>NW_028277098.1:10040000-15040000 GCF_059951505.1 Python bivittatus
TTGGCACTGGCATAAACAAATACAGATGGAACTCTCAAGTGAATCCCAAGATGGAAAAAAGTTTTGAGATACAAAATACAATATTTTTACTGTGTTGGATTTTTATAAGATGATTTTAAAACAGTTGTCTTGGTGACCTCCACATCAGATAAAGACAGAGCTAGAGGTCCCTTTTGGATTGTCTAAGATACAGATAGTCCCCAGTTTAAGAATCAGTTCTGTTCCCAAGGTCTGTCCTTAAGTAAAATTTGTATGTAAACCAGAACAGTATTATTGTATAATACTGTATAAGTAATATTGTGCAATGAACTCAAACCATTGTGTATTTAATTTGAATCATTGTGTATTTAACTCAAATTTTGCTGCAGTAGGCTCCATTCTTAACTATGGGTTGTCCCTAAACCGGGCGTTCTTAACTCGTGGATTACTTGTACAGGTTTCATTTCCTTCAGAGAACAAGTCATTTAGCACAGGTGAGCTTCTCCCAATAAGGGTAGACAGTAGTGAATTGGCTGGATTACCAGTCTGATACAAATGCACTAATATGATAAACCTGTTCCTAGATTTCAGGTTGTCAATATGGGAATTACATAAAATTTCCCTGTATGTAGAAAAATAGATGTGAGGCAGAAAGGTTTGGAAAGCCATAAATAACCAATCTATATTCTTTTTTATTTAACAGAACCACCCAAAGCTATTGTATCACCCAAGAACCAGTCATTTACTGAAGGATCTGAGGTGTCTGTCAGTTGTTCTGCAACAGGTTACCCAAAGCCCACTGTGGTGTGGACACATAATGATATCTTTCTCATGGCGTCCCACAGGTATGTTTAGGGTGTCTCTCCCCCTACCCTCCAGCAATTTTGCCTTTACTGAGAGGAAACTGAATGAAACTCTCTTGACTGAAAAAAATATCAACAACTTATGAACTTCAATAAGCAGAGGTCTTCATTGTCCTTATTGCACAATTTCAAAACTCTGCTGGCCTGCCAAAACATTGCATACACAGACACTTCTAACTATGTCATTTTCTTGGATCATGAATGGTACTACCTGATAATTTGCATTCTCTGAATGTATGTGTGTTAATGCCTTTCATGCTTGCAAAGGCCTATTTGAGGAAACATGGGAAGGACCAGATGAACTGCCCATAAGCAGGAATGGCATGTAAATGGCTCTCAAGTTGTATGTTGCCAGTGCAGTAGAAAATAAGGGGATGAGGTGGTGTTATAACAGATCTTGTGTGCTGGTGCTTTCTGAGGAGTGGGCTGAACCAGCATGAGCCCTACCAGGTAGCAATGTTAGAAGATGGGCAAGGCATCAGAGCAGAATAGGCAATCTGAGGTCCTCCAAGTGTTTTTGATTTTTTCTCTCATCAGTCTTAACCAGCATAGCCAGTGATAAGGGAATAGGGAATATGCCCCAGACAGACCCAGTGCATAATTTGGGGGTCCTCCTGGACTCACGGCTCCTGCTTGAAGAGCAGGTGGCAGCCGCGGCCAGGAGGGTTTTTGCACAGCTTCGGGTTGTGCACCAGTTACCCCCCTTCCTGGATCGGGATGCCCTTCAAACAGTCATTCATGCCCTTGTTATCTCCCAGATAGACTACTGCAATGCGCTCTACATGGGGCTACCCTTGAAGAGTATCCGGAAGCTTCAGCTGGTCCAGAATGCAGCTGCACGAGCTATTTTTGGGGCCCGAAGAAGGACCCATATAACACCTTTGCTCCGTGAGCTGCATTGGGTACCAGTTTGCTTCTGGGCCCAATTCAAGGTGTTGATTATCACCTTTAAAGCCCTACATGGCATGGGGCCAGGCTACCTGAGGGACCGCCTCGCCCCCACGATTTCAACCCATCCCACCCGATCTCACAGAAAGGGCATGCTCCGGACCCCCTCAGCAAAAGAACTCCAACTAGCGGGATCCAGAAGGCGGGCCTTCTCTGCTGTAACCCCCGCCCTTTGGAACATCTTGCCCCTGGAGGTGAGACAGGCCCCCTCACTCCTGGCCTTTCAGACGGATTTGAAGACCTGGCTCTGCCATCTGGCCTGGGGCGGGGAGGGAGGTTGTCAGAAATGGGGTTGGCTAGCCCCCTAGAGGCCTAGTGTGGCTTCCATCGGCCTCTTGGATTTTTTCTCTTCTTTTCATTTGTGTAGAAGTGTCTGTCTTTTTATAAATTTTAATTATGTATTTATTGTTTTAATTTGATGTAAACTGCTCAGAGATGGGCGGGGATAAGTCTATGTATAAATAAAATAAAATAAAATAAAATAAAATAAAATAAAATAAAATAAAATAAAATAAAATAAAATAAAGTGTATCTGAAGCATTTAGAAGTCTAGTTTATCTAACCCAGACTTATGAATTTAATTTTTTTCTTTTGCTATATAGAGAATGATAATTTATAATCTAAGCAGGAAACAGTCTTGAGACTTTTTCAAATATCAAAGATTGGCATTTTTGGAAAATTGCTCTGTAAATATTTTTATATAATATGAACTATGTGTACCTGTTTTTTGTTCAGGATGGTGTTTGCAGAAATGAAAATGGGATCATTTCAAACTGTTATGGTGGTATTATTCTTTTTTTTTTTTTAATAATAATGTTAAGATTACCACACTGACCTACTGATTTCTCTTTAACAGGTACAGGTTAACTCCTGGAGGCACTTTGATTATAAAAAATGCAGTTCCAAAGGATGCAGGGATCTATGGTTGTTTGGCTAGCAATGCAGCTGGAACAGTCAAAGAAACAGCTGTTCTCACATACATTGGCAAGTATAAGGAACAAAATAAATAAACACATTATAAATTACAGAGCGTAGTTGATTACTTCCCTCATTTGTTGCTAACTTCGGCAAGTAAGAAAGTTAAAGAGTAGTTTGTGGACGCTGGTGATCAGTGTATGATTATTTAAACATTAGGGTAGGAATATTCACTAAGACCCACAAAACAGCAGCTCAGTTACTGAGTGGCCTGTCTTTTATCAGTCTGAAAGAGGAATAAGTGAAAATATTGCATGAAGAAATTGGATTCAAGATTTGTTTGTTTTCAAGAGAGTACTTGCAATTACCTAAGCATTCTGAAATTATTCCACAAGGGGCTTAAGTCTAACAGTTGGCCATAGGATATATAAAAGGTGTGTTGTGTTACTCTACTTCCTATTTAAACTTTTTTAATTCTGAGAAAACTGAGAATCTGAATTGGAATCACCACATGCAAGGTGGAGGCAATTCAGACATACTGTACGTTGCGAGGATGAAAGAGTTTAGATAAATCCTTCCATTGGCAACAAAAGAGTTTTGACTCAGGAGAGCCAGGTTTAATCCTCCATTAGCTTACCTTGGGCCAGCCATTCTCAGCCAAACCTGCATGTTATGAAATAAAATGGGGGTTTCCTTATATATATCCTGCTTTCAGCTTCTTGGAAGAAAAGTAGAATATACATATGGTAGCTTCAAAGGGTTTATAAAAAAACAGTGCATCCTCTTTAATTTAAGTCCTCCAATTTATTGGTACATTTTAATAATTACATTCTGAAATAGTAATGTTAAGCATTACAATATACCTTGTACAGTTTTCCAAATAATTTGAAAAAAACGACTCAGACATCCATATCTGTAATTTCTTATTTTCTTGTTCCTTTGCAGAGTTCCCTAGGGTGACTGTAGTCCAAAATGAACTTCTGATTGCTCTTGGAGACACCTCTATCATGGAATGTAAAAGCAGTGGGGTCCCACCTCCATCAATTAAATGGTTTAAAGGTACCTGACCAAAACTGGTTGGCTGAGTTTCTTTTAAAATCACAAGAATATGTCTATCACCCATGTGATAACTCAGTATCTTGCTTTGTTGTCTGAATGCATTTACCCATTTCCCATGAATTAAAACTATAGTACCTATGGACAGCTTGAAATGGACATCGTAAATTAGCTAGCATGGAGAAGCCGTCTTAAATATCTAGGGAAAAGGAAGCGAGCATATGTGATGGGAAGAAAAGCTTTGAAAACTACCACTTCTACAGACTATGCATTGGCTCAAGTTCAAATATTGTTTCTCAGGCAAAGTTTGATATAAACCCCATAGTAAACATTACAGAGATAATATCGCTGTATTTGATGAGGGCTTCTTGTTTTCGACAGTTTGGCAGACATGAAAGTCTTCTGAACATTTAGAAAACAATAGTACCATTATGTTGCCTCTGAGAAAGCTATTTAATTTTCTGAGTAGGAGTTTATTATTATTATTTAAACAACAATTTCATTATTCTTTCCCTGGATCTAGGGGATTTAGAGTTGAGGGCAACAGAGTTTCTTATTATTGACTTCTCTCGGGGTATCCTGAGGATTCAGGAAACACAAGATCTGGATGCTGGTGATTATATGTGTGTTGCCACAAATGATGCAGGAACTGCATCTGGTAAAATCACTCTGGATGTTGGTTGTAAGTATGATACTAGAACAAAGCATGCCAATTAGATGTTTTATATAAAATGTGATCCGTCCATTCTATTAGTTGTAACTTACTCAGTTAAGGATATTAATATTATGTGAATATGAATATCATTTGATATTATTATAATATTATTTGCTATTAATATTATAATATTATTATTGCTTGAGATTATTTGGTATTAATATTATTATTATATTATTATTATATTATATTACTTGATATTATATGAACCTACTTTGTGTAGATGGAAAGTGATTCCCCACTGCTGAGAGGTATGATGCCCGGTTTTCTTTTCTATATGCATCCTCCTGTGCTGCTTCAGAAGGTTTGCTAACTTTCAGGATCATCCCTGAGAGAGAAAGTGCATGCCACAAAACAAAACAAAACACACAATATTCAGAAACAATGTCTATGACCAGAGGGTATGTGTGTCTGTATGGTGCCCCACTTTCTCCAAATAGAATTTATATTGAAGGAGCTATGCAACATCTATAAATGTGTTAAAAAATGCCTTGAATTCTCAGATGTTCCTTCATAATTATTCTGGAACCAAATGATGTGAGGGGCAGCTTGCTTCCCCCCCCCCCCAAAAAAAAGCACAGCAAAAACATATCAAACACAAACTATCTTCAATGTTTTTTTTAAATCATCAATGATGATATAAACGTATCTTACTGAGTCACAACAATGTTGGTCACCGACCAAGTAAGTAGCTTTTCTAGTACCTACCAGCTTTATGATTCTTGCCCATGGATTAGCAACTAACACCTCTGACGGTTGTCATAATTCTTGTATGTATGTTTGTGCGTGTGTATATATATGAATGAGATGAGATGAGGTATGAAATGCAAAGTTACAGGTATTTTGGAGCAATTGGCCTTAGTTTATCACCATTTTCTTTTTTTATTTAAATAATCCTGTACTATGAAAAGTACTTTCAGCCACCTTGCACGGTACAGAACTATTCCTATTTTAGAGGAATATGTGTTTAAAAACTTAGTGCCTATGCAGCATATTGAAGACCATCTGAGAAATTCATGGTTGAGAAATGCTGCTTTCTGTCTTGCATGATTACATCCACAGGGTCATATTAAAAACACATCCACAAAGCTACTGGCTTTACTTCCCAAACCCTCAGAAGTATTTCTGCATCACCACATGAATGTCTTCAAGGTCTCCTGGCAATGTGCAATATTCCCATGAGCCACCCAACAGGCCTTCCAACTTCCCCAATGGAGAAGCACAAACATGGTCTTCCTGCCAGCATCCCCTGTTGCCTCACTATGTTTGCATGTGGGGGCAGGGTAACACTGCTCACTAAGAAGAAATGATGGCTAAGTTCCAGATGGTGGCCAACGTTAAATGCCTTGACTTCAGCACAGAGGAGGGAGAGCCATTCTGTCGAAAAAACAGAGGGAGATGATAGTATCTTCAGCAGGGACAGGGAGAATGCTGAGGAGGCAGGTGGAGGCCAGAATTCTCACCAGTGGGAAACTACCCACCTCCCAACTCTAGCAGTAATACTACAGATCTATTCTCAAAGCATTTTCACCAGCCCCAGAATTAAGCCAGAAGTTAATCAGCTCAGTTGTAGAAGAGCTACAGAAATGTAGTGCCATCATGAGAAGATGATGGTAGGGTGCCAATAAACCTAGACCAGGGCAAATAATGTGTGTGAGTGGGCTCTGAGTCAGTATATAAAATTGGATCCCTTATCTGATCATGATAAAAAAAATATTAAAATTGTATTGATGATTCTATGATTTTTGTCTTCCTGTGTATTCCTCTCATAGCTTCTCCAGTTTTCACACAAGAACCTAGTGATGTATCTGTGGATATTGGCTCAAACGTAACATTGGCTTGCTATGTTCAGGGTTATCCAGAACCGAAGGTGAAGTGGCAACGGTTGGATGGCACCCCACTTTTCTCAAGACATTTTGCAGTTAGCTCTGTCAGTCAACTCAGAACAGGAGCCCTTTCTATTCACAGTATGTAGACAACATCTTATGAATTGAGTAATAAGAGATAAGAAATAAAACTATTTGTGGGTTCATTCAAACATCTGTGGTAATGTGCTTTACTCTCATCCCTGAGTCTAGAGGAAAGTATGTTGGTATGAAAAGCCTCTGCTAGTCAGTCTTGCTGCCCACACATACTACAATATGGTGTAAATTCAGGGCAGTAATTGGTAGAATCCATGCTAGCCTTCTCCCTCCCACCTTGCACCATCTACTGAAGAGAAAATAAATAATCAACTGCTCCCGTGGGGTGGGGTTGGGTCTCATGATTCCCTCCCTCCAATTGAAACTAGCCTTCTTGTGAATATTGCTTGAACCTGCTCCCTTTTGTTCTTGCTGCTGATCCTATGGCCCTACTAAATAGACAGGACTTACTTCAGAATAGATATGCCCAGATCTGTGCTGCTTCTCTATTGATGGGGTAATAAACCTAAGGAATGCAGCTGGTGGAGCAGTAGAATGATACAGCTTGTGTTTATCAGATGGAGAGAGGAATAATATTTTAGAATTCCACCACAGATCTCTCAATGTTGGTAAATCCTTGAGGTCAGGAAATCACACAGTAAGCCCCATTCAATGTACATATACTCCCAGACTGAGCTTCCTTGAATTCACCTTGACTTACTCTGAGGTATGGGCCAGAAGATGATAAGGATGGTCTGTCTACCTGTCTATGTACTCTTTCTACTCATCAGAAAAAGGGGGGAAAGATGCTGGATGAAGATCTGCTTTTTTAAATTTTTGCTTATCAATGAGCATATTGATTTCCTATGATTGATGTTACATAAGGCAGATATTCTCATGTTGGAAGCCTCCCACTATATAAAAAAATCAGGCTGTGCCAGTGAGGTTCCAGTTGTAGCAGCCACAGCAAAAATGGCCATGGAGATGCAGAATCCTCCAGCTAGGGGTAGTTCTGTACTGGGCCACTGGAGCCCAGCAGATTGCCCACCTCCAAAGGCCTCTCCTCAATGTCTACTAGAATGTCTACATTTAAAGTCATCTGCTGAATTAGCAGAGAAAATACTACTTTCAGAATGGAACACCTTAGATCAGCTGCAGCCTGGCTCAGCATCTGCCTGGCAACCAGTTGGAGGCATTGTTGTGAGGACATGTCCTCAGTAAATGGTTAGAGAGCATCTTCATATCCCAGCAACCAGGACATTTGGAAGAACTCTGTAACTGCTTTCAGGCTGTTAAAATGTTGTGAACTATATTTAGGATTAGTTTACTATAGCTGGAAAAATAATATTCAAAGGGAATATATATTTGCAGATCTATTTATTTAAGGATAATGTTTTTTAATACAAAATACTAATTGCTTGTTTTTCCTTTTTAAAACTTCTATACAATTTTAGATTTATGGGTTAATGATGAAGGAACATACATCTGTGAAGCTGAAAACCAGTTTGGAAAGATTGCCTCAAAGCCAGCTACAGTTACAGTGACAGGACTTGGTAATGAGCTGATAATATGGGATTTGGACAATATTTAGCACAGGCTTTCTGCTTATAGTGTGCGGAACAACAAACATGCACTAAAGCTATGTTCAAAATCCACATTTGTGTAAAATCCAAACAGAATTTTATTTCTTTGGTAAATCATTTATTGAGAAAGTAGAACAAGAGATAATGCCACAGTTAGATTTCTCTTCCAGTAGCATTGAAATATTGTATGTGCTTAATCTGAAATGTAATTTATATGAGCTTCAAGCCTGTTTCATGAATACAAAGCAATTGCTTTTCCTTCCCTCCCTCCCTCCCTCCTTCCTTCCGTCCTTCCTTCCTTCCTTCCTTCCTTCCTTCCTTCCTTCCTTCCTTCCTTCCTTCCTTCCTTCCTTCCTTTTCTCATGAAAGGTTGGTATATATTATTGAGTAATAATAATAATAATAAATAATAATAATAAAACAACTAAATAAAAATGGAAGTAGCATGCTGTAAAAATTAACAGATTATCTTGGGATTCATTGTCTCCATACATTATGAATATAATCAGTGTTTCAGTAGCTTATATAATCCAAGGTTAATTATAAAATAAACCATTTTAGAGAAAAGTTTTGCAGTCTAGGATTTTTCTTAAAGTCCCTTGTAAAGGGTTTTATTTTTTTTGTGCAGTTTTATGGGAATAAGAACAATCATTGCATTATAATTTTTCTTTTCCTTTCTGTCTTTCATATAGTTGCACCTCTAATTGGAATGAGTCCTGCAACAGCTAATGTCATTGAAGGGCAACAACTGACTCTGTCATGTGTACTACTGGCAGGGAACCCTATCCCAGAGCGAAAATGGATTAAAAATAGCATGGTGGTAAGATAATATTTGAATACCTTCTACAGTTTTCTACTTATTTGATGGTGAAACATACAAACTTATAAGAGCCTTTCATTTTTCATTTCATTTCATTTCATTTCATTTCATTTCATTTCATTTCATATGTAGATCTTTTAAAAAAGCAGATGGAGCATAGCCTAGTATTGCATGAAGATTGTTTTCTGATTCAATGAAATTACATGCTAAATGACTTCGGAAAGTCAATTTAGGGTAAGCACTAGGTACATGTCCAAGTACATCTAGCAGGGATAGACTTCTTGAGAAGCAGGAAAGAAAAAGTTCTTACAGGTCTCCCCTAAGTTCATACAAATGTGATTAAAAAAAAAACTTACATAACAAATGATGCCACAATCATGATATATCTATGCTTCCTGTGGTTGTAATATGAAGCCTTTCTGTACATGCATTTTTGTGTTGAGCTAATTTGATGTTTGACACTCACAGCTAAGACAATAAATTAATTCCACTTGGGAATTATTTTATTTGAATTGTGCAAAAGCTCTGTTTTTGGAGAGGGATTTGTGATTACTCCTCTATGTATATCCATTGTTTTCTGATGCTGCAGTGAAGAAAGAATAAACATCTGTACTGGGTCTTTGGTTCTAATTTGTCTCCAAGAGAGTGTCTTCACCAGTTGAGCTAAAGATAAGCAGAAACAAATTCTGTTTCATTCATCTTCTTTTCAGCTCCAGTTGTAATGAAGGATTTCTAATCAACTTTAAGTTTGATATAGAGGTAGTTTGATTTTATTTATACACAATGTTCATTTTTTTCTTTCTGTGTGTAAAAATTATTTTATACATAGAAAAAGTACAATTTAATTTTATCCCCTATAGGATGGTTTGTTAATATGCTCATGCAGATAAGCACAAATTTTATTATGATGCATGAGTATTGCAGTGTGTAGTTATGCACATAATTTATAGGAGAAAAAAATGGAAGGTTGTGGAGAAAATAAGCTGCACATTCCAGTGGCTTATGACAAAGACAGGAAAACTCATCTTAAATAGGTACTGATAATTAATTAAGTGAAACTGTGCCACAACCAGAAACAGGAAAATCTGAACCGTATGCTCCAGGGAAGTCTACTTACCTCAGAGGAAGAGAATTTCATATGCAGTCCTGAGACTGAATCACTCTTTTGGTATCCTTTGGTGTTTTATTAGGGAAGCCATGAAAGAAGTAGAGTTTTTGTTGTATTCTAGTTGAAAAGCTCAAGCCTTCCATATGATCTGAAGCCATTTATTCCCACCTTCACTTTCCCGAGTCCTCACATCTTTCATTCAGAGGAGAAAGAGAAAGCAGCTGTAGAAAGCAGTCCCAGAATTCTGGCTGACCCTACACCTACCACATAATGGTGCAAAATGGATCTTGGTGTGGTGTGAGAAAGAGGTTGACATATGACCTGTTTGTTTATCTTCAAAGGTTGTAAAGAACAAGCAAAATCAAAATCCTGCAATAATGCTGTTACGGGATTTGAGTTGCTTTGCTGGAAAACATTGGTTATATATTTTAAAACCCAGGTTAAAAGTGTAAGCGTCCAGTCTAAATGTAGAATGGAGATAAATCTTATCTGCCTTCCCCATCCCAACTCTAGGTGGTCCAGAATCCCTATATCAGCCTCCGGAGTGATGGGAGTCTTCACCTTGAAAGGGTTCGACTTCAGGATGCTGGAGACTACACTTGTACGGCAGGCAATGTTGTTGGGACAGACAACAAAACAACCACTGTCAATATCTTTGGTGAGAGAAACATTCAGTGTTTTCATTACTTTTCAGTGTTAAGAATTCACTAGTACTCTGGGAAGAATGATTAAATAAGCAACTGTTTAAAAAGATATGGTTCATAATGCACTTACTTAGTAATTCTCTTATTCAGGACTCATTAATCCCACTGTGATTGGTAGATTCACACTGACATTGCACACTAATTTTAAAAGCTCTGCGAATGATCAAGTTCAGATCACTGAGCTCTGGCCTGTATACTGTAATCTGCCACTTCCTGGCAGCCTGCTAGTTGGTGGGGAGCAAGATCTGACATGAACAGCAGCCAGAATTTAATCATTGAGAGTTTAGTTTCAAGTGAATGCAAGAATCAATAGGGAAAAAAAATCTTCACTCTTGTGCTAGTGGATTGAAGTTCATGTTTTTAGTCAATCCAGTATCATCATCTTGATGCTTCCCACAGGGTTCATGGGATAAGAAAACAGATGCAATCAGTTGGAAGGGAAACCTCCACTCCCAAACTCTATAATTTTTAGTCCTTCAGTTGGTTCCTTGTTTGCTAATCTTTCTACTTTATTCTTTTGCCCAAAAAGAACAAAAGAAATACAATGAACATCATTCATGGGAACTATAGTCTGTGGTCATGTTTTTTTTTATCCCCTTCATCATCATAGTAAGGGGTACTTTGTGGAGTAAAGAAATAAGTCTTCAATATGTTCTGTGTTTCCAACTGCAAATAGTTCCAACACATATATTATGTAAATTTCTCATTTCATAGGGTAAGTATGGTTAAGGAGATTTGCTGGAATGCTCTGAAGGTAATAAACTGGTTCCAGCTGCTCATGAAAGGCAGATGAGATGTGTGTTAAAGTCCTTTTGTGTGTGGAGTGTGTTAAACGGCTGTGTGAAAGAAAAGTTCTTTGTATCCAGAAAAGATCTTCTGAATACAATTTTGAGTTTCCCACTGAAAGAATGGATGAATTGCTTCAAAGTGGAAGAGGACATCTGTATCTCAGCCAGTGTGTAAGATGTTCTGATCATACAATGTTCTGGGTAAACAGGGCATGTGAACAAAATGCCATCCAAAAATAAGTTTTTTATGTTCTCAGAATAAATTTTCAAGTGATAATAGTTTATGCAGACATAGTTATTTATTAATAAAACAGAGACAGAAGAAAGGATTCTCCAAATGTTGTTTAAAAGGTTGGGTCAAGGATAAAAAGAAGCAGCTACTGAATGGGGTGTGTGGTTTAAAGAAACAACTAGTGTCTTATTTTTTAAAACTGCTATGTCTGATCACAGTAAGCAGCAAGGATTTGCTTTGTAATGTTCCACCTTTGCTTCAGTAGCCTCATTCTTCATAAGATATAGATATAGATATATTTGTTGTTATTCACTTGTTAAGTCGTGTCCGACTCTTCGTGACCCCATGAAGCATATCACGCCAGGCCTTCCTGTCCTTCACTGCCTCCTGGAGTTTGCTTAATTTCATGTTCATTGCTTCGGTGATGCTATCTAACCATCTCATCCTCTGCCGTCCCCTTCTCCTTTTGCCTTCCATCTTTCCCAGCATCAGGGCCTTTTCCAAAGAGGCCTTTTCCTCTTCGCATTAGGTGGCCAAAGTAGATTGTACAGTTCTATTAAGAACTGATAGAAAAGATTGTGATAGCTATTCAAAATATCAAAGACTTATAAAGGCAAGAAGATTTTGAGGAAAATACCATATTTGCATATTGATGCCATTAACACAGAGATCCTTAAACAAACAAACAAACAAACAAAAAAATAACTGCTGACCAACTTATTTGAAAATTTTGCATTTTCCAGGCAGCAGCTCCCACAAAATCTAAATAGGTCCAGGAGATCAGCAGCTGGATATTATCTGCCATCCTTATCCTCCTGCAAAGCCCTCTGCAGATCATTCTTTAGGTCTGTGAATGGGTAGCAATGATGTTCCATTTTTAAGAAGATAATAGAATGTTTTGCATGCTTTTGGGAGGTATTGAGAACCAGATATGAATCAGGAAGCCACTTGTATGAAAGGTACTTTCCCATCTCTGAAACAGAGATTATTATGATGGCCTTTTTTACTGGTTGCTCTAATACTTTATGCAAGAATCCACATACTATGGTTTCCTGCCAATCCATTTGCCAGACCTTCACAGTGTGCATTTAAAAAGAACTGGAAAACATTTGGTGTTTTTATTTTTTCTTGTTCTTAGTACTGCTGTCATGGGAGCATCTATATTTCTGTCGTTTGGTGTTGACAGTCCTAGTTCTCCAAGCTCACTATTTATCCTCATTGTCTTTAAGTCAACCAGTAGCTGAGCGTCTTTCGTGCCCAGTTGCATTTCCCAAACTCTAGTGCATCTGAGCTTGCTTTGGTGGTGAACAAATTAAAATCCCTTTGACAACCTCCAGAAAAAGAAGAGGACTTGCTCCTGCCCCTACATGACCCACATGTTTGTCTTTTGTGGTCTAGCCGATTGCAAAATAAAAGATATTTCTGAGTGGCTGGTTTCTGTAGATTGGTGATAAGGGAAGATTGTTGTAAACATGTGGTAGGCTGATGATCATGGTGATATATCAATAAACCTGCATGTAGAATTCCTTTTGATGGCTGTATGCAAGTGATGTGGGGCAAAATTGCAAAGAGAAACCTCTCTGGGTGGCTATAAGCTTAATGATACCACTTAATGGCACATAGCCTCCACAAAAAAGTCCACCTGAGCAGTGTGGCAGGGAAGAAATAATACATGTACAAACCAGACTGTGGCAGCTGTATGAACCTGAAGAAGATGATAGGGGAGAAGGTGGAGAGAAGATTGATTTCAAATGTCGTAATGCCTGGTTTCAGGTGTAAACGGAATGCTGAAGCTGGATGCAGGCCCCTTGGAAGGGAGGACAAGAACCTTTCAATGAGAAACAGATGGTCCTCTTGGACTGCACAGATGTGGCAAAAGTTCTCAGTGTTAGAATAATGTTGGTAATCTTACAGCTTCCAAAGGAAAAGCAGACTTTCATACAGCAGGGAAGCAGACAAGGGAAGGATAGGCATACATCAAGTTAGATCTGGAATGGCTTTGGTGTCAACACAGCAAACAGATTAATATAGCCATTTGGAAATGCTCTAGACATTTGTATTTTTTCCCCAAATACTTGTTATGCTTTGGAAGTTATGTATCTTATGCTTCTTCATGGGAAAACTTGTCAAAGAGATCTTATAATTGTGAATAGCTTTGCACTCTATTATCATTGAAAGTTATATCTTGTAAAGAATTCATGCTATGACTTCACTTTGTTTTATTTTACTTTATTTATTTTAATTACACCTAAACACATTTTGGAGATTCTACTTTAAAGCTTCCTTTAAAGATTGCAGATCCCAGTTCAAACTGCTGATGCTTGCACGTAGAGCCCTCCAGTCACGATCCCTCCACCCCCATTCCCACCCTAGTATTCATTTGCCGTTTTTTTCTCCCTACGACCCTGCTGTTCTTTATGACCCCCTGGGTTGAATCGTAGTTCTGGGTTTTCAGAAGTTTACTTTCATTGCAAAGAGTTTATAAGCAGTGGCCAGCCGCACACAGCTTGTGCACAGATGCATGCACACTTTACAGGAAAAGAGAGTTTGCCTGCAATAAGTCCAAGTCAGTAAATGGGAAGCCTGGTGAGGAGGTGGTTAGAGGTTTAAGGTGTTCACAGGAAAGCTGTCAGTCAGTGCAAGGTCAAAGTGACTGAATTTCTGAATACTTGGATTTCAAAGCTTTGAATGCACAGAGTCTAGGTTGGATTGATTGTTCCCAATGAAGACAGCCAGCAGCCCTGCTATAGGACATCACTGAGGGGAAGGGGGTTCAGTTAAGGCTGGCACCACTCTTGCCTGATGAGAAGATGTGTGGAGCAACTCTGTTCTGCTCTTGTGCACGTGGTACATCTGTTCATCTAAAAACTTAATTTCATTTTAGGGTTCTCCTGTGGATATGTTTCATAAATCCCATTTGCAAAGCAGAACTGTATATTATTACTGTAGCTATCATCCGGCATCTCTTTCTTCTTTCTCTCCCACGGTATTTAGGAACGCCAATTTTGTAATATGATGCCACCTGCTTGTTCATTTTATTTGTTATTGCTTATGGGAATCAGGAAACCCAAAACAACAATTTTGTTGTTATTAAGTTTTGTGTGTGAAGACATTCCTTGTTATCAAAGGAAACTAAATGTGAGGCATAATGCAGGAGTGGTAATCTCTGTGGCCTGGGTACATATTTGAGGACATGTTATAGGCACACTTATAAAACAGCCACCTTGGTTGCAAAATGGTTGTCATAGTGGACACAGCCACCCACAAAATGCCTTTACCAGAAGGTGAACTAGCAGGTCTCCCTGCATTCTTTATGACATCCCTTTGGATCTTTGTGGAGCCCAAAGGCACATAAATATATAGTGTAAGAAGCTGGTACTCTGCAGCGTGCCAGCTTCTTATTTAATATTTTTTAATTAAAAGAATCTTTTAAAAAAGTCAAGTGGGGCAGAGAATCTGGTGGGTACCAAAGAGTATTTTTCCTCACATCATTGACTGCGGGACCCACATTGCCTATACCTGCCATTACATCTAACTTTTCTAAGACTGAAACTTATACCTCATTATCTGTGTTAATAGATTGTGCCTTATTATAAACAGCAACATCATACATGTAAAATAGCATGTAATGAAAAATAATTTGTAAGGTACCTGCATATTTGTATTTTCAGTTCCACCCATAATTCAGCATGGACAACAGATATTCAGTACTATAGAAGATGTCCCAGTTACGTTGCCTTGCAAAGCCAGTGGAATTCCTAAGCCATCCATAGTATGGTCCAAGGTAACTGCAATTATTTGATCAGCTGAACTTGGAGTTGAGGAACATTAATGAGTTAGGTGCATTTATTTACTTAAATTATTGATAGCCTGCACACTGTCCAGACAGCGTATGCTACCATTTAAGAGTCCCAACACTTTGGGAAGACATAAGGTTCAGGAATGCTATCTTAAGACAACTAATTAAGTTTGCTGCCACCAGTTAGATTGCTAGTTAGGACAACAGTGCAAGCCGTCATATGTTTAAAGTAGCTTTCAGAGATATGTCTGCATGTCTGGCCATGCTCCTTCAAGAAGGAGAAGGAGAAGGAGAAGGAGAAGGAGAAGGAGAAGGAGAAGGAGAAGGAGAAGGAGAAGGAGAAGGAGAAGGAGAGAGAAGGAGCTTTCTATCCAAAATAGATCAAGGCATTATCTGGCAATACTCACTGCTTAATTTATCATAGTTGCAGTAGAAAATCTTTCAGATTAAGCTTGTCTAATGGTTAAATGTAGTCTAGCAGTCACTTTTTAGAACTATAGATTTAAAAAATGAAGAAGGGAAGGACAATTCTCAAAGGAACACTCTTAGTGTGAATTGAGCCAATAATAACAGCAAACTCTGTGAAATGTAAAAGAAAACAGCAGTGACACAATGACTTCGAGGCAAGCTGCGAAGATAAGATGCTGAGTTACACAAACCATTATTAAGATATACACTGGCAGTTTTTACTTGATGTTCCATGCAAACAAGTTCATCTCCTTAACATTTTCCTGTCTTTTTACAGAAAGGAGAAGTGATTTCTCCCAGCAGTTTAAAGTTTTCTGCAGGGTCTGATGGAAGTCTTTATGTAGTTTCTCCGGGAGGCGAGGAGTCTGGGGAATACATCTGCACTGCGACGAATGCAGCAGGTTATGCTACGCGGAAAGTACAGCTGATGGTCTACGGTAAATAAACGTGAAAGTGTAAATCTAAGAGTGCAATAGTGGGGCTCAGTCTGAAGCTCAAATCTAGCTTTTGAAACTAGGAGAATAGTGCCCAGAACCATCCAGAAGTTGCCAACAAACTGCAATTAACATGAGGCACAGGGGAATCTATTATAGTCTGTAATTAAATTGCGATATTTAATTTAAATGTAAGTTAACCATTTCTAATTGTTGCCCTAGCCCACCCAATGTTTTGTCCTGGCTCTGCCTGCTTTTGAAATGTCACTTCTAGTATGCCAGTCAAAAGCTAAGTGTGGCTCTCAGACTAAAAAGGTCAGGCACCCCTGTTCTATACAGAGCTGCCATGATCAGTGGTAATTTGGAGCTAAAACGTGTCACAAGAAATATTTCATGGTAAAAGTTCTTACTGTTCTTACTGTTCTGGAGATTTAAAGAGAGTGCTGCTCTTTTTATGATAACTCTGCCTGCAGTTCAGTTGATGTGATCTAGCTGCTGTGGGTAGATCACATCAACAATTCTGTAATGAATTTCAGAGAACATTACAGCTCTCCCTACAGCTCTCCTATTTATGCAAGAATAATCTGTAAAGGTTCCTTCACATAAGAACCTTTAAAGATTATTCTTGCATAAATAGGATCCCTTTCAGAAGACCATTCTGTAGGATAACTCTGTTGTTTAGCTTGCCTGCCTGCCTGCCTGCCTGCCTGCCTGCCTGCCTTCCTTCCTTCCTTCCTTCCTTCCTTCCTTCCTTCCTTCCTTCCTTCCTTCCTTCCTTCCTTCCTTCCTTCCTTCCTTCCTTCCTTCCTTCCTTCCTTCCTTCCTTCCTTCCTTCCTTCCTTTCTGAAACTGACCTCTGAATTTCTTATCTAGTCTACACTGAGAGCAAAAGTCCATACTAATGGGAGGTTGTGACTGAACTCTAAGTTTGGGGTTAGGTTTAATTGAGGTGACCTTGGAATAATAAATAGTATTTCATCTTATCCTCCCATTTGCAGTGTCTGACCGCAACTGTTTTTTGTAATAGTGCCCATATTTGTCAGGAATGTTCTGTTGGCACAGGAACTGTGATTTCAGGCAAATATCCCCTCTCCTCTTGTACTGGAACTGTATACAATATATCCCCCTCTGTTAAGAGGAGCCTTGACCTTTCAGCAAGGATATATTGTGAAAGTAGAAGAGGGGACTAAAAGATGGAAAGCATGAGCTGTTTTGCTTACAGAACAATTGGAGTCAACCCTTTAACCTGAAATGAGATATTATAGCAACAGCTGGATAATATGATACTGTGCATGTCCTGTTTTAGTAAAACCAAGAATTTCCAGACCTGGAATTCAGCAAGGAAGTTCATCAGATAACCCAACTGAGATATCAGTAACAGTTGGGGAAGAAGTGACACTTCCCTGTGAAGTGAAAAGTTTGCCACCTCCTATAATCACCTGGGCTAAAGAAATGCAGCTTATCTCTCCATTTTCTCCCAGGTAACTGTTATATCGTTTGTTTACTTTATTTGATTTTCTGTAGAATTTGTCTCATTGATGTGAATAGATATAGCTAGATAACTCTGGCCTTATGTAGATTATTAATATACACAAAGAGTTGAATGTTTAATCTTACATTTTATTTCAGTCCCTACCTATTTAATGAGTAATGAACATTTAATATGTGAAGTATATTGTCTGTGCCCTCTGCAATCATATGGAAGCCTTCCACAATGTGATGCTCTCTAGGTGTGCTAGATGTAATGTCCATCATCCTTGGTTATGCAGATAAGATTTGTAGTCCAATACATTACTGGATTAATACTAAATAAATGATAATAACTTTGTAACTTTGGTTTTATAATCTTTTAATTATGTATTGCCGATTTTAGTTTGTTGTAAGCCGCCCAGAGTCCCCCGTTGTGGAGATGGGCAGGGACAAGTCAAATTAATAATAATAATAATAATAATAATAATAATAATAATAATAGAAACGTTTATCAAAAATGCTGTGAATATGCTGTTTTCAAATCTGTCTCCTCTCAATGACTTCCTTATAACAAGTATTCATTTCAAAATACTTGTCTGGCAAAGAATATCTTTGTGAGGAAGCTTCAATATGCCTGGGGCTTGGCTTACCTTAGAACTCCATATTGAAGCCATGCACCTTGCTGGGTGGATTGCCATGTTGTTGAGTATCTAAACACACACATCTATTTTAAGAACTGGGTCACTGAAAGGGTCATTAGAAGTTACCTTTGTGGTTGACATTTCTTACTTCTCCCCCTTTCTTACCTTGAATCCATTAAGAAAGAGTTCAGTTTGGATATGAAAGAGGAATGACTTTGGCAGCATGAATAGTGGTAATCACTAATAAATTGATTAAGGAATTGGATTGCAACCTGTTCTATCTCACAGGATAGATGGGAGTTTTTGTCGCATACCATTTCCTTACAAGTTTGTGACTTAATATATTGTTCTCATCCACAATATATATCAATACTGTGAAATATATATATATATATATATATATATATATATATACACACACACACACACACACACACACACACACAATATCAGCAGCAAAATATAAATACATATGGCTACATCTACTCACATTTTTCCCTTGTTGCCTTTGCTCTGTTTTCATCAGTCTAGTACGTTGGATATACTAGATTGTTGGATTATATCTGGCAGATTTCCTAGCTGACATGGTCTTTGGGAAGCCTGCTTTTTCCATTTCCATTCCACCTTCCTCTTTATGATTTTTACTTTTACCTCTCTTTTCATTTTGAGTACACCTGCCATATGCATTGAAACTGATTTAGAAATCTTGTTTATTCTATGGGAAACCTTGAGAAGCGTGTTTATATGAGTGGTTAGAGATCTTTGGAAATCCTTGGTGCATTTTCCTTCATGGTTTACTGGTACCTTCATTTCTATAGGGAATCATAGGAACTATAGGCTTTAGAATTCTTAAGAATCTCATCAAATTATACATCTCAAGATTCTTTGAGAAGCATTACTGTTACCTTTTATCAAAGCAATGTAAGTTATAGAGAAAAGATATTCTTTCCGATACCCAGTATTGTAACTTAAGTTTTGCATATTTGCCCATCTGCTTTTTTCAGTATCTAAAAGTACATGAAATGTCTTCCTGGGTTGGTTTTTTATTAGATTTTCCTGACCTAAGAAGAAATTATTTTGCTTTAGTCTTTGTCCTTTTGTTAAATTCACCACTATCTCAGCCCAGTTTGCTCTGGTCCAGAAATCTGATTTCAGTTACTCTGGTCTTGAAATCAGTTTGTACTGGACAGTTCACAGTAGAATTAACAGATTTTGCCAAATCCTACAATGTTTTTGTAGTTTTTAAATTTTGAGTATGATATTACATTGCATTGCAAAATACTGTTTGTACAAACTAGATCTTCAAATAGAATGTAATAATGTTGTTTTCATCTTCCTTAGCTTCTTTTATTAGTAATACATAAGTATGCAAAATGGCATGTACTCTTGTTAACATGGTTACATGAGTTCAATGAAAGTTTCAAGCCAGGATTAATTTTATAGAACATATCTAATGTAAGAATATCAACCAGAAGCTTTCAAATTATTTGTAATAATCCTGAAATAAAATCTCAAATGTCATAAATTTATTTCCATAAGCAGAATCATGGAAACTGTATTTGAGAAACTGTGCTGAGCTTCAAATTCTTGTTCTGTTACATCTGACCAGATATTATGGCTATAGTAGAATATAGATCTACTTTCCAGGTTTGACCATAGCGTATATGCCCAACTGCCAGACCTTTTCTGATCGGTTTTATCCTACTCTGTGCTTTGGACTGGGGTGATTCTTTGCATATACAAAATTTCCTTCAATGATACACTGGCTGGTATTTTAATTTGTATCAGTGAAATTTCCCTCTTCTAAGAAACATAGTTTGAAACTTATAGACAAACTGTGTGGTCAGAGCAGTCACATGGCATAAATTATACTTTGAACCATTCCTATAGAGGTATTGTTCACAACTCCTATAATTCCCAGCCAGCATGACAATCCACGATAATTGGAAATTATGGAGTTTGTATCATATCTGAAAGACACTAGACTGGGGCAAGTGGACAGATGATAGAATTGGCAAGTTTTAAAAATGGGACAGCATTTCTAAATTTAGCCTGAAGTGGCTTAATCCAGCAGCAGTTACAGCAATGAGACTATTTGGTTACATAGCTTGGTTCTTGTTTTAGATCCCATTCCTGTATGCTGTTTTGCTTTACTTCCTCCTTTTGCCCCTTTTGTGCTTTGTTTTCTTCCTCCCCTGACTCAGGGGAGTTTACTAGGGCTCAGAAATACTGTCAGAATATGCAGTAGGGAACTAAGGCCTTTGTACAGATATATCTAACCATGTTTTAGCCATACTTTTTTTTATCCCCATTGTTTTAGGACAACAGCCAAGTTGTCTGTTATTGTTCTGGGATGGTTACAGTCGGAAACTCATTCTGTCATGGAGAATCAAATATATCTCAAGTAAACCAAGTTCAACAGTATTGTATTTTCTATCACTTCTGGCATGAATCTTGAACTTTTGTGGTTATTGGTTCATACAATTATTTCTGGGCATCACCTATGTGTTTTTAGTCAGCTAATCTTGACTTTTTTAGTCACGTTGGCATGCACTGGGTAATTTTACAAATGCCAGTGACATGCATAGCAAACAGCATTTTTGTACAGCATTCTGTTTGAAACATATATCCACACTGCTATACATGTAGCTGTGTTGCTATGTTTTGCAAGCCGGCAGCCATAGATGCCACCTCTCTTCTTGCTTCAGAATTGTTTTATTTTGGCGTTATATTGGATTTGTGTTTTATTGCCAATAGGGCAAATAAGAAAGCTAATCAAGATTTCCCCAAAATTATGACTTGTTTGAGGTAAGATGGGCTGACAAACAAATTGTGGTTTTTAGGGAATCTTGAATAATGTTAACATTGTTTGTGTTGATGAGGAAATGTGATTAAAATAAGGATATCTACAGTATATCCATATCAGATACCTGGGAAAAAGTGGTTCATACTGATTGCATGTATCTCAGTCTAGGGATCTGGGATAAATTGGGGATTCTATTAGCTGCCTGTCCTGCTGTTTGATGGAATCTGTGATTGGAACTGACAGAACTGGTCTCAGATGTGGTGATGGAGATCCCTACGCTTATGGTGCTGAGAATTATTATATTCATTTTGCAACAGATTTGCCGAGAGCAGCTTTATAGCACCATAACCAGTATTGGTCTATCCTGATTGGTCACACAATGCAGATCATACACTTTGTTTGGTATTTTGTTCTGATCAGACAGGTGTCATGAGAGTGGGCACAGCTCATGTTTCCTCACTGGGCAAATCATCAGGTGAGACTATCTTCAGTGGTTAAGTTTGGATTAGTAGCTATTCCTCACATTGATAGGGATATTGGACTTATTGAGCTTCCTGAAAAAGTTATTGGATCCAGTTAGATTCCAAGAGGGCTTGGAAAGGTTCCATCTGTGATTCTGACAGTGCCCTGGTTGGAGTCTGGAGTAGGGAGTTTCTGGGGCAGACGATATAATTTCTCTGTGCTAGTGGCCTTGTGGTGCATAGGTGAACTGTGGGAGCTGAAGTGACTTGGTAGATGGCTAGAGTGTAGCTGGAGGAAGACCCAACTGAAATCTGATACTCTTAGTAGATGTACACATTCCAGAGAAAGTTCATCAGATTTGTATAAATTATTGCCAATTTTGATTCAAAGGGCTAGCTATGGTTCTTATTAAAGTGTTGTTTTGCCCGTTTGTGTAGCTTCTGAGGAATGGATTGCTGGCAATTGCCTCAGTACTTTTTCATGTTGACCAGGCATTAACCGTAAACTAGAAAGCTTGCTTGGGCTTCCTTCATTAACTCAAGCTCTCCACAGTGACGAATGTAATATTTATTTATTGCTTTACAAAATGTATATACTGGTTTTCATGATAAAGTTAGCATTGCAGCTGACAGTGAAGTGGTAACGCTGTACAAATTTAAATGCAGTCCAATTCGAATGTATGAAAACAGTAAAACAATAAAACAGCAATAAATAAATGGTTATTGGAGCAACGAATGAAAAGCAGTGTCTAGGCAAACAGAGGAAGACCTCAACTGAAGGAAAAATATTCTATAATGATGGCCATCTAATCTTCATAGGGAGCTTGTTTTCCATGAAGAACACTACCTCAGAGAATGCCTGCGTAGACTTCTTAGCAATTTTCATTTCATGTTTTTTTACTCTTTCCCTGCTTCTTCATATTGATGCCACCATGACAAAAACACCCTGCCATTGATCAGTGAGGGAAAGAGCAGACAAAAGAATGCTGACCACAATGGTCGAAGGCAATAAGAAACAGGGGAAAAATTTATATCCTTCCCAAGGAGAGCAGGCCTTCCAGTCTTTTGCTGCTGCCTTCTGGAGAAGAGCAAGATAACCCGTTTCCCTTCTGTGTGTGTGTCTGGGGTCTGTTTGTAATAGGAAATGTGCTAGAAAGTCTTCTAACTGGAAGTTATTCCCTCTCTGAAAAGGACAACATGGCCTTTTTTCGGTTTGACCTTGCCTTCTGCCAGTATGATTTTTGGAGATTCTTGGGAGGCCACAGACTTGATCACCGTACTTAGAGCCATTATACGATGCAAATTATTAAATATCTGTTACTGTAAATAATGTGGAAGATTTTCTATGAATAATTATACAGTACTTACTTTTTCTTATTTTTATTATTTATCCATTAAAGGATCTATCTTCTGGATTACCTCAGTTACTTTTTATAATTCCTGATACTTTGTCATCTGCATGAAGAACTTGGGGCATGCATTGCATTATATGAACGGAATATGAAATGGGGAGTCCTCATTGGTCTTCAGGAGTCCACCCAGGGGTTGTTTCCATAGTTCTTCCCTACATTCCCTCTTCTCTCTGTTAGATTTATCAAAATATACGTTGATTTGAGAGTACAAGAGCATCCCATTCAAATCATTTATTTGTTGTTAGATTTATTAGTTGCCGTTATTCGTTAACAAAATTATGCACAAAATAGGGTGGGCGCTTTGAGTATGGCCACAGCATTCAATGACTAAAAAGTAAGCAGGTACTATAAACTATTTTCAAACTGTCAAAAATCAAATTCAGAACCACGATAAGACTAAAATAGACTGAATCGGGTAATCTCCTGGAATGAATTCTGCAGATCAGAGATTATCATGCCAAAGGCACGATTTCTAAAACGGATCAGTTTGGCTTTCGATAGGGACCGTCAGGAAAACTTTTCAGTTTGTATCCTCACGGCCTATCCTGTTTTGGTACCTTTGGTGGATTTTTTTTTCAGATGTAAAAGGGGATAGGAAATGTCTGCAGCTTGGTTGTTGATGGGGTTTGCAGTGTGGCACATGAAATGGAATTCTGTGGACTTTTGACTCTTACTTCATTCCTCAGTTATGCAGAATGAAGGAGTCAGAGGGCAAGCCCAATTAAGGGAAAAATGAAAAATCAGTCTGTACAAAAGTAATACTGAACAGATGCTCTTTGATGTGCGACGTTTATTATTAATGCTTCTGTAAGAGCCTTTCATGTTCTGATAAATATTTATATAGTAATCTCTATTTCCTGTTTTTTTCCCCAGACATACCTTACTCTCTTCAGGCTCAATGAAGATCACTGAGACATGGGTGTCAGACGATGGCTTGTACATCTGTGTAGCCACAAATATTGCTGGAAATGCAACCCAAAAAGTAAAACTACATGTACATGGTAAGAATCCTCTGCATTAAATAATGAATATTATATTAAATTAATAATGAACAATGAATAATTCATTGATAATTAATTAATATTAATATTAAATTAATTAAATATGACTAAGGTCACTGGCAGCAAATTCAAATTGGATTGAGGGGCGTGAGAACTCAGAGACTGTACCTTTATTTGATATGTATGTGCTTAGTGGAAAGGATTAGTCATAGTATCAGAACGTTATTTTTCAATATTTTTCAATCATTCTTTTTGGTTCTGAAAAGCTCTCTTGAGCCTGTTTGTAATAAATGATACAAAATTATGCAGTGGAGAGTTATTTTTTTTGAACATTTCTCCTTGCAATATGCCACCCTCCGCCCGCCTACACCATTGCCATCCAAAATCCATTCACTGGCACCATTATCTTTCTTAATTTGCCCCTTCCATGGGGCTTCAGAGTCTTCCTGTTGTTCCTACTTGTTGACATCCTGAAACTTCTTGTGTACCATAATAGCTTCTCCTAGACCTTAACAGCCTAGATAAGACCTGCTGCTTGGCCACAATTTACTGGAGTGTCTCTGCTCATTGAATGAAAAGGATCTGCACCAGATCATGTATTCTTAATGTCTTTTTAACTCAGCAAAATCCACAAATTCATAGGATTAGTTAGCACCAAAGGTAACACAAATGCCATAAAAATAACATATGGATTAATGGGGCATGTTATTTCAGTGATTACATTTCTTCTTAGCTTATTTTTTTTCCCCCAAATCTGGTTGTAAACATGGTTATTTAGGGGATGGGGGAAAGAAGATGAAATGTGTACTAAGATGTTATGACACAAATTCCAACCCTTTGTATCTGCACTGTGATGTCTCATGCAAGTATGTAAGGGGTGGCGCTATGATGTCATAACATACATTTCATCATTTTGACAAAATGGCAAATACCTCTGCCATTAAGTATTTGCATTGGACAATAACAACTAAGTCTCCTGAATTTTTGAGACATGTTCTTAGGATTCATAACCATGGCATGCAGAGCATGATCAGATTACAAATGGTCATTACTATGGATCAATGAATTACTTAGCACACATCAAGCCATCCCATACCGGGCAAAGGGTGATTGGCAATGTTGGCCAAGTTATATTTAATTGTCTAGCATTTCCGTTTTCTTGAAGAAGGAATTATAAAGGTAGCTCTCTATTTTTCTCTTTGGAAGTAGTAGTATTTGTTTCTTCTTGTGTTATTTTTCTGGCTGAAGTGTAGGTGGCTGTGGATTTTAAAAAAGGAAATTAGAATGAAAAAAAAAGGATGCTTAATTCTAAAACATTCAGATTGCTGTACCTTGTGGATAGCAAGAAACCAGATTGCCTTAAGGGAAAATAAAAGATAAAGATTTCCAGTCTAGACTTATATTTAGTCAGCAAAGACATTTTGAAAGTCTTCATATTTGGAAACTTCCACGAGCTTTTTAAAAATTACTTGCAGTGTATTTCATCTATGTTTGCTTTCAAGTAAGTTCCCCTGTGCTTTGTATTGCAGCTATAGCGAAAATAAATATAAGCTCACCTGTCCTAGTAGTTGACAGAGTGGACAACATTTTAAAATTGATCAACTGGTACTCAATTGCAGAAGCGATGAAATTTCTGTAGAAAGGAGGAAGTTCAGTTAAGGGCTAAAGGCCAACTCTTGAGTATATTTGAAGATAACTGACACATCATCATATCTGATCGTTTTCGAAAAACATTTGCAACTTCTTAAGATCGCAAATATATTTATATATACTTCCACGATACACATTTTTTCTTTAGTGCAGGTTTTTCCCCTGTATTTTGATACAGAAATGTATTACAATTATGCCCACCTAGAGGGAGGTGATGCAAAAGTTTTCCAAGACTTTGAAGAACCATTGGAAAAATAAATACCAGATTAAATGGACAAATAGCTAGACATACAGTATAAGACAAAGAGTCAGTTGGAGTCTGATGGCATCAAAATTGAAATAATAATAAAAAAAGGTCAAAGTTTTATGTATATTACATCTAGGCCCATCTAATTACTTATAAGAATTGCCATTCATTAAAAGCAATGTTTTTGTTACAAATATAGATGATTCCCAAAAATAATTTTATATGAACTGAAGAAATGATGGCAACTTGCTCTTTATAATAGTGTCTATTTGTCAAAAGATAAACATTTAAAACCTGTTATTTAACATTTAGTTAGTATAATTTAACTCATCAGAAGGTAACTTTTCCACTCATTAAACACAAATGCATAGGTAATTTCTTTAATTATTTTTAACCATTCCTCAAATCCTATATATTCATGTCCTGTCGGTATTGCCAGGAATGTTTACAAATGGTATTGTTAAAAGAGTTCTTTAGGTTATTCTGAAAGTTTGCACTGGGTATGTAAATATCTTTAAAATATATAGGGGCCAAATGCCATTTTATGTTCTTCTCGTTTTACTGATTGATCTCCTAAAATCTTTCTGTATTAGCTTTAATTAATTAATTTTTTTAACCTAGTTCCTCCAAAGATACAACATGGGCCTCGAGTGATTAAAGCAAAGGTTGGTTACAGAATCAATATACCTTGCAATGCTCAAGGAATCCCACCTCCAAGAATTACTTGGCTTAAAGATCAAAATCCCATTTTGATAGACAACAGAGAGTATGCTACTTCTCCAGATGGAACCCTGAGTATCATCAAAGTTCTGCTTTCAGATTCTGGAATCTATAAGTGTGTGGCCAGTAACATTGCTGGCCATGATGAAACTGAGATAATGATCCAGGTTCAAGGTAATGTTAACATTATAGTGAGAAGTACAGAAGAAGAATTATCTTTTTTTTTTTAAAGAGGTTAGTGTTTACACTTGCCGCAAATAATTGAATTATGGGTTTTTTTATTTAAAAATTTCAAACATACACATATAACTGTAAGGGAGGAAATCCTACTGCACGTGTATACACAGTCAGATAAAGCAGAGATTCATTTGGAACCCAGACACATGTCTGTATAGGGTGTATATACTTTTGAAAATGCTTTCTCCTACTGTACAGTATAATTTTGGGGGGTGAACTTTATGGGAAATTCAGAGAACTGCAAACTGTAAATGACACTAAATGCATTTTTTCCTCTGGTTCAAAAAGGCAAAATTAGATTGGTTAACTCTGTTCTGGAATTTTTTAGCTATGGCAATTTCATTCTAGTTTTCATAACACCAACCATTCCCAAAAGTCACTTTATTTAATTTTCAACATTAATTTCTCCTCCCTTCTGTGCTTTAAAAAATATTCATGAAACATACATAAAGTAAAACGAAATTGACAACATAAGACTAAAAGGAATTAATTGTACCTAGAACCCAACGCAATCCATTGTAGAATATAAGAGAATATACACTTCTGCAGTAAACAATTGACCTGAACTAGTAAACGAGAGGTACCTTTCTTGGAACATTAACTTTTGGCATTAGGAATTATTATTTGATGTCACACAGGCAGACTGCTGCTTTACCTAATGCTATCTACCTTCAGTTTCTTCCTCCAAACTCCCATGATTCAGTGGAGTTTTCTATAATACACTGAAGCAGATTGTCTGTGGGTGGGTGGGGGGGGCAGGGGAAGAGGAGAAGCCTTCATCAGATATAACTCTAGATATGATTTACTGAAAAAAAGAGACTTTATTTTTGATGTCAGTAAGGGTAAAAGCATGGCAGGTACAAAAAAATATGTGACATTTCACTTTATCAGGAAAGGAAAGAGTTAAAAAGTTCAGGTATCTAAGCCTGGCTAGCTGACAGGGTACCATTGCTTCTCTGTTGAGCTAATCAGTAAATTGTAACAGTTTGTGGGGAAATTCTTAATTTAGGCATCAAGCATAGTTAGCCCTTGAATTTTAGTGTTTGGAATGCTGAAGGTGATCAAATATAAAGGAGGCATATATCTCCTTTACATTTGCAAATACAGTGAGGAATATGGCAGTGAATTATGACTTACCTGATGTAGCTTCTGTCTCTTCTTGAGATTTGTGCTTAGAAAAGACGTTTTTTCTCAGGGTTTCCCTAGCAAATTCTAGCATACCATCAAGCTTCAGAACCAAGTAAACAAAAATATAATGCATAATATATAATCAAATTTTAATGTTATATATATATATATATATATATATATATATATATATATATATTTAAAAACTATGCAATTCTGAGAATTTCAATTGTTTACAAACTGGAATTTGGGAAATCTACCCAAGAAATATAAGACAAGTTTATATTCTGTTCATTTTGTATTAGAACCTCCAACTGTAGGAGCACTTAATCCACCATACAACACTCCATTTCAAGAAAGAATAGCAAAAGAACAAATTGCGTTCCCATGTCCAGTCAAAGGTACAGAATATCATATTGCTGAGTGGAGATTTTCAGTTTTTGGGAAATCCATGTTGACTTTTGTAATATGTTGATTTGATTTGATTTGATTTGATTTGATTTGATTTGATTTGATTTGTTTGTTTATTTATTTATTTATTTATTTATTTATTTATTTATTTATATTGGCAACCCAACTCCAGTGGACTCTAGGTGGCATACAAAACTAAGGAAAACACTTAAAAAAAAATCCATTCAATTGTGTCCAATTCTCAGAGACTTCTGGACAAGCCCCTGCAGTTTTCTTGGCAAGGTTTTTCAGAAGTGGTTTGCCATTGCCTGCTTCCTAGGGCTGAGAGAAAGTGACTGGCCCAAGGTCACCTAGCTGGCTTTGCGCCTAGGCAGGACTAGAACTCTCAGTCTCCCAATTTCTAGCCTGATGCCTTAATCATTACACCAAACTGGCTCTCAGGGAAAATATACATAAAAACAGCTAAAAACATTAAATCACACAGACAGCCCAGACTACAGCATTTTGAACCACCTGTAGTTTCTGGGTGGTCTTCAAGGGCTACCCCATGGGTGATCGCATTGCGATAATCCAGTCATGAGGTGGCCAGGGCATGAGTGACTGTCTGAAGGGCCTCCCGATCAAGGAAAGGGTGCAAGTGGCGCAAAGGATGAACCTGTGCAAAGGCCTTCCTTTGAGCAGTAGCTGCGAAGTCCAGAAGGACCCCCAAGTTGTGCACCAGTCTTGCCTGGGGAAGTGCAGCCCCTTCTAAGAACAAAGATCCCTGACCTAGGGGGTCCAAACAGTGATAGCCACTCAGTCTTGTTAGGACTGAGCCAAAGTCTATTCTGCCTTAACCAGATCCGAACAGCCTCCAGACACAGGGTCAATACATTGACAGCGTCACCTGAGCTGCTTGGGGTGAAGATGTAAAGTTGGGTATCATCATCATACTGATGATGCCACACCCCAAACTGTCAGATGACCTCACCCAGTGGTTTCATGTAAACGTTAAAAAGGAGAGGTGAGAGGGTAGAACCCTGAGGCACCCCACACAAGTGGGGCCATGAACATGAGGGAGTTATGAGGCTTGCCAGCCAATGTGCTCACTGAGCAGAAAGGCAGGTCTAAATCAAATAAGGACAAATTTTGACTTTAAGCCAGTTCCCTGGAGCGTCTTGAACACATCTTGTCTGTGTGTCTGCATGTGAGTATTAGTATGTAAGATTATGGCTACATGGAGCTGCCTGTGTGAATAAGGGGAAGGTCGTATCTGTGCATTTGAGTAGATACGAGTGTGGAAAGGTTATATGTAGAGGAGAAAATTTGTTTAGGTGCATGCTCATGTTTAGGTATACATAAGTGCTAAGTATGCCCAGGAAGGTCTGCTTGGTCCTGATGGAGCTGCTTCTATGTAGAGTATTCAGATGTGGGCCAGGATACTAAGGCCCCTTTGTGGTGGCTCAGGATAAAGAAAGACACCTTGGGGAAAAAAGGAAGAAGCAGCTGTACTGCTCCCTCTGCTAATAATGAGTGCCACCTGTTTAAATAAAAAACCTAATGGATAATTTGCTGAGATAATTTGCTGAGAGTTCTACCTGCTATTTAAATCCCTGGAAACAATGGGCAAAGTGCAGGTTTTTGGGGAGTTTTTTTTGGGGAGGAGGGTCTGTGTCAGGTCACGAGCTCTTGAACTTGGTGTATAGTTTGTTAAAAATGTCCAAATACTTTATTCTGAAATGCTGTCTTTTCTTTTGAACTCCAAATTTAAATAGCATATTTAGAACCCTTCATTTTACTGTATAGGTACCCCAAAGCCTATGATAAAATGGCTCCATAACAACAGGGAGCTTACGGGCAATGAACCTGGGCTTTCAATTTTGGAAGATGGAACGTTGCTGGTCATTGCTTCCGCCACACCGTACAACAGTGGAGCCTATATCTGCACGGCAATCAATGAAGCTGGAAACACAGAAATAACTTACAATCTGAAAGTTTATGGTAAACTAAACCCTTCGGTTTAATGTTACTTCAGTCTAAGTTTAAAAAAAAAAGGGTAATTGTTGAAATAAAAATTAGAAACAACCTTCTATTACATGTGTGAAAGCCAAACAGCCAAAAGGACTGAGAATATTAAAATCAGATCAAATCAATCATACAAATAAGTGACTCTGTATAAATGTTTACTTATTTCATTGCAGTTCCACCTGAAATCAAAGATCAGGACAAGGTGACTAATGCATCTGTGGCCGTTAATCAGCCTATAGGTCTGTTCTGTGAGGTATCTGGTGACCCTTTCCCAGTCATCACTTGGTATAAAGATGATATGCAGGTACATCAAGATGTTACCAGCTCTTTTGTTAGGTTCAAAATGAAATCAAGCTGAAAGCGTGAGATAAAAATTACGAATATTTTGGTTAGCTGGTCTTTGATACATTACAATGCTGGCAGCATTTCAAACAGGTATGAGCAAAACAAGATTCAGTTCTGTATGAGTGAATGTTTATTATTTTCATACAATCTCATATAGGAATTATGCTGAAAATAATGTTCAACCCCTGTTCTTCCTATAAACCTGACTGAAGCAGTATGTAAATGTAAATAAAAATACATTCCTTTGGGGTTGTAGGCTTTGCAGCCAAAAAGGATAGATTTTTTTTAAAAAAAAAAATAACTGCGGGCAAAATAAGATTCAAGTTCATGAAAAGTGGATCTTGATTCCAGCTTGACCTAACTGTGAAGTTCTCTGCATAAATGGAAATTCTTCTCATCTTATGTTGATCCCCCGAGAATTGGTCGAAGGGATAAGAGAGGGTGCTATAACTCCATAGAGTAATAGTTTCTTCAAGACTATTGCCTTCATACTTGCCCCATTAAAAGAACAATACAAGAGGCACTGAATTAGACACCTCTCTTCTTCATTCATTGCTGCTTTCCTATAAGAATCTATCCCATCAAATCCCAGAGGCTTATGATAATTTCATTAATAGGAATTAAGTTATTTAGTCTATGTTATTACTCCTGGTTGCAAGGCATGCTGTATAACCTGCCTAATTAAGCAAAGAAAATTAAATGGCATATTTAGCAGATTTAACCTTAACTATTCTTGAATCTTTTCAGGTTCTGGAGAGCAGTACTTTGCAGATTTTGAACAGTGGAAAGTTGTTGAAACTTCTTAAAGTTGCAACTGATGATGCTGGCCAATATTCATGTAAAGCCACCAATATCGCTGGGAGTTCAGAGAAATTTTTCACTATAGATGTGCAGGGTTGGTACTCCTAAATATGATTCTATGTAGAAGTTGCCTTTGGTATTTCAGAAATACCCGCTTAAATATGTAAAAGTACGAAGTATACAGCAGCAAATTAGCTCTCTTTAAAAATACATTATAAATGACTGACCATCCTTATTAGCTTGCATTATTATTTTAATGTGATATGGTCCCATCCAAAGGGCAAGAGAGCAACAAAAGAACACTCTTAGCCTAGGAGAATTATTCAGGACTCCAGAATATTTGCACTTGCCTTCTGTAGCTTTTAACCCTGGATATTTGAAATGATATTGATAATCCATGGAAGTATTGTTACTGTATATAGTCTTTTAGCTTATTTAACGGTCTATGTTTTAATCCTTCCTGAAACTCTAAAAATAGCCCAGTTCTATGAGCCTTCCCTGGTTCACAGTTCCAATTCATTCTCCTAATTAGTGATGCTGTGTCTCACTTAAGCAACCAGTACAAAACCTTCTCATCACAATTAATCCCCAAACTACCATTATTCAAATGTGAATCCTATAGTGAAAATAGACATATATTGTACAGGTTCCTACAATGAAGTGCTAGTGTGGATATTACATGCTAGTATTTAATATGCATTTCAGATGTGAAAAAAAAGCAAAAGAAATTAATTTATTTCCAGGATTAGCTTCCACTTTTCATTTTTCTAAAATAAAGGCACTTTACAGTATTTTAATAGTACTTCCTGTTTAATTACTGTCTTTTGTTGTTGCTTCTGTTGTCTCTTTTTCCTGCAGTCCCACCCATTGTAAGAGATATTGAACCCAATGAATTTTCTGTCATCCTCAGCCAAGAGGCAACTTTAGAATGTAGAGTCAGTGGGTCTCCTTTTCCTATCATCCAGTGGTTCAAAGATGGCAAGTAAGTGCTAATTCTTAAACCATTCCAACATAATTTATAGACTTAGAGAAAAATGAGAAGCTTGCTTCCTATCAATATAGTAAAATTAATGTGCTTTTGTTTGACGATATATCAGGTCCTAAAAATTAATTTAAGTAAAGAGAAATTCATAAGTCTGGTAACCATGCTACCTTCTCTGCGTGTGATGTTTTTCCCACTAGTTACCATTTTCTAGAGGAATTGTTAATGAAATTGACAATTTCATTATTAATGAATGTGTTCATTCATTGTTAATGAATGTGAAGTGAAAGAATCTTATATATCCTCTTCTATATCCCTAGGAAAGGAATTTTTCAGGATTTCCCAAAGTGTGAACTTTGATATTATTTTACTTTGTAGTATAACTATCAACATGTTATATTTCCAAAGCTTTATTTACAAACATGTTATTAAATTGATGCCTCTTTAAAACAATGGAAAACACTGATGAAGTTAGATTCTTGAGCACTTCTTGTTATTTGAAGCACACTGCCAAATTTAGCACAGGATGGAACTAGGCTGCTTCCAAACCAAGGCCATGTGCTCCCATTATTTTTGAGATCAAGCTATAGATCAACTTTTCCATAGTTTACAAAGTTAACATGTGCCATTCCACCCTTATTAAGTCCACTTGAGATACTGGAAAATATAATAACAGACTCAGGGAGATTGTTGTGTTCCTAAAGGAATCCCATTTATTAATATTCATGGCATCGTTTTGAATAGCCAGCATAATCTGGATTGGTTGAAATAGATAGTGTGACATTGGTGTTTTTACCTCAGTGGCATATTTTTTACTGGAATATCTCTTGAAGGATGTTTTCCAATTTTCCTTCAGTAGAAGGGAGTAAGTTTTCCATTTATAGCACTCAAGTTTGAATGTATCAGAAGGGCTGTATCACCAGTAAATAGGCACTGTTTGGCTAGTGTCTCTGTTTGCCCTTTAGAATATGCAGCATCAGTGTTAGTACTGCTTACCTGAGACTTCTGCAAGGAATGACACTGGAGATGGGGAGACACACACATTCAGTCTGTTCATCTCAGCATTTTTAAAGATGCATAGGGCTATAATCCAACATGGATTACTGCAAAATTACGAAGTTATGCTTTGAATCTTTCGTTTTCCAGGAAAAACTGGTTTAAATCTGGCAGTACAAATGTTAGCTGATAACAAGTACGAGTTCCTCAAGATTCTTGAGGAAATAACATTCGCATTCAATAATGCAGTTTAGAGGCCAACCAAAATGGATACAATACCGGTAACTTTAGTTTGGAGATGTGTACATTGTAGAAATATGCTGGAAACCATTCACTGATGTCTTCTGTCAGATATTTTGGCACCATTTAGGACTGATTTAAGTGGGCACAAGATAGCATTCACAGCATGACAAGCAAAGGGTGTTTTTTTTCTGCAGGCCCCTCTTTTTAGGTGATCCTAATATTGAGATTTTGGACAAAGGTCAGGTCCTTCAAATAAAGAGTGCTCGAAGAATTGACAAAGGACTCTACCAATGCAGTGCAAGTAATTCTGCAGGCAAACAGTTTAAGGAACTCAAACTCATAATCCACAGTAAGTAATTACAACTATATAAACATGCACATCTTTTTTGAGGGGGTTGATCATAAATATGACAGAGGCCCTTGAACCCCAATTTGTGTTCCCATAAAAAAATAAATCAGCTTAAAACATTTATTTATCCATTCGTTTGTGCATTTCCATTCTTTTTATTATAGAAGCTATAAAACTGATCACTCCAAAAAATAATACCTAAAACACAAATCCAAGTATCAATAAAGGTGCTAAATGTTATATCAGAGGTGCTATTACTATGATGGATCTTTTGTCTGAAAACCCATTGTGCCTTATTCATTAGTAAAATTTGGAGAAGGAACTTCAAAGATGGTCTTCTCAGAGTTGAATTTACCACTTCCGTTCAAAAGAGAGACATCTGATGCTCAGTGCAGTGCTACAGAAACTGCTGGTTTTAAAATTGCTTTTTTTTTATACCTTTGCTTTTAAAATGTGTAAATTGTTTTTAACTGTGAGTCACCTTGGGAATGTTTCTTGATTGAAATATGACTTCAGAAATTAAACATTTATCTTTGTTCTATAATAAGTGTGGCTTTGAAGCATAGTATTTATTATAAATGGTTACTTAGAAATACATCTTACTATCTTCAGTTGTAGCTTTGCTGTATGAAGCCACTTAACTGTCACTCAGTATTTAGATATATTTCTTAATTTGGATTTAGGAAATAGTGCTCTCACAGTGTCAAGCACTGCTTCAGCCCCAATTATTAATTTCTTATTTGACTAGAGCTATTTCCTTTGCAAATCTTTTTGAGAGATAGAAAATACAGTGGAGCTGGAGAGGAACAAATACATGCTTTTGTGCGCTGCACCATGTATTACACAAACCATGTCCCTAAGTTTGAATTTGACATGTTGTCAGCTACATAGTACACAAAATTTCACCTTCCCCTTTTGTCTATCAGACCCACTTTTCCTGGATTTTCTCTTGTAAATATTACATTAGTGTGGAGCCATTGTAAGATCATTTGGGCTGAATGACATTTGGATTATTGATCATGCAACACAGCCATAAGAATTTTGGATGTGAGTTTCACACATGCTTTTGAGGTATAAGAAGGCGAGTCTTTAATATTTCACCACAATCTGGAATGTTTTCATGCAGATTTTTTTTTTAACTTGGCTCCCAGTCAGGGAAATCAAGCTGATGAAGATAGTTTTGGGTAGGGGTGGAAAAAAACTTAGAAACAACTGGGGACTGCCAAATCATTATGGTGATTCTTTAAATTGAATCTGTCTCTCTGAAACAAACTCTGAATCTGAGTTCACACTCCTGGATTCCTTTCCAGGTGGAATTTTACTGAAAACAAAGGTTTATCTTCCTTCTGTGATTAATGACAGATTAGAGAGGATTGGCACACATTCCCCAGGACATGATTAGTGAGCATAACCTGAGAAATAAAGGCTGGCAGAAAAGAATAGCAGAGATGTACTGTATCTGTGGTCTAGCCATGACAGAACCTAGGCAGAGCAATCTGAATCTTGTATTGTCATTGAAACCAGAGACCAGTGATGGAATGCCAGAATGCTAAAGGACAGGTCATGACGGATGGTATGCACGAAGGCTCTGTGGAAGTGTGGAGAAAAGAAAGACAGAGAGCAAAAAGGGAAATAATTTGTAGGAGGGAAAGTTGATGTAATACAATCTGACCATATGTTACAGCACTTAAAAATAAAACACAACTGAGAACATAAGCTTGGATGAGGTTGTATTTCCAGTTACTTTTCCCAGTCTCTTTGACTCCAAGTACAGTCATTCAGAGATTGGATCTGAGGCCCAGACAAAACCCTATCTCCATTTAGTTGTCTGGCTTCTAAAAGAAAAGTAAAAAGAGGAAGAATTTGCTATGTTAAATAGCAAGTATCTCTGCTGTTACATTTATAGGTAATATAATAATGGGGCTATTTTAGACCATTAAATTCCCCTACAAATAATATCTATACAATGCACCATTCTGAATACATATAGGAATGTCTACCCACATGGATATGGGTTATGGTTAATTCAAGTATTTTCAAATTCTGCTGTACTGTGAAAGAATAAAACTAATGATTTCACTGGGGTTAGGGTTGGACAAGGAATAAACATACCAATTACTAAATTTTTATCATATCTTTTAAACTTTTATCAACATTGCCAGAATATGCATTGTTTTTAGCTTTTCCTGTCTTCCAAAAAACCCCTTTTTCATTTTGAAAGGCTAGAAATGTAAAATAATAAAGAAAAATACTGAACTCCACTAGCATGTACAATGCAGATACTCCAAAAACTGTGGTTATACAATGCAACCCATATCCAGAAGAAACTAACTAAAACAGCTCCTATGATGGGTGGATTCTTTTGATAGATAACCAAATCTTAATTTAGCTCTCTCTCAAAACTTGCTCCTGATTAAGCCTGGATCTGCTGCAGGCTTGCCTAGGCAAAGTGGAGATATGAGCTTTGGGCTTCCACCTAATCTCTCTTCCCCTTCTCCCTGGGTACAAAGTATCCTAGTTCCTCCTCACAGGGCAATAATCCACACCTTTACAATTCTCAGTTAAATGCAATCAGAATATTTATGTTTTACATTATTCAGATCTATGCTCATATCCATAGTATTATAATCATTGGCCTGTCTATATTTTTGCACATCAAGAATTTGCATTGGATGTAAGATTCAGTACTGTACTTGTTCTGGCTATGACCTAGCTGACTAATACCTAAGTGTCCCACTCCCATAATCATGAATGAACAAAAAATCCTTCATCTCCACTCTCTCAAAAAAGACAGGGAACATTCTAGTGCACTCCTCCTCTGATCAACATGGGTGTTGTTTGTCTAGTGGTTATCAAAACTAATAAATGAACTAAATAAATAAGCCCACTGTTTGAGCATACCACATGGAATAAAGAAAGAGGAACTGGAAAAATTATGAATGAATGCTACTGATAGATGTGATGGTACGACAACAAACCTGCAGGCAGGAATCTTAAGTGACTACAGTCAGCATGGTATATTGGCACAACCACGTTCAAAAGCCTTTCTTTGGTGGCTTAATGCTAAATTGGGGGTGGGGAGAAGGAGAGTGAAACATCTACAACGCCAGGGCATGGCAGCATTACAAATAAAATGCTAAACAGGATGGGGAGAGAAAGTTTTCAGCTGCAGAATCCATCCTGCTTTCAAATGGAATAGCAACTATGCTGGCGTGTGGGGAAAATTCTGCTCAACAGGAGGCAAAGCATCCATGGGCTGCAGAAGGTAGCGAAAGCTCCCAGGGTCATAACAGTGCTGGCAATGCAGTACATTTCGAAGGGTAAGGTGGCTTTTCTTCATTGGTGGAAATGGCAGGGGAAGAACATATGTAGACTGGATTTGACCTGGGAAGATTGCTGTGCCATGAAAACTGCCAGCAGGTCAAACATTCTGCTGGTGAATTCATATAGGATATTTGGAATTACTCAACTTCAAGCTCCTTTTCGCTCATATCTCCCTCAAATATCTCTCCCTTTATATGATAGAGTCAATGACTCTGAAGATCTGTTAAAATCAGGTATGGAAGTTGGGAAATTACATAGGTTAGTAGGCTAAAGTATCCCCTTACCTAGATATGCTGTACATTCATTTGAGTTTCTCAAAACAACGGTGTCTTCTTTGTCATTTATTACCCCTGAAATGACATTTTTAGTGTATGCTAACTTCAAAACTCTTCACAGGTTGGGATCTATTCACTTTGGCAGCGTAGGTTGTATGTTGGCATGAATATCTTTCCTCCATCAGCAGTCAAGCACATTTAGCACTTGTTTGTTATAGCATATGAGTGTGCTGTGAGTATCTTTTATAAGCATCTGCAAATGATTAGTATACAGGGATTATTATTGAGTTGAAGACTATATATTTGCCCGAAGCGCGAGGGTTTCTAATTATTCTGGGTTTCTAAACATATTGAAATCATTAGGGTGCTGAAGTGATGCTTCTGATTCTTAAAGTCACTGGAAGTTTCTTGGGTGAAATTTAAGGTCTTTGGTAAAACCGAAACCTGTTTTGACTTTAGTGTACTAAGTTGGGTAGCAAATGCAGAGACCATCAAGACAACTTTTTCTTTCTTTTAAATTGAACTGTTTTTATATGTGCATATGTTTTTAGGTGCTTGGCCCTTATACTTGGAAAGATATCACATTTAGCCAAGTTGAGCTCACCAAAAAATCTCTAATCTCTACCCTAAATTTTATAAAGACCCTTGGAAATATGACTTCTCTGGGGATGCATATCTGCCATGTTTACGTCTCATTGCCTGTCACTCAATTATATATACATGCAGTTTAAGGAGAGCATGGATTTGCAACCCTTTCTGAATTGGGCATTTCATGTTGATGGAGCAAAGGAAAACATAAGCATGGCCAAACTGAAAACCCCAAAATGGGCATGCTGAAAGTGAAAATCTTCAATCTTTTTTTTTTCTTCTTCCATAAATTGGTTTCCCTTCCATTCATTGTGCCTTAATCTTAAAACAACTGTGTTTATTTCTAATTTACTTACTGAGAATTGGAGAGAGTTGAATGAAACTCTGGAACCTCCATGAAGATCTAGCTGGCCACAGGAGTGAGCTGCTATTGCACTATAAGCAGCTATTGCACTATAAGCAGCTCCAGTTCTTGTTTTGCAGCTCCATCCCATAAATCCTCCACCAGTAAAGAGATTGCTACAGATTAAGGGTACAGAAATCCAGATGACCACTAGATGGCAGCAAAGTCATATGGAAACTGTAATCCTTAGCTGCTACCTAGCGGTCATTTAGATTTTTGCAGGCTCAGTTTGGTTGCCCTATGCTAGATGGACTATGAAATATTTTGAACATAAAACCCATCATGAATACGGCTAGCAGATCTGAGATGTAAAAATCTGAATGACCATTAGTAGCCAGGAATTAGAATTTTCTGTTCTTTCCTTGTTGCTCTCTAGTGGTTGTTCAGATTTTTGCAATCCAGATAGATAGCTCTAATTATGAATAAATATGAATATTTTGAAACTCTGTTCCTTGCATATGTCATAGGGCTATGCACACTTTGAAACTTATTTGGAAGAAACGTGTTGGACCTTACCTGAGTGCAGCATCTGCAGCATCTCTGTTCAAGTTATTAAAGCAGCGATATCTTCTTTTCCAAGCTTTTCATGGACCTGAAAAAAGAAGCCAGTGTTTTAAAAGTCATTTTACAGAGTCAGCTCCTTAAGCAGCAGCATTTTTTTACAGGCTCACATGGAAGCCTGAAAAAGGATGTGGCTGTTTTAATTAGCAGCAGAGAAGTGTTGTGCTTGCACAAGGACTGAAGTACCTCCTCCAATTCACTTTTGAAATATGTGGAAGATCTAATACCTAAATCATGCTTCAAACATAAAGTTGTTTTTCAGTTCTTAATTGGCAATATTTTATTATTTTTAAAGAAACAGACACCCCATTTTCCCCTTGAAGAAAGGAGTCTCAAACTAGTTTACAAAACGTTAAAACTACATAAAACACAGTAACCACTTATGACAAGTGAAAAGCAGTATCCAAAGTTCAAATGCAAAGAATCAACATTAATTGTCAAACAAAATCAATCAAAAGCAGAATCAAAGGTTTGGAAATGAACTGAAATATATACTATTTGAAAGGGACTTTCCCCATATGAAACATTTCTTGCACATATATACTCAGCATTATAGAAAGTTTCCTTCTTTCTTAGATCTCTTATTAACGTGCTAACGAACGAACATTAACTAACATGTTAGCTTACTAACATTAGAAGAACATTTGACTAATCATTATTGCCTCCACATGAAGCATCATAACATGAAGTAGAATAGTCCATTTTTCTAGATGATCAGCTGACCCTAGGAAATGATTCCCATCTCATACCCAGCTCATACCACAGCAAACTATGATGAGGTTTTCTTTTCTTGGGGCAGTGTGAAGGAAATGATGCATTTATATGGTACATTGATTGATTGATTATGTGCTGTCAAGTTGGTGTTGAATTTTAGTGGTCATATACTGTAGATACATTTTCTCCATGACAGTCTGTCCCTAACCTGATCTTTCAGCTCTTCCAATGACGCCTCCATTGCCACTGTAACTGAGTCTATCCACCTTGCTGCTGGTTGTCCTCTTCTCCTCTTTCCTTGCACCTTTCCCAGCATTAGAGCCTTCTCCAGAGAGCTAGGTCTTCTCATAATGTATCTGAAGTCTCTTCAAACTGAGAACTGAGTTGACTTGTTTGATATTCCATTTGTTTGTTTTCTTTGCTAATAGGGTATATAAAGCTATTTTATATATTTGCTTTTGCATCTTATTGTTTGTTTTTCTATTCCTTTTCTACAAAGTCCCACCTGCAATTAAAGGAGAAAATATTACCACCAAGGTGTCAGCATTGCTAAATAGTACCTTAAAGCTGGATTGTGAAACAAGAGGAATCCCAGCTCCTACAATAACATGGTATAAAGATGGGAGTCCAATTATTTCTAGTCCCCAAGCCCTTTATTTGGAAAAAGGGCAATTTCTTCAGATTCCTCGTGCTCAAGTCTCTGATTCTGCTAAATATACCTGCCAGGCAACCAGTGAAGCTGGAATGGCTGAAAAAATATTTCAAGTAGATGTCTATGGTAGGAAGTGATCTCACCATATGCTATTTGTCTGTCTGCCACTTTTTCCACATGAGCAGTTGCAACACTGGAAGTTGATTTGTGTAACTTGGCAGCTTCTGGGCTTGATGGAAATGTGCTGGTCTCCTCCTGGCTGGTGACTATTTTGCACCTTGTTTTTGCCTTAGGCTGTCAGTGGGTTCAGGGTTGATCTACATTTAAGTGAGGGCAGGAGTCATAGCATAACATGGGTGAAAAAGAGAGGAAGAAGCTGCATCTTGAAATTAGTTGTCCTCTATCATTTTTCTCTCCTGGAGAATGAATTCCATTGTAGGTGAGCATTCTTGTAAAACAGTATAATTTAGCTCTCTTCTTCCTCCTAGTCACCAATGTTATGCTTTATATCCGCCTTCCTCAACAGATGATCGCAGGCATTCAAGGGGGAAAAATGATCTAATGTACATCATGATGTACTGTATACCTTGTGATTTACATACGTCACATCATGACATCACTGCTCTTGTATCATCATTTTTGAAGTAATCTTGATTTGCTGAGGATGCTGATGCTTTTGGCAGCCTGGTTCGTCTACACAGATCTACTTTTATTATATATCTAGATTAGCCTTAAACAGTGTAAGCCAGTTTAACCAGAAGCTATCCATACTGCAGTGTATGGATACATGAAAAATATATATCACTTTTAGCATAACTGAATGTAAAAGAAAATGCCTTAAGCTGAGGAAAAAAGCAAATCAATTGTAACAATGCTTTTTTTTTTTTTTTTTGCTTGTGGGGAAAAAACCCTTTTTTCTTTTCTTCCAGTGCCCCCAATGATTGAGGGTGTCAGTGAAACCATCAAAAACAAACAAGTGGTTCTTGGAAGTTCACTGATATTGGAATGTAATGCAGCTGGCAACCCTGCTCCCCTGTTAACCTGGCTGAAGGATGGTGTTCCTTTAAAAGCAAGTGACAACGTCCATGTTGTGTCTGGTGGGAAGAAGCTGGAGATCCTGAATGCTGTTGAGGCTGACCATGGCCAGTATGTGTGTGTAGCTACCAGCATAGCTGGGCAACAGGAAATCAAATATGACGTGGAAATCCTAGGTGGGTAGAAACCATGGATTTAAGCATTTGGTTTTGTTTTGTTTGCGTTTTCAAAGAATACGAGAGTTACACATTCATATTGTACACAATTTCTCTATTTCTAATCCATACGACATTTGTAACGAGCATTTCTTAGTGACTGCTGCTTCTCTTTCTCTTCCTTCTCTAAATATAACTAAAGCACCCCTGGAGTGCTTTTGCAAAACTTGAAGAAATATTGCAGTTGATATTTTCACTCTAAGTTAGTACAGAATTGTATATAACAAAAGCTGAAGGGTAGCCTGTTTGGAATTTAGAAAGGGAATAAAATAAATATTATGAGGTGGGGATCTGATATTTTTTTGAAACTGGTTCCTGTTTAATCTGTAAATATGTTGATTATTATATAAAAGCAATAGCAATTATCCTATCAGATAAACAGTGTTGTAATATGGATTTTGGATTTCCCCCTCCAATTGCAGATTTACATTCTTCGTAATATTTTGAATTCAATATATAAATATATATATATATATTTAAATATATATATATTTAAATCAGGGAAGGTGTAATAGTATGTGGGAATGACCTTGGGAGACAGGAGGAAAAGCCACAGGCTAGACAGTAGTCTGATAAACAAAATGTGAGTTCAAAGGAGGGGTGGTGAAAGGATCTCAGAAGGGACCTTCCCTAGTTTTCTGGAGAGTAAAAGTAAGGGAGGGGAGAGGTACTTTCAGACTTTCAATATCGTGTTACTGTAACTTTACAATAAAGGTAGCATTTTTACCCATGGTTGGTACTTCTTGTCTGGTGTACCCTGAAGTAGAGAAAAAAGTCTGACAGCCTTACCACGTGGCACCGACACAAGCTATACCAAGGGAAACTGCGTTCTTGTTCTTACAGTGTTTGTCATGTTAACAAGGCTCTACATCATTCTGATAAATGTGCTCTCATTGAATGTAATGCTCTCAAGAATGTAATCCCTGCAGATAACAAGGATTGAGCATAGGTACTCTAAGCCTGAATGCACAAGCAATTTGTTCAAGAAAAATTTGTAACACATCAGGCAGGGAGAGGATAATACAAATGATACTTGAAGATTATTTTAAAAACCTGTAAATATATTTTGAAAATATTTCTACCTATGACCTACCTTCCTTCCTTCCTTCCTTCCTTCCTTCCTTCCTTCCTTCCTTCCTTCCTTCCTTCCTTCCTTCCTTCCTTCCTTCCTTCCTTCCTTCCTTCCTTCCTTCCTCCCTCCCTCCCTCCCTCCCTCCCTTCTTTCCTTCTTTCCAGTTCCACCAAGTTTGGAAGGAGGAAATGAATCTTCAGACTACATTGTGATTCTCCACAACCAGCTGGAATTGGAATGTCCAGCAGTTGGAACACCCCTGCCTATGATCACTTAATATTTTATAGTTCAATTAAAAAAAAAAAGACTTGCTTATACAGGAGATTTGGATGAAAGTAAAGTTACCAAGAAAGTGAAGTGATAGAACCATATGATATTTCATAAAGGGATTTTTTAAATTAAAAAATTGCTACAGGAAATTTAATCGCCACATGCAGGATTACCCCCTGGTGGATATTTTTTCTGATGGCTGGTGACATTTGGTGGGAGGACAATGTAAGCCAGGGGAATTTACCGTTTGTTTGTTTGTTTGTTTGTTTTAATTTGTCCCCTCTTAAATCTGTAAGGACAGCACTCCTCCCTGGCCTTGCCACTGAGGTAGAAGAAGAATCAGCTATGGGAGCACAGCAATTTATTCCAGCGTACTATTCTCCTGACTCAAGAATTGGTGGGAGAAAAAGCCCTTGAGACAATCAGTCACCTATTGGCCAGGAAGGATACATTGTGATTGGCTGTTGGTTCTGTGCAAATACTATAGATTCTCAGTGCACAGGTGTCTGTAGTGCCCTGGTAACTTCAATAGCCAGAGCAGTGCAGTTATATTCTGCTCTGTTTCAAATGTGAAATCAGAAGACTTTGCCAACTGAAGGAGTCATCATTTGGAAGAACCTTTAAGCCCTCCAGTTAATCCTGAATGTTCAGTTTTTGGTAGTTACTCAGTTTTTGTTTCCCCAGCTGCAATTGTACAGTATTTCTAGATATGATGAAAATACTGTAGGTGTTAATGCCTTTACTTTCTAATGAGTTCTTTCTTCTTCTCCTTCCTGCTTTTCTTTACCATCTAGAAAAGCAGCAGGTGAAAGAGATTATTTTCAGCAAGCAATGACATGAGTCCTTGGGTAAAATGGATTCTAGGCCTCAATGTACAACATGCAGAATGAACTGCTCAGCTCACTGGGCAAAGTCTGATGGAAGTCAATTTCCATAGACCTGGCCAGTCCAAAGACAAGTTCAGGGGTTCATACAGCTTGCCTCCATTTCCTTCTGTATCATGAAGAAGGGGTTCTCAGGCCAAATGCACAGAGGGTACTTTTAGACAAGGCTTTTATTGATAATATCTTTGCCTGGTTCATGCTCCTGTCTTTTCCCACTATCACTAACCACATGTTTCTTTCCAGAAGAAATGGATTAAGGTAGAATTACAGTATGATACCTTTTTAGGGATAATCCTAGGGGTCGTTTAGCAGCACCCATAAGTCAGCACCATATATTAGATGACACTCCAATCTCTTAGTCCTAGAACTGTAAGTGTTCTAACTCATGCTTCATGATCCTTCTTTATACAAAATAAGTATTTAAAGATCTGCTTTTCTCTCACCAGATGGTTAAAAAATGGCCAGCCAATTGAAGGAGGAGTTGGATATAAAATTTTACTCAATGGACGCAGGCTTCTCATCTCTCGGGCTGAAGTGTCAGACACAGGCCATTATCAGTGTATAGCAACCAACAAGGCAGGAGAGAACAAAAAGGAATTTGATGTGATTGTGCACGGTGTGTTATTTCTCTGGGAAAGAAACGGGGGGAACTTTTGGGATACACCTTTCTGTGAGACATTTTATATACATTGTGGTTTGCTGAGTACATAGCAAAAGAATTTCAGGATTTGAAATGGATTTAGAAGCTTTGTGATATTTATGAAAAAAATAGAAGGCAAGTTATTGAAATATATACTGATTGTATTGGGCTACTTTCGTACACAAATACTAAACCTGTTCCTGTATTGCCCTATGAATCTTTTCAGACAAACCTTTCTTAGCTGTTTGGATATTCAACAAAACTCAGATATTTTTCTAATCTTTCCTTCTTGCTATGGTTTCTTTCTGCCACTGCTCCACAATGATTTATCCGCTGTGATCTATTGTCATAATTGTCAATTTCCCCATCAACAGCATTCAGTGTAGTGGGACAGGGAAAGAAGTGTTTTCTGGGACATGAGAAGGGGAATTAAATAGCCAGTTGCTATTTTCAGTAATCACTGCATATTTAGTGAATATTTTTTCTTGGCCCATTGTTTGCTAATTAAAAAAAGATTATTTTCATTGGTTTCTGCAACAGCTGGATAATTCATAGGAACACATTCAGAGAAGTAAAAGATTTTGTATAAGGTACTTGACTAGCTTCTGCATAAAATTCTGTATTGATTTTTTCCCACAGTCTATCCAACAATCAAAATGAATGGACCTTCTGAAAGATTCGTGGTGATACACAAACCAGTAACCCTGCAGTGCATTGCTAATGGCACACCAATCCCTTCTATCACATGGTTAAAAGATAGTCAGCCTGTAAACACTGCTAGAGAAAACATTGGAGTAAGTAAGAAGATTGAAATCATTCACAGTTCTAAATACTACTGTAAAGGAAAATATTTGCCAGTATTTATTTTTTGAGCAGATATTGATTTGACATCATCAAAACTCATCTGAAGTAGTTTCCCCCAATCCTTTTTCTGAAAAAAACAGCTTTTCAGAATTCTTTGTGGCAAGCCTCAGTTGGTTATCACAAACTTTTTTTTCCTCCTGGCTGGTATGTGCATCTCCTGCTGAATTCCAGAAATCAGTTGTAAATCTGTTTTATTCCAGCAAGCCTTTGGCCCCACCTGATTGATTGATTGATTGACTGAGGGCATCCTTGCAGGAAGAGAGTTCAAGAGTTTGTGTTTTGTGCATGCATGCTTATGAAGGAAGTGACTTCAGATTAGCATTCTTTTAGACAAAGAACAGGCAGAGTAATAGACAAAAAGGGCAGACGGAGTAAATCCTTAATTCTCTATCTACATCCTACTGCCCCTTGTGGCCAGTAGGTCATGAGATGCTGAAGAGTCAGTGCTACTAGATTTGTATCTCCAACAACAGTAACCACTATGAATATCCTTATAGTTTGAAAGAAAATACCAATGTTTATAGGTTTTGCTTACATTCTGTTAGAAATCTCCTTGGTTCGTTCATCCTTCCAAAGAAATCTTGCCATTTCTTTTTGTTTTCTTTTGTTCTGGAACAGCTGGAATCTTCAGGGCGCATTCTACAGATTGCCAAGGCCTTAAAAGAAGATGCTGGCAGATACACCTGTATAGCAACAAATGCAGCTGGGGAAGTCCAGCAATTCATTCGTCTGCACGTATATGGTAATGACTTCTCCTTGGCAGTTTAACATAGCCTGTTGATTGCTAGTTACATCCATCATGCTAGGTGCTCAATTTCCTGCTCATTTTTAGTATATTTAACAAGAGCTGGTAATTTTTTTCAAGCATTGGATGCCATAGCACAATCTTGTCTGATGGCCTAGGGTCTTTCCCCAGCCAGTTATAAAAAATACCTTGAAATATCTCAAGAGCATCAAAGCTCAGAAATTTTTAGTGATTCAAGTCCAAGTCAAGAAAATGTTGAGATGTATTACCTTTATTTTTAATTTATATCATTTAAATCCTAACTTACAGCCCATAGGGCATTCAAAGCTATATATACACATATATTATACACGTACACACCCTTATAGTAAAATCTGATATTCAAAATGTTAAAATCTCTATTAAGGCTAATTCCAGTTAAAAAGTGTGGCTGAAGAGAAATGGTTTGAGTCTTTTCCTGAAATCTAGCTTGCAATTTTCATCCAAGAGTTTAGGAGACCTGGCATGAGAAAGGACATGGGTATTCTGGAATCTTATAGGGAAAGATGGGTACCAGAACACTTTTATAATCCCAAGGAGGGAAAGAATCAGTATATTGATTGTTCACAGTCTTATGATTAAAAGTATAATGTGTAAGCACTCTGGTCAGCATATAGCCTTTGATGCTTTAGTATTGACAGTATTTTTTTTAAGTCAGCTGGTATTGGGTAATCCACTAAAGTAGAATGTGCTTACTGTAAGTAGAAGATGATTTTACTTTTAAACATTTGTCAATTAGCTAAGCCTTAGTTAGCTCTATCAGCTACTTATGGATATCTTCTTTAGTTTAGAGTTAAGCAAATCTTGCCAGATCCCTTGTCTTTCAGCTCTGTAATTCTTAAATGACTAGGCCAAGATGAGCTTTGCCATCCATCAGAGATGTTATGATTCTGAAGTACAAAACCAGGCATTGTGAGACGCAAGGCACCACAATTGTAGAAAGATCTCAGAGAGGAAAGGGGACACTACTGCACTGTTATGGCTACTCTGTGATTAGAAACACATTCTCAATCTCTAGGTCATGTCTAGGCTATTCTTTGAGGCCCATTAATCGTTTATTGTAGATTGTATGTATGGACATACACCTATGTTGGAAACTTGTGAACTAAGTACAGAGAAAGCCTGAGTATTATATGTCTAAATAAAAGAGGCCATAATTTTCTTCTCTTTTTCAGAGCCACCCAGTCTGAAGGATGCAGGAATGATAAGAAATGAGACTGTTATTGTGAACAATCCAATACAACTAGAGTGCAGAGTGTCTGGAAATCCTGTGCCAGGTATATATACTCATAGCAATTCTATCTCCTCTCATAATGAAAATAGGTCAGGGGAGGAAACCTGCAGCAATTTTCCATATCTTGTCCTTTCACTGAACTCTAAATAAATAAAATAGCTCATCCCTTTCTTGCAAACGATCTTAAGTTTGTAATTTGTTGCAGTGCAACCTCTGATAGTGCTTAATTGAACTATTGTAGATATGCATGCTTTTCTTGTCAAGTAAAAGTGCTGGATTTGTTTGGAATCTAGCTTGTTAATTCCAGGGAAATATATGGATTTAACCGTAATTTTAAAAATCCATATGTTTTTATGGACAAAAGCCACTTTGTAGTGGAAGCTGAAGCATTGGAAAGGGCATGTTAGCTGAAAGAATGTGATAAACAGGAAAACATGGGCTCTCTGAAATGTGCTATTGACTGGCATGTTACCATCATGCATATATGCAGAGGCTACTTTTATTTATTGCTTAAGACTGGGACTCAGTTTAATTCTGTGGCAAGGAAACTTTCAAACTAGCTTTATTACTCAGTATGTGGTATGGCCTGGGCATTTTTACACTATGCAATCTAGTGAAGAAGTTACAGGAGTGAGCCTGAAAGAAAGAAATTGGTTGCTTTTATTGACTGCCTTGTGAGAAGGCATTAAAAAAAAGTTAATTGATATAGCAGAGAATGGTATTGCCTGTGGTGTTTGATCTCTAATGTCTCATCGCCACATACAAGTTATTATTTAATGCTATAAAAGTCTGGTGTTCCCTCTGAAAAATGTCTTCAACTTCCCATCTTTCCTGGGAGAGAAGAGGAAAAGCAGTGTTTTCACCTGACACTTAATAATATCTTGAAACAGCCTTAAATGCTATGGTAACTGGTTATGCTGCCTGTCATATAAATGATACTGCACAGCATCCAAATGAAATAAGAAAATCTCATGAAGAGGAGAGCAAGAATAGGTGGGCCATGAAGAATGCTTTAACAGGCCATATTGTAGGCAATTAATCTCTACCTTGAAATTGTTTGCAACTTGAACATGAAAAAGAATTCATCTTTAATTTTGTCTTCCTCACCATGCCCATGTTTTGTTGTGGAATAAAGAGGAAATACCTTTTAATCCCTCACTTTTCCTAATATTCCTTCTGCTGTAAACTACAACATTTCTGTACCATATCTGGGCATCTGTAAACAAAATAAGTGGTATCTGAATAAAAAGTAACACGAATTTTTCCTTTCAATCATCTCTTACCTAGCTTAGGACCAAATATCTCTTATTTTACTTTGCAGTTATCACATGGTACAAAGATAATCTTCCTCTCACCAATGTGGCTGGCATCACTTTCTTGAACAGAGGGCAAGTTGCCCAAATAGATGCAGCCCAGATCTCTGACACTGGGATTTATAAATGTGTGGTGGCAAATGCAGCAGGAGTGGCTGAATTATTCTACAGTCTTCAGGTCCATGGTAAATACTGCTTCTCATAACAAAGGCAGTTTGGGTAGAAAAGGCTTATCTGCCTTTCATCTGCACATTTCAAGTTTATTGCAGGCATTTAGATACTTGTTAAAATCATTTTTCCATGCAGATTTGAGGAAAGGAAAGAGGTGGGCTTGCAGTATTTGCATAACTCAAAAATGGGAAGGCATTTAATTCTGAAGAGTTTGCTCAATGGGACTGCCATGCAGTTAGGTCTGGAAGGCAGATCTCACTGTCTCTATTTCAGCAAACTGATGCAAATATTTAATTGCTGCAATTGTGGAAATCACATAGCCTACAATAATTCCAGACCCACTCACAGGGCCAGATTTCAAGAAAATGATGGAGATGTAAACCACAGCTTTTTTTGATTTCCACCGTTTTCTTAAAACCTGGCCCTATGACTGACTATGGCTTGTCAATAGAGACTTGAGCAAACCAAACCTTTTGTTCATGTACAACAAGAGGACTTTAAAATTTATGTTGTTCTTCTTGGTTTTGTTGCCAAAGCTCTGTATAAGATTGGGATGGAGACAATCATTTTATAAATTGGCTTCTCTTGGTTACATTATTCAACTTTTTTGTTCTTACTATCCAAACTCCTTCCTTTCCTTTCATGTTTATTGCTTTATAGTACAAAAATATTTATCAATGCTAGCACTAGAATGACATTGATGTGGAAAGTCATTACCTCCCTACAAGAAACAAATACCTGTCCAGGAGTTGGGGACAGTTAATACACCTTAACTCTTTGGATGGGTTCCTGTGTCTCTTTGAAGACAAACCTTGTAAGTCCACTGCTAATATTTGGCATGCTGGCTTGGAAGATCCGCACTCTTACACTGGATTGAACAGACATTCTGTGCAGTTACTTTTAAAAGAATAATAACCAATAAAAACCTGGAGTAGTTCATTTCCCTGAGAACAGTCAGCCTTGCGAGGTAGTCCAGACAAGAAGCACACCCAGAAGTACTAGCTCTACTTGATTGTAAGGTTACGTTAACAGAATCTTGTAATTCTGAAAGTACATCTCTCCCCCATCACCTTTACATCCTAAGAAACTAAGGAGGGTCCTTGTGGAGATGTTTGCTCTGCCCATATTCCCACTGTGGGCTAAGCTGCCTTTTATCTGACCCATTGCCCTGGATGTGGCTCTTTCCCCTGTCTCCAAAAGTCATTCCCACATACTGTTACAGTGCCCCAAGGCAGGACCCAAAACAATTAATTACTCACACATTAATTGGTGGGAAATGTTAAGTCTGTTATGTACTGTTTTTCAACCAGAAAAAGAAAAGGTATGTGGGATGGAGGGAGCAGAGAAGTAAAGTACAATCCCCTGGAAGGATGCTGTGTTGTACTGTAGTATCTTTTCACAGTGGCAATGTGGCCCTAGAGAGCTTTAGGAATACTCCTGTCATTTCTGTAGCAAATTGAATTCATTTTACAATGGGAAAAATAGAAAGGTGGGGAGAAGACACCTCTCTATGCCTCCACTCTCTAAAATTTAAAGAACTAACAGGTCCACTCTGGAACTTGTCAAAAGATCTTGGCTTTCACAGAATGGGGCTGCAAAGATCCAAGGGTACATCTACCTTTGCAGGCATTTTCATTTGCAAAACTATGGATCAGAACTATACGTCTCCTCAAACAGTTTTTTCTCTCTCTTTTTTCTTTTTTTCTAGTTCAGCCCTCCATTTCAGGGAATAATGAAATGGTAACTGTTGTCGTTAATAATCCAGTGAGGTTGGAATGTGAAGCTCGTGGAATCCCTGCTCCCATTCTGACCTGGCTGAAGGATGGCAGTCCTGTTTCTAGTGTTTCAGATGGACTGCAGGTAATTTCCTAACTCCATTAAAGCAGCTTTGTTTGATGGGATCTATGAATTGGACTCTTTGGTACTCAGGATGCTTTTTTCACTCCTTCCTTGGAAGTATCTACCGGAGCTTTCATGTGGTGCATTAAAGTTAATGTTGCCTGGAAGATAATAGGGAGAGAATCAGAATTTAATCCATTTTAGCATTTGATTAAAGTACAATAAAGTTTACTGATTATAAAGGACTTAAAACATTTCAGATTTACAACTGGTATAGAAAGGTATTTAAATAATAATTAAATAACATAGTCTTTCTGTTTGTGGAAGCATACTTGGAGAAATGTTAATTATGTTGCTGATGCTCATAATTCCCTCCCCTGGAACAAAGTTTTGGCAGCCTCCAATCTGAGCAAATAATATGTCCTGGAATTCTCTGGCTTTGACTGCAATATATGCTGGTGAATAATTTATTCCTTCTTTAAACTACCTTCCACTTCCCCCCTACATTCTTCCTTCCCACTTCCCTTGCCAAGTGCTGTGGAAGCCAGAGGGATCCATCTCCCTCCCTGATGGCCAGCTCATTGCCATAGTAACCTTCACTGCCCCAACTTTCAGGGATGTTGAGTAGAATGAACCGATTCATGCTATACAGCAAGGGGGAAAGGATGATGGCGCCTAGGAGTGGTTGGGAAAAGGATCCTGACCTTCATCAGACAACAACTGGGATTGCAATTGCAAATGAACATGCTATTATGATGAAAGGTATTTACCCACAATTTAGAGAAAGAGTTTCTCTATGTTTAAAATAACCCTATGGTAATCATCAGGCATAGAACCTGTCTGTTTAATTTTGGATAATAAATTATATTCATTAATTAATACTTCAAATTCACCTATAGGAAAAAATTAAAGCAATCCTATCTGTGTTAATCCATGAATAAAAATCCAAAATCCATAGTTGAATAATACTTTGATTAGGACCCATAAAAAAGCGAGCATTAGAATTATTGCTAGAATTAAAATTAGAATTTTCTAGAATTATTCACTAGGCAATACATTACAAAAAGAAGGGAATAGAACAGAAACAAGAAAAAGATAAGCAGTGAAAGTAATGTTAGAAATTTCTGGGATGATTGCAAAAACATCTCACACCAGAAAAGTTGCTATGTGAACAATGAAACTTAATACTCTGTTACACCCAATGTGCCATCTTTTTAATAATTCCACCCTTGTTTTAGATTCTTTCTGGAGGTCGCATCCTGGCACTGACAAGTGCTCAGATCAGTGATACAGGAAGGTACACATGTGTTGCAGTAAACGCAGCAGGAGAAGAACAAAGGGATATTGATCTCAGAGTTTATGGTAAGAATAGAAATAATGTTTATGCCAAGAACTGCACAAGCATTCTTGATGGATACCTTGAGGGTTTACAGCAGCCTTCCCCACCATGCTGTCTTGGAATTTTCCAGAATTGTTGCCTAACACATCTTGATGATCCAAGTTGTGAGGCTTGGTTAGAGATTTCTAATATGATCCATGGCATTTTTAATAATCCATAGATTACAGAATGATCTTCCCAGGGTAGTATCTGGAAGTGATATCCTATGTTTATTTTGATATGGATAATAGGATGTGTTTCATAGGTTACATAGGAAACTGACATAACTTGTCACAGAAAGTCATATTCAAATGAATATTGTGCTTCCTTTGGGACAGCTAGATGTTAATTTAGATGTTAAATCATTACTCTTTGATTACTGAAGAATTGCACTTAAAAATAAGAGCAGAAAATGTTTAGATGTTTGCTTGAATGGTGATGATTCCCGTATTGTCTTGAGACATTTTAGCAGAGCTGTTTCAGACCTACTTTTATAGTACATGCCTATGAAACTCCAACTACAATGCATGAAGAGTAAAGATTTGCAGACATGGATATAGGTAGTTTAATCAAAGAACCACAACTGGCTGTAGCATTCTGTTAATGCACAGATGGTTGTAAGTAGTGGCATGCAAAACAGTTGAAATTTGAAACTCCCTGTTTTGAATTTGAGATGGTGTTCCAACTTTGCTGGAAGTATTCTAATGCTACTCCAACCATTCTGGAACTGTTCCAACTTCCAAACAGCCAGGGACATTTCAAGTTCAGAATACTTCCAGAATGATTGGAACAATGTTAGAATGCTGTCAGTAAGTTTAGAACAAGCCATTGCAACTTAAAACAACACTTTTGAGCTCAAAATGGGGCCCTTTGAACTCTAAACATTTTGCATTTGAAATATTTTATACTCTTATAATTGTAAACACATTCTAAGATGTCTAGAATGTCCCTTTCATAATGCTAATCTGTTTATATGCTTAAATCCAGTATCCTTTGAGTGCATTTTGTTTCATTTGATAATTACAATGCAATTGGGCAAAACAATTTGCTAATAAACATTTCTTTAAGAATATTGACTAATATTTTGTTCCTGAATTGTGGTTAAAAAGAAAATCATGGCTGCTGCTGCTTCCACAAAGGGATTAAGAGAGGTGACATTTATTTTTTCTTATCCATGGAGTCTAGACTTTTCTTTAAATCATTTCTATGTTGTACAATCAGTTTTTCTGTTTAAAGCTTTCAGGACTAAGGAAAATAAGGCAACACTGAGGAATTTTAACAGAAATGCTATTGAGATACATCACACTGAGAAACAGAGCCATTATAATATGCTTTTTCCTAAATTATAAAATATTTGTCTTTAAGACATGGTGCATATGGAGTGGTCCAGTGTTCCCTGTTCATTATTCTATATTTTCTTTAACTCTGGCAGATTCTTTTTCTCTCATTTGGTAATTTTTAGTGGCATTGTTTAGGGCTGACATTATCAGGTTACTGCACAATTGAAAAGGCAAAGGATCTCATGTATTTAAAAAAATCAAGAGCAACAATGGTAACTGAAATTTTAAAACTCTGTTATGATGAAATTAATATATTAAGTAATATATGATTAATAATTTAGTACAAGTGGATTGATACGGAAGCAGCTTCTGTATGGCTTGAATTTATACTATTTTGGAAATATCTAAAGGAAGAACTCATATTGGCATGATGAATTATGCTCCTCTTTACAAGGGAAACCCCTTTCTGTGGGGGTGGTGATTCTGCCATGGGTGGAAATTATTGAGATCATTTAATTCTTTTACACTTGATTCTGGACCATCTTGGAATCCATTCATGTTGGGTAGTTTCCTATACTGCCCTGGTAATGCTGCTAATATTTTTAGGAAAGATTAACTGCTGTAGATTGAGGCATTTAATGCTGGTGTCAAACAAGTGGGAGGCTTTATTTATCTTAGTAAAAAGAGATGAAACTGATTATTAAAGTGTTTGTTCATTCAGTTCCACCTAATATTATGGGAGAGGAACAGAACGTCTCTGTGGCCATGGGGGAACATTTGGAACTCCGCTGCCAAAGTAATGCTATCCCTCCACCCACGCTTCAGTGGCTGAAGGATGGTCAGCTGCTGCAGAAGAAGGTGGGCGTCACCATTACGGAAGGTGGGAGTGTATTGAAGGTAAATATTAAAATACCTCAGATTTCCTTTGTAACTCCTGTTCATGTTTAGGATTCTTGACACTAATAGCTTAAGGGGTTATCCCTTCCATTTCTGAATGTTGTTGAAGCAACTCATTTCTTCAGATGGAGGAAGGAAAAGCTGTGTTGCTTTTGATGGGTCCTCCCAACAGCATCTGAGTTACTTCTCCAAAAGCATATCCAGCATTGGTGGATGGGATCCTGCTTGAACACTGCTGGGCAGTTAGGGTTTGTACCGTGAGCAATCCGCACCAATGATTAGGATTAAAAAGAATTCTGGCATGGATCTTGCTGGGAACAAATTTGGATGAGGGACAAATGTTAGCAGGAACAAAATCTGGCTAGTGTTTGTTCTTCCCCAGGAAAAAAAGAAGACATCTGGGAGTGGAGAAGATCATTTTGCACTTGTTTTCTAAAAGATATAAGAGGACTGGTGTAATTTTCCCAGTTTTAACTGCTGTGCCCTTACAGGAAGGCTGCAACTGGGAGTACAGTTTTGGCCCAAGTGAATAGAAATCTAATGGGCCAGAATATTCATTGTTAGGCTATAAGCAGGCAGACCAAGAAGCAACGTACTGCAAGAGACCTACCTCTGTGGCTGCTTAGTAAAATAGGTTACTCAAACTAAAGGATATATAAAGCCATTGTAACTTAGGAGGGAAAAGTATCAACCTACTTTATTCAGGTTGGAGCTGCTGCCTGGAAGGCTATATAATAATTCTGATATTATCTTTCCTATAGTCATGGTAACATGGCCTACCGAACACTAAAATTTTCCCCGTATGCTATGGAGGTAGAAAAAGAATTATTTGCCTAGCATGTTTGTGCCAAAGGGGAGATTCCTGCTACAGACTTCACAAATCATAGATTAATCTCTTAACAATGACATTTCACCAGTTCCCACTTTCCTTCCTTTATTTCCTTCCTGAGATTTATCACCTCAATCCACTTAGACAAAATCTGTTGGCAAATGTAGTCAGAAAAAAGTTTGCTTAGATGTTGAGCCATCACCAGTCCTGCTAAAGCAGTAATGGACAACTTACAGCCCCTGAGTCCCCTTCTCTGGTTTTTGGAGCCCCTCTGTCCAGGATTGTTGAACACTGTTTCTTATTTATTTTAAGGTGAGAAACACATGAGAATTATAGTGTAAGCCACCAAACAGGCATATCAAAGTTAAAAAAGGCTCCCCAACTCTCCTTAAAAGAATCATCCCACTCACACATGTGTTGTGACCGTGCCCACTTCTAACCATCAGCTCTTCCACATATTAAATACAGCCCCAATACCAAAACAGGTTCCCATCCCTGTGCTAAGGCAATGGGTATTAAAGAAAATATTTTATAGCTTGTAAGGTAGAAAATGATGCTTTAAATAAATCTTTCCCACTCAGATAATTACTTCATTTATAGAAATCAAAACTATGTATTGGATGAATGAATAATAATGCACAGTGATGAGTACCAAAATTATTGTCAAAAATACATTTGTTGATTTGTTTCTTGCTAGATTGAACAAGCACAAGTGCAAGACACTGGACGCTATACTTGTGAAGCGACAAACATTGCTGGGAAAATGGAAAAAAACTACAATGTCAATGTATGGGGTAAGGTTTGCAGCCATCAAAAATAAGACTGAAGCATCAATGATAAGGGTACTACTAAAAAATGTGGGTGGATGTTAGAGAAGGGATGGTCCTAAAAGTGTTGCATTTCAAAGTGATATGCTTTTCCAACTGATTCCTTGATAGCTTCAAAACCCCGATGTTCTCTGGTCAAGCTCATCTCTAAGATACGGAGCTAGAAGTATGAAGAATTTCTGATGAAGTTGGCACTAGACTGGGTCTGGGTAAATCTGTTAGAAAACTAGCACTAAATGTTAGGCAGCTCTTCCAGATACGAACAGAAACTTCAACTGGCTGAAGAGTGAAGTGATTCATCTTTTGAAATGATGTTGACCTCTAGTAGTTAACATCTACTTTCACCTTTTGTGTAGCACTGAGTTTTCAAATGATAAAGGTTTGGGTTCATCCTCATGTTCCCTTAACCACAGCAGGAAGATGCCCTGATAACCATTTTTCTAGGGCTTGTCCTTAGACTGCTGCCTTTGCCTCATCCAGAGCTCACTGTGGAGGGAACTTAAATACAGGTTTTAAAGTAGTATTTTCCATCTTCTTCTGACAAAAGGCTTGCCATGTATAGAATCTTCAATGTTTTGTTGCTGATGGGGATGATGATGTAGTCAGGAGCTGAGATCTGCCTGTTGGCTACTTTAGATGCTTTAGGTATGTCCTCTCCCCTCTGGTCTTTGGGCACAGTTTCCCAGGACCATTCTGTTCATGGCAGTAGAAGACTCCAGTTCTTCATCTGTAGCCAACAGTTTGCCTATCCCATAGAACTATCCATGGGTTCAAAGAACTGACAATAAAAAAGCCATCTCTCCTGCTTCTTTTGTCACTCTTCCCAGATTTGGCAGCCTCAATATCAACAGCCAGAACTTGGAGGGGTGGCAAGAGATGCCAGTGGAGAGCCAGACTCTTCCACTGCCAAGAGCAGAATGGCCTTGGTAAATTGTGCCCTGTGGGAGATCTCACTTTTCATAGGGCAGGTGCAAAGCACTTTTGGCGGCTACTTTGAAACGTAGGTTTACTGCTTTTCTGGAAGAGTGCTATTGTATTTAAAAAGTAGCTAATCAGTTACAGTCTAGCCATCTATCAAACCTCACTTTGTTGTTTCTCTTGCTGGCTGGTAGCACCAAGGGAATCTACCAAGTACTTTGTCTAAGTTGTCCTATAAGAATACAACTTGGCAATGAGGGCAGCACAAGTTATACCATTATACCTTATAGACTTGGGTAAAGCACATTAATGCAGTTTGGTGGAAGAGCTGTTTGCCAGTGTATCAGACCAGCCTAGTAAAAGTTCCCCCATGGCAGTTTTCCTTTTGATATTTGTATGCATCTAGGGCAGTGTTGTCCAAACTTGGCCACTTTAAGATGAGTGGACTTCACCTCCCAGAATTCCCCAGCCAGCCATGGTGGCTGGGAAATTCTGGGAGTTGAAGTCCACTCATCTTAAAGTGGCCAAGTTTGGACAACACTGATCTACGGCGGGGGGTGATTTACCATTAGGCATTTCCTGAATGAAACATAGAATCTGAGAGGACCCCCAAGAGCAAAATACATGCTGGGCCCAGTTGAGGGGGACTCTGCTCTATGAATATCTTTCCTAGACATGCAGCTGAAGGAGAATGTTGAGGGTCAACTTAAAAGCCCCTAACCCACATACATCCTCCCAGGGAAGACAAAACACTGGCTCAGCTATATGGTGTCAAATTAGGCAACTACCCCCTTTCCAAAAACACATTCCCAGAGGAATTAAAACTGTCAATGTAGACATAAAAACATTTAGAAGGCTGAGGAAATGCTGATAAGCTGGGAATAGATTCTAGGAGGTGATCTCTCATGAAATATTGCCTCTTTGTTGTTTCAAAGCCCATTTTCTTTGTAGTCTTATCCCATTACCTCATAGTTACACCCTAATGGCCTCACTGACCTCACTAAGCACATGATGTCTTATATCCAATCAAAAACCTGGCTGCTACATCTAATCACATGTATAATTTAATTTGTATAAGTCTATAAAGAAAGACCATAACTCCATCCCTCTTGAGACCTGCCTTTGCCTCCAGCACTGTCAATAAACCAACTTGGGCTCCTATGTAATATCCCCTATGTCTGGTTGAAATGACCCCATTTTAGAAAATGTTTCCTACTACACTGCATTAGAATGCCCTTCTATAATGTTACACCTTGACCCTTTTGGAATATTAAACTTCTTAAAAGCCTTTCGGGGCTGCTGTTGATTTGCCTGTGAAAATCATCTGTGGGTGAACTGTTCAGAAATATATTTTTTGTTTGGCTGTGGAATCAGAAGCAATGTTGGACAGCTTTTGGGGTCTAAATTTAAGAAAGCTGTCTATCTGATTTAGTATCAGTCTGCTCCTCAGAGTACCTAGCATTCCAAAAGCTGGAAATATTCAGCAATAGTAAAGGCTTTGTTCTTGGAAACTCTAGTGAGCTTACTAATTCAATGAAAAAAAAAATGAAATAACAGTTGGAAATAATATCACGCAGTATAACATCTAACTGCTGCCAGTGCTAAAGCTCAGGGATCTCTGTGGTGTTTAGAACTCCTAATTTGATGCCATCGAAATATTTTAAATAAACTAAGAAAAGTATTTGCACTTGTTGTTTAACCCATGAGGAGAATGTTAATGCTTGAAACAAAGATTTGTGTTGAGAATTTTACTTACATTTTTTTCTTTCTATGCTGGTGTTAATACATTTAATTTCTTTATTATCTGTATTAGCTAGAAGTGATTGTTTCTGATATTTGTCTTCTCTAGTGCCACCAAGTATTTACAGTTCAGATATGGTAACTCAGCTGACTGTAATTGAAGGGAACCTCATCAGTATGATGTGTGAGTCCAGTGGAATCCCACCGCCCACTCTTGGGTGGAGAAAAAATGGTAAGCAATTGTAGTTTGTGAGAACTAATCACGAAGATAATTAGTCCTTTTAGTTCTGTTGAGCCTGCTTATCTTACTGGTTTACAGGACAGAAACTAAAATAACCTTTCTGCTAGATTTCTAGAAATCAATATTGTTGGGGTTTCTGCAGTAGCTAGTACAAATTTCAACATTTGATTCTAAAAATGTCTGTTTCAGCAGAAAGGGTTTCAGATACCCTGGATTCTTTTTGATTTAAGATGACTAAGGCAGTGGCTTGAAATACCTAGATCAGTGTTGTCCAAACGTGGCCACTTTAAGATGAGTGGACTTCAACTCCCAGAATTCCCCAGCCAGCATGGCTGGCTGGGTAATTCTGGGAGTTGAAGTCCACTCATCTTAAAGTGGCCACGTTTGCACAACACTGACCTAGATGAAGAAGCTATTGGTGTGATATAGATCTTTAACCATAATTACACAAAGCTGCTTTGTGTTTCCATCTTTTTCCTTCCTTCTTATGTCTTATTTGAGTCAGCCAGAATGCAAGTCAGCATTTCCTTACCTGTATGGATTTCCAACTTGCATTGTGGCTAGTTATTCTGGGATTAACAGTCCCAACACATCTGGAAAATTCCAAAGTTACAGAAGTTAGGGGTTACATACTCTCTTGTAAGAGTATTAAAGATGCTTTATGCACATGAGTGCAAATTAATGATTTTTCTGAATCATTAAAGCAGCTGCATCTTTTACAAGGGCTGCACGGCTGCTTTCTTCCCATGCATATGCACCCACAGATGTTTCACTTTGCTGGCAGTCTCAGCAGAAGTGCTGTCTGTGCATATACATGCACCTGGAGACCATCCATGCACCTGGAGCTTCCAAAGCAACCAGGGGACCCTTGCAAAAAGAATGCCATAATTCAGGCAGAATTCACAGAACGTATCAACTTGAATTTGTGCCAATCCCTCATTGTCCAAAGTGTAATGGGAGTAACACTTGTTGCTTGTGGGACTTACTTGCACTTTAGTTGACCGAGCCTGGCAGGAAGTATGTCTGGAAACGCTGTGGTGTGAATGAGTCTCTTGCATTTGCCTGCAGCCAAATTGTTCTTCCCTTTGCCCGAGTAGTATAATATGCAACAAAGCTGTGATTAATCCTATGGTGCATATGCACAGCACACCTGTTTATAGTTTAAGCTTAGCCATGGGTAAGGCAATCAAAGAAACCACTATTTGCTGAGCCCCATCCTCCTTGGCATTCCAGAAGGTCTTGGCACGCTACCACTTTCCCCTTTCTGTAAATAAACACATACACATAGGCACAAAACCCTTAATAAAGACACACAATAGCCCAAAAGAAGTTGAAGCATTTGTATGGAAGAAAGGAGGTTAAAGCCATAACTGAAATAAATAAATAATATTACTATAAGCAACCATTTGAGATTGTGGTATAGACACAGCATCTTAACTACAGTGTTGGACTGGTTCAGATGAGATGCTAAACTTAATCTAGTTTTAACATGGCTTAGTGTGTCATATCTAACTAGGAAACTATGGTTTGTTTTAGTTTAAATTGCTTTGAGATGTTTTAATGGGAAGTGATATATAAATGTAAAAATAATGAAGGCATAGCTGATTTTCATAACTAGGATTAACAATCGTGATCATTAATCATACTTCCCAGTTCAGACATAAAAGGAAGCTGTGATTAAGTGCAATTTGCCTTATTTTTTATACTGTACAAAGAGAGGAACAAACTAACAGTATGTGCAGGAAGTTGAAGTTCATTCATGCCTTGGGCTATTAAGCTAAGATTTGATTATCCAAATATGGCTGGTTTCAAAGACTCTGAAAAATATGTACACATATTTTATACTTCGATTTTTTTTTTTATCTGAGAGTATTTCTCTTGTAGGTTCTCCACTACTAGCTGACCCTACAGGGAGAGTCAGGATCCTATCAGGAGGAAGACAGCTGCAAATTTCTATTGCTGAAAAATCAGATGCAGCCTCCTATACGTGCATAGCTTCAAATGTAGCTGGAATAACAAAGAAAGAATATAAATTGCTAGTGTACAGTAAGTCACTTGCAATGTTTCTCAATTCAGTAGTAAGTAAGACCTTCACAAATAAACTTTGGAACAAACTAAGCATGTCACAGGAAATCAGTGACCGGATCTCTTATTTTCTTTTTCTTTTTGCTAATAGCAGCTGGAGGGATTTTCCTGATACTCTGACACTCCTGACCCCAATATTAGTTATGAGATGGAGAATATGCAGGCACAGTACAAGAAAACACACATTTTTGGTGTTGCTTTTAACAGAAATTTAGAAGCTAGATTTGCACTTGGTCATTTTCATGCCCCCAGTACAGATGTCCCGCTAGGTAGCAGCATCTTGCTGACCTGCTGGCCTCCTAAAGCTAAGCAGGGTGGGAACTGATTAGTGCTCAGAAGAATGGCCACCAGTAACTCTCAGGGGAGTAGGCTAGACTGGTAATTAGAAGGAGAAGGAGACCAGAAGATGATAGTGGCAGATTTTGTATCATTGCTAAGAAAGTAAGGAACTACAGATGTACCCATGTAGTCACCAGGAGATGAGTTTGATTGAAATTAAATCTCACTGTTAAAATATAACCCCTCCCCCTCCCAAAGAGCTGGATTTTTCAAAAGGAAATGCAGCTGGGAGTTCTAATCACTTATTACTATGTCACATGGAGTTTGGGGCTGAAAAGCTGAACCTGAAATGTTGTCTTGTTTCTCTGAACAGTTCGTCCAACTATACTGGACAATGGGAATGCACAATCAGACGTCACTGTAACTCAAGGGAATGACATTTCACTTGAATGCCAAGCGGATGGTATTCCTCAACCAGCTGTCACCTGGATGAAAGATGGTCAGCCATTAGCCAATGGGAGAAGAGCTGAAATACTAAATGAGGGGCGTGGTCTTCGACTTAAAAGTGCACAGGTGTCGGACACTGGTCGCTATGTATGTGTTGCTGTGAATGTGGCAGGAGTGACCAACAGGAAATATGACTTAAATGTTCATGGTGAGCAAAGGAAATGTATGTAATAGAGAAGATACACAAAGGTGCATGCCCGGACTGAGGGCAATGGACTATTCTGCCACCTGTGGAACAGCTCTGTTACTTGATGTAGTACTAAGTACTAAGTAGGAGAAAAGCAGCACTCATGAATTAATATATAGTAATATATATGCTTTGGGGGAAGCAGAGGGAAAAAGTACAACATCCTAGAGTCACTTTGTGTGAGACGGGTGGCTATATAAATGTGATATATAAATAATAAACAAACAAGCAAACAAATAAAACATTGTAAGTAATATATAATAACTAAAGCAAAATGTAAGACAAAGTACTTTTACTATTTTCCCAACAGAATTTTACTTTTTCCTTTCGTTGGATATCTCCTTTTGTCACACCATTTTCTTGATACATTTCAAGAGAAAGGTCTTAATCTAATTCAGAAAGCCTCTGATCTTATCCAAAACGTAGCAAAGATACAAGGTTTTGCAAAAGTGTGAACGTAAACTTTCATATAGTGCTTTCAGCTCCTGAGAAAAAGTGGTTGGATCATTTTGTTGCTTAAAAACAAAAACAAAAGCACTGAATCAACCTAAGAAGTAATTCAGTAACATTTGGAAGAGTTTATGCTAATACTGTGTTACCTATGCCAGCCATTCCAAGGTAGTTCAGAACAAACGAAGCAAACAAATGTCCATATTACAATTTATTTTGCTTCTTGCTTTATGAGAATGATTGAAAGAGCTGATAAAATTAATATTACGTTTTTACTGAGACAAGGGCTACAATTCTGCACGTAGGTCTTAATTCTCATCAGAGTAAACAACTGTGTGTGGAATCACAATAAACACATTAATCAAATAATTTTACTTCTTGTGGCACCAGAGATAGAAAGTGTATTTATTTTCAAGTGACAAATCAAATAAACAACAGTTAGGATTTACCCCCCTTCTGTTAGGGTTCTAACTAGTAACTTCTTCAGCTTGACTTAGGGATGTAAAATCTAATCCTAGTTAGAGGGAAGTGGTTATCTGTACTCTTTCAACAGCAAAAATACACTTGATGTTTACATGCCTATTTTTTGTAGCACTGAAGAATAACCTTCTCATTTAGGAGAACTATAGAAACCTATAAAGCAAGAGTTTAGAGGGAGTTTAGTTCACTGAATTCTAACTCCTATCTGCCGGAGTCCCCATCACCACTGAAAAAGAAATTAGAACTATTTTTTCAGTGGTGAAGAGGAAGGGAGAATGTTTTAATAGAAGAAAGAACCTCAATATTATATATATTTGTTTCTAAATTCTTTTATATGAATGTAGCTATCCTTCCTTCATTACTGAATTATGTCTAATCTGTTTTGCTACTCTTTTTTGGTAGTCCCCCCAAGAATTGTGGGTAATCTGGTTCAGCCAGAAAATGTAAGTGTTGTGGAGAAAAGCCCCGTCACACTGATTTGTGAATCTTCAGGAATTCCCCATCCATCAGTAACATGGTTGAAGTATGGACAGCTGGTCTCTTTAAGTAACTCTGCAAGAATCCTATCTGGTAAGAGAGAGCCTATTAAAGTGAAAAGAAGTTATTTTTAAGATTAAACAGAGGACATATTCTATAGTATGCCTAAGATAAAATGAGCACATGGAAAGGCTCTGTCAGACCTAACATGGTTTATCCAACAACCTCAAGATGAAATATTTAGGAACTCATATGTGCAAGTCAAGCTCGCATCATTATAAACATATCCAAACCTAATGCAAGATGGCTTTATTATGTATGAGTTTTTTCACACTCTCCTGTGGTCTTATTTATTTGTATGTCTCTCGTATTTCTTAACAGTTATTTAAGATGTGTTTTTATTGTTTGTTTTATTTTATGCAACGGTCACATTCGTGAGATGGGTGGCTATATAAATTTGATAGATAGATAGATAGATAGATAGATAGATAGATAGATAGATAGATAGATAGATAGATGCCAGTTTATATAATGTACATAGCAAGGCTTTTTCTGGACTCTACAATTTCTGTTTCAGATACAGTTAGTTAAAGCAGGTAATTACTCTGCATGCATACTATTACTCTCTTAAGTAATAAGAGTAGTAGAGTACTCTCTTAAGTAATATTATGCATTTTACATTCCTGATTACCTTATTTTCTCTCTGCAGATAATTACTTTCTTTGTAGAGAGCATTAGAACATGATACTGAGAACTGTTTAAATCCTAGATCATAGACTAACTTGGTTACCACTGGGTAAATGATTATTTCACAGTCGGATCTCCATACCATTTTTCTCCAAGTTACTGAGAGGCTGAAAGAAATACATTTTGGATATTGGGCCCATCCTGGTGCCTTACTGCAAATTTCATTGACTTTTTAGTGACATAACTCATACCAGTACATGGACAACACCTAAATGACATTGGCTGATTTTGGAAAAATGCTAAGTAGGATTAAGCTTGGTTAATATTTGGATAAAAGACCACCAAGGTTGAAGCTTAGATTGGGGAGATTGAAGAAAAAAAAAAGCAGAATAGCCAGTCACTACAGTACTGTGGTCCAGAAATCTGCATTGACATATCCTTATGGTCACCAGGAGTCAAGCCTGACTGAAGATAGCCTTTACCTTTTTACTAAAATGCATAGGTTGATCATCATAGGTTCTGGAGTTTTGCTTTAAAAAGCAACACATTTCATACCTGGAATGTATAAATATTGACTGATTTTTCTTAAATGCTTTATAATAAAAGTTTCTCTAGAAGACCATTGTTTTGATTAAAACACAAGAGTAAAAATATACTAATACCATACTCCAAACTGCATGATGGAGCTGGAAAACAATGAAGATGAGACTGAACCAGTGCAATATGCCGTTAATGTTAAGTTTTAGAAGTTACCAGAACATGGAATTTCCTCTTCCGAAGTGGGTAAAGCTAGAAATAAATCTGTACTTCTATCACTGGGGTAGAAGTACACCCCAAATATATCAACCTCATCAAGCATGTGGAATATAACCGCTCCAAAGAAGGTGAGATCCATATGGTTTGAGGAATTATGTGCCAACAGCCTCTCTACTGTCTACTTACCCCAGACACTTTCCAGATTATTATTATCTGTTTGATCTCAGAGCATAAAGATAATAAACTTACACATTGTTAATATATACTCTTCCTCCCTAAAAAGAAGTGACTAAGAAATCAAAGGCAAGCAGCTACAAATCATTATATGAATTACCAAAGATGTTCCAGTGCCAGAACTCGGAGGGAAATAGGTCTAAATGCAGAAATGGTCCCAAACCAGAAAATCAGTCTGGTACAACACATTTGGGCAGCCTGCTCAGGAAGGAAATATTTGTTATTGGCCTAAGATTGTTAAGATCTGGGTCCAATGGAAGATGTTTTGTGAGGGCTGATTGCACTACTTTTCCTTTAAGAAGGCTGGCCCCATGCCTTCTGTTAAGGAGGTGATGACAACTTGAACACAACTGCCTTGCTCTCAAAGCACAACTCCATTTAATAATGTAGATTCAGACAGAGTTCTGGATGCTTTCATGGATTGATTTCTATCAAGTACAGAGTCAAAGTCTCAAAAAATAAAAGGAATTTGAAAGCCTAGTATAAAAGGAATTTCCCCTTAATACATATGTACCTATTATGTATTCTCTTTAGGGTAAGGAATATTATACAAAGCAAAAGCAAGCAAAAACACCCCCCTCCAAAAAACTCCCAAATCAGTGAAATGTAGTGAAATGAGCCAAAGAAACTAAAGACAGGAGATAAAAAGAAAAGAAACCTGATTTAATCTAATTTAGAACAACACCATTCTCTACACGTCTCCATGTCTTGTTTCCACCAAGTCCATATAAATTATTTACATACTCCAGTCACTTTCCAGATGATGGAAGTGTGTCACAGTCAACCACTGAACCACTGAACCACTGAACCACTGAACCAGTACTAGTTTTTTTTCAGGCATATACAAGGAGTGAAGTGGGTTTGTCTAAGCGAAATGATCTCTGTCACTCAGTCAACTCTATATTCCACAGATCACTGAGATTTCAATAGGCTGCCAGTTATTTTCAACTTACGTTTTGTTCTGGTTCTATATTAACAATTCAAAATTGAGAGTTAGGTTTTGTTATAATATGCAGATTTATGGCTTTTCTCTTTAGGTGGCAGGATGTTACGTCTAATGCAGGTGAAAGTGGAAGATGCTGGTCATTATATCTGTGTGGTGACTAATGTAGCAGGAGAAGACAGGAAAAGCTTTGAACTTTCAGTGTTAGGTGAGTGTGTCAAAACTATTTAAAAAGCCAAAGATCAGATTTTTCTTCCTAGTTTACTGTATAGTCCCTGTGTTTAGAAATTGAAGAGAGGATTGAAAAAATAGTGTAGCCAATGGGTGGCTTTCTGAACTGGACAATATAGCTGGCAGTAGTTCCAATGTAATGCCGACAAAGATCCGCATAATCAAAGCCATGGCTTTTCCAGTAGCAATGTATGGCTGTGAGAGCTGGACCATAAAGAAAGCTGAGCACTGAAGAATTGATGCCTTTGAACTGTGGTGCTGGAGAAGATTCTTAAGAGTCCCTTGGACTGGTAGGAGGTCAAACCAGTCAATCCTAAAGAAAATCAACTGTGACTGCTCATTGGAAGGATTGATGCTGAAGTACTTTGGCCACCTAATGCAAAGAGAGGATTCTTTGGAAAAGACCCTGATGCTGGGAAAGATTGAAGGCAAAAGGAGAAGGGGACGGCCGAGGATGAGATGGTTAGATAGCATCACCGAAGCAATGAACATGAAATTGAGCAAACTCCGGGAGGCAGTGAAGGACAGGAAGGCCTGGCGCAATATGGTTCATGGGGTCACAAAGAGTCAGACACAATGACTGAATGACAACAAGTTCCAATGTAAAGCAGAAGGGTTTATAGTGCCTTGGAAAAATGATGATATCCAAAACAGGAGAACTTAGTTGTATTTTTTCCTTCCTTCTTGCAAATTCTTCAAATTTTAATAACTCTTCTTTAAATAAACCTAGTGCTCCACACAATCTTACTAGATAATCTAATTGACAATATCATAATTCCATTGAATCTAATATCATCTGTCAGGATATATCTAGAAAATTGTATTTTGTGACTTTTTCAAAAGAAAGCAACATTATCCATTCTAGGAACCAAGACAATAGGAGAAAGCATATGTAAATTATGAGTGATAATTCTCCTTTCCTTTCATCTGAAACTATCTGAAAAAGTTGTATCTTCAGCCTCAATATTTTAAATAAATGTGCTCCAGATTTCACATACTTTTGTCAAAGCCATGATATTTCTCATACGTCCACCACAACACAACATGCATACTAATACATTTTGAAGACATGGCTCCGGACAATGGAATAACATGTCTTTTGATGACTTACTGCATATGAAAATATAATCTTGTACTTCTGTATTCTTACACAATTCCTTTCTTTCTTTCTTTGTTCTGACAATATAAAAGTTCCTCCAGGCATTGTAGGAGAAAATAAACTGGAAGATGTAAAAGTGAAAGAAGGACATAGCATTATGCTGACATGTGAAGTGACAGGTAAGCCAATGATTCTGGTGATTCTTGGTTAGAGTTGCTTTGGTTGCAACACAGAGGCAGATTGATGGCCATGATATTAAGCAGTTAAACCTGCATCTCTCAATATTTCTTTCTTTTCTTTTCTCTTTAAACACTGCTTCCTGGATGGTGCAACTAGTTTATGCCACAAAGAAGTGCACAAAGTGCTAAAGCAATTGTTCTTTTCTTTTTTCAAAGAGAGAACATATGTTCTACCTGCACATAATGTTCTTCAAGGCAAGGTGATAGCCCAGTTGCTTTATGGACCAAAATTCTGTACATATAAGAGTTTTTGTCCCTTCAAGGCATTTTAGTCCATATTTTCCAGGGCTATTTTTGGAAGGACACAAGATGTTCCTAATGCTGCATTTTGAGCAGAATTGCTTTTATATACCTAGGCTTTTTTAGAGCCAAAGAAAATATCAAAGAGAAATTGGGGTGGTTGATTTTGTGCTGTTTAGCAGCTGGAAAACATAACAAAAATGTTACTTTGGCAAAATATATCTTTAGGCTCATAGACTCCAAGTACTGGAGATTCTTTACTATGACCATTTTGATGCTTTGCATTCTGCTCTAATAAAGGAAAAAGTTGCATGAACACTTTTTCATGAATTCCTCTGTTCATGTCAAATGGGAATGGTTGAAATGTTGGATTGTGTGTAGTTGCACTACCTGTTTCTCTCTTGCCACCTGAAGTATCTGTGCCTTAATAGTTTTTTTGGTAAATCTTATATGTACTTCTCTTGGTAGTTTATTTCTCATTGCATATCTTGTGTAAACACGAAAAATTTCATCCATCCCGTCCATCATCTTCTCTTTAGTTATCTCCAATGCTTCTGCCAATATTTCTGTCATTGTTTCCGCAAGATTTTCACCTTTTTCTTCCTCTATATTTTGAAATCTCAAATACTATTCTGATTTATCAATTTCCCATCCTAGTAGTTCACTCCTGCCTTTTTCGACTTCACTCAATCGGGTATCAATATCTCCAATTTTCTTATCTCTTTGTATGTCTTCATCTTCGATTTTCTTGAATCTCTCCTCATATTTTATCATCATCTGTTGTATACTTTCATATGTCTTTTCAATTCTATGCTCAATATTCTCCGTCTTCTTTCCAATCTTCTGGATTTCTTGCATAATTGCCTGCAATGTCACTTTCTTCTCTTTTTCATATTGTATCATTGTCTGGATTGAGCGTTGTCTCCCAGGTGGTGAGGAGGAAACTACTGATGTTGATGAAGTTGGGGGTACTATTTTCCTGCTCATCTTGGTGCTTGAAACTGCAGGAAAGAGAAAAGGGGGAAAGAAAAAAGGCAAAAACCACAGCTACTACTCCAAAAGATGAAAATAAAAAACAATAAAAAGGGAAAAAGGAAACAGGAAACAGGAAAAGAAGGGAAAGGGGAAAAAATCTTCAGGCACTTGTCTACCTTAATCCAGTAATATACAAATAAAAAAATAAAAAGGAAAGGAAAGAAAAAAAAAGCTAAGTCTCTTTAAAAATCCAGCTAAAGGGAGGGTAGAAAAAAAACCCTCAAACTTCTAGCAAGAAGTAAGCTACTGCCACTAAATATCCAAGGCTCTTGTGACTAAATCAAGCTTTCCACCTTAAACATTTTCAAAATCCACTTTCAACTCCGCTTTCTTATTTATAGTTGTTTGGATGGCACCTGTATAAACAGTTTATCATGCACATCCCACTATCTTTTTAGAAAGCTCCAAGTCCTTGAATATGGATAAAACAAGTCACAGTAAAAAAAACAATATATCCAAGCCTCTAGATGGCAGTGCTACTTTCTTTCATTAACTTTCTCTTCACTCCGCTTTCCCTATTTCCCAAAGCCGAAGAGAAAGAAAAAAAAAAGAAAAAAGAAAGAAAAATATGTTTCTTAAGGCACTAAAAGAAATCTTAATCCCTAAGAAGAAGCTTGAAATAAAAAATTGTTAAATATCGAAAAGAAAAGCCAGTCCAGTTGAATTAAAAACAAAAACAAAACAAAAAAACACACACACTTTGCCAAATTCAAGTCCAATAAAAAGGGAAAATTGAAAAACTAAAGATTTTTTTTTTTAAGAGGCTCGATCTCGCTGCTTAGTCCCACTTTTCTTCACTTTTAAAAATTCTCTTTAAATTACTTAGGGTGTTCTCTAAGAAAAGTTAAATAGTAAAAGTCCATCTCACCCAGTTGACACACTTTGTCTTTCTTCTTCCGTTTTGGAGCTGTCCCGGTTTTTGCAGTCTTGATGGCTGCCGCTTCTTCGCTGGTTTTAGGGACTTCTCCTGGATCAACCAGGGACTTTGTGGTGTCCCTGGGATCTACAGGACGTGCCCTATATAGTCGCCATCTCTACGGGACGGCTTGGGTCCTTCGGGACCATCCAGCACCGGAGATATCAGCTGCGATCTTGGGAGCTCAAGATCGCACACCGTACCGCCGCGACGCCAGCTCCGCCCCTCCTCTGATTTCTTATTTGTATGTCCCCTCTAGTTATAAAATATCAGTCAGTTTCATTTGTAAATCCAGTGTAACATCATTTTCCACATCATTCCTGTAGCCTGATACCTTCAAATCCATTTTCTGATCAACATTCAAATCAGCCTCAATCTCTGTTTTATCCAGTAAAATCTGTTCCTTTTCCATAACTTCTTTTGAATCCATTTTTATAATAGCAGACATTCTGAAGAGTAATTTCGGAGTGCATTTTCCCCAAATATCCTTGAATTCTTCCACAGTCAAATAGTATTGCTCCATTCTGTATTAATGGGTCTCTTCTCCTTTAATTATAATCTTTATTTGCCTCTGGTTCCCTCTAGTCAAACTTCAAAGTCCCCTTATCATGTTTTTTTTCCTAATCAAGAACAGTTTCCCATGGGAAGGTTTTTTACAGGTAGTTTCAATATGTGTGTGTGTGTGTTCAATATGTATGTGTGTGTGTGTGTGTGTGTAAAATTTTAAACAATCCATAGGAAGTATTCTTGTAATTAATTCCACAAACTTAGTTCAAGTCCATCCGGCCCCTCAATCTGTTTATAACTTTCCAAAATCAATGTTCTAGCCACCCTTTTGCTGTTTATTCAAAAATATATATATTTTAAAAAATTAAAGGCCTTAAACTTGCATGAAACTTCTTTTGTCAAGGATAGAAGGAAACTCACCCAGTGTAATGAAACTTGCCCTTCTGAAGGTTCTTAACATCCAAAAAGCCATTAACAAGCAATTTCCTAAAGTGTTTAAGAAAGGAAGTATCTGAACCCAGTGTCCTTCTGAAGGCGCTGAATCATGGCTTAGGCAAGATGACTTTCTCTTGGCTCCCAGAGCTCTAAAACCCACTGGAGACTGCTGTCTTATGGTCTCCTCATGGGGAGACACTGTATGGAGCACTTGTGGGTGATCCTGGTCCTCTCCTTGCTCTGGAGAAGAATTCCAAGGAGCCAATCCATTCACCGGTTCCTCTTTCCACTATGGTCATCGTCCTGGGTTTTGACATGTAGTTCTTGAGTGCAGACCTCACCCCCAAATTGACAGGTTGATACTCCTAGTTGCCTCAATTATATTTTTCTTTATATGATGGTAGTAATATCATAATAAATGAGCAATTGTTTGAGCATATAGGTTTTCATATTTGTATAATCCCAATTAACAGTAACCATGATTTAGCACTAGTTCTCACATACAGCTCATCTTTACATTCCTTTAGCTGTGGAAGATCTATTTTTAGTTATCTGGATCCTTGTCACATTGCCTTCATCTCATACTGGAGGCAACATAAAAGTGTCTTTAGTTTTTCTAGTTTTAAGGTGTTATTTTCCTTGTTTTCCTGACACAGTTTTGCTATAATGCAATTTAGGATGCTTCATAGGCAATGAGATTGAAGATTCAGTCAGTCTGGAATTTGCCCAGCTCCTATTGGCCACTTTAGGCTGCTGTGAGCAAGCCCCCTCCCCTCCAGTCACTGGGTACTGTCCTCCATGGCCATTTTGACTTGGGATGCAAAAGAGACTGGACATCTTGCTCTGCAGATTCATCTACCCATATAATGCTGGATGAGTGTTTTCTCAAGTATTTGTCAGGTCTTGTAAAGGGTCCTTATATACATGGGTATTGCTGTATTGAAAAGTGCTGGACATTTCCATTACTCATAATTTTAGCATTCAGATGATCAATTTAAACCAGAAAAGAGAGCTGGGTTCTGTCAGCTGTGTATTGCTGGTTCTGTCACTAATGGATGCTTTATACCTACTAGTTGAGAATGAAGCTCGCCCACTATTGTTTTGCTCCATTTCATCCTGCATCCTGCCTTCATGTCTATTAGCCCAACTGAGAGGTCATAGACATAGAGGAAGGATGCAGGGTGCAGGAGGAAGGAGCACCCCTGATACTCTTTGCAACCTGTCCACCCTGCCTGTGATGTCTTAATTGGGTTATTTCTGCATGTAAGTTTACTGCACTTTTGAAAGTGCAAGTGTGGAGGAGGGGCATGGAGTGAAGCATTTTATTTTGGCTTCAGCCTCAGTTGTCTTTGTAAATTTATGGGTAATAGCTTCTATATATGTATGTAAGTATGTATATACTATGCATGTTTATATATAGCATACACACAACACATGTACATTACCAAATGTATTGTATTCATTCATATATATATTGCCTTCTGGTTTACTCTGAGATAGGATATCACTTTGCATTTTACTTTTAAAGACTTACCAAACAAAAAAATGTAAAAGGGCCATCTTGTATTCAAGATTCAAAATTCAATTATTAATTTTGCAATTTCCCCCCCAAAGGGAATCCTGTTCCAGGAATCACTTGGCTAAAAGATGGGCAAACTCTTCTAGAGGATGATGGCCATCAGTTAATGTCTAGTGGACGCTTTCTTCAGATTACAAAAGCTGAAGTCGCTGACACAGGGAGATATACCTGTGTTGCCTCCAATACAGCTGGAGACAAAAGTAAAAGCTTCAGTGTTAATGTACTTGGTAAGATTTATTGAGTAATAAATGGAAGTGTTTGGGTTCCCAGGAAGAAGATAGATCTGTCTGGATTAAAAAACCAGTAAATGTATATACTTTTATACCTCAGCTTGCAGAGCTGTTGATAAAACTTTGGAGGGTTGGTCCTAAGGCATTGGGGAAGGGAAGTAGCATGACTGATATCAATGTGGCAAATGCCAAAAGTGTTGCCTCCAGGTCACCAAGGGCTTAGGGATTGCATACAACTCCAAGAACCTTCATATACATACGGTAGATAGACAGCATTTCGTCTGTCTGTCTGTCTGTCTGTCTGTCTGTCTGTCTGTCTGTCTGTCTATCTATCTATCTATCTATCTATCTATCTATCTATCTATCTATCTATCTATCTATCATCTCTTTCTCTCTCTCTCTCCCTATCTATCCACAAAAATTAAGGAACAAATGGGTTACTTAAACTTTGCAGCTATTGGACCATTAAAAAAGGAAAAGAAGTCTCACTCCCAAATAGGCCATCTTTGTATTATTTTTGGTATTTAAGGGATAGATGGGCACCTTGGGCCTCTGAAGGTTGAAGGTACCTATAAAACCTCACCCAAGCACCTAAATGCCACTCACCAAAGGCTCTGCATAGGGCATTTCTTCATAGCCCCCTTCAGTCTCCCATGTGTAAATGAAACAGGCTGTAAATAAAACAGGTTTAAGAAATCCACTTCCAGATGTGATGACTTAATGTTCTGTCTGATTGTGTTTCCCTTGTTCCTTGATTGGTGGATTCTCCACTTCTTTAACTCCCTGGACTTGTGAAAAAAAGAAAAGAAATAAAACTCCACAGTTTCCCCATTTTCCCTGTCATTTGGAGTAGAAGGTTCACTATTCTATCAGGGAGCTTGTTTAAAAAAAAAATCATTGTTCCATTAATGAACTTGTAAAAAAAGCCATATGTTCACCATTTCAGGAGAACTTGTAAAGAAACAATAAGAAATGTAAAAATAAGAAATAATAATAAAAAATAAATAAAGTAAGGAAAGAGTTATTTTCGGCTGGTCAAACTGAGTCAGCTCATTTGGAGGCTTCAAGGTACATCAACTCAGTTTTTTAGTTCAGGTGTGATCTCAGTGCTTCAGTGGTTTGAACTGCTGTGCTTCCACATGAAGTGCAATCTCTATGCCCAGGCCTACAAATGTCATATGTATTTTGGCCCTTAATTTGCTCAATCTGTGCCCTTGGATTAAGTTGCAGGTATATCAGATGGCTGCATATTTTCCCATAAGTAGTTCCTTTAAAAATGCAAATGATATTCACAATTATCAGAATTATTTTTTAAATGATAGTCTTTTTTTGTTTCTGAACTTGCTCAGTGTCTCCATCCATTGTGGGTGCAGATAATGATGGGGGTGCAGAAGAAGCCACGGTTATCTTAAATAACCCAACCTCCTTGGTTTGTGAGGCTTATTCATATCCACCTGCCATAGTCACTTGGCTGAAAGATGGAGCTCCCATAGAGTCAAACAAGAACATCAGGATTTTGCCAGGTAATTATTTTATTCCCTCCATGATTTAAACTAAAACACTATCTCTACTATTTTTTTTACATTCATAAGTAAGCTTTAGTATATTTTCTGAAGATGTCTGGGTAGACACTGACTAAATATATTATAATTACTATAATTGCTCAGAATAATTTTGCATATTTTGGCCTCCTGCTTGTTGAACCTATCAATATACCAAGTCTTGGGTTTTATCTTGTACTACTAACCAGATTAACAATGGCTTGAAAAATTCACCTTCCTGTATGAAGGGATAGAATTCACTTGCATATCACAGGCAGGAACCAAGGAATACAGAACTTGACAGGGCCTCTCCCTTATCAATTTCTCTCAGCACTTGGCATACTTAGAATGATAGGAATCCAGCACTGGTGCTGGAATCCAGCACTGGTTGAAAAGTATTTTATTTCTACTTCTTCCTAGTGTTCTTTCCTAAACGTCAGTTTTCACATGTTCTGAAATAAGAATAGTTCCTTCTTTCAGTATAATACCTAACTTCGTAGAGTTCCTGCTCATTTCAGAAGAAAATATACAAAGAGAACCGGGAAAAATGTAACTTGACTTTTTTTTTTTTTACAGGTGGTCGAACGCTACAAATTCTGAATGCACAGGAGGGCAACTCTGGTAGATATACTTGCATAGCTACAAATGAAGCAGGGGAAACGTTAAAACATTATGAGGTGAAAGTCTATAGTAAGTGTTGAAGCATCCTTTCTTGCTCAAATTCATTATGTATTGTTTGATTCTCTACCATCTCTTTATATACATCTCCTACCTTACTTGCATATTTTTTCAGTATGTATATACATTTCATTGTTTGTTTTGTTGCATTTATATCAGGGAGTGTGAGGCCAAATTAGATGTTTCATTGGAGATGCTATGAGAGTCTTCTATACATTTGAAGAAAGTAGTAGTAGCTATAGATTTGAGGAAAGCAAAAACTGTTTATTTCTCCTCAATAATTCATTAGGGATTTGGGGGGGGGGGTTAAGGATTCTTGTTGGCCATGCTATTCTTTATCCTGAAGTTATAAATCCCTTCCCATAGTAAAACAAGGAACACAGACTTCCTAACTGAATTAAATTAAGACACACATGAAAAGCCACTCTGTCTGATCTGTAGGCAGGACAATGGCCCAATAATACCTGCTTGGAATGGCAGGAACACTCCAAGATCTCAGGCCAAAGACTTCTTACAGAAGATGATGATGATGATGATGATGATGATGATGATGATGATGATGATAATTTATTAAACTTATATGCCACCTGATGCTTTAACAGAAGATGCAAGAGATGCAATCTTAGAATTTATGTTCGCAGAACACTGAACTACAAGTTCTCTTTCCAATATTAACTGCAATTAATTAATTAACTGGGTTTAATTAACTGCACTGAGTAAATGCAGGTACACAATGATAACATTTCAACTTAAAATGATATTAGAAAAATCAAGTATTGTTGAATGCATGATTATTAGTTGTTAAAGCTGTCTCAAATCACCCTTAGGCCATATTTTAGCAATGTGAAAGGGCATCATTCATATCATTAGACAAGCATTCCAGCTGGTGCAGATTTTAGAGATGGTTACCCCTAGAGACAGTGTCATGATTCATTTCCTTTTTGTGGAAACAGTGATATGGTTTAGGCTAGAGGTTGCTGGGCTCCAACTTCTACCAGCCCTACTCAGCTTTGGCAGTGATTGGAGATGATGGGAGTCTAGCAACACTGAGTAATAAAGATTATAGATTCCCCGTCCCTGTCATAAATAATGATGGCACCATAGGAAACGTCGCATTAGTATTGCTTTGGTTTGTTTATTCCTTTACTTTAGTAGTTTAATAATATTTTTTTTTTTAGAAACAAAGAGTTACTGAACATTTCTTGTTAATTGTATGTAATTTTAATCATCTATCAATTCTCATCCACTTGTGTGAGTTGCAAATTGGCCTAGAAATAAATGATACCAGTGTTGCCCAATACTTTGGTATCCTCATCCATCAGTTTATGTTTCCCAATGAAGAATTTGCTTATGTGAATTGACTATACAGGCCTATTTATGGTTCTGTCTAGTCTAGTGTTGTGCAAACTTGGCTACTTTAAGATGAGTGGACTTCAACTCCCAGAATTCCCCAGCCAGCCATGTTGGGGAGTTGAAGTCCACTCATCTTAAAGTGGCCAAGTTTGGACAACACTGGTCTAGTCTGTGAATCATTGCACGTGCCTAACAAGCAAATGCAACTGTTAGCTGTGTAAGTGAATAAGTGACCGCTGATGCATGTTTGCCTAAAGAGCAGGCCACTCACTTCTGATGTACTGCTGCTCACGTACAGTATGTCCTTTTTCTAACATCACTGTGGGTGTCAAAATGAGAAATGACCATTTCAGTCTGGTGGCTTTTTTTTTTTTTTTTTTTGGCAGTCCCTCCTATGATAAGCAGAGGGGATTTGTCAGGAGTGGGCTTGTCCCCTAAAGAGGTGAAGATCAGAGTGAACAACAGTCTTACCCTGGAATGTGAAGTTCATGCAATTCCTGCTGCTGGCATCAGATGGTACAAGGATGGACAGGCCAGTCATAAACTTAATTCCTTACAGCAAACCTTTTTTAGAGAAACCAGTAAGCTTCTTTACAGCATTGTCTCTTCTTCCTTTCATCAGATTTTCCCAAAACATGATGTTCCAATGCTATAGGAAGTCCTGTTCTCATTCAGCAACACACAACACAACCTGAGAATTGCAGGATGTTAAAGGATGTGTCCATAGCATTCTGCCTTGTCACTTGTAGTTTTGGACTGCTTTTCTAGATTTCAGTTCTGAAATGCAATTCTTTTCAATTCTGAAATTCTTCACTTTGCATTTCCCTATTAGCACTCCAATACTTGCAGTGTTTTTCATATTTTTGCTCTCCTTGAAGCTTTTGGTATGTGGAATGTGGTATTTGGTATTTTTGGCTGACAATATTTTATAGAAAGTAACAAGAGAGCATGTCCTCTACATATCGTAAGTTTTTCAGAACTTGTCTTTTGGTAATTTTTAGGATTCCTATAATTAACAAGTACATTAATAAGGATATTATTCTTGGTTCCGTTGGCAAAGCAGAGGAAAGTATAGTACAATTCCCTTTCAATTTTACTTTCTTGAAGGTTTTTAACTTAGGAATCAGCAAAAATGTATAACTTAGCAACCTTCTCAACTGTGGAATGGAAGCAGTAGAGAAAAAAGAATCTTAAATCTGTATATATTGCACAATTTGTGGTCCACATGCAGCTTACCAGTCAGCTGTACCCTTCTCTCTGCAGCACTGCAATAAAGGAAAGGGAAATGGATGTGCAGTAAAGGAAAGGGAAATGTATATGTCAAACACCTCTCAGACGAAGGATCCAAGTGTTCAGAAAAAGACGTTTCATATGTCATGTTGTTTTGTATGTGTTTTTAAGAATACAAATCATTTGATTTGGTGGGGGGCGGGGGGGGGGCTTCAATTTTTTTGCCAAAGCAGGCAGGACACAATGCATTGCTGGGTTTGGCTTCATTGGTCATAAACTATGCATGTCTATATACACTTTATTTGCACATTTTAGGAAATGCTCATGTATCCTTTTGGATAATTCCATCACAGCCTATTACATCAGATGATCACCTAACAATCCAAGGTGGTGGACGTATCCTTCAGATTAAGGCAACTCAGATATCTGACACTGGCCGATACAGTTGTGTTGCCTCAAATATAGCTGGCGAGGATGAGCTGGAGTTTGATGTCAGTATACAAGGTATTGTTTTGATTATTTCTGGGTGTATCTATTGAGATCAGTCTTCTCCAACCTGGTGTCTTCCAGCTGTCTGACCACAACTTCCTACTGAGAGATGAACGTTGTTGTATAAAACATATGGTCTAAATGATAGTAGAAATTCAAGGCAGAGCGTGCATCTGTGTAGTTACTATAAATTTAAAAATAGTTACTTCTACCATTAATTAGTAAAATGGATTTCTAACATGAAGATACATTGGGAGAAAAGGAGAGAAGAAAGAAGACTATGAAAATCACTTTTAAGTTTTGAATGAACATACTGACATTTTGTTGGGCCTACTGTCTCCCCAAACCTCCCACGAGTAATAGTTAGTGAGGATATCAAGTAAAAACTTTTGTCAGGCTGTCTTGAGATAGATTGGCAGCATGAACACCATCCAATTATGATTTATTAAGGAGCTGAGTTTGAGGTGTGTGCTCAAGGATAACTTTCCAACTATTTTAATGGGCCTGCTATCATAATGACTAAATGTGGGTCCAAGTTGTTTCGGACTTCTGGGGGAGGTATGATGAATTGAAGACATCTCTGCAAAAGCAGAGCTAACAACCATGGCAAAGACCAAGGAACTGGTGAGTAGACTGGTTTCTTGGATCCTGTCCAGATAAGAAGAGGATGGGAGATGTGTGCCCACATGTGCTCTGGATGGCTGCTTCTCATGAGGAGATAGCAGGACTACAGTTTTCCATGGGTTTGAGTGCTGGGAGACAACAGGATCAGCCATGTTGCTTACAACCATGGTGGAGACTTTTAAAGGATACTAAGTTTGCAAACCTCACTTTTTAATCACTTTCAGAAATTGCTCATTTACTACTTCTAAGCTATTAGAGACCTTCGGAATGACAAGTTTGAAAATGCCAAGTGAGTTTGCCTTCAATCCTGAATGAAATAAAACTTTAATTCTTTATTTAAAGCATCTGAAATAAACAGCAAAAAGCAAAATAAGATTTTGATCTTAGAAAGTTATACAGACTAAGGGTCCAGATAAAACTGGAATATTGAAACTTTTGCAATAAGGTTTTGGAATTAATTATAAAAAACAAACAGCTTCTTGTGGGAAGTAGATCCTGTTCTGGTTTTTATAAGACATAACATAAATAATCATAGAAACATAGAATTTCATGATTTCAAAAATTGGACAGTAGATGGGACTAAAGTTTTTAGGAAGAAAAAAGATATACAGGCGTGCAAGATGGTGCAGGACATTCTAACAATAAAAATACTGAAGGAGACTTTTGAAGACTGGAATCAGAAAATAGTAGCCACAATATCAACAATATTAGTAATGATGTCTGCTTCCATGGATAGACTATGTCCAAAAGACGTTATTGAAGAAATGTCAGATGTAAAACAAATTTTATCTGACAAGACAGAGATGGTATTGAAAGTGGATTTACAACTGACAGACTAAGAGAATGATTTAGAAAAGGATGTTTCACTGGATCTGCAAAAGAAATTGGCTGAGGTTTAAAATGTAAAAGGGAAATACAAATGACAAACCAAGAGAGTGACTTGGATACTTTTTTCCTACTGGATTTATAAAAGAGGCTTGTTAAAGCCTTGAAGAACTCTGTGCGATGGGATAAAGAAGAAATGAAGAGAAATCAAATCCTATGACAATATTTAAATAAACCAAAGATGAAGACTGTTAGAAGTAAAAGGAAGGAATACAAAGTTGGTTTGTTGGATCAAGGTTAAAATAAGATATGTTGTTTCTTCTGGCTACCCTTTATGGACTTTCTGCTGACACCAGGACTGAAAAGATGATGCTTTATGGATTTGTTTATAGATAAGAGATGGGATATGGGATGAAGAGATAAATGTTTGTAGCTTTAGAGAGGTTGAAGAGTCACTAAATTTGTTAATACTTGTTGTGATGACAGTTGGAAGGTTCTTGTACTTATCCATTTTTAACCTGAGGCCTATATATTAAAGTTCCTCCTAGTTTTCGAAAACCATTTGGAAGCTGGGAAGATGGAGATCTGCTAAGTAGAGGACAAGGGGGAGGAACCAAAGATGTGATTGCAAATAATCCTCTGTCTTTATACTGTGAAACTAATGCTGTGCCCCCTCCAGTACTTACATGGTATAAAGAGGGTTTTCCACTGAGTTCCAGTGATAAAGTACTGATACTTCCAGGTCTGTATTAAACAAATGAATATTTATTAATACATTTAATAAAAATATTTTTTTTTATTCTTTGGGATTTTTTCATATGCACTTTAGTGTTTTAAATCCAATATTGCATGCCCAAAGTACACCCTGCAAGCAAAGCAGCTCTGAGCCATGACTCTTGCAATAAATATTTTATTTTAAAGCAAGAATGAAATATTCTCCACACTCTGGAATGACGGTTGAGTACGGATGCTACTAACTGGCGTTATTAAAAATTCCTGGTCCAAGTATGTGTTTCTCTAAAAGCAAGTTTATTCATAAACAGGTGCTAATGAATTTCTTGGATATATCCATTCCTGTTTTGTTGTGAAGAAATTTGACTAAGCCAATTCATACCTGCTGCCTATGCTTACCACTATATTGGCAACTCAAGAAAGAGCTGTCTGAATCTGGTAGTTGTAGTAACTGAATGTAATTAGATGCTCATACAGATATTTCCTTCATATGACGATTGGTAATCATGAAATCAAGAACAGCCATCATGAAAGTTCATCGGTACAAATTATGGCCAACTATTTCCTAAAACAGTTGTAGTTATAACAACTTTATATGAGTATTCTAGGGTCTAGAACTCCTATGTCTTAATTCTAAGCAAAATTCAAGGTGATTGTTTACAATCAATCAATCAGTCAATCCTTCCATATTTGAGCCCTTCAGTGCCTTAGAAATAATTTCCTCCATTATATTTGCAGCTTGATCTCACCAAGATTAGCAGACCATATCCCCTGAGCCAAATAGTTTGTCTTCTGAATCCATATAATCTGTTTTACAGACTTATTTTCAGTGGTTATTGTACAGCCATGAAGTTTTCTGGTTCCGGACACAATGGGGATAAGAATAGTTCTAATGTAATCGTAATGTGTAATTGTATGTACTGTTTTATAATGTATAAACGTTTATACCTTCTTCCCCATATTGTAAGTTTTAAGCCTTTTTATCTACCCTAAAACTTCAGAAGTAGGTTGAAAATGTGAAGTCTATCAAGGTCCTTCTTTCTAGACATGAATCAATTATCTTAGAACAAGCCATGATCTGTGTTTAGAATGATGACAAGTTCCTTCTTATTTTACTCTAGGAGGTCATGTGTTGCAGATTCCAAGAGCTCAGAGTGAAGATGCTGGACGATATACTTGTGTGGCCATGAATGAAGCAGGAGAAGATTCTATCCAATATGATGTCCGCGTGCTTTGTGAGCTTACTTGATGTTCTTTGAGTCTGCAAAGAATACTTATTCTTCATTTAAATGGCGGGGCTCACTTGTTTTGATTCTATATAATAGAAAATAGAAAATAGCATTAATGTCTTTTATATAAAAATATAAATATTAAGATACTGAAACTACAACAAGATACATGGCAAGTAGAAGATTCTACTAACCTGGATCAGAGTTAGCCATCCACATTAGAAGTTATAATTCCAGCCACCACCTAGGACAAAGTTCTCAACCTTGGCCACTTTAAAATGAGTGGACTTCAACTCCCAGAATTTCCCAGCCAGCCATCTGGCTGAGGAATTTTGGGAGTTGAAGTCCACCATCTTAAAGTGGCCAAGGTTGAGAAACACTGGTCTAGGAGTTATGATTAAAGTTAGAGTCAATTTGACTCAATGGCTGCCCGTAGAAGCTACTTAGATTCATATTCTGGAATGGAAAGTTACTCCTTCTGAAGTTATTTGTGCACTGGGAAAGTGGAAAAGGTGACAAATATAATTTGATTACCCCTAAATTATTTAAACTGAAAATTCAGTAATGGGCTCCATTATTGGTGGCATTCATTTGTTAGTTAGTGAACTGCAGAAAGATTAGGCACCTTTGGTGATTACCCCAATGTACAAGAAAGGAGTTCTTATACATTGGGATAGTATGTTCTGCCCCTATCAACTATTATACAATCTGCTTGCAAGGTAACACAAAAAAACTTATGTGTAATATCTTTTGGGGATACTATTAGATTGGATAGAATAACATATTATTTTGGCAGAGAAATAGCTAGAATTAAGAGGAGTTCGACCATAGACCAATACCTAGTTTTATAGCATCTGGTTGAGAAAAGTAAACCTTATAGACTGAAAATTAGTATTTGACTCATTCCCAGAAATAAGTTACAAAAGAAATTAGAGCACTCCTTCATTGATAGGCAAATGTTACTGCTAATTATGCTATTGTGTGATAATATCTCTACAAAAGTTAAATTTAGGCTTCAGGTTTATTGATCAGATTCCTTCTACTGAAACAGTCAAGTGAGGTTGCCTACTCTTCAATAGTCTCTTAAAAAAAGATTGGTTGATAAGCTGAAGATTCAGCTGTCCTTTTAACAATTCTGATAGGCCTAAGAGGGCTTTGAATTTCTTCTTTCCTTTGGTGGGCTTTTTGTCAATTTTAAGGATCCAAATTGGCTAAATTAGCTCAGGAAGAGGGAGTCTCTGAGAGGTGCTGCTGACATGTTGCTATATAGTAAAATGTTTCAGAGCTCTATTTAGGATGAACTAGTGCATTTTGAAAGTCTCCTTGTACCTTTAATCAGGGATAGACTCTACTGAAGCCTGCATGTGGATTTATTGTTTAAATTACTGGCTTTAGTTAGATCCCTGGGGTCTTTAATACTTCAGGATGGATATAAATCATGCTGGAGAAAAGCTTTAGTAGATGACATGCACAGCTGTGGGATTTCTACTTAATTTTCAATTCAGTTGGGAACTGAGAGAGCTAAAGAAGTTGTCAAAACATATATTTTACACTGATCACTACAAAAAATAGTGTGGTTTCTACTAATCTTAAGATGAAAAACAATAGGTATGATAGCAGTCCTCTGAGCCCAGCTAGCAATTAACCCAATATTACCTTAGCAAATAAAAATAGAAGTTTCTAGCACAGAATTACCTTTGGGAGTTCTGGAGGAGAAGATTTGCCATATCCCAGTGTTGGATTGGATATGCCTTTATGAAGTAGGCAAAAGAGAATCAGTGGGATAAGTACTGTTGTACTGTCACTTTTATGCAACCTCTCTTTTTCATAACAATGATGGGCCAATCATAAGTATATACTGCTTATTTCTAGTATACAGAAGTTGCCAATAAAATTGCCAAGTCCTGCTAATGGACACATGTATTTGACATGGACTACTTACAGTGCTTAATATTACTACTGCAATCTTTGCCTGATTTGTTCAAGATTTATATTGTCTAATTTTGTTGGCTGATTAGTGACTGAAGTAATTTTACTTACTATAAACGTAACATAATTGTTAAAATATTTTTAATTTTTGTTTTAATTCTGCACTTTCAGGATAATTATTACTATCTTTCCAAAAATAGGCATCAAGTGTCAGGAAAATTTATCTCCCCTCCTCCTTCCCATCCTTCTGTTTTTATACTGCTGATTACTGGAGTTTCATGATGGTTTAAAATCAGATTTAACAAAAATAATAAAATTAAACCACCGACAATCAACATCTATTCATAAAAATGTATAGTGCATAATTCTTATTTTAGGAACATAACGCTACCAGAACAGGAAGATCTATCACTTCCCTAAAATTATGACCTCTTTCAATGAGCACTTTCATCTGATCTGGAACACTGCCAAATTATTATCTCTCATCCAGACCACCACTGATGACTGCAGGCAGACTTTTAGGAGACCTATGCCAATAGATGACGATATTACAAGAAATAAATTTGGGTATTATCAGCATAATAATAACTAATAGCCCTTAATTTCTGATGATCTACCTCAGCAGTTTCACAAAGAAGTTCAAAAAATGCTGGAGAAAGGAGTGCTGAGGGGCATCATATAATACTTCAGTTTCAGTTTCCAGGCAATATAATCTGTAATCTGAGAAATGGGAAGAGAATCACTGCCAAGTACTATCTCCTAATGGCAATCCAAAAGGAGAAAATAATTGATGGTGCTGAAACCCACTAAGCAGTAGAGTCAAGAAGAACCCATAATCACATTCTGTTAGCCTTCCAACAAAGATATGCCATCTGGCTGATCTGAACCCCATAATCTGCTTCCTCAAAGACTGCATATATCTGGTAAATCATCACCTAGCAGTCATGATACCAAGCTGTGGGAGATTAGAGACCAGCCTATAACTGCTGCATCTTTGAGGAAGATGAAGGCAGCTTAAGAAAATATCTAATAATTTCCCTTTGAAACAAAAATGCATCATGCTGTTCCTCGAAGAGACATTTGTGATAATGGCTGATGACTAATGCATAATGTGAGAAAAATATGCTATGGAAAATTGTCCTGCAGGTTTCTTATGTTTTTCCTCCTCTCAGCAATGTTATGAAGAAATCAAAGGTTAGAAAACAGTTCTCCTTAATCTTTCTGTCTAGTGCCACCATCCATTAATGGTGCCAATGGTGATGTGACTGAGGAGCTGACTATCCTTATGGACAAAATGGCAATGATGGAATGTAGACCAAATGGCAATCCTTCTCCAAGCATAATCTGGCAGAAAGATGGGCAGCTAATACTTGAAGATTCCCATCACAAATTCTTAGTAGGCGGAAGAACTCTTCAGGTAATTATGCAAAATGCACTCGCAACTGCAAATTACATGCTGTATATCTCAGTTTCACTCCAGTGTCTCATCCCAAGAGGCTGGGAGAATTGTGAAGCCATCAAAGTTCCACAGTTCCAATAAGAGAAAAACATGCAACCTTGTAGAGCAAGGTTCCTCAACCTCAGCAACTTTAAGATGGGTGGACTTCAACTCCCAGAATTCTGGGAGTTGAAGTCCACCCATCTTAAAGCTGCTGAGGTTGAGGAACCCTGTTGTAGAGTATTGTCTCTTCTTGGAAAATCCTGAGTGAGTCTACTGTAAGACACAATTCTTAACTCTTAAATATTTTATTGTTTGGCCAGTTTCTCTTACCATTCACTGTAGTTTCTCTAGTATCTTTTGTTAGTGTTTTTTTCCCTGAAAAGACAATCTCTGCATATTGATAACTCCTGTTTCATTATTCCTGGGACTCTTTGTGCTGCACCTATATCATGTATCTATAAATTGTGAGGGCATGTGAAATATATGGAAGATTTTTGCCATGTTGGAAGGGTCAATACAGAATATGGGTTTTATTCAAATAATTTACTCAGTTATAAAGAAAGTTAATACGTTCACTTATTTGCCAAGTGAAAATTTAGCAATCTGTATACAAGGTCAAATTAAAACCCCCCAGATATCTGACATTCACAGTGTAGAGAATGTGATTTTCAGAAGAAACACTCAAAGAATGGCCGTATTGCTTATATTCACAAATTTGGCTTAAGGAAAATAAGAATGGGGAGAAATCTGTTTTGTTCACATTTGAATGCAAATGTATCTACTTTCACCTTTTTTTTTTAATCAGTGCACAATTTAGTTACCGTATGATATTTATACTTTTTCAAATTCTGAAGTTCAGTTTGCCAGTATACAAAGTACCTTGGAGAAAAATCTGTACAAAATGCATGCATTAAGTCATATTGTTTGTACAAAGTGTGCATATTAGACAAACTTGCAGACAAAAAGGCCTGGGTTTGGAGACGTACTGTATGTTCCAAATACATGCAATATATGTAAGAGGGACTGCCTCTTCCTGATTACCTCTGCCAGTCCCATCAAGTCTGATAGAAGAGGTATGTTCTGAGTCCCATCTGCTAAGGAACTATGTCCAGTGGGACCCAGGACACAGGAGATGGGTCTTTTCTGCCCTGTGGAACATCATGAGGCTGGCCCCATCCTTGATGTCCTTCCAGAAGTCACTTAAAACCTGGTTATGTCAACAAGCTTGGGGGTTAGGATTAGGGTTAGGGGATTTAATGAGGTGCCTCCATTGTGTGTAACAACTAATGCTCTTCTTACCCCTTTAGTTTTTTATATATAATAATAATATTCATGGCTGGTGTGGGTCTTCCGGGCTGTGTGGCCGTGGTCTTGAAGTTTTGTTTCCTAACGTTTTGCCAGCACCTATGACCGGCATCTTCAGAGTGCAGGAGCACAGACAGGAGCAGTTCTGGGTACAGAGCTGGGCACAGAGAGAACTGCTCCTGTCTGTGCTCCTGCACTCTGAAGATGCCAGTCACAGGTGCTGGCAAAACGTTAGGAAACAAAACTTCAAGACCACGGCCACACAGCCCGGAAGACCCACACCAGCCATCGTATGCCGGCCGTGAAAGCCTTCGACAATACAATAATATTCATGTTTTAATTCTAGAGTGCTTTTGTAATTGCTGTCTTTTTTAATGTTTTATTGTACGCCGCCTTAGAGTCACGTTTCTGTGAGAAGGGTGGCATATACGTAAATATAATAAACAAATAATGTGAAGTAAAAAGTATATTTTCAAGTTTGTTGAACCAAATTGGACAGAAACTAAGAACGTGATAGATTCATAACCCTGAGAGAGCAAAACTGATATATTCATTCATTCCTAGAGGAAAATAAGAGATAGGAGAAAACAATAACAAGCTACTACTGAATTTTGCTCAGTAATCTGCCTGGACAGTTCCACATAATCACCAAGAGATGAGCTGGATTTAAGGAAGTCTTTACTTGTTACCTTTACTGAACATTTAACTAGACAGCAATTGTACCCTTGCAATGTGTGCATTTGTGTGTGTGCACCTGAGAAAGAGAGAGAAAGTAAATACATTTTATTTATTTAGCCTAGGTGTCTCATTCTGCTATCTTTGTTTTTATAGATCCATAATACTCAAATAACAGATACAGGCAGGTATGTCTGTGTTGTGGAGAACACAGCAGGACGTGCCCAAAGATATTTTAATCTTAATGTCCATGGTAAGATTGCTATTTTATAAGATAATGATTAGTTATATCCATATCAGGGCTGCTCAAAAAAGATTTTGCTCCTGTTTCTTATTTTGTCTGTGCAAAAGGACAAAATCAACACTGAATTTGTTAAATATATTTCAATGAACATTCACTGCTATTGCAAAGTATAAAAATCCCCATTCTGCCTTTTTGTCAAATCTTAGGATGTTTTTTAAATCTCATTCCTCCATTTAGCAAATTGTCCAGAGGACTTGCGTCTAGATTATTTATCAATCAATATTTGTTTATTACATTCAATTGCCACCTATGGTTTTGAGTTTTATTGCACCTTTATTCATTCTCTGCAAGAAACTTTGGGCATACTGGAATATACTTTGCAATATCAATGACTCTAATTAGTTTGAGGGTTGGCCATTGTCTGGATAAGGGAACTGTAATTAGAAATTGACTGAAAGTAAGCAGTTACTCAAATGCCTTTTTATTTATTGGTTCCATATGCACAGATTTCCGTATAAATGAGATATTTGATTGAATCCAGGTTTAAGTACAAGCAGAATCAGTTGGATCAATTATAAATCAAATTTCATTGGCTTAAATAGGATGTACTCTTACAAAGACTGGATCATACCAATAGGTTGTTGTAAATGTATATATGTATGTATATGAATATGTTTTTATTTATAGATAACTAAATTTCCTGCACATATCAGAGAAAATAATTTCCACCCTATAGGAGGAGATATGGAAAGCTTCTTATAAGATGGCATCTGGTGTCACAGACATTTTGACATACATATTTCTAAAGTAATTTATTTTTTAAAACTACAGTGTCTGGTTAATTCAGGATACTTTTTACATTAGTTAAATGTTTTAACTGATTAATCTAATCAGTTTCACATTGCATCCTAATTAGAACTGAGTATGCCTCCAGTTTCCTGGAAGAAAACAGGGTAATAAAGAAAGAATAAGAGTTATTAGGTAATTATAGCAATGGTCCAGTGAGATCTCTTAAGCTAAAGAGATCTGAACATTTATTTATTTTATTTATATTTCAAATTTAGATACCGCCCATCTCACAAAAAGCAAACATGAATTTCCTATTCTGAAAATGGACCTTGTTCACTATCAACCATCCATAATCCCTCTTTGTTTACTTCAACAAAAACATTACTTTAATAGCACCATTGGAATATTCTTATCTTAGGCTTAATGTCTAGTTTTATTGCTGAGATGGCCAGATGTATTGCTTCTTTACCATTTGATATTAATTGAACAACTAAGATTTCCTTAAATGGTCTGACTAAAACTGAACTCACTGAATTCTCTGAAGAGGTACTAAACTAAAAAACAGTGCTTCTTGCAGAAAGCATTGTTTTAGTTTGTATGTGAAACAGAACCAGTGTTATTCCATGCATTTTCTGGATGACCTTTTTCCCATGAAAGTCGTTGGATGCTGAGTTAGTGGGGAATTTGTAAATAGACTTCCAGAAATCTACTTTAATTTGAGATCTTCCTCAATGAGGTGCCCTCCATATGTTTCTGATTTACCAAAATTAATGGTTATCTATCCATATTATATAATAAAATTACTTGGGCTTAACAGTATTTTTTGTGTTACTTCACTCATTCTGAATGATTGGTTGCTTTGATAAGAAGCAGGAAAATGTAGAATTTTGTGACATTAGGAGGATGCAAAGTGGACATCGTAAATACAGTTGGAAAACTTAGTATTACAGTTAAGGTAATGCCTAGTTTTGTTCTGATGTTAACTAAATAATTACAAGTATACCAATATCTTTAGTTGAGTCCCATCTCACTCTTAAGAATTATTTTTATAGGAAATTAACATTTGGCTAGAACTTCTCTGAAAATCTTTATTGAAGAAAATCATGGGAAGGACCACCCAACTTGTGTCTCTGAAGAAAAAAACATGTCATTCACAATCATAAATTATTTCCCTTCAGTGCCAAAAAAACTGAAGCATTCTTGTCATTCTTCCTGCTTGATTTGTTTTTTTGTTTTTTTAATTTAAAAATACCCAATGTCCTTGAAATATAACACCAAATAATCGGAAACTTGGGAGACATCCTGAATTCCTAGGATTCTGTTCTTTGATTTCGGCTACTCTATCACTTTCCTCTTACCCTAGATAACTTCATGAAAGCCCATATACCTAAAATCTAATAATATTTAGCTATCCCTTTCCCATCTTGTATTTCTACTTCACTTCTGATATATCTGATATATCATATGATATAGACCAGATGTCTCCTCACCATCTCAAACTCAGCTCCTTCAATACTGAACTAATCATTTCCCTCCAAGTTCTTCATCTCTTTGATCTTTTTATGCTTTTCTCACCAGTCTTACCGTTCATTCTGACTTCTCTTGTTCTCTATATACAAGAAATTATGGAATTCTGAATGTTCATTCTTACCATGAAAGCTGCTTTTTGTGGTGTGAGAGCATTTGAATGGGCTTCATCATTCTACCCAGGCTCAAGAGACAAGAAATGATCTGACAAACTGCACCAGTTTGTTATCATATTTAAGCTTGAGAGAGAGAAATTCCATTGAAGAAATAGTGCATAAACCTAATAGCTGTCAGGAAATGTAAATTACAAGCCGAACAACTTGAGAACAGAAACTTATTTATGGTTTTTATGATTCATAGTGTTTAAGAAAGCACTTGCAAAAAAGATAGATTTGTGGGTTGATTCTGTATGTTCTATTCATACCAACAAAAAATAATTTCATGGTAAACCAATACTCCCTTCTTGTTGGTATTTGATAAAATATACAGGATAGGATATATAAAGCATTGTTGTAGCTTATATGGGTCATTCTGGCTGTTGACTACCTCAAAAGCACTTGCTCAAATATTGTTTGTCTTGCCAAATGCTGTATCTGCTAAGAGATATAAGACTAGTTTTTAATGGTAGTGAATTTGTTGACTGAACCCCAAGTAGTTCTCCAAAATGGTGGTACTGGTTCATTTATGGAGATGGCCAATGGAATATTAAGTAATTAATAAGATTCCTGGAATGTACTGTAACTCATATGCTAGGGTTAGAAATACTGTATTCCAGCTGGCGTATACAATACAACATGCAATGTTATAGGAAGAGGCCATTTCTGCCCCTGAAAATAGGCTGAAAATAAAGGCTGTCTGCAGAAAGTATATTTGGAAATTCTGTGGACATCCAGTTTATGCTAGAGATGTTTAGATAAGCAAGAAGAATAGGGACATAAGAAAGGGAGGATACGTTCCTGTGCATTTTGAAAAATGGAGTTCACTGGTGGACTACACTTGGCCCTGCTGTTTGGTAAAATTACAAAGTGGACTTCAAACTGAGAAGACTTCTGATATACTATTTGTGGTTGTTTTGTGGATACATTAGAAGTTGTAATGAAGACCTGTTCAGCAACTGAAGAACTATGTGGGGTCCCAGCTTAGAAATTTGTGGAGTGAGAAGACTGATGAGCATGGCTTCATGGATAACTTTTCTGTAAAAAGGATGTTGGTTTGTTGGAAAGGTGCCTGATATAAATAAGATACAAGGGGAATGATGAGGTTTGTCTTTTAAGAATTTTGTGCCTGAGTCAGAGAAAAGAGCTGTTCTGCCATAGAGAGGCTTACTTTCTTTCTTTTGTATCATTTTTGAAAGTTTTCCATATATAAAGTTGGTCAATATTTTCTCAAGGATTACACAGTGCCTGTAATTGCTTCTTAATTTAATATTTACTAAATTTCATGCAATAATTTTAAATTTATAATTTAAATTGGTAGATATTTTCTTCATTTCATAAGCTGTCCTCATTTAACTACCACATGACTAAGTAGAGCCAGAAAAATGGAGGCCTAAGTTAAGTCTGCTTGATCAGGAAGAAAGTCTGTATTAAGAAGGTGGAAGAGCAAAGGACTGTCACATAATTTTTTGCCTGATGATCCTGGATAGCACAATAAAACTCATTCTGTATGCCCTCCTGCAACAGAGGATGTGTTACTTCTTTCCATGCAACAACTGGCATTTTGATTCATAAAAGTTCTAATTCTTTAATACCTAAATGAGCAAACAAACCAAAAATGTTCAGCAGTTAAGCAAAGCATAAGAGCTAACCATGATGTATGATCATTGTCCAAAAAGAAATTGTGTATTTTTTTTAAATCAATCCAACCGGTATTGTTTTCATTTTTAAATTTAAAAACTCGAGAAGTTTTCCTAATGAAACTTTTATTTTAAAAAATAAAATGTTCATAATCATAACACACACTTTTGAAAATGTTAATAATAACAGAAAAAGGCATCAAAGTTTCGGTGTGGTTTCTGTAAATAAGAAGAGAATTTGAAATCAAGACAGGTATTTCTATCCTAGAAGCTCCAGGTCCTGAAATTTATTTGTAATTGTAGAAGATGCAGAATGTTCTGAGCTTGATATGGTGGTTCCAAGTGTTCTGTATTCAAAACAAAATGCCTGTGTTGCAATTGTTTTAAGCTTGGAAGAAAGCAGACTATCCCTTACTTAGATCAAATCTTGGCTGTTTCGAGCAACGTTCTTTCAAGTATTCCATGCTGTTCCAAGACTGTGATTTCATTTTCTAGTTTGTGATGAAGTTTATTTTATTTTATTTTTTCAACTTTTCAGCCTAGCCAGTACAATAGCAGGGACTTGTGTTATTTTTGTTTCTATTAGTTTAGACTATATATCCATTTATGCTAATTTACATACATGAATGCACATTATATATATGTAAATTGAACACATGTACGCTTAGGGAAAATCTGATAGCCTAAAAGATCACCCACAAAGCTCTGAAAGAGAGCAGTTTGTTTATTACAGAAGAACTAGCACTAATTCAAAACAGACATCGGGGGAATTAGAATCACACATAAACTGAGAATGTTACTAAATCAGGAGAATTAGAATCATACAGTAAACATGAAAAGGGTTGCAGCAAGTTCCAGGGAAAATAATGTTGATACGGTATTTATAAAAGTTTGAGTAGAAAAGATGAGGAAAGAGAAAGCTAGGAATGAAAACTAGGAATGCAGAACTGGAAACAATTCCTGAAGGAAGGCACTGGAAATAAGATCAGATGCAGCATTTGTTAGGGTTGTTAGAAATTGGGTCTGTGATGAAAACATTAAGAAAAATCTCCTCTGATCTTCACTGAATTTAGAATCATAAACATGAATCGTATTTTTACATAACTACCTCTTCTATTTGTTACATTTTCATTGTAATGGTTTATCCACTGAGAGAGAAAGAGATGTTGAAATGCAGTTGAGAGAAGTCCAATTTTATCACTTGGCAAGCAACACTAAACAATAAGATGCCTGTTAGCTCCTTTTCTGGAACAGGGAAATACATCTGTAGTGTTCTATTAGTGTGTGGTACCAATTTAAGTTTAGGGTTGCTGAATCCCTTATAGGCCAGAACTGCAACACATTTTTATTTTTGTCTTATGTTTCCTGACTTATTTGAAAGCAGTAGGCCAGGCCTTGTGATTTATTTAGAAGTAGCAGCAAGCTTGGAAGCAGGAACAAAAAATCCAGATTTGTTTGTTTGTGTGTATGTTTTGCAGAAATAGAGCTGCTAAGCTGACAGAAGAAAAATAGCTAAAGAATAAGGACAAAAAAGACACAGATTAACTAATGTAAATGAAAACAAAATTCACATTTCTATACTTTAGTTAATATATTCTTTGAATATAGGTAGCAGTGAACTTAAAGTCTAAAATGAGACTGATCGACAGCAAAGTATCCAAATAAATTTTTCGGGAAACCCCCAAAAACCAAATTAAAAATGCACTAGGCAAAGTTACAAAACTTTCTAGGTTTCCAAATTCCAGTTTGAATAAAACAAACTGCAAGCCATTAAGCTAAATGGGTCATTTTTTAATGAGATGGATGGTGACAAATTTGATCTATAAATAAATAAATGAATGAATGAATGAATATTATTCTGAAATAGGTAAGGGCAATTATAAAGAAATGATAATTTCCTTTTCAAACTGGTGTGTTAGCCTGATTACTTGGGAAAAAAAATGAAAATAAATGATTTTTCCAGATGGTACAGAATACATAATCCACTGCTGATTTTGCTCAATATTAACTCATAGATCTATTCATAAGAATGGTATTGAAACTTGATAATGTCACTGTGATTGTTACTGTTATTTACTTTCCACTTAGCACAGTTTCCACAATCTTTAACCTAGTGTTCCTCCCATTACCCTTATGAGGCATGTTACACTGAGAAAGTAAAAAATCCACAATCCAGTGGTGTTTCTGTATGTGTGTGAACAAATTAAATATATTTGCACTTTATTCTGTTCCACTTAGACACACCTAGATTGAAAAGTGTCAGTCATTTTATTTTGGTCATTGACCATCAAAATAAATCTTTGAAAAAAGAAAGAGTCAGAAAAGAAAGAAGTTGTGGCAGCAACAGAAATCTTGTCCCATTTTCCCCCTTAATTCCTTCCCATCTCCCCAGTAGAAAAATCAGCTGAAGTCTGGGAAGGTGATGCTGTAATGTTTTAATCTGCAACTGGATGTGAAGGAACCTTTAATAAATGAGACTGCAAAATTTAGACATAGTTATCTTTTAACAGTGCCTCCCAATATTATTGGAATTAATCCTGAGAATTTAACTGTTGTGGTGAATAACTTCATCTCATTGACATGTGAGGTCACTGGCTTCCCACCTCCTGATCTCAGTTGGCTCAAGGATGGAAAACATCTCAACTTGAACACAAATGTTCTCATTGTTCCTGGTAAGTAATCTCTGGGTGTTTTTTTCATAGAGTAGTTCTCTCTCTCTCTCCCTCCCTCCCTCCCTCCCTCCCTCCCTCCCTCCCTCCCTCCCTCCCTCCCTCTTTTTTCAATATTTCAGCAAGGGGGACAGAGAAATGGATAGGGCAAAATGTGTGTGTTGAAGGGTCAACCATATACCTGGTATAATGTGTTACACTGATACTATCTGAAGAAAAATATCACCTCTTGGAGTTTTTTTTTTTCTTAGAATGTTGTAATCATTTGGAACTATCAGTTGTATGCTTCTCATCCACTTAAAACAGAATAGCTAACTGTGATTTGTTTAGCTTAGATTTATTATTGAATTTTAGGCTGTTCTTCTAAGATAATTCAGAATTTCTGTGGCTAATCTTAAGAGTACAAACAACTGATGGCATGCAAAGGTGGCTGTTTCCAATGTTCTTTAGAGTTTTTTCATAGTTGAACATTTTTGTATCTTAAAACAGAGATGTCTCCACTGGTGTTCTTTATTCATTCCAAGCACTGAGCATTCGTGTCTCTATTTTCTTTCTGTAGCTTTTGTTAGAATTCCAGATAAAATTTGCATACAAAATTCTGTTAATGTGATGATGGTAACTCACTTGAACCATTTTGTTCTCTTTGAATAATTTCAGGTGGTCGCACATTGCAGATTCCGAGGGCACGTTTATCTGATGGCGGTGAATATATTTGCATAGCCAGAAATAGTGCTGGAGAAAGCATCAGGAGGAGTTTCCTTACTGTTTATGGTGTGTTTCTACATCCTTAAAAAGAGAACATTTTTCCATTGTCAGTATTAACATCTAACAGTTCCTCTTAACATAGCAATTCTCTGGGAAAAGTCAAAGAAATTTTTTTTTCTTATGTCCCCCTACTCCAAAGTTCCTCCAAGTATTAAAGGCCACAGCAGCACAGCTCTTGCCGTAGTCAATGTGAGAGTGGGAATGCCAGTGACATTAGAGTGTGAATCCAATGCTGTTCCACCTCCCATCATCACCTGGTACAAGAATGGGCGTATGATCACAGTTTCATCCAAAGTAGGGATTACAGCAGGTGGACAGACACTCCATATCAAGACTGCTGAGGTATACATGTATGTTTTGTTTCCATACTTTTAAAAGTATAGCCCAAACTTCACATCATTATGGTCCTCAAAGTGGTATACATCATATATAAAAACAGACCAGAAATTGGAATCAACTGCCATGATTCATAATGATAGATGAAGCTGAAAAAATGTAAACAAGTTCATTTTAGGTGTATTGTTGATTTGCATTCAAATAAACTAACTGTTATACAAATAGGCCATGCTTACCAACCACAACTGGGACTGGCAACTCTGTTGCTAAGCACAGTGGTCGCTAAGTGAAAAAACACGTGACCATGCCGGACTTATGGCATTGCTTCCATTGTTAAGTGAATCACTGTGGTTGTTAAGTAAGACATCATGTGGCCATGACTTGCGATTTCACTTCCGCGTTCTCCATTAATTGGGCTTATTGGAAGCTGATTGTGAAGCTCGCAAATGGTGATCATGTGACCATGGGATGCTGCAATGGTCATAAAGCATGTCAATTGCACAGCACCTGAATGGTGATCACATGACCTCAGGACACTGCAATGGCCATAAATGTGAGGATTGGTCACAAAGCTGTTTTTTTTTCCAGCCATCATAACTTTGAATGGTCGCTAAACAAGGCAGTTGGTAAGTGAAGGCTACCTGTAAAGGGCTTGCTGATTCATTTACAGTAGTTCAACAGCTGAACTGGATAGAAGCCCACTCCAGTACTTAGTGACCTTTTAATTTTATTGGACTCTGCCTTGAGTTTTATATTGTGATGGCATTCTTTTAGTAATGATACTTTTTAAAAATGGTTAGTTAGTAAAAGGATAATTGCATATCACTTTTTTCTTACATTCTCAGGTATCTGATACAGGCCAATATGTATGTAAAGCCATAAATATTGCAGGACGTGATGACAAAAATTTCCATCTTAATGTTCATGGTAAGCTTTTAATAGACTGAACAAAGTGATCCTTATTAGAATCAGTGAATCAAATTGGACACAGGACAAAATAGACAGATTTTACTTGGATTCAAACCTTGGTTCAAACAGTATTTCATAATACTTCTTGTTGCACAACAAGGAAGGAATGAGGTACAGACCCTATCAAGACCATCTGTTTTTTCCAGAATCCATTATGATCCTTTTGGTAATTTGGTGCATGTATCAACCCACTGTCTTCATTCACAGTACCACCTACCATTGAAGGCCCTGAGCAAGAGTGGATCAATGAAACCATCAGCAACCCTGTAACTCTTACATGTGATGCTACTGGAATTCCTCCACCAGCAATAACTTGGCTTAAGAATGGAAAACCACTTGGTAAGGTGTTCTAACACTCACATAATAGTAGTTATTATCAGCTGCTTGTTGGATTTTCCAAGATGCAAAATGAATGGATTCGGATAAAATTGCTGTAAGGTCAAAACAGAAAGACATTTCCCCCCCCAAATATCCAGACAGCTAATACTTAAGAAGGCAAGTATAGGCTAAGGCTGATGAGACTGAGGCTGGAAAAATGGAGCTTAAAATATTAGGCTCAGTGAAGTGAAAGAATAGCTTGTTTTGTGTGGTCAAGGAATAGGCTCTATTGAGCGGGAAGGAAAAATGTGTGAACCTCTCCTGCTTGCTGGAAGGGAAAACAGAAGCAAGGTTTCTTCTGAGCTGAACAAGTTCAACAAGATCAGTTTATATGAAATGGACTCTCTCTAAGCCAAAGCTGGACAACTCACTACTGCGTGCAGCCCCCCGCACTTCTTTTACAGCCTTCAGAGCACCCCTAGAACACCTGGGGTTTTGAGGGGGGAAGGAAGGGAGTTGGATGCCAAATGGATATCTTGAATCTCTGTAAGAGGAGCCTATCTTTCTTGAACTGCTGAACATGTTTTTTAAAGGATTTTTTCTTCTGATTCTCTACGTGCTGGCTTTTTCAAGGTTGGTGAAGGGAAGTACTTTGGGAGAGGTGGATGGCAATCAAAGATGTCTGCAAAAAATGTTCCTTTTGTCAAAAGGTTGAAAGCAACATTGCACCATCGATATATGCGTATGATGTCAGAATACACATATATAAGGGGAAGAGCTTATGGTGCAATGTCATTTTCATTATTTATCCCTCTCGTGGATGCTTCGGATAGTTGTGGTGCATCCTTCACTCAGAGGAACAGCCTGTATCTTCTCTTCCACTTCCCAGTTCTTGTGAAATTGTGAGACCTAACTGAACAGATGTTCTATGCTTTACATTCTTTTCTTCTGATATACGTTAAGCTGTCAGAGATCAGCAACTGATTTCAAAGCATGGGCACAGAGCTAACATGAAAATCAACCAGCTTGTTAGAGACTTGAATACTCTAATTTCTTCCCATTTGTTTGTATTTAGAAAATTCTGCCACCCTCGAGTTGCATATTTTGTCAGGAGGAAGCAAGCTGCAAATTGCCAGGCCTCACTATTCTGATAATGGAAATTATTCCTGCATTGCTTCAAACGTAGAAGGCAAAGCTCAGAAATTTTATGTCCTTTCTGTTCAGAGTATGTATGTATGTTCTTACTTTTTTTAAACTGAGAAATAGATGCAGAGTAGCTCCTTTTTACTCATATGTTCCAGAGCTATTTACAAATCAATATCTAATGTAACAACATCCATCTTCAGCGCTGTGAATTCAACAGCTTTATGTGCTGTTGAACTTTCTATGCTTACCAAACTTTTGTTTTCTTTCTAAAATCTTCGAATTAATTTGCATGGAAGTAAGAGTGATTGGAGATGTAGATGTAGAAGCACTCAGGAGCCTTCCTTTTCCAAGACGTCCTAGTGTTTCAATGGATTGTGCATTACTGTATTTTCCTCTTTGCCTTGTGCAGTTACTACTGATACATATATTTTTCTTCTGAAGTTCCTCCAGATATTGTTGGTTCTGAAATGCCAAGTGAAGTCAGTGGCATCCTTGGAGAAAACATCCAGCTTTCTTGTAAGGCCAGTGGAATCCCTACACCTGTCATTCAGTGGCTAAAAGATGGAAAACCAATCAGCAGTGATGAATCTCAGCGTATCAGGTTAAGTGATGAACTGTGCCTTTGGGAAGGGAAGCACAGTCCAAACAAGAGCAGGGACAGTAAGGGGAGTAAAAGCAAAGGGGAAGAAAGGTGTAGAAAACCAAGGCAGGAGGAAAGTGATAAGGACCAAGCTTGGGATTTTGGGGGAAGTTTCATGAGACCTAGGTCTATTTAGGTTATAGTTATTTTTGCATTTGGTGCTAATAAAATTTTTTAAAAATCCAATTACCTTCAAACACACGCCACTCATATGAATATTTGTACATATAGAAATGGTAAATGCAGGCAAGAATATGGCATTCAGTATACTCTCTGACTTTCTTTCTTCAGCCTGGCTCCAAATGGGACCTTACTAAACATTTTTGGGGCCCTTACAAGTGATGGAGGGAAATATACTTGTGTTGCTACCAATCCTGCAGGGGAAGAGGACCGAATATTCAGTGTGAATATATATGGTGAGCTTTGATTTTGTTTGTTGTTCTTATAACCTGTGAAAATGTGAGTCATCTCTCTCATAAGATCTTTCCTACTTGGTAAAGGAAGAAAAAGATCATGCAACTAAGGTTGTATATGAATTTAACCATTACTTATAATGACTAAATTAAGATGGGGCCATTACTGCTTAATGTCATGTAGCTCACATTACCTAAAATAAAATAATCCTGTGGATTAATTTATGAGATAATAAACTGGTTAATCTCTGTGGTATCAAAAGAACTTATTAAAATCCTGCTTGCATTTATATATAGATTTTGAGCTGTTATTACCAAAAGTAAACAGTTAAAGGGGTAAAGATTCAATAATATATTGGTGTCACAAAGAAAAAGTAAAGCTCTGTCATATTTTTCAGTTTCTCCCTGTTGAAGAGGGAGAATTCAGTCTATAAGTGAACCAACTATAGGAAAAAAGTCATTCACAGAGGCATTAATTCTCATATAACCAAGTATGAACATTTGGATAAATTAGGGTTAAACTAAATTTAACCCTAATTTATATAGGTTTCAGTGTTTCACATCAAGTTTTAGTTTCAAAGGGCAACCCTTTTAGTTAAAAAAAGGCATGTTAACTATTTAAAAATGTTGCTTTCAATATGGGTTTGATGGAACATGTGCTTGATGGGAGATGCTCTGCAACCTTTATTTAAGGTTGCAATTCTTTATTTAAAGAAGCTGTATAGGTCACAGTCTATCCATATAGCAGGGTTATGCGCCTTTATTTTGGACATAGAAGTATACTTGGCCTATTAATAGGGACTACACTCCAGTAAATGGAGAGAGGGGGAGTACAGACATAAAATTGGGTCTAAAATGCGGTCAGTACCATTACAACCTATGTATTTACACCTCCTCCTTCTCTCATCAAAAATACAAATTAATGGCAACTTTTGGAGGCTACACTTAGCCACTGTAAGGGCTACACTCAAAACTTTGTGAGGTTGAATGTATCCTTGAGGTCTTGTTGGGAATTCCTGCCATATAGGATGAAGCCTTGGGCAACACTGCAGTCATGCACACCATCATGCAGTCACCTGTAATCACATCTATCTCTCTGTCTCTCTCTCTCTAATATTTGTATGCTGCCTCAGTCCTGAGGTGCTGAGCATTGAAATTAATTGCCTTTACAGGCATACACAGAAACAAAAGGTTGTTCAGGGAGAGGTATTTATGAAAAGTTTTCCCCAAAATACTCAGTCTTTTTCCTTTCCTTTCCTTTTGGCATCAGTTTATTACTATTCCCAATTTTTAAAATATACCTTTCTTCCAAGTAGTTCTGACAGCTAACCAGGTTTGACTATGGCTTTGTTGGTATGGTATCCTTATATGGATCATAGGGAGGGTAGTTAGAATATGTGCAAAGACCCTAGCCTAGAAAACTAATCCAATCAGCTTATCCTAAAGGGGTTACTGTAGGACAAAAAGAGTCTCAGGATTTCTAAGATAAATTAGTCCCTTGCTTAGCCATTTTGGCTAAATGTCTTGGCATGGAATTAAGTGAACCTTCCTGCTTCCTGTAAGTCCTCCAGGGTCCTATAAAAAGTAGCACTTTGTAGCACCCTTCTCTGCCCTTTTAATTTTTAATCCTCCCCTGCCCATCTAATGGGTGAAAGGAGAGCAGAAAGAGGTAGCAAGGGGTACCTCTTTGTCCATGATAGTTCCAATTCTAACCAAAGCACTGTGGATTTTTTCACACTATCAGGAAAAACAAAAACAGAAACAGAAAGGATATCCTTCTCTCAGCCTCCCTTGCAGTGGCTGAGAGGATTTTTAAAAATGCCTAGTGCATGACTGATTCAACTATCTGAGTCAGCCACATCAGGCAAAATTGTCTCTGTGATGAAAGCATGGAAAATTATTTCTAAGTTAGGATACAGCTTCTCAGAAAACATTTTTGGAGAACAAGAAATATAATTATCATAGCAATTTGAGTTGACCCTACCAATCAAAAATGTTCTCGTATTATGAGACATGTACAGCATTTAGAATCACATGTTTTATCACTTTCTTTTGATCATGTATATATTTATATATACATATATATATAAATGTACTGTAAATAAGAACATCTGTTGAATTCCCCTCCATACTGCTAGATGATCTTAGAGTTCTGTCCTGAAAGCAGAACAGCCCCAGTTATATTTCTGCTTCTAGCCCATTTCTGCCCAGCTTCATTTTCTGTTACATCAGAAACAGACTCATTTGGAGTTCAAAACATTTTACAAGACAACTTTAAAACATGTATAAGAGCTGTGGGAATGGTAGTGTTTAAAAAAGAAGAAGCAGAAAAATGTGGGTCTACAAGGACAAGATACAATTTATAAATATGAAGAGACAATTATTATCATTTGCGTCTTTTTGACGGATTGAACTAGAAATGCGTTCTGGCAATGGGCACAATTTATAAAGAAATTCCACATGATCTATTAAAGGAAATAGAAGGGCTCCTGATCACCACATTTCAACATGATTTATTTGGAATACTATGAGGAATCTTTCTTGGATGAGAAAAATAGTAATGCTGCCACCTTGGGGTTCAGTTAGGTTGAGCTATTTCATTGGGAATAATTTCAAATTTCCATTATTTAATATACCAGCAACTACTTTCCTCCTTGGAGGCCCTCTTCTAAATCCCTCTATAAATAGAATAGTGGTGTTGCTACTTCAAATGGGTCTCAGACCCTCAGAGATGATCCATTTGACTCATTTTCAGATGAGCAGTAAAGAGTTTTCACCAAATGTTTGCACTGTATCAAGTTGCTTCTTATGCTGCTTCTGCTAATTCATGATTTTTAATTTTTTTCAGAGTGTTCTGTTTTTTTCTGATACTGTTTTTCTGATACTGTTGTTTTATAATCATGCATTGCTCTTATTCTGAATAGAGATATTGAACCTGTGGTGCTCCTCCCATTGAACTAACATTCATAGCATCTATCCCCACTGGCCGTATTGGCTGGGGTTGTTGGTAGTTAACAGGTTCTCCACTCTTGATTTTGAAATGATTTTAAATCATTTTAAAAGAGGGGTATACATGCTGAAAAGTAACTTGTTTTTGCCTTATTTGATTACAAATTTTAGTGCCACCAACTATCAATAAAAATAAAGAGGTACCTGAGGCCCTAACTGTCTTATTAGATACTTCAATAAACATTGAATGCCAAGCTGTGGGCACTCCATCTGCACAGATAAATTGGCTGAAAAATGGTCTTCCCCTCTCTACATCTTCCCACATCAGGTTACTCTCAGGTGGACAGGTACTCAGGTAAGGTTTCATTAATTTAGGTTATACCAAATGAAAACTGCTCATTTTGTATAATGATTTCATAATTTCAAGAAGTAGATCCCCCCCCCCATTTTGGGGGGCTGGCGGGCACAACTGAAACATTCAGAACATATTGTGAACTTGTTTGTAAAATGTCCATCCAGAAGGCTTGCTCATTCACAAACTGGCCGCTGTGCATTATGTCATCAGAATCAATTTATCAGAAAGCTGTAGCTGCCATGGTCTCAAGGCCCCTCTCCTTACTATCCCTTGTTATCTTTGCCCTTTTTCGGAATGGGTGCCTAGGTCCATTTGGGCATTCTTGGAAATAAAGATTATGTTGGAGCTGGCACTTTGTTTTGTAGCGTAGAAGCCTCCCATTTACTGAATTGAAAAAGGATTTAAAATGTAAAAAAAAAAAAAAAAATCAGGTTAGAATAGACCCTGGAGGATGTCAAGGAAAGTACCTGCAGGCACATTGGCTCCTAAGCGCCACATTGAGAATCCGAAGACTATTGGATACTGGCGTTAATTATCAACAATTATATTAACTTCACTGCATTTTTAATGTTCTGAAGGACAAGTGCCATTCTTTCCAACAATTAGGGCTAGTTCTCTGATTTCTTATGAAGGGAGAAAATGATATATTGCTTTTATTTGCCTCCAATCTCTGTCCTTAATCTCTCTCTTTTTTCCTTATGAATTTGAAGTTGCAGAAATCATTTGGAAGTAAATCAATAAAAATTGCATTTATTTACTTCTCTTGCATCCTGCACATCCTCTTGGATCCTGTAGTGATCCATCCTGTATAAATAGAAATCAAGATGAGTTACTGGCCAGTGCTGGGTTTATTTGTGCCTGTGTCATACCTTTGTCATTTATTTCAGAAAATAGCTGAACATTCCCAGGGCAGGGACGAAGACTGGGGTTAGCATTTAGCTGGCTCCCCAATAGGCCCCACTAACTCATCTGATTTTCCTTTAGACTTAATTCTAACTTAGTGTATAATATATACTATCCTCTTCTTAATAGCAAAGATTCAACAGATTAGTCATGTGTAAAAAGAGAGCCAATCATAATCACTCTGTGTCCCCATCTGACAGGCCTAACATTATTTGTAGATTAGATCTTTTGGAAAACTTGCTAAAAGACTTTTCCTTTACAAAAAAAATAGGGGGGGGAGACTCCTGAGAACATCTGTAAAGGTATCTAAATCTTATTATTAAAAGTATGAGTTTAATTAGACAGTACCTGGAGAAAGTCCAATTTATATGGAATATTTGAAAGGTTCCCAAAATCTCAAACAAACACAACACTTATTTCCTAATAGGCCTATACAAATCCAGCAAAACCCAGCTGAGTTCATTGATTAGATTCAGGAAAGTGATCTGAATTAACTACATGTGGAAACTCATCAGCATGAGCAGAAGCATCTGAATAATTTCAAAGGCATTCAGCTTAATCTGACAAATCAGATCAACTTTTCAGAATGTCAATTGACCCAGTCAACTTTGAACTGCAACTCTGAATCAAAGATTTTCACAGCCCTGTTTTATAAATGCCTCAGCAGGTGTCTGCATCAGGCCAACCTTGGTAGATCTCAGAAATTAAGCAGGGTTGACCCTGGTTAGTACCAGGATGGGGGAGTGCTTGGGAATTTTATGCCTGTTGGCTAAGCTGGGAAGTCAAAAAACATCCCAGAAGAATGCAATTACAAACTATTTCCATAACAGTGCCAAGAAAAATGGATGCAGCCATCAGGAATTGAGCTTAACTTGAGACCGTCTTAGCCTTTTATTTTATAAATTGGTATGTGCTCTGCATAAGGCAGAATAAGGAGTTTTTTAATTTCAAAATCGGTTTTGGTTGTCTTCCTTCCAGAATTGTTAAAGCACAGCTAGCTGATGTTGGCATGTACACATGTGTAGCCTCCAACAGAGCTGGTGTCGACAATAAACTTTATAGCCTTCAGGTTTATGGTAAGCCATTTTTAAGCAATATAGAGTAAAATTGGTACATCTTTGTGTATTCCTAAATACAGATAGTCCTCGCTTACTGACACATGTTAAGTGAACATTTGAAGTTATGACGGTGCTAAAAAATGAGACTTATGACCGGTCCTCAAAATTGTGGCTGTTTCAGTGTCTCTGCAATCAGATGATTGTTATTTGGGCATTTGGCAACTGATACTCATTTACGATGGTTGCAGCATCCCATGTCACGTAATCGCCATTTGTGACCTTCACAGCCAGCTTCTGACAAGCAAAGTCAATGGGGAAGCTGGCAGGAAGTCACAAGTCATGGCCACATGACATCGCGCTTAACAACCGTGCCACTTAGCGACAGAGTTGCCAGTCCCAGTTGTGGTTGGTAGTGAGGACTACCTGTATATGCCTATATTTACTTAATGCTTTTTATCTTTCTTGTAGAACTTCACATCTTTATGTAAAGTCCTTATTTTCCCAAAGTCCTTTAAGTGAGTGGTTTGCTCATATGTACAGTGCTCTGTATACTAGAATGTATTTTTATTGTTATTGAAAAGCACTTCTTAAATTTCTTAAAACTTCTTAAAGCACTGAAAATGTTACCTAGCTGGATAACGAAATGTTTGCAAGAAAACAACCAAGCTCAGAGACCCCAGGGACTCCACACATCTTAAATTCTATTCTGTTCTTAGCATTATTTTCTTATTTTTTTCCTGATAGTCCTTTCCTTCATTATGTACACAGTGATTGACATGATTTTCATGATAATATCTGAATGCTATATTTGACCTGCTAACAATATGGGTCCTCATAAGAAAGTTGCATGAGCAAATATGACTGAAAACATGGGGCTATCCTTGGAGAGCATCTGGAAGCTGCAGCTGGTTCAAAATGCAGCAGTGTGGGGGACTTATATGTGCTCCTTGATCATCGTTTACTACATCTCTGGTCTACTAGCTGCATTGGTTGCCAGTGTGCTTCCAGGTTCAATTCAAGGTATTATAAAGCCTTTCATGGCATGGGGCTTGATTATCTGAGGGACTACTTCTCCCTGATTGTGTCCTATCAGATCTGGCAGGAGAGACATGCTATGGTTCCCAACTATTAAAGATTTCCAGCTTGCAGGACTGAGGAAGAGAGACTGTTTTGTCTTGGCACCTGCTCTTTGGAACATCCTCTCCCAGGGATCAGATTCTCAAAAAACTTGTTGGCCTTTTGAAAGGCTTTGAAGACTTTAGTTCTGTCACTGGGCATGGACTCTGGGATGTATGGTAGAGCCCGCGGATGTATGGTAGAGCTCATGGTTGTGGTGGTGTTGTTTTTTTTAATCTCAGCTGCTGATTTTATTGTGAATTTGTTACACTGTTGTTAACCACCCAGAGTCATAATGTTGAAATAAATTAATACATTTTCTGAGATGAAATCAGTTTGTTGTTTCATAATGAAAAATAATTTTTATATCCTCCATGGGTTTGTTTCCTTACAGTACCTCCAAGCATAAACAACAGTGGAGAAACAGAAGAAGTAACTGTAGTAAAAGGGAATCCAGTATCTTTGGTGTGTTTGGCTAATGGAACACCAATACCTACTATATCGTGGCTGAAAGATGGTCAGACTTTAAGCACTAGCTTTCACGTGACTCTTGAAAACCCAAAAATGGGTATTCATATATTAAAGTCAGAGATTAATGATACAGGTAGATATACCTGTATAGCATCTAATGAAGCTGGGGAAGTCAACCAGCACTTTACTCTGAAAGTGCTAGGTAAGGATGATCTATTTACAACTAATTAGTGGTCTGATCAACCAGAAACTATCATAATGTTGTTACTAAACCAAGAGTAGAAAGCGTGTGGCATTAATTACTTGGGATGCTTCCCCCCCCCCCCCCACATTCTAACCAGGTTTTCATTTGCAAGAATATTTTCAGCCTGGTAAACTTTGATTTAGGTCCATTGCTGGTTAATTTGCTATATAATTAGAGCTACCATAAGGAATTTTTGGAATGGCTATCCTATACTAAATTATTATGTTTTTATTGATTGCTTAAAATGCCTTTAGCTGAATACAAAAGTTGGGCAATGCCTAAGGTCTATTCATACAGCTCAGTCATTAATATTATGGGAATTTTCTGTTGTTTATTCTCATAACTCTCTTGTAACTTTTGGGTATGTTGTTTTTTTGAGGGTGACATTATGGATGTCCTTTTTCAGAACCTCCTCATATTAATAAATCAGATAACCCAGAAGAAATTACTACAGTGATTAACAACCCTCTAGAGCTCTTCTGTATCTCAGATGGGATTCCAATCCCCAAACTAACATGGATGAAGGATGGGCGCCCACTGCCTCAATCAGACAATTTTCGTATTCTAAGAGGAGGAGAGGTCTTTCGAATATCCAGTGCTCAGGTAGCTGAAAGATAGTTATTTAATGCTTTTGCAGCCATTTCAACTGTTTTAACTTAGTTCAGGTTTATTTCTAATTGAGACATTGGTTGCCTTCCAGGTAGAAGATACTGGAAGATATACATGTTTGGCTTCTAGCCCTGCAGGAGATGATGACAAAGAATATTTAGTGAGAGTACATGGTAAGGTTAATTTGGATAAATAAGAGGAAAGAATACAGCCTTCTTAACCCAGGCAAGCTCCATATGTCTGAACTTGAACTCTCAGAATTCCCTAGTCAGCACTATCATTGCTGAGAATTGCGGTAGCTGGTCTACAGATGTGTGCCCAAATTGTGGAAAAGTTGTTCTATGGCATAATTTTAGTTATGCTGTTTTTATCTTTCTATTTCAGAGGTGGGATACTGTGAAATAAGCATGGAAAACTGAATATTTAAGTTCATTTTCAACTAGATTTTCATGCGTTGCTTTATCTCCATTTTTTTCAGAGTTAGGTTCATCCTCATGACTGCATGGAGGAATTCTTACCATCTTGACATGTCTTTGATAATAATTTGTAGCTTTTTCAAAGACGTTCCAATGATCTCTTTGACCCCATCCATCCATCTTATCCACTGCCTTCCTTTTCTTCTTCTTTCCTCGATTCTCATCAAAGAAGCAAAATACATGAGTTTTTGCTTGCTGATTATTATCTCAAGGCAGCAATCAGTCTTTACTTAGTGTGGGATTGGTTGGTTGGTTGGTTGTCCATGGTATTCCTCATAACCAAGTCAAAATCCATAATCAAAAAATCTCTATTTTCTTTTTCTCAATGTCCAGCTTTCACAGCCATACGTTTCACAAATGCTATAACTATTCCACTCTTCATTGTCATTGCAATATTCTTATTCTTAAGTCACTGTTTTCCTCCCTATGATTAATCTCTCTGTTTCTCTAGCACACTGCCCACCTCTATCTATTTTTGAGCTCAAGGAAATACAACTATTTACCACTTTCACTTCTACAGCATCAACTGTAAGTTTACTAACCATGTAGGCTGACATTACTTTTTCTGCTTAATATTTAATGTTAACCCAGACTTACATTATTTATTTATTTATAGTCCAAGACCAAATCACAGAATTTAAAAATACAGCACACCATTAATAGATGCATAGGTAACTATATATAGTACATACAGACAGTCCTCTACTTACAAACTTTCAAGTTACAAACTTTTGCCAATCCGAACAAACCTCCAACAGCTCCAACAATGAAGGACCTGGAAGGAAGATCCCAGAAGTTTATAGCACACATGTGTATGTATGCCTGGAAGTGTACAACATACTGTATACATATGCCTGGAAGTTTATGGTACACATGCGTATGTATGCACCATGCTGTAAACTTCTGGGTGTACGTGTGTGGCACGCTGTGATTGAGCTTACAGACAAAATGGACTTATGAACAGCCTCTTGGAATGTAACCTGTCTATACATATATAAAAGGAAGAAACCCTATAAAATTAACATTTCATTGACGGGACCAAATGGTTTCTCTAAGTTAAGGCTATAAATATTTTGCTACTGCCTTCGAAACACCTGGGTATTGGTCATTTAATAATGATATCTCAAACTCCTCATCATGAGTGGAGTATATCAGATTCAAGAGCAGGTATATTAGCTCTGATTGCCAGTGTGAATACAGTGAATACTTTAAAAGGATGTGTGAAACAGACTCAACCCCTATATTTGAGCAAATACAGTACATACTCAATCTTCATATGGAAAGTTGGCATATCGATCAGCTGTCAACCTAACAGGGAGAGCATCTATGTGTGCTAGAGAGAAGAGCCTTCTATGTGGAACATACAGAATCTTATAGAAGCAATTGGGGAGTGTCCAGGAGAAGAGAGCAATTTCTCTGTATGAGAGATGGGAAAGTTTGGCTCTGTCTACCTGAATATTTAAGTCCCATATCCTCTGCTTAAATTCTCCCAGGAGTTTTTCTAGGCCTAAAGCAGGTAGGGCTGTGTCAGCCAGGTGTACCAGGTGTACCAGACAGGAAACATGACCAGATAAGCTAATTCTACTTTATTGTAAAGCTACGTTAAGAGAATCTTGCAAGTCTGAAAACACAATTCTCATGCCGTTTCTTTATAGCCCAAGAAACTGTCCCTTCTGAGCCTCTTGCCCCACCCACTATTCAACTGTGGACTATGGTGTCTCTTATCTGACCATTCCCTAGGCAGCATCTCATCTCCCAAGGTCTTTCCCACATACCATTACAGGCTGGTAATGACAGTCCACATTGTCTCAGATCTTGGTCTATTTGTTTTTTTCAGAATAGATTGATGTATATTATATAGAATGAAATGTACCAATGAGGTTTCCCAAATGATTTGTTTCACCCAGAATCTTAGATGTCATAATCTTGCCTGGGCCTTGAATGAGATGCAGCCTAGTTCTGACCTAGCAATGGCATTAGAACTCAAATATGGGATGTGAGCTATTGATTTAAGAATTTCGTTTGTATTCATTCAAGGATTGAGAAGTTTTTATAAATACATATCTGAGATCTATATAGCAGCCTGATAAGAACTTTGACCTAGAATAATTTAATTGCTACAGGGACAAAATTGTTTCCCTCCCAACTAGTAAATTTGTTGATTGCTAGAGATTTTTTTTTTAATCTTTTCATAGTTAACTTTCTTGTTTGATGACCCTAGCATGTGGAGGATTGAAAGTAAACACCTAGGCTATTAAATTATTTCACCTGTTCAATGGGTCTGCCATTAACTGTCCAGCTTTATGGATTACCAGAGCAAAAGTTCATTTTGAGGCATTCTCTACCACAGTATCTTGAAAGTTCCTTGACACCTCTACATAGCCCAATTTGAGAAACCAAAAGAATAGTTGCATTATCCACATACAGAACAATAGGGATTGAATGATGGGCAAGGAATGGAGGATGAAAGTCTGGGTTGGCAAAAGCTAGAACAATACAGGTAGTCCTTGCTTAACAACCCTAATTGGACTGGAATTTCCATTGCTAAGTGAAGCAATTGTTAGGCGAAACATTGCGTGACCATACCACTTAGTGATGGCAGTTGTAATAGTCCCAGTTGCAGTCATTAGGCCAGGACGGTGCCATTGTTAGGCGAGGACCTCACTCTTCTCCTGTCCTGCTGCACACGCCTCAGCTTCAACTCCCCCCCCACCTATCTCCCCCCCCCATCTCTGCCTTTTTGGCCACCTGGTACTCTGCCACCTACCCCTGCCACTCCTGGCCACTGCCAGCTGACCTTCACCATCTTCTTCCTGCTGGCCTGGGATCCAGATGTTGGGGGAGGGTGCAGCCCTGTGATGTGGGCAGCAAGCATGGCAGGGTGGTGGAACCTCGTCTGCTGAAGGGAGCTTGTGAGACCCATCTGAGGAAGAGGTAGCAGGACAGGCTCATCTCCACCCCTCGCTGAAGTTCTGCATATGTCGGGCCCAGCCCAAGAACAATGATGAAACAGTCCAGTCCAGTTCCTTTATTTGCTTACACCTTATAGACAGAATCTTGCCAAACTAAATCTATACTACAGCAATTAGTGGATATACCCTGGGAGATTCTAGGGAGTGGCTACCCTGAACCTCTTACTCTTCTCACGCTCCCCCTGTAGACTGTGTTGTCTTTTGTCTCCTTTCCCCTGCTGGAATGCACCCTCTCCTTCCTGATAGCTTGATCTCCCATATCACTTTCCTCCTCGTTGATACATTCCATCACCGCATATAAGGTCACTGGGCACATATCAGAGTAATTGGATTCGATCCTGACATTCCAGAAGTACCTCCCATTCTTTTCACATTGTCCTAGGGGTATCTTGAACAGTGTGGAAAGTGAGACTCAGGGCTGCAAACTGAAGAGAGCTTCCCACTGATTCCATTTCTCACTGAAAATGAATGGGTGTACTGACAAATTTGTATCCAGTCTCATGCTTCTGTATATGTGCGTGCACATGTGTATATTTTCAATTCAGCAGGACTCTGCTCCTTTTATTAAAGTACAGCTGATTTTTTTTTTTGATAAGTTGATGGGCTACGTGGAGTTTGCTAGTTCATGATCACACAGAGTGCCTTTTTGTAATCAGTTACAGAGTGAACAATTATATAGACCATATGTTCTTGATCATTTAAAAATTAAGAAAATACTGAAGTAGCAGTCAGCTTTTGGGACTGGAAAACACTGTCAGGAAGACATTTACCTGTTGGTGAAGGCTACTGTACCCATCTATTTCAATAATAGCAGCTAAATCCAAATGTGGATTAACAATGATATCTAAGAAGACTGTGACTAGCTACTTCCAAATCCAGATTTTCTGATAATTTTCCCATTCATATGTGATTAATATCTGGCTAATTGGCATTAATATCTGGCTAATTGGAATATTAATAATAAAAAATGTCAAAGAAAGTGGCACTCCACTCTAGCAATTAAGTAAAAATTACTCTAGTAATTAAGAACAAAAGTCAGAAGAAGATGTTCCAACAGAGCACACAAAAATCAGGTGCCATTCCGGATGAAGTTTCGAAACTGAGTTGACAGGAAATCTAATTAAGCAACTGAAACAAGAACCAAAGGCAGAATGGGATAAGTCAGGTAGTACAATCTGACAAGACTTGGCATGAACATTTGAACAAGTTAATAAATAACTGAAATAATTGGCTTCTTAAGTTTCAGATGTCACTCAGACTGCTAGCACAACATATGATCTTGCTATGAAAAATGAGTTGGATATTAGAAAAGTTTAAGAAGATACACAGACATTAAACAGGATTGGCATAGAATAAATAATTTGAGAATTAAAGGAATTAGGTTGAATTAGATATTGTATATCAAAACTTATTGACATACTTCCAAATTTAAAGCTTTCAGATAAAGATGTGGAATGTGTCCATAAAGTATTTATTCCTAGATTCAATTGGATGCAAAAACAAGGGAAATAATAATAATATTTGTAAATGGTTGGGTGAGAGACAGAATTTTGTAAAAAGGGAAAAATTAGGATCAAGATAAAGCATCATTTTTTTCAATATTAGTCCAGCCAAAGCTTTCAAGACTTTGATGGAAGAATTATGAAAAAAATGAATGCATTATAAATGGGGGTTTCATTGCAAGCTAATTTTGTTTCAACCATAAGGAAGAGAGACTATTTTTATGCTTCAAGAGTTGAATAGCCTTAAGAAACCTAAAGGGTATTTTGAAGAACTAATAGAAACAACCTTTGGTGTTCAAAGAATTTATATATCTCTATAAAAGACATTATGATAAAAGGATTTTTTGGCACTTGGAACTTACACGATGATTGTTATAAAATAAATGTTTAAGATGATTTCATATCAGTTGGCAAATAAGTAAGACAAAATACAGAGAATGGCAAAGTATTATATAGAAGTTAATATAAGGACAAGAGGAATTGGGAAGGGGGATTTAGAGAGCAGTGCAGCACTATCCTAATTAGATCAATTAGAGAATTTTATTAATCCTCCGTGAACTTCTGAAGTCTAAATGAGTTGGGAGTGGGAAAATTGGGGGGGGGGGGGGATGAATGGGAGGGAAACTGGGATAGAATTGGGGAAGGGGCTATAGGAGGCAAAAAGATAGTAAGAAAATAAGTACTAACGTTTTCACAAATTTTATTGCAAATGCCATTGGCTTATAAGGTAATAGAGTTTCATTGTTGATGAGTTTGGTTTGTAGGAATGGTAAACAGAATAGGAACAGCAGAAGTATAATGTAGTATGAGTGAATTATGTAGGATAGTTTCACTAAATGTTAGGGGGTTTGGTGATCCAATAAAAAATAACTAGAATCAGTAAGTATTTCAAATATTTTAATCAGTCTGTGGTTATGTTACAGGAAATTTATAGCTCAGAAAATATTAAGGACAAATATTTTGGAAGACAGTTTTTGAGGAAGGGAATAGTAGGTCAAGAGGGGTAGCTATCTTACTTAAAACTAATATTGATTTTATGGTAGAAAATGTTTAAAAAGAAGGGGAGGATTAATTTTTATTAAAGGGAGTAATCACTGTAATGTTGGCTTCTATATATACACCAAATCAGAATCAAACTGGTTTTATACAAAAAGTAATGACAGCCTTGAATAAATTTGATTGAAAGAATTTAGCTGTGGAGCAGTGTTTTTCAAACTTGGCAACTTTAAAAAGTGTGAACTTCAACTCCCAGAAATCATCTACATTTTAATAACTACCTAAGAAAAGTAATTTGTTTTGAGGCTGACAAATGGTCATAGTGTCCAGAGTGAATCAAATTATGCCAGATAGATAGATAGATAGATAGATAGATAGATAGATAGATAGATAGATAGATAGATAGATAGAGATACAGATACAGATACAGATACAGATACAGATAGAGATACAGATACAGATAGAGATACAGATACAGATACAGATACAGATACAGATACATGTTAAGTTTTTGCATTTATCACGTTATTCGTATTTTTTTCTTTGACAGTTCCCCCTAATATTGCTGGCACAAGTAGTTCTCAAAATCTGAGTGTGCTACAGAACCGGCAGATTATACTGGAGTGCAAATCAGATGCAGTGCCTCCTCCTGCCCTTACATGGCTCAGAGATGGAGAAATTTTGGAGGTATATTCTATATGTCTCTTCCCTCTGATTTATCTTAATTGGTCAAACAGATTTTGCGGAGGTGTTAAAATTGTACATAGGGTGGAGGATTAGGCTTGTAAACCACATGGGACATGATGCCATAAGGGTCTACACATACTTAGCTCACTGTTTGTAGGCCTGATCCACTTGACCCCTTACTATATATACTTTAGCACTGCATTTGTGCATGTTGGATTTAACTTATAGAGGCTCCTTTGCAGGCATAATGAAATAGTTTACTGCTTTCAAGGTCTCCCAACACTCTTTGCCCACCATATTTCAATTTGGGGGGTGGGGTGGAATGGCACATATAGTCCTAGAGGCATTCTTAGACAATAAAAACCATGGAGGATCCACTGCTTTCCTGGGAAATATGCTCAATTTCCCAACACCGATTGTGGCCATTTTGTGAGAATGCTGATGGCATATACTATCAACATTCCAAATGTGCATGCTGGATTCAAAGCTTTACACCCCTCCATTAAGGAGAATAATTAGGGATTCTATGGGGAAGCATGCTGTCCAGACTTTTTCCACAGTATTATATCAATAATCTTAATTTAAAATGAACTAGTATTGCTTAAAGTAGGACATGGCCTTGGGGCACACGATAAAGCTAGTTTCCTGAAATTAAGGATGGGAAACCCCTAAAAGGTCACCTTGAGTTTCATGTGAAATGAAAATTTACCAAATAAGTAAAATAAAGTATAAATATATTATAAATTATATGAACTATATAAATGAATTTATCTAGTTTGCACAACATACTTGGATTATGAGGAGAAGGTGGTAAACATGTTACGAAAACTGTCAGATGTACACAAATGATTGTTTAACTAATTTAGAACAGTTTAGATAGAAGCAGTCTTGTCTGGGGCTAAATTAGTTTCCTCTACCCTAAATCAATTAACTCTTCTCCGAAGATGTAGATTTTTTACTGGAATGCTAGTTGACTCTCATCACTTCCCAAATTGAGACAGAAAAGCAGGGCCTCACTAGGAATTTCAGTCTCTGTCTTCTCTATTTTAACTCCTCCATACCATGTGGCCACACTAGGGGTATGTAGCTACTCTTGACTTGGTCCATAGCTGTGCTTACTCTGATTGGACCATCACAGTTTTTTTTAAAATCCCCTTCAAAGAGATAAAAATTTAAAATGTGGAAAGTAGAAAACAGAGTAATAGAACCCCCCACCCCTTGTGGTAGTTGTGAGGTCTTTAAAAAAGTCACCATCACCGTCACCCTAATTCATGTGCTGCCGAGCAAAAAGGTGAATCAGTACTCTGGGGAAGGGAATGGCATTGCAGAATTTGTGTTCTGCAAACACAGCTGTAGTGACTGCTGAATGTAGCACTTAAGGTGCTGAAATAGGACTAGAGGAACCCAGTTTCAAATCCATCCTTAGTCATGGAAACTCAGTATATAATTTTGGGCCAGTCATTGTCTCTCAGCTGACCTTGCATCCTAGGGTTGCTATTATGGGAATAAAATAGAGATTGCCCTGAAAGCCATCTTGAGCTCTTGGAAGACAAATGGGTTATAAATTAAACAAACAAACAAATAAGGTATTCTTTATCAATATTACCTCCCATTCCTAAATTCTATTGTCCCATATCCTGTATAAATAGGATAGACTGTATTGATTGTTTCTGTCCATTATTGAAAAGAGATTCGGCTTTGAAAATTTGATTCTCAGGCAACTCCCCGAGTTCGCATCTTATCCAGTGGAAGATATTTGCAAATCAACAATGCAGACCTCAAGGATGCGGCAAATTATACTTGTGTTGCAAGCAATGTTGCAGGCCGAACCGCAAGAGAGTTTGTGTTGGCTGTAAATGGTAAGAAAAGAAGATAAATCTATATAACTTTTGTGGGATATTTCCATGAGTGAATTTTCAAGATATTGGATTTCTCAAAGAAATAGGTTTTGTGGTCTTTGATCTGTTTATTTCATGGTGGAAGAAAGTTCCCCAAAGGTTTTTTTTTTTTTAATTTTGATTAAAAATGCAAGTTTTTTAATTTTGAGAGCTAAAGCAGCTTTTGTAAATTATGAAGATAAGCTTGCTGTTCAAAAAGGATGTTCTCCAATCTTCTCTTTTTAATTTTACATGGCATTGTGTCCTTTGGTAAGAAAGCAGTGCTTAGGAAACTTTAAAATATATAGGTTTTTTCCCTAATCCAATGCATGCTTACCTGGAAATCAGCCTCATTGAATAAATAGATCTGTATAAAATTAGCAAACTTACTATACATTTTTGGTAGGTTGCACATAAGAAAAGTAAATAGGAATTTATATTATATAAAGTGTATCTCTGTTTTAAGTAATATACAAATACAGAAATATTTGCCATAAGCAGTCCATTAGAGCTGCTGTACCTGGGCTGCAAAACTCTAAATACTTATTCGCAACAAGTTAGGGTTTTCTGTATTACTCTGCTGCATTTAGTGGTTATCCAGATTTTATACAGCCCAGATCTGGTAGATGTTTGCATAAAATATAACCAATTTTATATAGTTAAAACCTAGGGCCAGTATTTTGGGATAAAAGAAAATCCCGTTTCAAGTGGAAGGCAACAGCTCATATTTCAACAAATCTTAGAGCAAATTAACTCCCTGATTCTGTCTGGGAATCCTCCTTTGCATAGTTCCTCCTTCAATCAAAAGTGGTCCTCAGACTGTGATTGCGAATATTAATATGTCTGCTGTCTTGGAGTGTGCTGTGGAAGGCATTCCAGCCCCAAGAGTTTCATGGAGAAAAGATGGAACCCTTTTTGCTGGAAACAATGTCAGGTAAAGATTGATTTCCTGAACAGACATTCTGTGGTACCTTCTCTATATTTTTCTTAATGTATTTATTATGTTGGGAAATTGATCTCATTGACTTTGTTCAAGCAGATAGAACAAAAAGTTCAAACATATCTGAATGGAAAGCTTAGATCTCAGGCTGTTGGGCGTGGATTTTACTGAAGCTATAGCCTGGCATGTGTGTCTACTAGTGACTACATAATTTTGTCCATGTAGTTTTCTTAGCAAGAGTATGGAAATGGTTTGCCATTACCTTCTTATGGAATGATTTTGACCAACCAGTCAAAATCATTCCACTCTGGAATTTCCTGTGGTCCCTCATCCAGGTACTAACCAAGTCTGACTACTAGCTTTTTTCAGAATCACCCGGGGTAGCTAGATGCTCTACCTGCCTTGATTCAGCACGCATGACATTTCTACAGGTCTTATGGATTCATGATATTTGCTGTCTCACATCTAAGCACAATATCCTCGAGATGTCTGCGCATGAAAAACCGTCCCTGTCATTATATGTATATGTTCAAAAATTTCTAGGCTAAGTTTTGGGCCAAATAATTTGGGATAGTATAAAAACAGAGCCTGAGATTTAGATTAAATGAATTTTCTCCTATCTATTTTGATATTATGGTGAATTTCTCCGATGTCTGAAATTAAAGCAAATGTTCATACTAGTCAGAAGAACCAGTAAAAAGAAAATCTGATGATATAGTATTAGTGATGGTCTGCCATTTAAAATGTAGAAAGAACTTTACACATTAGAACCTGTATAAAATTAACAAAGTTACTATAAATTTTTGGTAGAGTGCACTTACAAACCCAATAGGGAAGGGTAGTTGCATTCATTTCGCACTTATAAGCACATTTACGGTTGGAAACCAAATGCTCACCTATATGGACTTTTGGTGTGATCCATACAGATTATATTTAATGTAATTTCAGCAATATTGGATTTTGACCCATGGACAGAGAACTGACAGAACCAACCAAATTTTAAGTCTCTTGTATAATAAATGTTTGATCAAATGTTAGATTTTTCCCTGCCGAAAATAGGAGCCTCCATTTTGTTCCCTACATTTCAAACTGCATCAGTTGAGCTAAAATCAAAGATGATAGGAGATTATTACTAAATTTGGGTCTGGTTTAGTTTTAGAAATATGCAATTAAGCTTTAAAGCAGCAGTATTTGAGGGTAAGTGGGACTTATTTAATACATCAGTATACTTAGGAATATATTGCAGTAGTATTTATTTTTCAGTAGAAATAAGATACATAATTGTTTTCTAAAGGCAGGTTATCTTGGGAGTTTCAGTTTGAACTCTGTGGAGATGCAATACCCGAAGTAACAGTTTTTGAGACTTTTCGGGTAGTTTCTCATGCAATGCTTTGTAATGTTCTGAATTGAAAATATATGTGCTGGTGATTCTGCATATGAGTACATAAGAATATGTGCATGTTCTTGTGTTATTTTCTGCAACTATGGGAATACATTATACTTCTATATTTATTTTAAAAGCTTTTTGGCTCTTTTAAGTCATTGTTGTGAACCAGAAAAGCAACCACAAATATATGCTTTCTGCTTCTTTCATTTATATGTTTTTAATATTAATTTTCTAGTGGACTTTCTTTTGAAATATGGGTCAGAGGAAAAATGGCTGTGTGAATAAGGAAAAATATTCTCACTGTCTGTATTGAGATTGTGTTAAATCCCCTCTGTTTTACTTCAGATATTCACTGTCAGGTAATGGATCTCTTCATATACATTCAGCCCAAGTTACTGACATTGGGAGGTATCTTTGTATGGCAACCAATGTGGCTGGCACTGAGCGTAAGCGGATTGATCTTTATGTCCATGGTAAGTATGCTGTTTTTCAGATAAGTAAGTACCATAGAAGAAATGGAATGGCCCTTAAAACTAAGAATGGTAGGCATGGTCCTGTACAGGACCCATATAATCCCATTTTCTCTGCCATGCTGGGCCATTATGTGGCAATCGCTGCTCATTTCCCCTTTTGACTGGTTAGTTAACTGGACATCAGGAAGGGTTGGATGAGAATAAATGATGTCTATAGAGAACTCCTACTGTCCCTGAAAATGTATGAACTTGTGTTAGATCTGTTAAATGTTAGTTTATCCGCTATGATAAACTGTGCTCTATTTTCCATCCCTCATTTGGTAAAGCCCAATGTATTATCTTTTTTTCTTTTTTCTCTAGTTCCTCCATGTATTGCTCCAGGACCTGTCAACATCACAGTAACTGTAAATATACAAACCACACTACCATGTGAAACTACAGGGATCCCTAAGCCAGCCGTAACCTGGAAAAAAAATGGGCAGGTTCTCAATTTGGATCAGAACCAGAACTTGTTCAGGTGAAATATGCGTTTTTACATGTTTTTATGTGTACAGAGCTACAGTATGATTGCATATTGTGTTTCAAAGAGAATAAAAAACCCTTCTCTTCCATCCCAGAAGGGGGAAAACCCTTCTGTTTTTCAAATACACATAGGGCAAATCTGTACTTTCTGCCTGGTCTACTCAGTGCTGTCTGAATGCAGAATATCATCCTCCTTCCACTTCTACCCCATTGCAAATTCACTCTGTGCCTGATTTTCCATCTTCAATTCAAAACTGCTGTTTTCTGACCTGAGTGGTCTTAAGCCCTTCAGTGTGGATGGTCTGCAGTGCTTCATTCTGTTCTAGTACAGCCTCAGCTCTGGTGCAATGTCTAACCCTAACCCTCCCCTCCAGCTGTTCTGGGCAGGCTATGTTCAGTATTGGTCAGTGGTTGTTCTTTTTATACAGTCTTGCAGTTTATCCAACAATGACTTGTTAAATCAATGAACTATCCTCAGCTCTAGAAGTTCATGATGCATTCAACCCTTACATCTCCCCATGGATGCCCTTTCAGTTTCTTCCCAGGCTGTTTGAAACATGCTCCCCTCGCTTTCCACCCTGTTCATAGTATTGCAAAGCATCTTTCTCTTCCTTTATTTTTTAAAAATATCCTTAAATTTCAATGTAGCAATGCTGCTACTTTGTTTCTATAAAGCTGAACTATCAATTCCTCCTTGCTACAAAATTTCCATGGACTTAGAGGAGAATGTAGAAATGAAATAACAGCCATTTCCTATTGCTTTGATTATGCATCAGAGGTATGGAGGTGTCTTAAGGGAAAAAAGAGAAAAGAAATGGTCTAAAGAGATATGTAGGAAGAGGGTGTGAAAGCATGTGGGAAAATAAGGGAAAGGCATGGGGACTAGTGACAAGAAAACATTCTCTAAAATGGAAAGGCAGGCACTAGAGAAGTCCACATAAGAGGCCCCCAGCAAAGCTTGCCTTCTGTATGGACAGGAAGAACAAGAATCAGGGGAACACCGATCAGGTCTTGCAGTGACCCTAAGTCTGGACTGAACACCAGCCTAGTTACTTGCCAACCCACTGCAATCTGAGCTGTACTTTCTGAATCTGCCTTAAAAAATAGCCAAGAACAGCACAAGTAGTTTGGGCTGCAGTGCAGAATTGCCTCCCAGCCAAGCAGATCTTGTCTGGATATGTCATGTAGCTGAGAAGAATACAGAATCTTCCTTTCTTCTTGCAGAAAATATTGGAAAGGAATTTGCTGGAGATGTTTTAGATGAAATAGGATGTCCTTCAGAGAAGGAAGGGCTTCTGTCACCTTCTAGTTCAGTGTGATGATAACAATTCGTTCATTTTCACCTGTATCAAGAAAAGCCATGCTGGTTTTTGCCAGTTGCCTGGAAGCAGTGATAGCCAGATTGAGAAACAGGATTAAGATCAGAGGCCCTTGCTGGTTCTTGTTATTATGATTATTAGATGATAATAACTAATAAAAACATTAGAAGAACAAAATCCTGATTAATTTTGGGTTGGGCACAATGATTAGATCTGAAGTGAATCCCCGGACATCAAGTTTCCAAACCTATCATTTCAATTTGATGCAGAGAAAATTTTAGTGAGAACCTCTGCCTCAAACCAAAAATTCTAGAAGAGAATAATGCCTGAAATCTATGTTTCTACTGCTGTTTTGCTTAGTAACAGTATCTGAAATATATCTCCTGTGACAAACACTGCAGTGAACTGTAATAATTCTTTTTATCCTTTCTTCAAGGCTTTTATCTTCAGGATCACTAGTAATCCTTTCTCCTACTGTAGAAGACACTGCACTCTATGAATGTACAGTAGCAAATGAAGCAGGCAAAGATCAAAGGACCATTAGTCTCATGGTAGAAGGTACAGTATTAACACTGGAATATGTTCTTGTAAATTTTTAAAGCTTATCTGCTAGGAAGTTTCAGTTGGAGAATTTTATTTTAACGATGAAAATCAGATTCAAAAATAAAATTAAAAATAGAAGAAAGGTGATGATAGCTAAATGGAAAGTTGTCGATGCTGAACTCTGGGGCTTGCTCATTTTTCTTTTCAACTCTGGGACTTGCTAAACCTTTTCTTTTGCACAGAATGAAAATTCATCCAATCAATATGGTACTATAAGACATTGTATTGTAGATCTGTAAATTACTTTAATATCTGCTTTGTTTGTATCCCATATATTAGTCAGTAATTAATCCATTCCATAAAGTATTTTTAATCATTTTGCATTTAAAAAAGAAACATCAAGATCCATATTTTTTTCTATATGCTATTTTACCTAACATACTCATCTTTTATACATTTTACATCAATCTTTTCCTAATATGTATCATATCATATCATACACACACACACACACACTAATGTATACACCTTTTCTTATTACTGTATGCACATTACTGAATGCAGCTTGCTCTACTTATGTGGCTTTTGAATCAAGAAGTAAATTTACTGGGCTATCTTATCATTTGCCTTGGAAAGAAATCAGGATGGATTGTTCCCACATTTTATGTATTATATAAACAAGATAGATAGATAGATAGATAGATAGATAGATAGATAGATAGATAGATAGATAGATAGATAGATAGATAGATGGTATTTCCATTACTTTGTTCTTATTGTTCTGGCAATTGTAGGTCATTCAAGGGGACATCATCACAATATAAATGATCAATACTTATATTTGTTTTTATTTACTTTAGTGCCACCATCCATAGCAGATGAGGTTACAGATTTATTAGTAACCAAGTCGTCCCCGATAGTCATCCCTTGCACTGCATCAGGTGTTCCAGTGCCGACAGTCCACTGGACCAAGAACGGAATGAAACGTCCCTCACGAGGAAATGGCTTCAGAATTCTGTCTTCAGGTTGTGGATCTACAGGGATCCTGAATACACATTGGGATCTGGGGAAAATGTTTCTGACAATTTCACTTTCCATTTGGGTCAGAGAGTCTGACTGGACCTATTGGGAATGTATTGTTTCTAGACATTTGGGTCTCATTTTGCCAGCTGAAAGCAGTAGAATGAAAGGAGTGATTTGCAAGGGATAAATTGTCCACAGGAAAGCATGCATGCCCTTGCTCAGGCCAATTGTTTTCCCACTTTACCTCCTCATCCAACTTCATTTCTTCTTGCCCAAGTTACACATATGTTTGTGATGGAAAGTCCTGCCACAAAAACAGTATATAGCTGAACAGAGTTGTGATGTGATGGTGGTGGGGTGTTGTAATGAAAAAATGTTGAGGAAGGTAGAGAGTTAAGTATGGCTGCTCTTATCTGCTATGTAAAATAGGACATTTTGTCAGGAACGTATTTCACATCAAGTCTGCAGCAATATCTAAATTCTTCATATATCTCTTCAATCATTGCCCAGCCTAGGATGATCCTCCTCTTGGAGTTCTGATGGTCTTATGCTGCCCAATTTAGATGTGATATAGTAACCTCTCACTTTAGATGTAATGCAGAATAGAAAAGATTGAAGAACATATTGTTATTCCATTGGAACATTTCAGACTCTAAACACTGGTTTCATTTTTCCTGGAATTGTACTTACACCACCGGAGAATTGCCAAGGGTCATTAATCACTGTTTAGCATAATTGATGGCAGTTTCTCATCTCTTCTTTTTAGGTGCTATCAACATAAGTTCTGCTCAGTTGGACCATGCAGGAAAGTATACCTGCACTGCAAGGAATGCTGCTGGTTCTGCCCATAGACATATCACCCTTCATGTTCAGGGTGAGGTGGGAACTTGTATGTTTCTTATCTCATTTACGGATTTTTCTTCCGCACAACTATAAATATAAGTGCTTTCTACACATTCAGAACAGACAAATGGTATGGCTGTAGCAGATCTGGCATGGACATTCTTTATTCCTTCCATGTGAAAGCCTATCAAGGTTTAGGAATAAACATATCCAAGAAATAAATCGTAATTAAATCTTTCACCTGTCTGCTAGCTTTCTACATTATAGAGGAAAATTCTTCCACCTGGAATATTGTGATTATATGTTTAGCTCTGCTCTTACCCTACAAGCCATTTTTACTTAATATTAAATTCTTGAAATCTTGAGAATAAAAATGTTTTAAGTTGCTATTGGTGGAATGTTTGGGCAGCTGTATATTGCAATTTATAGTTTATGGGTTTTCGTTTGGTAGAAGCACTCAGAGAAAGGTCTCCCCCCCGCTTAAAAAGCAATTTATATAGAGAAAGCAGTAAGGAGTGTTTTTTTTAGATCATTAACCAACTCTTTTTTTGTGCTCCTGTTAGAACCACCGACAATACGAGTGCAACCTGGAGCATTAGACGTTATTCTGAACAACCCAGTCCTCCTACCCTGTGAAGCACTAGGCACGCCTCATCCTGTAATATCATGGCAAAAGGAAGGGGTCAGTGTTATTACAACAGGTATTTTGTTTTGATCGTAATTTTCAATTCCCTTCAGAGTAATTAGCCACACATAATTGAAAGGGAATTTGTCCTACATTTCTGTATTCTACAAAAAGGGATAGGCCACTTTGCTGACCCAGAGGCATTTCTGTAAAATATGCACATGTTTTGAGTTCCCTCACCGCATGACTGCCATGGCAGACCTGCCTATTCACAAGATGGCTGCTGTAGTAGACAAAACACCAATTTACCAGAAAACAGACTAACCACCTAGGATGCTCTCTACTAATCTATCCAGGGGTAACTGTGTGCAGTTTAAACTCCCCCCTTATCTATTTTTATATTTTTTTGTAAATATCTGAAAATGGTCCATATGTCTTTTTATTCAAAATTTAGTTCCTTCTCTTATTCCTCATATAACTTGTCTAGGATTTAACCTGCTCTTCCTTTGTGTCTTATTTAACATACTCTGTATGTGTTTCTAGGGAATAGGTATACAATGCTTCCCAGTGGCAGCCTACAGATTGCTAAAGCTGCTGCTGAAGATGCTGGAACTTACATGTGTGTTGCTCAGAATCCAGCAGGCACTGCTCTTGGGAAGATCAAATTAAAAATTCAAGGTAAGTTTTATACGTAAGCCACAACTTTGTTATTTGATGTTACCATAGAAAACAATAGACATGATTTAAGAGCGCTTTTCATGGAGTGTTGTGTTAAGAACTGTCCCTAAGAAAGGTATCCTTTTAGAACTTAATGAAGGAAAGCGGGGGGGGGGGGGGGACATAGCATTTAGTTCAGCAAATCAGTCAAAGGTTTACAAGATAAAAATAGCTCCAGTGCTGACCTATGGTGCAGAATAGTGCTTGAACAAAACCAGACCCATTTTTAAGAAGTATCCTGGAACCAACAAGAATATGCCAGTCTCCATGGTAACTACCCTGAATATAGCTACTCAACAGTTAAAGCTTTTACCTGTTGTGGAGGGTTCTCCAAATGGACTCTGGTAGGCTACCCAGAATGTGCCTGGAAGAAACTATGGCTCAGCCCACCAAATGGAAAAACAAACTTATTAAAGTTATCTCACAGGCTATCAATCCAATATCTCTTCTCAGCTGGATACCAGGCCAAGGAAATCTTTAAATAGAGAATGTTGGATATCAGTTCCCTTACTGATATAGAGTTCCTTGCAAGCATCAAATGTTTAAAACGGTTAGCCAGGAATAAAATGACATTTCAAATAGGTCGGTTTGTGGGGAAGTGTATTGCATATACGTACTGTATGTATGTAAATGTATGTAAAGTTGATTTGTTGCCTCTGAATCAAAATTCAAGCAAAAATTCAATTGAGCAATGACTTTTCAGTTCCTCCAGCTATCAAATCCCATCCCAAAGAATATGTGGTTGTTGTGGATAAACCTGTCACCCTGTTGTGTGAAACAGAAGGCTACCCTTCACCTGTGACTGCATGGCAAAAAAATGGACAGCTAGTTACAGAGTCCATGAGGCGACGAGTTCTCAGCACAGGGGCTTTGCAGATTGCCTTCGTTCAGCCTACAGATACTGGGCGTTACACATGCACAGCTACTAATATGGCTGGATCCAGCAGCTCCAGTATGGAACTCACTGTCCTTGGTAAGTAAAATAAGACCTGGAAAACTTGAGTTAGTTTATTAAACATTGAGGAAGCTAAAATAATGGCCAGCTTTTACATTTCTCATTCCACATATAAACATATAATGATTGCTTTAATCAACAGACTATTGCAGAGAATTAAACTCACCCTGAAAATAATGGCTGGAAACCTGATATTATACATTGTTAACCACATCACCGTATAACTACAAATCTGGACACAGAGGATAGGATCTGCTATAGCTGGCTGAAATTTTAGTGCATTTTGTTTTTACATAGCCAAGAAGGGAAGGATCAAAATGGCCCTGCCTCCAAACCACCAACAACAGTGACCAATGGCAGTAACCCACTCCACCAATGACTGATGAAGTCTGCAATGATAGCCACTTGAAATGAGAAGATGGTCAATTAAAATCCATTGATCCAGGCAGTGGTGTTGTATGCACACAGATATACACACCATAGCCCAGCAGCCATTGTGGCCCATTCTGTAAGTTATAGAGCTGCAAAACTGCAGACCAGAGGCGGATGCCTTCTAGAAGCAAACGCAAAGTGGGGACATGGGAGAGGCAACAGGGAGAGGAATGGATCCTGCTCAGCTTTTGCATCGGGAGCTTTAAAAAAAAAAATCAGCACTCACCTTAGAACAGCTTCCTAATTACTCTAAACATTATACCTAGTCATGTGCTGGCAGGATAGAAAACGCACGGTGTTGTGTTAGCTGATTTTCTGGACTGTATCCAGATCTCAATCTAATTCTAAAAAGGATGAGAAAGGCAGTTACCCAAACATCCTAAACCAATCAGAATGCTTTGTCCAAAGGCTTGACCCCTTACACAATCCAATTAGCCCTTAGGTTCCATCAATCTCCTTGCAGGAGCCAAGATGCCACATCTTTTGGATTGTGTAGGCTTGCTTTGTTGGGTAACATCCCATCCGATCCTGATCATCTGTACATTCCTCCCCACTCCCAAACAAAGATTGTAGGAACAGTGGAAAAAATAATGTTATAGTGGAATGAAATTTATTTTTAAAAAGATCATTCATATAAAGATACCTACAGTGCTCTGAGATATTTGCCCTGAACATAGCAGTGTTAAAATTAAAACCTATACTTTGATGGATTATAGCTGCATAGAATAGAATTCTTTATTTGTGGCAGAATACTGGATGTGAGCTCTGAATACTGCATACTGATAAACTAAAGATAATCTTATTGCCTATATAATTTAAGGGTTTATAGGTAAATGTTTGCTAGTTCCCAAATTTCCCTATTAAAATTACTTTTTTTCCAGTTTTATCACATCTTATATTTCTGTAGAATACGGTGCTATATTTCAACCTTCTTCAGCCATCCAGATGTGTTGGACTAAAATGCCTAGAATGTTTAGCTATCATTTCCAATAGTGTTACTTTCTCCAAATCAAACAAATCATTCTCAATCACCATCTATACAAATGTCCCCTAATAGATGTTGAAGACCCTTCCTTAGTGATACATGTACCCATATGCATATACAAAATGTCTAATTTTAATAAAAGCAATTATTTGTGTGTTTTTTAAAAATTTCTTAGTCCCACCAAAAATCCATGCTGCAGAGGACCACTATATGGTTGTTGAAAATTCACATGTAGTTCTGTCTTGTGTTGCTGATGGAATCCCAGCACCATCAGTGACCTGGAGGAAAGATGACACGAGTGCTTTAGCTAAACACAGCTCTGAACCATATGGAAACTTCATTATAGACAATGCTAAGGTAAGCTTCAGTTAAACAGCATGCTTAGGAACAATGGGAGTGAGGATCAGGACTGCCTTTATTTTCTTAATCATGAACATTGTACTAAATGCCTCCCTTTTAGTGGATAACTTTTTATAGGGCAGAAGGTGGTAGCAGTAGGAAAATAAATATGTACTGAAAAACAGAAGATTGAATGCAAATGGTTAGCAGGTTTATTCTTCTGTGTGTGCCTATTATCCCTTCAACTGGGATTCCCTGTCTGTTCGGATTTAGAATATAAAAATAATCTAATCCAATTTTCTTTTCATGCAAGAACCCACTACTACAGCAACACCGGTGTGCACAGCAAACTACAATTTTGCCAAAATGATAAAACACCCATGGTGATGTAATCATATAAACACTACAGCTATGCACTTGTTGCCCAACATCTGATGCAAATATGTAAATTGGGGCATTTGCATGATGCACATTTCATCATTTGTCTCTTCATGTCCATCCGTCCCTAGTGCTACCTGTCAGCTCTGACATCCAATCCTAGCTTAGACATGGTTGTTGTTGATAAATGTAATTTGTAGCTGCTTGCCTTTTTTAAAAAATGGAAATTTGGTGGGGAAGGAGTACAATGTTTCTTCTGTTGCATCTTCTTTCAACCTGTGACAAACTCAATACCTAACCTCTTTATAATGTCCTATCATTTGGGAGCAATTTTTTTTCTTCTTTCCTTTCCTTTCCTTTCCTTTCCTTTCCTTTCCTTTCCTTTCCTTTCCTTTCCTTTCCTTTCCTTTCCTTTCCTTTCCTTTCCTTTCCTTTCCTTTCCTTTCCTTTCCTTTCCTTTCCTTTCCTTTCCTTTTCGAAGAGAGTGCCAAAAATCACAATGAGACATTTTGTTGCTGGTGTCCTGCTGGCTGGTTCCAATCCACATGCAAACATTATTTAAACACTTTCTGAGATTTTCTCCTTAGTACAAATGGCTATTATATTTATTAACAGGATTTTGCCTTTTGTTTAATCTGTGCTGTGTATATGGAATTGTTTTCCCCCTCTCTTTAGCCTGAAGATTCTGGGAGCTATACCTGTATTGCCAGCAATGCTGCTGGTGAAGACACCCATACTGTCAATTTAACAGTTTATGTGCTCCCAGCTTTTACTGAACTCCCTGGAGATGTGGCTTTAAACAAAGGAGAACAATTGCAATTAACTTGTAAAGCAACTGGAGTTCCTGTCCCCAACATTAAATGGACATTTAACAATAATATTATCCCAGGTAAGTTAATCCAGGAAAGGACAGTTAACAGTAGGCTGTGAAATGAGATACAGAGCATTCCTTCAGACTGAAAAGAATTCCCCCCACACTGTAAAGATAAACTTTGTGTTTCCTTTTACCATCTGCACATCCAAAACACACCGTTCAGTGTGGTCTGTGTAATGGCAACTCCTGAGTTCACAGAAAGCACATTTGGTCAATCACTACTCAGCTCAGCTCAGCCAAAAACGGAGTACAAAGGATGTGGGCAGTGAATCAAAGCTCAATCTCTGTTCTGATTTGCCAAGTCCTGAGTTTACTGTCCAGCCCCACCAGAGAGCTTTTAGCCCTCCAGGGATACACAGGCAGCCCTTCCCCTTCACAGACAGAAAAACAAATAATCATCCTTCCATCCCATGTAACCTGTGCATATTTCAGTAGTTATGGGTGTGTGTCCATTTTTTTTTTTTTTTTTGGTGGGATGAGGGGTGTGATTTGCAAAAGAAATCCTCCTGGTGAGCTGATGAGGGGAGAGTGAGGAATCCATAGTGGTAGTAAAAAAAAAAAAAAAATAGTACTGGGTCATATGGCTTGTTCATGTATATATATTTTTTAGTTTTAACCTGCAGCTTTGGGACTAGTAAAACATATTTTATTATTTTAATCCCCAGCCATAAATTGTATTACTAAAACATCAGATACCCAAACCCTTAAAGCCACTAAATACCTCCTTAACTCTGGCTACCAGATGCCTTAGTTTCCTAAATATGGTTATGTTTAGAGACACCTTTGTCTGGAAGGAGTTCAATAGCTGGAAAACAACCAGCAGAAAGCTCCATTATAAAAGATATACAGGCAGTCCTTGATTTACAACCACAATTGGGACCAGAACTTCCATTACTAAGTGATGCAGTTGTTAAGTGAGTTGTACCTGATTTTATGACCTTTTTGCTGTGGTCATTAAAAGAATCACCATGGATGTTAAGTGAATCACGTGGTTGTTAAGCAAATCCAGCTTTCCCCATTGTCTTTCCTTGTTGGAAGTCCCCTGGGAAGGTTGCAAATGTTGACCACATGACCCCGGGACACTGCAACTGTTGTAAATACATGCTAGTTGCCAAGTGTCTGAATTTTGATCACGTGGCCACAGGGATACTGCGACAGTTGTAAATGCGAGGACTGGTCATAAGTAACTTTTTTCAGTACCATCGTATCTTTGAACGGTTATTAAATGAATGGTCATAAATCGAGGACTACCTGTATTGTAAGTAGAACATGAGACAAGAAGGCAATATGATTGCCTCTAACTCCAAAGGTGGGTTTTTATTTGTTTTTACTGCAAAGCTATGTCAATTATAGAAATAGTCAATATCCAAATACATGGCTTCAAAACATGTTTTAATGAATAAAATATATTTTACCAAAGATATTTTAATTTATGTTGGCTTATTTTTCTTTAACTTTTCTTGTTTGGCCAGCACAATATGATGGAGTGAATGGACTGAGTAAACTTGTTATTGAAAGAGTGTCTAAGGAAGACTCAGGAACCTATGTGTGTATGGCAGAAAACCTAGCTGGTTCTATCAAGGCTCTTGGATTTGTTTATGTTAAAGGTATGTATTGCTGGTAAGTTTGGGCATTGTTTCACTGATTTCTACTTTCATATTCCATCTAACTACAATACTATGTATGGCAAGGAGGAATAATGACAATGAACTATTCAGCTTACAAAAATAAAGTATTTAATTTTCATCAATAGTTAGAATTAAAATTTCTGTTTCAAATTAGAGCTGAAACAAAATTGTGTACATATTATAATTAACTAAATGTCTTACATTCAAAATGATTCAAAAATAGCAGAAATGCCTAGAAAAATATCATGACTAAATTTCATATATTTATGGATCATGTTTTAGACCCATGTAGTGTTTCTTAGCTTTGGGGGTTTCAATTCTGATCAAACTTTTATTTTCTACATAGTTGCTTATACTTACTATTTTGAAATTCAGAGCCTCCAGTATTCATGGGAGATTATCATTCCAGTCGGATTGAACCCTTAGGTGGCAATGCCATTCTCAATTGTGAAGTCAGAGGAGACCCTCCTCCAACTATTCAATGGAGCAAAAAAGGAGTTGGCATTTTGATGAGTGATCGAATCAGACAACTTAACAATGGATCCCTTGCCATCTATGGCACAGTAGTAAGTTAGCACTGTACTAATACAATAATTGGATTTAATTATACATGATTGTATCCCATTTTCTTCCAGGAAGAGGCTTTCCTAGGATTATCCCATTTTACCTTCATGACAATTTTAAGGGTTATGAATTCAACATTTACTTTTTGTAACTGCTACAGTTTCTCTTTTTTTATATATTCTAAAATATCTTTGCAAGAATGCATGATTGTGTATGACTCCAGATTTTCCTAAAGTTCCCTAGATATGGCAGAATTACAATTCCAATGCATGGCTTTTGCCATGCTGGCTGGGAATTATGGGAGTCATATTTGCAACACATGTAGAAGGAATTCCCAAGCAGTGCAGTATTACAAATATCTTTATTTTATTTCTGATTTGCCAGGCTATCCTCCCATATCAGCACACTATAAACCAATCTTGCCTAAACTTATATACTCCAGATTACTAGAATTTCCAGTCAACATGGCCAGTGGAAATTGGATCATATGTAGAAATGTGGTTTCCTTTTCATGAAATGAACTAAGTTTCTATCCACATACTGAAAAAAAAGTCATTTAGCTAACATTTGCAAGTTTCTAAGATATTGCTTAATGTAGTCAGTTCCAGACTGAACAATCTTCTGATAATGTGTTTATTTTTCTTCAGAATGAAGATGCTGCAGAATATATATGTGTAGCTACAAATGATGCTGGTGTGGTTGAACACCGTGTAACTCTTACCTTACATAGTAAGCTACAGAACTGTATTCATACAATTTCTTAAGAATGTTGCAATCAGATGTATCTACTGTATTTATAAATCTTTGTAGCTTCCAAACAAGCTAAATTCTTTAACACATACTCTCTTCAACTTACTTCCCCTTCAGTTTCAGAATCTGAACAAGAGATTGTTTAAAGATATAGTACCATGCCAATGAGCCCTTAGTCAACTTCATAAATGAATCTCAAACAATATATTTTTTAGCATGAATTTGCTTTCAGATTTCATTTCCTTCATCTCCTTCTTGTCAAGGAGGAGTAGTTTTGCACAGCCTCAGACATTTCAGATGGATCTGGATTTTTGGAATTCTTCGCCATACCTGAGGTTTTTTCTTTTTTTCCCTTTTCCTGATTTAGGCATGCTAAATTGATCTTTATTTCTTTTGTTTCCCAAGGGTAAAAGCAGAAAATGCAGGAAATAGCTTCCAACATTCAGAAATTTGCTACTGAAGTTTTGCAGAGTAATCCTTGGAGGCTTTTGAGGCATAAAAAAGGGTTCAGGTTGCAGATGCCAGCTGTGGATTGCTCACTCCCCACTCACAGTCTCTCACTTACCTCAAACTGGCTTTGATATAATAACAAAAATGCCTGCCACTTATGACCATAAAAATGAAAATAGGATAGTAAATGAAAAGGAGTATCTATAAATAAGAGAACTGGAAATAATGCTGCACTATAGTATAGAACAGAGAAATGTTGAAAGGGGAAAGAGTCCTCTGCTCTTACTGATTTACTACAATACCCAGCTAACCAGGAATATTTTGTTTCTCTTAGGTGCGCCTGTTATTAAAATTGAACCAGTAGAGACTATTGTTGATGCTGGAACCACAGCAATGCTGAATTGCCAAGCAGAAGGAGAACCTCGTCCAACTATTGAATGGTCTCGTCAAGGCTGGCCTCTTCTGAATCAAGACCGAATGACTGTTTTGACAAATGGCTCTCTGCGTATTGCAGTTGCTCGTAAAGAGGATACTTCTGAATATGAATGCGTAGCTAGGAATCTCATGGGTTCTGTCCTTGTCAAAGTGCCATTCATTGTTCAGGGTTAGTGTTAAGGCTTAGATTCTGCTTAACTAAACTGCTCTTTGTAGTTAATCAGCCTGCATATTCTTAAGAAGCAACAAAAAGATATAACTATATCTATTTCCATATCTTATTCAGTAAAGTTATGTGTTGAGACCTACTACTGTCACAACAGAGAACTGTTGGTGTGCTTTTAGAAATAATATTAATTGAAACCTGAAAGTCTCCTATACGCTCAAAATTTCTACTTGCAGGAAAAGATGAATTTTACATCTCTGTCACTCGTTACATTTAACCTCCATGGGGAGTAAGCGAAGGCAGATGTTTTTCAATATGTCTGCATGTGTGCTAAAACATCCAATTATTCTCAAAGCAGAGGTCCTACAGACATACTTGCCCTCAGACATTCATAAAGTATGGTTTCTAAGGGCATGGCATTCTTTCTTGTGCATGTTCTAGAAGCAAACCATTGAAAGTGTAAGAGTGAAGAGTGCCTCCAATTTTTGTTAAAAGAAAGCGTGCCTCAATTATCAGAGGCTTGAGAAACAAGATAATGTTGAGTTGAGGGCCGAATCCTTCAAAACGATTCTTCCCACTCTCTGAGGGCATTGAGAAAGGTGATACTTAGGATTCCAGTGCTCCCCCTAGAAGTGAGGAGGACCTGGACCTGGAGGTGGGCCTTCTCTATGGTTGCTCCAATGCTGTAGAACACCTTGCTACTACAAATATGCCTGGCCCTCTCATTGTTGGCCTTCTGCAGGGTGGTGAAACCCATTTTATCTAGGCAGGCTTTTGAAGGTTAGTGGTGATCTGGACTGCTAGTTTTGAGGGGATAATTTAAATTATTTCTGTATCATATTGTGAACTGGCCAATCTAGGGAATGGACTCTATAATCAGTAAATAAATACAAGAAATTACTTATGTCATTATTTTCTATTTTTTTCATATAAAGGCCCCAGTAGTTTTTATGACCATTCATTCATTTTTGTCTTCCTTCAGCCTATTCAAAACATTCACAAAGTGATGTTAGGAAGTAGACTTTAATTATCCATTAGCAAAAACTACTCTAATAATGCAAGCAGAATAATATTGGGCATCTTCAGAAATTTGAGACCAGCCTATAACATGGGGTCATTTTTAGTTTGTGAGAGGATAGAGAAAAGGAGAGATTTCTGGTTCCCCTGCTTAAAAAAGAAAAGCCAAGAAGAGCAATTGCTAATTCTTCTGAATTCCTGCCAATTCATTATTCAAAATTCAGTTGTGGGTCAAAATTCACAACAAAACTGTTGTAGACTAATGGCAGATTAACCTATTGATTTTTTAAGACTGCAATCAACAGCATGCATGTATTGGCTCTAAAAGAAGTTTTGACTAAATTAATGGAATTTCTTCCATTGCAGTGCATGGTGGGTTTTCTGAATGGCTTGAATGGCAACCATGTAGCGTAACATGTGGCCAGGGTCTCCAAAAGAGGATTCGTCTGTGCAACAATCCTTTCCCTGCTAATGGTGGACAACGTTGTATGGAGCCTGATCATGAAATACGGAGCTGTCAGAGCAAGCTGTGTCCAGGTAATTACTCATCTTTCGTATATATGCACTGGTTATCTTATAAATCTGAAACTGATTGATACCATAAATTCTTAAGAGATACTTCTACAGTGATTCAGTGTAACTATTTGCTTCACTGACTCATGAATAATCCACACATTATGTTATCCCCTAGCATTCTCTCTTGATGCTAAAGTCATTTAAATGAAATTCCACTTGTGTCCTCGGAGCCTACTTCTAAATTCACAAACTTAGCAACCATAACAATATTTAGTTTCTTTGATTTCATCAAGAGGATGTACTGAGGAATTGCAGAATAATGGCCTATATTGCTGTTTAATGTATACCATCAATCCATTGTAAATGTCATAAAATGTCATTATTGTAATTTTGAGGTTATCAATCATTTTAGTGCATATGAATAACTGCAAATATAATATGTGTGCTATTTAGTGGATGGAAGCTGGTCAGAATGGGGGTCTTGGGAAGAATGCTCTAAAACCTGTGGGCAAGGCAATAAAACCAGAACCAGAAGTTGTAGCAATCCTCCAGCTCAACATAGAGGAAGGCCTTGTGAAGGCAATGCAATGGAGTCAATTGTGTGCAACATTAGGCCCTGCCCAGGTAAGAATGCTGAGGATTTCAGTGGTATGCTTGATATGAATTCCCTTTTCTTCCTGAAATGTGATTTTTCCCCCCATTTCTTTTCCATAATGAACCATCTGTAAAGCTTGTCTACGTGTTGTCTCCAAAGTAAACATTTGAATTGGTTTTAAGAAGATTAAAAGTTAAGAAGGTTTTGAGATTTTACTCTTCTACAATGTTTGCATAATCTGTTTTGAGATTCATTTCAGACTGCTGCTTTTAATTTAAACTTTTTACATACTAGATTTAAAAGAAGTGATCAAAACTGTAAATGCCATGAACACTTCTGTTTAGAAAGATGCTACCTACCATTAATAAATTCATAAAATTAAAAACTTCCTCTTAGAAAGCCAAAAGCAAAATGGTTGGATCCAAAGTTTGTGATCATAAAAAAATCACGTATCTGCCTTTATCATTTTCTCCTTCCCATCTCAAGGAGACTTTTGATTCCCTTCTAATAGTATGAGCTGTGTTAGAAGTGGTAGCTCAAAATGCCCTTGTCTAGTTTTAGGCAATTTCCTTCTTCTATTGTGTTCCAAAATTCTTGGAATCCCCTGAAAGTCTTCTGGTGAGAAGCAGAGGATGAAAGATACCCACTGTGCAAGTGGCCTTCCACATATGCCACTTTCTTATCCAATCCAATATTTCTTTTCCTTTTCTCTTTTTAAAGTTTTCTTTTTGGACTAACTTTGTTTGTCTTCTAGTTAATGGTGCCTGGAGTTCCTGGTTATCATGGGGACCTTGCAGCGAGACATGTGGCAAAGGTACTCAGAACAGAATACGGCTGTGCAATAATCCTCCTCCATCATTTGATGGTTCTTACTGTGATGGACCTGATGTACAGATGCAGGTTTGCAATGACAGAGATTGTCCAGGTAAGTTACAAATAAGTTTTGTTTTGTTTTTAATCTGAGTTTATAAAAGGTACTTAAATGTAGTGTGTTCTAAATATAGGTTGAGATGGAAATGAAGGGACGTTCAACAAAGTTGAATTTGTGATGAGGGAGGAAGGAAAGGGAAAGGACAAAAATTAGCTTTAAATAAACCTTCTGGAGATGTGCTCAGGTAACAAATTACTGAACAAAGAGAGTTCTAATATTCTTTAACATCAGTACTTAGCACTTAGTTAACAGCTCAGCTTGGAGATGAAGAAGCCAGTCAAACTAGTAGCAGCTAGTGTAGGACAAACACAATCACAAAATGTGGTTTATTGTAAACCCTCCTATCCCTATTTTGCTTCCTGTAATATTCATTCATTCATTCATTCATTCATTCATTCATTCATTCATTCATTCATATTCTTAAACACTGCTTGGAACTTAATCTTCTGCTCTGATTTGTAGAGTTCTTGGAGATCAGATTTAATTACATAGAATTTGCATAGCAAGTATATTTCTGATCTGGAAATTAACTTGCATTTGAATGAATGTAAAAGATACATCTTTTTGTTTTAACTAGTGAATGGAAAATGGGCTTCCTGGTCTAGCTGGAGTGCCTGTACTATGTCTTGTGGAGGTGGTACCCAACAGAGAACAAGAGACTGCTCAGACCCACCCCCAGAGAATGGTGGGCACAAATGTGAAGGGAATGATCTCCAGGTTGACTTCTGCAACACTGACCTCTGCCCCAGTAAGTGCACAGGGCAAATGTGGCATATACTGAGAGGGATTTCATCTTCTGGGAGATTAAACAACAGGATTGACTGCGGGCCAGGGAGAACTATAATGTTACATTCCAAGGAGGGGGCAGAGAAGCTATTTCAATACAGTTATTTCCAAAAGTGCTCCCTTGTTTTTTCTTAAAAATAGACTGACCATAAACATGGTACATTCTTTTTATTTTTATTAATTTATGGCCCTCCAAATGGTATTTGACTGGCAGACTCACCTTGTATGACCATTAGCTGATTGAGGCTTTAAAATTTGGAATTCAAGAACATGTGGAAGGCCTCCTATTTTATATACAACTGAAACTATGGGCATCAATAGGAGGGAATAAAGTAGGTACAAAAAGGTACAAAAAGTACATTGCAGCAAAAGCTTTTGGTGAGTGATGCTGGAAGAGGCAAGCAGCAGATTGGCTAACACATTAAAGGACAAAAAACACAATTCAGAATAACTTGGACAAGCCTGAACATTGCCTTCAGAGTAACAGGATGATGCTCATTATAGTAGTGGTAAATGTAAATTCCTACATCTGAATAGGAAAAAACAAAAGCATAGGCACAGAGTAAGGAGTGTAATACAGCAGAAAAGAAGGCCAATGAAAACGTGGGCTACATTAAGAGATTTGTTGTATCCACATCACAATTTATACTAATTTTATTCAATTCTACATTGGTTAAATCACATTTGGAGTATTGCAAAGCAGTGATGTAACATGGGCATATTGAGGTACACCCATAACTGCCTATGCAATCACATTCTGGACCAGTTGCAGGCTCTGGGTGGTCTCCAAGGGCAGCCCAAGGTAGAACTTATTGCAGTAATCCATTCAGGAGGTGACCAAGGCATGAGTGACTGTGAGCACTGCTTCCCTATCTAGGAAAGGATGCAATTGCTGCCCAAGACTAAGTTGTGCAAAGGCCCTCCTGGCCATAGCTGCCATCTGTTCATAGTGTCTCTTGTGCTCTTCAGTATTAAGAATACTGATTTGAAAAATGTCCTGTTCCCACAGCACACGGAAACTGGGGCCCATGGAGCAACTGGGGGACTTGCAGCCGGACATGTAACAGTGGCCATATGAGAAGATATCGGACTTGTGACAATCCTCATCCACTCAATGGAGGAAGAGCCTGCGCTGGGGCTGATACACAGATTCAGAGGTGTCATGCAGAGCTATGTCCTGGTGAGTTATCTTGAGATAGATAGATAGATAGATAGATAGATAGATAGATAGATAGATAGATAGATAGATAGATAGATAGATGAAACACAACATTTTAGATGTCTGTAAAATACTGATATTGTTTCTAACAATAACAATACAAACATACCAGAACAACAAGTCTGTTCGCACATTTCATGGGGATAAAAATTCATCAGCAGTTCTGATTGTTTTGAAGTCCAGATATCTGTGAATGAGCTATCTGTTGTTTGTTCTTTTGTACCAAACTACATATTACTAGAGTAGACCTTGAGTATAGCTCTGTTCCCCCAAAAATAGTGGTGCATAGGGACATAGACTAAGGTGCTGAACCCCCTTTGCACTGACTGTTTTGCTTTACACAGCATGGAGGCACTTTTCACCCTAGCCCCCGATTGAAGAAAAAAGACTTTAGGGGGTGTGTTACCTTACACTGGTACCTGGAATCCACTCTCTTGACCTCCTTTGGGGGTGACTGAGATAAACCCAGTTTTGAAGAAACTGACCTCCTGTACGTGTTACTTAGCTTGCAAACAGCCACCAGATATCTTCCTTATTACTATTTTACTACACAAAGTAGATGTGTAAATATGCATGTGATTTTAATGTGTCTGAATGTGTCTATTTAAAGTTTGTGACTAGAGTTCCCTAAGCTATATGCAACTGAAGAATCTTCCATCCCAAAACTCAACTTCCTTCCCTTGCCTGTTCTTGCTCTATCTTGCTATTTCAATCATAGATTTCATTTTATCTCCATCTATATACATTTTAATTATTGTTAGCCCTTTCATTCATTTAAGTAAGAAGATGAGATATAAATTGAATAATTAGCAGTAACAGTACTGATTTCAGTTAGCATATAATAGATGCATTTGTCATTACAAAAAAAAAAAAACCCTTTAGAAGTATTAATGAGTCACGGACCAGAATTACAAATAAAAATGCATTAAAATACATTGAAATACATTAAAAATACATTAAATGAAATGAACAGCACATGATAATATATTTACAGATTGGTGGGGTCATCTGTGGGCAGTCAAAACCTGCCTAATTTTGCAGACAGTATAACAAAATTTAGCTACGTTCAGGGAAACTAAATCATTCTGATCAGATAGCAACAACTGGACATAAAAAAGATCAGAATTTCCTGGATATTTTATCAGGTGAGGAGTTATTAAATGGGTTTGTGAGTCCTTATAGAAAATACAGTATTACAGGACGTGTGCTTTAGTTTCAATAGCCCCTTGTCCACAGGGGGACAATCTCAGCTCATATTATTTTTTTAATATACTTCTGCACTGGTTTACAGTGGATGGAAACTGGGGTCCATGGCAGCCTTGGAGCACATGTTCAGCTTCTTGTGGAGGAGGGGAAAAGATCCGATCCCGGTTGTGCAACAACCCATCCCTCTCTAACAATGGACGTCCTTGCCCTGGAGACGAGGCTCAAGTATCCAGGTGTAACATTCAGGCTTGTCCAGGTACATGTGCATACCCAGATCTATGTCTCAAATGTTGGGGAGAGGGTGAAGCATTGATGTTATGGCCATATTAGTGCTACTTTCCAAACAGGAAGAAAGTACATTCAGAATCCTAATCTGGCAATAATTTTTCATAAATAAAACTTGGATATCAGACTTTTCCTATATGAGTTACTACTAGATTGACAGTAAACTACAATGTCATAGTAAACGTTTGCTTTAATGAATCTTTTACTTTTGGTTCTTAAATTTAAACAGCATGAGCTGGAGGGGTTAATAATTACTGGGATTGCAGCGGCTTTGAGAAGAAACGTAACACTTTCTCCTAAGGCAAACAATATCTTAAGATGGAAGGTGCTATTGTCCAATTTTATCTTTTATTGTAATGAATGCAGATCCTGTCTATTCACTGAATGCATTCAACACTATTATAATCAGCAGTCGTACATGTTGAAATTTGTAATGTAAATCCTTCACTGTTTGTACAATAGGCTTAGGGCCTTAAGAGCTGAACTAAATTGTAAATGACGCAGAGCTGGTCCTATTGCATGTTTCTTTCCATTCTCTTTCCTGTAATGTTTTCCACAAAAAAGGTTCATCTTGCATATTAATACAGATTGGAGGACACTTAGCATGTTATTCTTTTAGATGCAGAGGGAAAAAAGAGTAAAGAGACAAAGAGCTCTGTATTTCTTGAGTTTGGTGTTCAAATGAGAACATAAAAGAATAGGAATGGCTAAGAAAAGGTCAAACCTAAGGGCTATAAAAGGTTCTTTATCTGGAGGCCAATAGAGTAGAAAATATTAAGTTTTATCAAAACTGCCAAAATGTTTGAGCCACTGGCATCTTATGAATTCTGAAAAATAGGAAGATAAATATTCATATAAGGTTGCCATAATGGGCAAAGCCAATTACAAAAAAAAGTTTTGCAGAAAATGTGTATCATAGGTAAAATCTGAAGCCCCAAATACAAACTCATTCATTTCAATGCACAGTTGATTCTCGTTATTCATGGTACTTATGTTCCATAAAGTTGCCATGAACACTGAATTAGCCAATACTGAATATTGTTCCTGGGGAAGATGCAGAGTTAGGTTCCTACAAGGCTCTGATCACATCATTTTCATCAAACAATCAACATATAACCTTTTTTTATGTGTGTTTCTGCTTAGAGATACTTATTTAATATATATTTTAGCACAAAAATGCAAAAAATGTGGACTAAATAGACCGTGAAAAGGACACTTGCTTACAGTACAAGAGCTGAAACAAGAAGACAGAACATTGTCTTGTTCAACCTCAGCTGGGAACATGTGCGTCGAGTGACTCAAATTGTTCACCCCTCTGTGCGTGTCCGTGAATGACTGTGAAAGCACCACGAGTATTAATTTTGTGGTTACAAATACATTTTAGTGAGGAGGCAAATTTGCAAATGTGGAATCCGCGAATAATGAGAATTGACTGTGCGTTTCTTTTTCTTATTCAGGATCAGTAAACACCCTCCCTGTCACACACATTTCTAGCACATAAGATTGACTCATCCCATCCCCCATTTTTCTTTAGATCATCCCTATCCTGTGTAATATAACTCCTTCTGGATTGCTCTTCCTGCTCCTTTCTCTCAAAATGATTTCCCTGCACAGTCTCTACCTTTCTTGACATCCTCACTGGTTCCCATTGTTTCCTCTCTATGCTTCAGTTTCCAGCTTGCACCAAAGCATACTGGGAAAGGAAAGGAAAGTATGATAGTTGGAGGCCAAAACTCTGATGCTTTCTAGCTGTCAAAGCAACTTTTTAAAATTGTCTTAAGTATGGTTACTTGATAACCACTAGAAAATACAAGTAGTCCTCATTTAGTGACTGCCTCATTTAGTGACTGTTTAAAGTTATGGCAGAAAAAGTAACTTTGTGACCAGTCTTCACATTTATGACCTTTGCAGGTCTGTAAAGCAAAGGAGAGCTGAAATAAGAACATAAGCACAGGTGTGGTTTCACTTAGTGACCACTTCAAGTTGCTGGTTCCAGTTGTGGTCGCTAAACAAGGACTACCTGTACTATGTTGCTGACTCTATGGATAGACTTACTTAGGGCATCTTTTAAAGCTCCTGAACAGGAGGACAGTACAGCACTTGATTTCTAATACTGCTGCAGACCCATGACATTTGCTGGTACTATAAGCTCTTGGACTATTATATTCCATTTTTACAATTACAGCAGAGACATAGTGAATCTTAGAAAGAATTAATTCTCACACTACAGATCTGTCATCTTGTGCTTCACTAAAAGACCAAACTTTGAGCTTAATATGTTCAGCTAAACTCAAAGAAGAATTTGGAAACTATTTGTTCAAAGTTTCTGGCAAATTTTTGCAAATGAATCTAAACATTTCTTATTACTGCTTTTGTATTAGAGCTGTACAGAAAGGTTCCTAAGTATTAGAAAGTTATTTAAATTGTTGTGTAATCCAAGTGAAGTTGCTTGTTTCTCCACCACTTGAAATAACACGAATATGCAAAAATCTGATGAAGTTTGAAAAATACAGGTGTCACTTTTGTGGCCAAAACCTGGAATGTTTTTTTCCTTAAAATGTGGCAGAAGAACACAGAGTGGTTTTACGTGTCAGAATGATTAATATACTCTGGTGTTTTGGCTAATTTCCTAACCAAATAATTACATAAACCCTGTCTGAATTCCTCCAGGAGTTTACTCTGCTTCCCTTCCTGCCACATTCTGTTAGCAAGCAGTGTTAAAGAACAGTTGCTTTTCACCTACAGGACTTTGCACCTCGTAAAAAGGGTCTGGATATCCCTCTAGGGACACCCGATCTGGTAGAATGATGAACTTTGATAGATGTGCTGTCTAATTTTATGGTTCTCTAACAAAGAGAACACTGTGGGCTCACACCAGCACTTGACTCCCTATATCCATATTTGATTTGATTTTTTAAAATATTACAGTCTAAGAGATTTCCCAGACAGGCATATAACCAAACAAAAGAAGAGGTGGAGTGAAAAAGGCTCCTCTAGTCCTGCATTCTGGATACCTATGGGAAGTCCATGAATGCACTAACATCCAGCTGCTTGTGTCTCCTAGCAATTGCTACTGAGAAACATATGCCTCTTGATATTGGAAGTAATATATTATTATCCAGTTGTCTCCATGTTTTTGTCTAGTTACTTTTTCTACCATCATTAGAGAGATGAATTCTAGAATTTAATAGTGTATTTTGGGGGAAAGTGCTTCCTTTTGCCTTCCTTTCCTGTCCCCTGCAGGTGGGCCCCCACGTGCTAGAGGAAGCATCATTGGAAATATTAACAATGTTGAGCTTGGAATCGCTTTCCTGAATGCTACCGTAAGAGATGGTCCAGAGGAGAATATTATAAGAACACAAGCCAAAATTACAAATATCCCTCCAAGTCTTGGTATGGCTGTTCCTTTTATACATTAAGACTTTATTTAGATGTATCAGCTTTACACCATTTAATTTAGTTGTAATACCATAAATCAAGAAGAATGATTTGTGTTCATCATGGCTACAACAGTGGATATCTCCAAGTCATGCATCCTTGGATTTGTTAAGTACAGGGCACATCTTATCTTTCCAAGAGCGTAGAAATATTTAGAAAAAGGGCATGGCACAAAACTAATTCAGACTCATTCGTTTTGAGGGCCTATGTGAGTTTCAAATAGCATTCTGTCTGGGTAGAGTGCTCTCATGACTTTCAACAGCAGTATGGGAAAACCAGAAAGTGCACAAACACACTCAGATCATTGTGCTTATATCAATATATTCTTTGTAATTTATTATTTATTCTGTCCTTTTCATTAATTATTTATTGCAGTCATGAACAAAGGAAAAAATATTCATGATCTTAACGTTTTGTAAGCCAAGTGTGAGGGGCAGTTGCTTCTAGGAAGTAATTAAGAAAAACATAAAAAGAAAAGATAAAACTATCAAAAAGATGCTATGTTTATGATAATATTATTCCTCCTAAAGGTCCTGTAATGAGAGTGCTGGTTTCTATTCTGAGTCCTATTTATTGGACAACAGCCAAAGAAATTGGCGAAGCTATGAATGGCTTTTCGCTCACCAGTGCAGTTTTCAAGAGAGAAACACAAGTAGAATTTGCTACTGGTTAGTAAAAATAGGATACAGATGTTTATTTTGCATAAGAAACAAAACATTTTCTTTAGAACTGTTTATCATTAATTTACTTATGATTCTAGAAAGAAGTGAACTTGCAGAATGATCCCAATTGCAGTAATACCTTGATAGCCAAATGTTGCTTTGTACATTCCAAACAACAAATTTATACGAAATCTGTACAATAAGAAAAAGTGTGTTTTAAAATATGTGTATTTAAATGTATGTGTGCAACTTTTTCTGCATAGTTTTAAAAAAGAATCCGCAAACCAGAGTAGGGTAAAAAAAAAGTATGAAACAATTAGAATAACGTGGAAGTTGCTAGATTTGTACAAATTGGCAACTGGGGCAGAAAGACTTATCTGCCTCTAAATCTTTTTATGTTTTAATAAATTTGATTTTGGCATTTTTGGGTAGAAGCCTTTCTGTAATCCTTGTCAAATATGCATTTCAGAAATTCATTTTACAGTCATTTAGTTCTACATTAAATGGAAATGTCAATGCCAATTCATTTCACACTTAGGGTGGCCTATGAAAATATACCCCATGCTCGCTTCATTCACTCATCAGAACTATTGTTGAAATTCACAGGGGAGTTCGTACAAATGACTCACGTTGCCCGTGGTTTGGATTCCGATGGTTCTTTACTCTTGGATGTTGTTATCAGTGGCCACATACTACAGCTACAGTCAACAGCTGATGTTAATGTAAAAGTAAGTCAAGATATTACTGCAATCATAGGTATAAATTATTAGGATATTCTTTGCTATATATTCAGCCATGTCATATTAAAGTGCCTGTTATGTATGTTGAAGAGGTATTGTAGGCACAAGTGAACAATTTCATGGTCTGCTCAAACAGATTGTCATTAATCTACGTTTTGCCCCATATTGTTCATTTTTTTCTCCTAACTTTTCTGCTCCATAGTAATATTGAAACTGACCATGTTACATACAATTCTTATTTATTTTTAAGTAGATTTTTTTTCTTTTTCTGTTACATATCTCCAGCAAGCTTGTGTGTCCTCTTGGAGCGTTTGTTCCTTGTGCAGTGTTTTTCAGGCCCACTGTTCATCATTCTGCTTGTTATTTAAGAAAGAATGGCTTCTTTCTTGGCTTCTTTAGCATCTTTGAAGCTTGTCAAAACTCCAGTATGGTAAAATATTCCCATGAAGATCATTGACTAAAATTTATTAGTATGCACTGTCCAAAGACTGAGGAAGGCAACAAAATATTGTGTTCAGAAATGCCAAATAATGGGCTCCATCATATTTTTATCTGGCGGGTGGCTTCCATTCTAAGGATATGTCCCCACTGGTGCTCCTATTTAACAGCTGCTTTGTCTAGCAGCCATTTGGTCTCTATCATCCTGTCAAGACTATTTGCTTCTTATTTACTGATGAAGTTACTTCTGGAGGAAAAGACTGTTGTTTCAGAGCTTATGCATGAATGGACTTTGGGGTACACAACATTTTTTTAGAGATTATTCTGAAATAGATGCTGTGTCAAAAGTCTGAACCTGTAGGTTAGAAGGTCCAAAACTGCCTCTTCCAGAATCCCTGTGGGCCTTCATACCCCAGCCCCCACCTCTTTCTTTGGATAGCAAACTTGATAATTCTTGCTGCTGCCATCTATCTTTCAGGGAGGGGGGCATCTGACTTGGCGTCCACTGCCTAATTCTGGTGGGTGTGAGAGATAGAGCTATCATGCCTAGTGCTGCCTTTTTGGCAATTAAAAAGTTAAAAACTTCTGTAGTGCCACCTTCTGACTATGTAGTATTACAGTGTGGTGGCTAGAGGATTCAGATTTTTTTTTTTAACTTTAAATATTAAAATACAAACATTCAGTGCTGAAGCAAATAAATGATCTAGCTCCCTAGATCACAGTGTTAAGCTCATAACTTAATTAAAACAAAAATATTCAAAAGATTGTAAAAAAAAAAAAATTGATCTATACGTTCTAAAAACCATGAGCACGGCCTGAAGCACACTTCTGTAATTTGCACAGAGAAATAAGAACATGAGTGCTAAAGTCTCAAAAACCAGACATGAAATGTAGCACAATATTTCTCTCTAGACAGTTTACTTATTTCTACAGAAATAAAAGGCTCCTGAATCAAATGTTTCATCTTCTTCAATTACTTGAGCTTTTTTCAGTCTTGGGGAAGAGATCCCACATTAAGCGGGGGGATGATAAAAGCCCTGTTTTATTCCCACTCTCTTTCCACTTGCTTCTTCCAATTGCCCATACTTCTCTACTTCTGGCAGAGGGAGGTGCTGGGGTATCTGTGCATGTGACTCAGAACATTTCTGCCTTCTGGGCATGTGGACTAAGCATGAGGGACTGGTTACTGTCCCAACAGGAACCAACCACTGGGAAAAAATAAATTAATTCATCACTGGTGTGATATTATGTGGCTGGGACACTGGCTACTGTGAAAGGATAAATACAATCATCTTTGAGAACTGTTTTGGGTTTGGATATAAAAGCAATAGATATCTTTTTCTCTTCTTTTCTTTTTAAAGAAAAGATTCATGTTTCTTATTGTAGGCCATCTTCTATGTATTTATTTCTGTCTAGGTTGGGCTGAATTTCCTTCCAGTGTAGATTTTAATACGATGTCAGCGTTCCATCACAGGACAATTGCAAACAATGAGGAATCTTGAATTTTCAAATGTGTGTTTTATTGTTGTTACTGTTGTTATAAATCAAAAGACCTGAATAACAAAGTACAGATATAATCTAAAAGTGTGGCATTAGATTAAAAAGTTTAACAAATAAAATAAATTGATAAATATTACATAAAACACTTAAAACCTAAACTTACTAATGTATTAGTAGAGGATTTGTTTTTTATAGCCAGGGTCAAACATTTGCCTGTTGCTACTATAATTTTTAGATTTTTTTTTCTGCAAGTAAATTTTTTAACATATTCAGAAATATCTCTTCCAGGACTTCATTTTAAAATAGGAAAGATCATATCCTGCTGGAAACTCTTGCGAAACTCACAATGCAAAATAGGACCCACAGTTTCAAAGTCAATAGCATTACAGGGACAACATCTCTACCATATAGTTTATTTGATGGCAACACATTTAATCTGGCTTTTGAAAAAGCTATTCTATATTTATTTAAAATGTAAACTACTAAGGGTTGTGTGTGTGTGTGTGTATACCTTTGAGTCAGTTTTTGACTCCTGGCGACTGCCTAGACAAGTCCCTGCAGTTTTCTTGGCAAGGTTTTTTTTTTCCAGAACTGGTTTGCCATTGCCTGCTTCCTAGGGCTGAAAGTGACTGGCCCAAGGTCACCCAGGTGGCTTCATGCCCAAGGCAGGACTAGAACTCACCATCTCCTAGTTTCTAGCCTGGTGCCTTAAGTGTATTTCTAATTTATTCCAAAAGTCAGAGGTAAACACAGAACTTTGTCTTTTGCCATTCATTCCTTTACTGAGCTGTCTTATGTTTGTTTAATATAATAAAACACTAATGTCATTCCTCTAGAAAACAAATAATTGGGATCAATACCAATCTGTTTAAACCACATCTCTACATAAGTATCATTTGGAATTTTAAGTAGCAATCGTTTCTTGTGTGTAGACAAATATGAATTTCTGCATGCCAAACAAGGAGAATTCTATTTACTGTTTCCTAAATTTGATGTTGTGATGTTCATTTTAGGATTATACAGAAGATTACATTCAGACAGGCCCTGGTCAGCTTTATGCTTACTCCACTCGACTCTTCAGCATAGATGGGGTCAGTGTACCCTACACTTGGAACCATACCATTACCTATGATCAAAATCATGGAAAAATGCCTTTCCTGGTTGAAACACTTCAAGCCTCTTCTGTCAAAACAGAATACAACCCACTTGAAGAAGCTCTGACTTTTAAAATCGGTGCTTCCATTACAAAAGGTATGGATTTTGAGGAAGGTACATACACAATTTATACAAAAATATGTCTTTTGCCCTTTCCCCTCTTTACAATGTAGGTCAGATCACATGTGAAAAACTGTCAGTAAAAAAACAGCCATTAAAATGAGGCAATCCATATGCTAAAGCTTAATGTAATCTCATTTAACTAAACAAAACCCACTTCAAATAAAATACTTTATAATGGGTTGCACACAAACTTAGAATGCTTTCGTAGTAATCATGTCCTTATAAAAGTTTTACCATCTTACCTTTTGTTTATTTTGTAAATAAAGTTTTTTTAAGCTACAACTATCCTTTGAGAAATTATGATCTAATCCATCCTGACAATTTTGGGTACATTTGAGCAATGGGGCACCAAAGATGTATTAGTCATTGGCCAACATAAATTTCCATGTTTCATGCTGACCTTTTGCATCTTCCCAAAAGATTGAAAGTGACCTTTTTTTTCAATGCTAATAAAGACAGAAGGTCTCCTGTAGACATAACATCTGGCCTGCTAGCCTCAGTTTTTTTGGGGAGAAGTTCTTTTCTTACAGGCACCTTGAGTACAAATGTTATTTTGGACTTAATTTTTTAAATGTGATTCATAGAGATACACGATGTACTTTTGGGGTAAATATTTTAATTCTGAATAGAAACTTTTTCAGCTAAGATGCACAACAAGTCTATTAAGGACTGCCATAATAGAAATCATAGCCCTGGAACAAGCCTTGAAATTCCACTAGCCCAACTCTCTTCTCAACAGAGAATTTGCAATATAAGATGCAGCTTTGGTAACCTTGACAGACAGCAGTTTAGCCTCTAATTAAATATTTCTAATAAAGAAGAACCTGTCGTCTTTCAGTGCGATCTGCTCCATTGTCAAGCACTATTTTATCATTATGATTAGTTAAAATCTGTTTCCATGCCATTTCATCCATTAGTCCTTTAGGGGCCACAAAGAAGTGTCTTCCATCTTTGATGTGACCGTCTTCTGAAAGAAGTTTGATGGTAACAGAAAAGTTTTGTCAATCTGAATAACCATTCACTTCCTTCATCCACAGGAGACCACAGCAACCGGTGCCCTAATGGGTTTAGTTTGGATTCTTCTGGTTCCTACTGTTCAGGTGAGAAGATGCCAGCAATCTGGCCATTGCAGAAACTGCTGCACGCCAAATATTCCCCTTTCTCTTTCATGGACTGCTTTTCTACCTTTTCAGTTATCAAAACAAAAAGATACTACAGTGCAGTTGGTGCAAATGTCCTTATGGGTGTTTATTCAAAAAGGGTTATTTTCAATGGTGGAAAAATCCAAAACTGCCAAAGGAAATAAACAGGCAGGTGTACCTGGAATGTTGAAACTAGCTTTTGCAACAAATCTGAATATGGAGGTCCTGGCTCTGGTTCTGGTCATATAACATATTCTTTTAAACCAAACTGAATTTAAGCTTGTTTTTCCTTTTCTATTTGCTTTCTGCTTGGTAATATTTTTAGTGAGTTCAAACAGCATCTTCAATCTGGGTGGAGTTTCAGTGTGATGGAGCTTGGCTGTTTCTTTCCCTTATTTTTGCAATGGTGGTAGCATTGCGGGAATTTCTTGCTTATGAGCAACAGAATTTGGGGATATGGAAGATGATCTCCTAGCAGATGCATGAAGCTGCTGGGCTGCAGATTGTATACTTATGTACTTAGCTATCTGTTAATTATTCAATTTTGTTTTTACCATTAGATGAAGATGAGTGTACAACTCAAAAGCCATGTTCCCATACATGCCACAATGTTGTAGGAACCTATTACTGCTCCTGTCCCAAAGGCCTGACCATATCAGCAGATGGAAGAGCATGTCAAGGTAAGCATCACTTTCTCAAATCTCTTGGAGGGCAATCAGTCTCCCTGAAACCTAGATGAGGCCAAGGAGTTGCTTCTTCAGGGTGAGGAGCCCCCATAACTTTTTAAATCCATTTCTACCTCATCAGCAAATATTTGTGGTAGGTTGGTGCTCTTAATTAGGGAACTGGGGACTCAGAAACAAAGGTGGGGAGTGGGGGAGCCAGGGATAGAAAATAATAGAATGGCTTCTCTCTAGGGACAGAGGGTAACACGATAGCTGCATGGAGGTATGATAAGATCATGATGACCTATAGACAACTCCATTTTTCTCCTACATCACAGCCTTGATAAGCTTCAATATATGTGTTGGATTATGCTCCTTTAGGCTTCTTCTGAGGTTTTAATGTGTGCTATGCTTTCTTGAGAAAATGGATGCTGTTTCTCCCACGATGATATACTGAGATATGACTGTACATCAATAGGATGTGTATGGCCATTTAAAACATATTATTCTTCTGTATTGCTATTTGATGCAGATATTGATGAGTGTACCTTAGGGAGGCATTCATGCTTGGCTGGCCAAGACTGTGAGAACATTATTGGCTCATATCGGTGTGTGGTTCAATGTGGAATTGGTTTTAGAAGAACACCAGATGGATTGAGTTGCCAAGGTATGGAAATGACTTTATGCACCAACCACAGTCATTAAAGAACATAATGCTTCATTAAATAATACTTTCATGAGGATACGGTGTTCCCTAGAGTAGTAAGAAATAGACTGAAATAGATGGACTGAGATTTTGCCTTCTCACACTGTGATTTTCTGATAGGTTTTCTATAATTTCCAAGTATCCAACATTATTAATAGTCTTCCATCCAGATGAGCTAGGGATAATATATGCTAGTATCATGGTTTCAAGCATCCTTCTTCAACTTATGCCTTATAACTGCATTGAGCTGAAATTTCAACAATCATTACATAGCACCACGCTCATGGGACATTTGTGGCCCTCATTTTCAAAGCATTTGGTGTCTGGACTGCCATCCATAGGCAAGCCACTACTTAGGCAAAGTAGTTTTAGACTCATCTTTATGCCCTTGGGCACAAACATGATTCAATAACTGATTTTTATACTACCTCCTTGTGACTTTGTCTTATTCCCAGCCCACAGCTGAGGCAGTTTGAAGTTGTCTTTAGCTCTTTCGGTTTTAAAACAGTGATTTTCCTCCTCTTCCACTGAAATTTTGGTTATGGACATCATCTAGCACATTTCAACAATAATGTAGTTGCTAATGTGGTCAAGAGTTAGGATCTGCTCAGATCCTGTTGGCCACTTTAGGCCGTTGTGGGCCTGTCTCCTACTCCCCATTCATTGATCATTTTGGCTTGGGCCAGAGGACAGACCAGACATCTAGCTTCCTCTAAGACCTGGCTAGCACAGTCTGAAGTGAGCTCCTTCCATATACAGGTTTAATGCTTGAGAGTGAACTAGTCCTGAGCTATAAAGCATGTTGATTTAAACTGGGAAAAAGAACCAGTTCTGCCAACCTCAAAACTGCTGTTTTTGTTACCCATGAACACATATCAGTTTTTCCCCTGCTTCTAACATTGGGTTTTGTGTGGCTGCTGCTGCTGTTGTTGTTACTATGATTGATTGATTGATTGATTAATTAATTAATTAATTAATTAATTAATTAATTAAATTTGTACACCGCCTGAGTCCCAGATGCTCTGGGTAGTTCACAAAGTAAAAACACAGAAAAATAATAATAAAACAATATAACGGTAAAGACAGAGGAGCAAAAAGATGGCAAACCCAGGCAACAACAAAGAACTGCACAAACAGACATGCCATTGTTATGATGTAATGTGGTTATAAACTCAGAGGAAGGATAGGAGCCATCCCTTCTGCCCTCTGGGTCTTGCCTCTACCTGGAAGCAAAGATACCAGGCAGCTCTCTGACAACAAACACTACAAAACTTGTTGGAAAGAAATATGTTAAAAATGTCTTTATTATTCAACAGATGTAAATGAATGCCAAGAGTCTAACCCTTGTCATCAACACTGCTTCAACACCATTGGAAGTTTCCACTGTGGATGTGATCCAGGATATCAGCTGAAAGGCAGAAAATGCATGGGTACAAATTTGACTTAATCCAAAGTGGGACTAGAAGGGCTTTTCACTTGTGGGTGAATACTTTGCCCAGCATAACCAAAATTTTGCAGTCACTGAATATACGTGTATATGAGGGGTTCTAAGCATTCAGACAATTTATCACTGTGCTTTTCAAAGTGTAGTTTTTCATTGGGTTGATGTAATATTTACTACTCCTGGGCTTGCAGTCCACTTGTTTTAAATAAAATAAGTACTTGGGAAAATTCATGAGGAAAAGGGGGCACATCTGTCTAATTCCTTTCCTCTTCAGGATCAATTTAGCTGCAAACGAGTAGATCTCCTTCAGCGATGAATGGATCCTTTTTGCTTGGATTTTAGACACAGAATCCCTGAGAGATGTCCTGCTAGTAGCCTTGATGTTTCCAGTTATTCTCAGATATTTATCATCCTTTGGAACGTCAGCTGTTGTGACTCACTTTCTCCATGTACTGGCTGGGGGCGGGGGAGTCCCTACTCTCCTAACTTGGCTTGGCTCAATCCAAAAGCGTTGTCCACTGCTTGCAGAATAGATGCCATCTCCTTCCTGCTTTGGAGGAGATGGTGGGGTCGCAGGGAAGCCACATAAAGATTTTGTGAATAAACATTTCAAATGTTCACAAGATACTTTTTGGAGGCAGAAAATACATGAAAGAAAATTAAAAGATTAAAATTCAAAGATTGCCCTTTGAACAAATGAGGAGACAGTGAAATTGAGACAGTTTAATTATTTAATTTCATCTTGCTTTTAAAAAAAGATGTGAATGAATGCAGACAAAATATATGCAGACCTGACCAATTATGCAAGAATACACGAGGTGGCTATAAATGCATTGATCTGTGTCCAAGTGGAATGACCAAAGCAGAAAATGGAACATGTATAGGTATGTACATTTATCATATTATTTTTAGAGTATAACAGAGAACAAGCTGTTTCAGTTATCTCCTTCTCTTTTTATCATATTTGTGAATGACAGTCGTGGATCATAGATATCATCACCAAATATAATCATGAATACTACTTATAAACATCTACATGAACCGATGATGGCCCCAAAAATCTAGAATCTAGTAGCACCTTTTTCAACTAATACATTTTATTAAAAGTTCTTAGCTTTTGTGAAGTGCAGCTTACTACATCAGATCAGTCTAGCCACTCTGTGCATTTGATGAAGTGATCTGCAGCTCACAAAAACTAAGGCCTTTTAATAAAATGTGTTGATTGGAAAAGGTTCTACCCGATTCCTGATTTTTTGCTATCATAAGCTAACACAGCTCTCCTCCACATTATTCCTCATTTCTTGCTGGTGACAAATATTGTGGCATTACTTTAAAGAGTATAAGAAGCAAAAATGAGCAGATTCAAGATAATTCCCACATTCTGAGAACAGAAGCATTAGAAGGAATCTGGATTCTAGTCTGACTAACGTATAAACATTTATAACATATAACATATAAATATTTCAAATAGAGGCATGACAAAAAAAAGCAGTCAAGGAAGTTTTGGTGACATTATAGATATATTCTTATCAAGAAAGAGAAATACCTGATATTAAATTTCCTAATGCAAGTACATTTACCTTCAAGATTTTATGTTCCTCATCAGATATTGATGAATGCAGAGATGGTACTCACCAATGCCGATACAATCAGATATGTGAAAATTCACTAGGAAGTTATCGGTGTGTGTGCCCAAGAGGATATCGATACCAGGGAGTTGGAAGACCCTGTATGGGTAAGTCAGAAACTGGAACTGAATAAAACTTAGGGCTATCCATAGATAAGGATTTGAATGGCAAATCATGATTTGGAGGATGTGAACCTAGGAAAGACATGGTGGCTTTTAATAAGTTCCTGTTATGTTTGCGACCTCATGTGTTCCAAATTACATTATGCTCTTTGAATCCAAATCTCTGTGCAGCCCTAATAAACATTAATAATATTCTTTTACTCATCACCTACTGTTGGCAGCTCCTTATACTGCAGAAATGGCTCAAGATGCTATACTTCTTGAAATCAGTAGTTTCCAGAGGAGGCTAATTGGGCTTTTAAGACCTTTTTTGGGGGGAGAAACCATCAGCATCTAATTTCATGTAAGAATGCATAAAAGTCCCAGTAAATGTAACTATTTGTGTAATTTTTTACCGTACCAGATAAAATAAACTTGCGAGTTTCAGAACAATGGAAGTAACATTTTATGAAATTTGTGCTACACTATGATGAAATTAGAAAAGATCTTAATTTGGAATGTTTTTTTAACAAATGGTGACTTCTTTTCATTGCTTATACTCTTTGCCTGATGACAAAGTTTATAAGCAGACTAGCAATTTGAGGGCCAAGCTAAACAATTACTGGGACACATTTTTTTCTCTTGAATGAGCATAGCGGAGCAGGAATGGGACTCTCTGTCCCACAAAAGGTCCCTACCTATAACAGGCACTTCACATCTTCTATTTGTATGGGAGAAAGCCGACATACAACTATAATACTCCCTTTAAAGTTTATGTGCTTTAAGCACTGTCAGTGGCCTTTATGCATGTATTGCAATCATATTAAGAAAATATACTGAACAAAATCTGGACATTTAAGCATGGGTTACCTTTAACACAGAAGTGACATGCTTCTTTTAAAGTTCTCTACAGATTCATGTGCAGTACAGTATATGTCTGGCATTTCAATTTGTTGTCATTCAGAAGAATCTATATTTTATTTAAGTAGGAGGAGTAAAAAGCTAGAATGCAAATTGGTGCAAATTTACTTCAAAGTATCATTGTGCCCAAGTAAATTTACACAGGATCACAATCTCTGTTTTGTATTAGAGAACACTTGAATATCATTGCAGGAGCTTGCAACTATTTAAAGGTTCAGAAAATACACTGGAAGAACTTTAAAAAAATCCCAGATCAAGAGAAATCAAGGCCTCTATTTTGTTCACTGCATTTAGAGCTCACTTAATTTGCCATAGCAGTTTGCATGTTTAGCTAAGGTGATCTCATGGTTTTCATCAACTGTTGCACAAGAAGATTAATGCATGTACTGTCTATGTTTTGTGGTTTTAGAATCACATTTGTAATTTCAGCGTGTTCCACAGACTGATGAGTTTTTATGTTTTTTTGTTTATGTGTGTTTTTCTCCTTCCCCTTGTTACATGGTGTGTTGCTTTGGAATCATGTCCCATGAGCAGACACTAATGAATGTGAACAAGTGCCTAAACCTTGTGCGTATCAGTGCGCCAACATCCCCGGCAGCTTCAAGTGTATCTGTCCTCCTGGACAACATTTATTAGGCGATGGCAAATCTTGCGCTGGATTGGAGAGGTTCCCAAATTATGGCACCTATTACAATAGCTATAATTATGCTCAGTTCTCCCCCATGAGAGACAACTATCGACCTCAACAATATATCAGGCACTCCTCCAATCTCTACAGCTCCTACTCAGAGTATAGGAACAGCAGAGTTCCCATCTCCAGGACTAGAAGGAATTTTAGAGAGCCTTGCCCTGAAGGCTATGAGGCAAGAAATAACAAATGTATAGGTAAATGTCACGCCTGTATATGTGTGTATATGTATGTATATGTGTGTACGTATGATGCATCTTCTTTCTTTTTATGCTGCTCATTCCACTTAGGGTCTGCCACCCAAGGCTGGTTGCTTGCCAGTGTTAGAGTTCATCTTTAAAGCCCTAAAGGCCTGTCTACCTGAATGAATATATTCCTTCATATATTCCTGTCCAATCAGAAAGATACTTTCAAAGGTTCTTCTTTGGGTGTGGTGACCAAAAATAGGTACAGTAGGAGGCTGCTTGTTCTCTCCAATCTGTGCAATGCTCTTGATTGCAAGATATATCAGGCATCCTCACTGCTTAGAATTAGACCCTCGACTAAGAGCTTCTTCTTCCAAAAGACTATTACTGCAGGCATATCCTCACTTAACAACTACAATTGGGACTGGCAACTCTGTTGCTAAGTGACACAGTCGTCAAGTGAAACTCATGTGACCACGATGGATTTATGACATTACTTCTGCTGGGTCATTAAGCGAGTCACCCATGGTCATTAAGCAAGACATCATGTGACTGCGACTTGTGATTTCACTGCCAGCTTCTCCATTGACTCTGCTTGTTGGAAGGTGGCTGTGAAACGTGCAAATGGCAATCACATGACCATGAAGCGCTGAGATGGCTGTAAACACCTGCTGGTTGTGAAGTGCCTGAATCTCAATCACATGACTATGGAGATGCTGTGATGGTTGTAAGTGTGAGGACTGGTCATAAAATAAATTTTTCAGTGCTGTCATAACTTTGAATGGTTGCTAAAGGACAGTCATTAAGCAAGATTGGTAATGGTTTAGCTCGGTCGGTTTTATATCTATAACTGATTCAGAAGACTGTTTCCTATTACGAGAATGCAAAAAGGAGGAGGAAATGGGAGGAGGAGTTGCTTAAAAAAGCAAATGCACTGAGAGGTTCAAACATGGAATTTGTCCCTTTTCAATGCTGCCATTTAGGACTTGATTTAAATGTGTGGTACAATTGCCAGAGACATGCTATAAAAATCAGGTTGATAGGGCCCTTTTTTCCATCTCATTAAGAGCTTTTAGAACATGCCCAATTAACATTTTATGGTCAGACTAAAGGATATTTTAAAGATATTGCTAGCAGTTGCATCTTTTTTTCTCCTTATTCCAAGGAAGATGAAGAGATCCAATTCAGGTCAATATGACAGAATTTTTTGGTTTCAGACCCATTCTGGATTGGATCCCATGCAGTATTTAAGGGATTTTTTTTTTTTTTCAGTGAAAATTACAGACTTGAATTTTACTTTCTGCATTGGGCCCTTAAACTCCACCTCCATGTTATCCAATTCCCCTTCCTTTTTTAGTTAGGAATATTGCTTATTTAGTGGATATACCTACATATGTTAAGTGGAAAAGATGTGTCTTTCCAAACAAGCAGCAGATGTGACACAAAGAGTATGGGCTTATTGGCACATTTTTTCATGTTTGTAGAGGCACATTTGCCCAACATTTAAAATGTTTAGGTGCCAGAGCATCTATAACCATGCTGTAAAATATATTTCCCACATAGGTAGTTCCCTGGGTTTAGAAGCCTGGTTTACAGACTCATAGTTAAGAACGGAGCCTATTGTAGCAAAATTCTAGTTAAATAACAATGATTTGAGTTAAATACACAATGGTTTGAGTTAATTACACAATACTAGTTATACAGTATTGTACAATAATACCATTCTGGCTTACATACCAATTCGACTTAAGAACAGACCTTGGGAATGGAACTTGTTCTTAAACTGGGGACTACCTGTATAGTATAATTTTGTCCTTAGACCAAAGCCTTAAATAAAGGCAGGCTAGATTGTCTAGATGCTAGATTCCAGCATCACAAGCTTTCAAGTTACATTCTACTGCTTTATAGCAGTGTTATTTCTTCTCAAAAGTTCCCAAATCCTATGATGAATAATGTTGTCTGATTTTCTGAGTGAAAGATGCTGAGCTTGTTGAGACTATGAGGGAGGTTTTTGTACTCAGTGAGGGATTTCCCCCAGGGAGCCATATTTTAGACTCCTGGCTCCCGGCAGGCAGGAATTACTGTGACAGTGATGATTCTGCCCTCTGCCAGCCTTCAGAACCATGTTGACTGGATCTCAGGCTTTGAGTCTTCTCACTTCTTCAGACATACCGTAGCACTGACAGACATTTTTATAACTAGCAAGTTATCAACTTTACATTCTCCTTTCATTCTGTTTTGAAGGATTGGACAAGAGGCTCCTTGTCTAATAGTTGAAAAGGCTTTAAAAATACCTTTACATGTCAACTTCAAAAGCTTTGCTTGTGACAGGATTCCTCAGATTTGCTACACTGCATCATCTAAGAAAAACACATAAAATAGTCCCAATGCAGCAATACTCTAGTTGTATATGTCTGTGTCTGTGTGTTGGAATTTAATATTTGGAATCTTGCCTTAAGTAAGTTTTCCTCTCTTAGCTTGTTGCTTTACTTAGAATCGTAATGTTTGGTTTTTGAATTTTTGCAGACATTGATGAATGTGAGAACAGGGGTGTATGTCAGCATGAATGCAGGAACACCTTAGGGAGTTACCAGTGTTTTTGCCCAATGGGTTACCGAATCATGCCCAATGGCAAAACATGTCAAGGTAAGAAAATGTCTCGACGGAGGAGGATGTACAAAAATTAAAATGATCATTTTATAGTTCATCAGTGCCTTAGAAAGATGTTTCAGTTGATATTAAGATAGATAGAAAGTATCTTGATGCATTCGTTGTTTCAATAATGGCCTTCATTCATGTAAGAGTTTATTCATGTCTTTGAGGTAGGGCAGGGCTCCTACCTGTTCATGCTGAAGAGCATCAATGCTAAGTGTATATTTCGCACATCACTAAGAATGCGGGTAGTAGGGAAAAGGGATCAGTTCCTCATGGCAGCATGAATAGGATCACTGCAATGTATCATAATTCAGGGACAAGTAGTCTTCAGATCTGGTTTTTTGTTTGTATATTTTGTTTTTTAATTTAAAACTCTTTTGGATGTTCAGTGAGAGCCTGGAACAAAAACATAGCAAGGCAAGGGGGTAAGGCAATAAGTGTCCACTTGGAATTAAAATTTGTAACAATTAACTTTTTCTCCACTCCCCCCCCTCCATGTTCTAATATATATTTGGTGGGAAGCAAATGGCTACAATGGAAAGAAGATATTTATTTTATCTATTCAAATACATATTTCATAAAATATCCACTTATTGTATATGCATGATGATGATGATAATGATGATGTTTCTGTGTCATCCCCTATTGGTGCCATATATATGGAATCAGAGTAAAACAAACTCTGATTCCATATATACAAACAAACATGTAATTTCAAATCAATAAATGGCCTATCTGAAATTGTCATTCTTTTTGAATTATATCAGACATAGATGAATGCCATGAACAGAACATCCACTGTGGACCAAACCGCATGTGTTTTAACATGAAAGGAAGCTACCGGTGTATAGAAACTCCTTGTCCTCCAAACTATCAACGAGATCCTCTTTCTGGGTATGCTTTATGTTCATCCCTCTTTATTTTTTCCAGTTTTTTTTTTTTTTTAATTTGGTGATTTGGTAATTCAGAACAGCATTACGAATATATACAGAGGCAACATGTACGTTCTGATATAGACTCCAAATTCTTCGTTCCTGGCAGTTCTCCAAGTTAAAAAGAAAAAAAGTACAAAATATTCACTGTATCTCTCTTCCCATGTCTGCATCATTTCTGCAACAGAAGGTTTTCAATAGTATGCGCTGTGCCCTTTACTGTTCCGGTAGTCTTCTAAAAGAGTTCTCGTCCTTTCCATAGATCTTTGGAGACTTCCCATCCTAATTAAAATGAATCCTTTTAGTATTTAATTTATACTTACTTATTTTTTCACATAGTTTTGTTCCCATCTTTTACTTCAAAGGCACTGCCTTGAATGATATAAATGAACCTAATTTACAGGAATGTCTTTTTATGATTTAAAGCACTTTTATCTTGCCTGTCCATTTCAAAATAAAAGATCGCTTACCTAAATTAAACCAAAAGAAAGTCTTTGCCACAAATGCTAGTGACATGTATAGGTGAGGAACTCTTTCATGCAAGTGTCTACCTGAAGCATTGAAGGCCATTTTATATTGTCCAGTCTTTGGTAGATAAACCTCAGCGGGTTGGAAGAGATAAGTAGCAGTTTGTTAGTAATGGGGAAGTCATCACAGATGTACTTACCATAAATAATACATGGGATGGTATTAGTTTTTTGCTTACATCTAACAATTGAACATTTATGGAGCAGTTGGCCAATCATCTCAATGAATCTCACCTATTGCATCAGATACCTCAAAAAGCAAGCCAAAAAGCTGCAATAGAAGTGATGTGTACAAAGATTGCATGCATTAACAAAGTCTTATGGGATTGGATAGGTGAAGGCATCTCAACACTGCAAGAGAGATGTGTGGTTTAAAAGGGCTAGGGATGAATTACTGAGAAGACAAGCAGCTCTGGGTCTCCCTCACCTATTCCATCCCTCTTCAGCATGCAGAGAAAAATCTTTCTCCCAACACACTGCACTGAGGAGGTTGTCATCTTTGTCCAACATCATTGCTATTAGTCTTGACAAAAAAGGATCCCCCCCCCCCCGCAAAATAGGAATCTCCACCATGCAATAAACCCCTATGTGGTTTTATTTTTAAGTACATATTATCATGAAAACACAGATTGCACTTGTACTGCATGTTTTCCCATAACATGGTCCTCAAATCATTTAAAAACATGTATGCATGTATGCGTTTATTTATTTAATCAATTTGTATAGCCGTCCATCTCAATAAGTTGCTCTGGGCAGCAACAGTATTAAAAATAAAAACCAAAGCAGTTACAATGACAATGACAAAAATATGAATACATAGCAGCCAAGGAAATATCACAATCATCAATACAACATATTGGGGATGTGCAGTACTTTGGATCCAAAGGCAAAAATGTATTTGTGAGCAAAAATGAAGTTCATGTTACTCCTAAAAGCAGCCTTGCCTTTTGCTGCAGCTGCTGTGCGATCCCAGGAAAAGATTTGATTGTTTCAGAGTTCAAGGCAGATGACGTGTGTATCCCAAAGCACCTTTTTGCCTGCAAATCTGAAGTGCTCATAATCCTAGCATATATAACTTTCCTTTTTAGAAGTTACATGGAAACAATACAGGTTGTCCTCGTTTAGCGAGTACAATTGGGACTGGCAACTTGGTCATTAAGCAAAATGGTCACTAAGTGAAACTGCAACTGTGCTTATGATCTTACTTCAGCTTTCCTTTGCGTTACAGACCTGCAAAGGTCATAAATGCAAGGATTGTTCATACAATTACTTTTATATCACCATTGTAACTGTGAATGGCCACTAAACAAGGCAGTCACTAAACGAGGACTACCTGTAACCTTGAAGTGCTGCCTGTATTAAATGCTGCTTAATGTTATTTTGGCAATCTACTTAAAAGTCTCTCAGTCTGGTAAGCTGGATGTGATTACTTAAAATATGCATTTATTTTATCTACCTACATAGATACATTCCCATCACATTATTCCATTTCTCAGTAAATATGTAATGCAGAATGGAAGTAAGAAACAGTAAACCAAAGAAATTAAAAGTATGAGATAAGAATGCTTCTTCCAAAATGTTCTCACTTCAGTTTCATCACAAATCAGATTTACTATAGGCTCCTTGTTTGGCCCTCTTCTCCCACTATCAAAACACTTTTTATCTCCATCAAGATCACTCCCAGCCTCTTTTAATCTTAACCATTAACCTTTCCCTCTTTGACTATATTCTTCACAACTATCTTTGTGTAGCTATCTAGATTATACAATATCTTTTTCTCAGTAGTCATTCTCTTATATACATTTTTTTTTCTCATTCACAGCCTCTTTGTTTAATTTTACTAAGCATTCTTTTCCTGCCTCCAATTAGGCGTAACTCAACGTGTTTTGGTGGCACTCTGTGATATAATTCTTTTTGCTCTGTTCCAAGCAGCTACCACTTCTTTTCTTCCACATTCCTTTCATGATGTTGGGAGATTAATTTACCTGTAATACATTTTCATTTTCTTTACGGTATGCAACTCCTACTTTATCTTCCTGATCATTTTACCCTTAATTCTTTCCTTTTCTTCCTTATCTGCTTTTTCCAAACATCTACTCTTGACATCAGCAAAATATGTATGTAAGATCCATATGTTTTATATGTTCAGTTGACATTGTTATTTGTGGTTGATGCCTAATTTCCTTCTGTCTCTTTGGTTTAAGTCTCTATGAAAGGCCTGTACACCAAAATTTAATAACACAAATAAAATTTTTTAAAAAGCAAAATATGATCAGAACCTATCCTTCACTAATTTTTTCAGTCTTTTATCATACACAATCAATTAGTTCATCCTTGCAGAAAGCTTGTAGATATATATTAATTTCTTTCCCACATGTTTATATGAATAAATGTATACTTAAACCATGTTTTGAAACAGACAAAACTGTTTAAAGCTGATACTTACCTGTCAGCATTCTTCTTCATTTATTTCAATACAAATAATTAAACAGAATAATGTGACTATATCTTGGCTCCAATATAGTGATGATCTGGATTTTACAATTGTGGATAAGGTTAGGTAAAGTAAGGTAAGGTAAAGTAAGGAATGGTAAGAATTGATTAATGAATGGTAAGACCAATATACACAACTGTTTCTTTTCAGATTGTGCCTCAAGAACTGCCCGCCCAATGATCTGGAATGTGCCTTGAGCCCTTACGCCTTGGAATACAAACTTGTATCTCTCCCATTTGGGATTGCTGCCAATCAGGATTTAATCCGATTAGTTGCCTACACTGAAGATGGAGTGATGCATCCGAGGACCACTTTCCTTATGGTGAATGAGGACACAACTGTCCCTTTTTCACTCCGAGATGAGAACTTGAAAGGAGTGGTGTACACCACGAGGCCTCTGCAAGAGCCAGAGACATATCGGATAAGAGTCAGAGCTCTGTCTTACAACACTGAGGGAGCCATTGAATATCAGACCACTTTCATAGTCTATATAGCTGTGTCTGCTTATCCTTACTAAGAAAAGCACTGCCAAAAATAATCACAGTATGTTAACCACATGCATACATGCCGCTGGGTGTCACACTTCCAGAATGACTGCCTCGTCTTTAAACAGTTGCAGACTGTGCAACCTGAGGAGAAAATGGTGCTATGCTTCTTCTTTCTGGCTGCCAATCTTGTTGCAATAATTTCATCTTGACAAAAATAACCATAGTCCATGAATCCTTGGAATCTTACCACATGCTTTATTTATTACACTGGAGCAGTCACCTCCCAAAGATTGTTCTGCCGACTCTTTGGAACTAGCAAGATTTAGTAATTAGGCAATAATGTAGCGCTAAAAGAATGACATGTAAGGATGTTTTTATTTTTTCCCCCCACATGAAAACAAAATAATTGTTCCTGGTATGAAAATAAGCATGGTATATTTTTTACAAAATAACAAGAAATATTTGCATAATCACAATTGTATTTATTTAACACTTGGTGGAAACAGTACCTTTCCTGGATATAACACTAAGGTAAGATAGTACTTGGTCATAATTAAAATATAGTTTTAAGAAAAGCAGAACAGGTCACGAGAATCCCGTAGAGTTGATTGCACATATGCACAGCAGCAAACTGGCTAGCTTCCTCAGTACAAGCAAATTGTAGCCAATTCTGCTCTCCAATGATATACCTATGGATACATCTGTCATGTTACTTTTTCAAATGCATACTGCAATAAAACCCTAATGTGGAAAAGATAATTGCCTTCCTGCTCATCCCAAAATGAGTTTGGGGGGCTTTTGGAGTCCTCAGTGGGAATATTCAAAGAAGTCTTGCAAAACATGGTCTTCCTCATCTCCAATGGATGGGTGGAGGGTGGGGGGCTTAACTTGAGAATGGGGAAGCAATTGTTCGGGCAAAGAGTTAATTAAGATTTAATTTAAAATCTTAACCCAGACTTTTAGTACTTATAAAAATGCCACATATTTGCTTTCCTCTAACATGAACTTTATGTTAAAAACCTTTATTTTTATTTGATATGTTTTAATTCAATATTTCATTGTTTCTAATTACGTTCTAATTTACCCTCACCCCGCTCCCTGTCCTTTTGTGCACAGTTTCTGGCTACTTTATATGGTGCACAAGCTAGGAACAAGGGCTGGCTTTTATATCGGTTACTTAGAACAGGAAATTTGGTGAACTGTGCAAAGAAGATAATTCAACTTTCTTCTTCAAGGGATGACTTAAACTTAAAATTATATGAAAACTTGCTTAACCCAAATACCAAGTTTGGTTAAAAATGTGTTAGATGTCAAAACACTGTATAAGGTGGTAATAAACTCTGGAAGTAATGTTTGCCAAGATGTATTCTATTTTTATGAAACTATATGTATATTTAAGTTTGCTTGTATGTGTTCTCTATGCAGTGTAAGGGCTTTTTTTCCAAAAGAAAAAAGAAAAGAAAAACAAGTGTTTTACCAAAGAATGTTTACACAGTGGTACTAACCAAATAAAACTTTACTTTCTTTTTTCTTTTTACTATTAAATATGGCAAGATTGTTATATACTGTTTATTATTCAATGTTTCCTAAGTGTTTCATTCTCTAGATTAGTGCTGCCATGAGAATTCCAAAAGTGATTACCAAATTGTGATTTTTTTATTGTTCGAGAAATGGGGAAAGTGTTAATTATATTTGTTGTTGTTCAGTCGTTAAGTCGTGTCCGACTCTTCGTGTCCCCATGAACCATATCGCGCCAGGCCTTCCTGTCCTTCACTGCCTCCCTGAGTTTAATTATATAAGTATAAACTAATCATATGAATTATATTGAATTAAAATTAAAGTATAAATTATTTTAAGATTAAATACAAAAGAAGTCCAGTCAAATTTAGGTTTTGGTTTAGTGCCACTACTCCATGTCTCTTGTGTTGGAAGTGCTGGTGAGTAAACTATTTACGTGTGCATTTTCATGTAAGTTCTCTGCAAACCCTTAGATTTTCTCCTGAATACAGTTGTGTAAATCTTGTCCACTATAACAAATGATGAATGTCACAATTTTGAATGGTGCTTCTGAGAGATAGGAAAAGAACAAAATCTTTCACTGCAGAAATATGGACTGCTGATATTATATAGGCAGTCATGTTGCCATCACACTAAGGCAGAGAGGGAGTGTACTACAAAAAGAACCCGACAAATACTTTCAAGTACTTTCAAGTATTTGTTTCAAATAACACTTGATCTGTTTATAAATTGCAGTCTCTTAGTATTGGTAGTTGCTTTGTGTAACATGGAAGAATAGAAAGGGAGACTTTTTAAATTGCACTATAATTTATTCTTTGAAAAAGGGAAGTGGGGACCCATCCTACACCAATGCTGGAACATTTTTTCTATGTGAGCTACCAGCAGTCATTTTGTTTGCAGCAGCATAGACATATGTTTAATGATAACAACAACAACGAGACAAGCTACATAACAGCAATGCTTTCCAGTGAAAATGATTGATAAGTGGGGGATATAGAAAGGGTTGCCCTCATCTCAACCAGAGCCCCATTTGCTATGGGTGGGGTAGCAAACACAACAAGAATCTTTGCCATCTATGCATAGATGACACATGGGAAGGAGGAATGCTCTTTTCCAAAGCTGCAGCTTAGAATGCGTCAAGTGCATTTCTGCCCCATTAGAGATGCAATGTTTTGTTTGTTTAGTTACTGAGGTTACACAGTGCTACAGTTTCTAATGAACTCAGTTTCTAATGAGTGACATACATCTGCAGGGAGTGCATTGACTCCCAGTACTGCATGCATCTCTCAAAGATGACATCACTCTGAAAGTCTTGACCGGGAGTCTTGGTGACTGCTTTGCAGTTTGACACCTGGCATGACAGGTGTGGTGTGTGGACCAGATCATAAGAAGATGTTCTCCCCTACAATCTGGCTGTACTGACCTGCTAGGTCCAAGAGTCTTACAGGTTTTGTTCCTGGATTTCATGTAGGTTGTCACAATTAATACGTACAGTTGAATTCCTTCTTGTTTATTTTTTTCTGTGACTCGGGTCACAGAGTCCTGGTTCATCTCATGAATCTCTTCATTGGTATAAAGTCTGACATGATAGCTAGCTTCCACATTATCCCATGTTTTGCCTTGATTCTACTGAGACTTGGACAAGTGGCAGACCTGTATGGATATCAAGTGGGAATTTTGGGCACCCCATTCTGACATAGGGATGTGTGAGGATTTTGCTCAGGAGGAGGCCATTTCCCTCTATTACTTCCTGTCTGCTCCAGTCATACTTGGAGAACAGGGCATGCTAGCTTTGGGCTTTGTTCCACGGTATCTGGAATATTCTTAGAACCATAGCACCACTACCTAGGGAGCAACAGCAAGTACATTTTTTTTGCCTGAATAACTTGCTTTTATGGGGGTGGGGGAGGTGTTAGACATTAAAACTGCTGCATGCTTGGGCAGTTTAGCTTTTGCTCTGTGGGAATAGAAAGGTGAAGTGGTTGGTCTTGTCCTACATAGAGCGATCACCTGGGATGATCATTCCCAGGTCAGACTGGCAGCCACTGCTGCCCTTCCCAGAGAATATATATTCAGCGGCTGCAGGAATTTTGGCAGTACATTTCAAAATCACGATCACAGCTTTTTCAGCCACTCTCCCTTCAAACCTTTGTTGGTGGGATAGGAAAATGAAACATTGCAATTGACTGGATTTGGAGTTTGGAGAACGTGAGTTACCATGTGTGTATGGAGTTAATTTAACTCTGAATAAAAATGGATCTTTTTGGGCCTAAAATTAATCTCCTTGCAGTTCATTGCCTGGGTCAGTTGACTGAAACCGTCCCATGATTCTGTCAAGCATGTTTTCTGCATGCTCTGTTAGAGGGTGATAAAAATGCATTGAATTATTAATAATAATTTGCATCCTAAGGGATCCCTGCCTTCCTTTGTATCGTTTTATAGCCATACTATTAGGTTAGCACAAGCGGTAAACATGCATCACAATGGTTATTTCTTGATACATACCTAGTACCTATTTATCAACTGTGGGATATATTTTTAATACAGAAGCAGGGTAGCATTTAGTTATTTATTTATTTTTCAAATTTATATATGCCACCCATCTCACTATACAAGTGCATCAGTGTAGTTACCATTTAAATTGTAAGTTTTAACTCCTTTTTCTGACCTTCAGAAGCCAATTTATAAAGTGATGACTTGACTCTACATTATGATACACTGTTTTTCCAGTTGGGTCCAGCCTATGTCATGTTAGCTCATTGCAACATGTAACACAGGCATGTCCAGGACAAACACGCCTCATTCAGACAGTTTTCAGCAGCAAGACTCCACCAGCATGATGCGGTGATATCACACTGTATTGTAGGGAAAAGAGCGCTTAGTTGAAGCAGGGAAAAATGTTAAGTCATAGACACAGACTGTTGCCAGTGGCTGAGTAAGGGCAATTGAGTATTAGAAGTCCAAGAAATAGAATTCATTTCTGCATTTCTCTGTGGCTCCTATCCCAGTTGTCAGAATGGAATATTCAGTCCACCTTCCCTTATGCTCTCAGAACAGAGAGATACACATTTACATTATATCAGTACAGGATTTTACTTGTTTGTAGTTGTGTTTGCTATGAGAAATGTATATTTCAGGTGCAGTGATAACTAATATATTCCCATTGTAAGATGCCTTGCATACTTTAGAGAAAGCTGAGGCATAAATAGTTTCTAAGTCTCACATAGTAAAGGGGAAAGAGGTGTTAGATACTGAAAAGAAATGGAAAACAGATGTGCTGCAAAAGGAGGGAGTAGCAAAACCACTTCCTCTGCCTGATCCCACTACTTTTTCAGTACATATGGCAATGAGTATAAGAAACCTGGGAGCTTTGAAAGAGGCAGCAGGCAAGTGGGGAGAGAGTTCTGACAGATGGCTTAACCCATCAATCACAGCACTGCCAGGATTGTGGATGGTTTTCCTGCCAGCTGATGATGTTGGAAAGGTAGCAAGCCATTGGGATTGGCAATGGGAATAGGCAAATCTGCCTATTTAGTTGTCTGCTGACTCACAGACAGGTGGAGAACACTTTTAACTAAGGCATGGAGAAGAGCTCAATCCAGTAATGGATTCAGCCTTCCACTAGACAGCTTTCTAGAGCACCCAAGAATTTGTAACTTGAGTACATATAAAATAGAATAAGAGGGCCCAACCAGGCTGCACTGTTGTGGGTATTTTTTAATTGGAGAAATAAAACTCCCTGTGTTTTCAGTTCCTTGTGGTCTTGAAATAAAGAGTTAACTTAATGATGCATTTGACATTTCAGAGTGGCTGTTAGCAATATCTCACTATCATAAAGAGACCTGGATCATAATACAATAATTTAACCTCAAAAGAGCAACCTGCCCATCCATAGATGGCCTTCCACAGAAGAAAGTTGTATACCTCTGACTTAAACCAAAAGAGCATCCCTTCCAGAAAAGGAAAATGATATTATTATGGTTGGTTGCACAGTCAGTCAGATGTTTAGACTGGATTTGGCATTTTTATCTACCTATCGAGACCTTCCCAAGGACCTGGGATAGGCAGATGTTGTTTGATGGTGTTAAAGGTATCATTGCAGGATGGAAGCTGGTCCAAGTAAAGCTGCCTTTTGCAATTCACAGATGGTGATTTTGTCAATGCTGACGGCATACTATTATTTCTTATAATGCTTAAGTTAAGCATTAACTTAACTTAAAAAAGCACTTTTTTTTTCCAGAGTTGTCCACAAACTACTATTGAAACTGGTAAGAAAAATTTGAGGTCAACTGGCAAATCCTGATCCTTTAACTCTTGATCATCAATGTAGTATAAATACCTGAATAGTATTAAAATGACTGAGTGCTGAGTGTTGTACTGAGATAAGGATTAGGGATCCAATGAAATAATGTTAGTAGATTTTATTGTTGGCAGATGGGTTGCTGACCTGCAGGATAAAGAGGCAGATGGATGCTCTGAGTTTGTGGAATTTTTGCAACTGGTAGGAAGAACAGGACTTTTGGAACTGGAACAGCCTTAGGACTTCCGGTAGGGACAATGGAGGCTTAGTCATTTGTCCATGAGAGGGGAGATAGCACTGCAGATGGATCAGTGGCTGGCAGTAAGTGCTAGCTGCCCGACTTGCTCTGAATCAAGGAGGAAGCAAGGAAATCAACTCATATGGTCTCTGGATGGCTGTTCCCCAGAAGCTAATCATGGAGATGGAAGGTTCTGCAAATGGCTTTCGAGTCGAGCGGCCGGGAGGTGGGGGATCCATCTTTGTTCGAAGCTGTGGTGCAGCCTTTTTATGAACACTACAGCTGACCAAACCTGATTTCTAAACACTGTGGAATATAATTATTTTGTAATTTAAGAGAGATCTTCTTTTGCAACAGATAAGTAATTCTCTTAGAATTCTCAGAATTGTACACATATACATGCCTGCGTATATATTATCCGTATATACATCAGTATATATTAAGAGTTTCTTTTCCTGATAGACAGCATTTCCCAAAATGTGCACCAGGGCATGCTAGTATGCCATCAGAGAACTGCTTGCATGTCACAGGAGAAGAAAGCCTGAGCATAAAACACCCAATCATGAAAGGGATGGTTTATTTATTACATGTATATCTAGCATTTCCTCTAAGAAGCTTGAATGAGCCCATCTGGTCTTCTGCAGTCTGCCATCTGCCCCTCCCATGATCCTCTATCATATCCCTTTCCTGGAGGTGGAGAATGAGCATTTCAGTGACCACTTATGTTTGCTTGTCTGAGACAATGGATGAGAAGATTGCTCTCCTCATCCACTGCCCTTTGTGCACAGAAACAAACCAGACTGGCAATTGCATCTGACTTCAGCATTAGTGATGGGACAAATTTCTCTTCCATCTAAAGAGAAGGTTGGGGAGGTTTTGGAGGAATGGGGGCTGCTGGTCTCCAAAATATGCCATCAGAGAAAGTTGATTTTCTCATTTGTAAGGTTGTCTTCAATTCTAGTCCTACATATTAACTATGGCACAACACTGTATATACACTGCCTGGATCTTTGCCTGTTAGATTCTGGTGTGAATATCTAGTGCTGCCACATCTTTACATTGGGTGCAGTTGGATCATTGAGTACTTCTGGTGAAGAATATCCAGCACAATGAACATGTGATGATATTAATTTGCTGAAGGTACCTACTTACAATTTTGAACTATGGAAGTTCTTGGCTGTCTTTTAAAAAAATTAAATGTGCCTCATCACTGAATAAAAAAGTCTCAGTTCCTGATATTATCTTATGGCCTTTGTTACAGCATTCTTGCTTTCGATATTATGCAAAACACCTTGCTGATTCTATTGTTTTTTGGTTTTGTTTTAAATCAGCACATGCCAAAAACAACTTTTTTTGTTTTAAGATCCATTCTTTTTAATTCTCCAAATTGTACAATGCCATAATTTCTTGTGTAGAATTAGGTGGATTGCTTTATATATTTTTATTTTATTTTGTTGATTTCTGGGGGTGTTTGTATTTTAATAGGGGTAACTATGAACCACTGAGAATATATTCAAATGCAGTGGGTATAAATCCAATAAATCAGTAAACAGATGCCTAGGCCTAACTAGATAGCTTTTCTTCTTGTAGGGGATGAAGGAGGGAGGAATAATTGCTTTTAGTGGACATACCATATCTGGCTGCAAAAATCTAGACAACTGCTAGATGGTAGCAAAGGGTTATTATCCAACTGTACTTCCTTTACTTGAATATTTTTACAGCTCAGATCTGTAACAATCTGGTCTGCAGAGAAGTTCATCTATGTTGCTTTTCCAAATCTTGAACTGAGTTCAGGCTACATTACGGAAAGCTCCAAATCTTTTGATTTTTCTGCCTGTAAGTTGTAGAAGTAAGTTTTTTCTAGTTTTGAAAAAAACTTCTTCAGTTTGCCTTCTGGGAAATGGATGCTTTGTGGTTGGTCAGGTGCTCCATGGCAGCCATTTTGTAAGAGTGCACTCAAAATTCCAAAGTGCCACCTATCCTTGGGTTAGGGATATAAATGGTAACAAATACATTTTGAATAAATAACTTGACACTTTCTTATTTTATTTGTTTCTCCAGCTGCTGTATACATTTTAAAATATTCTCTACATTAAATGCAAAGGATTGTTTACCTCTCCTCTACTCATTCTGTGTTGACTTGAATGGGAGGCAGCATGAGGCATTTTCACAAGACCAAATTGGATCTCATTGCCAAAGCTCTAGGCACTAGGATTGAGACCGTATTGGGCAATAAATGAATAGCCCAATCTGAAGAGGAAAATGTGAGATTCTTCTTAAATAAGCATCCTGGCTTTAGATGAAAAAGAAAAACATAGTGATGAAAGCATTAGCTCAAATTGAACTCTACTGCCTTCAATGACACTTTTATTTGCTTCAATAAATTGCCCAACTACTTTTAATTTGGCACAATATTTTCATAGCGGTCAAAAATGTTTTCCTTCAGATCTTATGACATTGTCACAACATGCCTGATTGCTTAACATTCCTTTCAATTCATCAATGCTCAAAGTACAACACATTAAGGTAATTATTAATTTATGACAAGGTAATTCCAAACATAATTATTATTTTTAGTAGTACTAAAAAGACCACGCTTCCTTTATTTGTAGATACAAAGAGTGGCTGACTAGCTAAGGGCAGATCCACACTTTCTTCTTGGTCCCTCACTGCTTCCTGAGTGCAGGAACGGATGACATCATCTTCCTCCCACTCGCAGCCCATTGCAAATGCACTTGTGCCCATATTTTCCAGCTTTAATTCAAAATTTCTCTCTTAAGCCCTTCACAGCAGAGACTCTAGCTCTTCAATCTGTTCTAGTGGCAGCCCCAACTCTGACTGGCTATACTGGCATGTCCCCTTCCTTCCAGCAGCTGATTGCTGCCCTAGGCAGCCATTTTGTCCTGCGTTACCAAGCTGCTATATTCTCTGCTGGTTAGCATTTGCTAGTTTTTTATTATCTTGTGATCAATCCAACAATGCCCTGTTCAGTCAGTGAACTATCCTCAACCCAAGAAGATCATGTTCCATTTAACTCTTACATACTCTTACAGAATGGGCACTCTTTCTGTATCTGTCTAGGCTGAGGGGAATATGCTCCCCTTGTTTTCTCATGCCCTGACCTGAACCATCTTCAAGTTGTAACATAGGAATGTTGTTATTTTATTTTCATGAAGCTGAATTGTCAGTTCTTCCTTGCTCCCATGGACGTTTCCATGAATGTACAGATGTGATGGAATGGCATGGGACTGGAAGGGGGGTAAAGAACGTGATCTCATCTCCAGAGCAACGCACTGGAGATAAGAGGCGAAAGCTGACGCACCCCTAACATTCCAGGAGATAGTGAATTCCTGTTCCTGGGAACTGCTGGCCAGTCTGAGAAGATTCTGTAAACAAGCACTAGCTAATAAACCTTGCTGATTGAACCTGCACGGTCTCCAGGAGTTCCTTGGGCTAGGCCTGACATCAGAGGAACATAGGAGTGAAAGAACAAGCTGTTTCCTATTGTATTGTTGAAGGCTTTCACGGCCGGCATACGATGGCTGGTGTGGGTCTTCCGGGCTGTGTGGCCGTGTTCTGGAAGTTTTGTTTCCTAATGTTTCGCCAGCACCTGTGACCGGTATCTTCAGAGTGCAGGAGCACAGACAGGAGCAGTTCTCTCTGTGCCCAGGGTGATGTGGCCCTTTTGTGGGTATTTATAGAGATCTGAGGGGGGAAGGGGGACTTGGGGGGGTGGGGGGTGGGGGGGCTTGGGTTACTGAGTGGCTGCTTGTTTTGGTGTCAGAACCTGTGTGTATCTTCCTGGGGATTAGGAGGGATTCCCCCCAGATCTCTATAAATACCCACAAAAGGGCCACATCACCCTGGGCACAGAGAGAACTGCTCCTGTCTGTGCTCCTGCACTCTGAAGATGCCGGTCACAGGTGCTGGCGAAACATTAGGAAACAAAACTTCCAGAACACGGCCACACAGCCCGGAAGACCCACACCAGCCATGTTTCCTATTGCTTTGATTATTGTAGCATTAGAGCTGTGGTGGTGGCATAAAGTGATGGAGGGGAAACATCTGAATTAGTGTTAAAGGAGACACAGGAGGTACGAATGCACACATGCAAGCAGAGGAAAGACATATGAGCTAGTGAGGAGGGAACAATCCCTAAAAGAAAAGAGTAGGGACAGTGGTAAAATGGTCCACACTGGAGCCAGCCAGCAAGGCTTTCCCTCCCTACAGGCACCTGAAGGACAAGAAGCATGGGAATGGCCAAACAAGTCTTGCAGCGACCACAATCTAGAGCCCAGTCCCATTGCCGACCCTATGGACAGACAATCAGAGTTCCTGACCTGATATATATCCAGGAGCAGCTGGATAGCATAATGGTTAGAGCACTGCCTTTGACATGGGAGACTGGGGTTCAAATCCCAGCTGGTACCTACCTTACAAGTAGGGATCAAAGTGGTTGCAGGACCTGAAAGCAGACCACAGCAATCTCCCAGAACAGGAACCAGTCACCATCACAGTAGCAGACATCCAACAGCAGGTCAAGAACATGAACAGCTGGGCAGCACCTGGCCCAGAGAGGATCCACACCTACTGGCTAAAGAAACTAACAGCAATGCATGAACGCCTAGCAGCACAGATGAACCAGCTGCTAGCAGCAGGACTGGATAACACAAGGAAGAACAGTGCTGATCATGAAAGATCCCCACAAGGGAATAGCACCATCCAACTACCAGCCAATAACCTGCCTCCCCACAACATGGGAAGTCCTATAAGGCATCATAGCCACCAAGCTACAGGACCATATGGGCCAGTACATGAGCACATTTTATAAGGCCATTGGAAACAACACCAGAGGCTCAAAACACCAGTTGCTCATAGATAGAGCAGTCGCATGAGACTCAAGGTCTAGACAGACCAATCTGAGCACAGCCTGGATTGACTACAGGAAAGCCCATGACTCAATGCCACACACATGGGTCTATGAATGCCTGGCACTATACAAAGTCAACAGGACACTAAGGACCTTCCTCAAGAACTCAGTGGAACTGTGGAAGACAACACTGGAAGTCAACTCAAGACAACTTGCACAAGTGGCCATCAGGTGCAGCATATACCAAGGTGATACACTGTCCCCACTGCTGTTCTACGTAGGCTTGAACCCCCTCAGCCAGATAATCACAAGGACTGGATATGGGTACAAGTTCAAGAGTGGAACTACCATCAGCCACCTCCTCTACATGGATGACATGAAGCTGTATGCTAAGAGTGAATGAGACATTGACTTACTGGTCCACCTGACATGGATCTACAGTGAGGACATTGGGATGTCATTTGGACTGGAGAACTGTGGCTGGGTAGTAGAAAAGAGAAGGAAGGTAGTTAAGACTGATGGAGTGGAACTACCAGTGGGCCACATAGCAGACATAGAGACCAGCTACAAGTACCTTGGAATCCCACAGTCACATGGGAACCACAATGAGGAGGCAAGGAAGACAGCAACATCCAAGTATCACCAAAGGATAAGATGGGTCCTGAAGAGCCAGCTCAATGGGAAGAACAAGATCCATACCATCAACATGTACGCCCTGCCAGTCATCAGATACCCTGCCAGTATAGTGAACTGGCTAAAGGAGGACATGGAGGCTGCTGATGTGAAGACCTGGAAGCTCCTCACAATGCATGGAGGTTTCCACCCCAAGTCCAACACCCAGTGACTATACACCAGCCAGAAAGAGGGTGGGTGGGGTCTGGTGAGTGTCAAGGCCACTGTCCTGGATGAAACCCAGAGCATCCAGGAGTATATCAGTAAGATGGCACCCAAAGATAAACTGCTGAGAGAATGCCTGAGGCAGCAGCAGACATGGGAGGAAGTTTAAGCAAGGGAAGTGCCATGGCAAGACAAGTCCCTGCATGGGATGCACCATCAACAGGTAGCTGAGGTGGCTGACATTGGGAATCCTACCAGTGGCTGGAAAGGGCTGTACTAAAAGACACCACTGAGGAGCTGATCATAGCAGCACAAGAATAGGCACTAAGCACCAGAACCATAGAAGCAAGGGTTTACCACATTGGACAGGACCCAAGATGCAGACTGTGCAGAGAGGCCTCAGAGACAGTCCAACACTGAGTGGCAGGGTGTAAGATGCAGGCAGGAACAGCATACACTGAAGGGCACAACCAAGTAGCTGGCATTGTGTATAGGAACATCTGCATGGTGTATGGGCTAGAACCTCCCAAGTCCAGATGGGGGATTCCACAGAAGGTTGTGGAGAATAACAGGGCTAAGATCCTGTGGGACTTCCAGATCCAGATGGACAGGGAGGAACTGGCCAATGAACCAGACATCATGGTGGTAGACAATGACCAGGGGACAGTGGTGGTGATAGATGTAGCAAGTGACAGCAACATGAGGAAGAAGGAGTATGAGAAGTTGGAGAAGTACCAGGGCCTGAAGGGGGAACTGGAGAGGATGTGGAAAGTAAAGGCCAAAGTGGTCCCAGTGGTGGTAGGAGCACACAGGACTGTAACTCCTAAGCTGGGAAAGTGGCTTCAACAGATCCCAGGAATAATGCTGGAGCTCTCTGTCCAGAAGAGTGCAGTGTTAGGAACAGCTAAGATACTGTGCAGAACTCTCAAACTCCCAAGCCTCTGGTAGAGGACCTGAGATTGAGGAAGACACAGACCACCCACAGGTGTAAGAGGTTATTTTTTTAAAAAAAATATTCATATTCCCAACATTCTCTTGGGTTGGCAGGAATAAAAAGAAGTAATCCCTGGCCAAAATATATATTGCTTTGCTATCATATGTAAACACTTTTAACAAATAATACCAAAGTGTTTGAAAATACAAGCAAATAAAGCCAACATCGTCAGATGTTATCAGCATACAATCTAGCAGATGATGACCATTGGAATCTTTGGTAGGAATGCTCAACTATGATCTTTTATACTAGAAGGAAAGGTTAGCTCTTAAAGAGATTGTTGAAGAGACTTGCATTCATTCATGTCACGTTCACATATCATGTTCACATAGCTATGTGAAGCCTTATGCAGCTAATCTTCTACCCTAAACTGACTACACTGGGCACATTAGGAATAAATAGCCAAGTCCATATTCTTGAGCTGTCCCTCACATGTTAAGAAGATGTCTTTCCTACCTACCTGGCTTGTTCTAAACCAATGGATTCAGAATCCAAGGGTAAAGCTTTTTGGAGAGCCTAAATCTATAACCTGGGAGGTGTTCGACAGCTTATGCTTGGTGAAATAGTAGATTATATACTGAGAAGATATAGTCCTTATTATCTGAAGGGAGGCAGAACTCCTCTGACCCTGTAACATAGCTTTTCATGGTGCATCACTTTTGGAGGAAGAAGCCTTCCAGTGCTAAGCACATACATATTCTGACATTTGGAATTCTATAAAGTGTGGATGCCAGAATCCGTGCTCCTTGCCTATGTATACCAACTGAGGAAGAGTCAGAGAAATTAAAAAAAAAAATCATCTGCTCCTATTGGAGAGCAAAACAATAAACAAACAGAAACCCGCGACCCTCTTCCCTTTCTACATATATTCAAAGGAAGTTCATCCATGTTCTTTTCCTCAAACTTGTTTTGCCTTGTTAGTTCTATTACTCAAAAAATTGATTACAAATTCACCAGGAAGACTTCTGTGGATGAAGTTGAAGTTTTTAGTTAAGCCAGCTCACTCACTCCCTGACTGGTGCTGAATAATAGATTTTTTTTTTTTTTAAACCTACTCCAACATTTAATTTCCATTTTAAAAGGTCTAAAAGCATTTGCCATGAGGATATTTGAGGACATCTATAAATGCACTCAACTTCTTTTCCCTCTAGAAGTAATTTTTGAACAGGTTCTTGGATAATGAATGATTCTTGCATGGTGTTTTTATATTAATGTCTAGGTAGGCACCATAAAACATGTAAATGGCTGAACAAGAGGGAAAATTTTTACACAGATTTATGCTTTTAAAAAATCTCAGTAGACCAGTACTTTTAAGAATGTGTGCATCTATTACAGGTTATGTACGTCTTTTGAAAAATCAGCTTTCATGTATACAGATAAACAATGAAAAGTGAGCAATGCAATCAAAATATAGCAATATGAGGAGGCTATTTCAGGTTGTAAGACATGGTGGTGATGCTGATGATATTCTAATCATTCTTAAAATTATATGCAGGAGGGATCCTTTTACAGTGTCATTAGATCAGCCCTTACTTTAGGTTCTGAATATTTAAATGTAATATTTAAACTTTTTAACTGCTTTTTAAAAAAAAGTTCTGAGTTTCAGATAGAAAAAAATGATTGCCTAAATATATATGAGTGTAAACATGTGTGTTTTGCTGCCTATACTGAGATTTAGATCTGTGTAGATTTATTTAAATAAAATTGGTTAAATTAGGCAATTAGATAAAGAGATCGATGATAATTATTATAAAGCCTTCAACGTTGAAGAAGCTTTTATTCCAGAGCAGAAGATCATCTCTGATCAGAGATTTGATTGTAAACCACCCAGAGAGCTTTGGCTATTGGACAGTTTAAACATTGTAATAACAAATATATGTTTGTATTTCTGGCATAGAAAGAGAAAAAGGAAGTTATGGAAAGAGGGTCAAAATAGTGATCCTGGACTGAAGGGGCAGGACAGAATGAAGAGGGCAGAACAAGCATATATGTAGGTTGATATTTCTTGAGCAGACAAGCTTCATTATTTTATAGTGAAGCTGCACTGCTTGGATTCTCCATTCAAGGTGCCAAAATGTCTTTCGTTGGATGTGAGATTTGGGAAGAAAGGGGCTTTGGACTGCAATCTGAAAGGAAAGGGGACTCACAGTGTCTTCTCTATTTGAACACAAGGCTTGGAAGCTGGGGAATGACCGGATTTGGGGATTTTTTATTATGTCATGGCAAAATGGTATTGCCTGCTCAACTACAAGTCCTCAACAGATGTGCATGGTACTCATGTTGTAGCGGATGGAAATAAGTTATGGCCTGATCCATTCATAATGAGGTAATGTCTCCTAAGCAAGTGTCAGCACTCTACCATATTTCATTAAAGTTTGGCAAATACATGAATGCCCTAAAGACCAAATATATATTTTCTTTTTCCCCTCACATTTTTCTTCCTATAATTACAGTAAGACAATTGAATGAGCCATTAAGCATAGCATTACAATAACAACCGTGGTCCTCTTCCATTAGGAAACCTCAGCCAATCCTACACAGAAGGAAGCAAGCAACTTCAATATAGCTGAACCTCATGTGACTATCTTTGACTGGCCTTCATCTGTCCTGATCTAAATGCAGGAAAAAGAGAGTGGTTGCAGAAGGTCTGGGCATTCACTCTGCGTGAGTGAGAAGAGAAGGATTGAAGAAAAGCAGCAGCCATCAGAACCAGAGTAATCCCCATTTAGCTCTGGCATGGAGAGATGGTGCCTTCCATGATATACCAGAGAAGGCTTGTTCACTAAGGAGGGTGTAATGGTATGTGGAAATGACCTTGGGAGACAGGAGGGAGAGCCACAGAGTGGACAACTGGCATGTAAAACACATTTCAGCCCACAGAAGGAGGGTAGGCATTGGAAATGTTTCAGAAGGGACCCTCCCTAGTTTTCTGGATAGTAAAAGGAAAGGAGGGGAGAAAATGAAGCCTAGAATTGCATTTGCTTCATTTTGCTGCTGTATCACACAGCTAGCTCACGTTTAACTTGTGAGCCATCAAGACTAGATTTTTTTTACTTGTGCTGTTGCCCACCTTTGCCTCTCATCATATATTCTTTACTACCCTATGTATTCATTCTACCTTTTTTCCTCAGTTTGAGTGCTCAAGGCAGCTAGCATCGCAAAATGTGAAATATACATACAGAACACACACACACACACAGAGAAATCAAAGATGTAAGTTAAAACTAATATTAACATGAAATAACAGTTACAATCTGGAGATGCCTGTGGGCTATTCTCTTAAATGAAAATAGAGTTGGAGCCAATATGGATAGATGGAGCAATGGTAAGTACAGTAGTAGTGGGTGGGGCAGCATACAATGGTGAGTTATGGTATATGTCCCTTACACTTGGGAGGAAATGGGAGCAGTGTTCCCACCTGGAGTTTCTGAGAAAAAAGTGCATGGATGATTAGTGTAATTTATTTATTTATTTATTTATTTATTTATTAAATTTATATGCCACCCATCTCCCCCAGAGCATGACTCTGGGCAGCTTGCAATTAAAAACCAAGACAATAAAAACAATAAAAATATAAATACCCCCAATTAGAACACAAAAACTTTTAATGGTGCATGGTGCATGGATAGGTGCATGGATAGATGAATGGATAGGAAAAGCCGGGACGTATACCGAGGTCAAGGAACAATTCAACATTTGGGGTTTAGAGGTGATTTAATGAATTATTCACAGTTTCCTCTTGTAATAAAAGAGGAAAACTAAGTAAGTGGATAAAGTTTGCACATCACACTATGTGTAGCATAAGCAATCTCCTCTCCAGAGAATCTTCTTTTTCAAAAGTTGAAATATGGTAACCTTAGCTGAACAAACCAGGAGGCTGCAGATAATTACATTGTATGTGAAATGGAACTTCTAAGCAATAAAGATCTAGAAGCTAACTTTAAACCATAATTTCAAATTGACTTCCATTATCTGATTTACATGGAATTCATTTGATCATCTGACTGTGGCATTTGACTCAAATGTATTCTGATTTCATGCAGAACTGTAAATATTATTCTTTCAGGAAAATTATGAATGAATGTTTCTGTCTGTGAGCCTCTCCCTTTATCAAAGGAAGTGTGTTGGGTCTGGGTTGGACAGCTCTTTCCTTACGCTAGACTTAAATAAAAAGCACGTATTTTAGGAAGGGTGAGACAAGTTTCAAAATAAATAATTATTCCAGCATTTATTTTACTCACTGTCTGCAATCTGTGACTCACTCTAAATAATTAATATAAGGCACAAAAAAGAGAAGGAAAAGGAAAAAAAATCAAAAATGTAAAAATTGTCTTGAGACATTTCAACAAAATACAAATGATACAGTCTTATTAGCAATATTGTATACTTTAACAGACTTCAGGCAAAAAATGTTATAGAGCCAGTTTGGTGTAATGCTTAAGGCAAACTATACATTATTAGGCACTAGAAACCAGGAGACTGTGAGTTCTGGTCCTGTCTTAGGCAAGAAGCCAGCTGGGTGACCTTGAGCCTTGGGGCCTTGGAAGGAGGCAATGTCAAATCACTTCCAAAAAACCTTGCCAAGAAAATTACATGGACTTATCCAGACAGTCACCAGGAGTCAACACTGACTTGAAGGCATGAAAGAAAAATTAAAAAGCCAAAAATGTAAAATATTTATTTATCTGTGATAAGTGACTTCTTCTCTGTATAACTAAAGACAGACATATCCTCACTATAGATCTGATCTGGTTTTGTAGGTAATTCTTCATCCCAGAAAATCCTTGGAAATGTGGCTCTGTAAAAGGGAGTTTATCAATCACTTAAATGGCTGGGTTTGCACAACATACTAGACTACACTAAAAAGGAGTTGAGTAGTTTAGCATACTGTAAGAATCCAACCTTTGTCTTGGTGTACTGTGAGAACCAAGCAATTATTTTGTCATTGGTTATTTCTCCACTAGTGACGTAAAGCATCTTCTGGAATTATCCAACATTAGTAAGTGATGGCTAGATAATGATATGAAGAGGTTATATCACCAGTGGAGAAATAGTCTGTTTTATTTCTTTGAGTATAGTGTGTTACCTGCACCCAACAATTGTGTTTTCTTGTTGAGTGAATCCAAAAATGGAATTTTAGCACTGGGCCAATATATAGATCTTAGTATTAATTGAGGGAAACCATAATATAATAGTATAACACTGATATGAGTTCACAGTGGCCCAGGTCCTGTGGCACACTTAATTGGATCAATGATTAGTAGATATTGGGAAACCCAAAAATAAATCATTAGAAAGTTAGATTTACCTCAAAGCAATTAATTAATTCCATTCAGTCAGATATGGTACAGGAACAGCAAAACCCACAAATTGCCCCATTCAGAGGCATCTGAAGAAGTAATCAAGGAGAGGTAAATGAGAAAAACGGCATCATGACATAATGATGCTTTGTACAGATGTTGTGACCTCACATGCTCATAGAAAAGGAGCAGAGCTTGCAGTACAATGGCACGATGTTGCTTTTTCATCTTGACGAAAGCACTGGGTCTTGCAGATGCCTCTAATCCCATTTGGTATACCCCACCCTTGAAGAAAAAGTGTTGGAGAGAGCATGGTTGAAGGAGAAGAAACCTGTACTGCAGAATTCTGCCAAGCCTGGCCAAGCCTAATGCTGCCTGCCTGGTGCTAGAGTTGTAACAAAGCTTTGCTGGTGTTCTTCTGCTGCAGGCCTTCATAAGCTATCAGGCACTTCCTGGAGAAAGTGGATGGGGACACTGTGGTCCCAAAGCATCCATTTTGACCCATACAGTGCAATTGTGTGCTGTGAAAACAAAAATTGTTGTGGTTAATGGCTGTTTGTAGGAACAAAGCTGGGGTAAATAAACATTTTGAGACATGTATTCTTAGAGGTCCTATTTTGCTTTTATCTCCCAAATAGATTTTTTTTGGAGGAGGGTTGGTAAGAAAAAGGTAGTTGAAAAGAGGAAAGTGTTAAAAATGGAAAAATGATGCCATCAGGCATTACCTGTAAAATTCTGAGGCAGGGGAATTGCACAATATTTTTTTAAAGTACTCCTTGTCTATTTCCAGTGACATTTTTGTCATATAAGAGAAGAAGGAGGGATAATGATTCTCCCAATTTAACTTAACACAAATGACAATGTGTGTTTCCTCTAAGCATGATTCTTAGTTTGCTTTATAACTGCAAGGGGGAAGAGTGGACAATGGATCTAGGGAAGAAGAGGAACCCTAGAAACTAGAGCTAGGATCTTCTTTGTGATGGATACAGAGAGAAGCAAAGAAGGGGCTGGGCAACATAAACTGGGAGGGAACTGGGATGCAATGGACATGCATGCACATTGGTGGTTTGCAGTGTATTCAAACCTAAAGTGGAGAGGGTGCTTTGTATCTAGGCATGAGTGTGCTCATGAGCTGTACCTTAAAGAAGCCGAACCTTTTCTAGGCCTCACATGCATTTGTGTTAAGAAGATGGCAACAGGGTGGCAGCATAGGACTGAGGTGATGGGGCTACTGAACAGTGGCTTGTGGGTCACTCATGTGAATAACTAGTTCAAGCGAACCAGAACGATTCCTGGCTCTACCGCAGGGCCTAGAGGAAACAATACAAGTTTTATTGAGGTGTTAGGTCCATTCATTCACAAGATTTCACTTTCTTTTTGTTTTAACTCTACCCAATGTGCTTTTTAACTTGTCCTCTATCCGGAGTCATTATGAATTGGGTGGCCTTGAAATTTGGTAAACAAATAATAACTTTTATCACGTATAACACTGTCTGTAAAGCTCCAAAATATCAGCAACCCAATGTTTACATAACTTTGTTTCCCAGTTTAACTAGAACAGAGTCACCTCAGAAGATTTTTGAATATAAGGCATTGTTCACCACTTTTTAAACAGAACATCTTACTGCTTTTCTTTGTGGTGTGCTCCTTGGAATGTAGTATGTAGCAACTCCTGTTGTAATTTCTTTTGCATGTATGTCAAAACAGTTATTTACATGATGAGAAACTTATATTCTTTATGTAACTGAAAATAACAACAACAACACTACATCTTATTTATATGTCTGTGGTCACCCCATTCCCACCCAAGCCTGAAGACTGCCAAAAGACGGGTGTTATTTTTCTGGGAATGTTTATTCATCTCAGTCAGAGAAGTTGTGTGATGACACTGTTACAGCAGATTAACATGGTGTAAAAGACAACATCCAAATTCATGTTTCACTGAGTTTTTTTTTAAAATAAAAATCACAGCAGATGTTTTCCTTCTTTTAAATGCAAGAGTCCTTCCAGGTAATTCAGATCAATATTTATTTCTGTTCCTTGTTCTATTCAGAAAATCTAATCAAATTATGGGGGAGGCAATGGGAGAAATAGCATGGTCACGCTAGAAAATTTTATTTCAGCCTCATAAAAACAAACAGTTGGGTGGGGGCAGCATAAAAAAAATTCAAAAGGTTGGACACCCTCTAGATTGGTGTTCTCTTGGATACCCTCCAAATGTGTTGAATTACATTTTCTACTCCATGAACAATTGCTGAGGATGATGGGAGTTGTAGTTAATATCTCTAGAAGGCACCAGATCAAGGAAGAAGTTTCCTCTTTATATTTTCTGTTCCTTCCTTGATCCTTCTGCAGTACAAAGCACCTCATGTGCTCCTTGCTCTAGGTGATGATGATGATGATTTAGACTCCAGAGCATCTGGATTCTCTCCTCTCCTCTCCTCTCCTCTCCTCTCCCAATCCAATGCTGCATTGCTTTCACATCCCATAATGAGTCAGTATCTGTGGTAGGAAGAGTGGATAAGACTCTACATTCCCAGCCTAAACAAGGCTAATAGGTAGTCCAGACTTCCTCTCCCTCCCTCCCTTGTCTTTTTTTTTTTTTAAGAACGCCACAAATCCATCACAGATAGAAAATCCATTTGAATGTTAGTGGGCTACAGCCAGAGCCTACTCATCTTCAGGGCAAGGTCACATATGTACATTTCTTGCAGTCAGGCTTCTCTGTTCCTCAGAACTTGTTCTGAAATGTTTAATTTCACCAGCTCCATCAACTCTGTTTATTAAAGGACAGACAAGGGTTATTCAGAGCCAAGGTAATCAGAGTTAGAAATAATGCTCAAAGGAATGGTGCTAAATATGTGCTTGGCTACAACTCAATAAATGGCAGGATTGCATCTCTTCGAATCAGTGGATATCTAATGAATATTAATGCTAGACATCTTATATCAATGTGTTAAATGGCAGGCAGCAGAGTTAGAGAAGCAAAGAAGCAGAAAAAGGGGATTGAGGGAGGCAATTATCATCTGCCAGTAATGAAAAATTGGTGGGAACATAAAGTTGAAAAGGTAGTTGAAAATGAGCAGGTTAAAATACTGTGGGATTTCTGAATACAAACTGATAAAGTTTTGGTGTATAACACTTCAGATTTAACTGTGGTTGAAAAGAAGAAAGGGTGGATAATTGATGTGGCAATACCAGGGAATAGTGGAATAGAAGATAAGGAATTGGAGAAGATCACAAAGTATCAAGTTCTGAAAGTTGAAAGATTATGGCATAAAGTGGCAGTGGTGGTCCCAGTGGTTTTTGGCACCAGGTGCCATACCCAAAAGCCTTGGACGGCACTTAGAAAATCTGTGCATTGACAATTTTTTCATCTGTCAATTACAAAAGGCCACACTGCTTGGATCTGCACATATAGTATGCCAATACATTATGACATCCTAATTCTTGGGAAACACTTGATGTAAATGAAGGCCACCACCAGTTAAAGAACTTAGAGCTGTGATTTCTCATTGTTGTGTATACAATAATAATTCTGTTTACTGTTAACAAGCAAGAGGTGGCTTCTTTTATGTGTACTAGATTTCCCAGGGAGGGTTTGGTAAAAAAAATTCTCAAACTGTTCTCAGACTGGGTGAACACACCTACAGCCAAACTTTGTTTAAAGAAAATGTGGGAATTCTGGGGAAAGTCCAGAAGGATTCTTGGGGAAACTTGAATTCAGGAAAGCCCTTGTTTAATAGGGGGTTACATAGGTTAATAGAATTCTGCAAAGAAAATTTGTTCATTGCTAGCACTGGCCAAGAACACAAATGCAGATTCTACATCTGGAAATCACTGGGATGAACAACATCAGGATCAGATTTGCTACAGAATAGAAAACAAGATGGAGAAGTACAATCCAGTTAACCAGGACATTTCCAGGCAAAGATTGTGGGAAGATCATGAGTGTTAGATATACAGGTTAAAATTAGAAACCTTCGACCATGAGAATATAACATCAGTATGAGGAACAAATTCAGTGCATCCCACTTCATGAGGAGCTATGGAAAGAGATAATAGGCATTGTGAAAAATGAAGTGGAAAAAGATCCCCAGAGTTTCAGAGAAGAAAAGATCCAAGTGACTTTCAGAACTGCTGTCAAGAAAACAGGAAAAGACAAAGGATGAAAGTTTGGGCAAAAAAGGACCCATGATGACCTGAATGCAGATTTTTAACATGAAACAAGAAATGATAAGGAAAGGTACTATCTCAGTCAAGATGGAGTAACAAGAAAAAGAAACATGAGAGTTGATTTTAAGATGGTAAAATCACAGGTAAATGTACAGCTAAAATAGGACTTCTCAAGTGTAATTATGGAGGAGATCTAAGAGAGACAAATTAGTTAAAAGAAAATGTACTAAAATCCTTTACAAACAGAATCTGAGATTTACAGAACATTTGTAGAAAGAAAATATACAGTGCTTCAGAACGAACTCTACTATAAATGAAGTACAGGGGATACTAAAGCACCAGATGCAGATGAAATGCCCCCTGCCCTATTTGAAACTAGTTACAGTTCTAACAGCTCTGTATCAACAAATACAGGGTGGCCTAGAGATTGGACGAGATTGGTGTATATACCTATAGCAAGGCAAAGAGATAGAAGAGAATGTACAAATTACTAGGGCTGTGTATGTTTGGTCTATGACTGTATATGTCAATAAACTAAACTAAACTAGGTCTGTGTAGTGCTTCAGGTTTGAAGAAAGAAATGTGATTCAGAGCATTTGTGGGTAGCTGTGTAGCACCTGCCTGACATGCATTAGCCCTAAAGTTTCTTTTCCCAGGATTCTGTGGCAGATGCAGAGGGCAGGTATGTGAGCCCAGGAACAGACATAGTTGCAAGCTCAGAATCACTTATATCCCCCAGGTCGGTCAGTCCGTCAGTCCATCATACCTGCTGCTTCTTAATGGTAGCTTCTGCCAGATACATCTGAACTTTCAGGACAGTTTGTTCACTTAACTAAAATATTCGAAAGTGTGTTGACTAATAAGTCTAAATTTTTATAGTCCTTTTTCTTGATGGGTGTGTTTTCCAGATGTTGCTGTCTAGTCTTCTGGGATGACTTCCAAGAGATGTGGAAAGTTTGCTGTCATGAGCTGTCACAGTTGGCTTTGTCTAATGTGTTGCCTAATTAGTTCATCCCAATGAATTTTACCAATATATATAAGGATCCAGGGAATCACTGCTAACAGAATTGGCCATTGAACGGTAAGTGGAATAATCCCAATTTCTGTAGCTAGACCTTGACTTAAAGGATTTGCTTTATCTTTTGATGACACCCAGAAATAAAACATAATTCAATCAATAAATGCAGGAGAAAGTGCAAGATGGGAATTAATTTTTAATACTGTTTGGATTTGACAGGTTTTGAAAGGGAGTACATATATATTTTTGGATAAGGTATTTCTAAAAATTAACTTAAGTGTGTGTTTTTTTTTAAAAGCAATTTTATTATTTTTTTTAAAGGGGCAAGGGAGCAGAATTTATGAGGTTGATATATTATCCATTTTATCTATTACCTATTTCAGAGAGTGAAGGATTAATGCCCCCATAAAATACCTGCCATTTCTCTTTCTTGAGCATAGTTTTCAACATTTTCCATCTGGATTATCTTGTCCAACGTATTGCTCATGCTTAGTTTATATGAAAAATCTAATGTATAATTTAATTGGTAAGAATGACAAATTAATGGTGTAGCGTTAAATTTATATTTAGCATGATGAATACACACACACACACACACACACACACACACACATTACATTATAGTTCAAAGAAAGAGACAGATTTGTGGTCCTTTAAGACTAACCCTTAATGAAATAATCTGTAAATTTTTGTAGATAAAAATAAAGTTCTGATATTCTGCTATGGGTTGTTAGAATAATAAAGGCATTGTTCTGACTATAATAAATAATATTTTATTATTTAAAGGAAAGAAGTGCACATTAAAAGTCACCATGGCATGGAATATCTACCAGATTCCCCTACTTTTATTCCCAGTGTTCTTAATACAGCAAGTTTCTTCACAAGGTACTGTAAAATGTCATGCAAAAACAGCCAAGTTTGAGAATGGCTTGAGAATGGCTGCTCAGGTTATAGCCTCCTTAAAACAGAGTCATGCAGTTTAAAAGGAAAAAAGGAAAAGGAATAAAAAGGAATAAAAACATACGCAGGAAATCTTACAACTGGTGCTTGTATTTATGGGAGCCAGAGAGATTTCACCCAAAGGAGTTTTTCCCCAGTGATGGATCCTCCTTCCCCTGTAATGATTGAAAGTACTCACCATATGGATTGTAGGGACAGGCAATCTGCCAATCTGGATTTCTCATTGCTTCACTTTTTTCATTCAATTGCCATACTCACCTGAGAAATTTTCTTTTAAAAAGTTTGCCCTAAACTATGTATTTTGTGCATATTTCTCCAGACATTCTCACATTTGTTTGCGTTTTTGCCTGATGTATTCAATTTTTGCAAAGTTACTGCAATAAATAATGTTATGTATTTTTGTACAGATGTTCTCCTAATATACTTTGAAAAAAAAGGTATACTTTAAAAATTGCACACTATATTATGTAATTTAAGGAAGAAATTTTTTTTGAAGGGTATCTAGGTTTTGCCTCACATATTGATTCAAAAATGTAAAATAAGTTTGTTTTCAAATGAAAGCTTAACCCATTTCTTGCATTGGTTTTTGACCCCTTGAGTCATTGTTTCAGAAATACTTCCTTACCTAAACAAAGAAACAGAATGACCAAGGGCAAAAAAGCAGTGGGAGTGGGAGCATTTTGTGACTAGCTGCTGGCTTCCCCGTTGATTTTGCTTGTGGGAAGCTGGCAGGGAGCATCAGAAATCCTTCCTTCCTTCCTTCCTTCCTTCCTTCCTTCCTTCCTTCCTTCCTTCCTTCCTTCCTTCCTTCCTTCCTTCCTTCCTTCCTTCCTTCCTTCCCACATATAATATAGACTTGAACCATTTGTCCTCCCCCTCACAACCCTCAGGAGAGGCCTGGTGAAGCCTCCTCCTCAGCTGACCCACAGAACTGCCTGTCACTTTGCTGGGAGGAGGTGGAACAAAGGAACCCATGGACCATGAGGAAAACTGCACCTCCAATCCCCATTTTGGCATGTCCCGAAGGGCCCACTCCCTTGAGAGAGGAAGAGGGCTCACCCATTGATCACCAGTGCCCCCCAACCAGCCTTATCTCACCAGCAGGCATCCAAGTCACTCCCTCATCCTTTCCTCAATGCCCAGAGCCATTAAGAGAATTCAAATTTCTCTTGTTTCCAAAGCAGCTAATCACCACTTGCCCATTAGGCCTTGCCACCAGCTGATTGGGCACAGGGGACAGAGGGAGGTGGGAAAGAGGTTGGGGATATGCCCATGACGATCATGTGACTTGGGCTGACTGCAGCAGCGTGGCAGCACAGCAGTGCTGAAGCAGCCACAAATTTCATTTCCACAGGAGTAATGGGATTTTGGACGCATTCTGTAAGTTAGCCCATTTGAGGTACCTTTGTTCAAAAGGTTGCCTTGTGAGGCACTGTTGCCCTGTGAGGCACCGTTTCACCCAATTGAAGGTTACAGACATGAGAGCTTTAATAGTATATAGATGGTCTACTGTCTTAAACATCTTCATAGTATGCTGAAAGAGAGGTACTAGAAATGAGATTTAAATGAGAAAAGTTTCCTAATTCTATGTATCAGCCTTTAGATCCAGAGAGGGTAAGCTGCTATATATACTAAAGAGATGGAGCTCAAGTCTAGTTAGTGTTACAACATAGCATGGTGGAAGTTATCATCTAAAACTTCTGAATAGCATAATTATATCCACAGATGTTCTTTTCATGAAGCTTTAGACTGAGAGGAGATGCTCACTAATGGACAGGGTTTGATCTTTGAGAATCTTCCACCTGTACCTCCCCTGCATTATGTTTGTTTGCTTCAGATTTTGTGAGGAGTTCCAACAAAAATGTGATTGGAACATCCTTTTTATTAGCAGAACCCTTCTTTGTATTTGATATTTGAACTTTTCAAAGACACTGGAAGAAATAAATTTTGGGAGAAAAATGTTTAATTTAACTTACTTATTCTATTACATTACCATCAAGAGAACATTTATATTTTGGGGGCTTTGGAGCAAATATGTTTGCTTTTGTTATGGAATCATTTATTTTAAGCAACTCAGTCCCATAATATTAACTTTCTTTCTTTCTTTCTTTCTTTCTTTCTTTCTTTCTTTCTTTCTTTCTTTCTTTCTTTCTTTCTTTCTTTCTCAAATTTGTCACTGCCCATCTCACTGGGGAGTGACTCTGGGCAGTTTACTCAATTTACCTAAGAGCCTGTGTTTACCAATGTGTTATAGAGACTAATACCATATCATCAGCATATAATAGTATGACAATCTTCCATTTATCAATGAATGTAGGTAAAGAAAAAGAGGAAATCTTCATTATAATATTGTTGATATAAAAAAAGAATAGGAAAAGAGCCAGAATTCCTGTCTCACCCTTCTGTTCATCCAAACGTTATTGGTGGATATTCCCATTAAATTAATACACATCTGCATACTTATGCCTTACATAGTTTGTATATAAAAAATAGAAGCTATCTATCAATATTAGTAGCTAAAAGCTTTCTTTACAGTCTAGGCAGAAGAAAGATCAACAAAAGCCATATAAGAGCCTTTAGAACAGTGTTTCTCAAACTTGGCAACTTGAAGACTGGCTGGGGAATTCTGGGAATTGAAGTCCACATGTTTTAAAGTTGCCAAGATTGAGAAACACTGCTATGGAAGGCTTTTCATTGATGGCTGGTGTGGGTCTTCCGGGCTGTGTGGCCGTGGTCTTGAAGTCTTGTTTCCTAACGTTTCACCAGCACCTGTGACCGGCATCTTCAGAGTGCAGGAGCACAGACAGGAGCAGTTCTCTCTGTGCCCAGGGTGAAGTGACCCTTCTGTGGGTATTTATAGAGATCTTGGGGTGTGTGTGTGTGTGGGGTTGGGTTACTGAGTGGCTGCTTGTTTTGGAGTCAGCATCTGTGTGTATTTTCCTGGGGATTAGGCAGGGTTTTTTCTTCTACTGAATTGTTAACGAGGGGCTGCTGGGGGTGATTAGCAAGTTCACTGTGTGAACTGTTCACATGTCCTGGTGGTTGATGACTGTGGTGACTTTACATACTTTCAACAAAGTTTTGTAAAGCAGACAGAAAATACCAAGGAATAGGTGCAATTGGTAGAGGTGTTAGAAGAGTGGCCCCTGATTGCAACAGAGGACTTTAAAAAGGTTATCCAATAAAAGGCAGGGGCCAAAACTCCAGGAGAAGATAGGTTGCCAGCAGAAGTCATTAAATCCTTTTTGAATGGGTAGGCTTCCTGGCTGGCCTCATTTTGTTATAGTAATACAGTAGAACAGATACAGCGGAATGGATGATTCATTTGTTTGATTAATATTCACTGTAAATTACAGGATAGATACTTTTTACAAAGACTGTTAGACAAAGAGAGAAAAAACTTATCTTCCATCGAAATTCAGTTAAGAAATCTCAGAGGTTTGTACTGAAAAATTTAAAATTGAACTTGGGTGAAAAATCAGAATGTTCCTATGTGTATTGATTGCACACAATCTCAGCCATGCTGATTGGCTGCATTTGATGATTGTGATAAATTGTATTTAATCATGCTGGGTATATGATAAACCATGAGTAATTCAGAGTCATACCAATATGGACATAGTTCTCTTCCACTGAAAGAAATAGTTCTTAAAAAGATTTCAGAGTAATATGTGGGTAGGTTTCTTTTTCACTTTATTTTTAGAACCTTCTTTCTGTTTTTTTCAGGGGGGGAGGGAGTAATGGGGAGTAATATTTCACCCAACACTCTGTGTATGGTTTTTGCCCTTCCTTAGCTTGAAATACATCATTAAAATATATTAGCCATCCTCTTTGGAGAACTTAGGTCAGGGCAACTTATAAAATGTTTAACTGTATTTTTGTAAGAGAATTACATTGTAAAAAAATTATTGAACTTTTTATAGTTACCTCCATGCTCATTATGTTTTGTTAGAAAAATGATTGCTGTTTCCCAGCTCATGTGAATGTAACTGCTTATTACTCCTTGTCCTGAATAATTTCATTTGGCTTGCCTGTTATTCAAAGAGAAGGCGCCTTGGTGCACTGAACTCCACTGAAGCCAATAGTTTACCACCATCACCACTTCCCTTGGGGAGACTTGCATCATCTATTTAATGGCCCCCGAGGAGCAATTTCCCAAAATGGAGATTAATGTGAGGCTCTCAAGAGTTAATGTATTGCTTGCTTAGTCTGATAATGGGAGAAAATAAAATGTGTATGTTTGGTTGGTGTGTAGAGAGACATTTTTTTTCAGAAGTTATGGTAGGATTGCCAATTGAAGAACAACAACTTGAGGTAAGTTGATAATAGATGGAACCAGTGCTCCCATTTTATTTTATTTTTTTTAAACCTAGCCTTCCTTGTGGGTATATCTGGGCTACTTTCATGCAACCACAAGATCAAGCTACTCTTTTTGCTATGATAGATGTAAGGTAGATGCAGAACAGCAGAGCAATGCATATTATAATGCCACAGAATAACTTCAACACATCTCTAGTGTTATATTATTTGGTAATTTATTATTTATTTATTATTACATTTGTATTGGTAATGAAAGTGAATATACTTTATTAAGGAAAAAATGTTACTGAGCAAATTCTGAATGTGTTTAATTTTTTAAGAGCCAATGTAGTGTAATTAATACATTGCTGATCTGAGGCTGAGAAGAAGTACTGTAAGTCAGTACTTTTTAAGCAACTTTTATAGGAATATCACAGCTTTGATCAGTGACATCTCCAGATCAATCTTGGAAAGAATTCTTCTTCTTTTTTTTTTTTTTAAATATTTTTTTATTTTTACAACAAACACAAAACATACATGAACAAACAAAAACATAGAAAGGCATAAAAAAAGCATCTTCCATTTTATACCGTGTGTCAACCAGTTACCAACTCGTTGGTGCCCCTTTCATAATCTTAAATTCTCATATCATCTATTCAAAATATACTTGTATACTTATCAATTAACAATTATTAATCATTCATAGCTAATCTATAGAATCATTTATTACAAGAAATTTTAACTTTCAATAGGATTAGTAATACATTTTCATCTATCGATTATATGTGTATATATATAATAATTAATATCAAATTTCTATTATAAAATTTCCTAATCCATTACATTACTATATTTTCTCAGTGTCATATAAAATTACTTATCTTCTTACTCTAATTTCAAATCTCAATTTAACTCATCTCTGCACATTCCATAATTTTCAATAACTTCCTCCTGCATAAGTACTTTTTAATTTTTCCAATTCTTAAAAGTTACAGTTCTAACCAGTATCAGTTACAATATCAGTTACAGTTCTAACCGGGTTACAGTTCTAACCAGATTCTTCACTACATGTTTCAACAAAAATGTCTCTAGTTTAAAATCTATATGTTACTATATTCAACCATGTATAAATTTTAGTCTAATCTCTTGAAACATTTACAATCAAATACAATTTTTAACTATATATCTCAGATTTATACTTTATTCCAGCGCTTGCATAATTTTGAGTTCACCCTTTTCATTCAATATCCCAAAATATCTAGCTGTTTATTCCTTTTTCTATATTATTGGATAAGAGAAAGCAATAATAAATGTCCTTTCAAACTTTCTGCTTTTTGAAGCTTCTGTCAGTTCCATCATTGTTGTATTCCCCTCGTTTTTTCTTTAAACATCTGAAGTAGTTTCTTTCAATATTGTTTTACTTCTTCTTTTTGTGCATTCTCTTAGTACGATTTTTCATTATAATCTTGTATAATCTTTTTCTCACCCTCAGTGCCAAGAACAAGTCTGTCCCTCTTCATTTATCAGTTGATTAACCCTTTTAATTCTCAGTTTATAAGCCTCACAATAATTCTGTTTAATGTTTCTGATTTCTTGTACTATTTCTTCCTTTTCCATTGATCCCGTTTTATGTTTAATTAAGTCCATTTTAGCTTTAATATCTTTTTTTCTTTTTTTTTTTTTGCGGGAATTTCTGCAGCTCTTCTTCCAGTTTTTTATAGTCATCCTCAATAGTTTAAAGATCTTTTTCTGCATTGTGTTTCTCGTATAGTTTAGAAAGAATTCTTCTTGAAGCTCTGGGGAGGTATTACCAGTCAGAACAGGAAATACAGACCTGGATGGATTTCTTGTCTCTCTTAATAAGATAGGTTCTTATATACAAGGCTTAATGGGCAAGTCACTTGCTTTGGCTAAGTCCCTCTCTTTCTCATGTTAACTACTTCAGAATACTTTAATACTTTAATGGCCAAGTATAAAATATATACAAGGAATTTGTCTTCGGTGACAAACAGCAAGATCAACAGTGTGTTTGGATAACAACAGAAAAAGGAATGATAATAAACAATAGCACTACACGGTAAAATAACTTTTTCAAAGGGAGAAGCCACTGTCCAGCACATATCGTGTCATGTAGTGTTTAACAGAGCAATGGCACAAGGGAGAAAAACTGTTTCAGTATCTAGATGTTTTAACATATGGTGCTCTGTAGCGCCATCCTGAAGGAAGAAGTTGAAACAGTTTATATCCAGGATGGGAAGAGTCTGCAGATATCCTCTCTGCCCTCCTTTTGACCCTTACAGTATACATTTCTTCTACAGAAGGCAGGCGGGTTGCAATTATCCTTTCTGCAGACTTAACTATCCGTTGGAGTCTGAGTCTGTCCTGTTTGGTTGCGGAATCAAACCAGACAGTTATAGAGGAACAGATAACAGACTCAATGATTCCCCTGTAAAACTGTACCAGGAGCTCCTGGGATAATTTAAACTTCCTAAGTTGCCGCAGGAAGAACATCCTTTGCTGTGCCTTTTTAATGATGGCTATAATGTTAAGTGTCCATTTCAGGTCTTGGGAAATTATAGAACCTAGGAACTTGAAGGACTCTACCACTGATACTGGGCTGTCGAGGGGTTATTAGAAGGATTCTTCCTAAAATCCACAATCATCTCCACGGTTTTAAGTGTATTCAGTTCCAAGTTATTATAACCACACCACAAGACCAGTTGTTGAACCTCCTGTCTGTATGCTGACTCATCTCCATTGTACAGGATTATTATGGGAAATAATGGGATGATCCCTTACATATGATCATATTAATGTTAATTAATTAATATTATCATTTTTGAAAGGCCGCATGAAATAGCATATCTCCAAACTGGCTGATTTGCCTTACTAGTGTTCATTAAATACAACAAAATATCTCCTGTATGTATTTAGGTATATTTAGGAATATACCTTTGACTCTCAGAACTCTCAGCAGTAGCAATATTTGGCTGAGAATTCTAGGAGCTGAAGTCCACACATCAGGGGGAGGGACTGGGCAGGTTATGGAAAGTTTCTCAAGTGACAAATGCCCTAGAGTTTCCCAAACTTCAGGAGATATTTTTCATAGAAGTTAAAGAGTAGCGGTGGAAACTGGAGCTTCTAAAAAGTCTCATAGCTCTCCTTGAAATTTTCTTGATCACAACCCATATTTTCAGATCCTGAAAATGCCAAACCTATGAATCTTTCTTTTGATAGCTATGTAGTCTTCTCATCTATTACTATAGGCTTTCCAAACCTGGTATCCTCCAAATATTTGGGCCTCTCCAGGAATTGCTGGAGCCTATTCTGGTTTTCCATTCTGGGAGTTGTACTCCCTATACATTTTAAAGACCCCAGCCTGGGAAAATTCTATTTTATAGGATTGCCTAGGAAAAATTCTTGGTAACAGCTCAACAAAGACATGCTTACTACTTGGAAAAATGTTTCTGTTTGTGACAGGAGTGAATTTAAGATATATTGCTTGTGTTCAGATGGAAACGAAGATTTGCATTTCTAGAGGAAATGATCCTCCCATTCATTCTTTCCTAACCTACCATTCTGGGGTGGCAATTTTGTGTACTTTTAGGTGCATCAAGCTGTGTAGGGAGATGTGGGGATGGGTATTCTAGGACGCCCGGGTGCCAATGCGACAGTAGCTGCCAACTCTACAAGGAGTGCTGCCCAGATTATGAACAAGTCTGCCTTTCAGGTAAGTCTACACTCAGTCTGTTTTTAACTCAAAAGAAGAGTGAGCAGTATTCTGTTCCACTAAAATAATGACTTGTCTAGAGGACCTTGGGGAATGTACTTAGGTTTTCTCAAACTATAGCAATAGTGGATGGTCTTGCCCAGAGGGATAGCACATAACTGACCTTCTGCTACGTGTAGCTGGGAGGGAGGGTTAACTGGATGTAATTTTTAATTGGATGTTTATCATATCTACTTTCTACCCTGTATCATTCAGCGCATCCCCTGCCACATTTTGAGAATGGGTATATTATCCTACGATTTGCTATCTATCTAACTAGTTCTTGGATGAGAATATTATTCTATGAGTCACTATCTAACTAGTTCTTCTGGCACAAAATAAATGATTCCTCTGGGAAATAATGAAGCATTTTATGTCATGTGAATAACTCTTATATAAAATGTATAGGAATCATATGCAGAAACATATACATATGTAGAAATGTATATGCTTCTGTATAGGAATCTTCTGGGAAGCAAAGCACATTACCAGAGAGGAAATATCATGGAGAAGCCATTGACAAGATATAGTTCATGTACAACCAGCGGTGAGAATCACCATAGTGGGAATTGTCCGGTTTCTGAAAATCATATTGTGAAAACTGAGCCTCTGTCCAAACACATTTAATCATAGGTTTTCAAACTTCCTGTATCGTTTAGTGTGTAATTTGGATCCCAATATTAACAGACAGATTATCACTTCCAGATGACCTAATGTTAGGTCAAACAAACCTGTTCTCCAGTTCTCTACCTTTCATACTTACCACATTACATATGGAAGAACCCAAATGAGTGTTCACCCCTTGTATCTCATGCATTTTGTAACTGGGGATTTTACAGATGGCTTGATTTAGAGCCAGTAGCTATGTCACAATATCTTGCTGACAGGTTCCACAACTGCCTGACATTCAAACAGGGAAAAAAAAAAAAAAAAAAGAGTGGGGCTTATATAAGTAGAGAGATATATACCATATTGTACTTGATCATTATCAGAAACTTCCAGCATAAAATCCAAAGGATATAAACAAATTTTGCTAAATAAGATCGGTTTTGCAGTTACAAAACAGAAAACAAATGTAGTCCTCAGTGATATAGCTGTTTTACCTAAGTAATATATTTTAGTAATTGTTTTCCAGAGCCATGAAATAGTGCGATTCTTACAATCAAAGGGATTTTTTATAGCAACATAGCAACAACGAATGGGTTTGCAGGGACTAGCGTGTGGATTCAAAATCATATTCACAGTGTTACAAAGCTGTCCTTGTACATGAATGCTAATTTTCAATATTGGAACTTAATAGTAGTAACACAATGAAAAAATTATTCCAATTATGAAGGCAAGAAATGCTAATCTCCCTCCACCATCCCATGTAGAACTCTCCTGTAAAGGACGTTGTACTGACCGCTTTGTCCGGGGGAGACCCTGTGACTGTGATCCAGATTGTCACAAGTTTGGCAAGTGTTGTGCAGACTTTAAACAGGCATGTGTAGGTGAGTCTCAAAGTCTTTTGCTTCTTTTCCCATACGTAGCTTGTAACAGACCATGAAGTTTACTTTTGGACTTACTCTTAATACCACAATCCAGGCTTAGCCCTTGCACATGGAAAAGTTGCATGACAGGGACAAAGGTCATTGGTGTGACACACTAGTTTTCTAGGTTGAAAAGAAAATTTGGAGGAACTTCAGCCTTGTGAATGTTGGCAAGGCTGAACATGAATCCTTTTCTCACCTCTTATAGACCAGGCATAAGTTTATTACCTCAATAAAAACAGTATGCCTTTACATTGCTCGTTCCAGATTTTGTTACAAGAACATCTAGCAAAGAGATGAGATGAATTATTGAAGTTAGAGGTCTGTCTTTCAGACAGGACCAATTTCTTAGGCTGACATGGATTGTCAGCCCTGAGTGCTACTGCTTAAAAGAAAGCAAAGTGAAGGGGCTGGACTTGCAGAGATTGCCACACACAACCTTCAAAACATCTGCATGGGTCTTACAAGAGATGTGATGTGCCTTGGAGTGATCGAAAAGAGGGTGCTTCTTTGCATTCGTCAATTCTGCACAGCTCTTCTGCATGCTTTGCACAGGTCTGAGATTTAACTAGTTTGAAGATAAAATTAAAGCAGAGAGGAACCATTCATTTATTGGAAAATCATTTGTATCCTGGGTCTGTGCCACCCAACCCCACATTGTACTGGCTCTGATTTAATTAGGCAGACAAGGCTGGATTTTGGCAAACATCACTTCTTTAACTTCAACAGAGTTATGCCAGAATAGAATTCAGTATGATATGAAAGGGGTGATAGAGATGTCATGACAGTAGAAAACATGCCTTTTGGCCTGGCAAGTGGCAATAATAATCTATTTTTCTCTTGTAATCACTTCTGCCTGAAGTGCTGTTTTGTCCTGGATGTAAGTACAAGTTGAAAATGACCAAAATAAATACTGAAGCAATGCCTTTCTTTGGCCAACTCATGCCAACCAACTTGGGAGTGAGCTTTTGTGTTTTTAAGAACTCCTTCACAAACAAGAAGAGAGAGACAGAGAGAGGCAAAGGTGAGGTTGAAAGAAAGAAAAGGAAAGACGTTCAAGTCATACCCATTTATCCCATATAATGCTAAGCCAAAGATGTGTGCCTTTTCCCCAGCTTTGGGCTGAATTCCAGAATGCAGGATGAAGCTGCATTTAAAAAATAAGTTTAGTTTCATTTTACTTACATTCACATTTAAACAGTTAATCTGATTACAGGTAGTCCCTGCATTAAGAACGCCCAGGTTACAGATGACCCATAGTTAAGAATGAAGCCTACTGTAGCAATATTTGAGTTAAATACACAATGATTCAAGTTCATTATACAATCCTACTTATACAGTATTATACAATAATACTGTTCCAGTTTACATACAAATTTGATTTAAGGACAGACCTTGTTCTTAAATTGGGGACTACCTGTATTCCCTAGTTATGTATTTATTAATTTTGCCCAACTGTCACATTAACTTTATAATATGGTGAGAACTTTTGGAGTGCCAGTAGCAACTGTACTGCATGCTTTTGGGAGCTGTGTGCTTGGATATCCAAGGAAAGGAGCAAATGATGACATGTGCATGTTCATGTCATCATGCAAATGACGTGACTTGCACCAGATGTCATGATGCCATTCCATAAACTTGCCCATTTGCACAAAGATGTCATCATGGCTTATTATAGATGTCACATGAATCCTTGGGGCCTGTGATTATGAAACTCTATGTTAAACCATTAACCATGGTTTAAAATCTACAATTGGTGATTTTGCACATCATTAAGCATAAACCAGTCAAACCAAACTATTCATTTCATGGCTTAGTGCAATGTGTGAGCTCAGCACTGTCCCAATGACTCTTGGAAAGAAGCACTTTCCTAAGTCATATGTTGGGTCACATCCTTACCCTAAGAGTGGTGAGACCTTTTCCTTTTTAATTTATATAGACATTTTCTGACCCAATTCTTCATCCTTCTTTTCTGGTATGTACTGTACATAAGCTCTGATTTTATTGTATGCTGACAATGCAGCAATCTTGTCTCTTCATAGATGGGCATGAGAAAGGCACTGTGGTCTCTAGCTATCTTTTGCAAAGTTGAAAAGCTGGCTACTTTCCAGAAAATCAAGGTTTGATATGGTCAGATGACTAAATCAATAAAATTTCTGTTCTGTTCAGAAGATCAAGGTGCTGCCTTTTGCAAATATACATATATATTCAAAAGATACACATCTATCAAATCAACAGGAACAAAATTGAGCAGGTATTTGTGTGCAGGTATCTTGGGGTGCTTCTTCATGTCTCTTTGTGATGGAGAGAGGACCTCAGGTATACTGCTGTCTGTGCCCACAGCAGCACAATAGCAGCCCTTAAATTCTTCTGCACAAAGAAGAGTTATTTTGACCTGGTGGCAAGTTATTTTGACAAGGCATTCAAAACTAAGGCTATCCCTCACCTTCTTCATGACATACCAATCTGTATGTTTAGAAAACTGCCTAATTTAAATCAAAGATTCTCTGATCTACCTTGGCTGTCCCCAGCTTGTAATTAATGCAGTTTTTCACTTGGAGCAGTGGCTAATATCTCTGGAGTCATGTTCTCAGTCGGTGGCTGGAATTATTTTTTCTTCCAGCAGAACTTGCCCCAATATTTTTTCTTCCCAGATGATTTTGAAAACAACTAAAAAATTGATGGAGAAGCTCAATGACTTGCATTTGTCCTCACATCGGACTCTGCTGAAGGCTTCAACCATGCCAAAAGACTTATTAGACGTTATTGTGTCTGGGATTGGGATCGCTAACCTGATCATAGTGAAGCCCCTGGCCTCTTGAATCATGGGGTTTTTAACAACAGGCACACTTTAGGTCCTTCTTTTGTTAACATTACTGCTTCAGAACATCTGCTGGGCCTTTACTGTAGTAGGACTTAAGATTCTGCCCTCTGCAATGCTATTGGGTAGTTTCATAATTACCTACCTGTTTCTTAGAGGCTGTGATCTTGTGGATTAGGCTCTGTGGAATTTCTCATTTCATAGGGTTGGGCAAACCAGTTGATTTATCCTTTTCTTCAGAGAATTCCAGGCAGGGAGCCTGATTGCTACCTACATCTATTATTTGATTGCTGTCCCAATAGTAACTATAGAGGTTCTAAACCTTGTTTCTTTGTATATGCCATTTGCCACTTGTTGGACTGCAAAATATTATAATAGGCGTTTATTATACAGTTTTATTTTAAGTTACATTGTAAGTTAGTATTAGCAAAATTATCTTATTTTGTATATATAGCTATTAAATTTAAACCTGTTTCCATTCTTAGACACAGATTCCTTTTTCAGTGACAAAAGGAGGCAAAAACGGTCAATGATAACCTCTAAAATACCAGTGAAATTACATCTAAAGTTAATTTATTTATTCAAGATAATATATGTTTAGCTTAACGACAATAGTATAATGATATAAAGGGTCAGGGTGTTGCTTTGCTAATAAGTTTTAATTTAAACATTATTGAGGTGGGAAAAGGAGAGCAGAATTTGGCAAATCAGAGCTGAAATACACATGTAGACATTTTTTTAAAAAGGTTTTCTTTTAACAAGACTTTGTTAAAAATTGTAAACAGCAAATTACAAACTTGAATCAGTTAACTAAATTATACATAAGGAATTTCAATTGAGATCTGTTGTTTATGCTTGGTTCTGCAGAAGCAGTGACTGTCACCACCACTAGAGCTCCCTCAAAAATCCCCAGGACAGCTTCTTTAGCAAGGACCACCACACCCAAGCCACCAACCACAACCTCCAAACCAAAGTCAACAACCAAACGTTCACCCAAACCTATGCCAAAACCCAAACCAATGTCTTTAAAGAAGAAGATGCACAAGAAGGTGTCTCATGAAACTATGGAAGGTAAACTTACCTGAATTTTTCTGGAAGAATTTTTTTTTGCGGGGGGGTGCATGTTAATACACACACACACATACACACAAATATAAATTCCTCCCAGGAATGGGGAGAAAGGCAAATGTTGGGATGGATAAATACTTTTAAAAATTCAGTCACAATGATACATCCTTTTAATGGTTTCCACAGAATCAAATTTGCAGTCTTGACTGCCATAGGTGGCTTGCTAACCAAATACTTCTTCATCTTATATATTTGGAACTTAAGTGTGCAAAGGTCAGGTGCTTCTACCTTCCACTTGACCTGCAGTTTAGAACAAGGAGGGGCCAATTTTTTTTATTTTTTATTTTTGCCATGGACTGCATCCAATATCACCTGGGCAGACAGAGTTCCCTTGCTCTCCCTGGGCTTCAAGTTTAAAGAACAAAAAGTCCTTAAAGTTTAAAAAGTTCTTAAAGGCTTAAAATTTAAAGAACGAAAGGCATTTTATGAAGTGGTGTATTGATGTGATGAAAACAAGAATGTTTTGCAAGGGAAAAAAGATACGAAGCATACTGTATAAAGTTAATGTAAACCAATTATAATAATGTTTGCTTTGTTTTTCCTTATTCCATGCATTTAATGTCTTTGTCTTATTATTTCTTATTCCCTTTCTACATTTTGCATACTGTTGCTTACCCCAAAAGGGAATAGTGTGATAGATACAGTATGTATACATGTATATATGTACATTCAGAAAACACTGTAATATATTACAACTGTTTTGGAAGTCAGTTTTTAAAATGACATGGGAGGAAAGAGAAATGCTGATGAAAAACTTAATGCTGTAGATATTCTTATTTACCTGTATTTTAATGTTTTTTCATTCTGAGTCCTATAGGCAAGTCATGGAATTTTGGACTATCAGTGTTGTTTGGATAGGGAATTGTAATAGTCCAGCAGGTGTGTAAACTTGTTGACTTATAATGTAAAAATCTGAACCAATGTACAATCTGAGAAGCCAGCTTCAGGACAGGTTTTAAGGTCCTTCAGTTTCTACTCTGAAAAGATAGAAAAAAAGTATCTTCTTACTTTCAAATATTGTCCACAAATTATATATCTAATGGAGCTTAATCTTTTTGGAGGCTAATTGAAGCATATCAGCAGTCATTCTATTTCTGCACAATGCCTCAAAAGACATTTATAAACTGGGGAGAAGAGGTTAAAGAAGGCCTGGTACATTTCAGTATGGCCCAAATCATGCTTTGCAGCTAGTCAGGACAAATTGACCTGAGGCCAATTTAGGGATGGACCAATCTGAACCATTGAATGCAAACTTTGAAGCAGATTGGATGGTCTCTGCACAATCCTAACTGAATTTTTTTCTTCTATAAAAAATACAGTTGTGGGATCAAGTTTGGAAGCATTTGGGGCCATGTCCAAGACTTTGGAGGGAGGGCCATATGCAACGTAAAGCCCCAAATTATGTATTCCACCCTTCCAGGGACTCCATCTGTGAACAAGAACTATAATCTTTAGAAATTTTATCTTTTTGATGACTGTAGAACATTCTGAACAGTCTTCTACTTCTTCAAAATCTTCAATGATTCGGAAAACAATGGCTTCATTAGAAGTTCCTGAGGATACAACCAAGACAAATGATAAAAATAATGAGGAATTAGAAGAAGAAATCAGAGGTATGCCTTCTGATTGTTTTTAAGCATCCAAGAATAAGGATTTCAGAGAAACAGACATACAAGTAATGTACATTTTTCTATCTTGAAAAGGAATTTAAAAATTTAAAAATAAAGTATTATTCCTAATCTTCAAGGGTGTCTTCAGGGTATGGTTAAATAAATAAATAAATAAATAAATAAATAAATAAATAAATAAATAAATAAATAAGATGGCCATGATGGTGTGAGCAAAGCTCTGCCTGTTTCTTACATGTGTCACATATGCGGTGCACATAAAAAATAGGAAGACCTTTGATTACACTGTTGCAATCACCTTGACTTTTTAAACCATATCCTTTGGACGCCCTTGCTAATCTTCCAGTAGAGGGTAAGAATAAACAAACCTTGCTGATTTCATTTGGAGTGCTGAGTACTGAGATCTTTCATCTTTAAATGAATTGGGCCCAGGAGAGCAATCTGGTGAATTTGTCAAAGCATTAGGAGTTGTAGCATGCTGACAAACCCAGAAACCTGCTGGTACAATCTGGAAGGCTACAAGCCAGAAGGAGCAGCATTAACTTCTCTTTCCTGTTTTCATTTAAACAATATCTATCACATTGCAAAGAACTGGAGGGAGTAAAATTGATATTAGGACCCAGCAGAATCTCAAATTTGTCTAGTCTGTTCCTGCTATGTTGCCTTATTATGTTTGAAGCTTTGGAAAGAGTTAACTTCAGAGGCCAGTGGTTGAGGCAAAAAGGGGAGTCCAAGGTCAAGTTTTCTTCTTTTCTTGTTTTACAGTAGTTGCAAACAGTGTGGTAAAAGAATAAATCCATTAAAAGATTTTGATAATAATTTGAAGTACTTTGAGTTTAGATTTTTTTAAATTGTGTCATACAATGAGAAGAATTTGTCAGTGAGTAGCTAATCATTGTTTAAAATCTTTTTTCCCTTCCGAAATACAGAATTATTTTTGCTGAACATCACAAGCTGAGGTTGGTTATATAGCATACCAACTAGAATTGTTTTATAGAAATCTATATAATGTATTGCTAATGCTTGTTTCCTGCATTAAAAAATGCTTTTAGAACTGGTGGTTCCTTTCATCATTTTAAACCTACAGGCCTGCAAACAAAGATGTTGAAAAGTTTCCAAGGGATGAAAAATATAATGTTTAATTCTCCCCCCTTTTCCCCCCCTTTAGCTCATGAATCATCAAAGTCATCAAGAAAATCTTCAAAATCCAAAGCAGTGAAAGTGATTTCAGAGGATGATGGCAGTGGGGTAGACAATGCAGTGACAAGAAAGGCTACCACAACTACTACAAATATCAGTACAACAAGGCAGCCTTCTATTACAACCACAGCAAGGCTGCCATCTACCACAAGCACGACAAGGATACCCTCCACCACAAGTACAACAAGGCTGCCATCCATCACAAGCACAAGTCTGCCATCTACTTCATCCACAATAAAGCTACCACCCAATGCAACCACAGCAAAGCTATTACTCACCACAGTAACTCAACAATCATCCACAACCACAACACAGCTTCCAACCACGACAATGAGGCAGCCATCTGCTACAACTATGAAAAATCCGGCTTCCACAACCACAACCACAACGAAGCCAGCATCCATTACAGCAGCTATAAAGCCACTACCCATCACAACTATGTCAACTAAACTGCCATCCACCAGCACCACCACCAAGCTTCCACCTGCCACAACCACCACAAAACTTCCATCTACCACCACCACCACCACAAAGCTGCCATCCACCACCGCCACCACCACACAGCTGCCATCTACCACCACCACCACTACCACCACCACCACCACAAAACTTCCATCTACCACCGCCTCCACAAAGCTGCCATCCACCAACACCACCACAAAACTTCCATCTACCACCAACACCACCATGCTTCCATCTGCCACCACCACCACAAAGCTGCCATCCACCACCACCACCACAAAGCTGACATCCACCACCACCACCACCACAAACCTTCCATCTACCACCACCACCACCAAACTGCCATTGGTCACCACCACCACTAAGCTGCCATTTACCACCACCACAAATCTGCCATCCACCACAACCACCACCACAAAGCTGCCATCCACTGCTACTACCACAACAAAGCAGCCAACCACCATGGCAACAACAAGACTTCCACCCACCATGACAACAAAGCTGCTACCCATTGATACAAAGTTACTGCCTACCACAACCACCACAAAGCTGCCATCCACCCAAGTCGCTACAAAGATGCCACCTACAACCATGACAATGAAAATGCCTTCTACCATGTCGAAACTGCCACCCACAACCACCACCACGAACATGCCATCTACCATGAGTATCACAAAATCATCATCTACCACAACTACTGTGAAGCTGCCTTCGACTTCTACAAATCAACCTATGACAGAGCTTACAACCCAAGGAAATAAAGGTATTACAACAATTCTGGATGATCATATTAGCTATTCCCCAACTCCCCATTCTGAGAATCTTATTAGATTCTTCAAAATTACTACCACAAAACCATTAGGTTTGCCATCTAGTTCTACTTCTATAACCAGTAATATATCTCTACCTATCAGAACTATGGAAGCTATTAACAAAGATGAAAGTGCTATTTCACCAAACCCCACAACTTCCTCACTTAAAGCTATAACAGGGCTGACTACAAGAGATACTACTACTATAGCAATGTCAAGAGATGATGAGGATGGACCCAACCCATACAACAGAGTTACACCAACAAGAAAAACAAGAAGAGTAACAGAAGAAACTAATAAAGTAGATATCATTACTGCAAGAAAAGAGACTGTAAGAGCAGACATTAAACATACAGGCAGAAAAGCAGACACAATAACAACTCCTGATGGGGTTGATAAAAGTGACAAGCCAGACACAACTACTGCAGCGAGGGAAGGAACAATTACACAGAATGGTCAAGATGAGACCAGTCATAAAACTGACAATCCAGAGACAAGCACTCCTGTCACAGAGACAAGAATGACACCAACAAATTCAGATGACGCAACCACTTTTGATGGAATTGATAAAAGTGACAATCCAGAGACAAGCACTCCTATCACAGAGATAACGATGACACCAACAAATTCAGATGACGCAACCCCTTCTGATGGAATTGATAAAAGTGACAATCCAGACAGAACTACTGCACTGAGAGAATCAACAACTACACAGACTGGTCAAGATGAGACCAGTCATAAAAGTGACAATCCAGAACCAACCACTCCTGTCACAGAGAAAATGTGGACACCAACAAATTCAGAAGTCACAACCCCTTTTGATGGAGTTAATCAAAGAGACAAGCCAGACAGAACTACTGCAGTGACAGAAGCAACAATTACAGAGACTGGTCAAGATGAGACCAGTCATAAAAGTGACAATCCTGAGACAAGCACTCCTGTCACAGAGAAAACAATGACAACAACAAATTCAGATGACACAACCCCTTCTGATGGAGTTGATCAAAGTGACAATCCAGAGACAAGCACTCCTGTCATAGAGAAAATGATGACACCAACGAATTCAGATGACACAACCAGTTCTGATGGAATTGATAGAAGTGACAAGCCAGATAGAACTACTGCAGTGACAGGAGGAACAACTACACAGACTGGTCAAGATGAGACCAGTCATAAAAGTGACAATCCTGAGACAAGCCCTCCTGTCACAGAGACAACCTGGACACCAACAAATTCAAAAATCACAACCCCTTCTGATGGAATTGATAAAAGTGACAAACCAGACAGAACTACTGCAGTGACAGAAGAAACAACTACACAAACTGATCAAGATGAGACCAGTCATAAAAGTGATAACCCAGAACCAACCACTCCTGTCACAGAGACAATGTGGACACCAAGAAATTCCGAAGTCACAACCCCTTCTGATGGAGGTGATCAAAGTGACAATCCAGGCAGAACTACTGCAGTGACAGAAGCAACAGCTACACAGACTGGTCAAGATGAGACCAGTCATAAAAGTGGCAATCCAGAACCAACCACTCCTGTCACAGAGACAATGTGGACACTAACAAATTCAGAAGTCACAACCCCTTCTGATGGAGTTGATCAAAGAGACAAGCCAGAGACAAGTACTCCTGTCACAGAGAAAATGATGACACCAACGAATTCAGGTGACACAACCAGTTCTGATGGAGTTGATAAACGTGACAAGCCAGACAGAACTACTGCAGTGACAGGAGGAACAATTACACAGACTGGTCAAGATGAGACCAGTCATAAAAGTGAAAATCCAGAGACAAGCACTCCTGTCACAGAGACAATGTGGACACCAACAAATTCAGAAGTCACAACCCCTTCTGATGGAGGTGATCAAAGTGACAATCCAGGCAGAACTACTGCAGTGACAGAAGCAACAGCTACACAGACTGGTCAAGATGAGACCAGTCATAAAAGTGACAATCCAGAACCAACCACTCCTGTCACAGAGACAATGTGGACACTAACAAATTCAGAAGTCACAACCCCTTCTGATGGAGTAGATCAAAGAGACAAGCCAGAGACAAGTACTCCTGTCACAGAGAAAATGATGACACCAACGAATTCAGGTGACACAACCAGTTCTGATGGAGTTGATAAACGTGACAAGCCAGACAGAACTACTGCAGTGACAGGAGGAACAATTACACAGACTGGTCAAGATGAGACCAGTCATAAAAGTGAAAATCCAGAGACAAGCACTCCTATCACAGAGACAATGTGGACACCAACAAATTCAGAAGTCACAACCCCTTCTGATGGAGTTGATCAAAGTGACAAGCCAGACAGAACTGCAGTGACAGAGGCAACAGCTACACAGACTGGTCAAGATGAGACCAGTCAAAAAAGTTACAATCCAGAACCAACCACTCCTGTCACAGAGACAATGTGGACACCAACAAATTTAGAAGTCACAACCCCTTCTGATGGAGTTGATCAAAGTGACAATCCAGAGACAAGCACTCCTGTCACAGAGACAATGTGGACACCAACAAATTCAGAAGTCACAACCCCTTCTGATGGAGTTGATCAAAGTGACAATCCAGAGACAAGCACTCATGTCACAGAGAAAATGATGAAACCAACAAATTCAGATGACACAACCGGTTCTGATGGAGTTGATCAAAGTGACACTCCAAACGTAACTACTGCAGAGACAGAAGCAACAATTACACAGACTGGTCAAGATGAGACCCATCATAAAAGAGACAATCCAGACACAAGCACTCCTGTCACAGAGATAACAATGACAACGACAAATTCAGATGATACAACCCCTTCTGATGGAGTTGATACAAGTGACACCACCACTTCTGATGGAGTTCATAAAAATGACAGGCCAGACAGAACTACTGTAGTGACAGAAGCAACCACTACACAGACTGGTCAAGATGAGACCAGTGATAAAAGTGACAATCCAGAACCAACCACTCCTGTCACAGAGACAAGAATGACATCAACATATTCAGATGACACAACCCCTTCTTATGAAGTTGATAAAAGTGACAAGCCAGACAGAATTACTGCAGTGACAAAAGCAACAACTGCACAGACTGGTCAAGATGAGACCAGTGATAAAAGTGATAATCCAGAACCAACCATTCCGGTCACAGAGACAGTGACAAGAACAAATTCAGAAGTCACAACACCTTCTTATGGAGTTGATAAAAGTGACAAGCCAGACAGAATTACTGCAATGACAGAAGCAACAACTGCACAGACTGGTCAAGATGACACCAGTGATAAAAGTGACAATCCAGAACCAACCACTCCTGTCACAGAGACAATGTGGACACCAACATATTCAGATGACACAACCCCTTCTGATGGAGTTGATCAAAGTGACAAGCCAGACAGAACTACTGCAGTGACAGAAGCAACCACTACACAGACTGGTCAAGATGAGACCAGTCATAAAAGTGACAATCCTGAGACAAGCACTCCTGTCACAGAGACAACGTGGACACCAACATATTCAGATGACGCAACCCCTTCTGATGGAGTTGATCAAAGTGACAAGCCAGACAGAACTACTGCAGTGACAGGAGGAACAACTACACAGGCAGGTCAAGATGAGACCAGTCATAAAAGTGACAATCCAGAGACCAGCACTCCTGTCACAGAGACAACAATGACAACAACATATTCAGATGACGCAACCTCTTCTGATGGAGTTGATCAAAGTGACAATCCAAACCGAACTACTGCAGTGACAGAAGCAACAACTACACAGACTGGTCAAGATGACACCAGTGATAAAAGTGACAATCCAGAACCAACCACTCCTGTCACAGAGACAACAATGACAACAACAATTTCAGAAGTCACAACCCCTTCTGATGGAGTTGATAGAAGTGACAAGCCAGACAGAACTACTGCAGTGACAGGACGAACAATTACACAGACTGGTCAAGATGAGACCAGTGATAAAAGTGACAATCCTGAGACAAGCACTCCTGTCACAGAGACAACTTGGACACCAACAAATTCAGATGACACAAGCCCTTCTGATGGAGTTGATAGGAGTGACAAGCCAGACAGAACTACTGCAGTGACAGAAGCAACAACTACACAGATTGGTCAAGATGAGACCAGTGATAAAAGTGACAATCCAGAACCAACCACTCCTGTCACAGAGACAACAATGACACCAACATATTCAGATGACACAACCCCTTCTGATGGAGTTGATCAAAGTGACAAGCCAGACAGAACTACTGCAGTGACAGAAGCAACCACTACACAGACTGGTCAAGATGAGACCAGTCATAAAAGTGACAATCCTGAGACAAGCACTCCTGTCACAGAGACAACGTGGACACCAACATATTCAGATGACGCAACCCCTTCTGATGGAGTTGATCAAAGTGACAAGCCAGACAGAACTACTGCAGTGACAGGAGGAACAACTACACAGGCAGGTCAAGATGAGACCAGTCATAAAAGTGACAATCCAGAACCAACCACTCCTGTCACAGAGACAACAATGACAACAACAAATTCAGATGACACAAGCCCTTCTGATGGAGTTGATAGAAGTGACAAGCCAGACAGAACTACTGCAGTGACAGAAGCAACAACTACACAGACTGGTCAAGATGAGACCAGTGATAAAAGTGACAATCCAGAACCAACCACTCCTGTCACAGAGACAACAATGACAACAACAAATTCAGATGACACAAGCCCTTCTGATGGAGTTGATAGAAGTGACAAGCCAGACCGAACTACTGCAGTGACAGAAGCAACAACTATACAGACTGGTCAAGATGAGACCAGTCATAAAAGTGACAATCCAGAGACCAGCACTCCTGTCACAGAGACAACAATGACAACAACATATTCAGATGACGCAACCTCTTCTGATGGAGTTGATCAAAGTGACAAGCCAGACAGAACTACTGCAGTGACAGAAGCAACCACTACACAGACTGGTCAAGATGAGACCAGTCATAAAAGTGACAATTCAGAGACCAGCACTCCTGTCACAGAGACAACAATGACAACAACATATTCAGATGACGCAACCTCTTCTGATGGAGTTGATCAAAGTGACAATCCAAACCGAACTACTGCAGTGACAGAAGCAACAACTACACAGACTGGTCAAGATGAGACCAGTGATAAAAGTGACAATCCAGAACCAACCACTCCTGTCACAGAGACAACAATGACACCAACAATTTCAGAAGTCACAACCCCTTCTGATGGAGTTGATAGAAGTGACAAGCCAGACAGAACTACTGCAGTGACAGGACGAACAATTACACAGACTGGTCAAGATGAGACCAGTCATAAAAGTGACAATCCTGAGACAAGCACTCCTGTCACAGAGACAACTTGGACACCAACAAATTCAGAAGTCACAAACCCTTCTGATGGAGTTGATCAAAGTGACAAGCCAGACAAAACTACTGCAGTGACAGAAGCAACCACTACACAGACTGGTCAAGATGACACCAGTCATAAAAGTGACAATCCTGAGACAAGCACTCCTGTCACAGAGACAACAATGACAACAACAAATTCAGATGACACAAGCCCTTCTGATGGAGTTGATAGGAGTGACAAGCCAGACAGAACTACTGCAGTGACAGAAGCAACAACTACACAGATTGGTCAAGATGAGACCAGTGATAAAAGTGACAATCCAGAACCAACCACTCCTGTCACAGAGACAACAATGACAACAACAAATTCAGATGACACAAGCCCTTCTGATGGAGTTGATAGAAGTGACAAGCCAGACAGAACTACTGCAGTGACAGGACGAACAATTACACAGACTGGTCAAGATGAGACCAGTCATAAAAGTGACAATCCTGAGACAAGCACTCCTGTCACAGAGACAACTTGGACACCAACAAATTCAGAAGTCACAACCCCTTCTGATGGAGTTGATCAAAGTGACAAGCCAGACAGAACTACTGCAATGACAGGAGGAACAACTACACAGACAGGTCAAGATAAGACCAGTCATAAAAGTGACAATCCAGAACCAACGACTCCTGTCACAGAGACAACAATGACAACAACATATTCAGATGATGCAACCCGTTCTGATGGAGTTGATCAAAGTGACAAGCCAGACAGAACTATTGCAGTGACAGAAGCAACAACTACACAGGCAGGTCAAGATGAGACCAGTCATAAAAGTGACAATCCAGAACCAACCACTCCTGTCACAGAGACAACAATGACAACAACAAATTCAGATGACACAAGCCCTTCTGATGGAGTTGATAGAAGTGACAAGCCAGACAGAACTACTGCAGTGACAGGACGAACAATTACACAGACTGGTCAAGATGAGACCAGTCATAAAAGTGACAATCCTGAGACAAGCACTCCTGTCACAGAGACAACTTGGACACCAACAATTTCAGAAGTCACAACCCCTTCTGATGGAGTTGATCAAAGTGACAAGCCAGACAGAACTATTGCAGTGACAGAAGCAACCACTACACAGACTGGTCAAGATGAGACCAGTCATAAAAGTGACAATCCAGAGACAAGCACTCCTGTCACAGAGACAATGTGGACACCAACAAATTCAGAAGTCACAACCCCTTCTGATGGAGTTGATCAAAGGGACAATCCAGAGACAAGCACTCCTATCACAGAGACAATGTGGACTCCAACAAATTCAGAAGTCACAACCCCTTCTGATGGAGTTGATCAAAGTGACAATCCAGACAGAACTACTGCAGTGACAGGACGAACAATTACACAGACTGGTCAAGATGAGACCAGTCATAAAAGTGACAATCCAGAGGCAAGCACTCCTGTCACAGAACCAACTATGACACCCACATATTCAGATGACACAACCAGTTCTGATGGAGTTGATAAAAGTGACACTCCAGACAGAACTACTGCAATGACAGAAGGAACAATTACACAGGCTGGTCAAGATGAGAGCAATCATCAAAAGGACAATTCAGAAACAAGCACTGCTGTCACAGACAGAACATGGACCGCATCAAATTCAGATGACACAACCAGTTCTGATGGAATTGATAAAAATGACAATCCAGAAATAAGTACTGATGGAATTGATACAAGTGATAATCTGCACAGAACGTCTATAGTGACAGAAGCAACAGTTATCCCAACTACTCGAGATTACAGAACTAGTCCTAATGGAGTTGATAAGAGTGAGAATCCAGAAACAAGCACTCCATTCTCAGAGGCAACAATGACACCAACAAATCCAGATGACTCAATCGATCCTGATGTGATTGATAAAAGTGCCATTCCAGAAATAGGCACTCCAGTCATAGAGACAATGATGGCAGCAACAAAATCAGATGACCTGATTAATCATTATGGAATTGATAAAAGTGACAGTGCAGTCAGAACTACTGCAGTGATAGGAACAATTATTACACCATCTGATTTAGATGACTCAACCAATCCTGATAGTGTTGACAAAAGTGACAACTCTGATTATACTACTGCAGTTGTAGGTACAATATTTGTAGTGCCTGAGCCAGATGATACAGTCAATCGAGATGATATCATAAGCGATGTCCAGCCAGATAAGACTATGCCTGTTACAGACACAACAATTATGACTAATCTGAATGACAGATCTACTCATGATAGAGTTGACAAAAGTGTCAATCTAGGTAGGATTACTGCAGTAATAGAAACAGGAATTACACAAACTGATCCAGATGATCCAATCTATCCAGATGATATGATCAGATATGACAAGATGGATAAGATTATTAATGTTACAGGGACAACAATTACAATGACTAATCCAGATGTGAGAATCAATTACAAGATTAGTACAGTCACAAAGACAACAATTGCAAAGACTGATCCAGTGGGTACAACCAGTTCTGATAACAGAAGGGCCTTCCCTGATGGAACTAGTGCAGTCATAAAGATAATGCCAACTGATCAAAGAAGTGACACACTCATTCCTGAAGTTAATGTTAAAAGTAACAGACCAGAAGAAACTACTATAAACATGGATATTATAAGAAAAGATACTGACCCATCAAGAAATTCACCTACTCCCAATAGCAATGGTATCAATAGATTGGAAACAATTAAAACAGTTGCAAAGACAATAATAGCACAGACTGATACACAGACAACTGTCAGCATCACAATAGATTCGAAACGTTTGAGTAATTCTTCTAAACCTGAGCGAAATGACAGGCCAGGTAGCATCACCACAGTCACAAAAACTTCGCCTATCACAACAGAATCAAATCTTAGATTACCTAACCCAAATGACAGTGATAAAAAGGGAAAGGCAGATTTCATTACCAAAATTACTCGGCCATTAACTACTGAAACTACAACCTCCCCTCGAATAAATAAACCTGAACATCCAGATGTAACAACTAATACAAAAATTAATCTTGTTTCAGATAAAGGAATCACAAAGGGAAACCCAACTAACAAGAATACAGTAACACAAGTGAGTACAACTTCTTCCACATCAAAATCTCCTGACTCCCTATCTTCTACAACAAACAAAATTGCATCATATTCCTCTACTTGGTCCACCATTGTTATACCTACAACACGAAGCCAAGTCACCTCTTACCCCCGTCCAAGAGACTCTACAAATTCCACATCTAGATCTCCAGAGAGGATTATCAACAAAACTACAGCATATGTTCAACCAGAAAAGATTGCCATACCTCTATTGTATAACGGTATATTCACTTTTTCTTTTTACATCACTATACTGGAGTTCAGTATGATACCAATAATGTGTAATAAGTCTGAACTATAACTATCTTTCTGAAAGGCACTGAGATGTTACGTGTGAGTGGGGAATTGTAAGCCTAACACAATTAATAGAAGATTGGGTTGTTATTTAGGGAGAATGAAGAAAGAAATGTGTTCCAGACCACGGATCATGATGATCTCAGGAGCACCAATATATCTGAAGTAATCTCAAGTAATTTCCTTAAAAATAACTTTCCTCTTCACATCTTGTATATCTCCAGATAAGCCTTTTTCTTGTGCCACTGCTCTGTTTTTGAAACATCAGATTGTATTCTTGGGTTCTTACTGCTGGATAATTGTTTCCTTGCTGTTTGGAAAGATCTGTGAGGGTTGTTGCATCATTTGATGAGGGGGTTTATTTTATTTTATTTTTTTATATTTGTATCTTGTCTTTCCTCTATGTAGTTCAACAGTGTTTCCCCACCCTCATTTTATCTACAACAGTTTAACCAACCTTACCTTTCTGGTGGGGTAAGCTGAAAATGTAGCAATTAACTGAAGATTATCCCCTGAATTTCATGACTAAATTGATATTTAAGCCTCGGGCCTCAGATATTACATTACAATTCCCATTAGCTGTAGCCTGCCGTGATGGTTGGACTTGATGGAAATTGCAGTACGAAGGATTTGGAAGGGATCACATTTGGAAAATACTGTTATGCTCCAAAAGAGAGCATGGAAAGATTAGTTGCAGAACTCTTTCTTAAAGTACTGTATCTAAGCATTCTGTATTATTCTCATTTGTTTGGTATTCTCATGTCCCACATACCTTTTGGACTTTGCTGCCCCCCAGTTGATTATTTAAGGATCAATGTGGCCATTAATTTGACCAAATTAATGTTATAATCTGACTTTGGTGCACAGCTTTTAAAAATGCAACATATTTAATGAGTGGCTTAATAAGGGCTTTAGCACTACATGAAAAAATCAATCAGGAGCTACCTACTACATTTGCACCTATGATCTATAGTAATACTGCATATATTTTGGATGCTACTTGATGAATCACATATATCAAGTGTAGCATGTTCTTATTTCATGATTAAGGTGTTTTCAGTTCCATTCACTTTTGCAGTATTGATGAGATAAGCTAGTAAAAACTCTGAGGTATATTCAAGCTATTATATGTTTGCCTTAATATAGCATGCATAGAAATGTTAAAATATTTAATGCTTGTTTTCCTGTCCTTTGAGAAAGGTTGCATCCTTTTGACTAGAAAAAGCTGGCCTAGAAACCAGGAGATTGTGAGTTCTAGGCCTTCTTTAGGCATGAAAGCTGGCTGGGTATCTTAGGTCCTTACTGGAGGACTAATACTTTTCCAGAATGTCATGTTTCCTTAGCGTTTTCACTATTTCTAATTTATTCCCAAATTAGGAAGAGTGCACTTGAAATATTTGAGAAAGTAAATGAAACTTAACTATTCCCACCCAGTTCCCCAATTAATTTCTGTAGTTGCTACAGAATGAATGGCACAAGGGTAAGCCATATTTATCTAAAAGCAGAAAGCTGAAGTGTCATAGAAAATAATGTACCAAACAGTGCCCTTTTAAATTAATAACTTATTTGGATTAAACACCCTGGTAATCATATTATATGTTCCAAGAACAGAGTATATCATAAGATCTTTTCCCTAGAAATATTCCAAAAAATCACAGCTATTTCAGATAAAAATAATACATTAAGCCAATGCATTATGCCTTAATTCAAACTACTGCATATTTCTTTGCAGAAACATTTTTTGGGGGGAGGAAAGTTTGGGGGTTCATTCCAATTAAATGTATTATCATAAACTCTCAAATTATGCGTATGTTCTTCTCAATGTGATTTATGGTGTTTATTAGATAATTTATCATATAAAGCCTAGATTTTAAAAATAAAAATAGTTAATTATTTACTAGATATACCAGAAGAGATGAACTTGTGTAACCAGAAGCCTGTGAATGGGATTGTCCCTCTACAAAATGGATCAATAGCAGTATTTAGAGGTGAGTTAGCACATGGCAGAACTTAAGTTTTGGCCAAATGTTACAGGATAAAAGATGCATTTTGTTATGAACATTTCCATCCCAGCCCAGGGTGAAGTCACACAGTGGTTGGTAGTCCTGATGAAGATCTTCTCTATTTCCATCAGAAGATATATTCAGCCAGTACAATGGTACTTGAAATGTACTTTGCACTGTTGATATGATTGTAGCATCCAGAAAACCCACTCCAAAACTGGAGCAAGACCATTTGAACAGCTGAGAAACAAACCATTAACTTTGGTTGAAAATATTTATAGCCCTCATTAAACTACCCAAACTCAACCTTCCCTGTACTGCCTGGAGATTCTTGGAATAGTAGTCTAACACAGCTGGAGTTTGGGAGGCTGATGTTTGTATAGAATTCCACAAACTAGTTGCCCAGGCCACCATGGGCTACCCACTGTTTCACCTTCCACCAAGTTTCCATTTACTGTAAAATCTGCCTTGCTGCTAAGAGGTTCATGGTTGAGTATTAATATACCCTAACCCTAACCCTCTCTTTCCACATCACTGGCATTTGCTTGGCTTTGCAGGTCATTACTACTGGCTGCTAAATGGAACAAGCCCACCCTCCCCTCAGCCTCGTAAAATCACTGAGGTGTGGCATATCCCCTCCCCAATTGACACAGTCTTCTCCAGATGTAACTGTGATGGCAAAATGTTCTTTTTCAAGGTGAGTAATGTTTCTTTTCCACAACATGGATCTTGGTACCATAAGAGTTAAGAGATGGAGAAGCTACTTGTAATTTAAAAAATCTGAAATGCTACATTAAACAACAGAAAACATGATACTGTTGATGAACAGATGATGAATCAGGTAAATCTGCTTCACTTCATTTGTGTACTTATATGCAATTTGCTACAAGCTACCAGATTTTCTTTTGAAGAAATCAAAAGGATTGACTTTGGTGGAGAAGACAATGGTCTGCTTGTATGTATGAATTCAGATGATCAAGTTCTCTGAGCAAAGCAAAAAGATTCCCTGTTCTGAGAAACAACCATATGATCATGTTTGACAGGAGAATTTTAAATAAGTTTTTTTGATGAGATGCCAATCAAATTAATCATCATCACCAGCAATGGAGAAGTTTTCAACCACCTGCCATGTAAGCTACACTTAATATCTTTAGTTAAGAATTTTTTAAAAAATAAATGCATATACAGTGGTACCTCAGGTTATGAACGCCTCTGCTAACGAATTTTGGGTTACGACCAGCTCTGGCCCCAAAAATTTACCTCCGGTTGCGAACCACCTCGAGTTACGAACCAGATACGCAGCCATTTTCCCTGCTGCCACGCGGTCACGGCTTCCTGTGGGTGAGATCGCGGTAGCAAGGAGATGTTCGGTGAGGCTTGTGGTGTGTTTTGTGGTGTTTTGGAAGGTTTTTGGTGTGCTTGTCAGCATGGCTCCAAAGAAAATGCAGAGCAGGCTTGGCAAGAATAAGGCTTTGAAGAAAAAAGTGATGATCGAACTGAAGAAGGACATTATAGAAAATCACGATCGTGGTATTCGTGTGACTGATCTGGCCTCGGAGTACAAGATGGCGAAGTCGACCATCTCAACTATTTTGAAGAATAAAGTTGCCATCAGAGGAGCTGATGTGGCAAAAGGAGTAACGATCTTAACGAGGCAGAGGACACAAGTGCTGGAAGAGGTGGAAAAGCTGTTAGTGTGGCTGAATGAGAAACAGCTGGCAGGTGATAGCGTGAGTGAAGCTATCATCTGTGAAAAAGCCAGGAAACTGCACAGTGATTTACTGTGGAAAAACCCCTCTACCAGCGCAGCAAGTGAGGAATTTAAAGCCAGCAGAGGCTGGTTTGAGAAATTCCGCAAGAGAAGTGGCATCCACAGTGTGGCAAGACATGGTGAGGCTTCCAGTTCTGACAAGGCTGCTGCAGAAGCCTACAAGAAAGAATTTGAGGACTTCATGAAGGCGGAAGGATATGTCGCTCAGCAAGTGTTCAACTGCGACGAGACAGGGCTCTTCTGGAAGAAGATACCAAACAGAACCTACATCACATGGGAGGAAAAGGCACTGCCAGGGCACAAGCCCATGAAGGACAGATTGACCCTTTTGCTGTGTGCGAACGCAAGCGGTGATCTGAAGATTAAGCCGCTACTGGTGTACCATTCCCAGACCCCTCGTGCGTTCAGGGAACACAATGTGAACAAGGCCAGACTGGCTGTCATGTGGAGGGCCAATGCGAGAGCATGGGTCACAAGGCAGTTGTTCATGGAATGGCTGCACGAGGTGTTTGCACCCAGCGTTAAAAAATACCTGTCTGACAACCAGCTGCCTGAAAGGTGCCTTCTTCTGATGGACAGTGCCCCGGCACACCCTCCAGCCTTGGTGGATGATATGGACGCTGAGTATGACTTTATAAAGGTCAAGTTCCTCCCCCCCAACATGAAATCTCTTCTGCAGCCCATGGACCAGCAGGTGATCTGCAACTTTAAGAAGCTCTACACAAAGGCGCTCTTCACCAGGTGTTTCAATGTCACTGAGGAAACATCCTTGAAAGAGTTTTGGAAGAAACATTTCAATGTCCTCCACTGCATCAGCCTCATTGACAAAGCCTGGGAAGATGTCACCTGCCGGACTTTAAACTCAGCCTGGAGGAAACTGTGGCCAGAATGTGTCGCTGAACGTGACTTTGAAGGGTCTGATGCAGAGGTAGTGGAGGAGATTGTGTCCATGGGCAAGAGCATGGGTCTGGTTGTTGATGATGCAGACATAGAGGAGCTTGTTGAGGACCATAAGGAGGAGCTGACCACGGAAGAACTTGCTGAGCTCCAGAGTGAGCAACAGAAAGCGCTTGGCGAGGAGCATTCCACTGAGGAAGAGGACGACGGGGAGGAGGTGAGCAGTGAAGTGATACAATCCATCATGGTGAAATGGAATGAGTGCCAGGATTTCCTTGAGAAGCACCACCCCAACAGAACTGTGACAAACAGAGCGTTGAACATGATGAACGACGTGTTCTCTCATTTCTGGAGGGTTATGCGGCGCAGGAAAAAACAACTGACTTTAGACAGGTTTTTCCCCAGAACTGAGCCTGCAGCTAAGAGGCAAAGAAGAGAGGAAACCCCTGAAGGAGATCTCCCCAGTGTCCTTTTGGAGGGGGACTCTCCCTCCAAACAATAACTGCCTTCCCACCCCATTCTCCCTCTTCATACTGTGCTGTACTGTACTTTTTTTTCATGTTTTTGTGGTTTAAAAATAAAATGCATATGTTTCAGAACTGTTTAACTGTATTTACATTGAACCTTATGGGGAAATTTGCCTCGGGGTGCGACCAAATTCGGAGGGCGGAACGGATTAACCGTATTTACATTGAACCTTATGGGAAAATTTGCCTCGGGTTGCGACCAATTCGAGTTGTGACCAGAGTCATGGAACGGATTAAGTTCGTAACCCGAGGTACCACTGTATTGTTTCATGCAATTCTATATGCATCTCTTTGGCAGTGTACTCTGTTGTAGAAAGTGAGACTTGCTTCTAAGTATGGACAAAATTGTGAAGTAACTTTGCAGCAGATTGACATTATGTTACAAAGCCACACACAGGGACATTTCTATATTCCCATTTTAAGCAAAATGTGAGGTGAGGAAGTTAAGGAATACATATTAAGCTGTAATCCAGTTAAAGCTCAATCATTTATTTATTTTGCTTAATAGGTTTATATGCCACTCCAATTGCTAAACAACTCTAAGTGGCTTACAGTCCTATTGTATGTACACAAGATAAAAACAAGTAAGAAACAAGCAGAGAAATGAACATTACAGAATGAAATATTCCTATGCCAAGAAACCATAAAAAATATCCTCATATACTTCTACAGAGTTCAAGTTGGGTTCTATGAAATCTGCATATATTTGCATATGACTTTAGCTCTCAATCATCCCCATATCTGTTAGAGCATGCTCCATTTTAGATGAAACATCACCTTTTCTCTCACTCTTCCTGTAAAATAGTGTCTTTCCTCTGTAGATTGCCTAAATACTATTTAAATAGCTTATAATAGTTATAGTGATACTTGATTAACAGGGAACAGGGGACTCAAACTTTTTTAAAATCAAAAGAGTTTAAAATGATTAATCAATTTGTCAACTGTATTTTATAACCGTAAATGGCATACTTTCTCAGGGTTTCTCAGCTCTTAGCTTGAATGACAAAACATGAAGGGAAGAAGCTATCCAAGTTTAGGCACCTGGTAAAAAGGTTTTGTTTCAGAGCTAATATGGAAACAGTTTGAAGAATGGGAAAAAATTCAAGGAAACACCGAAATCATCCTGCTTCGTATTAAATATTTCCTGCTCCTCAGCAAGAATTTTAAAATAGAGCGAAAAGCAGATGCAGTCCTTGAAACCTACGTTTGTTAAATCAAGATACCATGAGGAGGCTCTGTATAAGGGATTGGACCAACTCCAAATCTTTTACTGTGGTGTTCAAGCCAGGATATTATTTGCCAAGATTCTTAAGAGTGACCAAGGGGATGCCAGAGTGATGTAACCGCTGCATTTTCCCACTCCAAGCAACTGTGAGTGGCTTGTGCATTGAAATGGCTTTGTTTGAAGAGGTGCAATCTAGTCACATTTAATGAGAGGTTTGGTTGAGCTAAATCAACAAACTAATATGGTTTAGTTGTAGAGAGCTCGGGACAGAGACTTGCGATACAGAAGTTCAAATTTCCACCTTAACACAAAGATCAGTGGATAACATTTGGCCAGTCACACACACATACAAACACAGAGGCTAGGTTCATAGCATATGCTAGGCTAAACATATTTGGATTAATTAATTAATTAATTAATTATGTTTAATTAATTAATATTTATCTATTTTAATTAATATGTATTGTTTTTGCTGTAAACCGCCCAGAGTCACTCTGCAGTGAGATGGACAGTGACAAATTTGAAACCTAAATAAATAAATAAATAGCAGTTGAAATCTAAACAAATAAAGAAATAAATAAATGAAAAGCAGTTGCTAGTTTGTAGCCCAACTGTAGTAGTAGCCCAACTAGTACAGCCCACTGTAGTTATCTGATAAGTCAGTGTATAGGGAAACCTCTGACAAATAGGTAAGTGAATCATATAATCATGCTAATATATTGTATGAAAAGACCATCTCCCCACCAATTCTGTGCTATCTTCAAGCTTTGCTATAAAGGTGGGGGAAACCCCTGGTGTGTATGTCTAGGAAGTGGAGAGGACAGTGTATGTCAGTTCAGCCCCTTGTGGGGAAGGTAGGATATAATAATGATATAATTATGTGATAGATGTTCATTAACTTTCAGGCAAGGACTACAGGTATACTTGGCCCTTTGAGGGCACATGGGGGCTGCACTCCAAAAAGTGGATGGGACCAGGACAAAAACAGTTTCGCTCTGTCTTCCGCATTTAAATAAAATTGAAACTAAATTCATTCTGTACACCGCCTAGGGGTACTCCAGAGTCAAATACTATACTCCACAATTGTCATATTAACAATTGTCAATTTGATGACAACTTTTGGAGGGGCTCAAGAACCATGCACAAGACATACAGGGATATAGCCTGGGGCCACAAATTGTGTACTTCTGTTGTACTGTCTTAAACTGGGATCCTGAATTGTCCTCTCTTTCATGATGTTCCTAAGATGTATTGCCAGGAATTTTGAAGGCCAATTTGCCTTAAAATTGTCCCACTCCCAAAGCCTCATAAATAAATTATGCCTAGCAGGAACCCAGGTGGGCCAGGTTAACTCATACTTGTTTGTAAAAAATACCCAAGCTTTTAAAAAATTCAAGCTAATTCCTTCCATGTAACCATGTAAGCTAAGATACTGTTGTCATGGCTTAGGATGTGTCTGTGTGAAAATAAACTGCAAGCAGTTTTTTTCTGAATTTCTGGGCTGCAGCTTTGGCTACCTACAACCATTTGAATAAATGGAATGTAGTGTTTCTCCATGCTTACTTCAAATTCACTGTTAAAATATATTTTTGCAGCCCCTCTTCCTGGTGAACTATCTCTGAAGAAATAGCTGGGAATTGTAGTCCCATCTGAAGAGCAACAAGTTGGAGAACACTAGACCTAAAGGCTCCAGCAAAGCTCAATTTCGTATAGGTTAAAGAATGGTGCCAGTTTGATGTAGTGGTTAAGGCACCAGGCTAGAAACCAAGGGACTGGAAGTTTTAGTCCTGGTTTAGGCACAAACCCAGCTGGGTGATCTTGGGCCAGTCACTCCCTCAGCCCTAGGAAGGAGACAAGAGCAAACCACTTCCAGGAAAGAAAAAAAAATTGGTTAAAGTACACCAGCAGTTCATTCTGCCAAGTCTCTCTTTCCTAGTTTGTTTTAGCTCTTGCACAATGAGACCACAAACACGAGGGATGTGCTAGCACATTGCTCATTCATAAATCCTGAATGTCTTTCTTGTTTTGCCCGTTGGCCAAGAACAAAATTTGCAGGGATCTGAAAGTGTCTTTTCAGGATGAATATGGCAAGGCTGGATCTCCCTTCCCCATCTCCCCTCAGTCACTGTCAATGCTCTTGTTTTTCTCCCTACTCTTACTCCCCCAACCTCCCCTCAAACCTTTTCCTCTTAGGATGTTTTAGTCCATATTTGGAACAGAATAACCCCGTGATTTTGTTCTGTATCAAGATCAAACAAGCATGTTTCAGTTTGGATACAAACTCGCTGAAATGAGCTATTCCATTTTATCCATCCCTACAAACCACCTTTTTGGGGGAACTTGATTCTGCAATTACCATAACTCCACAATTGGTTAGTCACGGCTAAAAAAACTCCTATATTAGAAGCAAAACTCAACTGGTGTTTCTTCCAAGTTGTATATTTCCCTGTGTTTTTCAATCTGTCATCAACATATAGAGGAGAGCATTCTTAGTGATGGCTTGTACTCTATGGGGCATTTGGTTGCTTCTGAACAGAATTCCAGATGCAAACTTCTACAAGTCAGTTCTGGTTTTAATAGCACTTTCCCCCACTTTTATACTATTTTAAATTGATTTGTATAAGATTGTAATTGTGCTTTTAAACTGGCATTAAGTCACAAAAATGGTGATAAGGCTAATAAAAGCAATAAGCAACTCATGCATTGATATACAGTATATATAAAAAAACCCTTAAACCAGAGTTTAGAGTTCTGCATTTGATCATTATTTATTTATTTAAATGCATTGGCCACCCAACTCCAGTGGACTTTTATATTTACTTTTACATTTTCCTCCCATGTGCTGCTCTGTAGAAGGAAAATCTTTCAAGCCCTGTGTTACATTTCTGCATGAAAGAATTACAAGCTGCATCAGAGCCTAATGCAACATATTTTTATGTACTGGTATAACTTCAGCTAGCATTGTACTTTTCAGGGGCCTCAGTACTGGCGCTTCACCAATGATATAATGGATGTTGGCTATCCTAAGTTGATTCTAAAAGGATTTGGAGGACTGAATGGGAAAATCATGGGAGCTCTTTCTGTGGCTCCGTACAGAAGGAGGCCGGAATCTGTATATATTTTTAAAGAAGGTAGGGTTGTTGTTTTGCATTATCTATCAGGTACATTAAAGAAGTGGTTAATAATTTTATACTTTCTATCTATGTCGTTTTCTTGGTAAAAATACAGGAGTGGTTTACCATTGCCTTCTCCTGCGCAGTCTGAATTGATGACTTTGCCAGTAATGCTAAAGTGATCATCTGCCTCCGGCATCTTCCAATATCGCTGTTTAAACATGTATTTTTAAGTCTGGTTGTTTTTTTTTTTAAATATTATTAAGCTCCTTCCTCTATCAAAAATTTTATTTTAATTGTAGTCTAGTGGCATCTGCATTCCTTTTATTGCATATTTAAATGAGAGAGAGAAAGAGAGAGAGAGAGAGAGAGGAGTTTAAATGCCAATTGCAGTGCTGGTGCAAATCTGTGGTCATAATCAATACTGTTCCCATGTCACAACAGTTCCTGGAATCAAAGTAACTGAAGAATATTTATTCTTGTTTGATTTATTGGACCCTCTCCCTCATTTAGCATACTTTGGGTGCAACAGACCAAATTTCCATCTAGACACCTCTCTGAAATAATGAACAAATGCACTGAATGCTAAGTAGTTTTGATGACTTTTCAATATTTTGAAATTTCCAGCAATTTATGTCATTTGTGAAATGAAATCAGTTGTTACACAAATGAGATAGATCATTGCAAATATGTATTTTTATACTTTATGGACATTCAGGATTGACAGACACCCTGCTTCCTCCAAAGGACTTTAAAAACTGCATTACTTTTCTGCTGTAGGTGGCAATGTTCAACAATATACCTACAAACAAAAACCAAAGAAATGCAAGAAGAAAGTTATAACTGTGAAATATCCAGTTTATAAGCCAAGGACTTTGGTTCTGAGACAGCGGCGCTTTGGACGTGCAGTAAAATCTCGTCAGATCTTCCGAAACACCCGAATCAGGCATTACCCCGTTGCTCGGATCACCCATCGTTCAACAGGCACGGTCCTTGTTTTACACTGTTTAGAGGCTACTGTTAATGGAGTTGTACAATTCTAGAGTGCCAAAAATGAGTTCCAAATGAAGCAGCCTAACTGTATGGGTGTTGATTATATTTTGCTCTTCAAACATTTTGTCACAGGGCTTGTGTGCCATTAAGATACCGTATTTTTCCATCAATAAGACGACCCCATGTACAAGACGACCCCCACTTTTCCAACCCAAAATTAAGAAATCAATATTTTAAAGAGAGTGCAGAACAGATTTTTATTTCGTAATTAGGTAACATTTACCTGATACACTCGGTGGGAGGAGGTCCAAACCGTCCCTCTGCAGCTCTATTTCCATGCTCTTTTGCATAACTGATTACATTCAGTCACGAGTGAAACTGCCAATAGCTTGTCTCTGCAAACAGATTTCCTCCAATTGGTTTGTTCAGCATCAGCTGACGTCAGTTACATAAGGTTCATGATTGGAGGAAGTCTGTTTGCAGAGACAGTATGGGCAGTTTCACTCGTGATTGGAGGCTCATGATTGGAGGAAGCCTGTTTGCAGAGACAAGCTATTTCACTTGTGATTGGAGGCTAGCAATAGGAGGAAGCCTGTCTGCAGGTGCGGTTCTCTCCTCGGCTTACTTCCTTGAATAAGACGCCCTTCAATTTTTAGTGTAAGGATTTTAGAAAAAAGTATCGTCTTATAGTTGGAAAAATACAGTAACTTCTGAATGGTTTTATATCATTTTCTTAATTTCAAAAGAGATCGTTTTGTGTTTGCAGGAATACTGCAGCCAGAGGTTAAAATTACATCATATTGGAGAGGATTTCCAAAAGAATTTAATTCTGTTATATCTGTCCCTAATGAGGAGAAGGTGGATGGATATGATTACTATGCATTCGCTAAAGGTATGTTTCGGCTATAGTACATGACAATCACCTCTGACACTGCCAGCTATTTAAGGCTGCTTCTCACCAGACTTTTTGTAGTTCTCTTGAGATCCTCCGTTTCAGAACAGTCACATGCCACACTTCTGTTCTCTCCTTAAAATATCTTGAAGGGCTGAACAAAAATATAGTTTTGAAGGGCAAGTGAAAAATGATAGTTGTAGAAGTTAGGAGCATTCCACTTTTAGAAATTGTTTAAACAGGAAAACACATGCGGTTTATTTGGATATGAATTTCAAATATGAAATAACTGGTGAGTAGCCATTTTTAAAGCCCTGTTTTATGTATATACATACATATATACAACACATCACTTGATAGTAGGTCTCTTTGTGTAGAATGGAACTGCACTCTTTCATAGTGTGCTAAGTGCTCTAGATACCCAAAGTGTATCAAGAAACACAGTCAAGGTCTTTGAGTCTGGCTTGACTCCTGGTAACCACATCCCTGGAGTTTTCTTGACAGAGTTATAGAAGTGAGTTGCCACTGCCTTCTTCCAGAAAGCTTTTAAAGAATTCCTAGTGTAGTATACAACCCTGGAATTCCCAGTAGCTCTCGTGACCTAGTTCTAATCTGACCCTGCTTGACATCTGAGATTAGTAAAGGGGGACCAGGTGCTGCTACCTCTTCAGAAAAGAAATTGGGTGGAAAAATTCAGCTCTATTTATTTATTTAGGTTAGAACTACTAATGTTTTACAATGTTTTAGGGAACAAATGTCTTTATATCATTGGACGACTACATCTTTCTTTTTCCTCAGTAGCTGAAGTTACACCATGTGCTAGGTCAGGCTAAAATAGGATTGGATAGCTTGCGGTTCAATGTTTTAACGACCAAATTGTTGTCAGGGCACTTATGAATCAGGCCCATCATGTTATGCCATAGTATCATTTATCATCTGAAAATAGCTTGTTATCTGAGCACCATAATTATGGCTTGTTAATCCATGTTTAGAATTTAGTGTGCTATGAACCCCCCACAGAGGCAAAATACTAATGCTGCTGTGCTAAGCCACAGGGTTCATTTTTTTGTTTGTTTATTCAGGGCTTGATAGGATGTATAAACAAGATGAGGGAAAATCATGGCTTGTTCAACTATTCAAAACAATGTTATTGTTGGCTTTCTGTCGGCAACTGTGTCTTTGCATGATAAGTGTAGTGTAAAACATTCTTTTTTTTTGCTGCAATTGGTGCTTTAAAAGGAAGAAAACAAACTAGGAGTTGGCCAAAAGTGCAAGACAAGTTAAAAAGAAAAAACAAAACAAAACACTGACTTTGTGTGATGTATGAAATCAGCCAGCATGGGGCTATGCAAGATATTAAATTCAATCCCATGGATCCTGCTGCAACTAAATTTGGATATTTTGATCTCAATAGATCCATGGTGGGACAAATGCTAGCAAGACCATAGTTGGCTAGCATTTGTCTTTCCTGGATTAGGGAATAGGAAGTATTCACAGCAAGGTAGGCAGAATTTGCATTTATTTCCTAAAAGTTTAAGATGGTCAAGAGGTTTCTTCCATCCTTCTTTACTCTTTAAAAAGCCTAGCATGCTTACAACAGTGCTGGGCTGTTTGATAGAAGAGGTTTCTTTCCTTGAGCTTTTTAAAGGAAGCCTCTATTATGTTAAGAGCCTGGTGCTGAAAGAAAACTTTAGGCTATCTCAAAAAATAAATACAGGCCCCTTCTGTGCTCTGGTTTGATCTGACTGAATTTTCTATGGTTTTTTATGGTTTTCTACCTGACTGGTTTCTATCTGACTGAAAATTCCGTTTCCCCCAATACCAGCAGATAAATGAGGCAAATCCATTCTTCTCTCAGTTGCTGAGTTGCTCAGTGTTATCTGTCCCTAGGAGGAATCTCTGAAGTATCAAAGGTTCCCTTGCAAGCTGTGAAGGAGGAAGAATTGCCTTATTGCCTCTTTCCAAATGATTGAGATTGCATGGAAAGAAATGCTCATCTTGAGCTGAAGATTCACATTATCAATTATATTCCAACTGTTAATACTTAGTGAGATGTGATCTAACAGCCCTGTTCTCCCACTCCATTCTCTTTCAGATAACTACTACAGCTTGAATGTGGGCAGCAGAATAGCAAGACCAGTTACAACAGAAACTGGGCAGACTGTGTCCAACGCTTGGTACAAGTGCCCTGCACAGTAATGCGGAAACTCAAAGACCCGAAAGAAATGCTTCTGTGTGGCAGTTTCTCTAGTTTTTATTAATAAAAGACAATCAAATGTTCATACAACGATCCAAATTGAACATTAAAAAAAAAACTGCTTTAAGCTTGGCAGCTATTATACTAATGCAGAATAAAGGCAGACTAACCAGTATACACCATTTCCAAAATCTGTACAGCATTTAATTAATATTGCCTCTGTTCAGGCCTCCTCTGCCACCCATCGCATGAGTTACACCTGCAAGAAAGATACAGCAGTCATATATTTTTGCTTCAATTAACTTCTATTTGCCTTTTGATATTTTAAACATCAGCATTATGAGAATCCGCCTGCCACATTATTTTAAAATAATCATTCCATATCTTATTTTGAACATCATTGTCAAAAGCTTAACAGTCACCACATCCTCAATTTGGAGTGGAGAATTCTGTTCCATTACACCCATCTTAATGAAGTTTACATCAGGAAGCTGAATGGGGAGTATCTTAAAGTTTGTTCAAATATTAATGGGAACAAGCTTGCTTTCCTCCTAAAGTTAGAGAAATAATTCTCTGGAAATTACAGCAACACTGTTAGTAAAAATGAGGGTCTTAGAATTACCATTAAATGAAATTAATATCCATATTTAAGGCAGAGAGCTTTGTTAAGCAATTACAGATATTCCTTCTGACAAGATTTTCATTTTTAAAAAAATTCGAGCTTAGAAATTACTATTTGTTTTTAAAGTTCATCTAATGTATTTTATTTTCGCTAGTTACTTTAGTTACTCTTTACTAAACTCTATTCTGAATCTTCTTTAAATGTTTTAATTTTCTTTTTGACTGAAACAACCAATTCAGCTGAAAACAAATAAATAAAAAATAAAAGCAATCAGGGTTCAGAATTCTACAATTTCCCAAAATTTCTAAGCCATATGCATAATGTTGGTGGCTGTCAAGCTATTAAATGTTTATTTTATTTATATATCACATTTACATGCCGCCCAGAGACACTTTGTGTGAGATGGGCGGCTATATAAATGTGATATATAAATAAAATAAATAAATAAAAATAAATGTTACTTTATTTTTCTTAACAGTAAGTAATGTAACTTATTTAACTAAGCTCCACTAGGATTGAAACTCACTCACCCCTGTGTCTATTAAACTGACGACCACGAACTCCAGCCCTTAAGGTTGGAGGCTGAAGTCTAACCCGTCGGAAGGGTTTGGGATGATTACTACTTGTATCTGAAAAAGAAATAGTTGGGTATCAATTTTTTTTAATAGCCATGCTAGCAGTATTATTCTTGATTTTTGTACTGCAAGCCTGTGTGGGTACAACAAATAAAATCTTTATCTAGAAAATAACTGGCAGTCTTTTTTTTTACATGCAGCTATGTAGTTCATGTGAATAGTTATTTTTGTATGGAACTTCAATAATCAGTGGAAATGCAGACAAATTCCTAAACTACAATAATCCCAACATACTTTTTAAAAAGTGCTTTGTCAAACATTTGGAAGATTGATGACCAGAGTTTATCCCCAACTGGATCTTCAAGCTGCAGAGTTTGATCAGTGCAAATCCTTCCTCCTCATATTTATAGACTGCAAACTTTTCTACAATAACAATTGAAATGGTGGGGAAATACAAAGCTATCTAGGGCTTAATTATCCTTTTTCTGCTGTCCCATATCAATGAAAATTCATTAAGTACTCGAAATGATGATTCTCCAGATCCAGGATTTGGTGGGGCTCTACATACCTGCAGATGAACTAGAAGGAGGATCTTGACTGGTAGAAGGAAGATCTGATTCATCAGGTGCTTGAGATGATTCTTCCTCTTGCTGGCTATCAATGTCTAGGCCTACCTCTGAAGTAATTCTAGAAGAAAAGTGATACACACAGAAGAACAGTGAAATGTGAATAACAACAACAACCATAACACATAAAACATATACATACAAACACATCCCACAAGGGGTTTCAGCCAACCTTGCCTAGGGCCTGGGAGAACAGCCAAGTCTTTAAGGCCCTCTGGAATATCTTATCTTTTATTCAGAAAACCATTATAACTCTGAAAACACCTTACACTTTATGTTCACCAACACCTAGTTATGGTACAGGAGATGACAGATATTCAGTGATGAAACCACATTTGGTCTTTATGTTCTAGCAAAGTAACAGTCGTCATATCTGTGAGAACCAGCAGGGAGGCTTTCGTTTTGCAAGGACTCCTCTCTTTGGTGGTAGGGGCAAGCAAAAATGGAGGCAGGGAAGTGAATCTCATTGGTTTTCTCCAGTTCTGTGTCAGTTCTTGGCTGATCTTGACTACAAGCAGTATGTATTGAGACTATTACAGTTGAGCAAAATAATAATGATGCCTTGCTCCAAGAAAACTTTAGTCTCTAAAGGAAGGCAGTTTTTCAAAAAGCTCAATCGAACTCCATGAAAATTTGGCAATGAAGTTACTGAACTCATCTAGCAAATTTAATAGTAGTGGCTCTGTAGACAGATTGTGATCAATAAAAAAAGTACATCACTATCCAGAATTAACAACACTTAGCCTTAGCCAGAGCAACAAAGTCAGATAAAAGAAAAAATACTCACTCTGTTGCATACAAATGTCCCCAAAGAATTTACTGGTACTTCCCAATTTAGCTTGCTGTTAAGTTTCAATGTCCCCAATATCAAAAGATAACTAGTCTGAACTAGACTGCTATGAATGCTACTTTCCAGTATGATTCTAATGAACTTGCAAATCACACTCTGGAACAATCTGGCAATTTTATTTAAGGACTGTATCCCTGAAGAGGGAACAAAGAGGAAAGCAACTCCTAAGGACTAATAATAATAAATAATTGGCAGAATGCTACAGGCCCAGGTGTAAGTTAATCTGGCAGTGTTGTTGCTGCCACAGCCTAGCAGGAACAGAGAACTGAAATTCTGCCTTAGGCAATCCATCTGTTGTGGCACAACACATCCTATCCACACATATTGAGCTTTACATGAATGAGTATTAGAGTGTTCTCAGACTGGGAGGGAGTGAAGAGTATATTACTCTTGGAGAGGTGGAAATATTCTGATAGGTCAAACCACCATATTGTTTGATTGAAAATTATAAAAATATTCCGTGACAGGTAATGAATGATCAGAACATAGGCATTTCAATTAGGTTGTACCCAAGTTGCTCCGGTGCTTTTGCAGGCAAAATCTGGTCTTAGCCAACTGAAATTTTCAGCTTACCCTTCTGATTCTGCCTCCACAAAAACCTCATCGCCATCATCTCCTGTTCCAGATTCTGAAGTGGTTGATAAGTTACCAGTCGAAGTTGTAACCATTGGAACAGACTGGGAGGCATGTTCTGAAGCATCAGCGGAGGCGCTTTCAGTAAATACAGATACTGGAAGTAGAGGGTGGTGACAGCAGAGTGTAAGCCAAAGCTATATTATGCTTTCTCTCTCCCCATCACACTAAATGCCACAATAAACCCCCCCCCCCCAAGGTTTGGAAAATAGAAATATGTGCTGTATGTGTATTGGTATACATATCTATATTGTTGAACATTCTTTACACGCCTTGCTTCTGTTTCATGCAGGTCAGAACAATTGGCAGCATCAAAATATTAAATCTGCCAACTCTATCCCTATGCACTCCTCTAGCCCCTATTGCTAAACATTTGTAGTGCAGCATCTTACCAAATCCTTCAAAAGGTTTAACATGGCTTTCAAATTAACCCCACCGCCCCCAAATTCTCTACTAAAGCCAAATCATAGCAGCTTCACCCACCGTGATTCCTGGACTCTCAAAAAAAAGTTAAAAATGCCCCCGGCTTCCCAAAGATTGCCTATGTCTGCATTACAGATTCAGTAAACACATGTTTACTGCTTTCAGGGCAAGTGCAACCACAGGAAAACTGTGGCCTGTGGTGAGTTTTAGAAGTCTCTGGTTGTAAAGCAATGGCTTCACTGCCTTCCTTGTGGTAAAGAAGATTGAATTTTATGTTCATTTGGGGTAGGGGAGAGGATCAGGATGAGAGAAGATAATTAGGGATTTGTGAGATATTGTATGGAAAACAGATGTCTACTTCGGTATAGACACAGCATAAGAGGAAGTGGGAGAAATTGGGGAAGGAAAGAGACTAGAGTATCATAAAGTACAGGTAGTCCTCAGTTTAAGAACGAGTTCAATTCCCAAGGTCTGTCCTTAAATCAGCTTGTTATGTAAGCCAGAACTGTATTATTGTATAATATTCTGTAAGTAGCATTGTGTAATAAACTGGAACCATTGTGTATTTAACTTGCATTTTGCTACAATAGGCTCCATTCTTAACTATGGGTCATCTGTAAACTGGGCATTCTTAACCCGGAGACTACCTGTACAGAGTTTCTATTATGTGAAAGTGATAATAAACTTTGATCTTTTGATTTTACTTACCTACAACATTTTCTAGAGGTTTTCTGATTTTGCTTTTTTTTTTAAAAAAAAAAATGCCCTTAGTGCTCTACGCTAAATAAAGGATTCTTTGTTCAAGATCATAAGAAATTTAGCATCACAGACACCCTGCTTCTCTACTTACACAGATTTGTTTCTAACCTCTACTTGAGAACTACCAGTTAGTGTCTCTCTGGATATCAACATCTGTTTTCCACCAAATAGCTCCATTTCTGTCAACAAACATTCTGTCATAACAAGAACAACACCCCTTATGAATGCATAACTTGTAGAAACTGAGCTCACCAGGTGCTGCAACTTGTAGTGGAGTTGTTGGGACACTACGACCTCCTGATTCTTCTTCATGGGCAAGAAAGAGAGGTGTTTCATACATCCCTAGCCCTATCAACAATTTGACATGAGTTACTTTGACGCAGCCTCAAAGGCACAATATACAGCCAAGAAAGCATTTGATTCCCTGCCATCTTAACAGAAAGGCCCAATGGTCTTTAACCCTAAAACGGGTTAAAAAAAAAAAAAGAAATTCAAAGCTCACCTAACCTTCATACTTCGAAAAAGCAGAGAAAAATATAGCAATTTACATGGGAAACCTTCAGAATTTTTTTCTAATATACTGGGCGCAATGCAACATTTAAAAGGTAACAATTTAAAGTGAAAGCCTTCGACAATACAATTTAAAGTTCATTTTGAAATCTCAGATCCATATTTTAATGGATATGAAATCTCATAACCATTTATGTTTTATATCCATATTGTATGTATCATTTAGAGAATTTCATAAGCACAAATCCTAACAAAATGTGGAGAAATGTGTGGGTGTGTGCTTTTAAAGAGGCGGCAAATGATCTAAGGAAAGTGACCTCAGAGATTCTTTTTCATTTTTGTATCTGTATTTGCTTGCACTTCTCTTTGTTAGAATGGCAGCAGGAAGTTCTCCAGTTTGAATTCTTTTTGAATTACATTTTATGCAGCCTGCTAAAAATAAAGGGAGCCAGTTTGGGGTAGTGGTTAAGGCACCAGGCTAGAAACGGGGAGACCGTGAGTTCTAGTCCTGCTTTAGGAACAAAGCCAGCTGAGTGACCTTGGGCCAGTCCCTCTCTCTCAGCCCTAGGAAGGAGGCAATGGCAAACCACTTCTGAAATCTTGCCAAGAAAACTGCAGGGACTCGTCCAGGCAGTCACCAGGAGTCAAGACTGGCTCAAAGGCAAACAAAACAAAACAAAACAGAAGTGCAAGTTCAGATATCTGTACCTCCTTGTGATGCAAGTTGCCCAAGATCTGACTGGCCAGAGGTTTGTGGCATATCTTCAGGAGGTCCAAACCTGAATCGAGGAACTCCAGCAACCTGAGGAGAACTGGAAGACAGATTACATTCTGTTTTACCCATCACTAACTAATTCTGCATCACTATGAGAATCAGAGAAAAAAATGGAAATGATAAAGGAACTGCAATAAAATATTTCTGGTAACTGAAAATGTATTTCTATTCGGTTTTTAACACAGGACTCCTCCTATGGTTTTAATAGTTTTTATTGTTTTTAATGTTTTTAAATTGTTTTTTGTTATGTCTTTGGTTACGTGTTAGTGTTTCTAAGAGTCACGCATGTGAGATGGGCGGCTATACAAGTTGAATGAACAGACAGACAGACAAATAAATAAATAAATAAATAAGGGATAAGGTTAATATATACTGAGTGAAGAAATCCACACATTCTGTAGTATTTAAAGTTTGCTGCTTTTTTACTGGTCAGAATACACTTACTGAATTGCTTCTGCAAATCCATCTGTACGATGCGGTACCACCAATGTTGGGGTGCTTGGAACTGTCCGGTCTTCATCATCGAAGAAATGTTGCTGCTACAGAGAGATTTGAAAAAAATGCAAACAGCGATTTGCAGTGCTTTCCTTCCTTAAAAGTATCATCCATCATGCCATGCTCACTACTAAACAGATTTTAAAAAAAAGGTTAGATTTACTTTATAGATTTGCACAATCTTTATTTTGAATCTTACTGGTACAACTTAGTGAATGAGTACTTACAAGAAATTGAAGGTAATAAACTCTGGAATAACTAAAACATTTCAGCTGAAGAATTTTGTACTGACCCATTAATAAGCCTTTGACCCATCTGGTTTATCAAGGGTAGGAAGCTATAACACACTGTCCAATCCAGAAAGCAAAATAAACTATACAGCTGGATAAACAGTGCCATTCCAATGAAAGAGGAGTAGGTTATCTAAGTAGTAAGAAACAGCTCCAAATTCCAGTTGGGAGGTAACGTCCACCTGGGAATGGAGCATCTGCCACAGTACCACCACTAAACCATTTTCAGTCAGGAGTGGATGGGCTTGTATCTATTACAAAAGTCCATTTTGTTATTTTAATTAAAAACATATTATTCTTTCCTCAACCAAAATGGGGCTTATTTCAAAGTATTTCCGGTTCAGTAAAGAACCCCTCTGCCTCCCAATAAGATTAACAGTGCCAGCAAGCAGTTAAGTCAGTGTTGTCCAAACTTGGCCACTTTAAGATGAGTGGACTTCAACTCCCAGAATTCCCCAGCCAGCATAGAATTCTGGGAGTTGAAGTCCACTCATCTTAATGTGGCCAAGTTTGGACAACACTGAGTTAAGTAAATTAAGGGCCTGCCATAGCACAATTTTTTATAGATTTAAAAATGTTTATTACTTACCATACCACCAATGCCCGGAGTTAGTTGGAGTCCACGTCCCACGGACTGCCTCCGAGTCATTTGTATCCTCTATATAGTCAAGAAAATTTTAAAAATGCTTTAGTGATTTCAGTCGAAAATCCCAGTTTTTTAATATAGGGATGGGAAGATGGTTCTGTTTTCAGACTGACTGGATTCTTACATTGTGCTAGGCTGGAATATGATTTGGTTGACTTTGGCCTGAAATGCTAGATGTATCCAGCCATAATATTTGTTAGCCATGATTTATGGTTCAGTGTTAGGTTGGTTGTTGCTTTTCCAAGAAATGGCAGGATGCAAGGATGAACCCAGCCACTGCCAGTCCCGCAAATGCTTATTCTTAAATCAATCTGCCTGATAATCTGCAATTTGAAAATGCACATATTTGTGCACAATTCATGCTTGACTATGAATTCTAATGTATTTTCTCAGTATACATTCTCACTCAATGTAAGCATTTGAAAATATTTCTCCTTAGAATAAGTATGTGTAGGCATTTTAAGAATTTTTATTTTGGGGGCGGGGGGGAGTGTGACATCCAGAAAGTCTCTAAAGGATAAACTATACAACATTCAAACACTGATCCAGGAAATCAAGGTCAACTTGGTCCACTTTAAAAGCACATTCTAGAGCATCCTGTCTTTAAACATCTACTTTAATGAAATTCCCTCCTGACAACTCTCTTCAACTGCGTAGACTGAGAGCACAAAACAAGTAAGCACTAGATGCACCACCCAATCTAATGGGAAAGGAAGCAAGGGGAGAGGCAAGCTCTATTTCTCTTTTATCCTCAAATGGCACCATTCCTTTTGAAGATGTGGATGGATTTAGGAAAAAAAAACATGAAGGCATAGAGCAAATGTCCACAGAGATGTGTTTTAGGTAGCCCACTGGCAGTAAGGCAATTTAAAATGGAAAATGTAATGGATCTTCTTCAGCAAATAACAGTGTCTTCAAGGTTACACAGTAGCAATTTAGCATACCCTTTCCTCTATTCTTAGTAAACAGTAGCTTATTTTACGTTGTACTTAAAATTAATGGTCTCAAGTCCCTGTTAATATTACATTTAAAGCATATTACACACATATTTGATACAACATGAATTTTTAACATGTGATGGCAGACTTGAACAAAAGGGAAAAAAAAGATCACGGCTTCTGCTGCTGGAAAAAATGTCAGATATTGTTTTTATTGGATACAGAAAACAAGCGGGGGAGCCTTTCAACTTACATAGACATCGAAGTCTGATGTAAAGGAAACCAGGAGCTGTCCAGTTCAGCCTCCACCAGAACTTTCTTCAAATGATCACACTCATACTGGATCAACTTTTGTAGAAATTCCAGGTGAAAAGTTGACCCTTTGTCTCCTTCATCATGAGGAGCATGAGCAAGCAAAGCATTGAGAAGTCTTTATCTATTTGCTTGCTAAGGCCCGGTAAAGTCTCAGGAGGACCAATCCTGCCTTTCTATAACTGGTCAGACTCCCACCATTCATTGCACATGGTTATGGAAAGCTTTTTGCAAGTGCTTCTAGCTTCTTATTTTGATAAATTAAATGGAAATAGCTAAAATAAAACTGAAAGAGCCAGCAGTATAATAAAGCACTGGACAAACTACAATCCTAAACATCAAAGGCAATCTTTGTTACTTGAGATATTATTGCCTTTGGCTCCAGTGACCACTGCCCATGCTGGCTGGGGTGATGATAATTCAAGAACATTTGGAGAGCCACAGGCTACCCGTTTCTGCTTGTAATTGATTGCTTACTTGGGTCTGAGTCTTACTGGACTCAGTAGGATTTCCTTCTGAATAGGCCTACAAAGGACTGCATTATACAACTAGGAAACTTGAGCTCAAACCTCACATTGCTATAAAGTATACTAAGTAATTTGGTTTTGATCTTTCAGTTTAATGAACATCTCTCTGTCTCTCTCCTAAGGATTGATCAATCGATCGATCAATATATTATGCCCCACTGGATATATAAGTAGAAATGATACTCTTCTTTGATAATTAATTTATATTTTAGTTTAAAAGGATTAGAATTTCAAAATACATACCAAGTACACGGTACAAGTACAACCTGAACCTTTTTATCGCTCTTTTTGTCCAAGCATCCTGCAAAATTTGCAGAGAAAAGTAAAACCTGGCCCAGCTACAGAGATTCATAACTACCCAGAGATTTGTATTTTTGCTGATACAAATAAGCAATGAGAAATTTTTCAAAGGCAAATGAGCAAGAACTTTTCAAGGTAATTTTCCTCGTGGTTCTCGCACCTGCACTGGCGGTCCCAGCTCCTGTGGCGGAGCAGGAATAGCATGGATGGTTAATCGTGGAGGTAAAGGATGAGGCCGAGGTGGACGTGGAACCTGTCTCTCAGAAGCAGATGTTGGCTGCTGCTCCCTTGGGCTTTCCTGGGAGAAGGTGGACTCTGCAGCACCTGAGCTCCCATCACCTGATGATATAGAAACATATAATTACAAAAGCACATCTGTAACTCCAAATCTCTTGTTGATCATTTCGTGCATCCTAAACCATGTTCAATTATATTTTCTGGAATGAAGATTTCAATACATCCCCAGCAAGGAACCTTGAGCTAAGAAAACAAGAACATTTTGTTGAGGTACAATTAAACCAAGGCAGAGGACTCTGATTTTAAACTTTCAGAGGTTTCAAAGCTCTTCACTTAGTTGTGATAAGGAATTCGATATTCATCCAGCAAAAAGAAACAGAAGCAATGAGCAAAAGAGAAAACATCATGATTTAAAACCATTTATACATATTTTTCCAAAATCAAGGGCATAGAACATGGATACTGTTAGTGAATTACCTGCCAGAAAGATGGTTTCCTTTACAAGCATGTACTGTTACAGAAAACTTCAAATTAATCATACCGCAGTTTTGGGAGTCAGCTGCCCTCTGGCTATTTTCACCTCCAGCAATACTCTCTTCAGTTTCTGTACTGGGATCCATTCCATCAGCACCCTGAAATAAGTAAACAGTGGATCTCAGGAATTAACCGTAATGCCAATGGGGGGAGAGGGGAAGGGGCGGGGAGAAAAAAAAATGACATTTCCTCTTAGCCTTTAAGATTCTTTCTTAACTGACAAATTATCTCCAGTGCTTCAAGCCAAAAGGCTACCTATCACTGCTATGATAATTCGAAGAATATTTTCTCCATGGGATCAAAGAAGATCTGCATATAAAAGATGATTTTTAAAATCATTACTAATATATCCAGATTAGCAACAAACAACATACCTCAGCATCATCTGCTTCATATCCATCATTACCATCCACACTGCCAGTGCTTTCATTGCTATCTTCACCTTCATCCCCCATTCCTGTGTCTTCGTCATCATCATCCTCATCATCTTCTTCTTCATCTTCATATTCCTAAAAAAGATTATTTTTTCTAAGAATATTGAACCCTGTACAGTGGGATGAAATCATGCTTTCTTTGAGAATTAAATGGATCTTTGAGAATTAAAAGATGTGATATTTCAAATAATAAAATGCTGTTGTCACAAAAGGCAGAAAGGGGCATAAAGAGTAAAATATGGCTGGGTTCTCAGAGAGATGCCTACGATAATTTCTAGCAGCCCTAGCTTTTGACCATCAGTTGTAAAAAAATGAAGAAGTACTTTTAGGTAGGAAAAAGCACAATGCATATTTTGTATCAGAGGCATCTGTCAGAGAGGAGGGGACAGGGGGCAAATAATGAAAGCAGCATTGTGTTTTGATAAAAGCATCAGATTCTGCAATTGCCATTGTTCTGTTTCTACATCATACTCATACATGTCAAAGGTAACAATTATGGACATAGAGGAATACCACCATGCATTCTGGGGGAATCAGATTTGATTATCATTCCCTATCGATCTTTGCAGCAATGTGTCCGCTCACATGAAAACTACATCTGGCTAGTATTAATCTTTCCTTGATCAAAAATCTTTTTAGGAAGTATTTGAAGAGAAGATATGCTTCTGAAAACTATATAAACCGAAGTAAGGGAAATTTCAGTGAAAACTCGGTTGTTTATATTATTTTAAATGTTACATTAACAGCTACTGAAGTTAAGGGACGATATGTAGAAAGGAGAATATAAAAGGAAAAGCTGTATATGGAAAAGTGTCTACTGATTTTTAAAAATTACTTATATTGCTGTTTTATACTTACTCCTGTCATTTAGTTTTATTCTTAAGTCTACTGTTATACTTGCTTTGTGCTGGTTAATAATTACAATAAAATTGAGTAGATTTAATGCATTATAGTATTTTGAAACATAATCTCACTGAATCAAAATATTGCCATATTAGCATGGATAACAGTGACTTTTTATTCATTGGCACACATGTAGATACTGCATCTGCCACACATTAAAAAAAGCAGCAGCAATAGCCCATCTACACAGTTCCAACCCTCAATTCAGAATTTATGTAACCTTTACAAATAAAATGATAATGCAGTTTTAAATTAGTAAAATACATTCTTTTTACTATTTAACAGAACTGAGCACCTCCTTCTTCATGGTATTCACTTTGAAAAGGAAACTGGAGGTGACCTGTCTAGCAGACTCAGGAATACCAAAGTCCAGTGTATTAGCTGACGGTGTTTCAAGAAATGTAATATTTGCTTCTACAGTGACTACAAAAAGCCACAATCAATACTGAATGATACCCAGTGAGGGCCTATACATAGAAACTGGGGAGCCATCATAGGAATTTTAGGGGTGTTAAATGCTTAGCTGCTTCTTCAATATACATGTATATATTTTCAATAACAAAACAAATGTACTACATATTACTTCTGCTTCGCCATCATTTTCCTCATCATCATCCTCTTCATCATCGCTGTCAATGACAATGACATCATCTCTCTTGCCCTGACACTCTTGGGATGAGGTTGTATTCTGCTGATCTGACTGAAGAGGTCCAAGGTCTATTGGGAGGGACTGAGAAGTTTCCTCACTATCCTCCATAGGTGTATACTCGCCCTGTGTAACACCCTTCAAACAAGAGGAAGACAATAATGGACAGGGGAATTAAAAAAAAAAAATTACTATTAACAACCATCATCACTATTATTTTTCTTGGTAAAACTGGATACAAATGAATGGAAGTTCCTCATGGGGCTAAAACCTTCCCTAGCTCAGCTTTAAAAGCTGTAGCAAATAGGAGACTGTGGCTGGTTCACACATATGTTAAACCTGAGCCCATCCCAAGGAAGAAGCCATGTACTGATTCTGAACAATAAACTAGTAATAGAAGCCACAGTTCATTGTTTATTTATCAAGTCTCTTAATTTGCACCCCAATGAGAAATATATTAGTCACCATTAAACAGGTAACCTGAAACTAGCATTTCAGCTAACTGAATTGTTAATTAATAAGTTCTCCCATCATTTGGCATCTGAAAGCTGAGGGCAGGCTCTTTTTAAAAAACGTTTTCCACTCTCATAACCCCCAGAAAACACAGGTTGAAGCCTAATTCAATACAAAATCATCCTCATTGTTGTTTTCATAAGGAGGGAATCCAGATCCAAGGCAGCTTGGAGGCACAGGAACTTAAAAACATGCTTCCATGGGGACTTGCTGCTTTTGTCAGAATGATAAAAGGGGCTCTGCATTACAAGCTGTGCCCCTTTTGAGTGCGTGACATCACAGTGCAGTAGAAAAGGGGTGAGGCTTGCACTGCAACACTAACATCAGCCTGATCCCCCTCACTTTTCCTTGCCCCATGGACCCTACTGTGCTTTCCTTGTCTTCACAGCCCTCAGTCTTTATGTCAAATGAAAACTATTGTGTGAAGCTGTAAGAATTAACTTGGCTCAAAGTGTCAAGTGTCAACCCTGAGGTCTGCAATTCTTGGGCCACTCATGTGACCAACTGTTTCAGAACTTACTTCTTTGACTTGGGCCATGCCTCTGAATTGATATCTACTTAAGGTAAAGTGGTGTTTACTACTGCAAAGACCTCCTAGCTCCTCCTAATCACTTGGTGGAGCTGTGTAACTGCTAGTTTAAGCAAAAGGATAATTAAGAAACCAAGAATGCATGTCAGGAGAACATCAATGCAACGAAAAGCTTCCCCAGAGAAAGAAACAAAGGATGGAACATTTGCACAAACCCAGAGTAGTAAGATACAGGAAGCCTGAATTGGTAGGCATGACTTATACAGGTAGACTGCTTAGTGATGAAGTTGCCAGTCCCAACTGTGATCACTAAGAGAGGACTACTTGTAGTTGAATAAAAGGCTACTGACTGCAAGTGCAGTATTATATACAAAAGTGCCATGCGTACACACACAGAAACACATGCGCTTCTTAATTCTCTCTTCTGGCAGCAGCCTGCTTCCCTGAATGAGGATTGGAGAGTCCAGTAGTCTTTTAAGCCTATGTAAAATCCTCTTATAATAAAAATTACATGAGAATTGGAGGGTCCTATGGAGACTGCCACTGGAGAGAAAAATTGATAAGCAACCCTAATTCATTCACATGGATAGTTCTGGATACTGCCACAATATACAAATAAGATGTGGAAGCTGTTCCTGCAATCAGAGACAGAGTAACTTACTTCTCCAATGGAATCCTGGGAATCCTGATTGTAGGTCTGAGCTTCTATTTCTCCATCCGTGCTCTCTTCTGCAGTTACTTCCTCCTGAAATATTACAGAAATGTATTACATTGACTGGGAAGTGCTAAGATCATATACAGTGCACATAAGAAACAGAGCATTTTATAGGCCTATTAACTGTAACAGTTGGTTAATTAGAACTACAGCTGCAAACCTCAATAATATTGTTACTGATCCATGACTACCTAAGTCAAATCTTTAAGTTTTAAATAACTGCTTTCCATGTGCAGTTCTTAAATTTGAAGGTGATTAATTATTACATTAAAGACTGCCCCAATACAGACCACTTGATCTGCAATCACTTTAGTACTTGACATTTGATATGTGGCAAATGAATATATAAGATCATTTTAATGAGAAGCATGGTATTGCAGATTTGGACAAACTTATCTGCGAATCAACTTTTGCATCATGTTAAAGGTGTGCATATAATCAACATCTTTTTTTTTCTGTATAAATAGCAGCCACAGGAGAAGATGAGAAGTCCTATGAAGAATGCGGAGATGGAGTTTAGGTGACTAAATTAATGCTCCAAAGCTAGGATTTGCATCAAGCTTTGTGCATGAATAAGAGTTTTGAGATTCCTCTCCTAAAGCTGTTTTTAAATAATCAGAAATCCACATTAACTGCATCCATAAGTGCTTGACTTGATCCTGTAATTACCTTTTTTGGGGGGAGAGGGGAACAAAATATGAAAATGCATAGGCATCTTTATGAAATTCTGAATCATTTGGTAGAACAGGTAAAATAGTAAATCACCTCATTCTAAAGATATTAAGTATATCATTTTGACATGGTGGCAGAAAGTATCCCCCAAATAAACCTAAGAAGAAATTATGTGCCTTTTAACCAAATAAACCTTATTTTGTCATGTCTGCCACTACATCTTATACAGGATGACGTTCAAAATGGTTGAAAGCCAATATTTAAGACTGCATTGTTTTTTCTTGAGATGTTCATAACACAATTGTTTCCCTTACAAACCTCTGGACCAACTCTTTGCACAGTTCTCAGTTTCTTTGAAAGAGGCATCTCAACCATTTCCTCGGGAATCTGTTCTGAGTTTTCAACAGTGTTCTCCTCTTCTTCCTCTCGTGCTCGTTTGGGCAGAGATGAACTGGGGGTAGCTGAAACTAAAAGAGAATATCTTCCTTTAGTCAAACAGATTACATTAAGGATCTAGGAAAAAGGGGAGAAAAAAAACAATGACTATGGATTTCTTCTTTTGATGGACAGCTTGGCTGCTTAAAATCAACCCTTCTAAAATGCTGAAAATGTTTGCTTAATTTTAAATTATATTGTCAAGGTTTATGTCATGGAAACTTTCCTAATCTGGGCACAATCTAGATGGGTATCAACTCCCAGCCAATGTGACTCTTTCCTGAGAATTTGGGAATTGAGTCTAGACAAGTGAATGCAGAAGATAGATGTGGTGGTTTTCAGAAACCTAACCTGTGCCAAACACTGCAGTTGAGGTAGAAGGTCTTTCCATCTGGGAGCTCTGCACCACCTCCAGGATGGCGGGGGAAGGCTCTTGAGCGGTGGGTTCGATCTGAGGATGGCTCTGTTGAGTAGGCTGTACAAAAGCTGTGGCCTGAGTCTGCTGCTGAACCGTCAAGATGGGCTGGGAAAGAGATGTCTGCACATTGGGGCTTGTGGAGCGCACAGATCCACTCGTGCTTCCAAAGACTGGAACGTGTTCCACTGGTCCTTCTGACTGCATAGCTGAAATGAAATTAGGACACTGGTTACTTTCACTCATCATTTTAATGTTTAAGGTGAGGGCTGGAACTTGGGCCCAGAATGCGGAAAAAATTCTGGAAGGTATGTCACCTCACTTCCTTAAAAACAGAAAAACAGAGTAACAGAATGAAATGAATAACACCCAATATATACTACACTGAAATAGGATGGATGAATCTTAATATAGTATGACATTTAGACAGACATGTATTCCCTGAAATATAATTTAAGATTTATGATTAAAAATACAATAAGGACTAGATATTTTAGCTGTAGTCACAGTGAAATGCATGCTATTTTCATCAACAAGGAACCCAACAACCTAGAATTAACAAATATTATGCTTTCTAGTAAATTGTTATCCTTTTCGTCATTAAAGTGAGTAAAAACTCTGGCCAACCAAGCAATTTGTTTTTTTCACATTCCATTTCTCATCTTTTCACACTTTTAAAATTACTTTCCGGCGGATTTTTGCAACAATGCTAGAAATGTCCTATTTTTACAAGATACTACCACAGAGATCTTTAGAGTTTAATGAGAAGATTCAGGCTGCATGAAATCCTTGACTTAGGGACATCCTATGCATCATGATGCGGGATACTATAATCTTTCACTTGTCACTGGCTTTCTCAATCTCAAGCTGGATATAAATTTTCTTTCTTTAAATGCATAATGCTGTATACTAGCAGGTGGGTCAACCCTTCAGCTTTGATCCAGTTTCCTAAAGGTTCCAAAAACTAACTCATTTATTTATAAGTAAGCATTTGTTTATTATTAGGTCTCTAGATTTATTTTTATGCAGTATGTTTTTGATCAGAAATTACCTTCCTGGGTTTCCACTTGTGTTGTTGGCATTACGGTGGCTGTTGGGGTAGTTGTAGGATTGGTGACTGTAGCAGGTGTAACCATTGGACGGATGCTAGCCCTTGGGGTTGGTTTGTTCCCAGGTATAGCAGCAGCTGTCACTTTGCTTGGGGTAGACACAACAGGAGTTGGCTTGATATTGGCTGTTGGTGGATCTGAAGCACTAGCTCTAGAAATAATCCAAAAAGATATGTTGGTGGATGCTGTAATTATGAGTACAATGCCACTTCAATTTAGTAAAGGACGAACCAAATAAATAAAAAATTCTAGACTTTTTCTTTTTTCTTTCTGTGTAAAAAAGATTAAAATGCAGAAATCTTCCCTCAAAGGGGAGGTGCCCCAGCTCCCTGATGATTCTGGTCATCTTTTTATTCACCTTTCCCAGCTCTTCGAGATCCTCATAACTGACCATAACTGCTAACTTATAGCTGACCATAACTGTTCATGGCAGGGGTGTTGGGTGGGGGTCAGGGAGAAGAGCACAAAAGTCAAGCTGTAGGCTTGATTGCATGGTGGTGGTCACCTTGACTTTTTTGACTGACCCTTGTGGACACCCCTGGTTTAAGATATTCCAACTGTGGTTGTACCATGAATTTGTATAAAGGTCTTACAACTTAAACAGTTTTATTTTTAAAAAAAAATCTGTTCTTAATTATTTCCACTATGGAATTTGTCTTTTCCAAAGAAAAAAGTTTGGAAATATCCATTTAGTTGTTTTTGCTACCCTTTATTATTTTCACTATTATTAGAAACTTGGCCACTTTCATCCTTAAAAAATGTGAAAAGGAAGGAAGGAAGGAAGGAAGGAAGGAAGGAAGGAAGGAAGGAAGGAAGGAAGGAAGGAAGGAAGGAAGGAAGGAAGGAAGGAAGGAAGGAAGGAGACATAATGAACTATGTTGTGCTTCTAAATTAAGTTTAGGAAAGATCAACATAAGGAGAATAGAAGAAAATTAAGAACTCACATTCCTCTGTCACCTGCAGCTGGTGTTGATTTAAGAGTGATCTGTCTTTGCTGTTCTGGAGCCTAACGATAAAAAGAACGAGTTAAGCCACGGGAGGCAAAAGTTAAAGTATATTTGTAGTCAAGTTATTTATTTAATATATTTGAATACTGCTTCCTATTGTTAAAATCTTGAAGTAGCCTACAGTCAATTGAAATAGATGTTCCAGGGCAGGGTAGTATTTATGCTGAGCCTATGTATATTGCAATTTCAGCAGGTAGGCAGTAGGTAAATGCATGAGGTACCCACATGTATCCTCAAGCTGGATACAGCGGAGGCTCCTGCTTATCAGTTTTAGTCATTCAAGGCAGAACTGATGGTTTTCCCCTCTTAAACTATTCCCAGTTGCCTTGGGATAGCACTTTAGACAGACAGACTCAAAGGCAATCTCTTTCATTAAACATATGCAGAGACTGAAGGGCAAAGAAAATGTACAAAATGTCCGATATACATAAGCTTTGTTTAGCCAAAGGGGCTGACAAAAAGTCTACCTTGTTAGTAGATTCTGGAGGCTCATCTCGCTGTTCGTGATGCCTCTCCTGTTGCTCTCGGAGCTCTCGCTCTAGGCGGCAAATACGGCCTTCGTACTGTGATTTAAGCGCGCTCATCCGAACTTCTAACTCTGTCTTTTGTTCTTCCAGTGTACTATTCTTTTGCTTCCATTCCTCATTTTCTTTAGTCAGCTGATCTTTTGCCCCTGAATTAAAGAAGGGAAAAGTCAATCACTTCACCCTGATACTACTTACTGAAGTATTTTAGTAAAGAACTCTTAACCAAAATATAAATTGGACAGTTTTATAAATGTTCAATGGCTACATCAAGGATGGACAATGTGAAGCCTTCAATGTGTTGTGGGCTACACCTCTCAACTTACTTCACCACAAGTATTCTGGCTAAGGCTATTGAGTTCATCAACACCTGGAAGATTATATGTTATCCCTACTTGGGCTAAAGGATGAAGGGCCAGAAACAGGCCTGAAATGGAGTGTCTCCATACTACAGAAATCAGAATGCTAAAGATGCACAGTTCAGTTTATCCATATTGACCATCATACATGTAAACTCCTGTGTTAGAAGAAATTATTCTTGGAACAAGTTGGTCTTTCCATTCGTCTGGGGGTCAACTCAAATGATAGTTTGATAGAGTCAACTCAAATGATAGTTTGATTTTGTTAATATGTTTAGAAGTATCCTTCTGATCATCTGATAATGAATGGAGCTGACATTATACTATAGGATTAACAGTTTTTTAGTGAGAAGACAGGGCCAAGAACTTCCTTCTTGTCCCTGGAAGGAATTCCTCCCTTCAGTATTAGGAAATGGCTTCAGCCATGCTGATCTTTGCTTGTAAACAACATATTCTGTATTAACTATAAACATTATAAATCTTATACCATCACAATACTCAAAGCATAGATTTCTGTTTACTTTCCTTCCTCTTATGTTAGGGAATTTTGTCCCTTTGAGGCAACCTGCTGGATCTGTTATCCAGTAGCCAGAAGGACATGTCACCCCTATTTATGGATAGTAAATCAATGGAGCTGACACTAAGAGATATCCAATAGAAGAGAATATCTGTGTCTCAGGGTTGAACTGCTACATTCTTGGTTCTCTCTGAGTTTGATTGTTTCCTTGTAGATGTTTTGTTACCAGGCTAGGAGAGAGAGAGAGAGTGAGAGACACCCTATATATAGGGTAAGCTCTACATGGGCAAGCTTAGCTCTATCCAGCTCCCCGGCCCTCTCCTAAACCATGCTTGCTGATGACAGGGTGGGTGGGTGGTGTCAGTGGTTTAAGGGTGCTATTAAACTGCTTCCTCTGGGGCTTTCCTGCTCCAGGAGGAAGGTCCTCATCCTGCTCTTTCCCTGCACCAGATAGGATCGGTTGGACTATGATTTTTGGAGGAGCACTGGTACCGGCACCACCTGGCTGCTACCTCTGGGGCTTCTCCTTGGCTTTGGGAGGCTCTCTTCCCATTCCTTTGTCCTCACAATGCTGGCGCCACTTCTTTGTGGCTGTCAGTGGAGTAGTGGTGTTCCTGCTGCCCGAGCTATTGCTTTCATGGTTGCTCTACTTTGGAAGGCCCTCTCTCACAAGGCAAGAGGGAGAAGGAGGAGGCCTCCTTCTTTGTAGTAGCCCAGCACTAGCTTCTGAGGACTGTGTCTCCTCATGCAATTTTCTTCTTTCCTCCTTTTCTTAAGAGTTGACTCCAGATTCTGAAGCTGGCCAGGTCTGCTGCTCTTCTCTGAGCAGACAGAGCTGATCATGCATTTCCTACCAAGGGAACAAGGAAGTTCTTGGCCTTGCATTATCAACAGAAGAGGGAGCTAATCTTATACTGTTGGTTTCACTGATCTGGTTAGTTAGTTAGTTAATTATAGGACTTATATGGCTGCCTCTCTCAGGTAATGATTCTAGGCAGCTCACAACAATCCATAAAAAATAGCTAAAAACAAAAGTATCAAGAACCTCTCCTCCTTTCTCTACGAGAGATATGTTGCTGTTCTTATTAAACTTCTTCCAAGAGAATAGCAAGTATGATCAATTCTAACAACCTGTATTATCTGACAAAGACTCTTCTTTCATGTTAGCACATATGCTAATTAAGGTAACAATCACTTGAAAAGCCAACAGTAATTCCCAAAAGCTAATATAAATGGAAATCAGATAGTGTATCTTCTACAAACTCCTCAATTTAAAATGGCCAGTCTTCTAGAATTTAAGATCCTTAAAGCCAACTCACCTGCTAGCTGTGCAATCCTCTGCTTGGCAGCCAGAAGTGTCTTTTTAGTTTTCTCCTCTTTTTCAGCAACTTGTTGTCTGAGTTGTTCTTCCTGTGTTGTTTTTTCTTGTAGATCTTGATGAAGGCGGGAAAGCTCTGATTGCAGCTGGGATACTTGCTCTTGAAAGTTCTTTACTTCAGTGTCCTTCTCTCCTAGAGTCTATGGAAACCCAGGCATGGAAACATTAGGCCACTGTTACTTTTCATAGCTGGTGGATTGGTGTAATGGTAGGAATTCTTCACATAAAACTGCTACAAGAATCTTAAAGCACCCTGTAGCTTGCTATTGATCAGAGTTTCATTATCTTTTTCTTATAGTATGATATAGCTATGAATGGATTCTATAAAATCTTTTGCTACCATATAATTTCCTGAAAGGACTTGAGGTGCCCAGAGGGAAATCTCCCATTTTATTCCCAGAACCACTATCTGTGGAGGCTTAAGCTTCAAGTGCATAAACTTGGCTCATTTAGTTTCAAGTGGCAATATTCTACTTATGTTTTGCTAGTAAGTACATCAGAGTTACACAGATACTCCTCTTGAAAGGTTCTCTTACCTTCTGTATATTTTCAATCTGACCCTCTAAGGCTTTTATTTTGATCTCAGCTTGGTTTAGAGCCTCTTTCATCTCCTGATTTTCTTTGTCTGATGCATGCTGTTCTGGCTCTTCCACATAAGGCTGTGTGGAAGTCTCTGCAATCATCTGTAATTTCAGAGCATTAATATTAATGTTTGTACAACCATATCCGATCCACAACAGCACGTTTTAGAGGACTCCTAGACACTGGTCTGCCTCCTGCACTAAGGCTGTAGAGATGAAATTCAACATTGTAGGCCTATACATAATAACAAGAGAGTTCAGGCTTCTACAACTGGGACTGGCAAGTGTTTGTTTTGTTTCGCAGCTAGAGGCTAACTTTTTTTTTTAAATCACACTTGTACATCTTCCCCTAGTATTGGGGATGTGGGAGATAGGTGGACAGACAGACACACATACACATTTACAGGTACACACACATACACATGTAGACATACATGCATACATATATTTTACTTCTCTTGGTTTTCTGAGAAAAATCATGCTGACAGTGAGTTTTCAACAAAATTACAGCACATGCTTAAAAAAGACTGGGGTGACTGCATGCAGCCCACCTAACCATTATAGAAGATCATTGAGCATTTCGGGTCTCCTGCATAGACTGGTTATTTCAGAAGATGGATAAGTGTTTGTAAGTTGGGGAAAAGAAGTTTTGCTAGGCTATGGCCTAAGGTAGTCAGCATAATCTAAAGCAAAGGATATGGCCTCTCTTAAACATCATAGAAAGCATCTTAAGGAAATAAAAAAGGTATCATCAATGTGCAATGTTGTTGAACACCTCCTAAGTATACAGATTTTCTCCCCTAGGGTAATTTCAAATTTAGTAGGCAGAGGTAAATATTAGTTTAACTACATCGCCTTTACCAGCAGGCATGAAGATCAAACAGAAGTATGACCACTAGTACTCATCAGACTATGTAAACCTGAAAACTATCAGATGCTTCAAAGTTATGCTGCTCAACTTACACAGGCAAGGAATGGTTAAAGCCTTACCTTATCATGCTGTGCTTTCAGCTCTTCATACTGAGTCTTGTATCGACGTCCAATTTTCTTGACCTGAGTTATTGTCTTGACTTTCTCCTGGATGTCTACTACTTTCATGTCTAAGTCCTTTTGAAGGGCTTCCTTTTCTGTTTTTGTTTTTGACAGATCTTCCCGGAGGCTCTGGACTAAATTCTGATTTGTTGTCAGTGATGCATTTGATCTTAATATTAATTGAAAAAGGATTAAATACAACTAGCACAATACACAACTGCTGTACTTCATTTTTTTAAAAAAATATCATTTGAACAATTTAAATGAATATTTAGTTTCAAAGATTCAGTTTAAAAGTTTAAAGGAAATGCTTGACCAAATATATACTGTGTGTGCCTGTGTGCGTGTGTGTATATATATATAGAGAGAGAGAGAATGAGAGAGAGAGAGGTGGATAAAAACATGACGATGATGATGATGATACGTCAATAGTTCTCAAATTGACCTACAGCTGTAACTGCAGAACATGCATCGTGACTGAGGAACATTACTGTGATGGAGGACTTGGATGAAGAGGTTCAAGGTCATGGGGAGAAGCATCTCCTCAACCCACAGCCTGAGTGTGTGAAAGCAAAAAGGATGAGACTGGCACCACCCTAAGGAATTCGTAGTGTTTAGTTGTAGACGTTGGTAGTTAGAGTTAGTGTGGTGAGATTCTGTCTAGCAGGTGCAAGCTAATAAAGTAACTGAGCAATTACAGAACCGTCCCGTGGAGTTTTTTGGGCTGAACCTGACAATTACACACCAATCAAAGAAGAAAACTGCTATAGTCAGATTTTGGAAACTTTGTGAATTTGTCCAGACAGCAAAGGTCTTTCCTGGCCCCTCTTCCCCCAACTCCAAACTTAGTATCCTACTTCTGCAAAGTGAGTGATGAGGTAGTGGGGTAGGAAAGCAGGACAGAATACAGTAAGAGTATTTTGAGGAAATGCTATTCTAACTTGTCAAGAAAAATCTGGATCCAAGCCTCTATATACAGCATCTAGGGACCTGGGCAAAGATTTTTCCCATCCTGCTACTTGAGATCATTTAACTGGAGATGCGGAGGATTGAAATTAAGATACAAAGCATTTGTTCTACTATAAAAGCTTTTCAGCTACTATCAAACTGTCCAGTGTAATACAAATTAAGCTGGTTGGACTTCATGCCTTCTCCTTACAAAATATGAACATGCTCTGAGCTCATACAAAGGAATAAAATACATTAGTTTTCAGATCAGATCTCACAGTACTGCAATGTTTTCCAGATCACAAGACATTCTTTACAAATCACCTTGCAATTTCCGCTTTAAGTCTGCCTATTTCTTCACTTAGCTGCTGAATCCGTTTGGTGTTCACCTCCTTCTCCGAAAGAAGCTTCCGATACTCTTCAACATCTGTATCTTTTTGTTGGCTCAGTAAATGCTGGAATAGGATATTGAACAATCTTAAAATTAAGGCAGATATAATTTTAATTTAGTGCTCTTGTGTGTTTCAGAAGGTGAAAGAATGTAAAAGTGAAACCAAAACTGATGTGGATCACAATGTCTGAGCACATCCAAAGGGTTTCTTCTAGATACTGCGAAACAATGCTATAAATAGGCATTCAGAGATTCCAGGGATTTAGGGTCCAAATTTGATATATACAAAGATTAATTTATCTTCACAATGTATAAGATGTATGAGCTTTTTTGCCCACAAAATTAAAATGAATGCCTTCCCTAGTGAGATTTGTTGTTATATTCTATATAAATAGAGCTAATGTGTTATACAACATCTGCATTTCAAAAATAGGCTGCCATGCAGTAAGAGAGAGTGCTGCATGGACAAAGGCTGCAATCCTGGGGAAAAGGACACCATTCACATCATACACACACATGCAAAAACAAGACACATAATAATACTTGGCTCACCATCTGAATCTCATAACTGATACTTCAGGAGAAAAAGTCTTGTGAAATCTTAAAGACTAACCTATTTTATTCTTTATAACTTTAGTTTTAGGGGATCATACCCATTTTATCACCACCCATTCAGATGGACACACTTACTTTCTCAAATAATCTTCATGCCTGAAACTTCTCAAATTTCATTATTGATCTTATTCTTCAAACTTTTTCATACCTTACTTGCTTCCCCTCTTAATTTCATTCTTTTGTATATAGCAAAATGTATATCATAGTTATAGTCTCACAATCCTAGGTGGTAACTATTACCCTTCTTTTTCTCCTTCTTTTTTCATTCTCTCGTTTTTCCTATGTTTTCAGCCATTTTAAGAAAGGAACTGTTTTTAATTCTATAGAAATGTCATGCATGTTCTAGAATCCAAAAGGAGCTCACTTGAGTCCGGGCTTTCCATCGTTTGACATCCTCTTCCAACAATTTCTTCTCTGCTTGAAGCATCCCACTTTTCTCACTTAACTCAGCGTTGGATTCTTGCAGAGGCATGATATCAGCTTCCAGCTTACGTACCTGAAATCATCACTGGGGAGAATTACTTTGAGCACTGTTTCCCCATACAGTCAAAATACGACATTCATTTTTGTTTCAGTGAATGAAAAGCTTCTTGCCTTATGTCTTTAAATATATCACTCATTTGTTAGTAAACAGACTGTGGGTTATAACTGTAGTTAGATGTATGTTTTAAAGGAGTTTGTACATTTTTCAACCTTTCACAAATCAATAATCAGATCTTCGTCATTCCCAAGAATTTACAAGAAGAACAAGGCAGTTGTTTTATAAAGTACCGATAGTGCACTATTCTTCTAGAGTTCTGAATTGAATGAGAATCACAGATTTGATTTGAATGAGAATCACAGACTGATTTAGGGGATTTGTTTTAGAGATTTCAAGGACAAATGTAAAATTCACACTAACTTTTGCTTGCATTTGCTGAAGTTCTTGTTCCAATTTCTCTTTCTCTTCTCTTAATATCTTATTCGTTTCTATCAAAACATTCATGGTCTCTGTCTTCTTCATTAATTCTTCATGTTGAGCAATTGTTTTTGCAGTCACCTAAAATACAATGCAATATTCAAATCCAAATATATGTGCAAATTCCTAACTTGCTTTCCATTTTCACTGTTATATTTCCTTGGGAAATGATTTAATGCCACAAAATAATATTTATACTAAACTATATGTAAAATATGTATGACCTCCCAAACTCAGGTCACACATGAAGTATAATTTAGAATCTAATAAGATCTATGAACCTCAAGTGCTAAGGAGCTGCTGCTGCTGCTTCTTCTCCTTCTCTTTCTTCTTTCCTCCTCCTTCTCTTAACATAATTCTGTGGCTTTAATATTCTCAACTTTCTCCTTTATCTAGCATCTATTTTCCGCTACAGAACCCATGTAATGACAAAAGTTCTAGAACATTTGTGTACTCAAGTTCATAGTCAGCTAATATATGTCAACCACACCTACTGGGTTTTACCATTATCCTATAAATACAACATGGTCAACATTGCTTCATGACACTGCACTGTTGGAAAGGGGAAAACAAACTACCTTCCAGGAGAACTTGGCCACCATTATAGATCTACTCAGACAAATCTCATGATTTTTCAGAAAAATGTTAATTTAATTTTTCATCTTTGCACATCTGATATTCTTTGTATGTACCAAACGTAGCATTTCTGAAAGCAAGTCGGTGGTATTGCCTAGATATTATTAAAGCAGTATTTCTTGAAAACTGCCTATCTGGCAATAAGTTGTAACGTTTGCTGGTTGAGTTAGAACTTTCATTTAAAAAAAAAAAAAAGGATAAGGAGGAATGTGTGGATATGTACTTGTACTTTTTCCCTCTCTGCATTCAGACTTTCCTGCAGCTCGTGCAGCTCTCTTTCCAAATGTTCCACCTGCTGGCGGTAGCGTAAGCTTTCCACTTGAGCAACCTCAAATCGAGTTTCTGCAATCTCCTTTTCTCTGCGTATGAACCTGTCATAGGGAAAAAAAAATCCTGGTTAAGATTATAGTTCTCCAAAATGGTCCTAATGGTTTTTCTGGTCCACAAAGCCAAACGTTTAGATTTTTACATTTAAAATAAAAATACTGAAATTTAAGTGTAGAACGCTAGAAGGAAACCAGGCACATCATTAACCAAAACTGGGATTCAGTTTTGGCACCACTGCACTCTAAATCTGAATATGGCATTCCATTATTTTGGAATTAATATTGGATGACTGGATTGCGCTCCCAGTCCTTTGCAGCTTGCATGAGTGGGTCTATGCATGTGTATGAGAAAGTCAAATCTCAAGATATAAACTAGACTTTTGAATGGAAATTTAGATTCATCTCTAAATCCTAGTTCCCTATGATCCTACAGCAGGGTAGAGAACATATAGGGTGGAAATTCAAGAGCAAGAAAAGAAGGTGCAGACAATCATGGTGCTCCTATCTGTTCACTAGTATGGTTCTTCTAACAACTGCACTGGTCCTAACATAGTTTCATGTTCATCCTCTCACACACTGCTTGCAAAGTTAGCTGCAAAATGTGTGGATGATATGCATTTGGTACCATGCAAGTATTTATCAATACTAAGTTAGATCAATATACTGAACACAACAATACCTGAGAATTTCTACTATCTGCTCTTGTGATTTTCCTTCTTCACTGAGAGACACATTCAGTGCACCGGACATGCCTTCCTTCATTGAAGCCATCATCTTGTCGCTTAGAGTTTCCAGCTGCTCATGCAACAGTTGGTTTTGTTTCTCCAAGTCTTCACAGCGAGATGCAAGCTTAGAAGTTTCATCCTAGGTGAGAAGATCAAAACTGATCATCCCAGAAGCTTAAGCAAATCAATCTGAATTCAAGGGCTAGGCACAGTCATAAAACTTGCATAGATCACTGGACTGGAATGAGAAAAAAACCCTTCACCTTTAATGTTCTCTCTCTCTCTTCCCATGAAGCTCTGCTCTCTCGCAATGTGGATTCTGCTTTTTGGGCTGCTTCCTCTAATTGCTGCTTTATTGTGGAATTCTTTGCAACTTGATCCTTGGCAGCTTGTAAAGCTTCAACATCAGAAGCATGAAGCATCAGCTCCCGTTCGTATTTACTTTGAGCTTCAGCTGCTATCTTTGCCTATAAGAAGCCAAAATGATCACTACATCAGAACTTGTAACAAATTCAATAACTTTTTTTTCCTAAATGGTTGCTTCCGAAATTACAGTTTTATGTTTGCTAACTAAATGAAATGCAAATCTAACTGTGCAGAAAATGAAAGTTACAGTGAGTTCAGCATAAAAGTTCCCTTAAAATTTTGATTTAAAATGTTGCATTAGAAGAAAATAATGGGGATCAATATTATGCAAGAAAAGAGTACAAAGAACAAATACATAAATACCAAAATAGAAATAGTTCCTCTTAATGAATATATAGATGAATACTCCCAAAAAATTAACATACAAGCTCTAGTCCAATGCTCCATGTGCACCCCATGCATATTATTTCACCACTCACTCTATGAGTAAGAAAATGTAATGGGTGGCCACAAAACCCCCTCTTGATTAATTAAGGATCTAAGGGTGGAAATAAAAGAATATGTACTGAATCCCTTTTAGAGTCTCCAAATAAAAAAAAAAATCATTCCAAATCACAGAACAGCAATAACAACAACAGAGCATATAATTCTGAAACTTCTTCCGTAACTAGAAAAAATTAATGTTAGAATGTCTTTCTAATGAACAGTATAGGTGGTTTCTTGTTTCAGTAACTATGTGGCATCAAGAAACCATAAAATCAACATTCATTTGGTCCTTTGGGGATAGTACAATATAAACAGACCTTCTACCTTCATTGAAAATAGGTTGTAGACTCCATTTCACATGCCATCAAGACATTGAGCAAGACTGACAAGATTTCCACCATAGCTGGCCATTATAGGAATGACCCCACCAAAAAAAAAAAAAACCTGTTGCCCAATTTATCTCTCCTTATCTCTCTCTTTTCCCTTCCTATCCATTTTTTCATACAGCATCATCTCTTTTTAGATTGTAAGTCTGACGGCAGCATGTTTTCCTTAATACATAAGCTGCTCTAGGAGTCTTTTAGGCTGAAGGGAAAAGCATAAATGATTTCAAATAATAAATAAATAAAACGGAACACTTATGAGAATTACTGACATGCAAAACCCACTATATTCCCAACTTAATCAATACACAGTTCAACAGCTTCTGTCTGCAGGTGTTTTAGAACCATACTTGCTCTTGACAGTCCCGTTTAGCTTGTTGTTCATTGCCGAGTGCTGTGTTTGCTCTCTGAAGAGCTTCCTGAAGTTCAGACTTCATACTGGAGAGGTTTTTCTTTAACTCGGAAAGCTACAAATGAAGCATCAAGAATCAAACTTTCATTTTTCAAAACCGTTTATCTAAAAGAACAGTATAGACGTGAAGAACTATCAGGTTTTTAAAATAACAATGATAAAAATATCCTGGATTTGGCTAATTTAAGGTCAAGTATCTGTAGCAGTTGACACAATGAAACTCTTCCCCAAATAAATATCCTTAATACATTTCTGCCTGAAGATGCTCCTGTGATGGAATGTGTCTATAAAGAGGAGGGTGATGTGGCAGATCAAGGCTATCAGGAAGGAGGGGGTGCATTCCAGGAGGGGAAAGGAGGCAAAAGACAATACAATCTGCAGGGGGAGTGTGGGAAGCAAAAGAGGTTCAGGACAGCCACTCCCTAGAATCTCCCAGGGTATATCCACTAGTTGCTGTAGTATAGTTTTAGTCTGGCAAGATTCTGTCTATAAGGTGAAAGCAAATAAAGGAACTTTACTCAACTGGACTGTTTCACTGTTGTTCTTGGGCTGGGTCTGACAGCTTCCAAATAACTATTGTTAATGCAGTTATAGAGGAATCTAAGAACTTTTAAGATTCTGTCTGCCTGCAAACTGTTAAAGTAGAAGTGAGTCAAGAGACATTTATATCTCTAGCATCTTTGGGGGGGGTTAAAAAATGGATCTTGTGCAGCTTGCAATGGGAGGGGATTTATTCAGGTGACCTATAAAACTTGTCCAAATAGCTTTGGGGTGAGACAGAGGGTCACAAAACTTAAGCTTTTCCAGATCCCCAACCAACCATTTTCTAATCCCCAGCATGCCTTCAATTTGGCCTGTCTCATACCAGATTTCTGATCTGTGAAAGATCAGGCTCAAGGAAAGTGAAATTCAATACTGGATATTCCCATCAGACATAGAAATACAAGTAATCCTATGAATCCTTAGACCTTTAATACACAGTAACTGAATTCAATTCATTGATTCAATCTTTCTTTTCTACTGAATATAAGTTGAAAAGTACAGATACACCAACTGCAGGTAAAAAGTATCTGGCTCCCTAAATCTTTTTGTGCAGCCTTTCTCTGCTGCCACCGATTTTTAATGAGTAAATTAAAATTATTTTTCATGTTTTAATTATGGATAATCTGGAAGGCAAAGGAGAGAAAGAAACAGTGACTGGCTTTCAAAAACTTTGTTTTTATTTTGGGTGTTCTTTTACCATGCCTACTTAACCCTTCTTCCACCTATAGGCAATCCCAGACATACTCAGTAAGCCAGATACATGGTCCTCAACCCTCAAAAGATTGTGCTGCCAAGAGTAACAGAGACAGAGCGATGGACAGAGAAAATTTCAGAAAGGGAACATAATATGCATGAATCATATCAGATGACAACTATGTATGGATCCAGTATTTTAACCCTGCAATTCCAAGTTGGGTAACCTATATTCAGAAATTTTGATTCCAACTGTTAACATATTTATATCCAAGTAATGGTATTCAACTACTGATGAGAAGCTCAAGGAGGTTTCCATCAGTGGAATAGCGTGGGAAACAATTTTGCATAAGCCCTTCTCCCCACCGTAACTTTCCATAACCTCCAACATCTTCCAGCTGGAACTGCACTGCCTGTAAAGGAAGGGAAAAGTACCAAAATTCACCTCCCTCACTCTTTTCTCCTGACAGAAAACGTCCCTAGATTAGAGTTTCCCATCAGTGAAAGGAGATCAGTTACATCTTGTAACATGATTTCTAAAGAAAATGTTTTGGATGGAAAACAATAAAAATAAAAAAAAAAGTCCTCATTATTTCAAGTATTATCTTAATTATTTTAAAATGAGCAACAAAGTGCTTAATTTTCAGTTCTTCAACAACTATGGTTCTCTGGAAGAACATAATACAAGATGTACAAGATGACAAATAAAAGCAGACCAACTCCTCGGCATCTGAAATAACATGGACGCGAACTTATTTGGTGTGCCCAAAAGACTGGGCCAGATTGCTAGGATGCAGCCACAAGAAACAAGAAGCATTCCAAAATGCTGCAACAAGAAAATAAACATATGATAATCCAAAACAGGCACACTTAAGACCTTATATGTCCTTATAATAGTCTTCTTCTTTGGTTATATACAATAACAAGAAAGTCTGAGGCAGAAAGGAATCATACTGTTATACCTGTTGTTCCATGTTTTCTATGGCTTTACGTTTCTCATCTTGAAGTTCCTGTTTTTCTTTCTCAGCCTCCATTAGCTTCTTCTCAAGCTGGGAATGATACTCTGAGGACTCTTTCAAGCGGGCTTCGACAGTGGCACGAACTTCCTCAGTCACCTACACAATAAGATGAGGTCAATACAAGAACAAAGCGTATAAAGGACATGCGCAGATGCAATTGTATTACATTTTTCTTCAGCATGGAAAGTGTAATTGATATATCTTAAAGACAACTCTGTAGGTCCAAATTCTGTTATTTAAAAAAGGTTAGGGTTAAGACTTAACAGCTAGTCTTCTCTTAGCCTGAGGAATCTGTTGTAAGTATAAAGCAAGTCTGAAAGACATTCCTGGAATAATGGCATGCTTTACAGTTCCAAAGACAAACAAAAACCTATATAAGTAATACATCTGGGGAAAGTCAATGCCATTGCAGCATTATCTATTTGCTCCCATCCCATTTTGAAAACACAGTCATTGTTTTCAAAACACAGCTGATTCATCTGATTCATTCAAGGAAAAATAGAAATCAGAATGTAAAGGTTAGGCATATTACAGCATCTGATGAAGTGAGCTGCACCTCATGAAAGCTTATGCCTTTTCATAATTTTTGTTAGTTGGAAAAGGTGCTACCAGACTCCTGATTTCTTGCCACCATAGGCTCTCCTCCTACAATGCATATTACCACAGGCATTCAGAGAGCACATAAATCTTACAATAGATTACATCCAATGAAGATAAATCAGTTTATGGGACATACAGTAATTTTTGCATGAAACATTCACATCTTACTTGTCTGATAACTGCTATCAAGGTGGCTTAATACATTTTAAAAACAATATTGAAAGAACCAAACTGAACAATTAACCAGTCAAAAGTTTAGAGCAAAACAACTAATTTCGTTCGGAGCCTTAAAAAGGCAATATTTTGCTGTAGTGAGAGAGAAATGCAAATCTTTTTGGAAAACGCATTCTAAAATCAGACTGACTGTCTTGATTCCTCATCTGTCATATTTTCAAGTGGAGATAAGAGAGGACACAGGGTTAAGTGGATGAAAAAAAGTGTCAAAACACGAGTTCTTGATATATCAATTTTTTTACAGTAAAAGTGGGCAACCCAGGTTCTTCAAAAGCTTGCTTTGTATTTCCAAAGCCCTTCTGACCAATGAATAGCTGCTACCTGATATCTTGAGGTGATAAATACATGTGAACTATGGTTCAAGGCTAAGGTAGGCTTAATCTGTTAAACAAAGAAACTCCACGCATCTTCCAAATGAAGGGGGGGGGGAATAGCCAAAAATATCAGCCCAATCCATGTGCATGATGTCCTCCCAGCTATTTTACATTATCACCCAAACCACTGAGGGACTTGACCCATCCCCCCCCCCCCGCCCAAATTAAGTGCAGTTCTGGTCCACCAAAGATTAGCCATCTCTGGCTTAGAGCTTTAGAAGGACAAAGACTAACATTCTGAATTTAATCTGAAAGAAAACTGGCATTCAGTGACCCTGAAACAAAATACAGATGATAAGATCAGGAGGCTTTCATCAGATGGCAATCTGGCTACAACATTCTGAAGCTGTTCAGAAATACTTTCTAAGGGGTATCCCTCTATGGGCATATCAGAATAATCTAAGAAGGACTGAACCAACCCTGGTCACGGCCATTCATCCCCAAATTTGTCTAAGATCAGATATAACGGGCAAAAGATCTCCTGGTCACTGTGGCCAACCAGGAGCAAGGCTGAAGTGACAAGTGTTCCTCTGACCCTTAAAAGGAATCCTTTTCTCTTGCTACAGGTTCCAATGAGAAAATCCTTACGTGGAATTTCATCATGGAAACATAGTTTCATACTTGACACATTGTCCATTAGGGGATAATATTAAAAACATATTACCTGCTTTTCTTTGTTAAGGGATTCTTCAAGGCTCACAACCATAGTTCGGTACTGCTCCACATTACTTGTGGCAGTCTTCAGCCTTTCCTTCAGATCATTAACTTGGTCATCAGATTGCCTCAGTCGACTTACAAGATCATCCACATCCTCACCAATACTAGGTTGGCCTAAAAAGTCAGAAGCAATATATTAAATCAGGATTTATTAACTGAATGAATAGTGTATCTATAGTGCATTTTGAGTGCAAACATCTTTTCTCAACTAATTAACTGCTGTCAATATTTATTCACAGGTTTTTTTTTAACAGAAAAGGAGGAAGACTACGATCAGCAAAGAAGGTTACATTTGAATTGCACCGTTTAGAATATGTATTAAAAAAAACCCTCACGAAACAGCACCTCACAAAACAGCACCTTATAAACAGCTTCTTCAAAATATCGCTGGCACATTGAATTCTACTCATCATGCTAAGGTCCCTCTCCTCGTGTACCCAAGTTGGGCGCAGGTTCTACCTGGAAACATGCCCTTTTCCCCCTTACCTTGGCCAGGAGCTCTCTGCAATGACTGAGAAGCTATTTGAGCTTCCATATTGTGGAGCTGCTGCTTTAGTGCTGCAATCTCCTTTTGAGCATTCTTCAGCAGCTCTTTTGTGTTAGCATGAAGACTCACTTCAGTCTCACACTGCCTTTTAGCATCCAGGAGGTGAATCTGAGAAGGAACACGAGTACTTTACTTCAAAGCACCACATTTAATTTACCCAGAAAACAGCTTAAAGCACACTGTTTTCCTAAATATCAAGACTGCAGCATTGTTTTGGCTTTTTCTCTCAAAAATGTACTCAAACAGAACATTGAAACTTACCATCTTCCTTTCATTGCTAAATAAATATTAAAAACTCCTTACTCCAAAATTGTAAAGGTTCCAAGATTCACTTAGCAGCTGAAATCAACCATCCCCATCCTGTCCACATGGAAGCCTATAATAATCTAAACACAGAGTCCTCTGGTATAAAAGCACTACGAGACTTATAATTCAAAATATCTGGAGAATATTCTCTTGTCTCCCACTGGCATAGAAGAAAAACTGCAACTAGAAAGCATTGTTGTACATCCCTGGCTCTCTTAAGGCAGTAGAAAGGCATATGACTTCTACAGCAGCATATGAAGGGCCAGAATTCAATAGAAATAGACTAGCTCAGAGACAATTAATCTTTTTGCAAGATGACTGCAATATGCATTACGAGTACAGTGTATATAATGTGCCTTGGCATGATCCCGACTACATCCGATGAAGCCAGATGAAAAACAGAACCGAAGGGAAAGCAGGGAAAAAAGCCTTCTACTGGCATGGGTGACCCAAATGTCTACTACCTGTGCCAAAACTCAAAAAGTCACGTCTGAGATCCACTTTGCCTCCATCCCCAAAAAGAATGATGTGAATTCCTAATGCAAATATAGTAACTTTAAACAACTTTTCTATTTTATAAACAGAAACTCCTCCCATTCATCTTCTCCGCAAGAGGTCCCCATCCCATGACACAATGGTTGAAAGTTGGCAGTAAGCCCCATGCCCAGATGAAGTCTTCTTATAACCATCCCATACACCACAGTGATGGGAAGATGTTTTAAATATGTTCACTTAATATCGAATCAAATTAAATTCACTGAATTAAAGCTTCTCTTAAAAACTTATATTCCATTCCTTGAGCCAGATCCAAATAGCGATAATGAGGAGAAGAAAACAAACTGCAAAGATTAGTATGAGCAAACCCAAGAATCCTTTTGGATTCTGTTTCACCATTCTGTATATTGTTAAGATACCAAACTGTTCCTCCAGAGATTAAGATAACCTTCCAAATATGGAATTTATAATATTTTGAATTAGAAGTGGCTAAATGCTTTCCTATTAAAAAATGAATACTACTTAGAAAGTCACATGAACATCTATTTTCTTTTATTTCTAATACTTACATCTTGATTTTTGGAAAGTGTATGCCTTTGTTCCACCTCATTTTCCAGTTTTTTCTTCATCTGGGCTATTTCTCGCTCCAACTTCTCTATTTGATTATTGAGCCTCTGTCGAGTTTCTGTCTCTCCCCTTTCCAAAATTACCTAGTAATAAAATACATTTTGCTATGCAATATCTTTGCCAAATTTTGCTCTATTTATTTACCAAGCATAATCAATAACAGCATTACACATCTGTAGCATGTAGAACTTAGTGGTGCTTTAGGACATTTTTGTCCATGTCTATAAATACTGTGGAGAATAAAGAGAGAAAAAAGTGAGGCAATACAGTTGAACATACCTGAATAGATTGCAGGTTAGTAAGGAGCAGATTTTGTCCTCTGTGTTCTGCTATTAAAGATTCTTTTTGCTGAGTCAAACGAATTTCAGCCATTTTTAAGATATCTTTTTCTTTTTTCAAATTCTCTGCTCTCACCTTGGAAAGAGATATTTCATTTGACATTAATTAATTCAATCCACGTAGCATTTCAAATCTAAATTCAAACAATTGTTCAACATCTGAGTAGATCATGTCAAAGTAGATTAAGCAACTCATGGTTAGCTCTGCTCGGTTTTTTCCTAATCTTTTGGGGTATGTGGTAGGAAGATATAAGCAGTTCTGTAGAAGAAAATAACACTGTGATTCTAGAATGTCAAAATCTTGTTTAGTCACTGGATGGGTGTGGGCATCACATGAAGTTATATTCTTTCCACTTGACACTGTCTCTGATTTCTTTAGGAATCTATCTTGTTTTTTCCCAAGTCAGACTTACAGAGACATCAGAAAGAGCCAAGCAGGATCAATCCAGCATGTATCAGCATACTGTACAAACAAGGCAGTATTCCAAAGAATGTTAGCTTAATGAAAGGTCATCATATGCCTATTATCTTTTATTATACTTCTATATTTATCTCATATTCATTCCAAATTCAATTTGGCTTATGTATTACTCTTAAGATTTTATATATTGTTTACCATCAAGCTGTTTCAAAGAAACATACAACCATACAAATTACTTAAAAAATATTACAAATAGTTAGAATAATGTGCAAGTTGATCTTTCAGATAATCCTGAGACTTTTAATGGCTGACAGGAGATTTTGAGCTGGTCCTCTTGGATCAAATGTCTATCTATCCATCATACTGGGTCCTATTTACTAATGAGAACAGCACCATCTTGCACTGATGATGTTACCTAGTTGGGTAATGAAACATCTGCAAGCAAACAACCAAGCTCAGAGGGCACCAAGAGCTGCCAGTTTAACCAGTTCAACCCTGAGCTACAGATATTCTCTTCTATTGGTTCATCCAATTTAGTCCCCTACAGAAAGATTGTATTTCAATCCTTAGAATCTTCAACTAGCATAGCCAAAGTAAAACATTTCTGGAGGATTCCAGGCTGGGACAGATAAAGCTAAAAAAGGCTTCTTAGAAGTCTTTCCACTACAAAATAAACAGTACTAAAAAAAAAAAAATAGCCAGTAGCAATCACCTCTGCCACAGTTAATTTTTCATTGGCTCCTCTTAATTCTTGAGTCATTGTATTGATGATCTGTTCTTGCTTTTGAGTAGTTGCTGACAGCTTCTGAATTTTCTCATGCAGTGATGTGATCTCTCGCCGATATCCCTCTACATTATCTTGCAACATCTCATAACTTCACAAGGATGAAGACAAGGAAGATTTTGTTCCATTGAAATAGATGTAACAAAAGCAAAGAGGAAAATCAGAACAAAAAAGTCTTATTAAAATACAAGTGGAAGAGAAATTTTGCAAGATTCTGAAGTGGTTACATTAGCAGCCATATGAACCGCAGAAATAAGGCTACTGTTTTCATGACATTTAAAAATGTTATAATGGGGAATGTTTTCTATTCATGATTTCAGCCATTCTCGTTAAAGCCAGTCATTCAGCTTTATTTATTATGATAAAAATTAAATTATTTATAAAGCATTTATACATGAAAATAAATACCCCCCCCCACATTCCTTCTTTTTCCTCTGCAACTATAAATCACCATTTCCTACCACTGGAAAAGCTCTGGGTTCATTCAGATAATCTGAGGTACTCTTTTTTTGAGGAGGGTGGAGGGAATGATGCATATATATGCGTGTATTTTATCCCAGCTTCATTAAAATATAGGGATTTTTGAATAAGGGTCACTTTAGTCTTTGAGAATATTTAAAATAGCTTGTCACTCTGAATTAAGAAGTGACCTACTCAGTCAGATGCAGGTAACACAATAAATTATTAAATAAAATTCTCCCCAGTATTTATGTATTAGCCTAGATGGATGGCATCTGGCCGACTGCGAGTACTCTTAAAAATTGAAGCAGAGTCGGGATAGTTTGTACCTGTCTGGGAGACCATCGGGAAATTCCAGGACTGGGAAAGAAAATAAAACAAAACAGCTAACAAAGGCAATGACAATCCTTTCCCATGCTATTGCCAAAAACCTGTGTGGATATGTCCACTGTCCAGGTCAGTGTTTCTCAACGTTGGCAACTTTAAGATATGTGGACTTCAACTCAACATATCAAGTTGAATATGTTCAACTTCAACATGCTGGCTGGGGAATTCTGGAAGTTGAAGTCCACATATCTTAAAGTTGCTAAGGTTGAGAAATACTGGTCTAGGTAGTCCCAAAGAGTCAAGCTCAACTTGAGGGGGACTTTCTCTTTTTATCTTTATTTGCATTTTAAGCAGATGGCAACATTTTTTAAAACCCAGACTTGTTTCAGAATTACAGAATTATGTCAATTTGGTAATGTACAAAGGCAAAAATCATAAAAATGCAATTGATAATATGCAACAGGTAGTAAGTAAATGCACCTTAAATTAATGCAGTAATTCGTTATTTCAGGGAATGCATCAAAATCTGCACAACTAAGGAATTCTTATTTATTTGGTCCAAACTTACAAATCCACTGCTATCTTTTTCCATCATATCTATATTTTACAATAAGACTCTAACGAAATTCCAAAGGGGAAAAGGAATTTTGTGAGATACCACAGAAACTGAACAGAAGATTGTTAACTAGCGCAGACATAGAACTACCACATCTTTTAAGCAAAATTAGGAAATAGCAGATTGCATGTTCTTCTCACCTTGTGATTTCAATTCAACCATCCTTCTTTATTGAAAATAAAAGGTGAGGCAGAAATTATAGAGAAATGCATTCCATTCATGAATGAGAACCTTTCAGCTTTTCCCACTTCCACTCAAAACGAACAAATTGTTCCCTCCGGGAGGGAGAACAGAAAAAATATCTTTATCCCTTGTGGGTATGGGCCTTTCATTCATGCACAGTGTATCCATATGTGTTAAACACAATCTCATGTTGAAAACAGTAGTTCGAAACTAGCTATGATCAGCAACAGGTGCCAAAAAGAGACGAGAGCGGGGGGAAAAACAAAACCACCACATCCCAGTTCCAAAGCGTAGATGATGCTTTGCTGACCAAATATGCAATTATCAGATGTTTTTCCCAAAACTGTGCAAATTGATAAACTGGAATTTTCTTATTAGCAGTAACACATGCCAAATCAATTCTCCAGGGATTTCTTTTAATGAGCATTCCTATTTTGGCTTACCGCTTAGAGGCGAATTCAAGTTGGGTAGAAATCTTTGTATTCTGCGACTTCAAGTCAGTAACCTGTTCTTGAAGCTTCTCGTTTTGTTCATTCAGCAGTTTGTCATTCTCTGCCTTTTCTTTCTTATAATTCTCAAAAAATTCCTGCAGCTGTGGAGTGCATGGAACAAACAAAAATGTACAGAGGTAAACAAAAGGCTGAATAGAAGAGAAACGTATCTGATTTTGTGAGTGTGTGAGAGGCACAACCATACCTGTTTAAGGGCAGCCTTTGCTTCTGCTGCTTCTGTTGACTCGATCACTGGGACTGAAGCTGGAGTTGAAGCTGGAAGGGAACCTGACAGGCGCTTAGGGGTTGATGTCAGAGAAAGTTCCTCTGGCAAGATGCTTGGAGCTAAATTACACAGAAAAAGAACATCTGGAATACAGGGAGATTCTATGGGGTTCAGTGCCCCCCTTATCCTCACAACATCCCACTGAAATTAGACTACGAGTGAAATCCTGACCCCAGGTGATCTAAAGAGATTTATGATAGGCTGAGGAACTGAACCCAGGCTCCCTAGTTTTAATTTAACACTCAAACCACTTGAGTGTGCTAGCTAGCTGAGAGTCACATGCATCAGCCAGAACAAGAGTTTGCAAGATATTTTAGGTGATAATGAGTAGCATGTTGGGGTCAATTCCAAAAAGCAGTGGGTAAGGCAAGAAATAAATTTCAATTCATTTCATTTATATCTAAATTTATTGAGAATCAAATACAATTAATGTTATTCTCTATTCATGTGTTTCCTAGTTTTTCCCTTCTGTCACATTTCAAATTCATTTGGTAGCAATCTTTGGTGGTCTTGTTCACCTCTATGTAAATGTTTCCTGTAGTGATATATTCACTGGCTCTGGCATTCAGAGCTAGAAACACCAAGGTCAACCTGTTCTATAGTTTGATTAAATTATCACCATGACAACATGCAACAGAATAAAAAGGAAATGCTTCCTAGAGTCCAGCTTGACTTCTGGTGACTTCATAGACATGGCCATGTAATTGTCTCGGCAGAAACCCAGAAATGGTTTGCCTTTGCTTTCCTCTGGAATTTGACCTTTCAGTCTAGCTTGCAGCCTTGTTATTTCCTGGTGATCTCACATCTACGTGCTAATCATGTCAGACCCTGCTTAGTTTTCCAAGATCAGTTAGATTCTAGCACACAGCTAGATGTATAATAACTTAAATTATAACAGTGAACAAATATTACAGGACATAACACAAAATAAAATATGCCTGTTGTTTGCTTAAAATTAAAGGCCAAAGTCTGTTTTCCCTCTTTCCTGTTTTCATGCAAACATGTAAAAAATTCCATCATAAAACTAATATCATAGAAACAAGGAAACAGCAATAAAATAATCCTAAAATGTTAGATCAGCTTCTCTTCACTCTCTTTTGCACTATAATTCCCAGAATTCTCAGTCAGCATTGCCATTTTATAATAAAAGAATGAAAGCAAATGAAAAAAACGAGTCTATTTCTCAGTGCAAGGGTAACCACGGTGCAACCTACGATGGGAATGCTTTTAATGATGAAAAAGCTGGACAGGATTTTTTCAGAAGCAATGTTGCAGTTCTTATAAAAATCAGTAAAGAAATGTCTGCAACCCTGCCCAATTCTGACCTTGCAATGGAATGGCAACTCCAGTAGTCTGTGCCAGCAAAATCCGATACATGTCACGCTGACGAACTATGGAATCTACAAGCTGCATTTGATGGTGGCGTGACTCACGCAGCTTTTCTAGCTCAGTAATAGCTTCTCCAAGTTGATTCTGGAGCTCAGAAATCCTATCATGGCAAGAAAACAACGTTACTTATGTTAAAATATGAAAGTTATGGAGCCAAAAAGGAGGAATAATGATAATTAAAAAAAATAAGAAATAAAATGCACTAGTAGAGTTTTGAATCCAAAGTGGAGGTCTGAACTACCTCCTCTAGTATACTGTGATTTTCGCTTACAAAATGGGCAGAACAAAGTTTCTGAAAAGTACATAACTTAAGAAAATGTTTAACAAACACAAGTATTCTTTTATTTCTGCCTATATTTCTTCATGCTAGCTTTCTGAGTTTTTCAAATTTGACTAAAAGTGTAGGTTTTTCAAATTTGACTAAAAGTGCAGCTACTAGACAAGAAGGAAACAGTGAGTATGCATCTGAAGCTTGATCTGACAAAGCAGCCAAGATCGGCCCCCCGGCAAAAAAAAGATAAAGAAAAAAAAGTATAGAAGTTAGTGAAAACAAAACATCAGATGTACCATGAAGTTTCCTTTTCCACACTGAATGGAAGATATCCTGAAAACTGAATTACTCCCATGTATTCCAAATTTTACCATTACTATTTTGGACAATTCTTATAACATTATTTTTTTACTTGAATACCAATGTCAGTATGAACAGAACCCTGATTCTAGACCTTAACTCCCAGGTTCCAAATTCATTGCCAAAGGGGGAACATACTTAAGAGAAGTGGCTTCTTGTTCTTCTTTTTCCTTAGCATCCCCCAGCTCTCGAAGAGCTACTAAGAGGCGTTGATTTTGCTGCTGAAGTTCCTCGATGTTTCTGTAGGAGACCAGGTGCTGACTTATTACTTCAGAAGAGCTGCTGATGTCTGCAGAACTCACTTCATCACGGATGACATGATTACCTCGGGCTTCTTCAAGTTCCATCAACAGCACCCTTATCTTCAAAAAGAAAAACAGATTATTCAGGCTATAGAATTCTAGCTTCCATTAAATAAATACATATTCTTCATTCTTCCAAATTTGCAAGGTATCATCTATTATCACACAAATCCATTTCCAGATTTTATTCAAGCTTCAGGAACATTCAGTTAGTATAACTAAATTCGAATTACTTTCTTTTCATTTTTGGTGGTTTCCACATCCATCCTTAAAAATATCCCAAAACTGGTCAAAAATCACATTGCCGACATTCAGCCGTTTTGCTATCAAAATTTGGTAATGGGATTTCAAGGTGCTGAAGGTTAATGGGAGGCTTAGGAGGTATATATGGCCCACAGACTATCCACCCTTGAATTAAAATAACCAAACATCTGACCATTTTCAGTTATTTTCCCTTCAGGATAGGAACCCAATTTTAGACCAAAAGGACAAGGATCCCCTATTCTTTGCTTTGCTCAAGTCTTTCCATATCCACTTTCTCTTTTCTGACCCTCTTTTATTAAGTATAAGATGAACTCTATTTCATTGGCATGTTGGCTCAGTCAAGGTGATCATCTATGTGTTTCACTTTCCTCCTGTGGAATATAGGAAGTCTAGCTTAACAAGGCATCTGCTGGGGAGAAAAGAGACTAAAGCCACATACAAAGTCTTCACACTTGTACTAAAGAGCTCAACAATTCACATTTACGACTATGTGAGAGGTTTACAGATATTCTAGTTTCATAGTACAAAATACATTTATTTGTAGGTATGTAGTTGAATGTGGGATAAAACGGTTTATATATATTTTAAAAAAATAAAGATGAGGCTATGACTGAGAATATTATCTAAACATGACATTAAGAAAATAGTCTTAATTCTGCATACTTGGAATTAATTCCTAAGGCTCTGCAAAACCATTCAGAAGGGCAATGGGCAAATGCCACTGTGTACACACCGAGTTCTTAGTAAGTCCTCCCCGTAATACAGTGTTGTCCAAACTTGGCCACTTTAAGATGAGTGGACTTCAACTCCCAGAATTCCCCAGCCAGCCAGTTGAAGTCCACTCATCTTAAAGTGGCCAAGTTTGGACAACACTGCCGTAATATCTTGAATATCCATGTGCAAGCACAGATGATACTTCCATCAGGACAATTTGCTGGCAATCCTGGTTGAAGCAAGGGCTCTTGCCTCTTATTTCCACGTCAAATGCTTCAAACGAGAAATGATCTAAGAACTAACCTGCTGCGACAGATCTTTGACTTGGATTTCAAACCTCTGGTTCTCTCTTTCAAACACAGAAGCATGCTTGTTGGCTTTATCAGCCTCTTCTTGTAAGCGCTGAATTTCCTGTAACCCAAAATCAAGCATGATGAAAACTGAAAACTGATCGATGCTTTTGAAAATCGTAGTATTTGCAAAAAATGAAATAAAGAAAAAGAAGAAAAGGGAATAATTTATATTATTATTCATCACTCATGATCATTCACGTGGTCTTAACGTATACTGTATGTTTGTACCAGACTATACAATGAATAGTCCCTGTGAGATGGGCGGTGTCTAAATTCGAAAAATAAATAAATAGATAAATAAATACATTTATGGCGGTCAGTTTACCCAACTTTGAGAGAGAGAGAGAGAGAGAGAGAGACAGAAATTAAACATATACTATAAATGCTATACTACAGACTAGCAGAAGCAACTTAAATTTCTACACTGTTCTCCAATCAAGGCTCCTGGTGAAAATGGTTGTTCAAATACATAAAGAAGTAAGTTCTTCACACTGCTGTATAGTTTATAGAGCAAATGGGTATCTATCTTCATAATGTCATCTCATTCAACCAAATTGTTAATAATCAGTACAGTATGACAAATATACAGTAACTCCTTAACTGTATTCTTTACAATACATGAGCGTTACTTTTTTATTTACCACATTATACCAGCGTTCACCCAAATCATCTCAAAGTAGCTAACAGTAAAACAATAACATCACCTTAACTCAAGTAATAAAATCTATGGACTGATTCAAATAGACTAGCAATCTATGATTGAGACAATATATTGTAAATTGCTTGTGGGATGCCAGGAGAGAAGCAGCATACATAAAGAAAGCCCTTTACAGTTATAGAGCATCAGACAAGGTGGCTCTCCAAGTTGCGGAGGTGACTATAGACACCAAGGATGTAGGAACCTAAAGAAGATCTCAAAAGGCCTCAGAGCTTGGGAAGACTGAAATAGGAATATGTTCTGTCTAACCTATAATTACATTACTCATCACCATAGGTCAATGTTTACATAATCGGCATGAAAGGGGAAAAAAAAAACAATAGAAAGAGCTGGACCAGGAAGAAATAATTTAGGTCATAGTCTGATCCTCTGTCCCAAATTGTCACCATATTCATGACAAACTAATTACAGAAGAATGTTGAGGAGTCCTCAAACAATATAAAGCACTGAACCATACAATCCCTGAAATCACACGGAGCAAAACTTGACAGGTGGTAATACCATAAGTTCCACTGCTTGTTGAGATAAATGCACATGACTCAAAAAGTGAGTTTATCAGGAACAACGTTAGCATATGTGGCTGTATGCACATATATATATTCTTATTTATGAAGCTTTTAAATCTGAAACCTCTACATGAAGTCTGAAGTGTTACCATCCAGTCAAAGCTGCATTACAACATTCTGTTTATCACAAAGCTCAGGTCAAGTGGCAAACATCTGTTTTCTTATTAGATTGATGTATACTGTAAGTCATCCATTAAATTTTGGTCTCAAATCTGAAGTTGGTGAGTTGCAAATGAAGAATATTTTACTGCTTAGAAACAGTATAGCATTCTACAGCATATTTGTGAAGATGGTTTTATTTTGCATCTGAACTTCCCTTAGGTTTTATACTGACCTTCATAGCTTGCTCAAGTTTAGCAGAAAGACTGGCAACAGCTTTTTGTGAGCGTTCATATTCTTCCCGCTGACGCTTGAGAATGGGTGCTTTCGCTTCCACTTCCTGCACTATTTCATCCAAATATTTATTGATCCTCTTATTCTCTAATTTTTCCAGCAGCAGCTGATCCTGAGCTTCTATGTATGCATTGTAAAGCTGTGTTGACAGATCAAAACAGACAATAATCCTGTCCAACTTTTTAATCAAAAAAGAACTTTTCAATTTATCACACAGTAACATGTTTGAGGGGCTTAACTGTCCCATATAAACAATCCGGACTTCTTTATTTTACATGAAATAAGCCTTTCTAGCAGCCTATGCACAGAGAGAAGGAATTTAAAACCGTAGCAAAGAATTTGTCCAAAAAGGAAAATTAAAATACTTTTGTAAATTACTACAATCCAATTTTAAAACTGAGTAAGAAACACATTGTACAAACTACATTTACATATTTTTCTTCCTTTTCCTATATGGATTACGGCCAGTGATATCATATCAGGATAATCCCAAATACTCCTTGTTGATATTGAAAAATAATCTCAGTTTTACACTGGATTACACTGCCATACATCAGAAACATCTCAGAAACAACCAACAGTCAATTACAACCACATGGCATCACTGTAGCACACAAACCAACTAAAGCCCTCCAAAACATCTTAAGGAAACCAAAAGACCCAGCAGCCCAAGAAGAAAAAACAGGAGTCATCTACAACATACAGTGTAAGGACTGTAACAGCCACTATCTAGGACAGACAGGCAGAAGACCAGCAGAGCACATCCATGAACATCAACTAGCAGTCAGAAGACACAATGAAAACTCCTTAATCTCACAGCACATGGACAGACTCAACCATAGTTTCAGCTGGGAAACTGTGAGCATCCTAGACCAAGCTAAATCCAAAAACATTAGGGAATTTCTGGAAGCTTGGCACTCAGACAAATCAGCCATCAATAGACACATAAAGATAAACCACATTTATACATCATTCAAAAGAGACAATAAAAAAAGCTAAGAAGGAAATAAAAAGACCAGAACACATTCTCTTCACCAGCCAACACCCAGATAAGCAGGGATTAACACCAGACAAACTATCAAGCAGAAAACCCTAATCAAGGAACTACCAAGGAGAAAACCACACCCCCATCAACACTTGCAGGGCAAGCTACTGTATAGAAACAGGGAGAAAACACCACACTCACTAGTACTGATGACGTTAAGTTAAGAGAGCACCAAGGACTCCACATATGTAGCTCACAGTTCAACTCTGAGCTACATATATTCTCTTTTATTGGTATCATCTCAGTTTAAACTCTGTTCTTATGAATGTTGCTACCACCAAATATATGAACTTGTAAGCAATACAGTATTATTGAGTTAATTCCTACCTCAGTTAATTTCATGCCAGGCTTGACCACTTTCGCAACAGCAGCAGCTGTAGGAGACATAGCTGCCAGCTCATCCTCTGAAAGGATGGCCCCTAGAAAAGATTAAGGTCACAGCATTTTTAAAAGGTGATTATTAATGTAATAAGCAGTTTAATTAAGCAATCTTCCTCTCACATATTTTTACCATACTAACTGTGCTCAGATATCCCAAAAAACACCAAGCTGAACAGAATAAGCCTGATCCCTTTTCTACCCAATGTGCCACCAGAAAGATTTCAGATCTATTCATATATTAGCTCCAAAATGGTGGTTAGTTTTAATAAGGATTAATTTAAGAAAATTTGAGAAGTTGCATGTCAAAATGTGCTTTGAGATTACCCATGATTAACATTAACTAGATGCTTAATCATGTTGGGCAACATGATATAACAAACTATATTAACTTTTCAAATTAATTTTGAAGTCCTCCCGGCTACACAGTAGAAGTCAGAAAGAAGAACACCAGTGCCCAGAAAGCTAAGGGCCTCACTATACTATGTTAAACTATGAAGACATTTAGGAAACTGACAGGACTTCAGGTATTAAAACTATTCAGCAATCTTGATTCAAAGAGAAAGGGTGATTCGCAGCATGTTGCATTTGATTTATGGAGTTATGTGCGTGTCCATGTGCACTCCAAATCATCTCTTCCCCTTTAATCCAGATCTCTGCATAGCCCTACCAGATACTTAGAGGTCAGGCTAACCTGCACTGTTTTGATTAATCTAATTCTTGCAAATTACAACTTGAAATTCTTAGTTTATGCATTAAAAACTAAAATGGTCATGAACATTGCTCACAAAAGTCCCTGTTAGAGAAAGCGCATGATTTTTGAGAAGACAGAAATTACAAAATTCACACATGGGAAAGTAATTCGTTTTCAAAGCATTTTTGGCTACTTCATTTTTAATGCTACAATTGTAGGTACTACAATGAAATCAGCTAATGGTAATGCTAAGTGGCCCAAATTTTAAACTGTCTGTTCCCTAGAAGTTACCAGACCTTTTCGCTTGGTAGCTGAAACCAGATCATTTGCGTTGTCCAACTCTTTCTCCAACTTGCTAATCTTTTCCTTCAGTTCCTTTTCAACAGCAGCCTTTGCTTGCTCCATCTCAGCCAGACAATCTCGTGTTTCTTTGTTAGCTGAGAATGGCAGAAAAACACATTGGCAACAAGTGTTTAAGAAGAGTTACAAGCATGTCCTATGGAAAGTCATGGTACTCATGACAATATGACAGATACTTCTACCACATCTGGCCAGTGATTAAAACAGCCTCTTTAGTAATCCACTTCACATAATTATTAGAGATGAAGAAAAATATGAACAAATGTAGACTCACATTTCTCAAATAGCATCTTCCCTCTTCCCAATGAAAATAGCCAGTATCTTTTGCAAGTGAGCAAGCCACAAACAAAATACATATAGAGTAAGGTTAACAGATAAAATAGCTAGCATTTTTTAATGGAAAAGTTATTTTAAGCTGTTTGTGGCTACATTTTTGCTTTTTTTATGTCTGTAGGTTTTATGTTTCCGGAAAACGTTTTTGGAACTTTAAGCTGTACTGATTTTTAAAATGCTGCTTTATTGTCATTTTAGATACTAACAGCCATTCTGACAAGCCATATTTTGGCAAGATATAAAAAGTGACTTATTTCATACCACCCTTCTTTGGCATGCTTAAAGTAGCTTGGGGCCTAGGCTTGATTTCCTACAAATGTTAATTGGCAGGATTACAGAAAGCAGCAGAGAGAAGTGATAAAGCCTCAGTCAAAATTCTAAATTCTTCAGTGATATAATCCTTACCTTCACCAGCCTCTTTGAGAAGTTTGTGCAGCTCCTCCACTGCTTGAGTCAACTCATTACTCTTTGCTTCCAAGTCATCTGCAGCACTCTAAATGCAACATATTGTAACTGAACCAGGAAATAGTAACACGTATTAAGAGAAATGTGCAGTTCCTTAAAGGTTGGAAGTGGACACAGGCTGAAACCTGTAAGATATTGCTGGGAACATGAAATGGAATTTGTACAATGTAAAAATCATAACCCCAGATTAAAAAGAAGCCTATGCCTGTCTGCTCAATATGTTAAAGAAATAAATAAATAAGGCATGTGTTTCTTCAAGTTCCTCTGAAAGCAGATTACATGGAAGTGTTCTCTATGATTTGGGATCTGGTAATTAGTAGTGCGACTGAACATACTTGCCGTTATTACATTTTGCATGAATTACACAAGGTCATGCTAGTAACTACACACTATAAAAGGGGGCCTTTGGCAATTTATTGCATGAAGACGAGACAGTTCAAGCCACAATGTTTCAGCCCAGAACATTTTACCTAAACAAGATAGTTGCCTTTAATTCTGTGATATGTTTTTCATTTCCTATTAGGAACTGTATTCCAAAAGACTCAAAGTGTGAGTCTCACTGTCCCACAGACTATCAATATGACAAAGTGATTGCAGTCACGATCAGATTCAATGCTTACCCTAAGGTTTCTCACTTTCTTGAATGTAGGAAAGAGCAATACCTTGTAAGCTCAGACACTCTCTTCTAAATTCCCTCCCCATTTCAGCATTATCCAAGGTTAATCTTACATCTATACAACCATCAATACTGATGTGTGATTATTTTTTAATCATAATTTGAAACCATGTTTTAAGCCATCTTGCAAATCTTGAAAATTAGTATATGTTAGCTCCATAATTTATAAAGAACCTCAAAAAATAAACACTGTACAGTAGTTAAACCTAAAAGAATAAATCCTGCTGCAACTAACACTGGATTCAAACATTTGATAAGCAATATTTGTTTGCCTTCAGCTGAGTGTGTATTATATGAATTAGACCATTACAGTTTATTCAACAACTATAATTAAAAACAGGCTTAGCATTAAGTATAAACATAGCCACTGTAAAGCTCATCCAGCTAACCATAGTTAGTATTAGCACTTCTTATTTATTTATTTAATTTTTCCCCTGCTCATCTCCCCCCAATGGGGGACTCATTAAGGTTCTTTATAAATTATGGAGCTAACATATACTTATTTTCAAGATTTCCACGATGGCTTAAAACATGGTTTCAAATTATGATTAAAAACATGATATTTATCATGTTAATTACAGTTAATTTAATTTAGTAAAGGAAAAAGAGGGGGAATTCTCATGGAAGAGAAAAATACATTAGCAACACTAGATATTTCACACAGATTTAACTCCTTTCCTTCCACTCCCCTTAAGCCTCCTTAAGGCAGTCTCTGTCACCTTCAAGCCGAAAAGCTGTCAAATTCCGTCACCTGGAGCATGACTGGAACTGGGAATAATTTTTCTTCCATGCAGAATGCATCATATTGGCAGAATTCACACACCACACTAACTATAACCTGATCTGTCCTTTAGCTGAGCATGTTTTGTGGATCCAGCTCTTGTGATTTAAATATCACAATTTATGGCTTGACATGTAAATAACTCAAGGCTTACTCAATAAATAATGGTTAACATACCAAGGTTTAATGCAATGTCTGAATTCAGCCAGTAATTATGTAAAAATTTAAATGAACATCTATAGCCTAGCTGTAATCCTATGCCCATTTACCTGGAAATAAATCTCAGCAGAATTTAGTTTTAGGTAAACTTGAAGATTAAGCTGTTAATGCCTTAGCCTTCAAGGCTGCATGGCATAAGTTTTTAATAATTATTATTACATATAATTATAATATCCACTTATATGAATTCATTAATAAGTGGCTATTTATACTATTTATAAGCAAGACCAGTCCAAAACTACCTGAGGTACACCAGCAAACACTACCAAGGTGCCACCTTCTTTCCTGCACTGGCCAACAGGCTGTGCAATGCCATGTATTGTCGAAGGCTTTCACGGCCGGAATACAATGGCTGGTGTGGGTCTTCCGGGCTGTGTGGCCGTGTTCTGGAAGTTTTGTTTCCTAATGTTTCGTCAGCATCTGTGACCGGCATCTTCAGAGAGCAGGAGCACAGACAGGAGCAGTTCTCTCTGTGCCCAGGATGATGTGACCCTGTTGTGGGTATTTATAGAGATCTGAGGGGGGGGGATTGGGGGTGTGTGGTGGGGGGAAAAATACAGCCTGCAAAAGGTCAACGAACTCAGCTCAACCACCAGGACGTGTGAGCAGTTCACACAATGAACATAATAATCACCCCCAGCAGCCACTCATTAACAACTCAATAGAAGAAAAAACCCTGCCTAATCCCCAGGAAGATACACACATATTCTGACACCAAAACAAGCAGCTACTCATTAACCCAACCCCCCCCGAACCCCCCACCACACCCCCAATCCCCCCTCAGATCTCTGTAAATACCCACAACAGGGTCACATCATCCTGGGCACAGAGAGAACTGCTCCTGTCTGTGCTCCTGCTCTCTGAAGATGCCGGTCACAGATGCTGGTGAAACGTTAGGAAACAAAACTTCCAGAACACGGCCACACAGCCCAGAAGACCCACACCAGCCATTGTGCAATGCCATCTTAAAATCTGAGGACTTATGACTTCTCTGCAGAATGCAAGCTAGGAAAAATGCTCCCATTCCTAGGGGCACTATCAACTGTTTTATTGCAGTGACAAGCATACCACTTAAAGCACTGTTTTTTTCCAGTGTGACCAACTGGCATTGGGATTCCCCCAACTAGCAGTTACTGACCAGCCCCTGTTTTTTTCTCTTTTGGACAGGGAGGGTGGACAGCAGCAGGGAAACAGGGAGACCACTGAGCTCTCAGCAACCTAGTGGCAAATGCACAGAGGGGTGCAATTTGTTACCACTGTTGATCCAAATGGACACCATGTCTCCTCAAAGGGCTATCCTCTTTCTAAGTACAGAAGATGAAATCTTGAACAAATAGTGAAATCATACCTTGTATAAATTAGATAACTTGATATGGGCGTTTAGTTCATTGTGGAATCTCTCTTCCATACTAGCTTGTTGTTCTTTTGCCTGAAAAATTAACATACATATTTAGTTACCCTCTAAAGTTCTCAACAACCAATACATTCTTACATTTCTAAAACAATTCAATATGTTACAAAATCCTGAAGAAATACTTTAAAATGGTACAAAGGATAAAGTCCTTAACATTAGTAACATGAGTTAGTTTTCAACACTGAATTCCCACCAACTGTTGCTTCCATGTATTGTCCAAATGCCATAGTATTTAGATAGACGTGATCTAAATATGCCATAAACTCCACTGCATTTTTCAAAATATAGATAGTCCTTACTTACTGACCACAACTGGGACTGACGACTCCATTGCTAAGCAATGCGGTCATCAAGTGAAATGTCATGTGACTGCACCAACTTACATCAGTTCCAGCTGTGGTCATTAAGTGAATCACCACAAGTAGTTAAGCATGATGTTGCATGCCTGCAACTTGTGACTTTCTCCTGCCTTCCCCATTGACTCTGCTTGTCGGAAGCCAGCCATGAAGGTCGCAAATGGCAATCACATGACTACGGGCTGCTGTAACCTTCGGACTGGTCATAAATCCCCTTTTTCAGCACCATTGTAACTTCAAACCATCATTGAATGAACAGTCAGTAAGCAAGGACTACCTGTATATGTGAAATACAGGAAGCTACTAAAAGCACTTCACCAAGACTATACACATCCTTCCTTGGGAAAAAAAGCAGTGAGCTTTAAAAGACCCTTTGTAGGAAAAATATGAATGAAAGCAAAGCTATCTCAAAACCTGGTTTAATGTTGCCAAAAAAAGAAAGTCAAGCAATGACAATTATATTTACCTCTTTCAATTTTTCCAAAAGATCTTCCACGTGTTTTTGTAGATTGTCATTAGATTGCTTTAGTCCAGTGACTTGTTCTTCCAGTCTGGAAACCTAAGGAGTGATGCAAGATAAATATGAATAACCATCCTTATATTTCTCGATTTTCTAAGTTGCAAGGCTAGAACATTACATTCAATTAATGTACAAGAAATGTTTCCAAGTTTCTAGTTATGACTTTGATTAGCTTTGCTACTATAAAACCACCTTAAAAGGAGCCATCACAGTTTGCCACAGTAATATGGCTGTGCATACTTGGGAAATGATCTGGATGAGATCTTTCAGGATACAAGGGTGCGGCACTATTTTTTCTCAGGTCTGAAAAATGATGGGGTTGTTTAAAGGAGACACAGCTGCTTTAAGGAGTCAATTCCTTAAAGCAATAGAGTCCCCCCCCCCCCCCCCAGGCTTTCTTGCTTCAAAGAGGTGCCGCACTTATGCTTCCCATGCTTTTTCAGGGTGAAAAGCCCGATAATGTAACTATATATAGTGTGAAGTATTTGCCTCTCTCTTGATTCTATCAGTCAAGATTTTCTTTCTGCGAATTATACTTATTCAAATATTAGAGCCCAAAATATGTGCAGTATGAATTTTCCAGTTCATAACATTCTCAATTGGATAGGCAGATTAAATTATGTTTAAAAAGAAACTGAATTCCTCTACCTCCTCTTTCTTGTTCTCCAAGCCACATTTGAGCTCCAAGATTTCACTTCCTTTTTCTCGAGCAAGGACCAGAAGCTCATCTGTTTTTGCCTTCAGTTCAGTATTCAGCCAAGTGTTCTGATTCTGTAATAATTCCTTTTCTTGTTCCCACCTCTGCTCACGATGCTACAAATATAATTTTAAAATATATGAAATGTATTTATTTCACACTTAAAAAAAAAAGCTAAAGGAAAGAATAGCTCAAAGACATACTACAGTATAGAACAGAAGTCCTATCAAGATAGATTTGGGGCAATTCATATCAATCAAGCCTATGCAGTTTCCTAATAAGATTGTGTAGGTTTTACTCAGAAGGGTGTAAAATGCATTCAGTGGCTTGGTTCACACAAACTGTCATGTGTTTGCCGCTTAGCTAATTCAGTAAACCATGGTCAAATAATTCTTTGTGTTTCATGTGAATGCATGTATGTATGTCACTAAAATAAACCACCCCAACACAATCTTGCTATTATTTATTCCAATTTTTTAAAAACCTGTCTACTACATGCTAATTGCATACGTTCCCACCCCTTTTCTGCATCTTTTGTTCTCCAAGAACAAGTTACTGAGATTCAGTGGCATAATTCTGCACTGAGTGGGACATGGAAGATAGTGAAAGGATAAGCAAAGCAGGAATTTAAGCTATTGAAAATGTTAATGCGCCTACTTTAATTTAAAAAAAATCAAAACAAAAGGCATGAAGCAAAAATGCAGGCCCCAAAATTTCAGACCAATGCCTGTTGGTGACATCACATCACTGTCATTAAGGTTTAAAAAATGGGTCAAATGTCATAAAAACACTTGATTCCTCAGGTCTAGATCATAAAGTGCCTCATTTGTGAGAAAACAGTTATATGACCCTTAGAGATATGTACAACTTTTAAAAATGAATAACTGAAATAAGATAGAAAGAAGATCTCTGATTATCTCCTGCATACAACTGAACAAAGGATATCTCACTAACAAACTCCCTAATACTCACTTTTACAGAAAGGGCTGAGGTCTGAAGCTCATCCAGTTTTAACTGAAGCTCTACCTTTGCAGTGTTTGTTGCTGTAAGTTTCTCATTCAGACGTTTAACATCCTCTGCAAAAAAAAAAAAAAAAAAGTTTCAAGAAGATGTTAAAATGCCCAGTGTGAGTTAAGACAACAGATGTTAAAATCAACTTCTGAACTGAGCTTGATCCAGTTTATGTTTATAAACCTTTTGTGACATTTCAGATTTTTACTGTCCTCCTTTCAATTCTCACAACATTAGATGTATATGACGCATCTGACGATGCTGGAATTTAACAACTGAAGCATAATCTAAAATCTCCCTTGTCCGCTTTCCCATATTCTGCTCATTCTCAACAATCAGAACGACTTCTTGAGTGTCTCCTTCAAGAGAATCAGCAAGCAACTAACTGTATAACAAAGAGGGAGGGCAGCTCTCCAAAACATTTCACTTTGAAGATTTACTCCAATGTATTTATTTACAGAATTTGTATGCCGCTTCAATCCTAGACATGTTACTTCTTTTCTGACAGAAATGAGAATTGGGCAGAAAAAAGCACCCATTTGTGTAAGCCAGCATTTCTGTGTGAAGGGGTAAAAATGACTCCTTGGAGTTTTGTACCACCTATCCTATACTCTCAGGCTATTATCAGAGAAGTCTGGGTGACAATAAGGTAGGCTTTGACTTATGACTGGAATTTCTGTCACTAAGCGGTGCGGCCATAAAGTGTGACATTGCATGACCGCATTGCTTAGCAATGGCAATCATTGCCGTTGTTAAGCTAATTCCACTGGTCATTAGCCAAGGACCCACCCCAATCCAAGCCATTCCAGGCTTGGTCCCTCCCAGCCCCGAGCCTTAGTAAGGTTAGGGACTGCATCCAACTTCTCCCACCCACCTATCTCTCCCCCATCTCTGTCCTTTTGTCCATTCTGCATCCTGCCTTGTGGGGCGGCAAGCAGCTCCAGAACCACATGCTCTGGGGCTGCTTGCCATACTGTGGCTTAGGGGCTTCTTGGCCCACTGTGGCTCTGAGGCTTCAAGAAGCCCTGAGCCAGAGCACAGCGTGAAGCCCTTTGCAGCGTGAAGCCCAGCCCAGCCCCAGCCTAGCAGTGCAGCACAAAGCTGCAGCCGCTCCAGGAAGCCACAGCTGCCCCAGCTCAGTCCCAGCTGCAGTCACCCTCACCAACCTGCACTCCAAGACCCCTGCTGCCTTGCACTCCGCCGTCCCAGCTGACCTTCGCTGTCTTCTTGCTCCAGTTCCTGATGAGGCATGCCCAGCCTGGCCATTCATGCCAAGAAGCCCCTTTGTGCTGCACTGCTGGGCTGGGCTGGGCTGGGTCTGGGCTTCTTGGTGTGCTACGGCTCTGGGGCTGCAAGAAGCAGCCCAAGCTGCAGCCCAATGCAAAGCCCAGCCCCAGCCCAGCCCCAGCCCAGCAGCACAGCACAAAGCTGCGGCCTCCCAAGCCCAGTTGCAGTCGCCCTTGACACCCTGCACTCTGAGGCCCCTGCCATCTGCACTCTGGTGCCCAGCTGTGATGGAATGGAATTATGAAGGCCAGACTCAGGGAGAAAAACATTTTCTTTCATCTCCTGAGGCGTGAGGGGGAGATAAGAGGGTGAGACTGGCACCTCCCTGAGGAATTCACAATGTTGTGGCTGGCATTACTTGGGAGCTGGGGTTTCAGTCTGGGAAGATTCTTGCTAGAGGTTGTAGCTAATAAACATTGCTGGACTGAATTTACATGGTCTCTTGGAGTTCCTTGGGCTAGCCCTGACACCAGCTGACCTTTGCTTCTTGCTCCTGCTGCTGATGAGGTGGCCGCAAAAGGCTATCTTCCCCAGGTCTCATGAGGAAACCATCATGCATGACCTGGGGAAGAAAGCCTCTTGCGGCCAGCAGCTGCCTCACAAAGGGCCGGGCCAGGCATGCTTGCTTAGCAGTGAGAGCAAGAAGACAGCAAAGATCAGCTGAGGAGGTGGAGTGCAGGGCAGCAGGGCGCCTAAAGGGCATAGATGGGGAGAGATAGGCAGGTGGGGGGAGCTGAAGCACCCTGTGGTTCTAAGTGTGTGCAGGCTGCCAAGTGCCCAAACTTGGATCACGTGACCACAGGGGCGCTGCAACAGCCATAATTTCAGAGACCAGTTGTAAGTCCCTTCATTCAGCGCCAATGTAACTTTAAACAGTTGCTGAATGAATGATCGTAGGTTGAGGACTACCTGTATACAATAAAAGCATCCCTGTAGGAATCTGGGATGCCTTTAAGGTCATGTAAAGCTGCTGACAACAATTGCAGCCATGAGAGAAAACAGTTAACTTTCACATTTACTCTTTGCCTTCTTTGGTGCTAGATTTAACAACTTCCCTTTCATTGAAGAGATTTTGTCCATTTGTGGAAGAAACAGAAGGCGTTTCCAGTGTGCTTTTGTGCTGCCTCTTTTACACTGGTATGGCAAGCTGACTTAATAACATCTCTTCTAACTCATTTTCATGCCAGTTCAAAAGAGGAATGAAATCTCCTACTCAGTGCTGATGAATCTCCAGATATTTCTAGGGAAGATATCATATTTATTGCAGTTAGTTTTGCTATTAAATGCTTAACTGAACAGCAATTTTGTGAACCTCAATACTTGTTTTCTAGCAGGTTTGTTTGGGTTTTGGGCTGTAAATTTAATATTTTTTTTTATTATGCAACCATTTTGATATATTTCAGGGGGGGTAGTTTAAGTAATATTCAGTATTACTTCACCTGACTTCATTATTTACAGTAAACATTCAAGTTCACTTTCAGTGCAGTTGGTCTCTAATGCTTAGCTCAAAAAGAATGACAACTTCTTAAACTGTTGCTAACTTTAAGTATTCCAACTGCCATTTTAATCTCTGTGCTCTACGTTCTTTTTAAGTCAGTGAAGGATTGAGACAGCCTTGCCACAAAGCTTTTCTGTCTACATATTTTTCACTTTACCATTTAAATGTTCCAGTTCTTGAGCTCTTCTTTCACTTGTTCGGACCAAATCTCTCTTCTCTGCTTCCAATTCTTCTTTTGCTCTGGTGAGCTGACTCTAAAAACAAAAGGAAAACAAGAGGGAGTAGACCCAAAACCCAAAGGATAAAACAACTAGGAATTAGGTTCAGGCTAGATATCAAGAAACCATTCCTGCAGTATAAACTGTCAGCTAGTGGGACAAACTACCACATAAAGTGGCAAGTTGATCATTGCTGAAGGTCTTCAAGCAGAAGCTGAATGGTCATCTCTCAGAGACATTCTAGTAATTTCTGCACTGAGAAGGAGGTTGGACTCAATTTCTAAGGACCTGTCCAGCTCTATGATTCTAGTCAGAGAGGAGTAAGAGATGCCAATACTGCACTAATTACTACAAAAAGAACTTCATTATTACTGCTGATGTTCTCCAGTATTAGTTTGATAATATTTAAGTGCAGAATCTGAGAACGGTTGCAAGAGATGCCTAACATATAGTGTGTCTTAGTCCAACTAAAAAATGCTGATGACTATTTTTCTAATCTATTCTCCCAAACCAATTATTTGAGGGACTGTCAGCACCTATAGGAATTATCCCAGATCTAAGATCACAAACACTGAGATCCACTAGTTTGGTAGGTCCTATAGTCAGACTGACCAAAGCAGCAAGATCCTGCAGATATGGTGCCTCCATTCTTGTGTAATGCTATTTTGTGAGAGTATACTAGGCTCCATCTCTACTTTAAATGGGCATCAGTAGTTCAGCCAACAGTAGAATAAAGGTGGTAGTCTATGAATTGAAACAAAGCAAGCCCCATACATTACATATTTTTTGCTAGCTGCACGGGCTAAAAGACAGCCAGGGAATTTAACTACATGTGAAGAAATATAGAACCAAACTGATTTCATCATGTAGATGGCTGAAGTTTTTGGATAATGTGGCAAAATGTAGCTTTTATTCATTTGTTACTTTTTTGCAAGAGTATGTTACCCTTTTAGCAATTGCATAAAAGTGGCAATATTCCAAAAGAAAGTGACAAAAAAGAAGAAAAAAAAATAGCAAGGGTATAGAACACAAAAGGTTGAACAAGTTGCCTTGAATTTCTACTACTCTTTACCTGTTTTCAGTAGATACAAAATAGGCACAATTACAGGTAGTCCTTGCTTAACAACCATTCGTTTAGCGACCGTTAGTTACGACGGCACTAAAAAAAAGTGACTTACGACTGGTGCCTGAAGTTACGACTGTCACAGCACCCCCATGGTCACGTGACTGTGATCCAGGCACTTGGCAACCAGCTCACATTTATGATGTTTGCAGTGTCTTGGGGTCATGTGATCACCCTTTGTGACTTTCCCAGCTGGTTTCCGGCAAGCAAAACCAATGGGGAACTGCATGATTCACTTAATGACCACGTGATTCACTCAACAGCTGTGGTGATTTGCTTAATGACCAGCACAGCACAAAAAAGGTCATAAAATTGGGTCTGGTCGCGTGATGATTTCCTTAACAACCGGATCACTTAGTGACCTATATTCTGGTCCCAATTGTGGTCATTAAGTGAGGTCTACCTGTCTTACAATTCTAAATGCTTCTTGTCACATGCGTAATTGACAACATCCATACCTGTATGGCCACATTGTGATCTTGAAGAGCTTCCAGTTCCTTGTTTTTCTCAGTTAGTTTCTTCAATTGCTCATCTGTAGAAGGTTCAAAAGGAAGGCCATTTTTGTTTTTGCATTAAAATAAACCATTCATCAGCAACAGTATGACCAAACTTTCCCCATCACAAGGATGAAATACTCAGACCTAATATTCTTATCCATCTACGGTAGTGAAATGAGAAAGCAGCTGCCTAATAATATCAAATATGCCTCAATCACAGAAAACAAGCTGTATAATTCTCAAAAGGTTCCCTTCCATTATATGATCCCCAATGCTGGTTTGTGTAATTTTAAGCTTTTGCACCAGCTGGAAGTCACATTCTTCTTATATGTGAGACTTTACACAGGCATATTGAGGGGCATTTATTATGAATAGTTGCTTTAGTACTCAGATTTATAGTCTTCACTTTTAAAATCCTGAGCAATAAACAGCATAAGAAATGATTAGCATCATAAAAAATAGCACAATGTTCATTTTCAAAAACAAAACTTTTCAATATTTGTCTTAAATTTCATACAGATAAATGCAACTAATATTATTTTGTGACCCACTTAACAAAGTTATACTTACTAAGCTTAGTGAGTTCTTCTCGAAGATTCTGACATTCCTGTGTTTCATTAACAAGCCTCTCCTGACTCTGAGCCAGTCGTTTTTCTACTTCAAAGTATTGTTGCTCTGCAAAACACCCATTAATACACTTCAGTAGTATCCCTTGCAGGAAAATAAATAAAAATGTAACCTCTGCACCCTTCAGTCATTTTACATGCTCCACTTTCTCACTCTCCACAATGTCTTCACATCCAACTATGACATCTAAACTGTTTCACCAAATTTACCCCTCTTTCTTCCTCACAGTTGAAGTTGGCAGAAGACAAACCTTCTCTCTGTTTGTGAGAATTCAATCCTATCAACATCAACTCTGACATCATGGTCAAGGAAGTTTACACATCCAAATAAGTACAGTATGTGTAGGATTACTTCCCAAATTGATTTTGTTAAATTGCTAAGACAATCAAAGGGCCAGGAGCCTTCAGTAACTTCATATTTATATAAGCAGTACAATGGATATTGTATAATACCTAGCCACAGAGCAATCATCTGACTTGTTTGGGGTTTAGAGTTATGTATGACAACAAACCATAGTTGTAAAAATTCTGATATGGGGGAAAGCATGAATGCAGCCAATAAATCTATATGAATCTTTACATTATTTTGAGAATCTAACACTTTATAGAATGGATATTGACTTTCAAGCTAATTATTAATATTACTTATTTGTAGTTCTGGATACAGGTGTCTTTTGTCAGTTAAATGAATGTTGGTCATATACTCAAAAATATAATACAGTACCATTACATACATTATACTCAACAATGAGATGGGGAACCTGTGGCCCAGAGATGTTGCTGAATTGCAATTCCCACTTTATCCAACACTGCCAATGTTGAGGGATGCTAGAAACTGTATTTCAGCAACATCTGGAGAGCTGCAAGTCCTCCCCTGCTCTAAACAAGAAATAATGATGTGCAATGTTGCTGGGAATGTGTGAAAGTTCTTTTTTTTTTTTTTCAGAAGCTGAACTTACACAAAGGAACCATATCTATCCAATGAATCTAATCTTCAGCATGGATTACCCTGGATCCAATCCAGTTCCTTTTTTTTAACAAATCAATCTTATTTTTAAAATACTACATATGTTTTGAGCTAGTGAAAGGTGTTTAACTAGATATCACACAATTTCTTTGACATTTCAGGAACTCCATTCACAAGAAACAGAATACTTATTATAGATTGGGTTTCTCTTTTTTTTGAATCTTTCAATCTTTCAATCACCTTATCATCAATGTAAAAAAAAGGGGGGGGAGGGGACAGTAGAGAAAATGGCAACTACAGCAACACAGAACAGCAATGTTCCCTCTCTCTCTCTCTCTCTTTTTAAGGTAGTAAGTTGCTTCATAGGATGACACACACAGGTTGTTTCTCACACACTCTGAAAATTGAAATGGATGGAAGTATTAAGTAGATGGGGCAACGTCCCATCTACTCAGAAACAAGTGTTAGTAAATTTAATGGTTCTTGTTATGACTAAGTGTGCACAAGACTGCAGCCACACTGGTTCAAACCTGGCATAATAAGATCCCCCAAAGTGACAACGTTCGAACTCAGCATTTATGTCTACTGTTAAAAACTGAAGGTTGGCTCAAGTAGCCCTTAGTCCCATGCAGTAAGGCAATACTATTTCTTACATATAAATGTATCTGACTACAATCACCATCCCTGCAGCCAGCACAGCCAATGGGGATGGGAATTTCAATGCAATACAAACAGAGAACAGCAAGCCGGTGTTTCCCTTTAGCTTCATTCCTTTGTAGAAATGACCAGAGCATTAGATTAAAGGATGCCAGGCTGAATCCATCCAACCCTCCCAAATTCTCCCTCTGCCCCTTTTCTGACGTTTGCGCAGGAAAGAAGGAGCGCCCGCGCCCGCCGCATCCGACCCGGGTATTCACGATCCAGCTTTCTCTTCTGCACAGCGGCCAGCCCACTGGCCCCACTCACCGCTATCCACCTTGTAGCGCTCGTGCCTAGTGCGAAGCCCGTCGATCTCGCTCTGCTGATCGGCGAGGAATCGCTCCAACTTGCCCTGCACGGCTTTGGGCAGCTTGGCCAATTCGGCGCGCTCCAAGACCTGCTGAAGAACCGCCGCCATCTTGGTCAGCCTGCGGAAAACCCCCCCAGCGCCCCCCCGGCTTTCCGATTCTTCACCCCGGAAAGGACAGAGCAGGAAGATAGGAAAGCGCGTCACACGACCAAAGGGCGCACGCGCGACGTGAGGTTGGCGCACGCGCAAAGCGCAGTAGTACCTAGAGAGAAGTTCTTTGGATTTCTACTGGGGAACCGATGAAGAGATCAGCTGCTGGGAGCCCAGGACGTCCCTGCTTCGGTTTAGGGAGCGTGGATTAGCTTGCGCAGATTCATAAGCTTGGAAATGTGAAAGGGGTCCTACGTTGGCTACTATCTGCAAAATGACTAGATTGCGGGCTGTCAGCATTTAAACGATGGACATGTACGAGACCTAGTTTCCGTGATTGCTTAATTGGTTATGTGCCATCAAGTTGTTTTCGACTCCTAGCGATTACATACATAGGTTTTCTCCATGATGATCTATTCCTAGCCTGTTATTTTAAGTCTCTCAACGGTGCACTCATCGCCACTGTAACTGAGTCTAGCCACCTTGCTGCCGGTCGTCTTCTCTTTCCTTTATCCATGTCTCCGTGATTTCCCCCTGCCCCCCCCCCCCAGCTCAAAACAGCGACTAGGGCTACTGTCTCGGAGTTGCCAAAATCTGGAACCCCACTAGATGGCAGCCACGTTATAGAGAAAAGTCAGTGCTTGGAAGCCACAGACAGTGGTGTATTACTTCTTGTTCCTACCTAACAAAACACTGAACTGCGTTGTAGTCCTACCATTATGAAAACCTTAATGCACAAAATCAGCAACATGGAAATAATGACCGTTCAATACGTTTGTACCACTGTTTTAAAATTACTTACTATATTATTTAGATACACTTTTTTTTTTCACTGACGGTAAGGATGGTTTTTTAAAAATTGAATGCATACTGTAGGGTAGAGAATTACAACTCAGCAAAACTCTTATTGCTTTCAGTGAACAAACAATCTCTCTGATTTTTATTTATTTGATTTATTAAGCTGCCGCCTTCTTCTTTTTGGCAGAATGGCATCAAGAATGATAGGAAGTTTGGCACATAAAAAAATAAATGGTGGTCTATAACTGTTTAAACCAGTGTTTCTCAACCTCAGCAACTGTAAGATGTATGGACTTCAACTCCCAGAAACCTCTAGCAAGGCATGGTTTTAACTAAAGCACAGTTGACGAGCTACTGTATGTAAACAGTTTTCCTATCCTGTTGAAGGAAATGCCTAACGTGCCGCCGGAAACACAGCAGCCCTTCTGACGCGTTGCGTGCGCCATCTTTGAGTGTGGCGGAACTTATTTGGAAGAGAAGGTTTCGTTTGCTTATATAAATTGAAAAGGGCAAATGAGAAGGAGAAAGCTGCCATTTCAGTGCTTTATGTTATAAGAGACAAAAAATAAAAATAATTAGTACAAGAAAATCTGCCTTGCTTAAAATACAGGGGGTTTTTTGTTAATTGCGTCATAGGTTGACAGCACGTGGTTACGTCATTAAAATGAGTCCTGCTGGATGAAGGAGGGCACTGGCTCCGAGAGATGACGGATCGAGGAACACATCGGTGCTTGTAAAAAGAACGGAATCTGGTAAATGGGTTGGATGGGGCTGTATAGCAAGAAAACTGCGGTGAGACGTAAATAAAGCGAAAGAGGTAATTTGGACTGCAGCTGCTGTATAGGAAATTGCATTAATCAGGCTGGAGGTGAAGAAGTTAAGTTTAAAAAAAACCATTTCCCCTTGGCCCTTTGTTGACTTTTTAACTTCTGTTCCCTTAATTTCTAGAGTTCTTGAGCCTCTTCTCCTTCTCCCTCATCATTTATTACACATTTTATGGTTGGGCAATTAAATCTTTGCAATAATGGGAAGAAGCTACTTCGTGGAGGAAGCTGTTGGGCAATATTTATCAGACCTGAGCGCTAAATCAAAAGGTCTTATTACTGGTCTTTTAGTAGGGCAGGTAAGTCTACCGCGTTTTTTCACCTAAGCTTTCTCTGTTGCAGTTTGAAGAGATTCTTCTCTGACAAGAAAACACTATGTCATCAGTTACTAATGTACATCTTTATTATTGCTGTTATTAATGTATTTCATTAATTATGTAATTTTGTACATGTTTGTTTAGATATAATTCCAACAGTGTATCTGTAAATGATTTAGCTACTGGCATGTAAAAACACAGTCCAAACTGAGATTTTCTTTCTGTACAAATTCTGAGAAAACAAATAGGGGTTGCATAGTTAGAATTTCTCTTGATTTTCCTCTTCACAATCTATTCCATTAATGTATTTTTTGGATAGAGTTTTCTTGGATTGGTTTTGATTGGTTGTTAACAGAACTGATGTTGTCAAATACCTCAAATAGTAGCTGAAGTGTTAAATTATTATTTGTGTATCTTGGAAGCACTGTGCTTAAAAGGAAACTGGTTTTAGCCATTTTTAACCATATAGTTGTCTAAGCTTGCTTTAAGTTTGATATTCCTGTACTTCTTAGTTGGAATCAAGTTTCTGATGAGGTGTATAGATGCTCCAAATGTATTCTTAGAAATGCATATAAGCTAAATGAGATCCAGTTGATGCCATTGTGTAAATAAGTACCTTTAAGTGGACTGCATGGAGTGCTTTTCTTTCTGTAAGCAACTTTATATTTTCTATTTTTTAGTGTACCCAGCAAAGAGACTATGTTTTACTGAGTATTCGAACACCTGTAAAAGAGGAGGAAAGTAACAGCAGTGCAAACCACCATTCAGACTTGTCTAATATTGATGAAGAATGGACAGCAGCACATGCCAGACAGGTAATATACATTGTCTTACTCTGTTTGCCATGGGAAAGTGCTTTCTTGTAAACCTGTCTCAGCTTCATATTGATGATTGGTTTTTAAGTTAATGCTGCTTTCTACTGTTTTTGGACATTCATTTAAACATTGAACATTCATAAACATTAAAATTATGCCGTATCAGATATAATCAAGTTGGTCTGCCATATCTCAATGGCTGAATCATCCATTTCTATTTTTTTTTTCATTTCATCTTGTCTGCCTTAATGCATATGCTTCTCATCCTGAAAAATAGTCTCAGGGTATGATGTTGGACATGTATGTTAAATAATAAATTGTTATGAATATAGCTTTGTTGCTTGCCAGGACACTAGGACACTCAACACACATTCACAAGAGGGTAAGATGTCCTGTACGTACACACAAGGCAGATGCCCCTAGTCCCTCCCTCTGGTTGAAGATAGAAAGGGTTTCAAGCAGTGATGAGCTTTGGGGCTGAGCGGACAATCTGGTGTTCTGATGTTTTGCTGGCAGCTGTGGCTGGCATCTTAAGTAGCAGAGTGAGCTGCTTTGTAGTGGAATAGAGGCTGACCAGGTTCTTATATTTGAACCTGGCAAGCTGATCAAGTTTAAGCTATAAATTACTACTTAAGCAGGTAGGATACATATTTTCATTCAATGTGTTTTTTGTTGCATTTAGCATCTAGCTGCTAGCTAGATTAAACAGGTTACTTTTTCTGAGATCAGCCTGATTAGTAACTTGGTATTGATGTTGTAAGACCTTGGAAAGCAAGGGAAGATTGCTACTGTGAATTTTTTTACTGTATTTCCCATCCCTAACAGATGTTTTTTGTTCATGTCTCATGAGTTCTGCATATACACAAGTAATAAGCATGCTGATTTTTGTTTCTGATATTATTTTAAAATCAGCAGTGTTGTATGTGACACATATTTCTCCTTGGAATATTTTGATATGGTAATGCGTTGAATAATAGAAGCAGTAGTAATAATTTATTAAACTTGTATGCTGCCAACTCTCAACGACTCTGAGTGGCTCACAACTATCAATCAAAGAAATTACAATAAAACATAATAAATAAAGAAAAAAAATGGCAAGTGTGAGGAAGTGAGGAGTCTCACTCTCCCTTGCCAAAGGCCTGGGTAAAGATCCAGGTCTTCAATGCTGTTCTAAACAACAGCATATTGGGAGCCATCTGGATCTCGGGGGGAACCTCAGTCTAGAGGGCAGCCACTGCTACAGAGAAGGCATGCTTATGGGGTCCCAATAGATAACATTGTTTAATCCAAGGAACCCAGAATGCACCAATCCTGCAGGATCAAATCGGCCAGGCAGCTGTTATGGGAAACAGGCAGTCCCTCAAATAACCAGGCCCTATGCCATGTAGGTAATAGCCAGCACCTTGAATTGCACCTGGAAGCAAACTGGCAACCAGTGCAGCTCACAAAGCAGAGATGTTACATGGACATACCAAGGAATGCCCATTACTGCTTGAGCCGCTGCATCCTGGACCAGTTGAAGCTTATGAATGGTCTTCATGGCAGCCCCATGTAGAACACGTTGCAGTAGTCAAGCCACTAGTTGACTAGGGCATGCGTGACTGTCTGAAAGGTCCTCCGATCTAGGAAAGGGCACAACTGGTACACCAGATGGAATTGTGCAAATGCCTTCTTGGCCATAGCTGACACCTGCTCTTCAAGCAGGAGCTGTGAGTCCAGGAAGACCCTCATATTATATATAAACCCTGAAAGGGGAAATGGTCCCATCCAAGGTCAGAGATGGAATGTCCCCAGATCTGGGCTGCTCAAACATCCACAGCCACTAAGTCTTGATAGGATTGAGTTGGAGATGATTCCTCCCCACCCAAACCTGGACAGCTTCCAGGCACTCAGACAGAACCTTGACAGACCCAGGATCAGGGTCAAAAGATATAATTGGATATCATCAACATACTGATGATACTGAACTCTAAACTGGTGGATGACCTCACCCAGCAATTTCATGTAGAAATTGAAAAAAAAGGGAAAAAGTAGAACTCTGCAGCACTCTACACAGGAGGGGCTTAAGGAGTGATCTCTGTGCCCTAATCAGCATCAACTGGAACCACCCCCAAGGAAAGAAAGAGAACCACCGTAAAACTGTGCCCCCATTGCCCAACCCGTGGAGCTAATTCAGAAGGATACCATGGTTGACAGTATCAAAAGCCATTGAGAGATCAAGGAGCATTAGGATGGATGTACCACCACCGTCCTGGCTCTGCCACAAGTCATCAACAAGTGTGAACAAGGCTATTTCAGCACTAAATTCCATCCTGAAACCTGACTGAAACAGGTCTAGTTAATCTGTTTCTTCCAGGGTTCTCATCAGCTGCAGACTGACCACCTTCTCAACAACCTTCCCAAAAAAGGTTGTTGGTCCATAGCTGTCAAAAACCATTGGGTCCAAGGATGGCCTCTTAAGGAGGGAGTGCACCCTGCACATCAGCCTGGACCCGTAGTAGTAATAATAATAATAATAAAATATGTTTTCATTTGATTTCCTTAGGTATCAAGAATGCTTCCTGGAGGACTGTTAGTTCTTGGTGTTTTTATCATTTCAGTTCCAGAGCTGGCAAAAGAAGTCCAAAATACCCTGAGGAAGGTAAATAATTAAAAAAATGTTTTTTTTTTTCTTATTTCACTGTTAGGAACATTTGTTTTACGTTTTTACACTTACTATAGGTTGTTAACATTTGTTTTCTACTATGTAAGTTGCCAAGATTGAATAGATTGCCATAGGGTACAAATAGATAGATAGATAGATAGATAGATAGATAGATAGATAGATAGATAGATAGATAGATAGGAAAAATGCTCCCGTAAAGGAAAGCCAAAGAATTTGGAGATAGAAACAACAAAGTACAGTATACTTTATTGGATACTTATAGTAGGTCAGTAGGCTCCCTGCCAGCAGATTGCTGGAGAGAGCCCCGAGCAAGCCCACTCTTCACATTACATATGTACAGTACTATCAATAGCATTTGAAACAGATAACAGAAAGATAGAAGGAATAATACAGTTACCCAACACCCTTTCCTCGGGAAGGCTTTGATAAACTGTTCGATCGATCTTACTGTTACTTTTCATGCTTGTAGTATCCTTCCTGATAATATCAACATGTACCATAAACATCAGTGTTTACACTGGAATCTCCTGTTACCTAATCCTAGGCGCTCAAGGACAAGCGTCTGGGTTATGTTAGCTGTCTCCATTCCAGGGCCACTGCACCAGGTATTAGGTTACACATTTATACTGTTGCTACTAAGCAACACAAAGAGCTGTACTAAACAAAAGGCCTGAATAACGCAACTTAATATGCTCTATACTACCTAGGTAGGTAGGTACTGTAGATAATGGTACCTAAGAATCAGTCTTAACTCTATTCTTGTCCTGCCTTCTCCAAGCTTCTTTTTTCAGTAGAAAAGTCTGTAGCTAGAAAGAGGTTGTGGAACATCTCCGAGGAAGATGTATCGGATAGAGTGGCACTTCATCTTTGTTCTACTACAAAGAAGTATCCTTTTTCCATCAGTCTTCAGATGAATATTTATGAAATATAGAACTATCTTTGCTTTTTCTAAATTGCAGTTGAGAATTCAGGCTGTAGCTCTCTGCACACTTGTACTAAACACAATTCAAATAACTTCTGAATAAACCGTTTTACAGGTTTAGCCTGTTTTGTAGCTAGCTCTGCCCTGAGTATGATCTCAGTTAGTAAAAAGAAAATCAAACTTAAACAGCCTGTTTTTTTTTTAATGTAGTTAATTAGTATATTGATGGGTTATGTCCACATCTATGGGAATGGTTTTCTATATAAGATTGGTTCTACCCTTTCATGTTGTGCTGCCCAGAGGATTGGAAGAGTTTTCAGAACAAATTTGGGCTGAAGATGTAGCAGAAAATGTTTGTGTGGATGGGGAAATGAAATATGTTGGGGGTCAGAGACTATTATATTAGTAAGTAGATACCACTGGATGCAATAATATAGATTTAATGGATGCTCAAAATGTGGAGTATAATGTACAATAAGATGTTTTGGTAGTATGCTTAGTGAGTTCCTTCACTTTTTCCTCATTTATTAATATTTCTCCATAGAGCTTTACTGGATTAGAGAATCTGAGTATTTAGACATATCAGAATTCCATTCTGATCCCATCTTTAGTCATTATTTATTTAATGCTACAATTTATATGCTGTTCCATTTCTGAAGCCTCTGAGCAGCTTGCAGTATGAATATAGTAAGATTTGTTTTTTTTAAAAATCATCTAATAAAACTGTAATTAATCTGATGGGCCACCATTCAGGGGTAGCATCCCCAAAGGCCTTTCTCAAGAGCCATATTTTTACATTATTTTTCCTGAACCTATTTAAATAATTGTACAGAGACAGCCACATATCCTTATTTGGTTAATCTTACACTGAAGTATTAAATATATGGTGATTCTGCTACTGTTGTAACACATTGCCATAACTGAGAACATGGGCATATCATAAAAGAACAGTATCCAAATTCTAAACCAGTGGTGAGGACCCATTGCCCTTCATATATTGCTGTCTCCAACTCCATTGGTACTGTGTTTGTGATTCAGTTACATCTGTAACACCATGTTTTCTATTACTATTCTAGGGTGTGATTTGCCTTAATATATACAGTGTAAGAGATTTACCCTCTGGCAATAAGTCAGTGTTGTCCAAACTTGGCCACTTTAAGATGAGTGGACTTCAACTCCCAGAATTCTGGGAGTTGAAGTCCACTCATCTTAAAGTGGCCAAGTTTGGACAACACTGCAATAAGTATTAGTTTTTTTCATTCTCTACCATTCATACCAATTGAGTTGTTGTCTGCTGAGAAGGCTCACAATTTCAGCATTCTAGTGTAATAGTGAAGAAAGGCCTATTAGAAGCAGGGGGAAGACAGAATGGGAGGAGAAGGTTTAATTAGTGGCCAAAAAGAGTAAAGTCTTCGCTTTTTGGTTTATTTTCTTGTACATAACTATTGTCAATGAAGTAGATGTATTAATGGTGTCTGTTGAAATACAGAATGTGTTTTGTCCTATAACCAGCAACAGTGCTGGATATATAGGGCATTCTGTTTGTTGATTATGTTAGCTAAAATAAATCATAATCAGATCTGAAAAGACTGAATTTTAGTTCTGATCTTTAGAGGTGGCTGGGAGGGGTATCCTTGTAATAGTCATAAGCGCTTATTAGTGTCCCTTAAACCTACTTAGTTGTTGTTCCTTAACTGGAAACGAATACTTTGTCGTACCTATGATGTGCAAGATCCCAAGGTAGGTTCTATATTGGGGAACAGGGAGAGAGCAATTAACTAACTGAATGTGAAGGAATGGTTGGATGAAGGCTGCACTAGGGGAGATAAGCATTCCCTTAGCCCCCAACAGGAGCGTGGGAAGTTTAAGAAGATGAGACTGGCACCACCCTAAGGAATTCACGGTGTTTTGGCTTGCTGGCTTGGGAAGTTAGATTCAGTCTGGAGAGATTTCTGTCTTGAGGTGGAAGCTAATAAACACAACAGAAGTGTATCTGCACTGTCTCGTGGAGTTCTTTGGGCTGAACCTGACACTGAATTTGGTTTGCCAGTCTCAACTGAGTTACCTAAAATTATTGCTTTGTTCTTAGGTTTCAATAGAACTTTATCTCCTACTTAAACTTTGCATGAAACAATTACGTTTGGGTGTAGCAATAACAGACGTAAACTACAATTCTGTATGTGCTACCTACAGAATAACTCTTATTCGATTCATGAATAAATGCACAGATCGAGTCATTTAGATTGGATGGTTTATCATTTATATTTGAGATACTGTAATAATTGAGCCTCTTTTTTTTATCCTTTAGAGTACAGCTAAGCCAGCAGACTGGAAATACCAGAATGCTCTTTCTGCTTCTTGGCTATCTTTAGACTGCACGGTTAATGTTAATATACATATTCCTCTCCCTGCTACGTTGGCCAGCCACGACCTAGAAAAAAATACAAGGGTAACTAAAAAAATGCTTTGTGTTATTTATTGCATCATAATGCTTAACTCTATCTGCTTTGTTGCTTTCTTCATTAGAACAGCCTCCATATTTTGTACCTTAGGTAATTTCCTCTGCCTTTTGCTTGCACATCTTTCTCAAGTATCCTAACAGTTGTCAGCTAACTTTTTCACAGGACCCCAACACTGCTACTTGTTTCCTCGGCAGGACTTTCTTTAACTTCTGACCTTTTTGGTCTTGATTTCAGGAGAGATCATCAGTATTGTATGTGTTCTGAACGGTGCTCATTGCTACTCTTGATATCAGATGTCAAAATGAGCAATGGAGTGGAAATGTAACAGTTAAGCATAACTTTCTGGGTTTAAAAATACTGTATATCCTTTAGCAGTAGTAAACAATGTAATGAAGTGTCAATGATAGAAGTAATGAATGTATTAACAGTGGTCATTCCCTAACACATATTGGGTAATAGCATGTCATCCTTTCATTGGTGATTTAGTGTGTCCGTGTTCAAGATACAGAAGGAAATGAACTTGAAATTGTTATGCAGAGTGCAGCTATAAGCACAGTTCATGCCAAAAATACACACCAGCGTTAGAGAGATTTAAAGAATGTAATGTCCTTATCTTGTTCTCCAAAGAAATCCAGCCAGAAAATATAAAATATCTGGTTGTTTATTGAGAAAAGTAAAAACTACATAAAATACAAGTTTCATGCAAAACATAGAAAAAATCACTTCTTCTCATATATGTGGCATCCAAGACTTATCCACTACACAAGTCTCTAGCCAAAAAACTCTCAGAGAAGAGGTACAGTACTTGGTTATTAGTTACTACTACATAACCCATAAAACTGATTACATGATGGCTAAAATTCTACTGAGCAATGAGACATGTAATCCTCACACTTTAAATAACACTATGCACCACCCCTTGAGTAACTTGCATACAGACGTCAATAGGTGGCAGTAAATAGCAGTATACGTGCAAACTAGAAGGCCAAAATAAGTGGCGTGATTGCTCTAGTCAAAACAATATGTTTGAAGATAGCGAGGTGCTTTTCTTCCCATGAGAAAATCCTAACAGAAATGCTAAGTTACCAGTGGCTTAGAGATCATGTCATATCTTTTACTCAAGCATTTTTGTAGATGTATCAGCATATGCCAGCTAATACCTGTTCTTTAGAGACTAGTATCAAAAATTAGAAGGAATCCATTTGCTTGCTTCATTGGGGCGTCTTACAGTCCTAAAATTATTAAAATTACATTTAGAAGAGAACATCTGAGGAGTGAGAAGCTTTCTTCAGTTTAGGCTTTCAGGATTATTGGTTAAAACATATTTCACTTACACTGGTCAGAAATGTAGTAGATCTTTCAGTAATATTACCTCCTTTCTTTTTGATTCTGTTTTATAGAACGGGTTAGGACGTTGGGCCCAACAGATAGAGGCGGCTGTCTTTTTGATAAATGGTCAGGTCAAAGAGGAAGATGCTGATTTACTGGAAGGGCAGGTAAGTAGTGAACAATGTAGACATGGTACTATTGTATTCTGCAGCAGCTTGCAAGATAGGTTTTCATTGCTCTATTGAAAACAATTGAAACTTTTGTTTATGTGAACTTCCATTTAAGTTTTTTGAAAGAAAGATGGCCAAACGAGTATCTAATCCCAAAATTATGCCTCCTTTGATCAAGCAGTAGCATGCCAAATGGGTACACTGACATTGTGGTAATTTAATAATCCATAATGATCCAATTTGGATGGTGTGTTAAGTTAGTTTTTTTTTAATTGATTATGAATGGGCATTAGCTAAGATTAATAAATCTCACTAGGCCTCATATCGGAATGTCTAAACAAGCCCTAGAACCTTATCTCATAGAGTTAAAGTTACATTTGGGTAAAAAAAAAAAATCAGTATTACCCACATAGAAATTGAGAAGAAGGTTTTATCTCCTCATTTCAGGAATTGGGACATTGTGAAAAATTATGTAAGAAAATACTCCATTAAAGAACAGCAGCTTTGGAGCTGCATTGCATTATTAAGTCACAAGGATGGGTACATTAATTTTTCTTTTCTCCATTTCAATTTTGCATATATACATTCAGAGATCTATTTTAGTTTAATCTGGATTTTTCTTCTCCCCTCTAACCTCCTTCATAAACTTTTCTGTATAGTTTATGGTGAAATACACATTTCCTGTTTTGGTACTTGAAGGCATCCAGTTTGTTTTAAACTCTCCTACCATTCAGCACAGCAGAAAAATTGCATAATTAAAGTCTGCTGTTATGTTAGCTCTTTCAGGCTTCTCCCTCATCATTTCTTGCTTTAGCCTAGAATGATCCTTAGCTGTTCTCTCATCTTTTATCTCCGTATTTTCCCTAGAATACCAATAATTATGTTTAGTTTTGTCTCTTTTTTTAAAAAAAGTTTATTTCATGTCTTCTTCTTCTATTTCCTTATTCCTGTCTCTACTGATGGCTTCAAATAAAGATGGTTTAATGACTGGGTACTCCATGGATTGTACTCTTCACCACCTCAGAGTGGTCTGATCAGCAACAGAAAACTGCTACTAGCTTCCAGTCTGTAATCAAAGCACAGAATGCATAGAAACATGCTATGAAGTTGTTCATGGCCTCAGCAGTTTCTATCGTATATTTCTCTAAAGGATTCTTCTTATAGTGAACTATTTAGTGAGATCATCCCTGCTGGTTTGATCCCATGATTCTGATAATGCTTCCTTATCCAATGCTGGTGCTGCCTTCTGCAGGCAAAATCCTAGTGTTAATGCCTTGACAAAGATAGTCTCCAACTTTCACTATCCCTGCCTTCCTATCAGTGCCTTTAAATGCCCTTTTCTCTGCTGCCTGTTTGCATGATTAACCACAAGGTGGCACCAGATCACTTCAGCAAAATGTTTCTGCTGACCTAAAACTCCATTCCCAGCTGTCAGTGGTGCTGAGATGTGGGCCAGATATTCCTTCCCTTGATTTCCAATTGGCTGTATTATTGGATCAGTCAATCAGTGAACAGATCAATCGGGCAGTGGTAAATTCAGATGATTTCCCCTCTTTTTAACCCAACAGCAGATTTAAACTTTAAGCCCAACATGCCAATAGGCACTCACTAGGAATCAAGAGGGCCTTATTCTTCCAAGAAGTGAAGGATTCTTCCATGGAGATACTTTGCTATCATCATTTTATCCAACCGATTCAAAGAAATAAGGTGTTCCTTTACAGGGGGAAAGAACTCAAATTTGCTAATAATTATTTATGCAGGAAGCTATGCAGTAGCACTGTGTGAAGTTTTAGAGGGATATTTTCTTTCATAGAGGAATTTCTCAGAGCTGCTTCACAAAGCAACATGGTTCTCGTCTTTCGAAGACTTCCTTTCGTACTACTGATGAAGAGCCTTTTCTACAGTTGTGGTTGCCTGAATTGTTTCCTGGCTGAGTGGCTTCAACAAATGTTGCAGGATTGCCCTCAGTGTCCTCTGAAAGCACCTCTTGGTGCATATTGCAGGTGAGCTGAGCAGCTTTGATAAAGGATGCAGGCAATCCCAAAGTTGCCCAACTTGGAAGCATTCTGAGCGGAGTTTGTCCCACAGCAGTGACCAGATAGGACTGGAGGAGATGGCCGAGAGGAGCCTTCTTTCTCTGTGTGGTTGAATTGCTTTCAGGCTGAGTGGAAACAGTAAGCACTGCAGGATTGCTTGTGGTATGTGCCAAAAGGATATAGCTGGGAGCCTCCTTGGTGCACATCAGAGTCTTCCAGGCTGGGCAGTTTTGGTGAAGGCTGCACATAATCCCAAAGCAACCCAGCCTGGAACAACTACATCCAACATTGGGGAGAAGGCTAAGCATTGTCAGATCCTGTAGCATTGTCAAAGTAAATTGGGTGCTTTTTTTGCTTATGTGAAGTGAAATGGATAATCTCCATGGCCTAAATGGTTTCACTGAAGCATATTTATGCTTTCATTGGATCTTAAGTCCTACTCTGCAGGCTCTTAATGTTCCCTTAGTGAACACACTTGTAGTTGTACTTTCAGGTGCTTTAGTTCTCAAAGATGGATATGCACCTTTAAGAGATCCTGGAGAAAGATGGTCAGAGTTAGTTTGTAACAGAGCACAGAGCTGCAAGTCTGTCTTGAAGAGTCTTTTGCCACAACTGTCTCTTCTGATGATCTGTTAGAAGATAATGATCTGGATAGGATCAAGGTCCATGAAGTGATTACTAAGGTGTATAAAATGTATTCCTTTATAGGTAATGGATGCAGTTAGTTTTTCAGCAGATACATGATCATTATAGCTGTAGTCAGAAGTTCCCTTTGGGTGAGTCATTGGCAGGCTGATGTCTCATTCAGGGCAAACCTTGGCTTCATAACAATGCTTTTAAGGATATCCTGGTAGAGGGCATCATCTTTTTTATCACTGGTTTCTATTTTTAAAAAAGAGAAACTTCCCCTGTCACCTGAAAGAGTTCTAAAGATTCAGAAGGCTATTCTTCTACTGAAGGAGGAAGAAAAGGAACAGCTCATGCCTCTTGGGGCTGATGGCATCCTATCTTAACTATCTCCTATGAGCATATCTCCATGCTTGACTGTTTTCACAGCTTCTACTTCCTTTTCAAACTCACATAGCAAATAAAAGATGCATTTCAGTCCTTCCCACAGAAACCAGTCTCCTGGCAGTGACCAGAGGTTCTCCCCTCGTGGAATCTCCCAGAATTACAGTACCAACCAATCTCAGCTCATTGACTCAGATAATTGGTTCAGGGAATGTGTTTCCTATGGTGAGTTTCCATAACTTAAATTAACTAAAGCTCAACATTGCCTGTCACATAAGCATTTATCCAGAATGATCAGGGATAAGCTTGGTTCATTACACATAGACAATATTACAGTATGGCCTTACATTTCCCATAGGGAGGGACAAGATCACAGTCTTACCCAAAAAGGCAGAGTTATTCCACCTGTGGTCAGAAGAGTTAATTCCACTCCTGTTGATTTAGTGTATCAAGGAACCACAGAATATAAATGCTAATTATCTTAGCAGAACTACACTGAAATCAGTAGGAGCAGAACCTGAATCTGTTAATATTCAGTTTCCTAGGAGAGTATTGTAATCTCAACAAGTAAATCTGTTTGCTCCCTCTAAAAACACTCTCAAATTGCCTCACTTCTTTTTCATTCACAGTTTTAATAACAGAAACTGAGTTGCTAGTGTCTCTTCTTGATCCAGGCACTCTGCTGTACCATTCTTCTATTTACACTGATTGATAAGATGCTTTTGAAAATTGGACCCAATCAGGATCCTGTGTATTATCTTTGTCATATTGGTCCTCAGAAAAAAATATTAATTAAAAAAAACAATCTATCAGCCTTTCTTCCTTCCAGGACCTCCCCATCTATTGTAGCAAGCTTCCATTCTTCATCCTTATTCTTAATTTGTTACTGAAAAGATGTTATATATAGTCTTAGGCTGTCCTAAATCAGAGTAGAGTTTAACCTCTTCTTCTTAGATGCTGCTTGTGTACCAAAACAGGAAAAAAAAAATCCTTACATAGTACCTGCTCTGATTTATTTGTATCTGGAAAGTGTTTAAACTATAAACTGCATCACAACATTCAAGGAAGTACAAAATTGGGATTGCAACTTTATTTTGATATGTGCCTTAACATAAAAGTAGAGATTAAGGTCACATCACTTGAGAATGCAATCTACAATATCTGTAGAATGACTAGTATTTATACCTTTTTGTCTTTAAAAAAAAAAAAAACCAAACTAAAAAACCCTATCATCACCAGATTTTTCTTTGAAGTTAAGCATTACACACTCCAGAGTGTTGGTCATGGTTCTACATGCAAGGCTGATAACAAACAAACATAGTTTGTGCCTGGCTGATTCTATATTCTCCCACACTTTGAGTACATTTTTAAAATAATCTAATACTTGGTAGTATTAGAGAGCCAGTCTGGTGTAGTGCTTAAGGCACCAGGCTAGAAACTGGGAAACTGGGAGTTCTAGTCCTGCCTTAGGCAGAAAGTCAGCTGGGTGACCTTGGGCCAGTCACTCTCTCTCAGCCCTAGGAAGCAGGCAAGGGCAAACCACTTCCAGAATCTGGTCAAAAAAACTGCAGACTTGTTCAGGCAGTCACCAGGAGTCAAGACTGATTCAAAGGCATATATATTAGTATTAACTGTCTAGAACTGAGCCGAACTGTAGAATGTTTGTTGTCTCCTATGAAATGAAATATAAGTGTCTGCAGAAGGATGGAAAACCTCACCAATTCATTAAAGATTTTTGTAAAACATCACAACAGCTAAGACCTAATAAAATACACAAATGTCTAAATGTTTTTTCCTCTGTAGATTCTGTTTTAGCCTTTGAACCTTACCAATTTTCTTCTCAGTTCAGCTGTCTTCTATACTTGAATTATCCCTACAGAAAAAGTCAAGAGGATATATGCCATCGGCTGCTAGGAACTTTGATGTTAGGGTTTTAACACAGTTGGTAAGTAAACCTATTGACAAAGGGGTTAAGAATAAGGTGGGGCATCCTCCATTCAGATCTAACTCGCATATCAGTTCATAGCCTTCTGTAAGTTGCTAATTATCAGTCTTGGCTCTCCATCTCAGCAAACCTAAGAATAATGAAGATCTACTGAGCGGTAGAAGTTTTTTCTGAGAGTTTGCCTTTTTTTTTTCTGTAACACTTTTACTTTCTGTGAGTAACTTGAAACTGTAGCATGGTTGCTAAAAGGTGAAAGCTGGTTGAAATATCTTTCTGCTAACTTCTTTAGGAGGCTGTAGGTAGTCCGTTATCTTTCAATACTAGTGCAGATCACTCTAATAAATATTAATAAAGAATATGCATTAAGCATTTTCTAACTTAGAAAAATAATGATGCTGTTCCTCACTGAAGGCACCTACTTTATGGAACAGCCTCCCTCTGGAAATGAGATTATCCCCCTCTCAAACAGAGCTATACCAAAGAGCCTTTTGGAGGTAATTGGGGTGATGCTATCTTGTTTATTGTCCTTTATTTCAAGGCAGGGTAGAATTGGCTTAAATATTATATTTTATATAATTATATTTTGTACACTAAAATATAATAATTGTGATTTCTGTGTACTCTCTGTTTCAGATGCAAAGTACAAACTCCAGATCTACAGCTACAGTCCAAATCTGCAGTGGTTCCATAAATCTTAAAGGAGCTTTAAAATGTAAAGCTTACATCCATAATAACAAGCCTAAAGTTAAAGACGCCGTTCAGGTACTTTTATTACCCTTCCTCTTTTGAAGAATTGGGTTGTTTTCCTGTTCCATCCAAAATCTGTGATTTAACCTGCAATTAATATAAATAAGGGATATAATTGCAATAGTCCAAATTTCTTGCCCCAGAAGTTCCATGCATGCTTTTCATTAAAAATGCCAAAATCTGTATTAGCCCTCCGTAGTTTTGTCATTTGTAGTCCCAAATACATCTGCAAGCATCAGACTGGGGAATGCTCATTTTGGGGATAGTGAACATAATGAGTGGGTGATGGTCTTAAAAGTTATTTTTTAATGGAAGTGTAGCTAATTCTAAAGTTTTCTTCAAGTTGAGATCTGGGAGGTCTTGTTATATGGGTTTTTTATGACTCGAGTAGTGTGCAGCTAGCCATGGTTCGTTTATGCTGTGTTTTATTGGAACAAATCAGTCACTGGGTTTGCACAAATCATCTTCTAGCACAGTGTGATATATGAACACAGCCAACCTCTTGCTGGTTTCTGAGGAAATAAAAGATGATGAGAATGAGATGCTCTTCTTGTCTTTGCTTTCAATCTATGCATATAAGAGCACCAAGGGGAGCTCAATCCACTTTCACTATCTGTCTGATTTCTGTAAAGTGATAGCCACAGTCTTCCTCTGCTGAATGAATTATAATCAGACAGGATGTGCATCAGCAGGTGCTTCTCTTCTCATAGTTTGATCTTGTAAAAATAAGTGCAGCCAAAGAACTTTGTTGCCATTTCTGTGACCACCCTCCCAAAACTGACCAGCAGTCAAGCCCAGAAGGCAGGCTGAGTTTTCACAGTGTGCCATGTAACCTGTTTTTATCACACAGATTCTCATTTCTCCGCAAAGATGGATGCATTTGGCTTTCTTCAGAGTCTGTATATTCCCTGGCAATGATTTCAACTGTTTCATAAGTTTTAGACTGAGTATGTATGACGAATATACAAAACTGGGAACAAAATGCTCCAGAGCACTTCATTTCTCTTCCTGACCACCTTGATCTTCCAGGGTTGATCCTCAGAATGGTGGGTCTCGCACATGCAGAGCTTGTATTATTCTGTTTTTGCCTTTGCAGGCCTTGAAGAGAGACATAATAAACACGCTGTCCGATCGTTGTGAAATATTCTTTGAAGATCTGCTCATAAATGAAATGCCAGGAAAGAAAGGTAAGAGAAGAAGGAGCCCAATAACACAATCAGATGCTTTTAAAAATGTAATGTAGTTTCTCCTGACTAACTTTGTTCAAGCTTGTTTCCACAATCTTGTGATTTTTAGAAAGTACATGAACATTGCCTGTGCATTATTCTATACATTTTTCCTAAAAATACGCTTTTTATAAGTATTTTAATTTTGGACTTCTCTCTCACGATATTTAGAATATTGATCTAAGGAAAATTGGGTAAGGGATGTGTGAATAAAACTAGAACCTACTTGTATTTCTAACAAATTATGTTGCCCTACATGGAAGCAAATTGTATTAGGCATCCCAGCGTTATGCCTGGAATCCCCAACATGGTGAAGAGGTGTGCCAGTGTGTCTCTACCCACCTAATATTTACACACACACACACACATATATATATACGCACACACAAACAGACCACAAACTTGGAAATTTGCATGTTGCAAAGCAAAGTGCCAGTTCCCGATTCATCTTTTTTTCAAGAAAGCTCTAAAGGGCTCCCTAAATTTCCCTAGAAAATGAAAATGGTGAATGGCTGCTGCCTCGTGTTTTATTTAGAAGTGCGTCCCCTATCCAGAAAGGTGACGATGGTAACAGGAGACCATTGGGAATGTAGAGAGGATAGGGAGATGCTTGTCTGTCTGTCTGTCTGTCTGTCTGTCTGTCTGTCTGTCTGTCTGTCTGTCTCTATCTATCTATCTATCTATCTATCTATCTATCTATCTATCTATCTATCTATCTAATTTATATCACCACCCAACTCCCCCACAAGGAGAGACTCTGGGCAGTTCACAACCAAACAGTTAAAACCAATAAAAACAATTGATGCTTGGCAACTGGGTACGTACTATACAACAGCCATATTGTAAGGGAATATGCTTCTTTGCAAGTATACCTACTGCATGTTCTTAACATACCAAATATGCCTGCCAATCCCCAGAAGCTGGGGATGCTTGCATTGCCATGAGATCTTCTGTTGCCTTTTAGAGAACGAAGTCAAGCAGAATATCTTCTGGGGCCTCCTATAGTAGAAACTGAGATAGCTTCTCTTGCCTTTTTCTTTTCCTACACTCTTGCATGAACTGAATAGAAATAGACAGCTATTCATAATCCTAATTTGCCTGGTTTTTTGGAAAGCTTTCACCTTTAACTAATATAGCCAAGTGGCTTATAATTTTTGGTTACCTTTTCAGAGGCATATGTTGTATACATATGTGAAACATATGATATATGCTAACTGTATTTTACTGCTGAAACATAAGCCGTTCAGAATTATTTTCCTTTCCTCAAAACATTCCACCCTTTTCCATGTTTCTTTTTTCCTTAATAATACCCTTTTTTTGGTGTCACAGACTACAGTGGCAAATATCTCTATTCTTACCTCTATTCTTCTCTTGCAGCAAAAGCGACAGCCTTTTGATTCACTGTGTCCTAGCTTTCACGGAGAATATGCCTTTGATCACATGGACTGAAAAGATATTCTAATCTTAGTAAGCTGCTCTGGCCAGAAAGCAGTACTTGGCTAGTATCAAAAATGGGAAAAGCATTATGTCAGATAAAACTGTCTTCCCTCTCTCACTTGAGAAGCTAATCGTAATAATAAAAATCCCATGGTCCAGACTCCCAAATTTGTTTCGTTAAAAGAAAACCCGCACATCTTTACTGATGAATCATATTTTCTGGCCTCTTGATAAGACGTACTCGGTAATTGGCCTCCGAGGACAATCACTGCTTCAATCTACCTCAAGTCTGGATGCTGGGGGCTTTAATCCAGCCGCCCAGTTTTTGGAAGGGTCACAACAGACAACCCAAGGATGCTCTGAAGTCATCAGAAGGAGTATGGATGGTTTTTCCCCATCCACTCTTTGCCCTTTTGAGGGGCTTTTAAGGAAGGGACATGGATAGGAATAACCACTCTTACCATTCCCACTCTTAAAATTCCCTTATCTTTGATAGGGGAAAAAAAACAACAAAACAAAAAACCTGGACCTAATTGTGATGCTGAAATTCAGCCATTTTGAAATTGAGTTTTGGCAGCATTGATTCTCCAAGTACCACCTTTATCTCAATAGAAGAGAATATCTGTAGCTCAGGGTTGAACTGTGGAGTCCTTGGTCCTCTCTGAGCTTGGTTGTTTGCTTGCAGACATTTAATTACCCAGCTAAGTAGTATCATCGGTGCCTTTATCTCTTGCCTTTATCTCTTGCAATTAACCCAAAAGATTCATGCAGCACTCTTCAGTGCACTCTTAAAAATATTGGAAATCAAACTTAATATCAGATTGGATGCTGGAAGTTTGCTGGTGTATGAGATACACTTATTCAAAGGTAATAGTGATACTGTATATGTATTTCTTCCATATATGAGATATTTTACAGTGGTAAAAGAAACAGTATGTGTACATCCACACACAGCGTATAGTATATAGCAGTGCTCTTAATGTTTTTAACATGGGATTCTCTGTCTTTGTTTTTAGATTCTGAAAGGGAATATCACGTCTTACCTTGTAGAGTTTTCACTCCCATTGTGGGATCCAATGTGTTACTTTGTGATTATAAGTTTGGTGATGAGACAGTCAGGGAAATTCAAGAGCATTTTCTTGAAATGCTGGATCAAGTTGTTCAAACAGATGATTTGCATATTGCTGAGGAAATGAATACAGGTAAATATAACTGCTAAGTTAAGTGTCAGATTGTTCGTTGTTAGGAATTACTCAGAAGCTAGACTTGAAGCTGAAGCACATTTTAATTCTGATTCATAAATTTTAATGGTGTACTGGATTCCAAAGGCATATGAACCTTTGAAATTGCAAGGGGCTTGAAATACGCAAGACAGGTGGTTTATGCTGTCATGTTGATGTATTATATGTCCGCAACATTTTCTTGTGATATTTAGAGGAAGTTTCGTTGGGGTCTTTCTCACTTCCAGAGCCTGTAGCCAGCATTAAGACAGTAAGCTTAAAGGCAATGAATATATAAATCAGTGCAAAGCAACATTTTAAACACAAGCTTTTTAATATCTAAATTATTCTATTTTTTGAAGAGCTAGGAATGTTTCTTAATAACCAAGGGGACTTTGCATTCTATGGTCAAGACATGTTTCTTAGTTTTCCTTGGAGCTAAGGGCCAACTAAGATGATGCAGGACATCTCCAACTGAATCTCCTAGGATCTGTCTTTTGCTTAAAACAATCTTGGGAGACTCCTGCTTGCAGCCAGAGCATAGCCCAGGGAATAAGGAAGTAGGAATGATAGTGTTATTAAACTTTTTCCATCTGGAGTCACAAGCTCAGTCAAGCATACTTATGTCTGCCCTTTCATAATTTGTAACCGTGGGGTGGGCTATAGAACAACCTGAATTGGAGCTGTAGATTTAAAGAGTTAATTTTTTTTCCACTCCCTGACCACAATCCAATTAAGGACTGCATCTTTTATATCTTGTCTAGCTTAACCCTAAGTGAAAACACCAAGGACTCACTTTCTTGCAGAGCATGAAACCAAAAAATGTGCTTATAACTCCCCATTCTTCCCAGATCCTTCACACCAGGATAGTGGGAAAGCTTCTTAGAGAATAAACAGTTCAAAGGAAGCAAAACAAAAGCTAAGATGATTTTCTGGAAATTATCTCAATATTGTAATATTGATTGTGTTATCTGCAGTTGTGAAATCCCTGCAGCTGCATAATAGTGCACTAGAGCCACTGATGAATAATAGAGACCTGCTATTTCAGCGGATTGCTTCTGGAATAAAACCTATAAGTTAGTTTTCATCTTTATTTAAAACATTCTAATCATGTTTGAAGCATAATTTTATCAAACATGATCCTCTGTGCAACTGACAATTCGATAGGTACTTCACAGATCTATATTTTAGGAACTTCTATTCCTTATCATAAACAAGTAAAATATACATTAAGTGGTTTGGCCAAGTCCCAGCTTCTGTTTACCAAAGGTTTTGAACGGAAAAACACAAATAAGGTTGTGTTTCACTGAGGGTAATCTCTTCTCTTTAATTTATTCTTCATCTAGTGGAAGGTTTAATGAATCCAAGAATGGGCATATTGGCCCCTGCAGGACAAAGTAGCCATGACTTGCATTAGAATAGTTGTGATCCAGATGACATCCAAGGCAAGGCAAGTGGGACTGGTCAACTGAGTAATGCTGTGCCCCAAAGTTGGATTTTTAAAACTGAAATATATTTGGATGAGGCGGCGGGCAAGAAGTTTCTTAAACTTTGTTTGCCAGTTTGAAATTCCATTTGTATTTCTTCATTCTCCATTATGGATATTAATTAAGGGTTTGTAAAAACAACAAAAAAGTGTGAAACCATTTGGTCAGGTTGCTGAGTTCACTTCATTTTATATTGACATTAATGGCTTACAGCCCATTAAGAAAGAACTAATATGACACTATTTGCCAATTTTAATAAGACAGATTCCATTTGTACCTGTTCTGATACCTGATGGCCATGTGGGATATTCAAATTTGTAAGGGAATATTTCTATAAAGTCTATTTCTAAGTAAAAACTAAGGGACATGTTGTCCTAGGGCACCATTCTAAAATTTACGTTCAACATTGTCTAGTAGAAATTTACCTGGGTAGAGCTTCCAGTAGCTAAGGGACACAGTACTATCATTATACCTCTTAACTGCTCTCTTATAAGTAAGCATTTTTCCTAGTTCTGACTGGTTACAGTGATAAATACCCCATTGTGTTAAGTAAACTAACTTGTGGAATGTATTTCGTTGATTCTTAGATTTTGCAACTACAGAAACGTAGTCTACTTATGTACAGAATCATTACTCCATGATTTTAGTAATCAGTGTATTTGTTTACAGATCATAACATGGAGTTCTTAGTCTTCTCTTCTGAAAAATGCTATTAAATATCCTTCAAGTGAACAGTCCAGAAAATACAGCCTAAATGAATGAATATCAAAATAGATTAACACCATCTCTTGTTTATCTGCTATAGCTATGTAGAGTTTTCACTGTCTGTTAAATTGAAATGCCCATTACTTTTATATCATATTTATTTACTGTGAGCATTCAGAAAAAAGGTCCCACATGGAAATTGACCTGCTTTTAATGGTTCCTTATTTGGGGAGATAACTGTTGTACATGCTGCCTCTATAGTTAGAATGGATATATGTAAAAGCTTCTGTTTACATAGTTTTATGTTAGCATTTAGAATAATAATAAGCAGTATGTAGTAAAAGAATTGCTGATGCTAAATATTATGCAGGAAATCTTTTGGAGAATTTTGTGGGAAAGAAATCATGTATATTTGGCTATACACAAATGGGGAGGAGGGCTAGTAATCCATGACTGTTTCATCTTCTCCTAAGTTCTTCCAAGGGATAGTGCACACACATTTCCGGTTCAGTTCCTCAGAGACCCAGGTATTTAATAATTACTAATACATGTCTTAAAACATTATTCTGTGTGTGTTATTTGAATGTTCTGCCTTGGATCATGATTTTGATAGCAGTGATGCCTAAAGAAGACCCAGGACTGTTTATATCTTGTATTCAAAATTAAATTATGCAAAATGAATTTGCATACACGGGCTTGGTTTTTTCAGCTTGGGCTCTGAAATATTCTTTTTTGAGGAAGAAAACAAACAGTGGTTTAGAAATGGCGTTTAGGCAACATACAAACACATGCTTTTGTCTTATTCCTTTTAACCGTATAGTTGAAGTAAACCTGCCAAAGGAATTCCAGGACGACATGCAACCAAAGCAGGTGACAAAAGAAATGCTGCTGTTGAAACTACAGCAAAATATGGGTATGCGGCTTTCAGCCTTTGCTCTTGCTCTACTTAAAGTAGTCATTTTCTTTCTGAATACGATTTAACATCCTTTCCCTGACACGTTCTCCTGCAATCTTGTTTACATTTATGCCTAAACGTTTTTCATGGTTATTTAAGACTGTTTTAATAGTTGGTTTGATTGTATGGCCCGCCCAGAGTTGCATTTGTGACGTGGGTGGCTATATAAATTTGACAGACAAATAAATAAATAGAGATGTAGTCCTCATTTAGCAACCAATCGCAGTTACAGTGGTGATGAAAAAGTAACTTTGCAACCAATCCTCACATTTACAACCTTCTCAGGTGTGTAAAGCAAAGGAAAGCTGAAGTAAGATTGTAAGCACAATTGTGGTTAGCATTATGTTGCTGCTCCTTATTTTATTAATATACTTTTTCTTCTGCCTGAGGAAGCCCAGATCAGTTCCACAGGAGAAGGACTATAAACAATGTACCACAAAACTAAACTCATAAAAATACAGCATTTAGCTGGAGATGTATTAAAGCAAATTTCATTTGAAATACCAATTTGCATTCTCTTTCTATTTTTTGTTTGTTTGTTTGTTTGTTCAGGAGTGGTGGTGGCAGTGGCAGTTGCCATATCTGCAGTAGCCTTCTCCTTTAACTACTTCAGTGATTAAGCTTCAGAAATCAAGAATGAACCTCAAAACTCACGCCATTACAGATGTACTCCAAGGATGCAAACTTCTTGAGCTGAATATGTTAAGATAATATGTCATCATCTAAGAACAGCAATACATGGCTCTAAAAAGCAATTATCTATCATTCTCTTTCTGCATGAAAGTAATGTAGGTGGTATACTCTGGTGGAAAAGTGGGAAGACCCACACTGTCAACTGGCACTTACAAGAGATGAATTTTTCAGGGGACTGTTCTAAAACATCTGTTTTAACTTTCTCCTTACTTAATAAACATTTTAAAAACCCTGCTAACACAGTTACTTGAGTTTTTTTCAGGAAGTGTTGAAACTGCATGATAAGCAATACTGTGAGTTCCTTTTTCTTTGAATTAACCCACAAGTGTTTTCTTAAATTACATACTAACTGTGATTATTTTTCTTCCTCAATTCATCTACACCTGTCACAGAATACATGTGAATGTAAGTGTGCATGTGTGTTTATTTCACAGCACAAATATCCTATGCCAGTCCTGATGGACACTGGGAACTCTATTCTATAATAACATAACGTATAATAAAACGGTTAATTGCTGTGATGGATGCCCCAGCCAAAGGTTAATTGGAATAAGATAGATTTTACTTGCCTGTGAAATGCAAGAAGAGTAACTATACCTCTGTGAGAGATTCCAAAGATTGGGCTCTACTATAGAGAAGGTCTATCATCTTGTCCATGTTCTCTTCATACCCCTCAAGAAGGAAGAATACCAAGTACACCTTTCTCTCTCTCCCCGTTTCCCCTCTTTTAAAAAGTTGGTTTATTTCTCTGTCCTAGGGAAAAACTTCAAATGTTCGTGATAGAGATTGTTCCTTTCCTGAAAATAAACTCAAAGGTAGTCCATTACTTGTATATAACAATATTACAGGCTTGGATCATAGTGCAGGTGTTTAACCTGCTGTGGCTGCTTTGAAATATACAAACTTCATTTGCTTTTTGTTTCATGCCTGTTTCATTGTTCACAACCAAGAGCCTTAGGGGATTGGATGGTTTACAATATTGTAAAAATAAATAAGTTAAAAGAAGTAAGGTAAAGAAGTAATCTGCTCTTTTATCCGAGTTGCTTTCGATGTATTTGGTTGGATATTGACTTGAGTATGTTGGTCGCCTGATTTATAGGAACTTTATTCATTTATTACTGAAGTTTGTACGCTGCTCCATTCCTGACTGTCTCTTACACATTAATGTCTCTTCAACTTATAACAGAAAATGTCTCCAATTAAGGGAACATCTTTAAGAGATTCTGGATTTATATGAAGACGCCTGTTACCTGGATTATGAGTATATGTTGCAAAACAAGTATATGTGCCATATGAGTATATGTCTCAAAACAAATTACAATACTATTTTTGGAAGATAGTTAAATAACGATGGAGAACACTCAGGAATGTAGTGGGTGTTCAAAGGCTTATTCATCCCAGGCGTGTCCTCTTGAGGAAGTCTTCCGTTTAGAATTTTTTCCCCACTCTCAGTGCATTCTGTCTGCCAGCCTTCACTTGTAGTAATTGTTAAAACTTGATCTGAATTTCATATTCACCTGTTCTCAGATTATTATCTTTGTCGTCGTCTTATACATGAAATAACCACAATGTGGGATGGATCTGTGTTGTTCTAGTGACTTTGAGGCTGGTGTGATTCATAGTAAACTTGGGGATTTGGAAATGGACACATTTGGAAATTAAGATAGCCTGGGGTGAAACATCTGATTGAGGTTAGGCATCAGTTCTGCCACCCCTCCAAATTAAGGGCAGGAAAACATAGCTGTTTTCTTCCTACCCCCTCATTTTCCTACAGGTAAACTGAATACCTGTCAGAATACCTTGAGAGAACCCAGTTCTAGAGCTATCCAACTCTGTTGAAGTAATGGCTTAAGAAAAGTAAAGAGCAGGATCATGCCTGCCTCATCTGTGTGGGCTTGCTTCAAGTTTCAGTAGTTAGGAGGAAAATAATTGAAAGTGTTCTATTCATCATTAAATGAGAAGTTTTCCCATCTTCCCTGCCAATGCAACTGCCGATTTTCAGACTAGACTTATTACATTCGTTCATTAGAGATTCTTATAAGCATTAGAGATACTTATAGGGAAGACCTTTCTAATGCAATTGCCTTTCCATTATCCAGGTCTTTTATGATGGATCTGGGTGATACCACCTCTTGTTTCTTAATCCTCCTGCATTTTTCCTGAGTAGCTAAAGCATGGGCTGCAACTTTTGTTTTCCTGTGAGTTCTATTATAAAGGCTGTTTTAGATCACCATTACATTGTAAGTTACTCTTTCAGATTTTAAAAAATATGATTCCCTCTCTGGTAGTATGGTTAGCTCAGCTTTTGACAAAGTGGAATCTCACAAGTTGGGGTATTGCTCATTGCTGATGGTGACTGAACATGGTGACTCAATCAAATTCTGTATGCAGCCAAGACAGAACTGATCATTGATTACCTGGTGGAGCCAGAACGAGGGTGATGTTTCTTGATTTCTCAGTGGATTGTGAGATGATAATTCAGAGGAAATACAGTAGATATAAATCAGATGGTTTAAATGTAGCTCCATTACAGTATATTTCACATTTTTTTATGGCTTTGGGGTTTCTGTTCCAGGCATATTCACCTTAATAATGCATGATACTTTTACTCTTTGAGAATTTAGAAATTGCTATATTTTATACTCCTGATGATATAGTGATGGCGGCGGCTGCTGCTGCTGCTGCTGCTCCTCCTCCTCCTCTGGCAACCATGTTGGCTGGGGGATTTTTTGTTGGTTTTAGAATATGGTGGAGGTTAGGGTTCAGTTTTGAGGTTTGGATGTTGCTTTTTTGGAGGATGTTCCTGATCATCTTACCCGGACTCCAATGGTTGCAGCTTTGATCCTGGCAGCTTTGGACTCCTGATGGACTGTTGGGACCCTGCGCTGGCTTCCAGCTGCTTCGGAAAGTCAGGACTGCCTTTGGAGCGTGTGCCGATTACTGGGCGTCCAAGGAGAGGCAGCCCTGGTGAAGCTGGGATGGACAGCGCTGGTGGTGCTGCAGCACTGCAGTTGGAACTGCCATTCAGCTGAAGACTCCTAAAGCTCCTGAGCAGCTGTTTGGCACAGCACTAACTATGGCAATGCTGCTGCAACAGCTTTCATTCAGCAGTGTTTGGGGCCAAACGTGTGACAGAGTCAACAATGACTCCCAACAGACTGCTGGGTGTGATTCAAGGTGCTGGTGATTGCCTTTAAAGCCCTACATGTGTGAGACCAGGCTGAAGATGCCATAACTAAAAATGAAGCAGGCACGTAACCAGAGAGAACAAAAAGCCAGGAATCTTACCTATGATTGTGTTTCCAGGAAGGTAGAGAAGAAGGAAATAACTTATTAAGGAAACAAACAAAAAATGTCACCTGAGCCAGACAAAGGAAGTTGGGCCTGAGCACAGGGAAACCCCTCCCATCCCATCAACAGCTATCAGACTTGCAAATTAACAATGCAAGAGTAGCTGCCAGTGTTGTGAATCAACAAAGCAAGTACTTTTAGGGATAAAAAGGGGTCCTGAAGCCCGCCCACTCTTGAGTCATCTTTGGATCCAGACTTGGTGGCTTCTGTCCCTCTAGCTCAGCATTTCTCAACCTCAGCAACTTTAAGGCAACTGGACTTCAACTCCCAGAATTCCTTTGCCAGCATGCTGGTAGGGGATTTCTGGGAATTGAAGTCCACACATCTTAAAGTTGCTGAGGTTGAGGAACACTGTGCTGGTGCCTGACAACCTAGCTGATAAGGAATTGAGTAAGTGTGCAAGTGTGTGTGCATGTGAGAGCAAATGTACATTGTAACCAGTAAAGTTTTGTTGTTATTTTAAATTAACTGGGTCTCCGTGTATTCCAAAGGACCTGTGGTACCTCAGTGTTCAGTTGAAAGTGATTGCGCGTGTCCTTAATTATTTCCTGGCTGTTGACCAGGACTGTGTGTCTTCTCTGCTCTATCCTCACCTATCTGGATAATCCAGGTAGAAAGCAAGGAGGGCTTATAAGATCCGCATGCCTCAACAGGCTGTGAGTGTGTAACCATAAGCCGAACCTGGGAGTGCATGTAATACATGGTGTAGGTCCGGGTTACTTCTTCCAAGAATATCCGCCTGCCCCCTACGCTCCCACAAGAAAAGCACGCTCCAGGTTCCTTGTAAATCTTGCCATCTTATGGAACCTAGGAAGTGTGTCTTTTCTGTGGTTGCCCTTGTTCTCTGGAACAATCTCCCACCCCCAATATACAACAGGCCCCAACTCTTTTCGCCTTTAGAAAAGCCACTAAGACCTGGCACTTCCCCCAGGCATTAGTGTCCCCCTGTGGCTCTTTTGTTGTCTGCTTGGTCACCATTTTACATTTTGGATTTTGTATTTATATATTGTCTGTTTATTATATGGTTTTGTTGTTCTTCTTTTTGATTTATTGGGTGGTTATGCCGTATGCTGCCCAGGGTCACAGTGAGTTGGGCAGCCTTATAAATCTTATAAATAAATGACTGATCTTATCATGGCTTTCTTATCAAATAGCTTTCTTCTGTTTTCCTTCAAATGAATTTGATTTATCAATTTTAAAATGAATCATTGTGATTGGAGAACATTCTTTTAAGATTTCTCTGAATCCAAATGTCTAGCTCCTGTATAAAGAGGCCCCAAGTGAACTGTAGTTCTCAAGGGTGCGACCACATCTTTTTGCTTGGGGTCAGGAAGCAAATCTAATTTTACTGGAGTGGTAGATGATTTACTCAAGCTTAGTGATACAAGTTGTCTTTGGGCGGTTGATATGTCTAATCCAAGGATGTTCAAATAGATGTACATTTAGTTTGTTTTCCACTTTGCATGCTAGATTTCCATTCCATTCTGTCAAATGCATGTCTACGTTCTTAAATATTAGGCATAAAGGTATAGCTCAATGTATAGCAAGGAGTAGTTTCTTTTGCAAATATATAAGATGTCAATATTGGCTTTTTCATAGCAAAAAACACATCTCACAATGTTTCCACAAGTGTGGTATTTGTAATAGGCTGCTGCTTCTCCTGTGGGTTCACATGTATTTCATAGTCATAAAATAATTCCAGGAAGTGCTGTAAAAGTAAATCAGTTTCTGGGTCGGGCACTGAGCTTCTGTGAGCAAACAAGGCATTTTCACTGTGAAAATGAAGAAAAGGCCACGAGCTTCTGACACCTTGTACACTTTCTAAAATGACTCAGCTCTTTTGGGGAAAGGTTGAATTGTAGCCAGATTTCATTTTCTGTTATCATCCTACTATGACTCCATTAGGAGCAACCCCTCCCAATTCAGTTTCTTCCAAGATTACTGGCAAAATTATTTCATATCCCTAGTCTAGACTTACTGCAATTTCCTGTTGGCCAAAAGTGTATGGTGATGTATCTGTTGAATCTAAACCTACAGTTACTCAGAGCACAGGTTCAAGATCAGTTTTGAGCTCAGCACACAGTTGTGAAACATATCAAAAGGTTATAGCGCGCTCCTAAAACACATGATTTGCACTCAGGAAGCCCCAGATTCAGGCTCAGATCATTAGAAATGGGAAAGACACTTGTCTGAATCCTGGAGAACTATCACTGATTAACCATTAATAATCTCTTTGGAGCTGCATGGCAGGCTGAGCAGACAGTAGGTAGTACCAGAGCCAAAGCTGCTGGGGACACCTACTTTTTAATTCTTGTACCTCCTCTGTTCCCCACGTTGCTGGAAGGAATAGATAGCTCTTACTAGATGGGTTTTGTAATGGGCTCTAGAGCTCTGTGAAATTTAGCTAAATGACCTAAATAATGAGCTAGTTGTACCAATGGCCTCATTCTGTAGAAGTCATCCGTACTTCTATATTCCTATGAACTCCCAAATATGAAGCGCTCTCAATGAGTTCTGCATGCAGATCTGTGTTGTCAGGAAGGAATATGTTTCCATCAGATTTTATCAGACCTTGTCATTGAATGGGAAAGAAATTGGGCAAGCTTTCAAAAGCTTGATGGGTCAGGGCTGAGAGTTATACATAGAACACTTCATGGCTAACAAATGCAAGATAAATTAAGGGGAGAATATAGGCAAGTGTATCTTCTTTTGGTGTACTTTTGCAGTTTTTTTTTTAAGTAACTAAAAATATATCCTCCAGGTATTGTTTGACCACAACTCCCAATTTTCTTACTTCTGTTCTGCTGAAAATTGTAATGCAGGAAGGCCATAAATCTACACTTGACACAGTCTTTTTACTTCATTTAAATGAAAGTGAGGAGAAGGATTCTTGAAGGCCACCTTTGTAACCTTCTCATTTAGATTTTCCTGCAGAAATCCTGATGATGCAACTAAAGCTTTAATTTTGATTTATTATATATTTCTGCATTGGAGAGTGGTAATATGCAGAGGCTTCGTTAGCTCCATGTGGGTGGGTGCTGACAATTTTCAGTTCATGGATTTCCCCGAGAACACATGTTGCTGCATGATTGGTTAGTTATTTGTTATTTTTATAGCCATTTATATTTATATCTATTGAAATGATACTATGTTGTATAGATAGGGTGGGATACAGTTAATGGTCCACATGTTTTATATGCCTTTTAATCTCCAGAGTCTTTGATATATGAAGCCTAGATGGAAGCTCTTAAGTTTTAAATGAATAGCACTAAATCTTGTACAATAGAGTAAATTATATCTAAAATAGTGTACTCTACATGCACATGTATGCAGAATATTGAAATTTCTATATTTTTGATACTTTATGATTATTCCCAGTGTACAGATGAAGAAGTTAAACCAGGAGATGATCAATTGAGAAATTCCATGTTTGAACTAAGAAATGAAAAAAAACAATACATAGAACATTGTTATATCAAGAATATTCCAAACAGAGGTAATATCTGTTTATACATTAAACAGATAAATTGGCCGAACAAAAAGTATCAGCAGAAGCAGGCCACCAACTTTCTGCTAAAAAGCTAACTTGTCCCATCTATTAAATGCTACTTGGCAGTAACCATTACATTTAACTCCATTAAGGAAAAACAAGAAGGAAAGCAGATAAATTCTGGCTGAGAGAGGAATACCTTTCTAGTCCACTCTTGTTCCTCTTCCAGCTCTTTTTCCTTCTCCCAAAGCTTCTGTGGGCCTCCTTGAATGATTCTGCCACATGCCATCCAAAGGTACTGGGTGCAGTTTTACATGTTAAATGCTTTTCTAAAATCTTGCTTTTTATATTTTTTATATTTTATAATTTTATAAAATATTTTATATTTTCAGAGATGGATGAAGGTATTTTATTTCTTAGGAATTCAACTTCTTTCCCCAAGATTTGTCCAGGGTTATCCACTTTTCGGTCTTGCCCACAACATATACGATCACTGTATATTAGTATTTCTAGGATGTACCCTCCATTTCAGTTTTTTAATCTGAATGTTTTCAAGTTGGTCAGGATTTTTTAAAAATAAATCTAAAAATGTTCAAAACTTGCAAGATAAGAAATCCTGGGAAACCTGCCATTTTCTGCCCTGAACCCATTTATCTATCTCTGCATTCCAAAATTTCTAAGCTTTAGGGCTTACTGATTCTTTGAGGCATCTACTTCCTGCCTTCTTATGAATTATTTCTTTCTCTGACTTTTATTGATCTTTGAGGAAAGGGGTTGTTTCCTTGTTTGATGTCACTGGGCAGGGTGGAAATTTAGTGTCATTCTCATGCCTGTTATAGATTAACCTGAAGGTGGACTAGGCTGGAACAGAAACAAAGTGACAGTGATTCCTCTTCTGTGGTTCCTTTTCTGTGAAATTGATTCACTCTGGCAAATTCCAGAGAGATCCACAGCATGTAAGGAATCTGAGGCAGCCCATTGAGTCAGAATATTTTCCATGCAACTTTCTGCCTCTCAGATATGTTGGACCACTCCTCAGTTATTGCCAATCAGTTGAACTGGAGATTATGGGGCTTTATTTCCAATGTTTCTCAAGAGGAGAAAGGAAGGAAGGCAGCCTCGATATAAGTGAATGTTAACCTGATCCAGGGGTGGCTGTAACTTCCCTGTCTGTCTGTCTGTCTGTCTACTGAGTGTTTTGTCTGTACACATAATCCTCATTTACCAACCACAATTGGGACTGGCAAATCTGTCACTAAGCAATGTGGTTGTAAAGTGAAATATCATATGTCTGAACCTGACTTATGACATCAGTTCCAGCTGTGGTCATTAAGCAAATCACTGTGGGTTATTAAGTGCAACATCATGTGACTGGAACTTGCGACTTCTTGACAGCTTTCCTGTTGATTTTGCTTGTCAGAAGACAGCTGTGAAGGTTGCAGATGGCAATCCCGTGACCATGGGATGCTGCGACCATTGTAAATGCACACCAGTTACCAAGCACCCAAATCACATGATTGCAGGGATGCTGCGGCAGCTGCAAGTTCGAGGACTGATCATAAATCTTTTTCAGTGCTGTCATAACTTCAAATGGTCACTGAATGAGCAGTTGGTAACCAAGGACTACCTGTACTCCATTTCTAATTTGGAAGAGGCTGCCTACTTTATTTCCTTAATAATTTCCTTTTCCTTTGTCAAATCCTCCAGGCTATTTTTTGAGGTTAATGGTAAGAAGGCAGATTAGGATCTCTGGATAATTTGCACAGTTCATCAGGGTCTAACTCTCAATTGCTTTAAACAGAATATATATTTTAGACAAAAATTAACACATTTTATTCCTGAAACCGTGAAGGAGCAAAGTATCCAGGAATGATGAGAAAACCTGCAAAAGAAAATAGTGACACAAAATCACAAATAATTTATACTAGAAAAGGGGGGGGGGGAAGGAAAACATCTGAAGAGATTATTGTGGATATCTAAAATGATGAAAAGAAGAAGGATATGTATAGAAATGGAGCAAGGATACAAGACTGTTGCCAGAAATTATAGAAAAGCTGAACTTTGCAATAAATATCCAGAACAAAAAAAGCTTTGTTCAGATATGTCAGGAAAAAAAGGAAAGGCAAGAAGGCTGTAGGTCTGTTTCAAAGATAAGGAGTTGAATAGATAATGGGTGCTGGCAAAATGACAAAACATCTTCTCATATTTCATAACTGTCTTAAGGGAAAAGGAACCTTAGATCTTTGTACCATTGGTTAAAAAAAGAAGCTGCAGCTCAGGATAGACAAGGAAAGGGTAAAAAAACATTTCATTAAAATGAATTTAATTTACCAGCATCAGATGAATGATATCTTAAGGTATTACAGGAACTAACAGACGTAATTGCAGAACTGCTAACTGTAATCTTTGAGAGCCCTTGGAAAACTGGCAAGGTCTCAAAAGTTCAGAGGATAACAAATATTGTCCATATCTCCAAAAAAGGGAAAGAGGAGGACTTGGGAAATTAGAACTGTCCACTTGATATCTCTACTGGGCAAGGTCCTTGAGCAACTTATTCAACAACAAGTTTGTGAATTCTTGGATAGGAATGCATCAGTTAGCAAGAGCTGGCACAAGTTTGTTATAGATAAGGCATGCCAGATAAACTTTATTATGATCATAGTATATCTTGACCTCACCATAGCATTTGACAACTTTTCATGTCTTAATAAAATGGTAAAATATGGCTAGATGATACAATTGTTGGCTTCATAATTAGTAGAATAACCATACCTAGAGAATACTAGTGGCACTACATTCACTTGATAAGTAATATTGAATGAAGTGCCATAAGACTGTGTCCCAGGCCCTGTGCTGTTCAACACTTTTATTAATGACCTGGTTGAAGGGTTGAGGGAATGATGATCAGATTAGCAGATGACACAAAACTAGGAGGAACAGCTAAGAGTTTAGAAGAGGAAAAGAAATTTCAAAAAAACTGTAGACTGGCTTAGCAATGGGCTGAAACAAACAGGATGATATTTAACAGAAGAAATGTAAACTCTATTTGGGGAGAAGAAATGAAAGACACAAGTGTAGGATGGAGGGTCTTGGCTTGGCAGTAGGATCTGGATATTCTAGCAACTCACAAGCTGAAAAAGACAACAGTGATGTAGCTCCTAAAAATCCAAGTGCTAATTTGGGATGCATTGACAGGCGTGTAAAATCCAGTTCATGGCAAATAATCGTCACCCTCTACTCTGCCTCAGTCAGGCCACATTGGAAATACGAGACATTGCTTAAAAAGTACATTGACAAACTGGATTGAGTTCATAGATGGCCCACCAAGATGATGAAAAGACTTGAAGCCAAGTCCTGTGAGGAACAATTGAAGGAACTGGATATGTTTATGCTACAAAAGGGAAACCCCAGGAGAGAGATGATTGCAGTCTTTAGATATCTAAAGGGTTGTCATATAGAGAAGAGAGTGGATTTGTTCTTAGAGGGCAGAGCCAAAACCAAAGGGTTAAAACTACAGGGAACTATCTGCAGGCTAGATATTGAGAAGAATTTCACGGGTAGTAAGAGCTTTCAGCCAATGGTGAAGGCTGCTTCATGAAGAGGTATATTCCTCTTTGTTGGAGTCTTCAAAGGGTGAATAGTCACCTAACCAAAGTGCTTTAGCAGATCTTGCAGTTGCAGAGGATTAGATTAGATGACTTCAACTCTAGAATTCTATGTACAGCCTAGTGCAACCTTCTATAACCTCTCCAGGTGTGTTAATTTCAGTTCGTAACCAGAACAGAGTGTTGGTGGGAATACTGAGAGTTGAAATCTAATATATCTGGATGGGATCTAACTGGAAAAGCTGGTCTAATGTAGCCATCTTCTTTAGATTTCAGAACCCCCTCTAAATCTAAGAATCTTAGCAAGTTTTCCTTTCTCTTCTCTACCATTACTATTTGGCTTTGGCTTTGCCTCTTTTCACCCAGTGTGGATTAGTTGATTACCTGTAAAAGTAATGTTCTGTGGACAATAAGCTTATGCCTGTCTTGCAGACGTTCCAAAGAGGTATAGATGACTTCAGTAGGAAATAACAGGATTAGTTAGATGAGCCTTTGATCTGAGTCAGTAGAGCTGTGCTTATGATCCTTTTTTTTCCTTCCTCACAATCTCTCTAAATGTTAATAATAAGACAAAAATTTTGACACTTTTTTTTTACACAAGTAGCTCCTCCTTCTGATTGTTCAAGGTGGACTATAGCTCTAACAGATCTACCAAAGTATTAGAACTGGTAAAGCTACAAAAACTACAGAAGTTAAGAAGTTACATAGTAGAAACTCAAGTTTCCAGCTTGTGGAAAAGAACTTTGAACAACAGAAGACTGATGAGCTACCACAGATCAACAATTCAACTAGTAAGAATTTGATCACCTACAGTACCCCAGTGTTAAATTCCTTGCTCATAGTTGCAAGAAATAGTAAGGGGAAGGCAGTTGATAAGATACAACGTGAGACCGATGCTATTGGGGAGCTAGAAGAAAAGGCTGTATTGGCTGGCATCTCCCTTCTGTCAGATTCAGCCGGCATGGCACAGCACGGCGAAGCGCTGCCCAGCCGCGCCTAGTCAATTTCACTGCCTGGGTGCTAGCCGAGGAAGAGGGGAAGTGAAAACCGCAAACTGATTACAGCCAGGTGGCGACACTTAACTCAAAACCTCAAGCGGATACTTTGTATCAGCACAGTTTCCCCTTGGGCGCTGCAAACAAAGGAAAGCACAGAGGCTCAGAAGCAAAGCAATCAAGGACTCCCGGCTTTGTGCCCAAACAGGCAAACCCAACAAAGGCAACAACAGCACAACCCATAGACGGCAATCAGAAAGACAAAAGCCCCGGACTGAATCTGCCATTGGGGCGAGGGGGGATTACTGCGGGCAATCCGTAACTAGCAACGGGTAAAGGGCGGGAACGGGGAAGCTATAAAATACCATGTCAGCTATGCCAAGCCAACCCTGGCTTTGTCTGTACTTACTTACGTTACGCTTGAGTAAACTTCTTTGCTGAACACACGTGTCACGAGAGTTTCTCTGAGATGGACGGGGTAAACCTTACACCTTCAGTCTGAACCCCAGAAAGATTTTGCTCTTCATTCTGATCTTACTTTGTGGCCAGAAACTGTCTTTTTAGAGTTGGATGGTGATTTTAGTCTTTGAGCAATTGACATTAGATTATAAGTGAATTTATATCTCTACCTGAAGCCTATATAGAAAAGGTGAAGAATATGCAGATTCAAGAGGAGGATCTTTTAGATCTTGGGAGGATGAATAACAACAATAATAATAATGATCAGCTAAGATTTCTCTTTGAAACATAGAATGCTAATGTTAATATTAGCATTAATCTAAAAAGAGGAGATCCAGAAATGCTGTCTAAGAAACGTGCCTTGCACCCAGAGGATTAGATTCCCCTAAAAGTTCCTAATGATTCTAAGTAGACTTTTCACCTCTCTTCAGCCTAAAAAAGTTATGTTGCAAATAACCATGAATGCTCCTAATAATGGAAAATGGAATAATAGGATGGTAGCTCTAAAGTCTTTATCATGTCTTACATTTTCAAGCATTACTTTTAATGACTAAGAAGACTTTTTTTTTTTTTGCTGCCACGTTAGAATGGATGTAAAACACTGACATTCAAACTTACTACAATCACACAGCTGAACTTTAGAAGGTGAAATTTTTTTGGAAGTTTCAGATCTATCCAATCAGAGTTTTTAGAGATACAAATCCTGTCCCACTAATACAATATGGCATTTATTGACACACAAACAAAATTGTCTATTGCCACACTAAAAAAACGGTGTGAAAAGCAGGTAAGGGTGGCAGTGGGAGTCATAACATCCTAAATTCAACTAATTTCTTATTATCTAAAAGGTCAAAAGACAGAAAACAGATTATCAGATCAACATAGATGAAGCTTCTTGATTGAACAGAGGAAGAAACCATTCTTACAATTTTCTATCCCAATCTGAACAAATTATTATCATTTCAAGACTGGATATGTTAAAGTCTGTTCTAATCTCTGTAGGAAATGTGTCTCAATTTCTCAAGAAAATGGTTCCCTGATAGATCCTTTGAAATATGAACCACTGGACCAGTATTTCTCAACCTTGGCAACTTTAAGATGTATGGACTTCAATTCCCAGAATTCCCCAGCCAGCAAGGGTTCCTTTTTTCCAATGTAGTGCCAAATTTGTTCTTGCAGTTCTCAGCATATATCTTAGTAAATTGTATTATTTTTCATTTATCTTTTCTGGAATTATACCTAAAATATTTGTGGTTTCAGTTCTAATTTTTCTTTTTAGGATTTTTTGAAGATTTTGATGTATTTTTTTCCAATACTTTTAAACTTTTTTTTTTTTTAACATAACCACTACATATGATAAAATGATCTGTCTTTGTTATGGCGTTTCCAACATTTATTGTTACATGATTTATCTGTCTTGGTAATTACTGATGGAGTTAGATAACATCTCTAAAACATTTTATAACAATTTTCCCTGAAATTATAACTTGGATTAAATATTATTGATTTTTCCCATTGCTGTACTGTAATTATTTCTTTGACGTCTTGCATCCACTTCATCAAACAATTTTGATTTGTTCCATCTCCATTGTCATATTTCAATAATAATATGTATGTAAATCCTAATAAATGATTTGGTTTTGTGTGTTTCAAATTCTATCATCTTTCTCCAAGTCCCTCTTCCTTTCTTAAGATCACTTTTTGTTCTTCCAGCAATTCATAAAAACATTAACAATGGCAAACTCCTAACTTCATTAAGCAATTCTTGCTGTGCTTTTAGTCTGTTTCCTGAATCTGGATGTGTCATATTGGCATATATGATTAAATCTTTCTTACTATAGCTGTGCCTAAAAACATACCTATTTCTGAACCTCAGTGTGTTCAACAGGCATTACACATATTATATATAACAGTAACACATTTTAACTTGACATCATAGTTGGTGTCAAATAACAAAAACACAGAAACATTACAAATCTGGAAAATAACATAAATAATAAAATAAACAAAGGAAAATTGGGTGCACCAGGGAGTGGAGTTTAGTGTAGTGGAAGGTATTTGTCATGGGGAAGAAACGTAGCATTGTGCACCAATTTTCCTTTGTGCCTTGGTGCATAAAACTTTTAAGCCTTGTTCAAAACAATCATACATTCCCCATTTCTCTCATTAGCTAGGTATCTAGTTTTTTTCCCCCATCGCACATTTAGGTCTGTCATATTTCAAGGCCAGCCACCTGGAAGAAAGGGGGAGTGTGAATGTGTGAAACTGATACCAGAGAGATGTTTTTGATTGCTGATTGATCAATGAATGCAAGTAACAAAAATTACTAATTAGAATCATGAAATGGTAAACTCCATGAAGTTTGAGAACTTTTTCACAAGTGGAAACTCAGGGCAGACTAGATCCTGGACACTGGTGGGTACCAACCAGCCTTATATCTGCTGCCGTTCTCTGAAAAAGAAGGTGATGCGATTTCCAGCAGCTCCCACAGATGTTAAGATTTTGCTTAATCTTTTGCTCTGTATTGTTTTTCTTTAAATATTTCTCTTATTTGTCTGGGCTAATAATATAAATCATATCTTGCTTTTGTCTTTTTTGTTAATTCATTGTCTCTGAATCCTAGGACCTGCTGTCGACAATTTATTATAAAACACGAGCCTTATTTTAAACCCTTCTACAAGTCCTTGCAGACTTGACTTTTCAAGATAAACTTGAGCAAACCATAGCTCACCAAACCTCACTAAAAAAGAAATTAAAGCCCTCATTACTGCGCAAGCAGAGTTGGGTAGAACTCATCAAAGGGGAAGGTGCCCTATGAATGGAAGATTCAGATCTTTGTGTGAAGTTTCAGAATCACAACTGTATCTCTGAAATAAATATAAGAAAAATATTAATTACCTTTCACATTAACTTTTTAAAAAAATCACTAAGTAACAAACATTATAAATAAATATAAATAAGCTGATAATATAAATAATTATTTAAACTATTTAAATAATATGTATAATTTGAGTAAACTAAGTGTAATAACATAAATACAAAGAATTATACATTGTAATATAATTACAAGATAAAACTGTAATATAAATAATGAATGCAATATAAATAAAAAGAGAAGCTGTAGAAGAGAAATAAAATGCAAATACAAAGTATAAGGGAATTAAAAAGTGTAAGATAAGTAAGGAAAACAATGAATATAAACCAATAAAACCACTACATCTCTCATCATCCCCCCACAGTCCTGCAACCCACACAGACCAATTCTTACCAGTGGTTACATGAAGACCATTCAGCCTGGGTTGTCTCACAACGACAGCAGATACATTATTATCATTCATCCGTGACTTCCAAAGAACAAATCTTTTCTTAGGCTTAGCTACATTAGATTAAATGTGAGATGTAGGACTTTGTAAATATGGCCTGGCCAAACCCAGGGCTGTGGTCTCCATCCATGTTTCTCCTCCAAAGAAAGCTCTTTCTCTCCCGGAAACTTTTCTTGTGGGAATGTCGGAAGGCAGCTATTAAACCCTCCTCTCAGCCTTTGCTTCTCAAGGCTAAACATATTTATTTCCCAGAATCATTCCTATTAGGACTTCATTTCCAGGACTCTGATCACTGTCAGTGCTGGACCACCCCCCAATGCCAACCAATTCAGCCACTTGAATTGGAGATGATGGGGCTTGTAGTTCCAATCCATCTGAAAAGGAGAAAGAAAGGCAGCCTTGATAGACGTGAATGCCAGCTTGAGGCAGGAGTTGCTATAGCTCCCCCAACTCTTGCCTGCTTACTGAAGAGAAAAATGAAATGTTTGCTCCTTCTTCCATTTCTGTTAGAAAGACCCCACTCACTTTTTGTGTTCTGTAATTTTTTTTTCTTATGCTTTTTTTTAAAAAGATGTAATGATTTGCAGGGATCATCAGGAGTCTAACTTCAGTTGTTTAAACAATAGACATTTCTAGAGATGCATTTACATGCAGGTCATCCTGAGGCATGGCTTGTGGGACACAGCAGGTAACTATTTCATGATCCAGGTGGGTAAAGAGTCTTGTCAAAATGAGTCCCAGAAATATGATGTCTGCCCTGCTCTTGAGGACTAAATTATCTCAATGAGCTATTATGCTGTGCAGAACTCATGTGGTTCTTTGTTTTAACCTCTGTTTTATTCTTGAAGCAGTTGTGTCAAGTAGGTTCAGCTGAGACATGTGACCTGCTCAAGATCAATTATTCTCAAAGGAGGATTTGAATCTCTGTATTTCCCTGGCTTCATTTTAATAAGAACACATTATGTATAGCCTAGTGTAACCTTCCTCACTCCATGCCCTCCTGTTGAATTGCAGTATTTAACGAGCAGAGAGATGGAGAAGATGATCTAACACAGTTATCTTCAACCTCTTCAGATTTCAGACCTCCCTTTAAATCCAACCCTCAAATACGACTCATTTCTAAGTAAGCGATAACACATTTGACTTTGGCCTGAGACAAAGCTGTGCTTATGGATATTCCTGGTTCCCTTCTTTGTCTTTTCCTCCCTCTCTTTTCAAAAGTTAATAAAAACAGTGTGATGGTGTTCGAGTTTGTGGCAAACACTAGTTGAGCCCCACTTTCTAACATCTATTGCTTTAAGGGCTTAAGAGATGGAATGCATCCTGGAGGCAGGATAGGGAGAAGAGTGTCAAAAATACACACTATACACTTTGTGTAGTGCATTAAATAAAACAACCCATGCTCCAGAGTCTCCTCGTTTTAGAAAGTCACCCTCCTGGAACATTACTTAGAGAATAAATGTCATTTCAGTTCTCTGCCATAGATGCAGATTTGCAATAAGAATCCAAAGAACCAGGCAAGTCCTGAAATAAATTTGGCATAGCTAAAATCTCACTGATTTAACATCAATGTATTTTTCTCCCCATCTCTCTTTAATGATTGCATATCCTCTTGTCCTTTATTTTCCATGCAATTAGAAATTACACACTTTGTGTAAGGAAGTCATTTGATATACCTGTTTGCTTCATTTTTAGTAAGTGAAATCTTCTGGGGTCCATGCTAGATGAAAGACTGTAATGGTGCTGAAGAGAAAGCCAGAAGAAGGGATTCCATTGGCTCTGCTGGAGAGGTTCCCCCCCCTACCCCCCCCCCCCCACTTTCTTTCCAGGAACAGTTTCTAACAGCCACTCTTCTCCCAGAGAAAAGCAGAAACCAGTCTTTTCTGAATGTTTCTCCCACACTATGTACTGATCATGTCTAGGGGAGGACCACTAGCCTCAGCTCCATTATCTCATCTTCCTTCCATTTCCTCTGACTGTGTTGTCCCTTTACAGCTGCTTCAATACATGGAAAAAGCAGTGTTTGCTTGCTTTTAATTATTTTTATATTGTCTGTGTGTGCATATTAAAAAAAGAGAGTAGGCCCATTTAAAAGGTATGTTTTAACTAGCTTTTAATTACATCAGCACAGAATAGAAATGTTTAGGCATTAACAATTGCTTTACAAACACATTGTTTTAATTTACCATGTGACATCACACAATATTTAATAAAGAAGTGTGTTTTAATGCATCTATACATTTTCTTTACACCTTTTCCAGCACTAACCTAAGTTTTCTAATTGCCCACAATTAAAAGTGAGTTAAAAATATGGTCTTTAATTTCTGTACAGGTTTGGAGAGATAACGTACTTGATTAGCAGCTAACACCATATGATTCTTTCCAAACAGCAGAAGCTAAATATAATGTTTTTCATCTCCCCCTTCTGGCTAGTATTTTCTAATCAAAATGTTCTGATAGGTACTAATCAGAAAGTTTTATTTATTTGCTTGCTTCTTTGTCAAATTTCTAAAGCTGTCCAATTGCAACTCCGAGTGGTGTACAGTATCAAAAACAATAGGAAAAAAGCATTATAACAAACTAAGATAGCTGTCCAGAAAGAACAATAAAAAACATGGTCTTCAACATCCCATAATCCCAAAAGGGGCTTGTCAGACTCCCTAATCTAGGGCCAGGGGAAGAGCCAGGTTCGCTTAAACAAAGTCGGGACAGGGGCTGTTCAAATTTCGGGTGGATGCTGTATCAGAGGGCAAGCACCACAACAGAGAAGGCCTGCTTCCTGGGTCCCATCAGGTGGTGCTGTTTTACCAATGGGACCCAAACCATGTTGATTCTGCCTGATCATATGGAATGGGCAGACACCACCAGAGATAAACAGTCCTTCAAGTAACCAGGCCCTATCTTGTAAAGGACTTTATAGGTGATAACCAGTACCTTGCATTGCACCCCAGTGCTTACCAGCAATCTTTGCAGCTCACAAAGCAGCAGAGTTACGTAGTAGGCATAATGTGGCATGCTCATAACCACTCCTGCTGCTGCATTCTGGACCGGCTGCAGTTTCTGGGTCTTCAGTGACAGCCCATTGCAGTAGTCCTCATGCAAGGTGACCAAAGCATTAATGACTGTGAGGAGGGCTTCCTGGTCCAGGAATGGGGGCAATTGGTGCATAAGGTGAATCTATGCAAAGGCCCTCCTGGCCATAGCTGCCACCTGTTCCTTGAGCAGGAGCTGTAAACCCAGGAGGACCCGCCAAATTGTATACCAGTCCTGAATGGTGCAACTCCATTTAAGGCTAAAAATGGAAGAGCCCTAATCTGGGGGGAGGAGGAGATCAAAATATCCACAGCCACTCAGACTTGCAAGGGGTTAGGCTTGAGCCTATTCCTCCCTATCCAGACGCCAACTCTTCCAGCCACTGGGACAATACCTTGACAACATCATTTAGCTGCTTAGATATCTGATCATTGAGATAACTGTTTCTAACTAATCAAATTAGAACAGTTAAGTTGTAAGATGCTTTGAGTTTGTAGTATTTCCAATTTATGTTGTTATTGGGTTCATCATGTGTTCTCAAAAAGGGCTTCTTACATCAGTAGAGGTAAACCAAGGAAATTCAGAAACAGATAGCTGTTGATAGACCAAATCCTGATCCAAAGTCGGTCTGCACCAGATTCTAGAGTTGCCCTGAATATTCAGTGCTCAAAAGGCAACTTGTCCTTACCCTTAATGGAGCAAATGCTTTGCATCTCTCTTGCATCTCTAAAACACTAATGTAATCAAACTTTCCTTCTGAGTATTTGCTGAAAGTTCTGTAATGTTAGTAGCTCCATCCAAATGTATCTTGTATCTTAAGGACCTGTGCAGTTTCTACATGTGCTGTGCCTTAGCCAAATTCCTTATAAATGGGTATTAAAACAATCTCACTTCCTACTCCTACCCTCCCAAAATTAATGACATAAGTATCAGCCTATCTGCACTGGTCTCTGAAAACCTTCCATGTTGCAGAGGTATAGTTAGTTGGGTGATCTACAGTACATCTTCTAACACTGGAGTCCCTTGGTAAGGAGCTTTCACCAGTCCTAATTTGTTAGTTCTCTAATGTCTTGTAAAAGTGAAAAGAAGAGGAAAAACCAAAGATGAAACTAGGGTCATCAAGCTAAGTCCTGGGCATCTCTTATTTATTTTATCTCTCTCTATACTTTCTTATAAGCCTTTCTTATAAGCAGAATTTGCTAAGTAAACTTGGCCCCAAGTGAGATCCAAACTGCAATATTTACTGAGCATGGATGATGAAATACTAGATAGCATGTCTACTGTTCAATTTCTTGCTCATCCATGTCACCATTCTCAAGAGCTGGAATTCCTTTCTCAGGGAGTAACCCATACTCATTCAAGAAAGTCTCCACATCTATAGCAAAAAACTCTCCATTGAATTGGTCAGTTACACTAATGAAATTGCTTACAAGCTCTCCACCTTTGTAGACAAGTAGTGTTGGAAGAACATCACTGGAGAAACGGTCTCCTGCCCCTGTGTTAGAAGCCTTGATTTTGCAAAATTTCACAGTAGAGTACTCGGCAGCAAGACTAGTGAGGGTGCTGTTGAGCGCCTCACAGTCCTTGATGTCATCTTCATAGATGTGGACAATTACTGTGGTGGTTTTGTGTTCCTTCTCAACAGCTTCCAGGAACTGCTTCCCATCCTGCAACTCAGAAAGGTAGCCGTACTTTGGCCCAAAACTCAGTCGCTGGTGCATGTTTTTCATGCAACGCTTCCGATATTGCTGTAAACAGCTCTCATCTTCTTTGTCGTTCAAAAACTCATATTCCTGCATACTCATCTGCAAATAATCGGAAGAGTAAGTTGAATTACAGGTGCTGATTTAATTGCTAAGCACAAAACGAGAGATTTCATGCAGCCTCATGGAACATAAATAGAAAGTGTTATACTCAAAGAACAGTACTGAAAGTTCAAGAGCTTCTATGGTAAATGCATTTATTCCAATGGGCATCCATCAGTAGGGCATTGGCCCTGATATAAGCTTTCCATCCAATGTTAACAGCACTATCAGGTGGATAATTTCTACTATATATTTTCCCAAAAAGGGAGTGAGTTGACTTCAATGTAAGCACCTCAATTAAGAAACTGGATCAAGCAAACAAATACGCTTGGTACAGGGATGTTATAATATGTCATGTCTAATCCTGAAACAATGAAGATTCTATTCTAGTTATGTCCTGTCAAGAAATTTCAACTTAGTTTGTGCTAGCTGACTTGGAACTGGGTTCCCATTAATTTTTTTCACAATTTGGTAGGACATGGTAAAATTAGAAAGATCAGAATAGTTTTCCCTTGCTCTTTGTGTCTCTAACAATGCAAAAGTAGTAAAATATCAGGGAAAGTTCCTTTCCAGAGGAACCACTTCCTATATGGTTCTATGACAGGTAAGGAACCTGTTGCCTTCCAGTTTTTGTGCTGCCATCCTTCTTCATCTAGGCTGTATCTAGGAGTTGTTTACAATATTTAGAGTACTAAAAGATCCCCAAATCTATTCTAGGTGTTGAAATGATCCCACTTACATGTTCAAGGAATATGGGAAAGAAGGAGATTCTGAGGCCACACGGGCTTCTCCCCCCATACGCTCTAGGAGTTTGGAATATGTGACATGGCTTTATACACACACCAATTATTTGTAAAATAGGACCGATCTTCTCTTGCCTGGAAGAGTTCTGATTTCTAATCATGTATGATGGCATATTCATTGTCATGCATGTTAACTATATTTATGGTGAAAATGTAGTCATTATGTGCACTAGCAACTGAATGAGACTAGTCCCATAAGCCTACCCCATATTCCTTCAATATGTGGAAAAGCTGTCTGAACCCTTTTCCACTGCATCTTTTCCATTATGTCTTCTTCTTTCCCTCACTCACCTTGCGACTGGCTCGTTCTCTGGTGTCTTTGTCATCTCTACCATGAGAGCAGTGGGGTGAAGAGATTTGCCTGATGAGGATCTCTTTCTTGCTTGAAGGAAGATTATCTTGGTCTTCGCTTTCCAACTTAAATTTTCTCCAGTCATTGATTACCCCTTTAGGTCCTAGAATAAGAAAATTCTTTCACTTCCTGTTCTTGGGTTTACTTTCCTTTTTTTAAATTATTACTTTTTTTTTTTTTTTTGCTTCAACAGAGATTTAAAGAAAGTTAGTGAGGGAAATAGAAAAACAGCTGCATAGGTGGATATCTCCCAATATAGGCTGAAAAATGTTGCCTTATTATCAGAAGAAATATCAGCAAAAGCTTTTCCAAATATATAAACACCAATTTACTCTAAAAAGCTGTATCAGGAGGCATTTGGGTACAATATATAAAATCCATAATTAATTATGGACCTTATACAAACTGGAACCCCACTGGTGGAGAGTTAGGTCCTTTCATTTCCTGAGGTGAGGTTTGGGCCAATTATTTCCTTTACAAACAGAATATGGAGAGAGGAAACACTGTAGAAAGCTTTCCAAAGTCCATAAATGTCCATTGTGGGATGTCTACCATTAGTGGAGTTCTCTCCAGAGCTTCCTGTTATTATGTCTCCAATGTTCCCATATTAGAATACTAGGCTACTCTCTGTAAATTGACTTGATCCATACTTAAAGTGACCCCTCCCAACATTTTTACAAATTTTCTGTGGCAATAAATTGATTATGTACGATCAAGTTAGCGTTGACTCTTAGTGATCATACAGACACTACTACTACTTGATCTTAACCAAAAGGCCAAGAAGATAGATTTTTCTCTGGGATGATCTTCGCCAACCTGGTTCTTCAGATATTACAGAGACAGTCATTGAGTCTGTTCACTTTGCTCTTAGTCATTCTCTTTTTTCCTTTCCTTCCACCTTTCCCAGAATTATATAGTTTTCAAGAGAGGCAATAAATTAATTCTACATGCCTACTCTATTTTACAACATACAATTCAGTATTAAGCAAGGAGTCCATAAAACAGGTTTTCCCATTCTTATCAAAAGTATTTTGGTTTTATTACCTGTATGCATAGCTTCTGGGGTTTCAAATTCTTCTTCCAAACTAATATTTTTTTGCTGTTCCATGATTGTGAGAAGACTGGCAGACACTAGCAATCAAACAGACAAATCAACAAATATTTATAAATAGTATTTATGGCCAAATGTGCTGTAGGCTTTTAAGCATACCACTACATAATTAACAAGCAATGCCGTAGGTAGTTCATTTTATGAAATCATTCTAATTCTCCTCTGAACATCTCAAAGAATATAGGGAAAACATGTCTGGTTCTTAAAAGGGATTATAGAAATTAGTCTAGACTGAAATGTAGGCTCAAATTGTTACAATGTGATTAAATAATATATATTCTTGGTTTTCAGATACTACATTTTTGAAAAAAATAACCTGTATTATTCCAACGTCCTCCCCACTGCACACACAATCTGCAGCCATTTCTAAGCAAGATCTGAACACCAATATTACTTCCCTGTAATGCATTTTCATAATAAACATTATAAAAATGGAGGTGTTCAAACAGAAAGATCACATCTCCATAAATTGGGTTGTTAAAAGAATAGCATACCTAACCTTATTGGCAAATGTGTTAATTTGGTTGGAAAAAGAAATTATGAAATAGTGTTTGCTTTAAGGCAAGAGTTAGCAATGTTTTGGAGACTAAAGTCTTATGTGGCAAGATCCACTCAGAAAATGAAAGGAACCCAATTTTCCAACTATATTTACAATTTCAGGCTTTTATTTCTTCTGTCTTTCACAGTAATTCTGTAATAAGGATGAAATGTGGGGTGGCCATATTGCAATTACAGAGGGAAAGCATTTCAGTAAGGAAGGGGGCAAGTTTTTATAAATTTCAAAACCAGTTTGATTTCTTTTTCTTCTTTTATAAAGCAAAGTTTATCAATTTGGAATTAATATAAATAATTTTGTTTTCTGACTTATTTGTTTAATCATGTGTCTCGGTGAATATGAAGCAAACAAGACAGAATATATAATTTTTTCCTCGTAGTCCTTTTGATGGAAGAATTCAGTAAATACAAATTTAAGGAATGAAGTAAAGGCATATCATCTCTTCTTACTTGTTTGTGAATTAAACTTTTCCTGGCATTCTAAATAAAATGAGCAGATATGTATAAGAGCAGATATATCTGCATTTGAGAAATATTTGCATTTTGTCTGAAATAGACTTACTATAACCTTGGCATGCATCTGACTATCATTCTAAAGATAAAATTCTAAAGATTTGGAATTATAAATGTCACTTTAAAACAAAAGAAATTTCTGGTAAGTAAATACTTGTCATGGTAAAATGAAAAGTAAATATGCACTGAGAAGTCTTTGTGCATGTAGTTCTGGTGGAGAAATATGGATATTTTTGTTTAAAGGGAAAATTGTTTGATCTTGATCTTATTTTATTTTTGGTTTGATTGTCACACACGTGTGTGTAAAAATATCCCAAGGAGGCATTGCTTTAGTGATAATTTTAGCAGCTGCAAGTATGAACAAAGGAAAATTGGCTACATCACAATGAATACATTTCTTTCGCTTCACGTAATTACACAACATATAAAATGTTTATACTTTATTAGGTTAAGTGTCTTTACTACTTCCCTATAAAATTTCAAAGCCTGAGAGATTACAGGCCATCAAAGTATAACAGTAACTTAAAAAGGGCTCAGGGAAGATGCAGATTTAAAAAGCTTCGGCCTAAATCCCCAGCATAACTAATTAGCCGGGAAAGATCTCTGTGGACAATGTCATCGGTAGGGACATTAGATCAACCAGAAATCCAGTTCAGTGCAACATAGATTCTGATACTGTTTTTCTTTTTATATCAGACTTGAATAATTCAGACTTGCAGGATCTAATTTGAGTTTCAGCAGAGTTCTGAGTTCTGCCACCAGTTTCAGCAAGCTTGGTGGCAAGGAGAACAGATACAGATTTCTAATTGTCCTCTACCCCCAGAAAACCCTGTTAATTTTTGTATACATACTTATACATTTCATCAGGAGGAGTAAGACCTGCTGGAATGAATGGGTGCTGCATAGAAATCTTCCAGTGTTCTAGTTAATAAGACATACCTATGATACTCCATTCTGTTATTCTTCCCACCAATTTTAATGCCTTTAATTTTTCCAAGCATACTGACATCTCCCTTTGGAGAATCAATAGCACTGTTTTGATTACAGAGAGAAACAGCTGGAATGATTAAATGTTCCCATATTCAGTCATGTCGTTCCTTTCTGAATTTACACTGCAGTTATGTATAAGTGAAAACTAGCACATACTTGCTATAATTGCTAAGAGGAAGAAAGTAAGAAGACTGATGATACATGTTTATATTCCACATATTATACTTTTCAGAAATGGGGTCACACATTCCCCTCTATTAAGTAATGTGCCAGGCAAACAAACAAACACCCAACCCTCATTTATGTATGCAGCAACCCTTACCTTATGCATTTTATTTTTTTATTGGATTTGTATCTGCCACAATCAAAAAGACTCTTTGCTGTTCACAATGAAATCATAAAAAGGACAATACTATAAAATAACCTTGCTGCAATTAAATCAGTAGCTAAAAATAAAGCAACTCCTACCACAAACACAAGTCAACAACTGATAGCATCACTTCAACCTCCCAAGGCTGTCTGAAATAATTCTGTTTTCACTAATTTATGGAAAGCCAGCAATGCGGGGGCTGGTCAAACCTCCAGGGAGAGGCTCTTCGCAATGCAGGTGCTCCAATTCGGGGGGGGGGGACCAAAAAAACAGCACCTGCAAGACAGTTGCTATCACCTCATGAAAATGGGGATCCACTAGCAGTTTTCCCCATGACATATGGATCAGGAGGCCAAAACTGATTAGAGAAGACAGGATTTTGGTGCCAAGCCATACATTCTATATATTTTGTACATTTTCCCCTTACTGGATGCAATTTTCTCTGACGTGCACATTTTCTGTACAAGTTTTGAGCACAGAATTGCACTGTAAAATCCAGAAGAAGTACAGATGTAAGTCCAGAATCCAAGGGATAGTAGAACAGAATTATGACTTGGGAAATGCATATGGGGTCAATTCATTTTAAAAGATTAAATGAAATTCTCCAACGCCCTGAGGACAGTCCATCACTGCTGCATTCCTAGGATGTTTAGGGAAAGAACTATGAAATGCCTGTTTTTAATAGCCCACTATGCTTAAACATAATGACTCAACAACTCCGTTGCTGAATAGCTTGTCTGACAGGCCTCCATCATGTCTTAAGATACTGGGTAGAATGTCCACCCTAATAGCTGCCACCTGACAGGATTACACAGGAACAACCAAAAACAAATCAGTTTTCACTTTTTACTTCCACATTGCAATGCTGTTGTAAAGAGTAGCTTTTTTCTTCAGATCCTTTTGTGGTCACATTTATTACAAAAATTATCTTCATCAGTTTCTCTATAGGAATTACAATAAGTTTATTTCTTATGGGATCTCTCTCTCTCTTTTGTCAGGAGTAATCCTTCATGCAAATAAATTTGGGAATTCTTTAAGATTGCTAGATATTAATCTCTTTGTCCTCCCCCTTGAACATACTGTAGCCCCAAAATCACTAAGCACTTTTTGCTCTAGCTATCTTAATACCCAGGAGACCATCTCGGCACTAAAATTAATCCGACGATTGATTATTATCTGACTCTATTATTTCTGATTCTTCCACAGTACTTGTCCTGCTGTACTGTAGTCAAGCTAGGCTTTTTGTAGTTTGCCCAAAATTTTCCTAGATGACCATTAAGGCATTTCAGAATCAGTGTAAACCCATGGACATCCTTCACTTGCACTCTAAGTCTAATGGTCTTATGCTTGCCCATTAAAGCAGAGGACAATATAGGTACAACAAGCAGTACGATTACGTATACAATTGTCCCATGAAGGCCGCTAGAAATGTTATATCAGGAATAAGCTGTTTTGTTTACTCAGAATACTGGCCAGTCTAGCCCAGCATTCTGCTTCTACCATAAGACAAACATAGGTTTCTGAAATCTTACAAGCTAGGCACAAATATAGAAGGTTTTGTTCAATCTTTTGCCTCTGTGTCTCCACAGTCATGATAATCTGGAATTCAGATATCTAAACTTGAAGAATTCATTGACATATCTTATTGTTGATTGACCTCCACAATGCACACATTTGCTTAGCTCTTTTAGAACTCCTCTCACAAATGCTTACATATGGGAAAAAGAAGAGTTCTTGCTGGGCTGCATCTATATGTAGACTGTAAGTGAATCACTATAGTGACAAAATGTTAGCTCCCTACCTCATTTAGATCACATTACCCACCAAGCCCCTGTTTATCTTTAAAGCAAAACAAAACAAAGCAAAAAAACCACATTCAAAATATATATTACACTGACAATTAATCCTCATCACACATAAGGAATCTCTCCCAGTTCTGAAAAGCATCTGTTTTCTAGTTGGCAGCCACTGAATGAAGCTGATACAGGACATTCTGTGGGCTTCAAACTAAGCATGTTGCAAGGTATAACATCAAAGGGATTCATGCTAGATTAGAGAGAGTGTCATGTTATAGGAGAAGGAATGAATAAGCCTGGATCAGCTGATATTAGAATATGCCAGGTTCATTTTAATTCACCAGGTTGATGGGAGAGTTAGTGGATTTATTCAATCTATCCTCTTTAGCAGTGTTAATGCGGTTCCTTATTTGGGGCAATGGAAACATTTTAAATGGATATAGATCAGAATTTCATTGATTGCTTCAGATATGGACCAATATTCAGATATTGGTCAACATAACTGAAATTAACTGTTCTGTTATTTGCTTAAAGCTACTGTTACTTGTCTTCATAGCTGCATCTTCTCTTAATAATAAGTGGTCTGCCATTAAAAATAGGGTGGAAAGTGTCTTTTTCCTGACTTTTTAAATGTTTAATGTTTAGAAGTGTTATATTTCCAGTTTGGGGTAGGAATTACATAGCCCCAATCATTTTGTCATGTCCTCTCTTGAGGTGAAATTTGTTTGAAAAAAGATTTTCCATCCTTAGCATAGGAGGGTGCATATAGGTAGGTTTTAGTGGAAATCATCTCCCTTCTCCTATTAGTAAATGCATTTGCTGGATTAAAGAGGTCTCAATTCCAGGAATTACACCTTCTGCAAATGGAAGGACCCCTTTAGATCCAACTCTTTGGCCCATTTGGGTTTTAATGATAGACCTTGTCCTTCAGTGTTTTCACATCCCAAACTTTCCAAAACATGTCAGACTGGCCAGCAGTCATCTCATCACAGCCATTCTCAGAAAACTGAATCACTACATGTCTGGCCAATGCCCGTTCCTGCTGACCAATAGGAGAGCTTGAAAACTGGCATAAAGTCAGTGCCCCACCCACTGTTTGTTTTGTTTGATTGATTGAATGTTTGCAACTGGGGTTAGCTGCCAGCTGCTACGCCTCTAAGGCACCATTCCTTGGTTGATTTATTAAATGGAAGAGAAATTAAAGCATGAAGATTTAATGTCAGAAGTCAGGTGAGGCAAAGTTCTCCCCAAGGGGAAAACAGTCCAGCCCTAAGCTTTGCAGAACTCTAGTGCTTCTGCTGGAAAACCAGATTCAGTGCATTTTCTATTCAACCGTAAATGACTTAATTGCTGTACAGAGACTGTGTTCATTTCTTCACTAGTGACTTATAGGGTCATCTAGGGTCATCCAACCAGCACTGGGACAAAACAACAGTAATGAGATCAGGATTTGTATTATTTCAGTGAAGGCTGGGTGATGGAAAGGTTGTGGGATCAGGAACACACAGTCAGTGTGGTACAAATGACACATATGGAGGTGCTTTATATTTTATAGTTACACAAATGACCCAGCTTTGTTGCAGGCAAGAGGAGAAATTTGAAAGCTTTCATTTTTGTGGTGGAAGATTAACCACTTGTTAATCTTCCCCTTCAACCAGGAGGGGAAAAAAAAATGAAGTTTAAAAAGTCCCTGAGTCAGCTAAAGTAACAAGACAAATTCAAACTAAAGGATACAAGAAAAGAACAAGGTCAAGATACAAACCAAGTCTGGGACCAAGTCATCAGTCCTAGAGGATGACAAGAATACTATTACCTAGTTACAGCTACCCATAAAGAAAAAATATTCCCAGCAGCAGATGCTGTTCCAACGGTGAGCTTTATCTCAAAAGCTGCATGCCTCCATCCCTCCTTTTGATTGCACCAGTTCTCTTTAAATAAAGATCACCTTAGGACCTGGACAGCAGCAAAAAGGTACAGAAAGTTCTAAAGGTTTGCTGCCATCTAGTGGTTATCTGGATTTCTGCAGCCCAAATATAGGAGCCCTACTTCAAGCTTGCTGGGCAGAGTTTTGGTCACAAATCTTACACTTGCAGGGACCAGCTCTTCTTCATATGGTGAGCTGAACATGGATTCTCAACACTTGTTGGTTTGGGAACTCCTTTCCTCAGGCTCAGAGGCTGTCTTCCCTATGGGTGCTATGATACTGAGCAAATTATGATTAGCTAAAAGAAAACAGCTTATGTCTGGATGTCCACTTCATGACAAATCAGAATTTTAAACCATATTTTGTTGTGCAACCAAAAAAGTCTTAATCCATACTTGTGGATGTTTTCTTAGTTGGGTGGGATGAAGATAATTATCACCTGAAAATGGGGGATTTAATTTCTACTTAGTTAATTAAGTGGAAATTAATTTCTACTATTCTCCAGGTTGGATTATTCATTGATGAAGCACAGATTTTCAGTAGCGTCTTCCCTCTGCAAAGCTGGGGATCTAACAAAATAACCTGGCCTTATGTCTTATGGATGCTGAAAAATTTCGTAGAGGTTTATGAGACTAGTTGATGTTCCTCTTAGTGGAAATCACAGTGGATTACCAAGATATCCCAGGCAGTTGACATCTAAGTACACTCTTCCTCTCTTTAGTACAATAGTGCAACTCCTTGGTATTTTCCAAAGCTGAAGCCAGCAAAGCAAATGGAATGATGACTATAACAGAGGTAGGAAAAAAAAAAAAATCATACTGAATCTGATTGAACACCGATGGGAGCTCATAATGAGAATAGCCAAGAAGGATTTCCCCCCCATCTCCATCATGTTTTTGCAGTGTCATCCAATGACATAGCAATCTCATCTAGAGAAAGAAGACTGGAGACCTGCTGTGACAAGTTGTCAATAACTGTGAAGATAATGTCATTCATCTCTCTATTTGCTCACGCTCTATGGCTAGTGGAGCTCTGGTAGTGGAGGTGTCCAGAGCACTGTTGGTTCAGTTGTGTTGGATGTGTTTCTGACACTGAGGTGTGCAGGAGATATACAGGATGTTTAGACACAACCATATTTTTTGTTTGATCCTTGCCTTTCTTGGCTTGTTACATGCAATAGGGAGAAGATGTTGGAATGGGTCCAAGGTGTATATTGGTCATTGAGAGAGGGGGCATTTACAGAAGATGAAAGCAGCTATATGCCAGTTGCTAAAAATCTACCTCTTGAGTGAGATACATGAGTAAGCAGTTGCTGGTGAGCTCCAAGTATATACAAATAAAACTGATTTTCTTGATTCATTTCAATTCAGTTACAGGCATGTATATAGAACAAAAACTTCCTTGGTTGTCTTGTGAAATTATTTGTTTTCTCTGGGAGACAGACAAGGTAGTAAAACTATATTACTAACTTCTCCATTACTTTTAATTTTAGCAACCATATGAGCATCCCTCTAGAGAAATTGTCTGATTTGAGTTGCAGGGGCACTGTGATAGGGTATTTACATTCCTGCATAGTTAGCTAATTTCAGAAGGTAATATTGAGGGAATTATCATATTTACTGATAGGAAGCTGAGTGGTTGAAAACAAAAAAACAAGCAACAGATAAAAGTAGCTGTAGACATTGCTGCTGAATGGCATTGATGCTTTTGAAGACTAATTTAGTGCTTGGGAGGAATTGCTTGCCTGGTGAATTTAACTCTTTGTTATGCCTAAGCAGGGCTTCTCACTGTTTTATTTCCTTTTACTATCCAGTGCTCTTTCCTCATCCTCACTGAGTTTTATTGCCACCTGTCTTTGTCTTTTCTTCCATTCACATCCCACTACTCTTCCCCTCACCCTGCTTCCATCCTGGTTTTCATTGTTTCTTCTTCTTCCTCTTCCTCTCCTCCTGCTCCTCCTCCTGCTTCTTCCCCCCCTTCTGCTCAAAGAATGGAAGAGAATATGTATGGCTTTGCGAGTTAAGAGGGGTTGGTATGTGTGAAAGAGGATAGTTAGCATATGGAAATTAATTAATTTTAGTTTTGATTGATTATGTGCCATCCAGTAGGTTCTTAGCCACCACATAGGTAGATTTTCTCCAGGATATTTACTTTATTTTACTGGCAATCATTTTTAATCAATAGTTATTAAATTCTGTCGTTTAATTCTGCTTTTTTTTTTAATATGGCTTCTGCAGACATATACACACAGGCACACAACTGTGGCACATGAACACATTTATTAGAAGGGGGAATTCCCAGGATTAGTGTTTGCTGAAATTGACAACACTAGATTGACAAGGAGGGATTTTTGTCTCATATACAAACATAAAGATGCATATCATTAGTGTGTTAAAAAGCATAGAGAATAAAAAAGAAACTGGAGAAACTACAGCAGATGGTGTTGCTTATCTCATAGGAATCATGCTGTGGATTATTATTTTAGCCTCCATGAATTTTACTATCTACATGAAACCACAGGGGATGTGGGCTGAGGTGTCAACAATATAAGGATGACTCCTAACTTTACTTTTCCTTTCATCTAATACATGTAGCATTGTGTTTGGAATCCCAAGTAATCACAGTTGCTCAGAAATCTTTTACTAACTATGACCCTACTTGAACAGAAATAGTCTTACAAGAATGATTCATGCTCCAGTAAGCTTCTGGGTAGACAGTTGCAATGCATCAGACGTGGTAAGGCTGCTCTGGTAAATGGTTGAGAAATGTAAAATGGTTCAAAAGACATTAGCCACTTTGCTGAGACTAGCTGATATGTTCATTTTAGGTCAAAGTTTTGCCACCTGCGTGGTCTGTTAGGCTATTTCTGCCCTTATTTAAAATACACTTCCGAAGTCTTAAACAACTCAAGATCATGCTCCCTGAAGGAATTACTCTTGTTACCTTTTTTTTTTTTTTGGTCTGCGCTCAGTCATTGTTGACCCTGCAGTGACTGCTTGGACGAGTCCTTGCAGTTTTCAAGGCAATTGTTTTTCGGAAGTGGTTTGCCAGAGCCTCCTTCCTAGAGTAGAGCCCAGCTGGCGAGCGCAGGAGGCGGGGTTTCCATTGCTTCGCACCCTTTTCGGGCGCGCATGGTTTTTCGCGCTTACCGGCAACTGCTCCCAACTCCTTTTTGCAAGGCACCGCCAGCATTTTTCCTCCCACCGGAGTGAGAGTACCCATTTATCTACTCACGTGAGTTTTTGACCTGTTGGGTTGACAGGAACTGGGGAGGAAACCGGAGCTCACCCTGTTTAACGCGAAGGCTGGACTCGAACCGCTGAAGAGTCGACCATTTCTGGCCGGCAACTTTTGTCTAAGATCTCCATTTGAAGGCCTTCTCCAGTTGCCCTCAACCATAGAGGTAAGGTGAGTGATGATAAAAAAAATAAGGCTGTTTTACATATAGTTCTATAGAAAGGTTTTATACTTTGTAATTTTTTGTACCTACCCAGAGAACTTCTGTTATTGGACAACCTCAAAGTCCATCAAATGAGTCAATAAGTTTAACTAAGGCACAAAAGCTAAGTTCTCAGATGATGATGATGATAATGATGATGTTAAGCCCCAAACAAGCCATAATATGGCATAGCATCATAGGTCAACCTAGCCTGAGTTTTGAAACTAGCTTGTTTCAACTAACCTTAATTAATGTTAAACACTGATTAAGGTTTGGATGTCACACAGGAAGGAAAGCAGTTGCTTCATCATGGAGGAAGAAAATGGGGAGTGGGGAAGTGTACAAGTCCATGTTATTGGTGCATAATATTGAAGCATTATTCATTAGGGCTGTGCATGCTTAGAAAATGATTTGGAGGAAAGGTTTCAGACCTCCCACAAGAGCAGCACATGGGTCACTTTTGTGTGCCTAATGGCCATACTTGACCTTGGAATGATGTGTCAAAGCCATACTCCAAAAACTGGCTTGGCCAAAACAAAGTGAGTGAGCTGGGACAATTTTTATTTTGATTTAATTTAATATAAAGTAAGCTAGTATGGGTAATAGGATTACTCCCCCTATATTTATTACTCCCCCTATATTCATTAATATCTCACTTCCATCATACTAAAAATTATAACTGAAAGGCAACTTTGGAGGCTAAGTCCAAGACTTTAGAATCCCATCCAGGGCTGCAAGTTTTACCTCCTGAAATGCAGGATGTGTTTATCTAGAGCAACCTTCTCCATTACAGCTTCTTCCAGATGTGTTGGACTACATCTGTTACAATGCCCAGCCAACATGGAAGGGATTCTGGAAGGCACAATTCAATTCATATGGAGAAAAGTTCTCTTTTGGACTCTGGTAAACTTGAGTCCTGTCTCCTGACAACCCTTCTAATGGGGGACTGTCTTTTGTAAAGTAGATCATATGATGATCATTTGTATATCATTAATTATATTTTTATAATTTCTTTATCCAAAGTAATGGTTAATTGCATGGAAAGCTGGGATTCCTCATTAAGTGTTTATTTTTAGATGTGGAGGATTAAAATTCGTAGCTAAATATTTAAGGGAGTACTTGGCTCCCACTGAATAGAAACATGCAAGATTTATGTTCTACATCAAGGAGATTTTCCCACTTTTTAAAAATTAACTTCTATATTTAGCCCACAGAAAGTCATAGGGGTAATTTTAGAGCATTTAGATTAAATTAGGTTTTATAGAGTCATAAGATTACTTGGTTTTGCAACAACATTTAACACTTCAGACACTAAAGGCATTAATGAATTTTACAAAATGATTTACTTATTAATGCCTCACCAAAGAGTAAGATACTTGAATCATGGTAGTGGAACCTTTTTCTTCTGAAGACAAAGCACAAATGTTCTTAGAAATTTGAAAATGACAACATTGTTGTCTATGTGTCTCTGCTCAGTTCAATGGGCAATTTCCTGACTGTAGGTTATCGTGGTGCATCAGAAACTACAGTTCCTTTGGTCAGAGAAGTTAATGGAACAAAAGAAAGTTACTATACCAAATAGGATATATTTATTGTATTATATATGTTATAATGAAGTTTTAAAACTTGGGAGTATTTTTATAGTTGCATAATAAACCTGATGGCAGTAGATGTTTTCTCACTTTAAGGATCAAGTGTAGTGACAGTCACATTTTGATGAGTGGCAACATTATTCATTTAGACATTAATATTCACCTATATATAATGACATATAGAAATGCCAAAACTTTAAATTGGTGATTAAATACTTTATAATGAGGGAGGAAGATAAGAAGCAAAGGCAAGCCAATGCATTTAAATTCTAGAGTTAATCTCTTGTTGATCTGATGCAGCTTCCTCATCTGAGAAGTTCTTAATCATGGCAAATAGCCAAGGACCATATGCTGTTTCAGTAATTATTGTTTACAGACTTGTATCGCTCCAGGTAATGCTTTAGCATGGGCGTAACAAAGTTGAAGTCAGCACTGCAATTCAAGCTTGATACAAATTAAAAAAAATAAAAAATAAATAAAACCTTTTTAAGCTAACAAATGTCAATGGCTCATCAGAATAATACACACACACACACACACAGAAAGATCAATGGCTTTTACAATATGTTTGGAAAAGGAGATAACCACTGCAAGCAGATAAACCTTTGATGGTATGTTTCATCTCTGAATTGTGCCAATTCCCTCTCCCGCTGCAGCTCCTTCTGTCTGATCCACCTTCATCCCGGAGCGGTGCTTGAATCTCTGCAAGTGTGGACTTGCAGCAGAGGAGAGGCAGCAGTAGAGAAGGGAGGTCAGGAAATTCCTGTAGAATTTTGCTCACACTTTTCTGCATCCTAATTGCTGTGCTTAGTAAATCATTTAATACTAACTGAATGGGACGAGAGAGTGGAGTCATGGAAGAACCTGTCAGAACACAGCAGTGTATTGCTCTTTCCCTAACTCAGCAGAGTTTGGTCACAGGTCTTTTGGAGTTGGAAACAATGACCACACCAGTATGAGTACTTAAGACTTTATTCCCAGGCAATATAAGAAACTAATATAACAATATAATAGCAATCAAAGAATATTCAAGAATGTTTATGAAGATGCTCAGTCATCCAGGTGGAATTGTCTGGAGGTTGAGTCATGGCAGCTGGACTTTTTTTTTTTTGGTAAAGACGTTCTTTACCAAGCAGCTTCTTCAGTCTAAAAAAGTTGGTATGATGGGCTTGTTGAGGGACAATAGGAGATGTGATTAGTAGTCTTTATGATGTAGATGTCTTACTCCTAATCCCTCACTCATCCCTAGGGGATGTTGATTGTTGCCTTCCTCGTGAACTTTTGAACTGTTCTTAATTTTCTTGGGGACTGTAGAAAGGACAGCCTGGAAAATGGAGGACAAATTGTGTCTGAGGCCTCCACCTCTATTGAGGGAAGGATTTTCCACTTTGGGATAAATGGATTCCTTCACTCCTCTCTCAAACCATCTATCTTCTCTGTCCAAAATGTGAATATTATTATCCTTAAATGAGTGTCCTTTTTCTTTTAGATGAAGATAAACTGCTGATTCTGGTCTATCATGCTAGTAAGAAACACAGCCACCCTGGAAGACTTTTATGGGGTCCCCCTAACCAACTTTTTTAGACTGAAGAAGTTGTTTGGACAAGTAGCGAAATGTCTCTACCAAAAAAGAAAAGAAGTCCAGTTGCCATGACTCAACCTCCAGACAATATTCAAGAATACTGAAAAATATAATGTTACACAAACCAGAATCAAATGATATCCAAGAATACAATAAGCAAGCAAGCAAGACAGACCTCCTGTCAGTCAGGGAACCTCAAAGAGATGATGGTGAGCAGACCCCTTTAAAGTCATCATATAAGCAGCACACTCCCAATTAGGTCTGCAATGAAGTTCCATCTCATGGGGGGTTTCCAAACAGCTTATATATAGGCTCTAAACTATAATTAATCACCTCTGTTTTCAATGACCTCAACTCACTTGATTTTGCTAAGGCCAAAGAGGACAAGCTGATCTCATCTTGTCCTTGGAATGCTTTGCTTATTCTTTCCAAGAATGAGACCATCGAGGTTAAGGAGTATTTGTTTATACCAGGTGGTGATGAGACCATCTCACGGTTTTGGACTTACGATGAGAAATATAATCCTACTTTACACAGGTATCCCAACACGTACAGAGCAAAACCAAGCGTAAACCAAGCATAACCCTTTAGCGATTAAAATAAATGCTTGCTTAATTCTGTCTTACATACTTAACCATTACATGGGAATATCAAATTCTGTGTATCATGCACCTAAGGGAAAGAGGTACATACTTCTATCCAATTCCTGGTTGCCAATCTTCCAGCACTGCAGGCAGAAGCAGAACGAAAAATGGCCAAAGAAAAGAAAAGCTAGGACAGAATTTTGGGGACCAGAGAGGAAGAAAACCAGTAGAAAGTCATGCACAGAACGAAACTTAATTTGGATTTTAGACAGCAATCCTATGCATGTTTATTTGGGAGTATGACCTTAAATGAGCTTACTTCTAATGACAGTAGCTTTGTAAACCATACTACTGGCAGCAGTATGGCTTTATTTAGAAACTGTAAAATGCTACTAAGTAGCTTTATTGGTCAGAGGACTAATATAGTAGTGAGCTGGCAAGCTGCTAGCATTTAATGGAGGCATAATGTCTTGCTCCTTAAATGAATGTTCACTTCACACTAAATAGACACCCAACCATTCCTTCACTGCAGTGCTGGACATATAAGTGGAAAGCTCCTCCAATTCTCAACTCATGGAAACTTTGGCTCCAACCTTTTCCTTGCATGAGTAGAAGCCCATTAGTACAAGGTCTGAAGGGAATGTCTCTAATATATACGTCTCAGTTATAGTCATTTATTTATTGTATTTATATAGTCCATCTCACATAAAGTGACTCAGTTACCTGAGTTATATCACATACTCTTCCAGAGCTGTTTTACTGAGGGAAATCAATAATGTATCCTTTCCCTATACCTAAACAGAAGTATTGATACATATTTATTTATTTATTATTATTATTAAACTTGTATGCTGTCCATCTCCCCCAACGGGTGACTCTGGGCGGTTCACAACAACAATTGTTGTAGATTCAGATTCAGTTTTATTTCTTAAAAATGATTTTGCAGCTCCATACAGTAAATCACCACAAAGTCTTGTCCCACTCAACTAGAGCAACCTGACACAATATATATATATATTTTATTGCAACACTACTAATTCATTTAAAAGTCTGGCATAATAAATCCTCTTTAAAAGGAAACATATCTACTTTTACATGTTGGCAAAATAACATATACCATGTTAGTCTTCATTTGAACTGGAGTACAATACATTTACCAAGACTATATTACAGACAATATTACACAAGCGGAAACATTTTCTGAAGTTACATTATAAGGACTAAGTCAGTGTGGTTTCATAAGCAAATTGTAACAAACTTAGGTTGCAATCTGGCACTCACTCATGTGGGAATAATGGTTACTAAATTTATTTCTGAGCAAAATTCCATAGAATGGAGCTATCAGTTTCAAACATTTTGATAAATTTGTTATCTTAAGTGCATTTATTGTACAATCCTTTGCATATCTACTTAGAAATGAGCTTCACTTAAATTCACTGGCCTCTAGGTAAGCATCTTATAATGGTATGTGGGAATGACCTTGGGAGACAGGAGGAAAAACTGCAGACTACACAACCGTCATGCAAAAGGTATCTCAGCCCACAGAAGGAAAAGGGGTGTGGAAAGCATCTCAGAAGGGATGCTCCCTAGTTTTCTGGAAAGAAAGTAAAGGAAGGGAAAGGTACTTTCAGTCTTATAAGACTGATGTCAGCCCTTTCAGGTAGTGCAGACAGGAAACCAAAACATGGATACTAACACTACTTTTATTGTAAGGTTACAGTAATAGAATCTTGCATGTATGAAAGAACCTCTCCCCTCCTTTACTTTTACTTTCCAGAAAACTGGGGAGGATCCCTTCTGAGATGCTTCCCACACCCCTTTTCCTTCTGCGGGCTGAGATACCTTTTGCATGACAATTGTGTAGTCCGCAGCTCTTCCTCCTGTTTCCCAAGGTCATTCCCATATACCATTACACATCTGTAGGTTTAGTTTCATTGAATTCAATGGGTTTCAGTTATTACAAAGGCTTCCCTGTTGCATCGATCGTCTGAGTCTGAGCAGTTAATAGCTTAACATGCAATACATTGCATTAGATTTTTTAAAAAATCAAATATACCAGACATATCTATAATAACAACAAATACTATTGATGAAAATTCAATATAATATATTGTTATAAAATATAACACCAAACAGCCAGACTGATCTCAGCTCAGCTCAGGTTCATTGTTCATTCTCACTTCAATCCTCAAGTGCACACTTGAAATGCTATGCTTCTAAAAACTTCCTGAATACCAGGAGTGAAGGTTCAGTTTGGTAGGGCAGCATTCCACAGCCTGGGAGCTTCTGCTCACTTCTGAGTCACCTCTTATTGCACTCCATGATTTAATGCCCTGTGTATACATAGTATGAAAATGATTTGGAAGAGGTACTTTAAAACCGTGTTTCTCAAACTTGGCAACTTTAAGATGTGTGAACTTCAACCCCTAGAATTCCCCAGCCAGCAAGTTCAATTCTAGGAGTTGAAATCCATACATCTTAAAGTTGCCAAGTTTGAGAAACACTGCTTAAACCATCTCTTTAATGCCCCTCATCAAAGTAGTTGTGCCTTTTTTCAAGCTCATGCAGAACCATCTCAAAACTATAGTTGATTTAAAGAGGCACTATATTTGTGCTCATGTGTATTCTGAATAATTGTGTCTGAATCATTTTTGAAGCAAGAACAGCCATAATATAAAGCTAAACTTCCTCTGAATTATTGGAGTCTATCTCATAGTCTGGCAGCCTACAAAAACACTACCACAAAAATCAAATCATGATCAAACTGCAGTAAAATTCCTCTCAACCTTTAGTAAAACCCATTTGGGAGATATATTTGTATAACATTAAATCTCATATAACTTGCTGGTACCATACTAGTAAACAAAAACAACTACCTTGTAAGCTCAGATAATCAGTCCGATGTTTTCTGGTGTATTCACCAAGAACCTTGATCAGGTGAAGCTGAGTGCCTGTGAGTCTTGGATGCCTTACAACTGAGGTTAGATAGATCCAGGTGGAGATTTACTCCTTTGGATCACAATGACCCTTGCAGAAATAGCTCTGGGCAGGTAAGAGGATTATTATAAAGGAATTAGCAAACTCTGTTAATTAGTCCAGACCAATGAAATGTGAAGCTTTCCAAGGATTTAAAGGATTTAATATACTGTATAGCTACAGTTGTGGAGAGAAGCCAACCAGAGTTTCAGATGATGCCTAAGTATTGGGGTTAGCAGTATGCTAATCTATCCTGAAGTAGATGAATAACTGATAGAACATGTGGCACCACTATTACTATTTCTGAGAGTATGATTGACATAAGAACTAAGTATGCTTTCCTAATGAGCTGTTATTGAATTGGTGCAGCTTTTATTTTCTTAGATACAAGAGGTTAGGTAGATATGTTGAGGTCACTGTAGTATACTGTAGTATTTCATACCTATGATTAATGCTAACTCTGTTGGCTTGTCTGTGTCAGTTTTTCGTTGCAGCCTTTGGAATTGGTTCTGAAGGGGGGTGGGAATGGCATTCTAAAGAGAAAAATTAATGCAATATTTATTTTTCAAGTTCTTTTGACAATAAAAATGTAACTTATTATGATCATGAATGTAAGAATGTACAATAAAATTATTGTTTTGAAGTTAAGAACATGTTCCAAAAAGACTATTTGATTCTTCTTTGTTAGCTACGCTATATGCCATGCAGTTCAACATAGTATTTAATGTAGCTGCTGGAGAATCAGCCTCTTAAATTCAGCCTTTGAATCAGTGAAGCTTAGAGGAAAGCCAAGTCATTGCCTTGTGACTGGCTTGCAAAATTGACATCCACAATGCTGATTTGCGGCACTGTGAGGGAAAAATTTTGCTCTCTTTAGCCGTAGACTGATTTAAGCTCAGTGAAATCAGGATGCATGATACCTGGATAGATGTATTTCTAGGCAGTTATTCAGGATTACACAAATTAGAGGGAGGCCAGGCATATCTTCAGGAATGCATGTGTGGGATTTGAGGTGACAAAAAGGTTCTTTGTTCTCTGTACATATCCTATAAGATGTTATTAGCTAAATATTTGTGTTGGAGTAAAATTGATGTTAGGTCATTGCTTATCCATTGAGCTTCTCAACTGAGGATAGACTAGAACCTGCTCTTAGTACAACACTGTAACCATTGTACCACACACACTCTCATATAGCTGCAATAATCTGGATGACCAGATGGCAACAAAATAAATTGTGAACATTTCAGAATAAACTTTATTCCAAGGGAATCCTTTCTTGTAAGTACTTGAGGGCCACTCAGCCTTTTGATGCTTCACCTGGTGGAGCTATTCCTCCCACAGGCTTAAGCCTCACCAGTTTAAGTAGGGCTACCATATTAGGTTGCAGTACCTTGCCTGACTACTAGGTGGCAGCAGATATTAACAGTTTTCTGTAAATATTTGCTGCCATTTAGTGATTGTCTCCCCTTCATGGATCACTGCCTTGTCATGGCGAAGGGGCTTGCGTAACCCAATGAAGCCATGAGCTATACCGTGCAGGGCCACCCAAGACGGACAGGTCATGACAGAGAGTTCTGACAAAATGTGGTCCACTGGAGAAGGAAATGGCAACCCACTCCAGTATCCTTGCCAAGAAAACCCCATGGACAATGTTAAAAGGCTAAAAGATATGATGCCGGAAGATGAGCCCCTCAGGTCGGAAGGTGTCCAATATGCTACTGGGGAAGAGCGGAGGGCAATTCCAAGTAGCTCCAGAAAGAGTGAAGCAGCTGGGCCAAAGCCAAAAGGACGTTCAGCTGTGGATGTATCTGGAAGCGAAAAGAAGGTCCGATGCTGTAAAGAACAATATTATATAGGTACCTGGAATGTAAGATCTATGAACCAAGGCAAGCTGGATGTGGTCAAACATGAGATGACAAGATTGAACGTCGACATCTTGGGAATCAGCGAATTGAAATGGACGGGAATGGGTGAATTTAATTCAGGTGACCATTATATCTACTACTGTGGGCAAGAAACCCTTAGAAGAAATGGAGTTGCACTCAAAGTCAATAAGAGAGTGGGAAAGGCAGTAATGGGGTACAACCTCAAAAACGACAGAATGATCTCAGTGCGTATCCAAGACAAACTGTTCAACATCACAGTAATACAAGTCTATGCCCCAACCACTGATGCCGAAGAAGCTGAAGTTGACCGCTTCTATGAAGACCTACAACACCTTCTAGAACTAGCACCAAAAAAAGATGTCCTTTTCATCATAGGGGATTGGAATGCTAAAGTAGGAAGTCAAGGAGTAATCGGAATAACAGGCAAGTTTGGCCTTGGAGTACAAAATGAAGCAGGGCAAAGGCTAATAGAGTTCTGTCAAGAGAACAAGCTAGTCATAGCAAACACTCTTTTCCAACAACACAAGAGACGACTCTACACATGGACATACCGAAACCAGATTGATTACATACTTTACAGCCAAAGATGGAGAAGCTCTATTCAGACAGCAAAAACAAGACCAGGAGCTGACTGTGGCTCAGATCATGAGCTTCTTACTGCAAAATTTAGGCTTAAATTGAAGAATGTAGGGAAAACCACTAGACCACTCAGGTATGACTTAGATCATATTCCTTGTGAGTACACAGTGAAGCTGATGAATAGATTTAGGGGATTAGATTTGGTAGACAGAGTACCTGAAGAACTATGGATGGAGGTCTGTAACATTGTACAGGAGGCAGCAACTAAAACCATCCCAAAGAAAAAGAAATGCATGAAAGCAAAATGGCTGTCTGATGAGGCTTTACAAATAGCTGTGGAAAGAAGGAGTGCGAAAAGCAAGGGTGAAAGGGAAAGATATAAGCAACTGAATGCAGATTTCCAGAGAATAGCAAGGAGAGATAAGAAGGCCTTCTTAAATAAACAATGCAAAGAAATCGAGGAAAACAATAGAATGGGAAGACTAGAGATCTCTTCAAGAAAATTGGATATATCAAAGGAACATTTCATGCAAAGATGGGCATGATAAAGGACAAAAAAGGCAGAGACAACAGAAGCAGAAGAGATTAAGAAGAGGTGGCAAGAATACACAGAAGAACTATACAAGAAAGATCTTAATGTCCCTGATGTCCATGCTGGTGTGGTCACTGACCTTGAGCCAGACATCCTAGAGAGTGAAGTCAAGTGGGCCTTAGGAAGCATTGCTAACAACAAAGCTAGTGGAGATGACAGTATTCCAGGTGAGTTATTTAAAATACTAAAAGACGATGCTGTTAAAGTGCTGCACTCAATATGCCAGCAAGTTTGGAAAACGCAACAGTGGCCACGGGATTGGAAAAGGTCAGTTTACGTTCCAATTCCAAAGAAGGGCAATGCTAAAGAATGCTCAAACTATCGCACAATTGCACTCATTTCACATGCTAGCAAGGTCATGCTCAAAATCCTACAAGCTAGGCTTCAGCAGTATGTGAATCGAGAACTACCGGATGTACAAGCTGGGTTTCAAAGAGGCAGAGGAACTAGAGATCAAATTGCTAACATTTGCTGGATCATGGAGAAAGCATGAGAGTTCCAGAAAAACATCTACTTCTGCTTCATTGACTATGCAAAAGCCTTTGATTGTGTGGATCACAACAAACTGTGGCAAGTTCTTAAAGAGATGGGGGTACCAGACCATCTTACCTGTCTCTTGAGAAATCTGTATGCAGGCCAAGAAGCAACAGTTAGAACCGGTCACGGAACAACTGATTGGTTCAAAATAGGGAAAGGAGTACAACAAGGCTGTATGCTGTCACCCTGCTTATTTAACCTATATGCAGAGTACATCATGAGAAATGCCAGGCTGGAAGAATCACAAGCCGGAATTAAGATTGCAGGGAGAATCATCAATAACCTCAGATATGCAGACGATACCACCCTAATGGCAGAAAGTGAAGAAGAACCAAAGAGCCTCTTGATGAGGGTGAAAGAGGAGAGTGCGAAAGCTGGCTTGAAACTCAGCATTAAAAAAACTAAGATCATGGCATCTGGACCCATCAATTCCTGGCAAATAGAAGGGGTAGAAATGGAAGCAGTAAGAGACTTCATTTATTTGGGCTCCAAGATCACTGCAGACGGAGACTGCAGCCATGAAATTAAGAGACGCTTGCTCCTTGGGAGGAAAGCTATGGCAAACCTAGATAGCATATTAAAAAGCAGAGATGTCACCTTGCTGACAAAGAGCCGCATAATCAAAGCTATGGTTTTTCCAGTTGTAATGTATGGCTGTGAGAGCTGGACCATAAAGAAGGCTGAGCGCCAAAGAATTGATGCCTTTGAACTGTGGTGCTGGAGAAGACTCTTAAGAGTCCCTTGGACTGCTAGGAGGTCAAACCAGTCAATCTTAAAGGAAATCAACCCTGATTGCTCATTGGAAGGATTGATAATGAAGCTCAAGCTCAGATACTTTGGTCACCTAATGCGAAGAGAGGACTCTTTGGAAAAGACCCTGATGCTGGGAAAGATTGAAGGCAAAAGGAGAAGGGGACGGCAGAGGATGAGATGGTTAGATAGCATCACCGAAGCAATGAGCATGAAACTGAGCAAAGTGAGGGAGGCAGTGAAGGACAGGAAGGCCTGGTGCAATATGGTTCATGGGGTCACGAAGAGTCGGACACGATTTAACGACTGAACAACAACAAGTGATTGTCTAGGGGGAATTCTGGGAGTTGAAGCCCACACGTCTTCAGGTTGCCAAGGTTGAGAAACACTGGTCTAGTCTTTGGCAGCCAGATCTAGTTTTAGCAATATATACATTTAAAAAATAAAATAAAAAATAAAAGCCCTGCAATCAAAACTTCATAAACCTCTAGAAACGAACAAATCTTAAAAAAAAATCATCTTCGGCCAGTAATTTTGGGCAACAGAGGTCACTCTTAGATAAGTGAGCTCTTCATGACATCCAGTAAAAGTGAGATGGATACTTTTTATGTGAAATCATCAACAATATTTCTTTTTAATGATTGAAAGCCTTCCCCAAACTGCAAAATAAAATGCAAAATCGTCATGATCAAGGTCTCCCTCCTCTTAGTTTTTCCCCCTGTTCCAAGTTCATTTTAGTTATAACACAAAGAACTGAAAGAGGCTGAGCTCTGATTAAAACCACTTTCCCCAGTCTTCTCATACAGCAAAGATCCTTGGTCACAGAGTTTGAGCCACAACTCAAGTGGAAACAGGTACTTTCAGACAAAAGCTATGTATTAGTTCACTTTTTATGGATTTGTACTTAGATTAGATTCATATTTACATGAGACATTAGGGGTGGTCAAGCTTTCTTGGAGAAGTGTTTGTAACCCTTATAGGGTCACATGGATGGGTGCAGTGCAACTTTGACGGGGCTATAGCTCACCCACACCTTTGCCTCTAGCTATCATAGTAAATGGATGATTAAGCAGCAATGTGGAGATAGTCTTTGATACTTCCAGAAGGTTAGTGAACAAGTAATTGATGTGCCAACTATTACAAGGCAACCCATAGAACTAGTTATGACAACCCTTCAAGAAGAATTATTTCTTGATTCATGCTTTACTGTGTCAGCAACACAGGGACTTGCACTTGTTGTATCATGAAATCCTTTGGGTAAAACCAATTAAGGTTAAGAGAAATAAACAGCCCAGCTGGTAAACATGGAAACATTTCAGGGAACCATTGCAAATCTGGAGTTCAAGTGTCCTCTTTTAATGTGTCCCATATTTTCTTTAGCAGTTTGAGGTGGACTTTGTCAGGCAAATATTGGCCTGTCATTTCACTGGAAATGTCATGAATCAGGTAGGGCCAATGTGTGTGACCACCAGTTTCCACTGAATGTATACTGACTTATATATTTATTCATAGAATTGGTTGATTGTACATGCAGAACTTGAAATGCAGTCACTTTCAAGATGCACTTTGCTATTGCGAGGATAAGTTGTTCAGATAAAGGAGCTTTAAAGTTCAATTGCCTCATCATTTTAAGTTGCTGGGGAAGATGTAGACATGTTGCTAAACAAGGTACAGATGCACATTTATTTGGAGACATGGCCCACTTATGTAAGATAAAACCATAGAACTGTAGAGCTGGAAGGGACTACAAGGATCATCTAATCCAACCCTCTGCAGTGTGGAAGAAGATTGTTTAACCTATCCATGAGAAGTGGTTGTCCAGCCTGTTTTTAAAAACCTTCAAAGATGAAAAACTGACAACCTCCATAAGTAGACTGCTCTACTGTTCTACAGATCTTATTGTCAGGAAGTTTTTCCTGATATTTAAATGAAATCTAGGTAGCTGTAACTTATATCCATTATTTCTTGTCCTAGTTTCTATGCCATGGAAAATAGTTTGCGATCATCTTCCCTGTAACTTTCCTTTATGTACCTGAACATAGCTATCACGTGTTGCCTACGTCTTTTTTTTTTCCTTCATACTGAACGTCCCAAGTTCCTTCAGCCTGTCCCCATAGGGCATGTCTTCATAATCCTTGTTGCCTTCCTCTGAATCTGCTCCAACTTGTCAATGCTCTTCTGAAAATGTGCACTCACAATCATTCATAATATTCCAGGTGTGGTCACATCAGTGCCAAGTGGCAAGAAATAACGAAATCAGGTGTCTTTGATGTGATGCTTCTTCTAATGCAGCCCAGAACTGCATTAGCTCTTCTAACTGATGTCTCACACTGCTGACTCATGTTCAGTTGTTGTCATTGACAACAAGGACCAAAGTTCTTCACAGATACATTGTTTCCAAGCCATGAATCTTGTACGTGTATCTGTTTTTTTCCCTAAATATAATATTCTTTTAAAAAGTAAAGGTAATATTATTTTTAAACATGATTTTTTCCTTTAGGAGAAATCTCCCAAACATTCAACAGCTGTATAATAATTACGGGACTTTGTCACCTTAAGTATCATATTTTGCACCATATATAGTTCTGAGCTTCGGATACAAACACTATGCAATTCTGAAGGAATCTAGGAAAAAAATGTAAAATACTGCAATGACATCTCTTGCCCTGCCTCCATAGCAGAAATCAACTGAGTATGCATGTCTACTGCATTATTAGTTAAAATTAACCGTCCAGATTGAGCCCTATAAATAGACTACATAAACAAGAGAAGGCTTCCAAATTATTGCATGGGTTCATCTTAAATGTGTCCTGTTGCTCTTCTGAGGAGTCAGTGCATCTGGTATGGAAACATCCCATTTTACTGCTAGGGTTAAATTAAGAGAGACCCAGAACTTGATAACTATAGCTTCATCAGCCCTTATAAATTAAATTAAAATGATTTTTAAAAATAAAGTGCCCCAAATCTTGTAAGACTTTGGGTAATATTGGGCTGTGGAGCCCAAGTGGGTACATGCGATTGTGCTATGGTACCATGGTTTAGAAAAGTTACAAAAGCAAACCATCATATCATGTGGAGTTTAACCATCCCAAAACCTCCCAGGCTGCTGCCGACTCCTGCTCCTCCCCCCCCCCCACTTTTTAAATAAGTACGTGCAAGTGAATGATTAGGTATCAAAATCACCTTCCCATGTGGGTGAATTTTACGATCTGTCAAAACAGAAGTGTTATCCATCTTTCTTAGATCAAAATCTGGCGTCCTGTGCAGCAATGCTGCAAGTATTGACTGGGATATAAAAACTTACTGGGTGGCTCTGGACCCCAAATCACAAATATTTCTGAAAAAAAGATATGCAACTTTGAACAGCTTTTTTAAAAAAAAGTTTTCTTCAGGGAAATACACGTTTTGAAAATCTGCATTTGGTGATTGAGGGGGAAAAATGAAATCAAGGAATTAACATATTTTTCCTGAGGTTTTTTTTTTTTAAACAACTATGTAATTACAGTATTTTGCATATAAAGTTCCATTTACTGGGGAAAGTGAAGTGTCCCCCACAACCTCCTGGGAATGTAAATATTTGTTTAAAATTCCAGAACCTCTGATGGACAGAGTACTCGATTACTAATAGAAATAATAAAAATGTCTGGAAAACATTGATGCAAGAGAGTCAATAGGTTATGATGACAAATTTGATGATAACAGTCTTCCAGTTAACTGTTACAGTTCAAATTACTGTAAAACAGCATGACAACTACTGTATGAATTATTCTGTTTAATTTAAATATTATAAAAGGGAGCCTAGAAAACTACATTTTGTGGGATTTATACAGAATATATATTGTTATTTGCTTATTTCTGTTCTTCAGAAAGGACTATCCTGAATAAATATGTATATACAGTAATCAAATAAATTGGTCAAATTTGATTTATTTTTACATGCCATCAATTCAATGTCAACTCCTAGCAACCACATACATAGATTTTCTCCATGATGATCTGACCATAACCTGATATTTCAGGCCTTCCAATGGTGTACCCATCACCATTGTAACTCAGTCTTTCCACCTTGCAATGGGTCCAAAATACCCAGTTTATCTGAATGCTGAATTGGTCTTACAAACAAACTCTAATGTTTTTGTCATGCCAAGCAAAAACTGCCACACTGAATGCATTTGATGGGTACTTCACAGAAGCAGCATAATTCATTTTCTCCAGCAGTGGAGAAAAAAAATAGTCAGTGTATAAGACTAGCTAATTACATCTGTCTACTAACATTATCATTTGATTAAATGTCAGTGTGGGATAATGCTGAAAGTGTTGGACTGGGATAGGAGAAGCCTATCGGACAATTTTAAACCAGTCATTATTTCTCAGGATTTTTGTTGAGACTGTACATTGAAGGGAGCCCCTTCCCCTGTGGCTCTAGAAGCTTTTAGAAGAAAGGTAGAATATAAAAGAGGATGTAAAATACAAGAAGGCTGTTTCACAATGACTTTTTAATTTGACCTGTTAGTTGCTTTCACTTTCTGACTGAGAAACAGATAAAGATGCCCTCAGCTAAGGTGGGTAATTCCACCAGCTCTGTTATTTACTCTGGCTGATGAAGAAGGAAGGAAAGAAGGAAGGTGATAAATTCTTAATGAGTAACTGATGGCTAAATAAATTGAATAATTCCTCCATTCTTTGCCCTTGGAGAGATGTTTTCATATTTCCATTGTTGTCATTTTCTATGGTTGCCTAGTTTCATTCTCTTGCAGAACAATCTTTGCATATTTACTTGGAAGCTGTCTCTCTACAGAGTATTCACAATGGCTTATTGTGTAATAACTGTGCTTAAGGACATTACATTATCCACGCTTTTAACAGGTGTACTTAAAATATATGCTCCCCACCTCCCAGTATTCAAGGTACTGCTGATCCAAGTTATAATCTTGCACAGTTTAGTGGTGAAACATTTTCCCTCTCTGACTGCTATTTGCTGCTGAAGTTGGCAATCGTTTTTTGGGGAGGCAATATGTCAGTCCTTAGAGGTAAGCCCAAAACTCCACAATAACTCCTGGAACTTTATAATAACACAGACTTGAAACCCTACTAGAGTTTCCTTCTATCCTCTCTTATTCCTGGCAAAATCAAGACAGGAACTTTAAAAACAACAACAACTCTGCTAAAAACATATAGTCACTTTACATTCTTCAAGCTGATAGTAAAGAGCAAAGAGTATAGATACAGAAAAAAGAGATACTGAAACAAAGTAAAAAAAAAAAAAGTAAGAAACATCATAAGGAGGAACTTTTAGTTGTTCATTTTAACTTCCCCTTCCATTCTCCCTAGCCACTAACCACTACTTAAGTATTTGTACTTTTCTTGAAATATTGGAGATTGTTGCTTATAGAGGCAGAGACATTTTAAGTCTCTTTCTTATGGTTACTACTTTCCCAAGGCTGAGATTTCATTTATAGTTTCTTTTATCTGTTGACTTCTTTTGCATTCCTTTGCCAGCATTATCTGTGCCTACCTCTACAACTCTAGAAGAGTGGACTTTTTCAGCAAGAAATTCTGATGGGAACCAGTCTGAATGTCTGCCCTGGATTTGTAATATCTTCAACAAAAGGTGGCAGGTTTAGAAAAAAACTTGCTTAAAACATTAAAAAGTGCCCTTTGTGCTTCTGGACATAAGGGTAGTACAAAGGCATGACAGAATTGGCTATGTATAATCAAAAGTGTAATAAAATAAAACAACACCATCATAAAACAGTTGAAGCACAGGGACTTTCAAAATAAAATTATAACAATTGCCATATTGTTTGGCATACACAAGAATTCCCAAAGTTGCCAAGTATTATTAAGCATATGAAGCATACACAATATGCCAGTAATGCCCACATGAGGGACTTGATTTGAATCAGGATATAAAATGTTTTTTCAGTTAAAACACTGAAAAGTAAAAGTAATGAATCCCCACTTAGATAGATTTCCTTGTTTCTTTACTGTGCAGATGGCTTTGATCTGCCCACTCTTCCTCCCTACCTCAAAGTTCATTGTTTTATCTCAACAGATTTTCAGGCTATCCACAGTTAACTTTATTTGCCCAAATCTTATCTGTTATTTTAATACTTGTCCTTCCTTATCCTTCTACATGTTTTGGTTCCAAACATTATTCTGCTAATGACAATCATTTTCTAAAACAAATACAGAAGTAATTTGGAATATACAAACATCCAAGAATATAGCATACATGTAACTGTCTGGCCTGCCAGTTGATGGGACAGACAGTGTTCACTATAATATGCTCTGCCATGCAACTGTACTTTGTTCTGCCCATTCTGCTTCTTCTTTTTTAGATAAGAAGTTTGTGGTCCTTCTCTATCCTTCGCAGGGTAATAATCCTTCAAGTAGATTAATAAAATGTGTGATGGAAGTTCTCATTCTCAGGTGATCAACTCATTCCAAATGATCAGCTGAGAATTGGAATGCCAAATGATGTCTAGACAATATGTGAACATTGGAACTTTGAGTCAATCAGGAGGGTTGAGTCTGATTGTAAAGAGGATTTTGAATACAGATCAGGAACAGATCCATAATACTGTCTTTTAGGGCTGTGTGCACTTAAAACCAATTTGGAAAACATGCTTCAAAACATGCAGTGCCAGTGGCATGAATGAAGGTTCAGTTGGCAACTTTTTAAAGCAGCTGCATCCTTTCCCAGGATTATATAACTGCTCTCTGCAGCTGCCGCATGATTCCAAGAAAAAATGCAGTTGCTTTAAGGAGTTGTAGACAGTGGTTACGTTCATGCTGCAAAGCCCCCTTTTGGAAATAAATCTGAAGTGTTGTACTTTTAGCTGTATTGAAGCATACAGAAGGGGCAAACTTTGCCGTATCCTTGCTGTAACAAATACATGTTGTTTTAATTCCCTCCCTTCTCATACTTTTGTTTCATTCCTGAACCTTTTAGAAACCCCATATTTTGTCCCATTATTCCTTTATTTTTTAAGAATCAAGTGGAGTTTTGGGGGCCTAAAAAAGGAGCTTCTGATGACTCCTACAAAACCTGTTACACAGACCCATGTCATTCTATGCCTGACAAATTTTAAGCCTGTTCTGCTCATGAAGAAATGCTAAAACAAACCAAATAGCTATTAAATACACCACTGGTGTGTGTGTGGATATGTAATGTGTGTGTATACATATTTTATATATTTATAAAAGCTTGAGAAAATGAGAGTTTTGCTTGGTACTGCAGCTGAGCAACATTGGTGTATCTAGTAAGCAAGACACATTCTAAGGGATTTTTTTTTTCTTTAATACAATAATAGACTCTAGAATGGCCTAGGTATAGGCACGGACACTAAAGTCATGTACAGGGGTGAAGCAGGCAAGGCTTTTAGATATAAAAAGATGGCTTGATTGATGACTCCTTTTTGATACAGTAGCATTTGTGCTTTTTCAGGAAGAATAATTTGTAGCACTACGTTTAAATAGTAAGCTCCTTTTTTTAAAAAAAGTAATGAATAATGGCACAACCAGGTAACAAATATTTTTGTTGTCCAAGTCTTCTAACTTTAGATTTCAATAAGAGCAGGGTTGAATGGGCTGCTCTGGCTATTAAAGGATGCTATGAGTGGTTCCGTACAACAAATTAGTGGTGGTTGCAAAGAACTGACAGCCAATGAGAATGTTCGCTTCCTGGCCGATGATTAAGGTCCCCCCCCCCCCGCCCATCTCAGGCAATCTGTGTTCAGCTTTTAACAAAATGCTTAGCCCAACCCCCTCCATTTCACACTGAAAAAGAAACTCCTCCCCCATAAGGAAATAAATAAACGCCTGCAGGAAGAGTGCAAACTAACAGAAGAGAATATGTGTAGCTCAGGGTTGAACTGTGGAGTCCTTGGGGTTCTCTGAGCTTGGTTGTTTTCTTGCAAATGTTTCATTACCTGGCTAGGTAACATCTTCAGTGCTAGCATAACGAAACGTTTGCAAGAAAACAACCAAGCGTAGAGAACCCCAAGGACTCCAGAGGGCAAACTGCAAGCCTTTCCTCTGGACCCCGTGGTGGTATAGTTTTTTGGGGGGAGGGGGGATTTTGAACTGCCATCTCATCTAAAGTGCAGGAGCTGAGCATGGGGGCATCCAACAATTGTTCAGGTCTCCTCGTTAATGACAACACTGTGGAATGCCTACACTTCTGCTTCCAGATGAAAGTTCTCTGCAGAAATTGAATTGTATGTGATGAAGTCTGGATATTAATATTGGCCCATGTGCTAATAACCTTGTGGAGCTTGGCTATAAGTTGGAGATTATGTGGAAGGCCTTAATGACCTAAAACTTACCTCACTGGCAACTCTTTTTTTGTTGTTGCTTAATATTCTGCTTCATGTACCCTTTATTTAACCTTGGTAAAGCTACTTCATCCAAAATAGGAATAGTAATGGACTGCTGTTGCTGGAATAGAATAAATAAACCATTATATGTCTGAGTGGAACATTTTCCAGTGGCACACTTTGATTTTTTCCTTGTTCTCGTTTTCTTCAGAAAGGGATGTAGTTTATCACGCACAGTTGCCAAGTTATAATCCTCTGTGTTTGGGGTCCAATATAAATATCTAGTGCATACACTGGGAACATTAAACACCTATTGAAGAAATGGAAAAAGCTCCAAAACAGAGCAGGGAGGAAGTTTCCAGAAGTTTTTATTAATTCATAAAACTCCTAATGAGAACACAGCAGAGCTTTTTGCTAAGTCAGTATAAACATATGAAAGTGAATTACTAGGAAGGTTATCAAATGGGTAGTGGGTAAAGTCATCGTCTTCTTCCAAAGAGGGGTGGGACTCAGGAGATGATGAATTTAGGAGATTTTTGTTTGTTTTGTCCCCCGGCAGTGACTGGCCAGAGATCTTCAGAGAAGCAAGGTCCTCAGCAGGAAGGAGACTTCCTGACTGGCCTGGGAATCAAAGGTCTAATCATGGAAACAAGAGATATCAAAAATTCCACTGCTTTGCTACAATCTAGCAATCTGGATTTTGTCAGTCCATGATCTGGTAGACTGACCAATGTCCAAAAAGCCCCAGGTGAACTGGAACCATCAGGAACAGGCCAGTAGGCTAAGGGTATGTTTTTAATTAAGTAGTCCAGTTAAGTAGTTTTACATCTGCTCCCATTCTCTGTCCCCTCGACCTGTGTGTTTGTTTGCTCAGCATGTTTATTAAGCAGTGATTACTAGGTTTGGTATACAGATCTAGGGCTCATATAACTTGGTATGACTAACCTATTTTTTCCCTTTTTTTAATATATATATATATTCTTTTTTTATTCCAGTGGGTTTGTGCTAGCACCATACACTACAAAACTATGTGGGCCTGGAAACTCTGGCTTAGAGGAAGTCATTTATTTAAAAGCTTAGTCCTGGGAAAGGGGAAATCTTCAGTACTGTAGTGAGTGGGGGCATCTCCCCCTTCAAGAACATATGAAAGCAGTGCATTTCCCATTTGCCCTGATCAACAGTTCACATGTGACTGCAATCAGGCCTGTTGGAAATGCCATGTTGCAGAAACTCTGGTAAAGAGATAGGGAATTTATGAAAGGAGAACCTGTACACAACACTCAACGGGTCTCCTTTCCCTAACTTTCTCTTTTAGCATTCTTTCCATTAAGAAGCAGCTAGAATCTTTGTAGGGAATGGCAAGCATATTGAGTTTTAGCAACAATAAAGCTTTATTGATTCAGAATGTTAAATGCGCACACACTTACCTTTCTTTCTTTTTCATTCATTCTCATTCTCTCAGGGCACAGCATCTGTCTAAGAGAATGGGGGGAATCCCTTCCAGAACAAGAATTCTCCACCAAAGCTTTGTTTTAATGACTCTTCCATAGTTTGCTGCTTGTTAGGTAGGAGTTCACCATACACGACTCTAAATAATTTATTGCCACTTATTTGTTTATTACGTCAGCCAATGTCCTCATTCCTCAAGTATCTGCTTTTTCTCTTCATACTTCCGTGAAAAACATACATGTCCTTAGGTGTTTTATTGCCTTTTCTTCAGCAGCTGGCTATAGCCTAAGAGAGATCTTTTACATTTTGCCACAACAGGTGGAACTCTTTTGACTGGAGGAGTACCTTATCTGGACACCATGGCATGGGTATGTGTGTGTGTATGTGGGGGGGTAGAAGTTGGAGATCCTGGGAAGGGGCCTGGCAGGCTTGAGTTTGTGTTTTTAATAGCCTTCCACCTGCTATATACATATATGTGAATGAAATTTGTTGTTGTATTCAGGAACATTGTGTCTATAAAAAATACACATTTTAATTCAAATTAAACAAATGCAAACACAATAGCAACAGAAATGACAGAAGTCAATGCCTTTTCTCATTAAATGCCTAGTTATATCATCTGTCTGTCTGTCTGTCTGTCTGTCTACTTATCTATCTATCCATCCGTCCATCCATCCATCCACCCATCCATCTTTTGGTGCCTTAAGTCAGTACTGACTCCAGGTGGCTGCCTGGACAGGTCCCTGCAGTTTTCTTGGCAAGATTTTCAGAAGTGGTACTTCCTAGGACTGAGAGAAAGTGACTGGCCCATGGTGACCCAGCTGGCTTTGTGCCTTGAGGTAGGACTAGAACTCATGCTCTCCCAGTTTCTAGCCTGGTGCCTTAACCATTGCACTCTCATCCATGTGTATAGTTCATCTTAAATTTCCTTAGTTGTGAACCTGATCTACCAAAATCTCAGTCATACTCAATATGTAGATTCCACCTTAGAACAACCCTTGGGATTATTCTGTTAGGATTTTCTCATGGGAAAGGATGCAGCTCGTTATCTTCACAGAAAATGTTGTGACTAGAGAGAGATGGTATGACTTGTGTGTTAGCACGTATACTGCTATTTACTGCCACCTATTGGCGTGTGTATGCTAGTTACCCAGTGGGGGGTATGGAGTGGCAATATAAGTGGAGCATTGTATGCCCAGCTCTGCAGTTGTTTTAACATTAGCCACCATGTAGTCATGTAGTTTTATGGGTTATGTAGTTGTAACTAATAACCAAGTAGTGTACCTCTTCTCTGAGAGTGTTTGGCTAGAGACTTTATGTTTGTAGATAAGTCTTGGATGCTGAATTTATGAGAAGATGTGTTTTTTTCCTATATTTTGTATACAACTTGTATTTTATGAAGTTTTGCATTTTTATCAATAAACAACCAGATAGTATATATTTTCTGGCTGAGTTTCTTTGGACAACAAGATATGGACATTGCAGTTTGCAAACCTATCATGCTGGTGTGTATTTTTTCCTCGGGCAAAGTTTTTCTGGGAGCATTGCTGTACTCTGCTCAACATATTCTCATATATGAACTAGTGTGAATGGAAAGATGATAGCACACTTAAAACGATTAGAGGCCAATCATGCACTCAGAGTAGCTGGACATTTGTCCATATTGTTCCTTACTATACCATTTCATGAACTCAGATGTCCAGGACTGTATACAAGGCACCTAATTGCTGAGAAATCTAAGGATTTTTACACTATTCTCATAGTATGGCAAGGAACGGTGTTTATTCTGAAACCTGTGTGGCCAAGAATCCAGTGTTAGTTATACTCAAGGAATTCTGAATATTTACACAGCTGTGTTTCAGAGAAAGAGAATAAACTTTATAATAGAAGGTGAAAACTGCAGAGTTATGGTTATCGCTGTCCTTACAGTAATGCAGCCTGGAAATTTGCATGGCATTTGTTTCCATTGATTATATTCTGTTTTTAATGCTCATGAAATCTGTAAAGTTAACCAGAAAAATAAGCTTTGAAATGTATTTATATATATAAAGTTTAAAATGATATTGCCCTTTTCATATCATATATACATTTACTATGGGCAAGTATTTCATAATTGGAATGTTCGATTTGATTTCCTGCCCTTTTTCACTCTGTAAATACAATGCAAGGTCTAAGTCAGGAGTCTCAACTCATGGCCCAAGTGATTTTTCTGTAGTTTACAACAATGCTTGTGGGAGCTAAAGATACTGCCTGGCAAAGCCAAGGCACCATACACCATGGCTGGGCCAGGAAAGTCCTTCTGGAAGAGAAATGGCCTGGCAACAGTGACCTCATAACTCATAACAGTAAGGCCAGGCAATGTAGTTGGTACATCAAACAATTCTGTCATCTGGGAATCTCTGCTTACTCTTGTGCCCCATGGTTGGCAGTTGGGGAGGCAGGACTTGGCTCCACAGTTGGGGAAAGTGGGGAGACAAGACTTGGCCAGGGAAAATGACTGTGCCTTGCCCAGTAAACTCTTTGCTGCTTTAGATAGAGAGAAAGCAAGCAAGATCTATCTTTTAGACCAAGGAAAGAAAGAAAGGAGTGACAGGCGGAAGGAGAGAAGAGAAAACAAACAAGAAAAGACAAAAGATCTCTCTGCTCAGCAAGGAGAGAAAGGAAAAAAAGTGGATTTGGACAGTGGGATAGATTTTCTAGATTTTCTGTAGACATGAACTTGAAAAAAAAAGTATTGTGTATCATCAACCCAAGTAATAAAACAAAATGTTGATGTTCAGGTTAATGAAAAATGCTCCAAGCTATGCGGCCAAAGTTAAAAGGCACTTGTGATAGTGGGAGTTTGAGATCCCTGGTTTAAATGTAGCAGTAAAGAGCAATGTGTATATCTACAAAAATGGATCTCAGTTTGGACTAATGATTAGTCTGAAGTGAGTTTAATGAACTTAATGAAAACATGTTGTGCTTATTTTATCCTGGGCTTTTCTTTTTTTTAAGAACTTTATTAAGTTTTAAAAAGCAAAAGGATAAAAACTAACAAGTACTAATAGTCAAGAAGAAGAATAGAAAGCAAGAAAGCAAGAAAGCAAGAAAGCAAGAAAGCAAGAAAGCAAGAAAGCAAGAAAGCAAGAAAGCAAGAAAGAAAGAAAGAAAGAAAGAAAGAAAGAAAGAAAGAAAGAAAAAACAAAAGTGGTAGAAAATAGAGAAGAAAAAGAGGAAAAAAGAAATACAAAAAGAATAACTTCCGACTTCTTAAACAGCAGATATAAATGAATCATATAATACCCACTTACTAAAACTACAACTTGACGTACATATTTTGTATAATCTATTAATTTAACTAATCATCAAATCCGTATATCATAATTTCATTTTTTTCCATTTCCTGCAAAAAGTCCAAAAGGGCTTTTTCATATTCTGGGCCTTTCTACACTGCATGATAAGGATGTGTTTTATATTATAACTTTTTTCCTCATTACACTGCTAATAAGAACATCAGTCCATGAGATTAACAACATAGCCCCAGCTAACCATTAAACTGTGCTATCCTACGCCCACGATAGCTTGAGTCTAACCTGGAGGATGAGAACCTTTCCTGACTGAGACCCTTGGAAGATATATTGCAGGTTCAGATCACATGCTATCTCTACTTCCTACTGGGCCCTCCCATATTTTTATTCTAGGGAAGCAATCAACAATTGCCTTCTTTTCTGTGGGAAGGTATGTATAAACATGTACCTATATGCAGGCACAAGTAGCTTTAAAATAAAAATTCCCTTCTTTCTGCTCTATTCTACTTGAATAGGTTTTATATTTCTCCCCTCATTTTTTTTTTCCCCAGGAGAGCTGGCTTGCCTATTCTGGTAATAGGAGCAACAGGCAGTACAGATAAGCCCTAAGAAACAGCAACTTAAGAGACTTTCTTAGCACTACTGAGAAAGAAGATTATTAATTCCCTTCAAAAAGTCTGGGTCAAGTCAGAAGCTTTCCAGGCATCTAAAAATGACAAGGGGTTGCTTAAAGGAAGAACATCTCTAAAAGATTTATCTGATGACAGTCTTCTAGCTTTCAGCCAACACATAATTATAGCATGTTTTATATTTGCAGTGACTTCATATATATAATTTTTCAAGCAGTGAATATGGAGTCTTCCCCCACCCCCCATTGAAATATTTTATTCATTTGGAGATATTTTCCATCTAGTATGCATTAAAAAAAATGATAACAACTTTCTCATCTTGGTGACCGTCCACGGGAATTTCAGGGAGGCTCCAAAAAGAAGCTCTGCCTCTTTTTAATGTGTGTCTCATGGCACATGTAAAAAAGGGGTAGGGCTTGATGCAAATGCCATCTTGCCATCTTGACTTTTATTTGACATTCCACTTGAAGATGTCCTTGTGACTGGCATATTTTTTCCAATCCCAAATCTTATGACTCAAAACAATTATAGGCAGTAAAATGTAATGTTCATATTTTCATGCATCACATTAAATACAGATCTAAATAAACCATTACTCTATTTACTTGTATTTGCCATTTATACTGTATAAGGATGGACAAGTCCCAGCTGGAATCAGGCCACTGATTTCTGAAGGCATTGAAATTGAATTTTGACCTTCAAAGCTTTAAGAATCCTTCAGTGAATTGCAAAAAGTAAATCTGCCTGCAAAATTTTCTCCTTTCCTTTCCTTTCCTTTCCTTTCCTTTCCTTTCCTTTCCTTTCCTTTCCTTTCCTTTCCTTTCCTTTCCTTTCCTTTCCTTTCCTTTCCTTTCCTCTCCGCTCCTCTCCTCTCCTCTCCTCTCCTCTCCTCTCCTCTCCTCTCCTCTCCTCTCCTCTCCTCTCCTCTCCTCTCCTCTCCTCTCCTCTCCTCCCCTTCCCTCCCCTCCCCTCCCCTCCCCTCCCCTTTCTGATATGTGAAACATCAAAGATCAGTGAAATGGGGGAGTGAGAGGAGTACTAACAAAAGAAATATTCCTGCTGTAGATATGCTCATTATTTTTTTTTATCATGCTGTATTATTGGCTGACTTTCACAGGATAATAATTCTAATTAATAATAAATTTCATTTTTGTAAGATGTAATGAACTAGTCATGACATCTAGAAAACACACCAAAGACCAACTTTAATTATTTGAGATGTCATTCGCTTCGGCTGTTTTGTTTTGTTTTGTGTTTTCAGTGTTCTTTCCAAGATTCTTTTTGTTGAATATTGTGGAATAGCATTCAGACTAAGCTACTTCTGAAAAAACACTCAACACTGAGGTATTTAACCATCAGGAGTGAGAACCCATTAATTTCAATGATGAACTTAGCCTGAATGGTACTCATAAATTCTAGTGACAAGTTGTTTGGAAAGATATAATAAGTTAAGGTATCGGCTCTACTACTGTTCATGTTATAGAACATTTATTTATTTATTCATTTATTTATTTATTTATTTATTAAATTTGTCACCATCGATCTCATTGAAATGACTCTGGGTGGTTTACAGCAGAGATAAAATCAATTAAAATACAATGTAAAAACAATCTTAATAATAAATAAATTCCAAGAATGATGGAGGATTGGTGAACAACTCAGGGAGCGTCATCAGGGCACTTACCACCCCCAGGGATGATTGGAGCTCTTACATACAGTGTCTTTGTATTAAGCGTTTAAAATGTGTTCCTTTTTTGGAACTTCTCAGATAAGAAGCCTAGATCCAGGGACTGTGCATATGCCTGGTTAGGCCCAGGAAACAGAGTTAGTTCCTCAGCAGGAATAACCATGAATCAACAATCATCTAATATATACATAAAGTTGCAGTCATTAAGCAGTTGCCACTGAGATCAATACCACTGAAATACAAAATACTTTAGGGAAAATGTGGGGTGTTAATGTGGAATATTCACTTAATCTTTCCAGAGATGGAAAAGGAAGAGTAGGAAGCAGGCATAGCTGTCATCAGTTAAGCCATAATGTAGGGTTGACTGATTTTGGTCTAGTGTGATGTGCAAATCCAGACACAAACTATTGAAAGAGGATTGAATATTATGAAGAAAGAAGTGGGAGTTCTAAACAACTCGACAAGCACAAGAAAAATGCCCACAAACCAATAATTATATTGGGTCTTTATTCTCCAACATATTTTAGATGAACCTTTTACTAAGAAGAAACATAAATTATGTTGTACATGTTATTATAGGCATTTATAACCTTATAACTTTTAAGTTTTAAGTTAAAACTTAACATACCACAGGTAAAAACACCATAAAAAAACTTGCATCAATGTCACCCATGCAATTAAACATTTTTGTCAACTATCAGAGGCATTCTTAGATAAGGTCAAAATCTGCCAAGATGGCTGGTGAGGTGTCACAATCCAAGTTCTGCTGCTTTTGTACACCATCATTTTGTACACCCAGTCCTTTAACATTCCATGTTACAAAGGATAAGGGCATTTGATATGGTTAATTTTAAAAATAGTAAGTGTAAAAAAAAAGAAAGATATATGCCATATTCATCCATAGCATGTCTGAACCTCATCCAAAAGATCACTCCCTGCAAAGTAGAAAAAGTACTGTATATACATATATATGTATATAATCTATTGTGATAAAATTCAAAATAAATAAAACTTCTAATTCCCAATTAGCAGTAGTAAGAAAGATGGTATGACATCCCTGCTGCCTACAATACAATTGAATAACTAATTAGGTGGATTGTTATTTTTAATATACAAACCAAGAGGAAGAAAAAGACAAGAAAGTTTAATGAAGAAGATGATTAATAAAGGCCAATTTAAAGAACAGGGAAAAAGACCAAAGGGGTGAAGGAGAATCAATAGTAAAAGAGATTACAATTTGTAAATGTTTCTTATAACCAAGGTTCTATGGATCCAAATGATTTCTAAATACACATTGATATTTTCAGAAAAAAGATGGCCAGAAATCTTTTGAGCAGTATTTCATATGTTAAACAATTTGCTTTATTAGGCAATTTGCATTTTGGAATAAATGGGGAAAGAACATGCCGTGAGACTTATTATCTTCCCATTCGATTGCACATACTAAGCAGTTTTAATCTAGGATATCATTCCTCATAGCAAAACTAAGGAACTTTTCAATTAATGGCTGGGTTTATCAGCTGAATGAAGAGAAGAAGTTGGAAGTCAATGAGTCCTCTCTCTAATAGAATGCTTAGCTGTGTCTTCCAAAAATCAGAAGGTGCAATCAGATTCCTTCTGATTTATATCTAACCAACAATTTTGGCAGGATTTCCTGAATTAAAACTTTGATAAAGTGAGCCAGTTGGCCTTGCTCAGCTTCTTCTAGAATTCCAGTGATATGTAATTAGTATAGCAAGACTGAGATTCCAGCTACATTATTTATCTGGAAGAGTCCTAACCACCTTTAGCAAATTGATGATAGATGAATCCACTGACTTTTCATAGTTTTCCAGCTAAGGTATTCTATTTTCAGCTGCATTCAATCTGCAACCTTATGGTATTAATAATGTATTTAAGAGTTTTTATATCTTCCATCATCTTGATGAAAATATCCATCACATCTTTCTCAGTTGCTTCTGACACTGTTGCTTTAGTACGAGAAGATGGTAGAACTTTCTTGGTTGCCATCCCAGCAGATAATGAATGCAAAAGGAAAAAGAAAAAAGAAAAAAAACATAAAATCACCTATTTCTGGTTTAATAAATAACATAACAAACAATTATCAAAATAAAAACTGCAGGGAGATGGTAGAGACAATAGCTATCCAACTAGAGGATCATCTTAAATGGAAGTTCAACTTACGCAAGGGCTATATAAATGATAGTCAACAGGTAGATTTGATTTTGTCCAAGTCTTTCACATTTCTAATTTACTAAACTAGCATCAATATGTATTAATGTGGCTTGCTTTCCATACAGTATTTTCTTGTATGCAAAGATTAATTTTTCCTCAAAAGATTGATATACTTTTCAATATACACCAATTTCTGAGTACACCCTTTTTAATCCTGGCCTACACACCTCTTAGATTCTTTAAGTACAGCATTTAATCACCTGCTGTTACTTGTAATCTCAGTTAACACATTCACTTACATTTGACTCACAGTTATGCATAACCTTTATGCTAGCCAATATTCTGATATAAATTATCAACCCTCACAGTTGTGTTATGCAACCAGTAACTTCTCTAAATAGTTTTAGAGCATATATTGCAAACACAATGTATCTTATCCAGCCAAATATTTGCTTCTGACCTTATCATTAATTAAATGCTGTTCATAAGTGCATTGTATGCCAGTTAATTAATATGCTCTAGGGAATTCTACCTAGGCATTGGAAGGTGCAAAACATGACTCCTTTTAAGTATTTTGTAATGAAATGTATAATTAGACATAATATCATTTGGCAGAAACCCTAGACTTCCAGTTCTAAAGATTTAATGAGCGTGCTTCCATCTAATTGAGTTACTCAATTTCAAACTATAGAATTCTGCCAGCAGCTTTCCTTCATCCAATATTTATTTGTTTATAATCTCACAGCTAGGTAACAAGTATACACTCAATGAAATAATCTGTCATATTGTTTTATTAAAAAATATCAATCTGCATTGAACGTTTGTATATGTTTTTGACATGAGCCATACTAGAACTGTTGGATACGCCCATCCAGAAAAGAACATGTAAAAACAGTTAGGGAGCAATCTTGTGCAATCTGCCAGTGTTGGTGGGGCAATTTACTATTTGTAATATAGCGTATAGTTTTATGTTATTTATATATATAGAAACACGCACACACACACTCACACACTCACACACTCACACACAAACACATTAACTGGCAGGGCAAGTTACCATATGTAAATAGGCATCAAGCTCCACACTCACTCACACTGATTATGCTACCTAGTTGGGTAATGAAATGTCCGCAAGTAAACAACCAAGCTCAGAGAGCACCAAGGATTCCAGTACAAAATATTTCTGCATTTCTTTGGCTTTCCCATGCTTTACTACATGGAATCCAATTCCAGGACATTTAAAGGAATACACAGCATGACTTTTTCACAGAAATGGGAATGTGCTGCACTGATTCAGAAGAATGTTACATTTAACAGTCTTGTCAGAGGCATGTTCCATGAGTTCCCAGGCCAGCAGAATTTTATTTTTTAAAAAAGAGAGAGTGCACCAAACACAGGGGCACAAACACAAGTTCCTACTGTCAAAATGAATGTTTCTTGTATCACTACTCCTGTCATAACATTGGCAATTTGTGGTAGGTTCAACTTAGAATGCACAGGGAGATGGGGTGATGAGCTTCTTCAAAGGTCTGCTGCTGTTGGACCATCTCTTGTCCTCTGTTTCACCTCCTGCCTGGCCTCTTCCTGGCCTTCCTGGTGCTTTACGTGTTCCCTCTTCAACTGTTGTAGCTTCAGGCACCCGTAGCCATCTGCAGTTTTCCTTCTGCCTTTAGCTGCTCATCTTCCAGCTCTATAAAAAGTGGAAAAAAAAACCCTTTCCAGATATCTTGATAAAGAAACTTATATTACTCCAGCCAGCACCAAACTACAAGAAAGGCCCCTCCCCTCCCCTGCCTCTCTCTCATATCTCCTTGCATCTCTCCACTGTACTCACATCCTCTTAGTTATGCTCTCAGTTTATTTTTTTAAGTACTTAGCTCTCTCAGCATAAGTAGATGGGATCATTTAACAAGGCATTCTTTTCCATGACGAGCCAGACTCTTTCTCTCCACCAAAAGTAACATGATTTTTTCAGGAAAGGCTCCCCATTTTAGAAGTCTCTTCATTTTGGAAACATTGAGGAAGACTATGTAGACCAGGATGGACAATGTCTGAAGTGCTGTAGGTCACAACTCAATCTCCTGACCCTCTAGAGAACCATAGGAGAACATGATGATGACCGACTTAGGAATGGGGGTGATTTTTTTTAGTCCTCCCCCCCCCCATTTTGGGGTATTTAAGAGTGGGAATTAAAATGTGAGGCATCTACATTTATTTACACCCTTAATTCTCTCTGCCTGAATTCGGATGCTGCAATTTTAGGCTTTCTGGGGTGGTGGTGGTCTTAAGAGTGCAAATGAAATCAGTATGGCTCCCAGCGGCCTCAGATGTCTATTCTTACCCATAATTTTGCAAGCCAACCAACAAAAACAACAAAATGCTGTCAAAAATGGTTTTTCCACCAAATTTTGGCAACACAATCTTGGGATGGGAGCTACGTTTAAGCTGTACGTAGGTTGCCCATCCCTGTTATAGATCATAGTAGAGTTTGCAATATATAGTTTTTAAGAACTGTACACTCTATCATGGCTTGCCTTGTTAATGTAACTTTTTTTCACAATTTGTATTTGTTTTGGGAACACATTTTTTTCCTGATTGTGTATTTTTAAAAACCTTGCCTTTTGGTACAGGAAACCTTGAAATTGCTATTATTAAAACACACACACACACACACACACACTCCCAGAAGCCATTATATATTTATTTAACTCCCACAGATAAGTTGACAGCTCCTTGTACTTTATTATCTTAAATATGGAGATACGTAAGTTGTTTAGGCAGCTTTTAAAATAACAAGAAAGAAAGAAAGAAAGAAAGAAAGAAAGAAAGAAAGAAAGAAAGAAAGAAAGAAAGAAAGAAAGAAAGAAAGAAAAAGAAATCCATGTAATAGTTGCACTGAAATTTGTCTATCCTAAAATATTTCACTGAAACTTCATGAATGATTTTAGCTGGAAATGAACACAAGTAAGTTACAGTGGTTTCCACAAGCAAGCAGTGGAGCAACCATTCATTATCCTTTTGCGAATGAACCCAGTAATTATCTTATAAAACGCCATGTGCCATATCTAGTGATAACATTCTATTGTTGCTTAATATTGCTTTGCTGGCACAAGTTTTTTTAGGCATAATCAAATATACTTTCTCAGGAAAATCAATAAGATTAAAATAAGAAAGAGAGCAGAGTTTGGGAAAAAATAGCAACAATGGGAATACTGTTACTTTATTGGGTTGTTACAGGCTACACACAATATTTTTTTTCCAGCTTATTAGTTCAAGAAGAAATTGGAAAGCTTACCAAACAGAAACAGAGAGGCTGTTTTGAGAAGAGTTTGGCCTGGTATTCAGAAACTGGAATATAACCAGCATCTCTACATGACAAACTTGGCAAAGAAAAAGACAGACTTTGGGGAGATAATCTCTTACATGTCCCATGGAGTGAATAATGAAATCTACTTTCAGGACAGAAAAAAAAAAAAAAAAAAGTTACCATTAAAGTTAGTAGGACTGCAATAGACAAACTGACCTGAATCACCAAAATAACACAGGAAATCATATGAGTCATGGGATTGGATGAAAAAGACTTTCTCCCCTAATTTGGAAATAGCATTCAGTCCAAACTAGCAATTTTGCTGCTAGTGGTATTGTATGTGCCTGTTAACACATTTGCCTTATTGGAGCCAAAAAACATTCTTACAGCCCACTTCCTGTTTTTTTTTTTTTTTGTTTGTTTTGTTTAATGACTCTTAACTAGTGACAGTCCCCAGCTGGGGTTAAGTGGATAAAAAGCAGCTTGGTATGCATTAAACATCTACGGCCACATAGCCTGCCTCTGGCCATGTTTTCCTACGCAAGTCCTATTGCTTATGTAGTGCGATCATAGGAAAATTGTTCCTTTGAGTGATTTATAGCTGGTTGCTGTTCCTTCTAAACAGAGAGACTGAGTTTCCGGATGGGAACCAGAAGTCCTACAGAACATGGTGGAAGATCCAGGATGCCTCTTCAAGGAGAGAATGCTCCTTTATACAAAGACACACTTCCATGTCAACAACCAGTCAGGGGAAGAAAGCTTTTTAGCCTATCCATTTTCCTAGAATATTTTTGGAGGAAGGACATTACCATTTTCAAAGTTTCTTAGAGTCAACAGTGCTACAGACCCAAGACAGGTTGCTAGACCAAGTCTGTGAGAACTAGATCAGTTATACAACACATTTTTGCAGGGAGGTGTAGTGGTTTTAAGAACCTGTAAGAAACATGTTTTTACTGAAAAATAACCCAGGCTTAAAAAAAAAAAAGATATGTGAGCATATAAGAATATGAAAGGAAACTTGCTGGATTAGGTCAACTGCTCATCTAATCCAACATATTGTTTCTTACAATGGCCAGCCAGATGCATTCAGAAAACTCATAAACATGAATAGAGGGGCATTATTATTCTTCCACTATTGTTTCCAAGCATCTCTTTGTTTGTTTGTTTATACAGCTGCCCATTTCACAGCAGTGACTGTGTGTGGAGTACACAACAGAGGTGTACTTTCTGCCATTTTACATGGTACAGATACTCAGCTAACTGCCCTATAACTTTGGGTTATCTCACCTTGATCTCTTTTAAAACCTGGTGATTTTCTGGTCCTTAAGAGAAGTTGCATTTGTTTTTCCTCAGAAGATCTGCCATTTTCTGTTTAATTTAAATATGCTTCATTTCAATTTTGGTGAAAGCCATCAGGGATACATTTGTTTTCAATTGTTCATCTAGACTTCATTTTCTATAACCTTTTGTGTATGTGGATCAAAATTCACATTTTTGTGAATTTCTCAAAATTCACAAAATTTCTCTCCTGAAAAAGCCAGCTTACCAGAGGTTTTATGACCTCAGAGGTGAAGTCAGAAACAAAATCAATTAATTTCAATTCAATTACCTTATCTTCTTTTAATATATCTATGGTCCAGTGGTCTGGTGACTTCTATAGTTAGATTTTTGATTGAAATATATTTGAATCAATTATAATTCGTCATTGTTTGCCATAAAGTAGTTTGCCCTATGCTCCTCAGACCTTTTAAAGAATCTTTTATTGAATGCTTGCATTTCTTTTGCCAAAAAATATGTTAACCTTTCTTTGCATTTGGATAAGATTTCCATTTTTGAAGGAAGTCTTTCGGCCTCCAACCATGCATGCTAATCATTCTGGCATCCTCTTGGATTTCGCAGTACCTTTCCTAGTCAGAGATACACAATCTAATTCAGTTTGTATTACTGTGGTTTTGAATAATCTCCTAGCATTCTGGAGACATTTGGCACAATTTACTCTCTATTTCTACCTTCCATTTTTTTAAATAGTTGGCTCTTTTCAACTCTAATGTGACTTTTTTTTTTTTTTTGCAATAGTCCCCTTATTCAGTAATCACATGAACATAACAGTTGAATGTTACAAAAAAAAATTTTTTTTTTTAGAGAGTGAATGTCCATATGAACTTTTTGCCCACTCCTTGACAGCCATACTAAATAACTATCAGGCTGCGTCATCTACAGCAGTCCCTTCTGTAATGGGTCCTCAGTTATCTACATAATTTTGTAATGTCCATTCTGTAATGTAATAGAATGAATGTGACTCCTTTATCTGTCATTTCCACCAATGTGGAAAATGTGAGATTACATTTAAATTTTTCAACACACCACAGTTGTTAGTACATAAGGAAATCCAACTACAGTTCTACCACCCACAGTTTCTGCTGCAAGATCTAAACTCACAAATAAGGGCAACAAGAACATGCTCTGCTTTCATTTTAACATGGAAAAGCTGTTGGGCCTGAAAATAATAATTATCTTTTGGAATTAACCTTAAGTACAACACCTGGTCCCTATCTGTAACTTACCAATAGCAAGCCTAACATGACATATGCTTCTGTGCGGTGCTCAACAGAATGTCAATGAATAACAGCACCTATGTTTACGTTTTTGATTTTAGAAGTTTTCTTTTTTACCTGAAGCAAAATTAGAGATGTTGAGGAAGGAAAATTTTCTTAGTTATGTAATTTTTTCCTTCAGACATTCTTTGCTTATTTAGGATCTTCCTTATTTTGTCTCATTTATTTATTCAGTCATAGATTGCTTGTTTGCTTGCTTGACTTGATATGCTACTGACTATGCTAATAAGATTTACAACAACAACAAGAAAATTGAGACATTAAAAACAGCTAAAGTAACAATGAAAAGAAGGAAGTAGGATTAATAATTAAAATTAACAGTTAAAATCAGCAGTTAAAACACAAGGACCTTTTAAAAAGCAGCTTATTCTTGCTTGTCCATTCTGCAGGGAGCGTATTTCAAAAAGCACAATATTCTGGAATGATTCTGGGGGAGAATTTGTAGACACAATCCATAAAGGAGAAAAAAAATCCACTAACTTTGTTTTATCTAGGAAAAAATCCAGAGAAAACAATGTTGGCTCTCTGGGATCACCCGATCCTTCAGGACTAGACACTTCTGAACTGTAGTTAAAATTCTCGGCTTCAGTCAGTGGTGAGGGATTTGGTAATCATTGCTTCATTGAAAGCAATAGATCATTTTGTGCTCCTGGCTGAAATACTGTAACTTTGGGGTCTAGACATTATCTTGACTCTTGACTGAGTAACTAAGCATTGATCTCAGTGTCACCGGCTCTCTTGTTTGTAGCAAAGGCTTTGTTCTCCTTTTGCACCAAGCCCACATTTCTAGGGCCAAGGTTGGCTTACACTTGATTGCTTCCTTGTATTTACAGATAGATAGATGGTCAGGACTGGTTAGTACTTGGAATGGGAGACCAGGGCTATAGTCTAGATTGGGAAGTAAAACAAAAACAAAAAATAAAGGCAAAGGCAAAGGCAAACTCCACTTCCATATTGTCGCCCAAATACCCACATGGATGTGTTTGTAAAGTCAGGAGGAACTTTTATTGGAAAAGGTTTTTATTTTTCAGATCTTGATAGAATAGGAATGGGCAATCCATGGTCCTTAAGCTATCAACAGCCCTCCTTGGACTGCTTATCAAAACATCTTGTGTAGCTGAATAAGAGTATGAAAGAGACTTTTGTTATGAACAATAAGATACTTAATGCTAGTCTCATTAAAAAATGTGTGTATTCCCACGTAGCTCTCTAGGAAGAAATGTATTGTCTTTCTCCAGTTTAACATCTTTGGTTATACATAATTGTCTCACTAACACTGCTGAAGAAAGAAATAAGTTGAATAAATCATTCCAGCAGGACCTCAAACTTTATTTGCCAAGGTTTCTTAGGAACTGTTTTGCCCTTGCCTGCCTCTGATTTGAAATGTTCCTCACAGCTTGTCCATTTCTAGTCAAAACTGGTTGCTGCTCAAGAAGAATACTTGTGTTGCTCAAAGCCACATTCTGGTAATCAATTTTAGAAAATGTCAATGAGTTTAAAAGCTGGCCTGAAAGTTGTTTTCTCTATGAATGGCTAACTCAAATCCTGCCAATTTCTGCTCTGGCTGTTTCCAATTTTAAAACTCCACTCTGGTTGTGCCAATTATTCCTTCTAGCTCCACCTCCCCATCTCCACAATAGAAAGCAACATTTTTGGAATCAAAAAGGTTGAGGCCCAACCTTCTGAAATTTAGTATTTAGATTCTGCATGTCTTTTATTCTATTACTTGTAACTCCCGTGATGTGTGCCTAATGTGGCAATCTAATGGGAATCCATTTATTGTACATTTAAAAGTCACAAAACTCACTGATAATAACACAGAATTTTAAAATGCCAGGACTTGTGACTTGGTGATAGTTTTCACATTTATTTTCAGGGAAATGTTCTTTGAAGAATTTCTTCATTTTTCCTGAAAAGACGGGGTGTGAATGATATTTTATTTGAATAAAGTCCCCCTAACATTTCCTGTAGAACTTTTTTCTTTTCTTGCATGTTTAGCTTTCTCTTTGATTTCTTTCTTTTTCTTTTCTTTTTCTTACTTTATATTAGTTTGTGTTTTCTTTAAAAAAAATCAAGAAAATTTATATATAAAAAAATAAAATTTCTTCTAGAACTTTAAGAAATAGCTAGAAAACTTCTAGGACTAATCCAGGCAGTTGCCAGGAGTCAACACTGACTCCAAGGCACCAAAAAAAAAAAAAAAAGTTGTTGTCTAATCCAGGACCAATTAACAAAATCACTTTCAGTAAAACCGATGCATTTTGTCAGTTCAAACAATCTCCACCTGTCGAATCCTTAAAATACTTTAAACTCTACCTGGCTGAAAAATCCATTGACTTTTAAATGGTCAACCCAGCCTGATATAAGATCCTAAATTATCTGCTTTCCTGCAAGCTAAGGCTGAGCACTGTTCCAGCAGAGGATTTTTCTGTGTTGCCAAATTTTTGTTAAATCCATATGCCACAAGTCTCCCTGAATGTTTGACTGCTGTTGGAGGATAATACCAAATCAGAATGTCTTAAACCAGACCAGTTGAGAACAGTGCCTTTATATCTTCTTGATTTTGATAGGCTTACCCATGATTATGTTGTGGATTCACTCTGAAGAAGGAACCCAACACTGAGGAGAAATTCCCAGCTCTTTATTATTAAACGTTGGGTTGAATAATGGTGCCTGCTTTACAAAAAAGAGGAATCCCAAACAATGGGAAAGCAAAGTTGTTGTTTTTTTAAATAGAAGTTGAGGGCTACAAGGTGGGAAATCCTAGGGATCTGATTTGCCAGCCAGTTTGGGGAAGCTAGGCAGGTCCTGGTCAGTGTACCTGGGGTGATTTCTATTGCTAGGCAAACTGGGCCTTTCAGGAGGGCATCAGAGCTGGGAATCCCACTGTGAAGGAGATGGAATGCTGAGGTCATCAGCTGATAGAGGATGGAATCTTGGGGGGTTCTGTAGGTTGTAACTTCTTTGTAAAGGCTGCCCTTGGGCTGTACTGTGAGCTGGTGATGAGGCTTCTGTTCTTTGGTCTAGATGGGATAGGAGAGGGGCTTAGCCTGGAGCAGAGAGGGTCAATGTGGTTCTGATGGGATTAGGCAAAGAGATGAACTGGATTTTAACCCTGGTCATGTCTAAGAGAGGAAAAGTGGGTGCCGCCTCCATTTTGTTAGACTTATTTTCTCCGGTAGAATTATTTTAACCAAGGCTGCACAATCTGTAACCTGCACGAGCCCTCTCCCCAGATCCCATTTGTGCCTCTGGCATCCTGAGACTGTGCTGTCAAAATCTGGTGGTAAAATGTCTGATTTTTATCAGCTGATTTTGGTTCTGCCCCAGTAAGGGGGAATATGGGGAAGGTGAAATGCTGCCATTTATGCCTTAACCTTAACAGCCCCAAAATTAAATCAGAAAAGATTTTGCCCTGAATTTCAGCAATGTGACATTGGCCCATGTTTTTAGGAGACTTTTAAGAATGCCTTCCTGTTCCCATTCCTCCCTTTTAAAACTATGCCAAGCTTCAACCTATAATAATGGCAGCGGGGGGAGTTCCTCATTCCCAAACCCTGCAAAGGGCAGAACACGTTCGGAAACAGGAGAACTCTCTTTGGAAAGTTATTTCATTTTCTTTCCCAGTTCAGCATCTGTTGTAGCCATTTTCATTGAATGGGGGGCAAGAATCAAGAATGTATGCAGTCATTACTAAGGCACAGATCACCAGCTTGCCAAAATGTTACAGGCTTGCTCAGAAATGCATTCATCTGGGAGTCAGAATTTGTAAGAGATGAAGCAAGACAAAATTCCAAACCAGGAGCTTTGATAGCAATGAACATTTGGAACCTGACTTAGCATCCAAGCATATGCCAGGCAGAGAGCAGTTAAGTGGTAGTGGAGAGAGGGAAAGAGAATGAGAAAATAGGAGGAAGAAACTTCTGACCGTCCCAATTCGGCTGCAACCACCTATTTTTCAAGGCATAGTTTCCACTAGAAAATCAGATCCCAGTAATTCTGGGAGTTAGCTCCTTACCCCGTTCCAATCAACCACTATTAGACTGTGCTGTCACTGGGAGGTGGGGGGGGGGGGTTCACAGTGCAGGAACAATCCAAGTCTACACCAGATTCATCTCTTCCTCACTAAGAATGCATGTTAAGATGTGTGTCAGGGTGGAGCCTCTCTCCATGCCACATCCCAATCTCTTTTCTTGCATGACATATTGAAAGGGGAGAGGGTGGGATTACATTAGAACGCTGGCATGACAAACCAGAAGATACAGGGCAGTCTTGGGCATAGGGAGAGCAGGCGCCTTTGAGCACTGATTAACTGCTATTTGATTTTTAAGATCTTAACTTTCCAGTTTGGCCAAAACAAAAATCATGAAACTACGCCCAGTTCCTCATATTATTCAGCAAGGAATATATCTAAAGCTATCTAGAAAATAAAACATGTCTTGTTTTCTTTCTTCAAAAGTTCATAGATTCCGGAGTAATTTGTAACTTAAAGCTTGAGATAGTGCATTTTCACGTTTTCTTTTTTGTCTCTTTTTACTTCCCAAATGAGTCCTTCCTCTTTCTGTCTACCACAATGCGTTTTGAGATCCGTAGTACTATATTACAACGTATGTGTTTTTTGTAACATGCCAGTGTGACTCCTTCATTTTTTATGGAGTCATAATGTAAAGGAAGGAACTTGGTATCTGTAAAAAATTGTGTAAATTCAGTTATGACTCTCTAAATATGCTGAGTAAACCATAGAGATGCCAAAATATTTGCAGAGACAAAGCTTTTTTAATAATTGACAAGCACCATCAATTTTTGAAACTATAGAAAAATGTAGGGGTGAAAAAAATTGCAACGTTGGCTGTACGTGCCATTAAGCAATAAAATATGGGAAAATCTCTTTCCTTAGATCTTTGTGATTTTCTTAATGATCTCCATTATCATTCTGAAAAAAAAAGTCCCAGAAGAAAAGACCTCAGGAAAACATTTAATTTTGTAATGAAGTAAACAAAATTTCTCAAATATGTTACAGCTGAGTGGCTAAGCACATCGTGCACCCTTGAAAGGGTCCTAATTATTTGAAATGGCCTTAAATAAACCTTGCATTAAGGTCCAAAAGATTGAGATTTTGTTGTTTACAAATTATATATTTAAATGAATTAGAGATGTTGTGTGCAAACAGGTACCTAACTGTGGCAATGCCCAATTAGTCATTCATTTTGATCCAAAGTTTCTGAAAAAACTGGGAAAATGCCTGAATAATGTTTGGGAGTTTAATCCTGCTGTTGGCTTGCCGCCTATCTTTTCTAAGGCTTAAAAAGCATAAACTTTTTTTAAAAAATGTTTTTGGTTGCCACAAAACCCTGGAAAATCAAAGTACATCTTTCTTTGGGTAGTGTGGGAAATTACTGCAGAATTAAAGCAGTAGCAAAACTTTGGCAAGCCCTAAAATTACTTTTGTTCAGAACCAGTCGCTGTAATATAGTAGTTATATTAACTTTTTTTTTTGGCTTAATATATTATTTTTTCCCTCAATATAGTTTGTTTTTATAATTCTATCCTTTTAAAATCAATTTTTAAAAATGCAGTATAGATGGAAGGGTGAAGTTTTGCTACTGAATTTCAGTCATGCTTAGAGGCTACAAAACAGAGCTAAGGGTGCCTGAGGTCTGTGGGTCAGCAGCTGTCTCAAAAAATGTGAGAAATCTAATTACTGATCCCCCAAATAGTCTAATGTAGGTTGTTTTAATCTTTGGCCAACTGAACATATTACTATTGTTTATATACAACATATAGATATAGATAATATTGTATATATACACGGAGCGAGAGAGCAAGCCTTAAGTAGCAGCATAAATGTATCCAGTCCTCATCATACCAACCTAGTTTCCAGTTCCCCTACACTGTATTTTTCATGACTGTGCTTGTTCTAAGCTAGTGTTTCTCAACCTTGGCCGCTTGAAGATGAGTGGACTTCAACTCCCAGAATTCCCCAGCCAGCCATGCTGGCTGGGGAATTCTGGGAGTTGAAGTCCACACATCTTCAAGGGGCCAAGGTTGAGAAACACTGTCTAAGCCTTAGCCTGAATTGACTCATAAGAAATCCAACCTCTAGGTGGAGCTAGATATTTCTGGAAAAATCAGCCCCATGCCAGTTTCTCTTCTCTTCCGCATACAGTGAGTATTGACATCTTCCTGTGTTTCTTGACTAATGGAGCATGGAAGGTCATAATGTTACAATCCCAGTGTAGGGATAATTTCTAATAAGTGTCATGGACTTTGGGTGGGGGAGAGGGCAACGGCCCCTCCCCCTTGCTATTTTCAGCAGCAGCTCTGCATTTGTCATAATATGGATATAAGCTCTTCATCATCACTTTCCTAAATGAAAACAGTCCTCTTTGGCTTTCCCGCAGCAGCAGGATTGGGTTGTTGAGTTTATTTTTCTCTGCATTTTTTAATCTCTTCTCTGAAGTGTGGCAATCAAATACAAACACAGCCCCACGAGAAAACTGTCATTGGTTCCTACGTCTGTCTTGAAATTTCCTTCATAATGCAATCACTGGTATTGCCTGGATAGCTACTGCACTGACTCATTCATTGTATCATCAGCTATGATTCAGAAACCATGCTTTGATGTCTATTTACTAGGTAGCCTTACCCCAAGTTAGTCTTCCTTGATTTGTTTCATCTAAATGTTTTTTACTACAATTCTCCCCCATTCCAAACCAGCCTTAGGGGATTTATAGTTCAGTCCATCTGGAAGGCATTAGTCTTTAGGCTTTTCTAAGCAGGCAGTTAATCCATAAGCTTGCATTTACTTACTTTTATTGGTATTATGTGTGTGCACGTGTGTGGGTGTATGCATGGGTGTAAACCCTTGAAGTCAGTCTTGATTCCTGGCAACTGCCTGGACTAGTGCCTGAAGTTTTCTTGGCAACCTTTTTTAGAAGTGGTCTGCCCTTGCCTCCTTCCTAGGGCTGAGGAGGGAGTGGCTGGCCCAAGGTCACTCAGCTGGCTTCCTGCCTAAAGCAGGACTAGAACTCGTGGCTTCCTGCTTTCTAGCCTGGTATCTTTAACCACTATATCAAAGTGGCTCTCATAGTATATCTAGTAGCATATAATTTATATTTACCCATTGCTTCATTATTTCAGGTCCCAAAGATAAACCCAAAGTAACTCACAAGTTAATTGCATTTATTTATTTGTTTGTTTGATTTAAAAGCCCCCCCCCCAATTCAAACAACGTGACTCTGAGCAGCAAACAACAACAGCAACAAAAACAATATAGCAATCCCCCCAATACATAACATCAAACCATATACATTATATAAATATAAAATACAAAACATAGAAATATGGTCCACCACAACACATTTTCACTTCCATTCCTGTCCATGCATGAGGGAACGATTGGCTCCTTAAAATGTTTTTAGATAGAAGTAAGAGACAAGAGCAAAAGTTATAGCAAAAAGTAATCCCTCCCTAACTTTTTTTCTGTCCCTGCTTTGGTGTTTATAACATAGGGGACAACATTTCAAAGTGTTAGATAATGTCAGTCAGGAAACTGTTTATTGTATTGTCGAAGGCTTTCACGGCCGGCATACGATGGCTGGTGTGGGTCTTCCGGGCTGTGTGGCTGTGGTCTTGAAGTCTTGTTTCCTAACGTTTCACCAGCACCTGTGACCGGCATCTTCAGAGTGCAGGAGCACAGACAGGAGCAGTTCTCTCTGTGCTCAGGGTGAAGTGACCCTTCTGTGGGTATTTATAGAGATCTGGGGGGGGTTGGGTTACTGAGTGGCTGCTTGTTTTGGAGTCAGTATCTGTGTGTATTTTCCTGGGGATTAGGCAGGGTTTTTTCTTCTATTGAATTGTTAACGAGGGGCTGCTGGGGGTGATTAGCAAGTTCATTGTGTGAACTGTTCACATGTCCTGGTGGTTGAGCTGAGTTCGTTGACCTTTTGCAGGCTGTATTTTTCAGGATTGGTAGCCAGGTTTTGTTGATTTTTAGACTCTCCTCTTTTTTATTGAAACTGTGCTGGTGTTTGTGAATCTCAATGGCTTCCCGGTATAGCCTGGTATAGTGGCTGTTGGTGTTGTCCAGTATCTCTGTGTTTTCAAATAGGATTTTGTGTCCAGTGTGCTTGAGAGCATGTTCAGCTACTGCAGATTTTTCTGGTTGCTGTAGTCTGCAGTGTCTTTCGTGTTCTTTTATCCTGGTATGGATGCTGCGTTTTGTGGTCCCGATGTATACTTGTCCGCAACTGCATGGTATGCGGTATACTCCTGCAGCGGTGAGGGGATCCCTTTTGTCTTTTGCTGATTTTAGCACTTCTTGTACTTTTCTGGTGGGTCTGAAGATTGTTTGGAAGTTGTGTTTTTCCATCAGTTTTCCCATGCGGTCTGTGACCCCTTTGATATAGGGCAGAAATACTTTATTGGTGGGTGGCTGTTTTTCTTCTTCAGTCGCATGTTGCTTTCTTGGTTTGATGGCTCTTTTTATTTCATTCTTGGAGTAGCCATTCGCTTGTAGGACCCAATTAAGGTGGTTAAGTTCAGAGTTTAGGAATTGGGTTTCGCAGATCCGATTGGCACGATCCATGAGGGTTTTGATAATGCCTCTTTTCTGACGTGGGTGGTGGTTGGAGTTTTTGTGTAGGTACCGGTCTGTGTGGGTGGGTTTTCTGTAGACTTTGTGTCCTAATTTGAGGTCTGGTTTGCGTATGACCAACGTGTCTAGAAATGGAATTTGGCCATCCACTTCTTTTTCCATGGTGAATTGTATATTGGGGTGGATGCTGTTTAGGTGGTTCAGGAACTTCTGTAGGTCTTCTTCATCCTGACTCCAAATTGCGAAGGTGTCATCCACAAATCGGAACCAGACTGTTGGGGTAACGGGTGCGGTTTCTAAACCTAAACAGCATCCACCCCAATATACAATTCACCATGGAAAAAGAAGTGGATGGCCAAATTCCATTTCTAGACACGTTGGTCATACGCAAACCAGACCTCAAATTAGGACACAAAGTCTACAGAAAACCCACCCACACAGACCGGTACCTACACAAAAACTCCAACCACCACCCACGTCAGAAAAGAGGCATTATCAAAACCCTCATGGATCGTGCCAATCGGATCTGCGAAACCCAATTCCTAAACTCTGAACTTAACCACCTTAATTGGGTCCTACAAGCGAATGGCTACTCCAAGAATGAAATAAAAAGAGCCATCAAACCAAGAAAGCAACATGCGACTGAAGAAGAAAAACAGCCACCCACCAATAAAGTATTTCTGCCCTATATCAAAGGGGTCACAGACCGCATGGGAAAACTGATGGAAAAACACAACTTCCAAACAATCTTCAGACCCACCAGAAAAGTACAAGAAGTGCTAAAATCAGCAAAAGACAAAAGGGATCCCCTCACCGCTGCAGGAGTATACCGCATACCATGCAGTTGCGGACAAGTATACATCGGGACCACAAAACGCAGCATCCATACCAGGATAAAAGAACACGAAAGACACTGCAGACTACAGCAACCAGAAAAATCTGCAGTAGCTGAACATGCTCTCAAGCACACTGGACACAAAATCCTATTTGAAAACACAGAGATACTGGACAACACCAACAGCCACTATACCAGGCTATACCGGGAAGCCATTGAGATTCACAAACACCAGCACAGTTTCAATAAAAAAGAGGAGAGTCTAAAAATCAACAAAACCTGGCTACCAATCCTGAAAAATACAGCCTGCAAAAGGTCAACGAACTCAGTTCAACCACCAGGACATGTGAACAGTTCACACAATGAACTTGCTAATCACCCCCAGCAGCCCCTCGTTAACAATTCAGTAGAAGAAAAAACCCTGCCTAATCCCCAGGAAAATACACACAGATACTGACTCCAAAACAAGCAGCCACTCAGTAACCCAACCCCCCCCCCCCCCAGATCTCTATAAATACTCACAGAAGGGTCACTTCACCCTGGGCACAGAGAGAACTGCTCCTGTCTGTGCTCCTGCACTCTGAAGATGCCGGTCACAGGTGCTGGCGAAACGTTAGGAAACAAGACTTCAAGACCACGGCCACACAGCCCGGAAGACCCACACCAGCCAAACTGTTTATTGTTATAAAACACTTTGGAGGTTGGCCAAGACAAAATTATTCTGTACTTTGGTTCTCTCCTTCTATCATTTCAATGGCGTGAAGGAGCTGTTTCTTTTTGTGTGAACACACTGTTCCAAAAGGTGGTATTCTGCAAGTTGTGTCAGAGAGTGGGATCAGATAAAGGGGAAATGTTACAGCATATAGAACACATGTAATCACATGAGCTTTTTTTCTTTAAAGTAACCTCTACCAACTCGATGCCTGTAAAGGAGTCTATCCCCCCACAACTTTGATTCCCTCCAGATTCATTTCCTGGGAATGCTTCCAACACATCTGGAGGATATTAAGTGAGATACATTGGTCCTTGCATGCAGGGTCACAATTCTACCCCTCCCTCCCCCCCACAATAAAGAAAATGTGGACATTTGGCATCCCCAAATGAAGGAAGAATAAGGCCTGGGTGGATTTCCCAAAATAAGTTCTGCTGTTTGTAACTATGTTTGGTTCTTCTTCCACAGCCCAGCAGCCACCAAGAACTGCAGACAGTGCCAACATAGACCAATGCTGGGACTTCTGCTGTAGTGGTCTGGAATCCAAAGGGGTAGTTGTGAAGTTGGGAAAATTGTGACTGGAGAAGCAGGCTAGGAAATGCTTCAGTTTGGAGAAAAACAGAAGTGGAATCTGGGACTTTCTGTGTGGAAAATTTGCTTTGCAACTGACCTGTAGCCTTTCCCTGGGAAAGTATTCTAGGCAGATGCCACCACTGAAAATTTCCTGCTCTTCATAAAAGATGGCCTTGCAGTTAAAGTTTTCTGAAGAAGCATTGTTCAGGATAATCTCAGTTCACAGGAAAGAAACCTAAGGAAAGAATCGCCATGACCCAGAGCCTGATTTAGTTTGCATGAGGGCGAAAGGACAAACTGACATCAATCCAACTGGCAGCCAATATTGGTGGTAAAGAACCAGTGTTAGAGTGGATGTAAAAAAAAAAAAAACATTGTGAAAGTTACTCGGGTACACAAGGTAGCCTGAGAGCCCTTTGAGGGACTGTGTAGTTGGCAAATCAGGTGAAACTAAAAGAATGTTGACTGAAAATAATGGTATTGCTCCAATGATGTGAGACCTCACCTTTAAAGGGGAAATGATCTCATTAAACACAAGACTGTCTCTCCCTTTCCCTCTTGTTAGATTAGGGAATCTTGTCATAACAAACTGTTGACTTATCTCAGTCAAGTTCCTGTTTATTCACCTTCTGCTCATTCATCAATGACCTCAGGCAGTCATTCCTTAAGGACATAACTGTGTAAGTCAATTGCTTATTCTAAGGGAAAGGAGAATTACTGCTGGGCATTATCAACATCCAGATAACATTCAATTATGTCTTGTGTAGAAAAAACAAAACATGTGAACATCAGCTTTTGTTAGAATATATTTAACCTGCTCTATATTAGCCCAAGGCAGGCTACAATCAATGGAAAAAAGAGAAAACAACTGAGGAACACAACATGTGTTTTGGTGAGCATTTTTTTTTCCTCCTTGGATGTTGATTTCATCCAGTGCTGAAACAACAGCAAGGTCACATAGGTGCAAGATGATCTAATTTAGCAATTTTGTTTCAGCCAAAAGGTTTTCTCTCTCATCAGGAAAGAATGGAAATGCACACATGCCCCACCAAAGCTGATTAGCCTTGTCTGTCATTCATGACCTGTTCTTGTGGAATTTTGATACTTTTTATTTGTTAGATAAGGAATGTGTTGGTAGCTGATTTGCAAGCAGAGGATTACATGTGATAGAACTGATAATAGGAGCACCCACATTGTTTGAGGGGAAACTACAATGCCTGTTTGTTAGGTAACTTGCCTTTGGCTTTGGTGCTTGCATCACTCCATTTTCCCACAAAGCAGTAAACAGAGACAAGGACACACCATCATCAGCTGATGAGAGGTGGTAACCCTTTAAGGATATTACAGACTTTTTATAACCTCACGAACTGGGATTCCTGGCGAATGATCTCACCAGGGTCTTGGCATTCTCCATTTGAAATAACTGTGCCTTGACAAGGGGAATCTTTGGAGCGCTTTCACTTGGGCAAATAATAATAATTTGGGCACCTTATAAAACTGTTGTCTAATCCCTGGGTGTTTGAAAAGGAACCAGGGTGAGGGTAGTGACAAAATGTGCATTGCAACACAAAGTCTGCTACTTTCGTGCTTGTGTTGCAATGTCACAAGCATATAGAGGGATGGAACTTGTATCATGATGTTATGACACACGTTTCATCAGTTTGAGAAAAACTCAGCTTGCTGTGGCTACCTTTAATCTAAGCCTTCACACACAAGAATCATTTCTTCAGATGTAGAGAGTAGATGGGAATATATAGATAAATTTTCTATAGGAGGTGCAGGCAATGGTAACTGCCTATTAGTGGCCATTTATATGAAATCTAATAAACTGTAAGGGAAACTTCATGAAAACTATATCATACAGTAAGGGTTGGCAAAGGTTTTGTGACTGATGGCTCTGGTCAATATTTCTGTAGGACTGAAAGCTATAGTACATCGGATGTTGCAAAATGCCCCATCATCTTATGGACATGTCTTGTACTAATATGATTGTTTTAGGATATAAGCTATAATTTTCATGTTTTTTGAGTTGAAGGGGTGTCTGTGCATTGGGGGAAGAACACATAGATCTATATTTATATTGAGTAGCCTGTCTTCAGCCAAGGGGAGAGGAATTGATTACTTAGCTCCTGCATGTTCTCCTTCCTAGAAAAGGAAGATCAGCTTGGTTTCAGAAGTATGTAAATGCCAGTTAGGAAATCACCATTGTTTTCAGATGTTGAATGGCTTCACCCATCACATTAAGCTATGGCTTCCTTAATCATGGGTTACTGAATAAATCATGATGGGCTGACTTTGCACAACTAATTTCTAGTCTTTTTGGTGACCTTTGGCATGCCAACCATTCCATGCCAAAAAATCTGGGTTTTATAAATTTTATTTCATTTCAATGAGATTTACATTAATTAAAATTAAATAGACTGAATACAAATTCTCTTCAGCTGTGTATTCAATAATATTCCTTTTCCAACCTTAAAAAATATAGGAGGGCTGGCTGGGGAATTCTGGGAGTTGAAGTCCATAAATCTTAAAGTTGCTCAGGTTGAGCAACACTAATCTAGATAGTAGGCAGAATGCAGCAAAGTCCAGGAAATTTACATTCTAAGCCAAACATCGGGAGCTGGAAAGCTCCTGTCTCTCAGGTGAACTTTTAAAAAGGTAAGAGCACAGCTCCATTTTGGTTCTTTATCTTCTGCAATGGGAGGAGAGAATCTACCCTAGCTGACTTCTGCCAAGTACACAGGAACTGCCCCAGTTCTGGAAGGAGGACTGGTAAATTAGAAGAAATGAGTCATCTAGGCAGAGTGTAGACCTAGATGTGAGCAAGATTCTTTTCTTTACCAAATTTTCTCATTCACTTAACAAAAGAAGCCTAATCCCATGTCACTCATTATACTGGTACATTCATTCTGCTGAGCACTCCTTGAGGCTCTGACACTATGGAAAAGAAATGAGGATCTTCCACTTTCTTCCTCTGGAGTAAAATGCTGGGAGAACCTTTCTCCATGAATGGAAGAAGCACCAGATTGGTGGGAGTTTGCAGCAGTGGGGGTAGTCAGGGAAGGGCCTAGGGCCCTCTACTTGTGAATGTTAGGGTAGCCAAGCCACCATATCCCTGTGTGTATGTATGTATAAGAATTCCCCTTACATGTTTTTAAAAGTTAAGGAATCCTTAAGATAGAATTTGTGTCTTCTTTTTGGTCTCAACCTCATATCCCTCTAACAGCAGGAATGAAGATGCCTTGCAAACCATTTTTTCAGGACTTATCCTCATGACTCTGCCTTTGTCCTGTTACCAGGCCATGGGGGAGGCAGCTCAGCTTTGTATTTATTTGTTCAAGTTTAAAACTCTTATTTTTCCTGGTCTACTGTCACAAGCCTTGCTGTGTGAATGACCTGCAAGCACCTCAAGGGTGATGCGATGCAGATACATTCAAAGGGTGGGATCACTTGGCACTGCCCTCCCTGGCCATTTTGGCTTGACCTAGGCAGAAGGAGAACAATGAGAAGGTAGCAGCAGCCTGGCATAAATAATGCTACATTTAAAATCAATGAATCAACAGCTGTTCTGTGCATACACTTTAGCCCTTGATGGAGAGAAGGGATTTGGTCCTCTTTTATTTCCATAAAAAAACAATGACATTAAGGAAGTGGAGAGGGAGAATAGGTGTATCTGTTGGCAGGAGGCTGCTAAAACTGGAGATAGCCATCTGCAGGTATTAATAGATTGATACTGTTCCCCTCTCTGTACTACTGTCTCCTCCCCTTCACACCAAAGTTTTGAAAGTAATCTCTTTTCCAGACTCAGAGTCCCCAGTGCCATTTGAAATTGACCAAGCTAGCACATTTGATATTTCCATTTTAGCTTGCCAAGAGAAGGAAGGGAAGAGAGGAAAAACAAAATTCTTCCAGCCAATTTTCTGAGCAGGATGGGGGCAGTTTCATGGAAGCAGAGACCTGTTGGGTTAAAGAGCCAGTTCCCCCTGCTGTCCCTCCCTCTCAGATTTTTGAGCCATCTTTCCAAACCCGGAAGGAGACTCCTCAAGAGTGGGAGAGCTGACTATGTATCCCCCCATAAATATGGCACACAAACAAAAAGTCAAGTTACAGTTATTTCTAAGCATTTTAGCATGGCTTCAGAATAGTGCTAAGTGGCACTGTTCCAAAAGAATGCAAAACCTACATCTTGGAAACCACCTGTTGAAACACACAGAACCAGTAAGTCTACCATTACAACAAAACTTCCTCCCAGCCCACCCCACATTCAGGAGTGTGATTGGTGGAGGTGTTTCCTGTTTGCCAGTGACATTTGGTAGGAGGGCAAAAAAAAAAAAAAAAAAAGCAAAAGCAAAAGCAAAAGAAAAAGAAAAAGAAAAAAAAAGAAGAAAAAGAAAAAGAAAAAGAAAAAATAAGCCAGAAGTATCCACCAATCACTTTATTTAATATGTTGTGCATTAAAACAGGAAGGACAATGAAGCAAATTTTTTCTGCTATTCAGGGCCTGGAGGGTGGCACTTTAATATAGCCTGGAGAAAGTGCCTTTGTCTCTCCCCCCCCCTTCTTTTTCTTAATAAGAACTCACTATCTTTTCTACAAGAATAATGAGGTAGAAGGAATGGCCATTGGCCTGGAATCTTGAAAGTGGTCCCCAGTCTTTCATCACCAGTTTATAGTCCATGTCACAAGGATTCAGGGGCTACAATGACCTCAGGGTGGTCATCTCAAATGAAACAGGTTTATTATAGGGTAGGAAGCTTCCAATATCTGGTCATCATTCTGGTTAGCTTGTATACAACTTTCCATAGCTAAGAAATGAGAGGAGAAACTCAGTGGGAGGGAGGAAATAGGTTTGTGTTCTTCTTATAAACAATTTGCAAAACAAAGTTTCTAAAATGTCAGGTGTTTATGTTGGCCACCATGGAAACAGGGAGTATTTTTTCCTTTCCTTGTTTCAGTGTTTTTCCCTTCTCTATTAAAATTTCCTTTCTTCTCAGTAGGGAAATTATCTGTGCCAGCTCCATGCTGCCACTAGAACCCAATCCTAAGACCTTTTTTGGGAAAATAAAAATGCTTTGGATCCAAAGGACTGCAGCAATGGCTTCAAAAATAATTTCAATGAAAGAACATTATAATGGAAAAATATACACATATATTCAGCCTTGGTGAGGACATCTGCAGGGGTTAAAAAAGTTAAGACAGCAGCTGTGTGATCCAAGCTCTAATACATTTAGTGTGCCTTGTGCATTCAAAGGGGATGGGGCTTTGACTGCATGGCTGTGGCTGCCATCTTGAGTCTTTTTACCCCCCTCCCTGCACCAACTACCTCATGGCTGCCCCTAAGTCCTAAATATCAGTGCAATGAAATAGATCAGTCTTCCATGTCTGGCACCCTTCTTCTATGTAGGATAGCAATTGTGCCCTATTGTGGACAGCAATCCAACAGGGTCACCGAGAAGATGGAGTCTGTAGTTTAGCATATTTTAAGATGCTAGGTTGGGCAAGGATGAAAGAGACAAATATATCAGAATGCAGGATTTTATTGGTTTAATTTACCAGTTTTTAACATCATGATGAATTAACCCTTTTGCCCATTTTACTTGCTTAATTGCTTTATTTATGCCTTCAGTTTTAATAAGAACCACTCAAATTTTTCTTTTAGTGGCAGTAAGGAAATTACAAGTTGTAATTTTGAATTTGCTTTTGAATTATGTTGTAAACATAAATATCTTTATTAAAAATGCCTCTGGAAAATTTGCTGAGTATAGATAAGTGATTCTGAGATACACAAAATAAATTCTTCAGCAATAAAAAATCGCAATTCCTTTAACTGTTGCTGTTTGAATCTTAAAAACAGCTGCTGCTGTTGCTGCTACTGTTACTTCTACTATGTTTAGAATCTCCAGATACTTTGCGGACTTCTGGGGAAGAAATGGGAGCCTGAAGACAGATCCAGGAAAAGCGGAGGTGACGACCGTAGCAGAATGAAGAGCCGGAGAGTAGATGGCTCTTCATAATTCCTCTCCAGAAAAGGAGAGGACTTGAGATCACCCACAAGTGCTCCAGACAGCTGTTCCTCATGAGGAGGCCACAAGACAGCAGTCTTCAGCAGGTTTAGTGCTCTAGGAGACAAGGGAATAAACATCTTGCTCAAACTGCAGTCAGTATCTTTGAAAGGACATTAAGTTTGCATACTTCTAATCAGTTTTGGAAATTGCTTGTTAACTGCTTTTCAGCTATTAGGAACCTTTGGATCAATAAGTTTTATAGCACCAGGTGAGTTTCCTTCAATCCTTAGTGAAATAAGCTTTAAATACAAGTTTAAGGACTTAAACTTTTTTTTTTTTGGAATAAGCAGCAAAAGGGTGATTAAAACTTTGATTTCAGAATGTTACAAATGGACTAAGGGTCCAGATAAATTTGAAATAAGATTTTTGATTTAAGTATAAAGAATCCTTCCCATAGGAAAATGATTTTGTTTTGAATTCTTTTTTTTAAAACTTAATGTTAAGATAAGACTTTAAAAATTGGACACTAGAGGGAACTAGAAGGAACTAAAGATTGCAGTTAAAGGAGAACATTCAAACATGACTTATGAATACAGAATGAAGCAAAATATTTTAACATCAGACATAGTAAAGGATATTTTTGAACAATGGACCCAGAAGTTAATTTTAAGAGTGTCTGCCTCTTAGACTGTGCTTAAAAGGTGTTATGGAAGAGGAACAAATTTTACTGGACAAGATTGAGACTGATTTGAAAGTGGATTTAAAAATGACAGGCAAGAATGACATGGAAAAAGATGTTACATTGGACATACAAAAGAAACCAGCTGATGTCTTAATAATTAAAAGGGATATACAAATAACAAACCAGGAGAGTGATGTGGATAATTTTCCTATATTGGATTTACAATTGTTAAATCTTTGAAGAATATTGTGAGAAGGGACAAAGAAAAAATGAAAAGAAATGAAGTTCTAGGACGTTATTTAAAGGGATTAAAGATCAAGATTGTTAGAAGTAAAAAGAAGGAATATACAGTTGGTTTACTTGATCAAGGTTAAAATAGATATGTTTTTATCTCTGGTACCCTTAATGGACCTTTCCTGACATCAGAACTGAAATGATGAGGCTTTATGGATTTGTTTAAAAGATGGGATATGGGAAGAAGAAATCATTTGTTCTATTTTAAGAAAATGTGATAAGTTACTAAAATTGTTTACACTTGTTGTGATGAAAGGGGAAGTCACTTCTTTATATATTTCTTTTCTTTTTCTTTACTATATTCTTATTTTTTCTTTTCTATTTTTCTTTCTCTTCTTTTTTCTTTTATGTACCTTCTATTTTTTCTTTTCTTTTTTTCAGTTTGCATTAGTTTTTATTGTAATTGTAAACTTTAATAAAATTACTATAAAAAATAGAATTTCCAGATACTTTTAATGAACAGTTACAGGCCTATTCCAGTCTAACTTGTCATCCATTGTTCATATTTTTATTTTCACAATTTCTATCAACATTTGAAGGACAATCCAATAAACTTTAGCATTTTAAAGTTCCCCACTGATTTCAGTTAGACTGAGTATGTTCTACATTGGATGGATTGTGGCCATAGTTATAACTAGAGTTATAAGTTTTGAATCATTTAGTTCACCCATACCCATTTTTCTGGAAGTGATCCTCATTAACATTTTTGAGCCACTAACTTTTGGGAGGACTGTTTTTGATGTTCTTTGTTTTTGATGTTCAGAGCTTTTCAGAGCTTTTCACTCTCCAAAAGAGAGTTTATGGGCACAACAAGGGCAAGAGCAGAGAAGTAAGGATCTTTACTGCCCTTATTGTCATAGTGTATTGTCACAGTGACCCACATATAAGGTGTTATCTATGTCCAGTCCAATTCACTCTTGGACCAGATCTGCACTTTCTGTATTTTCTGCTTGGCCCATTGCAAGTACAGGCCACCCATTGCTTCCTTCATGGGTGATTGGTTTTATATGCAGCGAGGCTATTATATGCACAAAAATGGAAGAATACAGAAATACCATAGTGGAGGAATGGATCCGAAGATGGCAGAGCTTGCAGAAATGGCTAGATTCAGTTGCTTGATTAAGGAGGGAACTATAATTACTTTTATAAAAGATTGGAAACCCTTTATGTACTTTTTGCTGAAAATGGATAAAAATGAATTGGTGATTTCAGGATTTATTGACCAAAAAGTGTTGTTTATGGGAAGAAGACAACCATGATTTGTAATTTGGGAGGGTGGATATTGTAATTACTATGTTTGTAACTGCTGCAAAGAAGATTGGAAGTTGTTTCTTTAGATATATTTCCTCCCTCCCTCCCTCCCTCCCTCCCTCTCCCTTCTTTCTTTCTTTCTTTCTTTCTTTCTTTCTTTCTTTCTTTCTTTCTTTCTTTCTTTCTTTCTTTCTTTCTTTCTTTCTTTTGTCATCTTTCACTTTTTCTTTTATTCTTTAATATTTCCTTCTTTTTTCTATTTTTCTATTTTTTCTATTTCTCCTTTTCTGTAGTTTTTTAAGCTTATGCAAAATCTTCTTTTAATAAAAATTACAAATTTTTCAAAAAAGGCCAACCATTGCAGAAATGGATGAAGTTTCTCTTATACTCACAGCCCATTGGAAATGTACCCTGTGTCTGTGTTTTCTAGCTTTGTTTCAAAACAGCTGTTTTCCAACCTGAGCCATCTTAAGCACTTTGGAGCAGGGAACTTCCAGCACTGCATTTTGATCTCCTGGCAGCCCTAGCTCTGACTGGCTGAAGTACCTCGCACACCTGCTGGTTGATGCTCTGTGTAGCCATTTAATCCTGGACTATCAGGCTTCTATGTTCCCCTCATTTTAAGCATATATTCTTGCAATTGCTCCAACAATGATCTATTACATCAATGACCTCCAGTATATTCATCCCTAGAACCTCACGTTCCATTCAAACCTTACATCTCCCAATGAGCATCTTTTTGGTTTCTTCTCAGGCTGGATGAAGGACAACAGTGCAAAGCCTCATTTCCCTTTATTCTTTACAACATCTTTAAGTTGCAACATAGGTGGCACTTCCCTTAAATATTTTTTAAAAATATCATGGAGTACTTTGTTTCTATGAAGCTGAACTTTCAGTTCTTCCTTGCTACAAAGTTCATGAGGATTTACAGAATGTGGTTGTAATGGAAGAACAGCCTGTTCCCTGTCGCTTTGATTATTGTAGCAACAGAGCAATGTTGGCACCATAAGAAGAAAAAAGAGAAAGGGACTGCTTTAATGTCACAGGAAATAAATGTGAGAAGCAGGTGTGAATGCATTCATGTGTGCACATATCTGGAAAATCAAAGGAAGGGCATTAAGGACTAGTAAGAAGGGAACAGTCCCCAAAATGAAGATACAGGTACTGGCTCATACAGGAACCAGCTGGTGAGGCTTGCCTTCCCTGCAAAGAAGGGCAAGAAGCAGGAAATGACCAATCAGGTCTTGCAGTGGCCATCGTCCAGACTGAGCATCATTCCAGCCTCATAGCCAACCCATTGCAACCTGAACTGAAATTTCCGAAGTTAGCTTTAGAAACAGCTGGAAGCAGCATCAGAGACAAGTAGTTTAGGCTGCAGTGTGGAACTGCCCACACTGTGCTCCAGGATGTCCTCTCCTGCTGCTGCATTTCCCAGAGCTTCAGCACTCTGGGATTAGCACACCAGGAGAGGCTGCTTGGGGGTGATCTCATCAAGCCCTTTGGTCACCGAGTGCTTTGACAGGGCTGCCTACCAGATTGCTGGGAATATGCCTGAGTGCCCTCTGGAATCCACTCAGATCCATCTGGTGCCATCTTAATGTGTGTGTGTGTGTGTGTGTAAGCTCTATAATTGAGGGCATCTTAGCATCTGCTTGAAGTCAGACCAATATACTCACATCCGATCCTTGTCACACGTACCTCTCTTTCCTTCATGAGTGTAGCCTAGTTTTGTTGTAACAAGGCTTCCATTCAACTAGCATGATGAGAACAGAGGCACCTAGTATCCTCAGATCCCTTGTGCCAATGAGTAGTTTCTCATGACTGTATCCAAAGGGTATGACTGTGTCAATGTAGCTTAATGTAATGTCTTCTCTTTTATTCTGAAGGATAGCAGCAAACTGTGAACCATTGTAAAGAACAGCCCAACATTTCACAGGGCTGTGGATCTGCTGCATGTGGGAGTGTTTTTACACAACAAAGATATATAATATGGATATAACTCAAAGGTATACACACAGATATTGCTAAACGTATGCCTATGGATCATAGACCAACCAGAGTTCTTGCCTAAAGTTGGGTATATTTTGGAAATAATGGTGTAAAATGAGCATATCTCCTATACAAAGCTGTGGAAAGTATCGTTTGCTGTGTTATTTTCTATGGACCAGAAGGACTACCCCCTAGAAAATGGGGCCTGATGTGGGAAATCTGTCCAAAGAATGGTTCTTCCACAATACATTACCAACAGTTTCAGTAACTTGCTCCCTTTTTCTTTTCTCCACTGCTTTTTCATTAAATGGCCCCATTGCTTTAAAATAACACTGTGATACTATTATGTGAAAGCAATAGACTTGATTAACTCCTCTGGCAATTTAGCCACTCATGTAGATAAATTGCACAATGTACTTGCAATTTGATGAATTAATGATTGGCAATGATGACGTCAATTGCTGCTTTGGACAAGAAAGATTCAGCTCTAAAATGTACCAATTCATGAAATAAAGATGGCTGGCATTAGAAGTAAGATAATAGGTCTTAATAGTACTATATAGGAGACAAAATTGTATGAAAAGGATTTTTTACCCCCATTGAGCTAAAAGTTGTCCAGGATAAATTGGTGAACTACATATTTTGACAAAATGTAACTGGAGTCATCTATGTGCCATCAAGCAATATTGACATTGAAAATATGTGTGTGTGGTTCCTGTTATTTCTTTTAAGTTTGCCTCTTCAAATTATTCAAAAAAATAATCCTTCTCATTCTTTTATTGAAACAACTTTATCATTCACGTTTTGCTCTTAAAGGTGGGGATATGTCAAAGAGCAAATCTGAGCTCGCCATGCATGATATAGAGAAAAGTGTCCTTCTCTATACATTGAAAGACCACTAACCACGTGCACTCTTTCCAAAACTGTTCTGTGAAATCCTTTGAGAAGTAGTGCTGCTTTCAACATTGCTCGTGCATAAAAGCAAATTACAGAATGATTTGCTATTATGCCACAGCTTTTGAACAAAGCACAATGTTTGCGGTTTTGAAAAATAACAGGACTTCCCCCACAGTGACAATCCACTTCTCCCCACATACCTTTTAAGCAAGTATTACTGCTAAGGGATTGCTTTTCCCTGGGGGAGGGGAGGGAATACAGATTGCAGGAAATTTGAGAAATATTAGAATTATAATATAATGTTCAGTTCTGTATATGAAGGCATGTGGAACCCCATTAGCTCTGCATGCTCTAAGTGACTTTTTCATTTGGACACCGTTACAGAAATATTGGTGGGCTTTTGGTAGAAAGCACACACTTTTTCTGTGTGATGTGCTCTTTCTCTGTGGCTGCATCAGCAGGTTGTTAATATGAAACCACATTAATTGTGGTTCATATAAACATTTTAATACAGCCAGAGGAGTTAGCCCACTGGGTATTGATGTACTCTGATTTGGTACAAGTGATTCCTTATTCTGTTCCTTGTTTTTAATGACATAGGACCTTAAAAATAAATAGTGAGGAACAGTGATTTCCTCCACAGAAATAAATGTTGCAATTTTCTGTAATTAAGTTCCGAGGTTGGCGTAAGTTCTGATTTTGTTGACCTTTGAACTTTTTGGCATGAGTAGAAAAGTGGTAAGAATGGGGTTGATTGCTTCCTTAGGAAATTTCTTATGTTGGCTCTTCCTGGCCAAGGTCCTTGCATCATTCTCAGAAAATGAAATTCTGACACAGTCTCAATTTCCATAGTGGGGCTGCAAAATCAAATAATCCATAGAACGGTGGAACAGGTCAAGTTAAAGATCTGGGCTACCTACATAAAGCATCAGTTGAGTACTGCTGAGACACCAACCTTGTCCCAATACTGGAGGACCTTAGCCTATAGGACTCATTTGGAGCTTTTGAAGATCTTTATTTCCTGCTGCTCATCTTGCTAGAGGCTCCTGCCTTGATTTGTTATGTAGTAATTGACTAATCTGTCTTCATAAATTTGATTGATTTTCCAAGAATTGACTTTTTCTGCCTAGATATGACACCATTAATTTTCCCTGCAAATTTTATGCAGACATAGAACTGGGCAGTTGATAGGCTTTGCCATGTCTTCTTTGACTCTTTAAGATTTCCACCTAGTTCTACCGCTATACCAACCTTGCTGCAGTGGCAGAAACAGAATGTTTGCCAGTACAGTGGGACTTCCTCCCTATTTAATGCACTTCAGGAAGTGTATCTTGTGTATAAATCATATTGTTAATAAATCATTGTGTCAAACACTCAGGATGTGCAGACTGTCAATTCTACTTCAAGTGCCTGTTATGGAGCTCTATAGATAACATGACTGGCTCCAAGATGCTCCAAGGCTAATCAGATTCTATTTAGTCCTCACATCAGAAATAGAGTCAGAAAATAGAACTCTATTGTCTCATTGCCTAGTAAATGAAAATAAACTGTTTAGAGGCATGGGCTGGATTAATTCACTGAAAAAGAACTGTTGTTTCATCATAGGTCTATGGTAAACAGAAGGTTTAAGAGGGATGAGATGAGATCTTTTTAGCTTTTCTGCTCCTGATGCTATCTCAGTGAAAAGAACATGTGACCCTTTCTGAACCTTTAGGCTTCTGCACAGCTACTGAGTGTTGTATATGGAATCACTTAAATGAAATGGAGGGTTAGATTCCTCAATGTTACTGAGGCAATTTGTACAGAGAGGTAAGAATCCATGGATTCAGATCTATCAGGGATCTGTGTGAGAAACAAAATCTAGTATCTGACTGATGTATGGGTGCTGTTTGTCTTTACTAGGCTCTTCTTGTGTAATTATAAATTATCACAAAAGCCCATCATTAGTTTCTGAATGAAGGTAAACTAAAAGAGTACTGCCCAAGGTATTCAAAACTACCTGGATATTATGGAGTATCTACCAGTACTTTAATTCTTCTTCTTTTATAAGTAATTGTGATGGACGGGTATCTCTTTCAGAGAGATAAATAAGAGAGTATTTGACATGGCTCTTTGAGAGCTTGAGAACTTAGACATAGGAATGTTCTCATGAATTCTTATTACTTTGTCACTTTTATCAATATTTATCCAAAGTCTACAATTACAAAAACAAAAGGACACATTGTGACTCATTCCACTTATTTGGTGTGGGGTATCCACTAAACAGTGAATCCTGAATGCTGCTGAATCTTGAAAAAGCAGGATTCTGATTTTTTTTCTTAACTGCAGAATTAACCTAATAAAATATTTTATTATTATTGTATTATTATAATAATGCAAATATGCAAGCATGGGATGTGGAGACTGATGATATTCTCAACATTATTTTAAAAAGTGGCAGAGACTTGCAGATTTTTCTTGGGGAAGATATTAGCCTTTTACAGCAGCTGTTTAAATTCCACAGTCTGATGTTTCTTATGTCACCAAGTTACATATTAATAATAAAGAACTGATTAGCTCCCTGATATATATTATCCTCAGTTATGGAATTGTACACATGAGTGGTTTTAATGAATGAAGTTGGTAGTGGCAGATGCTTGGCTGACGCAAAACCCTGATATTTGGCCCAAGTGACACATTTAAACTTCTGTGAAAAAAATATCAAAGAAGTCATAGGGAAGCTGAGAATATATTGGAGAGGAGAGATCCTGTTCTTGTTAGTACATTCTGGATTATTCCCTTCATATACCCTGCCTTCCTGTCAAGCAGGATTTCAGAGAGAGATGCCAGGAAACTCAAGTCATTGCCTTTAGAAATCTGGAGGATATTCACTATTTGCAAACTCATGTTGAAGGCATCAGTGCTCCTATTGCTCTTAATTTGTGACTACTTAGGCTATTTATTCATTTACTTGGAGCACTCAGGCCATTTATTTATTTTTGAAATGTGCATGCTACCCTTCAGAACCAAATTTTTCCAGGGTTGCTCATAATCTACAATTGCCTTCCTCTTTAATACCACAGTCAGTTGTTTAGCACATATAGAAGGTAACAGCTGCTGGAAGCTGTAGTTCAGCAACATCTGAGAGGGCCACCAAGTGTCCTTTGCTATAGATGAGCATAAGCCATAGCCTTACCTTCCTTTCCTTGTGCACAGTGGCTCGATACTTTGCTGTTTGGAAGCCAATCATTTGCTGTTTAGCAAACACATCTGGCAAAGAATGATTGGCAATGTGTGATAAGTCACAAACTAGGATTACCAACCACAGTTTGGTTCTCATTTGTAATTCTGCTTTGTGGGCACACCATGATTTTCTGGGCTGCAGGAAACAAGATAGGATTGTCATCTCTTAATTTCTGTGCAAGGAATAGAAGTAGAAGAAGTTGAGGCAGGAACATGGAAACCCAAAGCTTCTGTCTTAGGTTTAGAAGGAAAAAATAAAGATTCATCTGTAAGGAACCTGTGTGTTTTCTTACTGGCCTATACATTTATAATAAATTGACAATTCAAAATGCAGCATACATCCAATATTTTCTTTATCATGAAACTGGTTCTGTGTCAAATCCATTCTGATAGTGACTAGATTTGAAACACCCTATGAGGTGAAGTGTTAACACTTCACAAAGCAATTGTTTATTGTTCTTGTTTTTTACACCACTGTGGACCAGGGATTTTCTAACTTTTTCAGGCTATGGAACCTGTCAGTTAAAAATAAATAAATAAATAAATGTATTTTAAAAATTTCCTGGAGCTCCTAACCAAGACGCAAAGCTCTAGTAATATAAAACTGGCTGCATTTCAGTTAACCTTTTAATACCTTTAGTTTCTCACAGAGAAGATACTACAAGTTTTCTCAGCAAGAAATCTATCAGAAAACAAAACAAAACAATACAAAACAACAACAACAAAAAGACAGGAAGGAAACAGCCTGATGTCCTTTGTAAGTGGGACTCATTTAGATCCATTGAAAGGAATGATAGGAGTAAAAAGGAGAAGTGCCCACACATCAAATGAGGAACTAAATAAGGCAAAACTAAGAACAACTTGTGAAATGCACAGGAAAAACCTCCCGACAAGGCAAATTATTTAATCTTATCTATCTATGCTGCAAATTTGTCAAGCAAGATACATGATGTGACAACAGCATAAACAAATGTAGAACCATGAAACCAAATGCAGGCCACCAGCCATGCAAATGGCATGTGATTCATTACAATGTGAGCTATTGTTCTGTCTCTTCATCTGAACATATCAACTGTTATAATAAATTAGACCTCTATTCCATCAATGCAACAACAGTTGGTGCTGATTGGCTACAGTTTTCCAGGTTCTCAGTCTCATAATCACATTGCTGTTGTTCAAGAAAGTCAGAGTGTATGAATATTAATGGGTCTTTATGAGAGCAATTTTCCTTGCTTCATGTCAGACAGATAATAATAATAAAACAAAAATGCAATATTTGGAAAGCTTGGTGACTTCACCATGAGCCAACTGGTGCTTACCCTTCAACTGCCCAATAGTAGAGTGCATCTATGTAACTGAAATCCACTTAAATTTTAGATATTATCACCTTTTTGTAATTTTAGATTTTATATAATTTAATGTCTATTTTATAACTTACATATAGACTATATTCTGGACCTCCCTCACTCGTAGATGCTAGTTAGGTTGTTTTATAAATGTATTTTAACTTTGTCTTAAATTTTATTTCATTTATCAAGATAGATAGATAGACAGGGAGGCAGGCAGACAGACAGACAGATATTCACAGAGCACTCTGCTTGTACTGGTCTATGATTGCAATAAAATTGATTGAGTGCATAGAGGGTAATCTGAGTTCCTCTTCCTGAAATGCTATAAGTCATGGAGTGACAAAAATCCCATCATCTACACCCAATCAATCAATCACATTCTACCCATGTTTTTCAGTACATATATGTGCATATATTTGTCCCATGTTGCTAAGCTGGGAATGTATGCAAGGAAAAGAACGAAATGTTAACAAAGGCACCAGACTGCTCCAACAGCTTCTCAGCCATTTGGCCACCATTCCTTTGCATTTAAGAGCCCTTGAGAGTTGTGAAGGTAAAATGCTAGCAGGCTGGCAATTTTGTAACTGGGCATTTTTTTTAATTGCTGTGATGAAGGTTGCATGTTGCTATGGGGAGGGAATAGATAAGTTCTAAATATGCACAAAAGGTCAAATTCCAGAAAGTAATGTTGAATGGGGGATGGGAAAGGCAGGGAAGAGGAGGGAGAGAGAAAGAACACCAAAGTTAGTTTGAGCACAGGAGCTTGGGGCGGGAGAATTCAAGAGTTTTTCCCACTGGAAAAACAGATCACCACAAAGTCTGTAGAATCATAGCGATTCAAAGAATTCACACAATTCTTTAAAAACACACAAACGTTGCAGCTGTTTCCAATAAATTAGAACAGAACCAGAAATATATCAGCATGAAAACAGATGATGGTGTAAGAGCTGTGGGAAGGGTGGTGAAGGCGTGAAGTAGGTTTCCATATCTCAGGAAAGGGTCTTTCCCTTGGACTAAGAAATGCCAAGAGACTTCAGGGGCTGAATCTGAGGTTTTCTGTATGCAAAGCAGATGCCTGTACCCTTTGATCAGCAGCATTTCCCATGCTTCTTCACCAAGCCCAGTCTTCCATGATTTACCATTCAGCCATGTGTTTCCCTCTTGTTTCCTTACAGAGAGAGGGGGAGAGCAGAAGGGAGAGAAAAGAAGAAATTACAGTAAGAGGAGAAAGGGTCAGTTTGGAGCCACTAGAGACTTTATTAATCTTGCCCATATGTTCCAGAAACAGCAGCAAGGACTCAGTCACCCTAGTCTGCGGTTTATCTAAATTTCTCTAACAAAACTAGAATATGTGGCACTTTTTTTTTTGGTATCCATGCAGGATAAATATTCTGTTTGAAATGGCATTAGGTTGCCATGCTTATGCACCTCAGGTTCTACTCAGTGAGTTCTTGAAGTAGTAATTAGCAAATATCTCCAAATGGGAGACTGCATGCTGTACGTTACATCAGAGTGGATGTCGATTAAGGGCTTGATGAAATGGTTGCTAGGAGGGAAATAAACAAAGCAGGACCATTATGGAAAAGGGTAGAAGAAGGTACTGCCCATTTTCATCTTAGGATAGGGTAGGAATGAACTCTAGATAATTTGTTCAACCTCTTCTGACGTAAACTTTTTTGTATTGCTTTGTTTTTAGCAGTAGATGCATTTTCTAAATCATCATAACCCTGTCGATAAGTATTCAGAAGTAAGTTCCATTGGGCTCAGTGGGATTCTTGGTTTTAAGTAAGGAAGATAAGACACGACAATTTCCAAACTGCAGAAAAAGGAGCTGACATATTTATTATTTTTCTAGAGGGCAAGATTAGAACTAATTACAGGAAAAGAGATGTTGTATACATATTGAACTTCACTTCCTAATGATAAGTGGGGCTCAACAGTGGAACAGACTCTCACAGAAGAAGCTAATATCTCTGACTGTCATTGGAGAACCTGCCCAGCTTCTTTTTCTATCACAAAATACAAAAAAGTCCTTATAGCATTAGGTACAAAGAGCGATTCAATGCAACTTTAAAATGTTAAACATTTTTAAAAAGTCTATTTAATAGGTAGATTAAAGGCCAATGGATGGTCTTTATTTAGCGTAAAAAGGAGGAAGAGCACCAAGGGAATACAGGAAGGTCCTTTGCTCAGATCATTTTTTTATTTGTCTGAACCATCAACTAAGTTCATAAAAACTATTAGAATCCTGCTCTGGTGAGACGACGGACCAAGTGATATAATGAAATATTTCCTCTTTAACTTCTTGGAGTGCAAATGGTAGTTTACATCTATAGAGAAGACAAAAGAAAGGCTGACAAGATATATTACAGAAGAAAGAATTAAAAAAAAACTATTCTTGAAGTCATGATACCTTGGTTCACACAGCCTAAGACAAAAGCAAACAAATCCCATATGAAGCAAGAAGAAAAGGCTTGCATCCTACAACAGAGATTAGAGCATGAATTTGGAAGCAGCAACCAACTGAATGTTATATGTTCATGCAGGAAATAGCTGCTGTTACATTATGAAGCAGTTCTGTGATAGAGCTGGAAATCCAGGGTGGGACACATATATACAACCCTCTTGCTCCTGGCTGAACTACAGCCTCCAGCATCACTGATGTGCCCAAATGCAAGGTATGCTGGGAGGTGTTATTCAGCAATATTTGAAGGGCTATAGATGACCCACCCTAAGATAGAAGAATGTTCTCATTTTAGAGTATAATCCCTTTGCTATCTAAAGGTGTGCTTGTATATGTGCACGTGTATGTGGTGGTGGTGGGGAATATGGGAGTAGGTGCTCTGTTTTTTACGTTCGTGCTACCATGTTCCTTAAGACCTAGTCACCAATTCATTTTACTGAGACTGCAAGTATTGTGGGCCATGAGCCCACCCCGTAGGGAGCACTGGCTACTTTGATGGTCCTGCATCCATGCCATTTGCCTTTTATTTATCAAATAGTGGGATGGAGTTGTGAGGCAGATATGCCCATGATGGACATGGTCCCTTATGTAATTATTGCAAGGCAGGTGATATGTGACCTATTTCTACATATATGGTTAATTTTCACTTTTGGAAGTCCTGCACGGAAAGCCGCTTCCTCTATAGCAGAATGAAAAGGGTGCAGCATTCAATGCACAATCCAAGGAATGTGTAAATACAATAAAAAGAAGAAAATGAATGGGTGTTAAAAAATAATTAGCCAACAGGGCAGGCCTGAACAAAGGAAGAAGGCACACCTATGTTTCTCTCTGTTTGTCTAAATAAGGGGATCCACCTGGTTACCAGTATGGAAAATGCACTTCAATTATTAGGAAAACAAAGAAAGCATCACTGGATCATGATTTTCTCACTGTGAGAAGAACCACAGCTTAGCAACAGAGTACATGCTTGCATGCAAAAGTTCTCAGGGGTAATTTTCTTTTCAAAGCTGGGTTGTGCTACCAGGGAGAGCAGACTATTTTAGGTGAAATGAGCCAATGATTGTGATTTTTTTTTTTAATTGAAATAAATGTTGTTTCCAGAAACCACAATACATGCACCACCCCTCCCAATTGCACAATAGGAAAATGCAGAACATGAATTAAAAAATAGGAACTACAATGTTGGACAATGGTCAGCAATAGCAACTGAGCAGAATTTCACAACCCTTCTGGAAATCGCCATTGATTTGTCAACTAAGACGAAATAAACAATTTCCTCCTCTAACCTTACATTAATATTGATTAACAGATGTATTAATAAAACCTCATGCCAGGTTGTACTGAAAGGACAGCAAAGAAATATGGAAGGTTTCTAGTCCCCCATCAAGGACTGGCAAAGATACTCTAGAGGTGGAGTTTTTTATATCTCCTTTTCAGCAGTGATGATGGTAAAGCATTAAATTTGATAAGACTGAAGGCTCTGAGCTGAACATAAGACATTGGCAAGGTAATTCACAGCTTCCAAATAAGTTCAACCAGGAAGGGCTAGGGCTCAGATCTTTCTGCAGATCCAAGACGATACTGAAGATACTGAGCTGCATAAAAAGAAAGCATGTGCCAGCGTAGAAGTTCACAAATCAGAGCATGGAAATCCTGTTGAGAGTGAGTAAGAATAAAAGGAGAAAGAAACAAAAGTAATATCCTTATGGAAGTTTATTACAGACCTTCTGGTCAAACAAATGTGGATGAAACTGTTACATGTCAGAAGACTGAACTTTCAAAAAGTGATGATGGGAGATTTCAATTCTCCTCATATGTACTGGAAATCTAGCTCCACTAACCACCAGAGATAGAACAAATTCCTATCTTCTTTTGCTGACAACATTTTTCAGAAGGTAGAAGAAGGAACAAGAGATCTGCTATTCTGGACCTAACTGGCACACAACATGGAGTTGAGCAAAGGCCCTCCGAGCCACGACTGCCACTTGCTCCTCAAGCAGGACTTGTCCATCTGGAACAGTGCAATCCCACCCAGGACCAAAGATGATAAGTCCCCAGATGCAGAAGAGCTCCACACCCACAGTCACTCCATCTTACCAGGGTTCAGTTGAAGCCTGGTGTTCCCCCTCCAGACCCCTACAGCCTCCAAGCGTTGCAAAAGAGCATCAGCAGCATTACTTAGTTCACCTGGGGTGGAGATGTACAATTGAGTATTATGTTATCCTTGAAATCAGGATATCAAGGAGAGGAGGAATAGAGAAATGTCTATTCTAGGCTGAATTTCAGAAACTCTGATGGAAGATTTGTCAGATCCTATGGCTTGAAATTCTAAGGGGAAAAGTGTCCTGGTAGGATGGGAAATCCTGTGAAATGAGATACTGAAGGGACAATTTCAAACAATCCCTACAAGAAGAAGAAATAGGGGACATCTAAAGAGACCAATGTGGATATGGTCTTTCTAAATTATTGAATGAAAAAGAGTCATGTCTAGGAAATGGAAGGAGGAATGTGTTAACCAAAAACAGATACAGGACAGCCATCAGAAGCCAAAGGGAGAATGTCACGCAAAAGAGCAGAATGAACTGAGGTTTGTGAGAAATACCCAAACAACAACAACAAAGGCTTTTCTGGACATGTCAGGGGAAAAAAAGGAAAGGTAAAGAGGCTGTAGGTGTTTTGTGTGGAGGAAGGGATGAACTGATAATAGGTGATGACAAAAAAGAGAGAACATCTTTATATATGTGTGTGTGTGTGTGTTATTAAGTGTTCCACAAAAGTTAAAATACAGAAAAATCAAGAAATGACAAATTGAAATGAGTTCACAGGAGGGCTACCAAAGCGGGGGCTGGAAACCAAGCCCTGTCAAGAGTAGTTAAAGGAACTAGGTATATTTAGCCTGCAGAAGAGATGAATAAGGGCAGATATAATAGCAGCCTTCAAATATCTAAATGGTTGCCATATAGGAGGGGGAGGACTCTCTTGCCCCAGAGGACAGCACCAGAATAGATGGACAAAACCTGATTCAGTTTTGACATTAGGAGAAATTTCCTGACAGTAGTAGCTGTCAAGCTGTGAACTAGATTGTCTCATGAAGTGATTTATTCTTCTTCACTGGAGTCTGTCAAACAGAATCTAGATTGCTCTCAGTCTAAAGAGCTTTAGCAGAACTTGCACTGAGCAGAAGGTTGGACTAAAAGATCTCTGAGATATTTTCCAACTCTGTGATTTTGTAAACCCACTGTTTTGGTTCAGGCAAGGCTCTCTCAAAGTGCACTGAATTTGGGCAATACACCATAAAATTTTAGGTTTAAATTAATGTCAGACATCTGGTTGTATTTCAGATTCTGTCAATCTTCCACCGCATGATGTTAATTCTATAGATTGGTCACACACCAAGCAGAGTAAACATATGATTTGTTATGGTATAAGATGATGTGTGAAACAATACCCCAGGGAGTAGGGACTACATATTGAAGCTGTGGCTATTACCATGACTGAAGCCAGAATCCTGGTTTATATCTTGTTTTTGTTTTGCTTTATTCAATTTTCCTAGAGACTGGTAGAAAAAAATATAACAACAAATAAGGAATTATCAAAACCACTCCCAGTTATTTTGTTCATCTGCAAGACAGGCTTGTTTGGCAAACCATGGTCAGAATGATGGGCTTAATCGTGTGATTGCAGTTAATGTAAGGCAATATAAGGTAATTCTGAATACATGCACATCTTTGCTTTATTTATTCCCCTGTTGCATGATCCAGTGATCAGCAGTAAAGTATGAGTACAGCCACAGTAGTTGAAGAGTAGGTCTGGCATAGACAACTACTTCTTTGTCCAAAGAACTAGACTGCTCCTCTGTTATTACTGGGGTATAGGAAGTGCTGCAATGATTTTTCACTTCACATTTCATTGCAGAGCTTTTAAAAAAGGAGAAGAGGGCTCTTAGAGGCATGCCAGTTATTTTAAGCTCAGAATGACCCATCTCAAACTGAAAACAGCAGTTCTGAGTCTGACATTGGTTGCTCTGACCTCAGAATAATGGGTATCCAATGTTATTCTGAACACTGAATCATGTCTGGTATGGTTGGATCAAGACAGGAATACCTGCACTAAGGTCAGAACAGCTGTTTGGAAAATTATGTATTTTGAGCTTGAAATGTTTTGCATATGCTAAGGGCAATTGCCGCAGGGACTCCACAAAAAAGGAGCCCATCAGAGGTATGGTGTTTGACATGATCAGGCAGAACAATATTTTTCAACCAAGGCAGCAAATTTAATCAGTTACAACACAAAGTATGAGTAATTTCAGTACTTCAAGTTTCCCCACATATTCCTGAGTCCTGAGTCATTGATTTAAAATGTGAGTAAAAAAATACATGGATGGCAGATGGAGGGTGAATAAAATGGGGTAGGAGTTCTCAAAAAGCATTCTGCCCACCAGCCTTTCAGAGTCTTAAAAATACTCTGTTCTACCATGATAATATAAGAATCCTCAAAATCAAATAGAGAAGCCTACAGCCTAGCTGCAGTCTACCTCATCTCCCACATTGCACAATGGCCTAAGAAGAAACTATGTCAGGTCTTTTCTAAGTTAGTTAGCAATTTTTATGCCTCCAGGTCCATGTAATGCGGCACAAAAGTCCTCATGCTACAGAGATAATTTTCCACCCTTTAACCACACAATGCCTTCCTGAGTTTTGCTGTATGCAGGAAATAACCCTTGCTGAAGGTTACAAGAAGCAAAAGGCCACCCTGTTCCCAGAAAGTGGCTTTAAAAAAAATTCCAGGAGCAACACTAGATAGTTTTAAAAAGAATCCTACATAAAGGCTGAAGGAAATATGGGGTGGTGGACTTTCACATTCCTACCTCCACACAGCAGGACCAGGCTTGGCCAGTAGTTACTGTCATATACAAAACTCAGAACAGCTACAAGTTATCTCTTACAAGGTCCTGCAGCTGATACTATAATCAGAAACAGATTAGTAGTTAGTGTGACTTTAATGACTATTCTTAACTAACTCTAAAACCCTATCTGAAAAGAGGGGAATACCGTATTTTTACTAGGAATCTGGTGTGAATTAGTAGACCTGAAAGTGCCTGTCTCACCCATAGAGAGGCTGGCTTCACGTGCCGTATTAAACCATTCTTTTAAAATTGTATTTTTGAATAAGCCACATTTGGCAGGGTTCACACATGATGGGAACCCAGAGGCTGTGATCTACAAACCACAGTTACTTGGTCACTATCTAAAGCTAAACAAACCTCATGAGGATTACTATGAATCAGTCCACTTTCTTCTTTATCAATTCAATTATTTTGCCTTTTCTTGCCATGGGAACTTTCAGTCATTCCCAAGCTGTAAGACCACAAACTTTTTTTTTTGTATGGCTGTCCCTTCCCATTCAGCTGTGAATTGTGGGACAGGGTTTCCCCATTGCTTTCATTTGTGCAAAAGTTTCATTTTGAAATTCTGATATGCAAATCTAAACAAAAGTGCAACCTGGAAGAAATCCCATCTTTCTCCAGCTCTCTCAAAAATCCTTTTAAGCACTGGGTATTTTGTCTCCAGCTTCGCAGAGCTTTGGATGGGTTCCAAAAACAATACTTTGTGGGAGCCTCTACAATTCTTTCAATCAGCTGCATCATTTTGGAGATCACACGGCTGTCCTCTGAAACTGCCCCACGATCCCTTGCAAAGGCTGGGAATTGAAATCCGAAGCATTGGACAGCTGTCATAATTACTCTCCTTTATCACGGGCATCGCTTTTAATGGGGAATACAGACTAATAGAAAATGGTGTTTTAAATCCTATTTTCAATTGGTGGACTAAGTACCCCTCACCAATGACAAAAGAAACATGAAGGAAACACCTTTCTTCCCCCATGCAATTGAATTCGCAAGATGCTAAGCTGAGGTGGGTCCTTCATGTCCATCGAATACTTAGAATTAGTCATCTCTAACTCACAAAGCATTCAGAGCTTCTGAGTAGCATTCATGGATTAACTTATTCATCATTAAGTTTGATACCTTTCCCAAAGCGAGTGGCTCCCAGTCCATTCCTAAGTGAGTGTAATAATAAGTTTTGAAATGCAACGTGATACCTTGTTTTAAAAAAGCAACAAACCCAAAATGCATATTATTTAAATTTATTTTTGACATTCTATTTGTGCACACCATGACTGTAAAAAATATAATTAAAATTACATTTTAGCATAATTTAAATAATTACATCAATAAATTATACATTCATTTTCATTTACATATTTAAGAGGCCACAATTCAGAAAAAGTCTATTTCCTGTATGGCATTTCTTTAAAGTGTAAGGTTGCAGGCAGGGACTTTTTTATATGCTGTTTTATAAAGTGTTCTGGGAATTTTTCTGGTTGAAGAATTAATAAAATATTAATTAAATAATATTTAATTAAATAAAAATATTTAATAAACACACACTTCAAATCCAGCAAACTTGATCATATACAAAAATGTATCAAATTTTCTCTGAGTTGAGACCTCAGCAAACATGGCTTTCATTTTGCACATAAGCAGTATAATCTGAACACCCAACCAAGACCAGCTTGCTGAGATAAATACTAGTTTTCTTGGTTTTTCTCCCCCCATGTTCAAGAAATGGAAACTTATTATAAGAGCAAACTGATCTGCTTGATAAATACACTGAACAAAATGCAGAAAAAACACGATTCTGTAGCATAACATTTTACAATATATTACCAGTTATTATTACACAGTATTTATATAATACAAGTACTGTACAAAATGTACAGAGTCAAAAGGCAACACTGACCAAGACGAAGGACTACGGGAAAAATATTAAAATTAAACATTCAGTACAAGAAAGGGCAGAGTACCCTATTGCTGAAGAAAAGGCAACTGAAAAAAATCATAGCAATGGGAAACTTAAGATATACAGGAGACCAATTTGAATAAGACAGTGTTGTCCCGGCAAAAATTCAGGTATTTAGACATAATCTGCTAGAGATTCTCCTCTACAAGTTCCAGTGATGCAAGAAGACTAACAGCAACAAGACTTTATTGAGAGCACCCTAACTGTACTATTTGGCTATCCTGAGATTTCTTTTTCTAGCCAGCAATATTTTTCCCTTTAATTGTTCATCTTGCAAAAAGAATCTTTACACATACCACCAAAGCTAGGGACTAATTAGGGTCCTTTTTCTTCCCCAAAAAGTAAAATTCTTAGCAAGTAGTATGTTTCTGTCAGACCCTATTAGATTTCACATGTCTTTTCAGACATACAAAATATTTAACATTTAACAAACATAATACAGGAGAACAGCATTTTTCAAGTTATAAGTCAACTACAGAATCTACAATCTATCTGAACACTTCCAATAATATTAGACAAAATGTAGTGTTAAGGTGTTAATGATGAACTGGCCTTCTTTGCATAAAGTGCAGTGCTAAAAGAGAGACTCTAGATGTCAAAATCATGTTGAAATTCAGCAAGAGTGTTTGGGCCTTAATTATATCCAGAACCCACATTTCTTCCCTACGGGAGACAGGATAATCCCCACCATACAAGTGATATAGGAAAATAAAAAGTTATTTACCAGTTACTCTATGGAAACCTTATGGCAAATTGAGGAGAAAAATGACTTAATGTCTGATTATTGGACAACTAATAAACTGCTGAATGTAAAACTGGGTTTTAGTTGTATTGTATAATTTTCTTACAGCTTCTGCAAATAAAAAAGGGTACAGATGAAAGATACATGAGGCAATGCAGTAACTGCAGGTATTGAAAAATTTTCATCATTTGAAAGCTTTCCAATCTGCTTTTCTTCAAATTACGACTTCCTAAATGTATTTCCTAAATATTTGTTTCAGTTAAGAGCATGTATACTGTGCCAAGCCATGGTTTGATCATTAGAAAACTGCATGCACATTTTTCACTTTTTCAGGCGAATGAGAGCTAAAATTGAAAACACTGAAAAACAAATCATATTTTGGGGGGAATTACTTGTTACTATTCATTTAATAAGGAAATGTATGGGAACTGAATCAAAAAGTAAAGCCTTTTCTTTAAGGATAGAGGGTAATACATGTGCTTAATTGAGATGAGACTACTCAGGAAATGAAATCAGGTTGCAAAAACTTGTCAGTTTGCAAAACCTTATGGTTTCTCATATAAAATTGCTTGTGAAAATTCATTTTCCACCTCCTGATTTTATACCACTTAACACAGAGCACAATTTAGACATTTTACATCCTAATTTTTTGCTCAATAATATTGGAAAAATGCATAACCTTGGCTAACTTCCTACTCTTCTTTTTCTTCCTCATTCATTTGGTAAGGCCCTTCCTTGAGTTATTTTAAATACTTTTACAATGCTGAAATAATAACACTTAACCTGCTTTAACAACATGATGCCAAGTTGAAAAACAAAAAAAAAGAACATTCAAGGTTTTTGTTTGTGTTTAAAGTAGCAAATCTAACACCCTTGATCCATTTTGGAATATCCTGTTCTGGTACCGAAGACATAATGAAGAATGAAGAGATCTTGTCCTGCAAATCTAAGCAGAACTACCTTCAAGTCAGACACCCTGAACTAGATGCCAGGGCACAGGAAAATATACAGAGCTCCGTGGTGGTTTTGTTTGAAGTATAAATAAATATGGTTATATAAATAAATTAATAAATAAATACACAAAGAGTGATTCTTTCTACAATTCGGCTGACCGTTCTTTGAGTAGTACGGCAGGATTGATTTCATCTATCGACCTGCTGGAGGTGCTGACATTATTTGTTGCCACTGTTTCAGAGCTGATGACATGGAAGGCTGTGAGGGGACAGCCCTTCACATTATTGCAGATGAGTCTTTGGAGGGAGGCTGTATTCACAATGTCAAAGCCCACTCTACCCCCAAAAGTACTTGGCTTCCAGTATTCAGGCGAGCAGATGGCATTTCCCATAAGACCTTTCAAGGAGAAGGGAGCCCCAAGTTCAATCATGGTCTCACCAAAGATGGCTCCAGGACGTGGCTTTTCAACAAGAAGAGCAGGGTACAGTTCCATAGCTTCAATATCTCCATAGAGCTCTTCAAGTTCTGCAGCCATTTCTTTTTCACCTGTAATAAGGACAACTATCTTTAGAACAAAGGAAACTCTACTTTCTTCATCTGTGACTACCGTACAGATTTCTTTTGAAAGTAGAAATCATTAGCTAGCTTACTTTTACTTTTTGTTTTAAATGATAAATTATGTGTTGATATATTGCTTGAACATTGCATTTTAATCTTGGTGAGCCAGCACAGAACATAGTCTAACCCAAATCAATGGACCTGCTGTTTTCAATCCCTTAAAACAAGGGCGGTGCAATTTTTCCTAGCTCAGGGTCACAATTTGCCTTAAAGTATTGCAGAGATTGTATTTCATTATTAAAATTAATGTGGCTAATACAACTCTCTGTGCATTTAACAGTTTTCCCCCTTGATTAAAAGTTACAATTCAGTGGCAATTTGCGGTGAAGCTTTTTAGGTTGTGTACCCTTGCCTTAACTGGAGATGCTAAGAACCGGACTGGGGGCACAACTTCTACCTCTGAGATATACACACTTGCTTGCTTGCAAGTAAATCTTACCAGTAAGTTCTTCAAATGATGTAAAAGGTTTCAGCAGAAAGTACTTTCGGTATTCATTCAAGGATCGGTATCTCATCTGCCGGGTTTGATCAATAGAAGCTTTAGCTACATTCTGCACTACAGCAGGAACATTCCTACCCCCAGCTACCTGTTTGCAAAAAAAAATTAAATAATAATATGAAGAATTATATTACTGAATTATGTTAGGTCAGATAGAGCAGTGTTATTCATTTAAAGGTTGTTATGCTTATTGATATCTTGATCCCAAAGAAAAACAAGTACAAAACAGGAAAGATAATATAGTTTAGTATACCATTGGCATGGATTCCCCATATCACTTCTGACTAGCAAAACAGAAAAAGATTGCCTATTTTTCTGTATTAAATTAGTTTGGCTACTTGTCACATATTTACATTATCTCTGTAAGCTATCAAGGTCTAGTTTTCACAGAGAAATGAGTTTGGATTACAGACTTACTCAGATTTGGTTTATTAAAAAAAAGGATAGCTAGAACACTTTTTGCTGATATCTAGTTTTATATGTGGAGGGATGAACAAAAAGGAATATTTTGTCATGTGCTCTGAAGCAGAAGCTTAGAATATCCTCCTCAGTATAAAAACTACTTTTCTATCATCAGAGACATATACCTAACATGAAACAATGGAATAGCATCCTTTGGAATCATATGAATATTGGCTAAACTCAGCTGCATATACTACATGCAAACGCCATTCACATTTGTCAATATGTAGCATAAGAAGATCAAATCATATAGCTATCACAAAAATTACAGGCAGTATCAGACCCGAGTATCAATAAGACTATTCTTTTTCTGTTCTTAAAACATTTTCAGATATGGTAGTGATTTACCAAAGGACAGCTATGCTGTTATGGAAGTTGGGAGGTATAGATGTATGTATGTATGTATGTATGTATGTATGAATGAATTTCTGCTGCCTCCAGCTAAATGAAGTGCAATCTTGATCAAGGTGGAAAAAATAGGAGAAAAGAGCCTTACCCTTCCAGCCCTTTGCTTGGAGAAAGACTGTACCATGTGAGAAAGACCATGTTCTAACATAATGGAATTGTTATACATGAACTGTGGGTAAGTGTATTCTTGGTTATGGATTTGAAAGGTATCAGGAAGAAGAGGATGCCAATGGTAAAGGGTGTTGAACTCTGCTGCTATTCTGTTCTGATATTGAAATTGCTGGTTGAAGAGAAGTTCTGGATCAAACTTCAGTTTGAAATGGTATCCGCTTAAATGTTGCACATAGTCTTCAATCACAATCTTGATGGTTTCTCCTTTAAGAAAATATACAATAAAATCAGCATTGCAGTTCAGATTCCTCAACAGCACCAAATATTTAATCCCACTATTCCAAAATCACTTGTTCTGTGACTGGCAGAATTCTATGCTGCAAATTAAGCCAAATAATAAGCAAATAATCTCAACCAGGGTAAGGAATTATCTATCTTGACTAGCATTGTATTCCTCAGTTATTAGAGAATGACTCTGTGAAATTCAGATACAGATCACAAGTGCATAGACTATCTATCAGCATTTTCCTTCAGCAAATGATGTTCAGAGAGGCAATGCAAATTAATTGTCATGGGTGGCATTTATATCTGAAATCTCATGCATTATAATAATGAAGACAGGCTCCTTCCCATATTCTTTTCTGCAACTGTATCTCACTATCTCCTTTCCCATGAAGCTCCAAAGCTTATTATTCTCTGTTGACTGACAGAAAGAGAAGACTATTTGGACTCTTTGAGCATTCTATAGCTATTCCAGACACTCTCTATTTTGAGGGGGTGGGATATATTTATGTTTCTTCCCCTGCCCCCATTCATTTTTTGATGGCATACTTGAGATCACCCTCAAAGTCTACCCAACCTTTTTGTCCAAGAACTCTTTTACAGTTCAGTATTAGACAGACATTGGCTGCATATAATGAACTTCTACTTAAGCACTATAGCCTGTAGATGCTGACCGATCTTCCACTTTAGATTTCTGAATAATACTATTTTTTGGATTTCACAAGATGGTGTATATGTATTATTTGTTAAATTACCTATCAAGATCAGTCTGGTGGTCTGAAATAGTTGTTCATCATCCCATTCTGGGTGTTCTCCCTTAAGAATGTCACAGACTCGATTGTGTTCCCGAAGCCACAATGTGGCATACATCATCAGCCCTGGAACCAAGCCAAAGACTTCCTGTCCTACAGAAAATTTCAGGTGATCAGGGATGTGGGGTGGATAGATCATTTCTGCCTGAGTTTCTTTCACAGTAGGTGGATACATTTCTCCACCAATCATCTGTAATTAAAAATAAAAGTAAATGAAAATTGCATTTTCATAAATGAGTTTATTAAAACAAAATTCTGTCCTACTCAATGTCACTTCAAACAGTAAGCTGATGGAAAAGTTAGTGAGTTTGAGATTTCCAAATTCATTAGATGAATTGGTCCTTTCTTTATGGGGCAGCACTCATCAAGTAGAACTGAAGGAATTTCTCAAAGAAACTCAACCCACCTGAAATTTTAGCTTTCCGTCCTTAAGAAGTCTTAGTTTCATCTGCCTGTCCAAAGTCTCTCCATAGATGTGACTAAGATCAACCTGTTCATAGAACAAAAAAATTTAGTTTCAGCCCTCAAGACAGAGAGAACATAAAAAAAAAATAACAAACAAAAATAATAATAATAATAAAAAGACAGAGAGAACATCTATAAACATAGCGAATGCCATCCAGAGATAATTCCTATAATGTTCTAGAGTATTATACAATACAATATGGGGAAGGGGGGCAGCAGCAGAGGGAACAAGAAGAACAAATTCCCTTAAATCAGTGGAATGTCAATAGCCCATTATCATATGAAGCATCTGAGCACAATCCAATCAAGCATTCTGAAAACTGAAAGTATTAACTTTGGCTGGATTCAACATTTCAGATACTCAACTATACTTCTAAAAGTTATATTCTCTGCTGTTCTAAACAGCAAAGTGAATGGTTTTCATAAAGACATTCTTCGCTCTTAAAAGCTGCTGACAAAGCCAGTTTCTTTTGGATTTAAAAAAAAACACAGATGCAAGAATAGTATTTGTAGCACAGCTAATCTGAATGGATGATATGAAACAGCTCAATTCTTTGAGGAACTGATTAGGTGATGAAACATGAGAGCAGATTATTTCCGAGAGACTAGCTATGAAGTGTGCATATCGCTATATTTATGCTGTTCCTTCAAGTACTTCAAGATAGTCATTCTCAACACAGCACTTAACAAAATTTTGCTTGTTACAACTTATCAAGCCAAGTCATAGTTCTTCAGTCTTACCCCATGTCCAAGACCTTTTGTGAAGGCTGGTCCTTTCTGAGTATCTGTCTTGAAGTATTGGTGAGTGAAATGCTGGGCAAAGAAGGTGAACATGACATTCGTGCCTTGAGGATCAGGAATGAATTTTCTCCTTAGCAAAAATTTTTCTACAATTACTTTTGAATCTGGAAGCTCCTTCTTGCCTGAAATATAAAGCAAACATTTATTTTCTGGCATTTGTAGACAAAGGAAATCAACTGCATTTTCAAACATACCAACTTTTTACTGAAATAAAATTTCAATAAGAAGGAAATACAACAGTGATGTAGAACAAAATATTGGTGCTCCTTTGCAGGTTAGAACTGATCTATGTAATCTATGTACCCCAGCATAATAGAGTGCTTGTCTTAGTTTCTAGTCTTAGTTTCAAATAGTGACCAATTTGGTGGCCATGATAACACTGCAGATATAGAGTCACCCATGCCCCATTTCTTTGACAAGTTTGGCATAATATTTCACAGGGAAAAAAATCTGGTATAACAAACACTCAATATCTGACATTTTCTTTTATAGCATTTTCTAATATTTAAGTCCCATCTGGGCATTCACTGTTCATGTTTCATGACTGCTTGTTGCTCTATTCTGTCCACACAATGAGGACAAGGTAACTGTTGACAAGAGTCTGTTGTCTTCCCCTGTAATTTCCTAAACCCCGTTACAACTTTACAGCTTTGGCTATTTGGGCACAACTCTGCTCCATTTATGAGCTGACGTATCTTTCCTCCAGTCCTTATGCACTGATTTGCTTTCCTTCTTACCTTTCACACCCATTGGAGTGGGGCAGTCATGGTCCACTGGTGGAACAGTTCGAGTATAGTAGGAAAGATTAGAATAGGCTTCCCAGCTTTTGTAACCATAGCGGCCATTATATGTTGGTGGGCTTTCAATTAAGTGGGATCTGGCTAAAAAAGGAGATGAGACAAAATTGTATTAATGCTAAACAACCTGTAACTAGCATCTCTATATTATCTCAAACATAACTTTTAAAAAGTATGTCCCAATAACAAGAATTAAATTTCGATTCCCTCTCTCTCAGTTCCCTAAGTTTAAATAATGCATTTTTTTAGCCTCAGCTTTACTGTCAGTAAATTAGATATAATAGTATTTTATCTTACAACTTTATATAGAGGACCCTAAATAAGTTTCAGAAATTATTAATAGTGGTCTTAATTCCAGAAAAAAAATACAAAAACAAAGGAAAAGCAATTAGCAACCACTAAGCATTCTTCTACCCGCAGTATATTTCTTGGTAATACTCAGAGGCTGTACATATCTTATCTACTCTACTGCAGATAATTTTGTGTGGGTTTGTAGAAATCTCTCCCAGAAGTTTTTTAAACCAGTGAACGGGATACTCTGTACTAGCCACATAGTATGCCAATAGACTTTATCTAGATGTACTGATTCAGAATCAGTTCAAGCACTTAGTCTGTAAACACTGCCAGTTTAAATATTCTTTATTTTTTGGACTTTCTCCTGGCCTAACTTGTAAACAGAGTCTTAGGAGTAGTTTTATTTTGCCATTTTCTTTAAAGACAACCAATTTGCCAAAGGTATGTAAAACAACAGAACTTCAATTTACTGTAGCTTTGTCAAATACCATGTTAACTTTTTATTAGCTATTTTAATCAATACATACAGTTCTCTAGAGGGCTGAAATATCTACAGCTATGATTTAGGCTACAATCTTCCTTACTTAAGGGCAAGAAGCTCAAGATTAAGGAACTCACTGAACTCAATAAGACTGATTTTCAAGTATAAGAAAACAAGATTAGCCTGTACAAGCAACGAAAGAGTTGGAAGACTTACACATTAGAATGTATCTCATTATGGCATTGTGGAGGAATGGAATGTTGTTGATTATATCCCAGATGCCTTTGAAGTGTGTGAGTATATAGTGTACCGTGTCTGGAGCAGGCTTTAGCTTAAGTCTGAGCCAAGTATAAAATTCCGCTGCATAAAAAGTATAGAAACAGAATTTTTTTAGGAAACTGCCTTTTATCAAGTCAGATGATTGCACGATCTAGTTCAATATTGTCTACGTCAGCATCTCTTAATACACTTCTTAATACATTAATATTTCTTTTGCAGACTACTTGAAAATAGATGCTGCTTTCAGCATGACTTTTTAAAAAAGTTTATTTACTAATCAAAGCACAAATATAGTAAAAATATCACTTTGATCTGTCAACATCATCAAATTCATGAAAGTCATAAACTGTAGGCCATAATTAAAACAGCCTTGATCCTTACCTCCCCTAACTCTTAAATGTAGTACAAATGTTCTGCATCCTTACCATAGATCCCTGACTCTAGGCTGCACAGATGGAAATCTTATTTTCAGGCCCTTAAAAAGAAGTCTACCCTAAACCTGCCTGGACCTAATCTGAAAAACTTATAGCCTTTCTCTTACAAATTCATTATATCACTAATAATACTTTCAGAAATACATACGTGTCGTGCAGTTTTCCCCATAAAAGCCAGTCCGCGTACAGTCACATTCATATTGATCAAAACCTTTTGTCATGCATACACCTCGGTTTTGGCATGGATTTGAACAGCAAGGATTGGCTAAAATAGAATTAAAGACATAAGAAACAATTTGATTTAAAATCCTGTAATGTTCCATCAAATTAGCTCCATCATGCAAAAATATAAGCCTTGGAGTTAATTCCCATTCAATACCACTAGATCACATTTTGTTCTTGCTAAACCTTTGAGATTGACAAACCTTATCCAATGGCACAAACAGCCACAGGGTAACTAGCTATAGCACCAATTTGTATTTGGGTCCATCGCCCTTTCTAAAAATGCCAAAGTACCAAGAGGTCCCAAAAGTTGTGGGTGTGTGTGTGTGGGGGGGGGGGGGGGGGTAAGGAGGCTGTCATAGACTGTGAGTTAACTATTATGAACTACATTATTAAATACTTAAACATGCTTTGCTTCTCCACCCATAGCTGTATCAAGACAAAAAGATGGTGCATTTGTTAGATTTACATTCTGCCTCTCCTTCAGGAGCACCAGGTGGTATACATTTCCTCCAATTTTCTACTTTTCCAATTTTGTCCCTACCCCCAACAACAAAGACAGGTTGTGGTAAGGGAACATGACTTGCTCAGATTCACCCAGGAAGTTGCCATGGCTGAGGGTGAACTTGAAGCTGGTTCTCCCCAGTTTAAGAACACCTTAACCATTATATCACACTGACTCCAGAAAGGGGCTAGTAGCTGCTATCCAGGTTTTCGCCTAGGGAACTTTTCAGTCTTATATTTGAGATGCCAAAAATTGATCCTGGGAGAAATGCTTATGCTCTACCAATGAGCTTTGTGCATTGCAGTGAAATAGACAAACAGTTGAAATTAACTTCAGCACTACTGGGAAGGACAGTGTCTCCAACAACATTAGAGAATGCCAGGCTAACTTAGAGGTCCACAAAATGCTGTGGAACAATCATAGCTTAGTCCCCCAATAAGAAAGGGGGTGCCCCAGAAGGCCATGCACACACCTGTAATGTGTTGCCGCTTGTCCTTCCTGACATCTGGTGCTTGGCTGTGCAATGAGAGGCCAGCCCCCAACCCTTTCCTACTCCAATATCTGTGCCAAACATATTAAAATAGAAATCCAAAGGCTCAGGAAATAAAATATGGAAAAAGCTGTGTTTGTTATTCCTTGCTGCACCATATAACATATGGGATTTCTATTTTCAACATTTTTTGTCTCCTATTTCTCACTTGTCAGTAAGATAGATACTTAAGTAACAGAAAATGTATCTTTCTCTAGGGCTGGGTCCTGTTTCTATGAAAATCATGAATTCATGTTTTACCCCTAACCCTATGAGCAAATCCCACTAAATATAATAAAGTTTACTTACAGGGGACAGGCATAAAATTTTAGGACTGAAATGCTTCCAGCCTGCTCATATCCCAAACTGACACTCTGCAAGAATTGCATTAATCTCTAGTTTAAAGGGATCCTTATAAATCCCTCATTCCGGGTTTTTGTTTAAGTTAAAGCCTCCTTCAACCTTTATTTCTGCATTAAATTAAACGCATCAGGAGTGAAAATAAAAATCATGCCCTTGAAAAGCTTTCGTAGAGGTCAAAAGAGAAAGCCAACAGTTTGGGAAAGAAAGAAACCAAAAAAAAAAGTCGAAAAATTAGCAACACTAACCTGCTTGACTGAAAGCCAAGAAAGAAAATAAAAACACGGCTGGCACAATCATGTCCAATTTCGGGCAGAAAAGAGCCAACTCGGCGTCCGGATTTCTTTTCCTCAACTTTTCCTGAAGTTTTTACTCTGGAGAAGTTCGTCCGCCGCCGCGCTTTTCGCGAGAAAATTATCCAGCTGCGCGGAGCTCTGGGTTCGATCCGGAGCAGCTTCGAGTTTTATGCTCCGGTCGTGACTCAACTTCTTCCCGGAAGGCTTTCCGGGGCCGCCCTTCATACGCAAATAGGGTGGGAATACTTATGTTTGGGGTCGGTTTTTTCTCAGGTAATTTCCACCGGGTAGCCCCCTCCCTCCGAGCGGTGCCAAACCCCGGGAAAAATGTTGCAAGAGTGGAGCACTCGCGGCACGCACGCACACACACCCCCCGCCCGCCTCCCCCTCGTCGTGAGGAGAGTCAAGTGTCTAAAGGCGCCGAGCAAAGGCGCCGACGTTGTTTGTCTTAAGCCTCGACGCCCTGTTGGGGCTCCTAGGCTGTTGTGTTCAGAATCTTTGCTCAAAATCGCAAGCCTCCACGGCCGTCCATAGAGAGCACCAGAATATTCCCTCCGGTGAATTTGATGGCTTTTCTACAGTTGCCTCTTCTCTATTTATCTTCAGGGATTTCGTGTTCAGTGTCAAGGGATAATCCGGGCAGCCGTTTCTCCGTCTCGGCGCCTCACCTCATTCTTAACTAGATTTACTCCTCTCCTCCATCCCCAGCCGCCCCTTAAATTCCTAACTAATGTGGCCAGTAACAAAGCATGACTTTGTCGCCAAGTGACAGCGCTGGTTGGCTTTCCCACGGCTTGGTTTCCTTTTTCTCCCCTTCTTTCTCGGCTGCTGAGAACCATCTTTCCTACCGCTTCTCATGCACGGTTACAGCCGCGGCAGCAGCGCGCTGTTTTTAAAACGGTCGCAATACCTTACTTTGAAACGCACTGCTCTGCCACACTTAAATCCAGTAAAACCTCTTCTGAACTGTTTGTTTCATTTGTGCTTTTAACACCGTCCAGCGTCACCCAACCTTCTTGTGACCATATAAAGTCTCCCTTCCAATGGTGTTATATTGGAACAGCCACCGAGAGATTTACAATTCTCTATCCCACGGATACAAAAAGTAATTAAAAAATAAAATAAAATAAAATAAAATAAAATAAAATAAAATAAAATAAAATAGGACAAGACTCCCCAAAATTGGGAAGTCCATGAACATATCTGGTGGTTTGAAAATGAGTTGTTGGTGCAATCACAAAATAATTGCTGAGACATGATTCTCCACTAGTCACTCAGGGGTTTTCCTCACTACAGAGATGAACTGCTATCCAGATTCATCCCTGAATCAGCAGAAAACAATACTGGCATATTAATTTCCTACTGACAAATTAATATGCCTCTCTTTCAAATCACTGCAGTTACTTGAGTTTCTTTCATCTCCAACTGACCCATTTTAGGGAAAGGCATAAGCTTTTGTGAGTTGCAGCTCGCTTCATCAGATACATAGAGTGGCTAGACCTGATGCAGCTCACGAAACTTGATGCCTTTCCATAAAATGGGTTACTTAGAAAAGATGCTACCAGCCTTTATTTATTTATTTATTTATTTGTTTATTTCTTTGCTTATTTGCTTATTTGCTTATTTGCTTATTTGCTTATTTATTTATTTATTTATTTATTTATTTATTTATTTATTTATTTATTTGCCACTGTAAACCAACACAGCTCTCCCTCTATACTGACCTTCTTCCAAGGAAGGTGACAAACCCTAACAGGTACTCTAGACCCTGAGACTACCCTTGGACTAGGTTGGAATAAAGGGGAAAACACTACTTTAATAGGAACACAGTTAAGGACAATTTAGGCCTGTTTCTGGCTGCAGGTGAGATGAAGGGAATGTCATAGGGACACAGTAAGAAAAAAAAAGTTGCTAGAGCATGTTTGTATCATGCATAGAGGTATAAAGTGGAGCAACGTGCTTAGATTGGCACAAGGCAGCCCAGCAAGTTGGAGCCTGTCCCAGCTTTCTAGCCAGACACTACTTCTCTTTCTCTTTTTCCTCCCACCTGTTATTTAAGTATTTAAACCACAAGCATTAGTATGAATACAATAGCTGAGTTACACAATATACAAAGCCATGGCTTGTTGAATAAGCCCCTATACCACTCGTATGACCCACAGTGAGCCTTAAAACAATGGTTTACAAATCACAATGGCTAGATTGACACAAAACGTGAAGACAAAGCTCAGCATAACGAGTGAATAGGATATGCAAACCCAGCCAACGAATACCATGTTTTAAAAATAAGTGAAACAGACAAGATATTTAATGTGGAGACCTCTTATTTGTGCATTTGTTCCCCTCCTGTTTGAGGGAAACAGCATCCACACATTGGTAAAAACTCCAAAGTAACACTTTAATTAACATGCACACAGTATATTTGAGGAGGGATTCAGTGCTATTTTGATAACAGCTTCCTCAGCATTGTACCTCAAGGTGTTTTGGAACAATAACTTCTTTGGCCACATTGACTGGGAATTCTGGGAGTTGTACAAGTTGCATTCTCAATATATCTATAACCTGGCACAAAATCTGTGGCATCTCAGCAGATGGCACCACCTAGCTGACTTTGTCTGGCTTGGAAGCTAAACAAGGATGGGACTGTTAGTACTTGGAAGGTACACCTTCAGGAAATACCAGACCTATAGGGTAGTCTGGGAAATTAAAAAAAAAACACCTTCTGACAGTAGGCACTGGCAAATTACTTCATAATTGTGTCAAGAAAACTTCATGGACGTTCCCTGAAGTCATTCGTAGATGAGTTCCAGATGAAGGAGACTTTTTTGTTTAATATATAACAAGTAGTGATAGAGATACATAATATTACACCATAGTAAAGATATTTCCTGCCAAAAACCAGACTCCAAAATGTGTTGTTTAAGCAGAAGTATTGTTTACATGAGTGTCATGTAAGCAAATACTTACACTTGACACATTTAGAATGCTGTATATGAATGCTTAAAGCTGAATTTTCTATCATTTGCCCATTATCACATTGTCCAGTCTGCAGGCAATCTTCTGAAATACTACTAAGATATTCAATTGAGTATTCCTGTTATCATATAGATTGGGTGGGGAATCTTTGAGCCTCCAAATATTGCTGAGTTTCAGCTCCTGTCAGTCCAGCCAGCAGGGCTAATGGGGAGGAAGACTGATAGTTGTAGCACAGCAATGCCACAGGTTCCCCTCCCATGCTCTACATGAATGGTGATTTTAGTTCCCTGAGTTCTGGCCTTTATGCAGAAAAATGCAGGGGAGATATCTGCAGAATTAAGATGTATGTTTGGAAATAAAAGAAATTTCCGGGGCTAATAAATTAAACAGCAAACCCTTAAAATCCACCTGGTGCCTAGGGAGTGTGCTTCATGGCAATGGAGTGCTGGCAGACTTTGGAGTGAAAAATGGAATGAGTGAAAGGAGAAATGTAATGATGTGTTCTGAACAAGAGCGCCCCACAATATAACATTTCATTGCAAGTCCCACTTGTTCTTCCAGATACCAAAACAGGGTTGGGTCATCCTCCCACTTATTTATACATTTTATATATCTCTGTGCTAAACATTTGCAATGTAATCCTTTGGGAAAAACTTCACCAAAGTGCTCTCTTGCCAATTATTCCCTTGGGATGAATTTATACTCTAACCTTAATATGCAGCATTTGGTTGTAAAACAGATTACAGCAGACTCTCTTGTTATTCACCTTCTGAGGAAAACATTAAAGCAGAGGCAATCTGTTTCAGATTGCTATCATTGTCATAAATGTGATATAATCAAGACAAACAAAAGTGAAGGTGGCTTGCTAGGTCAACCGGACCTCCTGAACAATCAGGTTAAGTGAGCTCTTTGGCACATATAGCTTTATCAAGCAAAAATGCAGGGTTTAAAGTAGATATAGGAAGCATATACTGACTTTCCATTCTGCATTACAACCCAGAAATTAGGCTATACTGAAACGTAGGATTAAACATATTGTTTAAACATATGGCACCTTAAACTCATTATCGTATTCTGTGGCACTCCTGTTCCATTTCTTACTAGTAGATGCATATGGCAGCCATGAGTTCCATTATTGGAGAAAATGGAATTTATAAGGACTGAAGGCTACACCTAAGGAAAATATTTATTTTCAGAAGACGCTTTGTTGAAGTTTCAATAAATAGTATTGCTAATAAATCATCAGTCTTCAAAATAACCAAATGATTATGCTTGCTTGCATTTTATACTTAGAGTATTTCTAATTTTATTTTACTATGAAACAACTGAACAGGCAGAAACAGGGTTTATCTTCTCTTATGTCAAAAGGGATACTTGTGCTTGATGAGATTTACAAATACTTTTGGTATGATGTGGAGCACTGGGCAAATATTCTCATTTTTTCCTGAACCATTTGTAAACTATTCCTTTTTGCAGTTTTTAATGTTGGTGTCTGCAGAAAATCTCAGTGCGCACAGGAAAAATGTAGGAAGTTGCATGAAGATTAACTAGAGCCTTTTTTTTTGCAATCTGAGGGCATTCATTCTTCACCTCTATCCAAATTCATCGAGAGCCACTTCAAAATGCTTTAATTTCAGAAATGTGATTTTGCATATGCCTATTAATTCCTCCTGTTACTGAAACTAGGATTGGTTTAATGTTGTTTCAGTAAAGAGGCTTCTTAATCATAGTTTTCAATGTGTATAGTCAGAAAAGAATACTTTTCTTTTCCAGTACTTCAGGGGGGTTGGCAATTAGTGGTATGACTTCATTATTGGTTGTTGCGGCAACATTTGGGAAGATGTCCATATTGCCCTCCTTTACTTTCATGGTCCAAATTCTTAACTTCCCTCTCAGAGTATTAATCTGTCTGAAGAAGATAAGATATTTGCACCTTTGCCTTGACTTCAGGAGTTATCTTGTTTAAATGTTCAAAGATATCCATTAAGTAACATACCGTATTTTTCCGTCAATAAGACGCCCTCATGTACAAGACGACCCCCACTTTTCCAACCCAAAGTTAAGAAATTAATATTTTAAAGATAGTGCAGAACACATTTTTATTTAGTAATTAGTTAACATTTACCTGATACACTCGGTGGGAGGAGGTCCAAACCGTCTCTCTGCAGCTCTATTTCCATGCACTTTTGCATAACTGATTACATTCAGTCACGAGTGAAACTGCTGATAGCTTGTCTCTGCAATCAGCCTTCCTCTAATTGGTTTGTTCAGCATCAGCTGACGTCAGTTACATCAGGCTCGTGATTGGAGGAAGTCTGTTTGGGAGACAAGCTATTTCACTCGTGATTGGAGGCTAGCAATAGGAGGAAGCCTGTCTGCAGAGACAAAGTATGGGCAGTTTTGCAACCGCGCGGTTCTCTCCTCGGCTGACTTCCTTGAATAAGACGCCCTTCAATTTTTAGTGTAAGGATTTTAGAAAAAAGTACCGTCTTATAATCAGAAAAATACGGTAACTTTGCAAATCAAGTATCACCTACCAGGAACTCTCAAAATTCTTGTTGCTCGAGAATAAAGAAAGTAAACATTCTTCACTGCATACACTCAAGACAATATGTTTCTTCTCAATAACAATCCGATGTTTGTGTAAAGAAGAATCACATGATTTATTCCAATTTATTCATCATGTCTGGTAGACAAGTATAACTTAAATGAGCCATTTTTAATGTAGTTCACAGTTTTCATGACTTTGGCACAATTTTCAACTCGTGGCTGACTACTCTCTTCTGTTGGTTTCAACTCATGGCTGACTATTTTTGCAACTTATGTTTTATGATGCAAAAAGCCATGTACTATTATAATATTACTTTTTCACCAATAATCAAAATAATTTATGAACAAAAATTGAACACTGAAGGAGCACCATCTGTACAAAGTCCTACCCAAAATTTCCAGGACAAGCCAACAGATTAAAGTATTAAGTCAAGGTAGTATAAATATTTTGGGCTATTACTGTTTCCTTTACAACAACAAGTTCTACTATTTTATAACTGTCATAGTGACAAATGAATGCTAATGATTACACTGTCCCTCCAATATCTGTACATTTGTCTACTCAGATTGTGCTCCTTCCACTTTTCCCTCTCTTTTTTAAGTGAGCTACAAACACTTCAATGTCAGCTGACAGAGGAACTTTTTTTCTTTACTTTTTCTTTACTTACTTTTACTTCATTTCCAAGTATTGCCTTTACTGGAGCACTGCAAGCATGAAGAATTATTGTCTCTATATTTGTATGAGATTTCATAGTTAACAGTTATCAGTTCTGTTACTAGGTTTACCTCCTAAATGTACAATGCAGAATTTGTATCTGAAGTACCAAAGAGGTAAGTCAAAAAGAGTCACCTTTCTATTTAACTCTTTTTGATTTACCTCTTTGGTACTTCAGATACAAATTCTACATTGTACATTTAGGAGTTCTGCTACTAAATAGCTGGCCTCTTCAGCTCTGATATTCTGACTGGTTAAGCAAAGTTCAAGCTCTGTTGTTTTCTAGAATTTCAATGTATTTTAAAGTAGGATTGCAGTTTGTCAGCAAGATGACCATTTTATCAGAAATGAGTCTTCAGAGCTTGGGGGCTACCGTTGCTTCACCGGATAACTTATCAAATGATGCATTCTGCATTTGATTAGATTCATCATCAAACCATGTGAATCCTATTTCTAGAAAACAGTCTGAATAAAATTTATTTTTTAAAGTTTTTCTTATCATCTTAATCTTGTTTGGTGAGAGACATCATTTTTACTTTTTATTCATATTTCCACCTTTATCTGTTGCATTGTCCTCATCACTGTCATCTTCATGTTTTCTTTTTTGTGCTGACAAACTTACCCATTATGATTTTAGGATGGGTCATGGCGTGCACTTCTTGACACTTTCTCTAGTATCTGATGGAAGGGCCCTCATTATTCTCATTGACCACAGTGCATACTCCCAGTTGTTATCTCAGAGATAAATTATTCCTGCTTGTGGTTCCTTTGCAGAGATGTTTACCTCCTACAGGGTATAGCTTTCAAACATTTAGCTGAGGCTTAGTTTTTCAGCTAAGAACTCCTCTAAGGAGCTAGCCAGAATCTTCACACAAGTTCATGTCAGTGTTAATCTAATTTATAAAAAAAACAAATCATTATTCACAAACAAATCACATTTATGTTGTAATGTTGTAATGGTAAAGTACACACACAGGTATACATATAACTTATGACTAAGCTGTAAGAGTTTAACATAAAATTCTTATAGAGCCCCTTAGTGATCTAAGTGGCCATAGACCACTTAGACCAGTGAGAATCATTAGTATAGAGTGATGATATAGGCTTATAAAAGTAAGTTGATGTATCATCAATCCTGAATGGGTGGAATCAACATATATTTTTTTTTAGGATTCTAAGGACAGGAATAGGAATGAGAGTCTTCTAGCTGGTAAATTGTTTTCATTTCCACCCTTAACCCCCCAACCTTCTGTAAAAGTTCTGAAGCTTCTTAAATGGCTTGAGAAAAATTGCACTGCCAACATTTGTCCATTTTCTTGCTGAAATTCTGTGACAGGATCTTAGGGTGCTGTGGGGTGAAAATGCTTGCTCACTCGTGTCCTGAAAGGGCTCTGGTACAGCCAGAAGGTAGTAAAAAAGTGAGAAGTAATTGCTGGAATATTACTGTTTCTATTTCATGTTGTAGTTTCTCATGCATACATTGCCCATCGTGTCATCTACATAAAAATCAAAGACGTGATTGACCTCTGTTCTTTCCATGACCAAGTACTACGCAGTTTGTCTTTGTTTCTTCATGCTGAAATTATTTTCTGTACTTGGGCTGCATATTTGTGATGCTGATGAACAAGCTGCCAAAAGATTTGCTAATCCCTTGCTTATATAATAACTTTAAGAATTGTTATTGAAAGGAATGTCTGACTTTAGCTAAGCTTTCAACTAATAAAAACTAAATTCAGTTTATTATCGTTGTTTCCATATAGACAGAAAAGACATCTGACCAGAAGTCCAGACTTGCCTGATGAAATTGATCAATGCATAGTCTATAGCTGCATATTAATGGAGGTTAGCCAAATTAATAAACTTTTATTCAAATCAGTCTTTTATCTGGAACGAATGAACTTTGCAATCATTATAAGCTTATAGGTAATGTAATTATAGTGCCATACACTGCAGTTATTAATAGTGAGTTGTAACCATTCAGGACAAACGGTGAAGATGAAAATGGAAGAGTGGCTTTACATTTCTTTTAAAGTAGTATACATTGTAATGGATCAGCTGAATTCTTTTCTGGTGTATGTTAATCTAAATATTGGTGTGAGACTGGGAGTCCTAGGGGATAAGTCACCCTCAAGAAAGGCAGGAGGGAGGAAAAATTTAGAGACGATAATGTTATGCAGTATGAAATGTAATGATCTCACATTGATTAGGAAAGAATTATGTAGTAAGTTCAGTTACATATAATTAGATTTTGGCTTCATTTTGAAATAAAAAGATTCTTATGTGTCAGTCCCACAAGGTAGACCAGACCAAGAAATCAACTCCACAGGAAAGCTAAAACTACTTTTATTGAAACTGGCCAGAATAACAAAATCTTGCAAGTCTGATTGCATTGTATTTCCTCCTTATAATTCAATGAATTAGGGAAGTGTCTGTCTGAGCTGCTTCCAGATGTTATTTGGACATTCTGGACTTAAAAATGTTTTAGCCCTTGTTGCCTTGGCAATGGAGTTTGCATATCACTGCAAGGTAATCTTCCTTACTCTCTACATTAAGCCAAAGGCTTTATAGCTGTATTTCAGGGAGGGATTTGATAGAACATCATGTTAAGGAAGATCATGGATGGGAAGCATGAGCGTCCACAGGTGAGCAAAGGGGCATAACAACACTAAATCTGTCCCGTAGATACTTGTGTGCAATATCCCAAGATGGCAGAGCTTGCATTGTGATTTCATGATGCACATTTTGTTATTTTGGCAACACTGGGGCTAGCAGCAGGTAACTATGATGGAAAAGCTGGGGAGCCTTAGTTGTGGTTGATCTGCTGTTCCCAGTAAGTTACACCATTAACAGTAACAATGTTGAAACTTAGAATTAATGGTTCATCAGCATCTGCAGTCCGCAGGTTCCCCTCATCCAATGATCCTGATCCTCTGGGAAACAGTTCCTGATACAAGGGATAAGGAAAGATCAATGGAAATAAACCTAACCCTAACCCTGGAAGATTTCTGCATATTTAAGAGTTGTATAGAAATGTGGATTTTACCAGCTGTAGTAGTTCTACACATCTAAACATTTCATGATATAGTTAGCCTTTAAAGAGACATTCTGGGCATTTTAGTTTGTTAAAGAAGAAAATTTTCCACAGAATATTCCAATTCAATGGTGTCCTTTTTTATGCCATAGCAGACAAGATTTTACAGTTTTCATAGTTCTAAAAGAGTATTTAGGTGAGTCCCTCTTTTATACAACTTAATAAACTTTTATACAACTATTTTTTACCCCTTTTTGAACCTGGCCAATTTTTGATCATTACAGTACTTACAACATCTTCATAGCAACAGCCAACTGTCACTGAAGTGATAGAAAGTCTGTCTTTGTTAGTGTAATTTTGGCATAACAATGGTTTTAATGCTGTCTGATTGCTGTAACAATAATCAGGACTGGAAATGAACAAATCTGACTGAGCACAGATTAGTAACTTTTATTAGGAAAAAAATGTTAAAATAAGAACACAAGAATTCTAGTGGGTACTTTACTTTTAAATGAAAAAGCTACTGTACTGATGCTGCAGAAGGAAAGCTGTGTTAGTCTATGGTGGGAAAAAATCTTCAGGTCTGGGGAAGTGAGGTGAAGCTCATGACAGCTGATGCCTTTTCATAATATGTGTTAGAAAAAGTGCTACCAGATTTCTAGAAATGCTGTAAAGTCACTAGTGGGGCAATGACCGCAATTGGCTAAGAGATTTTCAGGTTGGTGGTAAGATTCTAAGAACCGTGTTTGTTTTTTTTAGTGAAATGTTTTTCAGGTTGTCTCATCTGCCCCACAACTCTGTGAAAAGTTCCATAATTTTACAGAAGCATGACTCAACTTTTTTTTTTTTTTTTGCTTTTTTTCATTTCCTTTTAAGTGTTATACGATAGTCATAAACTTCAAATGGCATGGGTAATGTTGAAAATGGCTAGCCAGGTTTGTTTCTTCAATCTGTATTTTTCCATCCTCTGTTACATTATCTATGTACAGTTTTTTTCTTTAAAAACGTAATTCCACTCAGCTATAGATTACTTCCGGATTTGGAATTCAGAATGTAATAAGTCAGAGCATACTTTCCTAAAGTACCACCAGAGGCAACTTGTTTTTTTATTCTACTAAGTGATTAAACTTTTAGAAGAAAAGGGTTAATATAAAATGTAACATTCTTAATTATTAACCACATTGCTATCTATGCTAAATATGTGATACTATTATTAGATCAGTTATTAATGAGAATAGTATATAGTATTTACTACTCAGGTAAAAATTAGGGTATGTATATCTCTTTTTCTTAATGAATAATTTTTATTAAAAGAATTAACACAGATTTAAAAACTACAGAAACAGAATAAGAAATAGAAAAGATCATAAAAGGGTAAAAGAAAAAGTGAAGAATAACAAAAAGGAAGAAAAAGATATCTAAAGAAGCAACTTCCAATCTTCTTTGCAGCAGTTACAAACATAGCAATTACCATTTTCACCCTCCCATATTGCATATCATAGTTCCCTTCTTCCTATAAACAAAGCTTTTTAATCAATGAATCACAAAATCAACAGTTCATTTTTATCCATTTTCAGCCAAAAGTCTATAAAGGGTTTCTAGTCTTTCATAAAGGTAGTTATAGTTCCCTCTTTAATCAAACAAGTTAACTTAGCCATTTCTGCAAATTCAGCCATCTTAGCCTTCCATCTTTGTGCCACATAATAGCCTTGCTGCAGTTACCATATATGAAACCAATTGTCCATGAGCCTTTTCTAGCTGAGTGTCCATAACTCCTAATAAGAAAAGTTCTGGTTTCATCTGGATGTTAATTTTAAAAACTCTCTGCTTGACCATATGTATTTGTATCCAGTATCTTTTTGCTTTTTCACAAGTCCACCATGCATAATAAAATGTTCTTTCATGTTTTTCACATTTCCAACAGTGATTAGAAGTGTGTTTATATATCTTAGATAATTTCTCTGGTGCCATATACCAATGATACATTATTTTTAAAAAGTTTTCTTTTAAATTGTAAGAAAATGTGAATTTCAGACCTTTTAACCACATTTTCTTCCATTGATCCATTTGAATACTATAACCAAAAATTTTGGCCCATTTTACCATACATTCTTTAACTTGTTCTTCCTCCATTTCAAATCTCAACAAAAGTTTATACATTTTAGCAATCACATGTTCATCATTTGTACATAATTCATTTTCAAATTCCATTTTTCACATTCTATTCCTGTTACTTTTTAAATCTATATTAAATCTTTCTCTTAATTGTGCATATGGGAACCATTGAAAACTAAATTGGTTTCGTATGCTGTGCTAAGGCAAATTTTAGTTAATCGTGGTTTATGGGATATAATTACCACGATCATAAACTATGATTTTTGGTATATCATTTAGAGTGAATTCAGTCAAACAGCAATTAATTGAATTCACTCTAAATTGTATACTACAAATCATTGTTTCCAAGTTACAATTATTGGGTTCACAAAACACAGTAAATCAAGACCTATTAAAGAAAGGAGGTGTAATTTAGAGATTAAGATGATGGCTATAGCCTGGGAAAACCCTGATTTAAGTTTCCACTTAACTGCAAACCTCACTGGGTGTTTTTGGCCAATGCTATAAAGCTATAAAGTAGGAAAGGGCTACACACAAAACTATGGCAAGGATTGTGACAAACAGGTTTTTTCACTAGTAGTTAAGCATAAAGGCACCAGAATTCTACTAATAAGAATTTGGAAAATGGTAGCATTCAGAAAATTGTATGTGGAGCACTTTCTTATTACCAGATGAGCTGAAAGTGATATTCATATGCCAACCACCAGATTTTGAAGAACCAAAAGAAGAGAAACTGATTTGTAAAATGCAAGAATGTCTACATATGGGTCAAAACAAGCACCAAGCATGGTCTGATACATTAAATCAAATGTTGCAAAAAGATGGGCTTTGAACAGGGAAATATTAATCCATACTTATATACAAAAGCTAGAAATGGAAGATGATGTACGTTCTCTGTCATGCTGATGATTTAATAATACATGCAAAGGACTAAAAGACATCTTGGAGATAGTGAACAATTTAAATTAATGGAAATAAAACATCTTGGAGATATTAGACTCTATCTTAGAACTGCAAAAAAAAAAAAAGACCAAAGCAGGCGATCCATGCTTACAGTTGAAAGATAATTCTGTAGACATAATAAAGTGTCTAGGTCTCATGCCAGAATGGGAGTCAAATGTTGTCTGGGCATTTGTTACTTTAAGAGTCTTAAAGAGAAGCCCAATTTCTGTCATTCAGAGCTACATCAGTCTTGGCATGGCACGATACTCCTAAAGTAGACAGGGCCAAGAAGCCATGCCTTCAGTTTTGCACCTGAAGGTTTTGCACCTGAAACCCTCCCCCACAAAAAGGGGGGATTTTTAGTTTTCCCACCTCTGGGCGGCCTTAAGGAATATGGATGGGCTCCAAATGGCCAATGGACCACACCTTTTTGTGCCTCTGCTTTAAGATACCATAGTCTGTTAAAGCACTGGGTTTCCTAGCAGAGATACCATGACAGAAAGCTCAACTCTTAAAGGCAGAGAAGTCCTATCACAGAACAACATATCAGTCCTGGGCATTTTTGATGTTAGAATGATATGATCTATGCCATTTATCTAAACAAGGCCAGGCAGAAAAGAGGATTAAGAATTAGGTTTCCTACTTCACTTACCCTCTTTCATCACTAAGACTTAACTATCTGTTATTTTTAAAAGAAATTATTCCTCAAGGTATCAGAGAGGGAGTGGTTTCCATCTGGAAGGTAGGGTGTTGGAGAAGGAAATTAATTCTTTATCCAGCCTCCATCTCCCCTCCCTCAAAAGCTATATCAGCTAGTCATAATTATTAACCACCTCCCATCCATGCCAGTGGTTAATTGCAGGGAGGAGTTTCAATGGCTCAAGCTAAGTAGGGAACAATTAATTCAACACTTCACCAAGGATAACATCTAAACATTTTATTCATGTAGTTGTAATGCCCACCCCAGCAGGAGGGAGTGCTATATTCAAATTCAGCCTGTGGAGGAACAATAGGCTATTCTCACATGGAAATGTTTCATAAATGATCTCATATCAAATTCCTTTCAACCCACAGAAAGCAAGGTATAATGCAGAAGGTAGGCAAATGTCTTTCAAAGCTTATCTGTTGTCCTTCTCTCTTATATGATGTATTTAGTTATTAGAGGGAAGGATATGGCTGCCATTCTGCACATTGTTACCTGTGGGTTATAGTAGGGCTATAAAAGAATATTACCATGGGACCCTTGTGGGATTTCAGGGTATTTTGCTCCCAGGAGACTCATGGCAGGATGAAGTCTATGTGGCATGTCTCTTTGCATATTTCCCTGTGCCTCCTCCCTGATACCCGTCAAAACCTGATTAATTTTTGAAAATGGACAAGGCAGCTAGGACTCTTGTCTTTTTCTTTCTTTTCATAGCAGATTTGTCAGTAAAAAAGCAAGTAAAATAGTTTGGGGTTATAGTTATATGCCAATCTGTACAACCCTAGAATACAGGATGGCTTCTTTTGAAACGGTATAGAACGGTCTTCCTAATTTTGAAGGTCCTCCTGTTTCTCTGATTTTACAGCCAGACATACAGAAATGGAGCAAGTTCTTTTTTCATAACACCAATAATCTAATTTATAATTTGCTTAGGTACTTAACTGAGTTACATGTGTCTCCATCTACTGTTTAAAGCATAGAAGTAGAGCTACTCATCTTACGGTAGACCTCTGGATCTTCTTTTCTGCCAAATTGGATGATGGTTCAGGAGATATGGCATTATAGAGCATCAGCCTTTTTCATGTTGATGCCCTACAGAAATTCTGGGAATACATCTCCAAAATTGCCAGCCAGCATCACTAATGACTGGGAATTCTGGAGCTGTAATTTCAAAACCTTTCAGGAAGTGTGCTATAGACTGAAAAATTACACTGCTCGTAAAAGCCGTGACAACTTGTGCAGACATAGTGGCCTACCTGGTCTCCTCTTTTCTTCTTAGATTAAATGTATGAATGAAAAGGGCTCTTTTCCATTTAATAGATATTAATCTGCCTTGACCTTGGGAGTTGGTTTGATGCACTCCTACATGTCTTCTCCTGCTCCAGGAGGACTCCATTGACTTACGCCAGGAGATCTTAAAACAAAAAACTCTAATCAGATTTTTGCAGGCAATGTAGAAACACTGTCAAAACTCACCCTAGGCTTTGCTTCTCATTTACCCTATGCAAGCTTTCAGTGGGCAATCCCTGTTCCACAGTCAGAGACCCCCTATGATATATTGATTACTTTTTAATTTTTAAAAGTGGTAAATTTGTTTCTTGTTCAACATTAACACCAGTGAAATAGTTTTATGCATTGGGGGTCATATAACTTCATTTATCATGTTAGGGGTCATGGTTCCACAAACCACTGACCTAGGCAATTCATTGGCTACTGTGACTCGGGAAGCTTGTATAAGCTTATTGGTCAGTGTAGGTTTCCTTGAGTAACAGTTTCACGTTACGTGTATTTGGACCGCATGCTTACCTGAGATAAACTTTACATAATTAACCCAATTTCCTGGGCTTTCCTAACCCACTAAGATGAAATGTGATTAGCTAGTATGTGATTCAGTATGTCATGGCTTTGTGTGTAATCATTAGTGTGCATTCTCACCCTGCAGTGTTTCCATCAGGCCCTTCTTCTGGAGATTTATGTCTCCTGATTTTCATTCAGCCAGTTACCGTAACTTAAACCAGTTTTTAAGAAATATCAGTTGGATAGCTCCTGTCCTTCTCTTTAGTTTTTTATATGAGCATTTTGAGGGAAAGAGACAGGGTGGTATACAAACAAGACAAATGGTTATGCCAAAATTGAATATGCCAGTAGTTTTATCCAACCTCAAATAAGCTTCTCTTTCCTATCTTGTTCTTAGGATGTCTCTCAATAATTTTGGGTTACTGCTTCCTGCTCTGAAAAAGCCCTGAAGTATGGGAAGGTAGAAAGGCTGAAGACTTCAGGGAAGATACTTGTCAAGACAGGACACTGACTCACACTTTGCCAGCATCTTGTCACTTAAGTAAGTTCTGGATACCACAGCCTACCCATGACAACTTCACTGAATGTTCCTTCTTGGAAAAACTGAAGAAAAATGGTACGTGTGTGTAAATTGCTGAAGAACTTTCAGCACACCTTTAGAGGAGAACACTGGTCCAAACTTGAAGACACCTAGTTTTGCATCTCAATTCAGCTGGGAATCTTGTTATATGGTCTTAGACTGGTCTCAAATCTATTGACTGGTCTCAGTAGTTGAGACTGTAGCATGCTAACCTCTAACATGATTTGCTTTGGTTTCTTGCTTAGCATACTTATAAACTATGCATTGTGGTATAGCTTATTGTGTAAACCCAGTCCAATTGTAATTTTGATCGGTGAACCCAGATTAATAAAATGATAATTTAGCATGTGTGAACATAGCCAGAGAATTGTTTTGAGGATAGAATAGAAAGAGAAAAGTCTTTTATGCCTCCCTAAGTTCTTTGAAGAAAAGTTGGAATAAAATATACTAATTACAAGCTTCTAAGAGCACACATTTTGACAAATAAACAAAGGAGTTAGCCGCAGTTATTAGGCTATCACACATTTCTTATAACACAAAGGAATCTCAATTTAAGTTGAAGTGACAGGCTGAAAAAAAAGAGGTATTGGTAAAACCAATCCAGAACCCTTGAAACAATGGTATGTTGCAATGCAGCTGTCTTCTTTTCAAGTGTACCTGTAGGAAGGAAGAAAAAACATTTCCGTAAAAAGTCCTAAATGAGACCCAGATCAGATGAGAGTGAGTGAGTCCTATATTTTCCATCTTTTGTGGCTTAGCGTTGGATGTTTTGTCTGTTTGGTTTTTTGATTAGCACATAAGTATCGGTTGCCATTTCAAATTTCCTGTGGTTTCTAGCAGACTGGCATCTCTTATGTAATATGCTTTGTGATTCACTGCCCAGCTTTTTACTCATTTTTAGGTTTGTCTTTACTAGCATGCAAACCATTGATCTCACACTGTGCCTCTGCATTCTTGCTGCATATCATGAGTTATCGATCATATATTTGATCACACAGAGAGGACATGCTCTGGACCCCTTCGGCAAAAGATCTCCAAATAGTGGGGTCCAGAAGATGGGCCTTCTCTGTGGTAGCCCCTGCCCTTTGGAATATCTTGCCCCTGGAGGTGAGATTGGTCCCCTCACTCCTGGCCTTTTGGAGGGATCTGAAGACCTGGCTCTGCCATCTGGCCTGGGGTGAGGAGGGGGATCATCAAGTGTAGGGTTGGCTAGTCCCTTAGTGGCCTGGCGTTGCTGCTTTGAACCATCAGCTTCCTGGATTTTTTCTCTTTTATTTTTGTGAATGTGTATTGTTATAGGTTTTAACTGTATATTTATTTATTGTTTTAACGTGTTGTGAGCCGCCCAGAGTCTCCCATTGGGGGGAGATGGGCGGGGGACAAATATAATAATAATAATAATAATAATAATAATAATAATAATAATAATAATAATATTGAATGTGAAGGTTTGGGGTCAAGAGAAAATTGTGATAGATTCCTCAATTGATCCACTAAAGACATTATTTTTGTGGCAAGTATAAGTTCTTTTTATTCTTGAATAGATCCTTTTATCTGTTACCCATATTTTGTTGTAGCTTTCGTTATTCCACACATTCTATAATTTTCCATTTTTCTTACACAGTGAGGGGAATCATTCATGCCTTAAAAATGTCCTTTGGACTTTGCGTATGTGTCATGCTGTGCCACTTCACCTATTTCTTTGTCCATAATGGCTCTTTGAAACCAGGGAATAGGTTTCCACAGAACGCCCCCAAGACATTTTGGTGGCTGAAGCAGAAAATTCAGATAGTTAATTTTATACTAATAGGAAAAATAGAAACTACATAAATGAGACTTCTAGTGGACTGAGAGGATGCTACACGTGGTCCTTGATAAGGATAGTAAAATAAAATAACAGTGTTTTGTTTAAAAAAAAATGGAAAAAAATCTCCCAAGATTTTGAGAGTTTCATCCAATCTCATTTTTAAAAAAAATTAATTTCAGAGTTCTGAAGATACTATTTCGGGGAGGCAAGCATGCTAATGGCCCCCATAGGTGACATGTTGATGATAATTAAATATTTCATTGTTGAAAATTTTAGGTGTAATGGTTGTCATAAAGCTAAAGACTCAGAACCTCTTGCTTAGAGCAAGGATTTTCACAGTCTGTTGAGATGATAATAAAAGGAAATGCTGATTCCCCATTTTTTGTATTACAAAATCTGTTTTCACCCTATGTAAAATTCAGAGATCCCTGAGTGTTCTAATGCTTCGAAGAACACACATTTTTGTAATTTTGAAAGAATGATGGAGCAGAAGCATCTGTTTTTCTATAAAAAATGGCATCACAGACACTTGAAAGGACATGGTACTAATGTTAAACTTGGCTACTGTTAGTTGATATCATAAGTAATACATAACATGCCTAAACATGCCTAATAAATATGCCTAAATATACGGGCATAAACACTAAATGCTGACATGCATTTAATGATCAATAATTACCGTGATGAATTGACAGAGAAATTATCTGACAAACTTTCCCCACCCTGGCCCCACCCAGTGATTTTGGGTCTGCAAAATCCAGAATTCTGTCTCAACATATTAGGAAGTCACCAGATTGGGAAAGTTGGGTTTAACATATATTATTAGGCTATAATCCTATATAAATTTATATTTGATATATAATAATAAATCATAAAATCATAAAATATTTGATGTGGATTTGATGACAACAAAATACATACATCAAGGCTTCTTAAGCTTTGCAATACTCTGCCCCCGTGAATAAAATGAATGATTTCCTTGGGTTGAAGATTGGCCAAGAAATAAATATGCCATTGACTCAGAAAACACAGCTGATCCAGAATGTAGCTGCATGAATAGTTATGAGTGTACTCTACAACTATGTACTCAGTACACCCACGTGATACCTCTGCTGTGCAAGCTACAGTGGTTACCACTTGGTTTCTGGATGCAATTCAAGATGTTGGTGATCATCTACGGAGCTTATTTATGGAACCACCTTTCCCCAGTCATCTCTACCTGTCTTGTAAGGGTCATGATGGCTATGCTGTAGGTCCTGTCAATTAAACAGTGCCATCCTGTGGGACCCTGGAGGTGTGCCTTCTCTGTTGTCATTTCTGCCCCCAGAATACCATTCCTAATTTGTTTTTGGTTTTTTTTCACCCCAACTTTGCTGTCTTGTAGAAAACCTTTGAAAGCTTGCCTTTTCAAAAGGCTGGAGCAGGGCAATTTGTGATCCTACTGGATGGATGGTGCATGGCTGGAATGTTCTTGTTTGTATATTTCCCCAATATACTACTTTTCTATTATTGTGATGTTTTCAACTGTATGCTACCTTCAGGTTTTTGATATGGCAGACATAAACATTTAATAAATTATTATTAATAGTATTGGTATGGGCTTTGAAAAAGAATACAGTTGACTGAGCTCACATAACAAACTACAGAGCACAATGGCTGGATTTGCACTGTAGACCAACCAAAAGCCAAACAAGCTACAATATTGCTTAGTGCAGTTCCCAAGCAGTGATAACTATTGCTACTGGAAAAGGAAAAGTACTTGGAGCTGGTCAATGGCTCTTTTTCTATGGACGGTAAACACTTAGTGTTTGCTTCTCAATTTCTGCCTTCTGTCCTCAGCAACTTTTGGCAAAACTTACAGTATAACTATAATTTATGGTTTCTGAGAGTTTTGGCTTCTAGCTATTTACATTCATTATGTGCTAAATACCACAGGAGGTTGAAATGTTAATAAAAAAGCTAATTGTCCTTCACTAATCTAATGGAACAACAAAATGTCAGACATGTAAACTTTTCCGCAGGAAGCCTGTAAAAATTGAGAATTCCAAGAGTGATGTGGCAAAGCTTATGGAGAGTTCTGTGTATTTATGACCCATTTCAATCAAATAGAAGATTAAAAAAGAATATAAATATCACTGTTTGTAATGTTGGGGTACAAGCTGGGGGACTAGCACAGCTGAGCATGAATACAGGGGAGATTATTCAGTGCTCCTGTTTGAAATAGCTAATGCAAATGTTAAGAATTATTGACTTAGATTTTTTCACTTACAATAACATACGTGTTTGTTTAAATGCAGCATAGCTTTGCTCCTATGGTTTAAAGTGTGCCCTTCCAACCCATTATTATTTTTGGGTAACAAACACTTCAGTTTCCCAAAAATATACTTCCTTTCCCAAAAGTATACTTCCTCTTCTTCAATCTGATAGAAGTTTAGAAAATTGTTTTTGTTGGCTGACTTTATTTTATATCACTTGTATGTGCCCTTTTCACCAGGCTCCAAGTTGCTTACAACAATGCCTTTATCACTTATGGTGTGGAAGGATGCCAATCCCCACCCCACCCCAGGCTACATCTCCTTTAAGTCCCTGGCTGTCTGTTTCCTCATCTGAAAAAGTCTAACTTCAAGGGAGGAATTCAATCCATCTGTCTTCCTTTGGGATTTAACTGAAACGTGAATCTGTATGAACATACGATTCGATACTAAAAGAACAATAAAACATGTATTTGTCCATGTCTTAACTGTGCTAAGTTTATTACAATCCATGAATCTTTTTTAGAGTTTTAATTTGAGATGGATCACTTTGAACAGATAGTAATTCAGTCTGTAAAATCTAGACCACCATGTCCAAAGATGTCTGTGAATGTTACATGTCACTTAACAATCTTTGGCACTGAAGATTTCATACTGAAAGACAATCTACATAGATTCCTATATCTGCAAATATAAGTTGACTGAGATTCAGAGAGAGGCTGTCAATGTAACCTGCATGCCCGAGTGAAGATTCACAATCTTCATCCCCATGAGTGAGAGGTGGCCCTTCTTCATGAATACAGATCATCTTGTTCTTCTCTCTGTTGGATACTACAAAGATTTTATATTTTTTAAAACAAAGGAAGAAAGTCCATGGGAAAAGGCTGGGTATCTATCTGCCAATGGCATCTAATAAGTGGTTAGAATCTCCCAGAAACTACAGAAGTCCAGAAAACTGAAGTAGGAAGCTTCTGTTTCTATAACACTAGGTAAATACATGAAAGCCAGTTTGGTGTAATAGTTAAGGCACAAGGCTAGAAACCAGGAGAGTGTGAGTTCTAGTCCTCCCTTAGACATGCAGGCAGCTTGGTGACCTTGGGCCAGTCACTCACTGTCTTTGCCATAGGAACTGGAGGCAGTGGCAAACCACTTCTGAAAATCTTGCCAACAAAACTGCAGGGACGAGTCCTGGTAATCAAGACTGGCTTGAAGAGCACATACACACAAAAAACGGTATATACATTTGAGCTATGTGTCTCATTTCTGTTTGTTTTGTGGTGATATGTTTCATCTTCTTTATCTATAAGTACAATTTATGAGATTGGACATTTAATTTCAGACTTCCTTCATACTTAAACTGCATCCATGGAGAGAGAGAGAGAGAGCACGAGAGAGAGAGGGAGGGAGAGAGGGAGAGAGAGAGAGAGATCCTTTAAAAACCGGTGACTTGTAATATTTTGAACTTTCTATTATTTTAGAGGTTTTGGCCAGAGAGCTTTTCATCTGTAGCAGCTCAGTGCCACACTATGGTCTATCTTGTACATTGTATTTTCTTTGGGATTGATCTGACATGATCTGATATGTGCTTTGTAATTATCTCCTTCACATTGCATGTCTGAATTTATTAATTTTAATACTTAAAATTTTAAAAAGGTGCTTTTTATCTTATTTAAATTATAAAGTTTGATTTTGTTTACCTCTTGTGAGATAGAATTAACTCTCAAGAGATAAAGAGGGGAAGGAAGGACAAAATCCTCTAGTTACCGTGACTCTGCTCCATATAGTGGCAGTATTGAAATTATTTCACCTTTTGCATTTTGATATTTTGATCATCAGAAAGAGAGCCCTAATCTCTCTTGCATATTGGGGTTAGAGACTGGATGCCTGGTGAGGGCCTCCTGAGGACAGGTGGTAGCAATAAGAACTACCAAGCCACTACAAAAGTAGGAGATGGACCTGAAGATATGAAAACCATAGATCTTCTGTGAGAGGATATTTGTGAGCAAGTATTCACAGAGATTCAGAGATGGGCTAAATCTTTGTGTAACTTATTGGTTCTGGCTTATTGTGTGATATAGTTATTGCTCACTATGGCTTGTTTAGTAAATCATAGTTAAACAATGGGTTAGTAGAATATGCTAATCAGCATTCCTGTCCTCATTGATTTAAACTATGTACTACTAAAACTCTCATGTCTGTAACCTTCACCTGGGTGAAACAGTGCGTCATAGGGCAACAATTTTTGAACCAAGGTATCTCAAATGGGCTAACTTACAGAATGTGTCCAAAATCTGGGATCCATTACTCCCATCAGATTGAAATTTGGGAAATTTGTTGCCACTTCAGTACTACTGTGGTGCTGTACTGCTGTGGACAGCCCACATCACATGATCATCATGGGCGTATCCCCAACCTCTTTCCCACCTCTCTCTGTCCCCTGCACCGAATCAGCTGGTGGTAAGGCCCAACAGACAAGTAGCAATTGGCTGCTTTGGAAACAAGTCAGAAATCTGAAATCTCTTAACTGTGGTTAGCATTGAGGGAAGGAGAAGGGAGTGACTTGGATGCCTGCTGGTGGGGTAGGGCTGGCTGGGGGATGCTGGCAGTCAGTAGATGAGCCCTCTTCCTCCCTCAAGGGAGGGGGCCCTTGGGGACACGCCGAAATGGGGAGCAGGGGTACAGTTGTCCTCACAGTCTGCAGTCCGTTTGTTCCAACTCCCCCCAGCAAAGTAGCAGGCAGTTCTTCAGGTCAGCCAAGGAGGAGGAAGAGGCTTCATTGGGGCTCTCCTGAGGGTCATAAGGGGAGGGCAAATGGCACAAGCCTATATTATATGTAGGAAGGAAGGGAAGGAGGGTTCTGACATTCCTTGCCAGCTTCCCACAAGCCAAGTCAATAGGGAAGCCGGCAGCAAGTTGTAAGTTGCTCACACTCTCACTGCTTTTTTGTCCTTGGTCATTCTGTTTTGCTGTTTAGGTAAGGAAATATCTCTGAAACAATGACTCAGTGGGTCATAGGTTATCTAGTACATTCTAAGATCTTTGCTCACCAGTATTCCCCATCAAGGGGGAAAAAAAAATTCTGTGACAATGATTCTTAAGATAGATGAATTTAATTGAAATATTTTTTCTTGGTGGTATGTACTGTACCTTACTTTAGAAAGAGGGTTTGAATGTCTTCAGTCTCAGCTAGCTCTCCCTAATATTTTTACCCTTAATAATATCCTTATTATTTTTCCTTAAAATTCTTAAGGAAAAGCATGTTTTGGTGTTGTAAATCAATTGTTTTTAATGTTTTTAATGATTTTAACAGTTTTGCTTTCTCACTTTTAAAAACAAATATCATCTAAGAGCCTCATATTTGTATAGCCTTCTTAGAACAAACGCCATATAATCTATTTTCTAAATCTTGCTAGTAGCGCCTGTCGTACCCCATAATTATTTATTCAGTCAGCAGATGGTCGTTCATCTTCCTTGAGCTTGCTTTGTATTTCATATGAAACATGCTTTTGTTGTTGTTGTAACAAATTTTATTAATCAGTAAAATTGGAGTAGCTTCCAGATATTCTGTTGTGCCCCCATTCTCTGTAACAGTATCCCCCCCCCCCAGAGATAAGGATGGTGCTCTCTCTCTTGGGGTTCTGGAAAGCTTTGAAAACCTTGCTTTGGTCCCAGGCCTGGGGTTGATGTTTCTTATTTGTATTAGGCCCATTTTGTTTTGTCAATCTTGTTGTTTATTAGATCATTTTAGTCTGGGTTGTCCATCTGATTTAATGTTTTTAGCTGTTTTTATGTGTTTTTCTAGTTTTGTATGCTACCCAGAGTCCATTGGAGTTGGGTAACTAATAAATTTAAATAAACAGTAATAATATTGATGGCAGGGATTGGAACAAGAAAGTTCCCCTTTATTTAGTAAGGGAGATAAGATGAGCCAGCTGAAGGATCTTAACCAAAAGATTCTCCCAAAGTAACTCATACAATCAACAAAGTCATATGCCAGTGCCTTATGGTTTTAGGAAGAAAAAAAAAATCAACATCTGTGTTTAAGTTAAAACATGTGCCCTAATCCCGTAATTTTCTTGTCCTTGTTCAGACAAATCTTGATCTCATTTTGTTCTTTGGAAAAATAGTGGTGACAACTTTAAAATAATTGGCAGTTTCTGAAGTTTCCTGTCTTTTCTTGGGAGTCTCAAGCAGTTAAATCTTAAATATGGAGCTGGTATATTTGAACTCTAGTACACTTGCAAGCAGCTGGACATTAACTCAAACTGCTGTATCCCTTTGTTGCTTCATGAATGTGCTTGAGTTTGCCACATGCTGCCATAAATATATTCAGGATAAACATTCTGTTAGCCACTTTAAGAATTTGGTTTGTTTGTTTAAAGAGAAGGAACTGAATGTTAGGGTCAGTTCTCTTTCAGAAACCAGTGCAGCTCAGTAGATTCAGTGTATGAAGCAGTCAAAGTTAAACACTTGCCAATTTCTGAGATTCCAACGAACACCCTTTATTTAAATCAACTACTTTGATAACTTTGGTTGTAGAAAAGACTCCTATACAAATAGTTCAGCTGCAGCCACATGCTGAATGTCTTAGTCCTCATGGAAAGACATTTTGCCTATCTTTTTTGACTTCAGGTTAAAAATTAAGCACAACACATACTATAAAGACAGACTGTATGTTTAATGTAGCATTTCTCTACACCTGCTTGATCCTGGTCCACGGGAAGGCTTTAAACTTTGGTCAGATTCTGCGCCACACAATCTCTTCTTGTGGGAAGGTGCTTTAGCACAATATGGCAATTGCTATGTTTGTGGCATTCAAAGGCAGCACACCTGGTACAGTTAAACAAGGTAGCAGCAGTAAGAAAATGTGCAATGGCTAACTTTAAAAATAGAACACTATAAATTAGACTTTTGACATTGCATCTTTGAAATATTTTTAAAAGGCTGACTGTACATTTATAACAGCAATAAAAGGCAATGACTTGGTTCATCAGAATATAATTGCCAGCAAGCCAGAACTTGTTTACTAGCAGTCTTTCTCTTTCAGACTTACCTGATCACCCATGCTTTTAAAATAGAATTAAGGTCTTTCTTAAATCCAATCAACATGAACCAGATATTAAAACTGCCACTTGAGGGAGCCAGATGTTGATCTTTGAGTCTCCTGCAATGAATTACTTGCCCCAAGACAACTTGCATGTCGGTTATAAGTTCTGACTTTTAGCTTTTTGCTGTCTATCCTTGGAAAACAGGAACTTCTTCATAAAGAATCTCCTGTTTCTTCTGTAAAAGAACAGGCTGAAACTTAATTAAAGAGACCATCCCCCAATCCATGATAATACCTACCCGTAATGATCAAGTGTTTTAAAAAAGGAGGGATATGACTATAAAATGGTAATCATTTGCCTGGAATGTGCTCATGTTTTCCAAAGTATGTATGCATGTATACACATATATATGCACATATTGCTTGCAACACTGAATATATATGTATGTATGTATGTACATGTATGTATGTATAGATAGAACACACACACATGGATCTTGTAAGCTGGTAACAAGCTTGAGAGAATTCTGAATTCTTATTTTTGTTTGTATTTGATACTGGGCTTCTTTGCAAACATAATAGCCTGCTCACTCATAACACTGAGTTTTTAAAACCATGGTATATTGAATAAACCACTATTTCTGGCTGTGTGTATGTGTTGCTAAAACCCTCATTGTGTTTTATGTGTTTGTCTGTTCATACCTTCAGGTTAGCCCAAACAGTGCATTATACTGCAACAGTTTTTGAATTAAGGTACCTAAAATCCACTAACTTAAAGAATGCATAAAAAATCCAGGACCATTACTCCTGTGGAATTGAAATTTCCATGATGTTCACACTGGTTTTATTCTCAAAGTTGGCCATTGCAGTGTCCCTGTGGTCGTGTGGTCATGATTTCTGATGCTCCCTGACAACTTCTCACAAGCAATGTCAATGGGGAAGCCAGCAGGAAGTCGCCCACCTATGGTCATTCTGTTTATCTATTTAGGTAAGTAAATATTGCCTTATTACTGAAGTTCATTTGCCACAATAATTTTTCTGTTTGTGATATATACTCTTAGATGAACATGGGACCGTCCAGCACTGGGATAAAAAAAATATGGTTAACCTAAAATTTAATGTTCATTCTGGTCACATCAGACTGCACTACCTTCCTGTCAAAGAATGTGTGTGTGTATATATATCCACATGCATATGTGCATATATATCTATATGCAGATATAGGTGTGTGTGTGTGTGTATGTGTAATAAAAACTGTAGTGGGGATAACAATAATTAACAATAATTAAGCCTGAACAGCCACAATATGTTTTAGTGTAAAGTGTGAATCCAGTTAATACAATGTCACTTCCAAAAGCATGGGGGACTTATTTTTTGTGCAAATCACCACTTGATTACTTCACTGATGTTCAAACTGTTTAGCCTTGATTAAATCTCTCATGTCACATTTCTGGATCATCTCAAAGGGCATCCCACATACAAACTAAAAGATACCAGTGCATAGATAACTGCATCTATGTTCTATATGTCCAAGCAGACAGAGATGTAGCAGGGAAACAACATAAACTAGCAAAAAGAAAGAAGTCCTTTGAACTTTTAATAGTGGTGGTGGATCCAAGAGCATCTCTAAGCTATAAACTTGTTCCTTCAGTGGCTGAGCATTCTTTCCTTGTCACTTACCAATAGTAAGAGTCACTTACTATCAGTATTTTTGTCTGATCTAAACTGAGCTTTAGCTTGTAAGTTGTCAGAAAATCAAGTATTATGGAAAGTAACAGTGTAGGAAGGCACCATATGATTTTGCTCATTAGTTTCATGCATACATTGAACAATTTAGGGATCAGGAGGAAATCCTGAAGGACTTGAAGTAGAAGATACAATACAGTCACTTCCTGGAAATAGCTATCTGAGTATGAGTGAAATCACTGTAATTTCATTCATGATCAATTTGGACAGCTGTTCCAGAGGTTTACCCTGGTAACATAAACTACAAGGACACCGACAAGATGGAACTCCTCCTACTCCTCTCCCAACATTCCACAATGTGACAGAGCTGTTTGGTTTTCAAATTGAGGCCAATTGAAAAGACCCAGAAGCTCAGAGTCATTCAAAAGAGATTGCTTCTTTTAAGAGATTCTTTGTTACATACTTGAGCACCTTACTCAAGGGGGAAACATTCACCACTAACATGTACCTGTTGATCTCTCCAGGTTTAGTAAAAAGTTTTATGGAGGCTGGACCACTTCCTCTGTTTTTAAAAAGAGGACTTTGTCTTGGATTCATGCAGAATAAGGACTGAATGTGTTGACATATCAGCCTAAATCCTACTAAGTTTCTTGTCCTTAACTGAATGAAAATAGCCTTTCCAATTTGAGGATTTCCAAAACAGCAACAAAAGATGCACTTCTGTCCTATTACCATTATTCTTATTATTTTTGGTGGGGGAACCACAAAACGACAACATTTGAAAACAGTTGCTGCAATCGTTTTTGTAAACAGGAAAGAATCTTCAATACTTTTAAGGGGGTTTCATTCGCTTCTCCTTTTGGAAATTTGTTTTTTGGGGGAGGGATGGGAAGTTACAATTTTGTATGAAGAAGGAATAAATCCCAAAGATTCCTAGGCAAAAAGCCTGCAGAGTTTTAGAAAGCTAGGTACAGAGGACAAAGAGTCACAATGAATGAAAAACCAGACAACTTTGTTGATGCCTGCTCCTGGAGGGGCCAAAATCATAGAAAGTTCATTCCAACAGAAACAGAGTGGATATAGGGTTTATGTTGGTAGATATGAACCCACAGTAACAAGCAAGATGCAGAATGACTTGGCTACCCAACTTTTTAAAACAAGCATTTTATCTCCCTTTTCAGATTTCATCCTGTTGTTGTGTTGCTGTTGTGTGCCTTTTCTGCTCCTGTGAGAATAACCTAACAAAGATGACTGAATAGTCCTGCATTATATTCCTTCAATCTCATTCACCCTCCCAAAATGCTGTCCTTGCCCAGATTAGCAGTTGACAGAAACATTTAAATTTCTCTTCAGTATAATATTGGCAGTTCTTCCCCCTGGAGTGTTTAATGCATCATTTTAATGATCTCATTCTCTAGCTTTTGCTAGACCATGGACTAAATGTTGAGCAAATAAGTCTTTCTGGACATAAGAATAGCCTTCCAGTCAATCCTATTGGAAAACGTTTGCTGCAAAAACTACATTCTATATTTGCATCCTTCTTTTTACAGTTTGCAAACAGTGCTTATGCAAGACATATTTTACTGCTTCTCCATACCATTGTTATATAGTATATTCCAGAGAAAGAGATCTTGAACTTTGGTTAGTCAAGAAAAGCTGACAAGACATTTAAAGAAATATCTTGGTAGGTGCAGAGGTAACAGAAATCAAACTGTTCCTCTACGGTAGCTTTTGGATCTCCAGATGTTGTTGGATTACAATTCCCTTCATAATCTAGGGACTGAAGATTGGAAAAGGCAGATCTCAGTTATTGAACGTTCTTACAGGTTGTCTGATAGCAAGCTACAGTATATTATACAATTTGAGATGCTATCAGACTACACTGATCAATGAAACACAGTAAAGTGTATAACTGAGTTGTACAGACATAAAACAAGAGCTAAGAATGTAGTCAGGACAAGTAACCCAAGCCACTGATTACATACAGGCATATTTAAAATAGACAGATGTAAGCAGTTCATAAATTATTATTTTTTAAATTCTAAAACATTTCTCCACTTTACAGAAATGAGATACTGAGGTAGAATCTAGTGCCAAGGACAATGCCTTTCATTCACTTGTAGATCATTCAGGGATGTGATACAAGCTATAGAAGCAACTTGCATATGCATTAAACTTTCAAGGAATTAAGTATGTTAGAAATGGTATGGACACATTTGTTCCAGTAGGCACAAACACTGAAGGAAACCAGAGTTACACCCACACATATTCAAAACTGCAGGGCTTTGGTGACCAGCTGTTACTATTCCTTAATGCAGTTAGTAACTTCTCTTCCTCCAGGCACCCACCACACTCCTCCTCCTCCTCTTTCTCATAGCAATTCTTTGGACCTCTCAGGTGGGCTGATGAGTAAACAAATTAACTGGCCACTTGGCTCAGGCAGAGAAGTCTGGCTTGAATTTTGTGGTGTTGTTACATCTCACTCAAGTGGCCTTTCCTGGTGATCAACTGGAACAGCCAGACTCATTCAAGGCATTTTGCTGACTGAAATACAAATGGTGCCCTCTTCCTTGGCAGATTATATGGATACAGAAGACAAAAGATTCTATGGACACTGCTTTCCCCTCTTTGGCAGATTGCTACTTAACATCTTTTGTCTGAGATGACTACTCTATTCTGCCTAATGCCACCCCCTGACTGTCTCCTCCTCCTCACTATCCCTACTTACCATCATCTCACTGGAAGCAGGTAGGCAAGGACTAAGCACTAACATAGGCCATTACCATTTCTTTTCAATTCTGCGTGTCTAAAATACACTTATGGTTTCATAGCCCAGTCCATGATACATGAGAGCATATGTACACATTTAAAAAAAAAAAAAAAGCAGTGTTCTTGGGTTATTCTCCCTTTCACTCTTATCTCTTTTCATCTATCTTCTCAGAGATAGCACAGATTGACTTACTGGTGTTAATGACTGTAACTGTTTCCTTTGCAGGCATTTTAATCTTCTGGCACTTAGATGAGTCTGGGTGCAACCTGATCCAGAGAAATCTCAAAATTCCTAGCAAAGACTAGACTAGACTAGATGTCCTGGGAATATTCCATTAGATAAAGCGATACCAGCAACAGCAGCCTGCAAATGCAGCTAAAAAAATCACAACTCTTTTTCCTTTGCCATTCTTCACTATTCCTTACTATTCTTTATGACTCATCATTCTCTGCAACCAGCACCTAACCTGAACTGCAGAGATCTTCATTTTAATTTCTATTGTATTGTAAGTCTGCCACCTCTCAGCTAGTGCTCGCTATAAAATAGTAAATGTTTTGGATTGTCAGAAAACATTGCAATGGTATGAGAAGCTGCCTATTAAATGGGATTAAAATATATATTTCTCATGAGAACAGACTGAGCAACATTGCAATAGGTCCTTTCATCTAAAAGGTCTGCTCTTGTTCAGGTTTTCAGGTGGTTGCTCTCTTGAAGTAGAGCATTCTTCCCATGCTTTCATTCTCCTTCTCCTTTTATATCATACAGTATTCCATGTTTACTTTGGGAAAAGATCCACCTCAAAAAACAAAAAAATTAAAAAAAAACTTTTTTCTGCATTCTTTGGAGTTCCAGTGAAGAATATTGATGGCTAATACCCAAACCTTATTTTTCAGTGGATCTATCTTTCTACTGACAGCTTTTAGGGTTGATTAATAGGGAAAGGAACTAGAAGGAGTGGAGAAAAATGGGCTTCTCCAACTTCCATTCAACAGTTAAAGGAACTAGAGGTTAAAAAAGGAAAGACACACTTGATCAGCTTGGCCAAAACTCAGTTGGCTGACAAATCTCCTCTTACTGAAGATTGAGAATAGACTTGTATGACTTGCGAGGTGTGAAGCCCAAGGCAACATTGCAAAGAAGTTTCGTAGCCTACAGCAGAGTGTCAGTTCTACAGAGTTTGTGACCTGCCTGATAAAGTAAAAAGCAACCCAAACAGCTGGATTCTGCCAAGCCCTTGACAAGCTGTAGATGGCAGGTGGAGTGCATTTAGCTTGATCATTCACACAAAGCTTCTAATTTGACTAATGGAGCATGCGAGGGGAGCAAAAAAAGTGTTTCCGGCCATTTAATTTTTTAAAAGGCCTTTTTAGGAAGCAAAATATGTATGCTGTTATTCTTTAACTGTAATACAAGCCCCAGGAAAGCCAAACAGGATAATCTGAAAATTAATGGTCTGTGCTATAATTAATAAAGTGCAAAGGGGCTACTTAAAGTCATACAAGGTTATTCATATTATTTGTGAAATAAATATCCGGTGATAAAAATCTGTTGGAAACTTTTCCTTTATAGAATATTGGGTTTTATCATTCTCTCCCCACCTAAAGGTTTGATGAATGAAAATGGTGTCCCCGCCTAGATATTAAGGTTCACATTTAATTGTGCTGGTACCCATATACAGAATTAGCCTGGACATATCAGGATTTGGGACAGGTATCCACTTAACATTGCTAGATTCAGTTTGGCAAGTAGTACAAGTACACTAGAAGAGCTTAGGTTGGAATCATTGTCTCCCCTCCGACCCTCAAGAAATATTTACAAAAAAGAAGGAACTGAATAGTATTCCCTTCTCAGCACTGGACTAACACATGTGACCTTCTGACTACTAATAAGAGCAATCCAGCAATAGAAAATACAGAAAGTTTGTCTAGTAAGGAAATGCCAGATATTTGGAGACATATCCACAAATAGCGTACTGGGGCAGAACAGATATACTTTGAACAATACCAAGAGGAAGTATGCATGTCAGACGAAGAGGGAAGCAGAACATTTTGTATTTTGCATGTTCAAAATCACTCAGAAGAGAGTAATGGATACCCAGGTATTGGTCATGAATTCATAATTAGGCAATCATCCCAATCTTGTTCATTCTGATTACCAGCAAAATATAGAGAAAAAAGGCTTAGGATGATGATGAGAAATTAATGGCAAGCTAAAGCATTATTAGATTTCTGGGAACCAGGGTCTGGTTATTGCTATGCAATCTTCTGTGACGGCTTGAATGTCTCTTCCCAATCACTAATGTTTCGTGAGAGCCTGAAATTTTACAGTCTCATACAAGCACTTTCTGGGTGTGCAAGCCAATATAAGGAAAAGAGGAGAGCTTTGGGTCTAGAAGTATGGAATTGGTCAGGATGGGGGAATAGTGTTAGGAGGGGATCACAAACAAAAGTCAAAGCATTAAATTCCAAAGTGTAAGTATTTTCAGACTACTTTCTATTTTGAAGTAATCCACAGACAGTTTGCAGCAAAGCATGGCCTGTTTCTATCTTCTTTGTTCTTCCCTGAAGGTCTTCCCTCTGGAACAAGAGAGTTGAGTATCCAGTTTCCAAGCAAGTACATGTAAATCATTCTAAGTGCTGTTTCTTCAGTCTACTTTGTTGTACCTTTTCTACATTCCTCTAAAAATTAAGACCTAAAAGAACCATGGATGTTTTGAGCCTCAGTGATATTACATGATAATATTACATTGAATGTATTACCACTGCTATTTTACTTCATCTGATAGCTTTCTGTCAATGGCTGGGTGGGTTTTCCAGCCAAAATAAAAAGGTAAACTCTCCCTCAAGTCACACTTGACTCGATGATCTCATGGATGTGTTCATGTAGCTCTCTTGGCAACATATGAAAATAGTTTGTCACTGCCTTCTTCTGAGATGTCTTTTCAAATTCCCAATCTAGCCTATGGCTCCGGGATTTGTTGGTGCCCTTCATCTAAGTACTGGGCTTTGGGGAGTCAGTCAGGGTCATCTAGAAGCTGCCACATACAGCAAAATCATACTGGTGTATGTGGCAGTGTACATACACTTATGAAAAGTGTAGGTTAATTGTCCCATCTGATCTTCCCTTTCTGCTCAAATCTCACACTCAGTTACATAGTGAAGCCTTGTGCACCATTAGTTTGCATGCAGATCACCTATTCATATATTGCACTCAAATTCCAGCAAAGCATTATATTACTATATCTTCTTCAACTGAACCCAACTTGCTTTATTTGTGGGATAGAGAATTATGGATGCAATAGTTTAAAGGATTGAAACTCCATGGCATCAGTAGTTGAGCTTTGCTTCATGCTTTGCTTCATGTTTCTCTGTGGTTATTGATTAAATCACAGTGGCTGATTTCATGTTGCTCACTAAAACATATGCTGCGGTCTACAATCTACAGAATGGAATAATGATACAATAATTGGGTTCACACGATGTGTTAAGATTAAACCAAACAATGCATCTTAACATGATGGGAAACAAAGATTCCCCGTCAATTTTATTAGGGAATAAAGTACGTATACAGTATGAACAACCTTCATTTTACTTCATATTGCAGAACTGTTTAGAACACTGCATCACTTTCTCTGGAAAAAGCCTGTAAATATGCAACCTTGTCTTCAGTAAGTAACTTAAACAATCACGCAAGCAAGCTTTCCTTTCTGAAATTCATGCTGAATATGACAGCAAGCAGAGAATTTCCGTATTCCTTTCAAATGCCTGAAGGAAGCCTGTAGTCATCCCTAAAACCATTCAAGTACAAATTTTATTCTCCAAAATGTTTTGTTCTCCTTTCTGATCCCAGGCCTCATTTTCCCCCATGTTGCTCCTAACCCTCAATTCTGAAGTACGATTTATAAGGCTTGGTTCTCATAGCTTAGCAGGATCCAGTGCCTATGTCCAAACAAACCATGTAGTGGATTAAGGCAATGTCCCAATAACACGCTAAACTGTACAAACTACTCAATCCCATTTTAGCGTCTTCTAACATATTGTGTGTCACAGAAAGTGGCAGTCATTAGGTGATTCGAGCTAATCTCAAGCAAGGAAACAAACAGCACTGAAACCTGGCTATTGCTTGGATTGGAGACTATCAGGAAATCCCTGAGCAAAAGGTTAGACAGAATAAAATAAGATAAAATAAAATAACCTCCCAGAAGGCAGACAAAAAGATCTAAAAACTCTAGGAAAACTTTGCATAAACTTAAATTCAATAGCTATTAGGAATATTCAGGGATTTCCCCACATAGACAGTTTATAAAGGATACTGCCATTTTTCCAAGTCAGTGAATTTATTACATCAATAAATATTTAATCCAAAATGAGGGCCATATGCTCAACAGAAGACATTTCTTGTGTTTTGCCTTTCAGATACATGTTATACAACTAAACCCATCTGTTCCTTTTGAAAGAAGTGAGTCAGAGCAGGAATCAGCTGATGGTTGTGGTTGCTTAATCCTTTTCCTACCCACCACGTTATTGGCACAACTGGTTGCATAATATACGAATAGAATAGGCATATGTGAATGCAAACCAATATCGTAGTGACCCCGGGCTTCACTGGGAAGGGGAGGAAGTATGTGCCCTGGCAGTTTTACGGTCTTCCTGAGAGTGGCAAAGGTCAACTTGTGACATAAATCAGAATTGCTTAAGACCCTGTTATGCATGAGGGAACTTGGTCTAGTTCTCACACTGAGAGGTGGCTTTGGGCCAGTTGTGCTGACACTGTAATGGGAAATCCCCAGTTTGTTGCTTAGACCAGCATTAAGACATCCATGCGGTCTTGAGCAACTTAATCCCAGTCAAGTCTGTAAAAACTTAAAAGGCAAATGAGGTCCACAGTGTGGCACTGGACTCAGAAATCGTGGATCATAAAAGAAATCATGGATGACTCTTAATCCAGTGTTATTATATTCATATTGTTGAGAAGATCTGTCAGACACTACAGGTTTTTTAAGTGGTGGCCCCATCACTAATGCAATTCCCTCCTTCAGGAAGTACATCTGACTTGCTCAAAAGTATGCATAAAGATGGAAAGATTTGGCATAACCCACAATGGAGGAATGGTTGGTGAATATGATGGAACTTGCTGAGACGACCAAATTGGCTTCTTTGATCAGAGAAAAGACAATATCTATGTTCATTGTTGACTGGAAACCCCTTGTGTACTTTTTGTGTAAAACAGAAAAAAAGTGAACTTATGATTTATGGTTTTGATGATTAGACAGGATAGATTATAGAAAGAAGAGAGTCATGTTGTAATTATAGAGTATGAGGTAAATTTATAATTGTACTTATGATCCTGTAAAGAAGATTGGAAACTACATCTTTGCATTTTTCTTTCTTTTCTATTTTTCCTTTACTTTTTTTCCTTTTCTTGCACTTTTTGCTTTCCTTCTGATTTCTTTCCCTTTCTTTTCTTCTTCTTACTTTATATGAGCTTGTATTAGTTTTTGTCTTCCTTTTTAAGATGTTTAATAACATTTAATAAAATTACATTTTAAAAAAAGTACATCTGACTTGCTCATTGTCTGCTTTTAAATGGAAGACTTGGTTAAAAGAGTGAAATAAGGAAGTGCACTAGCAACACTGTTATTCAGTTTATTTATCAGTGATACTGTCTAAGCCTTGAGCAGAGAAAACTTTTTCCTAGTGAAGGTGGGAAAAAGGAATTTATCAGTACTTCTTTATTATACACGTCTTTGTAGATTGTTATGGGCATTAGACAGTTATGGATCTACAAATTCCTTAATTTTAAATGCTGAAAAGATAACTGTGGTGGTAACTGGGGAGAAAATTACATAAATGGAGAGTAGGGGAACATGCTATAGAACAGGTTCACTCATATCAACACATGGGAATTCTTTTTATGGCTTCAACTGATTGGTATTCTCATTATAGGCTCTCCCAAATAAAAAATTTATTGATTGTTGGTTGGAATAATACAGTTTTGGCATACAAGTTTTGGCATCAAATCCCTCCAGTTGTAACTCTTGAAAAACAAGCCAGTTCCTTATTTTTTGCATGCAAAAGAGATATGGGGGACTTCTACCTCTTATGACTTGAACTTTTCCAAAACAAGCTTCTTAGAGCTATTTTATTTTAACCTTGGGTAAAATACTCATTTTACCAGATATTTTTCCCAGACCTAATTTTGTTTTTCAAATGATGTTGGTTTCTATTGAGAATAAGGTATTAAACAACTGACATAGACAAGTAATGAATTATATATGGTCCAATAAAAGGTCAGGGATTAAAGTCATGAACCTGCAGGATTCAAAGAAATGAGGTGGCCTAATGGCTCCGAAACTCAGATTGTATTATCATGCCAGATGTCTACCATGGATTTCAGTATGGATTGTATTTCCTTATCATTCCATCACCACAATGGAAAGGGCAGGCCTTTCAGAGGAGCTGCATAGATCTATTTGGGTTAATACCAGTGGTGTGCTTAAGCTGGCTTGCACCTGCTCATGAGAGCCAATTGTTAAATTTTCTGGGATTTTGTGCTGTATGGCTGACAGCAGAGGTGAGCCTCTACGCCTAGTGCACCAATCAGCTGTTCTGCAGCTAGTGGAGAGATGCGGCAGCGACAATGGAGCTGGCAGAGCCAGTACTTGATCATTTAGCAGCACATCATTGGTTGATAGGCACAGAAATAAACAATTTTTCAAAAGACTACGTAATATTAAGTAACTTATGGAATGTTTAGGATCAATGCAGGAAAAGAATAAGTCCAGATTTTTCCTCTCTTGCATTATTACTGAATGTCTGTTTTTATGACAAGGAAGCAACCAAGAAATGTGCTCATTGGAGAGACAACAAGTTGTTCACATTACAAGACTGTATTATTAACAGGACAAAATTAAATTCTTCTGAGTCTCTTTTTACACAGTGCCCTTCCACACTTAATTGGTTTCAATACTTTCAAATAACCAGCACAATAACAAAAGAATTTTGGAAACAAGGGGGAATATTGAGAAACTTCACTAAAATTGAAATCTTGTAATTCATAATACTGAACATTTGATGGGTACAATTTATAAGTTATTAGTAAAGTATAACTCAGAACCTAAACAAGTCAAAAATTATATGATCAAATGGATATAGAATTTAAATATAGTTATAGGGATGTACCAGTTCAATTTACATTGAACGTTATACTTAGAATTGATATAAAATGTTTTATTACTGGTACATTATTCTAGTAATTGCTAAAATGAGTAGTTCATTTTCTGCAAAATACTGGAAACGCAATGAGCTGGTTTCTACTTCCATATGTGGTGGCAATGTTGCAAAGCTCAGAAATACTGGAAAATAATTAACCATAGAATGGAACAAAATTTGAAAGTTCACAATTCCATTTCATTCTGAGATCTTTTTTATTAAACTTCACTAAACCTTTTTCAAAATATAATGAACTGGCATGATATATGTTAACAGTTGCAGGAATTCTATTTACTTTCTGTAGAAATGATCTTTGATCCTCCCTATGAAAAAATACTCAACAAAATTGTGGGAATATGCTTCAATGTCTTAAATAATGTTATATTTAAAAAGGAAATGTGGTGTACAATTCAATCTTATTCAGAAACCATTTTTAGACTACAGCTTTACAGATGGAATTGTGCCACATCCAAAATTTGAGTTCTAGAGTTTATACTTTAATTTGATACATAATATACATATTATCTACATTATTCTCTTAATGTAGTATTCATTACTATAGTTTTTTCTTTTCTTCTCTTATTGACTTCAATTGTATTAACCAAATATTTTAAAAATTCAGTAGAGGCATGTTTTGACTAGAAATTTGGTATGAAATGCCTTATAGCACTTCAAGTTTTTATATGTGTAGAAGAATATATTAACCATGCGCTATTTTATATTTGTTGGTTATTTATGATTTGATGGATATCTGCTCTATTTCGTTGTATATTTTTTTAAGTACATGTATCATTTGATTTTTTGTATATTTTTAAACTTTAAATTGTATTAGTACTATAACTTTTTCCTTTCACTTTGAATATCATAATATCTAGTTTGTAAAAATAAATAAAATAAAATGGAAAAAAAAACTATTTTAGGTGTACCTAAGGACACACCTATCTCCTTTCTGCATGCAGAAACTGATACATACCCAGTTAAAGCCAAAATAATTGTTAGGGTCTTTAATCATTGGGTTAGGCTTCTTTCATTACCTGATTCCCAATGTGCCTTTGGGAACAAATGAGATCCCTCATTTCATCTTATACTTGTTGGTTTACAAACTTTACCAATCCTTTGGCTTTTTACCATATTTTCTTCTGAATTCAAATAACAAAAATGATAATCATCTATTTTAAAACAGGATTTTGGATGGTTTTCCTCAAAGGAATCTTTCTACAGTTTCACAAAATAACATAGCCTCTGGGTCTGTACTCAATAAAACTGGAATCAAATGTACTATTCAAGGTGTATAATAGAGAGGTACTCACCAGACTATGGTTTCAACAAATGTTGTCAGCTACAACAGAGAGCTGATTCCTTAAAATACTATATAATATGCATTTCTGCCCATGCTCCAATTAAAACTATAGAAAATCTTTCATGCTCTTGAATGAAAAGTAATGCTTCCAATATTTTAAGTCACCAACTAATGGCAGTACTGATGTGCTAGCTCTGATCTATTCTTTATCATCTATTTTTTCACTTCATTTGGTAGGAAATTGCTGTGAGGAAATGTTGTATTGCTATTGTTTATGAAATGGAAGTCTGCAGTGAGTACTCAGTGAGCTTTAAGTAACATTTGAAATTTTGACTGCCAATGGAGTCTCTCCATTTGAAATTCACCATTGAATGCAGGTTGTTTATGGTGCTGACTGTGCAGACGTGAATACTGTACATCGATGGCCAAAAAATGTAAAGACGATTAACCATGAAGAACTGATTTGTGTGACTGAGAACAAAGTGGACTGCCTGTGACAACAAGTGATGAATTTCACATGAAAAAGTCTGATAAATTGATTAAGGGCAACTGGTGGATCATTCAAAGGGAAATTGCTATCAAGCTTGGCATTGCACAGAAATGGGTGGATCACATTATTGATCTTCTTCTATATCAGAAGATTTGTACCAGGTGGGTTTCTTGCATGCTGACAGCAGAGATGAAAGTTTCAAGAGTTGGAATTTGCCAAGCTATGAGAATGAAAATGAGAAATTTCTTGATAGCCATGACAGTTGACAAAACATGGACGCATCACTATGACCCAGCAATGAAGCATCAATCCACGGAATATCATCACTAAACTTCACCTGAAAAATAAATAAATTACCCAGGCTTCAGCAGGAAAACTCATGTTTTTGGCTTTTTAGGAACTCAGAATGTCGCATGGATTTGAACCTGGCATCATTATCAATTCAGAGTGCTACACTGCAACACTCAAAATTATGAAACAGTAATTAAGGAGAATTTGGAACATAAGAAGGATTTTTTTCTATAATATGACAGCGTTAGGCCTCATAAGTCACCCAAGAGGCAGTTGTGAAGTTGGATCTTACCATCTTATCCCACCCACCAGACTTTGTACTGTGTGACTTCCACCTTTTCTCAAAATTGAAGGAATACCTTCATGGGCATCTGATTCAAATGAAGAAGTGGGAGATAGATGATATACTGACTCTCATGTTTTGTTTCCATCTCTCCCAGATGATGATAGAGACTCGAGATACTAAGATACCTTTTCTTGATTCCTGGGCAAACTAAAGTAGTACTATGTAAGGTGAAAAGGGGAATAATTTGGGGATATACCCTGCTGACAGGAATCTTAACATTCTCGTGGAGAATTACCACCCAAAAGCTCTCATGGTGTGGGGATACTCAGTGTAAAAAAGTCTCCTTAGGGAATAATGGGGCTGGACAAGTATGTCATTCTCCCCCATTTTCTGGGGAAAGCAAGCAGCGACAGGAAGGAGCTACTTTGCCCCCTATGTAATTCATGGGGGGAAAAAAAAACTGGACTCCCTCAAAAGGATGTTATAGGTTTTCCCTTCCCTTCCCTTCCCTTCCCTTCCCTTCCCTTCCCTTCCCTTCCCTTCCCTTCCCTTCCCTTCCCTTCCCTTCCCTTCCTGGAGCCTCTCATTTATAAAGGGAACGTTTTCTCTCCATTCTCATTGACTAAAAAGACAGGTTTTCATATCAGATCTTAAGACTGGTTAGAATACCAGCGGGACTTTAAATTGCATTTTTCTTACTGAATAACTAACTCAAAGTGAATCTGGAATAAATCAAGAACATATTTTTTTCTATTCTCTTGTATGCAGATGATTTAATTTTGGGAAACCCAGAGGAGGAAGACACAGAAAAATGACACATTCAGCCTTTTCCCAGAGAACCAGTACTATGTTGTCTCAGAGGACTCTCATTTCAAGGAAAACTTAGAGCTTGGGACAGACAGTGAGGGTGTCAGGAAATTGTCATTGGTTGAATGAATCAGAAAGTTGAGAAAACCCTTCAGGAAACTTTGTAGAGAACTGAAGCCAATAAAGGCAGCTTCATGCTCAGCCCAGGCACTGTTTAGCCCTAGAAACCTTGGGGTCAAACTAAGTGATATGAAAACCAGTGCCCATCTGAGAAATGAGATCCTCTTGAGTAAAAGCCTGCAGAGAACTTGGGGTTCTCAGGAGTACAGAATTTTTCAGGGCCTTAGGACTTATTATCCTCAATATATATTGGAGTTTGTCTTCCCTAGGACAGTACTCATCTGAGAAAAAGTATACTTCTTGAAGACTTCCTCGGCAGGGCTTTTCAGTGCCAAACTACTGATTATGTCAGGTTCAGCCCAAGAAACTCCATGAGACGGTTCTGGAATTGCTTAGTTACTTTATTAGCTTGCACCTGCTAGACAGAATCTCGCCAGACTACAGTAACTCTAACTCCCAAAGTCTGCAACTAAACACTACGAATTCCTTAGGGTAGTGCCAGTCTCATCCTCTGCTTTCACATGCTCAGGCTGTGGGCTGAGGAGATGCTTCTTCCTATGACCTTGAACCTCCTCATCCAAGTCCTCCATCACAGATTACTTCCTTATTTATTATATTTTGGTCTTTCCTTTCTTGCTACCCATTCTTCAGTCCAAGACAAAATCCATGCCTTTTTGAGAAAGAGAATTCCCCATTAACAAATGCCTCCTCATGACTATGAAATCTCTGTGGCTTCCAGCCTGGAGTGGATTGTGAGAACTCCAGTTTCATAATCTCCAGTGTCACACTGCTGGTTTTCACTGATTGTCTTTTGGACTTGCCTTTCTAGTTGCTGGTTATTCAGCTAGATTTCTTGTGTTTGACTGTAGGCTTCATTTGGACTCTCTTTCTGTTACTCCATTGGGTTTGACTATGGATTTCATGATGGAACCTAGTGCAGTTTCATTTCAATTAGGTCATGTGTAATCATATGACCTGACAAGTTATGCATCACTGCAGGGCATGGAAGCATCAAAGAGGGTTCCCTGTAATATATGAGCAGAGAAAAAGGAGATCAAATTGCCTTCAAAAGTGCCTTGACAACGTCCAATGTGTTTCAGGCACTTGGTTCTTTTTCAAGGTATCTGTAACTGAAAATGCAATCAATCAATCAATAAAATGCAGACTTACTAACATGGAGGAGTCTTCTTAACCAGAATAATTAAAACCAGTATAAGAATTATGTAACACTTATTAGAAAGCAAATGTACCCCAAGCAGAAAAGATGCCAGCTGGATAGATTTTTTTTCTATTCCATGGTATGCTAAGCAATTTAGAGAACTGCACGTGCCAAGAATAACTCAACATGTATGAGTGTTGTGTAGTTATTTGGTTAATTCTAATTTCTGTCATCGTGAATGTATTGCTGATTTTTATTATGGTATCATCTATAGTCATTATTAGATCCAAGATTCAGTATAAGCATTTTAGAGCATAAATGGCTGATGACTGAGAAAAGTTTGCAGGAGGCAGAAAAATGAGGTAAAAAAGTTGTAAAGGTAGGAACTATGTAGACAACTGGCATTAGCCAGAAACCTGAACATCAGAATTGATAGGAAGACTCTAAGTTAGTTACTAAAAGGGAACCCTGATGTTTCTAAGAAAATATCTTTTAATTTGTAAACTAAGTAACTCTTCATATCCTGAGAGAAGACTTCACTACTGCATGACAGAATACTGTAAGAATATCAATAGGGAGTATTACATTTTACAGTATTTAATAAATTGAGTTGTACTAAATTTGACTCAGACTTGGGTTGTTCAATATCCCACTCCAAGGATTCAATAGTGCAGAACTGGCTGTTCTGATCTGTGTGGGCACTGGGATGGGTGGTTGGGTAAAGTCATCTAAATAGACTTGCATCTTCATTTTACATGTAGATGCAAGTTTCATGCCTAACACAGTGCCATCTTTGCAGATTGAAAATGGAAAAAGCTGCCCAATTTTGGTTTTTCTTCTAAATTGTCTAATGAGATGTTTTTGTATATTAAGTAGGTAAAGGAAAAGACTCCCTTGAGGCAAGTTTGACATCTAGGGATATGGGCAACAGTAGGGAAGTGGCTGGCCCTTGCCTTCATTCAACCCTACTGACAAAGTCCATGCAGTTTCCCTGAAAACTTTATGGGAACATTGTTTTTTTAAAAAGGCTCATCCTAGTGCTGCCTCCTACTAAACAGTTTTATGTTTATTGACTGGAACTGGCAGTCAATGATTGATTGACCAGTGATTACACATTAAGGATAATGAATATTAATTACCCAGCACACGTAGTCTTAGAAGGAGTTTGCTTCTACACATCCTTCAGCTGAAAATTGCAACTCATATTTATACCTTCATGTCCTGGAAAGCTACTTTATGTCTTCTTTGTATATCTCAACCGATCTGCTGCAATATAAATCACTTGGAAGCTGCTGCAAAGGGGTGTAGACTTTGGGGAGAACAACCCTGTCCTCCTCCCAGGCCAAGGGAAGAGGCAGTTTTACATAGAAACAGGGAACTAGAGATGTTGGAAAAGGAATCTGGCATATTTATGGCCTTCCTGGAACCTGGCACCTTCCAGATAAGGAGTTCTATCACTGCTGTGTTTAGGGACTGCATTATACTTTCTTTTACAACTGATCTGTGCTGATTAAGAACTACAATTCAACACATCAGGAAATGCTGCACTAGATTGTATATGGACTGTAGGTATTATCAGTTATTATCAAAATGAAGCCAGAGAAACACACTAATTCAAATCCTCCCTTGAGCATAATTAATCTTAAGCAGGTCATATATCTTAGCCAACCTACTTCACACGACTGTTGGAAGAAGAGCATGGAGAGGAGATAAGACAAAGGATGTAAACTATTCTGCATTCTGCAGGATAATATTATAGCTCATAAATGTCATTCAGGCCTCAGAAACAGGACAGACTTCATACTTCTGTAGTAAACTTTGTTTCTGACAAGAACCTCAATCCACCTGGAGGAATGAATAATTATCTGCTTATCTGGGATCACCTGCATGCAACTTTATGGCTGTGAATCAAGATTCTGACAAACTAAGTTACATTTCAAAATGTATAAACAACTGGAAGTTAAGGGTCATCCTCAAGAATTGCTTGTCCTGAGCTAGAATAGCCAGTAACCATGTCTCAAGCCCAGGAACATACAATGTCATCCCATTGTGAAGTCAGTGTCCAGCTGTCTTTTCTTTTTCCACTTCAGATTAGGGTTTTCTGAGATCTGCTGACATGTACTGTGTCATGTACAATTTGCATGTATGGTTTGCATTCTGGGTCTTATTTTCTTGTAGGCAAATGCCTCTGCTCCATTTGCTACTGTGTACTGTAGCAGGAACATCCTTTCTTCTCTGGTCATTGATCACTGTCCTCCGTGGCCATTCCATTCTAGACTGTTGAAACATATTTCCCCTGTTTTGTATTACAGCTTCACCAATGGACCAGTGAAAGGCTGGGCTTTTTAAAAGAAGTTCACCCATGGAATGGTGAAAGGCTGAACACTTTGGTTAAAAAATTTAAAACAGATTTGCTGATAAACAGTAAAATGGTGTACCTATTATTGTTGTGGCTCCTCCTCCTCCTCCCCAAATTGAAATGTATTCTGCCAGTTTCCCCTTCTAGGCCAAGAGATAGGAAGAATGATAAACATTAAAAAAAAACACCAATATGGTTCATCAGTGGATGCACAAGACAAGGAGGTTTCATGTAAGAGGGGGAGTCAATTGAAGAGGGTTTGTACAAGGTATCTATCAATAGAAACCTCATATCCTGAGAGACCTGCCCAAATAAAAGAGTGTTAGGTTAAAAAAGGAGGGAATCCACCAATAAGGGAGTGGTGAACATGGTCTGGACAGAGCATCTAGCATCTCTGGAGCCCAAGCTGAAGAATGGGTTGAAAATATTTCTTAAGCCAGCTTAATTTCCAGCTAGTTTATGCACAGGAATCAAGTTGCAGTGCCAGAAGCCTGCTGAGGACTGGGTCTGAGTGCTAGAGAGGGCTATTCCTAAGATTCTTATATGTTGGAGATTTTAACTCTCCTTTTTTGATACTGAGTGGGAGACAGGCTGGCTTAAACCCTATACATATAATATTCAAATATCTTATTTTATGCAACCACCTAGCATATATTAGATGCTGTTAAGACATTGCCTCAATTAGCTTAAGTTACGTTCAGGAGATTTAAAAAAATATATTAAAGGAATTATTTTTTCCCCTCTAGTCTTTTAGCTTCAGCAGAGCAGATCTCTTAAAAGCTTATAAAGTCCTACATTTAAGAGGAATCCACTTACCTGACAATAAACACATTTTCTTTTTCATATATAAACTATTATTTTCATACTGTCTCGCTCCAAGTTGGGGATGCCCCCTTTTCCTGGAATAGTAATTTCAGGAAGTCTCCCTTTATTATTATAGGAAGTAATAAAAATATTTTCGTGAACTGGCTTATATGGCCGCGTCCCAGAAAACATGTCTGTCTTTCATTTCCTTTGAAAAAGATTCTCCACCATCTGTCTTAATTCCAATGCTGAATTGTTTTCGTAATGCATTTTTTTCTGTTGCTTGATGTACATCTTGTCTGCTTCTTCAAAGTTTTCTGGATAAATAATTTAAACATGTTCACACAACTACACCAGCCACAGCTGGTGGTAACTGTGAATAAGCTACTCATTGGTCCAGGACCAGGCAACAGAAATGCACAAGTCCACTTGATGTTTTACTGCTGTTTTTGCTAGTATTCCGTCACATTGAGGGGCGGGGGCTGACCAGCTTGCACTTTTCTTTTCCATTTAGAAAAAAGTAAATATTTCACTGAGCAAAAAGCTGAGCCTCTATCTACACCTGTGTCACTGTTTTACATTCCTTGTGCTCAGAGTGGGTAAGCAGGGTAAACTCATGCCACAGCTGGAGTAGCCTCACTTTGCAGCTGTCTCTGTGACAGGATGGAAGGGAGGCTGGAAGGGAGGCTAAACCTCAGATTAATCCTTCAAGCTGGCACATGCCAACCAGAGTTTAGCATAGTAAATGTTTACAAACTGTAGGTACAGGTTGTGATAAAGGTGTTATAATTTGGCCTATGGTCCCTGTTTTAAACATCTTGCTAGGCCTAATTCCTTCCTTCCTTCCTTCCTTCCTTCCTTCCTTCCTTCCTTCCTTCCTTCCTTCCTTCCTTCCTTCCTTCCTTCCTTCCTTCCTTCCATTTAGAGGCCACATGACTCCAGATGACTCTGGGCAACTTACATTAAAAAAAATAAATAAAAAAGGAACAGATCATAAATGTTGATAGACTGCACCTTTTGTTCAAGAGCTCAAGGTGGTTGTTTGGTATTCCTTTGTCCCATTTGCCCCCACAACAACCACCCTGTGAGACAGGCTCAGATGAAAGAATGACTGGCCCAAAGTCACCCAGGGATCTTCCATGGCTGAACGTATACTTGAATCTAGGTCTCCCCAGTGCTAGTCCAGCATCTTAACCAGTGCATCATACTAGCTTAATGAGTTATACAAAGGCACTCTTGTTTGTCTGTCTTCCCAGATATTTAATCTCAAGACAGTTCACACTGTAATAAGCAATGGTTCACTTAACAGTAGTTTACTGAGTAAACTAGAACAGCTATGTTTATACAATATATGTGGTACAGTGTTTTAAGATGTTGGACTAGAGTGAGGAGACCAGGTTCTAGTCCACTTTCAGTCATGGGAGCTTCCTGGGACAGTTGAGGCCAGTCATTCTCTCTCAGCCAACCTACCCCATATGGTGGTTTATTTTCAGGGGAAAAATAGGAAGATAGAGTGCTATGTATGCTGCCTTGAGCTCCTCAATGAAGAGGAGGTTATCAATTAATAAATAAATAAACCAAATAACATTACGGCACTGGGGAAGAATTGTTCCCTAGGTTCAAGCAATGGAGACCAGACCCTTTGTTTGGAGTCAGATCTTTACTGAATACACAGAGGGGGGTGGGTGGGTAAGCAGCAGCTCTACCTATGTAGCAGAAGATGAAAATGTTTTATATGCACAGAATCAGGCAACAAGCTCGTGATCTATGGAAGTTCTAAAAAGTGAAAGTTTTCCACAGGGGCTGATGCAATTCATCCTGTATCCTTATCACTTGTCCTTGCTTCCATCCGTCAGCTAGCCAGTTCAAGCCACATCCTGTTTTTTCCTGATAATAGCAACTGCAGCAGCACTTGGGAGGAGAGAAAGAGGGGGCGGGGGGAGCACAACCTTGCTTAGACTATCTATAGTCATTCTTCCTTCAATGGTTTAGCATGATGACATGGTAGATCCTGAAGTTCTAATAAAAAAAATACAAATAAAGTCTGATAAATTCAAGTTTTCTTTCCATTTTCTGGCAGATGGGATGTAAATCTGATTTTTGAATTTCCAGTCTGGGGATACTGGATATATTATCATTTATATTCTTGGAGGACTGTCTTGGACTGGGGATGTGTCAGAGAGCCTGTTCTTCTCAGAGCAATGGACTAATTTAGAAATAGGTTTCTGCCAACCCAATTATCTTATAATGGATAACATTTTCTTACCAAGACTTCATTTATGGTATTTATTTAATGCAATTTAGTCTCCAACTGACTCTGGGCAGCTCACAAGATATTACCATAAAAAAACCCAAAACAAACCAAGATGGGATCCAGTCACTATAAACAATTATTAAGGGTCACCCAAGAAGGGGCCCCATCCATCTCAACAATCAGGTCTTCAAGGCTTTATGGAAGGCACATGGATTTGGGTAGCAATCTCATTCCAAGGGGCAGGTGCCACAACAGAGAAAGCATGCTTCCTGGATCCTGATAAATGACACTGTTTAACTGAAGGGACCCAGCATGTGCCCATTCTGCTGGCATGTACCAGCCAGGCAGAAACTATGGGAGATAGGCAGTCCCTCAAACAATTCCAGCAGATACCAATGTAATTCTACCTGCAGAAATGCTCATAATTACATAATTCCTAGCAATTCCCTCCTGCTACTCAGACATTAATTTTTGAAGGAATATTTATTGGGGGGGAAAGTGAGGGAGATATGAATTGAGCAGGAGCCATTGTAAGTGATATGCTCCTGACCACGAGCCGACTGCAGAAAGAATACTTAGTCATTAAATAACATTTCCCAAGAAAATTTCCACCATATAGTTTATCTTCAATACACAGATAGCCCAGCTATCAGTGAATGCTAACAGTTGATACTGTATTTGAAGTAAAAGCTAGATTAAGAAATATATGGAAACAGAAAAGCCTACTTCTATCTAAACTACATACTGGAGGATAGAGACAGAACTGTGGGAGCACAGAGACTAATTTAACTACCATTAAATTCATGTTACAGATGCTGGGTCAGTGTGTGAAGATTCTCATCTGTCTCTTCCCATTTGCCCTACTGGGCAAAAGTGCTCATTGTTGCAAAGAGATGCTGCAAACTCCTAAAAACAAAACAAAAATACTGTACAAATAAATGATTTTAATTTTTAAAATGTCTGTTCTTTAAGAACTAGTTTTATCTCCTGGTCTAAGACCCATTTCCCCCTTTATATCTACTATAGTTGAATTCTGTCTAATATAGTGTTTGGGTATTTTTTCTTCTTCTTCTTCCCAAAATACACATAAGATCATTTCCATTTAGCTCAGAGGAACCTGGGACCCTTCAGATGGGGATTTCAATTCCCATCACCCTCAGCACATATGGCAAAGGAACAAGATGCTGGAAAATATAATCTAAGATCTGGTCACCTGGTTTAACCTGGCCCTATGCATCGTTGCTGTCGTCGGTTTTCGCGATGAGGAAACTAAGTTGTGACGAGTAACCGAGATCAGCCACTGGGGTGTTTTCCCCTGGATATTTTCCTTACTTGAAACGCTGTTCCATGCTCTATTGCGCTAATGCTCTATTGCGCTAATGCTCTATTGCGCTAACAGGCTGTGCCTTCAAATGCTCACGTAGAAGCTAATCCCATTGCCTACATTGGAGGGAAAAAAGGGACTCCAGAGCAAATATACTTGCCGATATCCTGGTCGGCTTTTTCCTGCGGCTGTCGCAGCAGGTCGCTTTTCCGACCTCTTCCACGTGCGTTTCATCTACCGCTAGCCGTCGTCCACGCGTGAGTGACCTTAGCAAAGCGCAGTTCAATTTTGAGCGCCTCCTTAAATCACTGGACCAGCTGACTCCCCAACTCCGCCCACTCGGCTCCGCTTGCGAATGAAAACTTTCCAGCCCAGTTCGGCCGAAAAGAGGAAGGTGCGAGGGGGCGGAGGGCAATCCAAAGAAGAATCTGGTCTTTTAGGATCGTGAGGTGCGCCATCCTCGAAGCAGCTAACGCGCACCGTCGACCTTGTAAGCCGTACGCCCAGCGTGCTTTATTATAGTGAGAAAGGTTGGGAGAGAGCGGGGAGGCTTCTAGGAGGATGGGACGGGAAGACCCCAGAGAGTGACCGTGTTAGCTGGTGGAATAAGGAAGCCGTTTGCTCATTACTTAGAAACGAAAAGGTGCTCTCTTTGCACGGCTGAAAAACCAAACTGCTCCTTCTTGCCAACTTGCTGCCGTCGGAGCGTCTGTAAAACTGAACAGGCGGGGTTCGTTTGGAGACGAGGAGAAAGAGGGCTTTTGTGCCAGGAGTAGTTGCGACATGTTAGTGTATTTGCGTAGCTTATTTTGACTGGGTGGGAAAAAAGATTGCATGAGTGGTGATACTGCCGCTCTTACGGAACTGAGAAGAATCCGCGGAGTCTCCCTTTCAGCGTTCCGGGTTTAGATGATTTCCCACGTGGTTGACCGTCTAGGGAGTAAAGATTCCTGTTGGTAAGAACCGTAGGTAACTGAATACAAGCCCTTGCAAGCCATTTTTCCATCTGCCAGGACTGCTTTTAAGGAAATATTCTTGGGAGAGAGACGGCGTGGCACTGTTCGTTGGAGTAACTGCTGAGCAGAAGCCGATAATGTGGTCGTGTTGAGGACAGGAGCTGAAGAACCAGCGTAGACGCAGGACTTATTAGATGAGACAGTAAACATGTTCAAATGCAAACAAAGGAACAAGGGTTAGAATCCTTAAAAGATTCTTATACCTGGGACTAAATTCTGTTGAACATAACAGTAAGAAGTATGGATGGGACTGATGTATGTCTTTGTATGTAGATTGGTTGATATTTCTCCCTGCTTAATCAAGGATCAATGTAATTAGTGGACAATTTATTTGTTCTTTTCCTCAGTTTATCTGTGACCCTGGCATTTCACTTGTCTTTTCTACTTCTTGATAAAACTGCTCTTAATCTATTATTAGGGGAAGGTAGTGTATGAAATGGTTGAGTTATACTTTAGTCAAATGCATTCAAGTCTTAAGTTGCTTATAGTTATGTCAAAGACCAGGTAGATTACAGGACACTTAATACAAGAGTGGGGAAACCTTTGGAATTGGGGAAGGAAGTCATGGGTGTTCACAAAATGGCCATCGTGATGGACTTGACGTGACACAAAGCATCAATTTGCCAGAAGGCAAAGTAAGAAGGTTGATTCCTACCATTCTCCTCTCTCCAGGTTATTTTTAAAAAATGTATTATTAGACTTATTTATTTTTATGTCTTCAAGTCAGTGTTGACTCCTGGCGACGGCCTGGACAAGTCCCTGGAGTTTTCTTGGCAAGGTTTTTCAGAAGTGGCTTGCCATTGGCTTCTTCCTAGAGCTGAGAGAGAGTGACTGGCCCAAGGTCACCCAGCTGGCTTTGTGCCAAAGGTGAGAGTAGAACTCTCAGTCTCCCAGTTTAACCACTACAGCAAACTGGCTCATTAGACTGATATCCCACCTTAATTTGTACAACTCAAGGCAACATACACAATACTCCTGCCTCCTATTTTCCTTACAACAATAACTCTGTGAAGTGGATTGGGCTGAGAGAAAGTGACTGGTCCAAAGTCCCCTAGCCAGCTTTCGTCCTGAGGTGGGGCTAGAACTCATGGTCTCCCAATTTCTAGTGTGGCACCTGAACCATTGCACCAAACTAGCTTTTCATTTACTTTTGCTTTTTTTTCTGGGCAGGTGTGCACACTTGTAGGTTCATTACTTCATTATTTTCTAAGAATGGGTATAGGTCCCCTGTAAGCTGCTGGTTTTGCTTCCCACTTACTTATTTTGTAGTTACACTAACTTCCTATGGGAAAACTATAGGGCATAGCAAATGCCTTGGAGGACCCTGTCAAGATTCAAGAAGATCCAAGCTGAAATAAAGGGCAGAAACCAGCAAGATGAATTTCAATAGGGACAAATGCAAATTCTAGCATTTGGGTAGGAGAGAAAAAGGCATGAGTTTAGGGCAGCGGCAGTAGCAATACAGTACATGCAAAAAGGATCTGAGGATCCTGGTGGACTGTAAGCTGAACATGAGTTAACAGTATGATGTAGGTGAAAAAGTAAAGCCAAAAAAATAAAATAAAATGCAAGACTACATTAATAGAAGAAATGTGTTAAGATAACTGTTCCTTGCATTGGTTAGACTGCATCTTGAATATTGCATCCAGTTTTCAGCATCTTATTTTAGGAAGGACACTGACAAGCTGGAATGAAAGAGTGCAAACATAATGATTCAAGACTTGGAAAGAAAAAAACTTATGAGGAACAGTTGGATGTATTGAGCTAAAGGTGTGGGTTTTCCTATGCAAATGAGTATGTTTCAATTAGCATATTCCTCACAATATCTGTGATATGAGGGAAGAAGACACTACTTCTCAAGTTTTTAGAATAATCACCTGGAAAGTAAGCATCATACCACTTTGAAATTGCAAAATTGTCTCCAGTGGAAAATTTTATGAGAAAACTGTGACCTAAAAGACTTCACATATGACATTTCTATATTGGTTGTGTTTAGCCTGGGGATGAGAAGATTGCAGGAACAAATGATAGCTGTCTTAAGGTATCTGAAAGGCCAGATACTTTAAGACAGCTGTCATGTAGAAGATGGTGCAGAATTGCTTGGTTCTTCCAGAAGATAGGGCAAAAGTCGGTAGGTTAAAATGAACAAGATGTGTTCATAGAACATCGGGAAAAATGTCCTAATGGTAAGAGCTATTCAGCAATGGAACAGAATGCCTCAGGTGGTGATGGACAGTCCTTCACTGAAGGTGTTCAAACACAGGTTGGATGGCTGGACAAGGAATTGGTCTAGATGATCTTCAGTATCCTTTCCAATCTTTATATTCTGTGGTTCTCTGACAGAGACATCAAAGGTATTTATGGACACCATATTTCTTGCCCTGGCTTAAAGTGTCGGAGTTGAAAATGTGTATGGTGTGTGTGTATGTAGTTATGTGTATATAAATTTATATTTGTATTTAAAATTTAGATACCTCCCATCTCACGAAAAAGTGACTCTGGGCGGTTCACAATAAAACAGCAATAAACATTAATTAAAATACAATAAAAACAATATAAAATAGAATAAAAATAGAATAAAACCAAACACATATGCAAATAATATCTTCCAAGATGTTGATGATCCATGGGTGTGGAGAAGCAATCAATAAACCTAACAGGGCTAAGCAACCTCCCCAAGAAGGAAGAATCTTCCTTCCCCTCTCCTTCCCATCATTTTCTGAATTTTGCTACTTAAAACTCATGGTACATTGGGGAACACAGTCGTATGCAAGGAAAAGAAGGTAGAGGTTATTCCAAACTTTTCTGTCCTGTTCAATCACTCTGGCCATTGTGGGTTAGGGATTCTAATGCTGTTCTGTCTGGTTGGTGATGCAAGATGGGAAGTAAGTCACAAAACGAATGGCACTTCATCCTTGCATTCACTTACCTGTGTGCTCTCTTTCTGAATTTAAAGTTTTGGGCCTCTAGTAGCTCAGTCCTTCATACAACCCAATCAAGAAAGGGTCAGAGAACAAGATACTGTCTTCTTTTACCATACCATTCTCTGGCTGGACCTGCTAACCCCATTCCTCCTGTGCTGCATTATCAAAGAGAAAGGATGAGTGAGGTGCAGAGCGTGGAGGCAATTATCACTTGTCTATCCTGCCTCTCTGAGTGGCACAGATGAAGATTGAATTCCATAGGCCGAAGCCCTGCTGTTGGGTTACCAGGAGGTGGAATTCAGATGAAAGTGAACAAGTAACTGCTCCTGCCATGGCCACCTCTGCTGCTTTTGCTCACTCCTTAACCCTCCTTAACTCCCCCACCCAGCAGTTCGGCATACAGGGATGGTGTACCATTCCAGGTGAGAATCCAGAGCTTGAGCAAGAGAGAATCTTCCTCTTTGCTTGCTTTATTGCCCCAAGAAGCAAGCAGCACCTGTAGGTTGAGGCAGAGGAACCAGTGATTGTTTTGGGCAGGAACGGCTACTGCTTCCTCAAAACTATTCAGTACAGGGATTCGGCTATTGTTAGTAACTCCTTCTTTTGATTGCTCCTCGTCCGCCTCCCTTCTTAAACTCCAGTCTTTTTGGAAAATGCACCAGAAGGAACTGGTCTTAATTCAGGGGGAATGAATGAAACAGGGCAGGCCATCATGTTTGCCTGCTCATTTTCTCACTAAGGGCTCTGGAGGATTGAGTTAGATAGACCCAATCTTATGACCATGGCATCCAAAAGGAGTCTGCAGATAAGCAAGAAGGAAGTGTCTTCTCCTTGTTTGACCAATCATTTATTTTGCACTACCCACAGCACTTCTTAAATTTCTCCAGTATGTAACATTGTGGTCCCGATTCCACCTATTATGGCATGTAGGGAGGATGATCAAGAAAGGTAGGAGCTACTGCTACTTTGTCTTGCTTTTGAGAATTAGATGGAAGTTGGGAAGTTCTTTTTGCTTGATTCTTTTCCAGCAGATATTGCAAGGGAGGGGCAATGACCAATTTACGTGAGCATTAAAGATATCCTTGAATAAAGCTTGGCTTTTGGAATGGACACAGTTTTCTAGGCACCAGTTTGGAAGTGGTTTGCTAATGCTTTCTCCAGGATGTTTTTTGACTTATGAGACTAGAGGTATTTTATTATGTTTCCCTGAAAGGTAGCCTGTCCGGGCGACAAATGATATTGGCTTCAGATTGAATAGTTGGATAAAGCAGTCATTATGAATAGTACTCATGCCACAGCTTTTGAACTGCCTGAGGTTGTCCATGCAGCTAACTACACAGTGTGTAAAGTTATGTATCTTTTATATCATCTTCAAATCTCTTAGGGCAGGAAAGGACATTCTGGGGGAATGTTAACCCCATTATAGTGCCAGTGCAGAGTCAGATGCAGAAATAGTACTTGAAAACAAGACTCAGTATAAGTAGGGAGAGAATTTAACTCTTTTCCTATCTGTTGGTTCTTCCTTACAAATGGTCCTTCCCTGACTGGGGTGTTAGACCAGAAGTGAATTTTTAATGGCTGGCAGTTGCTCTTGGAAAGAACGTTTTGCAGTGGAGGTTAGCCTAATGTAAGAAGGGTTGAGGGCACTCCCTACGGATATCTGGTCTCTCTTTTCTGCAAATACAGATTTAGGAAACTGATTTCCCAAGAGAATGTTCATTCATCTTCTGTCTCCTATTGTCCAATCAACAGGAAGACAGGAAGGTTATCTTGATTGGGGGAGACTGTTCTTTTAAACAATGGCAAGCAGAACAATTGTTCTTTTAAACGATGGCAAGCAGAACAAGGAAGGGCTGGTGTGTTGTGGTAGATTCCTACAATAGTGTATCAGTTCTTCTTGCCTTGATAAAGACCTGTTTCTGTTGGAATTATGCTGTAGTGGGGATGGAGATAGAGTAGGAATATATATCTACATGGCAGGGTAAAACTGGTTTAACAATGACTGTCTCTACCGTGGGAATGGTAGAACCAAAGTATTGTTAATGCAGTGGTAGACATCAAATGAGTAAGATTCACAAATGAATTAAATCAGTTTACCCTATTAAGTAAATGTGGTGAAGTGCAAGTAGTCTCTTAAAAGATTGTTGCTTGTAACCAATCCATTCACAACTTTACTTATTTGGTTATGTTTGATTTATATGAATTACTAATAATCTATTTTTATTCTTGAGGAATCCTGGCAACTGCACTTCCATTTTGAAACTGTTTTTGTGTCAGTTGTGTGTCCCAACACTTGAGCACTACCTTGAAATAGTTAATGGTGAAAGATAAAGAGAAGTAATGACTTCACTTAAGCAAGAGTCTTCAAAATTTCCTTGTGTGAAAATCATACTTAAAAAAAAAAAAGGCAGATTCTCACTTCAAACAACTTTGTTGATACTTTCTTACAAAGAACTCTTGATGTTAAAACAACTGTTCCCAGATTCTGAATTTTCATCAAATTATTCTTCCTTCTAAGAATCAAAGTAAATTTTAAATGTATTCAAATAGGGCTGTGTAAATAGTTAATTGTAAACCCCTGCTAAGGCTAAACTGGTATAAAGCTGATTCTAGTTGTAATGTAGATTTCCTGTGGCAGAGGTTGAAGGAACAAGCTCTCCCAGTTCACCCTAATTTATAAATTCCCCCAGGAGGTGCTACCCTGAAATCTGTTCTAGGGCTTCAGCTGTAAATCTGAATATTCTCTAATAAACAGATAAATCTGTTATTGTTAAATGTCTATTTCATCTTTGATTGAATAAAGAAAGTATAATTATAACAACGTAATGGTGCAAACAAATTAATATTTCGACTGTATATAGATATTAAAAAGCATAATCTGAAAATTTACAATAAGGCAATCCATATACAATACAACATTTAAGATCTATATTAAAAGCCTTACCTTCTGTAAAGCCAAATGATAATTCACTGTAGCTGAATAACAGATGCTCTTGTAATGAATGAGTGTTGTGCTATGAGGCAAGGTCATGATGATCAGTTTGATTCCTTGCTGTAATAAACCTATTAACTAGGAGAACGTCCCATTGAAGTCATTCTGTTGTAATTCCAACCACAGGATGGTGTAGACAGTTCTTTGCAATATTTAAAATATATTTCAATCTATTCATTAGATCCACTGCATTGAAAAGTGTTAGACTTGATTATCTGAACAATAAAAAGTAGTTTGCAAATGTGATATATATATATTGTGCAAGTCTTTGCTAATTGGATAATGGGTAGACTTTCATCTGATAATATTTTGACCATTCTGGCAAGTTCAGCAACAACTATTAGGCCAAGCTAGATATAGTATTCCAGGTGAAACAGGCTTCTTTAATTTTTGATTTAATTTTGCTGATACAAAAGTATTTTAAAAAGCCTTTAAAATGGAGAGAATGGGAAGGCTACAACCATTATCATATTTACTGAAAAATGTGGTCCCCAGAGTAGCTGGGAGTCAGGTGGCATATAAATGGAATAAATTATTATCATTATCATGTTCTTGAAGAAAGCATAGGGAAAGGACATTTGTTTATTTGGAGGGTCCCCACATTTTCCCAAAGTTTATTTAGTGGTCCTTGTTTTCAGAAAGTTTGACAAACACTGTTCTACTGAACTGCATGTTCACTCAATGGGAACAGAAGCGTCTTCGGTGTGGGTGTTGGTATTTAACTATAAAGAGCAACTTTAAAGTTAAAAAAAATGGCTCCTTTCTCCCAAGCAGTACAGGTAATAATGTTTTAAGTTTGTACATGATTTTCATTTTCTGGTTAGTTCTGTCCAGAAATACTTTTCATCTTAGGTATGAATTCTATGCTAACTATAAACAAACCATTGATAGATGATTGATAGCCACATAGCTGGTAGGGTGGGGGACAAATCAATGTTAGTGAAAGACTGAGTAGGTACTACCAGTTATTATGGTGAAGTATGATATAGGAACACTCTTATATTGTGTAGCTTATGGCTTTGAACTGTAAGGATTTGATAAGGCTTTTGTTCTCCAGTGATAAATATTTGCATTAGGTGCAAAAAAGAAAAAGAAAAAAGCAGATCCAACTATTAATATACTGCCTGCTTTTCCTAGTCAGAATTTATTTATTTATTTATTTATTTATTTATTTATTTATTTATTTATTTCCTGGAATTTTGCCGTAACAATAGCATAGTTGTCTAGAATAAGGTTATTTTCCAGAAGTGGAATTACCCATCTAGCAGCTCCCCAGGTCAAAATCCAAATATGAATCCTATCTCGGAATGACCTATGGGAAATTCTGCCTGTCTCAGGGAGATGTATAACTTGTATTGAAGGATGAAAGTTTGAAATCTCTCTGGAATCCCATCATGCTTATCTAGCCAGGAAACCAGCCTGCTGCCTCGGTGAGGTAGTTAATCTGGGTAGCTAGCTGGTTCTGATCCTGCTCTATTTGGTCCTTATACTAGATCAAGTTGGTATTGATCTGTTTACTGGTCAACAACCTGGCAAGACGATTGGTTTGCCACGGTTTTGGTCTAGAAACTGGAAATTAAGTTTCCTCACATGTAGTGAGAGTAGTGAGTCACTGGAATTAACTGTCAGGCTTCTCCCGCTAGGCTAGATAGGAACCAGTTAAGCAGACCCATGAGTATCCAGGAAATTTTGATAAGTAGTTTTATTGTGGAAAAGCCATTATGAAGGAATTCCAATGGCTGCTGTTGTATCAAAAGCAAAACCTATTTATAATGAAATCAGTGTTCATATTCTTGTATCTCCCTCTCTTTTGTGGTCTATGCAACTCCCGGCTGGATTCTTTCGGGCAGGACACTGATTTTCAGGTTTCTCAGTTTGGTAAGGCAGGGTTCCTCAACCTTGGCCACTTGAAGATGTGTGGACTTCAACTCCCAGAATTCCCCAGCCAGCCAGGGAATTCCCAGGCTGGCTGGGGAATTCTGGGAGTTGAAGTCCACACATCTTCAAGTGGTCAAGGTTGAGGAACACTGTGGTAAAGGATAGCTCTGATACTTTACTGTTTTCCTCTGACTGGGAGAACAACTCTCATACAGGGAACATTTATGACCAATAGGCACACATGGAATTTTGATAATTTGTGAAGATTCTTACAAAAAGCTATTGTTGTGGGCACCACAAACCTTAAAATACTCATTTCATGGAATCATAGATTGTAAGGTCTGGAAGTGATCTTTAAGACCACCCTGTCCAGTGCAGGAGTCCACTATTATAGCATCCCTGGCAGTTGGCGATTCATGTTTATTTATGTATTTATATGCCACCTGTCTCATGTATAAGTGACTCTAGGCAGCTTACAAGTAAAAAAGAAAGCTATAAAAATCTTTACAAAATATGTCCTATCTGCGCCAACTTTCTGCATGATGACCCCTCAGATACTACTATCAGATTTGTCTTTCTTTCTTCAAGCTAAACACTTTCAATGTATCCAACTGTTTTTTATGTATTATTCCTTCCATTTTTCTTTTCATCTTGGTTGCCCTCCTCTGGACACTCTCAGGATTGTCAATATTGTTCCTAAAATGGAGAACAAAACTGGATGCAGTATTCTAAATATTACTTGACCAATGAGGAATAGAAGGGAACCTTTCTTTGATGGGAGGCAGATTGGTGAGATTGCTCCCTGACACTTTCTCTAGCTCAAGATGCTCCCTGCCATCCTTGACTAAGCATGCATATCTCCCAAAGGTCTGGCACTCCTATTTCCATCCTTAGCCACAAATGAAGGAAAGGGCTGAAAACATTTGGTAATATGGGATACTATGATTTGGAGGGATGCGGTGGCGCAGCGGCTTAATGATGCTGAAAGTTGCTGGCCAGAAATGGCTGACGCTTCGGCAGTTCGAGTCCAGCCTTCGCGCTAAACAGGGTGAGCTCCTGTTTCCTCCCCAGCTCCTATCAACCCAACAGGTCGAAAACTCACGTGAGTAGATAAATGGGTACTCTCACTCATTCCTCACGGTGGGAGGAAAAATGCTGGCAGCGCCTTGCACAGGAGTCGGGAGCAGCTGCCGGTAAGTGTGAAACCGCGCTCGCCCGAAAAGGGCGCGAAGCAACGGAAACCCCGCCTCCTGCGCTCACCAGCTGGGCTCTGCTCTAGGAAGGAGGCTCTGGCAAACCACTTCTGAAAACAATTGCCTTGAAAACTGCAAAGGACTCGTCCAAAGCAGTCACTGCAGAGTCGGTAACGACTGAGCACAGACAAAAAAAAAAATGACTTGAGCCCTCACTCCTTTAGGACCACCTTCAGGCATTATCTGCCTGCCCTACATGATCTAGTAGGATGAGGACGCTCCAGGTATTCACCTGAAGAGAGATTGAGGAGCTGGAACCTAGAGAATAACACATTCAGCAGTAGCCCTCCCTCAATGGAACAGGTCCCCCCAAGCTCAGATGTGCATTTCGCAGAATGATGAAAACCGTCTTCTTCAGGAGGACATTCAAATCTGCTTGACAGTAAGAAAAGCTTGTAGTAATAATTTTTATTAATAGAATTTACTATTTAAGGAGATTGGTTTTATGAGTTTTATATAGACATGTTTCTTGTAACTCATCTAGAGTGGTGGGAATAGGTGGCATATAAATATGGGTAAATAAATCAATATCATCACATAGCTTTCTGCAGCTATTTTGGAGGCCCCTGGACTTTCAAATGATGCCCACTCCTGATTTTTAAGGAGGTATTCAATGCATTCTCAGAAATAAAATGGTGTAATTCTTTGACTGGGGAAAAAAAAGACAAAGTAGGCAAGGATGTCAGGAAGCACCATGGGCTAGAGAAAGTGGCAGGGAACATCCTAAGCAGATTGCTGCCTAAGCCTATTCTGTATTGGCCAGACAGTATCTGGAATATTGCATTCAATTTTGGGTACCCCCATTCCCATCCTTCAGTGCCCTGAATCAACCTTTTAGAAAGTTTTGTTTCTAGAGCCTCTTGCTCCTGTTCCCACTGTTTAGCCCATAGTAGGCCACAGTAGGGGCAAAACCTGGAGGATTAAGGTAAAGAATGAAAGCAGGAACTTCTCATTCCCATTCTTACTCTCAGCTGTGATTTAAAAAAATGTAAAAATCACAGTATCAAATTGAAACCATTTGGCTCTTGAAGTTTGACAGTAGCTACTGCAGGCACTGGAGAACCACAAGTGGAAGACTGGAGTGTGCTTGCAGTTCAGAGATTATCCATTGTTCTTTAAATAAAGATTATGCTTGAGGCTAATGCTTGCTTTACAGCATGTGGTGTCCAATTTATTCATTTCAATTAACGTGATTAGAATAGCATTTGAAAATAATTGAAGTCGGGTGGATCAGGTGGACTGGTGGCATCAAGGGTAGTGCCAAAGGCGGTAGCCAAGTTTAAGTTTCTGTTTATGCATCTTGCACAACTATTCCAACTGCTTGTAAGATTACTTCTCCCAGTGCACAAACCCAGGCTTCTGAAGCTACTATATATTCTCTCTGCTGTGTGCTTCTGACCCAATAGCTGAGCAAAAATTCTGTTTTCTCATGATAAATTTGTTTTGGAGTAAAGAATGTGCAGGAAAGGGGCTTAAGTAATTGCCAATGGTAGAAATTGTGATTTTTTTCTTTCCTTAACATGTTAGAACTGGAACAATTTGCCCTTACAGGTGCAATAAAAGGACAGATCAGACTTCACTGAATCCATACTAGTTTTCGTTAAACAAAGATAAGATAATTGGGCCTGTTCACCCCTCCTCAAAATGGTATTTTCAGAATAACTATTCCATATCTCTGTTCTTGAGAATGTATGCCAGTTACCCAGACAAAGCTTTATGTAGTCAGCTCATTTAAGACAGAAGAGGGGAAAAAATGCTTGTGTTCAGCAGGAAGGAACAGCCACCATGTCACCCATAAATAGCTTAACATAGGGATTGGCAGTTTTTTCTGATGCCAGATACTATTCATCATCTCAAAAAATTAAAATTGTAATTTAATTAAAATTTAAAGTGATCAGATTTCATTGATCTTGTCATCGTGCTATTTTGACCATTTTGTAAAGTATTTATTTATTTTCCCAGGCTCCATAGATTACCTCAATGGGTGTGCATTAATGTCTTCTGGTTAAAGACTCTTCCTAAAGTGCTTTGCAGTGCCCTACAACCCTTAGTGATTTAATCACTCCAAGCAACTAAAGAAGAAAGAGTGGGTGGCTTGAATGAGATATTCAGGGACAATAAGGATATATGTCCTTGTTATGATCAGTGGAGGAAATGGATGCTACATAGTTCTGTTAACTGCCCCATAGGCATTAACCATTCCTTTTGCCAACTCTGCAAATAAAATATATACATATTTATTCATAAAAGTGTGGGTCCCTTTTGCACAGTTACCAAAAACTGCAACCTGTCACAAGCTGGATAACTTGTGTGGTGGGAATTTACTATGGACTGTCCTCATGGAAGTCAAGAGATTTTCCTACCTAACCTTCCTGCCATTGCAATAGTTGGGCAACTGAGCCTATGAGTTCTAATCAATCTTAACTATTGCCACCACTGATCTCTTTCTTCTACAGAGTAGGATGTTCTTGCTAACAGTTAGATTGCTTATGTTGCAAGTTTGTTTTGATATTGTAGTTACATAACTAATTAATTTGTTGGACGTATATATTACTGTTTTTCTTTTAATGTGTTTCTATGTACTTCTTTTTGAAAGATGCAATAGCATCATTAAAAAATGTTGCCAGTAGACGTTAAATATATTTCCAGTGAAGCCGTGTACTGAAACTGGTTGCTTCGAAGAAAAAAGTATGTTTTTTATGAGATCCACTTTGGTGTAGTGTTTAAGGTGCTGGCCTAGAAACCAGACTGTGAGTTCTAGGCCTTCCTTAGGTATGAAAACCTGCTGGGTGATTTTAGGCCAGTCCCTCTCTCTCAGTCCAATCCACTTCACAGGGTGGTTGTTGTGGGAAAAAAAGGAAGCAGGAGAATTAGGTAAGTTGCATGGTGGGATAAATAATAATAGTAATAATTATAATAGTAATAATTATGCAATAATAAATCTGGGCCTCAAATGCACATTTATGCCTTGGCTGCTGAGTTCTTGGTGTTGAAGTCAGTATTAGCTGCTAAATGCTTTTATAGCCAAGCAGGACTTTATTGATTTTCCTGTTTTGTACAAATCAGTGATAAAAAGTGATAATTCTATTCTCTTTATTCAGCATGTATCTTATTCAGAATTTCTGGGAACATTCACCTCTGTTGGATGACCCATGTTTGATGGTCTTTATGTATCATTTAATGGCTAGATTACATACTTACAATTTTCTCCCTAAAAAGTATAAGTATGATTCAACTTTGAGGTTAAAACCAGAATCTGTCAGAAAGGGTGGGGAGCCTCCTCTTTCCAAATTTAGAATTGCTATACCGCTTTGTCACAGTATTTCCTTGAAATCAGAGGGTAATGACTTAAGCCATCCTAAATAATCCATACATTGATTGCTCCTGTTTCCTTTTTTGGGGGGAGGTTGGGAAGAGGAGGTTTTATCAAAGATTTGATTCAAATCTGCCAGAAGAATAAGGTGGGATCCAAAGAGCTATTTAGTGGCGTTCAAGGGCATGACTTTTTTTGAATAGCAATTTCTAGTGTCCAGCTCCTTCTCGAAAGCTCTTTGTTTCAAAAACAATTGTGTCACATGGTTTTAAGGAGCTGTTTCTCAAAGATGTATAGACCCTGTTGGATGGTTATCTGAAGCCAAATAGTGTACCATCCTTTTAATTTTTGCCAATTCAGTAGTCCTTTTTGTGCATTTTTTTCTTAAGATTCAGATAGGAAAATTAATAGTTTCCAAACTGCCCTTAAAACCAATTTGAATTAGTATTTGTTTGCCTTCCCAACTTGAAGCCCTCTAAATGCCCTTTGCATAGCATCCATGCTGCTTATGGATGATCTTGTATTCTAACTGATCTGTAGGATACCAGATGGAGAGCCTTGGGGACCAAATGCAAAGGAAGGCATTGCATATTTAGTACAAAAAAGGGGAATTTTAACCAATTTAGCTCATTACCTAGAAATTAGAATATATATACATATATACATATACATATACATATATATATAGCTTTCCAATTCTTAAAACACATCTTACATCTTTTCAACTTGCTGCAGTACTCATGTCTAAAAAGAAGGAAGATATAGCTTAAGAAATGGAGATATCCACTAAGTGGAATATCTAATCAGATCATATATTTCAACAGACCGTTTTTCTGGGAAGGACATTTAAAATCTTTTCACAAGATTTTAATTGTGTAATACCCTGTAATGTGAGAAACGTTGAATTATTTTTGACCCTGTTAAATGGTTATCACTTCACACTGGCAGTCATGACTTGTATGACCAGTTAGACTGCATAGCTCTCATTCTTAATGAAAAATGTAATCAGGTAACTTTAAAGGTTTTGTTTTGTTAAAGCTGTAAACAGTTTGCACCAAGTATACAAGGTTGTCTTTCAGATGTATGGAACTCCCTTTCACTTTTTTTTGGGGGGGGTGTTTTTAGGGCAGACAAGAAAAATGAGATCTACATTGAATATATGTTGACTTCTGAGCTTGGTGGATCACAGCTATGCAATGGTTTCTTCAAAGGAACATAATTTTTTTCTTTAGGCAGACCCAGACACTTGTTCCATCTGGTCTGAAGTGTCTGTACTGAGTGACAGCAGTTCTCCAGACATAAGTTTCTGAGCTCCATCTAGATCTCAGAGATTGAAGATCCACGTAGCCAATGCAAATACATGAATAATTCATGCTCAAGCAGCCCCACTCTACCCTCTCTAGCTTCATTGTGATATCAGTGAAGAGCCCCAAATACAGTGCAACTGTGTCATTGCAGAATTTTCCAGCTATGACCCATGTTTCCATACAGTCCCATAACTCTTAGGGTTCCACATTTATTGGCAACTCCTGAATGGGGCTGTTCTGTGGAAATTCATGGCTCATCTTGTTCACATAATGTATGTGTGTTAATTTACAATCTGCAGCAGCTTTGTCTGCATTGAATGCTGGTGCTGCCATCTTGATTGCTTACCAGATGTTTAAAGTCTTCTGACAAGGTCAGCATCATGCTTAGCAGTCATTGAAGCAATGCCTGCCTCTTGTTGGTAATAGTGTCATTTTAAGCAGCTGTGTAGGCAGATGATGAAGTAATAAATCTCTCTCCCTCCTTCCCATTTATACATTAAGTGTAAAAGTTGGTCCCATATAAAAACACAGTAATGGCTTATATTTTAATTCTGATCATTTACACATATTAACCACACATGGCTAATTTTTTTCTTCGGTGATGATTTCTGTGAACAGGAGTGTGACATAGTCAGCTACTAAAATGTGTCTGCTTATTGTTTTATTTAGTCTGAAGCTCTATTCCCACTTAGCAGGGAGTAAGTCTCAGTGAGTTTAGTAGATGTGTACAGGGGTACACAATTATTTTGAATATTTATTTCTAAAATGCTTGCATTGCTTTTCATTGAACTGTTTCAAGTGAAATGTGAACATGACAAATTTACTCAAATATACCCAATGTTAAAAAAACAAACAAACAAACTTAGACAAGTTAGTAACCAGTGCAGATATCTCAAAACAGGGATATATAATCATGTGAACCTGAACCTCCTTATCAATAGGCAAGAGTATTTGCTGCTAGCTAGGGCTTTGGAACTTGGAGAGCACATTGTACAGTATTGTAAATATGGATTCTAGATGCATGAAAATCTCTTAATGTGATTCCATGTGCAGAGCAGGTGTATTCATAGAACGTAAGTCTATTGAAGTTCGCGCTGTAATGCGTTTTGCTTATTAGATGGCGTTTATTAGTGCTACTCCAGCCTTTTTATAATTACATATGTATTTTTCCAGAAATATTTGTTATGCAGTGTTTTGTATCTGTAGTCCTTCAGTTAAGACTGTTTTCTTGACATGATTCATCACTGAATGTATCTTCTTGCATCATAATATTGAGCATCAAAGATAGACACTGATGGGAACTATTCCACATTTACATTTTTGAAATCCTGTAAGGAATTATTGATGTTACTCTGACATCATGGAGTTTGCTCCCATAATATTCCAAAATGATTGGTACTTGCATCACTTTGGATAATTTCTCCAATCTTTGCTCAATAGATGTAGTCATGTAAAATGACATACATAATAAGTAGAAGCCTCAACACTACTGTCCTGTCTGCCTGCCTCCCCCCCCCTTTTTTTTTCTCCCTTGGTTTACTCATTTATATGAAATACCAGGACTTTTGTTGCTACAGAAACCTGTAGCAGTTTAGGATAGAAGTTGTCAGTCCATGTTATCATCATTCCATATTAGCAGGGGTGAAGACAATCATGAATACCCTGAAAATGATCTTGAGTGTTTGGGGAATGAAAGAGTGATAATGTGAAAGTGCCCCTATTCACCATTAAAATAAGCCCATTGGAAACTATAGGATAAAGTCATGGCTACTGTAATTAAGTGGCTCTAATTTAGTTGTGGCAAATTCTAGATCCAATTTACTGTAAAGATGTATTTCCATGGCTTCAGTTTATTACTGGGACAATGTAAAAAATAATTAACATTTTTTTTTCATAAATGGGATATTTTCTAAATGGGTTTTTTTTTTTATAGTTTCCTATTTTTCCTTATGGGTGAGACTTAATACTACTTAGAGGAAATAACATGGACTTTCCATTTATTATATCAATTGTCACTAACTGACTGTACATCGCATGTACAAATACCAAATTATACTTCTAATGTCAGTGCTGAATCATGATCTCCAGACACTTTGAAAATATATGACGTCTAACAACCTTTCTTCTTTTGTTTTTAGTCAAACTGCAAAGCAAAAAGTGTTTATTTAAACTTGTGATGATTAGTCATCACTGGCATAACACTTTTGAACTGGAGAATTTTTCAATGATTATTTTGTTCTCATGCTGGCTTTGTGAGCTAGACAGCTGAATTCTCAGTTGGACATCAGGAAGAATTTCTGAATGGCCCTTTTCTAACTTTATCCATCAGACCTAAAAGGAAAAAGTTCTGGCTTCAACTGAATATTAATCTTTAAAATACTCTGTATCAATGTATGTATTTGAATCCAATTTTTTTTAGCTTTTTTACATGCCTACCAAGCATGATAAAATGTCCCTTCATGTAGTTCACATTTCCAACATACATTGGAAATATCTTTCTAATACATTTCCAAATACATTTGAAAGAGCCATGGAAGATTATTTCTGTATATGATTACTACTGCACGATTACTATATGCACAAAGATGGAAAGATTTGGGCATTACCCACCATGGAGGATTGGTTGGTGAAATTGACAGAACTTACTGAAAGGGACAAACTGACTTCTTTGACTGGAGAAAGGTCGTTTTTGACATTCATCAATGACTGGAAACCTGTTATGAAATTTTTGCATTAGAAAGAAAATGATTTTGTGACTTATGATTTTGATGATTAGAAAGAATAAGCTATAGAAAGAAAGGAATTATGATGAAATGTTAGATTTGATTAGAACTGCCAAGAGGAAGATTGAAGCCACTATCTCTCTATATGTGTATGTGTATGTGTATGTGTGTGTGTACTCATTCATTCATTCATTCATTCATTCATTCATTCATTCATTCATTCATGTTTTCTGTTCTTTTCTGTTCTTTTACTTTCTTCTATCTTTCTTTGCCTTGCCTTGCCTTGCCTTGCCTTGCCTTTCCATTTTTCTTTTTCACATTTATTTTACTATATTCTCTTTTTCTTTTCTTTGGATGCATTTCTTATCTCTGTAAACCTTTTAATAATGTTTTTTTTTTTAAAGGAAGAATTTCTGAATGGTAAGATTTGATTGAAAATGGATTAGACTGCCTCAGCATGTGGTGGAGTCTCCTTTAGTCCTTTTCTTTCACTTTTTTCCTTCTATGTCTGTTATTTTCCTGAGATTGATTGATTAGATTTAGGAGCCACCTGATTCCCCAATGACTCTGGGTGGCCTACTATAAACAAGGAAACAATAAAAACAGTGGAAAGAACCTAAGCATCCAGACAGACAGACAGGATTTTAAAGATTTGTGGAACATCATCAGAATGGGAGCTAAACATATCTCTGGGGGCTATTCAGATAACTGGCCATATGCCATGAAGGGATTTATAAGTGATAACCAGCAACTTCCCCAACTTGAATTGTACCAGAAGCTCACTGCTAGCTAGTGAAGCTTGAGGAGCTGTGGTGACACATGGGCATACCAAGGCATGCCCACATTGCCTGTGCTGCTACAATCTGGATCAAGTGCGACTTCTGAGTGGTCATTGAGGCCAGCCCCAGGTAGAATGCATTACAGTAGTCCAAGCGTGAGGTGACTTGGGCATGAGTGACAGTCTGAAGGGCAACGGGAACGGATATAATTGGCACGCTGGATGAAACTTTGTAAAACTCCTCTTGACTTCAGCTGCAATGAGCTCTCTAGTCCCCAGATCTGCAAGGCTCAAAAACCCAGAGCTACTCAGTCTAGGCAGGATTGCGCCTGAATCTGTTTCTCCCCATCCAGACCCATCCAGCCTCCAGACCAGTGTTTCTCAAGCTTGGCTGGCTGGGGAATTCTGGGAGTTGAAGTCCACCCAGCTTAAAGGAGCCAAGATTGAGAAACACTGCTCCAGACTCTGGAACAAGGTATTTGACAACAACACTTGGCTGGCATGGGGTTGAGAAGTATAGTTGGGTATCATCCACATATTGACAATAACAGACCCTGAGTAACAGATTACCTCACCCTGTGGTTTCATGTAGATGTTAACCAGGAGGGGAAACAGCATCAAACCCTGAGGTACCCCACAGGTGAGGGGATGTGGCATGACACCTCTCCCCCATCAACACTGACTGGAACCAACTGCTGAGAGCCACTGCAACACAGTGCCCCCAACAATTAACTCCACAGCTGGTCCAGAAAGATACTGTGATCAATGGTATTGAAAGCCACAGAGAGATTAAAGAGCACCAAGATGGAGTACCAACCCCCATCTTGGCTCTGCCAGAGGTCATCAGCAAGCACGACTAATGCTGTCTCCATACTGAATCCCAGCTGAAATGGATCCAGATAATCAGCTTCCAGTGGGTCCTCATCAGGCTCAATAATGCTTTGACTTGTGAGGTTAAGAGATCATGATATTTTATCTAGAGATGCCAGTTGCACTCTCTTAGCCCATGATGTCAGGCTTGGATGACAAGCTGATTGGTAAATTCCTGTTGCAACTAATGGATCAACATTCAGTTGATCCCAAAAAAATAGACCCTGCACCCGCAGGAAAATGCTAAGAAGGAAAAAAAAAAAAAACGGTTACAGAATAGGATAGATATTTTTGTGTGTGTTATTTTACAGCCATTTAAAGAAAGTGGAAATTCACATTGGAGGCTGTCCTGTGAACAACCATTACATCTACAAGAGGTAGCATAATTCTTATCCTATCCCAGACTCAGCCACTGAATCTAGAATGTCCAGTATAGATCCATACCAGCAGATTATGGTAAGTAGGTATTTTTTTAAAAAAAATTTATTTTGATTGCCCAGGATAATTATTTCAATTATGGTCATAATTTCATGATCTGCATGTTTTGAAATATACAGATAGGAATAATTTTTTAAAAAAGAAAGAAAAAATAATTGAAGGGCACTGAGTTAAAAAAGTTCATATTGACTGCTAGAAGGACTAGAAATTCTATAAAAAGGAAACTGTACTGACTGCATTATGGAATTGATTCTGAAAACCTGTAGGAAATTAAATCATTTAGATACTAGAGCTGACAGTATGCAAACATTCCAGGATCCTGGAAGGACTTCTTGCCATTCACACTGCAAAGATGCTCCAACTCCTAACAAAAGACAAGATATACTTGTTAGAAAGCTGGCAAATCATGTTCTCTATTTTGGCAAGGACCAAAGAAGATTAAATTATTGGGGCTCATTTGAAATAAACAACTATGGTCAGATTCAGGTATCAAATTTTCCCAATCTACAAGCTACGCTTGGGAGATCAGAAGCATATCAAATTTTTCTAGTCTTCCACTTCCTCTGTCTTCCCTTCAGGGAAGGCAGGTTTATATTCCCTTCTATGGTTTGCTGTGGGTATCTGAATCAGGCATCTTGGAATTTGTCAAGATGTCCCAAGTAAACTCATCCTGAATCCTGGTTGCTTATTTATTTCTTTGAGTGTTTGGAGCTAATGTTGTTTATAGCTGACCCAAAATTATAGCAAGCTGTGGTTATAGCAAACTACTGAAAGGAGCCATGCCAGAGAAAGAAGGAAGCAGCAAAAGAAATATCCTGATTGAACTTTTGATTCCTTATGCATCCTTTATATCTGATGATTACAACCTTTTCCACAAGGTCGCAATCATTGCATATTTTTAAGTGCAACAACAGCTGGTGCTTACAGAACAGTATGGCTGTTCCACTTTGGTAAACCCTTTGTCTATGCCTCCTCTTGATTAACGTTACCCAGAGCTGCTCCTGCCTATGTCGCTCAACTCTAGCAAAGGAAATTCTTCCAGTTACTAAATTAAATCATCAACATTCATAAATAGTATATCTTTGAATATACTTATGCAAGGGCCAAATTATAGAAGAAAGCCATTTTTTCACACTGCAGTTGACAACCCATTCCAGAATGTTAAAATATTTAGGAGACCAGCAATTTATCAAAGCCTATAAATTCAGTGTGAAGTTTCCCCCAGACAGTTATCTTGTTGCATATTTGCCTGGGGCTCCCCATGGCAAATGTGTAAATTCCCATTATATATGAATGAGTTTTTAAAAGCCTAGATTGTCTACCATATTAATTGTTCTGTATCTTTGCTTTTGGCTCAAAGAGAAAGAGAATATCCTAAATTGGATGATGGATGAAATAATCAAGATATATACAGTATGTCTCCTAACAGTGATTTGATTCTTAACTTGAAAGAAAGACGTCACATTTTCCTTCTTATCCTTGATAGAGAAGCACCTTCCTCTAAGGTTACACAGTATGCAAACCTAAAATTTAAGTGATTATTCCATGTTACATTTTTGTTTCTAAAATTATAATTCCTGATAAATATTACTTTTAAGTTGCTAAAGTACAATAAAATGCATGTAATTCATATAAAATAAGGAACACCAAAACATCAAGCATGTCAAAACTTCAATAAATATATACAATAAATTCCACTGAGTATGTGTGAGAAAGAGGTAACTGGGAAAATCCCTTCCAGATCTTTTGGACTTCAGTTTCTATCAATTCCATTCAGCAGAATAACTGGCAATGAATTGAAAGAGTTGTAGCTTTAGATGTCTGATGAGTGCTAGGTTCTCTATCCTTGCTGGACAGTGTTAATATTTCATTCTGGCCAATTTTGTCTCACATCTCTCTTCTCTCCCTTTATGTTTTGCTCAGCTGCACAACTATTTGTATCTCTTGAAAGTTGATGCTGACCTTGTTCATTACTGGTCCATTTTATTTATTTTGTTTCTTTAATATATACGCTAGTTTTGAGTATACTTTGGAATACAGGTAGTCCTCGCTTAGCAAGCATAATTGGGACTGGCAACTCTGTTGCTAAGTGCCACAGTCGCTAAGCGGTAAATCATGTGACCGACTTATGACCTTAATTCCCATTTGGTTATTAAGTGAAACACTGTGGTTGTTAAGTGAGACATCACATGACTGCAACTTGCAGTTTTACTTCCTTCTTTAAATATAATCTTAATTAAAAGTTTTAAGAACAATAAGAACTACTGCAAACTAAATTAGAACAGAGAAAATTTAAAAAAGAAATAACAGAAAAAGCTAAAAGTGCAATAAGAAAAGGAAATAGAAGAAAATAGAAAAAACGAATAAGGTATAAAGAAAGAATAAGATATAAAGAAAGATGTAAAGACATAAAGAAGCTTCCAATATTCTTCACAGCAGTTATAAGTACAATTGTATTTTAACCTCTCTCTCTAAAGCAGGTTTCTCAACTTTGGGAATTTTAAGACATGTGGTCTTCAACTCCCAGAATTCCCTAGCCGGCATATTCTGGCTGGGGAATTCTGGAAGTTGAAGTCCACATGTCTTAAAATTCCCAAAGTTGAGAAACCCTGCTCTAAAGTTACATCATGACTCTTTTCTTTCTATAATCTATCCTGGCTAATCATCAAAACAATACATCACAAATTCATTTTTTTCATTTTTACACAAAAAGTCCAATTTTACTTCTGAGTTCACCATTAACTCTGCTTGTCAGAAGCTGGTTGTGAAGTACAGAAATGGTAATTATGTGATGCAGGACACTGCGACAGTTGTAAATGTGCATGAGTTGTGAAACACACAAATGGCAATCATGTGACCATGGGATGCTACAATGGTTGTAAATGCAAAGATTGGTAGCAAAGCTGTTTTTTTACACTGTTGTAATTTCAGATGGTCGCTAAATGAGGCAGGAAGTAAGCGAGGACTACCTGTACACACAGATCATGCAGAAATCCATGCACTAAGAACTAATCTTGTTTGCTGTCCTATTGATAGCAGATTTGGTGATAATATTCCTATTAGTAGGAATGATAACCACCAGATTAATCTTCTTTGATAAAGAGCTTAAAGTCAGGAGTTCACCACCATGCATCCCCTTGTTTTGATAGCTCCTTTCAGCAGTTCATATTTGCGGGGCTTTCTGAGTAATCCCTGGAAAAAAAACAAACATTTTTTTTTCTGTGGCTGGTGTGGATCTTCCAGGCTGTGTGGCCGTGTTCTGGAAGTTTTGTTTCCTAACATTTCGCCAGCATCTGTGACCGGCATCTTTAGAGAGAACTGCTCCTGTCTGTGCTCCTGCTCTCTGAAGATGCCAGTCACAGATGCTGGCGAAACGTTAGGAAACAAAACTTCCAGAACACGGCCACACAGCCCGGAAGACCCACACCAGCCATCGTATGCCGGCCGTGAAAGCCTTCGACAATATTTTTGTTCCTTTAAAAAGGTCTATACTTAATAACCTCACCTTGAATATTTATTAGTTTCTCAAGTCCCTTAATCTATGGCAACAAGTGAAACACCTACCAAGTAAACTGGATGAATAATTTTTAATGTGATACTCTCCCCCCCACCCCCACTATTTGTGAATTGTGAATTAGCTAAGAGTTTTGGCTGAGTTCTGGCTGCTTAAGTTCATACATGAGGGAAACAACACTTACTGTAAAAATTATCACGTACGCTCAAATACACAAGTTTTCTACATAAAAATTCCTATTCCCATGATAGTAGTCCAAAAAAATAAAAAAAATAAAGCTTGAATTGTATCCAGATTCTTTGGAAATGGTTGACAAAACATGCTCAGGCATGCTACCAAGTCCTTCATCATCACGTTCTTCTAAAAATACTCTTCACTTTCTTGGAATGTTCCTTTATTTGCAATGCGGGTTTGACTCTTCTGGCAGTCATATCCTTCTGAGACAACTAACAGTTCTCATAAAGCAATTCACTAGCAATGTTGAATGATGTAGTAAGTTTTTTTTCTTTTTTACCTCTTTTTATTTGGGATTTGAGTTAGTGGGGCAAACGGAATGGAAGTGGAATATTGCAAGTTGTGATGACTAAAATAATAATTGCCTTGTTAAAGAGTGACATAAGCTGTGACTGCCATCTCCTGGATAAAGGGTCCAAGTCGGAAGTATAATAATACAGGTTTCCCTTGCTTTATGCAGATTTACTATTATACAATTCATCGTTTTCATCCAAGAATTCTCTTTATACAAAAATAATTTGCCATTATATGATTGGTTTTGGAAACATGCCAGGACTTCTTCCCACCAAACCTGTTTGAACATTTTCCTGCCAAAACCTCTTTCTGTCCTCACACAAGCAGTGTGGTGATTGTAGTTGTACATGGAAAAAAGGATTTAAAAGAAAAAGAAGCAGAAGAAGCAGTTGTAAGAAGAATGGCAATAAAAGCATTTACTGGATGTAATCTGGAACATCTCGTAATTGTCCAAAGAGGACCAGATTTTTTTTTTTTTTTGCACGTTAATATGTCCAGTTATGCAGGTAGATTAAGCTCATGGATCTCCAACATTCATTAATAGGTGGGATCATGCTGTCGAGCAAATTACTGCAGTATATTTTGAAGTGTAGTGACTCTTTTCCCCCAGAGCAATCCAATAATGTTTTTGCATTTCTTATGAGTCTCTCAGCAATCCCTTCCTGAAGCAATTGCACTGTTCGGATCTGTTCAGATTGTTATCATCAGCCGAGAGGGCAAGATCTTACATGAATTTTTTTTACTGTTTGGATTTGGTCCTGTCACTGAACAAAATCCAAAGAGCCAACAGAGGGATATTTTATTTCTTTGTTTCTGTCCGTGATAATTTTGCCCAGGGCTGTTCTTAGAAAGAAAATTGGTAAATTCTTGTTTGATTCCCTCAACTATTCTGGACTGAGTTGGCAGAAGGATCAGGGTTGCTGTGTATGATCTCAGCCCATGTACCCTTTCATACTCAGTCATTCAGCCTTACTGGTTGTTGCAACAGCTGACTTTTTTGCATAATATATATATAAAAATATATATAAATATATATATAAAATATAGTCATATCCATTCATTTCCAAGCACAGTTTAAAATGTTGGTGCAAGCATTGTAACTCTACAGGATCCAGGTAGTGGAATGAATGCTTATTTTCATAGCAACATTTGTCATGCTAAGGTCCTGCCAGTGGTGATTGTGAGAGACAAATCTTTCTGACTTACAAACCTCATTCAAGAAATGTCCTTTCCAGAATAGGCTGCTTTGCACCAATTTGATTATCTTTTCAATATCATTAAACATTAAATATCATTAAACATTAAAAAAAGCTGTTTAATAGTCTTTGTCCAGTCATTACATTTTTGTTTATTTTGTATTTGGCCCTGTTTTCCAAATGGACATAAAATCTATTTGGAATATATCAATATAACATAAACTATTTTGAGTATATCAATATAATATAATAGAAACATTAATATAACTATGTAATGTAACTATAATAAATAGTAAATGGTGTGATTAAAAATAGTTGAGTCAATAATAGGCTACCTATCTGGTGATTTATCAGTTGATTGTTATTTATCATTTTCAAACCAATTTATATAGCCGCCCATATCACCACAGGTGACTGGGCATACAATAAAGCTAAAAACAGTCAATAAATACATTAAAAATATAAAAATCAAAATGGAACAGAGAATAAAAGGATGTTAAAAATAAGAGAGCCACCTCACTAATTTGCAAGGCTTGGACGATTACTAAATGTCTATTGAAGCAGAACACACTTCCTTTATTTCAGGGTTTCTCTCCAGGTCTCCCTAGATATAGTGGAATATATTTGCTATTCAGGCATTGATGGGAGGGTTGCTTCAACTTAAAAAGTTGGAGAAGGTAGCTTTCTTGCTTTGCATAGAAATGGCAAGGGTCAGTTTGGGTGCATACTAGATTGAAGCAAGCAGTGGACGAGTCAACAATATATGGGGTCACCTATTTGCTATCTTTCTCACACATGCACTCTCTCTTCCTTTGCCTCTTCCCCCAAAGCCAAGTACCTGGGTACAGATAGATTATTTTTGCTTCTTAATCTAAACATTGCATGTAAAGACTTTTCAAATTAGGCAGAAGGTAAAGGACATTAGGGTGAATTTTATTTTATTTATTTATTTTATTTATTAAATTTCTCACCCACCCATCTCCCCCCGATGGGGGAACTCTGGGCAACTCACAACAAACATTAAAAACATAAATATATATAAATACATAAAACATTGATTAAAATGAAAATCAATTGAATATCTTAGAATATGTCTAGAACCTCTACGCTCCATCAGCCTGGAGTGATTGATGGACAAGGGGTTTTTGGCACAGGACATGCTATTGAAAAAGTCACCCAAAGCTGCAAAGTTGGAAAATCACTGCTTTGAAGTCCATATAGACATCCTTTGTCTATATGGACTTCTTTGGGTATGTGTGTGTTGCATTTGGTGATATTTAGGTCGAACTGTATTTTCCTATGGGGGGAGAATGCCTGCAAATGTACCTAAAAGGCTCTTGTAAAATCAGTATCAATTTCTATACAGTGCTCTTGCTGACTAATGACATATTTGAACAGTACCTGTGTTTGAAGGGGAGGAGTGTTAATATGATGAAACTCAAACTCAGATACAAAGACCAAAAAAAAAAAAAAAATCTCAGATGAATAGGAGTGGCAGCAGTCAGCTGAGCTCAGTGTAACCTATTGATCTGAATTTTCAGCAAAGCTGAAGATAAAATAAGCTTACAATACAAAATGCTGTGCGTTCCGGTGTGTACTTAATTTTCTTTTGGGGAAAAAGGGGGAATTGTGGGCTAGCTGAAAACTAGCTAAAGAGCTGTTATTTTTCTATTGTGTGTAATTCTTTTGCTTCCTAATCAATTATTGTTTGACATCTAGGTGGAACATCAGTATTCACACAAATTTACCGTGACTGTTAAGCAAGCTAAGAATGTCACCAAGGGTGCTTTTGGAGATATGTGTAAGTACCACTTTAGAATTGTTTGTATTGTATTTTTTTTTCCTTTTCCATTCTTACCACATGAAAGAGTTAGAGATGTGTTTTCTTCAGATTTGACTAATTTTCAAATTAATTCAACGTTTTTGAAGCAGAGGGAGAGGAAAGTCACTTTAGGAAGATGGCAGTTAAGTTCTATTTTTCCTTCGTAGAAAAAGGCTTATAAGAGTTGTGCAAAGATTCTCACCATCATCATCTTTCCTCTTAGAATGGTCATGTGACCATGCAGTGTTGTGTGTTGCATGTTAAGCTGATCATGAAGAAAGATGATGGAGGCAGCCAACTCTGATGTCATCCAGAGTGCAAGCAAATCCTTCTCATAGAGTATCAGTGGGGGAAAAGGGAGGTCAACTTACTTGGTTGATGACCAATGGGTTTCATTTTTTTGCACTTGGAGCAATATGAAAGGTTACAATCAACATCTTTAATCTTAAGATGATCATCTGACCACGCATTCTTGTGCGGTGACACACAATCATTTAAAGAGGTATTAAGATGGCAGTGATGATACTACATTTTTTATTCATGAACAGATGCACCAAAATCCAGAATTGCCTAATCTGCTACTTGGCAGGCTTGGTATTCCAAAGGAAACATTATATGAAAATTTTAGTTACCACTTTTTTTCAAGGAAATTAAAAAGAAATATATTTAGAACAGTAAACCTTTATAGTAAACTTGTATAGTAAACCTTCCATTAAGAAAGGAATATATTACAATTTTTTCTAATTGTCGCATTGGAAAAAATGTGATGGATGTTTCTTTATGCCAAATTATGGTCAGTGAGACATTTGGAATCCTGAACTGAAAATCATATTCGGGACCTGGGTACAACCAGTTTGTGGCAGCTAACAACACAAACCAACAACAGTACCAATAAGCCCCCAATTACAAGAATATAATTAAATCTGCAAAATATAAGCTAGAATCTCTCAATAACAACAGTGTCAAAGGACACAACTTCAGAAGGACAAAATCAAAGCACCATTCACCAAATAAGAATCCTAACAGGGGAAGCTAGACTGTAAAAACAGTTATCACTTAACTAAAGGTGGACAAAATCCAAGTGCCATTGAAGATGATTTGAACTTCAGGTTCAGCATATACCAATCACAACACACATCTCTCTTGTTGCCAAGAAAACTACATAGACATGCCCATATAATCACCAGCAGTTGAGCTTCTCTTGAGGGACTTCATATTGTTTCCTAGTGTCTGGCTCTGTCTTTTGAGGTACAGGAGATGCATTAAAGTGATATAATAGCACAATTAAAGTGAATATAATAGCAATGCAGTCTATTTTGCAGTTGTTTATAGGGAAATATTCAGCTGAGGTGTGGTGGAAAGAATTTTCCCTGTGGACATTGATGAAATTTTGGATTCATCCTTTTTGCTCTATCATTTGATTCACATTTCTGATTTTAGGAGAAGTTATCTAAAGAGTTGCCTTTTTCCTGTGTTATTCCTCCTGATTTTTTTTGTGTTTTTTTGTGTTTTTGCTTTCTAAATCTTGTCTGTAAAAAGCACATTCAATGAAAGCACGTTAGAGATTTTTCCTCTTATTGCCTCACTTTCATCAAGCCCATAATACATTTTTTCCTGAGCATTCCTCAGTTCTGTTATTAACAAATTGCCTTAACCCCCATTGCAGTTAGTAGCTTAATTAGAAGATTATTTAGAAGCCTAATTAGAATATTCTACTAATGCCTTTTGTTTTCTTTTTCAAAAATACACGTTTAGTTCTGATCTAACAAAAGTGAATGTTAGGAATTTTAAAAGAAGTGTTGCTTTGTACTGAGTCTGGGGACTATGGAAGCTGAAACTGTCCATTAAAACATGCATTTCCCGTTCAATTAACTATTCATCAAACCATCAATCTCTATACAGCTTGCTGAAACTGATTACATCATGTTTTCTTAAGCGCTAAGGTTGCAAAATTGACTAGAGATCAGAATTTGATTGCACGTTTACTTTTAAGTATGTTTAGCTGCAGTCCTCTAGTCCTGTAGTGCAGTATGTTTTTATTATAGAAATACGTTTTTAATTGTTATGTATATAATAAAATTCAAATAGGTACCTGATTAAAAAGGTATTCCTAAGAGTAGAATGGTTCTATGATAGTGTAATTCAACAAGCCAAATAAAAATAAGATCCAATTTTACTGTATACTTATGTAAAAACATGAATATGCTCTACTGTTCAAGCTTTGAGCAAACAGGGTATTGATTAGCCTGGCATCACTGTTCATAAGAAGGTGTGAATGTAGAAAAGGGAGAACAAAATGTCTACTAAATAAAATCACTATGCTGAAAACTATTTAAAATGTACTGTAAAGCTGTATCAAAAAGTCAGAAGAATGGTGTATATAATGGACATATAAAGCACCTTAGCTTTGACCTTTCCAGTATATAGACTGAACACTTAAAAAGTTCTAGACTCCCTAAAATATGGATGGATTGATTGTAATTCCACGCCTTCCTTACAACAGAAAAAACCAGTGGATTTCTAGCATTTACTGTATGCCTGGAAGCTCCCATAGTAGTTATCTGGCAGGAAAAAAAAAGTTGAAATTCTGCTGAGTCATCAAAGCAAAACTGAAAGTAGAAGTAGAATCTTCAACCGCGGAAGTAGAATGTTCTTCAAGAGTAGTACTTGTGAACTCTTAAAATTAATGCATAATATTCTGCTCAATAAATCAACACCTTTTCTAAATGCTTTCCTATTCCTACTCAGCAGTACTTGAGCCTATTCCAAAAAGGATAAACTTCTGACTTTTGGTGACTTATATTGCTGATCACTCTTATGGGGGAGTTTTCATTCTGGAAGTAAGAAACCTTGTGTGAGACAGAAAGCTAATAAAGACACTGTATTCTGCTACATCACAATCTGTGCCATGACTGTAGCATCTTTTATCATTAATGTCTGCTTTCCCTACATTAGCCTTATCTGCTGCCACTTCAAAGCTGGTCCAGCACAATCTCTTCCCAGTTAAATATTACGTGTCCTAAATATCTGGGAAACCAACCAACACTCAGGGGAAGGCAGGAGCCCTGTACATGGCAGTGGCTCCTACTTTCTTCTCCCTGCAAGCAGAGATGACAGCAAAACATGAATGTTCTTTCAGATGGGCTTGAGTTATGCCAACTCCAAGATTTTCAGGGAGTGGATCTTTTGAACCAAGTAATACAGATGATATTACTAGGGATGGAAGGTGTCTCCATTTGGCACACAATTTTCTATGCCTGGGATTGGCTTTCTCAGAAATGATGAAGGCATTCAACCAAGCTTGGAAATGCTGGTTCATACTTTGTGGGTGGTAAAAAGGCTTAATGATTAAACAAGCAAGTTTGCTGTTTGGACATAGGATAAACTTACCCATCACTGACTGAGATGAATGAAACTATCAGAGTGACTGCATGTATCTGTGAAGTCCTCTATTGGAGTTCCCCACCTGATGATCTCCTGATACACAGTACTTAGACAGTCCTACGTTGAGAGCAGATGCTTATGCTTGTCTGCCGAAGGGATAAGTCATTGCTTTATAATATCACATAAATATTTTGATTAGTATACAGACTATATTTAGAATGTTTGCTCTGGATTATGCTTAATAGATGGATGCATTTTTGGAGCTATTTACTGGCTGACTCACTTTACCTTAGAGTGCTTAGTTGTTTTGCCCTGGCTGAACAAAGCTAATCAGATTATGGTTGCATGAAGCTGATGACTTCTTTATGTTATTGGAACAGTAGTATAACTTAAATACATGTGCGTGCCTTGTCCAGAAATTCTTTCTTGCTTCATAATACAGCAGCAGAGAGATTTTGGTCTCCTTACCAGGAGCTCATGTAAGCATCCTGTAGTTGGGCAGAGGTTAATCAGAATCCTGGCCTTTATCAGGAACCCTGGAAGCCACTAAGAAGAGCAAGGGAATTGATTTGTTTGTTTGTGACCCTTCACTAAGCTCACTAGACTTATCATTTATGCCATTTCTTTTGCAGTTGTAATAGGAGGTAGTTTAACTGTTCCTCTTCTACAAACTTACCAACCTCTTTTGACCCGTTTACTACCAGTGAGGTTTTGCTGTACTGCGTGAGAAATTTTCCCTTGGAGGTCTATATCAAGATATTGGATCTCCTCAGCCAGTACATTTGGGGCCTAGAGTTATATCCTTAACACTGTCTGATGGATTTGCAAATCAGCAAGCTGGATGCTCAGTTTTATACGGTAGCTGTTTAGGAATCAATTCTTAAACACCACGAGGTTTGTAAGGATTCAATTTAGGGAATCTGACTGAATGGTTGACCTACAGGTTTTCAGAAAAGCTACTACTGATATCTGCATGTTCTAATTTTATTACAGTGGACACTCCTGACCCCTATGTGGAGCTGTTTATTCCCACAGCACCAGACAGCAGGAAGAGAACAAACTACATCAATAACAATGTGAATCCTGAGTGGAATGAAACTTTTGAGATAATTTTGGATCCTAACCAGGAAAATATTCTGGAGGTACTAGTACAAATATGTATAGGCATAGAGACCCACAGATGTGGATACTATGTAAAAATACTAAATGCAACATCACAATAGGCAGGGTAATCCAGCAACAATGTCCCTAAACTACTTCCTTGCTTACAAAGGTGGTATGTTTAGATTTTGCTGTATCACTTTCTATTATAAATGAAAGCTCATTTAATGAAACGTTTCCACACTGAAATTCATGTGTATATACACTGAATATCAGTCTAAGGCCTCTAGGTTGATATCTGCTTTTCTACCTAGCATGAATTTGTATTTAATCACATCAGTCCCCTTTTGCAGTCTAAAGTGATATAGTCCAAATTTCAAGGAGACCTAGACCTGGGCTTGAGTGCACAGAGAGGAAGGCATTCGGACATTGCTGTGGAGGTTGGAAAGAAGAAATTAAACTGGGGAATCTAAGAAGAGGGTAACTTGGGCAAAATGCTCTCTCAGAACCTTTTCTACTATTGTAAAATAACACTGACCAAAAATATGAGGATAAGATAAGATAAGAAAATCCTGTGAGCAGAGATTTGGAAACTTGGTACGTCTGAACCCACCCTCTTTTGATAAAGTGCTTTGATAATTATAAAATACTGTGAGGAGTAGTAGGAATCACAGAGCTAAGATTCTAGTGCTTGAGGCCCCAAAAGATCAAATGCTTTCAAATATAGATAGACCAGAAAGTTCCAATATGAATTTCTCATTTCAAAAATAGTCGCTTCATTGCAGCTGGACTAGATCCTTCTGAATGTCAGACTGTCTTGAAATGGGCTTTCTAATATTTATTTCTCCCTTCCTAAGTAAATATGCCCTTTTGAGAAAGGATAAAGGCAAGTTCGCAGTAAGGACAGTGTTTAAAAGAGAGTTGAAGTCTTGTTGGTTTTTCTTTCACCAGAAATTATTTTTTTCAGCTTGATTAGTAATGCAGAATATGACATTTTGTTTGCCTTCTGAACAGAATGGCCAGTTATTGTCAATACCAGTTTGTCCATCCTAATTTACTAATGGGTATACTGACTGAGTCCATTCATCCCAAAGAACCGGTTGCTATCCTAACGTTAGGGATTCATTACAGGGAGCTTGGATAAAGAGACCAAGAAATGTATATATGACATAGAAACAAAGGAGGAGATAATAATAAATAATTTTAAAGGATAATAAAACTACAAAAGAAGTTTTTCAGTGTGTCATGTGCCATCCTTCAATGTAATTGTTTTGCCCTACCTGATAAAGGTTTACAGCTTTTCTAATTAAGAAAGTAAAAACATATTGCTTTGTTAACCTGAGTTGAAAGAAGGTGGTAAGAAAATGTGTTTTCAGATTTTTAACCAATACAGTGAATGTTGAAAATTAACTTAAGATTATGGTAACTAAGCCATCATATTTTCTTGATTTTTAAAAGTCTTGTTTGCCTTTATCTAAGATGTGAATGATTCACTTTAAGTATATATATATTTCAGATCACTCTTATGGATGCAAATTATGTGATGGATGAGACTATTGGTACAGCAACCTTTCCCATTTCATCTCTGAAAATTGGGGAGAAGAAAGAAGTTCCATTCATCATTAATAAAGTAAGTTTCAAGATTCCATTGATAGCATGTTCAGTTTCACTGTTGGTGGCAAAGCGGTCACCTTCCAGTGTTATACAGTAGAGGATCTAAAATGTATCTAACAGCTGTATAGAAACGGTGTCCGTTAGTTCTGTAAATTAGACTGGTACTGAAAATGATGGGATCTGTTGAAATTACATGGATTACCAAATGATGACTGATGTGTTGAGAATATGAGTCAACCACTTCTTTTATTTCATTATTTGAAGCTTTTCTAAGGGTGCTAAATCTTAATATTGTGTATACAGGAACTTTTACGTGGGTGAAACCACTGCCGTCTTAAAATGAAATTTATTTTGCAGTCCAATTCACACAGCTGCATGCATAACACATACAGTACAGGTAGCTGAAGCTTGTAATGAGCCATCCATGAGAAGCTGTAAGCCTTGTTTAAACTTAGATAGATTTTGCTATACCAGCTTTCTTAATCCTTCAGTTCTAGTGTTAGGACTTGATTCTTGTTCATATACTGATTGAACGACATCCAGCCTTTTCATAACTGGGTTATCACTTGCTGAATCTGGTATTTGTTCAATTTTGGATAATTCTTTGAAAAATGAAATTGATTTGAAAACATTCCTGTCAAGCTTTTCTACTCCCTGGTCTTGATATTTTGCATAAATCTGGATTTTAATTCCTTTTTAGATATGAATTAGATGTGTTACTTTCAGTTTTTCCTCTCAGTTCCTCTCAGTAAAACATATATAGATCACTTCCCTGATACAATTGCTATGATTATGTAATATGGCAGTGTTATTTATTATGCGCACCATAGGTAAAAGTTAGCATTTCAAAGAAATTGTATCACATTGGTTAGAAGAGGATAAGCATTGGGAAATTGAAGTGTAATTGCAATACTTTTATACTGATAGTTCTATTCCTTCTCTTTGGAAAATCTGTTGATTTCTTCCAGTGTCTTCTAGAAAGTATAAGATGTATCTCCTTCCTTCCTTCCTTCCTTCCTTCCTTCCTTCCTTCCTTCCTTCCTTCCTTCCTTCCTTCCTTCCTTCCTTCCTTCCTTCCTTCCTTCCTTCCTTCCTTGCCTGGGAAGATAGGAAAAAAATTCTGCACTAATATAAACAGAAAGCAGTATTAATGTTAGGTGAGGCTCCTTTGTTTATAAGATAATATAAGATCACAAGTTTTTTGACAAAAATCGTGATGTGATTATAACATTGTTTGTTTAGGTCACAGAAGTCATACTGGAGGTATTTCTTGAAGTTTGGTAAGTAATCTTGGTGTGCAAAAAGTCAATATAAGTCGATAATTGCAGAAATGATAGCACAGAGATGTTTCTCTTTTTTGTGCAATTATGATATATAAAAAGTAGCATAAAGATCTATTAAACTACAATAACATAGAGTTGAGAATTTCAAATAGGCAGTGGACATGCTTCAGCATTCTCTTATTGATCTCAGAGTAAGGTATTGATGTAGTTAAGTCCTATATATGTTTACTTTGCAGTCCTGCATTTTGTCTTATCTGTAGCTATGTTCCACTGAATTCCACTGGCCTTCTTCTAAGTAAATATATATCAACAAGCATGATTAATACCCTCTTGGTACTATGACCTGGCCTGAAACCTGACTGCAGTGGATCCAGATCATCCACTTCCTCCAAGCCCTTTGGAGCTGCCATATTAAACATGCTATACTTCAATTATTATTAAACCATCATTTAAGTGCCATTATAGAGAGTCCATGCTTGAGCAGGACTTTATTGGCAGGAAATTTAAAGGGAGTAAATTGTTTGCTTGTTTGTAGTTCAAGCAGTAGTTTTAGGACCAAACTTGTTTTTTGCTCAACAGCTCTTCAACAGACCTCCGTTTCAGCATGGCTCTATGTGATGAAGAGAAGGCTTTCCGACAGCAGCGGAAAAATAAAGTAATGCATCATCTGAACAAATTCCTGGGAGCCGATTTGACCTCCAGTCGTGATGTAAGTTTGGATGGCTCATAAACAGTGGTCCTTAGCTAGTTAGACCCCAGAATGTTTCAGAGTTAATTTACTGTTGCATTAGCTTTTTTACTGTAACTACAAGCCCTATTTCATGTTGCAGCTTTCTGTAATTTCTTGTCTTCATGTGCTTTCATCAGCAGTCCACCTTAGTCTTCTCAAAACCTGGAATAACTCTTAAAGTTCTCATTTCACTCAACTGCATGTCAATTTAAGACTTTGACTTTTCATCTTAAGTAAAACCCTTGTCTTAGGGTTCCTTATCTAAAATCTTAGAACCCTTATCAGGTTCTAAGCCTAGTGCTATGCATGCTAAGAATTAGTTTGCTAACACATGTATGTAACATAAGAATCAGAGCTCTGTTTCTTAGTGAACATTGTACAGAACAGACAGGGGTCTGATATGAAGGTATAAATACTTTATGCATTAACCAGTATCTATGTTATCTCCATATTGGAAGTCTTGAAGTAAAAGTAGAAGAGATTATTTCTGACTATTCATGCATAATGCAGAGGGAGACAGTAATAATGCACTACATGCTACATCTGTACAGTGCTCCAATTTTTAAAATGGTGAGGAGAGATAACAAAGGCGTTTACAGATTAGTATTTTCTTGCCTACCGGTTTCTTCCTACAAAAACTTCAAAGCTGATCTCTCTGAAGAGTATTAAATACAGATTAGTTCTTGCAAATGTGTGTTGAAACCTGAATGAAGGGAAGAACAAGCCTAGGGTTGTGTTCAGGGATGAAGAAATGATGGATTTGGAGGCGGGGGGACTGTTCTGTTATATTGTATTATTTTTGTTATGTTACCATGACTATATAATGTCTTACTTGTGTTGCACGGTAAATATCTTAGAAAACATCTATGTTGTATGTTTTTCCAGGTGCCAGTGATTGCAATCTTGGGATCTGGAGGCGGATTTCGAGCCACTGTGGGATTTTCTGGAGTAATGAAAGCACTTTATGAATCTGGAATTTTAGACTGTGCAACATATATCGCTGGTTTATCTGGATCCACATGGCAAGTCTGCTTTTTTTAAAAAACCTTTTTTTATCCTAATGGATAATATAATAACTTCCCCCTGACCTTACTCTTTTTATGTCTATTTCCTTAGCCATTGATTCTGCGGCCAGATTGCAGAAATGTTTAAAAGAAGGAATTCAGCTTTTGGTTAGTGGCTGATTGTAACCCCTTCTAGTTCTTTGGTTTGGTGATTTTAAAATCTTCCTGAATTAATGAAAGCTTGCAACTTAGGTTTTTAATGTTTTCAGTACACTTCTTGAGGAAATTGAAACCTATATTAATCCATTAGTATAGTGTATAGTTCACTAATCAGCTGGAATCATCTGCAGGAAAATGTCAGTATAGCTCAAGACAGCTATAAATGTACTGAAATTAAAATATCACTTAATAGCATGAAAGCAACCATACTGTTTCTTAGGACTGCATCCTTAAGAGGATTGGATTCAATTGACTTCTAAAACTAGTAGTTCTTGTAGCCATAAAGTCAACCAGGTTCACAATCTCTTAAAGATGGCATTTTCCAATGGATTTTTGTTTGACGGGATAGCTCTGGAGTAAAGTTCCCTTACTGCTTGAAGAACAATCCAGATTCAATCTCCTGGTGGTTTAGGTCATATTGTCAGAATTCAAAAAAGACCCCAAAGAGCCACAGCAAGCATCTGAGTTCTGGGCTAGGTGGTCAAGTAGGACTAGGTAGGCAACTTTAATTTATTATATTATATTATATTGTTTTGTTTTGTTTCTTTGTATGTTTTCATACTTTGTATTGATAGCTATTGTAAATGGCAAAGAGTTTCTTTAGTTGTGACAAGGATAAATCTGATGAACTTAATATTTTCATGTTGTAAAGGCTAAATAGGCTGCATTGCTAGATGAAAATTTTGTCAGTTTTTCAGAATAAACTTAATCAAAATAAACTTAAAAGAAATGCCATATTTTTTTAAGGATTATTTTGAGGATAAATAAATATACCTTAAAATCTTGCTGCCACCTAACCAAAATGATAAAATTAGAATTTTTAAATTGAAAAAGCATATTATCTTAAACATGGGGATTAGAAAAATATATATTCTGTCTCTCACTTAATCAGAGGACTAAGTACTTATAAACAATTAGAATTTCATTCAATATCAACAAATTACGTATTATGGATATAAGTTATTTTAGATAATATGGATATATGTAAAGGTGCAGAACTTTGTAATTTACAGAATGATAGTTTGCTTTTTCACAAGGTTCACCACTGTCTTGTGTCTCCTCTTCTATCCACCACCACTACTGGTTGAAGATCTTGTGATCATCATGGGTAAATTTGCCCCAAAATAATGTCTTGGTTTGATTTACAGGTACATGTCGACCCTGTATTCTCATTCAGATTTCCCAGTGAAAGGGCCAAAGGAGATAAATGATGAGTTGAGGAATAGTATTAGTCACAATCCATTGAAACTACTTACACCCCAGAAAGTGAAGCGATACATTGAAGCGCTGTGGAAAAAGAAGAGGTCTGGGCAGCCTGTGACATTTACAGATATCTTTGGAATGTTGATAGGAGAAACACTGATTCAAAATGTAAGCATTGGTCAAAACATTTGGGGAAGCTGTTTAAATCTTTGGTGCATAATATTTAGCAATATCATTGTGCCTTCCCTCCTTCCCTTGGCTTCCTCATTCAGTTGTCTACAGGTGTGTGTATATGCATGTGAAAATACAGCTTGATGTAATAGAAATTAGTGACTGTAGTAGAAACCATGGACAGTAGTGAAAGAACTTCACTTTAATCACAATTAAAGCCATGGTTTGAATTCAAGGTATAACTTCAGCATAACCTAATGCAGATGTGGGTGATGGATATTGGGTTGGGCTTAGCTTCTTGATCTCCCAGAAAGCTGCAGAAGTTGCCCAGGGACATTGCCAGAAGTACTAGATTTACTTGAGGAGTTTGGAGTAGAATTAAAGGAGGAAGTGGGAATATCCTCCACGCAGAGGCAACTTATTCCTGTTTTCACCCTTACTTTGATTTCTTTTTTAAACTCTAAAATCATACAGCCAAAATGTTAGTCAGCTTGCCCCTGAATTTCAACAGAATGATTTTGATCCATTTTTTTAGGGGAGCTTAAAAGTGGAAATGGGAATTATTTATGCTCAGAGGCCTTTCATTCCCATTCTCATCCTTATTTTTACCCGGGGGGTCGGGGGTAGCGTTGCTGAAATTCAGCCATTTTGCTGCTGAATTGTGGTGGCACAATCAGGGTGCAGGGAAGGGCTGGGGGACTGCAAATAGCCTACAGGCCACAATTTGCTAACCCCTTGCTTAGTATACTGTGGTTTTCAAGTTTATGGCACGATCACCTCTCACTTGGACTTAGTGCAGTGAAGTGAACTGGAATTGCCCTTGAAAACTGCTTGGAAGCCACAATGCAATGCCTTGAATAGTTATAGGAGCATCTTGGAAGGTTTGCCTAGTCTTTATTAAAAGATTGTTAATTCACAATTTCCCTGTGAATTAATAGTAGAGTAATTCTGTTACATTTTGTGTGTGTGTTCAGCTGGTTTATGACCATAATAAACTAATCTGAACTGAACTAACTTTTTTATGTTTTTAAAAAATTAAAACAGTTTTGTAAAAGCTGTATCAGCTTCAGTTCAAATATTAAACTAATTTTGTCTCCTTTTTGCAGAGAATGGATGTCACTTTATCTGATATGAAAGAAAAAATCAACAAAGCACAGTCAGCTTTGCCACTTTTTACATGTCTCCATGTTAAACCCGATGTGTCAGAACTGATGTTTGCAGGTCAGTGTTCTCATCATCTGGATGATTTCAACCTTGCTATTTATTTATTTAAGACCAGCCTATTCCAGAATGACTCTGGGTGACTTATAAAAGAATAAAAGAAACAATAATAGATAGGAAGAAAGCCATGAATGTCCAGACAAAACAAATTACCTAAAACACACCATCAGGGGCTCAGCAACCACCATACTCCAGGGTTTGGGAGAAGAATCTCTATTTTAAGGACTTCCAGACCCCATTTGTAGGGGAGGGAGCCACATGAATTTCTAGGGAGATGCTATTCCAGAGGGCAGGCACAGCAACAGAGGAGGCATGCTTCTTGGATCCCAATAGATGGGATTGTTTAATAGATGGTAGGTAGATAGTATACCAGCTGTGTCTGATCTTACCAGATGAGCAGAAACCATGGAAGATGGGCCTCAGATAATCTGGGCCTATTTGTAGATAATAACTAGCATCTTGAATTGCACCTGGAAACTCACTGGCTACCAGCGCAACCTGTGGAGCAATGGTTATCACACAGGCTTATGCCAATCATTGCCTGCACCACTGTCTTTTGGATCACTCGAAGTTTCCAGATGTTCTTCAAGGCCGGCCCCATGTAGACTGCATAATGGGATGATGGTATGAGTAACTATCTGAAGGGCCTCCCAATGTAGGAATGGACACAATTGGCACACAGGATGAAGCTGTGCAAAGGCCCTCTTGGCTATAACTGCCACCTTCTTTTCAAGTCCAAGATGACCCCCAGATTGCACACTAGTCTTGAATGAGGAAGTGCAGCCCCTTCCAAAATTAAAGATGGAAGGTCCCCAGATGTAGAACCCCCCCAAATCCGCTTAGTCTGTTTCTTCTCATCCAAATCTGCACAGCCTACAGGCATCATGACAGGACATTGACAGCTGTCTTGGGGTTGAGATGTATAACTGGGAATCATCAGCATATCGATGACTTCACCCAATGGTTTTGTATAAATGTTAACCAGAAGGTGAGAGAGCTTTGAACCCTGAAGCACCCCACAGATGAGGGGCCAAGAGCATGACCCTCCCCCCAATCAATGCTTCTTGGAACCAGCCACAGAGAAAGGAGGAGAACTACTATAATATGGTACCCTCCTGTGCCCAATCCCCACAGCTGATCCAGAAGGATACTGTGATCTGAAAGCCACTGAGAGGTCAAAAAGGACAAGGTTGGATGTACCCATTCCCATCCTGGTTCTTCCAAAGGTTATCAACAAAGGGAAAGGTGTGGGGAAATCAGAAGTCTGAACCTGTAGCAAACTTCTGCATGTAAGCTATGCCTTTGTGGTAGGTTAAGTCATATCTCATTTGTTTGTTCTAACCGTTGTTTATTGCTGCTTTCAGATTGGGTGGAATTCAGTCCCTATGAGATTGGAATGGCTAAATATGGGACCTTCATGACTCCCAATTTGTTTGACAGCAAATTTTTTATGGGGACAGTAGTGAAAAAATACAAAGAGAACCCTCTGCATTTCTTAATGGGTAAGTAATTGATTAAATAATGTCAGAAAGTCATTAATGCCCAAGCATGTAAAATGGTGCTTTCTGCTCATTTTTTAAGATAAATAGTAGCATTTTTTTTCCTGAAAACCCAATAACAAAATGATACAAAATTTATAGAAAATGCAATATAATGGCTATAATCATGTACACCTTTTATCTATTTTGTGTGGTGGTTTCTTAGATTATATATAATCCTTTTAACAAATTCTGCTGGATAGATTCTGCTGTATAACCCAGTGTTTTTATCACATAGTTAAAGAGGGTGCATAAAGACTTAAAAAGATAGCTTACCAATAAGAACCAAGCTAAGCTTTCAGCTGCTTTTTTACCTGTGTGGTATTATGGAATGGCAGAAGATTCAATCATGTCAGAAGTATAGCAAAAACAATTGTCTATATTACTCCTAGGAATGTTTGGTATGGACAAAAAAGATTTGGAGTACTTGGTTGACTTTTTCCAAAAGCCTTTGTGGTTATAGTAGATCATATAGTAGGAGCTAGAAAAATGTATCTCTCTCTGCTGCCATCTAGTGGTGTGGACCTTTGCAGCCCAAACATGGTAGCCCAACACACAGTGAAAGTATGTATGAATCACCCTTGACTTTTCTAGTCCTATGAATGAACTCTGGTATTACAGCTGGGTCAACAGAAAGTTTCTATCCAGTGTAAGACTTCATGGTCTGTGTTCTCCTGAGATCTCTTTTAGTGTAATAATGGATATTTTTTAAATTAAGAAATACTATCAATCATCTAAATACTATAGGAACATAAAAAAATATTTTACTTGTTTTCAGGGATTTGGGGAAGTGCATTTGCTATACTGTTCAACAGAGTGCTTGGGGTTTCTAACTGTCACAATAATGGACCGACAATGGAAGAAGAACTAGGTATTGTAATAAAAGTTGGAGTGTGTTTATAGAGGGAATAAAATGAATGAAAATTCTACGTGTGTGTGTGTGTATGTGTGTATTTCTGTTTTGTTTTTTTGCTGGCTCTCAAATACATTGAATCTAAGTGTTTTTGCAGTTTTTAATTTCCAAAATGTGGTGTTGCTCTGGACCATGAGTGCCAGTATGCTCTCTGACTATCTTTTGGTGCTTGCCAGGTTCTCTATCCTGTGTCTTTTTATATTTGTTAAAAAAAATAATTAAGCAAATGTAAAGTTGGCATGCTGAGAAGCAAAGCCCCACCCTCCAACATCATCTGTTTCCCAGGATGCCTCTTGGCTCCAAAGGAAATCATATAGAGAGATTGCTGCCGTATAAGTGCTTTGCTTGGAAGTGTCCCACTTGACCACTAGAAAAGGCAAAAGTAAGTAGGGGTGGTACAGAGTGCCTATAGTGCACCCTAACCTGCGGGGGTGGAGGGTAGAGGTGATGGAGATAGTCATCTGTTAAAGAAGTACTTTGTATCTGTCCATGTCTCCCAGGACAGCCAGACTGTGAATGCTGAGTTCTTCTCAGAAGCTTTGCAGCTTTGTTCACCATATGCGCTTATCAGTGCAAAAAGGCTTGGTGACCTTGTGCTAATTTTAAAAGGAGCTTAGACAAATTCATGGACTTTACTAGTTATGGTTGTGATAGCTATAAGCAACCTGGATGCCCATCTTCTTCCAGGAGTATGGAGTATCACTAGGAGAGAATATTGCCTTTATGTCCTGTGTCAGAAGAGCTTTCCTGAAGCATCTGGCTGTATATTTACTGAGAACAATGCTTGATTAGCGGAACCCAGAGTTTTATTAGTTTGTTCATTCTGCTTGGGGTAAAAACTTCATATTGCTTATTTCTCATGCAGCTTATGTTAGAGAATGTTATTTGTCCCCCCTCATGAATCAAACTAAAGAATAAGTAAAGAATAATCAAACTGAAAGATAAAATTGCTGTAACAAGGTGGTTTTTACAGATGGCTGGATCCATGGGTTTAGCCATCTCTAAGACTTGTTCCAGGCAAAGCATGAGCAATCTTGGGAAGAAAAATTGCAATCGCTCCTCTGATTCACTTGTAACTCCCTCTGAAGTCATGATCCACAGGTTTCAGAACCCCGTATAATTTATGCTATGTTATATTATTATTATCAGCCCAAATCAATTCACTGTAGAATGGAAGCCTTTCATTAAAGATTATGGAACATAATCTACCATGCTGGGCCAGCATGGGTTGGTAGATGTTTTTCAACTTCCTAGTCTAGGGCTGAGAGAAAGTAACTTGCCCAAAGTCACCTAGTTAGTTTCCATTCCTGATGAACGATTAGAACCTGGGTCTCCCCTTTCTTAGTCCAGCACTTTAACCACTGCACCTCTCTGGCTGTCTGCATGACAAGACATGATATGATATTGCATTACATTATATAAAAATTAACATAGAATTTTAAATGGAAGAGTTGCTACAATGGATAAGACCAAAACATCAGAGGATAATGCAAAGGTGTTTAAAACAAACAAACAAACAAACAAAAAACAACCTCAGTGAACCAGTTTTAAGACTGAAAGATCTGGAATACTAAAAAAAAGTTTCATCTAATTCTAAATAGACCACAAAGAATGCAGGAGGTGAGCCTCTTTCATGAGCTGTCACTGAAAACTTCCTCACCGTAGTAGTCATCCATGTCACTCCTTTATCTACTCATAGTTGACAGCCCTTGTTTAGTCTGTGGTGTCTTCTACAGAGACCCATCATTTCCCCCTCCTGCCCCAGGGCAGTTGCCAGGCTTTGGAAAGAATGTGGGTGAGAAAAATGTATCTACTTTACGTGCACATCTTTTTGGCTGGCATGTAGTACCACATATCCTACAGGAAAAATCAATTTCTTCCTAGGAGATTAGATAATGAAATTGGGAGCAACTAAAGTAAATGGCTAGTTGGTAGCAGCTGTTTGCCTATACATTAAAACAGGTGAATTTGTACTTTATTCAAGGGAACCAGTCGAAATACACATTGCATTCCTGGCTCCTGTAAAGTCAATGGAGAAATATAGAGTCTTTCAGAAGCATTAAGACTTGCGCGCAAATGGATAAAACATAGTTCCAAAAACTAAAATCATGTTTAATCTTATTGATTTCATTGGCTTTGATATGGTTAACTCTTGTATTATTTAAAAACTGGATCTGTTTCTCTGTTTCCTTTTTAAGTCATTCAGGGAGGCACGGGGTTGGTTGGTTGGTTGGTATGTGCTCATTCTGTCATGACTCTTTGAATGCCTGATATTTTGTCCTTAGAGTACTATATGGTATTAGTCAGATAGTCCTTAAACCAGAATCAGTATTAATGTAGAGCTGAAAGAAAAATATGTGCATTTGCCACAAGATAACCCTGATACTGATCTATAGACATGCACTCAGATGGCCATTGCGTGAGAGCATGACTCTTGTAAAAGTCACCATAGTCAACTGTACTTTTAAGGAAGTGGTCTACTTGTTTTCCAAAATGCAAACCACTCCCAATTAAACATTTACTTGTGAAATAAGAAAAAGAACTACTGAAGAGTCAGCTAATCTAATTTGAAACTCTTTCATAAAGGACTTTGGAGAATAATATCTGTTCTTGATAAGAAAAATAAGATCCCCCTCCCCTTTTATTTTCCCATATACAAATATACTTTGGAAATCCATTTCTAAGGAGGAAAAATATTGGAGTAGTCTAGAAACCCAAGTGGTTCATACTAAGACATTTTTGAAACCATTTGGAATGTTTTTAGTATGTCAGATTGTGTTGGATATTCATTTTGGATATCATAAACCATAATCCTAAGCCGTGAATGGGTTCTAGAGCCACTCTCCTCACTCACTAGCTTCCAAGTCTCAGTGCATTGTAATAGGATTCTCACTGCATTTAAAATGCCAAGCTCTGATTTAATATTGGATAACTAACTGGAGCACTCAAACATATCCCAGTACAATTTGGTATAAGTAGGTGCAGTGTAGAAAGAGTTGGGAACAGAAGCAGTGTTTTAGAGATGTGTGTTTTTTTCTCAGCTGCTGTTCTGAGCTTGATCCCTATGTTAACAAAGCTTGTCTTCCTTTTGAATCGCTCGCCCACTTGGTGTAGGGTCCTCCCCCCCCAGCCCCCATATTAAGGCTTCTATGAAGGCTTTAGTGCAGTGTTTCTCAACCTTGGCAACTTTAAGATCTGTGGACTTCAATTTCCAAAATTCCTCAGCTAGCATGTTGGCTGGGGGAATTCTGGGAATTGAAGTCCACTGATCTTGACGTTGTCAGGGTTGAGAAATACTGGCTTAGTGGGTTTAGCGGGAAACAGCTTGCTTGCATCTGAAGATGTAATGATACATTGCAGTGATGATGTGGGATCCAGCAGTGAGGAACTAGTTTTATGCCAGTATCTATACTAGGGAAGTGATTATAGAATTGGGCCTTGATGTAATTCCAGGAGATTAGTTTGAGGGATTCAGAAAACAGGAAATTTTCTTCTAGGAAGCTAGATTGGAAGTTTTTTCAGCTTTAAGAATTGTGAGTCTCCTTTTTCCAGCTTGCCTGCTTCTAAGTACATCAATAGAACCCTGACCCACCCTGGGGATCAAATTACATATTGCGTTGAATATAAAAGAAAAAAATAGAGGAGAAGCTTCTTTATCGCAAGTGATAAATCCAGTCTAAATGAGACCCACCAGGCATGGAGAGGGAAGTCTTTCTCCTTCCAGCCTAGAGTCTTTTTCCACAGGAAATAGCTGTGAGACTTAAGCTCTTCTCCCTGTGTACCCTTGTCCTGCTCCAAGTCATGATCTCACAGGCTTACTTTTAAGTAACCTAAAAGTTACTTTTTTGACATAATATATATTTTGATCGTCTGTGAAAAGAAAAAATAAAGCTACATTAATTGCCATTATTACATTGGGAGCATGCAGAGTAAGGAGAATTGTATGTACATCAAAAGTTTGTTTATTTCTTACATTATATTGGGTTTTGCTTTTGTCTAAGACAATGAGTTTGGCTCAAGTAAAAGAAAAACAGGGTGTTTTCCAAGGGTGTTTCCTTTGATTTTAATAATAATAATAATTAGTTAAATCAGATAGGGAAAAGAGCAAGAGGAAGCCACTGTCAGGGGACAAGAAAATAGTTTCATAAATTATGAATTTCTTCCTTAATCTCTTTTATCAGAGGGTGGCATGACCTTGGAAAAAAATGAGTGCCTCCAACTTTTACTTAGCCATTATTTATGGAGATGGGAAATCTTTTGGAATAAAATAAATAAAAAACCCAAGCTAACTTAAAAAAAAAAAAAAAAAGGAAAATATCACAGTGACTTTGTCTCCTTCAAAGCACCTCTATAGGGAAGTTAAGCTAGACACACTCTTCAAGTTTTCCATTAAAACCCCTAAGGCAGCACAGGGCAACTGCCTTTGCTCAAACTGCCGCCATGTTCCTTTGACCAGTATCCATTGGATGGCCCACAGAAGGAGCTCATTCTCTCTGTGTTTACCAGAATGGAAGACACCTGCAGTGAAGAAATACTCCGATTGACCGCCTTCCCCCCCAATATTCCATATGTTTTCTAATGTCTTCCATTTCTCTGTTTTTATTCAATATTTAAAGTATCAAAATATTACTTTGCTTGTTTTCACAGAAAATATCAGGTTGCGACAGATTGTAAGCAATGATTCAGATAGTGATGATGAATCACAGGGGCCAAAAGGTAAGAAAGGTTACCAATCATGACACTGCCTACAAAATATTTTTATGGACAGCGCCTTACCAAAGAAAGGCATAAGAAGAAGACAGAAATAAAACTATCTGTTAATTATATGTACTTTCCCCCATTAAACATTTCCAGATGCTTCATAAAATTTTCTTTTTCTTTTTTTAATCAAAGACAGTTGTTTAAATATTCAGGTGATATACCAGATTACAAAAGTGTAGGTTAAAAATATCAGAATGATGCTTATCATTTATATTGTACTTTAAGATATTGAAATCTTTTTGCATTTGTTGTCATCTTGTAACAATCTGCAGGGTAGCTCAGCATTGCCATTCCCATTCCCGCACTGAGCCTCAGTGTGACCTCCTTGAGCGCAGATAGTAAGTTCAAGTGAGAACAGTGGTGTGCTGCTAAATGTTTAAGGACTGCCTCTGCTGACTCCATGGCTGTGCTGCCTGTTGCAAAACAGCTGATTGTTGCACTAGGTGTTCAGGTTCAGCTCTGCTCTGAACCTGCTCACAAAATTGAAGAAAATTTAACAATTGGCTCTCGTGAGCCAGCTCTAGGACACCCCAGGGTGAAAAGCTATTCATCTGGAAGCATGCAGATGCAATGGTCCCTCTTTTCTTTAAAAGAACAATAAATATTGTAAGAACCTCTTTTTACAATTAAATAATATGTTAATAAAATATTTGTCTTTGAAGTTGCTTCCAGATGAGGCTTTTGTTGTGGAATTATCCTGTGGTGTTATTTGACAGTTCAAATGCTATCATCCTTCACGTGGCACTTCCTAGTTTTATCAGTTTCCTCTTCTGATCTTTTTGTTGTTCCTGTTCTTATGAGGACAAAAGTGCTCTGGATCAGGGTTCCTCAGCTCGCCCAACTCCATTTAAAATAAAAGGAATTTTTTTAAAAAATTGAAGTTTTAAGAAGAACTTTCATCCCAAGTTTCTGTTCATTTAAAAATTCATCAACACAGTTTAAGAGATAAGCACTGATACAATAAGCATTGGTCACATGCAAGTAAGTGCCCCACTTAGTCCATTTGAAGAATGGGGCTTCAGGCATACATATAGAGAAATCCACAATATTTGGATCTTATTGACTTCCCCAGTATTTTTGTGCATCTTTGGCTGCTGTTGCTCCTCACCAGGATTCCTGATGACTCTTTACCAGTTAAACATGGATCTAGAATGTTGTAGCAGCAAAAACACGCTCATAATGGAGGGCATTTGGAATGAAAAACCTGCTGGCACATCCCTTTTCCTCCTAACCCTCCATTTCTCTGTTTTAATTTGCATTCTCTGGAAGTTGCTTTCTTAAAGACCAGCAGCAACAGCAGCCAGAACAAGAGGAACAGAAATCCATGAAGCGTATTTTGCATGTCATGTACCGTATGCCCTTCAGATGCTGCCTTTCTACCAACATCTTCTTTCTGAGGCAGTTTTATTAAAATATTAATTCTTAAAAAGTTATTTCGGCGTATCAGTATATTACGTGCTGATGTCCTTTCTTCTCACCTTCTCAAACAGGCTCAGAAAACCCTCATGCTGACAAAACTCATGAACAGACCAGCCAGGAAAGCTGGGTTCAGAGGATGTTTATGGCACTGGTGGGCGACAGCGCCCTTTTCACCACCCGAGAGGGGCGTGCTGGCAAAGTCCACAATTTCATGTTGGGTTTGAATCTCAATACTTGCTATCCATTTTCCCCCCTGGTTGGTATCAACACTCAAGAATCTGTGGAGGATGATGAAATGGATACTGCTGTAGCAGGTGAAAATGCATATATTTCTTCATTCTGCTTCTCTGATCAGTAGGACGGGATAGATAAACTGCACTGGTAAAATGTAAAGCAATCTTTTTTGAGCCTTGCTTCCAAATATACTTGAAGATTTGTGCATGGCGGAGGCCTCACAAAACCCATTTCACTCACTCCATAGCACACTCCTTGCTCTTGGATTTGTCATAACTCTTCTCAGGCTCACTGGTTGGAACAGAGCAGAAGCTACATAGGCACTTGACACACAGCTAGATAATAATCTTTATTGCCTACTGGAATGAAGCCACTTTAAGCAGTTGACTGCCCTTTGTTAACAGGATAGTGCAGACCCCTTTTATATCGGCTGCAGTTTAAATCCAGCATTTCTTTTTACCTGCCTTTCTCAGAGCTTAACTGACACCTTGCTTTATGCTCCTCAGGCTTGGGGCTAGAGGGCAGTTGACAGTTGACATGATCAGCATTCTCACTCTGGGAACCTCTAGCTCTTAACATAATTTTGACATTTCCTTATCTTGTCTTACATGGACTTGGTTGACAATCTGATGTTAGGGGTCAGATTCAAATAGTGTTTTGGAGGCAGGAAGATAGCTTTAGCTGTCTACAAACCTTGAAAATTACGATTAGGGAAAAACAGGGAGTAGAGAAGGAATGTTCTCATGAGAGTGAGTGCATAAGGCTATACTTCTAATTGTTAAGCTATTGTTTGGCATTATATCAAAATCAAACCAAATGACAGCGGTGCTTTATGCTCTGGAATATAACACTTATGTGTATGGGTTTTTAAAAATATTTCAGAGTTTATTTTATTAAAGATATTCAATAATTTAATTTAATTTCTAAAATGGCTCCTAAATAATTAAAATCGTAGTAAATATTTTAAATATTTGAAGGGAAAAGTCAAAAGAAGTGGACAGGGTCCTTGGAGCTATAAGCGCAGCCACCTTTATGTTAGATCCATGCCTCTCCTGGTTGGTGAAGGCCTGCATGTGGGTGTATCTGTGTGGTGGTTCATACCTCTCTGAGGGGGTATTTCCATCAGCTGTGAAAGAGGTAGTGATGCACCCATTCCTCAAGAGACCATCCTTGGATCCAGCCAAACAAATAACTCTTGTTCAGTCTTCAATCTTCCCTTTCTAGGGAAGGTTGTTGAGAAGGTGGTTGGCTTCCAGCTCCAGAGGCCCTGGAGGAAGAGGATTATCTGGACCCTTTCCACTCAGGATTCAGATTGGGGTATAATACTGAGATGGCTTTCGTCGTGCTTGCTGGAGACCTGTGGTGAGCTAGAGATAAGGTGGTGCATCTATCTTCACTCCTTGATCTCTTGGTGACCTTAGATAGTCACCTTAGAATCATAGTATTCTTTTGGAATGGCTGAGGGAGCTGGGACTGAGAGGCACTGTTTTGTGGAGGTTCTCCTTTCTCCTAAGCCAATTCCAATCAGTGTTGGTGGGAGGGGAGCAGTAAAGCCTTAGGCCCCTACTTTATAGGGTGCCTCAGCGCTCCTCTCTACCCCTTCCTTTTCAGTATCTACATGAAGCTGCTGGGTGGGGTCATCTGTTGCTACAAGGTAAGGTATCATCAGTTTGTGATGCTGCTCAGTTATAGAACTATGCTCCCAGCTATGAAGCTGCCAAGGTTGTCCCCTGGTGTCTGGCAGCTGTGAGTGTCTGGATTGGGAAGAGCAGGTTGCAATAAAACTCTGCCAAGATTGAGTGGTTAAGAGTCCTGAGTCCCCTGGATTGGGAACTGGAGTGTTTCTATCTTTGGTTATGGATGGGGTGGCACCGCCTTATTCAGCCTTGGTGCACAACCTGGGGTTTTTCCTGGAATCATAGCTTCTGCTCAGAGAGCAGGTGGCAGCTGTGGCCAGTAAGGACTTTGTACAACTGCATCTTGTGTGCCAGTTGCACCTATTCCTGAACTAGGAGACCCTGCTCGTGGTCATTCCTGCGCTAGTCACCTCATGATTGGACTAGTGCAACCCATCCTATATGGGGCTCCCCTTGAAGATCATCCAGAAGCCTCAGTTGGTTCAGCATGCAGCAGTGCAGATAATGATGGCTGAAGCTCATTATGCCCATGTAACAGCACTGTTGATCATTAGCGGGAAACTGCTTGAAAACATTCCTAGTTCAAACCTGAAGTTGAACCAAGCCCTCAATCGCTCATCCTTCATGGCTGTAGGAAGGAGGCAAAAGAAATTTATTGTGGATGTATTTAAGTGCCAAATACTGTGTCTGCAAAAGTTGACTCTGTCATAGCCTACGTAGCAATACAGTATGCTGGCATCTGTCAGTCTCTGCTGGAAGCAGTAATACAAAGCAATGTGTATTTTTAAAAGCTACTGTATATACAAAATCAGTTTGTATTCGAAAAAAAAAACACATTAAAGAATGTATTAGTATTATATGCACTAAACTTAAAGTGCATATTAGAAAACATTGCATAAAAAAGTAGCACAGCATGTAATATGCATAATGAGAGGTAAAATCTTTCATTAGATGTAGACACAGAAAGTACATATTGCCGGTGTGTGTCCCAAATCTTATAACAATAATTGAGAGTTTTCTGGTGGGTCTGTTTTTTCCCCCAACCATTGGTTGAAAAACTTGCCAGAATGGAATGTGGGATCATCCAAGAATATTTTGGTAATCTATAGGCATAGTCGATGCAAGATGGAGATATTTGATCTAGCAAACACCTTTCCAAAATGTTTTGCCAGATATATATAGTCACTTTAACCTGGACCTGCTAATTTTTCCTTTTACCCCCCTCCTGTTTTGGCTCCCAACACATGAACTTTTCTGGTATGTCTTTGGCTTACCATACAATGTGGCCCTGCCTCCCCCCTCTGCCACTCCCAAACTTGTCTTTGGTCATGTTTGCATAAATGACAATGAATATATTCACTCCTCCTAGTTACTGGAAGCTGGGTAGTACATGCAATAAGAAACACTGGATTGCAGTTCACCAATTTTCTCATTTATTTATTTGCAGTAAAATTGCTTAAGTGTAAATGGAGACTAAGTAATCTGGATATATAGTTTATGAACATTCTGATACCATCTCTTTCATACTTAGAACTCTTGCTTTGTAAAATAACCCCCTTCCTCTCAAATTATCTTTTCTTTGGAGGGCTGTTAGTTAAGATGGAACTATAAATCATACCTAAATGTTTAAAAAGTTAAAATAGCACACATTTGAAAAGCGTTTGAGTATTAATGCTTCTTTTTAAATCTCTGACTCCTGATACCCATCTGTACTCTGAAAGTAACGCTTATGCATGTAGTTGTTTACAGACTGTATAAAAGTGGATGCCTAACTTAGGAACATACTGAAGATCATAGGTGAAAATACATGGAATGATGACTTTAAATTTTAAGATGGGCTTTTACAAAACTTTGGGTGTTCATTCTGGCAAAGCAGGATTTTCTCCTCTTTTATTCCATTCCTCTCATGGTCCACACAGAATATATTCCAGAGGTGCTGTTGTGTGATGGGTTGTTTGCATAACAACTGTTTATAAGTTATGCATCATGTTTCATGAAGCCTATTGACAGTCCTGTGCTAGTCCATTGGTACCTCTCTTTTCTATTCTTTTTTTTGCCTTTGAGTTCAGAGCAAAATTTATTTTGAGTGGTACCTCTTTGCCTGTCTCCTTCTAGGGCTGGTTTATATATGCATGTCTTCTAGATTTTTTTACATCAAGCAATGGCTTAGAAGTGTGAGTGGACCAAGACAGGTCTAATTCTCTAATTTTCCTATCAGTTCACATCATTTCATTCTTAATCATTTTAATGTAGTTGGTTATACATTCACTTTTCTAGTGCTTTAGCATTTGTTTTTCATTCCTTTTTAAAAACAATTGTCCAAAGCATTCAGGTTTTTTGTTATTAGAACACTGTCTGCTAGAAATGATCATGGCCTTGAATTGACATAAACTAGATTTAGATGCACTGTCCTTTTCTTTGTTTTATCCCACATGTTTAATTTCCTTTACTTACTACTTATTGTTCTCTGCTCTTTGCATAATGTTGCTTATCCAAAAAAGGAAATAGCAAGATGGTATGCATGTATCATATGTACTTATGCTATGTGGACTCTCAGCAATTCTGTAGTTTAAGCATATTTTTCTCATAAGATTAGGCCAAAGTTTAATAGTCTTATGAATGAAGGGTTCATTCAGTAGGTTATTTCCCAACATGATGTATTCAGAAAGTCCTTAAGACAAGTTTGAAGGCAGTAGCCCCTTCTTGCCATCTCTTTGTTTTTTTATCACTGTATTCCATACTTCGTGTGGAACCCCCCCCCCCTCTTTTTTCTGTCTTCAATATAATATAAGAATATCTATATTCAAAGTCTGTTGGAGTGGGCAGCCATAACAAATAACAGCAGCAACGACAGCAATAATAATTTACTTCCTCGTGAGATGGGCAGTGTCCAAATTTGAATGAATGAATGAATGAATAAATAAATAAATAAATCCGTTTCACCAAGTGAGCTATAGAAAAATGGAGGATTGGTGTATTTTTAAAAAATGTTACTATAGTGCTCTCTCGGTATACTGTATGTACAGAAACATGAAAATAGCCCCATTGGATCAAGCAAACACCCTTTTTAGTTTGTTGTTTCTCGCAATGGCCTACCAGATGCCCCCAGAGTACTCATAAGCAGGGAGTGAAACATCTCTCTTTCCTGCTTGTATTCCTACAGCTCCTTTTTATTAGAGGGAATGCATTTATCTGGATGCAAGGGATTTCCTAGTTGTTGTTTTTTATTCTTTTTATTTGATGTAAGCTGCTGGGAGTCGTTTTAGAGTCAGATGGCCTCTGAATCTCAGAAATAAATAAACTGATATTGGAGGCATGCCGCCCCAAGCTGCAGGCAAACGTGAGCTTTCAAGATTCATAATTCTTGCAATACTTTTCTTCCAAGTTACCCAATTCCCTTTTAAAGACATCCACGTTGGTGGCTATCACCACATCTTGTGGCAATAAATTCAAAAAAATTATTCATTCTGTGAAAAAGTTATTTCTTAGATCTGTTCTAAATTTCCTTCACATGAGATTATTGGATGACCCCTGGCCCTAATGATTTGAGAGAAGGGGGGGGAACCCTCTAGTTTCTCCATGCCACACATACATCTCAGTGATGCTCCCCTCATTCATTTCCAAGACCTCAAATATTCTAGCTTGCTTTCTTAGAAGCCACCTGATTATATTGATTCCCCTCTTCTATATTGCATTTGCCATTTGATTGGCCTTTTACCCCTTTTAAAGAAATCTTTCTGGATCTGGTCACAATTTCCTTGAACAGTTCACAATTCATCTACAAACATGGCTAGCTCATTGCTTCCTTAAAATAATTCATGAACAAACTAAAAAGCACAGTCCTGACACAGATCTTTGAGAATTCTACTCCTTACTACCTCCATTAAGAAAGCTATTCATTCATCTGTATTCTTTGTTTTAGGTTTTTAACCACGTAGCAATCCCCCCCAAAATAGAACCTCTTATTCCCATGGCTGTTTATTTTACTCAAGAGTCTTTGATGAGGAATTTTGTCAAAGTCTTTATTGATAGTCTCAAAAAACTCTCAACATTTGGGGAGACAAGCTGTATGTTTGCAGAATCCATTCTGATTTTCTTCCAGCAAATTTTATTATAATTCTCTCATGTTGCTCTATGTATCTGGCTATTTTTTCTTAATTTATGATTTCTATCATTTTGCCTGGTAAGCTGGCCAGCCTGTAATTTGCAAAATTTCCCCTGGTTTGTTAGTTTTCTTAATTGGTGTCACACCGACTACCTTCTAGTCCTCAGAACTGAGCCTGATTTGAATAACGGTTGCATTTTTTGGTTGTTTTTTGGCTAGGAGTTGGCAATTTCATATTTGAATCCTTTAAGAACTCTTAAGGGGATGCCATCAGGTTCTAGTGATTTGTAACTCTGTAATCTCTCAAGAAAGTCTAGAATATCTTTTGTTATTTATTTCAGTTTACTTCCCTGAGAAAGTCAGGTATCCTGTAACTTCTGTGGTGGGTATGGGAGTGGTGTGTGTGCATGTCAATATTTGTAGGAATATGAGATGAGGGTGGATATTTTTTATATATTAATATATTGTTATATATTTTATAATATTACATAGAGTTTTGATGGAGGGCTGACATTTGATTTTTAGATGGTTTTATATTTAAAGTCTACCTTTCATCTGGGAGCTCAAGGTGTTGCATATAGCAGGAGCTTTCTCTTCATTTTGTCCTCCCAACAATTCTGGGCTGAAATAGCTGCTCTCTGAATTTGTCTCCTAAGCTACTTCATGTGAAAGGGGGTTGAGTTTTGTACCCTCTATTCATTAATAAGTTCTCATTCAAGCACAGACTCAGAGTAAAAAAGTTCATTCTACATGTTCTGGCTTTCCTTAAAGGCAGTTTTGGAAAGAAAACATCTCTGTTTCTCACATAGTCTTGGTTTAGTTCCGTATTTTTGGAAGAGAGGATGTAATATTTCTGATAAACAGCTTGCACATATTGAAGCTGCAGCTGGAAATAAGAAATGGAATCATGTTGGAATAATCTGAACCAAATGTCTGGTTTTCCATGCCAAATTTGTATTTACAATAAAACGCACAGATGTACATTTGTCCTTAGATGTTACTTTTGTCTATCAACATGCAATTTTGTTCTTCATCGTCTAGTAAAGCTCTACAAAAGTAATAGAAACAATAGAGTGAGAAAGATGAAGTTACGCCTTGGAAGAAAATAAACTCTAGCATTAGAGAATGGCCCATAAGAAACTTGATTTAATACAGAAGTCCCTTGTCCCATCCCCCCACCCTGGGATTGGTTGCTTTTGTTGTAATTCAGTATATTTATGTTCTATTTTATTCAGGGCAATATTTTCTTGACTATTTTCATGAAACATCATATAGTTCCTTAATCAGATTCTAAAACTTGTTCACCGACATTTAAAATATATTGGCCCAATTTGGACAATAATCTTTGGCTTCCAAGAGAAGGAAAAGGTGTGTGGTCCCTTCCCGCTTCCCTTGCCTAACACTTTGTGGCTTTTTTTCTGGCTTGTATGAAATTAGAATTCCTCATTACTTTCAAACCAGGAAATTCTGGCGTAACATCTATTAACAAATCAAGATACCCAGTTCATATGGAAAGAAAACTCTGGCTTAACCCAAACCATTAATAAAACTTCAGAGTGAAGCATTATGGGAAGGACTAGGGATTAGCACTTGGTCTCAGGGCTTTGTTCAATTTACTATACCATATTTGAGGGTTGACCAAGTCAAGCCATTAAGGATTTACTTTGATAATGTTAAGGCTGTGGATTACCCTGAATAAACATTGGGTAATTCCACTGGATTATTATGCCATGCCTTATAGCATTCAGTGCTTCAAACAGCCAAATGGCTTTAGTTTTTTATAACAGCGATAGCAAATGTTCGTTTCATGCAGCTATGTTGTCTTTCATGCACATTTTCCTGCTTGTACTAATCTACATTCCACCATTTAGATGTGTTACTTTTGAAGAGAAAGTATAACTGACTGGGATTTTGTCTTCTCAGTTGCCGCAGGCACAAATCATGTGATCCACTGCATTTATACCCCATCCACCTTTGCCCAGGGGCTCAAAAGAGTTCTCTCTCCCCCTTCTTCACCCCCTGATCCTCAAAGAATCACTATAAGGTAATTTAGTCTGAAAGATATTGACTGGTTTCAAGGCATACAATGAATGTGGGTTCTACTTTCAACAGTCTAACCACTAACCACACTGGGGGGACGGGTAGTGAGTCCATGAGACTAAAGGAAAATACCACTAACCTATAACTTGGGTTATGTGTGAATCAATGCCCCACCCCACCTTCTCCCCACCAACACATTAGATTTACCATTGTAAATATCCTGAACTGGTTACAATGTTTGTCTAAAAGTATATAATAACTTGCTTTTATTTAAACCAGATATGTGAAACTTTCAAGCATTTTTAGATTTGAAACATGAGAATTTGATTTGGAAAATGGTATTAATCCCTGACATCATTACCTCACTTTTCCTAGATCCTGATGAATTTGAAAGGATATACGAGCCTCTGGATGTAAAGAGTAAAAAAATTCATGTTGTGGACAGTGGACTTACTTTTAATTTGCCATATCCACTTATCTTAAGACCACAGCGAGGAGTTGATCTTATTATCTCATTTGATTTTTCTGCTCGCCCCAGTGATTCCAGTCCTCCTTTTAAGGTGAGTAACCTAGTCCAGTTATGGACCTGAACTGAAAATATACATCAGTCTAGATTTTAAGTCTGTAAGTCTTCCAAACAACCAGGTCTTGGTAGTGGTTTAGGGGTTGGACCAGATTCATGAAAGGTCAACATTCAAGCTCCCACTGAGCCATATAGACAGAAAAATCAAATGAGCAAAATATTATACATTTGAGAAAATATTTGGCACAAAGATAACACAATAGATACTTAAGAATAATGTCATGGCTTTTGGGAAACGTGGAAAGAATGTAAAAATGGGAATTGAGCCATAATTTGTCGACATAATTTGTAAATTACAGAGGAACTGCTTTTGTGACGCAGGAAATTTTATGACCCTTTTGTTTTATGGAGATCCACCCTTTTATAGTCAATGAAATTTTACATTGTCTTTGAACCCTTTTACAATTGCAACCATGCCAAACTCCATGCTTTTTTTCCCTCAAAAAAAGCTACTGGTGAACTAATAATTCTAGTAATAAACTAGAATGTGGGATTCTGCATGGTAACATTCCCAAATTTTTCCATTTGAAACCTTGGATTATGCAATTCCCCCCCCCCCCCCACTAACTGTATGGACACAGCATTTTCCTTACAGGCTACTATGAGGGAAAAAGAAATAGGAACTTTCTCTACTCTCTTGCAGTTTGAAGAGCACCACCGCATTTCTGCTCATGTGCTAGGATCTTGAAAAACAATGAAGACTAGGACTTATATTATCTGATAGCTAGCTAATCACAAACAGCTGTTGAAGGACCATCCAATATTGTACCAAATGGCCATTATTTAGAGTCTGATATCCTTTAGTTTTCACAGAGGAAGTACTAAGAGATTCAGCTGTTAAACAGATGCCGCTAGAATTTTTATTTTTACTAACATGAGGAAGAAGAGAGAGAGAGAAACAAACCTTATACCTGCTGGTCATTGATTGCTTGATTTTTAAAATGTATTAATAAAATACAATCATGATGCTCTACTAATAGAAAGGAAATATGAAATTAGATTGTAGGGTTCTAAGGCAGAACCATTTTACACTGTAGTGTGAGATTGTTTCCCCAACTCATTATTTTCAAAGTACAAAGAATTAAATGAGTGCCCAAAGAATAAACAAGATGACGTTTTATTGCATTTCCCTTTCTCAATGTGTTCTTAATTGAAACAAAGAAACACCTGATATGATGATGACAGGAAATGGGGTATGTTTCACTAGAGAAAAAGTATACATAAGTCAGCAGAAAGCTGCCATTTTTATGGTGCTTCACATTCCTCATATCTCTTTTAATGTTCACAACAACAACAAAAGATTGCTGTGATATCCACCCTTAATCAGTGTTGAATGGAAATGGCTATATTAGATTTGAACATAGAAGTATTACATGAACTACATTTGTGTTAATTTTCCTAGGAAGGGGGATGAACCACTTTAGTTTTGCTGGAAGCTCTGAAAACTAATGCAAGGGGGAAAAAAACAAAACGATGACAGTGTCTCTTCATCACTACCTTTAACCTTTGCCTTTTGATGTTTGACAAAATTAAGTTTCCAAAATTAAGCACTTGTCTCTATGAGAGTCCCTTAATTTTGGCCTTCTGCATCTTCCCATGCACATGATAACTGAGGCAAATTATTTTGTTGGCCAAGCTACAATGCAAGAGATTGCTGTTATTTTGATTTCCGGTTTTTCTGCAGTGAGAAACTACCATAAACTCCTAAAAAACAGGAAGTCTATAGAGTACAAGGATTACTGTTAGCAAAATGCTCTTCCATGCTATCTGTTCTGTTTTTGTAAAAAATATTTTATTTAGAATTTTACAAAGCAATACAAATATAAACACTGAAAAGAAAAATAAGAAAAAAATAGGAAAGAAGAAAAAAGAAAATGAAAAAAGAAAGAAAATATAAAATGTTGACTTCCTCCCTTCTTTCTACTGAGTAACATCTTACTCTGTCCCCTTCCTCTTTAACCCTTTCTAATCCCCAAATCATCAGTCTTCTTTCAGCAAAAAGCCCATATAAGACTTCCAGTCTTTTTAAAAAGCCTGTATTGTTTTTTCCCTGGCCAAACCGGTCTGCTTTGCCATTTGCACAAGCTCTGTCACTTTCATAATCCAATCCTCTACTGTGGGTATCCGTGGTATCTGTTCTGAAGGCCAAAACAATGGGATTTTGGAGATACGGGAATATGTTTCATAACCAGCAAAGGCAAGTGCAGGGGAACTTTGTTTTGAACGAGAAAGATGACACTATGTGGTTTCCAATTACAGATGTAACCAAAGCAATTGTTTTTCCTCTGGGTAGGATATGTACTTGTATTATATGTTCTTGTACATCTTGCCCAGCTGAGAAATCCATGTGGTAGAAAGGATTAAACATTATCACTTAGTGCAATGTGAAAGTCAAACCATTATGTTGCAATGGAGCTTTTAATAGAAGATTATTCTCTTTTTCTCGCTACTATACATGATCATAGCAGTTTGTTCCCTTCTTATGTTCCTTTTGATGATGCCTGTGTTTTGAAAAAATATGAAGTTTGGCTTTCTTTCCAGGAAATTTTACTTGCTGAAAAATGGGCCAAAATGAACAACCTTCCTTTCCCGAAAATAGACCCACATGTGTTTGATCGTGAAGGGTTAAAAGAGTGCTACGTCTTCAAGCCCAAAAATCCTGCATCTGAAATAGATTGTCCCACGATTATTCACTTTGTTTTGGCCAATATCAACTTCAGAGATTACAAAGCACCAGGTCAGTAGCAGAAAACCACCACCACAACAACATAGTCTAAAAATCAGCTCCTTGTAAGATAAACCTTTCTCTGTACATACAGTATTTACTCATTATCGTATGCTTTTTATTTTATTTTTTTGCACTGGATTTTCTCTCCCTTTTTTTGTCTTTCTTTTTGGACACTACAATGTAAGGGAAAGAGGAAGGCTTTTGCAGCTGGTGTTTATATTCCCCTTGCTTTTTCCAAAAAAAAAAAAAAAAATTCAATGGGCAACAAATTTCAAATATGAGAAATTATTCCTTATTAGCTTGTCAGCTTATTTGGATCAGGAAGGGCAACCTAATGTAAATAAAGTCACATTTTTGCAAACACCACAATTGCACTCTAGATTTGGATTTCTTGCCTGCTTGAGGGAAACACTTAAGAACAATCTTGCCTTTTTTACAATCTTAAGATAATTAAAAAAAAAATTGCCTGAAAATTTCTAATCATACTTATGGCATTATGTGGCTACCCAGCTCATTATCTTCAGTTTTTACCCCAAAACATCTTGTTTGGCACCCAGCCATAAAAAAAATTGCCCGGTCTAGATATAGATTATATAGTCTATGCCAACTTTGTCAAGTTTTGTACAGCAGTGAAAATCCATAAACCACTGGTGCTGCATTATTATATCAGTATTTTACATGGTTTTTATTTACTTTTTAAGATAATTGTTATACTGTTGGCATTCAATTGTTATTTCATTCAGTATGTTTCTTGCTTATAAACTTTGCAGCAAACTTGGATGCCATCTTTAAGATTCTGAAGCGGATTAGCCAAAATTTCATATGAAACAGTATCAGAGATTCTGTAAGAGTCATTAGCATTTCACTGACTTTGCTGAAACCATAGACCAGGTTGTTTATTCCTAGTAACACTATCAGTGTGCCTAGATCCTTAAAGAGTGACAGGAGGAGGAGGAGCATACAAGGGAAATTTGCTTGTTTGTTTGTTTTACAGCTACTAAATATTGAATTGTTAGCATTCTACACCCCTTAGCTGAATTATTTGGTCTTAAAATGTCTGCTATTTTGCTGTCTAATTATAGGTGTTCTAAGAGAAACTCAAGAAGAGAAGGACTTTGCTGACTTTGATATTTTTGATGATCCTGACACACCTTTCTCCACCTTCAACTTCCAGTATTCAAATGAGGCTTTCAACAGGTTGCATGATCTGATGGAGTTCAATACTCTGAACAACTTAGAGGTACGTATAAGGTACAAGTTGCTGTTATACAGGAAAGTTTTAGATGCTTTATTGAAATGAATTCAATGACTCTCAGGGCACTTCCTCCTATCTTGATAATTTTTATTAAATGACTAAAAAACTGCCTTCGGCTTTCAAAAGTAGAAAGAAAATGGGTCCGGATAACAAAACAAAAATGTATGTGTTAAATAATACAGTCAGTACACTTGTAGAGGTCCTGTTATAACTTTCTCCCGTGTAATGGGACCAACTTCAATATCAGCAAAAAAACAAAACAAAAAAAAAACCCTCCGTTTCCATATTCTGATTTGGAGAGCAATTGATGGGAAAAGAAAATCATTAAACATGGAAAGATGAGAGTACAATGAATGACCATCGTGGCTGGTGGGTATTGCAGCAAAATGGGTTTATTGGGAAAAAGTGATAATTTCTTCAACTATGGGAGACAAGGAAGGAAGGGTATATTAATTGGAAGAGCCCAAGCTCTTGTTGCTGCTTTGAGTGAAGTGGCATAGTCATGTCACTTGTTTCTGCTCTAGAGTCCTATTAATTGTTCTCCAGCAGAGCTTATGTTATGAAAGAAGGCTGAGAGGAGCTTTCTTCAGTGAGTGCTGTGGGAGAAACCTTCTCTTGTAGCACTGGCTGAGAGATCTCCCAGGCAAGATGGCTCCGAAATGGTAGGAATCCCCCAATTTGTGGTGGAGATGCTAGTTCCAAAGCCGCCTTGCTGTTCCCAGAGCTTTGACTAGTAGATTTGGAGAAAGGTAAACTGGGGGCATTGCCTCACTTACCACATATTGACCAACTATGGCACCTTGGACCAAAATACAGTAGGCGGTAATAGCCACTAACTTCAAAATCTGTTAATCTCAAGATTCAGTGTAACCTCCAAGATAGGGGCAAGAGCCCTTCAAATATCAGTTATGGGGGAGAAGCAAGTGGGGATGCATATGGAGACATCCGGTTGGCCTCTGTGAGAAATAAAATGCTGGACTAAGATCAGCCTTTGCCTGATCCAGCAGGGCTATTGTTAGTTTATGTTCACATGTCCTTCTGGCCAGCACTTCTCTAAGTGATCCAGAAATGCTGCCTCCTTCCAGGAATGGTTGGCGAACATTCTTGCATGTCATGCCCAAGGGAGGCAGGTTAATACTGCCTTTCCCATTGACCTCCCTTCAATAGTAGCCAAAACTCTTGACCACTCATGTCCTGAGGAAGGCATATTGGCAGCGGTACTTGCCCATGCTCCTCTAACACTAAATGGCCAGGAACTATGGCCAACAGTTGTTGAGGGAGGCAGGGGACAAGTAATGCAGTGTTTCTGACTCACCTTCTCTGGGATAGTCTGCTCAGGCATTTTGGTTCAGAGTAGGAGGTATACCATCCTTTTACTGGGCCCTCATGTGCTGAAAGTCTGCCAGACTGGCTTTCTTCACTAAATGCCATGTGCTGAAGCAAGCCCAACTTGGAGCTCCCTAGCAAATGCCAAGCATTTATTTATGCATTTATTTTGAATATTTCTATGGCTGCCCAACACATGTAATCACAATCCCGGGCAGTGTATAGCTACAGCATTACATTTCAGTGCTGCTGACTCTGGAGGTCCCTCCCACTTGTCATATCCCAGATCCTCCAAACCTGGAAGCATTTTGGCCAGTGATGGCAGTGAGAAGGCTGAGAAGAATTGTCCCCTATCACATGGCGTGCTTTCAGGCTAGGCAATTTTGGCTAATGTGGGAATGCCTGCAGTGTGTGCTGAACCCATATGCCATGTACAGAAGCCTGAGAGGAGCCTTCCCTGAGATCACTGGCCTGAAGCATTTTGAGGCCACCTGAATCACTTTGCCTAGGTGAAGTGGTAGCCTCTTTGCTTTGGTAAAGTTAATCAGGTTGCCTCTAATGTCCCTAACTGCATTGGATCAGCTTCACTAGATCTCCTTTACACTGTCATAGAGAAGACCAATAAAAGCCCACATTGTGATGGCGAAGTTGCTCCAATCCTAAACACTAGTACAGAATTTTCCTACTTCCTGAAGAAAAAAGCATGTAACTGTGAAGACAGAGGGATTTTAAAGGTAACCCTCCCCAATATTTTGTTGAAGGTCACCAATAGTCCAGGATTGTATAAGCTTCTCTTGAGACTGGCTAATAGTTGTCTTTTCTGTTTTTATACCAAGCAACAGCTTTCACCAATTGTCCTATTCTCACATGAAAATAAATTATGTACATGAAGTCCAAGTGACACAGAGATCAACATCATTAGAACTTAATTCTGTTTTGCAAACCACAGCATTCTTAGTAGGTCTTGTTGCATTGACAGGAGCTGTGTCATCTGCACAGTGCTGCTGAAGCAGAGCTTTTGTTCAGATGAGCTACACTTGTTATTTCTTCAACAGCTTGGGAAAGTAGATGAGTAGGAAGAAGTGATTTCCAATTTTAAATAATTGGCAGATCCTTTATTCAGTGGGGACATAGTACAGAATAATTAAGTTAAAAAATGCTATATATTGAGAATAGCGCCTTCTTTATTTGCCTTCAGTAATCTAGGCTAGGAATTTGAAAGCTTAAACAAGGAAATCCTTCTATAAGATCGTTCTTTGCTGATGTATAAAGTTTAGGTAAATGAGGGGTGTGTTTTTTTCCCATAGAAAAGGCTTTTAGCAGCATATTTTTAAATGGGAATGATTCAAGTTCTTATATTTTTGCTTTCTCCTAAAAAGAAACAGGCAAGAACCTTGAATTGGCTTTTTATTGATTGCTTCTTAATATGTCTATCACCCCAAACTATGAATGATTTTATTTCAGAGTGATGCAGACAGATTCTTAGGGAGGATATTGCCCTGGCATACGATTGCCATCTCAGCCTAATGCCTTCCAAATGTGTTGTACCTCAATTCCAGCAGTCTCCAACCAGCATGAACATGGACTATGTGGACTGGGAATTGTGGAGCTAAGATCTAACTCAGGCTGGCAAAGGCTGGGACATAGCTTATCCTCATCTGAACATACGCTTGCTTGTGGAGCTGCTTGTGTGTGTGTGTGTGTGTGTGTGTGTGTGTATATAGGGTTTTTTATTTTTATTTTTTAATTATTTTCCAACCCAACAGATGTTGGAAATAAATTGTGCAAATGGGGGTCAGAATTCTGAAAGTCTCTAAAAAACAGAATGGAAGGGGATCACAGTTGGGGCAGCAGGAGAAGCAGGCAAAGAAGGACTGAATTTGAAAATGGGCTAGATCTCTCTTGAGGCTGAAAGCATTCTCCCAAAGCATTTCTATGGGAAAAGCAGTTGGCAACAATTTGGAATACTGCCTACTGCTCCACTCCTCAGCCCCTCCCACATGGTGATGTGATCCATATTATATTCGGCCTGCTTTCCCTATCTTGTTTGTCCTAGAAGCTATGCTCAAGCATGTATCATAGTATTATTTTCACATTGTATTCTAAGCTTGTTCTTCACTATTCTGAATACGGTGAAGCCTTCTTTTACGAGATCTTGTTGCAGTAGACTTCTCATGCAGCACGCCAACTTTCTGCTGTTTGCATGATAATGCCATCATGCAAATAATAATCTGCATCATTTGTGTCATTTGCATAATGATGTCATCACATTTTATTTGCATAGGGACTCCAGCACACAAAGATATTATTCAAGTAATGCAAATCCCTGTGATGCCCATCTCTGACTAAACAGACATTTAACATACTCCCCCAAGATTCTTTCCCTGAATTAATCCATTAAATCAGGTTAAACTGGTAGATTTTTTAAAGCACCTCATTTTCCACCTTTTCCCTTTACCTTGCACTGACTTTAGCCTCACTGTCTCATTACTGCATTATCTCCAGAAAGCCATTTTGCTCTGGTTAGGATGTGAGCCAAACTCTTAAACCTAGTAGGATATTTTCATATACACAATAGTCAGGCTGGCCATGAATTTACATTTTATGCTTTATTGACAAAGGCAGAGCTTCTAGTTAATGTATATTGGTCAAAAATACATGGCGAACTCCCTGTCCAGAATGCAGACACTAGTTTATTTATAGGAAAAACAAAAAATTGGATAATGTTTCAGTGAAGAGAAAAAGGAAGGCACATGACTTCCATATGCGTAGACGGTGACAACATGTTTGTAATGTTTAACATTTTGTAAGTCCCCCCTCCAAAAACCCTAATATAGAGGGGTTTGTTGTGCAGCGTGCAGCAATACTCCCAGGAAATTTTGCCCAGGAAAAAATACACATCAGCATGAGAGTTACAGAAGGCAATGTCCATATCTTGTTCTCCAAAGAAAGCCAGCCAGAAAATATATACTATCTGGTGTTTATTGATAAAAAATGCAAAACTCCATAAAACACAAGTTTCATACAAAATATAGGAAAAAACACTTCTTCTCATGTATTTTAGCATCCAAGACCTATCTACTACACAAGCTTAACAAAGTCTCTAGCCAAAAACTCTCAGAGAAGAGGTACACTACTTGGTTATTAGTTACAACTACATAACCCATAAAAACTGACTACATGGTGGCTAAAACTCTACTAAAACTCTACTGAGAGGCTGGGCATATAGTCCTCCCATTATATTGCCACTCCTTGAATAACTAGCATACACACGCCAATAGGTGGCAGTATCTGTGCAAACACACAAATCACACCGTTTCTCTAGACTAAACATTGTTGTGAAGATAACGAGATGAACTTCTTCCCATGAGAAACTCCTAACAGAGTTGATGCATGTTGAATAAAATGGAACTTGAAGTTGAGTCTAAGCTCTCTTTCACAAAACAGAAAAATTGGGGACTGATTAGATGGAGAAGCTGGGAAACTTAGTTTATGGATGTGTGCCTGAACAAAACCACAGTCTTAATTTGCAAAATAGAGTTGAAACTTACTTTCTGCTAGATATTTTAGTAAACAAAATGCATTGCTTTTCCTGCAGAGGTCCTAACTGTTGGTTATATTACGATTAAAAGATGCCATCTAGTGGTTAAGTTTCATTTTCCTTTAAAAAGAATCCACTGCATACAAATTAAAAACAAAAAGCATCAGTTATAAAAACATACATCCCAAATGCTCATTTAATATTTCCATAAAAGTCTTTGCACACATTCTCCTATCTTATAGTCTCCTGAGTTCAGCAAAGAATGATTCTAGATGAAAATGGATTCCTGGAAGTCAAAGTTCCGTGCACATAATGTTTGAAAGGAAGATAGAATCTCAGAAAAAGATGCACAAGATCAGCACACAGGGGCTGGATTATCCTGTCCATCGCTTGGGGGGAATAAGTCCAGTCCTACCTTGCTTTAAAGGGCTGCATGTGCAGGAATTCTTGCTGCTGTGTTTATGTGCTTATGAAGTTTTGCTGTTATCTTTGGATCATGGCTAGAATCTGTCGTCTTTCTGAAGAATGCTACCCTGGTATATACAGTGGAACCTCGGGTTACGAACGCTTCTGTTCACGAACTTTTCGGGTGACAACCAGCTCCGGCTACAAAAGTTTGCTTCGGTTTGCGAACTCCGCCTCGGGTTACGAACAGGATCCGTGGCCATTTTCCCTCCCGTGACACAGTCCGCGGCCATTTTTACGCCCCTGACACGTGGTCCGCGGCCATTTTTCCGCCCCTGACACGTGGTCCGCGGCCATTTTCCGCCCCTGACACGTGGTCCGTGGCCATTTTCCGCCCCTGACACGTGGTCCGTGGCCATTTTTCCGCCCCTGACACGTGGTCCCCGGCCATTTCCACCCCTGACACGTGGTCCGCGGCCATTTTCCGCCCCTGACACGTGGTCCGTGGCCATTTTTCCGCCCCTGACACGTCCGTGGCCATTTTTCTGCCCGTGACACGTGGTCCACAGCCATTTTTCCGCCCCTGACACGTGATCCGCGGCCATTTTTCCACCCCTGACACGTGGTCCCCGGCCATTTTTCCACCCCTGACACGTCCGTGGCCATTTTTCTGCCCGTGACACGTGGTCCACTGCCATTTTTCTGCCCCTGACACGTGATCCGCAGCCATTTTTCTGCCCGTGACATGTGGTCCCCGGCCATTTTCCGCCCCTGACACGTGGTCCGCGGCCATTTTTCTGCCCGTGACACGTGGTCCACGGCCATTTTTCCGCCCCTGACACGTGATCCGCAGCCATTTTTCCACCCCTGACACGTGGTCCGCGGCCATTTTTCTGCCCGTGACACATGGTCCCCGGCCATTTTTCCACCCCTGACATGTGGTCCCCGGCCATTTTTCCACCCCTGACATGTGGTCCCTGGCCATTTTCTGCCCCGACACGTGGTCCCCGGCCATTTTCCGCCCCTGACATGTGGTCCGTGGTCATTTTTCCACCCCGACACGTGATCCGCTGCCATTTTTCCACACCTGACACATGGTCCACGGTCATTTTTCCGCCCCAACACGTGGTCCGCGGTCATTTTTCCGCCCCTGACACGTGATCCGCGGCCATTTTTCCGCCCCTGACACGTGGTCCCCGGCCATTTTTCCACCCCTGACACGTGGTCCGCAGTCATTTTTCCGCCCCTGACACGTGGTCCGCGGTCATTTTTCCGCCCCTGACACGTGATCCGCGGCCATTTTTCCACCCCTGACACGTGGTCCGCGGCCATTTTTACACACCTGACACGTGGTCGTAGGGAGGGGGACTCTCCCTCCAAGCAATAGCCGCCTCCCTGTCCTCCACACCAGAACGGATTAATGGTAATTACATTGAACCTTATGGGAAAATTTGCTTCGGGTCGCGACCAATTCGGGTCGTGACCAGAGTCACGGAACAAATTAAGTTCGTAAACCGAGGTTCCACTGTAATAAAAAGTGCTCTGTCTGAAGCTCTTCTCTTTTTTATTTCAGACAGTAGGAGATTACAGCATTATATATATAATGGCTTGGGGGGGTGTACACACACACATACTGCAGTATTTGAGATTCAAAGACAAAAACGGTGCTTTGGATTGTCCATGTGCACAGCATTTGTCAGCTATAATACATATAGGGGAAATGTATGTGTGTTTGTGTATTTATATGTGTGCACACAAATGTACACAGAGAGAACTGGGTCATTATATTTGCATCAGAAATCATTTCTTTAAAATAATGCAATTGATCTTTAGTTCATTTAGTGTAACAAGTTTACACTGCAAATCTGATAGATACAGTAGATAGATACCTCTTCAGAAGCAAATTCCGCTGAGTTTAATGGAGCTTATTCCTCTGTAAACAGGCAGGGGATTTAGGGCTGCAAATTTAGATAATTTTTAAAATTTGTATCTTGTTGTTTACTAGTGGGAGAAAAAAAAAAGTAAAATAAAATTACAAAACAAAATGACATTGTTTCCTTTGTTTAACACTGATGCTTACATAAGTTGGCAACTGAAAATGCAGGTTATTCTATCAGCACTAGTACAATTTTGATGCTATTTTGCTTCTTTCTTTGCAGGTAATCAAGGAAGCGATAGCAGACAGTATTGAGTATAGAAGGCAGAACCCATCGCGCTGTTCTGTATCCCTCAGCAGTGTTGAAGCAAGGAGATACTTCAACAAAGCTAAAAGCAATAATCATACATAAGGACAAATGACTGCCAGCCTTGCTCCTCAGAACCAAGAATCGTTTCATTGTCCAAACAGACTTTAGGCAGAAGAAGATCACTGGGAATGAATCATTACAAAATAAAGGAATCCAATTGCATCCAGTCACTTGGATTGAGATGGGCAGCGATAGAAATTGCATAAATAAATTGATAATCATGATGATGATGATGATGATCATGATGATGATAGCAGGTTTATTTACAGTTAGAGACCAAGTAACAAGTATGCATAAATTACAAAATAAGACAGTAAGGTGAAAATAAAAAGAACCAAGTAAAATACATAATACAATAAAGTTCAAAAACATCACAGTAGATAATAACGTTAAAATAAAATAAAAAGTTGATTAATTTGTTTTTTCTTCAGATCATATAAATCTTCTGACCCAGTTATTCTTGCATATATACTCTTTCTCCTCATCCTTTTAAAACACTTCTCCCCAACGAGGTCCCCCCCCCCAAAATTTATTGATTTATTTATGACACTGGGAGTTGTAATCCTAGCACACTTAGAGGCTCTGAGTTGGGCAACTGTTGTTTTAACAATACTCTCATTTTTGGTTTAAGCATTCTGAAAATACTTTAAAAGCTAAGTTTATAAAAGTGCTGGTTTTCATTCCAGGCTTTGTTTTGTTTTAATGGTTTGAAATATCTTCTTTCAGCCATTATCATTATATATATATGTGTGTGTGAATGTTGAATTATTTTCTGGTTGTGTTAATGCTGTATTCTAAGTAAATTGTTTCATGAAAGTATATTCTTCCCAGTCAATGATATGAAAATATTTGTATCACTGTGAATGGATGAGTGTTAAAAATCTAAATCCATCTCCATGATCCATTGATTTAATAACATCAAGAACATAATGAGCAGGATAATAATATTGCTTGGTTTTTATTTCTGTTTTGTTGAATTTTTATATAATTGAACATAGTAGACCCTTGATTTTCTTTAACTTAGTTAAAAGACAGGATCCTTTTAAAGAACATGTGCTTCTCTTTTTTTAAGTAAAGTTGTACATTCTATAAAGGGACTTGAACTGTCACAAAAAGGAGGGGTTTCCTTTCCCAGTTATGGACATGTTCACAGGTATTTATATTGCCAACTGAGCCCTGAAAAAGTAGGAAGCCATTCTGCAGAAAACTACTTTTTGCAAACCACTAGGTGCCTTTAAGCACTACAGATGCCTTTCCCCTTCCATCACACTCCTGTTCCACGCAACCATCTATCATAGTTGCCATCTGTACATAATTCTAAACCACAATGGGGGTTCATTGTTTTGAGCTTAACCTGATCCATGAATCTCCCCTTACGATAAAGCAATATGTGAGGCTGTCTGAGTTTGTTGGACATCTCTGGTTTGGCATTATGTGTGAACCAAGCCATGAAGTCATCTCTCTCTATTTAATTTGTGGAATGTTTGGGGCGTTTTAGAGCCAAACTGTTGCCTGTCCTTTCCAGCTCATGCTCCCATCCCTTCTCCTGGTTCCTTGGCACTTGTAGTTATTTTCCCATCCAAGTAACAAGCAGGAATATCCAGATGTGCCCTCTTCTAAAACATCATTGCTCTTCATGGATAGACTGCACCGTCTATTTTAGTTATGGAGTCCCTCCTCCTTAAACAAAACAGAAAATCCCTTTATATTTTACTTGCTGGTTTCTGCTTACGATTGTAAATCCTGAAAGGTTGGGCTGTGCTAGTGCTTGGTATCTAAAGAATTAAACCTGGATGAGCAATTCAGTCCAGTACCAGGAAAAATATAGATTAAATGCTACAAAACGACATTACCAATGGGTATATCTTTCCGTGCCTTCAAGTAGTTTTTGATTCCTGGTGACTGCCTGGACAAGTCCCTGCCATTTTCTTGGCAAGGTTTTTCAAAAGTGGTTTGCCATTGCCTCCTTCCAAGGGCCAAGAGAAAGTGACTGGCCCAAGGTCACCCTGCTGGCTTTGTGCCTAAGTGGGACTAGAACTCATGAACTCTTGGTTTCTAGCCTGGTGCCTTAACCATTATGCCAAGCTGGCTCACATATCTTAGAGAACAAGCTATATCCACTTAACCAGAAATTTAACACATAATTACTCCTTTTGTATGTACTCCTCATTGGGAACTGTTAAAAATCTCTCCCAAATCAGAGCTAATTTGTTCTTTCTCCTTTGCTTCATTCACCAAAGAGCACCAACTGACTACCCACAAGAGTCCTTACGGCTTCTGTCTTCCCTTAGAATGTTTTCCACCTCCCTTCCTGCACAAAAGAGAATTTTAAACCCTTCCAATGGCCAGCCGTTACAAGGGCAATTGAAGCATAGTTCATGCATACCTCCAATGACATATTTACTGTCTGAAGTGTTTTGTCTAAGTGCTGGGAGCACGAGAAAGCTAACTGCATTGCTTTTGCCTGGAATGTTGTAAGTGATCTCATATTTGGGCAATATACATTCTAAGAATAATAAGACACCCTTTGCCAAGTTGAAGCAGTTTTCAATGGCAACCATTGCAAATATGTATGATCAGACCTTCCCTGCATTAATTGGAACAAAGGATCAATTGAATGCTCATGCTTTAGAGCTTTGTTTTCAAGGTAGATTGAAAGAGTTAGTTTTCCCCAAGAGTTAATCCAGTTATTTCCATGGTCGATCATGATTTCACTTTATCAGAAAGTTCATGGTGACCCACATACAGCTGGTTTGCTCTTTAACTGGTCTTTCCTTCATACTCCCATTGTTTCTGGGAAAGTTTTCAGCATGTTTTTGCTAGAAATTTATTTCTAGTTGTCTTCTTTGTTTTGCAAACCAATAGCATCTGGTTCTGCAAAAAAAGGATAGATTCACATTGCTTTTTTTCCTTTCACTTGCTTTAGTTGTTACATATTTTTAGATGGTTTCTAATAATAGCGCACCTAACGTATCTGACAAAACACTGAAAGTTCTGTGGTTCAGAGGAAATATTATCCATATTACTTTAATGACCATATTCAGGGATTCTTAATAGGTGGTCTGAATTCAGCCATAGTTTTTAACATTTGGATTTCTTTACTGCTAACAAATATTTCAATGGCATTCCCCAACCAGTGGGGTGATTTTTGTTGATTTATGCTAATTTTGTATTGTTTATCCTTGTGGAATAACCCATTTTAGTTAAATTGGTCTGCAGAAGACTTAAATCGCTCTATCTTAATTGCTAATTACAAATCTAGAACAAGAAAATGAAATACCGTAAGCCTGCTCTGTTCTGGGAAAATCTGATGCTGTATAAATAGAATGATTTAGTACCAGTAATCTGATTTTTGTATTATATTCTCTATAGTATATATAAAAAGTTACAATACTTTCCCATTTTCAAAGACTTAATTGTTTATTCAATAGATGCTGCATTTTTAAAATAATTATTTCATTTTTAATTTTTAAAGCTTAAAGAGTTTTTCATAGTTGCTTACTTCATTTACTAACTATTCCATCATCCTATTATTAAGAGTTTAGTAAAATACCTATCATACTGATTAATCTGTTTTATGACAGCATGAATTAGATGTTTATAATCATGACAGGAAAATAACACGATTTGTATTTTTAAAAATATTTTTCTGTGAAACAAAGGAGGTAGTACAATCTTATTTTTAATATATGTATTTTAAATTAAAACCATCAACGTGTTATTCATTTTTCTTTTGCTTAGAATTATTAAATAAAGAAGAATTGTCACTTGTATATATAATGACATTTTATACCCCTCTTTTCTGATACTTGGAATATCTTCTGTTCTGTCCCATGACATTATTGTTTAATGTCTTAATTTTGTTACTGTGTGGTTACACTATAGACTATTAAATTTATTGTTTCACATTTCTATCAGCATTTGTACTGTTTTATAGTGTAAACAGAATGTTGGTTCACTTGAAACCATGGTTTAGAAATATGTATGCTCAACCCATTCCCTTTCTCATCACTTCAGAGAGATTGGCTGTTACCTTTTCTCTCCCCTGGTTTTGATGTTGGACGTGCATTGCATATAGTAGCAGGACCATATAGAATGGGAGGAAACTGGTAAGGACCATTATGAGGCTCCAATTCCATTATGAGGTAAGTAGTGATGTAAAAAAATTGTTCTGCCAACTGGTCTTGGAGCAATCTGACCTTTCATCCCCATAGGGATAAACATTAGCCACCAGTCCAACTGGTGGTTGTCCTTTCCAGATAGATAGATAGATTAGATTAGATTAGATTAGATTAGATTAGATTAGATTAGATTAGATTAGATTAGATTGACAGACAGACAGACAGACAGACAGATAGATAGATAGATAGATAGATAGATAGATCAGAGAACTGCACTTCATTTAATGTATATTAAGGATTGTATATATGCAAGGAAGCCATACATTCCTATCCATGAATTTAATATCTTAAAATACTAAAGAGACAAAAAGATGGGTGGGATTCAGGCCTGAGTTTAGAACTGAGAGTGCATTGCTTGGTTTTGTGGGTGACCTGGGGTGGCAACTGGCTGTGGGGCATATCACCCTCCCAGTCTTGCTAGACTGCTTTGTAGTATACAATGCCATTAATCTCACTAATCCTCTAGACTGTCTGTGAGGATTGGAAGTGGGGACATTGTCCTGAGGCAGTTCAGTGGGGGATGGCACAGTCACAAGAGGGGTTGAGCCCACAGGCACTCTGCTGTGGGTGTCACAGGATTTGACAATCCCCACTTACTGTCTATGAGAGCCAGTTTGCTGAGATGGCTAAGGCAGCAGGCTAGAAACGAGACCATGAGTTCTAGTCCCACCTTAGGCACAAAGCCAGTTGGGTGACCTTGGGCCAGTCATTCTCTCTCAGCCCTAGGAAGTAGGCAATGGTAAACAACTTCTGAAAAAATCTTGCCAAGAAAACTGCAGGGACTTGTCCGGGCAGTCGCCAGGAGTCAACACTGACTCAGAGGCATTAAACAAACAAAAACCTTACTGTCTACTATCTATGTGAAACCACTGGAAGAGATAACCCAAAGCTTGATTAGACAGCAGCAAATAGATTGATTTTGTTTTGTAATGAAGCTTTGCTTTAAACCTAACTGGGAATTGTTAGCTCCTTACAGCCTTAGGATTGAAGTGTTCTAAAAGTCTAAATAAATACATCTCATAATAAATATTCATGGGCAGAGTAATCTGGTGATGAATTATATAATGAAATGGAATACTGTGGGAACTGCTTTATATAAGCCTGCATTTACTGAAAGATTTATCCAAGTCCTCTGTGACAATGAATATCTAAGTTCTGTTGGCCATCATAATGCCTCTTGTTTGAAGCTTGAAAATAACACATAGTTATATATTTAAATTTCCAGCTTGATGGACTTTGCCATGAAATGTGACATAACTTGCACTGATTCTCTTAGGCAAAATGTTAACATTTTAGTCGATGTATCACTGACCTCTCCAAATAGCCATATACTATTAAATTTAGATTTTTTTAAAATTGCACAGTTGCTTTTTATCTAAGGTACTTCTGCAATTCCTTCAATATTCTCACAAAGATATCCACATGTAAGCTCTGGTAAATTGATTAATCACTGCTTTGAAACAATCAAAGCAATTTAACCAGATGACAATTCCAGTTATTTATTCATTTAAATAGTGTTAATCAATACAGTTGGATCTTATCCCAGTCATAGGTAGAATATATCTACTGAAATCACAGAAGTCCCATCAGTGTGAGTGGGTTTTCTCTGCTAAATCTGGATCCAACCCAATGTATAAAAGCATCTGACTTTCCTTCAATTCAGCTTTTCTTCCCCCCTGCCCCGCCCCCAAGGCCTCTCCCATGTAATCCTGTTTTACAGTACAAAGGCACACCTGTTGTTTTGTTTTTTGCTTTTTAAAAGACTGTTCCTTTGTAATTCCACCAAGGATCATTAAGAAGTTGGGCTTAGCCCCTAGACAATTTCTGATTTGCTGGTTAGACCCAGGTTGTCATAGATGGGCAAAGCAGCAGTCTCTCCAGAGAAGCTGGATGTCTCTTATACCATGCATTTCATGGAGGATAAGTTCTCAGAAGACAGGGAATGAAACAGAAAAGCCTGCCTACATATATCCAGCCAGGAGGCTCTCTCCAATCAACCCTTATGTAATAAATGTGCTGAAAGCAAAGAGCTTGTTCAACAATTACTGCCTTTTCTTTTCCCAAGAAACACCTTCTTAAGATTATAGCTTTTATTAGTACAGAAGGAAAAACCTGATTTAAGCCTTCACATTTATACAACTACCTCTTGTATTTCAGGATTGGCACAAAGTTTGAGTGTTTTGTATTTCTAAGCTTTGGACTGGAAAATCCAAAGCACCTTCCTTTCTAGTTTTTGTGACTGAAGTTAGAAGTGTGGATCAGAAAAGATAAGAATTCTCCAGCTAGATAGACTATAGTAAATTAGAAAAACTAGCCCAAAGCTGCTGTTATTAGACCAGGATGATTCAGTTTCTATGCACGTGGCCAAATTTTGCTACACTGGTTGTAAAACCAGACACACTTGGATTGCATCAATGATCTTGCGGTAAAGTATGTTGTTTTATTTGGTTTTATCTGCTGTTAACTTGTTGAATTCTGGTCAGTGACTGCAATAAAGGTTAATACAGTACAGCCTGATTAGTGGCAGCCTATTGTAAATAATTTTTTCTTGGGGAATCCTTGGAAGGAGTTTTGGTTTTTTAAAATTTATTCCCTTATCCCGATTTGTAACAGCATACAACACATATAATCATCTTATGTATAAATGATACTACAGTAGTTGTTAGCTATTGTTAATTCATTCTGGAAAAAGGAACTATAGAACTGCTGACCCAGGTTACATAAACATGTTTCCCATCTTTGCTTACGCAGCACAGTAACAAGGAGACATTTCCTAAAGCTCTTGGAATTTGCCCCTTGTATCCATTTAACTTTAATTGCATGAGAACTTTCGTCTGTTGATTTGGCAGATAGAAGTTAGGCTTTTCGCACGCTAAGATGTTAAAACATACATTCATGCATCCCTTAGAGTTTGGTATATCTATATGACTAAATTTGCTACTGCTGAAATTAGATTATAAAATGATATTGTTGAATGTTGTGGGCCCCACATCAGATGGAATTAATGATACAATCCAGCTTTTTCAAAGTCTTTGAATGACCTTGATTTGCTTAGGAGGATTGATGTCTGACTGTTATCTTAAAAATCAAAGGAAGCAGGCCTTAAACTGCTGGGAAGCAAGTGTAGAAGGTGATCATGGGGCTGTCCTTGAAGACCATCTGGAAATTACAACTGGTCCAGAATGTGATAGTAAGCAGTTCTGGGTGCTCCACAATTTGCCCATATTACACTGCTGCTATGTGAACTGAACTGGCTTCCAGTTTCTTTGTGGGTACAACTAAAGGTGCTGGTTATCACCTTTAAAATGTTAAATGGCATGGGGCCAGATTACTTGCAGGACTACTTCTCCTTGAGAGTATCTGCCCATCCCACCGGTCAGATAGGGTGGGCATGTTCCAAGTCCCTTCCCTAAACCCACTTGGCTCTTAAATTCTTACAGCTGTTCTGGCATTTAGTTGCTTCCCAGTTTGTTCCTCTGGGAAATATTTGCTATAGTTCCTACTTATTTCCATTATAATAGATTCCTGGAATATATAACAATATCAGGCAAAGTGGTCAGCTTCCATTCTAGTCTCTGCCTGCTGTATGGCTCATACATTGGGATGTTTTGTTTTGTTTTTGGCTTGTGTACTGTGAATCAAGCCATTATGGGTAATAAATAATATTTTGGAGCTCAATATTATGTGTGAAGTAGTGTGAACTATTTGTTCATGGTTTAAAATCAACTATGGCTTAGTGCAATGTACAGATTTGACTGGGCTGAGGTTCTCAAAACCTACTTTCCCCTTCTCCTATTCAAATCCTCTTTGCAGAAAGTGTTTTTAGGTATTCCAGTCAAAGAAATCAAGACACCATTAGTTGTCGTCTCAATCTGGTTTTCACTGAGGTGACAAACCTTGAGCTGGTCAATACTGTGTTAGACTGCTAGTATATGATATAATGGAATCAGTTTCCATACTTCCCCCCGTCCCCCCAGTTAAAAGATAATATTAGAAAGCATCTCTAATGGACTCTTCTTTCAGATATCATTCTTTTCTTTACGATAGGGGGGTCTTTCGTGTAATCTGTCTAAGGTGATCTATGCCAGACAAAGTTTTGCTGCAACAGGAGGAAGAAAATTACGATGCAGATCATATGCGGAAGAAAAATTGACTCCTTATCCTTAAAAAGATTCCAGGATAGACTGAAGGAAGAGAATCTTTACCATGGTAAGCCATATTTTTATTTTAATCATTGTTTACTGAATAAGCCATAGTGGTCTGCTTCACACATAGTGTTAAGACAACATATGGTTAAATTCACATGTCACAGAATCAGGTTGTGTTCCCACAACACAAGGAATTACAAAGGTTGTTTAACACACACAAGAATAATTTTCCTACCATCACATATTTTGTATCATTTGAACCCCAAATGGCTACCAAGGAATTGGACTTTTTATTTTAGCATGTAGTCCTAATATGTAATTTCTTTCTGATTCAGTAGGATATGTGGATCCTTTACACAATGCGTGGAGCCAGCTTCAGAAAAATTCTCAGCTACTTTGGCAGACACAGGGTTGGTTTAGGTACATACTATGTGGAACTGGAGAAAATAAGATCAGACACAGAGACTTACTAGTAGTGATCTGAATGAGTGCAGTGTCCCAATTTCCATTTCTCTCATGTCAGCAATTTTCTATTGAAACAAAAGAAATCAAAACTGTAGCTTGGATACTTCAGTTGATGATTCCATTTTTCCATATTGGCACACCCATAGTTTCATTCCAAATGAAGCCATTCCAAATGTGTCAACTTACCCATAGAAAGCAGTTAGATGTGACCTGCAAGGAGCTAAAGGCTGTGACCATGTTTCTTGCAGAGTCAAAGAAGACAAGAGTTCCATCTGAATCTGAAATAAACTGATAAACTAATAAAAACAGGTTTGAGTTTGGATCAAAAATAAGACCACTGTTGGAACTGACCAAACTCTATCACCCCATTTCCCACAATGACCAACCTGATGAATCTCAAAAGCTCACAGAGGAAGGTTGATGCAGCTAGTTTTGAACCACATCTCCCAGTTCATAGACCTAGCCACTGTATCACAGTAAAGGAACTTGCTGTTTCCAGAACTTTGAACTGCTAAAATTTCTTTGCTGTAACTACAAAAGAGAGGCACATTGCCTCATCGGTTTAAGAAGCGTAGGAATCGAATGAAAACTGAGTTTGGAAATACTATTGATAGATTGAAAATCAAAATTAAAACAGATTCATCCAGTTTGGCCCTAGAATTAGAATCAGGTAGATATATGAGTTCCTCTACAATTCTTGTATGTAATACGTGTATAATCTTCTATACCTCCATTTCTGGCACAAATTCATTGTAACTTCGAGAACTGGAAATGCCAGAATAAAGGATATCAGTTGGTAGCGATAGGAGAAACTCAGCCGGGTATTATAGACAAGACAGGACGGTACCTGCAGATAAAGCCCTTTCAAGGCCAGCACCACTTTCAGAAATCCTTTTGCGGAGTGTGCAGGAAAGACTATGCAGAATTCTCCAAATTCTGGCATGTGCCTCCTTCTGAACTATGATTGGACCATGTAGCATCCGCAAAGGGGATGAAGGGGGAGGGACCAAACTGACAAAAGCAGCGGTGAGCAGTTGTGATCTAAGCAATGCTACACACATGCTCAAAAGGGGCGGAGCTTGTAGTGTAATGGCAGGATGCTGTTTGTGTCATTTTGGCAAAAACAGGAAGCCTCTGTGGACACCCATGATTGGCTCCCTCTTTTTTTACTTCTTTGAAAAAGTATTTAGATTTTCTACAGCTGTATAGGATTTTCAGCTTGGACTTCTGTGCTAATTCCAATGTTTTATTTTAATGTTTTAAATGTCAGTTTAATTCTTTTGTTTTATCACTTGCAGTTGCTTAGCAGAAAATTGGTATAAATATATAAATAGAGAGGCCCAAAGTCTGATTCAGTTTCCCCTGGCCCAGAACTGATGTTATGTTTAACAACTGACCCTTGTGTAGAACGATTGGTATCCTTGAAATGCTAAATACTTTTAGGAAAAAATCAAAGCACCTAAGGAAATGTTGGTCTAGACATTTGGCATCATAGAAAGGCAGACTGCAAGTAATTGGTGCTTATCAAATTATTTGTGTGATACTGTTAGACAGATCTTTAAACCATGCATAGAACTGATGTAAGAAATTGCAGGGTGGCCACACGGTGGGGTCTTAGTAAAGCAGCTGGAATGTGAACATCTAAGCTGTATGGTGACAAAGGTTGCTTAATATCTGCTGAGCATCTGCAGGCAATCTTTGGGCTCAGAATGGAATCTGAGGAAGATATTCCACTATTATACATTTCTATTGTTTTACCATAAAGTTTATCTCTTCATCTTCACCCTTCATCTTGGTTTCTTAACCTCAGAAGAGTCAATGTTCATGATTAATAAAGTGGAAAATATGCAAGACTCATCATTTCCTAACAAAGTGGCTGCCTCCCTCAGCAGATTAGAAGCATCATGAAATGGCAGTAAAGTTATTTACCTTGTTTAATTTTTGTGCCAAGACTGAGGAGAGGTGCCTTATGGGATTTTCTACCTTATGAGCCAAGAGAAAGTAGTTGACGGAGTTCTAAGCATTTTAATCTGAGTCTGTATGTGTGTACATGTGCAGGGATGGGGGTATAGAATAGCCTTGCTGCTTAGGAACAACTCTATATCATGAAACTAGATGATGGCATGAAAGGAAAGGATTACTGTTGATCCTCAAGAAAAAGAGATCAATAAGCTTCCAATAACCTTCATTTTCACAGTAAACTGAAAACAGTGTGAACCTGCTATAAAGGCATAGCTTGAACCACTTGTATTTCCTTAATGACCTATTGAATGACATGCCAAAATTTGTCCTCCAATTTCCTGAACATGTTCTTTCTTTGCGAATGAGGCTTATTTTAAATCTCATTGTCAGAATGCTTTAGAATTACTTTTGGCATTCCTCATAGGGCGCTTATAACAATGGCATTCAGCCAGGTAAATGAAATAAAATTCATAGTGATGATCAGGATTATTGATGGAAATGTCAGTCATCCAAAGTAGATATTTCCCCCTGTTTTGTCATGTACTGATATTACATTATTTTTGAATGATCCATAACGCACTATTTAAGAAACATCAGTTTTTCCAGTTACCAGCAAGTGCTCACATTCTACTTAAAAGAAACTGTAGCAGGTATATTCACAATTCATGTCAATCTTACTAACAGCAGCTAAATATTGCACAACATTTGAAGCATAAAAGTACCTAAACATAGAGTTGGATATAGAAAAATAAGGGGATAAATACTGCTTGTAAAATTGACTTATTTTCCTAAAGGTTAACAGAATTCAGATAAGGGCAACTTGTACAAACAAATTATACAATTTTTAGAATTTTATGTCTGAAAACAGGAAAGTCATGTGGATTTTTTTTTCTTGTGTTAAAGTTCTTATTGTCATTTACTTATATTCTGGATTTTCCTTATCTTTTATTTCTATATCTACCTATTGTATTCTTTTTAATAAAGGAAAACAAAACCACTAAGTATGCAGGCAAGATTAAAAAAAAATTTAAACTTATCTTGCTGAGAGATGACTAGGGGAGCTGGTTTTATTTATTTATTTTCCTCTGTTGCACTTCTTTCCACTACTCTGCAGTCTTGTAATATCTTCCCTTGAGATGTGGTCAAGAAACATGAAAATCTGCAGACCCCCATAGAGATGATTGCACCCAAATTACAGGCTGTTCATGTACAATTTCCAGACCCCCTTCTAAACAGGAAAGTGCCAGAAGTCCACATGCTAGCTGAGATAATTTCACCAACATGTTCTTCTGGAGGTGGAGAATCAAAATAAGTTATTTTCCATCAAATTGATTGAGAATGGTTGACACAAAATTCAGCTTAGCATTAGTTTAGACAGAATAGCCAGATGGAGTGAACAAATGCCAGGGACTATATATTTCTGAGCCCTCATAATTCAGTAGTAGGACAGGATTCTTTTGATGCTAAGAGCTATGAAGGGAACCTCATGATATTTGGCAGGGGCCATCACTTGGTGGAACATAGAGTCAATTTTTGTGGAGCATGAGTAAATATATATAATCCAGAAAGGTGCAGTTGAGTTTGGAAATAAATCTGTTGAAAACTGGTAGGTGTTTGCAAAAGTATGGCAGTTAACTTGTGTCTTAGGAGCTGGTTGCATAGGACTGTGGCAGGAAGAAGGTTAGCAGCAAAGGACATAGGAACCTTGGATTATCTGGTGAATAGAGATAAATATCACAGGCAGAGATAGGGGGCTTTGGTAGATATCACAGACCCAGTAAGGAAATCAGGATATAGAAGGGAGGGAGTTTGCACCCAAGAGCTGGAAGGGAAGACATGAAATATAGAGTTTGGGAAAGATATAAAAGCTGTGGATCTGTGGGGGGCATGAGACAGGCACAGACAGATGCACACAGCTAGATGTGATCATAAGGCAGAAAGGAGCAAAGAAGTACAACTTGAAGGCAAGTCTAGGAAAAAGAAAAGGGAATGGTTAGTATAATAGAAAAGCAGCCAAAGGTGATAAAAAGAATAATAGAAAAGGTTCTAAGTTAAGGGAGAAAGCTTACTCATAAGTAAGAGGTAAAAGGGAGAAAGCACAAGTTTGTTTGTTTTTTTTTCCTCCCTGCAAGCACTGTGCTCAACTGGCATTCCAGTCTCTGTAGCTAACAAGGGAAGAGGAACAGCTGAGGGATGCAAAGATTTGGGTGATCAGTTGGCATGCTTGGCCAAGGTAGATAGGGAGGCTGACAAATTTCACCAGCAAGGGAATTGACAAGTGAATTTGGTTTTGTGAAGATCATGGCATATAGAGCCAGAGAAGGATAAACAGAATGAATTCAACGAGCTAGGACAGAGGAGGTAAAAGAAGGACTGAACAGCCAGTAGGGGATTGAGATAGCCTGCTATGTGAGACTTCCTCAGAAACAGATATAGCTGTGAGCATCTCTCTCAAGGTACATTTCAAAAGTATTGTTTTTTTTAAATGTGTGGCACTTTTAAGGAGACTGCTCTGAGCAAGCCTCTCTGTAGGATGCAGGACGACTTCTCCCACTAAGTTTGATAAATTAATGTTTTTATTCTTGTACTTATGTAATACTCTCTGCATATTGTTGTTGTTTTCCTAATGGAGGTAGTAAAGCTGTTACTGTCTAATTATACTGAGAAATGGGGCTTCTCTTTTCATTGGGTGCCCCAGAAAGGATGGAAATAGCCCCTTAAAAGCCCCTCTGGTAGTAGACTTGTTTAAAGTGAATTGAATAAGAGCTGAAAGTCCTTGGATTCCCTAAAGTTTAAAAAGAGCTTAATATTAGGGCTGATAAAGGAGGATATTTGCTTTCAGGGGTGTCTGCAGGTTATGGTAAAAAAAGTGAAGGTGGCTACCATAACAGTGCAACACACATAAAAGACAGGCAGCACTTTGATCACACCATCATGGCCACCATCTTAATTTTTGGCCATACTCTATGGACACTACTGTAAACACCCTGAAAATTCTTGTGGAAGCCATTTTAAGAAAGAAGAGTGGACAAATGCAAAAGAGGCAATGGGTGTTTCTTCACCAGGGGTGGATTTACATGTGGTACTATACTAAACCAGAATGAACTTGGCTTGTTTGTTTGAGGATTAGCATGTCCTGTGAATCCAACCATTGTGGCTTATAATGATTTCCTTAAATTTATTTATTATTTTCAAAACGTGTATAGTGTTCTGAGTGGCTTGTGCCTCTCTCAAATTACAATTTAAATAAAATAGTGATTTCAAAGGACAGTAAATAAAGCAGTGATTTAAAAAGATGATATATAAACAGCAAACACATAGACAATAGGCAAAGATAGCTTCATGGTGGCATACAGAATTGAAATATTAATCTATTGAAAGTCCAGGGAGGAAAAAAAAGTTTTAGCCTTGTGCTGGAAAATTAATAAAATAAGGACTACATATGTCCAAGTGCATGGGGCATTCAAGAACTGGGGAGTGACCACCAAGAAGATCTGCTCCTGGGTGGTCACTCATGATATCTCAGCACTTAGAAGGGCAGCCTAGAACAGGTCTCAGAAGGAAGTTATCAGCTTATGAAGTAGGAATATATGGAAAGAGGTATTCCTTCAAATCCTGTAATCCCAAGCCATGAAAGCTTTATAGATTAATTTTGAATGAATTAACCATGATTTATGGCTTAGTGTACTTGTGAACCCAGTTAATTGAGATTTAATAAACCATGCTTAAACCAGTTATGTTTTAGCATTCAGATACTCAAGGCAAAAACACAAGAAGTTATGTAAGGGTCTTTCAGTGACAGAGTGAAAAAAGAAAAATTGTGTCTTTCCTGGAATCTGTTACTTGTAAATAAATCAATATGCTTGTTCTGAAGGGGCTTCATCTTCTGAAGCATGAGGAATACAACATTATTGTTGTAAGTGTGGCTATTTATGATGTTAAGCCTCAAGCTTTTGGGTACTGATGATTTGATTTCTAAAGCAAAATCAGATTAAAGAAGCAAAATTGTAGATAACATCTGTTCTCCTCACATATAATTGAGTGTGCATCAATTAATTACAGTCACTTCTCCAGATGTTCATGGAAATTAATTTACTTAGAGTTTCCTAACGTCTTGTAGGTCCTCACTTCTCTGCAAGGAAGATTACTTTTTCTGCCTACATTATTTTTTTTATGCATGAAAATTGTGTTTGCTATCATGATTGAAGAACGTAGCTATTCTGCTTGAAAAAATGTTGCCAGTTCTAATTGCCTATGGTGTGTATATAGTGCAAAATGGATTTGTATGTGTTTTATGTATAATAGAATGCATGTGGTTTTCATGCTTTTCCATAAATTGCAGTGAACTCTGAGAAGGAAAGAAATGTCATGTGTGAAAGAGCCCTGAAAAGATAAGATACATTGCAGTAAAACTAGAGGCTATTTTAAACATCAGTTTTTTTAAAAAACTGAATCTTTCTATTGTGCTTGATCTGAATTTTGCTGCCAAATAGATATCTCTAATTTTCCAGTTTTAGAACTTCTATGATAATACAATTATTCTACTGGTTTATACTTAGCTCAGTGTTGTCCAAACTTGGCCACTTTAAGATGAGTGGACTTCAACTCCCAGAATTCCCCAGCCAGCATTCTGGGAGTTGAAGTCCACTCATCTTAAAGTGGCCAAGTTTGGACAACACTGACTTAGTTCATATCCTATGCAATAGCTCCCAGGCCTATTAAAAATGTTTGTGTTTGCCTGGTCTAACTTATTTTGAGGTTCCACAAAAGGCAGATCCTTAGTTTGGTGCCATGAGAATCAAGGAGGATTGTTAGCAAGACCATGGACAAGACTCACAGGAAATCAACATTTAGATACCCAGATGATCACCTACAATAGTGGGAAACAGGAGGCAAAGACGTTGAATGGGATTCTCACAAAGAAGCTTTGTAAGATTTCCTATCTAAGATATTTTTGTTGAATTACTTGCTTCAGAATAAGTTAGTAAATCAAATACCATTCTCTTGACTGAGGCCATGATGCAATAGTAGCAATTTTAGAATGACTAATTTGGAGGAAGCAAACAAATGTGAATCACGGGAGAATGGATTTATCTATACCTTAAATACTAAGACAGAATAATTAATGTTGATAATTTATCTTATTAGCCTGTAACCATTACAGGAAGCATTTTGGTGACAATCTTCTTCAGATCACTCTGTCTTCTGAAGTTAGTATCCCCTGGCCCAGAAACTAAGGGATTAGTCTGATTCTAACTTCCTGATTGTACTAGCTTCTGGAAAAATTCATTCAGAAAAATGAATGCGATTTCTTTAAAAGTAGAAGCCTTTTAAAAGAATCAGTTCAGTTATGACTTCTGGGGAAATAATGGTGAACTGAAGATGGCTCTGCTGAGAGTGGAGCTGATGACTGCAGTGGAATGAGGAGCTGGGGAATAGACTGGCTTCTTGGAATTCCTCTCTGGACAAGGAGATAACTTGGGATTGCCCACACATGCTCCAGACAGCAGCTCCTCATGAGGATACTATAAGACAGCAGTCTCCAGCAGGTTTAGAGCTCTGTGATCTGAGGGATTGCCATCTTTGCTCAAGCCACAGTTGGTGCTTTTCAAAAGGGCTCTGGATTTGCATACTTCATTTCTTAATCACTTCTGGAAATTGCTTGTTAGCTTTTTTTAGATATTAAGAACCTTCAGACAGACAAGTTTCATTATACTGGTAAGTTTCCTTCAACCCTTGGTGAAAGAGGTTTTATGCAAGTTTATGGACTTAAAAAATTCTTACTTTGGAATAAGCAGCAAAGGGTGATTAGTTCATTTATAACTTTCCAAAACACTGATTTTGGAAAGTTATAAATGGACTAAGGGGCCAGATGGATTTGAAATAAGATTTTGAAACTGGTTACAAGAATTCTTCCTGTGGGCTGTTTAGAATTCTATAAAAATATATCTATGATTAATTAATTAATTAATTAGATTTCTATAGCCATCCATCTCAACAAGTGACTTTGGACTCTTAATTTTGAAAGTAAGTATAAGAAACCTTCCTGTGGGAAAATGCTGTTGATTGAGGAAAACAAAACAAAACAAAACAAAACAAAACATGATAAGATGGGACTTTGAAGGTTGGACACTAGAAGGAACCAGAAAGAACTGAAGATTATAATTAAAGGAGAAAAGACCCACTAATACAGAATGGAGCAAAATGGTCTAACTTTGGAAAAATTCAATGATCTTTGAGAACAATGCATATAAAAAGTTGGTTTATTTGATCAAGATTAAAATATATATGTTGTTGTTTCTGGAAACTCCTATTGGATTTTTGCTGACCAGGACTGAATGACGAGGCTTTAAAGATTTGTTTATAGACAAGAGATGAGATATTTTGTTGTATTTTTAGAGAAAGTGATAAGTTATTGTGTTAAAAGGAAAGGAAAGGAATATAAAGTTGGCTTTTATTTGAGTGAGGTTAAAATATATGTTATTTCTAGTAATTCTTAATGGACGTTTGCTGATTAGGATGGAATTATGAGGCTTTAAGAATTTGTTTATAGAGAAGAGATGAAATATGGGAAGAAGAGATCTTTTATGGTAGTGTCAGAGAAGGTGATAAGTTACTGAAATTGTACTTGTGATGAAGGGGGAAATCATTTCTTTATATATCTCTTTTTTTCTTTACCATATTTTTTCTTTCTTTTTTCTTTTGTTCTCTGCACTTTTTATTTTTTTCTTTTTACTCATTTTCCTTGGTTTTTCTGAGTTATTTATCTTTTATCTTTAAACTTTAATAAAAATTATTATCAAAAATAATCAGTTCAAGCTGTAATACTGTAATATATTATGTCTATATTGTCTTACACTTTGCTGTTGGGGAATTGGGATGTGAGAAATATTTTAAGAGAACATCAACTCATTCTTGCAATCCATAGTTATCATCCACAGGAGAGCTTTCAGCATGGGTCACATAAGAGAAAGTCTCATCCAGTTCTTTTAATCAAATAACTGTAACCAAAAGATGATTGCTATAATGCATAAGAAAGTCATCTTGCCAGAAACCTTGAACTGGCAGGTATGAGAAAGTTTACAACAAGGCCAAGACTAGGTCTCCAGATTGAACTATAACAAACAATGCAGTCATTTGGGATAGTTTCTTATATTATTTTATTTAACACTGTGTCAAAAATTTCTTCTGTATTTTTAATACACCCTGCATACAATTTGATGCAAAAAAAAAATGTTCTTGCTTTTATTTCATTTATTTATCTTTGAGGAAAACATTTAGGGGATATTCTCATCAAAGAAAGCTGTGGTGATTGGGTAAAGGAACTGCCAAGCAAAACATGGAAGCTTAATTTTGGGCTTCCAAGGGAGGTATGGCAAGCTGAAGATGGCTTGGTGAAAGCTTAGCTGACGACTGTGGCAAAGACCAAGGAACTGGTGAGTAGAACAATTCCTTGGAATCTCTCTGGATAAGGGGAGGATGGGAGATCACCCACATGCTCAGGGTGGCTGCTCCATGCAAGGAGACCACAGGGCAGTGGTTTTCTGTGGGTTTGGGTGCTGGAAGACAAAGGGATTAGCCACCTTGCTCCATGGTGCAGCCTTTTAAAGGACAATAAATGTGCAAACCTCACTTTCTAATCACTTTCATAAATTGCTCATTAACTTCTTCTAAGCTATTAGAGAACTTTGGAATGACAAGTTTGAAAATGCCAGGTGAGTCTCCCTTCAATCCTGAATGAAAGAAAATTTTAATTATAAACTTAAAAAATTAAAGAATCTGAAATAAACAGCAAAAAACTAAATAACATTTTGATCTTAGAAAGTTATAACTGGACTAAGGATGCAGATAAAATTGGAATATTGAGGCTTTTACAATAAGATTTTGGAATTAATTATAAAGAACAAACAGCTCCCTGTAGGAAATAGTTCCTGTCTTGTTTTTTAACAAGACACAACAAAGGTGTGTCTTTACAAGACACAACAAAGGTGAGCAATTTCATGATTTCAAAAACTGGACATTAGAAGGGACTAAAGTTTTTAGGTAGAGGAAGGATATACAGGCCTGTAAAATGATGCAAAATGTTATGACAATGAAAATACTGAAGGAGACTTTTGAAAAATGGAATCAGAAAATAGTAGCCACAATATCAACAATATCAGTAATTATGTCTGCTTCTATGGATAGACTATGTCCAAAAGATGTTGTTGAAGAAATGACTGATGTAGAACAAATTTTATTTGACAGGATAGAGATGGTATTGAAAGTGGATTTACAACTGACAGGCCAAGAGAATGATTTAGAAAAGGATGTTTCATTGGATCTACAAAGGAAACTGGCTGAGGTTTTAAAATTTAAAAGGGAAACACAAATGACAAACCAAGAGAGTGACCTGGATAATTTTTTCCTATTGGATTTACAAAAAGAGGCTTGTTAAAGCCTTGAAGAACTCTATGCGATGAGACAAAGAAGAAATGAAGAGAAATCAAATTCTATGACAATATTTGAGTGAACTAAAGATTAAGACTGTTAGAAGTAAAAGGAAGGAATATAAAGTTGGTTTATTTGATTAAGGTTAAAACAAGATATGTTGTTACTTCCAGTAACCCTTTATGGACTTTCTGTTGACACCAGGACTGAAAAGATGATGTTTCATGGATTTATTTATAGATGAGATGGAATATGGGATGAAGAGATAAATGTTTGTAACCTTAGGGGGGTTGAAGAGTCACTAAATTTGTTTATACTTGTGATAAAGGTTGGAAGTCACTTTATATATTTCTTTTCTCTTTATAATATTCTTACTTTTCTCTTCTCTCTCTCTCTCTCTCTTCTTTTTTCTTTTCACTTTTTATTCATTTTATTCTCTTTTCTTTAAGTTTAGTTTGTATTAGATTTTACTATTATAATTATTTTAGATTTTACTATTTTCTATCTCTCTCTCTCTCTAATCGGTTGCTTAATTTTAAAGATAATAAGAAAATGACTCCCAAGAGGATGTGTGATAGGAGGCATAAACTTCTTCACCTACTCTGTACTGTTTTGAGTGTCCTCTCAAACTCCAATGAAATCAAAGGGGAACATTTCATTAGGGATTGTTCAGATGAGGAACTCTGAGTAGCCAAGGAGGCTGCAAAGTAGTGAAGATATATGTACTGAAAAAAAAAAGAAAGAAACCAGTAATACTTGTCATCTTGAACTGTAAACTAAGATCAAACATATTATTCAAAGCAACTCTAAAGAAACTTTGAAGACTCCTGAACTGGGGGGCAAAAACAAAAGGCACTTTTGTGCAGAAAAAAAGTTTTAGCAAATTAGAAGTCAGATTTTGGCACAGTATTAATTTCATCTGTCAAGATTATAGCCTATCTCAAGAAACATCATTATAGAGAGGCAGGTTTCAAAGAGAAATGTTACAAACTTTATGCCCAAGTTGCAGGGAAAAAGGTCCTTTCTTATATAGATGGGCCCTGTCCTGAAGAGTAATATGGAATTAATTTTGCAATAAATGATTGAGAGGAGATTGATGATACCACATTTTAAATGTTTGGCTATTGATCTCCTTACACATGATTTCTGTCTTATATTTCATAAGACTTTGATATAAGAGCAAAGAAATAAGACCATTTCCTGCTGGTGGTCCAAAACTTGATAGACTGTTTTCATCTGACTTTACACACATCACAAGTGACATTCTCACAGGAGTCTAGCTAAGCAAAACAGCTAGCTGAGCCAGTTCAGTAGCAAAATGCCAAGAGGAAGTTGCTATATGATAAATGAAAAAACATGGTCCTTCACATTCCTTGTTGGCAGACACTTACATTTGGTGAAGTCATGAAGGGAAACCTTTAGTGATTTAGGGCCAGGGAGACAAAAGTAATTGAGGAGGATTGGGTGTGGATGGGGGCAAGATGCAAAGTTTTAAGATCTGCTGAAGATTTTAAAAATGAGTATTTATACTTTTTACATATGGAAAGTTTCTTTTTTGGTTTGAAATATATAAATTATGGACAAGCCATTCTTTTGAAAGCTTGGGTTTGTCATAAACAGAACTAGATCAGTTGTCACCAGCTTATTACAGCATATTAATTTTAACTTCAAGTTACCTGTATAGTCCAAGGAACTAAAGTCTTGGACCAGGGGCTTCAGGTGAGAAGTTGGGCTAGGAATCTTTCTATATCACTTGATAGCCCTAAGTTTGTGCTCTGTGTTGCATTGCTGAGCCAACATCACAGCAGATGACCCTGGTAAGAGAGATTATTTTATTCCCAAAAGGTAAACTGTAATGGGCCATATCTGTTGGATATAGATATGATCTGTGCAGTGTAGGAGCATTCTTTAAGATAGGAATCTACCCTGACCAATAGTAATAAAGCAGGTTTATAATTTTAACAGGAGGAAGGGTTTATTTAAGGAAACACATGATGGAGATGGATGGGACATCTATCATGCAGAGAGATAAAGAGTGAGTCCTGTTTGTGTGCTTAGGAACAATTGCAGAAGGAAGACCCTAAGATGAGTAATCTGACCAAAAGAAAAAAGAAAAAAGAACAGACAGAGTGCAAGGCAAAGAGGGCCAGAGAGTCCCTCAGAGTGCTTTAGAGTTAGAGAGTTAGCAATCTCTAACTCTGAAGCATGTTGTTCTCAGTAAGGTGCAAATTACTGAAATGTCAATGCTACAGAAGTCACACTCCCAACAATGTCACATGCTCATTTGTCATGTATATAAAAACTGGTATCCAAAACTATGGGAAGAGTGAATGTTAAACATAAAGCATCCATTATTGGATTTATTATCCTAATGAACTAACATGCATGCACTATGCTGTTAAAAAAAATCAGGAAAAAGAAAATTCCTTTTAGACTCAGTAAATAGAAATTGTCTTGGCCATCAGTTTTCTGTGCCAGAAAAGGAAAATGTAGAACATTTATAATCTCTCTAATGTCTATTCATTTGTTAAAAAAAGAAAAGATATTAATCAGTTAATTCAACATTTTAATTTCTAAACACCATGCAAGAAACATTTATTATATTATAAAAGGCTTCTACCAGCCATGTATTGTTTAGGCCAATTTATCCTGTGAATAAGTCCTGGTAGCCTTTGAATAGTGTTATTTGCAGCGAGCTCTGCTAAGACATAATGAGCTAATCAACTAATCAAGAATTAGAATTCAATTAGGACCAAGTTCAAAAAATAACATGCAAATCTTGTTACAAAACAATGGGAACATTTTAAAGGTTTGTGTCCTGCATTCATGAGGATATTGACACGCACATGTACACATACCCTAGCAAAACATGAGAAACAAAACACCAAACCTATTTGTCTGCAAGAGCTTTATACCAGGGACTGGCAAACCACAGCCTGTATGCAGCCCCCAAGACACAGTGTGTGTTCTCCACAACCTCCTCATATTGCACTGTGGAATGCTGGCAACAAAACTGCTAAGTTTCAGTGACATACTTCTCTAAGTTTTATGTTTTCCACTAACAAAGAAAGGTTAAAAATAGATATAGGTAGTCCTCACTTAACAATCACAACAGGAACTGGAAATTGTTCATTAAGCAGGGCAGTCATTAACTGAGTTACCATGTGACCAGACCCAATTTTATGACCATTTTTACAATTGTCATTAAGTGAATGATGTGGTCATTAACCAAATCCAGCTTCCCCAATGGAGGTGTTTTGCCAGAATTTGCTTAATGACCATGTGATTTTCTTAATGACCATGTAATTCACTTGATGACCATCATAAAAAGCTTGCAAATTGTGATCATGTGACTGTGGGAGGCGGTGCAATGGTTTGTGATGGTCGTAAGTGCAAGTACAGGTCATAAAGCACTTTTTCTGAGGCCGTTGTAACTTTGAACTGTAGTTAAACCAATGGTTGTTAAGTGAGGACTACCTGTATTAAGTTTCCTGAAGTCTTGATTCACCTATTTCGTACATAAATCTTGCCTAACCACACCAAGCAGAAAAGCTCCTGAATTATTAGATCACATCTTTGGGCATGCTGTCTTGAGCCACTGGATGCTGATATAAGTCATGAAATCTGGCCTCCAAACCAAAAAATGTTGCCCACCCCTATCAGATCATGGCTTGCAAGACTTCTTGTTCTTTGGTCCACAGCATTGTTCATTACAATGTGAGGATCAGTCTAAAGCTGAATTTTGACTAGTTTTTAAATGCTAGAAAAATCATATTCTTGTATTTCATATCCATCTCTAACATACTTGCTTTTGGGGATTTGACTGGCTGATATAAGGAACAGTAAAGGGTTACTGTTATGGCTCTTCCTTCTTTCCACTTTAGTACTGTTATTGACCCATTTCTGTTTCTTTAGCTGTCTTGGTCCTAAAGCCTTGCCAAGTTCAAACACATTTGTTTAGTTTATTCCCAGTTAGCTGTGGGTAAGCAAGTATATTATATCAAAATGACAGCTTGTCTCCTGAGCTTAAATTTCTAGCATAGTTTATTTTTATTTGTGAAAGCTCTTTCTGGTTTGTTCCCCAAGGTTAAAAAATATTTTTACAGAAAAGTTAATAGAGGTTTTTGTTTTCGTTTTTAGGAAAGATGTGCATATCCTGCTAGTCATATTCTTGGATTGAATTTTCTAAGACATGTTTTAAAAAAAACAAAACACTGAAGATTTTTGAAATTGGAGGAAAAGTATTAATGCCTAATATCTTTTTTTCCACCTAGAAGTTTAAATGGCATGAATGAAGAACAATAAACGTTTAGAGTTCAAAGTAATAGCAAAACTATACAAAATATTGGAAATGCTTTTTGTTTTCTTCTAAATCTGAATGTCAGGTGAAAAAGTGAAACAAACGTGAAAATAAAAGGAGAACTTCCAAGTATAAAAATTGAGCAATGGTTTTGAATCACTGGATATACTCCAGTAGAGTAGAAACTCTGCCAAAAAAGGAGATTTGAAATTGTAATATCTGAAGTTGGTTAGCTGTTATTGATGGGAGGTTGGTCCCATAATATGCAGTCTTACACAAGAACCAACAATGTAAACTTTATCCAAACTAACAGAAGTGGACAAAGTGTCAGAAAGAGAAGTTTAGGCAGAAGTGCTATAGGACCACATTAAAACCAAGGGACCTCATCTAATGTATTGTCAAAGGCTTTCACGGCCGGCATACAATGGCTGGTGTGGGTCTTCTGGGCTGTGTGGCCGTGGTCTTGAAGTCTTGTTTCCTAACGTTTCGCCAGCACCTGTGACCGGCATCTTCAGAGTGCAGGAGCACAGACAGGAGCAGTTCTCTCTGTGCCCAGGGTGAAGTGACCCTTCTGTGGGTATTTATAGAGATCTGGGGTTGGGGGGGGGGGTTGGGTTACTGAGTGGCTGCTTGTTTTGGAGTCAGTATCTGTGTGTATTTTCCTGGGGATTAGGCAGGGTTTTTTCTTCTACTGAATTGTTAACGAGGGGCTGCTGGGGGTGATTAGCAAGTTCATTGTGTGAACTGTTCACATGTCCTGGTGGTTGAGCTGAGTTCGTTGACCTTTTGCAGGCTGTATTTTTCAGGATTGGTAGCCAGGTTTTGTTGATTTTTAGACTCTCCTCTTTTTTATTGAAACTGTGCTGGTGTTTGTGAATCTCAATGGCTTCCCGGTATAGCCTGGTATAGTGGCTGTTGGTGTTGTCCAACATCATCATCCTGCCGGCTGACAAGGGCAACGCCACAGTAATTATGAAAACAGATGAATACAAAGACAAAGTTAGAGAACTACTAGACCCCACCACATACAGAAAACTAAAACGGGATCCGACCAGCAAAATCATGAAACAAACCAACACCCTGACGAGGAACTCCTCCCTTCACCCCAACGCACTTCAACGCATATGCAAGACAGAAGCCCTTACACCCAGACTATACGGACTCCCCAAAATCCACAAAGACTCGATCCCACTCAGACCCATCGTAAGCGCCATTGGCTCCCCGACATATGAATTATCCAAACATCTGGCCACCCTTCTACAGACCCACGTGGGACAGACTCCAGCCCATAACAGAGACTCAGGACATTTCATCGAGAAAATCAGCACCCTGAAACTCAACCCCACAGACAAACTGGTCAGCTTTGACGTGGTCTCCCTGTTCACTAAGGTACCAGTGAGGGACACCCTGGCACTCATCAAACAGATCTTTCCAGAAGACATCACAGCCTTATTTCAGCACTGCCTAACAACCAGTTACTTCCTATGGGACAATGAGTACTATGAACAGATGGACGGTGTCGCCATGGGAAGCCCCCTGAGCCCAGTCGTAGCAAATTTCTACATGGAACATTTTGAAAAACGGGCTTTAGAAACCGCACCCGTTACCCCAACAGTCTGGTTCCGATTTGTGGATGACACCTTCGCAATTTGGAGTCAGGATGAAGAAGACCTACAGAAGTTCCTGAACCACCTAAACAGCATCCACCCCAATATACAATTCACCATGGAAAAAGAAGTGGATGGCCAAATTCCATTTCTAGACACGTTGGTCATACGCAAACCAGACCTCAAATTAGGACACAAAGTCTACAGAAAACCCACCCACACAGACCGGTACCTACACAAAAACTCCAACCACCACCCACGTCAGAAAAGAGGCATTATCTAAACCCTCATGGATCGTGCCAATCGGATCTGCGAAACCCAATTCCTAAACTCTGAACTTAACCACCTTAATTGGGTCCTACAAGCGAATGGCTACTCCAAGAATGAAATAAAAAGAGCCATCAAACCAAGAAAGCAACATGCGACTGAAGAAGAAAAACAGCCACCCACCAATAAAGTATTTCTGCCCTATATCAAAGGGGTCACAGACCGCATGGGAAAACTGATGGAAAAACACAACTTCCAAACAATCTTCAGACCCACCAGAAAAGTACAAGAAGTGCTAAAATCAGCAAAAGACAAAAGGGATCCCCTCACCGCTGCAGGAGTATACCGCATACCATGCAGTTGCGGACAAGTATACATCGGGACCACAAAACGCAGCATCCATACCAGGATAAAAGAACACGAAAGACACTGCAGACTACAGCAACCAGAAAAATCTGCAGTAGCTGAACATGCTCTCAAGCACACTGGACACAAAATCCTATTTGAAAACACAGAGATACTGGACAACACCAACAGCCACTATACCAGGCTATACCGGGAAGCCATTGAGATTCACAAACACCAGCACAGTTTCAATAAAAAAGAGGAGAGTCTAAAAATCAACAAAACCTGGCTACCAATCCTGAAAAATACAGCCTGCAAAAGGTCAACGAACTCAGCTCAACCACCAGGACATGTGAACAGTTCACACAATGAACTTGCTAATCACCCCCAGCAGCCCCTCGTTAACAATTCAGTAGAAGAAAAAACCCTGCCTAATCCCCAGGAAAATACACACAGATACTGACTCCAAAACAAGCAGCCACTCAGTAACACCCCCCCCCAGATCTCTATAAATACCCACAGAAGGGTCACTTCACCCTGGGCACAGAGAGAACTGCTCCTGTCTGTGCTCCTGCACTCTGAAGATGCCGGTCGCAGGTGCTGGCGAAACGTTAGGAAACAAGACTTCAAGACCACGGCCACACAGCCCGGAAGACCCACACCAGCCATCGGACCTCATCTAAGTCGTCATGGAAAAACGGGCCTTTTGAGGAAGAGAAATAATGACACACCACTATCAAGAGGCCATTACAAGCATTTAGGTCAGATAGATTTATAAACACATACAGTGACATTTAATGTAATGGGTTACACCCCATAACATAAGATATAGGGATTATTATACTGCATTGGCTAGGATTTATGGGAACTTTACATCCATACACACCTAAGAGAGTTATATATGCATGTTAGATTCCCATAAACTGGATTCCTTTCCTTTAAAGCACTGTTTCTTAAAGTGTGGTCCTAAAACCCTGGGAGTCCACCAAGCTGCTCTCAGGGATCTGCAAAATCAAAAATATTTGCCAGCCTATATTGAAAAATATGGCAACATTGAAATCCCATCAATTGTGAGAAACTGTAATGGCAGCGAATACATCAGTTTTAATTTTTAATATGGTAAATATCAAGAAATATAACCCATACAAACCAAAGCTCTTTTGGGGTCCTCCATCATTTTTAAAAGTGTGAAGAGGTCCTGAGAGAAAAAAGTTTAAGATGCACTGCTTTGGAGGACTGTAAGTGGAAATTTCAGTTAGTGCCACTAGATGTCAGCATAATCATGCAGAAATTTCATTCTGTAAAATTATTTTTCTCTTTTGACTTTTCTTGGCTTCAAATGCCTTCCACCCACGATGGCCTCAAAAATAATGTTTGCTTTTCTTTTATATTGTTGGTACCTTATGTAGAAAATCCACAGCTCTCTAAAGGAAACAATGGACAAAGTATGAGTTCGTTCCATTTCCCACAAACCTAGAAATGTGCTTCTCTTTTGGAGCAAGTCCAATGACGGCATCATTTAGGGGGTATTTTATAATTTGCTTCCTAGGTTGTTGTTGCTGTTGTTGTGGCTGTTGTTGTGGTTAACGGAATGATCGAAAAATATTGTAATAGAAGTGGTGTCCATAGACAGGAAATAGCCTTAAATCTGAAACTAGTAATTTATTATGGATTGCTGCATTTTAAATAATGCTGGGCAGTTATTTGGGAGATTCTTTAGTCCCTACCAAACAGACTTTTTTTTTTCACCCTCTTTCACAAGGGAGTAGAAGAATTTCTTTAAAAATTCTCAGAAGCAGAGTGGTAGGTAGGGGAGAAGAGGAGAGGTAAGGTTTTTAAAAAATAAATAAATAAATAAAATGGCCAAGTATGTGTATATGTTTGTGTGTGCTCCTTCTGCCAGCCTGTGGGTCTCCCTTTTTCATTCCCTTTCTAAGCTGAAAACCGCCCATGACATTCAGATCTAATATCTGCAGTCCTAGGAATACCCAGGTGTAATATTTAAGACAACTGTCTTTCCTGCCATCCACACTGTGAAGTTTCCTTTCCACTTTTCTTTCTTTTTAATTATTAAACAAACAAAACCTCAAGACTGAAACTAAAAAAAGACAGAGTTAAAGCCAAGGAAAGAGAACCAAATGAAAAAAAAGAATAGAAAAATTTATGTGTAATGTGCATCTCGTATGCAGGTGTGTTATATCACTTAGGCAACCGTTGGATCACCTTTGGGGTCATCACTCCAAAACGGCTGAGCTGAGCGAGAGAAAGAAAGATGAGCAAGAGCTACTGAGGTTCCTGAAATGGAGGCTGCAGTGGCACACTGTTTTCTGTGGTTGCAGGGTTGGGCTGCTCCAAGGAAGGGGCTGGGGCTGGGGGCCTGGGAGTTGCCAGAATTAGAAAAAGCTTGTGAGAGCAGAGAGGGAATCACCCCATCACTAGCCCTATTCAAAGCTAAAACAAGCATGCTAAATGGCTACCGAGCCAGTTTGGTGTAGGCATCAGGTTATAAACTAGAAGATGGTGAGGTCTAGTTCCCCCTTAGGCCCGAAGCCAGCTGGGTGACCAGTCCCTCTTTCTCCACCCTAGGAAGGAGGCAATGGTGAACCGGTTCCAAAACCTTGCCAAGAAAGTGGAAGGGACTTGTCCAGGCAGTCACCAGGAGTCAACACTGACTTAAAAGATATACTCATGTGTGTGTGTGTAGAGGGAGGGAAGGAGGGAGGGAGAGAAGGGCAGCTAAGTTTTACCCCCAAAGAATAAAGTCCACGATACCTTTGTACCACACTGGACAATCAACTTTTATATAGGGCAGCACTCTTGCCTGCAAGAAATATTGTAATCTATCAAAGCTATTTCAATGAGTTTTTCTCCTAGTCCAGCCAAGACATTAAGCCTAGCCATGAAATATCAGAAGAGCTATGATTTACTGCTGAGCTCTGATTGGAAGATCCTGACAGCTTGTTGCCCACTGTGACACCCATTCCTGTGGGAGAAGAGCCATCCCCAAGATATCAACGAATAAAATGAGGTCTGTCACCCTTTTTATTTGTTGAGCAAATGACTAATGCCTTTCTCTAGGATCAAAACAAATGGCAACCCAATAGACTCATAAGTCCATATGATGAACCAGATGGCCCAGCAGGTGACAATCTACAAGGATTGGCATATTAATCCCAGCTCAAGACCCTGCAGTTTTTGCTGGAGCAGCTGGAGCCTCATGATCTGAATAACTGCCTCCCTGCCTGATGAATATGCTGGAAGTCCCGAGCACATTGACTTTATTCCTCAGTCAGTGTGAACTATATATTATTTAGATGAGACAAGTTGATGTCGTCCTTACCAACCAACAAATAGCCTCATGACTAAGGGAGATATTGTAAAAAGAGCCTTTTCTGCTGCAGCGCCCGCCCTATGGAACATCCTGCCTCCTGAGGTCTGGTGTGCCCCCTCCCTCATGGCCTTCAGGAAAGGTATTAAATCCTGGCTTTGCCAGAAGGCCTGGGGGCCAGAGGGGGGCCCGCACCTGTGGAGATGGCTGGTGGGATGATGGGTTGCCCCCCCGCCAGCATCTTACAGGTTTTTATAGGGCCAAAATTAGAGGAGGTTTTTTAGGGTATTTGTAATACGTTTTTTAATTATTTATAGTTTTTAGCCATCTTGGAGAGAATTGTATTTTTTCTTTTTTATTGTGAGCTGCCCAGAGTCACCCGTGGGGGAGATGGGCGGCATACAAGCCGAATAAATAAATAAATAAATAAATAAACAAACAACTCCTCCATTACGCAACAACCCAGAATTTGTTAACCAAACTAAGTTCTGTGGCTTGCCTGAGAGCTAACTTTGAGGATTCAGTGAAGCAAATGGCTGCCAACTATGCAATCTGTCACCTACACAGGGTAACATTTGGCATGGCAGGGTGCTGCTGAGTTTCAGCTGTTCATTCAGGGTGTGGGCTGTAATGAAAGTGACTTAACTGACCAGTTCAAAGAGAGGCTGTCAAATGAGATATGGGATGAGGTCATTCACCAAGGCATTCCAGAGACCATGGCAGCTACGGCACTGATAGAAAACTTGAGGAATTGCAGCAGGATACAGGTGGGAAGGGAAAACACTATTTTTTTTTTCATTCCCTTCTTCTTCTTTTAATTCACACATCTGATACTTTGGAAGTTAAACCCATTAGTTGGGAGAAAGCAACACACTGTTATCTGGCTGTGAAAAGTTTTACTGAAACACACAAAGCCTATGTCTGTGTCTGTGGAGAACCTGGCTGCTACATATGGTAGTGTTCTACTAAGACCTACCCCTGTTCTGAAACATCAGCAAAAAATCATATAGGGGAGGGGACATTTTGAGAAAAGATGCCATAAATTTTCCACCTCTGAGTTGCTGTGAAATGAGATGATCCTGGTTCCCAGATGCTGAAGCAATCAGAAATTAAATGGAGCTCAAACTTTCAGAGTTATGTATCAACATTTACTCATTTTGTAACCCTAGAGTCCCAGAATGGCACGGAGATATAACTGCAGGCCTTGATAGATTCTGGTGCCCTGAGTAATTTCATTGAACTCTCCATCATGTACAACTGTGTTCCATCCACCCAGTTGATGTAACCTCATCCCATTTCATTCTCTGCACTACTGAGATAGTTCGTTTCTACATTCAACAAGTTTTCCAGGACCATGGTATACCCAAGCACCTGATTTCTGACAGAAACCAAAATGGGAATACTGAACAACTCGGTTCATGTCTCTACTCAGTTACTGCCATTCCAGGCTGCCAAATCCCTCCCAATCCCACCTCTCCTCCCTCTAAATTTCCAACTTTTGTTAGAAAATTATTATGGGTAATTTCTAATTTTGTTTGCATCCCACAAACTCCAAATTAATCCTTATATCCACATCAGACCTAGCACACATGTCACTCAATTCAGCTTTCACCAATATAGCTTTAAACATCAGCAAACTCAAATAGAGTTAATTGGCAAAATAGGACAAAAAACAGGCAAAAGCAGGGAGAGAGAGAGACATGAACAAGAGGCAAGAGATAAAAAGAGCCCAGGACTTAATTTCAACAATCTATACTTTTATAAAAAAGCCCAGGAGTTTCCAGAGTCATTGGGAACAATACTCTGGATAATTAGCACAGATAGTCTTCTGGTTATTCCAGGTTTCACCCTTTTATATACATACAACAGCAGCATAATAGAGATGAAAGGTAGGACACCAGATGATCCTCCTCCTATTCTTCAGCAGGAAAGAAATAATTTGGTGAATGAGGATAATGTTTCCAACAACTTTAAGCTGCTCAATGACTCCTTGTGGGTCAGATAGATCGCACCAAGGCTGTCTAAAAAGACTTGTTGATCACCATCATCAGGAAGGCTCTTCTATCTCTGCTGGATAACACAGTTGGCTTTCTACTAGATTTCTCACCTAATAAATTTGAAGGCTATCTTAGAAGGGAGAAGAGGGAGAATTTATGATTGAGTATATTTTGGACTTTCAGTGCAGGAGGGAGAGACTGGAAAATTTAAACTATTGGAAGGATTACTAAATGTAGAAAGCTCCTGATAATATCCACCTCCTCACCATCTTTGACCAATCAAAACTGCCTAGGTAGCCATGCAATAATGGTTCTGCACCCACCAGCAGTTCTGATTTTGAGAAAAAAGATGGGAAGAAGGACATTCGCACCATGGATGGGAGAAATATAGAGACTACTCCACTTGAAAAGGAGAGGGGGAATACTTCCTCATGTGGTAATAGCAGAAAAGAGGCTTTTCTCTTCTGCTGTCCCCATCAGGAAGAGGGAGGAGTGGAGAGTTCTGAAATGAAGCAATTCCTGACAAAGAAGAAATGGAGATGAAAGGACAGAGGTAATCCTGTCTACCCATCCACAACCAGAAAGAAGGAGGGAAAAGCACTGAGACTTCAGAGTGGGGGAGAGAGAAAAATTGAGGGTAATGCAAGAGGAGAGATTGGTGAAGCAAGAACCTTGCTAGAGTGGATCCCAGGCTAGAGGTGGCCATCAGAGTCACCTAAGTGTCCCTTAATTTAGAAGGGTGTCCCTTAATTTAGAAGCCTTGAGTTTAAGCTCCTCCCTGAGAATATATAAAAGTCCCTAAGATCTTCATACTACAGTATCTTGAGAATACAGAGCAGACAGTCTTTAGGAATAGACGGACTGCTCTTTACCTGTATTATTCCTTCTTGTCTGAGAAGAAGGCTGCTACTCTTTAGAAGAGGATGTAGATATATTCCTGATATGTATCAGAGTTTGTGGAAATTTAGTTTGCTCAGTTAATGCTTTGACAGTACTAGAAATACTAGCCTAAATACTGCAAGGAAAAATCCGGGTGGGCTAAGAAATTAAAGGTTTACTGTAAATCTTTCTGGGTTCTGTTTTGGTCTTATTATTTATTACCTTTTTCTGATTTTCTGTTTTTGAAGGTTGGGTTAAGAATTTATTGGATAAGCAAGAAAACTTTATGGAAAAGTTTATGATGAGAAAGGAATTTGTTTATTAAGTAAGGGTGTTTAAAGAAACATGTTGGGGTCTCCTTAATAAAATGATATAGCAATGGGCAACTATTAATAGTTATTATGGCAAGTAGGATTAATTATATATCAAAAACTAATATTATGCCAGTTGCTATACAGATGAAGAATGGACACAGACCCATGCTCTGATAGTGTCTTATTCTGTTGGCTGTATCCCTGTGGGATTGAGAGACAGAGGGCAAGGAAGAGTAGAGGGCAAAACAAAAACAAAATCAATCAATCAATCAATCAATCTATGATGCAATAAAACAACCTCCTCTTCAGAGTGCTTTTTTAAAGAAAATGTTCAACTATGGTAACCTCTAGGGGCTTATAGCCCTAAATTGCTTAGATTCAGAATATTAAGAAGGGAAATGAATCTTCCTTTTGATGACACAGTCTTTAAAATTATTGAAAAACTGTCTCTTCATCCATCAGCTGAGCATTGGCCAAGGGTCAAAATACAGCTCAAGGGTCCTGTGTATGTGAGATGTCTATTTGGTGGCTGAGCTTAATTTTTTTCCTAGAAACTTACTTGAAGCTAAAGACAAGAATTAACAGCTTTCAGGCTCCGTCAGCCTTTTAGGGTTGTTCTAATGTTATTTTAATGGTGTTGGGTGGGAATTATAGTTTGGGAATATTTTGATTTTACACTGATTATTTTGTAAATTGCTCAGAAGCAATAGGAGTGGGTGATATAAAAAAACTTGTCAATACATACATACTGTGATTGTTTGATGGGTGTAGCTGTTTTCCCTAGGATTTATTTCTTGATTTTAAAAGTTGCAGGATGGAGCAATATTTTGTGATGGATCAGGATGGAAATCCAATTAAAAACATATGCCAGTAAATCACTAGTTAAGGAAAGAAAGAGCTTCCCCTCTCTCATTATTGTCATGGGAAATAAGATTCATTTCTTTGGAAACAGAAATAGAATTCCTATTCTAGCAAGTTCAGCCCACTGCTTCACCTAGGGAGACCAAGAGATAGCAGAATGAAAAATGACAAATGCAAGTGGACAAGAACATCAAGTGAGGGAAGGAATGGAGCTGGGAGAAAAGAGATGCATAAATAAGGAACTGCTGGAGATTCTGTTAGGGAAATATGTGAAGATGTGTTTACATTTTGCAAAAAGTTATTTACTTTTACAGGAGAGTCTGTTTGACTCCCTCTTCCTCTGCTGTGAGAAAATCTTTCCACATTAATTTGTGTGCTCTTGTCAGTCTGCTATGAAACCCCATATGCTCAATAGGGGTTCCCCCCACCATGGTGTTTTCTCGGTTGATGGAGTAGGATAGCTAGCGTGCCTCAGGTTTTAGCTTTGCTTTGCTTTGCTTTGCTTTGCTTTGCTTTGCTATTTATTTATTTATTTATTTATTTATTTATTTATTTATTTATTTGATGCATATGGCCACCGATCTCACAAATGTGCCTCCAGACAGCTAATGACACATTAAAAACAATACAATCCCCATTTCTCCGAGTATCAGCAAAGCCCATGCTCACATAGAGGTGCACTTCCTTGCTACTGTATAGTATAAAAAAAAAAATCTATCTTAATAACAGTCTGTCTTTTCTGGAAGTCTTTTCATAATAGGCAACACCCTCTTACAATGATAACTAAAGCTACTATTGCCTCATAGAATGCCATTTGTTTTGTAAAAAGCCAGACCTACCATGGTAGCCATTCTGTGAAAGGCCCATGAGATACTTTCAACATTCCAGAGATATCCATTGGCACAAGCCTTTGCCTATTCCTGACTTATTTCCTCCTTCCAAATGGTCATAATAGACTAGTCCCAACATTTCATCTCAAAATATAAAGCTATCCCCTCAAGATTTACTAATGAAAGCAGCCTTAATTCAAAGAAATAATTGTTCTGCATGTAAGGACAACGGGACAGCTGTTTGTAATGATAAATCAAAATTCTTACTTAATTATAGCTACACACACACACACACACACACACACACACACTAGACAACCCATGACCCATTGCATCATCATTTCAGAGATATTTCCTTACCTAAACAAAGAAACAGAATGACCAAGGGCAAAAAAGCAGTGGGAGTGGGAGTGACTTACGACTTGCTGCCAGCTTCCCCATTGACTTTGCTTGTGGAAAGCTGGCAGAGAGCATCAGAAATCTCCCTCCCCCCCCTCCCTCTTCCTCCCTTCCTCTCTCTTGCCTCCCTCCCTCCCTCTTCCTTCCTTGCTTCCTCCCTCCCTTGCTTCCTGGCTACATATAATATAGGCTTGCACCACTTGCCATCCCCTCATGACCCTCAGGGGAGCCCCAATGAAGCCTCCTCCTCCTTCTCTTCCATCTCAGCTGACCAGTGGAACTGCCTGCCAGTTTGCTGAGGTGAGGTGGAACAAAAGGAGCCATGGACTGTGAAGAAAACTGCACCCCCGGTCCCCATACTGGTGTGCCCCCAAGGCCCCCTTCCTCAAGGGAGGAAGAGAGCTCACCCTTCAACCACCAGCACCCCCCCCCAGCCAACCCTATCTCACCAGCAGGCATCCAAGTCGCTCCCTCATCCTTCCCTCAAGACCAACTGCCATTAAGAGATTTCAACTGTCTGCCTCATTTCCAAAGCAGCCAATTGCCACTCACCCATTGGGCCTTGCTGCTAGCCACTTGGGCGCAGGGGACAGAGGAAGGTGGGGCCTGGGCTGACCATGGCACAGCAGCAGCACAGCAGTGCTGAAGCAGCCACAAATTTCCCAAATTTCAATCCCACAGGAGTCATGGGTCCTGGATTTTAGACACATTCTGTAAGTTAGCCCATTTGAGGCACCTTGGTTCAAAAATTGTTGCCTTATGATGCACTGTTTTGCCCAATTGAAGGTTATAGACACAAGAGTTTTAGTAGTGTGTGTGTGTGTCTAATTTTTCTTAAAAATTTTTTTAAAAGAAAGATAAAAACTAATGAAAACTAATGAAGGAAGGAAGGAAGGAAGGAAGGGAGGGAGGGAGGGAGGGAGGGAGGGAGGAAGGAAGGAAGGAAGGAAGGAAGGAAGGAAGGAAGGAAGGAAGGAAGGAAGGAAGGAAGGAAGGAGAAAGCTAAAAGTACAAGAAAGGAGGGGGGAAAAAAAGAAGAAAAACAGAAAAGAAAGAAAAAAGGTAGAAAGAAGTAGCCTCCAAACTTCTTTACAGCAATTATAAGTACAATTATAAGTTTACCTTTTACTCTGTGGTTACAACATAACTCTCTTCTTTCTATATCCTGTCTAATAATCAAAACCATAAATCATAAGTTCATTTCCAGTCAGCAATAAATGTTCAATTATAACAATTCCTTTGAATGTTTAATGTTTAATTTATCAAAGTTGTATGGTGCCAATTCATTTTAACTCAATGGTAGGTTATAACAATGTTAGTTGGTTTCCATATGAAATAGTTCAGGGCATTCAGCAATTCTTTGTTTATTTTCTTCATCTGCGTCCAAAGAGATAAAACTTGTTTATAATTGAATATTGCCTAACCTTTTGGGGATCATTGGATATACGATGTGTTTATTCATCCATATACATTTTTTCTAAATTGTACTGATTTAATGTGAAACTATATTAAAAAAAGAAAGAAAATTGAATATGCTTCAGTGGTGTTCAAATAAAAAACATGTAATCTTCCAATGATAAATTGTCTATTTTTAGTTGAAAACTGAGTGGTAATAATTATTATTGATGTCGGCTTTGAAATCTGTTACTGACATTAACTATGTATTAAAAGTTAAAGGAAGGCAGCCTCCACTGAGGACAAAAAAAGCACAAAACCTTTGCAAAGCATGTCAAAAACTGAGATCTGACATATAACTTGGGTAATCTTAAATAGAACTATGGATTTTAAAGTGGTATTAAACCACGTCTTCCTTTTTTTTTCGTTTTGTTTTGTTCCAAACAAAGAAAAAATATTGCATTAAAATATGATAATTCCCTTTCATCACTTACAGATTTTTATATTTTATTTTAATCAAAAAGAGAAAAACAGCGTAGCTGAGCTAGTTATATAATCTTTCAAACTGACTCCAGCATGATGTTTTATTTTTATTTTTTACCATGCATTCAGGATAAAACATGTTTCCCTGATTTGGTTCATTAAACTTTGAAGTTCCATCTTTTGAGACAGTAAAAAAAGGGGAGACAATAAAAGGCCACGTTTTGCAAAATTTGACAAAATAATTATTCTTTGGAGGACATATTCCATTTGAATGAGTTAGCAGAAACAGTCTGTTGTCTCAGTGACTGTCAGATGGAAATAGAGTAGGGATACCTGGTAAAATATAATCCAAAACAAAGGAAAGATAGCTTAAGTAGCTGGTGATTCACTGCATTATAATATAAGAAATGCATCAAACCTGAAATTGATATTCTGCAATTAAGCATCAATAGTGATTATTCATTCATTTTTCTCAAAGCTACAATTCTATATCCCCTGAACTCAATGGAAATGACCTCTGAGTAGACAGGCATAGTACTTTACTCTTATGGTTACAAGCTTTAATTGACTTGAGTATTTAACTAGAATTGTTAGAGTTTGGCGAGAATGTTTTGTCTTTGATACATTTTCGTAATATATGAATGTAAGTATGACTGCGTTATAGGTCATGAAGGATAAAATATGCACAATGGCCCTCAAGCAATGAATTGCTTGTCTCTGTAAATCTGCTTATCCTTCTAGGCATCACTAATTCTCAGCAGATGATAGTATCTAGCCACAGTTGGGACTTGGAAGTTCTGGCCTACTTTGTACATGGATGGGAGACCACCAGAGAATACCAGGGCTCTAAGACAGACTGGGAAATTGAAAAACACTTTTTTTTTTTTTTTTTGGTATTTTTGCCAACAAAACTGTACGGTCATGTCACTAGGAATTGAGCTGGAGTCAGAAGTGCCTTTACTGCTATACTTCCCTCAACATCTCAAACTTATATTGAAGTTTTGATTACATATAAATTTAATCAAAGATGACTGAGCTATGAAAGGTTTCAAAATTGGTTTTATATCATTTACTAACAAGCAAATCATTTTTGTACACAGGTTTTTTTTAAATAGGTATTGTACTTTTCATGTACAACAATATATTTTGAAAAAGGTATTGCATTTTAATGGTATACCTCAAGCTGTTACCTGGAAATGTAGATATACAGAGGTATATACAGGGTTGGGCAAAAAAAGAATTTATTTTCATCTGTGAGGCCATGCACACTGGAAAATGGGAGCTAAAATCCAATAAATCTGCACTTTAGCAAAGGCTGGTTTATATTATACATTCTTTCACATTACTTCTATATCTCAAGGCTATAGAAAATGCATTCATATTCAATTTTCTTTAAAATGAATTGATTAATTGATGCACCTCTTTAAAAGGTGCACAATCGATTGTATGTTTTAAAAGGTTCATAGCCCTGCTGCAATTCTAACCAAACTATTGATTTGTTGCATACATATATGCAGGGACATATTCAAATAAAAGTTAACATTTATCTTCTGAATTGCAGTAGAACCTAAAGGAAATTAAAATTGGATTTTCTTTGTTTATAATCAACACTGTTTTTGCTCCCATAAAGAACAAGGGTAGGCAGTAAATGTGAATAATCAATGGATGCTCTGTCCTGCTTATGATAGGTAATCTGTTTATGATACTTTGGAAGAATGGGCTTTTAGGACTGCTGTGCATGGCCAAGATGATAAAGACAGTTTATTACTGAGAGCTTTTGCTTATAGCTCAGTAGGCAACTATCTAGCCAAATAAATCATATCAAATGGTGGAAGCTTGCATTTCCTAAGGCTGTGCCATCAGTGTCTTCCAGATTATGCCCCTAAATCCTTTTCACTTTATTGTTGCCCAGGCAACTGAAAATTTACAGCACTGGAAAGAAGGGTTGAGATTTCATTTGAACACGTATGAGAATATCATTCTGGGAGATTAAATGAATTGATCCCGTGTTTACCTTGAATGCTTCTCAGCAATGCCTTTAGAAGCAATTCAGGGATGGATATTATCTTACGTATGTATCCCCAAGGGCAGCCACTAGAGGATGATGAGCACATAAAAGGCTGTTACTGAAGGGGTTTCCAAAAAAATAGATCTGAGGAAACAAGGGACTTTGGCAGAATAGAAGAAGTCTGAAGATTGTCCTTGATTGGAGAAGGGCTATGAATTGGACTTTGTCCTAACGGTTAGAAGTAATGAATGGCTTTTATATCTCTTTAGCCCTGCATGTACTGGTATTAAGGATAGAAACAAATATCTGGAAAAGAGGATCAGGATTGCACCAATTATCCTGTTCCCCCACCTATAGATATTATAGTCTTGCTTTTAAAAAACAGAACCAAACAAAAAACTGAGAGCTGCACTTTTTCATGTCTTCACCCTTTACAGGCTACAGTGTCATGCAAACTCCTGCACAAATACTAAAAGCTTATCAATAATTTCAACTGCTATTGTGCACTTTCACACTAATCTTGCAGGAAGGCCAAATCTCAGGAAATGTGATCCACCCCATCTCATGTGATCTTGTGTGAGAATGCCAAAATCCCTGGCAATCTCATAAGATTCCAGCTATTTTATTTATTTTTCAACTAATTTAATTTTGGAGCTTGTGGATGGCATCATGTTGTCAACTTCTAGTCTAATGAATAAAGTGAGGAAGATAAAAATGGATACAATGAGGCTGTCCTAACCTACATCTGAGTTTTTTGTCTGTGCAGAATTCTTTTTGGATAATATCGTTTGTTTTACACAAATCAGGCCTATGTCATACTGCAATTCTCCCACCCCCAAACTCCCTAAAACCACAGAAGGGAAGGGAAGGGAAGGGAAGGGAAGGGAAGGGAAGGGAAGGGAAGGGAAGGGAAGGGAAGGAAAGGAAAGGAAAGGAAAGGAAAGGAAAGGAAAGGAAAGGAAAGGAAAGGAAAGGAAAGGAAAGAGGAATTCTAGCTCTGATTAGTATGTTTAATCAAAATAAAATCTGTGAGGCTATATTCTGACATTTCTTTTTGTTTCTTCAAAAGATGGGTTTAAAACAGAAGGGGAAGGATATATAGAAATCAAAAATCCATATTAAGTTCGGAGATTTTAAAAGCTTTGGCTCTCAACTCAATGGCAAAATGCACTCTAGGTCAAACACACAACTGAAAATACATCACAGCTCAAAACAAAGTTGTTCTTGTCAAGGGACAAAAAGAGATGCATCTCTATCTTTCCATCCCTCTCTTTTTTTCCTTGAAATGCTGTGTTTCACTAAAGAAATTCTACCTGGCAGTGAATAAAATCTTGTTTTATTGTTTTAGAAAACTTGGTATAGGGCAGTTAGAACTGCATAAAAATAACACATATTTGGCAAAATCAATAGGTAGGTAAGTAAGTCTTGTCCAATGGCATGCTTGGCATCCCAAAGATCCCAAATTTAATTGCTACAATGTTGTAAAGAACTGCTGCCAGGATTGGTGATACTGGCCTACATGTACCAACTAGTCACTGGTCTGACTCACTAAAGTAATCTTCATATATTAGGGAAAACTATCTATTAAACAGCCTCATAGAAAAGTAATGTGTGTGTGTTGTGGGGTGGTGGTGGTGGTGGAGGAGATTCTGTTAACTGGAGATATCTTTCGATCTATAGTAGAAAGATCCATCAAATCTTCATATGATAGCAAAGGGTGGTGGCAGTGGTGGTAGCTTTTAAAAATAATTCATTGAGGAATTAAATCAATGTGAAGAGGTGCAGTACTGATACAGATTATTTTATGCTAATCCACAAACTTCTCCTTTTCATATAACAAAAAAAAAAAAAAAAGGAAGACTGCATTTCTTAGAGAGAAAATCTGAAAGAGCCACAACATATTTTACATGGGTAGGTGGGGGACTATTGAAGTATATCTGTCAGCTGCAAATGGTATAATAGCCTCACTCCCAGATGTTTTCATATTCTGCAATGAAGAAGTCTGTCAGGGCACTATTTTCTTTTTATTACAACAATCATGTACATATTAGAGCTTGATTATTATTTGTGTGTGTGTGTGTGTGTGTGTGTGTGTGTATGCCTTTGAGTCAGTGCCGACTCCTGGACAAGTCCCTGCAGCTTTTTTGTCAAGGTTTTTCAGAAGTGGCTTGCCATTGCTTCCTTCCTAGGGCTGAGAGAGAGTGACTGGCCCAAGGTCACCCAGCTGGCTTTGTGCTTCAGGCAGGAATAGAACTCACAGTCTCTTGATTTCTAGCCTAGTGCCTTAACCTCTACACCACACCATCTGTGCTTGATTATTTTAGCATGGTCTATTATTTACAAGAATGGACTTAATTTTTCCTTTCTCTTTGGTCAACTGCTTTCACTTTCACCCTACTTTCTGCTACTATAATGGTAGCTTCTAATAATTCTCAACTCAACACCTGCAAATTTTCAGGAGGTTTAATTTGACTTTGGCTTCTCTCTCTCTCTCTCTCTCTCTTTGCCTCTCCCTATCATAGAGATTATTATGCAGAGTGCAGCTATAAACATGGTTCATGCCAAAAATACACACCAGCATTAGAGAGATTTAAAAGAATGCAATGTCCTTATCTTGTTCTCCAAAGAAATCCAGCCAGAAAATATAAAATATCTGGTTGTTTATTGAGAAAAGTAAAAACAACATAAAATACAAATTTCATGCAAAAACATAGAAAAAATAACTTCTTCTCATACATGTGGCATCCACTACACAAGTTTAACCAAGTCTCTAGCCAAAAACTCTCAGAGAAGAGGTACACTAGTTAGTTATTAGTTACTACTACATAACCCATAAAAACTGATTACATGATGGCTAAAATTCTACTGAGCAGCTGGGCATGTAATCCTCCCGTTTTATTGCCACCCCTTGAGTAACTAGCATACAAATGCCAATAGGTGGCAGTAAATAGCAGTATACGTGCAAACTAATAATAATAACAGCAGCTGGCCTAACTTGTTAGCCATAACAATATATTTTGAAGATAGCGAGATACATTTCTTCCCATGAGAAAGTCCTAACAGAGATCTCCCAAGCTGCAGGTGGCCTTTGCCACTACTGGGTGACTAGTACTGGAATGTGCTCACTTTTGGGATTTCCTGCCCTTTGGGAACTGTAACTGGGGGCAGGACTTCTGGGGATGCCCAAGTTCTATTCCCGCTCCCAACCTCCATTATCACCAGTTGGACTATTGCTGGGTGTTCCTGGCTGGCTGTACTATGCTCAGTTTAGGCTGGGACTGGTGTACGCTCAGCTTTACCAGGCTCCTAGCTAATCCCTAAGTAAGATTCAAGCTATCTGGCTGCTCCCCAACTGGGATCTCTTTTTCTCCAGCTGGACATTTCTGGCTGCTGCTGACTGCCAGTTGATCCCACTTGAACTTCTTACCTTTCCTCTTGCTGTCACTAGTTTTCAGAGCCTGACACCAGTAGCTGAATGGGATTTTTTTCAACTACTAGCTGAAGCCTCTTTTGGGGTCCTCTCCATGCTCCCTGTCCTGGCCAACCTGCCATCCAGACTCCTTGCACTGTTAGTCAAGGTCCTCTCGTTTTTCCATCTGGTCCCCACTTTCTTGACTACCTTTCTTCTTGGTCTTCAACCTTTTCTCCTGGGGCCTTGGAACATAGAGACTTCAGCCTCTTTGGTGGCCTTGGAACACTCACCATCAGAATATAGATGGATATAGCTTTTCCAACTTTTCTTTATCTACAGTACAACAGCCATTTCTGGTTGGCCATCTCACCTTTAAATCTGGCTGGCTTTGCCTCACACCCTGTAACAGGTAGGGCATAAGCATGGGCCAGTTTGCCAGCCATATAACAGGCAGGCCATAAGCCATCAACATTGGCTTCTACATCTTCTCTAGTGATACCATTGAAGACATCTGAGATAATAACCGCAATATTTCTGACACAGGGCCAATAATGCAGTCCTTTCACATTTGAAAAAGAGGATTCTGTCTGCCATTTCCTCTATGGGGGCCATAAGCTGTAACAATCTTAATGTATTTGGATAAAAGCAGTTGAATCATTGGGAGGTCTTTGGACCTGGAAGCAGCTTTGTACTTTCCCATTTCTTACAGACAAAATTATTCCATGATACTGTAGTAGTGAAATGAGGAGAAACATATTTGTATATATACCTAACCCAATCTAATGTTTCCCATGGGCAAGTGATTTACCTTTCATCCAATGACAAAGTGGAGGCAGCAGTTTTGGTATCTGAACCATCTCAGTGGCTTTTATTCATTTTTTTTTTAAATACAAAGTGGCACAGTCAGAATCAGAGCTATCAGTAAACATAAAACATAACCCCCCCTGCACACTTTCATTTTCCATCTCATTTTCCCCCCTGCACATTCATGGGAAAAAGAAAGGGAAAAATGTTAGCAGCTCCTTTTCATCACTGCTCTAGTTTCCTGATCTGTATCTGGAGACCAGAAGAGAAGGTAAATTCCAGATTAACTCTTTCTTCCCAGTTCAGAAAAAATGGGGTACTTTGGTTCAGGCTCTTATGACTTACCTAAACTATGAAGGGTGGGGAGTGTGCAAGAGCATGTATAATGCAACCCTTTGCAGTTTTACTTAAAAGTAAATCCTACATATAGGATAGCCTCACTCTGTTCAATGTGTGATCCTTCATTGATTCTTTATGTACTTATATAAGAAAGAATAGAAAGAAAAGCATAGGCAGTGATGATTTTTTTCACGTTTAAGATAATGTTTGCGATGTCTGTCCCATGGAAACTATTATTTTTAGCCTTTCATAGATGTAACTGATAAGTACAAAGATCAGGTTCAATCAATTTTTTGTTAATTTAGAATCTTATAATTTCAGATGCCCTTGGATAGCACAGCTACTGTATATGTGTGTATGTGTTTACTTTTGGGCTACATCCTATTTTCAGTGCACATTAATGGGCACAACTGAGATACAATCAGACACAGACCAACCCACTTTGTCATGCTTGATTTCTTAGTAATGCAGTGGGTGAAAACCTTTCTGTTTATAGATGTATATATTTTATACATTAATATATAATATATATTAATATATTATATATTATATTATAACATTAATTACAATATATTATATATATTATATATATATAATATACTATATATATATATATATATATATATATATATATATTATAGTTGTATATATTTTTTAACTTTTTCTCTTCCATTTCATATTAATCTGAAGAAAACTAATGCTGTCCATAGTGAAAGACCTGGACATACCTTCAGATTATTGCTATATCTTAAAACACAGCTTTCTGGTTTCATTCTGGATTGTTTTGTCTTAGACTGGGATGAATTCTGTTAGGGCTGTTTCTCCTGCAGTTGGGGAGAGCTATTATACTACTTTTAAAGCACTGTATGATTGTTTCTGGTCCAATGATTTGGATTTTAATCCAAAATTGAAACCAATCAATAATGAAGCCTCAGTGTCATCTTCCCAAAACAAGTGTATCATTTTGAGAGGCAGTGTGGTATATGTTTATCTTATTTATCTAGCAGTTATATATTACTTTTTAGAATGCTTGAAATGCCTTGGATAACATTATCTCCTGTAATTCTTCTTTGTAACATCATGCTGGTTAGGAGTTCTGTAGAAGCAGCCTGCACAATTTTGCGTTGATTTGATCAGCACTAGTAAGGAAAATCCAGCTCTATATTATTCTTTTTACTTTTTTCCCATGGAGCAGTATGGCTAAGATTGCTGTTTTATGCCTGTAAAATGCAGCTTTGAAGTCCATATTGTAGTAGGGACTTTTATTCTTTCCCTATATACCAGCCTTACCCATCCTGATATCATCAACTATATAAGGCTTTACATAGCAAATTGAGAAATTTTTCAATATCTCACCTAGAGTCTTCCATCCATCCATCCATCCATCCATCCATCCATCCATCCATCCATCCATCCATCCATCCCCCTACCCACCTACAGTGGTATATATGCAAGCTTTTCTTCTGAGTAATTTCAGCAAGAATCAAGGCTTAACCAGAGCAAATACGGAGTTCATGAGGCTTGAATGGGGCTCATCTCTGTACCTCTATATGCATGTGTGTATACAAACACATGACATCAGTATAGAATATCCATAACCCTGCTTTTGTTGTGTTTGCTAATCTGGTTCATTAACTTTCCTTGTGTGGGGGGGATGTTTTGTTTGGAGAACTCTGCATGCAATTACTTAATATTACAAAGAACTATGGAAAAGCAGAGAAAACTATCCAAATTTATTTGTGCGTTTGCAATTTTAATCTGCGAAAGCAGACTTTGCAATTATGGCTGCTGAAATTCTCATTTTGTGACTTATATTTAAAGCTACATAATAGGTTCATTTCTGCAAAGAATAGGACTACAGGGATCTCTGCTGCATGGACCAGAAACTGGAGGGTTTGTTTCTTTCATTTTTCTAGGGAATATCAGAGCAGTATGCATTTAACTCTGTGGTTAAGCTTGTTGTACTTCTGTTCAAATACCCTGCAGTAAACACAAATGAATATGATTATTTTTTGCCTTGGGAACCAAGTTATATTTACAGCAATCTCAGTTCTCCAAGTGATGTTCCTTACCCAAAATAGCACTCTTCCATGCAAAAGGGAGAAGGGTTAAGGAAGGGGTACTTTAGGGTTTCTAGAAACTAAGTTAAAAAACCCTCCCAAAAACAGAGACTTCTTCCCCAAACTACCTAATGAAGACTGAATGTATTCTTAGTCTGGAATATTGGCTGAATGTTTTAGAAGGAGGGACAGATTGTTGGGAAATAGAATAATGTCCTCACCAGGAACATTTTATGTTGCACTGTTTCACTGTAGCGCCACCTTGTTAGACTAACTTCCCAAGAATTCTCTAAACTTACCTTGTATTACTGAGACAACTGCTAGAATTGGTCAATGAAACTGAAGCACAGAAAAGGGATCTTTCTCTCTGACAAATCAACAACAGAATTATTGTTTTAATCCAGGCTTGCTTAGTTTATATCCTGTTTGATCTCATAATGACTTGTGTTACCATCAGTCATGGTATTTTCCTGGATTATCTTTGACAGTTAGAAGCACTGTATTATGGTAGTTCTGCTCCTGCTTACAAGAATGGTTTCAGAGAGTGCCTGAGTCTTTAGATCCTGGCAACTGTTTTGTTCCCAATGCTACTTAACATCTTAGTGAAGGCACTGCACGGGTTGATTATTAAGACTTTGGGGGCTGGGTGGCATCAGTATGGTGAAGACACTCAGTCTACATCTCCATAACATCTGAATCAGAAGAGATGTGCATGTTTTAAACTAGTGTCTGGATGCAGTGATAGGATAGATAAGAACCAATAAATTGAGAATGAATCTCGACAAGGTGGAGATTTTGTATAAGGATGGTTCCTAGGTATGGGAAATTCATTGTTTATAAGAGGATTGCACTTTCTTGAAAAGAACCAGTACAGGATTTCTGGATTCTTCTAATTACCACTGTAATTAGAAGACCAGGTGACCTCAGGAGCATCTGTTATCAACTTTGGCTGGTATGTCAATTAGACTGTTTCCTGGACCAGGATGACTAGCCATTGCTGTTCATGCTTAGGTCACGGCAATGAACTCTGTGAACAAAAGTCTACCCTTTTGTGTGGTCCACAAGGTTTAGCTGGTGCAAAATGTCACAGCTACATTACTGAGTGGGGAACTGCTATGTATATTTTACATTTCTATGGAAGCACTGCATTGTCTGACAATTAGCTATCGAGTCGGTTTCGCAGTTTTGCTTATCATATATATTGCTCTAAACAATTTAGGACTAGGGTACATAATGGACCACCTTTGCCATTGCAGATCTGGTTGATTGCTGAGATTGTCCTGGGAGGTCCTGCAGCATTTGCTTAGATCTGTGGAATGATATTTTTTAAAAACTGTGTGTGTTATATTTTATAAACAATTCTGTGATGTAGTTATGTGGGAAGGAATATAAAAATGTACTAATTAATAATAAAGTATATTAACTATATAATACTACCTATTACATAATAATTATAATAGCATCAAGAGCAAGTAGTGACTTAAGAAGCTTCAAGACAGTCCTCCGGTGATATGTCATGTAGAACATATATGTAGAATATTTGAAAACGCCTGTTCTCATTGGGCCAGAGAATAACAAAACATTTTTTTCAGATGGATTAAATGGGTCACCTGTAAGGCTGACCTGTTTTTAACCCCACGACACTGTAGTTTTCTGTTTTTTTCAGCTTATTTCAGTGCAATGCAGCAACCAGTCTCATATCTTCAAATTAAAGTTTGTAGGACTAAACTCTAGACTGAGCAATACAACATTCATGGCTCATTAGCATTTGAATCTCCCTTGCCTAACTGTAACCATTCTGCTAGTCATGACATTATGTCTTAACCTAGTATCTACTATCTGTTGTTTTCTTAAGATTTTTTTTAGCTGTTCTGCCTCTTGTATTCCTGCAGCAATGTCTGGCCTAGCCCAAGAACAATGGTGAAAGTCCAGGTGAGTAAAGTTCCTTTATTTGCTTACACCTTATAGACAGAATCTTGCCAGACTAAATCTATTCTACTGCAACTAGTGGATAAACCCTGGGAGATTCTAGAGAGTGGCTATGCTGAACCTCTTTTGCTTCCCACACTCCCCCTGCAGACTATGTTGTCTTTTCTCTCCTTTCCCCTCCTGGAATACACCCTCTCCTTCCTGATAGCCCTGATCTCTCACAAGCAGCTTCTTCACCACCTCCCTGAATTCGAGGCCCTCTTGACCTTCCTAATTGAGATCTCCTAAATCTAGCCTCTATCATTGTAGCAACACCAATTAAAAGAGAAAAGAAAATATGCCATGGGGCTGAGCTTGACTTTCAGGGACAACATGAACACATCTGTGCAGTTTTCCTTCTAACAGTATGGAAATATTTTATCATGGTCTTTTGGGATACCCTTTTGACTTCTCAGTCTAGCCTAAGAGTACATAAGAGATCATTTCAGAATCTATAAAACATGAGCTGATTCTCACTCTTAGAATATTTCTGGTTCTTCCTGGGATTTTATGGTAGTTTCCCAGCCAAATATTAACCAAGCCTACCCTACTTAGCTTTGGAAGTGGTGGTGGGGAATTGATCAAGGCTTCCGAATTGCTGATTACTGAATTAGGTGCTGTCAAGCACAGTGAAAAATAAAATCTGGATTATATCATGGCTGAGCAAAAATCAGATGGAAACTAGTTAAAATTAGTGACTAGAGAAACAAGGATTTTTAAGTGGAAGAGAAGCTAACTCAAGGAAAGAAAAAAAGTGATTGAAAAAAAGTTTCTGCAGATTTCGAGCCAGCAGTCTTCTATTTACCAGGCAAATAGCAACAATTATGCTATCTTTACCAGGAATTTTATAATAGCTCTAGAAGACATTGAGACCATAACTCAGTTTAGGGGGGTATTCCAACCACTGCAAAGTGGCCAATGAACTGCTATTGTTAGCTGTAACAAAGTAAAGTGCACGAGATAAATTGGGCAAGAGCACTGGTGGTGATATAAGATGGAAAAGAGTACTTGAAAACTATAGCATGGAAATGAGCTTGGAGGTTGTGTTTGCAATGAGAGGAAGGTGAGTACAGAGGGACCTCATTCATTCCTCCAAAAATGGTTACTGGCCCATTCTGGTAATGGTGCAACAGGGCAATGAGCAGTATAGATAAGTCCTTAGAAAATACAATCAATTGATCCACTAATAGAAAGCACACCACCTCCATTTCAGTCCAACCTGTGCCTTTAGTAAAGAGCTGGCCTCTGATCAGTGAAGGCAGCAAAGAGAGTTCCTTGCAGTTGACTATGGTATTTATTTGCTAAATGGTGTAAGTTAATAGAATGATCAAAAATTGATAGATAGGTATAAAGCTGCTTACTCCTCAGCTAACGTGTTTTTAAATGAATAAAAGATAAAGATAAGAAAATAATGAAATTGAGAAAGAACGGAAAGGTAGAGAGAAAGTGCAGACAATTAAAAAAAAGAAAGAATAAAAAGATATTTAAAGAAATGACTTGATGGATTTCTCATAAAAGTATCTAGCATTTCACTTACTTACGATACTTAATGTGTTGATTTGGTGGAAATTAACTAGCTTAGATTTACCACTTTATAAAAAAGATTGGAATGTTATAGATCAACTTCCCTCTTTGGGCATCTATGAGCCATAGTCAACAGGGGTAAATAAAGATATCAGGGCACAGGAGTCCATGATTCAAAATGTGATTTTAGGGGTTTCATAGGAATCAAATCACCCCCAGCAGCTTTGCCACTTTTCAAGTGTGTTAGAAAGTCTCTGAAGTGGTAACAGGGGGCCAGTTAGGGTAGAAAATTACCACACAAAGATCTGATTCCCTGTATTAAATGGAGGTGCTTGAACCACGTCCTGGCAGGATCCAACTCTCTGTCCTAGAGCCAGAGCCAAATTTTGGAAATGAATTAACAACAAGAATCCAATGCCAGCGCAGCTCTTCTCCTAGGCTGCTAGCGTCAGCTTTTCCCAGTTAACCATTTGCCAGATCAATTGATTCTGTTTTTGATTTTGTTTTTTACTGCAGAAAATGCTCTATGCAAGGTCTCATGAAGTAGGGTCACACCATATTGATTTTGTAAATTAGAATGTTCAGGTATTTATCTGCTTGAACAATTATGAGAACATAAAAATCTAAGTTTTCAAGTTGCTTTTATAAAAATTTTAAATGATAGGTTATCAAACTCCTGTAGTAATTCAGTTATATTCTCCATATGATTTACTTTACCAAGGGAGAGAGTGGGGCTGAAACATGCCTTTCTTACAAAACACATATTTTCTATGCATTGTGAGAAATTTTTAAAGAAGGAAAGCTACTGAATATGTTTAGAATCAGGAAGGGTCTGACAGCACCTTTCTAGACTAGCACATTTCATTAAAAGCCATAAGCTTTCCAGAATTACAGTTCATTTCATCAGATGCATAGAGTGGCTAAACTGATGTAGGATTTCAAATGTGATGAGGTGGGGCGGGGTTGTGTGGGAAAAGGAGGGGAAGACAACGGGGTTACGCAGATACAGGTTACATGTGAGATAGATTCCAAGTACCTTATCAATTAACAATTGTATCAGGTTAAAAATCCATTACGTCTGTTGAGACCTTTTGAGTTGCCTGAAAACTTGTAACATATGTGAGTTCAGCAATCTCTCATTCAGTTTTTCCCCCCAAAATGGGGACTTTGAGATCTGTAATAAAACATCCTGGGAGGCTGAAATGCTTTGATATTACTTTGTCCTTTTGAGTCCTAATGTCAAACTTATGTATGAGATGTTTATCTGTTTGACATCAAATAGAAAGAAAGCCATGCAAAAAATAGAAGGATATGTTACTGAATGATTTGAAACAATTAGAACTAAGGCATCACAAAAATGTGGACAATATCCAAAATTTGATATTATCAGTGCATGGAAGCTTTATTTCAATTTTACAAGGCACCTAAAATGGAATAGATCCTTGGTAATATGGACTGAATCTATTACAGAGTGTAATTCAATTTATTTATTTAATAAATTTATATGGCTGCCCATCTTACACACAATAATATTAGATGGCTCACAGCAACAGCTAATAAAACATAAAGATTAAATAACAGCCCCTTACCTTACAAAGAAAACCATCACAGATTACATTGCATTGACTATGATTCTTGATAATCTGACCTCAAGTTTAATAGTTACTCTTAGTCTTTTAACATGTATACAATATATTTAGCTATTTACAACTCATGAATGATACATTTGGAAGCTATAGCCTCCATAACATTTTAAAATCCCTGGTTTATTCAGTTGTATTATATTACTTTATTCTTTTTTCATGTTCTCATTTGTATTTGTTTATGTATTTTCTGTTAAAAAAAAATTATGAAATGACTTAGGCTTAAGATATTGCCTTGGTCCCATCCCTAGCTGTCAAGTAAGGCAGCTTAAAGTCATCTTAGCTGGTCTAGTTTTAAAGGAGTGATTTAATTCTTCTTCCTACATAATTCTCACTGTGGACATGATCCATGATGCTTCATCAACAATGTCATTACTGGGCAGAGGTCTCTTCCCAACTTCAATTGGCTACTTTAGGCTGCAGTGGACAGGTCTCCTCCCTTCCAGTCTCTGGACACTGTTTTCCCAAGATAAGGCCACTTCCACTATAGAAGAAGTAAATGCCAATTAGTTGACTGGATTTGATTGTGGCCCACATAGAGAAAAGACTGCTGAAAGTTATATTCATTTATATTCTGCTAGCGAGGGTTCCAGAGGCACTAAAGAGCATGAAGTCTCTATGTTCCAAGGCCCCAAGAGAAGAGGTTGAAGACCAAGAAGAAAGGAAGTCAACAAAGTGGGGACCAGATGGAACAGGTATATGTACTCCCAGATTGCTTCCAGTTGCTAATACCACCACACTTGCCCACCAACAGAGTCCCGTGTACTAGGTATTAGCAGAGCATTGAAGATGTGTTCACCTCCAAGTGGGGAAGAAGAGAAAGACATTGGTTTGCAGGAAGTACAAGACAAAATGAGTGCCCCAATCTTCTCGGCATTTTTGAGGTTCTACTGGGCAGCTTCACACAACCTTAAGACTGCCACTAGTGACTATAAACAGATGATAGCTGAATTCACAGACTCTGGGGAGGATTGGGGGAAGAGAAGGAGGAGGAGGAGGAAAAGGCAGCAGAGGAGAAAGGCCCAGAATTTGGGGCTCTAATTTAGGGTCTTGTCCTGGTGTAACAGAATAGAGAATCCCTCCAGATGGATCATCCACTGCTTCCTAGTGACCTCATTCTGAATAACTTTTGATTGTGGGAAAATTAAGAATCATGACAGGGGAATTAAATCTCACCATGTACTTTAGTTTTTCTGTGTTTATTTTCAATTAAATTTTCATTTAAAAATCTGCTGCTGCTTAAACCAACAAATCTCAAGTGACAAGTAATTCAACCCTTCCACATTTTGAAATTATAACCAGTATAATGTTTTTGCACAGTATTGAACTGAACTGTAGTATATACTAAGCTGTGAGTTTCAAATCAAAATCTGTCTTTGTAACCAATGCACCAGTATGGTATGATATACAACATTGTTACCTAATGTACACTCTCACATTTCTCATCTATGGTTCATGGGCAATCATAAGGTAAAACTGGGATTTTAACTGAACCTGACATTTCCATTCTTCTTCCTCTTTAATGTAAGACATTGGCTCTAACTGTTCCCCTTTCAAACCCAAAGTAGTCAAGCACTGCCCTCTGCATTTTATTTAAGGTAACTATGCTCCTTCATTCTGTCAAAGAAGCCTTAGACTGAAAGTAACTCTACTGTTTCAGAAAGTAAAAAACAGAATCTCTGATTAAAACCAAACTGACAATGATGACATTTTTCTTTTACTAGGTTTCAGAAGATGACACTGTGTCCTTAAACACACACATACTGACATTAGGTTCTAATAAAATGTTGAGATTGTACGCATATGCAGCTTAAAGGAATCATTTTAATAAAAACTGGATAACAATGTTGTACTCCAAAGATGAGAGTAGTAGGGCACAACTGGCAATTTGAGCTGATTGCTGTCATTCCTTTGGCAGATGTACAAGTTATTTTACCAATGCAGCTTTGTTTCCATTAAGATTTTAGGCATGCGTTGCTCAAAGGGACACCCACACAGAATATAAACTCATCTTAAGCAAATGTACAGTTTTTTCTCTAGTATGGTTTTTGTACTCTCTGCTTCCTTAAGCAGTGAGGGGTAGTATGAGGATTTCGTTTTCTTTTGGGCATAGATGGCAAATGGCACTTTGCAGGCATCTGTCTGCACGCAGAAATATGCAGTGTGTCTGCAAGGAGCAGGCACCTGAACAAGTCAACAGAAGAGTTCTAATTTACAGAAGAGTTCTCCAGCAAATCACCTTGGAAAATAAAAGTGTCACGATTCAGCATGCCATATATTCCAGAGACTCCTTTTCTGAGGAGAAAGAGGAAGACTCTACAAAGAATTCCAATCGGTGTCTCCAAGAAACTTGAACTGGACCAACCGCTACCACAGAAGTTCCATACTAGGCAGGCTTTGACCCAGCCTCCCCTCCCCTCTGCCTTTAATCTCATTCTTGATATTGCTAAATTACCTGATTTCCCTCCCACATAAAATTCCCCAGAATATCAGTATCGGTTCTATCAAGAGGAAGTTGAAAACAACTATAAGGCTTATTTATATTTTATTTACTGTATTAGTTTGTTTTATAATCAACATGTGGCTCAAACTGGCTTACAAAGAGGATTAAATAAATTTAAAAAGGCAATGATATTATTGGTCTAATAACAATTACACCTGAATTGCTTGCCTGGGTGCAAGAGAATCTGATTGTGAAGTGTTTATTTGGAAGAAAAATTCTACTTAAGACAGTCATTGAATCCTGAAACAGCAGCGGACTACAGAGACAAAGGAACTGGCATGGTATATTCTCTGGGCCTTTGTTGCATTTAGTTCAGGACATCCACAAGTAGGTCATGGTATGAATAGTCCTCCTGCTATGGCTTTTTGTCTTAAACATCTGGTCTGAGAGGTGTAATGCTTCTGAACTTGGAAGTCTCAGCTGCTATAGCTAACAGCAATTGATGCACTCGGCAATGTCAGATTATGCCATCTATAACCTTGAAAATGCCACCAGATAAATCTAGGAATTTGTGCCTCTTGAAACATGGATTTATAGCAAATCTCAGGCTGTCAGATCTGAACTGCAAACAACAGACCACTAGATAGCAACAAAGGGCTTTCAGTATATATTTGGTGACATCTAGTGGCCATTGGGATTTTTGCAGCCCAAGGAAGGTAGTCCTAAGCAAACTATCGAACTATTAAAACAATAGAGACAGATCTAAAGTGATATCAAGTGAAATCTATTAGTTTATGATAAGTGCATATTTTAAGCTGATGACAGCAAAACAGCCAATTGGCTTGCCTTCTAAGAAATATGTTTAGTCTTCCTGAATTACTTTTTAAAATATAAATTCTATTAAAAGTTTTAAAGGGAAGATAAAAACTAACTAAAACTAATATAGAGTAAAGAAAGAAAAAAAAAAACAAGGGAAAAGAAAGAAAAAAAGACAAAGACAAAGGTACAGGAAAAAAAAGAGAAAAAGAAAGAAGGTTCCAATTTCTTTTGCAGCAAATATAAGTATGATTACAAAGTTATCTCTTACTCTATGATTACAGAAAAAAGCTCGCTTTTTTCCATTATCCAATTTTTTTTTTCTAATCATCAAAACCACAAATCAGAAATCATTTCTTCTGTTTTATGCAAAAGGTCGATAAAGGATTTCCAGTCTTCCTGAATTACTTATTAGATTTATATCCTGCCTTTTGTACTGGAGCTCAAGGTGACATACATCATCTCCCTCCTCCTATTTTTCCCCACAACAACAAACCTGTGAGGTAGGTTGGGCTGACAGAAAGTGAAGGTGGAGTAGTACCTGGGTCCTCCCATTCCTAGTCTAACATCTTATCCATTACACTTTAGCTCTCAGGTTGGCTAATTCTATTTAGACAACCATTATTTCTAGCATTTTGATTCTATAAAAAAACTTGGAAGCATTCCAGCATTAATATAACAAAGATGTTATACAAAATGTTAGTGCATGTTGCCATTTTGTGTTACAAAATATGGTAACATACATTAACATTCTTAACTTCTTACTCCTCATCTCCAGCTGAATGGAATTAAACCTTAAATAAGTGCTTCTAATTAAGCCATGTATATAAATAAATGCATTTGCATTTTTCCTTTGGTATCCTTGCATCTCTCTCTCCCCCCCCCCCCCCCCGCTATACATTTAAATAGCAAACTGCTTGAATCTGGGTACTCTTTGGGTATTATTGATGTGTTCCAAAGCACATCATTCCCCCAGAGATCAGGCTGGAACCCGGATAGTGTGGGTGAGCCCGCTGTGTTAAAAAAGTGTTCTTGGCTGTCAAGTTATTTTATGTTATTTCAGTTGTTTTTAATTCTGCTGTTTTCTACTATTTATTTATTTATTTATTTATTTATTTATTTATTTATTTTCTCCCCCAACCATCTCCCCCCAATGGGGGACTCTGGGCGGTTCACACAAAACATTAAAACCATAAATACATAAAACATAAAAAATTTAAAAAAACATTACCAAAAAAGAGGAGGAGAGTCCAAGAAGATGAAGGATCTGGGGCTGAAGATCCTTCCCCATGCTTGAAGTATTCCCTCCCCACCCCAGGCCAAGTGGCAAAACAAGGTCTTCAAAGCCCTCTGGAAGGCCAGAAGTGAGGGGGCCAATCTCACCTCCAGGGGCAGAATATTCCAGAAAGCAGGGGCTACCACAGAGAAGGCCCCCTTCTGGACCCCGCTAATCAAAGTTCTTTTACTGCAGGGGTCCGAAGCATGCCCTCTATGTGTGATTGAGTGGGATGGGTTGAAGTCATGGGGAAGAGGCAGCCCTGCAGGTAACCTGGTCTCATGCCATGTAGGGTTTTAAAGGTAATAACCAACCCCTTGAATTGGACCCGGAAGCAAACTGGTACCCAATGCAGCTCGCGAAGCAACAGCGTTATATGGGTCCTTCTTGGGGCTCCAAAAATAGCCCACACAGCTGCATTCTGGACCAGCTGTAGCTTCCGGATACTCTTCAAGGGTAGCCCCATATAGAGCACATTGCAGTAGTCTATCTGGGAGATAACAAGGGCATGAGTGACTGTTCGAAGGGCATCCCAATCCAGGAAAGGGTGTAACTGATGCACAACCTGATGCACAACCTGACTTCAAGCAGGAGCCATGAGTCTAGGAGGACCCCCAGATTACACACTGGGTCTGTCTGGGGCAGTGCTATCCCATCCAGCACTAAAGATGACAAAGTCCCGGATACCAAGGAGCCATTAACCCACAGCCACTCCGTCTTACCAGGGTTCAGCTGAAGCCTGTTGTTCCCCATCCAGGCCCCCACAGCCTCCAGGCACCGCGAAAGGGCAGTCATGGCATTACTTACCTCATCTGGGATGGAGATGTACAACTGCGTATCATCAGCATATTGATGATACCTCACCCCATGATGGTGGATGATCTTACCCAGCAGTTTCATGTAGATGTTGAAAAGGAGCAGAGAAAGAACAAAGGAGGGGCCAAGCATTGGACCTCTCACTCCCTATCAACACCAATTGGGATCAGCCCTGAAGAAAGGAGGTGAACCAGCACAAGACCGTGCCGCCCACCCCCATTCCCTGAGTCATCCCAATAGGATACTGTGGTTGACAGTATTGAAAGCCGCTGAGAGATCAAGGAGAGCAAGGATGGTCGCACTTCCACCATCCCGCTCACTCTAGAGATCACCCATAAGTGTGACCAATGCCGTTTCTGTTCCATAACTGGGCCTGAAACCTGTCTGGAAGGGATCCAGATAATCCGTTTCCTCCAGAACCCTTTGGAGCTGTGATGCCACCACTTTCACAACCACCATCCCCAAAAAGGGGAGGTGGGAGACTGGACGGAAATTGTCTAGTACAGCAGGATCCAGGAAGGGTTTCTTGAGGAGGAGGTGCACCAACGCCTCCTTAAAGGCAGCTAGAAACACTCCCTCCTGCAAGGATGTATTAACCATCGCCTGGATCCAATCACATGTCACCTCTTGAGCTGCTTTCACCAGCCAGGAGGGGCATGGGTCAAGATGGCAAGTGGTGGCCTTCACACTCCCCAGGATCCTGTCCACTTCCTCAGGATCAACAGAATCAAACTGTTCCAGATAACTGGGTAAGAATGGTCCCCTGGTATCTCACCAGACCCTGCCCCACGCTTGGAGTCTAACTTGGAATGAATCTGAGACACTTTGTCCTGCAGATGCTCCAAAAATTCCTCTACATGGCCCTGCAAATGAACCCCCACATCCCCCTTACCAAGGAGGGACCTAGTGATCCTGAACAGGGCCGCCAGGCGGCATTCTGTGGCTGTGATAAGAGTAGAGAAGTACTGGCGCTTCGCCTCTCTTATCACCACAATGTAGGCCTTGATAGCGGCTCTAACCTGTGTTTGGTTGGATTCGGTCTTTGTCTTCCTCCAGCAGTGCTCTAGACATCTCTTGACCCTCTTCAGCACCCTCAACTCCTCCGTAAACCATGGGGAGTATTGGGGCTGATGTTGCAAGAGAGGTCACATAGGCGCGATCCTGTCTAAGGCCCCGGCTGTCTCCCTATTCCAGGCAGCAGCCAAGGCCTCTGCTGGACCATGCAGCAGATCCACGGGAATACCTCTCAGCTCCCTCTGAAACCCTGATGGGTCCATCAGGTGCCGGGGGCAGACCACGTTCATGGGTCCTGCCTCCCTGCAGAGGGGGGTGGCATAGGAGAAACTCAAGGTCACCAGGACATGATCTGATCATGACAACGGGGAAAGCTGTAAATCTCCCCTCAGACCACTTTGCCATTGCTCCGACAAGAAAACCAAATCCGGCATGTGGCCACTGTCCCGGGTTGGGACCCACCCAATTTGAGACAGGCCCATGGCTGCCATGGTAGCCATGAATTCCCGAGCCACCTCTGAGGACCATCCCAGGGATAGCAGGTTGAAGTCCCCCAGAACCATAAGCCTGGGGAACTCCACCACCAGCCCTGAGATGGCTTCCAGAAGCTCAGGCAGGGAGGCTGCCACGCAGCAGGGAGGCTGGCACAGTAACAGAACTCCCAACTGTTCACAGGAACCCAACCTAAAGAACAGTGTCTCACAGCCAAAAACTTGGGGAGCAATGCCCCTGAAGGCCACCAGAAAGTCCCAGATGACAACAGCCACCCCTCCTCCCCTTCCCTGGCATCTTGGCTAGTGCCACACCATGAACCCAGCTGGGCACATTTCTGAGAGGGGGACCCCCCCTTGGGCCCCAGGGAGGTCTGCCCCCTCCTTGGTGATCAAGTCATATATGAGGGAGGCCTTGTTGTTAACTGACCTGGCATTAAGCAGCAGCAGCCGAAGGCCAGGGCCCATACAAACCTGCTGAGCAAGGCCTGGGGATGAGCCAGGAGGGCCGGAACACACCACCGGTAACACACACTGGGGGTGTCTTCCTTGAAGATGGCCTGCCCTCCAGCTCCTGCAATATCATCCCCTACCCATTACCCATAGCCCACTGCATAGTCCCCAGGGGTTCTGGGCCCAAGTACCTTCATTCCTGGACCTCCAGGGTCCCTAATCTGGGATGAAGGTCCCTCCCCCCAATTAGACATCCTCATTCAGAACCAGATACTCCCAGGTGAGGGAAGATCCTGCCCGCGCACCAGCTTGCACTCTCGGAGCCAGCTGGGACCCACCCTCCACCAGACTTTACACTACTATCACACTCTGCCCCCCTGCACGACCTCTCTCACTAGTCAGCAGGGCGGGCATCCCATTCACTCACTCACACCTCCTGTCTTTCACCTAGGAGGTGGACCCTCACATCCTTATACACTCCCAGACTCCCTCCTAGACTTTCACTCCCAGGAAGGAGTCCCAGACTCACACTGGAGGGAGCCCGGGGTTCTCCACTGACACTGGAGGGAGGTTAAATGGGGATAGCTAGGTTCTAATCCCCAATTCATCAGTCTTAAAACCAAGGGCTGTTGGCTTCGTATGCTGTCCAGCTGCTCCCCTGTCCGGCTATTCCTCTGGAGCCAAACAATCTTCCTCCACAGCCGGACTACAAGTCCACTATGGCCTTGGCCTCCCCAACCCGCCCAGCATCCTTGCACCAAACCACAAAGCTCCCAGGACTCCAGCTGCTTGTAAGTTCCCACATCCCTGGAGTTTGCTGCGTTGCTCCGGGGCTCACTAAAGCACAACATGTAGCCCCTTGCAGCACTGCTTCAGGGCCCCCTAGGGCTCGCCATGCCATGTATGGGCCTGCTGCACCTGCTGGACCTGGGGTTGGATATACTGTGTCTGGGGCTTGCTAGGGCCGCTGGGCCTGGGGCTTGGTGTGCCGCACTGGGGCCCATTGTGGTTCCTCATGCCATACTGAAACTCACCGGGGCTTCCTGCGCCACTCCGGGGCTCACCAGGACTTGCTGTGGCTGGTTGCACCCCCCTGGGGCTGCGTCGTTTCAGGGCTTGCCATAGGTCACCGCCCATGCCGAGGTTCATGAGGGCTCTCTCCGCCACTCCAAGATAAAGTGGGCTCAGTAGGCTCACTGTGCTGCATCAGTGTCTCTTGGAGTTTGCCACGCCACCCCAGGGCTCGTCAAGAGTCGCTGCTATCCCAGGGACCAACAAAGCTCTCCATTCCGGGGGCTCACTGCACCATACATGAATTGCACTGCACCAGAGCTTGCCCGAGGCTTGTCCAAGGCTGCTGCCAGTGCCCTGCTGCTCTGTCCAGGGGTTGTGCCCGAGTGGACACACCAAAGGGGGTAGAACCCTCTCATGGTCTCCTCCACACCCAGTCCACCCCAAAAAGATGGTAAAATCCTGGGGGAGAGGGGTCAAAACTGCAAAAAACCCCAATGCAACGACAATGGCCGGCTTTTGCTGGCAGCCGCCATCTTGGATATGCTGGTAAAGATTTACTGTTTTCATTCTGTTTTTAACTGTTAGCCAACCAAAGTCATGTATGAGAAATGGGCGGCCATATAAATTTATTAAATAAATAAATAAATACACAGAGTTAAGGCTATATATAGACGATGACAATAAGAGTAATAATAAATAAATATATTAGTTGGGAGAACAGTCACTGTGAGACAAAATCTTGGCAGGAACAATATACACTGAATGGCACACCAAGTAGCTGGCATTTTGTACAGGAACATCTGCACAGTGTACAGGCTAGACTCTCCCAAGTCCAGATGGGAGATTCCACCGAAGGTTGTGGAGAATAACAGGGCTAGGATCCTGTGGGACTTTCAGATCCAGACGGACATGCATGTATTGGCCAGTCAACCAGATATTGTGGTAGTAGATGAGGACCAAAAGACAGAGGTGGTGATAGATGTAGTGGTGCCAAATGACAGCAACATCAGGAAGAAGGAGTATGAGAAGCTGGAGAAGTACCAGGGCCTGAAGGAAGGACTAGAAAGGATGTGGAAAGTAAAGGCCAAAGTGGTCCCAGTGGTGGTAGGAGCACTCGGGGCTCTGACTCCAAGCTGGGAGAGTGGCTCCAACAGATCCCAGGAACAACATCCAAGCTCTCTGTCCAGAAGAGTGCAGTGCTAGGAACAGCTAAGATACTGTGCAGAACCCTCAAACTCTCAGGCCTCTGGTAGAGAACCCAAGATTGAGGAACACACATACCACCTATAGGGGTGAGAGGGGATTTTTTTTTCTTTTTGCAATACATGTAGTCAAAAATTAGTAACCAGTAAAGCCAATGAAAATATCTGAACATGTCCATACAATGCATATTTCTTTTTAAGTATTACTGCTTCTCTTTTTCTATTAAGTTTTACATTGGCATTGCTGCTCTTGCTTAATGTATTTTCCTAGTGTAGATTAACAAAGCCATAACATTTCTTGCCATAGGCAAATCCTGATGCCTTTATCTTTGCAGTCACATGTTAATGAAAGGTGATGCCTCTTCTGTTTAAAATAATGTCCCAATACTGAATACATAGAACTCTTTCTGGCATCAAAATCTAGAATATTGCACTAAGAAGCAGAACACTTCATATTGTCATGTATATATCTTTAGAGTTAGCTGAGATTTTGATAGGATTAATACATCATAGTGAAAGAGTATGCCAACTTTGTGCAGATCAATATTGTCTACTATTGTTGCCATGTTACTGCTGTATCGGTTCCCTAGTCTGGAAAATATAGATGCCAGAGGTATCCTATATATCATTAGGTCATTCAACTACTTCAACCCTTTACATGAAAGCAAAATATCTTGACAGTCCAAAACAGCTCTGAACTTTTCATTATCATTCACATGCCTGGAGCTGATGGCATAACATCACACCAAGAACTGAAGGACTACTTTAACAGATTTCAAGCACAGAGTTTCTTTATTGAGATGATTTGATGTGCTGGAGGTGGGATAACAGCTCAAAAAACCATTTGTATTTTATTGAATTTTGCTGTCTACGGTACAGATAAAAATTCCCTTGAGGCAAGTTTGAGTCTTGTGACTATATGAATATGTCCATGTTTTTTTTTCTTGACAACAGTGTGGGAATTATTTGCTATTGTCACCTTCTGAGATACACCATTGGACAACTTGAAGGGCTGGGCTGGGGACAGATCATCCTGTAGAAGATGTATGTGGTCACTAAGAGATAATACTGACTTGATGGCACATGACCAAATCAATTAGTTGCATGAATTACAGTTGTAATTTTAATTGATTACAATTCCCTAACTAAATCTTTGGTCAAACAATTAAAATGTCATATTTACTGTACTATGTGGATACAGATTTATGTTAATATTTAGTCAGAGTCCAGTAGAGATATCATTAGATGCCCTAAGTCCCTTTGAAAAGTTGTCTATATTTTTGCTGGACATTGAGACATAACTCAATAACTCTGTAACTCATGTCTCAATGTATCATAAAATATCAAGGCTTCAGTTAAAAGCTACAAGAATTTACAAAGATTCATCTGAAAGAAAAATGTTATTCTTAGTAAGTTTCCCTATCAACTATAATAAAAATAACCCCTCTTTCTTGAGTATGGAAATATTGTCAAAGATGCCAGATTGTGGCAAATAATTAAGCTATAATAATTAAACTACCCTGCCTATGGCAATCTGTCTGGCTGGTTTTTCTTTACATTTTCATAAATGTACACTTACATGAAAGGTTATGTAGGTTACAGACCTAAAAAAATGTTCAAATATGCCCAAAAGATGGTGCTAAAGAATCTGTAGGAAATCTTAGTTTTTGCTTGGCCTGCACTTATGTTGTTGGTGTGGGGGGTGGCTTTTAAATAAGAAATGAGTTTTGTATTTACACTAAGGCAATATAAATGTACACAATTTAATTTTAACAGATAAGTACCGCTTCTGTAAATGGATTAATTAGATATTACTGGCTCACTGGGATCGCTCAGAGTTAAATGTGATAAACGGAAAAGACATTCTCCTGGAGTTGCATTAAATTTTGCAATTAGATTAGACTCTACTGCTAAACTTTCCTGTCCACTTAAGATAGTTGTCAAGTAGCAGAAATAAACTGAAACAATTATGTGGATTGGAACAACATGATTTCTCTTCAGCATGCTGATACTGGGTGTGGCTTAAAAAGTGAAGATTTGAATAATACAGATAATTTGCAACATATGGGACAGGGTCATCATCTAGCAGAAGTAAGGTACATGTTTTATATGCATATTATTTTAGGTTCAATTCTGTGAAATGGGAGTAGCCTCAATCTAAAAGATTGTAATTTACCAAAATGCCATTATTTAATCATTTGACACTTTTTCTTTTTGGTTTTCATGATATGAAGAAAGCGTATAGCTCTATAATTTTCTCATATCACAAAAACATGAATTCATCCAAAGACATTGAATAGTAGGGAATTCTGGATGGATAAAGAATTTGCATAATACATGAACTATGGGATTTGCTACCATAAGGTATCATAATGATACCAGCTTAGATGGCATTAAATGATGATTAGACCAATTCATATAGAATAAGGCTATCAATGGTTACTAATAAAAATGGCTTTATAAAACCTCCAGAATCTGAATTGCTGAAAAAGCCAAAACAAGGTGGAACACCAGGTATTAAACTAAATCTGTGTCCAGAAAGACTCTAAGCATACTTCACTCTGTATCTTAAAATTTAGCAGTTTTTTTTTTTCCTCAGTAGAAGCTCCAGTTATTCATCTTACAGATGAAAGATGGCCCATCTCAAATTTCTCAGAGAGGATTCAGGAATAGATCTAGGAGCTGGTTGTACTTCAGATTTATCTCTGCATCTATCAGATCTATCACACTCTGCAACAGAGGATCTCAATGCACCCTTGTTCTCCTGGAAAGATGACAACTATATATTGGCAGAGTAAGGTGGACCAGCAGCGTTCAGGGCCACCCTACACTTAGATGCATACATGTTCTCAACTCTGTAACTTAATTTTATAAGATTCATTTTTGCTCCTCTTGCAATGAGCAGATCTTCTTTGAAACATAAATATGGGAATCAATAGACCAGTCAGTACCTAATCACTAGGATATCCTGATAAAATAAAGCAGTGGGTAAACTCTTTGGCGGCTATAGGGGTACACTTTTTAAAACCCAGTACTTCAACCACTTTGCGGGGACATGGTGGCGAAGCAATGACATTCCAGATAGGCAGCTGTTTGGAGGGTGTGGTGCGGCATCAGGGCTACAAGTTGCCAGTGTGTGCCATGTACACTGTGAGCCCTTTGAGGTAAGCTAGATCATGGAGTAGATAAAGCAAGAACTACTGGAACTCTACTTTACTGTCATACGGTAGAATAACAGAATCTTGAAAATCTGCCCAGGTTTCCCTCTGCCCCCTCTTATATCAAACAGAATCAAGGCAGAGTTATTTTGAGTCCCTTTCCCACTCCCTCTCCTTCCCCAGGACTGAGTTGTTGCTTATGTTCTCATAATGATTCTTGCATTCCTTCATCAAAGTTATTTACATATTCTGTGACAGACATACACACAAACATATACACATAGACATACACTCAGAGGAAGCAATGTCTCCAAAGCATCTAAGGGTTGATTCACATGACCAGATTCTTTCAGAATAAGAATAGGCCACTAACCATTTCTTGAGAGTAGCAATGCAACTTGTCATTCTCTGGTCAATCCCTACTCATTGGGAAAGCAACCCTTGCTTTTCTTGCTACATGACAAAAGTAGTCTTTTCCAACATATACCAGTTCAAACTGTGCTGTCTGGTTGGCCAACATTATAGGAAAATGGTTCCACTCCTACTGGCTACTGTACACTGTGCCCAGTTATTGTGATGGATTCCTCCTTTATTTTAGAGATTGACCAATGAAAGGCTGGACTTTTGTTTTTTAATTTGTTTTGGCTGGTTCAGCAATGGAATGATGAAAGGTCCTTTTTTTTTTTTTTTAAAGAAAAAGTTCACTGGTGGAAGAAAAAAAATGATTTTTTTTTAAACCGGGTGCAATTGACAAGAGTTCTGTCAGTTTCTCCTTCCAGCCCAAGAAATGGGCAAAGCCGCTGGTGGACCAATCAGACAGGAAGTTATCAAGTATAATGGGGAATGAAAGAGGGATCATAGAAAAGCCTATCAGTAAAAAATACATGTCTTCATGAAAAGGAAGGCAGTTGGTGCTTACTTTCCTAGCATGGGTGAGCGCGGTAAAGAAGCAGGGAAATCCATCAGTCATGGGGCTTAGTAAGCATGGTCTAGACAGATAGTCAGACTATCACAGTGGCAGAAAAGGAATAGCTGAAATCATGTATGTATGTATGTATGTATGTACGTACATATGTATGTATGTATGTATGTATGTATGTATGTATGTATGTTTAAGCTAGCTTTATTTCTATTCAGCAGGTTTACAAGCAGGAGTAAAGCAGCTTAAGACTGTAGTGCATAAAAGTCCTAAATCTATACAGTTTACTGCTAATCTTTATTTTTTTCCCCAATAAATAAGAATTTCATGACAGAAACTGCATTGCTGACGTTTTTGCCTACCCTTATTTAATATCGTTTGACTGTTGTCTGAGTCTTTCCTAGAACTCTCCAGAGTTAATCCCTGTATCATCAAGTTCCTGCTCTCCCTTCTCTGCCATCTCTTTGTCCATCAAGCCTCTCTTCTCCTTGTGAGGGACCAGGGGAGCTTGTAGTTCTGGCAAGGAGACTGGAAGAATCAGTGCAACATGGGCAGCAAAATGTGGATCACTGGCTAGAGGGGATCCCAACTCTTTCACAGGAGGAACATCCTTTGGCTTGTTCTGTGAAAGAAGAGGTGAGGGAGCTGTTTCTCCTGTGAGTCAGGTTCCCTCAGGGCCAGGAGAGGCTCCTCAGATTTGGAAGCAGATGAGGGTATGCCTCCAGACTGGGTTTCTGTAGTGCTTGGCTGAGGTTTGTTTTGTTTGCAAGGCAGTTTCTTTTGGTGTCAGCTGCTTGGGGTTGCATGGGTTCCTTGAATATTGCTGGTGTGGAGCTCTCAGAGGAGTCACTGTCAGTGTCACTTTCATTGTTATTGGTGAGGAAGTCAGAGTACTTTGCTGACAGCTTTTTGCATGTCTGAGTCAAAGGAGAGGCAGCGATGTAAGATGGTTTGGAAGGTGAGCAGCTCAATGGGGCAGATGTATTAAGTTGGTGCTGGACTCCCACCAGTACTGGGAGGTGGGTTAGAATTGTTGTTTTGATGTTTGCTAGGGTTTTTTTCTGAGATTAATGAGTTCCGTGTTTATAGATTTAACTTCTTCTCTTGACGTGTGCTTAGGCTCTTCGCTCTTGGCATGGCTGGCAGATTTACTGCATCTGGAGCATAAGTTTTTATGGCTCTTATCTGCAGGGTCATGACCATTTGTCACTTTCCCAGTGATGAGGTCATGGACTAACTCGTCCTTAAAGTCTCTGACAGTTTGTATGTGATGAGTCTGCCATAGGAATTTGCTCATCTGTGTGAGTCTGGTGGGGAGAGGTGGCTGGTTGAAAGTCAAGAGTATGTGTTTAACATTTCCTAGACTGGGTAAGTAGTGAAAATCTTTCAGATCAATGGTTCTATTTTGGCAGTTTAGGAGCTGAGATAGGGAGATCACAATAATCTTGCAGCTGTTCCATCTATGGGCATTCTGATGGATTTCTAGGAGGAGTTGCTTTCTCCGTAGCACATGGTAGTAGTTGGCTGTACCAACTGCTTTTGTGTACCCTTGACGTTGTAGGACAGGCTGCCAGAATGCCAACATGGCCAACTTCTGCTGCCATTTTAACTCTTCAATTGCCATGGAGGATTTGCACACCAAGGGCTTGTTGGAAGCTGTCCACCTTCACTGCAATGTCATTTAGCATTGCAGTATAAAGTTCAGAGTTTCTGCAGACAAAAGGCAGACCTCATGGAAAGGTTGAGTAATATAGTTATGGGGAATGCAGGAGACTTGTGCCAGGATGTTATCTCTGCTACCTTCCTGCTCCAGAGAGTGACTTGGGCTGAAGCTTTGGAGGGTAATGGAGAAGGCCTGTCTTGTTACTGGCTTTTGTGTAGTTATATTCCTTGAGGATGAAAGGGATCCCGAAGCTGTAGATCTGTTACTCACATTTTGTGTTGTCTCTGTGGTGGGGAGATAGGAGTCAATCTTCATCTATTTCTCTGCTTTATTGTATTTATGGACCCCACTATCATTACTAGGTCTGGTCTGGGTTCTTTTCTTGCCTCTGGGTAGCATTTTTAGGCCATAGGACTGAGCCAGAAGAGGTGAGTCCAGTCACAAGTAGGGAGCTTATTTCAGGAGCTGGTAGTTTGCCGGCTCCTCCCCTTTATGCTGGTTGATGACCATAACAAAGATTTAATTGATTGAATCTCTATACCCTTGCTTTCATTTTGTTTAGTTTAGTTTTGTTTTTGTACCTTCGAGTCAGTTTTTGAGTCATGGCGACTACCTGGACAAGTCCCTGCAGTTTTCTTGGCAATGTTTTCAGAAGTGGTTTGCCATTACCGCCTTCCTAGGATTGTGACTGGCCCAAGGTCACCCAGCTGGCTTTGTGCCTAAGGCAGGACTAGAACTCCCAGTCTCCCAGTTTCTAGCCTGATGCCTTACCCACTACACCAAACTGGTTCTCACTTTCATATCTACTGAGTGAATAAAAACAAAACTGCAACTAAATATCTCTAGAAAAGAATGTTGCTCACTCTGTATCCTGGGAAAGACTATTGTAGTGTTTGAAGTATTGTCCTATACATCTGCTTACAGTTGTCTAGTATCAGATTATTTTGGTTTTAATTCTCAAAACTTGAATATTGGACTGAAATGGACCAATTTTTCAAACTATCTGCATAAAGGGAATAGTTCAACTTCAACCTGTCTGCTAGATTGCTTGTGTTAGGTTTGTGGAGAATTCCAGGGAATTGACTAGGTGCTTCCTTCATTTGTCCTGGACTTCAAGGTCTTTTTGTCTAGATACCTGAGATGTAACAAAACTGGAGCTAGAATGAAAGGAAAAGGATTTACTGAATATCTCTTTCCAGCAAGAGTTAGACAAAGAGAGTTAGGTACTTGTTTTTTTGAGACATACCTGGTCCAAGGGCTATTTCAGACCCTTGTTTGTATTCTAAGAGGCAACATGCAAATACTTTAATCATTGTTTATACTTCTCCTTGTAAAGAATTTGGCCTCTTAATAGATTATGGAAGAGTCCAAGGTGCTTCTTCTGGATGAGAGAGATTGTACCAGTCTTCAACTCTTTTAGATCAAGGATATATCTTTAGCCCAATTCTCATTATCTAACTGGTTTAATGTGGGTTCTGAACATCACTTAAGACCAGAGCCCCTAACATATTTCTAACAGTTAAAATCCTGGTTATCTCATACCTTACCCATCCTTTAGTTAAATAGGCTATTCTGTGGAATCTTTTACTACTGAAAGGTAGTTTACTTGCACAGTTACTATTAGATAAAGAAGTGATGCTAAATTAGGTTAAATTTAAAATTTCTTCTCTATTTCAGCCCAAGAATAATAGTAAGATTGGGGCACTGCATTTAGTCCTTTAAATTAAAATGTACATCATGTACCCAGGAGATCAAGCAAATATCTCCTTTAGGCCATATGGATAGACTGTTTTCTTTTCTGCTTCAGCACACAATCCTTTTATGCCTCGTTTCTCATTTCTGCATTGCAGAGTAAACTGAGCAATAGTTATTTATGTTTTGTCTGATGTACAAATACCTGTCATTCTAGAAAGGTATCTGCTATTGAATAAAGTTAAGTCAAAACAACTTTTTAATTAAAGTTTTTTAACTCTTATAAATTGGGAGGTAAAAGAAGTTCTATAATGTTCACACTGGACAATTTCATGCAGCTTCTCCTCTTATTACAGCTCCTTTGGTCTGTAGAAATGTAGAAGACATTTCTAGGGGCTGGGAACCATTTGAAATACTATTTGATATCGATGGAAGAAGGTTGTAGATAGTTTAGGCAGATCCATAAATTAAAACAAAAACAAAAATAAATCTGCAACGGGACAGTACCTTTATTCAGTCCAATGAAAATGTCATGAAACAGTGAACAGGCTGTTTTCAAATCACTTCATCATGGCTTATGTTAAGCAAAAGGGGAGTGAGGCCAAAGCTTTCTGACATAATGATTCTAGAATAACCCTTAATAAGAGCAACTTAAGACTTATGTGTTAGGACTTCAACCTAAATGGGGAAGACTTCTTCAGAACTCTAGCTTGCACAAGTAAAAATAAAGACTCTGCTTTTTAAATTTTCATAAAACTCTTTCCCTCTTCTCTCTCCCACATTTGTTTTGCTTAATACACCATCAACAAAGACTTGAAAGAACTCAAAAGCTTGCTCATTATTTTATGATATTTAGACGGACTCTAAGAAAAGTATTGGTCTCTAGCAGAGCCTGAATTAGACATTGTATGCATAGTTGCTTGTAGCTTTAAAAGATAACTGGCTTCTATTCCAGGTGTTGATGGAAAGACATCATAGACATGAACGAAGTCTTTGGCAGCAGTCATAGATTTCATTTCCTTCTCTCAACTTCCAGATCATTCCAATTTGGATTCTTAAAAGAGCAATTGCTTTTTTTGTTTATTCATGTAATTATTTGGGCAAAATCTCTTAGAAGGTTTTTACAAAAGTCACAATCTACCATTGCCCTCGTGATAGCATGCATTCAGCCATGTCCTCTTTATGGTGGTTCATGTATTCATGCAGAAACCTAAACAAATGCTTAGTGCTAGTTTTTCTAATAAGGAGAATCTGAGAATAGATCATAGTTTAGTTTCTCATAGGAAGCATTCCCATAGGATGGAGAGGAAGAGGCCACAGATGCTAGGCTGGCATTAGAGGTGGAATCTCAAAAATATTAGGGCAATTCTGGAAAAGAGAATTGGAAGAAGAATTGGAATGGAGGCAACAGCTGGACCTAGGCAATTCTGTTGGACCTAGATAATTCTGGCTGAAGATCTACAGTTTTAATAAAGAGCAAAGTGAGATGGCAAACTTAAGTTGGTCTGGGCAGTGTTTACAATGCTGAAAGTTGTTAGTTCATGGGGAAATCCAGAAAAGATTGCTTAAGAAAGTTGTTTGGGCATGATCCAGAGAAGACCCAAATAGGAGGATGTATTGCAGATTGTGATCTACTTTATGCAGATGATTACCCAGGGATTGAAGAGGATGGTAGATCAAATATTTTACCCAGCCAGAGACAAGCCAGCTGCCAACTGATCTAATCAATAGATTGATTTCAGGTTGAAAAGAGAAGATGAGGAGGAAGTAATGCTCCTGCAGGTGACAAGCTTGAGAAATTGTGTGTTTAGGAAGATAAGCATGCTGTTTTTGTTGCAGCTGAACTATGAGTCTTAGGCAGATGGTATGGTTTCTAGAACTATCCACTGTTGGTGGACTGTTTCAGGCCAACAAAATCTAAGAAAAGGGGGAAGATGGGAAGAGGATGAAGCAGTATGATGGAAGAAAATGGAAAAAAATATATGAAGAAGCAAGGCTACTTGGTGATTTTACCAGCCCATTGCCTTTCTGAAATTCTATAGTGGTCACTCATCCTGGGCAGTGGCCAGGGTGTAAACAAAACAAAACAATAAAATATTGATAACCAAAGATCTGTTAAAACTCTTCAAAACTGACTGAAAGAAGAAACACCAAATATTGAACAGCAGAGGTGGGTGGAGAATGGGGAAAATTGTGCTGACATTTCCTCATCTATCTGAACTAAGCAACTTGTTCTCATTATAAAGTTAGTTAGCTTCATATGAATCTATTTTGTTACAGGAAGGGCAGATTTATACAGGGACAGGGACAGGGAAGGGCAAGAATCAGAGTGGAGAGAAGAACAAAACATACAAACTTTAGTCTAGATAAACCAAAGTTTTCTAAGAACATACAAAACCAAGAAAGTACTGTAGTTATTGAATGGGCTATGTTCTAGGCTATACAAGTTTGTATCATAAAACATTTTATGCATCTTTAATGTATCACTCTTTTGCTACAGAAGTTGTAGGAGAATAATAGGATTAACTTTCTGGGATTTGTCAAATTGACACAATGATTTAAGGAACAGGGAACTACTCAGATTTCAGACTGTCTTGGGGAATGCTGAAATTCAGAAGAAGAACACATTTTCCATGCAAAAGTACTTGGCTTCAATCTCTAGCACCTTGAGGTAGAACTGGGATTCTGGGAATGACTCCTACCTGAAATTGTGGGAATGACTCTTTCTTAGTGAAAACAACACTGACCTTGATGGAAAACGACCTAAAGATTTTCTGTACTGTCAGTTTATTTTCAGTTACACAACATGGCCTTGATAACTGAGTGCACAATTCAAAGAATATATCTTTTTAATATATTTATTTAGGAAGAATGTATAATAGATCATGGGAGATTGATTTCTGAATATGTTTCAGATTATAAACATATTCTGTTCTGCAAATATATATATATATCCGCTGTAAAACAAGAACACAATTCTATGTGAAATATTGAGAAAAGTAAAGTGTTGTTACATTTTTCATCTAGATTACTCCTGCATGCTAATATTTCTGTAGTTCCACCTAAAGATTTTAATATACTTGATTGATTAGATATACTTAGGAAATCTTGAAAGCTTCATGCTGCTGCATATTCTGATCATTTTTAAATTGCTGCACATTTCTGGGAAATTGTTAATTGATCTCCTTCAGGGCCTCTTCCATTAGAAATGGAAAACTTTCTGTGAGCTAATACTGTTTGCCCCAGGAAGGTTTTCCTTGTGACTGATGAAATCAAAAGAGAAGCACTTACAATGTTCTGCAACTTTCATTGACTTAAAATTCTTTATGGAAAGTAAAAACATGGCTATGTCTACATTTCTATGTGTGAAATATGGATATAAAAAATTACATCTTTCCTCTCTGTTCACTATAACCATGTTTTGCAGCAGCAGGGAAAATCATAATGCTGATGTGGCTAGTCCAGAGACAGGGAAGTTTATGACTGTATTTGCAGCTGGAAATTTCCAACACTCTTGTCTAAGAGTTGCTGTTGAACAGAGTATTGGTCCTTGTCAGGCTGGATGAAATCTTACTCTTTATGCATCTCCTTTTAAATCACAAAACCTAAACAAGTGATGGATTCCCAGATCTCAGTACGGTTATAGATATTTCATGTCTTTATCTGCTCTTCTAAAGCTACAGTGATATAGGCTAATAATAGTTAACCTCCCTATCTTTACTCTGATTCATAGCACACATATATAAACACATGAGAACCCAAACAAGACAACATATCAATTGGCTGTTGATTCCATCAGATATATTATGAAGTGTTGCTGCTTTGCTGACCACTGCATTAGCAAGTTGCTCTTTCTTAACTCTTTCTGCCTCTCAGTCATAATATAACCTGCGTCTTTCCATCTATACTGGGGCAAGTGGTTAAGGTGTGACTAAGGGTGATCACAGTCTGCTCTTGAGGGCTGTCTGCTTTCTGTGCTCTCAAGGACAAGAGGGAAGCTTGAAAAGCAGAAGAAGCATGGGATAGGCTAGGGATTAGGTCTGTTGGGAGCACTCCACTGAAGGAGAAACAGGCCAAATGAAGAAGAAACGATAGTCCTCTAAGGCAGAGGTTTTCAAACATTTTCAGGCCAGTGAACCTGGTAATTAAAAAAAAAAAAAAAATCCCACAACCCCTGATCAAGAGGCAAAGTTCTAGTGAGAGAAAATTGGCTGTGTTTGATGATTTTCCCCCCTTAGTCTCTTGCAATATCCCAGGGCAGCATGCTGGTTGAGGAATTCTGGGAGTTGAAGTCCACACAGCTTAAAGTTGCTGAGGTTGAGAAACACTGCCCTAGGATTAAGCAGAACACTGTTTGGAAAATCTACTGGGACCTCCTTTGTTGTTATTGTTCTACATGGTACTCCTTGGGGATTTTGTTGTTGTTGTTGTTGTTGTTTTCTCTGATGATCAGAATGAACTAGTCAGCAGAGGTGGGGTGTTATGCAGAATCAGAATTTAGAGAATGGAGGAGGAGAAGAGAGATGTGTGCACAAGCAGTAGGCTACAATGAAGACTTGATCAAGTTGCAGCTGGCAGTCTGCAAGCAAGCAAAAAACTGTTAAGATCTGTGGGACTATCTCAGTGCACACCTGTGATGTGTATGTATGTGTAAGTATTAGGATACGTTACCATTACCCTGGGATTCTGAACTCTGCTCAACAACCACAGAAGGAACCATCCTTCATTGTGTTGCCCCAACAAAGTCAAACTTGCTAACCTACATATATACAACAAGAAGCTGGCCACCAAGACAGGCTTAGTGGTAAATATATGATCTGGTATCTTGAAAGACCTATTTGTCAAATTCTCACTTGAGACTTTTAACAGTTCATGAAAAAGGATTCTAACACTTCCATGAAGAGCTTGACAGCTTTTCTTTTCTTTTGGCATTGATATGCCTGTTATGGTTTCTTGTTACTTTTAGGTTATCTGCATTTTATCAAGAATGGAAATCCATACGGCTTCCCGACAGCTAGTTCATTATTTGGCATATACTGCTAAGTAAGTTCTCACCTGGAATGTGGGTGTTCAGCAAGGCTTCTGAAAATGGTGTTACATTTTTCACAGTTAATTGGCAAATGTGTTGCTTGTTGGCATGCTTCGGACACATCTAAATGTTTAAAAAAAAATTATCTGAAAATACAAACAGCCCTACCTTTATTCACAATCAAGCTGAAAAGCTGGGGGAAAAGAGAGAGTAGGGGAAGAGAAGGAGGAAGAAAGAGATTTTCAAAAAATTAGCTGAAAGGAAGTTTTTTTTTTTTAATCGCACAGCTGGAATGAGAACCAAAATGGGCCTTCAAATGGATGATTAACCAGTTTGTGGATATAATCTATACTCCTTGATAATACACTTCCAAACTTTTCAGTCAGGTCTGCTGAAACTTGCCCTACAATGGAGTGGTCCACAGATAATAAGATAACAGCAATACTTTTCTTTTTTTCTTTTTTTTCTTTCTTTTCTTTTTATAAAATCTACACATCCTGGGCATCAAAAAGCAAGCATTTTGTTATTTGACCAGTATTCTCAAGGACACACTGCTTAACAACTATGTTCAGATTCAGAACTTTTTCTCATGTCCTATTCTGTGGCCACTGGAAGCTCCCAAGAGAAATCAGACACAACAGGAAAGATCAAAGCAAAACTTTAGTGAAATCAGGAGCAGCCATTGAAGGTAAGACCTTAGATAGTCCAAATGATTCTGCTGGTTGATTTTCAAAATGTAGAAAAAATGAAATGCACATTTAGAATACTCCAGAGCTAACTGAAGCCTTATATCAAGGGTAGGCAATTCATGTTCACTTTGGGTGCACTTTGGACTTCCAAGATAAGCCTTCTGGCCATAGGTTTGTTAGATTAAATGCACCTGTAGCGGCTCAAAGCTAATGGACCAAATATTCTGACCTTATTTCCTCCAGTGATTTTATCATGACACCGTTCCAAACTCTTTTGGCCTCAGCCATTAAAAAATATTAATCATAATTTTAAAAATTATGGCCACAAAAAGGCTACACTCTTCTGTAGGGAAGGGAAATGCCTTTTTGCGCATTCATAGAAGACACTTCTGCTATGATCGCCACTGAAACAAGATGGATGCGTGTGGACATTTTCCAGTGTTTCACTGTCAAGGACCACTCTCCAAAGATTTCTCTATCCCAATTCTGTTTGTTGACAGAAATTCCTTAGATACATTCTAAAGCAGAAATGGGCAATCTTTTGGGGGGTAGGTATGAAATCTACCATTTGAGGGGAGACTGAAGGTTGCAAAGTAGGTGGGGCTAGATTTTTTTTTCAGAGAGTTTTTTAGTGTGATGTGCTTATTTTAGGGTCTATGCTACTGTTTCATATATACCTGTACTTGAAAATGGTGGGAAATTATGCAATCATTTTTTTTTTTTTTAGCAATTATTGTCAAAGAGGGGGTTTGTGAGCTGCATGCAGCCCTTGCAGCCATAGATTGCCCTTCCCTCCCCTATAGCGAACACTTAGTTCATCCAGGGTGCTCACAATAAAGATTCTGTATTTATTTTCTTAAACAAAATGCATGGGATATAGGCAGAATCAGGCAACAGCAAAGCAGCTGACCTCCCACTGAACCAAAGCAGCTAAATGAAAACAGGAGTAATAGGGCATGGGGGGCGGGGGGACTGCTTTCTATGGAACTAACCATAAAACAAAGCAAAAATAATTATGAAAATACATGAAGGAAAGGTGGGGTATATACATCTAACAAGTAATAAATAAATAGATATGAGTAACAAAACTATGTTTCCCTCAAGCTCTTGAATCACTAGCCATTTGGAGGCTCTTAATGTGTGATCCAAAAGATGGTTGATGTTCTTATTCCCTGAGGCTGCACATTGGCAAGTTATGATTAAGTATAATGGGTAAATTAGAATTGGCAATGAAGATATTGAAATGGTGGACAGCTTCTGCCTTTGAGGATCAGTCATCAACAGTAAAGGAACAAGCAGTCAAGAAATACACCATAGACTAGCACATGGTAGGGCAGCTATGAAGGCCTTGGAAAAAATATTTAAATGCTGTGTAATCTCTATACCTACAAAGATCAGAATCATGCAAGCCATGGCATTCACTGTGGCACTCTATGGAAGCAAAAGTTAGACTTTAAAGAAGCCAGATAGGAAGAGTATCACTACCTTTCAACTTTGGTGTTGGAGAGGACTCCTGAGAATACCGTGGACAGCCAAGAAACAAACCAATGGATTATCAAAGAAATCAGCCTAGAATTCTTACGTGAGGCACTAATTATGAGGCTCAAATTATCCTACTTTGGACACATTATGTGAAGACCCAGTTCTCTGGAAAAGGCTCTAATTCTGGGAAAGATAGAAGGAAAGGGAAGAAGAGGACAACCAGCAGCAAGGTGGATAAACTCAGTTATAGTGGCAACAAGTGCACAGCTGGAAGACCTGAAAGGGACAGACTGTCATGGAGAAAATCTATCTGTGTGGTTGCTAGGAGTCGTCAGTGACTTGCTGGCACATAATCAATCAATCAATCAATCAATCATGGGCAAATCATATTTCATGCAATCTTCTCTGCCATTGTTGTCTTTGACACTATAAAACTCTAACAACAACACTCACAGCTTCCTAGAAACAGTCTCAAATTCATCTTCTAGTGCATTGAAACATTTCTAGGGATGCAGGGAAACATCCAGCTTGCAGCATGGAAAGATGGAAGTCAGGAGGTTTATATTAAGATGCCTTGTATTCCTTGTTTTCTGGACCTAACAAAAAACAAAGAGTAGATGTAATACCCCAGAGTTCTCTTCATGGCACCATAACAGCACCAATTAATTTGAGATGAAATGTAAGTTATCAATTTCTTCACCTACATTCTTTTTTCCTTCCGAATTTCCTCTGCCAATATACATTTGAACAGTGGAAAGCTTGTAAATCTCTTAGTATGAGCAATATTGCATATCTAAAATACTCTATGTTTAAAAATGTGTTTTTATCACAGTGTAGCAGACTATTAGTTAGTCTTGCATGTAGTTTCAATATTTCAAGAGTTCTATAACTGAAGTTGAGCACTTGTGCCTGAACTAACACAATAACAGAGAACTTAAGTTGTCTGCTAATATTTCACTGTAAATAATATTTGAGAGAGAATTATATTAAGGAAACCTTCTTCATTTCTGGGTAAAAATATATCATTAAAAAATCTCAGATCAAAATTGACATAAAAAGTTAATTAAAAATCTCACTGAAGTTATAGTTATATATACAGTATTAACAATTTTAATTTTTTCAAGCAATTTCTAATTTTTTTTTCAAGCAGACTGATAAGATATTAAGACTTGTTTTATGGGCAGGACAAACCCATAAATTATCTCAATTATCTCAATTTCATCATATGATAAAAGGGTGGGTAGGTTAACTTTACTACCTTTCAACTTTATCATCAAACACAGATATATATTTTGGGCACAATCACATCAGTAACTTTGTGAACGTGGAAGGGGCTAGGCTGTATTTTTAGCCATAACTCAGTTGTATTCCTTGCATTAAAGGCCACAGGGTTTGATTGGAAGATAATAGGACAAAACTATGATTTCAGCCCTTGATCATATCAGAGGAAGTAGTTTCAAAGTTTACACATAAACATTGATTATATTGAAAATCTCTATACAAAAAAATAGCTGTTTTTGTTTCTTGGTTAAAACTCTGAGGAAGAAGACCAAGAACTAACTTGATAGAATAATAATAATTCCTTCAACCTCCTCCCCCACCATTATTAACTTTGTACTGAAGGACACTAAATGGAATACAAAACAAGACATTGCTATACAGATCATTAAACTGCAATCAAGCTTTAGAACTACAGGAAACACAATCTAATGGCACTTAAATAATTCTGGCTCTAAACCTAACAACATCCTTTGAAAAATTCACCATTGACCCTGAAATCTTAATTTGGAGCTGAGAACAAAGAGGAATCTTGATAAATGCTCACAAATATCTTCACTGGGCAATAAGGGAAATGAACTTTACCCTCACACTGCTGCAAAGTGAGTATTTTTCATACTTTCTACTTCAAGTGAATAGTTTCTGTACTAAATAGCACATATACATTCCTAAAGATTATGTTTTTCATTTAGTTACTCATTTCAAACAATGCACTGGAGAAGGGCTGTTCATTGGTACTCACGTTCCATCTAGTGTGGACAATGATTTTATGTTTAATGGCCACACTTTCAATTTTTCTAGGTTTTTTTGGATGTGTGTGTGTGGATGGATTGTACTTGAGGTGCTATGGTTGGTAATATCATATTAGTGTCTGTGTGCATGTGTGTGTTAAGCCTCAGAATTCCCAACCCCTTTTAATATTTTCTTTGGTATTAGAGGATTGAGGTACAAAAAGTGATAGTATCCTGGAGGGTACAAAATGGGATTGAGGGGGCTAAATAGAGCTTGAAAGCTGCACAGTGGCCCACCTGTACCCTGAAACCTGTGAGGACACCTTGACCATATCTAGCACTTTAATACAACGTATAACTATTTATTTTTAACCCTCTAAACCAATGGTAGGCAAAGTGCGCTGCCTTTTAGGGAATTCCCAGAACCCTGCAAGATTGCACCACTCTAATTTATGAGCAACTTACTGAGAAGTGGCAGCATGATTTTCATTAACATACCTAGAGGGGTAGGGGAAAATTATTTCCTCCTCCACAAATAGAGCAAAAAATGTTGGCTCTGTGAGATTGCTAGCAGGTCACCACTTAGCCCTGCCACCACACAATGAAACAATAATAGTAATAACAACAACAAGAAGAATATACTCCCACTTGCCAAAAGATTATCTACCTGCATGTTAAAGAAGAATGAGCAGCCATGTTATACTTCATAGCCTCATACAGGCTATGTACTGTATATGAGCGCATATACATACCACCACTCTTACACCTTTGTGTAATTATGTCAGTGAACCCTGCAGGTTGAGATCATTTTATGCTTTTCTCAGTATGGATCAGCTGATGGGAGAGCATCTACCTAGAGTCATATCACAAATGGCAAGAAGACTCTGAGGCTGCACATGTCCTGCAGCCATTCATCTGTGCTCAAAACAATAATCCGGACTGAGATCAAAATATTCAAAGCAATCAGCTGTAACTTGTCTTGTAAATTCAGTTAACCTTTAACTTATTTTGCAAAGATGATATTTCATTAAAAGCACTAGAATCAGAATGTGATTAGTGCAGTATACTAGTGGAAAATTATACCATGCTATATTTCATAGAGTCTTTTGCATTATCAATTTGCATAATTTTTGCATGTACCATCAACCAAAGGCAAATAGTGTCCCTTAAATTCTAAGGAAAAATTCTCATAACAGTTTAAGAACTGGAATCTTACTAGATCAGATGGAAAGCTTATCTACACTACATTTTATTCCCACTTTTTTTTTTTTGTCTGCGCTCAGTCATGGCTGACCCTGCAGTGACTGCTTGGACGAGTCCTTGCAGTTTTCAAGGCAATTGTTTTTTGGAAGTGGTTTGCCAGAGCCTCCTTCCTAGAGCAGAGCCCAGCTGGCGAGCGCAGGAGGCGGGGTTTCCGTTGCTTCACGCCCTTTTCGGGCGTGCATGGTTTTTCGCGCTTACCGGCAACTGCTCCCAACTCCTTTTTGCAAGGCGCCGCCAGCATTTTTCCTCCCACCGGAGTGAGAGTCCCCATTTATCTACTCACGTGAGTTTTCGACCTGTTGGGTTGACAGGAACTGGGGAGGAAACAGGAGCTCACCCTGTTTAACGCGAAGGCTGGGCTCGAACCGCTGAAGCGTCGACCATTTCTGGCCGGCAATTTTCAGCGTCATTAAGCCACTGCGCCACAGCGTCCCCCTTTATTCCCACAGTAGCCACCTATTCAAAGTGGATTAAGGCCAACTGATGACCTAAACACAGTCCAACAATGGTGCCCCTTGGCCCTTCCTAGATTAAATGACAAAAAATTAATAATAAATGCTGAAAACTAAAGTCAATTGTGGCAGTGAAAGAGCTAAGGGCCTGAGAGCCACTGAAAGCCTTATCTTCCATGAACGTGTCCAATCTTTTTAAGCTGTCCAAATTATGTCCATCACTGCAGCCTGTGGTAGTGAATGACACTCTCTACCTTTCTGAAATCTCTTATGAATCAGCTTTATTGAATGAACTTAGGGTCTAGATTCTCCATGCCATGTGATTAATTTTATACATCTCTATATTGTCCCTCCTTTCAAGTTACAAGGCCTCAGATATCTTCATCTTTCCTCATGGGGGATTTGCTTATACCAGAAGTGATAAATCAAATATATTTTATGTTGGAAATAAATGATCTTTTGTCTGAATAGTTTCTTCCTGATATATAATTTTAACCTTGTGACTTGGAACTATTTTCTTTATCTAATCTTTTTTTTTTTCCTTTAAAAAAAACAAGAACAAGAACGAGTTATTGTTTCACTTCTTTTAATTTTCAGTTTCTCTTCTGAATGCCAACAAAGTATCTACCAAATTAAAAAAAAAATCCTTTTAAAGGTCAGCCCATTTCTGGATTGATGTGATTCTGCATTGTGCCTGATATAGTGGCTTTAAGTCACATTAATTCCATTTGTTTATAATTAGACTGCCTCTAGAAAAAAAAAGAAAAACTTCTCGCCAAGAATTCTTCTTAATACTAGTTCAAATTACATATTAACTGGCATGTCAAGATTTTTTCTCTGCATTTTTTAACCCAAAGTAATCTGGTTTAACAAGCTGAAAGAGAAATGCAATTGATGTTTGCTCAGAAGTATGTTTCACTATCTTCAGTGAGGGTTAACTCCATATTTCCTCAGTTTCTGAATGAAGTAGGGAAAAAAAATATTCCAGGAAACCATCCATGTTTCTCTGCTCCAGTAAAAAAACAAAACAAAATAACAGTAAAAGGCCTTGTGGCACTTTATAACAAACTGAGCAAATTTCTGATAGCATAGGCTTCCATGGACTTCAGCACACTTCATCTTCATGAAGTAGACTAATCCATAAACTCTGGTGCGATAATTAATGCATTAGTCCTTATGCATTAGGCATGAAGATCTTCTGTATTCATGTCCAGATACATGTTTTTATCACAGGCAATAGCCACAAGATGCTATTGTTTTTGACTTAAAAAGAAAACTTACAAAGAAAAGATGTTTTCCCTTTTTGGCCTAATGTAACCACAAAATTAAAATTCCTTTGTTTCTTTTTAAAACAAAAAAGAAAAAGTCTTCTCTTGTAAGAGGCAATTTTGAGCTGAAATATTTAAATGGCTAATCTTGCTGACTTCCTAATGCTAGATTTGAGGAATTTCTATAGTTCACACACAAAGGAAGAACAATGATGATGGTTCCAAAAGGCCCATACTCTAAGATGTCTGATGAAGGTGCGATGATCCATCTGGAACCATTCTCAGATTTAGAACAGGTGGGACAAGAACACACAGTTATTAAAGGACTTGTAACGTGTTTGATTTGATACTGAGAAAAATGTTTTTTATGAGAAGGACATAAGAACAGCCCACTGTATCACGCTAAGGCCCAAATTAATCCAGCATTTTGTTTTGCCAGTGGACAACCAATGCATAGATATCTGCAGACAGACAAGTAAGACAAGTGATAAAACATGTATCTGGACATGAATACAGAAGATCTTCATGCCTTTACATCACCTGGGTGGTTGGGAGTTTTTTTTGTAAAAAAGGTACCAATGTACAGAAGTCTCTGGGCTGCTCGCAAACAGGAGATGGAAACATAGTACTCTCCTACAGTTCCTCTCCTGCAAATGCTATTTGAATTGCTGGACCCACTTAAAGGCAACTTTGAGTCTCCGAGGTTGATAGCCCTTGATAGGCCTGTCTTCTATGAATTTATCCAATCCATTTTCAAAGCTACCCAAATTAATAGCCACAATCCTATCCTGTGGTAATGAGTTCCACAGGTTTACCATGCCCTGTGTGAGGAAGTGGTTTGTTAAGTTTGTTTTGTTATTATAGTCTCTCAAGATGTACTAGAACATCATCTCTTACTGCCTCAATTTGCTTTCAATGTAGTAGTACATCTACTGTACTACTCTCTTCTGTAGTAAAGAGAGATGCAAAGAATTCATTCAGTTTTTCAACAATCTCCCAGTCCTCCTCAAGGATCTCTTTCATTTCTTTGTCACCTCGATGCCCAACTCCTTCTGTGGTTGATTTTTTGCTTTGAAAATGTTTAAAGAGTTTCTTACTGTATGTCATTATGACTTTTTGATATATTCTCCTCAAACTCATTTTTGTTTTCTCACTTTAGTTTAGTTTTACTTGCTTTCAGCGCTAGCAGTACCTATTGATGTTTTTTAGTTTATTTCAGTTGATTTATAAGGCTGCCTGACTTATAAATAGTGACTCTGGGCATCTAACAAAATTAAGAAATCAATAAAAAAATAATCAGTGAGAAGGGGCATGGTCTAGATCCTGTCTATTAGGGAATATCATCTTATGGGACCCAGGAAGTGAACTTTTCTGTTTTAGCACCTCCCCTCTAGTAATAATCACAACTATAGAAGCCATCCCATGGCCCCCCCTTAACCTCCTGACCCCCATGCCTGGGAAAACAGCCATATTTTTAAGGCTTTCTGGAATGCTAGGAGAGTTGGGCAAGCTGGATTTCAGGAGATATGGTGTTCTAGATCTAAAAGTGGCAAATCACCAGAACTGGAAAGGCCTAAAACTCAGAGCCACTTGGACTTGTTAGGGTTCAATTAAAGCCTGTCCTTCCCTATCCAAGCCCCTATAGCATTCAGACACCAAGAAAGAGCCTCAACAGCATCACTTGGTTGGCCCAGGGTGGAGATGTATAACTATCATCAGCATACTGATGATACCTCACCCTGTTCCAGTGGATCACCTTGCTGAAAACTTGGGCCTCTAATGGTATAATGTCTAGGCACTGGGGCAGAGCACAGCAGGCCAGAATGCACAACTGGTACTAAACACAGAGACGGTGTTCCACCTTTGACAACATATAAGATGATGATGATGATGATGATGATGATGATGATGATGATGATGATGATGATGATGATGGTGATGGAGGAGGAGGAGGAGGAGGAGGAGGTTCCTATTCTGCCTCCTGGCAGCAAGAAAAACAGTTTATATTATCATAATTGTGATAGGGATGGATTTAAATAAAAAAGTAATCCCACTCTGTTTAATCAGAAAGGTTAATTAGATTTTTTTTTCCTGCTCTTGCACTTCTATTAATAGCTGTTCAAGTATATTTCTATGATTCACTTGAACTGCTTTGAACAAAACGGAGCATTTTCTTTTATTTGTTTAAAATGTTATCAATGTGGCTATCCCCCATCTTCCCTGCATTTTAGACACTATGGCACAATTTGTCTGGTTTGCCAAAGCACTTCTCTTATATGCAGAGGAGAAAAGGACATGCCTGTTCAGCAGAGCTGAACATTTTGTTAATGCGCATATTCTGTTACTTCTCTTAATATTTTTCTACTTTAAGATAATTGAATTTTTTAAAGTCTTGCATGTGTGTGTGTGTGTGCTCTCTGCAAAGGAAGTTTGCTGTTGAATGAAGAGTACCGGGTCGGAGTAATAATTTAGCATTTTGATATCCTCTTCCCCTTCCCCTCAACTGGCAACTGCTTTAGAAAATTATCCCCATTTGTTGTACAGTCCATGTGCATAAAAGGAAGCTACCTATCCTTTCTGCATGCAAATTATCTCTGATTTTTGAATTTCTCCTCCTGTTAATTAAGGAGATCGTTTGACACTTGCCTCAGTTAATTACCTAGGTTTTTTATCTGAGAGCAAATGCTTGGTTACAAAAGAGATAATGGTGGTTGAAGCAGCTGCAAGCTTTGAGTTACATGAGTACATGCCTAGTGTCTCATATCTGCACTTCAACTTGTGGGGGGCTTGTTTGATAGGATCGGGACTGGAGCAGGATAGATTGAATGCATGTGCAGAGAGGGGTCATAAGCTGGGGTGGCCCTTGGAATGGAAGGCCTACCTGGCTGCAGGAAGGGGCTGGAACTGATTGTACTGGCAGAAGGCAGTGGACCAGAGAGCTGGTGAAATGGGAGGAAGAATAAGGACTTGACGATGCCAAAAAAGTGCAGTGTGGAATGACACTTAGGTGAACGTGCAGAAATAACAATATCAAGTCAAATGGTTCCAAAGTGTCTGGTTAAGAAAAGAGCTAGGCTTGCCAACAAAGAACAGAAATTGGAAACCTGCAGCCTTTTGATATTGTTGCAATGTCTCCCGGCAATAATCTTGGCTATCAAGGATACTTGAAACTGTACCTTCGGGGGATCTACTAGTCCTCCATCCCTGGTGTAGGAGAGCAATGCTAATCCTTCCTCTGTTCTGTAGGTACAGTAATGTAGAAACACTTTATATCACTACGTAATGGCTGGGTGAGCATGAAACTGAGCAAACTCAGGGAGGCAGTGAAGGACAGGAAGGCCTGGCGCGATATGGTTCATGGGGTCACGAAGAGTCGGACACGACTTAACGACTGAACAACAACAATGGCTGGGTGCCACAGTGATCCCTAATGGATATGTCCACATAGGCAATATACACTAGGGTTTCTCCCAATACTTGAGTTACACAATCCATATAGCGCACTAAACACTGTAAAGTATTGTCAGACTATTTTCCTGCTACTCCCTTCTCTCTATTGTCTGTTTTTTTCCCCCTCAAAAACTATTTTTATTGTTCTTTTTTATGACTGCTGATGCACCACGTTATTGAGTCCTGTGTGTTCCAACTAGCAGCATTGTAAGTCTTACCCATGGAAGAGGTATGAAAGTTACAGGACTTATTTTGGCATGGTTTTCCTACCTAGTCCATTGACTTCGGTTAGTGAGAAGGCGTTTACAGGCAGTAAATCAGTGTTTCTTCTCCCCATCTCCTGCCTGGCTAATTTTCTCTGCACACCTACACAACGGCAAAACTGTGAACAACCACACCATTATTCATTCTTATTTTTAGAATGGCATTCCTATGCATTTGAGGCAGACAATTACTAGACTTTAATAGGAAAAAAAAAAAAAAGCCTGAGAGAGCAGCACAAATGAAAAATAAATTAAAACTAAATTCAAAGGACTCTACTGGAGGCTTTAATCTACTGCTGCAAAGGAAGCTACATTACCACATAGCTCAGAGATGCTCATGAAGCCACCTGTGGGGGGGAAGAGAGCCTGAAAAAGCCATGTCACCTCTTACAACTGAAGTGCTATATACAGACTGTGCTATAGAACTATGCTAATAGCTCAAACAATAATTTAAAAAACCCTAATAATTTCAACCATATCTTCTTTGTCCTTTAATATTGAGGTGTTGCACTACATAAGGGTGGTGTTTGTGAACAAGCACAACTGTTATCTGGGGGACAAAAATCCTCTATAATACTGCTTCAAAGAGAGCCAGTTTGGTGTAGTGGTTAAGGCATCAGGCCAGAAAGTGGGAGGCTTTGAGTTCTAGTCCTGCCTTAGGCACAAAGCAGCTGGGTGACCTTGGGCCACTCACTCTCAGCCCTAGGAAAGAGCCAATGGCAAACCACTTCTGAAAAACCTTGCCAAGACAATTGCAGGGACTTGTTCCGACAGCTGCTACGCTGACAGAGTCAACGCTGACTTGAAGGGACAAACAAACAAACAAACAAACAAATCAATAACTGCTTCAAAAGGGAAGGATCTAAAGTATGTAAATCTTGTCTCAGACTGGACAGCCCTTGAGATCAAGAACACTTTCAAGCAGAAGACAGACTGGTGTAAACTATATTATTCTCCAGTTCTTTGTGGTTTGTCCCACTTTTTCTAGAAATCGCCACCAATGTTCCATTTTGCAATGTGAGTTAGGTTAAGGGTATCCCCAAATCTAACTTCCATTTCCATTTTGTCTTGGCTTAGACTCAGACTAGGTAGAATTCATTTTGCAAGATTAAATGTTAATGGGCAAATTTTCCAGAATTTTCTCATCATTAAGAGGAAACTTTCTAGGGTTGAGTAATTGTTGTAGAACTAGCCTGACAATTTCATTAATTTTGTCTATGGCTCCAGTTTTGATGTGTATTGTTGGAATTCCCAGTTCAAAAACTTAACCCCCTCCCCAAAAAAATTCAGTAAGGACTTGCAACATTTACTTTCTGCAGTAAAGAAAAAATGAAGCACAAACTAGTTACAGTTATATTTTCATTACATTACTAAGAATTACTGTTTTGTGGCTTGGAAAGGGTATTTTAGTCTTCTGGCTTGATATTCTTTATGAGGTGATTTTTTTGGTATGGGGGGATCTTGTTTTGTAGTATTCTGATTTGTATCCAACTTATTCGATAAACCTTTTTTACATACCGCATAAAAGCTAGGTGGTCTTAATTGTGCTGCCTGTCTTTAAAAAAAATTAATTTCTCTCTCTGTCTACAAAAGCCCTTTTCTCCTCTGCTTTGCATAGTAATGAAGTATAAGTAAAGGTTTTAGAAGCAGGTTCAATGAGCTAATGAGACTTTATGCCAACTCTCGAAGGCAGCACCTTATTCTCACCCTGAGATCAAAAGATTTGTTTGAAACAGAACAATAATTTTAGATGCACCCAAGTATTGCCATATAATTAGACCACACAGATACACACACAAAAGAACTTTTAAAAAATTAAGATCATAACCTGCCTTCTGTGTTTTGTTTTGTTTATAAAAAGAGGAAATTAAATGTTCATGCACATTAGAGAAAATAGGCTAATCAAATTATAGCAATTTGCAATGCATATAGCCTCTTGTATTGACCTTTTAAAATAACTTTGTCTTGAGATAATATTTACAAAAACCAGCACTGAAAGAGCCATGTAAGGTTCACATAGAAAGAATTTAAATGTGGCAAGTTTTTTGCAATTGGAAATTAAGTAGCATAAAGATAAGAAGTTTTTCTGAGCTTTCTGAGTTATTATGAAGCTATCAGGTGATAGAAGTAAAGTAAAAAGTAAAGTCCCCCCCCCCTTTTTTCCCTTTTCTTTTCTTTCGAGTTCAGACCAGTCACCCATTAAGCTTCATATAGACATTTGACTTGGAACTCCCCATTTCTAGTCAAAACTCTAAATCTCACATCACAGTGATTTTAAGTTTTTACTACAACATGACTGAGAAGTTTAGTTAGAATGCACTGAACAGGGTTACAGAACATGTGGGCCTGTATGTGCTCACTGATAACCTGTAATAAGTAACCTAAGCTTCAGAAAATACTACTGTAGATGGGGGGCTCTTGGCATAGGAGACAAAGCTGTAGCATGCCATGATTGTGGTCTATCTTGAAACAAGTACTAGGTAAGAGAAAACCATTGTTAACAGATAAATTATAGAATTAGTGTTAACAGCATCTGGTGCTGTTCATAAATTCTGATGGCTTGATTAAGGGATTAGACAACTTCATGGAGGATACAGTTACCAATGGTTGTTAGTCACAATAGCCAAATATGACCTCCAGGATCAGAAGGGTGTGCCTTTGCATGCAATTCTTGGGAAATGGGAAAAAAGGCTATTATACTTGTATTTGGCTTGTGGGCTACCTAGAGGTATTTGAACCCATTTTATGAAATTGAAAATGACCTCTATCAGCAAGATCATATGTTAGTATGTTAGTATGCATGTATGAATATGTGTCCGTGTGTATATATGTGTGTGTGTGTATGTATGTATATATGTGTGTGTGTGTGTGTGTATATATATATATATATATATATATATATATATACACATACATATATACATATATACATATATATACACATATATATATATATTAAACAAGTTTTCCACAGAGTAAAAACAATGCAAATTTTAAAGTTAAAGTTAAGTTAAATATAAGAAAAACAGAGAAAAGTAATAGAAAAGTGAAAAAAATAAAGAAAAAAAGTTTCCTTCTTTCCACAATCTACCATTTCTAATAATCAAATCCATAAATCATCAGTTCATTTTTTTTCTTTTTTCAGCAAAAAGTCCATAAGGGGTTTCCAGTCACTAATAAATGTAATAGTTAATCTTTTTCTAAGCAAATAAGTTAATTTTGTCATCTCTACTAGTTCCTTCATCTTCACCAATCATTCCTCTGTTGTGGCTTTTTCAAAATCTTTCTATTTTTGTGCATATAGTTGTCTCGTGGCAGTGGCCATGTATAAAAATAATCTTCCATGGCTTTTTTCTAGTTGTCTGTCCATTGATTCCAACAAAACAAGTTCTTGTTTCAGCTGAATCTTAGTCTTTAAAATTCTTTGTATCAGTATATGTATCTGAACCCAAAATTTCCTGGCTCTTTTACAGGTCCACCAAACATGATAAAATGGCCCTTCATGTTGTCCACATTTCCAACATAAATTTGAGGTACCTTTATACATTCTAGATAATTTTTCTGGAGTCATATATCAACAGCGCATCATTTTATAAAAAATCTCTTTTAGTTTATAACATAATGTGAATTTCAATCCTTTCAGCCATGTTTTTCTGCTGTTTCAACAATACATGATGTCCAAAATTCTTAGCCCATTTTATCATATGCTCTCTCAGTTGGTTGTCCTCCATTTCAAATTTCAGCAAGAGTTTATACATTTTGGCAATTACATGTTCATCATTTGTACATAATTTAATTTCAAATTGTCTTCTGTTGCTCAATTTCAAATGTCCTGTTATCTACCTTGAATCTTTTTCCTAATTGTGCATATGAAAACCATTGAAAATTAAATCCCTCTGCAACCAGTTGCTCTCTTGATTGCATCTTATATTCTCCATGTTCCTGTTCTAACAACTCTCTGTAGGTTAACCATTTCTCTTTACCTGCTGTTTCTTTCCTATTAAATGTTTTTTGTGCTGAGTCCCATAAAGGCATTTTTGGACACAGTCTGGGTTTACATCTATTCCATATTCTCACTATGGCACTTCTAACATAATGGTTTTTGAAATCTACATTAACCTTAACTTTATTGTCCCATAGAAAACCTCAGATTGTGCTCTTCTAATTCTAAAATTCTTTTATTTTTCAACAGCACCCACTGTTTCATCCAAACCAAACAACAGACTTCAAAATACAGTTTTAAATCAGGCAATCCCAGTTATCCTCATTCCTTTGCATCTTGGTGGACTTTATATTTAACCCTTGGTAATCATATGTTAGTTTCCTCTGTGGGCAAGAGCTATATGAATTCCTATCTGAGGTCCTCAGGCCACAGTTCAAAACTGATGCTGAGTTCAAGTTCTAAGATGCTATGGGTCCTTAGAAGGGAAAATAGCCATTGCACATCCTACAGTAGCAGCATCTGATTGTCCTTGTCTGGACTTGAAAGCTAAGTATGGTCAGGCTGAGAAGTAACTGAATGGAAGAGTGCCAGAGAAGTCACCAGTAATTAAGCTCAACTCAAAGGCAGCTTTAAAAATAGTTGTCATCTACCCTTCAACTTTTCTCTGGGTTAACATAACTTAATGATGAATGCCTACTGTGGTGATAAAAGGTATCCCCCCCCCCAATACACACGTGTGCTGCATTAACTACCAAATCTATGAGATGCCTCCCCCCATACATGTGACCTCTTTAAAATGCCCTTGTAATAACACATTCACAGTGAGCTGAATTGGCCCTAAGTGGTGACAGGGGGAAGAATCAGTCAGGAACCAGTGGCCCAGTAAACCAAACTATTTATATTCAGTGGCCATATCTCAAAGCTAGTATAGTTGACATGCCAACCTAGTAGGAAGGTCACTCAGATGAGTTTATCAAAAACATTCCAACGTCATGCTGTAATTTCCACTGTGTCTGCCTTTTTCCTTTGTCTTGACTTTGAAATATAGTAAGCCAAAGGAATATAAGCTGTGGTTCTGCTTTTGCTCAGTGCTGCTCAATACACTGCCAATGCTTTGCTGGGAGCTCAGTGTACATTATTTTATTGTTGGTATGCTAATAAATTTATATTGCATCTTCAGAGTGATTTGTTGCTTTAGATGAGTTTTGGTCACAACACTACTTTCAGTTGTGTGTGCCATTCTACAAACATGAGTGTCACCAAAACTGGATAGAGAATATGCTACTTTAAATGCTGCAGTAGGAAAAATTATAAAAATCAATATGTAGCCCTCTTTCCTTCTGAAGCTGAGGAATAACAGTTTCCAGAATTTCCAATCAGTAATTCCAATGGGGGTTCTAAGAGTTGTAATTCTAACAGCTGGACATCAGCTTGGGAAAGACTGCTGTAGAAAAGAAAGTTGAAGGATGATGCAATATGGGGTGATCTGTCTGTTTCTTTGATAAGCCTTAGGAACTATCTCATTCCAAATATTCTAGGCAGAGCACAAAGCAAAGTCACAGTTCAATAATTCCAGCTCCTGCTCCTGCTCCTGCTCCTGCTCCTGCTCCTGCTCCTGCTCCTGCTCCTTCTCCTTCTCCTTCTCCTTCTCCTTCTCCTTCTCCATCATCATCATCATCATCATCATCATCATCATCATCATCATCATCCCATGAGATACAAATAAAACCAGAAAAACACTACAATAACAATATCTCTGTATTTGGCTCAGTTCTTCTTCCAGGTATTTAATCTCCAAAGGTCATTGAGAAAAGTCAGGTCTTAATCATTTTCTGGAAGGCTATAAAAGGAAGCTATTCTTGCCTCAGGAGGTAAATTGTTCCAAAAGAGGACATTCTTGCCACTTCCATGCACCCGCCACCTTAGCTCCTGATAGGAGAGTACCTTCAGTGTGGACTCTTTATTCACCCAGGTTAGTCAGGCAGATTTCCCAGTCTCTGTAGTAAGATTACAACATAATCAAAATCTGGAAACTTTCACAGAGTAGGGGCTTCATTCTATATGTATTTGGTGCCAAGAGCTACACTGGGCAGGGAATGATACAAAATGGCCAGACTGATTGGGTAAGTAGACAGGGCTGGTCATCAATCAGTTTTTATTATGGCCATAAGCCAGCATAAGGCACAGGGAAAGAATACAGTCAATACAAGATAGAAAAGAAGGCACAGGAGCATAAAACATATGGGAAGGCATAAGGAGATATAAATGGTGAGGACTGGATAAAAAGTTATATTAAGGTGTTGAGCAATAGGGCTATAGGGGATGGAGGTGGCTCGTGGGGACATTATCTTGTTTCCTGGTCTGGAGAGTGGCTTGGGCTGAAGCTTTTGGATGCAAGACAGACAGCTTTCATGCTGGCTTCTGTGATGTAATTTTCTTGGGGAAGAGGGGAGCCTGTAGCTGTAAATCTATTCTTCTTGATGGTGGGGTACTCAAAGTTCGTGGCATCTCTGAGGTGAGATGATAGGAGTCAATTTTCTTCTGCTTTGTTGCTTTATTTTTGTTTTCTGCTTTGTTGCTTCTGCCTTGTTGGATTTATAAATCTCATATCACTACTAAGGTTAGTCCTGATTCTTTTCTCACCTCTGGGTGACATAAATTGGGGATGTTAGACCAGAGGGAAGAAGGCTAGTCATAGGAGAGGAACTTGTGTAAAAAGCAGCTAGCTGATCACCATCTTGGCTTCCTCCTTTTCGGACAGAGCCAGTATTTTTATTTTATTTTTCTATGTCTGGGAGGCTTTCTCAACTTTACTGAAGGTTTTCAGCCTAATTTAAGGCTTGAACAGATGTTGGATTCTGTTTTCCAGTAGGAAAAAAAAAGGCTGGGGGGGGGGCCCAGAAAACTTTATGGTAGATTTTTGCCAAGAAACCATTGAGTTTCAGTAACACAGTCAAAGAAGGTTCCAGGGCCTCAAAAACATAGTTTGGGGAATGTATGATGTCTACAGACCACTGGCTACTCACTCTATTTATGTAAACACATTTTAAACATAACTGTTTGATGAAAACACTAATTTTATATGGCTTTTGTATTCTCTGAGAGCTGGCAATATATTTTGCCAACATTTATGAGTCAATTTGTCTCTTTGACATAGATCTTTTCCTACTACTCACTATCCAAGTCTGGTACTATGAATTCCTTTAGTTGTTTATATAGTGGAACTCAAGGGAACCCCAAAATTAAAATCTTAAATCTGCAATCAGAATAAATTAAAATTTTACTGTTTCCCATATGAGGAATTAATTTATTCCATTTCTTATTCCTGCTATAATGTCTGTCAAGAGAATGAATGATTATAAGTCTACTGATTCCTTATTAAACAGTGGAAATCGGTGAAAGTGTGACCTTCTTTAGTACCTTGCTTTGAACAGAGTTCTGCTTTCATCTCTGTCTTTGTCAAAGTGTTATCAGAAAAGCCCCAGGTAAATTTGCAAATAATGTGGAGGTGGAGGCATTTAGGTTTTGAGAAATTTTTGCAATGTATTGCCAGCATTTTGAAAGGGGTTATATTGTCTGCTTTATAGCTCTCCATTGGGTGTAGCCTAAACAGGACATATATTATGTGGTCATTTCCAGCTTTTCACAGATTAACATATGCAAACCTTTGCCTTCCTTTTGCAAGTCCTCATATGCCTAACCTTATCATTTTGTAATCTTTAGAACAATTCTGTAACTTAGTTATATTGAGATGCATAGAAGGAGGAAGAAAGGATGAGACTGAGAGAGAACAGGTTGCTTAAAACTTGTCCTGGGATTGATCCACATTTTTTGATAAACACCTGAAAGAGAGGTTGCTTAGACAAGCCAGTTCTGCCTATTTACTCTTGCAAGTTGTGAGATGACAAACTTTCTGCTCTAACCCCAATCAGACAATTATTTACTTTTTTCATCTTAGCTGGGCACCCAATACCTACTAGACACTTATTATCCTCATTAACATGTAACCTATCCTTGCTGGTGCCTAAACTAAGCAACTCTGGATGTGGAGTGGGAAAAAGAGGTTGCAGGGCTATAGAACTTGCCTAACAAAAGCAACTCCTCTGTGAGTCAAAATTCAGAGGCTGTCCTGCCACTTGGGGTCACTGTGGCAATTGGAAGGACTCCCCCCCCCCCAGTGCTATAAGTAATTAATGGGGACAATTTAAATAAACATAATGCTGTTTGTTTTGGTCCTGAAATCTCCTTTATTATCCTCTTGCGTTGGGGTGAGGATCTATGGTGGACCAGACTTCCCAGAAGGAGCAGGGACAGCATTGCAGCAAAGATTGGCAGCCAGATGGTGAATTCTGGCCAGCGCAGTCTTTCCAGACAAGGAGAGATTGTGAGATCGCCCACTTGCACTCTGGACAGCTGCTCCTTGTGAGGAGACTGCTGGAACTGAGTTTTTGTGGCTGACTCATGAATTAAGTACAGTGGTACCTGGGGTCACGAACGCTTCTGTTCACGACCAATTTGGGTCACGAACAGCACTGTTCGCAAAATTTTGCTTCCGTTCGCAAACTCCACATCAGGTGATGAACAGGATCCGCGGTCATTTTCCCTGCTGTGACACATGGTCGTGGCTTCCTGTAGGGAGGGGGACTCTCCCTCCAAACAATAACCGCCTCCCCACCTGCCTTCCTGTCCTCCACACCTCAAGCAAGGTTAGCATTCTCTCTCTTCATAGTGTACTGTACTGTACTTTGTGTCATATTTTTGTGCTTTAAAAAAAAATACATATGGTTCAGAACGGATTAACTGTATTTACATTGAACCTTATGGGAAAATTTGATTCAGGTCGCAACCAAAATCGGTTGGCGACCAAATTCATAGGAGTCAGAACAGATTAATCGTATTTACATTGAACCTTATGGGAAAATTTGATTCAGGTTGCGACCAATTCAGGTCATGACCAGAGTCGCAGAACAAATTAAGTTCATGACCCGAGGTACCACTGTAGTTGGGAGTCAAGGATTTCTATCAAGCTTACAGCCATAAGGCAACCTATATGGATACAAGGTTCGCAAAAGCCTTACTTTCCTAAACACTTTCAGATGTAATCAATTTACAGCTTAAAGAGAGATTTCCTGAGTGGCAGAATAAGATAAATCCACTTGTTGAGTAAACATTCTTTCTGGATTAAAAAGGAAAAAAATTAGTTTCAAAGATTTAAAAATTTTTGGCAAAAAGCTTAACAAGAATAGGATGTTAGAAAGTTTAAGATGGATAAAGGGGATAGTAATTTTGAAATATTACTTTTTGGTAAAAGTGCTTTTGAACAAATTGGAATTAAAACAAATGGACTGGACCTTTGTGAGAATGTATTTTGTTTACTATTAAAGAGTGTAGACAATTGGTGGATTTTACAAAACAAAAGATAAAGGTAATATGAGCCAGACTGTGATGCTGACTGTAACTACAGAGTGCCATTTGAGATGAAAGTATTAAGGGCACAGGAAGACAAAACAGAAAAAAAAAAGGGGAAGCTTACCTTTTACTCTTTCCCTTGCAATGGAGACACTTTTACTTTTGGATTACAATATTACAATGGTGACCACCAGAAAAGTGGAAAAAAACAGCAGAGGTGAGAAGAGGATTGCTAGAGCAACCTACAGAGAGAGGAATTACACCAGATTTGCTTCAGAAAATGTTTGAGGAATTGGGCAATATGTTATCTGAATCATTTGATATTAAATTGACTAAATCACTCGATACTAAATTGACAGCTTTTGAAAAAAGAATGGAGGAAAGACTTGTACATTTGAAAGAAGGAATTAAAGAAGAAGTTAAGAAGATGGAAAGCTCTGTAAAACAAGTGTCTGGAGATGTAAAACAAATTAATGACAAAGTGGAAATTCTGGAGAGTAAGGCAGAAGTTATAAACAGAGAGCTGGAAAGAGATACAGGCATCTCCGGGTTAAGAATGTCTGACTTACAGACAACTCATACTTGTGAACGGGCTGCCTATTACTAAAAATGGTAGACCGCATTCTTCTTCCTCAAGCCAATGAACTGCTGAAGCTGCAAGTTTTTAATATACAGCCTGTTTTCAGAAGTTTTCAGCAGTTCGTCAGCTTGAGGAAGGAGAACGCTGTCTGCCATTTTTAGTAATAGGCAGTCCTTTTATAAGTACGAATTTGGACTTACATACAAATTCAAGCTAAAGACAGACTTAGGAATGGAACTCCTCCTTCATTCCAAAGCATTTAGTACATGGATATTTACAGAAGAAGTGGAAGCGTCTAAGTACATATTTAATCCAATGGCTATGCAGGCTGGACACCTGCAGTGAGCTGGTGTACCCATTTATTTCTGTCCTGATTTTTTTTTTCCCCCTCTAGATCCTTAACAAAACTAATTTCACTTCTGGGGCCAAAGTTTCTTTTCCATCCTCTTTTAGCTACCTTTGTCTTTGGTAATGCTTATATAATGAGAGCTGCTACAATTCCAGTCTTCATTCCGCAGGCTAGCTGAGGAGGAATGTTTAATGGCCACTTGAAAATAAAATATGAGCCATAATAGAAGGCAGCTATTGAATTTTTAATCACCACCAGGGGACAAATAAATAACCCTTACCACAGGCATAGCTTCAGCGTCTTATTAAAATACAACACATCCTTTATAGCTGAGCACCAAAATCCTAGGCACTGTACAAAATGCTTGGCTTAACTCAGATGCAGGGAGAGCATTTGTGTTAACCAAAGGTCTCAGTTCATGCTTGTTCTGTACTTGTTGTTTTCAATTAGCAATTAAATGGATGTCAGTTAACAGACAAGAGATGATCATGCAGTGTAAATACTTTTACATCTAGGCCTGGTGTTCAGATTTGTCCATAGCATATCTTTTGCTCCTGTTACAGAATTAACAGCTATGTTGCATAGCTCAACTTGGACTTTTCTCTATTTTCTTCTCCTTTCAGAAATCTATGGTAGAGGTCACATGCTGAAGAATAGCAAGCATTCATATTGGATGGTGGCAGCTATGCCAAGTCTGCTATCTATTTATGAACAAGCATAAAAACTTCTAAAAGAACAGTTCCAGAAGCACTTTTTATGGCATTATAGTCAATCTTCGGTAGCTTTTTCAATTGCAATCCAAACCTTCCTTTGTGCTAAATCAAAAATAATATGCTTGAGGATGTGCTTTCAGAGTTTTTGAATAATTCAGAGCAAAAACAAGAAAGTAAACTAAAAAGATTGATTTGAGAAAATTGTAATAAATCAAGAGGATTAAAATATGCACTTAAATGATCATCTTATTTATTGATTTCCTTAAGATGTTAAATAACATAAGTTGGATAAAATATTTATCTACAGTTGTTGAAAATATGCATGCAAAAATATATACATTAAAGAAAATATCAAGCAAAACCTGTAACTGGAGAAAATTGTTTGCATCAATGTGCATATTTGGAAATATATATGTGTGTGTTTGTGTATATGTATGTGTGTGTATGTGTGTGTACACATACATCCACACTAGAGAGGACCCTAGGTGCTGACTGTGGAGAGAGGCCTCAGAGACAGTCCAACACATACACAGTGGCAGGGTGTAAGATGCAGGCAGGAACAGCATATAATGAATGGCACAACTAAGTAGCTGCCATTGTGTACAGGAACATCTGCACAGTGTATGGGCTAGACACTCCCAAGTCCAGATGGGGGATTCCACAGAAGGTTGTGGAGAATAACAGGGCTAAGATCCTGTGGGACTTCCAGATCCAGATGGACAGGAAGGTACTGGCCAATCAACCAGACAACGTGGTAATAGACAAGGACCAGAAGACAGCAGTGGTGATAGATGTATCAGTGCCAAGTGACAGCAACATCAGGAAGAAGGAGTATGAGACACTGGAGAAGTACCAGGGCCTGAAGGAGGAAGTAGAGAGGATGTGGAAAATCAAGGCCAAAGTGGTCCCAGTGGTGATAGGAGCACTTGGGGCTGTGACTCCTAAGCTGGGAGAGTGGCTCCAACAGATCCCAGGAACAACGTCAGAGCTCCCTATCCAGAAGAGTGCAGTGCTAGGAACAGCTAAGATATTGTGCAGAACTCTCAAATTCCCAGGCCACTGGTAGAAGACCTGAGATTGAGGAAGACACATTACACCCACAGGGGTGAGAGGGGAATTATATTTATACACACACACACGGTGCAAAATACATATGCATGCTCATGTGGACTTTAATATTGCAAACTGATACATAAAACAGATTTGTGCTTGAAAGCTTGCAAATGCTTATTATAGAAAACAAAATAAGTGGATTCATCAGTCTCTATATGTTTTATCTTCGTGTCATATAACAAAAATGGAACTTCATTCATGATATATATGCAGTACTCCAGGATGGGAGGGGATTTCCAAGGTGAATTGGGAAGACAGCTGGTGATAAGTTTTCCGCTCCTGATGTGATAGTTTGATACACAAGTCCTATATGTGGCCCCTTAGCAGACACACTTATTTTCATGGAGATCTGGTTGTCAATTTATGGGCGGAAAGTTACTGTAAACTCTAGGCCTCCATAAATTTAAGTTTAGATAAAGGAGATTAAGAAATCTGAATAACAAAGCCCTAGGTAATTTCATTGAGGCAAGGAAGTCTTGCGTGATTAAATGCAACCTATTAAGAAGTGCTGATGTATAAGCCTTTTCATATGGATGGAATGTACATGGATTGAACTTGGACGTTCTTTTTCAATCTAATGTGTCTTGCTGTGTCAGGCTAAAATGTGGAGGATATAATTGTATACCACTGCCCTTATGGAAATAAACAAGAACATTTGTTTGTATATTGCAGTAAAGCAACAACAACTGCTGTTACATCCCAGCCACAGAAGTGAATATGACAAACTTTTAGTATATTATTGCAGGAGATTGCCTTCTATCAGACCTTTAATTATTTAATTGGAGCTTTAGATTTCTCAGCAGATGGTAGTACTCAGTAGTATTTTCAAGGAGTGCTTTATGTTAAAATTGACAGCATAGTCAATATTATCAGGGGAAGAAAAACAGTTGAGGCCAGCCAAAGCTTCTTTGTTCTGTTGTCAATGCTTATTAATAATACATCCAGTATGGAAAAGCAAGAACATTGACAAGATGCATCTAGGAGGTCTATATAACATATCCCTGCCCTGGAGATTTTTGCTAAATGTTGAAAGAAGAAGGAGCATAAATGTATCCAAATGTTACCTGACAAAGGAGAAATTCAAAATTGTATAGGAGCAATTTTTCATTGGTCAGCATTTTAGCTAAGATTCAGGGCATTATCCTATCCTTCAATTTCATAGTGAAGCAATGAGGACTCATCGTATTATTCATGTGTGTTAGTACGACTTGTGGTGAAATGTTCAGTGCAGCCATCATTAATCTGATGTCCTCTCAATGTGTTGCAAGGATCATGTTGGGTATGAATTCTGGGAGCAACAGTGTTAATGCAGTTGGAAAACCCCAGACTGGGGAAAGGGCATATCATGCCAAATCTGGGGGAAGAAGCTGAGAACACTTTTGGTGGAATGCAGAATTTCTGTGGGGAAGGGGATGTGGGAACTAGCCTGTGCCCTAACTGTACTGGATACAATCTATTATAGTCTACTTAATTAAAAATAATTTAAAATGATTTCGGTCTGACTACATTACAAGCTGTCTCAATTCTGCAGTTAAACTGTTACCAAAGCAGTGAAATCCACTACACATATGCAAAATGTATTTTAAACAAGGAACTATTTCTGAAATGTACTCAGTGAAGAAATTCTGGAGTTTCTGAAGGATTCATTTGGCCTAAGATAAAAGAAAAATCAAAGGAAAAAAGGAAGGTATGATGTAAGATATAACTTCCACCATAATTACTGAATGAGGAGTTTAGGCAGTATGTTTGAACTGGGATACCTCTGTGGGTGTAGGAAGTTACATAGTCACAGCCATCTTGGGAATACCAACATTGTCCCTAGAAAAAGGACAGCAAAGGCAATGTTGTTCCAGGAAAGTCCCAAGGAGGCTTTTTATTCACATTGCCTTGATCCATTGTGATCAGAAATCTTGCTAAACAGCCATGCTGGCAATGATGATGAGTTGGACTTGGATTGCACTCATAGTGACTTCTTCATATGAGCTATCTTGCAAAGCAAAGCTGTGGGTCTTCGCTGGCATCATTCAAACCAAGCTGCTTCTCTCCAGCATATCCGTGTCTCTGTCTTTCTCTGTGCATGTGGTGCACGTATTTCACTTTCTTGGTTCCTCATGGCCACCTTGCGTTCTAGCAATTATAGTTCAATAATAGCTTTGAGAATTTCCATCAACATATTTGTTAATGGAGTTCAGCCACAGCAAGTAATATCAGCTAGCCAATTTGGCTGATTTTAGAAAAACAAAAAAACAAAAAACAAGCAAAAAGCAAAAAGCAAAAAGCAAAAACAAAAAGCAAAAAGCAAAGCTAAGCATGGACTCACAGCTCCTACTTAAGGAGTAGGTGGCAGATGTGGCCCCCTGGGGATGGTTTGCACAACTTTGTTTTGTATGCTAATTGCACCCTATCTTGGCTTAGGAGGCACTGTTCATGGTCACTCATGCCCTGGTCATCTCCTGGGTGGATTTCTGTAATGCACTCTGCATGGGGCTACCACTGAAGAGCATCCAGAAGCTGCAGTTGGTTCAGAATATGATGGCATGGAGAATAATGAGTGCACTTGATGAATGCATGTTACACCTTTGCTCTGCAAGCTGCAATGGCTCCCAGTGTGCTTCTGGGAGCAATGCAAGGTGCTGTTTGTCAGCTATAAAGCCCTTCATGGCATGGGGTTGGGTCATTTGCAGGACTAGCTAACCTTGATTGTTTCCACCTGTCCCATTCAGTCTGGCAAAAGATGCTTGCTCCAGGACTCATTGTTAAACAATGATATATTGATGGACTCAGAAAGTGTTTGTAGCACCTTCTCTTTGGAACACTATACTCCCCCCCCACCCCGAGATTAGAGTGGCCCTGCCCTTGCCAACTTTTCAGAAAGAATTGAAGACTTGGATCTGTACTTGGACATGGGGGCTGGGTGGTTAGTTGGAGTCCAAGCAGTTAATGTTTGATTTGTTGTGTATTATTATTTTTTTAATCTTTGTTATCATATATATTGTGATTTTTAATACTTATTTGTATCACCTTTTTCATTTGTTATTGGCTGCCCAGAGTCGCTATGGTGAGATGGGCGGCCATATAAACTGAATACATTTAAATTTTAAAAATGAAAATAAGCTGAAAAGTACATCCCAGAAGAAGGCAATGGGAAACCACTTCCTTACTGTTGCTCAATAAAGCACAAGGACATGTCCTCCTAGTCACCAGGGATCAAATTCAACTTGAGAGAGAGTTTTTGATGAACTCCATCTTGAATTAATATAAGGTAGGAGAGATTGTGGAGAATGGTGCTTGCTGTTCCCTACGCTGTTCTGAGCCAGTTTTGATGTGGTAGTTGTTGGAAAGGGCTCTATGAGTATTTTGTCCTGAACCTGGAGCCCCTGTACACTAGGAAGAGGGAATGATCCCACCTCATATGTGCAGCTCCTTCTCATACTTGCAAAAATGAGTGGTTAGCAGAGATATTGACAATTGAAATGATGGGATTGCTCATGTAGCTTTGAACATACTGATGTAGGCATCTAATGGATCTATTCCCCTTTGCATTTCATCGCCAAATTTCAGCTGCCTGGAGAGACAAACTAACTTACATATTAAATACATATATTGGGAAAGTTTTAGTTCACTATTGGTTGAAATGGTGTTGGATTCTGAACTTCTGACAGACCATGCTTCTCCTTAGCCTGAGCCATTACTGCTTGAAAATCCCCATCTCCAAATTAAGTTAATTATGTGGTTATTCATGGTTTTTGATTATGTGCCAAAATAGACTGTAGATAATCAAATAATTTGAATTTGGTTATCATTTAAAGACCATTTTTATAACCTACTGGATGGAAAGTAGCTGAGCTAGTATTAATAATGTCCCTCGTAATTTACTTCATACTGTAATTATTAATTCAAAGCCATATGACTCCTTGGCAGGCTGCAGCAAAGAAATCCTTACTTTTGATTAATATCCTTCAAATGAAATTGTCTTCACAAAGTCTTGAAAGGCAATAAGCAGTAATGCTGCAGATGGGATATAGATAATTTGCCCAGCAATGCCGTATGATTTAAAGGGGCAGACTTCAACTTCTATTATTCAGCCACAATTCTTTTACTCAGAGGTAGTAAGTCATCCTTCCTGCAGTGCCATCCTTGCACCTGAAAACATAAAATGGGTGGGGGTCCTCTTTTTCTGCTGGAAGTTTCATCCCCTCAGGGACAAGATGCTGGGGATTATTCTCTTTCTGCCACAGCCTAGAACAGTGTTGTCCAAACTTGGCCACTTTAAGATGAGTGGACTTCAACTCCCAGAATTCCCCAGCCAGCCATTCTGGGAGTTGAAGTCCACTCATCTTAAAGTGGCCAAGTTTGGACAACACTGGCCTAGAGACACTATTGATTATCATCCCAAGGAATGACTGTTGGCTATATTGGCTGGGATAATAGAAGGTAGAGTCTAACACACTGGACAGGGCCTGAGGTTGGACCAGGTTTTTAGTGAGTGTGTGGAGAATGTTCTCATGATACCCACATGCAAAACATCAATACCTTGTCTGGTTACGTTCAAGACTTTCAGGTTATTTGTCTCTAGCACTTCTGAAAGTAGATGTATGTCCAGCAGATCCAACAGAAACTCTATCTTTATACTCTTACCTTTACATTACAACTGCTTATGCCCTATCTTTAGCCATTTTCCTCCAGTTCCTCTATCTTTAGTGGTCCAAAGTTTTTCTGGTCCTTTAAAAGACTCAGTCTTTTCTTCTTCACATTACTTTAAATCTGAAACTGCACAGTAAATCTTTATTTCCTTTACATTGCTATTCATAACCCATCTTCTCTATGAAGACTTTGGCCCTACCAGTTAGTTCCTAGGATCAGCTACAGGTAAACTTGTAACTAAGTTCATATTCTTTCCCTGTTTATATTACCTCTGTTTTCTTCCTCTGCCTTTCTTGTTTTAAGCTGATTATATGGTTATTCGTGGTTTTTGATTATGTACCAAAATAGACTGCAGATAATCAAATAATTTGAATGTGATTCAAGTTTTCACTGAAAAATCTGTTGGATGGGGAGTTTGTTCATGCTATATGATTTTGGGGAAATAGTTGTGTCCTATGAAAAAAATCACTGGATTTTAAGATAAAGAGATTTCAGCTTAAAATCCAGTGATATCATCCTCCCCTTTCTCTTACCTGCTTTCCTGCCTGATGTCTGATGTTGAGAATAGCAAAGCAGCTGAATAGAAAGTGACATAGAACTGATTAAAAGTTATGATTAATTTATGTTGAAGAATATTGGGGAGGGAGTTATAATTTTGCTTTCTGATTTTAGCATACCTTGTATTTCCTTTCTTTTCTTCCTTTTAATCATTTTCATTCCTCTAGGTAGCTAGATGATAACATATGATGTTAATAACCTGTCAACCCCAGATATTTTTAAAGCGTTATTAACTAAAGAAAGATGTTTACCTGAGCTCTATTTGGAAAAATGATTTATTGCAGGATTTACAGTATGCAAGCTCCTTTTTAAGAAATTAAAACCAAAATAGAGTGAAATACTAACAGTCGTCGCTTCAGGTAATTACAAATGGGAGGCGTTTGCAAAGACAAAAGAAAAGCCTCTCAACGTGTTGAAAAATAAGATTGGCTCCATTATTATTGCATTGTCTGATTGATTGCTGGAGTTTTTATGCATCCATGGGAGCATCTGTCAGGATGTACTTGCCCAATCAATCACAAGCAATAGAAAACCCTGATTAGATATAGGCATGATATGACTTCTGATATGTATCTAAAAAGCCAGTTCAACAATGGCATCTGAGCTATTATTAGAAGGAGGTTTGAAAAGTGATGGTCAGAAATGGTGAGGCTGAATCTAATCTGTGGTACTTCCTTGATGGGCTTGTCCTCTATCTCAATTAGGAAAAATTGTCCCTTTAGAGCAGCAGAGGGGTATTTTTGCAGGTGTTGGAAACCAAGATCACTTCACCCTCTTTGGTTCTACCCATATCCTCTCCTAAGTAGCAATTACTATTATTGTTGTTGTTGGTCACACAACCAGATGTTTAGATTGGATTTGGCATTTTTATTCACCTATCGAGTCCTTCCCAAGGACCTGGATAGGCAGATGTTGTTGTTTGATGGTGTTAAAGGTATCATTATTATTTTAAATGTTGAGTTGGCAAAACATGCATGTGTGTGAATGGAATACGTCTGGTTTTGGCTATACCTGCTTTGACTTTAACTCCAGCCAATACCCAATACAAGTAGGTCCTATTCACAGGAAAAGCTGGTATCATCTTATGAAGTCAGGTCAAGGGTGGTAAAATCGAGTCAAGATGGAAGCACTGTTACACAAGGGGCAAAATGTTGGATGGCTCTGAGTAATTCTTACCTGCTTCTACTATTTCAACTATGGGATGTTGTGTAAGCAAGGAGCTAAAGCTAATTACAGCCTAAAGTTATGCAATAAAACTATAGTAAAAGTTATGTAGTATAACTCTACCCCTCCTCTTCTTCAGGAGAGTTTTCTGGCCTGGAATTGCAGGGGAGGTATGACAAACTGAAGATGGTTCTGCAAAAGTGGAACCGATGACTATGGCAAAAACCAAGGAATCAGTGAGTAGACTGGTTCCTTGGAACCTCTTCAGATAAGAAGGGGATGGGAGATCACCCACATGTGCTCCAGATGGCTGTTCCCTGCAAGGAAACCACAGGACAGTGATTTTCTGTGAGTTTCAGCATTGGGACATGACACTTAAATAGATAAATAATTTTCATGATTTCAGAAACTGGACACTAGAGGGGACTCAAGATTTTAGGTAGAGGAAAGATATATAGGCCTGCAAGATGGTTACGACAATAAAAATACTGAAGGAGACTTTTAAAGAATGGAATCAGAGAATAGTAACCATAATATCAACAATGTGTATGTGTGCTTCTATGGATAGACTATGTCCAAAAGATGCTATTGAAGAAATGTCAAATGTAGAACGAATTTTATCTGACAAGATAGAGATGGTATTGTAAGTGGATGGTATTGTAAGTGGACAACTGACAGGCCAAGAGAATGATTTAGAAAAGGATGTTTCACTGGATCTATAAAAGAAACTGGCCGAGGTTTTAAAATTTAAAAAAGATATACAAATGACAAACCAAGAGAGTGACCTGGATAATTTTTTCCTACTGGATTTACAAAAGAGGCTTGTTAAAGCCTTGAAGAACTCTGTGCAATGGGACAAAGAAGAAATGAAGAGAAATCAAATCCTGTGACAATATTTGAACAAACTAAAGATTAAGACTGTTAGAAGTAAAAGGAAGGAATATAAAGTTGGTTTATTTGCTCAAGGTTAAAATAAGATTTGTTGTTCCCCTGGCTACCCTTTACGGAATTTCTGCTGACATCAGGTCTGAAAAAAGAAGACGTTTGATGGATTTGTTTATAGATAAGTGATGGGATATAGGATGAAGAGATAAATGTTTGTAATTTTAGAGAGGGTGAAAAATCACTAAATTTGTTTATACTTCTTGTAATGAAGGTTGGAAGTCACTTCTTTATATATTTTTTCTCATTCTTTATTATATTTTTACTTTTCTCTTTTTTCTTTTTGGTTTCTTTTTCCTTCCACTTTTTCCTCCTCTCTATTTTCTTTTCTTTAAGTTTAGTTTGTATTAGACTTTACTATTATAATCAAAATTCTTTATATATATATATAGACACAGTGGGACGCGGTGGCACAGTGGCTTAATGACGCTGAAAGTTGCCGGCCAGAAATGGTTGACACTTCAGCGGTTTGAGCCCAGCTCCACACGGCAGAGTGAGCTCCTGTCTAATCCCTAGCTCCTGCGAGCCCAGCAGCTCGAAAGCATCTGCGAGTAGATAAATGGGTACTCTCACCCTGGTGGGAGGAAAAATGCTGGTGGTGCCTTGCATGGGAGATGGGACCAGTTGCTGGTAATGCGGAAGCCGCGTACGCCTGGAAAAGGCACGAAGCAACGGAAACCCCGCCTCCTGCGCTCGCCAGCTGGACTCTGCTCTAAGAAGGAGGCACTGGCAAACCACTTCCGAAACACCTTGCCTTGAAAACTGCAGGCACTTGTCCAGGCAGTCGCCGCAGAATCGGTCACGATTGAGTGCGGATAAATATATATGCACATACACACATACATACATATATATATCTTTTTTTAAAAAAACATACAGATATGATTTTCATAGGGGATCCTGCCAATTGTTGCTCTAATAGGTAACTTTCCAATTCAGGCCAAGGTAAAATGACTTTTGTGTAATATATTAAAAAAAAAAAATCTAGGAATCGAACAAAAAGGGGTATTTATTGAAGTATAATGCAAGTGGGGAACTCTGGTTCTATCTGTTTGAAGGGCTAGTTCTCAAATTCTCTGCACGAGATTACCTATGATTTTGTCAGGGCTGAGAACATCTAATGCCAGGAAGAAAAAGCTACAATAAACCATATGAAGGAGGACTCAGACCTCTCTAAAAAGTAAGATGAGCCAAAGACGTTCCCCAGAGAATTTGCTTCAACCAGTAACTAAGACAGCATTACCTCAGATGAACCCCAAAGGAAATGCTGCCTAATTCTAATGGAATAAGAGAGTTAAGGGTGGAATAAAGAATCTTGGTTATGCCTTTAAGAATTTAGATTGAATAACTTCTAAGCTGGAACCATCCTTATAGATACACAACTGTGTACCATGTAATATCAACTATTGACTTAAACAGTTTAATAGCTGTTGATACAGTTAACTTGATGGTTGTATCAAGATGCCAAGATATTATCAATGTAAGAATACCATACAGCCATCAATATATGTTGTGGTTAGTGTTCTCCAAAGTTTCTCATGTGATATAGAATCAAAGGTGTCCTTTAGATCTATGAAAGCAATGTGAAGGGAGCCTTTGGGAAGACTATAATATTTCTTGGCTAGGTGATGAACTATAGTACATTGGTTCATAGTTGAATCATCAGGTCTAAACCCTGCCTGCCCTGGGGCTAGGATGTTCTCAGAAAGCATCCAATCCAAAAGTTTATAGTATAAAAGCCCCCGCACTTTGGAACATTCTGCCCCCGGAGGGGTGATTGGCCCCCTCACGTCTGGCCTTCCGAAGGACCTTGAAGACCTGGTTCTGCCACTTGGCTTGGGGTGGGAGGGAACATCGCAAGCAGGGAGATGGCTAGCCCCATAGTGGCCGGCTGTCCCCACCCTGATTTTCCATCTTCTTGGATTTTGTTTCTAGTATTGTTTTAATTGTATATATGGTACATATTTTATATATATTTATAGTTTTAATCTCTTTGTAACCCGCCCAGAGTCCCCTATTGTAGGGGAGATGGGCGGGAGAGAAATCCAATAAATAAATAAATAAATAAATAAATAAATAAATAAATAAATATCTGGCATATAGTTTCCTGATCACAGGTAACAGACTAATAGTTTACAGGACTGAACTCATCCCCTTTTCATGCATATAGGAAGTGTTAGGGAATTAAGCCAGTCTTTGGAGATCTGTAAGTTGTTATTTATGGCAGTAAAAAAGGGAGCTAGCACAGATGCCCACCAAGCAGAGTTATATGTTAAAAATTCTGGTAAAATTATGTCTTTGTCAGAGGCTTTACTATTTTTCAGTTGGGAAATTAATTTTTGGACTTTTGAGGGTGAGATGGGAGGTTACTCAGGAAGGCCTCCTGAAGATGGATTAAATAGGAAATATCCAGCCCAAAACTCAGGAGAAATTAAATTGTTGTTGTTAGCTGGATTAAATTTTACTGAAGAATGGGAAATGAAGTGCCAGAACAGGCGGTCATCTTTATTTGTTATAGCTGGTTGGAGCTGAGCCCAGTTCTTAAATGCATAATTTTGTTTCTTCTCCTTAAGAAGCCTCTTGTAACTCTTCTTCAGAATATGGAAGGTTTCCCAGAAAGAAGGATCATTGTATATTGGGGCATTCTTATAGGCCACCATTACCAGAGCTTTCCGTGTCATACATTCTCTTTCTCTATATATATTTATTTAAAGAAAAAAGGCAAAAGTTCAAGGACCAGAGCTGAATTTTATGTGAAGTGGATTAAAACCTTGGAGAGCTGGGGACTTAAAATTAGTGCAAATATTTGCAACTTTGCAAATATGCAAAGTAAAAGAGTGCTGATAAATGCAGGGTGATAATAATATGGTGATCTTTATTACTCCATCAGCATCTAGAATACTCTCCAAGGTACTGCACATATATAATGTAAAAATACAGAATTAACTGAAACAACAGAATATCATCCTTATTTTCTCAGGCTGATGCTAATAAATAGACACATAGTGAATTTTTAAAACAGAATTAGAGTTGATAGACCCCAAAAATATTATTTTATTTTATTTTATTTTATTTTATTTTATTTTATTTTATTTTATTCTTACACTGTGCATGTCACTCTTTAAAACAAGGTTTTCCCTGTTGTGTATGTGTGTGTGTGTGTGTTTGCATGTGCCTTCAAATCAGTATTGACTCCTGGTGACTGCAGTTTTCTTGATAAGATTTTCAGAACTGGCTTGTCATTGCCCACTTCCTAGGGCTGAGAGAGAGTGACTGGCCCAGAGTCACCCAGCTGGCAGGACTAGAACTCACAGTCTCTGGGTTTTTAGCCTGAGTGCCTTAACAACTACACCAAACTTTCCCTGGATAGCTTACTAAAAGTTTCTTGCTGAAAAAGGTGCATGTCTTGAAGAACTTCTTATCTAGCAAGAAAAAAAGGATCTTACAAATCTTTGGGGGCAAGGATTCCTAAGATGAAGAGATAAAATAAATTCTATAATCTTAGCCCTAAAGAGAGAGGTACATGTTATCTAGAAGAACTATGAAGAGTAGTTAAAATAGAAACATTCTAGGCTATCTTTCTGCCTAAAAATCAGGCCTTGAAAGTGGCTTAAAAACAAATAAGCTGGTAATAAACCACAACACAAATAAAATGAGTGAGTAAAACAGCAGGAACAAAATACAGTAGGCAGTAATAAACAGTAAAGACTGACAAACAAGACTCAGAGCTGCACAGTATCAACCTTGGAGGGTGGAGAGGGGGCATTTCCAAAAAGCCTCTGCCTGTCATATCTCCCCATGCTTAGAGTCTAATGTTAAATATAGACAGTATATGGAATGTTCCTTCCAGTGCAAGGAAGAAAGACAGAGAAAGCTGAGAATAAAGGGAAAACCTTATTTGGGGGGAGGGAGGCAGAAGAAGATGTAGGAAGGGCTGTATCCCTGAAAAGAGAATTTTGTTACACTGTAAACAGGACTGTAAATCAGGCCTGGGCAAATGGTGGCCCCACAGATATGACTGAACTATAGTTCCCAAGGGTATTAGGAAGGGACGCTTGGAAGTGTAGTTCAGCAAATCCTAAGATCTATGACTAGCCGACCTCTCTGTAAATAAAGGAAATCGTTGGCCTTATAACTCTATCCCACATCATACTACGATGTACAAATTGCTACCTGGGAATGGGGACCAGGGTACTTCAGCCATTTTGAGATTAGTAATCTATTCCCAAATTTGGTATTCCAATAATTACTACAACACTCAGTTTTCAACTTTTTTTTTTTTAGGGTTAGGGTGCCATTTGCAGCAGTTGATACACTCAACAAATAAACAAATAAACAAATAAACAAATAAACAAATAAACAAATAAACAAATAAACAAATAAACAAATAAACAAATAAACAAATAAACAAATAAACAAATAAACAAACAAACCACTGCTACTGAGCTTTTGCTATCCATTAAATCTTCAGAAATGTTTATATCTAATTTTCATTTTTTAAAAAAATTATCACAAAAGCTAACTTTTGGTTCAGCCATAGTGATGAATAACCACATAATCAGCTTATGGACAGCCAAAAAAAAAGTCAACTCAAAGGGAGGGTATGGTGTCCCCAAAGCGCAATCATGGAAAATCATGAAGTGAGGAGGAAAATGTAACTATGCTATGTAATTAATCGGAAGACAAGTGTGAACACAGATAAGGTCAGTGTGGGAGAACCCAAATGAAATGAGCATTGGCAGAGGCTGTGCTTCTAACATATAGTTAAAAGAGGTGAGCTTTCATCAGCTCTGCCAAAAAAAAAACCTAGTCAAAATTGCAAATGTTTTTGGCTTAAGCATTCGACAGTGCACACTTTCTGTCTTAACTTTCTGTTTGCGCTGTGGGTTTTTCTCATCCTGTGCTGTTTCTCCAGTACTGAGCATATGAAAAAGATCACTCATTGCTTTATTGGAAGCAAAACAATAGCTCAGTCTTTGGCTTTGCACAAATGAGCCTATAACTATATCATAAACATTTTATAGAAGCAAGATGTAAAGAGATCTTCCTTTCTTTATTGGCAGTTAACACGATTGTAATACTTAATGGTATGCTAGGAAGCCTAATCTCAGTCACAGTTGAGTTGTACATCTATAACTTTCAACCTTGACACAAGAATAATTGTTTCTTATTAAACCCGTGCATAAAAACTTTTTCAAAATCATGAGGGACATTTTTATCTTGCAGGAATCTACTTGAAGTTGGATATATGAGGGAAACGCCATTCAGTGGGGCTATAGTATTCGACAGACTGAAACATACTATAAAATATTAAAAAGCACTATGGATGCTTTTTTCTATAAAAATAAAACCAATTCCCTGTGATGTTCAGTTTATAGTCTTGCTGCATTTCCCTGAGGGAATGTTTGCTCTTGGAAGAAGTGGTTTACAAAATATTTGTTTTCAACTCCCTTTCTTTTCCCTTAAATCATTCACTTTTCTTCACAATAACCAGAGTATAATGTGACCTCTAAATTTGAGACATTTTTATATTGCATTTTAAAATCACTTGGCTGCATGTTTTCATTTATTACTACTGAACTTTGTTCATGGGGGAAAGGAAATATAGAGTAGAAATTCATTGGTGTTATAAATGTGCTGTTGCACTGCTAAGTTTGACAATAACAGGAGTTTATTTTTCTATCAGCTATGTAAGTGTTCAAAAGGCTTGAAAACCATGGTTTTATTTCTATTTTAAAATCAAGAATATGACTGTGACAAAAGTCTTAAGGAGCAGGTAATGGAAGATAAAATCCTAACTGATTCTTGTTCTTTATGCATTTTGCCTTCTTTTACACACTCACGATCCATTATTGTGGGACTGCCGCACCATAATATAATTGCAATGATGTATAAGTGTGTGTGTGTGTGTTACAACTCAGGGAAACTTTTAAAAGGGGCGCAATAGCCCTAAAGTCTTAATCAGAACATGTCTACACTAGGCCATAAAGTGGATTTGTTTGGGTTTGGCTCAGTGAAAAGTTTGAAACCAGTAATTGTGGCTTATTAAAAAAATGTTTTAGCAAACCATAGATTACTATGACATATGAACTTAGTTATGGCCTACTTTCATTGTGGTTAACTGTTCTGAATCTTGGAGGCTAATAAGCAGTCTGCTATTCTTTTCAAGCTGTGATCCCTCTGTTGTCTTGTCCAAAATATTTATTACCTTTATTTTGCCATTTAATGCTTTTAGAATGTGAGCCTAAATGTCAGATAAAATAAACTTCAATTCCTTGGACACTAAAAAAACAGGAAGGAAGGAAGGAAGGAAGGAAGGAAGGAAGGAAGGAAGGAAGGAAGGAAGGAAGGAAGGAAGGAAGGAGTTGCAAATTTCTTTCTTTTAATGTACCTCTTCTCAAATGCAAAAATTCATACTGGAAGTATTTGAGAAATATCTGTTTTGCTTCTGTAACCCTTTGATAACATTAGCTACAATGCTGTGAACAGTGCTATAGTATATGTAGAAATTCTGCTGAAAGAACTGTAATTTTAAATGTTCATAACTCTCTGCTGTTTCTGTTTATTTTAATCAAATGTTTCAAACATGCAAGTCACAACATGATTGCTGTATTGTATGCTTGTAGTGTCCTTTCTATTCTAAGGAGCAGCATAAAAATAAAGCTTTTTGCTGAACTGTGTCTGTCAAAGGATCATCTGTTTAGTAAACAGAATGGAAGTGTAGTGAAATGTGTAATTACATTAAGAAATGCATTGGCTTTTGTAGCATTTGAAAACTCTCTTTCACTCTTCAATCATTTAGTAGAACACTTTGACATCAGTGTTTTAATTTATTTAACTGTTTGTGGTTCTGAATCACTTTAAAATATAAAATAAGGAACAGTGTATAAAATAAGGAACAGTGACATGAATTTGTCTGAAAGGTAAGTAACCTTTTTCCCCGCAAAAGCTGTGGTGTTTTGGATACCCATTTGAGAATACTCTGATGTGTAACTGCTTCATTTAGGTATTATCTCAAGGGCAAATGTATATGCCTTTGATATCACTTTAACTGATATGATATAAATCCTGTGAAATGTAGCATGATGGGTGCCAATAATATTTTTGTATGACATTTCTGTTTCCTCTCATATAATACTGTTCCAAAGATTTTTTTTACTTCCTACTCTATGGCTGAGAGAGAGCGTCTCCCCAAAGCAGTCACCCAGCTAGCTTCTGTGCCTAAGGGAGGATGAGAACCTGAGTCTCTCTGGTCCTTGTCCAATTCCTTAACTAATGTTCCTTTCTTCCAATATACTGTATGCAAATTTGACCATAATAGTCTTCCAGTGCAGGACCCCAAAAGGTAAACAGTTAAAAAATTAAGATAATAGATTTGTCAAAAGAATATCCGGAAATATTAAAACAAAATGAGATTGGTACAAGATCAGTTATCTGTTACATAGATTTTTTTATCTTTTGTTACTTCATATTAAAATGCAAAAGTATACATGAGGACAGAAATTTCTTAACTTTGTTTCTGTATAAGTCTTTGTGTGTATATAAATTGCCTTAAATCTGCATTACACATTTGCTTTTGCAATTGGATATACTTCTCTTTCTCTTTCTCTCTCTCTCTCAATCTGGATATGTATGTATGTGTGCTTTTTAGATGCGCAATACACAAATGTATATAGAGATACTTTAACAGGGATATGTTTGAAAAAACTTGATTGCAGTCATTAACCAACACAAGGACATTGATATGCAAAAATCCAAAACTAAATTGACAATATCAGGGTAGTTAGGAGAAATACACACAAAGACTTTTGGCTAAAAATAATATTGAGAATGCTACGATGTGAAAAGTGCTACAAAAGAGAAATGTGATTAAAATGAGCAATTTGGATAGTATAAACTTTAAAATGGTAGCATAAAATACAAAGAAATATTGATAAATAAAGCAATAAAAGTATCCAAAAGGGATTTGAGGGTAATAAACTTCTCTTATAGACCCCTGTCAAACCTGAGAAGAATATAGTATAATAGTATAATAGCTGACATAGTATGTACACACCGAGACATAATCATCGTAGCTTAATAAAACAATAACAATCTCCTTCATCTGCCTTTTCTAGGTTAATGATGTTTATAAAAGGATTGATGGTGAGAATGTGCAGGACCATTTCTCATAAATTGCTGACCATCTCTTTGGGACAGGGATCCTGTAAAACATTCTGTATTGTCTTAAATATATTTTCAGGGGCTGTAAGTAATGTCTTGAAATAAAGAGCATACCCGTCTGCACATTCAGTGGTAGCTGGGTCTGAAACATAGAGCTTCAATGCTACCAAAGAAAGAAGCCCACTGTGGTCAGCCCAGGTCATGTGATCATCATGGGCATATCCCTGACCTCTTTCCTGCCTCCCTCTGCCCCCTGCACCCAATCAGCTGGTAGCAAGGCTGAACAGACAATTAGCAATTGGCTGCTTTGGAAACAAGGCAGAAATCTGAAATCTGTTAATGGTGGTTAGCATTGAGGAAAGGATGAGGGAGTGACTTGGATGCCTGCTGGTGAGGTAAGGCTGGCTGGGGGACACTGGTGGTCAGTGGGTGAGACCTCCTCCTCTCTCAAGGGAGGGGCCCCTTGGGCACATGCAAGAATGGGGAGTGGGGGTGCAGTTTTCCTCATGGTCCACGGCCCCCTTTGTCCCACCTCCCCCCAGGAAAATGGCAGGCAGGCAGGAAGAGGAGGAGGAGGCTTCATTGGGGTTCCCCTGAGGGTCATGAGGGGACGGCAAGTGGTGCAACTCTATATTATAGGAAGGAAGGAAGGAAGGAAGGAAGGAAGGAAGGAAGGAAGGAAGGAAGGAAGGAAGGAAGGAAGGAAGGCAGGCAGGCAGGCAGGCAGGCAGGCAGGCAGGCCCAACCTCTTTCCCCCATATCCAATCAGCTGGCAGCAAGGCCCGATGGGTGAGCACCAATTGGCTGCTTTGGAACTGAGGTCAAAATCTGAAATCTCTTAATGGTGGTGGGTGTTAAGGGAAAGATGAGGAAGCAACCTGGATGCCTGCTAGTAAGGTAGGGCTGGCTGGAGGGTGCTAGCAGTCAATGGGTGAATGGGGGGGGGCCTTGGCAGAAAGGAAGGAAGGAAGGAAGGAAGGAAGGAAGGAAGGAAGGAAGGAAGGAAGGAAGGAAGGAAGGAAGACTTTTGATGCTCCCTGCCAGCTTCCCACAAGCAATGGGGAAGCCAGCGGCAAGTCGCAAGTTGCTCACACTCTCACTGCTTTTTTGCCCTTGGTCATTCTGTTTCTCTGTTTAGATAAGGAAATACCTCTGCAACAATGACCCAACGGGTCATGGGTTGTCTAGTACTCTCTAATCATAGCAGTTTAGTTCACCCCTTTTAATGACCTGAGCACAGTTTAGCCAAGCTGTGATTAAAAAGAAGCCTATAGTTTAACTTACAATGAAACTAGGTCAACTTTTTGGATAATTAGTGTTAGAAAAGCCAGATTCCATCAGTCTTACTTTGGAATCAGATCTCTTAAAGTTTAACAAAGTACTAAAATGTCTCTTTTTCTTGGGCCTCTGTGAAACCATTGAACTTTAAATTAATAAAACTAACACCTGTGTTTCAAATTAATAAGTCATGTTTAAAATATATTATATTTATATATATATATATATACACACACACACACACACACACATATATATATATAATATAAATATATATAATATATATATTTATATTATATATTATATATATAATAATTATATTTCAAAAATATATTTTAAATGATGTGGGCTATTTAGTTTAGAGGCTGCTTATTTTATGTTATGATTTTTACAATTGTTCGTAGTATATGATCATTTTAATGGCGCTTTCTATCCTATGTAATATCCTTAGTTATAGGAACATGATAAATACATTTATTATTCCTACTCCTACCTGAATAAATGTTTGCTTGAAATCCTATATGACAGAATAAGCCCAGCAGGGTTTGGGTGTTGTAATCCAACACATCTAGAAGCTGTCAGGTTAAGGAACAAGGTCTAGAGACCAATGGCATGGACTCAAATGATACTGAGAAAGATTAACTTTGATGCATAACAAGAGAGAAGCATGTTTCCTCTGAAGAAGGCTTATGTTAATGGAAATTGTTTGGGCATTTTATTATTTTATATGAATTGATTTTTTTGTATTTATTTTTCAGTACTGTTTAAAGCGTTTTTTGGCCTCCAGCTCTGGAGTATTAGATTCAGTGTGTTACCCCTGGAGCCGCCTGCCTCTTCTGCTAGTGTTTGTCGTTCTGGTCATCTAATCATCTCCTTCTGATTGATGACTAGACTGAACCCTGAATAAGAAGACAAGCACAGTCGCAAGACATTGATGGGACTAATTAAATAAGAAAGAGAAAGTCATGGAGGATTACTTGCCTAAAGGCCCTTCGAAGTCTAAAACTAGGGTTTAAACTAGGTTTAAACTAGTTTAAAACTAGGGTCTAAAACACATCACATTTCTAGGAATAGGAGCACACAGATGATTCCCACTTATTTCTCACTATATAATGTGTCTCAGGCATTTATAACAGGAAAACAATGTATTCCTCCTGTTTATTGATTAATCTTCTCCCAATCCATTAGCCTCAACCTACATGTTGCTATTGACCTATGGTGTTTGTGGCTGACATAGGGAAAGGAGCATCTTCCTATAGTGTCTCTTGTAAAATGTGCACCATCATCTTTAGCTCAGAAGTGAATTCTTGTACAAAACTACTATAGCATAGCATTATTTTAAAACCTGGGGCATGCCATTAGACTTGCATGGTTTTTAAGCCCTCAGTTTGGTTAGCAGATGTTATTTAGAGAGAGTTTTTTCCCATCATTATAAGAAATCAGGGTTTATAAATTAATTTCTACATCTTCCCATTGTTCTCTTTTTTTCAGAAAAAAATGTCAGTTTTGGAAAGGATATTTCAATCTCCTCTCCCCCCAAATCTCAGAAGCACATGCAAATAGGCACACCTATTTGATTTGTATCTCCCACCCCATTTATTTACCACATAGCTCACTAATGAGCTAATTTGTAGGATCTGTCATAACAACTGCCTAACAGATTTAGTTGTGGTATAATGTATTAGACAAATCTATCTCAAATGCATGTGATTATGTTTAAGGTAAATCATGGGTGTTCCAAAATCTCCAATTCGGTTAATAAATAAACTTCTAAATTCAGCTTATCTATCTGATCTTGGTTGATCTTGAAAAAAGTAAGCAGGTTTGGTCCTGATTAATACTTGGATGGAAGGCCATTTGGAAATCTCAAGGTTAACTGGGAAGTTCTAAAAAAAAGTCTCAGAAGACAGCATTGGGAAGTTAATTCAATGTGATTGCCCCCCTCCCAACCCCTGCCCTCATTAGATGGACAAAGAGAAACTCCACACAAATCTTCGTTTGTAAAGGAAAGCATAAGATAGAAAAGGACAACTTGGGGTAGCATATTGCAGAAAGTTTTTTTTTAAATCTTAATCGGAAACAGAGGGAAAATACTAAGCATGTAATTTCTAAGTTAATTTACACATGTCATGAGCAGAACTGGAAATTATAATGATTTGCAAATCATCTGCTACCTGGCAGATGTGTAATGATCCCCAAGGGAAGAGGCTGGGAAGTACATCTGTGCATTATAACTGTCCTCTGCAGTAACTAAGCTCTTCAGTTTCCCCAAATAATTTTTTTAATGAATGTGAGACAAGATGTAGCTAAAGCAAACTACTTTTAAGCTCAATTGATTTTAGTTATAGTCAATTAACCACACTTGTTATTTTCCCACTTAAATCTTTTGGCCCATTCCTTATACCTTTACCCACCTACTAAAATGAAACTTCAAATATGTGAAAGTGCGTTAGCTCACTGTAAAAAAACAAAAACAAAAACAAAAAAACCCCTCCTACATGGACTTTTGCTTCCTCTTCTCTCTGTCTATTCCTGTCTTACAAAGTAGATTGGCAATTATTCAAGACAGGGACTTGCCTTTCAGTTACGTCACCTTGTAATATAGCATGCATATTCACAATATACACAGACTAGCATAAATATGTCCTGTGGCTTAGAGACATTACTTAATGACTAGTTCTTGCTTGAGACCTAGCATCTCTTTCAAAGTTTTCTTTTTTAAAAAATTGCTCACTGTAGAACTGCAATAACCTAATTGTGAAATATCCCTCTAGGTGGAGATCCTTGTTCAAAGAGATCGTGTTATGGAAATCTGACTTTGCCTCGCTGCAAGGTTTCTTCACTTTCACAGCCCTCTTCTTTAATCTTTTATTTAGTTTCTATTTATTTCTGCTAGCACTAGACTATACCAGGCAACTTATTGAATGAAGAGAACATGGGAGGCAAATCCTTCCCACCCATTTATCTTATCTTTGTTTACACTCTGTTAGAAATTATGCTTTTCCTGCTAAGCAACCAATCTAAAGAAATCTCCATGAAAGGTGCAAAATGTTGTGCTGTAGCAAATGCAGTCAGAAGGCACTAAATCTGACTCAAAAGATCCCCTAATGGCTTATGAATCTCTTCGCTCCTTTTCACTGCGACTATTATTACTACTAATACTATTATTGCCATTTCACTTTCTTCCTCTTTGCTTCCTTTTGTTTTATCTGTTTTGTCTTTCTTGTTGCTCTTATTGTGATATAAATTATAGTATATTTATTCAATGCAATGCAATACAATATTCTGTATAACTGCTGTTTGGGCTATCATTAAATTATATCTTAGACTTGATTGTGAAATGGAAAACAAAATCTAAACATTTTTTGAAACAAAAAGATATAAAAATAGCTCCTGGAAAAGTCCTTGCTGCACTTCAGCATAGACAGCTAATGATACAACAATGCCTCCTAGGAATCATCAGGTTGCCTAGTGGCTGATAGGAGTGTAAGCTTGCTCTTATTTATGTGCATTCAGTCAAGTATGAAGTACTTCCAGCTGACAAAATACACAGAGCTGCTGTTGTCTGCAATCCCTTAAGAATCTGACTGCACTCCTGCACATTACACTTCGGCCTAGTCAGCAGGATCTCATGGCAATGCAGTCAGGTTGGGGTAGAGATGAGATGCATTTGTGGGTGGCTGGAAAGCTGGGATGGGCACCACTGGCTAAATGGCTGAATTGGTTGACTCTGCTGGTGGCACAACCAGAGACAAAGGAGGGAGCAACATTGCTGGGAGGTTTGAGGGAGCTGAGGTTAGAAAAGTGTAGACTGGAGCTGAAAGCCATATGCGGGGTAGTATGGCTACTGCTGACAGTACTTGCTCTGGAAAATGAAAGAGCTGGAAACATATATGGAGCAACAGATGCTAGTCCAAGGAACCACTGAAGCTGCTTAGCAATAGGGAGATGAGACGAAGGTGAAAGCTGCAACATTGGCTATACAAATGACACTGCCTAGAAAAGCAGCAAGAAAATGCAAAAGAAAGTCAGTGTCTGAGCCAAGGTTCATGCTTTGATTTTCTCCCCATAAAAAGATGCAAGTGAACAGAAGGAAGAAGTTGTTTTCTCCTTTTCAGAAGAGGATGGAGAAAGAGGCTGAAGCATCCCCAATTATTAAAAACTCTAAAAGACCAGGAATTTCTGGTGCGACAATGGCAAGCTAGATCAATTCTTTGGAAGCTCTCCAGACAAGGAGAGGATGGGAGACCACCCACACATATTCTGAATGGCTGCCCCTCATGAGGAGACCGCAGGACAGCATTCCCCTGCTGGTTTGAGTGCCAGGAGACAAAGGGATCAATCATCAAACTCACAACTGTGGCAGAGCCTTTTAAAGAACACTAAATTCATTAACCTCACATCTAATAACTTTTGGAAATTGCCTATTTTACTGTCTTAAGGCTATTAGAAATCTTTGGAACGACAAGCTTAAAGAGCTACCTGGTGAATTTGTCTTCGTTTCTGAACAAAAGAAAAAATAACTATAAATTTAAGAACTTAAAGAATTTGAAATAAATGGCAAAAAGCTAAATAAGATTTTGAACCAAAAGTTATAAACCAATTAAGGATCCAGACAAATTTGGAATATTGAAAATTTTACTATAAGATTTTGGAACTAACTATATAAAATAAACCACTTTTCATGGGAACCATAATTATTTTGTCTACTGTAAGTCATTACAGAGAATAGGAACTTTATGATTTAAACTAGACACTAGAGGAGACTAAAGATTCTAGGCAAAAAGCAAAAAACAAACCTGCCTTTGGTTTTGATTTGGATTTGGATTTATGAAATGACAGAAAACACTATAACATTTGAAATATTAAAGGAGATCTTCAAAGAATGGGGCCAGAAATTAGTAGCCACAATATCAACAGTATCAGTAACGATGTCTGCTTCTGTGGATAGACTATATTTAAAGGATGTTTATGAAGGAATGACAGATGTGAAATAAATTTTGCTTGAAGAAGAAATAGTGGAATCAGAAATATTGGATTAAAAAAAAGTGTGGATTACAAGATAGAGAAGGTATTTAAAGTGGAAATACAAATGGCAGGCCAAGAGAATGGCCTGGATAAGGACTCTTTACAGGATATACAAAAGAAGCTGGTTGAAGTTTTAAAAATTAAAGGGAAATGCAAATGATAAATGAAGAGAATGACCTGGATAATGTCTTTTTATTGGATTTACAAAAAGAGGCTTGTTAAACCTATGAAGAAGCCTATGTAATGGGACAAAGAAGAATTGACGAGAGATCAAATTCTACAATATTTGAATTAAGATTAAGATTTTCAGAGGTAAAAGGAAGGAAAATAAGTTTGGTTTATTTGATCAAGGTTAATACTGCACATGTTTTTATGAAATTCTGGCAACCCTTTATGGACTTTTTCCTGACACCAGGATTGAAAAGTTGATGTTTTATGGATTTGCTTATAGATAAGGGTTGGATTATGAGAAGAAGAGATATCTGTTTGTAACCTTATAGGGGGTGAAGAGCTACCAAACCTATTTATACTTGTGATGAAGATTGAAGTCCCTTCTTTGCATATGTCTTTTCTTTTTCTTTATTCTACTCTTTCCTTTTTTTTCTTTTTTCTTTTCTAACTTTTTCTTTCTTTGCACTTTTTATTCTCTTTTTACTTCCCTTTCTCTGAGTTTAGTTTGTATTAGTTTTTATTACTGTAATAAAATTTATATATTCCTAAAAGACCACCAGAAACCCCTGCCAAAGATACCTTCACAGTGAGGAATTCTACCCAAACATAGTTGACAGAGTTAAACAGAAAGCGGGAGAAACTTTACCTGCTCGATTGCTTTAAGTTGTGACCAAAGGCCTGAGCCTTTGTGGATGTCAGCAGAAGAGCTGCAAAACATGGGACACATTTCTACCCATCCCATGATGAATCATTGTCTTCAGAGTGCCACACCTGGGAATGTGGCAACTCTGATGGGTTGGTGGCTGTGGGCAGCCATCAATACTTATTTCCTACTGCCATGGATTGGGAGGAATCTTGACCACTCTGGGGCCAAGATGTCATTGAAGACATTATCCAATTGTGCCAGATGCTGCTTCAACATAGTCTTTACAAAGTACACTGGCAAGGATCTGACAATAGCCTTCAATCATAGGAATATAATTGTTCCTTATGTCAGGGGTGCTTCGCCATCTGAGGGGTTACCCCTAACTTTTCAGGGGCCTACTTTGGAGCAGGTGATAGGAAATGAGATAATGCTAATTTGACAGTTGGAAGATATTAACATGGGCCATCAATATGACCTGAAACAATAATAGTTTGAATGTGATACAGTGTTCAATGCGATTGGGCATCCTGTCTGCATAGCGTTCTGACCACTTGTTAGATCTTCTCTCTTTGTGGGCAGAAATAAATAAATTGGAAGTAAACACATATTACATTATTATATCTAACAAATAATAATTTGTTGAATGCCCCAAACAATATTTACTTCACTCAGAATCTACTCTGTAATGTCAAAATGGTGATGATTTCAGGGAGGAGATAAAGCTATGTTTCCCAATATATTAAATTTCATGATTCTTTATACTAATTTTGTAGATGTTATTAATATATCAATAGGGAACAACTGCAATACACACACACACACAATTACACTTAGGAGAAATCTTTAGAACAAGGATGGAAGCCAGAATAATGGATTAAGTTTAAGGATTTGAATTACCAGTTATCCAAATCCTAATAATAAATATAATTACCTGGCTTTAAAAATCACTGATGCAATATCCTTGCTCAATACATTAAAAAAAAAAGCCATAATTATAAAAGACATGAAAAAATAAAAATTTAATGCATTAGGAATGAGTAGCTCAAATCAGCACTGGATTTGGCAATATTAACACATTTACCATGGTGGATTTGCCCATATTAGTAGCACTGAATTGCAGGAAGTTTTGATAATGTCATTTTATGGATATGCAAGGAGTGAATACTTTCAAATTATCATGTTCCTGAAGTGCTTAACGGGCTGTTTCACATCCACAAATGACTACATAATTGGAAGATTTAGTGGCTGTTACCTGTTGGTTACCTTTTGTTTAAAGTAGATGCTGACAAATGAGCCGGAAGGGATCATTCTCTGTATGCATGTTTTACTGTTCATAAAAATTTGGTGGATAAACAGTTTGGAACAAAGTGAGTGGGCAGAATCATAGAGCTTAACCAAATAAGAAAAAAGAGCTCACTATAGGGGGCCTAGAGTCTGAACAAGCGACCTTGTGACTTCAAGTTCTATCTATCAAGTTTGCAAAGGACAAGCCCTGGATATAGTGTTAAAATGACCCAGAAAACAAGTTATATCCTCCCCCCCCCCCATATATTAAAATGACCAAGAAAACAAGTTATATCCTTGATATTTTTTTATTTTATATATACAGTAAAAAAGCACCCATTCCTCCACAGGTTTTGCATGTGTAAAACCTGAAAGAGATCATGCTAAGTTTTTTTGTTTTTTGTTTAGTGAGTGGGTAGCCTATAGTTGCTGTCAATGCCCAGGTTTGAAGCTTCACTCAAGCTCTTATTTACCTTCTTCAGTAAGACTACTTACAACTGTTCAGGTCATTACCATTCTGCCCCTCCTGCCCTCCAGCTAGATTCCAAATAGTTTTCAAGCCTGAAAATATATTCAATTATTTCAGTATACCCATATCTGATTTATTTAACCGTGCTTATAAAACAGCATTTTAGGAAAGGTTATAGCTCTAGCTGAATCAGTATGGGATGGAGGGGAATATTATCTTGCTTTGGAAAGGGAAATATGCCCCCAAGGTGGTACTTGAATGGCCTTCTGTTTGAGGAGTGATGTAAACTGGTTGCAATATTTTTGTGGAAATGGCATCCAAGCATTTCAGATTGCAATAGGATTCATACTCTGGCAAGGGAAATCATCTTTAGGAGTACTGTACATTTTCTGTTCAGGGCCCCTCTGGGCTGTGTCACCAGAGGCACCTTAGAGAAGAATCACAGCTCATGCTTTGCTTGTGTAAATATGGAAGTTCAAAGCAGGAGGGGCTCTGATTCATATTTTTCTTTCCACTCAGAATGCCCCATCTTGAAATCTCTCCCCATTCAATTCAGATGAACTCCACTCTGAAGAGAAATGGGAGGGATGTAGTTGCGTCAAAGTGCAGGGTAGCATAAAGAGACCTTGATATGTTTCCTCATGGAAACAAACCTATTAATTTTTGCTTGTTCAACAGTTTTGACCCCTTTGACAGGGACACTTAATAGTTGGTTTTAGAAATGCAAATAAGGCCATTTTCTTGCTGATAACTAATATTAAGAATTCATGCATTACATTTTATTAGTTTGCTTATTTATAAAGGCACTATCATTTTAATGCTTCTTTTTTTAATTACAGGACATTTTTAATACCTGACAAATGTATGGTTTCAAACCTTTTTGGCTTTAATTTCATCAATATTTAATGGATTTATAATTAGCACCAGCTCTTAGAGCTTTGCGGTACAATATACTGGTGCATAATTTTCATCAAGGAAAAAGAGTAAAATATTATGACTGGACTATAGCTATAAAATCTGTGCTAAGAAAAAGTCATGAGATTATTAACTGAATTAAAATGTCTAATTTTAATATAACTCTAGTGGCGTTTTTCTTTAAAAGAATTACAAAGCTAAAATAATCCTAATAATATTATATAAATAATGTATTTGGTCGAATGAATTCTTTAATACTGATGTCTGCAATATTATTTAAGATCATGAGGGAAAAAAACCCCTCCGATTCAAAATGAATACAGGCAAATCTATATAACATCATATATACACACACACATAATTGTAATTACTGTAGATACTTGTTGGCTTTAAAAAAACTTTTTGAAATAAACATGACTTCACATAAATGTATTTCCATATTGGGGAAAGAATTCAACTAGATTTTTTTTTCTTTCAAGGTAGGTATATCAGCCCTATTCAGACTTTTTTTTTTTTAAGTACTGATCTTGCATAGCCTCCTGATAAACTCAGCTGACAACATCTCACCCTCAGAATATTCATGCATACAGCACAAATGTCTTCAGGGGGGAGTTCAAGAAATATATTAGCTTCTGGAAGTAAGGATCTTACTAATGCTAGGATCCTGTTCCTTTGGAAGTTAATATACTTAATAATCATATGCACAGACCCTCCTCCTGAAGTTAATCATACTACTGTGTGGATGCCCTGAGGAAAGTGATAAAAGTTCTTTCTTTCTATCTGTCTGCTGCCCTAATCACCAGAGTAATTCTAGATTTTGGAATTAATTATAAAAAAATCCTTCCCATGGGAAAGTCAAATTGTTTTGAATTTTTTAAAAACATAACAAGATTTTAAAAATTGCACACTAGAGGAACTGAAGATTTCAGTTAAAGGAGAGGAACACCGAAACTTGACTAACAGTTACAGGCACAAAATATATTAACACTGGAAATATTGAAGGACATTTGAAAAATGGAGTCAAAAGTTAATATCAACAATGTCAACAGTGATATCTGCCTCTCTATGGATAGACTGTGTCTAAAAGATGTTATGGAAGAGAAACAAGTTTTACCTGACAAGATAGAGACTGAGTTGAAAGTGGATTTACAAACAACAGGCTACAATAATGACATAAAAAAAAAGATGTTACACTGGGCATACAAAAGAAACCAGCTGATGTCTTAATAATTAAGAGAGACATACAAACAATAAACCAAGAGAGTGATCTGTATAATTTTTCTATATTGGACTTACAAAAGAGACTTGTTAATGTTTCTCATGAGAAGGGATAAAGAATAAATGAAAAGACATTATTTGAATGGACTAAAGATTAAGATTGTAAGAAGTAAAAGGAAGGAATGCCAAGTTGCTGATAGAAGCAAATACGTGTAGCTCAGGGTTGAACTATGGAGTCCTTGGGGTTCTCTGAGCTTGGTTGTTTTCTTGCAAATGTTCTGTTACCTGGCTAGGTAACATCTTCAGTGCACTGTTTGCAAGAAAACAACCAAGCTCAGAGAAACCCAAGGACTCTACAATATAAAGTTGGTCTATTTGATCAAGGTTAAAATAGATATGTTGTTATTTCTGGTTATCCATAATGGACCTTTGCTGATGCCAGGACTGAAAAGATGATGCTTTATGGATTTGTTTATAGATAAGAGATGGAATATGGGAAGAAGAGATAATTTGTTGTAATTCAAGAGGAGGTGAAACATTATTAAAATTGTTTATACTTGTGATGAAGGTTGGAAGTCACTTCTTTATATATTTCTTTTTCTTTACTATATTCTTATTTTTATTTTATTTTCTCTTTATTCTTTTTGTGTTTTCTTTTTTTTTCTTTTCCCTTTGCACCTTTTATTCTTTCTATTTTTCTATCTTTCTTTTAGTTTGTATTAGTTTTTACTGTTGTAATTATAATCTTTAATAAAATTATTTGAAAAAAATAACATTAGTAACAAGCAAATACTGAACTGTAAATTAGAGGTAACACAGACCAGATCATGACATTTGATAGGAATGTCCAGGTATTCTGTTCCTGGTTGGTCTATCTAACCTGAGCAGGGTCTTCAATATCCAGAAACCTGACTTTTCAAGGGCTGGTAATGACTGCAGGAAATCATTGCCTTAGACTGAATTTAAACATTTACAATCCAATATATACCTCCTTGTGTTAAGGAAGTGCAGGATGCAGTAAGTTTCACTTGTTAGTTCTGCACATGCACTGCTGTATGTCATAGCATTTTACTGGCTCTTTACCTATCTATGCAGCCATGAAGTCACCCAAACAAAACTCACTTTTCTTATAAGGAGCTAAGAGTAGAACTTAGTTTAGATTCTCATAGGAAAGCTTTCATAGGGGAACAAGAGACAGTAGCTGGGCTGTATAGGAAATAAATTGTTTAAACAAACTTTACTCCCAAACATTAAAAAAAATCTGTAAATCCTTGTCATTGAAGGAAACACTTCAAAGGCTCAGAGGAAATAAAATAAATAAGATATAAGATGAAGAAAAAATTTAAAACCTGAAAGTTCAGCTTGGGTGGTTCTAGTTAGATGATGCCAATCATAAACTGTGGAATATTTTATTAGAGAAAGATTTAAAGTCACCTGAAAAATTATAATCCTCTGGGTTCCTCCTTCAGGAACAGTCCCCCAAGGAAAACTTGTCTTCTGCTAAATTTTTGTCAATTAACAGCCAAAAATACCTAATTCTGCAGTTAAGAAGGAGAAAGGATCAATCTTTTTCCTGCTGTAAAACCTGCTGACTCCTTAGGGAGCCACCATCTTGAATTCCAATTACGTTACCAACCCCTGTAGAGTGCATTGCAATAGTCAAGATGGAGGTGAATAACATATGGACAGCAGCTCCCAATTCCAGCTACCTCAGTAATATTTGCAGCTGACACACCAACCATAATTTTGTGAATGTACTCCTCACCATAACCACCACCTGTGAATCTAGTGACAGTTGAGAATCAAGAAGCACTCCCAGATTTTAGACCTGCTAGGTGAAGTGCAATCTCATCTAAGACATGTCAGTCCCAGAGTTTAGGGACCCATAACACCATTTTGTCTGGATTTTATTTCAACTTGTTCTCCCACATCCCACCTATTATTAAACTGATTGCTTCCTTGAAGTTAGATGGCAAGGAGAAATCAAAGTGGATGTCATCAGATAGAGATGGTATCCCCCTTCAAAGCCTCACTGATTTCATTTACTATTAAACAGGATGGGGAAGAAGATGGAATGCTTGGGTCAAGGGTCAAAGGTCAAGGTATTAAACAGTAGCTCCTCAGCCCTAGTCTGGAAGCACAGCAAAACAGCATTCCAAAGACCATAAACAGTTGTTCCTAGAGGGGAGGGGGAAGTAATGAAACATCAGAACCCACAGCTCTCGTGAAAGCAAATAAGGGGGTGGAGTTTGTATGAGACCAGGATTTCAAATAGTTCCTAATTTGTGCTCAGTTTGATCTGTTATGAGATTTCTCCCACTTTTGTTAAGCTGTCATACTGCTTCTCCCTGTTCCTTAATCAAACAAGAAGCTGATGTGACATAGCAGAAAGATGGCACTTAGAACAGTTGTGACAGTTGCCTGGGCTATCTCTATATTATATAAATCAATCAATTTCATCTAATAGAAATCAGAGCTTTCACCAAGTGCATTAAAAACAAAAAAATCTTACTTGAATATATCAGGTGCTTGGGAAAGATCATCTTAATCACTCCTCCACCCTTTCAGAGGGTGATGTCAATCAGTCCAAATGTCCTGTAATGGTAAAAAACATAATTATGCAAAATTATGCAGTCCATGGCCTAATTCCAAAAAGGTTTACTATAGCCAGGAAGTCAGTTCAAAAGTGAAAAGTGAAGTTCTCAGCACAAGAAGCATTTTATAGATGGGAAATAACGGGGAAACACAAATGGCTAAATTATTGCAAGATACTAGAATGTTGTCAAGGAGAATGTAAAATAAAATCAAGAGAAGAACTGGTGACAGAGGGATTTAGTTGTCAATGGTTCTCTTACAATTATTAGAAAGATTTAAAGTACAGAAAAGAATTTATGATTTTAAACATTGTAAGACCGAGTTTGAAATAGAATTGTGTACAAATGATGAGCATGTAATTGCTAAAATGTATAAACTTTTATTGAAATTTGAAACAGAAGAACAGGTGAAAGAATGCACGATAAAGTGGGCTAAAAAAATTGGTTATAATATACGGATGGAACAATGGGAAAATACGTGGCTGAAAGGATGGAAATTTGTACTATGTTATAATCTTAAACAGAACTTTTATAAAATGATGTGCCATTGGTATACGTCACCTGAGAAATTGTCTAGAATGTATAAAGAAATTTATGTTGGGAATATGAACAACAAGAAGGGACATTTTATCATGTTTGGTTACATGTAAAAAACCTAGAAAATTCTGGATTCAAATACATACATTGATTCAGAGGATTTTAAAGATTAATATACAATTGAGACCAGAGGTTTTATTTTTGGGATTGATGGACAAACAGCTGGAAAAAAATTATGGAACTTTGTTTTTGTACACGATAACTGCATCGAGATTATTGTATGGACAAAGATGGAAAAATTCAGCATTACCCACAATGGAGGAATGGTTGGTGAAGATGATGGAACTTGCTGATATGGCTAAATTGACTTATTTGATCAGAGAAAAGACAATATTTAGATTTATTGCTGATGGGAAACCCCTTATAGACTTTTTTTGCGTGAAACAGAAAGTAAATGAACTTATGATTTATGGTTTTGATGATTAGACAGGATAGGTTATAGAAAGTAGAGAGGTATGTTGTAGCCATAGAGTAAGAGGTAAATTTATAATTATACTTATAACTGTTGTAAAGAAGATTGAAAACTATTCCTTTATATCTTTTTTCTTTATTTTCTTTTTTTTTAACTTTTTTCTCTTTCTTGCACTTTTAGCTGTTCCTCTTTTATTTATTTCTTTTTCTTATTTTATATTAGTTTAAATTAGTTTTTATCTTCCTTTTTTAAAAATCTAAAAAGTGAAGTCTAATCAAGGTTCCAGAAAATCTCTGGAATGACAAATCTGAGCAACATAAAGTTGGTATACCTGTGATGTTTTCTAGGGAGTTATGATTTATGGGATGCTGAGTAAGACCACAAAAAGACTCATTAAAGTGTTTGAGGGTAAGATCTGGGAAACAAGAGTGCTAAAGAGGAACAGCATTGTGAGTCACTCATGTACTGTATGTGACTCTGGGGTTGAAGACAGATGGGAAAAAGAAGATCAAGGCTTATCTGCCAGCAGATCATCAGCCTGCCAGTTCTTCAAATTGAATGAGGTAAAATGCTAATTAATTGTGTAAGTCTTTTCCTTAAACTTAGATGTGTAAATAGGAATAGTTCTAGTAATTAGGAGCATAGAGGGGAGTGTTCACATGCTAGGAATATGTATGTTTGGCATACATCATATTGGGTTGATTTGCTTATTTAGAAAGCTTTAAAAATAAAGAAAAGTCTAGAGGAAAAAAATGGTAAATGAAAAGGTCTTTGCTATTCTACACTACTATTTGTACTATTAGTAATAGTACTGTATAGTGTACTATTACAGAAGGCAGGAGATTCACTTAAGGACAAATATAAAGCAATTAGTGAGCCTTGAAGTTGGAAAGGAAAAGTGCTTGTCTGCTCATATAAGGCTTGGCTTATATATATACAAATTGCTTCTTTCTGTCTCCTTAAAATTGGATAATTGAGAAATAAATCTGGACACCTTCTTGTCCTGCCTTTTTTCAATCAGATCTTGAAACCTATATCCATGCATTTGTGGTGACCCGTGTTCTTATTAGTGTGATGTGGGTGGAAAATCATCCAAACATGCTGGGCTTCATCTAGTAGACCCTGATTTCCACATCACTATTCCTTACAAGTGGAAGGTTTATCTGACTTCTTATATTGAATAGGGTAGCGCTGCTAGTCACATGGCTGTGGAGGCTGCTCTTATACAGTAAGTCTCAAACAGAGTCCTAGGCAAAAAAAGGAGAGTAATTCTGACTCATGTACAAAACTCAACAGCCAGGTTTAGAATCTGCACCAGAAGCACTGCACATGTTTTCAATTTGTTTCCAGGTGAAATGAAATGTGCTGGTTATGACTTGTAAAGCCATATATGGCCTTGGTACAGATGATGAAAGAGAAGCCTCTTATGTGATCTGTGTTCCTGGTTATCATAGGAGGGTCCTGTACAGTTTTCATGGCCTCCTCTAGCAACAACGTGGGGTGCAACCTTTTCAGTAGCTGTCCCAATTATTACAAATGTATTGTTTAATTGAAGTGCCTAACTTCCTTGCTGGCTTTTCAAAAGGCCCTAAAACACATCTATTAAAATATGCTTTTAATTCTTGATTATAATTCCTGTTTTTAGTATTTCAACTTTTGCTCTGTTTAAACAGCTGAGACACCTCAGGAGCTGGCAGTATAAATTAGATAAATAAATGTTCAGGAAGTCTACTTAACATAAAAGCAATGTGATTAATAGTCCTTCTTAATCTATAGAGAAATTCTTGCTTACAAGCCTTATGGTTCATTAATATACACAGTGGTGGTTGCTTCAGTTATCCTCTGCAACCACTTTAGTTTGTTCCAAAGCAATAGAATAACAAGAGCAAATGAATACACTGAGACCAGAACAATAAAAAGATGACAAATACAGAAACTATTGCCCCCTCAGTTTGCCAATGGACCATACAATCAGAGCAATTCAATTTACCATAAACAAAATGGTGAGTACCCTTTATTTTAAATAGTTACAAAGGAGAATTGGCTGGCTGTTTCCCCACTAGCTCTTAGTTCTCCTTCCAGGAGTGACTTCCCCCCGCCCCTTCACTGTAGTTTAATGAGCACAGTAGATAACCTCCATGATGGAATCCTGATCCAGTTTGTCTTCCCCTCCCCATGTTTTTAACTGACTTTTCAAAAGCTATTCATACAATTCCCCATTTGGCAAGACATGGCTACGAGCCCTAGGAAATGTTCTACTGATTGACTGTGATGGATGAATTTTTTGCTTGTTCTGCTTCCTTGCTGTAACCTTATGCTAATGTCAGGGATGGAACTAGTCTTTCAAATTCTAAGCCTTTTTTTCTCCAAGTACTTCCTACCCTATCCTTCATTCATTTTTGCCCTTGAACCATGTTCTGCAAATGCAGGACACATGAGGCATAATCTTAATCTTGTCTAACTGGCACAAACTAAGGATAAAGTTGCATTGTGAATTGGTTATTTTTGTCATAAATTAGTTTTGTATTATGGATTTGGTTTTTCTACTATTTCTTAGAGGTTACTGTTCTTTTTGTGGTGGAACAAATGGCTAGGGTGTAATATTATTAATGTATGCAAAGTACAGCTTCCTTATCTGACACTATTCATCATAAGCCAATTAATCATGTGCCAAAGAATGCAATATTCTATTTCAAGCATAGACCAATAACTCTTGGTGAAATTAAATCATCTTTCAGGAATATTTCATTTCTCTAAGCTAATAATTCAGTGCAAATGGATTTCTACAAAGATGACTGGGGCATGTTTTGCGATCTTTTCATTAGGTTCTCCATCTTGTGTGTATAAAATCTTTTACCACATTCAAAATGACATCTGCTCTTAGTTTCCATCGTTACATACATAGTAAAAACAAGTCTACTTGCTGACCTAAAACCTACTGTGGGTATGTAGTGTTAATGCTTGCTAGATAACTTTAGGCAGGTCAGTGTCTTTTAGCTTCATTTAACTCACCATTTATTGAAAGAATAAAAGGTTGCCTTAATCTTTTGGGGAAAAATTCAGGATAAAGATACCATGAGAAAGATTTGGCATCCAACTTGGGAGCAATGTGAAGCTGCATCAAACAAACTTTAATGGATACTTCATTCTTTACATTTTTTAGGAGCAGGACTTATATATTTTGGGAGTCCTCTGTATATAAGCGAGTCATAATTGTCCGGTGGAAGCCACAATGTCCTCATATGTGCCATGACAGCATTGTGCAAATAATTGTGCCCCCTTGTGCCCCCCTCCCCCTGTGGATGCCCAATAAATCGCACAGTCAGGATTCCTAACTCTGGTTTTATTAATGCTGAATGTAGAGACTTGTAGTAGGAAAATTGTCCATGACAGCAGGATGATTAACACAATGCTTTTGTGAAAATAACTTCTTAGACTATTTCTACTCCCTTCCCTGCCCTCAGCAAAACTTGGTAGCTAGCTAGAAGATAAAGGGTGCTGGGATATTTGCAAAGGAAATACTAGCAAGCAATGAAGGAATTAAGTATCTATCTGCCTATGCTACTTTGTAGGTGCTTCTATTTTCTTCAAATTCTTATTTGATTGATTGATTATATGCCATCAAGTCATTTTTGACTCCTAGCAACCACATATATTGTCCATGACAATATATCCCTAACCTGGACTTTCGGATCTTCCAAACCTGCACTAATCATCACCACTATAACTGAGTCCATCCACCTTGCTGCTGGTCGTCCCCTTCTTCTCTTTCCTTCCATCTTTCCCAGCATTAAAGCCAAGTTCTTATTATCTCTCCAAATATGAGTTTGTGAGATAACATTGTTTACCTTCAGTATGACAAATATGTGTCATAGAAGAATTTCATGAGATGAAAACTAGTTTTTGATTTATCTTTCAAGTAGGGTGGCCTTAAATTAACTGTGAATGTGATAATGGTGCTAGAAGAAAGATTTTTTCCCCCAAACTTTCTTGGGGATGGGATTCACATAATACAGTATATGTATGACTCAGGGCCTTCTCTTCTCTTCTCTTCTCTTCTCTTCTCTTCTCTTCTCTTCTCTTCTCTTCTCTTCTCTTCTCTTCTCTTCTCTTCTCTTCTCTTCTCTTCTCTTCTCTTCTCTTCTCCTTAAACTGAATTGGGTTGTCCTTGAATCACAAATTCAAATTGAATCATACCCCTGTGAGTACTAAATCATTAATTCTAATTAAACCAAAGCTGATTTGCAGAAACCTAATAACTATGCTATAGTATTCAGAGAATTGCCCTTTTCCCACCTTAAGAAGGCACTGAGACCAAGAAGGTGGGAGGGCTGTCACATCCTCAGTACTGTGGCATTATGGCTTCTGCTTGCCTCCCATAATTTGGGCTTCCTTTCCTTCTTTGCCATGCATGTAAATGGAGGTCAGCCTGGTCATTTCTCCACCTCCCTCTATAATTTTTATCAAGAGTGGGAGAAATATAAAGCCCAGATATATAAAGCCCACCCAGCAGTGTTTGGATTAGAATTCTGTAAGATAATAATTATAAATAATATTCAGACTTTAAAATTGTAATGTTTGTGTTACGAATCATAATATAAACATCACAAGTAGATAGTCAGGATAATAGCAAGGGAGCACATAAGTAGGGTTACCAGATGTCAGTCAAAAGGAGGATATGCCCTCCTTTTTGATTCATCCAGCAGGCAAAGGCTTACAATCAAATATTGTCTGACTTTTTGAGTATCTCTTCCTGAGCAGCTTTTCTCTGAGGTGCAGTGATTCCCTAATAAGTGCTAACCACAAGTTAAGAAGCTCTGCTCTGTGACCTTGGGTAGCACCCTCTGGCTTTGCCCTGCTTCCTGAAATTGACAAGACTTTAATCAGTTACACACTGAAGACTTTTACCTCCTAACTGGCTCTAGCACATTCCTGTGATTGAAAAAACAATCTTTCTGGTGCTGGACAAAGTAATTTCATACACATGTAGGCCTAAGTACATTTTTTTTTAGTTTAGTTTAGTTTTTCACTGTTATTTTTGTTGTGGATGCCAAGAAAATTAAACAGTGTCTCCTCCTGCCCCTGCCTTTGTCCTCCTTTCCAATTGTCTGTGACCTCCTTTGCCTGTTCAGATATCTGGTAACCCTACACATAAGGAAAGAAAAAGGTGATTTACCAATGGATACAGACATACAACTTTGATAAAAGGACATATTTTACCACACAGCTCCCTAGCCACCACCAACTATTTGGATTTCATTTGACAGGGTTTTTTTTGTCATGTGTTCAAAACTCAGCAATTTTGAAAGAACACTTGCACTGGCATGGAGGACCCCATAGGGTAGAAGTTCCAAACCTCTTTTTCCAGAAACTCTCTGTGTCTTCACCTCTGGCCTACATCCTGCCATTTGGAATAGCAGCTTGGTAGTTCTTGTTGCAATGAACGAAACAACATAATCTGTTTTGGTGTATATCAGTCATTTCTACATTAATCTCATCAGAGTTCCCTTTCCCAATCCCTCAGCCAGATATCTCAACCAGCCTTACAATATTCCCCACTCTTGCCACCAGGATTTGAGCTTGACTTGAAAGGCTGTTCAGACTAAATTGCAGTATTTTAGTATTTATATTTGAGCATTTAATATTTGTATTTGTAACAGTATTTCTTGCCCTGTTCCATTTATATGGAATATTAGACATAAAAATTGGCATATATAAATTTTATCAGAAAAATAAAATATTGGAGATGTGGATCTTCAGCACTTCATGGCCTACTAACTTTAAGGGGGCAGCAGTATGTAGACAGAGTGTTAAGAACTCTGTGTCTCCTCTTTATCTGTCATTCTGCCTATTCTTTGTCTAAGACATTGCTCATATAAGGTCATTCCTTTCCACCTTTCTTCCCAGTCACACATGTACAGAACACATGATGTTTTGACTCTCCTCCTGGTAGAATGTGGCTAGCTAGGCACTAGGCTTTGCCTATCCCTAACATTTACCTGTAAATAAACTTTTTTTTTTTTTTTGGTTATATTTATAAAATCTAATCCTTAGATTCCCACTCTCAGAAACACCCACATGCACACAGACAAAATGCATCAACCTCTAATGTAATTTTTTTCTTTGAGGGGGAGGGGGTAGAATTTGTTCTTCCCAACTGCCTCAAAGCAGCTATAGGTCACTGACCATTTCTGAAAGGTAAAAACTCAAAATAACTAACCCCAGCTGACCAGGAAGACAATATTAGATTGTGCTCTCCTGCTACTCATCCAAAGTAGTGTTTTCCAACCTGTGCCAGCTCAAGCAGTGCTGTCTGGTTTCTTGAATGTGTAAAGAGCAGTCCTTCCACATCAGTCATTGGTTAATGCCCTGTGTGGCCCTATCGTCTTTGGTTACTAGGCTGATATTCCCAGTTTCATTCCTGGGAAAGAAGAAGAAATCCACTTTACTTGTACAAAAAGGCCCTTGTAGGGCTGGTTGAGGTGCTGTGGTTTGCCCCCACTGAGGTTATCTTCATCTGAATGACAGTCTTGGTTTTGATCCAATGGCTTAGAATGGGGCATGAGGCTGCTTCAGACATTCCCATTTATGGTTTCAAATACAAATGATTGGCTTAGCTTGGCTACTGTGAATGGAGTGGCTGTTCACTTGACTGGCCCTCTGGATTTAGACCCTGAAATCTTGCTGGGAAACGTGACATTTACTAAATACCTGAAGTGTGTCAAATGAAGGGAAGAATTGTGAATAAATGTCAGTATGTTTGTGGCCTGGCTGACTGTTCTGAAAAGTCATTTGAGAAATTGTGTGACAGGCTAACTCAGTCTTTAGATAAAGCTGTTTATTTATTGCTCTGGAACTTGTTGAAAATGATTAATGATTGTCCGAATGGCTTCTGGAGCAACCCACACCAATTTTTTCACTTTTCACACCAAAGGCTAGAACTTGTATCAGCTTTTATTTTTTAAATGTAATTTCCTTGATGCTTTAATTTAATTTTAAATGCCCAGGTTCTGCTTTTAATGTACTGACCCAATGTTCTGCCCTCAAGTGTGATCAGGCAGGCATTTTTGGAAAGTCAGTGAGAAATATGAGGGCAACAAGCACCTCCCACTCAGTCTTTGTCCTCAGTATCTGAAGATGTGCAATGGTACTTGGGAATGACCTTGGGACACAGAGGAAGAGCCACAGTCAGATAAGAGGCAGCTTAGCCCACAGCAGAAATGTGGGTGTGGCAAACATTTCAGAAGGGACCCTCCCTAGTTTCTTGAGCTGTAAAGGTGACGGGGGAGAAATACACTTTCAGACTTGCAAGATTCTGTTAATGTAACCTTACAATAAAGTAGAATTAGTTCATCTGGGTGTGCTTCTTGTCTGAACTACCTCATAAGGCTGACAAGAGGAGATGTAGACTACCTCTAAATATAGAGGCTTCACAAACTAGTAGAGCTTTTCCACAGCTCTTTCCTTGGAATGTTTGCTCACCTTTTAATTTTACTCCCAGCCTTGGCCACAAAAGCCCTGTTCCTTAACACTGGTCTCATGCAATCTTATACAGGTATACTCAGAAGGAAACCCCATTGAGTTTATTGGGCCTACTTCCTATGGGTGTGTCTGGTTAACATGGCCCAGCACTCCATTCCTATGGATCTTCATGTTGGTGCCTTGGTTTCTGCTGGCCTAGATCCAGCAGGCTAGCAATCCAAATGGTTCAATCTCCTCTTGGGTATTTTGAAGCCCTACATGGTTCAGAACCTGGGTATTTTGGGGATTGTCTATTCACACTGATAGGAAAGGAGGGTTCTCTTTTGGTCAGATGGAGTGTTACCATTAGGGGACAGAAAGGTGAGCCTTTTTCATTGCTACCCACTTCTGTAGAAGAACACTGATTCCCCCAGGATAAGAACAGCACAACCCTTTTGACATTAAAGAAACTAGGCCTGTCTGTTCCAGGAAGCTCTTGAGGACTGATTTGAGAGATGAGATCTTCCTGCCCAATAAATGATGACTTATTTGTTTTGGGGGTGTATTATTCCTTGGCGTAACACACATTGGAATTTGTTACGGTTGTATTTTGCTACTGTTTTTTGAATTGGACTCTTGGTTGTAACTGAAGCAGCATATAAACTTAAGCAATAAAGAAATAAATCTCTGATCACAACTTTATTTTTTATAGTAATTTTATTAAACATTACAATTAAAAAGATAAAACAAATACAAATTAAAAAAGAAAAGAATAAAAAGAAAAAAGAAAGTGGAGAAAGGAAAAAGAAAAGAAAAGAAATAAGAATGTAGTAAAGAAAAAGAAAAGAAATATATAGGGAAATTACTTCCCTTCAACCCAACAAGCATAAACAATTTTAGTAACTTATTACTTTCTCTTAAAATACAATAAAAGATACCTTTTCCCCATATTTTTCCCATATACCATCTCTTATCTATAAACAAATCCTTAAAGCCTCATCATTCAGTCGTGATCAGCAAAAGTCCATTAAAGGTTACCAGAAATAACAACATATCTATTTTAATCTTGATCAAATAAACTAACTTTATATTCCTTCCTTTTACTTTTAACAATCCTGATCTTTACTTCCTTCAAATAACATCCTAAAACTTGATTTATTTTTATTTTTTCTTTGTCCCGTCTCACAAAATTCTTCAAAGCTTTAACAAGTCTCTTTTGTAAATCCAATATAGAAAAGTTATCTAGGTCACTCTTGGTTTGTTATTTGTATATCCCTTTTAATTATTAAAACATCAGCTGGTTTCATTTGTATATCCAGCGTAGCATCTTTTTCCATATCTTTCTTATAGTCTGCCATTTTTAAATCCACTTTCAGATCAGTCTCACTCTTGTCCAGCAAAACATGTTCCTCTTCCATAACATCTTTTAAACATAGTCTTTCTGAAATGGCAGACACTTTTAAAATTAACTTCTGAGTCCATTGCTTACAAATATTCTTCAATATAACCAATGTTTAAGTATTTTTCTGCATTCTGTATTAGTAAGTCAAATTTAAATGTTCTTCTCTTTTAATTGTAATCTTTAATTCCTTTTGATTCCCTCTAGTGTCCAATCTTCAAAGTCCTATGTTATCATTTTTTTAAAAAAGAGTTAAAAATGGAAGCATTTTCCCAAGGGAAGGATTGTTATAATCAATTCCAAAATCTTATTTCAAAGATTCCATCTGGGCCCTTAGTCCGTTTGCAACTTTCCAAAATCAATGTTCTAATCACCTTTTTCTGTTTATCCCCCGCCCCCATTTTTTAAGTCCTTAAACTTATATTTAAAACTTCTTTCACTAAGGATTGAAGGAAACTCACCCAGTGCTGTAAAACTTGTTGATCCAAAGGTTCCTAATAGCTGAAAAGCAGTTAACAAGCAATTTCTGAAAATAATTAGAAAAGGAAGTATGCAAACCCAGTGTCCATAAAGGCACTGGCTGTGCTTTGAGCAAAGACCTGATCATAATCTCAAAACAGAAAAAATAATAATACTTCATGTGAGTTAGATATCTCACCATCAAATTAATAGTTGGAATGCCATAAGAAATACTTCCTCTCTCTTCCTTAAGATCAGCTGTGGAGTGTAAGCAAAAGTAAAGTTTTGTCTACTTTTAAAGTGAGTTCTATGATCAGTTGAAGTGGGCCTTTTTTAGAGATGGTGCTGTAAAGACTGGAAAAGAGCAATTGCTGTGTAGCTTTCAGCCACTGGTTTCCATTTAAGTGCTTTGCTTTTCCTTTTCTTCTGTCATTCCTTTTAGTTCTAGCAGTGTGTCTGACTCCAGTTAAAAACATGACAAACTTTACTTGATTAGAAAATAAGACAAAATTGAGGAGACCATTTTTAAACTCAAATCCATTTCTTTGTATTGGGTATAAGTATACTTAAGTCTAAATAAAACTATTATTGGAAAGACAACTCCATTGAAGGATTTGCATGTTTTATTTCTTTTTGTTATCACAGTTTGCACCTGTGAGGGGTACCATCACTGGGAAGGTCTGGTAGAATTCATTCTGAAAGGATACGAGAGCTGCCAATGAGCAAAAATTAGGAAGGACTGTCTGGCTTTATGTTTGGTAGGGAATGTGCAGACCAGATTTTTTTTTCTTTTTTACTCTTCACTAGATTATTGAAAAATGTATGAATGTGAGAAAGAAAAGGTATTGAGTATTTGTTGATTCAGGGGTTTTTCTCATGGCCATGTTCACTTGCATCCTTGGAGCTGGCAGAAAAGTATGCTGCGTAAATTGCACTGCGTAAATTGCACTCATACGCCTCATTACTGACAGTTGAGATTTTATCTGCTTCAGTAATGAGGCTTATGAGTGATCCCATCCTTACAGCTTTACTGTGGGATAATTTATGAGCAGCAATTGGTGGACTTCCCCTCTCATGGAGCATCATTGCCTCTTTAATGTGTAGTGGTGTGAGTATGTGAGGGTGCCTGTGACAGAGGCGGTAGCCATCTTTCAAATTGCCTGAGGGATAGGTTGCTGGTGCAGAGGTTCTCCATATCACTAACTTGTCACATAGGTTATTTCTGAAGATGGGTCTATCACACTTCTAAAAACTCTAGAAACCTGTGTCCAAAAATAGGTTAAGGTTGGAAGTAGGGTATAGAGAGAAGAGGGAAGGAGTTAGCATTGTGCATTGAAATAAATCCTTGCTGCTTCATTGTGGATCCACCCTCCATCCCAATAACTGTCAGATGGGCTATGTTTGGACTCAGGTTTATGGGTAAACCTGTGTTCAGAAATAGCCTAGTTACAGGTTACAGAGGCTGAAAGAAGAGGAAAAGTATAACTTTAAAATGGGAACAGCTAAACACAAGCTGCTTCTGTGGTGGACTAGTGATAAGACAAATGCTATGGCAGGAGAATGTGTCCTCTAAAAAAACCAAGCCCGGCATCTTCATGCTGTAGTTAGTAAGACATGAGATGAGCCCTCAGAAAAAGTTTGAATAGGCTTTAATTTTGAAAAGTTTTGCACTAACAGAGTTGAAAGTTGGTTGCAGTATGTGATAAGGGTGCAATATGATGAAGTAGAACATGAGTTAACTTAAAGGAAATGCTAAGCAATTAGCAACGTTCAGCAAGGAGTAAGTCAAAGATGTGTGAGGTCATTTACTTATTTATAAATATATAAGAAATATTTGTGATGATATTAGAGGTGTGTTAGATTAGATGTGATATTAAAGGAATAGTGAATGATGTTGATGTAAACTAGATTTAGTTAGATTTTTCTTTTCCTTTCTCATATCTCCTGACTTGAAATTATCCGGTTTTTTATTTCTCACACATTTTTGTGCTTTGTGTAACTTTGCTTTCCACTGAAAGAGATTAGAGTGATGGGTATGTATGCATGTAGCTTATCCTGTTTAACAGTCTATGATGGTTTCAAATAATGTTTGATCAGATCACAAAATGTTTTGCCTCTGTCATCTTATGTCTCTTCCTCCCCTCCCCTCTGGTGTGACAGCTTTTTTGCCTCCCTTACTGTTGTAACCTTTTTAAGAAAAGCAAGACACAGTCCCTTACTGTCTTGCTAGTATACCAGATTACCATAAGGTACTATGATATGACCCCACTTTAAACTGGGCCTAAAAGTATTATCATTGGAAATCTGCACACTGGACCTATTTCCAGCCAACTGAAAGACTGTCCATCAGAATATCCTTAATTTTGGTGTTGTCTAAATGAAAAGAAGGTTGGGGGGGGGGGGGGAAGCACCACCAATTGGTGGAACTGTAACTACCCGTTCACCATGGGCTATTGGCCACGCTTGTTACTGATTATACAATATTCATTGTTTGCCCATTTATTTTTCCAAAGTAAAAAATGTGATATATATATACAATTCACATTTAGAAAAAGATTTATTTATTATTCTAATATATACTGTATATATATATATATATATATATATATATATATATATACACACACACATATATGTGTGTGTGTGTGTGTGTGTATTAGAATAATGGTTTTAATTTAATGAAGATTAGAATTGCCAAACACTAATATGATTAAACACTTTAACACCTTTATATGAATTATGGGTTTATTTCTGGCAATAGAACTCATAATCAGATAAATTAATATTTTCTTTCACTATCCAAATTACTTGGAAAAATATAACAAAACTCATGTATCTGTTATTCTAAGGAAAGAAATCCCTTAACTTTAGAGATTCCAAATGGAAAAAAACCATGTAGTTAGCTTACCATCTGCTACTGCATCTTTTTCTAAATGTGAATTGTTTTGTTTGCACATATGAGATATATTCAGCTGAATTATCATTACCATTTCTGTTTTGGAGTGAAGTTTGTATAAAACTACCGAAGCCAAACATGTATTACTCCTTTCTGAATAAGTATGATCAGAGATGTAATTTAATCCATATGTTTTCATGCAAGTAGTGTATTAATTATTGATTGCCCAATGAATATGCTAATTTGCAAAATGGAGAGGCACAGCTGCCCCTGTTGTCCTGCTTTTCAAATCTCTGTAAATTTTTGAAACATGAGTTTAGTGGAGAACAGCAACTGGGGCTGTGCCAAGTGGATACATTGTTTACATAGTGCATTGTGGGATTTGCCCAAAAAAATAGACTTGGCAAGGAAATGGCAGCCTTTCATGCCAAACACATTCACATTTTAAAAAGCTGGATGATTTTTTTTTCTCCATCCCTCCTGTAACAGGCACCTCTAGCAAAGCAATCTTTGGAAGTTCCTGTTAAAACAGGACACACACATGAACAAAATGGCCATAACCTGATACAGTACATTCTCCTTTAAGGACCTTTCCCCATTTAAATCTCATCATATCATAAACATGCCCTGGAAACCTCCTTTTTCTGCTACTTTTTTTTTCCCTTGGTGCCTTCGAGTCAGTTTTTGACTTCTAGTGACTGTGTGGACAAGCCCTTGCAGTTTTCTTGGCAAGATTTCAGAATTGGTTTGCCATTGCCTGCTTCTTAGGGCTGAGAAAGAGTGTCTGGCCCAAGGTCACCTAGCTGGCTTTCTGCCTAAGGCAGAACTAGAACTCACAGTCTCCTGGTTTCTAGACTAATGCCTTAACCACTACACCAAACTGGCTCTCCTTTTTTGCTATGTCCTCATAATATTGTCTTCCTCTCACTCTCAACCCCTATGGCACAGAAGCTCATAGCAAGCAGCAGGGGGGGAAAGGGGTAGCTGTCTTTCTGTGACTTTATTTATTTATTTATTGAATTTATATAGTTGCTTGTGTCACTTGCATGTCTCTGGCGTACACAGTTAAAACAAAAACTAAACAATCAACATGATTCATTCATTAAAAACAATTTAAACAAAAATGTCTTCCCTATAATAACAGGGAAGAATGCAGTCTAAACTTATATCAGCCATTTAATGGGCTCCATGCTTCCATGGGATCCCCAGGTCTGATGGCAAAACCAAGTTTTGAGGGCTTTTCAGAGGGCCAACAGGGTTGGGGCCAATCTCACCTAAGGGGGAATGATGCTCCAAAGGGCGGATGCCATGGCAGAAAAAGCTCTCTCCCTGGGTTCCACCAAACATAGCTCCCTGGCTGATGGGACCCACAATATGCTCTTTCTGCCAGACTTGATGGGATAGTAGATGTAACTGGGGCAAGGCAGTCCCTGAAATAACCTAGTCCCATGCCATGTAGGGCTTTAAAGGTCATCACCATCACCTTGAATTGGACCTGGAAGCAAACTGGTAGCCAATTCAGCTTGTGAAGCAGAGGTATAACATGAGTCATTTTTGAGGCACACTTAACTACCCACGCTGCTGCATTTTGCACCAGTTGAAGCTTCTGGATACTCATGATGGAATTCTTTCTTTGTCAGCTGTTAGTCTGGGTGCTTTTGACCATGGGTTTAGTACTCTTCCAGAATAGTGCTTAACAATATTCAGCTGATATCAGCTGCAAGTCAGGCTCCTGTAGACAGTAAGGAAGATGACCTTGATAGAGATATGCAAGCTGTGTTACCAAATGGATGAGGGGTAAAACATACCTTAAGTCCACAACAGACCCATAACATTCGGAAGAGGCTCAAACAGACACCTCCCTAATTCACAGAAACATAAGAAAGGGAAGGAGGTACAGAACAATCAGACTTGCAAAATTATGGCCAGTCTCAATAAAAGTAGTCTTAGCCTTCCTCTGGACCTGACTCCTAGTCTTGTCTACCTGGTGAGGCTGACAGACAACTCCCTGTGAATACACTTGCCCATACATTTGCAGAACATCACAGCAAGTTTTGACCAATGGCTAAACCCATCAGTCTCAACTTGCTTCTTCCCCATGTTAAGGAGAATTGGTAGGTTTTTTTTTTTTTTTTGTCCCTCCATGGCTGGTCATGTTTGCTAGGAGGAGAAAAAAACAAAGATGTAGGAATCCCAATCCCTTTCCTTTACACCACAAATAATGAGAGCACTGCTTACTGGCAGAGTGTCTGTGGCAAGATTGGGATCCAGCAGAGGCAGCAGTTGGTTTTATGCTGGTAGAGTTGTTGATAGTCAGGCAGCATACAAGTTGATGCTGATTTTCGGCTGATTTGAGGACTGGTTTATATTTGGTTAAATTCCTATGTAAACACAACTCCTCTTCCCTATGAGGTTAACTAGGCAGAAAGAGCTTGCTAGAGGGCTTTGTCTTGGAATCTTCCCAAAGAAAGGAGAAAAGAAGAGAAGGCCCACTCCACATTATATGGAGTGAGAAATTTCCAGGCCTCAGGAAAGAATCAGACATTTTATTGATTGATTGGTTGGTTGGTTGATTTGTTTAAACTTTGAAGCCACCTGACTCCTCAATGACTCTGGACAGCTTTCAAATCTCCCCATGAAACTAAGACTCTTGTTAGAAAGATCAAAGTCAATAGGGAGCTCCCAACTTAACATGTTCACTAATAAATGAGGGGAAAGGTCCTGGATTCTGTAATCTAACCCCTTGCTTCTTGCAATAACCCTGCCTCTCTTGATCTGCGAAGATCTCGTTTGACTGTGAGTTGCCATAAGGGGCAGCTGTGAGAAGCCACATTGATTGGCAACTGATATACAGACTGCAAATTGGAACAGAAAAGGTGTAGAGCATGGGAAAGATGTTGTCAGCAAATATTTCAAACGTGAAGTGTGAAGTATTGAGTTTGTCTACACCACTGCTTCAGTCAAAGCAGTAAGAGTCCAGAAGTTGCCAGCCTGAAGTTCTTGCTTTTTCTCTCAAAATCCACAGTTGTTTTCAAGAAAGAGAATCCCATTTCAGATCTTTGAAAAACAAAATTCATGGCAAAGCCATCAATAATCAGAAGGAAGGAGGGTACAGTGCCAGCCTAATTTACACCTAACATTTCTTTTTAACGATTAATGGATACTATTTATGTAAACTGTTTCTTCTGCATTCCAGCAGGAAATGAAATCTGAATTGCAAATTTTACAGTGGTATGTTTTAATGGTGACCCTTTCCCCAATCAGAAATAAAAGAAATCCAATTATATTTGTAATAAAGATGCTAATACATTTCTTCTTTCTGAAACTACTATCCTCTACTTCAATCCACCCTTGTATCCTGCTCCTGCATTTTGGAATTAATAATAATAATTAGGGGAAAGAAAACTCCTCTTTTCTTAAATGCTAGAAGACAGGTATGCACACATTTGTTATTTAATGAAATAAGCCATTCCTGACTCTTATAGTAAGAAATAGCATTCATAGTGAAGTGAGTCAGTTCTGTAATTGTGTCATGTTTTTCCCCCATTTCCCTTATATGTGAATGGAAGTTCCTAGACATGCTGTTGACAAGTGTGAATAATGAAAATTCACAGTCCTTTCAAAGGACAGCTTCTTGAGGCTCAGTCAAAACAGTGGCATGAGGACTACCACTTAATGGCTTTTCTCATATTATAGTGTACTGTATAATCTTTATCTAGATCTCAGATTTGGTCAAAAGGCAGGGAGAGGCAGGGTTAACATTTGAGGGGGAAACTGCAATGGGCAAGGTGATGATTCCAAACCAGCTGGATTGTATCATGGGTTTTTATATATTCCTGAAATTTGAGGGGAGTTTGGTGAGTTTTCTATGTTCTTTTAAAACTCTTTTTTTCTGCCCTTTTAAAGGACATATACCACAGTTTTGTGTGTTACTAGTCTAAAATTTGCAGGAAAGTATGTTGCTGTTTTTTCTTACTCATGTTTGTAATGGGCATCAAGGTCATACACATACCTCCCCCCCCAAAAGGGGGGGGGGGGGAGCTTCAGGTTCCATGTAACCCTGAAATTTATTTCTGAGTCTCATGGGTACACCAGTATACTGTGTAATTCACTGGCAAGAAAACAAGCAAGGGATATTTAGACCTCTGCAGGCCTCTATTGAGCAATAAATGCCAATTGAAAGTCATGGATAGACACAAAAAGGAACAGGGATGTTATCTAAATTAGGCAACATCCATCTATGTGACAAATTATCAAACTCATTTGTGAATAAACTACTAAATTAGTAAACTGCCAAGTGAATAAAGTATTTTATTGGTGTACTAAGTTCTTAACACTAAAATACTGATCTAACAAGCTACTAAAATATTAAAATTAGCTTTGATGGGGTTAATCCATTCATCAATTCCATTACTGTGGTTATAAATTGGTGCCAATTCTTAAATGCCTTGCAATTAGTAGAATATAATACCTCCAGTATGCTTTTTCTGACTAAATTTTGAGCTTCTCCTTATAACAATGCCGTATTCAACAGTACTGGCCATCTTTGTCTGCAAGGAGATGTTTATATAAAATCACATAGAGCTACTGGCATTTTTTGACTGGGGGATTATCAGAGTTCTGTGAATATCCAAAAGGACATTCTAATCTACTTACATGGGTAAATCTTTATTTTTTGTGGAGTATTTGTATATCTACACTCAGGGATTCCTGATGGGAGAGTGTTAAAGAGGGCTAGAGTGAATACTCTGCAGTATGTTGAAACTGTAAATTATTTAAAGTAATTGGCTAGTTGGGTTTAGATAACCAACTTGCAGCCACTGATTGTGCAGAGATCCTATCATGTCCTTCCTGTTTGCTCATATGTCTAAACCTCAGTTTTGCAATGTTTATGCTCCAGAAGACATTGTCACGCAAAAAACAAACATCTTGCTTCTGTCATTTAGGTTAAAAAGTTCACCTAAAAGTCAACCTAAATCCCATCACTGGGAGAGGAAAATGGCTGATTTTGGGGTGATTGGAAGTACAAATAATGAATGGCCATCACAAAATTGTATGTGCTAGGTGTATAATCATGTCCTTGCAAGTAGTGATTGAAGCAAGAAGCATGGCTTTGGGTCATGTACACTTTGCATGATTTATTGGAAAAAATTATTTTGGGTAATTTCCAGTTTAGTTTCTACCCAGCACACTTCCAGTCAATCCCTACATTCAGATCAGGGAAGCACTAGAGGTGGCTAGCAAAAGTATAGTTTGATATTTATTTATTAAACATCAGCATGAAATTATTCACATAATAAAAGGCAGGCAAACGCAGGGATAGAAAAAGACATGAACAACAGACAAGGGAAAAAAGGTCAGTGGACTTAATACCCAAATCTACCTTTTCTGTGTATCAATAGTTATATATCAAAACGCATGGGATTTTCCAGAGCCACTAGAAACAGTACTGTGGGCAACTGAGCATGGACAGACCCAAAGGGAGTGGCTTTGGTTGTTCCAGCTTTAACCCTTTTATTTACATAACAGCAGCAGAATAGAGATGGAAAGTAGGAAGCCAGGTGATCCCTTCTTTATTCTGCACTATCAGAGAAACAGTTTGGTGGATGGGGATGAGATATCCAACATGATTAATCTATAAAATCCTACTTCAATGTGGGGGACATGGATTCATCCAAAGGCTTCATAGCAGATATGCCTTGCCTGAAAGCCACCCCCATCACAAGCATTCTAATCCCAATCGAAGAGAATATCTCTAGCTCAGGGTTGAACTGTGGAGTCCTTGGGGCTCTTTGAGCTTGGCTGTTTTCTTGCAGACATTTCATTACCCAACTAGGTAACATTAGTTGGGTAATGAAACATCTGCAAGCAAACCACCAAGCTCAGAGAGCCCCAGGGACTCCACATTCTAATCCCTCCTCTCTGTTAAGTATCAGAGAGTGCGAGAGCTATTCAGGGCACATTCTATGCAATGAATGCATACAATTTTACTTCCTAACCCTAATTCTACTCTGTAAAGAAGAGTTTGGCCATAAAGTGCTTGGTGGCAGCTGGAATGGTTTGGCCTCTTCTTGTACAGAAGAAAGACCAAATCGCTGCATATGTTTTTGCGCCTATTGGGTAGCGTATAAAAAATGAGCTTTCCTGTTGAGTGAAAACCTATCCCAATTTAGTTAAAACATGCTACCTGCTACCCATTCATAATGCAGTTTAGACTTTTAGATCTTTGTTGAAAATATTATACTCATATTCTTTGTTAAACTACGACTCATACTTCTTGCAGAAAAGGGATAAAGATCACAAAGTCCTTTTCAGTTGTTTTGGGATCTGTGATACAGTAAAATGGCAATAAACCTGCCTGCAACATTCAGTCAGTGAAATTCTGTTTTTGTTCAAAAGCTGAACGTGGACTTTATACAGAAATTGAATAATAGTGGGGCAACAGAACAGCCTTATTTAAGTTTCTTTCTGGTATGGACTGAGTCAGAAAACTGATCTTCCTCATTAGATCTTACAGTACCTTAAGAATAGTGTTTTTGTACATCTTACAGATAAGAGTAAGGAGTTGTTGGTCAATTGATGTGTCTATGGACTTTCCTCGTAATTTGTTTCAAGAGATACTATCGAACACCTGCTTAAAATCAATAATGCAGTATATTGGGCTGATCTTCATTTTGCTGCATATTTCTTCACTAAACAACTCAATACAAATCCCTGCTCGATGGCACTTCTGCCTTCTCTGAAACTTGCCTGTCTGGATGCAAAAAAATGTCTGTCTCCATCCAATCTATAAATTTCTGATGTAAATATCTTGCATACAACTTACTGACAGTGTTTTGTAAACTGATTGGCCAATAACTGTCAGGAAGATATTCCTTTCTTAAAGATTGGAATTGTGGCCAAATCCCAAACTTTAGGGAATATGGTTGTTTGATTTGTATATGTAAATAATGTGGCTAAAATAGGACATATCAATCCAGATTACTGTTAATTAAATCTAGAGGGATCGAGACTATTTCTGGTGTCTTTCCAGATTTTGGCTGATTCATTCATTTGGTGATTTCTGAGATGTAAGAATTCAAAATCCATTTTCAAAGTGGCGTCCAGATTGGCTTCCTCAACATAAAGTACTCCACGCTTTGGTGTGGGAATGTGACATTGCAAAAGCAGGGGCTCTGAATACAGGCAGGTAGATATTATTCTCCCCAAAAAGTATCATTTAAAATAATAATAATAATAATAATAATAATAATAATAATAATAATAATTATTATTATTATTATTATATCACAATATTTTAACCTGATTATTGCTGGTTGCACAATCAGCCAGATGTTTAGATTGGATTTGGCATTTTTATCCACCTATCAAGTCCTTCCCAAGGACCTGGGATAGGCAGATGTTGTTTGTTTGATGTTGTTAAAGGTATCATTGCAGGATACAAGTTGTTCCAAGTAAAGCTGCCTTTTGCAACTGACTAATGATGATTTTATCAATCCCAATTGTCTTCAAGTGGTGCTGCAGGTGTTTTGGGATTGCACCTATGGTGCCTATAACTATTGGTACTATCTTTGCTTTCTTTTGCCATAGTCGTTCTACTTCTATTTGCTGGTCTTTATATTTTGTTATTTTTTACAGTTCTTTCTCTTCTATTTGACTGTCTCCAGGCATTGCAATGTCCACTATCCAGACTTTTTTTTCTTTCTTATCAACAGTTGTTAAGTCTGGGGTGTTATGTGGCTATTTGAATTCTAAAGTCCCAGAGCACTTTAGCCTCTTCATTTTCTATTACTTTGTCTGCTTTGCGGTCCCACCAGTTCTTGCTTGCAGGCAAATGGTATTTCTGCAGGTATTCCAATGCATCATTGTTGCTACTTTGTCATGTTCTTGTTTGTAGTCAGCCTGTGCGATCTTCTTGCAGCAGGTAACTAGGTGGTCTACTGTTTCTTTAGCTTCTTTGCAGAGGTGGCATTTGCTGTCTGTTGCTGTCTTCTCAGTTTGGGCTTTATATGCATTTGTTCTTAAGGCTTGGTCTTGTACAGCCAGAATTAGCCTCTCTGTCTCTTTCTTCAGCTTTCCTGCTCTTAGCCATTGCCAAGTCTTGTTGCTATCTGCTTTGCCTGCTAGTTTTTTTGTGTACTGGTCACTTAATACTTTCCCTTGCCATGTCTCTTTTCTATTCTTCATTTCGTCTTTCTTGTAGGGCAATTTGGTCTCTTCAGTATTCAGACACCTTCATGGTGTCCTAGCTTCAATGAATTTTCTTCACAGTCCTTCAGATATTCTTCCAATGCCCTTTTTTCTTCGTCAACTGTCTGGTGTATTTGCAACATTCCACGCCCACCTATGCTCCTTGGTAAGTAGAGACTTTCAACATTGCTGCGTGGATGAAGGGCACGATTCATTGTCATTATTTTACTAGTCTTCCTACCCAGGGCTTATAGTTCTCCTCGAGTCCAGTCCAGTGTTCCAGCTGTGTATGTAATGACTGGAAATGCCCAGATGTTAATTACCTTGATGGTGTTTCCTCCACTAAGTTTTGATTTTAAAATCTTCTTCACTATCATGATGTATTCACTATTAATCTTCTTCTTGATTTCAATGTGCTTGATGTTGTCAGCTTGAAGGATGCCTAGGTATTTGTAGTGATCTTCTTCATCCAGACTCTTGATGCTATTCCCATTGGGCATCTTGATTCCTTTAGTTTTCACTATTTTCCCCCTGTTGATGGTAAGGGTGGCACATTTGTCCAGTCCAAACTCCACTGCAGTATCTTGGCTGTATATTTGGATAGTGTTGAGCAGCGATTCTATTTCAGATGGTGTTTTTCATACAGTTACAGGTCGTATTATCATTATTACGATGATGATGATGATGATGATGATGATGATGATGATGATGATGATGATGAAGAATTATGCCTTTGACTCAATTGTGACTCCTGAAGACTGCCTGGACAAGTCCCTGCAGTTTTCTTGGCAAGGTTTTTCAGAAGTGTTTTGCCATTGCCTGCTTCCTAGGGCTGAGAGAGTGTGAATGGCCCAAGATCACCCAGCTGGCTTTGTGCCTAAGGCGAGACTAGAACTCATGGTCTCTCTGTTTCTAGCCTGATGCCTACACACACTGGCTCTGTCATTTAAATTACCAGCCATCAACAGCTGATTCCAGTCTGCCATTATCTCTCTCTCTCTTGATGCAATAGCCATTAATATCACTAACAGTATGAGTAGTGGTCCCCTTATAGGTTTGATAACTAGCTACCAAGTCTCTCTTGTCCTTAACACATTTAAGGTCAAACCATGATTTTGTTTTGGGCACCAGGTGCTTATTTCTTACCTTACCCATAAAATCCAGCAATCTTTGGAGAGACTGTTCCAGATCCTCATAATGGTACAGCATATTTATTCTGGGCTGGTTATATATAATTGCATCTTGGACTTTTGGCTAAGATCAAGTGTAGATAAAAAGCACAGTGAGTTACTACAGTGTCAATAAGACCAAGTTTTTCAAACTTTGGAGTACCATGAACCACAAAAATATCAAATAGGTTTAACCTTTCTCATGATCTTGATATTACATATTTAGAAATCTGCTCTAAATTAAAACTTTTGAGAAATTCTGGAGTTTGGAAAATAAGATTGGCAGAAAAAATATTCCATATAAAGAATTCCCTTTTAGTTGGATGGCATTTCTTGATAATAAAAAGTTAGAAAAATTGATTTTGGTTGAACTAGCTTGATGTCCTTCTTGGATGTGGATGGTGAAAGTATGAATGTTCTGAGACGCTTTTTTTCCTTTATTTAACTCCCCCCTGCTCTTTTTAATACAGATAATATGGTACATGATTACATAATTAAATCAGTCAATATTGTTACATCATTAAAACAATTTTAATGGCTTTATGCCAGCTGCAGTTCTAAAATCACTTCTGCTGAGAACTGGGTTGATGTAATATACAGTAGCTTTGTGTCCAGAGCCCTGTTGAACTAAATAGGCATGGATACATATAAAAATTCAGGGGAAATTTTCATTCATAAACCACAATTGTGTACATCAAATTCTATTAAAAAGGAATCAATAGGAGCTAAATTCTTCATTAGATGCTTAAGTCCCAGCATTTTCAATAGAATTAGAGCTAAAATATAAACTCATACTTTTACCTACTGTACTGGGGGAAGTTGGCTATCTGCCAACCCAGGAGTACAACCCCGCCAGGGCTCTGAATTTGTCTGTGCATGCAAGATAAGCTCTGGACTTTCCTTCCCACTCTTCCTACATAAACCAGCTTCTCTGATGGAGCAGGAAAGATATTTTTTTTCCCCTTTTAGTTATAATTGAACAATCACTTCTCCCAAACCATACCAGATAACATCCTGAAAACATGGTGCATCAAACCCATCCTGGACCTTCTCCATCTGTGGCTCTATGTCACTGTCTCGAGCCGAAAGCATTGGGTTGCAGGCTGCTGATCTTTTTCCCCTTTCCTCACATCTTCAGACAAAACCGGGATTGAAGAATGCTGCATTGCATAATTTTGCAGGCCTGTTTGAAGACAAGGACCAGGCTGTTCCCATCTTATGCCATGACTGTTTCTGCCTCACAGTCCTGGCTGAATGTTTTATGAAATGCTGTGAACGTTGGGTCAGGGTAGAAATATTGTTGAATCTACATCCAGGATTGTGAGGATTGGGTGGCCAATTAAAACATGGCAGCACTAGGCACCTCCTCCTAGGCATCCCATTGTGGGTATATTGCTGACACTGATCACCGGGATTTTTTGAGGAGTGCCAGAGGGGTTGGCACAGCTGCTTGGGAAATATGATCCTTCCTGATAAGGATCTCCCCATTACTATCTTTGATGGGGTGTCAACTTGGGCAGGGCGTACTGGCAAAGTTTCTTCTGGAAGGGAGTCAAAAGAATGATCACTACTTGGTCTTGTAAAAAAGTGTAGTTTTTCTGCCTCTGATCACTGGAATTTCTGAGTTGTCAGGAACATTGGAAGACCTGATTCACAACCTTGGCTTCACTTGAAAAGGAATGTCTCATCACTGGCAGGATTCAGTTGTACTGGAACTGAAATCAGCCTCTTCTTCACAATACACTGATTGAAAACCAGAACTGGATCAAACGCTCACTGCTAAGAAAGCTTAGGACTTTACATTTTGCTAAATAAAAAGGGATAAACTAAAAATGTTTGGCTGCTCTTTTCTTTTTCTTTCTTTTTAATGCAGATCAAGGGTAAACTGGCATTAATGCAAATCTTGGGTAGACATACCAATTTTGTTAAGAACCATGCCATGCTTGAGGCTTATAACATGATTGAGGCATCTCTGAATGTAGAATTAGATTAAAATGTGTGGCAGATACAGAAGAAATTAAATTCTAGAATATAAGAAGATCAGAAGGAAGAATGTGGAATTTGTAACTCACCTAATAGTATTGTACTGTAATTCCAAGTAGCTGAACTAACATGGCCAGTGATGAGGAATGCAGGAGTTGTAATTTGGTAGTATTTGGAGAAGCATGGGTTTCTTATACCTGGTGTAAAGCAGGGGCTAAAAATCATAGGAAGTACTATCTCTAAAGGTGGGTAGGAAGCACAAAGCTTGAGCAGCTGTTGACTCCCTCTCAGCAGCCTCTTCCTACTTCTTTACAAATTTGAAACTGGATCCCTTATTCTGAAAGATATTCATGAAATGTTTTTCTTTTTGAACTAGCTGTCTCTTGTTCCAGAACTAGTTTTCTATCACATTATCACTGTGTACAAGCATATGCATTATAATAACTATCTAAATTTTGGGTGTAGTGTGTGTGTGTGTGTGTGTGCACATGCGCGTGTGCATGTGCATGCCTTTGAGTCAATGTTGTCTCCTGGTGACTGCCTGGACAAGTGTAAGGTTTGCCCCGTTCGACAGAGAAACTCCCGTGACACGTGTGGTTCACAAAAGAGGTTTACTCATGCGTAACGTAGCAGTCACAAGCAAAGCCAGGACTGGCTTGGTACATTTACATTACTCCTTTATAGTTGTCTCAATCCCCCTGCGGGCCCCGTTGCTAGGTTACATATTACAAATTAGATTGCAGATTGGCCCCTGTAATCCCCCGCTTCTACTGGAATGGCAGGTTCAGCCCAGTTCTCTTGTTTCTTTGATTGTTGTTGCCTGTGGTGTGGTCGTTGCCTTCGTTGGGGCTTCTGTCGCGCACACAGCCGGGGGCATCCCCTCGCGTGCTGATCTCTTCCTCAGTTCCGCGGCTCTCTCCTTTGTCTATAGCGCCCGCGGCCCTCTGGCGTTAACACAACGCATCCGCTCCAGATTAGTGAAGTGGCGCCAGGTGGCCCATTCGTTAGCTTGCGGTTTCGCATTTCCTCTTTCTGCGCTGGTGCTCGAGCGGTGAAATTGACTAAAGCGCGGCTGGGCAAGTTCCTAGGCATGCAGTGCCAGCTGAACCTGACAGACAAGTCCCTGCAGTTTTCTTGGCAAGGTTTTTTGGAAGTGGTTTGCCATTGCCTGCTTCCTAGGGCTGAGAGAGAGTGACTGGCCCAAAGTCACCCAGCTGGCTTTGTGCCTAGGCAGGACTAGAACTCACAATCTCCCAGTTCATGGTGTCTTAACCATTATGCCAAAATGGCTCTCTTTGGGCAAAGTAGACATACATTTATTTATCAAATTTTGATAAAACCCAGAGGAATGCTAGGATTCTCAAAATAGATGATTCCATAGATTTTGGGTATACAAGTGTGCAGAGTGCTAGCCACCTTCCTTCTACCAATATATTTCCACATTTGGGGTGCTGCTGAATGGCAGCATGACCAAAGCACTTGCCCTTTCCAAAGTTCATATTATGGAGGCAAGAATAATGGATGTTATTAGGCTAATAAAAAAGAAGAAATACCCCCAGTCACTTTATCTATATATCACATTTGTATTAACTTTCCAGATAAAGCAGTTCACAACAAAGTAAACATTTCAGTAGATATGAATGGGGAACTTTTTTGCTATTGAGGGCTATGCAAATTGTTTAGGACATACTCATGAGCATAGCAATTTAAATGGACATATATGTATCCTTTCACCAGTGCACTTACATATGCAGTGACATGCAATCATACTTACCTTATCCTGCAGATCACTTGTTTCCTTCTACCATTTGTAGTAGGACACTTATCTTGTTCCCACCAGTCAGTCAGCCAGGTAATCAGCTTGCTGGTGGAGATGAAATAGATGGGATCCCTGCCATAAATGGAGCAAGGAAGTAACCATCTATTTCCTGCAAATCAGCTAATTGTCTGAATCAAATGAATGGCCTTTATATGGCTCCAAGTATCAAACATTTTTGTGGCTGGCAGCTATCTGGGCTCCCAGCATCAAGTAGATCCACCCAGATATTAGATAAATGCCAAGAATGATTTCAAACATAGCATTAGCATTAAAAAAAAAAAGTGATAATTGCAAACCTGTGCAAACATTAGATAGAAAATAGGTTTAACTTGACAGTTGTCTCAGTTATTTTTCTTTGTCAGCAACCTTGGGAGAGTCCTTACCAGGTCTGATAGGACCCAGTTTATATGTTCAAGTAAATATTCATAAAGATTGCACTATAAATAAAATATGGTCTGCAGGATGCCAATATTATGGTTTTTCATCCTGCACTAGTCTCAGGTCACATCACCTTCTGAGGATTTGGATCAAGCTTTAACTGTCTTGCAAGGCGAGCAAGACAATTGAATTGGTACTGATACTGCAAAATTGGAGTCTGAACTGATGAAATGTCCTTCTGTAGGAGTTCCTCATCATGCAAATGTTTTTAATGCATTAAATCTTTGGATTTCTGGACCAAGTAGCCACATAAACAATATGTACTTGCTTCAATTTGGGGGTTCTATAATAAAAGTGGAGACTCGAAACACCTAGTGAAATGTCAAATGATTCCTTCCCATTTACAGAAAGATCTAATGGGTTGCTTAAATAGTGTATTACAGTTATCTCCTTGGGGAACCTTAACGTTGCTGCTTTGCTAATTGAATGGTTAGTGTTGGCACTAACTGTGATTGACAAGGAATTTAAATTGTACTTCTCAATCTGTTTCAGGAGAGATCCAAATGAGCCTGACAAAAACATCCACTTGAGCACTGAATAGTATATGGGTGAGTGTATGCCTGTGTGTGTGCCTGTGCACACACATTATCTCTCTTCCATCAGTCCCAGATGGCTTGCCAAACCACTCTATTCGACTTGTAAGATACTGGCTAGTGCTGTGAAAAAAGAAAAGCAGTTTAAGGCTTCTGTCCAACTTTGTGCATGCCTTCTTCCAATCAGATTTCTACAAAACTCAGTTTAGGAGTAACTGAATTATGGGATGGAATGCAAAGGTAAATCAGAATTATTAGCACTACATAGCTACAGCAGGTGGCAGCATCTAGCCAAGCTTGGCTGCTTAAAAAAAAAGCTGAGCAGAATTGAACCTGGTTATTACTTGGGTGGGAGAGCACCAGGAAACCTCAACATTTAGGCTAGACTCCAAAGTAAAAAAATCCTAAAAGAAAACAGTGGCAAACTACTTTCATATATTTGCTGGGAAAAAAAAAAAAGTATGGTTGTGTCCCTGTTGTCTCATGAACTGAGCTTGTCTTGAGGGAATCTTTACCTTTACCTTTAAAGCTGCATTGTTCTAGATACATGTGACACTGTTCATGTAGTCTGGGTTCTAATGTTCTACCCAAGCTGAAAAATGGGGACAAAATACTCAGTGCATTCTATAGTTGGATTGGAAAGAATAATAAAATAGTGGGAGTAAAAAGGGGGCAAAATAATCCATTACAACTATGCTGGAAGGATAGGACAAGGGCCTAACAATAAGAGTAGACTAACAGGAAAATCTGAGACAGGGAGATGATAGGGTCCCCCTTCACTGGAAGCAAAGGCATGAAAATCACATCCTGAGGATATTTTAAGTTGGTTTCCTTCAATCAGAGGGCTTGGCCCCTTCCAACTTTAAGATCCTTAGATTTTTTTAAAATTTAAAATATGATATACTGCTTCTTACTGTTTTTAAAAGAAAACTCACAATGGTTTACAATGAGAAGCAGTTAAAACTATCATTTATTTATTTATTTTTATGTATCCAATTTGTATAGCTGCCCATCTCACATGCGTGACTCTGGGTGGCTCCCTCAAAACAACATCAAAAACAATAAAACTTGAAAATAAAAATGACAGACATAGAATCATACTAAAACTACTATTAAAAACCCAATTAAACAGTACAGCCAGTGGAGAGGCTTGCCACTACCACCGGACCTCCAAGCACAGTGGCATGGTCATGTCTTCAGGACTTTCCTAAAGGCCAAAAGGGGCTGGGCCAGGGGAATGATGTTCCAAAGGGCAGGTGCCATGGCAGAAAAGGCTCTCTTCCTGGGTCCCGTCTGATAACATTCCTTAGTAGACAAGACCCAGAGCATGTCAGATCTGACGTGATGGGTAGATATAACCAGGGAGAGGCAAATATCCCAGTCCCATGCCATGTAGAGCTTTATAGGTCATTCCCAGCACTTTGAATTGCACTGGAATGAATATTGGTAACCAAGGCAGCTTGTGGGGCAGAGGTGTAACATGCCCTGATCAAGGAACACACATAACTCCCTGCGCCACTGCATTCTGCACCAGCTGCAGCTTCCATGTAGAGCACATTACAGCAATCCATTTACAATGACAAAAACATACAGTACATTAAAGCACACATATAAAATATACAGAATAAAATGAGGAATAAGATAAAGAATAAAGTAGTGCAGAAATGAAAAGAACTAGCAACAGATGGTCAAAAATTACAATAGGAGAAATGGGAGAATAGAAATGTTTTTGATGGAAGAATAACAATGTCTCATCAAAGATGCTCCTTGGGGTGGGCATGCCAAAGCTGGGGGAAAATCAGAGAAAAGGCTTACCACTAAGTAGCCTCTTACTGTACTTCAGCATGGGAAGACACCCATAGTGGGCCTTCTGAAGATGAAATTAGGGTACAAGTAGGACATTCCTTCAGATACTGTGAAGGGATTTATAGGTTAAAACCAGCACCTTGAATTGCACTGGGAATTAACCTGGATCCAGTGAAGATCAGAAAGAACTAGCACTGCCCATTTCCAGTCAAGTACTCTTGCCTAGTGGCATCTGTGTGGGGGATGCAAGAGAAGATCTGATAGATGTAACAGTGTGGCAGCATTGTTGCAAGCCATGCCCCTTTTCTATGTGGGCTACGTCTATCCAAGTAGGGTCAGGCCTGGGACACCAGCTTAAGCTGGTTAAAGATGATTCTTGCTAGACAGGCCATTACTGCCTTTAGTGTCAAAAATGGATGTACAAACAATCCCAAGCTATGAATTGAATCCCTTAGGGGAAGTGTAACCCCTTCCAGAACAGGCTGAACTCCACATCTCTGGGCAAAGAAACTATCCACTGACACCATCTCTGTCTCGTCTGGACTGGGCTTCAGTATTTTGGCCCTCATCCAGTCCTATGGCCTCAGGTGGATCCAAACATCAAAAACATGTGCCAGACCACCTCCTTTACATGGATGACGTGAAGCTGTATGGAAAAACACCATCTGAAATAGAATCGCTGCTCAACACCGTCTGAATATAAACTCAAGATACTGCAGTGGAGTTTGGACTGGACAAATGTGCCACCCTTACCATCAACAAGGGAAAAATAGTGAAAACTAAAGGAATCAAGATGCCCAATGGGAATAACATCAAGAGTCTGGATGAAGAAGATCACTACAAATACCTGGGCATCCTTCAAGCTGACAACATCAAGCACATTGAAATCAAGAAGATTAGTAGTGAATATATCATGAGAGTGAAGAAGATCTTAAAGTCGAAACTCAGTGGAGGAAACACCATCAAGGCAATTAACACCTGGGCATTTCCAGTCATTACATACACAGCTGGAATAGTGGACTAGATTCAAGGAGAACTATAAGCCCTGGGTAGGAAGACCAGTAAAATAATGACAATGAATCGTGCCCTTCATCCATGCAGCAATGCTGACAGACTCTACTTACCAAGGAGCATAGGTGGGCATGAAATGTTGCAAGTACACCAGAAAGATGAAGAAGAAAAAAGGGCATTGGAAGAATATCTGAAGGACCATGAAGAAGATGCATTGAAGCTAGGACATCATGAAGGCTTACTGAATACTGAAGAGACCAAACTGCCCTACAAGAAAGACGAAATGAAGAATAGAAAAGAGACATGGCAAGGCAAAGGATTACATGGCCAGTACACACACACACACACACACACACACACACACACAAACTAGCAGGCAAAGCAGATAGCAACAAGACTTGGCAATGGCTAAGAGCAGAAAAGCTGAAGAAAGAAACAGAGGAGCTAATTCTGGCTCCACAAGACCAAGCCTTAAGAATAAATGCATATAAAGCCCAAATTGAGAAGACAGCAATGGACAGCAAATGCTGCCTCTGCAAAGAAGCTGAAGAAATGGTGGATCACCTAGTCAGCTGCTGCAAGATCACAAAGACTGATGACAAACAACGGCATGACAAAAAACATCAATGGTGCATTGAAATATCTGCAAGAAATACCATTTGCCTGCAAGCAGGAACTGATGGGACCAGAAAACAGATGAAGTAATAGAAAATGAAGAGGCTAAAGTGCTCTGGGACTTCAGAATTCAAACAGACAAGCAACTGCCACATAACACCCCAGACTTAACAATTGTTGATTCAAAAAGTCTGGATAGTGGATATTGTAATACCTGGAGACAGCAGAAGAGAAGAGAAAGAACTGGAGAAAATCACAAAATACAAAGACCAGCAAATAGAAATAGAACAACTGTGGTAAAAGAAAGCAAAGAGAGTACCAATAGTTATAGGCACCTTAGGTGGAATCCTAAAATGTCTGGAGCACCTCTTGAAGACCATTGGGATTGACAAAATCACCATCAGTCAATTGCAAAAGGCAGCTTTACTTGAAACAGCTTACATCCTGTGAAAATACTTTTAACACCATCAAACAACATCTGCCTATCCCAGGTCCTTGGAAAGAAATTGATAGGTGGACAAAAATGCCAACTCCAGTCTAAACATCTGGCTGACTGCAACCAACCATAATAATAGTAATAGCAGCAGCAGTAATGCCTTAATTGGTAAGTAATCAAGCAAACAATGTTATGGATTAATCTAATGTTTGAACCCAACCCTGGGATTAGCATTAGGACTTAAGAAGTAATATTCATAATTAGTATGGTATGTTCCATTTTCCCCAAAATTTCTCTGTGACAGCCCTCTGGCACTGTGCATCATTGGCTCACAAAATCTCATTTTTTAAACTGAGATTAACTTTTTAACTTTTAACACAATGTTCAGTACACATTGTGAGCTTTCTACTGAGTGAGAAGACTAATCTTGTGTTAGTTTATAGGTTTATATCCTTTCTGCTAACTTTAAATTGATGGCTAATTGAGTGATGTAGCTATCAGAGTTGTTAGGAAACTCTGCAGGACCTGAGAGGTGTCATTTTCAGGTCAGCTTTGATTCTTCTTGCTAGGTACATTGTCAGCACATGTCTGATGAAAATTAAATTTCCAAGTTTTCCGTTCTTCTGTGACAAAATCTTTACCTACTCTGTATTGATTTTGAAGTCTTGGATAAATAAAAACCAAGTTCTGCTATGAAAGTTTCTTCCAATTGTACAATGCAGGTTGGTGGAAAACAATTATATTTTACTGATCAATCTTGAACTATGCATCTTGATGAGTTCTTCCAGAGCGTCAGTACACTGTGTTTGGGATACTATGGTAGAGATGGCCAAATGTAACATCATATTGATTCCTACTATAAAATCTACTGTGTATATTAATGCATATTTTCAATTTCCAATTTTTTTATAACCAGCTTTGAGGGCAAATGAAAAAGATAAAGCAACGAGGCTAATCTAACAACAACAATACAGCTGTACAAATCCTTTGACAGAGATGCTGGAATGCATGGCAATGTGTATAATGCATCTCTTCTTGAATTGTTAAAGCAGCCGTATCTTTTTAAAGCTCATATTGCTGCTTGAAAGCAGATCCCTCCTGTCTCTACATGAATGTCCATGTGCAATTACTTTGTTTTGCTGGGGTCAGGGAGAAGGATGGGCGGTAGCAAAGTAGCTATCCAAACACATAGATAATCAGGAGCAGCTTCCAATGCAGCCATGTGAGCTTGAAAAAAGACTGCTTTAATGATTCAAAATGAGGAGCTTCATACATGCTCCTGTGTCTTCAAAATCCCCTCGTTGAAATGATTTGCACAGCCTTAATAAAGGGTTCTGCCAATGTAGCTTTTATTTGTGTCCTGCAGGAGTATGATGATTTCCTATTTAGAAGCTATTAGTTGGAGAAATAGTTGTCTCTCAATTTTATGAAGTATCTTATCCTCTAATAAAATAAATATTTTAGAATTTACCAATTAGTTTATTTCCCAGAAGGTAAAATATAAGCTTGGGTAATACCTGATGAATCACACCAACAGAAACTAATTTTTCCCTTTGAAAGAATTGTTGATCAACAGAAGCTAACTGTGTCAGTGGACCTCATAAAATACATTTTATGCTATAATATTCTTTCATTTCTCATTCCATAAAATAGAATATGACTTCTGACCACATTCAACAGCTGAGGTGGTACTAAAGATGGTCTTATGGAGTTTCATCCCTAATGGCTAATTAATGACAAGAAATCACTTAATGCTGCAGTAATCAAGCAGTATATTTGCATGTACAGAATGGTATTCAGTCTCTTATATAGTTAAAAATGGCACAAGTAATGTTCCCAGGCTTTCGCTACAACAAAGATTCCCAAACTTTAATGACATATGGGGGAGTTGGGGAAGCTGACAGAGTGTGACTTGGACTGTTATCTATCTAGAGTCATTAATAAACTCAGTAAGAAAGAGTTGCTTCTTTTCATGATTGCACAGTAGGGATATGGAGATTTTTACATAAATGATTCAGCTGATGTATCCTTCTTGGAGTTGGTTATGGTTGGAGTGGGTAAAATTTGCATTCACCCCATCATCCTACTCAAGTAAGCACCAATAAAGAAGTGAAAAAAAAAAAGGAAAATTGAAAAAAATAGAAAATATTTATGGGAATGGTGAAGGCTGTATGTGAAAAAGGAGCAGTGCTCAACAACAACAAAACCCCTTCTTCACTTGACTAGTTAAGAACAAACTGCATGATTCATGACATACGTATTACATTAATTTTGTGTGGAAGAGCAGTCTCGAGAGCACTGGCATAATAAAGTTTCTAGAGATTTTGTAAGAAGATGAATTTCTACCAAATAAATGTTTTAAACTTTCTGGTGACACACTTAGGGCCTCTTCAGACAGATATTGATCATATTTCCATGGTATACATTCATGCTGAAGGTGTGTGGTTAGTTGATGCTGTGTTTGTTATATTCATTTTAAGAGTTCAGTATGAAAGGCAGAAGGATGTTATGATAATTGTTGATATTTGGTGATGGCCCTGTTCAGAGATGCCTGTAGCTACTCAAGAAACCCATTAGGTTATGAAGACAATGTGGTTTAATTGCTAGTAGAAGACAGAAAAAATCTAGGAAGAGTTTCAATATAGTGAGTAGGTGGAAGGTGTATGACCCTCATTTTATCAGACGTGATGTGCAAGGGGCTCCTGATGATACTATGTAATTATCCAGTGGGGAGATTAACACTTCTGTCAATAGCAATTGTGGGGTCATGGGATTTTTGACTAATGTGAAAGTTCTGAGAGCATCTGTGATATTTGGGATGGATGAGAAGTTCATTCCATCTTTTTTTTTTTTTAAGAGAATTTACCCAATTAGCACCCTGAGAAGGTAGAGACCAGGAACACAGAGTGTGCTGTAATTCACCCTTTTTTCAATTGTTCAGATTTATCAAAACATGTGAAAAAAATTGTACAGAAAAATGGATTCATTTGGGAAAAGTCTGCACACACACAAAAAAAGTGTTGTATTAGAGAAAACTGCTTTGAGGGGAAAAAAAAAAGACTAGATTAAGAAAAGTGTGACCCAAATAACCTGAATTAGGAAAAGAAGACATGGAACTGCATGTACGCTTTTGTGTAGTTATTTGAAATTTACAGAAATGAAAAATTAAGCCAAATCAGACTAGATAGTTTTATGTGTGTGTGTATGTGTGTGCCAAGGTTTTTGGTCCCTTTATTTTGGAGAGAGAGATTTTGCAGAGAGATTTTAACTGCATATATGCTCTCAAAGCATCATGGGTGTGTGTGTGTGGGGGGGGACATAGAAAAATAAGAGGGTCTTCACACAGGTGAGATAGATAGATGGTAGATAGATAGATAGATAGATAGATAGATAGATAGATAGATAGATAGATAGATAGATAGACAGACAGACAGACAGACTGTATCCCTCTCTGCAAGCAGTTATTTCTTTCCTTCCCCTTTTACATATCCTTTTTACATACAGCATACCTGTGTTTTATGCCTACTTTTCCTTATTTTCTTTCCAGAACTGACATCCAATTAGTGTCTCTGTCAAAATACTAAATGGTAACCTGATGGCAGAAAGCTTGTGGTGTTATTGAACATTTTAATAAAAAATTTAATGCCATCAACTCTTAATGAATATTTCACTCAGATGAATATTGTATGTATTTTCATTCAATAGATTTCAAGGGTGAAAAGCAAGACCTAGAGCCTTTTGTTGAAATCAGATCACTTCTATTTTCCCATAACTTTTTATACAGTTTGAAGGGGGGATGTCTTATATTTCCACTGGAAGCAACAGGATATTGATGATTAAGAACTGTGTTTCTCTTTTTTTCTGCCTTTCATACACTCTTGAACAATCCCATTGCTTCCCCCTATGAAATAAATGAATGCAAAAAGAATAGCATCCTCCTCAAATGCTACATTTCAAAGATCACTTTGAAGAAATCTTTTCTGCCTAATTGTCAGGTATTTTGCTTTTCCTCCTGATTGCTTTTGTTCCTTTCTCAGTTAGTTGTCACCTTATTTTTTGCTGCTTGGGAAGTTGTGCAGATTATCAGAAAAGAACTGTCTCCCTTTTCTCTTTCCATCTCTCTTATTCTTAACAAGAAGTTCACCTAGAAACATTCACCTAGGTGCTAACAATTCAGCGCTCCAGAATTGGATAGATATCTTTAGCAACAAATCATTAGTGCACACACTACGCTTGATCTTAGCCTAATGGGCGAGAAGCAATCAGTAGTACAATCCTGCATGACCCTTAGCCTCAAAACAGTGGGCATTGTTCCTCTGTAGGAATCATTGGAGAATCTTCCTTTCTTTCTCCCTCTCCCTCTCTCTCTCTCCCTCTCTCCCTCCCTCCCTCAAAATATTAGGAGGAAATTGTACTGGTTGAAAAAAGTTTTTATTTATGCTTCCTATGCATGCCATTTTGCTAACCATATTCCCAATTAATTGCTCCTTTAGGCATGAATTTTGTTCCTGCTAATTGCTAGTGTCTGCTCGCAGGAACTGCATCCTATGGAGATTTTTGTGGGTACTTTTCAGTCTTGGAAAAGAGAGAGGAAGCCATATGAATTAAACTCCCTGACTGCTTTGAAATCAGTTCTTAGAAGGTCCAGTCACTTCCCTGTTATCTGAGCAAAGGATAAAACATTTTCATCTCATTGCTCAACTAAGAGAAAAATCCTTTCTGCCAATGAATGAATATTTTAGAAAATGTTTAGTATTAAGGCGGTGAGTTAAATGGAATAATATTGCCTGTTAAGATAGCATCATGATGGAGAAATTCAGCAGAGATGAAAGACAAGAAAAATGAGAATATGGACAGATCATGAAAGATGCAAGAGTTTTCCGTTTTTCATCTCTTTAAAAAGTCAGTGATGGTAAATTGCTAGCAGATTCTTGCCTTTCCTTGCACTAGACCAACTATAACAGAAATGTATGAACATGCAAATATAGCATTGTGAGAATGCCCTTCTGGGTATTCTTGAATTCTGTTGTCAAAGCACCTGCATTAGCATAAAGATTCAGTAGACTATCAGAAATAGTGCTGTGAATGGTTTGAAAATGATTGGGAAGTAGTGCTTGGGAGCTCACACAAGCATAGTAGCCCTCTGTTCTTCATTAAAAACAATCAGACATTTTTCAGGCTTCTGAGCAAGCTTAAAAAAGAAAAGAAAAGAAAAGATGCGGCTTTGGCAATTTAACAATATCATCAGGAATTTGTGTCTCTCTGTACCAGGAGTACATATCACTTCTTGGCCAGTGGCACATTTGGTCCTTGAGTAACATGCTGGCAGTTATACTCCAAAAAGGGAAATTGAAAATTTCACTTTGGTAACAGCTTTTGGAGGTTCCTGGGGAACCCATGCATCTATTCGGTCATTTTCTCTATATTAGAAACCTTCTTGATCAGATCAGGTAGCAAGATGTCATAGTTCATTCATGCCTGGGATAATTTACCTTTAGGGATTGTTAAGAGTTATCTCAAATCTGGTTGTGGTACTTTTCTGCCAAAACATTCAGAAAACAAGAAAGCAAACCCGCATACACACATATAAACCAGAGAACAGACTCCAGGCAGCCCTGCAATTCTTCTATCTTTTTATCAAGCAAGACTAGAGCATGGTTTTAATCAATGCTCATGACGACTCTTATCATGATGAATTAAGCCACACTAGGAGCAGACAGAAGCTGGCTTTCTGAAAAGCTCTTTATTCAAAGGTGTTATTGAAAATACCACCTGATATTGATTTGTGAGGGACTTGTGAAGACAGAAATTCTTTGGAAATACTCACACCTAATGCAGCCATCAATTACAATGGCCTTCTTGCTTGACTTCTCTTGATCTCAGTATATAAGTCAGGAGAGCTCAGAGCAAAAGCTTCATGACCAAAGAAAGGACATTGCAAAAGCAATATATATATATAATCCAGGCTGTTTTACTAACAGTTACCTTCTGTCTTCCAGTTACTCTTCAAGTATGCAGTCAGTTTCTAATAAGTGTTTGGATTTCCTCCTTTTTTTTTTTTTTTCAATTTCATCTTATTGTACTATACACAGAGAAAGATAAGACGAACCATTCTCTCATGTGTGAACAAATACATTCCCGCTGTCCCCTCCCTGAGCACTATCATATGTCTCACAAACGGAGTCAGTATGATTTAATCCACACTGTTGTAAATTCATAGTTGGAGGGGGCAATGCATTGAAAAGATCCATTCCGTGTCCGACAATGATGAAGAAAAAAATAAGCAAGAACGCAAAACAAGAATATGAAAATGCATTTAATGTATGATAGTGCAATCCACGAATATGTTCTATAAGCAAGATCTAATTTATACCTACACATAACTTAATTCCAGGTGAATTCAATGGGACTTTCTTCCGGGAAAAGTATCTAGGATTGCATCCTAGTTCAGGGATACATTAATTTATAGCAAAGCACATAAATTCTAGATAGCATTGATAATCAATTTGAAGATCTATATTGCTGTCTGATAATCCGATCCTGAAAAATGCACATGATGTATACTCTGCAGTGCATGGCATAATTCTTTGTTAAGAGATGAACAACAATGAAATCCTACACACATCTATATAGAAAAAAGATTCACTAAAACTTACTACCAGGCAACATATAGGATTCCAGCTTTCAAGATGTAGCTTTCCTAAACTCAAGTATTTTCAAAGTGCAGCTACTCAGCTTACCCATTTTGCAGCACTTAATCCATGGCTATGAATGGTTCAGAAATTCAGTAACTATGTAAGCTTAAGTGCCCTTGTAGTATATGTAAAATTTAAACCTGATATCTAATCTAAACCAAATATCATGCAACATTTTTTCTTGTTCCAGGACATATAGGAAATTAGTTAATGTGAAAGATTGCTTTGCATTAGCGCAATATTAATGTTCCAGCTACAAGATGGATTGACTACCTAAGACATTATTGATGTTTCCAATGCATACTCTTATACATGCCTAAGTAGGTAGTCGCATTTGACAGGCAAATGGAGTGAACAATTGCATGGAAATCATTAGCCCGTATTCTGCATTGCATCATATAATCTACACACAGTCATACAGTAGGCTAGGTTACCAGCCTTCTTTGCCCTTGTGCCACATATAGCATTATCTGCTAATAGTAGGGACTGATCAGTTATGATACATTTTGGCTAGTATGCCGTAAGAGTAACCAATATTAGTCTAATCATGTCTATGCTATTCTAGACAAGCTTGGATCTCTAGAGACTGCCTTACAAGCCAACATACTGTTGCCCACATCCCAGTGATTTCATTGTATAAGGAGTATAGTAACACACACAAAGATCTCTGAATCTAATCTTAAAGTACTTTAATAGACTATAATTATCTTTAGTGTACAGTTACTGTCCTTTTGAGATATTGGTTTAAAATTTCTCTAGAGGCAAGCACTCTTTAATTATCTGATAAGAGTTAAACTTTATACTCTGAGGGGCAAAGAGGGGAGAACTTTTGAAAGCACAAAAATAAATACAGGGCAGGACAAAACCTTTGCTCAGATATCGTCTTATGGTCAGCTCTGCAGTTAGAGATAAAGGGAACAGATGTATAGAAGGAAGCCTGGATAAGCATATGAATATGTGTATTTAAGTTTTTTTCTCATCATCAGTCTATTTCAGCAAAACACCTTTATGGTAAATTGCTTGAGAGGGGACATAACCCTTCTTTAATTGTCTATGCATTTGGGCTGACACAAGAAGAAAGAATAGAAAAGCTTTATTAATTTACTTGAACTGACCTTACTCTAACTATGGTACTATCTCTATTTTTGTTGCTATTATTATTGCCCATGCAAATCCAAAAATGTCAACATTTCAGCCTTGCAAATGCATAGAACTATACTTAAGGTTTTAACAGTACAGTGGTACCTCAGGTAACGAACGCTTCTGTTCACGAACAATTCGGTACATGAACAGCACCGTTTGCAAAATTTTGCTTCTATTCGCGAACTCCACATCGGGTGACGAACAGGATCCGCAGCCATTTTCCCTGCTGTGACACGTGGTCATGGCTTCCTGTAGGGAGGGGGACTCTCCCTCCAAACAATAACTGCCTCCCCACCCGCCTTCCTGTCCTCCACGCCAGAAGTCGCCTCAAGCAAGGTTAGTGTTCTCTCTCTTCATACTGTACTGTACTTTGTTTCATATTTTTGTGGTTAAAAAAAAAAATGCATATGGTTCAGAACGGATTACCCGTATTTACATTGAACCTTATGGGAAAATTTGATTCGGGTCTCGACCAATTTGGGTCACGACCAAAGTTGCGGAATGAATTATGTTCATGACCCGAGGTACCACTGTATCATATCAGTAGTATCAGTGGTAGCAAATAAACAATGAACAAGGATGCATTTATATAACATCTGCAAACTCCCAATTTTCATTGGGATGAAGCTCATATATAAATAATTTCAAGTTTGAGTCTTTTTAAATGATTGTACCTGAACATTACAAAACAGCAGTATCAGAAAGCCAAATGTGAAAATGTTGTCCGACAGTAACAAGTAGAGGCTTTTCCGCATGTCATGAGGCATATGTCGCTTGATTATTCAAATTATGATGGCCAACAGCAGCTTGAAGACTTCCTTCAACTCTACTTCAGGTGATGATCCATCTGATTTCTGTGCTGTTTCAGATCAGGTCTCTGTTCTTCCAGAAGACAGAGGCTGCTGTGGTCAAATATGATATCTTATAATAACTATTCTCTGTTTGGTCCCCATGGCCATTTTTCTTTACATCAGCAAGATCAATGGAGGGGCTCCTGAGACATTTTCTTTGGTATTTTGGGGGAGAAAGAATAGTGATATGGATAAGAAAGTTGAATCAGAGAGTGCAGCAAGTGTGATCAACTTTTACAGCACTGGAATTCAAGCCTGAGATAGTGGAAGCAGGCAGGCAAGACTGAGTAAGGTTTAGGCCAAGCAAGGCTGACAAAGTAGAATGAGAGAAATAAAATACTCTGATTCAAGAATTCAAGCAGTTCAGACACTCCAAATCACAAATGATTGTCTGGGGTACCAGCAACAATCTTTCTGCTTCTTTGTATGGGGTCTTTGTATGGGGTCTTTCAACTGTGTTTGCATTCCATAACTTGCTTGGTAGAACATGTAAGGATCACTGCATTCGGCGCTGAACAAAAACCTCGTGAGACACAGGCTCGGATGAAAGTTAGTTTACTCAGGCATAATGCGTAATGGTTACAGACAAAGCCAGGATTGGCTTGGCACGTTCCTTACAATGTTTATATGGGGTTTCTCCCTTGGCTCTGCAGTTCCCCTGGCTTCCACCTCTGCCCATACTTGGGGGTCACCATTCCATTGTCAAGCTCCCGCTTCTCCTAATGGCAAATTCAGCCTTCTTCCTTTGTCTCGTAATCACTGTGCTCGTGGAGCTTTTCTTCTGCAGGTAAAACCGGAGGTTTTTAATTGGTTGTTGATCGTTGCTGGATTGCCGAGTTCCTTGAATATTGTGGTTGCCATTGCCTGGGGCGTTTGGGGAAGCTGGCTGTATTCCAAGGTATCTGCTTCCCCCTTTGTTCTCACCCCAGGTTAATTGCCACTACCTGCTGGCAATTGACTTGCGATTGCCTGTTTACTTTTCCCGGCTGCCTGTGCCTGAGGCGGTGAAACTGACTAGCGGCGGTGAAACTGAAACAGTGTCACTGCTTGGCCATGCTGGGCTGAATCTGACAGAACCGTCATTCCTGTCAAATTTTAGGAAAACTTTTACATGTCTCTTTTAAAACAGGTTCTACCAATGCAATTTGTTGCAGAATAAAATAGTTTTAAGAACAAGATTGGACTTGTGGCTGGATGCTGACCTCTCAAACAGGTAGACCCTTCTAATTATAGATGACGTTCTCTTTGCTGCAAAACAAAAGAAAATGAAACAAAAAAGGAGGATCGGAGGGCTGCCAAAGGGAAAATGAAGTTTGTTAATATTGATACTGTCAACCCAACTGATTTGCTTCTACCTAAGTTGTGGAACTATACATTTACCTGCTTCCTGTATATATAGGAGCTGTGGTGCTTTATATTGTCCATAAGTTTGTCCCTAGTGTCTCTGCCAACTATTTGCCTGATATAAAGTGAAAAACAAGAGAACAGCTGGAATAAAGTTGACTGGACACATGAGTCAACTTTTAAGAAGCATCCTCTGATCAAAGGGGCAGAGTTATATAAAGTAAGCAGTGCCATCCAGGGCCACCAGAGTGACAAAAACAGCATCATGCTGTCACACTACAAGCTCTGGTCCTTTGCACAAATATGCCATGTCACAATACATATAAAAGAGAGGTGGGGCTTGTATTGTACATTCCATGATGCTATTTTCATCAGTTGCTCATCTTCTTCCCCACACCTCTCCTGGATTGCCACTGATTTAGCAAATGAAACCATGGAATGTTTTTTTCTTTTCCTATCCCTGCTAGCAAGAATCTTGGGAAAGACTTCAAAAGGGATAGAACTGAATTAGGAATTGTTTCCATTAGCTAAGTTCTTTAACCATGAGTTTTTCTTCTTGGGTTTCTGATTCCCTTGGGTAGGGGAGTCATTACTTTAAAATTGTAAGAAATTGCAAAACTGTTGCTTTGCTAACAGAGATGGGTAGAATTTTTTTAAAGATTTTTTTTATCCCACCTTTATTATTTTTATAAATAACTCAAGGCGGTGAACATACGTGATTTATTTATTTATTTATTTGGCTTGTAGGCTGCTTCAATCATAACCAACTCTGAGAAGTATACAGTTCCTACTCTGTAACTTAGATTAAGACAAAACAAAATACAATCAATAAATCAGAACCATAAAATCACAAGATAAGACTCCAAGCATAGTTGCAATCCACTCCTCTCATTGAAATCATTACTATTGGTAAATGGACAAACATCTCCTTCAACCTCCTATGGCTTCTTTGAACAGCATAAGTCTTTGTAGACTACCTAAAAGTCAGCAGAGTCCATTGGAGTTGGATGGCGATAACATATTGGAATAAACAAACAAACAAGGAAAGGGTCATTAAAATGTCTGTGGGGGTGCTGTTCCAAAAGAGGGGGACAAGAATACAGAAAGCATGCTTCTACCTTCCAGCTCATGGGCTTTTTAAAAAAAACCTAGGGTTCCTAGAAAGTAACAGTTAATGTTATTCAATTTTTCATCCTTTTCATTTTTTTTTTTTTGGACATAATCATTTAAAGCATTCATTTCAATTCCACACTTTAACATATTACTATTATTCCCATACAAATCTCTAAAATAACTATTTGTAAAACAGGGAAAATACTTTTCATTCAAGGCAGTAACACTTGTCAGTTACAATAAATAAATTCAAATAAATATATAAATAATCACTAGTTTTAACTCAGTATTGGGGCCCCTCCCATATTTTCATTTACTGGGCTGGAAGAAAGTGTGTATGGTGGAATAGGAATGGTCAACCCTGGGCTTCATAGGGTTAAGAGAGTCCTGGCCTCAAGTAACTATTATATTCCACATTCAACAGAGGAGAGTTTACTCATGAGGCACCCCCATTTTTATCCCACTGACTATATTCTCTGGGGAAAAAAGCTCTAACAAACTCTTAAACTGGATAAAATCAATATCTGGCTTAATGCATATTCTCATTTATGTTTAGCATGTGGCATACTGAGTCAATAATTGTCCTTTCTCACTAGTGACAAATAATTTGCTAGCTGGTAGTGATTTTGGCAACTAGCCTACAGAATGAACAGTGTGGTTTGCTCTCCTTGTTTATTAACAGAATTGTATGCATTCCACTGCAGAGTCAACATACTGCTTGTTAAAATTAAGCCTTTGAAATATTTGGATGTGTTTCTAACTGTTGTCTGCTACAGTTCATAACAACAGATGATCTACTCACTTGCTGATTTTACTGAGAAGAAAATAATAATAAATCACCTCCATTATTTTCTTTTCAATACCATATTCCAGCTTCATCTGAGGGCATATCTCATTTATTGTTTAAGATGTTTGTGTTCTGTGCTCAGGCCACTTTGATTCAAAACTGGCTGAAGAAAATCAAGTCTGGACTGAGACACTTTGGTAACAACTTGCAAGTTATTCAGTCTGGACAATAGGTTAGCACATCCTCCTAACTGATAAGCCCCTGCTACTGTACTCTCCCACTTTTCTGTTCCAGAAAGAAAGTTCTAATTGCTTTCCTTCCTGTAGGAAGATCTTCTGGAATAAAAATTCCTCTCTCACTCCTATGGGTGGTATGTGTCTTCCTCAATCTCGGGTCCTCTACCAGAGGCCTGGGAGTTTGAGGGTTCTGCACAGTATCTTAGCTGTTCCTAGCACTGCACTGTTCTGGACAGAGAGCTCTGATGTTGTTCCTGGGATCTGTTGGAGCCATTCTCCCAGCTTAGGAGTCACGGCCCCGAGTGCTCCTACCACCACTGGGACCACTTTGGGCTTTATTTTCCACATCCTCTCTATTTCTTCCTTCAGGCCCTGGTACTTCTCCAGCTTCTCATGCTCCTTCTTCCTGATGTTGCTGTCACTTGGCACTGCTACATCTATCACTACCGCTGTCTTCTGGTCTTTGTCTACTACCACGATGTCTGGTTGATTGGCCAGTACCTGCCTGTCCATCTGGATCTAGAAGTCCCACAGGATCTTAGCCCTGTTATTCTCCTTGACCTTCTGTGGAATCTCCCATCTGGACTTGGGGGGGGTCTAGCCCATACACTGTGCAGATGTTCCTGTACACAATGCAATGCACTGTGCACAAGTTCCTGTACTTGGTTGTGCCGTTCAGTATATGCTGAACATACTGAATATATATACACGCACATACATATACATACATACATACATGCACACACATATAGTACATACATATATACAGTACATACATACATACATACACATACATACATACATACATACATACATACATACATACTTGGTTATATATGTGTGGATGTGTGTACACAGCTCTATGCACCTCCATATACATATAAACAAACACAGAAAGTTAAATTGAATTTATGCATACACACTTAATGCAGAGAAATGAAGTACACCATTGTGCTTAAGAAAAGCACAGGGAAAAGTAAGAAGCTCCATAATACTTTCCAAGCATTACAGACTTCTCTAGAGAGCTACATCTTCTAAGGTGTCCAAACTATGACAATTTGAGCCTAGTTATTTGTGCTTCGAATGAGAACTCTGGGTTGATTTGTTCAATGATCTGTTTATTTTCTTGGTTATCCATGGTATTCTCAGGAGTCTTCTCCAATACCAACATTCAAAAGTGTCAATATTCTTTTTATCCTGCTTCTTCAAAGTCCAACTTTCACTTCCATAATGTGTCACAGGAAAAACAATTTCCGGCACAATTCTGATTTTTGCAGGTACAGGCACATCTCGGCATCTGGATATCTATTCCAAGACCTTCATTACTAGTCTACCAAGTGCTAATTTGCAACATATTTTTTTGGCTACTGGTTTCTTTAGTGTTGATAGTGGATCCTAAAAGACAGAAGCTATCCATCACTTCGATATCTTCATTGTCAGTTCTAAGGCTGGTTGCTGTACCTGTTGTCATTAGTTGGTCTCCTTTATATTTAATTTTAGTCTCATTTTTTCACCATGCTCTTTCATTACTAGAGCTTGCAGATTCTTTACATTTTCAGCTGTCAGAGTGGTGACATCAGCATAGGGAAGGTTATTGATGTTTGTTCTTCTAATTTTAAAACCATGTTTATTTTCTTCCAGTCCAACTTCCCTCAATATATATTCCACATAAAGGTTGAATAAACAAGGGAAGAGTGTACAGTACACTCTTGCTCACTCCTTTGCCAACCTGGAGCCAGTCTGTTTCATCATGTTCTCTCTGTAATGTGGGTTCCTGACCTGTATATAGGTTTCACAAGATGTTTTGGGATTCCTATTTTTCTAAGCACATTCCAAAGCTTGACATGATTGACACAAAGGCCTTTCTATAATCAATGAAGCATGTACAGATTTCTTTTGGTATTCTTTGGCTTTCTCAATTATCCAGCATGCATCAGCAATAATGTCTCATGTTCCCCAGCCTTTTCTAAAGCCAGCTTGAACATCTGGCATCTTCATTTCCATATATGGCTCTAATCTGTATTGGATGATCCTAAGCATTATTTTGCTAACATATGAAATTAAGAATATTATATGATAATTTGCATACTCTGTTAAGTCTCTTTTCTTTGGTATTAATATGTAGACTGACTTCTTTCAATCTGTTGGCCATATGTTGTTTCTCCATAGGTGTTGTTGTAATATTGCTTCTTGTCTCTTCTAACAGATCTCAGAAATTCTTGGTTAACTTCCTTCCTGAAATCTTTGTCTTTCTTGGCTTTGGGTTTTCTTCTCTTCTTGACAGTTTTCACTGTTAGTTCCGACATCAAATTTGCTTTGTTTGGTATCTTTATCTTTGTCAGTCTCTTTTCACATTTATCCTTAACAACTTCTTTGATTTCATTCTACAGTTCCTCTGGTTCCCTATCAATGAGGTTCAGTATTTCAAGGCAATTTCTGATGTTCTTTAAACTGTTGGATATATGGCCGAGATCATATTGGGGAAACTGGTTGGCTTTCTTCTTTTGCTTTAATTTAACATGGAACTTGCCCATGAACAGTTCATGATCTGTTCCACAGTCAGCTCCTGGCCACCTGGTTGCTGATGTGTGTGTGTGTGTGTGTATGAGAGAGAGAGAGAGAGAGAACGAGAACGAGAATGAGAACCAGATCAGATACCTATTTGCTTCTTACACAGGGAACTGTATCTATGTATCAATATAAGGTGGGCTAGAGTGCTGTCCCAGTAGATTTGTTCATGGCAGACCCTTAGACATACCTCAATAGAGACACATCTATTGTCACCAAGCTTTACCTGGTGAAGTGCACTTACAACAGCAAGGAACTCAGAGCAAAGATTCAGTAATTTTGACTGGACTGCTTTTAGCACAAGGGTATCCTTATAAACACAGCAGTGTGTACCAGATAGCAGAAGACTTGATACTTCAGCTCTGAAAAGTGTGATTGCCGCAGGCAATAGTTATTTCCATTGCAGCTTATGCATTTAGCTATTGTATGAGAAGCTTTTTGTGCACATAGTGTAAGGTTTGAAGACTGGAGTTCCCAGGAGATGGTTGACTGAAAATAAATTCCTTGATATTTAATGAGCTTCACCTGCTTGGGATCCCTTCTATCCATGAAAGAGGCTACACAATTGACAGTGCTTGGGGGGGATCTACCTAGCCACTTTCTACTTGGAACAAGAAACATTTTGGTTTTTTTGCTCATGGACTAAAATATCTGAGGACATCCCTAATCTACCTTGAAAAACATCTCCAAAGGCCATCTGCATGACATTGATTAGGTCTTCTCAGTTCCTTCATAATCTTGCATTATTCTTAATGTGACATAATGTGATCCTGTTCTACAAGGAAGGGCACTTATCAAAATATCAAGGGATGGTAAATTTCCATGAATCAATAGTGGGTTTTAGAATGTCTCGAAATTCATTGTCTGATTTGGGGCATATATTTATCTATGGGATTCCTCTCTTTGATTTTGCCTCTTGTAGCCAATTCAGACCTACTGATAGTAGGCAAACAATGTAATCGATAATATAATGTATGTGAACTAACTTCATTGCTCCACCCTGTGTGCTGCTGCAAACCAGTGATGATAGATGGACCTGGAGACTCTGCCTTAAGTGGTATATTTCTTTTATTAATAGGTTAAAAGTCTTACAAACCAACCAACCAACAAACAAACTTTACATAATGTAGTCCAAGTGAGGGAAAAAGCAGGATGCACCATATTAGAGGTGCCTGATAAATAAGACCTGGCTGCTTTGCTATTCTGATCATCTATAAATGTATAAAGGATCTGGAACTTTCATTATTTCCAACACTACAAATGGCTCAGTAATCCATTAACAATGCCTTTAGGAGACAATATGCATAAATACAAAGGCTCCCCAATATGCACATCCCTTATTTACAGTAATGATTGTGGCACAATATGAAATGCTGATGCGATATCCTCCTTCACACTGATTACCTGGTAAGGCAGAATGTTATGTTACTGACAGGAATGATGGCTGTTCCTGGTTGCTTAAATAAGAGTTCTAACTAATAATGCCTAACCTTATAGCGTGCTACTAGACGTTCTTCCCTCTCAGTGGCAAATGAGTCCATAAATATATTCCATTTACAAATAACTAATATTGCCACATATTTCAGACAATAGACCTGACAACCTAGTGTGCCTAGGAATGGAACAGAAAAAAGAGAGGATGCATTATCATTTAACTTTAAAAAATGACCTTTTGTCTTGTCAAACAGTTTCCTTTATAAGCAGACATAAAATCTGTTTGAGATAACAGTATGTTTTGTAGGGGACATAGATTGGCTAAACATAGGAAAATAACAGGAAGGACAATATTTGAAGACCAAAAAGCTTGATTGGCATAGATAGGTTATTTCACAAAGCTAACATGACTTCATTATTGGTATGTATGTATGTATGTATGTATGTATGTATGTATGTATGTATGTATAACTGTATGGATTACACTTACAGAATATTGCAGATTCCTTCATAAGGTACATTGTATTTTTGCCTCTCCATTTTTATATTCATAGTAACCTGGTGATTGAGTTGGGCTAAGAGCTAAGCCTAAAGTCACTCAGTGAACTTCTTGGCTGAGTAGGGATTTGAATCAGAGTTCTTTCTGTCTGATTTAACAATCAACTCAAGGGTCTCCAATCTTTCAGGCTCATGGCTACATCTGGAATCATGAGAGCAGGCTATATGTGCATTCACATAATGGGGAAGGGGCTGCCCATTCATGAAAGAAGTGCCATGTGGAATATAATATTACAAATACCCAATTTACAGGACTACTGTTTGCCTCTCCTTCTGCACTTCCTGCAGGGCACTGCCTACAGCCTCTGCTTATCTTTGTTCTTTTAAGGACAGGTGGCTACACATCCTGGTAAAGTCCTGGGATATTGCTGACCATCATTTTTTACTTTTTGACAAAGGTTGTGGGGTTCATTGAACATGCCCATAAATAAAGCAGATGCTGGAGGCTGGCCTTTTCCTCTGTAACGTGCCAGCTTCCTTCTTTAAGGAAAACCCTTAAACAACAAAATTCAAGTGGGGCAAGGAGCTGAGTAGAAATCAAGGAAATTGTCTGTGGGCATGTTGGCCTCCTCAGGCATCTCGCTGGAAATCATATCTCTGACTCTTGAGTGTTACTCCTGTGGTGAGAAAAATGCCCACTTAAATAAGGAACCAAAGCGTTTGGAGCTAGATGCAACCAAATACATTTTATTGGCTTGCACAATTACAGTGAACACTACACTCCCTAACAAAGGAATGCAAAAAGAGCCCCAGTTTCAGCAAGGTTAAAGGTTATATGCTCTCAGAAATGTTACATAGGAATGATAAAGAAAGCAATGTAAATCATACTCTGACCTTTACAGCCAGAATATAGTATCTGATAACATTACAGTATGGGGTGACCTTACTATAGTCTCTCCCAGTGTGTATAAACAAAATCCCCTCTCACCCCTAAGGGCAGTATATGTCTTCCTCAGTCTCAGGTCCTCTACCAGTTGTTCTGCGCAGTATCTTAGCTATTCCTAGCACTGCATTCTTTTGAAGAGTTCTGATGTTGTTCCTGGGATCTGTTGGAGCCACTCTCCCAGCTAAGGAGTCACAGGCCCTACCACCACTAGGACCACTTTGGCCTTGACTTTCCATATCCTCTCAAGTTCTTCCTTCAGGCCCTGGTACCTCTCCAGCTTCTTATACTTCTTCCTGATGTTGCTGTCACTTGGCACCACTACATCTATCACCACCTTTGTCTTCTGGTCCTTGTCTACCACCACAATGTCTGGTTGATTGGCCAGTACCTGCCTGTTCATCTGGACATGGAAATCCCACAGGATCTTAGCCCTGTTATTCTTCTGTGGAATCTCCCTTAATAATTTTTTATTAAGGATTTTGATTATAATAGTAAAATCTAATACAAACTAAACTTAAAGAAAGAAAAAAGAATAGAAAGGAGTAAAAATGCAAGAAAAAAAGAAAAGAAGAAAGAAGAAAGAGAAAAGTAAGAAAAGAATAAAGAGAAAAGAAATATATATAAAAAAGTGATTTCCCACCTTCTTCACAGCTAGTATAAACAAATTTAGTGACTCTTCACCTGCTCTAAGGTTGCAAACATTTATCTTTTCATCCCTTATCCCATCTATTATCTATAAATAAATCCATAAAACATCATCTTTTCAGTCTTGATGTCAGCAGAAAGTCCAGAAAGGGTTGTCAGTAGTAACAACCTATCTTGTTTTAACATTGATCAAATAAACCAACTTTATAGTCCTTAAGAGGCTTAATCTTTAGTTCATTCAATTATTGTCATAGGATTTGATTTCTTTTCATTTCTTCTTTGTCCCATCTCACGGTTCTTCAAGACTTTAACAAGCCTCTTTTGTAAATCCAGTAGGAAAAATTTATCCTGGTCACTCTCTTGGTTTGTTATTTGTGTTTCCCTTTCACATTTTAAAGCCTTAGCCTATTTATATCGTTGATCTGGTGAAACATCCTTTTCTCAGTCATTCTGTTGGGCTGTCAGTTGTAAATCCACTTTCAATACCATCTCTATTTTGTCAGCTAAAATTTGTTCTACATCTGTCATTTCTTCAATAATATCTTTTGGACATAGCCTATCCATAGAAGCAAATATAATTATTGACATTATTGATATTGTGGCTACTATTTTCTGATTCCATTCTTCAAAAGTCTCCTTCAGGATTTTCATTGTTAGTACATTTTGCAAAAATTTGTAAGTTTGTAAATCTTTACCTAAAAACTTTAGTCCATTCTAGTGTCCAGTTTTTAAATCATGAAATTGCTTATCTTTGTTATAACTTGTAAAAACCAAAACAGGATCTACTTCCCACAAGAAACTAATTGTTCTTTATTATTAATTCCAAAATCTTATTGTAAAAGTTTCAATATTCCAATTTTATCTGGCCCCTTAGCCCATTTATAACTGTCCAAGATAAAAATCTTATTTAGCTTTTTGGTGTTTACTTCAGAGTCTTTAAATTGTTAAGCTTATGATTAAAATTTTCTTTCATTCAGGACTGAAGACAGACTCACCTGGCGTTTTCAGAATTGTCATTCCAAAGGTCTCTAATAGCTTAGAAGTAGTTAATAAGCAATTTCCAAAAGTGATTAGAAAGTGAGGTTTGTGAACTTATTGCCCTTCAAAAGTCTCTGCCAAAGTGGTGAGCAAGATGGCTAATCCCATCGTCTCATGGCTCTCAGACCTGTGGAAAACTGCTGTCCTGCTGTCTCTTCATGAAGAATAACCATCTGGAGCACATGGTTGGGTGATCTCCTATCCTCTCCTTATCCAGAAAGATTCCAAGGAACTGTGATGGAATGTATCTACGAGGAGGAGAGTTATGTGAGAGATCAAGGCTGTCAGGAAGGAGGGGGTGCATTCTAGGAGAGAGAAGGAGGCAAGAGGCAGCTGAGTCTGCAACAGGAGCATGGGAAGTGAAAGAGGTTCAGGATAGCCACTCCCTAGAATCTCACAGGGTATATCTATTAGTTGCTGTAGTATAGATTTAGTCTGTCAAGATTCTGTCTATAAGGTGTAAACTAATAAAGGAACTGTATTGTACTGGACTGTTTCATCATTGTTCTTGAGCTGGGCCTGACAGGACTGGTCTACTCACTAGTTCCTTGGTCTTTGCCATGGTCATTGGCTCCACTTTTTCAGAGCCATCTTCAGTTCACCATACCTCCCCTGGAAATCTGTCTGCCCCAGGACTTCTAAATTCCACTCTACTAATAAGACTCTATATCTCCCCCACTGATGCTGGAGCATGTACCATAAACAATGAGTTTTATTGTGCCCGTATACTGATTTCCTTTCCAGCAGAGAAAAGACAACACTCTAATTTCTATTAACTGTCTCCTCTCCTTCCAGGTCATCAGGTGGTTTGCTTGCTCCTTTTTATGTTTCTACACCATGTGCATAATATTACCCCTCCACAGTACAAAGAGTACCCCTAGTTTAACCATCATACTGCAAAGACATTTCCATATTTTTTTTAAGTGTCTAAGAGGTGACAAGAACCGCTAGAAAATAAGGGGTTTGTGGGATAACACCAAGGGCCTACCTACCCAGCATTGTGATTCTATGGTGGCTGAATAGACACCAGCGAGAAGTTCTTAAGTAGGACAGGAGGCAAGTAATAACACCTCTCACTCATATTCCTCCCACAATATTTCCATTACTGAAATAATATAGAGCCATCCAGATAAGTAGCTGTTAGAATAACTTTATCCACTGTAAATCCATGTAATCTTCTTTTAAAGCCATTTAAGTAGATGACCCATAAACACCTGGTGACAAAGAATGACACACTGTAAACACTTTCTTTTGTCCATTCTGAATCTTTCATCCTTTTGCTTCCTTGATTGGGTCCAGTTTTCAGGGAGAAAGAGAGAGAGTGAAACTTATTTCTAACTATTTTCTCCAAACCACATATAATTCTAGTACACGCTCCATTTAGCCTTCATCCAGAAATACTAAGCTAGCAAGGAGGCATATTTTAGACAGACAGCTTTTAATATGGAGGATTCAGATTGTTCCAATTTGAACTATAGTCGGGGGAACACAGACCAAATTGCTTTCTACATTTGCTATGTGTTCTTGTACACACAAATTTGCTGGACATAGGAAACTATCTTTGTGGAAGGTCTAATTAGGGCTAGTGTATTTGGGCTGCAAAAATTTGGAAAACTACTAGGTGAGCAACAAGTTTCCCTGTCCTTCCATAACATTTTCCACCAATACTCCAAAATATAATGAATACCAAAGAGTATAGCACATGCAGTAATTTTCACAGATGAGAATGGTAGCCATTCTTCCCTACCTTGCTTATAGGTACAGCTAGAGTTCCCAGAGTTCCTACTGGATATTATTGAAAGCTCTCCCCTCTTCTGGCTCTTGTAATCATTTATTCTACAAAAATGATAGGCTGTGCAGATTTTCGAGGAGGTACTTTTCTCTGATGAACAAATCATCCCTCAAAGTTTTCCATCTACAACACAGCCAACTAATTTCCAAGTGTGAAGTAGCTGCATTGATTAGCATCTTATTGGTCTGAGGTCTGCTCTGAATATCACAGTAGGTAGAGGAGGCTTCTGAGCACGTGCCATGCACGTGCAGAAGCCATGTCCCATTCTTCCAGTCAGCTATTGAAAGTAGCATTCCCCATCCTTGCTCATATGTTGGGATCATTCTTGAAAATCTCATAGAAATAGCTTCTTTAGCCATGCACTCTGAAGGTCACAATCCAGTTCCTCCCACTTTCATGTTCTGTAATTGACACTACTGTATAGAAGTGGAAAGAAGGCCATTTTGCTTTGCTAAATCTTGCCTAAAAGAAAAACAAAACAAAACTCTAGAACATCTTGAGCAATGGTTTTTTTAAAAAAAATTTGCATGCCTGGGGTAGGGAGAATTAAGAGGCAACAGGAAGATGCCTTGTCAAGATGGCTTCTATAAGTGTGCAAACAAAGTTTTTTATATGGATCAGATGCAAAGCACATGGAAAAGAGGTGAGGTTTTGATTATGCAGAGGTGGATATGCTATCTTGACATTTTTGGGGATACATCTGACAGGCAACAAAATATTAATGTTTTGTGTGATTTTTTTTTTTTTAGATGCAACTGTAATTTCACAACAGTTACATTAAACGTGCTGTTTGGTTTCTGAGACAAGATACTCTGAAAACAACACAAGTGATTTTCTTATATCCTCTTAAAGGGAACAATATGAACTTTACCAACTGCCATGTTTGATGAATCAGGCCATATACCACCTGCATTTGAAGCCTTCATACTGTGTACTTATACCAACCTTGAGATGAAGGCATCTATAAGTTATCCTCCTCCCTTTTTTAATGGCCCAGCAGCCCTTACACTGTCCTTCATGGCATATTAGTGAACTGAAGGGGAACAAAGAGAATCAACTCTCTTTTCTGTCTAGTTAGTTACCTTTGCTCAGCACAGCAGTACAGATAAATGCCTTTCACAAGTTTGTCCCCCATCTGTATTACCGTTCAGTTGCATCTGTTTCCTCTGCCAAAGTTATCTTCTGCAGACAGGAGAAGGGTCTGGAACTGGAAAAATGCAGGTGTGTGTACATTAACTAACAGTTTTGAAAGACACCCTAAAGACAAGCTGGGATAATTATTTATCAGTGACAGACGTCAAAAATTCAGTACTTTCCCTGGGAACAAGATTTCATCACAGCATCATACAAATAGCAGTTTATGAGAATGGTGTGATCATTGTGCAGATTAGGAGGATTATTGGTTAAAATATTTGAAAGGACAATCTGGGGTTTTTTTGTTCATTAAAATGAATGAATGAAGAAAGAAAAGCAACCCCAGCAGGATGACTGAGAGCTGGGGAGTGTGGATTTGCAGCCAATGTGCCTCAGTAAGATGACTTTCCTTGGAGTGAGGCATTGCACAGCTTCAGCTCAGTGAAGTTAGTAAACCAAAATGGTGTGCTCCATTGATTGTTTGTCTCCAACAAAGTGAAGAGCTTCTTAGAAGATATGTGCAGTCCTAATCAATAGGTTCTTCACACCAGGGACAGGCAATCTGTAACCACAAACTAAATTTTTATTTATTTAGTTTAATTTTATGAGTGAAATTTAACACAGATCAAAATGACATTGTGTATGTGTGTATATTATATGATACAGATGACTAAAACTTTAAAGAAAGGAAAGGAAAATATCTATATAGTATTAATATACAGCTGTCTCAGCCCTTTAATATATTTTTAAATCTAGACTGCCACCTTCTCATTTCTATAATATAAAGACATTTCAAAAGTCAACAAAGAACACATCTCTTGAACCTGCTCTATAATATCTCAAACATTATTTCCTTTTTACCTACATTGGATGATTCTTTTAGACAAACCCCACCTTGATAAAGGCAGTTCGTCATAAAGTGTCTAATGCCATATTTCTGTAGTATATTCAGCATCATATTTATATCTTTAATTTCTATGTTTCCCCCCAAAGTTCTGCTAATATACCTAATGATTTGAAACTAAAAGGAAGCCATAAAGGAACACGACCAAACCAAATGAATCAAAGAAGCATCAAAATTCTTACAACACCAACACCACAGATGACATGTGATCCTTTAGCTGTCTTCTTCAGGCATAAGGATCCTTCTTACTTGCACCGCTGAAATTCACTGCAAAACCCCAACAAAATTTTCTGGATTTTAGAAAACAAATTAAGAAGCAATAGAAGTTAAACCTAGCAGTCATTTAATAGTTTCATTCCCTTTTGAAACAATTGCCACCAAAAACAACCCACAAAAACCCACCATGAAAAAAAGTTCTCTGCCCTTCCAGCCTCAGATAAAATCAGTGGATCACTACCCTATATTCAGCATCACATTTATATCTTGTTGCCCTCAAAAGCTGATGATTTTTTTTCTTATTTGTAAAGGAGTGTGTTATTTGATCTTGTTGCCTGCCACTGCTTGAAGCTACTAGTTTTGAAACACTACACCCAGGATCTTTCCCCACCTCAGTGATTACTGAGAATCTCTGCATGTTGTAGAAGATACTCTGAGCATTCTGCTTCAGTTTCTTGGTTCATAACGATGCAGTAGAGCCTCTGAGCTCTTCATAAATTGAAAGCGAATTTGGTGCTTGTGTTTCACAATATGAGTAGTAAGATGTCTTTCTGGGAAGCTTCAAAATCCTCTTCACAAGGAAGAACTTCAAGTCCCTCAGGTTATAGTTTCGACTCTTTTCCAAAGTCCCTGAAATATCCTCTTTCTGCAGTATTCACTTTTCAGGGAAAGAGGGTGCTGTTTCCAAAGAAATTAAAAGCTTAGATTTCAGCTATACTATTTTAAAAGACAGAAGCCTAAGGAAATTTACAGTAAAAACTGATGACTCTCTAAATTCTCTTGAGAGCAGCAAGTATTTTTCCATAGAAATAGCTCAGAGAGTTTTTGTCTCCCATCGAAAGGAACTTGATGATATCTAGAAGAACTTGAGATTGTGTTTCTAATGTTTCTCATAGGAAGAAGAAGAAGAAGAAGAAGAAGAAGAAGAAGAAGAAGAAGAAGAAGAAGAAGAAGAAGAAGAAGAAGAAGAAGAAGAAGAAGAAGAAGAAGAAGAAGAAGAAGAAGAAGAAGAAGAAGACCACCTTACAATGGAGCTTTCTCCAATGTAGGCACTGCTGGATTTGTTTTGCCACTCTGTGTGCATCTGTGCATAGATGCACACACATGCACTCTCACACACATAGTCTTCTGTGCCTGAGTCCATGTTCTTAAACATACTTTGAAGTTAAGTAGGTATAGCTGGAAAGTATATTTATTTTAGCAAGACTTATTTCAAGTCATACTTAGTTAAGATTTGAGCCTTTTTGCATGTGTCCTTTGTCTGGTGCCAACAAGGAATCCACTTGGGCAAATATAATGTTCTTGTTGCTGTTTCTGTATAACTTGTCTGATTTGGGTGGATGGTGTCAGGGACAGAGAAAGGATATGATTAGGTTATAGGTCCCTAGTACAAACCTATCTTTAAATTATGCAGAACTTCTGGCCAATCCTGGAGAAGAAGGGCCTAATTTCGATGGCAGTGCTAGAAACATCAACATACAAGTCAGAAATGCTTTTCAGTATCATCACCAGGATGCTTACAAAGGCTGCTTACAAAAATGGAGGTTGTTCATGTAGCACAAAATAGAACTTTTAGTCCATTTGCTTGTTTCCTACGTCCTGGAGCTACTGAGCAAATTACATTAGTCTATCCTTGGACTTCTCCATGCTTGTTCTCTGTACTGGTAGGAAAAATGACCTCTGAAGCAATTGGCCTTCCAAGGCTGCTCTCAATATGGAAAATATGGAGAAAATATGCTCCCATACGTTAACATCTTACTGACCATCAACATCTTGGAAGATATTATTTGTGTTTGTGTTTGGTTTTTATTCTATTGTCATTGTATTTTATATTGTTTTCATTGTATTTTAATATTTATTGCTGTTTTATTGTGAACCGCCCAGAGTCACTTTTTGTGAGATGGGCGGTATCTACATTTGAAAAATAAGTAAGTAAGTAAGTAAGTAAGTAAGTAAGTAAGTAAGTAAATAAATAAATAAATATGTACTTACATTTTAGTCTGGTTGCAAATAATATTAGATAAATGATAGATTAGATAGATAGATGAGAGAGAGAGGGAGAGGGAGAGGGAGAGGGAAAGAGAGAGATTTGTATACTGTTTGCATTTTATTCTCATACATTTTATCATATTTTTCTTTTGTGGTGCTCATGATTCTCTACCCTCCCATTTATTTTCACTACAACCCTGTGAAGTAAGTTAGGCTAACTGTTGTGATGGTTGAGTGAGGATTTGATTCTGAGAGTTCCCCCATCCCTAGGTTAAAAGGACATCACATTAACTCACATTTAAATCCTTCATACTTCCTCTACCTAGCTATTTATCTCACACAGCACACGGCATTCAGCTCCAACCAAGGCTAAATGTTTCAGTTTGTCTAATAATTCATGATTTTTAAAAGAGATTAGTTCCTGCTTTAATTGCTGCTGAGCTCATTTGTATTAAAGGAATTAAATGTTGTTGTCTAGAGATGTTATTAGGCTTCAATGAAACATTTTCCTGTGGCTGAAGATCAAGACACCAGACCATTTGATAGCATTCTTAGCACATGACTGAGTTCAGTGTAATTAATATCCTTTCTAGATAACAGTTATATGAGAATGCAAAAAAAAAAAAAAAAAAAAGGAAATCCCTTAATTAATAAATATACTGTGATAGACCACATATCTGGGTGGTCCTTTGCTCTAACAAAGGCTCAAGTGGAGCATTCCTTGAAGCTGCTTCTTGAAATGGCATAGCCCACCTCACTTCAACCAGCCATGTAAAGTCCCAGTGAAGTCCTGTATTGCTTGCTTTGGCTGTTCCAGCCCCAGTTGCAATAGCTGGAGGAGGCTTCCAGTGATTGGACATTTTTGGAAGAGACTTCTGCTCATGTGTCAGAAGCTTCTTTTGGCTGCTGAAACTGCCAGTCAAGGCTTTGAGGTGATGCAAAATATCTTGCTGAGGCAAAGCATGTTGCCTTTTTTGTCTTAAAGTGTGAGCTGTCTGACACATGGCTAGTACAGACTGGGGGGGGAAGGGGCATAAAATTGAATTATTTCCATTTTTACATGCACATGGGATTTATGATAGGTGAGGCTTTAGAGAAATAGACTTGATGCCTTTTTTTAACAAAAATGTTCACATTCTTTTGGTGGAAATACACTCTGTTCTAAAAATTGTATTTCTACCATAGGGTAGCAAGAGGCTATTCATCAATACATACCCTGGGTTGAAAAGCATCCATTCTTTAAAATGCCTATTCTATTAACAGGACCTGAAGGATAAATACTATAAATTCTGATGAGCTGTAATGGCACTGTGAGAGTAATAAGATGTGTAGCCCTGGGCACAGAGAAAGAAAAGAATGAATACACATAGTGAAATATTAAAGGTTTACATCAATTTGTGCATGTTTTCAGGGCATGTATATTTCTGAGGCTGTATCTTTCCTTCAGGAAATATGAAAGAGGCAGTAGTTTTCAAGATGTAAGCCCTGTGAAATGGTTCTTACCTGTCAGGAGGTGAAAAGGAAGGAAAAGAGAGCTAATAGGGGTGATAAAAGACTTGAGTGGGGAGCTTCAATTTCTTCTGTAATGATAAATGACCATCCCACTCATTTCCAGGTCTCCTGAAAGTGGATCAAACTAAACTGAGCTACTTTCATCATAAAATAAACACCTGTATTATTTTCAGTCCATTCAAGTCACAATGGATTTTACTGTGACTCTAATTGGGAGTATATTTGGCATATATGGTACTCCCTTCCCTGGTCCTCCCTGCAAGGCAAAAATTATTCTGTAAGGTAGGTTGAGCTGAGAGAGACTGTGAATGGCTTAAGGGCATTCCATGAATTTCCAGAGCTGATGGTAGTTTTGAACTCCTTGGCCCTCCTAGCTACTACAGTGGGCTGAACCAATATTACACTATTGGTACTGTTCTACAAATTAGAATGGTAGCTTTTATAATGTCTTTGCTAAAGCTCAAGCCTATGTCCATTCTTGGTCTGCACAATTTAGATTTTCAACCTTACGTACCATACTATGAAATAGCAATGACATACAGTACTGTGCAAAAGTTTAAGGCAGGTGTGAAAAAATGCTGTAAAGTAAGAATGCTTTCAAAAATATACTGTATATTGTAATTGTTTATGTTTATCAATTTACAAAATGCAAAGTGAGCAAACAGAAGAGAAATCTAAATCAAATCAATATTTGGTGTGACTACCCTTTGGCTTCAAACCAGCATCAATTCTTATACCTGCACACTTTGTACACTTGCACAAAGTCAGGGATCTTGTAGGATTAGAGTCAGGTGTATGATTAACCAATTATACCAAGCAGGTGCTAATGATCATCAATTTCATATGTAGGTTGAAACACAGTCATTAACTGAAACAGAAACAGTTGTGTAGGAGGCTTAAAACTGGGTGAGGAACAGCCAAACTCTGCTACTAAGGTGAAGTTGTAGAATACAGTTTCATGTCACAGGTATTACACCGTGACCAGACTGAGCACAGCAACAAGACACAAGGTAGTTCTACTGCATCAGCAAGATCTCTCCCAGGCAAAAATTTCAAAGCAGACTGGGGTTTCAAGATGTGCTGTTCAAGCTCTTTTGAAGAAGCACAAAGAAACGGGCAACGTTCAGGACCGTAGATGCAGTGGTTGGCCAAGGAAACTTAATGCAGCAGGTGGAAGACACATCATGCTTATTTCCCTTCAACATCAGAAGATGTCCAGCAGTGCCATCAGCACAGAACTGGCGGAAACCAGTGGGACCCAGGTACATCCATCTTCTGTCTGGAGAAGTCTGGCCAGAAGTGGTCTTCATGGAAGAATTGTGGCCAAAAAGACATACCTCCCACATGGAAACAAGGCTAAGCCACTCAACTATGCACAAAAACATAGGAACTGGGGTGCAGAAAAATGGCAGCAGGTCTCTGGACTGATGAGTCAAAATTTGAAATATTTAGCTATAGCAGGAGGCAGTTTGTTTGCCGAAGGGCTGGAGAGTGGTACAATAATGAGTGCAGACAACAGTGAAGCATGGTGGAGGTTCCTTGCAAGCTTGGGGCTGCATTTCTGCAAATGGAGTTGGAGATTTGCTCAGGATCAACAGTGTCCTCAATGCTGAGAAATACAGGCAGATACTTATCCATCATGTCATACCATCAGGGAGGTGTGTGATTGGCCCCAAATTTCTTCTGCAGCAGGACAATGACCCCAAACATACAGCCAACGTCATTAAGAACTATCTTCAGCATAAAGAAGAACAAGGAGTCCTGGAAGAGATGGTTTGGCCCCCACAGAGCCCTGATCTCAACATCATCGAGTCTGTCTGGGATTACATGAAGAAATAGAAGGATGTGAGGCAGCCAACATCCACAGGAGATCTGTGGTTAGTTCTCCAAGATGTTTGGAACAACCTACCTGCCGAGTTCCTTCAAAAACTGTGTGCAAGTGTACCTAGAAGAATTGATGCTGTTTTGAAGGCAAAGGGTGGTCACACCAAATATTGATTTGATTTCTCTTCTGTTTGCTCACTTTACATTTTGTAAATTGATAAACATAAACACTTACAATATATATTTTTGAAAGCATTCTTACTTTACAGCATTTTTTCACACCTGCCTAAAACTTTTGCACACTACTGTACTATGAACAAAATCAGTTATTAAAATCCTTTGTTTCTGTAATTCTGCCTGAAATCCTCTTTATTGTCAGTTTATAATACATCCTCAACAGAAATAGGGAAGCCATCTGGCCAGAGAACTAAGATGGAGAAAATAGTGTGCTGTTGTAGGGATGTTATTGATCCAAATAACTCTGCAGTATAAACAAGTGGACAGCATAAACAACAAGAACATCTAAATTATGCTTTTAATTTTAATCTCTGTTCCACTGTATTACTCCTTCTTCTTCTTCTTCTCCTTTTTATTTTTGAAAGTCCTCTTGCAAATAGTTAGCTAAGGTTGCCCTTTGGGAATTCTGAGTGATGTTAGGGAATCCTTTGAACACAAAATGTTCTATTAGCCAGAAACTAATTGGATCTGAAGGTTAGTTCAAAATAGTTTAGGAGTGTACAGGTGATGAGCTGTATATCGCTCATGTCTGCTACACCAGTGAGCCTCTGATGGAATTTCCATTGTGCCAACATAAAACTAATTAATTAATTGATTAAATTTTAGTCATAACCTTAGTCATTACATTTTGATGATAGCTATTGTTTAAAATATGCATACATGAAGAGAGAGAGAGAGAGATTACAGTACAGCTTCCCGGATCTAATTGGCATGAGCTCCATAACTCTGTAACAGATAATGACCTGAAAAAGAATGTTCAGGTCATACCTTTGAAATGGGTCCCTTATCTGTGCACAGTTGGCCCTCCAAATGTCCTGCTGTTTGTTCATGCTGTGGAGTTTGCTACTATCAGTTGGCAAGAGTTACTTTTTTTTTCTTTTCTGCTTTTTTCAGGGAGAGGAGATGTTCTTGAAAATATAGGTATCAGAACACTTAATATGATCTGGAGGTGCTGTGTATCAGTGGGAGAAAATGGCAGAGGTTACAAAACATGGTGGTGAACACTCCCCCCCCCCCAAAATACCCCTACATTTATGTCTCATCTTGTAGAAAAGGGAGTGAGGGAAGACAGGAGAGGAGGGAAAAAATACCTTAGAAATATTCTAAAAAAAAAAAGTTTCCTGAGAAATGTTGGGGTTGGTCTTTTTGAAACTTTTTTTGAAGCAGTTCTTGCATTTGGATGCTGAAAAGTCAAACCCATTCTTGTTCTTATTTTCCTTTTATATATAGCTGCTCTTCTCAATTGCACTAATGAAACACACTGTTTTTAATTAGACAGACTTCTAATGCTAGCCAAGCTGAGCTCATTTAGCTAGAATTGTCCCTGCTGAGATTTTGTACATTTGGGTTGTAGTGCTTTTTAAAGTGAAGAAGAAAAAAATTACAGCCTTAAAGGTGTGAAAGTTGGACATATGGCAACACTTAACACCTTCCAGTGCTGACTGTTAGGGTAACACCATGTAAGAGAGGAGGCGGATGTTATTTTTAAATGGCAGAATGAGGACTAATTTGGATACAACTGTGCAGAAAGAATCACTGTCCAATGACATTGCAAGGTCTGATGGTGATTTGCTAAAGATATGAAAGATGTATTTAGTTGCTTCAGTGGCCCCTGTAACCTTTGGATTTGTTAACCATGTTTTCTAAGCTATCTATGCTCATAAATTGCAAATCTATAAATCAGAGTTTACTTTTTGGTAGGGTATTGAAGGTATTTATGGGCTCATCAATTTAGCCTGTAATTGAGGGGTTCACATGGTTGAAATTTTCTTCATGTGGAAAGCGAGCAACCTAGGGAAAAGGGAACTAGCCTAGGTTTGTTCTGATATGTTAGTTTTCTATATGTATATTTTAAATTGTTATTTAATTTTTTTTTTTTTTTTGGTTTGAAGAGTCCAGCACTCCTTTCCCCTCACATTAAGTGATACAACTCTGACACTGATTTATTTGCATGCAAAATAGGATGATTTCAGACATTGTTTCTCACACAGCAGATCCCTGTGCCATACAGCAATTCATTTTTAAAATGGAGGCAAGTCACACAATGAAAGTGAAAATAAGATGGCTGTGGACCCAAGGAGAATTGAAAACCAATAGAATACAAGTCAAGGTTTAGGCTTAAAGTTGCTCTTGGAACACAGGGGCAGCATTTAGCTCTAAGCCTTTTCAGCCCTATGATGAGTGATCACTCTCTTGCTTGGTCTAGGAGAAGTCATATACTGCTATCAAGTCTTCAGCCTCCCTTGTAGTTGGAGGAAGGATGAGGAAAAGAAGGAAATGTCTGACCCTGAGGCTGAGGCAAGTATGTTCTTACTAGGCAGAGAAAGGCACTGTTGTTTAAGACAATGCTTCCCATAATCCATTGCTATTGGCCAAGCTGGCTTGGACTGATGGGAGTTGAAGTCTGAAAGAGACAAAGAGTACAAGTTTGCCTACCCTGGGATAGTGTTATCACACTGTGTTATTGTATCATATTGTAATTTTTCGTTGGTTTAACTTTTTTTGTATCAGTACTGTGGTTTTAGTGCATCTTTCCCTCTTAAGAATGTAAACTACCATGAATTGCTTGATTTAGTAATATACAAATGTTAAGCAAATAAATACTGAGTCACAGTTTGGCACTATATACACATAAGGCTACTGTTTGATGATAGTCATGAGTTTCTGGTAATACAGAGCTGTTACAGGTGTGGGGAAGGGCTACAATTGCAAGGGCTACATTGAAATGGGGCCTTTGCTGCTGATCAGCTGACTCCATTCCTGGGTGGTTTCTATCACACTCTGTCCTGTCTCCTTCCTGTTGTAGTCACAACATACACTGCATTCAGGGAACTTCTATATTTAGGCAGTAAGTGTTGATGTAGAAGTGTCAGTGTTGTACAATGTTACGTTCTATAGAGTAGTCTTGTAAGTCACTGGTGGGACCCTTGATTTATTCTAACTTTCAGTCCCTGATATCATAACCTGGCTACCAGGAAAACAAGAATAGGTAAAGAGGCCAAAATAGAAATGATGCAGAGGTTGGTGACTTCCTTCAGCTTTTATCAGTTTTTTTGTTTGTTTGTTTTGTAAGGGAGAGGGGATTTGTGTTGTCACCAAGAACAAAAGGGCACAAGAAGGGAATCCTTCCTGGCTGACTATCTTGGAAAAGCAAGCTCTGATTGCCTGTAAATTCTCTGTGAGTGCTGTAGTATCACAAAGATGTAAACATTTCCTTCCAGTAGCATCAGAAGATTCTGATAAAGCGTTGGCACATCTTCACTGTGAAATCAGATGATTTGGGCAGTGGGAAGGTGAATCATCTCAATGTGACTATTTTTCTAATCATAGTAAAGCAATTATGTATTAAATAGCATACTATTATGATGCACACATAAGATTTAGCAGAAAAACAAAAAAGGAAAGTATTTCTTTTGTCAGTCTGTAAACACAGAAGAAATGTTTGGCTCTTGTTTCACTTCCTCCACCCTGCAGCTCTTTTCTTAATATCAAACTATTTCCATGACAAAACACAGATTTCAGGTTTGTCCTGTAGACAAATGAGGTGTCATATTTTCTGTTCTGGAAACAATATATTTGTGAACTGAAATATTAACACCTGACTACCATTGTAAACAAGCAAAGGATGTATTTTTTTTCCAGTAGGAAATGGCAGAAGCAGCAAAAACTTTTGAAATAGTTTTATTGGCAAGAACAAATTTGAACCTCTAAGGTCTAAAACCAAGATGGATGTGAAATCAAATGAAATTTGGGTTCTTCACCTTAAGAAAATTTAAGTCAGTCTGATATTACAAGAGGATGAAATATGTGTCAAAACATGCATTTCCATATGATGCCCATATTCTGTTATTGCAGAATTCCATGTATTGCAGCTCAGCTAATTTCATGGACTCATTCCCATGAAGACCTATAGTTTCTGACTTGAATCTTCTGTAGGTAGAAACTCAGGTACCAAGCACCAGTCTCTTGGCTGTGCTGATAGGAAAAAGAAAGTGATAATGAAATTGCTGCTAGGAAGCAGGGCTTTATATATGAGCTGGGGGACTTTATATATTTTCCACATGAGTACACAGTCATCAACTGTCAGGATGATATGTGGAACCATTTGGGTGAAACTCTACTCACTGTTATCCTGGTTTTAAAATGGTGCAATTTTATGACTTAATGGTATTTTGTATCTGTATGTTCTCAGGACATTTTTAGTTATAATTACAAGCCAGCAATAAATGCTATAATTATTAATGAATTATGTCTTTTTATTTGAAATTGAATTGTTTAGGATGAACAGAAGGCAAGATCTCTCTGTGGATAATATCTCATTATGGAATTGCCTCCTTCAAGAAACATTTCTAAATTGTCTCTTTTTAGAAAAATTTTGTCTGTGCCTCCAGATATTTCTCATTTTTATACAGAAAAAGAGTGATTAGTTGAGAACGGAAGCTATTTTATTGCTGTGTCCTGCTTTATATAACATCATCTAGATTTTGTCTATTTTTTCTAAATAAATAATTCCAGCAGTTATTGTCACATTTGTCTCTGTTATGTTGTAAAACTAATTTCTATAGGATCACTTCAAATTAAATGAATTGGAAATAATTATCTGTTACACCCATCATAAATATTAGATAATATCTTCTGGCAATGTTTCTATCATGTTGTTGTAGTAATGTTACATTGTGTTATGCTGTACTGCCATAGCAAGAGGTATTACCCTAGCATAAATTTCAATTTCAATTTTCAGTTATATGGGCAATTATATGGGTTCCAATTATATGGGCAATCTATTCAGCTTTAAGTTTTTTAAAAAAAGTATGTTCCTGACAATAGTTGTGCTAGGCACTTTTATGGATGTGAGAGATGAATTGTCTCCCCAGATTTCCCCAAAGGGGCAAATGAAATAAGGTGGGAGAGCCCAAAGTGGGTAGAGCCATCTGTCTCATTTGGTAACTCTCTCACACCCTGTTTATACACAGATACAGACATATGGACATACCCCAACTCATACAGATTCTTGGAAAAGTGATATGATTCCAGATGTCAAGGAATAGTTGTTGGAAAGTTGTGACTGATCTGTTTTGGAAAAGGCAATCTTTTCTACCCATCAAAAGATACAGCAATATATGCTGCTGTGGCAGAGATTCTGTGATATTTTACAATAATGTTTTGTATTGTTTATATTATAGTAGTGCATTAATTAGTAAACCAGTGACAATTGATAAGTAAAAAATATAAGAGGGTTTTTTTTTCATTCTTAGTTTGTATTTTTAATTTTTTAAAAGTTCTTTTTAAATATTGTTTTGTTACAAAAATATAGCATACAGATTCTTATACATATTTCTATGCAGGGATAAAAGAGCTGCCCCATACCTGCTGTAAAGGAAAGAAAATGGTAATCTCGCTCTGGAATATGAAATTGCTATCTTGGATCACAGTCTGACTACTTTGGAATCAAGGGACTGCCACTGTGATATGAGTAATCTGGCAATGGAAAAGGAGGCCTCATCTCTTCTTTCATGGCTAGCTGACTTGTTTTCTCTGAGCACATAGAGGGGAGGGCACTCTTTGACTCTTGGAACTATGAAGTTTGGAAGAGAAAGAAAGGTTAGGGAGGATAGATGAGAAGATCTGGATGTTTCATATTCTTGGCTGATGGCCTGTTGCTCATGTGAATCATATGGCTCCAGGGGATTCCCAATAATGGGTAGAACCTGTGGGAATTCCTGTCGTGAGCTCTTGCTACCTTATCTGAAAGGTAACTAGAGATGAGGACACAAGAGAAGCACATGTGGGAAGAGGGGAAGGAAAGATTGTGCTTTCAGAGAAAACATTGGAAAGATAATGAGCCCAAATTTCCCATGGCTTAAATATAAAGGGACTTATTTTTTCCAGAAATGGATTGTTTCAATCAATTCAGGATGTGCATTGGGATAATTTCCAGAGTTTTAATTAATTAGGAGTCTACATAAACAGAAGAGTTGCATGATTGCATTGAAGCTTTTCTATCAGGAGGAGGCAACTGGATGCAACTAACTTATTTTAAAGGAAAGCAGACAGATTTTCGGAATATATATGAGCTGCTTAGTTCCAGTTTCTCTGAAAGAATACCATTAAAAAGTTTGGCTCTTCTGTGTTCCAATTTGTTTTAATTTTTCTGCAGCATACGTATTTATGTTCAGACTCAAATTATACGAAACAGGCATGCAGCTGTTTTCTGTATGTTGCAATTATAAAGATGTATTTGTTTCATTCCTCTGAGAATGGGTTCTTCTATTGATTTGTATTTTTCCACACCTATACAAAAGCCAATGGTTATTTTTTTTAAAAATACAATAAAATCTAATTTAGTTTCCTTCAAAATTCTTTTAATTACCTTATCTCTGCAAAAGAAATACAGTTGTTCAAAACTGCAATTACAATTTTGTAACCATTTTCTTAAACTGCTTTGTCTTAAAACATAAAACACTTTGCTTTTTAAGTAACACAGTAATTTTAACCAGCTTCTTGAGAGACTAAATTCAGAAAATAAATATAAGGAATATACTAAATGGGATTTGATTCAGGAATCAAATTGCATTTTTCTAGGGGAAAAATAAGCTTTCAGATGGTATTAATTTAACAGGTTTTCACACACCTATATATTAATAGGTTAGATTTCTCATTAAAAAATAGCATGTCCTTCAGGTTTAGGTGGATTCAACATGTCAATGCCTTAACAGCATATAGAAGTGGCTTGGCATTTTTCAGGATTTTTTTTTTTTTTTTACATCACAATCTGTTGTGATGCTCTGAGATGTTTTGATGTTGAATTAGATAATTACTTTTTTGCATTTATTTCTTACATGTGTTCTCATTGTTTAACACAACATCAAACGATGTCTTGTGTATATAAATGAGCTATCACAGTCTAAACTGATCATACTGCGAGCGAGTGCCAAAATCAAATCAAATTTCTCTTTCATAGTTAGATATTTTATTATATCAGATTCCACCAAACAGCATATATCTTACCCCAAGAAATTTCAGTTTGGACTTTCAGTTTGGAGTTTCTCTTTATTTCTGACATTTATACACCATCTCAATCCAACTGGACTCTAGGCAGTTTATAGTAAATAATAATAATAATAATAGTAATAATAATAATAGTAATGATGATGATGATGATGATGCAATCACACACACACACACACACACACACACACACACACACACACACTAAATAACCCAGTCTTACACTGATGGCTCCAGAATCAGTCCTGAAAAGTCCTCCAGAAAAGCTAGGTCTTTAAAACTTTTTGAAAGGCTATAACATATGGGGCCATCCTTAGTCCAGAGCATAAGCTGTTGTATCTGTGGGCAACTAATTCTTTTATCAGCCCCCTCCTGTCACACCTCCTTATAGGTGCTCTCAGACTATTCAGGGCAGGTAGGCAGATATTATTAGAGAAGGACCTGGAGCCATTAAGAGCTTTTTTTAAAAAATTATGTATTGCTTTTTAATAACAAAAAAAAGAGAGATAAAGATAAAGAGCAAAACACAATGATCATAATGATGGTGATATATAAATTGCCAAAGAGAAGGGGGAAAAAATGCTTTACCCAAAAGTGAAAGAAATACAACAAAGAAAAACATAGTATGATATGTCGTTATAACAGTTACAATTCTATATATACTTATCTAATGCAAATATTATTCAAGTATGTATATATTTCTAATACATTTATATGATTGTCATGGATCCCCCCCCCATCCTACTATATTTTGTATAAATGTTCCTGTGGAAGAGGAGGCTGTTGAGGAACGATTGCAGGCACCTGTGCTGCCTCCCCTCCCCCTCCCCCTCCCCCTCCCCCTCCCCCTCCCCCTCCCCTCCCCCTCCCCCATTTGAGCCTTCTCCCCAGTGTCAGCAAGGCAGAGTTGCTTATAACTGAACCCACTTGAAACAGGTGGGGGAAGAGAAGGGAGGAGACTAGAGGAGATGCAGGTGTTTTTGAACCTGTGCAGCAGCAACAAACAGAGAGCAGCCAAATAAAAGAAGGTACTTTTCCTTCACAGAGACTGGATGGTCCAAAGGAAAAGAAGTATAGAGGCAAAGCAAAGAAAAGTGCAAGTATAAAAGCACAACGTGGAAAGTTGCAAGTACTCTACAAGCTGGCCAGTAACAGAAGAAAAAAGTAGTAGAAATTCCAGAGAGAGGAATTAAGGCAGAACAGTGTTTGTAGGAAGAAAACATTGTTATAGAATAGTTGTACAATAGAGTATAGTATAAAGGAGATACTATAATAGTAAGAGTAAATTAATAGTAATATAGTTATTATAGTAATAAGCATAGTAATACAGAATAATAGGATAGAGGCAATAGAAAACACTGACATGTAAGTTTCATATTTCTCTTTTGTAACTTGGATATTTTTTTTTTCAAAATAAAACATCTCCCCAACCCTTATAGGGAGATATAAAAATCCAGATGTCTAGAGTCCAGTGCTTTTGGTGGACCTTTTGAGTCTGAATGAATCAAATTGGGTACAGTTTAAAAGAGAACCCATGACAAGTCCCATATTTCATTATACTTGTCCATAAAAAGCCTACATCTATATGCAATCCACTGCTAGGTGGCAAGTGCAATCAGGTCTTCAATCCATTGAGTGAAGGGGACCATACATTTATCTTTCCAAAGCCACAATATCAGTCTTTTAGCCATACTAAGGGCACAGAGAATCCATTTACATTGGCCAGTTGTCAAGTTCCATGTACTAGGTATGTAATTCAAGAGAATATTATCCTCTGAAAATTTTAGCTTTTGTTGAACATTTATGTGGTCCACTACTTTAAATGTGATTATCTGCATAAAAATAAAAGAATAAGGATGACATTATTGAAGCGATTAAAAAGGATCCTAAAAAAAAAGTAAAGAAAAAGAAAAATCACAGAACGTGACAACTTCCCAAAGCATGGTAGTTTCATCTCTTTTCTTACACTGAATATTACAAAACAGTTTCAAACATTATTAGTTGAAGGAAATAGACTGTGTTAAAAATAAATGGTAGAGTTGGCAGTATGCCCAGACTCTCTATCTTGAAATTAACCAAAACATAAACAAAAAAGAGTTCTGGAAAAAAAAATGCTGGTGTAGACACTTTTAAACTGAAGCTTTTACTGTAGGCAAACTCAAACTTCTCCCGCAGCAGATTCAATGGAATAAAACACAATCAGGCTTGTCCCTCAGCAGATTTTAAAGATAGGATAAAGGCCTCTGCATTTGAAGGATTATCAAATATGTGAACCTGATTTTGATGATTAACGCAGAATGTAGATGGAAAAGACATGAAAAATTGAAGTTGTACTGATCTGGAAGACTTTGAGCTTTTGTAAACATCTTTCTCTTTTCTGAAACTTTTTTAGTAAAATCAGGATAAATTGATACCTTGCTTTGACTAGAACTCCACCAAAGGAGATTTTACTGATTTCTGGCAAAATATACATAAAATCTCACCTCTTGTGGTAACATGGAGGAATTGCACAATAACAATATTGGAACTAGCTCCAGTCTTCCTTCTCGTTAAAGGAATTTTAATCACATGATTGATCTCAACTTTAAAATCCATTCCCAAAGAAAGGAGCTTTCTGAAAACATCTTCCATAAATTAAGACAGATTGATTGACTTGGAGGGTTTTCAGTACCAATTATATGTAGATTTTTCCTATGCAGTTGTGACTCTAAGTAATTTGTTTATCCAAAATATTATGACTGACTTGAGTAATGGTCTCATGGCCATTTTGCATCAGTTTTAAATTACATTTAAGCTCTGCCAGATCTTGTTGGATCAGCTTCAAGACTTGTACCTAAGCCAGGATCTCTTTTAACAAAGTAGTAGAAGAAGAATCTTCCTCTACCAACTGCAGATAGTGGTGGAGTTGAAATTAAGCCAGCTGTTGAAAGTTTAGGTCTAGTTGCCATTCCAATAGCTTGTTAAAAACAAAATAATATGTAATGAAAAGTTTTATTTACCCAATGATGAAAGTCCTTATCCACATAGTCCAATAATTCAGAAGTTTGAAAGCACTTTAATCAGGAGAGCGGCAAGAGACATGCACTCACTGCAGCATCCCACAGGAAGGCTAAGAGCTTTAAAGATAGCAACCAACCCTATGAACTACACTTAGAAACCTACTTGTAACCAGTGCAGTTCCTGTAGCAACTGTGTAATATGGCAATATTGAGGCTGGCCAGTAAACATGCTGCCTTTTGGGCCAGTGGAAGTTTCTAGGTTGTCTTCAAGGGCAGCCCTATGAAGACTGACCTCAGTGCATGCTGTTCTACTGTTCCAGGTAAGGCCACAATGGGTGCATCTGGAAAAGCTAAGTAACACTCCCCACCCACCCCAGTCATGACCTCTACCTATTACTCTAGCTGAATCCATGAATCCATGAATCCATGAGAATCCTCAAATTGGAAGTGGTTCTGTCTAGGGATGCACAACCCCATTGAAAGTTAAAGATGGTATAGCCCTCCAGATTCCTCTGTAACTGTAGCCCCACCACATTCTCCACAACATTCCCCTAAAAGGCTAAGTTGGAGATAGGATGGAAATTGTTCATTTCTACTGGATTCAGACCTGATTTTTTAAGTTGCAAGGATCAGCACCTCTTTCTGTCTTCTAATAAGAAAATAAAATTTTGTTCTATTGTGAAGAAAACAGTTGTCTACAATGTTTTGCATTTCTCTGAATGTTGAGATACAAACTCAGTTTATACTTCAGATAAATACCCCAAAATCCATGCTCAGCTAGTACCTCAGGTGTCTGAGCCACGTACAAATACTAGCTGGACATTCTGGATTTAAGGAATCCTTTAGCCCCTTTTGCTTAGGCTGGGAGTCATGGCATTTAAATAACAACAACAACAATAATAATAAATAATCTCCTGCATATCTCCATCAAGATCATCTTTTTTACTTTCTACATTTTATACTATATTAAATAATTTGCTGAGGCAGGGACATCTCAATATTTTCTCTATGTAAATAATAACGACCTTTTAAGAAGGTTGGATTTACCAGTCCACATTTTCTGGCCCATCACTGAATGCTTATTGTACCTGGTTATTGGCTGGGATAAAGAACTTCAGATATTAAGCCCCCTTTATGATCAGCTTGGAATCCTGACAAATATTAGAGCCTTTGTTCATTCAGTGATTGGGTTCAATAACTGAATGTAATGCCATAAATTATATATGGAAAATATTGGGTGACAAACATAATTTTGATTCATGAAAAGGTAACATTTTGGGATAATGCCAGTTTTAAAATAGCTACTGAATCTGTTTTTGTTGATGATGTTCTTGGTAAATCAGGTATTTTACAACATCGTTATTTTGGATCAATTTAGTTCAGATGAAGCTGTTTTTAAAACATCTGCAAAACTTAAATCTGATTTAGTTTACAACATATATGATTGTTGATGGTTTATTCAACTTAAACACTTGCTGTTTGGGTTGTTTTATCTAACATTACTGCTGTCGCTGAAGTCCTAGACTTAAGAAAGAAATGAAATGAAACTCCAGTTTTGGTTTCCTAGTTTTATAAGAAGTTGAAAGAAATTTATGAAGCTGACATTATGAATAGCAAGCTTGAATGCTCTGGTTTTGTAAACCAGTGGAAGGTTGCATTAGATAATATTACTTTAATTTTATTCTGATCATAACATGAAGTTAATGTTATGTTATGAAGAGAAAATTTTGTGTAAGGATGGGTACTAGTTGGAGATGTAATTTAGAAATGTAAACATTAATTTATCACATAATTTGGATTTGTTCTATTATTGCCACATTTGAGGCTGAAATCTGTGGTGTTAACATGACATTGCATCAGTCTTGTTGGTAAGAAAACCAACAAGGTTTCTGCTTGGTTAGGTTCCTGGCATCTAGAATCTATCAATGAATCAAGGACATTTTGCTCATGAGGCAAGGCCAAAGCCTAATGTGAAGCAATGGACTGATATGGGACCTTTCAATTTGAATTACATTGTTTGGATCAAGATAGAAAGAAGAGGATATTTAAGAAATTTGCTCAGTATCTGGGGAGTTGTTTTATTCACAGAATAAACATCCAGTCTTATTTTTCTTTCCTTCCACATCTCTTTATTTATTCTGCTAATTCTAAGTATTATTACATTCTTTTTTTAAACATTCTTTTATTAACTCTATGCAATTGTTCTTTTTTTGTTAGTTCTACAAAAACATTAAAACTAAAACGTTTTTAAAGAAAATAAATTAATTCATATGAGTGTGGTGCTCATGCATTTACTTAAGTAAGTGACCAAGAAATCTGGGCCTTTCATTGTATTATTACCACCCTAGTGGTCTGCAGCGGCACCCAGCATCCCACTATTAAATTGAACACCAAGGGTGCCTCTCATGAGAGCACCATCTCATTGGATTTTTCAGCAGCAGCAGTAATCTCACTGCTAAAGGAAACCCTACACTGGAAAAATTGTTGATGGACTTCTAGCCTTTCAGACATCTCCATGAAATTTATACTAAAAGCAACTGAATGGATCACTTCTCCAAGTTTTTTCCAGGGGAAGAAGGAATTGTTCCAGATTTGTCAAGGGCAGGACTTACTGATTACAGCAGCACTGCTAGTGAAAAACCCCATTTGGGGAGTTCCCTACTAATAGTTTCTGCCAAGATACATTTGATGGATGAGAAACCAGAGAGATAGCTGGCAAGATGATTGGTAACCTTGTAACTTAGAAAAAATGCAAGAATATCACATTTCACCTTCAAAACTTTATCCAAGATTCTCTTCCTCTTTGAAAGAATATGTAAAGCAAGTTCTCTTTTATCAACTTGATTGAGAACTTTGGGGAAAAAAATCGAAAGAGAAAGACTTACACTAGGTTTATATTGCTAAGTCCATTTTATATCTTCCCTTTCCATTTCGACTATTGGAAATGTTGCCATTTCCCCCCCAAAATGTTAAAGAGTTGGATTTTCTAAAATATTTGTATGAAGTGCAAGGAAATCATTTGACTTTCTTTCAACAATTATCAGAGTTTCTCTCTCTTTTTGAGAGGTTTTACTTAGCATGAAAATTAGATTCTAATTTAATCCTAAAAATAAAAAAAAAGGATTAATTAAGGATTTTTTAATTCTGAAAAAAATAAAAGGGGACCATGCAGATGAAGTCATGGTCCTGTCAGCTAACTCTTAATTACTGACCATTGCTTAATTGGAAGGATAATTGGAAAACAACAATGATGAGATGTCATGCTCTAAAATTATTAAAGCAAATCAATTTGCAGTCTTTTTCAAATTACATTAAAGTCAATACACTTCTTCCCTCCCCTTTCCGGGGAAGGTAAATATCAACACTATAGAGGCACATATTTTAAAATGGATAAAAGAAATAGGTAATGGTTTTATTTTAGCAAATAACTAAATCATGCAGGTAAATTATTCCATCTCCTCCAGCAAGGGAAAAAATGTTTCTATTACATAAATATGTATTGATCATGTTATTCCATTTCAAGATAAGCAATATTACACAAAGTAACTAAATGGAATAAGAAATAGTCAAACAAAGGAATTAAAGGGTGAGAAGAAAAAGAGGAGAAAATATAGCTGATCTAGTATATACCTAACCATTAATTATACCACTGCATACTTAATATACTGTCTTTTGTTCTTTGAACATCTCACTTCTCTTTTTTAACTACATTTTTGGTCTTCCACTTTCTTTTAACCTTTCACTTTTCTTTCATACATTTATCTTGCGATTCAACACTTCAATGTTCTTTTTTCATATGGTAACTCATTTTGCATTCAATCCACATTTATCCCATACCTACTCATTCTTGACCATATCTTCTTTCATCACAAACATGTAAGTATTCCATTCCCACTGCATTTAACTCTGTTGCTTCTCCTGTCATTCCCAACTTTCAGTTCCTACAACATGGTGGACAGAAACATTATCTTAGACACAGCATTTTAAGTTACTTTGAAAAAAAAAATTCCTCCCAACAGACTACATGCTTCCCACTACCTTTTCACAAGTGTTTGCATGTCTTAAAACTTCTCCATCCCTTTTCCATAAACGTTCTACTATAATACACAAATGTATCTACCTGTTCAAGTGGTTCATAATTTATGTTTTTCATCATTGTATTTCCCTTGGCAGACCTTGGCCTTTCTTCAAATCCATATTCCTCGGTGCAACACAGAATCTTCAGTAATTAACATTTAAAGCATATTTTGGGGGGTTCTTAACCAACTACACAGATTAGTTTGCACACAGAAATACATTAAAGTTCCCAAGCAACACAGCTTTCATGCCACTACAAGCATTCCCTATACATTTGTTTATAAATACTCCATTACACAAGGCTAAACCACCTTCATTCAGATTTGTTATGGCCTTCTGTTATTTCTTAGTTTCACAGATGCACAACATAACTACTTCGCTGGCTTTCATTTCATTTGTTAGTGCATGCTTTTATTTATTTGCTCCTCTTACATTTCAAGCCACAGACTGTCATATGCCAGGGTCATCATCAGACGGGCCGATGGATATTGATCTTTGCTGCGCCCCATGGCTGTGGTCAGTCAAGGTTTCATATTGCACTTTAAAGTAAGCTAGAGAAGGTGAAGACTAGCTTTCCTCTTACTTATGCTCAATGCATCCTTCCCTACTAATGTTAAGGTCAGTTTTTGCCTATTTGGGGCATTATGCCACAAGTGCAACCAAAAACCCAGTGTTATCCCAAGCATGCTTATGTTATAGCATATAACATATATGCACGCTGGATCTCTTAAGCTAAAGATTACCTTGCAAAGGAACAGGATACTGCCCATGTCACATCAACTAGAAGATGTGTGCAGTGTACCTGACCCAAACTCAAGATACATGGAATGACTAATTATGGAAATGTTAGGGGAAATCTATTTTTTTGTCATACCCCAACATGATGAACATGAATATATCTGGATGGGTAGACTGTAAATTTATGTGGCCTAGGGATATTGGGGTAACTAGAAAACAGATTAAACATGTTTGATTCAAGAGTAGAAATCAAATAATTGAAATCATACATCCTTAAAAGTTTGGTCTAGATTATTGGATGTCACTTCTCATATCAGTTAGCCCTACTATATGACAGTGTTGATAACACAGTCATATAGGCTGAAATGCAACTGGCTGCTTTGCTTTACATGTTATTTTTAGGAATCCTACCATTGTCTTAGCATATTGTGTGAACCAGCATATTGTATGAATTTAGCATATTGTATGAATCGTAATATGATTCATCTTTGAGGATGTAGCATGCCATATGAATGTTGTGCATTGTTAACCTAGCTTTAAAATTTAGCATATTGTCCAAAAGGTTTGGTAAGTATCTCCTGCCAAGTTTTGAGTTTCTTGCCATTTGTGCCTTTTCTTCCTTTTCTAGAAAAGTGGAATGAGCATTTCATGAAGTTTTTAGGTCTGTGCCTTGGTTCTCAAAGCAAATCTTTGAAGAACTTCCTTCTGAGGGTAATAACCTTTCTACCCAAGCTCCAAGGTAATAGGTATCTTGGCATTCTTCTTGGATCAATGGTATGTGCTTCAAAAATATTGCACACAATATTTTTTAAGAGCCTCTGTTGGAAGATGTTGGTTTCCACAAAGGTTAACAAGGCTTACAGAAGCTCTATCAACTGGGACACATTGCAACGGCTGAAGAAAGAAGCTATTGTGTCAGTCCTTGTTATTTATAATGCTAGATGTCCGTTTTCTTAGTCTCAAAATTATAGCTGGGACTTTGTTAAATCAGGTTAAAATCTATCCAGTTCAGTATCTTGTTTCCAGTTACAGCTGGGTCAGAGCTTCTGGATATTTATAAGCACAAGTATTATATAACGGCATTTCAATTGTTTGTCTTCTACAGCACTAAGTACTGCCCAGAAACGTTGCACCTGAGGATTGAGATTCCATTTCAGGAACAGGCAGCCAATTAACTTTAAAGCAGAAGAGTATGAGCTGTTTTAAGTCAAGGCCACGGTTGACTTTGAATTTCATTTTTAAAATTTGTCAATCTACACAGCATGAACCAAGCAGCTGAAACAGTACTGTAAGTTTTTGAAAATTGTATTGAGAAAGTTTCTTACAGCAGGACGTGATGGTTGCCATTGTTTTGAGAACGAGCCAGATGTTTCTAACCCTGAAGTCATTCTTTGTCTGCTGTATAACAAAGATATTTATTGTGACTAACACATTTTTCATACTTGATATCTCTGGTCTGTGCATTCAGCCATAAACATCTTCAAAGCACACATTCAAGAAACTGAAAGGGAAAACAGTGATATCATGGAAATGCTGAAAACCTGAATGCAGTTCACACCACCCTTCTTAAATGTAAGATTCACAAGTTTATGTCCCTGTTATGAAGCACAAAGAAGCAAAAAATGATGTGATGGATAGTTGCAGTTGATACAAATCATCTGTCTTGGCATCCTGTCTATATAGACTATGGGCCCATCCACCAAAGGCCACAACAAATGGAAGACTGTGACTTGGAATGTTAGGATACTAAATGGTAAAACACATAAATTAACACATGAAATAAATGAAAAGAAAATATAGAAGTTGTCTCTATGAAGCTAAGAAAAAAAATCTAGTGGAGTCAGTTGATTAACGCATGCAAGGAAATTAAGGTATAGGTGTAATTTTGAATGAAAGGGCTAAAATGTATGTCAGAAAGTAAGACTTGATGTTATCTAGGTTGTAACTGTTGCATAGGACTCTATACCTTAGTCATAAATGCATATTATACTCCAGTCAATAGTAATAAAGGAAGCAGAGATATGTTCTGGGAAAAATTGTGCAACATTCTGAATGAATATAATTCAGGGGAATTTTTTTTTTTTTCTGCCAGATGACATGAATAGAAGGGAAGGAAGGAGATGAAAAAGTATAAAAAAGTGAGGAGCCAATTGGATACCCAAGAATAAATAAAAATAGTGACCATGACTATCTGCTTAGAAAAATGTCTATGTTGTTTAAGGATAGGTCTGTTTATATCTATACCCGAAAAAGGAATTAACCCTATTTCTAAAACTAAGAGCATGATTGATTTAATCATTTCTGATGAAAGATTGGGATAATTTTTTAGAGCTGTATTTGTCAGGGACACAAATGTTGTACATTTTTGTATGCTGATGATCCTGTTTTGTCAACTGAGAATCTGAATGATTTGTAGTAAATGTGAGATTATATGAATGCATGAATGGCTTGGATCTAAAATCAATGTATTAGAGACCAGGGAACTGACAGGGAATATGGAGTGAAAGTTATACATAAATAGCAAAAAAGTAGAGCAAATTGTTCACTAAAAATACTGTAGGAAAATAGATGGAGAAACTTTAAGACATGCATATGCTAGTAGAAAGGTAGTGGGAAGTATGTGGTTTGTTGTTAATAGAAGTGAAATGGCTGCCTATAAGATTGTTTATCTGTCCATCTTCTTATGCGGAAATGAAAATTGGGTATGACATGAGAAATACAAAATGAAGTTGACTGCAGTGAAAATGGGGTATAAGATTGTCCTAAAATAAGAAATAAAGCAAAAAACAAAAGGATGATGAACTAATGTGGACCAAATAGAAAAGTGAATGACAATAGGAAAGGAGTACATTGAGTCTCTTTATTTATAAAGAGAGAATGAACAAGGGTCAATTTGCAAAACACATAGGTGAAAGATGTGCGAATGGGCTGAGAGGAAGAGGAGAATTGAGAAAACCGTGGTTGGGTAGGATTGATGAGATCCTGAAAAAGAAAGAGAACAAAAGACGGTGAATGAAGCAGTATATGGACGGACAGGTTCTGCCTGCCACAGCCAAAAGACACCTCACAAACTTTTTCATAGAGGACATATCTTCACAATGCCTCATCTCCACCCCATCATTGAGACTACTACTGAGGCAGTCTGATACTGGTGTTAAGCATTCCAGTATAAAAGTGTGTATTCCTTCTTATTCCAACACAGAACATCCCAAAATACAGTCTAGGGTGCATGGGGGAGAATCTTTCCAATAATACAATCAAGAATGATGATCTGCTTGACTCCAATTGTCCCAGCAGTCTGCTCTGGGACTTCAAGGAAGCTTAGCAGTAATGCTATCTGGAGATTTTTGGTCAGAATGCATTTTTTCTATACATTTTTTTTTCTAGATCTATAGCTGAAGAAAAATGGAAATTAAAGAATTCCACTATCCATTGGGAAAAAAAATGCTGAATCTAACTCTCACACTAATTTTTAGCATAGATTCAGCTTGTTTTCTTTGTTTAAAAAAGGGAGTTAGATCACACAGCATCACAAAATATTTTCATTCAGAGGTTGATTTTAATATACAAGACTATTAAAATTACTCTATATTTGGAAATAGAGGTCACTTCTGGATGACCAACCTTTCTGTCACCCAAGTCTTCTAATTTCACATTTAAAATGGAACAGGGCTTGAGTTGATTGTTCTCACTATTAAGTTACCAGGACATTGTAGATGTCCATATTCTGAATCTGAAGTGTTTGCAGAGAACTGGAAGTCAGACAGAAAGTGCCTTTTGTGGCCAATAAGTGAGCAGAGCTGCCTCAATCAATGGGTTCTTCTTCACAGACGTGTTAACAAGCTATCCTCCAGTCCTTCAGTTGTCACAAAAGTATGCTGGTCTCAAGTGCACTGCCCCAATGGCTAAAGCAAGGATGGTTCTGTCCTTAAAACTGACAAGTTAAAGTTATTGTGGGTTTTCCTGGCTTTGTTTCTCTCCCATGAAGTGGCAGCAGGAATAGCAAAGTCCAATTTGTCTCCCTAACATGGGAGGAAATATTGGTCATATATATGCAGTTGCCTGGGAAGGAAGGCTTAGAGTCCTTTCAAGTTGCCCAAATGACAGGTTGTCACACAGAGGGGGAGGGGCACAGAATGAAGCAAGAGGGAGCTCTCCTGGCACATTTGCTTCTTTCTAAGTTTGCCTCTCACCCACTCTTTCACTCTCTTGTGCTCTCTCTCTCATTCTGCCTTTTGTTCTGTTTCTCCCCTTAATATTTCACATCACTTATGAAACAGCTAAGTATTTTTTTTTTTAATGCATACAGCCTGTACTCTTTCAGAAGAGTGCCACACTCTTTGTGGGTCCACAGTAGTGCTCTTTGAAGAGATGCTAATTTGTGTATATAAGAAACCTCTCCAAGGCCTAACAAGTGTTTTTTTGGGGAAAAAAAAAAACAGTAAGGTATTATGTGGGCAGCTACCTTGGCAGAAGCCAGAGGTCTAGTCTCTCCTACAACCCAACTAAAATGGCCATGAATTGCCATGAGCAGTGACTGGATGGGAGGAGCACAACCAAAGCAGCTTGAATTGGCAATGGGAGGCACATCTCCGCCTTGGTTGCTGGAATAAGCTACATCTTCAACAAAACATCCTGGATCACATCTGTGGCAAAAACTGCGTTGAGAGAAGAGAGAAAACAGGAATGAGACAAAAGCAAATGACATATCATTTAAACATTATTAGTAGGGCATGTTGGCACGGCGGTTAGTGGGATGTGAAAATCAGCCCAATCTGCTCAGCTACAGGTCAGTAACAGAGTGCCTCATCCTGTCCCTCAATTTTGTGCCAAAAATTAAATCTCTTTTCTCCCACCCCCAAATAAAAATGACCTCCTCAGTCCCTGGGTTCCTATTTCTGAATGTTTGCCCCCTCTAGCCCATTCTGCTATCCTTTGCTGAGGTGCAGGAGCTGAGGCAGGGTCATACCGGGTTACACTTCCACAGGCTGATCTGGCTGGCTGGCTAAGGACACACTGTAGATTTGCATCAAACATTGAATTTAAATCTGGTGAGTTTGGGGCAGGTGTGGGGTGGGGATACCAAAAAGTTATATGAATATGATAACTCCAAAGCCTGCTACATTGTCTCCATGGAGTATAGATATATTTTTTCTGATCTTACCACTTCATTATTTCTAATCTCTGTATAATCACTGTGTATAATTTAGAGAAGGCACCAGCATTAATGTGTGTGACTTCTCAAGGCAACTTAGAGCCATTCAAGGTGTCCTCTGGTAACCTGGATTTATTTTTGTGTGTCAGCAAATAGCAGCTTTCAATGTTATTGATCAGGTAAATGAAAACGTTAGCTCTTGCTTATATTGGAATTGGATATACAATAATGGCTTGGCCACTCTTGACAAAGTCAGCTAAGCTTTAGGTATGCTGTTAATAAAAAAAAAAAAATCAAATAATTTCTCTATATTTGCTAGACATGAAGCTGCCTGCCACATCTAAATGTAGATGTGTTCTTACAGCTAAATTTTCTATTAGATTTCATGACGTTTTGTTAGGTCCAGTATCAAGCATCAGCAAAGGCTCTCTTCCTACTTCATTGTATTTTCCCATTCACTCATTTTCTTAATTTTCAATTGCATACAAGCGGTTATTAAATCTTCATGAATAGAACAAAGGTTCCACTTCATTTTTATATGAAGGATTCTAAATGCAATGTATCTGATACAACTGCAAGTTTCTCCCAATAATGTTATGATTAATTCATCTGGAAATAAATTTGGTGTATTTTCATCAATCTACTGTAACAGGATTGAAGCTGCTAAATGCATGTATGCAATTTATTCTCACCAAAAGTGTTTTAGTTGAAACTATAAAACTCCCACTGGATGCTGTGATATTCCCACCCTCTTGTAACACTGAATAATAAGTTGAAAATGGGAAGTAATTTATTCCCACAGAAGAGCAAGACAAATTTGATGCTATGTATAGGAAACCCATCTATAGCAGGTGGCAATGCCTAGTTAACATTGGCTGATCTAAAAAAAAAAAAAGCTATGCAGAGCTGGTCCTGATTACTACTTGGATGGGAGACCAATAGTGGACTAGACTAGAAAGCTCAAAATATATCCTAGAAGGAGGTAGTAGGAAATCACTTCTGTGTTGTTGCCAAAAAGCAACTTGGATATGTCCATGTAGTCGACAGGAATTGAACTTGACTTGGGGTAGTCATTATCTTCATAGGAAGACCACCATGAACCTTGCATATCAGACATTTCTTTAGTTTTCTCATGCATCTTCAAGTAATAATAATATCTCCTATGGATGAGATCTAATTGAGATCTAAGCACCTCTATGGATGAATGCTTCTGCTGCTCATCATGTGGTTAGGGTAATCACAACAACTTCTATATTTATTACTGTTATTGTTGTTATTATTATTATATTTTTGCCCACCTTTTAATATTTTGTCAACTCAAGACAGTGAACATACCTAATATACCTGCCTCCTATTTTTCCTACTACAACAACACTTTGAGGTCAGTGGGCTGAGAGAAAGTGACTGGCCCAGAGCCACCCAGCCAACTTTCCTGCCTTAGGGAGGTCTGGAACTCATAGTCTCCTGGTTTCTAGCCCAGTGCCTTAACCACTAGACCAATCCAGCTGCATAGGCCCCAGTGTCATGGCTAGGGCAGGCAGTACAACATTGGCTGCATCATTTGGCACCTGCCAGATACCCTGTTTCACCTAATGTCATAGAAATAACATTCTATAAATAAATAAACTTCCAACCCCCCTGACCCACATGGCTCCAAAGGAACTAGCTGCTGCCTGGTGTTTTGCTTTGGAATACGCTCACCAGTAGCCATTAGAACAGAGGCCTTGGCTGTGAGGACCTGGCAACCCTAACTTCACAATGCACAAATGTGCAGGTCTTTAGGGAGAAGGAAATTTTTTCCTTCTAATTTTTTCATGATATACTTAGTTTTATGCTCCCCACTTCTTATCATCATGCAAAGATCAGAAACAGGAGCTTCAACTGGGAAAGTGGTCAAACATCACATACAACTTCCCCTCTTCATCAAGTGTGCATGTGGTTTGTATGCATGGAGGAACCCCTGCAACATTCATTTTGTTCATAATAATTAAAAATGTCATTCAAAATGCTAGTTATTCAAAAATATGGCCAAGCACCTGTTAAGGAAGTTTGTGCTATATGTCTACATTCTTTTCACTATTGTTGGGCAAGGGAGAAAATGGCAGAAACGGATAGGTAAATTTTGAAGAACAGTTGGCAATTATGCTAATAAGACATGCCTATTTTGAAATGCAGCATAACAGACCAGAACTTGAGGATTTTGTCTACCTTTAAAGTGTGCCCATTACACATTAACAAGTATTCAGAGAACTTGTTTTTATTCACCTTGGTTTTAAATGTAAATGTTTACCCCGTTTGTCTCAGAGAAACTCTCGTGACACATGTGTTCAGCAATGAAGTTTACTCAAGCATAACGTAGTAAGTACAGACAAAGCCAGGATTGGCTTGGCATATCTTACAGCACAATTTAAAGTTCCCCCGTTCCTGCACTTAGCCCCTGTTGCTTGGTTACAGATTACCCGCAGTTTCCCCCCCCCTCACTCAAATGGCAGATTCAGTCCAGTTCTTTTGTGTTCTTGATTGCTTTTTATCAATGGTGTGGTTGTTGTCTTCATTGGGTCTTTCTGTTGTGTGCAAAGCCGGGAGTTCTCAATCACGCGCTGATTGCTTTGCCTCCGAGCCGCTGTGCTCCCCTTGGTCTGCAGTGCCCAAGGCAAATAGGCGTTAACACAAAATATCCGCTTGTGGTTTAGTTAAGCAGCGCCAGCTGGCCCATTAATCAGTTCGCGGTTTCTCACTTCCCCTTTTCCTCTGCTAGCGCTCGGGCGGTGAAACTGACTAAGCACGGCTGGGTAAGTCCCTAGCTGTGCCACGCCGGCTGAATCTGATATTAAAGATTAATAATGGCAGTTGTATTTCTAATTTATGGACACTGATTATGTCAAATGTCTGGCTTTATTTTTTTTTTTATAAATAATGTATATTACCTTTTATTATTGTACCTGGATTATTTATCTATCTAGATAAATAGTCAAGCAAATGGATACATAAATAATCCTACAAATATTCCATAAGAGTCACCTTGTGTGAGATGGGTGGCTATATATATATATATATATATATATATATATATATATATATATATATTTATATAATAAGATTCTGTAAGATAATCGCAACAGTGCCTATTCTGTCATACTGAGTAACTCTGTTACAGTTCTTTTTTGTTATTCAGTCGTTAAGTCGTGTCTGACTCTTCATGACCCCATGAACCATATTGCGCCAGGCCTTCCTGTCCTTCACTGCCTCCCTGAGTTTGCTCAGTTTCATGCTCATTGCCTCAGTGATGCTATCTAACCATCTCATCCTCTGCCGTCCTCTTCTCCTTTTGCCTTCAGTCTTTCCCAGCATCAGAGTCTTTTCCAGAGAGTCCTCTCTTCACATTAGGTGACCAAAGTATCTGAGCTTGAGCTTCATTATCAGTCCTACTTATCTGCTATCATTTGTATGCTACTCAACAGGAAATAAGATAAAAATAATATAAAATGGTGGAAAGAAATTTCTGGAAATTTAATAAATTGGATTTGATATTTTAGCTTTGGGGATTCTGTATATGGCATTACAAAAGCTGTTGTTTATTTTCTATCAAAGTGAAAATCTATTATAATTTTTAGAGCCTTTGCGGCACTTTGCAATACTTACTGTTGTAATTTTCTTATTCTTGATATCTAAAGTAAATGAAGCAATCTGATAAGGAAAATAGTACAAGGTGATATATAATTTAATTCCACAAGACTACAGAAAGAAGAGGGAGAGGGATCTTCATATCTAATTAAATTAATCTGTGAGATTTATCATTGCTTTAATACCTTCTCCTATGTTTTCTTAAGTAACTTGTAGTCATAAATATGATTACTTCAAATTGAAGAGATAGTTTTTAATATTGCAATTTTCTGAAATAAGCGATCACATATCAAGTCAGTTGGAGAAGCACATGTTCTTTCTGAACAACAGAAGGAAAGTACCAGTTATAACCATTTATGCCTGTGAAGCAGTAGATGAAAGAATGGAAATTGCAAAATAACCATGAGGTGGTTTTATAGAATTATATGATTTCCACATAAGGGTTTACAGTTTCACTGGTTTTGTCATCTGCTCCACTATCCACTTTGCCATTACTAGGATTGTCAGTTTACCAGAAGACAATATGCTGACCTGTTCTGGCCACTGAGCAAGAAGGTGGTCCTTGCAATAGTCCTAATAGCTATAATGACCTCTTTAATGTCAGGAAGCCTATAAGATGGAGAACCAGGACTCTCACTATGCCAGCATGGCAGATGGAAAACCTAAGATTGTCACAAGAACAAGCTCATTCTTTTTGATTGAGCAGTCTTCTAGAACTACTACCACCTGATACAGTAGAATAGCAACTCCCAGAATTCCTGGGTATCATCTGTCACTGGAGGGGCATCAGGATGGGGAAGGCTGTATTAAAGTAAAATATGAGCTTCAACTTCTAAATGCGAAAGCTAGAAGCAGTTTTATAAAGTAAAACTCTGTGTTCATCCAATCTGAGGATGTAATGTGGTGTTATTCAGACGTTTTGAACTAAATTTCCCTTAATTCCTTACTCCTGAATGTGCTGATTGGGGCTGATGGAATTTGTAGTCCAAAACCTCTGGGAGGCACCACCTTGCCAAAGGGCATTGGACTAGGAATGGGGAGACCCAAATTCCAATTACTCTCAGCCACAGAATGCTGGGGCCTGAATCTCCTTTTGGCATGCGGTATGTCCTGGTGGCTGACTAGCTCATAGCTTTAGAGTATCTTCCAATCTCTTTCTTTTAAAGTTTCACACATTGCCATGCTTGCTTTATTCTTTCTTTAAAGAAAAAAAAATAATCTTATTCCAGTTTTGGAATACTGCAGAGTATTTCAAGAAATTGTGGTCAAGTGGAGAAATTCAATTAAGTCTGTTCTATGACAAATTTCTGATTAGCTGAGCTGGGTAAGATACATCAGTAGTATAATTAATTAATCAATTAATTCAATTTGTATCCCACTGCGATTCATAGTGATTTTTGAGACCAGAGTTATAAATATAGAATGCTAATAAAAGATGCCTGGAGTTAAGACATTGTTGCTTTTTTAATGTGACGCTAATCTGAAAAGGTGATTTTATTAATGACTGAAACTTCACTAGAAAATGTAGGGAATGAATATGGATTCTAGTAAAAAAGTCATTCAGCAGTTTTATATAGTATAACTATATGTGATTGCTTCAATAAAGAAAAAAAATAAGTTTTTTAAAAAAATATTGGACTTTCCCAACTGAACATTTCATGAGCAAAATAATTTTCTAAGGTATCACTACAATGTTTTGTATTTGGAAATAGAACATGGTACCTATTGAATGTTTTCATGCTATTTTAGTGAACAGCTGAAATCGTAGGTACAGATTCATTTAAAGGGAGAATAAAATTTTGTTAGATAAACCAACAAACTGCATCCCCACTGAAAGTAAAGCCCAAAATAGGGAGTACACAACATGAGGCCCCCAAAGCATCAACAGCCCCTAAATTCGGCAGATGAATTGTAATTTTAATGTGAGAAGGGAAAAGCATTACATTTATTCTGCTATGAGGACTGAATGGTTGTTAAAATAAGCTCAAGTGATTGTGTACAAGAGTATGGTTGGGGCTATTTTGTTATATGGAAGTGAAAGTTAAGTATGTTAGCAGAAACATAAAAGTAAGTTGAATGCAGTGGGAATATGGTATTTCAGAAGTGCATGAGTTAAAAAAAGAGTTAGGTCAGGAATGAAAAGTGACTGAGTAATTGATTATGTGCCATCAAGTCACTGTTGACTCCAAGCAACCATATAGATAGATTTTCTCCATTATGATTTATCCCTAACCTGGTCTTTTAGGTCTGCTGATGGTGCACTCATCACCACTGTAACTGAGTCCATCCACTTTGCTGCTGGTCATCCTCTTCTTCTCTTTCCTTCCACCTTTCCCAGCCTTTTCTAGAGAACTGGGTTTTTGCATATGTACATAGTAGGATAATTTGAGCCTGGTCATTTCTGCTTTGAGTGAGAACTCTGGGTTGATTTGTTCGATGATCCATCGGTTTCTTTTCTTAGCTATCCATGGTATTCTCAAGAGTCTTCTCCAACAAGGTGGCAATACTCTTCCTATCTGGCTTCTTTAAAGTCCAACTTTCACTTCCATAGAGTGTCATAGGGAATACCATGGCTTGCATGGTTCTGATCTTTGTAGGTATAGAGACATCACAGCATTTGAATATCTTTTCCAAGGCTTTCATGGCTGCTCTACCAAGTCTGCAGTGTATTTCTTGACTGCTTGTTTCTTTACTGTTGATGGGTGATCCTGAAAGGCAGAAGCTATCGACCACTATGAAAAAAAGTCCATTAAGAGAGCATAGTTGTATAAAAAGAATGAATGACTAGCAAACTGCAAAATAAATAAATGAACAAAGAATGAATGAATGAGTCAAAAAGAAGGGGAAGGCCATGGAGTTGATCGGATCCACAAAAAGGAAGAAGTGAGAAGCTTAAGAACAAAAACAATGAATGAATTGATAAATGGCTATTTGGAAGCAAGAACAGTTTTCAAGGATAGAAAAGTATGGGGAGGTACGGTGAATGGTGTTGGTGTAAATTAGATTTAATTAGATTTTCCTTTCTTTTTTCTTGCCCCCCAATTCCTCCCTTAATTTCTTCTGCTTAATATTTCTAACTCTTTTCCTACACTTCGACTAACAGTGTAGGAAATTAAAATTTGATTTGATTTATTTAAAATCTGAGTTGCATACATAGATATACATATATACTAATGTACATCTATGTATGCAATTTAGATTTTAAATAAATCAAATCAAATTTCATTTTTCTCCTGGTCCCACCTACTCTTTGAATGTAGTCTTCAGCAAGCTACTCAAGGGCACGTGCAGACCTTAGTCTGAAAAAGATGCTATCACTGGCCTATACTGTGGCTTGCTAGGCTATAACATATAGACAGCCATTTTTATGCAGTGGTTAAAGTATCAAGCTAGACATCAGAAGACCATGAGTTCTAGTCCTGCTTTAGGCACAAAGCCAGTTAGGTGACCTTGGGCTCTCTCTTTCTTTCTCAGCCCTAGGAACAAGGCAATGGCAAACCACTTCTGAAAAGTTTTGCTAAGAAAACTGCAGGGACTTGTCCAGACAGTTGCCAGGAATCAAAAAACTGACTTGAAGGACACCCCCCCTCCCCCACACACAAAAGCATGTTGTTTGGAGCAGTAGATCATCCTATCCATTATGGCTTAACATAATATATAACCTAATCAATATAGCTTATTCAAATATGGTTAAAAATCTTGGCTTAGGTTTGTATGTGTACTGGAGCATCAAGTAATGTCCTTTCAGTTGAATGCTTTAAAACCATACTGAAACCTGTTTTTCTCAGCTCACACCCCATTCCTTTTCTTGGCTTCTTGGGACTTGTAGTCCTGATCAAAGTACTAACCAAGGATATTTATTTCCTTTATTCATTTATTTAAAAGATTTGTATGGCTGCCCATCTTAAAACACAACTCTGAGCAGCTCAAAACAACAATAAAAACCCCAAACTATAAAAACCATAAAACCATAAAATATTCAGGAGTGCCATCCTGTTCAGCAGTATTGTTCTTCATGGACAGGCTGCCACCATCTGTTTTAGTAATAGAACCCTTCTTCTTTGAATATAATAGAAAACCCCTTTATACTATTTGCAGCTTTGGATCTGCAATGATAAGTTCTGATTGGCTGAACTTCACTGTGGTGTAGTATCTAAATTTAACCTGAATGAGTAGTTTGGTCTGAAATGGAAGAAAAATATAGATGAATGCCTGAAGAATGCTAATAATAACCAGTATGACTTAAAAATGAACAATACACACTTAACCAAATATATAATCTAATATATCTACCTAGATAGAACCAATTCAAAGTAATTAGTCCTCTTGCTGTTTCCCTTCACTGGAAAATTGTCTCCAAATCCATGGCAAATTCTTGCTCCTCTTGCCCCTTTACTCCATCTATCAATCAGTCTTAGGTGACAACTCCTAACAGATCTTGGAGCTTCTGTCTTCCCCATCTCTCTTCCTAGAAAGAAAGAATTTTAAATCCCATGCTACGTAAACTCAGTAGCTCCACTCTTATTAGACTGTATTTAAATCTTCAATTTGTCCATGATTTTAAATCATTGTCATCATCAACTTGTTTTCCTACCTGAATAGGTGTGATTTGAATTATTCATTGGAAGTGTGCCATAGGCTAATCCTTTGCACACTTACCTGCAACTAAAGACACAGACTTGAAAGGAGGTGACCATGTCTAACTTAGCATAGGATGAAGCTGAACATTCTTTGAGGTGTTTTTATTTAAATTTAAGATCTAGGGCAAGAAGACAAAAAGAAGCTATTGTTAATTAGAAGGTAATGACACATGATCCATACCAACAGATGGAGGAATGATTCCAAAATCTTATATAAACCTCTCACATGGGAGGATATAATCATGTTTAACAAGTCAACAATCAAACAGAGCTGGCATTTGGATTGCTGCCGTCACCTTGGAAACTTAATAGAGAACCTACATAAGCATCCAAGAAAATTAGAAATACTCAAAAGTAGAGAGATATAGACAGTATCACACAGGCACAAGAGTAACTTTATATAAATGACAGTAAGCTATTGAATTCAGTAGGACAAATTTCTCTGTATTGCACAGAGAGGCTTGCTTAGAGCTAGAGCTACACAACCGAGTAGCCTCCATAAATCTGCAGTACATTGCTAAGGTTCAGTACATAAAGCAAAAACACCTACCCTATCCTCCCTTGTGAAATATCCCCAGCAATAGCCCCATGTGCAAAAGCCTTATGTAACAGTTTCTCTTAATCCTCCTTTGGGAATGGATCTCCTCTATCCCAGCCCATCTGAATCAAGTCCATTTTTCCTCCTCTCAGCTTTTCAAGCTGTGATCTTCCCCAACCAATTCACTGGGCAATTTCTTTACGGTTGAAATTTCTCTCTTTCTCTCTCTCTCTCTCTCCCGCCCCCCGGCCTTTGGCTGAGCTGCCTATCAATACCCCTGAGTCCTCCTTCCCTGTCCCCAAGTGTCCTTCTCCCCCCTTGTTAGCTGTAGGAAGTAGAATCCCAGCTGGACAGACCTTCATATTTTTTTTTACATTTCCTATACTTATGAAATAAACTGTATCTTTTGCTTTGAAACTTTGCCTCTTCTTCCCTTTTCTACATCTTTCCTATTTTGTTTCCTGCCTCTCTGCTCTTTGGGATCCCTAGCCAGAGGTCTCCTAATTCTAAGTTCCTTTACTGTCTCCAAGTTAACACAAAGCTTCTTGTCTTTATCTTAACATCTCTGAGGATCCTAATTCTTCTGCTTCTATCTCCTTTCAGCTACCATTATTTGTGCAACCAGTTCCTTAGCATCCAAGCTAATTTTGTATTTCTCCATGACAAACTCCTGCCAGTTTCCATAAAGTCATTTTAATTGGTTTCTTAATTCTACTGCAACCTTCTTATACAGTATGTATGTATGTATGTATGTATGTATGTATGTATGTGTGTGTATATATATATATGTGTGTGTGTGTGTGTGTGTGTGTGTGTGTAGGATAACTTCAGATGAATGTGCATTGGACACACTTAATACTTTGCAAACTTCAGACTTATTTGCTCATGTTTGGAATCCTTTCCATTTCTCACCACTACCATTTAGGCTATTCCACATTATTAATATAGGAGGTGGTTTTCTGTTTTACTATCTTCACATCACCCCTCCTTTCCCCATTACTTCAGTGAAGTCTAGTGCTACAAAACTATTAAATCTAAATGCTAGAAATTACAATTACCCAGTTTGATCTCAGCATTCTAAAGTCTAACAGCTCTATTTCATGCACAGTTCCTCAGACTGATGGAGATAATATAATTAAAGAAAGCACTTAATGCATCTGAAGAATAATTTTTTGCTCATATCTTGTATGCTATATTTGGACATTTCATAATTTAAAATTTGCAGACTTTTCTTTCTACCTGACAACTCCATAGCTCAAACAATCAGAATCTAAATACTAAAAGTATATGACATGCAATAAATTATACTGGTACTCAACCTGGTCTTATTTGCCCAATACTTCATTCACTATTGGACTATAAAATGTTAATTTGGGAAGAGAGTTCAATTACAATATAATAGTGAAGCAAAATTTTGATTGAAATTAGACCAGGAAAGTTCCAACTTGGAGAACGTGAATTGACTTTTAAATGCATTAACAAATGAGGAGAGAAAAAAGAGCTGTTTGCTCGCTCATTCTCTCCCATCTACCCTTCTCCCCTAGCCATAGAAGCAAGATTTCAGATTTGCAAGCAAGTAAGGAGGTCCAGCTGGACTGTAATGACCAGGGCAAAAGGAAATGACACTTCAGTGTCTTGAAAGGTCATTTTGAATCTGATTTAAGTCAATGATCTCATTCAAAGTTGAATCTTGACAACTGAAAAGCAAATTGCTGTGCTTCAGTGTCTTAAATCTTTGAACTGGGTGAATTCTTGCAAATCAGTTGTAAGAGCTGCATTGCTTATTGGTGTGTTTTGAATTCAAGGATTCAAGGCCTACTGTATATGCTTATTTGTTATAAGCCACTTTAATCTGGTTGTAGTGGCATAGGAGTTCCAGTATAAAACAAATACAAAGCATCAAGGCAGGCTGATTTAGATTGGCTGCTTGCTTCATTCCAGTTGAAAGATGTCTCTGTGCATGCACAGAAATCTCTGTCAGCCTCTAGGTCAAAACAGTATGACTGTTCTTATCCGCTGCTTTGATGGGAAGTATTGCTTTGATTGAGCAGGGAGTGCCACTTTGAAAGGGCATGTTAACTGAGACTTTGTGGAATGGATGTGACTTCTGGATGAGGAAAATGGTGAACTAGACATCTCTGAAAGAGCAGAGACAGACATGGCAACAACTCCAATAAACCGGCGGATGTCCACTTGTGCTCTGGACAGTTGATCCCTGAAAGGAGACCACAGGATAGTGGTCATCCCATGAGTCTGAGTGCTGGGAGACAAGGGAAGCTCTCAAGCTCTCAATCATGGTGGAGCCTTTAAGGACACTGGGTTCGACCACCTCATTTTCTAATCACCTTGGGAATTACATTTATTTTACAGTTAAAATCAAATCAAGTCCTTTTTCATACTTTTATGATGGGCCACAAAAGTCTGCAAGAATACAACCAAGCTCAGAGAACCCCAAGGACTCCACAGTTCAACTCTGAGCTACATATATTCTCTTCTATTGGTCCTCTGGTTTCATTCATGCACTGGTAGAACACACTGAGGCTCAGTATATTTGCTAGAGACTTAATATTTTATATTGTGGAACTTCTTCCTGTTGGGAATCAGAGACTTGTATCAGGCTGTTAGCCTTAATATTAGGCTGACCAAATCTGAATAGCCCTAAAATCAGGTAGAAACTGTAGGCAAGGAAAGATAGTTTTAGCTTTATTATGTCCATTGCTTCAATAATGGAATTCTATGCTTGTTGGCTTTTAATTTTACAACTGTGTATACCAGTCTTTCAATCACCAGTCCTTTCAAAATTTTACCTATTGAAGTATTGCTCTGCTTCTTTCATTTTTATATGATTAAAAAACCCTCACTCTTATTGTCACAGGTAACTTTCCTTAAAACTCACATTTTGTATGCAAATCTTAAGCATGCATTTGGGATCCCTCTTTCCATAAAAGTTTTGACTTGAGAAATATTTTGAGTCAGATACTAACAGGTTCCATGAATTACATCCCATAAAAGATTCCACTTGATGGTGTATACCATGACATAGTTATTTTATATTTGGAAGTGCACCCATACCTACCACATTTCTCAAGTGATGCTCAAATTTTTATCCCAGGGAAATCAATCAATATTTAACTATTTATGCATATTCCATACAATTTAAATAATTTATGCAAATGATAAATTATATTGTGCAGGGAGTGGTATGCAAGCAAGATCTTTTAATTAAATGGTAATTAAAAGCACACTTCTATGTGAATATGGACTTCAAAAATGGCAACTCAAACATAGCTTAGAGAAAGAGGTTCTATTTTTTTGAGGAACAGCACAGTGAAAATGTAGCAGGAAAATGGCAATGGAAGATGAAGAGAAAGGCTGAAAAGCCATCCTGTATGCAAAGATAAATAATAGTCACGGGGGAATACAGGGGGAATATGGGAAGGCTATGTTTCTGAAATCTAAGGAGGTAGCACACTGGAAAGGATAAATTCAGCTCCCAGCAGGCCCAGGAGTCAAACAAACAACAAACACACACCCTAAGGAATGCCACGGGGAAAGATCTGGTAACATTGGTAACAGCAACATTTAAAAGAGAATTTGATACAGCCCAACAAAACACCGATAACACTTCAATCATTTCATATCCTTTGTTGAGACTGTATATTTACATGTTTGAACACTATTAAATATTTTAGTTTGTTTTCCTTTGAAATCCTTGCCAGATTTCCTGTCTAAACAATTATCTCTAAGGCAGCCTGTATTAAGACTGCTCCTGAATGATTTATGTATTTATTTAATATACATCACTGATGCATTCAGTTTGGTAAACAAGCCCTTAATATTTTCAGTTAGTCAAGTTATCTTTCACGTGATTATTACTACTCTGGGGAAAAAAAAGGCAATACCTACAAGGCCCCAAGCATCACAAATCACAAGGTTTTACTGCTATTGTTAAATCTTCAGTTTTTCCATGGATGACAGGAGAAGGTAATGGGAAAATGGTTCAAGAGAGTTCTTACAGAAAGAGATGACTAACAGCAAAACTGAAAACAGTTCCAGTTGAGGGTGGGTGGGAATGGAGGACAGCAGAAGAAGCCACTGTGCCTACACAGAAAGCTTAGGGTCATATCACAAAGGAAGAGGAAACACACAGGTATCTTGGAACTGTACAGTTGGTGTCAAGGATAAGCTGAGATTAACAAAGGATGCTAAGAATAACAAAAGGAGCTTCTTTAGACACAGTCAAAATAAAAGGAAAAGAAATGAATTTGTATACTAGCTGCTCCATAAAGATGGCAAAATGCTAACAGATAACAAAGAATCTATTCTGGTTATGTCTTCTCAATTAAAAAAAAAAAAGAATGTATTATATCAGGAAATTGTAAAGATCAGGGTGAAGAAGCAGAATTGAAGCTTGAGATTGATCAGGGAATGCCTCTTTACTTCAAATGAAATCCAGTCTCCAAGACCTGATGATCTGCAACCTAGGGAACTGAAGGAACTAGCTAAGAAAGGCTTAAACCTTATGTATTATATTTGAAAAATCATAGAAAAATTGTGAAGTGCCTGACAATTGGATGAGAGGAAGTGTTGTCCTTATGTCCAAAAAAAGGAAAAGACAGATTCACCAAATGATGGACAAGTTAGTCAGACATTGCTACTTGGGAAAATTCTAAACAGATCATAATGAGTTTGATTAGTAAGCACTTTTATTATGAGATAATAACAAGAAGCCAATCTGGATTTGTTAAGAACCATTTTTGCCGGATGAACCACATCTCAGTTTTGTTTGGGTAACTTTTTTAATAGAGTGTTGGAATTGTGACTTAATGTATCCTGCCTTCAAGCAAAGCATTTGACAAAATTTTCTATGACATCCTGATTCACAAGCTAGCTATGTGTGTCCTGGATGACATGACAATTACATGGATACATAGTTGGCTCAAGAATCATATTCAAAGAGTGTTCATCAATAGTTGCCCATGAAGTTGCAGAATGGTATCAAATGGGGAACCACAAGGATCAGTCCTGGGTCCTCTATCTACTCTTCAGTATTTCTATTAATGTCTTGGATAAAGAGGTGGAAGGACTGCTTGTCCAATTTACAGTTCAAGATCTGTAAATTCAAGAGTGCAGGATATATAATGGAGTAAAGATATAACAAAGCAAACTCTAATGTAATGTTAGAAAAATTTCCTAACAAGAAGAGCAATTCAACAGTGGATCCAATCACTTATAGAAGTAAAAGACTCCTCTTTATTGGATGCTAGGTGGAACCTATACAGACATCTCTCTGGAATGTAATATGGATTCCTACCCTGAGCAGGAGTTTGGATTTGATGGCCTAAATGGCCTTTCTAACTCTAGAGTTCCATGGATAAAGGACACATTAGTCCTGATTGGGGAAATCTCATATAAGCCTGACTTGTTTATGTTCACATTCATGTCTTACTGAGCTTCCATTGTAAAAAAGAAAAGTTTAATAACATACTTTAAAAAAAAAAGTATTGATGGTTATATTGTGACTTTATCCAAGTAGAAAATATTAGAACAAATGAGGGCAAAAATGTTGAAAGAAATAGTTCAAAGACTGTTTTGCTGCAGTGAGAAGGAAATCACATATGTGCTGGTGAAAATTATGCTTAGGTGACCTTTTCTATTTTCAGAGCCCTGTCAGAGATTAGAAAAGCAGGAGACTGTTCAGTGAGTTTTATCTATGAATAGGGGGGAAAAAATGGAGATTTTTTGTGAACCAGTTCAGCTTAATATTATCATGCTCATATTAATACAAAGTAAAAATATTAGTGCTTTCTTAGATATGAGATAGATCATTTTCTGTTTTTTTTTTAAAATGAAGCCTCCTTCAGCTGAGTCATAGAGACAAGACAGACAAGAAAGAAAAAGAAGGAAGGAAGGATAGAAATGTGTTTTCTCCAGAAATTCAGTGGAAGAAGGCTCTAGGGCAGTAAGCCAAGCTCTTAGAGTTCAGAAACATGTACGTAGCTGTAAGTTATAATCCAGTATTTGGATTTCAGACAACTTTGCTTGAGGATACTAGGAACTGCACTTTTGAATGGGGAGCAAATGTGAAGTCAGACATTGAGAGATGACAGCTGCTTTTCTGTGCCTTAAGGACATCAAATGATGCTTCAGTGATAAAAGTATGAAAAAGGGCTTGATGATTTGTACCTGCATGTGTTAATTGATTCCAAAGCATATAATCAAAGAGATGGAAATAAAACAAAGCAATATAAAAATATCTGTAATGTTATTTATACACAGTCATATCTTAAACTTTCTTCAGATAAGTAGATAAACAGATAAGCTGTAAGTGAAATATGGACACATACATGTATCCCATCCTTGTGATGCTAGTGCTGATATAAAGATGTGAAGAGAGATTTAAGTCTGTTCTGTGCCAGACTGAGCTTGGGATCTCTGCATTGCTTGTATTTGTAAAGAAATAACTATCTGAATCTGATAACTCATCAAAGGGAATAATGCACAAGATTTCTTTTGCACATTACTCAGAAGCAGAGTAAGGAAACTAGCAGTGTGGAAGCTAAATATACTGTACAGTTTGCAACAGCTGGAAATATGGAACCAGAAGAGAAAAATAAATGGATGAATCACAGTATTGCATATGGAAAATAAAATAATGAAGGGTTTGTTCATCAACAGCAACCTTGGCTTTGACAAATGCCAACTATGATAAGATACACTGGAGTCCAGACTTCCCAAACTTAGTACTCTTTACCTATGTCAGAGCTACAGTTGGTATAATTCCAAGGCAATATACAAATGGCTTATAAAGAATTATGGGATCTGTTGACTCAACATACATGGTGGGTGGCAATTTTAATCTAAAAATAGCATTGGTAATGAGAAAGTTAGCTCACTTTGGTGCTACCTAAAGATTCCTTCCACATAATATAATTATGAAAGTTTAATTGCTTACCAAAACCTGCATGGTGCAGAGTTGTCTTTCTCTTTCTCATATGCATAAATTCACATTAAGGTACTCATTAATAATTTGCTCCGTTTTGTCTCAATCATTTATTCGATGACTAAAATTAGCATGTTTTCCTTCACAGATCTGTGAAGAATATTCAGATATGTACTCAGTTTCAGTGTTGATAGTACTTGAACTTTCATATAAAAGTGTTCTGTGTAGAGAGAGAACATTTGATATAATTAATCAAATCTCTGATTTGCAAGGGCAAGAATTGCAGATTTTAAACAATGTAAACACTGATAGAAAATTTATCTACATATGAGACCTTAGTGTAACTAAAGGAATGATGACCTCACGTAGTACAGTTTCAAGAATTCTTCAATGGAGTCTCAGTATGATAAACCAGCCAAATGTTAGTTCATAGAATGATTAAATTAAAGTGGTAAATGAAAGAACATCTCCATAGTGGCTTCAGTAGGCTGCCATTTCAGTATGGCATAACTTAAAACAGTTCTTCAATTGCAAAGCTGCATCTCATCATGTGAAAAAGAAAGTACACCCCCTTTGAGTTCTATGGTTTTACGTATCAGGACATAATAAAAATCATCTGGTCCTTAGCAGTTCTCAAAAGTAGGTAAATACAACCTAGATGAACAACAGCACGTGGCATTATTGCACCATGTCATCATTTATTTTACAAAAGGAAAGCCAAAATGGAGAAGCCATGTGTGAAAAACTAAGTACACCCTTACTGCTTCCATAGGTATGAAGAGGCTAAGTAGCAGCCAGGTGCTGCTAATCAAATGCCCTTGATCAACTGATCATCAGCAAGTGTGACTACCTCTATAAAAGCTGAAGTTTTAGGAGTTTGCTGGTCTTGAGCATTGAGGTGTGTGTTAACACAATGCCAAAGAGTAAAGACATCAGCAATGATCTTAGAGAAGCAATTATTGCTGCCCATCAATCTGGGAAGGGTTATAAGGCCATTTCCAAACAATTTAAAGTCCCTCATTCTGCAGTGAGGAAGATTATTCACAAGTGGAAAACATTCGACAGTTGCCAATCTTTCCAGGAGTGGATGTCCCAGCAAATTCACCCCAAGGGCAGACTGTGCAATGCTCAGAGAAATTGCAAAAAATCCATGAGTTACATCTCAGACCCTAAAGGCCTCAGTTAGCATGTTAAATGTTAAAGTTCATGACAGTACAATTAGAAAAATACTGAACAAGTATGGTTTGTTTGGAAGGGTTGCCAAGAGAAAGCTTCTTCTCTCTAAAAAGAATATGGCAGCATGGCTTAGGTTTGCAAAGCTGCATCTGAACAAATCACAAGACTTCTGGAACACTGTCCTTTGGATAGATGAGACCAAAGTAGAGATGTTTGGCCATAATGCACAATGCAACTTTTGGCAAAAATCAAACACAGCATATTAGCACAAACATCTCATATGAACTGTCAAGCACGGTGGTGGAGGAGTGATGATTTGGGCTTGTTTTGCAGCCATAGGACCTGGGCACCTTGCAGTTATTGAGTCGACCATGAACTCCTCTGTATACCAAAGTATTCTAGAGTCAAATGTGAGGCCATTTGTCCGACAGCTAAACCTTGGCCAACATTGGGCCATGCAACAGGACAATGATCCCAAGCACACCAGCAAATCTACAACAGAATGTCTGAAAAAGAAAAGAATCAAGGTATTGCAATGGCTCAGTCAAAGTCCAGACCTCAACCTGATTGAAATGCAATGGTGGGACCTCAAGAGAGCTGTGCATAAACAAATGCCGCAAACCTCAATGAATTGAACCAATGTTGTAAAGAAGAGTGGGCCAAAATTCCTCCACAATGATGTGATAGACTGATAAAGTCATATAGAAAATGATTACTTCAAATTATTGCTGCTAAAGGTGGTTCTACAAGCTATTGAATCATAAGGTGTACTTAATTTTTCACACATGGCTGTGATGGAGGACTTGGATGAGGAGATTCAAGGTCATGGGGAAAAGCATCTCCTCAGCCCACAGCCTGAGCATGTGAAAGCAAAGAGGGTGAGACTGGCACCACCCTAAGGAATTCATAGTGTTTAGTTGCAGACTTTGGGAGTTAGAGTTAGTCTGGCAAGATGCTGTCTAGCAGGTGCAAGCTAATAAAGTAACTGAGCAATTCCAGAACCATCCCATGGAATTTTTTGGGCTGAACCTGACAATGACTTCTCCATTTTGGCTCTCTTTTTGTAAAATAAATGATGACATGGTATAATATGTCATATGTTGTTGCTCATCTGAGGTTGTATTTACCTACTTTTGAGAACTGCTACGGACCAGATTATTTTTATTATGTCCTGATACATAAAACCATAGAATTCAAAGAGGGTGTACTTTCTTTTTCACATGACTGTATCTATCATAAGGACAAGACATTGAGAGAGCCAGTGTGGCTCAGTGGTTAAGGCACCAGGCTAGAAACTGGGAGACTAGGTTTCTAGTTCTGAGTTTTAGTCCTACCTTAAGCACGAAGCCAGCTGGGTGACCTTGGCCCAGTCACTCTCTCTCAGCCCTAGGAAAGTTGGCCATGGCAAACCACTTCAGAAAAACCTTGCCAAGAAAACTGCAGGGACTTGTCCAGGCAGTAACCATGAGTCAAAAAACTGATTTGAAAGCATGCACACACACACATACACAAAACAAGATATTGGGGGTAGGAGAGTGGGAACTAGCTACAATTGCTTTTCTTTCTCATTTCCCATATAGCTCTCAGAACTCCTAAACTGGGAGAAGGATACCAAGTGTCATGTCTTTCTTTCTGACTTACAGATCATAACACAACTCAGCAAAAGAGAGAGAGATTGTATATATATTGTTAAATGGCATTGTATTGGCTCTTCCTCTATGACCAGCTGGGATAAATTCACAGTAAATGAACAAATATTTGTCAATGTAGCATTTATTGTCATAGATGCTGAAATTACAGCAAAGCTCAAATTGCTTGGAAGATTTGTTTTTGATATTACAAACGCAAGTGGTCAATCTATATCTTTTTTAGCACTTAAATAACAAGGCCTACTGGGTACTTCCATTGCTAGGAATGACAAGAATTGCCTACTAGGCAGGTTTTTAAATATGTGATGTTGGTTTTTGTAAAACTTAGAGATAGAGTTCCATTTTCTATTTCATTTTTCTGACCCCAAGAACAGAGGGAGGTACATTCATATAAATCTATCTGCACATCCAGATTTTGGGCTGCTCTTTTTTCTGTTGACAATCTGCAAACGCTGAAGCTGCAATCCTTTACATACTTGGAATTCAGAGGCATGTATCAGTAAAGGTGTTTGGTCAGTCATATGTCACTCACTTGAATTTAAGTTGTTGAATATTCAGAATGACAATTCCAATACTTTGGGTCTCAGATTTTGCAATCTTAAAGCTACAGAATTAATTCCATATGTTTGCCTTTATTTCTGTGAACATTTACTGCAATAATTTTCTACCCTGCTCTATGAAATGATTTAAAAAATAGCATAGCACATTAAAACAACACTGGAGTTTATAACTTCTGAAAGGCTGGGTGACTAAAACAGACATGAGAATTAATAGAAAAATATCAAACTCAATACTATACCAAGCCCCCTCCTCCTGGAACAAGTGTTTCACAGCTGTGGTGCCATAACTCGAAAAGTCCTTTTTTAAGATCTCTTCAAGATATTTGTTAAATGCACATGGATGGGACTGAAATGGTAGTGACCATTTTCCTCCCAGTTAACACATGCTCATTTGAAAGTGCCACTTATGTACAAAGTCTTTGCAGATCCTTAAAATGATCATACATTGGATAGTGGAAGATTATAGCTTTCTGCTATCCCCCTTCCGTATGATTCATTGAATGCCTGAAAAGAGTTTCATTTATGAAAGTGAAGATGTGCAGTGACTATAGCCCCAATTCTAGATCAAACTTCTTGTTTGAGGAAAACATCCCCTAGATTTCAAAGAACTTCAGATAAGATCTGGCCATATTTCTCAGAAGACTTTTTACATTTCTATATCTGTACAGTTTTGTTTTTTCCACTTTATAGATGACCTGATAATCTATCACAGATAGCTTGAAATGCATTAACATGAGATCATAGAGAACATAGTTGGTCTCTTTCAATACAAAATATTAAAATATGTAAATGCAAATTATTTGCTTTTTAATATCATGAAAATGCAAGTGCTGTTTGATGTTATAGTGCTTATTCAGATAATGATGACATGCTAACATAAATTAGGATGCATGTCATTGAATGTCATTGCAATCTTGAATACAAAGTCATAGATGAGTAGATGATATGGTTTAAAACAAGACCTTCACAGAGGATCTAGCTCTCAATGGTTGCTCTGTCAGATGCCTGCACCAGTTGTTAGGGAAAGCAGTGGAAGAAGGCTATTGTCCTACATATTATACTTGTAAGTTACTCCAGTGTATCCTACCGTGGCATAAGGAATGCAAAGGGTCATTGGCCTGATTCAGCAAGATCTCATTTTCCTAGAAAGTACCACAATATTCTCCCGGTAGATAGATGAGCTTTGGGTCAGCCAATGCATAGATTTCACTGAGAGAGAAAGATGTTTTGTTCCAGTGGAATCCATGGAGATATGGATATGGATTTTCACTGTTTCTCAAAAATAAGTGGAGGTAACAGGAGGAGATTTATTCAGTGTTTCAGGTGGCTGGGAGGCTTATCCATTTCTGTTTCCTTTAACTGTCAAATGCCCTGTTCATTCATAGCAGCATGTGGGCTATTGCATAGAGACTTCTCTATATTCAGCTCTTTCCAGAAAGCTTATGTGACAACTGATGCTGTGTAATCATACAGGAATTCCAGGAAATGCTTCAGGACAGGCAGATTCTGGGCAAAGATCACTGCCCTGCTATGAGTTCATAGAGCATTTTAGTTAATTAAAAGACAAATGGAAGACCCTCATGAACTGAAAAAAGCAAGTCCATCTCTGTAAATTAGAAGCACACCATCTGAGACATAAGAAGTTATGTGTGCAGCTTAAGACTTTTGGGATCTAAGCTGCTCTCAAAAGGTTATCAAGTTACAATGTTTACTGTGGTATTTATTTATTAAGTTCAGTTTGGACACTGTCTGACCCCAGTCGACTCTGGGAGGCCCACAGCAATATGCAATCCAGATCAAATAAACTATGAAAAAAGATGACAAATCAGGCGAACAGCAACATACCTATACCCTACAAGGGGCTCCAACCACCCTAGCCCAGCACCTAGGAGAAGAGCCAGGTCTTTAAAGCCCTCTGGAATGCCATCAGAGTGGCAGCCACCCAGACCTTAGAGGGAACTTCATTCCACAGGGCAGGTGCTGTGACAGAAATCTGGGATCCCAACAGATGACATTGCTTGATCGAAAGAACCCAGAATATGCCAACCTTGTTGGACTGAACTGGCTAGGTTGATACCATGGCATGTAGACTTGGGAGTAATCATATGTCATATTTACTGTACTGTACTGTACTGTACTATACTATACTATACTATACTATACTATACTATACTATACTATACTATACTATACTGCACTATTTACATATGCTATATTATATAGATGAAATGAAATCAGGGTTTTTTGTTTTTGACTTGGCCTCACGGTATAGTTTCATACTCCGGCATGCATTCCCTCCAAAAGGACAAAGTGTAGCCCTCAGCTCAAAAAAAAAAAAAAAAAAAGTGTACACTGCTTTAAATGATCTAGCATTTTTTTTTCTACAGAAAAAAACAAAAGAGAGGAATAAGGAAGAAATTGTCAGCAAACCTCCCTTTATTTAATCTATCTTTGGCAGTTGCCTATGTACAGTAACTTAGACCAGTCCTGGTGAGAACGCTCCATTTCCATTCTACTTAGTAACCGAATGAGCCTAATTTGGAATATCTTGTCCCATTCTCACTAAGGTAGGCTCTGCCCAATGATCTCAATTAAAATCTAATGCAGACTGACAGGGAACAGGAAAATCAAAGGAACTGCATTTGTGTCATTTAGCTCAACTCTGTATTTTATATGCTATGATACAAATGACATAGCTCATGCCATAATGGCTGTAAATGACCATAGTGCAGCTAATTTTTACAGCTTCTTACTCCATGTGGCTTGCACTTTGAGTTAATTTCAAGCTAGCACTATTCCAGAATGAGTTAGACAACGAAAAGCAATTAGAGAGCAAACAGGCTAAATGAGTGGCATAAAATGCATAATGTGTGAAGAACTCAACGGATGTCGAGGCATTTAGCTCTCTGCTTCATACTGGCAAGGTACAAACATGAAAGTATGTCATTTTAGTTTGTTGTGAAATGTGCAGAGACTGACTTTCAAAAAGCAAAAGTAAGTTATATTTCTGCATTTTCTCTGCTCCAGCCCAGTCATGTTAACCATAAACCACTGCTAAATAGAAGGATGCCTTAAAATAAAAATATTTCTGAACAGACTTTGAAGTATCATCATCATCACCACCACCACCACCACCACCACCACCACCACCACCACCACCATTTAATAATTACAACTACATTCAAAATGCTTCAAGTAAATCTCTTGTTTTCCTTTTCAGAGCTGTTTTGCTCTTTTTGCAAAGGATTCTGGGAACTAGATGGCAGTATCTGGGGCAGAGATTTGTTGTGCTCGTGGTATAGTTTATTGCATACGTAGGTGCTGCTATGGAAAAAAAAAGTGATCAGCCTCACATTTTTTATTTTTTTAATCTGCACTCGGTCGCTACCGACTCTGCAGTGACTGCTTTTTTCTTTTTTTTGGATGAGTCCTTGCAGTTTTCAAGGCAAGGTGTTTCGGAAGTGGTTTGCCAGAGCCTCCTTCCTAGAGCAGAGCCCAGCTGGCGAGTGCAGGAGGCAGGCTTTCCGTTGCTTTGCGCCTTTTTCGGGCGAGGGTGGTTTTGCGCTACCGGCAATTGCTCCCAACTCCTTTTGCAAGGCGCCACCAGCATTTTTCCTCCCACCGGACTGAGAGTCCCCATTTATCTACCCACGTGAGTTTTCGAACTGTTGGGTTGACAGGAACTGGGGGAGGAAGCAGGAGCTTGCTCTGCTGCGGGAAGGCTGGACTCGAACCGCTGAAGTGTTGACCATTTCTGGCTGGCAACTTTCAGCGTCATTAAACCGCTGCGCCACCACGTCTTATTCAGCAAAACAAAGCCAATGGAAAATATTCCACAGTATGTATATATAAATGTCTTTCATTAGATTGCAGAAATGGCCACAGATATTTCCTGAGCACCAATATATAGTAGATCGGCCTGGCCTGAGCATTTCACTGCATAGCCTTTTTCAATGGAAGAGCCAAAGGGCAAAGCTCTAGAAGTGTGGGTGAATAGCAGAATACACTTGATAGGGTGATTAACATTATGAGAAAGTTATAATGGAGATGGTTTACCTGCATACTCTTAAGAATTTTTATGCTAATCACAATACAAAAGGTAAACAACAGACTAGAAGAAATATTGTATGGCTGGTTCCATAGCTTTTGGGTGGGTATCTGGAAGACCTGTTGTCTTCCTCTCAATAACGAAGTAGAGGAAACAGAGGGAGTTATACAGAAGCAAATGTTGTTTAGTAGGAGAAAGGCAGCTTGAAACAAGACACTTATGATAATTTTAAAATTCTGGATGAGCAGCTGGGGGATAAATGCAACATGAGATATATTTTAATTAAATAGAATCTGAAATCATACTTAATATGCCCTTAGCAGTAAGGGCAGAAGGATAGTATCATTAAGGGTCAGAAAAGTTTTGATGACTGTGGGTTAGTTTGGATGGTGGAATTTGTCAGGCAACAGCTTTGCAACAATTGTTTGGGTTGTATGATTTGGCTATGCATGCAATGACTAGAGAGCTGGAATATGGTGGGTTTGGTAGGCAAATCACAGAAAAAGCAAGGTATAGGGTAAAGGTACAGTGAAAACCAATAGTTCTCAGGATAGGGAGAGCCATGTAAACAGATCTACCCTCTACAGACTGGAAAAGAATAACATACTATATTTTGAAAAGAAAAAAAGAAGAAAAAGAAGAAAAGAAGAAAAAAGAAAAGGAAGGAAGGAAGGAAGGAAGGAAGGAAGGAAGGAAGGAAGGAAGGAAGGAAGGAAGGAAGGAAGGAAGGAAGGGAGAGAGAGAGAGAGAGAGAGAGAGAGAGAGAGGGGGGTCCCATTTTAAATTCTAGAGCACAGCCAATATTTAGGCTTAGGTTGCTATCTTCTGCAGTAAGCAGATCTTCTGCATGTATATGGCTTCATTTATGTCTGCAATATAGTAACTAATCTAGCCACTCTGTGAGCTTCTGCTTCATCAGCCTTCCGGGATACAAGGTTAAGTGTCTCCAGAGTAAAGATTCACTGCTGTGCCTGGCCTGAATCTAAGGGGAGATGTGGAGATCAGGGAGGGGGAAAAAAATGACTACTTGGGTAAGAAGGACATGAAGAACTCAGGAAAAGAACTGGGCAAACTGATGAGAGAAATACTATCCATACTGTGGTTATGGTTTTAATTACTGCTAGAAGCTCAAGCTCAGATACTTTGGCCACCTAATGCGAAGAGAGGACTCTTTGGAAAAGATCCTGATGCCAGGAAAGGTGGAAGGCAAAAGGAGAAGGAGATGGCAGAGGATGAGATGTTTAGATAGCATCACTGAAGCAATGAACATGAAATTGAGGAAACTTCAGGAGGCAATGAAGGACAGGAAGGCCTGGCGCTATATGGTTCATGGGGTAACAAAGAGTCAGACATGACTTAACAACTGAACAGCGACAAGCTGTCCAGAGTCATAGAAGCAAGATGGGCAACCATATAAATAGTTTAAATAAATAAATAAATTCCACCACCCCCACCCCCACCCCCACCCCCATTGATCAATAGTTGCTTCCTCAAAGAAAAGGCTACTATTTGCTTTCTGGAAATTTTGAAGTACAACCCCCATAAGCTATATGGGTAATGGTTGAGGATTCTGGGAATTATAGTGAACAATATAGAAGCACCATGTTGCACATCCCTACATTTTCCCCTACTGAGCTGCATCATTTCTTCCTTGCTTTGGTTTATCCAAATGTTAATGTTTCCCTGACTTTGGACCTGGCCTGTCAATTGCTATGCTGGCTTCAAATTGGCAACTCCTATTGGACTTCACTTTTGTCTTGCTAGCTGCAAGTGCCTACCTTTTTATGCATATTCTAGATCAGTGTTTCTCAACCTCAGCAACTTTAAGATGTGTATACTTCAATTCCCTGAATTCCATGCTGACTAGGGAATTCTGGGAGTTGAAGTCCACATATCTTAAAGTTGTTGAGGTTGAGATAAACTGTTCTAGATACAGCAGAGACTTACTTTTTCTTTCCACAAGGTTACATCTAATTCAGTGCCTGTCAATTATCTTGAGCTCACAGGAATCAGATGAAGGGATCAGGAACAGGCAGGTGAGGGGATTAGAAGATGTTACAGATGTGATCAGAGGAAAGGGAAATGCTGTAGGATTACCAGGAGAAGTTCAGCTTTGAAATGATGGGAACTTGTCTGTACCTAAACATCTTCACCAGGACTGATATCCCATCTATCCAACTGATTGATTAGTTACAAAACTAAAGTATTGATCAAAGTCTGATTGCCACAAGAGACTTTGCTAGGAAATACAGTACATCTGCATGACTGAAAGACTACTCTGCCAAGAGCCAAAGCAGACAAAGAAATTATTCTTACAGACCAGGGGAGGTCACTGATTTGGAACAGACACAGTTGCCTAAAACATCTACTTCTTTCTCTGTTTTTTATTAAATTGAAACTTGCAGTATTTTTTTTTTAAATACCTGCTGGTCAAATGGCTAATTCATTCTTTGAAGCTTGGTATATTTTGCAGAAATAGGAAGGGAGATGGGCTAAAACCACAACATGGATGAGTTACATTATTAAAATTTGCCTTAAAAAATCTACAGCTTTGTGTGTAACAGAAATTGACCTGAGGATATAGGAATGAACAGGATATCTCCATTCCTGAATAATATGCTGCTATTTATTATTTGCTGTAGGTTTTCTTTTCCTTTGTTTTAGCTATTTAAAATAACTTAAAATAATTAGCAGAGACAGCAAGGGGATTAATCTTAGTGAAGTTTATCCAAAAACATAAATGTAGAAAAATATTGGTAAAACTAAAGTTAATCTCGACTGTTTACTACAAGTGAGATAATATAATCTTTGGTTGCATTTTTCACTAAAATGAAATACAAGAGTCTAATCTTAAACTCTCAAATTTTTATATTTTCAGACACATTATGAGAAGCCCTAGTTTTGTGGAGAAGGCTCTAATGCTGAGAAAGGTGGAAGGAAAGAGAAGAAGACGACAATGAGCAGCATGGTGGATAGACTCAGTTACAGCGGCGATGGGGGCACCATTGAAAGAGCTGAAGGACCAAGTTAGGACAGATTGTCATGGAGAAAATCTATCTATGTGGCCACTAAGTGTCCACATCGACTTGATGGCACTTATTCATTCATTCATTCATTCATTCATTCATTCATTCATTCATTCATTCATTCAATCCATCAGTCTTAAACAGAACTTGTTGCTTTTAAACATGCCAAACTAGGCTAAAAAGCTCTTGATTATTATATGATTCAGCAGGTCAATCATACAGCTTCATGAGAAACTCTAAATCAATTTATTTGTATAGGTATAACATAACCTATCGGGATGCCCTGCGAACAGTCACTCATGCCCTTGTTATGTCCCAGATAGACTACTGCAATGCGCTCTACATGGGGCTACCCTTGAAGAGTATCCGGAAGCTTCAGCTGGTCCAGAGTGCGGCCGTGCGAGCAATTTTTGGGGCCCAAAGAAGGACCCATATAACACCTTTGCTTCGTGAGCTGCACTGGGTACCAGTTTGCTTCCGGCTCCAATTCAGGGTGTCGGTTATTACCTTTAAAGCCCTACATGGCATGGGACCAGGTTACCTGAAGGACTGCCTCACCCCCATGATTTCAACCCGTCCCACCTGATCTCACAGAGAGGGCATGCTCCGGATCCCTGCAGTAAAAGAACTTCAATTAGCGGGGTCCAGAAGGTGGGCCTTCTCTGCTGTAGCCCCCACCCTTTGGAATATCTTGCCCCTGGGGGTGAGATAGGCCCCCTCACTCCAGGCCTTTCGGAGGGATTTGAAGACCTGGCTCTGCCATCTGGCCTGGGGCGGGGAGGGAGGATATCAAAAATGGGGTTGGCTGGCCCCTTAGCAACCTGGTGTGGCCTCTATCGGCCTCTTGGATTTTTTAGCCTTTTTATCTTTCTCTTTGTACTTTGGTTTTATAATCTTTTAATTATGTATTGCCGATTTTAGTTTGTTGTAAGCTGCCCAGAGTCCCCCATTGTGAGGAGATGGGCGGGGACAAGTCAAATAAATAAATAATAATAATAATAACAACAACAACAACAACAAAACAAAAGTTTTTTATAACTTTTAATTATGTATTTCTGATTTTAGTTTGTTGTAAGCCGCCCAGAGTCCCCCATTGTGGGGAGATGGGCGGGGACAAGTCAAATAAATAAATAAATAAATAAATAAATAAATAAATAAATAATACATGAGCACAAACACAATTGTGTTTTGTTAGCTCAGGTTTAGGATGTATGTTGTGTGAATCAAGTGTAAAAATTACAATTCAGTATCAGATTTTTTTAGTGTTCCTTGGATTGTACATCCCTTGCATGAAAGAGTTGGGCATGCTCAGTAATTTTAAGCTAATTCACAGTAGTGCTTGCAGTGATTTGTATAAGTATAAAATGTTGACTAATGCTACTTTTAGTTGTTCCACTTTAATCTGACCACAAGGTAGTTGACTCATCTCTCCCACAAGTATTTGTTACAGAGAATATTATAGAAACATATCAGCAATAAGTGTGTGGCCATGTATATTAAATCCACTCTGGCCAACTGCTCTTCACAAGTAGACTGCAGAACTGAGTTTTTTTGGAGTCAGCTCATGAGTGGAGCGGCTGGGAGTCGAGGGAGTTGCACCAAGCTCACAGTCATTAACATAGCCTATTTGGACAAAAAGCTCAGCCAAGCCTCATTTTTTAATCACTTTTGGAATTGCTTTTTAAATGCTTTTTAACTATTAAAAACCTTTGGATCAGCAAGCTTTACAACAATCACTGGATGAGTCTCCAATTCTTGGAGAAAGAAGTTTTAAGTTTTTTTAAAAAAAATTGGGGGCGGGGAATAAACAGCAAAAGTGTGATTAGAATCTTGATTTCAGAAAGTTAAAAACAGTTAAAGAGTCTAGAGGGATTTGAAATAATTTTGAAATTGATTATCAGAAATCTTCCTGTGGGAAAATGGTATTGTTTAGAAAAAAACATAAGATAGGATTTTGAAGATTGGACACTAGAGGGAATCAGAAAAAACTAAAGATTATAATTAAAGGAGAAGAACACTTACATTCAACTTACTAATACAGAATGGAGCAAACTACTTTAACTTTGGATGAATTCAAGGATATTTGGGAACAATGGACTCAGAAATGAATCTTAAGATTGTCTGCTAGGGTCATAATTAATTCATTGTATCAACTGATCTACTGAAAGCTTGCAGTGCAGGTTACATATCATAGCTTTACAGACTACACCTATGACTCTACGTTATCTGTAATCTGTTCACTCTAGGAAGGGAAGCAACAGTTACCAATATTCCCACTTCCCTTTACTGGTTTGTTCTGTGGCTTAACATCTGTAGTCTTCTCTCCTTGATACTTTTTCAATGGCTCTTTGCTTGCTTTCATCACTGTCTTTTGCAGCATTCCCCATTAAATTATCATGATATTCGGGGCGGGGGGGGGGGAGGGGGAATCAGTTGAGCCTTGTTAAAATAACTTAACCTCCAGGACCAAGAACAGTGGAAATGAAAGCACATCCTGGCTTCCAATTCTTATGTTATCTTCAGAACAGGAACTTGGTTGAAGTTGCAGAAAACCTAGGAGGCATAAACCTGTATGAAACTATTTTCTGTGAGGAGAAATAAATATGTTCTCTTTGACACATAATATGTGGTTCAGAGCTTCCTGAACTTTGTGAGTGAACTAATATAACAGTCTGAAGCCATAATACTGGACTGTTGCAGACAGTCACTCTATGAGGTCAATTACACTTGTTCAGTTCCCTTGACATTGCTGTGCTGAAATATTAACTGCTTAGCACTGAATATCAACTTAAAGTAAAAGCTTTAGGTAGATTCCCACTTCCCAAACCTTTTCCTCCTGTTTAATCATTTTAAAAATGGTGTCTCCTTCTATTCTGTTTATTCTTCTTTTATTGAGCTTATTTACCCACTTTTTCAGCCGATTCTGGAATTAGCGGAATTAGTAATGCAGTGCTTATCCATAATATTATCAGATTAATCTGATCCAAAATTACTTTTCAACACACACCCATGCATACACACCTATGTGCATGGAGAGAAATTCTTTTGTCAAGAATTTTGCCAAGTATCCTTTTGTCAAATGAAATGGAACTGTATCATTGTGAATGCATCATGCCATTATTAGGGATGTCCATGTCATGCATCAACAATTTGATCACTCCAATACATCTTTTTTTTTTCCAGTGTATTATTAAAAAAAAAATGTCAAGAAAAATTTTAGCTGGGTAGATGTGGGGTATATGTTTCATTATTTTCAGTGGAATATTTTAACTGAAGCGTGTTTAGTCAGCCGGTCAAGTTAGGGGCACTCAGGTAGTTGCTAGCTTGAGGGAAAAAAGGGAATAAAACTGCCATTTGTTGGAATGTATGGGCAGACTGGTTGGTTTGTAATTACTGAACATGTTTTCCCTGTGGAATTCTGTTTTGTTTTAAAGGGTTCTTGGAACACATTGCTTATGCTAGACAAGCTGGCTACTCATTTCTTGTTTTGAACTGTTCCGTGCTCCTAAACGCAAGAATCAGATCTTCTGCAACTAAGGCTGAACTTTGGAATTTCTCCCTGCAGTGAGTTCTAATTATTCTGTGCTAATTAAGCAACTGAGTCCTGCTGTGAAAAATTCTCCCCTTGGAATCAAGCGAGCAAAGGTGGATGCATAAATTTTCTAACATATACATAAAAGCGTCAGGTTTTTTTTTATTATTATTATTTCCTGTACTAATTTCATGTCCTAATATTCATATAACGGATTAATATGGATCTTAATGCCACATAGATGCTCCGTGAAATAATCAGTTCTACTCTACTCTCCCATAGAAGACTAGACAATGGATGTGCTCCTTCTGGAGCTGCCTGTAAAGATGACTCAAAAGATATAGCTAGTGCAAAAATTCTGATATTTGCCCCTTGATACCTAATGGGTATAAGAAACATATTGGGTTGATTTTCCAACAATTGCACTGCCTGCTAATTTGGTTCCAGGACAAATGGAAATAGCTATCCTTGTAGCAGTGTGGTCAACAGTTCATATCCCAGGCCTTTAAACAATATAAACAATATGATTGGATCAATAAATTAATCCAATTCTATCATGATTTCCTCTTGTTTGTTCTGAGACTAATTCTAATAAGTTTATTCTAAAACAATGATGAGGGGAAAAGATTTTTTTTTTCCTTCTCTGTCAGCCCCACTAGGTAGACCAGACCAGGAAATCACAGGAAGGCTAGAATTACTTTTATTAAGATTGGCTATAATAACAAAAACTTGCAAGTCTGATTGTGCTGTATCTCCTCCCCCTTCTTATACTCTTGGGAATTAGGGAGGTGTCTGTCTGAATTTCTTCCAAATATTATGCGTCTGTTGTGGAATTAAGACGTATTTCACCCCCTCATCACTTTGGCAACATGGCTTACATATCTCTCTCATGGTCATCTTCTTTACTCCTTACGTTCTCCAACCTGTTGTCATCATCCAGAAAGGTTTGTGACCTTTATCTTAAATGAAGTGAGCATTTTTCTGAGAAAATTAGATTTTTTTTTTCCCCCTCATCATTCCCTAGGCAAAGAAAAACCAATTTCAGAAGTTGCTTGAGAAGTTTCAAGGTATGCAAGATAACCTTGAAAAAGGTATACAAGAACAGTTAAGGCAAAATAAAGAGACAGATCACTGACTTCAAGTCCTGGGAAAATAGAAGGCATGAGAAAGAAATTCAAAATACCCCTGTTCCCAAGTCTGTTTGGTATAAGAGGGACAGAGGGAAACTGTCAAGATTTCAAGATTCTGTTATTATACCCTACAACAACAGAGTTCCATTAATCCTTGTGGCTTGCTTACTTGGCCCACCTCAAAGGGCTGACACTTTCTTTGTTTATTCTTATTTTCTTTATTTATTTCTGATGGTTGCCAAACAAATGTATCATGCAGCAACCACCACTTCAGAAAAATGGAAAAAGGGGCACCATTGTCACCATAACCACTGCTGAGCTGTAGGACACCATCTTTTCTTGGAGAAATCTGTGGAAGTGGTCTCCCCCCCAAGTAATATGGAAGATTTCAAGAAGCTACAAGTGCACAATTTTAAATGAGAGAAATTAAAGGTTATTTTTTTCTTCATACGAAAGTGATTTCCCCTCCAGTTCCTTAATAATTTTAGTTGCCCATTTCAAAATTTTTCTGCTACATTTTTCTTGTGGCAGGCAGACAGCAATATGACATTGGTCAACAACCAAATGGAAAATGCTTGTGACACCTGAATGGAAAGCACTAATCTATGTTGTCCATACAACAACATTCAGACATAGGAGAGGGAAAGTAAAAAATATAAATTATGGCCACAGTTATTATTTCCAGATGGAAGGAGTGACTTCTTAAGTTGCCAAGCACCAGAAATAATAGAAAAGTAGCAGTAGTCATCATCATCATCATCATCATCATCATCATCATCATCATCATCGCTCCTAGCAGTGACAGTGGTAATTTTTCTTCTGGAATGCTATGAATATAACATCCTTTCAGAGTATTCTGAGGAAAAATGGTTGCTCTATTATTTATTTCCTTTATATAACAATTTACCTGCCCCTTGAAAATGGCACCAAAAGAAGTCACAAACATATTATTCTGAAAAAGAAAATGGTAGCTTTTAGCTGCCAAAATGAACTGTTGCAGCTTAAAAAAAAAAGCTTCAGTTGGGAAAGGGGAAAAAAGGACTACGGCTGTTATCACTGACAGTAAGCTCCTGAATTTTTTGAATAATAAGGCTTTGACTCTAAAATATCTCAAATATTCCCCAAAAGTTCCATCTATGAAGAAGATAAGGAACTAGGTGGGGGCAAGCCATAGGCAACCAGTATGATAAAATGCATGTTGTGACCTCACAATGCAAACCTCAGTATTTTGTACTTGCATTGTGATATCTCCTGCAAGTGTATCAATTACAGGATTTGCATCGCCACCTTGTGACATGCATTTCATCTTCTACCCTTTCCTGCCCCACCTGCAGACACCTATGCAAGCATTTTTCTTCTGTCTTAGGCCACCTCTGAGTTCTGGAAGTCCATGCCTCTGAAGGGGGCCCAGGTTGGGGAATGCTGCCCTAGATTACTTCCCAAATTGCCTAATGATGTATCCATTGTCACAGTATGTTCCCAGTTGTGTTAAAACATTTTAAAGCTATTGACATGCTGAACGGAAAGGCTTGAGGAATGAAGGTTTTCAAGCCATTCTTTCTCTCTGCTGTAATTGCTGTCATTTCCTGGAAAGGTCATATTTGTTCGTATAAACGCTTTGTTCCTTCAGTAAATAGTGTGCAAATTAGTAATTATTTTGGCAGATAATTTCAACTCTTCTACCAATGGAAAATTTGGAGTTGATTCAATGCTCCATCCTGTGGTTTCATTGCTCTCACTAAGCCAATGTTTGTCATCTGTTGGAAAAGTACCAATATAGTCCATTAATCTGAAACCTGTTAGTATCAAGTGGACACTTGTAAATACCAGGGGAAGTTCTTTGGCCCACAAGATTTGAAAAAAAAAAATTGAAGATATGTTATGTCTTAGTAGCATGGCCATCTGGTACCTCAATTTCAGGATAGAAAAGTGAAGTAGCTTGAAAAAAATGGCCTAGAAATGCTGGCACTAATTTGTACATATATAAATTGTAACCAGCTCTCCTCAGGATCTCACCATGCTGGGTGAATGGCAAAGAACATGGGATTTAAGGTCAAAAAGTGCAAAGGGATGTATATTGGGTAAGAACAAACAAACAGACAAATAAAAATAAAGCCAAGCATTTAAAGCACTGAATCTTATTCTATGAAAAAAAAATCCTATTCATTAAAAAATGTGGTATTCTGTCTCAGTCTTCTCTTCCACATGGTGGTTTCCTGTTGGAATTTCTTTTCAGTATGGAGAATGCTTCAACAGATCTCACATGTAGCCTTGCAATTTTACCTTACTTTCTCCCACCCCCATTTTTTTTTAAATCTACTATATTTATTTAGATTATAAACTTCAGTTTAGCAATTCTTTCTACCTATTTCTCTTTCAATTATTTGTCTGAAGAAGGAGTGTAGATAACTTTAAATTTAAAAATCTAGCCTTACTGTTGGCTATTATTAGCAAAGATATTAGAAATAGGGTAGATGTATTATTGTCTCACATTTTCATATTTGCTCCTAAGCCAGTTCCATACCAATTTCCACATGAACCTATTGCATTTTTAAATCCTCATGAGTATTAGTATTTAAAAATGAATTTATTCTAAGCATATGTTCTCACAAAATACAGCTTCCTCTACAAATACCGTTTCAAAACTGACATTTTGACCATATATATTTCATGAAGCACATGCATTTTGAAACTGTATCTTAATTACAGTTAATTATCTGCTTTGAATTTTATTTGGATAATTCAGGAAGTACAAAACTGGGTGTATAAATAAATTCCAATTTACAGATAAGATGTGGATTAACTCAGCCTGTTCTGAATTGTTCCTCAAGCATCTCTCATTAGAAATAGAACAGGATATACCATAATGCCATTATACAATTTATATAATCTATAAAAATTCAGATATTTTTCATGTTCTCCAGCAGTAAGAGCAGCAGATGGGAATTCATGTTCATTTACAGAACCTGAAAGCCACAATGATCTCAGTTATGGAATAGAATTTCCTATCTTGGTTCTGAAACATTTTAACCATTTCAGTGAACTGTCTTAAAACTGGTTGCAGAAGTACAGGGAATATTTTTACATTAAAGGCTTCCACTCTTTTTGGTTAGGCCTACTTTTCATATTAGATGCTAGGCTTCCAAAGGAGTTTTTGCTGCAACCTGAGCATCTGGCTTCTTTACATTTCTGAAAAGCTGCCATTAATATATATTTGAGTGAACATTCATAGTAGCAAGTGCAGAGAGAACTTTCACAAATATATGAAATATTCATCTTACATAGATGAACATGAAAATTAAAAGGGTACTGTTATTATATATGATAGTAAATCTAAATGTGTTTTAGTCATGTTCTCCAGTTTATAAAACCCTGTGTGCCATTAAAGAAGACAGCAGTGAAACCATTGCTAAAGGAAACATATCTATATCTGGCCAATCTGAATAACTATTGGCCAGTATTAAATAGTCTGTATTTATATTAGGTGATGGAAGTGGAAATGGTGCTCCAGCTTCAAGAACTCTTAGAAAAAAACGATTAACTAGACTCATTTCAGTCTGTATTGGGACCCAGGTTTGGCAAACAGCCACTGAAGATGTTCCTATTTAATAATTAAAATCCAACTTTAATAACTAAGATCTTTTATCAGCCTTTGGTATCATTGACCTTTTGGAGCACTTGAATAAGATGCTAGTAGTTTCCCAGATGATTCTGGAAAACATCTGTTTGGCCTCTTAGGAAATGTTTTGAATGGAGGATTCAATTAAATTCTATTCTGTCTCCCATGTTATTTAATATCTATATGATTAAATGCTATTGAATCTGAGGCTGGCCCCTTCTGTGTTAAAGTTAGGATTGCAAAGTATTTTTCCAGGTCTTTTTAGAGTTTTGGAGGTTTTACTGTTTAGTTGTATTGCTGATGCAAGGTAACTTTGCCAGTACTGTCCCAGATAATGATACATGAAGTAACACAAAGAACTGGAGAAAGTGAGTGGGCCACTATGTTCTCCAAAATATCATCCTCTGCATGGTTACTGTGAACTGTCAATATTTCTCCATCCTTATTGCATCTGCAGATAGACATCCAGCTGCCATTTTTAGGGATACCCAGTCCCTGTTCGGTAGGGACAGGCAACTGGATCATCTGCAGGACCACTGTGAGAAATATTTTGGATATTTGGCAGATAAAGTCACTCAGATACACTCTGGAAAGGTCCAGCTGAGGTGCCAGGGACAAAGTCTGGTGGTGTGATTTGGAATTAGTTTACGTCAGTGTCTTTTGAGGAATTGAATAGGGTTAGCAACCTGTTTGTTGGACCCAGACTCTTAATGAGTCCAACAAGAAGCCAGGGAAGTCATCTGTAGTTGGGTCCATGCAGTGGTGTGATCCTCTTTGAGGTACTGGGTGGTGACAGCAGCCTTGAAGAAGGCTGTGATGCACCACTTCCTCAAGAGGCCATCCATAGACCCAACTGTTATAGGCAGCTACTGTCCTACCTTGTTGAGAAGGTAGTTGGGCTGCTGTTACAGAGGACCCTGGAGGAAGTTGATCATGTAGACTCATTCAGGGCTCAGGCTGGGATTTGGTATGGAGATACCCTTGGTTATACTTGTTGATGATCTGTGGCAGGGCTGGGATGGAGGTGGTGGATCCATCCTTGTGCTCTATGATCTCTCAGCAGCTTTCGATACCATCAGCTACCTATACTTCTGGACTGACTCTGGAGGTTGAGAATTTGGGGCACTGTATTATGCTGGTTCTCTTCCTTCCTTCATGGCCAGTTCCAGTCAGTGATGGTGGAGGGGAGAGGTCACTCCCTAGGCTTCTCCTTTGTGGGATGCCGCAGGGCTTGACATACTCTCCCTTCATATTTAATATCTAAATGAAACTACTGGGTGAGGTCATCTGCCAGTCTGGAGTCTGGTATCATCAGTATGCTGATGATATCCAATTATACCTTGGATATCTTGGACCCTAGGCTGGCTAAATGAGGCTGTCAAAATTCTGTCCCAGTGCCTAGAGGCTGTGTGCCCTTGGATGGGAAGAAACTGACTCCGGCTCAATCCTATAAAGACTGAACAACTGTGGCTACTGGGACCACCTAGATCTGGAGGTTTACCATCTTTACTCCTGGGTGGGGTTGCACTTCCATAGTCAGGAGTGATGCACAAATTGCAGGTTCCTTTAGACTCACAGTTCCTCCTTGAAGAGCAGGTGGCATTGGTGGCCAAAAGAGCCTTTGCACAGCTCCACTTAGTGTGTCAGTTGGCCCTTTCCTGTATTAGTCTGCTCTCCAGATAGTTACTCACACCCTTATCACCTCATGGTTTGAGTATTGTAACAGACTCTACATGGGACTTCCCTTGAAGTGGTCCAGAATGCAGCTGTGTGAGCAGTGACAGGCTTGCCTTGGCATGCCCACATGACACATCTGCTTTGTAAGCTGTACTGGTTGCCAGTGTGCTTCCAGGTGCAATTTAAGGTGCTTGTTATTACCTATAAAGCCCTATATGGCATAGCACCCAGTTATATGAGAGGCTGCCTATTTCCCATGGTTTCTGCCCATCTGGTATGATCCAGTAAAGTAGATGCACTCCAGGTCCTCTTCATTAGACAGTGTCATCTCTTAGGACCCAGGAAGTGTGCCTTCCCTGTAGTGGTACCTGCCCTCTAGAATGAGGTCGCCCCTGAGATCTGTACGGCTCCCACACTGATGACATTCTGGAAAGCCTTGAGGACCTCCCTATTTGCTTAGGCCTTGGGACAGGATGGATGGGACTCCTCTGTTTATGATGTTCTATGTTTTGGTATGTTATCTGGATATATCCTGCAATTACTTTGTAGCTAATTTTGTTATTTGTTTCTGACTATTGCATTTTGTTGTTTTTTACACTGCTCTTTATTTTTGTGAGTCACTCATTAAGCTGGAGTCAGGCAGCATTGAAAATGAATGAATGAATGAATGAATGAATGAATGAATGAATGAATGAATGAATGAATGCTGTGACTTTGTGCTGCAAGATCCAAAAGTAGGGGTTATGTCTTGAGATAAATATGCTGTGCAAATGCAGCTGGTAAATTAGACCTTTGAGAACAGGATATGAAGGTCACAAAAAAGACAGGATTCAATCTGAGCATCTGAGAGGCATCTGGCTGGTTATTCCTGGAGACAGCATTCTAGAATAAATAGTCCTTACGTAGAAGAAGAAAGAAGCAGGTAGCAATGTAGTGCATGATCCACTGGGGAAAAAAAAGAGTTCCTCATAAGCATGCCAAGTATTATCCATTGTCTTATCCAGAGCTGAACTGCAACATTCTGGACCACCAGTAGCTGGCAGAAAGAGATAATGGTTTCAGCCTAGATTCCAAAGCCCTCTGTTATATATCTGAGATATATAGTCTGACTGTCAGTACTTATTTTTTTAATTTTTTTTATAAATCTTTATTGGCTTATAAAATTTAACACACACAAATACCTAACAAACATAAAATGAGAAGAGCAAATACAGATAGAAAAAACAAAACAAAACCCTAAAGATTAACACCACACAGCCACAAAAAAAAAAGAAAGAAAGAAAGAAAAAAGAGAAGAGGAAAGAAAATAAAAGAAAAAAGAAAAAGAAACACAAAATTTTTTAAAAACAGGGTTTCCTTCTAACTAAACAGTGAGTTTTAACTATTTACATGTCTTCTTCTTTTCTTGGTTCCTTCATCTTGTCTCTGTTTCTATTTTATTCACAGTTCTTACTTGTTACTCTAAATGTTCATCTGTATGGAGTATATCGTTTCCACTGACTGTCAGTACTTATATCTGAGATGGATATAGATGCTCACACGTCTTTTGGCTGTAAAAGATACTTGCACAAGTGTCAGATTTTCTGCCACTGCTTCCTATGGGACTTGCCCTTTTGGCATAATTAAATGATTGAAAGCAAATACATTTGGGATGAACTGTACAAGAAGCTTTCCTCTGAACTGCCTCTAATGAGCAAATACTTGCCTTAAATCTAACAGCTTTGATAAAAGATGTAAGCAAAGATATTTATGAACTTCCTTTACAAAGTCCTTCAGCATAACTTACTAACTTGGTTGCATTTCTCTAGGTTTTTTTTTTTAAGCACCGATAACAGCTTCTGCTTTTCCTGGCTGCTTTTCAGACCAGTATAAATGTGTATTTTACACCAAAGATTAATAAGAGCTCTTTTCAAGCTCTCCTACCAAAGTATATAGATTTTTGAATCCAAATATGTTCTGTACTGAGATCTAAGGTTTGAAAAGTGAGGGAAAAATGTCAACCCTGCAGGATATCAACATTGTTTTGACTTTGATGTGTTCATTAAAGACACTATGGATATTCATGGCTTTTCATTCTCTAATCACTAAAATAAATAAATGTGCTTGTTTTGCAGCTTTTGATACCCATCCTAATTAGTGTAGGTGCAAGGATCCATGGGGAAAATGGCTTGCTCTTCAAGACATTCCAGAAGGTAGCCAATTTCACTCTGGCTATATACATATGATATCAGAACCTTCATAGTAGATACTGATTAGTGCTCATATTGAGAACAGTGGACCACAACTTTACTTTATCTTTGCTGTCTTATCTTTTCTCCCTTCCACTTAGGGACTGGAGGACCTTTAGGAGGGTTCACTATGGCTACCTACATATAAAACAGAGTATGGTCAATAATTGCCTTTTCCCTATGTAAATGAAAATGCAATTGAGGATGCATGTTATGCAATGATCCAGAGCAATAGCAAATTGGTTAATGCTTAAAGGTTTATATACAAGGTACTTTTCCTGGGATACAAAACAATCATTCAGAAAATCTTAACCTAGAAAAAGGTTACATATTGCCCTCTGTGGATAATTGTCTCAGACATGCAATGTCATTTTTTTGCTGAGGCAGACGTATCTATGGAAATAATAGGAACAATTTTTCACATTCCAAGTGGTTATTATGCAGGTGTACCGGCTGATCTAATTTCTTTGAAAATTCCACTGGCCCCCCTCCTTCACCTCAAGAAATAATTTTGAATTGTTCTATTCAGTCCTCTTTTTCTTTTTTTGGACCAACAAATTCGGTTAGCAGAAGGGCTATTTCCATATCTGTAATAATCCTCATACTGAAGTAATTTTCCTTATTTTGTCCTGGATTTGATTTTTTTTTTTTAATTTCATTGAAATTATGTTGATGAAAACTAGGTAATTGAAGGAGGAGAGTTTCTAGCCCTATTATTTGATTTCTCCTCTGGGAATGGGGTAAAATTTTGGGACCAAGAGTATCTGCAAGGGAAGGTTAAAAAGGATATGGTTGTGTGATTAAAGCCCCACCCCTTCGTACATGCATGCAACATTGATGCACATAGTTACATCTGCCACCTTGACTTGTGTAACCTTCCAGTTGTGGGTGCCTCTGTTTAGGACTACAACAGAGATGGATATTAAGCAGATCTGCAGATGTTGAATTCCCGCAACACTAACCTGCTTGACCAATACTGAGAGATAACAAGACTTGCAATTTAATAGTGAAGGGAACACATAACACTAGCTTGTTCTACAGAGTCCCCAACCCTATCTTACAATGATGTATGAGCAAATGATATCATGGCATAGCACACAAAAAAATTACATTCCCAGTTAAAGGTTTTTTGTATAACTCACATCACCTTTTTTCCTCAATAGTTTTACTAGGATCATTCATATAATTTAATTGAGAATAAAAGACATGCCAAGCATAACTGCTTTCTAAAACTGAATATCTTTACCTTCCCACTGTGGTAACCAGCATTGAAGGGACTGAATTGCACAATGCAACTCTTGAATTCTCAACGTGTCCCTCCAAAAGGAACTAAGGTGAAGTGTCTCTGAACAAGTCCTGAACAAGGTGGGGAGTGGGGGGAGGGAGAGAGAGAAAGAGATTTGGCAATGGTTTAGCGATTCAAATAAATAAACAAACAAACAAGTTTGTTGGGCAGAGTAGGAAACTTGAGCTCCTAAGTAAATGTTCCCAGAATTTGCAGTTGGCATGTTGTCAGTAGTCCCAATATTTCTGGAAGATGCCAGGCTGGGAAAAGCTGATTAATCCTCTATCGTTTCCCTCATAATATTAAATCCTCTTTAAATAACACCATATCAAATGTGTCAGCTCATCAACTCTCTGGTATCCCTAAGAGATTTCTGCAGCTTCACGTTTCACACACTGCTCTGTAAAGAATTTTCCCTAATATTGACTTTTAGGTTTTCAAGGTTACTGATGGCACCTTTGTTTTCATTAATCATCCTAACCATCTCAACAAAGCTCATTAAGAAGATAAATATATTTATCAGCCCAACCATCTTGTTGATCGTGTATTTCCTATTTTACCAGTGATGTACAGTCTCTTGTCACGTTAGTAAATATTGAGAACCACTTCTTTTAGTTCAGGGCTGTATCTGAAAGCAGGTGAAAGTTTAGGATACAGCCATACAGTATTTTTTCATTCCTAATTCTACAGGGCCAGGCCAAGCACAAGCAAACTCTCAGGGTCATTATAATAAGCACTACCAAGAGAAGGAATCCACCTGATTAGTGCCTAAATTTAACTTTTTCTTTTCCCCATACATGTGAATGGGTAGCACTGACAGATGGGTGGTGATTTAGGAGGCAAAACAGTCCACACAAAACTGCATTTAGGGAAAATCTGCCTTCTATCTTGTGAAACTGGCCAGCCCAGTAGCTAACACCAGGATCAATTTCCACTGTATCTGAGTATGACTGAAAAAGGTCCCTGTTGGAAATCATGATGAGCCAATCAACATATAAATTGCTGAGATAAATGGGCTGATAGTTTGACCATATGTTGTTATGTTCCTATATCATATAGAACCCTATAAAGGCAGCTGTTTGTATACAAGTGAAAACTGTACCTTGTTGCCAAGGGTTCTTGCAATAGTTAAGACCAATCTTCCTCTCTCCTCATACATGTTATCGTCCTGCTGCTGCATTTCTAGTGATATAACTGAGTGAGTAATGTTAGGAATAACAGAGAGAAATTGCTGATATAGTCCTGAGAATAGGAAAGCAAAACTACTGTGGCTAGTTTTGCACTTTCTCTTTAGCAGGACTACATACTGTTCCCATAAGTATGCAGGAACTTTGGCTAAGTTAATTTTTTGTAGAAAAGCTAAGAAGCCATTATGAAAGAATTACAGTGATGGCAGTATATAAAATATGTGATCTCTTTATACACTCAGTCTTCTTCTTCTTCTTCTTCTTCTTCTTCTTCTTCTTCTTCTTCTTCTTCTTCTTCTTCTTCTTCTTCTTCTTCTTCTTCTTCTTCTTCTTCTTCTTCTCCTCCTCCTCCTCCTCCTCCTCCTCCTCCTCCTCCTCCTCCTCCTCCTCCCTTCTTCCTTCTTCCTTCTTCCTCCTGCCCATTCTATGGAAAGAGCCAGAAGTAATTCTTTGGGGGGGCAAGAGATACAGTTTCCATCTGTTTCGTGTTTGGGTCATGGCTAGAAGTAGTTTCAGATTATTTTCTTTGGCCATATGAGAATGAACTTTCACACCAAGTGGGAGAGAAAAAAGGATGTGGAATGGCTTTGAAGCAATTAATTTTAAAATAGAAGGGGCACGGTTGGATCCCAATCCTTTTCATCCAGACCTGAAAAGAAGATGACATCTGATTCCATTTAACCTTTCTTGAAAGACTACATAAAGCTTTTTCAGAAAAGTCGAGTACATTCTAAATAATATTTCAGTTTCCTTAGACTTGGTTTGTGTTCATTATGAAAAAATATGCATTATAGAATATGTCTCAGGATCTTACAATGTACCAAATACTTTATCAATTGTAATCATAAATAAGATTTTGCAGCCAAACATAAATTGCCAAGAATATGCTAGTATCTACATTCATTAAATGGGCTTCAAATAGTCTATTCCAGGGTACTTGCACACTTACAATTACTTCTAAATAAGGGTTATGTGTCTATCATTACTGTATAAACCATGTCTAGTCTACCTTTTACACCAGTGTCAAGTTTTGCTTCATGTCCCCATATGACCCATCATATTCTTACATTTCCCATTCCTGATTTTTCTAAAAGGATGCTTTAGAAATTTAGTGGAATTTGTGCAGTGTTTTAGATTTAATTTGGAAGAAGTTCATCTAACGTTGGAAAAAGATATGGTTGCTTTCATGCTCCTAGGCATTCTGAAGGACTTCTGAATTGCATCCAAAGCAGCATGCAATCCTAAAATTTAGCTCTCAGCATCTAAACTAGCATCTAAACAACAGCACAGCTTGTATTTTTTCTTCCATTGTTCCATGGAAGTTTTTAAACTTATTTTCTGACTTATAAAACTAATTAATTAATGTAGCAATTGGTTAAATTTAAATACATTGTTGTATTATAAAGTTTGCAGATTATTAAAGTTTGCAGATTATTGCAGTTTGACGCCTGAGGGCTAGATGTGGCTGAAGTGTCTTTTTCTCCATCAAGCACTGTTGATGAACATCATTAGCACAGCATTCTCTTCTCTGTATTTTGAACCAGGATAAGTAGGGAGAGTAGGGGTGGAACACAAAATCCTTCCTTGTTTTATTCATCTAACATTTCCTTTCTCATTAGATGTGACACTGCCACTGTCACCAGTGCATCCAGTATGATCCTTAATCACCAAATGACCCAGCCCTTGGGCCAGTTCTTTTCATATTCTCTTGAAAAAAGGCTCAATCCATGCCCAACTTTGTCAACCTTGGGTTTGGAAGCTAATCAGGGTAGGCCTGGTTAGTATTTGGATGAGACACTCTAAGGAACACCCAGGCTGTAAGGTAGATTGAGAAGTGAAAAAAAATCAAGGAAGAAGGAAATAGGCAGCTGCTTCTGAACAGCTGCCCCCAAAAATGACTTGGATGTATCCACAAAGTTGCCAGTTTGATTTAAAGAAACTTTTCTTTCTCCCTCTCTTGCAGGTTAGTTAAACATGGGTACAGTGTACTATTGTGACTAGGTTCTCATATTGTGCTGATTTTTAACCATGGCTTACCAAATAAAGCACAATTGCCTGCATTCATGAAACACACTATTCTACCAACAAGCAAACCACATATTGGCTTAGTGCAGTGAGGACCCACCAAAGCTGTATAGGAACACAATAAAAAAACTTGCTGAAAAGGCCAAGGGTTCATCAAGTCCAGCATTCTGTGCTCTACAGTGGCCAGCTAGTTAAATTCAGGAGCCCTACAAACATGGAAGTGAAGGTAGCCTTCTACCACTGTTGCTCCTCCTTAGCAGCTACTGCGGTATTTAAGGTGTGTCACCGATAGGCTGTTTTCTCTATGACTTTGTTAAATCTCCTTTTATATTTGTTTAAATTGTTGGTCATTTTCTTGTCTGATTTCTTCATTTAGTTATATTGAAAAAGCTTTTCAAGGAACTTTTGTTATTGTATTGTCGAACGCTTTCACGGCCAGCATACGATGGCTGATGTGGGTCTTCCGGGCTGTGTGGCCGTGTTCTTGAAGTTTTGTTTCCTAACGTTTAGCCAGCACCTGTGACCGGCATCTTCAGAGTGCAGGAGCACAGACAGGAGCAGTTCTCTCTGTGCCCAGGGTGATGTGACCCTTTTGTGGGTATTTATAGGGATCTGGGGGGTGGGGAAGGGGGGATTGGGTGTGTGTGTGGGGGGGTTGAGTTACTGAGTGGCTGCTTGTTTTGGTGTCAGAACCTGTGTGTATCTTCCTGGGGATTAGGCAGGGTTTTTTCTTCTATTATTGTCTGTGCTCCTGCACTCTGAAGATGCCGGTCACAGGTGCTGGCGAAACGTTAGGAAACAAAACTTCAAGAACACGGCCACACAGCCCGGAAGACCCACACCAGCCAACTATTGTTATTGTTTCTTGAATGTTTCATTTTGGTCTCCCATAGAAGTTAAGCATCTGGTGCTTTTTCTTTTGGAGGAGGAGAATAGAAGGAGGAAATATTTTGCTGGCTCCCAGCAATATTATTTTGATTTCACTGGAAACAACACTTCTTGTAATCACAGTCCTCAAATCTGTTAGTTTCTGTTTCCTTCTCAATTTTAAAAGCAGTGCCAAAGAAGCAATAGATTACTGTATATTTTTTGGTTTCCTGACTACCTGCATTGAAGAAATGCTGGATTTTGCAAAATATACAGAAATGTCAGGTATTTTGGTCTTGTAGAACTTAAATAAAGCAATATTAAAATAATCTAATTATCATTCTTTCCTATTAAAAGTCACAGTCTTCTTATGTCCTTCTCTAGCTGTTAAATGGACTTGTTCCAGTTTTATTGACTGGAGATTTAAAAAGTGGTGCTATGCTGAGACTGATTTCTGTAACTAATTTTTTTTTTTCTCCTTGAATGGAGGGAAGTACTGGAGAACTTCAAATTTAGTCTCAATTTAGACTCAAGAGTAGCTAATAATTATCATTTTCTCCTATGACAAAAGTACAGCTTTAGAAAAGAAAGATCCACAGTTGAGCTAAGCGTATTTGTTCCTGAGGGCCTCATTTCTTAATCTATGGGAAGGATTACAAGATGGGTGGAACTGAAGGAAACAATGGTCAAAAGCCATGTCCAAAGTGAGTGGGGACCCTTTTGGATACCCTTTTTTCTAATACCTTCTTATCTTTCTTTTCCAAACAGCAATCTTCATTAAGGAGGCAGACAAACCTTCCCAGCAGCCTAAAATGATAACTGGCAAAGGGGGTAGACATTAGTTTAAGTAGTATGTGAGGATCTAGGGCTGCTTGTTGCCCACTTTGTCCAAAATGTTAGGTGCTCCAGGTGGTGAGTGAAATACAGCAGTCCCCAGTATGGTGCCATGCTCCTGGGGATGCTGGGAAATTTAGTCCTAGCAGAGCTATCCGTACAATAAGATAGCAGTTACCAAGGGCAGATGGATGGCAGAAGGCATAAAGGAGGACAATGAGTAGAGAAGCTGTCCTAGCACGAGTGTTGATATTATATACACCAATCAAATTGGTGTATATAAATGCAAAGTGTGTGTGTGTGTGCGTGTGTGTGTAAGTACCTTAGTCTCTAAGGGCGAAGTACCTTGCTTTCTGTTGCAGTTATTCATGTTTCTTTCATTCTCATTGATCAGGTGGTGTTTTGGCTTTGTGTCCAGTGAGAGTAAATGGATTACTAAATCATAATGCCAGGGCAGTGTTAAACACACATGAGAATTACTGTGTCATTGCCTCAGCCCAAGTGATGAGCTTTCTTCGGAAATAACCAAAGGAAGTAAATGCAACTACATCACTGGATAAACTGCCTTACGCATTAAGTGTCTTAGCCTCACTGCAAGTTGTAGACTGAATTTAAATACTCAGGGATCTGGGCTAATTTGACAAGATCTTATATTTAACAAGGAAATAAAAAAAATGGATATTAGAAATTAAAGCTGGACCAAAATTAGGAAGGAATTTTACATTGGAATATGGAATTCAAAAGTGTAGGATAATGCAGTCAAAAAAACCTCACAGTTCCTGTATTCCTAGATAGACACATGGAAGGAGGTGGAGACTCTGTGAGGTCACTTCCGCTTCCTCTTTCACCATGCTCTCAAGAGGAGAGCGCATGTCTGAGCTATTCAGCTCAGAGACTAATTATGGCCTAATTTTGTAATTCACTTAATACTTTAAATTTGCTGTTTAATTGTTGCTACTATAACTGCTGTTCCTGAAAAAAAACCCTACTTCATGTGAGTAAATGTTAATTTTGTCTTATTTCACAAGAAAACTCTGATCGTTATTTTTGGAGGGGATAAAAGGGGTAGCACCAGGTATAATCCCATGCTCACAAAAAGAAGTTTTGAAGAAACTGTGATGTCTCCACACTAATCATCCTGTCCCCTCCCCACATCCAATTTCCATTGGACCTCCCTCTGCTCTTTGTAGGCAGTTTTATTGCTTTATGGGCTATGATTTCTTCCTTCCACATAAGAAACATTGCTTCCTAATTGTTACCCGTGGCTGACATCTAATTCTGAAGTTAAATGTGAAGTTAGGAAGCAATACTTTTGGTCTGGAGAACAGGGATAGAACATTTTGCTCATCTGAGTTCATCAAGATCTTCCTCCCACTCCTCACCATAAAATTTGTACCATTCAATTGGACTGGCAAACTGGGGTAAGGCATTTGCAGAATCTAGAGGACAGTTGGGTTTTGATTGAGAGGAAGATCAATAGAAGGAAGCAGACATCGTTGGAACCTCTCCTTGGATCAAATGGGAATTGTTTTATCTTCTCAGTTGTCCTTATTCATTTATAGTTTATTTGAGTTAAATCCAATTTTTCTGTCCAAGAAGGATGCTTGAAGAAACTTACAATACACATGCGAAATACATGGAAAAAAATGGCCAAAATAGCCCAGCAAGTAACCTAAAAATATTATTTCCATCTTGTTTAGAATAATTAATTATATTTCTTATGTGAGGATTCCTCTACTTTTGGTTATTTGACATTTCTTTTTTCCCCTTTTTTTTATTGCATAAGCTTTAGCAGATTATTTAAACATAAGGTGCACAAGAATAAAGATACAAAAAGCAAAACATCTACTAATAAAACACAAGTAAACACACATACACACGCACACCTTTAGTAATGCATTTTCCCCTTTCCCTTCCATTTATTTCCCCAACTGCTAACCACTACCTAAATATTTGTACTATACTTTGAACATTAAACATTGGAGATTATTTCTAGTATCTATTTAAGTAATTTCATCTATTGTTTTTCATTGGTCTCTTAACACTTTTCCCAAGAAACGTATTCAAAATGTCTAAATGTGTCTTGCTATGTAATCTGTCATACATAAGGGAGCCATTCTTACTTGAATTTAGTTAGGCTTTTATTATGAATATATACTGTCAGTTTTGCCACTGCTGCATATTCCATTTTTGGTCTCTCCATCTTGTATCAAATATTATGCCAAATTGTTCTTTTAGCCAGCAACATACATCTTAGTAATTTGTGATGCTTTTCATTTATGTTTTCTGGAATTATTTCTGATAAAAAAAATTGTGGCTTCAGTTCAAATTTTATGTTAAAATTTTCTGAATGTTTTGATGCATTTCCTTCCAGTATTTTTTGGGGAGGATGGGTGGTTGCATTACCACATGTGGTAACATATTCCTTCTTTGTTGTAGCATGTCTAATGTTTGTTGTTATATGATTTGTCTATCTCAGTATTCATTGATGCAGTTATATAACATCTATTAAAGATTTTATACCAATTTCCCCTCAAATTATAGCTTGGAGTAAATTTTATTGATTTTTTTCCCCATAGCGAATCCCATTGTTCTGCGGTGACTTCTTTGAAGTTTTGCACCCACTTTATCATGCAGTGTTTAATTTGTTCCACCTCCATTTCATATTTCAATAACAGTTTATACATTCGTCCTAATAGAAGATTTTGATTTTGTATAAGTGTTTCAAATTCTCTCATATTTGCGAAGGTCTTTCCTTCTTTCACAAGATCACTTTTTATTGTTCCAGCAGTTTGTAAATACACCAACCATGGTAAATTCCTACCTTTATTGAGTAGTCCTTGCTGTGCCTTTATTCTATTTTTTGCATGTGGGTGTACCATATTAGCATATGTAATTAAATCTTTCTTACTGTAGTTCTCCTTGATGTAAAGAACATTTGATGGTGCTGGTAATGGTGAGATCGCTAGACTTATCTTTGTTTTTAGAAGATTCCATATTCTTAACAAACTTTGTCTTATGTCCCTACATTTTTGTTGTTGTTGTTTTGATTCTTTATACTATAAATACCTATGAAGTCAGTTGGCTGAGCTAGCTCCTTCTGTAATTGATATTCTCCTCTTTGGGATTGTATCCATTCTCTTATCCATTATGGACAGCTTACTTGATAATATAATTTAAGGTTAGGAAATGCTAGTCCACATCTTTCTTTTGAGTTTTGCAACATTTTAAAACATGCCCTTGTTTTTTTCCCTGCTCCATATAAATTTATTGATTGTTCTTTGCCAGTCCTGCAAGCCTTTGTCTGAGATTGGAATTGGTGCCATTTAGAATAGGTATTTGACATTTCTTGGTTATATCCAACATTCTGAGACCATATGGTTTTTTTTAAAACTTATATACTAAGGCTAACAGCTCTGTACCTAAATGCTATGTTCCCTGAGAATTTGTCCACTAACTCCCTGAAGTAGTTTTGGGGTCTGCATGGGTAACTCTAGGGGAAAAGGGACAGTCACAACTGATTATACAGTGGTACCTCTAGTTACGAACGGCCCTACTTAAGAATTTTTCGAGATACGACCAGCTCCGGCCCCAAAAATGTACCTCGACTTGTGAACTCGCCTCGACTTACGAACTGGATCCGCGGCCATTTTCTGCCCATTCCACGTGGTCCGCGGCCATTTTTCCGCCTGTGCCACGTGGCCTGCGGCCATTTTCTGCCTGTGCCACGTGGTCTGCGGCCATTTTCCCGCCCGTGCCACGTGGCCTGCGGCCATTTTCTGCCCATTCCACGTGGTCCGCAGCCGTTTTTCCACCCTGCCGCGTGGTCCACGGCCATTTTCCGCCCCTGACACATGGTCCGCGGCCGTTTTTCCGCCCCTGACGCGTGGTCTGCGGACACCGGAACAGATTAACGGTAATTACATTGAACCTTATGGGAAAATTTGCCTCATGTTGCGACCAATTCGAGTTGCAACCAGAGTCACGGAACGGATTAAATTCGTAACTCGAGGTTCCACTCTATCTCTTTCTGCTTGTTGCATTCTCGCTAGTCCTGCTTCTCCTTTAGATTCAACTATATGATCTGTCTTTATTGTAAACCTAAAAGACAGACCCAGTCTATGATTAAATGCCTGTTAGCTATCTTAGTCCTTGGGATGGGTTAAATAAGGGTATAAATATAAAGTAAATATAAAACAGGAAAGAGCCTACTGCATTCCTATTTTCAAAATATAGTTCTAATAACAAGTTTATAACCTAATTTCAATAAGCTTGTTAGTTATTACATTTCTTTGCTTTGAGTGAGCATCAAGCAAGTAAACATGTCTTGAGGAGTGGACAAGTGTCTAAATCAGGGTTTCTCAACCTTGGCAACTTTAATTAATGCTGGCTGGGGGAATTCTGGGAGATGAAGTCCACACATCTTAAAGTTGCTAAGGTTGAGAAACACTGGTCTAAGTGCATAAATGAAAGACATCCTTCCAGTGACTGGTCAGCATCATCAGAGAGAGGAAACAGGAAGGTATGAAAAGAGTTCAGACTTTCTCCTAGATATGAATATGTGTGTGTATATACACTATATACTGTATATATACACACACATACATACATATACATATACAGTATATATATCCTCAGTTTTTTTTTAAGTGTAATTGGGTTTGAATTTCAAAAGCCAAGTAAGACATCCAGAATTTGACATTATAGCAAACTTGAAAAGTACACAGTTCCTAATTATCATTTTGGCAATACATATTTATTTTCCACTAGCTGATCTTATTACTGCAACAGAGATGTGAGTGAATGAGGCTGCAGTGAATTCATTAGAGTTATCTTTAGGTTTCTGTTTACAAGCAAACAGGGGAATTTACTTCTCCCTGCCTTGCTTAGCAGATGAGTCATTCAAGGGCCCATAAACCATGAGTCTCTTTAAAGATATTCCTGACTGCTTTGTCAACAGAGTTTAGAAATTTCAGCTCTGAAAGTCTTTTAATGTAATTACTGAGATATGTAACTTTTAGAAATGAGACATTAACTCTACATTTATGATACTTAATGGCTTCGGAGATTATGCATGTAAATGGGAAATTTTATAAGGTATGTTGAGGATTACAATACTATACATCCTTCCCTACATGACTTTGGGGAATCAGCAGCAAATCAATTTGAAAGTGTGAGTTATGGATTATAAAAATCCAGAGACCTAAGCAATAAATCACAGCATTAAGAATTTACCTTACAGTTAATATTGGTAATACAAATACTTTGGAAAAAGTTTGACACACAATGATCTCTGGTTGATGTTATTTATTTCTAAAGTTTAGAAAATACTGTACTTTTCCTTCTCCACATCTTCATGGAATGATTTAACCACATGAATGAGCAAAGTAATATATATTTCCTATAGCCTATACAATAAAAAAAGAACTGCATCAACAATCTAAGCATTTTAAATAGATCAGAATAAAAAGTTACTCTTCTGCTAGAAATTAACAACCTTGGAAATGACTATAGAGAGTTACAAGTCTTAGAAAATAACCCTACTCATACTTATCTGAGTGTCTATCTTATTCAACAAAAATGGGACTTTTGAGTAGATATGGGGAGGATATAGTTTTGTGCTGATAAAAAGTGCAAAAAGAAGGGATAACCATAGTTACATGTATTTCCCTAAAATGTGTCCATACTGGGAAAGCCAAGATTCATGATGATAGGACAAAGAACCACATTTCCTTTGTTTTTCTGAGTATAAAGAAATATATGAGGAAGCAGGACAACTATAGAACTTTCCTGGGCTAAGAGTTGCATTTTCCCTGTTACTGGCATGCTCTTCAGGAATGTACTCCAAAAAGCAGTGGGCAGGGCCAGGACCAAGGGTATTTTTTGAATTTTTGTTGCCCAGATAATTTTTTTGTTTCATTTAGAGTTACTTAAAATTACATATTGAGAGCCAGTTTGGTGTAGTGGTTGAGGGACCAAGGTAGAAACTGGAAGACCATGAGTTCTAGTCTTGCCTTAGGCACAAAGCCAGCTGGGTGACCTAGGGCAGTCACTCTCTCTCAGCCCTGGCAAGGAGGCAATGGCAAAACACTTCTGAAAACTTGCCAAGAAAACTGCAGGGACTTGCCCATGCAATTGGCAGTAGTCAAAAAAACTGACTTGAAGGAACCAAAATAAATAAAAATAATAATAAAAAATCATTGAATTACTTTTCAGTAATTTCTTTAATACTTTTCCCATTATGTCATAATAAAAATTATAATTTGATAGCAATATCCAAAACTTCTGGAGCTACAGACCTACAGCCTTAAGTTATATATCTCTGGATTTGATGTAAGCAACTGGTAAGATACCCAGACATTTTGGACTTCAACTCCTATAACATCCATCCAGCAAGGCCAACAGAGATTATGGGAGCTAGAATTCAAAACATTTCAGCAATATCAAATAATTGTTATGATCTAGTTTTTCCTTCCACAGAAATTCCCTAACTAAAATGCTTCCAAAGTGACTATTTTACATACAGAGTTTTACTTCTGTGCTTAACAGCAGCTTGAGGAAGCAGTCTGAATCAGGCTTGCATTGTGGAGTCAAAGACTTAAAACTCTACCTCTGTGTTACAACCCAAATCCACGTGTGTGTGTGGTGGGAGTGGGGGTGGGGGTTGGCAGGTAACAGTGTGGGGGGAGTCTGATTATGGAATTCATGTATTTCTTCTAAGGAGCAGTTTCCATATTTATCTATCATTTTACATACAAGTTTTGAGAGAACTTCAGTGGTGACAAGTGCCACAAAGATATAGGTTAAACTATTTGTTTAGTTACAGATGTCACTATTTTACTCCAGCACAATCAAGGTAATTCCCAATGAATGTTTCCAAGGGAGAACATTTTATTTACTCCAAGCCAGCTTTAAATGTTCATGTATGCCTTACGTTGTTTTTAACTCCTGGGTGTCATTATCTTTTCCTTCACCTTCCTGCGTTAATGCAACTTAATTACACACAGACCTTGAATGCCATTTTCTAATCCTTTGTGGTTCATTTGAAAGACTTGTAAAATAAAACTAATTGGTGTGTTCATTAAAATGTCAGAAATATTTTTGAGTTCAATTAGATGATGCGGCAGTTTTATTCTAAATGTGTTCTTCATACAATAACTATGTCAGGAGGGTGTAATTAGCAGCCATTTGAATATACAATTGTCTTACATTTCCCCACTTCTTCATGCATAACTTAATCAACCAGCAAAGTTTGCACAAACTTATCCATGTGAGAAAAGCGAGCTGAGATACCATGAAATTCTATTTTTTAAAGGAAAAAATATATATATTACAAGCAGTGGAACTATTGAGATGAAAAATGTCAAACAAATAATACGGCAATATGAAAATTCATTCTGGTGATTAAGATTTCCCAAGCAGAAAAGTAATAAGTAAAGGCAGATATAGATCTGCTATTATGTAGCAGTCTGGAACTGCTTATGCTGCAACATAAGGAACTGTTGTAAGAAAGACCGGCAGCACCTCCCATGTGTTTCTGTCCGTGTATAATGTGCTTTGATTCTTCCCTATATGCGCTTTCAAAATCTGTTCTGGGGGAGTTCGGTTTGCTGTTTTGCCATGTACAAAGCTTACTCCTCTGGAACTGAATTATTTCCACACTGATCCTGCAGTTCCATGAGTGGTCAGGTGGTTTTCCAGATATTTTATTTATTTATTTTATTTATTATCAAACTTGTATGCCGCCCGTCTCCCCCAATGGGTGACTCTGGGCGGCTCACAATAATAAAGAAGAAAAAACACAAGTCCCTCCAACCATGGATAAAATCTATAAATAATTAAAAAACATATATTAAAAATGCCCTAAAACCTCCTATAATTTTTAGCCCTAAAAACCTGGAAGATGCTGGGGTGTGTGTGTGTGATATTTCAGATGTTTCAGGGCCAGATCACATCTGAACCATTATCTGCTGGGCAAGATTTGCTTCCAGAAAACAACTGAATAGCCAGATAGGCATAATCCTGAATAAAGTAGTATATTCCTGTGTTCACTGGAATATCTCATCCCCAAACAATTAATTTTGCACAATTTGGAGCTTTCCATATCATATCAGTAATGGAACAGAATTGTTTCCCTTATGAATCGCCTGACAGAAGAAGTTCCATCTGGAAATACCTAATTTATGGGTAGGTGATATGTTGCCTCTCTGCTGTGTTATGAAAGTACCCACCACACCAACAAATGGGCTCTTGAACCAGAAAAGTCACCTTCTCCTCCAATCTAATTGCAGTTAACCTTTGGTGCAGAGAATATATAACCATTCAAGTCTGCTCAGGTAGAGTTCCTAAATTTATAGAATTAACTTAAATTTATAGAATTAATCTCCCTCATGGAGGAGCTTTATTTTTTTTTTCTGAATTCTTTCACATGCTCTTATCTGAGCACATGGGGAAGAGAAGAGAAAGGAGTCCTCATGTTTAGAAAAAGAGCATGAAATATTACAAGTACATATACTTGTAATATATATGTACTTACATGTAGTTATAATCTGTACTTCTGCAATTCAAACACCATTACAATAAAAGAGAAACAATTTGTAAGTCAACATGCCCTCAGTTTAAATCTTGAACCTCCATGAATTCACTATATAGCATTAGGCTTTTAAATTTTGTATTTATTTAATTGATGGATTTATATCCTGCTTATTCCTCAGAATCTTAAGGTAGTTTACATAGGGATTGTCTTCATTTTATCCCCACAAGAGCAACCTCACAAAATAGGTTGTGCTGTGTAGTTTTCTGTAGAGTAAAAGGAAAGGAGGAGAGAAATATTTTCAGACTTGCAAGATTGATGTTAGCCCTTCAAAGTAGTCCAGACAAGAAGCACAAACTGTGGTTACTAACACTATCTTTATTGTAATGTTGCATTAACAGAATCTTGCAAGTCTGAAAGTATTTCTCCCATATTTATTTATGGTATTGTAAAGTTAATGTAGACTTTAAAAATAATTATATTAGGAATGCCATAGTACAAATATGGAATTGATACAAACTCAGGCTATGCCCAGAAATACCTTGCTGGCCTCAGCATAAGTGTTTTATAGAAAAGAAACAGCAGGCAAAGACAAATGGTTAACATATGAAGATTTGTTAGTACAGGAAAATGGGGAGCTTAAGATGAAATCAAGAGAACAATTGACTGCAGAGAGATTTGGTTTTCAACAGTTCTCATATGCACAATAAAGTTAAAGATTTAATATAAATAAAATATGATAAAACAGAATTTGAGAATGAATTCTGTACAAATGATGAACATGTGATTGCTAAAATGTACAAACTTTTGCTGAGATTTGAAACAGAGGAAGATCAAGTTAAAGAATGTATGGTAAAACAGGCCAAGAACTTTGGTTATAATATTCAAATAGATCAATGGGAGATAATGTGGTTAAAAGGTCTGAAATTCACATTGTCTTACAATTTAAAAGGAAACTTTTTAAAAATGAGGTACCATTGGTATATGGCACCAGAGAAATTGTCTAAGAAATATAAAGGTACTTCTAATCACTGTTGGAAATGTGAACAAAGCATGAAGGGATATTTTATCATGCGTGGTGGACTTCTGAAAAATGAAAAGACACTGGACACAAGTACATATGGTGATGCAGAGAGTTTTCAAAATTAACATTTAGATGAAACTGGAACTTTTCTTATTAGGACTTTATTTTATTTTATTTTATTTTATTTTATTTATTTTATTTATTTTATTTTATTTATTGGATTTCTCTCCCGCCCATCTCCCCTACAATAGGGACAATACTTCCAGTGCTCAGGGTATATAGAGCCAAGATCATTCCATTGTTAACCTATGGAGCTGAAATTTGGGGTTCTTTGGCAACCCCGTCCTTAGAAATACCACAAAACAAATTTTTAAGAAGAATTCTTCTGGTTGGACCAACGGTTCCAGCCAGTGCCGTTAGGGCAGAAACAGGTATTTTCCCATTAAGTGTATCTGCCCTATTAAAAGTAGTAAAATATTGGAGACGATTGATTGAGATGGAGGAGTTTAGACTGCCAAAACAATGCTTTTTAGAACAATTGTCAGCTCCCGAGATCACCAATTGGGTTGGACTTTTGTATAAAGCTACAACAACTATGGGCCTCTCCCCCCTTTTACTTCAACCCCTTGGAGACCAGGCAGTTAAAATCATTAGACAAAGAGCACAAGATATTAGTGCTCAACAAGATATTGAAATCTTATCTGCTACGAAGTCGGTTGGCTTAGCCAGAATTAAGACTATTTTTGGTATAGAAAAGTATTTGACAGTCCCAACTCCCTTAATGTATCGCAAAATCTTTACACAATTAAGATTTAACCAGCTGGAAACTCAGGAAGTAACGGGCCGGTACGCAGGCATACCATATCAGGAGAGACTTTGTTTTTGTGGTAAAAGTAGAGTGGAAAATTTAGTCCATATAATCTTTGAATGTCATCTGTATGAACAAATAAGACAGAAGTATATAAAGCAGTATATTACAGTTAGACCTTATATATCCTGTGATTTTATATTGGACCGATTATTGTCAGGCTACAATCAACATGTGGTTAGGAGTATCACTAAGTTCATTAATAAAGCGATAAAAATTAGAGAGGAATTTAGAGCAACCAATGTCATAAATTGTAAAGATGATGAACTGAGTTAAGACAGTTCTGGTTTTATAATTATAATTTTAACTGTATATTGGATTTTATATTTAATATGGTATTAGATTGTTTTTATGAAATTGAAATGGCCAGAAGGCTAATCAATAAAGATTGACTGACTACAATAGGGGACTTATGGATACACAACTAGAAGAGGCTTATAGACGACTGGTAACTGCAGTGAGGCTATAATTCGCACAAAGATAGAAAACTATAGAAACACCAATAATGGATGGATGGATTGTGAAGATGGTTGAGTTTGCAGAAATGGCTAAACTGACTTGTTTGATCAGGGATGGAACTAAAACTACTTTGATAAAAGACTGGAAACCCTTTATGGACTTTTTGCTTAAAATGGATAAAAATGAACTGATTTTTGGATTTACTGATTAAAAAGTTTTGCTTATGGGAAGAAGGGAACCATTATATGTAATATGGGAAGGTGGAGATGGTAATTGCTATGTTTGTAACTGCAGCAAAGAAGATCTGAAGTCACTTCTTTAGATAGCTTCTTTTTTCTTTCTTGTTATCCTTCACTTTTTCTTTTACCCATTCATAATTTCTTTCTTTTTCTACATCTTATTCTATACTTCTGCAGCTTAAATTTTTGTAAAATCTTATTTTAATGAAAATTATTTTTAAAAATGAAACATTTCCCCCCTCCTTTACTTTTACTCTGGAAAATTAGGGCAGGTCCCTTCTGAAATCCTTCGTACACCCCATCCCTCCTGTGGGCTGAGATTCCTTTTGCATGACAGTTGTCTAGTCTGCAGCTCTTCTTCCTGTCTCCCAAGGTCATTCCCACATACCATTACACATATCAATATTAGGGATTATTAAGTCTTGCTAAGAATTTAGCATCTTTCTCATTTAGCACCCTTTTTGTTTACCACTTGAAAAGAAATTGGAACAGTATGTATGCACACATGCCACAATACAATTATCTTTCAACATTGAGGGAGTAATGCAAATGTTAGAAAATATAATTTACAAAAGTATATTATATTGCAGAGGATCATGCAAAATGTCACAACTAAATGCATGTATTAGAAGATATGTACACCAAAATGCATACAAATGTTCATGCAGAGGTTTTTGTTTTGTGTTTTTAATGGAAACTAATAAAACAAATGGGATGGAATAGATGTAAACTTAGGAAATGAGGAACTGAAATTGGCCAGCTGCACCATCCATATCTGGAGATATACAATTACCAAAGCAGAATAAACCTAATCTATGCAAATAAGTATCAAAGCACCAACTTTGAAAAAGGAGGAGTGGAAACAGGGTTAACATAAGGATGAACATGTTTTCCTAGACAAGCAATTAAAGGAAAACATTACCAAGTAAAAAAACATGGTATTAGCAACCTGTCATTTGCCAATCAATTTGGTGTAGGGTTTTTTTTTTTTTTTCCAATTTGCAAATATATATGTAAAAGTCAGTATAAAACATAATTCTAAGAAAAAAACATAAAGGGCATAAATAATTTGGTAGTGATGCCAAAAGGTATTTATTTATTAGACGTATTTGATTTATATCCTGCCTTTGGTTAACAGGATCTTGAGTTGGCATACATAGTGCTCCCTATTCCTATTTTTCCCCACAACAACCATCCTGTGAGATAGGCTGGACTTAAAGAGGGTGACTGGCCCAAAGTCACACAGTGAACTTCTGTGCCTGAGGGTGGAACAGAACCTGGGTCTCCCTGTTCCTAACCCAATAACCATCCTGTCTCTCAAGGTGGAGGATCCAGAAGAGATCAGGAAAATAACTGTCAGGAGCAAGACAGTTAGAAGGTATTTGGAACAAGGTGAATAAAATTTACATTTACATTTACTCTAGACCAGTGTCTCTCAACCTTGGCAACTTTAAGACATGTGGACTTCAACTCCCAGATTTCCCCAGCCAGCTGTAATCGTTGTGCCATAATTATGCCCGGAAATAGGACATACGAGAATTCTTCTGTGACCTTTTTTCCAAAACAGAGACACTCTCTATAGTTCAGCAACCATTTGGTAATTATCTAATAAAAGAGGGAGGGGGTCAAGTGAGGAAGGTGTTCCTTGTATCCCTCCTCTTCAGGATCTTGGGATGAAGTTTGTACATGTGCATAATATTTTATGCCAATGGGTGCAAAGACATTTTGTGCCTGAATTGATAGCTGAAATTCTAGGGTGAAAATTAAGCAACTACCAAAAGGGCCAATCGTTGGCAGGGATCAAGATGAGCACAGGGTGGCCATAGTCAGTTTCTCCTCCCACCTCTGAAATTGACCACAACCCTGACATTAAAATAATCCCACTTGGATCTTCCCACTTTGCCACCTGTGGATGGGATGGCAAAAGGAAATGACATTTGGACTCAGCATTTGGTGAAATTCATGTTTACTATGAAATATGTGTGACCAAATATCTTCCTAGCTACTCTCCTTCCTCCACCTGAATTTCTAAATATACCTGGAAACTTGTATGCCAGCACACTAGAGGAAGTTGCAATTAAAAAAAAAAAAAAGGGAGCAGAGAAAGTTTTAGCATCCCCCTTCTCCATACTGTAACTTCATATCAAATCTCCCCTCTCAACTGCTTTTCCGGGAAGAAAATCAGCTATCTGAATGTTGTTATACAAAGATGCCTGTGCTATTTTCAAGCTTTAACTTTAGAGGTATCAATGTAGCCATCTCTGTCAGGTCAATGTTAATGTTACAATAAGACATCATATTGAGAGGGAGTTTGATATAAAGTACTTTCTAGTTCTTTTGCTGTAGCCTGAGTTTGTTCTACACAAACATCTCAAGATGCAGCAGATCACATTTATGAAATAATCAAAGAGGTGATAACATGCAGCTGAGGGTATTCCCGTCCTTGTCATCCAGCACTTGAGAAATGCCACTTGGTAAGCTGTCTGGTGTCCATTTCCAATTATCTTTATAATCCCCTCTCCTTAGACTAAGAGAAGAGGCTTGACAAGCTCTGTCAACTTTCACAGGATTTTGTGGCCATCAACTGACTGACAGTGAACTCTTTTTCTATCTGCAAGTTCAGATCTGCTTCGTGAGCCTGGCCAGAAGATATGGATGAAAGTCTTTCTGAAATGATTTGAGTCATCCAGTAAATAAAAATGTTTGTTTCAGTCATATCACAAGGCTACAGCCCCAAGTAAACTAGGCCCCACTGAACTCAGAGGGATTTACTTCCATGTGAACGTACATAAGAAGATCGAGCTTTAAGCCTATTTCCAAAAACAAGCAAATTGGCATTGCTGTCTCTTAAGGAAAAGTCCCATCTCATTTCACAAATCTCTGGCACTATTGAAAAATCTCTCTTTGAAATGGACAATGACTTTGACATTTTGCTTTATATTCCTTTATTAATTAATTGGATAGCTAAATGGAGCCTTTATTGCCCTGAGAAAGATGTTTCTAGAATAAATCTTTTTAGGATGGATGTAAAGAAATCCACCAGATTTCCATGGAAGACAATTTGTGAGATCTGCTATAATGAATAGTAATATTGAATGCTAGGATCAGTCTTCCTCTGATTAAAAAGTATGTGCATGTGGTTGTATAGACACACACACACACAAGCAGATAAACACTTGTCTGTGAGATAAGCATCTGAAAAAGAATATATGTCTATAAAAGCTGTGTATAAAAAATAGTCACATATAAAAGAATTATACAAGGAAAATTTACCTGACAAAGGACAAGGAAATTTGCATTATAGGAAAAAACAATTTCTTTGGAAACTGTTAATAACTATATATATTAGTGGAAGATATATACATGCACTCCATATGTTAGAGAGAATGGTAACAGATGCAGAATTTGAATATTGTTGCCAATATTGTTCCTTCTCCAGTTGTGAATGAGTCCAAAATGCTCTCATCTGTCCAAGTAAATGTGAGGAACTAAGTATTTCCACCCCTATAGCTGACAAACTAACTGTCCCATTGCCTGGGTTGGAAGCAATAACATAAATATTGGTGGTCTTCTTTGTTTTAAATATTTTTCCCCTTAGAATTCTAATAAAAGTGCTTTTAAGAGGTATTGCAGGGTTGAGGTGATCTCTTTGAATTTCTCCTCAATGAACAGCTACTGTTTTTCATCATGACCCCTGCCTAGTGCAATCAAAAGCCAAAATGACTCTGTTCCACACTTTGATTGAATCCAATCATTCCTGTCAGTGCCTGGGCTTGAACTCTGCAGGTCACTCTAAAGGCACCTGGCTAATTCAGCAAGCCCTCATCCTAGGTTGGGTAAACATAATTTAATAAGATTTGAGCTGTCTTGCAGTGCTGGAAACTAAGTTCCCATGGGAGATAGTTGGTTGGTGTTTTAGCCTCACTGGAAAATTTTTCTCTAGAATTAAATTATATCTTGTCTAGTTACAAGATACATATTGCCTAAACTGTTATGAAGTCGTGAGTGGAGTTGACATGCAGAAGTTTCAGGAGACACTTGGTATTTTGATTTTTTTTTTTGCTATGTGGTTAATATTGTCATTGATCTTCTTGAAAGAAATTTGAATTAAAAAATAAATAAATGGAACTGAGATAAAATCATGGTATGTGGCTTTTTAAATAAAATTTTATTTAAAAAGTGATATAAAGTTCAGGTGATTAACTATGACCTTGCATGACTACAAATACCTTATACCAAGTAGTACAAGTAGTCCTTGCTTAACGAGGATTCGTTTAGCGGCTGTTCAAAATTACAACAGTGCTGAAAAAAATGACTTATGACTGGTCCTTGCACTTAAGACGGCCACAGAGTCCCTGCGGTCGTGTGGTCATTATTCAGGCACTTGGCAACTGATGTGCATTTACAATGGTCACAGTATCCCACAGTCACATAATTGCCATTTGTGACCTTCCCAGCTGGCTTCTGACAAGCAAAGTCAATGGGGAAGCCAGCAGGAGGTTGCAAGTTGTGGTCATGTAATGTCTCGCTTAATGACTGTGGATGATTCACATAACAACCTCAACCAGGGACTGCTGGCACTGCCATCACTAAGCGGGGCAGTCACATGATGTTTTGCTTAATGACCACTTCACTTAGCAATGGAGTTGCCAGTCCCAATTAAGTTGGGACATTAAGTTAGGACTACCTGTATATTTTCTGAGAGGTGGATACTTGAATGTACATGTTTGTATGTAGGAGGAAATATTGACCTGTTGGACCTGAGAAAATGCACAGAGTCCTTAGGACTGTGAGCTCACCCACCTGCGTTTTAGATCCATTCCCCTCCTGGCTTGTTAAAGCGGCCTCAGGAGTTAGTAGATTCTAGCAGTGGTTAATTCTTTGAGTGAGGGGATTGTTCATTTATCTCTTAACGAGGCTTTGGTTTGCCCCCTCCTCAAGAAGATATCACTGGATCCCACTATACTGGACAATTTTTATCCAGTATCTAACCTCCCCTTTCTGGGGAAGGTGGTTGAGAAGGTGGTTGCACAGCAGCTTCAGAGGGCCTTGGAAGAAGCAGATTAACTGGATCCCTTTCAGTCAGGATTCAGGCCAGGGTATGGGATGGAAACAGCATTGGCTGTACTTTTGGATGACCTCTGGTGAGGGTGGGATGGGGGTTGTGTATCCATCCTTGCCCTATTTGACCTCTCGGCAGCCTTGGATAACATCAGTGATGGTATCCATCTGGATTGGCTCAGAGGATTGGGGGTGGGCATGGTGTTGTGCTGGTTTACCTCCTTTCTCCCAGGTTGATTCCAGTCAGTGGTGATTGGGGAGGAGAGATCCCGCCCTTGGCCCCTGCTATGTGGGGTGCCAAGGGTTCAGTACTCTCCCCCTTCCTATTCAACATCTACATGAGGCTACTAGATGAAGTCATCCATTGCCATGGGGTGGGGTATCATCAGTACGCTGATCATATCCAGCTATACATCTCTGCCCCTGGCGAATTAATGATGCTGTGGACATCTTATTGTGGTGCCTGGAGGCTGTGAGGGTCTGGATGGGGAACAGCAAGCTTCAGCTGAACCCTGGCAAGACTGAGCGGCTCTGGGTTTGGGGGCCTGCTGGTTCTAGGACTATGCCATCTTTGTTGCTGGATGGGGTGGTGGCCATATAAATGTGATTAATAAATAAATAAATAAATAAAAATCAGTTAATACTTAAAGTTCCTACTGCTTTACCATATAAAGAAGAAAAAAGACAAAAACAATCAGAAGTAAGAACACATAAAAATCCACATGGAAAGCAGCCCAGTTTATAAACCTTGACAACATCAAATAATATTGGTCAGTCTTTCCATTATGTCAAAAACAGCCAGTTTTTCAGTATAAAATGAACATATAACCAATCCATGATTATAAATAAAAGATCGTATTATCTTTCCAACATAAGAATAGCAATGCCAGGCTCTTGGTAAATCCAGAGTTTGTCATATAACATTAAATACCATTTCTCTGTTACATACGTACATACCTATCTCAGTACTTGCTTTTGGAGCAAGCAGCATTATGCAAAGGGAAAAAAGGAAGTAAGAAATAGTAAGCGAAAGAAATTAAAAGCTTACTGGAAAAGAAAGGAAATACAGTTGAATCTGGCTTATACCATCAATATTCATTATACCTCTCCTTTCTATACTTGCAAATCATCTTTGTTTCTACGATGTTCATACACTGGGACAAACATCGCCTTTCGTTCATAAAACTTCTCCTCTCTCTCTTCCTGAAGATGTCATCAGCCACATCCTACTATTACTTTCTTGGTTTCCCCCTTCCCCTTAACCCATTCTCTTTTTCTTTATACAGTATATTTGTTCCAGAATTCAATCCACATTCAGCTTCTTTCTGAATGACCAAACCGCCCCGATATATTTCTTTGATAGTCATTCACTTTTGTGTGCAGTCCATATTAACTTAGCACCCATTCATCTTTCATCATATTGCTACTTGTTTTTCCGCACAAACATTGAATGGAATCCCATTTCCACTTAATTCAATTTATTTTTATGTTTCTCTTGACATACCCAGTTCTTACTTCCATATAACAAAATGAGAAGAATGACCCTTATATATTCATTTGAAAAACATTCATTTCTTGCATTGGATCGCATACTATCTGCTACTTTTCCACAGACATTTAAACTTCTTAAAATTCTCCATTTTATCTCCTTTTGTAAACATTCTACCAAGGTACACAAATTCATCTATTTGCTCTGTTTTTCAAGATTTATTTATAACTCGTAATTGCTACCTCCATTTTCTCTGTCAAACACAACTATTTTAATCTTTGATGCAATAATTTTCAGATTGATATTTATTGTTGCATTATCCAATCTATGGAACATTCACTTCAAATTATGTGGGCTCTCGGCCAACAAGTACATATTTTTTTCCTGTCTCCAACTAAAAATTACCACTACCAATATCAATTAATAATCTAATATTATCTGAGGCTTGATAGCCTTTTATAAAACCAAAGTGAGCTGGATAACAATCAAAAGTAATATTATCTGCAAGCTATCTGCGAGGGTCACTCTCAGAATTCTAGCACTGACAGTTAACAAAGAATTCATAGGATAAGATGCACAATCATAATAACCCTTAACTTATATATGCATCATTACATGAAGTTGGAAAAACTTATTTTAAAAGCATATTTATAAACCTTGAATAATAATGGGGCATAAAAGTCAATCTATGCATTCAGTTGGATAGTCTTTAGGATCAGGAACATTTCCTTTTATTTATTTATATATATATATATATATATATATATATATATATATATATATATGTTTCAGAGTATTTATTATTTTCTGAAAAGGTTATGGCAAGATTTTTTACTTTATTTTATTGACTTATGAGCAAAGATCAACAGCTTGATCATGCATAAACTTCAGGACCGCTATATTGTCTAAAAAATTATTTTTTCTTGGTAGCATTTGACTTGGTATTATAAAGTCAAATGTAATTTATTTGTAAAAGAATTCTGATATATTAAAGTCAGTGAAGCCATAATGTTCAAGTTGCCTAGAATTACTCCAGTGATTGAGACAAAATACAAGTTGCATAATCAATTAATTAAATTTATGATTTATTAAATTAACTCAGAATCATTGTATATGTTACCTTCAGCATTCTTAATAGTAAAAATAATATTATTTGCTGTTTTCAGCTGATTGGCCAATAGGTTACCAGGTTTTTCCCCATGATATCCATATATTGGCTTTATACATTTAATAAGTATTCAATATTAAATGCATAGACAGAATTAAGTTCCTGATTAGCAGACATAAAAGCTTGATAAAATTCTGGTCTGGCCTATAAGTCTGCTTATCTACTCAACAGTTCTTTAACTTTATTTTCTAAATTCTAAATTTAAATTTCCTTTAAATTTGTTTATATTCTCTTTCTCTGGAGCATGTAACATAATATGACCATGAAAAGAAGCTTAAAAGAATTTAAAACAATCATTAAGTCCACAGGATGCCTATTTATAGGGGAGAGGGGACTTCAACACTTTGTTTCAAAAACTTTTTTTCAGTTCTTCAAGAACTTTTTCCACATTTCAATTACTCACAAATGTTTATGCAAAAAAAATCATGCTTGACACTAGAAAAAAACAAAAACTAATTGTCATATGGGAGATGCCAATGTGGAGCTTATTTATAGAATCCTGTAGCTTCTCAAAAGTCACTTCAAATTTAGTGCAATGTGTCCATGGACTATCTCTTCAGCCCACCCCCAATCCTGTGGGTTTTTTTAAAAAAAGTAATAAAACAAAATTATAGTAGCCAGTGGACTTCCAGTTTATGTACTGGCTTCTTGCCATCGGTTACCTTTTTTTTGATAAATTATTTTGGAACTCATCTATTCTCTTAGAAAGTGAAAAATGGCTGTCATCTAGAAATCAGGTCTTTGCTTTGAAATGCTATTAGCTCCTGTTGTGAATGTAGCCTCCATGACCGTTTGCAGACTTGACTCATTGTCTACATTCCCATGATGATTCTAGACCCAGATTACTCAAATCCATCTTTCTGCTGAATATGGAAAATAATGTTCATTATTTTATTATGGATATTATTATTATTATTATGGATATTATGGAAAATAATGTCCACTATAGTGGGGGGAGAGTTCAATGAAGAGGTGCTGGGTAAAGAATGGGGATCAATCATTCCCAGCACTGGGAATCTCATAGAAGCTGGAGAAGTCCCAAGGAAACTGAAGGAGGAAGATGTCTATTTCTGTAGAAATACATAAATATATGCAGCCAGGAACTTCCATAAGGTTTTTAATTTTGGTTTTATGTGTTGTGCTATGTCTCTTTTTCTTTATCCCTCTGTATATGGAATTGGGTGTTTACTTCCATCTTTTATTACTATTTTATGATATAATTATTTTTCATAAGAATAGTCCAGCGATCAGGATTGGTTTAATCTTATCAAAGACTTTGGACAGAGGTACATGAAGCCACATTCTCCTCTATCTGGAACATTGCTAATTTTCTTTTGGATTTTTCCTTTCTTAACTAATTTACAAGCTGATGTATTACAATGACCTGGACAGCTCTATAATTTTTTCTGCATTAAAAGTCTGCACTTTAGTCATTAACTTTTTTTTTTTTTAAAAGGTGTACATTTTATATTTTTAAAGTAAAATTTATTTTGTTTACCTTGTGAAATTGCCTTAACTCACAAGGGGGGCGGGGTGGATGGGTGGGAAGGAAAGACTGAATCCTCTAGTTACTATGCCATTATGCTACATAGCCAGGAGGTTCTACTTTCAAAATAATTTCAGATTTTGAATTATGACATTTTAATCACCAGAAAGATAGCATAGGGCACATTGAAGTATGAGTTGGGCACCAGGTGAGAAATACCCAGAGGAAAGGTAATGGCAGAAGGAACTACCAAGCTATTACCCCAAAGCAGGGTATTGATTTCAAGGCTGAGGGCCATTCAGCAGAGTGGGAGGAATCTGGGTCACTAATGTGAAGGATTATAGAGAGTAAGATGAAGGATGAAGGAAGAAAGCTGTGTATGCATGTGCAAAATAGGGAAAAAGACAGCAAGAAAGAGGACAGTTTAGAGGGGATCCTGAAATAGAAATAAGTGACTGCAGTGAGTAGATTAATATATGTTGGGGGAAAAGTGAAGTAAAAAAGAAGGAAGTTTTTGGGGTTTTAAAAGAAAGAAGAAAAAGTGAGTTCATAGGAACAAATATATGCCTTGAGCCTTTATCTTTAAGGTTAAATGGGGAGTAAATACAGATTCAGGGTTCTGGTTGTTACCTATAAAGCCCTACATGGCATAGACTCTGGTTACTTGAGGGACCACCTATCTCCCATACTATTTTCCTGGCTGATTCAGTCTGGCAGGGTTGGTGCACTCCAGGTTCCTTCGAGTAAACAATGCCATTTATTGGGACTGCAGAAGTCCCCTTCTCTGTAGCAGTGGCTGCCCTCTGGAATGAGGTTCCCTAGATCTGGATGGCCCCTTCTCTGCTGTTGTTTAGAAGAGCTATGAAGACCTGTCTCTTCATTCAGGCCTTTAGCGAAGCCCCCCTGGATTCTTTTTTCCGTTCCAGTCCAGTTCTGTCATCTTGCTATCTTTTATTTCTTATTTTGTTTTGATTGGGTTTTTTGTTGTTGTTTATATTTTTCCTTGTGAGCTGCCCAGAATCATCAGGCATCAACAGCATACAAATTTAATAATAAATAAATAATTTTTAAAAATCTTGGGAATTGGAAAAGGAATTTCTCATTCTTGTTATTGGTGAGTTCATTAAGGTGGAGAGTCTCTTTGAATGATTTCAAATGTGCCTTGCTGGGTTGCTGTTTTTGAGATAAACTGACAATGGACACGCCATCAATATCTTGATTGTTATATCTACCCTCCCTCCTGTCCCTTTCCCAGCCTCCCCACAATGTCTCATGTTAATTTATGGTAAAAAATTGTGCTCAGTCATGGTGCTTACTGGATACTGACTCAGTCAGGCACTGTATTTCTGCAAAGTGTAGTTCTAAATTAAAACAGAGAGCAAAACTCCTCCACATAAATAATTGATGCCCTGAATTTTCAGCAATGGGAAATGGCTCGTTTCAGGCAGCAAATTGCCAGAGAAGGTCAATACAGGCAGAAACTGGCGTCTGAAATGGTACAAAGAACTTATGTTTGGGAGTGCTGCTTTGGTTTTGCTTCGGGCAGCAAAATACCCTGTGGCTGGTATTAAAAAAGAGCAAATGGTATAGGGAAAACAGCAAATGGGAAGAAAGCACAAGGGAACTGTTACTTAGTTCCTACTGCTTTCCTCCAACAATGAAATCCACAAACCATTTGTTCATTAGAGGCCCTCAGCATTTATTGGAAACAGGATTTAAGTACCAGAGTTGCCATTAAATGACTGACTGCTTGCATGTTTTGTCAGAGACCTTGCTTAGTTCATAAGATCTGGATCACAGCAGACAGTTTAGCTGCAGGCTTTTTTCTTTAATGGATAGAAAGCTTTTTTTTTTTTAAATAGTTTGCCTATATGGGAGTTTCCAATTCTTTATCGAAAGTCTATAAAGTAACTTTCTACTCATACACACTAGGTGTTCATATTTCACTTCAAACCTTTTTATAGCCTAGAGATATGATCATTCTCTTTCATTTGAACTCAAATATGCAGTTGCCATGGTGATGCCAGTATCATGTAAATCTAGTATCTTAGGAAGAATGCACTTAATTCATTGATGCTTGTGGACTTTCAAAGTCCACAATGCTATTTATCACTTTGTAAAGAATGATATCAATCCATCAACAATTTGGAGTGAATTGTAGAAATTTCTTTGTATCAGTAAGTTGGTAATGTCCTGAAAGGTGAAGTTGAAATCTGAGGTAACAATTATTTTGGAGAGGACAAACTGTAATTTTGACCTTTTTCTAATTATCCATAATTTTGTTATATGAGGATGGAATATATAATGCATAAAAATATTTTTGGAAAAAGAAATAAGCAATTACTGGCAGTGGGGGAAAGATAACCAAGAATCAGTGGTGGGGGAAAACAAGGGCATCAAACTATCTAGGATAAAAGTGACTATATTACCCAAACAAAGCAATTTGAGGAATATATTTTTAAACTGCTGTACAAAACTCAGTTTTCATCCCCAAAATAATATTTCAAATCACTGCAAAGTTGTTTTGCTTGCAGTATATTCATATACAATGATAAATATGTCAGGACAAATTATATAAATAAATTGAAGGAATTATAACACTGTGGAAACTTTCTTTTCAGAATTACTTAAAAATCCTCACAATTCAAGCAAAGTTGAGGCAGGCTAGAACTTAGGACAGGATGAAGCCATGCCAGAAAGCAATGTAACACAGAGACTGCTTTTCTCTGCTTCTAACTTTATTGTCTTCACCTTCCTTTTCTTCAACATGCTATATTTTTGTTCAGTTTCTTTGGAAACATTTTTTTGGAAATGAAAGGGAAGGGAAGGGAAGTTCTAAAAATGGTATGCTATGAATCATTGTGCAGAAAGCATATGTGACCTAAAGTGAGCAGAATGGCCTGGTGTGTGTATCAGTGATGATATGTGAACTTGTCTTTCGATGAATCAAAAATCTACAATTTGAACACAGTAATGTTTTAATAAATAGAAACACAAAACATGCAGAGCCAATGGGAAGATAAAGAGCTGCTTCCCCCTCCCTGTACCTTTATTCCATACATTTCATAAAGATAGAAAATGTTTTTAAAGGGCTTCCTTTAGTTTTGAAGCAAAATCCATGAACTCTGTATTTGGCTCTGGATCTCACTCATCTTTTTGTTTTCAATATCTCATTTTATTCTTTTCAGTGTCTTTAAGATGAACCCTTTCTTCAATTCTCAGATAATTATGGGGAATGGGGGAAGGAGGAGAATTCATATTCCAAATGGGTAAATTCAAAAATGTTTAAGTCATGTTTTCAAAAGAAGTATAATTGCTAATTACTCTTACAATTATTAATTACTAAGCCATTTGTGACAAACTAAAATGCCAGCTATACTAGCTGCAAGAAATACTAGCCATAAATGACATGATGCATTATGCGGGGCTGTGTTATCTATGTGAAAAACTCTGATGTGGCAATCTTACAATAAGTTGTTCTGGAGTTTTATTAAATGTATAGGCCACCCAACTCCCAGCGACTCTGTATGTGCATAAATACATAGATGGATGGTTTGACAATGAGTGCATTGCATGGCCCTTCTATATCAGATGCGCATCCTTTTCAACCATCCTTGAGATAGGCCTGTTGAAGATAACAGTTTCAGAAGCATCAACACTTTGTACCTTTCATCCTATCAACCACTAACAGAATTAGGAGGAGAGATAGCAAGCAAAGATCTCCCTCTCTGCTCCTGTTTGTCTCTGGTCTCCTTCTCCAAGATAAAAAAATGCTTAGTGTCTCTCCTTCAGCCTCACTCAACAGAGTAATTTGCACATTTTTCTTTTCCTTTCCTTCCATTAGGAGGACAGAAAGCTCACAGATGCAGATGGCTTTCTGCTGATGTCTTAATAAATTGCAGTTGCCTTTTGGACCTTACCTCTAGAACTCTTAATGGGATTAGTTCGGTGTATGTGTGCGCATACACATACACATACATACATACACACACATACATACGCATAGCTAAATAAAGAGCCAGTGAATGAAGTTGACCAACCAGGTTTATCTTAACTTTTTCTCTATAAAAGGATGATCTGTCCACATAACTGAACGATTTGTGAGAGAAAGAGAAGGATATTCAGCAGAGATAGTACAGAGACCCAGGGCAACTGATAAATTGGAAGGTTCTGGATCTGAGTTGTGATTCTATAAAGTAGAAATAAGTTTTGGAAGTCAAGGAGGCAGAACTATGTTGCAAACTTGGCAGAACCAGGAGGAAAGGAAATGATGAAAAAGCAACTGGAATGATTTGCCTGGTAATAAGTGATTTCATTTTGGTTTATTTAAGGAATAAGGGAAAGGCAAAAGACACACCACACTGGATTTAATCCTAACCAGTGTCCAGAAGCTTGCTGAAGACCTAAAAGGTATTGAATGAATTGGAAATATTGATCAGAATGCTTTAGCCAAGATGTAGGTAACTGGAGCCTTACCAAGAAAATCCATCTCTGTTGTGACTTCTGAAAGATGAGAGAGTTAGTGAAATAAAAAATTGAAAGAATGTTTGAATATTTCAAAACTGCAATAGCAACATCTCAGTTAGGATGTATATGTCTGATTAGGACAGGCAGCAAGAGGACACCAGAGTGATTAATTAGAAGGGTAAGAAATACTATAAAGGAGAAGAGGACTTCCTTCAAAAAATTTGCCAAAATGAGAATGAAAAGAAAAATTCTGGCATAAGATATGCAAATAGTAAATAAAAGTTGAAAAAAAGTATTTGAAGAACATGTTAAGACAAACAAGAAAAAGATATTAAAATATATCTGAAACAGGAAACAGATCAAAGAAACTTTAGGCAACTGGAATGCAGGGGCATTAAAGGTTTGCTAAAAAGAATAAGGAGCAGAAAAATGGAATCAATTATTTGCTTCTGTCTTCTGTGTTGATGAGGTGGAACTGATGTCCATACCCAGGCTGGCTTTTTCAGGAAGAAGGTCAGATGAACTGAGGGAAATAAAGGGAAATAAGTCCCCAGATCCAGACTGTATCTACTCAAAAATTTTGTATAACTTTAAAATGAAGGTGCAGGGTCCCCCCCCCCCCAAAATATGAATGTTTTCTTTAACATGAGCATCTACTCCTACAACCAACACAACTCATAATTTTAAAAGGGAATCAAGGTAATAAAGGAAACTACAGACCAGTTAACTTAATAGTTAAAGGAAATGGATGAAAGTATTTAAGAGAAAATAAGCAAGGAAACACATAGGAGAACAAGCCTTGCTGATGAACATGGTTTTCACAAAGGTGATATCAGAGGCGACTTACAACTGAAAAGCAAGATTCTCACACAGGTTTCCTTAATCAGATTTATTTAAAGAGAAAAGGGATTAGGTTACAGAAATCTTGGGTACATTTACTTTAGTGTAATTTACTTTAACACCTAAGATTATTAGAGCAGAGATTTCTTCCTAACTGGTGATGCACTGGGGAGGTTACCCTTTTTCCTGATAAAGAAAGAATATGTAGATGTTCTGGGTTTACATAGGTTGCAAACCACCATTCTCATTCCCAGCTGAGAAGAGAAGCCCATTACAGGTAAGCCTTGTCTCATTCAAGTTCTAGACTTTTTTGATGGTTCCAATTAGTATGTAGACAGGAATGACCCAAAAGATACTGTATACTTGGACTGGCAAAAAGCCTCACCAAATATTCCTGAGCAAATTCATTTGTCATCATCTAAAATAACAGGTGCTCTCATTGACTGGCAACTAATTATAACACAGGAAACAGTCTCGGAATAGATGGGCATGTCTCACACTGTGAGATGTACATAGTATGCTGACATACTGTAATCTGAATATAAATGATCTGATGTTAGGAATGAGCAGTAAGGTATTCATGTTTGTTCATGATACCAAACTGTTCAGAGTGTTAAAATCAAAATGGGATTTTGAAGAGCTCCAAATGGATTTCTCCAAACTGAGCGAATGTGCTGTAAAATGGCTAATGCAGTTCAATGTAAACATACCTAATTTGATGCAGGTTTGTACAAAAAATCCAAACTTCATTTATACATTAATGGGATCTAAGCCGCCATTGACAAGTCAGAAAATGGATCTTGTAGTCATGGTAGATAACTGAATGAAAATGTTAAGCCAGTGTGCCACTGCTAAAAACAAACAAATGTCATGCTTGTAACAACTACAAAAGGATTTAAAATAAAACTGTTGATATAATGGCCATATACAAATAAATGCCAAAACCTGTGCATAGTTCTGGTCACCATACCTTAAGAAGCATATTACAAAGGTACAAATTGTGGAAAAAAAAGGACAACCAAAATGATTAGTATGTTGGAGCACTTGTCCCTTGAGAAAAGACTACAGAATCTGGGAGTTTTTACCTTGGAATGGAAGAAAGTAGAAGGAGATGAGATAGAAGTATATAAACTCATGCATTACTGTTCCTCACTATTGTGCAGACTATTGGTCTAGGCAGACCAGACCTAGAATATTGTGTCCAGTTCAGGGCATCACATTTAAAGAAGAACATTGACAAACTGGATGGTTCCCAGAGATAAGTGACTTGGAAGGAAAATGAAAATGAGGCTTTGTTGGGTATTTGTAACTTGGAAAAGAGGACTGCAGGGAAGCATGATAGCTGTCTTCAAGTATCTGAGGAGCTGTCATGTAGAAGACAGGGCAGAGATATTCCAGAAAAAAAAAAAAAATCAAATTGCAAGGCAGATGTCAATAAGACATCAGGAAAAATACCTTAATAGTAAGAGTTGTTCCCCAATGGAACAGGCTGCCTCATGTAGAGGTGGACAATCCTTCACTGAAGGTATTTGAATAGAGATCAGATGGTCATATCTCAGGAATGTTGCAGTAGTAGATTTCTAGGGATTTAGACTAGGTTATGTACAAGGGCTCTTCCAGCCTTTATATTCCCTGGTTCTATGAAAATCATGCATGGTATAAATAACACAGAAAAAAAGAGCTATTAGAAATCATCCATTGAAATGAAAAACAGGGAGATTCAGGACCTACTTTTTCTACATAGCATATAGCATATGCCATAAGTTCTGGTAATGGCAGAACGTTTAGTAAAGCACTGGGAAATGCTGAAGAGACCAAAAGTTTTATAGTTTCTAAAGTTTACCTTGTTCTAAGCTCATGTGACTGAAAAGAGAAAGTTAATATCCTCATGGAATGAGATGTTAGAGATATCATGCACTGTTCAACAGTGACTCTATCTGTAGTACATAAAGCATATTCAAACTCTGTTTTCTCCTAGGTAAATTCATAACTTTTCTTATCCAGTTTAAATCTTTCCAAAAGCTTTGGATAGGTAAACCATTGGCAACTATGACCTTCCAATTCTAATTCTTCTCTCTTCTTCAGATTAGGCTCTCCATCAGAAAAAGATAATACTTTGCATATGTCAACCATGGTTCTTTAAGTGTCATTTCTCTTCTGTAGAAAGCTTCTTGGGGTGACAACCACAAAGGGATTTTTGAAGACAATCTTACCTTATTTCTGTTCCAGACTTTCAATATGGCACATCTAATAAAATGCTTGAAATCAATATTCACTTTCATTTTATCATACCATAAATATCCATGCCATCCAAATCTTAAAACATGTCCTTCTAGCTCCAATAACCTCTTGTTTTTTTAAAGTCACCCACTCTTTCATCCATACAAGATAGCATCAAAATAGTTCACAACTGTATTGAATGAAATAGCCTCTCATCACTGCTTTACTAGCATCCCAGACAGTTTTTAACTCTGTTCCTTTATCCAAATTGTTATCAAATTATTAATTTAACTTTTTTTTACATTCCTTCACCACCAATTCTTTTTGTAATAATGATTCATTTAATCTCCACCTAAATGTTGTAGATTTCCTCTTGAGTATCAGTGTAACTGGATTATGGTCAGAGAAGGTTTTTGGTAAAATGTCCACTCTACTAATCTTATTTGCCAGAGTCTTTGAAATCCATATCATATCAATTCTAGAGAAAGATTTACTGTATGTCTCTCTGAGAAGAAGGAATATGTCCTAGAATTCCCATTTTGCTGTCTCCAGGAATCAATCAAAATCAGATTTTCAAACAAATCAAAAAAGGACAATTGAGCAATTTCCCTTGATTAAATTTAATTCCTTTTCCAGAAGTTCTATCCATTTGAGGTGAAGTTACTCCATTCCAATCTCACATCAAGCACCAATTTTCATATGTAAAAGTGTCAGCTGATCCATAAGATGTTTTAAAAAAATCCTTTATCTTCATTAGGAACATATAACCCAACAGTTATGGATTTAATTCCTTGCAGCTTAATCTCCACTGCAACATATCTACCATTTTCATCTGTTAGTAAAAGCAGTGGTTTCAAGTGTGATTTAATATATAAAACAACAGAGTTTGAATATGCTTTATTTATTTTTTATTTATTTATTTATTTAATTTGTCCCCGCCCATCTCCCCACAATGTATGTACTAATGATGGACATCTTATTGTTAAAGTATATAATTTTTTTTTGTTAAAGATGAATTTGGAAGATGAATATGTTAAAGACTGTATGTTTAAATGGGCAAAAAACTTTGGATATAACATAATGCTGAGTCAATGGTAAAATATGTGGAATAAAGGTTTGAAGTTTACTCTTAATTGTAACTTAAAATAAATTTTTAGTAAAATGATGTATCATTGGTATTTGACACTGGATAAACTATCTAAGATGTATAAAGAAATCTCAAATGTATGATGGAAATGCAATCAATGTGAAGGCACTTTTTACATTTATGGTAGACTTGCGAAAAACTAAGAAATATTGGGATACGATATGTATTTTGACTCAAAAAATCTTAAAAATGGATATACAATTGAAACCAGAGACTTTTCTTTTAGGTATGATGGACAAGCAGATAGAAAGAAAATATGGAAATTTATTTCTTTATATGATAACAGCAGCAAGACTTTTATACCCGCAAAAATAGAAGGATCTACAAACAGCTACAGCTGAAGAATGGATGTTAACATTAATGGAACTGGTGGAGATGGCAAAACTGACTATTTTAATGAAAGGAAGGACATTGCCTAGTTTTGTTTCTAATTGGAAACCACTCTTGGACTTTTTACTTGATATACACAAAAATGAAATTTTGATTTTGGGATTCGATGACTGATTTATTCTATAACTACATAAATATCTTGTATTATTCTTTTTATATTTTTGCTGATGTAGACTTATTTTGTATTTTTTAAAAATGTTAGAGTAAAGGATAATTTTTATTATTGAATTTTTAGATATTGGACTAAGAGATGAATTTATTATATGCCTATACCAAAGAAAGTCAAAAGTTACTTTTCTTCTTTTGTATTTTTCTCTCTTTTATTATTTTTTTCTGTTCTTTCAATCTTTTTGTATTTTACTTTTTTTCTGAAATTTAATAAAAATGTATACAAAAAGAGTGACTCTGTCTGAAATAACCTCAAGTAGATTAATGCTAAGTATCCTCCCAGAATGTTTGGAAATTCTTATGAATGCTCTAGAAAGAAGGGAAGGTATAAAACTTGCCACTTATTATAAACCACTTAGAATATTTCAGTATATGCAAAAGTGCTGAGAAGTTGTTGTTAAAACTAGGTAGATATAGGAGATGTGACTTTGCATATGCAAATTAAGTGCCCCCAAAGAAAAGCGACTTGCTGGCACAAAACAAGTCAACCTGTATTTCAGAGAGGATGACTTATTAAGGAACAATAGAAGGAATGCTGTGATAAAGTTGGCAGACAGAAACTTTATCATGGTTGACACGGAGAAGAATTTTGGAGCTAACCCTGAAAAGCATTATGAAAGGATCCGCACGGACTCTGGAGCAAACAGTAATTTAATTAAAGAAAGGGAGAGATTTACTGAATTGAACATGAATGACAAAACTCCTATTTATTCAGCAGATGGGAAACAAATCTTTGAAGGAGCAGCAATACTGTATTGCAGACTAGGAAAAGGAAAACTATTGAACTGATTATTAAAGACACGTTCTTTATATGTCAGGAAACTATGCCACTGAAAGAGGCAGCGTACTTACATTTTGGATGGGGAGGAGCTGCTTATAGAATGGACTGTCAAATTGCTCTGTGGATAAGGTTGAAAGGGAGAAGGGAAGTTACACATAATCCACAATGGGGATGAGGGCAGATAGTGGTGGTGGTGGTGGTTAGTATGAAGGAAGTCAACCCACACAGAAGAAATAACTCTAAAATCGAACCCAAAAGGAAGAAATGACAAAGTACTGCATTCTTTACAAATATACTGTATGGATATGTCTGATACATTTACATAAATCTGGGAGTGAGATGATGAGATCTCACGTCAAAGGGCCTTCCTCCAGTTACTGGGAAAAAGTATCACATTTTCAAAAGCTGTTCTGGAAGTGATGATATGATCAGAACAAAGATGCAAGGAAGTTTGTCACTCAGTTTGTCATTATTGCTTTAGGTCCATAGAGCTGGAACATAGAATGAACTAAGGCATCTGAAATTAAAGAGGAAATTAAATAGACCAAACTGGATGTTCACTTAAGTTTTACTTTCTAATCACTTTAGGAAATTGCCTATTAACCATCTTAAAGCAATTAAAGACCTTTGGAATGACAAGTTTGAAAAGTCTTCATTGGGTGAGTATGTCGTCAACTTTGAACAAAAGAAAAATTAATTATAAGCTTAAGAACTTAAATAATTTGAAATAAACAGCAAAAAGCTAAATAATATTTTGATCTAAGAAAGTTTCAAATAAAGGTCCAGTTAAATTTGGAATATTGACTTTTACTATAAGATTTTGAAATTAACTATAAAAATAAATAACTTCTTGTGGGAAACATGATTATTTTGGCTATCCTGGCTATTGTAAGTCATAACAAAGATAATTGATGATTTTAGAAACTTGATACTTGAGGGGACTAAAGATTTTAAGCAGAAGAAAAAAAATATAAAGCCTGATGCCATTTAATACTGGGACTTATAAAATGATACAATACTTTATAACATCGAAAATATTAAAGGAGTTCCTTGAAGAATGGAGCCAGAAATTAGTAACTACAATATCAACACTGTCAGAAATGGTGTCTGCTTACATGGATAGACTATGTCTAAAACATGTTAATGAAGGAATGACAGATGTGGAACAAATTTTTCTGACAAGACAGAGAAAGTACCAAAGTGGAACTACAAATGACAGGCCAAGAGAGTGACTTGGACAAGGACACTTTGTTGGATATACAAAAGAAACTGACTGAAATTTTAAAAATTAAAAGGAAAATACAAATGATAACCCAAGAGAATGACCTGGAAAATGTTTTCTTATTGGATCTACAAAAAAGGCTTGTTAAAGCCTTGAAAAAGAACTGTGCAATGGGATAAGGAAGAATTGATGAGAAATCAAATCCTACAACAATATCAGATTGAATTAAAGATTAAGATTGTTAGAAGTAAAAAGACAGGATATAAAGTTGGTCTATTTGATCAAAGTTAAAATAAGACTTTTTTTCCCCGAAAGTTCTGGCAACCCTTTATGGACTTTTTGCTGACACCAGGATTGAAAAGTTGATGTTTAATGGATTTGCTTATAGATAAGGGATCGGATATGGGTTGAAGAGGTATCTGTTCGTACTTTATCAGGGGTGAAGAGTCACTAAATTTGTTGTGATGAAGGTTGGAAGTCACTTCTTTATATATTTCTTTTCTTTTTCTTCTTTCATTCTTTGTCTTTTTTTTCCTGCACTTTTTATTCTTTTTTTTCTATTCTCCTCTCTTTCTCTAAGTTTAGTTTGTATTAGTTTTTACTATTGTAATTTAAATTCTTAGTAAAAATTATATTTAAAAAAGTATTAGTGGATATACAGTAAGCATTAATGCTATGTAAATATATGCAATTGCTACAGATATAATGGAGAAAGATGTTTAGGAATTATATGGCAAATTACAAGAGGTATAAGTGTATAACAGGGAAGAGATACCATGAAAAACAAAGTGTAAAAAATATATATTTCAAGAACTTCAGGGAGGGAAAGATCAAGGTAGCTTGTAGAACACATACAAAGAAAGCTGAAAGCCTTATGTAATTGTATAAAAAAATACAACAATACAGCAATTTCTACAAGGGGGAAAAAAACCAAGAGGAAAATTTATAACCAAGATTAATCAGGAGAAAAAATCTGATAGAGGCAAATTTGCTAATGGGTCTGTGTCAGCAACATGGAAGAGGAATGTGTGGCTTAGTATCTATACAGCACTAATTCCTCACACAAGTGAAGTTTTGCTAAAAATCTTATAAAAATAGGATCATAAAGAAGGAGCGAAATGTCAAAAGAACAGACCCATTTCAGAAAAACCAGAGAGACTCAGGATCAGTTAACTAACAAAGATAGATAATGAGAAGTAAAAGAGAATAGTGTAGATTGTATAGATCATGTCAGATCAGGAACATATAAAGACTAATAGGTGAGCCAGAACAGCTGATTATTCATCAGTGAAATAATTGCAATAGTTTCCAGTTCATAGTAACCACTGAATTTTGAGAAAGAGGCCAGTTTAGAATTGAGTTAAAGATAGGTATTATTTATTTGCTTATCTGTTTGCTTATGCATCAAATATATGAATGGCAGGGATTAGAAGAGGTGACAGCTGGAAACAAAATTGGAGGTCATAATGCTAATAATTTGAGATCCACAGATAGCACTATATTGTTAGGCACAAATGAAAAAAAACTCAGAAGAACCAATTATAAAAGTATAAAGGAAAAGTGGACAATCTGGGATAACGTTGAACATTAAAACCAGCATGCTTGGTGAATTTATAGTTGACAGTGATGAAATACCAGGAGATAGTTTTGTTTTCTTAGGTTCAAGAATAGCTAAAGATGGATGGTGTATTGGAGAAATAAAGAGATTAAACCCAGGGTGTAAGATGAGAACGTTTCAATGACAAGAGTAATCAGAATATTAAAGCAATTGCTTTATCAGTGGTAGTTTACAGTTGTGAAAGGGGATTGTTGAGAAACACCGTGGGAAAGAAAATAAACACCTTCAAATTATGGATTTGGAGATGGCTGCTAAGAGTATCACAAACTTCAAGAAAAAATCAATATGCCTGGGCAAATTAAAGTAAAAGTTCCAATAGGGCAATGATCAGCAAGCAGATCATACTTTGGGCATGTGATGTGATCAGATGATGGATTAGGGGAAAAAATTTCATGCTTGCCAAGAAGTGATGAGAAGAATCTCTGATGGAAATGAAAAGGTGCATATGCGCTTTGGGATGAAGGTTGATCAGGAAGTTCTTGGGAGAAGCACAGGAAAACCATTATTGCTAAAGAGAAAGGATTCATGGCAGTTTGTTCTATTCTTTTGTCTAGCTGCCTTTCTTCTGCTCATCTTTTAATCTCCTCTTCCTTCTACCTGCTAAAATCCATGAACTTGCCTTTTTCCATTGACCTCCCAAAGTCTGTCATTTAGGAATTAAATCCCACCCATTGGCCATTTGCTTACAAGGCAGAATCTAGAAATATATCAAAATGCATACCATCCATCCTTTCTGCAATGTTTTTCCTGATACCTAACATATAATACAACTTAAGAAACTCCCATTCCTTCTGCAATTATTGAACGTAGGGAGAAACTCTGTTAATGTAATGAAAATAGGCTCTTGTAATGTGAGTCCTCCTGTGGATGAACTGCTGTCAGTCAGACTTAACATAATAAAAGCCCTTGACTGTCTTAGAGAAAATATCATATGTTTGATGGACACCAAACTCACTCCCCAACTCAGCATGAGACTGATTTAAACATTGTGCAAATTTTGCATGATGGAAAGAGTTCAGTCTATTTATTTAGAAATGTATGTGTAATAGAATATTTTTCATGTTCTCTATGATTGGATACTGGCTGAATATACCTTGTATCGAACACTTATTGATCTATTCTAGCTTATAGCTTGCATTTCTTTTCACTGAAAGTTCAAGGAGGCTAACAACATAGATAGACAGATAGACACAGATACATAGAGTTAAAACTCTACCCTAAACAGTAAAACAAGAGGAAACAAAAAGTAGGGTCAAATCACAGATTCTAAAATATTTAGTTTTCAAGGCTTGCCTAATCAATGCTTTTCTAAAGATGGAGAGAGTGGAGTCTGAACGTAGCATAGAAGGGGCTCCATAGGATGTGAGTGAGCAGGGAGGACAATTTACCTGATAAATTCAGCTCTAAAAATGGGGGATATCTGTTAAAAGGCTCTCCAAAGATGTCCAGATAGGTCATCTGAAAGAAACCTCTATAAACCTAATCTATTTTTTTTTTCCACAGCAGTGATCAAGGGTAAAATGGGTGGGAGGAAAATTGTGATTACTGCCTTGAGTAATTTGGAGGGAGGGGAGATATAAAGAAATAGCCTTATAACTGGATGTGTTACATGGAAGTGGAGTTCTCATCATACTTTCATATGGTCAGGGTACCAGGGACTATATGCTCATAAACTGGGGTGGGACCATTGTAGATTGTACATAATTCTACATCTCTATGACTAGAAACTAGAAACTAGAGGCTAGAAACCAAAGGCTGTCTGTGTGCATGCTTAACAAACATCCTAAAATCTGCCAATCATTGCCTTGTGCAAGAGAATCCAATTAGACTTTGTTTTTATAATATTTTATTAAACTTTAGATATATATAAAAGAGACTCCAGTTAGAATTAAAGCAGTCACTGAGTAATAGAACTCACAGGTTCTCATAGTTCTTTCACATAAAAGTATATCTTGGAACCGTCCCTTTCCCAGATATTTTCATTTCAATAATATAGGGGAAAAAGTAATGTTGCTGCTACCATTGTTTAACAACTGAAAATAGAACTGATTTAGCATAAATCATCCAGATTTCTTTTTTGAATGCCAATTGACTTCTTCCTTCCCATGATCTAAATTAAATGGACAACCTAAACCTGTCAGAGCCAATCGAAAGGCAGATGGGTTATTAAAGAAAATAAGCCCAGGTGCATTGCCAAGTATGATTATTTTATAATGTTATTTGCAGGTACTGTTATTCCAGTTTTTACTGCACGTTTGTATCGGATTCAGTAAGCGTGGGGGCACTTCCCTTTATATGCATGAATGATGGCAATATTTCATGCAAGCATCGTTAAAGTAAGTCCCTCTTGGAAATGGTTTCCCCGAAGAAATCCTTTATTTTCATTAAGCTGATGCTCTCCCCATCCCCTGCTCGCTGCGCCTTGTAACAGAAATGGCTGCATCTGAGGCCCATTAATTGCAGATGCAAAATGATTGGAGGAATGAGAAGAGATGGCTGTGATCATTTTGTTCACACATAACCTATGTACAAAGAAAACTCTTCATTTATTCTCCGTGTTTTCCCATTATGCATCAGGTGCAGCACCTGGAACCAAACCGAACAAGTCATTTATCACAGCGTGTAATTGCTTTTGCAGCGCATCAGACTCAAACAGTTCATTAGTCTGGCATTTGGAAAACAAGAACCAAAAACAAACAACAAAAAAGGTAGTGATTTTAATATGCCTAAATGTTATAGATTTATTCTCTCGATTATAAAAGTGGGATTTGGCGGTTACCTGGGCTGTAAACCACACAATACTCTACTACAACAAATGGAGGTATAAATTTCCACAGGGCAAGCCACCATCCAATGCAGGCAGTTAATTACTCACTGAATCTTTTTAAGCACACAAATATATATATGCAACCTAATGTTGGGCAGAGAAGCTGTGTTGCATCTTTTCTACCATTTCTCATGCAAGTGATGAAAGAGAATTTATGATTGAATTTCGTTCAGAGGAGATGGTTTTGGAGCAATTCTCAGAAGGGGAGCATGGCGTTCTTCAACCTTTTAGAGAGGCTGTGGCCAAAGGCTGGGTGTGAATGTTGTGTTTTTCATTGTATAATGATCTGTCCAGGAGGACACTCAGTTTCTCTGCCCACAAATCTGGTGGAGAAATTTTAGAGGACATTTGTGCTCCAACACATACTAAAGGAATAGTCAGCAAGTGTTGAGAGTGAGAGCTCCTTTCCTTTCCTGTGGTTAAAAGGTGATGCTTTCGTAATAGCTGCCCTTTATTGAATTATTGATGTCACGTGCGATCTAGTGCAGCTGAAATTTCTAAGAATATGTTTTAAGGTGGGGTGTGGGGAAGTATGTCCCTCCTTCCTCCCCAAAAGAGTCTCTCAACCTTTGTTTCCTTTTCATGGCAGATTTGTTTTCCATCGGAACGCAATGAAATAATGGTAGTTCCAGAGCCCTGTGGAAGATGCAATACGTTTGCTACAGCTGCTGCTGCATATTGCAGTGATAGCAAAAACCAAAGTACCATCAGCAACGTTACCCAGGAGAAAATAAATGAACAACTATTGCCATTGCTAACAGCGACTCTTGAGAAACTGAAACATTTATCCTTTCTTTGCAGAAATTCGATGAAATTGTCCTGATAGTGTCTCTATCCCAACCAAAAATAGGCCATTGATTTATAATTTGGCTTATATAAACACAAACTAAGAAACAAACACAAACCTCATACCAAATTGGACCAACATACAAGTACACTTCACTATAATAGAATATGACAGATCCTTGAGTATCAAAGATGGTTCAGCAACGTGTTCTTCTGTGGGACATCATAAAATGGCTGCAATAAGGGCTTTATTTTCCTCTTCTGCTAGAAAACCATGTCAAAATTTAGACGTATGAAAGAAATCTAATTCTCCTAACATTCCCCAATAAAGAATTGTATCTGGCCAAATTGTCCAGTAATTAAGAAAGGGCCTGTTAAGATTTCCCCTACTCTATGCATACACCCCTTGCAGGTTATGTGGCGTATGGATGAGATGAGGCCTTTGCCCCAACTTTGTGGAACTTGCTCTCCCCAGATGTACATGTAGTTGCTACCTTGTATGGAGGCAGATTGGCTAACAAAGAGAGAATATGAAACAAGTAAAATATGCAAACAATAGCAGGAGATGTGCTTAGCCTTAGAGAAATCTCCTGCTGTAAATGCTAGCTGACACAATAAGTTGGCATGACCTGCTAGCCTCAGGCTGGTAAAAACCAGTTCTTATATGTTCTCAAAATGTTTATGTAGTTAGCGGATGCACTGAATCTTCTAAATCAATGTTTTTCAAACTTGGCAACTTTAAGATGTGTGGACTTCAACTCCCAAAATTCCCTAGCCAGCAGAATTCTGGGAGTTGAAGTCCACACATCTTAAAATGGCCACATTTGAAAAACACTGATCTAGATGAACACATGTGCTTGACCATGACGTCACCTTGCTTACCTATTCATAATTAACTATATGAAAATGTGTTAAATGCATGTGCACATGGGGATCATATATATTGTGTCCATATGTCCACATACGTGCCCTTTTCCCTGGTGGAGAAATGCCCAATGATCATTGTTAAAACAGAGTCAACTTAACTCTTGCCAGAGTGCTTGGTTTTTCCTTGGGAGAAGCTGTTCATTTCCTCAGCTCTTGTTAACATTCAATAAACAAGTTAAATTTCTATTGTTTCAGCAAACCTAACTTGAATGTTTTGAGTGTGATTTTATTGTTACATCATTTTTTATTTCCTTTTTGCTGCTGTATGCCTCCCAGAGTCCTTCAGGATTTGGGAGGTTTATAAGCATCATTAATAAAATAAAGAAATGTTTGGGATCTTGAAACACCTGGGATGTGGTTTCGTTGAAACATAGAGAGTCAGCCTTAACTTAGTTCAAACTAGTTTATATCTACCTTCATTTGACAGATACTGTCTGCCTCCATTACTTCCTCCCAGTGTGGTTTCCAGCTCTAGCAATCCTAGAGAATTTGCAGTTCTGGAGGAAGATAACAGGGAGGCAAAGGTAAAATTGGTAGATGGAATAAAGGAATGAGAGGTAGTAAGAATTCAGGGAGAAGAAACTGCAAGTGATGGCAGTAACCAATCTGTGGAGCATTACTCAATCACACCTACCATCCTAATTGGATAATGGTTTTGGAATTGGCCACTGTGATATGGTGATTTGGTGGTTAAAATATTGGACTACAGCTTGGAAGACCCAAGTTGAAATCTACTCTCAGTCATGGAAGTACATTGGGTGACATTGGGCCAGTGACTGTCTCTCAACCCTTCACAAGGTAGCTGCCATGGGGCTAATATGAAGAAAGACCCCATGTAAATCACCTTGAGTTTCTGGAAGAAAGGGGAGATATAACTCTAAGAAAAACTGTCATCACTAATCAGATATAAAGAGATAGGCCATGATCTTACAATGAGAGTAAGGATTTTAGCATTAATCTTTATATCACCTTTGCTCTGAGCAAGGATGTTTAGTGTGCTGATAACCCACTTTCCTCTGTATCACTTTTTAATGTTATTTCTCATCCTTCCCTTCAAGAAGTTCAGATCATATATATGATTTTTCTAAATTTACAAACAATTTATTTTCACAACAAACTTATGAGGAATTCATTCTAGGCATTATGCCACCTAGATACCACATCACATTGATTTTTAAATCAGAAGTGGAGTGAGATATTGTGGGGATTTGAGAGGAAGTAAAGTCCAAAAGAAAACACCAAGTATGTGAAGAGGGGAGGGGCAGACAGATAGGGAAATAACACCAGAGAGCCACAGGATATTGCCCTGACAGAGGAGGAGGAGGAAGTTTAGAAATGGTGGATCAAGGCTGCTTAACATCTGAGCAATCCTGGACATTTTGGTCCTTTTAGATTTCCACCTAAAGAGGGCATTCTGAAACTAGATGCCAGATCTATAGAAATCCTACATTAACCAACCCATTATGACTGATTCAGCAATTGTGATTAAATAATTCCTTGTTTAGGGCTATGTGTGAACCTAGCCTAAACTTGGTCAAAATAAAATTAAAGATTGTAACAACAAAAGGAAATAATTGCAAGGGATTTTTTCCCCCTAGAATATTGTCCTGCCTCATCAAAAGTTAATGCATTTCCATGTTATTCACTAGCAGTCTTGTTCCAGCTGTGCAGATCAGACACTCTAGCATGTCTGACACTTTTCTCTTGGCATACCTTTGCAAGATGAATGTGCTAAAACAAACATCTGTGACAGTATAGAGATAGTTGGCTATGCAGATCTCAGCATGTGAGGACGCAAGAATGCTCACAAAAGTATTAAATTTTCTATTTTCCATTGCTCTTTATCCTCAGGCTTCTCCAGTTTGATAATAACCAGTCTAAGAAAGCCACTGATGGACAATATTTCAGGAAGACATAATTTGTGTGCTTGATCCTACAATGTATTTACCTTTCATTTGGTCTTTGATATGATGAGATTGGAAGAAACATACCAATCAACTATAAAATCTATGCTTAAAAGATTTACATTATTTTGAGGGTAATAATAGTGTTTGCCAACAATTAATTCACATATGATTATTGTGTAATAAGAGACAAACAAAGCAAAACTCCACAAGTCAAGTTTGACTTCATTCAGAGTCAACTTTGTATAAAGTCAACTTGTTGAATGCAACCAATCAGCCATGTATGACATGGCAACTCACCAATGGTGAACCCTTCCTGGGTTGTCTTCTCATTTATTCCTAGAATAGTAAAGCAGGCAAAACAGTTTTTGGAATGGTAGAATTCATCTCATGTGAGGGATCACAAGCAGTGAGTCACATAAGTAGATGTGTAAATAAAGTTAATGAAATAATATTGGCTCATATTAAGGACAAGATGGCTGGAGAGAAAGGACAATATTCCCAGCTCCACTGGAGAGCAATGTGATTCATTCATTGGCTTTGCCTATATTGCTTTAGGATTGAAGTTCTAGTGTAGCATCTATGATGACAGTCCCGCTTTGGTGCCCTTTAGAGTCTCTGTCCCACTTGATTTTTTTTTTGCTTTGTGACTAGCCAAAATTTTATATGTCTACTAGCAAGTAAGGTTGGGAACCCCTATTTTAAGAAACAAAAGAAGTTGGGTTATATCGGGTTAGCTCATACAACTCAGTATTTTCTACATTGATTGTTAATGACTAGACATGGTTTAAGTCATGGCAGTTTTCATACCATACCTGGAAAATTGAAAATAGAATCTCCAGGCATAACATAAAATATAGCTCCAGACTACAGCCCTTTCTCAAAGTGCAATGCATGTTGGAAATGTTCTATATCTAATACTTATCTAGTTGCGAATCACAGGCATCAACATTTTAATGACAACATTGAAAAGACATCTGAAGGAACAGAAAAGCAATTTCTGCCCTTCCCTCCAAAAAAAAAAAAAGTGAACTATAGCCATATTTGTTTCCTATTTTACTTATGTAATAAAATCCTACTTGACTTTGGGCTTATCTACACTGTTACTCTGTCACTAGAATAGGGAAGCAATCATTTCTGGAGGTCAGAATCAAACAATACTGCCCTCTATTAATCTCCCACTCATTGTCAGGGGGCATTTTTATATTGTTCTGAAGCACTCTTTTCCACATTATGTCACTGTGAGTATTCCTGTCCATTTGCGATAGCACACTTCATTTTTTTTTTTTTTTTAAATACTAAGGGTTAAACTTTCCTATGACAGGTGACTGGAAAAACAGTAACACATAAAAAAATAAATAATGTCAAGAATGCCTGCATTTTCCACATTGTGTCAGCACATTAACTTGATGTTGCCAACTTATATTCAGTGGTAGTGTTCACTTAATTGGTTGTTTCTATCATTTCATGAGCATGAAATCTCATTTTCCTGCTCACATTATGATTTTTTTTTTTTTGCTTCAGTTTTGCAGCATTTTGATTGAGAGGCTAGATGGCAGCAGAACTGTGATAAATCCACTATATTTGTTGAAGCAACTTGGAAAAAAAAGCTAGCTGTGTCTGTAGGTTTGTAATAATAAGAGGAAAATACCACAAATTGAACTTTAGAACAGTATATAAATTACCACCCTTTGAATGCATGTTTAGAAAATTATAGGAGCCTCATGTTTAATAGCACAGGTTGTCTGTATCCCAGGTGTCCACACTGAATGGCTTTATAGGTATTTATTGTAGATGATAATATGCTTTACGCTACATCATGCTAAATAAGCAGAGCAATGATTAGAGCTCCTGTAATGGGAATCATGAATTTGTTTGCTATCCTCAGCTTCTCCCTCTTCCCCACGCAGCTATCAATTAGCAGCATACAAAAATGATGGGGCCTGGAAATGGAACATAAAGATCACAGTAATAGAGTAATTCTTAAATAGCAACTATACAAAAGGTATCTATGCTTTCCTTGGCTTTGCTTTTTCCCCTTACGTGCAGAAAAGTGATGGGCTTTATCCTCTGAGCCAAGATCCCATACGAGCTACCAAACTGTTGGGGAACAGAGCTTGACCTTTAACAAAATGAAGATTATCTTACATGATTGTCATTTTATGTTATTGTTTATGTGCCATCACATTGATGATGATCTTTAGCAACCACATAGTCCGTCCGTCCCCCCCACCAGGACATTCTGTTCCCGACATGGCCCTTCAGGTCTTCGAACAGTACACCCATCAATACTGTAATTGAGTCCATCCATCTTGCTGCCGGTCATCCTCTTCTTCTTCTCTTTCCTCCTACTTTTCTCTGCATTATAAACTTCTCAACAGAGCTAGGTATTTGCATAATGTGTCCAAAATATGATAATTTGAGCCTGGTCATTTGCGCCTCAAGTGAGAGTTCTGGTTGATTTGTTTGATGATCCATTTGCTTGTTTTCTTGGCCATCCATGGTATTTTTAGGAATCTTCTCTAACACCAAAGTTCAAAAGTATCAATATTCTTTTTCTCCTGCTTCTTCAAAGTTCAATTTTCACTTCCGTAGAGTATCATAGGGAAAACCACTGCCCGTACAGATCTGATCCTTGTAGGTACAGACACAGCCTGGCATCTGAATATCTTTTCCAAAGCCTTCATTGCTACTTTACCATGTGCTAGTCTGTGGTGCATTTCTTGATTACTTTTTTTTTTTTTAATGTTGATAGTCAATAGACAGAAACCATTTACCACTTCAATGTCTTTATTGTCAGTTCTAAGGCTGGTTCTGTACCTGTTGTCATTCATTTGGTCTACTTTATATTCCATCTTAGTCCTATTTTTTTCACTGTGCTTTAATTACTAGAGCTTGCAGATCATTTTCATTTTCAGCTATCAAAGTAATGTTACCAGGATAGCCCAGGTATTAATGTTTCTTGTTCCAGTTTTAAAACCACCCTCATCTTCCTCCAATCTAGCTTCCCTCAATCTATATTTCACATATAGGTTATATCATCAATCATTTTAGATTGTTTTACCATGTGGTTTTCTTGGGAAATAAAGCAGTGGTTTAGCATCACCTCCTCCTGTGTAGTCTGAAATAATGCCTTTGTTATTGTCACTAAAGTGATCACCTACCTCCAGCATCTTCCTATATTGGTGCTGCATGATATAGGTCCCTGCTTGCTTAAACTAGGCTGCTGGGATGCCTAGGGCGATCCTGCTGGGGTTATATACTCCCAGCATTCTTCACTCATCTCTCCTAGGAACATCCCCTCTCCTCCACAATTAGCCAGAACAACATCACTTGTGGAGAGGGAGACTGATATTTACCCACTTTTTCTCTCTTCAAATATCTTACACAATTGAGTTCTTCCAATTCACCTGATTTTGATTCCATGAAGCATCTGTTTTCCAGCCTCCTGGTTTGCATATCTGGGACTGGTTACAAATGGTTGTAACTGATTGCTTTGAACCCTCTATTGCAGGAACACTAGAAATGTGTTCAGAAATTTGTCTGAATGCATGAGGCCACAAAATTGGGCAGTAAATTACACCTCCAAGGTCCATCATGCTTCTTTGCTTTTCCCACTTCCTTGCATGGAATGTAAGTAAGTAATAAAACAAATTCCAGACATATATGAGGTGCTATATTCACATTTGAGCAAAATGGATTCTACCTGCCCTCCAGACTATCCAGCTGGTTGGAAGACTGTAGAGTAGAAGCCAGGACAGGTGGTCTATGAGGAGGCAGGTACGTGGTCATTATGCCTAGTCATCCTCTAGTCAGTTTCAACCTTTGGTACAGAGGTCAGATCAGGATCTAATTGAGATTAGACAATAGTCTACACTACTATTCCAGGTATTTTGAGTACATCTGAGTGTTTTAATTCAATTACTTTGAAGTAATTCTGGATCAGATAGGATTAATTCAACTGCCTGATAAATTGGCCTACTTACCTCTGAACAGATTGTACTTCTATAAAGTTTATATAAGATTGCACTGTAAGTATCATTGAATTCATTGGAGCTCACTCCTGGGTCAGGCATTTGAGGACTCTGGTAGTGAGGCTCAATTATCCATGTTGACATTAAATGCATCATCTGTAGAGTTAAGTGAGGTTTTTCTTTAAAATTTAGTAGTGTGCTTATCAGGGATTTGCTTTCAACTGGAATGAAGGGATGTAGGAAGGTAAGGCTTAACACTTCTCTCCCTGTTACAAGCCTAATATAATATAAACTGGGTCTTTTGCTGCTTTTCTTTTTAATGTTTCTATTTGTAGCATCTACAGAGTAGTAAGGTAGTGGTGGCATAGTAGAATTACAGCAGAAGGAAAAAAGCAATTTTTTTTTCCCTATCCCTTGTCCTGTGCCTGACTGCCTAATTTGTATTTTTGTTTTTTCCCTTTCTCCCTTTGCAGAAGGGAGAGATTGCTTAAAGAAGCCATCTCTTCCTGAATTGCTTTTCTTTGTACCGCAGCGCTTCTCTAAAAAGTGCTAGCTGCAAGTTAATTGGCACCCTTGGCCGCTTATGCTGCTATCTGAAATTGGCAAAGGCCTTACTCAGTTTCATCCTAAAGGCTTGCTTGTGCTATTTCAAGTGGCTCCGGGATCACAGCTGACAGCACGCTAAGCAAACAGCCAAGGCATTCCTTTCAATGGGTATTCCCCATTATGTGCTTGCTTACAAACATTAATTTCCCTTGCTAATTATTCCAGAACAAAGGGTGAGAATTCCAGGGGGTGGGGGAGTGGGGAAAAGGGACTATAAGATTCACCCCTTTTTTCCAGCTTCCTCATGAGTCAGGTTCGGAACGTAACCTTCTCCACATCACTAGGGGGTCGTATCTGACTGTTTTGGGGCCGTATCCTTCTGACGCTGTAAGTATTCAGGGACGATTTCTTAATATATTTTTTTAAAGATTTATTAATGCCCTGGCGTCTCCCTTAGCGTTCTTGTTCTTTGGTGTCAGTCGTGCAAATTCTAAATTAAGTGGTCGACACACAGATTAATGGACACATCTCTACATTTTGATTTTGATTTGTCCTAGTTGCTATAACCCCAGCCCCAACACACACACACTACTGCCGGTGAGGCCTTTAGCAATCTGTCTTTCTATCCTAGAAACACATTGCATCACCTCAGGGTGGAGAAACCCCGCATAGCAGAATGTCCTTTAAGGCTGCAGATACACCTTGAGAATAAGCTCCTATGCCATTGTAGAAATCAGCTGACCAAGTAAAATGACCCATCCCCACTGAATAGAACCAGAATGCCACTTACTGCCTCCACATTTTGAAGGGGGCCTTGCTCTGATACCCATCAAAACAAAGCACCCCTTGGCAGACCAGCACAACATGCCTAGTTAGGGCATTAGTTATGGGAAGCTTAAAACATAAAAAGACAGGCTTTCCCTTATAAAAATAATTCTAAGTCTGTTCTGTGCTGATAATGCCAGCTAAACTGTTACCATATTTGACATTTCATAATGAAAGTGAATAGTTACAACATATGGAACTGTTCTGCTATCCATATTTAAGCCTGATTATTGGGTGGGAAATCCAGGCAGTTTGATCCTAAATAATAATGCAAGGAACAAAATTGCAAGGGACATGTGGAGAAGGGTGGGGCTGACCTTCTGTTAAGCTACACAATAAAGGCCTAGTTTTCACACTGGAGGAAAAAAGAAAAATAACTTCAGACCTTCTCTCTCTGCCTTAACTTCTGTTATCAGTTTCCACTTCTCTTCCCCTCCGTCCCCCGCCAACCAGCCGTCCTTGATCCCTTTCCTTACCTAAAGCCATTGCTTGTCTGGTAGCAGAAGAACTCTGAGGAACTCTGGAGTTGGCTCCAGCCTGATCTTTAATCATAGTTGCTACTGAAAACTCTTCCTAGTGGTAAGCAGGCTGTCTTTCAACTCTAGTGAAGACAGACAAGCCACAGGCACCACAGACTCCCATAAGCTCACAGCCTTCAGTACCGACGAGAGCTGGGGACAGCAGCTTTCTCAACTGTGGACACAGGTGTCCCCAAGTGGAACCTTGGTGATCACACTACATATTACATTAGCATCACAATTAAGTATGCACTTATTTATTTCATTGGACTTAGGGACTGTCTGATTCCCAGACCACTCTGGGGTGGCTTACATTTTAAAAGCTGCAACAATAAAATGAAAAAGAATAGCAAAGATTTAACTGCTTGAGGGATCCAGAGCCTAAAGAAGGCACCAAATCTATGGCATGTTATGTTTTTCTCAAAAGACAATAAAACAGGGATAGCAGTTTAAGAAGGTGGGAAACATGAAACAAGGATGCTTGGATGTAATAGTCAGCATAACTACACTTTGTCTTGCCTATCCTAAAGAGTTTCAAATCCCTTTGCTCAGTAGGTTTTTTTAAAATAATAATAATAATAATAATAATAATAATAATAATAATAATAATATATTGATATAGCCATTAGGCTATATTAGAATACAAAATATAAAATACAGCACAATAATAAGACCATATGTTACAAAATAGGGTAAAAGACATACAGTAAGTAAAAGAAAATGCAAATCATATTTCTGTGTCACCTCTACAATTTACTCCAGATTTACAAGACTGATGTCAGCCTAGGGAGAGTCCAGATAGGAAGCACAGCCAGATGAACTAATTCAACTTCATTGTAAGGTTACCTTAAGAGAATCTTGCAAGTCGGAAGGTACATTTCTCCCTTGTTGCCTTTACAACCCAAGAAACTAGGGAGGGTCCCTTCTGAGACATTTGCCCCACCCACATTCCTTTTGCAGGCTAAACTGCCTCTTGTTCAACCATTTTCCTGGCTGTGGCTCTTCCCCCGTCTCCCAAGAACATTCCTACATACAATGACATCTGTACTGTTTTGTTCAGATAAAGGGCCATATTACATGTAATTTTGGGGCTGTGACTGCACATGAAATATGTTGCTTTAATGTAAGGATCCCAGTAGGGTGTTCATCTAACATGCAGCTCAAGACATTGATCTCTCTCTTTCTTATATAGTCCACATTTAAATAATATATGTGTTCTGTCTTCTGTCTCTGGGGCTCTGCAGATACAAGTATGTTCATTAAAGGAATTTGATTAAACCTTCCATATTTAACCACTGTGTCCAGCTGCTCAAATCTCACTAGAGTAAATACCCCTCTAAGATGCTTGGGCATTTCTGTGTTTAAATACTTGGCAATTTGGAAGGTACATTTATGGAGGCTCCTCCATTTCAATGTGCCGGCCTTACTGAGTGTAGCTGTATCTCTCTGAGTTTCTACATCCAAAATTCTTTGCACAGCAATCTTTTTAACTTGTTTTCCTGAGACAGTTGGACAAGAAACAGGGAGACCACAGCTCCTGATATAATTCGTCAGTTGTACAGTCCAAGAGGTCTCTAATTGAAATTTTGTCTGTTCTATCAGATGCAATTTTGGGAGCCTGTCAGTTTCCATAGCATTGATTTTGCACCAATAATTATTCTATGTGAACACATAATTTTAGACAAAGAACAAATAGTATAAATTCCCAGTTCAGCTCTAACTGCAGCAGCTGAGGTCCTTTTATTCAATAGGTTTTTTGATTGAACCTATCTGTTTTTTCTTGTAGAATTTCTTATTACCAGAGGGTTTCCACACTAGCTCAATGGTCCTGGGGGCCAGCCAAACCCACAGAAAACATACAGAATTGAAAGACAACATTACTTCTCCTCAGCATACAACTTATTTGATCACCATCTATTCTGTACTGTGTGCCCATAAAGGCCATACTCTCACTTTCAAGCTAATTTTTGGCTTACATACAGATGCACATTAAAGCTTTAGCCCTAGTTTTAAAAATGCAGCCTTGTTGAATGCATCCAGAATTCTAAGCACACTCGCGCTCGCTCTTGGTCTCCACACACACACACACACACAGAGAGAGAGAGAGAGAGAGAGATAGAACAAATTGAATTTTTGTATTTGATAAACATTGTATTAAGCAAGGGTGAATGTCTTTGCTATGGTGGACTACACAGAGGCCACGGGGGAACTGGGCTATCTGGGATGTTTGAAGCAGCAAAAAGTATCCATTTTTGCCCCTAAATGAAACAAAATACCCAAATTTGCTAAAAGCATTGGCTGTGCTGACTGCTGGAGTAGTCTGGGGAATGGAAAAGGGGGACATATGCAATGTTAAGCGATGTCCATGGACTAAACATATTTCTACACTACTATATACTGTACAATACACAATACAGGAAGGGAAGCAGATTACTTCAAAGTGTCTTTTTCAATAGTCACATGTACCCATCAACATGTTTTACTTTGCTTTTTTCTGACTTGGGACAAAATCAAATACCATATTCTGTCTTCATGATTGAATTTATCAATCAGTTCCATAAAATGTTGGTTTTGGAGTCTAAGTTCTTTCAGTCTTTGTAGAATTTCATTATGTGTTCACAAAGAATATCAGAAAATACGTTCCCATACATCAAAACTCTAGAGTGAGTTGTGTTAGCAATAGCAACATTCCCTTCCATATCATATCCTAAGAAAGTAAAGAACTCTGTCTTTTTCATGGGGGAACTGGCCTTGGTCCACACAATATGATAAAGAAAACCACAAGGGTTTATTTTTTAATCTTTAATCTTTTCTATTCTTTGTTGTTATCGTTCTGTTTTGTTTTGTTTTTTTTATAGTGTAAGAATAGTGTAATTTCTGGTGATCATGAGATCATTCTTTTCTAAATGATTTTGACACGTAGTATTATAGATACTCACACAATAAATCTTTAATCTGATTAAGGAAATAGCAAGGAGTTCTGGAATACTCTACACGACTAATTAATATACTGCTGGGAAATTAATTAAAAAGTGGTGAGCTCCGATGAGGGATAACACTCATCCATCGCACATTAGCTGCTATATAAATGAATAAGGGAAAGTGCATGCTGGAAAAAAACATATAGATGTGACAAACATTTATGTGACTTTCTGAAGGAAAACAGAAAAGGGGAAAGGAGCAGAGGTGGAATATTTCGAGTTCCTAGACACCACACTGTGGTGTTGAAATACAGAAACTTAAAAAGTCACATATATTTCCTAGACAGGAACCATTTTAGGGATTTTGACATCAATGGAAGGAGTACAAGGGGACCCCCCCCACACACACACACTGTTCTAACCCTGAGTGCCTCATAACATCTTTACACCCCTCCCTATCTGCTACCTGAAGCAGTCATATTCTGTCTAAAAGCAGAGCTGGCTCTTGTGCATACTTTCTAAAACACCCCACCCATAACTTCAGCAATAAAGTATTTTTATATAGACAATTTTACCTTTTAAGAAGGCAGTTATCACTAGTTAAGAAGAAAAGGAAAGGCTACCTTATTTTGGATAAGCCTAATCTGAAATGATTTCAGAGTTGGAAGATATTGTGCTTCAGCCTTAGTTAAGCTATATTATGATGTCCTGTTATTGCTTTTCTTGTTTTATGTTTTTAACCTGATGTAAACTACAGACAATTAAAAAACGAGAATATTTCATAGGACTCTAAACTCCTGATTTCCTATCAAGCATTAGCACTTTGTTAAGATCTGTAGGAGAGGCCCTTTTTAAGAAGCCCCTCTTGTCAATGACTCATTGATCTGGCTTGTGGGAAAAAGCATTGGCCTGTGTTGCTCCCAGGAGCACATACCACTCCCTTAGTTGTATATGCTCCCACTCAGCATTTAGAAGGTCGGTCAAGATACCTATTTTTTGTCAGGATTTCAATTGTTAATTGATTTTAGTAAGTATTTAGGTTTTTTAAAATTATATTGTTTTTCATGGTGTTAACCACCTTGAATGCTCATCTGAACCTTCACTAAAGTGAAGTATGGCTTTCTACAGGATTTACACTGGCCACAAGTCATATTGCTCACAGGCACATCTATGTCTCTGGATAAGATTAAAAAAAAATCCAGATGGCCTTAAAACATAATGGATTATTTACAGTTTTATTCTAGGGCATTTTACATTTTACAGTGGGGCTCTCTCTTTAATTTTTTTTTTTTTTTTGGTGCTTTCAAGTCTGTTTTTGATTCTTGGCAACTGCCTGCACTAGTCCCTGCATTTTTCATGGCAAGGTTTTTCAGAAGTGGTTTGCCATTGCCTGCTTCCTAGGGCTGAGAGTGAGTGGCCCAAGGTCACCCAGCTGGCTTTGTGTTTAGACAGGACTAGAACTCACAGTCTCCCAGTTTCTAGCCTGATATCTTAACCCTACACCAAACTCGCTCTGTTGAAATATTTCTCCACAAACTGTCTATAATGATGTTGCAGCAGCTGCATTATTATCCAGGAGCGGTAGCTTCAATGGATTGACAAGACTACAGCAGCTACATCTGTTTCCATATTCCTTTGCCATTCTTCATTTGATGCTCTTGCCTTATATTCTTCACCTGCTGTACCCTTCAACCATTGTTCTTTGGCTGTCTTGTTATATTTAAAAATAAGGCATCATTTACGAAGAAGGGTTCGGGGGTGCCAAATGATTAGGATAGTGATTTCTCTAGAGGCAAATCCATGTACCAAGTAGCATTTGAAAGATGGAGTAAGTGTGTATTTTTTGTAGGTGTGCTCTCAAGTGTTGTACTGTTGCCTAAACAAACCCAACAAATGTCCTTGTTAGTATGTAGATACTTTATCATACTTAGATTATATAGAATGGAGCGTCTGGATAGCGTAGTGGTTAGAACACCATCTTTGACTTGGGAGACTGGGGTTCAAATCCCAGCTGGTACCTACCTTACCAGTAAGGGTCTTGGGCAAAGACCCCCTAACGCTTTACCTGCCTACCTCAAATATGAGAGTGACATGAACCAAGAGAATCATGCCAGCTTGGATGTCACTCAGATTAACAAGGTCCATGTCAGGTGTTGGGGAACCAGGACAATCTGACGATAAGTGGACTACTGGAACAAACCATACGTGGAGGAGACAAGAGAATTTGAAATTGGTGGAATGCTACTGCAACAGTAGACCCAATGAGAGGGGATATATGAAACGCATGAGGGAACTATGGATGGACAGAAGACCTACATCGATACTAACTGAGAAACAACTAGTTATCCAGGACTACCCAGGAAGCTGCTCTCACAACGAGATAGACCAACTACACATTACAACCCAGACTCAAGCAGAGCTGGAAGAACAACTGGATGTGCAGCCAACACCTGGCGCTAGAACGTCACTGCCACCCCCTCCATTACAGAGCACAGCAGCTGATATGAGGCATAAGACCATGGATAAACTAGCTACAGTCAACCTTCAAGACCGATTACGAAGGCTTAGTGGAGAAGTACCATCAGACAGTATACTAGAGGATGCCAATAGAGCCCTCATGACAATCCCTACTACCACCATAACTCAAACCAATGAACTGGTATATGCTACAGCTGCTGTAATCCTGGAGATGCTTGGCTACACAATCAAGAAGAACAGCAGTACATACCCCCCCTCCCCCTGGCAAATGAGGTTGGAGGCTAAGATCAAGGCAACCTGGAGAGAACTTAGTCAGCTGGTGGAACTACAGAAGGGCGTGGAGATTAAGGATAAGACTTGGCTATTGAAAAAATACAAGGGCCTGACTCCATCTAAAGCCCTAGAGACTGCTAAACAAAGGCTCACAGCAGTGGCTGCCAGGCTAAGAAGATACACTGGAAAAGCAGAGGCCAAGAAGATAAATGCCCAGTTCTCCAAAGAACCATCCAAAGTGTATTCCCAACTGCAATGCAACCACACAGTAACAGCAGAGCCACCACCAGCAGAAACTGAACAGTACTGGAAGAACATATGGGAGAAAGAGAAGATGCATAACACCAGTGCAAAGTGGCTGCAGTACCTGAAAGCAGACCACAGCAATCTCCCAGAACAGGAACCAGTCACCATCACAGTAGCAGACATCTAACAGCAAGTCAAGAACATGAAGAACTGGACAGCACCTGGCCTGGAAGGACAGTGCTGATCATGAAAGACCCTCAAAAGGGAACAGCACCATCCAGCTACTGGCCAATAACCTGCCTCCCCACAACATGGAAAGTCCTATCAGGCATCCTAGCCACCAAGCTAAAAGACCATATGGGCCAGTACATGAGCACAGCTCAGAAGGGCATTGGGAACAACACCAGCGGCTCAAAATACCAGTTGCTCATAGATAGAGCAGTCGCCCAAGACTCCAGGTCTAGGCAGACCAATCTGAGAAGATCCTGGGTTGACTACAGGAAAGCCTGTGACTCAATGCCACTCACATGGATCTGTGAATGCATAGCACTATACAAAGTCAACAGGACACTAAGGACCTTCCTCGAGAACTCAATGGAATGTGGAGGACAACACTGGAAATCAACTCAAGACAGCTCGCATAAGTGGCCATCAGGTGCGACATATACCAAAGTGATGCACTGTCCCTGCTGCTGTTCTGCATAGGCTTAAACCCTCTCAGCAAGATAATCATAAGGACTGGATACAGGTACAAATTCAAGAGTGGAATCACCATCAGCCACCTTCTCTGCATGGATGACATGAAACTGTATGCTAAGAGTGAACGAGACATCAACTCACTGATCCACCAGACGTGGATCTACAGTGAGGACTTTGGGATTTCATTCAGACTGGAGAAGTGTGGCAGGATGATAGTAAAGAGAGGGAAGGTAGTTAAGACCACTGGGTGGAACTACCAGTGGGCCATATAGCAGACATAGAAACCAGCTACAAGTACCTTGGAATCCCACAGTCACATGGGAACCATGATGAGGAGGCAAGGAAGACAGCAACATCCAAGTATTACCAAAGGATAAGAAAGTGTGATGGAAGGCATGAGTGGGGAAGGTTCTGGAATGGAGCTTCAAGGTTGCCAGGAGGGGGGAGAAACATTCCAGGGGAAGCACCTCCTCAGTCCCCAGCTGGAGTGTGGGAAAGCCAAAAGAATGAGACAGGTCTCTCCCTAGGGCCTCATGGTTATAGTTACTGTTGTTGTGATGTAGATTTAGTCTGGTGAGATTCTGTCTATTAGATGTAAGCTAATAAAGGAGCTAAACTGTTCTGGACTGTCTTGCTGTTTTTCTTGGCATGAACCTGACAGACAGGTCCTGAACAGCCAACTCAATGGGAAGAACAAGATCCATGCCATCAACACGTATGCCCTGCCAGTCAGCAGATACCTTGCCAGTATAGTGAGCTGGTCAAAGGAGGACATGGATGCTGCCGATGTGAAGACCCGGAAGCTCCTCACAATGTACGGAGGCTTCTACCCCAAGTCCAATACCCAGAGATTGTACACAGTGTATGGGCTAAACCCTCCCAAGTCCAGATGGGAGATTCCATAGAAGGTCGTGGAGAATAACAGGGCTAAGATCCTGTGGGACTTCCAGATCCAGATGGACAGGCAGGTACTGGCCAATGAACCAGACATCATGGTAGTAGACAAAGACCAGAAGACAGCAGTGCTAAGTGACAGCAACATCAGGAAGAAGGAGCATGAGAAGCTGGAGAAGTACCAGGGTCTGAAGGAAGAACTAGAGAGGATGTGGAAAGTAAAGGCCAAAGTGGTCCCAGTGGTGGTAGGAGCACTCAGGGCCGTGACTCCTAAGCTGGGAGAGTGGCTCCAGCAGATCCCATGAACAACATCAGAGCTCTTTGTCCAGAAGACTGCAGGGCTAGGAATACTGCACAGAACCCTCAAACTCCCAGGCCTCTGGTAGAGGACCCAAGACTGAGGAAGACACATACCACCCATAGGGGTGAGAGGGGAATTTATATGTAGTATGAAGTTTCTAATACTCACCGTTGTGAACATAAGATGCTGATTTCTGGGAGCCACTATAAAATCTCATAAGAAAAAAGGGACAATAATGAATACATTGGGGGGAAAAATCTAATTGATAACTCCTCAGAACAACCTGGTCTGTTTTTCTCCTAACAACAGCTTGAGCTGTAAACATTAACAAGTAATGCTTTTCATAGCATGGAGATAAATGCTTCCAGCTGATTATATCAGAAGATTAAGCTGCTATTAAAACACAGGAACAAGGAGGGAACTGTCAACATGTTGGCAACCCTAAATAAATGGTGATGATGAATGAGAAGAATTTCAAACAGCTGTAATTTGGACTGTGTGCAGTTAGGGGAAAATTCTGCATAGATTCTTTGTCCTTATGTAGAGAAAGATTCTCTTAAACAGGTGCACACAGCTGGAGGGGTTATCCTTTTGATATATTCTGTAAAAAGGAGAATAATTTTATTAGAGTGTTTTTGGCTGACTGCTAAAAAGTATCTAACAATGTGGGAAACTTTCCTCCCTGACAGGCATAAGCATGCCATTTTTGTTGATTTTATTAAGAGGTTTTCTTCCTCTGGCCAAGCGTATGTGATTAACTTTCATTTCAAAGAGAAAGTGGAACAGAGTAAGAGAAAGTGCATTAGTTAAGATCAGCTTTGGGGGAAAGAAAAATAACACATAAGAAATTCTCCTTCCTTCCTTCCTTCCTTCCTTCCTTCCTTCCTTCCTTCCTTCCTTCCTTCCTTCCTTCCTTCCTTCCTTCCTCCCTCCCTCCCTCCCTCATTCATTCATTCATTCATTCATTCATTCATTCATTCATTCATTCATTCATTCAGAGACAAGTAAAGCTCAGTGGGTTTTGTGACCAGCACATTTGATTATTCTGGCTTCCAAAGCACCTATATAGATGAGGTTGCTGGGTTCATGTGTGGTTAATTAATAATCAGATATGCATTCACCCATGGAGCATAATGGAGGGAAAAAAATGGGTTTGAGAAGAAAATATTGATTTAATGAGCAGGGATTTTGCTTGGATTAATGACACCTTGCTACAGTTGGTAAAATAATTTGGATGCAATACCTGGAAAACTACTGGAAAGTTTTACAGTAGAAAATAAGTGTATAATATAAAAGTAATTTGTTTGCTTTGCCATCCCCTTCAAAAGGTATATATCATACCATAGCCTATGGACCACATTGAGATCCCAGTGCTTTGAGATCATGTCAACAAAGTGGCTGAATTTCAGCAGTGAATTTTATTTTTGTTTTTATTATCCTCAGAATTAAGGGTGAAAATGGGACCATGATGCCTCGGAGTGTTTCTTCCCTGTTCTTTGTCTTAAGACTTCTCCAAACATCTGGAATTGCTATGGGCATGTGTGTTTGGAGCCTATTCTTCCATAGTTGAGAAGTTAAGGTTGGGAATAGGAATGGGAACATTCAGAGACAAACCGTTTTCATTATTATGTTAAATTCCCCCAGCTTCTAAAAAAGATGCCAGGTTAGACCTCCAAACAGTGGGTTTGGGCAGGGTGCCGGGGGAGGGGGTAATGAGTTGTAAGTGGGGAAGTGGGAGTTATGTTGTAAGTTTAGAGCAAGAGTTTGATGTATATTGTTACTTATATCTGTTTCAAAGAGGGTCAGAAGGCAATTCCTTTTTCTTTTTTTGCTGTTTCTCTTTTTCTTTTCTTTTCTGCACTTTTGATCTTTTCTGTTTGTTTCCCCCAATTTTCTTTTTTTCTCCTTATTCCTTTTCTTAATATTAGTTTTTGTTAGTTTTTATTGTTTTTAAAAGTTTAATAAAGTTATTATAAAAAACACACACACACACACACACAAACCAGAAGTGGGGAAGTGGGAATGTCTCCTGGAGGTATTTTGCTCATACAGTATTCTTATCCTTAATCTCTATCCAAATGTGGAAATATAGCCTTTCTAATGATGCCACTATCTATATAACAATTACTTATATGAACACTTTCTTCTGGTCATAGCCATGTACACACAGTTCTTTCCTTTGTTTTATTTAAACAACTTTATGTGCACTTAAAATCCTCGATCAAAATACCTTTGAGTTTGAAAGATGGGTTATTTTCTCCTTTTATCCCATGTTGTTCCAGTGAATTGACAGAGAGTGACCAATGAATTAAAATGGGTTAAAAAAAATAAAAATAAATTCAATTTAGAATTTCTTGAAATAATAGATGAGTGACAAGTCATATAAAACTAGTGACAGCATGATATGAAATGATCCATATAAGACATTATAAATGAAGTAATTGTAGTATCATTGACTTAAATGATTAAATTTTAATTGGTAAACCAAAAACTAATTAACACATCTTCAGTGAGAAAAAAAATCATTAAAGTTAAGAAAGGAAAGAAATTCTGAAAAAGAAACAAAAATTCTTAGGTGAAGAAAGTCAAAGAGTTGAATGGCTTTCCTCTCTTTTTGGGCAAAGAGACTAAAGAAGGAAATCAGCAAGTCAACTGGAAGAATTTCTTTTTGTTGTTGTTCAGTATTAGCATTTTAATAGATACATGTATCTGTTAGGGACATGTCATTGATTCTTAGTTAGACCCCAGAGCCTAGAGATTAAACTTAACATTATACTGACAGTTTTTTAGATCAAAACATTAATAATTTTATTGATCCCATATTTCTTAATTTGCTTTCTTGCATCTGGACTCTCCTATAGATAGCCAAATTGTAATTTTGTTTCAGTCCAAATGTTTTATTTTTGATACTCAAACCTCACCTATTTGTTTGCCTAGGATCCACCGTACTTCTCACATGAAGTCTCAGAAACCCTTTCTTCAAAAGTAAAAAAATAAACATAATTCTATACAACAACAATATACCAAAAAAAATCAACATATAGAACTCTTGTCAGTTCAGATGTATTGATTATTATTGCTATATTGCAAAACTAATCAAGGGTAATGCTAACTTTCAAAATTACTAAAGCTAGATTCAATCATTCTTACTTTTCTGTATATTATAAAACTAAAATTTGCTTCTTTTTACTGTATTATAACAGAGGTACATGAGAAAAGGAATAATTTAACAACAGTAGCTTATAATTAAATGCATTCAGTAACAGCAGTATAAATTTAGAGCTGAGCTGCAAAAATCCAAATTAACCATTAGCTGGCAGTAAGGAGCAAAGAAAATGCTAATTCTTTATTACTATGATTGTAAATAGTTATGAAACCTAGATCTGGTAGTTCAACTAAATTTCTCTTAACATTATGTCGATTTGTTAGTTTTATAAGTTCAAATAAGGTCTAAATTCTATATTCATGCATATCAAATGGGTTGCTGTAGGCAAGGGTAAATGTCATTGCTCATTTTAATTATAAGGAACTGCAGGTGCATTACTTTCACTCCTTCAGTATCACTTTGATTTATTGTTTCTCAAAGCTTTCCATGAAATTAAGTCACGTGCCAATTTTTACTTACAGAACTTTGCCTCTTTTTGGTTCAGACCATGGCTGTTCAGAGCAAGTCCATCTGGTGCAATCTTTTGCTCCAAACTAAGGCTGCGAGTTATCTACCCTAGTCCAGAACAAGTCTGAGTCAGGCTTCATTTGATTTAGGTTGTGATAGGTTCTGTCTTTTAGCAGATCTGATTCTTTGTTCACAGCATCCATAAATCTGGTTTTGGCTTAGGCTTCATTTATTCCAGACCTCAATAGGCCCGATCATTGTTCCTTGTTCATAAAGCATCACAAAGTGACCCAATGAATAGGATCCACTTGAAATCTTCAAATCTGCCTCAATACTCTTCTTGGTGAGAAATTTGATGGCACCTCATACTTCTGTGTATTCCCTTCTGATGATTTTCTTGTTAGTGAGGAAAAGGGGGTTTCGTCAGATTTCTGCAGATGTTTCAGCATCCTCAAACTCTCTTCAGGCAGATCTAAAGTATTATATATCTGTTTAAGAGTGAGCATAATCTGATTAGCAGCAAATCATTTCACGACCAAATATATGTCATTTAAAAACATAGAGTGGCTATGCTGTACAGCTGCCTTTACAAATGTAATTGCTGAAGAACAAAAGCAATAAAAAAACACATGTTGATTAAAAGACAAGACTGTGTTATTAATGTGCCAGTAATTTTCCTATAAAAGTCATCCTGCAAAACCTATAGTCAGTATTCTGCACAATTTTCTAATGAGTATGAAGACGTAGACTGCAAACAAATCCAAAGAATTCATATAATGTTTACATAGAATATAAATTCCATATATGGACTGGGGAAGTGGTGAGGACTTTTTCTAATAAAAGTCTCTGATTCTTTAAAGGACAGTTAAAGATTGTTATTTATACTACATGCCAGTTCAAGGGAAATCAACACATTATATTTTTACAAAATCCCCTGTGTGGATTCATGCTACTTCTACGAAGCAAGTAGATACCTCATGCAAGAGAGTTAATACAAGTATGAATGTAAGTAAGCTATTTCCAAATCTTTTGCATTTGTCTGGCTATCTGAATGTTCACTTACCCTTTCCAATGGGGCAGTATTTTCACCTACTTCCTGAGAAAAAGCAGAAGTAATGGGACAAATGATGGGAAATTGAGGTGGTGTAAAGAGGAGAGTATTGGATTAGTAGAGAGAGTCAGGTTCAAATGCCATTTTAGCCACAAAACATTCAGGGCAGTTTTGAGCTGGTCACTTCTGTTTTAGCCTAATGTACCTCATCAGTCTGGGAGAGTAATTTGCTTGGGAAGAATCATGCCTGAGCTGACTTTGAAAGAAGGGAGGAGAATAAAAACAATGAACAAGCAAAATATAGTCAGGGAAATAAGCACACTGGGTATATATACTTCCTATTTTACACCTATGTTCTACCTGGGAAGAAGTATAGTTCCATGTGTCATTTTGTGTTTTTATTTATTTGACTGCCAGCAGAGAGGTGGTCTGGATCCATAGTTTCCTTTCAGTGTTGGAAAAAGCATCGTACAAATGCTGGAGGAAGAGTCAGCCCATTACTTTCATTAAGTTGTCCTCCTCTTCATCCTCTCTGCCTCTTCCTTGAGTTGAATTAACTCCTGGTGATTTTGTGGACACGTCCCTAGAGTTTTCATCACAGCAATGTGCAAATGGGTTGCCATTGCCTTGACCCAGGAATTATTTTGACTTCACAGTTCTAGCCTATAGCCCTGGGATTTTTTAGTGTATCTCATGAACCAGGACCAACCTTGTTCAACTTTTTGAGGTCAGGTTTGATTAGGTGTTAATAGCATTTCTTTTTTGAATGTAGGTGTGTTTGGTCCATGCGGAATAGCAGGAAGACGTGCTTCTATTTTCTATGTGGGGATCCAGAAAGAGGGAGATCCTGAGGCCTTACTCATTGTCGTATTAGGCTATCGGCAGCTGTGAAATGAAATGGATATGTCCCTAGCCAAGAGGGGTGAGTGAATTTCTTCCATGCCAGTAGTTTATCATTCTGCAAGAGCTTCCCTTCCCTGTGTTTTATTCTGTATTTCCACCACATGCATAGTTTGATGGTAGTTACTTTGCATGTGCACACAATCATTATATGGTCTTATTCATGAGATTGCTTCATTACAAGTAAAGTTATCATATATTGCATCAGAACTGTGCAAAGCCTTTGAAAGCAGTGCTTTAGAATATGTGGAAGTAGGTGCTGAGCATTTCTTTCCAAATCTGAAATGGTTTGCTTCTCCCATGGAATTCATGGCCAACCCTCAATCACAACTTTAGTAGAGCTGCCAGATGACCACTAGATGGTAGCATAACATCATGTTAAACCAGTGTTTCTCAAACTTGGCAACTTTAAGATATGTGGATTTCAGCTCCCAGAATTCCCCAGCCAGCTTGGCTGGGGCTGGGGAATTCTGGGAATTGAAGTCCAGACATCTTAAAGTTGCCAAGTTTGAGAAACACTGCATTAAACTAATTCTTTGCCACCATCAAGTGGTTGTCTGGCTTTTTTGTGACCAAATCTGGTAGCCTTAATCAGGAACAAGGAAGGTGCTTTTCCCCTTCCTATTACTTGCAAAATACCTGAACTAACAATATATTGGTAGTCAGTTTGTTGAGGCTTAGGCCTCCTGAAGCATATTACCCAGATTATACCCCCCCAAGAAATGAATTGGCATCAAAATAACTGTTTAAAACAGTATTTGAAGATTATTAAGCTATACAGCGGCAAAGAGAAGCACAGATGAGTGTTAGGTTTAAACTAAAGAAATACAGTTCAAGGAGGAAGCGTGGACAAAAGTTCAGTAGGTAGGCTCATCCAAGATGGACATTAAGCCTCAGAGAAAAGCTAACTTGGGAAAAAACCAGACAATTTGCCTCAAACAAAATACAATCAACCCTAACACAACTCTGATCATTCACTGCATCTATAAATCTGGGTTAAGTGATTTTCCTTCTTCAATAGAACTACTAGATCTGCTTTGCAACAAATCATATGACCAAAAAATTAGAGTTTTCTATGTCTATTTGCTGTCCATTAATAGCACTCTGAATTTTGCAGTCTGGATTTGATGATTCTATTCCTGGACTGGGATTAGATCTCTTCTCCTCTCCTCCTCCCTCCCTCCCTTCCTTCCTTCCTGGAGAACATCAACAACAAGCCTCCCACCCACTTTTCCTTCACTATTTAACCTTAAAGGGTGAGGGGTAGGAATTGTGCCTGCTTGGGGATTTAGACAACTCATAAACTTCCTTACTAGAACTAGAAAGGATTGTTCCACAGTCAGTAAAGAACTCTGCAGAATTCCAGAGCTTGCTTAGTTAGAGGAGCTCATTCCGATATTGTTAAATCGGCTGTATTTTTTTTTTTTTTTCAGGCTCTTTGGCTGCTTCAGTCCTTGTTCTTGCATGCATAACCACTTCACTTTTTTCAAAGGATTTCTATCCCCCAATTAATTCTATTTTTCCTTCTGCCATCTTTACAGCTCCCTGTTACATAGCATCCTTAGTGAGAAAAGATGAACTCTGGTCTCTTCTCTTGAGTGACTATTGGAGCTTAAACCATAAACAAAGATTTATTTTTCCTTGCACTGAGAAGGAGCAGAAGGAGGTATCACCATAATGATTTCCAATAACTGATTTATCTGAATCAGTACAGTAAACATACTTTTCTGCAGAGGATTAGTTTAGCTATTAAAAAAAAGTCATTTGGGGGGGAAAATCTTAAATTAATCCTCTTACTTTACCATTTATATAAATAAATTGAGGAGCATCAAAAATGCTAACAAACATCTGCAGTGCATTTCTAAACATATCTTTGGGTGCATTTTCTCCTTAACATCGGGTTTTAAAACAAAGCTAGAGATAGCAAAAACAAAACAAATAAAAAAGTTAAGCTTGGGTGTGCTTAGGGTTTACGTGAAGATGACATCAGTCTTATACACACAATGAATTATCCCCCACTCATCCTCCAAGAAACTCCAGGGCAGGTTTTCTGCTCCCAAAGTACATTTTTTTCCATGTTATGTTATCCTGAAACTCCTGCCCATCTGGGGTAGCAGGCTATCCTTCTTCTTCTTTATTTATTTTTATTGCTTTTAAAATAATAACAGAAAAAGAAAAAGAAAAGAAACAAAAGACAAAGATCATTATGCAAATGCATACATTCTCATAAGGAAAAAAAACAACTCATAAAAAGTGCTGTAAAAAGGTAAAAAAATACAACAAGTAGAAGAAAAAAGAAAAGAAACAAAATAGAATATATCGTTATAACAGTTAACAGTTACAATTCTAAATATACTTATCTGATGTAAACATTATTCAAGTGCATATATATCAACTTTGAATACACTTATATAACTATTGTTTTTTTAAACCTACTGTGTTTTGTATAAATGAGTCCCATATTTCATTATACTTGTCCATACAAAGTCTACGTCTATAGGCAATCCGCTCACATGTGGCAAATGTAATCAGGTCTTCAATCCATTGAGTGAAGGGGGAGTAAAGATACATTTATCTTTCCAATGCTGCAATATCAGTCTTTTGGCCATAGTAAGGGCATGGAGAATCCATTTACGTTGTCCAGATGTCAATTTCCATGTACTAGGTATATAGTTCAAAAGAATATTATCCTCTGAAAATTTTAGCTTTTGCCACATGCTTATATTTATATAGTCCACTAGTTTCTCCCAAAACGTAGTAAGTATAGGACATTATAAAAACATGTGTTTTAAAGAAGCATCATTCTTATGACATCTCCAACAAAGTGCTGTCTTAGACAGTCCTTTTCTATATGAATGTAATAGAGTCCAGTAAATTCTAAATATAAGTGGAATGAAGAATTAGAGGTTCCTATATTACTTAGACATTGGGAGAGTATCTTAACTTCTATAGCAAGAGTGTCAATGGACCTTAAACTACAAATTATACAACAAAAAATAATATTTAGAAATCATTGGGATAGATATCCTATCAGTTAATTTCATGCTAACCCCAGCAGTTTGTCAGCTACACTGCAAAGGAAGGAATGCCCCTTCAACTGAGTCAATACTTATTATACTGTCTAATATCTTTTAATGTAGTCTTAAAAACTCATGGATGCTACAATGGCTGTAATTCTTGCAAATAGAAGGTAGCTGGATTGCAACTCAGCAGAAACCTTTTTAATTACTCTCCCCTCTATATTTTTTCCTTCCTTCCTTCCTGATCATTTTACCATTTTTCTGGTCACTTGAGGTAGAAGGGTTTGATCCCCAGCTTCAAACTGGCCACACCTAAGCTAGGAGATATCTTAGCATGTTCTAAGAACTTTCTCAGCTAACTGCTTCTTTTTGGAGTTATCCAGCCTGGATAACTACAAAGTTCATGGTGCAAAAGAAGGTTCTTCTCAGTCTTCTACCATTCTCTCTGCAGGAGATGGCTGAGACAGCTTTAAGTAGATCAAAGCAAAGCAGCGTGGTTTCTTTGCTTCAGTCCTAGATGTGAAGGAACCGCTTTCAAGGGGATGCTTCATTTGAAATTTTGTTGAAATGAAACACTCCTTTGAAACTTCACCAAGCCCTCATTTGTTTGCTTGAGAGGCAATGGTCAGAAGAGAATTGAAATCAGTCAGGTTTATATACTAATATAATATAATCCAACAATATCAAGATATCACTCTTATTTTATTCAGGAAATCAAAGATTTTGCATACCGTTGCATATTAAAGTCCTCATCAGGTTAAGAATTATTTGTATTTGAAGCATGCTTCTTTGTGCATATTTTAAGAGGAAAATGGAAATTATGCATGTCTCTCCTAAATGAATTTGCCAACTGGATCTAAAAACTTGTAGAGCAGTTTGATCTATAGAAGTCAGTAAGTGAAGCATTCTGTGACAAGACTAAGCTGTGGTTAAAAACAGTTGCTGAAATAATTTGAAATACTGGCAGTTGTTCCTTTTTCTTCCCTGACTGGCCTATTGAGTTACACATGCATCAGATGGACTGGAGACTACCCATTCCACTCAGTCGCAGCATATTGCCTTAGCACTAATGCATGCAATTTGTATCAGCATTTCAGTCATTCAACTGGAGAACTTGTATGGTTTAGCAAGATTGCAGCTTCTTGTACACCCAGAATGCATGGCTCTGTAGTCCTCAGTGAACAGACAAAGGCAATTGTGCCAGTCTCAGATTTTAAAAGGCTTTGAAGTAAGTAGAAACTTGAGAACTACAGTTTCCTTAAAGCAGGATAAGCAACCTTTCAAAGGCCAGAATTGGATTTAATGTTTTGGGATCTGAGAGCCAGGCTGATTATATGAAATGGGTGGGGTGGATAATTCATATACAAGCTGAACATTTTACATTTTTTCCTTTAGATATTGGAGAGTCATTTGTGCTTGGTTTGCAAGGCTTACCCAACTGCTGTTGGGACTTCCGACTTCAAAATGGCCAGAAGCCACACCACTGGTGCAGTCATAGTTGTAGTAGTTCAAGGGACTGCAAAAAAGGAGTTTGGGAATTGTGTGATGCCCTAGGGCAGTGTTTCTCAACCTTGGTGACTTTAAGATGTGTGGACTTCAACTCCCAGAATTCCCCAGGCAGCTGGCTAGGAATTCTGGGAGTTGAAGTCCACACATCTTAAAGTCACCAAGATTGAGAAATACTGCTCTAGAGAGACAGGTTGTCCACCATTACCTTAAAGTTACAGTAATCTTCTCTGGATTCAGGCTGAACAAATTTATTTTTCTTCTATTGTATAGTTTGGCCCCCATTTCTAGACCTACCTCTGTGCCTTCCACAGCAGAATATGGTTTCCCAGCAAACAAACAGTGAGAAAAAAATGCCAGCTTCTTTTCTTTTAGTCTGATTTTACCATTCATAAATAAAACGCATCCTTACTATAGTTTTGCTCTTACTGGTGCATGATCTGAGAAAAAAGATGACAACGTTTTCACTAGCTACTTGCTTCCTCTCATTTTTGGAATAGCTGCAGGGGTTTGTTAGCATTGGTGGCCTAGTGGCTTTATTTTCTCCAATCCCTTGTCTGTGTTTCTATCCTGCTTTAGCAAATTTTGATTTTAGCAGGCAGTGAGGGGAGTTTCCACTCAGTTTTAGTGAAACCGAATCTTGACCCACCTTTAATGGCTGGCCATTTGAGCAGCTGTTATAAATAACCCTTTCCTCTTTGCTTTCTTAAAGTCTATTTTGCTAATACATTGCATGTTAATTTCAACTGCCCTCTTGAGCTGAAGCAATTATATGACATAAAATAAACGTGCTAGGATTTATTTTATTGTCATCCCCACTTATCTTTTAGAATACTGTGATTCTGGGTTTGTTTCATGAAAGGGGGGGAAAAATCAACAACATAGATGAAAGATGCTTAAGGGTGCCAAGTGGCTTAGTTGAAGCCTATCTTTCCCTTCCCTAGGCCTTCCAGTTAAATAAATTCAGCATTGTTTAAACATAATGTCAGTTTGCATAACATTGCGCAGCACATTCTAAACAACGGTGGATCTCTGCTGCTTGCATTATAACAACATTGTTTTGTGCTCTCTGCTTCCCTGAGCAATTCCAGGATGCTGTCTTATAAGATCAATTCCTTTAAAACAGGCAACCAAGCAGCCTCTATACCTTCTAGATTACATCATTCATAAGCCCCAGTCAGCAGGTGCAGAGTGCCAGAGTGCCTACCTCTTAATAGATTTTAATACTCATCCATCCTCCTAACTACCAGACGACAAAGGAGAAGCAGGCAGGAACTTAATGCAGCTAAAGGATGTGGTAAAAAAGATTTCCTATCCCTTGCTGCTTATTTCAAACTTGTATTAGCAGTCGTAGCAATAGCACCCTTGATAATCATGGAAAGCAATTTTTTTTTTAACATTTATTTATTACTAGTGCTTTTATACCGTTCCCGTTTCTATTAAAAAAAAAAAAGAATCTAAGAAACTTACGAAAGTGGCATACAATAAACTATGCAATACTTTTAACACATAGCGATGGACGTCATTGGTACATACTTCCATGGCATGTCTAACCCCAAAAGTTTACCCTAAACAAGTTTTCACTGATTTTCTAAATATTAACAAGGAAGGACTGGTCTTAATTCTGGAGGGGAGATATAGGTATTACTACTCACTTCTGAGTCCCTCCTACCATCACTCGTTGGGTGAGTAGAGCTAGACAGCTTCTCTCTAGGTAGCTGTAGGAATATATTATTTTGCTGCCCTCCCCCTGCAAAAACCCTGGTCGATGTTTGAGTCAGTTGTCTCCCAGTGGCTGGGTTTACACATCCTGCTAGGTCATGATGTAGTTGGTTTGTGGTTGAACCCATCTCTTACTTGAGTGAAAGCTAAGTGATTCAGCAAACCATGGTTTAAAAAGCTCTCACTTTGCATTGCATGTGAACACAGCCAGTAACTACTGAAGCCTTCCCTGTACCTTTCTCATCACAAAATTCAAACCTTTTGCCTCTCATGCCTCAGAGAGGCAAAAGCATTCCTGAGGTCCTCTCTATACCAGCTTTGATTTTGCTTCTGGACTGAAGATAATCACCTCATCTTCATGGTCTGCCATTTATTTTGTTCAGTTTGACTCTGGGTGGCTCATATAATTAAATAACCAAACAACAAAGCCAATAAACAAGATACAAAAATCAATAAAAACAATAACTCCTTTAAAACCAGATTAAAACCAGATTAAAACCAGAAAACATAATAAGCAGGCAAGTGCTAGTCATGCGTCAACCAATACAACCATCTAACAGGCTCTGAACCATAACTGGATCCCCAGGTACATTGACAGAACTATGTCTTTTGACTGTGCCAATCTTTTATGTCTCCACCTTCATGATCTTCAAAATAAGTGATAACTTCTACTTGTGATTGGGGAAATAAATGAAATTATTTCTGCTCAGAGTCTTTATGGAGTTGAGCGGCCTTATAAATGTGATAAATAAAATCAGAATGGAACCTTAAAAGGGATATATTTTATGAAGTCTATTAATCTTCCTTCATAGTGGTGTCTCTCTATATCCCACTAAAGTAAGTCAGTCATGTGGCACTGTGATGTCGCAGCATTGATTGCATCATTTGCTTTTCCTTGCCTCCCCCAGGGATACAAGTGGTCTAAAACTATTCCTCCAGAGCAGTGTTTCTCAACCTTAGCAACTCTAAGATGTGTGGACTTCAACTCCCAGAATTCCCCAGGCAGCCATGCTGGTTGAGAGACACTCCAGAGTGTCTATAATTAGTATCGAGGCCTAATTTTAGGAAGATCTCAATCTGATATCAAATACCTCTGCAAGTGATGAGCACAGACTCTTGGAGAGGGTTCTTTATTTTATTTTTTTCCCCTTTATTATTTTTTTTTCCTATCTGCTTCCTGGGAAAGACCAGAACATATGAAAGAAAATAAGAGAGTCTGATCCATTTTTGACTTTGCCATCTATTTTTTAGTTCAGCTATCACTGGTATATACAGTTCTGAAAAGGAGGAAAAACACACTCTTGTTTTTGACTTGAAGGAAGAGGGATTTTTTTTTCCTCCAAAACATTGGGCTTGTACAATACAACCATCTAATCCTTTGGCACCTATAGTTTTAATTGTGATTACTCCTTATAATATTTAATTCAATAAGTGGGTGCCAACAGAAGTACTGATACTGAGAAAACATTAATGACAACACAGCCTGTCAGCATACACTTGGTTTTTAGGAGATGAAACTAACATTTTAAAATACAGGTAGTCCTTGGTTAATGACCACTTGTTCAGTGACGTTCAAACTTACAACAGCACCGAATGAATAGTAGTTACAACTGGACCTCTTACTTATGGCCTTCACAGCATCCTGCAGTCATATGATCACTATTTGTGACTTTCCCTGTCAGCTTCCCAGAAGCAAAGTCAATGGCTAAACTGGCAGAAATTTGGAAGTTGTGGTCACATGAGGTCCTCGTTTAATGACCCACACAGTCCTCATTTAATAATGACAACTAGGACTGCCAGAACTGCTGTTGCTAAGCTGGAACAGTCACATGGTTTTTCGACTTACCACATTGCTTAAAGATGGAGTTTCCAGTCCCAATCAGCATTGTTAAATGAGGGCTACCTATAAACCCTAAATCAGCCAATTAGAACTTATAAGCACAGTAGATTGTTACATATCTGTTGGAAAAGAATAATAGCACGGAGTGGCATGGAAAGAAAAGGAATGGTATAGCAGATTCTGAAGAGAGCCATGGCTAGCCATAGAAACCTTTAAGAGGGCAATTCCTATTAGAGTCCTACTTGTACTATTACTGCTACTACTAATAATAATCAATTTGTTTGACATAACATAATAGTACTCACATACTGATATACTCAATGTTTTCCTGTAATAGGAAATGCTGCCATTGGCAACTATTATGCCTTTTTATACTGGTTTGTTATGAGGGGGGTGGGGACATGAGAAATTCTATTTGAAGCTGTGCATTTTCTCTGAATTCTAATAAGCCAATTTAGAATCATAAAGGATTCTGTTCTATGTTCCAGTCACACAGCTCTCTTTCCATTAGCCTGAACTATTATGATTAATTCTTTCAATCTACATTTGCTCAGCTTGAACAAGAACAAGTGCATCTTTTATAAAGTATTGTTAAATAACCTGAAGATAGCTAGCAAATGTTTTCCTTAAGGAAGCAAAACAAAACAAAACTTCATTTTGCAATTTACTTCTTTTTAGCTGATCCCTAATGCATCCTTGGTCATTTACAAAATGGCCTCTTATCAAATAAATATATCCATATGGGAAGCTGCCTGGCTAAGTGTTGAGAATAATTTGTCACATTTCTTTCCCAGATAAGAAATCTGGGAATGCAGTGGAGAGGTGAAATGCTCTTAGACATTTAGACATAACAGGGTACTACCAAAAACATTGTTGATCACCATGTTTTTACGTGAGATAGGATAAACTTCTTATAGGCAGGAGGAGGAACCCAAGGGCAAGTTAGGGTCTAGAGTTTAGCGTTTGCGCACCTAATGTGCAAACAAATGTTTAAAGGTTCAGAACTTGGCATTTGCATATAAATCTGGAAAAATATCCACTTGAAACCTTGACCAACAGCTTTAAGTCTGTGAAAACAAGACTTAAACAACATTGAGATGGAAAGACCTGTCATTCCAGCCAAAGATTGTGGTTTAACTCAATAACTTCCTAAAGCAGTGTTTCTCAATCTTGGCAGCTTGAAGATGTGTGGACTTCAACTCTCAGAATTACCCAGCAAGCCATGCTGGCTGGGGAATTCTGGGAGTTGAAGTCCATACATCTTCAAGTTGCCATGGCTGAGAAGCACTGTCCTAAAGCCTTTAATTTGTCAGTAAGAAAGGATATGTTCATTGTAAACCATGTTCTTGGTGGAAAAGTTTGGATTGTTTTTATGGCTGCAGCAAGCAAGATATTTTATTAGCATAGGTTATGTTATCTACATCTGTCTCAAAAGACTGTTCTCTGTTTAACAATTGCAGCTGCATTCTTAGGTTGAAACCTGATTCATATGCTACCAGAGCAATGCCTGAAAATGTGTGTTTAAAGAAGTGAATGCATTCACTATAATTGTGCTGTATCATTATGCCAGAGTTGTTATGGCTATGAAGATTTTTTCTGAGATGAACCATTTACAGCTATTTTTGCTTGAAGGGAAAACAAAGATTTTGTTTTGCCACAGGCTATAATCAGATGGTGTTAGCTGAAAGTGTAATATACATGGTCATCAGAGAGATTTCCTTATATTATGGTGCCATAAAATTTTTAAGCTGTCACTCAGTGATAATGCACGTGTTTGGCTTGCCAAATATCCTAGATTAATTCACTGGCATCTACTGATAGATCTGAGATCCTACAAAGCTGCTTCGAGTTAGGCTAGAAATGGAAAACATTTGGCTAATTTCTGGACCTTCCCAAGGTGAAATTTGCTGAACCTTGTTGGAACTTCTCAGTTCTGTCAATGGGCAATGAAACTATATCCAGAGTGTCAGGTTCAGCCCAAAGAACTCCACGAGACAGTGCAGTATGGTTCTGTTGTGTTTATTAGCTTCACCTCAATACAGAAATCTCTCCAGACTGAACCTAAGTTCCCAAGCCAGCAAGCCACAATACCCTGAATTCCTTAGGGTGGTGCCAGCCTCATCTTCTTAAACTTCCCACACTCCTGTTGAGGGCTAAGGAAACGCTTATCTTCCTTAGCGTGGCCTTCATAACACCATTCCATCACACCGAGCTTGTTTCTCCATAAAACACTAAGAAAAGGAAAAACAGGAAGCTGTTGAGTGACAAAGAGGTCTAGATTTCTAATTACACCCGAGTTTTCATGAGTACCTTTAAAGGACTTGTTTGTCTTCAGAAAATATCATTTCAACCCAAAACCTGAAGACTTAACATGTTTAATTTGGGGCTTTAGAACAAACAAACAGAATCTAAACAGTCTTATCAGCAAAAACTAGTGATTTGCCCCCAAATTTCAGGGATTTAAACTTGAGGGGCTCTGGAGAACAGATAAAATATTGGGGGATGCACTGATTATGGCAGCCGTGGCCTTTGCACAGATCAGTCTTATATGCCAATTGTACCCATTCCTGGACCAGGAGGCCTTGCTCATGATCAATCACACCTTAGTCACTTCCTGTTTGGATTACTGCAATGTGCTTTATGTGGGGCTGCCCTTGAAGACCATTTGGAAGTTACAACTGGTCCAGAATGCAGTGGCATGGACAGTATTGGGTCGTCATAGTTTCACCCGTGTTACACCTCTATTGTGTGAGCTGCACTGGCTCCCAGTTTCCTTCTGGGTGCAATTCAAGATGCTGGTTATCACCTTTAAAGCCCTACATGACACAGGACCTGGTTATTTGCAGGACCACCTCTCCCTAAGAATATCCACCCATCCCACTAGAATGGACAGGCTAGGCATGCTCCAGATCCCTTCTCTGAAATTCTACCACCTAGTGGGACCTCAGAAGCAGGCCTTTTCCTTGGTTGCCCCTACCTTATGGAACCCCTCCCCCCAGAGATTCAGCAGGCCCCCACCCTTTTAGCCTTTTGGAAGGCCATCAAGACCTGGCTTTTTACCAAGGCGCTGGGATAGGATCGAACAGAACAGTAAGAATGGAATGAGGGTAATTGAAGCTTGCTAAGAGGATGATTAAGGCCCAGGATTGTTGGTTTTTCTAAAAATCATTTTACTGTTTTATTGCTTTATGGTTATGTTTTATAGTTACCTGTTTCGTTGCTGTTGTGAGCCGCCTGGAGTTGTTTAAGATGGGCAGCCATACAAATCTTTTAAACAAACAAATAAACATTTTAGATTACCTTTCCCTACATAGATGATTCAGGGTGAAACTGAGAAGAGGTAAAGGGAAGTTGATGCTAACTATTGTTCAGCCCTTGCTACCAAATTTTGCTTAGAAGAGAGCACTGATCTGTCGGTGAGTAGCTTTAATAAAGCCATTTTAGCTATTGCATGCCGAAATTCAGATGATAATTTCTGAAGAAGAGTTGTGGCTTTTAGGTTAATATGAAATAGCTCAGCACAGCATAGATTATTAAGCCTGCTGAGCAGAATGGATGAGACTGCTACTAGTTTTCCTTTCTTTGTAATTTCAAATGAATAAGATAACTGCTGGAAGAATATTTTGGACTCTGAGAGTTGAGTGTCCACTCCATTCCCAGAATGGATCATTTATATCATTTACGAGATTTTGTGATCAGAGTATGGCATATCCATCCTGGGCCTGCTGCAAATGGCAAATTTAACTGAATCCACTCAGTACAGTAAAATGCTTCAATATTAGTGTCTGTTATTGATATTCCTGCTGGGTTATGTTAAAATTTAAAGCACTGGTTTTTAAATCTGTGTATTTATTAGAGCTGTATCCTGTTTTTCATTCAAGAGCTCAATGCAATGTACACAGCACTTCTTCCTTCCATTTTTTCCCTACAATAACAGCCCTGTGAGGTAGGTTATTGAGAAAAGTATCAGCCCCAAAGTCATCTGGTAAGATGCCATGGCTGAGGGTGGGTTAATCAGCAAAAACATTTCAGTAACTTAATCCTGAGAGACTCTGGAGGGCAGAGCTTGGGTTTCCCCACTAATAGTAAAGCACCCTAACCATTGTACCCCACTGGGTCTTTCTTAATAGGCTCCCAATCTTCCTTAAAAGACTGAAGAATCAAGAGAAAGGCAAAGGGATGACATGGAGTTTCTTTTTAACTCTTACTGTTTCCATCAAAGAGGGAATATTTTACCCTGCTTGATAAGCTAGCAGTACCAAAAAACTTATCCTGCACACAGAGGTCAGAGGTCATGGGTCTGGTAAGGAGTTTTGCTTTGGAGGCCCCACAGGTTGGGTGAACCCACCTACCTGCCCATCACTGGCACAGATACAGAAAATCCTAAGTGTGGGCATGGTGCTGGCTCACCAAGTTGTGAGGCTGAAGAAGAGAATTGTGCATGACCACAGTCCAACACAATCAAATGTTTATATGCAAGAATTATATTACATGCCATAAGCATTCAGCTAAACACAGAAGCAAACTTGTGTTGTTGCCCTCTTTAGTATGCTTCCCTTTTATTGTTTTTAATTTTTAAAATTGAAAATAATTTTTAAAAACCAATTGGAACATCTCAGCTTTTGCTCATTATTATAAAGGATAGGGGAGTTGATTGAACAGGTTCACATTCTTCTAAAGAAACTGCTTCTGCATTAAAGTTATTGGAATCAACATGCATAATGCCATTAAAGCAATTAAAACAACTAAGACATTAATTTCAAAGGAAAAATGCATCAGTATAAACATTGGTGCAGAGAATGATTAAATTATACTTGTAAAAGGTTAATGCTGCCATTTACCTTGTCTTAAAATTTTAATTTAGATAATTGGGTGGAATTTTGTGATAAAACAAGTCCATTTATCTACTCTGATTTTTTCCATTCATTTTTTATACAAGTGAATGTTAATGTATTGTTGAAGTCTAAGTTTTGAAATATTATAAATTAGCAGGCTTAGCTATAAGTTACTAGCAGGTAGATTAATGAAAGTCCTAAATTAGGGATGCATGGCAGGTGTCCCAAAAAGCAGAGATAACCCACTGCTTAATTTCATGAAAGTTACAAGAACACAGAGGAAAAAAATCAAAGAGAGGAAAATGGGGCAGGTAATACTGAAATGAGAAATAAATATAAGGAAGCATTATCAGGAATTCTGGCAGGTTTATGTGAGCAGTCAGATGTTATTTGTATCCACATCTAGGAAGCCTTACCCTCAAAGAGACAAAACAACAGTCAAAAGATTGTTGACGTGGTAATCTATCCCACTTTAAGGATGCCCAGATGTGTTCCAAACATGGCCTTGAGTCTAGAAGTTGGGGTGATTAGAATTGATGCTAAAATTTAACAAGCTATCTTAGTGTGGCTGAAGACCCATCTGGCTCCTATTGGACTGTTTTCCTTTTTAATATCTGATAATCATAAGTCACAATGGAAAAGTACTATGAACAAATTGAGATCATATTGTCCCTCCCTAGATTATTGGTTATTCCAGGAGAAGAGAAGAGAAGAGAAGAGAAGAGAAGAGAAGAGAAGAGAAGAGAAGAGAAGAGAAGAGAAGAGAAGAGAAGAGAAGAGAAGAGAAGAGAAGAGAAGAGAAGAGAAGCAAACAACCAAGCCCAGAGAGCACCAAGACTCCATATTGGTTGTTCTCAGTGCTGGATAAGGCTAAAGTGGCTATGAAGTATTGGGCATTGGGTACATAGAGTGGCAAAATAACATATCCCAAATTACAGGGATCTATCACTCTCTCATGGAAACCCACAGTATCTTCCCTGAGGCTTATCTGTTTTCACTTATTTACTCAAAGTACTGATAGGCATTCACCAAAGCTCCATTAATTACCTCTCTTTTATCTCATAGATGCTGGATACAATGAAGTTGCAATTCCCAGAGATTACAGTATGCCCTTGCAATGCAGGGAAGATTGAGAAGAACAAACATATCCTTGTACACTGCATGTTCTATGCTGATTTTCAGCTAAGGCTAATTCAGCCTCTCTTAATCAATTTCTCCAGTCACGCAGACAGACTTTATATTGATTATTTACTTTCTGACAGGAACCAGAGATTAATTCAGTCAGCTGTAAAATTTTGTTTTTTTGCAGCAAGAACCTGTTGTAATGTTGTATCCTCCATGGGATCAGGTAGACAATATCATATAGGAGAAGATGACAGTTACTAACTTTATTAGTCTACTGTATTTTGATTGTGTGTCACACTACTTTTGATCTGGTCTGAGATTATCACAACGTCATTGCTCTTGGTGTGATATGTAGCTAGGCAGAGGGAGTAATCTGGACTCGCAGTCTTTCCCCCAGAGACTCAGCCACCTGGCTCCATTGAAATAATTGTTAAGTACATCATCCTTGTCCACCAAATTGTTTCTTACATGGTACACGATAGAAGAGGGATTACCTGAAGTCTTACTTTCCATCTATGTTCTGCTTCTGTTATGATGGTAAAAAGATTAAAGCTGGGACAGCTGAAGACCACTCCCTTTGGGACTGTCCATGCTAATTACCCACAGTATGGTTTTCAGTGGCTTTGGAAAGTTCTGTGTCCTTTTGATAGATAGAGATAATGGAAATTGTTGCTGTTTTTTATGTCTTTGTCTGTAATGGTGTGTGGGAATGACCTTGGGAAACAGGGAGTAAAGCTACAGCCAGGACAATGGTCAGATAAAAAGTAGCTGAGCCCACAGCAGGAATGTGGGTGTGGCAAACATTCAGAAGGGACCGTGCCTAGTTTCTTGGGCTGTAAAGGTGATGAGGGAGACATGTCAGGCCTAGCCCAAGGAACTCCTGGAGACTGTGCAGGTTCAATCAGCAAGGTTTATTAGCTAGCGCTTGATTACAGAATCTTCTCAGACTGACCAGTAGTTCCCAGGCACAAGTCTCTACTATCTTCTGGAATGTTTAGGGATGTGCCAGCTTTCTTTGCTTATCTCCAGAGCGTTGGTCTGGAGATGAGAGCACCGTTTTCACCCCACTTCCTCCATTCCAGTCCGTCACAAGACATGAACTTTCAGATTTGCAAGACTGATGTCAGCCTTGTGAGATAGTCCAGACAAGAAGCACATCCAGATGTACTAATTCCACTTCATTGTAAGGTTACATGAACAGAATCTTGTAAATCTGAAAGTACTTTCCCACAGACCATTACACACTCTCTTTTTCCCTGCTTTTGACTGATTTTTATCTTGTTTTTAAACTACATTTAATTGTTTGGATTTTTTTGCTAGCTATACTGAGTGGTGTGTGTGCATGCTCTGATCTGAACATAAGAATTGATTGGGAGTGTGCTGGCTGCAAATTAAACTGGAAATCACCCTCAGTAATTTTCCAAGAATAACAAGGCTTCATTATTTTCATATTTTCATGTTGAAGCCCAACAGCATTCTAGTATTCTTAGGTTGGCTTCCTCCTCCAAGGTAAACACTGAGAGATTTTATTGTGTGGAGACTGACACATCCTCCCCCATTATTCATTCCTGCCCCTTGTTCTGAACCTTTCCATTAGATATAGTTGAGCAATTGCAGTTGTTCAAAAATCCATTGTTTTCCTGAATGTTTGCTTGCTTCTGTACCCCCTGAGGTCCAGGGAGTGGGGATGTATAAGAGGGCCCTGAATGAACAAATCTCAGAACTTTTGGCTGCCTGAATTGGTAAGCAATGGGTATTCCCATCACCACTGATGGCATCGTATGATGTGTTATTGTGAGACATGGCGTCTAATACCTGACATATTCTTTTCCCCATCCTTGGGAAACCTCAGTTCATCTGGAGGGTACCATGCAAAGGAACGATTTTGAAGTAACCACATCTGTTGTCTATGACTACCAAGATGATTACTTTTAGAATCCTAAATAACTCAGAGCCCAAATAACTGAAGGAGTGCCTCTTCCTATTCCAGCCTGCTTGTACATTAAAAGATCTGGGACAAAGATGAGCAATATGATTGTTTTAATTTGGCTGAAGTTCTTTACCTATTCGGGGAGGAAAGTTATCATTTTCTACATACCGACTTCTAATGAATGTGTCAATCCATTGTTTATACATACTGTTCCTAGAGTTTTGCAAAATGTTTTTTTCTCCAGCTCAGTTTATTTGTGTGAATGTTCTCCTCTAATTATGTATTTATGTCTATAGGAATCGTCTGGGGCCCTTCCTTCCTTCCTTCCTTCCTTCCTTCCTTCCTTCCTTCCTTCCTTCCTTCCTTCCTTCCTTCCTTCCTTCCTTCCTTCCTTCCTTCCCAACATTACTACATTTATTGTTTTAATATTGTAGTAATCACTGAATATGTTTTATATAAAACTTCTTTGGCTCTGGCTCTAGATATATATATGTCTGTACAGATCTCAACTAACACTGTCCCCTGACTCTGAAAGTAAACAGAACGCAGATTCAGAAGGAGTGATCCTTGAACACCCAATGGAGCCCTAGCACTTGAAATCCTTGGGAGCATTACAACATGGGATAAGACCAGGAGAGACAGATTGTGGCACTGCTCTTAGATTTTGTCACCATGTTTTCCCTCAACACTTCACGGTCATTACCTCACTAGGATTTTGAAACATCTCCAAGAATAACTATTCTTGCCCTTGAAAGCCTCCTACAAGACACCTGGCTCTCCACAGTCAACAACTATGGTGGACACCTTTGCAGATATCAGCACTGCCTCTGAAACAACTACATCTCTACTACAGAAAACAGAATCAAGGCTGAATAATAGCTGGATCATGGAAAGATATAAATGGTCCAGTTGGCTTCCAAAATTTTTAAAAACATTTATCAACTCAAGGTCTTCTGCTCCAGTTTGATTAGGACTATGCAATGGAGCAAGCATTTCTGGTTGCTGGACATTATGGGCATCTGTTTACCCTCTTCCACAAGGGCCCTTTGGTATTGTGGGATCCTGCTCAGAAAACAACCTAGGAATATTCTTTCACTTTAGACCTTTAATTGTTCTTGTTTTTGGGATTGTATGAATATCTGAATGGAAAGGAAGATTTTTTTTCAAAGAGGAAACACTTTCAACTGATAAGGAATTAAATTTTCTTGCAGTTTTCTATCAGTCCTCATTCAGTTTGATGAAAAAGAGAAGAATATTGGAGAAATTCTAATGGGTATAATGGGGTGGAGTGTGTTGTTATACTTATTTAGGTATATGGTGACCAAATATTGCATGTGAATGTCCTATTTCTCATAGGACCATTGCTTAGTGTCCTTCAACCTCCCTGACTTTCCATGGTTCTGTTGAATACCAAAGGTAGACATATCCAGAAAAAAAACCTTAGGATTCATTTCCAATTAGAAGTGCAGCTCTAACTGAAAGAAATAGCGTAAAAGTGGATAATAGAGAACATTAAAAATTATATACTGGCATTCATTTCTCCTTCTCTCTCTCCATCCCTTGACAGAACACTGTCCTCTGCTGGTTGGTTTTGGTTCAACAAGAGTAAAACTTTATTTTTTTAAACTGACAGCAATTGTTGGACAGTACCACTCCTTAAAAAAATATGCTACACTTGCAATGTAAAAATCAAATGCTTTGAAAAGAGAGCTGAGATATTAATTCCATATTGCTATCCCCTGCAACTGATGCTACTCAGCAGGTGTCACTACATTTTCTGCCTGTTTTTTTGGGGGGGGGGTTGGACACTTGTAGGAAATTTGCATAACAATGATTCCTTTTAATATTATCTTATAGGAGATGTTAATTGGTTCTGAAGACATCTTTGTTCTACCCATGGCCTGCCTATTATTCATGCTGCTTTGATCTGCATGTTATTTTCAAAGCAGCAGGCAAAGGAAGGCGAAATAGAATTTCCAGAATTTCATTGTGGTTGAAAATTCATAGTCCAGGGCCAAAGCTATGAGAAATATATGAAGACTATGACAGATGAAAAAGCAAAGGAAACAGCTTGCTGGAAAAAGGGGATTCAGAGAGTCAAACCTTAAAATCATATTTAGAGAAAGAAAGAGTAACTGTGAAAATACTTTTCCCTTTCTAAATAGATATTTAAAAGACACACAGACTCACTGCAGTATTAGCCCAATTTTGACATAAGAATGACACAGGGAACTATTATACGTGATTGATACTATAAAGTGTATAAAATGTGTTCTTGATGCGCAACATGAAATAGCTAGAATGTGGCGATGTTAACATCTGATCTGCATTCAAAATTGTATGCACTGTGCATACTTCCATGCATTATGAAACTACTCTTTCAAAATCTCTGCAGAACCATAGGGTATATTACAGCCTGGTGTGTGTGTGTGTGTGTGTGTGTGTGTGTGTGTGTATGTAATTGTCTAACATTTCATTCTTGGTTTTATTCCCCAAATCTATGCCCTTTTAAATGTTGATCGCTTACATTCATCTGTACCTCTTTAGGTGTACTAGAATAGGGTTATTTTAAGAGAGAAAGTCAGAAATAATTGTCACCTGCTGTTAATTTGAGAAATTGCAGACATGAGGTTCTGTTGCCCACATAGGACATCAAGGTTCCTGTTACAACTTTCCTGACATAAAGTTAGAATATTTCATTTATCTTAAACCAACAGAAGGAAACACCCTAGCTCAGTGGCTGAGAACATGTTTTCACAGCAGGTCTTTAGCCACAGGAAGACTCTTCCCTGAAGCTCTGAAAAATGACAGCCAGTTGGTTTAGACAATACTGAGCTAGACGGATCACCATAATAAGGCAAGTGTAGAAGACCTTCAAAAGAAGCTGTCACAAAATCATAAATCACTCTGAAAATTATCTAGAGAAACAGCAGTCTCTTTTTCAGGGAAAGAAAACTTTGAGGGAAATGGAAGACAGGTTTCAGCCTAGTGCTAGCTTTGGCTCAACCAAATTTAGCAGATTCATATGCATCACACCCTTGCCAAGATACAGTATATGACTGAGGACTACTACTTCATATATAACTCACACATTTTTCCATGGCCAGATAATGTATATCTCTATTCTGAAATAGCTTCCTTAGATGAGTTTAACATACAACAGATCCCAGGTGTTATTAATGCTGGAATCAGTTTTGTCTGTTGCTTTCCAATGCCAAAGTTTGATGCCAAGCAATTAATAGATGTAACTACATCTGACAATTAAAATCAACAATAGAGACTACTTGATTAATAGCTTTGAGCAGTATGGGGACTCTGAAGAGCTGGCATGCATGCAGTATTTATAGTTTATCTTTGTAGAGTAATTGGAGTAATTGATAGTAGGAAAGAATACCAGCTTACATATCATAAGCTATAAATTAATTGTTGATCTTCCAGAGCAAGGGAAAAAAAAAAGATTATCTGCACTTACAAAAAACTGGGTAAAATAATGGCACAACTAATCTTTATATTATAAATTATGTCTTCTTTGTCCTCCATTTATTTTTTCCTCTCCAGCTTGAGGATGAAGAAATAATTAATTGCATCTGTGTTTCAGGACGTTGAAGAGATGTTGATGGTGACATGCTATCGTTTATGGGCTATGGTATGATGTTCATTATGCCAGCTACTTCCCCATTTCCATATTGATGTTACAACAGGGAGAATTAGGCAGCCTTGTTCTGTCTATTAAAAACAGAATACAGTTAACACAAAGCATCCTTGCCTGCTAAATGCAATCTCCGCACAACTTGGAAAAAATGCTAATAAATGAATATCTCTTCAGAAAGCACCATTATTTTTTTCCATATAATTGCAATTCAAAACTGCCTCTGAATCAATTAGTCACAATGCTGCATAGATTAATATCCCACATTGAGGCAGGTGTGAAGAACAGAGATGGCATCAAGTTTCAATGCTGGGATTAAGGAAAAGTGTATCTCCCTCAAATCAAGCTCAACTCTGGAGCACATGGATAGATGCATATTGTTTTCTTGGAAAGAATATGGAAATGGATTGTCTTTGGCCTCTTGTAGGATACTTCTCTGACTGCCAATCTAGTCTACAGACCTGGGATTTTCTTGTGGTCTCCCATCTTATTAGCTCAGACCATGACTTTCTTTTCCGAGATTACCCACATTAACTTCATGCTGTCATTTTCCAGTGGTGGTACTAGTCTGTAGTATGAATGGCCAGACTGGGAAAGATCTGCTCTGTTTGTTAATATGTATTAAGGGGCAGATTTTGGTTCTGGCAATTTTTGTACTGATTTTTTAAATTATCTGTACTAAAATTTCTCACATCAGATATAGAGAGGGCGAGGGTACTTAGTTTATAAAATGTATCCATATTCATTCATTGATTTAAAGCATGCACTTTTTTGAAGCTTCTTGGAATGGCCATGTGACTACAGGTAATCCTCACTTAACAATTGTTCATTTAATAATATTTCAAAGTTACCAAGACTTTGGAAATAGTGCTTTACAACCTGTACTCACACTTACAACTGTTGCAAACATCACACCACCACCCTCGCAGTCACATGATTGAGATTTGCAACCTTTTTTACAACAGTCGTTAAGCGAATCACCATAATCATTAAGCAAATCTAGTGGTCATTAAGTGAATTCTGACAAAAAAGTCCATTGGGGAAGCTGGATTCACTTAATGACCACATGATTCACTTAACAACTGCAGTGATTCACTTAACAACAATGTAAAATGGTCGTAAAATTGGGTCTGGTCATCTGGTGACTCACTTAACAACTGCCCCTTAATGACCAATTTTCTGCTCCCTATTGTGGTCATTAAGTGAGAACCACCTTTATACAATGTAAGTAAATATATATATATATATATATATATATATATATATATATATATTTCATGTTATCAGAGGACTGCATGCAAAATTCAGAGGAGAAGGAAGACTAAGGTATGTATAACTGTGCTTCAGGCACATATTAGTTTTGGAGCATAAATTAGGCCACTTTGTATTACCTACAAAGCAATTAATTTCGCCTCCTTTCCTACTCTTTCCAAGATTGACTTGCCAATCATGAACTTTAATGAGAGCAAATAAACATTTAATTGAGAGAGAATATGAAAGTGGAAGCTAAATATGCTCTATGCCTCTAATGACCCCAGTGACTTCACTCATGCAAAATTAAATCTCCTGCTCCTTTTACCTATAGTTCAGACTGTGGTACCACTTCACTGAGAACTAGATCCAAGGACTCATTAGCCATCTTTAAGATTTTAGTTTCACTTAATTATGTGAGGCTGTAGCCTGAGTCATATTACTGGGCTATCTATCTCAGTCTCAGCTTTTCTAGCTATCAACAGAGCTTCTAGCAATGAAACAGGGCCATTTCCATTCTGGCTACCTCATATTGTATCTGGACTTCTCTTGGAATTAGCACAAAAGGTTTTTGCCATTAAAACCCTCATCCCGAATTAACTTCTGTTGGCAATGGAGTGAGAGAGAGGAAGGATTAAGAACTAACCTCCTCCCTCACAGTTGGTTGTGATGCTTTTCCTAATGTTGTTTCCATTGCAAGTGAGTCCTCCCCTCCTACTAGTGGCCTTGACTGATATTGAAAAGTCAAGCAGGCTCAGACCAGTTAGTACTTGGGTAGGAGACCATTGGGAAATTCCAAGCCAGTAGACTAGATTGGGAAGGAAAAAAGGGAAAAGAAAAAGAAATCCTGGAAGAAGGCAATGGCAAAACACTTCTCTGTTATGGCCAAGAAAAATCCATGGAGATGGCCATTATGTCACCAGGAGTCAAGCTTGAGTTGAGAAAAGCTCTGCCTTTAATGTTATCTAAGCCCCTTATTTCACCTTAAAATCAAAGTGATTGTCTTTCAATGGTGCTATTTCTATAAACTTAGGTACTCTTCCAGCACAAATTTCAGGCACAAATCACAGCTACTACATGAGCATGTAATGCAGGATGAGAATACTCATCGTCTGTAAATACAGCAATCACAAGATATATAATTTTCTCCCTCACAACCCCAAATACTGCAAGATAATTGCAATTTGGTCCAATCCATATGAAATACTGTTACATATTAGCAGGAGTGATTTATTGTGATACCCAAATGGCTAGAACTGACTGCACTTCCCAAATTAATGTACTGCTCAAGTATTGTTACGGTCTGATTTTTGCACTTCCTGAATGTTCTGACACATTTCAAAAATATATTAAAAATTCCCAGCTTGAGAGAGAAAATAGGTTTAGAAGTAAGTATTTAAGTATATATTTAAATGTGAAGTTTCATGCAGCTTTTAAAATGCAGATTAATGCATTAAAATGTATTCATAGCATCCATTAAAGAAAGCTATGAATAATGGAAGAACTCATCCAGAAGTAATATATCTTGATTCATTAACCCATCCCAAATGTCTCAGTTAGTTTATAACAGAGGTAGACAACTAACAACCTTTATATTACATGCAGCCTTCAAAGTCTTATTTTGAGGCCCCAGATCCCCTAAAGAATTACACTGCAAAAGAAAAGAAAAGTATTGTGGGTAAGGGTCTTGGAAAGGCTAATTTCCCTCCTAAGTTCTATAAAATCAATCCTATCCTATCCATAAAATAATTGTATCCATCCCCTACAGCCTATGGCTTCCAAATATAATAATTCATGATTTACATTTATTTATTTGCTTATTCCTCAAATTTCTAACACCACTTGACTCCATAAGAACTCTGAGCAGCATTCAATATTAAAAAAAAAAAAAGAATTGGAAAATATATAGCAAATAAAATGATAAAAGTCCAGTAAGACAGCCTAAATACAAAACTTTGTTATATGAGGTCAGCTCCTTACTCTAGTTCAAGGCTTGGGGTAAAATGGCTTTTAGGGTCCATTTAAATGAAATCATGATAGAGTCCATATGGATATGGCTATCTGGGGGTGGGGGATGGGGCTGCTGTTCCAGAGGGCAGATGCCAAGACAGAGAAGGGCCACTTCTTGGTCCCATCAGGGTGGCACTGTTTAATTAATGGGACCCAAAGCACATAGGATGGGTAGACACCACAGGAGACAGGCAGTCCCTCAAATAAATAGGCGATATGCCACAAAGGGCTTTATAAGTAATAACCAGCACTTATTGTACCTGTAAGCCTATTAGCAACCTGTGTAGCTCATAAAGGAAAGGTGCTACATGGGCTTAATGTGGCATGTCCATAAATACTTGTGCTGCTACATGCTGGATCTGCTGCAGCTTTTGAGAAGTTTTCAGGGGTAACAATGTACAGCACGTTGCAATTGTCCAGCTGGGAAGTGATCAAAGTGTGAGTGACAGGTGGATTTTCTGGTCCAGGAACAAATACAATTGGTGCACAAGATGAATTTGTGCAGGGCCCTCCTGGCCATAGCTACCAACTGTTCCTTGAACTGGAGCTACAAGTCCACTGGGCCCTCCAAATTGTGCATCAGTCCTAAGTGGAGCAGTGCAACCTCATTCAAGGGTAAAAATGGAAAATTCACAGTTTTATGTGGTTCAAATATCCACAGCCACTCAGTCTTGCTAGGGATGAGCTTGACCCTGTTCCTTCCTATCCAGACCCCAGCAGCTTCCAGCTACTGGAACAAGACCTTGACAGCATAACTTGGTTGGCTCTGGGTCAAGACATACAACTGGATATTTTCAGTGTATGATCATATCTGACCCTTGCACTGATAGATGACTTCATCTAGCAGCATCATGCAGATGTTAGGAAGAAAAACATCAAGCCTTGCAGCACCCCACACACCAGAGGCCTCAAGTTTGATCTCTCCCACTGTTAACAGCAGCTGAAAGAGAGAAAGGAGGAGGACTACTGCAACATATAAACCATATAGGTGGTCCTGAAGGATACCATGATCAATGGTATTGAAAGCCACTGAAAGATTAAGAAGAGCCAGGACATGGATTGAACATCCCCATCTCTTCCAGAACCTTTCCTAGAAAGAGAAGGTTGAAGCCTGGATGTAAATTGTCCAGGACTGTTTGGTCAGGCAATGGACTCTTGAGGACAGGGTGTACCACCACCTCCTTCAAGGTAGGCAACTCCATCCCTCAGAGAGGATGACACAACAGCATGGACCCATGAGATGGCATTGCAGAAGCATAGTGAGGAGATAAACTATGTGGACCACTTTTTCCCTTTGCGCATATAAGATATACCTGTGTAGAAAGGGTTACTTACCAACTAAGGCAATATGAGTGTAACGTAGCAAACTTTGTATTGTAAATTTCTCCACATGTTTGCACTTAAGTTATTTAGCAAGCTTTGTGGATTGCATTGTCGTATTATAAATCAATATCACCTTTGAGGTTTTTATCCTGTTTGGAATACAGTTCTCTAGCCTAACACTTTCAGGACTGAGAACTGGGGTGGTAGACTGTGGTGAGCAGCTACATACTAGAAGTAAAGTTTCCCATTAAAATATTCTTAGCAAAAGGTCAGTTGCCTGAATTCCCAAGTTATTGACAAGATTGGTCATTAGACCATCTCCTGGTGGTGTCTGCTAGAGGTGATGCCTTATTTAAAATATCTTTGCCAGAGGGTCAACTGTCTGAAGTTATGACTAAGTCACTATTAAGCCGTTTTCAGGTGTTATTTTTATATTCTTGTCCATTAAGAAAAAATATCAAAAGATGGCAAAAAGCTCCAGACACTTTGAACCTTGGCATGGACTCTAAGCCACAAAAGAGTCCTGGACAACTCAAATAGCTCCAGGGAGACTCTGCATTGCCATTTTGTGTATTCCTGGCAAGGATATGGATTGGTATTCTCTCTCTCTCTCTCTCTCTCTCTCTGTGTCTCTCCCCCCCCCCCCCCAATAAAATCCTTTTTTGGGCTTTTCACCCTGGTTTCAGTATATTATCTCCAAATCCTAAAGAACCTCTTAGCTTCCAGCTTGCCACTGGGTGGCAACTCAAGCCAATCACATATCACCTCCTGGGTGTCCTTTAATAGCCAGGAGGGGCAGGGATCTAATAAATAGGTGGGTGGGTTAATAGGCCAAGGGCCTATTCACATCCTCATGAGTTACAAGGGAAAACTCACCCTAGCTAGCCACACAAGATTGTGATTCGGTCACTTTAAGGAGGCGTCCAGTTAGAGTTCAACTCCACAGGAAGTTCAGTGATATTATCCACCAGTTGCCTAGAATATTTTTCACAGTGGCCCTTCAGATGGCCTTATGGACTGTCCTCCCCAGCGAGGAAGGGGGATGGGCACTGGGTGGCTATCTGTGCACACAATAAGAGCAGAAAGTAAATACAGTTTGTCATTCTTATCACAACAATGCAATTCCCTAATATGGGCTCTTACTCATGTTTAGTTGGATTCATTGTCTTTTCCAATTTCTCTCTATGAATTTTTTTATGGTGTTCCATCTCCCAAGATACCTCAGAAAACCAGAGAGGACCCTGAGATTGACACACATTGAGTGACCACATAGAAACAATTTGATTTGAGGCTCTCATCACATACCCATTCCAAGCTAAGGTCCCAGTTGAACTGCCTACCAGATCCTTGGAGAAAACCCCAAGTTCTCTCTGGAACTCATTAGGGTTTATTAATCACCTGAAGCAGATTAAAGCAATAGGTCCTACTCCCCCAAGATGGGCAACACCAGAAAGTCACAAAAGGCAATCAGAAGGTGATTTGACCAAGACATGCAACACATGGTATGTAATTCATCATGCCCCTTGATAGGTCAGGATCATGGTGACCATGACCTCTTGCCCTAGACTCTTGCCCTAGACTATGGTAGCTGGGGGAAGGTTGAATTTATCAAGGACTATTAGTCTCAGCAACAGTTCAGGCAGAGATGTCACTGTGCAGCAGGAGGCTAGTAAAGCAGCAACAAAGCCGACTGTTCCCTACTTCAATTAGAGCCCAACTTCAGTTAGAGGTCTCACATCTAGTTATCTATGGAGCAGAGCCTCTAAAAGCTATCAATGCTTTTGGTTGACAATTGCCACCCTTCACCCTACTCCCCAGATTATGGGTGGTATCAGACTTGAAATCCAGGTTGGCACAGCTCTGAGGGGGGAACACCCCCCTCCAGGCCCTTCTATAAGTGCCAGGTTGGCTTCCTTATCCACAATCAAATCATGGATGATGACTACCTCGGTATATATAAGCAAACCTGGATTATATTAATCTAAAATAGATTGGGAAGGAGGTATAACTTGCTTTCAGACCTGATGGTTTTCCCCATTCAGAACACTTAAACAGAATTCCTGATTATTATCATTCTCAGACAACAGACAAGCAAGTTCCATGATAAAAGGAACAGGCAGACCAACACTTCAGAAATGAGAAAGTGGGTGATCACTGATATCAATTCTAGCCAAGCTCAGACAGACATTACCTTGCAGGTCTATAGGCCTCAGGGTGCTAAAGAGCAGGAGAGGAGCAAATATACTTTTTTCAGTAGGGAGCTTCTCAACGGGGCAGGCATTCATGCAAGTGAAATATAGGGACCATGGTCAGTTCTAGCAGGAATGCATACAGATTCAAAGTAAACATGTAGTTAGAAACTCATCTATAACAAAACAAAACAAAAACCTCTTCCATCCAGACCTTTCCACCTTCAGCTGTATACCTTCAATCAGAGAAGTATACCTAATGCATTCATATGGACGAATGCTATAAACAGCAGTCAATATGGCCAGTGGCCAGTGATTATAGGAATTATAGTAATGTATATGTATATGTATGTATGTGTGTGTGTGTGTGTTTCTTTTTTATAAATTTTAATTATGTATTTATTTGTTTTAATTTGTTGTGAACCACCCAGAGTCCCCCATTAGGGGGAGATGGGTGGGGATAAGTCTGCTAAATAAAATAAATAAAATAAATATATAACACTAACCCTTTCCCTTACCCATGACTTGAGTAACAGCACATATTTGCTACTTCCAGATCTGCCAAAAGGAGTGAATCCCTTTCTGGCCATTGTTGGATCTACTTAATACTGTCCCTTGACTTAGATGACTGGCTCCACCCCAGTTCCATTTTGAATTCATGATTTCAAACACTGGAAAACTTAGGTCAGTAGAAGTGATGGATGATGTGATCCTGTTTCTAACTGCATTTGGCAATAAATAAGCCTACCATCCTTTCTGTGGCTTGATTTAAACGTTTGAGGCTTTTACAATTTCATGTTGAGCCTCCTATCTGCAGAAAGCAGGCTGCTTAGTTTGGAAATATTTAATTATTTCGATTATGTGACTGATGGTGTTTGTGAGCTTTGCCAGGGCACTGCAATGTAAAACTCGGATTACATTTTACTGCAGATTAAATAAGAGGTTCTTCGAGGATGATCTAAACTCAAGGAAGTTTCCTTTTTAACACTGAGGAATGCACTGCTCTTGCACTCCCAGTTGCATTTTGCTTCTTATTTGAACCAAATGCTAAAGGAGACATTCACTGTAAGAAAGCACCCACTTAAAGTTATGTTGTTTATTGCATAAAAATAATAATTTTAAAAAACATAAATACATCGAGTTTTGGAAAAGATTCAAGCAGAGATATATGCTGAAGATCAAAATGGATGGAGCTGGTTGTTAACACATTTCAATTTATACTTTCCTCTCAAAATATATCAAACACATATTATAATATCTTCAAACTCTCAAAGACTGAAGCACAGCATTCAACGAAATGTAAAAAATGTGGGGAGACATAACTCCAAAAATTGTGAATCTATACATTTCCGCAAAGATCAAATTTCTGAAAAAACCTTCAGTCATGGTTCTTGAGGTAGAAAACCACTATTCAAGAGCTGTTCCTGGATGTATTCACCCTCTTTCATTTTCTGGTTCCAAACAGATGAATAAACTATTTCTAGAACTGATCTGCACAAAATTCCTGGACTGGACTTCCTAACCAAATAAAATTCATGCATCATATCATTTGTACTCAGGAATGGGAATAATTTTAGGCCTGTTGAGCAAATGTAAGGTGTGTGTAGCAATCCAGAATGGGTAGCTGTACAAAATATGTCTCTGGGTGTGTGTGGAAATGATTGTGAGGGTTAGTGGCTACTTACTCTTTGGGGTAAGGGCTAAATGAATTAAGATAGGATAGTGGAAGAAAGGTCAGCCAATTATGAGCATGTACAAATAAAAGGGAATTGCTTAGATTTGTCTCAGGGATTTCTGATAGTTTCCCAAAGCATCCACTTTTAATCTGAGAAAATGGTAAAGCTGATGGAAGGACACTCACAAACAAAAGATGGATGGGATTCTTAAAATTCCCAAATATGATTAACTTGCTGGAGTTCTTTAAGTAGTGATTTATTAATCCTAACTCTTTGATTTACCTTTTTTCCACTGTGATGGATGCAAGGTCTGAACGGTTACTCCACACCAATCTTAAGTAGGACCTGAGGCTGATGATGGAAGCTGATTATGAAAAAGAGTTTTGGATTAATTTCAGGAGATCCATCTCATCTTCACCTTCCAGTATTCCCAAACATCATGACAAAAAGCTGCACAGCCAAACGAGTTCTGACTACCAATCTGTTTCCTTCAATGTATTGTTGCTCCACTTCTCTGCCTTTTAATAAAGAGCGGTTCCCCTTGATTATATCTCATTCTTTAGGTGCAGCATCCCAAGAAAGAGATGTGATTCCAGTGACAGCCATCAGCTCTGAGTTGTCTGTGGAAAAATTAGAAATAAATGTCTAGCCAGGGGCATAAGAGCCATAAGGCAAAATAGTGAAGGAGAATGCACAGTACTGCCAATTGCACCATGTAATTGACATCTTTTGTCTGAATCCAATCTTTAAAACCCAATTGCCTTTTTGATGTTGTTCTCCTTATCTTTCCTTATGCTCTGTTATAGGTATTGTCTTTTCTTAATGGACATTACCTTTTGATCAAAGTTCAGCTGAGGACCTCTTGTCTCATTTTGAAAGAAGCAGGAGCCATAAAGATATGAAAAGACATTAATTTCATGATGGGAAGAGACAGGGCCTAGTGCTAGAAACTTGAAACAGTTGTATAATAATTCTTTTTCTAAGGGAACCCAGAGTGTTCTGGTTCTGTACGCATTGGACAGAGTTGGCAGAAAGGGGAGATCAGTAAGAATGAATTCTCAGCCACTCACTTCAGAGAATAATTCATAGGGCTGTTTTTGTGAGGAAAGCTTCAATGATTGAGAAATCAAGTAGGTATGAAAAAAGTTATGCCTAATTATACCTGTGTTGTACTTGGTTAGTTCATTGGTCTATCTAGCACTGGATTCTTTGCACAAATGGGTAGTCTGGGAAAGCTTGGTTTTGAAAGGGAGTCTCAAAACTAAGTAAATAAAAGTATTCTCAGGAACTTCTGTTGAGAATGATTCCGGATCATTCTGCACATGGGAATCCCTTTCATGATAGCCAACATTTCTTAAGGGTGCTGTTTTATGTTCTATCTAGTAGTAGGGCTGGTTCTGCTTGTCCAGTTGCTTGCTTGCTTGCTTTATTTATTTACTGTTTTACTGTTTTTATATACTGCTATGCAAAGTATATTTACCAAGGAATTAATCCAGCATTTCTAAAAGTCTGGCTTGCATTTGTAACTAGATTGCTAAGGAGACTGAAGTAGGAATATGTCCATTTAGGTCCCATTGATCCAGCTGTGAATGTTCACACACACAATACATAAGCAACAGGATTTAGCTGCAGTTTACCTGATGACCTCTTATTTTTAACATACATACTTACATTCCTTTCATGCAATTCTCTTCCAGGGTAAGCAATTTTATAAAAAGTACAATAAAAGACTAGTATAAATCTCTGAATCGTCAGAGATTGCAGGTGGGAGATAAAAGAAACCTGGTTTCATCAGATGAACTACAGAGACTGATCACCCCCAGCATGGCTTTGGTCAGTCAAGTCTTTCATAGTACACTTTTGAATAAGTCTGAGAAAGAGTAGAGAAACAGCCTTAGATGTGCCCACATCACACATGGCAGTCCCTGCTACTTGTAAGGGCACAATATTGGTCAGTTTGGGTATATTTTGGCCATTATGCTACAAGTGCAGCCAACAGATTTAGGAATGGAAGAATCCTGAAAATTAAAGATGTAAAAATAATGTTAGTTAAAAAGAGCACACTTTTCATCACAGAATATTAAAATTACAATGAATAATGTTTGAGCCTGGCACTTTATATTAAGTTACTTTTTATATCTCTAATTAAACCTCAGGTGTTCTTTTGGGGTGAAAATTGAAATTACAGTAAAAAAAATGATAGAAGAATCTCCATTTTGGTTTTGCAGTTTTGGGTGTATTATACATAATATATGCACTTTGTAAATACATTACCTAGCAAGTTGTTTTTGCTAATATAATGTATTTTTATAGGAAAGTTTTCCTAGTATCTGTGTTCTTATGTGTACTTTCTACATAAATTGAACTTCTGATTGGCAATCAGTCAGTTAAAGAATGTATAACTGTAAAGAGGACGTTTTTTATGGGGGACAAGTTCTGTAAATTCTACATTTAGCTGTCAAATATAGTATGAAGTACAGATGGTATCTGTGGGTAGAATGTACTATCTGAAATATTTGCAGAAGATTAAAAACCTAACATATTTTCACGCAGTGGGTGAAATGTCCCATGAAGCAAAACTTGGGTGGTTACTGGTCACATAGTAGTCCCCTGAACTGGGCATGTTAAGAGCTAATAAAGCTGAATCTGATTTGGCTTTGACAGAAGGAATTTGATGTGAAATACCACAGCTAATTAATGGGGGGAGATTATCGTCTGCATTTTAAGGAGGGACTGGCACATTTATGACCAACCTAATTCCTTCACCAGTGTATAAATTTGTAAAAATAACTAAACTACTGTAAACAAATATAATCTAATATTAAATCTAATCTAATCTAATCTAATCTAATCTAATCTAATCTAATCTAGCTGGGCTTTGTTTGCTACAGATAAAATTACCTTGTCCATGACTGTTACATCTTTATTCCTATGTGCATTAGAGTACCATGCAAAATTGGAATCATTAACTTGTGTCCCTTTCCTGAGAGAAAACAAAATGGTGGAAGAATATGGATTTTAAAATAAAACTTTTTTTTTTTTTAAAGATGAGGAAGAAAAGCTTTGAATCTAGATAACATCCACCTGCATTTGATGGATTTTTGTACACTTTTTTGAACTGCAAACTACATCACAATATTCTGTAAACAACTTTCCAATATGCATATAGGTTCAGGATTGCAAGTAGGCCATGTTTATATAAACCTCCACAAACAGATTATAAACCTCTCCTATCTCTTTATATAAGACAGAGAAAAAATCCACAGTTCTTAAAATCTACTTTCTCTGCAGAATGTCTAATATTAATCACTTTGATCATGATGTCCCTTTCTTTATATTTTTCTAAGCAAAAAACAAATGAAAACAAAACAAAACAAAAAAACCCATTATATAAAATTAGCTATATGTTTGTTGATATATCTGTTTATTTAATAACATTTTATCCAATCCAATTTTTGAAACAATCTCAAAGGATTGAACAGAGTTAAAACAAGAAAAGAGAAGGAGGAGAAGGTTGTTATTATCTGACAGATAGCCTACTCCCAAGATATTTAGGGTTTTATGTGCCAAAAATAAAAATTTGTATTTGGCTTAGCAGCTAATAGGGAGGCAGATCTGTTGCTTTAATATTGGCATAATATGGACGTGGCTAAATGCTTGATATAACAACTTGGCTATTGTATTCTGCTTCAGCTACAACTTCCAGATTGAACATAAAGGTAGCTCTACATGTAGCTCATCACATTAAGAGAAACATGAGATTCATGTTAGGCTATCTCTGTCTAGGAAAGCATGTAGCTGGCATATTAATGGTAGCTGACCACAGGAAACTGGACCCAAAGGTCATTTTGGGCCTCCCATATAATTGTAAGGTTTACCCCATTCGTCTCACAGAAACTCTTGTGACACGTGTGTTCAGCAAAGAAGTTTACTCAAGTGTAACGTAAGTAAGTACAGTGGTACCTCGGGTTATGAACGCCTCTACTAACGAACATTTCGGGTTACGACCAGCTTCGGCAGGAAAAATTTACCTCGGGTTACAAATTCGCCTCGACTTACGAACCGGATCCGCGGCCATTTTCCCTGCTGCCACGTGGTCACGGCTTCCTGTGGGCGAGGTCACGGTAGCAAGGAGACGTTCGGTGAGGCTTGTGGTGTGTTTTGTGGTGTTTTGCGAAGGTTTTTGGTGTGCGTGTTAGCATGGCTCCAAAGAAAATGCAGAGCAGGCTTGGCAGGAGTAAGGCTCTGAAGAGAAAATTGCCTCGGGTTGCGACCAAATTCGGGCGGAGGGTGGAACGGATTAACCGGATTTACATTGAACCCTATGGGGAAATTTGCCTCGGGTTGCGACCAAATTCGGAGGGCGGAACGGATTAACCGGATTTACATTGAACCTTATGGGAAACTTTACCTCTGCTTGAGACCAACTCGAGTTGCAACCAGAGTCACGGAACGGATTAAGTTCGTATCCCGAGGTACCACTGTACAGATAAAGCCAGGGTTGGCTTGGCACACTTTGCATCATAATCTATAGCTCCCCCGTTCCCGTGCTTGCCCCGTTACAGATTACCCGCAGTAATCCCCCCCACCCCATACTAATGGCAGATTCAGTCCGATTCTTTTGTGGTCTTGATTGCCATCTATGGGTTGTGCTGTGGTTGCCTCTGTCGGGTTTTCCTGTTGCGCGCAAAGCCAGGAGTTCTCAATCACATGCTGATTGCTTCCCTTTGTTTGCAGTGCTCGAGGCAAGCTGGCGTTGATAGAAAGTACCCACTTGTGGTTTTAGTCAAGCGGCGCCACCTGGCTATAATCAGTTCGCGGTTTCTCACTTCCCCTTTTCCCTGGCTAGCACCTGAGTGGTGAAATTGACTAAGCGCGGCTGAGCAAGTTTCTAGTCATGCCGCTCCGGCTGAATCTGACAATAATGATGACTCTAGAAGTATCTCAAGCTGTGTATTTCTTTTTTCTAATGAAATGCAGCACCATTTGGAACAGGCATTTTTCCTGACTCCTGTATCTCTGTCAGGGTTTAATCTCAGGAAGCTATCCCTTATCCACTCCATCCCTACCACCAGACACTGATTCAAGACATGCAATTTGTCTTGATTCAGATGTTACAGAGAGGAAGAGCTATCACCATCCTCATCTCATTCCAAAATGGCTTCATATAGATGTAAAATTCTACATTGGGACAAACAGTGCTTGTGGGGCCCACAATACAGCTGACAGAGATCAGCTCCCTGAATCCACTTGTATAGGTAGGAGTGGAAACCATTGAAATGCAATGTTGCCAACTCTGAATTTATGGAGATAGTTCAGTAGAAACTGTGGTTAACACTATTAAAATCCATGGAAAGGTGAAACAGCATCAACAGAGTTGTATTCCTATCGTATAGGAAGTCATAAAATCATTCATCAAGATGGCCAAGGCTGATTCTGTCCCCATACTGTGTCTGAACACAGTCTGGAGAGGGTTGAGGTAATCAACATCCTTCATGAATGTTAACAGCTGCCCAGAAACTGCCCTCCCAAGCACTTTGCTCCTCCCACACACTGAAAAAAGGGGGTATTGTATATTGTCCAGGGAAAGATTTTCCAGGTGTGGCCAAACCATCGCCTTGTTTTTAAGGCTGATGATAAATTAACCATTCACCAAATCTCTCCAGACAATCCCTCTCTTGAGATGGAATGGAGCGGGATTAAGAGAACACATGGAAATCTGGACAGCTACAAGATTTTGTCCATCTCCTTCAGCCTTAAAAACTGAAAGTGAACCTGGAACTTGGTGATGACTTGATGTCTCAATAGATACTGCACCAAAAGTAGCACAGCATACGAGTTGGCATGGAGATATGTGTCTGCATTGCCAAAATGCCTTCCTATAAAAATGTGTTTTCTTATTGCTAGTATTATTTTTCTTCTTACTCTTCTGGTCATTATGGGCAGCAACTGATTATTATGCATTAATAAATTTTAATGGCAATATTAGATTCAACATTTTTACCGTTTTTACCCAAGAATTTGTCTGATGGTTGCTTTGCTGCTCAGAGGGAAGTTATTCTTGCATGGCCATTGTAATTGTTTCTGTCAGGATAATGGAAACCTTATGGATGTTTAGCAACATACCTTCGAGAGCATGTAACCTTGGAGATATGTGTAATGGACCTTTGGATAATGGAAATTCTGCACATCACACCGAAAACACTAGAGAACTGTTTTTCCCTCCCCTCTTTGTAATAGCTACATTCATTCCAGAACAAAGACTTGCCCTTGGCAAAACAATTTTCTTACATTAATGTTTATATGCAGCACATGAACAAGGTATCCTTCAGAACTGTCACATCGTCATTGGCACAAAAGTTTTGTCATTCACGAGTGACAGAAAATTATGTTAATGAAGCGGCCTGGGTAATAAAAGGGTATTTGCAAAATATCTAAAATAAATATTAAATGGGGTCCTTGAGAACGAAGTGACATTATGGAGGGTAGATTGTATGAGGCGTGTATGGATACATGTCATTTCAGAAGCTGTCATTTGGGAAGCATACACAGAAATGTTTACTTCTCATGTAGTAGGGAGGCAAAAAGCATGGACCAAGGGATGCAGATCTTTCTAGGCTAGGTGGCTAGATGGCAAGAATAATTAGGCCCATTTTTACATTCAAAGGTTTTAGAATTTTCACAAACTGGCCTGAGAGAGAATTTAAAACCTTTCTTCTAAGCAGTCACCAGTCAAAATGAAATATCTTTGTTTGTCTAGCTTGAGAGTTGAGATCTTCTACCTAGGATTACTCCCTTCAATTGAGTCCTAGGAAAACTGAAAAATAAGGTATTTTGGGTCTTCCTTCCCAATGCTTAGAAATATAGAACTTAACAAACTTTGTGTGTGTTTGTGTCTTCAGATTGGTATTGACTCCCAGTGAATGCCTGGATGAGTCCCTGCAGTTTTCTTGGTAAGATTTTCTGAATTGGTTTGCCATTGCCTTCCTCCTTGGGCTGAAAGAACAGCGACTGGTCCAAAACTACCAAGCTACTGAGATGGCTTTGTGCTGAAGGCGGGACTAGATGTCAGGGTCTTCCAGTTTCTAGCCTGGTGACTTAATCTCTGCACCAAACTGGGTCTCTAACAAACCTTATGCCAATTTTCAAACACAAAAGGGTAGCTGTTTTCTCAAGAAATGAGAAAGTGTCATATGAAGGCAATGCTGCTAAACTGGCAAATAGAAAAAAACATTTAGGTTTCAAAGAGAAAGAAGGAAAACCAAGGGAAGACATAAATCAAACGAATCAAATTCCAAAACAACTCACCACAGTCAGCTCCGCTGACTAGTGACTTATCACCTGCGTTATTTTTGGTTTATTTGTTTAATAAAACCGAATGGAGATTAAAAAAGTAATAATAAAAGAAAAATATATATGAAAGAATAATAAAAAGAAAAGAAAAAGAAAAAAATGCAATAGTGACAAAATAAATTTAACATATGTATGTATTTCAATAAACGATTATCATATTTCATTGAAATTTTTCATACATAAACTATGTCTTAAGGCAATTTGTTCCTAAATCAGCATCATCCTCAACTGGGTAATTGGGCCATCAATTTTTTCTTTCAAATATTAAATATATTGGGAATAATCAGGGCATGAAGAATCCCTTTCTGTTATCCATGTCAATTTCCATGTAGCAGGTATGTAGGTCAAATTAATGTATGCATCCAAAAATATTAAACTTTGTCTTAAAATCCTATTATTTTATGTAATTCCTTCTTCCCAGAACATAATAATTTTAGGATATTGTGTTTTAATGAAGCATTATTTTGGTTGTATCTCCAGTAACACAATGACTTACTCATTTCCTTTCTGCACAATTAAAAGGAGTTCAATAATTCCGAAGTACTATTCTTTTGTTAAGCCATAATTGGAAATCTAGTGAGGTTTTTGGTATTAAGAAATATATATATATATATATATATATATATATATATATATATATATTCTCATTGGTTATAAAAATTGGGTTACTCTATTCTTTATTCCACTCAGTCTTTAAAATGTGCACATCAAATTGATTTATCAGTAACAGTTATTTAAAAGGAGTGATTGGGAATGATCCCTTCTAATAACTTAGATGTCTCTGAGGTTGAAAATGCTGCTGGTGGTCCAAATCAAGATGTCAATAAATGTTGTAATTGTAAATATTGTTAGTGGGGGATATCCTTTAACACAGAAAACAATAAAAACACTTTATTATCATCCACTAATTGCTCTAATGTAAGAATCCCAGCATCCATCCAAATCTTCTCTAAAACTGTTTATTTTAAAAAAAACAAACAAACATATTTTAAGGTATGGATTACCCCATAGCATCAATTTAGCATGAGAAAAAGGATCAAAACACATTTTTCCAGAAATAATCTGCTACAATTTTTAATCATTATAATAACAACTAGAGTTATAGCAGAACTCTTATATTTTGAACAGTCCAAATAACTGAAGTTTTATATATGTACATTCCAAAAGGGCCCAGGAAGTACAATTTCCACTAAGTTAAATGATCCAGTCAAAAGGTGTGCATAATTTAACTTTAGAACCCCATATTTAAGTGTCGATTACATATTTTTTTCTGAAAAATGCTTCAAGAATTGAAGAACCCCATAGAAGTTTATGAAACAGTATATTGACATTTTAAAAATATTTTCCAGTGATAGATAGATAGAGGATACATAGAGGAATTCCATGGAAAATATAAAGTATCCTGGGAATTACACTGATTTTCAGAGTATTTATTTTACCCCAAAGATAGGGTTTAGTGATGTCTACCTAACAAGACCAGAGAAACCTCTGTGTATCTTATTTATGTTCAGTGTAATGATTTAAGAAACAGCATTTGAAAAAGAAAACCTAAATAATTGACAAGTTCAGTGCATATACAAAAGTGATAATCTCTTAATGTATGAATAAGTAAATGTTAGACAAGCCCTTCTTGCTGCTGCTGGTGCTGGTGGTCCATCTCTTCCTTTTGCATGCTGTCCTTCATTTTACAGAATGTGGAGAATAATTGAGGTGCTTTCATTTTTGCTAAGAAAGAGTGGTGTTTTGTTCAAGAAAGGATAATAAAATACTCCATCTCTGATGGCCTGGGTGCAGCCGACAAATCGCTGCCTGAATCCATCCACTTAAGGAACTTTGGTTGAATGCCAAAGGTACAGTCTAGTACTGTCCTGAAACCTGTCCTACAATCCAATAAGCTTCTACTTTTTGGAGCTAAGTTACAGTACCCCCTCAGTCTCACAGACTAATAGGGGATTGGGGCCAGGTTGTTACCTTGGGAACTTCCAGCATGGGTGCATGGCACAAGTGTCTTGTGCTTTTAATGAGATGGCCTTGACCCAGGTTTTTGTTTGTTGGTTTTGTTGCTGATGTTTTATATGGTATGTTTGCCACCCAGAGTTTGTCAGATAGATGGATGGCCTTACAAATTTGATATTACCCATTGTGGGGAGATGGGCGGGGATAAGTCTATGTATGAATGAATGAATGAATGAATGAATGAATGAATGAATGAATGAATGAATGAATACATACATACATACATACATACATACATACATACATACATACATAATAGAAGGAAGTGTTGCCCATGAAGACAAAATATCCACTGAGTTTGAATGGAATTTTATAAACTCCTGTTTTATATATTTTTTGCAAATGCATAAAATGGGAATAGGATTTTATACTTCTGGCATTTATTTATTTATTTACAGGACTTATATGGCTGTCTATCTCATACAAGGACTCTAAGTGGCTCACAATGATCCATAAAACATAGTTAAAAACCAAGGTGCCCTTCCTCGTAGGCACCAGACCAAACATTCTCATAACTGAGCCCCCATCCTAGCCCAATGCTTGAGGGAAGAGTCAGGTCTTCACAGTCCTCTGGAAGGCTAAAAGGATAGGGAAACTTCTGATCTCAGGTGGGAGGCTGTTACATAAAATGACAAACAGAAACTTACAGTGTATGGACAGATTTTGGCTGTTGCCTCTGAAGTCAGCTGAACTCTAAACTGATAGCTTTCATATTTACATGACTTGGCACACCTTGCCAATGATCTTTATGAATTTTAAAAATATATTTTTTCTTTGTTTATTTTGCAGAGAGATAGTTTCTGACCATGCTGACTCCATTGAGCAAATATGATTAATGACAGTTTAGAGACATGCCCATCAGGCCTTTGACTGATCCCTTTTTAAATTAGGTACCCAGTTCAGCTCCATAATTGTCTGAGAACATCCTCCTTACCTCTCTGCTACTGGAGCATCAATGGCCAAAGAGGATTAACTTTGCATCTTTCTGTGGCATCTGAAAGATACCTCTGAGGATGAACTTCCCTCTTCTTTTCTGAACAGAAAAAATGTACATAACTCTATGATCCTTGGATAGTACCCTGGTCATAGAATCAAGCTTGCTCGCTTGCTCGCTCCTTCCTTCCTTCCTTCCTTCCTTCCTTCCTTCCTTCCTTCCTTCCTTCCTTCCTTCCTTCCTTCCTTCCTTCCTTCCTTCCCATTAGTCTTATTTAGAGTAAGATTATATGCTTTATGGAAGTATACTGTTGCAAAATGTTCACAGAATCAAGTATTTGTTCCTGTTGAAATAGTGTTGGCAGGAAATTATACCAAAAAAGTCAGTTAAGGTTTAATTTCTCATTAAAGTCATGGAACTATAGTCCGAATGCAGAGGTAATTAGGAGTCAACTTTCCATGTTGCCTAGCAACTAGATGATGAAGCTAATGTAGTTGGTGTTGATCTTCTTATGTGTGTTCTTATTAAGTTTCTGCCGGTATTCTCTGATTCTGTCAGCCTTTTTTTAAAGAAAAAACACTAAACCAACTTTACTAAATTCTTAACTTCCAGGAATTGGTTGACCTTTTCAGATCTTTTGCCAATGCTATTTATTCTGACAAAAGATCCCACATATTAGGGCTGTACAGCCTTTGAAGATAATTCAGAATAAGGACTTCAACCTTCACTTTTGAGCCAGTAAAGCATATTAAAAAAAAAAAAAAAAGGCGGTTGATTACAGAATCACAGGCACCTTGATTTTTTTGACCCCGCTTCTCCTGTCAACATCTCTGACATACAGATAGCGCTTCTCTGCTATTCATTAAAGCAGCCCAACTTTTTTCAGGCTCCTGCGTAAGCTAAAACAATACGTGGCTGTTGGGATAGTTGCATGAGAGCTTTTATATATATATATTATGTATTTATTGCTTGATTTATTAATAATTAAAAGCCATATTTCAAACCTCTGCTGCAGTCTCCTCCTCATGTTCTGATTTGGGATTGGTGGGTGCAGGGGGTGGGGAGATGGGAATACCACCACAAGATGCAAGTTGTGGGGAATAGGAGAACCTGGGTCTTGGTCCACCTTCAGTCACATAAGCTCATTGGGCAACTTCTGGCCAGTCGCTTTCTATCAACCAAACCTAATTTATAGACTTCTTGTGGGGAAAAAAATAAAGAATGAGGAGGGAATGGTTTGTATGAACTCCTATATGAAAGGTGGGATATAAATCTAACAAATAAGAAAATAAATACTGCTGAACAGGTAGGTTATTTATTTTGGCAATGCAATTTACAGACATGTTGTAGGAGTGGTATTGCAAGCGTGTAAGGAAAAGTGTATGGTTCTTACTTGTCATATTTGGTCCTGACCTTTATTAGGACTCTTAAACTTACATTTGAGGAGGAGGAGGAGGAGGAGGAGGAGGCAGCAGTTAATATTTCAAAATAATGTATATTTTGGCATATATTTTTAGAGACTTCAGCCTAAAAAAAAAAATTATAAAAATAAAGGTGGGATTAAAAAAAATCTAAAAAAAAAAAACCTTATGAGATGGCCTAGTCTATTCTTTTAATGATGTTAGAATTATGATTTAAATAAGGAAAAAAGGGCTTTCAATTTTTTTTAAAAAAAGAATCAAAGTAGGTCAGTGAGTATAATATGGAAGGAGGATGACTCCTGAAATATTGGCTATTCAGCATTATTTATCAATTGTCCAACTACATATTTAATGGTTAAAATATGAAAAGAAGTCCAGCGTGATCACCAGTGGTCAGAGTACTTCTTCCTTTCACTGTGTTGTTATATTGCTTCAGGCTAATGAGTCTACAAATTAAAAGTTAGCAATCCGTAGATGGATAAATGAGATTTATAATCCTCCTTTCCTTTGATGGCATTGTGATAATTGATTCTTACATAATATTTACTCTGAAGTTCCAGAAATGAGCCCCATTAGTGATGCAATGGCTGATGATAATGAAGTCCTATTGACTCTATGAATGTGACTAACCGGTGTTATTCCCTTATTTCCTATGATATATTATTGCTCTGAGTCATATAGGCACAATTACTGTTGACCATAATTGCTGTAATACTTGATTATTTAAGTCAACATTAGTATCATCAAGGGTATCTCTATGGTGTCATAATGACTCCCATAAAACTGTCACAGATCTGAAGCCTTAAAGTTGTATTTCAGGTTAGCAAATGCAGTTGAAAGCAGCATAGCACTTCAGCATACATGTTGAGGAAATCCAAAGTAGCATTCACTGACTTATCCTGAAGGAAGGATAAATTGCCAATGATTTGCAGTTCTCCTGGTCTTTTTGGATGGGAATGATTAATGGGAGAGCTAGTTTGGTATAATGGTTAAGGCACCAGGCTAGAAACTGGAAGACTATGAGTTCTAGTCCCTCTTTAGGCACAAAGCCAGCTGGGTGACTTTGGGCCAGTCCCTCTCTCTCAGCCCTAGGAAGGAGGCAAGGGCAAACCACTTCCGAAATCTTGCCAAGAAAACTGCAGGACTTGTCCAGGTAGTCACCAGGAGTCAACACTGACTCAAAGGCACAAACAAACAAACAGCGAAAGGACATTTGAGAAGTGGCATAACTTTTATGAAGGGCTCGGCGTAAGGATTTTTAAAACAGGAACTGTGTTATAGGAAAAATGCTAGATTGCTCTGGGACTTTAGTTGCTTACCCAAATTAACTCAATAACTGCAGTCATTCTAACTTAATGTGTGTGTATGGATGTATCTTGATTGCAGATAATTTTGATTCTTGGGTCAACAGGAATCACCAAATCAGTCACACTATGCTGATGGTTTGTGTAACTGCTAAACCTGCACAACCATATGCACATTATTTTTTGAATAAATGAATCACAGGCAATTTTGTTTACAACTGAATCATTTGGGTGCGAGTAAACATCTCCACTGGTAAAAGAAAAGATATATTAAAAGAAAAGATATACAATCTAAAAAAAAAGTAATAAATTAAGCCGCCAAATGCCTTCCCAATTAATTATGTCATTACTGTATGAAAAAAAGACTGTAGTTTTTGCAGCAGCATGGGAAAAAGAAATGATTTAATCAAATTATATTTAATTAGGGAAAATAATCCCTAATTTGCAATGAGGAAAAAGAGCCCTTTTAAAATGTAATGATTCTGAGAATGATCATTTGTATACTTCAGCTTTATCTGATATTGCATTAATTGCACAGTAGGAACTATGTTTGTGAGGTTCTCTCTTCTCTAATTTGATTTTTTTTTCAGTGTATAGAGCTGCTGTGAGTCAGAACTTTTTAACCTGTCATGTTTCTGCCTAACTAACTCAGAGATGCACAACCCTGATCTCCAAAAGCCTTGGATGTTTCCTTCAGAGTGGCTCCTTCAAATTGTCACTAACTCAGGGGTGTCTACCGTGATGGTCACTAGCTTCAAAATGGTAGTGTGAACAAGAGATTGAAGCCACACCCCCTTTTACATATGCACAATGCACATTAAAAAGGGGCAGGGCTTTGATGGCCTGATCACACCCACCAGTTTGAGCTAGTGCAGATTCCCCTTCACCAAATTATAAGTTTAATGTGATAGAATTAAAAATAATCATAATCATAATCTTACATATAAACTGGCCAAAATTTAACAAACACATAGTAGATACGGGGGACACGGTGGCGCAGCGGCTTAATGACGCTGAAAGTTGCCAGCCAGAAATGGTCAATGCTTCAGCAGTTCGAGTCCAGCCTTCGCGTTAGCAGGGTGAGCTCCTGTTTCCTCCCCAGTTCCTGTCAACCCAACAGTTCGAAAACTCACGTGAGTAGATAAATGGGTACTCGCACTCCGGTGGGAGGAAAAATGCTGGCGGCGCCTTGCAAAAAGGAGTTGGGAGCAGTTGCCGGTAAGCGTGAAAAACCGGGCGCGCCCAAAAAGGGTGCAAAGCAACGGAAACCCCGCCTCCTGCGCTCGCCGGCTGGGCTCTGCTCTAGGAAGGAGGCTCTGGCAAACCACTTCCGAAACACTTGCCTTGAAAACTGCAAGGACTCGTCCAAGCAGTCACTGCAGAGTCGGTAACGACTGAGCGCAGATAAAAAAAAAAAAAAAAATAGTAGATACAGAATAACGGTTGCCATCAACCAGTGATGATAGATAGATAGATAGATAGATAGATAGATAGATAGATAGATAGATAGATAGATAGATAGATGTGTGTGTGTGTTTATTTTTTCTTAATTCTTTTATGGTCATGATGGCTAGAAACATTAACAAGCTGACAAAGAAAATCTTCACACACTGATGCTCCCATCTCACATATTTGGAGCAGAAGTAGCCATAATTAGTTGGTGATTCAAAAAGAAAAAGAAAGTTTGTCAAGAAACTGCATTATACACTCAGTATCACAGTCTATTCTTACGCTTACTGGCAGTGCTGTCCCAGTTAAGTCTGACGCGGTTTCCTACTCTCAGGTATTTTCTTTATTCCCCCCCTCCCCCGTCTCTTATTTATATGCTTTTTATTACATCATTTTCTACAGCTTTTCTAATAAGCAATCTTTGGAATGATAGAATGCAGAGCAAAATTGTGAGGAACGGGTATGCAAAGTAGAAATCTGAAACTGTCAAGAGTTGATTTACAAGTAGGATTAACAGCTTGGGAGAGAAGAGTAAGGATGCTTAAACCACTCTCTGGAATGTTAACAGGCAAGCTTCAATTACCAGTCTCCTTCTAATAAGTTCAGAGAATCTTCTGTTCACAGATGGTTTTCATTAAATGTACTGCATAGGTTTGAACAGTAGGAGAAAAAATAATGGAAAAATCATTTGCCTGTATGTCAAAAAGTACCACAGAGAAGAAATTCTTACAACAAGCCCTAAATTTGGAATACTGCTATAATTAATGATAAGGAGTGAAACAGGTAGTCATTTTCTTCCTTGTAAAGGCAATATAAAGAGACAGAGTCGTAAATTTGCACTGGGACTGAAGTGCCAGGATCTTGAAATCATTTAAAACTGTCCCCAAAGGCAGCCTCATGTACCCTTTTTCTTTTCGTTACTAATTTCCTGCTAAATTATCAAATCCGTAATCAAGCTATGAGTATCTTTACCTCCACAGCAATGGATACGTTTTTGAAAACACACTTCAGATTAATTTAACAATCTTTTTTTTCCCCTTCTAGAAGATAAACTTGTAAAAAGCTAGCCATTTTTTCTACTCATCTACAAATTCTGTCAGTTATTAAAAGATAATGAGAGAGATAAGCATTTTTTCAAGAGTAAATATTGATGGGAAAGATTTTGAAAGATTTGAAGGGAATTGGGAACTTGATCAGGTTTTATTCCAAGTTGGGAAATATTTCAGAAATTTACATTTTCTCGTTTGAGTTAAGGTGGACTTTCTAAATCTCCAGAGTACGCTACCACTTCCTTATTCATCTTCTTGTGGCCAAATTTGTTTATTAAAATGGCACCCTCCCCCTCCTTGCATTGTTGTGAGATGAGTCAGAATACATGTTTGTGATGGGAAGTGTCTATGACGTGATGGAATGGAATTATGAAGGCCAGGCTCAGGGAGAAACACATTTTCTTAGCTCGCTGGAGGAGCGTGGGAGATACAAGAGGATGAGACTGGCACCTCCCTGAGGAATTCACAATGTTGTCGCTGGCTGACTTGGGAGCTGGGGTTTCAGTCTGGGAAGATTCTTGCTAGAGGTTGTAGCTAATAAACATAGCTGAACTGAATTTGCATTGTCTCTTGGAGTTCCTTGGGCTAGGCCTGACATCAATCTTCCCAGACTGAAACCCCAGCTCCCAAGTAAGCCAGCCACAACATTGTGAATTCTTCAGGAAGGTGCCAGTCTCATCCTCTTGTATCTCCCACGCTCCTCCGGCGAGCTAAGAAAATGTGTTTCTCCCTGAGCCTGGCCTTCATAATTCCATTCCATCACAATGAGGAGGAGAGCAATATGGGAGAGCAAGGCTATCAGGAAGGAGCGGCTGCATTCCAGGAGGGGAAAGGAGACAAAAGACAACACAGTCCACAAGGGGAGCATGAGAAGAGTAAGCAGTTCAGAGTAGCCACTCCCTAGAATCTCCCAGGGTATATCCACCAATTGCTGTGGTATAGATTTAGTTTGGCAAGATTCTGTCTATAAGGTGTAAGCAAATATAGGAACTGAACTCAACTGCACTGTTTCCCTGTTGTTCTTGGGCTGAGACTGACAATGTTAGAGCTAACTCATTAGGGATTTATATCTTAGATCAGGTTTCCTTAATGTGGGTGTCCTCCAGCTGTGTGATCTTCAACTCCCAGAATTCTTAGCATGTGTGTGAGTGGGGGGGAGCTCAGGTTAAAGAAGGATGGGGTTTGATCTCAGATGGTCTTTGAAAAAGATATAGGAAGCAGTGCAGACCTCAGAACATGGGGAATGGGGGCAGGACACTTCTTTTGACTAGGTCATGGTGATACCTCCTTCATCCCATGAAACATCAAAATAATTTTCAAGGCTGACACATTATAAAGCATATTACTATAATCTAGCTGATAGAGTGCTAGAGACAGGTGTGACCAGAACCTACTAAAATGGAAAGTAGAGGTTGAAGTTTACAAAGGATAGTTATTACCACTGAAACAAAATAGGCTTTCAGGAATAGTACGGAATCTACTTCTCTCCTCCCCCCCCCCCCCCCCGCACAACAAGTCCTGTGGACTAAGAGATGAAGATGTAGAAAAATGGGCAAAAGTTCAATATATCTACACTGTGCAAATGGATCAGACATAATAATGTTTGCCTCCCTCCCAGCTCATAAAGCATCCACAAGATTTTGTTTTAAATAAAATGGATTTTGGTTCTGTGATTGCCTCATGTTGTGCAAAATTGTATTTATTATTTAATTTAGATAATATATGTCCACTTTTCAGATTTTCCCCATCTTATGAATTCTAGTTGAAAGCAATGATGCCTCATATATGAATATTTTTTGCAACCAACTTGAATGAAATTTAATCAAGACCTAGAGGTCACATGAAATGCTGACTTGACAATTTCATCATCTACTGCTGTATACTTTGTATTGTCATACCCATCTGCCTATCTAGAAACCAAAATATCTCACTGTGAAGAAGGTCAAAGATAGCTGCCACGTTAAGGTAATTACAAATTAATTCCACATCTGTTTTGAACATTTGGTGGATATTTTTCCAGCTATTTATGATGTGCTTGATCTTTGAATACCTACAAATTGACTTAAATTGAAAATGAGGATTATAGAAGTTTGCTTAAATGAGTTGAACTCCAAAAAACCTTTAATAACCACCATTAAGGATCCATAATATTTTTTAAGACAGTGATTAACTTCAAAAAATTGTTCGTAATTAATACTTCAAAATCTGAATTTTATACAATATATTTGGAAAGAAAATATGGATTCATAAGTTAGTGAAGTCAGCCTTTAAACACAGTTGCTTCTTAAAATGCACACTCAAATGGTGTGTATAAATAGAATATTAAAATTCACATTTCATTCTTATAATTTAAACATGCAGCAACACTGATGAAGTTCCAGAATGGCTTTTTTTTTTTTAAATCTTTTTGTCTAACAGACTAATTTCCTTGTATCAAAGAAATAAATTGAATCATGTAGAAGCGATTATTATTGAAGTGTGCATTGAATTCACAATGATTTTCTTTAGGGATAAATATAAAGGGAAGTCCATTAGATTTAGAGTTGCACCTTTTGATTGTTGAGCAGAAATCTATTCTTTTTTCTAAGCCATAATGAAGTTAAGAACCAGAGAGACTTGGTGGTGATGGATCCAGGGCCCACATGGGGATTTCCATTGCTTATGTACATCATGTGATAAGGAAAGAGTAATTAAGACACTGATACCTACCCCTCACTGACCTTACCTGCAGTGGGTAGAATGAGGGGGGAAATGGACAGGCCAAGATGTTTGTTGTTGTGGCCTTAGGGAGGATTGTGTTGCTTTTAAAACCAGTTTAAGCCTTAGTCTATGAGAAGCCCATAGGTAGATGTTGATATATTGCTTTATTTTTCTCCCTTTTCTTTTTCTATTTTTTCCTTTGTTCTGTTTTATTAAATATTTATTTATTTATTTTTCCATTAAAAATCTGTTGTAGGGTGTACATTACAGGGTCCATCTGTCTCCCCCACAAAATGGTAAAAAAGCACCAAATCAGCAATTACTCCACCAAAATTCAGCAGTCTGGTTGGAGAATACTCCAGGAACTGGGGAAAAAAAAAAGAATCAACACATTCATGAATACAAAGGTGTCCAATATAAACTGCAATGGTGGGGGGGGGGAGGCAAAATGTATGTTGTAACATTACTGCACATATAACCTTTTGTATTTGTAAGGCAGTGATTCTTTGATTATGGTTCTCAGTATTACAAGGTCAGTTGAAGAGAAGATGATTGCAGACTATATTCGAATAGTTTTTGAGTGGTTAAGGAATGAAAACAGTGATGGTGTAGAAGGGCCTGGAGAATGAACTCATGCAGAAATGGTTCAGAAATGGTTCTCCAGTCCTAGTAGACAGCTCCCAGATACTGAACCCTTGTTGCAAAATAAAATTACTCCCTTTGTAGGAAATGCTGCACAATTCATAATATGCCAGATGTAGAAAATGTATGTAGAAAAATGTATCAAGCCAGTCAACTCTGAACTTCAGTGACCTCTGTTTCTATATCACAGCAGTAATAGTTAATTTCTTGATCAACAAGCTACATCAAATATGGATAGATCTGATGCATTAACAAGGTGATAACCTATTAATGGCCTAAGGTTGTCACAAACTGATTCCACCTAACTCACTTGTCTCTTATCTATATTGTCAGCTGCAGTTTTCTGGAACATTTCTCTCTGTCACTACTCAACACTTTTCTTCAAATTATCTTCAGCAATTACCCTCTAAACTAAATTGGTCAATTAAAGTCAGTCTGAAGGCTATTAAGAATGAGGTGCTTGTTTTCAAAGTCTAATTTTATTTTACTTCTGAGTTTGCTCAGAAATGTCACAAAACTTTTAGTTTATGGTTTAAGGAAACCCTAGAGACTGCTGCATTCCCGCTAGCCCACTGTTTATTTACATGTTTGCTATGATTGTTTATTACTGTTTGTATCACATGAGAGTGACAGTAGCAGAAAGCAATGAGAAATTCTATAGCCAAATATGTTCCTCCTCTTGAAAGGAATAGTTTATCTCTGCCAAAGATATCACTTTTCCCAGATTCTGTTTGAGCCCTAGGTGAAATTTAATCAGAAATAAACGGAGCAGAGACAAAAGCATTTGATAGAACTGTATACCTTGGAGTTGATAAATGCATCCTTAAAACATAGGATAAGGGGGAAAAAAAGTATTAGAAATGTAAGAGTCCCTCTAGTTTAGTCAAGAAGCCTGTTTCAAAGTGGTAACATGGAATTGGAGAACTGCAAACTAATCAGGAAAATCTCTAGCTGTAGTGCAGGAAAGATTGAGCAAGGCCCCATAGAGCAACTGACTGAGCAAGTGAGACAGGAATAGAAGAAAGATCTACAGGGAAAGCTTCCTCTTTCTCTGAAGAGTTTCCACATGATTAAACATCCTGATTTTCCAGGGTCCCTGTCTACCCAGGATTCTCCATGTGCTGAGATAGGTTGCCATTACAAACATTTGCCTTCTGCATGGGGAAAAAAATATGCAGTGAACAGGGCTAGTGCACTTATATAGACATCTGAATCAAGGCTGCAAATGCCTGGCTGACAATTAGATAACTACAAAGTTTTCCTGCCATCCATTGGATGCCCAGATTTTGGCAACCCAGGTGTGGTAGCCTAGCTTATCTGTACTTCCCAGGTAAATTCTAAATACTTTTATTAATTTAGGGGGAAAAAAGATTTTAAAGCTATAATAAGATGTGGAATACATGGTTTCAGTGTCAGCAATTTATTGTGTCCTCCTCTTGATTTGTTTATTATATCACTTATAGCTGTACGTATACATCCTTTTCAAATTCTTCACCAGATTTGTGGGCAGGAAATCTTAATGGATAGTTTCTCTGAATTTCTCTAGGATAAAAAGAAATTCAAGAGTTGCATTCCCTTTTAGGATTGTACTAAAAAAAGTTACATGGAATGAGTGCTTCATGATATCTTTACTTGATATTGAATTTGAAGTGTGGGAAACCCGGGAGGCTGTAGACATAGAGAAAGAGGATCATACAGTTTAAGACAGGACATTCAATCATTCCTCTTCACTATCAAGAGTTCAAGGATTTCTGAAATTCTCTTCTCCTTTGGAAGAATTTGTAAAGACAATTTATTTCATGAAATTGATTTTATTCAAAGCATTTATAAGAGCACCCAACCTATAATTTATACCCTGTGTGGCATAGAAATATAAAATCAATGTAAAAAAACCTCAGCCATACTTACATAGCTAAGATTGGGAATAACAACCACTCTCTTTCGTCAGGGAGGAAGCAGGCACACATACCATCCTAGCCCAATGGACAGAAGAAAAACCAAGTCTTCATGCTCTATGAAAGGCTAGTAAGGTTGGGGTTGCCTGAATCTAAAGGAGTGGGGTGCTCATTCCAAAGGAGACACCTCTCCTTGGTCCCACAAGATGACCCTGGCTCAGGGAAGGGACCTAGAGCATGCCCACTCTGTGTGACGTAGTATTATTGCCAGAAATAACTGGAAATAGGCAGTTGGTGCAAATTGTTGGGGAACTGGTAGGAAAAAGAAAATGCAGTACTTTTCTGCCAACACTATTTTCACCAGATGATAACTTGAAACCTTACATATAATGTTGTAACCTTGATTGGCCAAATGGGTTTTGGATTCTTTGAGTTGACTTGCCTGTGTCTATAATGAGAACAGGATTCCTAATTCCAACATTCAGTACATTACCTCTGGTTCCAAATATCTTTGGTGATAAATATCCTGTCAGATGTAATGATGCATCACCAGCTCCTGAATCAATCCAATATTGTTTTTTAAAGGAGTACAAATGTGCTTGTTGGTTTGCTACTAATTTGTCCTTCATGGACAATAACAATGCTATAACTAGGAAGATGGAAGTAAGAGTAATGATTGGGACTCAAAGCCAATGGTTTGGTACTTCAAAACAAAGCAGTATTCCAAAGGGGTCAGGGTGACTAGGAGAACAAAGTACTCACGAACTTTAATTTAAACTGCTACTCTCAGTTAATAACTAGGACATGAGTTCATCAGCAAGAATAACATGAGAGGAATGGACAGCATAATCCAGCCAGAATTAAGCAGTTTTGTAGCTCACCAAATTCATCTGTGGTAATTAAGAAGATATTTGTCTGAGTCTGATGGAAATTAGCAGGCTTAAAATTGGCTAACTGTAGATGGAAGAGAGAAAGTGAAAAAAGGTGGGGGGAATATAAAAGAAACAAAATGAAATATGTGAAAGAGAAAGAGGCCTTGCAGTTCTTTTCCTTTACTCCTCTACCCAGCCAGCTTCTCAGTACTGCTATTTCCCTCTTTCACCCTCCACACAATCACCGAAAACATTGCTGATCTGTCCATCTATGGACTAAGGCTGGTGGCTATATTACTACAGTGTTCTATTTTGTGGCTAACCCTTGCAGAGATTCAGCCCCCCCCCCCTTTCTTGATGTGTTCCTGGCATATAAATAACTAGCAGTTGTACCATAGTGGTCCCAAAACTTATCACATGGAAAGAGCAGCCACATGGTAATTGTAGACTCTGCCACACCACTGTCTGCCACATCTTCAAAGTGTCCTGAACATACCACAAGCCTAAAGCATACAAACGTCATCTCACCATCTATGGTTCATCACTAGCAGAGGCAGAGGGACAGAAAAGATTGTCTGAGGGACTTCATAAGCAAACATTAGTTTTACTTATAGACACCACCCTACAAATGCCAAGTATGCCTCCAGAATCAGAGTGGGGCTTTCCTTTAGGAGGTAAGACTTTTCTCATCTGAATGGGTCCTTAACTAAGATCATTGAACAAGAGATGATACTCCAGAATTAATGCTTTGAGATGTGCTGTAGGCAATGTGCATAAAATTAACTTATTCCACACAGGCTAATTCTGTATCTGGGAAACACTCCAAGAGTTAAATGGATAACGGTTGTTCTGATGTATAAAATACCCCTGTTTCTAATTATGCTTATATGATATAGCTTGAACCTCCCTCGCCTACCATTTAAAGCTTCAATTATAATTATACTATTACTGGGCAAGAAAGTACAGTAAAAGAAAAGTGATATTCCCAAGGTTAGATGAAATTGTATTCATACATTCTTTGTCTCTGCTTATTTCTGTATAATAATCTGTTCATTTAAGTGGAGCTTCTCATATATTTTGCATTATTTCCATGGAAGACCTATTGTATGGAGGGATTTTGCCTTAACAAGAAACCTAGAAATATTTTAATTAATATTGAGGTTCCAATACAGAGATGGAGAGTTTAATATCCACTTGGATCCTTGTGCTAACCTTCCTTCCTTCCTTCCTTCCTTCCTTCCTTCCTTCCTTCCTTCCTTCCTTCCTTCCTTCCTTCCTTCCTTCCTTCCTTCCTTCCTTCCTTTTTAATGCTGAGCAAAACATGATCCAGATGAAATTCCAAATAGATCTGAGATATACTCTTGAATCCTTAGTGAATAGAGGAAAGAATATGGCAAGCAGTGGTATATTGATTCAAGCCACTGAGCCCTGAACTGCTTCTTATTAGAATGGCTTCACAAGTTGGGTTGAATTTTGACTATTTATCTTCTCTTTTTATGAGGAAAAGCTGACCTATAAATTGAGGAAATTAAGATGCATATTGAGGAGTATTGAGCTGGCCTACATATTGAGAAAAATAAGCCCAAGCAGAGATTTAAGCACATCTAGGCTAGGAAGTTGAGAGCCAGTTTGATGTAGTGGTTAAGGCACCAGGCTAGAAACTGGGAGATTGTGAGTTCTAGTCCTGCCTTAGACACAAAGCCAGCTGGGTGACCTTGGGCCAGTCACTCTCTCACAGCCCTAGAAAGTAGGCAATGGCAAACCACTTCCAAAATCTTGCCAAGAAAATTGCAGAAACCTGACCGGGCAGTCATCAGGTGTCAGCATCGACTGAAAGGCACGTGCGCGCGCACACACACACACATACACAAAAGCTAGGGGGTTGCATCCAAACAGTGTTCTCTCCATCAATGACATTATCGATCACATTAGTAATAAGAAAATAATAGAACAAATAAATAGTAGATATTATTGCTATAATAGGATAGCATCAGACTCCATGCCAGGAACAGCAATGCCAATTCTTTTAAAACTCAAACCCACATTCAGTAACAACAGAAGCTTCACTAACTTGATATAGGTAGGTAAGTTATTTCATGACAGACAAAAAAGAAGTCATATTTATGCAGAAGATCTGCCTGCTGCAGAACACAAAAATCAAATGCTGAGTATGTGTCAGCCCCAGTGCTGAAATTCTAGGCCTTTTTTTCTCTTGTTGTTTTGAATCAATGGACTTTCAGCTCTTTTTACTCAGCCTTGGGATTCAGAGACATCTGTTTCTGGTTTTATAATGGTTCTGTCTGTCCTGAGGATCATTAGTTCCCATCTTACCAGCTTCAGACATTACAGGTAGGCAATCTTTGGGACTGGACATATTTGGAATTTTGAGCATATACCATGGTGCTCTCCCCAAATGGCTGCATTGGGGTTCTTAGTCTGGTGCTGTCTATGCGTTTTGGATAATTTAGAACTGATAGATGCCTCAAAAGGAAACCAGTCTGGTGGGTAGAAGACACCAATTATAGGTTGATCGTTTCCAGTAGAATTGATGTTGCTTTCAACACTAGCAGTATCCAGGAGCTTGCCTGCTTCTTAGGAGCTAAAATAGCTCCTTTGGCTATTTTAAAGGATGGAAATAAATTTCCTCACAAGGGAAATGTTTGTAGAAAACATAAATGTCCTGTCATTCAATGAGATGAAGAATGAATTAGCAAAGATGAGTTCAGTGGTTTGGTCCACTTGGTCGAAATATTATAAATGCAGTCAAGCAAGGCATGGATAGTGCAACAGAAAGTAACGCAGGATGTTGTACTGAATGATAATTTGCTGTAATAAATAGTGCTGTCTATAATAACTATCTGTACATCACATATTTAATGTAGGTTGCCACCATTGTTTGATTCATCATGCAAAGCTATGGATTGCCAAATTTGCCATGCCTGCCTTGATCATATCCTTGCTGAATGTGCAATGGTGTGCAATGCATAACAAATGAATGTGCATCCTGTTGTTTTATGCTAAATATACTAACCACCCAAACATTTTACCATTATTTTATTGAGGACTTGACAAGCTCCCTTTAAGGAAAAAAAAAAAATCTCCAAGGGACCAAGTTGCTCCATTAACTGATCTTTGTGTGTTTAGCAGGTGCCTAGCTGAAAGTAGAGGCTTTGGGTTTCTGTGTGATTCTTCCAAGGTTGAGTAGGTTGTATCAGTTTTCCTTGTAGCTGCTGCTGATCACCATCATCTACCCTTGACAAATTGCAGCAGTTCCACAGTCCTTTCTTCCAGCTCTGACAAGTATTCTGCTTACTTTCAGCTACTCAAAGCAGAAACCACTGGCTTCCATGTCTAACCCTATTTGTTTTTATACAGTATGAGCTGGAAGAAATAAGCTAGCAAATCAGTTATTTATTGAGGGTGGCCAAGTCTAGTTGTATAGGTGGATTAAGCTTTTTGCAGAAAATTACACACATAAATGTCATGGAATCACATCCAGAGGGGCTTCTGGGGGAGGTATAGCAAGGTAAACATGTCTCCAGGACAGCAGAGATGCTGACTGCAGCAAAGACCAAAGAATGGTGAGTAGACCATTTCTTCAGAAACTTTCTGGACAAGGAGAGGATGGGAGGTTATCTACATGTGCTCTGGATGGCTGTACCTCACAAGGAGACTGCAGGACGACAATCTCCTGCAGGTCTAAGAGCTGAGAGATGAAAGGATCAGTCATCATGCTCACAGCTGTGGTGGAGCCTTTTAAAGGACACCTTTAAAGCATTTTAAAGTGATTTGCAACCTTCACTACCAGCTTCCCCATTGACTTTGCTTGTGGGAAGCCGGCAGGTAAGGTTGTAAATGGCAGTCAGGTGACTGCAGGACGCTGCAACCATTGTTAGTGTAAGCCAGTTGCCAAGTGCCCAGTTCATGATCACATGACCATGGGGGTGGTGTGATGACCAGAACTTTGGGGACCAGTTGTAAGTACCACTTGTTCAGCAATGTCATAACTTCAGTCACTGAATGAGTGGTTGTTAACCAAGGACTACCTGTACAGGAATCCGAGGGCATAAGCAACTGTTTTAGTGCATCTTATTCAAGGAAAGGCCACAACTGAAACCCCAGACAAAGCTGGGTAAAGGCTTTCCTGCCATGGCTCCATCTGCTCCTCCAGCAGGAGCCATGAATTCAGGAGGAGCTGAAAATTACAAGCCTATTGTTTCAGGGGAAACACAGTCCCATCAAGAGCTAAACTTGGTAACTTCTCTGAATCAGAAAGCTTCTGAAGCCATTTTGCTAGGGTTGTGTTTGAGCCTGTTTTTTCCCATCGAGGCCCTGCCCCCAGGTCAAGATTTCTACTGAATCTCCTACTCATCCTGTGGTAGTGATACTGTATCATCAGCTTACCTGACAATACAGTATCTCTTCTCCCCATGCAGGAGAAAAAACAACAACAACACAATGCTAGGCTGGCTGTCAGGCTCCCCAGATCAGGAGTCAGTTGCAAATCTCCAATCTCCAATTTCACATGGCTTGACTGTGCTGCTAGCCTTGAACATGGCAGAACTCTTCTTTCATGCCTTCAACATGATGCAGACTGATAAAAAAATCTTTATTGCAAATGAGGCTGAAATCATATTAAATCATGGATTGCTTTGTGTCAGTAGGAGGATGCAGTTTCTTTTCGTACCCATAGCATTTAAACTCAGTTATTCTTCCTGCTTTTCCCATGTTTCAAAGGACTCTGCCTTGCATTTTATGGCCTTGAAGGTGACAGTTTGTTGGTTGCTGACATAACTGACATCTCCATCCTGAGTTCTTGGCTTATCTCTTACACTGATATATCATACTCTGAGAAAGAGACTTCTGTTTTTCAGCTTTTTCAGCCTGCTTGAACATTAATTTTGGATTTCTCAGTTATGTTTTGAAGTTTGTTCATTGTAGGAGATGGCAGAAGACGCTCCTGATAGAGTTGTTGTTTTCTGTTATACTTCTATCACTCTGTAGTCTCCCTGGCTGCCCACAATTTCTATTCTGCAAAAGCTAAATGACTTGGGATATACAGTAACTCCAACATGGGAAGACAAGGTAGCACAGACCAGTGGAGAAATTATTCTATAATGAAACATTGGACATTAACACACAGCCCACAGTCACTGCGTACTATACGAGTGCAATGCTATACTCTGTTCCCAACGAGTTAATGGAAATTGTCTTGTTGGAATGGATTTTAGAAGCAAATGTTCTTTCATCAAATAGAATGAAAACTAGAGAAACAATGTACAGCGTATTAGAGATAATGCTGAAGATTCAAGTGAAGATTTTATGTACTTCTAAAATGTAAGATCACAGCTAAATGTGGGTGGACGCTGGGAATAAAAAATTGATTCTACAGAAACACCCAGCTAGTAATTGATGTGGGTGTCTATTGATGTGAGCTGGAATTATCACAATAGGTAAGTGTCATTTTAACTGAATATAGTTTTATTTTTTAAAAGTTGGAATGTAACAAAAACGTTTAAGTTGCCTATCAAACTTACTGTCAAATCCAATGGATAACTTGTCTCCCACACACTTCTTTCTGAGTCTGTTTTACTTCAGGGTATGTTAAGAGTGAAGTGGTAGGAGTAAATCAGTTTGTCAATGTAATTATATTAAGCACCTCTCATCTGGGTTTGGGATCAGAGAAACACACAAATGTGACAGAGCTAGAGATTAACTGAAGCTAACCAGGAAACATAATGTCTTGATCACATCACCTGATAAATCACCTCCCCAGTAATTCATTACATTGCTATATTCTCTTTGCAAAATCACCTTTGTGAATTTTCAGGTTCTGGGAGAATTCAGAAAAACTGATGTTGAAGTTAAAATAAATCTGACAATTTTGTTATTGATTAAAATAATGAGAATAATGAGGAGGAGGTCATCTTAAACATTTATAAAGTGCAGAAACTAATGAAGAAAAACAGTGTCTTGCTGTGATCACACGCAGAGTTTATAATATAAGCAAGAATCAGACTAGGGAAGTCTTGATTCTTTATTCTGTTAGTCTGTTCAGGTCTTCAATTTATAAAAACCTGTGAACTTAGAGAATGGCTACTAAGTGGAGTTATGTCCTCAACAACGCAGGTATTTTACAGCTTCCACACATCTAGGTATGATGGGGCAAGGCTGGACTTTGTGACTAAAATCTAGGCCCCACACCTCCGATGAAAGCTGCAAGTGGTGAAACCAGTGATGTATTAGTTTTGAGTCAGAAGGGTTGACATCATTCATCACAGAATGTTTAATTTTAAAAATGCTCATAGTCAGGGGACAATCAGGCAGATATATCATTACAGATGTTCCCTTTATTATTAATTTAAATTAATAATATTCTTTTTCTACAAGCATCTTTTTATAAGTGATTCTCCTTTGCTACAAGCTAAGTAATTTGCATGGTTCCCTAACAGCCCCTTATTCTTTCTAGAAGATCATTACATCCAGTGTCTGGAATGACACATTTTACAGGTATCCAGGTGAACAGCACAACCTTTAGGAGGGACAGGGTGTTCATCAGCAATTGATCTGTGTGGTTCATGAAGACTTGAGGAATTTGATTTTTGCAAATGCTAACTCCAAATGATAATCAGCTCTCAAAATGACTCTGTAAATTGGAAATTGTTTGTCTACCAGATTTTGTACTTCTCTGACTATTGCAAGACAGTGCTTAGCAGTTTCTATATATACAAAATGTGCATTTAAATATTTGAAAGCAACATTTCTGTAGTTATACATTTAGATAGAAAATACACATATAACTAAGAAAAATACCGATACCAATGGTATATTTATAAAATAAAGTGTAACAATATCACAGTTTGATATAAAAATGGAAAGAACTGGGAAGGAGATAGTACTAAGATGTTTAAATGGCACAAACCACAAACAGAACTGTCCATTGTTAACTGGTGGGTTTCTATTTCCTCAAAGTATTACAGGTGACAGCACCTGGCTAAGCAAGTACAAACCTACTGTGTCCATGTATCACTGGAAGTCAAACTCAGCTCAGAGACATCTTTAATTTTTTGTTGCTTAAATATGCAAGATAGCATGGATTGCTGAGTTAGACCTTACGACATAGCACAAAACATATGAAAATGCTTATAAATATATATGTTTTAGGATTACAGTAAATGCATACAAAATATTAACCTGTAAAAAAAAAAAACACACCACATTTAAAATAATTGAAATTTAATGGTGATATGGGAATGGGAAGGAATGGACTTGTGAATGAATGCATTAAAGTGATATGGATGGAGAATAGGCATTTGTTCATCTCGTGACTAGGTAAGTTTTGGTTTCTCTAGCAGTTGTTCCCAATGTATTCATTAGAGAAATTCACATTCAATACGAAATTTATGTATCAAGATGGGAATAATTCCATCAACGGAAGCTTTAGTTCAGTTCCCAGATTCTCCAATCATCCAGAGCAGATTCCATGAATGTACCAGAGGACAAAAGGAAGACAGAATCCCATTCCGTGAATGAAAATGTATTCATGTGAATGTCTCTTGCGATATTCATCCATAATGATCACCACTGGAACAGATGGTGCAGGGTCCTATCAGTTTATCATTGATATATGTCTGAAATTACCTGCTTTGCCCGTGGCTATTAACTAACATATTAATCCGATCAGTTATGACAAGTCATGGAAACACAACACCATTATGGTTGAACCATTATGATTCAATTTATTGCCTTCTTCCCAGTAGTTAGTGTCACAACAGCATTTTCCTTATATCTGAACTCAGATTACCTTAAACACTAGGAATGGATCAAAGCAGCACAATACAGTATTGGATTTGCCTGGCTGGAGATCTAGCATGGTCTTTTGTGCTTTTCAGTGAAGATCATAATTTGGTAACAGAGCTTGAACGATAGAGCAGAGGACAGAGGTCCTTTATCTTTTGTGATGGTCCATGTAACTATTATGCTTTGAAGATTATAAGGAAGGATTATAAGGAAGGAAGTGGATTTCTCAGAAAATGGGAAGAAGACCACCCCCCCATGTTTCTTGTATCAACTGAGCCCCGAACATAAGTGGAAGTACACATAATGATAATAAGATTTAGGGAATGAGTCAGATTTTTTTTTTAAAAAGCTAGAACTCTGATGGAATCGAATCAAATTCTTGGATGGAGATCCAATCCATCGCAGAACACAATATCCTCCAGAAAGTCCTCGACATAGACAATGATAATCAGTTAGAATTCTTTGTGGCCTTAGAAGCAGCATTTAAAACCACAGGACTCGCCACAGAGACCCAAGAAAACATAAGGCAGAAGATTGTACCACAGACTAGAAGGACACAGAATCAGAACCAACTCAAAGCAGAGGACAGAGCAACCCTCAAAAACTTCAAGAAGGACCAAACCATCACGATCTTCCCAGCAGACAAAGGCTGAAACATGGTTATCATGGACAGAAAACAATACATATAAAAAGCCAAAGAATTACTGAAGGGCAAAGAAACCTACATCCCAGTAAACAACAACTCAGTACAGAAACTAGACAACCTGATCAAGAAAACCCTCAATGACCTAACAAAGAAAGGTCAAATCACAAAAGAAGAACAATGGTAGATGAAAAGTAGTGGAGCCATCCTCTGTGTTTGCCCAAAAATACACAAGCCCAGCATACCTCTTTGCCCAACTGTATTGTTACCAGGGATCCCAACATACAGCATAATGAAAGAACTTACAAAAAACCTTGGACATCTCACAGAGGGCAGCATATTTTCTATCAAATTCCCACTATAGTGCCTCCAGAAAAGCAAAGACCTAAAAATAGAATAAGATGAAATTATGGTTTCTGTCAATGTTGTAGCACTCTTTACATCCATAGATCCAGAACTAGCAAAAGAATCCATGGCAGCAGTACTGCACAATACACCCAACGTAGCCAAATACACTAGGATCGAAATACTTAGAATCTTGGACCTCATCAACCTCTGCCTCACTACCTACTTTCAGTTTGATGGACAAATATACCAACAAATCAGAGGAAGACCCTGGGATCACCACTCTCAAGAATCATAGCAGAGACCATAATGCAGTGTCTAGAAACTATCACACTCCCACACACACAACCAAAAGTATGGATCTGGTATGTAGATGACACCTTTGTCATAATAAAAAAGGAACAACTAGAGAAGACACATGAAACAACAAACATCTTCAAATGAATAAAATTTACAAGGAAAGACGAGAACAGCAACACACTACCCTTCCTGGATATTGTCATCAGCAGATGAAACAATGGCAAATTAGAAACACTAGCCTATTGAAAAACAACCCACACTAACCAAGTGCTCCATTACCAAGGAAACAACCCAGCCTCCCACAAGAGGAGCTGTGTAAGAACATTATTCAGATGTGTAAAAATGCACTGCAGCAACCCAGAACACCAGAAAAAGGAAACATCTTCCAACAAAATGGATATGAAAACTCCTTAATCTCACAAAACATGGACAGACTCAACCATAGTTTCACCTGGGAAACTGTGAACATCCTAGACTAAGCTAAATAAAAAAATGCTAGGGAATTCCTGGAAGCCTGGCATTCAGACAAATCAGCCATCAATAGACACAGAGATAAACCACATTTATACACCATTCAAAAGAGACAATAAAAAGCTAAGAAGGAAATAAAAAGACCAGAACACATCCTCTCCAGCAACCAATACCCAGATAAGCAAGGATTAACACCAGGCAAACAATCAAGCAGAAAACAATGCTCTAATTAAGGAAGTACCAAGGAAAAAACCATACACCCACCAACACTGGCAGGGCAAGCTACTGTATATAGACAGGGAAAAAACCCCACACTCACTAGCACTGACGATGTTACCTAGTCGGGTAATGAAAAGTCTGCAAGCAAACAACCAAGCTCAGAGAGCACCAAAGACTCCACAAATCAAATTCTTTTAGATTATTTTAGACTCGTTTTTTATATATATATATATTTTAAAAATACATATATTTTTTATATCTTCTAGCTTTTCATAAGAAAATGTTTAGTCTCTGATGTATTTTCTATGCTTTTTAATTGACTGTATCCCACCCTGTTTATGCTGGTTTATGACCATAATAAAGATTTGATTTGATTTGAACTCTCGTGGAAACACAAAACTATTTTCATATTGCTATGTTTAATATCTATTAAAAAGTTTACTTCTTAAACTTTTTGTTGGAAGCTTCAAAACCTCTGCGGTCAGTGAATTTATTCAAGGTTATACTTAGTAGATTCACATGTCAATGCTATATTGCACCAGACTGAAGTTATATGATGATGACTGCCTAGAACAATGTTAAAGAAGTGGAACTGAATATTCTGGCCTGTACTATGAACTAATGTAGAGTTGAGTGTGTGACTGTGCATCCTTGTCCTCTGGGCCCAAATCATCTTTAAATCTTCTTGTAAAAAAACTAAGGAGTGTGAGGCTTCATGGATTGAAGACATCTCCATGAAAGTGGAGCTGATGACCACAATGAAGAACAAAGAACCAGTTAGTAGACTAGTTCTTTGGAACCTCTCTGAACAAAGAGAGGATGAGAGATCACCCACATGTGCTCTGGACAACTGCTCCTCATGAGGAGAGCACAGGACAGCGGTCTCCTATGGGTGTGAGTGTTGGGAGACAACAGTAACAGCCATCTTGTTCACAACCTTGGTTGGTGCCTTTAAAGGTCACTAAGTTTGCTAACTTCACTTTCTAATCAGTTTTGGAAATTGCTTATTAATAGCTTATTTTAAGCTATTAGAGACCTTCAGAACAGAAAGTTTAAAAATGCCAAGTGAGTTTGCCCTGAATGAAATAAAACTTTAATTTTTTATTTAAAGAATTTGAAATAAACAGCAAAAAGCTAAATAAGATCTTCATCTAGAAAGTTATAATGTGTTTATCAATCTGGAATAGAGAAACTTTTACAATAAGATTTTGGAATTAATTATAAAGAACAAACAGCTTCTTGTGGAAAATAGATCTGTTTTGGTTTTTGCAAACATAAAAAAGATAAGTAATTTTATGATTTTAAAAACTGGACACTAGAGGGGACTAAAGATTCTAGGCACAGGAAAAAAAACAAAACAAAACAGAAGCCTTCCTTTTAAGTTAATTAACTGGGACCTACAAAATGTTATAACACTGAAAATAGTAAAGGAAACTTTTGAAGAATGGAGCCAAAAATTAATAGCCACAATATCAACAGTGTCAGTCATGATGTCTGCCTGTATGGATAGACTATGTCCAAAAGATGTTATTGAAGAAATGATAGATGTAGAACAAATTTTATCTGACAAGATAGAGATGGTATTGTAAGTGGGTTTACAACTGTCAGGCCAAAAGAACAACTTGGAAAAGGACGTCTCACTGAATATACAGAAGAAACTAGGTGAGGTTTTAAAAATCAAAAGGGAAATAAAAATGATAAACGAAGAAAGGGACCTGGATAATTTTTTCTTACTGGATTTACAAATGAGCCTTGTTAAAGACCTGAACAACTCTGTGTGATGGGATAAAGAAGAAATGAAGAGAAATCAAATCCTATGACAATATTTGAATGAACTAAAGATTAAGACTTAGAAGTAAAAGGAAGGAATACAAGGTTGGTTTGTTTGATCAAGGTTAAAACAAGATATGTTGTTACTTCTGACAACCCTTTATGGACTTTCTGCTGACACCAGGACTGAAAAGGTGATGTTTCATGGATTTGCCTATAGATAAGGGATGGGATATGGGTTGAAAAGATAATTGTTTGTAATCTTAGATGGGGGTGAAGAGTTGCTAAATTTGTTTATACTTATTGTGATGAAGGTTGGAAGTCATTTCTTTACATATTTCTTTTCTGTTTCTTTATTATATTCTTACTTTTCCCTCCTTTTCTACCCCCCCTTTCCCTTGCACTTTTTACTCTCTCTCTTCTCTTGTCTTTCTAAGTTTAGTTTGTATCAGATTTCACTATTATAATCAAAAGTCTTAATAAAATTATATATATATATATATATATATATATATATATATATATATATATATATAAAACCAAAGTGTGTGTCAGGGGTCAAAATACTGGCTCTTCATTCTTCACTGCCTAATCATGCAGTTCTGAGAATCTTGGAATGTCATTCAAGGCAGATGTTGCTTGTAGCTCTTTCTCCAAATCCTATTATAAGCAATCTTGTCTGTATTGTCCTTTGTTATAGCCAGCTGTCTACTTTCTAGGCTGGTTGGTCCTGTTGACTAAAATTCCTCTAAGCCACAAGAGATATTTCCCTGTTCCTTTCCTTATAAAACAGGAATGTACACTGTGAAGCTTGAAAACCAGACATGGCTCCTGAAAGCCATGAGCCTCAAAGCCACATGCATCTCTACCCTGCCTCCCAAAGTTGCCATCAGACAGTTTTTCATGTGAAAGAAGGGGGAACTTATTGAATACGTGGGAAGTAATATGACATGTGTTTTATTTTATTCTAATTAAATGTTAATTAAATCAAATTTTGTCCTACCCCGTCTGCAGACTTTCTGGAGTGCAGTTCTTGGCATAACATCCAAAGGCAAAGGACAGCCCTATTTTACCTCCCCCCGCCCCCACTGTTCACTAATGAATGCCTTCTCTCCTGCTGTTATTACTTTTTTTTATTAATTTCACTGGTCAGCTTTACACTGAGGCTCCAAAGTAAATCACAGATTTTCAGATGCTCAGCATTTAAATCAGTTCTTGGTTAGTTTAGATAGAAATCTTCCAGACATGACTCAGTAGTTTAGATTCTTTATTGCAGAGAGGAATGTTAACACAACAGTTGACTGCCAAATGCAAAGAAAATTCAGAACTTTTATGTAACAATGCCCTAGCATTCCAATTCTAAATTCTTTTCTTCCATATTTACAAGTTAATGAATACTTATGGGTTTGTTGATGGCTTTAGGATGTTGGAATAAGTTTACAAAATGTTTACAATTCTGGAACCTAAAATTGTAATTGTCACCTACTTCTATCATCTCATAGTTTATCTTAAATTCTTCTACTTTTCCAGTTGATGTATTCTTAGTTTTCTTGATGCTCAAGAAAAGCCCTGTTTTTCACTCTCTTGTTTTATTTTTAGAATGATCATTCTTAAGTCTTCTTCAGTTTCTGACAGGTAATGTCATCCACATATCTCAGGTTACTGATACTTCTTCAACTGATTTTGACTCCCACTTTTAGTTCTTCCTGGAACAACTGCAGCCTACATAGCTTGAACAGGTATGGGGATAGAATGCAGCCCTGGCTGACTCCTACTCCAGTGGGACAAGGGTCCTAATGTCACATGTCAGCAAGATACTATTGAAGATTCTGCAGAATAGGAGAGAAAATAGCAATTGAAGCAAGTTTCCAAAGGAACAGGGGAACAGGAGACCATATAGCAAATATTAGGTGGATGATGGAAACAGCAAAAGACTATTAAGAAAGCATTACTTCTGTTTCGTAGATTCTTTTAAAGCCCCTGAAGAACTTTAGATCTTTTTTTTCTCCATACTGTATTTAATCTTTCATCTTATACAATCTCCTGAGACCTTTTGGAATGATAGTGTATTATGGAAAATGTCATTAATGAAGGAACATCTAAGACAATGAAAAGCAATTGATTAAAAATTGCAGATGAGATCAATGTTTAGTCAGATTTAGAGTAGAACCATTAAAGTAGATGGGATTTAAGTTTGTCATTAATGATGTCAGCCCCATTGATTTCCATGTTTCTGCTTAAGAATGACCAAGTAATTCTTTGCAGCACAGCAGCTGAAGTCCAACAGATTTATTTTAGAGAAGCGCTTAACCCCTTAAAGTGGTCAAAAAAGTCTTTATCCTTTAGTAGGGAGGTGAAGATTGTTTGTTTGTTTGTTTTAAGGATGTGGGTGGTGGAGGTCTGGCACAATACTAACTGAAAGTCAGGGAAACCAACATCATCATTCTAATTGAAACTACTTAGGGATCTATGAGTAATTTACTGCTGCAGGACAAGTTTACCAAAATATTAATTTCAGATCTCCTGAGTAAGTTGGCAAGCTCAGATGCAGGTGTCAAAATGTGCATTTCTGAGATAATTTGACACTATTTAGAGGTCAAAGAATAATATGAAAATAAGTACATACTGTAAGGGAAAAATATCCACACTAATATGCATGGTAGAAAGCAATGTACGTGAAATTGCATTTTTCCAATAGGAAAAAGTACAGACCTGAGAAAATATATGCACAAAATGCATAAAATCACATAAAATAAATGAACATAAATGTTTATGCATTTTGTACTGTGTATAAATAACAATAATCTTGAGTTTGCTTAAGAAAGAAATACTTCCAAGTTAAAAAACAAAAACAGAACAACCTCTTTGTAGTCTGATATTATGCTGATCATGTTCTCTGTTCAAAACAAAATCCAGCTATTATGCCTCCATCCAATCTAATACGCTCCTCAAAGCATCCGATTTAAATGCTCAACAAGTGACTATTGAACAGTCTTCTGTATTCTGCAAAATTGGACTAATTGCCCATATCCTATTTTTTTCCTGTGTATGATCCCATAGTAACTGCTTGTAAACCTATGTGTATCTCTATATGTGAGATGTTTCTATGCAGCTAAAAATATAAACTACTCATTCTTTGAATTGGATCCTGAACATTTGCTACATCGCTCATTAAAATAATGCTTGGAAGCCTAGGTTTTCAGTGTTGTTTTCTTACTGTAGAGAAATTAAGCACTCTCTGAAATCCAGGTCACAAATTCAGTCTAGTCTTCAGAATGCAAGTCTACCTCCTAAACTGAAATTCCACAATTTTATCTCAGTTTATTGCTGTGATATTGCCTTTTCAAGCTCTGACCTATAAAGCTAGATGTCAAGCACTCAATTATTTCCTCACATCACAAAGTTCTCCCAGGAACGGATTGAATTCTTCTGGAGTAGACTTTTTATTTTATTTTTTTTGTGCTAAGATGCACTGAAGTGTCTTATGAGGTTATTTCATCGGGTGCAGCATTAATATTATTGCATCCTCTCTATGAGAGGCACCTGACTGTAAAACTAAAATAAAATAAACAAGTTAGTTTCTGAGAATAGATTTATAAGAGTACAAGACATTCTTTGTATTATTTTATTTCAGCAAGTTTCCAAGGAGCGTGCACTTAAGATGAAGGCTTATAACATTTAATAGAGATTATTAACTTTGCTACTTACCAGTCAAAAGCAGTCCCTTGGTTTAGTCTATACATTACAGAGTTTAATTTTGTGTGTGTTGTTGGAAAGACTATGTAGACACATGCAGTTAGGAACCATTTCTATCCAGGTTCAAGCCTGCTACAACCTTAGTTGCCCTGATGAATGATCCTATCAAGACAGGAACAAGAATTCAATAGGAACAGTAGCTTTTGTTACCATCAATCATAGTATTTTATTGGACTACTTTTGTGGGTTTATAATATGTTCGTTCTGTTGTAAAATAGCTCTGGGTTTTTGCTCCTTATTCCCTTTGATCACTTGGCAAATGAAGATCATAGTTCATGTATAAAATTGGCCACGCACTTAGGAAAGCTTACACCGTACTAAAACACATTAGTCTTTAAGAGGCAACAAGCTGCAACAGACTAACACAGTTATTCCTCTATAAATTATTTAAAATTGAAGAACTGAGTTGGCTATGACTCCTGTAGGTAAATGCAATCCACATTCACAATAGCAGCATATTTATGGTAGCCTAGTAAGAGGATTTTCTAGGGTTTTTTTTTTCCTTTCTTTAACTGCTGGGAGCTGGTAAAATAGTAGCTCTTAGGCCACAATACATAGTTTGGTCATGGCTTGGTGCTTCAGAAACTGTTCAGGCAACTGTAGTAGTTGGAGTGGCTCATAAATTAAGTCATACACCCTGGTTTGTCCACATGTCTTTCACCAAAACTTAATTGTCTGGAGATTGGGATTAGTCCCCACATTCCCTAGACATCCATGGGGGGACAAGGGAGGGCAAATGATGACAGGAGCATAATGATGGCATTGTGTTTCATTCTTGCATTAGACATCTTGATGAAAATACATAATTACATCAGTTGCATGACAATGCCATCATACATGTCTTCATTTTGATGTTGTTGTGCTTTGTTGCAGACACGGCTGCATATTACCTCAACTGTGTACTCCAGAAATTTGATAAATGCTTAGGAAGCACCTGTGAATCTATGCCCCAAATCTGCTCACACCACAGTCACAGAAATATGTCTTTCATATTAGGCCTGCAGAACTTGTGATCCAACACTCCAGAGCAATTTTGTGATGTGGAAGACAAGTGTGCAATGCATGTAGTCCTCCACGAACATTGATTAGTATTAATGGAAATGCTATTTCACATTCATGTTGTGGTCAGAATGAAAATAAAGATCGGCGGGCATGTTGTACATGGCAGAGCAACATGGAACTCACATATATACTGTGCATTGTGCCTCACAATTAAATGCTAAAAAATATCCACACTTGAATAACATACAATATCTATCTTATGGTTTTCAGCATATTTTAATTACTTCTCTAATTATAAAGTAATTAACTTAATTACTTCTCTAATATTCACTTTTATCTACCCATTATGTCCTGTTTCAGGTTTCAAACTCACTCACACACACCCAGTTGCTAGGTGAGACTAGCAGTTTGCTCAAGGCTGGGTAGATAACTGGAAAACAAGGAAAGGAACATAAATCAAAACTAAGTCCCTGGGAAAGAAAGCTTACCTCGGTGGTTTCACTTTCAACATGCTGAAGAGAAGTTAAAATCCAGTCTGAAGTTCAGAGAGCCAAGTCAGGTTTGTCAGTCAGTCCAAAGATCAAAGTTTCAGGGTTCACATGCAGAATTCACAGGAACAACATACTGGAGCAGAAGATCAGACAGTTGTTTCCAATGGAGATACATGGGTTAGGATTGCCTCTTAAATCAGGCTGCAGCCAGCTATCTTCCATTAAGATAGTTACTCCCTTGCTTGGCTAGGAGCCTCATTGAGCATCTTTGCCCTGCTCTCCTCTCCACTTCACTCACTGAGTCTGAGGGCTTGGAGGCTATACTTCATTATCTGACTGCTCCAGCTTGATAGGGAGATTGATAGTCCTGTATCATAGAACCTACCCATTCAAATAACCTGACTGCTCTACTTTGTGCAAGCCAGTAGTCTTTCCTTTGGGATCTGCTCCCATGTGTCAGATTCAGCCAGCGCGGCATGGCTAGGAACTGGCCCAGCCGCGCTTAGTCAGTTTCACCGCTCGAGCACTAGCAAGGAAAGGGGAAGTGAGAAACCGCGAACTGATTAATGGGCCAGCTGGTGCCGCTTAACTAAACTGCAAGCGGATACTTTGTGTCAACACCAAATGGCCGTGGGCACTGTAGACAAAGCGGATAGCAGTGGATTAGAGGTAAAAGCAATGAGTGTGTGATTGGGAACTCCCGGCTTTGCGAGCAACAGAAAGACCCAACAGCTCCAACAACAACGCCATCGATAGAAAACAATCAAGGAAACAAAAGAGCTGGACTGAATCTGCCATTTGAGTAAAGGGGGGGATTACTGCAGGTAATCTGTAACCAAGTAACAGGGGCTAAGCACGGGAACGGGAACTATAAATTGTATTGTAGATGTGCCAAGCCAGTCCTGGCTTTGTCTGTAATTACGTATGTTACGCTTGAGTAAACTTCTTTGCTGAACACACGTGTCACGAGAGTTTCTCTGAGTCGAACGGGGTAAACCTTACACCATGGACTATATATTCCATCCCTGCCCCCAGTCAGAGTGTGGTGCCAAGCAGTTTGTCCCATAGAAGAATGAGGCCCTCCATGGGAAAAAGGTGCTTGGAGTACTCTGGACTACATTATCTTGTAGTTCCACCAATTGCTTATAATGGTCTGGTTGATGGGGGTTGTAGTCCAGCATGTGAAGAATCACCGGATGCTCAGCTTTGCCTTAATAGAAATATCTGTTCTCTGAGCATAACTAGGATTGTTTAGGAAAAGTCTGGTGAACCATTGTGAATATTCAGTACAATATACTGAGACTTGTTTTGCCCCTATTAGTCTGTGCTTGTGTGCTTTTTCTCTTTATGTACCATTAAGGCTACAAGATGTTGACAATGGAACACACACACACACACACACACACACACATTTGAATACCACAAGAATCAGTTTTACCTGAGGGATTTGTTTTTTGAGCGGGAGATTTTTCAGAGCAGCAGACAGCAGTCTGCCTTTCCCTTAAAGCTGTTTTCCAGGCAAGTCAATATAGGCACCAGAAAGGTGTGTGCATGGCATATGGAGATCCAGAAGAAGTCTGCTGACATTAGCATTTATTTCCAAATGGCTGCAGAATAAAATCCCTTAGGAGATTACGGTCTGAGCTGTACTCTCTCCCTCTCTGGTGATAGTTGAAACTGTTTGTGTGCAACATATGGAAATTCACTGATAAGGATCCACCCCTTTCACATAATAGATGGATGAATAAAGGATAATTACTACAAGGAAATCCAGGTCTTTGGCTAGCTGGATTTTTAACATATTACAAAGATTCTGAATCTTTTCTATTCCTGTTACCCAACTTCCCACTCCTTTAATGAAGATTGTTAGAAGAACATAATGGAAAGAGCCTCTGTATGAAACATGGGAATGACGTGTGTTGGGCATCTGAAGAATGGGGGTATTGATAAAGAGTTTCACTAATTCTCTTGCATACAAGTCCATCTCTATGTGCAGAAAAAAAAAGCGCTAGATTAGTTATATTTATGAATAATTTACATTAACTGAATTAATAATTGAATTTATTTTGCATTTAGAAATTTACTTTTGGAGAAGTACAATAGCTCTTCAAGAATTATTTTTGGGAGCTTCCTGAAAATAAAACATCGCATCCATGTATGTGCGACAGCTTATTTTTTCATTCAGTCAAAGAAATAGTATCAGGAGGAACAATGAAAAAGGTTCAATTTATTTATAGCAAGGAATAAATTTACTTGGAATTGGCTTGGTATTTACTAGCTGTCCCTCTGGGAGGGGTGGGGGGACTAATTCCTGAGAGTTTTCTACCAGCTCCTAATGTTGATATGTGCTCACTGGGGTTCCCAAACCAATTTGCACTTCAGATATTCCAAATTTAATTACATTTCCTTCCCTGGGAATGTTAACTTGCTTTCCTTGTCCTGTACCTACTCCACAGCACCAGCAGTCATGGAGTACTGCTGCAAACAAGGGGGTGTTTTTGATTTCTCTAAAGTAAGTGGTATTTTAAAAAAAGAACCTAAAATATTCTGATGTTGAGTGGCTGCTTTAGTCTCAGCCTATCACTTTGTTCCATTCCTTATAATTTCAGTGGGAATTAGTCTCTGCAATTGATGTAACATGATTGTGTTGTTGTTGTTTTAAATATAATTTTTATTCAAAGAAAATTTTACATGAGATTTAAAAACTCCAGAAACCTAAAAGGAAAAGTAGGAAAAAAGAAAGAAATATGAAAGAATAAAAGCAAAAGTGAAAGGTAACAAAAGAGAAAGAAAGAGAAAAAGAACGATATCTAAAGAAACGACTTCCAATCTTCTTTGCAGCAGTTACAAACATCGTAATTACCATCTCCACCCTCCCAAATTATACAGTGGTACCTCGGGTTACGAACTTAATTCGTTCCGTGACTCTGGTCACGACCCCAACTGGTTGCAACCCAAAGCAAATTTTCTGCTCTGCAGTTTCTTTGGAGCCATGCTAAGAAGCACACCAAAAACCTTCCAAAACACCACGAAACACACCACAAGCCTCACTGAACGTCTCCTTGCTATTGCAATCTTGCCCACAGGAAGCCACGACCGCATGTCAGCAGGGAAAATGGCCACGTATCCTGTTCGTACCCCGAGGTGGAGTTCGCAAACCGAAGCAAAATTTTGCGGCCGGAGCTGGTTGTAACCAGAAAAGTTCGTTAACAGAAGCGTTCATAACCCGAGGTTCCACTGTATATCATGATTCCAATGTAGCATTATTTCCAAAGTCAAGGCCATACAAAACTGTCCTGATGGACCAGGACAGTGGGGAACTGGAGTCACTGATTGCCCCTCAGCATCACTACTCATTCTATATGTAACACTGTGGGGGATATCAATGAATGTCACACATAACCTTTAGTTCCATGGTCTGCAGTTGGCTGTCTGAGTAGTAATTCCCCTTCCCCCTTTAACATTACTCCAACATGTAAGAAATAGCTACCATTTATTTTAAATTGTCAACAGCAAATAAATTAACAAGAAAATACAAATATATTTAAATGTCAAATGTTTTATAGTGCCCAACACTTCCCTTTCCATTCATTAGACTCACCTGCATGAATCTGAAGGCTATCTCCTCAGATGGGCTGTGATGCCAAATTTTGGGGACTGTTGAAATGTATATCCAGCAATAGGGTACATAGTAGATTTCAAGTGAAAACATTTGGGGTGTATAGCAGAGGTAGCAGGGGTAACATTGCAACTGTTTTTGTTGTTCCTAAGCCATAGACTGGCTAGACAGACATGATTACTTTAAAAATATGTTATGCTGGATATTAAAACTACTTACAATGCTATATTTTGTTCCACCAATGCTTGCTCAAATTACAAAATATATGTTCTCAAGTGACACAATCCATTATGATTCTTCAACAAAATCACAGATAAGTCCCTAAAAAATGTATCTTAGTATCAAGCATACCCTTCTTTCCCTTACAGGATTTTTCTTTCTTGCAAAAGAGGGTGCACAATCTCCTGCACCACTAGATGGGCTATGCTGTTTCTTTAGCTTTACACATATTGTATGGTGGCTGCTTCCACCAAGGCAGACAGCCACCATTGTCATACCAGCATTCTTTGCTTTGAAGAGTACCTGCTAAGTAATGCTTGGGATGGACAGTTGGTCAGCTGGCCGGCTAGAATATGAGTAGCATTCTACTGCCCTCAAAGAAGGGCTGCATGGGAGGGATATAACTGGGAAAAGAAAATTGAGGTTTGCAAATTGAAAAGAAGAGTGTTTATGCTCTAGAACTCTACTTGGAATATGAAATATGAAAAAAGCCTCTATTATTTCCTTCTTGTTACGTTTCTCAGGTATTCAAAAGTTGGGTAGACTTCACCCTCATCTCCCTAAAAGAGCCCATGACACTCAGCATTACTTACACAAATGTTCAAATAGGCATTGATCCCTAAAAGATAGGGATATGCCCATAGCTGCTATGATTGAAGTTGGACAAGTAAGACCTTTTTCTACAACATTGGAAAAGGCTGTTCAACAAAATGCATATTCTTTAAAAAATTCCAGGTAAGCCAAATAATGACCAAAGTTTAATTAGAAAGCACACATTTGTTTTACTACTACTTGTATGTAACTAAAGGGCATGCTGATACAATCTAAAATTAAATTATAAAAGTTTGCATATGCTTAATTAAATCCAAACTCATAATGGAATCTATATGTTCCCAATAAGTTTTCTCCCATTGTACTTAAACAAAGGTTTAATGAGTATCAATGAAAAATTAGCAACCAAGAAAGCAAATTGCATGTGAAAATAGTTTTCTATACATCTTACTGTAGCATCTAACTGGTTTAGCATTTCCATGATAAAGAGAACGAACAATATCAGAGCATGTTTTTCAATCTATGTGATATTCAACACTCCAGAGTGTAAGGTGTATGATTCCTTTAGCCATATTGTTCATGCATTCTTCAATTAATGCACCAAAGGAAAGCTAAGCTAAGCTAAGGTTTCAATAAAGTGGCTATTTGATATTTGGAAGCAGGTTTCAGGTTATTTGATTTCATTCTTGATGGATACATTTCCACATCACTTCATGGCTCAAAGCACTATAAGTCCTTTTGCTCTGCCAGTTAAGTGTTATATGGGAACAGTGCTGACAGAAAGATCTTATCTGGGCATTTATTTGAGAATTCTTTCAACTGTTCACAGAAGCCCCCCCCCCCCCCATAGAATGTGACACTTGTCCTATCAGAAATAGATGGAATAAAAAGAGAGGATTATTAAAAGAAGATCACTTTTTTTTTTGACACATGTAACTGACAAAGTCTGGAATATGGCAGAAAAGCATTCTGATTCTGCAGCAAGGCAGAGAGGTGCTGCAAAAGATCTCATTGAACTACAAGAGTGCCAAAAGCACAAGATATCGGTTTCTGCAAAATTGTCAAGAAATTCATATTGGGATTGGACTATGGTGTGTGTGTGTGTGGGTGTGTGTTCCTTCAGATCAGTTTTTGACTCCTGGTAATTGCTTGGGTTAATCCCTACAGTTTTCTAGGCAAGATTTCAGAAGAGGTTTGCCATTGTCTCCTTCCTAGGGTTGAGAGGGAGTGACTGGTCCAAGATCACCCAGCTGACTTCATGCCTAAGGTGGGACTAGAACTCACAGTCTCCTGGTTCCTAGCCTGATACCTTTAACCACTACACCAAACTGGCTCTCCATTGGACTATGGACCCCCACACCGTTTACCCTCCCCACAAAAATCAAGAGGCCCAGGTGAAGAAGAACAATTGTTTTCTTTCCCACATCACTGAAGGATAGCTGATGAAAAAAAATATCTTTAGTATGCCACAAGGAAGCCAAGGATTTCAAACATAAAGCCATTTTTTGCATACCTTTTATAGGTACTCAATTTATCCCAGAAATGCTGGAATTTACAACAGGCAACATTCTGGTAGTTAAGTGACCATTTCTAGTTTATATCACTGCCACTTCTACCTTTGACTATAGTAGGAGAGGTGATGAGGTGATGACATCATGGGTAGGGGTCAGAGGTGGCCCCCTTTTTTTTCATTCAAGTGGATTGATATTCTTATAACAACAAATTAACCACCACAACAAAAATACATATATTTTAACAATTCACAGTCCACCATATTGAATATCAGAGACAGTCTTGATCTTATAGCTGGTATCCCATTTAAGGGAATAGTCTTTTCCCACTGATAAATGAAACACTTATTTTCACTGGGTTTTTTTTTTTTTTCTGTTTCTCTCCAAAATGATCACCATCATCACCATCATCATAATCTAGAATCTTTTTTTTGCTTCAGAGAAAAGCTTTCAAAACCACTTGCATATCAAATTTCCAAATGTCAAGTCTGCAAGCAAATGCTAATTAATGTATAATATTGAAGGAAAGAAAGAAACCTTAAATTCACTAATCAGCAAAGAGACAGTCTAAAGTAAAGTATTTGTCACAATCCTGTTATGCATACTACTTCTAACGAAAAAACTGTCCAAAATCTGTCTAATGTAGGCAAGTGATTTATGTGCACTATAATAAACCAATTAGATGATTAGGAAGAGATCAAACTGTTTTCACAGAGGAGTAGGCAGACATCACACCAGCGAATCTTTTTTTTCCAAAGCTTGAACCAATTTATGTTATTCAGACTCAAAGTTAAGTACAGTAATCTACTTAGACCTGAAAACAGATTGAAGTTGTCACATGGTGCTTATTTAATTTTCCTTTCCCAACAATTAACATGGTGAACGAGGTTAGCTGACTGAACTTGTCTGCTTTCTTCTGAATAGTATCCTGACATTAGAATCTTATATCTTTAAGGCTTAAAATAAATGTATGACATGGAAAAGACAATGAAAGCACGCTCATTTATTTGAAGAAATAGCAGAAGTCTTATTGCTCAGAAGGATTAAAAATCGATGACAGAAAAGCTAATATATGATGTTTGCAACCTTGCATTTATCTGCGGAGACACTATGGATTTTTGTTACATTCTAATATTTTTGTTAAGCAATTAGGGCAACAGCATTGTCTCTCTTCAGGAAATGCATACATTTTTCCCTTCTCAAAAAAAAAAAAAGCCATTTTCAGACATCAAGTTTCATTTACATATCAACCTTCTCAGTGGTCAAGAGAAAGTCAGATGTAAGTGAAAAAACACACACTTTAGCTAGATGTTTAACATATTATTTTTGTCTCTTTCCTTGTTTTAGTTCCAGTAACTAGCAGATGAAATGTGAAAAGTCTCTCATAAACCTAATATGATTAGCCAGTGGCAAATTGTCTTGAAAAGTACTTAGATGACATGAGCCCTTTGATCTGAGGGACTGTGTTCAGAACCAAGGAATGGACATGGTTCCTGAAAGATGATTGAAAGAAACAAAAAACGAAGTGATTTATGTCTTCTAATCTGACTTTGGGTTGTCCTATATCATTGCATTTAACCACTTTGTGGGTTTAAGTATGCAATGATTAGCATACAAAACAGGTCTTATTTTAATTGTTCTGAATTCGTGGGAGATTGTTTTTGAACTGTTTCCTGCCTTGGAATTTGAGTTTCATTTAATGAATGAAAAGTGAATGAAAGAGAGAGAGACAGAGAGGAGGGGAAAGGATTAGGATAATATATTACTGGGGCAGAGGGAGCCCAAACTTATAATATGATATGTCTGAGGTTTATGTGGAAAGAAAAATATTGAGCTATCAGAGGCTAAGTATAGCAATGGAATGCTGTGAAAGGCTGAACTCTTCCCTTAATAGGCAAAGGAACATGAACACAGAGACTTGAGGTTATTTAAAGTAGAAAAGGACAATCTTCTTGTGGGAAAAGACAATAGGTTGGGGCTTACATACCTTGAGTGAATGCAAATCATATGCAAATTCTTTCCCTTCTCACAAGCACAGACATAGCCATACATGAATATCTCTATCTATTATCTATCTGTCTATCTGTCTATCTGTCTATCTGTCTATCTGTCTATCTGTCTATCTGTCTGTCTGTCTGTCTGTCTATCTATCTATCTATCTATCTATCTATCTATCTATCTATCTATCTATCTATCTATCTATCTATCAGCTTATCTGGGAGTGGAGCACAATTGAAATGGGAAGGCTTGTATGTGGGAATAACTCTATCTGCTGATTTCCTTACTTATCTGATCAGCAGTCTATCCATCAATTTCTGTGGATTACTGGCATGGTATTAAAGACAGATTTCAGAACCATTAGGAAGGAGACCACAATAGAACCACATATATATAGAACTGCATACACACACACACACACACACACATACATACACACATATACACACATACATGCATACACACATACATATATATAAGTTTTCCCCCAACTGCTGCCTTCTGGATATGTTACAATTACCAAAACTTCCAACTAGCACGCTGAAATTGTAAGAATAATAGTTCTGCTCATTTATAACCTCACCTTCTCTGAACTTGTTTTGTAGGAGAATAGAGTTTACATTAATTTAAAATAGATTTATAAAATATGTTCAAAAAGGTAATATTTCCAATTACCTGACCTTTCTTGATAATATCATGAAACCTTTGTTAAAATATTTTTTGACTGAACAGATTTTAATCAGTTGGGTTATTTAATAAAGGGCAAGAAAAGATCTAATTTAACTTTTGATATTAGAATGAAACAGATAATGTCAAAATGACAAATATTCACCACACCTTTAGACACTTTTTCTCCTCCTGTTAAAGGTTACAGTTTTAGGTAATACCACACGTCAACAGAAGCATCACCAATAGTGACAGTCTAACTACAGAGTCCAAGTAAAGAACCCTAAAGTAAAATTGACATAGGTTCAGTACAAAAGTTAGGGGAAGAGAAAGAAAATCCAGGCCATGGCCCTTCACCAAGTAGGTATCATGAAAGAAACTGATGAGATGTGTTGCTTTTCCAAGTTGGAAAATCCACTCTCCCCCCACCCTTACTTTTCAGCTATCAGTGCTCAAATGGAATACCAAACAAACAAAAAAGACATGTAAGAAATATGATGGGGTACGGTGGGATTCATCACATTGTGTCCCTAATGGTGGGACAGTTATTTTCTGTGAACTCTTTCTCATTGTCTTTTGCCATGCTTGCACTACAGATATGCAGATCATTGTAAATTCTCTTGGTTTGCAGGACTGATTTCCATCCTGGCAGATCTTCCTCCAGATTTCACAGATTCACTGGTCTGTTTAGAGGCAGAGGGGAATTTTCCTTACAAAACTTTCAGCATCTCTATCATCCAGCCACCCACCCACCCATATATCTGTCTGTCTGTCTGTTTTGTCTGCCATCTATCTATGGGGGGGGGGGGGTGTGACTATTTGTATAAAGAATATACTGTTTTTTTGCAATTCATCCTGGGATGACTTTTCCATTTTTACTCCAAGTCTTACTAATTTCAAAGGCTTATATCCTTTGTGTTAGGGACAGAGTGAATTTTACTAAACTACTGCTTGAAAAAAAAATAATACAGGTTAGTTGGTACTAAGATAATGGATGCCAGTATGTAAATCTTTACTCATTATTAATAGTTAAGATCAATAATTTGTGCAGTTATGTCTGCCAGTGCCTCTGGATCTTGCATATCATATTTGCAAAATGATCCTTTAATTCTTCCATTCCCTTAAGTACATCTCTAGGCCAGATATACAGAGTAAAGGCTGCAAGAATCCTGCTTCACTTTTTAAAAGCAAACTATTTTAGGTTAAGGGTGGCTGAAAGCCAAACTTCCCCAACCCAGGAATATCCTTCCACCTGGTATCTGGGTTTTTGTTGTTGCTTTTGTTACAGGATCCAGGATCCAACAAATCATGCTGGGTTTCCCTTGATTGGCTCTCTGTCCCTTATAGATGCTTTTCCTTTCTCCTTCAGCCCAACTGTCTTTATTTATACCGTAGTCCTTGCAGGGCTTGTTTTCCTTTGAGCAATACAGAGGCCCTTTATAAACCACTTACATTGTTTTGGAATCTAAAGCACTTAGGTGTACAGTATGCAAAATTATATTGATTGACAGACTTGCTGGACTTCATGTTATCTGTTTAGTAAACCTTTTTTTAATATAACCACAGCTTTGTGGCTGGGCTCCCTGCTCCCCTTCCAGAGGATTAGAACTTGGAATATGAGAAATGGAAAACTCTGTTACATACAGTGAAAGCTTTTCAGGTTCTTCTCATTTGATTTATATTGTCTTGAAATTGATGGTATTCTATCTAAGATATGAAAGATTTTGTCAAATTTTGGAAGGAAGGATTTTGCTTTCCCAAAACTGCAGGGGAGGAAATGGAGAAACCAAAAGGATCAAGATGTTGTCTTCAAAGCATTCAGAGGCACTGCAATGATCAAGTCACAGGTCTCAGAATAAGGGATCCACAATCTAGGAGGACCTTTACATGATCCTCAAAATCATAGACATTGTAAAAAAACAAACTGAAAGGCCAGACAAATGACCCAAGACCTCAGAAACTATAATATGCAGCATTTAATTCTTTTTTTAAAAATAATCCAAGTTTATCAGATGCTGCTTTTTGGGAATTGGATACTCAATTTTCAGATAAATATATTTACAACTGAAGCCTTGAGAGTTCTTTGGAATGATAATAGAGTAAAAGCCCTTCATTTAGAATGAAAAAAACAATCTTCCCCAGGTTGAAAAGGGTCAGAAATTAAAGGACAAGACACACATCTATATTCAACTTATTTTATTCCAAATATATTTTTACTTTTAAAAACTGAGCTGTTTTGGAGGGCCTTTCCTTAAGTCCATACCCGAGGCCATATTGCTTTCTGTTTCTTCTTTTATTCTTTCTTCTTGTCATTTTTGTGTTTCTGTGTAGGGGCTGATATGTTTATGGTTATCATCATTACGATTGATTTGATTGGTTTGAACCTTATTGTAAACTGCCGAAAGTCATTTGATTGTGGTGAGGTAGAAATATATATACATATATACAGTACACACACACACACACACACACACTTCTACTCCACCTCTCTCTCTCTCTCTCTCTCTCTCTCTCTATATATATATATATATATTTGTTCTGTGCCTTTGAGTCAGTTTTTTTTTTTTTTTTTTTTACTCCTGATGACTGCCTGGACAAGTCCCTACAGTTTTCTTGGCAAGGTTTTTCGGAAGTGGTTTGCCATAGCCTCCTTCCTAGGGCTGAGAGAGAGTGACTGGCCCAAGGTCACCCAGCTGGCTTTGTGTCCCAGGTGGGACTAGACCTCATAGTCTCCGAGTTTCTAGCTTGGTGCCTGAACCACTACACCAAACCGGCTCTAGAAGTATAACAGATAAATAAATATTGTAATAACAATAGTTAAAATACATAAAGACAGAGTAAATTAAATGATTCAAACCAATATAAATTTTTATCATATCTTACAGAGTCTTTGATCCTCTGTTATGCACAGTCAAATCCAAAAGTTGCTTACATTCTAACATCAACCCTTTTATATCATTAAAAAGGGACTTTTTTCCTTATGAAGAAAGCATACCATTTTCAAAGCTTGCAACACTTATTTATTTTTCTAACAGTGTTAAATTATTAATCCTGCTTTTATTCACAATGCTTTAGCAGGCATCTGAGTGTCAAAAGCAGCAAAGTTCTCCTCTGATTCATATTCTCCTTGTTGGTGGTTATATCTAGCTGAATGTTCTGTCTCCCCCCCTTTCCCATTTCTTAGATGAGCTGCAGAAACTCTTGATTCTTGAAACTCAGTTGGCTTTCCTAGGTGGAGACCAACCAACCATGAATTGGTTTCCTCCTGAAACCTAATCACAATTTTGTCTAGTAACTTTTCAATGAATAAAGAGGGTCTCAATCTCTCAACTCCCTTTTCTGAAGCATAGGACCCACATGGAAAGAAAGTTCTTGCCTGAGTATTTTTGTCTTATCCACTGGCAGTGAGGAGGAGACAGAAGAGGTGGTAGTGGAGATACTGCTGTAGCCATTGGCATTGCCATGTACCAGCAGGGCAGTACCAGGCTGGGATGGGGGAATTAGTTAGGGAAATCCCTTGGAGAAGGAACTGTATCTAGGATCCCTTCCAAGAGAGAAAAGTGCTGCCTCTCTTTACAGATGTTGTGCATCATTTGTCAGTGTTACCTAAGATCATGTGTAAGAAAGGTACTTGAGGCCTCTCCTTTCAAGCTGCTTCTGGCCTGGATTAAAATAATGCAGTGTCCAAAAAACATTCTGTCCTTAGTGGCATTGAGATGGCTTTTGGAACAAATTCTAGTTGGTTGGTTGGTTGTTTAATAAATGTATGTGGCTATCCATTTACCAAAAGGAATTTGGGGTGGCAAACAATAATAAAAATTCAACACAGTTATTACAAAAATAATAATAATAAAGCAAAGAAAGATAATGTTGAGACCCTGATAAAGCTCACAGCCACACCATGCCAGTTCCAACCAACAGCCTGGCCTCAGTGCCTGCTGGCAAAACCAGGTCTTCACTGTTTTCCTGAAGACCAGTTAGGGATGGGCTTCACCTTCGTCATCGCTCTCTCCCTTTTTAATTTTTCATATCCTAATTTCTGTTTATGCTTAATTTTCCAGGTCTTGTTTAGTGGCGCTGTCAATACCTTTTCCATTTTCAAACCTTTTCAACTGCTGTAGGATTTGAAGGTAATGTACAAAATGCCACTTTTCTGCAAAAAACAAAAAGAAGCAAACAAAAAAAAAACGATAGTGGTTTCACTGTACTTCCTTTGGCTCTTGCTAAATAATTTGAATGGGCAATGACATGAAAAGGATATGAAATTATATGCTGATCTGAACTAAGCACGCTGTATGAATTTATGGACCTATTTATGAAGACATCACTCACAGTATATAATTGCAAATAAATACCGTCATTCCTGGGTGCCCAAGTTGCCATACTAGAGTCAAAATCATTTTAATGAGAATATGTTACATTTTCAGAACTTGCTGGATGAAATGGTGCTTTCTTCTGGGCTTTCATTTTATAAAATGGATAGACTGACTGTGCAATATTTTTTGCCACAGCCCTTGTTTTCTTGACAACACCATATTGTTTCCATATATCCGGCAGAAGAATTCTACAGTGAAGAAAAAGTACTGCCGACAATATGTACTTTTTTGGAAAAGTTCTTCCTCCTCCTTTCTGCAGCTGTCTGCCTTTTCAAAATAACTTACACATCAGAAGTCCTTTAAATAATTCAGCAGATTCCAGGTGTAATAGTTCATTCATTCTCTGACTAGGAAAGCCAAAATTTTACAGTGGTGGAGATGTACACTATTAAAAACTACTTTAGAACTTGAAGAGTCAAATTTGCTTTATTTTCTGGAAAGCAGAATCCTGCACAGTGAGGACTACAAAACTTTACTTGATGTAGTCAGTTTAGACAAACAACTGTGTACTATGTGCTACAATTTTCCACCAACAATGTCAATTTAGTGGTCTGAATGATTTCCCTATGTTAGCATCCTAGTAGCTTGACACCACTCTTGGAGAAGAGGAAAGGAACATGTAAAGACTCAGCTACTTTTTTTTTTTTTAATAGACACATAACTGGAGTGTTTGGGGAAATGTAGACAAATTAAGGTGGTATATTGGGATGTGATAGACAGTTGGAAAAATGTTGAAATTCCTGATTATGGGATTTAGACCATCTGAAGAGGTGAAGTGATAGCCAGTTGCCCAGATAGGAGGTGATGATACCAGAGTTATGATGCCACAAAATGAGGAGTACAGTAAAGTGGAAAATCTCCAGAGGCCATTAGGGGCTCAGTGGTGGGCAATGCTGCAATCTAGATTTCCAACCCCACCAGGATCAGTTCATCCCCCAACCATGGGAAGGCTAGTGAGGTCCTGGTGCTGGAAGCTGGGTGGACTTGGACTGGCAATTGCCATTATGGAGGCTTCCCTACGTTTCTTTTTCCTTGCATCTGAATCTACTGGCAACAGAAGCAGACAGGACCTCCAAATAAAAGATTGCACTGGTTGTAGGGCATATACATTGGTGGCTGCCAAACTGGCCTGGAAATCTGAATTCCCTAGTTGGAGTTTGCTACAAGGTCTTTCTGTTACATCAGGTTTGGTCCAGAGGAGATTCTGGAGGGCTGACTCCCTAGGGCTTGGTCCATTTGGAACTCCTTGGAAGCTGGATTTCATCAGTGTGAAGCCCCCTGGAGTTTCTTGCAGCATAAGAAATTGGAGACATTATTGGGTTTGGGTGGGGCTCTTGCAGGTGACACCATGGTCAGTGATAAGGACTGAGAAGGACAGGGTTGGCACTTGGTCTTTCATTTCAGTGAGTTCCCCCAGCTCTAGAATGAGTTGGGCAGGGAAGCAGTTGGGGTAGGGACTAAGTTTGTTATCTGTCATGTAGATTATAGAATGGTAAACTGAGTTAGCCCAAAGTTACCTAGCTGAGCTGTGTTTTGGACTATGATTTCTTGCTAGAGGATGGAGGGCTTTCCAGATCAGGTTGGGGTATAAACCAGGATTGAGGAGGAGTTTAAGGGAAGGAAGGTTCAATACCTTTGATTTATTCTCCTTCTTCCCCTTCTAGAATGTGGCTGCCTGGGCACTAATGGATATATAATAGTATACTGGGTTGACCTCACTGCTTAGGGAATTGTACTTGCTGCTAGTTGGCTTCTGGGTATGAATCAACATGCTGGTTGATTCATTACTTTTAAACCCCTACAAAAGATTTTGTAGTAATCATGGGAAATATCACAAAATGACACCAGTGGAGAGAGAAAGGTTGCTGGCCTTCTATGGGAGAAGCAATCAATAAAAACAAGAATTTAATTGATTTTACATCTGCCACTTCTCCTTTGTAGCACTCTGTACTGGTACTTTCTATCTTCACTTATTCACTTAGTAGCAAAGAAGGATACTACCTGGGAGAAATATGCCAAAAATGGGGAAAAAAACAAAACGAAACAAAAAAACAGATCCATGGTGGCAGACATTTAAATTTAAAGTATAAATGAGAACAATCTATATTGTTCTAACAGAGTACAGAAAAAAGAGAAAGAAACAAATGTAATTTACAGAATATAAATCTTTGGTTTGAATGGACATTTGAAATCAGAAGAGATTCTTAATTAAATGTTAGGACCAAACCTCTACACTATATAAACAATTAGTTATGTGGACCTGCTAGAATACTATCAAGTGTAAGTGCAACAATAAAATATCTGGTTTATTAAATTCAAATTCAGAGGGAGGGAAAGGAGATAGGTTCCCATTCCTTTCAGACACAGAACTTATTTTTGAAAAAAAGCTAGGATGAACCCTGTAAGTTACATGGGCACCGTATCATGTACCATTTATGCAGCTGCTAGCAGAAGAGAAGGGCTTAAGGCTAGTACCTCTCCAGCTAGGAAGGATTAGTCAGGCAGTACATACAAAGTAAAGGTGAAAAGTTAGAGCAATGTGTGGAAACCCATATATGTTTCTGGAAACTCCTCCCCTCTTTTTTTCTTTTCTGTTTAATGGGGAAGTTAGCATCCTCCCTTATAGGTTACGTGATATGCATAATGGTGAGATGTGATCCTATTCCTTGTCAGCAAAAAATAGCTGCCAACACTGTTACTTAGGTGAATGTAAGTAATCCTTTCTGTAAAATCTTCCTGTGAAAAGATTCAGTTTCAGTGGTAAGTGGCAGGAAGCTGATGAACATGGAGTGGTAAGTGGCAGGAAGCTACACATGGAAGAAACACCAAGGTTTTTTTAAAAAATTAAAAAATTAATTAATCAATCATATTTGTATAGCTGCCCATCTCACAGAATGTGACTCTGGGTGGTGTACAATAAAAAAACACATAAAAAAAACTAACAATTAAAAAAAATCTACAAAGAAGAGCACCAGTCATGATTACTAGTAACAGAGGAATGGCGAGACAGAGAGGCAATACAGCCATCTCACTAATTCACCACTTCCTAGAGATCTGATGACACAACCATGTTTTAAGGGACTTCAGGAAGGATGTCAGGGATGGGGCTGGTCTCACCTTGGGGGGAATGATGTTCCACACAGTGGGTGCCACGGCAGAAAAGGCCCTCCCCTGGGTCCTGACAGATGTAACTCCTTTGTGGACAGGACCCATAGCATACCCCTCCTGCGGGGGACCTAATGGGACAAGCCGATGTAATCGAGTGGAGCCAGTCCTGCAAGTATTGCTTGTTTCTTACAGAAGGGGAAGTGATGTAGTCACAAAGCATCAGAGAACATCACAAACAGCTCTCCTTCACAGAGAATCAAGGTTTTTCTGTGGTGCCTTCAATTCCCACCAGAAGCAATATTCACCTGCTGAAGGGATGGCTTTTCAAAGGCTTCCTGCCCCATCCCAATTTTCCAGATGCTTGGAGAGATTATTTTCAAAGTGCTCTGAGAGAGATTGTCCCATATGGTAAGCAGGGTGGTTTGTGCTCCATTTGGTGCATGCATCCCAAAAGATTGCTCTGTGTAGGACTCAGTGCTAGCTTTCCCATTAGGAAACACAAGGTGGAACAGGACACTATAAATGGGGATGTGCAAAATTCTCCATTATGGATCTGTCCCATCTAGGTGCTGGACCTCATCTATAACATCACTAATTCCTTTTCATGGAAGACTAATTTCCAGAAAACTATAAAGGTCCATGTCCCACTCTTGAATGGTTGAATTAGCATATTCTGGAAGAAAAATGGAACGTTCCTGTCTTCCCAGAATGTTCTGTTCCTGAATCAGTGAGTTTCACACACAACTAATTACATTATGCAAAGATTAAATTTCATAACATTACATTAGCATTCACATCTTCTTCAAGGTGGCCCTTGGCACATGGCAACTTTGTGAGCTACACTAGGCAACATGTCATAGCTCAACCATATCCCAGAACATGTACTTATTCTTCCCTCTTAGATGTAAACTATACAGAGAATAGAAGTTTATACTAATTGCAAGACTCTGTTGAAACCCCAACTGGGTGATACAGAAAACACTCTGATTTGATTCAAACGAATTTGGAAGTCATCAGATTCCACTCAGTGGTAACTCCTAAATGGAATTCAGAAAAGTAAAACTTTGTCCCTCCCAGGTGGAAATTCACTGGACTGGAAATCCACACATGGCTATTGACTTTTTTCATATGGACAAAAAAAAAAAAAAAAAAAAATCAAATACAATACATCATGCTGAGAGCATGAAGCCTGCCAAATTTCTAATATGTAATTGCAGGAACACGTTTATGCTGACATAGTGCTCTGTTTTTTAATTCAGCTTGGAACATTTTTTCAGTGCAGGCAAATAATATCACTGGGATTCTTCACCATTTCAGAGTAGTTCTATACCATACCTTCCTTTTTCTGGAATATTCTAGAATCTCTGCCTACAAAGACCCAATGTCTGATTTTTGGGGGGAAGGATTCAGCTGGCCACAACCCTAATCCCTGTCCAACTGGAATCCAAATAACACTGCCTCCAGTCCTTGTCCTAGCAAACAACTCTTCTTCTTCTTTTTTTTTAAATAAATTATTTTATTCAGCATTCTTAATATACACAGTTAACATAATGATCTTTAAACTTTAAAAAGTTTTTAAAAATTAGAAAAGAGACAACCCCAGACAAACTAAAAATACAAACTAAGAAAGAAAAGAAAAACATGGGGAAATCTACCTTATATTTTATACTTATCAGTAGTTACTGGTTTACTAATAAATACTATTATAATATAATCGGAACAAAATGTTATTGTGAAATATCACAAAATCTCTACATAGTAAGACATATAGTATTTCTGCATCCTTTGATTAGTAGAAAATCTTGCTTTTTCCAAAACAAATAGATCACACATTTCCAACAACCATTTTTTAAAATCTGTAAGAACACCACATTTCCAATTTCTCAATATGATTTTTTTTAGCCCCCCCATCCCCCACCCAGTTCAATACAGTCATAATCCCTGATAAATAGTCAAATTCCAAAGCTTTGGTATGTAGTTCAACATCACATCAAAATCTTTAATGTTTAATGTTTATTTAATGTTTAAAGATTTTGCTATAAATATGTATGTATGTATGTATGTATGTATGTATGTATGTATGCATGAAGATTCAGGTTTTTATTGCTGTTCCTATGCTCTGGAATTCAGTCACCATGGATTTCTGGCCTGCTAGATTCTTCCCTTCTAATTCTTCTAGTTCTTCCCTTCTAAGTTGCAGGAGAACTGGGGCTGTCCCTAACCATGTCACCTCATCCAGTGGCATCATGGGATGTTAGTTAAGTTCTATGTTTATGTTAGTTAACTTATACATACATACATACATACATACATACATGCATACATACATACATGCAGGACAAGGAAGTCCTATCAGCTTCTCTTGTCATCCCTAGCATGCAGAAAGCTCTAAAAAGCTCTATTGAAAAAAGTACATTTATAAAGTCTTTATATTTCATATAAAGGTGCATTTTAAAAGTATTTACATTTCATATTTTATGATATTTGAGCTAAATTAATATGCAAAGAAAAATGTATTTTGATAAGAGGAACACAAAAAGGGTGACTATTATTTCTGCATAAAAACCCAGTCTATGCATTATGAATATGGAGATGTATGGCTGATGATGACCTAACATTCTCTGCTCCTAACCAACAATAAAAAAAAAAAAAAATGGAGGAGGGAGGGAGGGAGGGAGGGACAGAGGGGAAAGGAAAGGAATAACCCAAGACAGCACCAGATTTACTATTTCCATACTCTTTGATCTGCCATATGAGAAGTAGGTATGAAAACACAGAACTTAACTAACATCCCATGATGCCACTGGATGAGGTGACATGGTTAGGGACAGCCCCAGTTCTCCTGAAGCTTAGAAGGGAAGAACTAGAAGAATTAGAAGGGAAGAATCTAGCAGGTCAGAAATCCATGGTGACTGAATTCCGGAGCATAGGAGCAGCAATAAAAACTGCTCGCTTCTGAGATCCCATCAGAATCCATTTTCATATTGCATTCCACTAAATCAGCTAAAAGGCGAAGTAGCCGTTTTCTTAAGGAAGGCAGACAAAAAGTGGAAAAAAAATAAACTTAGGGAGAGAGAAGAAAGAGGCATTTGACAGTTGAGTAGAGTATGTTAAAGTAAGGATGCAGAGCATAGCTTCTGGAATTCTTTTTCAAACCCTTAAGAAAACTTTTATTCTGGGTCATGAGGCTGGGAAGGTAGGGGTGCATTTTTTTTTATTTTTGGGATTTTTTTTTCTCTGTTGTCCCAGCTGGTTTCAGATCATTTTTTAAAGGTCTTTCTTTTGCTGGCTTCTCCCTCCATACCAACTTTGGTTCCATTCTAGTAAGTTTTCAAGGGTTGAAAATTATCCATCCATCTGTTAAAGGACAGACTGAGCCCTGATTGTCTTTGCACAATTTTGTTCCAACATTCTGCTGTGTTCGATAGAAGAAAAAGAAGTAAAAGGAAATAACCAATTTATATAACACAAAAGAAAAGGAAACATGGGTATTCTTTCTGACAATTATTCTACAATTAAGTACTAAGAAAGAGTTTTGTTGATGTATCTCAAGACAGAAACAACATATAACTTAAAGGTCTTCTGAATAAATGAGAGACAGAATATAATAACTGTCCCCATGCCAAGGTTTCTAAATTACTAGAGGGGGAATTATTAAAAGTCAAGATAAACATTAATATAAAACCAAATGTTAATTGTACAGCTCTGTTTTTATCATTTTGGACTGATGGCAATGAGGTTCTGAAGTATATTCATCTATCCCTAAAATAAACTAAAAATAAATTATGCCATTTCTGACCAACCCCCCACAGATTGCCACATTATTAAATCAAATGCTGTATATTTAATACAAAGTATAGTTTGACCCTAAACTTGTATGAGATTAACTAACTTCTAGAGAAGTATTCTGTCCCATAAAATGCACAATGCCTTTAATGTCTAGATGCTTTTAATTGGATTTTTTGGCTGCCTTTCACTGTGAGAAGTCCTATTTGCAACTATAGATTTCCAGTTTTGTTTTGGAAAATCAAGAAATTGAAGGAGAGGCCGAGGCAAAGGAAGGAAAGTATAATGGTATGTGGCAATCACCTTGAGAGACAGGGGAAAGAGCCATGGCCAGGGCTACAGTCAGATAAAAGGCAGCTGAGCCCACCGAAGGAATGGGGGCATGGCAAACATCTCAGAAGGGACCATTCCTAGTTTCCTGGACTGTAAAGACAAGAGGGGAAGAGATGTACTTTCAGACTTGCAAGATTCTATTAATGCAATTTACAATAAAGTATGTTAGTTCATCTGGGCATGCTTCCTGTCTGGACTACCTTGCAAGGCTGACAGAAAGGGATAGCATTGGAATTTTTACTATTCATGAAAGATCTGTCTTATTGATAGTATTTTACATTGAAAGATGCTAGATCTTAAATATCAGCTTCTGGGGAGTGAAGGGGAGAGATGATCATACTCTTGATGATTTTTACAACATTCTGGAATTCATCTGGTTGATCATTGTGGGCCACAGAATGCTTGACCAGAATGCTTCAGGTATACGCTTGGTCTACCTGAACTTGCAGTATTCATCTTATCTTGTTGTGATATCCTTATGTATTGATTTTTTTTTTTTATTTAGACCAATTGATTTGAAGGCTTACTCATCACTCTCACAGAAACTTCAAACCATGTAAATATAAATTGCATTCAGTTCCCAGTTAGAGCAGAAAAAAAAGGGGGGGCATAAAGGGTTTCTGCTAGAGACTTCGAGGCATTTTTCCTTTGAATTGATCTGTAGAAGAACGTTTTTAATTTCCAGTCTTCACTGACATAATGCAGCCAGCTATTTCTGTAAACTGTATTTGACTGAGACTAAGTTGCATGCATACCCCAATGCTGTGAACTGGGATCACTGTCTAAATAATTCAGATGACTGTAGAGAAAGATTCCTGTCTTTGCAATTTATTCTCCCTATTACAACACTCCATCACTGAAGAGGTCAAACAATCTTTTCCTGTATTTATTGTCTTGTAAATCAAGAGCTAGCAGCTGATAAGACTACTGGTCTCAGAGATAACCTAAGATTTTTTTACAGTCCACCACTAAGGACTGCAGAATACCAGGGGTTTATAGAAAGAAGAAAATCTCCCTAAAAGTGATTGCTAGCTGCCTCACTTCAAGGCCTCTGTAATTCACCAATTTATTTCCTAGGAGATGGTTTTGAAAAGAGGGCAACAGAATTTGTGTTTGTAAAGATGGCATGAGCTGCTTATAAAGTTGCAGTTTAAGAAATGCCACATTTCCAAGAAAGGAATGTAGGAAGGTTACTTTATTCAGTGCTACCATTCCAGTTACCCTGTTCCTCAGGGTAGGGGAAATAATTTGTTAGAGATGTGGAAGGGTTGAGGTGTAGATGCCAGAATTTTCTGATATTCATGTATGGATGGAGGTAATAAGAGTAGTTTATTATTATTGTTGGTCACACAGTCAGCCAGATGTTTAGACTGGATTTGGTATTTTTATCCATCAATCAAGTTCATCCCAAGGACCTGGGATAGGCAGATGTTGTTGTTTGATGTTGTTAAAGGTATTGTCGCAGAATGTAACCTGTTCCAAGTAAAGCTGCCTTTTGAAATTGACTGATGGTGATTTTGTCAATGCCAATGGTCTTCAAGTGGTACTCCAGATGTTTTGGGATTGCACCCAAGGTGCCTATTACTATTGGTACTATCTTTGCTTTCTTTTGCCATAGTCGTTCTGCTTCTATTTGCAGGTCTTTGTATTTTGTGATTTTCTCCAGTTCTTTCTCTTCTAATCTGCTGTCTCCAGGTATTGCAATGTCCACTATCCAGACTTTTTTGTCTTTCTTAACAATTGTTAAGTCTGGGGTGTTATGTGGCAGGTGCTTGTTTGTTTGAATTCTAAAGCTCCAGAGCATTTTAGCTTCTTCATTTTCTATTACTTTGTCTGTTTTGTGGTCCCACCAGTTCTTGCTTGTAGGCAAATGGTATTTCTTGCAGATATTCCAATGCACCATTGTTGCTACTTGCAGTTGATCTTCATCTGGTGCTGACAAGTTCTTGATCCTCCTTGCCCTTTTCTCCACCATTTCCTCTGTTATTGCAAGTTCTTTCATTTCAGTTTCTTTTTTATTCATATCCACCTCCTTTATCTAAGCTGCATTCTTGTATTTCTTTGGGTTGTGCCATAGATGCACCCAGAACTGCACTGTTTCTTCTTTGTCAGGTGTTGGCTGATTCATTGTAGTCTGTCCATTGATGGATTGGTAGAAACATTTCTGATTCGACTGACATTGGAGATTCTGCCTGTAGCATGCAATTTGAGCTTCGTATCTGCTGATCTTCTTGACTATGTCTGTTATTTGCTGCTTTATTATTTCCAGTGCTTCCTTGATTTTCCTTGTTTCTAGGTGATATTTCTTATTCAGGTATTCGTTGGTCTTTTTGTTCTTCAGCTTCTTTTCTTTCATCTGTTCTAGCTTGCTTGCATCTGATCTTAGCATCCTGATCTTATTTTCAACCTGACCTTCCATTTTGGTGGTGCACTGTTTGGCTTTTTTTCTTATTTGTTGATTTTGCATCCAAGGTATTCAGTTATAACTGCAGCTGTGCTGTACATCAGTTGGTTTGTTTCTTGCAGTGAGCTGGTGCCTATATTTGACATGACCGTATTGGCATCCTGTAATACTTGTGCTAGCTTTTCTTTTGTAACAAGCTTCAATGCAGGCAACCTTATTCTGTTGTTTTTGTATTATTCTAGATGCTTGGTTAATTTTTGTTTCAATTCCTCTTGTTTTTTAGTTAGAGGGGTTTGCCCTTTCTGAGGAGAAGGCTTTACTGTCTGAGCTACTTCTGGCAACACTTTTCTTTGCCCTGGGTAGACCTTTGGAGTTCTTCCAATTCCACTTCTGTGAATACTTTATTTTGAGTTATAAATCAATGTTGATCTGCAGCCTTTGTTCTGTTATTTCTGATTCTGGATGTTGTTCTTTCCAGACCTGGTACATTCTTTTCAGATATCCTCTTTTCATTGGACTTGATTTGTAATAGCAGATCAGTATTTCTTTGTTTTCACTCTTTGTATATTTGCGATGGGTAAATAACTTTTCTTCCAGTAGTTCTGCAGCTTCTGGCCCTGGTTGCTCAGCCAACAGTCCTGAGTCCTGTAGCCCACTTGACACCAGATGTCCAGGAACTAGAACACCTAGCACAGTCCTTATTGACCTGGGCAACAACCAATCAGGTATGGGTTTCTTTAAATTACGTCTCAATATATTGTTGATGGGAGAGACACTCTTCATCTGGCTCCCCTGATGAGACCTGTCCAACATAGTTGGACCTCTGGCATAGCTCATCCTTCTTGGAGCACATAAGCCCCACAACCACGTCAAGGTAGTGCCTCACTCACAATAATCAATAATAATAATTAATTATTTTATGAATTATTGTTGTTATTATTTGCTGCCTAACTCTCAGTGACTTTAAGCAGTTGAGACATGTTGACACTTTCTAATTCAAACTTTGGAAGCAGCCTCATGATAGCTCCTTCCATTCCATTCCATTCCATTTATTCATTCTGAAATGCTTTTGCTCATCCTTTCTTCTAATTTTTGCATTTCTGAATATATGACAGAAAACAGCAGAAGAGGTGGCAGGAGATAATAAGATGGGAAGATCCATAGTGGTCTTCCGTTTGATGTCTATGTCTATTTCATATGGAAAACCTTTATAATATCCTGTGGAAATGCTTTCTTAAAAAAAAGAAAAGAAAAACAGGAGGGGGAGATTTTAAAAAAAACAACTCCATGATTGAAAGAAAGGAAAAATAGTCCCACAGAATAAGTGTTCTCCAAAGCTTATTTGTTCTTTCTATGTATAGTGGTCCCTGAGGAAACATTCATTAATTGTAAGTTCTTTCTATTTATTTTGTTCTTTGGTTCTTCTCCATTGCCATTCTCTTGTTCAGAACTGTTTTCTGAGGTAATAGCAATAATTTCTTTCTTTCTTTTTTTCCCTGGGATGTTAAGAATCCCATTATGAATCAATCACTGAAGTCGTTTGGTTCATTAGCCTTATTTTCTTCTTTACAGCTAATGCTCTTGCACCAGGTGATCAAAGAGCACAAACAGGAACACAGGGAAGTAACTGAAGCAGCAATTCATTCTGCACAATGTCATATTAAGCTTAAATGAAAACTCTCACATTATAATACTGATATCTCCTATTTGTGGGGGGGGGGGAGGGGGAATCATTCAGAGGTTAGGGAAAAGAATCCAAGAAGATGGGGAGCATGAATTGATTTCCACTGGCAATCTGACCTGAACTCTTCTGACATTAAATTTGAGGAAAAAAATATTCATAGACTACAACGGGGAAGCATCAAAATACCTGCAGCCCCTTTTTTATTTCTTTGCAGAATAGGATGAAAATAAAAGGGATGGCAGTGCTCCATTAGCACAAGAAAAAGCAAGATGAAGAGTTATACCTGGCCATGCTAAAGAAATTGAGAGTTAGAAGATGAATGTGAATGAAGCTCAATGCAATGTTAGCTTCAAAAGGGGTGTGATAGGCAGAGGTTTTAATGAGATGATAAATGTCATTGTCCATCTACCTAGGCCAGTGTTAGAAAGCCCATCATACTTCTCAAGTGTCCCTCAGTGTTCTTCATGTACAGAACTGAAACAGCAACATTGCATATGTATGTAACAATCTAGGAAACTGCAGGAAAGCCATTGAATCATGAAGCCCTTTGAAAGGCTGCAAAGCACTGATTCAATTTGGTGCTTTAAAATTTAGGGCTACAAAGCCCCTGCTTCAATTTGTGAATCTGCTTTAATGGGTGACATTAATTTTTTTACCTAACTGAAACACTTTTTTGACACTACACAAACCCTACTAACTGGGGGGCTAAAATCCCCCTGCTTAGTTGAAATGTTTCAAAAGTTTTCTTCTCTCTTTTTGACATTTCTGCCTCAGTTTCTTCAGTTTCAGAGGTTTTAAAGAAAGCCTTTTCACTTCCATTTGTGGGTATTTTTATCTTATGAGGTCACTGAAATATTACCATTTGGACTGTGTTTTTTCTTCCTATTACCCATCCCTCCATCATCCTGCAGTCTCTCCAGCTGGCCACATGTTCTGAAAAATCCCTCTAGAAGATACCTCATTCTTTAGTTGTTTGATTCAGTGTGGGAAACCAAGAAGATTGCTGATTGTGGTGGAGGTGACTGTATAGTATAAGATAGGACACACAAACATATCTGTCATCTCATAATTAAAGTAAGTGAAAGAAGTCCACATCTCACCTCTAAAGGTCCCATTAAAACTTGCACCTCTCTTGAGAATGGTTTTGAGAAAACCCTTTATTTCATGTCAGGTTGAATGAAAGCAGCTTTTACAAAATGGAAAAGACAGATTCAGCATGATACTAAGAGTCAGTGAGCTTGGTCTAAAAGCTCTCAAGTAAACCATATAGGCAGAGTGGCTATGTGATTGACTTACTCTGAATAACGATTGACAGATTAATTATTTTGTTTTGTTTTAATATGGAGGTTGCACGTTTATTCCACTTTCATTCAGTTAAGTGCAGCTTGCAAGGGATGAGTTTCCAGTGCATTGTACGTCATTCTGTTTAGAATTTCTGCTGAGGGTTCCATCTTTACTTTCTCTCCCCGGTCCTAAAACCCCAAGGTCTATCTCTTTGATTTGTTTTATGAGGCTGCATATTAATCCACAGTACAATGACTACAAAAATAAATTATGGAAGGTAGTCATTATTTTTATTTCATGCATCAAAAACAATCTCTGACCTACCACAACTTAAATTGGTCTAGGGTACAGTCCTTAGATACTTGAATTGTATTTTATTGTACAATATTTTTATCATCAGTCACATCTGAGAAGTATGGGAGGTTTTTGTACTGTTTATAATCATTTGTTGAGTATTCTGATTCCCGCCCCCCCCCCCACCAATTCTAGCTATAACCTTTACAGTCTATTCATTACATATGATGCTTGCATAAAGATAAGGGAAGCAACTAGTCACAATGGTGACTCAATAGCTACTTCAGATTTTTTGTTCAGAATATTCTCCATTTCATAGAAAATAAGTAGTATTGAGGCAGAATTTTACTGTGTGCAGTTATCTTCAGATGGTGCTTTGGATATGCATATCTGGTAGAGCAAGGATATTGAATTTTCCAGTGGAACACTGGTTATGTCAAAACTACCCAGAATGCTATTGTTGTCAATTTTCAATGTTTTATAGGTATCAGTATGATTTAAAAACAAAGCAAAACAAATGATACTGTTTCTCCCCGCCCCCCCCCCCGATAAAACTTTGGAGATGTTTCACAAGATACCGTGCCAGTCTATGGTCCTGACATCCAGGCATAATTGGGTGGTATATATTTAAATGTTGAGAAGATCATATGATGATAAGGGTCTTGGATGATGAGGCAGAAGAACCTACTGTTCAAGTTTGGAAATATGTGATTCTTTGATAATATCACAATTGACTATGGGCATTATATGCCATTTATTGCTGACAATATATAAGGACGCAACATCTGTTGCCAAGTTCAGTTTCAGATTTGCTCATAGGAAACTAGCAGCATTTCTAGTGAAATATCAGCACACATTCATTGCATCTCACAGCACCAGTAGTCATTTCATCGATAAATAGTACCCATGAAAACCTATGATCTGTGCATATACATCAGCTTTAGAAAGAGGTAAGCTAACTTGATCATGTATCAAGATAGTTACAGAAGGAACAGATTGGAAAGCATTACTGCTATAAGCAGATTGAAAATCTCCTGTATTTTGACAAGTTAGTGGAAATTAGACAATATGACCAACTGATATGCTACTATAATCTATATTAAAGTTTTCTCTTTCTTTGCATTAGTCCTCTATGGAGGTTTTACTGATGATATGCAGTACTGCAGCATGCAATCACTTTTGAAGCTATACTATATCACAGTTTACCTTTTCTAAGCTAGATAGTTGCAGATTCTAATATTGTTTGAAAACTTTTGCCAACATCAATGGTGAAAGTATGGATGAGAAGTACATTCAGTTGGACAATGTCAATAACGGGGAAGCAACACCACTGCTCTTGACTGAGATGGGGAAGGAGAAGAAGTAAATGAAGGTTCAAAGAGATGCTATAATTCAAAGAAATCTTTATTTCTAAGATGGAAAGAATGTTAGATGTTAGCTAGAAGCTCACTGTAAGGTGACCATATTTTGGGCATATGCTATTTTGAAAGCATTAAAAGTATTTATATATCTTTTCTACTAATTGATTTTACACATTGAATAATTATTGTTGTAAACAATGAGAGATGAATGACAAAAGTGTGAACCATTTTGGTTGTTTGTACGGTTGGGAATCAGATGGGGTGACATACTGTTTGATTACACTGTGTTAATGACATTACCGTAACTATTTATTATTATAAAAAGGAGACACAGCTGATGTTTTGAAATGCACTACTTGTTTTGCAATTTAAATGTCCATATAAATATAGGCCCTTTAAAGCTATTTTATTCCCAAGTTCAGGAGTTTCCTTTTGCAATGCCTGGAACAACTTTTACACACAGCACAGTTCTCCATAGTTCTGGAGTTTTCAAAGTATCAGCCTTTGGAGCCCTTTGTGTAGCTCAATCTAAATTCATCCATCCATCCATCCATCCATCCATCCATCCATCCATCCATCCATCCAATTTGGATACCACCCAGCTCCAACTGACTGAGTAGCTAACAACAACAAAATAACATAAAACAACAAAATACAGAAAATTAATAAAAACAAATAATCAAATAATCAAAGATGGCAACCCAACAAGAAAGCAACATAAAACTTCACAAGCAGGGGAGTCTCACCCACTCTGTCCCAAGGTCTGGGTAAATAGTGGGGTCTTTAAGGCTTTCTGGAACATCATTAGGATAGGAGCCATATGGATCTCATGGGGACCTCATTCCAGAAGGCAGATGTCACTATAGAAAAGGCATGCTTCCTCGATCCCAGAAGATGACACTGTTTAATTGCAGGAATCCAGAATGCACCCACTGTACCGGATTGTATTAGATGGACAGAAACCATGGGAGATAGGAGGTCTTGCACATAGCCAGACCCTGTGCCACATAGGCTTTACTAATAATAAACAGCACCTTGAAATGCACCTGTAAGCACACTGGCAACCAGTGCAGCTCACAGAGCAGAGGTGTCACATGAGCACACTGAGGCAAGCCCATTACTGCTTGGACCACTATATTCTGGATCAGTTGAAGCTTCTGTGGTTTTCAAGGGCAGCTCCATGTGGAACATGTTGCAACAATTGAGCTGTTAGGTGACAAGGACATCAGTAACTATCTGGAGGGCTGACCAATCCAAGAAAGGGCATGACTGGTGCACCAATAGAGCTGTGCAAAGGTCCTCTTGGCCATAGCTGCCACCTGCTCTTTGAGCAGGAGCTGTAGTTCCAGGAGAATCCCCAAGCTGTATACCACTCTTGACTAGGGAGTGCAACTTCATCCAGAATTAAAGATGGAAAATCACTGGATCTGGGTGGTCCCAATAGCCCAAACCACTCAATCTTGGTAGGATTGAGCTGGAATCAGTTTCTCCCCATTCAGGTCTGCACAGCCTCCAGGCATGGGGACAGAATTTCAGCAGCCTCAAATATACCCCAAAGATACATTTGGGGTATATTTAGGACATAGGCATGATCTTGACCAGATAAGTGTGAGTCAGACCAATTTAGGATTCATCTCAAGTGAACTCTTATATATTACCCTAATTTAAGCCCATTTGAAGCTTCGAGAGAGCTGGAATTTGGGGGAAAAAAAGAGTGGTACTGTGAGTCTGCAAAACAAAAACAATATTTCAGTTGAAGAAGAATAACCTTACCCCTCCCCACCCTCCAATTCTGTGTTTAGGGAGGAATATCAAAAGAAGAGGCTGTTTCTATGCTGTAATGGATGGCATGAGCGGGGAAGATTCTGGAATGGAACTTCAAGGTTGTCAGGAGGGGGGAGAGACATTCCAGGCCAAGTGCCTCCTCAGCCCACAGCAAGAGTGTGGAAAGACGAAGAGGATGAGGCTGGCCCCTTCTTAGAGTCTCATGGGTTATAGCCACTAGTTGCTTTAGCATAGGTTTAGTCTGGCGAGGTTTTGTCTATTAGGTGCGAGCTAATAAAGGAACTGAACTGTACTGGATTGCCTCATTGCTGTTCTTGGGCTGAAGCTGACATATGCTTTGCTAATCTTTTGTAACTGTAGTAGCAATATTCTCCCCCCTTTTTATTAAATTATTATAAACCTTGATACATTATGTTATTTCAATACAATGATATTTATATCGTATAATTTAATTCTTGATATTCTATTATTTAGATACCTTAGAGTATTGGAAATGATGTAGAGAAGAGGAGAAGAGAAGAGAAGAGAAGAGAAGAGAAGAGAAGAGAAGAGAAGAGAAGAGAAGAGAAGAGAAGAGAAGAGAAGAGATATTCTATCAATATTAATTGCAATTTAGGATATCAGTGTTGTAAGCATTATACTGTAACTATTTTGCTTTTTTATTCAAAGTTAAATATAACATTGGAAAGGGAAGATGAAAAAAGAACACACTGTGATATACATCAAGGTATTTGTTATGTAATAAAGGTTTGTTTGTTTGTTTGTTTATTTATCATATTTATATAGCTACCCATCTCACACAAGGTGACTCAGTCTTAGGTGACACATAAGCTTTCAGTCTTAAGCTAAATTACTCAATGTTGAAATATCCATTGTATTGTTCCTTGGTGGGTGTGTACATACATATGCATGTAGTTTGACAAAATTAAAATATTAAAAAGAACAAAGGCAAAGAAGAAAAAGTAGAAAAAGTAACAAAAAAGTAAAACAATAAAAAAAAACCCATTTTCTGACCTCCCCCTTTTTATACATCTGTTAATTGACAATATTTGTAAACATTTAAGTCCCGTTAGAAGCCAAACTGTAAGTGATTATATTTGCTGTGCTGCATTATGTGCCAATATTTAAAGCTCTCATAAATGAAATGGAAGCCAGCACTATGGGAGGGAGCTGATGATAAAACTCCAGGTTTTCATCCAGTCCTCACAAGCTGCATTAAGCTCCCCAATCACTTTGGATAGTGGCACAACAGCTCCCACATCAGGTGGCTGTTAGTACACAAGTCACTGAATTCTGTGGCATCTGAGTGGTCTGTATCCGTGCACTTTTACTTGAAGGCTTCTTGTACAAAAGCACTGTTGTGGATTCAAGAAGCAGCACACTGAGGAGAAGAACCATGTTTATTGCAACAATTGTTGGGTGTCTGCTTTACAAGAAAGAGGGACCCCGAACAATGGAAAAGCAAAGAGTTTTCTGGAGACTTTTTGTGAGTGCCATGGCAAGCTGATGTCCTGCTGGTTAGTAGGACAGCTTATACAAGGAGAATTGTGGCTGGATGCTGGATCTGGACTGGTGAAATCTCTCTGGATAAAGGAGAGATCATTGAGATTATCCACATGAATCCAGAGAACCTCATGAATAGATCACATGAATAGATCACAGAAACTGCCATTCTGCAGTTGGCTTATGAGTGGAGTGGCTGGGAATCAGGATTCCATCAAGCTCACACTCACAAAGCAGCCTTTATGGACATTAAGCTTGATCAAGCCTCTTTTCTTAATCACTTTCTAGATTATTTTCTTTTACTGTACTAGAGAGATTAAGACCCTTTGGACCAGCAAGGTTTTACTATATTCATATATGAATTTCCTTCTTCTTAAAGGATGATGGTGTAAGTTTGATTTTAAAAGTTTTGAAAATGTATGAATTTTTTTGGGGGGGGGACTATGAGGAAAAAGGGTGCTAAGTATATGGATTTTGGAAAGTTAACAATGGATTAAGGGGCCAGAGGGATTTGGAATTATAGCTTTGAATTAATGAGAATATATTTTCTAATGAGAAAATGGCAATTGTTTTGGCTTTTTTACAATAAGGAGACCTTGACATTTGGACACTAGATGGAGCTAGAGGATAATAAAAATATGGAGCAGAAATCTATACTGCAATTTTTTGAATCTCTCTCTACCAAGTTTCTTGATAATAGATCAATTGCTTGATAAGATGGATAGAGCATGTTGTAATGAAGTTATAGAACAAGAACAAGTTGCAATGTATGTCTATGAAATTACTTTGAAGAAGGACTTAAAGGTAGCACAAATGGATCTGATGGATGACTTATTCCCTAAAGGAGATGTACAGATATCAAACCAGGAAACTGATTTGGATAATTTTTTGTTACTGGATATACAAAAGAGCTATGTTAAGGTTTTGGAGGACTATATTAGAAGTAACAAGCAAAACTCTACTTGTTGGATATACAAAAGAAGTCTGTTAAAGTTTTGAAAGATTTTTGGTTGAAACACAGATGACCAGCAGACTACAGTTGGGACTCCCTTTGAAGGGGTTAAAGAATATTTTGAAAAACTCAGGGAAGGAATACAAGGTTGGCTTATTTGATCAGGGCTAAAAGAGGAAAATAGTTATACCTGGTTATCCTTACTGGACTTTTGCTGGCAAAGAGCAACTGACAAAGCATTTTGGATTTGTTTTTTGTTTTTGTTTTTTGTTTTTACTTAAGAGATGAGCCATGGGGAGAAGAGAGATTATGTTGTACTTAGAAATGGTGATAAACCATTAAAATTGTCTTTACTTGCTGGGATGAAGAGGGAAGTTACCCCTTCTTTTTCCTTTTCCTTTTCCTTTTCCTTTTCCTTTTCCTTTTCCTTTTCCTTTTTCTCTTCTCTTTCTTTTTACTTTTTCATGCCCCCCCATTTTTTCTTTTGTATTTTTCTGTTTGTATTTTTTGTAGTTTGTATTGCCTTTTATTCTTTTCATGTATAATTCTTAATACATTTATTTGAAAAAAGAAAAGCAAAGAGTTTTATAGAAGTTGAGGGCTACAAGGTGGGAAATCCTAGGGATCTGATTTGCTAGCCAGTTTGGGGAAGCTAGGCAGGTCCTGGTCAGTGTACCTGGGGTGAGTTCTATTGCTAGGCAAACTGGGCCTTTCAGGAGGGCATCAGAGCTGGGAAGCCCATTGTGAAGGAGATGGAATGCTGTGGTCATCAGCTGATAGAGGATGGAATCTTGGGGGGTTCTGTAGGTTGTAACTTCTTTGTAAAGGCTGCCCTTGGGCTGTACTGTGAGCTGGTGATGAGGCTTCTATTCTTTGGTCTAGATGGGATAGGAGAGGGGCTTAGCCTGGAGCAGAGAGGGTCAATGTGGGTCTGATGGAGTTAGGCAAAGAGATGAACTGGGTTTTGACCCTAGTCATATCTAAAAGACAGGGAAGAAAAGGGTGCAATCTCAATTTTGTTTGCTAGGTTTATTTTCTCCACTACAGCACCTTATCTGAAATTTCAGAAGCTTTGAAGGTTCTCAGTTGACTTTGTCAAACCTCTTCATCAAAATAACAACAACAACTTTTGTTGGTTTCTAGCAATAATAAAGGGGAAAGCATGAAGCTTTGGAGTTTCCAAAGCACAACTCCATTCCAAATCCAAGCTGAATCAGGTGAAGTGCAGAGTAATCTGAGCCAAGTCAGTATGAATCACTGAAGATTTGAACCAGACCAAATTTTATGGATGACTCATACAGCTAGTTGAAGGATGTGTGAAGAATTTGATATTTGCTAATTCCAATGGGAACTGATCTATCTACCAGCTTTTGCTGCGTATTATAATTGAATTTTCAGCTGAAAAATCAAAATAATGCTTGTATCTGAATGTTTTTATCTGTTGTTAAATAAATGTTGTTAAATGTTATCTGAATGTTATCTGTTTTTATCTATTGTATATGATAATGTATTTTTAAGTAGTGCATAAGTGCAAATTTTCATGCCAGTTTAAATCAATGCTGATTATGGTAGAGGAGAAGGGAACATATTTATGAAGGAATACATGTGCTATGGGATCAGAAATAAATTGTTTAGTGTAGTGGTCTTGGAGGAGAAAACATAAATTGAAAAACAAATGAAAATTTATTTCAAGTACAGAATCTTTTGTTTACACCATAAGTTGGACAATAACTGTTCAGTGAAATATTTCACAGTATTTCAGATAATTACAGATCCAACATTTTTGTAGTTTTGGACCAAGTAATTATGAAATCTTACAATATTATTAGGCAATGTATGGATTTTGACACTGGGAGAAGTAGGGTATGATCCCAAACCCAGAGTAAAAGACAAGACAAAATGGAGTATGGTAATGAATGGAGTAACATAATCTCTATCACCTTTTAAGACAATCTCCATCTCTGAAAGAGTGATGGATCTCCATCTTATTGAGACATCTGAAAAGAGATCTCTAGCTATTATGGAATAAATATTCAGTATCCACTTGTGTCTGACTGGTAGAAGTCATCATCTAGGGTTTTCATGCTGCAGAGGAAATGTTACTTTTGAGGCAAAGAATTAAATCCTAATTGGTCATTAAGTGAATGGAAAGGCTCTTTTTGGTCGCTAAAAATGTCAGCACCTAGTGATTTCCCATCTTAAAAAGAGAGCAAAAAGGCTTTTTTAAAAAAATTCTCTCCTGTAACTTCAGCCCCACCCCCAAACAGCTCTTCAGGAGATACAGGACCTGCAGAAGGAATGAGGAATACTGGCAATTCTATTCCCACCCCCTTTCTTTCTTTAACATAATTAGAATTCCCTGAAGTGCTGCTCTGGATTTAGCCTAATATGTTCTGTAACACTTGCTAGATTTAGCAAACCTGACAGCTGAGAAATTACTATAAGAGTATGTTGTAGATACAACATATGGACCATCTCTTGTACTCATTAATAACTACTTCCCTAGAAAAGAACTTCTAAATTTTATGTGCCTGTCATCACCCGTATAACTTAGATCTTTCGTCTTAACACTATTACTCTTACAAGATAATTTAATATTCTGCCTTCACACCTACAGCTTTCTCCAATGTCCTCAACATGTTAGGTAGTTAAAGAACTGTATGGTGTGGAGGTAAGGGAGGAGAGACTCATTTTATTTTATTTTATTTTTATTTTTAATGTGAGAGAATTTTATCTCAGTGAGATCTTTAGGTCAGGCAGATCTAGAACCTGAAGATCTTATCATGAAAAGTCACCAATGTGTTCATTCATCTTCTTCACCCAGAACTGTTAGAGAAGTAATAGATACAATTCTTTCTCAGGGGATATAAAAGGAGATCCAAAATGGAAAGAACTCTTTATTATATGGTTGCCGGAGTTCTGCCCAGGCAGTGCAAAATCTTTTTATTTCAGTGGAAGCTTGATTATGTGAAACATTAGTAAACTTGATGATGCAAGAATTATGCTGCACAATGAACTACAGTCTTGGAATTTATTAATGATGATGTTGAAATAATAAAATAATATCACCAACAATAGCATTATTGTCTCCTAAAATTAATGTATCTTAGAAACCACCATTAAGAAATGTGTGAGCTATTTAATAAAAGAGGAAACAAATTGTAATAATTGGATATCATCACACTGTTTTTTTTTTCCCCCAAATTGCCTGTATACCTAATGATCCATTTGTTATTCGGCTAGCACTAATAGTTTCATTTAAAAAACAAAGCAAAACAAACTCCCCACCAGTACCAGCAAGCCCTACTAATTTGCAAGCTACAGTGGCTGAAATAATTTGCATTTAAGCACTTTATTTTTCTAACCTTCTATTTTTACCCACTGTTTTGGCATATATTGATGATCATCGCATGCAAAGGGAAGTCTGAATTTAATAAAGGTGATGAACATCAAACTATTTTATTAGATTCTAATAACCTAATTCAAATTAGGTTTGCAGGGTCTTTTTAGCATTGTTTCCAGAATGGGAAATGTTCCAGGTCTATTTATATATACCCGATTAGAAATAAATCCTCTAATTGAAGCCTTCTCACCTTGGCCCCCAAAATGATAAATGAATCTCTGTGAGGCCTCCAACCTCCCCATGAACAAAATTGTTCTGTGCTTTAATAAGTTACTTTATTCAGGAGATTTGCTGACATTATTCCATAGCCATGTCCATCTTCAAGCCATGGAGCTGTGGGAATGTGAGATGTGCTTCTATTATCCAGTGACAAGACATCAATATAGCTGCAATGGAAGCAGGACCATTCAATCAGGTCTTTTAAAAGAAACACCAGCCTGCTATCAAAGGATCTTCCTAAAACCCCAATGTGTTTTCAGATAAATATTTCTTACAGTTACCAGTATAGAGGATTGTGCTCTAGAAAGCTGACCTTTCTCTCTTACAAGCCCAAACTAAGAGAGTGATGTATATAGTAAGACTTAGGGCTTGTTCTCCTAATGCCATTGTTGTGTGCAGACCAAGAGCAAATAGCCTAGTCATTCTGCTTCCTTGAACTGTTTCTTGTATTGATCTCCAGCAGAAAGGCATAGGTTCATAGTAGAACATTATCAGGGACCTTTAACTAACCATGGTCTTCCCTAGCAATGAAAAAAAAAAAAACTGGCTGGCAGACTAATTCTTAACCAATTTGCCTGATTGCCTGAAGCAGAGTGTCTCCAAAAAGTTGGATCTAGTTCATGAATTTGAAATAGGCCTGTAAAATCTGGCTGTAAAAATATGGATGACATTTTGAAAGCCACAATGAGATTTAAAAACAAACAAACAAACAAAAATACACCTGTCTCTTTGCTACTATCTGGTGGTTGTCTAGATTCTTTCTGGTTTAGGAAATGAAATCAACAGATAGCCACCAAGCTAAGCCAAAGCTGCATAACCTGGACTCATCCCTCCCATTTTGTAAATGGCTAGTATTTATTATTATTTGGGGGGGTATTTATTTATTTATTAAGGACAAAGTCCTCAACATGCCTTGTGAAACTGGAACTGGCCCTTGAGCCAATGGAATTGTGTACCTGTTTTAAAAGTAACAGTTTACTCATTCAGTGTTAAAGGCTACATTTACTATGCTGCACAGAGCTATAGTCGTGAACGGTTTCTAAAATTCACTTAGTCCTGCAACCAGGCTCAGCCAATTCTCATTAACATAACCGCATATGCACAGTACGTCTTCAGGGACAGCATCATATACCTATTATTTCCCCTTTCATCCCAATGCGTGCATTCCAAAATCTGTTCTAGAATGTTGGACTTTCTGTAATAAAATTGACAGGGAGAAGAGGAGGAAGAAAATGAAATGGATTCCCATTGTTTGAGCAGAAATGTGCTCATGTACCATTGGAGATTTGTAATGTATTCTATCTTCTCTCATCCAGGTATTAATCACCCTAGATCTTTTGTCTCATGTCAGATACCACTACCTGAGCATCTTCCTCTCAGTATTGCTGAAAGTTCTCTCTTTTCCAAGAAATATGCAATTTACCTCCCTACTTCCTTATTTGACATTACAAGATGCCTATAAAAAGTGGCCATAATAATGAATTAGCACTTACTTTAAAACATCTTTTTTAGCTTCCTTTTTTAAAACAGCAATATAATCCTATATATGACTGCAGTCTGATATGCATTTTATGCACATTTGTGTGGAATAAGATTAATAAAAATGTTTGGATTTTTTTTCCTACTGATATCTGCATTTTTACAATCACCGTCTATGATCTATGTATAGAGCGTGTATTTTTATCTGTCTCTAGCACAATTTTTTTCTGTATATATTTTATTAAGCAAAGGGCTTCACTTAGAATACTTGAAGTAAAAATTTGGGAAGTAGGGAAAGATGAAAAATACTTATATTCACCTTCTGAATCTATGAATATTTGATGCAGTGCTTAGGGAATTCAAGCAGTTGTTGAATGTTTACATCACAGCTATTTCTGGCCTTTAAAAAAAACCATAATGCTCCAACATATCTTGGGATGCCTTCTATTGGCTAAAATAGCTAATATATAGTTTATGCAAGCATATCTAAATGATATTCTGCATTTTTCATCACCACATATGCACCCATACATATCCATCATACTATTTCCTTGCAAGTTAAGAATCATTGTGGAAAGTACAGGAAATGAAGAAGCAAGAATCAAATACAAGGGGGAAATATAGGTGAAATGTGTTTATACCAACACCATTCACTATACCTCTCCCTACCTTTCTATCCTCATGAACTGTTCTAGCTTCCACCATATTGTTACAGAATTTCATGCATTGCCTTTTGTTATCTGAATTTTTCACCCCTTCTTCTTTTGAAGAATGTCCTCAACTCCATCCAATAAGTTTTCCTCTTCCTTTCAATCTTTTTCCTTCATATTTTGTTCTGCATTTCAACCCGCATTCATTCTCTTCACATAATCAAAGCACCTCAATGTACTTCTTTGTATTGATCACTCACTTTTGTATTAAAACCACATTCATTCAGCCCCCAATCAATCTTGACTCTATCTCTTATTGTTCTATTACACACATTTCTTAAGTATCACTTCCCACTGCAATCAATTTATTCTTATGTTTCTCCTGAAACCTAACTCTCAGTTCCATATAACAAAGGAAGAAGAAGCACTTTCTTATACACAGACATTTTCACTTTTTAAAAACAAACATTATTCCTCACTAAAGACCATATATTACCACATTGCCACTAAATACCACATATCTTTCTGCTAGCATTCACATAAAACATTTCATAATCCAAATTTATTCATTTTTTCTGTAATTATGCATATTGTACATAATTTCTTTTCATAGTCACACTTTCATATATGTGTTATTTGGACCATACAATCTTCTAAATAGATTTTGGCTTATAGATTTTCATTAAAATCCAAAAAGATTAATTTGTGGATTTTACTCTCGGGATGTTAATTTCTAATATTCCAAACATCCATCAGAGGCCTTAAAATGTTCCATTAATTCTTTGATTTAATACTGTAGTTGAAGGCCAACATATCATTTTGATTCTACATTTGGTACAACTGGAACTATTCACAATTTTGCAATTTTTATATAGCACAACATGCTTTATTCATATTGTATTTTCTGTGTCTCTTTTATATGACTGTGGACTAGTGATATAGACTATGGGGGGAGAAAGATATATCATTATCATTAGGTTACAAGAACCTTTTAAGTGCTATCTTGTGGTTATGGCTTAATTTACTTCTCATGAAGATGTAAGAAAAGAAATGGTTCACTTGATCACTGTGTCCTTGAACCTCTAATATATGTGTAGACTTCAATCTTGGATTACAAGAGAACACATATCTTGAAGTACTTCTGCCTTTGGGATCTGAACATTCAATATGCTTTCCCTCTCTCCTGAGACATTCTCTGCTTTTCAAACAGAAAGCTTTAACAGCAGAGAATGACTAAAAATAGTATAAAAACAGAAATTCATAAACTTGTTACTCACTGTTATTAAGTGGAGATAAAACTAAGAAGGTTTCCCCGCCCCCCATGACCTGGTCAGATGCTGCAGTGTCAAAGGAGGTGATCTTTCTTAATATAACGAATATCATGTGGAAACTGTGCTGTAAATAATAATGTGTAGAAACTGTAAAGATATTGATCTGAAGTGGGTAGAAATAAAAGTGTAGGCTGAATTGATTTGGAAACTTAAAAAAAAAAAAAGCACTGGGTTAAGCCCTCCACAGCTTATATCCTCTCTAATGTAAGTATCATCACCAAATTGGTTGGAGAAATTTAATATTGAATTAATCCCCATTCTTACTTCTAAGACATTTCAACGATAGGCAAAAACAAAATGGTTCATAGGGAAATCATCTAAATAAATTATTTAGAATGTGAAGACTAGAGAAAATAGAATGGGATTACTAACACAAGGTCTTGTTTTGGTTTTTATATTCATATTTTTAAAATTTTATATCTCAAATAAATATTACAAATACAGTAATCAATATAGCTACCTAATCACCACTGAGTTTGTTTCATTTTGGTTTTGAAATTGCTATACTGCTTTGAATACAACTGTGTGTTAATTGGACAAGGGATTTAAATGTTTTAGAAGTAAAATATCCACTCTATCTTGTGAATTCAACACAACCAAGTATAGATATGTATCTACATCTCTTAAATGATACATGGACACTATCAAGTCTTCAACTCTGATTGCCCATATTCAGGAGAAAAGGCCATGGGTTGAGATGAGCTGATATACCCAACAACCAATCTCAGCAACAGCCTAACTTAAGCCTTAGTTAAATTTCAGGAAGAGATACTGAAGGATCAAGGAGCTTCAGAACAGAAGCTCTTCCCATTTCATACAAGTGGGCAGCATCACAATGCACATAGAAAAGGAGCTGTGATTTTGTTCCATTTGTGTGTTGCTGCTCTTGCCATTTTTCTCCCCTTCTTCCCTGTGGATGTTGCTGGCCATAGATTATCCTTGCTGTTGTTCAAAGCATACATGATACTGCTCCTGTGATCCCACACAATTCCACATGTAGCTGTCCAGGGTGCTGTCTTAATCCTGGTCTGGCCTCTTGCCTTGTTTTCACCTGAATCCCCAGCTAGCTGAGTCTATCAGATGAAGAAGACTATATGCTTAAACTATGTAAGTGGACCTAGATTGACCAGCTATGAAGAAAGAGGAAATTGGAACAGCATGAAGGAAAAAGAAAACTTTAAAAAAAAAAAACCTACACAAATATACAGTGGAACCTTGGTTCACGAACTTAATTGGTTCCGCGACTCTGGTCACGACCCGAATTGGTTGCGACCCGAAGCAAATTTTCCCATAAGGTTCAATGTAATTACCATTAATCCATTCTGGTGTGGAGGACAGGGAGGCGGCTATTGCTTGGAGGGAGAGTCCCCCTCCCTACGATCACGTGTCAGGGGCGGAAAAATGGCCGCAGATCACGTGTCAGGGGCGGAAAATGGCCACGGACCACGTGTCAGGGGCAGAAAATGGCCGCGGACCACGTGTCACGGGCGGGAAAATGGCCGTGGACCGGGTCACGGGAGGGAAAATGGTCAAGGATCCTGTTCGTGACCCGATCCAGCGTTCGCGAACAGAGGCAAAATTTTGCGACCGGAGCTGTTCGTGACCCAAATTGGGCACGAGGCACCACTGTATATATTGGTTATAGCTTCTAAACAGGGTTTAATTGATCTTCCATGGTCACTTTGTAGCAGTAGAAAAATCAGCACAACAAAACCAGATGGATGACCTCAGAGATTTCATGGAGATGTTAAACAAGGGGGGAGAGTGTCAAGCTGTGAGGCATCTACAAGGGAGGGCAAAGGTGTCACGTCTTTTTGCAGGCAGCCCTAAAATGCGGCCTAAAATGCAGTAACCAGGCTGGTGAATAGCACTTCTTAGCTGACTATTTTAATACCTTTGATTTGATTGTATACAGCAAATAAACATTATCTGTCAGCAGTAGAGCATCTTTAATTAATCAGAGTGCACTGGAGTTGGGCGGCTTATAAATTCAAATAAATAAATAAATAAGGCACAATAAACAAACAGGACATCTTTGGCAGTCTCACCATCAACAACCTTAATTCCTCTTTTTCTCTGGTGGAGTCTATATTACAAAATAACTTACAGTTAGAACTGCTACAGTTTAGAAGAAGGTGAAAACATGGCCCTTTTAGAGTTTTATGCCTTTAGGTTGCTGACCAGTGGTTCAACAGATAATTGTTATTGTTGTTATATATTTATTTAACAAATTTATATAGCTACCCATCTACCTAAGGAACTCTGGATGGTGAATAAGTGAGTATATGCAAGTTGAATATTCAAATATTTTACTTTTTTAAATAAATGCATGCCCCATTATCTAAATACAGCCAAGGTTCTGGTCAATAGATGTTTTGATTTAAAACTCCCATAATCCCTTGCTACTGACCCTGCAAGCTGGGACTGAGGATAATTGAAATCCACAAGTTAATCCATTTCTGTTTAATACTAATGTACTATTTGTGAATGTTGCTGCATTAACTTGTAGACTGAGGAGTTTATAAACTAAAGAAGCATCTGATAGTCTGATTAAAAATTAGAGCTATAACAAAGCACATGGCTTAGTATTGTGCAGTTGTATACTAGCATGTAGATACAAATGTAAATATGAAGCAGATTTAACAACATTTAGTTCAACACTACTTTTATTACTTTATAGATTTTGAGGATTTTGAGAGTTTATAGGTATATTTTGAAAGGGAATGTAATATTTGACTGTCTAGGCTTGAATGATGCTTTCTTCCTTCAATATTCTATTTTAGTTATTAACATCTACATTCTATATTTTTGAAGTCCCTGTGTCATCTTGACTCACTGCTAAGAAAATGGGTTTATCGTGGTAGTGAAGTAGTTTTGTTCCAGATTTTAATTAATTAGTAAAATGAAAAGACTAAATATCTTGGTTTTGCAAGGATAGTAGCATACAGATATTTAATTTTTAAATAATAACACCTAATAATTCAGTAGACATGAATGAATACAAGCAAAGTCAGCCAGTAAATTACCTAAAAAACCCAGAGAGGTCAAAGCTGAATTAGCAAGAAGAATATTTAATCAATTTTCCCCAGACATCTGGTCCTGCTGTCTGTGATTCCCCCCCTCCCTACTGCTCCTCTTTTCTGGGCAATTATCCATCAGTAAGCACAGATTTGTATTTTTAATTGGCCTGGCCCACACCTGGCACATCCAGATTCCCTGTCCTCAGAAGCAGAGAGATTGAAAATTGGTATCTAGAGGAGGAGGAACTTAATCTTGAAGCACTCTGGGATGGACCTGCTTAGAAATTATTAATATGGAAAGGTAAGAATAATATGCACAATGAGGAAGAGGACTAAAAGTGATTAATACAGCAAATAACTTAGGCAAAGCAGAAAGATCACCTCTCTGATATCTGCCATTGTCAGTGAAAACTCAGCCTCACTGGCTCTGGCATGAGTTGGGTTCCATCCCTGTGTTTCTGTGTGATTAATTGATTAAAGAAATAGAGAGAAAGAAAGACAGAAAGAGGAGGCCAGGAAGAAACTATTTTTTCCCAATGAAGCTCCAGTGAAGTATGTGAGAGAAAAATAGTGAACAGATGTATAAAAACCACCTAGAGGGTAGCACCTCTCAGCTGGTTGACAAGCCAACGGGATGGCATTGTCAGCTCCTCAGCAGGTGTGTAGACAAACTGCAGGTCATCATCACCTGCTTTTGACCTTGTTACTTCTCAGCACTTTTAAGCCTTGAGTCAAACATTGAAGTCCAGAACTCTGCTAAATATTAAATATCATGGAAGTCAATGTATAGCTGGACTTAAAGAAGAAAATCCCTTTCAGGAACTCAAAGACTAATACATTGCATATTGTAACCTAGATTCAAGGATGCAATCCATAAAAAAAGTAGCCTTTGTTGGTTTTGCTGCAACAGGCAAACATGTCCAGTCCTTAAGAGAGATCCTGACCTATTAACGTTCCTTTGATTCTTTACAAAAAGAAAAGAAAGAGTTCCACCCACAAAACTAGAGAAAATATTGGATTCTTAAGTATCTACATCGCGTAGTAGGAAATATGCTTCTTGGAACTACAGTAACTTCAGAACTTTATAACTCCTGCAGCTTATATCCACCAGTCCCTTCATCATGCTTTCCATTGCTTTTTCTGGATCTCTGGATTACTCTTCCTGGATCTTCTTTTATTTCTAAAACCTTTCCTGCTATCACATTGGTTCTCCAGTAAGGAGAATAAGCAGTCCAATATAGGAGTCTGACAACCATTGTTACATGTGGTTTGGAAAAATAAACTCTATAGGTATAAAGAAACGTAAAAGTTTTTGGGTTCAAGCAGATCCCAAGAATGCCATCACAGGAATGGAACTCCTTAAAGTATGTCTGAGACCCTACATACATAATCTATTAAATGTGTCATATATGAAACATCAGTGCGTGTGTGTGTACGCGCGTTTAATGATAGACATTCTAAATTATTTGAATTCATATGCAATTGGCAGCCTTGATGTAACATGTTGATAGGTGCTGTGAAACCCTGAGCTCAGTGCAACCCAGATTAAAATACCTCTGTAAAGATCTACAGGCTCAGTAGACCTTGGGTGAGAGGGAGCAGTTATGTTAGCTCCTGGTTCCTACCTTTTTCTCTTACAGCAGCATATGAAAAACTGCCAAGGCTAAAAGCAACAACCTCACAACCATCAAACTTGCATACCAAATAGGAAAGAACTACAGTAGCAGCAGAAGTTGTTATGTGCAGTATATTTATGTACATAAATATTTGGGAATTCTCATTAAAAAAGTAAGCACAATCCTCAACTGTGCTAAATCTTTTTTTAAACAAATCTTTCAAAGAAATTATTCATTTTCAGATTAGCACCCTCATACTCATTAACATGCTGATAAAAGTACTTCCAACTTTTTCGAAGAGGTCAGATATCTGGAAGAAAGGAGTAGGTTTTTGGAAGGAGCCAATAGTAGTTACTTATATAAAAATAAGCTGTATCCGTATAGGAGTTCACAGATATTGAATTTCTGATATTATTTGTTTTACTACAAGTATTTTTCATTTTACTGAAGAACTAGGTTTGAAAGTTTGGTCTCTGGAGAACATATCTTAACAAAGATATTTTTCTTTGGCTGAGAATTTTATTGTGAAATGATGTAATGGCACAACACATGCAAGATATCGACTTTTTTCTATTTTCACCTCATTGCCTTTGAATTTTTGCCAAAGATGGATTTACTTTTCTACCAGTACTCTTTTAATTCCTCAAAACTGCCCCCATAGTGTCAAATGTATATTTTCACTGCAGTAATTCAACTACTCCTGTGACTCTGAAGAAAGTTCAACTTTTCTGATCTTTTCATTTCTTCTTTTATGGCTTTTGACCTATTGTAGCTTTTGGGGGGTTGAAAATATAACTTTGAAACAGAAGTTTTTTTTTTTAAGATATATTTAAATGTATGCTTAGTGATACATGTACTATGCATTCAGAGAGTCAATAGAGATAATCCTTCTGAAAGTTAAATGTAATTATTTTCTTTTATACAGACCATAATACACCAGCTGACTTGCCATATCCTCTTCACCAGCCCGCTATCCCTTGTCCTCCTCCCCCTCTTCCTTATTAAATTTGTATGCTGCCTGACTCCCAACAACATTTTTAAGAAATATAATAAGACACACACACACACACACACACACACAAGTAAATAAATAAAAGATGGCAAAAACCAAACTGGAACAAAAGAAGAAACAAGCCCACACAATACAAGAGGCTTCACTCACACTCACCAAAGGCCTGGGAGAAGACCTTCAAGCCCCTTCAAAGCACCAGCAGTTTGGGGGCCATCTGTATCTCAACCTCATTCCAAAGGACAGGTGCTACTACAATGAAGATGTGCTTCCGGGTTGCTGATCGATGACATTGCTTAATCAAAAGAACCCAGAGCATGCCATCCCTGTCAGATTGGTTAGGCAGATACTATCCATATTCCTGTTGCTGAAATTCCATTTACATCAATACTTAACAACCTATATATGGATTGAATAATTGGAGAAAACCATTGTAGTTTGAATCACCTGACATCTGAACCCACTTCACCTAGGTTACAGGGAGGATAAGGTGTGACAACAAACAAACTGGCAGGGCATGGTCCACTTCAAGACAGGGATGGCACTTTAGGGGACAGGACAATGTCCAGCAGATGTCCCAAGCCCAATACATTGTTATCTCACCAAAACAAAAACAGGCTGCTTAAGCCACCATTCTTTATTTATTTGCACACTTCTCTGAAGGTCCAGCTACAATTAAGTCTGCTCTTTCCTATCTCTTGACTCATGGACAAAGGAGAAGGGTCACAGATGCCCTGCATAGAAACGGTGCACAAGTGCCCACTTGCAGGTGCCCACTCTTCAATAATCTACTCTGGAAGCCTCTGTTTACGTCTTTGCCAAGTGTGATCCCATGGTTCCACCTAAGTCTGCCTGTGTTATCCTCTGAACCACTGACTCTAATATGTACTAGCCACCTCTAGTTCAGCCTTGCTGTAGAGAGTGGCATAAATAGATATAAAGAAGGAGAATTATTATAAAATATGAGCCCAACAAAATTATAGGAAGAAAACAGGAGAACAATCAGATACCAGGAAGCCAGATTTACTAATATACCTGCAAGTTAGGGGCTGCCAGATTTCATTGTCAGGATGTGAAAAAAGATTTCTTTCTTTCTGTCCTGCAGCTAAGTAGTTAGAGATGGCTTTAATTCTTAATTCAAATCATAGTGAAATCACAGCCTTTAATAAGCTAGCCAAAAACCGATATTGCAGCAACATAAGTACCAACTGAATTTACGGCATGGAAACTGTGTACACAATTCAGTTGATTCTATGATAATGTAATCCTTTTTCTTTTCAATTATTTTTTTTCTGTATGCTTACTTGATGCTAAAGCCTTGACCTGAGTCCAGAAGATAGTATTTTGTCTTCTTTGAAAAAAAGGAATTTGGTCATATAAGCATAGGAAAAAAAATCAATATTTTTTTCTTTTTCATGAATGCATTTTCTTGTGCCATCACTCTGTTTATAGTTGCCAGATAAAGTCATCTATAGGGGAAATCATTGCAAATCAAGAGAGTTCTCTACAGGTGTGGAATGTTAAAGGAACCTTGAGAAATACTGATAGGACTATTGTCCCCCGCCCCCAAATAAGAAAGAATGAAAAATATAGGTATATATAATTATGATTTATCAGCCCATTAAAAGTAAATTCCATTTAGGTATCTGCAAGATTAGATTGTCATGCAAGCCAAGACAACAGTTCATGAATTCTGGTTAGTATGGTCACATAATCAGTCCATGAAGTGCTCCACAGCAGTAATCTATAAGAAGCTCCATGCTGGGGTGATTATACAATGAATTTTTGCTGTGAAAAACAAGAGAAGTCTAACAGTAAAAACTACCTCTTATATTTTCAGAAATAAATAAACCCTTTATAGTAAACAGAGAGATCAATATATTGAACCACACGTTAGACAAATGGCCCATTTGGGGTCTATACATTAGAACAATGTATTTTATGTCTGGTCAGAACCCAAATATTACATATAATACAGCTTTTATCTGAATAAACCATATAATTGAGAACTGCCTATATGGATCTGATTGGGGTGATACAGAACCATGGCATAGGGCCTGGTTACTTGAGGGATCACCTGTCTCCCATAGTATCTGCCCGACCACTTTGATCTTGCAGGGTTGGCATACTCCAAGTTCCGTTGATTAAATAATGTCTTCTATCAGGACCCCAGAAGCACGTCTTCTCTGTAGCAGCACCTGCCCTCTAGAATGAGGTTTCCCTGGAGATCAGGATGGCCCCCACTGTTGTTCAGGAGAGCTGTGAAGACTGGCTCTTCACCCAAGCCTTTGGTAAGAGAGAGTGAGACCTCTTGCTTCGTTCCATCTGATCTGCTGCACTTGCCATCTTTTATCTTTTATTGATTTATTGTAATTTCTTTTTTTGATTGTTGCAAGCCATGTCATGGCCAGCTCGAGGAGGAGGAGGAGGAGGAGGAGGAGGAGACTTCAGAGGACTCTGTAGAATAGCAGCCTTCCTCAGAGAGCAGCAGGGAGACACCTGGGGCTGATTTGGCTGCAGAGCTTCTGGAGCAGCTGGAAACAGCAGAAGATGAAGGGTCTGATCCAGGGCCTCCTCCCAGTTCTCAGGCATGTAGGGCTGAGCAAGGGGCAGAACAGGGGAGGTCTGCATGGCTTCTTGCAAGACAAGGGCATTCCCGCCGGTGATCGCTAGTACCTGGCGGGGCTTTATTTTAGAGCCCTGCTGGCAAGCAATCCTCCCTTGGGAACAACTGCTCTGTTTCCTCTCTATTGTGCCCTGAACTCTTGCCTCTGAAAACTTTTGACCCCAGACCGACCAATGACCTACAACAACTCTATGACCTCTGGACTGTACCCTGATAAAGCTTCTGCCTGCTGCTTGGAACTTTTGCTTACCGGGAGCTTGCTCAAACCATGTAAAGCTTTTGGACCGTACTCCTTTCTGCTTGTCAAGCCTGGCACAGGACACTACCCAGAGTCCTGGGGAGTCAGGTGGCATATAAGTTTAAATTATTGTTGGATGCACAGTCAGCCAGATGTTCAGATTGGATTTGGCATTTTTATCCACCTATTGAGTCCTTCCCAAGGATCTGGGATAGGCAGATGTTGTTTGATGGTTTGATGGTGCTAAAGGTATTGTTACAGGATATAAGTTGTTCCAAGTCAAGTTGTCTTTTGCAACTGACTGATGGTAATTTTGTCAATGCTGATGGTGTTCAAGTGGTGCTCCAGATGTTCTGGGATTGCACCAAAGGCACCTATAACCAATGGTACTACCTTTGCTTTCTTTTGCCATAGTCTTTTTACTTCTATTTGCAGGTGTTTATATTTTGTGATTTTCTCCGGTTCTTTTCTAGTTGGCTGTCTACAGGTATTGCAATGTCCACTATCCAGACTTTTTTGTCTTTCTTATCAACAACTGTTAAGACTGGGGTGTTGTGTGGCAGATGCTTGTCTGTTTGAATTCTGAAGTCCCAGACCACTTTAGCTTCTTCATTTTCTATTACTTTGTCTGTTTTGTGGTCCCATCAGTTCTTGCTTGCAGGCAAATAATATTTCTTGCAGATATTCCAACGCAACATTGTTGCTATTTTGTCATGCCGTTTTTATAGTCAGTCTGTGCAATTTTTTTGCAGCAGCTAACTAGATGGTTCACTGTTTCTTCAGCTTCTTTGCAGAGGTGGCATTGGCTGTCTGTTGCCATCTTCTCAATTCTGGCTTTGTATACATTTGTTCTTAAGGCTTGGTCTTGTGCAGCCAAAATTAGACCCTCTGTCTGTTTCTTCAACTTTCCTGGTCTTAGCCATTGCCAGGTCTTCTTGTTATCTGCTTTGTCTGCTAGTTTTTTTTTGAGTACTGGCCATGTAATAGTTTGCCATTAGTAGTAGTAGTAGTAGTAGCAGCAGCAGATCCCTTCCCTCTGGCCCTCTGTGGATTTTCAAGTCTTTTTCTAAACTAGACACTTTATTAAAAGTCCAGACATAAATCTGCCAGAACAGAAACCTTTCATGCGAAATGGAAAGTAACATGTGTCAGGCTTATATCAATCTGTACATCTCTAGGTTGTTGTTTTCAAATTCTCCAGACTGGATCTCTCCATTTAGATCTGATTGCCCATAATAACTGCACCAGATTTGCTATATCATCTTGTTTATTTATATACTGGGTTAAGAACACCCGGGTTACAGACAATCCATAGTTAAGAATGGAGCCTATTGTAGCAAAATTTGAATTAAATGCACAATGGTTTGAGTTAATTACACTATACTACTTATACAGTATTATACAATAATACTGTTCCAGCTTACATACAAATTCAACCTAAGGACAGACCTTGGGAATCAAACTCATTCTTAAACTGGAGACTAACTGTATTTTAAAAATGATCCACCTAACTCTAACCTTCCCTTTCATTCAAACAGAGATATCAGGAGTTGGATTCTAAATATAAATACCTAAATAAATAAAAATTCAGGACCATCTTCACTTGCCTTCATCTTCCAGTAGCTGCTTATTTAGCTTAAAAGACAAATTGTTGAGTACAATATAAAAATATGTTAAAATAGATGGAAATTACAGGCCACTGTCTGCAATTTTGAATAGCTCCTTAACTGCTTTACACTTGTATATGTGTGTTGATGTATATAGATTAAATACTGTATATCTAGGAAATGATTTTATACAAGCCATAGCATAGAAAATGTCTTGAACAGTAGATAAAGATTTGATAAGTTTAAGGCTTTTTGTTAAAATGATTCAATTATCATGTCTTCTTATTCTGAGTGCTGAAGAGGGATTTTTGGGTGATGTTTAAAAAGGAACAATTCAATCTTGCACAAATATTTGGCTTAATTGTTCCATATAATACCAAATGGATGATTGTATTGACAATCCAAATGAAAATTAATCAGTAGATTTGGGGGACCACTCTTGTGTCACCTTTTTGAGCAAACACTTCAAAAGACAGAATGCACGTAGTGATATTTTTAGCTTTATATTGCTATCACACATATTAAACTGTTAATATAGTGGAACAAAATGAAGCCAATTATGGCTGATGTGGGTCTTCCGGGCTGTGTGGCCATGTTCTGGAAGTTTTGGTTCCTAACGTTTCACCAGCATCTGTGACCAGCATCTTCAGAGGACAGGAGCACACTTAGGTGGTAATGCGAGCGATGGGGAGCGGCTGTAAATACAGATGAAACTTTGCTTGCTCACCCGCCACTCATCTCCTGCTGTGTGGCCCAGTTCCTAACAGGCCATGGACTGGTACTAGTCCATGGCCCGGGGATTGGGGACCCCTGCTTTAATCTACTTGGTGATGGTTAAAGTACAATCTTCCTGATTGTGAGCTGGCAAAAAGATATACTGGCCTAAATTGTACAGCCCACACTGCTGATCCCTTTTCTGCCTCTGTAACAGGGTGGTGAATGGCGTTGTCTATACGGTTTTAGTGCAGGACAAATTAAAGAAGTGATTAGTGGGTTCCCCTGCCTTTGTTTCCTCTCCCCTTGAGAGTTACCTGCTGGCAGGGAAACAATCAGTAATCACTGTCTTTAATACGTGGTGGGGCACTGATGAGTGAGGGTAAGTGGGTACTCAGAATGGCTGATTTACTCACTTCTGAAGTACCCCCAGATAACAGTTTAAAGACACAGAAGTCCTCCATATCTATTACCTATTCATTGGGCTATTTCTGAACACTATTACTCTTCTGAAGAATTGCTAAATCTATGTCTAAAAAATGCCTGGATGACAGGCCACAAGCATGAAAGAGAGGTGTGATATCACTCACTAAAGACAAGCTCCATCCTTGATTAATGCTACAACACAATGGCAGTGCTAGTAGCTGGTAACATGTAGTAGGCAAAAACCGAACCCATACCACTAAAGTAATAAAAAGAGTACAAAGTTCAGACAAAAAAAAAAAAAAATCCCTTTGTCACCAGAAGCAGAGAAGAACAGGTAAATGCATTCATTAATGTCAGAATCAGCAAAAGATAGCCGGCAGAATCTCAATTTAGATTCTTTACAGCCTCTGATGTTATCAGTCCCTACAGTAAAGACAAGGGTTGCTTTGTCCACGATATAGGAAATACCTAAAATTCCCAGCAAGCATACAGTATCTGACACTCCAATGCATCTCAAAGTACCCTGTTGGGAGGACTGATATGCAGCCTATTGTAGCATGTGTCCTTCCTGAGACACTCTGTAATTTCTGAGCAGGCATCCTATTAGAACGGCCTAGCTTTAAAGCAGTGTTCAAGATCAACATCAGCATCTCAAAAACTGGGGCATTGGCTGGACCTCAGTCCCCTAGCAGGACCAATGAGAACAATTGGTGATCCTTCACCTTAAAGCAAGATAGCTAGCTGAGCACTTTGATAGGCCTGCCATTTTAATATTTTGCCCTGCCCCTGACATGATGGCATTCTGTGGTGCTATGAGAAATTGAGGACTCCCATAATAAAACATTTTCCACAAGACACAGTGGATTCCTAGTATATTATTGTGAATGAAGAAATGTTGTTTATTTCAATCATACATTACATCAGATTGGAAATATACAACAAATAAACACACGTAACCAAATGGTTCATCCGTAACATGGAGAAAGCAGGGAAGTTTCAGGCTAAATAAAATGTATACAGTGAATTCATACATACAGTGCAGAGTTGCTACCGGAAGATATAATAAGGACCAACTACTCTGGTGGCTTAAAGAGGAGATTACAGAAATGCATGGAGGGCAGGCTGTCAATGCTAGTCATATTTTAGTAATTTCTGTTCCAGGATCAACTGTGGAGAGACAGAAGCAGGAAGCTGCTGTTGTACTGAAGTCCTGCTTGCAAACTTTCCCTAAATACAGCCATTGCAGGAACATATGCTGGAAGAAATAAACTTTGTCTTCCCCCTCAGTCTCATGTTCTTGTTTTCACCTTTATGACTGCAGTAATCCTTATAGCAATGTTGCGTAATAGGTTAAGCTTATTTTCCTTTATATGACAGATAAGGTGCTGAAATCAACACAGCATATCCATCCAAGACTGCAATCCTATCAGTTCTATTGAACTCAGTGGAGATTTCTCCTGAGGAAACATGCAGAGGTGTGAATCCATCATTTTGTAGGAATTTGCACAGGGAATGATCAGCTCCAGAATTAGTCAACCTGCAAAATATTATTGATTCTGATGCCATAAGATGTTGCATTTACCACTAGCTATATAGTATATAAATGGATCAGAAGGATTTGGCTAGGGGCAGCATTCAGGGTACGTGAAATTTTGAATACCACTTGCTGGGGAAAAACAGTTGTATATTGCTATTTTGCCCATATAGCATTTAGTGCATTTCCCTAGGAAGTCTGGTTGGCACCAATGGTCACTTATGGTAGCCTTTGAGTGGGTCCAGTGGAACTCTTGCATGCTTACATTACTTTTTTTTTTAGTGACAGCTGAGTTTCAAACACACCAATTAAAATATGCCGTATTCATTCAAGGATGTCTCACCATTTAATCAATGGATGTTCTGTATTGATGTAATCATGCTGTTTTAAGTTATAGGTTTTTGTATTTTGATTTTTATGATACATTGTTTTGTTACAAGTTGTGAGCCACTGAGAGTCTTTTTATGTTTGCAGCAGGATTTAAACTCAATAACTAACTAAATCAATACATTAACTAACTAAAACATGTTGTCCTAATTAAAGGAATACTTGTTTCAGGGAGGACTGCTTGCTTTTTATTTATGGCAACATTTGTGGGTCTTCCTGGACTGACACTCCCCTTTTTGAGGAGCAGGTGATAGCTGTGGCCAGGGAACCTTTGCATAACTTCATCCTATGTGCAACTGCACCCCTTCCTGGATCTGGAGGCCCTGCTCACAATCACTCATGCCTTAGTCACTCCCAGTTGGATTATTGCAACACTCTTAATATGGGACTGCCCTTGAAGACAAGTGGTCCAAAATGCAGTGGCACAGGTAACTTTGAGCACTTCTCACTATGCCATGAGAAACCACTATTTGGTGATCTGCATTGGCTCCCAATTGGCTTCCATGTGCAATTCAAGGTGCTGGTTATCACCTTTAAGGCCTTACATGTCATAGGAATAGACTACTTGAGGGACTGCCTTCTCTCTAGGGCATCTACCAGCCCCACACACTCAGTTAGGGAAAGTGCATTCCAGGTTGCTTAATTGAAACAATAGCATCTGGTGGGATCCAAGAAGCAGTGGCATCCCTTATTTTATGGATTGACTTTCCTCCTGACATAGGGTTGGTCCCAACCTTGCTGGCCTTTAGAAAGGCTGTCAAGACCTGGCTTTTCCCCCAGGCCTTTGGGTCATGATTGCTGGAACCTGACTGGTTGATTATGTTCCTGCAGTTATAACTTTATTATTTCATAATTGTTTGTTGGTGTATATGATGTAGTTTTGTATTCATGGTGTTAGGTTCTCTTGCTTTTCCATTTTTGTAAGCCTCCCAAGGTCACCCTGGTTGAGTTGGGTGGCCATATAAATGTTATCAACAAAAAAGCAAATAGGCCCCCAGAATTGTCTTCTCTGAGCTGCACTTGGAAATCATACAGGCCAGCATGAGCTGTACTGTATAATTTTAATAAACATATTATTTGGTTTTGATTAAATGAAGAAAGATTAGAATACCATAAGTGATGTTACTCATGCTAGCCATGTTTAATGTGATAAATAAGATATGAGCATAAAAAAATCTTTCAAATTGCAGTGGTTGATTGCTTGCCCTGTTTTTAAAGGGTTTTATTAATTATCTTGGAAGATGTCGTTTATGTAGTAGGGATTCTTTTCCAGATATTGAAAGACTGACAGTATATGGCCTAGCTAATTTATTGTTTGTGTTGAAAGATATCTACCTATCCATCCATCCAACTATCACATTCATATCCTGTCTTTCCTTCAACAAACTAAGGATGACATGCAGGGGGTTTCTGATTTTATACTTACAAAACTCTGATGAGAGAAGCTGTAAGATAATAACTTGACAATAGTAACGGTATCTGTTTCATGGTTGAGTGGGGATTTTGAAAGAAATCTCTCCTGCTGAAGTCCTGTACACAATGCCTGCTGGCACACTGGATTTCAGTGAGCATCAATCAAAGTGCCAGTAGCATGTGGGGAGTTTATCTAGCAACCAAGATTGCTCTCCAGAAGCAGGCATGTTCACTCACAGCATTGGTTATGAAAGTGTCCAATCCCACATGCCATGTCAATCAGGGGCTGTGAACTAATGAATCGACAACAGAACAAAAAGACCAGGCTATAGCTTCAAATAACAGGGACTTTAAATACAGGGGTGAAAGATTGCTGAGGACTTCAGCATCAGGAATAAAGTCCTTCTTTGAAAATGATTTTCACCGGAGCAGACCAAATCATTTTAAACTCTTCTTCTGATGGTTTAGGAAAATGGGGCAGGGGAATTTGATTTTTTTTAAAAACAAGTTTTAAAACCTTGAAGTGTTCTCTGTTTAGAATAAGACACTGAGAACAGCCCACAAGGAGATGAGGACTCCTGCACTGAGATTTCATGAACATCTGGAATAGAAAAACATCTTCCCTTACACAGAGAAAGGAAGGAGAACGTTATCTCTGCAAGGCCCCTTTCTAGAAAGATTGGAGCAATCTGGAATGACACAAGCTGTGGAGAAAGCTGTGACAATGAGCATCCTCATAACTGAAAAGGAAACACAAGTTATAATCAGGAAAAACTGGAAATTCAGGCTAAACTCTGTGTGTGTATGTGTGTGTGTGTGTGAAAGAGAGAGAGAGATGGCTTGATTTCCTTTGTTCTCTGTGTAATCTGAATTCACCTTCCTTCCAATAAAAATATAATGCCACATGTAGAATTTCATATTTTCTCTTTACAATGACTGTGAGAGGTAAATTAATCTAAGAAATGGTGACAAATTGGGCTAGAAGACTGTGTTGGTAAAGTATCAATCAAATCCACACTTCAAGGTTGCTTGCTCTGCTACTCCAAAGGAGATATGGCTAGACAAAAAAAGAAAAGAAAAGGAATGAGCATTTTGGGGGAGCATACAATAATAGTATTGGAACACTCAGTCATGGGAGCCACTGCCCTGTTGAATCTCTACCCTATTGAGAGAGAAGATATTTTTCCAGCTGTGGTTGGCCAAATGATATTGGATGCTGACAGTCAGTGTGATAAGGAATCATCCTGGAAGAGCTTTAGCACAAGAGATTCTTGAATTAATTTCCAATTCATGGAATTCTAAGACATCTGTATCAATTTAATTTGTGCCTTGTTCTGCTTTCTAGATTCAAGATTTCATGAATGTGGATGGTGAAGTTCGGGGCTCTTGGAAGAGGTTATTTAATCCAATTCAACTTCAGTGAATAAATTTGTGTGTGATGAGCACCCTCAAATTTCTGGCATTCCTACATATTCCACCCTAAGATGACAAGATAAACCAAAATTCCATTTGGGATCTTATATTACATATGATTCCTACCAGAAAACTCTTTTGTGGAACAAACAAAATATCAAAAGATCGCATGAAAGAGAGGGATGTTTTAAATGGAAAACAAAAAAGCAAATTGCCACACAATAGCATTTGAAGTAAATGCAGCAGAAAAACACAACAGCAGGTAATTATATAAGTGAGGTAATCATTATTAGGCTGTGAAGAATTAATTTTATCACATTCTGTAGTGTTGCAGTCAATATAGATTACAAGCTTGTGCTGATATTAGCTGTCCAAACACATTCAACTAATTTAGCAAGTGTAGCCTGATAATGAGAATCACTAGTAATGAAGTCTTTGTTGTGGTAACTGTAGTAAAACAAAGACATGCCAAAGACCAAAAATTGCTGAAATGAATTAGGAATGTTCATAAAGTCTGCAACTTCCGTTCACTGAGAAGGAGAGAGGATTCCACTTAAGCAGGTTCCAGTTTTACAATGTGCACTCCAAATACCCTGGACAGAGTGCTGAGAGAGTCTAATCCTTGTGTATAGTTAGGATAGCAATGGGTGAGACCTGGAGAACCTGAAAGAAACAAAAGGCTAGAGAGTCAGGACTACAGTTCCTTCCTTTTAGACTTTAAATGCAACAGGAATGAACAATGCAGGCTACTACAGTGTGACACATTTAGAGAAGGGCAACATGATAAGAGATCAAACCATTTTCTAAACAAAAGGGAAGATAGAAATAGCCCCCCTTCCCAAAAGAGGGGTCTAGTAGTCTTTTCCATCAGACAGGAAAAGGAAAAGATCCAATATTGAATCTAAACATAGAGTTTGTGCTTCAAACACAGTAGTTGCTGGAATTCTTTCATTATAGCTCAGAACCTTTCTACAAGAAAAATCTGCTTAGCAAGTGTTCTTGGATTCTTACAAGCTTGTCTGATTGGTCTAATCCTGCCTGGATTGTGAAGAGTATAAAAATTACAGGGTAAATAATCCCATTCTATGCTGTATTTGGATCCACTTTCTTGTATGTCAATATATATGTATACGTGTATGTATGTGTATATGTATTTATATATAATGTTGAATTATTAAAAAACCCTAACAATCAAATCATCAAATTGTTAAAATAATAAATAATAAATGTATGCATTAAATAAATAATTAATTCATTAAATTAAATTAAAATTATTTAAATTTATTTAAAAACTATAACTGATTTTTAAATTGTTAAAATAATAACTAATAATTACCATCATGCTTTCCTTTCAAGAAGACTACTGTATGAAGATTTTACAAGGTGGTAGCTCTTCATCTCAGGTCCGTGGAAATAGCAACTTGATTTGAGACAATACTGTTACAACAACTCCAAAATGATGAGGTGAATTGCTCTGTGACAGCTGGCCAGGCCACATTGCCAGAAGTGCTAGCAGAAGTCACTTAACATGGTTGGTTGCACCAAACTCTTGGTTAAATACTGGGTTTGAGCAACCTCAAAGGGATACTTACTTCAAGATTGATTGCCCTTCTGGAGCTTGCCTAGCCATAACATTTATCCTCCCTGCACCCATGATATACTGCTCTAACAATAATCAGAAGTAAACAATTGAAAGTTTAATATTAGAATTATATTTTCACTAGAAATAGCCAACATTCACAAATAAGACTCCCAGGGTTTGATATATCATCACTGTGGACTCTGTCATTTCCGCTAGCTGACAAAGGCTGTGCTCACCCAGAAAACATGAACTGGTGATGAGATTAACCTATTTTCTGGGTTAGGAAGTACATTTAGCCTTCAATGAATCAAACAAGCTGGCTTCTGCCATGCTAAACTGCTGAATAACTGAGATTAAAGCCATCCAAAATTAGCACATTGTGTCAGTTCACCTGCTAGATTTTTTTTACAGATGTATTTTAGTACTATCACTAGAATTTAAGAAGCAAAAGAACATTTTATCGTCATTCTTATTAGCAAATTTCCTATTGCAAAAATCTTTCAGGGACCCAGAAGTCTAGAAGTTTCTTCAGCTCCCTGAAAAGAAATCATATTGTCACTTTTGACACTTAAGCAAAAAGCAAAGCAATTACAGACTTTATAGTGATGCTGTTAAATATCAAGAATCATGTACCAATTAACCTTCCTAGTCCTATAATTAGGACAAGAGTCCTGGGAGATCAGCAAGCCCGTTTGTCTTTGGTTTGTTTTGGTTGCCCATAGGGACATGTTGACAGAGTTTAATGGCCCTTGGCTTTGATAGTTCCATTTCTCTGAGAACTGGAACTTCTAGCAGAATCTTTAGTGTGCATCTCCAACACACTAAAACCATTTTTAAAGGGGTTCAGAATCTCCTAATCTGGAAAAAAAAAAGGAAAGTTGGTAGAGCACATCTAATCACGAGGATAGAAGATGCGGATCCAATAAAAGCAATCAGCACCCCTCCCTTACTTCAATTACTTTGATTATCATATTCATTCAGGTAGGTTCACCACCCAAAGTGACAATTTCAACAAATGTCTTCTAGAACACTCCTCCAAAGATATTGCCCTGGGTCTCCTTTGGCTTGCCCTTTGGGGTCTCTGTCAGTTGTTTCTAACAATAGATGGAGGGCTTCCTTCTGCAGCTTGCCAGACCTGGAGGAGATGCAGCTTTGTTCCAGGGACAGAGAATGAAGCATGTTTTTATGGTCCACTTTTGAAACAGCATTCATTTCATGCCAGATCAACACTTATTTTTTCCTTGCTATTTTAGTGGAATTGCCTATTCCCATCAAACTTGCTCCTACTTTAATAGTGGGAGCAAGTTAATACCAGTAGCACCCAAAATTAGTCTCAGTGTTAAATAATACAGCTTGAGCCTTTAGACTGTCAATTTCAGCTTTCTTTTGAAGCCAGGGCACATTTGTATGATGTGAGTAGAAGCGCAGGTAAAGATGTTAGGATTTTCTCATGGGAAAAGATTCAGGTCATTATCTCAACAGATATGTTGTGTCTAGAGAGAGATCGTATGACTTGTGTGTTAGCACGTATACTGCTATTTACTGCCACCTATTGGCGTGTGTATGCTAGTTACCCAGTGGGGGGGCACTTATTGACAATATAATGGGAGGATCATATGCCAAGCCTCTCAGTAGAGTCTCAGTGTAGTTTCAGCCACCATGTAGTCTTTTTTATGGGTTATGTAGTTGTAACTAATAACCAAGTAGTGTACCTCTTCTCTGAGAGTTTTTAGCTAGAGACTTTGTTAAGCTTATGTTGTTAATAAGTCTTGGATGCTAAATACACGAGAAGATGTGTTTTTCCTATATCTTGTATGATATTTGCATTTTATGGAGTTTTGCATTTTTATCAATAAACACCAGTTAGTATATATTTTTCTGACTGGATTTCTTTGGGGAACAAAGAAGTGGACATTGCATTTTGTATATCTTTCATGCTGATGTGTTTTTTTCCTGGGCACACACTTTCCTGGAAGTATTGCTGCACTCTGCACAACAAAAGATGCCATGGCGGTTCGGGTCTGTGGCAGTCTCAGTGGCCTAGTAGTCCAGAAATGTGTGGCAGTGCTACTAGGCTACACTCAATCAAGGCTTCTCTATTTACCCTCCTTAAGAGCTCCAGGATCAACTCAGCTTATTCTGCTGCATGTCTCCTTCCAAACCTATAAGTCATATCAATAGTTCATTAAATCTTACTTCAAAACTGGAGATAAAATCGAGCTGTCCATGCATCTGGGGGCAGCAGACCACTTAGTGGGGCATAGGGTATGGTTGTGATCACATTGAGTTATGCCTTCCTGACATAATTACCTCATTCTGCCTACAGGTAGGTCTGGCTCTATAAAATAGCCTGGGTCCCTCTTATTATACCTTCCTTATTGTGATTTTTTTTTTTTTTTGGCCTATATCACTTGGCATACATTGAAACAACTTTTCTAATATATAACAGCAATAACAAAACAAAACTATAATCTAAAAATCTCAGTAGTGAATTTTGCCCACTGAATCCGTTGATTAAGGGCTTAGATTATTGTTATGTTGAAACAGGAACTAGTAGTATCCAGGGACATTTTTGGTGGGTGGGGGTCCAAACAGTCAAGACACCAACCACAACTGCATGATTGAAATCCCACCTCTTTTTGCATCTGCTTGTGACATAGGTAAAAAAAAAACATAATCTTTGCCACCATCTTGCTTTTTTGACCCCCCTCCCCCATCCCACCCCCCACACAAATACCCCTAGTGGTATTGGATAATTTATTAGTATTTGAAAGACTTTTACTCATAGCTTATGCCATTAATAAAAAATTCATTGTAATTTAACAAACAGGCTGGGTTCCCACAATACACTAACATTTAATGATGTCAGATATGCAGCAATCAATACTGTATGTGTTTTGAGAGCTCACCCTGATATGCAGTGGCAATCAGTATTTAATAATGTAACAATTTACTTGCAGAAGAGCACAGTGCCTTTTTATATAATACTCCTTCATTCAGCTGCATAAAAGAGAGAAATGTCAGAGGTTTTTTTTTTTTCTAAATTGCACACAGTGAATTTTGAAGTGAATCTAATCATTCGTATGCAATGGTAGATTTGAAAGCATGGTGAATTTTGGCACTTGGATCTGCACACTCCACAATTCCATTTCATTTCCTGAGTTTAGCAAGAGGAGGAATCATGGCAAAAGACCAACAAGCCTCAGGCTCATAGAGCAAGCCAGAAGGTTAAAAGGAGACAACAAAGAAAAGAGCACAATACAGGTGGTCCTTTCTGCTTCAAGCACTTGTTGTTCCACAAAATCCTTTCTTCCTTCTTAGGACAAGCCAATAGCCACCATAGATGGACTCAGTACTGATGGGTTTGTCCTGAGAAACTAGATTGGTACAAGAGGCTGTGGTTGAAACATTTTACTAACAAGCTAACATTGATGTAGCTCACCATATGAAGTGGCGGTCAGTAGCTTCCCTTTCTTCCTTTCATGAACAGATAGAGTTGCTTTAGCAAAAACTATTGCCTCTGTTTCCATTCCACACCAAAAGAAGCTTCTCCCTCTCTTGGGTTAGTCCTCAGCACAGCTGACTTTAAAATTCTGAGCTCCAGCATTTCTACTGGCAAATTGTCTTCAGAGTAGTTTCTACACCTGAGGTAGAAACAAATTAAAAATGGCAGTGCGGGGCCACAGGAACACAGCACTGATTTGGGAGTGATGCAAATGTCATGCGGAGGTAGAATCTTCCCTCTTCTTCTGCATCAACTCACTCCAAGACATTGACAAAGGATGCTTTGACTCATCCTTTTCCTCTTAGGTGTCCCTGAGAGCAGCAGTAAGCATTTTGCCAGAATAACAGCTCAGATGTCTAAAAGGAATCACCAGATTTCTGCTGATGGTTGTTGGTGTTGTGTTTGTGTGTATGCTGCTGTACAGCTAACTAAAGTCTTTAGCCAGTCGCTGATGTAGGAGTAAGTCAATAAGCAGAGAAAGCACTGTCAACCTTCAGCAATTGCTTAAATGAAAGTTACCCTTCTTTAAAAAAAATTGCTGGCCAGGTTTGAAGAAAATTTCAGATTATTGTAACATTGACTTTCTAACTTATCCCTTTTCCCCTATTTTTTCTTGCAATTGCAGCAACTATAGAATTAGTCAAAGATTGTCGGTATAAATTTCCCCATTCTGTCTGTCTGTCTGTCTGTCTGTTGCACACACACACACAAAGCAGCTTTTCCATCCCATATACTTGCAACAACTTCTTTGATCATGCTCTCACATAGAGGCATTTGGTTCTTATTCACAATTACTGGGAGGAGAAATGAGGAAGGATTGTTATATATGGGGAATGGATTATGCATCCCATAACCCTTCCAGTAATTCTTTATACTGAACACTAGTTTTCAGTGACATGAAATCTGCCATCAGCAAGAATGCTACTGGTGGCGGTGTGGAATGCTTTCATATTTCTCCCTCCATTGTAGCATTTCTTGGAGTGAAACAGAGAGTTCTGTTTCAATTTTTCTAAGTGCATATATGAGTATGCTTCCTCTCTTTCTCGAAATGCTATTTTAAAAAAGGAAAAATGCACGAGCTAAATGCAGAGGTTTTTTTATTCACACCAAGTTCATGATTCTGATAAGACGTTTATTGGGGTGTTTCAAAAACTAATTAATTGTCACGTAAACTTGCATGGATCGCAGTCAGTTTTGTGATCCACATAAGGGAAGTGCATATCATAACCAGTTAGCTTTTAAGGTACTGCAAGACTCTGTTGGTGGTGCTGCAAAAGATTAACATGGTTAATCCTTTGTTAGATATCTTTTGCTCATTCTTGTGCATACTTGCACACATATAGACAGTCACCCACCCACAAATGGATTTAGTTAATCACAGAAAGTGAAAAAAAAAATAAAAAAGAAAAGAAAAGGCTGAAGCAGCTTAAAAAGCGATTTAATGACAAAGTGCAGGGGAGAACGGATGTTTTCCGTTATTTATTCTGCAGCAATTTCAATAACAGGCCAAATATGCCAGACAGATCATTCTCTTAATAACTTAAATGAAACAATAGATATCTGTAGGTTTAAGGTGAACAATATAAACATCAGCAACACATTCAGATTTTAAAAATGTACAAAACATAATGTTGTTTTCTATCTATAGACAATCCTCCCTCTACATTTTCCTGCATTTTCTTTCTAGGTAAAGAAGCAATACTCATCTGCTTATAGCTGCAAAGATTACAATCAAGAAAATTCAAGGAAACAATATCCCATAATTCTTTTGTCCTGTAAGATAAAGGGGATATTTTATTACTACTCTATATAGAACATATAATTTGCATAAGAAGATCCTGGGAAAAATCCTGCTGGAAATCTGGACAGCTGCCAGCCAGTGTAGTAAATACTGAAGCCAATGAAACAATGTGCTGGCTCAGTATAAAGCAGCCATGGCTGTTTATATTTATCCCTACTAATCATTTAGAACAAATTTCACTAACCTGAGTACCCTCCAGATCTTAACTCTTAGAATTGCCCAGTTATTATAGACATTGTTTCAAATTCTGAGAGTTAAATCCATGCATTTGCACACCAAGTGAAAAAAAGGCAGAAGCAATGTCCTGATGCAAGCCACCGCCTCCTCCTCCTCTTTCTCCTCTTCCTCTTCCTCTTCCTCCTCTTCCTCTTCCTCTTCCTCTACACGCACATGAACAAAAGGAGTGAGAGTTGCTTCTACCATCTTGCCTTTTTGGATTTCCTTGCCCCCAGATGTTGCTGGAGCCAGGTTGGGGAAGGCTGATGTAAAATGCACATGCAAAAAACAAGATGGGCTGTATTGTCAAAGAAAATGTGAAGCAGAAATCACTGGTCGTGCTCTCTGTTTATGTTGTTCTTGAGATGTGAGCAATTCAGGATGAATACTTGAAATGAAAGTAAAAAAGGACACACTGATTTGATGGAAATGAAGGAATTTATCTTTCCTTCCTCTCTCTTCCATAATCAGCAATCATTTTCACTGGAGATTTCAGCAGAACAGCAGCAATTTAGCTCTGGCCAAAATTGTCAACTTTTTTCCTCTCAGGAAGCTCATTTTTAAATAGTTTTGCAGCTCTAGCTCTCTAAATCATATCCTTTGTGGATATTTTTGAGTAGGGGCATATTCCCGCTGCAATTTAAATGAAATTGTGCCATTGCTTTTTAATTTTATCAGGGTATCCCAAACATTGAACTTGAAATAATGTTGCACTATAGGTAAAGCATTATGTACCTCTTTAACACAGATGCAGAGAAGGAGAAAAGGCAAAATCCATCTGTATTCTCTACTTATAGAAACCCCATGACTGTTGAAGAGATGATCTTCTCAGTATTAAAATGATTAGAAATGGGGACTAGAAGGCAAAACCTTTTCCCTTATCCAGTTTAGGAAATCTTTCAATAGCATTTGGTTGTATCTGTGCGTGTCTGCCTGCCTGCCTGCCTGTCTGTCTATCTGCTGTACACATAAGATAGTGTTGACAAGCTCTAAAATCAAAGAAGCCATATTGCTGGATTTTCAGCATGCCCTTTCTCCTTAATTTGTTCATGATTTGCTACTGCAATCCTCATGGAACATATCCACCAGCTGTAAATTCAGCTGATCCAGATCAGTTAGGTAAAAATAACTGATACTTTACATACTTTGTAGGAGTAAACATCTGTTACTTAGGAAAGAGGGCATTGGTAACATGTTGTGGCACATCTCTGCAAAGCCTGCAGTTGATTTAGACTTCTTAAAAGCCTGTGTGTTTTTAAAGGTTTTGAGGGTAGTGATCTCAGATATCAACCAGGAGCTTAAAGATTCTGCAAACCTTTCTACATCATTGGTGATGTAATAATAATTGGTTGGGTATTATTACTATTATTATTATACACAACAACATGAAATCACAGCTGCCAGTTCTTTAGCTGGTGTTGGCCTTCATTTGCACTGAGGTCTTCCCAAGAACCTAGGATGTCATAATATATCGGCATAGTATATGTGCAGATCCAAACAGTGTGGCCTTTTGTAATTGACAGATAGAAATTTTGTCAATACGCAGATTTTCTAAGGGCCATCCAAGGCTTTTCGGTATGGCACCCAGTGTGTCGAAAACCACTGGGACCACCATGGCTGGTTTATGCCATAATCTTTCAACTTAGGTTTTCAGATCTTGATACTTTGTGATCTTCTCCAATTCTTTGTTTTCTATTCTACTATCCCCTGGTATTGCCACATCAATTATCCACACTTTCTTCTTTCCAACCACAGTTAAATCTCATGTGTTATGCATCAAGACTTTATCAGTTCGTATTCAAAAGACCAACAGACAGCCCTGCTTCTTCTGCAGCCATAGTGAAGTTCTTAGAGTGATAGACAGGGGAACACACATTTCACCAATTACAATAACCTCGTGCTGTGACTTATGGACTGCACTCTATATGTATGTGTGCGTGTTTCCTACTAACTTGTCTAAATGGATGTTCTATGAACAAATTTTAAAGCTGTATATGGGGACAATGTTAAAAACAACTGCATGGTAAAACAGTTTCTAAAGCTAAAAGGAATGCCCAGGAGCCTAACTAACTGCAAAATAAAGACAAAGACTTTAACTATTTTTTTTTCCATTGTGATTTATGTTCATTTTTCAAACTGAGTCAGTCACCAAATCTGAACTTATTTCTAGGATTTAGCATCCAGAGTCTGGAAGGGATGTTGCTAAACAGAAATATCTGAGGTCCAAAGGAGCTAGTTTTAAGTAGGTTTGGGGTAGCAAGTGCTGCAGTCTTAGGAGGCACAGACCCTGTAGTTTTTCCAGGTGATATTTAACAGATGCAAACACCATCATGGATATCAGAAGGCTAACTTCAGCCATAGCATTCATAAATTCATCCTAACCTGTAGGTTTCCTCTTCTTGCTGAGGCTATATGCTGCCCATTTCATTAAGTCTAGATTTTTGGTTCTGGGAATAGATACACCCTTGTATAAGAATGCACTTCATGCTTCATTTTGTTCAGCAAAAGTTCAGCATTTTTCTGCAATATATGCCTACGCTACTTTAAAATTCTAACATTGTTATGTCCTGCATTGGTCAATGTGGTTGAGCTTTCTCTGGGAGTAAATGAGATTCAATTTGTCCTTTTCAGACTCATTTTGCCTGGTCAGTCTTAGGAACCCTGCAGCACAGAATTGTCAAGTTTTATCTTGTCATCATCTGACCTATATCTCTTTAAAGCAAGGCATGCATCTTATCATCCAGTCACTTCGCAACTGTAGTCCTGATGGTAGGCTTTCCTGCAATTGTTTGATCTGATGATGTATCATCACAAGCATTTTCTTAGCATGGTCCATGTTGGCTGTCTTTGTATCAGTGAACCCACCTAAAGAAACTTTGTAACTGCCTGAAAAGAGATTTGAACAATTCCTCTGGACTTGTTCCTGTGGAAGTGGTTGCATGGTGGGTGCTCTGCCCAAACTCACCCCACAGTAAGTTTTAAAATATCTTAGCAATTTGTGTTTTACCAGTGCTCACTTCAATATGCACACATCATAACTGGATTCTTCCATTCTTTTCATGGATCTGAATGTACTGGTCTTTATCCTTTTCCATCTTGCACCAGTCAGGGCACCCACTGGGCTCCTGCTTTTCCAGATTTTGTTTTACATGTAAATATATATTTCTTATAAAATTCAGTGGGAGAATCTTAACATCTTCTTGTAGCTGACAGAAGTAACAGTTTGATGTACCACCTTTTCAAAGTAACAGGCAATTCAGCCCCAATGCTTGACATTACTAAAAGTGGATTAGGGTTCTCCTCAATGCAAAGTATGCAGGATGTCATTTTGATAAAAATATCCTGCGTGAAATATAATTTATCCAGCTTAGTGGAAATATTTATGATGATCCAAAGGACCTTGGGTCTAGAAAGCCAACCTCAAAAGCTTTTAATGAGCTCTGTTTCAGTGCAGCCATCAATTTGTCCTTCTTTGTCACATAGATAATCTATCAGACAATGAATACTTCTCAGAGAAGCTGCATTATCCAGCACAACTAAGTCTCTCTTTTCTCCTAGCCCTTCAGTTTTAATTAAACAAATTAGCTTCCAGGTTACTTGGAAAAAGAACAAACTACCTCTGCTTCTGCCCAGATGTGCCAGGACATGTAACCCATGACCCTTTTCACTTTACAAAGTATGCTGTGTGCATGCCTAACAGCTGGACATGACCAATCACTGACCTTGCTTTGCAGAATATGCTTTGCACATGTCTCAGCCATTGTGTATTTCTTTACTTGGTTGCAGACCTGCAATCATACCTTTGCACAAAGAAATTGTTCTATTTTTTACTAGCTTTATTTTCCTTCAAGAAGACTCAAATAGGGTTTGTTCAGTATATTTGTTTTTTCATCGCTTGCTGGAGGGTTGGAAGGGTGTGTTTATATGTTTCAAGTTACACATATATTTATATATGTATTTAACTTTCAGAAAAAAAGACCTTGCTCCTCCATCCTTCATCTTGTTCTTCATCTTTCTCTCACTGAATTCAATGTACTAAATTTTCCATAGACTCTTAACTGCTTAAGATCTTCATGTTGGCCTTTAGATTATTAATTTGTTTAGATCTATGTTAGACTGTAGACTGTTGATTGAATAAAATGATTATTTGATTGCTTTGTATGCCATTAGTCTGACATTCTTTAAGAAAATATATTTATTGTTTATTAATTATAGTCTCTGTGTGGAACTGCAGAATACATAAGCCTCTTAGTAACCTTTAGTGTTCCAGTCCTAACAGAACTGGTATTGTAGGAGGTCACAGTTCACTACATTACAATAGGAGCCCTGGAGACTGGGAAGTGGGGTGAGACAACAATTACTTCCAGTAAAATCACACACTACTCCTTGAAGCAAAGCGACTAGTACATTGCTATTTTGAAATAACATTGACCTTTAAAATACCATTTCCTATTCAAGGATAAATCAGAACTGGCATGAAGGGTGATTGCCAGTGTAAAACCCTGGTGCCAATGTCATGTGAATTATCATTCCATGCCATGACTACACTGTCAGCTGGAAGACTTCTTAGCTTAATTCAAGTTAAAAATACTTAGTTTACACTGAAATCAGTTGGACAAATACTAGCATACTAGAGACGATGATCATAATAATGCTAGTGATGAGTAAATAATGACCATAATGTAAGGTACATGCCATACATTAGACCTTAAATAGCAAGGTGCATTAAAAAAAAAAGTGCACGAGAAAATCTAACTCATTGAAGACTCTGGTCCCATAGTTTTCAATGGGAAAAACGGGTCCTAGAGCAGTGTTGTCCAAACTTGGCCACTTTAAGATGAGTGGACTTCAACTCCCAGAATTCTCCAGCCAGCCATTCTGGGAGTTGAAGTCCACTCATCTTAAAGTGGCCAAGTTTGGACAACACTGTCCTAGAGCATCAAACCTTAAGCTCTAATGAAAATGATTTCATTAAGGTGCCACAAGATTTTTGTTTTTCCTGGAACAGATTAATGCGGCTATTGCAAATAACTTTGATTGGATCAGAAGAGCTATATTTAAGCCATGACTGTTTCAGCATGCTTCTCTAACCTATGTTTAAATTAAGGTTTGTTCCATTTTTAATGCATGGACTGCCATTTTTATTGTATAGGAACCTCTAATTAAAATAGAAAGTTAATGCCAGGAAGCTTTCCAATAAGACTAGTGGCATTTTTCAGGAGGCTTTTATAGATTCACATATGACTGTTCTAAAGCCAAGTTCAAATTAATCTCTAAGAATATTTCACAATTGTTCTTGGAAGTAAATTCCACCAAGGTGAAAAGTTTTACTTCCTTGTAACAAACTGTGGCCAATTAAGTTTAGTTCTGTATCCAGAGACTGCCACAAAGTTCACATCAAAGGCCTTCTGACTGTGAATATAGTGCAGTATGAACCTCTGTTCATCGAGAAGTGTCCTTGGAGAAGATATTCTTAAGGTGAAAAATCCATGTCTTGCTATATCAGGAGTTCATATGAGGTCTGTGCTGTTTCCCAGGCACTCAAGGGAATGTTTAATACTTCAGTGGTTCTACTGCAGGACAAAGATACTAATCTAGAAATATGTTCCCTTGGAGAATTTGGGAAGAATGGTGAACTGAGCAATGAAAATAATAATGAGAAGTTGGCAGCCTATAGTATTTTTTCCCTCCCATGATTCTCCTAAAATGTATTTTTTTCCCCCCAGCATGTCTCTATTCCAGGTGTAACATAACATACCTATCACCTCTTCCAATAAATTATGCCACCAGCCAAGAGTCCATTCCCTTAAATTATTCAGTCCAGAGGTCTGCTGCTTAAATCACGCTGCTGAATTCTCTAGCCAGTCTGCATTCATTAAACATGTGCTCGTCCATTACCAGACTTTATAACAGGGCTGTGGAATGATGCAGCTGTTAATTAATACTTAGAAATATTAACTTGTTTTTAAAGGAAGTGCAGGGAAGAGGAGTCAGCAATATATATAATGAAACACAGCAGGAAATGTGGAAGTGCCCTTGAATTTCTGGGACAAAGCAGCAATGATGCTGAAGGAGATACAAGAAAGGACAATTTCATGACCCAGCATAATCCTTTAGGGAAAGGTTAAAGTGGTGAAATACTTTTTTTTTATTATTATTTGGTTTGGGGGCGGGGGGGAAATGGCTAATATAAGGGAGAAGTCAGGTAATTTTGTAGAGGAAAGTCCACAAGGGACAATTGCCCTTGAAATCTAGGGTCAACCAATGAAGTTGAATGCTGGTAGAGGAGAACAAAACAATTTATAGTTTGAGAGAAAATGATGGCTCTCCTTGTGTGTGCCTTTGAGTCAATTTTTGACTCCTGGCAACTGCCTGGACAAGTCCCTGCCATTTTCTTGGCCAAATTTTTTGGAAGTGTTTTGCCACTGCTTGCTTCCTAGGGCTGAGAGAGGGTGACTGGCCCAAGGTCACCCAGCCAGCTTTGTGCCCAAGGCAGAACTAGAACTCACAGCCTCCCGGTTTCTAGCCTGGTGCCTTAAGCACTACACCAAACTGGGTCTCATTGCCTCAATATTAATGACCAGAATTAGTGTGAGGGTTTTATTTTTTCCCTTAAAGGGTTAAAATGATTTATGAAAAAGTAGGGTGTTCCCCCCCCCAAAAAAAAGTATATACACATATACACACACATGGAGAAAGTGGAGGCCAGCACAAAATAATCTAGTCAAGATCAAGGTTAGCAATGCAGTATGGGGCTAACAGCCCAATATTTCTTCTATCCAAACTCAGGAAAGCAAATGAAACACATATTCCAGATATGAGCTGTTCCAGAGACAAATATATTAAGCCCACTGATTCCTATTTGTTCCATGCCAGCGCAAGGCTTTTCAGGCAGTACCTGTCTCCCCATATAGTGAGATCAGAAGCAAATTATCTAGAACATAGACCTAGATAGCTAGCTTGATTGTTCATTGTGTGCCTGATCTCTGGGCATCTAGAAACATGACCATGTTTGGAAAGGCTTTGTAATAAACAGCTACTTATTTGGGTTTGATATGCTTTATCAGCAAGTTGACATTTTCTGACACGTTCACACTTTAAAGAGGTAAACCAGAGCTTAAGCTGAATTTAAATGTAGCCCAAACCCTCTTGTGTATTACTTGTCTGATTCCATAATAAATTATGTAAGAGGGATCAGTGCAGCAATAGGAACTACTGGGTCAGATTGTCCTTTAGGACATTTCATTGAGGTTGTACAATGTTAGTGGGGAGGGCCAGACCCCTCTCAAAAGTTCTGCTTTCTCTCTGAATACCTATCTCTCGAGAAGAATGAATGATTTGATAGTTAAGCCTTTTCCTTTATTGCCAGAACAAAGAAAGGAACAATTTTTTCTCCACATTCCAAATAAATGAATGAATGAATGAATGAATGAATGAATGAATGAATAAATAAATAAATAAATAAATATCATCTAGCAATAGACAAAAGAACTGAAGAACAATCTGTTGGAGAAACCAGGAAAAAACAGTACATCATGTGTCTGTACAGGAGGAAACTATCTTAACAGAACATAGTGTTTCCATTGCGGGGAGATCCACTGTTGATTATCAAACCAGTCATATGGTGGTAGTGGGAAAACAGGTCAAGAGAACAGAATGGTAAGATTATTGACTGAGTGACTGATTGTGACTGACTGACTGACTGACTGACTGACTGACTGACTGACTGAATGACTGACTGATTATGTGCCATCAAGTCAGTATTGACTTTTAGTGACTACATGGATTGGTTTTCTCCAGGATGATCTGTCCCCATTCTAGTCCTACAGGTTTCCCAAAGGTGCACCATTCACCATTGTAACTGATCCACCTTGTTGCTGGTTGCCTTCTTCTCTTTCCTTCCACCATTCCCAGCATTTATAGACTTCTCAAGAGAGTTAGCTCTTCCCATAATGTTTCCAGAATATGATAACTTGGGCCTGACCATTTGTGCCTTAAGTGAGAACTCTGAGTTGATTTGTCTATGATCCATTTGTTTGTTTTCTTGACTATCCATGGTTCAAAAGCATCAATACTCTTTCTAGATGACTTTTTTCAAGGTCCAACATTCACTTCCATAGAACATCACAGGGATAACCATTGGTTGCTTGATTCTGATTTTTCTATGTATAAACACCTTATGGCATCTGAATATTTATTTCAAGGCCTTCATTGTTAGTCTGACAAATGCTAGTCTGTAGCATATTTCTTTACTGCTGGTTCCTTTACTGTTGATAGTCAATCCTAAAAGGCAGAAGCTATCTACCACTACAATAACTTCTTTGTCAGTTCTAAGGCTAGTTGGTATAATTAGTATTAATTTGGTCTTATTTATATCTTAGTCCCATTTCTTTTTTCACTGTGCTCATTGACTTTCATAACTAGAGCTTCCAGGTTATCTGCATTTTCAGCTATCAGAGTAATTTCATCAAGGCCTTTCTATAAGAAGCACATACTGACTTCTTTTTGGAAATTCTGATTTCATACTTTTTTTTTTTTAATGAACACTACATTTCTCAAAAGGGCAAAAAACTTTCTGAAATTGAGTAGTAACTTCCTTCATTTCTGATTTCATTAAAAGGATGGCATCAAATATGCACCCAGGATTCTAGAAAACATCTCTATAAGGTATTAGAATATTACAGAAGCCACAGAAATTCTGAATTGGAGACACTTAGCTTGGAATTTTCCATGATGAGTGATGTATGGAAAATAGGAAGAACAGAACGTATTAGGTATGTTCACTACCTTGAGTTATTTACAAAAAAATAATAAAGGCGGGATAAAAAAAAAATTAAAAATCACAGCTACTGCTTGATGGTAAGTAGCTATGGGCGAGAATGCCTTTGCATAGCTTTATCTTTATTTAATGCCTTTATACCAGTTGACCCTTCAGAGAGTCACTCATATCCTAGTCACCTCAGAGATTGACTGCTGCAATGCAATCTACATAGGACTGCCCTTGAAGACCACTTGGAAGCTTCAACTGATCCAGAATGCCGAAGTGCAGGCAGTGATAACATCTCTACTCCATGACTTGCATTGGTTGCCAGTTTGCTCCTGGGTGCAATTCAAAGTGCTGATTATGACCTATAAAACTCTATGTGGCATAGGGCCCCATTATCTGAGTGACTTCCTATCTTTCCAGATGACGTGAGGTGACAGGATTGGATGCTCTGGATTCCTTCGATCAAACAATGTCTCTATTGGGACCCAGGAAGCCTATGTTCTGAAATGAGATTTCCACTGAGATCTGGGTCTCTCCCACTCTGATGGCATTCTGAAGGGTCTTAAAGACCTGACTGTTCTCCTAGGCCCTGGGCTAGGGTGATTGAAGCCCCTCACTGTATGTGCGTGTATATGTTTTTGTCTTATTGGCCATATTCACCATCTTCTTCTTTTCTTAGTTTGTCCTTGTATCACCTTGTATTTACCTTCTTTTTGTTTACATTGTATTTTTATTTTGTTTGCTTTGTTATGAACTGCCCAGAGTTGGGAAGCACCTAAATTGATTAAATAAATAAATGACTGAGACTTAAATACAGCATTTAAATACTACCTGTAATGACTGTCTTCAATTAATAAACTGCTTGCTGTTCTTTCTTACAACACTACTGCAGATGTCCAACTATAATCACTCATCATGGAAAATTCCAAGTTAAGTGTCTCCAATTCAGAATTGTGAGGTGGGTTGGGCTGAGAGAGAGTGACTGGCCCAAAGTCATCCAGCCAGCTTTCATGCCTAAGGTAGGACTAGAACTTACCGTCTCCTGGTTTCTAGCCTGGTGCCTTGACCACTAGGCCAAAGTGACTCTCCAAGAAGATCCCCAATATCCAGATACCATGAACTTTTCTGTAGTTTTCAATCCCCAGAATGATGGGTCTAACCCACTGGGTCTCTGACTGATTCAAGAAGTCTTTACTTGATAAGGTTTTGAAACTTTTCTTCAGTTGTTTCCATTCAGGGCAAAAGCACATTTCTGGCTTTCATGCAAACTGTTGAAACACATAAATAGAATGACACTGACTTGCCTTTATTTACTATATTTCCAATTCCTGATATAATATTTTTGGAAATTTATTAATTACTTCTGTTCAGTGATCAGTGATAATAGTGTGAGCTCCCAGATGCTCATGCCTAGAGGTAAGAACCAGTTCCTTCCTCAAATGTTCATGGAAAACAGTGAACCACATTGCAGTTTCCAGCAAGATAAACCTTCTTTCCATTGTGGTCAAAAATAAGATGGCTTCAACAACTTGGGAGGAAGCCTTTATGAAAATACATGATGGAATGTGTGTTTGTTGATTATGGATAATCCAAACCCTGAGTAAGCTTCCATCTCACACCCCTTATGAATTAATTACATTATATACATCCTATATTATATTGGGGATTCCAGTTACAAACTTCTGAATATGATACAGCTGCTCTCCTGTTCCTCCCGCCCCTTATGAATAATCAAGTTCATGTGAAACTAAGAAATGTGACTCCTTCATAAAATTCTTTAGTTTCATATTAATAGACTTTGAATGGCACCTCCACTCAATACAGGCCTTCCTTCCTTACAAAACCTGAATTCCGTATTGTTGCGTTTGTACACAAGCCCTTCTGCAACCTGAGCAAGAGCTGGTATGTCTGGACCTGTCTGTGGCCATTGCAGAGAGCCCATTTCCCATATTCAGCTGAACACATCCTGAATTTTCAGTCTGTTTGGTGTGGTTAGCAATGACATCAGTTCCTGTCTCCTTGATTTCTATGACTTGCATTAGTGGTTTCACTGGCTAATTTTTTTTTTTTTTTTAGCTGTCAGTTTGGGTTCATATTCCTCCTATCCTATGCAAGGTTGAGTAGCTCTAAATATATATTAGCAGCTACAGGACCATGAACAGGGTTGGTTTTGCCTAGATAAAAAGACAATTGTGGAAGCTTCCCTATTTTTGTCCCCTAGAAAGAATGTGCCTCTGATGTATTAACGTGAATTCATTGCTTGCTACAGATCATTCTTAGCAATAACAACAACGGTTTGGGTCTTCATACCCTATTATCGTCTAATGGCTTCATTCAGTTGTGTGAGAGGATATTTTCAGCTTTCTTCTCTCTCTAAGTGCAATTGTGTTCAAAATTTCTGTTAGCAATTCTGCTTCTTTAAGATTCATTTCCTTTGACCTCATTATTGTTTGCTCATTGAAGGCTGATTTTTACTGACAATGCGTGCACCTCTTTAACTGGAAGTCTTGTCATCTAAAGGACTAAACATTCCCACTACATTTCTATTCACTGTTTAATATGCATGAATGGGACTCCTACCTTTAGGAAAATAGGCTAATAGGATAGACTGAAATAATAGCATAGTTTCCAGCTTGCAAGTCCACTTTTATTGTATCTTCATCATTGGCCTCACTTGCTGAGGATTTTAGCAATCACAAACAGGTAATCTTTGATAGATTAGCTAAATCAGCTATTATCAGTTTTATTAAAGAATCATAGGCTGCCTGTGTATTTCTAAGGCATTTTAAAGCAAGCCTAAAAGGATTGGAAGTCAGTAACTAACTGATCCTTTCAGTCTAGTTCCTAGTGTCAGTGGGACTAAAAAATGACCTAACACAGCAGAATGTATTTTTTTTAATTAAGTTTATCTTATTACATTTTTAAATGATTTTTAAGTCATTGGTAAGCTTCAGTTGTACTCAGGAAAAATAGAGAAAAAATGAATGAATTTAAAGGGAAACAAATTATATACAATAGTATCACTTAGATAACTCTGAGAAATACTAGGGTAAAATTTTAAAAGTATATATAACGTTTATATAGCCGCCCATCTCACAGAAAGCGAGACTGGATGGTATACAATTGAATAAAATAGCAAATGAATAAAAACAGGCATTATAAAAAGATAGTGATTATTAAAATGCAATATCAACAGATTTAAAAATTTTAAATTTTAAAATATACAAATTCCACGGAGAGGGCAGAACATCAATCACAGTGGAACCATCTAAGAATGTCTCCAGTTCCCAAAGATCCCAGGCCCGATGACATATCCATGTCTTGAGGGACTTCCTAAATGACAGCAAGGAAGGGGCGAGCCTAACTTCAGGGGCAGGGGGAGAATGTTCCACAAGAAGGGAGCCACAACAGAAAAGGCCCGCCTCCCGGAACCCACCATACTTTCCCTGCCAGATCTAATGGGATGGGCTGATGTAATTGGGAACAGGCAGTCCCTCAGATAACCCAGCCCTATGCCATGATGGGCTTTAAAGGTCAAAAACAGCAACTTGAATTGGACCCGTAAGCAAACCAGCAGTCAATGTAACTTGTGAAGCAGATGTGTAATATGTGCTCTTCTAGGAGTACATATAACTGCCCACGCCATCTCTTTCTGTACCAGTTGAAGCTTCTGGATACTCTTCAAGGGCAGCTCCACGTAGATTGCATTGTAGTAGTCCAATCTGGAGGTGACTAGTGCACAAGTGATTGGGAACAGAGCCTCCCGATCCAGGAAGGGGTACAATTGGCACACAACATGAAGCAGGAGTCTTCAAGCAGGAGTCATGAGTCTAGAAGGACCCCCAGATTGTGTACCAGGTCTGTCCAGGGCAGTGCCACCCCATCCAGCACCAAAGATGGTAAAGTCCCAGAACTGGCAGGACCCTATCCCAAAGCCATTCAGTCTTGACAGTGTTCAGTTCAAGCCTGTTGTTCCCCATCCAGACCCTCACTATCTCCAGGCACCAGGATAAGGTGTTCACAGTATCACTTAATTCACCAGGGGCAGAGATGTATAGTTGGGTATCATCAGCATACTGATGATACCTCATCCTGTGGCAACAGATGAGCTCACCCAGCAGCCTCATGTAAATATTAAATAGGAGAGTGGAGAGGATCAAACCCTCCAACACCCTACATAGTAGGGGATGAGGGTAGGACCTCTCCTCCTCAATCATCACTGACTGGAATCGACCCTGGAGAAAGGAGGCAAACCAGCACAGCACCGTGCCACCCACCCGGAGTCCCCTGAGCTGATTCATTGGGTGACATCTGCCAGCATGGGGTCAGTTATCATCAGTATGTAAATAAAACTCAGTTGTACATCTTTACCCCTGGCTGACCAAGTGATGCTGTCAAAGTTCTGTCCCAGTGTCTTAAGTCTGTGGAAATCTGGATAGGGAGCAACAGACTTTGGCTTAATTCAAGTAACACTGATGGCTATGGATTTTGGGGTGCCCTGGGTGTGGGGATCTTCCACTGTTAATATTGTATGGGGTTGTACTTTCCCAGACAGGACCAATATGCAGTTTGGCAGTCCTCTTTAGCAGCCGTGGAGGAGGGTCAAATTGCACCAATCCATCTTGTGTATTAATTAAGCCCATTACTGGGCAGGGAAGGGGGACGCGGTGGTGCAGCGGCTTAATGACGCTGAAAGTTGCCGGCCAGAAATGGTCGACGCTTCAGCGGTTTGAGTCCAGCCTTCACGTTAACAGGGTGAGCTCCTGTTTCCTCCCCAGTTCCTGTCAACCCAACAGTTTGAAAACTCATGTGAGTAGATAAATGGGTACTCTCACTCCGGTGGGAGGAAAAATGCTGGTGGCGCCTTGCAAAAGGAGTCAGGAGCAGTTGCCGGTAAACGCAAAAAACCACGTGCGCCCAAAAAGGGCGCAGAGCAACGGAAACCCTGCCTCCTGCGCTCACCAGCTGGGCTCTGCTCTAGGAAGGAGGTTCTGGCAAACCACTTCCGAAACACTTGCCTTGAAAACTGCAAGGACTCGTCCAAGCAGTCACTGCAGAGTCGGTAACGACTGAGCGCAGATTAAAAAAAAAAAAAAAACTGGGCAGGGAGGCCCTACTTACAGTCACTCATGACTCGATCATTCCCCATTTGAACTATTGCAATGTGTTATACATTGGACTGCCCTTTAAGACCTTCCAGAAACTACAGCTGAATGAAGCAGCACATGTAGATGTGGGCATACCATGATATATCCATGTAATACCACTACTTTATTCTGATTCCCTACAGGCTCCTGGGTGAAATCCAATCATCTCTGCCCATTCCACAAAATCTGGCAAGGTAGGTATTGTAGGAGAAGTTTCTCCATTTTTTATTTTTTTTTAAATAAGAGGAATCAGGCACATTCTTTCATGGAAAAACAGATTGGTTTATTATGGTACTGGAGGCAGCTAAAGTTATCCTAAAGAGAGGTGGGCTGCAATCCCATTATATGCATTTGTGATAATTATAACACATATATTATAATCAGTAGAGCAAATTAGTTGATAATTTATAGCAGCAAATGCAGGCTGATGAGGTAAGGATGGTGAGATAACGAGAAAGGCATTACAAAACAATAGCTTATTGAATAGAACAAGGACATCTTCCCTGTGACAAGTTACTGTTGATGTTTTACCATTTCTAGGGGTTATTTCCTATCAGCCTTGCTTCCCAGCACTGTTACTGCCTCCTAGAATCCTAATCAACTTTCTTTGTGTCTAGACGTTTTATGGTTGAATTAGCATTCACTTTCTGGGAGAGGGTGTCTTCTTTGCTCTATATTACACCATTTTTGCACCACAGTATGTTCCAGGTCACCTCTACAGAATATTGTTACCTTGTGGGACCCAATAACCATCCTTCTCTGCTACAGTGTGTTGCTGGCTGAGGCGGTCATGGTTAGGTTTCTGAAGAAGGAAGAAGGAATGCAAAATCAATACAATTAGCAATACTTTATTGATTAATTCTGTATACTTACACAGGAGAGTTCCTTTTCTAGTCAACTATGGGGAGGAATGGGAGAAGTCAGCTGTGGCTCCTCCCCACCCCAGGAATTACTTATATTGCTTTTGAAAAAGCAAGTCAGGAAAAAGCTGCATAATTTAGGCATCAGCAAAGGAATTAGCAAGGATTAGCTGTATTGTTAAGTGTTTAGTAAGGATTGGGCACCTAGTTAAGACAAAAGTGGGAAATAATTATTTAGTTGGAATGTGAGACACTGAGGAGGCTGAGAAAGAAACAAGAGGAATGTTAAACATAAATAGCCAAAGATATGAGAGGAATTCTTTAATAGTGTATTTCATAAACACCAACTCCATTTAGGTTGCAAAAAGCCTAGGAAGAAGAGATTCAAAATGTCCAAAGAGATTCCACCTTAATCAACTCACTAATAAAAAGGCTGGAGGTTCCTACTACAGTTTTCAAGATTCTATACTTTATGTCTAATTCTTGAAAATCTTGAGTTGTGAATTAATGGTGACAAGATCTCTTATGAACTTTGCATCCTTTGCATGCTTGTCAAGCAGTTTAGGTATAATCATATTTCAGAACAAGATAAAATGATTATGTGTGAATGAAAAGATAATATTTGCTCCTTCTCATGTGGTCTACAGTGGCAGGTCCTAGCAGTCCTGAGGCTGCCTCTCGATATCCCATGAAAGTTGCCCATGTCTCTGCATCTGGCCTAGGAGCTCATCTATTTCTAGACTCAAGATATGAAGATTGCTTAGAATCTTCCCAGCATGGTGCCTTGTTCAGCTTTGAAACAACACACACATTTCATGCATTTGTTTGATATGATGAGGTGCTTGATTGATGATGATGTGTATCCTTGGTTTGATGAGGCAGCTCCATCATTTGTAATATCTAATGCTCTCTCCTAGCTTTTTAATCATAACATTAATGTTTTTAATTATAGGAGTTTTTTTAATATTACTATTTTTTGGTTTTTATTGTACACTGCCCAGAGTCATGTTTTCTGAGATGGGGAGCCATTTAACTATGATAGATAGATAGATAGATAGATAGATAGATAGATAGATAGATAGATAGATAGAACACATAGAACTAAGCAATGTGAAGTATGTGGGTAGGGTGGAGAACAGAGAAGAATGGCAAATTACTAGGAATTAATTAAGGAATAACTACGTTTTCAAGAATGTTGCTTTTCATATGTCTGGATTTGTAGGAGATTCAGTGTGTCAACTACACTTTGGTCTTCTTTGTTACTTCATTGAGTATTGGCACGCCAGTGGAAAAGACTTCTGATATTGCATTTAAGTTGTTTGGTGTAGTATTTTAGTGGCTGATCTCCCTCCTGTGTGGCAATATCATGGCAATTGATATTTTCTGCAGCATATACAGATTGTTAGGGTATATGGCAGGTTTGGAAGGCATATACTGCTTTATTGGGCACCTTCTGCTGGATGGAAGTTATCATTTTTAGCTATTACATATGAAACAACATGGAAGAATCTTGTTGTTGAGGGCAACATGACACACAGCTGAATGATTTACAGATGTTGCAAAGGAGTTTAGTCTTTATTCAGCATATGTGATGGTACAGTATTTTTTCTGTTACCAGCACAACTTATTTGTTCTAATCTCACCTGTGTTCCTTGATATTCCTTGCTGATTTAATCTTTTATGTGATACACACACACACAAACATCCCTTTTTAATTTGACTGCTTTTGACATGTTTATTGTTTTCATATTTTTTGCTGAATGCCACCCAGATCAAAGTATCCTGTCCAGGAGTAGAAATTCCAGTAATATTTGTAATCAGTTTCATGGTTTTTTTCCCCTAGTTTTACTTAATATGGAAGACTTTATGAGAACTTTTTAAAAAAACTTTTCTTTTCCTGAGAAGATTTGTCCTTACTAGGGAAAATTGTAATTATTATATGCCCTCATACAGAAACAGATGTTTATGACCCATTTTGATAATAAACCTTTAACCTCAGCATTATTATAAATGTTTTTACACAAGAAAAATCCTCTTAATTTGCCTTTCATTTTTTGTTTTAGAAAAAAAAGGATGATGACAGCTTTGCTTTACGAGTATATTATCCTCCAGGTTTCACTGTAGTTGTTGTTTCATTGCCTTTTTTTTTCTGCTTAAATATTAACCCTATACATGTAGCTCTCCCCTTGATAAGGTTCGTCACTTCTTGGCTGCTCTTGGACTTACTAATATTGCAGGTGCTGATTTTTGGAAAATCCTGTTTCTGCAGATAGATAGAAGCAAAACATATTCTTCGTGTATAAATGGTCCTATTTTGGCTTTGAGTGGATTCTATCAGTGGGCCTTGCAGAAAATTAAAAGCTTCCACAATGCTTTAGGAGGTGGTATGCAAATTAGGATTGGGTACAGAGATTTTAAGTTTCACACTCTGACAAGCTCAGTTATACAGAAATGATTGGAGGGAAGGGAGATAAGTTTTATATCTATATGCCTAACTGTGAAGATGTGCCCACCATTATCTGTATGCACAAATGTAGACCCTATCTATTATCAAGTACCATATATCGCACTTGGGCCAAAAGGATTAACCAGTTTAATACATAAACATCTACAAGGGGCTGGGCAAGGGGGCAAGCAATGAAATGTATCATGATGTAAAAAAAAAACATACTTTACATACTTGCACAAGATGTTGGGGTGCAAATATATAAGTGCAGAGTTTGCATCCTAACTTTGCTTCATGCATGCCACCATTTTGAAACCATGTGATTTGACTGAGACTACTGCTGGACTTAAGAGAAAGACCCTCCCATGTCATATTAGCTCAGTCCTTGAATTTATCCACAAATTTATCCTTAGTCCACAAATTTCACCTTTAACCATTATCTATATTTTGAAACAAGGTATTTCTATACCATTTCTAAGTTGCCATGGGAGACTGTTGATTCCTCTCACCCTATGTTGTATTTCTCCTCTCTTCCTACTTTTAAAAGCTATATTAAAAAAAAATTGGTTTTTTTCCACATGAGAAGTGAGAGATAATGGGGTCAGCAAAAAAGGCCATTCATTGAACTGATGGAAAGAGCTACTTCTTCTGTTCAACAAAGGCATTGCCTCCTGGGATGAGGCCTGCTGAAAGAGGAATGCACAAATGTTTTTGTATAGCCTTTAAAAACTACTATTATGGGTTAAAAAAAAAAAAAAAGCAATGAATTGGTTCTCATGAAGCAAGCCCCGAAGGACCCTTTCAGAGGAAGACAAAGCAATTTCAATGTAACAATAAAATCAAACTTTTGATTGGTTTATGCAGCATATACATTTTAGTGAGAGAGCAGTAGGTGTCAATCTGAAGCTTTAAGAAAATTATTGTGCACCATCAAGGAGAATTTGGCCACAGACCTTGTGATTTCCGGCTTGAGTACTTTGCAGTCTGCCTGAGGAGTTGGAGAAAGAGAAGGGGAAGTTTCAGAGCTCCGTATCAATTTATATATAATTTCTCAGGATTTTTTTTAATAAATAAAAATAAATTCTACTACAAAAAGCTTGGGCAAAGGAGAGAAAATAAATATACTTGTTTAATGATTTGATGAAACTGGCAGTGCTAACTTACTGAAGAATGATATTAAATCCCAAGTTGATCCCCTCTACCACAGAAAGTCACTGAGTAACTTGGCCTCATCTGCTGTTCTAGGGAAAAACTGAAGGGCAGAGTCTTTTGTATGCCACCCTGAGCTGCTGGAGGAAAGGTGGAATCTATATCTAAGGCATTAAAAATATGTTCCAGATGGTAGTGGCTATTCAAAACAATAGCATGCCTTTCTTGCTTAAATTAAACAAGCATATAGTACTAGAACACTTGTGAAGTCAAGCACTCAAAGATAATAAGGCACATCCATAAAATAGGGCCATTATTATAAAACGGTAACAGACAGAAGTCCAAAATACAAGTAGTCTTTGGAAATTAAGAAGAACTGCAAAGCAGTTTGTTGTTCAATCATCATTCTGATACAATTAATGCAATTATAAGAAGTAGAAAGATGGACTGCTTTACTGACTTGTACAAAATCTGAACCCACTGATCTTTAACTTAAGAAAGTTTTTTACTATAGACATAGCAAGAATCCTGTGGGCACAGGTTTTATGTTCTCTCTCTCTCTCTCTCTCTCTCTCTCTCTCTCTCACACACACACACACACACACAATCATCTGTTCCCCAAAGCGTTGAATAATAGAAAAGGGAATGATTAGATGAACAATGTCACTGAGAATTAGTGAGTCAGTGGATTAAGTTCATCAAGAAACTCAGGTAGTAATGCAAGTTTCTGTTGGATTGACACAATATTGGTCAGAGTTTCATCCTACTTGATGGCATTTGACATATCTTTAATTGTTGGTGAGTCATTGCCACCAAAAAAGAAAAGATCTGAACTGCCTTAAGAAAAACCTCTTCCTCAATAAATTAACACTTATTCACTGCAGACCTTCAGTAATTCATTTTAAAAGTTGTAAAATTATTCAAATGTCATGTGTTATCTTTGAATTCTTATACAAGGAAAATTGTTAAATCTTTCTGTTTGAGTTCTATTTCAGAGCACACGAAATATAAACTATATCTCTAGGCTTTCTTTAGTAAATGGATTTGATATTTGCAACCAAATGTTATCTTATTCCATAAGGTGTTTTTAATGAAGCTAAGCAGTTAAGATTTACTAGGAAAAGCAAACCCCCAATTCTTCTTGTATTGGTATTTAGTTTATGTATATATTCCCAATATTATAAATTGGAAACATCAATAAATCATTAAGCACTTTTAGTTCGATAATTTCTGCTAACATGCAAGATGCAGAGGGACTATTTTATCTGACTTCTTTCAATTTTTTTTCCCATAATTAGCCTGCAGCTGTTGAGATTTATTATTTTTCTAAAAGAGAAGGGAGGTAAATTCGAGTTTGAGAAAATGCTGACGCTAAATAAGATTGTAGTGGTAATTGCAGCAGAAGAAAACAACATCCTTTGCTATAGACTTCAAATTGTGTCAAATCCCAAGAAGGCAAGTGATGGTTTCATACCTTTGCATGTTTATCTCTTGATGACTGCAAAAGCAAGTGATGATCTGATTGAATACATCTTCAGGTGAGATTAGATGTTATTTCACCTGAAGAGACTTAATCTGGGTACTCCAGGCAGCTGATTCTATGCAAAAATCTTGATTGAGAAGCTGTTCTGATGATATCATAAGAAACATTCATGCTAGTACAATATTACTTGATTCTGTTTGAATCAACTGATTTACGGTTGCTTAAGTTCTGTTCATGATGATGTAGGACAGAATACAGACATGAATTGTATCCATTATTACAAATGAAACTATTTGGAGATACCCCTATGAACAGATATAAGCACTCCGAAGGGTTGAGATTCTATGACTTTCTCTTTGTTGGAATCTTTTGCTATCCAATCCATCTGAAACATTTAAAATGGTTTTTTTTTTTAATTACACATATTTGTGCCAACAAGTGTTCCTTTCTGTATCTGTGTTATTCTGAATTAATTAAGAAAATTGCTTTACTCTTTTGAGCCACAAGCTGCTGGAATAGAAGGTAACAAGATGTGAAAGAGAAGAGGGCTTCTGTGCCTCTAATAGATTTGTAGCAGAGAGAATTTGCTAAAATGTCCTCCTTTACCCAATGTGCAAGAACCTCATCCTTTCTAGCATCTAGGAATTAGTGCTATTTCTCTTCTTTTCTGCTTTTACTGTTCATATTAATGTATTACCATTTTAAGACGAATTTTTAAACTATTTAAAAAAAAATGTGCTAGACAAATGAGAACCATGCTAAAAATTCTCATTTGTTAGATCCACAAATGCCTGTGTTTATATAATGCTCTGACACTAATTCACACACATATGTGCTACACAATATGCTTGCTTGTTCTGAAGTAAATATAACCAAGTAAAAACCCTATAGCATGTGGCTGGAAAGGTGTGCAAATGACATATTTCTGTTCTGTTTAGCAGCTATTCAGCCCACTCCAAAAAGACTACATTTTATTAACCAGCCATTTGCCTCTCCATTTCTGCAAAATCAGCATTCCAGTCCAGCTGAACTGAAAATTCACCAGAGTGTTTATATGGAATGCATCTTGCTGAGTCAAGCACCTGAAAGTAGATTATACGTTCCCACTGGCTCTGTCAATGAACTGGAGAAAGATTATGGATCCAAATGATGCTGGTCTGACCAGTTATTTAAGCAGAATGCAGTGTCTGTTTAGGCAGAGATGTACAGAGACAAAATGAATTCTGATGATATAGCTTAATGAAAGGTCAGGCAGTCCAATAAGTCGTTTGAGCTTGTTGAGGGCAAAGCATCTGTTTGTTACAGATAGGCTATGTGTGAGTATAATCAGAGTTGTAATGGCTGTGAAGAACTGTAATTAAATTTGGTCCTGGCCAGACAGAGAATTTGGGATTCTATAGATCAGGCAGTTCAGAAGAAAAGTAGCATAGATGAAATTACAAGATCCAAATTTCTTGATTGGTTCATTAGAACACAGAATTGGATGAAGTTACTGCCAGACTGAGTACTGACTATGATTGCCGTTTCTATTTCTTCTATTTTGTCAGGAACACAGAAAGTAGTCTTATACAGAGTCAGAGCACAGGTCTATCTCTAGCCCACTGTCACTGATACTGATTGGACAGGTCTCTGAGTTTCAGGCAAACATGTTTACTTCTCCAGTTTTAGAAGACAGTGATTGAATCTGATGCCCTTTGCATGTAAAGCATGTGCCCTGCCACCAAACAGTGTCCTTCTATGTTAGGGCTAATAGATCTGGACTTCAAAAATCCATCTGCTTTTGTTGTTCAATTGCTTAGTCACATCCAACTGTTTGTCACTTGAGGGATATAATTTCATTAGGATTATCTGACAGTAACAGTTTCTTTGACTTCTTATAAACTCATGTTTATGTCATCAGTGATAATACCCAGCTACCTTGACTACTGTCAGGCTTTTTAAAAATTGATTTTGCTTTGTCCAAGCATCAGAATCTTCTCCAGTGACTCTTGTCTTTGTGTTCAAAATATTTAAACTTTAGTTTACTACAGTATTCCTGTTTCCAGTGAGCAGTATGGTTTTACTTAATCTAAACACTGAATTATTATTATCTTCTGGAGATCTAAGCTATCCTCAACAATTTCCTCTCGCACCACATTTTGAAGCCATTCATATTTCTTTGTTCAGCTTTCACAACCATGTGTTATAATCAGGCATTGCTTTGACATTACATACCATTAATACATAACATTTAACACTACATGTTTAATATTTTGTCTAGATCAGCCATAGTCTTTTCCCCAAGTAGCAGGCATCTGTTTATTTCATGGCTACAGTCACCATCCCTATGAATATTTGTGCCTAGGAAGTTGAAGCCTATAGTGTAATTTCTTCAATTTCTTCTCTACTATTTTCATTAGGTTGGCATTGTCTGTTGACATAATCTAACTTTATTTTAATATTGAACATCAGACCAGCTTTTGCACTCTTCTTTCACCTTCAGCAAAAAATTCCTTCTTCCCTTGCTTCCAGCTGTTAAAGTAGTTTTATAAGCATATCTGATATGGTTGGTATTTCTTTTAGCAATTTTAATTCCAATTTCTATTTCTTCTAATCCAGCATTTATCATGATTTATATTTTGCACATTAATTAAATGAATAAGGAGATTGTATGCAACCTTGGCACACTGCTCTCTCAATTTTTAATAATTTAGTTGCTCTGCTCTAGCAGTTGCTTCCTGCTCATCATACCTGGTCATCATCCAAAGCAGATCTACTGTATTATTAAGACTTGGTTATTCAAAATGCAACCAGGGTGAATAGTTTGTCACTTTAGCAATAGAATTTTTTTGCTTTGTTTGTTTGTTTGTTTTTTATCAGCCAATCTAGGCTGATTATGATTTATTCCTGGGGTTTTATATATCTGATCTGATTTTGGATTTTGTATGGTCTGCATTTTGCTTTTGCTTTTATCCCATCTTATGGTGGGGGAACTGTATACTACTCAAAGTTAAAGTGGCCTATAAGCCTCATAAAACTAGTTAATTAATTAATTAAGGAGGAGTTTATCCAAGCAATTACTTTGAGATATTTTGCTGCCACTTGTAGTCCTCAGATTTTGTAATCTTGGTTTGATAACTCTATTTTATGTTGCTGCACAAGAATACACAGCAATGTAGAAAATGTTTTCATCTTCTACCTCAATTTATATAATTGATAGTAAGTTACATTAAACTCACTTCTGAATCAAGATATGTAAGAATGTTTTCTGTATAGGTAGGTAGAAAAAATGAAAGACAAATCTAAATATTCTTTTTTTTTTTTGACAGCTAGAATCAATGCTGTTAAACATAGTCTTAATTACTGAAAATATTATTAAATCCATGGCATAATATTATATAGCTGCATTATTGTATTTGTCCATTTTAGCTCCAATTAAACATGAGTCACTAAATTTTTGAATATGAATAAGCTCCTATTGTTAATAGTGATACAACAATTGAGAAATATATCATAAACTACAATATAATTTCATTTAATTCATATTTTGATTTTTATTTCTTCAAATAAAACAGTTGCATTTGGATGACTCTTCCTCCTGATCTTCAAAAAGCCTGAGAAGACTTGGCTATTTCACCAAACCTTGTGGGTAGGGCTATTATGATTATCTCTCTGGTTAAATAATTGTTTTAATTGTGTTTTTGGAATGTTTGATTCCCCATGGAAACAGTTGTTTTTATAATGTACGACCTTGGTTTTATTCTTTGATCATTATGTATTTATTTTAACTCACAATTACAGATTTAGGGATTTGTATGTCATTCAGAGTCAGAGCCTATAAGCCCTCCAACATCATAACATAACATATAACATAACATAACATAAAACATAACAAACATTTGAGTATTGTGCCCAGTGAAAATCTTATATATTTTCTTTGAGAAAATTGTATTTTTTTTACAATTTCTTTTCTCTTTTCTTTATAAAATTGTACTGCTGCAGAATCACACCCCTCTTATTACGCCTTTCTTTTGTGCTTTGATTACTTTTGCTGTGATAGAAACAAAAGATGTACAACATGCCTTACACCTTATTCCTTTCTGCACTTCCCTTGAGGAAATCTTTCTTTCTGAATTTAGAGTGTTCTGCTCCTTTTGTACTTTTATAAACACAATTGCACAATAAACTTTAAATTATAAAAATATAAAAATATCTATATCATAAATACTGAAGCAGTATTCTGCATATTTATAACATTAGAAAAAGATTTATAGCTTGGCCTTAAATACCCTGTTCTGCAAATCACCAACAACAATAATAATAATGCAGTTCTGTTTTTGTTGAGAACTGTGCCTTTTTCTCTTTGTGTGATGTGGTGATCCTTATTTCATAGTCCTCCACTAGCAGACAAGTCCAGAGTTTTCTTGCATTCTAACTGTGAAAGGAAGCATACATTAGAACAAATGGACCTTGAGCTTAGAAGTGAATATGTGTAGCTCAGGGCTGAACTGTGGAGTCCTTGGGGTTCTCTGAGCTTGGTTGTTTTCTTGCAAACGTTTTGTTACCTAGCTAGGTAACATCTTCAGTGCTAGAATGGAATGGGGTTTGCTCTCTGTTTATATACTGTGGCATGCTCTGCTAGTGTTGGTGTTGGTGTTGGTGTGGGTGTGGGTGTGGGTTTTGTTTTGTTTTATTTTTTCCCTCTGGTAGTTCCTTGATTAGGGTATTGATTACTGCTTGATTGTATGTCTGCTGGTAATCTTGGTGTTAATCTCTGCTTATCTGGGTGATGATTGCTGGTGAGGAGATGTTCTGGTCTTTTGTTTTCCTTTCTATTGTCTCTGTTGAATAGTGTGTAGATGTTGTTTATCTCTAATGTGGCTGTTGATGGCTGCTTTGTCTGAATACCAAGCATCCAAGAATTCCCTTGCATTCCAAAAATATAAACAGAGTATATAAACAGAAAGCAAACCCCATTCCATTCTAGCACTGAAGATGTTACCTAGCCGGGTAATGAAATATTTGCAAGCAAACAACCAAGTTCAGAGAACCCCAAGGACTCCACAGGACCTTGAGCTTGTTTGGAAGTTCTAGCAAGGGAGCACAGGTGTCATATACCCTTGACCAATCTTTGAACTTCCTATCTGGGATGGTCATCCTCTGCCACTGAGCATGCAGTTTTGGGAGGGACACACATGGAATGGTGAGGGAGGAAGGGGACATTCATCTAGCCAGCCAGATCTGCCGAATCAATGCTGGCAATCAGTAGGATGACAGATGTTGCAGCCAGATCACCATTGCATCAAAAAGTTTCTTGCATTGAAACTCTGAAAGGAAGTGGACAGTAGAACAAAACTACACTTCTGTAGACACTAGAATTCCACAGAATAGGACCATAGTTGAAATTAAGGGTGCAATCCCATGGACAATTACTTGCAAGCAAGCCTTACTGAACTCAGTGAGATTTGGTCTCAACCAATTCTGTAGATGCATGCCCTGTAAAGCGTGTTCCCTAAATGATGCTCCTTTATTAAGTTTGAGCTATTCATTTTCACAAAGTAGAGGTTAAATGGGAGAAGCAGCAGAAGTTTAAATTCTTTGTGCACATATAACATTAGAAGCTCCTCTAATTGAAACAAAAATGTACAGACATAAATGAGGATAAAGTCCATGTCCTACATTTTTTAGCAAAGTAATGACTCTTTAGCTTTACACATGTTTTACTTAACCCTTTTCATTTTGAGGCCATCAGCTCCAGTGGCTTTTGTTCCAGCCAACTTCCTGAGTTCAAAGTTTTAAGCTACAATCCTAGCTCATTTAAACTAAAATCATAGCTCCAGCCTTTTCTATTTTACCCTCTTTAACATTTCATTGTTATAGCACTGCTAAGTTTACAGTTCTGGTGACAAAGTTCAGTTAAACCTTTTGAAAAGAAATAGAGATCCTAGTTTTTTTTAATTTTTTTGTCAGGGAGTGGGGGAAAGGATGAATGAAGAGCAGAATAACATCAAGGAATAGCCTGCTATCCACTGAGCAATTCTTTCTCTTAAGTGGAAGCTGTCGCAAGCCTTAGGTGGAATCCCAGTGGAGCATTCGGAAAAGAACTCTGGCAAATAAAAAGGGAATGGCTCAAAGATGTCTGTACAGTATGAAGATTTTGCTTCACCCACATATCACAGTGGTACAATAAATAAAATAGAAAGACCTGCATTTGTCAGCAGTCTAGGTTTTAAAGCTCCCTGAAGTGGGGTCTCCTAACATTTCACTCAATTTTCAGGCAGCAAACTGGAGATCCCATTTTACTGAATATTTCCATGGGGGAAGAGACATTCTCTATCTATTTCTTAGAGGCAGAGCTGCCCATAAGAGTGGCATAGCAGAGGCTTCTCCTTCTCCTTCTCCTTCTCCTTCTCCTTCTCCTTCTCCTTCTCCTTCTCCTTCTCCTTCTCCTTCTCCTTCTCCTCCTCCTTCTCCTTGTATTTATTTTCCCTGTTAGAAGCTTGACTGGCATGTCATATCTCACACTGTGCCCTCAAATTAGCATTAGACTGGAACATTATGAAGATTAAAAAATTGAAGCTTCTCTATACAAACATATATAGAGAGGCAAAAAGTGAATGGCTGAGTAAGAGTATATTCTGAAAAATGGCCCTTTTTTGGGAGATGGAAGAAAAAGGAAACTCTAAAAAGTGATTTATAAAAATCTTCTGAGAAGTCTGGGCTTAGCTCCATTTAAAACCTCCAACTACTGAACAAGCTTTTATTTGTGAATTTCAACTATATTATTATAATTCTGTGATCTATAACTTTTTAGCTGGTTGGTAGTTCTATCAATAAGTAATGTAAAATATATTGTCTCTTTTTTGCCACTGATAATGGTTCAGATATTAGTATTCAAATACATTGTGTCCAACAAATAAACAAACAAAAAATGTTGTTTCTAATATCAGTTTTCCTGAGCAAATGCATGGAATTTAATCAAAACCTTCTTTCTCTCTCCGTCTATAGAATATAAATATAAAGCATCCTTTGATTCAAGGTTGTTTTCTTATGAGTACATGGACAGTTAAGCCTTCTTGATAACAACATGAACATGGTTTATATTTGCTTTCTTTTGTTTTCCTTTTTGTTTGTTTTACTTCCCAGTCTAAGCCTATAGCCCTAGGGTTTCCTGGTAGTTTCACATCCCAAAACTACCCATGACTGACTCTGTGTCAGCCCCATCAGGTAAACCAGACCAGGAATCAGCTCCACAGAAAGGCTAAAATGATTTTTATTGAGAGTGGCTATAATAACAGAATCTTGCACATCTGATTGTGCTGTATCTCTCCCCCCCCCCTTTCTTATACACATGTGAATTAGGAAGGTTTCTATCTGAGCCTCTTCCACATGTCTTCTGCTTGCTATGGATTTAAGATACGTTTTCCCCCTCATTGGTTTGGTAACAGATCTTGCATATCAGTGTCAAGGTCATCTTCCTTACTGTCTACATCCTGCTTAGTTTCCAAGGCCAGTCAAGTTCAGCCAGGTTCTCCCCCTACTGCGACTATCCTTACTTAAATTTTGTTGCAAGCGACAGGTACATAGGTCAACCATTTAGGTGATTTAGTAATTGCCTGAATTCAGGTAGACCCATCTCATCTTCCTGTGATTATCATGATAGAATATGGTAGAAACAACTGGGTTGACCTTTATTTTACAGAATAGATTATTATGCAAATGAGCATTTCCATTGAATTAGGATACAGTACTGAAAAATTTATTTTTAAATATCCCCTGGGAGTTTTAAAGATTCTGTTTTCCAAATATTTTATTTCAAGGCTGAAAATGTTAGTTGTGGTTAATTACTTAATCAAAGTAACTAAGTATGTACTGTATGTATTTGTGACTGTGTTTGTGTGTGTGTGTGTGTGTGTATGTGTATATGTCTGAATAGTGTATATATTGTGTATATATCGAATAGTGTCTAGAATCATGATTCAGATTTAAATAGTTTTTGTGATAGTAGAGTAAGACATTTACTGTAGATAGCATACAAAATCACATTTAAAAATATTGTTTGGTTACTTGTAAAAGACTGTCCAAAACTCAGAAATTTCTTATAACCTCCATACTGTTATAAGAAATTTCTGTCTCTTCCAGACAGTCTTTCTTTGTCAGTAGGAACTGACAAAAAGTACTACCCATTCCTTCCTAAAGCAGGAACATCCACTCACCCTGTCATTATCCATATTAGATATCATCCCTAATATAAAGCCCCAACGGAAAGTCTATTGTGCTTCCCAACCTGGCAAATTAAAGATATGTGGACTTCAGCTCCCAGAACTCTCTAACTAACCCCTTTAAATTCACCACATGCATTCCTTATATATTTATCTGCAAATACATAAACACCAAGGAGGACCTCATGCTTCCTTTTTTTAATTCCTTGCTTAGTGTTGAACCATTCACTAGCACTGCATTTATTTTCTTGCTTTAATTCTTCATATATTGCTTTTACTCCATTCGGCCACCAGCCTTCAACTTTATATTCATACAGAACATTCCGTAACACAGTCTTATTCATTTTATAATACACTTTCTTTAAAACAACAATGAAATGAACTTTCTGTCTCACATTTGTAGCACTTCTCAGTGACCTGCTGAAGAGTAAAAATGTGGTCTGCACACTTCCTGATTAGAATAAAGCCACACTGCACTTCCCACATTTTGCCCATTGTTTCCTCTTGTATGCTTTCCATGAGAATTGTGCCAAACACCCTCTCAAGCACACTTAATCAACTAATCCCCCTGTAGCTTTTGTGTTCACTTCAGAATTCAAAATTTTGAAAAATCAATGAAACAACAGTAACAAGTTATATAGCAAAAGGGAAGGGGAAACTATTCTATTATTTGTGTGCATTTTGCCTAAACATCTTTCTGAGTTCCATGACTGGCAATGGTAATACCACAGAGCTGAAGAGAGCCAATAATCAGCAGGAAATAAAATAATAAATAATGTGGTTCTGCATGCACTAAAGGATGGAAAATAAGATTTCTGCTGCAAATGATGAGTGACAGAGGGAAAGAAAACAGCCATGTAATTTAATTTGAAGTACTATACGGACCTCATGTAATCTAATTGTAATTGAGAAAAAAAAATCAGTAAACTGAACAACCTTGCACGTATTGGAACAAGATATATTAACTTTAGTTAGGAGATGCTACTATTCAGTAGTTATATTTTCATTATTAAAATGCTTCATTTTTCCTTCAAATAAACATTTTTTCCAGCTTGTTTGCTTCATAGTAAAAGCCACTGGAGTTGAGCATATAAGAACAGTACAAATCATATCACATATTTATTATGGACATAGATCAGCATACAGAGGGTGGAGTACAGTCATTAAAAAAGCATAGAGGATACATCAAAGTAAAAATAAAAATCTAAAAAAATTATGAAAATCTAGAAGATATAACAGATATATGAATTAAAAATAGAAAGTATATATAAATAGAATACACTTTCTAAAAGAAGGGGTAGGAGCATTAGATGGGTATAGAGGAGCATGAAAGGTTAGTACATGGAAGACTAAGTTACAGAGGACTCTGATATGATGAACCAGGTGTCATTAAGTCTACTTTATAGCACAGGTCATTATCCAATTAATTTTGAGTGCTGCTGCACAGAACATGGTAACATTGTATATTGTAGCAGGGTTGGTTATCTGAAAGCAGGGTGGTGTGAAATTGTACTGTGCACCTTGGGTACAATCCCATGCATTCTACTCAGAAAGATACCATGTTACCAAGCACTGTAATGCTATATGAACTAGTAATCCAAAGAAGTTGTGGTTTTCTAATATTTAAAAGAGAACTTCTAATTGGATTTGTTTGCTCTGAATAATGGATGGGGTAACAAAAACAATATAGCTCTGCTATATTTGGCCTGTAAAAATCTGGATGATCATAAAATGGCAGCTAACAGTTAAGAATTTACTATATTTCTTTGCTCCCATGTTGTGGTTGTATGGCTGTCTGCATTATTGGAAGCCAGATATGACTGGATTAGATTATTCCACACAATCCTGCTATGACATACTTTGCTAATCTCCATTATCTCTTATGCTGTACTCTATAGCCCATGCCATTACAATGAGGACTGAATTTTACCATTTCTACATGTGTGGTTTGCAATACTCATTGCAGATTGTTAATCCCCAGGTTGCTTGGCAGTCACATAACACAACATCCCCAACCAGTGCTAAAGGTTCCTCTGTTGCATTTCTACACATCATCAGCTGTGGTTGTTTACTTATTCTTGTCTTATTCCCATGCAATGGCTTTCTCATGCATTTTGATTCATCCTGACTGGTGGTTCATGGGAAGGTAATTTTTCCCCACAGCAACCTTCTGTGATTTGATCCCCCACACAAACCGTCTCCATTGCTCTATTTCAGTTTTCTGGCATGTAGTTTCATTCAGCCTTGGAAATCCTTGCTTAAATTTCCATCTTTGCAGATTTAATCAACCAACTATCACTCTGTTCTTACTCCTTTTTCCAACACCTTGACTGAGACAGGAATTAAATCACAATGCCAGTATTTTTTTTTTCCCCCTTGCTGCCACCAGCTTTTCTTGAACTTAAAGTAGACTGAAGGATCATGGGAGTTGGATGGGGCAGAAAACAATTAACTTTTATTTTCTTTCATTGACAGGGAGATCTGTCTGTCTATCCATCTACATAGACATAGACATACTGTTAAAAAGAAGGGAATGGACTTCTGGATAAGTCAGTTTGGTAGAAACCAAGATCTAAGCTTCACTGGGATCTCCCTGATATGGAACCTTGAGAGACACTGGTCAGGACATTAATTAGTAGAGTAATAATCATAAATTGTTTGTTTTTTAAACTGTTGGAATCAGATGCACTGGAAAATAGGTGTGTATAAACTGCTGTTAATCCAACATGTCAAATACACCAGTTTGCACATCAGATGCTAAATAGTAAGGAAGGAACTCTTCTTTTCCATTCATTTATTTTTCTTGTCCAACAGAAAGAAAGAACTGGTTGTTGGAATTTGCAAATCTTTTGAAAGGATTCAATATTATAATTGCTTTAGCATTTCATCCCATTGTGTTGATTTTTCAGTCCTTTCAGCACATTAAACTGGCCAGAAAGAAGTCCATTTGTGCTGTAACTGCTGCCTAGCCCTGCTTTGCTGCTGATTATTACATATAATAAGAGTTTAAGGCTAAAGGGTATGGCTAGTAAGATAAAAGTTAGAATATTAAAAAGGTCAGAATAATAATCCATATTATTACCTTTCATGTTCTAAATACCTGGTACTAAATTATGAGGGCAATGGACAATTTGCTAAAATGCCTTTATTGGTATTCTATTCTCATATTGCAATTTAATAGTCCTTTTCTTTCCAGTATTATACGTTGTCCCTTACAAATCTCTCAAGAATGGTTCTAGAGCTTTTGACCATGAGGTGTAGAACTCCCGAAGCTCATTTGTATCTTTTCAAGTAACCGTCTGTAGAAAAACCAACACTTTTTCTCCACAGTTCAGCCTCAAAGATTCTCAAAACAGCAATGGATGGATAGATGGATCGCAGGCAGGCCAGCCACATGAAGTCACATATCCCATTAATAAAAGGGGATGAGGAAACCAGCAACATTTGTCCACCCTTTTTAGCCAGCTGTGCAACACAACACTACTTTAATGAGCCTGGCTTTTCTTGCTCTTTCTGCAAGGTGTGTGTGTGTGTGTGTGTGTATGGGGGGAGGGGGGAAAGTTCAATTCCTAATTGTAAAATGTAAATACTAATTCATAACTGATTAGCAGGTGAATACAATTCAGGGAAAGAAGCCTACTGAAAGTGATGTTTCAGCAGGGTGGATGAATTATCCCTGATCCCCATCTAATGTCCTCTGCTTCAGGCTAATGGAATGGTGGCAGGGACTGCTGAGTGACAGGTATGGCAGGAGCTTGGATGGATGGATGGATGGGAAAGTACTTTCCTGGATGCTGAAGAGTACATTTGAGCAAATCTTCACAACATGCTTCCCTTAATGGAAAGCTTATCTCCACACCAGTAAGAACACCTCAAGCTCCAGCTGGATAGAGTTTCATTCATAATGGCTGTTTGCAAGGCATGGCACAATTCACTGGATCATGGGTGGGTTTGGATAAATTGTGTGGACACTGTCAGCATGGGTTTTGAGGGGAGTCAGACTCATCATTAGAACATAGAAGATCAGCAGGTTAACGTTCTCTTCCTGCTGCCAGCAGAGGGAGGAAATTCACTAGGAACACTGTTGCTCTCCCTCCCTCCCTCTCTCAAAACAGGCAATTGGTTTTGCTACTTTGCTGCTTTTCTTTCAGTCATATAAAATTGTGTTGCACTGAATGCCAGTGGTATATTCAGCATTACATACATCGATGTGGGTGAAATTGCTGAAAGAATATTTTGAAATACTTAGCAGCTATGAACAATTACATATAATAGCATGAAATTATGACTGTTTGTTTAACCTTACACAATCAAGCTCCAGTATTTTTGTTATTTTTCTTTCCTCTGCAATTTGCTGTATTCATTTCAGCTGAAATGAATCTAGTGCTCTTGTTCAAAATATATAGCCAGCCACCAAAAACACACACAAAAATGATTTTCTAAAGACTTTGAGATTGCTAACAGCAATATGCACCTGAAATGTAACATGACTGTACATTATCTATCTATCTATCTATCTATCTATCTATCTATCTATCTATCTATCTATCTATCTATCTATCATCTACCTATCATCTATCTCATCTATCTGTCATAAGTTCTTTTAGCATAGAAAAAGTTGTTTTCATAAACAAGGATATGGATAAGGAATGAAAGTGGGGTGGAGAGGTATTACATTAATACAAATCAGGTTGGGATGAACTTCTAAAATTCAGTTTCGCTTTTTCCCATTTTTCTACTGTATGTTTACATATCACTTTGCAAATTTAATTTTCTGCGATGTAGGACAGTTCCCTGCCCTCCACGTGTGTATTTTCATGTGTACTTATTGTGTGTGTGCCTTTTCCTTGCAAAGCTTAGGTCCACTTCTGTATGCACCTTGTGTGCAAGGAATTTCTTCCCTCCCCCCAAAAAAACAACTTTATGTGCACAGATTACTTATTTCCATACATTTTACCCAATATATTTTATTTTCCTTTAGTTGCAAGCTGCATCCACAAAATTCAACAATGTTGCTTTGAAAGAGATATATGTACTTCAAAAACGTGTGTGTGTGTGTGTGTGTGTGTTTGAATGAATGAATGAATGAATGAAAGAAAGAAAGAAAGTAAGTTTGGGTTTATGTGTGTAGTCCTTCTGTCAAGTTAAATACTTTAGATCATACTTCTTCCTCCTAGATGCCAGGATGTTGTAAAATAAACATAACACCAAGTATCCAAGTATTACATTTTGGCAAAAATAGATGCATTTATAAAACTATTGCCAATGAATACAACTTCATTAAAAACATCTGTGCATAACTAATATACAAAGTAGACATTTTCTCAAGATACCATAAATAAACATAATTTTTAAAGAGAAGTCTGTGTTTATTTGACATGTGTAATTAATTTTATTGCAGGTGGATGATATTGAAATGTAAAGCAAACATTTGGTTCTGTGTGGTAAATATCTATTTGGAAGAATTAGAAGGAAGGCAGAAATATACATGGAAATAAAACAAGCACCTTTACATATCTCCCCTGTTATTTGGGGGATAAAGAACAGGTAATAAAAATATAATATTCACTTTTGTGTCTCTTGATGACTTAAGAGCTATATAATTTCTATTGACTGATGCCTTTATCTAACGTCTATAGTTTGCATCAGACAAAAAAAACAAAAAACAAAAAAAAAAAACTAATTTTCGCTTGGCTCAATTTAGATGGGTCTTAAGATAATTTATTTTAATTCTGAGCTCATTTCAAAGCACAGGCCTCTTTACCTGCCTCATTATGCCATCAGTTACTTAAAGAACATAATAAGACTAAACCCAACCTCCCCAAACCCTACCATTGTCATCTTCCCTTTCCTAAAATTGTCAGCAGAGGGTAAAAAGAGGGTCTGCTTTTTGATGCTGTAACCTGCCTAACCTATAAAGGGCATTGCCACCAGATAATCTCCCAGCAGTCCATTCCACAAAGCACCTAGTTGGGTTTGCTGAGGAGCCCCAGGAGATGAAATGGACAAACAGACATTTGTTTGCTGAAGAAGGACAGGCAGTGAACTGGACTGAAGATGAGCTCATGTTTAGGCCCACATCCTGGCAATAAGATGGTAAACCATTTTTATTTCACCCTTATTGCATGGTGGCCTACACATTAGCAGTTTTGCTAGGGTAGTTCATTTCCTTCTGGGGACTGACTGAGAAAGATCTACCCAAATTTGCTCCAGTCTCAACTCTACATGAAGATCTATGGAGTTGCTGTTCAGCTTTTACATGAAGCCATTGAGTGAGGTCAGCCACCTGCCCAGGCTCAGATATACATTGTCATTCAAGGCTGAAATAGGATGCAGTGGGAAATTCTGACCCAGTAATAGAGGCTTTATGGATCTAGATGGAAGAAAGAGGTTGAAGTTTAATCACAGGAAGACTGAGTTGCAGTTGTCCAAAAACCATCTGACACTCTAACTACATCTGGTACTCTGGAGGAGTAGATCCATGACTTGAAGGTTCTTGTAGACTCACAGCTTCTGCTATGCAATTTAAGTGAGGCTGTGGCTAAAGGAACCTTTGCCCATCTTCACACGATGCACCAGTTGCAGACCTTCCTAGAGAAGGCCTGGTTACTGTGGTGGTAAAAGGTGTCCCTCCCATACACATGTAAACTGCATTCACTACCAAAACTATTGGATGTCCCCGCCCCCCAATACATATGAACTGCTTAAAATGCCCTTGTAAGAAAACATTCACAGCAAACTGAAGTAGCCGTGAGGGGCAACAGGGAGAGGACTCAGCCAGGAACCTGCAGGCCAGTAAACCAAATTATTTCTATTTACTGACCATCTCTTGAAGATAGTATGGCTAGCATACAGACCTAGTAGGAAGGGCTAAATAATAATGAGGTCACACAGATGGGTTTATCTAAAATGTTCCACTGTCATGCTGTACTTTCCACTGTGTCTGCCTTTTTCTTTGTTCTACCTTTGCTTTCTTTGCCTTGCGATGTAGTGGGCCAATAGTATAGAAGCCCTGGTTCAGCTTTCGCTCATGGCCTCTCAGCAAGGTATCAAAGCTTTGCTGGGAGTCCAGTATATACTGTATTATTCCTCGTATGCATGAAAATAGAATTATAATGTATCTTCAAAGTGATTTGGTTGCTTTAGGTGAGCCAGGTTTTGGCCACAACATTACAGCGACTCTTGTATCCCTTCTTTGTTAGATTAGTGCAAAGGGCACTATGTGGTGTGGCCTGTAAAGATGACTCAGAAGCTGCAATTGGTACAAAATGTTAGTGGGTAAGAGCCGCTACTCATATATAACACTGTGTTGTGGGCATTACATTAGTTGCCAGTAGGATTCTGAACACAATTCAAAGTAGTGGTGTTGAGCTACAATACATGCAGGATCATCTCCTTCATACGAATCCTACCATTTCAGTGTGCTCATCCTGGAAGGTCCTGCTGCATGTTCTTCTCTTGGAAAGATTCAGGGGGGAGTAAGAGAGGAACATTTTTCTGAGACAATGCCAACCCTTTGAAATGCTCTCCCATTGCTGGAGGTTTGACAGTACATTCATGCTTGAATTTCAGGAAGGCCTTGGAAAGAACATCTGCGGGGGGAGGAAGTTGAGATCTGTTCGTTGGATGTCTATTTATAATAGTTGCATTTTATTGCTGACATATGTTTTATATAGTTTTAGATGTTTTGATTTTTAAGATGTTTTAATGATCATATGAGTCCTTAGAAAGCATGGCACTATAGAAAAATAGTAAACAACACTCCCCCTGCTCCAATAAACATATTTGATGTCTGTGTGAGAGAGAAAGCGAAATGGGGAAAAGAAGGAAAAATATCAGCCAGGAGGAATATGAACTGATCCTGAATCAGAGAGATTTGACTGAGTTATTCCACAAGCTATACATAGAGGAAATTCATATTCTCTGAACATTGGTACATTGATACATTCTGGTTAGGGTAATGTTTAAGGTCCTGGGCCAGGGATTGAGAGACCAAGTTTCTAGTCCCTCATCAGCCATGAAATCTTACTGGGTAATTTTGGGCCCGTCATTCTTTCTTAGCCCTATTTACTTCATGGGTTTTGTTGTGGGGAAAACAACAGGAGGGAGCACATGAGTTCCTGAATGAAAAGAAAAATATTAATCTAACAAATGAATAATTTTAATGCATTTCAAGAAGTCTGATTTTTAATCTTAGCAGAGTGTCATTCTAAAGCATCCTTGTCTTCATCCTTAAGTATAAGGACAAATTTGTTCACAACAAGTAATGGGAAGATGAAGGATTTTGCAGAATTAGAGAATTATGGATAGAAAGTGTTACTCCTGGATGTATTTTGCAGAAGGATTGATCACAAGTTTCAATTTAGTTTCAAATGAGCAAGGTTCAAGAATTCCTTGGTTAATTATTTAGATCTCATCAATTAAGACTATTAAGAATATTTGAAGAATGATGTGCATTTATTCCATTTAAAAGCTAGGCAATATAACCAATACTTTATAAAACTCTTACAAATATTGCAATAATTTCCCTCGAAGGTCTAAAAACTCAGAAGGGAGAAGATATGGGATCCAGACGTAATGAACCTTATTGATTCTTTGCAGCATACAATTCCTTTTAAACCTACCGCACCATTATAATTACATTATATAAACTGTAACTTTTCTAGATTATGTTAGTGGGGTAATAAGGAGATTGGCACATATTATAGTTTTTGCTGGCAATGGTAATGATAATCAGTTTTTTTTTACTGAAAGTTTCTACAGAAATTTGGAGAGTCATTTAATAATCTTTTACTATGAGTCTGGTTTATTGTTAATATTTCCAAAGAACTATAAACCGATACAACTGGAATTCACCTTAGCCATCACACTTGTTAGTGAAAAATAGAGAATATATCCACACTGCACTCATAAGGCACTCTTGTCCTTTGCTCACACAAATTTAACTCTAAGATAGGCTTAAGAATAACCTGTTCTGAGTGAGGTGCTTTGTAACTTGCAAAAGATTGCTACCCCCTCTCAATTTTCTATTCCTTAAATACAGTTGTCAATTCCTTTTTTTCTGTGGGTCTTTATCAGATGTATTACTGGATATTTCTGGGGATATTCTGCATGTCAAGGAAGAGTTACAATCACTACACTAATTAGAAAGACATGTCAGAGAAGCTGCAGCAGACTTTTTTGAAGGGAAGTTGGGACAATAAAGAGGCATTTCTTCCTCTATGATAGCCAGTCAAAAGGAAACAACTTATCTAGAACAAAATAAACAACAGCAGGCAAGCTGGACGTCAGCACTTGAGCTGACACTAGCTAGAAAACACAGCTTTCAAACTGGAGTAGGAAAACATGGGCAGAGGTCACATTCACAGTGGTTGGAGGTATATGGAAGATGACAATGTCTGTTCCTGCTCTCCAGAAACTTTCGGTACCCTGTACTCATGGCACGACAACCTGGCAATGTGGATATATCCAAAAGTGTGCCTTTCATTAGCTGGTTTATTTGTTTATTTGTTAACAATATCAATAATGATTTTTCTCCCCAATAGATTATCTTACTCTGTAGAAGAATCAGCCTGCATGGTGTCAGATTCAGCCTAGCACAGCAGAGCACGTCCATTGGTCAACTTCACCGCCTCAGGCAGAAGGTACTCAGGGCAAGTAAACAATGCAACCACAATTTAACTACCTGCAGAGGGCGGGCGGGCAATTAAGAAGCAGCAACACTGTAGCGCAGCCGGCGCCCCAGGTGCCCCAGGCAACTCTGGCTTATGATACGCCGGAAGCACAGCAATCAGAGAGCAGTTCAATCCCAGATTAAAACAACCACCACAAGAAAAGCCCCAGGAACACAAGAGCAGGAGAGACAAAAGAAGCAGATCAGAACACAATAGAAACCAGCTGAATCTGCCCTCAAAGCGAGAGGAAGGAAGATCACCACAAACAGATGGGCAGCCCAGGGCGAGGGCAAGGGGAGGAACCGAGGGGTACTGCGGGTCAAGGGAGGAACCCTATAAAAGACTGTAAGAAACTGCACCAAGCCAATCCTGGCTTTACCTGTCACCGTTATGCATTACGCCTGAGTAAACTAACTTTCATCCGAGCTTGTGTCTCATGAGGTTTTTGTTCAGCCCTGAATGCAGCAATCCTTACATATGGAAGTACTGAATACAGATGTTTTAAATATTTGCATTTGATTATAAAAATACGTGTGTGTATATATATATGAATATGCAAACATACAAGCAATCTCTTTTTAAGCTTTCTTATTCTCTGAAATTTCTTCCAGCTCTACAAATGTTCTAGTGCTTTTCAAATCTTTGGATTTATTCTGTTGGGGGAGCTCCAAGAAATCATTGGCTAGAAAGTGGAACTGAAACACAGCAAGCAAGTGAATATATCAATAAAGCCTAGCACACCATCTCCATCTATACTATCTATCTATCTATCTATCTATCTATCTATCTATCTATCTATCTATCTATCTATCTATCTATCCCTCCCTCCCTCCCTCCCTCCCTCCCTCCCTCCCTCCCTAACTATCTTTACAGTGCACGGTAGTATTTCTCTCCATGGCAGCTCATGACCATAGTCTTTGTCTCTTCTTTTACTGAAATCTTCCTTCTCAGTTCCTTATTCTTCTGAACTACCTTCCTGTTCCTGTCTCTTGGTTTACTGGTAGCTTGCACCTGGACCCCTTATTCTAAGTGTATGCTGTTCCTGCCCCTTCATGGATCACTGCCTTGTCGTGGCGAAGGGGCTTGTGTAACTCAGTGAAACCATGAGCTATACCGTGCAGGGCCACCCAAGACGGACAGGTCATGACAGAAAGTTCTGACAAAATGTGATCCACTGGAGAATGAAATGGCAACCCACTCCAGTATCCTTGCCAAGAAAACCCCATGGACAATGTTAGAAGGCTAAAAGATATGACGCCGGAAGATGAGCCTCTCAGGTCGGAAGGTGTCCAGTATGCTACTGGGGAAGAGCGGAGGGCAATTCCAAGTAGCTCCAGAAAGAGTGAAGCGGCTGGGCCAAAGCCGAAAGGACGTTCAGCTGTGGATGTATCTGGAAGCAAAAAGAAGGTCCGATGCTGTAAAGAACAATATTGTATAGGTACCTGGAATGTAAGATCTATGAACCAAGGCAAGCTGGATGTGGTCAAACATGAGATGACAAGATTGAACATCTACATCTTGGGAATCAGCAAATTGAAATGGACGGGAATGGGTGAATTTAATTCAGGTGACCATTATATCTACAACTGTGGGCAAGAAACCCTTAGAAGAAACGGAGTTGCACTCATAGTCAATAAGAGAGTGGGAAAGGCAGTAATGGGGTACAACCTCAAAAACGATAGAATGATCTCAGTGCGTATCCAAGGCAAACCATTCAATATCACAGTCATCCAAGTCTATGCCCCAACCACTGATGCTGAAGAAGCTGAGGTTGACCGGTTCTATGAAGACCTACAACATCTTCTAGAACTAGCACCAAAAAAAGATGTCCTTTTCATCATAGGGGATTGGAATGCTAAAGTAGGAAGTCAAGGAGTAATCGGAATAACAGGCAAGTTTGGCCTTGGAGCACAAAATGAAGCAGGGCAAAGGCTAATAGAGTTCTGTCAAGAGAACAAGCTAGTCATAGCAAACACTCTTTTCCAACAACACAAGAGACGACTCTACACATGGACATCACCAGATGGTCAGTACCGAAACTAGATTGATTATATACTTTGCAGCCAAAGATGGAGAAGCTCTATACAGACAGCAAAAATAAGACCAGGAGCTGACTGTGGCTCAGATCATGAGCTTCTTATTGCAAAATTTAGGCTTAAATTGAAGAACGTAGGAAAAACCACTAGACCACACAGGTATGACTTAGATCATATTCCTTGTGAGTACACAGTGAAGGTGATGAATAGATTTAGAGGATTAGATTTGGTAGACAGAGTGCCTGAAGAACTATGGACAGAGGTCCGTAACACTGTACAGGAGGCAGCAACTAAAACCATCCCAAAGAAAAAGAAATGCAAGAAAGCAAAATGGCTGTCTGATGAGGCTTTACAAATAGCTGTGGAAAGAAGGAATGTGAAAAGCAAGGGTAAAAGGGAAAGATATAAGCAACTGAATGCAGATTTCCAGAGAATAGCAAGGAGAGATAAGAAGGCCTTCTTAAATAAACAATGCAAAGAAATTGAGGAAAACAATAGAATGGGGAAGACTAGAGATCTCTTCAAGAAAATTGGAGATATCAAAGGAACGTTTAGTGCAAAGATGGGCATGATAAAGGACAAAAAAGGCAGGGACCTAACAGAAGCAGAAGAGATTAAGAAGAGGTGGCAAGAATACACAGAAGAACTATACAAGAAAGATCTTAATGACCCTGATGTCCATACTGATGTGGTCACTGACCTTGAGCCAGATATCCTAGAAAGTGAAGTCAAGTGCACCTTAGGAAGCATTACTAACAACAAAGCTAGTGGAGATGACAGTATTCCAGCTGAGTTATTTAAAATACTAAAAGACGATGGTGTTAAAGTGCTGCACTCAATATGCCAGCAAGTTTGGAAAACGCAACAGTGGCCACGGGATTGGAAAAGGTCAGTTTACATTCCAATTCCAAAGAAGGGCAATGCCAAAGAATGCTCAAACTATTGCACAGTTGCACTCATTTCACATGCTACCAAGGTTATGCTCAAAATCCTACAAGCTAGGCTTCAGCAGTATGTGAACTGAGAACTACTGGATGTACAAGCTGGGTTTCGAAGAGGCAGAGGAACTAGAGATCAAATTGCCAACATTTGCTGGATCATGGAGAAAGCACGAGAGTTCCAGAAAAACATCTACTTCTGCTTCAGTGACTATGCAAAAGCCTTTGATTGTGTGGATCACAACAAACTGTGGCAAATTCTTAAAGAGATGGGAGTACCAGACCATCTTACCTGTCTCCTGAGAAATCTGTATGCGGGCCAAGAAGCAACAGTTAGAACCGGTCATGGAACAACCAATTGGTTCAAAATAGGGAAAGGAATATGACAAGGCTGTATACTGTCACCCTGCTTATTTAACCTATATGCAGAGTACATCATGAGAAATGCCAGGCTGGAAGAATCACAAGCCGGAATTAAGATTGCAGGGAGAAACATCAATAACCTCAGATATGCAGATGATACCACCGTAATGGCAGAAAGTGAAGAAAAACTAAAGAGCCTCTTGATGAGCGTGAAAGAGGAGAGTGCAAAAGCTGGCTTGAAACTGAACATTAAAAAAATAAGATCATGGCATCTGGGCCGATCAATTCCTGGCAAATAGAAGGGGTAGAAATGGAAGCTGTAACAGACTTCATTTATTTGGGCTCCAAGATCACCACAGATGGAGACTGCAGCCATGAAATTAAGAGACGCTTGCTCCTTGGGAGGAAAGCTATGGCAAACCTAGATAGCATATTAAAAATCAGAGACGTCACCTTGCCGACAAAGATCCGCATAATCAAAGCTATGGTTTTTCCAATAGTAATGTATGGCTGTGAGAGCTGGACCATAAAGAAGGCTGAGCACTGAAGAATTGATGCCTTTGAACTGTGGTGCTGGAGAAGACTCTTAAGAGTCCCCTGGACTGCTAGGAGGTCAAACCAGTCAATCTTAAAGGAAATCAACCCTGATTGCTCATTGGAAGGATTGATGATGAAGCTCAAGCTCAGATACTTTGGTCACCTAATGCGAAGAGAGGACTCTTTGGAAAAGACCCTGATGCTGGGAAAGATTGAAGGCAAAAGGAGAAGAGGACGGCAGAGGATGAGATGGTTAGATAGCATCACTGAAGCAATGAGCATGAAACTGAGCAAACTCAGGGAGGCAGTGAAGGACAGGAAGGCCTGGCGTGATATGTTTCATGGGGTCATGAAGAGTCGGACACGACTTAACGACTGAACAACAACAACAATGCTGTTCCTGATTTTGTTTCCCTACAGCTTTTGTTCTGTCCACCTCTATATTCCAAATTAATCAGATAATCACTGATGCATCACTCTCATCACAGTGGGTCTATATACCGATTGTCAACTTTTTGATTTGCCAGACTCCTTTGGGCTCTTCACTAAGAAGAAAAGGGAAGAAAAACCTTTCTTCACTGAGGTCTTTAGATAATTATTAAAGGAGCTTCTTTAAAGATATGCTAAAACAGCTTTAACTTTAACTCTATATTCCTGAGAAACACCTGCTTAGAGTCCCTTTGAGTCCAAAAACATGTGGTGGAGGAGGGCCTTTTTTCCTGTGCCAAATTTATAAGTGCCCCTGAATTAACATATAAATGGGAGCAGGTGTTGCTTTTGGAAAATATTCTTAACAATCAGCAATGTTAATCCTATACTTCAGGAGGTTTCCTTACTGTATATTTCCCCACTGCTCTCTTCTGGATGAACTATTCTATACTCTATCCTTGTAAAACAGAAGCTAACAAGTGCTGCCTGTCATTTTAGTTTCCTGGTTATCTTTGCTCCATAACTGCAAGCATTCCCTTCTTTATCATTGACTGTGATTCGGGTTCATCTGACAGGCTATTACAATGTGTCCCAGCTCATTTTCCAGTGCCAAATGACTGAATTACAGGTTGCTGAGTGCAATTGGCTCTGTGTGTGTGTGTGATTCATATATATATATATATATATATATATATATATATATATATATGTATATGTATGTATATATGTGTGTGTGTGTGTATATATATATATATATATATACACACACATACATACATACTGTACATACATACACACACAGCACTCTTTATAAACAAGCAGATGGCATGCTTATTTCCTCCCCCCAACAATATAATAAAGCTACAGCTCAGTTTTAACCTGAATAAAATTTACATAGTACCAGGACTAAGACAATTTTGATTTTCTGTTATTTTCATCTATATTGATTAAGAGTTACAGAACACATTCAAGAATATACTGAACTCAGGTGGATTTAGATATTTAGACATTTAATAGAAATCATTAGAAAGGATTAGCACCAGTTAAAGAAATGTTATTATGACCTGGTCTTGTAAAGGCCCAAAGCAGTCATAGGAACATATTTATTGTTCATTACTGGAAGAGCAGCAATTAAAATTATTCTTCCTTACATTTTATTCCTTTTTCAAACATTTCCAAATTCTTTATCTACTATTGGTTTCCCACATCTGAAAGAATTATTTCTTTATAGATGAACATTAAAAAATAAAAATAAAATCAGGAAAAGGAATCAGGAAAGAGCATGCAGTATGTAAGAAAAAGCATAATGGAGATTTTGTTATATGAACCTGAAACATTACTTTGATGCTTTTCATTTGTAATCATTAAATTACTTTATTTGGAAGTAGAAGATGCTCAATGTATACAGGCTGAGTTAGGCTCTCAATCTATTTGAGGAATAATATTTTCCCCAGTTATTAAAAGCTATTACAAATCCATATCAGGATTTACCTTAGAAGTCTGGAAAAAAGGTAAGGAAATTTTGCCTCATGATCCTTCCCCTTTCACGTTCCTTTATTACCCAAATTTTAAAACATTAATGATAAATAGGAACAGTTCAAAGAAGAATTAGATAGAAAACTTTATAGGATCAGACACACAAGTTCCAGCCTTTTTTCTATAAAATTTCATAAATCATGGTCACTAAGTATAATTGAAGAATAGTGTGCATCTAGTTCATTTACAATCAAAGGAACCCTTTGCAAACTTCCATTAGATGGCAGGTTCTCTTGAAAAAGGATTTGTGATTTGATCAATGAGTTAGTTTGTAGCGTTTTACAGAATAAGATTGCTTGGAGATGTATTTCAGTGCATCATCAAGACTTCATGATAAAAATGCTTCAAAAAGAGTACTATATCCATTTAAAGTGGCTCTTTTCTCATGATGATAATGAGCACCCTTTTGCAGTTTTCGATGTGGGAAAGCTGCTGCCAGGACATCAGTTGAAACAGCTGAGATTTATGCTCCGTTTCATGCTTGCCCCTATGCTGTGGGGAAGACTGCCAATATCTATGCTGATTCTAGATACTGCAGATTGTTGAGGTTCTCCATGACTATGGTCTTATTTGGAAGGAAAGAGGCTGGTTGACCTTTGCTTGTTGCCTAATAAAGCATGCCTCTTTGGTTCTTGCTTTACTTGATCTTCTCCCACTTGTGAAAGCAGTAGCTGTTGTTCACGTGTTGGGATACTTTTTGCTTCTGCTTTTATGGACTCTGCTGCACAGTCCACCACCCTCAGTGTTCCCATAGTTTCTCTGAAGGGCTTTGTATCCTCTCCCTTTCCTTCCAGAATTTGATTTTGTTGTAATCAGAAGTGCTTTGGACTTTTAAACTTGCTTCATTGATGCTGCTGGACTCTGGAGTGCTCCAGATGGTCAGTCAGTAGCCCCAAGGTATATTATGCCTGCACTTGCACATTTAACACATTTAATCAGTATTTCTTGGAAAGCAGCCATGTACCATCAGATCATCAGGCTTGGGTTTGCTGCAGGATTAGTAGCAGCTTATACGTTACGTCTCATTAACAATGCATCTGAGATTCTGGGAGCCCTGGAGCAATCTGGGAGGTTCCTTCTTGGCAGATTGCCTACTTGCATGTGTATGACAAAATTGTGCTATCCATTATGTGCATTGGTCAACGCCATGGTGATATGCTGTTCATTCTCTGTACAATTGTCAAAATTACTTGGATTTCCTCCCTTATGGGTAATAAGAGCCTAGGGTTCAAAGCATGTGATTCCCTTCTTCTCTAGAGAAAGGTATTCCAGTTATAGAAATCACCCCTGCTATGGATCCTTGACACTGGTAAATAGTACCAAACCTTCTCCTCCCCTGAAAATATCAAGGATATAATTTGGAAATATTCTCAGCCAACTAGTACATGCTAATGCCTGTCCAGACACAACAGGCCATGTATTGGCTAATGAATTTTGGTCCAAATCTGTAGGTCCTGATAAGTTTGGACACCACCAGTTCTGTTATGCCTCCCTGTCTGTAAGGGGACCATATTAAATGTGTGGAAAATATGCTTTTAAAATTCTACCCGGAAAACGTGTGGGATCTCTTGGATATACGTTCCCCCAAATCACTATCCATTATGAAAGTAGGTCTCCATCCCATAAATGTTACTTTAAATGGATAGCTAATCACTTGGTGGAATACAATTCCTGGTTTTACACTGGAATTAGGGCATTTGTTCTTTCTATTGGTATTATTTCTCTAGAACATGTCATTGCATATATGGCAGCAGAATTTGAGAAGGCCTTTAAGGCATCTACTGATGCTATCATACCCTACAACATGCAGCAGAAAGCATTGGTTGTACAGTCTTAGATAATTGGTTATTTCCTTTTGAGGCATAGGAGTCAACTAATTTAGCAGAGTGAAAGCTGATATTGATATTGTTCATCAGCAAGTTACCCTCTTTCGTACCATAGATTGTAGATGTTCAAGTTTTTTTGAGTTGGGCCCAAGCCTTTTTGCCTAATTTCTCCTGGTTTTCTTTACTGGTAAAGAAAGGACTTCATTTTCATTCCTTTGATAATGATTTTACTCTTTACCTCTGTTTCACCTGCTGTTTGTCCTATGTCAAATGTAGTATTTCTTCTCATCATGGCTGGTGTGGAATGCATTAAAGAAGAGAGACAGAAATGATCTTCCTGGCACTCTTGAGGCACTCTTGAATTATGAACTTCCTGGCACTCTTTAAATAAAAACAGGGGGAAATGTGGAGAGTGAAAATAAGACTTTACCCAAATTAATTACACTATCTTATAATAATGTATTTCTGTACAGATATAGCATTGGATCTATGTTTTGGTTGTATTTCTCTAAGGGCTCCTTTCAATATAGAATTCTTGCTACAATGCCAGTTTGATGCCTGCTGGTGATTACATGCCTATAGACTCTATGCCTTGAATGGAGACAGTAGATTCAAACATATGCAGTTCTGCTTCCTTCTTTCTCTCCTCTCCTTCCTTCTACAGTGAAGTATAGGGTAGGTTTATTAGAATAAAAGATACAGCCTTACTATCTCTAGTATATCAAAGCGGTAAAAGGAAACCAAAAAACAGCTAGACCCCATCAAAGTCAACAACAACCAGAGCATAAAACAACTGAAAGAAGCTGTACAAGATTGGAAAATGTAGAGAGAGCTGGTCCATAGAATTGCTGAGAATCAGACACAATTGAATGGTTAGCATCTTCATATCAAAGCTGCTATGTTGCATTTCAGAGATTAGGGCTGTAATGTTTTCATGCCATGAATGATAACCGTGTCTTTTTTGAAGTCATCTTGTTTCCTTATCGGTGTAAAACAATTTTCTTGAGTCTCATATTAATGCATATGCATGCTCAAACCATCTTCAATAAACATTCTATATAAGACCTATGTAACTTTGGGACTATTGTTCTGGGCTCATCTGGGTTCAAGTGACCAATGACTCACTGTAATTTTCTAGCTCTAGAAAATAAAACATTTTTTTGGATTCTTTCTAATTGTTGGTGTTTATTGGATGAGTTTTCTATCACAACATTAAAAGTCTTTCTAGGTTGTTTTGGAGGGATCATAATGAAATTAATATCTATGACCTGCTGGCAAAGCCCATTTAGTTATTCATCCTGGTTATTGATCCTGGTTGAAAGATTTTTTTTAAAAATAGGGAAAAATGCACAATAGTCCGTAATGAGTACCTTTATTGTACATGTTTCCCACCTACCCCAGGACCTAAAAACAGTGGTGCAGCACAAGAAATTAATTCGAGAATTGTTATTATTTGTTAAATTTACTATAACAAAATACTGTAATATTAAAATTTGTCTTTTGATCAATGTAATTTTTAAAAGAAGTATGGGAGATAGTATTGGTTGAAAAGAAACACAGCAGAAATGTCTTGAAGAATCTTTTAATAAAGAGGGTTTTATTTACATTTGGTCTCAACTTTTAAGTTATGAGGTAAACTCTTGACTTACTAATAAAGGAAAAAGATATGTATTAGCTCCAAATGTCTGTTAAATGGGAAATTAGATTTTATGCATGAGTACTGCCATTTTACAGATACAGAAAATGGTGGATAAGTCTTTTTTTTTTTTATTAGACCTACAGTGCATAGAATGGTAAACAGATTTTGTCTGAAATCTGCTAAACCAATGTGCAGTAATTTGAAGGTTTATTGAATTAAAAAAGTAATTCCTAGTAGATTACCTTTATCTTTGTAAGTATGTTTTGGGATAGAAATGTTGCATCTTAAATATTTAACATTTCACACATTTCTTTAATATTACAAATGCTTGTATAAACACTCAGGCACACATACATCATGCATGTTCTTTTTTTTTTCCTTTTATGAATTTTTTGTTTTAAATATATTTTTGCAGCATCAACCCTGATATCAGAGGAGGGATAGTAATAGACCACAGTGCCTTTCTTTTTTTATTCCTATGGATTTCTCATGCTGCTAGAGTAATGTTGGCTGCTACAACTCAACAAATAGGGTCGAAGGCAAGAGAAGGGGGAATGGGATTGTAGAGGAATTATTTACTATTCTGAACCTTTTTCATTTAGCCAAGTGAAGTTAAGCAACCAAGCAATGCAATCCTCATTGTAAGCACATAATCCAATGAAAGAACATTGGTCTTCAACCACAATAAAATAGAACTGAACTGAATAACTCTAAGGTCAAGAAATACACTGTAGACTAACACTTGGTAGAGCAGCCATGAAGGCCTTGGAAAAGATATTCAAATGCCATGATGTGTCAATACCTACAAAGATCAAAATCATACAAGCCATGGCATTCCCTATGACACTCTATAGAAGTGAAAGTTGGACTTTGAAGAAGCAGGATAGGAAAAGTATTGATGCCTTTGAACTTTGGTGTTGGAGAAGACTCCTGAGAATACTCTGGACAGCCAAGAAAACAAATTGATGGACCATCAAACAAATTAATCCAGAGTTCTCACTCAAGACACAAATGACCAGGCTCAAATTGTGCTATTTTGGACACATTATGCAAAGACTCATCTCTCTGGAAAAGGCTCTAATGCTAGGAAAGGTGGAAGGAAAGAGAAGAAGAGGATAACCAACACTAAGCTTGATGGACAGTGACAATGAGTATATCATTAGAAGATCTGAAAGACCAAGTTAGGGATAGATTGTCATGGATAAAATCTATCTATGTGGTTACTAGGAGTTGATAGTGACTTGATGGCACATAATCAGTTAAGCTAAGGTGGTTTGGTTACAGAAAACTTCATCACAATCCTATGTTATTTCCTAGTGAGGAAGCTTAATTTCACATATGACTAGCATTTTTAAAGTTTTTAGCATGCTGTAAGGGAACATCATTATTCTACAGGATATTTTTAAAGGGAAAGAAAATGGGCACAATTGCTCCAGGGTCCACACAAGATCATTAGGTGTATGAAGTGATGGGACAGACAGAACAATTTTTTTTAAAATTCAAGGCACCAAAATAGCACTAAGTGTTATTTCAGTATTCATGTTTCTTCACACACTCAGTTACTGAACTACTGACTTCAATAGGCAAAAAATCTATTAGAAAGGAATGTGGCATGGATATAGGATACACTGAAAAGAAAGTGAGGGCTGAGGCGTTCCAAGTGACAATCTGCCCTCAGGTATCACAGAAATTTTAAAAGACCTTGCTTGTCTTTCAGACAGAGTTTGGGAAACAAGAGTAACAGGCCAAATTTAGAAAAAAAGAATGCATTTCATTAAAGAGAGAAACACTAACAAATTATTCTTCTTTCTTATAGTCAGCAAGTGCACATTTTAATTGTGTTAGTAACCTTAATGGTTAGTAACCAGGATCTCACTGAGGGTAAAAAAAAAAAAAAAAAAGTCTATTTACTAGCTACAGCACTCTGACACTGGAGCACTTTGACGTTTTCATAATTGTGCTGCCTGCAGAACTGAAAAGAGAACACAGAGATGCTTATATGTTTCCTCTTGGATCTTTAGCAGTTCCCAAACCTTGTCTGGTCCAATTCCCATCACAGCTCAACCACCCCCATCCCCCATCTCTGATCTCCAAAGTAAAAATCAGAGAAATTGTATAGCCCCTGGTATCCTGGCACTTCCCAGGAGTGTAGTCTAAAAGTTTTTGCTTTGTTGCACAATCCTGCACATGGGAAGTACTCCACCCCATTTCTGTCTGGTTCTAATCTGCACTACCGAAAGCTCTCTCTCTCTTAATAGTAGGCACATGTATATTAATGTTCCTTATTAATGAAAGCTAAAGCAGCTTAACTTTTCCTGCTGACAAGAAGTACCTCGCTGTAGATTGTGAGGCTGTGGAAAGACGCAAATAAATATAGATGCATGAGTAACACAGAGATAATGAAAATTAAATGGGAAGTAAGGAAGAAACTCCAATTGTGAAACTCAGCTATTTTTTTCCCTCTTTTAATCACAAGGAAAAGCACAGAGGCACATAAAATGTGTGAAGAAAGGCAGAGAAGAAAGAACACACTGTTAATTAAAATGCAGAACCTTCTGTTGTTTGCCAGTGACATGTTGCTTCTGGTTAAAAGCATTTTCTTGCTCAATGAGGATCCAAATTATGAAACTACAATTAGTGGGAGTTCTAAAAAGTTTAATTTTCCTTAAAGAAATTGAAAAGGGTGTCTCAGATCAGGATTAACCCTTAGCTTTGCTTGCCTAATTTGCATCTCCCAAATCAGTGCAGGAACTGTAAGGCAACAATCTTTAGCATCACACTTTCTTAAATGATGTGATGCTCCTTGTCCTTTCAGAATTGAGTATTAATATGTATTTGTAAGGGAAAAATGCTCACAAAGAATGAGTATATTTGTGAAAGATAAGAAAATGTATTCTGAAAGCTTACTTATAAAAATATCTATTTTATTGCAATTTGTTTCCCCTATTGTCAAAGTCAACTGGAAAGGTGGTCCACGGAGTGCCGAAGAAACACTTTATTATAAAGCTGAATATATTTCTAACCCAGTTCTATATCAAGGTATATCCAGTTAAAAGTTTACCCCCCCCCAAATCTATTTCTTTAGAATAAAGGAATATAAACATTCTACTTTTATAAAAGAAGAGTTTCATCTGGGGGTGGGATTAAATTCATCAGTTTAATGGTATCCATAAATTATGTTGATGAGTTTAATCCCCCCCCCCCCCCGCGCTCTTCTTACTGAACACATTTGGTTGCTTACATGCCTGATTGTTGAAATAAGCTTCACACAAGATGTGGTCTTGGGTTTACTAATTCTTTGTATGGGCACAAAAAGGATTCTACTAACCTGTTTTTTTTGACATTTTTAATGGTAGTAGAGGTGAAACTTTCTAGTAGTTTGAGACCATAAACAGGATGTTTCATAATGTGCATCTTGACATGTGATTATATAACAAGTACATTACGGAGTGTAGGAAAACATCCATAGTACAGAAGTACTATGTGAAACATCCATAGTACAGAAGTGAAACACTACCACTTTGTTTCAAGAACTGCTTCAATTTTTTTTAATCAAACCACCATAGCAAAGCTTTTCATGTCCTAGGTTATACATCTTTATTTTAAACATATGTTTTTGTAAATGTTTAATTTGTAACACTCTCAGTACTTAGGGTCCAGAAAGCATCAAACTATTTAATCAACGCTGCTCAGGCATCTCTCTTGGATCATTTGTGTCCACCTATTCTGTCATATCTGATCTTTCCTCTGTGGTGCCTTGGATTCGTGGAAGGGAATCACCTTTGGTGTTGGGTCTCAGATTAAAACTTCAGCCCCACACCCAAAGCAACATGCACCTTAACACTACACCATACAGCTGTATGCATGGGCAGGATTTCAGCCAATTATGTACGTTGGTTCTACTCAGCTGTTTGTGTATTTGGTAACTGGTGGGCATTTTCACCTGTTCCAGTTCAAGCTATTCACTTTGGGCCTGAATACAACCATACCAATTTCAGACAAGCAGGAAAATAATTTTTGTGCCAAGGGAGATCACTAAAAAGTTTCTTATTGGTGTGAAATCCCTACTTATGAAAAGAAATGACTCCCCGACAAACCACTTTGTTGACTCAAGATTACTTGACTTTTACAGCTAGAAGGTATGATACTATTCATAAGCCTAGCATGAGTATTAAAATTGGAGATTTATTGTTGTTGTCGTTGTTGTAGGAATTAGAAACAAGATGGTTGAGCAAATGAGAGATGAAGCAATTAACTAACATCACAGACCACCTTCAATAGAGGAAGACCAATCCAATAAAGAGAGAACATACAGAAACAGAAATCTGTTCAGCTATCGAAAAGATCAACACAGTAAGACAAATATCTGACAACCAGTCTCATAGGTGGCATATTCACCATGAGAGTCTGTTAAGTATGAGTTATGTAAAGCTACATGGAACAATCAAAATAAATTTGATCTTATTTACCTCATGTAGGGATTGGGCTATGTTTACATGATCATTTACCTCTAGATTCAGGGTTTGTCCAAATCCAATATACACACCTGTTTCTTTGAAGATGATGATGATGATTGAATCTTTACTAAATATCACTACCTAAATGATACAGTAAGTATTACAATATTTAGTGTAATATTCTATAAATAGTACAGAAGTAGAGACCCTCCTTAAATGATACACTATTGCAGCAATAAGTTGTGCAGACTGATATCATGGGTTCAGCAAATTAATAGAACTCTTCCTCCTTAAAATTAATAAGTTATGAGAACAGCTAATTTAGATATATTAAATGACCAACATGGGGAAAAAAGGGAGATTATTGTCCAGGGAGTGACTAAAAACAATATGAAGTTCTTTGAGTGTGTAACACAACGTGATAAATGATTGAAGGCTGAGGTAATTAGCTCACTGAGGGACTGAGGGGAAACCTATTGCCAAAAGGAACATATAAGAAAAGGAAATTATTATTCATAGTATCTCCCTTTGCAATTCAGAAAGAAAAAGCTCAGACAAAAGTGATAGATACATAAATAGGATTTTTTTTCAGAGCCAAAAGAGCAGTACTAGAAGTTCATCAACCTTGAACATGCTTAACATGGGTAAAGCTGAAATTAAAGATTCTGCATTTGGTTCCAACACCTCTCAGCTATGGGAAAAAAGTACAAATGAAATTATTAATAGATCCCCCCCATCCCTCTTTTTCTTTTATCTCTTTTTAAAAGGCATCAGCCTGAGAAAATGAAGAAAAAGGCAAGCTTTACCCCCATTTTAGATACAGATCTCAGCAACTTGGAATAACAAAGTGGTGTATTACACTACAAATTTAATTTGTCAACTCTCATATTAAATATATTTGCCAATTTGTAATGTCATGTAATTATTCTGTGAATTAAATACAAATGGATTTACAAGCTTTGCAATGATCGTTTCAGCTTTCACTGAAATGCTGGTAAGAAACAGAGCAAGAGGCAAAGGTGGATGGCTGCAAGAGATAATCAGGTCTACTTCCAAGATTAAATGGAACAAATAAATGGCTTAGATCCAGGCTTAGTCATATTAACAACTGTGCCATTATAAATAGCATATGAATCTCAAAGTTGGTTTTGTTTTGTTTTAATTTTGTGAACTCTTCCAAATTCCAATACCTATTTTATAGAAAATTGTATCTTTTAAAAAAAATGCTATTTTATATGATCTGAAGGTATTGTTCAGCATTTCAACTTCAGTCTTTATAATCTATCAATATGACAGATTAAGAAAATAATTCTAGCCAGGGGCATCCACAGGAGGCAACAAATAATTAAATATGGCAGCTGCATTTGCATGGTAGCATCTAATGTCTTGAATTTTTTTACCAACTCCCTACACATTCTCCTGATTCTAGCCTTCTTGAATGTCCGTTTGTACATGTAATATATGACATTTAGGATGAAGTTAGAGGCAGAGAGAACCGTTCCAAGGATTAACTTTCATATACAATACCTAAAACTCTACATTTATAAATCTAATATGGGGGCACACAGCAATATGCCTCAAAATGGGAATATTTCGAGTGGAGCAGGGGGCTTGTGGGTCAAGTCAAAATCCCCTCCATTCTACTCTGATTCAAAGGATATGTAAGCTTCAGTAATAAAAGTGAAAGAGCACAGAGAAAAATGGCACTAAAATTAAATATAAAGAAGACTAAACTAATGACAACAGGTAAAACAACCAGCCTTAGAACTGACAGTAAAGTTATTAAAGTGGTAGATAGCTTCTGCCTTTTACGATCAACCAGCAACAGTAAAGGAAAAAACAGTCAAGAAATATGCCATAGATTAGCACTTGGTAGACTAGCAATGAAAGCCTTAGAAAAGAAATTCAGAAGTTGGGATGTATCTATATCTACAAAGACCAGAATAGTTCAAGCAATGGTATTCCCTGGGACATTCTATGGAAACAGAAGTTGGACTTTGAAAAAGCAGGATAGAAAGAGTATTTATGATTTTGAATTTGGGGTTTGGAAAAAAAAACTCCTGAGAATACTGTCCACAGTACAGTAGACAGCAAAAAAAAAAAATGAACAAACCAATGGATCATCAAACAGACCAACCCAGAGTTCTCACTCAAGGCACAAAGTGACCAGGCTCAAATTATCCTACTTTGGACACATTATGGACAGTCCTAGCTTTCTAGAGAAGAATCTAATGCTGTGTGAGGTGGAAGGGAAATGAAAAAGAAGACAACCAGCAGCAAGGTGGATGGAGTTAGTTACAGTTGCAATGGTGCACTGTTGGAGACCTGTAGGACCAGGTTAGGGTTAGATCGTCATGGAGAAAATCTGTCTATATGGTCACTAAGAGTCGACAATGATTTGATAGCACATAATCAGTCATCAATCATCAATCCAATTTTCTGCTTGCTTACAGATTATCACATATATAGTTGTCATGCATAGGGGCTTGGTTTCCCAGCAGATGTCTTCCATATTAGGATAGCATTACCTGCTGCTGATACAAATAGCACTAGATGCTGGTTATATGGGGCTAAGTGGCCTATATTTTCCTTAATTAAAGTGTGGTAAAGAACACCAAGCAGTTTTCAGATAGTGAAGTTCAATCTTTGTGAATGGCAATATGCCCTAACCTGATTTTTTAAAATATTTCTTTATGCCTATACAGGCATATTTTTAAATCCATGTTTTGAAACAAGAGGCGTGAGAAATTAAAGCTATACAAAAAAACAAAACTGTTGTTATTATTAGATAAATTTTCTGGCACATATTACATTAAAATGCAAGATTTGTGAAAGGTGAATTTGTAAATTTGGCCTTGGATGCTGTTTATTTCTGCCCTTTGGAAGGTTTTATATACATAAGATGTAAGAAACCTATCATGTATTTTTCAAGCACTGTAGATATTTCTCTGTACCTATCTGATGCATTGTAAGCTTCCAAAAAGGAGACAGGAAGAGTGTATACAGCAAAATGGTATGTGTCATCCGGGAACTTCAGTACAAATTCTAGGCACTTCTCTGTGGTTTAGGGTTTCTTTTTCTCCACTCTTTTCATTTATGGAATTGCTGGTCACAGAGAGTGTTTAATTATGCACTTTAAGTAATTGCTGACCACACAATTTTTGCATTGACCAGAGCCTTCTTTTCTTTTCTCTTCTTTTTTTCAAAAACTATTTATAGTCTTGTAATCAGTCTCTCATATTCTCTCTCAACGATGCTTCAGGTTACTGTGTTACCCCAGCTCTCTTATTTCCCCTGTGACTTCTTTTATTTCTGTTCATCAAGCCAACCGCTCCCTTGTGTGCTGTCTATAGATTTTGGTGGAACTGCTATATAAGTGTCAATAACCTGCAGCAAGTCTTGACATGCACTGAGAATTGATGCCTGTCGATTTCTGCATCAATGCTGTATAAGAAAATGGTATCCAGTGGGCATCCCCTTTATTTTTCCTAGGAGTGTTGCTATCATTGGAATTATCGTAATAATAACTACTTCAGTTTATGCTTCCTGCTGCTGTAAAAACACAGTGTACCTTATTTGGTAGATCAGTTTTTCAGAATTCAAATCATGTGCAATCCACATGAGACTGTTTGAGCATCTGTCACTCTGAAAGTGGTTGTACATCATTATTGCTATAGTTAACATAACCATGATTTTTTTTCAACCCAGTGGCCAGGGTTCACACAACAGAGTAAACCGTACACTAACTACATAGGGTAAGTTTGCACAATGTGTGATTGTGTATTTCAATATGTTAATGCCCTAATCACATTTGGAAGATTGCACTGCACTCTACCTGGGGCTGCCTTTGAAAACCAGTCAGAAGCTGCAAGTGGTCCAGAATGTGGTTACATGGGCAGTTATGGGACACCCCGGTATATCCATGTGACACCTCTGCTGGACAAGCTGCACTGGTTACTGGTGAGCTTCTGGGTGGAATTCAGGGTGCTGATTGTCACCTATAAAGCCCTTCATGGCATAGGACTGGTTACAAGAGGGACTATCAACCTTCATTGCTTTTGCCCACCTCATGAGATCTAGCAGAATGTCCTGTCCATGTCCTGTCCTTGAAAATCCTTGTCATCTAATAAGTCCCAGGAAATCATGCTATCATTCCAGAGGTTTGGAATGATAGCATGCCTTCAAGAGCAAGCCTTGAAGATGTAGGGTTTTTTCCCCCTAAGCCCTGGGATAAGGAGTGGTTTCCTTTGCCTGTTCAATTAATTAATTAATTAATTAGATTGTTTTTATCCTGCCTTCATTATTTTTATAAATAACTCAAACATACCTAATACTCCTTCCTCCTCCTATTTTCCCCACAACAACAACCTCGTGAGGTGATTTGGGCTGAGAGAGAGTGACTGGCCCAAAGTATATTACTACGTCTTTTTCTTTTCTTTTTTCTTTTTTAATTAGTTTTATCAGGTCATACCTTCTTATTGGTGATTTTTAATTGGTGGTTCTTTATTGTAGGTGGCCTAGAATTTGGTTGGGCAGCTCTATAAATTTGATGTAAAATGAATAAATAAATATTAATACAAACACAGCCTTTCTCTCTTTCTACATGAAAGAACTAGCAACTGTATGGCAATTGTGCTCAGATCAGAAAATTCCTAGTTTAAATCTTGACATTGCTGCAAGTCATGCTTGGATATTCTGATTTTTTTCTCTCTCTATATGCTTTTATACTTCTGCAATATTTTCTACACAAAAATCTAATCTCACTTGCACGTCCCAATTCCCTTTATCATTCATTTTCTGTGTATTAGTTGTTCATTTTATTTTCTGCAGCTATAACAATTACAGTGACAGTTACTATTTTTCTTTAGCATTTACAATTTTTAAATCCTGCCAAGATTTCAATTCAACCTAAAACAACTTTAATTAAACTTCAAAATATCCCATGTATATCTAATTGCTTGAACTTTTCTAGATCTTCAATAGACTGCTGCAGAATCATTTACATAATAGCTATTTTACTTTTAAAAAATACATACTGTCAGAGTGTCTCTCTGTGGATGCCGATATGTGTGTACGCTTTCAGATCGGTCCATTGAGATGGCAATTATATTTCATATATAAAATATCCACTGTAAAAGAGTGTAGACAGAAGGAAATTCAAAATGGTAATTCACCAGGTCTCAAGGGGTTGTAGTACCTTTTGACTGTCAGCTGCACATCATTCTAGATGCTAGTTTAAAGTTGAAAGGCCTAGATCACTTGGGTTTAGTTCACGGGCGAGCAGTAGTTTTCAAATATTTTATCCTGCAGGGAGTTTCTTCTTGATAAACTCATCTGCCAACGTGCTATTAGGATCTTCCAAGAGACTTCAGTGCATTGTCAAGGACTCTAGGATATGTTCTAGACATATGCTCAATTAACCATATGGCAGAGGATGAATGTGTTTTGGTCGAAGGTTTTGATATTGTAATAGAAAAGGCAAATATCTAAGTGACTTTTCCGGCTCATAGATCTTACCAAAAATGTGTGTGGGGTGGGGGCGGTACTGTTTAGTTTTGTTTTTATGTTTTGGCTGTTTGAACACTTGCCCTGTTCTTCTGCCCAGATTTTTGTGTTCAGCTTTCAGACTTCATAAACTAGTTCATATGCCAAGATCGTCCCAGGATGGTTGAAAATATCTTCTATCCTTAATTAGTGCTTGTTAAATACACTATGTCTGATTACTTTTTAAAACCAATAATTAGGAAATAAAAACATCTTTGGTCGTGTCTTATGAAATAATGGTAAAGACCCTCTTGTGACTACATAAGTCCTGTTGACAACAGTTTGGAATGGTTTTCCATTATGTTCAGGGATTTATTTATTTTTTTTAAGTATTTTCTACTCTAGTCTATAGCTGTAGGATTTTCTGGTAGTTTTCCATCCAAACACCTACCAGCCCCAATTCTACTTAGTTCTTTCAAGAAGACCCAGAGTATTGCTTTCTGCTGAATTATACAAATCAGACTAATTGTTCTCCAAGAATTACTGATTCCAATTGTGCAGAATAAATATTTAATATCAAGATAGTACATTAATAAGGTAAAACATTGATATCACCAAATGTAGAATGCAATGCCAAAATGATTAATTTCCCTTTGATTTGAGCCAAAAGTTTTGAGTTATCTTCTATAAACACTATTGCTGTTATAGCTATTGTATTATAATATCATAACAGATATGGTTGTTTAATTTTAACTTGAGAATTAGGTAAGGAATGATACTGCTGGGGGTTAGTAGATGGCTAGCAGATGGTTAGAAAGAGTTAGAACAGTGAGAGTGTTAGTGAAAGTGGAGAGAAGAAGGAATGTGAAGGTGAACTTGAGATGATAGGTGAAAGTGCTGGGCAGAAGGAGCTGCAATGGAGGTTGTGTGATGGTTGTGAAAAGTTTCTAGGATGAAGGAATTCAGCCATGCTAATCAAGATTCTGTCTTTGTTTCAGCAATAAAGCTACCCTGGAGGTACCTCTGCCCTTGGAGAGCAATATGATTGTTGACTAGAGCCAAATGGAGCTGCTGGTGCCATCAGCCGGGTGGATTGTTTGAGGAGCCATCAGCAGTTGCTCTAGGTGTTGTTCAAGGTGCCATCAACAGGTTATTCCAGGTGGCATCAGCAGGGTGGGTGGTTTGAGGGTGGTTTGAAGAGTGGCTGTGGTCACCACTGCAATGAAGACAGAAGTGGAAGCTTGAGAGTTAAGAGTTAAACCTCAAACTTCCTGAAGGCTCACCCTCATTAGGGATAGCAAGAGGATGGTGGAGGAGTCACTTATTATTTGTATTATATGTGTGTGTGTGTGTGTGTGTGTAACTTTCTTATGCCTGTCTCCTATGCTCAGCTGTGTGTTACCTCATCTTAGCAGATTAGTGTCCAAATGGCAATTTACAGGTAGCAAAGCTGATGGGGAGAGAGTTTAAGGTTACCATTCCAAGCAGCCTATCCATGTTCTTGGATACCACAAATTGAAATTGATCTAATCTAACTATGCAAGAGAAATTATGAGACATCCCTACAGCTGAATTTGCATGAAAGGTAGTTTCCAAATAGATATGAATAAAAATAAAATTAAAAACAGGTATGAATAAGAGATTTTCTTAAAAAAGAAAGATATTACAATAAAACCACTGAAGATTTTAGCAAGCTGTTAGCATACAGATACAAAATTTACTAACCAAAACCCAAAACCAGTCCTGCCTAAATTGAGCTTTATGTTGTGTCTTATCAGATCTGAGTTAAGTCTTTTAACTGTTTTTTAGCCATCTAAAACGAACGTTGCACTTGGTTGCTAAAAGATGCTTATTATTTTATTTCCACACCTATACACTCAAAATTAAAACAGCAACACCATCTACAAAAAAATCAGTCATGCAAGTGAAAAGCTGCTGACCCTTGATTTACACTAATACTCCTGATTTTAGAACCATGTTTTCTGGCTGTCAATATAGAAACTTAACTTAATCCTGATGCTTGAATCTTAAAACAAAGATGATTCATATTAAATATATCTAAGGGACTCACTGATGTTTGCAAATACCCATATGGATAGTGGACATCTTTACTTCACAATACTAATCATAAGACATCTTTTCAGAAGCAGTAGCAAGCAAACTACTTCCCAAGGGCAATTATGGAAAAGCAACAAATGTAATCAAAATGCAACAATGTATTTTCTGGGAAATAAATTTCCATAAACATTGTTTTAACGGCAATAGTTAAAGTGCAGATATAAATTTAATTCCAGGCAGTAAACAAAACTGTTACTTTTTTAGCAGGTTATTTTTACACAGATGAATTATTATAATTCAGGCAAAGCCTATGTATGTGTCACTGTGATCCTCATTAAAGGAACTACAGCAAAGAGAATATTTCATGTATTTTCAGTGTAGAGCTTCACTCACAGTACTTACTCTTCTCCCTTAAGGACATAGTCTTTTCATTAGTGAAAAATGAGCAAAGAAATTCAAACCCAGCTTTGTGAAAATGATGCACTCCAACTGTTTCAATTCCTTTTGTTTCAATGACCCTTTATTTATTCACTTGTTCATTCATTCAATATGCAATAGAAAAAGTTTCATTCCTCTTTTAACAATACTGCCCTGTCTAGGCTTGACTAAAACAATAAAGAACATGTGTCTATGCACATTTTCTACTTTACGTGAATCAATGAAATAGATTCTTATTTATTATACCTGTACACTCGTTGCTTCCATTTTTCAATTAAATCTTCATTACCTAATTATCTTCTCCAGCTGAGCACCTTATCACTAATTTAATCCTGATTATATCTTTTATCTGGGAGTTACCTGTGAGATTTTATTAGCAATGTAGAAACCTCCAGATTAAGATCTGGCTAATAACTAAATTTCAGCTATTAGCCAGGCACACATTTCAGCCCCATATAGTGTTCATACAGAGAGACAAAGACAGGCCCAAAGTCAAACAGTAAGTCAGGAAGACACTGGAATAAGGAAGATACTAGTTCCAAATCCAATTCCTTAACTGCTATAATGTCCTGCCATGTTGCCTCACCATGATGGTGATGGTGGGTGTTCCTGGGAGGGATGAGTGAGGAATGCTAAGAGTATATGGTTCACCAGGGTCATGCAAGGCATGAAGGCCATCCCAACTGTGGAGTCCTTGGGGTCAACCCTGAGCTACATGTATTCTCTTCTATTGGTGCCATCCCAACTGCTCAGCTAAAGCAAGCAGGCACCCACAACAGGCAGAAATGACTTGGGAAGAAGCTGGAAGCAGAAGATCACTTTAGTGACAATGGCAAAGGCATCATTTCCCACTTTGTGGGAGAAGGCAATGATAAACAACTCCTATATTTTATTAAGAAAACCAAATGGATAGACAAGATAGAGTGATTTATGACATAATGCAAGATGATGGGAGTCTCAGATCAGATGGCACTAAACATGCTACTGAGGAAGAACTGAGGAATCAGGAAGCATGTACATGGTGAAGCTCAACAGAGTGAAAGACTAATTTACTATACATTGAACTCTAAGGATCAGCAAATTGAAATGGACTGTAAAAGAACACTTTCACTCAGAAGATCTTGTTTTTTCCTACTCAGGTCATGAGAAGCAGAAGCAGAAGCAGAAGAAGAGGAAGTGGTGTTGCTTTCATAGTCAGGAAGGGTATAGCAAGAAAAATGTTTGGTAACAATGCAATCAATTACCAAATAATATCAATCAGACTTCACAGATAACTCTTTAATATTACAATTATCCACCTTTATACTCCAGCCTCTGATGCAGAAGAAAAGGAGGTTGATGAGTTTTATGGTCACATGGTAGATACCTTCTACCTTTTAGGGTCAGCTATGAACAGTAAAGGAACCAGCAGTAAAGAAATACTCCACAGACTATCACTCAGTCGAGTAGCAGTGAGGGCCTTGGAAAATATATTCAGATGCTAGGACATTTTTATTCATTTATTTATTCATCACATTTATATATAGGTGCCCATCTCACATATATGACTCTGGGTGGCATACAATAAAAACAGATCATAAAAGCAAACTTTAAAAATTATACCATAATAAAAACTATTACCAATAATAATAATAATAATAAATATTAATATTAATAAAAAGGACTAAGAGAGAGCATCTTGATATTATGTACAGTGTAGCCATCTCACCAGTTCTCCATTTCCCTTAGATCCCCAAGCCTGCTGACATAGCCACATTTTAAGGGACTTCCAGAACATTGGAAGAAATGGTGCCAAAGATCAGAAATATGTAGACAATGGTTTTTCTGTGACACTCTACAGAAGAAATAGTTGGACTTTGAAGAAGCAGGATATAAAGAGTAGTGATACTTCTAGCTGTTGAGACTCTGTAGCTTCAAATTAAGGCAAATGGTTTAAACTCTGATAGTTTGAAAGACATCACTGTTGTTTTTTCCCAGCTGTTTTACAACAAACAACCATCTAATAAGAAGCCCATTTCATACATTTGGATAGAGACCATTATACATAACACCATACAGCATATGAAAAGGCTAAGCTAACTGTTGATAGTTAACATTTACAATATTCTGTATGAAATATCATCTGAGTCTGATCCAGCCTCTGTTCTAAAAGCTTTAACCATTGTTAAGATGAGAAGAATACAGTAGCTTGCTGGAGTGACACAGAAAGGTTGGTTTATTACCCAACTGGCTCTCAGTCATGCTGATTAGCAACAGAGGTGAGGCTGTTAAAAGTACAAGCTGCTGCGTCAGGTCTTAAAAACCAAATGTAGTGAAAATGTTGAGATCAGCAGCATAGAACAGAAGGAAGAAAGATGACATAAGCAACATCTAAGTCAGAGAATCTATATTTTTTAAAAAATAACCAGCCAGCAGAATGACAGGAATGGGAAGAGGCCTCTTCTTGTTAGGCCTCACTGACACCTTATACATATTGAGAAAGCATACCAAAATTGAGTCCGCCCTTCTCTTCAGCTGTGCAGGAGCACTGGTATCAAAGAAGAAACTGCCTTGTCATTTTTAAATTGTTTTCTCAAGGAAGTACCATTTATCCTAGAATACGGGTGGGCAACTTTTAAAGGCTCATAGGAAAGTTGCAAGAAACCATCAGGTGATGTATTATTTTTCAGCTTGCGTTTTTTCTCCTTGTGTTTGGATTTGGGGTGGGTGGCTGGGTGGGGCGAGGATAGAAAAGGGTGTGATTTATTCCCTCTTCTCATTCCTACCCTTTTAAAGGAAACAAAAACAATGGCGCCAGCTTTTGGACATTTTGTTACCAATTTTCAGCAGCCTCAGCTTGGGGTGCTGGAAGCTCATAAATGAGATGCTGGCTTTCGGTCTGGTGATATCTTTATGGAGATATGTTTATGTGTTTGTGTGTGCAGCCTTTTATGAAAATATATCAGAACGTGTTTAGTATCTAATTTAACCAAAGGGACCCAGGGGGACTAAATGGAGTCTTCATAAACAAAAATAATATGCGCCATCTCAGGTACATTATGCTGACTTTCCTTTATTATTTTGGAGGTTTTCTGAACAATTATATGTTATCTGAGATGGCTAGTGTAGTGCATTAAATAAAAATAGATGTTAGGCTTCAGAAGTCTTATGCAGCATTATATCTTCAGTTTCCATTTCCTACATTAGGAAATAGGGGCCTAACTAAGAGGATGGATAATTATTTTATTGCAGTAGTATTGGATTCAGGATAGATTAGGGAATACTGAAAGCAGAGAAATCAGTATTATTGTTTTCAATAGGAATTAAATCCAAGTCACTCAATCTATTCATACATGAAACTTTGCATATTCAAAAGCACGATGTAAAAATCAATTGTTGTTTAAAAATGCTAAATTTCATGCACATGTACAAGCACCCCACAAAAATCAGTGGAACAGGCTACTAGGATCTAACTGATTCATCTGGCAACCATTAAAGTAGCAAACTGGATATATCAAGAAATAACAAACAACATTTTATTTATTGTGGATAGGATGTTTGCTGTCTCTGAGATCTATAATATCTATAGACCACTGTAAGAGATTAGGATTTATAAATTGTACTGATTTATAAAATTGCTGGGTTTATATTTTTCTTGAAATGTATCACAATGTGCTAAATTAAATATGTCTAAGTATGTAGATAGGATTTTAGTAGATACATGAAAATTTCCATTCAGCCTCTGTGTAAGATCAGTGTAATTAAAGCAAATACTACATTGAGAAAAATGCATATTTTAAGAAAGATAACTGATGTTAATCTTTATAGGATATTTTACACAGATAGACCAATTAACAAGGGGAAAAAAAAAACAACTATGGCAGGCCAAGATTCCTCAAATATCTGGACAAATGGAGGTTGCCTTAGCTTTAATTTTCTAGATTTTCAACTTTACCATTGGCCTTTTATATTAATATCTATATTCTTGTAAAATGAGAACCTTTCTGAATATTTCCTTCTTTCAATCTATTTAGAAAGTAAATGTGTAACCCCTCTGAAATCTTGAGAATAAGGTCTCAAAATAGCAAACAGGGACCTTTGTTTCTAACCTTTAAAGCCACTAAACCTATTTGGTTATTAATTGGTAAGCAACTCAGTTGACATGAGAAATTGACTCTGTGCAATAATCCAACAATGGAAATAACAGGGAAGATGTTCTACCAGAATGCCTTGGCCAAACAAGGGATAATTGTTTTAAATCAATAGTTTTATAATGGTTGATTAAAAACATTGAGAATTTTCCTATAACATCCATTTGGCAATATATACAATTGAAATATACTCACAGAACAGTATGGCCCAGATACTTTAGCAGCTTCAGAGAAAGCAAGAATATTAGGATCTTCAAGAGATAAAGCACTACACGTAAAGCTAATAATTCATTCTTATATGGAATTTAAAAAATAGAATGAAGGTTAGCATTAGTTATATACCTGGCTTGTGGAATGAAGAATTGGACTATCTACTCTTAGAAATTCAATGAGTTCAGGTCTTAAGAAATATAAAGCATACTTCTTATATTTTAAGAATGAAGTTAATTCATCAACAAATATTATTTTGTGTCTATTGAACCCCTCAAAGTATGTTTTTAAAAAGGTTGGACATCAGATTTTTTATCCTGGCATTGTAAAAAAAAAAAAAAAAAAAGGGCTCTTCAATATATATGATTTGATCTTGTCCAGTCATTGTTTCATTTTGGTTTCAAATCAGAGCATATGTTAATACAATGTTGGGAAGAAATATAATAAAGATATAAATGTGAAGTTAAATTATATTCCTAAAGTACGGCATTTGAAGAGCTTTGGCTTTACTGAGCCTTGGGCTCAGCAAAGAGGCTAATCTTAGGTAAATGGAAAGAAAATTGTCCTCCTGATAAAGAAAAGATTTATGATGTGAGTCTGTTATCTATTCTGAAAAAGTCTATATTCTAAAAATGAGAAGATAAAGCGATAGGTTTCCTTATGGTCTAGATTTAATGATATTTTTATGGAATCTATTAACTACATATTGATATTGGATATAATAGGGAACTTTTTTACTAATTCCTTCTGTTATTGTTACATTTAGTTTATTTCAATCTCTATAATGTATGTAGGATTTTTAAACTGTATAACCAGCTCTGTATTTTGTTTTGCTGGTGTTGTACTACTATGTATATATTAAATGAGTAGGGTGAACTATTCCACTAGTTTTTATGCTTATCAAGACCCACTTTTCTTTCCTTGTTCCATAGTTGAAAATATTACTGAAATAGACTGAAAGATACCTGTCCTTCATATCAGTTGCATCTCAGTCTTTAAGACTTAAACTATGAGCTCAAGGAAACTTTAAAAAGCAATCAAAGCTACATTCGGAATGGAAGTTGAACACGTGTTTATTTATTTGCTTGTTTAACATCTTTCTATGCCAACACAATCAAAAAACTCTCAGTGAAAAAAGTGTTATTTGGAGTAAGCCTTGGATCTCAAAATGTTAATATCTATACTTCCCTTTGTTATTTACTGTAGATGGTGACAGTCTGCAAATAGTACTATACCTGCAATGTTCAGAATTGGCATTGAAATGGCTGGAATTTTGGGTACATCCCAATGAAGATGCTACCTTGTTCTCTTTCTGAATATTAATTTTGATAGTGACTTTTTTTTTGTTTAAATCCCTTAAGGGGAAGATAATTTTTGAATGCTTAGTGGTTTTGCAAGCAGCAGATGGACATTCAAAGTTATTCCAATGACTTCTCATTGAATCTCACTGAAAAAGGAGGCAGATGGCAAGGCAAATTGCTTTAATTTTAATAAAAAGCTTTCATTTACTCTGATTTTAGCACTCACAAATAGCTGTAAGTCAGCTAATGTGCAGATGATTGGAGTTTATCCTTCCTAGTGTGCTGGACAGTTTAGGGAGCTGGCATCGGATATTTAGCCATTGGCATATGAATCTGTCAGACTGAATGCTGCTTCAGCCTGATGATTAATTACCGCAAACTGATGGCTCTTTTGGTGGTCTTGATGGGGATGTTCTCCTTCTGCTTCCTAATAACTGCGCTTCCACATCTCTAGAAGAATAAGGGTTTGGGCTAGGCTGTTAGGGAAGTTTATGGAAATGTGAACGTTATCAGAGATTCAGATCAAAGATTGGGACAGTTTGCCTGATGATGCTATGAATCACAGAGGCAAGAAATCTGCCAAATTTCAGAAGGAAAGATGGAGAAGATAGTGGGGCATGATTTACTTTTAATGTAGAGTTAGTTTAGTGTTGGCTCAATTGGCATTGAGTTAGATGAGAATAAGACACAATCAAATGGATGATGGCTATAAAAAGCAGCAGCCAGCATTTTTCCAAGCAAGAATCCAATGCCCTTATTCTTTCAGATCCCAGAGATTTATCCACACTTTTAAAACATGCAACTTTATGAATTATCTGATATAGTCTTTATTAGCATAATTATGAGCATGGCGGTTTAAATATGATTTAAATATGAATAAATGTCTCTGCTGTTTGCATATGGGTATAAAGGACAGAGAATGAGCTTCTGAGATTTTAATATCATTCAGGTTTTTAAGCTGGCTGGACTATAAAACTGATAGATTAAACAAACAAACAAATACCATTCATATGTATAAAGTACAAATTACATAGTTTTAAAAACCCCGGTTTCTACTACATGTCTGATGTAAGAAAAAGCCTCCTTATTTTTAAATGCTATACAATCTCAAATATAAAAAGAAGAAAAATCTGACAGTCTGTAACTGCTAGGGTGGGTAGATTAGTGCCATCTTTGCATTTATTAAGTCTATTATTTGAAAGGTTAGTGAAAACATGTGCCCTGCTGAGATTTCAACATTGCACAGCTTCTTACAAAATCCACACAAAAACCCAAGTTAGAATCCTGTTCAGAATGGAATTATTTCAAAAATGTGCCATTCAGCCTCAACACTGGCTCAGCATGCAGGATGTTATTCTAAGGTGGAAAAAAAATTACATGGGAATGATTGTAATTACTTGATTTATGGATTTTGCTACTTTGTAGTATCCTTATATTATGCTTCCAACTTCACAAGCAAACATTCAGCTGTACGATGTTTTTTCACATAAAGCCAATTGAAATTTTTTTCAAAAGAACTAAAATGGTTTTTTCTCCATTCAACCTGCTATCATAAATTATTTTGCTCGGGATCTTCATGATAGAAGTGAAACATCCAGTATTATCTAAGAGTAGCTGAGGTGTAGTAGAGAAGCATTATCTCAGCTTTAATTTACCAATACATTTTTTCTCATGCATAAGATTGCCTTCATTGAAAAATAAATTTCTGGAATCTCTTTTTTCCTATCTAGACCACATGATCGTGGTAATACCCCAATCCTGGGTCACATTCCACATTTTACAGGATTGGATAGAGACTCAATCAATTTTGGAAAATGAGCAGGACAGTTTTTATTCCTAACCACTTCACTTTAGATCATAACTTGGTCCTATGACATCTTACTGAAAAGTTTAGCTGCAGGAATAGATCTGTACTATAGGTAATTTTATAGGTAATTATTATAGGTAATTTTATAATTTTATGATATCAAGATAAATCCTTTGGGAAAAGTTGAGTAACACAAATACGAACAGGTGTTTCCTGTTCCTAATTCAGCAACTTTATAATAACTCCTGAGTTAGAATTAGACGCAACCCTCAAGGCATTTTGTCTACCCCAATCCCTGTTTTAAAAGGAGTTTGGTAAGGCTGCATCTCAGCCCCTACCTTATTCAACCTCTATTTAATCTCCCTAGCAGGCAGAATAATTGATTCAGGCTTCTTCCCCCAAGCCCTTCAAGATTGTAGATATTCCACTCCATATGTTCATGATGCAGCTAATCCTTTTATTAACAAAGTCACTTGGATTGAGATGGGGTAGCTATAGAAATTGCATAAATAAACAAACACCTGTAGGTCGTAGGTGAGCATTCAGAGCTTTCACCTATTAGTGTTAAGAAATTAATGACCACAAAACTAAAGTGGTTGTTTTTGCCAAGAAACCCAAAAGATTTAAATGGGCCATTGAAGGAAAGGAAATTGATCAAGTTAAAAGTGTCAAGTATTTGGGGGATTTGCTCCAGTATACAGGTGACTGGAAGATGTACAGTACATTGATCATGCTGCTTCACAAGCACAAGAGTACAGCAGCTACTTTGAATTTTCTAAGACAAAGGGTAATTCAGCCCCTCATAAAGGAATTCCCAGGGAGAGACAGCCAATGGGATGTCTCCTATCTTTTAGCAGACCATAAAACCACTACTACTTATAATGTAGCCAAATTTTGCCTCACTGCTACAAGAGTGAGGCAACAAATATTGTCCAATAACACTGGATTTCTTTGATACCTTTAAAGACTCCCCCCCCCTTCCCCTTTCCTTTCTTCCTCTTTAACTCATTTAACTTTTTTAACTTGCCATTTTAACGTATATTTAATGTATGTGTGTGGTTTTACCTGCCTGCCTACCAGACAAAGGGTAAGAAATGCAGATGAATAGGTCTGAAACTTTTGATAGGAAAACCCTTTGCCCAAATGTTGCACGCTGCTCCGTTTGAACCATTGTCTCACTATACACCACTTGAGGGAATACAAACAATATTTTTGCCACCTTTTTCTAAGTGCCTAGATATGTATCCAGAAAGAAAGCAGGATAACAAAAAGGGAAGGTGAGAGCAGGGCTGTTAATTCTCACCTTTTGACTCAAACACCACTTTTTCCTCACAGGACTGATTCCATTAGTCCAGACAGACCAATTTCAATCTTTGGGGAAACCAAGCAATTCTGGGGAAACTTACTTTTAATGCCTTGCCACTTCAGCAACTGCTTCTTCTGGAATACACTCAAGCTAAAAGGATTTTTAGTGAAAGGGTCCTAGATATATAATTCCAGAATGAGGTCAACCATATTCTGGCCACAAAAGAGCCCATACAGTTTATTCCAGATGGAAACCAGACAGATACTTTACTAGCTTAGCACCTCCTGCCCACCAGAGAACCTTTCTTAGAACCAGGTTTGGTTTTTTTACTCTCTTCAGTTCTTAATGGGAGATTTACTAAACTCTCCATGCGTAGGAGAACCTGTCCACGCAGGGCAAACACCACTGAGACCATCACACATATGCTTTTACACTGTCCTTATTACCAGTGTAGTCGATAAACTTTCATTCTTCCTTTATTGACATGTTTTATAGATCATACTGAAAGTTTTCTTGTCCCAGATAAGGAACCGTTTGTTACATATAATGTTGCTAAATTTTGCCTGGCAGCAATTAAAATCCATAAACAGATAATTAAGGGTTCTGGGCATGGGTAAACTCACTGAGAATTCCTCTTTTATTTTTATCTTTATTTTCATCTACTTTTAATTGCTACCACAATTACTGATAGTCTGTGCTTAAAGTGGAGAGCAATTCCTTTCAAATTTTAAATAGCTAGGTTCCCCTCTAATCATTTTTTTTTTTTTTAAAGGAAGCTCACTATCACCTCTGATTCCCTGGGAGGTTACGGTTTAAAAAAAGTTTTATTTTGGGGGTCTTAATTTAACTCTTAATACCCAAGTAATTATATTATATAATAACAATCTATTATATTATTTCCTTATAAAGTTATTTTATTTTATTTTTAACATTTTAATCAGTACACTTAAACTCTTTATACTCACTTCCTGTATCTATTTTACCTTTTCCTTTAATTCTCAATTTTCCTTGGTATTTTATAATTTTAGATTTGTCTAAAACTTTGGTCAAAGACCGTAATGAACTTGAACAACAATAACAAAAAGAACAATAAAAACATTTCTCTATGTTAAATGGCTAAAGCAAATTAAATCCAGTATGAAAAAGAAAAGAGAACTCTGCCCTTAGGTTTATATATAAAACAATAGGGATGAGTTGAATTTGTTGTTCTGCTATCCTGAGATCCCAATAGTTGAATTCTGAGAGGAGCTCAGATTTAAATGTTTTATGTGTGTGTGTGTGTGTGTGCACAGGTGCATGTGCACATATACACTGAAATACATGCAATATAGGTAGTGCAATGTACATTGCATTGTATATGTGCAGGTGTATGACAGGAGGTCTAAATCATTTCTTGGGAATTATTTTTGAAATATGTTCTGCTAAATACAGTGCACATGTGTGTATACACTCTTATAAAGTTAAACTGAATTAATATATACACATTTAAAACATCAGAATGCACTAGAAGCAGCTTTTTAAAAAAAAAAAAATTCTTACTGTCCAGTTGCTTTCTAATATCATATATTCATATAATCATCCATTGAATTTATATCCCAGTGTTATCTCATGACACTTGAAGATATACAAGGGATACACACACACTCACACACACAAACATCTGCAGTAAGATTAAAACACAATATTCTTTATTGTTTCAGATAAAGAAATAAGAAGAAATCATAATTAAAAATATATTAACAACCACTTAAGGGTTCTTTATACTGCCCAGAAGCATATCCTATACATCTTCCTCTATAAGAACATCAAGCATTCTACAGAAGAAATTATTACATCATATAAGTCCTTATGTTTATTACATTTTTCTTTATTACTTTCTGTTGGTTTTGCAAAGAAAAAAAAAGTGGTATTTATAGGAACTTGATTTACTGTAGATGTAAAATTTCCTAACAGTGCTTCAGGCTAAAGTGATATCTGGAGCTGGTGATAAAACTTTAAGTAAAATGACATAATTAAAACATTAGTGAGGAATGAAATGAATAAAAGATGCATGTATCCATACCCAGGAATTCAACTGATGGAGCTACAGCTGTGGTGTACCTAACAGACATACAAGCTGCCAAAAATAAGATGTAAATTCTGTCTTGCTGCATAAATGAACAAATTAAATCTTCAAAGCAGGATTTACTGGCAAGACATTGAAATCAATCTCTTTAAAAGGCATTTTAAGGACATAAACAATTGTTGTAGATACCCTGGGCAAAACTAAACATAAAAATGAATTGCCTTTGAGGCAGAAGAAAATAGTTTCTTGCAGTGAGCAATATTGCAATGTCTCAGCATGAGTCTAAAATCCCATTTTGGCAAAGAGAGAGAAAGAGATGCACAGACACATACTCCATAAACAGATTCATAAGAAGCTTTTGACCATCATGTTAGAAATTTTGAGATTCTTGGCTGAACACGTGCATGAGATTCTACTTAGAAGAATGGTGCTCATGTCTGTAATATAGTGGGATTTTCCCCCTTGCTCTCCATAGATGGAATCTCAGCAGTTCCTCTCAGAAAGAAGGGGTAGCTCACCTTAATCTAACAGCAACTTTCTCCCTGCCTTTTTTCTTTTTTTTAAGAAAACTTGCCGAGCCAGACCAAGTTCCCATAGTAAGGGGTGATCAAGTTGCTTCTTTGGAGTGTGAGTACTGTTTTTGGAGCAATTTCTCCCATTTGCAATAGGGAACACTTCCCCTTAACTGCCCCCTTCCCTCCCCACACTAAGAAAAGAATTGCATGGGATGAGTGATAAAACTGATCTAAATAGTTATTCAATTCACATTCAGGTCAGAACTAGATTGGTGGCAGGCAAGGAAGAATGTTAAACCAAGCTACCTTGTTGAACACTCGTAGGTATCTTAATGATAAAGGATGTTCAATCTGTCATTCACCGATAACCAGAAATATGAGAAAGAATTTATTCATGAGCAGAGAAAGAATCTGACTAGAGTATGGAGCCCAACCAAAATAGATATGGGAGGTTCTCTCATATTTGCTTGATAGATGAAGGACAATTTTGTCCCAGATTCTTAAACAGTTAAATATAAACATATGATCCTTCATTCCAATTATTCTCCCATGGATTCATTCCAGAGTGTGGAGACAAACCTCTGCTATTTTTTTTTTCCTTAAGCAAAAAAAAAAAAAAAAGGAAACTTTTGTTTATGTATGTTTATGTAAAAGGGGGAGAAAGAAGAGGGATAGAAGTAAAGAGGAAGCAGAGAGATGAACAAGGAGTGAGAAATGAGGCAGTTAGCTCTGTTTTTCAAATTTATTTTATGGATCACCTCATAAAATACAAGAGATAATATTGTCATCTGAGGAAATGTTGGTGAGATGCGTAAGGAAAAAAGTTATCTGTTATTTGATGGACAGTAGCTGCCAAGGTTAGAATCCACAAGTATTGGGTTCTCTGTGGCTACCAGATGGGAGTGGATTAGTTAAGAGTATATCACTGCAGTATGAGGAAAATATACCTTTGGGTGAAAGAAGCAAGTTTTTAGAGGCCTCAGATGAATGGGATCACCTTAATAACATTGAAACATAAAGGAATGTGCAGCACCTTTGAAGCTGGTACCTTTGAAGCTGGTGTGAACTAAGCTGATTGTAAACTCCTTATCACAAACATCCCCATAGCAACTTAAGGGAGGATGCCTTCTTCCTGGCATTTGGCACCTTGAACTAATTAGTTTTTTCTTTCCTTCTTCCTAGTAGATAGCAGTTGTCCTTGTAGATAGCAGGTAACAGAGGGGCAGAAAGTAACTTGAGAAGTACAGTAATACCTCAGTTCACGAACACTTCTGTTCATGAACAATTCGGTTCACGAACAGCACCGTTCGCAAAATTTTGCTTCCGTTCGCGAACTCCGCATCAGGTGATGAACGCGACCCGCGTCCATCTTCCCTGCTCTGACACGTAGTCATGGCTTCCTGTAGGCGAGGGGGACTCTTCCTCCAAACAATAACTGCCTCCCCACCCGCCTTCCTGTCCTCCACGGCAGAAGTCACCTCAAGCAAGGTTAGGGTTCTCTCTCTTCATACTGTACTGTGCAGTACTTTGTTTCATATTTTTGGGGTTTTTAAAAAAATACATATGGTTCAGAACGGATTAACCTTATTTACATTGAACCTTATGGGGAAATTTGATTCGGTTCGCAACCAATTTGGTTCGCGACCAGAATTGTGGAACGAATTAAGTTCGTGAACCGAGGTACCACTGTATTGCTGATTTAGGTGGGATGCCTGCATCTTCATACGAATATGTATGCATATGCGTTCTTTTTCCCTTCCCCTTCTTGTAGAACTGTATAAATATCAGGGCATCCATTTTGCCTACGGGGGAATGTCTCTCACTAACCTTTGGTGGGTCCCACTCCAGTACGTACTGTCTAATAAACACTGCAGTGAAGCCTTGATTATTTTGTATTTGTGTCCTGCGTTTTGATTCCACACCAGCACTGTTTAATCTGCATTTGTTTCATATTAAAGCTCTGTTTAACTTTAAAGCCCTAAATGAACGATCTTCTTCTGGCTGTTCTCTCTGGTGTATTCTGAACAGTATCAGAATTCAAACTCCATATTCCACACTCAGTTTTAAGTTGTGATATCTGTCCTGTGGAATGTTCTTCCTAGGAAAACCCTCCAAGTGCACATAATTATAGACCATTTCTATAGACAACTTAAGAAGACAAAATGAGTCAGATATTCATACGAAATATTACCAAAGAACAGAAGCTCACCCATTAAAAGAAGACATGCCTTGCAGAGAGATCTACCAAAACACTTCAGCAGATGGAGGCCTGGACTATTTTTTAGAGACAGGAGGAAATTCTTCTTTTTTGAAAAATACATTTTTGGGGGTCTAAATGCAAGTTTGAGGACATTTACCAAACACCATTTCAGAAATACTGGTGAAGTTCCTTCAGAAATCAGATGGCTGCTTTTAAAAATAAACTGCAAAATGCTGTAATAAGAAGATTTCACTTCTGCTCTGAATATTATTTATTTACACTTTGACCTCATGTCTCATTTGCTGCAGTGTTTTCCATCAAATTCCAGAGGAACATAAGCAGAAAACCTCTTCCTTCAAACAAAGTGGAGATCATCACATACCTGGCTGAAGTGATGCATAAGGGGGGTAGATAACATACTCGTAAGCCTTTCCCCATCATCTGCAGTATAATAAGGCTGAGAACCGAAATCCAGCAAACCACAGCATTATTCTTCACAATAAACATCATCACTGCCGCACCTGGGTTGCCTACGCATATATCTTGCTTCTTAAATGCAGCTCTTCTGCCTTTCATTTAATTAAGCCAAGGAATGGCAATGCAGAAAATAAAAACAGCTGAATGCACCCAATCATTGCCAAATTTCCCACTATGATATATTATTTTGACGCTATACTGCAGCTGTACTATATTTGGTTTTAATGTCTTGGAAACAACATTGATTCAGAGATATGGACCTCTCTCTCTCTGTCTCTCTGTCTCTCTCTCTCTGTACAGGCATGAAAGTCAGTTGAGTGACTTTGGACCAGTGACTCTCTCTCAGCCCAACCCACCTCACAGGGTTATTGTTGTAGGGAAAATAGGAGCAGGAGTATTAGGCATGTTTGCCACCTTGAGTTTTTTTTTTTTTTAAATCCCCTCTCACCCCTATGGGTGGTCTGTGTCTTCCTCAATCTCGGGTCCTCTACCAGAGGCCTGGGAGTTTGAGGATTCTGCACAGTATCTTCACTGTTCCTAGCACTGCACTCTTCTGGACAGAGAGCTCCAGTGTTGTTCCTGGGATCTGTTGGAGCCACTTTCCCAGCTTAGGAGTCATAGCCCTGATTGCTCCTACCACCACTGGGACCACTTTGGCCTTTACTTTCCAAATCCTCTCTTGTTCCCCCTTCAGGCCCTAGTACTTCTCCAACTTCTCATACTCCTTCTTCCAGATGTTGCTGGCACTGCCACATCTATCGCTGCTGCTGTTTTCTGGTCATTGTCTACCACCACGGCCAGTACCTCCCTGTCCATCTGGATTTGGAAGTCCCACAGGATCTTAGCCCTGTTATTCTCCACAACCTTCTGTAGAATCCCCCATTTGGAATTGGGAGTGTCTAGCCCATACACTGTGCAGATGTTCCTGTACATAATGCCAGCTACTTGGTTGTGCCATTCAGTGTATGCTGTTCCTCCCTGCCTCTTACACCCTGCCACTGTGTGTTGGACTGTCTCTGATGCCTCTCTGCACAGTCTGCACCTTGGGTTCTATCCAGTGTGGTAGACCCCTGCTTCTGTGGATCTGATGCTTAGTGCCTGTTCTTGTGCTGCTATGATCAGTGCCTCAGTGCTGTCTTTTACTCCAGCCCTTTCCAGCCACTAGTAGGATTTCCCAATGTCAGTCACCTCAGCTATTTGTCAATGGTACATGGCTCTTCCTCTGCTTGAACTTCCTCCCATGTCTGCTGTTGCCTCAGGCATTCTCTCACCAGCACATCTTTGGGTGCCATCTTACTGATGTACTCCTGGATGCTCTGGGTTTCATCCAGGACAGTGGCTTTGACATTCACCAGACCCCACCCACCCTCTGTCTGGCTGGTGTACAGTCTCTGGGTGTTGGACTTGGGGTGGAAATCTCCATACATTTTGAGGAGCTTCCAGGACTTCATATCAGCGGCCTCCATGCCCTCCTTTGGCTATACTATACTTCACTATAGCAGGTTAACTGATGACTGGCACAGCATACATATTGATGGTGTGGATCTTGTTCTTCCCATTGAGCTGGCTCTTCAGAATCTGTCTTATCCTTTGGTGATACTTGGATGTTGCTGTCTTCCTTGCCTCCTCATTGCAGTTCCCATGTGACTGTGGAATACCAAGGTACTTGTAGCTGGTCTTTATGTCTTCTATGTGGCTCACTATGTGGGATGTACCACCCCATCAAACTTAACTACCTTCTCTCTCTTTACTACCATCCAGCCACATTTCTCCAGTCCAAATGACATCCTAATGTCCTCACTGTAGATCCATGTCAGGTGGGTCAGCAAGTCAATGTATCATTCACTCTTAGCATACAGCTTAATGTCATTCATGTAGAGAGGTGACTGATGGTAGTTCCACTCTTGAACTTGTGTATCCAGTGCTTGTGATTTATCTGGCTGAGGGGGTTCAAGCCTATGCAGAACAGCAGTGAGAACATTGCATCTGTGGGTATATGCTGCACTTGATGGCCACTTGTGTGAGCTGTCTTGATTGACTTCCAGTGTTGTTTTGCATAGTTCCAACAGGACTAAGGAGTGTTCTCTTGACTTTGTATAGTGCCAGGCATTCACAGATCCATGTGTGTGGCATTGAGTTGTAGGCTTTCCTGTAGTCAATCCAGGCTGTGCTCAGATTGGTCTGGCCAGACCTTGAGTCTTGGGTGACTGCTCTATCTATGAGCAACTGGTGTTTTGAGCCTCTGGTGTTGTTTTGAATGCCCTTCTGAGCTGTGCTCATGTACAGGTCCATATGGTCCTGTAGTTTGGTAGCTATGATGCCTGATAGGACTTTCCATGTTGTAGGAAGGCAGGTTGTTGACTGGTAGTTGGATGGTGCTGTTCCCTTGTGAGGGCCTTTCACAATCAGCACTGTCCTTCCTTGTGTTAGCCACTCTGGGTGGGAGCCTGCTGCTAGCTGCTAGGTGTTCATGCACTGCTATTAGTTTCTTTAGCCAGTAGGTGTGGATCATGTCCAGATCAGTTGCTGTCCAGCCCTTCATGTTCTTGACCCGCTGTTGGATGTCTGCTATTGTGATGGTGACTGGTTCCTGTTCTAGGAGATTGCTGTGGTCTGCTTTCAGTTCCTGCAGCCACTTTGCACTGGTGTTATGTGTCTTCTCTTTCTCCCATATGTTCTTCCAGTACTGTTGAGTTTCTGCTGTTGGTGGCTCTGCTGTTACTGTGTTGTTGCACTGCAGTTGGGAGTACATCTTGGATGCTTCTTTGGAGAACAGGGCATGTATCTTCTTGGCTTCTGCTTTTCTAGTGTATCTCCTTAGCCTGGTAGCCACTGCTGTGAGCCTTTGTTTAGCAGTCTCTAGGGCTTCAGATGGAGTTAGGCCCTTCTACTTTTTCAGTAGCTGAGTCTTACCCTTAATCTCCACACCCTTCTGTAATTTCACCAGCTGACTAATTTCTCTTCAAGTTGCCTTGATCTTAGCCTCCAACCTCATTTCCGGGGGGGGGGGGGGTATAACAGCAGTACGTACTGCTGTTCTTGATTGTTAGACAAGCATCTCCAGGATTATAGTGGCTATAGTGTATACCAGTTCATTGGTTTGAGTTATGGTGGTAGTAGGGATTGTTGTAAGGGCTCTATTGGCATCCTCTAGCATACTTTCTGATGGTACTTCTCCACTGAGCCTTGGTAATTAGTCTCGAGGGTTGACTGTAGCTAGTTTATCCATGATCTTATGCCTGATATCAGCTGCTGTGCTCTGTAATGGAGGAGGTGGCAATGACATTCCAGCTTCAGGTGTTGGCTGCACATCCAGCTGTTCTTCCAGGTCTTCTTGAGTCCAGGATGTAATGTGTAGTTGGTCTATCTCAAGTTATGAGAACAACTTCACTGTTGAAGCATTGGATAACTAGCTGTTTCTCAGTTAGTGTGGATGTAGGTCTTCTGTCCATCCATAGTTCCCTCATACGTTTCAAATATTCCCTCTCATTAGGTCTAAAGTTGTAGTAGCATTCCATCAATTCCAGGTTCTCTTGTCTCATCCATGTATGGTTTGTTGACTGGACTGATGCATAAAGGGGCTAGATAACATAAGCCTTTTCCTATCATCTGCAGTATAATAAGGCTGAGAACCGAAATCCAGCAAACCACAGCATTATTCTTTACAATAAACGTCATTACTGCAGCACCTCGTTGCCTATGCATATATCTTGCTTCTTAAATGCAGCTCTTCTGCCTTTCATTTAATGAAGCCAAGGAATGGCAATGCAGAAAGTAAAAACAGCTGAATGCAGCCAATCATTCCCAAACTTCCCACTATGATATACTGTATTATTTTGATGCTGTTCTGCAGCTGTACTGCATTTGGTTCTAATGTATTGGAAACAGCATAGATTTAGAGATATGGATCTTTCTCTCTCTCTCTCTCTGTGCATGTGTATGTGTGTATAGGCATGGAAGCCCAACCAACCTCAAAGGGTTGTTGTTTTGGTGAAAATGGGAGGCAGGATTATTAGGTATGTTCATCATCTCTAGTTATATACTGTATATAAATGGTGGGATTTTTTTTTTCATTTACACACACACACACACACACACATTTGTACAATCACCTTGGTAGGGAGTTGTTAGTTTGCACTCATACCAATAGATACACTCATGTGTACCTCTCTAATAGGCAAAGAAACTGTTTCATGAATTTCTCCCTGACCTGTCTAAAAATTATGCACAAGTTTTTGTAAAAGTTATTTTAAGTGACATATATTCAATAAGCCAGTGCTCAGGAGAAAATTGCAAGATTTCAGAAGAGAGAGGGAAGGCAATTCCAGAAAAGAGATAATCCATATAATTTTTATCTTTAACTTCCCATCGTGTGAACACCTTAATAAACAGAAGATTTTTTAAAAGTGCAGTGATAAAGAACCAGCTGATGGGAATTTCATTCATGGAAAGGTTGGGGTCATTTTACTTCTGCTGATATTGCCTGTTCAGCATTGCTCATTCTTAACATTTATACACAGGCTTTATAATATGTTAATTGAACTTTATTCTATATGTCGTTAAAACATTAAGCTGCCCCTGCTGCTAGGAATGTGGCAAGCTATATATTTAAATAGTGAGTGAAACTATAGTCAATAGAATCAGGTAGGAGTGAATGGCACAAATGCCTAGTATTAACTATATAGCTGTACCTCTAGGTATATGAAAAACAATATTGTTATTCTAATACAGTAAGGGGGACCTATGTTCACCACTAATGGTGGAACTTCAAGATGCTTGTCAAGTTCCTCCTGAGTATAATGATTAAAGATAGAGGAAACAAAACTTAAAACCTTATAGTATGGCCCATATAGGGCAGTCACACCAAAAAAAAACAACATTAGTAGATCTGGATGACCAGTCAGATGTTAAGCTTTGTGTGTGCTCTGATGTAATACACACACACACACACACACACACACACACACACTTATTCTTTTTTTCTGCAGATGTATATCTGGGTCCTTCTATACATATGGAAGTGCTCCTTCTATGACGATAAATGTAGAAAGCCTTTGTCCCACAGAAGAGCTATATGCACACCAGAATTCCTTGCACCACAGGGAGGAGCTACATTGATACCAAGATATATTGCTTGCTAAACTGTCCAGTAGATAGGCTTTATACAGAATCTATGGATATCTCTAATTGTAATGCCATGAGCGATGAGAAGCTCAGGTACTGTTGGCATGGTCTGGAATTGCTGCTTGTAGTTCTCAAAATAATTTAATATTTGTTTGTTTGTTTGTTTCAAATTTTCTCTTTGAGTCAGTGTTGACTCCTGGTGACTGCCTGGACAGGTCTCTGCAGTTTTCTTGGCAAGATTTCGGAAGTGGTTTGCCATTGTCTGCTTTCTAGGGCTGAGAGAAAGTGACAGGCCCACTGTCACCCAGCTGGCTTTGTGTTTAAGGCAGGACTAGAACTCTGGGTCTCCCAGTCTCTAGCCCAGTGCTTTAACCACTACTCAAAACTGGCTCTCATAATTTAAGACTTAGGACTGCCTTTATTTATACAGGTGTTTATATATTTAGGCACCTTCTCTTAATTGAACAAAGACTAAAAATGAAATACAATATCAAAGTGCCATGAACAATGCAATGTTTTCACAGAGTATATTAGATAGGAAAGTAACTTTGTAACATCATATATGGCAAGTTTTTGAGGTTGTTTAAGGAAGTCAATGTATTTATTATGAAACTGATACACCATTTCAATCCAGTCCAAATCTAGAGCAATTTATCTATCTAAGCCAATGATGACAAACCTATGCTTCATGTGTCAAAGTTGACATGCTATGGCATTTTGGGTGATACACCAGCATTCCCCAACACCCAACAACAACTATTCTCCCTGTCTGAGTTACCAAGGAAACTGAGTTTGTTTTACTCATATTTCATTTTTGTAATTATTTGACATTTCTTTATATAATACATAGCACCACACATGATTGGGCTGTATTGTTTTTTTTAAATACATGAATATGTAAAGAATTGTTTCTCTTTTGTTTGGGGTGTCTGTGTGACATGCCAGCAGAGTCAAGTTAGGCATTTTCTGAATTTTTGACACGCCGAGCCCAGAAGGTTCACCATCACTGATCTAAGACTTATTTATTGTCTTGTCCTGGCTGAGGCTCTGACAGCTGTCATTGCAAAAGCTGAGCTTCCTCCATCCCAAAGATTAAAACAAACACACAGATACTGGATACATAGTTTTCAGTGACGTCATTTTCAGTGACATGTTACCACTTCTTCAATCTCCTTTCTTCTTCCAGTTTGGGCTCATTGCCTTTCCAAACCTTAAATAGATCACAGAGAGGTTACTTATCTTTTCAAGTCTCTTAATCCTGCTGGTGGGATATCAATATTTACAAAGAAATGAAGACCTTGTCAAAGGTCTACCAAATTCTAATTGTGGCTGCATATCAGTTGCTCAGTACTGTTGACAGCCGATTGCTACATCAGATATTGTTAAATATTTCAAGCACTGACTGTTACATGATGAAGAGAGAAAAAATGTCTCTGCTGTGGGATGAAAGGTTCCTGAAGGTAGTCAAGTGCCAAGCTTGCCTACAGAACATTTGGTTTACAAAGTGCTGGTGCTGAAGATGAGCTATTTGCACCTTCAAAAGTCTCCAGTATGCTAGGAATACCTGCAGAGGGGAGTTCTGAGGAAATCTTTCAGAGACAAAATTCATGAAATATTGCATGGACAGGTAGAAAACAGTCATTAGGTGGAAAATATTGATTTTTGTTGTTGTTGTTGTTGTTGTTGTTGCTTTTCCTTCTCTTGAGCTGTCTTGAAGAATCCTGCACTGGTGATCATCACTTTCAAAATTTCCTCTCCTCTTTTGCTTTACATGCTTACAGCTGTAAGCTATTTAATGTTCCTGATACAGACTAGTTTTGTTTTTTTTTAACCTACAATGCAGGAAAATAAATCTGAAAATGGTCCAGCTACCTATCAAGAAGAGGTGGTGACAGCTGAAGAAGAAAATGTTCTGAAAACATGCCATATCTGTCATTTTATTCCTGTCCACACTCTGATGCTACTGCAAAGGCTATATTTAGAAAGTTAATTGGAGATATAAAAAAAAAAGTAAGGGAGAGAGAAATGAGGAGGAAGTTGGTAGATTTTAATCAAGAGGGCTAAGCAATGTTTTGTTTTGTTTTTACGAACTCATTTTTTGTTCCAAAAAGTTCAGATTTTATTTGGGACTTTTGTATATTTTGTATATTACAACTTGTCAAAATCTTTCCCACCAGGAAATTGCCTCCCAGCAGTACATTTTCTCAGGAAAGGTTTTCAGTCTGTTAACAGAGAACAACTTTTCTTTCCTGCACTCCAGATGAAGTATTGTCTTATTGTCCCATCAGTAGTAGCAACAATAACAACTATTTTTCTTCTTAAGGAATCCTGAAAACCTTCTTACCAAAAGAAAACATTGCTGGGTTTTTCTGTTCTTATCTTTCATTTGGCTGATTTTGTTTAATAAGAATCTAATAAGACATCAGTATCATCATCATGATCATCATGATCATCATCACGTAGATGTTCCTTCACAGCATGAAATTCTGATGGAGACCCCAAGGTTATAAACCAAGGCAAAGGAAGACCAGTAATAGAAACTTCTCCCTTTTCTCTTTATAATTTCCTTCTCTTCCTTCACTGCTAATTCAAGTGATGTTTGCTGATAGACAAACTTTCAGAACTACCAATCAGAAAATATTTTGCACATATTCCATGTTTCTCTCCTTAATGCATTGTTTGCCCATAATTTAAAACAACTATCTAAATTGAGGAAGAATGAATTATCAAAGTGTATTAACAAAGCTAAGCCAAAATGGACAAATTAGTCCTGGACTGCACCAGTGAATAAGTTCTCCTGACAGGTGAACTGTATTTTTTCTTTTGGATAGTCTGTTTCCCTCTTTCTCATTAATGCTATTACTTTTCCTGAAATGTTGTCATCACCAGTCTAGATTCTTTTAAGAGACAGGGCAGTACAGTAGAAAAATTATCACCATCACCCTAAACCTTTTAAGTAAAGAAGTTTGCATTTTTAACTAAAGCCAAAGAGATGTCAGGATCTTGGAGTCCTTAGTAATTTTTCCTACACAATATCACAACAGCATTATGATGAACCTTGTGTGTGTGTGTGTGTGTGTGTGTGTGAGAGAGAGAGAGAGAGAGAGAGAGAGAGAGATGCATTCACATGAGTTATTCAGGCAGGCAGCTAATCAGGGCCATTATAGTTTATGAATCTTTGTAAATGGCATCATCTTGCATTGATGGCAAAGAAACAAAAAAGCTTAGCTGTGCAGTACAAGTCAATGAACCATCTCTGTGGGAATCTAAAGTGAGATTTAGAGTACCAAGCAAATGCTATAATAAACAGGAGGCTGAAGCCACTTTGTAAAATATATACTCAGCATTCCAATAACACGACACTACTTTGCGCATTATAAGAAGGAGAAACCAGCAGGTGTGCTTCCAATTTTTTTTTTTATGCTTCCATAAAGTATGTGAAGAAAGCATTTACCATAGACCCTGTGCCCACTGGGCTGCCATTTTCTCCAGAATGTCTTAGGAAAGATCCCCCCATTTTTCCCTCCCCATTTCGGACTGATAATAACTATTGGGGGGCCTATTAGGATCTTTGACACAAGATTACATGATCTTCTTTTGTGGAGCTTTCTTATGAGGTCACACAACCAGTCCCTTGTCTTTCAGAAAAGCAGTGTTAGTGAGTGGTCTCAGCAGAACAAACTGCAGCAACAGCATGTCAATTACTTTCTCATTGGAACAAAAAAATGCCATGAACTTGGCAGAAACTCTTTCTCCTCGAGAGATGGGCAGCCACTATCTATAGGCTTAGCACTCACTCTTATTAAAATGGAAAACAGAGTTTTCAGAGTTTCAGGAACTGCAGACAACAGGAAAAAGAGAATCAACAGATACCCACATTATTATAGGCCTTTCACCTACAACTATGGCAGAGTGATCTTGTACTCAAGCCAAAACAACTCATAAAAATAAAGAACGTAGGTACAGGAATATTGGTACCCTTGCCAATGCCAAGAATGACTGCCATTTGAAAAATGGAAAGTTTTCAGGCAGAAAGGAGGAAGACTAATGGCATATACTACCCTCCAAAGTCATAGAGAAGTGATCATTCAGACAGCTGCTAGCAAAGGAAACGATAAGGCCATTCTGGAGAGGAGAATGCATATAGTCAAGAGAAATGAGGATAATGACAAGGAAAACAAGCACAATTCATAAACAACAAGCATAAAAATAAGTAGCTTTGAGGATTTTTGTGGAAAAAGTCTGCTAGGCAGTGTGTGGGCACTCAGAAATACAATGAAAGATTAAATCTTTCATTGTATTTAAACCTTGAAACTATTGGTTTTTGGATGTACTTGCTATAGTAACATTGTCATTTTCCAAAATATATGGCAAGATTTTTCTTGGTGTGTCAAAATACTGCCTGATATGATTGGAAAGTGAATTGGCTAGTGGAGGCATCAATCAGCATGATCCTCACATGCTGCTCCTTCATCCTCTCCTCTCTTCAATAAAGAGTTTGGAATTTAAAGATCATGGCAGGCTACTCCTTGGGAAAGATTAGGAGAATTTTGTCTTGCTTTCCGTTTAGATGATAGTACAACTCAAAAGAGGGGACGTGGTGGCACAGCGGCTTAATGACGCTGAAAGTTGCTGGCCAGAAATGGTCGACACTTCAGTGGTTCAAGCCCAGCTCTGCGCAGCAGAGCGAGCTCCTGCTTCCTCCCCAGCTCCTGTCAACCCAGCAGCTCAAAAACTTACGTGAGTAGATAAATGGGTACTCTCACCCCATTGGGAGGAAAAATGCTGGTGATGCTTGCATGGGAGACGGGACCAGCTGCCAGTAACGTGGAAGTCGCGCATGCCCAAAAAAGGTGCAAAGCAATGGAAACCCCGCCTCCTGTGCTCGCCAGCTGGGCTCTGCTCTAGGAAGGAGGCAATGGCAAACCACTTCCGAAACACCTTGCCTTGAAAACTGCAGGGACTTGTCCAGGCAGTCAACGCAGAATCAGTAACGATTGAGGGCAGAATAAAAAACAACAACTCAAAAGCATGGAAATTATCCCATTTTTTAAAACTAAGTGTGCATACCTGATAACAGCTCCACCTACAACATATTTGTGTTCTCCAGATGGTAAGTTAAAAACACAAGAATGGTGATAGAAAAGTTACAATGAAAAAAGGAGGCCTTCAACTGAATGTTCACTTTAATCAAGAATGGGAGTAGAGATGCTGAGACTTGATCTATGTTCCGAATGAGTACTCTAAAAAGGTTTTATCCATCAGGTTTCCTTCTCAAAAGGAATGGATTGGCTTGACAAGAAGCAGCATTGACAAATAGTGATATATGTTTTGCACATGTTTACTCACAGGTTTTTAGCTCTATTTTTTTAAAAAAGAAAAAATCCATATTTAGAAATGTATTCTCTCAAAATATGCCTTTCTAAATCTACTTTTCTTTTCCTCAGACATTTTCAGCCACATTTTTGCCGCATCCCTATGGCCTCCAAAAGAAACCCTTCTTTATTTATTTGTTTGTTTGTTTGTTTGTGTATATGTATGTATGTATGTATATATATATATATATATATATATATATATATATATTCAGATTTGGTCACTGCCCATCTCACTAGGGATATTTCTTATAAGGTTATAGGGTTATGGATATTTCTTATAAGGTTATAGGGTTATAGGGTAATTCTATCTCTGTTGCAGTTCTAATGTTGGGAGAAGGAAAAGGGAGGAGGATCAGGGAGATTACATGAGGCAGAAGTAAGGCAATTCAAAAGATCCAAAGCCCACTGAACTATGCACAATTCTCCCTAATTTGTGGGAAAATTTAGATCACTCCTTAAAATTAGAAGAGCCAGTAGAGGAAAAAACAGACAGATGTATCTCTTTACTTTCATGGTTGCACTTTGTAACTTTCTGAGCCACAAAATCACACTGAAACATTACAGAAGTACCAAAGTCAATGGATAATTAAGTTCCAATCTACACACAGGCTTGGGGAAATGCAGATCCCCTAAAATCTCATCAGAATTCACCAACTTTGGTTGAATCAAACATGCCTTTCTATCAAGGAATTTACAGGCAGCAGAAACTCAAAAGCTGCTTCTAAGAGACTGGTGTAAGCATGTACATATAGAGATGTGCATACCTCAACTGTAATTCATTGTCTGAATTTAAGTTGTTCAACACGTTGGCAGATTGAGTTCATAGAATTTGTTACCAAGGTCTCACTGGAATGCCTGTGAAAGGAATGCTCATTTCTCAGAGTGTTCATTCATTAAAAAACAAACATTCTATGTGGAATAAATTATGGGGAGTGGAGAAAGGGATAAATAAGACATATGTAACAGGCTCATCCCTTCATGAGATATAGCACAGATACTGGAGTAAGCGCAGTAGATGTCCAGTGGGTATAGCGTGACTATCCCCATTGATCTGTGGTATGGTATGAACACTCAAACAGGTCTAGCCCAATCTACCTCACCAAGAGGTCGAAATGGAGATAAAACCTGATCCTCCCTCCCTCAGTTACTTGTATGAACCAAATATAACAGATAGACAAATTAATCAGCAAGCAAGCTATGAAATGACTATATCATTTTAATAGTTATTTCTGCTCTGCTTTTTTTCTGCATCTCTTTGCAGCTTAACAGTTGCATTAATTGCACAATAAACCAAATTAAAACATTAATGGAAAGAAATGGAGCAAAAATCCAGTCATTTTCATACTGGTGAGTAATTACATAGTTCATAGAACATATAATTACCCACCAGTTTGAGGAACTGCTAATAGGGCCACATTTCTGTGTATATGATTTTTTTTTAATAATTTCCAATTAACAGGAGTATGTCTTCAATTTGAACATATGATGAAAAAGTATATCCTAAACAAAAAGAAAAAAAAGAATTATAAATGTTGCTATTGAATTATGCAAAACTGCATCCAGCAAGAAATCCATCTGAAGATCCAATAAATTATGATGCATTATTGTTTTCTGCATAATTTTTCAATGCCTGCCATCTTAGTTTCCTCTGAAATTGGCATGTAATGACACACATTGGCATATACTTCATGAAGTATTTTATGAAGAAAAAAAAAAAGCAAGATCAGAAATTACCTTTAAATACAAAACTTTTATGTAAGTTGAAAGCTGTCATTAAAAGTTACAGTGGTCTTGAAAATGTACACTCCTTTATATTTCAGTCATTAACTTGAAAGCAGCACCTTCTCTAGAAACTCAGAAGTTGGAAAACTGGTCTCTCTTTTAAAAAATGGTGTGTCTATTGCAATTCCAATGAATCAGCTGTGCATGGTCAGACATATTTTGACAAATGTGCAAACATTAAGAAGAAGGAGCAAAAGCATCTCCTTCATTGATCTGGTTGAATGAAAGCTCTGTTCTTTCTTTAACCTCACTACTAAGATTAGAAATGGGTGAATTCATCTTTTTCAGTTTGTTTTACTTTTATATGTGTTCATTCATATATCCTGTCTCATTTCACAGCCTTTCCTTTTAAATTCCCTAAGAAAATAAATACTTAAGTATGCACTATAAATCCCCCCGCAAAATGGCAGAGAGAGTTAACAAGACTGAGATGGAAGAATTACTTTTTCCAAATTCCTCTCTTCTCCTCTCCCACTTTGATGGCAGATGTGATACATGTGGTATGACTTAGTAGCCAATGTTATATTAATGAATGATTAATTGCATCCAGACCCAGAGGCATTCACAAGATACGATGACGAAAGTCTAGAGAGTGGGATTGAAGCTCTACCACTTTTTATGTGTATTGCATGTGATGCACATAAAAAATAGGTCGAACTTTCGTCACACCATTGTGGCTGTCATGTCGACTTGTTTGACTCTGGCCTGTGGACACCCCTGTCCAGCCTGGAAATACTTTTATCCTTTCTCTACTCAAATACAAGTAAATTAATTTAGGATAAGATGTTATAAGCAATCAGGCCATAGGATTCTCTTAACATTTAAAATGTGGGTATTTTAGGTGAAAGGTCAAGGGTCACAGATTGGAATGAGAAATAGACCAGAAACAACTAAAAAGCAGGGTTTGGCATATAGAAAACAATAGCAGCAGGAACAATGTTCTGAGTTTAAAATGTTAGGGTCAGAGTTCAAAATAGCCGATTTGACTTCACCAGAAGTGGTCAACCCAATCATGGAACATTTTTGTCAAGAAGGGAAGACTTCACTTTGAATATAAAAACATTTTGAACCTGGAAAATGCTTTGCACAGTGCTAGAAAGCAGGGACAATACAGAACCATACAATACAATGCAGAACAAACAGTAAGCAGAAGAAACAACCATACAATATTCTTACTCAGAACACTGCATGCAGCTTTGAGGCTATTTAAAGGATAGTCCTCAGGTTTGTGTGTGTGTGTGTGTGTGCGTGTCAGGGGAGTATGTGTGTGTGCGTGTATATATGCACACATACATAGACACATATACATACATACATACATATCAGTGATGGTGGGGAACATTCGTTTCTTTTCTGCCTCAGGCAGGCTTAGAGTTTCCAACTCCAAATCTCATCTGACAAGTGTGTCAGTGTGTATGAATTTTGTTTCCCTCTCTTCCCTAATTCTGTCCACAGGAAGGGGCTTTCTAACAGCATCTCTTCACACTGCCACTGTGAGATGATTTCATTACAGATGGAAGTAAACCACATCAGCTGTAAGGCTGGCCTCGTTCTCCCTATTTCACAGACCTGCTGGAATTACAAGAGGGCTTTGGATCCTTTAGATCAATGCACCTCATGTCAGAATTCTGACATTAGGAAAGCATGAACTGTCAACTTTCCATAGCCACACAGAAGAGGTTTGCACTCCCTTTCTGAAAGTGGACATATAGTTCATATTTCTCAGCCTTTGGAGGAAAAGACTAAACAAATAAAAAACCTTCCACACTGAGTCTCACTTCCAGAGCCTCCAAAGAGTTTCTTTTCAAAAAAATGTATTTTAAAAGTGCCACCTATAATATACACTCTAATTCAGTGTTTTTCAGACTTGGCAACTTTAAGATGTGTGGACTTCAACTCCCAGAACTCCCCAGTCAGAATTCTGGGAATTGAAGTCCACATGTCTTAAAGTTGCCAAGTTTGAAAAACACTGCTCTAATTGAATTATTATTGTAGTTTGGAGTGACCCCAAACGTTGTAAAGAGTTTTGACCCTCCTGTTTCATCAGTCACTTCTTGTTTCCCCTTATGATGTGACTGTATTGAACAACTTCCTGTTAATATACATTTCCAGTCAGCTCAACAACATCACATATGGAAGGTTGTGGATTTTATTTAAGACTGAAATCACAATTCTCTCTTTTCTATGACCACTTACCGTAGAGCACAGGCATCTATAATGCCACTTTGTTGTAACCAGAACAACATTTATCAGGGGCAGGAGAATCCAATATCATTATCTGTAGCAGTATTTTGGAGAAGTCTGCTCATTTTATATTTCTAATTTGTTTAATGTTTGCCTTCCTTGATGGTCAAAGTCTCAGTATACTAGTAATCCTTTTCTGTATCCCACAGTTTTCCTCCTTGCACCAAATTGCCCCTTGATCTTTGAAAACCAGACAAATAGCTTACCTGTTGTCACTCAAAATCTTCTAGTATTTAAATAAAAACTGTGATATATGTCATTCCTGTGGACATATCTTCAATATGTTTATTTTCCCCTGTGGCTTTTGGCTTCTTAAACTAGTTTTTATGTTTTAACATATGCACCTCTCTTATTTTTATATCATTCTACATCTGAACATTCAAAAAGCATTTCTCTTCAACCTATGGAGGTGTTTCTCTCCAAATCAGATTGTCCATAATTCCTGATTATTTTCTCCCAGGGGTCTGCTAATGTTTATGTCCAGTAATCTGGTACCATTTTAGTGTAGCCCATCTTTTTGTAATTGTTGAGCTTGTTCCAAAATGTTTCCTAATGCCCAGTATTATTCTTATTCTTATTAATTTAATTGCTGGAATCCATAGAGTATAAACAACATCTGTTTATGAGTAATTTATCAATTATACAATCAAAACACAAAAATATAATTGATAGAATTGAGGTTATACGGGTTAAAAAAGTGCTCATTAACAGTAACTTAAAAAGTTGCAGTTTAAATCAAGGGAAGTCAGATTTACAAGGAAAGGGAAGATGTTTATGTCACTGAGCTACTTCACAGGTAAAAGCTGTAAAGAATGGTTGTCTTTTGAGTTTTTAATAAAAATTCAATCTTATGTTGATCTGGACATTGTATTTTCATATTAAGGAGTGGATCCAAGTATTTGGAGTGAGCAGCAGCATAAGTTAGACAATGAAGAAGATAGTGTGAAATGTCTTCTAGACTGCCATCCACACGAGGATCTTCTTGTAGCAGTCTTCAGATATAGCAGAGGGGATTTGTTCCATCTGGAGTTTTGTTAGGGCTGATTGAAGTGAAGAGATAGTGATATATCGTAAATATTGTTCACATTTCACCCTGGTTTTTATTACTGGATACCAAGGGGAAATTTTGTTATTTGCAATTGCACTTAGATTGATTTGTATGGAAATATCTGTTATCCTTTTTTCAAAGGACTGGGGAGCTATGAAATTGTTACTGTGAGCAAAAACTTCTCGTGAGCATCTACTAAGTTCCCTCAGTGTTGTAAACCAGTAGGGAAGTTTCCTAGAGGTATATTTCATTTGTTCAATCAGATAAGTTTTGATAGTCTAAAATCTGGAAGGGATTTGATCTTGATCCCGTATTTGAAAACTCTAAGGATAATAAATGTTCTGATAAGTTGAATGACTGCCTCTGCTTGAAGAAAGACTATGGGAATGATTCAGTATTTAATGCTGGAGAAACACCCCATAGCTCCATCCCATAAACAAAAATAGTGGCAAGCTTAATTTTAAGAAGATGTAGTGTTGGGGGAATTAAGTGACCATCAGCAGAATGCCTAACCCCTTTAAAGTATATTTAACACTCTTAGTATTACCATTTATTATGACACCCTGAAAGTCCTCCTAAACTGTGTCTCCTAATGATGAAACAGGATTTAGATACCTTCAATGAAACAGTAATGTTGGAAAGCAATAAGATGTTGCGCATTATACCCACCACTTCTCACATATGTAGATAAGATGTTCAGCCTTCCGCTTCTTATGGTAGGATTCTTCCCTGGCCTTTATAGCAAGTCATTTCAAACAGCTTTTTCATGTATCTGGAGAAAATATTTTCATGCCCAATGGAAAACATCATTGCACAACCTCCTTCTGTGCAGAGACATTTTGAAGTCCTGAAGTGAATTCTTGCCATGGAAACAAAATAACTATCTTTTCCTTATGTTTAGCTAAAATGTTGCATTGACATTTTCAGGAACAGTTTCCTAGACAATTACTTTCCATAGACTGCATGAATATTTCTCTGTCCTTTATACCTCCAGCAATATTACCTGAACCTATTTATGTTACCGATTTTCCTTGTTTTTGTGAAACAGAAAGAACCAAGGACCCTATCAGATGATCCATACTTGTCAAGGCTGGAAAGCCAAAAAGCCAACTTGAGATTTAACATTTTATTCATATTTCCAATTTGAGATAAACGACACACAAGTGGTACATCAGGCTGGCAGTTTCTTCTGCATTGCCTGGGGAGGGAAAGTTTTGTCTGAGAAAAAGGACAAGGAGAAAAGAGGTGCTGAGAACAAGAAGAACATTTGGTTAGGGCTACCATATCTGAGCTGCAACAATCTGGATGACCATTAGTTTACAGCAGTGTTGTCCAAACAAGTCCACTTAAGATGAGTGGACTTCAACTCCCAGAATTCCCCAGCCAGCATGTAATAAAAAAGGGTGTGGGTGGCTGGCAGGGGAATTCTGGGAGTTGAAGTCCACTCATCTTAAAGTGGCCAAGTTTGGACAACACTGGTTTACAGCAATTAAATACAGAAAACCTCAGAGCACTGCTTCCCTCTAGTGGTCATCTGACCTTTTGCAGCCAAAATCTGGTGCTCTCATTGGCTAAGAATGGGATGCAATTATTACTCACGGACTCCCCAGTTTGAAAATCATTCATTATCAATAAGAAATAACAAATATCTTTAAATGACTGCATCTTTGAAAAAGTAAATGTTTGGTATTTTTATGCAAGTGTTTGAAAACCTGGACACCTCCCAATAGAGGGAGACAAAAACACCTCTCTTCTATTACCTCCAATGCTATATGTACTGCTAATTCAGGGGCAACTGTACAATTTTCTAGTCCTCTGGAAAGGGTGCATTTCAGATGTTGAAAGTTTCACATCCTTTTTTTTTTTTTTTTGTTAATGGGGGGGAAGCTTCACATGCTTTCATACCCCCTTTTTTATTCATAATTTAACCAGGCTGTCACTCAGTACTTAATATCTTAGTGGCAGCTGTGTAACTTCTCTGGAATGTAGCATTTCATTCCTAAAATAAGTTGTCTCAGGACTTGTAACTGCCTTACTTCATACAGAAATAATTAAATAAATATTCTTAATTAAAATAAATAGATTAACATTAGAACAGACATAAATGCACATGCATAAATGCACATTAAAAAATATTGTGTATTATTAGAAGTGCATTCTGTACCTAATACTTCTTCACTCACATAATACAAAGGAGCTGGGCTTCAGCTCCCTATACATTTTGGATTCACTTCTTACTTTAATTTCTGTTTAGCAAAGTGAGGATCCATATAAAATGCTTTCTATGTCAAGGATGTGGAAATTATAGTCTTTCAGTGTTACTGAACTACAACTCCTAGGAACCTTCATGAATGACTATGTGAGCTGAGGTTACTAGAAATTGTAGTCTAGCAACATTTGGAGGGCCACAGGTTCCTTAACTCTGATATCTTCTCTCAATATTCAATAAGTTTATTATAAAACAAATTATTATAAAAGTGACTCCTAGACCTGGACATGCCATGCATTTGCCATTCATGATAAATTTATCGTAAAACTGAACTAAAAAAAAAACCCAACAAACAAAAACTGAACTAAAACAAAAAAAGATTAAAAATATCAGAGTTGTCAATAGTAAAATACTATATTGTATCTAGTATCTAGTTCAAGAACTATGTATTGAAGCACATAGCATATACTATTTTACTATTTGCCACCTCTGGAATGTTTAATCTTTTTTGGTGTTGATGATATTAGAAAACCCTGTTAATAAATGTAACACTACCGAAAACTGTAAACATCCAATAATATAAAAAGGACATGTAGTTTATTTATTACTGATTTCAGAGGAACACATTTAGTTGTGAGAGTCCAAAGAATGTGTTCTTAGCATTCTTTATTTCTGAATCTCAAGGAACAGTGGTAATTGTTTTTGTTTTTTGGAGCCTTCATGTCAGTCTGGACTCCTGGTAACTGCCTGACAAGTCCCTGCAGTGTTCTTGGCAACATTTTTGGAAGTGTTTTGCCATTGTCTTCCTAGGGCTGACAGAGAATGAGCGGCCCAAAGTCACCCAGCTGGCTTTGTGCCTAAGGTGGGGCTAGAATTCACCATCTCCTGGTTTTCAGCCTGGTGCCTAAGCGATTACACCAAACAGACTTTCAAAAGTTTTGTAGGCATACACTATTTGGGATACAAAAATCTAGATGACCACTAAGGGATAACAAAGAGATGAAGAAAACTCTTTTCTGCTGTTTCCTGATTTCCCAGATTTGTGCAGCCCAGATACAATATGCCTACCTTTTTGATACAATGGAAACATCAAGAGTTACTGAAATTATATACAGCTGCATTGCTGAAGATTTAACCCAGATTTAGGAGGCAAAGGGGTTATGTTTATTGGTTAGTGAAAATGAATTGAAAATAGTATGATGTGTTTTTATCATTGGATTATTCATTAAGCACAGCACATTATTCTTTGTTTGTGGGAAACACTATTATAAAAAAGGAAATGAAAAATAGAAAACAGAGGAAAGTATATTGGGAACCTATTCTCATCGATCACAGCCTAATGACAACATTTAAATGACAGCACTAGGCAAGTGCCACAGATATAACAAGATTTTGGCACCCAATTGAGCTGAGATTGCAACATCAGGTCATTTCTGAAACAGTGTCCTGACAAGAAAAACATTTCTGAACTCAATTTATTTCTCCCCTAGAAAAGGCTTTTAAATGTTGGGGAGGGGGGCAATTTAGTATGCTTTTCCACGTCTATGGGGATCTATAGCTTGGTTCACGGAGACACTTAACTGTCTGCATAACTTGAATGCCCTGACAACCATAAATTGCCTGGTATGAGCAGGAATCGTATGGCTTCATTATGATTTGTCTTCAGACAAGAGTTTTGCAACGTCCTTACACTGAGGACAACATCTTACTGGTAAGTTTGGCTTCTAAGTAACCTCCTCTCTTCTCTTCAGAAGTTGTGATGCTTGCATTCATGGTGACACAGAAAAAAATACATTAGCTGAGATTTGTTTGGCAATCTTGGATGGATTCTTTTGGAACTGACCAGTCTCTGGACCACTGTAATATTTTTAATCATTGGTGATTAACTGATAAAGTTTTCACATTCCATCTGAAGGAGGCCAAAACAGAAAACAAATAGCTCTTTTTAATAACTTGTCTGCTCCATTTTGTCTTGATGCTGTTGTTCATTTCTGAAATTCTCACCAAGAATATGTCAGACCATAAACAGCCCTTATTTTGACAAAATCCTCTTCAACAGACATCTTTCCTCTCAAGGTACTGACTGTTTTCTTTAAGCTCCATTCCCAACAGCAGGGAGGGGAACTTCTAACTTTTTCTCACAGCCTTACCACATTTATCTTTTACTCCCCCCAAACATTGTTTGCAACTTAGACTTAGAGCAAACTGCAGAAACAAAACTGTATACCCCAGAAGATTACACAGTTGAAGTAGAGAGGTTTCTAATTCCTTCCTTTTTCTTTCCCCTTTCCCCTTCCTTCCTCACTCTCTTCCTTCTTTTTTTCAGTCCACTCATACAGCATTACGCTATTCCAAAGAAAGCTTTGACTCTCAAAAGCAGATGTTGAAGGTTTATGAGGACCATGATGGAAAAAACAAACAAAGCTGATACAATCACCTACAACATCACAAACAGTTCTTTCAGATCAGAATAATGTATTTTTTTCCACAGTACAAATTAGGTCACACATCATAAGTATACAGAAGATTTAAAATGTAAATATTCTTTGCAAGTTTCTTTTCTTTTTCCTTCAGCCTGACTTATAATGCAGAAATTGAGAGGCAGCCAAGAGCTAAGCATGAGTTGTCCAGAGGTTAAGCCTAAAAGGGAGAGCTGAGCATGAGGTTTCATATATCAAGAATAATCTACTGCAGCCACTCTTTGTGCTTGCATTTTTATTTTCAAAGTTTCAATACCTTTGGCACCTAAATTCACTGTGATTTATATGATAAGGACTTTAAAACTTATAAGAGAAAGTGACTTGGTCAAAGCAGTTTGGTTTATGTTGTTTAACTATTCGCTTTTGAACTTTTTTTTGGGGGGGGGGTTGGAGAAGTCTCCTGAGAATACCATGGACAGCCAGGAAAACAAACTGATGGATCATCAAGCAAATCAACCCAGAGTTATCACTCAAGGCACAAGTGACCAAGCTCAAATTATCCTCCCTTGGACACATTATGCAAAGACCTAGCTCTTTGGAAAAGGCTCTAATGCTGGGAAAGATGGAAGGAAAGAGAAGATGATGACCAGCAGTAAGGTGGATGGACTCAGTTACAGTTGTGATGAGTGCACCATTAGAAGGGCTGAAAGAACAGGTTAGGGTTAGATCGTCATGGAGAAAATCTATCTCTGTGCTCACCAACAGTCAAAAACAATTTGATACTGCATAATCGATCAGTCAATCAAGGAAAAAAAATCCTAAATCAATTTTGTTAAAAAAAAAAAATACAGTCCAAGACCAACCATAATAGAAGACCAGCATACAGTATAATATCTGTAAATAATATCTGTAGGATTTTCTTGAATCTTAAAACATTTAGCAACAATCAATCAATCAATCAATCAATCAATCATAAAACTAACAGTTAATAGCATTGAGGGAGAAGCAGACAGTTTCTAACACCTATAGCTATTGATAACAAATTAGCAACCTTCTTATTGGTAATCTGTAATTAGTAAATTATATTCTAGATTTCTATATTATAAACTTCTGGACTGGATGTCCTCTGAAAACATTTCAGCCCCAGTGCAAGCCGGCTTCAGGTCTGAAAGTTCAACCATGGATCAATGTACCATCCCATCAAGATAGCCACTACAACGATAGACCACTGTCTTCTTAGACTAATAATGCTATTACACCAAGGCACAAACACTCAAGTAAAGGGTAATATCCTTGGTGATTTAACTGAACCTGTTTTTACTAGCAAAGTATAAAGCAAGGCTGTATCCTTGCCCCATGACTATTCAACATTTACATTAATAATATTGTTAAAATGCTTGTTAAGCCAGAATTCCATCCTCCCTCTCTTGCCCATCGCCCCATTTCAATTCTCCTTTATGCTAATGATGCAGCCATATTGTCTGTAACTCAAGTAGGCCTCCAAAGATGCCTTAAAGCTTTATCACTTTACTGCTCTATAGAACACCTTGAAATAAATTACTTCAAAACAAAAGTATTGGTATTCTCTAGAAAATGCTTTAAGCCCCCACCTAGATGGACAGTTAATGGCAAACTCATTGAGCAGGTAAAATCCTTCAAATATTTAGATATCTATTTTCAATCGTCTACCAGCTTCTGCCTTAAAATCAGCTTAATATTTTCACTACAAAGGTAAGACATTCAAAATGTGACTAGATGCATAAACTTTCATATTGAAACAAACACACTTGAAAAATGTTGTTAGTCTTCTTGAGACTGTTATTTCTTTGATAATTCCCATTTTCAAGCAGAATCTCCAGCATTCTATTTATACTATATTTTTAGGATTATATGCAAATGGCTTCTCAAACTTCTCCATCTCTCTGATGATCAGGAACTTCTGGAGTATGTTCAGCAGTGACGAATTTCCCCTGATTTCCCTTGGAATAAGAACTACTTATTTTGAACTTTGTGGCTAAACCTCCAATAAAGGGCCCAGCTAGCAAGTACTGCTACTATCAACAACATGTATGTATTTGCGTAGCTTATTTCCCACATTCATTGTGGGATTGCCCGTCATCCCATAAAGCATTTCATACATGCCTGGCCCTAAATTAGAGCATTGAGCCAAATGAATATTGTATACAGGTAGTCATCGCTTAACTACCACAATTAGGTCAGGCAACTGTGTTGTTAAGCAACATGGCTGTTAAGTGAGACATCATGTGACTGCAACAGACTTATGACTTCACTTCTGCCACGTTGTTAATGACTGGTGGTCATTAAGCGAGACATCATGTGATAGTGACTTGCAATTTTACTGCTGGCTTCTTCATTGATTCTGTTTGTCAGAAGCCAGGTGTGAAGCACGCAAACAGCAATCATGTGACTGTGGGACACTGTGATGGTCGTAAACACCCACTGTGTGTGTTGTGAAGTACCTGAATCTTGATCATGTGACCATGGGGATGCTACGACAGTCATTAAGTGGAAGGACTGGTTATAAAGTTACTTTTTCAGCACTGTTGTAACTTCGGATGGTTGCTAAACAGGGCAGTCATTAAGCAAGGACTACTTGTAATTTAACACAATCAGTCTCTGAAGATATTATGAGACACCAGACAAATTTTATTATAAGGATAAAAAGAACACACATGGAGTGTGTGAGAAATTGTGTCATAACTGCTGCTAATTTCAAAGTGAGTATTAAGGAGTCTGAGCATTCCACTGTTTTTAAAAAGTGTGCAGAGTAATTTACATATTAAATGCTCATTAAGGTGAAAAATGTCAATGCAAAATAAAGAGCAAATAAATTATGTGAATTTCTATTTTTTTTCCTCCTAATTATTAATCTATAAATAAAAAAATAGTGATTCAATATGAAGATGAATGTATATATCAACCTACACACTGACTGGAAAATATTACAAGAGCCTTTCATCCATTTCTTATTACTTTGCAACAAGAGTATTCTAAAAGGGCAGATAACTATCATTTTATTCATTATGACAAGTAAAAATCTACTACTTTTATCTATCAGTTTCTTTCAATTGCAGTATATCACTCTGCAACTGAATTGTTTTCTGAACCATATCGTAAACAGCAATGATTGTTCTGCCCTCCTTATGAAATTCACAAGAGCAAAAATGTAGTTAAGCATCATAAGCTGTCAGTTGGTTAGATAATATGACCATGGGATCTGCAGAAATATGCTAGCGACAATTTGGCTCTTTACTGAAATGATTCAGAAATGTATTATATTGTGATAGCAATGCCTTTGAATAAAGTATGTGATATGGAGTTGAGACTATTGTGCATAGCAGTTTGCAGGTGATGCAGAAAATGATTTGAGTACAGATTGTGAGAGCCACATTTTTGCCAAGTAAAAGAGGCCATGAGTGAGGATTTTCTGAATAAGAAAATCCTGTTTTAATTGTCAGGAGGAAGTTGGGTTCGCAAGAACAGTTGGGACTGTTATTACTGTACCAGCCTCCCTGCTGCACAGCAACTTCCCTGCCTGAGCTGCTGGAGGCCGTCACGGGAATCTGGCGGTGGAGTTCCCCAGACTTATGGAGGCCTCTCTGTACCCAGGAATTTACCATCTTTGGTTTGGGATGGGATTGCACCACCCCAGAGAGACCCAGTTCTCCAGGAAGTGGCCAAGGCCTCCACTGGACCATGCAGCAGACCTTCAGGTATTACCCTCAGCTCCCTTTGGAATCCATTTGGGTCCATCAGTTACCATGGGTGGACCAGTTGAATAAGTCCCCCCTTCTTGCGGAGGGGGGTAGCATAGGAGAATCTCAGTGTCATCAGGGCGTGATCTGACCATGACAAGGAGGACAGATGTAATTCCTCCTTCAGATCACATTGCCATTGCTCTGACAAGAAAAGTGTGAGGCCACTGTCCTGAGTCAGGTCACGAATTCCCAAGCCACCTCTGAGGCACGCCCTAGGGATGGTTGAAGTCCTCCAAGACCATAAGTCTGGGGAACTCCACTGCCAGCCCCGTGACAGTCTCCCGCAGCTCAGGCAGGGAAGTTGCTATGCAGCAGAGAGGCTGGTACAGTAACAACAGTCCCAGCTGTTCTCACGAACTTGGCATCAAGCTCAGTCATATTCCAGGCCACTGCAGCCTGGGTTTCTTCTCTAGCTGCTCTGGTCTCTTGCTCGTCGTGCCTCCTGGCACAACTGCAGAGCTCCATTTGGCCCCATCATCCCCTGTAGAGCTCCAACCAGCCACTGCTGAGCTCCCCCCATCTCCAAGCATGTGGGAACAAAGTTTGATGCCACAAAATTCTTTCTCTCCTTGGATCCTCACTGCTCATTGCTTGCTGTCAGCCATGCCGTGCCGCCTGACACAGCTGCCACTCACCGCTTGCTGCGCTGCGCCACCCAACATTCAATGCAACTGTGAAGCTCTGCCTGGCCACACTGGCTCCTGCTGAGCTTCCCCAGGTATATGGCACTAGGGCTCCCCCAAAGTCCACAGACCAGCCTTAAACAGCTTCCGGTAAGCTCAGGTAAGCTCTCAGAATAAGCACTCCTTGCCTTAACCTAGTGCATTAGCCGGCTCTTACTCCCAGTCATCGTCTTGGAATGTTTTTCCTTTTAAATTAATGAAAGAAATTGTTTTAAATGTTCATTCAAGAGAGGAAAGGCATTTTCTAGAAATTCTTATGGGTGGACGGTGTTCTTGTACTTCCTAAGTTACCAGTTCATGAATGTCTTGTCTTTCTGTCCTGCAGTTTGCAGCCTTCCTAGCTTCCACTGTTTCAAATTAAAATCCAGGAAAGACATCATGGGGCAACTCCTCCTTGTTTTGTTTCTTTTTTTCCCTCAATAACAATTCTATCTTCACTGTAAAAGGGAATCCTCTCCAACTGCATCTCATTCCCCTTGAGAAATTTAGAAACATTGTCCACACATTTCCTCTCCCACATACTTGTTGGATCATCTCAAAAGTCCATTTGTGCCCACATTTCCTGTTGTTGTTGTTAATATTATTTTAAAATATCCTTACATAGGCTGTCTCAATTTGGTTCTCTTTTTTAATACACCTTTCTGGGTTGCATGCAGTGTATACATGGATTGTCATGAACTTTCCTAGATGAGAATGATGAATGGCACCAGATTCTCTTAAAGCTGTTGTCCTTCTGCAGTGGACTCCACTTTGGCAGATCATAGAATTCTGACACAAAAAAGAAATGAATAATTATTCCCCCCCCCTTTTTTTGTACCCCTGTTGCAGAGCAGAATCAAATATACATGAGGACATGAAGGGAGGATGTGATAGAGAAGAAAAGGAAGTCCCATCACATAAGTAAACATCCATTTACATAACATGCATTTGTCATCTATTTGTCACTCATTTAGAACTATCTTATATGACTTCACTGGTCCATTCCCAATTTGCAAATTCTGTTTGTCCTCCATCCTTGTACAACTAGAAGGGCATCAGAGAAGGTTCCTTCTTAGACTGCTGCCTCTCCTTCCTCCTCCTCAGTATTCACACAAAAATCACTTTAGAAGTCCTTGGACTATGATGGTGATGCCTTCCCATTCCTAATGAGAGACTGCCACAGCCAGGGGTCCACCTTGTTGCTGCCCAATACCGTCTCTACAAAAACAACCACCCAGAGTCACTGAGTCATGACATATACATTTGAATCATCTTCTTCATCCTCATCATCAACCTCTCAGTTCATTAAGGGTGGGCTGGTTCTCACTAACTGTAGCCTTGACTGAAACTGATGTACATGCTCCGGCTGTCAGAAATTATTTGGAAAAATAAAATTCAGGAAGGTGCATAAGGGAAAAGCAACTTCAGCAACTTTTCTTTATTATTCACATTCCTACTCAAGCAAAGGAATAGAGCACAAACCACAATAAATGTCAACATCCCTTTTCCAATGTACTGTGATTGAGCAATGCAGTACAATGTTCCCTGCAATTACGCAGAGTTGCCAGACAGTTATCTCTTCTTCCTTCCCTTATCCTGTTTGACTCTGGAATATTCCATATCAGAAACAGAAGCAGCAAAATGCAGACTTCTTTCCTTCCTTTCCTTCCCTTTTTTCCTTCTTTCCTGGCGGGGAGGGGGGGTACAGTTCAATCATCCCTCCTGCCCCTGAAATACTAAAATGCTCACAAAAGTTTGAAAAACATCAAATTCACTGATCATTTTGCCTCATCTGACAGAATCATAGGATTGCTCCAAAGTGGGCCAATTTCATTTGGAATGCAGCTAAATTCAATGTACATTCCAGTCTCTGGAGTATAATTCAGTCCCCGTTGCAGGTGCGCTCACCTTCCTTCACAGGATTCCAGCTGCTTCAATGATGCCGAATGGAATGCTCCCTTGCTGTTATGGAGCTTCCCCAGCTGCAGTACTTGTAAATAGGGGCTACTTGTCTGAAGTCTGCTTTAGGATGCCAAGTTCTCCTTCACTGGCTTCAGTCAGCCATACAGCGTACAAGAAAATCTTTTATCTTCTCTATTTGGCCAAGAGGGTAGCTTCCATCCTTGTCTTTTTCTACTTGGATGCCAAAATAATAGAACATGCTTCCCATTTCTTTGTTGACGTTTTTTTTACATTTTCCTGGCTATTTCCTCTTATTTTGGTAGCAGATGCCTAAATATCTACTTAGATAAGAATGTGTGTCCATCTTTTGTGTTTGTATCTGAAAAAAAAAAATAGAGGTCCACTTTACTTTGCATTTCTTGTCATGCATTTGGTCCAGCTTTTCATTCCAGGTTCTGTCTGCTTGCTTTAGACCATAGATCAGTGCTTTTCAACTTTGGCAACTTTAAGATGTGTGGACTTCAACTCCCAGAATCCCTCAGTCAGCATGTTGGCTGGGGAATTCTGGGAGTTGAAGTCCACACATCTTAAAATTGCCAAGGTTGAAAAGCACTGCCATAGATACTTCTCTGGAGGTTGCACCTCAGATCCTGCTTTTATGCTTCCTTGAAAATAGGTGACAGCTGCATGTGGAGGCCTCCCTTGAATTCTCTATGCAAAAAATGCAGTTTTTACTTCACTTGCATATTTCATGCTGCAACTATACTGAGCAGTGTCCTTATTTCATCACCACAGGTACAATAGATGCATCATAGTCCTTGCCATACTTTTGGCATATCCCTTAGCCATGAGCCTGGGTTTCTGGCACTGGACATCCCATTTTGCATCATGCTTGGACATAAAGATTTATTTGCATCTCATGAGTTCTGTGGATAGCTTGACAAGTTTCTGGCATTATTCTTGTGCAAAACTTCATTTTCTTCTTCTGCAGCCTTTCTTAATTTCTCTGACACAGTGGTTGGCATCCTGTCAAAGCCCTTCTGTGCACACAACCCTTTGATGCCCCTCCTTTTTGTTGATGTAGGAAAGCCTCTAGGGCTGAATCCCTTTGTTGGATTTCTCAGAGCATATCAGCTCTGTTGTTTCATCTTCTCCTCTGGCACTGGCTTACATTCTGGGGCAGCGAAGACATCTATTGAGGTTTGTGGTCTCAGTTTGTTGCTTACTTATGGGGAACAAGGTCTGGCATTATTACATTATTCTCATTTTCCTTCTCATCAAAATAAATAACATTACACATTTTAATAGTTTGTATGGCAGGATCTAGGACTCTTAGCAGTATTATAGGAATCCAATCATCACTTCTTCCTCACATCTGCAATTCAGTTTGGTTCTCTTTTCTTTGGGCATACAGGCCTGAACCCTAGAACTCAACATCCTAATATGCCCTAGACTGGGTTCCTACCATGCAATAGCTCATACATAACTGCATTTGTGGTTTTGGTTTGGAGCCTAATTTGCAGGTAGATACTTACTTGCCAGTGCAAGATTTTGTAGCATGCATCTCATTGCTTCAGTCAGATAATAAACTTTCCTTTCCTTACCACTCTGTTCTGGGATATTAGAGAATGTCATCAGGTTTACAATTCCTTGCTTTGTCACCCACCATGTATTCACCCCCATTATCTATGGATACAATTTGTTATCCACTCACGCACGCATTCTTTAAACTTCTCTAACAGTAGCTCTTCTCACCTAGCAAGTAGGTGAATTGTGGTTGTTAGTCATCTGTAAACTGCAATAGGTATTTGCTTTTGCCTGGTGTAGTACCTTGCATGGTCCCACAGATGTTGCTCTAGATCAGCTCTAGGAGCTGCTTTGTCCCCCCCCCCTTTTTTTTTTTTGAAATGAAGGTCTTGCTTCCTTTACAATGGACACTTGGACTGATTTTCACCTGGCTGTATTTTTGGACTCTTTGCCAAATCTTCTAATTGGTGAACAACATTCAGATATCTATGTTCCATTCTCCTATGTCATAGCTTCAAACAATTTGCCTGCATTATGTTCCTCCTTTAGCTTGACATGGTACCATCATATAATGAGATTCTCTGTCCAAGCACTGAAGGAATATTTGTGGGAAAATGCATAGTTCTAACTAAACTCATACTTTCCTTAGTTCTGCTCCTCTAATGACATCATGCCATGCTGTCACAGTTCTTATTGATGATTATATGCCATAAAGTCAGTGTCAGGTCTTAGCGACCACATAAATAGATTTTCTCCCCAACAATCTGTACTTAACCTGGTGATTCAGGTTTTCCAACAGTGTAGCTATAACTGAGTCCACCTGACCAGACTTGCTGCTGTTCATCCTGTTCTTCTCTTTCCTTCTACCTTTCCCAGCATTAGACTTCTCCAGAGAGCTCAGTCTTTGAATAATGTGTCTGAAATGAAAACACTTTTCTCCCCATGAAGTCATGCAGTTGCATTAATTTGCAATCCACTTCAAAAAATCAATTTTCTTGAGAGTACCCTTCATAATTAATTCTCAATTTTGTCTCACATAATAATGATTTCCTTTAAATTTAACTTCACATTATTTCTTGCTCAGAGCAAGCTAGATTTGGGACACAGGGACATGGAAGCTAAGGACTAGGCTAGATCTGGGACATTGAGGGCAACTTCTACTGTTAAAGTAATAACTTTTTCTTTACCTAGCATACACAAGAGACTTAGAAGATATAGCTGATTTGTGAAAAATAGTTGATTTGTGTTCAGAATCTAGATTCACAACCTTCTCCTTTTTCCTAATCATGTTGTTGGTTGCCTGAGAATCAATGCATATTTCATATTTGGTTCAAAAAAGCATGACTCGGAGTTCATTCTTTGTTGTTGTTGTTTTTTTCTTATTATTATTTACAATACTTTTTTCTCTGTACTGGAATGTCTCTTTCCTCCTCCCTTCCTCCCCCTCCCTACCCCCCAAATATTGTTTTTTCTTGGTTCCTCTTTTTAGGACAAGGAGCTTGCCAATTATCCAAGCCATTACAAGTGAAGCATAAACTTTCCTTGTGCTTGGCTTTGCAAGCTGAGTCAAGTCTGGAGTGAAATTTGATTTTTCTTTCCGAATTATGCAAATTAAAGTATTGTAAGTAGAGCTAGGGAACATTTCATCTCTCATTGCTAGTGCATGTCCTAGAGTCTTACAGCTTTCTGGCAGGGGGTTTAGGAGAAGGGCAATCCACATTTCTTCTATATTGATATATATTCTCTTTCAAGTTGCTTTGCGACCCCATGCATCTCATTCATATGCAGATTCAGATCCTTTATCTTTCTCAGCCACTTCTTGCATAGTTTTCTGAAAGAGATCATTTAGAAACTGCATTGTTAAAGATATACTGTACATCTGAGCTGATTTTCCATAGATGCAGAAGAAGAGAGTCACTCACTCTTCATCAGGCATATAATTCCTTTTGTTGTTGTTGTTGTTGTTTGCTGCCTTTTGCTTTTGCCCTGGACCACGGGTCTTTCTTTGTCCCATACAAAGGCAATCCCTGGAAACTTCAGAAACATTTTCATCATGAAATACCAAAGTGAACATTCTGGGTCCTTCCAGCTTCTCTATGGTTGTAGCTTTCTGTTTTTCCTTTCTAATCTTCCCTTTAGCTACTTAGGCGGATGAATCACCCTTTCTCTCTCACTCTTTCATGGGACACCTCCTCCTCCTCCTCCTGCTGCTTCTATGGACCCATAATTCTGCTGGAGGAAACAATATTGTGTGTGTTTCTTGGAGTGTATAATCTTGTGTGTATTCTCTTGGAGACCAGGAATCTGATCTAAGCAAGGACTAGTGAGGCACATTTTATAATTTTAACAGAAAAGTTTATTTACAGTAAAGCCTAGCATTTAGCAAGCTACATCCTAGCAAGAGGAGACTCCAGAAGAGAGTGCTCCTGTGTAGTAGATGTGCCTAGGGAACAAAGGCAGGAAGGAAGAGCCTAAGATTAGCAATGTTGTAAACAAAGAGCAGCCTGAGTAAAAGATAATGAGGGAACACAAGGGAAATCCCTAATTTTTTATAGGTTACTGCCCTTGTGATTCATAGGTTATGAGATGCTGAGAGACAGTACATGAGAACTCATGTCCTCCAAACATCCCTGGTCAGTGGGAATATCCCATCTTAAGAAGAACTGCCTATGTTGCTGGGTACAATGTTCAGGCTCCAGAAGTTAGGTTGTTCTCCTCTGGGTGATGGATAAAGGGAAGGAAGAGTTCAGCAAACAGTGCCGGCTCAGGACTTTTTTTTTTTTTTTACCTTTATTATTTTACACTCAGGCAGAGACACTCATATTTACGGTGCAACTTCAGTAAATACTTACTTCATCTCTATTGTCTGAGCTATACTACTTATGCAAGTTCTTGCTTCATCCCTATTATTTATTTGTTTAATTCAATTTAGGCACTATCCAACTCCAATTGACTCTGGGGGGCTCACAATATATTACCACGAAAAAATCCAATACAAACCAAAACAAGATAGGATCTAGTCACTATGTATAGACATAAACAAAACACACACACACACACACACACACACACACACCCAACAAGGGGCCGCATCCATCTCAACCTAAGGCCTGGGAGAACAACTGAGTCTTCAAGGCTTTACAGAATACCAACAGGGTAGGGGCCACATGGATTTCAGGGGGATCTGATTCCAAAGGGCAGATGTGATGACTGAGAAGGCATACTCAGACCATGCCAATTCTGCCAGCACAAACCAGCCAGAAATCATGGGAGATAGGCAGTTCCTCAAATAACCTAACCGTATGCCATGTAGGGCTTTATATGAATAATCAGCACCTTGAATTGCACCTAAAGACATATTGACAACCAGTGCAGCTTGTGGAACAGAAGTGTCACATGGACATGCCAAGGTGTCCCCATCACTGCACATGCTGCTGCATTCTGGACCAACTGACTTTTCCGAGTGGTTTTTGAGAGCAGCCCCATGTAAAGTACATTGCAGAAGTCAAGTCTTGACTTGAGGTAACTAGGGTATGAGTGACGATCTGAAGGGCCTCATGATCCAGGAAGGGGCACAACCGATGCACCAGAGAGAGCTGTGCAAAGCCCCCCTTGTCCATAGCTGCCCCCTGCTCTTCAGAAGCTGAGTCTAAGAGGAGCCCTAGATTGTGGATCAATTGGGTATCAGCATATGGATGATACTGAACTCCAAACTGGTGCATGACCTCACCCAGTGGCTTCATGTTCCCACAAGAACTCACATAAGAGTGGCTGGGAGATTACTTCTCTCTCCCCTTCCCCACCAACACTGACTGGAACCAACCATGAAAGAAGGATGATAACCTCTGTAAAATTGTGTCACCAGTTCCAAACCTCAGCAACTGGTCCAGAAGGGTACTGTGGGCAACAATATCAAAGGCCACTGAGAAATTAAGGAGCACTAGGAAAAATACACCACAGCCATCCTGGCTCCACTACAGGTCATCAACAGGTATGACTATCTCAGTAATGAATCCTGGCCTAAAATCTGACTGAAATGGGTCTCGATAAACCACTTCCTCTAGCGTTATCTGCAATTGCAGATTGATCACCTTCTCAACAGCCTTCCCCCCAAATGGGCAACAGGTTGGCAGCTGTCTAAAATTATTGGGTCGAACTTGAGGACAGCGTGCACCACTGCCTTCTTCAAAGCTGAAGAAACCACAATGAAGCTGACACCATAGCATGGAGCCAACTACAGCTCACCTCCCTGGCCACCTTAACAACCCAGGGGGACCTTGATCCGATAAACAGGTGGCTGAACTAACAGAGTAGTTCTGCATTGCTCATCCCAGATTATACCACAAGACTGAACTCCAGGCTTTCAGATTCCAACTTAGAATCGTAGTTCAGCAGAGCACCAGTGATGTTATTCAAGGAGATTGAATGATCAATAAGGAGACTATTTTGTGAGGAAAAGATTTTTTTTGCCAAGATAAAGCCTGGATTTCAGTACCAGAATGTTAATTTGATACTACTTTATTTTTCAGCACAATCTCCTGGTCCAACTAAAGAATCAGAAGGAGTCTGGTAGCACCTTTTATGACTAACACATTTTATTAAAAGGCACAGACTTCATCACTTTCTGATGAAGTGATCTGCAGTTCACAAATCTTATGCCTTTTAATAAAATGTGTTAGTCAGAAAAGGTGTTACCAGACTCCTCCTGATTTTTTTGCTAAACGGCTTCCTCCTACGATGTCTGGTTCAACTGAGTGATACAGGACTGTATAAAAACTGACCCTCTGCCAGTTCTGTGATTCATTCAACATCTCATTAAAATAAGAATGTGTTCATCTTACATTGGGCAACTGACAGCAATATTTAAAAGACATCAAGTTACATATTTTTTCCCTTTTTATTCTTATAAGACCCAGTGACCATTCCTTTGGATAGCCCCACTTGTGAATATTTGAACAAGACATTGTTACTTTATTGAGATCTGATTTTGCATGCTGAGAAGTCACACTGGCCATTTTTTTCATTCTTTTTTATGGGCATAGCTGAGTGCAATGAATCAGAATGAATGTCTAGAATTGTCCAGCTAATGATATTCTGTACAAATGATCCTCTCTAACTTTCCTGCCCCAAATTTTTTTTAGCAATAAAGCTACATTTTTACATGAATTTATGGATAATTATTTTAGAGATTTTATGCAGAGGAAATTGTTTTAAGAATGAATTTTCCTTAACTTTAAATCTTAGAGAAACATCTTCACCTTCCTTCCACAATTTTTGATTCCCTTCCTTATGGTCACCATAACGGAAAAGTACAGCTGTCACTAAGCAAAATGTATACATCTCTGATCTCAACATTGGGTTGAATTACATATCAATATCACCCCTTATAGCAGTTAACTTAATAAGTGCCCGTACGACTGAACTCAAAGTAACAAATAAGAGTCAAAGATCAGAATCTTCAAGGGAATGCCAAGATTGCTGAAGAAAAACAAAAGTGATAGCAGAAATCTAAAGGAATATATTTGTTCTCCAAACAGCTTGCAAAGTCTAAGCATATCAGTAATCACATAATGATGCCTTTTATTGGAGATAGATAGATAGATAGATAGATAGATAGATAGATAGATAGATAGATAGATAGATTACAATACAATACAATACAATACAATACAATACAATACAATACAATACAATACAATACAATACAATACAATACACTTATACAATTAAGACTGGTCATTTAGATTAACATCCTAGGAAATAATACAGATGTTATTTTGGCTTGCTGTACCTCTGCCTCACCTTATCTATTCTTGTCTCAACATTACCTTTCCTTTGTGGAGTCCTTGGTGCTCTCTGAGCTTGGCTGTTTGCTTGCAGATGTTTCATTACCCAACTAGGTAACATCATCAGTGCTAGTGAGTGTGGGGTTTGCCCCTTATTTATATACAGTAGCTTGCCCAGCCAGTGTTGATGGAGGTCTGGTTTTCCTGGTAGTTCTTTGATTAGAGTTATTGTTTTCTGCTTGATTGTATGTTTGGTGTTAACATCTGCAAGCAAACAACCAAGCTCAGAGAGCACTAAGGACTCCACAATTCAACCCTGAGCTACATATATTCTCTTCTATTGGAATTACCTCTCTTTATCTTCCATCAGGTCAGTCTTCCCTCACTTCATCTCATTTATCTCGTTTGGTGACTGATCTTCACACAAGTTCTTGGCAGTATCTTCTGCTTCTAAGACAGTTTGCCCTTCAGCCTTTTGTGCATAGGTCTGCTGCCTTTGGCCCATGAATGTGATTTCCTATGTCACCCAGTTGTCTTGGTAATTTATAGAAAGCTAGAATCCAGACTTGATGTACTCCTCCCAATTTCATCTCCATATTCTCTATTATCCATCTATTATCTACAGTATCTATCTATCTATCTATCATCTATCTCATAGTACCAGTTTAAAATAAAATACTGACTTTGTACCAACCAGAAAGCATAAGAAAATAGCACACTACTGATTACTGAAAACAAGCCTCCAATATGCTGAAAGCAAATTAGACCAGAATCTCAAATACCAATATTTGGCGGGGGGGAACTCCTAAGCAAAGACAGATATACAATGCTGGTTCATATTATGAAGATTTTGCTAAATATGAGAGTTAACTCATGATATGTTTGGTTATTAGCAGTGATGAGATGGATCATTAAGTTTAATAGTGTCGACATGTTCTTACCATGCCGTTTACTTTCATTAGTATAAATCATACTTTTCTAAGTCCTATATGCAGTACTTATGATAAAGAACGCTTTAAGAGATCAATAAACCAAACAGTCAAGACATTATTTTCTTAATTATTATATTAAAAAAGAGATGATGCAATAACTCAAACTCAGTATAAAACAAATATCCTTACACTTCCTCTATCAGAACCAAATAAAGAGGTTCTTCAGGAGGAGTCTAAGCCCAGAGCCAGCTTTAGCTAACTTGAGGTGAAATCACTGGTTCTGGAGCAGAAACTATATTCTCCTCTGATTGCTTCCTAGAGTGTGTTGATTGTTGATTCCAGTAAATTATCAGAAAGATATTTGCCATTTAAAAATTTTATAGAGGATTTATGATTTGCTTGATAAACTTTTGAGGGCCCTAGGGTTCTCAGCACAGAACAACTTCTAACAGGCTGGAAAACAGAAAAAACAGCCCATTTTGTTCCACCAATTGCTCATCACATAAAAAATCCGAAGGCACGGATGACTCCTGAATAAAAAGGTATGTGTTTGACATTATGTTATTATTATTTTTTTAATCTTTTCTGGATTTGATTTCCTAGAGCAGCTGCTAGGTCTAATGCGCTGAGAGGGAGGAAGCAGGGAGAGAAAAAAGAATCAGGAAGATTGACTGACACTAAGTTTCCATTGACTTTAGGGTCTTGAAGCAATTTGAAGACTGATTATGGCCAACAACCTGAACTATATTCAGAGAAGATTGTACCACTGTGGATAGGGAATCAAGTACACTGGCTGGAGGCTTGTAACCAATCTGAGAATGAGGTTGAATTCCACTTAAACAACCAAGCCTACCATCTTGGAATTCTCCTGTACTCAGCACTAACAAGAGAGTTTAGGGACAACAGTGCCCAGGAGTACTTTTGACACCTTTCGTCATTACATCAACTGTACAACTGATTTGACAATGGCAGGTTAAAGGAAGTAACTTCCAAATTGAATTACTTTAATAAGTTCTACTAGGGACAGTCTTTAAACATGGTTCAGATAGTTCAGAATGTGTCCACATGAGTACTGGTAGGTGTTTCATGCAGGATTTGTATTGAGGCAGTTGCAGTTGTTGACAATATGTTCCTGAGGCCTGTTTACAGTTCTGATATTGAGCTTGAAGGACCACCTTTGTTTGTCAATGACAGCGTTAAGACTTGCTAACCCTAAGAAAAATAGGGCATTTTTAGTAGTATTCCCCTCTTGTAAAAGTCTTTTTTAATTAATGTACAACAGATATTACCTTGACATCTTCTTGGACTGCAATTGAAATAAAAGGTTACTAGACCCATTGTATGTGTGGTTCTCTTGATGCATACTTTCTATATATTATATCATGTATATTGATGCATAAATCAGTATTCAACAGAGCTCTTAAAATTGTTTGTGACTGAGGTGAGAAGAGGATTTCTTTCTTTCTTTCTTTCTTTCTTTCTTTCTTTCTTTCTTTCTTTCTTTCTTTCTTTCTTTCTTTCTTTCTTTCTTTCTTTCCTCCCCCACCTTTTCTCTATCTATATTATGGCTGATAATGTATGAAAAGTATGGAACTTAAAGGCATGAAGGTCCCTTATGAAAATCAGTTGGAACTAGAATGAATGGAGGAAAAACAGGTGAAATCTTATCGGAAAACAAATAACATTCTAATACAAGAAACTCAAAAGTGGAAAACAACATTGTCCCTTGCTCATTCCTAAGAAGCCAATACTTTAGGACATACAATGTTAGGTTTCTTACAACATGTTAGGTTTCTTACAACAAAGCCAACATTCATTTTCTAGAATTTAAGAGAACTGTAATTTTCAGTTTTCAACTATAATTTTCATTCTTGAGTATTGCAACAAAGATAAAATAATACATGTTTTTGATATTCTTTTTTCTTATGCTATTGTTCATTCATATTTGTGGAACATACTGTATAGACAGTAGGGGAATATAAAATGCAAAGTTTTAGGAATTTTGGTTGAATTTAGTCAGCAAGTAGGAACAAAACCTTATTTTTGACAAGACAGACAAAAATCTGGAGTGAAACCTTAATTACATCTATCAGAAATAAGGAGACTTTGAAAGACAGGATAAGGACTTCTTAACGGAAAAGTAAATTTAGTGTGTAATTGACAAGAAGCCATTTTATAAACTAACCATAATAGCTTGAAGGTACAGTAAAATAGCTTCAGTGAAATCAGAAAGATTGTTAAGATCCTTCTGCTCCTTTTCTCCATAATTTGATTCAAACCAAAATATAATTAGTAGTTGTGTGGGTTACTTTGCATTCAAATAAGTGAGATTTTAATAAGCAATATTTTATGAAGAGAAATGCTTCCAGGGCTGTTTCCATCATCTTGCCTACAAGAAATTACACAGCTCTAGCACTAAGTGGACACAGAGCACCATATAAATTGAGCCAAAGCTCTGGTCTACTGACCACTGCACAGTGCCCTTTAAAGGCCTCTCTAAACAATAATGCAATCATTTTCCCAAAAGTCCATTGATGTACTGAAATACAATCTTTATATCATCACAGATATAAAGATTGTATTTGTTAGTCTAGTCTCAGTAAAAGTTTTTTTCCAACAGACTCAATTCCTTAGGCAACCAAGTCTCCAGTTGTACTATCTATGCCTACATCTTTGCCAGTTTTCAACATTCTCACAGCATTTATGACTTCCTTTTTGTTTGTTTGTTTTTTTGGTATAATTACACTTACAGAACTTGTTGCAATTCCTTTACACTATCATTCCTACAGAAATCTCTAAGATATTTCCTCCAGCATTCTCTCATTTCAGTTTCATCCCAAATCCATTTATCATTTTTATTTTTCATCCTATTCACTCTGCTGGAGGCTCCACATTTAGCTTTTTTTCATACCGTTCCAAAATAATGTTATATTTCTATCAAAGGTTTTCTCTATATTTTCTCTGCCTCGTTTAATCTTAACTGTCCACTGTTCTGTTTCATTACATTCACTGCCACTCTTTCTTCTTTTTCTATACATTATAAAATATATTTCTCTCACAGACTTTTGTTTTTGCCACAGTTGTTCTCCTACGCATTTGTTCTCATACACAGTCTGTTTCACTTCATCATTATAGAAACATTTTTTTAAAAGTTTCCATTAGTATAACTCATACACTTCTGTGTCATTCCATAATATACTTCTTTTCACTCTGTTCTGAGCAGTTGCATCATCATCTTTCTTTATGTTCAACTTCCATTCATTGGGTTTCGATATTAATCCATCTTCTAATATTTTTCCATGCAGGACTTTTACTGTCTCTTCCTGCAGTTATTCTACTTTCTCTCTACTTTTTTTCCTTTTCTTCTATTATAATTTTCTCCCAAGATCTGCTTGTGACCTTTTCAGAAAATGGTTTGTTCCATATTCAGGAGTCATATTGCCCTTGAATCTTTCACTAATTCTTTCAATCTTTCACTATAAAAAAACCAAGAGCAATAAGTTTTTAATTCATTCTTTTTCCATTTCTACTTATGAATAGACTTGTTCAAACAAGCAGACCAATTGTTTGATAGTCACCATCACCATACTCATTAATTCTTGAGTCTTTGTATGGCACAGTCATATTTTCTGTACTCCCTTGTCTCTTTTCCACCCACCCTTTAATAATAGCATAATACTTTTCCCTCCTTTATCACATTGATTCAGAATATTGCACATATTTTTTCTCAAAATTCATCCCATAGTCAGACTTTCAAGATTCTGTTATTATAGTCTATATTAATAAATTATAGTTTTAGTCAAACTTGTTTCCTGACTTGGTCTACCTTAAAGGGCAGATATCAATCTTGAAAGCTTGACTATATTTTCCCTTTGCACACTCTTATACCCCAGTGAATATAGGGTGGAGCCAGTCTGAGCTTCTTTCTCATGCTTTCTTTCTTTCCTGGGCTTAATGCATGCTCTCGATCAGTCCAGCTTACCATTGTCTCTTTTTGGTTAAATGGAATTAGCCTAAAACAAACCACCATTTTTGTTTTTTTGCTTTAAGAATGCTTATAAGGCCCAGGGAAGTCCTTGCAAATAGCACTTAGGTTGATGTTTTGTTCTGCAGCATGCTAGTTTCCCCTATTTAAAAAATAATTCTTTCTTTGGAAATCTCCAAGAATTTGAGCAGGTGTTGTAAAATTAAAATACTACTCTAAGATGGATAACAGATTTGGACATTGTGTGACCCTGGTGTAATACTTCCAATGACCAGCAGAATATATAAAGCTAGTTTTAGCCCATCTATATATAAGCAAGTGAAGGTGTTTGACACCCTCCACAATCATGCTATGTTGTAACAGACTGATTGAAATAAATACTGAGATCAGGAAATAAATGTTGAGACCACACAGGCACACATACCCACCAATCAGAAGAAGGCAAGATAGATTTGATGTAAGTGGGTCTTTGTTTCCTGAGACATTATCTAAAGAAAGACCTATACAATATTTACTCTTCTACCGATAATGATACTTATGATGCAAAAATATTGTCTGAAGAAGACGACAAGATGTACATTCTCCTTGCCATTCACATTAGTTTCTGAAATAACAGCATCTCCAAAGTGATAAATGAGCTCATTTGACAACATATGATGTCAGCTTTTAAAAATTAGTGTCACAGCAGAAAAGGGAGATAAATATACAGACATGATATATTTGGTCAATGGATTATTGTAGGGCTGCTAATATTCTAATCTATTAGCATGAAGACTTATAACAATCCTGGGGAATTCATACTATGCTACCTCAAGCAAAAACACCATTTTGTTTTTGTCCTTTCCTTGCTATTCGCTAAAACAGCTCTAAAGAACTACATGTTTAAAAGCCCATGAAGTTAATGTGAAAAGTTAATACTTCTCAATCATAAAATAGGATTTAAAACGTGTAATGTTATGATCTCCAATAGGTTGCTGGCCAATTTAAGAAAAGGGGGAAAAAAAGTAACTTCAGTTCCAGCAATGCCCATTAATTATGACTGAAACATTATTCTTGATGCCAAATTCATAATGTAATACTTTATTTTGCTTGTGCATAGTGCTAGCTTTGGGCTATATTACATAAAGCTCACCTTTGTATTTTTCATCATTCTTTGCTAATTGACAGGGTTACCCCCTCCCCAGTACTTTTCTCATTAAAGAAATCTGCAGAAACTGTAATTGGCCCAAGGGTCCCACCTTCCCTTCCAGTTTTGATGTTAAGCCCTACACTAAAATTTGCCCCAGACCTATTTTTCTTCTCAATTGCTATAGTTCCCTAGTTTACAGAAAAACTCTGGAGGTGTAAAGGGAAAAATAAATGTGTAATAAAGGGAAGCTATTTCCATTTGTTTTTTCTGCTGCTTATGTAGCCAGAAATGCAGAGAGTTGTGCATATTCCACAGAAAAATGGACTTTGGGGATATGTGTTTTACAGTCAACAGCTCTATCCAACCAAATGGCAAGCTTGGATGGAGGGCACATTCAAAAATGGTTTGCAAGGAATTATAGAAGGTCAGAACCTCAAAGTAGGTATGCCTCAGCCGTTCCTTTGGTCTGTATTTCAAAATAAGTCAACTTGACCTGCAATGCTCAGATGGGAACACAGGCATTGTTTGGAGTTTGTACTTCTCCAAATTTCCATGGATGAAATACATTTAAATACTATAAAATGAAATACATACAGTAAAGTGTGTTTTCAAAGAAAATACTTTCAAAAGCATATTTAAATATATTCCTATGTGGTGGTGGTAGTGGTGATGGTGATGGTGATGGTGATGGTGATGGTGATGGTGATGGTGATGAACATGAACATGAACATGAATATGATGCTTGAGAAATAATGTGATGTAATGGTTATAGTATTGGATTGTCTTCAGGGAAAACCAGATTCTAGCTCTTTCTCAGTGGCAGGAGCTCACGGAGTGACTTTGAGCCAGTCACACTCTCTCAGTCCCATTTACCTCATCAGGATGTTGCTATGGGGGGAAAATGGGAGGATGGAGTATTATGTACAGTGCATGTGAACAAAAGACAAAATATAGAGCTAACAAATTATTGCTGCCGCCTCCTTCTCCTCCTCCTCCAAGTTTGCACAAGACAGAACAAATGCATGAATAAAAATGTTTGAAGGTAACAGAGACCAAGCACAGACTGATCTGCTTGCTACTAATCCAAAGCATGCCAAGGAGCATACATACATCTGAAGTAGTTTCTTTGTATTTTAGTTCAGAGCTACAGTGTGAAGTGGAAGGTATTACCTGTTACTCTTCCTAGTATTTCATTGATTACTGCTCTCATTTCTCTTGTTACATCTATACTAGCCGATGATAATATGCAACAGAACCCAAACATATGTGAGGAGGATCCTGCCATCAGTCTCAAAACCAATCTTGTTTTTGCTTGAAAATCTATTTAAGTGTAATCTAGGTGAAATTTAATGGATAAAAAAGAAATAATCTCATCATTTCTAGAAGACCAAGAGAATATTTCAGGATTCTCTAAATGTTGTATGCTGTCATTGGATTTAATCTACAGCGAAATTCAATGCAAATGTGGAAATTTCCTTTCAAGAGATCCTTTAATATGCTTTTGAGAAAAGATAAGTTAATTTTAATATAAATTGCAGTTTTTCAGAAGGGGTTGATACCTCCAAAGGAAAAAATTCTGGAGAACAAAAATAGATGCTGCATATATTACAAAAAAAAGGGCTCTGTTCTCCCCTTCAATGTGCCTTTCCAAAGCATACATATTTTATGAATTTTGTATGCACAGCACAGAAATTTAATATCTGCCCAACAAATTGGTTCTAGTGTTTCCCTCTAAATGAATAAATAACCAGAATAAAATGAAAATTACAATACTGAAAAAGTATTACTACTCTATTTTATTGTGAAACCAGTAGTTATTAATAAATAAAAGGAATTTGAGAATATATGTTTATTATTCATATTATTACCACTCAGAGTTCTGGTAATAAATCAAATTGTCAAATATCATCTTTGTTATTAGTATTATTTCCACATTAACATATCCTATCATATATATTTGTCTCTGGATTAATAATACTTTCAATTCATATCATATATAGATTGCTTCATGTCAATTATCCCAATAAATTAAAGCATGCAGAGTACCATTGAGCTAATATGGTGTGCTGCAAACTCTTTTAAGAGCTGAAACAAAAGGGTTGTTGTCTATTGTAAGCTTATCCTAAAATCAAACAAACAAAAACACCTGATGGCTGGTGTGGGTCTTCCGGGCTGTGTGGCCATGTTCTGGAAGTTTTGTTTCCTAACGTTTCACCAGCATCTGTGATCGGCTTCTTCAGAGGGCAGGAGCACAGACAGGAGCAGTTCTCTCTGTGCCCAGGATGAGGTGACCCTTTTGTGGGTATTTATAGAGATCAGCGAGGGTGCCTGAAGGGGTGCGTGTGGGGGTTTGGGTTAACGAGTGGCTGCTTGTTTTGGTGTCAGATTATGTGTGTATCTTCCTGGGGGTTAGGCAGGGTTTTTTCTATTGAGCTGTTAACGAGTGGCTGCTAGGGTGATTAGCATGTTCATTGTGTGAATTGTTCACGTGTCCTGGTGGTTGAGCTCAGTTCATTGACCTTTTGCAGGCTGTATTTTTCAGGATTGGTAGCCAGGTTTTGTTGTCAACCCCCCCACCCCCCCACCCCCCCCACACACACCCCACACCCCTTCAGGCACCCTCGCTGATCTCTATAAATACCCACAAAAGGGTCACATCATCCTGGGCACAGAGAGAACTGCTCCTGTCTGTGCTCCTGCCTCTGAAGATGCCGATCACAGATGCTGGCGAAATGTTAGGAAACAAAACTTCCAGAACATGGCCACACAGCCCAGAAGACCCACATCAGCCATCGTATTCTGGCTGTGAAAGCCTTCGACAATACAAAAAACACCTCAGTTCACCTAAACAAAACATTAGAATTAATGGCAAGACAGAGTGCTTTCTAAAACTGATCTTTCTGAAGTCACACCAAATATATTAATCAAATATCACACTGACCATTACATTCATCATTCTTTTTCACAGTATTAAAAACAAAAAACTAAAATCTGGGACAGCCCAAAGGGGCTATACTACTATGAAGTGTACACACACACACACACACTGTATATAGTGCATTCCCAGAGTTCTGTCTCTGGTCTCAACTCTTGTTGAGACTCAACTCAACCTCTCTAATATGCACATGTTGTCTGCTCAAAGCAAGGTGTATAAAACTTGTGGAAAATGAGCTAGGTAGGCCAGGCTCAATAGTCCAATAAGAGTAAATCAAAAGTAATTAGAATCAACTAGTAGTACTGAAAAGCATAAAAGGCTTCAAAATATTTCACTAATATTCTTTTCCTTTTTTCATCCTCTGTCATTTGAAAAGGCAGAAACAGAAATGATCCAACAAAGAAACCTGTTCTGCTCTCCAGCTCCCTTGTATTCATTTTCAAGGGCATCTGTCCCCACTCATATACTCACTTTATCTGTCTGTCTGTCTGTCTGTCTGTCTGTCTGTCTGTCTGTCTGTCTATCTATCTATCTATCTATCTATCTATCTATCTATCTATCTATCTATCTATCTATCTATCTATCTATCTATCATATTTATATAGCCGCCCATCTCACACAAGGTGACTGTGGGTGGCGTACAACAATTAAAAAAATAAATACATAAAAAAACAACTATGTATAAAAAACTATAAAAACACATAAAACAGTAGAGGATAAAATTAATAAGGGAGCCATGGTAAAATCTTCCTGGTCCCCTGAGAGTCCCAGGCCTGATCAAATAGCCAGGTCTTGAGGGACTTACAGAATGTTAAGAGGGATGCTCAGCCCAGATGTGGGGCATATGTTTTGCCTATAAAAGGTCCCAGTTCACTCCTTGGCATCTGAAGAAAGGCAAGGAAGTCTGTTTTCTAAAAAACAGTATTAAATATACATTTCTGGTATGCCTCAGAAATGATGGTCAAAGGTCATAGTGGTTGGGAGTTGAAGTCTAACCAGTTGAGCCTGATTCAGATTTAACTCCATTTTTGAACTGATAAGAGATAAAATAGGTTCTTTACAAATCTTTCCTGAATGTTTGTCCCCTCCTCAATGTGCTGAATAATAACTCATGTGATTACCTACTGAACATGCTGTTGGGGATGATGGGGGTTGTAATGCAACACATCTGATAGGTACATGCTGGGAAAGCTACTTTAAAACTTCTGTGTGTGTGTGTGTGTGTGTGTGTGTGTGTGTATTAACAAAGGCATTTAAGCAATCTGTTTCTGTGAAACAATAAGGTGTTATACTCAGGAAGGCAAAGATTTTCTCAAACTGTCAGCCATTATGTATTACTTGTAAACAGCTTCTAATGTCTCCTGAGTGTAACTGTTAACATTTGTTTTCACCTTAAGACATATTGCCTGTCAGATTAATTATCATTCTTTTCATTCTTTTCAATAGTTAACTTCTCCTGAAGTACAACCACATTATTCTCCCTTTTTGATTCTTGCTTCCTTCCCTGAAAGGATTCATAAGATCATTGCTGAACCCTTCACACATTGTACTTGTTGAATTCTTTTTCTATGTAGCTGTTCAAAGAAATTATTTCTGAGAATCCTATTTTGTGGCTTTGAGAAAAGCTCCAGTCTATTATTAAAAAAAAAAAAAAGGAATGTTTTCTTATCTACTGTTTTGCTATTTTACCACTCAAATTTTCAATTCATGTGAAGAAAAAGAGAGGAAATTAATAGGAAAAGAATGGGTATTTGGTTACACTTAAATACAGGCATTAAACTAGTAAAAATAATGCAGTCCAGTGCTAAGTACTGATCTGGGGGCAGGGGGGAGGGGAAAAGTGTCATAATAAAATATTCAAACTGAGAAATTCCAGCAAAATATATATGTAAAATTATCCTTAGTGAAATTTCCTTCTAAAAGGCATTTTCTGTTTCAGTATTTTGAAAGGTTGTAAGTTATTTTTAAATGTTGTAATTCCTCTTGTCTTGAATATTTTATTTTTTGGTTGTTTGAGCTAGTTGTCAGAAAAATACAGGGGAGATATCAACCCTCTTCCAGTGGTATCTGATGCAAATCATGGTGATATTGTGATCCTTTGAGACTCTGCAATCTCACAGCACAGGACCAGCCTATGACATTTTGTTCTCTGAAGGGAAACATCAATTTGTTTCTCTTTATTCCTCATTAAAGCTGCTGAATGACAACCTACATTATATTGGCGAGATTTGCTATTTTTCCATGACATGCAACATCAGCTGCCTGAAGGATTTGCATCATTTTGCCTAAGAATAGGGCTGATCTGGTAAACTTAAAAAAAAAAAAAAAAAAAGCTTTGTGGGAGTTTTAGATCAGAGACTAATTAGCCTTTTCACGCTTCCTTCATATGGCCCCTGGGAAGTTGAAGTCAAGTGAAACAGGGATGAAATTATCTCAGTTGAGTTTACATTCCATGGTGGAATTAGCCTGAGGGGCCATTCCTGATTGGGTACCTCTGGCTTCTTCAACCTGTGATACTCCAGAAATGTTGGGATTTAATTCTTCTAACTCTTACAAGTTCAGCCACTGGGAAAGATTGGCAGAAACACAATGACTTCATTATGGAAGATAAAGTTTGTTGGACTCTATCATTAGAAAGATGTTAATGCCACTTGCAGGCTTAGGAAAATGACAGAGATATAATTATTTGCACTATATAAATAAGTGTTTTAATGCTATGCAAAAGTATGAGACACAGAGAGACGTACCATAAACAGAATATTAGTGGCATTTAGATTCAATATGTTAAACAGACTGGAAAGTTTAGCATCCTAGCTCAGATGCAGATAGATAGCCAGTTATTGCTAACTCATTTTCCAGAGTATTAGAGAATATTGGCTAGGAATTCAAGCTAGCATTGAGAAAATGCACTGAGAAGTAAACTTTTTTTTATTCTCTCTTTCAAGGAATGGTTCTTTATTCATCCAAACTAAAACTGGATTCTAAATAAAGAATACGTACGCAAGGACAATTCTGCCCTACCCTTGCTGAATTTTCACAACATCCTATCCTGTCCTTGTTAATACCTATGCAAACAAAAATGTACTGCAAACATTTACGGAGCAAGCCTATGCATGTTAACTTACACATAGTCCCTCCTGTGCATTAAGGGGATTACTCCCTGAAAATGTGGTTAGGGTTTACAGTTCCTAATGCTAAAGATTTGGATACCAGAAAACATGATTGTGTGCCCATCATCCCAACGTCACTACAGAAGAAGACCTTTGGAATTCTAACAATTCTCCAAGAGATGAAACCATGAGCAATGCTTCTCCAAGGTATTTGCAACACAAATGTTCAGCTGTAGATAATATGGCTCTTGTAAAATTCCAATTTGGGTCTTCTTTTGCTCTTGTATTAACTAGAGCATGTAGATTCCCAGAGGCCAATGTAAATGTAAATACAATGAGTTCAAACTACTAAACATTAAACCTCGAGTTACCATGTCAGAAGTCAGCCAACAGGTCTTTTTTCTTCTTTTACTTTCACATTTTATCCTGTCCTAGTGACAGTAATTGGCATCCTTCTTTTCCAGAAAATGCCTGTTGATTGTACCATTGCTGCATTAAATATATTAAACACTAAACAAAATGTTCTCAAGTATTTTAGAGCTCTCAGCAGCCACCCTGCCATTTCTCTCCCCTGCCCCCTTAACAGGTATGATTTGGGTTATGAAGGTCTTAAAATGTCTTAAGGAAAAAAAAAACTATATGATATGAAGGAAGTTTTATAAAACTTCATTTATAAAGCCTTGAGTGTCCCTGGAAACTTTCCTTTTACAGACCTTGTCCATAATATCACTGATTTTGCCATTCAATTTGGGCTCCTTGAGATTTTATAAATCGCTGGAAAAGCTTAACAGCCTGGCCAGTATTTTGCATGAACCAAACACACATCCCCAAATCCGCTCCTGAATTTTATAAATGGTATAATGGTTTTATAGAAAAAAAGTTGATGAAGAATTTTTCTACTAAGGACAGAAGGTTGGGGATGGGGAAAAAAAAATACAGAAAATGGTTTAATACATAAACATAAAGCAAATGCAGACTTGCCACTATTCTGTATTTCAAGGAACTGTTTCATATTTAGGATTGACTTGATTGATTATATGCCATCAAGTTGGTGTTGACTCTTAGTGATCACATAGACAGATTTTCTCCATGTTGATCTTCCAATGGTGCACCCACTGCCACTGTAACTGAATTTATTCACCTTGCTGCTAATTGCCCTCTTTATCCCCTTTCCTTCTACCTTTCTCAGCATTTAAGCCTTCTCCAGAGAGCCAGGCCTTCTCATAATGGATCCAAAGCAGGATAATTTGAGCCTGGTCATTTATGCCTTGAGTGGGAAATCTGGATTGATTTGTTAGATGATCCATTTGTTTGTTTTCTTGGATGTCTACAGTATTCTCAGGAATCTTCTCCAACACCAAAGTTCAAAAGTCTTAATATTCTTTTTATCCTGTTTCTTCAGAATCCAATTTAGGATTAAAATACAGTATTTCATTTCAAGGTAGCAAAGAATCAGATTTGTCCTCTTACCAGCTTTAGGGGCTAGGCCAGGCTGGCTTCTGAATACAGTCGACAGTATGCCCATTAAGTGGCTAGAAAACAGTCCTTAGCTCTTGGGAACAGGTAGCAGACTGCATTGGGATAGCTGCAACATCTCCCTCAAAGTTTTTGGGGATTTGTGGAACCAAATCTTCAGCCTTGCTATTGTAAATGGTGAGAAGCAAGCTAAGTCTTGCAAGATGGAAGGAAAGTATGCCCTATTTTGTCAAATATTCACCTGGTTAATATGTTATACTAAACAAATATTAGGTAATTTGAAATATAAATAAATACATTTTATTCAGTAAATATTCATTTGCTGGGTTTATAGAACATGCTTAGTTGTCAACAATGGGTTACAAACTACAGTGGCTGGATTTAAACAAGATGCTAACTCAAACCAATGAATGCTTAGCAATATGAATATCTGCAGAGAGGGTGAGGGGAAGGCAAGTGACATCAAGCATGTCATAATGTCATTGCACAAATGATAAAAATTAATCTCATGTCATGAAATCATTATGGCTTCTACCAGATGCCTACATTTAGTGCAATATGTATAAGGCCTCTCTCTTCAAAGTTTCACAGCTTCCAATTATCCATTGTTTATCACTGTTACTGTGCCTCCACCAGGGGAATGCAGACTAACACAAATGCATTGTGAAGAATTGGAGGACATTTCCTACATGCAGAACACATGAAATGAATCCACAGTATGATTCTCTAGAACTGATAAAAACTGGGCTTCTGTGAAGCTGAATTTTGGTCTATTGTATACTGACTTCTATATGATAGTAATGCATGACCAGCTTCTCATTACTATAAGGAGAAATCAGAAATTTGTGTGGGGGAAAAAATGTCAAAGACAACTTTAATTTAACCCATAGTCTGTTTAGTTACAGTTATTGTTAGTTATTGTAATTCACCTCTCTTGTTTTCTTTTAATGCTGCATTTCAGAATTGGAACTGTTGCTTATAGTGAGGGAGCATTCCAACTAAATTATTTATGAAAAGCACCTTTGAAATCAATATAATAATTGATCATGATGACTAACTTAATCTGAATGTTGCCTAAAAATAAAAACAATTTAGAAGGCACATAAATATAATAAAGAAATAAATCCATTATAGAATATTCTAAACAACACTATTCATATTCTGACATATATAATATCTCATTTTATTCAAGCCCTACAATGTCCTTTGGATTTCTTCAAGTGGCAGGCCTTTGAAAGAGTGTAAATATTTCAAAATTTCTTTAGGCATTTCTTCTCATAAAGTAAGAATGAACAAACACTGGTTTATTTTGCATTTTAATATCAATTATACTGTATAGTTTTCAATGTATAAGCTAGAATGTGCTTCTGTTTTTCAGTTCTTTAATTTTGTTGTATAGTTCTCTGATTAACCTGTCCAATGCCTATATCAGGAAACATAATACACAAACTTTGTACACAGAGAACAGCGAAGAAAAAGATGTTTAAGAAAAATAAACAGCTAACAAAAATCAGATATTAGAGGAAAAAAATATGAAAGTACGTATGAAAATCAACAAGCAACTGCAAATACTCTTGAAAAAAAATACTTCAGAGCAGAGTTATAAAAAATATTTGCTGAGAAGAAGTTGAGAATCAAAAATTTGTTCATATGAACATTATAAACTATTTTCAAAACTACTTTTAATAATTATTGCTAATATTATTAGCTATCCCAGAATAATATCTAGATCTTTAAGTAAGATCTTTAAGTAAGATCTGGAAAACTTTTTAAATATATTTCCACACATATTTCCGATTTACCAAAGATTACTATATTATACGTTTGTGTGCATGTGTTCATAATATATTATCAATATGATTTTAATATAATACATATAGAAAAGCTTTCATTATATACTAGCTACAACATTATAAACAACCATATAAATTCCCCTAAACCTTTCTTCCATGCTATCATTTTCCTTACTTCTTTATATCCCAGCATCTCATAATTACCACTGCAAGATTTAATTCTTTTTTACCTTTTTAGTATTAAAAATCACCTGTCTTTAACATTCATTTATTTTTATTAAAAACATGTACTGAAGATTTAATATGCCTTAATCATCTGCTATTCTATCTTAGAATGTAATAATTTATCTCAACATCTGTTAAAGTCACAAATTCTGCCCAACTGATATAACAGAAAAGCAATTATACCTGCATATAAAAATATTTGCAAATTGCTGGATTGTTACTACTTTCATAAACATAAGTCTGGTAAAAAGAAAAAAAAAGCAAGAAATACTTTAACAGCTTTAATATCATACTAAATGTAGGAGTGTATATTCAAGACCATGTTCTTTTATGACACATTTTTAATACAGCATCACTCCTACACTCCCACTTGCTAGGGTCAACAACCATAACCTTGATGAGGAAATAGTCTTCATTTTTTTTCCAATGTTTTACCTTGAACAAACCTGCTTAATGTAAAATCCTTGCTGCCTTCTTCCAAATTGGAAGCAAAGTAATAGAAATAATAATGATAAATGATGTGAATATCAAAAGGCTTGGATAAGGATATTTGGGTGGAAGCACAGAGATCCTTGTACAGAGCTTGCTAATCACAAATCTTTGCCTTTCAAGGCCTAAAATGTGTGGATTTCACTTTATTATTCATAAAGAATGGATCTACACCAGGGCTATCTCATCTGGGCTGAAAAATCCAGGAGACCACAAGATGCTATCAAACTGTTAGTGCTTTCCATTTCTCTTTGCTGTTATCAACTTTATATCCAGATGTTTGCAACCCAGACCTGGTACCCCTAAACATACACACACATGTTTGTGTGCCTGCACACACACACACACACACACACAGAGAGAGAAAGAAAATATGAATGTAAGTGGCAGAGCATTTTAAGATCATTTCTTTTCACTTACACTATAGTCAGAAGTTGATAAAACATACACTGAAACACTCAAATGTAAATAAATAGATATTTTGCATGATACTCAAACAATCAAGTGCTAAATGTGTTCTTTCAATAAGAATTAGGATAGTTAATGAACTCTAAAACTGCACTGATGAGAGCATTACATTGTTCTTGTAAGAAACACTGCATGTGTTTTTTAGTACCCATCAGGAAGAATAGATAATAATTCAAATTAGTCCTATTGCATAATGAGATCTCCTTTCATTATATACACTATTATGAGTATGTAGCTATCAAATCATACTTATTCACCAATATTGTGGGTTTTTTTCCTTCTTAGAGAATGAAATTGAATGTTGCACTGATGCCATGTTTTTCACTGTTTTGTTATAAGAAAACTACATTCAGATGAAGCAATAGGACCGTATAGAGATCCTTGTGAATCACCTATTTTGGAAAAAAAAAAAAAAACATGACTGCGCAGGGATATGATACCATTCTTCAAATACCTGAAAAGGTGTCCTATAGAAGAAAGTCAAGTCCCCTTCTCTCTTATTCAAGAGAACAGGATACTGATTAATAGAAAAATAGGTACCAGCATTTATGGATAGAGTACAACCCTTTGATAAATTCAAGGGTATTCACAGAGGCAGTTAATGAAATCAAAATGGTGGCATGCCTAGCCAAAGTCCCACTCCTTTTTTACATGCATGTGATACATGTGCATAAAAGGGTGGTATTTTGATTGCCAGTTGCATCTGCCATTTTTTACATTGTTGACCTCCCCTGCAGATGACCCAGGTAAATTATCAGACCATACGATTAATTGGAATAAGTTTAATGAACTTCCTCATTGTATCTAAAGTTTCTTCAGATATTCATAAAAAGGAAGCCTTAGGTTTTTTTTTTTTTTTAAATGCTTCTACCTGTTGTGATTGAAACAACAGCAGTAAAGCAGGTTGGTCCTGTACTTCATTAAAAAAAAAAAAAAAAAAGGCCATGGGCAAAGTAGGTAGCTTAGGAAAAGAAAAACAGTAATTAAAAAAACAACCTGTCTGTTTCAATATGGCAACTTTCTGTAATGTTAGTTGTGCTATTTCAGTTTCTTCTGCTAAAATGTAGTGGAACAGGGTGGAAATAAGTTTGCTTTATTTTAGTTATTTTATTTTATTTTAAAGGGATTGTTGTGCCTGCTTTTATGTGCATTTTGATGCTTTGTGTATATATAAATTTAACTTTGTGTGTGTGCGTGTGTGTGTGTGTGTGTGTGTGTGTGTACAAAGAGAGTTTGGATTGCCGAAATCTACTGATTGGCAATATATTCAGTTAAAATATGTTCTGACTTGGGCCTTATGTATTAGCAGCATGTGAAGCTCCTAAACTACTTTTGCAAAATGTTTTGGAGGTTTGCTTGTATATACTGCTCAGAGTCAGTGCAATATACAATAAACATAGATATGTGAAACCTGCAAATAACTTAGTTATCTAGAGGTCGAATATCCTATTTTAACAAACTAGATATTTGAATGAAGATGCAATTAATACAACAAAAGATTCTTTGCATTTTTATTAAAGCCAGACATGTTTCAAGCTTGCTCTATGGTGGCACTAATTCTATAACATGCATAAGGTTATTAATAGAGTATTGAAAAAAGAAACAAGGGTTAGAGATATGGATATGATATTAAACTACATTCCTCCCAAAATTGGAATTTATCAATGTATGAAAAACCTGGGATTCATCATATGTAAGCTATAGCTAAAAAAAAAATGATTTTACACTAGTGGAAAGGCTCTGAGTTTTAAAACCCTGGATGGAACAAGTGTTTACTTTCAACATTTGAACTGGCTTTCTAAAGGTGTGATTGACAGGCTAAACAATATTACTCCGGTGGTCAAGGTTTAATTTCTTATCTAATACCTCAGCCTTTTTTTCTTTATATATGTTTATATGCCTTTTTTTTTCTTTTTCTTTTTTATATCTCGTCATTATCTTTCGGTTTATTTGGTTATTGTTCTGTCTGTTCATACAGTAAAACAATAACAAAAATAATAAAAATAAAATATAAAAGGAAGAGAGATTCAGACTGAGTATTAGAAGAAAAGCTTGTCTATATGAGCAGTTTGGTAGTGGAATCAATTATTCAGAAAATAGTTAGGCTCCCCTTAGGGAATAGGTTATGTTCAGAGGATGGCTAGGCACCCATCTATCTGGGAAGATTTCTCTGGGATCCATCTACTGAACTCAGTAGTGAACACTGGTAACTTCCAACATTAAGATTCCGTGATTTGTATTATTGCCACAGTCAGAACGACAACTGTTGTCCCTAAAAACATTTTAAAAAGTCCACATTTTGCATCCCCATAAAAAGTCCACATTTTGCATCCCCGTAAAATATTGCTCTTATGAAGGAGAAGGAGAAGGGATAGCTCAAAATAAGATCTGGCTGAAAGAAGCAGACAAGTGGTTTTCGTAGCTCGTGGATGTCTGATATGTGTAGAAATACAAGAACTCATCAATTGCAAACCTCACCATATGGCTACATTGACAACTTTGACCAGAGAGAAGACATTAATTAAGTTTAATGCTGATTGGAAACCCCTTTTGGACTTTTTGTGTGAAAGAGAGAAAAAAATGAACTTATGATGTATGGTTTTGATGACTAGAAAAAATAGTAGACTATAGAAAAAAATGAAAGTTATGTTGTAACCATAGAATAAGAGGTTAATTTACATTTATACTTATAATTGCTATAAAAGAAAATTGGAAGTCACTTCTTTATATTTTTCTCTATATTTCTTTCCTTTTTCTGCTTTTTTGACTTTATTCTTTTTCTTTCTTTCTTTAGTTTTCCTTCTATTCTAAATATTAGTTTGTTAGTTTTTATCTTTCTTGTTTAAAATTCTAATAAAGTTACTACCAAAAAAAAAAAAACCCAATTCAAACCTCACCACAATGTTTATAAGTTTAAATGAAACATATACAATGTATTCTTGTAGGCTTAGGAGACTTGGTATTATACTTTATGTATTTAAAATGTGACATGAAAAGAATATGCACCTACACAAACATCTACCCAAGCACAAAGGCTCATATATACAAAGTAATTGTCTCTTTTTTTCCCTTTGAAATGAGTAGAACATTGAATAGTACTATATTATATTAATTTTTATGTTAATGAGGTATTTCTGTTTATATTTTAAATTCAATACAATGTTAATAAATGGATACGGATTTGATGTTTCATTTAAAGAACATATAATTCAAATAGATCAATCACTTTTCCTTTTTAAATAAAATAGAATAATACTATTTCCAAATCCAGTGTTCACTAGGGCAAAAGCTTTCATGAGCTACAGCTCCCTTCTTCAGATGCGTGGAGTTTAAACTGAGATTAGGTGGGTGGGGTGGGGTGGGGTGGAGTGGGGTGGAGAGACAGATAGGCTGGCTGTGCAGATGCAGGTTCGGTGAGACCAATTATAGGTACTTTATCAATTTACAATTGTAATGTGTTAAAAACTCATAGTGTGTGCAGGCTCCCCTGCTACAATGGGGACAGTGATGCGAGGCTTCTAAAAGCAAAGATGGCAAAAGCAATGGATGAGAGTAAAGCTCTATACAGTGTTGGGGTTTTGTTTAGGCCACACTAACAAAGTATCTCTGTTTGAACTCAGACCAAGTTGTATCAGAGCAGAGCAAAGTCAGTTAGTAGACTACTACTCCATAATATTTTAAAACTGTGATAATGCCTCTTTTCCATAAAGGCATAAAATTGCCCTGTAAAGTCAAAATAGTCAGAACACTACCAAAACAAAAACAAAATGAAAAATGAAAAGAAGTAATGTAATCCAGTACAGATAGTCCTTGTTTTAGTGACTGCCTCATTTAGGGACCATTTGCAGTTACGACGGTAATGAAAGAGTAACTTTATGACCATTCCTCACATTTATGACCTTGTCAGGTCTGTAAAACAAAGGAAAGCTGAAGGAAGATCATAGGCGCAGTTCCACTTAGTGATCACTTTGCCTAACAACCAAGTTGCTGGCCCCAATTGTGATTGCTAAATGAGGACTACCTGTATTTCAAGTGGCAAAGCCACATTAAAGTCTTCATGGGATTGAGGCCACTTTCCAGTCTTGGAAGAAAATTGATGCACAATGAGAAACTTACAGCAGGGTTCTCAAAATTTTAGATTGGACTGCCTCTATACAGTTTAAGTCACAGTAGTAATACACCTGTATACCATATATAGCTCTGAACATTTTTATTGTAGCAGGAACATGGTTATTGTCATTATGGAGTATGAATTGCATTTGAATGTTTATTGTAATTTCTTTGTTTGATTGTTGTGAACTGCCCAGAGTCATTGAGAGTCAGGCGGCATGCAAGTTTTATTATTATTATTATTATTGTTGTTGTTGTTGTTGTTGTTGTTGCTGCTGCTGCTGCTGCTGCTGCTGCTGCAATGGTTGGTTGCACAGTCAGCCAGATGTTTAGATTGGATTTGGCATTTTTATCCACCTATTGAGTCCTTCCCAAGGACCTGGGATAGGCAGATATTGTTGTTTGATGGTGTTAAAGGTATTGCCACAGGATACAAGTAAAGCTGCCTTTTGCAATTGGTTGATGGTGATTTTGTTAATGCTGATGGTGTTCAAGTGGTGCTCCAGATGTTTTGGGATTGCACCTAAGGTGCCTAGAACTATTGGTATTATCTTGCTTTCTTTTGCCATAGTTGTTCTACTTCTATTTGCAGGTCTTTGTATTTTGTGTTTTCCTCCAGTTCTTTCTCTTCTATTTGGCTGTCTCCAGGTATTGCCATGTCCACTGTCCAGACTTTTTTTCTTTTTCTTATCAACAATTGTTAAGTCTGGAGTATTATGTGTCAGGTGCTTGTCTGTCTGAATTCTAAAACCCAGAGCATTTTAGCTTCTTCATTTTCTATTACTTTGTCTGTTTTGTGGTCCCACCAGTTCTTGCTTGCAGACACATGGTATTTCTTGTAGTTATTCCAGTACACCATTGTTGCTACTTTGTTATGCCACTATTTATAGTCAGTCTGTGTGATCTTCTTGCAGCAGCTAACTAGATGGTCCACTGTTTCTTCAGCTTCTTTGCATAGATGGCATTTGCTGTCTGTTGCCGTCTTCTCAATTCTGGCTTTGTATGCATTTGTTCTTAAGACTTGGTCTTGTGCAGCCAAAATTAGCCCCGCTGTCTGTTTCTTCAACTTAGCCATTGCCAGGTCTTGTTGCTATCTGATTACTATTATTTTTATTATTATTATTATTATCACCATCAATGACTAGCTGCTTCTCACTGCAATAATGGGCAAGAGTTCAGAGGCTCTATTTCAAGCCCACTTGCATTCAGGAGAAATTACTGCAACAGATCTATTGCTTAATACAGTATATAAGGTTTTTTTGGAGGGGGGGAGGTGAAAATCAGATTTGGTTGAAACTGGGGCCAACAAATTAATATAAAATTAAGAGATGGGGTGCCACAATGCAACTCTGTTTATTCACTTTGTGAATATGAATTTAGGGGAAAGCTTCCCTCAGCAAACCTGAATTACATTGCTTTCACAGAATTTCATAATCATCAGCCAGAAACATTGATCAATAGAAGCAGCAGCCAATTTCTTGCAAAGGTTAGGTGTGGGAATTGAATCAAAGGCTGTTTCAGAGGCAACACAGAGGATCCCTCACAGAAATGGATACATTTTTTCTGTTAGACAGTAAAGAAGAAAAACACTGATTGAGCATCAACCACCACCACCCCTTGAAACTGAATAACCAAGATATTATCCTGCACCATCCAATCTATAAATTTTTTGCTGAGGTGAAAGTTTGGTTATTACACTCAGCAAGCTGTTGGGGTAGAGGTTAGCTGGGCCCCTCCTATCCCCTTTGTGTATTAGAATTATAATAGATCTACTTCAGTCTTCAGAATCACAAAGGAAGAATCTGTATATGTGAACATGGATGCCAGGACTGGGGCCCACCAATCCACCTTTGTGACTAAGAGGGATCACCATTCAAGTGCTGTAAAATTAAACATGAATGAAAGGACAGAGAAGAGTGAATATTTAGTCAAGAAGCAACTACATGAGTTTGACTATTAAAAAGTGGGCTGTATAATATCAGAAAAAGAGAAATAAATCTAGAAACAGAATTTAAACTTCAGGAGATTAGAGATGGGACAAACAAAGTGAAATGAAATAAATAGCAGCATGTCATGCAAGCTAAGGCTAGTTTAAGGGATTACAGTTTATGCTCTGAGGAAAGTAGGGTCTTTTTAAGAATTCTTTACATGCCATCTGGTAAGAGAATGGTGGGATAGTTTGAAAAGTAGCATTTAGTCTCAGTATATGTACATGATTGCTCCATGTAGCTAGAGTTAATTCAACAATAATACAAGTGTGCGTATTAGCCCAGTCTTTTTCTCTTATCAGTTTAAAAATATTATACTGCTAATCAGAGCAGCTCATCCAGGTTTATAAATGAACAAAGGCACAAAAGCAAGTTATAGTTGTCTGCCTCCATCTGCCTTTCCTTCCTCGTGGTTCCTTGGACTCATAAAAACCATGGGTTTTTAAGCAAACAGAACCACCCATTGGCTCAGTGTTTACTAACAGATAGATTGGTTTGATGAGGACTTCAAGTGGGTATCACCATTGGTTAATGAAACTTTGTGTTAGCCAACAGTAGATCAGGCTGATGGGGTCATTCTTCTAAGCAGGTTTTATATTGCATGATGAAATTATATGAATTAATCTGTTTCTTCTAGATACATCCTTAATTTTCAGTTTAGGTTCTCTGGATACTCCATTTTGAATACACATTTCCAACATCTCATTTTGTAGAAATTCATCTGCAGTGCTAATCCAGGATTAATCCAATGATACGAGGACTTTTGAACCTGGTGTTGCATTGGGCCCCCACATTCTTAAACTGCCTTTGATGTAGGTATCAGAAGAAACTGTGCAAGTATCAGAGATTTTGGTTCCTTTCCATGTAATTGTGTTCAGTGAACATATGAGCTTTTAGGAGTGCAGCTCTCCTGTGAATGAAAGATTCTTCTGTTTGTGATGACATTGGCTGCTATGCAGTGAGTGGCAGAGACATAGAATTAAAGAAACAAAAAAGCTGGATTGGGGAAAGTCATGCATCCCTTTTTTTTTTAATGCACAAAGGAAATGTACAGTAGAAGTCTCTGGAATTTAGAAAACATTGGAATTATTTTAACAAGTTTGTTTTCAACTTCTATCCAATACTTGAGGCACTGTCATCTCTAAGAAGTAATATATGCTAATAGTAGGATAACTAAATTTCACATATTGATTAAAGATAAACAGCTAATTCTTTAGAAGACACCCTCTAGCGTATATAGATGGCCAGCATATTTTATATATTCTCCTTCCTGTTCTTTTTTTTTTTAGCTTGCTTGTTTTCATCCAAGTGAATTCCTGTCTGTTATCTTGCAAAATGAGTCTTTGATTAAGAACTTCCCCTGAGAAAAACCATTGTAAACCTTTCCCATTTCACTAGGGGAAGAAGTAGAGCAAATGCCAGTGATATGAATGGAACCATTTAATGACACTGACTGAAATACAAAACAGAAGTGAAAAAAGAAAAAAGGAAAAAAAAATTGACACAAGTTTTTGAAGTCCAATTCTATAAGTAATTAATTTTATAGATTTTTTTCTTCTGGAAGCCCATTAATGTATATCCTTGCTTCTCACACTGAGGATGTTATCGAGTTGGATGTTAAATAGCAAGAAGATTTAAAAATGTAAGAGGGGAAGCTCAGGGAGTTAACTGAATGTGTTTTCAGCTATTCATCAGCTGTCGGGTTGCAACAATTTGATGGTAAAATCAATACAAATGCCACCAGAACGAGGATACGGCTCCTACTGGAGTCTCTAACTATACCTTGGAATCCCAATATTTATAAATCAAGCTAAAATGTAGAGAAACTTAATATGACTCTAAACGTATTAGGTCTGACAAAAGGATTTTAAAATGTCTTTTTATAACGTTGTTCTCTCCCAGTTTACATACTTGCAATCATATCCTTGCAAAAGCCTTCCTTTGTGCATGGACTGAAATAATAGATCTCTTGCAAGATCTTTTTCATCCAAATGAACTATCATCATTATTATTAGCAGGAGACCTAAACTTTGATTTCACCTCTTTGTAAAGTTATATTAATGGGGATAAAGTCATGTTTTCTTCTATTAGGAATTGTAGAAGGGACTTCCACAGCTGGATCAGTGGCTTACAGCAAGTGCTGGCTGCCCAACTTGATCCGGATCAAGGAGGAAGTTAGGAAATTGACCACTATAGTCTCTGAATAGCCGTTCCTCAAAAGCTAATTGTGGAAACAGAAGCTTCTGCAAATGGCTTTTGAGTCTAGTGGCTGGGGGGGCGGAGGATCCATTTTCATTCAAAGCTGTGGTGCAGCCTTTTTATGGACATTAGAGCTGACCGATTTCTAAACCCTGTGGAATATAACTATTTCGTGACTTAAGAGAGACCTTCATTTGCAACAGATAAATATAATTCTTTTAGGGTTTATCCTTCTTTTTCGGACTATATTTTCAAAGAAGAAATAGAACATTAATTTGAATTTGATTAACTCACAAAAAGCTGGACGAAAATTGGAATTTAAAAGAGACTTAAAAGTCACAGTGAAAAGGGAAGATTTGTTAGAAGTTTATTTTTTTTTACGAAACTCCATTTGTAGTAACGAGATTTGTTTTTTCCATGGGAAAGTTTTGTATCTTGCTGGATTATATCTGTCAATTGGCAGGGTTCCTAAAAGAGAAGACTGTAACTTGACTCCTGTATGTTTCCCTGTGTTGTGTGCTTGCAGTCCCAGCTTGAAAGATACTAGAGGGCGTGAACTGCCAGTTTACTTTTGCTTGTAATTAATTATAACCAGCTATGTTTTACTTGTGTACATGGAAAATAAAAAGAATACGACTATGAGGTTTGCTTTGGGGGAAAGAAAATGGCTAGAAGAGGTACTTTGGAGCAGCAATTAGAAGATAAAATAACTCCTTTACATTTATTCCAGTCCATGATTGATGAATTAGGAGCTAAATTCAAGTCCCTTGGGGGGGCCGGGGGGGGGAGATAGAGGAAAGAGTGGATAAGTTGGTTAACTTTGAAAAGGAAGTGAGATTGACTTGAATGTGGAATGGGAGTTCAAAAATATGTTGGACTATTAAGGTGGCATGAACAAAGAAGCTGTGGATTCGAACATGGATTTAAAACAGCCAAAGGATGATATGGGAAAAGGTGCCAGAATGGATTTACAAATGGAATCAACTGATGTTATAATGTTTAAAGGGGACATACAAATAATGGAGAAGAGTGACTTGGAAAGATTAGATTTATTTTTATCTTGGATTTGCTAAAGGAATGTGTTGAATCGGTGAGGCTGTTCCTGGGAAGAAACAAGAAGAAATTTCTGGGGATGTATCTGGGAGAAGACACGGAGAGCCTGATGGGGAATCAACTTGTGAGACATTATTTGAAAGGATTAAAGTTTAAGCTTTTTAAAAGTAAACAGAAGATTCATGAAGTGAATTTATTTGACTATGGTTAACATATAAGCTGAGGCTTCTGGTAGTTATTAATGGGATTCCCCCCCCCCCCCCCCGACTAGGATTGAATGACAAGGCTTTAAGGATCTGTGTATAAAGTTCTCTAAGGTTAAATAGATATTTGTTATTAAATTTATGGAATTTTTGTTGTTATATATAACAGTAATAACGTTTTTATATGTACAAAGGTAGAAGGATATGACATTATTTATAACTTTATTTTTATATATGGTAACAGTAGCAGGGCTTTTAAATGCACAGAGGTGGAAAGACAAGACATTACCTACAGTGGAAGAATGGCTGGTGAAATTGATGGAGTTGGCTGAGGTGGTGAAATTGATGGTTTTGATTTGAGATATGACATTGTGTAATTTTAGTGCTAAATGGAAATCTTTTTTGGACTTTTTGTGGGATATAGAAAAAAGAAATTATGTTGTATGGGTTTGACAATTAGAAATAATACAGGTTAATAGAAATAATGGAAGTTGTGTTGTAAATTTAGAGCAAGAGTTTGATGTATATTGTTACTTATATCTGTTGTTGGGAGGGTCGGAAGTCCATTCTCCCTCCCCCCCCTTTTTTTGGTAGTTTTTCTCTTTTTCTTTTCTTTTCTGCACTTTTGATTTTTACTATTTTTTCTTTCTCCAATTCCTTTTTTCTTTTCTTCTTCTCTTTCTTAATATTACTTTTTGTTAGTTTTTACAGTTCTTTTAAAAAAATTAATAAGGTTATTATTAAAAATGGGGATCGTAGAAGAAGAGCCATATTAGTAAATTGATTGATTATGTGCCGTTAAGTTGGTGTTGACTCTTAGTGATCACATAAATAGATTTTTTCCATGATGATCTGTCCCTAATCTGGTCTTTCAGGTCTTCCAACGGTACACTTGTTGCCACTGTAACTGAGTCCATCCACCATGCTGCTGGTTGTTCTCTTCTTCTCTTTCCTTCCATCTTGCCCAGAATGAGAGCCTTCTCCAGAGAGCTAGGTCTTCTCATAATGTATCCAAACTAGGATAATATGAGCCTGGTCATTTGTACCTTGAGGGAGAACTCTGGGTTGATTTGTCCAATGAGTAATCAGTTTGTTTTCTTGGCTGTCCACAATATTCTCAGGAATCTTCTCCAACAGTAGTAGTAGTTGTAGCCAAAAATCAGAAGGAATCTGGTAGCACCTTTTTCAGACTAACACATGTTATTAAAATGCATAAGCTTTTGTGAGCTACAGCTCACTTCATCAGATGCATGGTGCCACCCTTCATAGAGCCTCTTCTGTATAAGGCATTTTTTTTCTGAAGTGGCACCCTAGAAAGGATCTTCTAGATGTCTCCATGCAGATTATGATGGTGGAAGTGAGGAAGAAAGATCAGTTTGGGCTCTGATTTTGCATATGAGCTGTATTTGTAGGGCATGATGGATAAGTTTTTTAAGATAAACAACTCTTTTCCAAAGCCATTGTTGCTCACCCAAGGCATGTTTCATCACTGCTTTTCACACAAACCCAGGCGATGTTTCTCTTGGCTAATACTGTTTGCAATAATTAGATAATACTGAGGTAGCCTACTCTTCATTTTTCCTTCCAGCATAGCTTCCCAGTGTAGCTTTGCTATCATCATCATCATCATCATCATCATCATCATCATCATCATCATCACCTCCTCCTCCTCTCAGTTAAAGCTTGTCAGGCTTGGAAGACCCTACCAGGAGCTATGATACCATTAGAATAATTCTTAGCTTCACTGAGGACCTTAAGCCCCTCCACTATGACAAGGTGGCTTCCAATGGCAGGATGACGATGATGATGGTGATCATTTCTACTACTGAGCAGTAGAGGTTCCCTCCCCTCTTAATCTGGTAGATAATGAAACATGATCAACCAAATGCTGAAATGTTTCAATATGCCATTTTCTCCAGTAAAATAAATGCCCTAATATGAGATGGTAAATGGATAATATGCCTATCTGCTAAGAACTAATCTTCCTGATTATCCTCCATTACAATTGATGAGGTTCAGATTTACAGTGTTTTTTAAACCACCTCTCTGCAAAATGGGAGTTTGTGTTCACAGCCTACTCTTACTAAAATAAATCAGCTATGCAGAAGCCAAATAATGTTCTGTACAGGCAAAAAAAAAAAAAAAGTTTAAGCTGGAATTCAGCCAGCAGACAACAGCTGACTTAAAAGGAAGCACAATTATGCATGCTTGTTGGGTGTGATAGCAATAAGAATGTCTGAGTTAAACTAGCCAGATGGATTTTTATAGGAAAGATAATGTGAAACCTTAATGGATATTAAAGTTTCATGTTAGCATTTTTAAATCAAACATTCTTATATCCCTGGTGTTCATCCTCTTCTCGTTTTTTTAAAAAAGTGTCCGCTTAGCATAGATGAGTTGTTGTTTCCTTTCCTTAGTTTCACTAAGCTCGGATTTTATATCAGTAACTTGTATTTACTTTTTGTTTGTGCTATTCGGCTTGTATTATTATCATTTAAGGCATCATAAGACTATTTTTTATGTCCAAAGAACACTGTGATAGCAGCATTCGAGGGCTTTGATGAAGGTTTATGAAAGCACTCCTTCATAGCTGTTTCAGAAAACAGTGGATCCACCTTCTACTAAAAGCAAAGAATTCATGTTGCTTTGCTTTGTGTTACTCTGTGCCCTCTGCTAAGCTGTTTAGTCAGAACAATTCCAGTAGCTCACTCAGGCAAAGCTAAGTATGGCACCATATGGAAATGGTTGATGTAGTGGCTGTTCTCAGACCAATTCATCTCTTTGTAGGAAAACATTGGTATATACAGAGCTACTGTTTTAAAGAGAGAAACAAGAAAAACAGTCATTCCTCTTACTCTAAAAACAGATGTGATGACTCCCTAAGACAGTGTTTCTCAACCCTGGCAACTTAAGATGTGTGGACTTCAACTCCCAGAATTCCCCAGCCAGCACACTGGCTAGGAAATTCTGGGAGTTGAAGTCCATGCATCTTAAAGTTGCCAAGGTTGAGAAACACTGCCCTAAGGTTATCTATACATTTGATTTTATTATTTATTTATTTATTTATTCATTCAATCATTCAATCAATTTATATGGCCTCCCATTTCAAACATATAACTCAAGGCAGCTCACAGAGAATAAAAAGAAGATAAAAACATCATAGCAAACAATATATTTTGACTCAGCTTCACCTTTTTCTCAGCAAATAATAACATTTTCTTTTGCTTTACGGGTTATGTATACTGCATATCTACACTGAATCTTTTTTTTTTTTTAAGTTGTGTTGTGTTGGAATGAAGTTGAAATCATCGAAATAGATCCAAAGTTAAAAAAATGGGTCTTTCAGTCTTGCTGCACTAAAATCCTTCTGCCACCTTACTGCTACTTAAAACAGTGGGTTTCTGTAAAGATTCATGTTGTTGACCCTTTTCCTTATGAATTCCTGGTTCTAATTAATCAATGATTAGATTACTTTACTTGCAGATTCCTGTGGTGCTGTTGTTGTTTAAAAACTTAAAACATGCAAGTACTTTTAGGAGAAAATTGCATAGAGGCTAAAGGGATTTTTTTCTATGTAATTGTAGCTGAGGAAATGCTGCATTTTTTTCCCCAGCATGGTAAGTTTTGGGGTTTGGGGGCTTTAATGATTATTGGGCCTGGATCTTGGATACAAGACATTTCATATTGAGTCTTTTGTAAAGGTCACCATATCAGAAGAACCTAAAGTAGTGTTTTTTCAGCAAAAGCTTATCTTTGTTATCACTCCCATTTAAAATGCATCAAATACTTCTGTACCGTTCATTAGGTGAGAACAGCAAAGATTTCTTTTTAACAAGCTTTTAGCCTGCCACATTATATTTACTGTCACATTTTAAATTGTTCGATAGATAGTATAACATTTTTAAAAATATATTTTTGTTACCTGTCATGAGACGCTATATATTTTAAACACATATAAACATGTATGTATGTATACACACACACACACACCAAAACAAAGTAAAATTCATTAAAAAAAATGTCATGAGACGCTATATATTTTAAACACACACAAACATGTATGTATGTATACACACGCACACACCAAAACAAAGTAAAATTCATTAAAAAAAATAGTATTCTCGGGCCCCTTCTCCATATAACAACTATCCTTAATCAGAGACTGTCATTGCCACAATATTTTGAGAATTTCAGAAGGCTAGGAAACGGACTCAATTAACCAGCAACTTAGTTTTTGTTCTACAGGCAATGATCTGAAGATAGTTTTGCAGCATTTTCTATGGTGGAAGTAGTTTCCATATCATCCTGGACCCCACCAAATGGTCAATTTGCCACTTTCAGGACATGACTCCTTACACTTAGTAGCAAACTGAGTTGCCCTGAAAAGAAACAGTGAAGAATGAATGAGGCAAGGGGGAACGCTGGCCTGCCTGTTGCATTTTGGGCCCTCCCATTGGCCAGCAGGAGGAAGCACGGGCTGTAAACCTGGAAAGATCAAACTCAGCGGTGGAACTTGCCTAATGTCATGGAACTGCTGTAGATGGGAAGAGAGGTAGATCCAGCTGTGCCTTTATTCTTACAGAGAATGAGGAAGCCTGAGAATGTATTATTTGTTCTCTCATAGTGTTGCCATTTCCAGCAAAGGGGTGCCATGGAAGGAAAAGATGGAACAACAAGCAAGCACATTGGAGAATTGTTTATTGCATTTCGGGCACTGTCCTTTAACCTAGGAGCTCTCTGTTATTTTATGCCCTGAAACATTTACAGCCACTATTACATTTTGCAATTACAGTGAAGCGAGGCAGAAAATAGCAGTTCAAAAATGTATTTGAGTAATGAAGTTTTAGCCATTATTTGAAAGACTGTTGTTTTCTTAGTGAATATTTAATCTTCCTACCAGCATGAATTCCTAATTGAACTTTAAGTATTATTGCTCTTGGACACTCCTAAGTGCTATTTTAAAAACACTGGTAAAAATAGAAGATAATATGGAATAGAGGCTTCATCAGTTTCCATGAACTATATATTTAGTAAAAATAATGATAAAACTCTTCTCCTATGTGTTCAATTTATAAAAATGATATTTTTGCAAAACATTCCAGATTTTTAATTGTTAATATCCCAATATTTCCTAGAATTTAAAGTCTAGAACTTACATCAGAGGTGCACATTCTCTTGCATGGATGGTAGAAAATTTGGATGAACATTTTACAGTTTTGTAAAGACAGTTCATAAAATGTACCAAATCTTCTCTATCTCTACAGACTCCATGTTACTACACTCACCTGGCGCTGGAAACCCCCTTTAAACACTTGGCAAGATTAAATACTTGGCAAGAAGTACTGTAGTAACATGAGTATCTCATTTATACATCCAACTACAAGGTAATATATTACTGTTTTATATTTTGAGAAGGTATGACTAAGTGGACTTCCTTACAGAAGATGTAAAACCACCAACTGCTACAGATATATAGAAGATCCTCATTTTCAGTAGAGAACAATTTAAAGTGGGTTCTACAGTGGAAGGAAAAGAAAATGTAGGCGTAGGTGTTTGCATACATTTTGCAACAATGCAAAATGATGTAAGTATATAATTCATGTCATTTGCACAATGACATCAAGATGACCATTATATGACACACATGTGGGTGTTCATGTATCATTTGGACCATATTGAAATTAAAATTAAAGAATAATTATTAATACTTGGATTTAAAGTCACATTAAGTTTGGAATAGATAAACATGTATCAGGTGGTAGCACCAAAATAAGTGGCACCATAAACAAATGCCACGTTTTATGGTACATGGTGTTAGCATCTGTCATTAGGGCGGGTTAGAGTACCATTAATAGAAAAGAATGTAGGGGTGCTGGGATAGCCCTAATAAGGTAATCTCATAGTATTATCAGCTGTTACATTCTGTCTGTAAAGGTCATAGTATGATTTACATTGCTCTCTTTTACCATTCCTGTGTAGCTTTTCTGGGGGTATATAACATATTTTTTGGGAAGGGCCTTCAAGTCAGTTTTTGATTCCTGGTGACTGCCTGGCAAGTCCCTGCAGTTTTCTTGGTAAGATTTTGGAAGTGGTTTGCCGTTGCCTCCTTCCTAGGGCTGAGAGAGAGTGACTGGCCCAAGGTCACCTACCTGGCTTTGTGAGATTAGAACTCATGGTCTCTCAGTTTCTAGCCTTAACCACTACACCAAACTGGCTCTCATATAACCTATAACCTTACTTAATTTGGGGCTGATTTGCATTCTTTTTGACAGGAGCCCAGTGACCACTGCAATTATGCATACCAATAAAAGATATTTTGTTCCATCTATCTCCAAACCCTTTGGTTCCTTATTGAAATGGACATTTTTCCCACAACAATACAAACAGTGGCATAAGCTAGTGGCCGATAATGTCTTATGAATCCTAAGTTTTAAAAGAATTTGAAAGCAGTTTTTTAAAAATGTTTTTTTCAGTCTATTGAATCAAAATCTGATTGTACTTAAAATACTTTGCTTTTGACCTAAAACCAAGTATGACAACCAAGATGGTAGATACCAACCTTCTAATTACACATAACTATGCTGGATCACCAATGTAGAAGAATGATATTAGGTTTAATACTCTTTCCAAAAACTGTAAAGTTGCAATAGGTGTCTAATTTACATTTATTTAATGAAACAATGTGAATTCTATATAAATTATGTTATTACAAAGCCAACAATATTCATTTAGTACATATGGCCTTTGTTATTCATTGGGGATCCATTCAGATGGAAGACCATGGATAATGAATCCACAAATAACAAGCCCTTGAACCTGTGGGAATTGGGCACTTAGGTTCTAGAGCTTCTGGCCATCCTCTTCCTCCTGTAAGCTTTCCCTCGCTCTTAGTGGTCATGTGTGCAATGTACCTGCATTCACTCCTTCTTCTCCATGTGGATTCTGCACAGCAGCTGGATCATCCTAGTTATGAAGATCCATGTGACTTCCTCATTAGTGCTGCCATCAGATCACTTGTGGTAATCTTCAATCAGACCTCTGGAGGGCGCTTGAAGCTTTCTCCAAATTAGCAGTGTGAGCAGTCTGTAGGCAGCACTAAGCAGCCAGCATATGACTGACAATCATTAAAGAGCTGTCGAAGAAGCCATTGTGAACTATATGGAATGAGCAGGATGACTCTTTTCATTATCAGCCAAAACAGTCACACATGCACACCACAAAAAAAGCTCTTTGTCCTAATGATGTCACATGGAGCCTTGGGAGCAAGATCTGCCATGACTGAGCAAGAAGAAGTAAGAGCAAACGCAAGTACATTTCACAGAGATCCTAACATTAACATAAAAATGTACTTTGCTCATGTGTAAAAACCCATCCTCCATTTTATATAATGTAATGAAAAACAAGATCAAAACTGCTGATGTATGAACACTTTTATGTTGCACTGAGGTGTGGTGTCTATTTATCAGTTCCAAATGTTGAGACTACAGAGAACTACTGACACCTGTATATGTAATTGATCTTTCTATGTTGTTGGAAAAAAAAATTAAAATCTAAAATTACTGGCAAAGTTAATAAAAGTATACTATGTGCATTGGGTTGTATCAGGATAATGAAAAGGTTACAAAAATGTGTACAAATATAAGTTCTTAGAATGTATATGTGTGAGGTCATTTTATATCTGTTGTTATATTGATTTATTAAATATTTCTACTGAAGATACAGAATACGCAAACAATATTCCATGACAGTTTTGTTAAGGTCATTAGTTTCCTGATTTATTTTTCCTTTCTATTGTGTTAGTATAAATCTTAATACAATATGTTATTTCAGTACAATGGTATATATCAATGGTATTGTATTTGTATTGTATTGTATTGTATAATATACTTTAATTCTTAACATTCTATTATTTAGGTACTTTAGAGTATTCTTAGAATATAGAAAAGAGGAAAGAAAAATTGGATATTCCATCAATATTAGTTATAGTTTAGGATATTAATGTTACAAGCTTTATGATTATTTGGCTTTTTCACTCAAAATTAAATATAACATTGGAAATAAGGATATGAAGGAAGCACATACATCAAGATATTTGTTATGTAAAAAAGGTTTCAGTTTTAAGCAAATCCAAACTTTTAGAAATCACTTCTTGGGGCAAGCTGGGACAAATAAGATGGATTTTATTATGACTAGAGTTTATTATTGCTACAGGACTTCACAAGTCATGATTTCCTACAAAAGGGCTTGAATGATGCATCTTCCAGTGTGCAGTAAATCACTTTCACTGCCTCTTTTAAACTGTATAAGCAAGGAGGAAACTACCTATAAGATGCTGAGATTTCCAAAAGCCAAGCTCTGTGATCCTTACTGCCTGCACTAAAAGAGCCACCATTTTGATATAACAGATCTCAGTTTTCCCATCTAGACAACCATTAGATTGCAGCAAAGCATCAGAGTTTTCGGTAGCTCTTTGCTTCCATCTGGTTTTTGCTTCCATCTAATGATTTTTGCAGCTCAAATATATACCTCTTTTTTAAATCACATTGCAGGCTATTCCTCAGTCTCCTCCTTTTCTTCATACAAACTGTATTGCTTTGGTTAGCACAAAGTGAGGTGATTCCAACTTTCAAGGCAGTCTGAACCAGGTATCACCGAAGCCCTACATCAGAGCTGTCTTATCTTTTCTCATAATTTCCAGAAGAGGAGGCTAGGGACCCAGCAGCTTTTTGAGGATGCTGGGTTCCAGTTTAGATGTTTCCTGACCTGACATTATCAAAATCTGGTATATATTGTGAACATATATGTATATTTTTAAAGCTATTTAGGTCTCATAGAGTGCCGTTCTTCCTTATTTTGTTAAAGCCTAAGGGAAATTCCAAACCTCTTTTTTCTCTCCCCCCATTCCTTCAGAACAGTATACATTAAATTGTCTGTGAGACAGAGAGACAAACAGATACACAACTGTGATCTAATGGATTCTTAAATATGGCTGTGGTGAAAAAAAAATGCCTGAATATTCACACAATATTTGTGTAAGAGAAATTGAAGGGTGCAAAGGTTTATTTCTATTTCTATTAATGGAATTAATTCAGCTGGCCCTACCTGTCTTTTGGAAACCCATCAAGACCTGGCTTTTTATCCCGGTGCTGGGATAGAATAAAGGTATCTGGAGCTGGCTATGGGGTATTCCAAGGGGATGGTTGAGGATCTGGGATTTTGTTTCTGTTTTATGATTTTAGGGTTTATGATTTTATACTTACTGGGTTTTATTGTTGTTGGGAGCCATCCAGAGTTGTGTTTAAGATGAGCACCCATACAAATCTTTTAAGTAAATAAATAAATTTACACTAATTCAAGGACCTGCATGCAGGTCAAGGAGCTTTACTTTAAAAATAACTAGAAGAGCTGATTTTTTATAAAGAGTTTTATTTTAGTTGAGCATATCATGTGCTTATCATTATAAGCAGTATAATCTGGTAAGTAGATGTGATATTCTAGCTTTGCAGCTGCAGCACAAAACCAAGAGTATAAAATTCTGTGTGCTGAAACAGTGAGAGAAAATACAAGAATAACCCTTAGGAATCTCCAAAGGTAGCTGTGTGTGAATGAATAATTACAGTAATTATGGGAAGATATGAAGCTGCCTTAAACCAAATGAAGCCATTGATCTATCCAGAATTATCATTCTACACTGCCTTTAGAGCATCCTAAGTGTGGGATCTCAGTGAATCACTAGAACCTTATGTTATGCCAAGATTTGCTTTACCATATTAAGCACAAACTTTTGTGTTATTATAATTTTTAAGGACTTAAAAGCCCCCCTCTCTGATCTGTTTTCCTTTCTTTATCCTTTTATACCCTTTCAAGTGTATACAAAATGCTAAAGAACATAACAGTAGGTAGTTCTAAACAAAAAGCTGATATAGGTAACTACAAACAGGCAGAAGAACTGGAAGAAGAGGACAAGTCATCTCATACATGGACAAATGGGATGAAAGTCAGTGAATGGGATAGGCTGACATATCAGGAAAAGTCATGTTGCATCCAAGAAACAGCAAAAGAATGAAAACTTGTTTCAATTTTAGTCCTTATGCATACAGCTTACTCAAAGAACAAAGTTAGTATAATCTGAATGTGTGGCCATGTCTGATGGAATGGAGTGGGTATCTTTCATGTACATGTGTGTGTGTGTGTGTGTGTGTGTGTGTGTGAGAAAGAGAGAGAGAGAGAGAGAAGAAGGGAGGGAAGGAGGTAATTGGCAATCCCCATTCAGTGGACAGAAGAGTATCAATCTCTAGGTGGAAATGATGAATCCAGAAAGTAGGAAAGTGATGGTCTCTAGATGGTGGGGAAAAGATCATCATTCCTTCTGTGATCAGAAATTCTATGGTGGGCAGATAACGGATGGCTCCCAGTAAAGAGCAGAAAGCTATTAGTTCTCCATGTAGGTGTGTATGAGTGGAGACAACAGAAAATGAATAAATTCACCCTAGTCCAGAGGGGACACAACACTTGTGACTTAGATAAGTTCACAATAAAGTCCAAGAACAGAGTATTAATAATATTTATTGAAGAAAATAGGAAGCCACTACCAAAAGAATTTCAGTAACTGAAGTTACTTAAGAGCTAGCTCACTTGAACTATATTTTTATAAACTGAGCTATACTTCTAGAGTGAAATTGTATTGATTCTTCTATCCCTATTTTGAGATTTTAAAAAAGCAACTATATTATATTTTCTAATAGAGGAGAATGTATGTAGCTCAGAGTTGAACTGTGGAGTCTGTGGTGCTCTCTGAGCTTGGTTGTTTTCTTGCAAACATCTCATTAACCAGCTAGGTAATTATCAGTGTGAGTGAGTGTGGTTTCCCCCCGCTTTTTATATGCAGTAGCTTGTCCTGCCAGTTTTGGTTGGGGTGTCGTTTGAGAGACAGTACCTCAGCTTTATTTTACTCAGAAAACTTAATTTTCAGATCCTTCATCTAAAAGTGCCATTTTCTTTTCTTAACTCAAAGGCCTATATCTAAGTTTCAGCAGAAATGAGCACTGATTGTAATAAATCTCAAGTGACAAGACAAATTATAAACTGTTGACCCACCAACTTCAAGTTAGTTTTGAAACTGCTTATTAAGGCTGGTCACTTTCTATAACTTAATTTACTCCATCATTATGGTTCTCTTAAAATACTGGTTATAGAACAGCTTAATGACCAAAAAAAAAAAAAAACAACCCCCCCCCACCACTGAATAACTAGATAATTAAGTCATTACACTTTGAGATTTATTTTTTTTCTTAATTGATCTGGGGGGAATAGAAAGTGTATCAATTGCAGTATTTTCTGTAAATATAGCAGCTGATGATGCTTAAAGTTTAAGGGGAAACACCCCCCCCCAAAAAAAACAATGCTTTTGTCATTTAAGTAATACACAGTTTAGGAAGTTAATCCACTGGTGGATAATATATTAATCAGACCTACTATTGTGATAAGAATGGGTAAATCTGGCAATTTTGATTTGTCATTTGACAAACTACAAACTGTGTTTGGTCCCAGTTTTCTTGGCGTACAGAAGTAATTTGCCTTTTTCTTCTTACTGGATGTTTTTCAGCTCTAGCTTAAATCTTTGACATTTCTTGGTTGCCCCTCATCCAAGACCTAAATAAGTCTGACTACGCTTAATTTGCCAAGCCCAGACAAGATCTGTCCTTTGCTTCTACCAGCTGAGTACATCCAAATACAAATAAGGGTGGATAAAATTCTGTTTGTCCACCTACAGATGCAAACGGTCTATGCAACATTCACATAGAACAAAAAAAAATTATCCATGCTGGCCCTTTGGAGACCAAAGATTTCCACCTTGAGGGATCAATAAGCACAATTAGCCCCAATTTAGCTAAAATCATTGGCAATTTAATCTACATGATTACTGGACATCCACTGGATATAAATGAGTAACTAACTTCTTTGAAACAGGCATATGGTCAACCCAATATGTTTGGAATAAATATTGCATTGCAATCAACCACCATCTGCCACCTCACCCTTTTAGTTGGTAGAAGTAGCAGGTGCCTCTTCCATGCATCTCCTCAGATTGCTCACTCTGGTGGAGTACTTAGTTTCGGAGGAGGAGGAGGAGGAGGACAAAAGAAGCTTCTGTCATTTGGAAGGTTTAAGCACCTAACTACCACTTCATCTGAATTTGTGTGCTCCAGCTGATTTTGTGGATGGCGACTTCTTCATTACTGTTCTATAAGGGATCCAGATATAATACAGCATCCCTTTGACTCCATCTAGAGTGGTGCAGAAAACTAATTTGTTTTCTCAAGCAGCTGCATGAATTCTGCAAGTCAAATTAATTTGTGTTGACTCTTGAAAACTACCCTAGCCTCAAAGAATCAAGCATTTGAAAAAAGCCTGCCTGTCATTTGCATGGAATAGCAAGAATTTCGTCTTCCTTTTTCCATGCCAGCAGGCTGATAAAAGCCTGACTTGGGTGTCATTGGAATAGAAAACGAGCATAATAAAAGAACATGCACTGCCTTGGTGGTTATTCAAACCAGGTTAAATGGTTGTGTTTCAGCATACAATATACATCTTTAGATGTTAGAAGACTTGTCAGTCCTTCATAACTTGCAGGTTTTGTGAAGGCAATCAGCTAGAAAGGATTGACTGCACTGGTTGTTTTGTTATTGTTTTAAAATCTGTATTTTAAAACAATTTAAACAATTGTTTAATTAATTAACAAATTAATTAATAAACAATTAATTTTAATATGAAGTACATTCAGCCATTGAATTCTTCCACTGAGGGAGAAGATTCATCTTTGGATTAACATTAATGTTATTTTGTTATATAGTTTTGCATCCTTTCCTGATGCCTGGAGGGAGGATAAATCTGAGAAGGTGCCTATGTACACTATAATTATTAATTTCATAGCAGTACAGCACTGAATAAATCCAGCATGTTTATCCTTTTTGGTCCATATGAAATTGTTGCAGCATTTGCCAATCCAGTCTTGGAAATGGCATGCAGTACAACAATTGATTATGTAATAGACTAAATAAGGTTGGATTTGTTTAACAATCAAATGAACCAAGAATGCTTACCTATATATAAAGAAGGAAAATAAAAGACAACTATGGTTATAGTTGAGTATACAGAGACATCAGGTGAAAAGTTTTTTCTAGATCTTGCATTTTGTGCTCTCAGATTTTGAGATAGGAAAAATGAACCCTTTTGTTTACACCTGGGTCACATACTCAACATAGGGTATTGACTCAGGAGAACTTCCTTCAAAAGCTGTATCCAGAAATGAAAGCACACTTTTCAGATTCAGCACTTTCCTACTTATTAGAAGAGTTCAAAAGATAACTTTGGATAAAGTCAGTATTTCAACACAACTTGTGTATTTGTTCCAGATTTCCTTTATTAGATTTTAACAGAATGAGAAATGTTTTGCCTCTTTATTCCAAGTGTGAGTCCAATAGCTTTGATTAGGAGTAACTTTATTTGCACAGGAAGTAAATGGATTTTTCAGCTTGTACATCCTTAAGAATCTACAATCTTAGTTTACACCAGTGTCAATTCTAGCAGACATATGCAGAACAGTATTTACTGTGTTAACTTTTGAGCAGGGTGATATATGTTCAGATTTCTGCTCTGCTATGGAGCTGAGTTGGGCTATATTTAATCATTCACGATATCTTAGTCCAGACTGCTTATAGAATTGTTGTCAGAATAAAATCCACAGGATGCACAGGAGATCCTTGGAAGATTGGGGAGGTGGGGGGTTGGGAATGCAGTAACCATTTATTACTGTGACTTCATTTTCCTCTGCAACATGCTGATTCTTGAACAGTTAACTTTTTTTAAAAAGTCATATCCAGGTTGATATGATACCAGATCATTCCATCACTAAAGAACATGAAAAGACCAGGTTAACAATGTACTGGTTCCTTCTATTGTTAGGGAAAGCAAAGTAAGCTGAAACATGAAAATTCTCCAAGTCATTGATTCGCTGTTTAGGAACAGGGTGATAACGCTTCAATGAATGGCATGTTCACTGATAATTGCTTTGGTCTGCAACATTCTCTGTGTAGAAAATGTAATATTAACAAAGGCAAAGCAAAACAGAGATCTTTAGAGTCTTTGACACACTGATCTTTTGAAAATGAGTATCAATGAATTATTCTGAAATATTTTTCAAAGGAGGAAATAGAATGGGAGGGGAATCTAATTTAATCTTAAACCCTTTGAATAGCTGTTCCTCTTAGATGTGTAAAGGCCATTTGATCTTGATCATACAAAATACGCCCTGAGTTACTTCTGGTTATTTTCATCAAGATTGGAGGAATTAAGGCTGCAGTTGAATTTTAAACAAATCATGGTGTAGTCCTGTGCATGTTTACCTAGTTTTTAACAATATAATGAGTTTGATTCAGATAGGAGAGCAATCCTTTTTAATGATGCCCTTGTACTCTCAGCTTTTAGAATATCTCCCCTGAAGATGTTCGTCTGTATTGATTTTCCAACACCAAGCAAAGGCACTTTTATTCTTCTAGGCATTTTATTGTTAGTTAAGAAAACCTGCAGCGGTGTTTTGGGTCTTATTTCTGCAACTGCCAAATATTTTATTTGTTTGTTTATTTATCAGCCAGTACTTCCACAGTTCTTCTAGATCATGCCATCCAGACCAGGCAGTGAAGAAGAGAGAACCTTATTTTCTTTCCTCCTCACCACAATTTTTCACATCCCATTGATTCTGGTCGTGCAAGAAGCAGAGGTTTATGGACTGTAATGGAGCAACTGCTTTGTCCTCATCGTAGAATATACAATGTTGGTGCTATTCACCAGCAGAGACATTGCTTGTGATAAATTTATACTACCAAAGTTTTCAGTGGCTGTAATTGGAGGGATGGGTGAGTGAGTTATGGACTTGATACCCTTTCCTGAAAGCAATACAGTGACTAAAACAAGTTTGTTAAAAAGTCACAGACTTTATGTGATCCAAAAGTAAAACAGGCAAATAGATGAAAAGTGATGGAACCAGTTTTTCAAAGTCTTCTGAAAGAGACAGACAGACAGACAGACCACTGAAATAATAGAAGTATAGAATAATATTGAGAACTGCACATAGTATAGACAACAGATGCTATATTAGCAACAAAAGATGCTGGATCATTTCTTCTAACACCTGATTGCTAAGCAACATGAAACCAGGACTCTTAATTAGGTCTGCATTCTGAATTATTCTTGCTAATATAATGTAAGAATAAATTAATCTTAGTTTGGATTTTTTGGTATGTGCCCTGCTAATCTCGCTTTTTGGTTTATTTTCTTGTACATCACTATTGTCAATGAAGTAGATGTATTAATGGTGTCTGTTGAAATACAGAATGTGTTTTGTCCTATAAACCAGCAACAGTGCTGGATATATAGGGCATTCTGTTTGTTGATTATGTTAGCCAAAATAAATCATAAATCCACTCAGATGACTGAAATGGTTAGAAGTCCTGTCTTAGCTGTATTTAGCTGCTATTGAAAGCAATGCAAATAAAAATATCAGACTAAACTTAAAATCCATGGATTTTAATGGAAATTGAGGAAACTAATTCTGGGCAGATCTGCACTTTCTAGTGGGCCCATCACCAGTATGGGAAACTCATAGCTTCTTCAGTGCAGGAATAAATTATGTCATGTTCCTCCCACTCCAGCCTGTTGTGCCTATGCACCACATCCATATTTTCTGGCTTTGATGTTTCTGATGTTTTTATGATCTAAAGCATTATAAGCCCTTCTGTAAGGAAAGTTCCCCAGTGTTTCATTTTATTTTAGTAGTAGCCCCTGCTCTGATTGCCTGCAGTCCCCTCCTATCTAATGGCTGGTCACTGTTCTGTGGAGCCATTTCATTCTGGGCTGCTGGGCATTTATTTATTCATTTAAAACATTTATATAGCCACCCATCCTAAGAAAACTCTGGGCAGTTTACAACCAATAATATGTTGTAATAATATTACAACCAGTAATATTATGTTCTCTGGTGGTTGGCATTTATTTATATATATATATATATATATATATATATATATATATATATATATATACACACACACACACACACACACACACACACACACACACTGGGGTGGTTGGTCTAATGGTGTCCCATTAAGCCAATGAACTATTTCCAACTCTTGAAACTCATGCTCCATTTAATACTTACTTCTTCCAGTGGGCATCCTTTCAGTTTTTGTGCATGCTGGAAAAGGCATGTTCTTCTTGTTTCTCCATCCCTGTCCACAGGAAGCTTCCCTTCCCTTCCCTTCCCTTCCCTTCCCTTCCCTTCCCTTCCCTTCCCTTCCCTTCCCTTCCCTTCCCTTCCCTTCCCTTCCCTTCCTTCCTTCCTTCCTTCCTTCCTTCCTTCCTTCCTTCCTTCCTTCCTTCCTTCCTTCCTTCCTTCCTTCCTTCCTTCCTTTCTTTCTTTCTTTCTTTCTTTCTTTCTTTCTTTCTTTCTTTCTTTCTTTCTTTCTTTCTTTCTTTCTATATTTTTCAGTTGCAACATGAAAGCTAATTTGTTCTACCAGATAAGGTGCTGGACTAGGAATGGGTAGACCTGTGTTCTAGTCCTGCCTTAGGCACAGAAGCCAACAGGTTGACTTTGGACCAATAGCTTTTTTTCACCCCTGTGAAGAAGGCAACAGCAAAACACTTCTGAAAATGTTGCCTAGAAAACAGCATGGACTTGTTCCTGGAGTTTCCAGGAGCCAAGACTGACTTGAAGGAATGGGGTAGGGTGTGCAATATAGGAACATTGCTACAAAGTTTCCATGGACCTACAGAGGAATGAAAGAACATGTTCTCCATTGTTTTGATTATTGCAAAATTACAACAACAACAATACTGTAAGAGTGTGGTGGGGAGGAAAGGTCTTCATTAGTGTCAAAGGAAATGTGGGAAGGGGATATGAAGTCATCCATGTGTGCAAATAACTAGATATCTAAGGAATGGCACAGGGACTATTGAGGAAGGATCAATCCCTAAAAGGAAAAGTCAGGCACTGCTAGACATAAAAGTCAATCTGTAAGCTTTATTTTTCCTGCATGGATGGGAATGGCAAGAAACAGAGGACCAACCCCAGCCTGGCCCCACTGTATAATCCACTGCAGGTCAGACTGAATTTATCTTAAGAAAGAGCTGGGAGAAGCATAGGAAACAAACAGCTTAAGCTGCAGTGTGGAATTGCCCTCTGTTCAACTCAGTACGTTTTATTGTTTCTTAGGATAATGCCATTTCTTCCCTCTCAAAACAGAGCAAATTCACTTCACTCCTTGCTGATTCACCCTTAAGAATCTCAAGCATCAGATCATAATTCTTCACTGTTTGATTTAATAATAATCACCAGCATATCCAGTGGCTTGCCAACAGTGATGACTGCTTTCAGAAATTTCAAGGCAAAGCGATGGGGATCACTGCTGCAGCCTTGACAACATGATGATTTTATTTCTAGTGAAATTGTAAACATGACAGTATTTTCTTTGATTAAAACGCACACACAGTGCTCTATCTCAGGTATCTGTAAAACAAAACAGCTGTATAAGGCAGGTCAGTATCATTCCCGGTGTATTTTGACAAGGGAAGAAAGGCTTTTCAATTTTGGCTGCGTAACATTTGAACTATGACATTCCCAATTTATGCTCTTTGCCTCTTTACACAACCAGCTTCAGAGAACTTGGCCACTCAAGTGCAGCATGACAATACTACCTTGATGCTTTTTCAGTCTTTAGTCCCTCCAGCAATGCAATTGTTTGAAGTAAGACGTTGTCTCATGGTCAACCGCTTGGAATAGATATGAGTGAGCCAGAAGTGAAGGGGCCACAGAGGAGCAGTCAGCCTCTGCCTTTGCAGAAATTCCTTTGACTAATAAACCAGGCTGGAGATTTGACATCTTATTTGACACCTGCTGAACTCTTAACAGTAATATCACTGTCTTTCCATTTGCAACAGTGATGCTGAAGGGTAACACAGAACGAGATACCCAGACTGGGATCTGAGACCCTTGATCCCATGTATTTTCCAACATCAGCATCTGTAATTTAATTTTTATATTGACTCCCTTGTAATTGTCCTTAAAAGCCACTCAGCAATTTTTTCTGAACCGGCTGTTGGAGACCATCTGGTCTAGGCTAGTCTCTATTCCGCCTTATTACATTTCTTGTTTTTCACTTAAATGTTCTATCAGTGGAATTCACCCAAGGCAATAAAGAGTATCTCACGCACATCAGTTTGAAATAGTCCTATTAGTCACTGCAAACAGGACTGTCAGCACAACATAGAAGACAGATGTCTAATGCCACAATTTGGGGGGTTAATAGCAAAGTGAGATCACACAGTGCTAACTCTTCATCACTGAGTATTTAAGTCATTTGCCTAAGGTTACATAACCTGGAAAGGTGTGGAACCATCTTTGGGCAATAATAACTTGACTCAGAAGCATCATGGTGCAACATTCAAGAATATATTTTTCACTGAAACAGAGAGCTTGTTTCTTGGACAAATGAGATTTCTTTCTGGGCTTCAGTATAGTTACTTTCATTGCTGCTATAGTTGAGATAGGGTTGTAGAGATACTTGCTAGATTTCTGGGACATTGCTGCAAGGTCTGTCACTTCTAATTCAGAAGCAAGGGTAGGTTGGATTAATAAAACAACATTAGGAATTCTTGCTTATGATGCACAAGGTGATTAAGTAGAAACAACTGGATCTTTATGTTCATGTTCGTACCAATGTGGTTCAATTTCTCACTTAGATAAGCATTTCCAGCAAGCATTTCCCTGTTAGATGAATACAGGTGAGAAATACATCCCATTCCACCTTTCACATCAGCACCCATGTGGTGAGGGTTTTGCATGCTCATAAAGACCCATTTTCCTATTTTTTTTTCCTCCTGAAAAATAAAGGGGGGAAGGGTAGAGAAAAGCTGGTCACTAAAAGGCAATTCCCCTTTAATCAGAGTTAGGCATACAATTAACTTGCCATTTAAGTAATGCACCATATATTCATCTAGAGATCATACATGTAAAAAACAGTGTCTACCTTTAATCCCAAGATGGATGAAGTAACTTTGTGGAAGCAGATACTGTGTGAGAGAGAGGCTTACTGATCCAGCTGCCAAGACACTGTGGATGGAGGTTTCTTTAGAAAATGATCAGTGGCCTCTCTTTAGCACCTTGGGTAAAGAAATGCAGCACAGGAATTTATCTCTGTCAAACAAATGATTGGCACAAGTTTTGCATTTCCTAAAGGATTTCATACATACTTGCATTGTTAGAAGAATGGAGAGAATGCTCAGATGCTGTTGCTTCATTAGTCCTAGGGTTCATGACAAATGTTACTTTTTTATTCTTTCCAACCTAACAGAATATTGGAAAGAAAAAAAAAATCTGTGAAGAGGATCAGGACTCTGGTTGTCTGTCCATCTCCAGACTCTGAACAAAATGGGACCATATAGGAAGTTGGGAAAGAAGCTGGCAAAAGAAAGATCAAATCTGAAAATGAGCCAGTTCAGTCTGGGGACTGAAATATTTTCTCCAAATGGAAATGTTCCATTTTAAGCCCCCTCCCCCAGTCCTGTAACCCAGAGCAGAGACATTTTGGAGGGATCTCCAAAAACCATGTTCTGCATGCATTCCCTTCCTTGTTACTTTCTGAATCAGTCCTTCTCTCTCATACTTCATTTGCTTGGCAGATTATGAAACACAGTATGATATTTTTCCATTCACTTCTTCGTTCAGATTTATAATCCAGATTTAAATAGCAGAAATATTTTCATAGTGATGATATTTTTCCTTGATGTGGAATCACATTGATCATAATATCACATTAAAAAAATAGAACAGCAACATTATTACTTCCTATAAATTGACCAGATAGGAAAGAGACTTGCAAATTCATCAGCAAACATAATAACTTTTCTTAATAATGCATCTTTCCAGGAATGGTAATGTTCAAAGTATACCTGCCTGGTAATAGAACATTAATACAGTTTTGTAAAAAGAACCAAGTTAACTCAGGCTTCCAGCAGAAAGAGCCCTATGATGCACGTGAATGCAACTATTGAAATGGAGTATTATTAGTCCTTTTTTATATCTAGTCTTTTCTTTCTACCATAAATACACTAACATAGAAAATTTTGAACAGCTCTTGAAAGCATCTAGAAGCCATATGAGATAATAAAAAAAACCACAATGTAATAAAAGTTGTGAGAATGACAATTTATAATAAAACAAAACATAGTCAAAGTCATTAACTTTGAACCCATGATATAGCAAATAAATGTAGAAGGGGTGTGCAGAGTTGTAGTACATAGGCTTTACCTACCATTGAATCATATGCTGGCCAGATGTAAAGTAACAGTGTGGCAAGTCTTTCCCATATATTCATGCACAGAGTTCTGTTCTTCTTTACCGGATGATCAGATAAGGATGATCCCATTTTATATGGAAGAACCATGTAAGTATAGAGCAGGTTATGGTCAGTAGCTGAACATTTTGCTGGCTGTTTTGCATTCTCACTACACCATACCTGATTAGGCTGAACCATACAGATGTACTGAATATTCTCTGTATGAATAGATTTGAGTACATTACTTTTTAAAATGAGTTAGCTTTAAATTCTGGAATGCCATTAATTTCAGTTTGGTTGCACTATTTAGAAAGTGTGGTTTTCCTTCATAATATCCTCCCCATTCACATTTCAGTATTCCAGTCCAAATACCTTCAATTATTTTTACTTCCAATTGGCAAGTTAGATATATATAGATCTATTACCCCATTAACAAGTGTCAGGATGGGTATTCAACTCCCATATATATTCTTCCTCCCATATCATAATCAGTATTGATGGTACCTAACAGAAAAACGGGGACGCGGTGGCGCAGCAGCTTAATGATGCTGAAAGTTGCCGGCCAGAAATGATTGACACTTCAGTGGTTCGAGCCCAGCCTTCGCGTAGCAGAGTGAGCTCTTACTTCCTCTCCCAGTTCCTGTCAACCCAACAGTTCAAAAACTTATGTGAGTAGATAAATGGGTACTCTCACTCCAGTGGGAGGAAAAAATGCTGGTGGCGCCTTGCAAAAGGAGTCAGGAGCAGTTGCCGGTAGCGCAGAAGCTGCGCTCGCCCGAAAAAGGCACGAAGCAACAGAAACCCCGCCTCCTGCACTCCCCAGCTGGGCTCTGCTCTAGGAAGGAGGCACTGGAAAACCACTTCTGAAACACCTTGCCTTGGAAACTGCAAAGGACTTGTCCAAAAGCAGTCACTGCAGAGTCGGTAATGACTGAGTGCAGATTAAAAAACAAACAAACAGAAAAACTACTGCACTTCTGTAATATGTACTTTTACCAATGGGATGATGATGATGATGATGATGATGATGATGATGATGATGATGATGATGTATTGGCCTTGGTAGCTGTATGTCTCAAATTTCGCAGATTTTATAATTGAAGCATTTTCTGCAAAATATTATTTATTTTATTTATTACTATAACCTATAAGCTACTTCATTCCTGGAGATTCTGAGTGGCTTAAGTATTAATATAACTGTTTAAAAACAAAAATCAATCAATATAATTATAATTGATCAATACGATGTGCCACCATTTAGGGTAAGTATGATCTTACTTGTCCTCAAATTATTTTTGAAGTGCCATGGCTCTCTGAAAACGTAGTAAGGAGAAAGTGGTAAGCTATTCCAAAGCAGGTGGTCATCACTAAGAAGGCCAAGGATTGCTGAAGATGTTATTCCCTTGGGGACAGGATTCTCAGCAAACCCTTTCTTCCAGATGTTACTGGATGGACAGATTCAACTTGGCGAAGGTGGCTGCAGAAATATCTCAGTTCTGAGCCATTTTTTTTTTTTTTTTTTTGTCTGCGCTCAGTCATGGCTGACCCTGCAGTGACTGCTTTTGGACAAGTCCTTTGCAGTTTTCAAGGCAACTGTTTTCGGAAGTGGTTTGCCAGAGCCTCCTTCCTAGGGCAGAGCCCAGCTGGCGAGCGCAGGAGGCGGGGTTTTCCGTTGCTTAGCGCCCTTTTCGGGCGCACGCGGTTTTTCGCGCTTACCGGCAACTACTCCCCACTCCTTTTTTTGCAAGGCACCGCGCCAGCATTTTTCCTCCCACCGGAGTGAGAGTCCCCATTTATCTACTCACGTAAGTTTTCGAACTGTTGGGTTGACAGGAACTGGGGGGAGGAAACAGGAGCTCACCCTGTTTAACGCGAAGGCTGGACTCGAACCGCCGAAGCGTCAGCCATTTCTGGCCGGCAACTTTCGGCGTCATTAAGCCGCTGCGCCACATAGGGCTTTAAAGGTGAGAAACAGCACCCTGAATTGCATCCAGAAGCTAAGTGGCAACCAGTGAAGTTCCTTTAGTAGTAGTGTTACATTATGTGCACATAACTACCCAGGCCATTGTATGCTGCATCAGCTGAAGTTTCCAGATGTTTTTCAGGGGCAACCCCCTAAGGAGTGAATTGAAATAGTCCACTCACAGTATGAGAATGGCATGAATGACTATGAATGAAACCTTCTGATCCAGAAAAGATTGTAGTTAGTTCAGAAGAAATAACTATGCAAAGGCCATAGCTTTTACCTGTTCTTCTAGTAGCCACTTAACTGCAGGCTACCTCACTACCGGGGAGCACTATCCTTTACAGGGTCAAAAGTGGGATAACTCTGAACTCAATCTGATTCTGAATCCATAAACATGGTGTCCAAGTAGAATTCAGTCTAAGCTTGTTTCTCCTCATTTAGACTCTAACAGTCTTTAGGAACTAGGTCAGGATCTCCATCACATTTCCTGCCTGGCCAAGAGTGAAGATATATAACTGGTTATATTGATGACACCTCACCCTTTTGCCACTGGATGACTTCTTCCAGCAGTTCCATATAGATGTTAAACAGTAACTGGAGAGGACCCTGAAAACAGGGTGGCTAAGGGCTTAATCACTCCCTATCCCCCACATAACCTGGAACTAGCCATTCAGGAAGGAGAACTACTAGAGAATATCCAAAGCTTTGTAGCCAGTCCAGAAGGATGCTATGGTCAATGGTATCAAAAGCAGCTAAGCATTCAGCAGGAATTCCCTCTTTCCTGGTGCCATCAAAGATCAACAGGAGCAACCAGTATGACTTTGACCCATATCCAGGCCTGAATTCTGACCGAATAGGGTCTAGATAATATGTCCCCCTAATTTTGGTTTGAAGATGATCACTATCTGCATGACACAGCATCTTTCTCATTCTCAGCCTATAGCTCAGGGCAGATAACTCTGGTTTTTTTCTGATCCAATGGGAAAGTACAATTTTCTACCTTTCCCAATACAACACATGCTATATGCATGACTTTAGCAGCAACCATGGTAGAGGGTGGGATTTACCTAGTTCCTACTGACTGTTTTCAGAAGCTGTTGGCTTGTTCTGTCATCATCTCTGTGACCATTTTAATTTGCTGGACTGATATGACACCAGGAGAGGAACAGCAACACCAACATTGTTAGAAAAATAGTTAGGCTACGGCTTCTCTAACATTATCTTTCTGCTACATCTGTGCAGAGCAATCCTGTCTACCATTTTCTCTAGAGCTCTTGATAAGGTTCTTGTTGCTGTTGTTTTCCTTTTCAGGACAGGAACATATCAATGCTTTACTTTTAATTTAATAGGGAAAATATTCTGATGAGCAAAATCAAACAAATGAAATGGCAGGATATTTGGAAATATTCATTTTACCTGACACTTTACCTAATTATGCTATCTAACAAATCATTTAATTTTTTAAAAAATTGTTTTGGCTTACTTCTTCTGAATGCTAAGAAAGGTTAACACACTTAATTGTTCCCACCTAGTAACATACAAAATTGTTTTTCAATATATAAACAGTTACACTTAATTATAAATCCTTCAAGGTAATAACTTCTAAATAGTCCCCTCCTCCATGTAGTATACCTTGCAGTTGTCAAAAGAAAGTCACATATTTTCTTTTGCAGATTCAATACTTTTTTGGACTTCCTTGAAATACTTCACAATGCTTAGCAAATTAGAATGATACTGTAATATGTAACAGCTATTGATATCAAGTCATCACAAGAGGTAATTTAAAGGTATTTTATATGAAACTAGACCTCGTTATCAAAAATATTATTCGACAGAATCCTAAGGATTATAGAAAATCCAGAAAAAGATATTCAGTATATTAAGAACAATTTCAGACATACATGGAAATAAGATCAGGAAATCCCTAGTTCAAATATCACCTGTTAAATTAAATCCCTATTACAAGGCAGTTTTTAAATCAGTCACTTTGGGGGTAGATTATTTTTGTTATTTTAAATCAAACAGACATGGACTCATACTTGCACATACACACAGACATATATGCAACATGCTTCACAGAAGAAAATACAGGCCCTTTCTATGACTAGTGCTGATAAACTGGTTGGAAGAATTCTAAATCAGCCTGCTTTCCCTACCTTGTTTATACGTGTGTGTGTGTGTGTGTGTGTGTGTGTATATGTGCATGTGTGTGTGTAGTCAAAATAGGTAGGGTCCATTTAGTTCCCCCCCCAAAAAAGCTACAAGTTAATATTTATGGTGCTTAGTTAGTGCTCTCTGGAATGATGATATAACATGCAATTAGGGAGGATGAACAGTTGCTAATTTCCATTGTGCCTAGAGTTCATTCCACTATGAATTCTTCTGAAGCAAAGATACTAAATCTAGTCTAGAAGAATTTATAACAAAATAAATATCCATACTTTTATATCCATGGTATTAGGGTCCTTCCTTTTAAGTATTGATTTCTCTTCTATAATATGAAATAGTCATACTGAACTACCTTGTAGGCTTATCATCAAGCTTACAACTATAATTTGTGAAGAATTTTGATAATTTATTAAAAGAGTTGTATAAATGTATTTACTATGATCACAAATTAAGTGCATTCATTGCTGTGTGGGTCTTGGAAAAGACAGGTTTTATAAAGATCGCCATCTCTGTTAATTTAAGACAACAATATCTGTCCTAGGGAGGAGGAAAGAATGCTGTAAATTTCCAAATGTTAGAGTGAATAAGCAAAGCAACAACTATAAGCATTATAGAAGCCCGGCATAGAAAGCACTGGTCTGAAAGAAGGGAAGATGACCCAGGTGGCCAAGTCCTGCCTTTTGGGTTCCTTTCAATTCATTTGCAGGTGATATCTCATAGCAGCCAGGAAGCCTGACCATTGTGAATCTTTGGAAAATGATATTTTGAGAAATGCAAGTTCACATCTCAGAATACTTTAAAAGAAATGAGATTTCTGGTTGGTTCCATCTGAGACTTCACTGGCAATAATTCCCATCAATCTAGCCAGTTCAACTAGTCAACCTACTGGAGGCTGAGAAGGAATTTTTAATGCTCTCTAAACTGTCCGGGGGGCGGGGGGACACATTTGCTTAAATGTGTGTGGGGGAGCGGGGATTGACATAAAACAAATCAAACAACTTAAAATAATCAGAACAATGGAAATCTAAATTCAAATTTAGTGGTGGCAAGCAAGGGTCAACCAAAAACCTCAAAGATTGCTGGAAACTATCCGGTAGATAATGGGCAACTGCTGTCAATAATACTAATTACAACCTAACATAAGGCTTCTCTGAATATTACAATCAGGGTAAGGAGCAAAGCATTGCATGGTCAAACTAGTTCCTCAAGAAAGACGGTGGGATTGAAAAAGTGCTCAGCAACCCCATGCTTTTCCTTGTTGATTATAATGATTGATTTACTGTGATGTTCACATGTAATCTCTGGTTGTAAATAGCATTGTGATTCTTATAGCTGAAGCCTTTCCTTTCTTTTTGCAAATATTCATGTTTATCCTTATGGTTAGGAGAATCCAATTATCTATTACTTCAACTCTCCCCCCAAAACATGAATATAATTAAAAATACAGCCCTGCTAAAGTAACTCCATAATTGTAAAGTAGAGATGTCAGTCAAAGAATATAACGTCCCTTTTCATTCTCATTCTCATTTCATTTCTGCTTTCCATTTTCCATTTCTAAAGAGGCTTATGCTTGGGTATTTGTCTCTGTGTAGGTGTCCCCTGAATGTCAAAATTACAAATTTCAAAATTACAAAGACTCGGAGCTTTTTTTTTCCTTTTAAGGATCTGAACCATCTTAAAATAGGATGAAGCCTGAACATATTCAAGGCTAATATTCTTATCCTGGGCCTGTGCTTTATTTGAGGCAAATGCATTGCTCTCAATTGCAGATCAAGCTTATAGAAACTTGCCCATGCCTAGTGCTCAATGTTTCAGGAAGCATTATATTGTCATAGTGATGATAAAGCCAATATGCAATACGTAGATTTTTGAACATATATTTAAGTGCAATTTATATACAGGATAACATAGTTAAAAAGAGACGAGAAAAGATAGCCTTCCCATTACTAGGGGAATGCTGGAGAGATATCTAATCTGAATGATATATAGGTAAAATACCTTGGGGAAGTTCTACAAGTGTTGCCTTCCTTGTCATAATAAAATAAGATGTGAGGAGATCAAAGATGAATATGCCAGCAATGTACTTGTAGATATTTTATCAAGATCTGTTCATTCCTTGGAGAAGTGTATATGGTGGCAGCCTTTAGTGATGAAAGACTGTATCATTATCTTTCAGTATAATGTGTCACTACAGCTCTGTGGAAATCATAGTAATGGTTGTATATCTTTGACACACTGATGAATAATCTTTGCCTACTTCACAGATTTTTTCTCAACTTACTGTGTGCTAACATGAATACTTAAAACCTTAGGTTACATGTCCTGGCAGGAACAAAATGTTTTCAAGGCTATTTCTCTAGGGTATTTTAAATTAAACTAAACACAAATATAAATATTATTTCTACGTATTTACCACCATAGATCATACATCTTGCAACTAGCCTGCCAATCAACAGAACAGGGATTGGTGCTTTTCAAAATCAAATTGAAATTTTTCATGGAGAATGCCTGAATTCCAACCTGTGGCATCTTCAGTTGAAGGTAAGGAACTTGGGTAATAAGGCTGGGGGAGAAAGAAAAAAATCTCTGCTTGAGCCATTGGAAAGCAACTGCAATTTGCAGCATATAACACCCCTGTGCATTACAGATCAATGTTCAGTTTCAGTGGCCTATCTTTCCATCGCAAGGACAATTCTGAGCCCCGGGACAGAGGTGAAAATGAAGCTTGTGGAAACTGAGACAATGGGTAATTGTCAATTAGTCAAACTAGTCAATTAAAGCAAGCTCAGAGAAGAGACCAGAGATGTATAACCTGTAGCTCCAGGGCACCAAACTCCCTACAAAAACTTGGGCATCCCTGGAGTCCTTCCAGATCTTTCAGCTAATGGTATCCACCCTTTAATAAGATCCACCTCAACCCAATCCTTTTATACCCTCTTTTGGAATATGTATGTGTGAAGAGGGAGAGAGAGAAGGAAAGATAGCTAAAGAGAGAAAAAGACTAATTTAACTACATCCAGCTGTTGTGCTACTGAAGCAATGAGTAAATCACAGTCCATTGGCTGCATACAGCCTCCCCCCCAACCCTGCTTCTTGATATGACCTGTTAGAATCTGGTTGTTGTTGTTGTTGTCATCATCATCATTATTAGATTTTTATCCTGCCTTTCATATTGTTTGGTCAACTCAAGGCGGCAAACATACCTACCATACTCCTTCCTCCTCCTATTTTCTCCACAAGAACCCCGTGAGGTGGGTTGGGCTGAGAGAGAGTGCCTGGCCCAAAGTCACCCAAAGTCATGCCTAAGGGAGGCCTAGAACTCACAGTCTCCTGGTTTCTAGGCCAGCACTTTAACCACTACACCATACTGGCTGTACCCAGACCATGAGTCTGGGGCCACCATTTTCTATAAAGGAGTTCATTCTCCCAACAAAAGCAGTTTCTGTCAGTGCCCCTGGTTACTGTGGCAAAGGGAGAGATTTCAGAATTTTCTTCCCCCACCTCAGTTAATTCTTTTCCTTCTTCATCTCTCCTCTGATACTCTAAATTGGTTTCAGAACCACATGGTATGACTTTCTGCCTTTCTGCTTCCTTATTCTTTTTTATTTTGAGTCCTGGTGAATGTATACTTCTCTGTATTGGCTCCTATTATATCCCTTCCCACAATGAAGGCTGCAAAGGAGTCTTCCATAAATTCATACCTCATAGAACCCTTTTTTATTTCTCCATTCTGCAGATATCAAGCCATAGATATTTTGAAAGAATGTTTGCATCAAAAGCCTCTAACACTGACATATCTGTTTAAAATGATTGCTTTCTTAGCAACTAGATCCACCTTTATTAGTAGTACATCAGTGCCAGTATCTACCATAGCAATTTGTTCTCACCAAACATTATTTCTCATTTATTTCCTCAGTGTTAGTAATTAGAAACCCACACCTTTGATCATTCTCCTTCTTCAATTCAGAAGTTTCATCCTTCTGATGAAAGCATTTATGATTTGTTTTCAAAGGCTCCTCTTTCTCTTCCTCTTCCTCTTATAATAGCAGTTGGCTTTGACAAAAAAAAAAAAATTTTCTTTCCACACACTCAAAACCATATTATATAATTATTTGCCTCTCTTTCAGTAGGGTTACATTTACTGTTTTCTTTGCATAATTCAATCTTTTCCTAACATCTGATTAGACTCTGTTCTAATTATAAACTGCTTGTTTGAATACTTCATAGAAATCTGACTGATCCTCTGAAATTTCATCAGAGCTTTCTGTTAACTCTCCTTGTATAAGGCAGGGAATACATTTCATAACTCCTCTTTCTGAACTTTTCATCTCTTAACAGCCCTTCAAAATTATTCAGAAAAGCATAGGGGACCTCAGCAGGAATGTATGAAATAGTTTTTAGGAATGACTATACTAAGTTTCTGCACCTTGAATACTTCCCACTCATGTTTCTTTTCTTCTTGAATTTTTAATTTTTCTATCTCTACCCTCAACTTTACACAACTTTACAATTACACAGCTTTTCTCTCAGATATTCTAAGCACACTCCATTTGATCTGTTTTCCCCACCTCTTTCTCTATACATTCTAGCAATATACCGTAGTTTGTTTTGATAGAAGCCTCATTTCTTCTGCACTTCAGAAGGAAAATCACACTCCTTGTATTCCTTTACTGAAGTTGCCTTTGAACAAAAATTGGCTGTTATAACTGCCTGTGGGTTTTGTTTTTGTTTTTTGTTTTTGTTTTTTTGTAGTTTTGAATGACAAAAACCTGTTTTGTATCCCTCTCTTTTCCATTTATAGTTGCCAGTTATGGACCTCCTGACAACGGTTACCTCACAAATTATTTATTTGTTATTCTGTCTCTCCTCTTAGCTATTCTTCTTTCTGATCACCAACTTCTAGCATAGCTGTTCAAATCCCACAACTGCCACCACGTGTCACATACTTTGCTTTTGGGGTCTTTTCCTTTTCCTTTAACCTTTTGTTCTGCTGCTAGTATTAAACCTCTAAATAACATAACTGTGTTGACTGTGGGGAAGACACAAGATAGCACAGATATTTGGTTAACATAGGAACAAATGGACTTTTATTAAGTAACATGTATTTATTTATTTATTTATTTTAGGGAAACAGATTCAGATTTCTACAGATACATACATCCTCGGCATTAGCTTACACCAGCCCTAAAATTATTCCTAACCCCATCTCCCTGATAGGAGGAAGTATTCTGAGGCTTGGACTCTGAGCCTCCTTCAGGCCTGTCCTTCTATATGTACCTCACCAATGTCTTCTCCTGGTTCCCTCCTGTTGGAATATAACGTGGGAGGCTTCTTGTTTTGGGGTATGGGAGGAGGTGCTCAGTGTTGCCATCCTTTGATTGGCAGTTCCACCATCCGATCATCACAGATCCAGTCACACCAGTGAATTTGAGATGAGACTCTATCCATACTCCAAAATGAGAAGCCCCCAAATATTTCCATGTATGCCAAAGACTGATGACAATCTGTACATAATTCTTCATTTTAAAAATTTGGGAGGGGAAAAGAGAGAGGAAAAAAAAACCTTACTCTCTGAAAAAAGACAAGAAAAAAGCATGGAAAACATCACTCACAAAATGATTAAACTAATCCATATTCAGATGTAGCTGACACAGCATGAAGAGAATTCCAGCTGTGCTGTTACAAACATCTGAAAAATATCACATCTGCTTTTCATCTCACGCACGCACTTGCAGAAGATAAGTCCAGCACATGCAAAGTACTTGTTCAATGAAAATGCACACAAAGAACATCTTGCACATCAGCTCTGTAGTTGGACTTTCATCATTTGTGCTACAGGAACAATATATTAGTCTAGTTTTCTTTCTGATTCTAAAAGCAGTGGGCCTTTACCTAATGCCACAGAGAAGACATGCACCCCTTCAAGACAGTATAAAATGATAGGACAGAGTTCAGACATGTTTTAGACCACTGAGCCAAACTCCTTGCTCAGTGCAGGAATCTGAATAAAACCATGTAAACAGAGGGTTCTCCAGTGTCTGTATGAACACATCCAGAACATAAAAATATACCTATTTATTTAATCATTACTTTTTGATACTGCCTTTCCTCAGAGATCTCAGAATACTCCATGTTTTGCTATTTAGCCTGCTTCCAACTCTAAAATGCCAGCAACCATTTAATCTTTATTTCCTAATTAGACAGTTAATTTGCTTTACCCTTTTGTCCTTAAAGCTGTAAGGTTATATTCTAATCTTTAAGACTGTGATTTGCTCTCCCTCTTTTCTTCCTCATTTCTTTCATCTGACTTTGTTTAAATATACAAGGCTATCCTAAATGTGCATGTGATGTTACAACTTTAATTAGCAGATTTTCTAAGATGATTGTTGAAGCAATATCATACTTTTTAATGCTCATTATTAAGTTTGGAAAACAATGTTTAACATTATTGAAATCTAGCAGGTCTGACTATGGGCTTTTAGAACAAACAAAAGTTTTCCATGTTTGTATACCAAGTGGCTCATGTCATAATTGAGAAGGATCTGAGTCAAAATTTGGACCTATTTCTAGATCATAATCCTCTCCCCCTATTTATGACACTCATACTATTTTGAATGATTATTCATGTGTTTTTAGTTGAGTGGATATTTGGCCTTGATTTTAACCCTCTCATTATGAATGCACTTTCCTTTTTTCTGTATATTGAAGGTGCTTTTGTCTAAATTCCTTACTAATATTCTATTATTTAACTAAAGTATGTGGCATAAATTCCATAACTATTTTAGATCATGTTCCTATGAAGTTTACAGCCTTATTTGACAATCATTTAACTATATAATTTATATGGTTTTAGAACAAATCTCTATCATTAAACAGTTGGAGATGGCTGAGCAACAGGAACTTGATTACATCACTGCTTTGGTTATGCAGTTCATACTATGAAAGCATTTATTTAGGGTGGTATTATTATATATATTTCATTTTTTTAAAAAATTGCTTTTAAAAAAAGCAAAAACAAAATATATACATTTGTTTATTTGTTAGATTTACATCCCATCTTTCACCAATAGTTCAAGGTGGCTTAAATAGGAATTTCCTTTTATTTTATTTTCATATCGTAATATTGTGAAATAGATTGGACTTTAAGAGGTTGAGTGGCCTAAAGTCATCATTCAGTGAGCTTCCATGCCTAGAACTGAACCTCAGACTTCCTGGCCCTAGTCACGTAAGTTATTCTACTATGTTAGTTCTTTAACTTTGAAAATCAGTTAATGGTAAATCCCTATAGGAGAAAGTTGAATAATTGTTAAAGGTTTATATATATTGTGTCTATTTCTTGAAATACAGATCCCAGGTTACTGCTAAATATGAATCCAACAGCCTTTATGCTTTTGAAACATAATTGCTTTTACCTTTTACAAACACTTATCCTCAACAAGAAAAGAAAAATCCAATATTGTATTGACCTTTAGTCTTAAACAAATTAAGCAATGTAATTATGTATCTTTTTATCTGTGATATGTGATAACCAACCATTTTTCTAATTTGTTTTCAGAAGTGATAGCTCCAATTTTCCATAAATAGATAAGATAAATTATTTTCTACTAAATGTGGGATTCTCACAAAGGTCACAATGTGTTAGCCTGTGATGGAAGGCATGAACGGGGAGGATTCTGGAATGGAGTTTCAAGGTTACAGGGAGGGGAGAGAGACTTTCCAAGGAAAGCATCTCCTCAGCCCCCAGATGCGAAAAAAACAGATGTGTGAAAGTCAAGAGGAGGAGGAGACTGCCCCCCAAGGGCATGATGGTTATAGTTGCTATTGTTGGGGGATTAGAGTTAGTCTGGCGAGATTCTGTCTATTAGGTGCAAGCTAATAAAGAAGCTGAGCTGAATTCTGGACTGTCTCATGGTGATTCTTGGGCTGAACCTGACACAGCCTCCACTAGGTACACCAGAACAGGAAATCAACTCCACATGAAGGTTAAAACTACTTTATTGGCTATAAAAACAGAATCTTGCAATCCTGATTGTGCTGTACCTCCTTATTATCCAGTGAATTAGGGAGACTTTGTCCTGAGCCACATCCAGATGTTATCTCACTGTTCTGGACTTAAAATCTTTCAGCCCATTTTTCCTAGGTAACAGTTCTTGCATATTTCCATCAAGGTCATCTTTCTTACTCTCTGGACCATACCAGGTTACAATTTATTGTTTTCTTCAAAAGAATTGTCATAACAATTAAATTGATGTAATTGGGGAAGGCTCCTAGCCTGGATTTCCAGATGATTGATTCAAACAGTATATTGGATTCTTCAATTTTACGTGAGGTGTACTCTGAAGTTGTCGGTCATAAATACTATCCTCTGATTTTAAGGAAGCTTATATTATGATCCTTTCCAAGCTAAGCAAGGAAATATTACATGTTCTAAGTATAGACATATTTTCTTCATAAGACTGCATCTATATTGACTGGTAGAATAGCTTGTTCCAAATATTGTGCATCCAAATTATGCTGGATCTACACAGATCTTGATAGTGTTATATTTTTAATTGATGTCATTGCTTTAACTCAAAATCAGTAGAATCCAGCAGCTAGTATTTCTTTGGCTGTTGAAAAGGTTTGATAGGATTTCTTAAAGGTTTCTGAAGAATGTTTTGAGTAGGTCTATGTGAAGTGATATAGATCCACTTTTACTAAGAAGAAACAATTACCTCAGTAAAACAATTTGGGTAGCTTTGAATCATTTGGGGCATCTCTCAGCCTTCTCCTGCAACACCCTTTTAAAATATTATTGCTTCTTTGTGGCATTCATCTTTTTCCCCCAGGGTGGACAGCTGTGATGCAGATTCTGAATGTTTTACTGTACATACCAGAAGTACCCTACCTGAAGCCCCTTCTATATGCACAAATATTGATAGTTGCAGCATAAATAGGAAGCTGTGAAGTCTCACTATCCAGAAGAATTTATTTTAAAGCCCCTGGAGGCTAGGCAAATGCAGCATGGACATGTAGTGGTGCCACTGTGTATGGTAGAGGCAGTGAGCTAAAAACTTCTCTGACTTGAAGGCCCTCATGATTCTTGGCCAGAAGGACCAAGGGAGCTTTTAGACTGTTAGGGTCCTTTCCATGTGGGATTCTCACAGCACATGCTGGAGCTTTTGTACATCTCAGCATGTGATGAGTCATCCCTCCACTGGTCACCCACACAAGCCCTGTGGAATTTCCCATAGGCTATGCTGGAGCATCTCCTTGTGCATGCCATGGTGACTTTAAGCTGTTTGTTTCACTTCTGCATTGTAGGATTCTTCAGTCACTTTGTGAATAATGAATACCTCCCACATGTACTTTCAGACATCATATACCACACACTGGCATTGTCCAGCCTGAGAGGTCCTCAGTCAGCACTTCAGGAGAAGACACTTCCCCACCTTCTGCAGTACTCCATGAAGAAGTTTCCTCTCAGCCTTCTGTCATTGTGAAAGCTCTGGGGAACAAGGCTGAGAGAGGTTTAAAGCAGCCACTTCACCTTGGTTTTAGAAATGATGAGGCCATTGCTGCTTCATGAAGCAGATGTGAAAGGATGCTTCATGTATAGCTTTGCTGAAGTGGAATCTTCCTTAAAGCATTGCATTGCTCTCATCTTCAGTTACTGCAGGTATGTTTTCTTTAACAGTTAATCCTGAAATATCTATTCCTATTCTCATTTTCATTAATGCAAGAGACTGATACTTGTCTCGTTACTTTATAAACTGGAGTAAAATAGGAATTATTTATTCCAAAAGTTGACGTGGTTTAAGGACTGGGTTTTTAGATTGTCCTCTGATTATTTTACTTTAGTATAAAGATTCCTAGGAAGCTTTTTCAGTGGTATATTGAGGATTATACATCATCTGAGGTTGATGTACACTTTAAGAGGTAAATCCCATCTCATTTAATCCAGATTCTGTTTTAAAATAAATTTCCCTTCAATGTTATGTGGAAAAGGGCAAATCAGCATGATTAAGGACCTGAAGAAGTTCCCTTGTAAGGAAAGGTTAGAGCATTTGAGACTTATTTTTTTCAGTTGGATTGCTCCCCTTGGTTTCTGCTACTTCAGAGCTATGATAATTTTCTCTGCTGGATTAATTGCATAGGTGATCCTATCCAGTCAGGGATCATACAGTGAATATTATTTCATGACAATATGTGACTGCTGATATGTGGCTTTACCATAGCATCACTGAAAATGCAGACATTTTCATAAATGGAGAAATGTATCAATGTGTGGGAAAACATTGCCTCCATTGGAAGTAAGATTTTCTTCCAATATTATCTACAAAGACATGGAAAAAAGTAAATGCTTTTTTTTTTTTCCTTTGCAGACATGGACCTTTCACATTTGCATACCTTTATAAATTATCGTGTATTTCTGAAGTGCCATTGTGATTCTGATTACTTTGTTTGAATCTACTACAAATATTTAAGAAAATGTTTTGGACAATGCACAATGTATTCCAATCACAAGTATGTGTCTTCCTTCTTCTCCATTCATTAATAATCCCCTTTGCATTCAAAATTATGTGCTTGGAGGCAAAAAAGAAAGGAAAAGGAAAGAAAGGAAAAGAAACAGTTGCTTAACAATAACATCAGACATTCCGTATTTATTTCTCTACGCTGCGTCTCACGGCCACATATTGTATTTAACAAATTAGGTTTCTTTCTGGCAATCTGCAAAGCCTTAATATAATATTTGAAATTCAAGCTGTGTTTTTCAGCATTGTACATCATGACCAATAATAATGATAATAAAAAACCACTGATGGATAAAACTGAGCAAGTGTGCATTCTGCATTGCCAAGGGCAACAAAATACATTTTTGCAATAAACAAAGAAAATATACTGCAGCCATAAAGCTACTGATATGAAAAGTACATTGGAAAGAGTAGCAATGCAGAAACATGGATCATAGTTTGCTACATCTTAGTTGCCATAAATGCAATAGGATACTCAATCAATCAAGTTCTGGTGTTGTCAGCATTCAGATTCTATATGTGTTTCCTTAGGTACAATAATAATAATGTTATTAATTTGAACAACCATAATTTAACAGTTATCTAAGATGGAAATTGTATAGGAAAAAAAAACATGGTCTAGGTAAAAAAGTAGACAGAATCCTGTATAGAAACCTGAAAAGTCAGATGAAAATTTTTGTAGACAAGTAGGACCTGCAATTCAGTGCTACAATGTATCCTTACTTCCTAGCCCAGATGACACAAGAACTTACTCAGATTTCTAGCTGGCTGGGAATTCCCCCCCCCCTTTCCTAACTTAGATTCAACATATAAATACAATACATATTTATATAGATATATCGATCTAGGTTTAGTACAGAGAATGCCTCCTCTCTCTCTCACATGGCTTTAATCTTGCCAGTACTAAGTAATCTTGTCAACACAATATTTTGTTAAGGGGAGTAATGAACTAAAAATAGTAAAATATTGTTTTTTGTTCATGTTCATGAATGCTGAAAATTGTGTATTCTCAGCAAAAATATTTGTGAACGTTACAATGCTTTTACTCTCTTTCTGTTGAAATATCAGCACTAATAAAATATATCTTATCAGAAAGTAATGTGGAAATCAGAAAATAAATATGCATTCTTTTGGAGCACCTATTTTCTAACAAACTCATTATTTGTACAGCTTTGCTTGTTTTATAGCATTTCTAGATCACCTTTCTCCCAACAAACTCTGGGTGGTGCACAGTAAAACAATAGCAAAAGAACTAATACAAAAGGATTCCTATAAAACCTATTTAAAAAATAATGGTATCCCCATTCAAGCTAAGGCCAAAACATGTTGGAATAAAACCGTTTTCACCTGCTTATGGAAAGCCAAAAGCATGGTGGATGCATGTATCTCCAGGAGGAGAGAGATTCATAAAAGACTTCTATAAATTAACAACACAGTTTATAATAACTTACCCAAATGTTCTCTGAGTTCAGTGGGGCTTATCCTTAAATTAGTCTTACTAGGGGAAGAAACCATCACAATTTACAGAAACTCAAACTTCAGACTGTGGAAAGAGCCAGGTCTTCAAGATTCTCTCGAAGACAAGCTTCATCAGGGCTGTGCAGCCTCTGGGGCAGAATTCTGTTCCAGAGGACATCTTATGGGACCTCACCCCATAAGCTGACATTGTTTTATAGATGGGACAATATGCAACCTTGTTCGATCTTACCGGATAGGCAGACACAATTGGAGATAAATGGTTTAAAGATGACAAGAAGCCCCTGGAATTGCACCTTGAAACCCACTGGCAAAAAGTGCAACTTGTATAGTAGAGGATATACATAGACTTACCAAAGCATACAAATAACTACATGTGCCATCACATTCTAGACCATTCTAGCTTCCAAGTAGTCTTCATGGGCAGCCTTCCGGTTATACCAGTAGTATTAGTGGCTTTATTTGCTTAAATGAGATTGGAAAATTGGAATTTGAATTGTGATATATACCAGAAGTCCACCAAGCAGGGTAAAATGTCCCTTCATGCTTTTCATATCTCCAGCAGTGATCAGAAGTACCTTTATACATCTTAGACAATTTCTCTGGTGATATATACCAATGGTACATCATTTTATTAAAAAAAGATCTCTTTTAGATTATAAAATGAAGTGAATTTCAAATCTTTTAACTACATTCTCTTCCATTGATCCATCTGATTATTATAACCAACATTCTTAGCCCATTTTATCATACATTCTTTAACTTGCTCCTCTTCTGTTTCAAATCTCAACAAAAGTTCATATATTTTGGCATGTCCATTATTTGTATATAGTTCATTTTCAGATTCTGTTTTATAATGTTCTATTCCTGTGCTTTTTCATCTATATTAAACCTTTCTCTTAATTTTACGTATGAAAACCACTGAAAACTAAATCCCCCTGCAGTCAATTGCTCTCTTGATCTCATCTTAAGTTCTCCATTTTCCTGTACTAACAAACCTTGATATGTTAACCATTTTTCTTTGCCTGCTGTTTTTTTTTTCTATAAAACTCTTCTTGGGCTGAGACCAACAACAGTATTTTCGGGCATAGCATGGGTTTGTATCTATTCCATATTTGTAGTATGGCATTCCTAATATACAATAAGTGAAAAAAATACAGGATACAAATAGATACAGTGATGCAGAGAATTTTAAATCTTAGTATTCAGTTGAAACCAGAGCTTTTTTACTAGGACTTATGAATAGTCAGCTAGAAAAGATTCAGGGACAATTGGTTTCATATATGGCAACTGCTGCGAGGTTGCTACATGCACAAAGAGGGAAAAATACAGAAATACAGTGGTACCTCGGGTTACGAATTTAATCCGTTCCGCATTGGTCGCAACCCGATTTGTTCATAACCCAAAGCAAATTTTCCCATAAGGTTCAATGTAATTACCGTTAATCCGTTCCAGCATCCGCGGACCACACGTCAAGGGTGGAAAAACGGCCGCGGACCCCGCGGGAGGGCGGAAAAACAGCCACGGACCGTGCGGGAGGGCGGAAAAACGGCCGCGGACCGCATGGCAGGGTGGAAAAATGGCCGTGGACTGCGCGGCAGGGCGGAAAAACAGCCGCGGACCATGTGGCACGGGCAGAAAAATGGCCGCGGACCATGTGGCACAGGCGGAAAATGGCCGCGGACCACGTGGCACGGGCGGAAAAATGGCCGCGGACCATGTGGCACAGGCGGAAAATGGCCGCGGACCACGTGGCACGGGCGGAAAAATGGCCGCGGACCACGTGGCACGGGCGGAAAATGGCCGCGGATCCAGTTGGTATCCTGAGGCGGAGTTCGCAAACCGAGGTAAATTTTTGCGGCCGGAACTGGTCGTAACCCAAAAAGTTCATAAGCAGAGGCGTTCGTAACCCAAGGTACCACTGTACCCACAATGAAGGAGTAGAATGTGAAGATGGTAGAACTTGCTGAAAAAGCTAAATTGACTTATCTGATTAGGGAAGGAATAACTATTTTTATATAAGATTGGAAACCCTTTATGTACTTTTTGCTGAAAATGGAGAAAAATGAATAGGTGATCTCAGGATTTACTGATTAAAAAGAGTTGTTTATGGGAAGAAGGGAACCATGATTTGTAATTTGGGAGGATGGAAATGATAATAATCACATTTGTAACTGCTGCAAAGAAGATTTGAAGTCGCTTCTTTAGATATCTTTCTTTTTCTTTCTTTTTGTCTTGTCCTGTTTCTTAATTTTTCTCTTATATTTTCCTATCTTTCAATTCTCAAAATACTTCTTAAAAAATGGGAGTGGTTTTGTTCAAGTACAGGTGATCCTTGTTTAACAACCACTCATTCAACAACCGTTTGAACTTACGACGGTGCTGAACAAGTGATAGCTATGACTGGACCTTGTTACTGATGGTCGTTGCAGTGTCCCCACAATCATGTGATCGCAATTGAGACCCTCCCTGCCAGCTTCCCACAAGCAAAGTCAATTAAGAAGCTGGCAGGAAGTTGGAAGTCATGGTCACATGAGATCCTCACTTAATGACAGCAAGCAGGACTGCCAGAACTGTCATCACTAAGCGACAGGGTCATGTGGTTTTTCAATTTATGTCTGTCTGTTAACTCTGGAATTTCCAGTCCCAATTAGCATTATCAAGAGAGGATTACCTGTAAAGGGGCTTTTGAAAGGTCCCACAATTCAGCACTGTAGCCATCATTGGATTATTTTTGCCTTATATAATTTTAGTTTTAGGAATCAAAATAAAAAGAATACTATACATTTCCAAATAAGAGTAGACTAAGAGGTTCACAATCAGATAGATTCTGAATTTTTGCATCTCAGTTCCATGTAATTAGCATGCACTCAGCTGCAGACCCATTCTTCCATTTCCAGGTAGTGATAAAATTGTTTTCTTTTCACATTCCTCTTACCTATTAGCTTAATCTTACTGGTGCCAGGTTGCTTGGTGTCTTCCAAAGTTGCTTCAGTCATGCCACATAGATAACTATGTAAGGGCTGTAGTATAATCAGCTCAGCTATTTTTGTTTTATTTAACAGTAGAATACAAAGAACCACAACAAAGTAAAAAAAAAAAGAAGTAGAAAAGAACATGCATACACTGGTGGTAGTTAAATATAAAAAGAAAAAAAAAAGGGGGAAAAGCCCATCCTTATGTAGGAAGTTACATCAGTTCCTTGTTCCTCAGAACTTGCACTTTTTGCCTCACCATTTCTACTTTCTTCCAAACTTTCTGCAAATTTGTATCTGATGTTCTCACTAAGTCCCTGAACTGGTTATTCAACTTTCCTTCCAAAGCAGCTCTCAGCTCATTGGAAGTGCAGCTCTGGGACTCAGCCTGAACATTTTATTAGTCCATAAGCCCTCTAAGACATGTATGCCCACATAGTCTTACTTTCCTAGGACTTCTTCCCACTGGCTGAAAATGAGTTTTTCAAATTGATTAGTATATAATTTGTGAGCACAAAGCCCTTACATAATACACTCTCTCTCAGTGCAGCTCTCTCTGTTGGCCAACACTTGGCTCAAACATTTTATCTTTGCTGCCAGATGAATCAGTATATTTCAGAGAATTTAGAGGAAAACATTATAGTAAAACAAACAATATAAATACCAAACTGAAACTGCCAAAATACATACAGAAATGTCATTTGAATATACATTTTAAATGTATTTTCTCTCAAAACATGTTTTCTTTTCTCCTCTCAGTTGGGCTTCCATTGAGATCTGTGTATTATAACTTAGTTGGCATAATCTATTGAAATCTGTGTATCATAGTTTAGCTGGTATATTCTTTTCCCTCAAAAAGGAATCGCTTCTGGTAATTACTTCAGATATAGATATAGATATACGTAGATACAGATATTTGTATGATGTGCCCAAGTGAGAAATTATTTTTATATGTAGTAGTAGAGATGTGCTTACATACAATGGCATCTGGCATGTTAGTTGCTGGTAGGGGCTTTGAAATGACTGGCTATCTTGTTATGTGTTACATGTGCTGTGTATTTCTGGTGCTCTGCAATCCTATGGCATTAGCTACCCCTCTGGTCATGGTGGGGGGAGGAGGGGAGATTGGTATGGTAATTATCAGCACCCTGGAATGCCACAAAGCTGTGGAAGAGCCTGGACACTTAGCTGCTGTGGGTGAGGTTGGAAGATACACTGGAGGTGAAGCTGACACCATCATGGAGGCTGTGGAGCCAGCAGTGCTGGATCTGGGGGTGGGTCCAGGACTGGAGCTGGGATGAAGGCTGGAGGCAATCCACAGTGTTCCGTGGTCAGTAGGATTGGTCCTGGCAGCGTGAGTAAAGCCTGTGAGTCCATCACAGCTATCCAGAGCCAGCAGAGCCTATGGTGGGGAATAGGTGCTTTTGGAGCACTTAAAGAGCAGGTGGCAGCTGTGGCCAAGAAGGGGTTTGCACAACTTTGTCTTATGTACTAGTTGTGCCCCTTTGCCCCTTTCTGGATCAGGAGGCCCTTCAGACAGTCACTCATGGCCTAGTGACAGCCAGTGTAATGTGCTCTACATAAGACCACCCTTGAAGATTCAATTAGTCCAGAATGCAGCAGCACAAGCAGCAATGGGCATGACTTGGAATGCCCATGTGATACCACTGCTTCATAAGCTACACTGATTGCTGATGTACTTCTAGGTACAGGTAAGGCCCTACATGGAACAGGCCAGGTTATTTGAGAAACTGCCTATTTCCCATGGTCTCTGCCCATCTGGTAAGAGCTGGTAGAGTTGATGAACTCCTGGTCCCTCAGTTAAATAATGCCATCTTTTGGGACCCTGGAGGTGTGTCTTCTATGTTTTGGCACCAACCCTATGGAATGAGATCCACCCAAAGCTTGCGTGGCTTCCATCCTAATGATATTCCAGAAAGCCTTGAAAACCTAGTGTTCTTCCAGGCTTTGAGGTAGGGTATAAATGTGGCCCCCTTATTAGATATATTCCTGTACATATAATGTGTTGTTCAGATGGATGCTGATCTTGCGCCTTGTATTTTCTATATTTTTGCTTTATTTTAATTTGTGAGCCACCTTCACTTGTCTTAGAGTTGAGAGGCACCTCAGTCTAATAATAAAAATAAAATAAAATGTCATCTGAAAGAATTTGTCTTTATATGAATGTTTTCTGAAAATACCTGATCCTGTTATCCAGACCAAATCATTGAAAAGGACAAGCTGCTCCTTTTCTCCCCACCTTTAGATTCTGTATGGACAATGCCAATGTTCTCTATGTCATGATTTTCCTTTCTTTGTAGAAAATTAATAGCAGTAGAGCCAAATAAACATTTTGCTATAACAACATATTTTTAAAGCCATCATATTTCCAATTGAAATGTGATTTATTATATTGATATTTTTCACCTTGGCAAAGATCTTCAAAAAGAAATAGATAAACCATATCAATTATATGATAGTCTACAACTGACACTTTTATTTTATTTTCCTCCAAGTCCAATCTGATTGCCTGTAAACCATAGAAGTGACTTGGAGTATAATCAAAGGCTAGTTCTGTAAATCATTCAGTGACAATCTAGAACAATGTTCGGTTACTTTTAGGAATATTTTCCCAACTAAAGTGATAAAACATGGTAGCCACTCTTAAAAACAACACCAGCAAAGTAATATAAATACTGAGCTCAAGTCTAGCATTACACATCATCAATTTCTATTAAGCCCTGACACTAACTAGTAAATTAATTGACTAAAACTCCAGTTGATTTAGCAATGGAAACCAAGTTAAATGCTGAGGGCAAAGTTTATTCAGAAGAGCTCTAAGCTAAGAACATACATATTAACATTTTGAGGCAATTAATGTAGGCTTTTTTTTTTTAAGATGACACTATAGATGCATTTTCTTTTTAACAATGTGTGCCTCTTAAGCTGTAGACTACCTTGTTTTTTAAAAGTGCACATATATGATATTTTGAGTCTCAAGTCTCACCTCAGTAGAAGCCACCGATTTTTAGGATTGCTATATTATTTATATACATAGGTATGCATGTGTGTGTTTATAACTCTTGAGGGCTGAGAGAGACAGATACTTTGATTTAAAATGCAATCCATAATGAAGTAAAACAGAGTGGTTAACTGTAAAAGCATATTACCAATTATTTTCCCAGGGAAATAGGTGAACATGCTACTCTTGGGGTGTAGGATCAAACCTTTATCAATGTGCACAAAGCTCTTAGTAACTGAATTAGTAGGAATTGTGGAGTGGGGATGATTTGTAAAGGCAGGGGAGAAACGAAATAGTAAATTGTTCAGTCAGAATCTTCCTAATGCTAAAAAGAGGTCTCATTGTGTAGATGCAGCCTGTGGATAAATGGACAAAAAATTGGTCATTTGTAATTGTGACAAAAGTGGCAGCCAGCCCCCAGATCTCAAGTGACTTCTGTGGAAGACAATGCACTCTGTTGTAATTGTAAACATCTTTGTTCACAGAAGCAAAGAGAAGAGTTAAAGTGTGGTATCTCATAGTGACTGCCAGCTTTGAGACACTAGGGGCTGAATCTTGAGGTATGGAAAAGAGCCAACTTTTCTCTAATCAACACAAAAAGGTCAAGAATTAAAGATGCTTAGATCCAGCTGGTTTTTTTGTGTTTTTTTTTAAGCATACTTCAAGGACCTCCAGCTAACTGAGTCCCTGAGAAAGATGTAACTCCATCAAGGTCATTTACTTGCAATCTCTGATCTTTGGTGGGCAGGGTTGTAATATGCTAAGAACTGTAAATATTTAAATTTAATAATAAATAATGATTGCTTTCATTTCTAGGAATCTGTTGAAAACAAACAGAAACTATTAGACAAACATCTAGACTAACTCTGGGTGGCCCATAAGAAAACCAAACAAGGTAGAAGGTACAGTATAAGTAGAATTATAAAAAAGAAAACATAATAATAAAATAAAGAGCAATATGGTGAGTCTATCCAACAACACCCAAAACTCACTCAGTGGTTTCCATGTAGAAGTTGAACAAGAGGGGAGAGCACATTGAACACTGTGGCACCCCAAAATATAGGCCTAGGGAGTGACCTATTCCCCCCACCTAGCTGTCAGGATCTACGCAAACCAGATTCTTCAATTGTTTTAATATGCTTTAATTACTAATTATACTTTTGCTTTAATTGCTAATCATAGATCAATAGTGTAATGCTGGGAATGTTATTCTAACCGTTTGCTTGACCTGCCATAAAGGGGGGGAAGGAGGAAGCCAGGTGCCGTTATCTCTATCTTGAGCCAGACATCCAAGGCCAGGAGGTGTGAGAACTGGAGCAAGGCACGAAGAGCTGAAAGCGGGAATAGAAACCTAGAAGGGGGGGAAGTTGGGCTTAAAAAGACAAGGCTTTGCTATGTTGAGGCAGACTCAACAAACTATGGTGCTGTACGCTTCTCCTGAATAAAGAAATCTGTGATGGAACTCTTTGGACTCCGGAGGATTTACTGAACTTTGGGACTGAGTGTGCAGACTCTGACACTAGCCAATACTGACTGGAATTGGCCTTGAAGGAAGGAAAACCACCATAAAATGGTGCCACCAACTCCCAACTCCTGGGGTCACTCCAAAAGGATACAGTAGTTGATGGTATTGAAAGCCACTGACAGATCAAGGAGCACCAGGATTAATGTACCACCTCCATCCCAGCTCAATCATGTGTCATCTACAAGGGTGACCAAAGCTATCTCCATACTAACTGTACAAACTTATGAGAAAAGAGGATTCCAGAATAGGGTTTTAATGAAATGAGCTTCATAAACCACAGAGAAGAAAATACCCTCAATCCAATCTTTCTAGTCACAGAATTACAGAGGGAGGGTACTTGATAGTTGAAATTCATTTATTTAAATTTATTTATGTGTCATCTCTAGCTACTGTCTACTCTAGCTAATGTATGTTCATGTAGGGCCTGAACTGTAATTTTTTTAAAAAAAAACAGTAGATGATAGCAAAGAGTTAAAGTTTTCTATACCTCTTGGGAGGGCGGAGCTGGCGTCGCGGCGATACGGCGGGCGATCCTGGGCTCCCAGGATCGCAGCTGATATCTCCTCCCCTGGACGGTCCCGATGGACCTAAGCCGTCCCGTAGAGATGGCGATCGCAAAGGGCGCGTCCCGTGGATCTCAGGGACGCCGCAAGTCCCAGATTGATCCCGGGAGAAGCTCTTGAAGCCGGCGGAGGAGAGGCAGCCATTTAATGACTGCGAAAGCCGGGACAGCTCCAAAGGAAGAAGAAAGTTTTCTATACCTCTTTACCACCATTTGGTGGCATCTGGATTTTTAAAGCTTAAGTATGGTAGCCCAAAGTCAAGGACACTAACACTCTCAATAACTTACCAAATGTACACTGAAATAAGTATACCCAGTTATCTGGGTGAAGATAGACATCATGGTTATCATTATTAGTTATTTATTTATTGAAATTTATTATAGCTACCCACTCCCATACACTCTGCGGCTTACCAATACAAATGCAAAACAATAAAAGCACTTAAAAACATGCAACCTTACAGGCAGCCCAAATTAAAACAAGCAGTAACCAATCAAACCAAACCAGGCCCCCACAAACACATCAACCCCAGGCCTAAGACTAAAGACAAGTCTGAAGTACTTTCAGGAACCCCAGGACAGAGAGTGTCATCTGTATCTCCAGATGCTGAGGATGCTGTTCCAGAAGCAGAGGTTGCTTCCCTGGTCCCATAAGATAACAACATTTAATACAAAGGACCTGGAGCATACCCACTCTGTCAGAACATATCAGGTAGGCAGAAACAGTTGGAGATAGGTGGTCCCTCAGGTATCCAGGCCATAAAGGGATTTATTTATATATATATATATATATATATTTATTTATGTATTATATTTATATAGCCACCCATCTCACAAAGATGCGATTTTGGATGGTGTACAACACAACAGTTAAAAACTCCATAACAATATACAATCAAAATAAATAAAATAAACATATAAAGGTTTATAAGTAATGACCAGCACCTTGAATTGTACCCAGAAGCTGACTGGTAACCAGTGTAGTTTGCATAGCAATGGTGGCACTTGGGCATACTGGGAGGGCCCATTACTGCTCACACCGCTGCATTTTGTACCAGCTGCAGCTTCCTAATGGTCTTCAAGGGCCGCCCCATGTAGAATACATTGCAATAATCCAGTGGTAAAGTAACCAAGGCATAAATAACTGTCTGAAGGATCTCCTGACTGAGGAAGGGGTTCATCTGGTGCACAAGGTGATCCTGTTCAAAGGCCCTCCTGGCCACAGCTGCCACCTGCTCTGTGAGAAGGACCCCAAGTTTTCATCCTTGTGCAATTGCAGTTGTAGCAACTTGGAGAGAAAGGTTTATACAGTCCTCACTCTACTGAATCCTTGCCAACTGACAATTAGTCTGTTATGCTCTCAGGACTTCTAGAGGCCATTAAAGTTCTACATGATCAAGCCCAGAAGTGGCCACAGTGTATTTTGGGCCACAGATCCTATTAGGCCCAGTCAGATTATCAATGTTCAGGAATTATGGAAGCCAGAACTCAAAATATCTGAAGGGCAGTACATTGCTTATTATCAAACAAGTCCATATTTATTTCTTATAGTATAATGCAGTGTTTCTCAGCCTTGGCAACTTGAAGCTGTGTGGACTTCAGTTTCCAGAATTCCCCAGCCAGCTATGCTGGCTGGGGAATTCTGGGAACAGAAGTCCACACATTTTCAAGCTGCCAAGGTTGAGAAACACTATTATAATGTGCCTGTGTTATTTTAGTATTATATTTTCAGAGCTTATGTTCCCAGTATACTAGGAATTAGAGAGTTTAGGAATAGTTCATGCTCATGCTTATAGCAGCTGGGATATTTATTGGTCTTGGGCATGAAAGATTGATGAGAGAATGCTAACAAAGCCAATATCTATGTTACCACATATTTATGGAAGACAAGGCAAGTGTTTATGGGGACAGTCACAAGCAACAATTCTCTAAGACCAGGATCTCTAAATAAGATCCCCTTACAAACTAGGTCATCAAGGTAACACTAACATCTTATTTATTCCCAGGAAGACAGAGGACTAGATGTAAAAAGGAGCAAAGCAACAATCACAATATAAAAGGAAGCTTATAGGTTCATAAATATCTACTAAACCATGTTCAAGGTTTAGGATTAGGAAATAAATGCTCCTAATCACAATGGGCAGTGGCATCCATTCTTAATGCTGAAAGATGTTTTGTTGAAGAGATCTTGTGAAAGTTTACTCATATGCAAGCAATGACATAAACAAAAGACAATTACAGTTTACAGAGATTTTCAGCTTGACCCTCATATGCAAGAGATATTATGGCAGTTCATTTTAATGAATTTGCCCAGCTTCTTCTGTGTATCATGCAGACACATTTCCTCCATTATTTTCCCCGGATCAAGCTTTCTGATCAACATTTAGGTGACTAGACATTTTCTAGGCAGAGGAAGAACGGTTTTATAATGTTACCTCCATAAAAGTGAATACCAACTTGATTCCTCATTTATGGGCACTTCTATGTAGTTTTCATGTCAGATAATTTAGAATGGTTTACCAAAGCCATTGGGGTATCTTGGTGTGCATCTGTATAAAAATGATAGCAGATGTGACCATACAAAATGCTGCCCCTTTGGGTATGAGTACTAAGACCACCTGGATATGGAAATATTCCATTTTCAGCCATGGATAGAGTTCCAGTTGCCCATTCAAGAGTGGTGCACAGTCTGGAGGTCTTTCTGGACTCACAGCTTCTACTAAATGAGCAGGTGGCAGCTGTGGCCAGGAAGGCCTTTGCACAACTCTACCTGGTGTGCCATTTCTGGATCGGCAGGCCCTTCAGACAGTCACTCATGTCCTAGTCACCTCACAGCTTTACAATTGCAATGTGCTCTACATGAGGTTGCCCTTTGAAGACCATTAGGAAGCTTCAACTGGTCCAGAGTGCAGCAGCATGGGCAGTGATGGGCATGCCTTGCGACACCTCTGCTTCATGGGCTGTACTGGTTGCTAGTATGCTTCTGGAGACAATTTAAGATGCTGGTTGTGACCAATAAAATCCTACATGGCATCTGGTTAACTGAGGGACTACCTATCTCCCATGATGTCTGCCTGGCTGGTACAAGATGACAAGGTTGGCATGCTGCTCCAGGTCCCTTCAATTAAACAGTGTCATCAATTGGGACCCAGGAAGTGTCCTTCTCTGTCATGGGTCACCTGCCCTCCGGAACGAGGTGCCTCCTGATATCCCTAGGATTCCCACCATGTTCTGGAAAGCTCTGAAGTCCCTGGATGTTAGGGTGGTTGGGGTCCCTGTTGGATATGTTTGGGGGCAGGTGTTGTTAGATAGACTCACCATCTGTTCTTGTTCTTTATTCCCTTTCTTATTCATTGTGTTTTTAAAATAAATTTATTATATTTTATTTTATATTTTGTTTAGTTTTATTGTATACCACCCAGAATCGGTTTGGAGTTGGGTGGGACCTACACTTAATAAATTAATTTAAATGTGTTGCATGCATCACACACACATAGAAAAAGGAACAGGCTTTGATCATGTAGTTACACCCACCAACTTTTCAGAATCAGGTATAGATTATTTGGATCTCTTCTCATCAGGATTCGGGCCTGGACATGGAATGGAAATGACATTATTAGTCACTCTGATGGATGTCCATCAGGATCTGGAACTCCTGGCAAAGTGACCCATCATTATCATGCATCTCAATTGCAACAAGTTCTACAAGGGACTGCCCTGAAGATGCCTCAGAAGCTACAAGTGGTACAGAATACGGTGGTCAGACTGCTCAGATACGAGATATGCTACTGCTGTCCAACATGAATTCCTTGGTTGCTACAGTGGTTACCAGTAGGCTTCTGAAACCAATTCAAAATGCTGGTTATTAAAGCTCTTTACAGTGAAGCTATAGGCTATATTGGGCACTCCTTTCTCCAAAATTATTTTTTCCCCATCCTAACAGATCTAGAGTGGGCCTGCTCAAAGAACTTCTTATCCCTAGATGGTGCCTGGTTTCCTTATTAGTGATATTTTGCAAGGCTGTGAAAATAATTTTATTTATGTTGGCTTTGGAAACGTAATGATGACTATTGCCATTTTTGTTTTTTACCCATTTTTAAATTTTGATGGGCCATTTTAGTCTGTGATGATAGACAGACAGACAGACACACACACACACACACACACAGAGCTAGGAGGCATGATGAACCTTCTTCCATGAACACGTAGCAGAGCACAGAACTGGTCCTCTTAAACAGGAAGCTTGAAGATATTTTCAGAAATCCCTGATACAGAGGCAGGTCGCTTTGACTCAGGCAATCTTGTTTTTCATTTTCTATATATAGATTTGATGAAATCTGTGACTCACACCAGAAATGAATTAGCACACCAGCAGCAAAACACAACAATAACAATTGCAGGTACTGTACATCTCTACTTATTTCAACAGTGGAAAACTAATTATCATGCAGGTGGCATTTCATTTCTTGATGTTGTTTATATTTGGGGGAAGTGCTACAGAAATGAAATGTGTACATTTTATAAAAGGGCCTCAGCAAAAACTATGCTCCAGTTATGAAGATAATCAGTTAATAAGCTCTTTCTTCACCAAATGTTCTCTTTTGTATATATTCAAATCACCATGGAGGTAATTTAACATGATCCTATGTTCATGAAGAAAGAACAAAGATGAACAAGAACTCTGCGTTGTTCTAAAAATAGCCATAGTCATAATTTCATTTAAATAGTTGGATAGATAGCCCCTAGATTTTGAAAGGAGCACAATGGTTGACTTTTATTAAAACTAATGGTACAACCTTAACTCCATGTTACTCCTAAAATGGGTCTGGGTACAATTCAAGGTGCTGGTTATCACCTCTAAAGCCTTTTAGGCCAACCCTATTTGAGGGACCACCTGTCTCCAGTTGTTTCTGCCCTCCAGTGACATTTCATAGAGTGGGTGTGCATTAGGTCCCATCAATCAAGCAATGTCATCTTGTGGGACCTGGAAAGTGTGCCTTCTCTGTTGCGGTGCTGGCCTTCTGGAATGATATCCCCCCAAAGATCCAGTTGGCTCCCACCTTGATGGTGTTCAGGAAGCTATTAAAGATCCAACTATTCTCCCAGGCTAGGAGAATGTTTTTTTTTTTTAAGTTATATATTGTCTCTGGGCCATTCATGATCTTTTTTGTTTGTTTGTTTGTTTGTTTCCTGTCTTTTTTTGTTTTTTAACTTTTTAACTGTAAGCCACCTAAAGTCACTGGGAGCGAGGCAACTTATCAATTATATAAATGAAATAATAAATAAATAACGCATTATTACTCATTAATGTATATAAAAGAATTCTATAAATCTTCTAAAGAAAATAGATTAAAGAGTTCAAGGCAACCTGTTACATTGAGGCAGGGAAGGGCTAATTGAAAGCCGAAGAATAGTAAAAAGAAACATTTTACGGAGGAAATAAAGTTTCCACAAGGTAGGATTGTTGGATCATATTACTTCTCTCACCTTCTAATAAATGCCTTCATGTTTTCAATTACTTCATAGTCTGATAAGTATCTGGTATCTCAAAATAACAGATGGGTACTGAGTTGATTGGGTTTGCAAAGCACACTAGATGAAGCCAGAGAAGGACTGAGCTGTTTGCATCTCAGCATACTTCCTGAACCTAGCCATTTTCTCAGCATGTTATGTTGCATGAGATGATGCTTTGTTACCACCATAAACTAGAATACAGGTTTTTTTATTTCTTTGGCCACTACATACATAGAAATTTAGTTATGTTAATCCAGCACTAGCATGTTGGACAAATCCACCCAGTATGTAATGCCATCATGCTGTATTCCTGCTCCAGTTCTATGTCATTGGCTGTTGCTAGCTTTGATGCTGGTAAAGTCATCATCTTTTTTAAAAAATAATTTTATTAAAGATTACAATTAGAAAAATAAAAACAAATGCACATTACAAAAGTGTAAGATTAAAAGAAAAAGAAAAAAGAGTAGAAAGTGTAGAAAAGAAAAAGAAAAAAAGAAAGAAAATATGTAAAGAAGTAACCCCTTCATCGCAACAAGTATAAACAATTTTAGCAACTTATTACCATCTCTTAAAATACAACAAGTACTCTTCATCCCATAACTCATTTCTTAGCTATAAAGAAAAGCCAAAAGCCTTGTCGTTCATTTCATATCAGCAAAAATCCATTAAGGGTTACCAGAAATAATTACATATCTATTTTAACCTTGATCAAATAAGCCAACTCTATAGACTTGAGAGTTGAACAAATCCCTTTTGTACATCTAGTAGATAAAACTTATTCAAATCACTTTTCTGATTTAATATTTGTATGTCCCCTTTAATTTTTAAATCATTAACCAATTTCATTTGTATGTCCAGTATATCCTCCTTTTCTGTATTGTTCTTGTAGCTTGTCATATTTAAATCCTCATTCAAATTAATTTCAGCCTCATCTGGTATAACTTCTTCTTCTGTAACATCATTAGCACACAATCTATCTATGGTATCAGATATTAAAATTAATTTCTGAGTCTGTAGTTCAAAAATATCCTTCAAATTATCCACCATTAAAATAATTTACTCCACTTTTTGTTGACAAGTTGAATTTAGGTATTCTCCTTTAATTGTAAATGTTATGCTCTCCTAGCTCCCCCTAGTGTTCAACCTTCAAACTCCCATCCAATTATTATTTTTTTTTAAACAAAAAAGCCAAACAACCACAGTTTCCCATGGGAAGGATTTTTATAGTTGATCATAAAATTAATTTCAATTATTCCAAATCCATCTGGACCCTTAGTCCATTTTTAACTTTCCAGCATCAACATTCTATATACTTTTTTGCTATTTAATCCAAAAAATAAAATAAAACAATACTTTTCCAAATCCTTAAAGTTGTATTTAATTTCTTTTTTTAAGGAAAAGGAGACTCACCCAGTGAATACAAAAAAAGACTTGTCACTCTGAAGGTTCTTAATATTTCCAAAGCAATAAAAAATGAATTCAGAAGTGATTCAGAAATGAGGCTTGGTCAAACTTTATGTCCTTAAAAGCTGTGTTACAACTGTGACCCTACAACAGTATCCCTCAACTTCAGCCACTCAACTCATAAGCCAATTGCAAAACCTCGGTTCCTGTGGTCTACTCATGAGCAGCTGTCCGGAGTGCACATAGGCTATTTTACAATTTCTTCTTTCTCTGCAGAGATTTCACCAGCGAGGATCCAGCATCCAGCCACTGATCTCCATCCTAAATGCTTTCCCACTTCTGCAGGGACATTTAGCTTGCCATGGCACTCACTGGAAGTCCAGGAAGGTCATCATCAATCACCAAAAAATTTCCTTGTGGCAAATGAGGACAACAGCATGACCTGTAATATCAATAGGACCAACAAGAATCTCTGATAACATTTAATGGCAAAAGTGTGATTCAGAAGATTCAGAAGGGGTGTGAATATGTTTTCAACACTTTTCAACAAAACTTTAAGGAGCTTTGAGAAAAAGATCACGGTTAGAATTCTCCTATCTAGCATTCTAGATTTAGGTTCACTAACACAGTTTCCAAAGCACTTTGTTGGAGTGTTGATAATCCCAAGGAAGGACTTCTCTGGCCAATCTCAGAGCCGAGATTTCTGCCCAAGGAAACTGTAAACATAATAAAGGAAGGCAGCAGAGAATGCTCTGGCTGCAAAGAATAGAGGAAATGATCCCCAAAATCATGTGAGCTGATGAATGGATAAAAATGCACTAACAGCTTGTATTTTAATATAAAAGTTAATTTATACTAAGGGGGAAAAAGTTTGGAAATGTCTTCCTGACATTATTTGGAAGGCATTGTTTCCTTTTGTGTACTTCTTTGTATACCTCTAATATTCATAATATACAGAAGGAAGAAATTAAACCATTTTAAACTGCACTCAGCTGGTTTGTAGCAATTTAGTTGTACCTATGAGAGAAATAAAAGTATTTTTGACTGCTTAGGAAGATTTTAATTATTGCTGTACAAAATCTGTTCTACATTTTCCCAAATGCGTTTTTCCTGTGTAAATGATGTTTCTGCTTTTCTGGTTCATTCTCAGGATGCTTTAGATTTTCTTTATATAACTTCTGGTGTGGTTTTTCAGCCTAATTTGCACTAAATGAATGTAACTTATATATGAATGGTAAAAAAAAAAATAATAAGTAGGATGTGAAGATGAATTTCTACAACTTGGTAGAATGTTTACTAAAGATGGGAGAATCGTTGGAGACATATTAAGATATATAAATGCGGATAGAAAAGTAGTGGGTAACATGTGGTCTGATGTGATAAATGAATGTTTGTTGCAATAAGTAAAAATAGCTGTGTATAAGGGTTCGCTTCTCCCCCCATTGTTATATGGAACTGAAAATTAGGTACATTAGGAGAAACATAACATTAACTGAAGGTTAAATGTGTATGTGGTAAAATAGGAAAAAAAGGGTGAAGTTTGGGTGCTGAATGAATGTGGGGTGATTGATTGATTGATTATGTGCCATCAAGTAATTTTTGACTCCTAGAAATCATATAGATAGATTTTCTCCATGATGGTTTATCCCTAACCTGGTCCTTCAGCTCTTCCATTGCCACTGTAACTGAATCTATCCACCTTGCTGCTGGTTGTCATCTTCTCTTTCCTTCCACCTTTCCTAGCATTAGAGCCTTTTCCAGAGAGATGGGTCTTCACATAATGTGACTGAAGTAGGATAATTTGAGCCTGGTCATTTGTGCCTTGAGTGAGAACTCTGGGTTGATTTGTTCAATGATCCATCAGTTTGTTTTCTTGGCTGTCCATAGTATTCTTAGTAATCTTCTCCAACACCAAAGTTCAAAGGCATCAATACTCTTCATATCCTGCTTCTTTAAAGTCCAACTTTCACTTCCATAGAGTGTCATAGGGAATACCATGGGTTGCACAATTCTGGTCTTTGTAGGTATAGCCACATCATGGCATTTGAAGATCTTTTCCAAGGCCTTCATAGCTGTTCTTTCAAGTGGTAGTCTGTAGCATATTTCTTGATTGCTTGTTCCTTTATTGTTGATGGTTGATCCTAAAAGGCAGAAACTATCAACCACTTTGATATCTTCATTGTTAATTCTAAGGCTGGTTGTTCTACCTGTTGTCATTAGTTTGGCCTTTTTTATATTTAATTTTAGTCCCATTTTTTTCACTGTGCTTTTTGACCTTTAGTACTATGGCTTGCAGATCCTTTGCATTTTCAGCTATCAAGGTAGTATCATCAGCATAGCACAGGTTATTGATGTTTCTTCCTTCAGTTTTGAAACCACACTCATCTTCTTCCAATCCAGCTTCCCTTAATATATATTCCACATATAGGTTGAATAAATAAGGGGAGAGTATGCCACCTTGTCACACTCTTTTACCAATCTGGAGCTAGTCTGTTTTGGAGTGGAACTGAAGAGATCCTCAAAAAGAGACAGGTGAAAATTTTAAACCAAAAGGCAATGAGTACAGCCACGTCTGATCATGATGGAAGCAAAGATGGTTTGCAAAGATAGAAAGGTTTGAAGAGTTACAGTGAATGGTATTGGGATAAGTTCATTTTGGTTATGTTTATGCTTATTTCTTTTACATTGTGCCTTTAATTTCATTGGCACGGTATTTATTATTACTTTTCTGCAATCTGCATAATTGTGCTTATCCTAGTGGGACTATCATAATGGGTATGCATATGTATGGGGTGTTTTCTGCTTTCCTGTTTCTATTGAATGTTCTGCAACCCTCTAGCTGTTCCTGTTTTATGATAGGTTGAATTATTTTATAATTCCCAGAACTTTAATGAGCCGTGGATGGCTGGGAAGATGATTGACAAAATATTGATAGACTTCCCTTTTCCATCTAGTTTCTAAGGTAACGTTAAGATTCCTGACATCCACTTATGTGAATTTCAATGAAATGTTCCTGTGAATAGATTTTTCTGAACAATTCAATTTGTCATATTGAGTGAGAACGGTCAAAATCGCAGAATGAATTTTTAGCACACCTGTGCTTCTAATAAATACTCTGTAACAAATAATCCAGATGTAAGTTCTGATGTAATCAAATAAAACAAAAAGCTAAATGCCTAGGAATAGAAAGGCATGATGAATATTGTCAGAAAGCAGATTACAACTCCAAGGTGATAACAGAAAGGGAGTCATAACACAACACTATAATGTGCAATGTCTAAATTAATGAGAAAGAACTAGGTCAGGAAATAGCTTCCAAACAGAATCTTATTAGGTTTTATTTCCAGTAATGCCAAACAGACTTTTTAAATTTTATAGGAAGGTCATTAACAAAATTACATTTCCTTAGCAGTAACTTCTGCAAGCCATGTAACAGTCAAATTTACTGGCTTCAATCCAAAATATTTTGTTGCTTAGATATTATCAAAAACCTGGGACTTCTGGAGGAAGAAATAACAGATGAAGACAGCTCTGTGAAAAGCAGGACCAATGACCACAACAAAGAACAAGGACCTGGTTCTTCAGACCCTCTCCAGACAAGGGGAAGATAGGAGATCACCCACATGTGCTCCAGGCAGTTGCTCCTGGCAAGGAGACTGTAAGACAGTGGTCACTGGTGGGTTTTGACCACTGGGCAATGACAGGAATAGCCGTCTTGCTCGCAACTGTGTCGGGGCCTTTTAAAGGACACTAGGCTCGCAAACCTCCTTTTCTAATCACATTTGGAAATTGCTTGTTAACTAATTTTAAGCTATTAGAGACCTTCGGATCAATAAATCTGAAAATGCTGGGTGAGTTTTCCTTCAAGTCTTAATGAAAGAAAAAATTAATCATAAGTTTAAGAATTTAAAAAGTTTGAAATAAACAGAAAAAAGCTAGATAGGTCTTCGATTCTATAAAATTATAAATGGATTAAGGGTTCAGATAAATTTGGAATAAGATTTTGGAATTAATTATAATTAGAATCCTTCCTGTGGGAAATAGATTTGCTTGGACTTTTGCAAGACAAAATAAAGATAAGCATTTTTAAAAATTGGACACTAGAAGGAACTAAAGATTTTAGTTAAAGGAGAAAAATATACAAGCCTGATTAACAGTTAATTAATGGGAGACATAAAATGACACAAAACACTATGACACTGAAAATATTGAAGGACATTTTTGAAAAATGGAATCAGAAGTTAGTATCAACAGTTTCAATAGTGATGTTTGCTTCTATGGATAGATTGCATCCAAGTGATATTATGGAAGAAATGGAAGATGAGGAACAAGTTTTATTTGTTAAGACTGAGATGGCATCGAAAGTTGATCTACAAATGATAGGCTATGAGATTGACATAGAAAAGGATGTCTCACTGGACATACAAAAGAAACTGGTTGATGTTTTAAAAATCAAAAGGGAAATTCAAATAATAACCCAAGATAGTGACTTGGATATATATTTTTTTAATATTGGATTTACAAAGAAGGCTTGTTAAAGCTTTGAAGAAAGTTGTGAGAAGGATCAAAGAAGAAATGTAATCAAATTCTACAGCATTATTTGATTGGACTAAAGATTAAAGCTGTTAGAAGTAAAAGGAAGGAAGATAAAGTTGGTTTATTTGATCAAGGTTAAAATAAGATATGTTGTTATTTCTGGTAACCCTTAATGGATTTTTTTGCTGACACTAGGACTGAAAAGATGATGCTTTATGGATTTGTCTATAGATAAGAATTGGGATATGGGATGAAGAGATCATTGGTTGTAAACTAAGAGGGGTGAAGAGTTACAAAAAATGTATATACTTGTGATGAAGATTGGCAGTCACTTCTTTATATATTTCTTTTCTCTCTTTTTACTACATTCTTACTTTTCTTCTTCTTTTATTTCTATTGCCTATTTTTTCCTTATCTTTTGCAACTTTCACTCTTTATATTCTTCTTTGCTTCTTTTAGATTGTATCAGTCTGTTAGCAAAATTTGAGAGTTCCTGACTCTCCCAAATTAGGATTCAGTCCAGCAGAAGATCAGACACGAAAGTACCAGCTGAGATTTTAATGTTTTATTGAAAGCTTGCCAATACAGTCAGCTGGGGTCTCCCCTTAAGACAGAGAAGAGACCCGCTCACACCCAAAGAAGAAACATTTTATACATGTTTCTTACAAAGAGATAGAGCAATTAACAAATGATTGTCTGAAATTGGTATAAGTTTTGGATCCTCCTTATTATTGGGGGAAGTTTTCTTCTTGATGACCTATTGGTTACTAGTCAAAGTTTGGGGCACCCCCTTCTGATCTTCTGAATTTTATTGTTTCCTAGAATGCAGATCGGAGTCACTTTCTCCCATATCTTTATGACCTCGACACTTTGGGAGACAGGATGTCTGCCTAAAGCCTTTCAACGTAACAGAAATGAGGGAAATGTGTGAAGCTTCATGAACATCAGTTTCCTTGTTATCCCTTTGGATTTCAAATGTAAGGAAATAAAGATGAGAGAAACTGGGAGCCCTTTTTCATAAGATTTCAAGATTTTACTATTGTAATTAAAATCATAGATAGATAGATAGATAGATAGATAGATAGATAGATAGATAGATAGATAAGGGAATGTTTTTAGCACTGAAATATTTGTTTAGGTAGGAAAATATTTAGCTATTCAACTTTTTTGGTGGTCCTCATGCCTCTTTGTTACTATGTAAATCTCACACTTGCTTTGTTTTGTTATCTTTATTGCTTTTCATACAGCTGCTTTCTATACTCTCTAATGGTCCCAATTAATCAGGAATCAAGTTGTTCATTTACTTATTTGTTTAGGATATGTATTTGGCTGCCCAACTCAACAATGTTGAAAAGATAGTTGCTTTTGCTTTTAGTGATCCCTGCCAATTAGGGATTGTATTAAAAAGATTGTGTTGTGATACAAAATAGAAAATCTATTTAGCTTTATGATTTCCCCAAGGGCAAATGTGGACCATTCTTAGACTGACTACATAAAATGAAATCAGAGAGGAGATAGAAGCCTGAATTGGAATTACACACTGAATGGGAATAATGGCAAGAAAATAGAAGGATGAGCATATCTGTAACCTGAATAGCTATTGAGAGCACTGATGCTGATTTATAGCATCCATTTCTTCTGAGCTCCATTCATACTAGCAGTGCCAAGGCAGAACTGGGCTGCTTAATGCTTGTGAGCACATCGGCTTGTTCTTCCCACCACTCTCTGCTCTTATGTCACTATGGTATCCTTAGTATGTGTTGCAGTCACTTCAGAATGAATCCCATTTTGTCCCAGAGATGCACAAAATTTCTCCAAGGTGTCTAACTTTGACTTGAATTTCTCAGCATGCAATGACTAGACAAGATGGTTAGTAATTTTTGGCATGATTAAAAAAAAAATCTATCTAAAAGGATATGACAAAATAGAACTTCTAAGTGATTTCTTCAGAAAATAACATACTTCATTCCATTCTCTTTGGACAAGTATCATTTATTTATTTATTTATTTATTTATTTATTTATTTATTTATTTATGTGGAATGAGTATACTGAAAAGGATGGAAAGGGTACACTATCACTCTTAATGTAGTGAGGGAAGGAAGGGGTTTCTGTGATAGGGAGGAAAAAAATCACAGAAGGCTTAAAGGATTGCTCTTCTATATATTCATTCACTATTGCTAAGAGTAGTGCATTTTAATTAATATATATTTATGTTGAGTGGAAGGAGGATTTGGGAAAGGTTATAACAAGATTACCAGTGGAAATATATATAAAATATTGGGAATTTTTCCCATTGACTCAGGTAATTCATTTATGTATCCTTTCATCATTTGATCACTGAACCCAAAATAGGCAGATTATGTCTGAACAATCACAGTCATTAGTGGTGCAAACCATGTGCATTTCTCTCCTGCTAAAAGAGAATGTGCTTTCTTTGCTCTAAGGCAGACAAATTAATGTGTGTGTGTGTGTGTGTGTGTGTGTAACTAAAACAAAATCTGTTTTCCTTTCTAGTAGTAGGGACTCCTAGCATAACCTAAAAGTATTCCAAAATGTTCAAAGGTAGTTAGGGATAAGTTACTTAATTCACTTAAGACATTTTCTGTAGTGAAAGAAGATTCTATGTATTTACAGATGTTTCACATGTAACCACTTGGGAAATTAGGCATCTGTTCTGGCATTCTAAAACTCAGTCATAGTAGCAGACCAAAGGAAGAATGTGAACAAACATACTAATTTTGGCAATATAGTATAATTTCTATTTGCAGGACATCTAATCATATTCAAGCTATCAGATATATGGGGTGACTTTACTGCTTAAAAGAGGTTTAGAACAAGAGAGCCATGGCTATGGCCTTGAGGTATTCAGAAGCCATTAGAGAAACAACAGGGTAAAAGTACCCCTTAAGCCCTGGGAGAGGAGATAGTATTAAGAAGAGGCTTGGGCCGGTTCCTCCCTGACTCAAAGAAGTGTAAGAGGAAGGGAAGGTAAAACACAAGCAGTCCTGCAAGATTCTGTTACTACAGCCTATCTCACTGAAGTATAATTATAGTCTTCCTGTGGAGTCAGTTTCCTGATCTGGTCTACCTCAAAGAACTGACAGCTCAGAACCCACATTGTGGTGGCAACAACAGCTGTATCATGACACTTTAGTAACTAACATCCTGGGAAATAGCAATAGTGAAATTCTCACACTTTATAGAGGTAACTGAGTAGGTGTGATGTGTCAAGTTTTTCTGCAGTAAACTCAATTGTCTTTTGCAAACATTCAAAATGTCCCTGTGCCATCATGGCCTATTTTGCCTTTATCACACCAGTTGGAGACAGTTTCATGGACTAGAAAATATATGCAATTATGATGTCACAAAGTAAGTTCTATTACAGCAGAATTTTGCAGTTGGAGTCCAAATGATCAAAATGATCTTTCAGTGGGTAGCTGAAAGAGGAAGGCTCTATTAGCTGTTAAACCCAGTCTTTTTGTACTGGAAAACTAACATAAACTGTGAAAAAAATGTTTGTATTTCTACAAGCATATATGTTAGAGATCTGGGGAAAACGGTATTCAGACAAGCTAGCAAAGAACTGAATAGGGCAACTGAAGATGAGGAAGGAATTCCCATGACTACCAGAATTCTTAGCTAGGGCAATGGATTAAGGCAGTCCACATATGGCAAGCCTCATGAAGGATGATTATGTTTTGGGTGGCACAATACATTACTTTTTATGCTCTAACTTGGTATCAGGAATGAAACTGGGAGCAATAGCGGATTAGACTCCTTAGGCGTCCTTGGGTATGAATTATATGACTTCATCCCCTAACTAACTATAATCACCTATGAAAAGGAAAAATTATTAAACTGCATATGCATGGAGGGAAAACAGTTCTGTTTCCTACTTTAAGTGGATAGTGGAAGCATCTAACAGACATTAACTGCTAATTGGCTATTTATAGCCATTTTTCTCATTTCAGTAAAATCTGAAAGGAAAAATTCTAAGATAATATTGTAAGAAAGAAAGAGATATCTGATTCATAAAAGTTGACATCATTTTTATGAATATAAATCTTTGCCATGGCTGATGCTGCCAGCACACTGATTCTGAGTTTTATTTTACAGTATTCTGTTTTCCTGGATGATTCTTAGCTTACCCCATTCCATAAACATAAGGTAGGGAATAAAGGAGAATACGTTACTGCATTCTCTTTATCAAAGCACAGTGCCATACAAAAAATAGGTTTAATGCAAACAAATGGAAAAGGAAAAAAGAAACAAATGTATCTTGTGATGTTATGAGACTAGTTAGCAGGAAAAAGGTTGATTAATGATAGGACTGTTCCTGTTTTTCCCCAAACCATAAATCACATATATGCTAAAAATGCATATAAATGTATTCCTATTGAAGAATCTCTAACTACTAGAGCTGTGTGGGTCATTGGATTTGAAGGCAAAAAGGTATTTCACAGTACAGAGAAGTGCACACACATCATCTGCCTGCAATCCCTTAAACCATCTTTCCCTGAATCATGGAGCCAATTTGGAGGGTTGCTAAGTGATCCCAGGAAAAGATGAAGCTTCTTTCAAAAGTTTTGGACAGGTGGTATGTGAATGAGTTTTTAAGTCTTTTTTTCTTTTTCCTTTTTCTTTTGTTCCTCTAGGAGTTTGGAAGGTAAGTATCTTCAAAAGATTGTAGTATCTGCACTGGTATTTTAAGAACTGATTTTTTAATGTTTGGATTCATATTTATTACTTACCAGATAGCAGGCATTTAGTGAATTTTGCACATTTTTTTTCTTTTAATGCTAAATGATATAATGAAGCTCTAGCATTGCTTATTCTATGTAAGCATCATTGCATAATGCTATACAATTGTAAAGCTTGAAGAGCAATACAAAACCTAAGAGTCATAAACTGCTCTAAAAAAATCAGAACACAAGCAATAATTATTAAACCATACACTTTCCTAATGAAAAGTGGTTTGACAGAACTAAAATGTATTCAGTGTCCTGTGACAGAAGATATAGAGTCAATCATCACTCAAAGGAGCATAAAGTCATCACCCATAAGACCCCTTTCTCTGTTTCTGACCATCTAATTGTAACAACTAGAGGGTGTATTAAAGATCTGGTAGGCTCAGTGGGAATGAACAGTGCACCTACTACTGTATATGGGTACAAACGACTTAGCTCTTTAAAGGTAAAAGTAGTTTAATTGGGTTTCCAATTGAAAAGACAGGTGTCATACGCTCCGAGAGTTTTGTTCCTATTTGCATTCTAACTGTTGTATACTACCCCAATTTGAACCTTCCAAGCCATTTTTAAGAGGTAGGCCCACAACAGAATACACAGCAGTAAAATGGTCTAGAAGTGACCTGAAGTATAGTCCATCATACTTAGATAGCATTGTAATTAAGCTGACAAACTGACAAAAGATACTTCTAAAGAGTTCTGCCATCTTTGCTTATACAAAAAGTGATTTTGTCCAGGAGATCCTTTAAGCTGTGTGTGGATTTTTTTCCCCTTTTTTCTTTAGAGGGAACACAATGCCATTCAGATCTTGTCAGACACCTCTATCTAGGTTAATCACATTTCCTGCCCATATTACTTCTGTCTCATCTATATTATTATAAATCCAATCAGCAGCAATTTTTTGAAAAGTTGATAACTCAGGTTACCTCTTAACCATTCCATTCCATTCCATTCCATTCCATTCCATTCCATTCCATTCCATTCCATTCCGTTTGTTTTCCAAACTGCAAACACTTTTTCCATCTTCGTATATCTTTCAGCCTTATGAATGACCTGTTATCTGTCTGTCCGTCCGTCCGTCTGCCCACCCACCCACCCACCCACCCATCTCAGAAAGAGCATTGCCTGTTTGTTTGAAATAAATAGGTATTTTTTCAGCTTAGATAGCTTAGAGACCAGACTGCATTGTATTTGGCCTTTTCGAGGCACCTCTCTCAATTCAGTTTGGTGCTGACAATAAACATTGCCATTCTTTTCAGTAATAATCTCTTTTTCTGTACAGCAGTCTTGCTACATGATTCATTGCCTTTTTTCAGCACAGTATATTGTCAGCAGGAAAAAAAAAATATATGACAAGTTCACAATGTTAATTAGCTCTTTTTCTATCTGCATACAAAACCATAGAGAATTATTCTATCATGTAATCCAGTGACTCTGTCCATCACTGAGAAGTTGAGATTTATAATAGATTTTCATTAAATACTTCAAAGTCTTCCCCCGCCCCCCTCTGTCTACTTGTAGGAATACTCTTTGATTCATTTATTTACTTGGAAAATAATCTCCTTTCTTACCATTGCCCACATTTTTAAAAAAGTTTGTCATCTTATCACTAAATAAAATACTGGATCAATAGTAAATACAGACAATTGCACTGGATTTTTTTCCCTTCTCATTTCTATGATCATGAAGCTGTAACACAATACTGTCAGTGATATTCCATGCTCCTGATGTGTGCAGCTGCAAGCATTCAAAATTCTGCATATTATAGATGGCAGTGGAAGAAGGTGGCTTACTCAAGGTAATCTACTGTGAACAAGAGTTGGCATGCTACATTTTAGAGGATAATGATTTTTTATTTTTTATTTTTTTTGAAGGAGGCAACAAAGCTGGAATGGATAAGGTTAGCCCCTTCACCCCCCAAAAAACCTCACCCTTATTTTTCAACTTTAGCCACCTTCTCTGTAAAGGTTATCTTTGCTTGTCCCTTTCCCCAGGGATAATAATTCTCAGGGCCTTAATGGACTTCCAGAGGATAGGAGCAGTGACAAGACATGCATCTAGGCTGGTCCCAACCTTGATGGCCTTCCCAACCTTGTGGCTTTGCCATCTGGCCTGGGGAAAAAGGGGTGGTGCAGAACCCATAAAATGGCTGTGCTCTCCCAGTGATTGTATTTTGTTTTTTTGGAATTGTTTATATTTAATTGGAAGCTGCCCAGAGTCATGAATGTGGATGGACAGCTATAGAAATTGAATGAATTAATAAATAAATATATAAATCTTGAGTTCCATCAGATGACACTGTTTTAACAGTGGGACCTGGAGGATGACAACTCTGTAAAATTGAAGCTGCAGCAAATCTTTCAAACTCTCTTACCTACATTTTTTCTTTTTTTTTAACTTGAGGAGGTGGTTCAGGTGGAAGGGATTACATGCTTTCTCCTTCAAGACTGAATTATATTAACAAGCACTGATAGACAATTAGCAATATAAATATCAATTATCTGTGACTCACAGATGAAGATTGATTTTTATGCTCAGGTTGTTATCTGGAACAATTTAGCATCAGTATAATTTTATTATGTTCTGAGCTACCAGAAAGCAATTTTTTTTTTGAGTATATAGATAATAAAGCAGCCATTTTGCTATTTTTCAGTGTTCATAATGGATTAAAAAAAAATAAGAAGCTTTTCCTTGCCTTTTCTGCTTCAACCTGAGGCTGTTTGGGCATCTATGCAAGATGTAATTTTCTACAGTTCAAACATAAGTCAATTTCATTTTTCCTAAGTATGTCAGTTGAATGTTGCTCTCTGCAATTTAGTCACTTGCCCTTTATTTTTCTTTGTTGATTTCATAAAGTGCAGCTAGATTTAGGAAAACAAAAAAGTTTCAAAACTTTGTCAGCTTGAAATCTGACATACTTGCCTTTTATAGTCTCTCTCTCCGCCCCCGCCTCCCATTACATGCATGTGTGAATCCATTCTCATACTTCTTTACCTTTTGAAGCTTGATCCCTGCACAATTTTCTTCATTGTCACCAAAGGCAATATAAAATACTTGTTCAATTTAGAAACACTTTTTTGTCATGTTCTGAATGTATTGCCATTTTGAGTTCCAATACTGCAAGATATTTCCCCCCACATCTTAGTGTCCTATGCCCAAGCCTTTACTTTTTTTAATGTGACTTTCAGGGGGAGATAGGACTTCAACTATTCTGCAGGAGTTTCAAGACCAGATCTCCTATGATAAAAGCAAAATACAGTACAAACAAGTTGATTCTGATGTTACAATTTTGCAAATCTGCTTAATCTGCACATAATTTGGTGACAGGATCTACCGTCATGCAACCAGGCCAACAAATTTTCCCATCCTTGAACTAAGTAGTATTTCAATGACTTTCTGGGGGAGATAGGATTTAAACTGTCCTGCAGGAGTCTCAAGATCAGTGGCCTCCAGGTGCTTCCTTATAGTTTATCATTGGTTCCCCTGATTATTTAAATTCCTCTGTTCTTCAATTGTACAACATCTGTCTTGTATTTAAGTGACATGAATTGCACATTATTATAACTGTACTTGGGCTTCTTTGAAATCTTTAGCATAAAAAAAAAATAAAAAAGCAAGGAAGTGAGAAAGCAGGCAAGAAATCCTCACAAACTGGATTAGTCTTTTCATTTAGCTATATACTATAGCAGTGTTTCTCAACCTTGGCAACTTTCAGATGTGTGGATTTCAACTCCCAGAATTCTTATTGCTTGAGGGGAAAAAGTATTTTATCATCTTACCTTTGAAGGAAAAGCTATGCATAAATCTATTTAATTAGCAATTATTAATTAACAATAAAACACAGCAATGATTTTTCTCAGCTTACTTCCTACTAAATGTGCTGGCAGTCCCAAAGATTCTTCGTAGGAAATGATTTGCAAACACATTAACATTTTTACTAGGGCTCACAAACGTCTGGTGTCTGCATTAATAATAGTACAATTATATCTCATTAAAATACTAAGCAATAGTAAACAGGGAAGGAAAACCAGAGCTGCCTATTCTAATCAGTGCTTTGTACTGTCATTAACAGCTTTGGAATGGAAGACTGTATTGAGAGGCAAATTGCATATTAGTCTGATTGCACTGCTAAATAAGTAATAGACAAAATATGAATATTGCAATGATATTTTCCATTTCATTTGGATTAACCTTAGAAATATCAGAGGATTAGTATATCATGGAATTAATATATATTAGTATCTTCAAAACTACAAAACAGAAATCAGACAGAACATGCTAGTTTCAGTCTTCATAATGATATTACAAATGATGAGACAAATTTATTCTGTGCCCCATTATTTCCACTAATTGGAATACTGGAGCTGGCAAGTCAGCACACGAGGATCCTGGAAATGATACAAGCAGTCCATTATGAGAAAAGGGTGGAAGTAGGAAACTCAAGATTAAATCTTGGGAAAGGGATGGGGGTGCCTTCAAGTCAGTGTTGACACCTGGTGACTGCCTGGACTAGTCTCTGCAGTTTTCTTGGCAAGATTTCAGAGGTGGTTTGCCATTGCCTCCTTCCTAGGGCTGAGAGAGAGTGACTGGTCCAAGGTCACGCACCTGGCTTTGTACCTAAGGCAGGACTAGAAGTCATGGTCTTCTGGTTTCTAGCCTGTTGCCTTAACCACTACACCAAATTGGCTCTCACTATATCCTTAGACTCCATAGAAGCTGATGTTCATCACTACTAGGTCTACCAGTGTCTGGTAAGATTTCTTACGTACTCCGATCCTTGGATTTTGTTTCCTGTGAGAATTCTTTTGTACTGTTTGAGGTCCTTGACTTGCTTCCTTTTTCCTGGGTACATCAGTATTTCACACTGGTGCATATGTGATAAAGTATACTCCAACTATCCCTCTCACACATGTCAATCAGTAGCTAGACATAAACTCCTATGTGGACAAGTAAATAACTTATCTTGGAGACCAACCTTGGGGGTCAAAACCTGCCCCACATCCTGACAAGGGATAACCTGTCCTCCAGGGATTTTACAATGGTGGCAAGATGTCATCTGTGATGGCACAGTTCACACTGATAATGAATAAAGTGCCCACACTTATGAACTGGCTGGAGTGATGTCTAATAAAACAATTATTACAAGACTAGCAATGCAAGGGTCATTAAAAGTCCTCCCTGAATAAAAGATATAGCAAGTTCAACATCCAAAAATACAGGAATTTTCATTTTAAACTCTTTGTGTGTGTGTGTGTGTGTGTGTGTGTGTGTTTGGGGGGTGAGGTATCAAATTGAAAGCTAGCACAACATGCTAGTTATGCCATTAGGGAACCCAAATTAAGCTAGTTTACCTCACAGGGTCAGAGTGATTATAAATAAGTGAAATAAGAACTGCAAAGCACATTTCAACACTTTACACACCACTGAATATATTTCAAGATATCTTGCCAAGCTTGTTAATAAACAGTAACATGTATACCATGGCCTCATTAAGTCTGCAACCATATCAATGTACTTAGAATTAAGCTTACTGAATTCAATGGGATTTAGTTCTGATTTGATATGTAGACAACACCATGGTTAAAATACAGCTGTTTGGAGAAGACGAAATACATATGGCCTGATTCATTACATAAACTGGATTTAAAATGGTTTAATAAATATTTGTCAAATTAACATAAAGTCAATAGTCAGACAAATTCAAATATAATCAAGTTTGCATGCTCTAGTTTCTGTGCAACCACTAAATAAGATACTGGCTGCATAATTTAACATTTGAAGAAGCTTAGTTTGCTTGTTGTTGCCCTTCCTTCCTTGACGGTATATCTAGACTTGGATTGTTGTGTCTATGAAAGTTGCTGAAACTAGAGCAGAGATGGGGATCCTCTGGTCCTTCAGACAATGCACCATCATTTGTAGCGTCTCTTACCATTGACATTCTTACTACAGCTCCTGGGAGTTGAACTCCAAGCAACAAGTGGAGGGCCACAAATTTTCCCATCCATGAGCTAAATAGTGTTTCAGTGACTTTCTGGGGGAGACAGGACTTCAACTATTCTGCAGAAGTTTCAAGATCGATAAAAACAAAATACAGTACAAACAAGTTGATTTTGATGTTACAGTTTTGCAAATCTGCTTAATCTCCATGTAATTTGATGTCAGAATCTACCATCATGCAACCTGACCAACACATTAAATTTTCCCGTCCCTGAACTAAATACTATTTCAATAACTTTCTGGGGGAGATAGCACTTTAACTATTCTGCAGGAGTCTCAAGATCAGTGACCTCCAGGTGAAGAAGGTAGAACTTGCTGAGATGGCCAGATTGACTTGCTTGATCAGAGAAAAGACAATATCTATGTTTATTGCTGACTGGAAACTCCTCATGGACTTTTTGCATAAAACAGAAAAAAATGAACTTATGATTTAGGGTTTTGTTTATTAGATAGGATAGATTATAGAAAGAAGAGAGTCATGATGTCACTTTAGAGAAAGAGGTAAATGTAGAATTGTACTTGTAACTGTTGTAAAGAAGATTGGAAGCTACTTTTTTGTATCTTTTCTCTTTCTTTCTTTCTTTCTTTCTTTCTTTCTTTCTTTCTTTCTTTCTTTCTTTCTTTCTTTCTTTCTTTCTTATTTTTTTTTTACTTTTTCTTCCTTTCTTGCACTTTTAGCTCTCTCTTTGATTTCTTTTTTTCTTTCTTACTTTATATTAATTTGTATTAGGTTTTACCTGTGTGTGTGTGTGTGTGTGTATCTCAGAGCCCTCAAGATATCCTATGATAAAAGCAAATTACATTACGAACAGTGGATTTTGATGTTACAATTTTGCAAATTTGCTTATTCTGCATATAATTTGGTGACAGAATATACCTTCATGCAACCAAACCAACACATTAAATCATGTAGGTGCACAAGCTAAGTTTGCATATACAATAAAAACTTGATGTTAGAATTGGACTAAGCATGCAATTTTATGCTCCTAAATCTTGCCAAGATTTGAAAAGGGGCCAAGCAGACAGCCTGAGGGAAGAAGTAATTTAAGTTGGTTCAGCTGCACCAAACTTAGTGTCATGCTGTGATGAACAGAGCTATGGACATTTTTATCTCAAATATAATTAATTCCAGAGGTAACATATGTGACATGCAGTTTACATAGCTCCCTGACTCTCCCTTGGTTGTTCTGGTCCCATTAGATGGTGATGGTACAAGGTGCTGCCAGGGTTTCTTGAATAGATGGGTGGCCATATAAATTGGATGGATGCATGTATAAATACATAAATAAAGTCTAAATACTTACCCTCTTAATTCCCCATAATCCCCAGAAAGATGCTAGCTCCAGGACATTATAGAAAATGAAGACTGGCTTTGTTCAGTAACCTGATCCTGCTTTCAGTGCCATAGCTAAGTGGTTACACACATGATTTGTATACAAGAATTCCCAAGAGATTGTCAGGTACATCTGGAATATTTCTGCCTGAAATTATGGAGAGCTGCTGCTAGGTAGTAACAATAACAGAATAGATGGACTTCGTTTGATATCATGCAAATCCATGGTTTATTTAATTATATGAAACAATGGACTTATATGATGCACTGGACACTTTATATACAATACAGACACACAAGAGACACCATTAAAAAAACAGAAAATTCTTCTGAGATCTCCTGTGACATCACCAAACGTTTATGGCTAGATCTTGTGAGATTTCAGCAATTTTGAAAGTTTTCAGCTTTTTTTTTTTTTAATCCCTTCTTAAAGTGGGGGGTGTCTTGGGGAATTCAGTAGATACATTATCAACTATATACATGCATGTTATTAAATCTCTACCAATTCTCATCCAAATTCAAGGCAAAACATGAGGTTTGGGAAAGATGCAAGTACAATAAGAACTGATACACTTTCCCAAATTGTGTGATGGAGGCAGCTGACATATCTCTCTATATAACAGGTAAGATACTATTGGCCAAATAGTCATAATGGCTAGGGGAGAACTATAGATAAATAATATTCAAACAGTTTACTTGACAATCTTTTCTGTCATATCTATATATCTGTATTGAAGTACATTCATCTATACATATATTTTCCAAATGCCCTGATGCCAGAAGAAATCTGCTTCAAGTGACATTTTGCATTTTTAACTTAATCCAGCTTTACAGCTTGCCATGTATTCATCTTTGACAGGGAAATATACAGCCTGCCATTATAAATCCTTTATGATGACCCTGTCACCCATAGTATTCCCTCTAATCATAGCTATGGCGCTTGCTATTTGTGTCATTTGGAGAAATATATAAGACTATAAAAGTGAAGGCTTCTCCCTCCCATTTCTGACATTATTCGGGAAGCTATAAAAATAACACTGAAAAAGAATCCATGCAGAATTTCAAACTGCAGTGAATCAAATTCTACTTTCCAGCTGTCCTTGACTAGATTGGTGAAGCGATGACCTTCATTCTCCAATCAGCAAATAAGATTGTGTTGCATGTTTTCCACAGGATTTAACAGTCTCATCTCTTCTGTCAGTGGAAGCAAGGACTTCTTAAGCTTTCTTCTACCTCCACTTCTCTTTTTCATAATAAAATGAGCTCCTGATTTCATTCACAATCAGAATTATTACTGACACCCAGTCTTCCACAGAGAAAAATATGGGGAAAATAGAGCAGTGTCAGGTGAATTTCTTTGGAGTGCTTTGTCCAGCCCTTCCTTCCCACCATACTATTCCCCATAATGAAATAAGTGAAATGTTATTAACATTAACATCAATGTTAAGCTATATACCAAAACTAGCATCACAATACTCCAAGCGTAACAAAAAAGGTCCATCTATTCAATTATTACTGATATTGATTGATAATTTCAGGCAGAAATATTCCAGACCTACCTTACAATAAGTTGGAAATTTCTGCCTACAGTACAAGCCATGTGTGCAACCATTTAGCTATGGCAGTGCAAGCAGGATCAGGCTCCTGCACAAAGCCAGTCTTAATTTTCCATAATGTTCTGGAGCTAGGGAAAATCAGGGAGCTAGACAAATTAGGTGACACACATGCTACATTTGAATCTGTCTGTCTGTCTGTCTGTCTGTCTGTCTGTCTATCTGTCTGTCTATCTATCTATCTATCTATCTATCTATCTATCTATCTATCTATCTATCTATCTATCTATCTGGAATAGAAAATGTGGCCATGGTTCTGTTGGTTGAAGCTTATCAACTTTTTGGTGCAGCTGATCAACCAGCCTAACTTACTTCTCCCAAACTGTCTGTTTGGCAGTTTTTCAGTTAGAGGACTTAGGGTCATACGACTACATATTTAGTCCAGTTCTAATACCAAGTGTTATTTTGTTTTATGTTCTGAAAGCTCATGAGTTGAATTTAACTGCAGTGTTCTTTTTATTGTAGGTATTTTTGCTTGGTTTTTTAGACTTCTGTTAATTGGTTTCTGTTCTGACCGCTTGATTTTTACTGTGAAGTTTACATACGGGGAAGGTTTCTTCCCATCTAAATGTGAAAGAAGGAACACGTATATACTTGAAGCATAAACAAGGCAAAGGAAATTATAGAAACTATATGCCTACTTAGAGAGCCAGTTGGTGTAGTGGTTAAGGCACCAGGCTAGAAATCAGGAGACTGTGAGTTCTAGTCCCACCTTAGGCATGAAGCTAGCTGAGTGACCCTGGGCCAGTCACTTTCTCTCAGCCCTAGGAAGGAGGCAATGGCAAACCACTTCTGAAATCTTGCCAAGAAAACTCCAGGGACTTGTCCAGGCAGTCGCCAGGAATCCACCCTTACTCAAAGGCACCAAAATAAATAAATATGCCTACATACACGTGGCCAAGGCTGGCAAAAAAAAAAAAAAAGATTACTTCTTGATGGTACACCTTATTTACAGAAGCAGCTCCAACCAAATTACTCTCATTATTTAAATTATTTTTATTATTATTATTATTATTATTATTATTATTATTATTATTATTATTTTATGATTTAATATTGTACTGGGTTTGGGGAAAATGAATTTTTTTGGATGGAAATGTAGCAAATCAGAATATACATTTTAAAAAATGAATTAATAACAAAGCTGTATAGTACTCAGAACACTACAGAGAAATATCATAAATCACCTGAAGACATCATCTTCAAGGTAATGGCTTAAAGTAGATTTCCAGTTATTTGTTCAGCTGCAATACACTTTCCTTCTTCTATTTCTACCCCAACTTGCTAAGAAAAATCCAACGTCTATCATATTGGTTCAAAAATAATTGCAATACGCAACAGCTATCAAAGTATTAACAATGACACCTGTCTATGAGCTCCTGCAAAGTAACAATTAGAAAATGTTCCATCTACAAATGCAGCTATTCTCAAAATGTTTCGCCAGGTGCCTGTTGCTGCTGTTGTTATTATCACTTCTTTCCGCTTTCTTGGAAAGGGTGTAACATTTAAAGATTGTCAAAAGTCTTTGGAATGATGCTGGGGTATAAGAAATGAAATCATAAAACCAAGAACCAAATGGGCTGTCATTTCTGCTAGAAAAGCAATCATATTCACCACATTTGTTATGGGTTCTTTATTGTTTAAGGCATATATGGTAATAAGCAGAAAATAATCAGAAACAGAGTGAGACAGAGGGGAAAAAAATCCATTCTTTGTTGGAAATATCCATTCAAGTGTTCCATATAATTAGGCTTGTATTCTACTAACCTTGTCAGTAAGCTCTCCAAGTCAAAATAATAATGCCATTTTTCAACACTTAATGAGCAATCTATTTTGCAACATCAACAAACTCATTCTGCGTTTTCTTCCCCCAGCCTTCAAATGTGTTCAAAAAAGAATCCTATGCTATTGTTTTGGTTTATCTCTCAGGCAAAGATTACACTTTTAAGTCACCTTTGTTCCTTCTGATTTGTTTTTTTTGGGGGGGGTCTTGTTTTTTGGGGGGAGCATCTTTGTGAGGCTGAAGGATGGCAGCAGGTAGATTCCAACCCAAAACAAAGCTAAAAAAGAATGGGAATATAATGATACATTCCAAGAGGGAAAGGAACTATTCATTACATTAAATGTTCCCTTATTTATAGGTGTATCCTTTAAAAAAAAAAATTCCCTGGGCGTATCTCAAACTACAGGGAGTCATGGATTCTCTCTGCTGCACACATTTCAAAGAGAATTTTTATTTACAAAATTATAAGTCATCTTGAAATACAGATAGCAGTACAGGTGGCAATAATAGAAGTTCATCTTGAGATAACTGTTCTCTATCTTTGATTTCTTTTTAATCCATACAAAGTTGCTGTCTTCCTGGCCTATCTCTCCACTTTCATCTTGGGGAAATTTTTATTATAATTGTTGTTGGTCTGAATTTACTATTATTATTGTTGGTCGCACAGTCAGCCAGATGTTTAGATTGGATTTGGCATTGTTATCCACCTATTGAGTCCTTCCCAAGGACCTGGGATAGGCAGATGTTGTTATTTGATGGTGTTAAAGGTAGCTTTGCAAGATATAAGCTGTTCCAAGTAAAGCTGCCTTTTGGAAATGATTGATAGTGATTTTGTCAATGCCAATGGTCTTCAAGTGGTACTCCAGATGTTTTGGGATTGCACCAAAGGAACCTATTACTATTAGTACTATCTTTGCTTTCTTTTGCCACAGTCGCTCTATTTCTATTTGCAAATATTTGTATTTTGTGATTTTCTCCAGTTCTTTCTCTTCTATTCTGCTATCTCCAGGTATTGCAATGTCCACTATCCAGACTGTTTTGTCCTTGTTATGAACAATTGTTACATCTGGGTGTTGTGTGGCAGGTTTTACCTGTTTGAATTCTAAAGTCCCAGAGCACTTTAGCTTTTTCATTTTCTATTACTTTGTCTGTTTTGTAGTTCTTGCTTGCAGGCAAATGGTATTTCTTGCAGATATTCCAATGCACCATTGTTGCTACTTTGTCATGCTGTTATATATATATGCATTTGTTCTTAAGGCTAGGTCCCCTCTGTCTCTTTCTTCAACTTTCCTGCTCTTAACCATTGCCAAGTCTTGTTATCTGCTTTGCCAACTAGTTTTTTTGTGTAGTGGTCATGTAATACTTTGCCTTGCCACATCTATTTTCTATTCTTCATTTGGTCTTTCTTGTAGGGCGTTTTGATCTCTTTGGAATTCAGTAGCCTTCATGGTGAACTAACTTCGGTGTATCTTCTTCACTGTCCTTCAGATATTCTTCCAATGCCCTTTTTTCTTCTTCAACTGTCTGATGTACTTGCAACATTGCACACCCTCGTATACTCCTTGGTAAGTAGAGTCTGTCAACATTGCTGTGTGGATGAAGGGCATGAGTCATTGTCATTATTTTTCTGGTCTTCCTATCCAGGGCTTTTAGTTCAGTTTGAGTCCAGTCCACTACTCCAGCTGTATATCTATTGACCAGAATTGCCTAGGTGTTAATTGCCTTGATGGTATTTCCTCCACTGAGTTTGGACTTTAAGATTTTCATTCTTCTGATGTATCCACTGTTAAACTTCTTCTTGACTTCAATGTGCTTGATGTTGTCAGCTTGAAGGATGGCCAGGTATTTGTAGTGATCTTCTTCATCCAGACTCTTGATCTTATTTCCATAGGGCATCTTGATTCCTTCAGTTTTCACAGTTTTTCCCATTGAGGGTAAGGGTGGCACATTTGTCCAGTCCAAACTCCATTGCAGTATCTTGGGTTTATATTCAGACAGTGTTGAGCAGCGATTTTATTTTAGATGGTGTTTTTCCATACAGATTCAGATCATCCATGTAAAGGAGGTGGGATAACCTGGCAGATGTTTTTAATGTTTGATAGCTATGGCCTGACTTGTTCAGTATTGTTGACAGAGGAATTAATGCAATAACAAATATTATTTTTATTCCTTTTCTTTGAATGGGTCTAGTCTCAGAGAGAACTGAAATAATAAATTGTCTATGGACCCTGACTTTTGATTCCCATATGTACACCCTGTACATATAAAGTCACAGCCCATAAACAATTTATTATATAAATTTATATTAAATGTTTAATTTGGTTGGCATTTTCTTCTAAACACTTCCTTACTCATTTGACACATGATTTTTTCCCTTTAAAAAAAAAACTATCTATCTATCTATCTATCTATCTATCTATCTATCTATCTATCTATCTATCTTTTACCAAATGTAAAAGGTCACTATCTAAATAAAACTCAGCTTTAAATATAATAAAAAATTGGAACAAATTATATTGTCAATAGCCACATAACATAAAGTACTCATTATAGCACTAAACTATATCTGGTACAATTATTTATGGTGCCTTAAAAATGTCTCACTAACAGAGAGTGAATACTGTTGGAATTCAGAGTTTAACTCTATTTCATTTGTGTTTATTCTACCATTCAAATCACCGCCTACTATTAAGTGAGCTCATTATCAAGTTGCCCAAATAGGCCTTTAAAGAGCACCAGTAATAGTTAATTTGTACTTTGGAAGTAGATGTCAAGAAGGTATGTCTTCACTGGTATGAGACAAATATGTTAAAATTTAACAGATAGTGCCAGCGTATTTCATGGGGGGTGGGGTGGGGTGGGAGAAGAGCAATTTAATGAAATGCAAAAATGTAATGGAAACCAATCTTACTAGCCCCCATTGCGCATAAAACACTCCATACCTTTCTCCATAAATTCCCTGTGTATAAGGAAAATTGAGAAGATGTAGAGAAGGACCCATGCCTCTCTTTTCCTCCCCCCTTCCTACCAAATATTGCTTGATATTACTGTGAAAGAAGGAATCTAGGGTGTTGGAAAACAGAAAAACCTGTGAAAAACAGCATGTTGCAGGAAGAGAAGTCATTTTCTGAGTCTTAGCTCAGACAATGACCTGAGTACTTTTCAGTTTTGATAATGGACACAGATGGTTTCCATGACAATTAACAGGAAGACAGATATAATATGGTAGAAATCTATGCCAGGCAATCCTTGGGTTTCTCTTCCAATAAAAGAAGAGAAAAGCCAAAGAGTTGCATTTAACCTTTTTGCTTACTGTGAATTCAGACAAAGTGTTGGAACCACTCTAGTAGAGGTATGCAACTTTCTGATTTGAAACAGGCAAACATGCATCGGATCTGGCATAAACTTCTGGACTCTTACAGTAGCTGTACAGGCCCAGGAAAATACAGGCTTGAGTTCAAGAGGAATTACAGAAGTAGTGACAAATGCTCTGGCACCTTTTCCTCAATGCCTCCTTAACTCCAACCCATAGTTCCCTGATGGTCTTTTAAGGAGCTTCTGAGATACACTATACATTGAGGATACCCATACTAGATTAAAGCACCTCTTCCTACTTCACAGTGAATACCGCATGGCCTCTCACTTTTGATGGGGTTGTATTGATATTCCACACTTGCCAAAAGGGACCCCAAAATCCACTCAGGAAATTATTTAGTGCAATTATTTAGTCAGTGGGGCAAGTGCAGAGGATAAGTCAAAGTTGAAAGTGTTCCCAGAAGGTCCAAAACTTGGGAACCACTATATGGTAAATATGATTAAAAAAAAAAATTCTAGGCCTATATTAGGCTTCCGTGGATGGGATCTTTGACATTTTCACTTTTAAAATGCAGTGAATAGCAGCTCTTGGGGAAAGTTTAAGCTTCAAAAGATTAGTTTTATAACAGCTGCATCCAATTCCAAAACTTTATACTTTTTTACACACAATGTAAGCCCTGAGTTTTGGGATCTTGGAAGTGCCATTCTTTTCTCTTCTCTTTCTTTTTCTAACAAGACACTTCTATGGGCATGTTAACCTTGAATTTCAACCCACTTTTCTCTAATACTATGTATGCCTGAAGGAAAGTTTGTAAGTAGCTGACCTTCTTTTGCTCAAGTATCCCATTACTGCAAATGCTGCATATATTAACTATAGATTCCTCTAAGATGGAAGTTTGCATTTTATTTTATTTTATTTTATTTTATTTTATTTTATTTTATTTTATTTTATTTTATTTTATTTTATTTTATTTTATTAAGGAACATTACATAAGGTTAAAATATTTCTCTAGAGAACTAGTGTGCTGTACATTTGATGGATCATTTATTCTCTATCTCTGTGCTTTTTTTTTCCATGTGTCCATGATCATTTCCTTAAATATTATATTTGAGAATGTGATCGTGTACCTTATTCTAAGCGTGTGCCTGGATAGGTTCAGCTTGCTAATAGCCTGAGAAAATGGCAGAATATGGAATCTTTTATGTTAGAAAGTCAGTTCTAGAAATGGGCTGTTATTATCTGCCTCATTATTGGAAACACATCATAAGTGGCCTTGACCAAAAGATTGATATATCTTTGTCCCACATTCACTTCTTTCACGTGATGTTTTCTATATGTACAAATTTGGAGAAAGGCTGCACAACCAGGCTATGTTTCCGCATGAAACAGCAGGGAGGTCTTCACTCATAAGTGGTATCTTCTTCTAAAACTGCCATATATATTACAATCTTCCAATTGATTTTGAGTATCTGTGCTACAAGGAGTGTCTGCAGGGAATGAGGTCAAAAAAGTCAAGATGGCAGCCACAACCATGCAATGGAAGCCCTGAACTTTTTTACGTGCATCATAGCCCCCTTCATATTGCAATGGGATAAAGGATGTTCACCCATTATTGTTCTTTATTATTTTACTGGGTTTTTTTTAAGCTTTAAAATGTTCTTAGAACATTTACATTTTTAAGTTACTATGTAATCCACCCAGACCATTTTGATTATTGGCATTTGGATTGATAAGAAAGGCAGAGGAGGAGGTGGTGGAGGAGTTATTTACTATCAAGTTATACATCTAACAATGTTATTAAAAGTTACTGGAAAAAAATGGTGTGATTATCAGAAGAATCCCATCAAAAATGGGATTGCTTTATTATATGGTGGACATTATTATCACACACAATAGGTGCACAATAATTCTAACTTAAAAGTGTCTATCCAAACCCTGCATTAGACTGAAATGGTAAACCCTGACATTAACTTTCCCATATATCAAAATAACCCTCAGGTAAAATTTCAATAAGCTTATCAGAGTTTATGTAAGGAATGAAAGAAGACCATTGTTGTTGTTGTTCAGTCATTAAGTCGTGTCTGACTCTTCGTGACCCCATGAACCATATTGGGCCAGGCCTTCCTGTCCTTCACTGCCTCCCAGAGTTTGCTTAATTTCATGTTCATTGCTTCAGTGATGCTATCTAACCATCTCATCCTCTGCCGTCCTCTTCTCCTTTTGCCTTCAATCTTCCCCAGCATCAGGGTCTTTTCCAAAGACTCCTCTCTTCGCATTAGGTGACCAAAGTATCTGAGCTTATCTGAGTTTCTTGTATTAGGTAACAGGTGAGCTTGGAGGTAAGTTTTTCCGTTAGTGCAATATGCTAATTTTTTTCCAATCAAGCTATTAATAGATAAGCCATTAAACCAGTAAACATCTGGCAATAAACATATGGACACTCCAAGTACTTCTGACATGTTCTCTTGTTTCTTTATTCTATAGGATTTATAAGAATCCAGAAGTATTAGTTCAATAAAATGAACTTTTCTAGGGTTAATTCAGTGAAATTTGGGAAGGAATGTGAATAATGGGATAAGGAGGGCAAAAGGCATCTCAGGAGCCTCAGAAGGATGCTACAGCTGCTTTAACTACTGCTTTTTCATTTTTAAACCTTCTGACTCAAAAATGCTTCTCATAATTCCAAGCTTATGCATACCGTTGTGGTCTAAGTGGTGGTGGTTTCAAAGCTCTTTGCCCGTGATGAGAAACATGCTATCACATGATGGGAAATAGAGTACTGTAATTAGAGCTCCAAATCCACAAAAGGGAGGAAATAGAAAGATTTGGGTTTTGTTTGTTTGATTTAAAGCAGTTATGAGCAATGGGAGGAAGTTCATTTTGATTAGATGCATATTACACCCACATATCCAGCCCTTACTAGTAGGATGCTCCAAACATTGACCTCTACTTTTGGAGCATTCTAAAGTCATGAGTCCCAAGCTTTTGAAAGGTCTAACCTGGTGTTCTGGCAAGGAGGCAGAAATAGGGATCAGGTGTCAGATTCAGTACCCAGGTCCCAATCAGTCTTTGAAATGGGGGGAAAGAGAACCTGCTATTGATTTATTTAGAAAATCTACATGTCCCATCTCATTCTCTTCACAACTTTGGGGGCTTCTAAATAGACAATAAAACATTTTGGACATTTCTATTTTTTTTTAAGACAAAATCCTTTAATTGATTTCATTTTCCCCGAAATTTGCCATCTGATTGCTGTTTTGAGCTGCTATGGTGATGACAGGTATTACTAGTTTGCTGTTGTTTTCTTGCATCTATACCTGAGCTGTGGCTACTCTGAGAACCGGGATTTAAAATTTTTATTAAATGGATACACTGGAAATGTTTTCAGGTGGGTAATCAACATAAGTAAATCCATCTTGTAAAGTGCAGAAGAATCCCAAATGTGGAAATAGTGTAACTTGCCAGAGGCGAATGGAGAAATTGTGACTGGTGAGTTAAGAGTTGCTGTGCAGATTTCTGTCTTAGGCTATTAGCCACAATTTCACACCTGTTCAATGTATCTAATAGAAAAGATGTAGAAAGATACTGGCATAAATGAAAGGATGGTGTCTTTCTCTTTAGCCTTGATACTGACAGCAGATTCCAGAACTGATCTTTTTCTAATTTAGTATGACTCAGGTTAACGCTTGTCTATTGGTCACTCTGAAGCCATAAGAAACCTACAGGGAGCTTTATAAATATATCTCTGTAGTCTCCTGACCTTCAAATTGAAAAAAGGAAATTGAGGTCTTGACCTGAAAGCCAGAATCAATAGGGTAAAGTCTATTTTCCAAATGCCATCTATATTAAGGTCTCCCATTTATTCCTACATATTGGTAAAGTATGTGTTTGGTAATTCTGGTCACTGAAATCCTTTCTCTCTCCTCATTAAAACTCCATGAATGCTCCATTAACTTTTTTTTTGCTATCATGAAAATCCACCATTTATTCCACCATTTTCTCCATTTTATGGCAATTTATGACAAAATTCCCTTCCCTTTCCTTTCCTTCTTCTAGCTAACAACTGTAGGTAGTTGTTAGGCATTATTGGAGGTAAGCATGCATTACTGTCTCTGCAAACTTTATAACAATTATTTTCTGAGTGTTTAAATTTCTGAATATCTAAGGAAGCATTCTTCAGCTATTTACTTATCTATAATGGGATATTTCTGAACATTGTGAAGCATTCCACAAATAAAGACTAGGAGGGATGACCCTGTATCCTTGGTTGTTCTCTCAGCATTTGGAAGGAATGTATGAGAATGGAATATGATTGGCACATATGACCAGTCTTTCTAAAATTTAAAATTGTATTTATGGACAAGTGGTTAAGAGATGCATTCTCACTCCTTTTTGTTAACTATAGAATTTCATGCTAACAGAGAATAATTACAGTGAAAGTATTGCCACACCCAGATGAACCCAGTCATAATGCCTTCTTCCCCCAAATTGACTTTCTTCAAACATAGAATTCAAAGCAAATTTTACTAAAACTATTAGGTGGATTCTTCATAATAGCTCAGTAGTAAATAGAAACAAAAAATAAAATATAAAGCAAAAATCCTCCCTTCATAAGCTCATGTCATGCTGTGCATAGGAAATGTTCTGTATAATTCAGTTTTACAGAAATATAGATTATAGAGATGCTATGCCAATGTTTCTCAGCCTTGGCACCTTTAAAATGTGCGGACTTCAACTCCCAGAATTCCTCAGCCATTTTGCTGGCTGGGGAATTCTGAGAGTTGAAGTCCACACATCTTAAAGTGGCCAAGGTTGAGAAACACTGTGGTAGGCTAATATTTGCAGCTGTCAGCATTCTCCTTTCAGGTCTAATTTTTACTGAATTAGTAAACCTGGGTCTGCTGCATACTATTTCAGACTGTAATAGGGGGTTGCATCATTAAAGACTAATTGTTTTAAAACACAGAACCTTGTATATAAAAAGTCAGCTATCAGGATGAGGGGTAAGTTCACTTCTCCCTGACATCTAGTTATCTCTAAGCAAAAATTGTATTTTGTTGTTGTTGTTTTGGTTTGGCTTTGTATAACTTGAGTTTCCATTTACAATCTGAAGGGATATAACCCCAAATCCAGATAGAAGTTAGGTCTTCATGGTAAATATCAGATCTTCAGTATTGTGCACTGTTGATTTTAATCACTTTGCTGCCCAGTATATTGCTATGCCAATCTCCCCTCATCAAACATCCTCACAATGCATTCCTATGTTTTCATAGCTTTCAAATTATTGTTTATAAAATTGAACATTATGCTACACTACATTTACCTCAGCAGCCAGCCAGACATTCCTTTCCATTGTGCACCCAACAAAACCTCAAATACAGCTTCACAATAATCGTCCTTGGTGTTCTGTCTTTCCTTTGCCTGCTTGCCAGCTGTAGAGAGCCAAGGTTCATCCCTCAACACAGGATGAAAAGGCAGATAGGTTTTTGTTTGTGTGGAAGCAGTCTGGAAGTAAGAATGTCTTTTAAAACTGTTTGCTAAGTGTACTGCCTCTCCACCACAGCATCTGCCACTTTGTAAGCAATTCACCTGACAAGTAATGTGTGCTGGCATTACCAAAATCATCAGTTAACAAGGATTCATTCACAAAAATTAATATAGCCAGTCATTTAATTTCAGACTACTGTGTTTCTCAGGCTGCATGGAGACTTTTGCAATTATTGCAGTTTGAAGTTCACACAAAATTGTCTCCTTTAGGGCAATCTGTTGGAGGGTGGGTTATAAAGAAACAAGTTCCTAAAGTTTCAACAAATGAGGTCACTGTCTGTCAATGACCCATAGCTGATTCTTTCTGTCCAAAAACATTTATGTTGATATCAGATAGAAGGAATCATGCCATTTTTTAAAAGTAGAGAGGATCAAAGGACTTATATAGCAGCCTGGAAGGATAACATAATTGTGCTGACAAGAAGATCAAGCAGTCCAGATCCATCTATTTGGACCACTAAGCAGCCCTCTTTGTGGCATTTTACAGAGGCCTCCAGGGAAGGATCAAGATAATGGCCCAGAATTCTACTCAAGGCTGTCCTTAACTAGGACAGGGCTGTCCTTAACTATATCTCAGGGGCCGGATATACAGGTATATTTTGTCAGGAACCAGACATACAGGTATATCTTCTGTCCTGAGTTTCTTGGGCTTGCATATCTCTGATAAAAGCCTGATCTTATTGAACGTATTGGGAATTAGGCCATTAAAGGGTTCCAGATGATCTTCTAGGATAGGATCTGACTGACAGCTCAAGGGCAAGTGGAGTAATCTTCTCCCTCCACATCAGGAACTGACTTCTCATTGATCTAGTTAGCAACTATCTAGATGGAATGTTTCTGCACAGCCTAATGGTTACTTCTAGTAGTTGCTAAGTAACTTGTCACTCAAATCAGGTTCAGTGCTAGAGATCTGTGAGATACTCAATGTAATATCATTTTTTTTAAAGAGACTAAGTTAAGAAAACAGAAAATTATAATTATTTAACACCACCTTAATATCTGTTCCAGGCAAATTGCTAGAAATGGTAATCCAGAATCAACCATCCAACCTAGGAATATAGAGGAACAAATCTTAATGAAAGAAAATAAGCATATATTCAACAGAAGTAAGTCTTGTCTCACCAACCTTCTGGAGTTTTTTTAGAGTATCAATATACACATGGATAAAGGTAACTCTGTCAACACTGCATTCATGGATTTTCAAAAAGCTTTTGAAAGTTCCTAATCATAGACTCTTGAATGAATTTAGCAATCATTAGATAAGATTACCTGTCCTTCTATGGATTTGTAATTTGCTAAAAACAGAAAACAAAAAGTAGGAATAATTTGGTAATTTTCTCACTGGAGAATATAAGATCAGTGTTGGGACCAGTGAATTTTAACTTGTTCATAAATGATTTTGTCTCAGGGATAACCAGAGAGTTTGCCAAGTTTCTGGATGATATTAGACTGCTAAAAGTAATAAATACTAAACAAGAGCTCCAAAAACCAAGTGAATGATCCACCAAGTGACAAATGAAATTCAAGTGTAGTGATACACATTGGGGCAGTCTTTCCTCCCAACATCATGTACACATTGATGGGATCTGAGCTATCAGTAACAAACCAGGTCAAAGAACTTGGAAGATAGTGGAGTGAAGATGTCAACTCAGTGTATAGAAGCTGTGAAAAGACAAATTCCATACTATGGATCATTTAGAAAGGACTAAAAAAAAAAGTAACATTGCAATGCCTTTAAATAAATCTACAATACGTCTGCATCTGTTCTACTCTGTAGAGCTGTCATGACACGTGAAAATGAATAAAGATGGAAACAGTGCAGAAGAAGGTAATTAAAATAAGGGGCTTGAACACCTTCCTACAAGAAAAGGCTAGAATATTTCAAAACCTTTAGCTTGAAAAAAGGTGTCTTGATAGGGCACGTGATTCAGGTTTTTAAAATCATATACCTGCATGAAGAAAATGGACAGGAATAAGATAAAGTACTGAGATCCACCAGTGAAACTAATTGAAGGTGATTTAAAACAGACAAAAGGAAACACATCTTGACACAGCATATCATTACTACAAGACATGGTGATGTCAATAAACTTAAATGATTTTAAAAGGAGACTAGATAAAGTTATGGAGAACATGTCAATCAAGGGCTAGTGATCTTGATGGCTAATATTGCCTCTGGGTTGTGGGCAGCATGCCTCCCAAAACGAGTTGCACATGGAAAATGATGGGAAATAGGCTATGTTCTGTCTTCTGCTTATGAGCAATCCAAAGGCATCTGATTGGCCCCTGTAAACAATAAAAACCTGGCCTAAAATGGGCCTTGGCTTGATTCAATAGGGTGTTCTTATTATTTATTTATTTATTTATAAAACAAATTTATATGCTGCTCATGTCACTGTATAAGTGACTCTATGCAGCTTATAAGTAAAAAGAAAACTATAAAAATATACAAAGTTAAAAAAAACAGAATGATGGCAGAAAAGGCACTTAGGTTCTTACGTTCTTCTTTTCCACCTCCACGGAAGATGTTCTTCTCTGTTCATGCCTTTATACTCATGATATTTTGATTCAGTTCAGGACAGTATATGGTCATTCAGCAATTGAACTGATCAGAACAAATTAATCATTTAAAGAGTTATTATGCTTAACCTTGGCCAAAAGGCTTAGAAGTGATGTTACTCCTAGAATGATAATGTAATTGTTCTTACCTCTTCTTTAGTTTCCTTAAGCAATTTGCTTACAATTCATCTTCAGTCTGAATCAGGAACATCAACTATAATAAACCATTTAAAGTATAAAATGTTTCTAGAGAAATAGAACACATCACCTAATTTTTTGACAAGTGCCTCTCTCCCCAACACAATTAAAAACACAGGAGATAATATTGCCTAAATATATACTTGTTTTATAAACTAATCTTTCTTGGCTCTAATCTGGACAGCAATTGTTACTCTGATTTTTTAAATCACAATTTCATTTAAATTAAGTATAATACAATACCATCATTGTTTTGTTCTTGAATATAGATAGGAGGGATATTTTAGCAGAGCTTGAGGACTTGTATACAAGCCATTTTATTGACTCTTTCTGTTTTGTTAAACAGATCCCATTTCCCATATCAGAAATTCTACATATTAGACATAAAGTTTCTCAGGAGCGAGCCATAGGTGAAAGAAAGCAAAACAAAAGCTTGAAGTAGAATGGAGATGAGTTTGGAAGCCAAAAATATGATTGGAGAACTGGTTCATCACCATTTCCCCATTCATATTTTTTTATTTAAAAGTGATAGGAAGGAAGGAAGGAAGGAAGGAAGGAAGGAAGGAAGGAAGGAAGGAAGGAAGGAAGGAAGGAAGGAAGGAAAGGGAGGGAGGAAGGAAGGAAGGAAGGAAGGAAGGAAGGAAGGAAGGAAGGGAGGAAGGAAGGAGGAAGGAAGGAAGGAAGGAAGGAAGGAAGGAAGGAAGGAAGGAAGGAAGGAAGGAAGGAGAGGGAGGGAGGGAGGGAGGGAGGGAGGAAGGAAGGAAGGAAGGAAGGAAGGAAGGAAGGAAGGAAGGAAGGAAGGAAGGAAGGAAGGAAGGAAGGAAGGAAGGAAGGAGAGTCAAGACAAGGAAAAAGAGAAATCCTCTGAAATAGCCATATGGAACAAGTTCTACATATCCATACATATAGCAATAGAAAATTCTTTCTTCTTGCAGTGGTAGAGCATATCTCTGCATTCTAAAGACTCTAGGTACAATTGCTATCAAATCAGCCCAGGTTGGAAATATTCCAGTTTAAAATCTAGTGTCAACAATGTTTGGCTAAATGGACCAGTGATTTTATTCTGCTAAGGCAGCTTACTATATTTTTTCCGATGTTCCTATGATCAAAATAACTAATAAGCCAATTTAGGCTGAACATTTTTGTCAAGTTTGAATCTGAGTTCACTTCTTTTTCTCTTCAGTTCTCTATCTATGTGGGTTCTTGACACTGGCTTGATGGCAAATCATCATCACTGTCGTCATCATTATTTCTGTTTGCTGACTTGCAGTCCAGTAGTAGTTATTTTATCCATTGATAAACAGAAATCTTGTTTATGATAGCTACCTATTATAATTTGGACAATGTTGGTGCTCACCACTCAGGCTAATAATGCTTCACTATAAATGAATTGTAAAATCCTTGCCTACTGATTCAAACATATTTGTTAGTCAAAGGTTTTCCATATCCATTCCAAGAGGAAAAAAGGTCTCATAGCAACAGCAACTACTATTGCTGAGGAAAGCAGCACACAGATACACATGCTCTGATATGGACAGTGCCATAGCACATGAATATTCATGAGCCTCAAGTCATTTAACTTCAATCAACTCTCATTCTGAAAGTAGTAAGGCACTGGCAATTTTCACCTTTATTGTGAAGAAAGAGCAATCACATTAGAGTGTCTTGTCATTCTCCTGCTAATGAGTTTAATATGACATTTGAAGGAAAGGAAAGGAAAGGAAAGGAAAGGAAAGGAAAGGAAAGGAAAGGAAAGGAAAGGAAAGGAAAGGAAAGGAAAGGAAAGGAAAGGAAAAGTTTTCCTGTATCTTCATATATTATACATATATATGAAAAAGCATCCCTGTTAAGAAAAATGTCTTTTATAATTTGAAATATACATATATACATATATATGTATATTTATATATGTATATATGTATATATGTATATATGTATATATGTATATATGTATATATGTATATATGTATATGTATATTTGTTGACAGAAGGTCATGGAGAATAACAGGGCTAAGATCCTGTGGGACTTCCAGATCCAGACGGACAGGCAGGTACTGGCTAATCAACCAGACATTGTGGTAGTAGACAAAGACCAGAAGACAGCGGTAGTGATAGATGTAGCAGTGCCAAGTGACAGCAAAATCAGGAAGAAGGAGCATGAGAAGCTGGAGAAGTATCAGGGCCTGAAGGAGGAAATAGAGAGGATGTGGAAAGTAAAGGCCAAAGTGGTCCCAGTGGTGGTAGGAGCACTCGGGGCCATGACTCCTAAGCTGGGAGAATGGCTCCAACAGATCCCAGGAACAACATCAGAGCTCTCTGTGCAGAAGGGTGCAGTGCTAGGAACAGCTGAGATACTGCGCAGAACCCTCAAACTCCCAGGCCTCTGGTAGAGGACCCGAGATTGAGGAAGACACGTACCACCCATAGGGGTGAGAGTGGAATTTTTTTTAATTTGTTGCATTTGACTGAGATATATTTAATTATTGAGCAGCTGGTAAGGATTATGGCAGACTAGATATATCCAAAGGAGCAGGGATGACATTGTGGCTGAGAACGGAGGCCAGAGGGCAAATGCTGGCTGGTGAAGTCTCTCTGGATAAAGGAAAGATTGTGACATAGCCCACTTGTACTCCTGACAGCTGCTCCTTGTAAATAAATTGCAGGAACAGAAATTTTTGCAGTCAGGTCATGAGTTGAGTGGCTGGGAGTTGTGTGATCCCATCTAAATGCCCAGCCACAATGTAGCCTATATGGACAAAAAGTTCAGCCATCCTCATTTCTTAATCATATTTGGATTTAATTAATCTACAGATAGAGATTTTCTTTGTGGTGAAAGAAGATTCCTCTTGGTGAGTGTAACTTTTTTTCTGGATTACAAAAATAAAAAGAGGCTTTAAGGATTTGAAGACTCAAGGAAGGGCTTTTGGCAAAAAAAAAAAAAAAAAAAAAGCTTAACAAAGAGATGATTTAAGAAAGTTTAAAATGGATAAAGGGGACAGTTATTTTTATTTTTATTATTATCATTACTATTTTTACTTTTGGTAAAAGTGCTTTTGCATACAGTTGAATTAAAGTAAAAAAATGGACTGGACCTTCATAGGAATGCTTTTCTTGTTTACTACTAAAGAGTACAAGCAATTAGTGGATTTTACAGAACAAAAGATAAAGATAATACTGTATGAGCCAGACTGTGATGCTTTGTTGCTTTGGAGATGAGGACTGTGGATTGAAATTATGGAGTGCCATTAGAGACAAAAGTGTTAAAGGCACAGAAAGATAAAAGAGGAAAAGAGTTTGCCTTTTCCTTTCTCCTTGTTTGAATCACTTTTATTTTTGGATTATAATATCAGAATGGCAAGTACTAGAAAAGCAGCAAGAATGGAAAGGAGGAGGATCATTAGAGCAACCTGCGGAGAAAGGAACAACACCAGATTTGCTTCAGAAAATATTTGAGCAATTGGATAGTAAGTTACAGTCACTTGATCCTAAGTTGACAGCCTTTGAAAAAAGAATGAATGAAAGATTTGTAATGATGAAAGGAAAGTGAAAGAAGAAGTTAGGAAGATGGAAAGCTCTGTAAAACAAATATCTGGAGAAGTAAAACAGATTAATGACAAAGTGGAAATTTTAGAGAGTAAGACAGAAGTTATAACCAGGGAGTTAGAAAGAGAATTAGATAATTTGGTTCTATTGGAAATGAGAGAGAACAAATTTGGTTTGAGACTTAGAGCAATCCCTGAGAATTCAGATGAAGATATTAGAGAAAGGATTATTAAAGCCCTAGCAATTTTTTTTTTTTTTGGATTGGGAAGAGGGAGATACTGAGAAAGAAACTGATGGGATCAAGTTTTGCAGGAACATTTTAATACAAGATTGAAAATTGATAATATAGATGTAATTGTTCTAAAAAAAAAATCTTATCAGAATCTTACACAAGAGAAAAGAGTATTCTTATTTAACTGAGAGATTAAAGCAAAAAAAGATCCCATTTCAATGGGACAAATTGGAAGGTGTGATTTTTACTTTTAAACAGCAGAGTTTTCTATTGAATTCTGTTCAGAAAGTGAGACAGTTTCTAGAAAGATTCAAAGAAGAATTGGAGGAGTTTCAAATGGAGGTGTCAGAAGTGACTACACGAAAAGTCACAACAGATGCAAGAGGAATTTGAAAGGGATGATACTGAATTCGGTGCTACAGTTTGGAGCAAATGTTCCTCAAAAGAGAAAAAAAAAACTATTTAAAAAATTTAAAATATATATATTATCTGCCTACAAGTTACTCATATTAGAAAAAAAGATACAAAATATTTGATTTATATAAATTTGGGTGAAGAATTTATCTCATCAGACACACCCACACATACCCACACACACAAGAAATGGAGTTGTTTTGTATATTAACCCCCAACTAAAATCAGAACTTGTATTGACTGATGAGCACAGTAAATTTGTTGAGGGGGAAGTGATTTTGCATTGGGCTAAGACTATGATGTTGGGAATTTACACCCCAGATGAGGATAAACTTATGTTGTACAAATGACTTATGGAGAAACTAATAGGTTTTCCTTATAAAAATTGGTGTTTGATGGGGGATTGGAATGGAGTGATCTCCCTACAACTAGATAGAACTTCTGACAAAAATAATAAAATTACTCAAGGTAAATTATGAAAAGTTTTTTAAAAAATTGATGGACAATTTAGGGCTGACTGATATATGGAGACAGAAAAATGGCAGTTCAAGGGAATATACCTATTTTTCAGAAAGAAAGATCCTTCTCACGAATAGATATGACTTGGCTTTCAAAGAACTTGGCTACTAAGGTTTCTAAAGTAGAGATATAACCAAAGACTTCTACAGTTCATAATCCTGTGAGTTTGGTTTATAAAAGGAAACCTAGTTCTTTTAGATTGATATTAAATGAAACATTATTACAGAAAGAAGCAATAGTGGAGAATTGTAAAAAGAAATTAAAATAATTTTTTGAAACTAATTTAAATAAAGGCACTGATTTAAGAATGGTCTGGAATGCAAGTGAGGCTTTTATTAGAAGTTATTTGATACAATTTAATACTGAACTTAAGAAGAGGCAAAAGAAAACATAAAATATTTTGGATGAGATAAAAAGAAAAGAAGATATAAAGAAATTTCCAGAGAAGGTAAGTATTACTCAGCAAATTAAGCTTTTACAGCAACAGCTATCTATGTTAACAATATGAGAAATGGAAAAAAAAATGAACTATGTAAAGCAAAAAAACCTTTGAACTTGCAAATAAACCAGGGAAATGTCTGGCATATAAACTATGAAAAGAAAGAGAAAAGAAAACAATCTCCTTTCACAGTGTCTTTGTAGTGTTTGCGTGGTTGACCTCAAGGTCTCTTCCCAGATTCCAGTATACTATAGAGCAACTGTCGAGGCATAGGGTAGTCATCCATTCTGATGACATGACCTGGCCACCCCATCTGGGGTCTGATAAATTAGGGACTCAATGCTGGTGGACTCCACATGATCCAAGACTTCCAGGTTGGAGACATGGTCTTGCCAACAAATGCCAAGGATGGAGCAGAGAGGTCAATGAAGGCAGAGTAAAGAGGCTTGTTCTGCTCAATGTGCTTCTCCTGGACTTGTCTCACAGTAAATATCATGTCTGCTGTACTCCATACTGGCCAAAAGTCACATTGCACCTCTGGGAAGTTCCTTTCCGAGACAGTGACAACTCTGTTCAGGAGAGTGCAGGCAAAGATCTTGCCTGCAATGGACAGCAGTGAGATACCCCTGTAGTTTCCACAGTCTGATTTACTTCCCTTATTTTTGTATTCATGTTTGTATTCATGTGAGGGTGGGCAGTGCTATCCTAGAAGGGCTGTCCAGTTGCCTGGGATGCTCCCAGACATCTCTGCTGCCCTGGATACTGAGATGAATGACCACTGGTCCAAGGGCTGCCCACATTCAGGTTTGTGACTACAACTGCCAATGGTCATCTCCACCTGTTGCTTCGCCACTGCCCCATTGCCTCAAATTAGGTCTGGACTGAGATGATTTGCAGATGAGTTATAGATGAAGATGAATTGCACAACAGAAACCTGTACATGATGGAGTTTTAAGTGGAACAACCGTTGCACAGGGGAGTCCCACTCTCTCAGCATAAGAGACCTTAATCCAGTGACACAGAGAACCATTACAGCTGGAGACCTCTTCTGCTGCAGTGGATGACCAGGACATCTAAGTGTTGTGCTCTTAGTGCTGTGCAATGCCTGCTAAGCCTGCCTTCTTGACCATTGGACAGTTGAACAGTTTCTTTGCTCAATCTGTCAGGGCCAGACTTCACACATTGGGATAGACAAATCCCCTATCTCACCAAGAGTTGAAGACTTGTCAGCTACCCTCACCTGGTTTGGCCCATCTGCCAAGAGGGTTTACCAGGATGTGGCCACTGCATATGTTACAGGTACTTGGAGCCACAGATGAGAGCTGAGTGCTAGGTGGGGACCAAGGTAAATAAGCAGCCCTAGAAAGGACATGACAGACCCCTCCACCAGAGGTGTTATCCTTCCCTGAACACCTCACACACCCCAGCAATATAAACATACACCCAGGTAACATAAGAGCAGGTCTTCAAATGGTATAATAGAATGGTAGTAATAGAAGATATATCTGTAAGAAATTTCTGTGTAAATACCACATTTCTCTGGGGTAGTGGCATTGATGAAAAAAATCCTTATATTGAGTAATTTCATTATTTAGAGATTTGCAATGCAGGTAATAAATGGAGGTATGTCAATCACATTACACTGGTAGTATGTGAATCTGTCTTGGGACCAGTTATTCATGGGAGCAGAGTGGTGGTAGTAGTGGTGGTGGTGATGGTAGGGCAGTGGGGGAGAAGAAAAGAAAGGAAAAGGTATAACAGTATGTCAGCCGATGGTTATTTGGCAAGCAACAACGTTATTTGGCCACAAAGTATTTGGCAAGCAACATGACCAACATAAAACTAGAGCAATGAAAGGACCCTGCTGAGATTGTACAAAGTGATCTAAGGAAAGAATTGCAAGATGTAAATTAAGTCTAAAATTAAGCAATATTTTTCACAATAGCTTTCCAAATCATTTGGAAGACAGGAAAATGATAATGTTCTGTGTGTGTGTGTGCGTGTGTGTGTGTGTGTGTACTTTAGCATTTCTTATTTCAGATGTACAACTTACTTCAGTGTTAAATGGCTTTGCATTATACAGTAAGAACATTTGAACTCCATGAGTTTAAAGTATTGCCTGTGTAACATGAGTCTCTCATATTACAACAGTGTCCCTCATCTCATAAAAGAACCTTTATATTTTATAAAGTTAGATCAAATGTTAGAAAAATCCTGTAAGCTAACAGAAAATAATTTGAGAACCAAACAGATATGGGACGTATGTACAATTTGCCAAATACATGCTGGCAAAAATCCTTCATCAACACCATCCTGATCATCTAAGAAATGGGAAATAGAGTGAAGATGTGAATATTCATGTATAATATCAATAACTATTTCATCCATGGCACAAAGACCATTATAATCAGCAGGTCTAAACCAAATTTATTTAATAAGGTTTAAAGATCCAAAAAGAGCTAGAAAACATTTAAATATTGAGGAAAAATATACTTGTTGGCAATGAGCTTCTGAGTACTTCTGGAGCAATTATTCTAAAATAGCTTCTGGAGAATCTTCACGTTCTATCCAGGTCTCCAACCTTATTTTTGTTAGGTACACAAGCACATGGTTTTGACATATATTTAAATCCAGAGGTAAGCAGTATGAACTAAGAGAATAACTACTTCAAATATCCTTAAAGTACATGTACTGTAACTCACATTGAATGAAGCTTTGTTTAAACAGCTACGATCTGCTGATGCTGAAGTTTTTGTCCATATGCCACATTGCCTTCTCCCTGCCACAATATGCCTTTAGAAGTGTCAAATTCAACAAAATGTTGGCGGGAGCACTGTAATGCAAGCCCATCTCTTTTGTAGATGTGTTGCATGTCATTCGAGAAGGGGCTTGCATTGCAACAGTGCATACTTTCCACTATCCAATTTTGATTCCCCATCCCCACCCTACAGACACCTTTGTTAGAATTCCAGAAGTTTTAGCAGCTCTCCTACCATTCTCCTGAGTCTGCTGTGACCCATATGCCCAAATGGATGGAAGGTATTTGCCTTTAGATTTCCAAGCCGTCTAGGGCTTGTGTAAGGCATTCCTAATTTTACACTTTTTCACAATGTTAAATGTTGGGAAATGTCTTAATAATTTACTCAACAAGTGAAGAAAGCTAATTATGTGCATTGTGCACTTCAACAGCAAAGAACAAATAGAAAAGTTTACCATTTTCTAAGCTGGCAGTGTAAAATACTAATTTTGAATGTTTGTTTACAATACCATGCACTGTCTCCAAAATTTACACCTTCCTATGAAGAACAGCTCATGTTTCTTTAAGCTAAAGAAAGTAAGCTTGGGGAGGGCAATTTTAATTCGTTCTGACAAGGTGCTTTGCACCACAATACATGGTCATTCACCTCACTGAGCCAAAGAGGAGCTGTGATTTGCCTTGACAAGATGCTTCGTATCACCCTGCAGCCCCATCTTTGTCTTCTTTTGCACTTGCAAGGAAGAGGCCATGGAGGTGAATGAAGCAGAGTGAATGTTTGGTGAAGTAAAGCATGTCCTTGAAGAACTGCACACTCCTAAAAGAAAATGCATCACAGCATTTGTAGGTAAGTACACAATTGCGAAAGAGGGAGTTTCAGGGAAAAAAAGTAAAAAGAGAGCCAATCTGGCCTAGTGGTTAAAGCACCAGGCTAGAAACCAGGAGACTGTGAGTTCTATCCCTGCCTTAGGCATGAAAGCCAGCTGGGTGACTTTGGGCCAATCATTCTCTCTCAGCCCAACTCACTTCACGCGGTGGTTGTTGTGGGGAAAATAGGAGGAGAAAGGAATATTAGGCATGTTTGCTGCCTTGAGTTATTTATAAAAAAAGAATAAAGGCAGGATAAAAAAAAATCTAAAAAAAAAAAGGCTGCTTTTGGAAGTTGATATTTAGGAATGCCTACCTTGACATATGCCAGAAATATGAATAGAGATATATAAAAGTGCATTTTCACTTAATATCTTAGGTGAAAAGATATGTAAGACTGAGACCTGTATTAGTATTATTCACTGTATTTGGATTGTTGTTAACTTACCATACTACTCCTCAAGATCAAGAATTTTATATGCAGGAATCCATTAACCACATGTAAGGTTGTAAATGATTAGCTATTGAATACAACTCCCGAACTGAAAACAGTAGCCTCTTCTCCCTTTATCTTTCATGTCAACAGACAGTTGCCTTAAAATTCAGATATGAGATTTTGTAGCCCTCTCTTCCAAACCCCACCATGTCTTCAGCCAATATTGGATACATTTCATACCCACACCAAACTTCTGTAATGCAATATTACTTTCATAAAACTTTGCTGTTGTTTCTGCGGTTGTTTTCATTTTTGTTACCCTGAATTACCCCCAGCAGCATCCTAGAGGCTAATTTTTCTTCCCAAATTTTGTATCTGGCAGGGCTTTAGAATTATTAGAGCACTTCAGACAAAGAAAGAGGAAAGAACTAGGCTAGTCCCCAAGAGGATCCCTAAGGAAGCAACTTGAATATTTTTTTCCTAATGTAGCACATAGCACAGGTAAATAATTGTAGTTGTTCCAATGTAGCTTCCAACTCAAGCATCTGATCTCGAGCAGGTAGTCTCACCTAACAACTACTTTGGCAGACTTCCATTGTTAAAAAAAAAAAAAAATCTAATAGACTGAATTCTTAACTGGTGCTCCATGTTTACAAGTAAAGAATTGTGACTCAGTGTTGATGGTCCAATGCCACACATTTCATCCCTGGCAGAAAGTGGAACTAAAACTAGATATCACTTAAGTAACAATAATGCAGATGTTTGGAAGATCAAACGTGTAAACATGTGTTGTGAAGCACAATGCCAGTATTGCTTAATTGCTAAAAGCAAGGCATGGATCTCTGATTCTGGCTAGAAAAATAAGAGGATATTGTGGAGAAGTGGAAACATTCCCAGCTTTTTCTCTGTTTTGATACTTGTAGATCCCATCCCCAGTGCACTCCCTATGCACAGATTAGTCTCTTCACTGACATTTCTTGAACCCAATGTCACTGACCGAATGACCCATAATTGAATATGTCAACTAGAATTAAAGAAATGGAGATCCAGGGTATCATATCTAAATTAATATCCTGACTTTGCATTTAGCCTTTTTGCTCTACCAATTAGGAAAATGAAAGATAATGCTGTTTGAAACTGAAAGAGACACTCTCAAGGCTGAAAGTCTTGTAAATTAAACAGACCTTGACAGTTGTCTCATTTGATTGCATTTTCCAAGTGCATGAAACTTTATGAAATGGCCCTCTGGAGAATGCAAATTGAAGTGCTACTACTGGAATTCATTGTTCTTTCTTGATGACAAAGTCATATTTTCCCCTTAATTAAAATGAGAGGTGCACATCATTTCTATATCCAAAAGGTCTTGCTTTTTAATGTGAAAATTATTCAGAAAACCCTCTCTGTTTATGATTCAACACAAATTATTCTTTTGAGTTTGCATCCATTGGCAAGGATGTTTATTTATATAATTCATCCACTACCTCTGAAGAAAGGCAGATTTCTTCACAATTCCACCTTCCAAATATATAAACATCAAGATGCTATCTAGTCTGGGGGCATACACTGACTCTATGTATGGTGGGGGGCAATGCATCTTTATCCATTTTCATCATTTTTAGATGAAAATCCTGGATTTAGATTTGCTTAGAATAGAATCAATAACCACAATGCATACCAAAATACATACTTACCCAACCATATCACATGATTCACAACAAAAATATCCACACACAAAAAAGAATAAATTGGGAACACAAACAAATGCATAATATTGGGTGAAAATATATCCCTGCAGGAAAAGTACCTGTAAAATCTGTGCATATCCATATAGGTATGTACATATCAGAGCAAACACACGTGAAAATGTGTGTGACCTATTTCTTTATAGTCATAAGCAACACAGCCAAACAGAACTTATGATCAGTAAGAAGAGAAAATGGATAAAAATAAAATTGACCACCCATCCTTACTATAGGCCCTATCCACCACGATTAGGACTTTTCCCAAGTACCATGTCAGACTAATGTACTGAGGTAGGCCCTTAGTATCTTCAGTCCAAAAATGGTAAACTTTCTACTTAGTGACAATTTCAGTTGCTTCTCCCCTGATTGCTTTTCGTAAGTAAAAAACTATCAGACTTTTGCTTGCAGGCATCATTGTATAACATTCAGCCAAGCATTATATTTTAAAATCAAAGCCCTGTCTTCTCACAATCAATTCCTTATTCACTCCTTTGGTTTCCATTTTGTGGAGAGAACCTGAAAGCTGCAAGTTTTGTATTCAGTATTTATGAAGGCAACAAGTTTGCCAGAGTGTCATATTTCTTGAATTATGATTTAATGATTATTTTTGTCTCATGTCTTAGATGCAAACCAATGATTTATTTTAATGAAAGGCTACAGGTTATATTTAGCTATTTTGAAAATCATTTAGGAAAGCAAAACATTAGACAGGGTTGCAAATAAAAGTTTCTGCTACAATAATATATTGATCATTATTTTTATTTATTTATTATTCATCTTTATTTCAATTAAATGTTTTTCAAACAAGTGAAAAAAAATCCTAAAAGAAAAGTAAACCAATTAAAATTGATCAATGAATTAACTGTCCAAGAAACAGACATGAAGTATAGCAAATAATAGGTCTATAATCAGCCTTAAAGTTGAGGGGAAGGCAGGGAAAGCAAATTATTGATACAGATTGAGAAATTATAAGGAGTCATCTCTTCCTTCAGATACAGCTCTGAAAAATAACTCAATAAAGCAGTGCTGAAAAGAACAAAACAGTATTAGGGCTACATTCCCTTAGGATGAGATTTAAGATGGTGGATGCTACATCTGAAAAGCCCTCCTTTGTGGCCTGTGGGTTAATTTAAGAAAAGATGGGAAAAAATAAAGAAGACCTCATTCAGATACTTAAAGCCATGGGAACTGATGGCCATCTTTACCAAAGATAGTCCTCTGTCTGAAAGTGATTTGTTTTTGAAGGTCTGTCCAATACAAATTTGTTTGATACATGAGCAATTATTGACATTTTGCAATGTTATTCTAATGTGAGAAAAATGTGTTTCTAGTGAAATAATATTTTAAAAGGTGCATTTCATTTTAAATGCAAAGTTTTATGCTTTTTTGTGATGGATGGATGGATGGATGGACGGACGGACAGACAGCGATAGCGATAGCAATAGATATAGAGATAAGAAGAGATTTATGGATAAATCCAGGTGAGATATAGCCTCCCAAATTTTTTACATGACTCCTGGTTTGCTGCAGAACTCTAACAGTTACCTCTCTGGAAACAGGTGAAATGATACAAAGGGTATAGAAATAGATATCCATCTCTAGTCTGAACTAGATCACTACCAGATCTGTGTTGCAAAAATCCAGCAATAGTTGAAGCAGCTGGACTTTAGTGTGTATATTGTATGTATGTGTATATATATGTGTGTGTATACACACACACACACACACTCATATATATACTGAATATAAATATGCTGAAAGCAAACATGGACTACAATGCATGAACTCAAACACAACCATACAACACAAACACAAACAGGCATTTTTTATTTACTACTCCTCACTTATTTAGGTGTTTTGTGTGTGTGTGTATTTTATTCTAAACTTAAAACAAAACAGCTCTAAAAAAAAGCTATGATTCCTCATTTTTCATCCAACAAGTACATGAGCAGAAGCCCTATTTATTTTTTTTTATTTTTTTTTAAATGGCACCTCAACAAATTTGCACAGGACAGGTATTTGAAGGTGATTGCCATGTCATGTTTACTGTATATAGTCAACCTTGTTGAAAATTTAATTCTCTTCTCTTGGAAATGGACTGGAAATAGTAATATTTTTTTCTGATGTCTAATGAAGGTCAGATGCAAGGTCAGCTGAAGCTTGCCTTGGAAGAATTAGCTACAAATAATGTAACTGGTTTTCTTTAGGCTGCCCTTTTGCCTTGGTGAACTTGAGCACAGCATTATTTAACACAGCTTAACTTTTTCACTGCTTATAAAAAATATATGACAAGACATGTTCAGGCTTTTAAAAAATAGATTGGCTTTCAATGTGCAGGTTTCCAACAATTCTGTCAGTTCAGTTCACTTGTAGGCCACCATCTGGATTTGGCCTAAATATCTAACAGGACTTCTAACTAGGAAGCTCAATAAAAGATAATGTGTAAATAACTCAGAGTAAAACACTTCTGTTGAAAAACATCTGAAACCCATAACAATGTTGTGATGGTTTGCTGGTACAGAGTACAATCTAAAAGTTCTAGATTAAAACAAAAAATCTTAATGAGAAAAGTATATATTGATTTACATTTTAATCATTTAAGATGGTGTTCTTTTCACAGAAATCAAATCTATGTAACTCACTTGTTGGCGCATTTCAGATTCTATTTCAGACTCTTCATAAAAGGGAAAAGTTAACCCCTGGTAAGCTATTTTTCCAGAAATTAAAGCACAGTCATTAAAACTATCTTCCTGGTTCTTTTCCAGGAATCACCAACAGTCCAACCATTTAAAAAGAACTATTTAACTGCAGTCTAGCTTCTGGATCATTTACTGTAAGCTTTAACACCCATAGTACTAGGCTACTATGTCTGGCCTCTAAAAACCAGACAAAAGCAAACAGAAACAGAAACCTCCCTTTACTGCCATTTACTAGTTATCTTGATTTTTTGCAGCCCGGTTATAGAAGCCCTATATCATTTGAAGATATACTTGTGTGTATCTCATTTTATTCTCATTTTCAAGAAATGATTGTTTCATGTTGCATTTCTACCCTGTCTCCCATGTGATGGCTGACCCATGATTCCAGGAATCTTCCCATCAGACAATCAGAGTGCTTGGTCTTTCCGATAGGGAAGAGCAGTACAGTACTTCAAAGCTGGCTAAAAAAGAAAGCTTTTCCTCCAGGTGTGTTAACTGACATTAAGGCTTCTCCCATGCCTTGACAGATCTTTTTGCTTGTTGCAAGATGCCACACTAAACCGTAAAACTGAATCCCTGTCTAATAATGCCCCTTACTCTAGCATTTCAAAGGCAGACATATAAAGACAGGACAACATTGTAAGAATAATAAACAAATGGGAATTGGGAAGAATTATTGCACAACATAAATTATGTGTTATGTACCAGCCGTGGGAATTATATAAGCATTCAAATCTATCTGTCACAAATTCACCTGAACCATCTGCTCTTGTGTATTGATGAACCCTATCTTGAGAACATTCCTGCTCACTAATGTTTGTGTGCACTTGGGCAGGCAGATATACCTAATCATGTTGTTGTTGCTGTTATTGCTCAGAGTTGAAAGGAGTTGAACTATGCAGCAAATTTGTATACCTCTCCTTCCACCTCTGTTAAGGACAGGCCCTACTATAAATTTACTTCATTGTAATATACTATTGAAACTTAGGTGTATTGTAGAAACTTAGATACCTGGCAGTGGCAGTGTGTGCAGACAAACAGGGACATAGCTGATGTGCCTAGAACTTGAGGATTCCATCTTGCTATAACTCCCAAGGCAGACTTTCTCTCTGATGGTGCCTACACGCTGAAATGTTCTGTCTCCTGAAGTTCACGAGACCTATACTGCTACAACTTTCAGGACCTTTTCAAGAATGATCTCTTGCTGTCAGCTTTCTCGGTATGATTATTGAGTTAATGCTTTTTGTTAATTTTTTTGTGAATGCTTTTGATTTACTTTTCTTTTTGACTTTCTCAGGAAAGTCAAACTGTTTCATTTTCCTGGTTATTTATTTATTTGTTTGTTTATTTAGAGATTCTTTAGCAGTCTGTTCCCTCCTCCCAACTGATATCTTGAAGTAAAAGTACAAAATAAGCAGTTTCTCCTCACCCTCGTAGACTAGCTTCTAGCTCAAAGTCATGTTAATTACCGTACTTTTCCGACTATAAGACGATACTTTTTTCTAAAATCCTTATGTTAAAAATTGAAGGGCGTCTTATTCAAGGAAGTCAGCCGAGGAGAGAACCGTGCGGTTGCAAAACTGCCCATACTTTGTCTCTGCAAACAGGCTTCTTCCTATTGCTAGCCTCCAATCACGAGTGAAATAGCTTGACTCTGCAAACAGACTTCCTCCAATCACGAGCCTTATGTAACTGATGTCAGCTGATGCTGAACAAACCAATTAGAGGAAGAGACAAGCTATCAGCAGTTTCACTTGTGATTGAATGTAATCAGTTCCATGCAAAAAAGCATGGAAATAGAGCTTCAGAGAGACGGTTTGGACCTCCTCCCACCGAGTATATCAGGTAAATGTTAACTAATTACTAAATAAAAATGTGTTCTGCACTATCTTTAAAATATTGATTTCTTAATTTTGGGTTGGAAAAGTGGGAGTCGTCTTGTACATGGGGGCGTCTTATTGATGGAAAAATATGGTAATAAATCTCTTAGCAAATTGTAGTAAGTTATATATGTACCTAACATGTACACATTTTTCAATGATGCTAACTACTAGAACTATTTCTACCTAAAGTATTTCAAATTATAGCAGTTGGCATCCCTCCATCAATCAGACTGGTCACTCATTGTCTGCTGGCAGATAAATTTGATTCTTACCTTCCATCATCATTTATGTCAGTTGAGCAAAAAGGCATATTTTCGTCTTCAGCATACCTTCTTGCGTAGCACACAAAGAATTTATCTCCAACTTACCCATTTACCTATGAACTAATCCAACTTAGGTTTACCAGTTTAGATTGTATTTTACTAAAACCAAGAATCCATCTTCAACAACCAGTTACTGTCTTAATCTATTTCATCCATTTTTGTTGCCAGTCATCAATTCCAATTCTATTTCCTCTAATCCTCTCTTTCCCTGGGTTCCTCTCTGGTGGTGTTTAACTTCATCTCTAATGTCAATATGGTATCTGATACTGATACTAGGACAGCTTAAGCTTTCCTTTGAGAATCTAAACTAACCCTAACTCTCAGCTCCTTATCAGCAAAGCAAGTACATACTGTTTTGTTTGGATAACTATATGACGCATGAACCTGTGCAGAGCCGGTAAGAGACCATGGCTGAAAGCAGGGTTATCATATACCATAGAAAATTTCTGTTTTGCAAAACATCCAGTATCTCTTGGAGGATCTCTAGATTCCCTACGTTTCTATGTTCTCCTCTCTGGCTTTGAGAAATATTTTATTTAACTCCTTTAAACAGACATTCAAAAACGTATCTGCTGTAGAAAGCTCATATTCAAAATAGTTCAGATAAAAATGGCCAGAGTGTTCCTTTGTGTCATTTGGCAATTTCATTTATCACCTCCATTCATGTAATGATTGGACAACAAATTTCCTTCTTCCCTTTTCAGCGAACACACTTGAAATTCCCACAGACATTTTAATACAAAGTGATGTTACCAATATTGTTATTACCATTATTGTTCATCCTAACTCTCTGTTATCAAGTTTAAAACTGATGATTTCACCTTCTGTCTTTAGTTTCTATTAGTAAATGCTATGGTCAGGTGACTGTGGAATTTTGTATGGTCAGGTGTCCAGTTTATATCTAGGCAGACAAGATGGATGATAGACACAGAAAGAAAAAGAAAAGGGGCAAAATTCAGATGGTTAATGGGATCTTCTCCCCCTGCTCCCACTGATTCAATTTCTTGCAGAAGTCTTTTGTTCCCTGTGAATGCAATAGGAAAAGAAAGAAAGAAAGAAAGAAAGAAAGAAAGAAAGAAAGAAAGAAAGAAAGAAAGAAAGAAAGAAAGCTTTTTTTTACAGAGTGTGACATCTCCCACAAATGCTGAGCTCCATTTGGCCCATCATTAGTTCCACATCACAACATGAAACCCAAATCAATTGTTCCCTCATTACAACTCAAGGGATAAAGCCAGCACCCATAGATGTTCATGCAGCACAACCTCAGCATTTTGCATCTCTGTCTTCCTCAGATTCTTACAAACTGCAATATTTCTGGGTCAGAGAGAGTTCATGCAGAGATATCTGGATTGTAATATTCTTAGCTAAGAAAGAGGAGTGTCTGCCTTTGGTCCTCTTTCAATTGTTTTCTGTGGGGGAAAATGGGCTAACAATGAATTATTTTGGAAAGATATTGCTAAACTTTTAATAGTCATGATGAATCTCAGGACAATTGCCAGAGATCTGCTAGGAAACCATACATTTAACCAAGAGGACATATATACTGGAAGGAGAGATAAAAAGGGGCAAAGCTGCATATCTTTCTCAGTTAGAATAGGGTTCTTTAAGTGCAGTCATCCTGAGGGCTACATTGGGACATATGTAGCATGTCAAGGGGTGGAGGCAGGAGGACCAAGATAGATTTTTTTAAAGAGGTGCAAGGCTTAAAATGCTCACTTTTCTTTGTAGATTCCCCAGTGTCAAAATCATAAAATAAACAGCCCAAATGTGTTGGCCCCTCTTAGAAGTGGAGTCTCAAAGCTTCTCAACAGTGGTGATTGGCTACAATAGACAAAAATACACACAAATTCCAACAGCTCCACAGAATTCCATTTTCTGAATTATACTCTGGAAGTCAAACCTCATTGGAGAAGAGTGCCACTGGGGCAATCTGAAGGAAGGAGAGCTATTTGCAAAGCATGAGATCAGCCCTTGAAGAAAATGATCATTCTTTGCACTGTCCTATTACATACGAATTGCTGTTCTTTTCTTCCATAATGACCCTTAAAAGTGGGATAACTTTTGGCTCATCATCAAGCATCATTGAATATACTATTTTGTTCATACAGTTGCCTAAATATAGTTAACTTTTATCATATGCTACTAACTTGCTTTACCAGTGAAACAGCTTTGATCAAGGGATATGGGAAGACAGTTCAGATCAACAAGTTTCCCATACTGAGTTGGGAACCACTGCTTTGTTGCTGATACCCTAATCCAACCAGATTCCATTTTTCCCATGGAGGATTTATATGCATGTATAGCAAAAGATAGGTAAGATTCCTTCCTACATTTGCTGAAGAGGTAATCAGTAGAGTGTGTGGCTGGCAAAAATTTATGGAAGGGAGTGGAGCTAATTTAGATACTCCCTAGCTTTCTCATATGTTATTCTATAGTGTGGAAGAAGATTCATCTGATTATTCCTTAACATGTGTTGCAATAGACCAAATGTTACTATGCAAGACAAAGACACTCGAAACATCATAAACAATTTCAGATCAAGCCCTCCGAGGCTTGATGAGGCTACAGCCAAATGACAAAACCCAAGGACCTGAGGATAGATGTGAAAAGGCTGTTCAATAGTAGTTAATTGAATATTTGCTTTTAGTCAGGGCTTTATGGATTTTTCTCTCTGTCACATATTTGTTTTTGTTTTTGTTTTAATGGGCCCTTTTGCCAATGGGAATATTCATAATTCTTCAATGATCAATCTTGTCCTCTTTCTTTATATAACAGTTTTCAAATACAGATTTTGACTTTTGATAACTTTGTAATAAACTCACGATACTGCAAATATGTTTTGAAAATATTGTCATGATGCCCCATCATGTTATCATGATGGGGCATGTTTAAAGAAGATCCTTCAATTTGTTTTGACATGACAGTTCAGGCTACAGATCAATGTGGTATGCCAATGGACAAAGACCTTAGATTGCTACTAGTCAAAATTCATAATTCTGTAAAACCAGGAAAGTGATATTGGCCAAATTCAAGACTGAGAGAACAAAATGCCTCAATAATGCATAGAATGTTGAGGCTTCCAGGGAAGAAATGGCCAACTGAACACAGCTCCTTTCTTTGTGGAGCCGATGCCTGTAGCAATTAGAGGAGTTAGCCTCAGTTCAGCTCTACAGAATCATCTCTAGATAAAAAAAAGATTGACAAGATCACCCACAGGTACTCCCTACAGAGATTCCCTGTGAAGAGATTGCAATTTAGCAATCTCTAGTGGGTGGAGTGCTCTGGGAGTCAAGGGAAACATCAAGCCCAAGCTGTGGTGTGGAGCCTTCAAACAGACTCTAGATTTGCTTTACTTCCTCTTTTAACTAACATTGCAAACTACCTATGTGTGATTTATTTGGCAATTAAAAACCTCTTGAAAGACAAGTTGCTGTACACCAGGAGAATTTCCAACTATCCTGGGAGAAAGAAGACCAAAGTATTTTTAAAGTTCAAAAAGAAATATTTTAAAGTTTGGAAACAGCAAAAGGGAATTGAGAATGTTGATTGGGGACAATTAAGAGGCTAGATGGATTTGAAACAGGTTTTTAAAGGATTGTTTTAAATGTTTAAGAAAATACAGTAAGTAAATTTGGACTTAATTGCAAGAAAATCTGCCCTGGGAAGGCTTTGCTTATGAAAATAAACATAAATAAGACAGAGCCTTCAAGGTCAGAAGGAACGGAGACTAACAGTATATCTCTTTTCCCATAATGGAGGAGTATCCTTCTTCCAAAGAAGAATTTTTAGCTGTTTGGAATCAGTGTGTCCGGGAACTATTTGTAAAATTGGGGCTAACAGAGGTTGTAGAAGAAGAAAACATTTTACTGGACAAAATAGCAGTGCAGGATGACTTGAATAAGGGTTCTAAAACGGACTTTAAAGAAATGCCGGATTGTAAGAGAGACGTGGAAGATATGGAGAAAGATGCTGTGGATCAGAAGATGGACTCAACGTTGCTTGATTATGAGAATGATATGGAGAAAGGAGCTGAAATGGACTGGAAGAGTGACTTTGAGAATTATCCTATTTTGGAGATAGAGAAGGAAAATACCAAATCTCTGAAATCTTTTCTGAAAATAGATAGGAAGAGAATGATAAGAGATTGTTATCTGGGGTTTTATTTGGAGAAGTGCCTGAAGACTGAGCTTTTCAAAAAGAAGGGAAAGGAATTCAAAGTAGATTTATCAGAATGTGGTTAAACTGTCCATGTTTCGATTTTGGATTGTTAATATTGAATTTTCTTTTTCTGACCAGTACTGTAAGACAAATTTATACCTGTAAAAATGATTTATTTGGTTTAGTTTAAAACACATATGTAATTATTATTGGTCTTTTGTATGCTTAAGGGGACAGATCTTTTAGGTTTCACTTCTCAGAAAAAACTTAGAAGCTAAAATGCACAATTGACCTATTTGTTCAAGCTTAAAATATATAGTTTATTACTACTGGCACTCTTAATTCTTTTGCTGATTAGACTGATTGTTGAATATTTTTTATATTTCAGTTATTGTTTAGGGATGAAAAGGGGGATAAAGAGGGATTTTTATTTTTTTTAGTAATAATAGAGAAGCTGTTAAGTTACTATTTATACATACACTTGTTTGGAGGGAGGGGAAGTCATCTTTTACATTTCTTTCTTTCTCTTTTCTTTCTCTTTTCTTTCTTTCTTTCTTTTTCTTTTTGCTTGTAGGTTTTTTTTAGGTTCGTGTGTGTGTGTGTATAAATCCCCTCTCACCCCTGTGGGTGGTGTGTGTCATCCTCGGTCTTGGGTCCTCTACCAGAGTCCTGGGAGTTTGAGGGTTCTGCACAGTATCTTAGCTGTTCCTAGCACTGCACTTTTCTGGACAGAGAGCTCTGATGTTGTTCCTGGGATTTGTTGGAGCCACTCTCCCAGCTTAGGAGTCACAGCCCTGAGTGCTTCTGCCATCACTGGGACCACTTTAACCTTTACTTTCCACATCCTCTCTAGTTCTTCCTTCAGAAGGCCCTGGTACTTCTCCAGCTTCTCATACTCCTTCTTCCTGATGTTGCTGTCACTTGGCAGCACCACTGCTGTCTTCTGCTCCTTGTCTACTACCACAACGTCTGGTTGATTGGCCAGGACCTGCCTATCCATCTGGATCTGGATGTCCCACAGGATCTTAGCCCTGTTGTTCTCCACAACCTTATGTGGAATCTCCCATTTGGACTTGGGAAGGTCTAGCCCATACACTGTGCAGATGTTCCTGTACACAATGCCAACTACTTGGTTGGGCCGTTCAATATATGCTGTTCCTGCCTACATGTTACATCCTACCACTCTGTGTTGGACTATCTCTGAGGCCTCTTTGCACAATCTGCACCTTGGGTCCTGTCTAGTGTAGTAGACCCCTGCTTCTATGGATCTGGTGCTTAGTACCTGTTCTTGTGTTGCTATGATTAGTGCCTCAGTGCTGTCTTTTAGTTCAGTCCTTTCCAGCCACTGGTAGGATCTCCCAGTGTCAGCCACCTCAGCTATCTGTCGATGGTACATCCCATGCAGGGGTTTGTCTTGCCATGGTACTTCTTCCACTTGAACTTCCTCCCATGTCAGGTGCTGCCTCAGGCATTCTCTCAGCAGCTCATCTTTGGGTGCCATCTTACTGATGTACTCCTGGATCCTCTGGGTTTCATCCAGGACAGTGGCTTTGACACTCATCAGATCCTGCCTGCCCTCTTTGCAGCTTGTGTACAATCTCTGGGTGTCATCTTGGGGTGGAGCTTCTGGGTCTTCACATCAGCAGCCTCTGTATCCTCCTTTGGCCAGTTCACTATACCAGCAGGGTGTCTGATGACTGGTAGGACATACATGTTGATAGTGTGGATCTTGTTCTTCCCATTGAGCTGGATCTTCAGGATCTGTCTTATCCTTTGGTGGTACTTGGATGTTGCTATCTTCCTTGCCTCCTCATTGTGATTCCCATGTGACTGTGGGATACCAAGGCACTTGTAGCTGGTCTCTATGTCTGCTATGTGGCCCACTGGTAGTACCACCCCATCAAACTTAACTACCTTCTCTCTCTTTACTATCATCTGGCCACACTTCTCCTGTCCGAATGACATCCAATGTCCTCACTGTAGATCTGCATCAGGTGGATCAGTGAGTCAATGTCTCATTCACTGTTAGAATACAACTTGATGTCATCCATGTAGAGGTGGCTGATGGTAGTTCCACTCTTGAACTTGTACCCGTATCCAATTCTTGTGATTATCTGGCTGAGGGAGTTTAAGCCTATGTAGAACAGCAGCAGGGACAATGCATCACCTTGGTATATGCCGCACTTGATGGCCACTTGTGCGAGCTGTCTTGAGTTGACTTCCAGTGTTGTCTTCCACAGTCCCACTGAGTTCTTGAGGAAAGTCCTTAGTGTCCCGTTGACTTTGTATAGTGCCAGGCATTCACAAATCTATGTGTGTGTCATTGAGTCATAGGCTTTGCTTTAATCAATCCTGTAGTCAGTCCAATCTATGCTCAGATTGGTCTGCCTAGACCTTGAGTCTCATGTGACTGCTCTATCTCTGAGCAACTGATGTTTTGAGCCTCTGGTGTTGTTTCCAATGACCTTTTGATCTGTGCTTATGTACCGGCCCATATGGGCTTGTAGCTTGGTGGCTAGGACGTCTGATAGGACTTTGTGTGTTGTGAGGAGGCAGGTTATTGGCCGGTAGTTGTATATTGCTGTTCCCTTGTGAGGTTCTTTCATGATCAGCACTGTCCTTCCTTGTGTTAGCCAGTCTGGCTGGGAGCCTGCTGCTCACAGCTGGTTCATCTCTCTCTCTCTCTCTCTCTCTCTCTCCCCCTCTCCCTCTCCCTCTCCCTGTGTGTGTGTGTTTGTGTATTGCATAGAATGTCATTGATCATCCTCCTACTGGTGGTTCCAGGTAACAAATGCTGTTACTGACTTGTATGGATTCTGAGATGTAATTAGTAGTCTTCCTTGCCTTTTCCCTTGACCTATACTTGAAGTGTGAACTTCTGTGTCTTGACTCTGGTGGTTTTATTTGCTTTGTACAATGAAGAACAGCACTCGTGTTTTTTATTTGAGAAGCAGATGCTTATTTGTGGGCCTAAAACTTAGCACATTAAGATTTATGATTTCAGTGGGCCATGAGGAGATGCTTATTTCTTCCTCTTAACAAGGCATTCTAATATCCTTCTGCCCTCAGCATATTTCGTTCTTTTTATATACAGTTGACTTATACAGTACTTGAAATTTGGTGAGTCTCCTTCCAGTGAATTTTGCAGGAATTTTTAACGATAAGAATTTCATTACAGAGTCATACATCTCTAGATTGCAGTCCAAGACCAAATGTGTTATTGATGCTCCACCTTCATTCTTACAGTTGCTGAGCTTTGCTGCCAAGCTGTGTACAAATGAAACATAATTTTTCAGTTAAATGTTCAGTTATCAGAAACAAGGGCTCATTGATTCTCACTCTGTTCTTGCTGACATATCATTTTGTAAGAAAATTAGCATTAAGGAAGCCTGTGTTGGTCAGGTTATCAGAAGTTAGACTAATTTTCCAAGCTTCTGGACATTCTCATTTTCCATCAGCATTTAAGGAAGTAGTAATTTCTCTTGATTAACATATATTCCTTATTTAAAATCATATTGCGGAAATACTTTCTAGAATGTTTTCTTTGGAATACTGCCATCCAGAATTTGTTAAAACTCACTAAACTACATTATTTATTTAATTTGATTTTTCCTGGAAAGTGTTATCTTGTCATTGAAACTATTGAGAGCAGGGTGATCAATATATATGGCCAAGTGAGGACCTGCATGGCATTATTCACCCAGGGACATTATATCCAGCACAATTAGATAATCAAATACAGTAAAATTCATAAAGCATTGTTTGGAAATAAATTACGTATGTATTACTCCCCAAAACTTTAGTAATTTATGAATTTCTGTTAAGCCCATTTCACTCCATTTTTATTAATCTTGAGAGCTGTGACCTATCCACAGATTCCCATTAAATTAAGCTAATTAAAAATTAGAAACACTGAGGGTGAGGAAATGGAATGCATACTTAATGCAAAGTTAAATTAAGGAATACGAAGAAATGGGCAACATTCTGTTTAATATTTAATGCAGTGTTTCTTCCTGATAGAAAAAAAAATGTTCATCCCCATTCACATAGAATAAATATGGATTCCAAAGTATACACATACATGCAAACATTGCCTTCTCCCCACCCCTTTTCTACCATTCTTTTGAAATTCCTCAGATTATATGTCCAAGCTGTACTGGCCTACAACTGTAATAAAATGTAAAATAGGTCCAAGCAGGAACTGCTTCTTAATTTGCATTTAATTTTAAATAGAAATCAATGGTTTGGTAGGGTTACATTGTGAATCTTCCTGAGAAGTGTTGTTTGCCTTCCCCAAAAGTGTATGCAGCAATCTGTGGCCTCCAGTCAGATATACTTTTCAACTGTCATTAAGAATCCGGATGGTTTTTGGAGATCTAAATAAGCTCCATATCTAGATGTAGGTGTCAGATTCTATGTATACTATAACTGCATCCTAACTCAGCATCTATGTCATACAGATTCTGAATGTATAATGGCTGTGCCCATTTAAGAGCTTTGCAGAGTGCTTTTCTTCTGCTCCAGGTCTTTTTTAGATTATGTAATTCTATGGCTCCTTTAAACATATTTGGCAAATTTTGTTCAGCCCAGAAAATAATCCTATTGGATAAAATGGATGTTTTAATCTTCTTGTCTTTATGTGTATTGCTTTAGATCTTACTATGAATGTTTTATTGTTCATGCATATTATGCCACATGTCCTTTAATTTTTATTGTAAGCTAGCATGAGTCTGTATGGAGTCAGTGACATATACATTTCATGCTGTAAATAAATGAATGAACAAATAAAGGCTGATTTACAGACTTTCTCCCCAGTTTTTGCTGTCTTTGGGTTATGGTTTTGTGGGGGTGCTTCTCAAACAGCAAATGCTAGATATTTAACAGCAAACAGGTTAGATGTGATTCCTAAATATCTTACCACTTTGGAGCTGCTTGATCATTACAGAGTCTGAGACTTGATTTAATATAACTGCATCTGCTCTCTGTTGGAAGACAGATTTAGCAGGACAGATTTAGCGTTATATCACTGAGCCCACTTTGGCTGATCCTGAAAAATTTCAGCAGGATCTGATTAATATTGGAGAGAAGACTTCCAGTAACTCACAGGCCTGTAGGCTAAATTGGAATTTTTTTAAAAAAATGGAAGAGGGAAAGAACATACTATTCCTCTATTGTTGCCAGTAAAATTGTGTGTAGGGATAATTAGATGTTCATTAGAAATTGGATTAATAAATTAGGATGCTTATTTTCTATTACAATGATTCTGTATCTTGTACTGTTAGTGTTGTACTCTGTTTCCTAAGATCATAGGACTTTAATACCTTATTAGAGAACCCTATTGTATTTCCAGCATGGGTACAAAATATTGTTATTTAAATGAATCTATGACCCTGGGCAACTGCTGTAGGAGACAGGAAACAAACCCGAGACATGGGATTTTGGGAGAGAATTGTAAAGAAAGTAATCCCATTGCCATGATAAAATATAGTCAAATGAAGAATGTTTATACTATCGTGTTACTGATATGTTAATGTGGGCGGTGAAATCTTCCCATGATGATATCAAGGTGCTCAGGTTGAGAGCCATCTGTCTATCTTATTCAAAGGGTGCTCCTTCATTTGGTAGCCATAAATCAATTATTCACAAGATCTTTGTGACAGACTTTATGAATTGTCTTCTAGTCAGTTGTATTCTCCTTCTCTGATACACGTTGTTTCTCTTAATTCTCTTTGTATGCCACCTAGAGTCATTGTGCAGTCAGTCACCCTCTAAATTGAAATATTAACTTATTAAATTAAAATGCTATCCTCCCAACCCTATACAATCTTGCCTGTAGAGTGTTCAAGAGTTTCAGCACCCCTTTTGGTGTGGGGCCCTGGGATCACTGTATTCTTTGCATGCCATTAAAAAAAAATTGTTCCAAATCTCAAATAGTTTTGGTTCCTTAATGTAATTTCCACAACAGATGTTTCCATGACATCATGAAGGGTCAGTCTCGATTTAAGGTGGCCTTGAACATAACCCTCCCCAAACCTAAAGACACATAGATATACATGCGTACATATACATAAAATGACCCATTTGGGAGTAAGTGACAACATCAGTGTGTAGAGAAATACATCAAATAAAATGAAATACACATCTATAAAAATATCCCTAGAGTTCCTCAGAAACCTTACATAGCAGAAACCTTACATAGCAATATACCTTCAATCCTGATTTTGAAAACCAGCATATTTTAAATGAGAAGTATTATATACTTTTGTGATCAAAACCTGAAAGCTGGGATTCCAGGAGAAATTTAGCCAGCTCCAGATGTGAAGGACCCTCAGAAAACTGCCCTCTGTCAGGCCCATTTTGAATGTGATGGGGTCTGGTGACAGGCAGGAGAAACAGCTGTGCTCTAGGCTGGAACCATTCTAATTTCACTCAGTTCCTGTGTCATAGCACAGTGGGTAATTAGAATGACAGCTCTTATTTGTCTAGTGCTTTTGAAAAAGAAGACCTGAGTTGCAGTGATAGGGCTCTTGCAGGTGGCTGAAGCCATAATATGCTGACATCAGATCAGGAAAATGGGGAAAGAGAGGAGGAAGACTATGTCTCTCAAAGCATCTTTCGGTACTTGCGGGTCATAATAGTTTCAAACACATTTTAAGAATCTACTTAAAATCAGTGTGATTACACTGATCTTGAAGATTAATAAAACTCCTTTGCCTTATCTTACATAAGTTTTATACATTACATTATCAGTTAAAGTATCACTTTAGGTATTCCTACTTTGCCAAAAACATTCAAGCTTCAAAATAAACTTCACAAAGAATTGATTTGTCACTTTTCTGCTTGGATCTGGTTCTGTACAAACTGTATTTCTAATGAAATTGAAATCAATAAAATACTTTACCTCTCAGTTTATACTCAAGCTTTCAACAGCTCTGTCACAGACGATGGACCTGAGGAGACGCACTGAAGCTTTAATGAGAAAATAGTGAAACATCTTGAAACGACAAGGTGTGGGTTTGCAAAGCCCTTCATGCTCCCATTCTCTCCCAGGCAATCAAGTGGCATGTTTCTATATCAAATTGCTAGGACTGAAAAGAAGAAAAAAATAGCTCAACCTCAGCCTTACATTCTACACCGTGTGGTAGAGAATAATGAGAAAATATGACTCTTTCTTAGGATCAGAATGAAAAGCTCTTGAAAACACAAAAGATGGACAATTCATTAAAACAAAGACAAAATTTCTCTGAGCAGAATGTATTTCTTCTGTGAACTCATATATATTCATTTATTCTTGCTTCTGTTTCTCTGATTAGTATGTCTGGATCATTGAAAATCTTCTTTAAATAAATGAAAGTCTGAGAAATGGGGTGAATGAGCCAATCAAACACTTGGGAAAACCAATCAATTAAAATAATAGGAGGCTAAGCTAACACTAAATGTCCCTCTTTTCTCCTGAACTTCCTTCTGGAAGGTGGGGGAAGGATATCTCCTTTTTTTCATAGTCCTTTAGTTTGGAAGTTGCATATCTTGACTGCTAGAAACTAGCAGCTTGCTGCAATCACCTAGTCTGTTTTTAACAGGAGGAGAACATGGCAGTGGGGACAGGAAAAAAAGGAGTTCATTCTCAAGTCCTCTTAAGCATGCCATGCAGATACTCCAATAATTTTTCTTTTAATGTCATATTCTTGTGATGTTGCCTTTGTCCTATCTCCAGCTCACAGCAAAGGAACCTGAAAGTCATCTTTAGCTGTTCCAGCATTAACTTAATGTTTTTCCTCTTCTCTTGCCACAGTTTTTGCCATGGACTGGATGCTTCACTCAACTGGTGCAGTTCCTATTGGCCAATTTAAACTGGGCAGTTGGCTTCCACAGAAGTGTCTGGCCATGTCATGTAGATAATGTAGATAATATCTAGAGTAGATTATGTCTGATACAGTAGCAAACTCAATTGAACAAAATTGACAAGGTGGAACAGGCATTTGTTACCATGAAAGTTCAAGATCTTTCTCAAAAAACTGCTCAGGTCTAACATGGGCTTCTTATAGGTACAGGTTTACCCCTTTTTTGGGAGGAGAGAGAGAGAGAGCTATACAGTACTAAATTAGAAAAGAGAACCAGATTTTCCCAGTTGTACATTGCAGGGTTTGTCACCAAGATCTGCATTACACATTTTCTGCTGCCTCTGACAATAAGAGGGTTCACAAGGTCATAGATTTTAATGTTTCTATTACTTGGGGAGGGCCTCGTTTTGCCCACTGTACAACTTACTTCCAAGCCACAGTCCCTCTCTGCCAGCATGGCCATTCCCTTTCAGTGCTAGTTGAGAATAGAGTTTGCTCATTATCAATTGTATCTTCTCAGTTCATCCCTCCTCAGTTAATCTCTTCCATGCCTGTGACTTGTCAGTGGGACTTTTTGGAAGCCTGCAAGACCGATGTTCAGAAATAGCTTAACAGGCAAGAGGCACAAGCAACAAGCCAGTGGAATCCAACCATCATTTTCCTTAACTTGTCCCTTGTTACAAGAGTGGGAACAGCACCACATAGGCATCAGCAATGAGAGCATCACAATTTATGCTGGCAAACTTTTCTACCAGCTCACCAACTAAGTAAAGCACTTTAAAGCAACTCTTTTGCCCTTTTCCACAAATAGGGGTGTTCAAATAAAGAAATTCGATGGGAGTTCCCTGATTTAGGCTATCCGTGAATGGTTTGAAAAACAGGGAAGGAATGCTCCAGGAGAAAGCATTCCATGACATCCTATATCAAATAAGGTAAATCTGCACTCCTCATTTCCTGAGGCTGCTATTAGCTCTGCAAGGAAGGAAGGTAAGAACAAGTGTGCCACCTGCATTTCCTTCCCTTGCAGAGCCTATAATAGATGGGATGTTGATTGGCATCTTGGTACAGCTCCTCAAAGCAGCATGTGCCTGCTAATTAATAAAATAAAAAGAGACAAGACATTGAATCAGAAGTCTTCCAGGTCAGTGATGGGGCTTTGAGGCTCAAAGCCTGCAGCTTTCTCTAACTCTTACTTGTACCATATAGTTATTCTGAAGATATATAATGGATTTTTCCCAGATATTGTGGTCAGAGAGGGAGGGAGGGAGGGAGGGAGGGAGGAAGGAAGGAAGGAAGGAAGGAAGGAAGGAAGGAAGGAAGGAAGGAAGGAAGGAAGGAAGGAAGGAAGGAAGGAAGGAAGGAAGGAAGGAAAATATAGGTATAGACAGGCCTATATGACTTGTGAATGTCCAAGCTGAACGTAAACAATGAAATATACATAACAGCCTCACCAGAAGGTAGTAAATCTGTTTTGTTATTTTCTTCTGAGAACCTGGATCTTGGAAAGAAGGGGGCTATCTGGTGAGCTTCCATATGTAGTTAAAAGGTTCAAGCTGCACACCAGGATTGGGGGATTGGGGCCATATATGTTTTAGTCTGCCTTTGTGGTGATGGTTCAGTTGAATCCATCTCCATGTGCTATCACACTGCTCCTTCTATATAAAAAGATACTTTTCTTTTTTGTTACATGTTCTAGGCCAGACTGATGAATCTTATGTTAAATAACTCTTATCTGTTAATAAAATCCTTATTATATATAATGTGGCAAAGTTCTGTTCAGCAGCTGTGAACATCTGCAAACTACTGACTCCTGATCTACTCTCTCCTTCTTCTTTAACCTTTGATCATGTATGAATGGTTGTTTATAACTTATCTTTAACATTTTACATTATTTGATTTTTTTGGTATAATTCTATTTTCGTATTGTTAATTTGCTGCACTACAGATTGAGTACCTAGTTTTAGAATTCACTTATAATTAATGTTATGATCTTTCTTTTTCTATCTAATCTTAAGTATTAATTTTAATTCATGGTCTAAGTGTTAATAGAGTGCAGTGTTGTATTATTTTTTTGGTATAATTCTATTTTCGTATTGTTAATTTGCTGCACTACAGATTGAGTACCTAGTTTTAGAATTCACTTATAATTAATGTTATGATCTTTCTTTTTCTATCTAATCTTAAGTATTAATTTTAATTCATGGTCTAAGTGTTAATAGAGTGCAGTGTTGTATTATTTTATTTATAGTTAAGTATGTTACTGGTTAATTTTGTCATATCTTGTTTTGGGCTGGTCACTGGCAAAAAAATAAAGCTATTTATTACATACCCTTTGGTGGGGCTTCACACCTTGAAGGGACCCAATGGTGGACAGCAACCAATATAGGAAGTTATGAACCATTTAATTTCCCAAACTGTCTATGACTTACAGTATTATTGTTGGTTGCACAGTCAGACAGATGTTTAGACTGGATTTGGCATTTTTATCCACCTATCGAGTCCTTCCCAAGGACCTGGGAAAAGCATATGTTATTGTTTGATGGAGTTAAAGGTATTGTTACAGGATATAAGCTGTCCAAGTAAAGCTGCCTTTTGCAATTGACTGATGGGGATTTTGTCAATGCCAATGGTCTTCAAGTGGTACTCCAGATGTTTGGGATTGCACCCAAGGTGCCTATTACTATTGGTACTATCTTTGCTTTCTTTTACCACAGTTGTTTTATTTCCATTTGCAGATCTTTGTATTTATTATTATTATTATTATTATTATTATTATTATTATTATTATTTGCCTTTGAGTCAGTGGTGACTCCTGGCACCCACCTGGACAAGTCCCTGCAGTTTTCTTCACAAGATTTTGAGACGTGGTTTGCCACTGCCTCCTTCCTAGGGCTGAGAGAGCTGGGTTTGTGCCTAAGGAGGGACTAGAACTCACAGTCTCCCAGGTTCTAGCCTGATGCCTTGACTACTACACTGAACTGGCTCATATTCATCATATAGGCTGAATAAATAAGGGCAGAGTATACTCTCATCTTCTTTGGTAAACTGGAGCCAGTCTGTTTCACCATCTCTGACTGGACTGCAAAGATTGTCAGGCTTAATGTTAGTCTACATTATTACAGGAAATTCATACAACCATTCCACATTGCTGGCTATTTTCAACTGGATTGTATTGGGAACTTGTAGCTGGCCAAGGATGCCAATCACTGATGCCAGCTCTAATTAGTATATATTTGAGGATCATAGATCACACAGGCTGGCATCAAGTGACAAAAATATTGATAAATACAGTAGAAAAGTAACATGCTTCTCATGTTCAGATTTAAAGATGGCTTCATGATTAGAGATGATTGGGTTTTAAAGATGCAGATGAAATGCTTGGTTATATTGCCCAACCAATTCTATGCTGAATCCTTGTCCTTTTTAGTTTGTTGAATCTAACATGCAGGTGATCTCTGGGTGAGTCCTCATTTTACAAACTTCTTGACTAAAGCAATGATACTAATCTCAAGAAATTGTGATGAGTCCATTTGTGAAGAATTCTATACTGATCCTAGAAGATTAAAATAACTATTAGCTTGGTGCCAGTTGTTATCATTCCCTTTCCACCTCAAGGCATTTGAGTTGTTAATCAGCTCCAGGCACTCTTGAATAAAACTAATTTTATATAACAGTTTCACCTTGCTCTCAAGCCTAGTTTTGTAGCAGAAATTGTCTTGGCTGTCCAGCTGAATAAGCTTTACCTCTATGCTGCTTCATAAAGCCACATGACCTTGTCATTTCTAAAGGAAACTTCCATGCTGTTTTGCTTTATTCTTCTACAACAGTTTTGTCCAAACTTGGCCACTTTAAGATAAGTGGACTTCAACTCCCAGAATTCCCCAGGCCAACACTGTTCTACAACTACTCCTTTGGGAAAGTTTTTCCATCAGGTAAGAAAAAGATGCATTGTGAACATCAGACACTATAGAAACTTGGACTATATGTCCTATGGTTGTCCAAGGCATGGGTAAGAAGAACCTGGCTTTTTGACCTGGTTCCTTGCCTCTCTGTTTTTCTTCAGTCATAATTTGACACCCTCCCTTACACCCTCAGTTCAACCACTTTTTCCCCACATTGATTTGCTTTTCCTTGAGGCTGTTTTTCACCTACTCCAGACTGTCTTTTTCCTTCTGCTTTAGGGCTCAAGGTTAAGGGAAGGAATCTCCCATTATCAATTTGCTTTAATTAGGTTGTCCCAGTTAAACAGTGGAATACGCTGATATTATTGGGGGTCAGCTTATCTCAGTCTCTACTAATGTTGGCTAGTTCTATGACCATAGAGGCGAAGATGATGCTACACATTTTATTTATTTATTTCAAGATTTATAAGGCCACCCAACTCAAACAGTGTGACTCTGGGGGCATACAACATAAACACAATAATGATAATAACAACAACAACAAAAGAACAATAAAAACTAACAACCAACAAACAATATATAAATACAAAAGCTAAAAGTTAAAACATAAAATGGTAGCCAGGCACAAAACAGCATCTGCATAGTACGTAAGCCTTGAGTCAGAGGTCTCTGATCTGAATATTGTCTTCAGTCCAGGATCCAGGAATTCCTTCATTGTATTAGGGTCAAGGGGCACAGATGGTACACATATGGAGAAAGGAGGGCTAGGTTACTCAAGCACCTCTTTCATTGTGTTGTCATTCTCACTGGGTGTTTTTTTGTTTTTTTGTTTGTTTTTGTTTTAAACTAGAGTGAAGATTGTCTAAGATTTTCTAAATAGCCCAGAGGTCCCTGCATGTACCTCCTTCCCTTGAAATTCCTAGGACTACCATATTTGGACTACTAAACCCCAAATACTAGATACAGCAAAATGTCAGGATTTTGTTACCATCCAATGGTTTTCAAGAGTTTTGTAGCCATGCATTTAAGAAATCACATCACATCAACCTGTGAGGTTCATCACTCAAACCTGTTATATTATAAGTATTTTTGGCCACAGTCTGGGCACAACTTTGTTCACAGCTCAGTTGGGACTGTGTAGCTCCTGCATTACTTTAAAAAGGGTGTAACCTAAATTCTTAAGGAACATATTCCAAGTTCCATGATGTCATATATGTCTTTAACATTTATATGAGAAGCATGCTTACTTTGAAAATATTTGAAGTAGCACTTAGCTCTTATGCAAGCCCTAGCACCTCGCCTGCTTAAATGAAAGGGATCACATCTTTTCAGACCTCTGAAAAAGACTTCAGACTTCAATGTAATCTGCTTTAAGAGACCTTTAGTGATTTTAAACTCGTGTAGAAGCCCAGTAAAAATAGCTAATTTAGTTTGTTGTAGAGAAGTGCTGCACTTGTCTTAGTATGAGGTCCAAAGCACTTCTTCCATTTTTAAAAAATATATGTGTACATATTCCTGTCTTAAAACCTTTGGAAAGAGGATTAATTTGTTTAACTCTTTTTAAATAAGGCCCTGTATAGAGACACCTGCTTCCTCCGTTTTGGCAGAAATTTGCCTGAAACTGTCTTTGTACCAAGATGTTCTTTTTCATCTGTAAGGAAAATACAGAACAGTTTCCAACAAAGATTTGCTTGAGTAAAGAAAAGAGAAATTCTCTGTCATGTGTCAACAGCATTCATTGCCTCCACAGGCTTTTCAAAGGCTTGATTTTTAATGCTGTTTATTGATGTCACTGTGTAATCTCCTTTGGAAATTTATGCAATGCCTCATCAAAAATTCAGAGCCAAGTGCACCATCAGCTCGACATCCTTTCTCCAGTGGCACAAGCCCATGTAACTTGAATTGCCATGAATAATTTGCAAAGCTATATACGCCAACTGTTGCACTGGGAGACAAGGTTATGTTACCAATTTTGATGAAAAGAAATCTCCATTTTATGTGCTTGACTGCTGATGCAAGCTTTACTTTGCCCTAAGAATTACACTCATTCATTATTGGGTTTCTTCTTTTTTTTAACTAGTCATTTATTATCCCTAAGAAGCATTTATGAAATTAAGTTAATCAAGGATAGGCTTTAGACTGCCATAAGATTCTCTATAGGTCATAATTGCATTCAAGTGAGGGCACACTAAGGGTTGCGTCTTATTTTATAGTCAAGTATCTTTTAGGATCAGGAAAGTAGAAAACCTAATGCCATAGAGCATTCATCTTAAAGATTTTAGATCCATAAGTGGATTATTCCCAAATTGTACTCCATCAAGTGCTGTGATGAAAATTTCTTCAGCACTTTTTTTCCAAACCATTCTCATTAACGATTGAAACTGCCTCATTAAAGGTCCTCCCCAATGTAATTTTAACAAAATCAGTGAAATTCACAGGAGTAAAGAGCTTGTACAAGGAGAGCCTGGTTAGTCAATGGTAGCAAAAAAAAAAAAAAAGAAAAAAAATCAGAAGGATTTTTACCAATCTATGTCAACATTTGTATGTCTGACCTGGAACAATGTTTTCTCAACTCTTACACCCTTAAACCCCTCATTTACTTGAGATTCACTGATGAACTTTCAAAATCTGGACCTGCAGAAAGGAGTCTCTCATCAAATTTCATCCTGACTTCAATAACTTCCACCTTATCTTCAGCCTCATGCTTGACTAATCTACAGAACAAGTCTACTTCCTTGATGTCACAGTAAATCTACACAATGGACACATAAACACCAACTTATACAGGAAGTCTACAGATTGTTATGCATGCTTCCAGCTTCCACCCAGAATACATCAACAAATCTGCCATCTATAGCCAGCCCCTACGCTACAACCAAATTTAATTTTGACCCACTTGATGGAGATCCTCAACTGATGGAATGAAACCAGACATCCAGGGGAATAAATTACTCTCCCGATGAGATCAATAGACAGATCAATAAAGCCAGATTGATTCCCAGGGAGGGCCTATTAAGGACAGACCACAAAAACAGAAAAATAGAATACCACTGGTTGTCACTATAGCTCAAAACCCAAACCCATTATTATTAAGCCACAGCCCATACTGGACAAGCATACTGCACTTTTTCAGGCACTGGATGGCAAGCCCATACTTGCAAATAGACAAGCACCCAGCATGAAGCAGGTTCTCAAACAACAACCAACAACTAGACAATGATGTGAACATGGGAACCAGACACTGCAAATAAATCCTGATGTCTAGCGTGCCCCCACATCTACATGAGCAGCACCATCACAGGCCATAACAAGTCCACACACAAGATCAGAGGCACCTTTGCATACTTTTCCTCTTATGTGATATATGCCATCATCTGCCAGCAATGCCCTTCTGAATTCTATGTAGGACAAATGGGACAAACTTTGTGCAAAATGATTAATGGACCCAAATTTCACATCAAGACTCAAAGCAAGGACGAAATAATATCAGAGCAGTTCAACCTCCCAGGACAGTATTGTAGATCTCAAAGTGACTATCTTGGAAAAATGAGACTCTAACGTCATCACTGAGTGAGAGATTGCTGAACTAACAATCTCAAAAGACCTCAAGAAATATAGTGGGTTGTTAACACATTATAATTGTAAATTGAGAAGGTAATGACAATTTGTCTCACATGTAACCTGCATCTGTATAACCAACGTGTCTTCTGTCCCCCCCCCAACCTATCCCCATTTAAATCCTATATCAGCCTAGCCACTCTATGCATCCAGTGAAGTGAACTCCAGACTCCTAATAAGTAAAGAGCAAGGTTCTTGAATTTACTTTAGTTTTAAAGCAGCTCTAGTATATGTGTAAGCATGTTCCTGTCTTCCTTTATGTAATTATCTTTCCAATGGTCTGCAGGTTACTTGAATTCCCACATTTGATTTTAATCCCAAGGACAGACATTTTGAGCAAACTGCTTTTTCCTTTCCCCTGATGGATGTAAAAGAGGCTATAGAGTAATTTCTAAAAAGAAAATACCAGCACCCTTGGTCAACTTCTAGCAAAGCTGAGAAACATTACCAAGAGAAAAAGCGCTACTGTATTCCTGTTGGATATATCTAGCTAAGCATTAGTTTCTCCCTACTCCCATAATGCATTTTTTTAAAAAAGAACATTCTCCTTTCTGTTATAGTTATAAAGCCTGCTTCACTAATCATTACTGAGGTTAGATTCCTGATCTCAGGACTGTTTTCTTTCTCACGCACAGAGAGAGAACACTTCAACCTCCAACAGGATAAATGGATGGATTTGAAGGGGATAAATAGACCATGTGTAATCAACTTTGAGTGTTCTGAGCTATGATACCAAAATCCTGAGACACACTGTTTAGATTAAAGGCAGCAGTAAGGACAGCATTATCTTTGAATGGACCCAATTTTGTTTTAAGCAAGGCCCAAGAAAGTGGTGCTGGTTCTTGATCATTTGCCAGCTTAGGAGATCTTAGAAGATCCCACTAACCTTTAATATAAAATTAATTAATATGGCAAATCAGGGTTAAAGGCTGAAAATGACCAGGATCAAGGAAAGAAAGCTTATCCATTTGAGAGTTGTCGGAAAAAGGAATATTGGGGGGTGGTTTCATATCTGAGATGTGAAAAGCTTACTTTGCAACATTACTTTTTCAGCTTAAAAGCAACTGTGTCCCTCATGCTATTCCTATCCAACCATCGTATCACCTGACCACATAATAGAATGCTAATCGATAACATTTTAGATATAAAACTCTTAGTCCAGTATGGTGTGATGCCCTGTTATAAGACCTGGGTTCAGTCCTTTTATAACCATTATCTCCAATGAGTAGTTCTGAGCATTCAAAGCTCAAAGTTTTGAGATCCTCTGTCTTGCATAGGGGGGGGAAACCCATAAATATGGCTTTATATGTGTCTGGATGCAAGCTGTGCCTATCCATATTCTTTTTCCCCACTGTAAATAGAATAACATTTATTAAAAGCTACTATCACATGAATGTAGGAAACTTAAGAAATCATCTCTATGCTTACATTTTTGTGATAATATTTATTTACATTTAGTATGAGGTATAAACACAGTGACAAATGATCTGTGGATAATCATTCTTCCTGGGTTTTTAACATATGTGCTAGTCAATTCTGCAGAAATTAAATGATGGTATTCATTTCAGTATTTTATTCAAAATAGTTTAGATTGACTTGGGGATTAAAACAAAATCTCAAGGAGACTTTGATCAAAAAATGTAAAGGGACAAGTGATTCTTTGGTATATACAACCCCAGCTTCAAATAGTCTTCATTTGCTATAATTTATCAAATTTCTCCTGGAAAGAAAGCCCACTGGACTCAGTAGGAGTTTTGCATATGATATGCTTACTTAGTTCCTATTATATATAACAGTTACATTGCCTTTCTCCTTTCCTTTCCTTTCCTTTCCTTTCCTTTCCTTTCCTTTCCTTTCCTTTCCTTTCCTTTCCTTTCCTTTCCTTTCCTTTCCTTTCCTTTCCTTTCCTTTCCTTTCCTTTCTCAAACCAACAGCATGAAATTCTCCTCTGTTATCAAATGTGTTGTTCATTCGGTTTAGCCTGCTCTGACATATACAAAGTCAGCACAACCCCTAGTGGCCGAACATAGTACATACATAAACATTTTTACACAGAAGTTAGAGAGAAATTTGGTTTAGAACTCCTTGGCAGATAGATAGATAGATAGATAGATAGATAGATAGATAGATAGATAGATAGATAGATAGATGGATGGATGGATGGATGGATGGATGGATGGATGGATGGATGGATGGATGGATAGATAGATAGATAGATAGATAGATAGATAGATAGATAGATAGATAGATAGATAGATAGATAGATAGATAGATAGATGAAATTACGCAGAGAACATGATGTTTTGCAAGAGAAGTTGCAAAAATAGTTTTAGATACCTGGCAGATATTTCTTGCCAGTTTTGACAAACAATAGATTCAGTGCAGTAAAGAAAAACGGTTGTGGATGAAGTAAAGATCAGGAGGGAAGTAGGATAACAAACTCCCCAGTTTCTAAAACTAAATTATATAAAATCCATAAAACGTTTCTCAAATCAGATGTGACTGTCTGGCTTAACTATTACATCTCTCTCCAGAGATGTGTTTTTATAGAAAGAATCAGTTAAATTCAGTAATTTCTATTTCATTTGCTGTAGGCAGGACTTCCAATGACTTTTAAAATATTATGTGATAGTTATATAAGAAAATGGACTTCCTGGATCAGTTTGTTAATGAATGGAAAAACATCACTTATGGTTATGCCTGAGAATGTAATTTGGGCTTCACACAAGATTTAGGAAAGTCTAGTTAGGGTAAATAGAGATGTCTGATAGGTAATTCCTCTCAGACTTATTTAATGATTGGTGATTCATACAATGGATAAAATTGATATGTAAATTTTTGAATATACTGGATGTTCATCAGTCTTAATTTATTTTAGATTCCAAATAATAAATTGTGACAAACTACCCTCTATAGGAGGAGTGGAAAACCTATCAATCTCATCTAGTATAGCTAGTGATCATAGGTGCTGGAAACTGTAGTGAAAGTCATGGATCTTCTCATTTCACAACTAAGAGCCAAGGGTAGGGTAGGAGACAGGATTCTAAGTTTCTGATCAGGTCCATGTACGTGTCTTTAAGCTTAATTCTACTAATTAATTCTAGGATTTGCATGGCTTTTTCCTACATCTTGTATCACATACTCGTGATAGAAGGCACATGGCTAAGCTAGATCCTGTGTCAGTTCTTCTTCGTATTTGCCAAAATGTTTTATGCAAAAACTTCCTGAAAAATCAGAGCTGTCTATTGTTCCATTGAGGTTAAGTGCTAGATGACCGACCTTCACCATCTTTAATTTTACAAAGATGTGCAGATCTGCTTAGCTTCACTCTAGTTATTGAGGCTTATTGTTTATAATAGAGAAACTTGTGTTGTCCTAGATGATGATGATGATGATGATGATGATGATGATGATGATGATGATGATGATGATGATGATACCTAGTATTTTTGGGGTGTTGTGAGCATGCCTTTTAACTCATGTTATTAAAATGATTCAAAGGAGCAAAGCTGGAAGACTGATGTGGCACTTTGTCAAGCAAAGCAGCACTTCTGAAGGAGGATGGCTATAGACCGGAGTATCTGTATGCTGTTGCATTGGAATATATCTGACTGTAGCAATTGGTATATGATTCATACCCAGAAACCAACACTGAGTTAAGACTGTTAGTGGGTGACCAGGTTTAATTCCATGCCAAGCAAAAAAGAAAATCCTTCATATGCTTATGCATATCAATTGGATTACACTTTGAGGATCTTCAAACCAAGGTATATTTGTGAAAGAGTAAGAAGAGCCAGTTAAGACATCAGACTAGAAACTAGGAGACTGTGAGTTCTAGCCCTGCCTTAGGCACAAAGACAGCTGGATGACCTTGGGCCAGCCTGTCTCTCTCAGCCCTAGGAAGAAGGCAAGGGTGAAGCCTATGCAGTGGGATAAAGAAGAATTGCAGAGAAATCAAATTTTACAACAATATTTGAATGAATTAAAGTTTAAGATTTTTCAGAGGTAAAAGGAAGGAATATAAAGTTGGTTTATTTGATTAAGGTTAAAATGTTTTTATGAAATTCTGGCAACCTTTTATGGCCTATTTGCTGCAGAAATTGTTCTGGATTTGCTTATAGATAAGGGACAGGTTATGGGAAGAAGATATATCTACTTGCAATCTTATAGGTGGTGAAGAGTTACCAAACTTCTTGTGATGAAGATTGGAAGTCACTTATTTTTATATTTCTTTTTTTTTTTAATTTCACCCTTACCTTTTTCTTTTTCTATTCTTTCTTTGCACTTTTTATTCTCTCTTTTTACTTTTCTTTCTCTCTCTGAGTTTAGTTTGTATTAGCTTTTATTATTGCAATTAAAATTTAAAAAATTATCTATCATCTATCTATCTATCTGGAAGAAGGCAAGGCCACTTTTGAAAATGTTGCCAGGAAAACTTCAGGGACTTGTCCAGGCAGTCACTATATATATATATACACAAACACACACACACACACACACATACACACATACATACATACACACACACAGTGTAACATTTCTGCAGTTTTGTCCTGGGTGATATATATATATATGTGTGTGTGTGTGTGTGTGTGTGTGTGTGTAATGTATGTATGTAGTGGCTAGTAGCTAGATAGCATAGTAGTTAGGGTGCCACACTTTGACGTGGGAGTCCAGGGTTTGAATCCCACCTGGTACTTACCTTACCAGTAGGGATCCTTGGCAAAGACCCCCTAAAGCTTCACCTGCCTATCTTGGGTATGAGAGTGACACTGAGTCATGCTGGTTCAGACATCATCCGGATTAACAAGGTCCATGCCAAACTTTGGAGAACCAGGACAATCTAATGATAAATGGGCTTGTCAGAACCTGCATCACCCAACTGTGGTTGTTTTCCATTGTATTGCATTTGTTGGGAGTTGGATTGATTTGTTTCTGCCACTTGTACCTTGGGGGGGGGGGGGGTGTGGCTGTTAATGATTGTAATGGGAGTTGGGAAGCAGCTTAACCATATATGGGCAATTTAGACTGGCTTGATTGCTGGCAAGGCAGCTGGGGCCCAAAGAGCCCGGAAGAAGCTCGGGGAGGAAGGAGAGAGGTCAACAACAAGTGAAGAGGAGTCACGACGCCAGGCAATAAGAGGAGGAGGGATAAATAGAGGGAGGTTTACCCAAGGCGTGAGTTTTAGCAATGTTCTGTTTACAAGCTACATGTACCTCTTAATAAAGAAGTATTTATCTGAACCAAGACTGGTTACGTGAGAATGCTTCAGAACTGAGAGTTGGACATCGTGGACTTGACATTTTGCTAAAACTCCTTGATACTGGATTTCACCCGAGAGGAAACTCTACGAGAAATTTCCAGCAACTTAGCATGGCCTCGGAGGAACTGCAGAAAAGTTCACCAGAGGCACCAGCAGAAGAGGAGGAATGGCAAATCCCCCTCACTGAAGCTCTAGCGGGTGCCAGACCGAAGAACCCAATGAGGCAACTGGCCCACCGCTGGGACCCACCGAGAGACCTGAGCATCTGGGAAGACGCTGGAGGGTTCACCCCTGAGGTGCCAGCCCGGCCTCGATGGTTGAGGGCCATGGGGACCGTGACCAAAGCGGCAAAGCCATGGGATGAGGAACAACAGGTGAGGGAGCTGGAAGGCGAAGTGCGCACACTGAGGAAGGAGTTGGAGAAGCTGAGGGTTCTGGCGCAACCCCCTACAGGGGCCGGTGCCACTCGACCAGCCCTCCCCAATGGCTCCGCTGGAACCACCGACCCTTCCCCCTCATCAGGCCCCGGCCCAAACCCCCACAGGACGTGGCAGGGGAGCGGACCAGGAGCAAGCCGCCCAAAGACCTCAACAGGCGGAAGGGGACCTGTTGTGAAGATGGGGGCTGGTAGAAAAGTACGACGGAGACCCTGCCCAACTGCCCGCCTTCCTGAACCAGGTGAGAATCTGCATGGGCACATGTGGGCACCTGTTTGCCAGCAATGCCTGGAGGGTGCTGTATGTGTCCCGCTTCCTGGTAGGCGTGGCAGCTGAGTGGGTGAATGACTTGAATGAAGCGGAGGCCCTGGAACTGGGGGACTTTGACCGCTTCATCACCGCCCTGCGGGACTGGTTCAAGAACCAATGTGCACACTCGCATGCAGTGGAGCCAATCCAGGAGCTGAAGCAGGGGGCGCGCTCAGTGACCAAGTACACGCTGGAGTTCAAGCGCTTGGTGGCGAAGCTGCCCGACTGGCCAGAAGCGTTCCTCGTGCAGCTGTTCCAGGATGGACTGGACCCACGGCTCTTCGAGAGGGCCGTGGTGCGAGGGTGCCCGGAGACCTTGGTGGGATGGATCACCCATGTCTCTGTGTTGGAGGCGCAACTGGCCAGAGTCAAACCGCATGGCGCGGAGGCAAGATGGCGGCCCCATAGCGCCGCACAGCAAATGGGGCGGAAACCGGCAAGGAAGGAGTTAACCCCCTCGGCAAGGCTGCAGGCCGCAGGGAAAGCCTGCTTCATGTGTGGCGAGAAGGGGCACTTCGTGGCGGCCTGCCCCCAGAACCCCAGGCTACAACCCGCGGAGAAAGGGAAAAAAGCTGAGAAACCTGCAAGAGTGATGAAAGCCCCACGGAAAAGCACAGCGGCGAGAGGCGAAGAAGAGAGGCTGAGAATGGCCTACCTCTCAGACAGCGAGGACGGACGGGAGAGCTCCGGCGAAAGGGAGGAGAGCCCAAGGTGCGACCAGCCGATCCCGAGCAAATCGATCGAGGACATCCAGGTGAGTCCCATGACGTATGAGGTAGTGGTCCGTGCTCCGCGATTGACTCGTCGGGCCCGGCTCACAGCATTGCTTGATTCAGGTTGCTCCCGGAATTTGATCAGCCCTGTGCTCGTCACCGGATTAAATTTGAAAGTGCATCGGCTGAAAACACCCATAATCTTCAGGCAAGTGGATGGAACAATGGTGGGGGGAGGTGCGGTCCGCTACTATACCAAGGCTTTTGAGTTAAAAGTCGGAACGCACCGGGAGACTTTAAAGTGCCTGGTCGCACCGCTGGCTAGTTACCCCCTCATTCTGGGAATGTCCGGGCTGGAACGGTGGGACCCCCGCATCAGCTGGTGGGAAAAGACTCTGGCCTTTCCGGATGGTGGGCATGGGATTGTGCAAGCGGAGCCCAACCCAGGAGGGGAGCTGGGGGCAGCAGCCCTGAAGGAGCAGCACCAAGGGAGGAAGCCCCACTTGGGGGGAGGGAAGAAAATCCCCTGGCAATATAGGGACTTGGCGAAAGTATTTAGCAAAAAGGAATCTGACCAACTACCACCACATCGCCCCACAGACTGTGAAATTGAGATGGTGCCAGGAGCATAGTACCCAACCCCAAAGATGTACTCAATGACCCAAAAGGAAATGGGGGCGTTGAGGGAATTCATTGACAAAAACTTGAGCAGAGGCTTCATAGTGCCCGCCAAATCCCCCCTGGCAGCGCCAGTACTTTTCAGAGAAAAGAAAGATGGAACTTTACGCTTATGCACGGACTATAGAGGATTAAATGCAATATGCACAGAGAACAAATACCCTCTCCCATTAATAAAAGATTTAGCCCAGTTGGCAAAAGGAATTTTTTTTACCAAACTAGATTTGAGAGAGGCATATTTCAGGGTGCGTATAAAAGCTGGGCACGAATGGTGCACCGCATTCCGCTGCGCACTGGGACACTACATGTATCGAGTCCTCCCATTCGGATTAAAAGGCGCCCCTGGGGTATTCATGCAACTGATTAATGAGGTCTTGCACGAATTCCTCTACCGAGGAGTGTTGGTGTACTTGGATGACATTTTAATCTACACCGAAATAATGGAGGAACACGTGAAATTGGTCAGGAAAGTGCTGGAGAAACTGCTAAATTCGCAGTTGTATGCAAAATTATCCAAGTGTGAGTTCCATAAGGATTGCATTGACTATCTGGGCTACAGAATATCTAATAAAGGAGTGGAAATGGATCCCAATAAGGCACGGGATGTCCTAGCCTGGGAGGCCCCAAAAACCAGGAGACAACTGCAAAGTTTCCTTGGCTTTGCCAACTTTTACAGACAATTTATTCCTAATTTTGCACAAGTAGCCCTCCCATTGACTGATCTTTTTAAAATGAAGGACAAACCCTCGGCAGCTGCAAAAGCCCCCAGTGCCTCTTTAAAATGGACAGCAGAATGTCAGGAGGCTTTTGAAACCCTCAAGAAATTATTCACTGTTGAACCCATCCTAAAACACCCAGACCCAGCAAAGCCTTTTGTTATTCAGGCAGATGCCTCTGATGTAGCAACTGGAGCAGTCCTCTTACAAAGGGATGAGGAAGGTGTGTTAAAACCATGTGCTTACTTATCTCGCAAGTTCACTGAACCTGAGCGGAGGTGGCTAGTATGGGAAAAGGAAGCTTTCGCAGTGAAACGGGCTTTAACGAATTGGAAACATTTGCTGGAGGGAGCAGAATAAATTTTTGAGGTTTGGACGGATCATAAAAACTTGGAGGCTTTGACATCGCCCAGAAAGTTGTATCCTAAACAAATAAGATGGGTGCAATTCTTCAGCAGATTTAATTTTACTTTAAAATACTTCCCGGGAGGGCAGAATTTCTTGGCTGGTGCTCTCTCCAGGCTGCCCCAGCACAATAGCCAAAGGGAGAAGGTGGTGTCAGCTGTAATCCCCAACAGGCAGGGGCCAGAAATGGTTGCTGCAGTCACTAGATCACAAAGTACTGCCACCAAAACCCTCCTCAAGTCAGAGTTATTAACGGACTTAAATAGATTCCTGGAACAGGATGAGTGGTTCCAGGAGAATAAGGAGGAACTAACCCAGAGAGAGGGGGCATGGTGGAAAGCAGATAGACTGTACGTGCCCCAGGAGGCTCGCAAAATGGTACTACAAAGGTGCCATGATGAGAAAACAACAGGACACTTTGGCTTTGTCAAAACTTTACATCTACTCCGCAGGCAATTTTGGTGGCCTTCGCTCAGGAGAGATGTGGCAGAATATGTAACTACCTGTCCTGTATGCGCTATGGCCAAAAGGCAAGGGGGGAAACCCTGTGGGTTATTACAAACTGTGGCCTGCCCTGAAAAACCATGGAAAGAAATAAGCATGGATTTTATTGTAGACCTGCCAGAGAGCAGGAAAATGACTGTAATTTGGACTGTTACTGATCTCTTCTCTAAACAAACTCACTTCATCCCGTGCAAAGCCATCCTTTAGCGCCTGAACTAGCTGCCTTGTTTATCCAACACATATACAGATTACACGGTTGTCCTGAAAGAGTGATCAGCAACCGGGGGGTCCAGTTCTCCTCTAAATTCTGGAAGGCATTTTTAACCCTTTTGGGGTCTAAGCAAGCAATGAGCTCTTCCTTTCATCCTCAGACGGACGGAGTGACAGAGAGGAGGCATGCGGGGTTGGAACAATATTTGCGATGTTTCATAAACCATCAACAGGACAATTGGGTGGAATTATTACCTTATGCTAAAGTGGCTTACAATAATGCTGTCCACGATAGTACTGGACTGTCACCTTTCCAAATTATATCAGGGCAAGACTTTGTACCTATACCTGAACTTCCTCACGCTCAAACAGGGGTTAAAACAGTAGATGAATGGGGGGACAGGATAAGGAGATTGTGGCCTATCGCTGAAAAAGCGATTGCAAAAGCTAGAGAAAGTTATAAAGCACAAGCAGATAAGAAGAGAGCACCACATGAACTGTGGAAAGTGGGGGACAAAGTGTGGTTATCTACCAAGAATCTGAAATCTTCCAGGGCATGTAGAAAGCTTGATAACAAATACATAGGACCTTTCACGGTGGATAGAGTAATTAACCCTGTGTCTGTACGCTTGAAACTCCCCAAAACCCTCAGGAAGATTAATCCTGTCTTCCACAGTGAACTATTGAAACCCTACAAGGAATCTGATAAATGGAGGCCGGCAGTGGCCCCTCCTGAACCTATTATGATCGAGGGGGAACAACACTTTGAGATCAGGGAAATATTGGACTCTAGAAAATTCAAAGGAGACATTCAGTATTTGGTACAATGGAAACATTTCCCTAAATCACTGGCTGAATGGGTCTCCAAAAGACATGTTAGAGCTCCTGACTTAATTTTGGACTTTTATAAGAATTATCCTAACAAACCCAGGTGAACGTGTTGAACTCTATGGGATGTATGTTTTCATAATTCCAGTTCCTCTTTTTCTTATTTCTAAGGCTCCTGGCCAGCGTGGTGAAGAGGGGTTTTTTTTGGGGGGGGGGCAGTATGTCAGAACCTGCATCACCCAACTGTGGTTGTTTTCCATTGTATTGCATTCATTGGGAGTTGGATTGATTTGTTTCTGCCACTTGTACCTTGGGGGGGGGGGGTGGCTGTTAATGGTTGTAATGGGAGTTGGGAAGCAGCTTAACCATATATGGGCAATTTAGACTGGCTTGATTGCCGGCAAGGCAGCTGGGGCCCAAAGAGCCCGGAAGAAGCTCGGGGAGGAAGGAGAGAGGTCAACAATAGGTGAAGAGGAGTCACAACTCCAGGCAATAAGGGGAGGGGGGATAAATAGAGGGAGGTTTACCCAAGGCGTGAGTTTTAGCAATGTTCTGTTTACAAGCTACATGTACCTCTTAATAAAGAAGTATTTATCTGACCCAAGCCTGGTTGCATGAGAATGCTTCAGAACTGAGAGTTGGACATCGTGGACTTGACAGGGCTATTGAGACAAACCATACATGGATGAGGCAAGAGAAACTGGGATTAATGGAGTGCTACTACAACAGTAGACCTAATGAGAGGGGATATATGAAACATATGAGGGAACTATGGATGGACAGATGACCTACCTCACACTAACTGAGAAACAGCTAGTTACCTAACACTTCAACATAGTGAAGAGGAAGCTGCTCTCACAACTTGAGATAGACCAACTCCACATTACAACCCAGACTCAAGCAGACCTGGAAGAACAACTGGATGTGCAGCCAACACCTGAAGCTGGAATGTCACTGCTATCCCCTCCATTACAGAGCACAGCAGCTGATATGAGGCATAAGATCATGGATAAAGTAGCTACAGTCAACCCTTGAGACTGATTACCAAGGCTCAATGGAGAAGTAACATCAGATAGTATGCTAGAAGATGCCATTAGATCCCTCATGACAATCCCTACTACCACCATAACTCAAATCAATGAACTAGTATACACTACAGTCACTGTAATCCTGGAGATGCTTGGCTACATGATCAAGAATAACAGTAGTACATGCCCCCCTCCCCTTGAAAATGAGGTTGGAGGCTAAGATCAAGATCAACTCAGAGAGAAGTTGACTAACTGGTGGAACTACAGAAGGGTCTGGAGATTAAAGATAAGACTTGGCTACTTAAAAAATGCAAGTGTCTGACTGTATCTGAAGCCATAGAGGCTGCTAAACAAAGGCTCATAGCACTGGCTGCCAGGCTAAGGAGATACACGAGAGAAGATACATGCCCTGTTCTCCAAAGAAGCATCCAAGATGTACTCCCAACTGCAGTGCAGCAACACAGTAACAGCAGAGCCACCAACAGCAGAAACTCAACAGTGCTGGAAGAACATATGGGAGAAAGAGAAGACACATAACACCAGTGCAAAGTGGCTGCAGGAACTGAAAGCAGACCACAGCAATCTCCAGAACAGGAACCAGTCACCATCACAGTAGCAGACATTCAACAGTGGGTCAAGAACATAAAGAGTTGAACAGCACCTGGCCTGGTCATGATCCACACCAACTAGCTAAAGAAACTAACAGCAGTGCATGAATGCTTAGCAGCACAGATGAACCAGCTGCTAGCAGCAGGCTCCTACTCAGACTGGCTAATACAAGGAAGGACAGTGCAGATCATGAACTCCCCCCCCCCCCCCCACAAGGAAACAGCACCATCCAACGATGGGCCAGAAACCTGCCTCCCCACAACATGGAAACCCCTATTAGGCATCATAGCCGCCAAGCTACAGGACCATAAGCACAGCTCAGAAGGCATTGGGAATAATACCAGAGACTCAAAACACCAGTTGCTCATAGATTGAGCAGTTGCCTGAGACTCAAGGTCTAGGCAGACCAATCTGAGCACAGCCTGGACTGACCACAGGAAAGCCCATGACTCAATGCCACACACATGGAACTACGAATGCCTGGTGCTATACAAACTCAACAAGACACTAAGAAACTTCCTCAAGAACTCAATGGGACTGTGGAAAACAACACTGGAAGTCAACTCAAGACAGCTTGCACAAATGGCCATGAAGTGGAGCAAGTACCAGGGCCTGAAGACGGAACTAGAGAGGATGTGGAAACAAAAGTCCAAAGTGGTCTCAGTGGTGGTAGGAACACCCAGGGCTGTGACTTCTAAGCTGGAAGAGTGGCTCCAGCAGATCCCAGGAACACCTCAGAGCTCTCTGTCCAGAAGAGTGCACTGTCTCTGCATAGGCTTGAACCCCTTTAGCCAGATAAGCACAAGGACTGGATAAGGATACAAGTTCAGGAGTGAAACTACTGTCAGTCACCTCCTCTTTCCCTCTCTCTCCCTCTCTCTCCCCCCCCCCCTCTCAAATTTATATATGCCATCCATCTCACTAAAGTGGTTCACTAAAAGTCAGTGTAGAAGTGACATGGATGACATCAAGCTGTATGCTAAGAGTGAACAAGACATCAACTCATTGATCCACCTGACATGAATCAACAATATAGTGACACTACACTGAGGACATTGGGATGTCATTTGGACTGGAGAAGTATGGCCAGATGGTAGTAAAGAAAGGGAAGGTAGTTAAGACTGATGGGGTGGAACTACCAGTGGGCCACATAGCAGACATACAGACTAGCTACAAGTGCCTTCATATCACACAGTCACATGGGAACCACAATGAGGAGGCAAGGAAGATAGCAATATCCAAGTATCACCAAAGGGTAAGACAGGTCCTGAAGAGCCAGCTTAATGGGAAGAACAAGATCCATGTCATCAACACGTATGCCCTGCCAGTCATCAGATACCTTGCTGGTATAGTGAGCTGGCCAAAGGAGGACATTGAGGCTGCTGATGTGAAGACCTGGAAGCTCCTTACAACGTATGGAGGTATCCACCCCAGGTCCAACACCCAGAGACTGTACACCAGCCAGAAAGAGGGTGGGTGGGGTCTGGTGAGTGCCAAAGATACTGTCCTGGATGAAACCCAGAACATCCAGGAGTACATCAGTAAGATGGCACCCAAAGATTAACTGCTGAGAAAATGGCTGAAGCAGCAGCAGACATGGGAGGAAGTTCAAGCAGAGGAAGTGCCATTGCAAGACAAGACCCTGAATGGGATGTACCATCAACAGATAGCTGAGGTGCTGATGCTGGGAAATCCTATGAGTGGCGGGAAAGGGCTGAACTAAAAGACAGCACTGAGGCACTGATCAAAGCAGCACAAGAACAGGCACTAAGCACCAGATCCATAGAAGCAAGTATCTACCACATCTACCACATAAGGCTAAGGTGCAGAGAGTGCAGAGAGAGGCCTTAGAGACAGTCCAACACATACATAGTGGCAGGGTGTAAGATGCAGGCAGGAACAGCATACACTGAACAGCACAACCAAGTAGCTGGCACTGCGTACTTCCCCTGAAGAGGGAAGTAGAGAGGATGTGGAAAGAAAAGGCCAAAGTGGTCCCAGTGGTGGTAGGAACACTCAGGGCTGTGACTCCTAAGCTGAGAGAGTGGCTCCAACAGATCCCAGGAACACCTCAGAGTTCTCTGTCCAGAAGAATGCAGTGCTAGGAACAGCTAAGATACTGTGCAGAACCCTCAAACTCCCAGGCCTCTGGTAGAGGACCCAATATTGAGGAAGAAACAGGCCACCCATCGGGGTGAGAGGGGATGAACGCACAAGGAAAAAAGGCCCAAGACCCAGAGAGGAAGCTAAAGAAATACACTGACAAGTAAAGATATGCAAGTAAATATATATGTGTGTGTGTGTATGTGTGTGTGTGTGGTGTGTGTGTAAAAGTAATAGCAAAAGGTGCAAGAGTTTCTTCTTTACTTGCCAGTGTATTTATCTAGCTTCCTCTCTGGGTCTTGGGCCTTTTTTCCTTGTGTGTTCTTAATCTCATAAGTACAAAATATTATCCCAGGAACTTGGTTTTGGCACTTCCAATGAATAGCAGCAGAAGACAGATGGTCTTGTGGATCACTTAACCAGATGATGGCATACAAGCAATTTAGGTAGGTAACAGTGATATGAGGGGTAACATCTTGAAGCTGCTGGAAATGAAAAGGGTGCTTATTCAAATGCTGACAGAGAGAAATGAAACTATCATTGAAAAGTAAGAAATATTATTTGGGCAGTCACCTTTTAGATTGAAGTAGCACAGTCATTGATTCTTTATGACCTTGAAAGGATCTCATCTAGAATGCTTTAACAATAAAATAAAAGCAGCCCCCTTTTGCTAAGCCTGAACTTATGAAAGGAATCAATTCAGGTCTGCTTTAAAAAAAGAAAGGGGTGGGGGAGAATCCAATGCCTGAAATAGGAACTACATAAAGTGATCGGCACAATATTGAGCAACTGGTAGAATATCAGAAAGGAGAAATATTGTGGGTCACTGTGCAGAGAAGTATCCCAATGCCACAGTTATTCCAATGCAAGACATCACCTCCATGCCATTTACTGAAAGAGTTTTTACATTGTTTCTCTCTCTTTGGGTGTGTGTCTGTTTAAGACAACTTATCAAATTTTCTTATCTGAGGAAGGTTGTTCAGCAGAGTCCACAGCATGGGTAAAAAAGTCAAGGTGATGGTCATGGCAGCATAATTGAAGGCCCGACCTTGTTAGTGAGAGTGACATAAATGCTTGCATAAAAAGGGTGAGGCTTCAATCACATTAGCATGTCCACACCTTGACTTTTCTACCATCTCCTGCCAATTGTGGCAGCTACACAATGAGAATGTTAGAATAAAGTGCACATTGTCTAATTTTTACTCTTTATGATGATGAGAAAAGAATATTGGATGTACTACAATGGCTTTCAGATATATGTTGGAACTACTACAGCAGCTTTCAGACTATATGCTGGGAGCTCTAAAATTCTTTGGAATTTTTATCAGGGGTTCCTTAAGAAGAAAAGGACAAATGTTCTGTAAGAAAGAAAAAAAAAAAAATCTGTTTACTGTGGTGATGTTAAATGGGTTAGTAAGCAAACTGATCAGTTCCCACACTGATACTATTCAGAACTTTAAGGTTATACTTCAGGTTGGGGTTGGAGTTAAAGGTTAGAGTTATGAAATTATAGTCAATGTAATGGTATGTGGGAAAACCTTGGGAGACTGGGCAAAGAGACACTGCCAAGGGAACAGTCAGATAAGAGACAGCATATCTTGCAGCCAGATAGTGGGAAGGGCAAGAGGCTCAGTAGAGACCCTCCCTACTTTTTTGGGCTGTAAAAGAGATGGGGGGGGGGTTGTATTTTCAGATTTGCATGATTCTGTCAATGTAGCTTTACAAGAAAGTAGAATTAGCTTGTCTGGTTGTGATTCCTATCTGGTTTATCCCTGAGTCCAACATCAATCTTGCAGGTTTCTTCTAAGCCTCTTGTCCTGCCCACCATCCAACTGCAGGCTATCCTGTCTCTCATCTGACCATTCCCTTGGCAGCATCTCTTTGCCCAGTCTTCCACGGTCTTTCCCACATATCATTACAGTCAGCCAGTCCTGGAACCCAAATCCACAGGTAGCATATCTATGACCTCTGCAGGAGGAGGGATGTAAAAAAATTCCCTGCCTCTTTGTATATGCATGTGTTAGTGACACATGAACAAAAGGAGCAGGGCTTTGATCTCATAATCACAATCACTACCTTGACATTTTTGCTCAACTCCTCTGTCACAGATTGAAGTCCAGAGTTGCCAAGCCAGAGAGTGAGAGCTCAAAGGCAGGTGGATTTAGATTTGTTTAGGCACTGGAGAACTTTGGAGGACAAGCTAAAACTGTGCTAAGGAGATTGTTTCCACTTGCATTGAAGTAGAACATATAAACATTAAAAAAAGAAGAAAGATAGCAGACCAGCTTTTCAGCTGATCTCTATGGCAAAATAGGTGCTGAATGTATCACTTTTGGAAGGGTGTCAATATTCTAGCAAATATTATAATGGATAGGACTAAAGTTGAAGTGGGTTAATGGATAATCATGTCAGTCAGAAAACAAATGAAACAATGAAATACTGAAGGTCATGCCCGCAAAAGTTGAAAAAAGAATATAGTATATTGATGTTTCTATGCCAATGCTAGAAGTTTACAAGAGAAGATGGGGGAATTAGAACACATGAACAAGAATAAATATATAATAGGTATAATATAAATAGAATGGAAGCTGGAAAATTAGTGAAATACAGTCATTCCTGGATACAAACTTTATAGAAAGGACAAGAAGTGTACAATGTGGGAGGTGCTATTCTTTATAACAAACAGCATATAAAATTGATGTACAAGAAATCACTAGAAAAACAGACTCCTTCATGGAATTACTAAGGATGGAAATAACTGGCTACAAATGTAAATTAGTTCTAGGTTGTCCATCTCATCAAACTACTGAAGATGATATTGAGATGTTAAAAGTAATCAGGAAGTATGCAACATAGAAGTTATTGTATTAATAGGGGACTTTAATCATTCTTACACAACTTCAGTAGATTCATGCTTAGGCCATAACAAAGAAATCAAACTTCTAGATAAGTGGTGTGGGTCTTCTGGGCTGTGTGGCTGTGTTCTGGAAGTTTTGTTTCCTAATGTTTCGCCAGCATCTGTGACTGGCATCTTCAGAGAGCAGGAGCACAGACAGGAGCAGTTCTCTCTGTGCCCAGGATGAAGTGACCCTTCTGTGGGAATTTATAGAGATCTGAGGGGGGATTGGGGGTCTGTGGTGGGGGGGTTAGGGGGTGTGTGTGGGGGTGTGGGGTTTGGGTTAACGAGTGGCTGCTTGTTTTGGTGTCAAAATATGTGTGTATCTTCCTGTGGATTAGGCAGGGTTTTTTCTTCTATTGAGTTGTTAACAAGTGGCTGCTGGGGGTGATTAGTATGTTCATTGTGTGAGCTGCTCACACGTCCTAGTGGTTGAGCTTGGTTTGTTGACCTTTTGCAGGCTGTATTTTTCAGGATTGGTAGCCAGGTTTTGTTGATTTTTAGACTGTCCTCTTTTTTATTGAAGCTGTGCTGGTGTTTGTAAATCTCAATGGCTTCCTGGTATAGCCTGATATAGTGACTGTTGGTGTTGTCCAGTATCTCTGTGTTTTCAAAAAGGATTTTGTGTCCAGTGTGCTTGAGAGCATGTTCAGCTACTGCAGATTTTTCTGGTTGCTGTAGTCTGCAGTGTCTTTCATGTTCTTTTATCCTGGTCTGGATGTTGCATTTTGTGGTCTCGATGTATACTTGCCCGCAGCTGCATGGTATGCAGTATACTCCTGTGGCGGTGAGGGGATCCCTTTTGTCTTTTGCTGATTTTAGCACTTGTATTTTTCTGGTGGGTCTGAAGATTGTTTGGAAATTGTGTTTTTCCATCAGTTTTCCCATGCGGTCTGTGACCTCTTTGATGTAGGGCAGAAATACTTTGTTGGCGGGTGACTGAAAAAGAAAAAAGCAGGATAGGAAGAAAATTGACACTTTTGAACAAAAGACTCCTGAGAATATTGTGGACAGCCAAGAAAACAAACCATTGAATCATTGAACAAATCAACCCAGATTTTTCAGTCAAGGCACAAATGACCAGGCTCAAATTATCCTACTTCAAACACATTATACAAATACCTTAATACAGTGGTACCTCGGGTTACGAACACTTCTGTTAACGAACTTTTTGGGTTACGACCAGCTCCGGCTGCAAAAATTTACCTCGGTTTGCGAACTCTGCCTCGGGTTACGAACCAGATCAGCGGCCATTTTCCCTGCTGCCACGTGGTCGTGGCTTCCTGTGGGTGAGATCGCGGTAGCAAGAAGACATTCGGTAAGGCTTGTGGTGTGTTTTGTGGTGTTTTGGAAGGTTTTTGGTGTGCTTGTCAGCATGGCTCCAAAGAAAATGCAGAGCAGGCTTGGCAAGAATAAGGCTTTGAAGAAAAAAGTGACGATCGAACTGAAGAAGGACATTATAGAAAAGCACGATCGTGGTATTTGTGTGACTGATCTGGCCTCGGAGTACAAGATGGCGAAGTCAACCATCTCGACTATTTTGAAGAATAAAGATGCCATCAGAGGAGCTGATGTGGCAAAAGGAGTAACGATTTTAATGAGGCAGAGGACACAAGTGCTGGAAGAGGTGGAAAAGCTGTTGTTAGTGTGGCTGAATGAGAAACAGCTGGCAGGTGATAGCGTGAGTGAAGCTATCATCTGTGAAAAAGCCAGGAAACTTCACAGTGATTTACTGCGGACAAACCCTTCTACCAGCACAGCAAATGAGGAATTTAAAGCCAGCAGAGGCTGGTTTGAGAAATTCCGCAAGAGAAGTGGCATCCACAGTGTGGCAAGACATGGTGAGGCTTCCAGTTCTGACAAGGCTGCTGCAGAAGCTTACAAGAAAGAATTTGAGGACTTCATGAAGGCGGAAGGATACGTCGCTCAGCAAGTGTTCAACTGCGATGAGACAGGGCTCTTCTGGAAGAAGATGCCAAACAGAACCTACATCACGCAAGAGGAAAAGGCACTGCCAGGGCACAAGCCCATGAAGGACAGATTGACCCTTTTGCCGTGTGCGAACGCAAGCAGCGACCTGAAGATTAAGCCGCTACTGGTGTACCATTCCCAGACTCCTCGTGTGTTCAGGGAACACAATGTGAACAAGGCCAGACTGCCTGTCATGTGGAGGGCCAATGCGAGAGCGTGGGTCACAAGGCAGTTGTTCATAGAATGGCTGCATGAGGTGTTCGCACCCAGCATTAAAAAATACCTGTCTGACAACCAGCTGCCTGAAAGGTGCCTTCTTCTGATGGACAATGCCCCGGCACACCTTCCAGCCTTGGTGGATGATATGGACGCTGAGTATGACTTTATAAAGGTCAAGTTCCTCCCACCCAACACGACACCTCTTCTGCAGCCCATGGACCAGCAAGTGATCTGCAACTTTAAGAAGCTCTACACAAAGGCGCTCTTCACCAGGTGTTTCAATGTCACTGAGGAAACATCCTTGACTCTGAAAGAGTTTTGGAAGAAACATTTCAATGTCCTCCACTGCATCAGCCTCATTGACAAAGCCTGGGAAAATGTCACCTGCCGGACCTTAAACTCAGCCTGGAGGAAACTGTGGCCAGAATGTGTCGCTGAACGTGACTTTGAAAGGTCTGATGCAGAGGTAGTGGAGAAGATTGTGTCCATGGGCAAGAGCATGGGTCTGGTTGTCGATGATGCAGACATAGAGGAGCTTGTTGAGGACCATAAGGAGGAGCTGTCCACGGAAGAACTTGCTGAGCTCCAGAGTGAGCAACAGAAAGCGCTTGGCGAGGAGCATTCCACTGAGGAAGAGGAGGACGGGGAGGAGATGAGCAGTGAAGTGATACAATCCATCATGGCGAAATGGAATGAGTGCCAGGATTTCCTTGAGAAGAACCACCCCAATAGAACTGTAGGAAACAGAGTGTTGAATATGATGAACGATAACGTGTTCTCTCATTTCCGGAGGGTTATGCAGCACAGGAAAAAACAACTGACTTTAGACAAGTTTTTCCCCAGAACTGAGCCTGCAGCTAAGAGGCAAAGAAGAGAGGAAACCCCTGAAGGAGATCTCCCCGATGTCCTTTTGGAGGGGGACTCTCTCTCCAAACAATAACAGCCTCCCCACCTCATTCTCCCTCTTCATACTGTGCTGTACTGTACTTTTTTCATGTTTTTGTGGTTTAAAAATAAAATGCATATGTTTCAGAACAGATTAACCGTATTTACATTGAATCTTATGGGGAAATTTGCTTCAGGTTGCGACCAAATTCGGAGAGCGGAACAGATTAACCGTATTTACGTTGAACGTTATGGGGAAATTTGCTTCGGGTTGCGACCAATTCGGGTTGCGACCAGAGTCACGGAACGGATTAAGTTCGTAACCCGAGGTACCACTGTATATATAATTCTCTGGAGGTGCTTTAATGCTGGGAAAGGTGGAAGGAAAGAGAAGAAGAGGATGACCAGCAGATAGAATCATTTACAGTGACAATGAGGCAGTGTTGGAAGACCTGAAGGAACAGATCACCATGGAGCAAACAGATACAGATACAGATACAGATACAGATACAGATACAGATACAGATACAGATACAGATACAGATACAGATACAGATACAGATACAGATACAGATACAGATACAGGTAGATATAGGTATAGATATAGATATAGTCACTAAGAGTCAACAATAACTTGTTGGCACATAATCAGTCAATCAAAATATTGAAGGTGATAAAAACAGGTGTTCTAAAAGGATCTTTTTAAATTTGGTGAATGGTCCACAAATGGTAGTCAGAGATGGGATATAACTAACCAGGAAAACAATCTTGAAGTCATAACTGATGCCAATTCAGTATGTGGTAGCTGGGAAAAAGGTAAGTGTTATGCTAGGGTTCTTTAGAAATGGGATTTAACAAGAGTAATTTAAAAATGGTAATATCTTTATACCAATCTATGGTGTACCCACATTTGTTTTGTATAATTTGGGTCACCACGCTTGAATTATTATATAGTAGATCTGGGAAAAGGGCAACCAAAATTATTGTGGTGGAGGTGGGGGATTGTTCTCTGTCTGTTCTTATCACTGGTTTTCTGATGAATTTGTAATTGTCATATGATTATGTAATATTTCATAGATGTATAAACAGATATACTGGGCTAAAAATTATAGGAGGTTTTAGGGCATTTTTAATATATGTTTTTTAATTATTTATAGATTTTATCCATGGTTGGAGGGACTTGTGTTTTTTCTTTTTTATTATTGTGAGCCACCCAGAGTCACCCGTTGGGGGAGATGGGCGGCATACAAGTTTGATAATAAATAAATAAAATGCATAAATACAGATACAAAAAGGGGTAGCCAACTTCAGGCATTCATAGCTTTCTTAATTTAAGAACATACAGCTGTACCTGCCAAAATTCTAATTTCTTTATGTAGAAAAATTGCCTGTTCCCTGATAAAACATAACATTAGTGTTTTGGGCCACCCTGACTACTGGTCCATTTAGATTTGCTTAGGGCTACCAAATTAGGGCTGCTGAAGTAGATAACAGGAACAACTTGGATGTTTTCAATAACTCTTTGATGGCCCTTAGTGGTTGTCTGGATTTTTTGCAGCCCAATTAGCCCAATACTATGGCCGGTTCAACTACAATCTCAAAGAGCATAGATTACATCACATCTTCCCTTCCAAGATTTAGAGAGAGAAGCTGTCTATTTCTAACATCTCAGTATTCAAGGATGGTTGGGCTGGGAAGATCTATGACTCTGACAGTTCCCAAGCTCTCAAAACCCTTAAAGCAGTCCTGGGACTGTTCCAAATACATTCCTTCTCGGTATAAAGCAAATAACTCTGTTGTCATTTCTGCTCTGCAGCTGGATTTAGGGAATCTTGACAACCTCAGATTTTCTGAGACTAGGATTTGGACTGCCATGCACAAGTGATGAAACAGGTCTTCTATACCTTTAACTATTTGGCAGATGGAGTTTTGACAAGTACAGCTTATTATGCAGACACGAAAGAGGAGAAAACCCTTTCTTATGCACCCATTAAAAATGCAGGAGCATTATATTTGTCATCCTACATAGCCCTGCTTATGTTCCAATATTTTCTAATTAGGTAGAATATTCTGCGTATCTCTTTGTTTCAATCCTACTTCTCGCCATCAAACAATTTTCCTATAAATTTCCTGCTGACACTATGCAATATTGTGCCTGGCGTGAGACAGGAAGTCATTCTCTCCAAGGCAGTACAACAATTTTGTTTAATTGAGCTTTGGCAATAATGAAAACATTTGTCTCTTTACAACAACTCCAACTGACTTTGATTAAAGATATTAATAAACTTCAAAAGGGTAAATCTCATTTCCCATTTGGAATGGAGAGCAATGTTCCATTGCAATACAGTGATTAGCTTAGAGTTGTTGGCAGGGTGACTTTATCCAGGCTTCTCAGATGCTGTTTATATTGACCCAAGTGCATCTGGAAGCATTGCTGAGGTTAATCCTGTGATGCTGTGCAGTGTGTTTGCTAAGTGATATCTAGGATAAATAGTGCTTGATCTTAGTCTCCTCAGAACAGTCAGAGTGATTGTAGCATGTCCCTAATATATAAAAATGCTTGAGCTTCACTGACTTACTGACTCTCTAATTTACTGGTAGGCTCCTTCAGCTGCTAACAGAGGGTGGAAAACATTTATAAAGTTAAGTCACAGGGTTAGCTGAAGACAAATGTCTAAAAAAATCACTGCCTTTGGTATGGAATAGCACAAACACATATCATTGAGATCGTATTATTCTAAGTGTTTCGCAAAAGAAAAGAAGCAGCAATTAGCTAAAGTTAAATCCTGAGAGGAGGAAGTAAAGAATTAACTAAATCTTGAGAGAGAGATTTATAGATTCTGCTAAAGATAAACTCAAGAAGTTTTATTCTTCCAAAACAGAATTTTGATTATATTGTATAGAGAAATGATACTGGGAAAGGGGAAAGAAATCTAACAAACAAATTAAGCAGTACAATATTGTCTCTTTTATTCATGATGCAAATGAAAAAATGTGTGTGTGTGCATGTGTGTGTGTGTGTATTCATTCTACATCTATTAATCAGTAGGGTTCTTTTAAAAAAAGAAATCCAAATTGTATAGTTCCAATTTCTCCAATGATAAAATGCTCCTTTCTACAGAATATTAGATTCCCAGAGCTGTAGCAGCACCAGATTACAAACCACATTTCACCTCTTTCTCTTCTGGAAATTATGACTATATTTCAATCTATCAAAGTGGAAATAGAACTGAAAGATTTCTAGTTGTTGATAGAAAAACCATATTGATTTCTTATCTATTTTATTGAAGGCAAATGGTTTGTTTGTTAGTTTAAGCTCTTAATGTCTAATTTCAATAAGGCTTATATTACAGTCCTTCCCAAATCAGGTTAGGTTCCTACTGTGTATTCCAATTATAAACTTAATTCCTTGATAAATGTAGGTGCCAAGAATCTAACAGCTACCTTGGCCCGTAGATTACATCTTGTATTTCCAATCATTGTACATTCGATTCAGGGTGAATTTATATGAGGCCATCAAAATTCTGATAATGATAAGTTTTTAAATTGTAGCAATTGTTTTAACTCAGAGTAGACTGAATCTAGAATCCCTTTTTCATTAGATTCTGAAAAAGAATTATACATTATTTCTTGAAGGCTTTTGAAGCAGGTTTTGAGCTATTATGAATTTCTACAAATTTACATTTTGATTAGACATGGTATATTTAGTTCCCAAATCGTGTCTTTATCAATAGTATGTTTTCTCCTTAAAAAAAGGAAAAATAAATCATGCCACATGTCAATGATGCCTCTTATTCCTTTTCTTTTTAATTAAGTTTTAGGATCTTTTGCTTAAGTCATTGGAAATTCCCAAAACATTAAAGGGATTGCAGAGTTCTGTTGTATATGGATAATATATTATGTTTTATGCATAAAACACAAACTTCCATTACTAATGTTATAACATTAGTATGTGAGTTTGAAATTCAGTCTGGGTACTCTATAAATTGGAATAAATTGAATATAATATTGGGTGTCAATAGTAATTCTGACACATTTAACAACTGAGGTTTTAGGTTGTGTTCTGATTATTTATCTTTATATAAAGTTTCCCAAGACACTATTTTTTACAGATAAATTTGAATTTATTCTGTTTTGGCAGAAATGAAACAAGATCTAGACAGATGATTTAAAGTTCTTTTTACTATACTGGATAACATAAATATTATTAAGGAAAAAAAGAGTTCTTACTATTTGTATTTGTATTTTTCATATTATTTTACAGAATTTATATACCATTCATTAAATTGCTTTGGTAGGATCATCCTTCCAGATTTTCAAAACTTGAATTACACTTACCTGCTTGGAAAGGTGACATCCACAGGATTATTAGCATGACTTTAGCTAACTGTATGTGTCAAGAAGTCATCAAGATATGAAAATCTGTGTATTCATCATGTGTAAGGAATGGACAAAAGAATGATTACACAACACTAGAAGAAGAAACCTACATATAATTTGCATTAGTGATCTGTTGATGTGTGTTGCATGTCAGCATTTTAAATAGGCATTTTTTCCCACCAAACATAATACACACAGGTTTTTATGCCTTTCCTTAAACTACGTAGTTAATATAAATTCTCTAAAGAAAGGCATTTATAATATTATTTTTCTCATAGCACATTCTTTATTAAGTAGATTTATCTGATACACACTCTTTTTAAAAACATAACTATTCCTCTTGACTTTCAGAATTGTACTTTCTTTTTTGGACACAATTGTCACAAATGAAGGTGGGCTTTTGTATGTCTCTCTGTATCCATCTGTGTTCACAGAAGCATGGTCAGAGAAAAATGGCCACTTGGAGATTCTATTTAACACCATCACATGTACCATAGCACATGTCCAATTTCAGTAGGTGTTGAAAATCTTTTCCCACAAAAATCCATAATGGATTTAATTTTTGTCCCTAACTTCAAGACAGTCTTACAAAAGTAATGAAGAAATTACTAACTGCCTTGTCACCCAAGCCTGATGTCATGGGCTGAGAGAGAGTGACTGGCCCAAAGTCACCCAGCCAGCTTTCATGCCTGAGGTGGGACTAGAATTCACAGTCTCCTGGTTTCTAGCCTAGAGCCTTAACCATTAGATCAAACTGGCTCTCTCATTGTTTTACAAATAATGGATTTAAATAGGTGGAATTTCCTGTGGCAATAAGGAAAATGCTAGCAATAAGGCTACCTGAAGGGCTGTTAGAAATGTACCTTAATTTATACTAACAGTCCTCATATAGAACAAGAAAGCTTTTCCAGTGCCTGCTAAGCAATGAAATGCAAACTGTATTTACAAATCAGTTTGTCTGTCTAATTAACATTCTATTAAAATTAATTCGATTCTAATTCAAAAAGTTTAAAGCATAACAATATTAAGACCTTAATTCTCCACTGGCTTAACCTCATCCCCCAAATGTCACGATAAATAAAATGGGTTACAACACTTGTTAAGTGTCCAAAGGGAGATCTATAATTACAAGTTAACAGCTCTCTGGTATACTGATAAACTCAAAAAGATTCTTGTGACTAGAAACTCTGGTGGGTTATAATGGAAAATGTGATTTCTGAAGTATTCAGGGCATATGCACAATTCACTGCCTAGTCACACATCCATACAGAAGGGAGATTTCCATTTCAATTTGTATTTTGAAACACATCACCCCCAAAAATTGAGTGTAAATTGGACCTAGAGAGAAATGTTCATTTGACCAAAAATTTGTAAAATTGACCCAGTGATGGAGAAAAAGTTTTATGGAATAGGACTTCTTGCCACCTTTGATTCATTGATTCTTAAGCAAATTTACTTGAAAATATCTTTACATTATATTGAAAGTATCAGCTAATCAGACAACAATCAATTTTAAAAAATTCATTTAATTCATTGGGAATAATTTCTAATTAGATACCAATAACTCTGCAGAAAAGTAGACCTTCTTTTTCTGGTAAATTTATGGACACATCCATGCTGTGGACTTGGCAGCTAAACAGAAGTGGTTTGCCACTATCATCTTCCTCCTCCTCCTCCTCCTCCTCCTCCTCCTCCTCCTCCTCCTCCTCCTCCTCCTCCTCCTCCTCCTCCTCCTCCTCCTCTTCTTCTTCTTCTTCTTCTTCTTCTTCTTCTTCTTCTTCTTCTTCTTCTTCTTCTTCTTCTTCTTCTTCTTCTTCTTCTTCTTCTTCTTCTTCTTCTTCTTCTTCTTCTTCTTCTTGCCTGCAATGATGGGATTTCTTAGAAGTTCCCCATCCATTAACCAGGCTTGATCCTGCTAAGCTTCTCAGACCAGAAATGGCTGGTCAAGTACTTCTGCTATCTCCTGAAAGAGACACACATAGGACTGTACACTACAGTTAAACTGTGATCCCATCAAGCCATACCAAGTCCATCTTCAAAATAAATGTACAGCATAGGATGAATCTAAAACCTTTTGGAATTTGTTTGTTTATAACAAATGTTTTAATCAAGACATTCTTATTTTTGTCTCCATTTTATGGGGAGGAAAACAATTAGAAATGGAAACATTTCATCTGAATCCTGAGTGAAAGTGTTTGAAATTATGACTGTCATTTTCAACTAGCTTGAGCACCACCAAGAATAAAACTGTCATTCAAACTAAAATTCAGATTTGAATCCAAATGCAATTCTTATTTTTGCACAGTATTCCTTCTCTAACACATGATGCATTTGTGAAAGCATGTTTCTTTGTGGGGGTCTCCTTATGAGGTTCAGATAAATAGTGAGTAATAAAGGACTCCATTTGCATACTTTGCAGTATGAAACAAATACTCAGTGTATAACTTTTACAAAGCCACTGCTATTGATATGAGCTTGAGAACAGCAATGAGAAAACTCAGAAGTTTCTCCCAAAACGAAAAATATATTACAATTAGAACTATGCATTCTTTGACAATGGTTGGAAAAAAAGTGTGTTGGAATTTGTGTAACTTCAATACTTTTCTGCTACTAGTAAAAACAGACCTCTCATTTTTTCAGGCTTCCTGCAACCCTAAAAAAATGGCTGATTTAAAGGGTCAATTAATACAGTTTTTAAAGCAGCTGCATCTTTTCTTCAAGCTCTTACAGATGCTTGAAAAAAGACATAGTTACTTTAATAAATAACAGAGAAAAGCTGTACTTAGGGAGTTTCCAAAGCCGATCTTCCAAATGATTTTTGAAGCATGCACAACCTTAATTACCCAAATTATGAATAGTATCATTGCACATATAAATAACATTCAAAAGAAAAGAAATAACATTTAATCATATGAACATGCTCAGAATCAGACTGTGGGGTTAGCAAGATGCTAGAAAAGAAAAGACATGGCTTTGAATGCTTCCAGGTCTGTTTGAATCCAACAGGCCTGCTTATTTTGCTAAGTGATCCTTTGTCACCTGCCCTCTTCCCTCTTCTCCAGATTCTGGAACTCTTATTTCCGCCTTTGTCCTTGACAGGGAGAGAAGCTTACCCAAGACTCTGAGAACATTTGTCACTACTGCCACTGCAACCCTTGTGTGCCCTCATCTCAGCCACAAATCTAAGTCCTTAGGCTTTAGAACAAAAAGCTGGAGAACAAATTAAAAAAGAGAAGTTTAACCTTTTTTGCCTCCAAGGAAAGGAAGAGCCCACAACCTTTTCTTTCCTTTGTCTTTTCCCAAAGACCACACTTGGCCATTGAGTTGTATGCTGAGAGTTGCATACCAAAAAGCAGATGGCCTTAGAAAAAGAAGTGGACATGAGGAAGTGGGCAGGAGTCATTAAATAAAATGACTACATTTTATTTAATTCAGTGTACACACAATGAAATGCAACCAAATTATTATTATTATTATTATTATTATTATTATTATTATTATTATTATTATTATTTTATTGGCCATCCACCTCCAGTGGACTCTAATATGGACTTGAATATGATTACCAACATATATACACTACCTTTTCCTTTTGTCCCATGAAAAAAAATAACCCTTTGGGAACAAATTTTTGAGAGCTTGACATGGAAACGAGAAGACACAGATCTGAGACAATATATATGGAAGGAAGGATGGTGAAGCTGGCACATGGGGAACAAAATGGCAATTTTGTTAGTAATAACTATATCTAATAATAATTAATACCTATATAGTTATGAAACAGAAAAAATGTAAGGACAACCAAGTTTATGATATATTAATTTTAAGTGTATAGCTATTTAGTATTTTTCCTAGATAGATCCCTAGTGGTTTCATTAAAAAAGATGAAACCAGCAGTAAAATGGAACAAGCCAAGGTTCAGAACAAAACAATAGATTTTTTAAAAAAGTATTCTTATATTCAAAGTGTTGTGGCTTATTGCTCATTTAAGAATCTTGTCAATTTTCCATGTTCATTTCCTTTTCCAGTAATTATTCAATGATGGGAAAACAAAATGCATAACACCTCTCTGCTTCCAAAAGTATTCCAGTTCATATCAGATGAAAGACTCAGTCCAGACACATTAAATGACTAAAACTAGAATCCCACAGTACTTACTTTGGAATCACCCTAACTTAAGTCAATGAATGTAGCAACTTCTGTTGTTAGATTCCTGTTCAAATAAATGAATGGGAAAACCAGCATTTTTTTTAAAAAAAGTTTCTATATTTGTATGTATGTACTTTTCTGGCTTAAAACACATATAATATATGGACTTGTTGTATTGTAATGTTTGCTATATATTAGTTAAATGAAATCTCTCTCTGTGATATTTAACCTAAAATGACCCATTCCCACATGTACATCCTCAGTGTTGGCATTACACAAGGATCACCATGTACTGTATGTAGGAAGTAGCTTTCCATATCAAGCCTGTAGTATTTAGTTAAACAAAAAATCTAATTCTTATGCTATATCTGCTATGGAGTAAAACATATCTATTCAGTATCAACTATTTGTAGGAAGATAGAAAATCATTTAAAGAAAAAGAAAGAATGTTACTAAAAATATTTGCCCAAAGCTATTAAGCTTTTTCTGATTTATTAATCATAAGTGAATAGCAATATGCTATGTAATGTAGATTTATTTAACATTTCTCCTCCTTCAATTATTTTTATATAGAACAGGTAAAAAAGTAATTATTCTAATTAGGAAAAAAATCCACCAATGGTTTAATTCATCGTCCAACAAATCAATATTTAATTAACAATGTGTCAGAATCAAAATATGTGGCATTAGTTGCCTTCTGGATAAGTATGTAGAGTAGTAATAGCATTTTTCACTGTTTAGTAAAGGCACTGTCTTGTAGCAAACCTAAACTAAAAACTAAAAATGCATCAATATCTGAAATTCAATATCAGCTCCCCCTCCCTACCAGATTTAAACCATGAAGCAAGTATTTGACAAAGAATCATTATTTTATGAATAAACATGATTTCCCACAAGCCAGCAATAGGATGAAGGCAAGAATCATATCACTGTAGAACAACCTTTCTTTACCTCTTTCCCACTGGTTGATCACATCCTTTCTTTAAGCCTCCAACCAATCATGCAGCTAATTTAAGCTTTTTATTGTCTGTCAACCAATTGGAGTGGGTGGTGGGTTGCTATCTGCTTCAACCCACCTCTGTGTGTCAGTATTTAATGGGCTGTAACCCTGTTAGACCAAACAGATGGTTCAATCCTCCATTCTATCCAATGGGCCAGTAACATGAAATTGACAGGTATCTCAGTTCTTTAATTCTTAGTGCTCTAGTATGCTTATCAGCATACAGTAGCTATAACTCTCCCAGATGGCACATTACCTCCACCAAGGAGGGAATCAAAATGCAATGACCCAAATTAATGCAGTCCTTCTGAACTCAATCATGTAGATTGGGTCCTCACACAGCCCTTTATTGAAACAGAGAGATAGGATAGCCACTTTGAAGAGGAAGAGGCAAGTGAACTGTTGGAGAAATTGATAAATGTTTTAAACTCCAAAGATAGTCCAAATATAGTAGAGATGTACATAACATTGGAAAAGTTCTTGTTGAAATGTACAGAATAACAGAAAAATGGAACAGGTGGATAGAAGATGTAAAAATCTACACAAATCTTACAGTATGTAGCCCCGTTCCCTCCAGATTATACCTCCCATCAGATAGAGAGTTGTGATACAACAACATCTTAAAGAACTGGTTGGGGTTGGCTCATTTGTTCATCTTCGTTTTACAGTTAATACAAACACACACACACAATATTCTCTCAGATAATGTAAAATAGGAAGGTAGTGGATGAATTGGAAACTTACTATATTTGTAGTAAATCTATACTAAGTAGTGATAATGTCTTCCTTGACTGTCCCCTCTGTTGTAAAGGATCACAGCCATGGCAATTCTCAAACAAAACTAAATGAATTCCATCACAGCCTGCATATTAACTTTTATTTTTTTTAAGTAGGAAAAGGAAGGATTACAGTTGGAGAAGGATAAGATGTTCAATGAAGTAATGAATTGATGTATTCAACAATGCCCCAATTCTTCACAAACTCTTTTAAGAACGACGGCTGGTGTGGGTCTTCCGGGCTGTATGGTCGTGTTCTGGAAGTTTTGTTTCCTAACGTTTTGCCAGCATCTGTGACCGGCATCTTCAGAGGGCAAGAGCACAGACAGGAGAAGTTCTCTCTGTGCCCAGGATGATGTGACCCTTTTGTGGGTATTTATAGAGATCAGTGAGGGTGCCTGAAGGGGTGGGGGTGGGTTTGGGTTAATGAGTGGCTGCTTGTTTTGGTGTCTGAATATGTGTGTATCTTCCTGGGGGTTAGGTAGGGTTTTTTCTTCTATTGAGTTGTTAACGAGTGGTTGCTGAGGGTGATTAGCATGTTCATTGTGTGAATTGTTCATGCATCCTGGTGGTTGAGCTGAGTTTGTTGACCTTTTGCAGGCTGTATTTTTCAGGATTGGTAGCCAGGTTTTGTTGATTTTTAGACTTTTCTCTCTTTTATTGAAACTGTGCTGGTGTTTGTGAATCTCAATGGCTTCCCCATATAGCCTGGTATAGTGGCTGTTGGTGTTGTCCAGTATCTCTGTGTTTTCAAATAGGATTTTGTGTCCAGTGTGCTTGAAAGCAGCATGTTCAGCTACTGCAAATTTTTCTGGTTGCTGTAGTCTGCAGTGTCTTTCGTGTTCTTTTATCCTGGTATGGATGCTGTGTTTTTAAAGAACATTTGTTCCAGTTCTTTTCATGTTTTATAGTAATGTACAAATCAATCACTGTTCCTTGTAGAGACAAAGTTCTATTCTAGGTATGCTGTGCAATTACAGCTGTTTGTCACTTTTCCCCCCTCATAAACACACAGATGTTGCAAGCAGAGATTGTAGGTCTTTTCTATAATTGCAGATTTTAAATGCCTGAAGTGAGTACTTCTTGAGTTTTGTGAAGTTAAAATGTCTAACAGATAAAAATCTTCACAAAATAAAATGAGCACAGAATGTTCAACGTTCTTTTAGCTTTATGTAGCTTTATATTGTGATCATCCTTAGTTAACTGTGCAAAGTTTTCATCACCACACTTCAAAGGAATATTCCAGAGCAAGGGGGGGAAAAAAACCCACAAAAGTGCAACCAAAAGGCTGAAGCAGCTCCCTGATAAGAAAAAGATGTTTAGTTTGCATGGGTAAAAACCAGCTTCTGCAATACCTTCCCATTGGCCGTGCAGGTGGATTTTATGGTAGATGGGTTTTTATGGCAGTTGAAGTCCCAATCACTTGGAGGCATAAGATTTCGAGAAGGGTCCATCAGGTCTTCTGAAAATTGTTTAAAATCCATCTTCTGAAAATTGAGCCTTATTTCATTGTATTATAACTGTTCGTTGGAGATAGTGGTTTTACACAGAAGAAAGAACATGGGGAGATCAGTTGAAATATGTCTAGCTATTTGTGGAGAATAATCAGATGTAACCTAACATCACAGAGGGACATGTGCAATTACCCTCTTTTCCATCCAATAATGGGTACCTCTGAGAGATGTGCTTCAAGCATACAAAGGACACTAAAACTGAGTATTCATTTATCATACAATACAGGCATTCATTTTCAGAAATACATCTCTTTTTAATGTAGTACAGAAAGTGTTCTATGAGGTCATGGATTCTATGATCCTTGAGGCCTCTCTGTCTCTCCCTTATCCCCACCCCCACTCTTTTTTATTCTGCTATTGGAATTAGACTTGGTGGGGGAAATTAACTAGCCTTTAGCAGTATATCCATTTCTTCAAATATAAATTTGAACTTTAAAATCTCTTCTCTCAAAGAACACTCATTTTATTAAGCAACCATATTTCTTTTCATATACCTTGGGCAAACAATGTCAAGAGCCTTCTTTGTGTATATTCCTTTGTGGCAGGGAAAGGGGAAAAAAATCACAACTTTAATAGATTACCTGGGGAAATTGATTACTGCTGAAGTGTAGATAATATTTTCTTCACTGCAGCTGGTTTTTATTATGTGACACCTAAAACTGTATAAAATCAGGATTTTTTTTTTCTTGAAAATTTTAGGCAGTAGGCATTTGGAATTAGGCAAATAAGTCAGAAAGAATAGAATGTTTTCTCTAAAAGAGTGTTAAGCCAAATTTTATTTTCAGTTCATTTCTTTTGATTAAAAAAGTGGAAGAAAAACTCCGCCTAAGGATGTGGCAGGAAGATAAAAACAAAGTTTTGAGAAAACCAGAGATATTCTTAAATATTCAGCTTATCTTAATAAGTGATGGTGTTATTTGTGAATGTGTTATATCTGGAGCAAAGTGTGCAAGACCACTTATATAAATAGAACACAAGTTAGCAATCTTTCAGGGCGCCATGTCCCAGCCCAATTTATCAGAAATTGCAGTTCATGAAGAATGGGGTCATGCCAGAGGTATTGTTAACATGGGCATCCTTAAAGGTGGAGAGAGAATGAGAATGAGAATAAGAATTGCCCTTCCTTACTCTAGGATTAGGTAGGATTAAGAATAGAGTAGTGTACACACAGGTTAAAACTGGGTTATAATCAACACACATATATGAGCTTAGTGGTGCTTTGAGGTTGAACACTGGAATTCAGAAAAAGAAAAATGGTTAAAACACAACAAGCTGTTTTATCAGTAGAGAAAGAGGGTGGGGGGAGATTCTGTTTACAGTGGAATGTAAGGCAACATTATCTGGGGGTTCAGCAATTTTTCAACAGAAGAATATCACCCCAAATTATTGATACTTTGTATTTTATTGATCTGCCTAATTAGAAGTGCTGCTATATGCATAATGCCAAATCCAGGCAGTAGCTTACAAGTGAACCTATTTAATGGAATTCTTGAAAACATGCACAATAAAAAACTAATTTATTTGCAAAAGCTTGAATAAGCCATGTCATCTATTTTTAAAAACCACTGAAAAAGTGAGGTTGTGTTAAATAATGTTCCAGTCAAATTCAGCAAAGCAGAAGGGCAAACTTAAGAAAATCTGATACATTATTTGCAGCTATTTGTTCCAAGGCATGCCTTCAGTTGACTTTGCATCTGACCTTCACTAGACATCAGAAGAAATATTACACTCTCCTTCTCACTTCCAGAAGAAAACAGAAAGGAAGGGAAAGGGAGGGGAGAACACAAACAATTCAGAAAACTTAAAGTCTTATGATAGCATTTGTAATTTTGCATAAATGTACAAACATGGTGGGTACACAACATGATCTAAGCTTGACATTTCTGGAAGAAAGTTTCTACTTGTATGTTCCTTGGATGAAAAATAAGAGTGTAAGGGCCTTGTTTTGAGTTTTAATTGATCCATATAGTGGAAAAAATACATCTGAAATTTGGTTCTGCCACTATGAACTCATGCTAAATGTCCCATTGGAATGTTCTGAGTGGGACTCTTTGTTCCGATTTTACAGTAACACATTTATTGAATTCTAAATAAACAAGAAGGGATTGTCAAATACAAACATTACAATCTTGATTATCTTCAGAATATATACAAGTAAACCAAGTCGCTTCAGAGATTCACTTTTAGGAAGAATGGAACAAAAATTGCATCTATGCTTCATAGCTCATTTATTTTATACTTATTCACAGCTCATTTATTTTATACTTATTCACAGCTAAACTAATTTGGATTTTTATGGCAGTGTGAAGATCTAAACCTAGACCAAATCAAACATCCTATCCACTGCACCATAATCAAGGCCAAGTCAGATCTCAGTTCATGAAGTGCCCTAGGGTGCCATTGTATAAACCTGTGGCTTATTTTCTCCTAGTTTCCATGTGTATTACACTGAATTCCTGTGAGCCCATCCAATATCTGAAAAGATATACCAAAGACTTGTCTAAGTAAATAATTCTGGTGACCAGCTCCCAGCAAAATCTGCAAACAGCTGAGAAGCTCCTAGAATATTGCTGTTCACTAATCTGGCTGGCAGCCAAATGAATATATTATTCATTTAACCAGACATTTATACAGCTTCGAAGAAAAGCAGGCAGCTTATGGGAATAATCCTGCATCTTTAAACATGCAGTGTGTCAAGCATCTTTCAGTCTGTTACTATTCTAGCTGATGGAAATGTAGGCAGTTGAATGGCCAGTGGATGGATTTCTCATCTTTATAAACAGAGAGTTGGAAAGGGTGATTTTGCTTCTTTGCCCATTCCATGTTATTCATGTGGGAACTTCTTTCAAAATACACAATCCATTTTAAGTTGAACGTTAGTGATTGTGAATATGTTAGGCATAATTCTGTTTTTTTCACCTGTTGGATATATGGTCCATCATTATATAGTTGTGTTTTTTTTCTGACAGACGTAGCTTGTAGCCAGAAATAGAAAGCTGAAATAGTATTTTCCATCCTCAAAGTAAGTGTGTATGTGTGTGTGTGGGGGGGTATCTTTCTGTGTAGATGGCCTGATGTTGATGTTTGGAGATTCAAAAGATAGTCCGGTCTGATTCAATGGCCAGATTAATCAGAAAACAGAACTTTGAACCCCACCATCTCATAAACTAGTGTGAAAAAATTACAAATGACTCTAACCTTCATGGCTCTGTAAAGCTTTCATTTAAGAGTCAATTGAATCTCCATGTTTCACTGACTTTCTGAATTGCTTTAATGATTTAGAATGAATCATGCTTTTTAAAAATTGATTCAGAAAATTCAGCCCACTCCATTTTCTGTATCTATTCAAATGATTAAATTGGATTACATAAATGATCTGAATTGGATCAATGATTTATATTGGATTGAATCTAGTTAGTTAACTAAAAAGAAAAAAAAATGAGAACTCCCAAACAAAATGGCCATCATGAAGAGATCAAGTTTGCCAAATTTGAGATCTGGGATGTTCATGCCATGATGATATTCAGGAAGTTATTAAAAGACCTGGCTATTTGCCCAGGCTTTGGGGCAGGGTGGTAGTTGAACCCCTGTTGGATGAAATTTTGGGAGAGGGCTTTTATGTTTGTCTCTGAGTCACTCATGATCTCTTTTTGCCTTTTTTTTTTTTTTTTTTTTACTTTTTATTGTAAGCTGTCCAGTGGGAGTTCAGTGGCCTCTAAAGTGTATGAATGAATAGATAGATAGATAGATAGATAGATAGATAGATAGATAGATAGATAGATAGATAGATGATAGATAGATATCATTGAAAACAGTTTAGGATTTTTAAAAATCTAGACTTAAAAAAAACCTTGGATATCTGAGAACAGAATATGATGAAATCTAGAGTTTGTAGGCCCTAAGCATGGGCACATGCTTCCCAATTTCAATTAAAAATATTGTGGAAATTGGAGTGAAGGGAAATGGACATTGTAAGGGACAAGGATGTTATTTTCTGAATACAACAGAATTGCTTGCTATGGATGAAAGTGAAATATAAGGAATTAGTTTTCCATCAAATAATTTACCCAGTACATCAGCTCACCTCATAAAACATGGTCACAAGAGAATGGCATCAACTGGAGTAAATGTTAATGCCAAGAATATCTTACATCCTCTAAGATTTATTCCCCTTATTGTGATTGGAACAGACATTGTGGGGAAAATATCCACTTTGAGGAACCAAAGTGTTTGGAGATAGATGCAACAAAGTATCATTTATTGACATGCACAACTACAGTGATCACTGGGCTCTTAGCCATGAGAGTGCAAAGGAACCTCAAATTAAGCAAGGTTGTGGATTATGTACTCCCAGAAATATTACACAGAATGATAAAGAAAACAATGTAAACCATACTGCGACCTTTATAGCTGGAATGTAACATCTGATAATGCTATTGGATGCCCTCACATGGTTTGGTCCAGTGCCTCTATATTCTGCATTGCTACCTCAAAGGGTCCAAGCCAGCAGGGTTGTTCCATGCTCTGTTATCTATCTCCTTCCCCTTCAAGGTTATCAGTTTCATTTATTCTGCTCATACATTTCAGAAACATAAAGAAAGGGTAGAATATTATTTGTCTCCCACACCTGGATCACAAGGAGCTTCCTGATTTGTGACCTGCCAATCACTGCATCTAGTATACACCTTAATTTCTGATTGTGGAGTCCTTGGGGTGAATTTCTGATTCATTTTGTTCAGGGAGTGGATTTTTTTCCCTAATGTTTCTGATGTGTTGTTGTTGTTGTTTGGTCCCAAATCCCACAGCACCATCATCTGTCTGACAGTGGGCAATGGAGAAACAGAGTGAGAATGAAGTCTAATTCTGAGCCATTACCCAACTTTAAAATGGTTTAGATCTCCTGCTTCATTCTGGATAGACGTTTATCCCTGAATAACACTGCTCTGTCTCTCGATCAAGTCTTCAGCTGAATGTTAATATGCACTCAGTAATCGCTTAGTAGCTACCATCAAGTGGCACTCCAAAATTTGCCATAAAGTAGGTATCTTCTTCTGATTAATGGTGGGAAGTTTTAGGATTATATTGTTACAGGGTGGCAATGCAGGGGGCAACTATGGTCCTATCATTAACTTCATTAAACACCATAAACAAAATCCACCACTTTCTGAGACAATCTCACCCAGCATCAAGGAGTATTTAGTCAAATCTACTCTATCTTCCTTAATTTCCTCTCAAGGGAACACTAGGACCAAGAGTGCAAAGTCTTTTTCATTTTTTCAGCTAAAATATGCTGCTCTTTTCAGTACCTTTGAGAAAATAATTTTCTTATTAATTTTGCAATCCCAAAGCACTACCTTTATAAAATTATAATCCTTTCAGGGAAGGTGAAATTTGGTTTACACTACAAAATAATGATATAATCAAAACACTTTACTTAGTTGTTTCTTGTCAATGCCAGATAAAGACAGGAGACAGGAAGGGATAAGTAATTGGACATCGTTAGCTACCCTGTCTTCTGTTCTGAAATAACCAAACACAAATCAGCTCAGATGTTTTATCATTTCTTGCCTCCATATAAAATCAAAAATACTTTTTTTGTTCTGATTAAGGTTGGAAATTACTTGATATGTGTCAATTGTTATTGATGAACACACTAGAGAGCATTGCTCTTAATACTTCACTCATCTCCATAAAAGAAGATAACACATGGTTGTGATCTCCTGTATTAAAACCAGGATTTATTTGTATGGAAGTGACATTTCTTTCCAAGTTTCTTTTGGAGACAGATATATATGCTTTAGGATCTTGTTGGCACCATGCCAAAATAATCCACAGAGAAATCACATATGAAGGTATTTTTTCTTTTTCTTTTTTGTTTAATTGATGCTATAACCTCTTTTATAGGTTGTTTTTCTAATAGCACAGTATTTTAGACATAGAGAACTAGTGGTTGCTATGGTATATTCAGGTCTCTTATTTCCTCAGAGAACAGCTGATTGTGAACAATTAAAACTTTCTTTAACATAACACTACATGAATAGTTTAGTATGCTGCTTCTCTTTGAAGGTACCAAATCATATTTAGCTTCTCAAGTCCTACCAGAGTCTCCCTTTCCCATCCTAGGTACTGGTTATTTCCTTTTCCTTTCCATCTTGCCCAACTGGCTACATTTTTTCTTATTCTTACCTTTCCTAAGTTTCCTGCCTGCTTTCCTAATGAGAAAGTGGCCAGTTCACCTTTTACTTACATTCCAATGGAACAAGTACTGCCAACAGTCCTGAGTGCTGTAGCCCACTTGTCACCAGATGGCCAGAAGCTAGAACATCTAGCATGGTCCTTGTTGACCTGGGCAATGACCAATCTGGTATGGGTTTCTGTAAATTACACCTCACCATATCATTTATGGGAGAGACACTCTTCGTCTGGCTCCTCCGATGAGACCTATCCAGTATGATTGAGCTTCTGGCATAGCTCTCATCTTCCTCGGAGCATGCAAGCCCCACAACCACGTCAAGGTAGTGCCTCACTGGGGGATGATGATGATGATGATGATGATGATGATGATGATTTTACTCTCACTTTCATTTTTATCACCCAGGATCTTAATTGATTGGGGCAGTTTACAAATATCGTAAAATGCATACATATGTAGTTGCTTGTTCTTCATATACTGCTATTTTAGCAAGGCTAAAGACATCTCATTATTACAAATTTCTGGATATGGGTATACAACAGTGCACCTTTCTGCCTGCTGAAACATTTTTTTAAAAAATAATTGTGTTTCCAGTTTCCTAGGCTAGGTGACTGTCAAAATCCATTTGTTTTAGAGGATTTGCAAATTTGATTTTCCTTGACAGACTTGGATTCAAGGTCTATCCTACAAGGGATGGTTTCTGTTAAGTAATGGCAAGTGGGGGGAAAAAAATCAAGGAACTGTTTTGTTCAGAGGCCTTCAGCTGTACGACATCAATCAACCTTTGTTTTTAAGAGATTTAACCCAGTGGTAGAAATGTGCCTTAAGCTTAAAAAAATCTTGTAAGATGTAGAAGTGCATAAAATAGAAAGTCAGCATGTCCCTTAATAACTGTAAAATCCTTCCCTCAGAAATTTGTAACTTGTAAATGCAGGAAAGATTGTACCACCATTTGAATTAAGTCTATATGAGGGAGGAAAAAAAAACACAACCTCTTTAAATTGAAGAGATGTTACCAAATGCAGATATAGATAAGCTCCATTCTTATTCCCACAGATATTTCTGCCTCACCAAAATCTGAAATGGCATGTTTTAGATATTTACCTATGGGGGTGGGGGGACTTCAGTTCCAGAAGAATCAGTTCCTTGCATTAAGTATCCTGTTGACTTCCTGGGGCATTAAGAATAGGGACAATCAAACAAGGACACCCTGTTTGTTCCTCTCTTTGTCTCTGCTCTGCTTTCTCCAGTCAGAAGACTGATGCTGGTACTGCTCACCCTAATGTTTTGCTTACTGCAACAGAAAAATCACCTTGATAACATTTCCTGGGGACGTAATCTCATGAAGTCATCTCTGACTCATTCCCATCCCACTGAAGACACAGCTCAGAGTTTTGTTTAGTTGTTTTGATGTGAAAGTGATCTTTTCCTTCTTCGTCTGAAACCAATTTGCTCTAGTGAATGAACCTTTCAGGAGCAATGATCCACCCAGTTCCTAAGAGAGAGAAAAGCGGTCATATTGCCTAACCCCTATACAAGAGGCTTGAACCAAAGAACAGTAGATGGAGGCCAAAGGGGTGGGGGAGGCAACCCTTTACTGCAGGGGAAATGGAGAGGGGAGAAAAGTGCAAAGATTATGCAATATGAGATTTGGGGAGGAGAGTCCTGTAAGATGACTTTCTCTCCCTTAGCACCTAACAAACATGAATGACAGTCTACCATGAGAGAGCTAGACCTATGTTTGTTAAAACAGTGAGAACAGGGGGAATTAGATACTGCTATAACTATTACTTCACAGTATATCAGCCCCCAATATGAGGTACTGATCTGCCAGGTGATAAACATTCCCATTTAAAAAAAAAAATAGAAAAAAAGAGGCAGCGTAAGTCAGAAGCAGTTCCTCTCACAACCAAGACAAAATGACAGTTAGTGACATTGTGGCCTCACAGATATGAACAGTAGATGGTTAACAAAATCACTTACAGAATATATATATATATATATATATATATATATATATATATATTCCAAGAATGTATCTTTTTATTTACCATCTATTCCTTGGAATATGTTATTTATTTAAGAACACTGTTTTACTGTATTTTCATTAGTATTTATTCTTGGTTTTACTGTAAACTGCCCAGAGTCATCCCTTGAGTGAGATGGGTGGTGGCTAAATTTGAAATATAAATAAATATAAATAAATAAACATTATCAACCAACTCAATTTAATTAATTGAAAAGTTACTGTAGCCACCACTTTTCTGTGATTTAAATGTTAAATAGTACCTAGCCTTCTAAATGCTTGCTGATAGGATGGGAAGAAAAACACTAGTTCAGACTTCAGTCCCATTTTTGCTCTAACAAAGGTATGAGAAACCAACCTCAAAAATATTGAGTCCTGGATGCTGGCTTACAGAAAGGTTGAATTTTATCTCCCTACTAAGCCAACAGTCTGACTAATATCTTGTCTGTTTCACATAGGAGAGTGTTTCTGTCGGCTGGATTTAATGTCTTGCCCTCTAGGAGAGAGGAGGCATGATAGTCTCACTTTATAAAACTCCTTTACCTCTATGCAGAAGGGTTGATTAAATTGTTTGATTGCACTGTCCTATGTACCAACCCTTGTGTTCTGATCTAGTAATGCTGTTATTAGACTGACCTAATAGCATCCTTATTAGTCACTCATCAGGCTGGTTGAAGAACTTATGTTTTTGTTCTATAGGATAATTTCTATAGAAATAACTGGGAGGGTTGCTAGATTCCACTCAAAAGTAATTGCTCTAAAAGAAGTATGGATTTAATTTTCTGGAACTGTTAATTTGGCAGTTATATCTGAGCCTTGGTTGGTTACTGCTTTGATTTTTAACCAATATTTATTTACTTCTGCTTTTCATTTGTTGGAAGCCAACACATATTTGGTTGGGTCTTTGGCTATAAATAAATAATAAATAAAATATCATCTGCACTGTATGATATTCAGGATAGATCTGAAAAACAAAACAGACTCTCCCTACTTTTAAAATTCCAAGTATTTTCTCCCAAACACATTTTAATATAACGTACTAAACTAAAGTGACTATCCATTTATATTCATATATTATCATCAATGCATAATGTGGTGCATGAATTCAGGGAATGGTATAATTAATCCTAAAAAAGATGAAGCAATGGATCTTAAAGGTCACCACCAGTGACAGGCATGTTTTCACAGCATAATGACTTCTGATTTTTTTATTAAACCTCTGTCGATTACATATTTCTGAAAATGCCGAGCAAATGCGCCCACCTGCCAATCCCAACAATAAATAAGAAGATTTAACTTTGCATCTTGCAAGTATATTATCCATCCTTCAGAGTTATTGGGCTATTTCTCCACTAGACTGACTGACAGGTAAGAAGAGCCAGCAATGTTCTCACAACTGATTTATTTTTTTGGATTATGTATAGTCCTCACTTAATGACCACAATAGAGACTGGAAAATTCATTGTTAAGCAAAGCAGTTAAGTGAGTCACACCCAACTTTATGGCCTTTTTTGCAGCTGTCATTAAGTGAATCACTGTGGCCATTAAGCAGATCATGGGGTCATTATGGGGGGTTCCCCATTGATTTTGCTTGCTGGAAGCAGGCTGGGAAGATCACAAATGGCAATCATGCAACCCTGGGACACTGCAACCATGATAAATGCAAGTTGGTTGCCAAGCGCCCAAATTGTGATCACATAACCACAGGAGTGCTGCGACAGTAGTAAGTGCAAGGATCAGTTGTAAGTCCCTTTGTTCAGCACCATTGTAACTCTGAACGGTCACTAAACAAATGTTTGTTAAGCGAGGACTATGTGTGTATCTCACCTTTTCCTCAGAGCATAAGGTGATGTATTCCCTCCACGTTTATTAAATAAAATTATGGTTCATAGTAACAGTTTAACACATATTGGAATGGCCAATGATAGTGCATGTGGACATACTTGTTACCAAACTGGAAGTTAAGGAGGGAGTATTTCCTGTAGCTTGACTTGGAAAGACAGAACCATCCGGCTCTAAGCATGGCATCAGTTCCATCTCCAAGTTTAGTTTTTGTCTTGCCCTTTACAGCTCACACCAATTAATGATGTTCTAAGGAGGCCTGTCAAACATCAGGTTTTAGTCAATGATCAACAGGGTCAGTGGGACTCAAGAATTGCTCAGGGAACTCAGTTAACTTAACCTTCTCAAGTCAGCCTTGAGAAGTTAAAGAGTGTATACATCTGTAGGTATGTGTATATGCATTTTGATGAAACAGTTGCAGCACAAAATGTGGGACTTGAGAATTACATTTGAGATTATGCCCTGATTCAAAAGAATGAAATAGGGGATATTTGCATAAAAATGCACACGGTTCCCCCAACCTTAACTAAGATCCAGAATGATAAATCTAAATCTACTGTATAGGTATTATGAGAAGAAAATATGGAGGAAAGGGAAAATAATGTTGCCATGAGTCCTCAACCAGGGGTTGTGTGCCTGCCAGGCTCCTTGATGCTTTTCATTTTTACATTTTTTTTTTAATTAAAAAAAGTGGGAATCTGACTATGTTATACTACAAAGTGAACTTTCATGGCCCAAGAAGACTTCTTCATTTCCAAGAATCACTTTTAGCCCCAAATAGGACCTGTAAACCTTATAGTGTATGTTAAAAAAATGGGTGGCTAAGTAGTGAGTAATTTTCCATTTTTTCATTTTGTTTCTATATATGCAGTATATTTCAGGTTGGAATATATTTATTTTATTTATTGCTTTATGGTCTGATACCAAACCAACACTTTGAAACATATACAAAAATTAAAATACGTGCATTAAAAATGACTTAAAATCAAGTCAGTCAGAACTGTGAGGGAGTCAGCAGTTGGTTTCTATAGACTAATGCTACAGGTAGAAATTTCACCATCACCCTTGAAAAATCTAAAAATCTAAACTTAAAAGAAAAACAGTGATCTCATTGTGAGGGAAATTGAAGTTTCTAATCATTGGGATTATCAACTCTAATTTCCAGTATGAATATAGCGGTCATTTTAACAATACATGAAAGACAGATTCAACCTCTATGCTGGAAGAAATACAGGCACAATTTTAAATAAGAGATATCTTCTGGTTGTCACCCTGATGTGTAATGTACCAACTTGGGTCAGAGAAAAAAGCCTCCTATGCAGACCATGCATGTCCTTGAAAAAATAATGTTTGAAGTCCATGGTGATTTTACTATAATAAAGAAGGGAAATTTTAGCCATACCTGCTAAAATATGTATGTCCCACACCCCTTGTTTAAATTCTGTTCAGGTTTTATAAGGGCTTAGGATGAGTTTGGAATATAAAATTGAAGTCATGTGGAATCACATACCAGCTATTATTCACTGGTAAAGTCAAGTCTGTTCAAGTCAAAATTAATTTGAAAATATGGAGGAAAGGGAAAATAATGTTGCCATGAGTCCTCAACCAGGGGTTGTGTGCCTGCCAGGCTCCTTGATGCTTTTCATTTTTCATTTTCATTCAAGATTAAGACCGATCGATCAGGTTAAGGACTTCAAGTACCCAGGTATCCACTTCCAACTTTCCATCCACTGAAACGACCAACTGAAAGTTTTTAATGCAATCTTAAAATATACTAGTCATCACAGCAATAATTATATTCCTGCAACAATAAAACTTTATAAAGCAGAGATCATGGGCTTGTGGCTGCATTGTCCACACTTCTGTGTTTTGAAGGAGCTCCTACTTCAGAAGCTGTTCAAGCTAAGTTTCTGAAAGCCATATTCTGTGTCCCATGCTTAACTCCAAATGTCCTTCTGTGGCTAGAGCTTGGCTGCATCTCTCTTGGAGCCTGCCTGTGATTTTGCCATCTCAGGCTTTGGCTGAAACAAGTCCTTTGGGGTGAGTGTCTGTTTCACTTCACCCTACTGGATAGGTCTTCCTCATCTCCAAGGAGACAAACTGATTCCAGCCTAGCATATTGTGGTATCTCAATCCAAGCAATATTGTCTCTTGGTCCAGACAAAGCCTTAATTGAACTCAAACAGAGGCTTGGGAGTTTAGATTTACAAAATGGCAGGGCCAAAAATCATCCATCCTTCTTATGGCACAATTGCAGGTTGTCCAGGGATGATTCCTAGATGCCTTTATATCATCCTGAACATTTCACACAAGAGCCCTTTTTTTGGGCTCAGATTGGTGTACTACCTATTATGGAGACTATAAACAAATATACTAGTCTCCCACACAACAATCATATGTGTTTCTGTTCAGATACAGAAGCAGAGCCAGTAATCCATGTATTGCTATATTACCCATTGTACCACCTATGGTATTTGGCACTCATAATCCTGATTATCAGAAAGCTTAGTTGCCTTTCTGACCATGATATTACAATTTTCCTTGTGCAAGACCTAACTTGGACAACCACTAGAAAGTTGGTCAAGTTTCTTGCAATAACTTCTTCTCATTAATTATTGCTTCTGGTTTAATTTTTCCCTTATATTTTAAAATTCATATTTATATTTTATTGTTTCTGTATTTTCAATTCTATATTTGTGTTTTATTGGTCTGGGGCCATAAATAAATCTAATGACTAATTTAAAGCAACACAGAAATAGTCTTCTAGGATTTCATTTTCATCTTCCCAGTCTAGCCTACATCCCTAGTATTATTTGGAGGAACCCCATCCAAATACTAACCAAACTTGATCCTGCTTAGCATCTAGGCTCATACAAATTAGTCAGATGTTGCCACATGCTAAGATAATTGGTAGAGGCTGACAAAATGTGGAGAAAATATAGGCTATAATGATATCCACCACTCTGATTGCATCATTTAGAGTAATTACTAAGACAACGTGTGGTGGAATGGTTGCTGGTAACATCTTGTTAAAACCTTTTTAAGCACCCTATTTTCATGCTTTATATAATCTTTATAGTGATGCTTTGGAATGAAATTTGCCCGAGTTACTCTTTTCTGACTCAGGTGAGGTTTTTGCAACGGTACAGGACCTAGATAGTAAGAATTTACCGCATTAGCAGTATTGGATGAACATGTTTATCTTTTCTCCTACCCTCAACAATACTACTTTCTTATCTTCCATGTTTCTTAACTATTCCTGCTTTGTTTTCTAGTTGTTGTGCTGCTTGCTATAGCAGCATTCATTTTGATTGACACAAATGAAAGAAAATAAATATTATTCATCCTTTAAATAGGCTTCCTAAAGATTAATGCAGATGGGATTAAAAAAAAAAAAATGGAAAAGTGAGGTAATATATCCAATGGGCAGATTTTCTAAAGCCAGATCTCTTGACGGTCTTCTTCAGCGCCTCCATAATCTTAGCCAGAAAACCTTTTAAGAACACTAACACAGCTAAAGGTAGCCAAATTAAAAACATTTTCTTTCCACTGGGCTGTGCTCTGAGCTATTATATTTCTGAATTTCCTTTTGTACTTTTGCAATATATCTTTGCTAAGTGGAAAGAAAATGGTGTGTGCATGTTGCTTTATTTTTTAAGCCACAGATGCTAACATAATTTGAAGGTATGTGCTCTAATCGTTTACATAGTGCACACATATCACATATTTAACTGCTTAAGGAAGACAGCACACCAAAACGTATTTATGGTTTTTACATTAGTATTCCATAGGAAAGATTTCATTGACCATTATGTATCTTCACATAGTCTCTGGTCTGGCTAAAAAAATCACAAGCATTTTCCTTTGCACAATGGCTGATTACGGAAACTACCTGTATAAGAGAAGCCATGGTTCCATGTATTCAACATGTTATATCTAATTAAACCTTTCCATTAGGAGAAGAGAGTAATTTATATTAATTACACTTATATATCATACCATATCTCAGCATTCAAAATTAGCCTTTTAAATAGGAGGATTTATATATAATATAATGGGTAACCCAACCACAATTAGAGATGGAAAGCAGTTGGAAAGGCTAAATAATTGTGAATGGATTCAGGAATGAAAATGACCATAAAACTACAATAAGAACACTTCCAAATTTATTTATAGTTAAGAATGTAAAAGAGAGGGGGTGGAATTATAGGAAGGTGGACATGTCTAATTTCTGAATCGAGGGTCAGATATAGCCATTGAGCAATGTATTGGGACCATACTCCATAAAACAGGAGGTGGTCTTGAGAAATAACTATATTTGATTTCATTGACAAGAATGCTGCCAATTATGCCTTCTAGCCTGAGTAATACAGGTAGTCCCCAGGTTAAGAACGAGTTCTTTTCCCAAGGTCTGTCCTTAAGTTGAATTTATATGTAACCCGGAACAGTATTATTGTATAATACTGTCTAAATAGCATTGTGTAATTAACTTGAACCATTTTGTATTTAACTTGAACCATTGAATTTTTCTATAATAGGCTCTGTTCTTAACCATGGGTCATCTGTAAACTGGGCGTTCTTAACCCGGGGACTATCTGTAGTCAAAAGTGCTGCTCTCAACCCCTCCTTGTGCCTGTGACCTCTTGCTTAGGCTATTTCTGAACACAAATCTCCTGGTAAACATGTCTTCAAAAATCACCTAACTAGCAGGTTGGCAGGTGGAGGCTGGGCCTGGTATGAAGTGAAAAGAAGTTCCCTCTTGCTTCATTTCACATTTCCTCCTTTGACCCAGGTTATTTTTGAACATGGCCAGGTTATTTTTGAACATGGGTTAATTTAGCTTCCAGAAGGCCAGTAACCTTCCGTTCAGAAATAGCCCAAGTGATATGTCACCTGGATGGAGACTTCCTTGCCAGCAGCTGGTAACTTGGACAAAGTAAACAATGGCTAAAACTTCCTTCAGAGGCACATGACTACACTTGCCCAAGCCCCACTCCAACATATGAAAGACAATGATTGGTAGTGGTCTTCTCTGATGGCTGCTGAGCCTCAGTGGGCAGAGAAATGCGCCAAGGCACCGATCATTGCCCTTAAATGGTTCCACAGGGAAGCTGTAAGGACAGGACTATTCACAAGCCTCACTGCTGAGGAAAAATAAAGATCAGCTTTTGGGGCAGTGTAAATTTTGCTGCCATGCTTTTCCAACAAATCAAGAAGTGGAAGAATGCATGTTAATATAGCCATGAGAAGACCCCTCAAAATCCCAACTATGATGGGACAGCAGGAGATATTAAACTCTTAACAGCTGTCCACACATGGGAAAGAAGCATTTTCATAGGTGGACAACCTTAGAACAATTCTTGTTCATTAGGCTGTGTTGTGTTGAATTTACTTTTATAAAGCACCAGCGTATTGCTGGTCTCAACAACATAGACCCTCATTTTTTTTAAATCAGTCTGTTTTCTCATAAGCATAATTCTGAACCAGAAGATCAATAATGACAGATAAGGTTCATTGAAAAACAGGTTGCATGCCATGCTGTATTATAACAATGTGTGACATCAAAGGAGGAAATGGTATACTATAGAGTGCATTGTCAACATTTGCATGGGAAGAGAAGAAACTCAAATGGTTGATGAATTCAGTAGAAGAGAATATATGTAGCTCAGGGTTGAACTGTGGAGTCCTTGGTGCTGTCTGAGCTTGGCTGTTTGCTTGCAGATGTTTCATTACCCAGCTAGGTAACATCATCACTGATGATGATGTTACCTAGTGGGGTAATGAAACATCTGGTTTCATGGTTGATGAGTGTTCCATTATTACTAAATCAATATTCCAGGAAAATTTCCATGAACCCTTTATAACATGCAGAGCACTGAAAGGCTTTCTTAAAATCTGATAATTAAAAAAAAAACTTTTAAATTCCCACCTCCATGATTTATTACACATTTTCCATGTCTTTGCTATATGGACTACAGTAGCCTTCCCCCATCTGGCAACACAGAAATGTGTTGGACTGCAATTCTGAGAATTTTAAACTACCGGATACCCACCAGGATAGAAATAATCCTATAGAATGGGATAATAAGATGTGGAACATTTATTTATTTATGAGATTTTATACTGCCTCAGTCACATCCAACTCTAGTGGTTTGCACATGAAAAATATGCATAATAAAATGAATATTATAAGAAAACAGTACAAAAATATATCCAGTTACAGTATTCATGGTCACATAGCTTTCTTAGAATGATAGTCTAGTCCCCAAAGCCCTTCTGGAATAAATCAGATTTTTAATAAGTTTCTGAAAGATCATACAGGATTTCTGCTTTCTCTTCAGAGCGTATAAATCTTTTGCTTTTGGCCTGTAGAGTATGCAGGCAATTGTGTTCTGCGCCAGCTGACATTTCCAGATAATCTTCAAGGGCAGCCCCACATAAAGTTATTTACAATAATCTAATCAAGAGGTGACAAGGGTGTGAGGGAGTTCACCCAGAGTCCCCTGGACCAGAAGAGGCTGCAAGGCTGAAATAGCTGACTCTGGATAAAGCTGACCATGGACTACACCTGCTTTTGTAGAGGTACTAGTCTAAGAGGTTTGCCCAGATTTTAGGGGGAGCACAACCGCACCCAGAGTCAAAAAAGGTACAGTCCTGGAAATGACAGGTTTACAAATTATCAGCTACTCTATCTTGCTTGAGTTGAATAAATTTTTCCCTATTCAGGTCCTGACAGCCTCTAGCAATTGGGCCAGGACTTCCACCACATCTCCCATTCAATCTGAGATAGAGATAGAGATATATAGCTTGGTAACATATTGATGATACCTCACTCCAAGCCAGTGGGTGACCTTACCCAGTGATTTAATGTAGAGGTTAACAAAAATCAGAGAGAAGGCTGAGCCCTGGGCCACTGCATACATTTCCTTCCAAATAACCAGCAACCTGAATTGCTTGGTGAGAAAGGAGTTGAAGTACATTCACCCCCACCCTCACCCCCTTTTTTTATGGCTTCTCTTTCTTAATGTCAATTTTTGAACTGTCTACAAGAATGAACTTATAAAAAGTCAGGTGAATGCTCTGGCCCAGAAACCAAATATTTATATGATGACACAATGGAACTTCATGTTTAATGAGCACACGGACTTAAAGTTTTAAGTCTGAGAGATTTAATGAAGCATACATTTCATGACCTAAGCCTATTTCAGCCTAACTAGATGGCAGCATCTAACCAACTTTGCTATCTCTCTCTCTCTTTCTCTCTCTCTCTCTCTCTCCCTCTCCCTCTCCCTCTCCCTCTCCCTCTCCCTCTCCCTCTCCCTCTCCAACCATCTATCCAAATTTAGCAAATGATTTTATAAACAATGTACTATTCACATCTGGCAGATATAAGGCTACTAAGTAGAAAATCTTATAATTCACTGGAATTCTTTATGGCTGATCTACAACAGATGATAGCACTTAACCATTCTTGGCTAATTTCAAAAAAATAATCAGGATTGGAAATGGTTAATACATGGAAGAGAGATCACTGGAAATTCCCAGGGCTATAGTAGACTAGACAGGGAGGTCTTGAAATAGCATTTTAGAAGAAAACAATGGCAAAATGCTTCCACATTGATGATAAGAAGATTACAAGTTCAAATCTATGTTGTCACCAGGAGCTGAGCTCAATTCAAGGGAGACTTTATTGTTAAGTTCATTTCTACATAGATGTTTGCTAACTAAGTGTTAACATTACTATGTTGGTGAGTCTGTTGGAATTAATGTGGCTTTATCTTTTTATTGTAACCTCCAAGCAACTTTGGTAGTTGATAGTATATAAAATCTAATAATATTAAATTTCAAAAGTTAAACAAAAAGTCCATGAAAAACAAGAAATATATCCTGTGCCAGTTTTATACATGGCTCAGATATAAATGAAATAGAAGTGGTGTCCATTCACAATAGCAGTAATTCACAATAATAGGAACTCTCTAGCTTTAGTACCATATTTTAACACTTGTTATTGGAAGAAAACATATTAGTCCCAGTTGACTCCTAAATTGAAGGAAACGTACCCAGCTATTCTTGTTCAGCACTTTTACCCTGGACTTGTTTTTGTTGGGAAACTGGTACATTATATCAGCAGCATATTTTTCCAGTGTGAATCTTGGCTATAAAAGTAAAGTTGCTGCTTATATATGCCTGGTGATTATATTCACTTGGTGTGTACAGCCTCCAGTGTCATACCACATGTTTTCTGTGTGACCCTTAGAGTCTCCCTAAATATTAATTCTGCAGTATACTTTTATTGTGGAAGAAATATAATTATTAAACATATAGTGAATTCATCATATTGAATGCAGGTGTACAAATTAGCCTTGATCAGTTCAGCTTAGATTATCAGTTCATCAAATTAATTTTGATCAAATTATCCAAGTCGGACCAAATTGATTCAAATTTATTTAGATTATAAAAATACATATGTACATGCATGAGAAGTCCAATTCAATGTAATGCTAATAAAATTAGCAATGTGATTGGAAACTTTGATTTGTAGTTCTATCAAACTGATTTGAAATCAAATCTCTGAATGTGTATTTGCATATCACTAATATTTAGAGTCCCTCCTCCTCAATTCTTTAACTATCTCCATCTATGTTTTGGCATGTGGGCCAGCTCACCACTCAAAAGCCAAATATCAATCTTGACTTAAAGAAGCTACACATTCTGTAGACAATGGATTGTATGGTATACTGTGAATGCTAACTGAAAGCATGTTGACATATATGATATCAAGGGTTTTTGTGTTTTCCCCCAAAATATGGCAGGTAACATCATGTCAAGCAGCAAGTCTGTTGTATGGACTGATCCAGGCCAGGTTGATATTTGGATGGAAACTGATGAAATCCTGATGGAATTTTTTCAAGCATCTTCTTCCCATTGATCAGGTGATGGACATTTACATATCTCTCTGGGAATAGCCAGAATAAAACTACAGTAAATCCCTAGGCAGTAAGAGTTTGACCACAATTGAGCTTTTCTCTATTCTAAAAGTTGACTCCTGTGGGTAATTCAGGTTAGGGCAAGGTGCGGATTACAAAATATGTGTCATGACATTAAAATGCAGACTCTGCCCCTTTTGTACTTGCATTCACATGTCACACATATAAGGACAGAGTTTGCTTCATGATACTATGACACTGCTGCTTCATATGAATAACAACTGCTGATTCAGGTAATATTACTTTTAGCTGTATGATTATAAAGTAATTTTAAAAGGTATCAGTGTAAGAAGAATCTGGTTGGATCAAAGATCCATCTAAGTTAATACTTCATTTTCTGGGCTTTTCAACCAGGTGCTTGAAAGAAATGTTAGCAAGCAAGGCAAGTGTGCTGTATATTGCCTGTCTATGTTCTGTTCAGTAACTGCTACTCAGATGTGCATTGTCTCTGAATATAGGAATTCAGCTGAACTATCATGACAAATAGTTGCTCCAACAAAGTTGCTGAAGTTTACATTTTTGGGCTCAGTTACTGTATATGATTCAAAGAAGTAAATACTATGGTCCTGAATTCTTCCACATTTTGAATTTTAACCTTAGTCTTATAGAATTGTTAATCAAATAGGTTAAAGAGATTGAATTATATAGGCTGTTACTCAGGAGTAAGCTCCATTGAATTTGTTTATCAACTTAAATTTCCTTTCTTCTTCTAGCTTATTCCTTTTGCTCAAGTATGATTGCAGCAATTATTATATTGTGTCTCTTCTCCCTTGATTGTTAACTTTACCTGGGTTGAACTAACATTTGTACTCAAAAATTATTTTTGTTACTTTGGCCAAGCCAAATTGTCTACATCTCAGTACGTGGTGGCTTGGGTCAAGCCCCAGGAGAATGTTCAGGCAGGATCAAAGTTGTTGAGGATGGGGGGGGGGGGAGGAAGCTGGTAAGCATCCTGGAGTATACACTGAACTTTCTCTAAGACTATTAATCTTAAAGAGAGTACAGATAATCCTAGCTTAATGATTATTCATTTAACGATGGTTCGAAGTTATGACAGGCTAGAAAAAAGTGCTTTATGACCTGTACTTGCACTTATGACCAGCACAAACCATTGCAGCACCCCAATAGTCACATGATCACAATTTGGGTCCTTTTTTTACAATAGTCATTAAGCGAATCACATAGTTGTTACGCAGATTCCAGCAAAAAAAGTCCTTTGGGGAAGCTGAATTTGCTTATTGACCATGTGATTTGCTTAACTACCAGTGAAAAATTGGTTGTAAAATCAGGTCTGGTCACATGGTGACTCGCCTAACGACTGCCCCACTTAACAACCATTTTTCCGGTCTCTATTGTGGAGAATCTCTTTGTGAACTTGCCAGTTTCGCTTATTCAAAGTTAATTGGACTAAAAGGTCATAACATGGATGGATCTCCTTCAGCATGTTGCCAGATATATGGTCCTAAAAGCCATGAGCCCAAAACCTTTAAAGACTACATGCCAGTAAGACTAGTTTAAGAAGATATCAAACTAGAGGGAGACACAGTGCACTACTTATCCCAAGATTAATATGCACATATTGGGTGGGGGTATTTTATATATTGAACCCAACTAGTTATTGATTTCTTAAAAATTCATAAATAATGACAATTATTAATTGAAATTTCCATACAGAAAAGCATATAAGTATTTCCATTTCATGTAAGTACTGTTATAACACTTCCATTTCAAAAGAAATATGGGCATTTATACCAAAGGGGGGGGGGGAAGCCATATATTAAGGAAATAGGTGTGTAAGCTACATATATTGGGGAAATTTATGAAAACAAATGTAATTTTTTCAGGATTTTTTTTTTTTATGGCCAAATTGTTATGGGAAGGAACAGTACATGGACCTTTGCTGCATTGATATGGCATAAACTTAGACTGATCTACATATCCTTATTTTATAATATTTAACAACTCACAATTTGTGACATGACAGCCTCATCCCACTGAGAACAATAGTTTGAACGCTCTCATCTTGAAACTGCATGGGTATGTGGCTTACTGTAAAAAATCCCCCACCCCACCCCTCTTACTAGATAGTTTTCCCTCTCTTTTTATTCCCCTGACCACATTATGTGGCCTTATAGCTGACGGAATTCCACTTGATTAGTTTTCTTCAATTATACTGGATGAACGAGACTAAATCTATCATGCAAGATTTCACTTTTCTTTCTTTCACAGAAAAGTACCAGGCACCTTCCCTCAATTTTGATGAACCTCTTTGCTGTTTCATAAATCAGGTATGAGATTTCTATGTATGAAGATTGTTTGCCCTACTGTTGGAAGATAAAGGCAGTAAAAATACTTTTCTGGCCAAAGATAGGTCAACACACAAACAAACTTATTCATACATTAGGCACAGCACTTAACCTTTCTCCATGAGTGACATGGACTTGTAATGAATTATGCTTTACTGATATTGCAACTAGCCAGTTGGAATGTATCAATATAGTAAAATATTAATACTATTACTATACTAATTAATACTATTACTATACTAATCCCTTTCTACTGTATATCTCTTTCTTCATGGCAAACAATGAACTCCTACATAGGACACAGACCAGATATACTGTAAGTGAACCATACAGAATTCCTACCCTGTGGAACAGTACCCTGCTGGAGATTTTGGGTGACCCCAGCCTTGTTAGCCTTTCACAAGACATTGAAGACCTGACTGTTTGCCCAGGCATTTGGGTCAGGAGGGTTCTGTTATTGTTTATCCTTGGGTGTCTAGTGTGAGTGTGTGGGTGTGTGTGTGTGTGGTGGGCTTTTGTGTTTTAATCTTGTAAGCTGCTCAGAGTCATTTGTGTGAGATGGGCAGCTATATAAATCTTATAAATAAACAAACAGATAAATAAATTCCTGCTTTATTTCCTGCTGTCATCGTCTTACTATAAAAACGTAACAGCATTTTCATTACCTACACTGTTATTTTCTTCATTCAATGGCCTCCTTTAAGACCCCCAAGGTATATTGTATCCTCACAAATTAAAAAAAAAAAAAAAAAAGATCAGTGAGAACTTTGGGGAGCCGTTGGGGCTCTTTTAAATGATAATTTCACTCCTGCCACCCCAAATTTAGTCTCTTTCATCCTTTCCTGTCAAACAGTTGATCAGTAAAATTAGGTTTTTAAGACTGCTATAGCCTCAGAAATTCTAGTTGTGCTGCACTGGAATGTGATACTGCTGAGTTAATATTTTTATTGCCATTCATTGAAATCTAAAGATCATAAACCCATCTATACCAGTTTAAGATTCACTACGGATACTCTGAGCATTCAGCAATATTAAAAAATGGGTATATCACACAGATGCATAGGAAATTAAAACGGCAATTTGTCAGTGTGTGTGTGTCAGCTTCTGTGTGTGTTGATACTAAATAATTGATACTAAATCATTAATCTCTCACCCTCCTTCTGAAACAACAGCAAAATGATTTTAATGACAGGGAGTGGGGAGGAATAAATAAAATAATATGCTTTGGAGCCTTTTAATGTTGGCTGACATCACAGCTTACCAGAAATTATTACTTTTCATGACTCTGACATTTGGCTGAAGAAGAAAACTAGATAATCTTGGATTCTGTCAAACCATAAAAAGGAAAGATTGGATCACAGCTTGTTATTCACACCTCTAGAAGCACCATAGGGTTTAATAGCCACAGAATAACTGCAATTGTAACTTGTGAAGAAGCCTCATATATAGCTGGAATGAGTGTACTACCTTACTTGTTCTTTAAATATAGCATAAGATGTCTTCCTTCCTTCCTTCCTTCCTTCCTTCCTTCCTTCCTTCCTTCCTTCCTTCCTTCCTTCCTTCCTTCCTTCCTTCCTTCCTTCCTTCCTTCCTTCCACATTTCTAAAATATTTTTATGTTACTTAGCATGACCATCAAGATTCTCCAGTGACTCAACATCAGATTGGACATTAAATGCATTAAAAAGTGTGAACTGATATTGAATCAAAAGGGGAAATGTCCACTTTTTATTTTTTCCCAAGTAGGAAGTTGAGCTTTTCAGGGCAGATATGTGGCAAGTCAACCTAAATTCACAAAGACTATGCAAGTCACCCAAGATTATGGGTTGGTATGTATGCATACCAAGTTCCCCTTTAATAATTAAGGCCAAATGATTTTACCACATTTCATTATATTATGCTGCACTCTTCATACCCACTTCTTCAGGAGTAAGCCTTGTTCAAATCAAAATGATTTAGCAGTGTATAAAGGTCAACAACTGCTGACTAGCACTTGATAGAGCAGCCATGAAGCCCTTGGAAAAGATATTCAAATGTCATCATGTTTCTATAACTACAAAGATCAGAATTGTGCAAGCAATACTGTGGACAGTCAAGAAAACAAACAAATGGATCATTGAACAACTCAACCCAGAGTTCTCACTCAAGGTGCAAATGACCAGGCTTAAATTATCCCATTTTGGGCAAATTATGTAAATATCTAGCTCTCTGGAGAAAGCTATAATGCTGGGAAAGGTGGAAGGAAATAGAAGAGAATGACCTCTTCTAAAACGTGGTTAGACTCAGTCACAGTGGCAATTGTCATGGAGAAAATCTATGTAGTCACTAAGAGTTGACAGTGACTTGATGACACCAATCAATCAAAAGTCCACAGGTTTATTGTTTTATTTATTTACTTTTTTAGCCCCAACTTTCTTGCTTTTGGAATTTCTGGTTTAGTTAGAAAAAAGTGCCTAAAAGCATTTCTGAAAAGAAACATGCCCAGTTTATCACAACTTATCTCTTTCCTTTCCTTTGCATCACTGATTTGTAGGATTACACTGGTTAACTTAGAGCAATCTACTAATGGTTTTCTAAAATCTCTGTCTAAAAGAAAGGGGCATTTTGACAAGTATCTCCAGGGGAGGAGAAATTCCCTAATTATTTCTTCAAGATGAAGCTCATAATTAACATAGCTAATATATTATTTCCACCTCCCACCTCCTGCCCCAGGTCTCCTGAGTGATAGTTCATGAATGAAACTGTAGCAAGATTTGTTTGTTATACTTATATACCAGAAACCATTGAGTTAATGGGAAAAGGAAGTGGGAGAAAATATATATCTATTTATTCTATATGTTGGCAAATGGCATGAATTGAGTTTACTCTGATCCCATTGCTTTCTCTTAGTATGTTCCTTCACTTGCTTTCATAGCAGTCATGAAGAGGAACTTCACTTCTAGATAAAATATGAAGAATGTGATGGATTTGCTTTAGTAAAGATAAAATCTGTCAACTACCTTCTTGACAATGATTTGAATACAAACTGCCTTTTCTGGATGTTCAACAGCCATTTCAATGAGCAGAATTACACATTGCATCACTGGATCTAACATTGTTTTGGCTCCAATCTTAACAAGAATTAGCCCTTGTGCAGTATAATATATACGTGTAATGTTTCATAATGGATTATATCAAGATTTATTTTGCCACCTGGCATTCCTTTCTATTCACATCTAGTGATGTGCAGATCAAATCAGTTAAAGTCCAGTTCATATCAGTGTTACATTGTTTTTAAAATATTATTCTCCACCATTCATTTTGTGTAAGTATATGATTCAAAACATCTGCTAAATAATCTGCATACCTATGTACATAGATCTGGACTCACTTATATAGTTTTGGTCTCAGTTCTCTCCAGTGAATGCTTTTTATAAACTCTCTAATATATGCTTTCTTTACAGCTGGGCTAATATAGGCAATTTTGTAAGCAATGTTCATGTAGAGGGCTTAGGGCCTTGAATGATAGGTGGACGAGCTGCTACCAGGGCAATGGTCACGTAAACAGCTTTTATAAGCTTGATCCCAGGCCAAGAAAATAACTTGAGAAAATTCAAGTTCAAATCCTGGCTGATACCTACCTTACCAGTTTGGGTCCTTGAGCAAAGACCCCTTAACACTTCTCCTGCCTACATCAAATATGAGAGTGACACAAACTAAGAGAGTCATGCCGGCTTGGACATTGCCTGGATTAACAAGGTCAGTGTCAGATGTTGGGGAACCAGGACAATCTGATGATAAGTGGGATACTGGAACAAACCATACATGGACAAGACGAGAAAAGATAGATAGAGATGTAGAAATATAGAGATATAGAGATAATAGAGATCAACAAAACATCTTAAATGTCTAAGCTTCTTCAGAACACCTCACAATTTCAAAATTGTGAGATGGGTATAGATGTAATTTCATTAATTAATTCATTAATTACAGATATACCCATATGGGTATATCTGTAATTTCATTCATTAATTTAAACATGTTGAATTTTGCAAAATTGTGTCTATTTTTTTTTAAAGACTAAAATCAAACTACCACTCATCTCTATTGACTGAATTCAACAGATACAGCTATTCTGAATGTGGACACTAATACCCCATAAATACTACCACACAGCAGCTGTAATGAGAAGGAAACTTTCTTTCTTTCTTTCTTTCTTTCTTTCTTTCTTTCTTTCTTTCTTTCTTTCTTTCTTTCTTTCTTTTCTCTTTCCTTCCTTCCTTCCTTCCTTCCTTCCTTCCTTCCTTCCTTCCTTCCTTCCTTCCTTCCTTCATTCCTTCCTTCCTTTCTTTCTTTCTTTCTTTCTTTCTTTCTTTCTTTCTTTCTTTCTTTCTTTCTTTCTTTCTTTCTTTCTTTCTTTCCCTGTAAGGCTTCTGAGATTACAAGAGACAATGCCTTCTTATTATTAAGTAGTAGCCTTGCTGATTGAGCAAAAGAAATATTGCCTTGTTCCACATTCTATACCCCTGGGATTTTTTACTGTTGACTTTTGATTTAGCAGCAAAGTCAACAGGTAAAAATATTGACTGCTTGCAGTTCATACATTTGGTTTCTTGCTTTGCCTTTGAAAACAAATAGGCCTTTTATATTGGTCTCACCTTAGTTACTAGCTTTATACAGTATATATTTAGAACATCCTCCTCTATACAGTACATACTTATAGCAGCACCCTAACATAAGTTATAGCATTTGTGTAATGTTATTAGACGTGTCATAATTCCCCCCCCCCATGCCTTTGTACCTTTAATTAATTTAGCAGTTCACTCTTTATTTCTTTGTCTAGTGAAATGCTATTGTAGCCTCATGCTTAAAAGGAAAGAAATGAGTTAATATGCTCAGTTCACACTCAGTGAAACTCAGTTCCAATATGTTTTGGCCAAGCTCATTGGAGGCTGCAGTGAGTATTACCTTAAAGACCATGAGGGGAAAGGAAAAGAAATAGAAACTTTGTCATGTAAATAACATACCACAGTATGGATGGGAAAGCACTGGACTATTGGAGTCAAAAGGTCTGCCCTTATATCATAAATGATTCTTGAGACCAGTGTAGATTCTAACCCAAAATTGTTTAGCCCACTCACACTATCCTGGGATTGGCAAACTCTAAGGCTTACAAGCTACACATTCGTTCATCATTTGCTCCATGTGATTCTGCCTTGCTGTTGACAGTTCATATTCCCTGAGAGAGTCATTCCCTGAAACTCTCATCACTTAAAACCCTATCACTTGGGTCCACTGCATGGTGAATATTCTTCAGAAATACTATCTTCCTTTGCAGAAAACTTCAAAGAACATTTCCAAATGAAGGTTTGCCAGTTCAAAAATAGATGCAGATCTCTGTGATCCCAAGATATCTGTGGACTTTGGCAGCTGAACTAATGCATTTCCTGTTCAACTGTGATATAACCCAAATCACACATACTCACCCACAAATCATCTGTCTATGAGCTGTCAGTTTTGTTTCTGGATGGAGGGAGCTCTTGACTTATTTCTTCTGTATCCTGAGCTCTGGTCATTCTAGCAGTTCTTGTAAGAGAAATGTTGGGGTGTAGTGAAATTGACAGCGTGAAATTCTGCTTCCTCTTTCTCTTTGACAGGAAAAAAGCAGGCATGCAAAATGACAAGCTACTTGGGTTATTTCATTTCTCTTCATTCTTTTGTGGGGTGAAAGGATTTAGGTTATTCCTACTAAATGGAAACAGGGGCAGTGCGGAAGTATCTTTACAGTGAATCCCAGCTCCTGCAACACTAAAAAAAAAAATAAAAAAATGCCAGTACATTCAGCTACTTCGGGGAAAATGCTGCTTGACAAATTATGACATGACTCCATGCTATTTTCACACTTTTTTCTCTGTGTGTGTGTGTGTGTGTGTTTCATATAGGTGGACAAGTGCCTTGGTAGACATGTGGCTTCACTTTTACAAATTCCTAGGCTGTAGTTGTTCATTTGCAAATGACCAGAAAAATGCATACAATGTATTCTGAAATGTACATTTGTTGGCAGAAAATGGGTGGATTTTTTTTTCCCCCAGGTTCCTTCTGGTCAACCAGACAGAAGAGCTGGTTGATGGGGTTTTTTGTTTGTTTGTTTCTCTTTGTGAAACCATAGTGCAATAGACAGAGTTAAAATCAGCCTTCCTATGCTTTGAAATTCAATCCTGGCCTTCACAAATGTTGTTTAGATATCAACAGGAAGAAGAACAGGAAGAAGAACAAAACATGAACTACAACCATACATTATACATTTAGCCTTTTATCAATGTATTAATGCCAGTTATTCAATGTACAACTCAGGTATTGATTTCTTGTTGTTATTATTGTGTAAGATGGATCAATATTATTCTTAAAATACAGTTTGGAGGTAAATAAGAGAGAGGTTTACTTATGATTTTCAAGTGAATTGGTGGCAGAAGTGAGCTCTGAATCCAGAATTTCTTGATTTGCAGCTCAGATTCTTAGTCACTGTATTAAACCAATTTTTCTCATGATTCAGTGTTAATTACTTGCCTTGTCTTAATCACCGAGGGAGTAAAAACTGCCTTCATCACTTAGAACCATGTGGAACAGCATATTTTCAACTAGAAAAAACTCCATTGTCCAGGAATAAAATATACTTTCCAGGCTAATGTGGTTCATGAAGACCTCCAAAATCACATGTCTGGAATTTGGTGACCAAATGGCAATGTCCAGTGGCATTATTTTTGCCCCCTTCCCATTTTTAACAAACTAAGTCCTAAAAGAAGTATCTAGGCCTTTGTTATGCTGAACGCTTTAACTTTCAATAACTTTCAGTCTCCAAGATTCTCCCAGATATTATTAAACATTTTACCCTTCTCTTCCTCTGATGAAGTTCATCCACCACCACTGAATTATGTGATCTTAAAGAAAAGAAAAGAAAAGAAAAGAAAAGAAAAGAAAAGAAAAGAAAAACTGTTAGCCTACAGTTTAGATTTAAGAGTGATTTGACTTTTTCCTCATATGATGAAACATGCAGTATAATTCAGAGCAGATATATTGGTCTTTGAGCCTATGTATGTTTCCTTTTTCACATGTAAAGTCAAGGCATCTTGAAACAACATGGGGTTCTTTTGGATTGCACAGGGGTGTCAAAGGGAGACCATACCAGATATACTGTGGGTTTCCCCTTCTAGACATAGGGGAATGGTAAAATGGTAAATGGTAATGTATTTATTTATAGTTCTGCTGCTTGATCCAGAGACAGGACTGGGAAATACTTGGAACTAGATTGAAATAGCAAAAGCACCATGCCTTGGACTGGCTTTCAGGAACCAAGAGCAATGTTTTTCTTAAAGTGCTGAGATCAGAATTGTAGGGATTTAATGGGTGTCAAGGGGAAGGTTTGCTATTACCTTCTTCTAAACTAGAGCAGTTACTGTGCCTGTGCAAGGCTAATAAATTCCAAGGGGGAGGATTACAAATGTCTTCATCTAGAATTCAGTAACTGCAGATGGTTGCTTCCCACTATTTTACAATGATTACTGATTGAGCCTAAACTGTATTCCTTCTGTGAACATTCCTTTTAATTAATACAAATGTACACAAGAAGAAGCCGATTTTTATCTTCACTCAAATTGGCTGTTTGGAAACTGGGAATACTCCCTGTTGAGGTCACCAAATTGGAGTTACCTCATTTGGGTTAGTAATAGGTAGACAGCTGCATTCAGCTCACGTCCTCTGGGTTCAGAGAAAACACTTTTATATTTTTAACCACATCTCTATTTAAATTCTGCTAAAACTTGCAACAAGTTAGGAGATACAAATTGATGGAAATCAAGTCAATGTATTGTTGTACAATGTACAATTACATACAATGTAATTGTATGTAATTGCCAAATCATTCATATGGTATTAATTCGGTGGTTGCACTGCAGCTCCAGAAGTTCTTGGATGAAACGGATTATCTGGACCCTTTTCAGTTGGGGTTTTTGCCTGAATATGGGATAGATATGGCATCGGTCACACTTTTCAATGATCTCTGGTGGAAGCAAGAGGGGGGTAGTGGGTCCATCCTCACTCTACCTGACCTCTCGGAAGCCTTTGATGCCATCAACCATGGTATCCTTCTGGAGAAGCTTTGGGGGTTGGGAGTGGGAGGCACTGTGTTGTCCTGGTTCACTTCCTTCCTCTGTGGCCATACCCAGTCAGTGCTGATAGGGATCAAAAGGTCTGGCCCTGGGTCCCTGCTTTGAAGGGTTCCACAGGGTTTGATACTTTTTCCACTTCTGTTTAACATTTACATGAAGCAGTTGGGTGAGATCATCCATTGCTGTGGGGTGAGATATCAGTATGCTGATGATACTCAGCTGTATATCTCAGCCCATGGTGAGTTAAGTGATGCCATGACCTCCCTCTCACAGGGCCTGGAGGCTGGGGAGCAAGTTGAAACTGAACCTTGTCAAGACAGAATGGCTCTGGGTTTGGGGTCCTTTGGTCCATGGAAAATTGCCATCTTTGGTCTTGGATGGAGTTGCATTGCCTCAGATGGACCCAGTGCGTAATCTGAGGGTTCTCCTGGACTCATGACTCCTGTTCAAGGAGCAGGTGGCGGTCGTGGCCAGAAGGGCCTTTGCACAACTGTGGGTTGTGTGCCAGTTACCCCCTTTCCTGGACCAACTGGCCCTGCTCACAATCACCCACACCCTAGTCACTTCCTATCTTGACTACTGTAATGTGCTGTACATGGAGCTGCCCTTGAAAAGTATCCAGAAGCTTCAGTTGGTTCAGAATGCAGTGGCCCACATGGTTTTGTACAAGTCAAGATTTGCACATGTGTCACCTCTCTTGCAGGAGCTTCATTGGTTGCCAGTTTGCTTCTGGATCCAATTCAAGGTGCTGGTTATCACCTTTAAAGCCCTACATGGCTTGGGGCCAGCTTATTTGAAGGACCTTTTCCTCTTTTCATCTGCCCGACCCACCAGATCAGGGAGGCAGGGTATGTTATGGGTCCTCCCTTATTAAGGAAATCCATCCAGTGAGACTGAGAAGAAGGGCCTTTTCCACGATGGCTCCCTCCCTGTGGAACATCATCCCTGTGGAGATAAGATCGGCTCCCACCCTGATACTGTTACAAAAGGCTCTGAAGACATGGTTTTACCAGAAGGCCTGGGGATCCCAGGTTGATAGGGAGCCCATCAAGTGATTTGTTTGAAGGTATTGTTGTTGCCAGGGGGATGGAGGTGTAGTGGGTTTGTATTTGGGGTTTTATTTCTGTAAGCTGCCTGGAATCACTGTGAGTGAGTTGGGCAGCCATATAAATCACTTCAATAAATAAAATAAATTAAATAAATAAATAAATAAATAAATAAATAAATAAATAATTCTTAGCTAGATTTTCCAAAGTAAAACAAAACAAACAACAACAAACCACTAAGACCATTGGACTTTGTTATATGGATTTTGTGTGCATTGTATGCATTTTTTTTTAACAATATATGGAACTACCTTTTTTTCTGCTTTACTTCCTACTATATACTGTTTATATATAGTTTTTATTATAATACTATATGTAGCCTTATATACATGTGTGTGAGTGTGTGTGTGTAACTTCCACCCAGATACATTGATTTTAAGCACTTTTTTTTTCAAAATCTACAGTCAGGACCAGAAATATTGGAACAAGGATGTTTTGGCATTTGGCCTTTGTACACCACCACACTGAAGTTGAAAGGAAAGGGAGCGAAGTCAGGACTTTCAGCTGTAATTCAAGGGGTTTGACAAAAGTGGGCACTAACCATTCAGGAAGTACAGCTAGTGCCATATACACACACCCATCATTGGTGGCTCATAAGTAATGGAACGAATGGCTGACAAGCAGCTGCACGGCCAGGTGTGGCCTGTTTCCTGGGTACCCCATGACCAATCAAGCAGATAAAAGGCCTGGAGGTGGTTCTGAGTGTTACATTTGCAGTTGGTAGCTGTTCATTGGAACTCTCAACATGAGGTCCAAAGAGGTGTCCATGCAAGTGAAGGAGGCTATCATTAGGCTGAGAAAACAAAATAAACCCATCAGAGAGATAGCAAAAACATTGGGAGTGGCCAATACAACAGTTTGGAACATCCTGAAAAAAAGGAATTAACTGGCAAGCTCAGCAACAGCAAAAGGCCTGGAAGACCACGGAAGACAACTAAAGTGGATGACCGCAGATTTCTGCTCATGGTGAAGAGGAACCCTTTCAACAACATCTAGCTAGATCAAGAACGCTCTTGAGGAGGTAAGCACATCATTGTCATCTACAGTCAAGAGACAGCTTTATGAATATAAATACAGAGGTGCAAACCACTGGTAACACTCAAGAACAGAAAGGCCAGATTAGACTTTGTCAGCAAACACCTAAAAAAGCCTGCCCAGTTCTGGAATAAGATTCTTTGGACTGATGAAACCAAGATTAACTTGCACCAGAATGATGGGAGGAGAAAAATATGGAGAAGGAAAGGAACAGCTCATGATCCAAAGCATACCACATCATCTGTCAAACATGGTGGACACAGTGTTATGGCATGGGCATGTATGGCTGGCAACAGAACCAGGTAACTGTGTTTATTGATGACCTGACTGCTGATAAAAGCAGCAGGATGAATTCTGAAGTATATAGGGCTATACTTTCTGCTCAGATTCAGCCAAATGCTGCCAAACCGATAGGATGCCACTTCATATTGCAGATGGATAATGACCCAAAACATACAGCAAAAGCTACTCAAGAGTTTCTCAAGGCAAAGAAGTTGGATGTTCTTCAAAGGCCAAGTCAGTCACCTGATCTCAACCCAGTAGAGCGTGCTTTTCACTTACTGAAGACAAGACTGAAGGCAGAAAGAGCCACAAACAAGCAGCAGCTGCAGTAAAGGCCTGGCAAAGCATCTCAAGGGAGGAAACTCAGCATTTGGTCATGTCCATGGGTTCCAGACTTCAGGAAAGCATTTTCATCCAGGTATTAAAGGTGATCTTTATGTTTGTCATGATGTTGGTTTATTCCATTACTTATAAGCCACCAGAGATGGGGGTGTGCGTATGCCACTGGCTTTACTTCCTGAATGGTTAGTGCCCCACTTTTGTCAAACCCCTTGAATTACAGCTGAAAGTCCCGACTTCACTCCCATCTGGGTGTGTTTCCTTTCAACTTCAACGTGGTGGTATACAGAGGCCAAATGCCAAAACAGTTATCCTTGTTCCGATATTTCTGGTCCTGACTGTATGTACACAGTTTTATAGAACAATGGACAGTACAGAACCTCTTTATTGGTATTGTTACTGCCATAGAAACATGTCCTTTGGTGGACAATGGGAATTTGACTCCAATCGGAATTCATTAGCTAGCAAGGCAGAATTCAAAGACAACATTAAAATTTTAAAATAGCTTGAACAACTCTGCGTAGCTGTTAGATTAGCTATGGCAATAATTAATTTTAACTTTATCAATATAATTAAAAGAATAACTTAAGATGCCAACCCAGTTAAGAACTTTGTTTCTACAAAACTCTTAATTCCTCACCTAGTCAAGGAAAGGCTTAGTATGTTATGCACTTTATACAATAGGCTGATCTTCTTCTCTTAAACTTGTTGTGATCTGTTCAGAGGATTCCACTTAAAGATTATTTTATTGAATAAATTTTATTTCTGGACTGAACAAAACTACTCACTCTTTGTTTTTGTTTTTTTTAAATATTTCTGGATTTGTCTTGGTTATTCAGACATTGTGTCAACAGCACCAGTTACACAGATAAAAAATATGCTTCTATCATCAACAGAATATCACACCAATGATTCACACCAGCATACATTTCATGCCAATTTCCTACGACATGTTATGTCCGCATAGTGGAACCTCTTGCCACTGAATCACTTCTAGCTTCTCACCCACCTAATTTTAAGTGCAGGATCATACCCTTAGTGGTTTGATGAATAAAATCAGGGCTGACATCATATGCCTTTCACATTTTATTGGGATTACAGATTTCTCATCAAGATGTTAATCAGCTATCACGTCTTCGAAACTGCAGAAAGGGTATTTATTTGTACATGAGTGTCTAGTTCTGATTCTTTGGAGGGGGGCCTTTTTTTTTTTAATAGACTTCTGAATAATAACACCAGCTGTCTCTTGCTAACATCATGGTGAGGCAGCCCTTATATTTAGAAACATTGGCGAATTAATGAGGACAAAAGACAGAAAGTGATTAGACAGATTCTGATGGGGTTTCAAAGCAATTAATTATTCTGAAAAACAAGAAATAATTAAAATATGCTGCTTGTAAATCTCCAATGAAATACTGCATCTGTTGTGACACTTTAGTCTCCCCTCACTTATTCTTTTTGCTTGCTATTAAAATTCAGGAATAAAAGTGTTTTGTGCACAATGCACATACTACTAATCTATGAAACGGGGGGAAAGAAATTGCATATAATACATTAATTTTAAATGTGATAAAGAAACACAGTAGGAAGTATTCATTAACTGAGGGTGAAGTCTTTAGGCAAAGTAGATTCCCATGTAGCTATCTTTCAGGTTCATTAATATCCCAGCACCTGATTCAACTAAAATTAAGCGCTTTGAAATCTGGTGGATTTGTATAAGAATATTAATCAGATTTTTTAAATTTCAACCCACCAGAATCAATGGAATTATGAGTGGATCAGCTCTTGGATGTACAACCATTCTTATGAAATGAGAATATGGCACTCTTTTTTTCCAAGGGGAAAAATTGAAAGTTTGTTTCTGAACCCCCAAACTGAACCTTTCTAGCAACTAAATATCATTTTTCAGTCCCTGGAAGTTACAAAGGTTTCATTGATTTCAGTAGAAATACACCTCATACAGATGCCTATGATTTAACCACAATGGTTTCAGAAGCAAATTTAGCCTGGTAAATAAGCCAAAAGTAGAATCTCTGTACTAATTTCAATAATTTGTTAAAAGAAAGAATATCAGCTTTTTGTTCTCCTATGTGAGGAGATATACAATACCTTCCAAAGTTACTTCTTCATAGAATTAAAAGGTTAGAAGCATTGCTATAGTGCATTTAGTGATAGGATCCAATGAATTATTAAGGATCCCAAAGAAATGAATCCTGGATTAGTGAGATCAAATCTGGGTATGTTATTCCCACTGGATTCATGGTGGGATAAAATCTAAGAAAAATAAAATTTGTTTAGTTAGCGTTCCCCCCCCCCCTTTCCTGCAAAAGGGGTGGGGTGGGGACTGTGATCTGGCTTAGGACCCCCTTCAATATATTAGAAAGACAGCAACATTCCTTTCTGCTCTCAGGTACAACTTAGCACAATAAAAACATGGGTAAAGTACTCTAGGCTTAATTACTGTCTTTTGATGGCCTTTTCTGGGCCAGAAGAAGGCTGTGTTATTTTTCAAGCCTTAGGAACAAACCTATGTTGAAATAGACTTTTAATGTCTCTTTCTCTGTGTGTGTGTGTGTATGTGTGTATGTATGATTATCCTGTTTGTCCTTTTTATATATCTTCGCTAGTTTCACAATATCCTATCTGAGATTTAGTGACCAAAACTGTACACAGTATTATAGATGTAGCCATAACATAGATTTGTATCCCCTTTATTTGTTCATGCTACTTGAAACGTTTTCCTGTCTCTAATCTAATTCTGCACATAGTCAGACCAGAACCTGCTCATTCTTCTTTCTAATGACATCCAAAGCAATGTGTTAATGACTTGAGCTTTAATTGCATTGCAGTAATGTGACTTTAGGGATCTTCTATGGGGGTTGTGTTACATTTCTAAAACACTTTTGCAAAACATTAAACCTTGTCTGTAATTATGAAGCAACTGCACAATTATGGAATTAAACATAGAATCATAGAACCACAGAATCACAGAAATGTAGCACTTTTACCACAAATATGTAAGATGGAACTCAACACGCTTGCACATGCTGCTTCAACCCTCTTTATCAGAGTTAGAGAAATTATGGCCTGTCAGAGGTTGATGAATGACAATTACTTCTTCATTGGCAATGCTAAGAGAAGCTGCTAGAAGGCACAGTTCCATAGTACATGGAGGATCAGAGATCCTCCAAGAATATAGACACAAAAATCCCCCCTATTTATAAGCTCCCTATTCTCTTCTATGAAATAAATTCCTAGGAATTCCCAAGGAAACTCACAAAATCTTTGTGTGAGTTTTCTCTAATCATATCAAAAGTATATTTTCTTTTCTTGTTTCTCATTCCCTTCAAATATTTCTCAAATTTCATTCAAAATTAAGTTAGATAGGAATTATCTTGGAATATTCTACTTAAAAACCTATTTCTCTGAAATTCTTACATTTCATTTTTTATTTTCCTTTAAATCTCTCATAGATTTGAAGGGAAACCAGTCATCAAAATGTGCCTCCTCTCAAAAAGCTCCAGTAGGACATGGACAGTAACACAGTGAAATCTACAGGTATCCATCTATTTGATTTTAAAAAAAGAAAACTTCACATATACACTCCTAAATTGTTTATAATTGATGCACTGAAAAAGAATGGTTTCTACTGCAAGTTGCATATGAAAAGTGAAGCGTCTAGATTTGGGAAATGTATATTTTGAAAGCCTGCATCAGAGAAAACCACCTATCAAGGATATTTGTATTAAAATGTTTCTTGGAAATGTACATGAACAACTCTATTAGAGAAAGTTTGCTATTGAAAGTTTCATGTTTTCTGAAAAGTTCAAATGGAATAGATTTTTTTTTTATTTTGCTGTAGAACTTTCTATAAAACACACAAAAATAAGGACAGACTGAAATAGTGCCCTATTAACAGAGACCAGATTTGTCATATTTGTATCTTCTAACTATGGGGGATCCATTGGACAGTGTAGAAAAATCAGGATGGCATCCATGACCATTTGATCTTTGTTGCATATATGATACATGTAAAAATAAATAAGTAAATAAATAAATAAGGGTCTTCAACTGCATAATCACAGCTGCCATCTTGGCTTTTTAAATTCTGCTGCCCCCTGCCCCCCACTTATTTTATTTATCCTGATTTCCTTTTATTTTTGAAGAAAAACTTCTCCAAGCTTGCTTACCAAAAAAAAAATAAAATAAATTAAAACAAGCAAATATTTACCACAATTTGTGCTGGCAATGGAAGATCTCAGCATGCTTTAAAGCCTTTGTGCAGAGAGCTGAAAGCACAGCAAACTCAGCTGCGTGTTCTCAGTCCTAAGTTTGGCAAACAGGAAAGGTGAATACTTAAATTGCATCTCTGACAAATTCTTAGAAAAAAAAAATGGCCTCAGAAAGCAGCATATTTATTTCAAACACAGTAAGGTCCCTATAGTTCAGCTAATGATCATGCACACTTCTTAATCAACAGTTGTCTTAAATATGGGATATATTGAAAACCACAGTATTAGTAGCACCACTTTGATTCATCTGTCTAGGACTAGCATTACAATTAAACAAACAAACAAAAAAAGTATTGGATTATTACCAGAAGTACTTCTGCTTTGTTTTGTTTTGAAATTATCAGAATGCAGAAAGTTGATTTTTCTCAATGGAACTTTTTCAGATCGATAGAGAAAATTGGTTACCTCTTGCTAACTTCTGGCCCTAAATGGTAGGAATAATTCAGGTTAGTGTAGTATACACTGAATCAAGGTCTATAGGGCAAAAGTAGTCCCAGAATATGGAATGATGGAATGAGGGTTAAGGTTAGTCCAGCAAGATGCCGTGCCAGAAAAGTGCCATTCTTTTGCTCAGTAGATTAACATAGTAGAGAAATGCTAGCAAGAAGCTGTGATGGGAGAGCCCATTGAGGCAGGGGGAGAGTTCAAGAGCTGGGAGATGGTATAGAAGAAGAGTTTTCAATAATGGGGAAATGATTCACCGGCAGTTCTGCAGAATTCGATTGCTTCTGTTGGAAAACTGAGCACAGTGTGCTTCCCTTTGAATCACACAATTGCAGAGACAACTTCATGGGATTACACAAGTGTTTGGTGCCATTATGTTGCCCAAGGATCATGATAACATCAAGAAGTGAAGCCCAGATACTGATCTTCTCCATGCTGACCCTCTCCTTTCTCATTGCTCAAAGGGCACCACTTTACCACCTCATTCTTTTCCATGTTTCACTAGAGCCTGTGGATGAAATTTCAGTAGACTCATTGTACAGGATCTCTGAAATATTTTCCCTCCCTTCCCCCCCATCACCTTTACAAGTCTCATTTCATTAATCTCCTTGGCAACATTGTTGAAACTCTCCTTATGGATTCATGAAATTTATCTGACTGCCTGAAACCAGCTATATTCTACTTGGCCTAAAGAATGTATGTATTAAAAACAAGTTAAAAAATCAGAATAAAATTATTAAAATAGTAACTAAGAATAAGAATCTAAGAAATTATAGAATTGTAAAAAGTGGATACAGTTAATCCCCAAAGGTCCTCTGGAAAAGCTACTATTTCACCTGCTTCCAGAAAATCATGAGGGTGGGGGTCATCCATGCTTCAGACAGCAAGCTGTTCCAGAAGGGGAGCTGCTACAAGGAACACCACCGTATGAGCCTCCTCCTAACAGGTGGGGAGCCATAGCAAGCACTCCCTAGTTGTTCAAATAGGAGCAGGACTTTTGGGGAAAGGCATCCCCTAAGATACACAGACCTTGACCCACATAAGGTTTGTAGTTGAAACCCACACCTTGAATTACACTTGGAAGCCTACTGGTAACCAGTGCAGCAGAGGTGTAATGTGGCAGATATCACAACTGGCCTCCCAGCATGCATATTGTTGCATTCTGGACTAGCTAAATTTTCTGAGTAGTCTTCAAGGGACAGCCCCATCTAGAGCAAATTAAAGTAATCTAATTCAGAAGTGACAAGGTCATACTGTCTTCAGTGCATTCTATTCCAAGTAAGGCCACAGCTGACACATCAGCAAAAGCTGGGCAAAAGCCACCCTGGCCATTGTCTCCACCTGCTCTTCAAAAAAGAGTTGTGAGTTGAGGGGAGCCTCTAGATTGCAAGCTCACTCTTTCCAGGGGAGCACAATCCCATAAAGAGCCAGAAATGATACAATTCTGCAATCAACTGGCCTCTAAATGAACAGACAGTTGGTCTTTTTTGGGTTGACTCTAAGACAATTTTCCCCCATCCAACCCCTGCCAGTGTCTACACATTTGTTTCCATTTATCTGTTTAATTATCTTTCCCCCTCTTTTCTAAGCAAAGAAATGACGCTGCTAATAAAGTCATTAAAAACATTTTTAAAACAAAATATAATTCTATACAATTTAGGAAAGTCATTAACGTAAGATAGCATTAAGCATTCAGTTCAACAAAGATAAAACATGATCAGCTGCTACAGATAGATAAATGGAAACCATCTGCTTCTACTGATCATTGTTCTGGGTACATGCATCCCTGTTGTTCCTCTTCAGGGAGAGGGGATCTTCAAAACATCTCTCATTTAGAAGCCCATCAGAACCAGAGCCAAGATAGTCAGTATTCATCTGTATATGCAAATAATTGTCTTTATTGTGCCCGTACTGCTTCACAACAATGTCATGGTTAGCAATATTTAGGAAACACTGTAGCCTTGGGAAAACTAACAACTTGCCTTAATCCATCCTCTTCCATACAGTTTCTCCACTGAAAAAAATGTCTCCTTCCAAGTCATCTAGGGCTACAATTTCCAAAAGATTATTCCCCATCTTAAGATCATGCTGAATATTTTGGTCAGGGGTCAAAGCTTGCTCATGGTGTTGATTCCATGGAAGAGTATGCTCTTTTGACATTTTAAATTTTCTTGATACTTTCCTTGCCCTACTGGAGAGAACAACACAGCTCCCAGAATATTCTTTCCTGTTTTTCCAACAGAGTTGGAACCTGATTACCTACCTACCTACCTGAACCTTTTTGATAAAATCTAATCCAAATCAAACCTACTCTACCTCACTAAATATTGTCCATTGATTGGATTTTGCACAAATTCTATCTGGAAACAGATTAACTGTTACTACCACTCTGTACTTCTGTCATAATACATTTGTCCATAGTCAGCAAGAAGCAAAGGGGATGCATATGTCACCTTCATATGACACCCAGTCTGTCAAAAACCCTTCTCTTCCCATCATGCATATATCAACCTAAAATCTGAATTATTAAAATAGATAGAATTATAGATAGTGCACATTCCGAGACAACTTCAAATCACAATAAGCAATAGTTAGGGGGATCACTCTGCAGTTCCAGGTGACATTTTTTAAATTTTTATTTTATTATTAATGTATGCTGCCTGACCCCCAATGGCTCTGGGCAGTTCACAACAATCAGAGAACATGCTAAGGGACTGCCTACATGTTCATAAGTAGATCACATATTTCTTTATTTTTAAAAAAGGCAGACCCAAATCTGTGTCTATCAGGTACTTTAACCTGAAATAAGTGATACGGTTCTTTAAATTGTATCACCAATGTATTAGTTTTCCTCTTCCAATTTCCTCTTTTCTAATTCCTTTAAATGTTTCCCTTAGTTCTCATTTCTGATATTTCCAATTACTCAAATAAACAAATGCACAATTTGTGTGTGTGTGTGTGTGTGTGTGTATTTCTTTTTCAGGTCATTCCTGCAATTCTGAATCTAAGGTGCTCGTAGTTCAATTTAGTCAGCGCAGTCACAAAGTAACATTTATTTGTGTTTATAGCCTGAAGGTACTGAGTTGCTGCACTTTTTAAAAAAAAAAAAACCCTCTAACCATGGTGTGCTGACCATGCCCTTCTTCATTTTCCTTCACTTACAAACTTAATTGCATTATCTTCCATCTTTTACTTCTTTTGTTTCCCTCAGATCCGTTTCTTTTTGATGTGGTGGCTCCAAGTAGGTTCCTAGAATTAAAAGCTCTTTAAACCATGGAGTTAATATTTCTAAATTGTGAAGCATCAAAAACAAATTATTTCCTGTGTGAAATTTCTTAGCTGGGGAGAAAAGAAAGAATGCTTTAGTTTCAGAATTCCAGGAAAGACATAAACCAGAAATAAAACTCTAAAAATTACTTGATGGGCTTGCTTTCCATTAAAGCAAACATGCAGTTTGTGAAGATGAGTGAAAATGCCCAATTTGCTGAAAATGTGTGAATAGTGGACTATTTCCCTCTTGATGTGCATGCATAGCAGCCATTAAATGTAATGGGATTAAATTCCTAGGACGAAGGAGCTTTTATATCTATTGTGCTTATAAACCTGTAGTGGTTCTTTCTGAAAAAAATAATGGTTGTGTTTATAAACCCACAGTGGTTCTTTCCGTGTGATAAGGATTGTGCAGTACCTAAAAGTCCTAAATTGGAGAGTTGCCTTTTCATCATTTAATCATATCAAAACAGTTGGAGAGGAAGTGGGGGTGGGGGGAGGATGTGATGTAATTATTTACAAATGGGTAAATTATGAAGTGTCAATGCTCCTCTCCCTCCTCTCCCCCACCCCAATTTCAGACAAGACAATATACATTTATTCTGGTTTTCAACACTCACTCAATAGATGTGAGGGCGATCTGGCTACGGCATCTGTTACCCCATTGAAACACTCATCAGACCACATACTGAGTAGCAAGAAAGGATGACAAATGAATGTCTTCTAAAGCAACCCTCTACCTGCTCACATGATTGTATTCTGTGCTAATTATCTTGATATATGTAAAGAAGATTAAGGAATAAATAAAAGCAAGACAAAACAAAACTCCATAGCATAGATAAAGGGAAGGGCGTATCAGATCTGAAATGATATTAAAATATGTAAAGATGTGATCAATTCAAATCTTTAGCAAATTTTCCCTGAAGCGTGTGGATGAAAAGCCAAGCAGAGCAAGATACATTTTACTGTCAATTTTTAATGTCTCAGAGTGTTAGAGGTTAAAAAATTTGTTTGCAAGCTGGGCTACAAATGACAGTAGGCAATTGTGTCACAAGTACACTTGTGGATGGTTCAGGAAACTCTTTTATTGCAGCAGAGCCCAAATTAGCCAGCAGGCAGAGATGTGCAATGACCGCACCAGGCCATTCCTCACCACCTCTCTTATAGATTTCTAATTCAAAAGTTTAGGCCAATCATTAACAATGAGAGTGTAAGGCACTGGCCAATCATATGCTTCCTCCACTTATTTATGGTTTCTTAGCATGGACATCCCACGTGTAGTTCCCCTCCCTCTTATCTGTGGTTAGCAAAATGGTGTCACTGCTGCTCTTTACAACCTTTTAGCCTCTTACCAGTACTTATAATACTTTAGATATTATTGTAAATGAATAAAGAAAATATTCCAGCAAGAGGAAAGGCCATTTCTCCACTGAATTTATGTAAAATTAGGGAGGAGGTAATTGGCAATATTGGACTCAGCCTACCTAATACCAGTTGGACAGCAATGGATATTGTTTATTTTGTTGAGGAGGCTGGGGGATAAAGTTTCATATGCAGAAAATGCTCAGTTAACTAAAACAAACCAAGCCCCTTGTGTGGAGTTGCCAATTACTAGTAGTGAATCATCCTGGAATTTTATTGATTATTATGTACACGGATGTAGCTGGTATAATTCTATGCAAAGGGGGCTTTTTTGTTACAAGGTTAAAATTCTTCTGACAGTTTCTCTTACTTTTGGTGAAGATGTTAGATGGACCTAATGTTTCGATGACAGCCCTGAAGAAAAGAAAAAAATTGTCTCCAAGTCTGGACTCTCTGGAGCTTCCTAGGTTTGGTGATCTCATGTTGTTTGTTTTTAAGGATTGTTCTTGGGCAACAATCTCACTGAATTCAATTTTACTCAAACAGGTTCTAGTTAGGGATATCAGGGCTAACTGTTTACAGAAAAGGGCTTTCAAAGTTTGGGTTACACATTTGTTTCCTGAGAAAACTAAACTCCAAGGGTCACTGAAATCAGAAGTAAACTGCAACACTGACTGATTGTCGGGTGATTTCAAAACCTCCCTGTGGGAGCAGATACATAAATAAAGTGATGGCTGACCTAGTGAAGCTATAGTGACATAAGGGATAAATGGGGGTGGGGGGAGATTCCAAACCGCATTACAGCATTTCACAGTATCTAACGTTGCCATCCACTACTTAGAAGTCAGACTTTTTCGCTACTAAAGCAGTATTGGAAGGCTGCCAGTGACTACAATGTGAGCTCATTATCATTGGTTGGGAGTGACTGACAAAAGATTGCTTAGGTGTGAGCATATGTTTGCCTCTCACATTGTGCTTCTCAGATCAATAAGAATGCCTTTTGTATTTGCTAGCTGAGAAATACAAACTGCATATATTTTCATATTAACTGTCCCCATACATATTCTAGGGGATGAAACAAAGATTGCAATAGCCTTATGGAGCTCATATGAAAGGTTTATTATGTGTGTGGCATTAGCACCAGATGAATGCTTAGTGAAGGGGTTTACAAGACCTGGTTATCTCATAGACTTCACATCTGTGGAATTCATGCCCTTATAAGCAACAGCTGCTTAAATCTCCTTATCTATGCAACTAATAAAAACACAAGTGCCAAATTCTTTTGTAAATCTGCCCTCCCTAGGTTCTGTGCTCTTCAGAACATTCTCTATAGCTTGTTTTACATACTACATTAAACCCTAAACCCCAAACACAGTTGCTATGTTCACATAAAATGCTAAGTGCAAAGAAATAAACTAGGCCTGTTTAAATATTCAGTTCAGAAATTCAATTAAAAAATAGTGTGATTTAATGATTCAGTCCAAATTTCTGAATGTGTCAAATCAAATTGCATGGCTCTGAATCAGTTTAGAAATTTTTGAATTCTGTTTTGTGATTCATCTGTCTTTTGCAGTCTGATCTGGATTTGCCATGATTTGCACATCCCTAAAATAAACCACATTATGGCTTTTTGAGATAGCTTTGTTCACACAACATAGTAAATCACAAACTATCCAATACCAACAAAGGTATCAAGGGTAGATAGTGGTGCCTTCCATAGGTTTTGAGTTAAAATTCCCAAAATTATTCTCTGTTGGTCATGCTGAAGGGAGCTGAAATTGGAAATGAAGGCATCAGGTTGCCTGCATGGAACAGAATTCATAATAAGTTGTCTCAATTTTTTATGCATCTGGTAGTGATAACCTTCACATTATAACCAAAATATTAAACATAACTCTTAGGATGGCTGAAACAACATTTGGGGGTGGTAGGTTGGTGGGGGATTGAAAATCAAAGTGTGCTAAAACTTTTTTTTTAACCCTTTTTCTTCTTTTTTGAACATTATTCCTCTAGAGTTTGGGTGCAAAATGTGCAGTCTGTGGAATGCATCTGGTCCACCAGGATTTCTTATGAGACCATACAGCCCCCCAGAATGAGTAGGGTAAAAATGTTGATTTTTTTTTTTTTAAAAAAAATCAGATTGAAGCAGGTTTAAGGGGCAAAATTAGTGCCTTAAGCCTTGCAGATGCTTAAGGCATTCTCTCAAAAGTATTTTGAAAGTGTAGTCCATTCCATGCCACCCAATGCCTGAAGTGGCCCTTGTTCAATGGAAGCTACTTCGAAAGATCTGTCAAGAGAGGCTGAGAGATGTCACTGTACCTCTGTCTCCATCACAGGACCATGGATGTTCCCCGGCCCAATTATCTGAAGAACAGGAATGAACTGCTTTTGTCTATAAGGAGCAATGGAAGGATATACTAATGTTTATCTCCCATCTTCTTTCATTGATAGCCATTCTGGGGGTATCAACCTTGTGATTTCCCAAGTTGGACCACAACTTTTGTTTGAGTCCATTTCACCTCAACATGGCTGTATCATTCTTTGTTTGAGGGGTTCCTTTCTGGACTATAACTGTTTACCCAAATCATTTCTACAGAAGTACCCAAACTTAAAAGAATACTTAGCACTTAAAGTTCAACAACTGTTCCTTCCTTTCTTTGCTATCTCCAGCTATTCTCGTACTGCCCAAATAAAAATCATCAGAAGGGATGACTAATGGTGCTCTGACTTCATTCTTTCCCTTGCCCATCATGTCAGTTTGTACAGACAGCAAAAATTGTTTGCTTTTTCTCATAGTTGCTGTAGCTTTACTATTTGTAGCATGGCAAATTTCTAGAATCATACATCTGGGCCAGAGAATAATAGATAACTTTGAATAAGAAAAGAATGTCTGTTCCACCTTGTATAAATGCCAACTTATCAAAATAATATCTATCAACTTCCAGAATTGAAATTCAGCTTATTCCAGTGTAGATTATTATTGGACTAGGACCAGGATGGTCCTCAAAAAGGTAGGGTCTCATTGCCAGCATCTTTTTTGTGGACTTCAGAGGGATAAGGCCAGTATCTTGCACTCTTACCTTTTGGGAAAACTTGGGAGGTGTAAGGGGAAAATAAGTTCTTTAAAACTTGCAGATGCTTAAGGTATCAATTTCATCTTTTAAAATTCTGATTCTCCTCCTAAAATGGGACCTGCCCCTACCTAATAAGCCATACAAGCCAGTTGTTTCTTTTAAGCCAAAATAAGTTGTCTATTAGCTGGTCTGGATAATAAAAAGTGTTTTCACACCGAAGTAACATCTTAAATAAGTTGATTATCATTATAGGGTGGGATAGTTAGGAGGATCCAAATGACTAGACAATTAGCAAAAAAAAAAAAAAAGCTAGAGATGATGCAAATATATATATATATATATATATATATATATATTTGTATATATACAATATATATATACATATATATTGTAATGAAAAGCCACATTTCTACAGCTGCTTTATCTAGTATATATGTAAGCAAGAGATATTAAAATGATTGCAAACATAAGTATAATTCATATAACATATGTAATTCTACTAGTTACACAAAAAAGAGAATATATAATAAGTCATCCTTATAAATATGTTATCTTTAAAGTTGTGCTTTTACATAAAAATGATATTCAATTAAGGCTTAAATTTAAGGTACTATCTCTGTACCCATTTCTATTTGACCTTTGAACTGAATAAAGTGAAATGTTAAAGTACATATATAGGCATGTATACATGTGTCTTTTTTTTCCTTTTAATTCATAGTAGAGAAACTGATCCTTTCCTTTCCAAAATGGGGAAAATACATAAATCAAAGAAATAAGATTTTAAATCAAAATTTAAAATTTCAGCAAAATAACCCAGAATGTTTTATTTATGGAAAAAACAGTGCTTTTACAGATTGTTTGTAGCTTGCAATGCCAACACAAGGGGGGAATATCCATTGGAATAATTATCTGGAAAGGTTACACAAACTCCTTCAAAATAAAAGGTGAATAAAAACAGTGAATGGACTTGCAGCAGAACAATAAAACACAAAGGGAAACTATGCCTGAGGTTGTGATTATGAAGACAGTAATGCTATGTGTCGTCCAGACAGAAACATGCAAGCAGATTTAATTTGACATTTATTAGCTTGAATAAAGCACCCATCTTTCAAATATGCTCTCTACATTCAAAGGCTATGGAATACATCCCAAGATTAATACAATCTGTCACATTTTATTTCAGGAAATTCAGTGAGAAGAAAACAGAGGAAGATGTCTTTTACTGAAAAGGACTTCTGCCCCACAGATATTTTGTAGGGCTTCCTTTGGGAGGATAGGTTCAAAGAAACAGTGCAGAAGAAACATTTCCCAGCTGGGATATAGACAACCTAATAGCAAACAAGCAGTTGATTACAAATGAGAAAGGCCATTGTGGTTCCAACAATGTTATCATTGTGTAAGTTGACTGGAACACAGGTTCCTCCCCCTCCCCCCCTCCCCAGAGGGTGTGTGCATGAAACAACCAGAAGACTTTTCCTAAAAATGTGCTACAGTCACAATGGCTCAGAATCATTATTTTTTACATACAAGGTGTTTATGCTAGGAGATAGTCATTACTGACTCAGTGAGCCTTGTTTACAGCATTAGAAAAACAGAAAGAGAGAAGGAAAAATAGAGGGAATAGTTCATATAATTTAAATGGATATTGCTAGAATAGAATGAGTTGAGCCCTGAATTGATTGATGCATGGATGGATGGATGGATGGATGGATGGATGGATGGATGCTTACATATTTTTAAAGAATTTCCAACTCCAACTGATTCTGGATGTTTTGCACATTAAAAAAAAAATAGAGAAATGATATCCATCCAGAAAAAAAACAAAACAAAACAAAACATAGAAGAAGCAGGAACAAGATTTATTACCTATTTTGTAAAGCATGTCTAGGTACCTATTTCTTTCCCTGCAAATTAAAGCTTCTCTTTTTTGGCAGAGTTTAAACTGTTATATATGTAGCTATTTAAACAGGCCGCTCCTATCTTATCGTTAAATAAGGGGCATTAACTATCCTCAGCTGGCAATCCCTCAGGCTGTCAGAAAATTATCCTCCTCAATCTTCCTCTGGAACATAATCCCATGATGAATACTCTTGCTCCTTCTAGGTAGGTTCCTATGATGCTCTGATGTTCCTTTTTCTTTCTTCAGTGGACTTCAGGACACTCCATCAGACTTTTCTCTGTCCACAAGTCTTCAGCAACTGAAACTGCCTAATTGATCATGGTTGGTTAGCCATCCTATTCTTCCCCCAAATCCCAGCTTAGCTAGCTCTCTTCTCCCTGCCAGTACAACAGCCCCTTTTCATATTTCCTCACCCACTCATCATGAGAAAGCTATTATTTATGTGAACAGCTTTTTATCTGAGTATTCTCCCATGCTGTACTTATATTTATAAAGTGGTCACATAATAGGATTGCAGACAATGTTCAGCTTCTGCATTCTGTCACAGCCATTCTATTAACACAATAATGCTGGTAGATAAGCTCAAGGTGAAACAGAGGTAGACATAGAATATGGGTGACAAAGGGAAGGTGAAGAACATAGACTTGTCCCATCAGTGGTCATACTTTACCATAATTTCAGACCTGGTACAGGAAATTTCCATTCCATCGATTTCAGCAGCAGGGGAAACATACATACATACATACATACATACATACATACATACATACATATAAAACCTTGACAGCTGCTTTTCCATGTCATTGTCACAGATCACAAAAATCATATAACATAACATGCAAACACAGCAAATCATCACCATGAGAAAAAGAACTGAGATAAGAGAGCACATGTCATGAGTTATATCTTTTAGGGCTCATTTCCCATAAGTTAGACTTCATAAGGAGATTGAAAAATGGAGCAAACACACTATACCTCTAAGAAGACGACTTTGCACAAGCAACCTATCTACAAAGCACTCTTAGGAACAGGGCAAAAACTTCTCTGCTTAGTTCCTAAAATAAGAGTCATAAAAACACTCAAGGTATTTATTGCTATGGAGAGTGCCAGAGTAAAATACTCTACCCACAGATGAATAGGGAAAAGGGGAACTCACACCACTGATTATGATTCAAGAATGACCAGTGGACAATTGTTTTTTGCCGCACACATACTAAAGCCCCACCACCACCACCACCACCACCGCCACACACACATACTAAATATTGATTAATCTTGAATGATGATCATCTTGAATGATGATGAACCCCATGCAAAGTCTGGTTCAATAGTTGAAATTATTGGATGGATTGATACATTTCAAAGGAATGGAATTACTTTGTAGAAAGCAACTACAACAACAGCAGCAAAAAGAATCATTCTAGCACTTCATTCTGTTGTTTAACGGATCTTTGACATCACTGGATGGATGGAGATAATCGTTTCACCTCTCGATAATGTAGCAATTCCTTTTCCATATTTAAGGGTCAGCAAGCTGTAATCCAATTCTTCCACTTATATTAGTGATACATCTGAGACTCTAACATTTTTTCCAGGTGATATAGTGTTTTCCTCTGGAGGAAAACAAAAACAAAAACAGAGAAAGTGAGAGAGAGCAGAAATAGCAATAATGGCATATTATGATTCCAAAATTTTTTTCTTTGGTTGTACTGAAAGAAAACTTTTTAAAAGGGCACAAGTATTTGTTATGAACTACAGTGGGTTCGTTCTCCCCCCGCCCCCGCCTTTTTTTTTTTCCTTTGCACTTCCTGAGAGATGGGAACATTAAGTTCTTTGAAATTATAATTATGCAGTCTTGGGAAAGTGTATGTTGCAGTGGTGTGCTTATTTTAAATACATTCCTTGAGCTATAATAAAGAATTATCACGGGAAACACCGAAGAAACCAATAATTATTTACCTCGCAATGGAAACAGGCTGACAAAATAATTAGTATCCAATACAAACCATAGAATATAAATCCAGAGCAGACAGTTATAAGCACACAAGTTCCTGACAATTACATTTGATAAACTGGGTCTTAGGATAGCAATCAGATCCACATATAGCACATAACAGGACAACGTTTTGCTATATAAGCCACCCCTTATTGAGATCACAGAGGTAGAGCATTCAAAGATACAGTTGCATGAAGAACAGATAAGAGTACCCAAACTTAAAATTAGAACTGCATCTTAAACAGTTTCCAGTGCCAAATTCATTCACTAAGATGGATTTAAGAATGGGCTGTACTCTGTGTAGAAATATTCTGCTGCATTGTAAAAATACAATATTCCATCAATTTGAGGAAAGAGAATTTGCATTCAGAATGACTGTCAAAGGAGTGTGGCCTTTAGCTTTTTAGGATTAGTTTTTTAGTTATTTAGCTATGAGGTGGCCAAGGAATGCCTATGAATATCCTGTTTTTCATTATATTAATATCCATATTTCCAGGGTTTTATTTGGTTACATTTGCAAAAGAAGAAAACTTTTTCAGAAATTGCTAGGCAGATTACCTCACAGCATTACATGGCTCATTTTTCAATGGGGAAGCAATAAGGGAGATGTGCAGGCCCTTAATGTTTATTCTTCCATTTCCCTCTCGTTGACACTCTGCCTTCTGTTGTGAGACAGAAATATTCCATGCTAAGGAGAAATGATTGATTCTCTCTCAAAGGAAATTCTGGAGTAGAAAAAGGAGTTTTGGCAATACTAATGAAATTTCTTGGCTGGCTTTTGTGTATCATTATTGATTTGCTTAACGGCCGTTCATGTCTGAAAGAGAAGAATGTATTCAGGGTGCATTACTGTTCAGTGTTCCAATCATTCATCTGAGGAGTTGCCTTCTCCCAACACTATTAGGCCAAAGTAAAAGTGAAAGGGACTGGACATGCAGTAGCTGAACAAGTGGAACTGGCATGCTTTTATTCAGTTAACATTTGTGTGGTTTTAGTGGTATGGTGCAAAATAAGGCTGTGCAGAACTCAGAAGGAGTGCTTCACTTTTATGATGATTAAAGCAAAACAGCCCTTCAGTGCAGCTTCATGAAACAATGTGCCCCTTTGTCTTGCTTCTAAAGGACAAAGTGAAGTTGCTGCATTGCAGTGCTTCATCTCTGGAGTGCCTGAGAGCTAGAAGAGGCTTCTGCACATGTTGCAATACCTCTTCTGGTACCTCTAGTTGGAAGTGCTAGAGGGCACAGTAGAAGCCGTGTAAAATGCCTCAGAGACGTGACCCTGTGCCTTGATGTGATAAATATTGTTTTTCCCTGGTAAGAAATAATCTCATTGAGGCAAATTGGAGACATCTTCCCCAGACACAGTACAAAGGGTTACCCACTGAAAATTTCCTTAGGTTGCATCCGGTGTTCATTTAAAATCTACTGTTGAGGTAGGGAACCATCATGGCCCTATTCTTATTGCTCTGACTGAGTGGCTGCTTGAGTGACAGAAGTTTTGTGTGACTAAGTGACAGAAGCATGACTCACTGAGTGACAGAAGTTTTTTGATTCAAAATGTGTCCCTTCTTTCCAGTCCCATGATTTGGTTTCCATAAGAGGTATCTAGTATTTTTATGGTGAAAGCTTACTTTAAGGGCTATAGAATTTATATTTCATTTTTTAAAAGTCCAGACTCAATTTCTGCTGTTAGTTAGACCAATCAATCCCCAATTAGCTGGACCAGTGAGAAACTAAATACTCATATAGCCAAATCTGGATTGTTGCTATGTACTTATTTACCTGAAAAAATGATGCTTTAATTGTGTGAGTATCTGTATACTTACTAATTGTGGGATTATTTATAACATTTGGCTCCCATATGTGGGCTTCCTATTTCTATCCTTATATTTTAGCATGTTTGCATGGAAGCCAGCTGTGGATATTGTTAGTGGAAACCTATGCTGCCAGTGTAAAAATCAAAAGATGGGACATCAGTCTGATTCCACAAGATAAGCACCTGTATATCAGAAAATGGCACATGCTAATTCATCCTACCTTATCATTACAGTGATAACTTGTCCTGTGGGATTATTACTTGCCCAGGGCATATCACTGAGCTTAATGTCTAGGCGAGGATTTAAACCTCTATGTTTGAGAGAGCTCTCACTCACATTGGCTATCTCATTACACATTTTACTGGTTTTTTTTTTTCCTGTTTCCTGCTATGGTGGCAAATGGCAAGATTAACTAAAATCGTACAGTGAGATTAAACAAACCATTATAAAACTTAATATTCCTTCGTTAATTTCTGGAGATTGGAAAACCCCTCCTAAACTGCTCCCTCTGGTTGAAAGGTTGACTTTTCTTTCCCAGTCTTCTTCTTCTTTTTTTTAACACTCCAAAGAACCAAAGCAGTCACAAAAGTTTGGAAAGATCCTTATGAAGTTCTGATTGTTTTGGAGAGAACTTTACTTCACTTTGAAGAATTGTAGAATCTCTTTGAAGCTGCTCAGTTTGATTTGGCTGAATCTGATGCACATCTCTAGTTGTCCAAAATGAGTGTATAAATAAACTTCTCCCTAAAAGGGAGAAGAGAAGAAAGTAAAAGTATCAAAGTAAAACATAAGATACATGATAAAAAGAATTGAAAACACAAACATCTTTAAACTAAGCATACAGACATTCAGGTATCAAACAGGAAAAGAGAGGGAGACAAAATGCTCAGAAAAAGATATAATTAATTCTGTCTATCACACTCTTTCTTTGAATAACAAAGATCAACTTGAAAGCTATCCACACCAACCTGGGAAGGTGATGAAAGCTATCCTGTCGCTTTCTTGCTTAACTCTATAGCAGAATCGTTAGAACAAACCTGTGTGTTACTGTGATGAGGCTGGATTGTGAATACGGGTGACCTGTATACTTCAATTTCCCCAGCAGTGATTACAAAGCCTCGTTGTATACTTTGCTGCTACAGGATTCTTCATCTGCAGTGTGTGTGTGTGTGTGGACACACATGCCTTTGAGTCAATTTTTGACTCCTGGTGACTGCCTGGACTAGTCCCTGCAGTTTTCTTGGCAAGGTTTTTCAGGAGTGGTTGCCCATGCCTGCTTTCCAGGGTTGAGAGTGACTGGCTCAAGGTGACCCAGCTGGCTTTGTGTCTAAGGCGGGACTAGAACTCATGGTCTCCTGGTTTGTAGCCTGCTGCTTTAACCACTACACCAAACTGCTCAGCTGCAAAGACCACTCCATATTTCATCAGTGGCAGAGTAGAGCTCAGATTTTCCCCACAAACGCTTCTCTTTGCCCCTATTCCTACTCCATGATTTTGCCTAAAGTAGGCTGCTTCATCCTGCTTCATGGAATGGCTTATTGGTAAAAAAAAAAAAAAAAAAAACCTAGAGAACTTTTAAGGATTTTATTGTGTGAAAAGCAGATTTTGCCCTCTCCCTGAATGTTCGCTTTACCTCCAACTTATTTAAGTGGAGCCCATTCAGATTTCTTATTCCACAGGCTGAAATCACTCAAGATAAATTTAGCCCCCAAATAAATAAAGTCCTGGAGTGCAAACCTTTCACTTTCCCTCCAGTTATGTTATAGAAGCCAGGACTTTTTGATGAATGATATGCCTAGGAATCTTGCTTTTCAGCAAAACATAGTTAATAAGGCTGTGCAGTGCTTAGTTTTTGAAAGCAAAAAGTTGCTTCTGAGCACTGAGGGGCATCCCCACAGCACCTGTCTACAATTCCTTAACCCAACTTCATGTTTTCCCAGGATTGTGCTGCAGTTGTGGTGGACAGCAGCAGGATTCTGGGAAAAGATACAACAGCTTTAAGGAGCTGGAGACAGGTACAATGTGAGCACGTCCGCATACTCCAAAATACCTTTTGGCCCTCGATTCTGAAATGCTGCACAGCCTTAATAATTAGCCCCCAAAGGACAGTCCCTCCTTAATCACACAAAGAAATATTTATGAACTCCATGCACAGACCCTCTTTTCATTCATGTATAACCCTGGATAGACAAATAGACAACAGCTACACATTAATCACACATACAGTTTTATACCTTCTGTTGATGCTTTTCAATCTGGAAAAATTCTAAAGATTCTTACAAAATCTTCTGAAATCTTCCTGTAATTTATACCACTGCTGATCAGGAGGTCAAATTCGAGAGATCTTGATTGACCTTAATTTTGGTGTCTGTTTGCCAGGAACATGGATGGTCCATTTAAACCAGATGGGGCTTTGAAACATTTCAATCCACAGTTGGATGAAAGCCTATTCCATATGGTGAAAGAGAATGTTGCAAAACGTTGGGTTTAAGGTATTTAAGAAAATACATCAGAAAGCCCCTATGAACAGCAGTGCAAAAAACAAAAACAAAACCAAAAATACGAACACAAACAATGGAAACATTATTTAAGGGGAGAGGAGAAGAGTACTCTTTTCAACCATCAGCTTCCAGAAATCATTCAAGCTGTAAAAAGGAAAGAAAATGGAATAGGGTGCTCTGAGGAACTGGTTTTTGGCTGATGTACTGTACAACTATGACTTGGACTTTGCCTTGATATTATCCAGACACCTTTGATCACAAATTCATTTTGCTTAGGAAAAAACAGTAAAGCCAAGGACTTAGGGAAACTGCTGGGAACAATGTTTCTCACATAGTGGGTAAAACCTATTTGTTTATGAACTTTCTCCACTGGTTAAATTTTATAAAGAACTGCTCCTAGAGAAGCACTGATAATTAAAAATATCTTTCAGACTTCCAAGTCATGGCCTAGCTGATTCCATATCACAGAAGATTTAATTGTCCACTTCATTCCCCCATTAAAAAAAAAAGAAGTTTAAATTAATGTCAGTATGAATAATTATGATGCAGGTATCTTAATTATGCAACAGCTTGTGCAATTAACCCACTGTAGTAAGGGATCTTATTTGCAGGATACATAGGAAATCAATCTTGTATCTAGTTTAATGCTTTCTTTGTAATGGCAACTATGCTTTGGATTTTCTTTACCTCTGCCATACACTAGATCAAAATACTGACAAGTTTTAACAAGAAAGAAAGAAAGAAAGAAAGAAAGAAAGAAAGAAAGAAAGAAAGAAAGAAAGAAAGAAAGAAAGAAAGAAAGAAAGAAAGAAAGAAAGAAAGAAAGAAAGAAAGCCTATAGGTGGTCTTCTTTGTAGTTTTTTTTTTGTAGTTTTTGTTATGTTTTTTTTATTGGACACCACCCAGAGTCATGTTCTGTGAGATGGACAGCTATATAAATATGATACATACATAAATATAAATACATAAAGAAAAGCTTATTATTATGATAACCTTCCTTATTTCTATTTAATGGATGAATGAATTTACATTTTTTGGAGACCACTTTAGTATTTTCTATCATAAAAAGTGACATGAAAATACTACACATGAATAAATTATAATTTACAGCAGTTATTTATTATACCAGTAATTGTGTGTGCTTATAAAGTGTTTGCAGGGGGACTATTCCAATCTTTCAAAACTAGCCACTAATTGCACAGCAGTTTTGACACATCAGCTCAGTGAAGCAACCATTTGATTTGCCCTGCTGTACCACCAGATCAATTTTCAATGGTTTATGAGAGGCTTTTCTACAAAATTCAGTTTTGAAAATGGAATTTGCCTGTACAGATGAGCAATCATGTGATGACTGCCAGAGTCTGATTCGGGACTGAGCTACCCATATGAGCAGGGATAATTTTGAGATGAGTATCTTGGTACACAGAGGTATTTTCAGTGGGGTAAAAGTTTTCTTTCATGCAGCAGACAGTTCACTTCTGTTCAGATTCAGTATAATAACATTGGGTGGCAGCCTATGGATTTCTATGTTTAGGTGAGGTATTATGTTGCTCTCTCTTGGGACAAATACAAGGCTAAGATAACTGGCATAGCTGCTGTTGGAACATAATGCTGGATTAGAAGGATCTTAACCTTACACAGAAAAAGAACTTTCCCTTTTAACAAAACCTGAGTGGAGGGAAAAATTCAACACCAGTTAATTATGGTTCTTCATTACATTCCTATAGAAAACCTCACTTAAAATAATTGAAAAAGAACAAGTTTAATTCACAAAAAATCATCATTCTTTAATGAGAATTGTTCATTTTCATTTCCCCCAAATACATATACAGTTGTAATAACAGAATCTGAAACATTATGGCTTCTTCAAATAATTTATACTGGTCCAAACCAAAACATTGTGCTGTAGCTCTCATTGACAGGCCTAAATATCCTTAATGCTGTGTATCATTGTGGCCAATGTGTTTTAGATTTTTTCCCCAAAAGCAAATTATTTCTAAGCTGTTTGAAAAACAACAGTAACGGCATATGTTTAGATAGATAAACTACAATGCCAAATGATCGCAATAGGCTGGCTAGTTAAAATTCACAACATGGTTGAAAGCAATCAGCATCCAAGTCTCTGCATTACTGTTGAAATCATCATCATCACTTTGCATAATCAGCTCATGTTGTTTGTCTGTCTGTTTCCATCAAAAGACTCAATCAATTTCCACCAACTAAGAGCCATTCAAAAGCCTGCTGTTTCTAGGTGATATATAAATGGTAGTATTTGTTTACTTATTTTCATAATTCACATTTTAAATCTCTTTGTGAACTGCTAAGAATAAGGGTTGATGGAAGAGAAAAACATAGCCCTAGGGAAGAACAAACCTGATTACTTTTCTTAGAGCCATTTTTATTATTACCCATATTTTGTTCAGTTCCTGTATTAATTTGTGGAGGCTTTTAATAAATATTTTAATGGGTTTTCTCATAATATGGAGATTCTATCCAGAAAGGCCACTGTATGGACCATAACATTCCTTCTTCTCATAGAATGACATGAGTTCTAGCAAAATTTCTTACTGGAGATAAGTACAGATTCACTCTTCTACCCAGATCCAAGCATTGACTTTCATGGTCCTTCATGCAAAACAACAACAACAAAAACTTTAGGACCTCCACTTTATACACTTGTGTTTCTCAACTTTATGATTTGTGGATGTCAGCTCCCAGAATTCCCCAGCCAGAATCCCCCACCCAGGACACGGAATAATGCAGTCTAAACCAGCCATTTTAGACCTCTGAATTGCTAAGAATGGTGGTTTAAAATTTGCAGATAAACAAAATCAGGTGAGTAGCTGAGATCAAGTCTATATATTAACTCAAGATCATGTCATTCCGTGTGCAGATTTCTAAAGCCTAAATTTCTTGGTCATCTCTATGAAATCCCTATATCTACTGGATTTCTTACTACACGTATATGCAAAGGGAAAACATTCGTTCATTCACTCCATTTATTATTCACCTTTTCTCTGCAAACACAAAGCAACAAAGATGAAGAACTCCCATAATTTTATCCTAATGACATCTGCCCTCTAAGGTAGATGAGGCAGACAGGGACCAGCCCCAATTTGCCCTATGAGCTCAATGCTTAAATGGGTCTACCAAGTCTAAGGTAGAAAGTTTATCTTAATTTTAATTGGGCTTAGATACTGTATATCACAGGACTATGCTTATTCCTAAATCTGACAATTTTCAAATGAGATTAAGGTTGCTACCTCTAAAATATTTATTCCTCATTTGAATAAATGGATCAATAATGTCAAGTCATAAAATGGATAATTCAGAGGATGTTCTCTCCTAATTAATGGACATAAAAATTCCTTTCTTCCCTTTCTGTATACCAACGATATACCGTCTGTCTGTCTGTCTGTCTGTCTATCTATCCATCTAATGTCTTAAAATTCTTCCCAGCATAGCATTGGAAACATTGGCCCTGAGTAAAGGTTTTACTGGAGTAAAACCTTTGGATTAAGCAAGCCTAATTAAGTACTAGTATGTTTTCCTTCTGCCTTCTTTTGATCACATAATGGAATATTTACAAAAGAATAACCTGTAATAATAGAAAGGCAAAAAAAAAAAAATCATGCTACAAGAAACCTAGATATTTTCTTTATGATGATAAATGTCAACACCCTGCCTAATTCTTAAGTTTGCCAGCTTCTGGTTCTCTTCTTGGGCATACACTCTCCCCTTCTCATCAGTCTAGAAAAATCGTTGGGCCTTGGGATGGATGGTTAATCCTGAAGAGTATAATATATTAAGTATAATAAGTATATTATAACCTAGGAATTGTTCCCATCGGTTTTGAAATGGCTCACTATAAAAGGAATCAGAGCACAGATCCCGAGACTGCTACTTCAAAGTCCCAAGGGTTCTTCTGTGTCCCAATGATATGCTTCTTGAGTTTATTTCTATTCTGCTCCTCAACTGGAAAGCTCTGAGAGCAGCTTACAGGGCAATCAAAGAGATAGCTACAGTATCTCTTAACTTCAGTTAAGATACCAGAAATAAAAATGGGTCGGAAGGGAAGAAAAACATCTTGGCTGAGAGTTCATCATGTGATACCAATTGACAGTGACAAGATGTAATGCAGATATAATGCTGTATCATAGCCAGAGGTCAGTTGTCTTATCATGACTAAGTGGAATGGGAACAGTTTGGAGAAGGAAGGAGAATACTGCTCCTCTGTCAGCTAAGGCAATGGAACATCCTTGCTTTCTCCCCCCACCCTCTAATCAGATAGGAAGTACTTGGAGAATACCAACAGTAAAGATGAACCTGCCTGCTTAGGAGAGCTGACAGCTGGGATAACAGATTATGCTAAGCCATCATGTGTGTGCTTGGTTTTGACTGTATGTGTTGTACAAACACAGCTATGGTTTATGGGAGAAGTGCAGAAATGTATGGCTCACCAGAATGCTTTTGGTAGCTCTCAGGACTCTTCCTTTTGTGCCCTTGGGGTGGGGGGTTGAGAACTTTAAGGGGAAAAATGTGTGGCTTGATCCTTGCAGAAGTATTTCACCTCTCAAATGTACCCACCTACCCACTCACACCAGATGAGGCATATGTTTGTTCCCTCTTTCATTCAGTTTGAGGTTATGACCCTCTGTATGCCTCCCATTCAGCCCCCACAATGTGACTCTTGCACTGATAGAAGTGTGACAACTATAGTTTAGTGAAGAAGGCGTAGCTCTGGGGATTACTATGGACTTATGTATCTCTAACTCAGCTTGTAGATCCCATTCCAGGGGGCTTATATCTATTAGAAAGGCTATCAGAAAGAGTAAGGGGGTTTGGTTACTTACAGCAAATAGCTGTTTGCTTTTTAGATATCTGTCAACTTTGAGCTGTTTGATAGGCTTCAGTGAAGTCTGGGAAGCAGAATGTGAGTTTTCCCCATAGTAAAAATAGTAAAAATACAGATCTCCAGCAGAACAGCAATAACAATGAAAATAAATTAAAATAAAATAAAGTAAAATAAAATAAAATAAAATAAAATAAAATAAAATAAAATAAAATGGAATAAAATGGAATAAAATGGAATAAAATGGAATAAAAGCAAACCAGATAATTAAAAATTGGCTTTAGAGGGAGCTCTTAACAACAGATGCTACCTTGACACCATCTTTCTGGGTTCCTTGACATTATAGGTAAAGATAAGTACCAAAGTAGGCCAACTGGGTTTGAAGATGTGTTTTTTTTAAGTATTAAAGGGGTCCCTCAGTCCCCCCAAAACAGATTAAATGTGGAGCAGCTTTGGCGATTGCAGAAGGAGTGCAGATAGATTGCTATTTTGCACCTCTGGTTGGCTCAACCCTTTCCTTTTCTAGGAGTTACTTCTATACCTTGGTTACAGTCTGATGTGATGTCTGTGGGGTGACAACTGTGGGAGTAACAACTCTCTCACTGCTCTCTAGAACTACACAAAATTTGAACCATCATTTTTGTGCCCATGTATTAATAGAAACTGAAGTTTGAGGCTTGTAAGAAATGTTGCTACAAATGAACACTTTTGATAACACAAATACTTCTAATTGGAAAGTCAATTTTCTATTATCGGAAAATTAGAGCAACATGGCTTTAGGCCTTTTTAGGGGAAAAATCATTGGAGAGCTTTCTTTATGTAGTTATATTCCAGTGAGATTACAAATAGTAATATTCTGAGGAAAAATTTGTTGACAAAAGCAGAAAAGCTACAGACTCTCAAACTACATTCTAGGAATCAGAGACATTTTTTCTTAAATAATACCAGTAAGAAATATTTAAGTATATTGTATTTATGGATTGGTTTTCTAAATGGGATAGGAAGGAAGGAAGGAAGGAAGGAAGGAAGGAAGGAAGGAAGGAAGGAAGGAAGGAAGGAAGGAAGGAAGGAAGGAAGGAAGGAAGGAGTCTGTGTGTGTGTGTGTGTGTGTGTGTGGCAAATGTAGATACATGATAAATTAGGTTTTTGCTGCCATTTGCAGTAGAAGAGTTTCATTCCAGCTTCCAAATAGCCCAAGTAAATGAGTACTGCAAATAAATGATTTTTTTCTTCTTTAATGGCACTGCAGGAAGTAACCCTTGACCTGGGTGAGGGGTGTTGCTGCCATTGCACACAATAGCTAATCCAAGTCCAGGGGGTTGAGTTATCAGAAAGGGAAGAGCAGCAGCTACACTGGACAGCAACACTTAAGCTGCCAGAAGATGGAAAGTACTAATTTGTGGAGTCCTTGGGATTCTCTGAGCTTGGTTCTTTTCTTGCAAACATTTCATTACCTGGCTAGGTAACATCTTCAGTGCTAAAATGGGATGAGGTTTGATCTCTATTTATCTGCTGTGGCCCTGCTTTGCCAGTGCTGGTGGGGGTGGGGGTTCTGTTTTGCTCATCTGGTAGTTCATTGATTTCTTCTTCCTCTATGTGCACATCTGTTGACTGCTTGATTGTGTGCCTGATGGTGACCTTTGCTTACCTGGGTGATGATTGCTGGAGATGATTGCTGGTGATTGAATGCTAATGAGGGGATCTTCTGGTCTTTTGTCTCGTTTGAATAGTATGTAGATGCTGTTTATCTCTATGTGTCTATTAATTGCTGCCTTGTCTGAATACCAGGCTTCCAAGAATTCTCTTGCATATTTGGATTTGGCTTGGTCTAAAATGCTGACAGTTTCCCAGTTAAACATGATGAAAATTCCTTAATTGCACAACACATGGACAGACTCAACCACAGTTTTAATCCAAATATGCCAGAGAATTCTTGGAAGCCTGGTATTCAGACAAGGCAGCAATTAACAGACACATAGAGATAAACAGCATCTACATACTATTCAAAAGAGACAAAAGACCAGAAGATCCCCTCACCAGCAATCATCATCCAGATAAGCAAAAGTTACCACCAGGCACACAATCAATGAACTACCAGAAGAGCAAAACAGAATCCCCACCCCCACCAGCACTGGCTAAGCAGGCCACAGCAGATAAATAGAGAGCAAACCTCATCCCATTTTAGCACTGAAGATGTTACCTAGCCGGGTAATGAAACGTTTGCAAGAAAAGAACCAAGCTCAGAGAACCCCAAGGACTCCACAGTTCAACCCTGAGCTACACATATTCGCCTCCATTGCTAAGTACTAATTCTCATCCTGGGTACAATCTGTTCCAACTTCTTCCTTCAGGACGGTGCCATAGAGCTCCTTATGTTAAAACATCCAGACATCAGAATAGTTTTTTCCCTCGTGCCATTGCTTTACTGAATACCATGTGATCTTTTTTTTTTTTGCTCTTATCCAAACGCACCGTTGATTTTGCTGTTATCACCGAAGATAAATTCCTTGTGTATGTTTTATACTTGGCCATTAAAGTATTGGTATTGGTATTTAAATGTAGAGCGGGAAAATAGGGGTCAAGGTCACATTTGTTATGGACTGGGGGGGGGGGCTAGAGGATAGTGTCCATTCCTGTCTTCAGAAACAGTTGCTGGCCCATACTCATGATGGGGCAACATGGTAGTGCAGCCATACCTAAGTCATAGCTTCTTTTTCTTTTACTTTGATTTATGGGGGAAAAACAACAGCAACAACTAATTAACAGTGCAATCTATATACATATAGTAGTCTAAGCCCAAATTAAATGAACTGCATTACGGCTTGCCATATTGTGAGTATCCAGTCAAAGTTCAATACTATCTCCTCTGTAAATATATGTAAAACTGCTAGAACTTTTATTCCAGGGATCCAAGTAAAGGAAAGAAGTAAGGAAAGAAGTTAAAGGGAAAAAGCCAATGTTTTAAACCTCTGCAGTGTTTCTTGTCTATAGATACAATTTGTAGGAGAAACAACTAATTATCTCTCTGGAAAATTTATTTATCTGTTTGTTTAGATTTATACCCTGCCTTACCATGTGATAGTTGTAAAAATCACACTGTTATTACTTTGTTCTTCCCTCTGATACTTTAAGTGACTCAGTGGGCCTGCTACGGACACCATGATGGGTGATTTTCATATCGTCATGTATTTCAGATTACAAAATGGATGTTATTTTCTATGCACAATATTCCAATCTCCCAGTTTCCCCTATCTTCCAGAATCCATATCATAACCACAAGCATTTGACCTTGACCCATAATTCTGAGGGTTATGAATGATGTATGATGAATTTATTCACCATCACAGTTCTATTCTTTCAACAATGTACATATCAACAAATTCCATTACAATAATTCATGGTCAATGTTAGAAGTTCTGATGGAATATTTAACATCAGCATAAATTGAAATGCAGGACTTTCTTGCAACTTTTAAAATTTTGCTTTAAGGTAACTATTGTTTGAATTACCTTTGAAATGCAGGTGGAAAAAAGGTCAACTGGGTGCATCATGAATTGCCCCTAATTAAGTTTCTAATTCTTAATGCACTTTTGTTGATGAAGGCACAATTACTGCTTTTTAGAAGAGTATCACTATAATGAGGGTAGATGGGGAATGGGCTGGCACAGTTAGAAGATTTCAGGCAAATAAAACAATTAAAAAAGAGCAAGGTAAAAAGCAAATGGTCAAGAACTACTCATCCAAATTAGATAATGTCAATTATGAAGAACTGCCATGACAATAAATTCATTCTCTTTATAACACTTTTAGTTGATAGTCAAATAACTCTTGGCAGCTACAAACAAGAGAAAACCTGATTTTATTGATTGATTGGATTGTTTGATTGAGGGAGTGATTTGTTAAAGGTTTTGATTATGTTGTTTTTTTCCCCTGACTTATTAATTGCATTGTGCTGTCTGGTATGCCAAAAATGCAAACCCATTTTTTTACTTTTAATTTTATAAGAAACTGTCAGGAAAGCCAGCACCAAGGGAAACCATCAGGAGAATCAGAAACATGGGTTTAAGAGCTGTCAGAAGGAAACCTCTTCTCCAACCACATCACAGAAGTCACTGCCTAAAGTATGCACCAAACAACATTTTAATAAGCCTGGAATGTTTTCGAAAACAGTGCTTTGGACTCATGAAAAAAAAAAAAAAAAAAGAATAGTCTGTCAATAGCCACACAAGATACATTTAAGGGAAAAAAAGGTAAAACATTTGAAGAAAAGTAATACCTTGCTTATCATAAAACATGGGGGTAACTCTATTATTCCAGCACCACAAGAAACACTGTGTAGATACAAGGAAGAAAGATTCAAGTAACTATCAAAATAACATAGAAGCTGATGTCCCACAGCTAGTGAAGAGACTGCACCTGAAACAATGTTGGATATTTCAGCAAAACAAAGATCCAAAATGCACCTCCCAATCATCCATGAAATACTTTCAGGAAGAAAAGGTAAAGGGATTTGGAATGACATTTTTTCTTGTCCTTTTCAGATCATGTATAGAAATCCAGTTGGTGCTTGAAATTGAGAAGTGTAATAAAATAACAATTTCATAAATATCTTCCAGGCCTTTATGCTTTAATACACATTTAATGACTTTATACTTGCCTACATTGCCATTTTGAAATTTCTTCAAGTTGTCCATTTGAAATATAAAATAAAGATTATCTTAAAATAGCTGCAGAATATTATGCGGAATCTAGAGAATCATGGGGACAGGATTCTCTTCACGTGGCAAGAATTGCCCTCATTCTCTCTGCAGCTTAGGCATCCCCCCTCCAATATCCTCCTTTGAGCGAGATATGGGAAGTTTCAGGGACTTTGCTGCACTGACTACTCTTCATTCTACTAGCAGGGAAATGTCATTAGATACAGTCTTCTAAGAATACTTACTTTAACATGAACTTTAAGGGCCAAGAGGTCTGGACTGCAAAATGTTGGACAACCACTAGATGGCAGGTTCAGAAACCAAAACAAAAGCAAAGGCAAAAACTGGCTTGTACAATTTTTTGCAGCACCAATTTGGTAGCCTGTGAATGATAGTTATGTTTAATTTCAGCACATGAAAGATTTAACAAACTTTCATGTAATTTCAATACATTTCCATTTAGATACTGAAATTCAACATTAATAATTTCAATATCCAAAGCCCTCTGGGTTTTTATACCCTGTGTTCACCTCCTTCTTTGAGCTGGTGACTTGGTAGTTCCTGTTGCTATCACCTAGCTTCAAGGAAGAACTTCACTAGGCATCCCCCATCTAACCCCAGTGTTTGAGATGGATAGGGCGCTCAAAGCCTATACTGGCTTACTGGCTATTAAAAAGTAAAAAAATGCAAAAGTTGAACTAGTTGCAGTAACGCTACCTCCCAGTCATGTAGCTTAGAGGTATATAATTAGTAGTTTCAGCTATTCTCTCCCTCTGGAAATAGCCCAATCTCATCAGATAAACAAAATCAAACTTTATTAAAGGGGGGGGGGGAGAGAGAGAGAGAGAGAGAGAGAGAGAGAGAGAGAGAGAGAGAGAGAGGTTAGAAGAAATCTGTTTACTTTAAAAGTAATTTACAAAAATTTCATGATGCTGCTCTCACACAAATAAGAATTATTTCCCTGACACATACCTGACAAGTTACTACAGGGAGTTCAACTTCTTACAGTTCTTAAGAAGATTATATTTCCACAATGAAGTAGTATTTCACTTAGTTCACATAATTCCACATAGAAAGAAGAAAGAAAAATAACACAATTTCCTACCTAAACTTTTACATATCTCTTCAAAAATAACAATTTCCAAAGCAACAATTATTTTACTTCATTTATTTGGAATTCTTCCAGCTTTGAGAGGACACTCTAATCCAAGGCTGCTGAGGAACAGGGAACTTCTACTTTTACACAGGCTTCAACCCAGTTTAGTTCTGCTTTCTTCTTAAACAGACACACCTTCTCTATCTCTAGCTGAGAGAGAGCCTGGAATATCTCTCCGTCTGCCTAACAAAGGACATCTCTCCCTTGTGGATATGCAGTGGGAATGCCTCAGTGTCTGTAACTTGTCAGAGCCTGTCAAATGGCAAGAAGGGTATATTCACAACAGAAGCACAATAAAAATACAGGTAGCGAAGTATCATACAGAGTTTAATAACAGTGTCTGCCAGCAATTAGATAATCTTGAAAGTTATGAAACCATCTTAGCTCATACGTGATCACTGGGTAAAACACCCCTGGGATATTCAGACAAATTTCAAGATATCATAATGCATGAATTTGCCACCTAATATTAATTAAGCCAAATCACTTTTATTGATAAAAGAGCTGGGCAAGCATGTACACCTGTTACTATATTCCATGAACTGATCATCTCAACTTTGCCCCTTTGATTTCTACTGTGTTTGTATTTAGGTTTCTTTTTTTGCTGGATTTGTTTATTTGTCTATTGGATCCATTTTGGATCATTCACCTAAGTACAGTGAATCCTGAATTCCTAGGGGAGTCCAATAAAGATAGTAACAAATAGTGAACAATTATGTAGTAATCTGAATCGGTCTGCTTGCTTGGAATTATTGATAAGGCCTAAAGTAGAAATGAGAAAAGCTGTATCCTCTAAACCAGTGTTTCTCAATCTTGGCCACTTTAAGATGTGTGGACTTGGACTTCCAGAGTATTTAAAGTGGAGCTGGCCAGATTAATGGAAAATAAAGTAGCTTTGATTTCTCTAGTGTCAATTTATACTTGCTTTTCCTGGATTTCCATACCCCCAACAGGGCATAGTTTGCAATAGATAAAAGAAATCTTATAGACTCTTGGCATTATTTAGCCAAAGTTAAGTAATTTTAAATCCCAGTGATTAAATGGAGGAGATTCAAGCATAAGCTTGAGGTTTTTTCCCCCCAAAAGCTCAGCTCTTGTATATTGTGTTGAACATGTAGACAGATTTAAAAATTCAAGTGGAACTATCCATGGTTGTACATTAAATCCTAATCAGAGACATAATTATGTTCTCCTTATGAAATTTCACACATTTGCAGCAAATGCTGTTTTCAGACAAATGCACAGAGAGAGGGAAACTATAATGTGTGAAAAATGAATACTAAATGAAAGTATAAGGCTCCATAGAGTGAAGCCATCCAGGAAGGATTAATAAAATCTTTGAATTAAAATTATAGTAAATCATAGGTATAGTCAGCCTTGGGCATCATTTATTTCAAATTCAAAACTTTGGTTCGTTTTCAGTACCTTCACTGAAATAAGCTAGATCATTAACTGTGGAGTCCATTAGCTAGTAGTGAAACATAGATTAATGAGTTGGACATTTTACTCTTGTAGACTTAATAAGACAGTAAATATTCATGTGTTTAAGGGCAAAGGTTTGGCATGTTACAAGGTTTTAAATGATTTATTGTGAAATATTTTAATACCAATTGCCACATGTCAGTATTACTATTACCATCTACAAACTAAATTATAAAATTCAAGATTGCTTTGGATAATCTTTTTAGGTGGCTGATGAATGTTGAATGTAGTTGATGAAAGATAAATAAGATATCATATTAAAACTGCAATTCTACACCCAGTTCCCTGAGACTTAGCTTCTCTGAACTCCATGAGACTTATTCCTAAATGGCCGTACCCAGGATTGTGCAAGATGTTGTGTCACAGAAAATTAAGGAAAATTAACCTATACATAGGAAGTCACAAACCAGACAGAACACAGCAAAAGAGACTCGCTCTAGGTCAGCTCCAGGTCTTTCTTATACTTATACAACCTATATGCTGAATGTACTGTATATTGAGAAAAGCTGCATTGCAAGATGAGTGTAGCTTTAAAATTGCAGGAACAAACTTCAATAACCTGTGCTATGCTGATGACACTGTTTTGATAGCTGAAAATGAAAATAATCTTTAAGCTCTAGTAATGAAAGTCAAGCAACACAATGAAAAAGGGGGACTACAGTTTGAATAGCCTCAACCCTGATAACCTTCTGGAAAGTTTTGAAGACCTAGCTTTTCCCCCAGGGACTGGAGCCAGAATGTTAATTGAGCCCAGTATGTACAGTATGTTTTGTTAGGTATTATGGATCAGTTTTGCTTGGAAATTTGGTTGCACTGCATTGAATTTCATTTATTTTTCTCTTTTTTTATGCTGCTGCGTTTTGTTAGCTACACAGTGTGACTAGGTTGATCTAGGTAGCCTTATAAACTCATTCATTCAATCAATCAATCATTCAAAAATCAAACTAATGACAAAGGTACAGCAATCACACCTAGACCTGAGAGTGAAAATACTGAAGAGGCTCAAATTTCAGACAATATCCAAAGACTCAGCTCTCTTGAAAAATCCATAATGCTGGGCAGGATAGAAGGAAAGAGAAGAAGATGACCAGCAGATAGAATCATTTACAGTGGCAATGAGGCAGTATTGGAAGACCTGAAGGAACAGATCACCATGGAGCAAATAGATAGATATAGATATAGATATAGATATAGATATAGATATAGATATAGATATAGATATAGATATAGATATAGATTTAGATATTTAGATATTTAGATATTTAGATATTTAGATATTTAGATATTTAGATATTTAGATATTTAGATATAGATTAGATATAGATTAGATATAGATATAGATATAGATATAGATATAGATATAGATATAGATATAGATATAGATATAGATATAGATATAGATATAGATGATATAGATATAGATATGAATGACCTGCAGCATGGTGAATAGACTAGATGATAGTGACAATGTATATAATATTGGAAAATCTTTCCAGTTTGTGGAAAGGTCATCTTGGACAATGCCTATCTATATGATTGCTAAGAGTTAATACTGACTTAATGGCACATAATCAGTCAATCAATGAGTCAGTCCAAAACACAATTCATTTGAAAGAAAAGTAAAATTAAAGGTAGTTGAACAAAATTTGAAGTAGCATTATTTTGAACTGCATTAAAACGAGTCCTTCCCATCACTGGCTCAATTGTCAGAGTCTTACAGAATGTTTATTTGCATCCTTCAAGGAATTCAGGACAGTGACAAGATTCTCCTTATATTGTCCTCACAAAAGTGGTGTGAAGTAGTTTAAGTTGAAATAGAATGATTTGCCCAGTATCACTCACTAAGTCCTGAGGCTGAATGAGAATTTAATCATGGATTTTCCCACTTGTAATAAAGCACCAACCTCTATATCACACTGCAGCACCAAACGAACAACGTCTATTGATTCTGTATGAGATTTGGATTTGTTAACACTCTTGCCTACACTAGATTAAAAAAAAAAGTCACCTATTTCTGAGAATGCCATCCTGCTTTGAAATATTGGTAAAACATTTATGAATGCCTTTCCCTTACTTCCTTTTGTCCCAGAGAAGTGCAATTCCCATATCTTTAAGACGCTTAGAAATTCAACTACATTAACCCTTGTTCCTATTAAAATAAACTAAACCACGAAAAGCAGAGCTTTAGATCTGGAAAAGCCAGCTTCTCTAACAACATACCATCAAGAAAATTGAACCCAATTAAGCTGATCCAATTAGACCGAATGCCACTTGATCTCATGGTGTGATTACATAGTTCAATGCAGTCAGTCAGAGTTTCCTTAGGACCAAAGGTTAACATTAACAAATGCATGCCCACAAGGGAAATTGATTAGTGTACATGTATAGAGGGAAACTTCTAGGAAAAATTATGCTTAATTCATGGCACAGCTGAGCATTATAGTTTGGACACATTTGCATTTTGAACCAATTACTTTTTTTTGTTTTTTGTTTGGCAGGAATATCTCTGGAAAAAAATGTATTGATACTTACTGAGTAGAGAAATAGGAATATACCAAACTGTGGAAGAGATTCACAGAGAAAAGGGAGCGTGATCAAACACTGCTCAACCTGTGTGTGAAGGTTATATAGCAGCCAGAATCCATGTACAAATTAGTCATGTGAATCAGATGAGCACAGAAGTATTGCACAAGGATAGTGTAATCATAGATGAATGAATATGAGATGACAAGAGGTACAGAGCAGAAACCTGTGAACAAGCACAGATGAAATAAAATCACTACTTTACTACAACTACTACTGCATAAAACTGTTTCAGGAGAAACACTCACTGCATCTTATTTTCTGTCTGCATAAGGATTATATATGAACACTCTAACACATGACATGTGGAACTGGACAGAGTTTCAGTGGTGCTTTTCATCCAAGGGCTCCTTTGAAGTTCCTTAATACAGCAAAAAGGGGTTTTCTGCTTCTTAGCAGCAGAAGTGTGTGCCTTACGGTTCAGGGAAAGTAGCTTCTGTGCAACACATCAAGCTTCCCCCCCCCCCAAAGTTTGTACTTCTGCAGCAAAAATCTCCTAATTAAGATAGAGCACATCACTTCTGTGGCTCTGAGCCCTTCACTGGAATGACATGGGCTCACTTCAGACACTCCAAAAGATGTAAACCAATTAAAATAGAAGATACTGATCTCTACATGTATCCCTGCATGGAAGTGCAGTGCTTTGGACTTGATCATCAAAAAGTGCTTTGGAACATGCAGGAGTTCCAACACAGGTTGTACCTACTCCTTAAAGTGCCTGTATCATGAGTGCTTTAAGGTATTGCAAGCAAGTGTTATGTTCATGTCCTTGTGTCCTCTGAAGCAGTACAGTGTCCTGTGGGTAATGACTATGACCTTTTATGCCTCTATGTTTCTGCAAAGGTCTGCATGATGTTGGGCATGGGATCCAATTCTAAGGTCTACCTTCCATTAGTACAAATCTATACAGATCTTCCATCTGCATTTGTGCACAAAAGCATATTACCAGTTGAATTATGCAGCTCTCCATTTACTACAAATATAGAGGGAGCATTTACTGCTATTGCTTACAGTATGCCAGTGTGTTAAACACTCAACAAAACAAAGAAATGAGACCCTGAAATCTTACAAAAGAATTGTCCTGTCTCATCCAGGTAGGAATAGAAAGCTTTTCCAGGTCGACAAGCAGCAGCAGTGGAATTTGTGAGACAAAAACTGTTGCCCCAATAAAGTCTGAGTTCATACAATGTATGTTCTTACCAACAACCAAGGTTCAGGAAGCAAAGTAGAGAGCATTGTTAGTATTGGGCAGGGACTGAGATATTCAAGGGTCAAGGCAAAACAAAGAATGTGTAAAGGTGTCATGGAGAATTGTTTCAACAACCATGAATCCTGAAATACAGCAAATTCCAAGTGTCTGTCTGACCACAGCTAACAGCAGTCATCCCTGCTTTCAGACCAGGTCTCTCAAGACATCAGCTGGAGCTACATGCTTCCCCATGCATGCATGCATATCTCAATCTTTCCATCCTCTGGCTTTCCACTCAGAGATGATGCTATACCTTTGGGCTTGGTGGTTGGGACTCCAGTTTGAGCTGAGAGTCTTTTGAAGTAGTTAGAGCAGGGGATTCTAATTCCATCTCTCCACAGGTATTTGGGCTTTTTGTGTCTGAACTAAAAAGTTCTTGTTCATACAATTCTTCTGAAGATGAGTTGTAAGTTAGAGGCATGACATTAATTTATGCTGAGGTTCCCTAATGAGGTTAATGAGACTTTAGCCTGCTGGGAACATCACTGCCTTTTGGGGAAGCATTTATCTATACTTTTTTTTTTTTTTGGCTAAAGACCACATTTGGCCTTTGAAAAGCATGTGAGGGGGTATGCTTTAAAAGGTGCATCCCTAAAATAGAAACCTGAGACAGCCAAAGTTTATAGCTCTTTTTCTAACAACTACATTAAAATTTGCAATCACTTCAAGCAATATTAGACCTACAACAAGAAGTTTCTCTAGAGAATAATATCCCATCAACATGAAGTGTTATTCACGGGAATATTTTGGGTTAAAAAATCATGGCTAAACTTGAAGAATTTTTATCTCTGAACTTAACTTGTTTTGATCTCTATCTGGTATCTAACACTCTATTTATAATACTATTTTATTTTATTGTCATTTTCTTTTATTGGGTTTACACTATGTCACATTGTTATGACTTATGGTTACAACTTATTTACTTACTGAAGAATTTTTCTTCAACCTGAGAAATTCATCCTGTCCAGAAATCTAGAACAATTGCTGGCATGACTATTTCATCAGATCCTCAGATCTTTACAATCTTATCAGAGAGGGCACACATTAAACTTGAGTGAAAAACAGTGTTCCATCACTGTATTAAAGCATCCTGAACCCCACCTTTACCTATAGATTGAAGGTTTATTCAATGGTTTCCAAGGATACTGGCCTCAATTTCCATGCAACCCCCCCCATAAGAAACGTTATCTCTAATGCTACACAACTTCAATATGCCATCAAATCCAATGCAGAATATATTCCTTCTCCATGGCAGAAGATGTTCAAAGCCGTTTTTAAATCAGGCTGCTCATAAATATGACAGACAGAAACAATACAAATTGTTTCACTGTTGACTACTTGATGAATACATTACAATAATGAATTGTTAATATATCCACTTGATTAGAAATATCATATGTTCCCCAGATGCCACCTGACCTTTTCAAGATGTCATTTTTATTAATTTGTAACTATTCATAACTTACGCTAGGTAACATCAAGGAGGTTTAAAACCTGGAGGGTCCTTAAGAAAAATCCTTAGACATGGGACTTTGCCTGTTTGCACCTAACCCTAGTAGCATCTTATTTTCTGCCATGTCATTATAATGTTGCTTTTATCTTAGGTGCAGCTGGTGGTAACAGAGAAATGACCTTCATTTAACCATCTTCCACCATACCTCTTGCCTCCTGTGTCCTGAATGTTAGGTTATATGTTTTGCTCTTCTAACTCTGCTTAATACCATGTATATTTATGGTACAATATTAATAGTTAAGCTACATTTATCCTTTTCTTCAAACTTTCCTCCATATTCGAAAGGGATTTATTAATCAACATTTCTCAAGCACTTTTTAAGTTTGTCATCATTCTCCCCTCCTCCCCCAGCTAGAAATATTCTGTGCTAAATAACCACATGAGAAACAGAAATTAGTTAGGATATTTTCCCCCAAACATGTAGATTTTAGAAGAATGAAGTAGAAAGAAACTGAATTTTCCATTAATCACTCCCTCTAATAGCAAATTTGGGATGACTACCTGTGAATCTGGAAGTGAAATAGGTCACCCCAACATAAAGTAATGCTTTCTTACATAATTGGGAACAATCCCTGGGTACACAGCACTATAGAAATTTGTAAATTAGAAGGAGTGTGTTTCTTTGGTAACCATGAACTGGAGTGGGTGGGAGAAGCGGAGACCGCAGATTGAAACTGTCTGTAGATCAGGGGGGAAAGTGATCCAGCTCAAGGTTCTAAAACTCATATATGGTAAAACTCCACCAATAATTCTACAGTTCATAGCAATAGTAATATGGACTTTTAGAACACAAAACCAGTTTTCCCAAAGTCTCATCACCACAGAGGGCAAGGAGGAACAGAATTAAAGTTCACTTTGTTTGAATTTGAATGGGAAGTCTATCTTTACATTTGTAATCCATTATGCAAAGAAAACTGGAATGCAATTGTCCTTCAAAATGTGAACTTTTCTAAACCTTTTGACAAATTTCTCTTTAAAAAAGAGGATGGAATAATGGAAATGTTAGCAGGCAATAGAAGGCAATTAGAAGTGCACAAATATGTATCCCTTAGTAAAAATAATGAACAAAAATACATTAAAGTAGGAAAGAGGTGAATAACAATTTAAAATTCCACAAAATGTGTCAAGGTTGAGCTAGCTTAAAACACCTATTTTACTTTTTATAAAATACATTATCTCAAAATAAAAGATTGAAAATGTCAGCCTTGTCCCCACTCCAACCCTTGGAGGCCAAAACTGGCTATATCAGAGTGCAATTAATATGTTATAGAAATGAGTTCTGTGGCTCTTCAGGCTTCCATTCCAAGCCCATAAAAAGACACTAATCAATCATGGGGCGGGGGGGGGGACAATGATGTCAAACTCCCAAGGAATTTACTGAATAGCCACATCTTCTGTGAAATAGGAAACCGCCTGCATGTAATCCATGAACTTGCTTGGAAAAGCTGGGGCCTTGCCCTAGAGGTGAGAGGGTCCTTCAAAGTGAATTTGTAAGGACCAAGCAAAAGGCTCCCAAAGATTAAGAATCTCAGCACTGGAGCACAGATACTTGTATGTGATGCTACATTTTTACAGCCAGCTTTCCTGCGCAAATGAAATACAAACCTGCTTTTTCCCAGAACCTTTCTTAATGATACACAGCCTTGTGGATTTTCTCAGTCTTTTCTCCATTACCTGCTTCCCTTCCTAAGTACAAGAACATGCCATACCTGTGACAGATCTCTTCTACAATACCCTTCTACATTTCTTATTTATTATGTTTTACTACCATTTCCTTTTCCTTGGCATGGATAGGCTTATTGTGTTCAGCACTTGTTCCTGCTGACCTTTTTTTTTTTTTCTATTTAAGAACTTAGCATTTCAAATAAAATGTTCTCCCTATTCCTGCTTAACCACACTAGCATTCTGAGACCTTTTTACCTGTTCATAGTTAATAGGATTAATTTCCCTTGTAGTGCACACAATGGATTCTTAAGCATTAACTACTCTTTCCTGCAGTGGATGTGCAATGCATTAGAGAATTCCAATTAACTTTTCTGCAGGCTACTCATAGATTCTGAACATAAGCTTTATTACAGAGAGAAGGGGGGAGGAAAGTATAGATATGATAATAAGCATTATTCCCACTCAGTAACTAGAAACAAACATGGATGTAGCCTTCAGCCACTGTTATGCTTTCTAGCTGTAAGTCTCCAGGACTGTTGAAAGAATGAGCAAACTGAAGGGATGTAAAAACCACACAAAAGGACATAAACCATGACCTGCAAAAATGTATTTATTTGAATATTTCAGTTCCATGTTATAGCCTAAAGAGTTGCTAAGGCAATTCACCATTAAATGAAGTAGCACCTAACAAAAAGGCATTAACCACTTTTATAAAATGAACATAAAGCACCACATGATCAAACTAATTTAGCAGTTAGTAGCAATAGGAATAGAAACAAAAACAGGATGGATATCTCCAGCCTGAACAGAATGTCGAAGAAGAACAAATGCAGCCTAAGAGAATCCTCAGTTTGCAAGTTCATGTTCTTTCATGAAGGATTCACCAAGGGTGCCATGACATGCCTACAAAATCCTGAAGCCAACACTGGACCTAACTGGCTCTAAAAATAATTAAGAACAACCCTTCGGTTATATAAGTCAAGGTGATCCTCTTAATGCTAACCTCTCAAACTTTTCAGATAAGTTGAGATAGCACTTCCAAGACTTTCCAATCAACAAGAGCCTTTAAAAGATGCAGTCAGGAGGATAAAAGGTTGGACAGTGCTGTCTTTAATGTACATTTCCTGCCTAAAATTCAGGGAAAAGTGAAGTTCATATTATTCTCAGGTTGAGGTCCATTGGGCTGGCTGCTATCCATTGAGTTTAATTATTTTGACCATTTATATTGTTTTCCTCTTACTTTGTGTTACTCTGTATTAGTTTCCTCCAAGTCACTCAGATTCTCTGGGACTGGAAAGCATTTAAACTAGAGTAAATACATGTATTAAAATATCTAAAATGATGTTCAATAAATTAGATATGTTTAAGTTAATTTTGAACATTATCAAATTAAATTGTCAGACAATTTGAGAATCTAATTAACATTACTGAATAAGACAATGATGCTAATGCAATACTCCACAAACCAGAAAGGAAAAAACAAAGGAGGCTAAGAATGGTGTTGTGGGTTGATAGTGTTGGTTGAAAAAAATCTCCTAATGGGTATGGTGGCAGTTCTGCACTGTGCTCTCCAGCTGTAGTTCTTTACCTTTCCTTGTAACAATTAATTAATCTGTTTCTTGATATGGACTCATTACTCTCTGAACACACTTTTGCAGAAAGCAATATAGTCCTATGAGAGCCAGTTTGGTGTAGTGGTGAAAGGCATCAGGCTAGAAACCAGGAGACTGTGAGTTCTAGTCTTGCCTTAGGCACAAAGCCAACTGGGTGACCTTGGGCCAGTTACTCTTTCTCAGCCCTAGGAAGAAGGCAATGCCAAACCACTTCCAAAATCTTGCCAAGAAAAATGCAGAGACTTGTCCAGGTGTTGCTAGAAGTCAACACTAACTCAAAGGCACAAAAATATAATATAGGTCCTATAAACCCACAAATTGTTCATCTTTATGACAGAAATGCAAAAACAAGTGATATAAAGAATTTAAATATTCCTTCTCAAATTAGCATAAATTCTGAGCTGATTATCCTGCAATCCTAATTAAATATATCCATTATTTGCAATAGTTGCACCCCATCTTTATCAGAAAGTATATATGGGAATTCAATCTGATGATTCTGATCTCATGGCTTGATCAATTCTTCCTAATACTTAATTTTCCTTTTATTAGATGGAAGATCCTAAGGTGTTTCTACCAGAAATTATCTTGTTCTTACTTTTTCACTATCAAGATAGTCAATTATATTCATATTCATGCCCTCTTGTTGATTTAAAGCACAGAGGCATGGAATAATAATTTATAGGGAGGATCCTTTAAGTGCAAGAAGTTGTTATCCTTTGTACATACACAGTAAGGGTATGTTTCCTGCAGCATAGCCCGAAGAAAAAAATTGGAAATTTACATCAATACTGTGAATTATCTCTTTCCAATAAATATGTAAAATTTTGCAGGTCCAAAAGTGTTCGTTGTTATTTTTATAGCTTATTATCACACATCAAATGTGGCTTGATGTTTAATAACAAGATCCCAGTGTAAAGTACAGGAGGGAATATAGCCCTTCAAGAATCTTGAGTTTTCAGGTTTCTGGCTATTATATAGGGAAATAGTTTCACTGGTAGACATTGCACCAAAGTTTATATTGACTCTCTGGCACAACTATGAATGCCTCCTTCAAACAATGAAATCAGTATTCAGTAATTTAGAGACTGGGGAAATGATTCCATGAATATTTGTGATTGGTTTGGACCCTTTAGAAATAAATATCTGTTCAACCAAGATTCTGTAGTCTAATAGTCCTCTTCAACCTCTACTGATCTGGGAAATATTAACTATGTTCAGATAAATATGAGAAATTGAGTTTAAAGCATCCAATATTGTTTAGGTAAGGTAGAAAAGAAAGTATTCAGCCACTGCCTGAACTATGCATGCATTATACTTTTATCTCTAGCAGACAAACCAATGATATGTGAAGAGGAGATCACCAAATTTGAATGAAACCAGAATCACTTGTATGGTTCCATTAGAGATGGGTTGATTGTCCATGAAATAGTTTGCTTAAACATATTGAAGTTCTAATTGTTTCAGTTGAGTTTGTCAAAGCTTCCTCCAAGAGGAGCCTCCAGAATTTCTCTGTAACTTTACCTCAAGTCAAGGATAGGCAATTAACTTTGGGAATAACTTTGGGAAACTTTGAATAGGTTTGATGTAAGAGAAGTAGCTGTACCTATAACCAAAAGTTGACCTTTTTCCTTTTTCTATCTATATAGCAGGCTGTAGAAAAAGGAAAATTCAGTCTTGCCAGAAATCTAAATTGCATGCTTTTAGGGGCGTTTTGAAAACATGCCAAGGAGCAAATGGAATTCAGCCAAGACATATATATGCCCTGCTTACGGTGAAATTCAGTACCAACTCCAATATCTAATGGAGTTCTATACAACAGCTTAACTCAAACACAAGAAATGGAACAAAAATTGCAATAGTACCCACATTTACTACCAGTGGCAAAAGCAAATGTGACTGTAAAATGTAATCCTTTTGGTTTGGGTCTGTGGAATGTTATAGTTTGAAAATATTCTCAAGCTTTACAGTTATTGCTTTAACTATAAAACATGTAACAGCTCCCACCAAAATAAATATTTGGTATGTTATAGAATTATGCAACTTAGTTCCTATGACATAGGAATGAGATTGGTTCTACCCCTGGAAATGAGGCAATGTGTTAAACCAAATAAGATGTTTATTGAGGAAATTATTTACAGAAAAGAATACTCTCTTAAAAAACTGAAAGATTGTGATTACATAAAAGTACATTGGATTTTGACTGGAGAGACCTGGTTTAATCTCTATTTAGTCATGGCCACTCAACATTTCAATTTTTTTTCAACCTTATCTACCTCACAGTATTGTTATGAGGATAAAATATAGGAGCATGATGTATGTTCACCTTGAGCTCTGGTTTTTGTGAGATGTGAATGCAGCAGATACAGTCATAGTTGCACTACCACATCCAGTTTAATAATCTCTCAATACGTTTTCCTCAGATCTGATTTTCTTACCTTTTTCCCAGCCAATCCTCCATAACTTGGAACATGTCCTGTATAGGAGTATTCCTCTGCACTGAAACTTTCTTATTCCTTTTGGCTTCTAGAATAATTCAGATATTTCAGGATTTCCTTGTTTGATATTCACTCAACTCAACCTTTTGCTTGAAAGTACATGATTTTGGGTTCTGCTGTTCAGATGGAACTTCATTACATCTTCAGAGCCTGCTTGTGCTCCCTTATCTGCTACTGATTTTTTACATCCCAAATATCTTACAACTGCTGCAGAGAGATGTTGCTTTCACCTGTGTTCAGTAAGTGTATTATCTACTCAATAAGTGGCTTGAGAACTAAAAAAAACTTGAGGTAAAGTGTTCTCCTCTTGCCTCTTGATTGGTGTACAAACATCAGTCTCCCCAATCAGAGCCATCATGTGAACTGCCTGCTGCTACTCAATCAGCCATTTAACTATCATCGGACTTCAATCAGGGGACAGCAATAATATTGACTCTCCAGAAACTCATTTATTAACTAGCTAACACCAAAAGTTTTAGTCTCCACACAGTTTGATAAGTTACTTTATTGCAGACAAAAAATAAGTCATATCTATCTATCCATCCAAGGCTTTTTTCTTCTAACTTTTTTCAGTCAATGTACTTTGGCCACTTCCCCCCCCCCCAACTTTGAAAATTGGAGACTTCTATTCCATGTTTACCTGTTTAACTGCTCATTGCCTACTTCTTCTGCAGTAGCTTGTTACCTATTACATTATAGTGAAAATGGCCTGCAATTGTGTAGCAAGAGGCTGTGAGGTGACCCACAGTGCCAGAAACAGGAAAGTTCCTTGGTATCCTTGTCTCCCCACAAGGTATCTCAGACAATCTTGTGGCACATATGAACACAGCTAATGGTGGGCATCTTATAGTAGCTTGACCATATTTGTGCCATGCTACCCATCCACCAAGATGTTCATGGCATGCCTCAGCTCACACATAGTGTATGACACACCCATCACTTTCTGCATGCAGATGTTTGCACTGATGGCTTACTTACTGGGTCCCAACATATGCCCATCAAAATCTGTGAGGGCCTCTCTCTCTGCTCTCCAAACATCAGAAATGAAGCCCAAGGTCAGGTATGATATTGCTACCAGCAATACCTCTCTCAAGCACTCTTTGCATGCAGCTTACTGTATATGGAGGGCAGCATCTTTTGACCAAATAGTATAGTATATTCAGGCAAAGGGAGACAAATGAGGATGCATTCATGATGATATCATCATGTAAACTCCATGACTTACTTCCTTGCATCACATATACATACATACTTTTTTTATTTTTATTTATTGTTAAACTTGTATGCTGCCCATCTCCCCCAACGCGTGACTCTTGCAGCATTTCGGTGATGATGTCACCCAAGTGTTGTTATTTTGACATCATCATTGTGGTCTGGTGTGGATTCTGCCAGCAGAGACTATATAGACTCTCACAGACATAAAGATTTTTTAGAGACAAATAACAATTTAATAATACATGGATTTGAGGAAAGGTAATATTGCATGTAGGAAGAAACCAATAAGAAAAAAGAGGAAAGCCAATAGCATAGCATTGTATAGAATTGTCTCATTATCTTCATTTTCTCTATTTCCCTCCCTCTCTCCCCCCCCTCCCCCCCCCTTTCAAATAGCCAGTGGAACAAGCAAATCCTACTAGGTAGATTGAGAAAGGGCAAGTGGAAAGAGAAAACACAAAACAATATCCCACCTCAAAAAAGCATCAATTTTCTGAAGCACTTCAGGGGGTCTTAAGCGCACATAACTGCCTGATTCAATTTGTTGTATCAAAGCAGATTCATCAATGACTCACGAGTGATTTGATCAAAATGTTGTCAAATCAAATCACCCATTCAAAGCTTTGCACACCCATAATTTTTGATAGGATTGTCTTTAATTCAGGACTGTCTTCCTTTCAGGTGAATATAATATTTCTGTTTCTCCTCCTGCCTTTCCAGTTTTTGAATGGTTCCAGTTCCACCGTGTCATCAAGATTTTACTTTCCATTTCTAGCCCTTTCATGAACTGATGATTATTCTTCTGGGTTTGATTCCTTTCTCATTCCTATTCATTTCCCTTACTCATAATTTCTATATCAATCCTATACTGTTCTGTGTCTCCTTTGGGCATCTTTGAATCTTTTATTTTCTTTATAGATTTACTCAAATAATTGCTAGGTCCCAACCTCAGTTCTGCTCTTTCTGTAAATGATCCCCCATTTGTGCTGGGGAGTGTGTGTGTGTGTATGATTATTTCATGTTACAAACAATCTTTTTTGAAAGATCTTTTACTGCTTTGCAAAAAAAAAGTAGAGTATCTGAAATTTACATAATCTTAAAATCTACAAAAAAGATGTGAAAAGCAAAAAGATTTAAATATGTATCATATTCTTGGCCACTTGTGAAACAGACTGACATTTTTATTAGAACTGCAAACAAAGGTGCAGATTTTCATAACAACTGTTGCTAAGAAAGGCATTCAGTAATAAAATGGCCTCTCATGACTCATTTAAGAGAAAGAATTCTGGATGGTTATTAATGTGCGACTTCTGAATTACAAGAAAATAATTGAGATGACATTCTGGGCTAACAGATAAGCAAGTTAAGGGTGAATTGATTTGACCATGCTTTTCTGCTTATATAAGATCTCACTGGAAGTAAGTGTTTTGTCCAGCACTTGTTATTACATAATTCAGAGACACTATCCCAAGATAGATTTGCCAGAAATCAATAAATCTTTATCTATGTCTCTCTCCTCTCTCCCCCTCCCCCACACACAACTCAGGGTGGCTCCACAAAATTTTTATACATATACACAAACATACAATAATCATCTGAGGGAATGAATCCTTCCATGCCCCTCCAGCTTAAAGGAACCCACCCAAACATCCTAATCCAGAGCCTTGGGGAAAAGTCAGATTTTTAAAGATTTCTTAAAGGCAGCCATATGGTGATGGCCATATGAATCTCAGGGGATGCTGTTCAAAGGGCAGGTTCAGTGACAGAGAAGATCCACCTCCTTGGCCCTCCCCAATTACATTGCTTGATTGATAGGACCTGAATCAAGCCAACTCTGACAGAGCATTCAGGATGTACAGACACTATAGGCATCAGGTAGTCCTTCAAAAAGCCAAGCCCTATGTCATGTAGGGCTTTATAGGTGAAAACCAGCACTCTGAAATGTACCCAGAACCAGTTGGCAACCAGTGCAGCTAATGTAGCAGGGTGTTTCTTGGATAAAGTTGGCTTGCCCATCACTGCTCTTGCTGCTGCATTCTGGAACAGCTGTAGCTGACAAGTGTTCTTCAAGGGCAGCTCCATGTAGAACATGTTCCAATAGTCTGCCTGTGAGGTGACTGGAGTAACCATAAGAAAGGCTCTTGATCCATGAATTGAACCTGTGCAAAAGTCTTCCTGGCCACAGCTGTCACCTGCTTCTCAAGCAGTAGCTAAGAGTTCTGGAAGACCCCCAGATTGTGTACTGGTTCTGAGATGAGCACCATTCAGGACCCAGCACCCACAGTCATTTGGTTTTACTAGGGTTGAGATTGATGCTCTTTTTCCCTATCTAGGCCCCAACAACCTCCAGGCACTGGGACAAGACCTTGACAACATTGCTTGGTCAACCATGGGTCAAGATTTACAATCAAATATCATTACAATACTGATGATACCTTACCCTGAACTGATGGATTACTTCCCCAGTGGCCTCATGTAGTTGTAAAGCAGAAGGGACAAGAGTATCAAGCCCTGAGGCACTCCACAAATCAGGAGCTTGGGCTTGACCTCTCCTCCCCCCACCCCTTGCAATCAGCACCAATTGGAACCAACCACAGAGAAAGGAAAACAATCACCATAACACCAAGTGCCCTTCTACTTCCCACAGCAGGTCCAGAAGGATACCATGGTCAGTTATATTGAAAGATATTGAGAGATCAAGGAAGGCCAGGATGGTGGTACCATCCTCATCCTAGTTCCACCATAGGTCATCAACAAGCACGATCAATGTTGTCTCAGTGCTATGTCCCAACCCAAAATCCAACTGGAAAAGGACATAGATAATCTACTACCTCCAGGGTCCTCTGTAACTGCAACCAGACTACCTGTCAGCCATTTGAAGTAGACTACATCAGGAAACAGAGGCCACAAGAATTCCAGGAGTGGTACATTGTTGTTATAGGATATAATAACAGAACCTTGAAAGCTTGTCAAAATTTGTCTCTGCTTCACCATATATGAAAGAGAATCAAGGTGGAGTTATTTTGAACTTCTCTCTCATGCTTTCCATTCTTCTAGAACTGACTTGCCTTAATGGTTCCTCCTTTCCAAGAACATCTCTACATTCCTTTATACCAGCTTCTCAACAACCTTCCTCATAAAGAGAAGGTTGGAGACTGAACAAAAATTGTCCAGTATGGTTGAGTCCAGCAATGGCTCTTGAGGAAGGAGTGCACCACCACTTCTTTAAGGCTAGAGAAACCACTCCCTCCCTCAAAGAGGCCACCACAACTGCATGGCCGCAACCATTTGTCACCTCCCAGGTGACTTTCACCAGCCAGAAGAGACAAGAATTTAAGAAACAGGTGCTGGAATAATAGTCCTAAGCATTCCATTCACTTCCTCAGAAGTTACAAGATCAAACTCCTCCCAGGTAACCAAGCATATCTTTCATATAAGCAGGGAAGAGGGAGAAAGAAATCAAAATTATAAATATATAGGATTCTTTTTTTCTTGTTGGAAAACATGGAAAACATTGAGTATTTTACTCTACTTTTCTTCAGATAGACTTATCCTGATTGCTTTGGAAGCAGCAACGTGCAACCTACATGCATTAAGAAACACAATATGGACCCCATTGCCTCTGTCTATATATATTTGTAGCAGTTTAAAACTTTATGTACATGAACGTGCATTGTTCTATAACTGATTTCCAGCAGTAATTGTATTTTATAGAACTGAATGACGTCTTTTATGATTTTTGTTTGCCAGTAAGTATCATTCTCTTCATTTTATTATTTAATTCTTTGTGGACAACATGAGGTTGAAAATGAATAGCAAGACAGATCGAATGCTAATCTAATATACATGGAAGTTGTTTTCTGTACCAAAGGGAAACATCTATGGATTTTCCTGGTGAGGAATATTATGATAGCCATTGCACTAATTAATTATAATTCAGGAATAAAAATATTTTAGAGATGTGTCATCCTGCAGATTTCAAAGCTTGATTACTTATGCATTATTATGCAAATTGGTTTAATACCAAAGAGAGCGGAATGGGAAGAAGATACTTTTCTGAACCTTTCTGCCTCTTCCATATGGTAAAGTACAAAAGAAGGAAATATATTTGTATTTTAAGAACGAAAAGACTGTTCACTGTCCTTGCTGATCTCGAGCATATTAATGGGTTATAGTTCATTAAGATCTTGCTAATCGCTTTCTATGACAAATGCATGAGATTCATGGCAAGCAATACTGGGCTGGCCAATTCACTTTTCACGTCAGTTTAGTTTGTTGCATATATACATTGCTTGTTATTGCCGTATACATTGCAATCGCTTTAAAAAAATGAGTATTGAAAAGTGTTTCCTCCTTTTGTTTGTAATAACTTTATTAAATTTTTAAATAAGAAAGAAAACTAACAAGAACTAATATTTCAGATAAAAGAAAGAAAATGAAGAGAGGACAAAGCCAAAAATGCAGAAAGAAAAGAAAAAAAAGAAATATAAAGAAATGACATCTGATTTTTTTTTACAAGAGTTATAAATTTAAATTGAACTTATATAACAATAACTCTAGGGTTACAGCATAATTTTCATTTTTTCTATGATCTAATATTTTTTCTAATCATCAAACCCATATTTCATTATTTCATTTCTCTTCCTGTTTCATGCAAAAAGTCCAAAAGGGGTTTCCAATTAGTATTGAATTTAATCAGTGTCTTTTCTCTAATCAGAGCTGTCAATTCAGCCATCTCAGCAAACTCCATCATCTTCGCAATCCACTTGCTACTCCATGTGATCACAGAATTTTGGCATATGTGAGTTGTGAAGGAAGTTATAGACCATCTAGTCCAACTCCAAGCTTAGCACATGAATCTCTTATACCATCCTTAACTGATGGGCATCTTGTGCTCATCTGAGGGGCAGGAGAAGACCACCATGACTCTAGGCAGATTGTTCCACTGTTTAGCAGCTCTTACCATCAGAAATTTTCTCCTAATATTCAGCCCGAGTCACTTTTCTTCACACATTTCAGTCTGTGAGTTCTTGTCCTGCCCACAGATTGCTTGGGACAATCTTTTAGATATTTATAGCCCCCTGTCGTGCTTACCGGCAACTGCTCCCGACTCCTTTTGAAAGGCGCCGCCAGCATTTTTCCTCCCACCGGAGTGAGAGTACCCATTTATCTACTCACGTGAGTTTTCGAACTGTTGGGTTGACAGGAACTGGGGAGGAAACAGGAGCTCACCCTGTTAACGCGGGCTCTGCTCTAGGAAGGAGGCACTGGCAAACCACTTCCGAAACACTTGCCTTGAAAACTGCAAGGACTCGTCCAAGCAGTCACTGCAGAGTCAGTAACGACTGAGCGCAGATTAAAAAAAAAAAAAAAAGCCCCCTGTCACATCTCCCCTCACTCTTCTCATTACAAGCTCCTTCCAGGATATTTTTTTTTATGGGTGTTGAAAAGTGTTTTTGGACCTTTGTGAAATTCACAGGGCATGGTTTATTCTCTCCCATTCACAATCTTCAGCATTTTAGCTACAGAGGCTAATGCTTCATCACATTGGTCGGGGCAGACCATGTGATATTAGCATTGAATCTACACCTGACCAAGCCTATTGTCAGTCTGTGGCAAGTCCAGGTAACCTTTTTTGGCGGGGGAGGGGTTGGAGAGGTTTGTTTTTTTAAGGAAGAAAAAAAAAGCTTTTTTCTACCTCAAAGGCATATGTGTTGGTAAAACTATAGTATCCCAGAGAGGCATGGTATATCTTCCTTCCTTCCTTCCTTCCTTCCTTCCTTCCTTCCTTCCTTCCTTCCTTCCTTCCTTCCTTCCTTCCTTCCTTCCTTCCTTCCTTCCTTCCTTCCTCTCAAATAGGTGTTTTAAATCTCTGGTAATCTTAACACACCTATTTTATAGCTTATTTAAAAAAACAAACAATCCCAAAGTTTGATAGATAGATAGATAGATAGATAGATAGATAGATAGATAGATAGATAGGAGGGTAGGGACTGTGCAGCCACATGTAATAGCAACCCACAGATTGCATATGCTTATATTAGGTGAACAGAGAATATATTCCAGAATATTGACCATATCATTTTAGACAGTTTTTCACAGATGTCAAGAAACACCTGGAGATCTTCTATCATGTTGACAGTCTTGATCAAAGCATGTTCTATGGGACACATTACCTCACGGAGTCATTAGTGAGGCCAGTGTTGCTCCCTACATGAAACCAGGAGTTCCAGCAAAGGGAGATGACAAATCAGTGGTTAACCACCATTCAAGTCTTTGCCACTATTGTAGACATACCAAGGAATTTCAAGAACATTTTCAAAATGCAACACCCTCAGAGGCATCCATAGATTCTGGAGGTGCATTGTGATATGGCAACATAAGCTCTGCCCCTTATTACATTCATGCACCATCATGTAGTATCTGGGATCTGGGCTGCTATGTACTTTCATTATTAGCCTATGAACAAAATTTGACTTCAAAAAGCTGTCAGAAATATAAGAACTCCTTTTTTGGCACACATAAACTTTAATGACACACATGTGCCAAAAAACTCTTCTATTCTTCCTTCTCTATATCTTGTGTCACATTTCATCAGACAAAATGAGAACACTTCACATTTTGCTGTTTCTTTTTTACTGCAGGCTCCTTCAAGTTTTCAAATCCAGAAGTGTCTCTGGTAAAATAAAAAGTAAACAAGCTGTCATAAAGGAATGCGTTTGAAAAAAAAATAATACTTTGGGCATTACAAAGCTTTTCAAAGTTAGTTGCCTCTTCCTAAATTAATCTGACATCATAATGAAATATTAAAGATTTTATACAAGTGTTTGAGCTGTGTGTCCTTTGCCAAATGTATTCTATGACAAATTAGGATTGTCTTTTCATGATTATCCTTTAGGCCCATAGCTGAAGCCATAAAGGGTTTCGCCTACAGGAATAAGAAGTTTAGCTTTTCCAAATTTGAATGGTTTGGGATGTGATGTGATGTGATGTGATGTGATGATGTAATGGTAAAGTATATTAGGAGGACAGAAAGCTTATCTTCATACTGATCTTCCCTAAAGTATCTCAAATATTTTCTTTAAAAACTATGTTATCTTTTGGGAGAAGTCCTCAACTCAGTATGAATCCTTTGCTTCACAGGTGAGGTACCCAGACAGAGACCATTGCAAGCAGTTACTTCCATATGGCTTGATGGTAGGTACTATGGATTTGTTAGAACATGTTCAGCAACTTTCTTTGTCATGTAAGGACCAAGAAGTGGACTATATTTTCTTCTTTCTAAATCACATTTGAATAATAAAGCAATGAGAATATAAATATAATCCATAAGAATTTGACAATAGATCAGTGATAGTCCTATGCCAAATGAAATCAGTTGGCTGATATCCTAGACTTGTTGTCCTTCAGGTGTTGTTAACTACAGCATGGTCCATAGTGAAAGATCCTGATCCAGTTGCAATTTAATGTATCAGTATGGCTATTTCTTCCTCACTCTTAGTTGATACACAAAAAGGAAATGATATAATTCCGGATTCTGTTCTTTGCTCTTCTCCAAGAGCTGCATGTCTGTTAAGATGGACCTGTTGGATAATATTATGAATGGGCACTCTAAAACATTATTAAATGTGTGCTGTTAAAATCTCCTATTAAAAAAAGGAGAGTTCACTTTAAAAAAAAAAAGACTAATTGATGTATGGTTATAATATCAATTGGTCATTCAATTTTTTAAAAAGTGATGTCACTTTTGAGCACAACTCCTGATGACTTGATGGATTTGTCCATTGCAATTTTCATGGCAACAGTATGGAAGTTGTTTGACATTCCCTTCTTTTCAGGATATTTTTTAACTTCCCAGTTAAAGCCCTTAACGTTCCCTGCTAGTCTCCCATCTAGCTACTAAGCAGACTTGAGCCTGCTTTGCTCCAGCTCCAATAATTTATTTTTATTTGATTTATGTTGTCATAATATTGAATCTCATCTCAAGAAACAAATCTGGTTTGTTCTCATTTTGCTAACCTTTTACTAATAGTGGAATAGTTAGTTGAGCAAGATAAACCATTGACCATTCTTATGTTATGTTCACTTCTGGGGTTATTTAGTTTGTATAAATAAGTAAATAAATAAATCAGCTTTCTTGAACCATTACTACAATGAGAATAGCAGCAGATGTGTTAGAGAAGGTGGTAGAGACCAGCTTTTTAAAACATTACTTATTTAAAAGTTTTATACGGCGCACAGCTCTGGGTGGCTAACAACAGAGATAAAAATACTAACTATACAAAAACAAAAAATGAAGAAAAAAACAATCTATCAACTATACAATCTATACAATCCCTGAGCTCCAACCATACTATCCCAGCATGTGGGGGAGAAGCCAGCTCTTTTTAATGAATTTTATTAGCTATTATTGGGCAACAAATCTGGAATGGATAAGGAATTGTGTAAAAGGTTCATCTCTTCCAATGTCAGTTCAGTTCTATCTTCAGGAAAATAGTAAGTAGCATTACTAATATAATGGAATGCAGTGGGGCATGGTTAAACAGCTTGTTAAATTAGCATCATTAGGTAGATAAAATTCTTTTCAAAACAGTTCCTCAAATGCTTTGAGAAACACAAAAAGCCATAAACACAAATCTTCCTGAACTTGGTGCTTTCCAGATGAGTTGGACTTCAGGACTCATGAATCCCAGCCAGCATTCTGAGAAACATGGGAATTGAACTCCAACACATATAGAGGGTGGAGGAGGGCTGAGCTACATGAAGAGATGTAAACTATTTCTGAACACTTCAGGTGATCAATCCAAGAGGTGGGACTGAGGGTGGCAGTGGGAATGGGCATGGAAAGCTTTAATTGTCCCTTCAAGGTGACAGTGGGGAGAGCCATGTAGATGAAAGGAGAGAATGTAAGTATCAAGAGTCTCTCCATTACATCTAGTTTGCTGTTTTTCTGAAATGTTTATTACAGATACAAAATGGAGGCACATAGTCTTTCATTGCCCCTTGAAGGCATAACAGCCAGGAATAATTTTAGTTATGTGATCTGTGCCTAGAATTTGGCCTTCTCTAGGCAACACCTGTCAAAGTATGTTTGTCTAACATATATTTCATATATTTTTATCTTGTTCTCACTTCTTGAGCTTTTCCAAGGTTTTTCTAGCTCACACCAGACAAGTTGACTGACTGGTCTGGTATGGTGAAAATAATAGAAAAACTTAATTAGACTGGGACCCACATAACAACCATAAAGGTTTTTTTTCCTCTAGATTTGGGTGATGTAGAAAATCAAGCCATTATGGTTGTTTGCTTGTTTTTTCCCTTAACATTATTTGTGTACTCTGGCTCTTAAGGGGGAATGTCCCAAAATATATATTCTGCTAACAGAGAGGCTCCTAAACTGAGTTTGGTAATTTTATTATAATAAAATCAATTTTTTTCTGGAAGGAAATCTTTATTGAAATACTCTAACAACATATTTGTTTATTTACCAGTTTTGTAGATTATTTATGGAAAAGAACAAGTGAGACGATGGAGGAGAAAGCAAAGTGAAGATCTTATAGTATGTCTCCAACAATGCTTTCAGGATTAATATAAGAAAGGGAGGGTCCCCCAGCTCTGCCAAAATTATTCCTTAGTGCTTTATTAGCAATATTACTTTCCCAGACTAAAATATTTTCATCTAATGAAGGGATTCTTTGCTAATGCTTTGTTCTCTGTTTGATTTTCAGCATTTATTACATTTTACTTTATTTATTTATTTAATTTACAGGCCACCCAACTCCTCAATGACTGATATCCAGATAAGATTTGAAGAACAATGACCAAAAACTCACAGCAATTACATTTTAAAATGATGAATGCATTAATTTGCTTGCCCACCCTCACAATACTGCAGATAATACATGGTATGCAGAATTTTGAAGGTGACCATTTAAATAGCTTTCATCAGTGCATAATCCATATGTTAGATATTATATCAGAAGGTGGCAGCCTCTAGTTAAACTTAGCTGTATTCAAAAACTAAGCAGGGTGGACATGGATAGCATTTGGGGTACTGCAAGGTTAAAGGCTAGGCTGGAAACAAAACACGGAAATCCTGGAAACAGACAATGGCACACCATTTAAGTAACATTGCCAAGAAACCTCCATGGATGCACTCACACAAGCTGAGTGCTTTACCATTTTATGGGTCTTCTGAAAGGATCATAAACACTGCAAGGACTTGGTGTTTGTTGAAGTGGGAAAGTCCTAAAGCTTTTGCCCGGAGTTTTGATCTATGCAACAGCTGCATCCTGCACTATATCAAGATGACCGACCACCATAATGTGCTGGTTATAAACAGACAAGAGAGTGGAAGTGTTCTACAGAGCAAGAACATAAGAGCTCAGCTGGCTGTAGGTCCACCATTCTGTGTCTCACAGTAGCCAATCTGATGTACTCAGAGAGGTGACAAACCTAGATAGAAGGGCAATAGCCCACTTCTACTATTCAAGATGTGCTACTCTCAACTTGCAGTATTCAAGATGTGCTGTGTCTGGTTCTAGAAGAAGCAAACAGTGATCAAGCCTACTAGGCATGAATAGCCATGTTTTCAATAAGTCTGTTCCTTCCCCTTTTGAAACTACTGACATGTATTGTCATCACCTCACCTGTTCCCAGCCAGTTCTAGAGTTTAACTATGTGCTGTTGCTGGTGTTCACATTTGAAAATGAAAACAGATTGTGATAGTAGATTTGTAGGGATGCTCAGCTTATTTCTAGCAAAATTCAGTGTGCTGGTTACTAGATTTTTGTGCATGAAGGAGAATTTCCCTTTTCTCCTCAGATAAAATGAGAGCCACTTTGGTGTAGAGGTTAAGACATCAGGCTAGAAACCAGAAGACCATGAGTGCTAGAACTTGCCTTAGGCAGAAAGCCAGCTGGGTGACCTTGGGCCAGTCAATCTCTCTCAGCCCTGAGAAGGAGGCAATGGCAAACCACTTCCAAAAAACCTTGGCAAGAAAACTGCAGGGACTAGTCTAGGCAGTCACCAGGAGTCAAAAATTGACACACACACACACATCACTCACAAAGAAATAGCTTGAACTCAAAATGTCAAGCTTTTGAAATTCTCACCTGGATGAGCAAATGGGACTGCTAAGATAAAATTGAAGGGAAGTTTATCAAGTACTAGAATGCACATTATTATCCTTTTGAAGAGAGTATGTATGCTTGGAATTGATTTTTCCCTTTTTATTTTCTGCCAAATGCTCAACACTCTCAAGATCGCATTCTTTTAAATTCTCCATTTAGAAGTCCTTTCCCTGGTTTACTTATTTCTCAAAGTTTCTTCACCTCCCCAATGTTTCCTGTAGCCAATATTTCTTAAGCAAACCCTGCTCCCTATTCTTGATGGTCCAGGTGGACTAAAGTAATCAAAAGCCTTAAACAACAAACACTCTTCGAAGCTGCCTGTCAAACTTTTCCTTCTAGCCAAACTTCAGTTCTAAAGTGTTCTTTTAGCTCTTTGCATTCCAAATGTTACATTCTGAGTATCTGTGAAAAGAACAGGGTTTATATTGCAATATCACCACTTTTGTCAGTCTGCCCTCTCCTTTCCTTCTCCTGTGGATGCCATTGTAAATACATCATTTAGAATGAAAACACTCTGAATAATTCCGATCGCTCTTTGATTATTTCAAGGTTTTAATACTGAAGCTGAGGCACAATAATGGTGGGGAGGGGAGGGGAGGGGAAGGGAGAAGCAGGTATTATCAAAAAAGCCATTTCTAGTTAACAGGTTTTACCCAAATGAAACTATGGCTTTAATGTGTAAAGCTTTAAATAAAACAAGCTTTCACAGCTACATACTAACAACTTGACTGAGTGACTGATGTGAATGAAGTCTGAGACACATTTTTAAAAAGGAAAATTTCCCAGCTTGTTCCATTCTCTTTGATGTCAGGATACCTGTTTAGCTGGGGGCACTTAATTAAGACAAGGGATAATTTCCTACTATGTCAATGAGTTTTCTTCAGAGACTGTAGAAAGAATATAAGGTAGCCAGTTTCTCAGGAGAAAATGAATTTCCTCCGTGAGGAAATGAGCTGGGTATCTAATAGGAGGAATTTAAGGAAGATTCCCTAAGAAAGTTTTCCTCTACATCAGCAACATATATTTATATATAAGTTATGAGCCTGAGAAAGGAACAAAAAGAAGTAACAGCCTTTCTAATGGTGATATCTTAAGAAACAGAAATGAAAATTAATTGACATCATTCTGCAATCATGAATTGCAATGCTTACAACATCATTTGGATTTCTGTTTGAATACAGACTGGTATATATTTGCAGCAAGTGCAAACTGGTACAGTTGCATAAAGGATTGGTATCATGAAATAGGAAGATTGGGGCAGAATGGCAAAGCTTCATCTAAGAAGAGATAAAGAAAGGAGGTGTGAGAAGAGGAGTTAGCAAAGAAAGCAACTTGCGATAAGGAAAAGATGTAAACAGAGGAACAAGGCCAGTGTTTGAGTATGACAATCAATGGAAAGAAATGTAGAGAACACCTGAATTAAAATAAATGGAGGAATAAATAAAAACAATATATATGTCAGCATCTACTATCAGCCACCTAAGACATGAATGCAGCTTTCTAGAAGCAAGCTTCAGATATTTCAGAATGCCACTAAATAATAGTGACAGGAACAAAGTCTGCAAAGCATAGTTCTTTCAAAAAGCATTTGACTAGCCTTGCTGTCTAATTTCTCCTTCAAAAAATGAAGAATAGCACAAATAGATTATTTACCCTTAACTTGACATAAACCAGTGCAGCAGATTTACTTTATGAAGTGGAAATAATAGGAACATTAGGGAAAAGTTATCACATAATGCTGAAGTTTTTTCTAATTATTATTTTAAAGGAAATTAATAATGATCATAGTCTAACATGCATTTTAGACTAAAGGGAAAAAAATGGGTGAGGGGGAGTGTTTAAAAAATCCATAGCAATGATAGCAAGGATTCCAAGGCATGAGAAGCTAATGGGAAAAGTAGCTCCTGATGGCTGGTGGTCCTTGAAAGGCAATACAATTTCAATCAGGTCTAATGAGGAAAAAGAATAGAAGCAAACAGAACTGCAGTATGACCGCATAAGAAATAGGAACAGGTCACAAGAAAGAGTAAACAGAGTTAGTTCAGAATTACAGTGGTGATGTCAGAAAGGTTCAAGCTCAGAATGGTGAAGGATGACAGGAATGTTCCTCCTTCAAGGAAAAAAAGAAGGGGGAAAAACTGAGGATGAGATGGCAAAGGAAAAAAAATGGAAATAGAAGGATCAAAACTGGATAGAAATGAGGTAGAGGGGAAAGGTAATTGAACAGGAAAGGGAAGAGAAAACCATCCTGTGTAGAAGTCACAAAAGAGATACAATAACCAGGAAAACAGTCCTTCCAAGCAACAAGTAATTTTTCATGCTAATCTTCAAAGGCCTCCACCTTTGCACATCTGAAGCTGTGAAGTCTGCGTCCCTTTGCATCTCTTGCTCATTTCTTTGTGGTCACCAGTTGCCCAACCACCCATTCAGCTATAGTTATTTAGGGAGGCAAAATGAAACAACCTTCATTGGTTCGAGAAATGGGCTTTTAAAAATACAGAATGAAATTTCATTTGCAAAATGATACAATTTGGAAATGGAAAGCAAATGCTTAGACTGTTAGTGCATGTGAGGAAACCATGTGCTAAGAGATCTTTGTGATATAGATTGGGCAAGAATCAGCAAGAAGAAAAAAATAATTAAAAAATGCTGAGCTAATGTTTTTTAACTCCAGTTTATAATGCATTGAAGATAAGCATATAATGCCAGAGACATGGGGGAAACTATATTCAAGTGGCATTCCATTTGCAATCAAGTAGTAAAAAAGAAAAAAAAAAAAGCATGTATACATGCAAACCACATTCAAACCATAACATTTAGAAGACTAATAAAAGTTAGAAGGAGTTACAAATATTGAACTGTTGTCCTTCTCTCTGATTAATGGACCATCTTATGAAGGATGCTGGGATGAACTTATAATGTTATGTATTAAGGTTACAATAGGTTAATATAATTTTTGCCTGTTTAGCAGTGAATCCTCAGCAGTGAATCCATAATATGCACAAGTCCATTTTGGGGATTACATTGTACTTTGATTGGATTTCTAAATCTACAGTACATGTCCCTTATGTCCAGTGAAGGATTACTTTATTACAAGGCATATAATGTGGAATATATGATTTGATAATAATATCTGGGGTGGGGGAACGGGGTGGGGGTTTGAAATAGTAGTTGGTTATAAACTGAGTCTGAGTCAGCAGTTTGTCATGGCTGTAGAAAACACAAATGCAATTTTAAAATGCACCAGTACAGTTTCCACATCATGAGAAGTAATTGGTCTACTTCATTTTCTGTCAGGTAGATCCTACCTCTAATATCATGTCTACTTCTGAGCATTTTGCTTTTAAGGATTCAGACAAACTGAAATAGGTTGAAAAAGTGGCAAGGAAGATGATCAGGAGATTAGAAAGGACGTTATATTAAGAAAGATGGGAGGAACTGGGAATCTTTTGCCCTGCGAAAAAGGCACTGAGGACAGATGTAATACTGCTCATTAAGTACCTGAAAAGAGGCTTTGCAGAAGAAGGTAATGATTTATTTTCTACTATTCCAGATGGGAAACCACAGGATAATGGATTTAAGTTATTGGAAAGTGAGTCTGATTAAATATTGGGATTTTTTTTTCCTTGACAGTAAGAGCAGTTTAAAAATGGAGATAATTAGAGAGGTAGTGAGTTCCCATTCACTGGATATGTTCAACAAGAGGCTGGGCAGTCTTTGTCAGAGAAGCTTTTAAAATGGATTTCAAAGAGCAGGCTCTGGGACCACACAATCTAAATTACTTCTCCCAACTCTGCATTTTATAACTCTAACAACATATTGTACTGTCTTCAGGACAATAAGCTGTTACAATTTGTAGGGTCTGTAGTGATATTTTCTTAGTTCTGGCTTTTGAATCTTCCTCCTCCCCCTCCTCCCCCCACTTGTTTTCTTTTTCTTTTCTTTCTTTCTTTCTTTCTTTCTTTCTTTCTTTCTTTCTTTCTTTCTTTCTTTCTTTCTTTCTTTTTTTTTTTTTTTGGTATTTTTTCTGATTAGTTCTTACACTGTTTTATATTGCTTTTTTCCTCAACTTGATTTAACCTTTTTAGACTTTTCATTTGTTTGACTATTTAACTTTTTTAGACTGTTCCATTTGTTTTATATATACTTAAAACTCTCTCTCTCTCTCTCTCTCTCTCTCTCTCTCTCTCTCTCTCTCTCATCTATATCTATATTGGTTCTTTAGAATTTAGAACTTTTGGGTGGCTGGGTACCATACATTATTATTTCAGTGAGGCAAAGGCAGCTGTAAGTCGCATCATGATTCAAAGACTATAAATTAAAAACAAACAAACAAACTGCATTTCCTCACTGGTTTTTTTGCATGAGGGGTCTTTTTAAAAGACTGTTTTAGTGCTTACGTTATTCTTCCTATGTTTCCTACTCAAAATGGCTGGAAATTGAGATGCTTATGTTTGACACAACTTTAAATTTCAGCAGGACAGTCAGAGTGGGCTTCAGAGGCTTAAAGAAGGCTGTAGATAGTCCTAGAAATACCCAGTTGCATTCTGTAGCTGCAGCATGATCCTAGGAAAATACATGTTAGCTCTTGTACCTTTTTTGTCTGCCACTAATGTTAAAATCTCACATCCAAAAAGTTTTTGCCCACCATGGACTTAATTGATTGGTGCAATGTCCTTGTTCTGATTACAGTGTGGGTATATAGCTTCAGAGGGGCAACTGCCAACCATTGATTGATGACCTTAAGCCTAACCCTAACCCATCTGGCAAGTAAAACAGCACAAGACAGCCAAAATGAGCAGACATAAACAATTGGTACACGAAACTCACTGGCAGACAAAAATGTTTTGGCATACAAGACAGGAATAAGAGCTGACATATTTATTTAAGGAGTTATCAACTAGTGCCATGTGCCTGTCCCCTTTGAAACTGAATTCTTGCACAGTGTTGGTAATTCATGACCAAGATTTTTTTCCTTGCATGGCTTCCCTTAACGCTTTCTGAAGCTGGAGATAGAAATGTCTGTAGCCCTTCCAGTAAGATTTATTTTCCCCTAGGCACATTGCCAAAACTCTATGGTCTCTTCTTGAAGTTCCATCCCTGAAGTTCCACCATTCCGTGGATGTTAGTATATGTAATTAGTCATTTTACTGAGCCTCGTTTACTTATAAAATGTACTGTAATTTTATTTACTTATAAATAAAGCCTGTCATTTTATTTGGTTTCTTGGTTTAATGGAATCCTTTAATCTTGTTCATCCGTCCCAGAGTTTCTTGGCTAAATGGGTAGCCATATAAATTGGATTAATAAGTAAATAAAGTGCATAATTTGCTTCCTTCAGTGCTAGGAGGGATAGCTCATGAGATTTTCAAGTCCTGAAGGTTCCAATTTCTCACTGGAAACACTCCTCAAATTCAGCACTCTTGCCATGGAGACTGGAACTGAGTTTATGCTTCATTAACAACTGCGGATAATGTAATATTGCAGATGAAGACAATGGGTCAATATTTAGCTTGACCTACATTAGAGGAAACTTTCCAGTCTTTGCCACTCAACCAGCTCTAGAACAATGATACGTCAAAAACTATGCTTTCTCCTTCTTCTTTCCTCTTCTTAGAGAGAAACAGCTCATAATATAGACTGACTTCTGTTTTGAGGTGCTATCCTTCTTCTCAGTGACCCCTTCATGTGCATTGTTTTGTGATCCGCCCAATGGAAGCTGAAAGGGATTTCAGTCATTCTGAGGAATTCTGAAGATGAATACCGCTCTCCAATATCTTTTGTAGGTAATGATTACTCTTGGCTTTATAAAACATGGATCCCAAGTGCTTTGGGGAGTGAGAGAATGCAGATACTCTTATCTCATCCAAAACATTCCCTTATATCTTGCCTATACCTTGTCCACAATCCAGTGTTCTGTTGTACAACTGTGAACTAATATATAGTAGGGAAAAAAAGGAAGGGGCCTTTTCCATTTCAATTGTTATAATAATCAGATTTTTCAGGTTATGTAGGATTTTTCACATTCATATTTAAATAATCCACATTACAATAACTCCCCTGTTTAAATGATTATATTACTATGCTAATGCCAGCTAACACTTGTCTAAGGAAAGGTCATAATTGGAGCTGTCTTTTGCATGCAGTTAGCTCAGGTGATTGCTTCTAGCAACAAATGTTTATTGAGCACACTTCTGATGCCTGTTATATATTTTCCATTTTGCCCTTTGGCAGTTATATTCCTGGAGACAATTCTAGCCATAAACATAAATTCATACTTGGGTTTTAAATCATGCCAGTGATAAGCACAGAAATACCACTGCTGAAATATAGGCAGAGGAAGATGTAGAAGAACATTCAGACAATAAGATTGTTTAGTGCTGTGTTAAATGTTTTTACCACTTGATTTTGACCCTAAAAATAATAGTCTTTTCAATATATCATTCTTTCTACATTTTTTTTAGTTGCAGCTAGCAGATAATCTCTACTACCATCAAAAGTGATGATTCATCTCTTTACCTAATTCTCTTTTAGATCACATCAGTCATCTGAGTATACACTGTATGACATCATACTGTATAACTAACCAAATTCAGCCATATACTGATATCACTAAGGATAATGAAGTCCATTAAAGTGAGAAAAAATGTTTCTGATGGTAGTAATCAAAGACTGCTACACTAAATAATTCCTAGACATTTCTACACACATACATGCACACACATACACAAATCATTTGAGAAATAGAAGTCTTCATTCTGTAAAAAGCTTTTCTGTTCCGCATTTGGGCTGAGCAGCGATCTATAAATACTTTAATGCAGCTTTCTCTTTTTCCAGATTTATTGTTCTGCAATTTTATCATCTCCAACCACAAAGATCACATTGGATAGGAACCTGAAAACCACTGCAGTCTAATAAAAATGGATCTTAATAGAAGGACAGAAAATTAAATCAAATCTCACAGGACCTTATCTCTGTTATTCTCCATGATTTCTGTGGAATCTCCCATCTGGACTTGGGAGGCTCTAGCCTATATTCTGTGCAGATATTCCTACACACAATGCCAGCTACTTGGTTGTGCCATTCTATGTATGCTGTTCCTGCCTGCATCTTATACTGTGCCACTGTGTGGTGGACTATCTCTGCAGCCTCTCTGCACAGTCTGTACCTTGGGTCCTATCTAATGTGGTAGACCCCTGCTTCTATGGATCTGGTGCTTAGTGCCTGTTCTTGTGCTGCTATGATCAGTGCCTCAGTGCTGTCTTTTAGTCCAGCCCTTTCCAGCCTCTGGTAGGATTTCCGAATGCCAGCCACCTCAGCTATCTGCCGATGGTACATCCCATGCAGGGGCTTGTTTTGCCATGGTGCTTCCTCCACTTGAACTTCCTCCCATGTCTGCTGCTGCCTCAGGCATTTTCTCAGCAGCTCATCTTTGGGTGCCATCTTACTGATGTACTCTTGGATGGTCTGGGGTTTCGTCCAGGACAGTGGCTTTGACACTCATCAGACTCACTAGTTAGGTCTACTGTTGTAGTACCATTCTATCAATTCCAGGTTCTCTTGTCTCATCCATGTATGGGGTGTGTGTGTGTGTATGTATTGTGTGTGTGTGTGTGTGTGTGTATAATGTTAGAGTCATTATATACATTGATAATAGAAATAATGGTACTTTGTTTCTTCTGTTGCAATAAAGAGGACAATAATTTACTAGGTCTTTCTTTGCTTTAACAGTTCAGTTAATATTCTACATCATGTGCATAGAGGGAATTAAGTTCAAACTTAGAAGATGTAAATACTTTATGTAATTCCACTATAGTTGTTTTATATTATGTACTCAAATGTTCCTTAATGTTACATTCAAATTTTTATTTAGATTTTTTACCTTCTTTTTCCATGAATCATGTACAATAATATGACACCAATATATGGATTAAAAGGATCCCAAACAACCATTAAATTCACAAAATGGTTTTTTAAAAAATCTTTTATAAGAAGTGATTCATTTAAAACCATTTAAATACCATCTTGACAAAAATAAGATGGCAAGTTAGGAACAGGTCTGATGTGGAATTGAATAAAAGGTGTATTCATTCTGTAAAGGATTTAATAGTTGCCATATATGCATCAATTTAAACTGTGATATATGACAGGGAGTCCCCAGTTTAACAAGGAGTTCTGTTTCCAAGGTCTGTCCCTAAAGTCAAATGTATACGTAAGCCGGAATGGTATTATTGTATAATACTGTATAAGTAGTATTGTGTAATGAACTTGAACCGTTGTGTATTTAACTCGAACCATTATGTATTTAACTCAAATTTTGCTACACTAGGCTCCGTTCTTAACTATGGATCATCTGTAACCCAGGAATTTTTAACCCAGGGAGTACCTGTATGTTAATTAAAATTAGCTGAGATCGTATTGTGATCTAACACTTGAATAAATCTCCATATTATCTGATCCACAGCTAAGACAAAAGTACCATGAAAGTTACTATAGTTTGAATTTCTACTAATGCATACTTGACAACCTTTCATCTAGGTTGTCAAGTATGCATTAGTAGATTAAAATGCATTTAATGCATAAAATGCATTAAAATGCATTAGTAGATTAGTATGCATTAAAAAACTTATCATGCAGAAGGATATGAGTACCTTGTTAAAACAAACAAACCACCCATCAGATTTTATATTGCCAAATCAGTAAGTATCTGTCGGCCTTTAAAAGATGTCTAAGGTTTTACATTCCACAAGATGACTGAAGATAACATAAATGGCGGGGGGCGGGGGGGATCCCTATATATTTCTGTAGGTCAAGGAAAAAAAAACCCTTTTCATGTAAGTGAGATAATATTTTTTAAAATACAAGACTATAGAAATAAATATAATAAACACAAATAAATGTAATAAATATAATCACATATACAAAATTAAATGCTTTAAAATAAAATAAAAACAAATAAAAAGGCTTAAAATACCTCCCCCCGATAAAAAGCAGAAACTAAAAAGAACCTTAAAGAAAGTTAGTGAAAGTGCAAGGTGGCGTATTTCCTTTTGAAAAAATATGGGAAAAAATATTGAAGACTACTATTTTTGCTTCACATTATCCCAAACAATAAATTTCTCTTCAGCTTCTAGATTAAAAAGCTAAACATTTTGTCTAGCTGCCAAATAAGCTTTACTGAATAACTTCTGCTTATAAAGCATTTGATGACGCAAATCTGGAAAATGATTACCTTCTTTGCATTTTATTCCAGATACCCTGCTTGCTGAGGTAAATGCTGAATGTGATCCTATAATATAGCTCTATAAAATCTCACTAGGTTTTTATGCTGATTGAAAATGTAAACCCACATGATAAGCTTGTATTCCAACCACAGTTTTTTTAAAAAATCTCATGTATAAATGTCTTGTTAAAAATTGTTGTAGACTGTGATCTTGCTCAGCATTATAAAAGTTCTTTAAAATAACAAGTCACTTCTTCCAAAACCTCTTTCTCTACTTCCAATATTATTCTATTTCTATGGCATGTTGCTCATTAGAATTTTCAAGCAGAGCAATTCTCAGCTCACATGAATCTATCCTTAAGATTTTTAACTCAGACCTTTTATGATCCATATCATCACATTTCTGCTTCAGCTCCAAAAATGTGGATTGTTGATTTACAACATACTGAGGTTTTGAATGCATACACGATTAATGGCAGAAAGAACTTTTAAAGTGATAAACAACTCGAAGGAACTTTCTTTGTTACTTTCTCTTATGGGTCAGGAATAAATTCATCTCCAACTACCACTGCTTCAGCTCATTTGAGAAGCTGGTCTCCCCTCCCACCCAAAGAAAAAAAGTGGCAATTCCTGTTTCTCTGTCTTCTCACTTTTGGACCCATCATTAATCAAATCAATCAAATACAAATCAGTAATTTTGAAAGAAACAAAATGAATGGTTTAACTTATCAAAAGATATGGAAATAAGCTTGGAAGAGAATTGAGTTCATTGGTTCAGCTCAGTGTTACACCAACCTGAAGTCAGGCTGTTGCTTCTCTGTAGCATTTTCTGAAAAAAAAAGAGAGAGAGAGAGGGAAGGGAAGGGAAGGGAAGGGAAGGGAAGGGAAGGGAAGGGAAGGGAAGGGAAGAAGAGCTCCTATCAGCAAAAGTGAGCTAGATTTATTTATTAATTCATGAAATGATTAAGATGTTGTTCCTGCTAGAGTTGGTCCCAACGTGGATCAATTGGAAGTGAAAAAAACTACACTCCCAACAAAATATTTTGCAAAATTATTTTATAGCTGTACTCAAGACTGAACAAAGATATGAAGTCACTGTTCTGTGCTCCACTGTAAATTCTTGTATTGCTGATTTGAATGTTGAATGTAATCCAGCAGCTGGGTTACTATCCTAACTGCACATTCTTTTTGAAACAAGCACCTTGTCATTAGTGGATCAGATGAAGTGGTCTGTAGCTACCAAAGTGCCTTATTATTAACATTAATTTTATATGTAAATTGTCAACAAAGATATTTGAATTGAAATACTGCTCTAGTATTAAAGTACTATAAATATTTTAACTCTGTGGCCTTTTCCAGTTTACTGCAAGTTTGAAATAATGAACAGTAAAATGATGGGTTGTCCCCCACATTGCTTCCTGAACAGAGCACCAAAGAATATGGAGATCAGAATTTGTAACTTATGTGACAGAATGAAAGGAAGGAAGGGGAAGCTGAAATAAAAATGGTGATTGTAATTCTTCTCTTTTTATGACTCTATTTAAAAAAAAAAAAAACTTTGTTCAGCTTTGGTTATGACAGAATGGTTGGTAGAGCACAGCCACAACAAATGGGCTAAAGATGACATAGTCTTCAAGCCAGACCTGTCCCATTCCTGCTGCCTCACCGTAACTGGTAGATGCTGTTTCCCCTGCCTGATGATGTGAAAAAAAGAGGAGAGGAAAGCCAGAGGTATCAATCACTTGCTTCACTTATCTCACACTGTGCATATGTTTGCACCAGGGGCCATATAACAGAGAGGCAGAACAGATTCAGTAGAAGCAGGATAGGGCCTGGTAGTAGGGAAGCAAATTTCATGGGCTTGTATTTTTTGCCAACTCAAGGATGGCAGACACCACTATACCTCAGCATTGGGGAAAGATCCTTTCTTACAATAGATTGCTTGAAATAATTAGGATTGAAAGTTAATGCCACTGGTGTCAGGGGAGTCTATCTTTTTTCAAATAACATTCTATCCAAATATTAATGAGAACCGAGAAAACCTAGAAATGTAGGTTTTCTCTTTTCTAATTTGCAAACATGAAATGAAGTAATAGGATAAGTGCAAACCAGAAACACTAACAAAACTACTTTTAAAATGAACTTCCTTACCTGCATGAGGTTATACTTTAATTTGCTCTCTTTATTGGCATTTAGGTGTCGTAAAGGTGAATATACTGAAGAGAGTATAAGTGTGCTCCTGCTTCCAAGGGTTTGAAGTTCTTCCTTGTAGAGTCTGAAACACATGCAGGGAGGGACCTGGGGAACCAGTGGGGAGTTAGAGAGTGCAGGGAATATTTATGTTATGATGGTCAGAGAGATTTGTGATGGGAGGGGATAGAAGGCCATTAGAAGAAAAAAGGAATTGGAAATTTGGTAACAACCCCTTCATCTGACCTATAAGCCTCAACATGGGTTCTAGATTTATTTATTCATTCATTCATTCATTTATTCATCAAATTTGTCACTGCCCATCTCATGAAATGACTCTGGGCAGTTTACAATAAGATAAAAATTCATTAAAATACAACATAAAAACAATCCTAAAAATAAATAAATTCCAAGATAGGAAGTTGGCAAGTAATTCCAGGGAGCATCATCAGAGGGCTAACCAACCCCAGGGGTGGGTAGAGCCCATATCACCCCATGCATACTGATAGAGCCAAGTCTTTAAATCTTTTTGGGAAGCTGGGAGGGTAGGGGCCTGCCACACCTCTGGGGGGAGAATATTCCAGATGCTGGATTGTTTTAAGTTTCTGCCTCAGCCCTTGTTCCTCCCTATTTTAATTGTGAATGGGGCAAAAGTAAAAGGATTAGACCTGGTTGGGCAGAGAACCTGTCTGAGGTGTGCCCAATTATATTTTCACCAGCTTGAGTTGGGGAGAGCTTGATACTGGGCAGATCCTCTGCTCACAAGTAGCCAGATGTGATATTGAATGGTAGGCATAATCTAGGGAGGACATCCTCCCAGGGATTCTTGTCTTCTTCTCTGGGTTGGTGATAGATTTCCTCCAGCTGCTAGTAGTGAGTGATTTCATTTTCTGCACTATGGGAATGGAGTCATGGTCAGTTTAAGATTTCATGGCTTCCATAATAACCATGGGCTTATCCAAAGTCATCACAAGAACAATTTATATGAGGGGCTCTACCTGGGAACTAGTTTTCTCTTAGGAAGAGTTGGAATGTGATTTGGTGATGGAGAACATTACTATCAATGCTTTATCATGATCAGTTCAGTTTCTGGTCACCATACAATGGGGAAGGACCAACCAAGAAGGTCCACCCCAGACACCTTAGTGATCTAATAGGTTTTCAATGGATGCTTCAGGAGTTGCTCAACAATGCCTAATAAGACAGTAGAGAGTAAGGAATATAACCTTGACTGAGATATGCAGGAACCTAGGCAAAAGGTGTTGAAGCTTTTTTTTTTTTTAATCCAGAACAACAAGATAACCTTTCAGGGTCTCAGGCAGATGTCTCCCTAATTCTGAATGATAAGAAGGAGCAGGGGGTACAGTACAATCAGACTTGCAAGATTCTGTTATTATAGTCAATCTCAATAAAAGTAGTTTAAGTCTTCATGTGGAGTTGATTTCCTGGTCCGGTCTACCTAGTGGGGATGACGTTAACCTGTGTAATACAGAGACAATCAAAGTACCTGACAGGATTACTCTTAGTTCACTGAAGTGCTCCTGGAGGTAAAACATCAGAAGAACTTTTTGCCAACCTGCACCAATCTGAAACCAGCTCAGCCTAAGGCCAATCAGAAGTCAGGACGCCTGGCTATAAAGACAGAAGCCCAGTCAGTCCCTGCTCAGTTGTCTGTGGTCTGTGGAGCAGACCACTTTGCCTCTGAATATGCCAGCCACAGCTGCTGGCAAAGCATCAGGAAATATTTTCTCTAGACCATGATCATTAAACCCTGAAGCCCAATACTACTTGACAGAGAGAGTTCAAAAAGGATACTTTTTGTTAGCAGCTCCCTCTCTCTGGAATAACCTGTCCCCTGAGGTTAGGATGACCCCTTCCCCTCTAACATTTGAAAGGCAATAACATCTGTTCTTTTCCAATGAGGTGTTAGGGCAGAGAGAATTACTTAATTGGAGAGAACTGCTCAGGGAAGATAAGGATTAGGTAACTGCATGATGCTTTGTTTATTTTGTACTGACAGGTTTTTATGGTTTGGAATGTGAGCTGCCAAGAATCTGTGGAGTAGGTGGCATACAAATGTATGTGTGTATCTCTGTGTGTGTGAGTGTGTATGTTTGTATACAGGTAGTCCTCATTTAGCAACTGCCTCGTTTAGTGACCATTTGCAGTTATGATGGTGATGAAAAAGTAATTTCATGAACAATCCTGGCATTTATGACCTTCAGAGGTCTGTAAAGCAAAGGAAAACTGAAGTAAAATCTTAAGCAGAGTTGTGGCTTCACTTAGCAGCCACTTCGCTTAACAACCAAGTTGCTGGTCCCAATTGTGGTCACTAAATGAGGATTATCTATACACACACATGCACACACACATACAGACATAGACACACACACAAACTACCCAACCTCCAGTGGGCATAGACTATTAATATACAGCTTAATTCCTGGAAAAGCACATAGAATAATATCAAGCAGCTTCCCTCAACCATGTCTGTTCCAGACAGTTCAGATATCTGGAGGGCACTAGATATGGGAAAGTTGAATGAGTTGCACCTGCAAAGACTACAGATGCTGGATGTAGAACCGTAGGTCAGTTAATTTTGTGTAGAGGTGAGGAGGTCCCTTCAGAGATACCGTCTTAAACCTTTTCTCCCCTTCAGTCACAAGTGCCTTGCACTCTGACTGAATTGTGAAACTAGAACTGCTTGTTATTCAATGAACCTCATATTTTGTCCTATTATTTATGATCCTATGGCTACTGCATGTTGTTGTGCTGAAAAATCTCATTCTGATTAAAAGCACTTTAGAAGCTCCAGCTGGAAATGCCCATAAATAATCAAAAACAAAGTATTAAATCCAAGGCTGTCTGTGCTAGAGGGGCTGTTAACTATTAATTAATACTGTTTATAAAACATTTGACTGTCATAGGTGCACTTTCTGAACCTTGTGTGAGTGTTTTTATGTCTCCATTAAATATTAATACATGTAGATTACTGTAAACTCAAATAATTGTTTATAGTCACAGTAAATGGAACTCAACTCAAGGCTGTATTTGTGTGTGTGTGCACAAATTCATACATACACACATACAAACACACAATACACATACACACATGTATTTGTTCAATTTTTGCCTTGCTGTTAGTTAACGGTCATTTGCACCATCAACTTAAGAAACAGATGAGAGATACAGATCTTTGTCTGTCCTTTAGTTTGAAAGCAAGTTTTTAAAATAAATCTAGTCTTATATGTGAAAGAGTAATTTGGCTAATCCTGTGTGTATTTTGTCTGAAGTCTGAACACATTTGTGGAGATTGCATTGAATTTTATTCAGAATAAGGATGAGTGGAGTAGTATAAATCCAGCATGATTTACTGTCTACTTTAGTAGGGCTGTATTCCAGTTCATTAAAGTTTCTTCTGGATTTTAAAATGATACATTCTAAAAAAAAGTGTTTTATTCACAACTTTTCCTAACAAATAGAACACTTGAACAACCAGAAATGGGGCAGAAAAGAATACTCAACCAGCATTCAATGGGGCTTTTTAGCTTAGTGAAAAAGATATACAAGAAGGTGAACTATAGTTTTTCATACAACTTCTTATGCTGTGGAGAAAATAAGCATGGATAAATGCTTCCCACAATAGTAGGAGTTGGGGTCACTAATGGGAGCCAAATGAAGATTCAGGACAGATGAAAGGTAGTACATTTTATTTATTTATTTAAATTAATTGCCCACCCAACTCCAGTTACATATTAATACACATTTGCATTATGGAATTTACATCCATAAGATTTAATTAGAAGTTCCACTACTAATAGCTTTGAGAAGATATTAGGCAATTTCATATAGGATAAGGATATCAATAGTTATTATTCCTGATAATTATATATTATCTCCACTGTTAGAGGCTATAAATTCTTTGGATTCTGTTATAGCAGGACATCACTTGGAGAGTGTTTTGGGCTCAAACCCTATTTGTGGGCTTCTGATTAACACCCTGTTGCCATTTGCAGGGTCAAAATACTAAACTAGATAGACTTTTGATTCAATCTAACAGAATTTAGCTTGTATTGTCAGTTTGAGCATTTTCCTCTGCCACCACAATTGTTGACTGGTTTGAACCAGATCATGTATTGTAGCTGATGTAAAAGTGTTATCAGTCTGAATGACTGTCTAATTATAATTATAATAATATTTAGTAATAATAAACATTGCTGGTTTTCTTAAGAACGCATAAGTGGAATTCACATTTTTTTTCCGAGACATGCTAAGCTATAGAAATCAGGCCTTTGTTCCTGTTAATGTGTGTGTTGCAGAATGTCATCTCTTTGTTAGCCTGACAGTTTATAATTAGTCAACTGGTGCAGAAAATGGTTCTTCACACATTTATATACCTAATCAGTTTTCACATAAACACTTGAAATTCTGCTGTCACCATTCTCAGTGTTCAGCTGGATAATAAAACAATGGGGATTTATGTATAGGTAAAGGCGTGATTTTGACATGAAAATAACTGACTAGCCCAGTGAATAATACCATGAAAGAAAATAAAAATTAATTGCCACAGCTGAATGTGTCAGCTATTGTTAAGTCCCATGTGTTTTTTTTCCCATCACGTGTGCTTGAAGGCATGTGAGATTTCTTTACTCGAGGACCTCTCCTATCAAGTGTTTTGCACATGAACGCTGTCTATGCATTACCATGGAGAGGGACATAAATGGGGCACAGATAAATAACATCCATCAAGGAAAAGAAAACAGGAAATAAAACCCTATGATATATAAAGTAAACCTGTTCATTGATTAACTTTTTTTGTAATTGATGACTTGTCTCGCCAATACATGAAATAAACTGAAGTCATCCATGGGGGGGGGGGAAATCTTAGAATTTCCAGATTTTTTGAAATACTGAAGGTGGCAGTTGATAAATTATAGTCAAAAGCTACCAGCTAGTGTTAAAAGAAAAGTCCAGATGTCCTTCTGATAGGGAAGTCTAAAAACATAACTGGCACTAAAAGCTCAGTTGCTCTAGAAACAAAGCACTTAAAAACTTCAGCACTGAGCAATCCTTAAAGTGTGGCAAAACTATAAAACTCAAATTTAAATTTTTAATCCTGGGATTAAAATCTCACAGATTAGATGGTGATGAATCAGAGAAGATCTGAAACAATATAAGCATATGGAGAAAGATAGATATAGATAGATGATATGGAGAAAGAGAGAGAGAGAGAGAGGGAGAGGTATTCATTCATTCATTCATTCATTCATTCATTCATTCATTCATTCATTCATTCAATCTTCCTATGGCATAAATAATCCAAGCATAATAAGCAGCACTTTGATTGGAAAACAATGGTGAAACTAGAGAATTAGGTGGGATCAAATGTGGTTCAACTCCTGGTGACTGTATGGGCAAAAGTTCACCAGCTTCCAATAGCGCCGTATATTCTCAACACTATTTTAACATGCTGATACACTTTGAAGAATTCAATTCATACATGGATTGTTAAAGAAAAAAAAAAGAATATGCTTTGTTGTCATGTGAAAGGTACAGATGCCCTTAAGTTGAGCTCAACATCTGGTAACTGTTACAGATATGTCCATATAGTTTGAAACATGAAACTGGTTTGCCATTACTTCCTTCCAGGATGTTAGGCTATGGCCTTGGAATCTCCTGACTCTCTCCCATCCAAGTACTAACCAAATCTGATCCTACTCAGATTTCAAGATCAGGGTCAGCTGCCCTCTGATACATGGTGCTTTAATTTATGTCTAGTCCATATTTAGAGGATGTTGTCCTCCTGAATTCCTTTTGCCTGCTTTCTTCTTGACTGAAGCAAACACTGCAAGGAAACTCTCTTCGGGTCTTAGGGATCAATGTCAGAAGTATGCAGCTTTAGCCCTAGAATTGCATATAGCTCCTGAAGGTTTGGGGGCAGTTCCAGAGTTCCTCCAAAAGTTACCACCAAATTCAAAAGGCTAATGTAAAAGAAGGGAGAAAATGGTTACATACAAGAGAAGAGCTTATGCTTATTGGAGAGCCAGGATGGTGTTGTGGTTAAAGTGCTGGAGTAGTGTCCAGGTCCACCCTCAGCCATGGGAACTCACTGAGTGACTTTGGATTAATCACTCTTTCTCCCTCTCAGCCCAAGGTTGGTGTTGAAGAGATAGTGAAGGAAGATCCCTTGTAAACCACTCAGAGTTCTGGGGTAAAAAGTAGGATACAAACAAGCAAATGTAATTTGAATTCAATTTAAATGAAACACAGTGTTCCCTTTGCTTTACCCATTTCTCCCTTGACTTTTATGGTGTGGAATCTCTAGTTAAAGACCACATTTGGCCCTCAGACTCCCCCCCTCCCAAAGTCCCCATCAAAGCTGAATAATATAAAACTGGGGTGTTAATACTCATGCACTATTTGCCCCTTCTACCAGACCTGTGTTGGAGATGAATTCCTGGAGGAAAGAGGTATTTGTATCTACAGAGTTACCTCCACAAAGCATGGAGATTTCCTCTTCATTCTGGGATGATAGGTGAACATCCTAGCAGACCATGGAAACATTTTCAGATGTGTGTTTCTAGCCTTGTTTTGTAATGTATATGTTAAGACAATGCTATACATGTCACAAGGACAATGTATGATTATTACTATTCTCTTATTTATAACAGGAAAGTATTTAAGCCACAGGAAACTGAATCTATTAACTGTAGCTTAATTGTGCAAAATGCTATACTTGTAGAAAGGAAGCTCCAAGCATGCCATTTTTCCAGATGTTATCAACAATGGATGTTCTCAATGATTTTTTCTAGTAGATGCTGCCATTAGAATTTCCAAGGGGAACATTAAATATGGATATAAAGGATGTTTTTTTAAAAAATTATTCCTGAAAGGGGAAAAAAATCTAATTAACTGTTTAATGTTACCCACTGAATGCCTTTTGTTGTTTCCTTCATAGTCTTCATAATTGCTTTGCTGATTTTTAATTAAGCGTGCATTATGTGAAACAGGCTACATAAATAATGACACCACCAAGATGCACTTTAATATCTATTCAACATTCATTTAGTAGGTACAAAGGGCAGGAGAAATCATTACTGAAGCATGCTCAAAAGGCATAAAGCAAGAGAGATCCCTTGGCCATGCTCATTATCTGATTAACTTTAGTGACAAATTTACAATATAAACTCACTGAAAAGATTGGAAAGATTTATTGGAGTGTTCAGTTTATTGTTTGTTATCCTGAACCTGTGCTCCATGGATCATAACCTTGATGAGTCTCACTTTATTTCCCTCTGGCAGGCAAATATTTCATTTTTGGCTTTTTTGTTTTTGTTTTTTTTTAAATTAAATTAGCTCAAAATTTAGCATCAGTGGTTTTCTCTTTTGCAAAACAAGACTTCTAGGTGTATCCTATGAAATGTCTCCTTTTATTCATTTATTCCCCATTTTTAAATCAACATTTCCCTATAATTTATGAATATTAGAGACAAAAGAAAAGTATCCAATAAATGTGCTTTTAGATACTAATCCAGAAATTAAACTCTAAAAAGCAATACCACATGTTGGATATGATCTTTTACAGCTTTTCCAGAACTTTTCTTTGTCTGTTTCCAGACATCTCCAGAGGGACAAAATTTTAATTCATGTTGGCCTTACCTTAATTTAATTGTTTGCAACTGTTCGATACAGATCCTTAAAATGGGTATATTGTTTGGCAATAGAAACATCAGTTATATTCATGTTTTGGCAAGAAGAATAAAATTTAAAATACAGCCAAGGTTTGAGACGTGAAATCACTAAACCCTTGGAAGTGAACATTTCACTTGTTGCTATGACAACAATTACCCAGATAGTTCTTTACAAGGCACCTCATGACATTTCCAGATATGAATTTTGTGACTTTCAGATCTTTTCATGTCACTGCTGGCCTGTGTAGAAGATTAAGTTTCTTCATAGTTTATCTTTTTAAGAGAATGGATATTTAACATGTTTCATCTCATTTCCTGAATTTACTTCATCTCATTTCCTTCACAGATACAGTATCTATGGCTCTGGCATGAACCTTGAAAAGAGACCTATTTTCCACAGACAGAACATTTTTACTTTAAAGCAACCCTCCTTAGGAGTTAGAAATGCCATTGGGGAAACATTTTAAAAAAAGGGGGGGCACTCTTGATTTGTATTACAGGAAGTGGCTTCCCAACACATCCAATACAGAGTAAGGCTGCCTATGCCAACCTTTATCAAACTGGGCACCCACCAGATTCATGGACTTCAGCCACCAGAATTCCCAGGCCACTCTGGAATTCTGGAAGATGAAATCTGTATATGAGATATCTGTATGTAGGTTGAGAAGACTGATATCTGCCCAACAGCAGTCCAGGGATGAAAATACTGAGAAATATAAGCAAGTAGTTGCCACAGTTCTTGAAACAACTATGATGATAGTGGAAAGAGGTTGATTAAATCAGGCTACCGAGATCAGTTTTCATGTAAGGACCATGTGAAGAGCTGGCAATACAACATTGGAAGAAAAAAGCAATAATAAAATAGAGGACAAGAGAAAGGAAAGCATGGAGTGAGTATTAGGGATGTTCAAACCTTCAAAACTTCAGTGAAGCTTCAGTGGAATTACCCCACTGAAGCAAATTTACAAATGAAAGCAGAAACCTTCTCAATTCACCCAATGTACTTTGAAGCTTTGCAAAGCTGTCCACAGATTCATTGCCTTTTCTTCAACTCCTAGGATTTTATAGACAATATATGCCAAGTTCTAACTTCACTTCCACATTGTTGTGGGTAGGGTAGGGGTAGGGGAACAATTGGTGTAATGGGCTCTCTGATATTAATATGAGTAGCAAGCCAATGAATTTTATCCTGTTAAACTCCTTGCCTATCAGAGTCCTCTTGAGGGGTTGCAAGGCCAGCATTGCCTTGGGCTTCATTCACAACTTCTTTAATATGATGAACCACAAACCTTAACTTTGTTATCTTTTGTGTTAAAGGAATGTTACATTTCTCTGCTGTTGTTACCAGCACAACTGAGTTTCAAGGTCACAATATACCTTGGGTCAAACCTTACTGTTAAATTCCATAGTAACTGAATGGGTGGCTTAAATATTGGGCCAATATTTTTTAAAAGAATGGACATGTGGCAAGGCGACAAATACCATTTTTCTTTGCCAGCCTCTTTGGAGAATTGAATCTTGTTGAAATTCAACTTTGCACACACTGATTTTCTGCACCTATAAATCACTGGGGGTTATAGATGTTCAGATAGTTGGTAGAAGGATTCTACACTTCTCTCTCCTTGTCTAAAAGACTTTACATGTCTCCATGTAACATGTCTCCTATTGGTTGGACTGATATTATCAGGGTTTTCATAATTTCCTTTCTTACTTCAGTTCTCATTCCCTTCTGAGATAGAGTGAGTTTAAGATACTTACTTGACTCACTCTTGCTCCATGACAGAGGCAAACATGCTACAAAACCTTTTACTGTAAGCAACCTTATATAACTTCGGTTTTCTATTACTGTGTCATTTCCTAAATAAAGCTTAATCTTATTTACTTTTTTTCATGAAGGCAGCAGCCTCAAAAACACTTTCTTATAAAAGTTATTCTTCCAACTTTATTGTTTCTTTCCCCATCCATTCTTTATAGCTGGGTAAGGCTATCTGCTGGGTAAGGCTATCTGCTATCTAACATGTCTCCCTGTAATTGTATTGCCTCTACTAACTAATTCACATACATTAATTGTGACATAACCAAATCTTATCTAGCCAAAGACCAACTTTGCCAATGTGCCATGTTCTGTCTGACACCCTATTGAACCCAGTGACAAGGATGTCTTTTCCAAAAGAGGCCAACATGGTCAGCCCACTATGCCAACCATTCTGGCATTCAAAAAATCGAAAAATCAGAGGTAGCAAATTTAAACTACCCCACAGAGGCAAGTAAATAAGCATTTTTCAGCATCATGCCAAGCCTGGTAATTAGAAAAGCAAATGGAAGAATAAAAACTTTCAACTGCTTTTGAAAGTTTTATTAGAAGCTGCTAAAAAGGGAAATGTTAATCTTCAGAGCATCAGTTGGAGCAAAAAGTTCAGATCATGGGAAGTGATTGCTCCATTCTACTCTATCCTGCTCAGCCACTATTTGGGGAAATGTGTCCAGTTGTGCATACCACACTTCAAGAAGGACAACAACAACTTGGAGGAAGTTAAGAGGATTGTTACCAAGGTGACGAAAGATTTGGAAACTAAGCCCTAGAAAAAATGGTTAAAGGATCAGAGTATGTTAGGCTATAGAAAAGCAATCTTGAAATATCTGAAAGATCATCAAACAGAAGAAAGAACAGATTCTTATCTATTGCCCCATTGGGCAGGACCAGAACCAATGGATTAAAACTACAAGGAATAATGTTCAGGATAGAAGGAAATTCCTGAATGTGTGAAATGTCAGACAGTGGAACAAACTGCCACATTATGTGGTAAGTTCTCCTTTGCTAGACATCTTCAAACAGAGATGGGATGGACATCTCTCAGACATCCTCTAATGCAGTGTTCCTCAACCTTGGAAGCTTTAAGATGTGCAGTCTTCAACTGCCAGAATTCCCCAGCCAGCATCTAAAAGTATGGATCCAGTATGTAGATGACATATTTGTTATAATAAAAAAAGAACAACTAGAGAAGTCACATGAAACCATCAACAACATCTTCAAAGGAATAAAATTCACCAGAGAGGAAGAAAACAACATGCTACCCTTCCTGGATATCCTCATCAGCAGAGGAAACAACAGGAAATTAGAAACCCAAGTTTATCGGAAGGCAACCCACACTAATCAAGTACTCCATTACCAAAGTAACAACCCAACCTCCCACAAGAGGAGCTGTGTAACAATATTATTCAAGCGGGCATAAATGCATTGCAGCAACCCAGAACAGCAGAAAAAGGGAAAAGATCATGTATACAACATCTTCCAACAAAATGGATATCCACGCAACTTTATCAAAAAGTGCCTGACCACTTGACCTACTACAACACAACATACACAAGCTATGAAGAGGATCACACTGCCATACATCAGAAACATCTCAGAAACCACCAACAGACTATTACAACCACATGCCATCTCTGTAGCACACAAACCAACAAAATCACTCCAAAATATCTTAAGTAAACCAAAAGACCCAGTAGCACAAGGAGAAAAAACAGGAGTTATCTACAACATACTGTACAGTGTAAGGACTGTAACAAATACTATGTAGGACAGACGGGCAGAAGAGTAGCAGAGTGCATCCACGAGCACCAACTAGCAGTCAGAAGACATGATGAAAACTCCTTAATCTCACAACACACTGACAGACTGAACCATAGTTTTAACTGGGAAACTCAGCATTTTAGACCAAGCTAAATCCAAAAATGCAAGAGAATTATTGGAAGCTTGGTGTTCAGACAAGGCAGCAATTAACAGATACATACATACTATTCAAAAGAGACAAAAGACCAGAAGATCGCCTCACCAGCAATCATCACCCAGATAAGCAAAGGTTTCCACTAGGCACATAATCAAGCAGTAAACATATGTTAATCAAGGAACTACCAGAGGAGCAAAACAAAACCCTCACCCCCTCCCCCCAGCACTGGCAAAGCATGCCACAGTATATAAATAGAGAGCAAACCCCATCCCATTTTAGCACTGAAGATGTTACCTAGCTGGGTAATGAAACGTTTGCAAGAAAAGAACCAAGCTCAGAGAATCCCAAGGATTCCACAAACACTGCTCTAATGGATCCTGCACTGAGTAGGGTTTTGAACTAGATAGTCTCTCTAGTCTCCCCCAATTCTATGATTTTATGATTCTATGATTAGTAAGCTGAAGTAGGACTTTTTTTTTTTTTTGGTATTGTTTCAGTCAGGTCAACTTGTTTTTGCTGGGTAATTTATCTAGCTTTGCTGGATAAATTCTAAAAGCAAGTAGTGATTAGATATGGTTTCCCAATGTATTTTTGTTTATTGGATTGAAATTTATTATTTGCGACCCTGTGCAAGAGTTATAATAAATTATTTCAGATTCCTTTGGGTTACAGTATGGCACCTAGTAGCAGTGATTTTTGATTTAATTCTTGAACCATTAGCTATTACTGTAAGTTAGTCTTGGATGTTATGGGTATTATTTTGGCAGGCTGTGAATATAAAATATTTTTATATGTGATGATATTTTAGCAATTTTAAGTATTATATTCCTCTGCCTAATTTTATATGGTGGTACAGTATTCTGGAAAGTATTCTGGCTGTAAGATTAATTGACATAAATCTTGCTTACTTCCTGTATGCTCTTTTTTTTAATCTGCACTCAGTCATTACCGACTCTGCAGTGACTGCTTTTGGACAAGTCCTTTGCAGTTTTCAAGGGAAGGTGTTTCGGAAGTGGCTTGCCAGTGCCTCCTTCCTAGAGCAGAGCCCAGCTGGCGAGCCCAGGAGGCAGGGTTTCCATTGCTTCGTGCCTTTTTCGGGTGAGTGCGGCTTCCGCACTACCGGCAACTGCTCCCGACTCCTTTTGCAAGGTGCCGCCAGCATTTTTCCTCCCACCGGAGTGAGAGTACCCATTTATCTACTCACGTAAGTTTTCGAACTGTTGGGTTGACAGGAACTGGGGGAGGAAACAGGAGCTCCCTCTGCTACGTGAAGGCTGGGCTCGAACTGCTGAACTGTTGACCATTTCTGGCTGGCAACTTTCAGTGTCATTAAGCTGCTGTGCCACCAGAACCCCTCTCTATGCTCTAATATAACACAATTTTTTTTAAATGGATTTGTTTCCTTTTCTTCTATTTCTTGGTTCTGTTTAGTTTTTGTTGTTGTTTACTAACTCTCTTTAGTATTTCCTTGTTTCCTTGTTTATCTTTTGTGTTTTTGTACTCTATTTTTTTGTACTTATTATAAAAAATATATAATAGGGAAAAAATAATAATAAATACATTAAAAAGTAGAGCCTGTTTTGCTGTCCCTTTCAACCCTGCTATCTCAGCCTTAAAATTGGTTCAGGGGGACATGGGGGAGGGGATTTTTTTGTTTTTTTGCACTGAAATCATTTAATGTATCCAGGTGAAACTTGGCAGAATTAATGTTCTAGGGGTCTACCATCTCTGCTATTTTTATGCAATTGGAGGAGGAGGAGGAGGAGGAGGAGGAGGAGGAGGAGGAGGAGGAGGAGGAGGAGGAGGAGGAGGAGTAAAAACAAAGGTGCTTTGATGCTTATTGCCTATAGCTGAATCTCTTTTCTGAAACAGAATCTCAAAACTTGATTCAGCTTAAAGCAAATCAATTTGACTCTGAATCTCAGTGCACAGCTTGAACTGAATCATGCTCTCTTTGAATCTCTAATTGACTGGTGCTGATTCACAGAGGCTTGGAGAACATGTTCGCCTTGCAAAGGCACAGCATTTGTTATTACCACCATTCTTTTTCCTGGTCAGATAGGGACATTCTTAATAATCCTTATGCCATTTAGAAATTTTCTTTGTGCATATTGAATACACATAAAGAGAGAGACACAGGCTATATGATTAATTTAAAATAAACTAGGCATTTTGACACGAAGCCCCCAGTAGTGATGAATTGCAGTTACTGCCATGTCAGCACACATAACCAATAATGCCTTTATGGTGTGGCTCATTACATCTCTTAATGGGAATTGCATGGCTCTGAAACCTTTACAGCTCACTGCTGACTGCTAGAAAGATGACAGGTTAACCTCAATAATACTGGTGGAGATGCAGCTGTGAAACTTCAAAGTCTCTTTCAAATAAATATTTGTCTATCTTCATACCTATACCTATATTTATATCTATATCTATCTCCAGCTTTTAATCTCAATATGCATTATGCTCTGTGGCCTTCTGTCAGTGTAATGAACTCTATTATGTCAAATGTACCTTGTTTGGGAAGTAAAGGAAAGGAATTTGGGAGGAATAGCTAAACTCTGAATGAGCTTGCTGGATTAATTTCAACAATAAAGCCTGCATTGTTGAGTAACAGATTCTTTCCTGCAGTTTTTAATTATGAGTTTCCTACACTGTGTTATGTAGAGAAATGAGCTTGTGAAGATGATGGAAGAAGATGTGAATACAGGGACAGAACTGGTGATAGTGGTAAAAGAAATTATGGCAGGGAAGATATTCTGCAAAGCATGTAGATGGCATATATGGAATAGTCAGAGATTACAGTACAAAAAAAAAAAAAAAATTGCAATGATAGAGAAACAGGAACTATTTCTAAAATGTGCCAGAAGAGTGCAATAGTGAAATAAATAATTATTTAGGTCTCTGTGATGTAGTATTTTGCTAGCAGTTTTCTTCAGGCTACTTAGGGTCTCATGTTGGATTTGTTTTTCCTGGTCTTGTTGAAAATGTATTCCCTGAGCGAAGACTTCCAGGGAAGATGGCTGATGAGGATGGCTCTGCAAAAAAGTGGAGCCAACTTTTGCGACTTTTTAAGAAGCTGCTTAACAGATCAGCTCCTTTGATCCTCTCTGGATAAAAGAGAGAGATGCAAGATTGCCCAAACAGTTTCTTCTTATGGTTGTTCCTTTTCCTCCCGAAGAGACTGCAAGACAGCAATCTCCGGTGGGGGTGGGGGGACCTGGAGATGGGGGAATATGCCATATTTGCTCTAGCCACAAATGGAGCCTTTCAAAGGATGTGTTTGTGCACTTCCGCTGCCGCCAACCTTCAGAAACTGCTTATTAATGGCTTTAATGAAGTTAAACACCTTCAAAGGGACAAGGCTGAAATCACCCAGTGAGTGAGTACCTTCAAACCTTAATACAAGAAAATAAAGATTTACTTTTTATAACTTTTAAGAATTTAAAATAAACATTAAAAAGCAAGACAAGGTTTTGGCTACAGAAAGTTTTTTTAAAAAAAATAAGGGCTCAGAAAACATTGGTTGAACTTTGAATATTAAGACTTTGAAATTATTTTTAAAGAAGAAATGCATGTTTGTGGGAAATAAATTATCATGGCATTAAGAGGTATCTTTGAGGAACTCCACCGAGGACTGCATCAAGACTTCAAATCAATTATGGCAGCTATGTTGTGTCTTTCTGGGAACAGTCTGTCTTCAGAACAAGATGTTATAGAACAAGACATACAACAACAAATTCCATTTGAGAATAACATGAATGAAACTTTGGATAAGAGCCTGCCATCAGATGCAAAGATGAAAATGTATGAGGTTTTAAAAATTAAGAAGAAAATAAAAAAGACAATCCTAGAGAGTAATGGAAATAATTCTTTTTTGTTGGATTTACAAAAGAGACTGCTTAAAGAATGGAATACATTTGTAATAAGGATCAGCAACTATTGCAATGGGTTACAGAGAAAGATTGTTTTGTATCAAAAAAAAAGAAAGAAAGAAAGAAAGAAAGAAAGAAAGAAAGAAAGAAAGAAAGAAAGAAAGAAAGAAAGAATATAAAATTGGGTTATTTGACCAGGGTTAAAATGGGGCATGTTGTTACTCTAGATGGGTTTGGGTTTGGGTTTGGGTTTTGTTTTTGTTTTTTGTTTTGTTTTGTTTTTGGATTTACTGATATTTTGACTGGAAAAATATGGTATACTGGATGTGCTTATTCAGTGTTTAAATTCTTTACTTTGTAGCTATTTTTTGTAACCTGATTGTTTAGTACCTAAATGCTTACTATCTAATTGTGTGATTTTATTTATTTATTTATTTATTTTTTAAAGGAGAAATTAGCTTTTTTTGTTAGGCTAAATTTTAGTCTTTTTTTTTTTTTTTTGGATTAGGATGCTGGGATTACCTTATATTTGTGAATAGTTTAGAGTAAAGATATGGAATGTTTATTTGAATGGGATGGAATGGGTTGTTACTTGGAATGTTTATCTTTGGAATGGTTGGCATTTGGAATGGGCTGTGTACTGGAATTTTTTTTTTGCTTTTTAAAGGAGAAATTGTCTGTCTTTGTTACGTTAAACTTTAGGTTTGGTTTGCTTATACTTTTTTATGCCTTTGAAATGGGGTTTTGTTTACAGTTAAGAGTCGAGGCATTGAAGGTTGAGTTTTGTTAACTAATTTTAATATTTTATTTGGACTTCTTGCTGGCCATTCGATAAGGAGAAGATGTTACTTATTTGATTTGCTTATTACTAAGAGATGGGTTATGGGATGAAGAGTTTTATATTTCTTAATTACGAGGGGTGAAATTATGAAATTGTTTATTACTTGTGATGCGGGTGGGAAGTTGCCTTCTTAAATGGGGGGATTTTTAATTTCTTTCTATTTCTTTTCTTTTTTCTTTTACTTTGTATTATCTTTTACTTTTCCTTTTAAAATCTGAATAAAATTATTGAAAAAAATGTATTTACTGGGCCATAGATGTAAGATCTGGAAGCCTTTGACAGAGGTTGTGTGTGAGTATTTAAAGTATTTTAAAAGTTCTTTTGCATGTAGCTATATTAGAAATCATTGAGAACTTCAGAAGTCATCAGGGACAAAGCTGACATCTGTTTTAAATGCTAATGAAGTATCTGACATTTTGGAGGAACTGTATTCCAAAAGTGGGGGTGGGGGGGGAAACATGGCTTAGTACAAGTGCTAACCTTTAGTTCCATAGAAGGCCACAGCTCAGATATGCTTTAAATATCATTCCAAAACAACGGCATGCCACATTTGTCTCAAATGGCCTCCCGGATCACAGTGGCTGTTCTCCCATAAGATGTTCTTCTCTTCTAATTTGTACCTACTGAAAATTTTACTATCATTTGCATATTTTTCTTTCTTTGTATTTTTGGGGAGGAATAAATGCTTCTCCTACCTTTACTACTTTGACATAGTAAGTGAAGAATGCACAAATTGATTTGAAATATAGAAAGGAAGAACATTGTATTTGTATTATGAGGATTTGGAGGAAAAAACACACAGGACTGTTGGGAAAAGGACTGGCATGCACAATTCTGTGTCCTTACATCAGGGATTCTCATATATTGCAGTACTGCAACCCCTAAAATGATGTTTTATGTGAATCTCCTCCATAAATAGAAGTAATGATTTCATTAGGGTTAGGGTTGTATAATAAATAAATAGGCATCAGACATGTAATGAAAAGCTAGAATGCTGTCAATATACTTGCTCCAGACATACCTTACCTGTGCAAGGCTGATCACTTATTTAAAAAATTGCAAATGACACCAAGTTGTTCATGATCCCAGGAGGATGTGATCACAATTTGTCTTACACTTTGAATTACTTTAAAAGATGGTACATCAGATTCTTCTGCCTCATAAACTGAACAATGATTTTTAGATTTATTAAAAGCAGAGATGATTAATGTAATGAAATACATTTTGCATAATACCCAAAAAGAGAAAAATCTCATATAGCATCATTCTGGGATGTGGAAATACAAGCATAGATTTTATGTACTTAGTCAAACTATCTCTGTACTGAAGACTCATAGGTACTAATGTAAATATTTAAAATGTACATTACAAATGAGATATAAAATAAATCTGCTGTAAATGTCTATTGGGTCAGATTTTCAAGATCTGCCAAAGATATCACCCCCCAATAGGCAGATCCATCTGCCATTCTCTTCTTAAAAATTTAAAAATCCCATCCAAACTTTGTTCAGAAAGGATGAATCTGAAAATAAAAGTATGTATCTGAAAGTTGTATAGACAAAACATTAGTAAGGGGAAAAAAAAGGAAATGTTAAAAAATGTATGCTTAAAAATCTAGCATCTAAGAAGTTTAAATAAAAAAGAATTAAAGAATTGTAATACATTCTGAAAAATGTAAACAAAAAATAACCATAAAACTATCCTAATAACACTGAGAAGTAAGACGATCCAGATTTATGCTGATTTGCACATTGCTGCCCTCTTTCTCCAACATGATTGTCTTTCTTTCTTTTCTAGCTGAGAATGGGCCAAATTCCTAGCAGTCCTCATTCTGCTGGCCAATGGCCTCCTCTTAACACACCATTTCCAACCTGACATCATTCCAGGTATATCTTGACTACAACTGGGAATTCTGGGAATTGTAGTTTCAGCACTTTTGGAGGCCACTACGTAAGGGGAAGTGCACTTTAACCAGTTCAGTGAAGTACTAAAATTAAACAAACAAGCCAACAAGCAGAACTTGTCTTACTTAATATTATTTCAAGGTCAGCTGTAGAAATTTCTTTTTCACTCTCCTTTACACAAACATACTAAAACCGCAACAGGATCACAAAAATCAACAAGTGGGCCCTAAATTTTGTCTTGCCATTTTCTACCAGTGATTAAAATGAATGCCACCAATTATTTTTCTGCTGATTAAATTGATTAGAGCTTGCAGCACTAATGGGAAGACTTTGCTATACGAGATCTGACTTATACATTCAGAATAAACCGATAATAAGGCTCTGTTGCTAATTATCAGTTCAGAATACAAATGGAGACTGCAAGTTTATACATTCCCCAACTTCCTTTTGAAATGTAGCCAATACATAAAATTCTAGTATAACGTGGATAAGGTTTCTGGAAACTTTCTTTTTTGTGTTATGGGAGACATAAAAGGATTAGATTAGATTAGATTAGATTAGATTAGATTAGATTAGATTAGATTAGATTAGATTAGATTAGATTGAGTAGGCAGGCAAACAGGCAGGAGATATATGTATACAGATAAATACACACACAATAGCTCCTAAAATTCTCATATTTTGATGTTGCCAAAGCACTCTATTCCAGAAAAAGAATGAGATAACGGAATCATAAAGCATAATAATAATGATAATAATGATAATAATGATAATAATGATAATAATGATAATAATGATGATGATGATGACATAGGTTGATTTATTATATCTCATTCATGACAGTATTTGATTTCTGTATTTGATTGCTTAAAATACACAAAGAGGTACACTGCACACACAAATGTACCCCCATATCTCTGAGATGTAATGGTTCAAGTGTTATTTTGGGACTGGAGAGATCCCAGGATCAAATCTACATCCTACGACAGCATTCACAAGATGACTTTGGGCCTGTCATTTTCTCTCAGCCCAACCTGCTTCCAAGATTTTGGAAGTAAATAAAATGAATATTGACCTCATGCATGCTGCTTTGAGCTCCCTATGGTTGGCCACAAATCGTGGTTTCAGCCCAGCCCTTTCACCCAGTGAAAGACTGGACTCAAGAAACTCAATTACTAATTTATTAAGGCACCTTAGCAAGTGAGGACTCCTTCCTAAGAAGGGACCCCAAAAATAGAAAGCATAAATCTTTTCTACCTTTTCAAAGACAGCATCATCATCATCAGAGTTTACATGATTGGTTACATAGTTGAGCATGCGTACATAATAGCTAACATCCCATAATAATATAACACATTTTTCAACCCATACCTGTCTGAGTTCATGGCAACTGGTGGTTTTCGGTATCTAGGACACTTAGTGGTTTGGAACATTGTTATTTTAACTTTGGTGTGGTTTCACTTCTACATCCTTCTTCCTATCTGCAAAGGCTAACAGACTTAACACCTGATTTCACACCTGATCAACATCTTCCTTTTCTAGCTGAATTATAGACTTAACCACAGAGATTGTCATCATGTTCTAATAGGGGAGTGCAAGTCTAATGGTTTATGACCCCAGTCTGACTCCACCTCTGTTAATTAACCCCAGTTTTGCTGATATCACTAGACAATGACTAGAACTAAAGGAAACAAAAACAACCTGGTTGCTGAAGCCAGCCCACCTTTGCAGTTTTCCAGGAAGTCAGCTATGGTACATTAGAGGCAACGTGCAGACTTATTGAATCCATATTCACTAATCTGGGTTTGAACTGAAATTATTGTTCAAATTTATTATAATAAAGTAGCAGATGCATGTCCTAGCTTAAATAGTCAGGTAGTTTCCTTGAGACAGAAAAGGGCTTTGTCTTTTGAAAATAAGAGGGAAGTTTGGAACCAAGGTTAAAAAGAACAGCATGAGAATGACCTGACTGGACTCCTCAGGAATTAACTGGAGGAGGGATCCAGGAACAATGAAGACAGAGGAAAATTTGTCTTTATTGGCGATTACCTCCAAAAGTCCTGTTACCTATACAGTGGTGCCTCTAGTTACGAACGCCCCTCCTTACGAATTTTACGAGATACGACCAGCTCTGGCCCCAAAAATTTACCTCGTGTTGCGAACTACCTCGAGTTACAAACTGGATTCGCGGCCATTTTCCCTCCTGTGACACGTGGTCCGCGGCCATTTTCTGCCCGTTCCACGTGGTCCGCGGCCATTTTCTGTCCGTTCCACGTGGTCCGCGGCCATTTTCTGTCCGTTCCACGTGGTCCGCGGCCATTTTCTGCCCGTTCCACATGGTCTGCAGCCATTTTCCACCCCTGACACATGGTCCGCGGCCATTTTTCCACCCCTGACTCTCCCTCCAAGCAATAGCTGCCTCCCTGTCCTCCACACCAGAACGGATTAACGATAATTACATTGAACCTTATGGGAAAATTTGCCTCGTGTTGCGACCAATTCGAGTTGCAACCAGAGTCATGGAATGGATTAAATTCGTAACTTGAGGTTCCACTGTACTCTGTCAGATTGCTGTCTTCTTTTCTGTGTGAAGCTCAGAACTGTATTGTCTCTGTTTATTGTAACTATTCAAGCTGACTTACTTTATGCTTGAATAGATACAATAAACAACATCATAACTTGTCTTCTGTCCCAAGCTTAAATTCTGCTTTATCATTCATTCATTCATTCATTCATTCATTCATTCATTCATTCATTCATTCAGGATTTATTTGCTCTCTGTGTTTGAGCAGCTGTGTATTTTTATTTCTTTTGCCACTGAATGCTTTGCATATGACTGTTTAAAGCAATAGAAGGAAATTTTACATTCTCTTTTTTCCTTTCTTCCCTTATTTAGTTGATCAATTGTGAGACTGCCCTGTCACCCAAAGAGATGGGGCTGCTTTCCTTTTGTCATGTGCCAAAAGCCTCAAAGGCCTGGAATAAGTGCTATAGAATTATGGTCATTTTATTATCATCCTCTTCTTTTCCTTCTATTTGCCAGAAAGTACATAGACTCTGATGGTCCTACCTTTCTCACATGCTGGAATTAGAAGGAAAGATGATATGTAGATAACCCCCTGGAAGATTCCAGTCAGGTAAAATAGATTTTCAAAGCTTCTAGGAGAAAACAGCAGAGACTATAGGGTAAAAGGTTGGAAGCTTCAATCGTCATCTCCCAAATGTTCTTTAAATTTTACATCCTGGTCCCTTCTTTTTGCCTTAGTGTAGCTGCCACTACACAAAAAAAGAAATGTAAACTATTTGTTTGAGGAGGGAGTGAAAAATGCAAAGGAAGATTGCAAATTATTGGAAATTAGGGATGTAGTGAAACTATTTTGAACCTTTCCTATGTTATACTCACCAGGACTGAATGGCTTACACTTATCTGAAAAAGCAGATATGCAATTATAGCAAGGCAGATCAGAATCACTGTTGCACACTGTCAGCATTTTATTATCAAGGGTTCTGCATCGTATAGCAAAGCAGAAAGTACTTGTTCCAAAATAATAGTTGTCCATTGTTGTTCAGCAATTAGCTCAAAGACATTTCATATTTCCTGTTTCAAAGCACACCGAGATCTGAACGATCATTGCACTTGGCTTAAATACATTACACTTTACACAATTCACTGGGCACCTTTTGTTGTAGCAGAGCCAATCGTAATACCTGCAACTCTGCAGTCTCTTTGGGATCTGCAAAGTAATTGTAACAAGTTCCCTTAGTGAATGGAAAATCATAGAGATGCTCAGCATCCATACCACTTATGATTAACATTTTAAAGTGTTCTTTATTTTGCTCTGACAAATTTGACCAGCAAATCATAAACTAAATGTTTATGTATTTGCATAGCAGACAAAATCATTTAATGGATCATCTAATCCAATTTGATAGTTTGAACAGTGTGCATGTGTGAGCTTTTTGTATTCCCTGTAGAGTTTTATTCATTTTAACTTTCATTAACTTCTGCAAGTACTTCATTGTAGCTGCCATGTTGGAGATGATGTTATCATAATAAATGCAGTCCTGTAAAAGCTTCCTTTAGCTGCCCGGCATCTAAAGACCTAGTGATTTACTTATGTTTACGTGAGTCAAATAATTCATGGATGAAAGTACTAGTATACAAGGAAATTACTAATATATGATCAGCAATGTAACTTTCCTAAACAATTTGTTCAGGAATTAACAATATTAAGTAATATTTATTTTCCATCCTAAATCAGTCCAATGCTCAGAAATGCCCATACTTCTGCTTTAGTATACATCTAAGTGATAGGCTCTTTTCGAGTGCTCTGGCATTATAAGCATGGAAAATATAATCATAAAAGCAAGAAAAGGTATCCTCAGGAAATTTAGCATTAAAATTTTCCAGAAATGAGAAACTGGAATGTCACTGTCAGGCTATAGTCTTCATTCATTGGTTGGAACACAAAGTTCCTAGGATTCTATCCAAGGGAGGTCTTTTTAACATCTACAGTGTTGTGGTTTTAAAGTCTGGCAAAATCTGGCTTCTTCAAAAGGCCTTAGGAACTAGTTCATGTTTGCCATTCTTGATGCTATGACAATGAGACTGTTCTTTCATAGGAAGAACCATCACATACTGCATATTTATTCAGCATTTATTCAAACGTAGGAAAATGTTACAGTGGATTCCACCATAGTTCATAGTGATAAAGGCCTCTTGAGAAATTTATACTCTTTTCATACTGTCATATCCTGGATCTGATAGGCTAAGTGGGCAACATCCCACTTAATGCATAACATCTTATCTTTATTGTATGACATGTGATACTAAATTTTAAATCCCAATGGATTTGAAGGAAAATTACTGCAAAGTTACATGTTACTGTAATCTCTCCAATAAGATGTGTACTGAAAAGGTTGAGTAAGAAATCTCTGGGTATTCCTAGGGAAAAAGAAAAAGTTGCAACTTAGTAAAACTTAATTATCTGTTCATCCCTTTATTAAAAACTTGAGTATGTAATCCTTCTAAACCAGAAGCTGTCTGGAGAGTAAAATAAAACATGGCTTAGGAATGGTGGATTAGTAAACAATCCTTTATTTATTTATTTACTACTTTTATTCAGATGAGGGGGCATTTGCTTTCCAGCTCCTGAACTTGTACAAAAAATGGGTAGGTAATTTTGTGAAAATCAGGAATATTTGACATTTTTAATGAGGCATGACAAGATACATTCTCTCACTAAGCTACTCAATGCCACAGGGTGATTTTTCAAATACATTCTACCAAAGGAGTTTCAGAATAATGGTTTGATGCAAATATTTGATTGAATCAGCAAGCATTAAATGGAATCAGGTGCCTTCTAAACAGTTTGAAGCTACCTAGAGATTCTATGGACTTTCTGGCTTTGCAGAGATTTAAATATTGTTGCAGTTTTCCTTCCACAAGTGAACAAAGTTGAAGAACGAAGTTGAAGGGAAGATGAATAAGCATTTCCCTTGACTCCAATGTTCATTCTCAAAAATTGGTGCTGGGCTATTAATGGGCCTCACCCTTCAACAGACTTACAATTTGACCACATTCCTCAATGTTTATAGCTTTTAAGAATGGAGAGGAAAGACTATGTGGCCTTCTGATTTTATGAATATGGGGCAAAAACTGCCAGCCATCCGCCAGACCCACATTCCATCCCTTTCTGTTCAATGCAGTGGCTGAATTCTGAAAGCCATTTTCTCCTTATATATCAATCTCCCTCTGCTCCCTCCATTGTTAAATCAGCCTACTAGACTGCCTCCCTCTATATCTCTGCTATATTACAATAAACTTTCTGGACTTTTGACAGCAGTTGAATGAATTGATTTAAATGTTATTGTTAACATTTGCTTCCCAGACCTTGCTACACTAATAAAATGTGCCTTGCTGCCTATTTCTGCCTGTTATACCACAATATTACTGTTATTTATTTTTTTAATGTCAAGCCTCTGCAAGCTCCATTGTCAATGCTTGCCTTCTCTACCTGGTGCAGTTACTCAGGTACTTCTCTACCTGGTGCAGTTACTCAATTCTGACAGCTTCTGAAAAAATTCAAGCTTGCCACCCATGTTTCCATTGGTGCAAGCACTCAACAACACAGCTACTGTATGTCAACCACACTATCAGGAATTTTGTCATCTATTTCCAACAGGTTTATCTAACCCAATAAGTTTAGGTAAATTTTAAGGGGTAAAGTTTTCAGAGAAGTTTACACTGTCTGATCTGGAAGAAAGTATTTCCAACAAATTTGATATAAAAATTATTCTGCATGGCTGACCCATGCATGAACCTTTGCCTGGTCAAGCTAGCCTCTTTTTGCCACTATCCTGTTTTTTTTCCAGTGAATCTGCATGCTACTTCTCTGCATGGTGAAGCCCCAATAACAAGCTTGCAGCTTCCCCCTTTTAGCCTTTCCACTTACTAACAATGTAACCACTGCTGCTCTAACAATGTAATTCACCTTTTGGTAGTCATATAACTTTCTGCTTCCTCTGATCAAATTCCTGCAATCAGCATGGGGAGCAGGAATTGTCCCCTATTACCACACACTTGTTTCACTGATATGACTAACCAAATGACAACTTTGCAACCATTTGCTCTGAGACCAGTTCCCAGCACTGGATCAGGGGTGGGATGAGGAGCCCTGGGCTATAAATGTGTGTAGTAAAGACCCCTAAGCATTAGATGAAAGTCATGTTGAGTGGCCTTGCCTGCCACTGTTGCAGCTGAATGGCAGCTCCCTTCTGTGAGTATACTTCTATTACTTTTATTAATAAAACTGATGTTGATGAGAGAGAAAGAGATAAAAAGGTACTCTTATTTTATTTATCCCTCCCCTTGCTGTTTCTCATTGGGTTTCAGTCACAGGTCTCTCCAGCTGTGGGGGACCTAGGAATCCCAGTTGATGATAAACCTCTTCTTTAAAAATTGTTAAAGTCTGCTATTTATAACAATGCATGTCTGTAGAATTCATTGGTTCTTTATTACTGAAATGGCTAGGCTCATGATACATGCCCTGGTTATGTCATGCTTGCAATATTGTAGTGACCTGTTGGTGGATTATCCAAAATGATAATCTTTGCTTTCAAGGATTATCCAAAACTGTGCCCTTTGCTTTCTTTCTGGAATGCTCCTGTTTGTACTATTCTGGACCTTCCTGATTTTGTCCCTACTTTTTTTTTTTATTGTCAGTTGTTACACTAGTTGGGAATTTGAGAACAATAGCAGTACAGAGGAATTGTATTGATAATTCATGCCCTGCCTAGTGGCTTATATACCTATACACTTGACTCAATTATTGGGTGAACTCTAAAATTACTCTTGGTGGATTCCATTAAAAGCAATAAATGAATGAATGAATGAATGAATGAATGAATGAATGAATGAATGAATGAAAAACAAAAAGATGCATCCAGACAAATACACTCTCTCGGACAAAATACATCACCAACGGGGCTACATCCGCTCCAACAATTTTTAAAAGAATTCTGGAACATCATTAAGGTTGAACTTTGGAGGGATATCGTTCCAGAGGATAGGCACCATGACAGAGAAGGTGTACTTCTTCAGGCCAGATAGATGGCATTGTTTGATTGAAGGGACCTGAAACATACCAACTGTACTACTACTACTACTACATAGAGAAAGAAAGAGAGAGAGAGAGAGAAACTGACTTTCTATGTGACCATGGAAGTTTTCCCACAGGAAGAAGGAGACCTAGTTAACATCTTACAAATCTATGAAGCTCATTAGATGACCTTTCAAGAAATCATTTGTACTCACCACTGCAATAGGTAAATTGAATTGGAAAATTCAATTAATGTCTTCATTAAAGAAGTGCTAGACTCAATTAGTCTCCATTACTTTATTATATCTATTTAAAACATTTATCTCGTTTATGCTATCATTTGATAGAACTGAGATACACTGGCTGGCTAAAGAATAAAGCTGGATCCCCAGAATTTTGGTCTAATCCAGTAACCATTGAATCATATCAAGACTTAATAACTGAGGTTGTCATAATCTTCGTTGATATATCATTTGGTTTTACATATGCACACACATTTTTCATACATTTCATTAGGCACTGTTATTGCCCCCCCATATATATCATCTATATCATCTACGTCTACATCAAATAAATTAACAAACAAATATTATTAAATATTTAACTAAATATTAAATATTAAATAAATTAAATATTATTAAAATATTAAAACATTAACGTTTTTAGCAAACATACATTTGCTAAAATGCTGTGGATGCTTCATGAAATATTTTGGCATCAGAAAGGAGAAACTCTTTGCTGCTTTTCTGGAAGTATTTGTAGAATAAGTGGGGAGCTGGGATTGAGAGTGAAATATGTGATGACCACATGTTTGTCTGGGTTCAGCTGTGTGAGTCACAGAAAAGAACCTCTGTGATCTTCTTCCAGCAAATCTCTCATTTATATTGTTAATATAAGTTGGAACTCTACCATAATGAAGTCCCAGCAGGTTTAGCAAAAAAAGGACAAAGAGAATGTATGTTAACCTTTGTGAGATTCTTCTTACAGGCAAGACAAATGGGAAAGAATTTCATTTTAAATAAGGAAGGAAAATACATGAAAACTACAAAACTAGTGAGAATTATCACATTCTCTTCCTCTTATCGAGTTCTAGGTTATAATCATGCTAATGTTTAGACTGAGCTACTGCAATAAAAAGATCCTATCCCATCCATCCATGATGTCTTAGTCCTCTCATTTTCTCTGAGTTGTAAATCATTATCAATGCTTGTTGCTGAGATGAAATGGATGATAATGGTGAGCCAGATATGAATGCACAAAAAAGAGTGTGATAAGTAAGACTAAATAATGTTTTACAGTACCAAAACCAGTCTAGTAAAAACTTCAAAGGGAAAATTCATTCCATAACAGAACATAAAATATGCAGTACAGCTTTCCCCATCATAGTTAGTGTTCTGTAGATGTATTAGACTGAAACCAGCATGGCCCTTTAAGCAAGCAATTCTTCGTATTCTATTCCAGCACATCTGGAGATTGCCAAGATGAAGGTTGGCAGAGTTTAAAACATTGGTTGGAATCATACCTGAGTACAAAAGTTTATTTAAAATTCTGGAGCTGATTTGTGGGTTGAGAAATTGGGTGGATGATTTTTTTTCCCTGCTAATTTCTATTGGGAAGAAGTTCTGCAACAAGTTTTCAAGAGCAGGATTCATCCTGAGATTGGACAGGAGCATTGCAGCACTAGAGGTGTAGAGATTATTGTACAGTGAAAGGCAGGAGATTTATGCAAGCACTCTGGCCATCTCATAATTAAATAAGAACATCATCCATGAAAATAATAAAAGCATAAAGTTCATTCTATTCTGCCTTGGTCAGGCCCACTTTGAATACTGTGCCCAGTTCTAGGTACCACAGTTGAAAAGGATATCAACAAGCTGGAGTAAGGACACAAGAGGGCTACCCAGATGGAGAGGGGCCTGGAAACTAAGTCCTGTGAAGAATTGATAAAGGAACTGGTTATGTTTAACCTGCATAAGAAAGGATTGAGAGGAGACATTATAGTAGTCTTCAAATACCTAAAGAGTTGTCACACAGAGGAGGGAGTAACTTCTTCTCTGTTACCCCAGAGGGCAGGACCAAAACCACTGGATTGAAACTGCAAGGAAGTAGATTTGGGTTAGATATTAGGAGGAATTTCCTGACCATAAGAGTGCTCATTTAGTGGAATAGGCTGCCTTAGGAAGTACAATTTTCTCCTTCACTGGAAGTCTTCAAAGAGAGTCTAAATAGACCTCTGCCTGAAATGCTTTAGCAGATTCCTGCTCTGAACAGGAGGTTGGATTAAATTACTGTTGAGCTCTCTTCCATCTCAATGATTCTATGAATTTCTTGAAATCCTCTTTCCTTTGAAATTAATTGCTCAATTAAAGCAAATTTTCTTCCACCAAATTTCATGAGGGGGAAAAAAATGCAAGACAAATTCTCTGCCCAGTACTAGCTGAAAGTGATTTTCCTTAACAAGTATTTATCTCTTTAAAACCTTCAAAGAACTTCACATAAACCGCATCAGTAATCCATACAGCCCAATAGGTAAGTTAAGAATGAATGATTATTTCCATATTGCCAACAGGGAACATGGAGGAGGAGGAGGAGGAGGAGGAGGAGGAGGAGAACCGTTTTCCTAAGTCATTGAGTTGTACACTCACAATTGAGATGAAATATGAACCAGGGAGTTTCTGAATCTCAGAGCATGCATCCCATAGCCAATAGGCTGCACCAGCTTTCAAACAGGAGGATATAAATGGCTTTAAGTCATAACCTTTTTGGTTGGAAACTTGAGAAGCATTATATGAAAGCAATAAAGCAGCAGGGCTAAAGTCTGCTGCTACCGTTGCTAATATTTAGAGCAAAACATGAGCCTTCCTGAATCAAGCCCTATTCTTCATTAGAACATTTTGCTCAAAAAAAAAAAACACCCCAAAAAAACCCACCTTATCCCTTCCTTCTCCCTATACCTTTCTATTTTATATCTGGCATGTTTACATGAAAATAGAGTCCGGGCTTCATACAGATCTGATACCTGCTGCGTAATCCTGCCTTTAGATCCTAACCCTCCTGTTTGAGCCATTGGAAATGGTTACTTTGGAGGTAATTACAATGGCACTAAAAGAGCATGATTAGTTTGGAAGGGAATTAAGCAGCAGGAGCCAAAAAAGCTTTTTAGAAACTTAAAATCGGTATTTCATTTTGCAACTCCAGCTGCCCCCCCCCCCAAATATATAGAGGGAGAATTGAAAATGCAGTATGTTCAGCTAGGGAAGGATTAATCTGCCACTTTCACTTTTTCTCACATCTGCATTTTTGAACTCTCAAGTCTGTTGCATCCTGTTTAAGAATTTATGAGACTAATATATTCTTAAAAGAAAAAAAAAATGAAATGAGATATTTGCATTCATCTGCATCAGCTAAATTCAATAGGTCTTGCTATTCCAGTGGAAAGGATCATATATTTAGCACCCACACATGTCACAGTTAAAGTTGAGAAGCTTCCCAGGAAAAAGGGTGGGAAATTCTGAATCAACATCACATAGATTATGTCACAGATAGACACAATATCATAGAAAAATTCAAATTCAGACATTTTAAAGCTGAATGTATGAATGAATGCATTTCACTTTCTTCAACAGCTGAAGTTTTCAATCTCAACTTTTTTTCTGTACTGATTATGAAGAATTTCAAGAATTTGGTAATTCTTTGTTAAAACAGTGAATTAAAGGATACTGTAGTCTAACCTTGTCCTATATCTAACACCAGACTTGTTTTCTACAGATATTTAATTTATTATTCAGCAGTTAAATTTCACATTGGACTGAGGGCCCATGCAGTGGCTATTTCCAGAAGGCAGTTCCATGTGGTTCTTAAAAGCCAACAATGATTTAAGCCAATATGTCATCAAAATAATTCATATGATTAATATTCCTGCTAGAGTTCTGGTTTGTATGAGTGGAGTAATCTTGAAAACAAAATTAATATATGTCCCTTAATTGATTTCAAAATGATACAATGCAAAAAACAAAATACTGTCTTACTTTATGATCTCATATTGTTAAACTGACATTTAGTATTAGATTCATTATAGTTTTTTTGGATTCAAGCTATAACATTATGCTTAATCTGAACCAATAGATTTTTAAAAGATTGATGCTTTGTACATAAACTAAGCTTTCTTCATCTATTATTTGCACTGCTTATTTTTAAAAAATATTTTATATTGTTTATCTTTTTAAAATATACAATTTTAATATTCATTTATAAATAAAATGCAGATTAAAAAAGGCATGCATCTTAATTTAACAATGCAAAAAATTGACTTACAGGGACCTAAAATAAAATTCTTTTAACATTAGTCTAAGAGAAGTCATCAAGATGAAAAAACATATCCCATCTTCATGAGATGAATCCTCCTCTGTTTAAAATGTGCATATGTGCTTGTAAGTTGTTCTTTCTTGCTGTAAGTAGCTGAGGGCAGGAAGTATTTATCATATTATATGCTGAAACTGCCACAATTTTGCTTGGTAACTTCCTTGTGAACAGCCTAAATAAGCATTTTTCTATGGCCATTTGTCTGACCCTAAGAGCCAATTTAAATTTCACAAATCTATTGAAGTGTAATACCTGCAGTTCAGTGTCTTCTAGTCTTTAGAGTGTAACAGTGAGAGAAAAAATACATTGTGTTCCTCTTGCTAAAAATTACTTTCAAGAGCCTCTTAATGGATACTTCTTGCCAAGGCTGGTCAATGAAAATGATCAAAGACGTTCTGGTTAACTTGTAAGCAGATAGCAAACCATTCTTCATTTGTTTATGTGTCATATTAAGTCCTGTTGGTACAGAATTTTGTGAAAGAAAATTAGCTTGTTGATTGCCAGCAAGATCCTAACAGTGTCCTGTCACTGAAGCAGCATCTCAACAGCATCATCTTTTGTCCAGAGGCTAAGGTTTGTAATTGGCAACATCAATATTCTGATGATACCTGATCACATGCTGGCAGATGACCTCCCTAAATAGCTTCATGTAGATGTTGAATAGCAGTTGAGTGAGGGCTGAGTTTTGTGGCACCTCCCAACAGAAGGCCCTAGGACTTGACAAGAGTTCTAATAATTTCCTCTTTCAGCCCAAGTGACAGGATAATGGTAAGATGACCTCTCCTCTCCTCTCCTCTCCTCTCCTCTCCTCTCCTCTCCTCTCCTCTCCTCTCCTCTCCTCTCCTCTCCTCTCCTCTCCTCTCCTCTCCTCTCCTCTCCTCTCCTCTCCTCTCCTCTCCTCCTCCCCTCCCCTCCTCTCCCCTCCCATTGGAAACTATATGTCCTCAAACCCCTGCTCATGGAAAGGAGGAAAATTGGTGTTTGCTTTCCCTGCACAGGAGGCAGGACCACAGAAACAGGAGGCTTCACCAATCAGGGACTGTGGTAAGCACAATTTGGACAGGTTATCACTATGTCCAAAGTGGAGGAAGGGGGTGGCTTCATTTCCATCTTAAGACTGCAGTGCAGAAGTTTAGCAAGATCTTAAAAGTACTTAGAGGTGACTAATGTTTAGATTTCCATTGGGCAGAGTGGGGAAGATGCCTTTGACACGTTTACACTAATTAAATGTCATTTATAGATAATGACACCTAAACAATGCACTGCACTTCCACTGTTACAGATAACATTCAGTGCCATTATATAGGGTGATGATGATGATGATGATGATGATGATGATGATGATGATGATAATAATAATAATAATAGCAGCAACAACAACAGGCATCATATACCTGAATCCCCATTACAATTTTAGGGAATCTATTAACTATAAGTGGAAGTATTGTACAATCTGCAGATTGTAATAATGTTCCATGCCATTACTTTACTGGTTAAAGTTCTACTATGCTCAAAAAAAATAAAATAAAATAAAATAAAATAAAATAAAATAAAATAAAATAAAATAAAATAAAAAGTCAGTCCATTTTATTTTGTACCAATGCTATAAACGATATCCAAAATACAACTATTTTGATGCTGTTCTGGTATTTTGCTTTGAACAGCTTGAGAAAAATTGATCCCAAGTTGATCTAATTTTGCCCGATTTCACCTAAGAACAAAGGTTTAAAAGAAGGTGAAAATGTGTAAATGAAAATAGGCCTTTAAGTATTGGGGTGTTAGGAAGCATCAGTTAAGATCTTAGGCAAGTAAATAAGCGGCAAAATGCAGGATCAAAATGCCCAGAGAAAAGGATGACTTTGCAAAGCCTCAAATACATTTTAGTTTGCTTTTTCATGTGTGAAGTATTCGACACCCTTCAGCCTGGAAAATTATGGGCTCATCCTTACAACCCACTAATTCAGTGCTGAATTGGGTAGCCTTAAAATCTAAGGAATAAATGAATACATATATGCATACACTTTGGGGTGTTTCCTCACACCTTAGCCTACATCTCATCCCCCAGCCTATAAATGAAGCCACCTAACTTTGTTTTTATCTGATCTTATGTTAAAAGGGTGATTTCCATCTTCTTTTAATATAAGACTTGCTATAAGGATGATTTGTGGCACTTTAGTAGCAACCATAGTGAAGACATAGGAGGGCCTGAGTTATGGCCAGGCCCTGCTGGCTGCTGTGGGCAGGCCCCTCCTCTCAACCACTGGCAGTTCTTCTCTATGGCCATCTTAGCTTGGGGACCAGGAGAGATCAGGCACAGATCTACATGGATAGACAAATGCCCTGACGGACAAACAGCTTGCATAGTGGAGCAGCATTGGCTGAAGTGGAAGAAGCCACTCATCAGTGCCTGTCAACAGTTCCCACAGAGACAGAGGGCAAGCGAGAAGTATTGAGAGATTTGAAAGAGCATGAGAGTGAGAGAGAATATAAGAAAAGGACAAGCCAGAGAGGAAGATGAGAGAGTGACAAAAGAATGTGAAACAGTCAGAGAAGGTGATGGAATGAGTGAAAGAGCAGAAAGGGAGCAAGCAAGTAGACAGAGGGTTAAGCAGTGGGATGAACGCATGGGTAGGCAAGCATGTGGGCAATGAAACACAAGAGGGATGGAGCAGGTGATGCAATTATGGAGTAGGCAATAAACAGGTTGAGTAAGAGAGTCTGAGAGAGCATGAGAGAAGGGTGAGCAAGGAAGAGTGAAAGATAAAGAAGTGAGAGAGTGTGTCTGGAACAGAGGGAGAAAGCAACTGAGAAAGATAACTGTGTATCAACTGTGTGGTAGGAGGGAGACTGCAGTGCCTGATCTGCTTAATCAGTGGATGAGTAGGGTTCCCAGTAAAGCAGAAGAGGTGCATGGACTCCACCCATTCTGCAGATCAGGTTTTGACAGAGGGCTAAATCTGCCCATCTAGCTATTGGTCACATTAAAAAGAACAATTGTTCGATTTTCCCCCCCACTGGCTGGAAACTCACCACTTACTTTTTTGACCTTATCTACATTCAAACAGAATGACCCACCAGCCATCACTGAAGCAAGGAGCATGAAACTGAGCAAACTCAGGGAGGCAGTGAAGGACAGGAAGGCCTGGTGTGATATGGCTCATGGGGTCACGAAGAGTCGGACACGACTTAACAACTGAACAACAACAACAAATCATAAAAGAACAAATTAAGCCAGCATACATTTGTGCCAGCTCATGGTCTGGAGAGAAGCATCTTAAGCTAACTGCCTAGATGTGCCCTAAATAGGACTGTCCTCATGCACTGTCTATAGATTCTGTCTATTAGGTGTAAGCTAATAAAGGAGCCAAACTGTTCTGGACTGTCTCTCTGTTGTTCCTGGGCTGAACCTGACATAAATCTCGCCAGACTAAATCTATACCACAATGACAATAACTACAACCATGAGGCCCTCGAGCGGGGCCAGTCTCATTCTCGTGGCTTTCCCACCCTCCGGCTGGGGACTGAGGCAGTGCTTTCCCCAGAATGTCTCTTCCCCCTCCTGGCAATGTTGAAGCTCCATTCCAGAACCTTCCCAGCTCATGCCTTCCATCACATTTTGTTAGTACTGGTATGCAACTGTAATGGGGAGTGAAAAGAGAAATATTAACAATGTCCTTTCCTTCTATCAATGAATAATAGATCTTGTTTATTAAATTGTTGTGCTATCTTACACTTCCATTAACACTTCAAAAATGATTCAGAGCTGAAGCTTTGGAGATGTACACTTTATGGCTCAGTTTAGGTTTCAGTCCTAAACAGACTTACTCGAGAATAAGTCTCACTGAACATAATTACAGTTACTTCCAGTGAATGCATCTAATTTTTGACTATTAATCAGTTAAAAGGCAGATATCCAATCAACCAGCCTCTGGTTTCCACATTAGTCAGTCATATATTTAAATATATAGTCTCTAACATGTCTGCTCTCAATATGCCCCAAACATTAGGAAAGTGTGAAAGCTGTCAGATAACTGGGTTTTGAGTTTCATATTCATTCAAAAGGACATTCAAACCAGGACAGTTTGTATCAGAATTTGCAAATATCACAGTCCTCCAAATAGCCTTGCCTGTGGCTAGAATGAAAATATTTGATAGTGGTTAAAAGTTACCTGAACACTTTATGCCATCTTTTCCTGATCTTAGACTGAAGCTCGCACAGTTAGTTTAGGAAGTTTCTGACACTACCTGTGGCTTTAAATCTCCAAGGCAAGCAGGCATTAATCAGAAATGTGACTCTTTGGCACTTCAGCAGTGCCTTCTCCCACATTTTATTCCCACTTGCAAGAGCAAGTGAGGCTCTAATTCAATTTCATAGCAGATAAGCCAGAAGGACAGGTGAACTAACCTAGACAAGGTTAAGCTATTCTCCTGCCCTAAGTGAAAATCTGCCCTTCACACTCATATGCACAGCAGGGGAAGAGAGAGAGCTGACTAAGGGAAGAGGGGAAGAGAACTGTTAGTTTCTTTTCCAAATGCAGTTGCTTTTCTCTATTACACATGAACAAGGATTCTTGCTCACATGGAAAATGATATGCATAGAGTTCTACATTTACAGGCTTCCTGCCTGCATACATACACCTGGAATATATTAACATCTTCAGCTGTCAAGCTCTTACCAACTCCTTTATTTCAAGAGGTCAGTTCTCACTGAGCAGAGAAGGAAAACAGATACTATGGCAAGAGTTGATCAGTTGTGTGGAAGCAAAATGGAACATCAGAACCAGCTTTATTCAGTCCTTTCCTTTTTTCTTTTTTTTTTAAGTTGCAAGGGAAAAAAGGGTTGCTGTAAACATCCAAGTACAATAAAAAATAGAAGAGTGGCAATCAAGTACAAGCACAAGGATGTGCACAAAGAGAAATCACCGTTGTTGATTAATGTCTCACTTAAAAAAAAACTTAAAATAACTCAGTCATTGTCTATGCTGGTTGCGATTAATAAGAGTTGAAGACCAAAGCATTTTAAAGGACCAGGGAACCTTCAGTTCTCTTAAAGGAACAAGTAGGCTGGGTTTGTACTACTGATCAAGGCTAATACAAAATTGGGTTGCTGTTGGTTCAGTTTGTTGGTCAAACCTAGCCATTGTCTTACAGCATTCTGTGAATGAAGCCATATAATACAGTTATTTGATTGGGTATGGTATATTCTCTGAACACAGCAATTATAGATTGTTAGCTTAGGTTTAGGTTTAACACAGCATTTTACAAATGCTGGCTGGGGAATTCTGGGAGTTGAAGTCCACACATCTTAAAGTTGCCAAGTTTGAAAAACACTGGTTTAACGTGTTTTGCAAACTCAATTACAGAGTATCCACAAAGGCCATTAATGTGTAGGAGACTGTAGTGTTGGGTTTATCATATGTATGTATTATACTGTAGAATGAACTGTTTACAGGGGTAGTCTAAGAGAATGTCAAGATATGCACATTGAAGAAAGAGCAGAAGGCAAAGGATAATAAAATAATAATTCATGAAATGACAACCTATCATACACTATTTAAAGGTCAATTACTTAGTATCATAATCTTCTTATTCAAAGTGAGTTTTCTTACGGGAACTTTAGCTGTATGTTTCTAAGACTATTAATCTCCCCTAAACATTTACTGAAGAAATGCTACTTTACTTAATGAACTGAGGAATAAGTACCCCTTCACCTTCCAGTGACCCCCACACCTTTGTACAGTGATCTTTGCTAAGAATCTATTTAGTTAAGAATCTGTTTCAGTGTGAGGACACTAAAGCAGTGAAGAGAGTGGATAAATGGGGAATCTAATCCTACTGATCAACACATCTGGTGTGGTCTGTAATCCTATTCTCAGTCAGTTGCTTCCAAGTGTGAATTGATGGCTGCTGTCCTCAAAAGCTCTATGCTTACTTCAGATTGCTTACCTGCTGCTAAGGGAATCACTTTCATAGTGATACTTATTTCAAATTGCCTAAAAGCTGGGGTACCCTGCCTGTAGACTTTTTGTGATAGATCAGAGAGAAGTACCTTTCTTTGACACAGTTTTTTGGTAGTTGTGGTGGCCTTTGAAAGAGGCCCTCATGCTGCCAGTTGCAAGCAGGGAATTCAACAGAAGGAATCACAGGGTACAAGGGCAAAAGTGCCCAACATGTTCTACATTTTCACAGTTTTTATAGGTGACAGTAGCTTCATAATAACTTTTTCAAGGCAGTTCCTCTGAACACTGATTCTTTTTATAACTTTATTCTTTTTTGCTTGTTTGTTTAATTTCATTTGTTAGATTAGTATCCTGTAGTTCATTTGGCTCAGCGTGGCATAAAAGCATCCTTCCTTCCAATATTCCCCACCGTCACCCCATAAAAGCTAAAACAACAAAGAGTGCTAATTTGGTGTAGTAGCTGAGATGCTGAGCTAGAAGCCTGGAGACCATGGGCTCTAGTTTTCCCTTAGGCACAGAAGCCAGCCAGGTGACTTTGAGCCAGAGGCTTTCCCTCAGCCCAACCCACCTCACAGGGTTCTTGTTGTGTGGAAAATAGGAGCCAGGAGCATTAGGTATGTACATTGCCTTGAGTTGATTAAATCTAATACATAAATAAATAACAATCCTATTTCCCACAAAAAGTTGATTTCAGTCTCTTTCTACATCCATTTTCTAAGTTTGGCATACTCCTCCATCACAAATCTTTGTTCATATTATTTCTACAACTATGCATTTCAGTGGGTGCCCTCTGACCATCACCCTGCAATATGCTTTGAAGTCTGGATTTCAGTACCAACATTTACACAGACATTTAAGAGATCCAATTTTGGTATGTTTAAATGAAAATGTGGATCCAATTATTCACTATTACCTCCCATTTTGAAAAGTTTTTGGCTACTGCCATTGGTGAGAGCAAAAGCCAAACTCTTCTTACTGGTAAGTTCCTGGAAATTGCTTTCCATCCTCCACCCCCATGAACACACACCCCACAAACACAGCCCATGACATACCCAAATCACCAGTCTTTTATGAAAATGCCCAGTGACTTTCATCCAAGTCATTGGAAACAAGGACTGATGGTGATAACCCAAAGATAGACAAATGAAAAGCAGGAGGGAAAAAAAAAAGTGCTACACCATAGCAGTTTCAGAAGCCCCGTCCCAAACTTATCCTTTATGCTCCTAAAAGTCCTTTGTCTCTCCTCCAATTGAAGCTGAAATGTCTCCAATGATAACTTTCACCTCAGCCTCACTTTGAAACAGAACTTTAATTCTGCGTTTAGAAAAGTTGGAGAAGTTACTATAGAAATATTACAACTGTGCTCTACAAGGAAGGGAAAGCTATTTCCCTTGGAGTAATGGATTGAAGGGTAAAAAAAAAAGAGTGAGGGGAGGAAGAAATCTGATATAAAAATAAAATACACTCCCTCCTGTAATAAGCATGTGATTTTTAATCTTAAAATATAATCGAGTTGTTCAATGTGCCATCAAATACATGATTGTTTTTCTTCAATGGCTTACTGTGAAACAAATGCAATTATACTCATCCCTAATGGCAAGAAACATTTAAGAATTTTTCTTAATTATTAGCACAGCAATTGTGTATACTCCACAATGCTTAATGATCCTTCCCGTATTTTATGGAAATGTTTATTCTTTTAAATGCCCTGATAAAACAAACAACAGAATGAAGTGGGGAGGGGTTGACTTGCCATCAACTCAGATCACCCAGATCACTACTGCATTGGTTAAATAAGGTGCATATCCTGTAGGAGAAAGATTTCTTGTCAAACTACATAACAGGAAATCTTTCTCCTGCAGGATATGCACCTTATTTAGAGTAAGAGGAGATGCAGCAGGGACCATTTTTCCTGTCACAATAATATGATGATGATTTTTTAGGGGAGTTAAAGAAAGGAGAAGATTTTGAAGGCTCACAGAGGGATCAGGGAGAGCATCTTCTTTGGCATTTCCCCTCAATGATAGATTGCAAATATTTTATTCGGTGATTCACTTTGTAGGCATTTCTATCACATTTCTGAACTGAAATAACTTTACAAATAGAATTACAAATTTAGACTGAATTATTGAATTGAACTATTTTTTTTTCTGAATTGATTTGGAAAATTGAATTGAATTGAATTGAGTTTCCTGAGTTGATTCAAATCATCAGATTGGAAGACTGCAATATTATAATGAGAAGTGGTTTTGGTAATACACAAAGGTGTTTGTGGTATGAACCAGGCAACTAGTTGATATTGTTCTTATGAAATGATAAGCATGTTACTGACAGAGATGAAATGACAGGGATTGAATGTATAAATTTATTTATTTATTTATTTATTTATTTATTTATTTAACTTGTCCCCGCCCATCTCCCCACAACGGGGGACTCTGGGCGGCTTACAACAAACTATCTACACACACACACACACAAATATACTTTAATGCTTCTATTTAATAATTTAAAATATACTTTAATGCTACCATTTACTGATACTATGTAATTTGGAAACCTAATACACACACACACAGATATGCACACCCACAGAGAAAAAAATTGTTTTTAACTTCCCAAATTACATAGTAGCATTAAAATTATTTATAACTAAGATTTAGTGCCTTTGTCTTGAGACACTATGAAATACTTCACTGAAAGATCCCAGTGTACTGATCACTTATGCTATTAATTTTTTATTCATTAATTTATTTTTTAGACCTTTGGAGTCAGTCCTGACTCCTGGTGACTCCCTGGACTAGTCTCTGCAGTTTTCTTGGAAAGGTTTTTCAGAGGTGATTTCCCACTGCCTGCTTCCTAGGGCTGAGAGAGAGTGACTGGACCAAGGTCAGCTAGCTGGCTTTGTGACTAAGATGGGACTAGATCTCACGGTCTCCCTAGTTCTAGCCTGGTGCCTTAACCACTGCACTAATTTGGCCCTCATGCTGTTAATAGCTATGAGAAAATGGACAAGCACTTATAACACATTCACAGTCTCTTAATCTTCTCAACTTGGCATAATTTGTAATTTACCCTAAAGCAAATGCAGTCTATCAGCCACATATTTATGACTAGCACTCTTTCTGAGGTTTTACTTTCTTTTTCTTTTTAGGCAAAAAATATGCATATTATCTTTCATGGGCTAGCATTGGATAATAATCTAGCAATCCCAAATTTATGCTGATATTTTTTGTTTTGATGGGATGGTCAGTGTTCTCAAATTTACCTTCTGTTTATTTCTTATAAAATTTTCAACCATCAGCATAAATTTCTGTATTTATATATATGTATTTGTATCTATAGCTATACTTACCCATTTATGCCATCTATATTTATATTTATGTCTATATTTATATCTATAGCTAAAGTTTACTTCAAGCTGAACTCCTGATGTCATTGTCTTCTTCAATTATGATTTTTTGACTCCAATACTAGTCTATAGTCCTAAGATTATTTGATGATCAGTATAAATACCAACCTGGGATCACCCTTTTTAGATTTTCAAGATCAGCCAAGTTCAGCTACTTGCTATAACATCTACCTGTTCAGGATTTGGTCTGGCAAATGCTTGTGCAGGCTAGCTAGAGGCTTAGAAATTAGAATATACATCTGAATTGATTGATACATGCTCCACTGACATAAACTGATAGCATTTTCATTTAGACATTTGTTCTCTTATGTGTTTATACCTACAATTTTTAAAAGCAAGTAGGTATAAATTTTCTGTAGATAGTTTCTATAGATAGGTTCAGGTGGTCTTTTGCTTGGCTCAATCAGATGCACATGGCAGATGCCTAGGGCCAATGTTAGCAACCATCAATACTAGGAAGGGACAGAGAATCAACAGTGGGAAAGTTCTGAATCCAACAGAATCGTTCTCTCATTCTTTTCCTCTTTCAAATTCCCTGGTGAGACATCCATGCAAATCATTTCCCTTCCAATCTACCTAAGCCATCTGAGGCTAGATAGGGGAAGCTGAGATTTGGTAGTACAAAATCTTGCTCAGTAGAGGAGTAGTGGTGGTGGGATTGATGATTTAATTAATTAATGATTTCATTGATTATTGTAATTAAGGAAGTTATTCACGCCCTCTGAATGGAGATACAAGCTTCAGGATCTTATGCAATAATTGGAATACTCAAAGAAAAACTCACAGTATGCATAAAGTCTCTGTTAACCTCTGTTAAAATTTTTATTGGAGAACATTTGCTTAAGCATCATAAATATACACTCATGCACACACATTTACTCAAGTTTCCCCCACTGCAAATTGCCCAACTTCACAAGGGAGATTGGGTGGGATGAGGTGCCAACATCCAATAGTAATGTATACAAATGATGAAGTCACTCAGAATGGGGTCCCTTGCAGCTTTCCTTTAAATCCCTCCTCAGCAGCATCCATCAAACATTCTTTCCCATGTCACCTCCATCTTTTGTTAATCATAGCATGACCTGTAGCATGGCAGTTCTTATATTTGGGAACCTGAATTCCGACCTGGTCTGGTAGCTTCCTTGCTTTTCACCCTCTTCTGCACATCTACATTTTTCTTTAGGTTCAAATTTTGTTAATGTACTTCTCCCATGATTTTACTTCTTGTAATAGTCCAGTGTTTCACAGACATCTGATATTCCCAGGGAACCCTCATAATAGGTCTTGGCTGTTTATGAATGAGAAATGAAACAGATGAAACTGCTGCTAATTTCCAAAAAACAGGGGCCAATGCTTGCTTTTCAGTAGATTCTCACCACCTCATTGCAGCCACCAAGGAGCAACATAATAGAGCCGAACTTCACTTACAACACTATGTTTCATGTTCTTGGAGAGGCATAATAATCAATACTGAAAACAGACTTCCAGCTCTAGTGAAAAGAGTATTCCCAGTGCACTCCAGTTTTATTTAACCTTTGGAGCTTTGCACTGCAATCTGTCAAGGTAATGTTATCCGAAGTAAGAACATTTTACAGCAGAACAACTATCTTCCGTACAGTTGCTTGATTTCAGATGCTTTCAGATGGACCACAGAATAGTATTCTGAATCATCTGCCATTTGTGAAATTAATATTTCTAAGAAATAAAACACAGGACATATTACTGGCATTAATTCATTGACTACTACTGAGCAGTGCTCCTAATAAATTGTCACATATCAAATGTTCAAATGATCTGGTCAAAGATTAAGATCTAGAAACATACAAATGTGTATTTACATTGGGACTAATCCCTATTCAAGAATGTAATCATGTGTAAAGCAATGGGACCTTGCAGATGGCCTCTTCCCCCTTCAGTTTTTGACGATGACAGGTTGATGGCAAGATCTGAAGAGGTGCTCTGCTTGTGTTAATTTGAACCACAGAATAATTCTTCACCTGATTCGGGATCCTGATAAACCATCATCCATACTTATGTGAAGTGTTCTATTCATGCTCAAATAAATGCCATAGAATTCCTATGCAGACTGTACTAGTCAACAGAACTTATCATAGGTAATTAAGTTCCCCTTATTAAATACCTGAACACTTGGACAGAGCTGTGATCCCATACTGTTTCATATAGGACTTTAAAAATCAAATCAGTGCTTTGAATTGGGCCATGAAACAACCTGCCTTCCAATGTGTATCTTTTGGAATTAAGCTGTGCAATGTTTTCTGGGTCAAGGCCACACTTGACTTTTGAAAGGCATGCTGGAGAACACTTCAAAAATAAATGCCTATGGTCAAACTATATTTGCTTTCATTTCATTTACATTTAAAGAATCAAAATTCAGTTTACTTAATATGATTGCCCTTTTGACGTGTATTTAATAAACTCACATTCTATGACATTAAAAAAATACCATTTAGCAAAAACCTTTGGAACAGTCTGAACAGCCCTGATGCTTTGAGGTGATAGATCTCTGCTTTAGAACAGATGCAATATTCCACTCCAGCTCATTTTTCTCAATAGATATTTCACTAATAGATGTTAGACCTCTTTCAAGAAACATATTCAGCACATTTTATAGACAACAGGAGCTGTAATGGCCATTAATCTTTGTAGTTGACTTTTTTACTGTCATTCTTTGTAACAAGACAGTCTGCCAAAAAGATATATCTCTGAAGCAGGAGAGGACTAAGATGCATTCTCCTTGTGTTCCTTCCTACTTCCTTCCTCTTCCTCCTTCCTACACCATATCACTGAGTCATCAAGCTAAGGGTTTTGTTGGTTGGTTGGTTGGTTTTTGACTTGCATCTACTAATCTTCTGGAGTAACACTAGGCATTGTTTACAGCTAATCCAAGTGATGGCCACCCATTGCAGTGAACACCTAGTGGCCTGACACTTGGGTAATATGAAATTTGGCACAGGACATTTATTTTGTTTTCAATATGATTGTTAAACTGTCAACATATTTATAATACCTTCAGGTGGATGAAAGGTACTTGATCTCTGATTCCCAGGCTCCTATCACCCAACTTCACCCACCAATTACTCCCATTTTAATGGGAGTAATCGATCTGTGTGTGTGTGTGTGTGTGTGTGTGTGTGTTTTCCTCACCTAGCAGTTACACTGGGAATATTATGCTGGTCTATGACTGTAATAAAGTTTTGATTTGACTTGATTTGGTGGAGGGGAAACATAGCCACCAATCACTGCCCTTAATTTGTCCTACATCAAAACTATAAGGACAGAAACGCTTGCTGTGATACTGAGGCTGGATTGACACTGGTAATCAGGACAGAACAAATTATTCTGACATTCTTTTGTGCCACTTCCCAGACTGTTGGGAAACATACGTCTACGTTAAAGTGGCTCTTTGAATAAGTCCATATGCAGTTAAAAAATAGATTTTTAATGATTTGCACAGTCCTGGAGTTGGGTTGATTAACATTTTCCAGGAAAATAGACATTTCAGGGCAGCAATCTTGCATATCTCCCAATTTCAAGCAAAACAATTCTTCATGGAGAAAATATAATTGAGTTTGGTATTAAAAAATATTTGAAATTAGGTAATAAGGATTAATTAAGTCTGATTTAAATATGAAATATTAGCACCCTCCTTCTGGCAAAGAGTTAAACCATCAAAGCCAGAGAAGCAGTTTAGAAAAGTATTATGGCTGATGATACTAAAGACAGCTACGACAAGACACAAAAAAATCAACAGGTTTTCAGTCCCTCTGTCTCTCTCCTGACCTGCTGAAATAGGTCACCTGATTTTAGTTGAACTCCCTGGTTGCCCACATCATCCCTTGGGATTGTGCTTGAAATGTGGGAACACAGGGATCCTGCAGATCGGTTGTACAGTGAAAATTTATGCATACCCTAACTTCATACAACTCACCCATGATAATTCATTAAATTGTTCTTCTCCTTTGGGGTTGGGACACTGGGAAGGGACTTCTTTTACAGGAAACTGAGTAAGAATGGTTAAAAGAAATACATTTTCAGCACAGCTTTGAGATAGGTAGCCAAGGTGGTTTAATTCCTAAACCAGTTCTAATGTAAAATAGGGATGTTTTTCCTCAAGTGGAAAGAAAAGGAAAATGTTGAAGAATTTGAAATAATTTAGATAGGATGACAAATAGCTTCCATATTCTACCAAGAAAGCTAACTGGAAATGTTCATGAACTTACTAGCAGTCAAGCTCAACTTAAAAGTATCAATGAAGGATATTTTCAGGGCCAAATTTAGACATGGTGAGGTCCTAAGCTTTGGGAAGCTATAGAGGTTCTGTTTGGCAAGTATTAACAGAACCAATTAGGAGTAGTAGTTAAAGGCACTGGCTTAGAAGCAGGAAGACTATGAGTTGTAGTCCTGCCTTGGGCATGAAAGCCAGCTGGGTGACTTTGGGCTAGTCTCTCTATCTCTCTCTCTCTCAGCCCTAGGGAGAAGATACTGTCGAGCTACTTCTGAAAATATTGCAGTTAATCCTGAAGTCAGTAAGAGTCAGAGTTAGCTCATAGACCATAACAACAACAGAGAATCAGGCTGTGTAACAACTAAATTTGACAAGAAGGCTGCCAAGATGCACATGAGGAGGTGGGGAAGGGCCTGCTTCCAGCAGAAGGTAAGAATGCATGCAGATACAAAGCACGTGTTAATTAGCAAGGGTCATGTGAGCCATTCCGGCAGGCTTAATTATGAAGACTTAATAAAACAGTAACAAATGAAACCAATTCTGAAATTTTAAGAGGTGAGGCCCTTTCAGACTCTTCAGACTCTAAACTTGTTTAGCTTATGCCTAAATCTATTTCCAAATAATTTGCTTACTTACAGGAGCCTGTGTCAAGATAATCTTGTTTTTAAACATTCCCATTTTTCTTACAAATTGTAGAATGCTGTGGGTTTTTAATATTTAAGAGGCTTTATAAAGCCTTCATCCCTTTACCATCACCAAAACAACATGTTCCTCTCTATTTCTTTATTGCAATAAATGGGTGATGTGCCTTTCACTCTGGGTCCTCTTCAGCTACTGAAGTATGTAGGGTAGCAATCACAGAAAGGGTTGGGAAGAGCTACCTACTGCTTTCTTATGCCTAGTAACTTTTTGGTATACTGAATGCTGTCTTACAGCAAAGTGGCACAGCATCCTTAAGCTGTTTGCCTCCCATGCTGATACAACTAGAATTGAAACCAGCTTAAAGAATCACTGTCCAAATTTCAAGCATTGGCAAAAATGCCGGTGGTTACCATAGACCTTGATTGGTAGATTCACAGTTTTTTTTACCCATTGTGGGAAAACAAGTACCAATTGCTTTCCTTCCCAAGGCTGCCCCTTTGGGGATATGTGGTTTCCATTTGCAGGAGCTGATCAACAATGAGTGGACATAGAATCATGCAGTTGAAACAGACCCTAGAGGTCATATGGTTCCATCCCTTGCTTAGTGCTTGCTTCCCAGAGGCATTTCACTGGTCCATTGGGGGATCTGCAGAGAGGGATATAGTAGTGGTGGGTGGTAATATAACACCACTCTCCCCCCCCCCATTCTTGCTGTCCCTTGAACTAGAAGGGGAAATTGGTGAACTCTTGTCAGTTTCACCCCAGACCTTGCACTCAGTCTAAATCAGGGTTTCTCAACCTTGGCAATTTGAAGGTGGGGGAACTTCAACTCCCAGAATCCCCCAGCCAGCATGTTGGCTGAAGGATTTTGGGAGTTGAAGTCCACCCACCTTCAAGTTGCCAAGGTTGAGAAACATTAGTCCAAACAAAAGCCTTCTCCTTGCACTTGGCTTTGAAAGTCCCATTAGGAGGGATCCAGAAAGCCAAAAAAGTTACTGAATTCTAATCCAGGAGAACTGAGGAGGGTATTTGTGCTGGAAGTGGGGGGGGAGGATTATTGTTGCCTCCCTCTTCTTTATAATTATTCAAACAAGGTTGGATGTTTGCTTCCTTCCTTGCTGTACTAATCCCCACAAGCACATCCATGCATGCAAACACAGACACACAGAAAGTATCCCTCCCTTCTTTTGTCCTTCTTGCAGCCTGTCTTTCCCTCTTACCTGCTACCCCCAGCCTGCTATCCCTCCTTCATTTTCTTGCTTTTTGATCATTTCTGTGGGACCAATTTAAAAAGGAAAGGAAACAAGCAAACAAACATTTAAAAAGGTTCCATAATTTTACTGGTTCACCAGTGGACTGGTTAACAAAGAAAAGGAATATAATGTATGGTTTCACTAAATCACCAGTGCACTGATTAAAAGAACAAAACAAGACAAAAAAGCCATCATTCCACAGCCCAACAGCCCAGGATAAAATGATTGTGGAGGGTAGGAAGGTAACCAGGGAGGGGGAGTGCCAGAAATGAAGTAATCCAACAGACTCCACAGTACCACTCATTTGGCAAAGTTTGGAAAACATGGCTTTTGATGAAGAACAAGAAGAAATGGGTGGAGATTGCATTCAAGGTGGACTAGGAGAGAACTGAGGATGATGTCCTGAATTTGTGTCCTGGTAAGTGGCTGTCCATGTGCAGTGGAAATCACAACAGGCAGATGAACCCTTAATCTTATCACTTTCAATTAAACAACAGGGTTCTCACTATGTTGTTGAATTGTAATATATATTTTTTAAGTTTAACATCTGAGTTCTTTTCTTTTCTTAAAAAAAAAAAAAGAAGTCTGTTACCAAGTTGAAAGCTAAGCTCTGATCTACTCTGATCTATCTCTTCTTCTATCTTTGCTGTTCACTGACCTTCTAGAATACCAAGGACCTATGCATTACCTTTGAATATCTCATGGCATCCAGTAATGAATATACAGGATGTGAAATTCTCTGTGACTTTCTTGCATATTGTCTTACCTCATATGAAATGATGACGTCAGTTTAATTGCATTGTTTTTATCAAAGTACAATATTCTCATGGACTAATTTTATTTTAGTGTGATTTGCTAAAACGAAAATCTTCTATCTCTAAATATCATCATTAAGGTCACCAAAGAAGTGTGGTTGGTGGTTTTTTAGAAGTCAGAAGACAGCCAATTATTAGATGAAGCTGTGAAAAGGCATGGTTTTCTATCTGCCTCTAAAGCCTGAAGATTTCCTTTTGCTTATGGTAAAATAGAATAAAGTATACTCGAATCTTTTGAAATAGTACATTGGAGAATATATAAAGTGAACTGCTTAGAAACGAAATCACAGAAAAGGCTAGATATCACAGGAGAAGGAGAAGGACAAAGCTCTTTTCATAGATCTATTGGCTGAAGAAAACACTGCATGATTACTATAAATGGGTATGCAACCATTTTATATACTAGAACATAGCTGCATGGAGCTATTATGAACAGTAAATTGGAAGGAAGAACTAGAACCAGATTTACATTTAATTACATCATTTAAATTAAAGAATCAGAGGAGTCATAGCGTTAACCAGAAAATTCCTACAAGGGAAAAATGGTGACTTATCACAGGCTAACCTGTGGGCTGAAACAACAAGAGCCATGCAGATCACAAGATTTATTTTCCATGTTAGACTTACTCTCTATCTACTGTGGAGGGGTTACATATTTCAAGCTATTCTTGGGATTATTCTTGTTGGGACAATATAGGTACTTTTAATACATTCACCCAGTCTTTGTAAATGATAAGAGACTGAAATACATAGAAGGAGGAAGGAGGACAAATTTATTTAGTTCTCATTTAAACATGAATCAATGAAAAACCCAATTATTCTGAAATACACTTTTATAGGATTTTTTGTCAAACCCTATAAGCCTATAATACTATACCATACATTTCAGTGCTTAGCTGGGTAAAATAGAATGCCTTGTATGCCTTTTATTATGAAAAATTGCTTGCAAAATGTGCAGATGAATGTCTGTGTGGACTTTTAAAAAATATTCACAAACAATTGCAGACATGGACAAAGCTGAAACTAGAAAAATAAAGTTAGTGAAAGTAAGTCACCAATCCACAAAGCTAGAAAAGAATTGTACATGGTGAATGATCTTAAGACTGGTGGGCAGGAGTGCATCCCTCCTGGTTCTATTAGACCTTTGGGTGGTGGTTGATACCATTCTTCTGGCCTGCCTGCAAGAATGGGGAGGAGGGGTTAGTAGCACTATTTTGTAATAGTTCTGTTCCTACATGAGTAGTGGGATCCCTTCAGTAGCCATGGGAGAGGAATGATTGTGTCTGGTTTCTCAGAAACAAACACAGAGTGCTGACTTCCGGTGGGAAATGGTGGCGTGCTAGTCTCTCCTTTCTAGCAGAGAGTCATCATCATAGAAATTTAAGGCTCAAGCTGGCTTCCTGGAGCCTGAAGAATTCTCTGGATTTAAGGAGAATCCCAGAAATCGTCTTACACGACCTCCAGACAGCTCTTCACAGTAAGAAGATCCTGAAAATCAACTGATGAGTGATCAGCTGGGAGGCATGGTTACCATCAAGTTCCAAGTTGTGAGGAAACTCTGAAAAATGGACACTTGCGCTGACCTTCTCATTTCTAAGATCACTTTTTTTTTTTACTTTGATATGGTTAAAGAGAGGCTTTCTTTGGCTACAGTGTACTTTTTCCTTTTGGTGTTTACCGGTACTTTGTGAAAAGATTTCATTTTCTTTTTTTGATTGGGACAGTAGATTTGTTTATTCAGCAAAAAAAGACAAAGACGGGTTTTTTATTAATTTTTAAGAAACAAGAGAAAGGGAAATTCTTTCTATTATGTTTTCAGTGAATCTGTGCTTAGGTTTGTGTTTCTGGATTGTGGATATGGGAGCTGTGTGAATCTGTTTTGTTTTCCTACATTCCTACATCCTTTCCTACATTGGAAAGGAATATTAAACAAGATAATTGGAGTTTCCTCCTTTCCCTATTTACTTTGGAGAAAATGTAATTTGCATTTTTGACACTAGAGAGTGCTATTCACCATGGCTACTAAGAGATCACACCACAGGGATGAGTGTTTCAAGATTATGCTTCAAAATTTTGCAGAAGAAATTATTCAGTCCCTGAAGGTTAAATTTGATAATTTGAACAAGAAACTGGATGCTAAATTAAATTAGACTATTGTTGATGTGAGACAAGCTGATGACAAGTTGGATATTTTAGAGAACAATATGGATAATAAAGACATGGAAGAAGAAATAGAGTTGGATACCTTACTGGATTAAAAAAAAAAAAAAGAACCTTACTTTGGACTTACAGTTACTTCAGAACAGCCTAATTATTATATTATTGTGGATTTACAAAAAGAAGATTTTAAAAGAGATAAAGAGAACTTATTGAAGTTGTCCCTGAAAGAAAAAGACAAGGAGAAAATGATAAAGATTCAGCTTGTGGGGCATTGTTTGCTAGGACTAAAGATTGAATTTCATAAAAATAAATAGAAAGTTTATAAAGTAATTCTGTTTGATTATGGCTAAAACATAGGCTTTGGTTTCTGAGAGATTAATAGTGGTTTTTGTAACATGATGACGTTACTAGGATTATTGTTACTTAATATCAGAAAGAATGAGTATAGGTTGTGATTTTTGATAGTTATTAGAGGGGTTTCTTGTTGGACTGAATGAGGATGTCATTAGGACTACATAAGGGAGTGTTAGTGTGTATGGGAAATATGAGCAATATGAAAATGCTTTTTATTATCTTTGGGAAGGGCTGATGGTATACAATAATAGTATTGGGATTTTTATATGCACACAGACGGCAAAACACAGAGATATTCACGATTGAAGAAGGGAAGATGACAATAATGAAAGTAGTGGGGAGTGTGAAATAGATTATATTGAGATTTAAAAGGGGGGGGGCTAGTCTTGTTTCTGTTTGGAAATCACTTTTGTTTTTCTTTTTTGCTTTGAATTGTAAAAATGGTATGCTGAGTTCAGGGTTAGACAATTAATAGAGTTTAGGACTAGAGAAGTGCTTTGTATTAGTTATATTCTTAGAATAAAATATGTACATATTCTATATTTGTATCTGTAACAGAGAAAGCTGAAAATCATCTCTTTTCTTGTTCTTTTCTTTTCCCTTTTCTTCCTTTGCACTTTTTTTCTGAACTTTTTCTGAACTTTGCACTTTTTTTTTCTGAAACTATTTTTTTCTGAACTTTTCTCTTTCTCTGTTTTTTTCTCTTTCTCTGTTTTTTTCTCTTTCCTTATATTTTTCTCTTCCCTGAAAATTAGTAAAGTTTTATAAAAGAAAAGGAAAGAAACAAGCACAGACCAAACCCTGATAACTCAGAAATGGTCTTTGTCACTAAAACACTGATTCCAGTAATCTTCTAGAAAGAGGTTGCTCTCTCCCTGAAGGGGAAAGCCAATGATTTTCCTGGACTCATGATATCTGTAATGGGCTGTGAGAATAACCTTGGGAGACAGGAGGAAGAGCCACAGCCTAGGCAATGGTCTGATAAGAGAAATCTAAGTCTCAGTGTGGGGTAGGGGTGGTGAAAACATCTCAGAAGGGACCCTCTCTAGTTCTCTGGGAAGTAAAGGTAGAGGAGGGATGAGGTGCTTTCAGACTTGCAAGATTCTGTTACTGTAACCTTACAATAAAGGTAGTATTAGTACACATAGTTTTGGTTTCCTGTCTGAGTTACCTTGAAGGATGAAAATATTTTCTGCAATAGCAGGTGGATGCTTTAGCTGGAAGGACCTTCACCCAGCTATCACATCAGGTTTAGCTCTACCTCATTCAGGAAGTCTTGACAATGTTAATTCATAACCTTATTAGCACGTGGTTGGGTTACTACAGCATGCCTTACATGGGGATGCCCTCAAAGATGATCTGGAAGCTTTAGTTGGTAGAGAATGTGGTAGCCACATACTTGCTTCTGAATAGTGATCCTTATTTTGTGGTCCCTACTTTGGTTGCCAGTTAAGCTTCTGGGCCCAATTCAAAGTGCTGATTATCATTTATAAAAAGCAGAGCCAGGTTATATCAGGGACCATCTTATCCGATACAATTCTACCCACCCTCTTTGGACATCTAGAGAGGGACTGCTGAACCTCTGGTCAATTAGAAATAAGAAGAGCAAGGCCCTCTTCATGGATTGCCACCTTTAGGTACATTTGATATCTGCACTCCTAGCCTTCCAAAAGACACTGAAAGCTTTACTTTTTTATCTGGGAATTTGATGCCTGGCAATTAATACTGCCAATCGTTAGTTAATGGACTATTTTTCCCATTGGTTTTATGGGGATTGATTTGCATATACTCCACCAGAGACTTGTGCAAGGGTGTTATAAAAATGTAATTAAAATATATATAAACCGTGGAATTTTTTTTAAACAAATGGCTGTTCCAATAGTTTCCACACCTTTTCCATTCAATTGCTTATCAGACCCTTAATTTCTGCTACAATTATTAACACCGTACAATTTTCAAAGATAACCAGTCAAGATAGTAATATATTGAACATCAGTTTCATTGCATAAGAATTTCACATGTGTTCAATCCTAAATCTGTCATATCCTAGTTTTTGTGCTTTAATAAACTGCATGGAATTTTTCATTGAAACTGGATCTATTTCTCCCCAAACAATTATACACTTTTTTCCTTAAAATTCATGTGTTGTAAATTGGAAATTTTGAAGATAGCCATCTTCTCAACTATGTAATCCAGGAAGTGCAAATTAAGTGGGTTATCATCAGAATGTAGACCAAATTAAGTTCTCTTATATTCATAGGAAAAATGTGTTACTGATTTTTGATGTCAAAGGAAGATAATGCAGATTCTAGAGCTTGTCTACCAGTCTTCTAAACTGCCCAGTTTGAGGGGACTGGTATTGCTTAACAAACTGTCCGAAGGAAAAATCTCACTACTACCCATCTTTTTACAAAGAAATCCAAGAGAAACTTCCAAGGAATCCCAGGGATTTTAAGAATGCTGAGTTTCACTCATTTCCCATCTAATGTCAGTAATGTAGTTCTCATCTCTGTAATATTTGAGAGACACTTTTATTAGCAAATTACAAAAAATGTTCCATCCCATTCCTTGCTAAGTTCCATTTCAGAGAAACAAAGAAGGAGATTGTTATGTCAGATACAGCATAATGGCAAAAAGCTCTATCTTTTTCTTTTCCCCACACCAAATATATGCAAATGTTCCCTTTATTGGTATGTTTTATTTTCTAAGGATTTTAAAACAAGATTAATTTAAGCTGATTTGTGGGCATAAGTGAAAGTTTATATAAGGAGAAAGAGATCTGTACTCTCTGGTTATCTGATAATGAGATTCTCTAAGAACTTTAGCTGACTGCACAATGAGCAAGGACAGAAAATAACACTAGTTTAATCTGCAGCTTGATTTTTCAATATACCAGAAGTACACAGCAAACAATTGTCATACCAATGCTTGCAAAATTGTCATCTGGTCTGATAAAAATGAAACTCATTTACTGAGGACTACTTTGAAAGCATATGTATTCATTCTGATTGAAACTGATTACACAGATATCCTCTTTTCATATATCAGCATTAGATACATTTTGAGAATTTTGGCATGTTGTACTGATGAGAACAATTTAGTGTTTTAGTAAGGTTTTTTTTTTTTTTTTTTAGATCTGATGTGCTCATCCAGTCACAAACTGTGTGCTTGGATGTTTTGTTCAATACAGGATAATATTTGGCCTTCATAATCCATAGTGTACTAATTTCAGGCTTCCTCAATGTGATACCACTTGCTGGACCATGGCTTTTCACTCAGCAGCCATCTCTTAATCCTTCTTGTCATGCTTTAAAAACATTGGTAGATCCAGGTCACCTAGATCAGTGGTTCTCAACTAGGGACCATATGGCCCCCTGGGGGCCCTAGGATATTTCAAGGGGGGCACAGGTGAAAAAAACATGTAACAGGGGGCTGCAGCATGTAGCAAGGGGGCCACAGGAAAGCAAAGTGTATTATACTGCAAATACTACCTTACTGACCACAAGGAAATGCACCAGTTACTGTTTCATGTCCGTATTTGGTATTGGGACGTGGACTGGGGTAGGGGGGGGGAGGGCACAGGAGAAAAACAAAGTCAGAAAGTGGCCACAGGCAATAAAAGGCTGAGAAAAACTGATCTAGATGAAACATGGTGCATACTCCTTCTGTTTAGGGCAGCTTTTTTTTTAGCCTTCTTTGGTTCTCAATGGGAAGGTGAATGCACTGCCTCATTTCATAAAATTGCAGTGCTTTTAAGATACAGACTGCAGGTTTGGGTTGTTGTCCTCATGGGTTCAATCCATCAGGAGATAGAAAGCTACTGCCTATATCTGCCCATATTCAATGACTTACAATGAATGCTTTTCCTTAAGCCACAAAGGTACAGTTTCTATTGGTATGGGATCTATGGGTCCAACATTATTAATAGGGCACAGAAGTACTGTATGTTTCAGTAAGTATGTTTTATCTAGAAAGAGGACATTTGTAGGCCTAGGGGTGAAGCTTGCACCACAAGGCTTAGAAAAAGTGTAAGTTATAGGAAGGAATTATGCCAACTGATGATATATAGCCCCCTGGATATCTGGATCATTCAGCTTGGTGAAAATAATTTGGTCTGGCAAAAATGCTTATACATTAATATGTAGACCAAGCAAACATAAACTGCTTACTATTATTTCTTTAGCATGTGGATCATCTAGCTGGACTTGCAAACTTATAAGAACTGATTGTATGGTATGTTGCTTCCTTTCTATCCATTTCCAATTCTGGGCACCATATTTTAAGAAGGATTCCAGAAAAAAAAAATGGGAGAGGGTGAGACAAGGGCAACTAAGATGATCAGGAAACTAGACTCTAAGCTTGTGAAGAGAAATTTAAAAAGCTGGATATGTTTAATCTTGAGAAAAGAACACTGAAGAGAGATTTGAGAGCACTTTTCAAATACTTGAAAGTATGTCACAAAGCAGAAGGTTAACACCTGTTCTTTCTTGTTCCAAAGTGCAGGGCACAGAATAATGAATTTACACTACTGAAAAGCAGATCCCAATTGAATGTTGTTGTTGTTGGTTTAAAAAACCCAATAGTAACAGTGCAACAAATTAATCAGAGAGGTGGCAAGCTTGAAGGGAAGCTAGACAGTTGTCTGTCTGACATATTTTAACTCGAATTCCTGCATTGGACTGGATGGCCTTAATGGCCCTTCCACTTCCATGATGCTATAATTCTACCTCTGGGATCATGAAGGACAACATCTTAGTATCTATTTTAAATATGCAGAAGAATTTGGGCCTGAAAGCATCAACCTCTCTGGTGCTGACTACAATGAATGCATGCATAATGGCCTGTGAAATTGGTTCAACACAGAAGATATTTGGCAGTGAAGTCAACAGTAGCTTGTGAGGGAATTAAAGATGTTGAGGCATCACATTCTCTCTTCATAATGCCATCACTCGGTAGAAACTCAAGCTTCCAGCTCAGCTTGAAGGACAAACCCAAGACGGAAAAAGAATCCTAAAGATTGGGTCTTCACTCTGCCAGTCTTGAGAGCCCAAACACTTCAATACATTAAGTTGCTGGCCAGGTTCTATGAAGTTGCTAGTGGCATGAGAAACCAATTCTACTCCCTCATTTTTTTCAAAATGCTGTATTACTACTATCTTCTTTCACAGAGAAGAGAGGAAAATGAAGCAGTTAGAGAAACAAGTATCTGGTAAACTTTCATGAAGAGGCTTCCAACAATATTAGTTAGTAAAGACAAAAGGGAAATTTATTTTTTTAGCACAGAATTTAGGAACAATTATTTAGTTATATATTAGTGAGGAACACCTTGCTTATGTACTGGATTGGACAGCAGTGCCAAAAGTGAACACTTAATCAAAGAGGCACTTTCAAGGAGATGAAGAATTACATTTCCCATTAAACCTGAAATGTACTTTCCCTGCAATAATGGGAAGATACTAAATATTCATTGCAGCTCTACAACTGTTCAGACTTGTGACTATTTTCTGCTACTTTGTTTGGAAAGCAAATCTGCCTTCAATTGGCAACACAACAAATAAAGCTATTCATTTATTCTAAAAATCCAGCAGAAGCTGGTAGGGATTTATAACAAACAGAGCACAGCGGGTGGATAGAGCAGAGGAGGGAGAGAAAGTGAGATAGGGGAAAAAAACAGAAAAACAAAAACAAGGAAGAAATTATAGGAGTGGGGGAGAAACAGATGAAATATTAACAGCCTTGTATATGAAGGAAGGGTGATATACACCAATGAGAAAAATTCTACCCTGGGAAATATATTTTATTTCTATACACTCTGGAGGGCATATTTTGCATTTTACAATTAATTCAAAACAAAAGGTGCCTTCCGCCAGTAGGAAGAGGCCAAAAGAATTATTAAGAGCTCCCCAGAAACGTAACATTTTCTTAAGGGACAACCAGCTTGAAAAGCAATTACAAACACTTCTCATGGGGGCACATCATTATTCAAAGTCAGATAAATGAAACTATCAGTTAGCATGAGAAAAATATCAAACTGCCTTCTGCTTGCTATGATTATGTTGGATCCACGTGACCAAAGAAAGAACTTTTATGTGAGTAGTTGTGAAATGTCATGCTTGTTTAACCAACATGTCTTTTCTAGTGGTAAAAGCATTTGTGCGTCTTGCTGACAAAAAGAATGACTGAATGTAGCACTAATCAGCACAATTAAGATTTTTAAAGCAGCATTATTAATGGCATCTATTTTCTATAAACTTAAAAAAAAAATAATTCAAACATTTCTGCAGATGTCCATTTCAGCTAGCAAAGAAAGCACTGATTTTGCATCACTGTTTACAAATGTTAGGTAGCTGGGGGAATTGAAGATAAACAAGGGATCAGATGTCCCAGTTCTAATTCATCCTATTCACTAACTGTTCTTTATGAGTTTTGAAGACAGAAGACTGAAAATGTATCTTGCAAATCACTGCTTTCATTCTGGGAAAAAAATGGGGGCAGGGACTATGGACGAATTCAGGGCTGTGCTATTGGGGAGAATTATGAAGCCTTAACAGTAATGATCAGTAGTTTTGCTACATGTATTCTCCCAAGTGGACCACAGTGAGCAGGATAAGCTGCTTAAGTGACCTGCTTCTCTAGTTCAGCTTCTCATTCATTTCACCTCCTCAGCATTTGGGCTCAGCAGCACCATCAACCTCAGGATAGGTGCCAAAGTAATCAAGTTCTCTTACTCATGTGAAGTCAGATTCAATACAAATCTGACATTCAATGGAATAATTCAGTCACATTTCAGGTAGTGAATACATTTGAAGTATAGTTATGAAAAAATATCATTTGGAAGGGGAAAACTATGAAGAAGGATAGATATTTCTTTAGCTAACAGTATTTTCAGTAAGTGCTAACAGATAGCTTAGACTGTACCCTGCAAAGTCCTAGGAAAGGTGAAATGTCTCCAACCACATAGTGTCTTGAAGATCTTCCAATGCCATTGACTGTGTTCTTTTTGCTAGTTGCCACTGTTATTGTTTTGATTCCTCATTTATTTCCAATGTATTTTATTATTTTTATGCTATCTCAAACTTACAATAACTTGCTCACTATGTAAAAAGAAAAATCCCAACCTTTCTTCTGATTCTCACTATGAATTATGTGAAAACTTTTTTCCCATGGTTTTCCTACCAGGTTGCCAGTTAATATAGAGTGCGAAATCATGTAGTATGGTGGGGTGTGTTTGAAAAGACGATAGAGTAAGCCCAATTGATGACTGGAACATATAATTATGATGTGATTTCTGGATTCAAATCACAGCACTAACACTGCAGAATTAAGGCCATGATATATGTAGGTGGCATCTAATTATGTATGAGGTGCCAAACAGTGTTGTTTGTACATAGGCTGCCACAATTTGTTCCAAATGTAGGTAATCCAAAATCTTTCTAATTCCTTATGGTATTCCACCTAATGCCCTCAAAACAATTGGTACTGCTGTTAACTTCTTCCTATTGTTGTTACTACTGCTACTACTATTTGCATGTACACTACAATATATTCTTTATATTCTAAAATCAACCTGGAGCTCCATTGCTCAGTGTTATATAATAACTGATTTTGAACTCTATTTTGAGATACTTTAATGAACCACACTAGTACTTTATAACCTGCCCAGCTTGTGAAAATCACTAGCGGGATGGCTTTCTTTAATCTTCTTAGAAGTATGTTCAGACTATGACTTTGCTAGGTATATCTTCTAAGAAATAAAGAGACTTATTTCTGTGACCTATCAACTGCCCGTGACTTTCTCAAGAGCTTTGTTCAGTACAAGAGCTAAAAACCAAGACCTTTGTGAATACACCAACAGCAAATGAGAGCAAAAGCATGGGGTCATCTTTTAGTCTGTGATGTATGGATATATAACCTATATTCTTCCTCTCCACTGAGACAGTGAAATCATCTCTTTTTGAGAAGTAATAGACTCTAGCTACACAATGTTTTAATATGTTATTAATTTCTGAGGCAGACTTAAACTCAGCTATCTTTCTCTTGTTTTCTTTTATACTCATCCTTGAGTTTTATAAGCACAGTGACCTTTGGTGGATTCTCCATAAGCCATAAACTAGCAAACTCAGAAACTAGCAAAAGAACCATCACATTGGATAGAGAAGAGAGGGATGAAGGTAAAGTCAGCTGCCATCCAAGACCAAATTCCTCTTTATTTTTGTGGCAAATCTGACTTTGCCCCTGTCCTTCAAATGTAGGACAGGCTAAAATGCTAAGAAAGTGTTTAGAGGGAGGCATGAGAAAAATCTGTAAAATTACGTATGCTATAGAAACATTGCATGGATAAAGGTTTCTGCCTCTCTCTTAACTAGATCTTGGGTCATCCAATGATACAAATCTATAGAAGATCCAAGACTTATTCACATAGTGCCTAGTCAAACCATGGAATCTGCCATCACAAGAAACAATAACGTCCATCAGATTTAAAAGGAAATTGACTATCTTGATTGATGATAACAGAAATCCCACAATGGAGGAATGGATTGTGCAAGAGAATTCTTGGAAGCCTGGTATTCAGACAAGGCAGCAGTTAACAGACACATAGAGATAAACAGCATCTCTACATACTATTCAAAAGAGACAAAAGATCAGAAGATCGCCTCACCAGCAGTCAATCACCAGCAATCATCTCCAGCAATCATCACCCAGATAAGCAAAGGTCACCACCAGGCACACAATCAAGCAGTCAACAGATGTGCACATAGAGGAAGATGAAATCAATGAACTACCAGATTAGCAAAACAGAACCCCCACCCCCACCAGCACTGGCAAAGCAGGCCACAGCAGATAAATAGAGATCAAACCTCATCCCATTTTAGCACTGAAGATGTTACCTAGCCGGGTAATGAAACGTTTGCAAGAAAAGAACCAAGCTCAGAGAACCCCAAGGACTCCAAGGTTCCAAAATGCTCTTACCAAAAGGCTGAATAGCTACCAACAGGATACAAGATTAAATGGGAACTCCCTTCTTAGATCAATATAGGGCAATGATTATTTTATTTATTTAAATGATCTATATGGCTGCTTATCTCACAGCAATAGGTAGAGAAGCAGCTTCCTTGGGGATCTGTAGCTCAACCTGAGAAAATACTTGTAGTTTTAATATCCCATTTTGGTGTTAGAGTGTGGACCAAGAACAATACTTGAGCAATGGGAAGTGTCCTGAAATACTTTTATAATTGGCCTTTTAGGACTTTAGAGCTTTAAGACCCCAAAATATGTTAACCAAATCATACAAAATGATAATAAAAGTCTCATGTTAAGTTTTAACTAGATCATACACCTAGTTAAGTTAAAAGGTGTAACACTTGGGGTGGGGAAAAGAGAGACCGTGATTTGGGAGGATCTCCCTCAGCCCCTGAAACTATGGTCACCAAATATGAAGAGAGATAATACCTCTAGTCTGGGACATTGCAAGAGACCTGGTATTGAAGAATGAGGTTCAACAACCAGATGTAAAATAAATTCATCACAATTTTCTATGGGAGCAAACTGCAAGGTGTGGTTAACCTGTGCCCTTTAGGAAAAGCCCATTTGTTTGTAAGAGACACATATGAATAAGATACCCTCTCCTACCAAGCAATAAGTATGTTTAGTTTCTCTTTTTCCCAAACACAGTATACACTTTGACCATAAACTCTTCACCTACCACATATATTTGGTTTCTAATTCTTTCACCAAATATGCCTGATTTCTCCTTCACATTCACTGTACATTCTACCTATCCATCATCTATGCTCAGCTTCAAACTCAAGAGCTCCTTACATTAATTGCACTTTCTTCCACTAGTCTTTACTGCCCTTCTCTCATACTACCACTCAGTAATAAGGGAAGTTACAAATGAAAAGGGATGCTGATTTTTCTTAAGAATTAAAAAAAAATCCATAAAATACAATGAAAAGGAATATTGCCTAACTAATGAGGAGGGTAAAAAGAAAATCAGTGTAAGCACATCCTTACTTGATTATATATTGCATCATTAGGTTTTTGACTTCTTCAGATGCCTTCAATAAATAATACACATTACTCTTGTTTACCCAAGGTCTTGAGATTCACCATTTTATTTTCAGTAAGGTTGCAAGTAGCTTCCATGCTCTGCTTGGCCTGAAGAGAAGCTGAGGAAAGCAAAGTTTTGTATGCAGAGTAAATTTTGCCCAGTGGGTGTCAGAAGCAGCAACAGCAGCAGTAGCTGAGAATGGTGTCTCTTTCTGTTCTTTAATGTGGGACAGCACCACAGAGACAGCACTCCCTGAGATATAATGGACTCAAATTTAAGAAATAATGGAATGAAAGTAGCACTTTGTGTTAGTCAGTTTTCAGTGTCAAAGCTTTTATTAGCCACAAAGGGAAATTATGCATAGTTTCATTGTTAAGGGCCTTACAGGCCAAATTAGAAGATGCTATGATAAATGGGAAGCCCAAACTAGTTGCCACCCAATTTCCCCCACATTCTTCTTCTAACATTTAACTGAAGTACAATTAGTGATAGATGAATCTATGTATATCTGTTGGATGTATTATGATTTATGAGTGTGTGTGTAAGAGAGGCTGAATATTCCTGAAAGCAGGAATATAATCTAAACAAGAATTTATGAAACAGATTATAACTTAAACAGAATTTTTTTTTTAAGGAAATACTTAAATATTTATAGGAAAATATATTTCCCTAATGAAATAATACATAATATATTTCTGTAAGATGGGTAGTGACAAATTTGAAAAATAAATAAGTAAGTAAGTAACTAATTATGGAGATAGGCAACGCTTAGCACCTGTCTAGCTACATCTACCAGAAGAAGGGCTAGAAACATGGGCTTCTATGGCAGGGAAAGGGTATGTGTGTTAAAAACAAAGCATGTGTTACAATGCCCTAACACAAACGCTGCTCTTTTTTTACAAGTGTCACAGTGTCATACATAAGTACAGTGGTACCTTGGGTTACGAACGCCTCTGCTTACGAACTTTTCGGGTTACGACCAGATCTGGCCGCAAAAATTTACCTCGGTTTGCGAACTCCGCCTCGGGGTATGAACCAGATCCGTGGCCATTTTCCACTGTGACACGTGGTCCGCGGCCATTTTCCGGCCATGCCACGGGGTCCGCGGCCATTTTCCACCGTGACACGTGGTCCGCAGCCGTTTTTCCGCCCTTGACGTGTGGTCTGCGGATGCCGGAATGGGTTAACGGTAATTACATTGAACCTTATGGGAAAATTTGCTTCGGGTTGCGAACAAATCGGGTTGCGACCAGAGTCATGGAACGGATTAAATTCGTAACCCGAGGTACCACTGTACATAAGAGGCAGATCTTATGTTGCGATGACAAAATGCACATTTCATTATTCTGACAAAATTGGGGTTGGAAACCAAGTGCTCCACGTATGCATGGCTGGAAGCATAGACAGAAGGAAGACCCTGAGATCAGTAATCCCCTCAACAAACAGCAGACTAAAGACATGTAATGGTATGCAAGATTCTGTTAATGTAACCTTACAATAAAGTTAGAGCTAGTACTTCTGAGTGTGCTTCTTATCTGGGCTACCTTGCAAGACTGACATCAATCTTGCAAGTCTGAAACTACAGTATATCTCCCCCCTCACCTTTACAGTCCAAGAAACCAATGAGGGTCCCTTCTGAGATGTTTGCCATGCCCCCATTCCTTCTGAGGACTCAACTGCCACTTGTCTGACCATTGCCTAGTTTGTGGCTCTTCCTCTTGCCTCTCAAGGTCATTCTCACATACCATTACAAGACAAAAGAAGACACAAAGTAATTATCTATCTATACCCCACTGCCCATCGTCATAAGTAGATTATGAGGCACAAAAGAATCAGCATCTCTACAGTCACATTTCCAATAATTTTTGATTTTTTCATGTTGTTGCCCAATGGTTTGAGGCCCAGAGACAAATTCACTTCTTCCTTTATATACATTATCTGAGGGGTCATGGAGATGTATGGGTAGCCTCACCTACTTCTAGCTATGCATTGGATTACCCTGAGAGGAAGACCCATACTTACGTGCATAGTGGTGTTCTGTATTAGAAGGGAACATAAACCAATCAAAGTTATCTCCTTTGGAAGAACCCAATTCCTTACTTCAGGACTTGTGTAGGTGCCACAAATGGACATTCTAGCAATGGAAGCAGATCCACAAATTGTAACCCTTTGACTTAACTTTTCTTGCATCACATGACAGGATCTGAGTGTGATTTTGGGTCAGTTATTCTCTCTCAGACCAACCTATTGCACAGAGTTGATGTTATGGGGATAAAATGAAAGTCAATCTCTATGTAAGCCACCTTTAACTGCTGGACAAAATAGGGCATAAAACTAACTAACCAATTATCTCTAATGTCACAGAGCCAAAAGGTATGGAATATCATTATGGCTATCATTATGAAAGGAAAATCCTACTGAAGTAATAAATGGTGAAAAGCAGACATAAGACATTATTTTTTAGTAAGCAACAGGTAGTTCCTTAGCTTAAATACTGGAAACATTGTCCAATTCACCCTAGACTCTCCACAGTTGTCAGCATCAAGATTCATTATTGTTTAGGCCATAAAGCATCTGCTCTTTTCACTATGTATAGTAATTCAGTTTTGACTTCAACTCTCCTGCCAGAGTGCTCGTTTGTGTTTATTTATTTATCAGGGGATCAGCATTGTGACTGAAACTTTATTAGCAAGTTTCGTAAAATCTCATCATTTCATGCTTCAGCTGAGCTATAGTACTTAAAGTATAAGCAAATTGCTTAGTAAGTTGTAGTCGAGACTAACGGTTATGTTATGCTGAGGAAACTGGATTTAAAGGCAGGTCTCGATGACACAGTGCTAGACCACTACAGGTTGTGACTTACAGGCCATCATTTAGACTACAGTGTGCTGGATTCACCCAGACATTCACTGCAGTGCATACAGTACATATTCAGTTAATATACTGAGTAAATGGGCAATGGTGGACAAAGAAAGATGGACAACAGTTTGATTTATGGTCAATGTATTGATCAGTAGGCACTGCATTCCTATGCATGTCTTTTCAGAAGTCACATTGAGTTCAATGGCTCTTAGTGATAAGATTATATAGAAGAAATTTTCAGATTTCTATATTACAAGGATCTCAGTATTTTCTGAGGTCTTGAGGTTACTGAAGGGTTAGATAAGTTGCCTTTTCTTTTGCTTGTTTTTCTTTAATATTTAATTCTATCCCAGACTTTATAAGCCTAGTACCTTTAAAATTTGTTAGGATCACAATTAGAAGAATAATCAGCCAATATGGCCAATAAGCTGATCTATTCACTGGCAAAAGAAAAGTTTATCTTCTGAATGTTCTTGTTCATTGCCTATTCCAACAACCGCCCAAGCTGAATGGCTTACTGATTAAAAATTGTTTCCATGTTAATTAGCTGATGCTTTCTTTGATTAACCTGGCAATTAAATAGATTAAAGGTGTGATTATTTTCTGGAGGAATAGTAAATGTAAAATGCGGTATGATGGTGACATTACCCAAATCAAGGCAGTGGAAAGAAAGTAAGTGTGCCCATTCAGAACAGTATTCCACATTTCAAGTGAGAATTGCAAGGTTGAATAAACTGAATAAATTTAATTTTCTGTCATGATTACATGTTTTGCATTCCCCTTTTCATAATTCTGCCCTAGTTCTCCTTGAAATGTGTGCATGTTTATGTGCAGGAGAGAGAGACCAAATGTGTATATATTTGTAGTTAAAAAAATATTTATCTACCAACCCATCCTAGACTGTTATGCTAGATTATGATTCATAACCTTAAATGGGAGGTGTTCAAACTGCAGTATATTGATTCAGGATGATAAGGAGGAGGAGGAGGAGGAGGAGGAGGAGGAGGAGGAGGAGGAGGAGGAGGAGGAGGAGGAGGAGGAGGATTAAAAATTCTGTATCTTTCTCTCAAAATGTTATATCTGTCTTTGGGTGAGTTTCAGAACTGCAAATGAGGACTTGTCTATTGAGATTCACAGAAATCACATTCCCTACTGTACCTGAATAGTCCCACTCTTTTTCATGGTGTGCAACAGAGGATTATATATAATTACAACTGGAAAAAAAATGAAAAATTTCTCCATTAGGATTCTTTACTTTTATATTCTTAATTCAATAAGAAAACAGTATGGAAGAAAGTCAAGAACCTGCAAAAATGTACTTCTTTCTGAAGCATAAGGAGCAAGGAAGGTCTGAGGAAAGAAGAAAAGAAATAGATAAGTGGGCATCTCTCAATTTGACCTAATTTTCTTTTTTGTGATATAAGTTACTTGTCACATTGAGATTCCAATGTATCCATTGACTCCACATAGAGGTGAAGGGGTTGAAGTGTTCCAAAAAAGCAGGATAACATACTGAACTGGCACTTTTACACATTATAACATTTTCTTCCCTTAAGATGACTGGAAATGAGATGCAGCGGATGCTTGATTATTAAAGAGTAAAGTTAGTATTACTGCCTTATTCAGGCTTCCACAAATGTTTTGGCTTCCAATTTTCACCAGTCCCAGCCAGCATGGTTAATTGTTATGGCAGAGGAGAGAGCATACAGAAACAAGAGGAGAGAACCAGACTGAGAAGACTGCCTTGGGTTATTGTTAATCTTGTTATGTTGGTTATTATTATTCTGACTAAATTAAATTGTCATTAGCATTTTTCAGATCCCAACATATTCTCATGGCTGGAGATTCGGTATGTCTTTGCTTTGCGCAGGAGGCATGCATGCCATCTAATTAATGGGCCTGGCCTGGAATAGAGCATGTTCCCTCCTTGTACACATTAATTATGTGTACAATCTTCTGAAAACTGCTATTGTGCGGAATGTAGCTCTTCATTCAGCCTGATGAAGAGTTTGGTGTACCACTTTAGGCAACATCTATTTCTTCTTGATTATTCACAATATTCACTTGATTTTGAAAACCACATCTGTGTGTCTCATATGATCAAACAATACAAGCACAATTTTTTTCCCCCAATTAATTACAAATGGCTTGCTGAGAAGGAAAAAAATCAATATAGAAGCTGCCTTCGGCCTGTTAAATGGAACAAATATTTAATAACGTTTCAAATAGCATTGCTCGCTAACAGTAAACATCCCAGCAGAATACTGAAGTTGTAATTTTTTTGTGATAGTAGGTTTAATGAACTGAGCAGCAGGTTTTTGTTGTCTCTTCATTTGCTTCCCTCTTCCCTAGATGCATTAAACTCAAAGTTCTCATCAAAAGAGAAAAAAATAATTTTAACAATTTTGTTTATATTTCAATAATTATTGTTTGTCTAGGGTTGCTACATCTGGGCTGCCAAAATCCAGATGACCACATCATGGCAGAGAAGTTAATTTTTTTCTGGGTTTATCTGCTCCCATCTAGTGGTCTTCTGGATTTGGGCAGCTCAAATATGCAACCCTATGAAAGTTAAATCTTCTCACACTCCCACAGTCGATTTTTAGATAGGAAAGGCAAACATTATCAGAATGGTGTCCATCTCTTCCAGAATCCATTGAGAGCAAAATAACTGATTTCATGTAGGCATTATTTCCATTTCTAGTGTAAAAGATCTGTTAATGCTAAGTCCACAGAATTCATTTAAATTAGCCATAGATCTGGACCCATGTTTTATGGAATTGTTTATTTGGACATTGCATCCTGTTATAACATGACATTCCTGCATAGTGTGACCATCACCAGAGATATGTCAGATGTGCCAGGTAAGCAGTGAAGGAAAGTGTGCTTTTATTTTCCTCTTGGATGGGAGTATTTTGTTTTAATGAAACTTTGAATGACCTCTCAGGTTGTTTTGTGAAGCAGTTCTTACTTCACTTGGTTCTCTGTTTCTTTTGTCTTCTCCAAAATCTCCTCTGGTGTTTGCCGTATTTGGAAAAGGTTTCTAGCAGCTGCCTGAGCAGAAGCCTTTTTTGTTTTCTGCAAGTGACAGTAAACTATGCAGAGGTAAGAGGCAGTGAAGAGATTGTGAAGTGACATGAAGTGCTTTTTTGAGGCAAATCCTGTTGCTTCTCTGCCTCAGAAATGGAGTTCCATAGTTTTAGTTTTGTTAAGGTGAATCTAAGCAGTCTCATCCAAAACTGATCTCCTTTACATGTGAGGGAAGAACATCAGGCTTAATCTGTCCCACCCATCTGGCGTGTCTATTACATAGGTTCTTCAGCATGACACTTTTCCCTGTCCAGAGCTTTGCCCTTTCCCCAAGCAATTTGCATGCAAATATGGTTTTATCTTTGCTTTCTTGCTCCTTCCCAAATGATGATGGTTTTTTTTTTTACTTATTATTATTATCTAACAATATTTACAAGCTGACCAACTCTGTTATGGGACTGCTGAACTTGGTTAACAGAGAGACTTGCTAGCTGGAGAGAGATGTTTCAAAAAATTCCTGTTGCTTTGAAGTGGTTCTTCCCACAGCAGAATGACACCACTGAGAATGGGGCTTGAGATCACCTCCATGATATCATCTGTCAAGAAGTGGGGAAAGCACTTATATCCCCCCCCCATTACTTTAGAAGAAAGATAAATCTTTAAATTCTAGTATATGATGTACCTCAGATTTCATTTTGTCTTGCATGAAAGGAAAAATCCACTCACTTCTAGTGCTATCATATTCAGTAAAATCAGCCTGAATGAATGAAACAGCCCACCTATTTAAACTGAATGCTTTCTTCTAACACTTTATCTTTCCACAATGAACCTGAACTTATGAGTTATGGGTCTCTCACATGAGAAAAACATTACCCTCATCCTTCATAGGTGAGAGACTCTGCACTCAATCTGAATTTCTCCTGCTCTTGTTCATAATAAAACTGAAGGCTTGTCTTTCTAAAAGGGAAACCTGTGAGCAAAGTGATGAATGCCACCAATATATCCCAAGTGGACCTACAAAGCACCATCAAATAAAGAATTTCAAAGTGAAAATGCTGTTCAGTGGATAATGCAATACAGGTAGTCCTTGACTTATGACTACAATAGGGACTGGAAAATTCATTGTTAAGTGGTGCGGTTGTTAAGCAAGGCATCAAGTGACTGTACTCACTTTTATGACTTTTTTGCAGTGGCCATTAAGTGAATCACATGGTTAAGTGAATCATGCAGTTCCACATTGATTTTACTTGTCAGAAACTGGCTGGGAAAGTCGCAAATGGCGATCACATGACCCTGGGATATTGCAATCATTGTAAATACATGCCAGTTGCCAAGAGCCCAGATTTTGATCACATGACAGTGAGGATGCTGTGATGGTTATAGGTGCAAGGACCAGTTGTAAGCCACTTTTTCCAGCACTGTCGTAACTTCAAACAGTTGCTAAATGAATGATTATAAGTCGAGGACCACCTGTACTGAGTTCTTCAGACAAGTGAATGGATAAATAAAATTAAGTTGTATTACCTTCAATTACATTGTTTGTTGTATGAAAAAGGAAACAGAAATCCAATAGGCTAGTACTTATATTTATTCAAAATTTATTTCCAGTGACTTCAGTGTAACTTGCTTTTTGATGAATATTCATCAGTCTCCATCAAGTTTTAGAAATATAGAAAGCTGTTTCATTAAGTTATACCATTGATCCAATCAGCCCAGGAGTACCAATACTATGAGGAGGTCTCTAAAGTTTCACTCAGACTTTTCTAGACCTATTTTGAAATTCTGACTATTGAACCTGAGGCCCTCCAGTAGGCAAAGCAAAGAGGATGTTTTGTGTGTGTTTGTTTATTCCATTTATCTCCCCTCCTCCATTACAGCTCAATGATCACCCTTTCCTGCTCCATTCCCAGGTATTTTTATAACATTTCCCACATTCCATTCCCCTTCACCTTGGCCTGAATCATTGAATTATCTATATGGACAATTGGTAAATATATCAGTATCTCCTATGAACATTGTACTTGTATATGTTCTGATACAGAAGTTAACTCTGTCTCAGATGTACTGCTAGAATGTCCTCTATTTATTAAATGAAGGACAGAAGTCATAACACCAATTCTTAATTGCTACTATGAGCAGAAGGTTATCATTTTTCTTCTAGGTGATCTAACTTCAACTATTAACAACAAGGTTGCTAAAATTTGAACAATAGCCATGGCTTGCAGAAATCACCCGGTGCCTCCCTTACACCATTGTTTCAGGCATTTCTGTATAAATTTTATTTTATTGTTATTTTATACTTCTCTTTTATATTTGATGTATTTTAATATCATCTTTTATATACTGCATGTGCTTGAGGATAAACCCATCTGTGGATAAGCTGAACCTCAAATTTTTAACCAAAACACCATAAAAAATGTGCCACCTGCAGGTAAGATGACCCTTGACATTTTCATATCCTTTAATTTTCACAATTGGCTTATTCATGGGTGGTACATTTTTCATGGTATTTTGGTTAAAAATTTGAGGGTTGGCTTATCCACCGATGGGCTTATCCACAAATATATACAGGATATATGGGTAGCTTTAAACAGTATACTTGTGGATAAGCCCATCTGCAATAAGCTGAACTCAATTTTTGGGGTGTATTTTGGCAGCTAACATTTTTTTTTACTTTTCCATGAGTATATGCAGTATATATGTGTGTGTGTGTGTGTGTATAGTATGTGTGTGTGTGTGTGTGTATGTGTGTGTGTGTGTGTGTAGATAGATAGATAGATAGATAGATAGATAGATAGATAGATAGATAGATAGATAGATATAGATATATATAGATATAGATATGTGGGTCTTGGGTCTTGAACTGTAAAATAAGTAAATAAATTAATATCCCATCATTTCCTGCAAAAGGAATCTGTATAAAACAAAGGGCATAGCCAGATGGTCATACTGAAGTCCTAACCGTCAGCCTTTCAAACAGCAGAAAAGTATGTGTGGCATAAAATTTACTGACCCAATTTCCAAGCCCTAATTTGCCCCAGCAATGAGGATGGCAATTGAAACAGCACTGACACCATGTTCAGACATAGCCTGGCTGATGAGGAGCAGAGCAGGGACCTAAGGTGAAGGAGAAGGAAGCAATGGATCGCAAGCAAACTCTAACATTAGGTAACGCTGCAAAAGAATGGCAATCAGTCCAATTCTGTCCTCATGAGCAACACCCCGAAAGGGTCAGAATTGAGTAAACCGTTAGTGTCTCCCCCTCCTCCCCCCAAGTAATAATAACAGTAAAAAGTATGATCATGCAAAACCTGTGGTTGGTACAAACAAAAGAAAATCTGTTACACACCCACTGGTGACAGAATCAGCATTATACAACTTTCAGAGCTCATAGTAGTGATTCAGTGAGTTTCCAGGCTACATCATTTCTGCCCAGCACTATGGTGTGTGTGTGTGTGTGTGTGTGTGTGTGTGTGTGTAAAATCTCCTTTTACATTTCTGAGGGTACCAACAGAATTTCTATTAGGATTGCAACGTATACCATTGGATGTCAGAGGGCTGCTGGATGGAAAATGTTCCTCATGCTCTAGGATGAAAATGCTCATTACTGCTTTGCACCAAAAGTGTTTTATTGGCTTAAGACCCTCACTGTTCTCCCATGAGAGAGACAAACTCTTCATCCAGAATTAAAACTAAAATTAGATTTAGTTACAGCTAGACTTCTCTGAATTGGCTATCAGAGTTTGTTGTCTGGGTTAGGGTGTTCACATGGTACAATGACTTCACCTACCTGATTGACCATGTCATGTAAACCAAACTGATATGTGGGGAGATAATCTGCCACAGTATGTATGTATGTATGCATGCATGCATGTGTGTGTGTGTGTGCATATGTGCATACACATGCACAAAACACACACAAACATACAGTGTTTGTTTATAAATCATACAGATAGGTAGCATAGTTTCTGGAAAAGGAGGGACTGCTTTAAAGACTTGCAGACAGCTACCCTATTTGCTGCCCCACATGTCCCAAAATACCTCCAAAATGACACACACTCCTACTAAATAATCTTTTCCATTTGCAAGGTGAGGCCATCAAACTCACTGTCCATATATATTAGCCAGGATCCATCCATTATGCTAAGCAGTGATATAATCTGTTTAGTCTTCATTTTGTATGTTGTGTAAAACCAGTTATTGTGGTTTACAGACCATGGTTAGGGCTTAGCATATTGCACAAACTCAGCTAGTTGTGCTTTATTCAGAAAAACATTTGAACAAAGCATGGGTTGATACTGGGGTTCCCAATGTGTGACCAGTGTGACTGCAGATATCTTACTTGAAACCTATTAGCCCCACCACACCCCCTTTCCTTGTGATTGGAAAGCTGCAAAACGTTCCTGAATCATCAGCTTCCTAAATCATCTTTATTTCCAAGGATGCCCTTAGAGAGGCACTTAGAGGCACTTAGGCCCCACAGGCTTTCTTAGAAAATAAAAACGTTGAGTGGTTGGAACTTATTTATGAATGTGTCCACTGACCAAGAAAAGTAATTAAGTGAGGGTTAATAGGGAGTGTCAGTGCATTGTTAGTTCACTACTTACGTAAGCTTTAAATGCTAAAGCAGAGAAGGACCACTGCCAAATCAGAGACAAATAAGAAGAGACAGTGGTAAAAGCTTGCTAACCTTTCTTCAAACTTCAGATTGCAATAAAACATCAATGGCATATATCCAGAACACTTAGAGGAAGGAAAAGGTTGATTTTTTTTTTCCTTGTAGTTCTTTTTCTTTAGTAATCCTAGGCTTCTGAAAATTGATGGCTGATTAACTGCAACTTATCTAGGAAAAGTGGACTTAACCCTAAATTACACAAGTGACCTACAGTAATATGACCTAATGCGCCTTTGAAAATAAGTAAGAAATTTTGGCTGACAGAAAATGTGGCTGTACAGTATTTGTCCACAAAGCTAAATATTCTTACCAGATTATACCAATTCTATTTCATCAGAAAGTTTTTCCAGTGTGTTTCTGGGCCTCATTCCATACACTATCTCATAAACCCCTGTTGTTATTTTTTAACAAAAGCTCAAGGTGCTTGTGTTGATATGTAAAACTCAGTATGGAAATTCTGGATGGTTTGGAACCAGGATATCTGGCAAATTGCTTTCTGTCTTATGGTCCTCTCAGAAATTAAGGTGGGGAGGCATCATGGAGTAGACCTGAATCTGAGCTTTTCCTTGTTCAAGGTCAGATCCAGTCATTGTATTTCTCACATTTGTGTCCAATATCTTTTCACATTTTCACAAGACTACTATGCATGATAAAATGTCCCTTCATCTTTTTTTTTTTTTTACATTTCCAACAGCAATTAGAAGTACCTGTATAGACCTTAGACAATTTCTCTGGCATTATATACCAACAGTACAGCATTTTATAACAGTTCTCTTTTAAAATGTAAGACATTGTGAATTTTAAACCTTTTAACCACATTCTCTCCTGTCACCCCTGTTTTCCAACTGGTAATTAGGACTTTGACAGAATTACCCACCTATTATGTCTGATGGTGGACTAACTGAATAGGTTCATCTTCCCTGTGTGGTTGGTGGCACTAGCCAAATCTATAGCAGAGAGTGATCTGACCATAACAAAAGGCAGATGTGAATGCCCTTCACCTCTGATCACATTGCAACCCAAGTCAAATGTGTGGCCTTACACATGAGTCAAGGCAAGAGATTTGGGACAAATCCTTAGTTTTTATAGTGGCCATGAACTCCTGAGCCATTCAGACCCCACCAGGGAAGGGAGATTGAAGTCCCCCAGGTCCATAAGCCTAGAGACCTCCACTGCCACCTCAGCAGTGAGATCTAGGAGCTATGCAGGAGGGAGAACTGAACAACAGCAGTCCCCATTTGTCCTTGTTGCTGAACTTTAAGAATAAGTTCTGCACCCAGTTATTGAGAGGACAATGTCTCTAATAGTCTGTAGAGCTTTGCAGCTGATAATAGCCAGTCTACCTCCCCTGCCCTGAATGATTGCTTTCAAACCTGAAACCTGGAAAGGTACATTTCAGAGATGGGAATCTCTGCCAGAGAGAAGGGTGTCCAAGGGCCATGATGAAAGAACATTGGGGTATGTTTTATTATTTAGTTAACTGATATCCTGGCTTGTAGGGCCAATTCACCATCACTGAAGTAGAGATCACTGCCATGATTTTCATCCTACTGTGCTGATAATATGTTTATCATGACACAATTTGTGGGGAGAGGGAATAGCATGATTCCTTCCATGCGACCAAGAAGATAGCATTCCTGAGAAAAATTGCCACATGCTTGGTCCTATTCATCTCATTTTTTCATGCATGTGGTAGCGTACGGATATCTAAAGTTCAATCAACAACCCAACTGAACTGGCTTACAGTCATTATTTAAATGACTGAACAGATAATTCCTTACATTATCATAATAAGGTAGCACCAATTAATTCTGAGTTCCTAGTGAGTTTACTAATAAACTAATCTTCCTCACAGTCAATACAGATGTGTCACACTGGGGAAAATTATTTTTAAAAAGCAATGTACTATTTCATTAAATGGTGACACTAGTCAGTTGCCCACAATGACGTGTTGTTCACTCAGTACCTGGAGACCAAACTCAGTTAGCATCCAGCTTATTGAACGAACTTCAGGAAAGGCAAAGTCTATGCACACAAATCAACAGAATTTACAGCTCTCTATGTAAAAAGATTTCCACTAGACTGTCTTGGCTATACAAGTAGATTTTCTAATGCCGTGAGTAGTATTTGAAGACTGATTCTAATTTAAGGATGGCAAATGTCATTTTAGGAATAAAAGGGTAAGTAGTGTGTAGTAGCTGATACTACTCTTTCATTCTGAGAAATACTTTTATTTAAATACTTGCAATCTTTGATTTTATATATGGCTAACTGTATTTGAAAGTTAAAGGTGACTAAATCAATTCTAATAAATAACGAGTAACACTGAGGGTTTGTTTCATGAAAAAGTAGGTCTGATGGCAGAATTCCAAGTCCCCCTCTTAGATTTATTCAAAATTAAATTGTCAACCCCTCCTTTATACTTAGAAAAGAATTGCAGTTTCAGCTTATTCTTTAAGTGGTCCCACAATGCAAAGTTCTTAAAAACAGTTTTCTTGTTTTTATATGTGCATTCACATTGCTTGAGAGAAAATGCCCAGAGTCATTGGGAATAGGGTGGTGTACACATTTAATAAATAACAATAACTACAACAGCAACAACTAAAAGATACTTTTCTGTCCTACATTAAATGAAGACTAAGCTAGACGCATCAACCAGTTTCTACAACCTTTATTGCAGGCCATTAAATGGGGCAGTATTTGATAGAGAAAAACAAATCTAGCAATGTCAGTCATCAATTCTTCTTTTGCCCAACTGTACTTTCGTTTTGGACCATTTCTGTATTATTCAATTATTGCAGCTTAAACAAAAACAACATTCTATATAAAATATTGAATGTTGGGGTTCATTTGGCAATGTAATCATGATTCTAAATATGAAAAAAAGAAAAAAAATGTACGTATGTTAGCAATGGGAGTTGAGGTAAAGTTACATTATGTGAAACATTTATAAGTAATGTGAGTTAAATACCTTTCAAAAGTTTTAAAAGAAAGGCAGGAAATGCAACAGCTTTAGCTCTGACCAACAATAAAAAAAGACAGACGACAATTGCAAAAGATGTAAATAAATTTTCTTTGCCCACTTTAGTGTTAGCATAATTTATTTTTTGCTCTTGTTTTCTTATTCAGTTGTAGCAAGACATCTTCTTGAAACAGAGAAGCTCTTTTCCCCCTTGTCTTATTCAGAGGGTGTGTGTCTGTGTGTGTGTGTGTGTACAATAAACAAAAACACAAACAGTGTATTATATTTTTATGATATAAGCCCCACCAACTCTTTTTTTCCTGCTGAAAATATTACATTCATATTACTATGTTCCTACAGTAACATAACTATGTTACTGCTGTTTGCACATTAAAACTGCTAGAATTCATAGAAGAAAGTTGGTTGAAATGTGTACTTCTATTAAGTTACTATATTCTCTCATTAAGTTCAGGAAATTGTTTCTCCAATTATAGTTGACACCTACATGATTTAAATGGGCACTTGCTGTCACAAGAATAAAGTGTTGGGAGTAGGTTAATAGGACAGGTCAAGCTGTTGAACTGTTCAGCTTTACTAAAGACAAGTTATAAATGGAATTTAAATAATACTGGGGATTGTTGTTGCCTGTTTTGTAACAATATGCAGAATAACATTTCCAATATTGGAAAAGCATTGATGATGAAATCATTGCACAGGCACTGTAATCACTTTGAATTCCAACAATTCATGAATAAAATGTTCTGATATGGCAAGAATGGGCACGTTAACTAATTTGACTAAGATTTGTTTAAAGCAGAAGAAAAATGGCTTTACTACATACCGGAATACCTAAGTAGCACTACTTTGAAATTTATTAATTTAATGTGATTCTTCCTCTTCCTCTTCCTCTTCCTCTTCCTCTTCCTCTTCCTCTTCCTCTTCCTCTTCCTCTTCCTCTTCCTCTTCCTCTTCCCCTTCCCCTTCCCCTTCCCCTTCCTCCCCTCTCCTTCTCCTCCTCCTCTTCCTCCTCCTCCATTAAGGCTGACTGATTCCAATAAGACTCTGTGTAGCTTACAAAATATCAAATATATAATTAGAACACAGTTAAAAACATGCCATAACAAAGAATAATGTCCAAATAAAACAATAATAATAATATTTTTAAAACATGGGGGGGGGAATGACAGGGACTCACAATCACCCTAACTCCAGGCCTGGGATCCAAGCTAGATCTTAAAGAACTTCTAGAAAATTTGGACAATGGAAACCATATGTATCTCCAGGTGCATGGTGTTCCAGAAGACAGGGGTTGTGACAGAGAATGCACACTTCCTTGATCCCACAAAATGACAGCATTTAACTGAGGGTTCCTGAATGTACTAGCCAGGCAGAAATAATTGGAAACAGTTGGTTCCCCAGATAAGTAGTCCCTATGCCATGGATGGCTGTATAAGTGATGACTAACACTTTGTTTGCATCCAGAGGCCAGGTGGCAACTAATGCAACTCAGGGAGCAGTGATGCCCATTGGCATAACAAGAAGTGCCCATTACTGCCTGCACCTTTGAATTTTGAACCAGTTGTAGCTTTTGGATAGTCTTCAGTGGCAGCTTCATGTACAGCACATTGCAATAATCCTATTGCAGGGTGACCACAGTGTGAGCGGCCCTCTGAAGGTCCTCCCAGTCAAGGAAAGGGTGCAACTGGCCCACAAGATGAACCTGCGTAAAGGCCCTCCTTGCCACAGCTGCCATCTGCTCTTTGAGCAGTAGCTGTGAGTCAAGGACAACCCTAAAGTGACACACTAGTCTCAAATGAGGAAGTGCAATTCCATCCAAGATCAAAAGTGAAAATGTCCCCAACTCAGATGGCCCAAATGGCCACAGGATTGAGCCAAAGTCTATTCCTCCCATCCAGACCTGAACAGCTCCAGACACTGAGTTAGTATGTAGACAGCTTTGCCTGCACAGGCTGGAGTTAAGAATGTACAGTTGGATATCATCTGCGTACTGATGATACTGAACCCTGAACTGACCAGTGACCTCACCCACTGTAGCAGCAATCCCAACTATTCCCACCAACTTCAGCCAGATGGTCTCATATCTGGTTATCTGTGAAGCAAAGCTTCTAAGAGCCTTCAGTAGCTTGGGGGGTCTCAGTTAATGCAAAACCCAAAACCTAGTTAGGCATATTTCTGAAAGGGGAACAATCTCCTCTGAGCCCACCCAAGTTTTGGTTATGCACACTTGGTCAGCACCCTCATCCACAATCAGGTCATGAATGAGGACAGGTTTATTACACAATGACCTGGCATTCAAAGCAGCAGCCAAAGCCCAGGCCACCAAGGATCTGGTTACCTGACCAAGACAGTGAATATTGAGGAGAAGACATTGAATGCTCTCAAACAACATGCCTGATGTCTCTGAGTGCAGTCCACCCTCAGATTCCTGCCGTATCTACCCTTGCCCACAACAGTACTAATAATGACATGTGCCCTCTCTTCTCCCCACAGTTCCCTTCCAGCCCTGGTTCCTCTGTCCTAGGACCACCCATCAATGTCTTGCCCCACCCAACAACACACCTATACAAACCAAACAACAAACACCCAACCCTACCCACCACTATTGAGGCTTGCTTGGTCCCACATAAAGTCCCAAGTGTGATGGACTGGAATGGAGGAAGGGGGGTGAAAACGGTGCTCTTGTCTCCAGGGCAATGCTCTGGAGATAAGTGGAGAAAGCTGGTGCATCCCTAAACATTCCAGAAGATAGTAGAGAGTTGTGCCTGGGAACTACTGGTCAGTCTGAAAAGATTCTGTAATTAACCCCTAGCTAATAAACCTTGCTGATTGAACCTACATGGTCTCCAGGAGTTCCTTGGGCTAGGCCTGACACCAAGCCCCTTATCAGCTGCTCTCCTCCCAGCACGCTGCAGCTGTAAGTTGCCTGGACCTCCCAGGGAACCCCTATAGTTCTGCTCTAAACCCCCAGCTCCCCCTTCCTCCAATTTGGGCAAGCAATTAAACATCCAGATCACTGGGTAGCTGACCATGTCCCAGAACTTTAGGTCCAGAGGTGAGGCCCTGACAGGATGATTGCCTATATTCCATATTTCTGTCAAGGTCATCTCTCTTACACTCTACCATGGGGGTGCTAGAGACCTACCTATCAGAAGGAGAGCCCCTAGCTGGACTGAACATTCCCTAGGCTGGTGCTCCCAACAGCACCCCAACTCCTCACTGCACCAGGTCTTTGTGCAAGAGAACAAAGGGGTGGTGGTGTCCAACCAAGTCTCTCTCACTGCTAGGCCTTTCTTGGCCATCAGCCTCCTTGGAGTCGACCTTGCTTCCTTGGCCTCAGCTCTAACCATGTTGGTCTCACTAACTACTCACCCAGCCATTCTGGTCAGTAGCTCCATCTCCTCCACCATCCACTTTGTTGGAGCCCTGCCTCATCCAGCTAGTTTAGGGACTACACCACCTCCAGCCATTCCCATGGTGTCATCTGTCCTTTGCCAGCTTCTGCAGCAGTATCCCAGGACAAGACCCCATCAGCTCCTCACATTTCCAGCCACTCTAATGCACGGTGCCTGGCATGACACTGGTCCGTTGGTCTGCCAGCTCACTGGTCACTGGACTTGGTGTCTGGTGTCCTCTGATTCTACCTCTTCCAGTTCTGATGCCAAATGTTTCCAGGACCTGCCAGAACTCCAGCCTCAGCCATCAACTCCAGATGATGATCTTCATCTTGCTGCTGCCTTCTATCACTCCTCTCACCAGTGGCTCCATGAAATTGCAAGGAGTTCCTCCCCATGTCACAAACTACAAGCATGCCCACACACCCAGAAGACAACTAACCTGCAATCTACAAAAACAACAAAACACAATGAGCTCCTCCAAGCCCAGCTATGCTTCTGGACTCCATCTTGTAGATGAAAATAATGTTCTAAGAATAATCTGGGAAGTTAGTTTTTGCCCCTTTTATATTTCTGGAGTGATGAAAGTACTTGAATTGATTTAAAAGGAATAAGTAGTCATTATATAATATTTGGGGCTTTTGATAGTATAGAAGAACTATCGACGCTGCCTTGAGTCAAATTTCAATGTCATTCCCAGCAAATACAACTTAACTGCTGAGCTTATAAAATCACAAGCTGAAATTGCATTTTGTTAATCCAGAGAGTTCATATCCCCAAATCTCAGATCATTACAAATCTTCAGTAAAACTTAGGATACAAATGCAGATTACTTGCATTTGATTGCTTTCGGTGGCACTTTCTCCTTAGCAACTATGGTCTTCCAAAGATGTTCAACATTAGTAAACAGCTGACATCACACCTCATATAATGAATTTATTGTAGCATGAATAAACATAAAAACACTTTGCTGCTGTTAAAAAAAAAAATCATCTGGAAATAACTTACACTAATGACGTTCCCCAAACAAAATATTAGAAAACTTGATTTTTGCTAAGGTCCATTGAAATTTTGTTCTGTGAAGTACCTGTGAAATATTTATTCTTCTCCAAAGTTCTCAAGTTCAAAACTTTAAAATAATTCCTTCCTCAACAAGACTCTGTCTGTGTTTGTGTGAACTATGTATAAATCTTGCATTGTAAAGACTCTAACTAATGGAGCACACCAATTTCTTTATATTAGGCCTGTGCGAATGAGATTGGATTAGATCCAACTCTGAGATTCAAAGAAGATACAATTCAATTAGAATCTGCAATTTCAGATTCAAGGACAAGTGATTTGATCTGAGCTGCTTCAAGATTAGAGAGTTGGGGGGTTGGGAAAAAAAAGAGATTCTTTCATTAGCTACAGTATAATGGGAAAGCAGGAAACATATTGCAATTGCTTCATTTTTTATTCTATTTTTGTTTGTTTGTTTGTTAAAATGGATTAGGAAGAGCAGGGATGGTAGACTCTTTTCACTCTGTAAAGTATTGGCAATATAGTTTCAAGGATTTCCCTTCAATCATTGTTGGAACTAAAAGTAGCAGGAATGAGGAAGGGAACAGCACAGCAGCCTCAACATTGTCCAGCAAAGAATCCAAATTGGACTGACCCAAAGCAGAAAAACCAAAAAATTTGTGAGGCATTAAAAAAGAAAAAAAAAGGCATTTAAAGTCACCTGACTTGATAGGCTGCTTTAAAGTATGCTGCTTCAGTTTACATATGTTCTTTAACATGGTGATTGGATTGTAGCTGCATCAAAGTGAAGCTCTCCTTTGAGGGTCTGCACAGACTTAATCTAGTTCCAGGAGGATTTCAAATCCTCCTTACATCTAGTAAAGTAGATCAGTTGTAATATGAATATTATTACAACTACAAATAGGACCTTGAGGTCTAGGGACAAGAAATAGGATGTGTAAGGAAACATTACATTGCATTCTAACCTCATTCCAGCTTCTGATATGAGATCCAGCTACCCAGGCATTCTGTCCCACAGCATCCCTTTTCCCATTTTTTTTTTTCTTTACTAACAATATTCAACTTTCCATGGTTGCAGAAACTGCTTGGACCTCATTGGACCATTGTCTTTGCCTTCTTATGGTTTTAAAATGTCTTTATTTCTGCATTCTGTCCCTTCTTTCTTATGTCTCAGTATTAGAGGAGGTGAATGAATAAATCATAGTTCTCCCCATCATTTGCTAGGGAGATTTGCTGAGATGTCTATTGAGTTGTATGGGGTTCCTTTCAAGTGTATAGAATTACTGTGACATCTGTAAGTGCATCTAGCTATATTTGAAGATTGAGCATTATGCCAGACATGTCTGCAGTCAGATCCAGCCTAATTCAGGAAGTCTTGTAATGGCCCAAACCAGGACCCTTACAATTTGTTTCTAAGATAAAAGGTTCATTCAGTGATTCCTCGTCCTCCTCCGCTGATTAAAAAAAAAAAAAAATCCTCCAAAACGCAAGGAATTCTGGGCAGTTAGATTCATAGTGCCATGACTGCTTCCAAACCTATCGAATACAATAAATATATTCAGCCTAATTTCCTTAAATTGCAGCCTTTATTTATTTATTTAGCATATTTCTTTGCTATAGTAATCCAGGAACAACTCCAGCAAGTTTATGGCTTTCCTCCAGAGGTTGGAGAATTTGTTAATGAAGGCATTAGAGGCCCCCACTTCTGTCCAATAATCTTTCTACATCTGAAACAGGTTCCTGTGGATCGCCAGCCATTGCATCTAATTTGCATCTGTTTTGGAGGGATTACATATCCACATCAGGAACCTGTCTGCTTGCTGCAAGGTGTGTGGCGAGGGACATAGCAGCATGTGTAGAATTGTGGATCCTAAAGGTCTATCCTCACAGACTTATGGGTCAAACCTGTCTTGCAACTGTGTGAAAGCACTGATCAGGTTTTGGACTTTAAACACAGTGGGCTTCAATTTTTTCTGACTAAGTATCTGAAGCATACTGTGAGAAGTATCTGAAACCCAAATATTGGCTAGTTGTTGTTTTTTTTCCCCTCCCTTGTCATTGTTTCCCAGTTCCTTTGCCTTTTTCATTCTTGGATATATCTCTCAAGGATCCAAGAGAGGATTTGCTTCATAAATATATTTTTGATTGTCACACTGTGTCATGTTGAATGTACGGATTTCTTACAGCAGCTTAAGCTGATATCAAGTACTCCTTCTAAAAATTTAGGATTTAAATCCTTAACAACAACAACAACAACAACAAAACCAATAAAGTTGGCCTTATAAATTCTTTGTGTGTTTACCCTGTGATAATTATTTGTGGCTTTTAGTGTTTTTTATCTTGATTGTTATTCTTTTTATACCATCTTGTAAAAGAAAGTTAAATGGATGCATTTAAAGTATAATAAGTAAAATATGATTGATGGATTGATTGATTGAGTTTGCTCTGGAATTTCTCCTCCTCATTTGGATTAGGATTTTTTTTCCTTCCATGTACATTACTCAAGTACATGATCTCAGTCAATCATGGGTCACATAATAAATGACTTACTATGACAATTGTATGAAATCATTTAGACCTGAATATATATTACAATTACTGGGAGGAAAAAAAAGTCAGTTCCAAGGATGGGCAACTTATATGGATAAATACTTTCAAAGAAGTTAAAAAATTGAAAGGAGTTCATTTTTCAATGCTGCCAACATTTTTCACCTTACAAGGCAAGTGATTTTGAGCTTCAAAAACAACTGTAAACTTACACAGGAAAGTTTGGACTTACACAGTATGGACACAACATTTCAGAAGTGCAAGATGGAGAACTAAACAGAACTGACCAAATTGGGGGTTAGGGGAACCTACAAATCCTTCATCATATTTTTTCCTGGATTGAAATTTATCCTCACGATGACAGAAAAGTTTTTGTTAGTGGAGTGGACTAATGGAATCAGTATTCTAGGGATGTTTGAAGGAACTGTGTGTTAAAAAACACCTTGACTGGATCTTTTTAAATACACAGTGAATAGTGTAACTGGATGCTATTCTCCCAATCTTATTATTATAATTTATTGAGAGGAGGAATTCATTTGCTGTCATTGTTTTCTCTATTTTTTAGATTCTGAAAAGTGCTCAAAATTTTAATATCAGAGCAATTTATGAATTTCTATTCTTTCTACTGCACTGACCTTTTCAGTATTCTGTGTTTAGACTAGTTGACCATTCTGTGTCTCCATTAATTACAGCCTTTCTCCTTAATGGAAAACAGGAAATACTGAGTAACCTTGGATTCTAAAGCATTTTAGGTTGTGATTTATTTAAACAGCATAATGGGAAAGAATATTTAAGGCTCATCTAGTGCTAACTGCTATTAAAAAATAGTATCCCTACTAGGATAACTAGGAACAGAGAGGTAGACTTGATCTACAGGGGCTCTTGCAAGTGAAATGTTTTAAAGATTGATATAATTAGATATTTTAAAAAAAACAACAGGCAAGTAAAATATCTGAGAGTAATTTTATTTTTGCCAGGCCTCTCTTCTTAAGAAGAATATAGTCCAGCTTATCCCATATCCAGCCTATGAGTTAGAGATTGGCATAATTTGAGTAAGCCAGCTGGGTAACTTTGGTCCTGTTACTCTCTCACAGCCCAACCCACTTCCCAAGGTTGTTGTTCTGGGACCCTTGTACACCTTGAGTTGTATAAAATAAATGCAGGTTATCAATTCAATAAACAAACAAATAGATGTAGGGCTATCAGATCTGGGTTACAAAAATCTGGATAGCCATTAGATGAGTTAAGGTTTTCTATATATCTTTGCTGCCATTTAGTGATCATCTGAATTTTTACACCTTGATTTCGTAGCCCTGAAATAATCACAGAGAGTCCGTTTTTTGTAGTGGTTAAAGCACCAGGCTAGAAACCGGGAGACCATGAGTTTGTCCCACCTTAGGCAGGAAAGTCAGCTGGGTGACTCTGGGCCAGTCACTCTCTCTCAGCCCTAGGAAGGAAGCAAGGGCAAGCCACTTCTGAAAAACCTTGCCATGAAAAGTGCAAGAACTAGTCCAGGCAGTTGCCAGGAGTCAAAAACTGAGAAGAAGACTGAATCTTAAGCACTCGGCATTTAAATAAACAAGCAAGTCTCTAGAAGTTTCTGTCTGATCAGAACACAGGCACATACATACAGGGGACTATAACCTAGTATCCTCTGTCTCCAGGAAGGAAGATCACTTGGCTAAATCCCTGATCAAACACACCTGGAATTAAACAACCTGAAAGGAATGTTTCCTGGCAAAAGAGCTGTTTGATTCTGGCAGAAGGAAAAAGAAACTTCAGCCTGTTCAGGATGGAGTTAGGTCTTCTGAGATTTATTCCATCTATCCTTGGCTTCTATATGCAGGAAGTAACCAGATAGACATTGGGCATGTATTACATTAATCTGGATATGCAAAAAGGCCTTCCCAAAACTTTTCCAAGCCCTTTTCCTCGGGGCTGAGTCTCCATTTTGGATGACCCTAATTGATGTCCCTTTGTTTACTTTACTCTTGAATCCTAAGCAACTTTCTCTACCCCCAACATCCAAAATTATATAATATAAACCAAGATACTCTGTATCTTTGATGCTGTGTGTTTCCTAATAAAGTAAATACCAGTGTTGGTGCCAAATTTTGTCTTGGGATTGCAATCTGCTATCTAGGCCTCTGAAGACTGGCTACAACTGCTGGGCTTAAATTGCCCTAGTGTTTTTCTTTTACTAGCAGAAAGTGGAAGGCATTTTCCTCCTTTCATCCTTGCTTTGATGTCCCTGATTGAGGGGAGGAAAAGTAGGTGGAGGCAGCAAGTATCACTGAAAACAATCACTGCTGCATTCACTCTGTAGTTTCTTGGCTGGGTAGGCAGAGCCCATGATGAGAGAGCAAGACCCTTACAAGGCTCACTTGAACTGCAGGTCCGGAAAAAGAGCTTTTCAGACAGAGGCCTCATCAGAGCCAAGCAAGACAGGCTTGACAGCAAGAAACGTGTTTTGTATGATACACCGCACAAAATGTGCTGTTTCTTTCCTTGGCTGTACCTGGTTTTTAGACAGTGTGAAAACAGGGTATATGGAGATTTAGCTGTCATACTAAGGCAATGCTTCATATAAACTCTGATAAAGCTTTCTTCCATTAATTGTTGGCTGCTGGCTTAAATGGCTTTAAAAGATGATTATACAATCTGGCCATGATTCCTATAATCACAAGCCATCTGTCGTGCAATGATCACCTGGGAAAATAAAATTAAGGTGCACATCAAGTTGCCCATAACTGTACTTCATGTATTATTAACAGAAGGACTTTTCTTTCTTGTTTGCCCTTTCCACTCCATTCCCTTAACAAGTTCTTATTTATTTGTAAATTACTCCATAACCAAGTTATTTACATTTTATTCTCAAGGCTTGAGTAAATGCATGGCTGGCTGATGTTTCCTTAATGTGAGCTAATAGTTATGGAGATGAACCTTGTTGATTGGTCCAACTCCAATGAACCAGATCTAAATGTGGTAGAAATCCTTTTAATACACATTCAGTTCTCCAGAGGCAAATGCTTGGGACTAAAGGACTAAAAACAACTTTAGTGAATGTGTGAATGCCCCCGACATACTTAGTTTATTTTTCTTCAGCTTGTGAGCAACATTGTCTGGGAAACTTTATTATCTTAGGTTTATGACATATTATTTCGAAGGATTTCCAGAGTTTGAGCTCTGTTGCAGCAGAATCATCAAAGAGTCTGATGGAGCCTTAAGGATTAACACATATATTAGAGGATATTCTTTCAGTGGTCACATCTGCTTCATGAAATACATCTGATTAAGTAGATTTAGTTCACAAAATATTATACCCTAATAAATGCATAAGTTCTTAAGATCCTTTGGTTCTTTTATTTCCAGGAACTGCTTTAAGAGTAAAGCACCATAATTACAAAATCCCTTTATAAAACAGGCCAGTCTCTCAACATTTTGAAATCCAGACCAGGAGCTTTACACATTTCCTTTAAAATGCACATATTTTAGTTTAAATATATTATTTGAACTTTGTTCCCCTGAGAGTTTTGCCAGAATACTTCAGAGTGTAATATCCATACCTGACCAGGCATGTGAATCTAAAGCACAGAAAAGAAAAAAAATTGAGCTTTTTATAAAAACTCGTCAGATCTTTTCAAACTTCTGTTCTATACTATTTTTGTCTAATTCTTGGTAACAGTTCCTTCTCCTCCTTCTCTGCAATGAGGATGCACTTTAAGAGTATTCTGAGCAGCAGTATTGAAAATCCTCTGAGGGTATGAATTTGCTTAATTCAACAAAGAAAAAAAAATACAAGAGTTCCAGTTGTAGCTAATCCAAATATAATGTATTACAAATTAAAACTGAAATAAATTCATTAATTCTGAATTATTTCTATCAAAATTATGTATTTTTAAAAAATCTCATTAGGATTATTTGTCATTAGAAAAGAAGAAAGTGTGCAACCCTGAAATTGCTGATGGGAAATTTGGAATTGTGAGAATATGTTGTAGCTACTTTTGCAAAATGGCTGCAGGGGACAGTTACGCATTCACAAAATGGCTGGCATGAGGACTGGAACTAGCTACAAAGCACCAATTTACTACACTGCTATCTGCCAATCTCATGCTTATAGGGTCCAGAGGCACCAGAAACAAGCTTTTTATTTTATTCTGCAGCATTCCAGTTTCCCTTTTATTTAAAGAAACAAAAGCCAAATGGAAAATTAAAAAAAAAAAAAAAAAGATGGTGCGGGGAGCCCTCAGGTACCAAGGAAGACATCCATGGGTAGAGTGATCCCCTCAGGTGCCATGCAAGAGATCCCAGGATGATTAATTAATTTTATTTATTTAAATGTATTGGCTGCCCAACTCCAATGGACTCTGGGCAGCATACAAAATAAAAAAAGGACATTAAAAACAGCTAAAACATTAAAACCCAGAGTAAAATGATCTAATAAACAACAAAATGAACAAAATGAAACAGGGGCCTTAAACAAATAATAAAACATCAACCAGGCCTGGGACCAAAATCAGGTTTTCAGAGCTTTCCAGAGCCCTAGGAGAGAGGGTGCTGTTGTTACCTCTGGGGGGATGCTGTTCCAGAGGGTGGGGCGCACAACAGAGAAGACATGCTTCCTACATCCCACAAGATGACAATGTTTAATGGAGGGGACCTGGAGTGTATCCACTCTGCGAGAACGTACTGGGCAGGCAGAAACAATTGGAGACAAGCTGTCTCTCAGATATCCAGGCCCCATGCCATACAGGGTTTGATAGGTAATGATCAGCACCTTGAATTGCACTTGGAAGCCAAATGGCAGCCAATGCAGTTTGCATAGCAGTGGCAACACATGGGCACACCAAGAGCAAATCTTGAGGCAGAAGCAAATTTTTTACACATTTGCAAGATGATTAATAAGTAAAATCTATGGGGGGGGGGGTTGGTTAAAAAATGAAACCCCTAAATCCAAGGAGCTGACAGCTACCAAATATATCCCTTCAGAGTTGTTTAATGGATAATCATAGTACACATGATAATACAAAGGTTAATTCCAGCTATTTTCTTGTAAATAAAACATTTGCAAATTAAAAAAAAAAAAACAAGAAAAAAAGTCTGTATCTTTCTGTAGTATAATGCCTGGAGTTTTGGAGCTGGATTAGGGGTCAATGGATTCAAATCCCTGCAAGGCCATCCAATTCACTTATTGATTTGGGGTTTCAGGTTAAGGGCTAACAATGCACCTTTTCTCAATCCCCTCTACAAGTGATAATTGAGGACCAAAATGTTCCATGGATAAGTTACACAGCAGACAATATTCTTCAGAGTAGAAGCTGACTGTGGGACCTGATGAGTTTTGGTTACTGCTTGCTTCAACATGTGGCATAGTTAATGCTCAAAGAGAGGAAAAGTCATAAGAGAGCAGAAAAAAATCAAAGAAAGTAAGAAAAGAAAATGCTTAATATAGCGTTTAGCTACTTTGGTACCACATATCAATTTATAAATTCTAAGCCATAAGTTTCAAAGTAATTCCACACCAATATATGCATAATGTTACCTACTTCAGCTTGGAGGTGGGGAGGAAAGAGAGGCTGAGGATGGTGTTAGAGCATCTCTATGGTGGCCTCTTCCTAACTGATGTGTTTCATGTATGTACCCATGCCAGATAAGGGAAATTATTGATATACATCCTGGGTAGATTTCTTTTCAAGATATTTTCCTGATACGTTGGTGAAAAGTAGTTAATCCTCCATTAATCACAGTTAAGGGAACAATTGATTAAGCTGTACTCCCTGTTAAATCTGCATGTGCAGAGATAACTGTGAAAAACATCTTTAGGATGTTTGGCACAATATACAATAAGGGATCTGCCCAAAGTGTGTTTCATCTTTTGAATTCTTGGCTTGAGCCAGGTTGATGCCTCAAGGGCTTCTGCCTTGGTTGTGTATCTGTGCTTTGTGCCTAACTTAGGTCTTTGCCCATTAATAGTTTGCTATCAGCAAGCTACATGGGAGTTGTGAATACAAACCTCCTCCAGTTTTTCTTTTCCTGGAAAGCTAGCATGCAGAACTCGCTGATGCAACAGCAAAATGATGATCAATTCTCCTTTTGAACATGATCTATTGACCAGTCAATATCTCTCTTTAATTTGTAAGGATCAAACATGAGAATCTCACAGAAACCAGCCTGTAGTCCTTAGAAGAAGGTTAGGAAGCAACTGCGACTAGATAATACATCAGTCCTTGGATACAATGTCTAGATGTATCTAAAATGTCCTTTTCTAGTTTTTTTCTCAGACCTACCTTGTTAATACCAAGTCACTAGACAGAGAGAAGTGAAACTTTTTCTGCATGGAGAACTATGAGCTTCCTCTTCTTCATGTAATAGCCTGATATTAAAGACACAGGAGCAGGGACAGATGAAGGATGGAATATGACAACTGTATAAACAGTGTTGTACACCAGGAGCAGCTGCAGGGGGAGTTAATAATGTCAAAAAGTTGGGCACAACTGGGTAAACAAAGCCCTTCCCCCTTTGAAAATGCATCAGACACATTGCACAAATGTAAAACAGAGTACTGTTTCAGTCACCTGGTTGGACCCACTATTTTGACATCATTGACTTACTATTGCTTGAACCTTTCACACCCCTGCCTCATATTCCATATAGAAGGAGATTAGACATATAGATGCATGTTCTTTAATCAATGCTTTCCATATGTGTGGGATACTACTCCTATCATTCTGATTCAGAATTACAAGTGTGATGTTCTTGTATTGAAAGAAGGGAGAGTCTGAGGCTAAGAATAACTTATTATTATTATTGCTTTAACTACAAAGTCCATGCAATAGAACATTGAGACTAACTACTGCATTGCAAACCAAACTCACCCAGCTCTCTTACCATGTGACCTCTGAAGAATTTTTAAAGTAACAGTACTCCTCTCACAATGGGAGTTGCTGTCTGTCACATCTGGAGAATGCCAGTTGGAAGATGGAATAATAGGGAGTAATAAAGGTATAATAGGGAACAAGCAACATTCTGAGGCTAGGGGTTCAAAGGACCCAACTCCCATATTGAAGTAGCAAGCTACTTCATCATAATCTCTTGGAATTTGTAGTCCAGTTGAGTCCAGCTCAACTGGATGACATAAAGCTGGAAAACACGGTTCTATGTGCTAAATCAGTGTTTTTCAAACTTGGCAACAAGATGTGTGGACTTCAACTCCCAGAATTCCCCAGCCAGCATGAAGTTGAAGTCCACACATCTTAAAGTTGTCAAGTTTGAAAAACACTGTGCTAAATGAAGGCCTCTTTGCCCTGACTGCCAATATAGAAAGTAAAGGGTGGAAATTCAGGGGAAAAAAATCATTTATTACACAATGCTATATAATTAATGAACATTACACAGTAGTCAGGAAGTTGTTTTTTTTTTTCCCTTCCATTCTTTTGGAAGTTCCTGTCTAGGGTAGGATCAGCAGATAGAATGTTTGGTTCCATGCTTCTTCTGCTGGACAACAGAAAACCTTAAATAGAGTGGAGAAGAAGGCAACCACAGCTCATGTTCCCTGAAACAGTAGGGTAACCAAGGGACATGAGAAGAAACAAATCAAAGATGCTGTGAACCACCTCCTTCTGAACTGAGTGATAGAGAGGTGTTTGGACTGAAATAAGCTTCCCATCATTTTAAAAAAGTAATGCTAGACTTGATAGCTGGTTTGATTACGCATGGGAGAAAATGTTCTCTTCAGCAATAACAAGCAGATTTTGCTATTTTATTGCAATGTCTGATTTGAAAATGTAAATTATGTCACTGTATCGGTAGAAATGTCACTGTGGTTAACAATTAAACATGCACATATATTTTCAGAGAAGTCACAAAGGAATGCTTATCGAGCCAAGAGAATTAGACTGCAATACGCAGTGCAGTGTGTGTGTGTGTGTGTGTGTGTGAGAGAGAGAGAGAGAGAGAGAGAGAGAAAGAGTGAGAGAGAGAGAGAAGGTTGGGTGTTGTGTAAACTACCAGCATATTAAAACTGTTAATATCTTTTGGATGCAATACCACTAAATAATCAGTTATTTTGTTTTTTGATTTATGCATATTTTGCTTTGTTTTCTAGCTGGATTCTGTGCTTAATAGCCATTCCATGCGTAGAAACCTCACCCACACAATTTATTCATATCTAAGTGAGGAAAAAAAAAATCCTGCTGATTTCTGACTGCTAGGCAATTGTTAAACTTACAGGAACCTTATTGGGAAAAAGACTAGCAACACTCAGTACAAAACCAAAACAGATATTTGTGGCATTTCTTTCACAAGGAAAAGCTGTTTTGATTTAATGCAATATCTGCAACATTCATTTTGTCAGTTAGCAGTTAGGATAAATTGTATGGAGAGTAGCTTTAGCCCTTAATCTGTTAATTTGATTTCTTATTTGGTTTAAGCGTGATACTATAGTTTTTCATCTTCTATGGAATAAAAGCATACTTATACCCACTTGCGCTTCTCAGTTTTCTCTGAATTCTATAAAAAGAAGTTCCTATCAGCAAATCAATACATAGCTCTACTATGAATCCTGTTTGTGATCTCCATCTTACTCTGATTTTCTATGAGCCTGTAGCTACAGTATTCCAAGTACTACTTGGTCCACAAATAAGGCAAAAGCTGGTACAAGGATAATTTTTATTGACTCCCCCCTCCCCCCGCCCCAGTTCTATGGTACTGTTAGTTTTATAGATTATAGTTATGGTGTTTAAATACTTTTTTTTTTTTTTTGGTTTTAGGAACTATGTTGTAATGCTTTTAGTTTCATTATGGTTTAGTCTTTGATCTACACCAAAGAAGGGGTAAATATTTTACTGTGCAAGTTTGTCCAATAGCATTCCAAACTCTAACTCTGAGGCCAGCTCAGTGAATATTTTGTGGCAGAACAGTTTGGAAATCCTCTGTAAACTCTGATTTCAGTTATGCATAGACATCAGGCAAGCTATTAATATTAAAACCTCCATATATTTTCCAGTGCATTAGTTACTCTTTCATAGGACTATCTGAGAAACCAGAAATAGAATTCACAAAATATTAAAATGAACCCCCCCCCCTTTTCCTATAAGTAATGGGCTGCCAGACTTTGGTTTCTCAAGAGGAGAATGCCATATTTCCAAATTAACACTATTGAAACTTTATGAAATATTGTATACTTTTAAGGTCTAAGAGAAAAGAATTAAATAGCAATCTAGGGGCTAGAATTTTTAAATACAAGACTATATTTCATATCCTCTTTTTCAGATTAAATTGAGATATTGAGGACAAAATGTGACAGCCTCAGCAGACAATGATTGGATTAAAATAATTCTCATTTAATTCAAGAGTAAATAGAAAACAGAATCTAAAATCCTATCTGGGTATATAGATCTGTATGACTAAAGTATATAACAGTAAATAAAATGTATGTGTAGGTTATTATTTATGCTGTACTGTACATACTGTGATAATTTATTTGGTGGTTTTTGTCAGCCCTTAGAGGTAGTTCAGACAAGAAGCACCAGCCTGTAAGGTTACAGTAACAGAATCTTGCATGTCTGTCAATACACCTCTCCCCCTTCATCCTTACAGTCCAAGAAACTAGGGATGGTCCCTTCTGAGATGTTTGGTATGCCCCCATCCTGTGGCTCAGTTGCCTCTTATCTGTCTGTTGCCTAGTCTGCTCCTCCTCCTCCTGTCTCTCAAGGACATTCTTCCAGATCATTATGGTTTTCCAGTATTCACATTCAGTTTTAAGGAATATATATATATATATATATATATATATATATATTCCGAAAAATATTTGATAAAATTCCAAATTACTTTAATTATAAGATGGCTAAGAAGTAGGTGTGAATGGCTTGTATGGTCACATCTCCAACCATCTGCGGCCTTTCCGTCTTCTCATGCTCCAGTTAAATTTCAAGGAAAAGCATAATTAGGTCAGGAAGTTTTAGAACAATGGAGAGATTGTTTTAAAAAAAAATGTGAAGGAATTTGAGGTGTTTCTAAGTTGCAAAACTATTGCTCTAATGATTTTTTTTCCTGATATCAACAGTCCATAAAATTTGCCATTCTGTTATAAATATAAAATGAGTGAATTTTCAATAATTTTTTTTTTAAGAGTAGGAAGAACTACACCCACAATAGTTTTTTGCTATGGCAACCAAGACATAACACTCTTCTTAGCCATTTATCTGAGGCTAATATGAGTCAGTTTTTCCTATAGAAATACTGTGGCAAATGCATGTGAAGGTTCTTTGAAGTTGAAGCATCTGAGATAACATGAGGAAGACAAAAAAAAAAAAAAACTGGTAAGGAAAATTCTCTGAGGGGTCACATCCCAATCTAAAACATATATACAATATGTTAGTTAAGCTGTACTGAAGTTTCAGTAGTGCTTCTCCAGCACTGCGTATGCTGTTGGGTGTTTTTGTATGATGAAGAAACAGGCACTGGCAAAATGGATATATCTAGGTAGTAACATTATAACAATGTTTGCTGAAAATGGGATTTTAGCCTTTCTGGAGAAAGGGTGATGGAGATTCTATGTAAATGTCAAGATTAACATAAACGGCATTTCAGTCAGGTTATTAGTGATGGCTATCAGGAGAGGGCTTCCAATGTTCCCAATTGAACACACCCACACAGAAGGTAATGAATTCAAAAACATAATTCATTTAAAGTGTGGCCACTTTTTAAGTACCTATAAGCAAAGAATAAGAGTTGGTGTAGCGGTTTAGACACCAAGCTAGAAAGTGGGAGACAGTGAGTTCTAGTCCCACCTTAGGCATGAAGCCAACTGGGTGACCTTGGGCTAGTCATTCTCTCTCAGCCCTAGGAAGGAGGCAATGCAAACCTCTTCCAAAATCTTGTCAAGAAAACTGCAGAGACTTGACCAGGCACTCATCAGGTGTCAACACTGACTTGAAGGCACACCCTCACCCCCTCCACAAAAAAAGCAAAGAAGAAACACATGCAGTTTTCCCTCTTGTTCATGCTTTCAAAACTGAATCAGAGAGGTATAACATAGAGACATGATTTATGCTATACTAATGGAAAAGTGTAGGTATATTCTTGAAATTGGCCAAGTTTCAGTTGTGGCTCTAGTTGAACTGGGTCATAAGTACTATTGCTTCTATAATAATGGACGTACTCTCAAACATATTCCCTTTTTTTTTTTTTGGTATGCACTAAAAGGCTATCTATTTTATGGGAAACATCTTTATGTTTAAGCTCACTTGTATCTCTTGTTTCTAAGAGCAGTTATTAATATCACTGCTTTTGCTTGCAGTGCCAAATCATGTCAACTTGAATTGGACCGTCAGTCAGAAATGAAATGTTAACTGAGGTTAATTCATCAGTAAAACTCATCCTTTTTATTGTCTTGTGTTTGTTTTTTCTTTTCTTCCTTTTTTCTTCCTTGTACTGATTGACAGATTGGTTAGAGCACAGATCTCTTGTTAAAGGAATCTTGATTTATAAGTGTACCTTTATTTATTAGGCCTGTGAAGATCTTCAAGGGAGTGTTTTGCTTCGGTGCAGTCTCCAACAAAGATCTCCCTTGAAGCTGTTTTGTGAAGCAATGAATGAAGTGAATCTTCCATGTCACTTACCTGCCCTTCCTCCCCTAACATTTCCAGTAGTTTGTGCTGTTCATCCACAACGTCATTACTGTCCACTGCAAATGCCAGTCAAGACAAATCATATTGCATTTTGTCTCAGTGGAAATGATATTGCCTTCATGAGAGCAGAAGGAGTTTTATCCATGTGATCCAGGCCCCAGATAAATAGATAGAGAGATATTTTAATCATGATGATCCATTCACACTAAAAGCATAGAGGATCCTCAGATTGCTAAGCTTTGAGAATTATATGGCAGTGTTGGCTAATGGTACTTTGGTGTGAACCCAGAAACATGCAAACCTCTCTTGAAAGCCAATAACTTACCTTCTGTCCTGAGATTTGTGCTGCCAACATTGTACAGATCCATCTAGCAGATAAAATTGCAGCTGGCAAGGTGATGTATCGTAGTTTAGCCTTCCATAGACATAGAAAGAACAAGTTTAATATTCAACACAGTACTAGACATGCCTTTTGATTTTCTTGTTTATGATATTGAACTGGGGAGTGGGACAAAATACATGTACCTTCATGTACATTTGACTTAATATTTATATTTTGTATATAGTTTTCCTAATATCAAATTTCCCAATACAATGCATGAGAGGGAGAGCTTTCCCTAATATACATTCCCCCAGTGTGGGTGGGGGGATTTTTTTTTTTTGGTTAATGTATGTATGTTTCCTATAGTATATGCTTATTTGGTAAACAACATATATACACATTACTATTTCTTTTTTAAAAATGGAAGTACTGCAAGATAATTACATTTTGGGTTGTCTGTTGGTTTAGGAAATGCAAATTTCTCCTCAGCCTTTAGTTAAGCAGCATAGTTCCTGAGCCAACAGAGTAATATTTTATGGCCAAAAATACCAACAACAACACTTTTTTGCAGTTGTTGTAGAGGGTGATAAGGACTTTAATGAAGAAGAATGAACAGGGCCAGATTATTTACCTGGGTAGAGCTGGGATATTTCTTGCTGAGAGGTCTGTGTAACTCTTTTCCTTTATAATCTAGTTTTTGCTAGTTTTTGATGGGCGATGCTATGCTAGCTTTTGATGGCCTACAGTGAAGTTTCTCACTGTTACTCATTTCAAAATGTCAAGAACCTATCTTGTGGATAGTAAATAATCAGCTCCCCTCCCTCTCCCCCACCCCAAATTTGTAGCACTGGCAGTGGCAAAAGTACAAGGCATATGTGATCCTGAGACTATGGTATCTTCACCCTTGCTGAAGAGGTATTCACCAAACCGATATTTACTTTTAGCTTCAGAGGACTGAAAAAAAAAAAAAATTGGCCAAGCCCTTAAGCTTGGCAATCTCTCTAAAAGAAAGTAGAATTTTGAGAATCTTTGCCAAGTGTTAGTGCGAACTAGATTTTAACATTATGAGAGAACATTGTGAGATAACATATTTCACAATCTGCAGCATCTCAGGTTTTATTTCCTGACCTTCTCTTCTCTTCTCTTCTCTTCTCTTCTCTTCTCTTCTCTTCTCTTCTCTTCTCTTCTCTTCTCTTCTCTTCTCTTCTCTTCTCTTCTCTTCTCTTCTCTTCTCTTCTCTTCCTTCCCTTCCCTTCCCTTCCCTTCCCTTCCCTTCCCTTCCCTTCCCTTCTCTTCTCTTCTCTTCTCTTCTCTTCTCTTCTCTTCTCTTCTCTTCTCTTCTCTTCTCTTCTCTTCTCTTCTCTTCTCTCCTCTCCTCCTTTTAAGCTTTTCTTGTAGCAGACCTAGAAAAGATCTCTGACACTTTAAAAAGCCTTTGTCAGGTTGCCTAGAATGATCTACATTTTCTGTGTAGAGCAGCTTTAGAATATGCTTATCAAAACATTGTTCAAGGAATAGTTAAATATAATGCAGGAACGTAACGTAACGTAAAAGATAAGCTACTGAGTGAATGCAAGAAAGAGTTCAAAGACATTTATGTGGATAGTATGGGAAGTTTATTAGAAAACAAATTTAGGAGGAGTTCATTAACTTCTGAGAAAACAGATGTGTGGACATATGTCCAAGAGTATGCGATATGCTTATAATGAGAGTCTCCATCTGGGTATGCTGCTTTATTAACATACAGTACACATTCTTTAGAAGGTTAGGTTATGGGTATGAATGGAAAATGTTATAATTTGGGTAGTTATAACTAATTTGTTTATACATCCTCAAGACCTCCACAGTGACACATATTTGGCTGACTGTTGGCACAAAACCACATTACTGTACAAACACAGTAGGATTTTGCACTCTGCATTGTGTACCTGCCAACATTATGCACATCAGTCTTTTATCATGTCAACAAATCTGCTTACCTCCAATGTCATCTCAGTAGTTTGAGTACTTTAATTTTTAGCTACTAAGTAATTTATCATTACAAACAATCCCACTGGTATTGGGAAATTTAAAGAAAACCCATTTTTCCCTCTGGGTTGGAAACAGCTTCTTCTCATGTAAACTCGAAACCATGTTTGGGTAAATGATAGCCTGTGGACCATATGTGGCCTTATATCTATATTTGTGGCTTCCAGACCCTCCCCCCTTCCTTTGCAGTTTTTGTTTCAGCTGACTGTAAAAGGATGCATTGTTTTGATTCTCTTCGTACTTCGCCACAGCCATTTTTAGAGCATTGCCCACCCAATGCAATTGTGCAAAAATAGTGAAATATGATAATAAAAGCCAGTGATATCAGAGAAGTCTCTTTTATAGCAACAATGTGTTCTCAAACTGCTGGAACTCTGTGTTTGAAGGATTGATGGGAAACATTTGAATGACTGGATGGAAACATAAAAGAAGAAGAGAATTGAGCTAAGAAGATGCATACCCTTGGGGGCACTTTCTTTCTCCCACAAAGATTCTTTCAGCAGTGCTGGGGATTTTCCTTTTTCTGCTGAAAGGATAGGAGGAAGTGATCTCCAACAGTGCATTATATCCTTTCAAGACCAATCTTTCATTTCCTGAAAACCTCTGGTGACAAACCTCTGCTGAAAGGAAAAGAGGACTGGTTTGGGGGGAGAATGCCATAATGTGCAACGTGCATCATTTGATTCCAATTCTTCCTTGAAGAATCCATTAAGCAGCAAGGGAAATGCCACTATCATTGCAAAAAATGATCAGAAGGATGGAGAATCAGAACCAAAGAATATCTGTTTTTGCCTTGTGAACCGTCTGAGCTCACTTGTTCTCTTTTCTACACCATATGAGTCCCCTCTTCTGACATAGGTGTTGGTCATTATTATTAGTCAACTGGAAAATTAACATAAAAAGAGTGGCTCATTCAATGAATTCACTGAACTCAAGAATACTGCCAAGATGACATTAATTAAGTGTAAACAGAAAGTGTATTTTTATAGGAGGGAATGGAAGATAGATCATGCTCTAATTCATTTAATCAAGTCTTGTACCCCAAGAAAAGCAATTAGACCCAATAGGGGTGCATTTTTCAAGTTATAATCAAGCCCCAGAAGCTTTCTTAGGCATATGATAAAATCAAATCCTTTTAATTCCCAGAGAGATTATCTCATAATAATCAAATACCTGGAGTTTTCTTATTGCACTTGCAGTATATCTTCTAAAAGCAAACAGTAAGTTTTATATTCAAGATAAATATAAATTAATATTTTCAGGGACAACTTGCTCATTTCATTTATGTTTTTAAATTGATAAAGTGAGTGTTACAAGAGAGCATCAACTACCTTCCCATTTACAGCTTGTTTTGCCAGATTGAACGGATGAGCAAGTACTTGTGTGTTATTTATCAGCAACTTTTATCATTGCTTGATCACTGAAAACACATGGTGTTGTCAGTATTGGGTACTAAATCGCTTGGAGGAGGCAAACACTTGACACTTGTCATTTGTTACAATATTTCTTTATATATAACATAATCTTTATTAAAAATTTCAACAAAAGTAAAAGAAAACACAAAATAATATACACTGAAATTAAAGAAAAGAGCAAGAAAAAAGGTACAAAAAGTGTGAAAAGAGATACAGATAGAAAAAAGGGTAAAATAATATATAAAGAAGCAACTTCCAATCTTCTTTACAGCAATTACAAACTTATTCTCTCTCCTCCCTCATGAAAATTACATCATAATTCCCTTCTTCCCCTGTTCAACTCTTTAATCAGCAAATCTATAAATCATCAGTTCATTTTTTTCCCCCATTTTCAGCAAAAAGTCCATAAGAGGTTTCCAATCTTCAAGAAAAGTACTTGTTGTCTTATCTCTGATCAGACAGGTCAATTTTGCCATTTCTGAAAATTCCATCATCTTCACAATCCATTCCTCCATTGTGGATAATTTTCCATCTTTGTGCATATAATAATCTTGCTGCAGTTATCATATACAAAACCAATCTTCCATAAGTATTTTTTAATTGGCCATCCATAAGTCCCAGTAAGAAAAGTTCTGGTTTCATCTGAATATTAGTCTTTGTATAATTATATGTATTCCTATTCTTTCTTTCTCTTTCTCTCATTTCTTCCCTCTCTCTCTATATATATATTCTTCCATTTCAAATCTCAGCAAAAGTTTATACCCCTTAGCAATCACATGTTCATCATTTGTTCACAATTCAATTTCAATTTCCATTTTCTGTTTTTCAATTCCAATTACTTTTTTTTTTTATCCGCACTCAATCGTGACTGATTCTGCGGCGACTGCCTGGACAAGTCCCTGCAGTTTTCAAGGCAAGGTGTTTCAGAAGTGGTTTGCCATTGGCTCCTTCCTAGAGCGGAGCCCAGCTGGCGAGTGCAGGAGGCGGGGTTTCCATTGCTTCACACCTTTTTCGGGCGTGCGCAGCTCCTGCGTTACCGGCAACTGCTCCCGTCTCCTTTGCAAGGCGCCGCCAGCATTTTTCCTCCCACTGGGGTGAGAGTATCCATTTATCTACTCATGTAAGTTTTTGAGCTCCTGGGTTGACAGGAGCTGGGGAAGAAGCAGGAGCTCACTCTATGGAAAACTAAATTCCTCTGCAGTCAATTGTTCTTTTGACTTCATTTTAAGTTCCCTATGTTCCTGTACTAGCAAATCTTGATATGTTAACCATTTCTCTTTGCCCACTGTTTCTTTTCTATAAAATGCTTCTTGTACTAAAACCAGTAGAGGCATTTTCAAGCACAGCCTGGGTGATATCTATTCAATATTTTTAGTATGGCACTAACATAATGAGTTTTACAGTCTACGTTAACCTTAACCTTGTTGTACCATAACAAGTGATGCCATGCAAACTTCAGGTTGTGTTCTTCTAATTCTAACATTCTTTTTTTTTTTTTCTCAACAGCATCCACTCTTTCATCCAAACCAAACACTAAGCTCCAAAATACAACTTAAAATCAGGCAATCCTAATCCTTCTCTTTCCTTTGCATCTTGAAGAATTTTATATTTATATTTTATATTTAACCCGTGGTTTCTTCCCTTGTCATATGAATATAAATATATCTTTTTGCCATTGCTTAAAAGGTGCATCATTTGTCAAGACAGGTACTGTTTGAAAAACAAACATCATTCTAGGTAATGCATTCATTTTTACCACAGATATTCTCCCCAACAGTGATAATTGTAACTCTTCCCATCTTAACATATCCTTAATTTCATTCCACAGCTTAATGTAATTATTTTGAAATAGCATACAATTCATGTTAGTCACAGTAATACCCAGGCATTTTATTTTTTTTTTCTCAAATTGAAAAACAATTTTTTCAATCTATTCTTTTTTATCTTCCATCTTTGTACTATTTTTATTAACACCTTTGTTTTTTATTGATAATTTTAAACCCAGCTAATGCATCAAATTCCTTTAATTTTTCCATTAAAAGCTCTATTCCTTCCACAGGATTTTCTAAAACTACAAGCAAATTGTCTGCAAATGCCCTTTGTTTGTTTGTTTGTTTATTTATATACATATACATATACATATACATATACATATACATATACATATACATACATATACATATACATATACATACATATATACATATACATATACATATACATATACATATACATATACATATACATATACATATACATACATATACATATACATATACAACCTTTACCCCAGCAATTCTCTCATCATGCCTTATGTCTCTATTCAAAACTTCAAGGGCTAGAATGACCATCTGCTGCAATAGGTTCTAACAAGGGTGAGCTACTTCTTGGCCCATGACTGTCCTGTTTCAGGTCTCAAACTCTCTCACACACAGTTGCTAGGTAAGAAAAGCAGTTTACTCAAGGCTGAGCAGATCATGGCAGACAAGGTAAGGAATGTAAATCAGACAAAGTCTCTTGGAATTAAGCTTGCCTGGGTAGTTTCATTTTCAACAGAAGCATGCAGAAGAGAAGTCAAAATCCAGTCTGAAGTTCGGAGAACCAAGTCAGGTTTGTCAGCCAGTCCAAGGTCAGAGATTCACAAGCAGGTTTCACAGGAATGACATGCTGGAGATCAGATGGTGGTTTCCAACAGAGAAACATGGGTCAGGGCTCTTAAATCAGGCTGCAGTCAGCTAACTTTAATCAGGTTAGTTACTCCCTTGCTTGACAATGAGCCTCACTGAGTGTCTTTGCTCTGCTCTCTGTTCCACTTGCTTAGTCTGAGGGCTTGGGGGCCATACTTCATCATCTGATTGCTCTAGCTATTCTGATGGTGCCTATATTAGATCAGCCTCAGGTGATTCTTGGCTTGGTGTCTCCTGAGGCTGATGCTCCACAGGTTCAGTTGGAGCAGCTTCTTCAGAGTCAGAGTCTGAGTCCTGGGCCATGACAATGACAATATCCCAAATGCCTAATTTCCACTTCCCAAATGAATAAGTAAATCAGATTTTTTTTAATCCTCCAAATTTTGTAGTCCAATTTATTAACTGAAAATCAAACATTAGGAGAAACTGCATATAAAAGAAATGCAAATATCCATTAGGAGAAATGCATACAAAAATAATTTAAGATTGTACATTGACTCAGTTGCATATCTCAAACCTATAGTGGGTTGGGGCAATTCAGGGTATTTTATTATTCACTTGTGGTAGAATGGTCACCTCTAATTTTTTCTGTGCTTGATCAGAAATCCTTTAGGAAGCACTGCCTCCAATATATAGTGAGAAAACTTTGCCTTAGTCTGAAAAGGAATTTTAAAAAATGTTTGGTGGAAGAGGCAGAAGGACAGGAGAGAAAATAATGGATTCAGTGACTTACAGGCCTGCCCTTTAATCAAAATGATTCTCATGATAAAACTACCATCTTTTGTTCAAATATAGTGTCTTATAAACAAAGCTAAAAGAACTTGAGAGAATTTAACCATTTGTTCCCTTTATTATTTCCCATTTCTCAAGTTTTCTGTCATGGTTGTCATCATCACCAACATCATCATGTATTATAATATCCTTCCTAAACTGCTTGGGGCATTTTACACTAAAAGTAAATTTGGAATGAGTCAATAAAAACATAAGAAGTGCCCTGCTGGAATGCATCTCTGGCCAGTCTAATCCAGCAGTCCATTCTCACAGTGGTCAACGCACTGCACAGATTTCCCAGCAGATGGCCTTCAGAAGCTTTCACACTGCTATCAAGGCTAATAGCCATAGTTCCCTATGATTTCCATAAATGGGTCCAACCTTTCTTTGAAGCCAGCCAAGCCGGTAGCCAGCACTATATTTCATGGTAGTAAATTCCAAAGTTAAATTATGTGTTGTGGGGGGGGGGGGGTGTCCTTTTTTCTATCCTGGTTCTTACAGGATAGAATTCATTAGGTGGCTCTGGTTTTGGAATTTTAGGAAGGGGAAGATAACTTCTCCTTGTCTACTTTATACACACATTCATAATTTTGTATACCTCAATCATGTCCCCTCTCATTTGCCTCCTTTTTAGACCATAAAGTCCCAAATGTCACAACGTTTCCTCATCAGGAAGCTTCTCTGGTTTCTTGATCATCCTAGTTTCCCTCCTCTGAACCTTCTCTAGCTCCACTATATCCATTTTGAGGTGCAACAACAAGAACTGCACACAATATTCCAGGTGGAGTCAACCATTGATTTATATTTGCATCTCTATTTTCAATAATGTTTCTTATTATCTCTAACATGCTGTTGGCCTTTTTTACAGTGGATGTGCATTGTGTTGACACATTCATTGAACTGTACACGATTATTCTAGTATCTCTTTCCTCATCAGTCACTGCTAGTTCTGATCCCATTAGTTTGTACAAGTAGTTAGGGTTTTTGGCACCAGTGTGCATCACTTTACACTCACTCATGTTGAATGACATCTATCATTTTGATGCTCACTTCACTAATGTGCAGAGATCTTTGCAGTCCCTTATTGTATTTCCTAATCTGAACCATTCTTTTACCCTTTTCCCAGTCTTCAACTTTTGATGCAGTTTCATAGCTTTCAGGAAACGGTTCCTTACCAACACCCCTTTTCTCTGTACAAAAAATTCTATCCATCCATATGTTCCATTTTTATAGCTGATCTCATTAAATTCATTAAATTCTCTCTTAAAACATAACAATAAAGATTATTTTTTTAAAAAAAAATCAGAATATAAAGAAGTATAGCTTGAAAACTCCTGCAGCAAATTCTATGACATTTTGGCATACCTTTCCTCATCAGGAAGCTTCTCTTAACAGTAATCTAATTTACTTCTAATTTCATTTTGATCTCTTGTAAAATTAAAACAAACAAACAAACAAACAAATGTTATAAACATGTTGGAAAAGATTTTAATAGGTATATTAAAGATGTATAGCTCAGAAGATCTTGTACTTATTTCTTGGGCCTTTGGCATTTTTCTTGAAGGTATAATGTTCTTGAAAATTTCACCCAGTCTGATCAAAGAGACAAAACACAGTAATGCTAAAATTATTCAATTATTCTGACCTCCCTCATTCTAAATAATGGGTGGCAGGACTTCTTTTTTCCTGATTCATTCTCCTGATCTGGATGAGTCAAGGTGGACAATTGACTGGATTGATACAAAGTAAGTTGAGCTCAGAGCCAAGGATCCAGGCATGAAGTTGGTTGGGGACTCCTTGTGCAGTCCTTTTAAAGGAGGAGGAGGAGGAGGATCAGCAGCAGCAGCAGCAGCTTGTGAGAAATGCACTTGAAAGTAAATGTGATCTTTTCTCCAGCTTTTTACCGAAAATGTTACAAACTGAAGCCCATATGGGGCAATTTCAATTTCAAGAAATTCAGATGTTATACCAAGTAAAATGAATGGGCTTCTCCTTCTCTGCTTCTGAGGGAGAAAAATCAGTAGTGCAAATCAATACATTGGGCAGAGCAGTATAATAGGGAAGGTTTCTAATCTCCCCATTAGGGATTGGATAACTCACTTGTTAAATTTAAATACAGTGGTACCTCTACTTACGAATGCCCCTACTTACAAAATTTTTGAGATACAACCAGCTCCGGCCCCAAAAATTTACCTCGATGTGCAAACTCCACCTCGAGGTATGGCCATTTTTCCACCCTGACACGTGGTCCACGGCCATTTTTCCGTCCTGACACATGGTCTGCGGCCATTTTTCAGCCCCTGACACGTGGTCCGCGGGCATTTTTCTGCCCCGCCGCACGGTGCGCGGGCGTTTTGCCGTTTTGCGTGGTCCGCGGATGCCAGAACGGATTAACGGTAATTACATTGAACCTTATGGGAAAATTTGCATCGGGGTGCAACCAAATTCGGAGGGCGGAACGGATTAACCGTATTTACACTGAACCTTATGGGAAAATTTACCTCGACTTGCGACCAACTCGACTTGTGATCAGAGTCACGGAACGGATTAAGTTCGTAAGTAGAGGTACCACTGTAAAGGTAATTCAAGAAGTGTTAGCATTGGCATCTGTTACAAGCCATAATGATATCAAAATAATGGCATGTGCCATGAAGTCTTCACATAAACAACAGTGTTATATAAATTGCATCAGTTCTACCTGATACAAATCTTAAAATATGATTACATAATTCACATATGAGAAAATAATTTTAAGCCATTGTGCCTAAATAGTTTTCATAGCAGGTGATTTTTTTATATATATTTATTTTTTAAAAAAACGTTTTATTACAAAAAGAAGGGAAAAAAACACAAAAACGGCTTAACAAAAAAGTGAACAAAAATACAACAAAGAGAAAAAAAAGTGTTAATGAACAAGGAGAACATTTGCTTGGTCACTACTGGAAGCTGAATGTTGGACATCAATCTAATCTGGGGACATGTTTTAAATATATTTTATTTATCAGTTTCTAGATGCGAACCATTTTTTTTTAAAAATCAATAGTTGGGTAAAATACAGTAAGTTATTCTCAAAAACTGTAACAGACTAAAAATGAATTAAAAATAATAATAATTTGGTCGTATTGAAATGGACTAAAACAATGATTGATATTAAATGAGTTCAGAGTTTTGTGCAGTTGAGTCTTGTAAACATCTAATTAAGTGGGATTAAGTTCTTGTTGTTGTTGTTTAGTCGTTAAGTCATGTCCGACTCTTCGTGACCCCATGAACCATATTGCGCCAAGCCTTCCTGTCCTTCACTGTCTCCCTGAGTTTGCTCAGTTTCATGCTCATTACTTCAGTGATGCTATCTAACCATCTCATCCTCTGCCATCCTCTTCTCCTTTTGCCTTCAATCTTTCCCAGCATCAGGGTCTTCTCCAAAGAGATCTCTCTTCGCATTAGGTGACCAAAGTAGGGATTAAGTTCTAGGTGTGGGCTATATCCAAATACATTCTGTACCAAAAAAAGAACAGATGAATTCTTCACCTCTCTTGACTTATGTGTATATTACATTCAGATGTCACTGAAACTAAGTCAATATGATAAATTATCATACCAAATTTATAATGAAAACCTAGAGAATGGGAAGTAACTGGTGTACACATCTTCACGATTGAAAGAGATGTTTCCAGAGGCTAAGGAGAACCGAGGTTGAACAGTGTGTGACCTTGGCCAATTAAAATATTTCAGCATGTCAAGAAGAATCTCTTAGCCCCAGTGCTGTCTCAGCAATCACCTGGACTGACATTGAACTAGAAATAGCTGATCTCAGCAAATGACCCCTTATGTAAATTTTCAAGCCAAAAAATATACCACCAGTAAGCAAAGTTTTAGTTGTTTTTGAAGGACACAGGAACTGCAAGTCAAAAGGAAGCAGGAGATATGAGAAGTATGCAGAACATCATTGGAGAATCTTACCCAAAGATTCATCAGTCCTACCCAAATTTGTTTTGCTTCCGCTTTTTTTTTCTTTTCCTTTTGCCGCTTTACCTTTCAAAATATCACTTCAGTTAAAACTGGTGAAAATGATCCTCATTTTTTTCCCCAGTCTATGAAGAGTTTCTTCATAAGGTCTAGACTCAACATGAGTGTGTGGGATTCTTGTAATAATTTCCATTACACAGCCAGGAACTTGTAAATTTGTCTCAGATTTTGTTTATGGGGAAAATATGAGAAATATGAACATACAAAACAACTTGGAGCCAGCATGCTTTTAGGAAAGCACCATATGTACTGTTTAACTAAATTTTAGCTGTTGTAAAAGAATTAGAAGTTAATTAATAAAGTGATTTTTGCTGAAATGGACAAACTGTTTTGCAAAGCTACAGACCAAGCTAAATCCGTGCTTCTGTCAGAAAAAAAAAACATCTAGGAGTTCTTGATTCTGTACCACTGTTTATCCATATTAAGGCCCTGAACAAGATTGTTTCCTCTCCCTTTGCATTAGTCCCCTGAGGAGATGAAGCACCAGAAGAGATTGGAATGTGGGTGGAGGGAGACAAAGAGAGTCTGATTGAACACAAATAAGAGCCTATATTCAGAATTACCTCATGGCGATAAAGGCAGCAAAACATTGATATTTCTCTGCCTTTACTGCATCTGCTGATAGCCACCCAGCAGCACTGTTTAAGGTGATTTGTTTCCTTCTGGGGAGAAAAAAGCCACAGAAATTTCTATTGGGCCATTATGAGGGCTATTTGTCCTATCTGGCAGATAAAGCCACTCAGATCTGCTTGGATTTGGATTCCAATTGGACAGATCCAGTTGAGGTCCCTGAGGAAATCTGGGATTAACTGGAATAAGTTTGCAATTATGACTCCTGAGGATTCTCCTGAGACAGAATCCTCCAGAGTGTGATCTCCATCACCTCTTTGTTTATATCCCGGTCCACCCTGGTTAATCAAGGCCATCAGGGAGGTGATCTTTGGTTAGATCCATGCACTGGTATCAGCTTCTTTGAGGAAGGGGCTTGTCTCATTATGCTCGTGCGTCTCCAATGTTCCTGGTTACCGTACTGGTACTGGTTACCAGTTGGCTTCTAGATGTAATTTAAGATGCTGTTGACACCTATAAAACACTTATGTCTTAGGGTCTAGCTACCTGTCTCCAGTTGTTTCTGTCCATCCAATGAGATCAGGTAGAATGAGTGTGCTTTCGTTCCCATTGATTAAGTAGTAGCATGACCCTGGAGACATGCTTTTTGTGTCACAGTCCTGCCCTCCAGAATAATATCCCCCGTCCCAACCAAGGATGGCTCCCACCCTGATGACATTCAGGAAGCTATTATACTTTGCCATTCTCCCAGGCTTTGGGTAGGCTGATAGCTGAGCCCTTGTTATATAGTTTTTTCTTTGTTTATATGTTTTTGATCATGTTGCTTATTATTCCTTTTCTGTTTTTTGCATCAACTTTTTTTTTTAATTGCAAGCTACCCAAAGTCATTAGAAGTTGGGTGGTCTCTAAATTAATTAACGAATTAACTAAATATTCCCCTTTTCATTGGCTTCTGATAAATTTCCCTGCTATTAAATAAGCTCTGCTTTCTTCTTTTCTTACTGCATGATTCCAGTCCACTACCAGATACCCTTCTGATATGGCAGCACAAGGAACTGAAGCTCTTGATTGTGATCATGAAAATGTGTGCCATGCCATAATTACATGCTCTGTGGCATTAGAATACTGTCTATATTTGAGGATTTTCTGGGACACATCAGATTTTTCTAAGGTACTTTGGAGCATTGCTCTATATACTGGCCTTGTTCTTGAATGTAATTTTGGAAGTTAGGCCTCAGTTTAGCTTTGTAATGATGGGAGAATTTGGTCAATTGAAGATTAATACAATGATGAGGTTGTGGGAAAATATTTTCAAGGAGTTTGGTTTAACCCAGTTCCTTCCCTCTGGATTAGAGAGGATAATCCTGTGGTTGGACTAGACTTAATAAAATGGGTGTTTTACTAGAGGTGTGTTGGCTCAAGTTATTTTCAACTCTCACATTTCTCTTACCTTCTATTCTTTTTATGTACAAGCTTTGTTTTTAATGATAGTTTATTACATATGGCACAACTGCAAGTGCAGCTATGCTAAGACATCAAAGACATTCTGTAAAAGAATGTTACTGTTATAAACATTTAAATGTTAAAAAAGTATTTTAAAATATGTATTTATGGAAGAAATATGACTAATTGAGTATCAGATCTTTTATTTTCACATTGTGAAGTATTCTTTTTCAACTAGATGATTTTTGTCGAGACAGAGAACTATGTATTAATTAATTAACGTAGCATTCAATTAATGCTTGTGTAAGATAAAAACAACCAGATACAACATGATTAATATCGGGTAAAACCTGTCACTCTTTGTTCTCAGGTGTCTGTTCTACCTTCCCCCCATCTGTCATATCAGATTTTTGGCAGGGTTTTTTTTTTTAAATGCAGCTGTAATCATTACAGTTTATTCAATGAGCAAAATCCACAGTTAACTTAGCTGTGCATCATGTATTCTGCTCCAAAGTTATTTTGCTAAGCTATAGGCATGAATCATCATTGCTTATTGCATGCATGATTTACTTCATTGCTCATCAACTTATCCTTCTAGATACCATTTTTCTTTTAAATGATTCAGTGATAATATTTTAAAATTGTGTCCCTGATGAACACATTTATCTACCATGGTAAATATATGCTTTTTGCTTTGGAATGAAGAAAAAAATCCTCGGAGAAAAATTAAACTTTTTGTCCCCAAATACAAAGATTGGAATTCCAGCGGAATTTCAGATGCTATTAGAAGAAGACATTTCCATTCTCTTTTATGTAATTGATTGATTGATTGATTATGTGCCATCAAGTAATTTTCAATTCCAAGTGACCACATAGAGTTTTTCCATGACATTCTATCCCTAAACTGGTCTTTCAGTCTTCCAACGTTGCCCTCATCATCCCTGTAACTGAGTCCATCCACCTTGCTGCTCATCGTCCTCTTCTTCTCTTTCCTTCCACCTTTCCCAGCATTAGAGCCTCTCCAGAGAGCTGGGTCTTTGTATAATGTATCTGAAGAAGGATAATTTGAGCCTGGTCATTTCTTCCTCAAGTGAGAACTCTGGGTTGATTTGGTAGATGTAGGAAATATTTAGCTTGGATAAACATACATATGAAATTGTTTGTTATAGAACTGAACTTCTCCTTAAGACGTAGTGTGTGAAGAATGACCATTTATTTATATATGCTCTACATCAGAGAATGGTCTCTCTGTGCAGAATATGATATTGCAAGAAAAGGGAATTAAGAGCACATGATGGCAACTGCTTTGGAAACCTGAGTTGGAGGAATGGGGTAGATAGTATTTTGAGGCAATGGAACCTGATATCTTGGAAGATGCACAATGGATACGGGGAACAATTTAGCAGGATAATACTATACCATGCATTTAATTATTACAATTTAACATTGTGTCATTAGGATCTTGTCTCTCCATTACAAAGTCTGAATGCAAACAAGTAGCAGCTCGGTATCTCATTCTTTCTTTCTCCGTCGGAATGGACAGGTATACTCAACTCATGGCATAAGTTCACCACTAGCTTTCCTGCTCTTACTACATTTTAGTGACTGCAAATAATAGAGGCAGGGCAACTCAAAGCATACCCTCAGAAATTAAACAAGAGATAAAACAAGACTTGGTGCAAACGTTCACTTTGAAATGTGATAAACTAGAATAATACACAAGCACAAATGGTGCTCCTAAGGACTGATTTCCTTATTTTTAGCTTAACATGCAATTCAAAATTCTGACTAGACTGGCAGGATTAAATTGTCTGACCCATAGGAAAAATGTCAAATATCCAACATTAACTTTAGAACATTGACTATTTGAGAAAAATGCAGTGAATATTTGGAAACTCGGTTTTGCTTTACAGAACATGGAACAATCTCCTAAATGTAATTTCCAGCATGACGAGGGGGGTGGGGGAGAGAGAGAAAGAGAGAGAGAGAGAGAGAGAATGAGATTTTCAGGTTGTCAAGATTCACATATGTTGATATCTAGGACTGGATTGTGAAATATCTAAGAATTCCATGAGTTTGTTCTGCCAGCCACCACTGTATAACATGTAGCTGCATTACTGTCTTGCGGCCAGAAAGAGTAGTGGTTTTGCCAAGCTGGAGAAAGGAAGTCCTCAGTAAATTGTGTTTGTAATGTCTGATCTCATATAAGCATATGCCAATTTTCAGGAAAGTATCAAATGTTAAGAAACATGTAATATGATTGATTGATTGATTGATTGATTGATTGATTGATTATGCCATCAAGTCGATTTTAACTCTTAGTGACTACATAGATTTTCCTCAGGACCTATACAATATAGCCAGATCTCATACAATGATGGTATATTTTTGTATAACAGTTTTAATCTCAAATGTCCAATTGTTATAAATATACAATATATTTCTTGATATTTGTCAGTCAAAAGCCAGTGTGGTTAAGGTAGTGAACTAGGAATGGGGAGATCCAGGATTTAGTCCTCTCTTAGACACAGAAACTGGCTGGGGGACTTTAGGCCAGTCATTCTCTCTCAGCCCTAGACTGAGAAGTTGAAAAGTATCTCTCTACCCCAATTGGATCAGCATGATGAATTATGGTCCATAGCCTTCAGGGAAGAGGCCTTCTCCCTGCAATGGATTGATTCAGACTAATGATTATTATTACTTGCCAGTCATAATCCAGATAAACCCTGCTCTATGTTCTGTTAAACCCTACTATTTGGGTACTGAGACTCGTGCCAAACATTGGAACTTACAGTTTACTTCAGAAATTATTTGTAACAAAATGCCCACATGCTTGTGTCTCACATGGCAGTCCCTGATGAGTTTGCTGTAATTTGGTTTATTATGCAGCCATGAGAGCAAGGAATTCAAACCTCGTATTTCATTCCAGATTTCCATGTGAATAAGCTTAGATTCTCTCTGCGTAGTTGCTAAAAGGGAAAAATATTTTATTAAAAAGCACTCCCATGCATCCGTACATAACATACATGTGCCAGCTTACATAACCAAGAGCACTGGTACAGCTGCTCCTGAACTTTATAATATCTTGCTGTAAATAGATAAGTGAATGCTTGAAGAGTTCAGCTGTATCATTCAGCAGGACATTTGTGCTGTGTTGAATATTTATTCTTTTTAAAGTTTAGTCTCTTTATGAACAAAAGGAAATCAAAGCGGAGTGAAGGGAAAGGACAGAGACAGAATTCCACTCAGAATTTCAAGGGGGGGGGGGAAGGTGAGATCATTGATAGTGGTTCATGGCCTATTTTTCTTACTTCTTCATTAAAAAGGTCTGTTCCTGGGCATGCCTGCAGCAAGTGTGAAGGCTTCCCTTCTTTCTCATCCATCTTCTCTCCCCTACTAGAAAATGATCATCTGACTATACAGTGGTTAAGCATCCATTCAACATTGTAGTCAGATAATCTTTTCTATCTCAGAAAAAAGATAGCAGAGGAAAACCTTGAGCTGCTATGAACTGGCACATTTGTTACAGAAGAAAGAAAAATAGACCCATGAACCACCCGTGTACGATAGCCTCTCCTCCCTTCCAAAAGATGCAGGAGGACAGACAATGGATGTGGAATGAATAGTAGGTGAGATAAGAGAACCCAACTTCCTGCATTTTCCAAGCACGTATTTAATGCAACACTTCCTTGAACTGCCATAAAGTGTTCAGACTTCCAATCTTCCTTGCTCTTAAGGATGACTAATAAAAGTATTAGCCATTGGCACAAGTCTGCTATGTAGCATATGTTCCCTCATACAGGTCCTCCCATCACTGGAAAACACTGGTAAAGCCATTCACAATCACTATAATCTGCAGCTGGAGGTGTTGGTGACAAAACTGTAACTATCCTTTCTTTTCTCACTGAGTTTCTCCTTTTAGGACCAATGTGAAAGAAATAGCTTTTTGCAAGGACACTATCTGTGCCTCTACAAATGTTCAGATGAGGCTTTGGAACATTTTAGATTCAGGTTCAGTCTACTTTGCCAGAATCCCATTTCAGTTCAGCTTCTTGAATCTGTCCAAGTCAACCTGATTCAGTTCAGGATTTGGCCAGATCTGATGCATGCTCCTAAGAATGACAGATGAGGGAGGGCAGAGGAAAGTCTGCTATTATAGACAGCTAACCAGTGTGAAGTTATCACAGGTATTAAAGGCAACAGTCATCATCCTCAGTCCACATCTGTTCTCTTTGCATTGGTTCACCAGCTAACAGGTTTTGGAAATAGTCTTGAAAGAAGTGGCACAGAATATTTGCCAGGTGCTAATCCATCAACAAAATATCCCTAAACAATGACAGCAAAAGAATAACAACATCTGCTCAAACAAATGATTTATGAAGCTGGAAGTCTGCATGCCAGGGTTTGCTTGCTCTGTGTTTATATAACGCAATCCGCACCCTGAAGCCAAGCAGAAACAAATATTGCAGAAGCGCATGGACCAGCTGTTTTACAACACACTCTGTCTATCACAAGAATCCCATTTCATTGCATTATTATCCTAAAGGGATGTCCAGAAGATGAAAGTGATGTAAACACAGCTTTCGGCTATGGTCCCATACCGAATTAATTGGGACTATATCTCAACAAATTCAGGAAGATTTACTGATGAGTAAATATGCATGTAATTGTACTTGGATTGATCATGATGAAGAAAGTAAATTGATGACACCAATGACTTTTCTTATGGATTTTTTTTTCCAGAATTGTGTTGGTTTTATCTTGGCTTTTCATTAATTTAGTCCACATTGGTTTCCATTACACTTAAACAGATAGTATGTGGAATCTCTGAAGCTGCTACTAATCTATCTCCCCCGCACCCCCCATAACAGTCTCCTCATTAATGTCTAATATATGGAAAGGCAGCTTGTTACACTCAGATATTTTAGACTACAACTTTCATAATACCTGTTGCTGTCCATTCTAGCTAGGGCTGATGAGAGTTTAAGTTATCTAGGTAACAGGTTGCCATTCCTTGTTCTAGTAGCAGAAATTGGTTGATATCATTTCATCATAGTCATTATTTCTAGGTCATCCAAGCAATGTTTTGACATTTTGGAATAGGGACAGTATAGGTGTCCATTCCTAATCATGATGATAACAACATGATGACATTTGAACATCACAATGCAAGGTTTGTTCTTTCAAATGTGTACTACAACATCTCATACAAGTAAGGAGTGGAGTTTGCATCACAATTTGCAATGTTTTATCATTGTTCTCACTTCCAATGGACAACTATGAGGGACACCAAAATCACAGAATTCAATAGCATTAGGTCCCATATTTTTCTTAATTATTACCACAAAGATTGATAATTATGGGGTAATTGTAGTCACCAATCCCCTACTGGTCTTACTGGATGTGTTTGTTTCTTTCTTGCAGTTGTTTCTTCCCCCTATTTTATTTTTCTAGACTTGAAGCTAAAGTTTCCTCAATATTTGCTGTAGGAAAAATCCATTTTTTTTAATGTTAGCATTTTTGCTAGTGATAATCCTATTTTTTTTTTAAATCCAGCCAATTATAAAATGCTCAGCCATTTATTACACTGACAGAACTAAATAATGTTTATTGCAGCTATGGAGAGATGAAAAATCTTTTCCAATTGATTTTTTTGCATATATTTTATGTATTTGCATCCTCCAAATTTTTAAAACTGGGATATCCTCACAATTCCAAACTTTGTGATGCAGTTCAGTGGCCCAAATAGAATTGACACTTTGATCCAAGAAGTACTTCTCTGGCACACTGGGAAACATTTGCAAACAAACAAATAGAAAGATGTGGTAAGAGCAGCAGATAATATCTGGGAACTTAGGGAACTATTAATTAAGTTGAGCCACACAATTAAAACCTGAAGCTGCAAATAAAGGGAAGCCATTTATATTAAATGCCAGTTGCTAAATCTCCATTTTCTGCAGCAAATGTTGCAACTAGGATAACACAGTGGATATATCCAAGAATAACATCACAATGCACAATAAAAGGAGGGTGGAGCTTATGGCATGAAAGCACAATGCTGCTTTCATCATTTGCCACCCCCCGTGACCCCCAAGCAAATGTCTCTGACCAGAGCAGATATTTCAGCAACTTCTGCCAGAAGCCCAGCAGGGAACGTTTTGAATGATCACTTACGGTATTCTAGCTGCCACTATAAATTCAGCTCATATACATCTGTATGGAAAGCATTCTAAAATATATATTTCTGGTTGTGAATAGGGAATACTTTCCTAGAAGGTGAGTAGCTTATGACATCTGGGTGTGAGAGACTGTAGGGAGGCTAGGAGAATAATGGAATGTTAGACCTGAACAACTAAAAAAATAGGGGCATGCATTGGTAACTTAGTTCATAAATGATGGCCACATCTGGTAGAGGGGTGGGGCAAGGAACCTGGTAAGAAATGCTTTGAAATATTCCAAGAGTCTCCACTTTAATCAATTTACTAACAAATGAGGGTTGGAAATTCCTCTTTCAGTTTTCAAGGTTCTTTCTTTATGCTTAATTCCAGCATTAAAGATCCTTTATTTAAGTGAGTGTAATTCTAACTTTAGTAAATAGTTTTAAACCTGGAACTTCTGACTGCTTAAACCATTTTGGAACCCAAGCTAGGCCAGCAAGCTATTACTATTAAACCACACAGAATAATTTCCAAACATACCAAATTCCCATATTGAGCTCTCCCAGATTGTAATCTGCTGGATTTTTTTAGGTGCGGCATTGTTCTAATGGAAAAAAAAGAAAGAAAGAAAAATCCTTATAAGCAACAGGAAAAAAGTCTAAAAAAAGAAAAGAAAAGAAAAGAGAAAACAAAACAAAACAAAACAAAACAAAACAAAACATAAAGACTGAAATATCTAATTCTTTAAGCATCTGATTTGCTATTTGTTTGAATGAGACTATGTGCAAGAAATGATGAAAACTGAGAGCAAGGAAGTAAATAATATATGTAAACAACAGGGTTTACAGGCAAATTTCACAGTACAAAGATGTCATAATTGCTAGCATTAAAATTGGAGAAGCAAAGTCAGCATCTCTCTGGGGTTGTGATATGAACAGCAAAACAGGGAGAGGAATAAATATTTTGGTTTTCTGAAAATCTTTGCAAGGAAGCTACTAATTTTAATTCTTGAATTAGTATTCAATGCAGAAAGCAAATCCAATTATCAGATGATTATGATTATGCCCCCCCTTCAAATCAAATTCCTTACTAATCCTCTATTTGTTATTCCTGAGAACAGCAATTAAGAGGGCTGCCATTCAAGATCAATTTACAGAGACAAATAAAAGCCTGCTTCTAACACTAGTGTTCCTTTCCCCATCTGTCTGTCTGTTTGTTGTTCCCTGCTCAAAAAACAACAATAAAAAACAAAAAACCTTGAGAAAATTACTAGAGATAATTCTGCTATATGGAACTCTCCTTCCTCCTTCTTTTCTTCCTTTTGCCTTTATTTTCTTCTAGAGGCATAATGCTTTCAGGCTGGATCGTACACATCCAACAGCAACTAATACTGATTCCATGGTAGAATCAGATTGAGGCCCTGCTAGACTTACTTTACTGACTAGGCGCCCTGTCCCCCCTATGTAGTCCTAGCAGAAGTGTTAAGGTGGGGCTACAATTTTTCCCGTCTGCACTGAGTGTGTGTTAAGAGCTGGGAAGGGATGCAGCAGAAAACAATCAAACTGCTTCCACTAATTCTGTCTCCTTCCCGATACAAATAAAATACAGCTCAGGAAATATTCTGAAGTAGAAGAGGTGAGGCACTAGAAGAGATCAGAAGTTTAGATCTGCAGTAATGGCCCAGTGGCTTTTGTCAGTCATTCTCAGGCTAATCAAATCAAATCTGCAATTATATTAATCACTGGATGTTGCGGGCAGGAGACAGAAGTCCAGTCAAAGCAAGCTCCCCTGAAGTTGATTCTCTGGACCTTTGTCCCAAGGTCCAGGGCTATCAGCAGCTCTGAAAAGAAATCTGGCTTTTCATCTAGAAATTTGCCCTAAAGTTTTGAGACAAATTATTTAAAGTTTTCATTGTTTCTCTTGATGACTGTCTTTGTGGAGCTCAAGACCAGAGCAAATCCAGTTCAGAGGCCTGGAACAGAATTAATCTGTGAAAGTTACTTGCAATGAATGTGATTATTTTATACATGAAAGGATAATTACAAATGCTGTCTCAGTGTGGATAAAGTAGATTAGGGATTTAGAAATGTACGGTTATTATCAAGACATGAATTAGGATTAAGGCTCAATCACTACATACATTGTCTTGTCATATCCTGTGGTTGCCATGGGGATAAAAATGAAAGCAATGACATGCCTGGCTATATATAATTTTTTGCTTTTTGAGAAACCCAAATCAAACCATCACCAACAAGCTGAGGGAAGTCAGCTTGGATGGGATATATGGGCTGTTGTTTTGGACAATTAACAGTCCATGTACATTATCTCTTCAGAATCGTTCTTTTTCGTACATTCAATGTTTTCTTTTTTCTCCCAAACAGAAGTCCTTGACAAGAGGTCTCTGTTGTGATTTAATGAAAAGTGATCCAGCTTTGAACTTGCCTATTTTAGCAAAATGTATTTTGTAGTGAGTGACATTGTGCTGTGCATTGTCACTCAGTTGTAAGCACTTAAACAAAAAATAAAAACTGCATTGTATCTTTTCAGAATGGTGTTCTAGATCAATTTGCTGTCTGTCTCCCTACCCACCCACTGAAAATAATATTCAGGAAAAAAAGCAGTTATTGAATTTAGGTACCCAAAGGCAAAAAAGATCTCTGCTCCCTCTACACATCCAGTAAATCCCATGGTTGGATGGATGGATCTGAGAAAAGTGGAAACCAGCAGAGGCAAGTGTGGAAAAGTGGAAACTTCCAACATTCTAAGACATCACACATAGCCAAGCTTGAGACTTTAATTCATTTTAAAATAAATCTCAATGTGGTTTCAGATGGCATAGGTACACCATTCAAGTTTTAGTGGCTGTTCAAGAGTGTATCCTCCATAGCTAGAGAACTCCATATCTACACATCTACTGCTTCCAGTAGTTTCAAGGAATATGGATGGAGGGGAGAAGGGTGTGAAATAAATGGGACCTTTCTGTAATTGGGACCTGGATGACAGCTAACTTTGCCTAGCGTACATTATCATCCATGAGGGGACAATGGCGTAGAGAGATGAGTTATGACTGAATTGTCCCTTCTATGTCTTAGATAAAAATATGTAAGGCAGATCATTCTGAAGTGACTTTATATGAGTCTATACTGAACTGAATCATCTGAGAGAATCACAGGTATAGCTATGGATGCCTCCTCCCCCCACCAAAATATCAGTATCACCGCATAATGCCATTAACTAAAGGGTCAAGATATGCAGACTTGGACTGATTTTTCAGCAATATCAATAATTTGCCACAATAAATTTTTATTATATCTTATATATTTATTGGAAATATGCTAGTTTTATTTGATCCTTACTTGCAAAACAAAATCCCAATCCATTCTGGCTAAAAATTTTGTATCAATATATTTGGAAGCCACCAAACTGGGAAGGTTGTTTTATGATGTAACTAAAGCAAACAAAAATAATAAAGAGATTTACTTATACGCAACTGCCTTTTAGTAAATTCATTAGTAGCCCACGTACTCAGTGTTGTCTATCCTAACTACAGAGAGCAAGATGGATAGACTCAGTTACAGTGGTGAGGAATACACCATTAAAAGCCCTAAAAGACCAAGTTAGGGACATATCATCATGGAGAAAACCTATCTATGTGGTCACTAAAAGTTGACAACAACCTGATGACACATAATCAAACTAGGGAGACTTCAGGGAATTGTTGGAGACAGAAAGCTTACATAGGACCATATTTGCAGATGTCATAATTAAGTCTAGACCATGGAGCCATAGCCCACTCCTCAGTTTAGAGGTCCCTGTATTTTATAAAAACAAGAACAGTATAACTGTGGGTTCCTTTTATATATTTTTGTAATTGGATTGATGTATTTCCACATGGTATGATACTCTCTTGCTACTTCAGCATCACTTGAAAGGTGCAACCATGTGGGAGAGACCAGTAAAAGTATTTCCCAACCAATCAACATCCTCTCATTTTTTGAAGTTGATGACAATAAATTAGAAAGGGCTTATATGATCGTTCCCATTCCTCTGGTCTGTATTCCAAATTCTTCACCGTCACAGTGGCATCTTGTCATATAGACCTGGCTCACAAATCACTGAGATAATATACAGAAGGAATTATTTAATGCATGCTTTCTGTCCCTGTTTTAACATTAAATTTTCTTCTCTGTATTGACACAGATCTTTTATATCTCCTGAAATAATTCTGTCAAATAGCATCATGCCCAGTGAGCCTGCTGCCTGGACGTGATGAAATTTATAGTCTCACACATCAGTGCAAGAGGGAGCACAAAGGCAGTAGTTTTACAACACTATACATAAAGGAGCTTGAATTATTATTTTCTACATCTGTTTATGTTTAAAATTAATGTTTTAATTAAATATAGCAGCAAAAATGTAAGATGGAACAAAGGAGCCCTGATAAATATTCTTATATTCCTCAGAATTGTGCCAATACATAATTAAGCATGTTTAATTTTTGAACAATATTACATTTCTGGAATAAGAAGTCCTATTAGTCATTCTTGTATCTCTCACATGGTTCATGCTTTCTGGGACTGCTGGGAGTTGTAGCTTGGTAACAACTGGAGGGCCTCATCCCTGATTTTCCCACTACAGTATCATAATTGTGATCTGTCTTGGGTCTTTTTTCCCCCAAAGATAGTTCTCTATATCTCTTGTCTTTTAGATTTCTTGACTCTTTTACTGCAGTTCATTTCAAAAATAAAAGCTCCATTTTAACGTATCTCATTAAGAGCTTTTTCCTAACACTGCATTTTTGCATTTTTTATTTCTTGTGTCTGTTTGGAGAGCAGCTATCCTGAAGGAAGGAAGGAAGGAAGGAAGGAAGGAAGGAAGGAAGGAAGGAAGGAAGGAAGGAAGGAAGGAAGGAAGGAAGGAAGGAAGGGAGGGAGGGAGGGAGGGAGGGAAGGAAGATCATTTCAGACAGGAAGCAACAGCAAGAAATGGAAGGCAAGCAGGCCCATTATAGCAGTTAATTTATGCATCAACAGCTTCATCATGACATGGGGTTTTGCTAAAAGCTAATTCTATAGCATGAAGCTTACTGTATTAAAAAAGACTAGTTTAATTTTGTTTGGTGGGGGATATCTTTAGCACTGGAGCTGTAGGAGTAGCAACAGAGAGACATGTGTGGGAAGAAGTATAAGGAACAATTATTGTGGGAAAAATTATAGATAGGCAGTCTTGCCCTCTCTGGGTTTGAAAATAGCATTGGGAACTCAGAATTTGACCTGGAGCAGATCTATCTTCTAAGATTTAAGAAAATTAACAAATTAACAGGAATGGATAAATCAGGCTACTTCTTATCCCTGGCCGCCTGTCTCAATACTAGAGCTGCAGGAGAGATGTATGTGAGATTTTTGTTCCTTGTACCACAATATTTTTGGATACTTGGAAAGTTTGGTTTGAGTGGGGAAATGCATCATTTGTTGTTCTGCCTGTGATAGTGAAATGTTTTGGCAGGTCCTGATTCAAATTGAAGAGAGAAAGAGAGAGAGAAACAATATTACAAATCTTCCTTCATTTGATCCAAAAGAAAACTTAAACACAAAAGAGCCTTATCTGTACTTCATTCTGATTCAGATATTTTCTTTTGAAAATATGTATTTATACTGGCTTATTCAGCCCTACCTGAGGCTTGGGGGAAAGTATTGTTTGCTACAAATGGCAGAGGGAAAGGGAAGATCGTCTGACACTGACCAAGATGGTGACAAGGGGCTGTGAGCAACATGATGGTGCTCATCAAGATAGCTGACAGCTACCCCAATAAAAACTGAGCAAGGACTGACACTCAGTTACATACTGGGGCTGCGGTCAGACCATGATTCTGAATTTTTGGAGTGATAGAGTCCTTACTGATGGGTGAACCTTTTCTTCTCAGGGCTAGATGTCTTCCTAGAGAGGGTACTATTCTTTATTTCAGTGGAATTAGACATTGATTTATGAGAAGAAGAAGAAGAAGAAGAAGAAGAAGAAGAAGAAGAAGAAGAAGAAGAAGAAGAAGAAGAAGAAGAAGAAGAAGAAGAAGAAGAAGAAGAAGAAGAGGAGGAGGAGGAGGAGGAGGAGGAGGAGGAGGAGGAGGAGGAGGAGGAGGAGGAGGAGGAGGAGGATCATTCATGAAAAAGGAGAGACACCCCTTCCAGAACCTGAAGGGTAATAAGGATCATAGCAGGAATGACAATTTGTCCCCTCCCCCTTGTCATTCTTCTGCAGGCATCCTTTGTGTCTTCAACACTAGTTAATCCAGGAGATGTTTCTGAAACACACATTCAAATTTGAACCAAAGAGAAGCTGTATATGTGAGTTAAATGTGAATGGATATGGTACAGAAGAAAAACAAAAGAAAAATATAAACATGATTTCTCCCACACAGTATATCCCTAAATGACACTGGTGGAATTTTTAAAGAAACTTTTAAATCATTGGTAATGTGGTGATTGATGATGATGATGATGATGATGATGATGATGATGATGATGATGATGATGGCGGCTCAACGTGCATGGTACTTTACAAAATAGAAGAGACAAAGGTCTTCCCCAAAGAGTCTATCATCTCAAACAACCCAAAAAAAGGGGAATTAGGTAAATATATTCCGTTGTTTCAGGATTGTGGTGTTATACTTATGAAAGTGCCCTATATGACTGAGTGTGGTTGATGCTCCATGAAGGGACAAATGGATAGCATCATTACTCTGATACTTGTCATTCATTTTATGCATTGTATTCTGGTTGGCAAATTTGGTTAAGAACAGATATAAAGCAGTACTTTTATTTACACATAAACTCCTTTATATTTCAATTCACCTCTCTTATGTAGAATTGCAGTGGCCTTACCTTCTACAGGAGACCAGGAATTGCAGGTCTGTGGCTATGAGACCCTTCAATCAAAAAAAGAAAAGAAAAGAAAAGGAAAAGGAAAAAGGAAGAAAAAAGGAAAAAGAAAGAAACCTGGGAAATGGATACAAATTCAAATTCTCAGTGTTCTTCAATGAGCTTGAATTATATTAAAGGATTTCTAGATAATTTGATCCCAGGGCAATTGAGTACTTCTGACCTTTCTCTGAAATTCTGTGACTGCTCTCTTCTTTATTCTCTTTGGGGTCAATGCATTCAGAAAAATTATTTCTAAAGACTGTAGAATTTCAATATAGAGTGAAGCTTATCAAGCAAGGTTCTTTGTACGTAGACTTGGCTGCTGTCAATCATTTAGTATGCTTCTTTGGGGGAAAAAAAATCAACTTGCAAGTGATCGAGTGTGGCAGAAGGTGTTCTTTATACCTGGTGTCACCCAATCATGATTTTCTGATTGCTTTGAATTCAGCTTTGCAGGGTGCTATTCAAACATCCAAGCCTCAAACAAATGTTCTTCATACTTTTTGTAGCTTCGTTTACCTTCAGTACTCAGTCTGAAAACAATGGAATATCAAAGAGGGCTGTCACCAGGCTTAAAAACTATTAGTTGATTAATGATCTGCCTTTTTCAACTTGACTGATAATTAATTAGCGAAACTGAAAATAAACCATAGCAGTACAGCACATACTCACATTTGTCTCTGGTTAACTGTGTCTTTCCTTTTCTGTTTGCCATCTTCCGAAATTTAGGGTCCCACCTATAGTTTTTTCTAACTCAAGTCCGTGTGTGTCTCTGTGTGTCTCTGTGTGGTTATCAAAGCAAGGGGAGGGGAACAGGAGAGAAACCCTGCCTAAACTATGTGTAATAGTTTTGATCAAGAAAGGGACCCTGCATGCTCACTCTAAAGCAAATAATATGGACAGGTTTAGTTGTCCACTATTCAATTAATGCAATGTGCACCTTGACTTTAGATTGTAAGGTACCTGGTGCCAGAATATATGGTCAATATTCTTAACCCACTCTAGAAAACAGTAACAACAACAACAAAACTGAGTATAGGGCTGATTACAGGGCTAAGCAACCATGTGCTGTTCAGATGTTCTGCAGTACAAACCAAAGCCAACAGGGCCAATTTCAATGATTTATGGGAGCTGTCAGTGTGTTCATGGGGGACAGGGGGAAAAAAACCAAGGTAGTGGTTATGACTGCACAATGAAATCCCTACCCCTTTTTTATATGTGTCATGTGTGCAACATCCATAAAAGTGGTGGGACTTCAATCACACAGTTGTGGCCACCATCATGACTTTTTACAGTGTATACCCACAGCTTATATGTCTGCAGAACTTTTGAAGATTCATTGCTCTTCTAGTTTTTGCTCATATTTTGCTTTTGCTTGTATTCTAAGACATCGCTGTGTCCTCACTGAGGCTCCACTTGTCTTACCTCAGCAGCCATATATACTGTAATAGTATGTGGGAATGACCCTGTGAGAGACGAGGAAGAACCACAGTTTAGACAATGGTCAGATAAGAGGCAACTGAGCCTGCAGAAGGAATGGGGGCATGGCAAATGTCTCAGAAGGGACCCTCCCTGGTTTCTTGGACTGTAAAGGTGATGGGGGGAGAGATGTACTTTCAGACTTGCAAGATTGATGTCAGCCTTGTGAGATAGTCCAGACAAGAAGCACACCGAGAATTACTAGCTTTACCTTTACTGTAAGGTTACATTGACAGAATCTTGCAAGTCGGAAAGAACATCTTTCCCCCTTCACCTTTATAGTCCAAGAAACTAGGGATAGTCCCTTCTGAGATGTTTGCCACGCCCCCATTCCTTCTGCAGGCTCAGCTGCCTCTTATCCAACTGTAGTCAAGTCTGCGGCTTTTCCTTCTGTCTCACAATGGCATTCCCACATACCAACAGACTGCATGAATTTACCTTATTTATCTGTCAGCAAGTGCCTGATAATATATTGTCCCTTTTCACTTTCTTGGTGTCCGGGTGCTCAAAACAATCCTAGATGACTCTGAAAAATGTCCCAGTCACCTTATCAGAGTCCACCCATGTGAAGTCTAAACCTGAAATGTAATTTTATCCACAAGACACCTAGCAAGCATGTCACAGAGGCCTCCAGGGAGTTTCTCAGATCACATCTTCAATTTTTTGCTTCCTGACTTTGGGAACTAGGCATTGTAAACTTATTACTGGGCTCTAAATCTTCCTGCATTTCATATAAAGAAAAAAGAGTTTTGATCACCATTTTATATTATAAATTCTCCTTGATAAATAGAACTACCCAAAATGTTTAGGAAAAATAACAGACACTTGATATAACAGCTGTCCCCCAACCCCTGATATGTTTGCGCCCACACGAAGTCACACTAACTTGCAGATTAGGGCAACAGAATATAGTACATCAGCAAAGTGCAAGTATATGAGGATAAATGTATTTCCAATTTAGTACAGGCATTTTGACATTTTATGTCTCTTCATCAGCTGCCTTGTGATTTCAGTTTCAGTTTATGCTGGATGTTAACACTTGCTTTTTTTTAAGGGGTAAAAAAAAGTGGAACTTTACTCAGTGTGGTGCCAAATCATGGGAATAGTGACCTTTTATGACAACTCTGAGTTATCGCCATATTCACTTCTCTGTACAATATTAAGATTTATTAGGAGTTGCTTTTCAAAAAGTCCTATCTTTTTTCAGAACATGATAATATAATAATAAAACACTGGAACTTCATCTGGTGGCTGTAACAATACATTAAGTTTGAAGTATTAAGTGACTTTTAAAAAATCCCTTTAACCATACACAGTGGTTTTGTTTTCAATCTTAGTTTAATAGCCTTATAATATATAACACATGGCCAGCCCCAAGAAGAGAGGATGGTGAACAGAAAATATGCAATAGAAAAGCTTGTGTTTTTATAGAATGGGCACAGCTAGCCCAAACCAATAAAATGAGAGGGTTTCAGGAATTTCCCAAAAAACTGGAGACACAATTCTTGACCTCTGTCCTATGTTCTTGAGATACAGAGTCTGAAGGAACAGGGGGAAAAAAATCATAATTCATGGCAGGAACATTACATCAAGGTCATTGTAGGACATTAAAATGGCACCTATAAAATGCTACTCAGAGAGTTTGTAGCATATATCAGTGGTAGTCAGGATAATGGGATGCCTGCATCTACAGGAATAATGCACGTGGAGTTACTACATGTGTCACCCCATTTCCAACCTTGGTTTTCCTAAGAACTACCTTTTGTTTTTGCTCTGTACTACTGCATTTCTGCAGGAAATGCAATTCTTTCCAGTCATTGAATCACAATTTGGGGGTGAAAGGATTTGCACAGTCCCTTTCTTTGGTCTGCTCAAGGAGCTGTTCCTGAGATTGATATTTGATGTAAAAGAATATTTGACTCTTTTTACTTTACATTTAAGGAGAGGTATAATATATTCATCAGGCAGGGATGGATAAGTATCTGCCTGGTAAATACCTGCTTGATTAGCCCATTCAGCCTTCGCCTTCCTTGAGACCCTGGCTCCATTTTGGTCTCCCTGTCCATTCCTGAGAAATGGAGAAAAATCCCTGGCCTCCCTTAATACTCTGAAACCAGTTCCACATCCATGACCTAAGAAATCAAAGTACTTTATGTTGCCCCTGAGAGACGATATGCTTCAATTTAAGGGGCAGATTATACATTTGATAGAATAAAGGAGAGAGCCAGGTTTTTGTGGTGGTGAAAGGGAAAAGGCTAGAAACCAGAAGACCATGAGTTTTAGTCCTGCCTAAGGCATGAAGCCAGCTGGGTCACTTTGGGTCAATCACTCTCTCACAACTGTAGGAAGAAGGTAGTGGCAAGCCACTTCTGAAAATGTTGCCAAGAAAACTGCATGGGCTTGTTCAGATGATTGCCAGGAGACAATAAACTGGTTTGAAAGCAAACATACAAAGCAATAAAATCTTTTCTGGGGGTCTGTCCTATTTTAGAAGCAGATGGGCATTTCTATCTGGATGTTCTGGTTGTGCTTTTATGGAAGATAATGTAGATCTGAAAATGAACAATGGAGATCCTGTTCCATGGAGGATACCAACATGGCATCGATGATGTCTTAAACGTGACATGCACCAAGCAAGCTTGTTGCCAGTTCACAGTTTCCTTAAAAAAAGAGAGAGAAAGCAAAGAAATTAGCTCTAGTAGCTATGATTAAAACCTGTTCTGTTCTCATTTCACACATTGTTTTCAAGTACATAAAGAGGAGTCCTGGAGGAGCACAAACATGGTGATTTTTAATTATGCAATGCCATGAATAAATCAGAGAAGAAAAAGTTACCTTCAGTATTATTGATAATTTCTATGATCAGCAAAACTGTCACAGTGATAGAAGCAGACTTATAAGACTTGATTCTGGTGCAGAAATTTTGCTTCCTGACTCACATAAAACACAACCCCAGAGAATCAGTCTGCAGATTAAGTTTCTTGATGAGGGTTGAATGAACCTCTTACAAAATGGAGGATCAGAAGAGGAGGAGCTTCTCAAAAAGCTTCTCCTTTATGTATTTGTTGTTCCACCTCTTAGATACTGCATTAGGTACAGAATATGTTGTACCTGCTAGCTATCTTATTAGGTACGCTCACTAGCCTGATCACAAGAGCAGGCGTAAATGCTTACCAAATAAAGTATACGCATTCTTTGGAATTGAATCAAACGCTTTCTAGCTGTTTTTGGCTGGCAGCCAGAGGTAGGGTGAAAAGTTCATAGCAAGTTGAGAAGTTTACTTGCATTGCTCTGTTCATTTAAAACAGCAAGGTTTGCTTTAATAATTGAAGGAATCAATTTATTTAAAAAAGGGAAAACTAAAGGCCTGTATTTCTACTGTTTCTGGCTTTTACTATCCTGAGGTAAATGACTTTTGGAATCTCTCTCTCTCAATCTCTCTCTCTCTCTCTCATCTATTTAGAAACAAACAAAAGTGTATATAAAATATAACTTTTTCTACTGGGTGAAGAGGATTTTTTCTCCATGTTTTAGTACCTCCCTTTCTATCTGCTGCTCTAACCTTAGTGACTTCTGAAAGTTCTGCTACAAAGTGAAACATTTTCCATTTCTTAAAGATTGCTTTTAAAACACTGCTTTTTTATATAGCTGTTCTTGTTGGATTGAATTTCCAAAGCTATAGAACTTCTCAGGGAGTAGATGCAGCAATTTCTGTGTCCTGATAGATTGGTTCATTTTGAATTAGGAAGATGTGAGATGTATATCTAAAATATAATAAATATAATATTAAGTTAAGAAATTGCAACTTGAATAAAGCCTTCAGAAATACATATTAACGATATGTATTTACAAAGAACAGAACTGCAGTTCAGAGCCTTTTAATACATGCCTTAACATTTTCAGAATATTCCTCATACATGTTGGAAAAAACTGGTTCAAGTTAAATAGATGCCAGCGTCTTGTTAAGTAGCATCTTGTCCATTTAAACAACTTGTTCTTACCAAGGGCCTTCTTTTTTTTTTTTCTTTTTTCTTTTTAGTGCTTTAGAATCTTGTTCTGGAATCATAATGCTTTTATTGTAATCTTTATTTTACTAAGTTTTACCTGCCGTGAAATCAAAATTGAAATAGTGTTTTCTTCTCGGCTATGAACCCCTGATTTAGTAGCCTATGAAAAGGTTATCTCTGAGAGACAGGTAACAAATATGGATTAGGGAAAATAAGTCAACCAAGGACAGTTAATTATTTGATTTCAGAACAGGTGGGGAGATTCAGCAATGCCCTAATTCAGTGGAGAAACTGTATTGCATTCTTTATTTGTGTAAACTGGCTACAGTTAATTCCCAAGGTGACATCGCACAATAGATGTCTATTATACAATAAATACACTGCCTCTTCCGGTATGCTTCTGTCTGCAGTAAGACCATCATCAGTGTCCTTGCTCTATGCGCCCTCCGGCTTTGAACAGTTTTGGTCAATGTTGCTTGGGTCTTTTCAGTGGTAGCTGCCAAATCCTGAAATGGTTTTCAGATGACTTCAAATATCTTTTCAGTGCCAAGCAAAATTGCTTTGCATTCTCAAAAGTTTTAATATGTTAGAGAGGGTAGTTGTTTGTTTTTAAGGGAGAAAAAAATCTTACTCTGGCTGCTTTTTATTGTTTATTTTATTGTATAGTTTATTATTCACAATTGCTATATTGTGATTTTAAGCCACACTTGGGAAAACCTGGCTTTGAAGGGCTGCATATATTCTATCTATCTATCTATCTATCTATCTATCTATCTATCTATCTATCTATCTATCTATCTATCTACCTACCTACCTACCTACCTACCTACCTACCTACCTACCTATCTTCAAGTCAGTTTTGAACTCCTGGCAACTGCCTGGCAAGTCCCTGCAGTTTTGTTGGCAAGATTTCAGAAGTGGTTTGCCATTGCCTGTTTCCTAGGGCTGAGAGAGAATGACTGGCCCAAGATCACTCAGGTGGCTTTATGCCTAAAGCAGGACTAGAACTCACAGTCTCCTGGTTTCTAGCCCAGAAGGCCTTAACCACTACACCAAAATGGTTCTCATGTATATGATGTATACAACTCCTTTGAGCATAATAGATTATTGATTCATTCAGCTAGCCCTCATTCACTCTCTCATAGTTCTCCCATTAGATGTAACTTGGGGGAATAAATATCTATTAAAAGCAGTGGAACAACCTGCCTCCTGGAACTCCATCACTAGAGGCTTTCAAACAGTTTGGACAGCCATTTCCCTGGGGTGCTCTGAAGATTCCTGCTCTGGGGTTGGACTAGAAGACCTTCAAGGTCCCTTCTAGCTCTATCATCTGAAAGCACTAAGGAAAGTGAGTCTGGACTTTAGGATCTTCTTCACCCTTCTGATGTATTCACTGCTAACTTTCTTCTTCAATTCAGTGTGCTTGACGTTGTCAGCCTGAAGGAAGCCCAGGTATTTGTAATGATCTTCTTCATCTAGACTCTTGATATTATTTCCATAGGGCATCTTGATTCCTTCAGTTTTCACTCTTTTTCTCCTTTTGACGGTAAGGGTGGCACATTTGCTCTATATTCAGACGGTGTTGAGCAGGAATTCCATTTCAGATGGCTTTTTCCATATAGCTTCTGATTGTCCATGTAATGGAAATGGGTTAGCCTGGCAGATTTTTTTGATGTTTGATAGCCATGGTCTGACTTGTTCAGTATTGCTGACTGAGGAATCAATGCAATGACAAACAGTAGTGGTGATGGTGAGTCTTCTTGAAAGATTCTTCTCTGGATATTAACCTTTTCCAGTAAGTCACCATTGACCAGCAACTGTGTTTTCCATTGTGCCATTGATCTTTGCACAAAGCTTCTGATGTTTCTACTGACTCCTGTTATTTCTAGGAACTTGATTATCCTATCATGTGGCAGGGAGGCTTATAATCAATCCAAGCTACATTCCAGTTGGTCTTCCTTCTTTTGCAGTTTTCCAAAATCATCTTGTCAATTAGGAGCTGATCTTTATTTCCTGTGCTGTTTGGGTGGTTTTCTTTCTGCTCAGATGGAAATAACTGGTTTTCAACTAGATGCTGTTGGACTGCATCAGCTACAACACCAGTTAACAGTTTGAAAGTTGTTGGTAAGCAGGTAATTGGCCTGTTGTTCCCTGGTGCTGCCCCTTTTGTTGGATCTTTGATTATCAGGTATTATTGTTGGTCACACAATCAGCCAGATGTTTAGATTGCATGTGGCATTTTTATTCACCTTTTGAGTCCTTCCCAAGGACCTGGGATAGGCAGATGTTGTTTGATTGTGTTAAAGGTATTGTCACAGGATGTAAGCTGTTCCAAGTAAAGCTGCCTTTTGCAATAGACTGATGGTGATTTTGTCAATGCCGATGGTCTTCAAGTGGTACTCCAGATGTTTTGGGATTGCACTCAAAGTGCTTATTACTATTGGTACTCTCTTTGCTTTTTTTTTTGCCACAGTCATCCTATTTCTATTTGCAGGTCTTTGAATTTTGTGATTTTCTCCAGTTCTTTCTCTTCTGTCTGCTGTCTCCAAGTATTGCAAATGTCCACTATCTAGACTTTTTTTTTGTCTTTCTTATCAACAATTGTTAAGTCTGGGGTGTTATATAGCAGGTGCTTGTCTGTTTGAATTCTAAAGTCCCGGAGCACTTTAGCTTCTTCATTTTCTATTTCTTTGTCTGTTTTGTGGTCCCAGCAGTTCTTGCTTGCAGGCAAATGGCATTTCTTGCAGATACTCCAATGCACCATTGTTGCTACTTTATCATGGCATTGTTTGTGTTCAGTCTGTGCAATCTTCTTGCAACACAGACTAACTAGGTGGTCCACTGTTCCTTCAGCTTCTTTGCAGAGATGGCATTTGCTATCTGTTGCTGTCTTCTCAATTCTGGCTTTGTGTGCATTTGTTCTTAAGGCTTGGTCTTGTGCAGCCAGAATTAGCCCCTCTGTCTCTTACTTTAACTTTCCTGCTTATTATTATTATTACGGTTGGTCGTACAGTCAGCCAGATGTTTAGACTGGATTTGTCATTTTTATCCCCTTATCGAGTCCTTCCCAAGGACTTGGGATAGGCAGATATTGTTGTTCTACTTTTATCTTTGGGGTAATTAAATATTATACATTACTTTCACCCTTCAAAAGAGCATAATATTCTGTTCATTTGCCATAGAATTTTAGATGGATCAGTGCTGGAATGGCTACTTATCTCTAAGACACAGGATATGAACAACTGGAAATGTCTGCAACATATTTAGTGTAATGTCACTTGTAGACAGGGATTAAGTATTTCCTCCCAAATGATAGAAACTATTGATTTGAATTAAATCTTCTGCTACTATCACAATCATAGAAATTCCATTGTGTTCTATTGGAGGCAATCAGTGATGTGAAGAGACAGCACAGGACATAATTAAAAACATTGATAATGTTTGTTTTGTTTGAAAGGATGCCCAATGTCTGTTTTTGGTTTTTCACTTACAAAAACATTTTGCTTTTTTCCCCCTCAGTAATATATCATTTCCTTTAAGTTCATTAAAAACATGATTGCTTCAAAGACTAAATTAGTTTCTTTTATCTAACATCTTTAATCGCATATGTAGTTGTCAATAATATTTAAATCCGGGCCTTTGGCTGGAGGAGGCAATGAGAATGCCAGTGCTAAATGCCAGTGAATGTTTGGCATAAATAAGAAACTATCACACTTCTGCAAACTTTGAATCATGTACTTGTCAAAGCCATAATAGTGTCACAGTGAGAAATCTGATGCCAGATGGTATGTGGACTGAAAGCACAATCAGATAAAACAGCTAGCGAATGAAGGTACAACAGCCAGTGGTAGTAAAATTAATTTCCATATAGTATTAAATTGTCAGAATCTGATTGGAAACTCATTCCACTAGCACAACTCAGAGTTTACTTTGGAGCATAAACAAATAAGAACATCTCTGAATCATAGAAAAAAATTCTTACATCAAGCAGCAATGCAATGGGTCATCTAAGGATGATCAGTTCTACTGATGATTGTGTGTGTGTGTGTGTGTGTGTGTGTGTGTGTGGGTTTTATTTCCTCCAATCACTACAAAATGCAGCTCTTTCACTGTTACATATCATTGTGAGGGTTCTTTCCTTTCCAAGAACTGGACACACCACATCATAGCAAATCTGTACAAAATGTTTTATTACAGCACACACCTTCCCCAACAACAGACTATTGCTCTCCACCCTTCTAGGACTTGCATGTTGCCATGTAAATATGTCTTTAATACTCAGTCCTTTAATACTTAGTTAAAGCAAAAGTCCCAAAGTCTGCAAAGTGGCATACAACCTTTCAAATGTTCTTACTCTAGTTGGGATGAAGTGCTGCTTCAGTGTGGTTGTTCTTCTTCTAGTTGCTACTGAGCTCCCGGCAAATCTCCAAGCTCCAGGCAGGACTTCCACCAGGATATGCTGCTCACCATAACTTGTGGTCCTGGCAGTTGAATGACGCCCTCTTGCCTGCTTGTAATAGCTGCCAATCTTCAGACATCACTTCCGCTTCCCCGTCTCTATGCTTTTTGCTTATCACGCTTCCTCCTACACACATCTCCCCACTCTGTCTTAGCATTTGATTTTCTAAGCTAAGAGCCTGGGTGGGGTGAAGCTGCCACTGGAACTCAGCACATCCTTGAAAATGCCAGGGTGAGGCTCAATTATCACAGGCAGCTGGAATGCCAGCTTGGATGCTTGAGAGTAAAGATTGACTTACAGAAATGAAGGAAAGGGGGTAAGAAACATTCCTGCAGCTAATTTTCCCAAGCACAGACAGCACCCCCAACTTCACTCCCTCACAATCATTTAAATTATGTCCTCTATTTCCAGGCTCTACCTAATGAGAAAGCTGTGTGTTTTGCTTAGAGACATCTGGATTAACTATGGATTTTCAAAATGGGGGAACTGTATGGATCAGTGTAAATCTGGCCACAGGTATTAACTTCCTATATAATGTTGTCAAATGTTCTGAAATGGCAACATATAACTTTCCCTAATTAACATAATTTTAGGATACATTTCTAATATTCCCTGCTTTTAGTGCAAATACTGTTTCTTCATACACACATTTCTCTAATATAAGCTGTTGTTCCTGTTCATGTTTCCTATATACAAAGTAGAATTTTGGAGTCAGAGCACTTTTATGCTCTTGAGTTCTATGCACCATTCCCTTTCCATGCAAAGAAATTCATATGCGCAAGTTTATTGAAGGTATGAAAGAGTTAATGAATCAATCTGTCTAGAAAATGTGCAGATCCTGCAAAATTCAGGAAACAAACTCTACACAACCAATCAGGACCAGTGATTTCCCCCCTTCCCCATCTCTCTCAGGTAAGTTTTTAAAAGGGGAGGGTGAAAAATATTTTGCTTTTGTTCTGTACCTTCCATCACTGGAGGAGATAATTTTTCCTCCAGTGGCTTCTACCAGATAAGGATTGATCACCCCAGTCTAAGAATGAGGACTGTGAATCAGACTCCTTCTCCTTCTCCTTCTCCTTCTCCTTCTCCTTCTCCTTCTCCTTCTCCTTCTCCTTCTCCTTCTCCTTCTCCTTCTCCTTCTCCTTCTCCTTCTCCTTCTCCTTCTCCTTCTGGAAGAAGAAGGAGGAGAAGGAGATTATTAGGATTCTTTTGTTGATTTGTATAATGGATTAATCTGTACTGTATGTCCTTGCTATTATTTTATTTGAACTGTGTATGTGTGTACATGCACATGTATTTTGGTTGCTGGCAAAAATCTTGATTCCTTTTCCCATTGTCCTTTTAATGGTAAATTGATTCTCTAACTGTAAATATATTTAATAAATGAATATAAATTTTATTATACTGGTACCTTTATTATTTCAGGGAAGTATTTTAATGCATCTTAGAGCTCTGACACTACAGAAATGAAAGAAGGGGTGGGGAAAAACAAGAGGACCTTCCATTTTCTCCCCATGCAATAAAGCAAAGAGGGAAAACCCATCTCTGCATGCAAATGGTGGTTGGCAGCCTTCAGGCAGACCTCCAGATTCTGAGCTTAGGAGCTCCCACTTAAGGGAACCAGAGCCAACCCACCACATCCTGTGTGAATGTGTGTAAGAGTGTACACCATTGCTACATTTTGCTCTGAAAGAAATTGTTGGCAGTTTTCTTTTATATCCTTTCATGAAATCTGTATTGTAATACTGAGTAGGTCACGGTCACTCATGCCCTGGTTACCTTCCAGATGGATTATTGTAATGCACTCTACATGGCACTGCCCTTGAAGAGTATCCAGAAGCTTCAGCTGGTGCAGAATGCAGCAGTGTGGGGAGTCATGTGTGCCCCTAGAATAACACATGTTACAACTCTGCTTGGGGAGGGAAGGAGAGGAGAGGAGAGGAGAGGAGAGGAGAGGAGAGGAGAGGAGAGGAGAGGAGAGGAGAGGAGAGGAGAGGAGAGGAGAGGAGAGGAGAGGAAAGGAAAGGAAAGGAAAGGAAAGGAAAGGAAAGGAAAGGAAAGGAAAGGAAAGGAAAGGAAAGGAAAGGAAAGGAAAGGCTGCACATTGTAATATGGGTCTCCCCGCTAATCCCACAGTCAACAGCTACACAAAATTGATTCAATTTACTATTCGCTTGATTCAGTTAACTGCAACATACTTCCCTCTTTCATAAATTTTAGAATTCCTTCTTTAGCAGCTCTCTCCGCACTTTTTCCCCCCATCAAAAGAGCAGTTTCTCTGTGCTTCCTTTTGTAGCTGCTCACCTGATAACAGTGGCTTCTGGAGTTGTGATGTAATCTAGGTAAAGACTTCTATTCTTTCAAAGAATCTATTCCTTTCTTGAGTTATCTTCTATGTGAGATGTTTCTCTCTTTTTCACAAGCTGGCAATTTACCTCTGTTGGCTCTTATTTCTAAATAAAGATTGCTCGATTTCAGAAAGTTGTGCAAAAGTTAAGCATTCCTGATGAAAATACTAAACTTATCTATTATTTCCACCAAGGCAGGTTTCATTAACATTTTGATTTGATTGCATTTCCACCACTGGCACAGCTACTGATCCAGACCATATACAGATTTGTTAAGACTGTTCCTGAACTTTCAACCCATTGCATTTGCAGAGACCAAATGATTAAGACTTGAATTTGCTAGCCACAGTTGGTAGAAATATAGTATAAGGACCTCATTTAATGAACTTTTTGCACATTTTTATGCTATAACATTTTTGTCACTATGTAAGATGGTGGGAGACTGAGTATATATGGGTAAGTGACTGTAAAGGCATGGAAAAATCCTAAGGATGGAAAGGTGTAAGTTTTACATCTTCTCTCCCAAAAGCCCTCTAGGTCTTCATACTGTGGCCCTGCTTCTTGCACTTTGGAGTAGCAGCTTAGTACCTACCTTCTAGGAAGCACCTCATTTGATGTGCTCCTGACTGTCCCTGGGATGTGAGAGTGATATGGTTCCCATAGCCTGTAGGAGCCTGTGTTACTTTTTTGGTAATTTCTAGATAAAGTGAAGAGAGCCAGTTTGGTGTAGTGATTAAGGCATCCGGCTAGAATCCTGGAGACCACGACCATGGTCTAAGCACAAAGCCAGCTGTTAACCTTGGACCAGTCACTTTCTTTCAACCCTAGGAAGGAGTCAATGGCAAACCACTTATGAAAAACTTTGCCAAGAAAACTGCAGGGAATTGTCCAAGCAGTCTCCAAGAATCAGACAACATTGAACGGGAAAAGAAAAGAAAAGGAAAGGAAAGGAAAGGAAAGGAAAGGAAAGGAAAGGAAAGGAAAGGAAAGGAAAGGAAAGGAAAGGAAAGGAAAGGAAAGGAAAGGAAAGGAAAGGAAAGGAAAGGAAAGGAAAGAAGGAAGGAAGGAAGGAAGGAAGGAAGGAAGGAAGGAAGGAAGGAAGGAAGGAAGGAAGGAAGGAAGGAAGGAGGGGATAAAGTGAAGATAAAGTAAAAAAAATAATTACTATAGTGCTGTCTTTTGCTCATGCAGTGTTGAAGCATGTAACTAGCAGTAACAGCCCTTCCTCCCTTGAAGATAGACCAATCTCGCAAGACATAAAGACATTTTAAAAATCAAATGTAAAAGTATTAATTTTAATTTAATTAATTTTAATTTTAAATATCAAAATGCAAATACTCAAGGTTAAGGAAAAACTTATAGAGCTGTCTTATGCATAGGTTAAAAAAGACAAGTGGAAAATGTCAACTATAATGCCCACTTAGACCACCAGATGATACTGGTCTAACTACCACAGAGAGCAATATTCAAATTTTATTGCAAGAATTAGACCAAAAACAGTATTATTTCTTCCTGACTAGCATGACTAATGCAAGTTCTGATTAGCTTTCTGCCCATTTCTGCTAAAAGGACAATGGTCTGAAACATATTTTTCTCTCTTTTACATTAACTCAATTTTCCCTTATTTTCCTGAAGATGCTAGCAAAAATGGTACTCCAGACTCAGCCTAAGTAACATCTTTCTCCATTTTTCTGGAATCTGCCTTTTATTTACATGCAGGGGCTTATGTCTCAAACAAAATGTGTATTGGATACATCTAAGCCTGTCTAGCAGGAGATGTTGGCAGCCTGCATTTCACACAGTGACCTTTCCACAGCTGGAAATAAATGTAACTTTTTTTAAGGGCCCAAGGACTGCTGTGATAGGGTCACAATGCAAAATGAGTAATCATACACATGGATATTTAGTAGTTTGGCTACCTCTATAATGTTTCTGGATAGTGCTAGATACAAAAGATTAGTTCTAAGGAAAGGCATTAAGTCCAATTAAGATAGGATCAGAGGTTTTCCACATGAAATTAATTATTCATATTTGCATATGCTGACATAATTCTTCTTGTAGTTTTATATTACTGTTGGACTGATTTCCTCCCAAATCTATTTTTCTTTAATTTTTTTTTCTACTTCATAAATAGCCTTGCACATACAATGATTGATAACTTTGACTGTGTACTATAGTTAAGGAATTTATTTTGCTACATTGAAAGGTAATTTATCACAGCCTGAGATGTCACTGCAATTTGCCTCATCTAACTGAAGCTTCATTTTCCCAGCTCACTTCCAGTGCCTTTGGGTCTATGATCAAAACTCAAGGCTCCTTCTAATTTGACTTTATCCTCATGGAAAGTTTTTCAGTGGAATAAGCATTTGCTTGCATTCACACAGATGAAAAAGTTGTTAGAATGGTTAATAGGTAGGCTGAAAGCTCAGGTCTTGGGAGAAAAAAGTACCCCCCCCCAAAAAAAATCTTGCAGAAAAACAGTATAATTCTGGAGAAGATATTGTGTTTATTTTTAAGAAACCACAATAATCTGATATAGAGATGCTTCTTGAAAGTAGTTATACATATGTGTTCTGAAGTATGGATTTATGTGCCTCCTGCACTCCCTAAATCAGAGTTCCCAAAGTGGTCAATATCAACCCCCCCCCCCCAGGGTATTTTTAAAATTATTTTCATATACTAAATATTTGGGGGTTGATGAACAATCTGACACTTCATGAAGGGGTCAATGAGCTGAAGAGTTGGGGGATCCCTGCCCTAAATAATGTCATAAAATATTGTTCAGTGATAAATTAATTGTTGGATAGGACAACCATATATATATACACATTTTGTATCAGGGTTAAAGCAGTTTCAGGTTTACTTCTGTTATTTTACAAATAATTTTATATCTATTAAAGATACTTGTCTGCAAAATCCAATATGTAATATTCATGAGTGGCCAAAAGGCTGTGGGACATGTAAAGATTTTATCTGGTTGTTTTAACTATTGGTATTTGGATGTAAGTATGTTTAAATTGCATTTTATGTCTTAAATAAGCTATCTGGAGCACTTTAGAAAGATGGTCTAGAAATATCTTAAACAATTCATATAAGTCAAATGGGTGAATTGTGGGGGTTATCTCTATCAAGAAGCCCATTTTTCAGGCTATTATGATAATTTTTTTTATCAAAAGATGAACTACAATACCAAAAGCAAGTAAATCTAGGCAATTTATTTTCCATGTATAACATGAATACGCAAAGAGTATGCTGTGCAAGGGATTCCTGTGTGTTATGAAAAATTAAACTACCATATTGAAACCATCTTCCACTAGACTAAGACCACCTATGATATACGGTGAGGGTGTTCTTTTGGAAAGGTACAGGCTACCAACAAGAATTATGTTTATTTATTTATTTATTTATTTATTTATTTAAACTTATTTACTGTATTTCTTAACCTCTAACTTTATACCTGTCACTAAACCTATAATATACCTACACTAATGATGATGCCTGGGTGTGTATTGAAATCCCAAAAAATCTTAGAAGCAGTTCTTTTCTCCTATGTAGCCTGAGCTCTAACAGAGTCTTTAGCCACCTTAGTTGGTGTCTACTGTTGCCAGCTGCCATTCTGAACTCTTGCTGAAGCATCACCTTTGGACAGTCTTTCCATCTGTGTTGTGGAAACAAAGGAGAAAGGAAAGGCTGTTAGTGTCTCTGCTGGAGTAGAGAAGCTGTTGGGTTCCACTTCCTTTTTCAGCTCTTTTGCTACTTTTGATGAGCTGGTATCCACAAATCCGCTCCTACTTCACCATCAGTCACATACTTTAAGCTGGTGGCTGCTCTCTTCTCTCACCTGCTTGTCCTTCCATTCTGCTCTCCCACATGATAAGACTCTTCTTCCAACACACACCCATGTTCAGGGGCTACCAGCATTTTCCTTTTGTAATAGGACAGCAGGTATGGTCCAGTGCTTCTCAGGTGGCCTTTAAGTCCTGGGGGGGGGGGGGGCGGACTTAATCTTTGTGTGCCCCTTTTTGGCACACTTGTCACATATCATCTTCTTTTCCCTTGTCTTTTGTAGATTTATTGACTTTTCTGAGTAAAAGCTTTCCCTTCGTGGTGTATAAGTGTTTTAGATTGGATTGAATCTATATTTATTATGGATAAAGTATACAGGTAGTCCCCACAATTGGGACCAGACTTTCTGTTGCTAAGCTATGTGGTCATTAAGTGAGTCATGCCTGATTTTACAACCTTTTTTGCCACAGTCATTAAGCAAATCTCATGGTCTTAAGTGAATCCAGCTTACCCCATTGACTTTGCTTGTTGGAAGCCCCCTGGGAAGGTCACAAATGGTGATCACGTGACCCAGGGATGCTACAATTGTCATAAATACATGGCCAGTTGCCAAGTACCCAAATTTTGATCACGTGGCCATGGGGACACTGCAACGGTTGTAAGTGTGAAGACCAGTCATAAGTCACTTTTTTTAGTGCCATCATAAATTCGAATGGTCATTAAACAAATGGTTGTAAGTCAAGGATTATCTGTATTGATTCTATACTTTCCTTAGAACAACCAAAACTGAAAAATGATTCCTCTGTTCATTGCAATTAACCAGCTAACTCAGCAGCAACTCTGGTCCCCTATCATTTATTGTTATCAGTAACTCAGGGGAATAACTGAAAATCAAATTGATCCAGACATGTAAGCATCTTCTCCAAAGTTACGTCTTGGATCCATTCAACTATTTATTTAACGATCATATCAAGTGCACACTGAATACTGAATAAAATTTCCATGCTGTTTGGGATATAAAGATGTAATTACCCCATCCCCCTGAAAAAAATCAAATTCCATTTTTGTACACAGTTTCCTTAAAGACAACATATGAAGCGGTTCATTCCCCAGAAATAAATGCTCAATGATCTCTTTTTAAGCAAACTTTGGATGAATTTCACTAAGTTCTTTTCTCTCAGGTTCTGGAGGTTAACTGGACACACTTCAAGAACAATGCCCACAGCTTGAAGTAGGCTGAAAAGTAGTGGTAGAGAACAAGGAAGAGCTTCCTTATCTCCCTGCTTCTCTTGCAGTGGATGGCAGCAAAAGGTTGGGGGCAGGAAGGAACAGGGAACAAACAGGTCCTTTGGTGACAGATCTCCAATAACGTGGAGTGATTGTGGAATTGTAGAATAGAAATCAGAAGACCCATTGGCCAGGCACCAAAGCAGACATTCCCATCCCACTTTTTCTCCCATCTCCTCTTCTGCCAAAGCACTATAAGGATTAGAGATGTGGTCAGCACATCTTTACTCTGCCATAGTTTTCATGCTGCCTAGTTTTTTGATGCTGCTATGCTGAAGAACCTGTAGTTTCATTTTGATGAAGCAGTTCATAACACAGATGTGACATGGTTCACCTTAACAAAGCAATTTGGGTGACCTTGAACTACTCTCGACCAGGGCTGTAGGAAAAGGCTCTTCAGTCTACTCTCCCAATGCTGTCTGAAGTGCTTCCAGGCTGAGCAGTTTAAAGATTGCCCTCATTATTAATTGGAACTATCTAGCATAGAAGACTTCAAAGGAAGCTCCAGACTGGCTGCTTTTGTCATGTTCTGTGAGCAACCCCACGTGAAAAAGTTCCTCTTAATCTTCTCTTGCTGAAGAAAGTGCCTGGTTGAACTCTGAAGAAGGCTGAAGGGATTCCAAAGCAGAGTGAGATGGAGCTGTATGTCACTTTATTTTACTCTTATGTTGCTTCACAAAGCAGCTTTAAGGGGATACTTTGTTTGAAACTTCATCAAAGCAAAGCACCCTTTTGAAGCCTCATACAGCCATACAATATTTATCTCTTTTTCATTTCCCTCCTTTTATTCTGTCCAATTGTCAACTGCCTCTCTCTTCTCTTACTCTCTCTTGTTCTCTTAGCTTTACAGATGCCTTCCTTACAAAACAATGACCAGTTAATCCATTACTCATGTTCTAATATTCTAACTCTTTCATTATCCATTTATCTGTAGACAAAGATTTCACACACATGCATCTCATTCCTTCCAGTTCTTGAGCAGAGTCATTGAAGAATTCCTCTGTGTGACCATGGCAAGTCAAACTATCAGCTGGCAAGTTAAGCCCAGACTACTTGTTCTCCTACCATTGATGGCAGCAGGAAACTAGCAGTTTAATTTCTATGGGCTAACTGTTCATTTTGAAAGTGGACACAGCAGCTTCACAGGCCACCAGTTTGGAGTTGAATGCCACATAAGCTCCTAGATCATAGGTTGATCATGCAGTGTTGTACCCTATGATCGTAGGGTGATTGAGATTATTCACTAAATGCATTGCTGAATCTTATATTAGTATTCCCAGATAACAGCCATTTGATATGATGGGCCCATCATAAATAAATGTTCTTGCTAAATATTAAAAGAGAATCAGAGTCAAAGCACTTCTAGTTAATAAGGGTGATTTACTCCTACTTAGGAGATGACTTCAGTTGTATGCTCTGACACTCTGCATGCTACTCTGACATTTCCCAATGGGAAAAATGTCAAGGATGATTTATTAATTTTGGCAGAATAACTTCTGTCACTAATGAAATATGTAAATCAATAAAAGAATCTTTTAACATTATAAAATAAATCATAGGATAGAAGCAAATATGTGTAGCTCAGGGTTGAAGTGTGGAGTCCTTGGGGTTCTCTGAGCTTGGCTGTTTTCTTGCAAGCATTTCGTTACATGGCTAGGTAATATCTTCAAGAAAGATGGCAAGAAAACAGCCAAGCTCAGAGAACCCCAAGGATTCCACAAATCATAGGATGTTTTCTCACTGGTTTTACCTGTTTTATCAATAAGGTCAGTGTCTTCATCACACAAAATAATTCATATTTCACCAGTAGCAGATCTCTCTTACATAGGCCTCACTAGTGTTATTGCTTTACCATTAGTTTACTGCATTCTGAGTGTATGTATCACGCTGGAAATACAACTGAGTTGGTGGAATGTAAGCAATAGTATTTTGACTTGAAATATAGTCTATAGATTAAGAGATCCAAGTGAGTTTGAGGTAAACCTGTGCTTTGATTCCATTTAGGGCATACTAGATAAAATGCGCCCAAACTGAGCAGTGCTATTCTTATCACTAGACAGGAATACTGCAAGTGATACATTGATGACTCAGGCTAGCAACCTAGTCTATACCTTTCTATCTTATTAAAGATAATTATGTGAAAGTCTCCACTGAGCAAAGTCATGCTGCACAACACAGGTAAATATCTATGGGCCCATCTAGTGATGACCATGGTGTATGGACGATTCCAACTTGAAAAGTAAGAAAAGTGGTAAAGAGAATAAATTAATAAATGAAATGAAATAAAGAAAAATAGATATCTTGTGTGTCTGTGAAACTGAGGGAAATGGGGTATATGTAAGAGATCTAAATGAAGATGGCCTGATCTTGTGAAGTGGTATTGATGACTACATGCAGAGACATGAAGGTGTAAATTTAAGTATGAATGAAAGGATTAAAATGTATGTCAGAAAATAGGAATTGATATCATTTAGATTGTTGTGGATTCATATGGAGTAGGCATTTATAGGATAGTAAATTTGTACATTATGTTTCTCTGAATGCTTATAATGAAAGAACTAGCTATGAGTTTTGAGAATAATTACACTAAATTCTGAATGAGTGTGATCTAGGGAAAAATTATTCTGTTAGATGGCATTAATGAATAGATGTGAATGAGATAAGGAAGTGACTAAAAAGTGATTGGGCCATTCAGAAACCGAAGAATAAATAAGAATGGCGACTGGTTGGTGAATACTTATAAAAAGATCTATTTCTTTGGAATACATGAGGTAATCATGTCTATTCAGATATACACATGGCAAAGGTAAGACTATATAGCTAAAACATGATTGTTTTATGAGGAAAGTCTGAAAGAATTAGTTAAGGATACCCAAATGATGACAAGTTTTGAATGTGGGATAGACAATTATTAGTAGTGTCAAGACTGCGTCCTGGGGGCAAATGGACATGGAAGAAAAGTATAAGTGGAATAAAGTTGAATAAAAGTAAAGTAACTTCAGGAAAAGAAAGTATGACACAAGGAGAAGGAGGAGGAGGAGAAGGAGGATTAATCTCCAACTAAATCAATGGAAAGCAGAAGTAAGGAAAGAAAATGTGGAAAATTTTAAGAACAGAGAAAGAATAATAATTATGTTGCAGACTTCTACTTTCTACAAAAGTACAATACCTGAGGCTGACACCCTTGGACTTTCTGGAGCAGGTGCACAGGTTCAGCACTAGGATCTAGCATGATGCCTTCCAAGAAGAGGACCAAAAAGACCTGTGTTTGGGAGGAGGAGGAGGAGGAGGAGGAGGAGGAGGAGGAGGAGGAGGAGGAGGAGGAGGAGGAGGAGGAGAAAAGTGCCTCAATCCTGGCCAGTTATTTTGCATGGCATTTAGGAGTGGACTGGGCCTATTACTGCAAAAGTTGTCAAAGGAGAGCTATGACCCTAGGAATGAGGTTTGGCAGCGATTCAGCTGGATTCCTGCCAGACCACATCCCCACTCTGTCTGAATAAGTTGATAGCATAAGCATAATCTTATTCATGGGGGTGGTATGTCTAATAAATAATTCATCAATCATTTTAGGGAATCAAGGGAGCAAAATTGTGAGAACCTCTGAATTATTAGCATGGCAGAACAAAGAGAAGACAACTGGAATAAAAATTCGCAGCTGAAACTCTTATAATTTGAAATCTACAGACAACAACATTTTGTTAAATGAAAGCATTGAAAGTTCATTATGGTAATAATGAAACATCTGGGTTAATATGAAATGTTAGGAGGATAAAGCTAACAACATATACATTCAGTGAATTTTCAGTTGACATTTAAGAAATGGCAGATAGTTTTGTTTTCCTTGGGCTCAGCGGAGGAATAAAAAGGAGATAAAATTGTACAGAGAAATGCAATGACAATCTTACATAGTATCCTGGAGAATAATAATACATGTATGACCACAAAGATCAGCAGAATGTTCAGCTGTGAAAGCTGCAAACTGGGAAAAAATGAGAGAATTATGGATTTTGAACCACTTCTGGACCAAAAAAATGCTGACTACTCTTTTGATATGATGATCAGCAAATACTAAAAAGAAATTCATATTCTTTGGGTATCTGACACAAATGAGTGATCAATTAGGGAAAAAAAAGCTGTGCTATAAGGAAAGCTTAAAAAAAAGCGGAGAGAAATAACAGATAAAGAGGATGGACAGGAATGGGGATATCACTGGAATGTCCTTTGAAGAGCTATGGATTGTCACCACACACAGGTTGAGATGGAGGGCATTTGCCCATTCAGCCAACAGGAATTGAGCCTTGACTTGATGACACTCAACTACCCATGTTCCTGAGTCATAGTAACAATTTGCTGATATGCTGAAATAGCATCCAAAGAGAGAATGAAGGCTTCTTAGAAGGTGCAAATGTACTCAAAACTTTATTGAGGGTAAGTCTGTTCCTAATGAAGGAAGAGGATCAACATGTGCAATAAAATTAAGAAATGAGTAACAAAATCATTCCCCAACAAAATCAGCTAGGATCAAACTTCTCAAACTATCTGTTTTGAACGACCATGCCCACTGACTACTACTGATGACTACTACTGATGACTACTACAGGATGTCATCTATCAGCTCAGGTGGGACCAATAAACTTTGGGGGCATTTTCTCCCTGCACATTTTTTTTTTCTTTCAAGAAAGATGTATAACTTCAAGACTTGGCTTCAAAAATTATTTTTCTTCTCCTTTTCCATCATTTTCCTTCTTTATATTGGCTCCATTATATTTGTACATAAATTTTGGGGAACTACTATTCCCAGAGGGTAAGGCCAATTAAAATTTTAATTTAATGTAATGTAATTAAGTTTTAATTTAATTTAATGTGGTAATATGATTACTCCCCATACATTTAATCATTAACCACATTTATCACATTAAAAAGGTGATGCTGATTTTTGAAAGGGCTCCAGGACTACATTTAAGTCTTCCAGGGGGCTAAGAGGCTTTAAGGTGAATACCTGGCTTATGTCTTTTTTCTTTTCTTTTCTTTTCTTTTCTTTTCTTTTCTTTTCTTTTCTTTTCTTTTCTTTTCTTTTCTTTTCTTCTTTTTTCAGCTTTTGTACAATGTTTAGTGTGTGCCACAGACCCAAGAACAACAACAAAGCATGTCAGTATTCTGTTAGCTGCAAAATATTCTGAAAAAAGAAAGACAAAGAATGTAAACATGCAGCTTCCACTAACAACTGAGTATGAGAAACAGAAGGCTAGAATTCTATTACACACTGGGAAATGTGAGGAAAGGGGGTGATGGAATTGAACATAAAAGGTGGTATCAGTTCTGAATTAAACTGTGTTAAACTCAAATGGCTCAGTGACTGTGTGGAATGGCTATCATTCCTGAGTTGGAATAAGTATTTCGTTTATATTTGTGTTGATCAAATCTCTAGGGAGCTTAAGCTTAAGCCTGCCTTGGAGAGCCTATCAATATACTTATTACAAGGAAAATAGGCTCTAGCCACTCTTATCCTTTTAGAATGCAAATGAAGTACCACTAATTTGAATAATTTCAAATGGCATCCTATTACCAGGACTACTTGCAGCCTAAAATGCTATGAACAGAACTTCAGTTCTTATCCTGTAGAATCTGGTTCAGTTCTGCTGTTGCCTGCTTCCTTGAGAACTAATCTGGAAATGGTACGATTCCCACTTCCACTATGAAATTTAGCAAGGCCAGCTACAGCCTAAGCCCCACCTTTACAAAATGCTAACCAACCCCAGAGGGTTGCTTCATGGATGCATATGAATGTTTTTTTAACATTCAGATCTCTACATACTAAGCATTACTGCCATTTTTAACAATTCCTTTTCTATTCCTCCCCATCAGCTTTTCATCTGTGCTGTCTCCCACTTTTTTTCACCTTCCTGTACATGAGTAGGCAAACCCACTGGTACAATTGTATTTACTAGAGATGCCACCTAGGAAAAGAAGCCAAAAGGTATCAGTAGCTATCTTAATGCTGAATTAAATGAGGCACAAGCAATAAAGAATTACTGATATAAATTAGTAACCCTTTTATCTGTGATTCCTCTTTGTCTTGCCCAATTTAATTCAATTTTAAAACAAACTATATATATGTGTGTGTGTCCCCTTTGATATATGGCATTTAATATGAATTGGATTTCCTGTTCCCCACTCCTGTCTTACCCTGCTTTCTCATTAAAAAGATTTCCTTAAAAAACATCACAGGATGAAATTCAGAGTTGTGCAAGCTAATAGAATACTGAAATCTATTTGCAGATAATACAGAACTGAAAAAGTTAGTGTAGGGAGCCATGGAAATGATCTTGGAGAAGCTGTCTGGAAGGTGTTGAGATAACAATAGGTGCAGAAGCATATATTAAGCACAGGGAGGTGGGGAAGTATTAGAAAGAGGCTTAGACTGCCTCCCCCCTGATTCCCTGGGGTGTAAGAGAGAGGCAAGGAAAACTCAGGCAGACTTGCAAAATTCTGTTACTATAGCCTATCTCAATAAAATATAGTTCTACTCTTCTTGTGGAGACAGTTTCCTGATCTGGTCTACCATATAGGACTGGCATTCTGTGTGTCCCCACAGAAATAGAGTAGACTCAGAATTAGAATATGCAGCTGGGTCTAATAAATAGTTTGAGAATCCAATCAGAGGAAAAGGGGGGATAATTAGAAAAAGCAAATTTTTGGAATGTACATTATTGGAATCATATTATTATGATGTTAAGATCAAATCATAGCCAAATGGTTGTGATCTCAATCTTAGTTAAATTGGCCCCAACCCTACTGACTTTTTGGAAAGATCTAACCCTGAAGTTTACTTGTTCTTGTTTAATACTGTGGCAATCAAAATTTTGCTTTTTGCCTTGATGCTGAAACATTTCAGTTTCTCTTTTAAGGAAGGGAAAAGAAATGTTTCACTCTGAAAAACATTTGTAGTCTCAAAACACTAACTTGTCTTCTTTTTTGGTAGGAAGAAAGTAATGAAGAACAAAGTTCTTCTACATGTTATGCATGGAAGGAGAAGGGAGACGTATCCTGGCCACCCCCATATATTTATATTTGTATATACATACATACATACACACATACACACACACATACACACAGACACACACACACACACACACAGTATGTATGTACAGTATTTATGTATGTATATCAGTTCCAAGGTTTAAATCCTAGACCCACCCTCCCTCCCTTTTCAAAATCATCAGGCTTTTGGCCATTGTTTTCACAACCTTGAGAGTTGCAAATATCTATTTCATCCTTATTTAACAATTTTATCTGGCTAGAAAAATTTTAATTCCCTGTTTGCCAACTTTAGCTCTTACAGCAGTGTTCAATGGATGTTGATTTCAACATGTGACTTAATGGAGTATTGAACCATGTTGATTTTACAAGAAGGGTCTAAATCTTTACCCACCCCTGAATTTGTTTTCTGCTTGAAATTTTCAGTATAGGAATTATGTGCCTCTTCCATATAAGGAAAGATTTCTTTATGGCAGGGCTTTGTTCACCAAATGGCATTCATAGAGGACTAACTGGTTCATTTCCTTGATATCTGTTAATATTTGAAAACAGTAATATTTGACAGTTGATTTTATGTCTTCCAAAATAATTGGGTCCAATTAATTATGGATTAATAATGAAAAAAAGATGCTCAGAAATTGAATTTTTAGTACAGATTTTTACATATGTATGATGGTTGGGGAAAAAGGGCATGACCATTATGAAGGGAAGAAATATTTTTTTTATATATAACATTTTAGTTGCATTGTGATATTGCAAATATTAAAAGTTAGAAGGAGATTTCAAATTTGTTCCAGTTTCATAAGATGAGAAAATGGTTACAGGGTCCATGTGACTATCTTCTGTTTTGGTACTCATATTCTCCCACACTTTTGTTTTTTTTCCAGAGAAAATTAATTTAGAATAAGAAAGACAGAATATTTGTGTAATTAATTTTCCTCTTTAATATAAAAGTCCTTTGCCTGGATGTCCCTTGCCATGCTGTCAAATCACAGTTCTGGAGAAACTTAAACACAAGGTGAGCTCTATTTTCCATATTTCTGGCTCCTTTGAAACAGATCAAAGCGAATGTTTCCCAGTGTGGGTGATGGTAACTTACCATTTTTTAAAAACTTTTGTTATAGACATCTGAAAAATAATGATTAAAGGAAGCAGCTGTGCTTTATTGATAGGACAATTGATAGGACAGTTACTACAATATTGAAGAGATAGATGTCAAAGTAATATTGCTACAGAAGAAGTAATTGCCACTTTGATAAGTGACTTGATTCTGAGATTCGGTACTTTGCATGATTTAGACCTAAATTATAAAACAACAGATGTTGAGATTGATTTACGATGACAAAGAATAAATACAAAGAATGCATGTTAAGCCAGTGCCATGACTATATCATTTATCTGTGTAACAAGATTCATTATTTAAAATATAATAAATATCACCTGTTTCTTTTTTTGTGTTTGTGTGTGGATTCGTTTATGAGTCTGAAAAAAGTCATATTAGGCAAAGGAAAATGTGGGGGGTGGGGGTGGGGGGTGTCTATCTTAAAAATATAAGAACTTTCTTATCAGGAATATGATAAATATCAAAAATTAGAAAATTGACCTGATGACCATATGGATCTATTTATACCACCCATTTTCCGTGAATAATCAAACTGTATAATATAGTTGACCTCAATGAGAAATAAAGATTCTTCCAAATATGTAAGAAATGCTACACATTTATAAAGATATTTTTCCACAGTTCTTGTTTCATCAGTAAGAACCCAGCACCCTGTTTAGTGTTTTTCCAGATTTATTTAAGGCAAAGTGTGGTAACAACCTAAGGATTGATAGAGTCTCATTTAGTCTTTGTCTAAAGTCTGAGTTCTGTCTGAGCAGGAAGTTTTACACTGAAATTTGAAGGTAAGATCTGAAGCAAACCCAGGGACATACAAAGTCTCTGTTGGGTTTTCAGAAAATGAAAGTTAAAAAGCTAGATATTACTTATAGTTAACTGATGTATCTTTAATTAGAGATGATGATGATGATGATGATGATGATGATGATGATGATTGTAATAATAATTATTGTTACTTCAACATGATAGCAAAATGTATATCACTGCAGAGCTTCATGAAATGTCTTTGAGGCAGAAATAACAGTTGACCTTAACCATAGTATGTATGTATTATTCTCTGACAGTGAGGAGGGGGAGGTACAATTTTTAGGATATGGAGCTATACTTTTTCTCTTCTGGTCCAAGATGATGAGTATATGGGACAGTGAAATTGTGAATTCCAGTTAAAAGGTCAGGTTACAGGGATATGAAAGATCCTTGCCAAAGATGCAGACAGACAGTGTAAGGCAAAAATAAGCTAGCCTTCATCAGCTCAGTGCCAGTGACATGCACTGCACTACAATACCTATAATTCTCAGACTGATTGGTTGGAGATTATGTAAATGGTAGTCTACCATATCTAGAGTTTATCTATTTGAAGAAGCTGAATAAATAACATTGGGCCAAGTAAGGAGCCTAAGGGCCATGTGATGGAGTTATTGTTTTAGTTGTCTGAAGCTCCTAAGATCATACAGTATAAGAGCACATAATTCCAACAATATACAGTTTTCCCTCAAGTTATGCCCAATAAAGACTAGTGAAACAATTTTGAATAAGATAAAAATAAACCAATGAACCAATGGACCAGTGTATTGTAAAAGAAGACAATGAAAATAATAATGAAAAATTTTAAAGAAAGGATTATTTTTTAAAAGCCATCTAAAAAGCAACCCAAAGCCTCTGGTAGACTTCACACATGTATAAACTTAATTTCATTAAAGAACAAACAAAATAAAAAGTAGAGAGAGGAAACAAGCCAACAATCCTAGATCCATCTCCTCCTCCTCTGTGATGTCATAATATCATCACTCTCACTATAACCCTGGGTGAGAAAATCATCACCATCACCATCACCATCTCCTCTTCCTCCTCACCATAAAAATAGTCATCAACTCCCAGAATCAGGTGATAAAATAATTTGACTTTGCATAAGACAATCTCCAATCTCCAGTGATTCCAAAGAGGGGACTGTGTCTCTCTGTGTGAATGCATTGAGTGTAGAAGAAATAATGGGATGGTGAAATAGGCATGAGTGATGTATAGCAGCTATTGTCCTGCTTGGAATGCAACAAGCTGAGAGCTGGAGTCACACCCCTCTGCCACTCCATTCCTGGTAACTGCATTTATTTTATATTGGATAAATAAAGCCTTACACAGTGAATGGAAATCTTCAAATGGAATGGTTTCCATTATCTACTAAAGGGAGAAAGTAATTTCCAGTCTTTATAACAGCCCCTTTCTATTTTCAAATATGAAACATTTTTATAATTAACATATTACAATAGATATAACTGGAGGCAATTGAGTTTTATTTTCTACAAGTACATATTACATTCAGTTCCATAACTCTTGAATATTTCACCAGTTGATTTTAAGCAGGAAGAAATAATGTGGGGTGTATGTGTGTTAAACTGTGTTCTGAGAATGCAGATTGGATTTTAAGCAAAAATCAAGATAATTTTGCAGAAAGAAATTAAAAAAAAAACTTGGGTCATATTCACTATGATAGCAGGATACAACCATAGAATGAGTTCCAGATATGTTAGATTTATTAATAGGTAGATCTAGATTCCTGATGACAAGAGACATCTGAGGTAGCTTGGTTCTTGCTCATAAGAACGTAAGAATAGACTTGATTTATCAGGTCTATTTCAGCATTTTCTTTCCCAAAGTGGACAACCAGGTGACTCTTGGGTGCTTTCCAGGAAAAGATGGAGACTTACCCCCTTGTAAAGCCTCCAAGTTAATGGCCATCACTTTGTCTTGTGGTGATGGATTGCATAGATAAATTATGTGCTATAAAAAGAAGTGTTTTCTTTGTTTGTGTTCTACATATCCTTTCAATTAGGTTCACTGAGTATCTTCTGGTCCTAAGATTTCAGAATAGACAGAAAACCCTATTTTTCCTCTCAAAACTTTGCATGGTTTTATACACTTTAATAATGCAACATGTTAGATTCTTTTTCCAAACTATCAAGTCCCAAAAGTTCCACTCTTTCTTGTAGGAAAGTTCCTTGAGTCCCCTGATCATTTTGGTTGCCTTCTTCGATACTCCAAATGTGTGCAACTTCTATCATCTCTAGGGTCACACAAAATCAAAGTTCCAGTCTTTGCAAGACTTCTCAGGCCCATTTTGTCCCTTCAACCCTCTTTTCAAAGTGCATAAATGGGTCCAAATTTTTCATCTCATTCATTCTGAGGATTTCTGGACCACCCCCAAAAAGGCTGATGAACCACATACAATTCTAAGCTGCTGTTTTTTGAATGCCTACTCTAATCTTAAACCTGGAGAAGGTCAAATTTTACCACCCCTGCTCTAAACTACACAGTTTGGTTTAGTAAGATGATGGAAAACTGTGCATGGAGTGATGGATAAGATTCAGCATACAGTAGACATAGAAGCCGAGAAAGCTCAATTCCTTTCAATATCTCTCCTTCATTTTAGAGAAAGAAAATGAATCCCCTCTAGATCTGTAGCTATAAATTATTTTTGCTGTAATGACATTTTGTCAAATGGTGAAAAACTAGTTGTATCCCAGTCCTTCCAGAAACAGCTGCTGCTGTGGAAGACTACACATTTATTTTATCTAAGCTCAAAGCACATTCCAGAGCTTGTCTTTTACACTAGAGTGCCTTGACTACAGACATTGTCTGCATCATTGAAGGAGGGAAAAAAATCACACACACACACACACACACACTGACACAGACCTAGCCCTGCAGTTTTCTTGACTCTGCAAGCATTTTTATTGACCATGTATTAATCTATTTGACAATGCAAGAGTGTCTCCTCTCTTCACTACTTCTCCAAGTCTCAGGGTCACCAATTCAGAAGTCAAGAGATTACACTGTTTATAGCTTACAGTCAATTACACCTATCAGTTGAAAGCTTTTGCTTTCTTTCATAAGCTGGACTTACAGCAGTGATGCCTTTTGTTTGAAATGAAGATAAGAAGAGTTTTCTTTCCATCAACTCCACTGCCAGAGTTGTAGAAACTTTGGGCTGGGGCAGGGGGAAGCTATACTCACCCATTTCAATGGCCAGAAAGAATGCCCACTTCTTTCCATATTGTGGGATTATTCATAGCTGACATGCTTGTTTTCATGAGCTTTGAACTTCATGATCTTAATGTAGCAAGCTGCCCTCCATATTTTTATTATTTAGAATCCCGTTTAGACAGAAAAGAAGGCTGTGTAGTACTTATTTTTGGAGCATACTCATGTAGTATATTTACATAGGGCTGCCCTTGAAAACCAGCTGGCTCAAAATGCAGCAATCTGAGCAGGAATGGGCACTTCTTTTTCTGCCCATGTGTCACTACTGCTATGCAAGCTGCATTGGCTGCCACTTGGCTCCATAGCATAGGACCTGATACCCAAGGGACCACCTTTCTCCCATTGTTTATGCTTGCCCCAGTATATTCAGGCAGAGTGGCTGCACTCCAAGTCCCTTCTATTCATTGCTGCCAAGACAAGTTAGAAAGGCTTACTTGAGGACATTAATATCAAAGTGACTGTATGATTAAGTTAGCTTGATGTTTTCACTATAATGCAATTTTGTGAGGTATTTATGTGGGTCTGTACACATGCATTTGTAAAGTTTTGTCATGGCTGAAATTAGACGAGAGTTTATTTCCTGGAAACTTCCCCCTGACTAATCAGCAATGATACATGGAATGGGAGGGTAGTGCCCTCTTGCCTTGTGTCTCAGGCAGGAAAATACCTTAGGTTATTTGGGCTAGCCTGATTGCCACAGGGTGCTGAATTTTTCCTTTATTCCTTTATTTCTGATTTCATGAAGTATGGAATGATTAAAAAAAAGTTCCAGTTCATATGAATAAGATTTTTTTTTGAAGTATGCCATATATTCCCAAAGTTTTCAGCATAGATGTTGTTTCTATTACTAACTTTCCATTTATTTGGATTTCTAATTACTGATCATTGTGGGCATTTTGTGAAGCCATTCAAATTAGGTCATTGACTGGGACCACTGTGATTCTCCAAAGGGTCTTGAAAAAAATGTATCCATGTTAATATTTCCTTTATCACAATCACACATGAAGATATTCTATTTTCCCACTCCAGAAAATACTCCCATACCAAACAACAAACAATAGAATTGATATAGGTAAGTTTTGCAATACTTAATAGAGGCCTAAACATACATACATACATACATACATACATACATACATATATATATATAATCTCCTCTGCCTTGTCGACTTATTAACAAGTTTCACTGTCAAGAAAGAATGACTGAAGCATCTTCCTGAAAGGGTTTTTACACTGTGTTCCTTTGCAGTCATGGGTAATAGCCAAGCATATATACCAGCTCCTGAAGTTTGTTCCTATTTCTTCCAAGTCTATTTTTCCTTCCTTCTCTTTTTCTCCATAAGTGCTTTATTTTATGTGTATTGCAATCGAATGGCACAGGAGAGTCAACTATTACATTGCAAAGGAATTCTATGAGTTTCTTTGCAAACTTCTAGGTCAGAGTTTCTAAAGCTTTGTGAAGGAGATGCAGTTTTTTGGAGGCACAATTAGTTCTTACCCATCAAAATAATAACTTTTCAGTTTAGAAGAGTAAAAATGTCTTGCAACAAGTCAAGAGTTGCAGCAGGCAGTGAAAACCATTGCTTTAGAACCATTTAATTCATGTACATGTATACACTCATGGGGAGAATGTATCATTGATTTCCAATTTGCCAACAAAGTAGGCATGTGAGCCCATTCTCCTAGGGGTCAGAAGATTCTGAGAGATGATTTCTGGTTGGAACTGATTCTCACTAGGGCTTTATCTTCCATTAGCTTTGGAGAACACATGCTAGCAGCAAACAAGGAGGACCAGGGTAGCTGGAGGAGACCATTTCTCAACCAACAGCTTTTCTCCTCTTTGGGAAATTGTGCTGCGTTCCTATTAGCAGCTCAGAAGAAAAGCAAGCCTTATCTTCAGGACAACCTGGAGTGTCTGAGAGTTAGTTCTAGCAGAGACCTATTTAACTGTCAAACATTTGAAACTTGCTTTTATAAAGGGTATATAACACTTTTATGTATAGCAAGCAGAAGATATTCCCTTTTTATGGCCTCCAAACCCCTCCCAGATCATCTTGCCAAAATCTGAATATGATGTTCAATAGTGTGATTATCCACAATTTGCTTTGAAAGTAAAGATTAAAATATGTGTGTAAACCCTCTGTACCTATTTTGTCTTTTAAATATCCCTAACCTTTCAAACCACATATAAAACCTACCATCCCCCATGATTTCAGCATATCACCTTGGGATCCCCATTGTATTATACATACCTGTCTGCCATTCCCTCTTTCCCAGCCATGATAAGATAGATTTCCCTGAATGGCCTTGATATTTTTAGACGCACAAAAAGCCTTTGATAACGTGAGTTGGCAATTTATGTTATTGCAATTGGCACAAATGGGCTTTGGCAAAAAATTTATTCAAGCCATTGAAACAATATACCATAAGCAGACTGCAAAGATTATGATAAATGGAGATTTAACAGAACAGATAGACATAACAAAAGGGACGAGACAAGGCTGTCCACTATCGCCCTTGTTGTTTGTTTTAACATTAGAAGTGTTGAATAGGAATATAAGAGAAGAGAAAGAAATAAAAGGAATGAAAATCAAAAAGGAAGAGTACAAATTGCAAGCCTTTGCGGATGACCTAGTATTTATACTAGAGGATCCATTGGAAACAGCATCTAAATTAATTGAAAAGATAGAAGAATATGGAAAAGTAGCAGGTTTAAAAATAAATAAAGATAAAACAAAGATATTAACAAAGAATATGTTAGTAAGGCGAAAGAAAGAATTGGAAGAAGTTCTAGAAATACAGGTCACAAACAGGGTTAAATACCTAGGGATATATATTACACCAAGATGTAGTACATTGAAGGAGGATAATTATGTTAAACTTAAACGACAGATTGCAACAGATTTGATAAAATGGGAGAACCTACAATTATCAATGATTGGGAGAATATCCACCATTAAGATGAATATATTGCCTAGGATATTATATTTATTCCAGACAATTCCTATTCGTCTAGGGAAAGAGTTCTTTGATGATTTAAATAAAATCGTATTGAAATACATTTGGCAGGGTAAAAAAGCAAGAATAAAGCTTAAACTACTACAAGACGCATGAGTAAGAGGTGGGTTTGCCTTGCCTAACTGGGAATTATATTACCAGGTGACAAACCTGATGTGGGTAAAGGATTGGATAACTTTAAGAAATAACAGATTATTGACCTTAGAGGGACATGACCTGTTGTTGGGCTGGCATGCTTTCCTATGGTATAAGGGAACGAAAACACAGGACTATTTTAGAAGGCATTATATTCGAGAGGCATTGTTTTTAAACTGGGAGAAGACAAGAAGACAATATTATTTAAAAGTTCCATGATGGATATCCACTATCGAAGCCTTCTCTTATCCAATAACATATAAAAAGGAACAAACAGTTAGATATACTGAGATATTGAATGAAAAGGGTGAACTTAAAACCATGCAAGCGTTGGAAGAACAAGGTATAAAAATGAATTGGTTTTCATATTTGCAAATACAATCTAGATTTGATAAAGATTTTAAAGCAGAAGGTATCTATGATGAGCTGACTGTTCTAGATAAAATTTTGATGGGTACTGATGAAAAGGTGATTAAAAAACTTTATGGACATTTACTAGAATTTAAAATGGAGGAAGAACAGGTCAAAGAAACAATGATTGCATGGGGGAAAAAATTTGGACATGGAATTGATTTAGAGAAGTGGCAAAAACTATGGTCTCAAAACTATAAAATGACAATGTCAACTGCATATAAAGAAAACTTGTATAAGATGTTTTACAGGTGGCATTTACCCCCAGCGAGGATCGCGAGAATGTATAAGAACAAGTCCGATAAATGTTGGAAGTGTCATCAGATACCCGGTTCATATTACCATATGTGGTGGACATGCTCAGAAGCCAAAAGATATTGGATTAAAATCCACACATGGTTGGAAAAAATGACAAAAGAACATATAGACTTTAAACCAGAGACATTTTTACTGGGAATTATACCGGAAACATACAGTAAAGAATTGAAATATTTGATTGTAAATGTTTTGACGGCGTCTAGAATTGTATTTGCTAAGAATTGGAAGAATGAAAAAGTACCTATGCAGGAGGAAGTTATTAAGAAAATTATGGAATGTGCTGAGATGAGTAAATTGACATTTGAAATTAGAGAGCAAGAAGACAAACAATTTTATATGATATGGGATTTGTTTTATCAATGGTTGGACGAAAAGATATAGTAATGTAATAGACTAGGAAATTATATAATAGAAACTTGATAAACTGATATAAATTACTATATATATATATATATATATATATATATATATATATATATAATCAATGGACAAAAATGATATAAATCTTATAATGAAAGTTGGTATTATAGATAGACTAGTCACAAATGATTAATAATTGATAACTGATAAATATATAAATATATGTTGGATAGATAATATGAGACTATATATAAATGGTGAGTGAAGACTATGAAAGGATGGCACAAATGATTGGTAACTGGCTGACAGACGGTTTAAGATGGAAGATGGTTTTCATGTTTTTTATGCTCTTCTTTGTTTATGAATGTTTGTGTTTGTTGTAAAAAATAAAAAAAAAATTATAAAAAAAAAAGATAGATTTCCCTGGCCCATTAGAATTACTTGCATTCAAGGAGCCCATCCTTTGCATGAATTACAATTCTGAGTGTACTTTCTATCTGAAAACAGACCAGGTCACAGTACTGAATACTCCTGAAATAGCTCCTTCCATCTGGCTGCTGCACAGAGTGAGGCTGTAGTCCTACAGCTCAGACGAAGGTAACCTGGTTCCTCTAGATCAGCATTTCTCAACCTTAGCAAGTTGAAGATGTGTAGCCTTCAACTCCCAGAATTCCCCAGCCAGCATCTTCACATCTTCAAGACCACAGATCTTCAAGTTGCCAAGGTTAAGAAACACTGCTCTAGATGTTGTGAATTACAATTGCCACAATGCTGTGCTATAGGCCATCTTGGGGAGGACTGATACAATCTGGAGGACATCAATTGACCTACCTTTACTGTAGCCACTTACTGAAGATAACCGAATTTATTTCTGAATAGCAAGGTATAATCATACTTGATGCATAAATATGATGCTATTCTAGTGTGAGCTTTGAGACTAGCAAGTCTCTCCTTTTCTCTCTCTTCTTCTCCCTCAACAATATTTTCCTGAAAATAATAACAATATAATAGTAGATACATTTTAATGAATATGCTTTAATAACTTCATTTTTCAAAAGTACACAAAGGCAGACCTATGAAATGTGAAATCAATCTTCAAATGCAGCTATATATTTATACACAATTGTCAGTGACTATTTTTTCCCCTCTAGACCAAGTGGGGAATATTTAATAAATGCACACCACCTGTGCACTAAATTGGGCTTATACAACTGCAATTACTTCGAGTACCTTTCCTTCTCTACAGTGAGTCAAACAAAGCTTTTGAATTTGAACTGGGTTTTTTTGTTCAAGGTTTTGGAAAATATGTATTTTGAAGAGAACTTTTGAAAATGGATAAGATAGATTTACACTTCACACCACAAATAATTGTTAATGGAGATCTAACAAAACCCTGTGAGATACAAAAAGGAACAAGGCAGGGATGCCCACTGTCTCCTCTTTTGTTTATTTTGGTTCTTGAAATATTGAATAGAAATACAAGACAAGATGAGAGGATTGTGGGAATAAAGATTTTTAAAAAGAAGCTTATAAGTTAAGGGCTTTTGCAGATGACTTGGTGTTGGTTCTGGAAGTTCCTTTAAAGGGAATTGAAATACTAATGGCCAAACTAAAAGAATTTGATGCATTAGCAGGTTTCAAGATTAATAAACAGAAGACAAAAATCTTAACAAAAAATATGAAAATAGAAGATCAAACAGAATTGATGAATAAAATGGGTTTTTAGATTGAGAAGAAGGTAAAACATCTGGGTATCACTATAATAAATATGAATTGTATGTTATTTCAAAATAACTATGTTAAGACATGGAGTGAAGTTAAAGAAGAGATGTTAAGATGGGAGAAACTACACCTGTCATTGCTGGGAAGAATGTCTGTGGTAAAAATGAATATCTTGCCTAGAATGATGTTTTTGTTTCAGACAATACGTGTTTTGACAATTGATGCCCCATTTAAACAGTGGCAGAAGGATATATCTAAATTTGTGTGGCAAAGGGGAAAAAAAACATGAGTTAAATATAAGGTGTTACAAGATGCAAAGGAAAGAGGAGGATTGGGTCTGCCTGAAATTGTATTTTGCAGCCTGTTGTTTGGTTTGGATGAAAGAGTGGGTGTTGTTGAGAAATAGAAGACTTTTAGAGTTAGAATGACCTGAGATTTCAGTGGCATAGATATTTGTGGAATCCATTAATTATGGATTACCAAAATCTGCATTATCAGGTTAATGCAGATTTTTAAAATCATTATGTTAGATGTGTCATATTGAGAATATGGAATAGATACAAATCCAGGTTGTGCCCAAAAACACCTTTGTGACTCTCAGTACAAGAAGCACTTCATAGACGAGAAATAATAGGCATACACAAATGGCTAACCTATTACAAGATACTAGAATTTTGTCAAGAGGAATGTAGAATAAAATCAAAAGAACTGGTGGCAGAAGGGTATTGTTGTCAATGGTTTTCTTATTTACAGTTATTAGAAAGATTTAAAGTACACAAAAGAAATTATGGTTTTGAATATTGAAAGATTGCATTTGAAATAGAACTATGTACAAATGATAAACATGTAATTGCTAAAAAGTATAACCATTTAGAACAAGTGAAAGAATGCATGATAAAGTAGGCTAAAAATTTGGTTATAATGTACAGACGGAACAATGGGAAAATATGTGGCTTGAAAGGACTGAAATTTACACTGTGTTATAATCTTAAAGAGAATTTTTAGAAAACGATGTACCATTGGTATATGTCACCTGAGAAATTGTCTAGAATGTATAAAAGCACTTCAAATTTATGTATGTTGGAAATGTGAGCAACAACAAGGCACATTTTATCATATTTGGTGGACATGTAAAAAAGCTAGAAAGTTCTGGATTCAGATACATCCACTGATTCAGAGGAACTGAAAGATTAATATACAACTGAAAGCAGAGGTTTTTCTTTTGGGTTTGATGGATAAACAGTTGGAAAAAATGTCATGCAACTTGTTTTCGTACATGATAACTGCAGCCAGATTATTGTATGCACAAAAATGGAAAGATTTGGCACTATCCACAATAAAGGAATGATTAGTGAAGATGATGGAACTTGCTGAGATGGCTAAATTGACTTTTTTGATCAGAGAGAAGACTGATATGTCTTTTCCAATAATATGTCCCCCCAATAAATATGCTTATTGCTGACTGGTAACCCCTTATAGAATTTTTGTGTGAAACAGAAAAAAAAATGAACTTATGATTTACAGTTTTGATGATTAGACAAGGTAGATTATAGAAAGAAAAGAGATATGTTATAAACATATAGTAAGAGGTAAATTTATAATTGTACTCGTAACTGGGGTAAAGAAGATCAGAAGCTACTTCTATATATCTTTTTTCTTTCTTTTCTATTTTTCTTTTACTTTTTTTTCCTTTCTTACACTTTTAGCTTTTTCTTTGATTACTTTTTTTCTTTCCTTTTTCTTCCTTTATATTAGTTTATATTAGGGTTTTTTTAATTTTCCTTTTTTTAAAAAAAAAAAGCCTTTAATAAAAAAGGACTGTTGAACTATTCTGACAAACAAACCTTTAAAAATCAATCACAGATTTTGGGAGTTATAAATAATTCTTAGGTTTTGATAATGCTAGAACCGTCCTTAAACAATGAATTTGGGATATAGCTCTCCAAACAAATTTAAGTAAGGTGCTACATCCCAGTATTTCTCAGTTTCTCCCAAAAGGGTTCATTGCAGCCTCCTATTTATCAACTATTGCAATTCTGAAATTTCGTAAGGCAGTCTTCCTGCATGCTTTGCCTCCAGCAGTCCTTTCTGGATGTTTTGAGGGCATTCCTGTGCACCTTCGGTTGTGTCCACGTGGTGTTGCCTCAATAGAAACTCTAAGCCAGTGTTGTCCAAACTTGGCCACTTTAAGATGAGTGGACTTCAACTCCCAGAATTCCCCAGCCACCCATGAGAATTCTGGGAGTTGAAGTCCACTCATCTTAAAGTGGCCATGTTTGGACAACACTGCTCTAAGCCATATGCTACTTTATTGCTCCCTATATAAGGACTCTAGACAGACCCTTGTATATCTGATCTTGAACAAATTTCCAGGTAGGAAATGTGATTTTTATTTAAGGTTGCTTTTTTCAGACAAGAACTCAAAAATATCCACCCAAGTTGTCTAGTTTTGTGCTATTGTCTGTACAATATGCCACACCATTATCTAGGTTTGGAATAGTTTACAATAGTCTTTTATTTTGATTTATTTTAGTATTTTTATTCTTAACTATTTTAGAACCTATTATATTTATTGTTTTTCTGATCTATCTATCTATCTATCTATCTATCTATCTATCTATCTATCTATCTATCTCATAAAGTGTGTGTGCATATGTGTGTGATACTGCAATTATTAGATATTTTGACTGTATCTGGCCTAAGGCCTATTACAATCTGTAATAAACTTGATTGATTAATTTACATAATTGCAGGGACTCAAAATTATACATTCTTAATCAACACAAACCAAGTGTGTATATAGTCTGTACAGCACCAGGAAAAGTCAAAAAGGTATTCCAGTAACAATGCACAGCAACAGCACTGATATGTGCACCCCAAAATACAACAAACATAAAGAAACTCGAAAGCAGCACTATGAAAATTGCCTTTTTAAAAAAAAATACTTGGAGAGACATCTCAGGATAAATGAACATGGTCCAAAGCCACGTGAAGCCAATATACAAAGTCACATTATAGGAAGATCATGGATTGCTCTTTTTCATCTATCTATCTATCTATCTATCTATCTATCTATCTATCTATCTATCTATCTATCTATCTATCTATCATGTTTATATAGCTGCCCATCTCACACAAGGTGACTCTGGGTGGTGTACAACAATATCCTTAAAAGTTGGTGGTTTGATGATGCTTTTCTTGTCTTTTAACCCTGTATATAAATATATTGAAGATGTTTTTATTGTTTTTATCATTTTGTTTATGTATAAGCTGCCTAGAGTCCCTCGTATAGTGAGATGGGTGGCGTATACATTTGATAAATAAATAAGTGAATAAATATGGCTGGGGCTGAGTCTGCCTTGTGTGGGGGTGGGTGAAGGGCATGGTGGCGAGGAAGAATGTGTTCCTGTTTACAAATCAGTGCAAGGGGGAAAATAGAATGCAATCACTCCACTTTTATTGTTCTACCTAAGTCTGAGAATTGAACTCACAAGTCATCCCACTTGCATATTTAATGTTTCCACAGCTGGAGGTATAGGTAGTGCTTTTGAGTATAGAGTTATGACCAGGACACATGTGAAGAGAAGAAATGTATACACACTGTGGCAAGTGATGGAGAGGGGTAAACAGGTGCACTCTTAGCATTAGGGAAGGGATGCAGAAGTCAGGACCCACCAGGGCTTACTCTGGTTGCTGTTTGTCTCTTTCCTTTTATTAGCAATTATAATAGTCTGGGAAGTATTGATGCTTTTCAGATTTGGTGTTGGGACAAGACACCTGAGAATACCATGGATAGCCAGGAAAACAAACAAATGGATCACTGAACAAATCAACTCAGAGTTCTTACTCGAGGCACAAATGACTAGACTCAAATGAACATACTTCAGGCATATTATATGAAGACCTAGTTCTCTGGAGAAATCTATAATGTTGGGAAAGGTGGAAGGAAAGAGAAGAAGATAACCAGCAACAAGGTAGACAGACTCAGTTACAATGGTAATGGTGCATTGTTGGAAGACTTGAAGGACCAAGTTAGGGACAGATCATGAAGCAAATCTATCTCACTAAAAAGCAACACCAACTTGATGGCATGTAGTCAATTAAAGGTGGCCAGATAAGTTTGCACATGCTTACAGGTGCTCAGTTTATAATTTTTACTTTATGTTTGCTAGATCTAACTGAAACGTATGCTCAGGTAAATGAGTTTCATATGTAGGGAAATTTACATCAGTGCAACTCTTTCACACCATATGATATTAGATTAGATTAAAACATCTGTGAAATTGCACAGTCAGAATCTTTTTTTTTTTAACTATTTATCAGATAAATGAACAGTAGGGTGTAAAGTTGCTGGTAGTATAGAGATGAGAATAAGTGGTCTTGTAAAAAATAGGCCGAGAAGACCATTGAATCCAGGCTCTAAAATTAACTAGATGAACCATTGGACACCAAAGCCAAGATCAAATCTGTAGCTCTTCACAATGAGAGAATTTCAAATATTTCTGCTTAATTTCCTGCGCTGTCTTGGGTTAATGTTACCACTGATTGGTTAAGCATTCTTGCGATCTTGTATTTTTACTCAATTGCCTTGGCCTCACCTGTGTATGTTGTAATTCTTCCAAATTCATTACAGTTAGTTCTTCTGAAAGTTTCAGTAAAGCAAGCCCTAGAAACCTATTTTTGACAATTGTCTTTTGTCTGATTAGTAGAAAAGATGGAATTCCTTTCCAAGCTTAAGCATTCTTTTGGTTTCAGTCCCACTGAACAGCTGTTTTCTTAATAATACAAACAAATGGGGATTAAAATAGGATTTAAATCCTATTTCATATTCGAATCAACCAGAATAAATCTCATTTAATATAATACACTCCATTTATGGAGGCCCATGGAGGGAGATTTTGCCTTGGCATCAGTTATAGGATCTCTGCTCATGGATAATTTTTACAAAAATATCTATCTAGCAGTACCATAAGATAAATTATCTTGTACTTTTTCTACCAGTTCTTATTCAGTTTGATGAAAGAGATGATCATCATGAAGATCATGATCATGATCATGATGATATTAAACTTGTATGCTGCCTGACTCTCAATGATCCTGGGTGGAATGTGATTTTTAAATTCCTTTCAGAGGAGAAGAAAATTCTGCTGAAGTTCTCATGGATGAATGAAGTGTTTTTGTACTTACTCACAAAAGAAGTGGCCATCTCTACAGTGGTTTGCACCCTCCCTGCTAATCCCAAGGGAAGACATGATGATGGGACTCCTCCCTCAGGCTTCTTCAGATTGGAAAGTGTGGAAACTCAGACACCATTTAGAATGATGGAAAGATATACAGCATAGACATGATTATGGAGTACTAGTCCCTGCAATTCCTAGATACTTAGGGTGACCTGATGCATCTTATTTTATAATTTTCTAAGCAATATTAATATAAAAAGTAAATAAATAAAATGCTTGAGAGTTTCTCAGGTCTTGGAAATAAGCACAATTACAGCAGTGTTCTATATGGAGTCCTGCTAGCTATTAGTAGACTTGAAAGTTTTTTTGGGGGGTGGGGGGGAGGGAGATAAGTATTTTTGTTTCTCTTTGAGTTTGTCTTGTTTTTTTAAAAAAAAGCTTTGAAAAAAGCAAGCTTTTATTCTAAATTAGGCATCGACTTGCTGAGATGAGTGGGTCTAGCCTAATGTCCAACTGAGACTGCCTGCAAAGATAAATGGGCCAATTATGTGCTCTACAAAAGAGAATGGTGACTGATGAATAAAAAAAAAACATGGTCAAAAACAAGCACAGAGATGGCAGTTAAAAAACACTTGTGAAATTGAGGCCCCTGCTTTCTCTCACCCCTTGCTTTTTGGGTTTCACTGTCACTTAGCTGTAATAAAAAAACAAAACAAAACACCCTGGCTAAATTCCCTCATCAGGGATCTTTGCTGGCAACCAAGAATAGTTACTGTGGTGCCTTCTGAATATGTTTGACTCCAATTTCCATCTGTCCCATCCAGAATGGGCAGAAGAACAACTATAGCTTGTTTAGCTTCTTCCCTTGTGGCCCATTTCCATCTTGACAACATTGCACTGCCTTTTTGGTCAGTACTCTCCTTGTCAAGCTTTGTCCTACTCCACTCTAGAGTCACAGCCTACACCACTGCATTCTGGACCAGAAGAAGCACAAGGGCAATTGTGTTTCAATGGGTATGTTGCAGACCTTTGTCCTACTCTAACCTTTTTCTACTTCAGATTCACATTTACCTTACATTTATATCCACCTTTTGCTGCCCAGTCCCTTGTCTGGTTTTGCTAATGGCATGGGTCCTTCTGACTTGAAATACTATCCAATTGCTATAGAGCTGTTTCTTCTGACCTTCCTGTCTTGTCCCCTTTCAGGATTCATCACCTTTTCTCATTGTAAAGTTCTGGAAATATATACCACCTGACTCATAGTGATTCTGGGTGGTTTACAGTTGTTAAAAACAAAGAACAATACAAAATATACAAAACAGGAAAAGACAAAATATGGCAAAGAAAATAAACCCAGAGGGGAACATGGAAAAGGAAGAAAGGGGTATCAGTCATCCTCGCCAAAGGCCTCAGTGAAGAACCACTTCCTCAGGGCCCTTTGAAATACTAGTAGGGTGGGGGCCATTCAAATCTCTGGAGGAACCTCATTCTAGAGCTTGCACTGCTATAGAGAAGGCACACTTCCGGGGTCCCAAGAGATGACATCATTTAATTGAAAGAACCCAGAGCGCACCAACCGTACAGGATAGAATCAGCCAGGCAGATACTATGGGAGACAGGTGGTCCCTCAAGTAACCAGGCCCTATGCCCTGTAGAGCTTTATAGGTAGTGATCAGCACCTTGAATCACACCCAGAAGCAAACTGGCAACCAGTGCAGCTCGTGAAGCGGAGGTGCTACATGGGCATACAGAGGCATGCCCATCACAGCCTACACCACTGCATTCTGGACTAGCAGAAGCACAAGGGCAATTGTGTTTCCATGAGTATGTTGCAGAGCTGGGTGATCTTTTGGGATTGTTGCTGACATTCCTCTATTTTAGAATATATTAGTGCTAAATTAAAAAAAAAGCTGTGGTGTGTTAAAATGGATGAGATTGGAGCAAAAATGAATGTGACTACATTTTTATAGAGTTCCTCCATAAAAATCTGCAGTTCATTCTTTAGCTGATAAGTGTCCCTCCCCCAGGATCCTACTTACATCTCCTCACAGATATTGTATTAGTAACATTCAGCAGCCCCTAAACTTCAGTGGCTTAATATTTTCTCCCACTTCTATCCTTTAAAATTTTCCAAACCTTTGAGGAAAAAGCCTTGAATGATGATTTAGAGCTCCATTTTGGGGTTTTGGGGGGATTTTGAGGATACAGAAGGGAGCTGGTTGGTTTCCAAGACCTCCTGCTCCCACTGTCACCTTAAACCTACTCCAAAAAGAAGAACAAAAAACACTGCAAAAAATTGTCTCCACCTCTTATTTTGATGTTACCAGACACTCAACTACAGCCATTCAAAAGATCAGCTGAAATGCCACTAGGACATGTTTAATTTTAAATTTTAAATGACACCTATGTTCAACAGAATTAAAAACACTGTAAGTCCATTACACCACTACATTTTGCTTTTAGTTGCCTTGATTTAAAAAAAGTAAAAATGGCTTTGACCATTCAGGAAGGACCTGGATCTAACAAACAGGCAGCTGAGCTCACAGTCCAGATGACCCTGTCCACTTTCTCAGGAATTACAGAAACAAGGTCACTGCAGATAACCCTATAAGGCTCTGCCCCAGGCACCTCCACTGTTGTTGGGTCCATACAGTGACTTCTGCTTCGTTGAGGGAGGGGATTGTCCCAGCAGTCTTGAAGGAGGCTGTGGGGCACTTCTTCCTCAAGAGGCCATCATTGGACCCAACAATTCTGGACAATTTTCATTTCAGGCTGGGTCACAGTGCAGAGAAAGCATTGATTGTGCTTATTGATGACCTGTGGCAGAGCCAGAATGGGGGCCATGCATTCCTTTCTTCTGCTCCTGGATCTCTCAGATAGCATATTAAAAAGCAGACACATCACCTTGCTGACAAAGATCCGCATAGTCAAAGCTATGATTTTTCCAGTAGTAATGTATGGCTGTGAGAGCTGGACCATAAAGAAGGCTGAGTGCCGAAGAACTGATGCCTTTGAACTGTGGTGCTGGAGAAGACTCTTAAGAGTCCCCTGGACTGCTAGGAGGTCAAACCAGTCAATCTTAAAGGAAATCAACCCTGTTTGCTCATTGGAAGGATTGATAATGAAGCTCAAGCTCAGATACTTTGGTCACCTAATGTGAAGAGAGATCTCTTTGGAAAAGACCCTGATGCTGGGGAAGATTGAAGACAAAAGGAGAAGAGGACGGCAGAGGATGAGATCATTAGATAGCATCACTGAAGCAATGAGCATGAAACTGAGCAAACTCAGGGAGGCAGTGAAGGTCAGGAAGGCCTGGCGCGATATGGTTCATGCGGTCATGAAGAGTCGGACACGACTTAACAACTGAACAACAACAAAGCAGGGTTCAACGTTCTTACTGTTTCTATTTAACATCTATGTGAAATTGTTGGGTGAGGTCGTCTGTCAGTTTGGGGTCAGGTATCATTGCACATTCTTTCTTTGTAAATCTCAAGTTCCTCTCATCCTGCTATTAAAAAAAAAAGTGTAGAGTGAATATCAAAAATCAACCTTACAGAATCTTCAATCTCCCCTAATCTTGAGTTTAAATATAATTAATGATGCCCAATAACTTTAATAAGCATGGACAGAACATAGTTGAGATCTCAAGAAATACAAAAGCTGTTCGGGGAAAATTTCACAAGATGATAAAACCAATTTGATTTGTCTTCTTCTCATCAGTAAAAGGGTCAATATAGTAGTGTGAACTTCCATGTTTGTTTGGTTATTAGATCTGTGTGAAGCAAGGTAGATTTACTTTGGTGAAGCAATTCAATTTTGAAAGCAATATTATTTGGTCTGCCAAAGTGAAGAAGTTGATTTGCCTCAACTAAGCAATTCAGGCCAGTACTGTGCTAGAAGACACGTCCCAACTTTTCCTTCCACTAAGTGTAGTGTTTCCAGGTTGGGCAGCTTCAGGTTGCTCACCCTGGAACACCTTCACTGCACTGTAGGAGGATCCAGGCTGGCTACCTCTGATATGCTCTGGGATTATCTGTAGCATGTACTTGTGTTTCCTTGTCAAAAGCTGCAGCAGTGGAGGTCCCAGAAGCCAGAGCCTTTGATAAGTGTTTATCATACATTACTGACCTTTTCCTGAGCTCATTTGGGAGGAATACAGTATCATTTCCTATGTGGCATGGATCAAAACCTTTGGTGAGCTGCTGGCCTTCTCCCAGCCATACTGCTTCCTTGGCAATATAAGTCCAAGCCTTCAGCAAACACTTGGAATGCACTACTGGCATCCTGAAGGCGGGATAAAGGCTTGCCACTTACTTCCTTCCAAGAAGGATAGTCCACAGCAGGAAGAAATCATAAGTTGAAAGCTAGGAGACAGGAAGAGCCCTAGAAAATCCTAACTTTCATACTTAAATTTTGGATGCCTTAAGGCATATATGGTTAGTAATTTCACGGTGATTTTAAAGCACCGATAGCACATGTAAAACAGTTGAAATGCTCTGTAAACTAGAATTTTAAAAAATCCTTCCTAGCAAATGTGTGGAGAATAGATTGATGGGTATGTATTAAGAAGAAGCTCTGTCTCCAAACAAGAAAGAAAATGAACATATTGCTATATTTTCTTAAACAATTGTAAAACACACTTTGTGAAACATCTAACTTTATGGAGCTACATTTGAATAAAAATTGCTGCAACTTTGAAGAAACAGCAATGTCATTAATCTATAATCAGCCACTGACATATTCATTTGTTCAAGAGACCAGATGTTGGTAGGGTAATTTTAATGAAATTAAGAAATCACTGCTACAACCATATGCATGCTTTAATATGGTACAGAGGCGGATCTGTATCAAACCTATATTTTAGCATTTCATAAAGTGATAACAATCACATCACCTTCACCCCTTCTTAAAAAAAAAGAAACTGAAATACAATTAGATTTGTTGTGCCTACTCTTTGGGCTTGGGGTTTACACAAACGTTTTTTTTTGTTACCCTTCCATGCACACAACTCTGTGAGTCAATACTAGGGCATTGTCAACCCACCAAATATCTTGCCTCCACTTCCCAGCCTCCCATTTAGCAGCTTGAGCCCATAAACTGGTTCCACCTTCTAGAAAAGTGTCTACCAAGTCTGCCCCCAGAATATCACAACAGTATTGCTGCCAGATTAGCCCCTAAAATCTCCTGTATTCATTTAGTTACCTTTACCAGCTCTGTTCCTAGGACACTCTTGCTAGATTGGCCCCTGAGATAACCTAGATACCTCATTCAATCATATCTTCCATTTCCTGTCAGGCATGACTATGCCTCACATGTGGATGAGAGAATGGATGTTTTCACTATCAATTGCACAGTTTCTTTGTATTTCATTGGTCTCTCAGAAACAAAGTTAGGTGGAAGAAGGATGCTGAGGAATACAGGAATCAGTGAGACAGTCCACTCTGAGAGGAGAAGTACCAAATCCTCTTCTTCCCCATTCTGTAGGTACCTCCTGTTTTTTAAATTTGGGATATGATACCACTTCCCCTCATACCACAGCTGATCCTTGTCACTGACTCATTCTCCCACTTTTCCATATGTGAGATGACCTTGTCTTCTTTTTCCAATTCCTCTGACTGTATAAACAAGTTGTTGTTTGTAGTTAACCTTGATACTTGTGGTTAGCAACTGGTGGTTTTCTTCCACAACATGTATCAATTTAGTTGGAAAACATGAAAAGATATGAAAGGATAAAGGAAATAAAATAGGTGAAAGGGAAGGGTTCCTTCATACTGAAGCAAAGCCAAGTTTCATGTCAGCCATGTTCCTGAAATCCAGTAGTTTGGACAAATGAATAAAAAGAGCTAACAGAAGTTTGGCAGTGGGATTTGGTGGAAGAATTCGAGGAGGAGATCCTTAACAATCTTCTCCCCTTGATCAACAGTGTATACTTAAAAAACCTAGAGCCTAAGAAGGAAAAAAGAAGCAATAAAAGCCGTTTTAATAGTGATGCCCTAAGAAACAAAAGCAAAAACAGACAGGGCTTTGTAGATGCAATGGACATGTTTGTGTTCCTACCTGAAAATAACTGGCATATATTTGCAAGAAGTGCAAACAAAGTGGTGTTTGATGAAAAAAGAAAAGGAATGGAGAATTATGGAGAAAATATCTGGGAAGGTTTTTTTTTTTTTTTTTTAATCTTGCATTCCCTTTTAGCAAGAAATATAAAGGCCTAGGACCAGTATTTATATTATATGGTGATAGTTATACAGAGGCCAAGAGGTGAAAGATAATCCATAAAATAATGTTTGTTTTGTTCTATTCCTTTTCTTACATTTATATTAAATGAAAAATAATGGGGAAATGCATATCTAAGCTGATGTAATAAAATCTATGAGACACTATTTCACAGTATTGGCAATTCAAATAAGCAATGTGGCCTTATATTGTATTGAGAAGCCATGAAGATACAAGTAGTCCCCAGTTTAAGAACGGGTTCTGTTCCCAAGGTCCGTCCTTAAGTCACATTTGTATGCAGCTGGAAGGGTATTATTGGATAATACTGTATAAGTAGTATTGTGTAATGAACTCGAACTATTGTGTATTTAATTCAAATTTTGCTACAATAGGCTGTGTTCTTAACTATGGGTCCTCTGTAACCCAGGTGTTCTTAACCCAGGGACTACCTGTAATATAATGATAGGCTTTATAATGCAACAGTTACAATCATTTTGCTCTGAAATACCAGATGCTCTGTTCATTGTATTATGCCATTATATGATTTCCTTCATCCTAATAGACATGTACCTCTAACATTTTTTTTCCTTTTTGCGCATTCCTGTCAACTCAAAGCTTAATATTCAGATGCACAACTATGTTATTCCTAGATAACATTTTCATAATGTATTTTGACATTTAAATCAATTGTTTTACATCAGAAAATGAACCCAGAACTAGTTTAAAGAGACTGTTATCAGAACAGGTTTTAAATCTGCTTGTTTTGGACAGATCACTTCCTGATGAGATTTAGGCTTAAAATGCTTGTTCTTCTCTGCAGGCATAGAAGAATCTGTTAGGATATTCCATTCCCAGAGGCCAACTGATTCCAACAGAACCTGGGAAAATCTGGGGGTCTTTCCAGCTAATATGGTCACTGCTCCTGTCCAAGACTGGGCTGCCCTATGGAATACAGAGATGGGCATGATGCAGAGACTGTTCAGTAGGTTTCTCAAACTAAGGGCAATGAAGCAAGTTGGGAGATAGAATGAAGAAAAATGTATCTCAAATGTGATCAAACACCAGTAAGAGCTCATCATCAAGCCTATTTTGTGGTGGTGATGAAGGGAGAGAAGACATTTTTCTTCTTCACCATTCCATCCTCTGAGTGTCACTCAATAGAGCTTTTCTGTATAGTTTAGGATCTTTGGGGATCTTTCCCAGCCCTAAGTATCTCAGTACAACTTATTAGCAAAATCTAGGTTAAAGAATGAAATGTATTCATCATGATTTAGAAATGTCCAGAGGTTTCTGTTTAATCAGATTTCTTTGGATATGTTTCAGGTCAACGTGTTTGGTCGAATTTGGCCAAAGACAGGTTTACTCACCTCTGCCTTGCATGTCATTGCATCTAGCAAGGACAGGGTCCTCTGTTCTTTCGAGGATGTTATAAATATCTCCCTGGAAGAAGGACTGATCACAACCTATTTGAAGAAGAATATAGTGAGACTACTCCTATTGGATTCAGAGTATATAACTATGTGCCTTCTTGGGCAATGTACCTGAACACATGTTTGCTGATCAGATCAAAGCCCTCTTGAATAAAGCATGTGCAGATCCATTTCAGTCAAGTTCTAGGCCTGATTTTAGTACTGCCACTGCCTTGGTCAGCCAGCTGAATTATCTTTCTAGGAGAGAGATGGAAGAGTACAAATGTGCTAATTTCTTGGTCTTCTCAAAGGCTTTCAATATCACCATGGCATCCTTCTGGAAAGGCTGGGAGTGGGTGGAATAAACTTAAAGTGCTTGTGCTCATATTTCTCTCCAAAAGGTGGCACTGGGGGATTTCATGGAACATATACTGGAGAGTTCTGCAAAGAGACATTTATCTCCTATGCTGTTTAACATCATCACGTGGGTAGTTAAAGTGATGTCATTATGCTGATGACAACTATCTCTATGATTTCTTTTTCATCAAATCCAGATGAGGCAATGGAATTGCAGAATGAGTACCTGGCTCTGTTAACAAACTGGATAAAGACCAAAAAAACCCTGAAGCTTGTTCCAGACAAGACAAAAATGGTGTTAGTGGATAGTTTATATATTCAGGAACCTGGTGTTCAACCTGTTCCGGTTGGGATTTATTATGCTTGCCACAGCATACGCTCTGACAGGATTTTGAATACGATAGGTTATTAAATAGGCATATGCATTCAATATATCTTTTTTAAAAAATGAAAGTATAATTAATAACCAATCAATACAATTGATTAAAGAATAGTTGTTAGGTGTTTCATTGTTACAATTAGCAGGTTGTAGGATAATAAATAAATCTTAAGCTATTAAACAGTTTATGGTGAATGTAATATATACATTAAGTTCAATTACAGAAAGCTGCAGAGGGGGATTGGTATGAGGACTTTTGTCAAGCATATCAGACAAGAGGTCTAAAAGTCTTAGTGTACAGGTTAACACAAAAATGTAGGACAAAGAGGAAGATAAAGCAAGCTTAAGAAGAAAAGGGAAGGGAGAGGGCAGAAGTTGAGTCTTTAAATTAAAGGAACAGAAATGCTTTATTTCTGGACTGATTAGGAAAGCAAATGAGAAGAAGTTGTCTTTCCTTGTCTGTTGGCTTGTGAATGTTGGAATCTGGCTTCTTTTGGATAAATAAACCAAAAATAAATTGGGGGGGGGGAGAATGGGCATGCTCTGGGTCCTATTGCCCAAGGAATGCTGGTTGGTGGGCCCCAAGAGGTATGCCCTTTCTACCATAGTACCCACCCTATGGAACATTTTCCTTCTGGAGATTAGGATGGCCCCAACCCTGCTGGCCTTTCCTAAGGCACTAAAGACCTGGTTCTATGCCCAGGCCTGGGGCCCTGAGTGTGTGAAGGGTCCTGTCTCCTGTCTCTGCTAGCAACTGCTGATTGCAACATCTTCTTCAGCTGCTATGTATTTTAATATTTATATTTTTGATAAGGTATTGTTTTTAATTTATTTTAAGATTGTTTGCTGCCCAGAGTCACTTGTTGAGATGAGTGGCCATACATGTTGAACAAACAAACAAACAAACAAACAAATAAATAAGAGAGGAAGAATGAGAGAAAAGAATAGCTCAACTGAACTGAGAATCTGTTCTTCTTTGAAATGCTGAACAGTTGAGGGCCATTTTAATGCTACCCTTGGGGGATGTAGCAGGTGCTTGACAAATTATTAATGATTTCCCAAGCAGAAAAAAAGAAAACTATCTATTTCCTTTTCCCTTTTCCTTTCCAGATTAAGGGGATTATTCAGTGATAAACAGGACTTTACCAGTGAATACTCTAAATGGAGGACTCTTCTAAACCCTTTGGATTTAGCAACAGCAGCAACATATGATTAACTTTAAATCCTGGAATTACAGCTTATTCATTGGCTCAAGATTACACTAATTCTGAAGTGTAAAAGTTGTGTCCCTATATACAAATATACAGTATCCTATCCTTCCCTTTTTGCTTATATAGGAAGACTCAAGCCAATGCAGAGGCTACTTAATGGTTACTTCCTGCCCTTAAGCAAAGTCTGCAATTTCACAAATATTAATCAGAAGAATATCATCCATCAGAGCTGTTGATATATGAAATGTGTCTTGTCTCAGTTTCACCTCTGGAAGATTTCTCTTCTGTCTTTGCCAGGCTAAAACAGAGCCTCTCCTTTCAGCTGCAATCCAGGTCTGTTAAAATGTATGAGAACTTCTTAGGGTGACTCTGTTGTTGGGCCCAGGTACTGAAATAATATTTTCAGGGTGGTTGCAGCTCCCCTGCCTCCCCTAATCATTTTCATTACAACAGTGAAGTTAGTAAACAGAATCCAACAAGGAAATATTTTTCATCAAAAGGAATCTAGCAATTGTTTATGTTTTGGCTAATCATACGAATTATGATCATAGTAATCAAATTAAATCATAGCAACTGGATTAGCAAAACCAGTAGTTCTTGCTGTCAGGAAGGATGACAAAGAAGATTTATAAGAATAGCAAAAGAATAAACCTGAGACATCAGTTGTGCTGTACTAACCATTTGATATTTAGATAAGATATAATCCAATAATCACTGTATTAGATTGTAAGAATCATGGAAGAGACAAGGGACAAAAGGATCAGGAAAGGAGGGGCAACTGAGATACACACAAAACTGAATTTACTGAGGAGAACAATGATTAATGAAGTAAAGTGTAAGTTAGATAGCATACACAGTAGAGTCAGCAACTGGTTTGCTTAAATGCTTTTCTGCTAGAACAAAGATTTGATAGAGGTTGATAGGATTTTCTAGGCTCCTTGTTTTTGTTTGCCAAAAAGATTTCCACCAGACTGTCATTGCTTTACTAACAATTGGTAATTGGTAATATATATGCGGAAAGGTATGTCTGTACACCCTTTGAGTCATGTCCTCTGCGAGGAAAGGTCAGGCCTAGCATCGCATTTAATATCATTTTTATCCCTTATTGCTGCCAGAATTTGCTGAGCAAAAGGGGTCATTGTATGCCTGCCAAGTTCCTTCTACTACACAAGGATGCCAAGTTCACTTTTGGACTGCTGCTTGCTGCAGCTTTGTAGCATTGGCTTTGTAGCATTGATCAGCATATTTGAGACTGACCCAAATTGGGGTACAATTCAGGGATAAGGGAGCAAATTGCATAACAGCTTGAACTTCCTTTAAAGGATCAAGTTCAGGGACATCTCTGACTATTAATCCTAGCTACGGTACAACAGAAGTAGTGGGATTAGCCCCACCTGGAAGGGGTGGAGCTTTCACCTATGGAAGTGGAAGGGGCAGTAGTTGTAAACTAGCTTTCAGATGCAGTACACCACTATGAAACCAGAAATAGGAGGAAGTTCTGCCTTGCTGGCTGTTGCTCTGATATCTGTTGTCAGCACTGCACGGGGGAAGGAGGGGGTTGGGGGGTGAAATCCAAGGTCCATCAAATGATGCCATTGATCAAGTTTGTTATGTAGAGGTGCTTCTGGATCTTTCTTTGACTTTAATGTCACAAGTGGCCTCTTGACACTCTGAAGCTTAATGGGTGTACTAGCTGGACCCATATTCTGACAAAGATAGTGTCATGGCCCAGGACTCAGACTCTGACTCTGAGGAAGCTGCTCCAGCTGAACCAGTGGAATGTCAACCTCAGGAGACACCAAGCCAGGAATCACCTGAGGCTGATCAAACACAGACAACATCAGAACAGCTGGAGCAGCTAGATGATGAGGTATGGTTCCCATGCTCTTAGATTCGGCATGTGAAGCGGAGAGGAGAACAAAGATGTTTAGTGAGGCTGGTTGCCAAGCAAGGGAGTAACTAACTTAATTAAAGTTAGCTGGCTACAGCCTGAGGCAATCCTGACCTGTTTCTTCATTGGAAACAACCGTCTGATCTCCTGCTCTGGTGTGTAGTTCCTGTGAATTCTGCTTATGGGCCCTGAAACTCTGACCTTCAGACTGACTGGATGACAAACCTGACTTGCCTCTCTGAACTTAGGACTGGATTTTTACTTCTCTACTGTGCATTCCTGTTGAAAGAGAAATTACCCAGGCAGGCTTTCTTTCCCAGAGACTCTGTTTTGATTTACATTCCTACCCTTGTCTGCCGGTTATTTACTCAGCCTTGAGAAAATTGCTATTCTCACCTAGCAACTGTGTGTGTGAGATTGAAACCTGACACAAGACAGATAGCTTCACTGTTGTAATTGTTGGTCACTATTGTAATCTATTCTTGATAACTTATCATTTAGCTCACAATAAGTTATACATGGTGCTGTCTCAGAAATAATTCAGAAACTTCAGTAAGAACAAAATCCTATTGCAGCTAGGATACTGAGTGGAACTGGGCAATATGAAGATATCAGCCCAGATTTTTATAATCAACACTGGCTCTCTGTTCATTCCTGGTCCCAATTCTAGGGGCTGGTATTAACCTGAAAAGTCTCTTCTGTATATTACTAATGGGATATTATCCTTAACATCGTCTGGGCAGGGTTTGCTCCAGGTGCTTGAAGCAGAATTCAATGAGTTATGCTTCTTTATGGAAGTAGTTAACTGCTTATTTTATCATTGTACCCCAGTTAGTGACTGTATGGTTGGATTCAGGCCCCTGTACATTTTCAAAATTTTGTGACACTTTAGCTTTAGAATCTGGTATATAAAAATATTATTTCACCTTCAAAATACTTCAACTTTGCAAGATTTTTTTTAAAAAATCCTGCTGGGTGGCTTTATTAATACCCTAATGCTTCTTTGTCTCAATTTCCCCTTCCTCCTCTCTTGGGTGAGTCACAAGAGTGATCCCATCCAGTCAGCGATGATGTACTAAATGGGCTGACACAATATTGCCCAGCCAAGCTTACTTGTTTGCGTGGCCATTTCTGAGATTAATTGAGTGAATATAATTAATGCTGTGAAATTGTTGTGAAATAGTCCAAAGGGACCAGGGAGACTTTTTTTTTCTTTCTTTCTTTTTTTTTCTTTCTTTTTTTAAGCAGTACTTGCCAAAAGGAGAGCCGGTGTGGTATAGTGATTAAGGCACCAGGTTAGAAACCAGAAGACTGTGTCTTCTAGTCCCACCTTAGGCATGAAGCCAGCTGGGTGACCTTGGGCCACTCTCTCTCGGCCCTAGGAAGGAGGCAATGGCAAACCACTTCCAAAAAACCTTGCCAAGAAAACTGCAGGGATTTGTCCATGCAATTGCCAGGAGTCAACACTGACACAAAGGAACAAAACAAAACCAAAAAAAATCATAACTGCAATATTACATCACAGTTCTCATGGACACGTTTAAAAAGACACAAACTCTTCACATAATAGATTTGAATTTACATTTTAAAATTTCACCCAGTGTGTTTTCAATTGATCTTAAAAGAACCATCTTTAGTAATCAGATAATTCAGCCTTTTTCCAATCTCGCATGTGTTAGAATTGCAACCATTAAACTTGTTCCATGGCCATGGTTGTTTTTGTCCATCAAGTCAACCTTGATGCCTGGTGATTACAGGGACAAGGCCCTGAATTTTTCTGGGCAACATTTTTGAAAGTGGCTTGCCCGTACCTACTTCCAGGGCTCAGAGAGAGTGACTGGCCCAAAGTGACCCAGCTGTCTTCCATGCCTAAGGCAGGACTAGAATCAAAACTCCTATCTTCTAATTCAGTATCTTATCTACTAGACCAAACTGGATCTCCTGGCTACAAATTGCAGGATTGCAGCCTCAATACATCTTCAGGACATTCATTTGAGAACTGATGCTTGTTTTCATCTGCAAATTTGGAACAAATGTCTTACATTCCATGTTCCAGCTGTATAGATTTACAAAATTCATTATACATATTATCCATTAGCTAGTGACAATATTACATTTAGACCTGGATTACCTAAGTTTGAATTCTAAGTCATTTATTAACTCAGTGCTTAATAGTAGGCAAGTGACTTGCAGACATACAACTAAAAGCTATCACAGAAAGATGAGTTCAGCTAGGTGAAGAAGGAATAATGAAATCTAAGTAATGCATGAGGAGTTATCTAGGTAATGCACTAAGAGTGCACAAGGTTCTGGGGTAAAATGCTGCTTGTTAAAGATATCCATAAAGATGAGAATGGTAAAGAAATGGAAGGGTATGAGAAGAAATGTTTCTGTCATATAATTGAAGAGAAGGAGGTAGAAATGGTGAAAAGGAACTCCAGTACAGTTTACTTCAGAACTATTGCTTACAAAATAAAAATGCATTAAATAATTTTGTATCAAATACATTGTCTGGGGTTATTCCTGCCCTTATTGGCTAATGCCAATGCACATGGTACTATATGCACAAGGACATTCTGCTTGCCTGTTTGCAAGTCTAGTAAAAACTACCATGCGAATCTGCTCTGTCTTGTTGAAAATTTTCTTAACAGGAAATAAAGTATTTTAATAAAGTTGTTCAGTATGTGTGATCCGGAATATGGCTGAGCTGAAAGAACTCTTTGGGCAAGGTTTCTTTGGGTGTATTTGTGTGTGTCCGTGTATGTGTTTGTGTGTGTGTGTGTGTGTGTATCTTTGAGTCAGTCTTGACTCCTGGCGAATGCCTGGACAAATCTCTGCAGTTTTCTTGGCATGATTTCAGAACTGGCTTGCCATTGCCTCCTTCCTAGGGCTAACAGAGAGTGACTCATGGTGTCTCAGTTTGCAGCCCAGTGCCTTAACCACTACACCAAACTGGTCTCTTGCAGTTATGATAGCAGCTCTTAAATTGAATATATGAGCATCCACATTGATCTTGAATGGTTTGAGACCTCATTTTGGCCAGATCTCCTCCAGCATGATGGGCCATCAGCAGCTGATGACCTACATGAGGGTCCCATAAAGACCCACATGAGTGTCCAACAGCTCCTTGAGAGTCAGAAAAGAAGCATTCAAAGTGCAATTTATTTTGTGTTTTAGATGCTATTTTCATCATTTAATTCTTTGGATCTCAGTTCAATTTAAATCTACTGTTAGTAAAATCAACATCTTCAGTATAGTTTTTCTGTCCTGACCTGCCCATTTTTTCGCCTGGCTTCCATTTCTTTGAGTGTGACCTTTCACATAGCACACAGATGTACAGTGCAGTTCTCAGCTGCAAAAAGTTGTCCAACCTTCTGCAACAGGATCTCATGATTATTAAACCTCAGAAATTCTCAGAGCTAGACTGAAAACTATAGCTAGGAAGATGCCAGGGTACTGTGATTCTTTGAGCAGCTATTAGGGTATGGAGAAAGACAATTTCATTCCATACTGAATCAAATCACAGATTGATCTAATCATAATAGTGATGATTATGTTTGGCAGAAATCAAACCCAAATCTTAGTATATTATATGTAAGTATGTGTATGTATAATCAGACTGCCTTTTCCCACATATTAGAAGACATTTCATTATATCTAGTTAATCTTTGTTGTTGTTGTTCCCAATTTATTGTTTCCATCTCATCCTTAACTTGTGAGATGAGACAGGCTTAAGCCATCCTTTTCTCTATAGGTGTTGAAGTACAGGTAGTCCCTCAGTTTAAGAACAAGTTCCATTCCCAAGGTCTGTCTTTAAGTTGAATTTATATGTAAGCTGGAACAGTATTATTGTATCACACTGTATAAGTAGTATTGTGTAATTAACTAGAACCATTGTGTATATAACTCAAATTTTGCTACAATAGACTCCGTTCTTAACTATGGGTCATACTTAAACTGGGTGTTCTTAACCTGGGGACTACCTGTACTAATTTATTTTATTTGTTACAAGCTTTTATATGGCTGCCCAACTCAAGCAATGTGACTCTGGGTGGCATATAACAAAAATAATTGATACAGCAACAACAACAAGAACAACAAAGTCAAAGCCATATATCATTAAAAATATATAGTATTAAAACAACCAATAGGGGACTCCACTGATATAAACCCCAACACCTAATGAAAGAGCTGCAGGGAGGTTTGTATTATAAATTTTTGAGCCCCCCAGTTGGAGCTGAGCATTGCCTAAATTGAATTAAATATTCAGTATTTTTTCTTAAGCTTTGTTACACCATTACTTTACAGTACTGTTATTCATTATTACAAATGACTGGCACTGCCTTGAAACTGAGGTATCTGTGGCAGGATAGGGATTTCTAATGGAGACAGCAAATGTTTTATGGGTATCATTTTCTTTCAAATGAAAGAAGAAAACGTAATCAGATTAAATGATGTTTAATATTTTAAAAGAGCCCTTATAGTAAATTATACCTAATATAGCCAGGCTGCCAAAGGTCAAACCTTAACAAGGTGTTGCAACATTTTTGTAAAGGATGGTCTGAAGATGGAATCCTAAATGTTGTAGGAGTATGTCTAAACCAGTGTTGTCCAAACTTGGCTACTTTAAGATGAGTGGACTTCAACTCCCAGAATTCCCCAGCCAGCCATGCTGGCTGCGCAATTCTGGGAGTTGAAGTCCACTCATCTTAAAGTGGCCAAGTTTGGACAACACTGGTCTAAACAATGAACCTGAAACTAATCAACTTGAAGAATGAACTGCATGTTCTAATGCCTAGAACTGATCCACTCACAAAATGCATTTAGTCATTCATAATCACCTTTCTAATTTGGAAAAAAAAAAGGTAATCAATAAAGCAACACCAAAAAAAAAAAAGATTTTTTTTTTAAAAGGACTGGTCTGATTAAAAATTTGTTTAGATTTTAGATTTGAAAGACCCCATGAATAAATAGGCTACCCTGTTAGTTTGCCAGTTTTTCTTGTCTGTTTTTAATTAAAGGAAAAGTAATTGTGGAGAATTGGAATATGAACTCAGATAGAATCAATTAGGTAATCATATGCTTTCTTATCTTTTTAGATATCTTTCATTTAGCCTCTTGATGTTAGAGTTTATGCCTTGGACAGAGATGGTAAATTCAAGGATGTATACTGTTGTCCCTCATTATCTTTTTCCGCAGTAAAGTACAGGAACTGCTTGTTAAAATAACAAAGCCTTGGAATAAGTCGCATATCAAAGCCACTGTGCTGCTTTTCAAGGAATGTGTCAATAATGTTTTCTCATCCTGAAGGATTCCTGTGTCTCTCTTTGTGGCTATTTTGCCTTCTTACCAACTGTAAAACAATTCTCTCTACACAAATACACATACACATAGAGTTGTGTCTAACTTCAGCTCCAGATTGAATGCATTCCATGTTACCTTTATGAATCCAGTTTGTTGCAGTGAGCCATGACTGATTGATTATGTGCCATCAAGTCACTTTTGACTCCTAGCAACCACACAGATAGATTGTGTGCCATGACAATCTATCCCTAACCTATTTTTTTCAGGACTCCCAATGGGGCACTCACTCCCACTATAACTGAGTCCATCCACCTTTCTGCTGGTTATCCTCTTCTTCTCTTTCCTTCCAGTTTTCCCAGCATTAGAGTCTTCTCCAGAGAGCTAGTCTTTGGATAATATGTCTAAAGTAGGATAATCTGAGCCTGGTCATTTGTTCCTTGGGTGAGAGCTCTGGGTTGATTTGTTTGATGATCCATCAGTTTGTTTTCTTGGCTGTCCATGGTATTCTCAGGAGTCTTCTCCAACACCAAAGTTCAAAGGCATCAATATCCTTCCTATTTTGCTTCTTCAAAGTCCAACTTTCACTTCTATAGTGTATCCCAGGGAATACCATGTCTTGTATGATTTTGTCCTTTCTAGGTATAGACACAAGCTATACCAAGTGCTAGTCTGCAGCATATTTCTTAACTGCTTGTTCCTTTACTGTTGATGGTTGACCCTAAAAGGTGGATGCTATCCACCACTTCAATATCTTCACTGCAAACTCTAAGGCTAGTTGTCCTACCTGTTGTCATTAATTTGGTCTTCTTTATATTTAGTCCCATTTTGAATGGAGGGAATGAAGGGAAAAAGTCAGGGAAAGGGAAGAAACTTGATAATAAGAAACATATTACCCCAGATTTCAGACAATCTCATCTTGCTCCTGGTTTGTCAAGGCATCTTGGGAAACTAGATAGATAGATAGATAGATAGATAGATAGATAGATAGATAGATAGATAGATAGATAGATAATTTATTTCAGTCAGTGACCAGATAAAACAGAACATATATAAACTAATTTCAGCAGAGAGGAGAAAACAAGCAAACAAACCATCCACATAGCCATAAGATAAATGAATCAGGTATGTCAATCATGTGCAGTAGTCAGTTGTTTGCACACACTCCCAGCAGCTATACAGAAGTTTGCTACATTATGGGTGATAGCAATTTTCTTGTCTGATAAGAGAAAATTGACAAGAAGTTCCTCAGGATAATTCAGTGCATGTGGCAAGAGAAGGAAGATGAGTCTTCTTTGAATATCATTGTAGAAAGAGCAGTGCAGCAGCATGTGGGCTGTAGATTCAACTGAACCATCACCACAAGGGCAGGTCTGGTTAATCAGGGGGGTTTTGTTGAATCTACCGTATAAAACCACTGAGGTAGACTATTTCAGTTGAGCTTCAAACTGGGATATAAGACTGAGATGGCATCAATCATGCTTCTCATCACTTTGGAAGGCTCAGAATGGGAGTGGTGCATCAATCTTGGACCTCCTGAGTGGCTTTTGAGACCATCAATCATTGTATTTTTCTAGACCAGTTTAAGGTTGGGAGTCAGTGGGGGCCATGGTTTTGCAGTGGTTCGCTCATAGACAGTTCCAGTCTGTCTTAGTAGGGAAGGAGAAGTCCAGCTCTTGACCCCTACATTATGGGGTACCTCAGAGTTCTACTCTCTCCCCACTCCCACTTAACACCCACATAAAACCTCTGGGTGAGATCATCTGTTGGCATAGGATTAAGTATCATCAATATGTTGCTAATATTCTATTTTACATCTCTGACCTGGGCTACTCAAGTGATAGCATTAAGGTTCTTCCTCAATGGCTGGAAGCTGTGGAGGTCTAGCTGGGGAAGAACAGGATTTGGCTTAACCCTGGTGTCAGCCATTTAATGTAGACCAGACTAGGAAACCAATATCATAGAGACCAATATTATTTTTATTATATGATTATGTTAATAGAAACTTGCAAGTCTGAATATGCATCTCCCCTCCTTCCCTTTATCTTTGTGAAAACTAGAGAGGGTCTGAGACATTTCTTCAGGCTACAGTTCTGCCCCAGACTCAGGTTTCTTTTATCCAACCATGTTCTTGGTAGCAGTTCTTCCTTCTGTTCCTCAAGCCTATTCCTTCTGCCCATTACACCTACCCAAACTGAATGGCCATGCATTTTAGGGTCCCCAGATTTGAAGATTTCCCAACTTGGACTCTGGATGGGATGGCACTCCCCTGAACAAAGTTGGTACACAATTTTGGGACCTTCTTGGACTTATAGCTTCTACCTGAGGAGCAGACAGTGGCCATGGGCAGGAGGGTCTTTGCACAAATCTATCTTGTGTGCCAGTTGCATACATTCCTGAATCAGGAGGCTCTGCTCATGGGTCACTTATGCCTTCGTTACTTTACATTTGGACTATTGCAATGCATTCAACTTGGGTCTGCATTTGAAGTGCATTCAGGAGCTGCAACTGGTCCAGAATGTAGTGGCACTTGCAGCTATGGGTGCATCACAGTATGCCCATTGCTTCATGAGTTATAAAGCCCTACATGGCAGAGGACCAGGTTGTCTAAGGGGCTGCCAGCCTCTTAAATGCTTTAGTCCCTTCTGTGAAACAGTGGCATCTAGTGGGACCCAGGAAATATGCTTTCTCTGTTGCAGTACCTGCCCTATGGAACAGCAGTACCCATCCCTTACCCCCAAGATTCAGATGGTCCCAACCGTATTAGCCTTCCATAGGACTTTAAAGATCTGGCTTTTTCCTCAGGCAGTGGGCCAGGATGTTAGCTAAGACCATTGTGTAAAATTGGTGAGGGTTTGTTTTTTTCAGATGGTTTATTAGGTGTCTCAGTTGCATTATATAGTTTATAGGTATATTATTAGTAGTAGTAGTACTATTATTTCCTTCCTTCCTTCCTTCCTTCCTTCCTTCCTTCCTTCCTTCCTTCCTTCCTTCCTTCCTTCCTTCCTTCCTTCCTTCCTTCCTTCCTTGATATTTAAGTTATTGTTTTTACTTTTATGTTATGCTGTTGGTATATTTTTTTATATTGTTAGCTGTCCAGAGTCACCCAGAGATGGTTGGCTTTATAAATAAATCAAATAAATAAAAGTTGCTTAGTATTGTATAACTATATTTGATCCACAAAAAGACTGTGGTACAAATAAAGATATTTGTGTAGAATTTACATTTTGAGTAAAGCTTATTACCGATAAGTAATAATTAAAAGAGCTTTAAAGTGTATTTGTGTAAACTGTACAGAGCCCTTACCACAAAAACCATAATTGCACATTGCATGACAATGATAGTTCATAGCCATGTTTTAATTACCATTTTAATTACCATTTGCCTTTAAGAAGCTTCCAAAAGCTCCTAACTTAACTCAAATGTTCTTTCAGACAAAGTTCTGAAAAAATCAGAATAATAATAGGAAAGTTCTCTGTCATGTCACCTGCCTGTGGAACAATATCTCCCAGAGATCTGCATGGCTGCCACTTGTCCATCTTGTCCATCTTCTAGTGCTCTTTAAAAATCTGGATTTGCCCACAGGCTTAAGTTTAGATGGATGGACAGGGTCTGGGAGTGGAAAAGAATTTGGATGGCAGTGTTTGTTCCCTAAATGGATGCTGTTATTATTGCTGGAGTTGTTTTATATTAATCGTCATTTTAATTTTGTAAAGCCATCCAGAGTCATCTGGAATAGGTGGTTTACAAATTTATTAAATAAATAAATATCTCCATTAAAGACAGGCAAATATTTATCTAAATAAAAAAAGATGGAACAGTCACGAACACCCTGAAAATGGCAGATGTGCTTTCAGGATGGTAGACGTTTCTTGTTTGATATTTCCTTATTGTATCATTCTACTTTCTCCTTACTTTTTATGAAACATTGTTAGAAGAGTAAAGAAACTGGAAACTTGCCAGACAGACTGAAAACAGGATTTTTTTAAATTTAATACAAAGCATTCTGAAGAGACATGAAAAGTGTCTTAGAGAAGAAAGGGCATTTCTTTTCATGTGAATCAACACATAAGATCTAAGCTTTTGATGTCACAAAGGGGAAATCAGTAGGAGTTTAATTGGAATCAATCCTGAGGTTAGCTATTCAGATAGCTAAATCTCATGAGGCAATTTCATAGATAGGAGAGTTCAGGTTACCATGTTAGATTCCGCTATTATTGGACCCACGCGCATTAAAGTAAAATACTAGTACCAATGGGATTTCTCCAGTTTCACTGTGTTAGCTTTTTTAAAAAACAAATCCTCAGAACAAATTATAGTCCTTTAATAGTTTCTTCCATCCTTTTTGTACAAATAAGATAATGAAAAAAATCAAAAGATACAATGAAAAAATTCCTTAGGCTATATGATCTTACCTTTTTTTGGTCACACGATATGCTGCTTTTATTCAAAAGCAAAGGAAGAGTAGACCAGAAAAAGTATACTGATAGTCCCTGGGTTAAGAATGCCTGGCTTACAGACCACCCATAGTTAAGAACACATCCTACTCTAGCAAAATTTGAGTTAAATACACAGGGATTCAAATTAAATACACAATGGCTTGAGTTAATTACACAGTACTATGTATACAGTATTATATAATAGTACTGTTCCAGATTGCATACAAATTCAACTTAAGGACAGACATTGGGAACAGAACTCGTTCTTAAACTGGGGACTACCTGTACATAAACACAGATAACATTCCTGAGCAATGTTACTTCCCTTCCTTTACCATAGACAATCTAGAGTTGCCAATTCCAGGACAGTTCTGGCTAGCTGGCTTTAATCTATCTATTTGCAAGAAGCCATGCTCCCCCTGACCCCCCCAAAATGAAAAAGAAAGCCCCCCCCCCCAAAATGAATAACTCCTAATTTCACATACAAGCCACTCATACACAGAAATACAGGTGAACATGTACACACATTCCATTTCTTCTTTCTGGTAAAAACAGGGGGGAAAGGCATGGGCTAAAGAAAAGGGTGGACTTGAACAGGACAAAACTGTATAGAGACGAGGCAAGGGAAAGGGATCCACTTGAACATGGAAGAAAGGAGAGAGGAGCCCTATTTATAGATTAAATTCACTGGGCAATCAGTCCCTCAAGTAATGGCTAATATTCAAGATCATCAAAGGCATCCATGCTTTTCAGTAATGATGCCTGCAATCTTTTGAACTTCCTGCACCTTCCTTTGTTTTTAACAGATTCACCTCTTATCCATGAATGTATTGTAGGTTGCTGCTGCTGCAGGATTGCCCAGGTGGTCTTCTAGTCTTATCTCCTAAGTCAAGCCCGCTAGCTAGCTAGCTAGCTAGCTAGCTATCTGAAGATCTAAGCAATGGAACTCCAGATGGGCATATACATTTGATTAATTAATAAATAAAGATTAAAAATAAACAAATGTGAAACCAGGAGCTCTCTGCAGTGGGAGAAACTATCATCATAAATAAATATTCTCTTTACCCTTCAGCCTCAGATAGTAAGTGAATGCTTGCTTAATACCCAAGAGCTTCAGCCACTTCATAACGCAAATGTGAAGCTGAGCTACCATGACTCTCCCATACTCAGAACCAAGTTTTTTCCTACTGAGAAGCTCAAATACAAATACAGAGAAGCCAACACCATCATGGCATGAATTTCCATGTCTAGGTCAAGGAAATCCAGCTGAATGCCTTGTCACAAAATGCCTGACTAACTATTGTTCAAGGAGCTGCTTGATCAGTATATAAGTGGATGTCTATCTGGTAGGAACATTTTGAGAAATCAGATATTGAAGTAGATACAAATGTTGTTCTCTCACCTGTTTCCCCTTTGCACTCTGATAGAATTAACCAATGAACTTATAGGACTTCTCTACAAGAGCACTGATGACAGCCTTAGGGCCAGCTGGGAGGTTCAAGATGCTAGCACTCTCAAAACCAAAGCCACATTTGTGGGTAATGGAGCTGATGTTGATACATGAACATGTTCATGTTTGGTTGTTTATACATCCCTGAACCATACAGTTCATGGTTGCCTCATCTCATTTACAGTGTGAGCTATGTCCAGCATCTCAACATGAAACAGCAGCTACCTATGCCTGGGGTCTTCAGCCCTTCAGTCTTTCCTCACCTGTACCAATATGTGGTAAGGGAGAGGTAAGATGTATAAACCACCTCAACTGGATGAAGTGTTTGAGATAATGGAAATGCAAATTGAGGTTGGCAGCTCCCAATAATCCATGACCTTCTCCCTTTATTTGTGACATAAGTTCACACCTGCTTGCTGAAGTTGATTGTGAGATGATCTGGTAGCCAGGCAACCAGCCGGAGGTGGCGGTGGAATTTGGCAACTCTCACTATAGCAAAGGCTGGCCATCCAAAGTCATGATCTGCATGACAGCATGTGTCAAGTCTGATAGTTTGAATCTCCCTGTTCCTTATCCTCCAATGAATGCTCCAACTTCTGTCCTGCTCTGTTTAAGAACAGATACATTGCTACTAATTGAGAGCATAGTTTTCCTGCTGCTGCTAAAGTTGGAATGCTTAAGCCACTGCTTAAACATCTCCAAAATGATAAGATGCTTAGTGTTTTCCTTTAGTGGTTGCAGGCAGCATACCATGGATTGTTAAACTCAAGGCATAACTACTCTCACATTATGCTGTCCTTGAGCCCCATGTATTCCAAGCGAACTGAGTCCCGCCTCCAGCACTGAGTAATTCTTCAGTCTCACCATGTTGCTAGCTGGCAGAACTTCAGGAGAAACAGGTAAGTTGCTAAAATCAATCTTCCTTCAATTAATCAATCAATGAAAACATTGTATTTCACTAGAAAAAATATTTCAAAACATATCAGGATTTTTTTTTTTTAATGACAGAAAAGAGGAAGCTAATTGGAGCCAATCATCACAGCTAGATAGGTCTTTTAACTCTCCAATTCTTTTCACAAAGAATTCTATAGGAAGTTTCTCAGTATCTTCACAACTTTGTTCTAAACAAAAGATGGATTATGTGGTAGAGCTCAAGGCATGATTTTGTCTGACACCAATTTCATATGTGCCAATCCACACTCACTAAAGTTAATGTTTTAAAAAATGTGTGCATTTCTTGATTCCTCCATACACACACTCACCATGATACAGCTGTTATATATTCTTCTCCCCACAGCTGCTTAAAGGATGTTCCCAGATTGCAAGTTTATTCTCCTAAGGGCCATAGTTTGATTCAGAGTAGATAAATCCAAGGAATTCATTTGTATATTAAGTGCATGCATTATATATGAGAAATGTGTCTATGACTACTAATGGAAGGAAGAACTTAGCAACTGGCTATGCTAGAAAGACCAAAAGCAAAAATATCTTTAACATAAGGGAAAAAAATAAGCATAGAACAGATAGGTATTTTTAAAGATCAACATCTGTTAACATTACAAAAGGTGGATTCTGTCTTACCTAAAGTTGAAAACTGATGTACACATTTGATGTTTAATTTTATTTCTTTGGAGAAAAAGTTCATCATGCACAAAGAAAAAAAAAGATACTGATGTACATTCCACAGACAACACTTTCTTTGTGAAAATTCAACCCTGTGCATTGTTTTTAAGGAGCATAAAATTAAGAGGTATTCAACAATGAGTAGGAGTTTTGAAGTATGAATGGTTCCTAGCAATCCTGAAGATGTATGATGCCTCATTTTTCATTTCTATTCTCTGTACAGTACCTGAATAGAGAAAGCAAAGAGTAATGAATGCTTGTTGAACTGGTATACAGAACTGACCTCTTTCCCCCTTCTCAGTAACTATAAAGTATTAACATTGCTACTCTGTTATGCACTGTATTCTCAAAAATGCATTCTTCTACCCCCTTTTGCCACTATAAAGCTGCCTGTTTTTGCCTGGAGTGAACCAAGTATAAACTCTATTTCCCAGAGGAGAATTTTGTTGGCCTTTTCAAAACCTTGCATAGCTATTACCAAATTCAAATACTATTTTAGCATGACTCAGCTTTTATATATGCAGAGAGCCCTAAGGCAGGGTTATAGAAAATAACCTGGGAAATACAAAGAGGAGACCATATGTGGCAAGGCATTTGCACACTAAAGTGTATTGTGTTTCCACTTCACTGAAGCAAAGAGACACCCAGTTATGGATACAGTTATTTTGCTCTTTTTCTCCCATTGTTGTTGCCTGCTACCATCCCCATGATGACACCCATATTGATGAAACAATTATATCCAATTAGTAAAATAGACCTATACAGAACAACATTAATTGGATTTCATGTTTGTGCTATTTGTATAGGATTTTAAGAATGGTAAACTCCTGTTGCATGCCAGAGCAATGTCATAGGAGAAAGCAACCTCCAGAAAATTCTCAAAATCTGTAGAAGCACATATTGACCCCTGTGAGTTGGCTCTTTGTGGAAAGGGACAGGCCACTAACAAAGAGACTGTTGTTATCATCTTTGGGTTTCTAGGCAGGCTGTTAACTCATAAAAAGTTTAACAAACAACAAAGGGAAGGAAATGCTCATGCTGGCCACTGCAAGGCTTTTCTTCTACCGTATCGTAAAACTATCAGGTTGCCTCTGCTTCACAATACTGAATATGAAATCACCATTAGTTCTCTGCAGCAAGAATTGGCAAACTGACATGCCCCAGAGGGTTTGGTCTCTAGCACCAACAATTCCTGCCTATTCTGGCTAAGGCTTATGGAAGGTGGAATCAAAAACCTCTGGAAGGCAGCCTTACTGATATTATGGGAAAGGAAGAAACATGAGAATGCCAGTTTATAAGCTGAGATGATCTGAGTAGGCATTTTGGAAGTAAAGAGGAAAAAAAAGAATTTTCATCCATCATCGCTTCCTAATTCCTCAGCTGGTAGAGATGATGATGATGATCCTATGATTAAATAGGTGCAGAATTTAGATAAAATAACTGATATGCAACAGTGGCAGTTCCAATGGAAAAAAAGTCACATTTTTTAAATAAAATTTTAAAAAATATATTCTTAGAAAACAACCAGTATAAGATCTTTTAAGACCATTACATTGCTTTACATTTACATTACAGTCCTGATAGGTAAAATGGACAATTTATTCTCTAAAAAATGTTGGAAATGTAATAACCAGGCCAGATCAAAAGCTCAACAGAAAATTACTTATTACAGGATGGAACCAATTCTAAAAGCTGAATTTATTTTCCTTTTTTTAATATATGATTTTTTACAAAGGTTTTCACAGAAATAAAAGATAAATATGAAATAATGTAAAGTAAGATTAAGAAAAAGAGAAAAAATAAGAAAAAGTGAAAAGTAGTACAAATAAAAAAGAAAAAGAAAAAAATATATAAAGAAGCAACTTCCGATCTTCTTTACGGCAGTTACAAACATCTCTCTGCTCCCTCTTAAAAGCTGAATTTCTTTTCCAACTTGCTACTTTTTAATTAAATAGTTATTTGAGGGACACTGTTTTGCCTGTCCTGTAAAATCTAAATTGGCATACTCCAAGTCCCATCCATTAAGCAGTGTCATCTGATGGGACCCAGGGATCCACTTCTGTGTCACAGTGCCAGCCTTCTGGAACAGTATCCTCCCAGAAATTGGAAAAGCTCCAACCCTGCTTTCCTTCAAATATTTCTTGAATATTGCCCTCTTCTTCCAGGATCTGGATTAATGGGGAATTAAGGGATTAAGGGGGAATATAGGTTTGATAGTTTTTTAGTAGAGGTTTGTTCTACTGGGACAACAACTTTCTTTTTCTGTTGCATATATTGTTTTATACTTCTGTTTTAAGTTTTGTATGCTTTCCAGGGTTCTCAAGTTGGAAAGCTTTAAAAATGTGAAAAACAGACCAATAATTGCAGTTGCTTTATAATGAACACTTGGAAAATATTTCAATATGTTTAATGCATTCATGATTTCTGCCTCTTGCTTTTGGAAGAGAAAATGGGACAAAATGAACAAAGCAATTGTTGGAAGCATCATTAAAGTGACCTATTTGCATTCATTCTAATTAAACAAGGATTTTTGTTTCTAGTAAAATATAGTTATGACAACTACATCTATGTAGTTATAGATACATAACTATACAGGAATAGATACACATAACACACAAATGAACCATAAGAAAAATATACTCATCAGAATACAGGTGATGGATATGATTGAGCAATTTATGTTTACCTTTAAATGCAGAACAGTCAGAAAAAAATGCAGTTCCTCATGATTTTGCTGTACTGAAAAATCATTTTGTAAAGTCCACAGTGAAAGCATTTATGGGATATTGGCTTGGTCTCACAGACTTCCTACTTGGTCCACAGGAACATGGAATACAATGTACCAGAAGTCTAACTTTGTGGCTTAGCAATTCATTAGCTAGTTGTCCTTTCAGAAAACTTATTTCCGCTAGACGCTTTTTCATAAAAATGTCCCAAAGTTTCCAAAAAGTCCCATTTCACCAAATTTTTTTTTAAAAAAAGTGTAGCTATTAAAGTTATTGTTTGTTATTTACTGTATTTATAACATTAAAATACTCTAGAATTTTGAAATAAATACAGAGTCCTTGGGGTCCTCTGAGCTTGGTGGTTTTCTTGCAAACATTTTTTTACCCGGCTAGGTAGCATCTTCAGTGCTAGAAGGGAGTGGAGTTTGCTCTCTGTTTATATACTGTGGCATGCCCTGCTAGTGTTGGTGGGGGTGGGGGGTGGGGGTTTGTTTTGTTTTACTTTTTCCTCTGGTAGTTCCTTGATTAGGGTATTGTTTACTGCTTCATTGTATGCCTGATGATAATCTGGTGTTAATCTCTGCTTATCTGGGTGATGATTGCTGGTGAGGAGATATTCTGTTCTTTTATTTCCTTTTTATCACCTCTTAGTGTGTAGATGCTGTTTATCTCTATGTGTCTGTTGATGGCAGCCTTGTCTGAATACCAGGCTTTCAGAAATTCCCTTGCATTTTTGGGTTTAGCTTGGCCTAAAATGCTGACAGTTTCCCAGTTGAAACTATGGTTAAATCTGTCCATGTGTTGTCAGATCTTCTGACTGCTAGTTGGTGTTCATAGCTGTGCTCTGCTAGCCTTCTGCCTGTTTGTCCTACATTGTGGTTGTTGCAGTCCTTACACTGTATGTTGTAGATGACTCCTGTTTTTTTTTCTTCTTGAGCTACTGGTCTTTTGGTTCACTTAACATGTTTTGGAGGGCTTTAGTTCGTCTGTGTGCTACAGAGATGCCATGTGGTTCTAATAGTCTGTTGGTAGTTTCTGAGATGTTTCTGATGTATGGCAGTGTTATCCTTTTCATAGCTTGTGTTGGTTGTGTTGTAGTAGGTAGACCTGCTTGACTTAGTTTAAGATATATATGTTACTATTATTGGTATTTTCTATGCCTATGGGGATAAATCTTTTATGCTTTACTTATAAGAGAAAGTTATAAGTCAAAATGCATAATGGATTTATTTGTCTAAGGTTAAAATATATAGGTTATTATTACTGGTACACGTAATGCTTTTGCTGAGTGAGATTGCTTGATGATTTTTTTTATATATATATATAATTTAGCTATTGTTAAGGGATGAGAAATGGGAAGAAGAGGGTTCCCCCTCCCCCCCATAATACTAGAGAAGGTGTCAATGTTTGTACTTGTTTGGAGAGATGGGCGAGTCACTTTTTATATGTCTTTTCTCTATTTCTCTCTCTTTTTCTTTTTTGTTTCTATATCTTTTTTTTAGTTCTGTATTAGTCGTTATCTATGTAAAACTCAAATAAAATATTATTTAGAAAATGTCTGTAGCTCTCAGGCTGATAAGTTGCACACTCCTTATTTAACACAGACAATGATAAAATGACAGACTAGATTTAAAAAAAAAAACAAGCAAACAGAATTTAATACTGAGAAGCCTAGATGGCTTCAGTTGTTTAAAAGTCCATGGTTAAAATTTAAATGGCTCTTAAACATCACAACAATGAGATCATATTGAAAAGCAATTCCATGACTTTTGATACTTATACCTACTACTACTGCCACTACTAATCATGGATCAGGACAATCTTTACCCTCAGGATCAGTATCCACCATCCAATATCCCTGGAGCTACGTGGTTCATTGCCAATGCCATAAATCATCTATCATGGAAGTTAATATATTTGGAGATGCACAACATGCTGTGAAATCTTAGTAATGAATGTAAAGCTAAGCATCTTGGCCATTCTTTCCTACTCTATTCTGTCATCTTGGAATTCTCTACTGAGGTCACTTCAATGAGTGAGTGAGTGAGTGAGTGAGTGAGTGAGTGAGTGAGTGAGTGAATCAGTCAATGAGGGAGGGAGGAGGGAAGATTCAGCAAAATGCAGACCAGTTAGTGGTTACTTTTATATATGGGATGATTCTGGAACAGATCAGAAAGAGACAGTCTGTCAGCACCTTGAAATGATGTAGTAACTACAACATTTGTGCATTCAGCAGGAAGTTGGATTCAATGGCCTTAATGGCCCCTTTCAGATCTATACTATAATTTTACTGCTCTCAAGCCCCAATAGATAGGATTTAGTTAGAGCAAGATCTAAAAAGAAGGACTTGAATTTGAGTAGGTATGTACCAGAGAAGGCCCAAACATTTATAACATTAAAGGTTAAAACTGGCACATTAAATTGGGCTGTAAACTACTCTTTGCTTCTTCCCACTATTAAATGGAACAAAATAAATGATCCAGCACATCTTCCTACAACCACTCAGTCTTTTATTACATTTGCTTTCTCTCTATTAGTTTCTTTAGAGAGTTTATTTTAATTAATTTATTTCCAAATGTATCTGGCTATTAGCTTCACAGGTCACAATTCCATCAACACAGCCTCCAACAAAATAGACTGAACTCAAAACTCTTCTATTATATTATGTAATTCTTTTCCCCAGTTCTATCTCTTTCCCAGCAGTGTTTGCATACAGAAATAGAAAATGTGATTCTCATGCTTGTAGAAATAACTTTGAATTTATGATGGTAAAAGATTTTTGATGTAATTTGCACTGCTGAACAATTTGTCCACCTCTGACCAGAAGTTCAGGAGCAAATTGTGATTTATCTTCCAATTTTGACTTTTTCCTGAGTGAAATAGCTTTTTAAAGCCACTTTTATATAATCAAAGTGAAACACGCAGTCTAAAAAACCTTCAAAAAATAATTTCAGTCTTAAGTGACCACTTTAAATAGTAATGTTTAAGAGGCATAATGTAGCCCTCAAATTGCTTAATCTTTATGAAGAAATAAAATCCATGATCCTCATCTTTCTCAATTATTTGTCTTTAAGTAATGACCATGGTGGTTAAAGTTTACTGGATCCATTTCACCATTTTATTGCTGATACTATTGATACTTCAATAACCAAGAAAGGTATATTTCCTTTCTAATTTGCTTGTAAAGATGACGATACGTGGCTCAGTAATAAATTTCCGTCTTTCAGCTTCCTTTCCTATCTCTGACTCCAGAAAATCTCATACATGCTCAGCTTTTTGGAATTAGCTTTTGGCCTATTTCTTTTAACAATATCATTTTAAGCTTGGAAATGTTAGTGGGTGAGTTCCTTTGATTGTTTTCTAAGTCTTGAATGAAGCTATTGCCTACTTGCCAATTATTACAGACTAGTGTGACCTCCAGGCACTCCAGGAAGTATGGAAATACAGGAACTCATTTATTATCATTGTGCAGTTCACTTGGTTGAATATCCAAAGGGGCACTTCACTTGGATGGATATCCAAATTTCACTTTGCTTTGCTTATTAACAGTGGTTTCTCTATACAGTGGTACCTCTGGTTACGAACACCTCTGTTAACGAACTTTTCGGGTTACGACCAGCTCCGGCCGCAAAAATTTACCTCGGTTTGCGAACTCCGCCTCGGGGTACGAACAGGATATGTGGCCATTTTCCCTCCCGTGACATGGTCCGCGGCCATTTTTCCGCCCCTGACACATGGTCCGTGGCCTTTTTTCCGCCCCTGACACGTGGTCCATGGCCATTTTTCTGCCCCTGACACGTGGTCCGCGGCCATTTTCCACCCCTGACATGTGGTCGTAGGGAGGGGGACTCTCCCTCCAAGCAATAGCTGCCTCCCTGTCCTCCATGCCAGAACGGATTAACGGTAATTACACTGAACCTTATGGGGAAATTTCCTTCGGGTTGCGACCAATTCGGGGTGCGACCATAGTCACGGAATGAATTAAATTCGTAACCCGAGGTTCCACTGTATATACAATGCACACACAGATGCTGCTATCTGTAAAATAAATTTGCTAATTAAGGCAGATAAGCCATGCTGTGTCCCTCTCTGAAGCACCCTACCATGCCAGGGTAGTAAGATGTGCCTCCACAAGGTACAGCATCTCCTCAAGATCCTTTTGAATTTTGAATTTTATTTCTATTTTTGATGGTATTATTTATCCCAATCAATGGAATGTTATCTGTACAATTGATAAGCATTCTTTCTACTTTTTCCTCAGTCATTAAAAAAATATTGAAGAGTAAAGCACCCATAATTGTTTCTTATGGCATCCCATTCAACATCTCTCTCCAATTTGATGAGGAACCATTATGATGTTTCATCCACTTAATTAATTCATTAACTAATTAATTAAAGCAAATTAATTGTTATGCCATTTGGTGCACATTTAACTACATTACTACTCAGCATATCACAGGGTACTTTGTCAAATGCTTTGCTGGTCATGTAAACAGAATTCTCTTAATCTACAAGAAGGTTACCTGATCAAAAATTGAAATAATATTAATCTGGCAAGATTTGTTATTAACAAATCCATGCTGACTTCTAGTAATTACCATATTGTGCTTACCAGTCAGTCTGTTTCTGATCTGCTATAGAATATTACCAGGTATTGATTGACTGGCCTATTCTCTAGAGTTGCTGGATATTCTCCCCTTCCTTTTGAAGATAGGGACTGCATTTGTTCTTCTCCAGTTGTTTGGCACTTTACCCATTCCCTGAGATTTCACACCATAAGTGTTTGGCTAGCTTAGGCTTCCCCAAAGTAGTCAATATTTACTCCCAAGGGTCAATGGGACTATTCAAGAGGTTGTTGTTGTTTTTTTTTTAATAAATGTTTTTTTATTTTTACAACAAACACAAAACATACATGAACAAACAAAAACATAAAAAGGCATAAAAAAAGCATCTTCCATTTTATACCGTGTGTCAACCAGTTACCAACTCGTTGGTGCCCCTTTCATAATCTTAAATTCTCATATCATCTATTCAAAATATACTTGTATACTTATCAATAAACAATTATTAATCATTCATAGCTAATCTATAGAATCATTTATTACAAAAAATTTTAACTTTCAATAGGATTAGTAATACATTTTCATCTATCGATTATATGTGTATATATATAATAGTTAATATCAAATTTCTATTATAGAATTTCCTAATCCATTACATTACTATATTTTCTCATCTAATCATTAATAAAAACAAATCCCGTGTCATATAAAATTACTTATCTTCTTACTCTAATATCAAATCTCAATTTAACTCATCTCTGCACATTCCATAATTTTCAATAGCTTCCTCCTGCATAAGTACTTTTTAATTTTTCAAATTCTTAAAAGTTACAGTTCTAACCAGTATCAGTTACAGTATCAGTTACGGTTCTAACCAGGTTACAGTTCTAACCAGATTCTTCACTACATGTTTCAACAAAAATGTCTCTAGTTTAAAATCTATATGTTACTATATTCAACCATGTATAAATTTTAGTCTAATCTCTTAAGACATTTACAATCAAATACAATTTTTAACTATACATCTCAGATTTATACTTTATTCCAGCGCTTGCATAATTTTGAGTTCACCCTTTTCATTCAATATCCCAAAATATCTAGCTGTTTATTCCTTTTTCTATGTTATTGGATAAGAGAAAGCAATAATAAATGTCCTTTCAAACATTCTGCTTTTTAAAGCTTCTGTCAGTTCCATCATTGTTGTATTCCCCTCGTTTTTCTTTAAACATCTGAAGTAGTTTCTTTCAATATTGTTTTACTTCTTCTTTTTGTGCATTCTCTTAATACGATTTTCCATTATAATCTTGTATAATCTTTTTCTCACCCTCAGTGCCAAGAACAAGTCTGTCCCTCTTCATTTATCAGTTGATTAACCCTTTTAATTCTCAGTTTATAGGCCTCAGAATAATTCTGTTTAATGCTTCTGATTTCTTGTACTATTTCTTCCTTTTCCATTGATCCCGTTTTATGTTTAATTAAGTCCATTTTAGCTTTAATATCTTTTTTTCTTTTTTTTTTTTTGCGGGAATTTCTGCAGCTCTTCTTCCAGTTTTTTATAGTCATCCTCGATAGTTTAAAGATCTTTTTCTGCATTGTGTTTCTCGTATAGTCTATTATCTTGATAAACCTTCATTGAGTCAAAGGATTCTTTATCTTTGTTCTTGCCAAAAATAAGAGAAAAAAAGAAGCAAAAGGAGAAAAAGAAAAGAAAAAAGAAAAAAAAAGGAGAGGAGGGGAAAGACTAAGTCTCTTTAAAAAAAATCCAACTGGGAGGGGGGAATGGAGAGCAAAGCAGAGCTTCTAGCAGAAAGAAGAGCTACTGCCACTAATCAAGGCTCTTGTGACTAGCTCAAACTTTCCATCTTGATATTTTCAAAATCGCTTTCAACTCCACTTTCTTGTTTATAGTTACGGATGGCACCTGTATAAACATGCACATCCCACTATCTTTTTAGAAAGCACAGAGTCCTTGAGCATGCGTCACAATGAAAGGAAAAAAGCACTAAGTCGCGCCTCTAGATGGCAGTGCAACTTTCTTTCATTTACTTTCTCTTAATTCCACTTTCCCCATTTCAAAATCAAAAAGTATAAATTTCTTATAACAATAAAGAAATCTTAGTCAAAAAAAAGGCTTAAAATAAAGAGTTATTGAGTATTAAAAAGAAAAAGCCAATCCAGTTAAAAATATTTTTTTTTTAAAAGAAAAACATCTTGTCAATTCCACTAAAAAGGGAAAGTTGAAAAGAATTTTTTTTTTCCCCCTTCTTTTTTTATAAGGTTCAATCTCGCCGCTTAATCCACTTTTCTTCACTTTTAAAAATCTCTTTAAGTTACTTAAGGTGTTCTCCAAGAATAGTTGAATAATAAAAGTCCATCTCACCCAGTTGACACCCCTCTCTTCCTTCTTCCTTTGGAGCTGTCCCGGCTTTCGCAGCCATTTTTGGCTGGCTCTCCTCCCCCGGCTTCAAGAGCTTCTCCCGGGATCAATCTGGGACTTGCGGCGTCCCTGAGATCCGCGGGACGCGCCCTTTACGATCGCCATCTCTTCGGGACGGCTTAGGTCCATCAGGACCGTCCAGGGGAGGAGATATCAGCTGCGATCCTGGGAGCCCAGGATCGCCCGCCGTATCGCCGCGACGCCAGCTCCGCCCTCAAGAGGTTGTTGTTGTTGTTGTTATTATTCATAGTACTATTAGTTAAAGTAGTATTTATTAAATGATTTTCATATAATTTGGGGGTCAAAGAACAATCTGAAACTTCATGAAAGGGTCAATGAGCTGAAGAGTTTGGGGATCCCTGGGCTACATAATCAGTTATTTCAAAATCCTAGGATGCAATTCAACTAGTTGTAGAGATTTAATTCATTCAAAGTAAAAGGGTATTCACTGGTTCTAATTTAATCCAGTCCCTTCATTCTGCCCTTCATAATTTACTGGTGGAACTCGTAATTATTTTTTGTTGGGGAACCCAAGTAGGAGTTCAGTAGTTCTGCCTTTGTTGTTATCTCTTAGAATGTTGCCCTCTTCATTTTGCAACTGGTATAGTGAATATTTTCTTTGCCTTTTCTTTTGAAAATATCTAAAGAAGCATTTTTGTTATACTTACTATCTTTTGTTAACCTTAGCTTATTATGAGTTTTAACTTCTCTGTCATCCTCTGTACAGATGCAGGCTACTGTCTGCAGTGATGCTTTTCGATTTGGCCCTCTTTCCATTTCTTATATGTGCCTATTGTAATTTTTAGAATTTCACTGAGATTTATCTGTAGCCACATTAGCTTATTGTGTTAACTCATTTTTTCCCCTCATATGCTTTTAGTATCTCCTACTTTAGGTACTCCTACCCATCTTGAGCTTCCTTTTTTCACTACTTTCTCCAGCCACAGGATCCTACTTATTATTTCAATGACACTACTAAAATCCATTATTTTGAAGTTCAAGATATGTTTGCTAATTTTTTTTTTTATCTGCGCTCAGTCGTTACCGACTCTGCAGTGACTGCTTTTGGACAAGTCCATGCAGTTTTCAAGGCAAGGTGTTTCGGAAGTGGTTTGCCAGAGCCTCCTTCCTAGAGCAGAGCCCAGCTGGCGAGTGCAGGAGGCAGAGTTTCCGTTGCTTTGCGCCCTTTTCAGGCGAGCGCAGTTTTGCGCTTACCGGCAACTGCCCTGACTCCTTTTGCAAGGCGCCGCCAGCATTTTTCCTCCCACCGGAGTAAGAGTACCCATTTATCTACTCACATGAGTTTTGAACTGTTGGGTTGACAGGAACTGGGGAGGAAACAGGAGCTCAGCCCTGTTAACGCAAAGGCTGGACTCGAACCGCTGAAGCGTCAACCATTTCGCTCAGTTTTAATTTCCCTTAAAATCAAGAATGCCAGTATTATATCATCACCGTTCATCAATGTTCTTGTCATTTCCATGTTCTCAACTAACTCTTCCTGTTTATTAGTATCAAGGATAGCTGTTCCTCTTGTGTCATTCTCTACCTTCTGAAAGAGAAAGTTGTCAGCAAGACAAGTCAAGAATTTGTTTTAGAAGATCCATGCTTAGCAGAGTTAGTCTTCCAGATGTTGAGGTAATTAACACTTTCCATCAACAGAATGTCATGCTTCCTTGAAAGAACTGCAATTTGATTTGGAAGCAACATCCACATCTCTTTGACTGGCTGGTTGACAGGAGATACTGTTCTTCCACTTATTTTTTACTCAGATGCTCTGTACAGCATTGCTACATTAATTTATTTGGATTTCTGAGCAGGAATAGACATTTTTAACATATATTGCAACTCTCCTTCTCCTTCTCTTGATTCTGTTCCTTTTGAACAAATTGTATCTTTTAATTCCTATTTTCCATTGATAGGTGTCATCCCATGAGGATTCCATTATATTTAGAAAATCATGTATACCTTTCTGTACTAAAAGCTGAAGCTCATCTTGTTTCTCATACTCTGAGCATTAGTATACAGTATAGACAATGCCATCCATTAATTTTATAAGCCGTGTTCTTTCTCATTGTTCACTGTGTAGTTTAGGTGTCCTCACTTCAGCAACATTGTCACCTTAAAGCATACAAGCTTTATGTGAGGTCTTTAATTCAGGGTTTCACTTATACCATCTACAGGATTCAATTTAAACTCTCCTAATCAAGCTCACCATGCTTTGGCCAAACATAATTTTTACAAGTCCCTGTAGGTGCAACCCATCTTGTACCAGCAGTTCATCATCTAAATTATTGGTCTCCAGACATTTTTGAACATGTGCTCTTATCATTAAAAAATGAATGGAACATACATCTCAATATATGTATATTTATTACATATGTGGGTGTTTGTGTGGATGCACACAACTACTGTACTAATATATTATGTACATTATAAAACATAATGTTATAATGTATATTATAAAACAAATTGAAAAAGGATGTAGTAAAGGTGAAATAAAGAGTGTTCTCATATTTTCTTCCCATACCCCAGTAGTTCATCTTTTGTAACCCTTGGGGTCCATATACCCCGCTATGGAAATCAGTGATCTAGATCAGAGGTTTTCAAACATTTTTAGGCTGTGGAACCTGTTAGTTAAATAATAATAATAATAATAATAATAATAATAATAATAATAATAATAATAATCCTGCAACCCCTGTTTAAGAGACAAAGCTTCATGAGAGAAAACTGGCTTTGAGTGATTTTTTTTCTCTTGTCTGTCATGGAACCCCCTTAGGATTCTGCTGACCACAGTTTGAAAAATCCAATCTAGATAACTGAGACCAGAGTTCTGAAAACCAAATTTTTATCAAAGAGGAACATTTTGAAGGAGTGTGCATTGTATGGATTTTGAGTAATTGAGTATTGATTATCTAACAGAACATGTCTTTACTATTTGAGGTAGTCAGTAATACTGGATAGAATCAAAGGTTAATAACTTAATAGTTTAGTTATCTAGAAGTTTCTTGCGGTTTTCTATACTTACTGGTATAGACATCCATTTTTTTTTCACCATTTTTAAAAAAAATACATTTATACTAAGAAAAGTGTCCATCAACCAAATTTGTGATCAAATTAAGGCAAGGAAATTCTAAATAAAACCCAATATACATTTATTTTCATATATATTTCTGAAATGAATTTGGCCATGGTCTCTAAGATGAATATTTCAAACCAGGTATGATCCTCCTTTACATCTCAAATACACCCACACATACACAGACACAGAGAGAGAGAGAGAGAGAGAGAGAGAAATAAATAAATAAATAGATAGATAGATAGATAGATAGATAGATAGATAGATAGATAGATAGATAGTTTTAGGCATCTGTAAGTGATTCCCTGTCATCTCTCCAGCCTCTCAGGTACATATGAATTATGCATCAGGATACATTTGGAAACTAATGTACAATTCTTGAACTGAATTTGGTAACTGCCTGAACAATAAATATGTCATTTGAAAGTGAGAATATAAAGCAGCATCACCCCAGATCATGTTTTGAAAAATGCTTTGAGAAAAATGTACATAGCATGGATGGAGCTGGTGTGAAATAAAATGCTTCCGTGGTAACTCTTGAGGGATACAATTTTTTACAGACTTCTGATAGGCATGCTATATTGAGATGAATTAGAAATATGCAATAATGGGCTTATATTTGAAGGCAACTTCCTTTATTCTGCTTGTAGGGAAGTCTTACCATATATGAGGCCCCAAAGCCCATTACTTTAGTTACAAGATGTCAGATTCATATTATGTATGCATGTGTATGTATACTGTACGTATATGTGTATATACACACACACACATACACACACCTTCTAAATAGCAACTAACCAATGGAATCAATCATTCAGAGTGAGTGATGGCAGGCTTCTCTTTAATGGATGTGTTCAAGTTGAGACTAGAGAGCTTCTGTATTTGTAAGCAATTCCGGTTCCAAGGAATGGATCAGCTTATTTTGAAGTTGGCAGATATAAAATTCCTCAAGAATCTCTAGATCAATGCAGGAGGGATAATTCCTGAACTCCCTTACTCAGAAAAATGAAAGGATGTGATTTTACTATGAAATTGGCTGCTGGTGAGGGCACTAATGCTTTCTAATATTTTCTCCTAGCACTCAAGTAAGAAGAAAAGCTCTTGAGGAAAGTCCCTGAGGATAAAATAGTAATGGATCTTGCACTGCCCACCTCTAGGTTCCTCATATTTAAAACCAGATCCTTACTTTCTCAGGATATGTGACTGGGAGAGTCATACTTAAACCTGAAGAATTCTTACTTTGCATCCAAAGGTATTTTTCTACAGCTGATTTGAAATATATACATGTATGTATATGTATATATGTATACATATATATAGAAAGAGAGATGTATACACATACACATATACTTATATACATATATTTGTTTGTATGTTTATGCACATGTACATTTCTCATTAAAAAATAACATAATGTTTACAGGCCACTTTCTATAATATTTCCATCTGTGTATGCTACTTTCCCTTAGAGCTGAATTTTTATACCAATTCTGAGAACATAGCAGCATTACACAATTTGGAAAAGTGGGCAATCCAAAGGATATCTTTATTCTGAACTGCATATTCAGGGAACATGGTTAATTCTGAAATGTTGGCCACATTTTTCTCCCTCTTCTTTGTATTTAACTTAACCAAACTTTCAGGCAACTGGCAGGCTTCACAACATTCATTCATTCATTTATTTATTTAAAAATTATATGGGTACCCATTTTAAGCAAATAACTCTATGGCTAACAAACAATAGACAAGAAAAAAATCACATTATAAAACCAATATAAAACAAGGCCAAAAATACAATTAAAATAACATTTATAATAACCAAGGGATTTCATGACCACCTTGCAATATGAAATACAGATATTGGGCTCCACTAACAAGCTGACCTAATGCCAGATGGAAAAGCCAGGTCTTCACAGACTTTTGGAAGGTCAATAGGGTTGGGGACATCTGGGTCTCAAAGGAGAAGCTATTTCTAGCACAAGCACCATGAAAGAGAACACAGATCTCCTCAGTCTCACTAGATGATATTGCTGCACAGAAGGGATCACAGCTGGTGCCACACTCAAAACCTGGGAGGGCACAAATCCAAGAGGGCATCCCTACCATCCATACCCAACCAGATTTCAGAACTGAATGCCTGGTTGGCCCTCTCATCTGCAATCAAGTCATGGATGAGCTGAATCTTATTACAGCACTAATCTCTTAGCCAGGGAAGTAGTTCCACTCCCTCCAACTTCCTCTCCCCAAACCATCTTAGCCTAAGGCCACCAATCCTTATCTCTCAGTTCTCTGGACTCACTAATGTAAACAACCCAGGGTTGCCATAGACTGTAACCAAGTGGACAAACCCCAGCTTCTCTAAGTCCAAAGTCCAGAAAATGGAGCAGAAGGGACATCCTAAATGGTTGCTGTACCATGAGACCAGTTAAACAACAACCATAGGACACAGAACAGGTTGGTTCTTTCAAAGGACCACACAACTGCTTCTGCTGCCCCTCAAATCCTGGGAGTCCAGACCCTCTGCCACTCTGAGGGCTATCATCTGTAGATTACTACTGCCAATGTTATACAGTCATGGCAGCCAGGCCAAGTCAGCTGTTATTCCATTGCTTTAGTTGCCAGCAAGATGGAGAGCACAGTTGGCTCCTCAGCTATCTGGCCACTTTCTCTACCAAGTGCTTTATCTCCTACCCAGAACTACATATCATGATCTGCAAACAGGATACATGGCACTGCTGAAATTTCCACACTACCATGAAATCCACAAAAGATCTACAGAGTGGTGTATCCTAGCTTGAGTCAATTCTGTAGCTACACTCCTCCACCAACCATCACACCAACCACCACTCTGGTGACTCAACCAGCATTCAGGGCTCCAATCTTCACCAGCTCCATGTTCTGCCACTGCTCCTCACACCATCTTGAACGTCAGCCTGTAAGAGCTTTGAAGGTAACCCACCTCAACTCCAACTTAATAGAATCTCCACAGATATCCTCAACTTATTAAACAAGTCAGGAGCCTGACACTAAGCAGAAAGAAAGAAAGAAAGAAAGAAAGAAAGAAAGAAAGAAAGAAAGAAAGAAAGAAAGAAAGAAAGAAAGAAAGAACGAAAGAACGAAAGAAAATCTTTTGCCATTTTCCTTGGCAATCTACAATTTGTGCAGATTTGCTATTTCATGAGTTATTCCTATTTCCCATTTGAACCTGTGAAACATACTGTGTTCTTTAATCTTTGTCTTCTGTGGTAATACCTCACTCACAAAAAGCTTTGTATTGAATTCCTCATGAGACAGCTGGTCTATTAAAAAAAAAGAAAAGAAAGAAAGAAAGAAAGAAAGAAAGAAAGAAAGAAAGAAAGAAAGAAAGAAAGAAAGAAAGAAAGAAAGAAATTTACCAGCTGTGTTGCAAGAGTAAGAGGAATAAAACTCGTCAATGGAGATATAGGGATTCTTCTCTTTAATTCCAATTGTTGCTTTTGCTGCTGCTGTTGTTGTTATTATTTTTCTGAAATTAATTAGATCCAATGTTTCTTAGGGTACTAGGCAAATATATCTGAGGAAAATGTTAAAGTAGAAACAGGTGCTAAACAACGCAACAAAATAAATCATATTCCTCTCTGAGTCTTTATATTTCAGAGACTCCATTTTGTCTAAAAGATTGACAAAATTTCTTTTTGTATACCTCAACATTGTCCTTTTAAAAATCATTGTACTTTTTATTGTTTCTAAACTAAAAGTTTAAATACCTCCCATCTCTGACATCAGTGTAACTCAAGAGCAACTGTACTGTTGGTCTGGCTGTCAGAATTCACAGCTTCAGACCTTTATTTCTGCTTACATTCATCTTCAACATTTCTTGGAAATGCTTTAATATGATCAAAGAAATGCTTTTCTCTCTTTCTGTCCTCTCTCCCTCTCCCTCTCATTGTAAATACTAATACTGGTTCCTTGCCTTTTTATATATATATATATATATATATATATATATATATATATATATATATATAAATTAGGCAAAGTAGCCTTCATTTGTTTAATCTGTAACTGTTTCTTTCCTTCTTTTTCTATTAAAATCTGAATTTCTAGAAAAGCTGTAATCTTGTTTCTCTTCTTCCTGAATATCTTAGGAGGGTGTTTTCTCCCTAGATCAGTGTTTCTTAAAGTGTGGTCCTAGGGCCTAGGTTTCCATGAGAGGTTACTAGGGGTTCCCTGGGAGATCATGATTTATTGAAAAAAAAATCAAATTCGGGCAAACCTGCTCTCGCAGTGATGAGCAGAGACCAGACAAAAATCTAATTACAACTCTTTCTGGTAGGACTGTGTTTATTTGGTTGATTCCATTCTTAATTTTTGACACAAGATAGGGGAGACAGTTGATAACAGGTGAACACTATATTACAGGAAGGGAGGAATATATTGAAGGAAGGGGAGAGAGAAGTGCGTTTTTTAGGAAATTAATGGACTCGTCCAACTTAGTCTGTGACATCAGTCTCTCCTTCCAGCATCTTTTCCTTGTAGTTTTCTTGTAGTTATTGTATCCTGTTATTTATTTATTTATTTAAAATATATGTTTATTCAGTCATGTCTGAGGGTCCAGTGTGGCATTTTTTGAAGGGAAGATATGAGAGAGAAGAGGAGGATTCTAGAATGGACAATATTGATAAATTTAATGATGATAATGATAATGAATAATTTAAATCTACTCAAGCATTTCCTTGTATTGGTACATCAACAGACTCAGTTAAAAGTCTGTCTTTACAATGAAAACATTTATCAATGGGTTTTACATAGACTGGTGATCCAAGTTGTCCTATTCCATTGTGCCTCATCTGTGGCAAACTACTTACAAATGCAACAATGGCTCCAGCAAAATTAAAAACACACTTAACTATAAATCACAGGTAACTGTGACAAGTAAAAGTTCTGATTATTTTAAATGGCTATTGGAATCACAGAACAAACTGAGTAAAGCTTTTGTTAATAAAATGGTAGTCAGTAAAAAAGCCCAAGATGCAGGTTATTTAGTACCAGAACTTATTACACAGGAAAGGAAAAGTTTCATGGTTTGGGTGAGAAAGTAATAATGCCAGCATATAAAATAATAGTGGGAAAAATGCTAGGACCAAATGCAGTACAAGAAATTGAAAAGGTTCCACTGTCAAACAGTACAGTAAGTCGGCATATTGATGACATGTCACATGACACTGAAGAGGTTTTGTGTGATAAACTGAAGAACAGCAGCTTTTCTATCCAAGTTGATGAGTCAACAGATTTCACCAATAAATGCCACATTATGACATTTATAAGTTTTGTAAATGATGGTGAAATTCAATAAAACTTTTTCTGCTGCAAAGAACTATATGGAACGTGCAAAGGCCAAGATGTATTTAATGTTTTCTCTTTATATCTGGAAACAAAAAGTCTGTCTTGGAGGAACTGTGTTGGCATCTTTACTGATGGTGCTCCATCAATGGTTGGCTTCATGAGAGGTTTTGTTTCTTTTGTAAGAAAATAAAATCCTGATGTTGTCACAACACACTGCTTTTTTCACAGAGCAATGTTGGTGCCAAAAACTCTTGAAGATGAAATAAAAAAAGTTATTCATGATGCTACAAAAAGGGTTAACTTTATTAAACCAAGACCAGTTCACTCAAGAATGTTTAAAAAACTGTGTGAAAACCTGGACAAAGAGCACATAAGTCTCCTGTTACACCAGAAATACAGTGGCTCAGCAGAGGAAGAGTTCTCAACAGGGTGTTTGAGATGAAGGCAGAATTGCAAGAGTATTTTTGAGAAAATAGTATACCACATTTTGCTGAGTGCTTTGAGGATGGAGAATGGTTGCAGAAACTAGTATACTTAGTGGGCATCTTTAATTACATGAACCAGCAGAACAAGTGTCTTCAAGGTGTTGGAGAAAATGTTTTCACTTCAGGCGACAAGATTCTTGGATTTAAAAGAAAACTGAATGTTTGGAAAAATCATGTTACAAAAGGAAATATTGAAATGTTTCCACTGCTGTTTGGGCTTGAGAGTGAGATAGGATACGAAAAAGTCTCAGATCTAATTTGAAAACTACCTGAAAGTACTGCAGGGGGAAAAAAAAAACCCTGATCAGTGCTTTCCCTCCTTTTCAACACAAATGTATGACTGGGTGAGGGATCCTTTCTTTGCATCTTCTGCACAGCCTGAGAACTTCACTTTGAAGGAAGATGAAGAACTTTTTGAGCTGCAGTCTGATTGTACACACAAGAAGAAATTCACTGATCTATCCATGGACAAGTTCTGGATTTCTGTGAAAGAAGAGTATCCTGCCATTCATAGGAAGGCATTGAACAGTTTGCTGCTGTTTTCAGTGTCTTGCATATGTGAGCAAGCTTTTTCTTATTTAACAAGCATCAAAAGCAACGTCAGAAATCATCTTATTTCAGTTCAAGATGAAATCCGTGTGTTCTTATCTCAAGTTTGGCCCAGATTGAGTATTGGTGCAGCAAAATGTAAGCACAGGTTTCACATTAAAGAGGTAAGTTCCATTCTTTATTTTTAGTTTAAGAACACTGTTAATGCATATTATACAGGTCTACACATGAAAGAATATAATAAATTAATTATATTATACAGGCTTACATAGGAAACGAATATAATAAATTTGTAACTTCAGGCCTATATTTGAGCCTGATTGTACCGGAGTTCCCCAAGGCCTGAAAAATATTTCAAGGGTTCCTCCAAGGTCAAAAGGTTGAGAAAGTGTGCTCTAAGGGGTCCTTGAAATCAAAACTATTTGCCAGCCTATGTTGAAAAATAATACAATATTAAAACCCCATCTTACAATTGTGAGAAACAGTAGTAGCTGCGAACGTGTCAATTTTAATTTTTAATATGGTAAATATTGAAAATGGGTTAATTATGGGTTAATATGACCCATACCCCTTCATGGATCACTGCCTTGTCGTGGCGAAGGGGCTTGCGTAACTCAGTGAAGCCATGAGCTATACCATGCAGGGCCACCCAAGACGGACAGGTCATGACAGAGAGTTCTGACAAAATGTGGTCCACTGGAGAAGGAAATGGCAACCCACTCCAGTATCCTTGCCAAGAAAACCCCATGGACAATGTTAAAAGGTTAAAAGATATGACGCCGGAAGGTGAGCCCCTCAGGTCGGAAGGTGTCCAATATGCTACTGGGGAAGAGCGGAGGGCAATTCCAAGTAGCTCCAGAAAGAGTGAAGCAGCTGGGCCAAAGCCGAAAGGACGTTCAGCTGTGGATGTATCTGGAAGCGAAAAGAAGGTCCGATGCTGTAAAGAACAATATTGTATAGGTACCTGGAATGTAAGATCTATGAACCAAGGCAAGCTGGATGTGGTCAAACATGAGATGACAAGATTGAACATCGACATCTTGGGAATCAGCGAACTGAAATGGACGGGAATGGGTGAATTTAATTCAGGTGACCATTATATCTACTACTGTGGCCAAGAAACCCTTAAAAGAAATGGAGTTGCACTCATAGTCAATAAGAGAGTCGGAAAGGCAGTAATGGGGTACAACCTCAAAAACGACAGAATGATCTCAGTGCGTATACAAGGCCAACCATTCAATATCACAGTCATCCAAGTCTATGCCCCAACCACTGATGATGAAGAAGCTGAAGTTGACCGCTTCTATGAAGACCTACAACACCTTCTAGAACTAGCACCAAAAAAAGATGTCCTTTTCATCATAGGGGATTGGAATGCTAAAGTAGGAAGTCAAGGAGTAATCGGAATAACAGGCAAGTTTGGCCTTGGAGTACAAAATGAAGCAGGGCAAAGGCTAATAGAGTTCTGTCAAGAGAACAAGCTAGTCATAGCAAACACTCTTTTCCAACAACACAAGAGACGACTCTACACATGGACATCACCAGATGGTCAATACCGAAACCAGATTGATTATATACTTTGCAGCCAAAGATGGAGAAGCTCTATACAGACAGCAAAAACAAGAACAGGAGCTGACTGTGGCTCAGATCATGAGCTTCCTACTGCAAAATTTAGGCTTAAATTAAAGAATGTAGGGAAAACCACTAGACCGCTCAGGTATGACTTAGATCATATTCCTTGTGAGTACACAGTGAAGGTGATGAATAGATTTAGAGGATTAGATTTGGTAGACAGAGTGCCTGAAGAACTATGGACGGAGGTCCGTAACATTGTACAGGAGGCAGCAACTAAAACCATCCCAAAGAAAAAGAAATGCAAGAAAGCAAAATGGCTGTCTGATGAGGCTTTACAAATAGCTGTGGAAAGAAGGAATGTGAAAAGCAAGGGTGAAAGGGAAAGATATAAGCAACTGAATGCAGATTTCCAGAGAATAGCAAGGAGAGATAAGAAGGCCTTCTTAAATGAACAATGCAAAGAAATCGAGGAAAACAATAGAATGGGGAAGACTAGAGATCTCTACAAGAAAATTGGAGATATGAAAGGAACGTTTAGTGCAAAGTTGGGCATGATAAAGGACAAAAAAGGCAGGGACCTAACAGAAGCAGAAGAGATTAAGAAGAGGTGGCAAGAATACACAGAAGAACTATACAAGAAAGATCTTAATGTCCCTGATGTCCACGCTGGTGTGATCACTGACCTTGAGCCAGACATCCTACAGAGTGAAGTCAAGTGGGCCTTAGGAAGCATTGCTAACAACAAAGCTAGTGGAGATGACAGTATTCCAGCTGAGTTATTTAAAATACTAAAAGATGATGGTGTTAAAGTGCTGCACTCAATATGCCAGCAAGTTTGGAAAACGCAACAGTGGCCACGGGATTGGAAAAGGTCAGTTTATGTTCCAATTCCAAAGAAGGGCAATGCCAAAGAATGCTCAAACTATCACACAATTGCACTCATTTCACATGCTAGCAAGGTTATGCTCAAAATCCTACAAGCTAGGCTTCAGCAATACATGAACCGAGAACTACCGGATGTATAAGCTGGGTTTCGAAGAGGCAGAGGAACTAGGGATCAAATCGCCAACATTCGCTGGATCATGGAGAAAGCACGAGAGTTCCAGAAAAATATCTACTTCTGCTTCATTGACTATGCAAAAGCCTTTGATTGTGTGGATCACAACAAACTGTGGCAAATTCTTAAAGAGATGGGAGTACCAGACCACCTTACCTGTCTCCTGAGAAATCTGTATGCGGGCCAAGAAGCAACAGTTAGAACCAGTCATGGAACAACCGATTGGTTCAAAATAGGGAAAGGTGTACGACAAGGCTGTATGCTGTCACCCTGCTTATTTAACCTATATGCAGAGTACATCATGAGAAATGCCAGGCTGGAAGAATCACAAGCTGGAATTAAGATTGCAGGAAGAATCATCAACAACCTCAGATATGCAGACGATACCACCCTAATGGCAGAAAGTGAAGAAGAACTAAAGAACCTCTTGATGAGGGTGAAAGAGGAGAGTGCGAAAGCTGGCTTGAAACTCAACATTAAAAAAACTAAGATCATGGCATCTGGACCCATCAATTCCTGGCAAATAGAAGGGGTAGAAATGGAAGCAGTAACAGACTTCATTTATTTGGGCTCCAAGATCACTGCAGACGGAGACTGCAGCCATGAAATTAAAAGACGCTTGCTCCTTGGGAGGAAAGCTATGGCAAGCCTAGATAGCATATTAAAAAGCAGAGACGTCACCTTGCCGACAAAGATCCGCATAGTCAAAGCTATGGTTTTTCCAGTAGTAATGTATGGCTGTGAGAGCTGGACCATAAAGAAGGCTGAGCGCCAAAGAATTGATGTCTTTGAACTGTGGTGCTGGAGAAGACTCTTGAGAGTCCCCTGGACTGCTAGGAGGTCAAACCAGTCAATCTTAAAGGAAATTAACCCTGATTGCTCATTGGAAGGATCGATAATGAAGCTCAAGCTCAGATACTTTGGTCACCTAATGCGAAGAGAGGACTCTTTGGAAAAGACCCTGATGCTGGGAAAGATTGAAGGCAAAAGGAGAAGAGGACAGCAGAGGATGAGATGGTTAGATAGCATCACTGAAGCAATGAGCATGAAACTGAGCAAACTCAGGGAGGCAGTGAAGGACAGGAAGGCCTGGCGCAATATGGTTCATGGGGTCACGAAGAGTCGGACACGACTTAACGACTAAACAACAACAACAACAACAAAATGACCCATACAAACAAAAACCTATTTGGAGTCCTCCATAATTTTTAAAAGTGGGAAGGGGTCATGAGAGAAAATAAGAAACACTGCCCTAGACCAACTTTGCAAGGTTATGCATAGTATATTTCTGGATCTTGTATTAGATTCTGGGCCAGTTCTAGTTGATTAATGGCAACCAGTACCCCAACAGAATGCAGTCAGTGCAAGGAAAGAGAAATACTACCAACATTTGAGCCACACATCAACCTTGCTGCAATAGCTTATTTTCTGAGTACAAGAAGAGAGTTGCAGGTATATAGTATAGAGGTATGGCCTAAGTAAATATTTGCATGTATTTATTTATTTATCAAATGTATATGTAAGAATTTCAGGAGAATTGGTGGAACATTATCATTTACAGAGCTCCATTCTTGAAGGTTTAACAGGGAGTATCACAAATAATATATTTACCCAATAAACAGATGAAGTTACCCCATAGGCAGCCATACGACCTGGCCCAGGAGTTACATTTACTGATTAGGATAGAAGAAAACTTTCAAATCAAAGGAATCAACAAGAGCTTCTGACATCACTGCTGAAAGGACTAGATGCCTCTGAAGATTAGCCTGAAGATCATCCAGCATTTAGGATGGGCTAAGCTGCATTTTAACCCTTTTTTGTATTGCCTAAGTAGGATTTAGTTTTGTTTTGTTTTTCCTTTTGTGTCCAGTTACCTCTTCCCCTTGCTTTATTTCCATCCAGTTTTGCTTCCCTCATCCTCTTTTCTTCCCCTCCAACTACAGCTGTGCCCATTCCTCAAATCATCTCCATTCGGATAATCCTTATTCTTTGGTTGTCTCTGCAGGAAAGAACCAGACAAGCCCTTTCTGTGTGTACTTGTATATTTTTCTTTGCATGAGAAGATTTTTGTATGTGTGAAAGAATGGTTGTATAAGCAGATATGGGAACAATTTTATTGTTGGAGAACTTTTTTTTTTTTTTTTTGAGAACTGGCAAAGAATTTTAATGGCTAGTTATTAATTCAATTAATATACTTTTTTTTTTTTGGTCCTGACCCTACCCAGTTTTGGAGTATGCTTCTGGCAGATGGGTCTGTTTCTGTTTTTGTTTGTGTATACACACACAAAGAAAAACACAAGTGTGTCATATGCACACATTTGTTGGGGTAGAAGGAAATATCAAGGATTGTTCTCAAGTCAAGTTGCCAATCCTTGTTTGACAAACTCAGAAGCTGATCATTGCAAAGATTTGTCCATTTATGTATTTTTTTCCTAACTACTTTTCCTTTGAGGAGAATAATTTTATCTTCAAGGTTATCTTCTCTCTGACTAAATATGGTAGGCCCATACTTAATTATTAGGGGTGCTTTAATATCTGGACTGTTTTTCAGGGATCTCAAACAGGAGTCTGGACATAATAAGCAGTTCCACCATAGCAACTTGTTTGTTAAGGCAGCTACTGACTTACTCCGCCCTTAGATGCCCCATAATACAGAGCTATAGTTGCTGTTGTTGGGTGAACACTAGTAGAGCAGACACTGGGGAAGGGTGGGTATTTCTGTACAAAGCCTGACTAGGCTTTCACATACATTTCCTACCTAGAGAGAGATTTTACATAAAAATACAATGAACACTTTTCGCTGTGCCTGTATCTGTCTTTCCACTTTACGGATGCAAAATGTTTTTTAGAGATAAGGAACATATATTGTAACATTCAGCATCATCCCCTACTAGGCCTAACATGTTTATACCAATTGACAATGTATCTGTCTGTAGTTCTGTTCATTTTATAAAGATAATAGAGTTACCATCCTGTCAAGCTAATAAAGATACCAATATTTTTCTGGGACCAATTTGAGCCTATGGATCCCAAGGAAATGGGCATGGTTGCATGTGGTATCAACTCCACCATCTGCAACTTTGTTGATGAAAGCTATCAGGGAAGTGATGACAGGCTGGGTTCAGGTGGGAGAGAGGGGCATGCCAGCTGACTTGGAGACCGTGGTATATCCACTCCTCAAGAAACTATTGCTTGATCCATTTTGGATAACTATTGGCCTGCCTCCAACCTTCCCTTTGTTGTTGAGAAATTGGTGGTGCTGCAGATACAGAGGGTGTCAGACCAAGGTGATTGTCTGGAGGTTTGGATCTGGCTTGGGACCAAGACAACATTAGTTATGATTGTTAATAAAACTCCATTGATCCCTATTGTGGTGGAACTTGGATGGTGGAGTGGAGTTCTCCTGGTCATGCTGGATTTCTCAACTGTCTTTGATAACACTTACCATGGTATTCTTCTAGATTGCCTACAAGAGTTGGGAGAGGGGACCCTGTATTGCACTGGTGGTTCTTCCTCAGTGAGTGGTTCCAGTCAGCAGAAGTAGAGGTTGAAGCAGCAGGCTCTCCATTTTGGGGTGCTGCAGGGCTCAACTCTCTCTCCCATATTCTTCAATATCTACATGAAGAGACTGCTGAAAGTCATCTGCCAGCATGGGAGGATGTACCATTAATACACTGATGATACCCAGTTGTATATCTCCATATTGGGGCAGTCAGGAGATGCTGTCAAGTTTATTGCAAAATGGAATGGCTATAGATTTAGAAGCCAATGGAATCTGAAAGTAGTCCATTTTTGGCTCTGGACGAGTTGTATTTCTCTCTGCAGAGTGTACCTGGATTCAAAGTCTGACTCACATTGGGGCCCCCAAAAAACCTTTGTATCGTTCCAACTTGTGTACCAGTTGCAGCTGTTTCTGGAACTGGAAACTGTGTTGACTGTAACTCATGCCCTTGTCATCTCATTACACTGCGCTCCACATGCTTCTGAAGACCGTTCAGAAGGTGCAGCCTATCCAGAATGCAGCAGCCTGGGTTGTAACAAACTTAGCTTATTTGCTTATTTAACACCTCTGCCACAGAAGCTGCACTGGACACAGTTTAAGGCGCTGGCTGACCCCTTCCAGTCCTTTATGGCTTAGGACCTGGATATCTCTGAGGCCACCTATTCCACATAGAATTGGCCTGTCCAATGAGATCTAGGATGGAGGGCTGGCTCTGGGTCCCTACTTTGCTAAAATCAGGGGCCCTTCTTTATGGCAGTTCCCTTAATCTGGAACAGCCTCTCTCTGTTAACAGGCCGATTAATGTTCAAGAAGGCAGTGAAGAGCTGGCTTTTCTGAGGAGTATACAGAGATAGTAGAACCATGTGGTAGGATATGGCTGACCAGGTTGGGTTGATCTGGTTCATATTTCCATTGTTATATTTTGTACATTTTTAACCCTCATATTGTAGGGAGGAATGTAAGCCATTCAGAGCCAGTTTGATTGGAGTGACATAGATGCCTTAGTAATAAATAAATAACAAATAAGAATCTACCATTCTCTGTGTGGTTGGGAAAGTGAGGTGGGGGAGGCAGGTGAGAAGGGGCTACATGGCCCTGGAAAGCAGCCTTGAAGTTCACCTTCAAGTGCACCACTGCATAGATATTTCGCAAAGGAGAATATACTACAGAGGTATGATGCCAAATTGGATGCAAGAGGACTTGGTGCTCCCTGGTTCAAAGCAACAGATTTTTTTTTTCAAACAAACACCCCTTATGCAAGAGGAATCCCTACAGAAACTTTATGTTCTCTGAACTGTAATTCTTGAGGCAAATCTGGTTTCACATGCCATCTGGGTAAGTGAATATGACTCCAGCTGCATTTTGCTTTTTACTGAAAAATGGTTTCTTACTGTAGGAAAACCTATATCTCCATTTTAGCTCCAACAGTATGATTAAGAGAAGTAGTGATTCTCTTTCATTTATTTTCAAGGAATACTAAATAGATAGCTTCTTCCTGCTCACAGCCTGTTATGGCAAATATTAAGTGATTTACATATATTCAGTTAATGCAGTTAAAAATACTACACCTCCTGTCCTTTTTCAGTATTTTGATTGCACCTTTGAAATGATAGCACTTCAGAATCATAATGCACACTTCTCAAGAGACAATCTGACATTAAAATGGAAGAGCAGCTTTCCATGAGTCATTAACCAAGATAACTTTTGAAAACAAATTATGGCTGCATTAGAATGGTAGAGATGTTCACTAATTAATTTCAGGAAAGCTCTATTAATATGAATCATAAGTGATCAGATTTACTGATGGTTGTTACACAGGCTGTATCTCTTTTTCCTTTTCTTTTAATAGGTTGGGAAAATATTTCATTTATTTTAAGAAAACTTTGATTTGAAATGGTATCTATCTGTCTGCCTATCTGACTTTTCACTTTGGGCCAGAACTGAATCGCTGGTTAGTCAAAACAAGTTTCTCTGATGACTTGATGAGGTATGCAATATAAATATCTACTTTCTTATTTTAATTAGCCAAAGAAACTTTGAAAACAAAACACACACAATATAAATACTTAGCAGCATGTTTATTATTATTATTTTTTTCTTTTCTCTTGAATATATTTTGTTAAAAATATTTTTTAAAAAAACAGTTTATATAGTGGAAATACAGCTTAGAGCTACAATTTCCCCCCCTCCCCAGTAAAAACATAGACAGAAATAAGCAAATCCAATGAATACAATATTCTAGTGGACAAAAGAAAAGAAATGGAAACAACCTTTACCAATGATGAACTAGGCTTACACGTACTTAAAGAAGATACATATTCATCTATCCTAGAAGTAACTGAGCTGTGTGTCCAGATCCATCATCTCTCCAGAAATGCACACCATTCACAAATGTGTGCTTAAGTTAGGTGTGACTAGAAAGACTAATGAAAAGATTCATGATCTAATCATTTCTCTATACTTAGTTTCACTTCATGAAGATTTGCGGTTTGAATCTTCTGGCTGAATATAATTCAACTTTCTTTTGATCTCAAATACTGGCGTGAGATTGGGACTTAGCAGAGTGAATTGCCTGAGTTAATATTTCAGATTAGAGGCTCTTCAGATACAGAAAAGAACAAAATAAAGAAACAAGAAGATAGTGAGATCTCTATCTTCAGCCTGTTACCCCTCAGTTTTCAACTCCCAGACTTGTATTAAAGAGACTACTGCCCTGAAACTAAATTAAGGATACCATCTCTAACCTATGGTTCCAAGCAAATGTTCACGTTGTTCCATCCTACTTTGTATTTTTCCTTTTCATTATTTTGTGCACATTGATTATTCTTTCAATATATGACAAAATAGTTTTCCCCTTAATCTTAATATGTTATGTTTAGTCTGTGATTCCCATGACAAATGAAGCATTCAATAACATCTAATTAAGCACCAGAATCAAACACCTAAATATGGACGGCAGCAACATATGATTCTGCCTCCTGAGTAGATCATTCTCTCTATATTGAAATCTTATTTTGGAACCTATTTTCTTGAGAAAAAGCAAGAATATTTGCTTCCTTCCTCCTCCTCCTCCTCTTTTTTATAGCACATCTGCTAAAATGTTTAAATCTTCTGATTTTGGACCTTGTCCCTACTTGTTGTCTATAATAGCTCTTTCATTTATTATTGACTTTCCATTTAATATTAATTTGCAGCACAAATACTGATTAAAATTGTATCAAGCCACGCCTGTTGGTTTCCTGCTGCAGCTATGGTGTTGCTATAGCAACTGAAGGGAGTGAGTTTATGCATAGCTGGAAAAATGTAATAACTGCTACAATTTGTTCTGCATTGTGTATATATCAATTCCATAGGCAACTGAATCTGAAGGTTCTCATCTTTCTGTCCTCCTACATATTATCCAATGAGCTTTAAGATTTTCTGGGAAGACCTTGTTTTTAGTCATGATTTTGTATGCTATCGGAATCCAGACAGGGACATTAAACAAGGGATAACTCTGGCCTCTTTACATAGAGCCATGAGGCATGTCAGAGGCATGTTGGGGCAGAGGGGTCAACAACATTCAAAATAGCTGGTACAACCCTTTTTATATGTCTGTGATATATGTTTAAAAAAGAGTGGGCTTCAATTGCCTACCATTTTGATTCTGTTGACTCCCCCATGGATGTAGGACTGTCTGAATGTCCCTGTCCCAATGTAGCTGAATTGCCATCCCTTAGTCTATGTATATGTGTGGGGGTGGATGGGTGGGGATGGAAGGGGTTGAGATAAAAATGAGGCTAGAAAAAGTTGATCATTGCCAGCTGAGCAATCATGGCAAGAGAAGCTGGGATATAAGCTAGGGAGGATAAGGGTCCAACAATAGCTTATCTGCTAGGCTACCCATGGATAATTCTTTTTCTTATGTTTAATTTAAATCTTGAGTATTTGCCATTTTATGCTAGCTACAGTTTGGAAGAGTGGGATATACATTTTTAAAAGAAACATAATCTTCTACTCATGATACCGTTGCTGAATAATAATGGGTAGCACTTACATAAAACTGCAGAGTAGGCAGAGGCCTTCATATAAGTTATCTCAGTACTCCTTAGAGCAATCTTTCACTGGCTGACAACAGGATTTAGATTTCTGGTGCTATAAAAATATAATACAGTGCTTAAATACAGACCATTCACCTAAGAGCACTTTTGCTGATAAGCAGGTTGGATAGAACAGGAGATAGAATAAAAGGTTGCCTGCATCATGAGACAGAGCTAATGGACAGGAGGGAGGCTGCTGACCAGGAAGGAGAGACTTAAAATTGTTCTTTAGATATCCCTTTGGTCAAATTATACTCAACATAAAAAAAACAAGGGGTTGATATGGCAGCTTTCATCATAGCTTATATTGTTACCAGCTCAGTCCCCACTAGCACACTAATGCAGATTAGCACAGCAAAGTGCTTCTAATATTACTCCTAACTTTGGAATTATGATGGTTCTCCATCTACAATTAGAGGTTCCCAAGCCATCTGTTAAGCCATCTTCATTAACAGACTAATGAAGAATCAATCTTTTTAATGAAAAGAAAATTTACTCACTGTAGTAAAGCCAAACCAGGATGGCTTATTGGAAAGCAAACACTCAACATATAATTGAAAAACAAAGTAATACATACGCAACAAAGGGGGACAAAAAATCTTAAGCTTCAAATCATGATTTTAAAATGGAGCAGCTGAAAACTTCAAATTAAAAAAATGAATTTAATTCCATTATTTCTGAATTTCTGATTTCAAACCCCAACATATTTCTTCAAATAACTAGGAACTCTTCTTTCTCTCATTGGGTAATATATCTTCAGAAACACCTCCCTTCTCTGGTGTGAAGTTTATTAAGTTCTCATTATGACTTCTGAGCTTTTGACAAGGAGTGGCAGGTAAGGGCACCAAATTACTGGAACCTAAATTCTTAGTCTTTTGATCTGACTCCAGTTCTGATAGGATCTCATTCCTTTCAGATTGTTTGTCTAGTATTTTAGGGGTAAGTTCAAAGCTGGATATCATCCTGATGTCACTTGACCACTCGTCCATCACAGAATTCCACATTAAAAAAAAAAGGTTCTATTTGTTTTTGGGTCCTGACTGAAATCTACTGTAAGTTGGTTGATGAATGCTGAAAATTTTGGCATTAATTAGATCCTATAACCTGAATTCATTTTTCTGTACATGATATGACTGGGCATTTGCTGCCTTATTGAGTGATTGACTGATCAATTGCACTTTAGCCTTTAGATTTGGATTCAGTAAATCCAGATGAGTTGAAATCCAACTCCCCATCAAGAGTTGGGCACAACTGGTGCCAATGTGATTTGGGCAGTGGTTCTATATTTCAACAGGAATTGAGCCAATTTAATCTCAATGATGCTTGAATTACTTTTTCTTATAGCCTCTTTGAAGTTCCTTACTGCTTTCTCTCCCAAGCCATTTGATGCTGGGTAGTAAGATGCTGTGTGAACATATTTGATTTCCTCCCCCTCTAAAAAAAATAATAATTATGTGAAAGTGCATATTATTACTTTTGACCACTACTAGAGGCAAAAATCTGTTCATTGTAGGTTACCTCTGAGGTTGCAGAGTTCATGAAATATATTTTTAAGCATTTTGAGTAAGAATCGATTAGGGTCAAAAATATTTTCCCTTAAATAAGGGCCTGAATAATCCAAATGCAAACAAAACTATGGCTGTACAGGCTATTCTCATGGGTACAAATGGGCATGTGCTGGAGTCTGCTAATATGGTTGACACTGGAAACTTTGGTGATTACCATGTCCAAGTCTCTCCCTAGATGTGGCCATCACACATAACTACATGCCAAAGTTTGCTTGTTTTTGTTTTTTTTAATATTCTAGAAACTCCAGGATGTATTTCATGTAGTTGCATCAAGGCTCTCTGTTGTCCTTACAGAAAAACAACCATACACATGTCCCTGCATGATGCAATCATCCTCTACAGTCAGTTCGGTCCATTGGGTCCAAAAAGGGCGAGTTTTTGCTTCAAAATTCTTTTGTGGCTAACCTTGTAAATTGTAATTCAGCACTCTGGATAAGATGCCTTCACAAGAGAGTTATTCAGATATTCCAACAGGACTACTTCCTGGGTTAGTCTTTTAGGGCCTCAGTGATGACAGTATGGTCTGCTTAGAGCTTCTGCACTACCATGTTGATTGCCTGGCTTGAAGACAATCATATAAGCTGCAAGAGTCAGTACCCAACATTTTAAGCATACTACTGCCATGGTAGGGATTGCTGTATTTTCTTTAAATAATAAAATAAAATAAATAAAGTTGCTTGTGATCTTTAGCAATGGTGATTAGATAGATAGATAGATAGATAGATAGATAGATAGATAGATAGATAGATAGATAGATAGATTTAATTTTAACATTTTTGTAAGTCTCTTCCTTTATTATCACAGATGGTCCTGTATGTACCAAAATGTCAGCTCTTCAAAGGGCTGATACAAAGCCCAAAGGGTGATTGTTTATAATGCTACACTCCAATTTATTTTATACAATAAAAGTATAAACTTCTTAATTAGACTCTTCCAGCTCCTTCTCCTTTAGATGATAAGCACTTTGCATCTTTGCTTTTTCTTCTCTCTGATTTGGCCATTCAGCCAGATAGCTCTTCTTTTGATGAATAGTAATCAGGCATTTATTAACACAGACTTTTTATGCTTGCAAATTGGAGTAGTTTGGAGGTCTCCATCACAAAAGTACCTCTCCAATTCTCTAGGAGAAGCACCAGGTTGGGGACAGATTCTCCTAGAAAAAATTTATCTGGATTAACTTTTCGTGCCCCAAACTTCTGCATTAAGAACATTGGAAAAAAAAAATATATCACAGTTCTTCTTTTTCAAAAAATATAAAAAGTACTAAAAACTATCAGTAAAAGGTGAAATCACAAAACAATGTGACAGTTATGAACAAGTTAATGGCTAGCATGTCACAGTGATGCCCAAGTGAACAGATAAATCTTTAATCATTAATCAAAGGCCCCATTCTAGAAAGTATTTACTAGAACCTCAGATTATTTCTGAGAATATTCTCATACTAAAGAACTGGTTCTCATTACCATAATTGATGTTATAGCCATTTTACATACAAAGATTCACAAATTTGTTTTTTCTCCCCAAAGCAGTAGTAGCAAAATTTAGCAGCTGCTGGTTAAGATTTTTTAATTGATGTTTTCATTAATTCATTGGGAATCAGAAGCCCATTGCATATGACCTCAAGATTTACCAGTCTATCTAATCTAATTTCTGTCCACTTTTGCCATTAATGCTCAGGTCATTTAAAAAAATATCTAGAAATAAATAAAGTTATGGTCACAAGAAGAAAAACCTATTTTCCATTTCAGCATCTTCGTCCACATGGTAAATGGAAATATATGTCTCTGGCACCTGATGAAATAGCATGCAAATATAATAAGGACCACCGGAATTTTATGTATAATGAAACAATAATCTTTCAGGAAGTTATTTAATTAACTTTGTAATGAACTTTTAATTGAAAAAAAAGAGAGGTTGCAATTAAGGGGTCTATTTTGCTGCTGGATTATTTTAGGATAAGTTCATTATATTTCTTTTAAAATCGACATACAAGGTTATGAAATTTCAGCTCAAACTCCAACCATGAATTGGAAGTAATAAATAACAGTAATAGCAGATAAAGTAATGCTTTTAACTTTTTTGTCAAGGCAAGAGCCTTAGTTATTTACCTGAATAATTGGATCCCTGAAGAGCATAGCAAATAATTGTTCACACAGGAACTCCGCATGCCCAATTGTTTGTAAGGTCTTTATGTGTTACATATGAAGAACTTCAAGGACATCTGCAGCAAATGTTCCAGCAGAAACTGCAAAAAAAAAAAAAAAAAAAGTACTTAGGCCTACATGTACTATTTTTCCAGCATCAGAAAGACTGGTTTTTCAATTGCTATATTTTTTTCAATATATCTTTATCTTCAAGAACATATCCTAGCAATAATATAGAATCACAGACATTGTGCTTTTCAAATTTCACCATAGAAACTATGATGAGTCACATGATCATAGATTTGAAGGGGCTGGATTAAAGCCAATTGCTGGTATCAGGAAATAAGTTAAATAACATAAATCTGTGCTTTTGAGTCTGTCGATGAATGAGGGAAAGAAAGAAGCAGACAAGTTACAAGGTCACAATACACAAAAGTTTCAATAACTGCTGTTGTGAAAGCAGTCCAACATTAAAAACAAGAAACAAGACAATCAAAAAGCTGGACAATATTTGATTTTAAGGCTATGCCTGCCAGGTGGAGGACATGAGGACAAAAAAGAGGACTTGATTGTAAGCAAGATGATATTTTATGATTGTTATATCCATTTGGTGACAGCAGCCACACTATGGTCTCAAATTGCACTTGCTAGTCCAAAACGTTTGCCTAAGCATGTCTTTTAAAATGTTTTAAAATGTTCTATAGGAATCTCTAAAATTTTAAAATTTCTCTAGGAATTCTTCACACAAGCTCATAGAAAGTTTTGGGGTGGGGTAGAGAACTGCATTCTGCTATGTTCATCAAGCAACGAGTAATTGAGTCAATTGTAGCAGCAGTATAAGTGAGTTGAACATCAACAACAGTCTGGGAAAACAGATGGAGAATGAACTGAAATTCAGTTATTTCTATTAAATGACTCCTAGGTGCTATTGAGTCTGGTTCAATATTAAGGAAGAAGTGAAACAACCATATGTGATTGTGGCATTGGGGCTATCTTTAGCTTTCACAGAAGCTTTTTCTTCTTCCCCAAGGCAAAGTTTTAGTTACTTTGTCTTAATGGGTTTTTTGCATCCTTGCTTACTTTCAGCTTAACTAAACTCGGTCTCCCATTATGCAGCCCAAATACAATAGACGCATTCAGCCAGAAACAATACGTTTTTGAGAAGATGAGGCCAGACATAAAATTAGTTGTCTGTGGACATTACAAACAAAAATTATGTATCAACAACAGCATGAATAGCAATGGAAATATTAGGCTTAAAGTAACTTTTTCTTTTCTTTTGCTTTAATATATACAGAGAATTTCCAAGTGTTCTGAAAATTTCTATGAATGATTCAGTTCTTAGTGTAATTCCCATCTCTATACACTTGACTTAAATATCCAGGGCAAATGCTAAATAACGGTGGTGCCAACCCTTTAATCGTTTCCTTAAATACGTCCCTTTTACTTTTATCCACCCAGCACTGTTTTCAGTGAGGTTGACAGAATTACAGATGGACATAGCAAGATGTTTCATTTTCCACAATGTTGGAACATTTTGAAGCAGAGCAACATTCCCACCCACTTCCCAATTTATTAATGGCATTTATATCCCATCTTTATTTTGTACGACTCAAGGCAGCATACATAATGTTTCCACCTCCTATTTTTTCCACACCCCTGTGCATTGGGTTGGGCTGAGAGTCATCTAGGGAGCTTTTGGGCCTAAGGGAGGAGTTCAAGGTCTCTCAATTTCTAATCCAGCACCTAAACTGCTATAGCCAATTAACCCTCACAATTTGAAATGTTCTAGATAAAATATCTGAGCATAGTTTTGTATGTATTTCTCCTCCTGATATATTAATAGGAGCACATTTTTGTGTGTAATGTTTACTTTTTGCTATGCAACTTTCCACTATGTAGATGTGTATGAATAATAATAATAATAATAATAATAATAATAATAATAATAATAATAATAATGTGGAGAATCTCATTGCAAAATCAAAGAAGTGCCAAAACCAAAGGGAAATTGTCTTTCAGTTTGGGTATTATTGCAAGATACCTTAGGCTGATTTCTATTAAAACAGGACCATCAATTTTCAATCTTCATAATACATATATTCCAAATGTACTGCAGGAGCCAAATACAAAAGCATGAAGGAAAACAATTCTAGTCGGTATCAAAAAGGAAGAAGGTTTGTAATATCCTTTTAATTATTTTAAAGCTCACATTCCAAACAAAGAAGGGTTCCCTGGACCTTTCTCTGCAATGTTCCTTATCACTCTACAAGAGATCCTTTTATCTGTTCAGTTCTCTGATATATATATATTTTTTTAGCACAGGTTGCTGATAGTGGCCTGTAAAGCTGAAGGTAAAATACCAGATACAGTTCATTATGTAAAGAAATCAAGGTGAAAAGAGGAGTTCAGAAACCAGGAAATAGTCTGTTGTACAGGGCAAAATCTGAATAAGTAGTTCAGTCATAAGCAGTAGAAGAAGCCTGCAATACAAGACAAAGCCAGGTACTAGCCAGTTCAGAAACATGGAGGGCTGGAACAGAACAAGAATGCGTGTAAGGAGATGTTCAGCACAGCTCCATTGCAAACTGAATTCTTAAATGAAACAGCTAGAGGTTTAGCCACAACCAATCTAGAAAACCATTGGCCTTAAACTACTTTTTGCCTCAAGTGAAAAGTGTGGAGAAATTGACTTGTGGATCATGTCTAACCCTAACCCTAACCCTTTACTTCTGAGTTTGAAAAGAAGACTAAAGGAATCTCTAGAGAATTGCATGATGGGGGGTGTTTCTAGCAGGGTCTTTACAACCTTTGTGTTATCTTCTGATGCTAATGGTCCTGTGCAGTTAATAGTCCTATTCAGGGATAAAGATGCTTCTTTAATTATTTAGAACATTTATATGTCTCCCCATCTTAAACAAATAACTCTGGGTGTCTAACAATAGAAAACCAACACAACCAAACAAACCAAAATACAATTAAAATTATTCATAATAAATCACAAAATATTCATATTCATATCTTCATGTCTCAATTCCAAACTTGGGGTAAGCTTTGGAAACTGGTACTTTGTAAGAGGAGAGCCAGGCATTGCAATATACATCCACAGGGCATTATAAATATAAGAGAAAAAGTTTCCTCATCTATTTTGTACATTTAAGAAGATAACCAAGCCTATCCTACTACCCACAAAACTTTTGGAAAAGGTTCTTCCTTCCTCCCAGTCTCTTTTCTTCCATGTTTTGGTATGGTACTTGATGGAATGAAATGAAAGGGAAAATAATAGCCTTCTCCAAAATGTCTTTTTGGACTTTTACTTTTGTAATCCTACAGTATGTGGCAAGCAGCAGGCTTGTTGAGAAACCAGGAACTAATTTAGCCCAATATGGACTAATCATAACATTTGACAGTGAAGATAGTATTGTTTTTGCTAAGGAAATAATGACAAGAAACATCTAAGTCTGCTATAATCAAATGGTGATGCTAATGATGAGATTGCTGGATTAATCCTTGCTTATAGAAGATTCCAAATTATTAACAAACTTTGTCTTATAGTATGTCTCTACAGTTTCTTCTTTTAATTCTTTGTACCATAAAATACATGAAGTCCATTAGCTAGGCCTGCTCCTCTTGTAAGTAATCTATTGTTTGAATGAGCCAGTTTGGTGTAGTGGTTAAAGCATCAGACAAGAAACCAGGAGACTAGTCCTGCCTTAGGCACAAAGCCAGCTGGGTGACCTTGGGCCAGTCACTCTCTCAGACCTAAGAAGGAGGCAATGGCAAACCATTCCCGAAATCTTGCCAAGAAAACTGCAGGGACTTGTCCAGACAGTCACCAAGAGTCAACACTGACTCAAAGGCAGACATACTAGAAATGTAATCCATTCTCTTATCCATAATTGGCAATTTACCCTGTAATACAATCGTAGATTAGGAAATTCTAGTCCACCTCTTTCTTTTGAGTTTTGCAAGATTTTGTATCTTACTCTTGGTTTTTTTCCACTCCATATAAATCTGTTAATTATTCTTTGCTAGTCCTGCAGATTTTTGTCTGAAATTGGAAATGGTGCCAGATGAATAGAAAATTCATCTTTCTGGACTTTTTGAATTGCTATTATTATAGGAAGTACACACAGAGAGACACACACCCTCCAATAAATTTGCTTTCCTATAATTTGTAATGTAAATGGTAATTTATTAAAATTAAAGGTCAGGTCATATGGAAGAATCAGATTGTAAACAATGTAATATTAAAAACAATCAAAGGAAGAAGAACATCATACACCAATAAATAACACTATAGACAAGGTTTGCAATTCTGGACTACCTATAAGTGCTCTTCCTTTAAGACTTGTCTCTCTTTTCATCTCCTTTATGTGTCCCCTTTTGTTTTCAGATCTTCACTAAGCTTTTGGTACAACCACATTGCTTTCTTCTGCTGTATTCCTCCTCCCCACCTATTGAAAGTTTTTACAGTTATGCTTTTACTATCTCATTTTTAGGAACTTATGATCATTTTAAGTTCCTTTTTCCATTAGCTTCTCCCACCATGAAGCCCTACCTATCCTAAATTATTAAATACGTTCAGTGCCTTAGTTTTGACATAAATGCATTTGTATGCCTGTACACTTTTCTACTGATAGGCAAAATTAATCTATTTCTTGGCCCAAGGCATTTGCTCGCAAGCTTACCCATACATCCAGTCTTTCTTATTTCCACATTCATCTAATGTTATTGCTATTTTAATTTTTTTTAAAAACCAGATCTGTAGGAAAAAAATCCCATTTAAAGAAAAACCAGGATGCCTTTTCTGCAGATTTACAGTTAAACCCTTAAGAATCTGAGGTGGGTGCAGGATCTGGTGCTTGTCTTAAAATGAGGAAAACAGTGACATGCCAACATGCTGCCAGCTGTGCACTTCTTATATGTGCATATGATATCATGACACAGGTATAAAAGGAGAAGAGTTTGCACTGTGTTGGCACCATCATCATCTGCACTCCCTTGAGCTCTCCCTACAGATGCCTTTTAAGACTATTCCACTCCATTGTTCCAAGGATTTGTCTGAGAAACTTTTATCCTCTCTTGGGACAACAGGACAAGATGGAGTCAATATATTGAGAGCAGAAGGATGAAGAGCATCATCTCTTTATTTTCTTTTTCTGTTCTCCTTTTTTCTTTCAATAGCCTTCAGCGTGCCCCAAAGTTGCAGTGACTAGACTATAAAATTATAAACATGCATGCTCAGTTAGCAATAAACCTATTACTTAGCAGTAAATTCACTTCTACCTAATTTAATCCTGTTTAAATGAATGGGTTCCTGTTTTAATATTTTTGAAGTCAGAAAGATAAGATTTTACTCTTGTCACTTGTCATAATAGAGAACAAATCATTCTTTCAATCTAAATTTAACACTCTTAGCTCATTACAGAAAAGATTTTCTCCCCAGAGAAGAACACTGTAATACATGAGGGTTAACTGTAAGTTTCTTCCATGCTTCCTGTTAATTTGGAAAGCCTTGCCTTAGGTGGAATTTTATCATGTATAGGCCACTTTATTTAGTCTTAGGGTTGTTGCTGAAATTGTAGTACTTTATTTGTGGAATTACTTCATACTTGGATCATGGTGGAGTCAGAAAAATGACTTCTAGAGCAGTGTTTCTCAACCTTGGCAGTTTGAAGATGTATGGACTTCAACTCCCAGAATTCCCCAGCCAGCATGCTGGCTGGGGAATGCTGGGAGTTGAAGTCCATACATCTTCAAATTGCCAAGGTTGAGAAACACTGCTCTAGAGGCACAAAATTATTTCATTCTTTACAAGTACCTTTACTTCAGAATTTTGTTTGTTTGTTTGTTTTGTTGGGGTGGGGGGAACAAACACCAGTTTTGTTCATCTTGTTTGTAGTTATGTGGAAGAAATTGTGTAGGCTAGTCCTTAAATTCTTTCTGATAGCCTTGACATAGAGTTAGTGCCATTAGTGTCAGTCACCATGTAGCAGTGAAGTAAAGAGGCAACTTCCTGAAGAGGAACATAAATCAGCAGCCTCTAATGGCAGGACAAGCCACCATCAGAAATCCAAATCAAACTCCATTCAACCAACATTAGAAAAGGCACAAGGTATAGTTTCAGGCCACAGGTGGATCCCATTGAGCCTTTAGAAAAGAATTCTCCAGTAGGCCATTGAACTGAATGAGGTGATCAGCAGAATGCAGTGCTGTTGTTCACATTTCCGATAAGATGTGGAGCCATGCTATACTGGGAGCACTGTGAACTACTGAAGCAATGTGTCCCCCAGATCCATCCTAAGCTCCTGATTTAATTTTCTGACATTATATTGCATTAGGGGCATGGCAGGGAATTCAAATGACTGTTTAGCAGACCCAGTAATTTAATGTTGAACTTAAGGACCAGGATGGGAATCTATGGTGGGTCATGGCACTTGCCAGAGAATGCAGTCCAGTACAGCTGAGTTTAACTGAAGCTGTTCCATAGCCCCAAAATTCCAAAGCTTTTCCATGCATAGACTAAGAGCCTCTCTCTAACAGAAGCTACTTGGTGATTTTACTCTCTCTCTTTCACTTGATTAGTGAATGTCATGTTTTATATAACTCCCATTCCACTTATTGTGTTTAGAGCCTTCAATGTTTGATTCCTCTTTCTTTTTCTTTGCTAATACTACCTTGCAATTTTTTTTTTTAAATAACTTTGTAACTTTCCAAAGAAAGTTCAGTCATTGGGCAGAAATAGAAACATAATAAATAAATAATAAATGAGTGGGACGAAACAAGTATTGCATTCCAAGCACAACCTTGAAACAGATATAGCTAACTTTAGATGTCCCTAGAGCACAGGTGAGGCATTTTAACAATAAGAAAGAGGTAGAAGACTTGTTTGCAATGTAGCAAATTCCCCTTTCCCCCCAGCTTTGTTCTTAATAAAATGGCCTGAGATTTTCAGTTCGACACTAAGTTTATTATTTAGAAATATCTATCTATGTCACCTATAATCTATATCTATATCTACCTATCTATATCTATCATCTATCATCTATATAGATACAAATTGCTTTCAATCCTTGGTTTCCTCTTCCTAGCAGGAGACCTCACTTTCCAGGTAACTCCTGCTTCTGCTTTGTTCTTCCTTGCCATATAAGGTGTAGGTTTCCCCTATTCTCTGACTAGGATTCTATGCCATTACAACCTAAACCTGCAGTTGAGAAACACCTTTGAGGTTCTCCAAATCTGTTGTGTTACTGTGGCAGCAACAAAAAACAAAAGAAGGCTCTTTACAGGGAATGAAGAATTTCATGAAGATAAGTGATAGGGTTTGACACAATGATCTTTGACCTATAACTTCACTGGAACTGAATAGCCATGAAGCACAAAGCTGTACCTCATGAAATCACTACTGAAACTATGTTCTAAGTCATAGAGGGAAGAAAGTATTCAAGCATGTTACTGACATTGTATTATCAGCAAAGGAAAGGACTACATAATGTATGGAAATCTGTATCAACAAAGCTCTCTCTCTCTCTAGACTGGGGTACATTAGGCACTAAATGTTATAGTCGATTAAAAAATGAACAAGCCATTATCTCACTTTATATGTGAGAGAGGGGGTGCTTTGGTTTTCTTTCCATAGAGTTGCATTGCCTGTGACCCCATGGGAGCAATATTTAATGTTTAAGAGCTAACTGAGGAGCTTTTGTGATGAGTATTGTTTTCTTTAGATGGCAAATTTAACATATCCCTTAAAATGAAGTAAGTCCATAATTACACACTTGACATGGAGAGGAAGAGATTTTAATTCACTCTGTTCAAAGGAAGAAATAACTGTAATAAGTGGAGTCTCTTGGGTAACATTAAACAAATAATAATCATTTCATTATGCTAGTGGCTTTCAAGGCTTCTATCCATAGAAAATCTATTCCAGATTCATTTGTCAACTCTGGAATCTGTTGTGTCTTTCATAGAATCAACAAAATTGAAATCCATTGCAAAAGATTCTAGGACACATTCTAAGATGCACAAAGGAGGTATAAACAAGTGACTTGTCCATGCATATGGCCAAGGTACCAAGCAAATGGCTCCAGCTTTTTTTCTCACACTCATTTTGTGTCCCATTCCTTACTGTCAAGGTAAAGAATATAATCAATCAGTTGGACTATCACCAAAGAGAACTTACAGTTATACAACTGTATGAATGTTGAAACTCCATGTGTAATAGCACACAATTTCCACTGACATAGAGAACCTATCTGCATTTAGCTGCAAATACATTACTTCCCCAGGAAGTGTTTTGTTCAGTTTGCAGATACTGGGTAAGGTCAAGAGATGTAAGCAGTGGAATGTGCCAATTGCTAAAGAGCTGTCATTTCATCAACTGCAGGTTCTCCACAGTTGCTCTAAAACAATCTGTGAAGGGCAAGTAAATGTAATATTGATGGACAAGTATTTCTTGGAAATTTGAAAAGCCCTTGCTGAGCAGATGGGGGATACCAAGCTTCCCTGAAATTCAAATGCCGTCATTATACTACCTAATGTAATAATGACAGATTTACCCTACAGTTCCTGTAGAGTCTCTCTGTTTCAGTTCCAGTTCCAGATACTGACTCTAGATCTATATATGAGAAATTTTATTCTTTCTTTCTTACCAGATCTCAGGAGACAATAAGGGGAATGGAGCTTGAATTTCACTGTCCTCTTAGGTTCAGGCCATTATTTTAATTGGAATGATTGCTCCTCAGTCATGCTGAGTTATGTATTATCAGAATACCTCCATTATTGTATCACACCCTTGGCTCCTAGTTTGTGTCTTTGCAAGATACCCACAAGATTGGTCTTTGTTTCTTGGCAAAGAAATAAGTTGTTATTGTCCCATCATATAAGTATGCAAGGCAGCTGGTAAGAGGGTGCAATGCCCAACTTGATGTGCTAATGCATTTAATGTTCCAGTTTCCCTTTATTTTGCAGCATTACGTTTTTAAGAGGCAGTGCAGACAAGCTATGATGGTGCAGTAATATGAATTGGATTATTGTAATCATCACAAATCTAATGTAAAGCAAACTAATACTTTTTCGTTTAAAATGACAGAACATTCATATTGATTTACTACTTTGTTTGGAAGTGTGCCCTGTGCAATGTTTTCCTCTCCCTTGGCCACGAACTTTTGACATGATTGTTGATCAGCTGTTCTGTACACAGAAATAATTCTTTCCACGTTTCATCATTTAGACAGGTTTTGGAAGTGATCAGAATATATTTACTGGCATATTTCATGCTGACTAAAGTAAAATAGGTATATTTAAATCTCCAGAATGACAGAATTATTCGCTTTACTTCAGGCAGTGCAAACCATCTAAAATGCACCTATAGTTAACATTAATTCTTTAATATCTTAGTAGCTCATGGCATTCTTGGTTGAAATGAAATGGACTTATGATGACAAGAAAAACAAAGATGGAAACTTCATTGTGTGTGTGTGTGAATTTGTTCATTTAATCACCAGGTAGGATACGTTTTCATAACTTGCATTCAACATTATGCCATAAATTCAACACATTTTGAGTATAAAAAAAAAGCCCTAGCTTATTTGACTGTTGAGTTTTATCGGTTGTATATTCCGCTCAAAGAACTAGTTGTTTACTGAGTGATATTTAGCTTGCTGTTCCCCAAACTTTATGGACCATTTTGTTTGCTTAATACATATTTACTTCATCTCTTCACTGGGTCCAGAATATGTTTTGAGTGGCTTGGTAGGAGCTACTCCAAAAAGTAAGATGGGCTGGAATAAAGAAGTAGACAGGTCCAGAATAACAGTGAAATTTCCTTTAATTTATATTTTTCAGATTTAATTAATATTAAATTATTTTATTAGACATTATTAATATGAGTACTCTCCATGTGTTTATTCATTCCCCCTTCCCATCACATTAAAAATTATATTTTGGAGGCAACTATTGTAAGGATCCTGGGTCTATACCCAAAACTTTGGGAGTCTGGGAGGGTGATCAAATGCAGCCTTGGGGGCTGAGATTATATTCCCCAATTCTAGTCCAGAAGATTACATTCACCATTATTTTCCTTAATCCCCTGTATTTTCCTCACACCAATCAAGTGAGGTCAGTTAGGCTTATAAGTAGTGCTTAGTTAATTCAATAAGGACCTTCACCTAGTCCAACACTCCAGTCAACCACAACCACTACCTTATTTCTCCCATACATACAGTGGGGCAAAAAAGTATTTAGTCAGCCACCAATTGTGCAAGTTCTCCCACTTAAAAAGATGAGAGAGGCCTGTAATTTTCATCATAGGTATACCTCAACTATGAGAGACAAAATGGGGGGAAAAATCCAGAAAATCACATTGTCTGATTTTTAAAGAATTTATTTGCAAATCATGGTGGAAAATAAGTATTTGGTCAATATCAAAAGTTCATCTCAATACTTTGTTATATATCCTTTGTTGGCAATGACAGAGGTCAAATGTTTTCTGTAAGTCTTCACAAGGTTTTCACACACTGTTGCTGGTATTTTGGTCCATTCCTCCATGCAGATCTCCTCTACAGCAGTGATGTTTTGGGACTGTCTCTGGGCAACACGGACTTTCAACTCCCTCCAAAGGTTTTCCATGGGGTTGAGATCTGGAGAATAGCTAGGCCACTCCAGGACCTTGAAATGCTTCTTACAAAGCCACTCCTTCATTGCCCGGGCGGTGTGTTTGGGATCATTGTCATGCTGAAAGACCCAGCCACATTTCATCTTCAATGCTCTTGCTGATGGAAGGAGGTGTTCACTCAAAATCTCACGATACATGGCCCCATTCATTCTTTCCTTTACACAGATCAGTCGTCCTGGTCCCTTTGCAGAAAAACAGTCCCAAAGCATGATGTTTCCACCCCCATGCTTCACAGTAGGTATGATGTTCTTTGGATGCAACTCAGCATTCTCTCTCCTCCAAACACAAGGAGTTTAGACCAAAACGTTCTACTTTGGTTTCATCTGACCATATGACATTCTCCCAATCCTCTTCTGGATCATCCAGATGCTCTCTGGCAAACTTCAGATGGGCCCGGACATGTACTGGCTTAAGCAGGGGGACAACGTCTGGCACTGCAGGATTTGAGTCCCTGGTGGCATAGTGTGTTAGTGATGGTAGCCTGTGTTACTTTGGTCCCAGCTCTCTGCAGGTCATTCACTAGGTCCCCCCGTGTGGTTCTGGGATTTTTGCTCACCGTTCTTGTGATCATTTTGACCCCACGGGGTGAGGTCTTGCATGGAGCCCCAGATCAAGGGAGATTATCAGTGGTCTTGTATGTCTTCTATTTTCTAATTATTGCTCCCACAGTTGATTTCTTCACACCAAGCTGCTTGCCTATTGCAGATTCAGTCTTCCCAGCCTGGTGCAGGTCTACAATTTTATTTCTGGTGTCCTTCAACAGCTCTTTGGTCTTGGCCATAGTACAGTTTGGAGTGTGACTGTTTGAGGTTGTGGACAGGTGTCTTTTATACTGATAACGTCAAACAGGTGCCATTACTACAGGTAACAAGTGGAGGACAGAGGAACCTCTTAAAGAAGTAGTTACAGGTCTGTGAGAGCCAGACATCTTGCTTGCTTGTAGGTGACCAAATACTTATTTTCCACCATGATTTGCAAATAAATTCTTTAAAAATCAGACAATGTGATTTTCTGGATTTTTCCCCCCATTTTGTCTCTCATAGTTGAGGTATACCTATGATGAAAATGACAGGCCTCTCTCATCTTTTTAAGTGGGAGAACTTGCACAATTGGTGGCTGACTAAATACTTTTTTGCCCCACTGTATAGACCTTGGGGTGGGGCAGCAGTTGCAGACAGTTCTTGACTCAATTCTCATTCCTTCCCCATCAAGTGTTTATAGCTTTCCAGCATCCATGTGTTCTCTGAATCTAACTAATAACTATCAAATTATAGAGAAGAGTAAAGTCTCCCTTGAATCAAGCTTGATTCAAAGTTACCAAATGGACCTATTCACTTTCTTCTCTTGGCCACAATTGGAATTGCTTGCTTTTCTTGTAGATTCCACTCCATAACCCTCGGAATTCCTGATGGTCTTCCATCCAAATACTAACTAAATCCAATCTTGGTTAGGTCCCCCCCCCCCGCCAAAAAAAGATGAGCTATAGCCTGCCACCTGCTGTGAATGGGAAAGGAGTATCTTGTCATAAACACATTTTTATCATGGTCCAGTGTATGACTCAAGATATATTTAACTTTCATGAACTTTTTAGTCCAATGGGAGGCTCTATCTGTGTATCAGATTTTGTTTTAATGTCAACCAAAAAATATGGCAAATTCCCCTGAGATATTCCATAAGTCCAGTTAAAACTCATTGGACTTTTCTTGAAGTTCTTCAAAATTACAGTCTGACCCAGAACCTCCATATTCCTTTCAAATTTGGTTTAGAGTAGAAATGGTGGTTATTGTTATATATGAAGTTGTGGAAGAAATGATAACATACTTTTTCTTTGTTAATGCTGTTTCACATTTTAAGGTGTTGTAAGAACAAGAAATCTGAAAAGGGGAAAGCAACATATTGGCTTCTTAAAACTATTATCATGGACCTAGACATACAGTTTTTATGGGAATGTTACCTATATTTGAAAGCAAAAGCCTATATGAAAGTCACCCATACATACGAAGTTAAATAATTGTAAATGAAATACAGCTTAGTCCAACACATAAAGAATGGTCAGCTTTCTTTTAATGCTATAAGAGAAATAAATAATACTTGTTTACCATTAAACTCTTTTTCATATACACTTTCTGCCAACTGAGAGGGAAGGAAATAGTACAGAAGGGAGCTGTGCTGAATAGCTGTCTTTCTGACAAACATTTTCCATAATATATAGTGACACTTAATTTTCCTTATTTATTTCTTGGAGGAAAAAGATTTCATCATTAAGAGCAGAAAAATTTAGAATAAAGAAGACTTGGGGAGAAGAAACCTGCATGTGATGATGATGTAAAGATGAAGTTAAAATATCTCCATTGAAAGTTTTTGTTTTTTTTTAAATGATTTTGACATATAGTATGCAACATTTTTTTTAAACTACCTAATATTTGTGGGCAAGCAAATCAATACTCAGTGAGGTTGAGTGGAGAGTGAAGGTGTGGAAAACTATAAGTCAGAGGAACAAAAGCCAAATGTTTGATGCTTTCCTTTGCTGCATCATTAGCATGTAGAAAGAAATTTATCTACTTTCAGTGGCTGTATGGAATGAAGGATGATTCTTTTGAACATTGTTATTGAAACATTTCTTCCTAATCCTCCCAGAAAGACCACTTAAACAATTTCCTTAACTCGACCTCCCTTCTCCCCACACCTCTCAATAGGACCCCACTGAATTCACCACAGTATTTAGAACAAAAGAAAACAAAACAAAAATCTTTCATATTGACTCTGCTTTTGGCTTGTTTCAGCTTAAATAACTAGAGCAATTTGGTTTTCACTATAATTGTAGCATCTGAGAGAATCATGAGTATCGTCTCCAGGATGGCTTTGTATATAAAGAGATACAAAGATTCCTACTTGTTTCCTGAACTTCACAACTGGCAGCAAAGTATAGGAAACAGAGCTGAATGCATCTGGCTCAATCCTCCTTTTTCCTGTTTAACTAATATGAGCAGAATATTCTTCAATTCATAACATTCCTTCACCCTTTATCTCTTTGAAAATATATTTATATACTGTATTTCCCAGAAATTATTTTGTGGTCAAACTGGCTACTGGAGGGAAACTTTGTGGGATAGGAGCTGGGGGCAGTGGGGGAAGAGAGAGGGAGAGAGAGAGATCACTGCACTGTGTATTTGTTTAATGATACTGATATATCTTTAATGAAAGATAGTTTCTCCTTCTGTTTCTTCCTCTCTTGTTAAGTGTGTGGTTTTATACTATAGCTATATAAAGCTGAAACACATTATCCAGATGGGTAAAAGTTTGTGTGTGTGTACACATGGATGTGTGCAATCAGTGTATTACTGAGGAAATTTTGAGAAAAGATTTCCTCCTTTGGCTGAAAATATGGAACTTGCAGCACAAAATAAGGAGCAAGATAACGAAAAGTTGATACTTATTTAAAAACCGACAGTCATCATTTCATATTTGAGAAGCTTTGCTTGGCATAGAAATAACTTGTATCATTTTATAATCTTCTGAAAACATTTGGCTTCTCATATTTGAGGCTGTTGGGGAGATATAACTGGGTTTTAGGTAGAGGTACAGTATGAAAGACATCATTTTTAAAAAATCTTTCATACAATATCTCAAAAGACAGAAGTTTAGCGGTTTGGCTTATAATAATCAGGTTTATTTTGCATATGAGGTGAAGATGATATTATTTGACATTTAAAAAGGTTGCAAAATAATTATGTCTCTCATTTGGCTGGAGATGGGTTCTGATTTTTCATTTCTAGCAGATTCATCAAGGTAAAAGAAATATGGACTTAGCTCATATTTGTTTTTTTTAATAAAAAAAAAGGCCAGTCAATTTTGAAAATATCACAGTGCCTGGGGCTTTTTGCCTTCTCCTTCTTTTCATAACAAAAACACCCCACATACTCATGGCAGCAGAGAGATCTCATTAGATACTTTCTCCTTTGTAGCACTTCCTTGAATGTTCATACACCTTACTACATCAGAATCACTTGGTCATTCCAAGTAGAGGAGAAACTGCCTTTGAAGAAAATATGTCACTAACGTGAGTCCATGGAGTGTTTTTGCCATTTTCAAAACAAACATACTAATAAACACCAGGTTCTCAGGCTTCGTGCATAGCTTCAAAAAGAAATACAATTTCCCGCCCTCCCCAGTAATGCATGTGTGAATATTTTGTTTAAAACTCTGGACATACATCTTCTGGAGCAGATATTTGCCATGCCAAGAAGACAGTAAAACAGCTCAAATCTACATCAATCCATGCATTCCTAGCCTTAAGATGGGGATATTGATCCTGAGAATGTCCAGAATCTGTTTAAGCAGCCATATAGCAGGTATTTCCTTATAAAAATCTAAAAAGATGTCTCTTTTTAAAAGTAAGCACATGCCTCATTTGTTACTTGCTATATGGAAAGGGGATTATGAAAGTGGTAGAATAAATACAGTTCTACAGTCCTATACTAACTGATACTATTCTAAATGTCTAACTAGATTACACACAAACTACCATACCTGTTATGCATTTACATTCTACTTTTTTTCAAAGAGTTAAAGTGGCACATCTGGGCATTTCCTCTGTGAGATAGTATGGCTGGGACTCAACTGATCCTGACCCCATTCTCAAGTGAGAATTTGAAACTTAATCTTACCAAACTTCCAGTTCACTATTATTATATTACATTGCTGCTTTCATTTAGGAAAAAAAAAAAATAACTTCTATGAAATGTGCTTGATATGCATCCCTAAAAGAGCAGGGTGGCTGGTTTAAACATATTTTGTTACTGAGACAAGAATGGAGAATGTAAGCAATGTCTGCTATGTGATCTCTCAAACATACTAACTGTAATTGTGGTAATAAATGAAGTTGGGAAAAATATGGGAGGAAAACTAGGTAAGGTTTTCCTACACAGCTCTATCACAGGAAGGTGAAATTGAAATGGACTAAGGAACTCACAGGAAGTTAATGCTGCTGGAGCTGGACTCAGTTGGCAGAGCCAGGACTTCAATTCCCTCTGGAAAATTCGGAAAGTAGGGGTGCGCCTCACCTCTGGGGGGAGAGTATTTCATAGGGCTGAGGCAATGGCAGAGAAGGCTCTCCTCCTAGGACCCGCCAGTTGACATTCTCTCACCAACGGGATCCGCAACATGCCTTCTCTGCTGGACTGGGTGGAACAGGTTGATATAATTGGAGTGAGATGGTCCCTCGGGTAACCTGGACCCATGCCACATAGAGCTTTAAAGGTGACCAACACCTTGAATTGGACCCGGAAACAAAGTGGAACCCAATGCAGCTCCTGCAGCAAAGGTGCTACATGTGCCATCCTTGGGGCACCCAAGGTTGCCCATGCAGCCACATTTTGAACCAGCTATAGCTTCCAGATACTCTTCAAAGGTAGCCACATGTAGAGCGCATTGCGATAGTCTAAACGAGAGATGGCCAGGGTGTGAGTGACAGACCAGAGGGACTCCTGATTCAGGAAGGGTTGTAACTGGCACACAACATGAAGTTAACAAAAGCCCTCCTGGCCATGACTGCCACCTGTTCCAGGAGGACCCCCAGGTTTGTATGCTGCAGAAGGCAGATCTTTCACCTCTGTATGGCTGCTTTCTTCTCTATAATAGAACAACTTATCTAGTGGTAGCAAATCTGTGTACCAAATCATCTCCTGTTACCAGTTCCTGAGTACAAAGTTTAATCTTTGTAGTGTTTGATTTATAGCCATGTCTGGCATAAAGTCTGACAGCTTACCTGGGGAAGATCAGTAGTATTTACAGACATCTGTCATGTATCAGTCAGAATAAAAGTGGTAATTTATATATTTGCGCTCATTCTTCCATTAACATCTAGAACCCAGACAGCTATTTTAAGTATGCTTAAATGGGAAGGCTGAGTTTTGAAAGACCCTATTTTTCTTGGGGGGTTTGCACATGTGGAAATCTTCATGTACAAGTCAATGACTATTTCAAACTCATGCAAATAATTCAGAAAAATAGTCCAAGTATTTGCTGGGTTTCTTTCAGATCAAGCTGACTTTTATCTGAATGAGCTTCAGGAGGAGATTAGCTATCTCCTATCCAGTCAGTTTCTTGCATTGAGAATTGTGCAGATCCACTACATTCTAAAATGGACCAACTAGTAATTGGGTGCATAGAAAAAGGTAAAGCTTACCAATGTGTGGCCCACATGTGCAGATATTATACTTGATTTATGACCTGGTGACTGCCCACTTAAAGAATAAATAGATCCTTGTCTTCAGCCAAATAAGGACCCATAGGGTGAGTGTGTCAAAATCTGCAAGGTGGTAGGCATGTCATTATGACTGAAGTACTCTCTCCCCTTTTGTAAGGTTGTTCGTCAACATTTTGAGATAGATCAAGTCAGGAAACAGTCTCCACAGGTTTGAATGGAACTCTATTGATATGGGTTATAGTAACTGAATCTTGAAAGCTTGACTTTATTTTCCCTTCCTTCCCTCTAATACTCCAAGGAGTAGGGTGGAGTCAGTCTGAATTCCTTTCTGATGGTTTCCTCATTTCTCAGGTTTAAAGCATGCTTTTGTATCTGTTGCCGCATAGTTTCTCCAAAAAGGGAGCGGCTTCAGTCGTGACAACACATCTACCATTTTGTGGATGTTGATACCACATACTCTCCTATAAGCAGCTAAGTACTATAATCAGAGAAACAATTCATTCATCAATCTTCAAAGGCACTTAAAAAAAAAAAACAACTTCATCATCACTGAACCTAAATCTAGACTATGTAACATTATACTCCTTTTTGTTTTTGTTTTACTTTAATCAGCTACATTAATTAAAACTGGAAGCAAAGAGTTTTTATACCACTGAAAATGTTTGGGAAAGAGAGAAAGTTAATTTTCAGTTTGTCTCATTCCATAACCACAGATACTCAATTGTATAAACTAAGATAATATTGAAAAATGCATATAGGAAATATAGAGTTAACTCTTCATTTCAATAAAAGGTGAGGAGTTTAAAGAACAAAAGATAATGTGTTAGCTGGTGTACACATGTGGTAGAAACATGGTTGGAGAAATAAAGTGAATAGTATTGATCCAGACTGGAGCAAGTTAGATTTTCTTTTTTGATACCTTGTGCCTTTCATTTCTTTTGCTTACTACTTTCTTTCTGTATCTGCATAAATGTTGCTTACCTCAAAAGAGCATAGCATGATGAGTATTTATGCATCTGTGTATGATTTTTCAGTGAAACGTGTGTGGAATGAACTTTTCAAGAGGATTTGTGGGAAGATAAGAAAACACTTTAAACTTTAATCAGAGGTTGTTTTGTGGGGGGAAAAAAGAAGAATGTGAATAGACTGGAACGACAGAAACAAAAATCCTTGCAGCCATTCATATCCTTTCCACATCCCCAATAACCACTGGCTAAGTTATGCTTGCCAATTGCCTCCAGCATTTAAGCATACCTCTTAAATTGTGAATGTTTGCAAAAGCAGCATTAAAGGGGAAAAGATAGATTATATTCATAATCACTGACAACTCCGTAGGCATAATCAATGGCAGAAAGGAAAAACTGTAAATGCGCAGTCCATGACTATTTTTCACAAGCAATAGAAGGAGTTTAACAAATTGCCATGATACTTCTGTAGCTGAGTAAAAAAAAAAAAAAAAAGCAGGGGAGGGGAGTACTGAATCTGTAACTAAAAGGTGATACCACCTTTCAACTTTCCTTTGGGCCCCTGATAAATACTCTTACATTGCTTGTTTTCTTCTGGGATTTTATTTATTTAATTCTAGGGCTTGCAGGCAGCCTTAGAGGCTTAGAATACATGCGAACAAAATGAATAGATAGATAGATAGATAGATAGATAGATAGATAGATAGATAGATAGATAGATAATCAGTGGATCAATAAAATACCCATAATGATCTAATTCCCATGTCATTACCACTATCCTCTCAGTTTCAGAAAGAAACACCATCATAATTCACCTCATCCTACTCTAGTTCCTGAAGTCTCTGTAGAAAAGCAACATTTAATAGGTTTCCCAAATATCACAATGACAAGAGCCAGCTTTACCTCCAAGAGGAAGCTATTCCAGAAGACAGGAGTGATTTTCTGATTTAAAGTGTTTGTGTTCAGTTATGTTAGCAAAGCAGAAGAAAAAAGTTTCATGTAGATGTTGAACATATGGGGAAGAGAACCAAACCCTGGGACACCCTATATTGGTGTGACCAAGGGCTCCTCCTCTCCTTTTTCACTACCACCAACTAGAACCACCCATTTAGAAATGAACAGAATCTCTGTAGTGCAGTGTCACCAACTCCCAATCCTTCCAGGCGGCCTAGAAGAATACCATGAATGATGGTATTGAAAGCTGTTAAGATATTAAGCAGAACCAAGAGGATCACACTCTCCCTGTCCAGGTCCTCCATAACCATTCACAAGAATCATGAGTATGATTTACTCCTATGCAGAGATCTTAATTCTAAGAATTCAGGTAAAATCTGGTTCATTTAGGGGCATCTGTCTGCAACCCACCACTTTCTCAACAATGAGAAGGATTCATCTGAGAACTGATCTCACAGAGAACCCTGTTCACTTCATTGGGATCCACAGGTTAAAACAAATCCCAGGTAACACAGCAAGATGTCATCCTTATTAATTTATTGGACTCTGTCCAGCATCCATGTCTAAATGAACATGAATGGTTTACCTGAAAAATGCTTGACAAAATGTTTACAGTCTCCAGGTTCAGGTTCTTCTGGGACATGGGACTTCACTATAGAACTGCAAATCCACATGCTTCTCAGGTAGCATAATTAGTGTAAACAAATTATTTATCATAATAAATCATGAAAAGAAACAATAAATGTTCATGGAGCTGTTCTACATATAATCTTTTTTATGTACAGTAGAGTACAACACTTTGCTACTTCCCTCAATCTTTCTAGATCCCATTCTCCTAACAGAAATATCCTAATAAAATATATTTGATAGTATCCCTTGGCCCTTCCTGGAGACTTAGCTAAGAGAGTTGTGAAACTACCTAAGTGTGGGTCTCTATAATGTAGAACAATAGTGTCTGAGCTATTGATGCAGCTTCATTGATTCCAGGTGGGAAGATTCAATTACAATATACACATGAAATGTTCTTCTCTGATTTATTATAGTAATGTTGGTAAAGGATCTGGCTGCAGCAACATTCATTGGCCTTACTTTGATTAGGCACTTTACTAGTAAAAGTAAAGTGCCTAATCAAACTAAGGGCAATGAATGCTGTTGCAGCCAGGTCCTTTACCCTCTTTCTCCTCTTCTGCTCATTTTTTGGAGGTGGGGGGCTATCATTTTCCACCTGCATACTGAGGTTCAAAGATTCAGAAGATTGAGATTAAATCCATTGGTCATATTGGTAATGTGGAGTATTTATTCATTGATTACACTCTATTTCTACACCAATACTCAAGTATACTTTGGTGGCTATCTTAAATGGAAAAGGGGGGATTCCTTCAGTGTGTTCTTTGACTATGAGAACAAGGGATGGAGAAAAGTGACTTATTTGGCATCTATATGAACTTGTCTTCCCTGAAGGGACAAGGGATGAAAGGGAGGGGGCAGCTTTCCTCACTGAATTAGAAGCCAGGTAGACACAAGCTAAAGAATTATAGCTCACATAAGAGACCATCCATAAATGGTAGTGCGGCAGAAGCCAGCAGTACTCAAATGATCATGGATAGTTCACCCCATTGCAAAATACTGGAAATAATTACATTAATTGTGGCCCTAGTAGAGTCTGTTGCTGCTTCAGTCTTTCAAGCACCTACTGATTGGTTTTGATTATGTGTTATCAAATTGGTGTCAGCTCTTAGAGACCACATAGATAGATTTTACTCCAGGATCAAGTATGCATGCAAGGGCAAAGTGAACCTGTTTTTCAAAATATGACCACAAGTGCTTGAGGAGATGACAGTCCAATTGCTGCTGGTAACAAAGGGTTTGGGATTGAATTTGTTGTAATTTTTAACCTTTAAACCTTTTTCTTAGAGGGGGAAAAAATCTCAATAAAGCTTTGAATAAATCATAGGAAATGTCAAACCTCGATTAAGCATATCTATTTTATATCCTAATAGCATAAAATCAGTTAAACATCCCATGAATCTTGTTACTGATTTGTTCCAGACATTTGTTCCCTAACAGTCAGCTGTTTTTTTTTTTTTTTTTAATATTTGGGGAAATAATTTTTTCTTCAAAAATTGTTTTCATTCTTCTCAAATTTGTTTATAAGTGTCTCATTCTTAAGAAAGTATTTGAAAAGCCCTAATAATTCCACTGGTCAATTGGTTACATTACTGAATATTCTGTTTCAGTCACAAGAAACATCAGGTAGCCATAAAACACGGATTATAGTTGAGTGTCTGGAGAGAGAGAGAGAAAGGGAGGGAGGAAGGGAGAGAGAGAGAGAGAGAGATAACACACTTCTGTTATAACTGCAGATCTATAGATAAGATACATGTACTTATGTTTAAACTCTTGGATATCATTTAAACCTAACTCCATAGTTCTATTGCTTTAAGAAGAAAATTCCTATATATGACATATGATAAATACAGCTCATCCATTTCCACTGTCTTCAAAAATTAAATCTGAATTATATACTTTAAGTGTATACTTTTTTGTTTTGGATCTGTTTTAATATTTGATTCTTCCAAAATGTTTTGAACACAAATTGTAAACATCAAGCCTCATGTCTGTGAGCAATTGGATAGACATGCTACGATTAACAAGAACCAGCATGGGTTTGTCACAAAATATACCACCCTATCTCCCTATCTGACAGAGGTGCCAGCTTAGTAGACCTGGGGTATGCTATAGACATTGTATACCTGGAGTTCAGCAAAGCCTTTGACTGAGTGCCTTATGATATCCTCCTTCATAAGATGATATATATGCACTAGACAATACTACTGTTAGAGGGACTCATAGCTGGTTGAATGACTACACCCAAAGAATGTTCATCAACAGCTCAACTTTAGCTTGAAGGAAAGTTATCAAATGAAGTGCCACAAGGCTCTGTCCTGGGCCCTGTGCTGTTCAACATTTTTATCAACTACAGTACTTGGATGAGGGAGCTGGGAGGAATGCTTATATTAATTTTGCAGTTGACACAAAGTAGGAGAGATGGCTAACGCATTTGATGTAAGAGAAAAGATTCAGAAAGATCTAGGCAGGCTTGAGCAGTAGGCTAAAACAAATGAGATGAAAGTTAACAGAGTTTTTTTAAAAAATATTTTATTTTTTGCATCTGGGTAGAAAAAAATATAAGACACAAGTATAGCATGGAAGAGACTGGGCTTAGTAGCACAGAATGTAAAAGAAATCTGACTCTTCTTGTCAATCACAAGTAAAACTTGAGCCAGCAGTGTGATGCAGCTGCTAAAAAAAAGAAGAAGGCGAACCTATTGTAGGGATGTTAACAGAAGCACAGAGTCCAGATCATGGGAAGTGATTTTTCCACTCTGTTTTGTCCTGCTCAGACCCCATTTGGAGTATTGTGTCTGGCTCTGAGCACCACAGTTCAAAAATGACACTGACAAGTTGGAACAACTCCAGAGGAAGATGACTAAGATGGTGAAGGGTCTGGGAACCAAGCCCTATGGGGAATGGTTAAAGGACTGGTTTGGTTCTTGGTTTTTTAGTGCAGGTGTTGACTACTGGAGACTACCTGGATAAGTCCCTGCAATTTTCTTGGCAAGATTTCAGAAGTGGTTTGCCATTGCCTGCTTCCTAGGGCTGAGAGAGTGTGACTTTGCGTCTAAGGCAAGACTAGAACTCCCAGTCTCCTAGCATCTAGCCTAGTGCTGTAACTACTACAGAAAACTGGCTCTCTGGGGGATGTTTAGCCTACAGAAAATATGACTGAGGTGAGATATGATAGAAAATATATGAAGGCTGCCACACAGATGAAGTAATGGTAGAAGGACAAGAACCAGTGGGTTAAATATACAAGGAAGGAGCTTTGAACTAGACATCACGAGGGATTTCATGATTGTACAAGCTGTCAGTTAGCTTGTGACAGAAAAAAAAAAAACATGATTAATACATGCATTATATTAACCAGCTTTAATTTACGTTACATGTAAATGTAAATGAAACCAGATTTAGCATTTTTTCTGTCCGCCTGTTACTTTCAGAGTATGAATCCCCAAGCCTGCCATCAATGGTTAAATGCAGCTTTAGACTCAGAAGAAAAATTATGCATCCCTGTGCTAAAGCATAATGTCAGGAACCCTGGTTGGATGAATAAGCCACCGTTGACTGATTCAGACATTGCAGTAAGCCATAAACCATAGCCCACAAGTAATTCACAAACCACAGTAGCACTAACTCCGAATTAAACAAGCCAGATGAAGCATAGTGTGCTGCGTAATCCCAGCTACTAATTTTCAACCTAGCCAACCGCTGCAGGAATGTGTTGAGGATGACCAAAAAAAAGAAAAAAGGAGGGATTATTAAGAATTCCTGGACGAACGGTGTCCTACAAATGAAATAATGAATAAAATTGCTCAGCCCATTGAAATGCATTTCGCATAAAAAATTGGGCCATACCTATTTAACCTTAGCAAGTCAGCAACGTGCCTGCTCAAACCCAAGATCACAAGCATGCTAGCTTAGCATGCAGATCAGCCAGTCATAGAAGCAGATTGTCCCATATGGTGCCTCATATAATGCAGCGGAGTCCCCTGTGCAATGAATGGAAAGCAGTCATTCTGAACTCACCCTCTGCCTAACATTATGAGCGCAGTAGGAATAGGTGATAAAATGTTCTTAAAACAATGACTGCTCCACTCATCCTCTTCTCTTGCTGCATCACAATGAATTACTGAGTGCTGTTTATGGTAAAGTAAATTAGATTCTGCCAAAAGGAAATCTCTGCATGGTACATGTACTGTTGGGTGCCGTTCAATAATAGTTTTATTGCCTCTTCACTGTAAATTAATAGAGAGCATTTGTTTCTGCCAGCAGTGTATTTAGAATATTTAGCATGCAGGTAGAATAGACAAAAGTAACTGAAAGCTAGCATGAGTAGTGTTTGGTGTTTAGACCAGTTCAAATGTCCTCTTTAAGTGCCTCCAGTTTCCGCTTGGCTTTTTATATGCAACTAAGTGATCTTTCCAAAGCCTAACTCTCAAGCATATAAATCAGTGATTGTTCTGCACTGAATAACAATCTTACCCATCTCTATTAAAAATGATTGTGGCTCAGATGATCTGAAAATCAGGTGTCATGACTGAGATGGTCTGTTCTATTCATATGTTCAGGCAATCACTGGATTCTGATATCACGGATTTGAAGTCATGACTGTGTATGCATGAACTGTAATAGAATTGGTCAAAAATACCTCCCTGCACATTTTTCTTTAAATTTTAAAGCTATAAAAACATATTTCAGCTATTTGGTGGTCAAAAGTCATATGTAGAATTAAAACAAGAAGGCAAAGCACTATTTGAGATCTGCAAATGACACTATTTGTTATCCAGAAGAAAAGAAGATCTTAGGAGAACTTATTATGAAAATAGAAAAGAAAAGGGAAAAATCAAGGTAAATATCAAATATTTAAAAGACAATGATCAGCAGCATGGTTAGTGAACTCAAAACCAATGGGGAGGAAATGAAGGTGGTATAGTAGACAGTTTGTTTTATTGAGCTCAAGAATACAGATGGGCAATGTGCTAGTGAAATAAAGAGAAAGTTAATCCTGAGGAGGAATTTGATGACAGTCATAATGGATAAGTATATTTCTATAACAAGAAAGATCAGAATAGTTAAAACAATGGCCTTTGCAGTCATAAAGCGCTCCATAAAATAGTGACAGAATTAAGATAAACAGTTTTGAAATGTGGATGAGGAATGGTTACTAAGAAAACCACAGACTGGAAGAACCAAGACTTACTGTTCCTTTGAAATAATGATCAACAAGCAGAAAATCATATATTTGGGGCATATGATGCACATTGCTGACCAACTAGGAGAAAAAGCTATGCTTGACAAAGGTTAAGGGAGAAGAAAAAGGAGAAGATAACAGATAATGTGGTGATTAGGATAAAAGGGATTACATGAATAACCTTGGAAGATCTGCTTCTATTCATTAGAGACAGGTTGAATCAGTGGGCATTTGTCCATGCAGTCACCAAAAGTCAAGCCCAATTTGATGACAGTTAACTAGCAGGGAAAATAGATGGGAAATTAACTGAGATTATGAAACTGTAGTGGGCTGGCATCTATCACTATAGATACCACAAAATGGAGCAGCTGTCGCAAGAATTAGTAACTTCCACATTTTTTTTTTTAAGCTCAGAAGCAGTCTAATATAGATTGAACTTTTTAAAACAACTTATCCGAAATTATTCTACCCAGACAGGCTATCACTGACCTCCTGAAAAGGACTCTAAGGAGGTCCAAATCTTTTCAAGAACACAGTAACATTATCTTTATCCCCTCCACATTCCGTGCTGATGGCAACTCATTGAAGAAGTGATGGGAGGTTCTCCAATATTACATCATTTTTGCAAGTAGATGTGGAATGTATGTTTATTCTGTTCCCCTGTATGATAAGCGAGGAACATTTTTGCAGCCAAGGGAAATTTTTTATTTTCAATGGACTGAGGGCCACAAAATGGATAAAGCCACAACACCTATGCAAGCAGGGTGCATTTGTGCAGTTTAATTTATTTGTTTTTGTTCAATAGATCACATTTAAGGCTTTTAACCATGACACATCAAGTTTTCCCTGGTTTCCTATTTCAAAGTGGCAGGAAACTGTCTTCCATTTTCAGCAATCATATTCAGAGGAGTATCCAAGGATTCAAAATGTAGGACTTTGGAGACAAATGTGTTCCTGGAACTACAGATTGCCCTCTCCTGGTATGAGGCAATTTTAAAATACATAATTGAGTTTATTCTGTCACAACAGAATAGCAATGAAAGCAGAGGTAGTGTTGATAAATCGTGCTTACGCATTTCACGATTTATGATATGATTATCTTTTGGTATTAACCAACTGACCTGAAACTAAATACAACAGAAGTATTAAAATGGGTTATACATTTGTTTTCAGTTAATAATAGTAGATGGTTATGAGACATACCTCTTTTTTTAAGATGTTCATTTTAGACATTTGATTCCCTCTTTATTTAGAGGGAAATATTAGTATAAATAAAAGATATACTATACTGTCAGTTGAGAGTTTTCAATTTCACAAGTATGAATATATAAAATGTGACAAGGTGGTGGTGGATGGGGGAACAAAGGACTATTTTTCCAATTTAACACAAAAAAGAGATTAGGAAATTCAGCATCAATAAATGCTGATAGGGCTGACATAATTCTGACTGTGGAAAATGTTTCTTAAAAGTAGGAATGCATTTACTGAGTTTCTACAGTTTCTTAGAATAAAGTCAACTGATCTTTGGCAACCAATATTTTGATGAAAATGAGCATCCAAATTAGCTGAAAGCTCATGGGTCATTGTACTCTTCAGGAGAATTAAAAAGATTGCACACATTCTTTTTCCTTTCTTTGCTCTGTGTGTGTGCGTGTGTGTGTGTGAGAGAGAGAAAGAGAGAGAAGGAGGGAGGGAGGGAGGGAGGGAGAGATCCTAACAATGTTGCCATACTGATTAAGTGGTGGACCATATGAGTTAACTCAGATGTTCTACTACTTGGGTTGCCAACATACAGGAACAGTATGAAGCCTCTCTTGTTCTTTCCAGATCATAATTCCATTCATGTTTGCAAATCATCTCTTGATCTTGGAGTCAACAACTGATGAATAGAGCATTAGAACAGATTTGAAGGCCAAAAGTGTTTTGGAGCATAGAGAGTATGCTTTTGAAGATAGTACCCTCAGGATCTCATTGCAACTGCAGAGCACAGCCACAGATCCCCCCAAAAGATGCAGCTGCTCTAAAGAGCTGTTGACAGGTACATCATGAGTGTTCCATATATTCCAAAGTACCTTTTTGCCTTCAAACCCAAAATGCTACTAATACACATGTATGTATATATGTTGTTTGGGTCATATATTGTCCGTTATACCTGACCTAGGGTGTCTTGCATGCATTTCCAGAATACAGGGTTTTTGTGATATCTTCTATCCTGTCTGGCTGGCAGAAATGAGAGCAAAGAGACATCCTACTGCTGTTTGTTTATATTAATTATTATTTTTCTTTTAATTTTTCTCCCATTGAAAGAGGTGCTTGAGCTGCAAAAACTTAGATCTTTTGAGTCCAGCAACTCATATTCCTCCTTCTCTACCTTCCCAAGTTGGAGGTCCTGATACTGGGAAAGGCAGCCTTGGAGCAGGTGGAAGGGGAAGGACTTACGAAACTCTCTCTTTCCAGTGTTGGAGCTCTTTGTCTGACCTCACAAGGGAAAATTCAGTTCATCTTATGGCCCTGAGATACAAGATTCTGTTAGTGTAACCTTACAATAAAGATAGAGCTAGGACCTCTGTCCTCGTCTGGACTACCTTGCAAGGCTAACAATTGCTCACAGCTGATTTTTATTTTCACAGACAGTTTGTTCTCTGTAGTTGCCAGGCAGCTTTATTAACCAATTTAGGGCATTTAAGGCATAGATTTTTCTGACAGGCTAGAATTTTATTTTGATCTGTTTCAGTGGAATATTTCACTGTAGATATACAATGTACACGACTGCACTGTAACTCTATTTTTGTGCTGAAATGCAGAAACAATGGAATGTTATGAGAAGGTGTTGTGGCACTGAATGTCTTTAAAACAATTAGCCCCCATCACATTTTGTTCTACAACATTTCAGCCACATATAATGCATGGGAATATCACTATAATAATCTATATTATATTGTTATGTTGTGTTTTGAATCATATAATATTATATTATATATTATACTTGGTTTAGATGTTGAAGCGTGTCCTTCTTGCTTGTGCAAATCATCATTATCATGTACCCACCGATCAAGCCCTTCCCAAGGACCTGGGATAGGCAGATGTTGTTGTTTGATGGTGTTAAAGGTGGTATTATTATTATTATTATTATTATTATTATTATTATTATTATTATATTGTTTCTGTTCTACCAACAGCAAGCATTTTTCTTTCTCCACTTCTATAGAGAAATATTCTAAATGTCCTAATTTTGGGATATTGATTAAAACAAAAAATGAGGCATGACAAAGATTTGGAGAGCCACAGATTCCCCACAACTGCCTTATATAAAGAAAACTATTTGCCACGTACATGTATCAGTTACTTTATTCTAATGCGATCACACTAAGGATCCCCAAACTCTTATTTATACCTATTCAATCTGAGAAGCTAATCCTTTCTGGCCAAGGAAACAGCTAGCATTATGTAATTCTTCTCTAAAAGATTCCCAGATAATCTTCTGGTAAAGTATATACTTTTAATCAAAACATCTTCCAGTTATATGCTTTTAAAATGTCTTTTCTCTTCCTTTCATACACACACACACACACATGCACACACAGAGACATCATATAATACATTTAGGGTTATTTTAAATTAGGTTAGTTCAATAATTTTATAATCTTATAGAGGCTAACATCTATTGAACAACTTATGTGTATACACACCCACGCAAGTTGTTCAATAGATGTTAGCCTTATTGCTATTCTAAGGTATAACTTATACAGTACTATATGGATTTTAGATTCATAGATGAATTTATGTGTAGTTTTCAGTTTAGAGATTGTACTCTTACAAGTATGTTGTTATAAAGATATTTCATATTATTTATACCTAGCATTAGAGGTACAAAATTGATTTGTGATTAGTTTTATATTGTTTATTTTATACGTAATGTTGGTGAAAGACCAAAATAAATGAACTGAACTGAAAATTAATCTTTATGGATATAGAAGAAAGAAAGAAAGAAAGAAAGAAAGAAAGAAAGAAAGAAAGAAAGAAAGAAAGAAAGAAAGAAAGAAAGAATCTGTTATTAAGAGACAGTCTTCTTATTTTGGTAAATTACTTCTGCCAACATTTTCTCCAAGTTAAATTAAATGCAGGGCTACAGTTCTTCACACCTACTAGGAATCAAAATAGAACTAAAAATCAACAAAATAAAAGCTTTCATCCCAATGCTTTTACAATTTTGTTATCATTTCACTATACTTGATCTTTGCCCCAAACCTCAATTTCACTAGTGGCTGAACAAAATGATAGGAAATTCCTGAATTATCTATACTGGACAGTTAGTGTCCAGTACTTTAACTTTAACCGCAGAATGTAAGATAGGTAGGAAATATTCACCAGCAAGGGAGTAAAACAGGACATGGCAACATCCAACATAGGAGAGCAAATACAGAACATCCCTCAATGCTTGAGAGCTTCTCCATCATCAAAGGCAGCAGCTAGATTGCCTCAGATTTGCCCATTGTTCCAAGCATGGCCTGTTCTGAAGCTCATCCCTAGGTGGAGTTTCAGAGTTTATAAAGAACTCTATTGCAATTAGTCATACTTCTAATTAAACACAGTTATTGTTTATATTTCTTGTGTCTCAGCAAATGAAAGTGTATGTGAGACAATACCAGTTTCACCTGTCATTTTCACCTTGTACTGGTAGCTGGCCTGGGAGTTGAAGTTGAAAAAAAGGTGATAATGCTTTTGAGCTAGGCTGCTTGGGGATCAGTTAATTATGGGAAGCAATTGCATGGGGGCGGGGGGGGGGGAAGACAGTGTGGAGGCTTGCTTTTAAAAACCTAAGTCTTTACCAAACTGTTCTATGTACAAAATACAGAAGAGAAACTATTTTGTACAGAAAAACACAGAAAAAACAAATTGAATATAACATCTAAGCCTCCTTGCCTTTACAACTGTCTTCTGCAATAGCACTAGGCCATCAGAAAGGCTGAATGAAGAAATAAAATGATGCTTCTCAATTCTGGTGCTGGGGAAAATTGTTAAAATACTTTAGACTACTAGAAGAACAGGCAACTCAATACCAGATGAAGTGAAATCAGACTGCACTAGTACACTAATAATGAAGGTAACACTTAAATATTGTGAACACATACTGTGAAGCCAAGAGTCATTGAAGAAGACCCTGTTGCTCAGAAAAATCAAAAGCAATCAAAAAGAAGACAAGATGCTTAAATACTGTTATTGATGAGATAAGCATGAGCTTCCAGGAAATCTGAGAAAGAATTACTGATGTCCAAATGATGTCCATTAGGTTGTGAAGAGTTAGAAGCAATTGAACAATGACACCAATAGAAGAACTGTTTATTTTTTGTCATATAAACAAGGATGAAACGAATCAGAACAATAGAAAGAAGGAGACTCACTCCTGCTGCTGCTGTTGCCATGGCTACATAAAGCTGTTTCCATCTGAGGTGAATTAGAGCTTCCAGCAAGGGAAAGTTGTGAAAGTGTCCCTGAAGGATTCGTTAATTTTCTCCACCTCAGCTCAGCAATCCCAACACAGTTTACCAACTCTAATGACAGCTGTAATTTACTAGGCTGTGAATGGACCAGCCAAACCACTTTGAGGATGGATCCTCAGTTCTGGAAATAGACTGATTCACTTTGTGTTGGTCCAGTGGTAATCTTTTCTAACTTGTTCCACCTTTAGGAGTATAAATCAGGAAATCCAAGTGATGTTGTATTATTCTGTAAATGAGAAAGCGATTGAGTCCCTTCCATTGGCAGGTGCCTGGACCCATTTTAGCCTTTTTTCCTGAGTAGCCCACTGTCCAACATTTCTGTAGAGAAATTCCATGCAGACAGGTTCAACCCAACCCGATGGTATCTTGAGACAGGGAAGTCTCAGCTTCAAGCTTCTGTTTGATCATGAAGCTCACTGAATAACTTGTGCCAGTGATTGTCTATCAGCCCAATCCATCTTGCATGGAAGTTTTTTTGTGAGGATAAAAGGAGATACCTATACCTGTTCTGAACTCTGATATCAAAGAAATGAAGGTAGAATAGTAGTATCTCATATTCCTGGTCTCATCATGTCATGAGGATGGAAATTATTAGTGCTTCAGGCAGGGGAAAAAAAAATCAGTAAAAGCTTCCATGACTGATAGACAATATGAAGCTCCTTGACTGGGCTAGCTTAGAGTAAATACAAGGGCCTTTGCTTTATTTTTCTCCCTACTTCTGTTTTTCTTTCTTTTTTTTCCCTCCCTCCTTCTTATGTTAGCGGTTCAGGTTCAGTACCAGAACTGGAATGTGGAATGTGGGTACAGCTTCCCTAGATATAGCATGGCTCAGACAAGAAATTCTTCTCGCTTAGGTACAACTGTCCCATAACTTTTGAGATAATGGTTTTTATTAGACTACTACAATGTCAAAAAGATGCCCTGCTTATCCTTCAGTATATGAACCAGGGCATTCTCTGTTGATATGAGAGAGCGAGAGCAAGCAAGCAAGAGAGAGAGAAGACTTCTAGAGAAACATCTCAGTTTCACCCAACACCCTTCTACCTCCTAACCTTATTTTATTAACTCCAGTTATTTTACTGGCTACATAAACAGGAGTGGCTTATAGTCTTTGTGGCTCATTTGAGAGCATGGATTTTTTTGCTAAAGAACCCCCTTTGTCTTGATTCATGCTGGTAGAATTTGAAAGATATGTGCCTCCAAAATTCTGGCTGAACACATCTGGTATTTTAACCATCCATTTTGGATTCCTAATAGTAACCACTAACACCTGAGAAGATAAATTAACAGCTGCCTTTTCAAGCTGCTTCTTCTCTTCAAGCCTCATTTACTTCGACCTCTTCAGTGAAAAAGAAACAATCCACAATTAAAAAGAGAATCCTACCATGGGGGCAGGGGGGACATCCACAAAGGTTTCTTATTAGGGATTCATGGAACTACTGGCATGTGTTTGGAGTAAGAAGGCAATGATCCAAGCTAAAGAAATATGAAAAAGAGTTAACTGGATACAGTGATATAATAAATCCCAAATCCAATATAAGCATGACACTGTTGCAAAATATTCTGTGCTTTGTTTTGTAAACCAGTCAGATAGAGGTCAAATCCTTACCAGGTGGGAAGAATGAAATATGTTTGGTTAAATTCCAGGTACAGTATTTTAATTCATCATTCTAAATTTCTGAATATGCAGGCATTATTTGAATTTTTGGAAGGGTGAATATTTTTCATGCTTGCAGGAAAAATGTGGAGATCATTGTTTCCAACTTATGATTAATTTGGATTCTTAAATGAAAGGGCCTAGCCCATTGCTTCCTATACACATCTCTCCACATCCTCTGTCAGCTTCCAGATAGTATAATAATATTTTAATTATTAAAGTATAATAATGCTGGCATCACCAGCATTAACTCAGGAGACTGACAGTGTCTTTATGGTCTTTATGGTTCCTCTGACATCAGGTGCAAAAAGTCAGAACATTCAGGTATGTCTATATTCATATTTCCTGACTGACAAAAATGAAAGCTGGTATTTCTATTGAAGGATAGCCCACAAAGGTCAATGTGTAAATCATAACAATCAGCATCATGCATTCATTTTCATATTCCAGATCAGATCCCACTTTGGGGTGTTGGATAAGAGTGGCAAAGAGGGAACTTGCAAGTAGTTAATGATGTATTTTTTTTGAAAAGCATTACTAGTCATTCCATTTTTCAGAGATGGCTGCACAATAGAGAGAGAGCAACTGTGTCTTAATTCCCATGGGAATTGCTCTACAATGGCACAACTGCCTGGAGCATGGGGACTTTTTGGATTCAAAATCCATCTTCCAGGTCAAATTGGAACACTTCATTTTTAAGTGGAACTGCTGACTGGAGGAAGAGATACAGAAATTATGGCCGGAGGATGAGAAAGCACAGTAATTGACTTGACCACTTTAGCTTGTTTAGCTCGAAGCACTTTTTCATCTCTTGCTACCTGTGCCAAGAAACATCTGTTGTAGACAAAAACAATCTGACTGCAAATGCACAGTTGTTAAATTTTATTCTTTGGGTCCATTGTTACTTTTAAACACTTTTACCATTCCCCCCCTCCCCCGCTCCAAGTTCTTTCAACCATAACTAGGGCTGGACAACTTTGCAGCTCTCTGCATTTGTCTTGAGTAGTGAGAACATAAATCAAAGCACCACCAATCTGTCTTCAGAAGCTGATACCAAAGAAAACATTGTCTGAATCCTAACCTTGTTTAATAAACCTCTGGGGATGACAGTCAAGAAAATCTATATACTACTAAAACTCTCAGGTCTTCAATTGGCGAAATGGTGCATCGTACGGCAACAAATTTTCAACCAAGGTACCTCAAATGGGCTAAGTTGCAGAATGCATTTACAGAAAGTGTCCAAAATCCCATCCCGAAATTTGGCAAAATTGTGGCCACTTCAGTGCTGCTGTGCTGCCACAGTCAGCCATGTTCATGTGATCGACATTTCTAATGCTCCCTGACAGCTTCCTACAAGTCAGTGAGGCAGCTGGCAGGAAATCTAAACTCAATTGTGATTGCTGCCACTTTCTGCCAGGTTCCCGCAAGAAAAGTCAGTGGGGAAGCCAGGAGGAAGTTGCAAGTCCAAGGTCAGCAGGCAGTGGCTGCTGCTAGGTGCGGGCGGAGCTTCTGGGTGCACAAGAGGTGTGGCAAGGGTCGAAGATGGTGTGTGACAGTGCAGGGCAGGGCAGGGAGGGAGTGTGGGGCTGGAGTGCAGGTCAGGGAAGGTGTGCAAGGGTATGGTGCAAGTTGGGGAGGCTGCACAGGGCTGCGTGGGTGCATGAGGGTACAGCACTGGTTGGGGAGCATACATGAGGGTGTGGCACTGGTTGAGGATGCTGCATTGGGTGTGTGTGAGTGGCAGGTGCAGCTCAAGTGCAGAGGGTGCATGGGGGAGGGAGGTGGGGGGGAGGGAGGGAGGGAGGGAGGAAGGAAGGAAGGAAGGAAGGAAGGAAGGAAGGAAGGAAGGAAGGAAGGAAGGAAGGAAGGAAGGAAGGAAGGAAGATTTTTTATGCTTCCTGCCAGCTTCCCACAAGGAAACTCAATGGGGAAGCCAGCAGCAAGTCGTAAGTCGCTCACACTCCCATAGCTTTTTTGCCCTTGGTCATTCTGTTTCTCTGCTTAGGTAAGGAAATACCTCTGCAACAATGACCCATGGGTTGTCTAGTACATTCTATAATTTTGGCCAGTGCTAAACACACACACACACACACACAAACACACACTTTTTTAATAGTAATGTTATTAAAAATCACAAGTACAGTGATAAAAAAAAGTAATAGAAACTAAAAGAAAAAGAAAAAAATAGAAGGTGCAGAAAATAGAAAATAGAAGGTGCTAGGGACCATGTGCTCTGGGGTGTTTCCTTCCTTCCCTGAGTTTTGGTTGTATTTTTTAAATGGTATGTAGACAGGATTTAAATGGTATGTAGGTGGGTTGATGCCAAGGTTCTAGGAATTCCCTACCATTTTTGGATCTGGCTTGGTCTAAAATGTCAACAATTTTCAAATGAAATTGTGGTTGAAGTTGTGTGTTGAGAGCTTAAGGAATTTTCATTGTGTTTTCTAATTGCCTGTTGATCAGCAGAACACATCCATGAACATAGAACCAAAAGTCAAGGAAGGAAACAAATAACTGTTCTTCCTTGCCAATTTCCATGTCAACATTTGGATTTTTTAAAATTAATTTGATAATTGGACACAAAGCCATATTGCTGTATGTTTCCATGAACAGTATTAAAAAGTCTTGATGTTGAGCAGTTGCGGGTACACCAATGTCAGCAAATAATTTCAATTTATGTCCTTTCATTGTTAGTTTAAGACCTGCAATTTTATTTTCTTAATGGATTTTGATTGTCAATAATTCCAATGCCAGTAAAATAAAGAGAAGGGGGACAACTTTCTTTTCCCCCCTCAGTATAGTATTGTATAGTATTGTTAAGTGCATTGTTATGATAAAGAAATATTTAGTATTACTTTTGGCACTCTCTTTTTTTCTTCTTTATAAATACTCTGTATCCATGTAAGAAAATCTGAGCCAGAACCTGTCTTTTTCAAAACTGCAGGCATGAAAGGCCATTCCAAATTGTTAAAGGTTTTTTCTGCATCAAGAACAACCATAGAAACTTTTAATTTTTTTTAACAATCAAAATATGTCTGATATTATTTCTTACATAACTCTTTGGGACAAATCCAGTCTGATTAGGGTGTACAATGTCTATCTGTATGTTTATGTGTGTCTGTGTCTGTGTGTATTCTGTTCCTTCTTTATACATTAACAAAATTTATAAATTAAATAAAGGCTTCTTTCCTGTATCTCATTCATTACTTCAGTTAAAGTTTTAACCAGAATTTCTTAGGAAAGTTGTAGGATATTGTTGAAATATCTTCAGGTCCTGGAGTTTTATTCAATTACATTTTTTTTTTTTTTGCCTCTTTAGTTTTATCTTCTAGTACGGGTTGATTACAAAACTTTTTTTTTCGTTGATCCATAAATGTTTTGAGTAATATTTCATTCAGATAGTCTTCATTTTTTCCCCAGATCAGATTCCTACTTACTATATAATTTGGAAAAATAATTAACCAATTGCTGCATCATTTCTCTCAATGTAGAAACATATTTAACTCTGTCTCAAAAAGAAGTAATGATTTCATTTTCAACCCAACATCAAGTATAATAGGAATCCAGTTAGCATTATGACATGCATTTATAGTAAGATTGGAATAATAATCAGAAGTAATAATTAGTAAGCCCTACCTTGACCAGTCTTTAAAAATGTTACTTTGTGGATCAATGTTCACAAATATGCTTTGGTGAGGCAAAAATATCTATCAAAATTCCAAGGAATGTGTTCCTGTTATAATGTGATGATTGCAACCTTCATTCAGTATTTGATTTTTTGTTATGATGATAACCTATTATTGATTGAATCATGTCAATAAGCATGTGCAATACATTTAGTAGGGGAAAAAAAGCTCATGCGTTGTAAATGAATCAGATTATAATCCCCATGTTGATTTACCATGGACTCAAATGTCTATTCACAATCAACCAGCTTTGTTGCTATGCCTTGTTTCTCCTTAGGAAAACAAAATGCTTTAAAAACAATGATTAAATTGTTACAGTGTTACAAAAACAATTAACCTACAGAAAAATAGTTAGCACAGAAAAAAGTGCTATTGGTTCTTTAATTATTCTGCTGGTAAAGGAGAGGATATGTCAACTGCATAGCCTTATGTCATATAACAGAGCCTAATTTCTGCCAAGCACTTTCACAAATAGTTGAAAATAAACTGAAAATCAAATACAAGAACAGTCATTCCAGAAGGATAAAGATAATTTTTGTATCCTAATAGCTGCAGTTCAATTCCACATCAGCATTTTGAGTTTGAGGGTATTAAAGGTTCTGGCCCTCAGAGTGGGTTTAGAGAAAAACAGTTAAAAGAAAGATTAAGAACGGGCAAAATATGTTACTAGTCTATAACACCAGCTTTCATAATAGGATTTATATCATTTTTATCCATTGATTATATATATATATATATATATATAATAGTAATTTATATCAGTTTGTCAAGTTTCTATTATATAATTTGCTGATCTATTACATTACTAGTAACAAATGAATAATAATTGATAATTGATAAATATATAAATATGTGTTAGATAGATGACATGAGATTCTATATAAATGATGAATGAAGACTATGAAAGGATGGCACAAATGATTGGTAACTGGCTGACACACGGTTTAAAATGGAAGATGGTTTTTTTTTATGCTTTTTATGTTATTGTTTGTTTGTGTTTGTTGTAAAAAATAAAAAATTTATAAAAAAAAAAAAGAACGGGCAAAATATGTAAGAAAAAAGCATATAGCTACAATTGACTTTCTGAACATGTGCATTCTTTCTTCACAAGAATAAGCGATGCAAAGAAATTGGCTTATTTAAAGTATATTCCCCCAGTCACAAGATGATTGATAACATTTTCAAAAAGGTCTTGTTGATGTTTTTAATGTAAACAAATAAGACTAACATGCAAGGAATCAAGAAATCAAATTCTTAAATTTGTAGGGTTTTATGCAGCTTCCCCAAATTTATACATATTAAAGGATAGAGGTGTGACCTTGTTCCTTGAGTGACAAGAAGATCTGAGTTTGATGAATAAATTCTAACTGTAAGAATACTCTCAAAAACAGCATTGTATAGGAACTGAAAGCATAACATACTAGCAAGGATAAATAAATTAATTAGAAAAGAAGTGCAAAATGAGTTTCAATCAGTTCTGTGAGTTGAGGTCCATACATGTGAAGGGTGACCTGGTTGGAGAAGGCTGAATTAAAGTACTGATTTATGCCATTTTAGCCACCATTGTGGCAGAAATTTACATACGCACCAGATCAATCCAGATTTTAAGGACTAACCTGTAGAAAATGAAATAGAATGGGACATATTCATGAGGTCTGCACTCAGGAAAAAGCAAATATTTGCTAAACTTTTAATTTAACTATTAAAAAGCAAATAACTAAACTATTACTTTAAAACAAGTGCAGTGCTGCATGCATGATATAAATGAAGAACTGTTGAATGTGTTTAATTCAAAGACAGCCAAAACATTCTCTTTCTGTTTGTCACTAATTCCTTTAGCATCAATCAGAACTTCATGTAGGGGCTTGGGCAGGGAAGTTATCTAATCAGCTTGGTCTGGTTCAACAAACCAGTGGTTGTTTTTTATAGCACAACTCAGCAATGTTGACCAGTAACCCAAAAGCCACACTGAACCTTCATGACCTGCCACCACATTACCCCATCCATGTGTCTTCCTCAAGCTAAGCCGTGCAGACCACTATGGCGGCTATATTTCTGCCAGTTCCAATTATGGTCTCTGCTCTCCAGGGTGGTGAGCTGTCTACTGAATGGAAGAATCAGTCTCAGTCAAGGGAAAGGAAATATTTGACTAACAAGAATAAAGGGCTCTGATCTGGACTCAGTTGTTGGATAGATTAGATGAATCTTTGGGTGGAAAAAAGAGGTAGGATGGAGCAAAACAAAGTCAAGAATGCCTTTGGGGAATATTCTTTTCTCCCTTTCATCTGTCAGAAGAGTCAACTTAGTGTGATGTGTGAAGCAAGTCATTGGCTACATTTGCCTGACACATTAAACTTGGTTAGTTTTAATATGGGTTTATTGAATTGACTGAATTTCATGGTTTACACAACACATTGAAGAAAGAGCTAACTGCAGTGACTGGGTTCTCACAACACCTTCAGCTATAAAATATTAAAATTAAAAAAAAGTTAAAATTAATTAAGAGGATGCATTTGATTGCTGTATTGGGTGGGATAATATACCCAATGAAGTCTGTGGTACATTTATGACCAAGCCATCCTTCTGTGCATAATAATAGGCATTCCGAAAGGCAATAAGACCTGGCTCTGACAACTTGCATGGGGACCCAATGGGGGTTGCAGCACTGGGGGTGTCTGGTAGCCTGAGGATGCTCTCTCCACCTTTTTAGTTTGCACTGTAGTTTTAACTTTTTAGTTTAATTTTAATATTTGGCAGTTTTTAACTTGTATATATATATTTTCTAGGATTTGATAGTTTTTATCTGTAATGCAGCCTAGAGTCACTTATATACAGTATATCCACAGGCCACATGTAGCTCCTAAAAGTTTCATTGGGGACCCAAGATTCTTGCCAGAAGTTGCCAGTGCATTGTAACTCTTAATGCAATCAAAGGAATACATTATTGAAAAAATGGGGAATAATTTTGTTAACTGAATCTAATTACACTAAAGAATGAAATCAAATTTAGGGTTTTTTCCCCCTTTCTTTTTAGCCCCATCCAAGCCCCACCCAAGTTTTTGCCCTATCTTTTGTAGTGCGACACCCAGCAAGTTACTCAAAGGCCAAATGTGGATGTTTTGCTCCTATATTTTACATCATCACCCCGCCCCACCCCACCCCACCCCACCCAAAAAAACAAACAAACAAAAAAATATTTGGCTGCTGAATTCTACAAAGCGTTAAAAAAAAGAAAGGAAATACGGGGAATTCTTGCTTAGAAGAAATATTTCTGAGAGTTCAAAGGAATTAAAGGCAAGTTTAACTAGAACAGTGGCTTAAATTAGAATATTTCTGAATTCCCATGCGAGATTCATAGAAAACATTAATGCAAATAACTAATCAAGCTGCACTACAGGGGTTAGCTATCTCTCACCAACATTGGTTTCTGTCAAAGTCAAGGATTGGCAAAGAAGCTTTACAGGGAGTTGGAGGTTACAGTTGCATCTGGGGCTACTTTGAACTACAAATGAGTGCTAAGATGCTATGCAAGGGCACACGGACACTAGGTAGAAGCTAGTATTTATTTATTAAATAGCTTATGATGCAAGAATTAAAAACATATTCCAAATCAAGGAAAGTTAAACCCTTTGAAGTCCTATGATTCAGATTCAAAGCCCTCGTTGCCCAATGAGAATCTTTGAACTATAGGTTAAAATAAGTTCCAGGTTGGGAATGATGTCATTTCTATGTACAAACTCATTTAATTTCCACACAAAGCCTTTATTTCTCTTTCTTTTTTTCTTTAACTATTGGTCACTGTTAGTATTTCAAAGCTGAGATTTTTCAGAATTGTCACATACGTTCCTCAGAGCAGTCATAATGCAAAATTGTGTCAAATTTGAGACATTATCTCTTTTCTATGGCAATAGGCAGGTATCAATGAGAGAAAATTAGACTTTCCCAGCAGGATCAAGCAGTAGGAGAAACAGAAATATGAAGTGGAGGAAAGGCTTTTATCCTAACACAAATAGTTTCCATCATAAATAAGACAAAGGGGGGAATACAACTCAAAAACTGCTGGGATAATAAATTGCATGTTGTTTTGGATCTTACAGCTTGCTCTAACATGAATAAAACATAAACTGAATAGCAATATAATTTTATAATTCTTTTGTATTTCTATCCCAGTAACCATAAGGAGAAGCACCAATATTGGCTTCTGCTGATATGGATACCTTTACAGTAAAATGCTAACGTGTTGAACTAGGTTTCCTATGGTATACCCATAAAGAGGGTAGAATCAAGGTTTTCCATTCTTCACTACGGTTACATGAACTCTTCCTGAGTTTTGAGTTGTGACCTTTCTCCCTTATGGAGACCAGAAGATGCGACGGAACACAAGATGCAGCTCTACTGCTAAAATCTATTCCATTTCAGGCCTAGTAAGGTGTTACAAATCTTGATTTGATTGACATGGAAACTGTTCCAATAAACCCCACCAAAGTGCCCGCCAAAATATGTACATTAGGAAAAGCATCCAAAGATACATACTTTGTTGTGGAAAAAAATGCTTGTCCAAAGTATCTGGACACACACTATCAAAAAACACTACCAAAATGTGTAGAATAGGGACAGTGTGCACAGAAATAATCATGCATATTTATGCAATCTTCTCTCTCTCTGTCTCCCTCTCTGTCAGTGGGATGCATCAGCCAATTCAGAAGGGAACTTCTAGTCATCAACTAGAATCACTTATGCCTAGTTTGTAATGGATTTTGCAAAGATCAGATTCTTCCAGAATTCCCAGATAACACATGGCCACAGTCAGTCAAGTGCTAAATGCACTTATCATAATTCATTTCAGTTAAACTGTTACATACTTGTGTTTATTGTTATTTATTGCTGTTGGACTCACATACATTAAGGGGGCTTAAATAGGATCACCTGTACAATTCATTGCTGAGAGAAAGCCATGGGATATCTTCTGACAGTGTGAGGTAGGAGTTGGGGTGGAGGAGTGAGCAGCAAATTCCAAGTTCTCTTGATAACATTGTTCTTTGTTCTCCAAGATCCCTTTTATTCTGTCATTAACTATTATGCAACAGAATTCTAAAAGAAATAGATGTACTTCATTTCTGCCCTCCAATCTTATACATATGCAAGATGGCAAAGTATTTATGGAATTGAGATTAGGGTTTTTTTTTTTAATGTTTTTCCAGTTAATTTAAGCTGATGTAGTAGTCCAAGCAGCATAATTGCTTTGCTTTCATTTTAGTTATTGTTTCTCCACCCACCTCCAAGGAAAATAAAAGTCCTTGAAGATGATCAGACTTCTTCCTCTTTCTACATAACAGCAGGTAATAGAGGTTCTTTGGAATTTCTCACCTACTTCTTTTGTACTGGAAGGATTTTTTACCAAACAGTGCTTGGTGTTTCAGATTTTCCCCTAGCCCTGGTCCCCATCCTTCCTCACCCTACTAGAATCATTTATATTGCTATGGGTAAACTGGCATTCCTGGATACCATTAATCTCTTGATCCTGCATATGTTACACAAATCTGTTTTCTCCCAGGTTTCAGCACTGTTGACAGCAGTTTCTTTTTCACACATGACATCTGTTATATTAACACTATGCTAAAACTGATCTTCCTTTTTTTTTTTTTTTTCCTTGCCTGAAAGAGGAAGGCTCCTTAAGAATTGCTTTATAATTTATTTTGGTGGAAGGCCTCATGGGAACAATTCCCTCCTTATGTTTCTCTTGAGACTGGATGAAAGCTGCAGATTTTCATAGGTACCTTTGCCTACCTCATAACTGACACAATCATAAGCACCCTATGCTTACGTTGTGAGATTTATCCAAAATTATATTCTCCTTCAGAAACAAATAAAATCAAAAGTGACTTCTTTTCCATTAATGTGAATGAACAGTGAAAAAATATAGGCTTTTGTTTTTGTTTTTGTTTTTTGCCACAGCACACAACGCTGTATTTCTTCACAGAAGATGTGGTTAAAAGAGGGAATTTACTACTTCAAGGCAGAATGATGGCTACCTAGACTGCTTTAAAGGATGATTAGACAATCTGCCAATAGCTGCTAATTATGATGGCTAAATGCTCTCTTCCAGAAGCATTAATAGTCTTTGATTGATAAGAGTCAGTTATTGTCTTCCTATCTTGCTTGAAAGCTTACCTTCCCAAGGAATTTGAAATATTCTGGGAACTAGATTGGAAAGGTATTTAATCTGATCCAGCAGGCTTGCTGTCCTTGTTGTTGTTAATACTTCCCATTCAATCCCAATTTGAAGCACCTAGTAATAAGAACAACACAAGGCAATCAATACATGAAAATGACATAAAACCCATATTCATTAAAAAACAGAAATGAAAAGCAAAATAATCTAACATTCATGAAGGGAAGTTCTAAGTAAAAAAAAAAAAAGTCTTCAACCATCGAAACATCTTACAAATGTCAGAGTGGGTGGAGCATTCCAGAGTGCAAAGAAGGCCGGTGCCTGAGTAGCTGAAGGATCACACTGTCAATCTCAGCACTTCAAAAAGACCTCTTTGGATTATCTTAGTGACTGAACCCATAGATAATGGCAAAGGCTTCCTAGTCCTTCACTGCAAATGACCTTATAAATCAAAGCAAAGCAATGGAACTGGCTTGGTAGCTAATTTGTAGTTAGTGCAGTGCTTCAGCAGAAGTGTACTATGTGTGCAGCAGTGCTCCAAAGATGACCCTCATTTCTGCATTGTACAACAGGTGTAGCTTCTGGACCAAGTGTAAGAGGAAACACACACAATGCACACAGTAGCCAAAAGATGTAGCCATTAGTGTATGAACAATAATAAGTTCGTTCCAATCCAAGGAAAAGTGAAGTTGGTATACCAAACGAAGCTGGTAATAGACTTTCCCATACTTTTCTTTGTTTTGTTAGGAAGGAGTTTCTTTCTCTTCTGAGAGAAGACAGATGCAAAGAAGGTGTTTAAGTAATTCTGTCTTCTCTCTATTCCCTGTTATTACTTCCCATCTTCCAGGTACAACACAACAACAGTCTCCTTGATTTTTTATTTTAGATATATTCCAATCCAACTGCATCTTCCTCAGCTATTCAGAGTACTAGTGCACTTGTTTCACACCATATGCATCCAACATACTTTGCTGGTTATTGTATTTTATGGTTATAGTTATTCCATTAGGATGTATCTTTTCTTGAGCATAAATTTGTAATTTTATTTCAGGTATCTTAGTTTTTTTAATTGCTTATCAGATTTGTCTCTGTGTGTGCCTTTGAGTAAGTGTTGAATCCTGGCAACTGGCTGGATAAGTCCCTGCAGTTTTCTTGGCAAGATTTCAGAAGTGGTTTGTCATTGCCTCCTTCCTAGGGCTGAGAGAGGGTGACTGGCCCAAGGTCCCCTAGTTGGCTTTGTGCCTGGTCTCCCAGTTTCTAGCCTGATGCCTTAACCACTACACCAAAATAGCTTTCTTCTCAAATTTACATTAAGATAAAATAGGTACAGCACAACCAGTGCATTGATATGATTTTGTCATTCACTTCTGATTTTCACTATATTTCTGGTTCATTTAACCTTTTACGCCATAGATTTCCAAGTTTCCTATCCTTATGTAACTTCACTTCTTCACTCATAGCATGCATGTACCACTGCCCGCCTTTAAAATAATGGCTTAGTTGTTTAGCAAATATTTGCTTGAGTGACAGGATTTCATGGATTTGTCTCACTTTACTGTATTTTCTGCAGGTTACTTCTTTAAATCTGCATTGAGTTGCTATGTAAGAACCTCTGCCACAATGGTAGCACAGTTCATTTTGCTATTCTCTGTTTGTATGCTAAAGCAAGCTTATTCACATTCAGCATTATTCCCAACTGTAGCTGCATAGTATCTCTACCAGCATCTGCCATGGAGAAAACAATTTCAAATATTCTCTTAAATGTTAAACCTGCCTTTATTTTAATAGATTAAATAAATAAATTATTTTTTAAAACGTTTTCTTTCAGAATTCCACACATCTTTCAAAGCCTCATTTACCCCTTCAACAAATTTGCAATAATCAGACTTTTTAAAAGTCCAGCTGCATATATTGCAATGGACTCTCCCTCCTTTTGTTTATGCTTGTGAAATCTGAAAGCCTCTGCAAAAAATAAGGATTTGGGCACCAAATGGTCCTTTATTATTTTTACTAGTTCAGCAAAATTGAATTGTGAGGATTTTTATGGGGACTTAATCCTCTCAATAAGTTGTATTCTTTGTCTTCCATAACACTCAATAAGACAGGCACATTGTTTTTTCGTTAACTATCCCAAGTGTCTTGAAAAACCATTCAACTCTCTTTGTATATAATGTCCCATCATTTCTGGCACTATCAAACACAGTATCTTCTGTTCTGCTCTTTCTTGCCTTTCTGTTTACTCACTGCAACCAGTTCAGCATTATTCTTCCTCTGTTTGTTTTCTTTCTGTCTTTTCAACTGCCCTTTCTCTGCCTCCTGTGATCAGGCAAGGCTTATGTGGCTTTTTCAAATCCTATTGCCACTGTTGTGACTTTTCTCCTGACCAAACAAAAGACACTTCAGTCAGGAGTGGGGTTTTTTTTGCTGTATGCTTTACTGAAACTTCCAGAAGAACTAACTCCAGGGAGTTTGCAAGAATTACAACATATAGAAGGAACTCAGAGTAATCAAGCAACAATATTAGATTATAGGCATGTTCGATCAACCAATAATAATGACGATGATACACTATAGTGACAAAACTGCAGTCATCTAGATCAGAAAGGCTGTTTTGGTCCAGTGACCAGCCTCATAGCTTGCCCTATTTTGGAGAGTTTTCTGGGGACTGAAATTATGCTTTTCTTGACCACAGCAACTCCCCTCCTGATATTTTATACCGATGTTGCACTGAGCTGGATCAAATGAACACCACTCAAGTCTCAGTAATACATGCTACGTTAACTCCCTTAATGATTAAGTCACAGCAGGATGTGATCTTGCTTGAGCTGGCTTTCACAGCATGATCACTAGGTCAATGGGATGAGATGCCATCCCATCCTGAAGGGAAGGAAACACTTCCTCTGTCTAGATCCTGTAGCCCTTAGAGGTCTTCTCCCAATATCTTGCTGCTTCTGACTGGTTGCTTGCCTATCCCCTCCTGCTTTTTGCTGCTCAACTCCAGGGATATCCCCCACTCTCTGAAGTCATTCTTGTCACTCACACAAAGAAAACAAGAAATGGGAGGAGGAATAAATTTAAAATTCACAGAAAGTTGTACATTCAGAAAGTCACACTATAAGAGAAAAATTGTCTTGAAAAACCAAACAAGATCTGGCATGGTTAATACCACCAGGAAGCTCTAGATATAGACTATGCTAAACAGTGAAGAAAAAGAAAATAATGGAAGAAGGTACTGACAGTCCAGTTCCATACTGGTTCCAAGAAAACTACACGTCCATGATCTTGAGGCCACTGTCTGGGGAAAATAATCCAGGAGCAAAGCAGTATTATTGCTGTGTTGGAATTATCCAAATTCAGAGGGTATTTATTTATTCTAAATTCCTGATACTGAAGAGCAGCAAAGCAGAAATAAGGATGGAGAGATATGTACCTTTCTTTATTGTTTTCTATTTATGGGGGAAAATATCCTTCCTGCTATATGCAATGAGAGAGAATATATTTTGACCAAATCTCAGTCTGCTGTAAATATTTCTTTCTTTGCATTGAAAGCTTAAAAAGAGATTTTCAGCTTGTGTCAGCCCTCCAAGGTAGACCAAACTTGGAAACCAAAGACATACAAGTTAATACTACTTTTATTATAAGGTCGTAGTAACAGAATTCGAAGAGAGGACTCTTTGGAAAAGACCCTGATGCTGTGAAAGATGGAAGGTAAAAGGAGAAGGGGACGGCAGAGGATGAGATGGTTAGATAGCATCACTGAAGCGATGAGCATGAAACTGAGCAAACTCAGGGAGGCAGTGAAGGACAGGAAGGCCTGGCGCGATATGGTTCATGGGGTCATGAAGAGTCAGACACGACTTAACGACTGAACAACAACAACAGAATGTTGCAAGTCTGAATGTGCTTCCTCCCTCCCTCCCTCCCTCCCTTTTTATTCATGAGAATGAGGGAAGGTCATGTCTGAGATGCTTACTCAAATTCTATTTCTGCGCCAGACTCAGATTTCTTTTATCTGACAGTTGTCTTGGTCGCAGCTCTTCCTCCTGTTCTTCAGTGTCATTCCTTTTTCCCATTACAATTTGTCACCTACCCAATCTTCTCCCTCCCAACCATACTTTCATTTAGATAATTCCAAGACTGTGATTTTCTTCTTCAGGATGAACAAAACATGGAAGTAGCAGGAAGGCTATTTCCACCTCTTCCTCCTCCTACCTAGACCCTTAACCCTAGACAAAAAAGGCAAGAAATAAAATGTAACATATTATCAAAATAGAAGATGTGAGGTCTGGATGAGCTACCTAAAACGTATGACCTGGCTAAGGCCTAAAATCAAATCAAATTGTTAATACTGTTGCAAAACAAAATGAAGGGTTACTTACCATTGAGAGCACATTTAAAAATACTTATGTAAACAAAAATGAATAAACTTATGCTTGATCATTACAAAGGGAGAAAAAATGGGACAACTGGCAGTTTAGAGAATGGTATAGATTTGTTTGGTAAGAACCTAAATGTGCCAAATATTAAGTGAGAGCAGATTTTCATAACTGCAGAGCAAAATTTAACTACTGAGTAGGTAATATTGTTCTAGAGAGGAAAATATTTATTATCAAATTTCAACTTGAAAATTAAGAATCATTTATCTCATTTTGAATGTGTCAAATAATTTGTTAAATTTCAGTATGCTTTAAAATATGAAGCTTTAGGCAAGTGATTTACTTTTTAAAACAAATTAAAGAGGAAAGACATAGTATTATGGATTGAAAGTACATAGATTTACCAATCTCTGCATACAATCGAGAGCCATCAACATTATTTTTACTGATGGCCTAAATATGCAGATGTGCACCAATAATTTAAAGTGGAAACAAATGAAACAAGTAATGTCTAATTATGCATTTATAACTGATTGCATATGATTTAGAAATCAGAACCAAAGGTGGGGAGATTATAAACACAGAGATTCCACTTCAGAAACAAGATTAGGCATTTCAAGATTCCAAACACCAGGGGGAAATGTCAGATGAGAAGAATTTCGATGATACCTGGCTATTTGAACTGTCCCTGGAGAGTGGCTGGGATTGAAAAAGAAAATGGAAATAAGCAAGAAGCTTCCTAATTGAAAAGGAGTATTTGACAGTTCCCTAATAGTAGCTTTTATGACTATTGTTTAATGTCTTCTCTTCCACTTCAAACTTCAACTAATCAGTGGTGAACTATGGCTGTCTTTGTAGGACTGTGTGTTAAGACCTTGCTTGAATAGTCACCTTTCTCACATCTTACAGTGCCTGGCAGCTTTTAATCTTAATTTCTCTTGAAAATGTGTGGAGGCGTAAATCTGCAACACTGTGAATTAAGAGTTGATCTATACTGAATTCTGCTTTGATGGCTTTCCTTTGTTCTCACAATCACCCTACTCTTCAAATACTGTCAGGCAATTATCTAGAGTACTTGAGTTCAGATCATTCCGTTGAATCAACTACATCATATTGATATGGACAGAGTTTATAATTGTGATTATTTTTAATGCTGCTATTAGGGTTATTTTTCTTATTTGTTATTCCCATTCAAGCATTTGAGACAGTAGAAAGATGTAAGCTTCTTTAGAAAACTGTTCTTCTCAAGGTTGCTTAACAACATCATTTTGTTTTCTGAATGTGAAGGAAAGTTGGCTTAAGCTTGGGAAGGAGTGAGCCAATAAGGGGGGACTTTCAGAAAAGATTGTTCAATCCTGAGAAAGAAGAAAGAGCAAGAAATTTAAAATATTCTCACCTTGATTTTGTTTGTTATATGATTGGGCAGAGGGAAACTCTGACAGGCTTTCACAATTCTGTATTCTATCCTACAATAATAAAGAACATTTCTGGAATCCCTGCCATGCCTGTTCCTTGATTTCGCCTATTTCAAAGGGCTGACACCAAGTTTCTAACATTTGGGTTTCAATTAAATGATATGCACGGTGAAACAATGTATATCCTCAACATACAAACTATATTGACCTCACAAGATACCCCCATACAAACCACTGAGCCAGTTGAGGCATGGCTGTGGGGATAGATTTACTGTATCTGTGAAAATATTACTGTAGATTCAGAAAGCAGAAACACAAGAAAATTTCACTAAAATATCAACCCAACCTCCTATTTTATGTACATTGCATACAAGCATGCCTATCACACTTATTGCACCTAATCCTTTTCGGGTAAGCAATTTTATATAAAGTGCAAAAAGGGAGTATGAAATAATAAGAAACGAAAATTCACGATCTGGAATAATGAAAAAAAGGAAATGCAGCTAAATCCAGTTTACACTAACACCATATCCTTGCAAACCTCCTTCCACACATTGGAAGGTATACATTCCATACATTGCATTCCATACATTGTCTCATACATGAGTTTTTGTTCTTTCAACCTCTCATCTCTCTTAAAAACCTAAACCAAAAAAAACCCAAACCAAAAAAAAAACCCCTCATAAATTGTCCTCCTAACATGACTTGGTTAGGTCTCCCCCCCCCCCGCCCCCCGCTTTCCTCTCAACCTATTCACTCTTATTTCATATATTTGTTTTGTGACTCAAGATTCATTTATTCTCTGTATATGGCCAAACCATCTCAGTGTGCTTCTTTCACACAGGTTCCTCACTTTTGTAATCAATCCTCATCCATTCAAAACCCTTGAACTTACTTCTTCCTTTTTTACTACACATATCTCTGAAGCACTCCTTTCCCACTGAGAGATGGCGTCACTCTTGCAGGCACCTTATCATGGGGCAGTAGAAGAGAACTTAATACCAGCCAGACTTTTGAACTTCCTTCCATCTTCCATCAGCATGGTGAATGGCAAGGAATGTTATAGTCTGGAGAGTACCACATTCCCCCCCCCCCCATGACCTATAAAGCCCGAAGAGATTCTTAGTATACTGGCAGTTGCTGAACTTCCTTTAGTTGTCTATAATGGTTCATAATTCCTTTTTGAAATCTTAATTTTCTTTATGTTATAAACTAGAGAGAGTGGCTTTATAATCATAATCCATTTGTTCACAGGTTGATTAGTGGCATTGTAACTTTAATCAAAATTTGATAAAGGCAATCTGTGTCTTACTATAATTAGGACTGGATTTAAATGAAGTTCTGGAATTGCATAAAGTTCAGTTCAAACTCTTACACTTGGAGAGATCATAGGGACAGTCAATTAAATATTTTACCATAGCATAGTTTCTAAGAATTGATAACCTTGATAAAGAAACTAGCAAAATACAGCAGAATGAAAGCTTGGTTTCACTTAATGGAAAAATTGAGTGTTATTTGGATTATCTTTCTAGGTCATTCATGAGCAATGCAGTCCAAAAGAAAAAAAGAAGGTAATACAATTCAGCTCTGACAGGTATAATGCTGTTATATTGTTAAGAGCAGACCAGAAAAACAGTATCCCATTGTTCTCTTGTCAAGAATCTGAATTATTACTTACTATCATGTATGATCAAAATGTATACTTCAGCAAAAGTTCAAGAGACCTTCAAAAGATTTTTTTGTTTGTTTAAATAAAAATGCTCTTCTTCCTGTGTGTAATATATATTAGGTAGACACAATAAATAGCAGCATTATTATTTTTTTTCCCTTGCTGGGTGGCAGTGGAGGATTTCTTGGACACTTAGCTGAATTGTAGAAGAATTATTCCAACTGGAAATTGAATAGAGAACAATGTGCAGTTATGTTTATGCTTGACCAATAAATCATATTTCATTGAGCTGAATACATGAAATACTGTGATTTTTTTTAAAAAAAAGTTTTTGTAAATATTAAAATATATGGTATAAATAACCACATTTCTAGTTTTGAAAATGTGTTCAAAGTGTACAATAAGAAAGGGAAAACAGCCTATAAATGTGCACTTTTTGTGTGATTATTAGGAGATGGAAATCCTTTTGACTTTTGTGAAATATAATTGGTTGCAGCAGTGAGAAATAGAAGTGTTCTTTATAGAATCTCACATATGAGTGTTACCAAAGTTGCTTTTATTTACCTTGAATTCTTCTAATGACACAATGGAACAGAAAGAGTCAACCTGGAAATGTGTAGTCTCTCACCCAAAAATATATTTTCCTTTCTTTGGTTCTTTTTACCTTAAAGCATAAAATGTACTTGACTCTGTTTTACCCAACACTCAGAAATTGCATGTTTGTCTTGAAATACTAGGGTACATTTGGAACCAACCCTTGATCATCCACAGTGTAAGCTTTGAGGCAAATTGCACAGGGCAAATTGCACGGGGTAGGGGAAATCTTTGTAAAAGTTACCCTCTGAATATCTCAGTTCTGTTTTCTGAATTACTGAATTAATTTGGTCCAAATGGACTTTGGTTTTTGTTTTGTTTTTCAAAATACATGGGAGTACAGCAGAGAGAAATTATCAATTAAGTCACAACAGAGGTAGGAAGGATTAAGTCGAAGCCCATTTATTGGGCTTCTATTAAAACAACAAACCTGCATCAAAGGAAAGGAAAGGAAAGGAAAGGGAAGGGAAGGGAAGGGAAGGGAAGGGAAGGGAAGGGAAGGGAAGGGAAGGGAAGGGAAGGGAAGGAAAGGAAAGGAAAGGAAAGGAAAGGAAAGGAAAGGAAAGGAAAGGAAAGGAAAGGAAAGGAAAGGAAAGGAAAGGAAAGGAAAGGAAAGGAAAGGAAAGGAAAGGAAAGGAAAGGAAAGGAAAGGAAAGGAAAGGAAAGGAAGGGAAAGGTGCAAACTACATCTTTATAATAAGCTGATATAATTGGACCACAATCTAGCCATAGAATATTAGAAGTTGAACAGAAATAAGGAAGATCCTTCAGAAATGGGAGAGACAAATCTGAAAGTGACAGAAACTAACAGTTGAATTCTTGTACAATTTAGAACAAGAGAAAAAATATTATACCCCCCAAAAGATCTTTCTCCTGACTTATTCAGTGACCTAATTAGATCATTTAAATGAAATGTACCTCACCTGACTAACATTCATTATGTCAGGTAGATAACCATATCTCACATTCTAGAATTTGGAGAGGGGAGCGTTGAACCACCTGTTCTTATTTTGGACTAGATAAGTTTCCTGTTCATGGCAACACTTTAGTGGAGATGTCATCTCTTATTATCCCTGTCTAGTGTGGTTGCTTGGGGAAATAAAAGCATCAAAGTACAAACACTTTGCTTTGGGAGTATCTGCTGCATCAGTTTGCTTCCTTTGAATGACTTGTACAACCTTCAACATTATTTATCTCCTGATGGATATTAAGTTGTCATTTATTTTCCATACTAAATTTTGAAGTAGCAGCAACCGTAATAGTAGCATTAAAATGACAACTGTTATTGTAATTTGTTTGACCTGGAACAATAACAACAGAAACAGAAGGACACTGCTGCTGCTCCCACTCTTTCTGTAACGTCCTTATACCAGTGTTGTCCAAACTTGGCCACTTTAAGATGAGTGGACTTCAACTCCCAGAATCCCCAGCCAGCCATTCTGGCTGGGGAATTCTGGGAGTTGAAGTCCACTCATCTTAAAGTGGCCAAGTTTGGACAACACTGCCTTATACCATATATTTGACGGTCAAGTGAAGAGTTGGAAAACTCATTTTCAACAATATACAGAAATATGATACACCTGCTTCCCAGTTTGCCCATATTACACTGCTACTGTGTGAGTTGCACTGGCTCTCACTTTCTTTCCAGGTGCAATATAATGTGCTGGTTATCATCTTTAAAGCCCTGTATGGAATGAGGCCTGGTTATTGGCAGGGCTGCCTCTCAGGTCCACCAGGTCAGATAGGGTGGCATACTCCAGGTCCCTTCCCTCAAATTTTGCCATCCTTGGGACCTAGGAAACATGCCTTTTTAGTAGCACCCCTGCCCTGTGGAACATCCTTCCCCCCTGGAATTAAGCAGGCCCTCACACTTTTAGCTTTCCAGAATCCGTAAAAAGATGGTTCCTCCTCCAAGCACTGGGACACAGTGAGGTTGGAGCCTGAGGACTGTATTTGTTGATGTATTTAAGGGTGTTGGCTGGGGTGTCAGGTTCTGATTTTACATTTTGGTATGAAAACTAGAGGCATTGCAAAGGTGTGCTTGGTAAGGAATATGACAAATTATCAGAAAATAGGTAGGGCAACTTTATGCTTGGCTTTCTCAAAGTTGGATTTGGGGTTATGGAGGAAACTAAAAAGGGTAATTCATGCTTAGACTCTCTAGCTTTATCTCTATGGTTGTGTGGACAATAAATTATGTACATCTAATTTGTTTGACATTACTGAAGGCAGACGCATGATAACAAACTACAGCAAAAATAAAGCAATTTCTAGAAAAAAAGTCTCCATTGTGAATGAATGGATTGAAATGGAATGAGAAAAGAGTTTCAGAGAAAGGAATGGAATGAGAGTTAGAATGAGGATTAATTTGAGTAAGGATTGTAATCAGTAAGATTAAATAATAAACAGAGAAGATCGATCAACTATTTTTTAAAAATGCTTCTTTTCATCTGTTGGAATTCTTCTGCCTTCCAGTGTCAGTGGATGACCCAGAGTTGTCATATGTGCAGACGATGAAAAAATCCTCTAGGCAGACTTTTGCCATGCCATACATTATTTTATAAACCTCCATTATGTTGTCAGCATTATTTCTAAGCTAAATGGTCCCCAAATCTATTTTTATCCTATTAAAATCAATAAGAGTTAAACTGGCTAATAGTATACGTCCACAGAGACAACATGATGATGATGATGATGATGATGATGATGATGATGATGATGATGATGATGATGATTGGTTGCCAGATGTTTAGATTGGATTTGGCATTTCTATCCACCTATCAAGTCCTTCCCAAGGACCTGGGATAGGCAGATGTTGTCTGTTGTTAAAGGTATTGTTACAAGATACTGTATAAACTGTTCCAAGTAAAGCTGCCTTTTGCAATTGACTGATGGTGATTTTGTCAATGCCGATTGTGTTCAAGTCATGCTCCAGATGTTTTGAGATTCCACCTAAGGTGCCTATAATATTGGTATTCTCTTTGCTTTCTTTTACCACATTTGTTTTATTTCTATTTGCTGGTCTTTGTATTTTGTGTTTTTCTCCAGTTCTTTCTCTTTTATTCTGCTGTCTCCAGGTATTACAATGTCCATTATCCAAACTTTTTTGTCTTTCTTATCAACAGTTGTTAAGTCTGGGGTGTTGGTGTTGTTGCTGTTAATGCAGAATGGGAATACTGAACCCTATTTCATTAAAAAAAAATAGTCTGTGTGTATCCATAGAGAGAAAGCTTAGCCTTCCTAAAGTTATATAGGCACAGTTTCAGTACAATTTCTCCCTTTCACACACTTTCAGATTGTGTTCTTTGTAGACCAGGAATAATTTTACTGTGTCATCACTGCATATTAAAAAAAAAAAAGTGAAACCACTTTTATAAGATTACTAGTAGAGACTGCAACAGTCTATGGCAGTTGGCTGTACATTCAGTAACATGTGTCTTGCACATTTTAAGTCTTTTCTTATTCTTTCATCATTTTATGATTTCTACTCCCCTCTAATATATAGAATATTTGCAGACATAATAGCAATTCAGGACTAAAAAGAAGTGGAAGCAGTGTCAGGAGGGGCATCAATGGAAAACTAAGTGTTAAGGCTTGACATAAAAGACGGTTCTTTTTACAAACTTCTCTACCATCTATTTCTATACAGCCTTATTCTGGTCTACTTTAATATTTTATTTCTTGCTTCCATTGATGAAATTCTGCCTGATGACATGCATCCAATTATTTACATACATGCCTTCTTGAATAAAAAGTCATACAAGTGAAGAGGAAATAGATGATGGTGGGGAATGAGATTTCATTCCAGCAATGGGACAATCATATTTTTTTGGTACTTTGTCTTGAAAATCAGCTGAATCTTTACTTACCTGGGTTGACCATGTAAGGACTTCTGATCATTCATTTGTAAGGAAAGATTGGAAGTAATGCATACACACACACACACTTTTCCAGACATGAAAAATTCATGAGGCTGTAATACTTCATCATTCAAGAAAGTAAGAACCGTAACCCTGGAAATTGATTCTGTCAATATGATGTTTTTATTATTTAATAAATAAATGTAGGAAAGGAATGAATTAGAAAGTGAATCCTTTTGTAATACTTGTATCACTTAAATGAAAAGAGTATAAAATTAAAATAAACAAAATCGTATCACATCTAATTGTCCTATATAAGCCTTTTTCAGCCCAAATCTAGGAAACATGTATCTCTCAGAATACACGGTGAACAGATTCCAGTGTCTTGATATAACTGGCACTGGATTATAAATTTTCTCTGTCCAGCTTTTTGCTTTTCACTTGGGCTACCTAGGACTATGCAGAGACCACACTAACTAGTTTGGAGCTTCTATCCATTATCCCAGGGGGATGCGGTGGCACAGAGGCTTAATGACGCTGAAAGTTGCTGGCCAGAAATGGTCTACACTTCAGCGGTTCGAGCCCAGCCTTCCTGCAGCAGAGTGAGTTCCTGCTTCCTCCCCCAGTTCCTGTCAACCCAACAGTTCGAAAACTTACATGAGTAGATAAATGGGTACTCTTACTCTGGTGGGAGGAAAAATGCTGGCAGCGCCTTGCAAAAGGAGTCGGGAGTAGTTGCCGGTAGCGCGGAAGCCAGAAGCCGCGCTCACCCGAAAAAGGTGCGAAGCAGCGGAAACCCCGCCTCCTGCGCTCGCCAGCTGGGCTCTGCTCTAGGAAGGAGGCCATGGCAAACCACTTCCGAAACACCTTGCCTTGAAAACTGCAAAGGACTCGTCCAAAAGCAGTCACTGCAGTCGGTAACGACTGAGTGCAGATAAAAAAAAAAAAATCCATTATCCCAGAATTGGATTGATCCATCCATCCATCCAAAATGCAAGTCAGTCAGACTTCTCTCTATTCTCTCATGCCTGAGCATGGGACAAACTCACATGCTTATTTATTTATGAATTTATTTTCACCAAGACAGAATGAAAATCACCCCAAAGAAGTAGACAATCTGTGGTACTCCAGACATTGTAAATAACAATTCTGAGTATCCTTACAAAGCATAGCCAATGGTGTGGGATGTTGGAACTTTTTGTTTAGCTCTAAAACTAACAACTGGAGGTTGCCTAACTCATTCTGAGGAGATGAAGCATGCTACATTCTGATTTCAGATCTGTTTATTTTTAAAGTATAATTTGGTTGGGTTGGGACAGGATGGTATGAAACTGCAAGAGATAACATACCAGACTTCAGACATAAAGCGGAGGAGTTTTGCACAAAATAATGTGAATAAGGAGCGAAGATGTTCTTTCCTCGTTGTAGTGGAGCTGGAGTCAAAACCATTTTCACTGGAATGGGGAGTGGGGGGAGAAAGAGAGACAGGCGAAGGCCTTGGTTGAGAGCACTGTGCTGAAAGTGTAGGAATGTACTGTTCAAGATGGAGTAGCCAGTCCTGCATGTTTTGGCTTTTCTCCAAATTAAATAGCAAGCAAATAATCAACAGCTTCCTGTCCAAGGCAAATCTGCACTCAGAATGAAGGAAGGGATAGACTTTGGATATTATGATTGATGTCTAAAAAGTAGTTCCAACCAATGGACATAATCTCATTAACTATATGTTTCTTTCCTCTAAATTTCTAAAAAAAAAAAAAAAAAAAGTTTCATCGTTATTCTTTTTCTCACACTGGATTCCTCCCTTCCCTTTTAAGTTTCAAATTCAATCCAAGGGGAAATGAAATGAGTGAGTCAACTGTTTTGTAGAGCTGTGCATGCTTAAAGGAAAAAAAAAGGAAAAAAAAAAAGAATCAGAAATGCTTTGAGCCTCATTATTCATTAAGGCAGGTACATTTTGTTTCCAGCCTTCTGTGGAGCACTGAAAAAGCATCCTCCTGCTTTATTCAATCAAATGATTAAAGCAATGAGTCTTTAAGTGATTTAGATCATTAAAGCAGGACAACCTTAATGGAACTCTTAAAGCAGTAGGGTCTTTTTTCAGGCTCTTGTGGGCAAAAAAAAATGTTCCTGTGCCCCCCTGTGAATTTGGACTGTTGGTGCTACTGTTCTTGTCACATAAACATTATATTCTCTTTTGGTTGGAAGCTTCCATTTTACTAAAATGAAACCCCAGCCCCTGCAGAGCTATGCTATATACAAATGGTGATATTATCCCTTTTTCTGCAACCCCTTGTTTCCCTTTAAAAATAGCATTTAGCCTGATATAGAGCTCTACAAAAAGTGGAAATAGATTTACAACCCACCAGGGCTACAAAGAGGCAACCTGCTGATGTATCAGCACTTGTGTCTGTGACACCATATGTGCTAAAGGCCTTTTTACTGGAAATCCAACTTCCCAATTTGTAAATAGAGAAAATATTTGGGTAAAGTGTCACTTTTTATTTGGATAACAAAATGGATGATGGGAGCTTTGATATCTTTAAAACATCAGCACATGAGGAACAATAGTTTCTTTCCATAGAAGAAACTTTAATTAGAATTCTTGTTTAGCCTTTATGTAGCCTTAGCACTTTATCTCCTGCAAAGCATTTCGCCATATCTGGGTGGGAAAAATCCAGTGACTGCTCAGAAGGCAGCAAAATGATACAGAAAATTTTAACTTTTTGCTAATGGTTTTCTGAATTTTTGTGGAGCAGATCTGGTAGCCGCACCTGTTGCTAACAAGAAACCTCATATAGGAAATTCATAGAACCCCAAACCCAAGCATGCTCTCTTGCTGATGCTGCTTTCTCTCCATCTCATAACTTGATTCTCTTAGAAGATGAGATGCCAACAGAAATGACAGTGGTGTAGATATTTCATTTTAGATTCTGGCCTTAGAAGACGGCTTTAAATTGAGATATACATTGTCTAGGAATAGAAAATATTGGGTGGGGGATATGAATAATATATAAAGTATAATATAAAATAAAACTAATTAAAAATGACTCTATATATGCTCAACTAGTTATATACTCAACTACCTACAAAATAGATACTTTCAAACACTACTTTGTGTAAGCAGTGTCAATCTTATAAAACTGTTGTAGGTTCCCAACAATAAGTACATATCCATGCAAAATATGGAATAGCAGAGATTGTATGGCTCCCACCCTGATGAAATTCCTGAAGTCCTTGAAAACCTGGATGTTTCCACAGGCCTAGGAATAGGATAGTTGTTCAGCCCCTATCACTTTTCTTTGGTGTGTTGTGCCTGCTTTCTCTGAACATACTTTTGTGCCCTTTTCATTTCATTGATCTGTATGTTTCAAAGTATAAATCACCCAGAGTTGCTTGGAGTTGGGCAGTTGGAGGAAGAGAAGGAGAAGGAAAGTCATGAAAAAGAGATTCTGTCACCAGGAGGTTGAATTTGACCACAAAATTAAACATATATAGGTATTTTTGAAAACATGTACTCATTTTGTTGATGTGAGACTAAAAACTGAGCAAAGGACTGGAAATGTATGCTAAGTGACCTTATGACAGAGAGCATATCATTCATGTAAAGCAAATCTTGATTAAGTAGGAAATGCCACAGGTTTCTCATTCACACACACACATATGGTTTATTTGATCAAGGAATTAAGCATGTAAGTAACACATTGAAATTAAGCTTCTATATAGTGGTAAGATTATTATTGTAATAAAATGTGGTGAACTGTTACTATTTGATGGTGTTACTGGCCATACTACAGGCTATTAATCTCACAGATACATTTTTTTTTATCTACTTTAAAAAATAGGTTTGGACATAAGGCAGGACCATACAAATGCACTGTAGTTTTATTTGATTCAAACAAAGGACTTCTTGTAGTCTACTACTGAGTTTACTAGGAGATTTATGCTTGAATGAACTTAAAGTCAATACCACTAATGATGATGAGATTTTTGGAAATGGATGTGAAGTCACTGGCATATTATAGGCCACACGAACTTATTCCAGACTAACTGTCCACCACACTGGCTAGTTCCCCCTCCAATTTCTTCTGCTTTATCTCCTCTGCCCTAAATCATGGAACACAGATGGTTCAAGAACTCTACTTGCTTCCAAATTATTCTTCCACAACAAGGAAAGAAACATAAAACTATAAGAAAAGTCTTGGTAGATCTGATTAAAGCCATTTCTTCTTGCCAATATTCTACTTCCACATATGGTGGTTCATATTGTCACTTCAGCTAATACCCATTAATAAACAAATTCTTCATTAATTTGCCTAATTGTGTTTTGAAACCATCTAAGCCAGTGGGAATTACCCCATCTGATGTTTGTGACTTCTGTTGTTCTCCTTTGAATAAAGAAATATTTTATCCCTCTTGCATCAGCTGCCAATTCATCCAACACATGAGAGCTTTAAATATGACTGCATGATAAGTTTATATAAAGGACATTGAATGCTATCAGCTGTTGGATTTCCAGTCTCTTTCCTAATAACCTCAGTGATAAAGATGGCATTTTCTTCTCATTCCCACTGCATGTTGAATTGACATTTTGTTTGAGCTGTCCATCACACAGAGATAAACAAATCAGAAGAAAGAAGTCTTTCTGTCACTTGATAAATTCACATCAATTTGTTTTGTTCAGGTGTCCTTCTGAGTAGTCTTCCAGGATCAATTCTATCTGGAGCCTAAAACTGGGAATAAAAAGCAAAGCAAAACAAAACAAACAAATAAAATAAAAATGTAACAATACATCAAAGTGACTCAAGTTTTTAAACAACACATTAAAACTTGGTCACACCGAATCATATTGATCAGATTTTTTTCCCCCCACCAATAAAGAGCAAACTCATAGGCTGAGAATGCACACACATCTTCAGTCCACATATTTCTTTCTCTGAATTTTCTTTTTAGCTACACTCCAAGCTGATAAGCCCAATGTTCTTCATAAATGAATGTATTCCACAATTTGGTATAATGCCATCATGACAATGACTGCTGGATTGCCTGTAGGCTCTTTGATAGCTTTGGACTATGCTTAGGCCAAAAGCTAGTGTTGCACTGAATGTCAGTCTGAAGTCAGCTGTTCAAAGTTCTAGAATCCTACTAGATACAGATTCCGGGGCATTCCTGTACATTCTCACTTCCTCTAAGCTGAGGAGAGGATTTTTCAGGGCTAGGCATAATTGGTGCTTCTATATGGCAAGTATGCCAACATCCCTCTACCCCAGCATGCATGATCTTGCAACTCTGGGGGAAATCGATACAACCCAACATGCCCTCCTTTACTGTAAATGTATAGAAGGACCTTCAAAACAACATTATACTTCCCCTTTCACTGCAAGTGCCAGGGAGAATGGATGATTTCTATACCCACTGCCTCCTTTCAAACTCAGATCATGACATCACCCGCACAGTGCACTGTAGCAGTTAAAACTAGGCAGCCGTTAACTTTAGACTCAACCTGATAACCCAACATCCTTGGGCTGTTTTGTTTTTCTTTCCCCTTTTCCCCTCTCCTCCTCTTATATAACCCTAAGTTATTATTATAATAAACAACTAAGTAGATATTAAGTAAGCATCATCAATTAAACTCCGGGTAGAACGTTATTATTCTAGTGTATACTTCTACATATTATCACCAGATTTTTAATTATCTGGATGTCTTAATATATTAGTATTTTAATATTCTACTAGACTGTCATACAGCAATATAGCTTTGTACTTACTTATCAGTTAAGCATTGCTTGAATTCTTATTGCCTACTTTAAACAGGATCTTGTACTTCAGTTCTTACCTGCCATTTTTATTTTTCCTCCTCTTTCTCCTCTCTTTTATGTAAATTGCTCATCTACCTTTATCCCATTCCCTTTCCCCCCTTGTAATATTCTTGTTACATCTTTGTATCTACATCTGGTCATTGACCATAATAACTGATCTGACTGATTGACATTAATATTTTTAAAACTTATTTGCCTTCCCACAAACATATTAACAACAATGTGAATAACAGACCAAAATGGGACACTAGTGAACAAGCCAAATCATATGTGTCAAGGCCCCCCCCCCCAATATTACATCTCCAGCATAAGGTTGACTTCTATTCCTTCCTAACTCTCATCTGAAGTGTCCAATAAGCAGAGAAAAGGAAATTTTGATCAAGTAATCTCACCTTAAACCAAATCAATAGGATCTGCTTACTTGCTTTATATGAAATATACTCTCAAGTGTCTTTTGGTCACTGGCCTCCCCATTATATTTCCTCTGGTGTTGCCACTTGCAATGAAATCAAGTTGAATGAACAATATGCCACATCTGACATCTGAATTAACATATTAAATAAGAATTCAAAACCCTCTGTTCTTGCAAATGTATATTTAGGGATATATGCTCAAATCAGTCAGTGTCCCTTTGTAATGGTGAAGAATTAGCTATGGAAATAACAGAGAATGGTTTGCACATTTCCAGTCCAGGCTACATGGCAAGAAACATCTTTTTTTTTTAAAATACATAATCTTAAAATATGTAAAACAGTAAAACAGTCTAATTTCCAGTTATAAAGATGAATGGATTTGTACCTTAAATGAAAGAGAGAGGTGTTTGAGTATATTCAACTGAAATAATTATTGGACTTTTCAAAAGGTTCACACATTAGGCAGAGTGCATTAATTGTCTCCAAAAGTTGCTGAAGAGGTATTAAAATGCACTAGAAAACCGACTTATGTGCACTTTTTATGCCTCAGCTGCTGCTTTTTCAATGTTTTTTTTTTAAAATAAAAAGTGTAGTAATTTCTTTTCTTCTTTGAGAGTTTAACATCTCAAGCAGCACTGGAAAGCTCTGTGTAAAACTGATTTTTACCTCCTTTTCTGGGAATGTTCTTCAATATTATTTGAATTCATGCATTTGAATTCAGCAAGGTGGCATATTTAAAAGTCCTACAGTTTTTACATTTTAGTTATTCCTTCAGTGAAACAAACTGAAAGCAAAGTGCTGAACAGAGGAATTGGAAAGAAATAAAAATAAAACAAGAGCTATTTTTGGATTTGATGTACTTCAATACTGTATCAAAATATGATCTGTTGAATACTAGACTTTCTTAAACTCCAGTCTCCAAATGTTGCTCTTCACCTTTGACTATGCTGGTTATAGGTTATGAGAATTGTGAGGAGTTCCTCTAATATGCTGTGAAAGAATTCCAGTGGTGATAGAATCATTGGTTGTCCAATTTTCTGAAATATTTAAATCTAAGAAATTATCAAGGCTAGCATTGGGTGAATTAGCTAGTGTTGGTTAGCACTGGACGAATTGCTGTGGTGCAGACCTTTCAGAAATTAATGTAATAATATTAATGTAATAATGTACTAATATTAATGTAAAATAGAAAAATAGGAAAGAAAGAAAAGTAAGAATATAGTAAAGAAAAGAAATATATAAAGAAATGACTTCCCACCTTCATCACAAGTATAAACATTTTTAGTAGCTTATCACCTCCTCTTAAACTATAGCGAATGATGTCTTCTTCCCATATCCCATCTCTTATTTATAAACAAAGCCATAAAGTATCATCATTTCAGTCCTAGTGTCAGCAAAAGTTCATTAAGGGTTACCAAAGATAACAACATATCTATTTCAACCTTAATCAAATAAACCAACTTTATATTCCTTTTACTTCTAACAATCTTAATTTTTAGTCCATTCAAATAATGTCCAAGCTGGCTTTAGAAAACTGAGGAACATGAGACATTATTGCTGATGCATGCTGGATAATTGAGAAAGCCAAAGAATACCAAAAGGAAATTAATATGTACTTCATTGATTTTAGAAAGATATTTGTGTCAATCATTCCATGCTATAGAAAATACTTGGGAAAATAGGAATCTCAGAATATCTTATTGTCCTCATGCAAAACTTACACACAGTCTGTCCAGAACATCACAAAACAGATTGCCTCCATGTTACCAAAGAACTGAGATAAGGCTGTACATTTTCCCTTTATTTATTCAACATACATGCCAAATATACAGTGAAGGAAGCTGGTTTGGAAAAACATGAGTGTGGTTCTAAAACTGGAGGAAGAAATATCAGTAACTTGTAGAATGCTGATGACACTACTCTAATGTCTGAAAATGCAGATGATCTGGAATCTCTAATAAGGAAAGTCAATGATCACAATGAAAAAAAAAAAAGACTAAGATTAAATATGAAGAAGACTAATCCAATAACAGCAGGTACAACAACCAGAATTAAGAAAGAACAAAGAATTGAGAATGAAGATTCTGAAGTCGTGGATCACTTCTGTCTTTTAGGAACAACTATCAGACTATCAGACTAGTAGAATAACAAGAAAAGTCTTGGAAAAAATATTCAGATGCTTGGATGTGCCCACACCTATAAAAATCAGAATTGTGCAAGCAACAATTTTTCCTTTGACACTCTATAGAGGCGGAAGTTGGACTTTGAGGAAGCAGGATAGAAATGGTATTCATGTTTTTGAATTTTGGTGTTGGGCAAGACTCCTGAGAATACCATGGATAGCGAAGAAAATAAAAAAGAAAAACAAACAAAAAACAAAGAAGAAATCAACCCAGAGTTCTCACTTCAGGCACTAATGACCAGGCTCCAATTATAATACTTTGGACACATTATACAAAGACATAGAATTTTTGAAAAGTCCATAATGCTGGGAAAGATGGAAGGAAAGAGAAGAGGATGACTAGCAGCAAGATGGATGAACTCAATTACAGCAATAGTAGATACAGTATTGGAAGACCTGAAGGACCAGACTGGGGACAGATTGTCCTGGATAAAAACTGTCTGTGCTATCACTAAGAATCAATACTGACTTGATGGCACACAATCAATCAAAAAATCCTGCTTTCTCTTTTGCCTTTCATCAAGTAATGCTGGCAAAAACATGGAAAGGCTTGATAGAAATTACTTCCTCAGAAGATCTGTTTGTTTTCTTCCATTCCATTTTTCCATCAACAGGGTTTTCTTTTGTTTGTAAAGATTACTATATTAATATTTTAGCCTGTTTTTCTTATAAACTTAACTGACTTTTTTTTAAAAAAAATACTTTTTGTAATGCTTGCACTGCTGTTTTATATTTTATTTCTTTAAATGGAGGGGAGATATTTTTTTAATACTCCTTTGCCATTTTGCAGCATCTGTGGCTTATAAATGCTTGAATGAATGAATAAAATGGATAAGGAAAGCAATAAAATACAAGAAAGGAGGAAATGGAACAAGTTAAAATTTAAGGAATGACTACATTGCTCACATACTCTGTTTTTGTTTCCCCTAAGATACATAATCTCCTATTAGGTTATATGAGAACGTTTTGCACATCCTTTATCATTAGTTTCTTTCTCTTTCTCTCTCGCTCTCTCTTTAAAGATATTTAGAATAATCATATACAAAGTGGGTGGGGAGGAGGTCTATACTGAATAGTAACAGGTGAATAACACAAAAAGAAGCAACTACTAAGCATAGATATTATATAAGTAAAAACATTATGGAAAAACTTTCCAGTAATACATTCTCTGCTCTCTTCTCTTATTTCCCCAACTATTGACCACATCAGTTTAAATTTTGGAGTTCTTTTTACATAACCACCACATCAGCTAAAATGTTTCTTTTTGTTATCACATTTCCAACATTTATTGTTACATGATTTGTCTGCCTTGGTAATTATTGGAGTTATATACAACTGAAAAACATTTTATATCAGTTCTCCCATAAGTTATAACTTGGAATAAATTTTATAGATCTTTTTCTCCATCACTCTTCCAATTGTTGTATTATTTCTTTAAAATTTTGCATCTACTTTATCATGCAATTTTTTATCCATTCTATTTCCATGTCGTATTTCAGTAACAATTTATATATTCTCTACATCCCAATAGACTATCTAGGTTTTGTATAAGAGAGTCAAAGTGTCTCCATTATCTTAACATTCATGTGGCTCAAAACTGTTTTATGAATCAATGTGTTACATTACAACTAATAGTAAAGCGTTGTGTTTTATCAGTTTCAACTCTCATTATAAAACAGTTTGAACACTATCATTTCATTATGAATATTTTGTAAGGCTTAATGTGTCACAATGAGGTATTGAGCATGCACTGAGATTACTTTCAGTCAAAGGAAACCACATTTATTCTTTGTGAAGAAAGCATTTGAATAAAACAGATAACTCAGTTTCTTGAGGTTAATTCAAATATGCTTGCTATCCCTTCTTTAAAAAGTAATTCATCGTCAAAATGCAAGCTGGAGAGTGAAGCTGAGAACAATGGTAGTGAACAAGAGTTTCAGCTAGTCTAAAATGTGCTGATATTGTTTCTGCCCAGATAAATGGATGGGTTTTGCTACACAGAAATGCACAAGTCAGCATCAGATAATTTGCCAATCTACAGCAGCTCCCAATAATCTCAGATCTTCTAGTGAATTCATCAGTGTGGTTTGACAAGCAAGGGATAGTCATAATTGCATGATATATAGGTGAAGGAACATCAGAAAAATGGGCAACTTCTCCCAGAGATAGAAGCACACAGTATGCTTTTGCACACTAAAAAGGGATGTGCACTTTTTCTGGCAATAGCTATCACTCCTCATAAAATCTCATATTTCAGTTCCACAACCAGCAGGAGTATGGGAATGGGGATGAGACCAGGTGTCATGGCCCAGGACTCAGACTCTGAAGAAGCTGCTCTAGCTGAAATAGTGGAACATCAGCCTCAGGAGACACCAAGCCAGGAATCACCTGAAACACAGGCCCCATCCAAATAGCTGGAGTAGTCAGATGATGAGGTGTGGCCCCCAAGCCCTCAGACTCAGCAAGCAGAGCGGACAGCAGACCGAAAACACTCAATGAGGGAGTAACTATCTTAATTAAAGATAGCTGGATGCAGCCTGATTTAAGAGGCAGTCCTGATCCATGTTTCTCTGATGGAAACAACTGTCTGATCTCCTGCTCTGGCATTCCTGTATGTTCTGCTTGTGTAAAAAAAAAATTCCTGAAACTCTGGATGTTTGAACTGGCTGATGAACCTGGCTTTGCTTTCTGAACTGGACTGGATTTTGATTTCTCTTCTGTGTGTTCCTGTTCAAAACAAAACTAAACAGGCAAGCTTTCTTTCCAAGATACTCTATTTTAATCTATATTCCTCATCTGCTGTTTACTTACTCAGCCTTGAGTAAATTACTGTTATCACCTGATAACTGTGTGAGTTTGAAACCTGAAACAGGACACTAGGAGTGTCTATGATGGAGCAAAATAACAAGGTGGTAGATTTCTCGATGAGATTGAAATCCTACTCATTTGTACATGCATGCAACATTGACACATGTCTAAAGGGAGGGGGATTAAAAATGTGGATCACTTGTGCCTGCAATCATGGCCTTCCTCCACACCCTAAAGACACCCCTGTTTGAGTCAAAAGCCTAGGGTTGTAAAGGACTAATTGTATATAGTAGGTTAGATCCTAGCCTTGAGTATTCTAGTCTTTCTGTAACCCACTATAAAAAAGTCCAGAGAGAGGTCCTGTGTTCCAAAGTGGCCTCTATCTTTCCTTATTTTAGTTTTGCACCTCTTTCCCAAATCATAACCTCATCTTTTCCTAGTGTGATTCATCTGCAAATTTTGGCACAACATCATTTCTTCCTTTGCTCACAACTGATCCCTGCCCCCCAGTTATCTGATCCAAGCAAAGAGCTTGAGGGAGAATCAGAATTTAGTTATACTTCATGCTGTAACTTGAAAATATCATGTGCATATGTGAGTTTCCATGATTTGGATTTTTTTTTTAACTTGAAAAATAAAAATTGGAATGTAGTAAAGGTATATGAAAGCATACAGTAAGTAGAAAGAATAAAATTAAAAAGCATAATCATAACATAGGGGGAAAAATACATATGGCTTGATCCTATTTTGACCAAGATTTATTGTACTGTCTTCCCTTTTCACAGCTGCTAATGTCTTACTTCTTACTTGCTTTTATAGTCAATCTACAAAGCTCTGTATCTGAAGGTTGGAAGAGAGGTACCTCAAGGTAGGTATCCAATGAATTATGCTTAATTTTCTACTCTGATCATATGTTAGATTAAACGATATGCAAATGCAATCAGTGTATTGAACTGGCTAGTTATTCACCAATACCCTCACCTTTGTTCCACATCCAGATCTCTTGACTAGCATCCTCACAAAAGGTGGGCTATTTCAATATGATTTCAATTAAAGCTGCATCTATGGACACAATCTCTTTGTCTTATGTCAAAGAAAAGCAGTACTCTCCATTCTTCAACTTGACCTTCTTCCCTTGCTGTATTTGTTATCATTTTATCCTCTAGGCATCTATTGGGCTTCTTCTGTTCATATGGTTAAATATTTGTTAAAAGCCCCAATATTCCATTTCTCCATTTTCTTTCTCATTTTCTTTATAAAATAAATTTCCCTCATATGTCAATTCTTAAAAAAATAACAATCTCATAGACAGTAAATGAGAGTATAAACCATGCATCTGTGACTTACAGAGTCTAATTCCTTTAGGTATTTTTTTCTCTCTCTCTCTCATCTATCTGCCAGCTGTCAACACGCTAATATACTTGTCCCAAGAGATCAAGGAGGGGGAAAAAAAACCCCTCAGATGGAATTATATGTACATTTGATGAAGCAGAACTCTGAAAACAGAAACTGTGGTAATCCAAAGTTAAGGAACAGGCTTAGACTCTCTCTTTTTTCCCCATACTGATGAAATGATGTAGTCATGCATATCTTCATTTATTAATTCATTTTTTAAAATTTTGTTAGATATATATATAACATCTCTCTCTCTCTCTCTCTCTCTCTTCTATATATATATATAGAGAGAGAGAGAGAAAGAGGAGGGGGGAAGGAGGGAGGGAGGGAATATGAGAGAGAGAGAGAGAAAGAAAGAGAGAGAGAGAAAGAAAGAGAGAGAGAGAGAGAGAGAGAGAGAGAGATTCACATAGCCTTATTGTATGTTAGCGCTCACCAAATAAAGCTTCTACAGATTCCCGTAGTGTTGGGTCTCATTATGTCTAAATATACCTTTGGTAAGAACCTTACTGCATCCCAGTGTAATCCACCAAGATTGATAATATATAATAATGCCCCAGATAAGCAAAGTCTATGATGCGGTTTGCCCAGTCAGATTATTCTCTGCCTAATGCCATCCAAGTATATGTAGTAGTTTTTGAACTCAACATGCTTGCCATAGAGTATTTGGAATCTGAAGGGAGAGGTCAATAGTGCAGCAGAAGGATATGTTGGCAAGAGATTTATCACACTTTCTTAATCCCCATCCTATGTCTAGAACTCTAACATTCCCAAAATGAGAGCAGAAGGTCTCTTCCTCAGTTGCATTTTGACAGTATCTGAGAGATCCAATAAGACCACAGCTGTCCCAAGATATAAAGTCTAAACATTATGGGAGAATTTCAGACTTATCTCTGTTTTGCAGTTGGCTTTCCCAGAGGATATAAAATGGACTTTGGTAAATAGCCAACCTATTAGCACCTCATGCTTAGATCTTCCAGCCTTTATCCCACCACAGAAGATCAGTGCTTTAGTAGGATTGTACAGGAATGTTGTTTACTTTCTTGTGCTCTAGTTCTTAACTGAATGCACAATATACTCCGGTGTGTGTGTGTGTAATCTGTCACAAGCAATAGCTTCCAAGTATGCAATGAGCTAATAAACATGTTTACAGCTTAACAACTAATCTGCTTTCTTGAGATCTTCCTATTTTTATCTCCTATCCCACAGTCAGGTATGCATAGAAGTTTTTTTTTTTTCTTTTTACAAGCTATTTATGAAGAACTCTTTTTTATTGTTTCTTCAGCTAACTTACATGCTAAATTAAAATTTAGAATCTCAATAATGAGCTAAAAAAAGGGAGGAATATTTTTTAAAGGTGTTAATGTGAGTGACTTTTAGATTTTGCTTATATGACTAAGTATGCAGGGATGAAATGTTCAGTTTTAGCACTTCTAGATTGGCTTGGATGTAGGATTTGTGGAGAGAAAATTGCAGCAAAGAGAAATCACTACAGGAGTTTATGCAACAGTTCACTACAGTCTTATTTATTTATTTATTTATTTAATGTGTACAGACAGCACACAAGAGATTAGATTAGCAAAGCAGCCACCTCAAGATCTCACTGGTCCCCTGAGACCCCCAGGCCTGATGACAAAGCCAGGTCTTGAGGGACTTCTGGAAAGTAAGTTGGGATGGAGCTGACCTCACTTGTGTGTGTGTGTGTGTGGGGGGGGATGTTCCATATGGCAGGTGCCATGGCAGAGAAGGCAGGCCTTGTCAGGCCCACCAGATGTAATTCCCTAACAGATGGGACCTGCAGCATGCCTCTTCTGCTGGATCTGATGGGATGGGCAGATGTTATCAGGGAGACGTGGTCCCTCAGAGCTACTGGTTTTGCTCAGATTGGTATGTTAGTTTTTGAAGGTAGGCCTGGAAATAGCGATGACCCTGCAGAAAAGCAGAAGGCAACCAAGGAGTTTACCAAAGCCCACTTGCAGTATTTCCTATTTTTCTTCATGTGCCTTCAGATGTTCCACTTCCTTCCTGTCTCCTGGTGTTCTGGGGAATCATGGTAATCGTGAGGAACTCTACAGGAATCCATTGACTGACGTCATCTGAAAGGATATAAAGCAGTGACAGACGGAACTGGTAAAAGATGTCACATATGGATTCAACGGGTCAGTGAAATAAGTCAAATTAGAGAATTAGCTGTTCTATAAAACAGGATTAGGCAACCTGTGGTATTCCAGATGTTACTGAACTACAATTGCTTCATCCCTAGGAAGCATGGCCAATGTTGAGGAATTATGCAATATCTTGAGTGTAAACAATCCTTTTCCCTCTCTTACCTGGATGCCTGTATAGCCAGACTGGTGTACAACCATGCTGGAGCCTAAAGATAATAGTCTGGAACATTTCTGGTTATTTCTTTTCTTAATAACTAAATATGTAGAAATAACTGAGTAAACAAAGAAGAGGTTCCATGATTTCTACTTAGTTTAAGTATATCCCATGGAAACCTGTGAGAAAGAGGCTGGGCTCACAAGCTGTGCTAAGACAGATTGTGGTTTGTTTGGTTTAACATATTGTGTGAACTTAGCCATTATAGTTTATGCATTATGGTTCATAGCTTAGCATACCTTATGAGTTGTTGCTTATTCAATCAAACCTGTTTAAACCAACCATGTCATAGCACAATAAGTAAATCTCAGTCATGCTCATGTTCTTTCAGGTTCATTGTGGTTTTTCACAGCTAGACACATATGCGTCAGAATTTAAAATGAGTTAGACAACTTTGGGTGATCTTAGACAGGATCAGACCTGAATAATCCATGGCTGGAAGGCCACTAACAAATACCAGAGCTACAGACTGGGGAGGGTTTTTCTAAAAAAAAAAAAAATTGTGATAGTTAGGACAAATAACCTCTGTAGTACTACCACAACCACCACTACCACCACCCAAGAGAAATCCTACATTAATGTGCTCATGAAGTCACTAGCAGTTGATTGTATAACAAGCAAATATCAGGGTGACCTTAAAAATGTTTTTGCATAAAGTTGCAGAGATTTTTAAATGTATTTATAAGTCAGAAAAGTTTAGATTGAAATGAGTGATTCAGATTCAGCTGCAGTTGAAATTTTGCTCTACTGTTCAATACAAACAAACAAAACAACCCTGTATCTATTATTCCCCTTCGTGGATCACTGCCTTGTCGTGGCGAAGGGGCTTGCGTAACTCAGTGAAGCCATGAGCTATACCGTGCAGGGCCACCCAAGACGGACAGGTCATGACAGAGAGTTCTGACAAAATGTGGTCCACTGGAGAAGGAAATGGCAACCCACTCCAGTATCCTTGCCAAGAAAACCCCATGGACAATGTTAAAAGGTTAAAAGATATGATGCCGGAAGGTGAGCCCCTCAGGTCGGAAGGTGTCCAATATGCTACTGGGGAAGAGCGGAGGGCAATTCCAAGTAGCTCCAGAAAGAGTGAAGCAGCTGGGCCAAAGCCAAAAGGACGTTCAGCTGTGGATGTATCTGGAAGCGAAAAGAAGGTCCGATGCTGTAAAGAACAATATTATATAGGTACCTGGAATGTAAGATCTATGAACCAAGGCAAGCTGGATGTGGTCAAACATGAGATGACAAGATTGAACGTCGACATCTTGGGAATCAGCGAATTGAAATGGACGGGAATGGGTGAATTTAATTCAGGTGACCATTATATCTACTACTGTGGGCAAGAAACCCTTAGAAGAAATGGAGTTGCACTCATAGTCAATAAGAGAGTGGGAAAGGCAGTAATGGGGTACAACCTCAAAAACGACAGAATGATCTCAGTGCGTATCCAAGGCAAACCATTCAATATCACAGTCATCCAAGTCTATGCCCCAACCACTGATGATGAAGAAGCTGAAGTTGACCGCTTCTATGAAGACCTACAACACCTTCTAGAACTAGCACCAAAAAAAGATGTCCTTTTCATCATAGGGGATTGGAATGCTAAAGTAGGAAGTCAAGGAGTAATCGGAATAACAGGCAAGTTTGGCCTTGGAGTACAAAATGAAGCAGGGCAAAGGCTAATAGAGTTCTGTCAAGAGAACAAGCTAGTCATAGCAAACACTCTTTTCCAACAACACAAGAGATGACTCTACACATGGACATCACCAGATGGTCAATACCGAAACCAGATTGATTATATACTTTGCAGCCAAAGATGGAGAAGCTCTATACAGACAGCAAAAACAAGACCAGGAGTTGACTGTGGCTCAGATCATGAGCTTCTTACTGCAAAATTTAGGCTTAAATTGAAGAATGTAGGGAAAACCACTAGACCACTCAGGTATGACTTAGATCATATTCCTTGTGAGTACACAGTGAAGGTGATGAATAGATTTAGAGGATCAGATTTGGTAGACAGAGTGCCTGAAGAACTATGGACGGAGGTCCGTAACATTGTACAGGAGGCAGCAACTAAAACCATCCCAAAGAAAAAGAAATGCAAGAAAGCAAAATGGCTGTCTGATGAGGCTTTACAAACAGCTGTGGAAAGAAGGAATGCGAAAAGCAAGGGTGAAAGGGAAAGATATAAGCAACTGAATGCAGATTTCCAGAGAATAGCAAGGAGAGATAAGAAGGCCTTCTTAAATGAACAATGCAAAGAAATTGAGGAAAACAATAGAATGGGGAAGACTAGAGATCTCTACAAGAAAATTGGAGATATGAAAGGAACGTTTAGTGCAAAGATGGGCATGATAAAGGACAAAAAAGGCAGGGACCTAACAGAAGCAGAAGAGATTAAGAAGCAGTGGCAAGAATACACAGAAGAACTATACAAGAAAGATCTTAATGTCCCTGATGTCCACGCTGGTGTGATCACTGACCTTGAGCCAGACATCCTACAGAGTGAAGTCAAGTGGGCCTTAGGAAGCATTGCTAACAACAAAGCTAGTGGAGATGACAGTATTCCAGCTGAGTTATTTAAAATACTAAAAGATGATGGTGTTAAAGTGCTGCACTCAATATGCCAGCAAGTTTGGAAAACGCAACAGTGGCCACGGGATTGGAAAAGGTCAGTTTATGTTCCAATTCCAAAGAAGGGCAACACCAAAGAATGTTCAAACTATCGCACAATTGCACTCATTTCACATGCTAGCAAGGTTATGCTCAAAATCCTACAAGCTAGGCTTCAGCAATACATGAACCGAGAACTACCGGATGTACAAGCTGGGTTTTGAAGAGGCAGAGGAACTAGAGATCAAATCGCCAACATTCGCTGGATCATGGAGAAAGCACGAGAGTTCTAGAAAAATATCTACTTCTGCTTCATTGACTATGCAAAAGCCTTTGATTGTGTGGATCACAACAAACTGTGGCAAATTCTTAAAGAGATGGGAGTACCAGACCACCTTACCTGTCTCCTGAGAAATCTGTATGAGGGCCAAGAAGCAACAGTTAGAACCGGTCATGGAACAACCGATTGGTTCAAAATAGGGAAAGGTGTACGACAAGGCTGTATACTGTCACCCTGCTTATTTAACTTATATGCAGAGTACATCATGAGAAATGCCAGGCTGGAAGAATCACAAGCCGGAATCAAGATTGCAGGGAGAATCATCAACAACCTCAGATATGCGGACGATACCACCCTAATGGCAGAAAGTGAAGAAGAACTAAAGAGCCTCTTGATGAGGGTGAAAGAGGAGAGTGCAAAAGCTGGCTTGAAACTCAACATTAAAAAAACTAAGATCATGACATCTGGACCCATCAGTTCCTGGCAAATAGAAGGGGTAGAAATGGAAGCAGTAACAGACTTCATTTATTTGGGTTCCAAGATCACCGCAGACGGAGACTGCAGCCATGAAATTAAAAGACGCTTGCTTCTTGGGAGGAAAGCTATAGCAAGCTTAGATAGCATATTAAAAAGCAGAGACGTCACCTTGCCGACAAAGATCCGCATAGTCAAAGCTATGGTTTTTCCAGTAGTAATGTATGGCTGTGAGAGCTTGACCATAAAAAGGCCGAGCGCTGAAGAATTGATGCCTTTGAACTGTGGTGCTGGAGAAGACTCTTGAGAGTCCCCTGGACTGCTAGGAGGTCAAACCAGTCAATCTTAAAGGAAATCAACCCTGATTGCTCATTGGAAGGATCGATAATGAAGCTCAAGCTCAGATACTTTGGTCACCTAATGCGAAGAGAGATCTCTTTGGAGAAGACCCTGATGCTGGGAAAGATTGAAGGCAAAAGGAGAAGAGGACGGCAGAGGATGAGATGGTTAGATAGCATCACTGAAGCAATGAGCATGAAACTGAGCAAACTCAGGGAGGCAGTGAAGGACAGGAAGGCCTGGCGCAATATGGTTCATGGGGTCACGAAGAGTCGGACACGACTTAACGACTAAACAACAACAACAATCTATTATTGGTTGTATATATAGTGGCATATAACCTCATACTTAAATTGTTACAATGAAGTCTATTCTTGTGCTTGATCCAAGGGTTTCAACTGGTGGAGCAGATGGGCTGCTAGCTGAGACACCTGGCTGTCTACATATTACACTTCTGTTAAAGCAACTGCACTTGGTTGTACCAAGACAGGTTTTAAAGTTCTTATGACATATTAGGCAGCCTTAAAGAGTTGAAGTAAGGATGAAAACAAGGTGATACTGGATGAAGTCTCATGAATATACCAAAATCCATCTCAAGTCACAGGTTACAAAACAAAAATATTACCAATGATCTTCAACATTATGATTAAAGTTGACCTTCCTCATATTCTATTCTCTCATTGATGCTAATTTTGAAGCACAGAATAGAAGTAGACAATATTCAGCAATACCTTTCTTTCTAGAAAGTAAGCATCTGTCCCTATTCACTTAATAAACACCTGAACCTCTAGTGCAGCATTCTTCAACTTGGGCACCATTCAGATGGATGGACTTTACCTCTCAGCGTTCTCAGAAATGGGCATACTGGCTGGTGAATTCTGGGAGTTGAATATCACATCTCTTGAGGTAATTTCCTCACCCAGATTAAGGAAGTATCATTAGTATGAGTAACAACCTAACTTCAATGTGCAGAATGGCTGTGTATGTATAATACTCATGTCCCTTCTGGGTCCTGAAATTGAAGTGAAGAGAATATTATAGACTGGGGCTTCCCATAGCACCAATCCTGTTATTAAACTACAAGTTATTAAACAGGGGTTGTGGTCCAGAAATCTAAACATGAAACTATAACTAATAAACATGACAATGCATTAAATAATATTTGAGATAAATAGTACACAGGGCAATCAAATAGCAAGCACTTGACAATTTATGGGGAATTCAGAACAAAGAATATTTGAGGCTGGTATATAAGATTTAAGAAGCAGTTAATAATTAGCACATTATCCAATTTAATGAGAAAAAGGCAAGGAGTTAAATTACTTTCTTGATACATTCAGCAAGGTTTTGGAGACACCTTTTGATTAACAAAAGAAGTTCCAAGGATGAATTGTTGGAAAACATAAAAATGCTCTGGAAAAGAAAAAAAAAGGGGGGAGAGGGGAGGGGAATGGCCTGTAAAGAGTTCGTGGATCTCGTAACATTACCTTGCGCCAATATTGTTTTGCTACTGTACATCTGTCATTATTTTACCAAGATCCAGCAATTAGCAGAGCAAATGGGAAGAGTTGAAGATGTTGTTTGTCCAATCTTTATTTGGAAAGGTCATCACTGGGTCATTTTAGAATTATTTTTTTCCTATGTTTCTACTAGAATTGTTTTCCACAGGGGATTATTGAAGGCACATTGATTTCTTTCAAACAAGGAGATACTTTATTGTGGAAGTGAAGTGTTCCCTGCAATCAGCATTTTTGGCCTGCTGGCTTGACCATGGTATTGTGCAAAACACTGAAGGAAATTGAGGGTCCAGTGTAACAGGGGAGCAAATCATTTAAATGGTTGTTTAACTTAGAGCTCCATGTAAATGCTGGTAGCTAATAGAAGCGAATATATGTAGCTCGGGGTTGAACTGTGGAGTCCTTGGGGTTCTCTGAGCATGGTTGTTTTCTTGAAAATGTTTCATTATCTGGCTTGGTAACATCTTCAGTGTTAGAATGAAATGGGGTTCATACAACATCTTCCAAGCACTCAATCTACTGCAACACAGCCAACACAAGCTATGAAAAGGATAACACTGCCATACATCAGAAACGTCTCAGAAAGTACCAACAGACTATTACAACCACACGGCATCTCCATAGCATACAAACCAACTAAAGCCTTCCAAAACATCTTAAGCAAACCAAAAGGCCCAGTAGCCCAACAAGAAAAAAACAGGAGTCATCTATTCAACATGCAGTGTAAGGAATGTAACAATGTAGGATAGACAGGCAGAAGGCTTGCAGAGCACATCCATGAACACCAACTATCAGTCAGAAGATATGATGAAAACTCCCTAATTTCACAACTCATGGACAGACCTAACCATAGTTTCAACTGGGAAACTGTCATTATCTCAGACCAAGCTAAATCCAAAAATGCAAGGGAGTTCTTGGAAGCTTTGCATTCAGACAAGGCAGCCATCAACAGGCACATAGAGATAAACAACATCTACACACTATTCAAAAGAAACAATAGAAAGGAAAACAAAAGAGCAGAACATCTCTTCACCAGCAATCATCACCCAGATAAGCAGAAAATAACACCAAGATTATCACCAGACATACAATCAAGCAGTAAACAAAACCCTAATCAAGGAACTACCAGAGGGAAAAAATAAAACAAAACCCAAGCCCCCAGCAACACTGGCAGAACATGCTACAGTATATAAACACAGAGCAAACCCCATTTCATTCTAGCACTTAAGATGTTACCCAGCTGGGTAACAAAACATTTTCAAGAAAACAACCAAGCTCAGAGAACCCCAAGGACTCCACACTGGTAGCTGTTAGCATCATGTTGCCTTTCTGTCCCCAAACCATATTTTCTTTCTTTGTAAATACTACGAGAGAAACTAGTAGAGATATATGAAAGTAATATTAGGCTATATCAGGGAAATATATTTTAAAAAATGAGGAACCCTTGGGAGATGTTTTTAAGGAATTTCAGGAAAGCCAAATAATTCAATAAGATTAGAAGTATTAATGTGGTGCAGAATTACATATACATAGGAAAAATACAACAGTGAATAATTCATGCTTACTGTATCCCCAAATCTCATTGATTCCAGTCAGGCATTTGGAGACAACAGGATTAGCCACATGAGGTAACCATTCTGATATATTTGCTAATAGAAAGATGTTATGTGCATCCAATGGGCAAGCATTTTATAGATGAAATGAATTGCAGCCTAGTTTTATTATATTAAACACCATAATAAAGCTCATAATGAGATTTATACATGACTGATTCAATTGAGGACCTCCTGCTATAATCAGCATTAAATTGAAGGTGCTTAGTTCAGTGGTTGGTGAGTTATGAAGGTTCTTAGTTTAGTGAAAGTATTAAGTATTACTTAAAATGGAGGACAGGTGTTATTTTGGATAATAACATTTGTCTTGTGCATCTCTCTTATGCTACTCTTCTACACTCACAGTATCATACTGTCAGCTAATTGTATGGTCCCTTACAGAAAATTAATGAGAGTTTACATACTTTATGGTAGTAGTCATAATGGATATAGGAAGTTGCCAGGTTCAGAGGCAGTATAAATTCCAATGTGGGGAATCAACAAAGAGAGAAAGCTGTTGCTTTCATGTCTTGCCAGTAAGGCACATGGTTGACGACTGAGGAAGATAACACCTTGCATTATATGGACCAGACCAACCAGAGCTCTTCTAATGTTCTCACCAAAAAACATCCTGGACCTAATAAACTATCTATTCTCTGTGTTCTTTCTCCTTCATGTTTTTGTGTTGATCTCATCTGTTTAATAAACATGTATGTCCCCGTAAAAGTAGCCTGCTTCATTCAAATAGGTCTGGGGGGTAATCTGTCATTTTCAAATGTGGACCTTCATTCAGGAAAAAAATAGAGTGCTGGAAATATTTGCTGTCTACAGTTTACAAAGAGATAAAATCTGCTTCAGAGTTTACTTCCTTCAATTATTTAACTAAGAAAATGGCCAAGATTTAGCCACTGCCATGTAACCAATCCCATTTTTATCACCTCTCTCCCCAACAACTAACTGGCTAGAATTTCTCTAGAGGAACGCAAGATTCAGCCTGAGACTAGAAGCTGCTAGTGCTATGACAGTGCAGGCCTACTAGTAGTAAATTCTATAGAGAGAAATAAACAGAACAGGTTGGTTTAATAAATCTAGAGGCAGCAAGTTGCAGAAGGGCTCTTTCATAAATCATCATCATCAACAGATCTCCATCTAAACAATTATCCAGTAAGCAGTTGCATTATAAACTAGACAGACAAACCATTGAAGATATTTAAATCTGTTAGCAAAACTGATAAGCAATGACTTGTTAAAAATCTGAGATAATTATTTTTGTAACATAAAAAAATACACAATTAGACTATTACAAGCCTGCTCTCCTTAATCATGGATTTCTAGAAGAAAACTTTTATGAAAGATGGATAAAGGTCTTCTTTTATCCTTTATAATATGGTGATTCTGGTTTATGTTAACCTTTATAATACTCACATTTTAAATATTTATCACAAACGACATAGACGTATGTATGCAGAGTTGTAATTCTCACTTTAATTTTGATTCATCTTTGTATATAGGAAAAACAATTGCATGGAATTTAAACAGCATGCATTCATATATTCTACTGTATTTATCTTTAAAATGATTATAACTGATGACAGATTCAGAGAGAAACTTTGAATTAGTTATTTTGTAGTTATATAGAAGTGCTGTAGTGCATATAATAGAAACCTCATTGTCTCCAGTTATTGGGACACAAAGTCTGAGAACAACATAGTCTTCTTCTTCTGCTGGAGGTTTTCCTGCTGGAAATATCACTGAGAATTGCATAGGTTGGAATATCACAGAAGACACTGCTAATGGCAAACCTATGCTTAATAATCTTCTCCTTTGTCCTCAGTCTAACTAGCGTAATTTGCCTTTGTCTCCTAAATTACACCATACATTTCTCTCACCAACAGTAGACAATAATGGGAACCAGAGGAAAAGAAACCCATAATATGATGATGGCAATCTTTTCAAATACTAGGTATCACTGCACTATTTTGCTTGATGACCATCCAGATATAATCTCTCTCTCTGTCTTTCTTTCTCAAGTCTCACATGTTCCTGAAATTTTACAAGGTTACAATGATCACATCCTAGAGATTTCACATGAATGTAATTTCAGCATTCCTGCCTAAAATCTCATGAAATTTAGTAATTTCCTGAAATTTCAGGTATTTATGTTTAAAAAATAAAAATTTTCAAAATACAAACTTTGGGGTTTCACAACTTTTAGCTAATTGACTGAAGGTCAAATTAAAATTATATGTCCTAGGCTGTGACCCTGCAATGTGAGGGTGCCAGAACATGGGAGATATTGTTGTTGTTTAGTCGTTAAGTCGTGTCCGACTCTTTGTGACCCCATGAACCATATTGCGCCAGGCCTTCCTGTCCTTCACTGCCTCCCTGAGTTTGCTCAGTTTCATGCTCATTGCTTCAGTGATGCTATCTAACCATCTCATCCTCTGCCATCCTCTTCTCCTTTTGCCTTCAATCTTTCCCAGCATCAGGGTCTTCTCCAAAGAGATCTCTCTTCGCATTAGGTGACCAAAGTATCTGAGCTTGAGCTTCATTATCGATCCTTCCAATGAGCAATCAGGGTTGATTTCCTTTAAGATTGACTGGTTTGACCTCCTAGCAGTCCAGGGGACTCTCAAGAGTCTTCTCCAGCACCACAGTTCAAAGATAATTTAACATGAAGCTGTTATTCTTGGCAGCCCTGTGTTACTTATTATGTTTATTTCATGGAATGTGAGAAGTTTACAGTAAACTTAGCCCCTAAAGCAGAGAATACCACTTCTCCATGTTTTAGCATAATTTGCTGGATTTCCTTATGTACATATGTATAAATTTGCAGGTCTTGTTAGCCTTAATTTAGAAATAACTTTAAATTCAGTCCCTTTCACCAACACCACCTAGTGCAGGATGGATAATGCAACTATGGTAGTGATTTACTTTCAGGAAAAATCATTGAGAAAGCCAGTGACAAGTTAAGATATCCAGGTCCCAAATTTAATGATTGGAATATCTGATCTGTTTCACTGTAGTAGGATTAGCATGCTGCCTGTCTGCCATTATGCATGAGATAAGAGACCAATTAAATAGAAAATATACAACAGGAATACATGGACAGCTGTCACAGTTGAGGTGGGATGGAGAATCATTGGTGACACTAAATAATTTAGATATGATAGTGGCAGCTTGGGCATTCACAGAGGAATATAAGGGCTGCCTATGGTCCATATACCACATGTTGCTGATCTCTGGGTGTCTTTGTGTGTATTGTATACATAAATATTGTTGCTTGGTCAGAAATAAGTTTCTTTCCAGCATAAAATACAGAGACTTCTATTTCTCCTTTCTCCACAGAGAATTTGGTTGCAAAATTTATGTAAAGGCATGGCTTAGGAATCATTTCCTAGTTTAGCATACCGGGCAAAACAACTGTGGATGTTGTATTGCCATCTCATATTCATATTTTGTATTCAGTGTCTAGGGCAAAATAAATAAGAATGCTTCTTTTATTTTATTGGAAAGGTACTTCACTTTATTTGCTTGTTTTATTTTTTAAATTTGTCTCCTTTCGAAAGCTGATTTTTCCAAGGCAGCTTACAAAGGCCATATAAAATTCTAAATAACTGAAATATACAATAGAACACAACACAAAATTATAAAACACCAGAAGCAGTAATTAAAGTATTCTAAATGTTTATAAACAGGAAATTCGCTTAAGATAAACATGCTAATTGATGAAAATGCCTGAGAGAATAATAGTGTCTTTGCTTGCAATTGAACAGGCAACAAAATTGGCATGAAATATATCTCACTGGGAAGAACATTTTAGCATTGGGACTACTAGTGAAAAAAAAAAAAAAACCACTTCAGGATTCATTATGGAAGGCACCTGCAGCTAAGTCTCTGAAGATAATCCAGTTATGGGTAGGAACATTCTGGTGTTATGACCTGAAATTATGAATGGTTTTATAGATCAATAACTGCACTTTGAACTGCAACTGAAAACTGAGTCAATGAAGATCATAAAAAGCTGGCATGATGTGTCTGTATTAGGGCTATGCAAAGCAACAAAGATTCACCAATGAAGCTGCCCAAACTGGAGTTCCCTTGGCATGCACTGAAGGTTTTCCCTACTCATCATTCATCTGCTCCACATGTGCTGTCTGAACCTGCTTGCCAAAACTCTTTCTGACTCTATTCTAGCTGACTAAAATTCTGCAACCCCTAACTAAAACCAGAGCCTTGTCTAGCAGCTCTGCTATACACTTCAACAGTTCTTTCTTTCTTTCTTTCTTTCTTTCTTTCTTTCTTTCTTTCTTTCTTTCTTTCTTTCTTTCTTTCTTTCTTTTCCTTCCTTCCTTCCTTCCTTCCTTCCTTCCTTCCTTCCTTCCTTCCTTCCTTCCTTCCTTCCTTCCTTCCTTCCTTCCTTCCTTCCTTCCTTCTTTCTTTTCTTTTCTTTTCTTTTCTTTTCTTTTCTTTTCTTTTCTTTCTTGGGTTGCTGTTACTGTATTCCCATTTACTTGTTTTTTATCTTGTTCTTCATTTTGTGAGCCACTCTGAGTCAAGCAGCATCCAGATCAAATCAATCAACCAATAAATACATAAAATAAATATATGTCTCTCTCCAGCATTGGCTAGCCAATGTTTTTACTCTTCACATCACAAAGAGGCAAGCCAGTGAGGCTACTTTGCCTTTCACCCGTCTGACCCCTCTAGTATTCAATGGTCAAAACTCATGGCTATCACATCTTGTTGCTTCTGCTCTCAGAGAGGCCAGGCAGGTAGCACAACCAGTTTCCCACTTGGGAATACACTGACCAAAAGCTTGGTCTTGGAGAGGCCAGAGGGACCATCACATGAAGGTTGTCTTTCCCTGGACTGGTGACAAAAGCTCTGGGAACACCAAATGAGGATTAAGTCTGAGCACCTCCATTGTATGATGTGAATCCTCCATAAACCTATATTGGTGTAGCCCAGCCCGAGAGTTCCTTCAGCTAGCTCTGTAGAAGAAGACTGATCTCAACTTTCTCCAGCACTTGCTGAAAAAGGCTCTTCTCAGCCTCCTTTTGGGGTGAAAGCTGTAAAATAGGCTAAGAAGGGCTCTGAAACAGGCCAAAGTGAAATGACCATGTCTCTTCACTTTAGTTTTAGAAGTGAGGTGCCTCTGTTGCATTGTGAAGCAGCTTCAAGGAAATGCTTTGTTTTGCCAATGTGAAGCACTTCTTACACAGCCCAAGTTCTCAGTGCCAAGTTCCAGGAAGTAAACTTGTTGCAGAATATATACAAACTGACATTTCTGGATTATCTTCAAGAGCAATCCACACATTAAGCATTGCAGCAATCTAAGCAGGGAGTTTCTAGGACATGGAATACCATGCCAAGGGTCTCTCTATCCAAGTAGAGCTGTTATTGGGACCCTCAGTTTGGTAGAAGTTACTTCATAACAGAGAACACTTGTGCCTTTAATGATGAAGATGGATCCAGAAGTAATTCTAGGCCAGTGCTTCTCAGTCTTGGTAACTTTAAGATATGTGGATGTTAATTCCCAGAATTCCCCAGCCAGTTGGCTGGGGAATTTGGGAGTTGAAGTTCACGCAGCTTAAAGTTGCCAAGATTGAGAAACACTGCTCTATGACTCTGATCCTTTCAGAACACCATTCACCTGGACAGATAAACCATGCACAAAAGGTTTCAAAATAATAACTTGGTAACTTGATATCAATGTTGTTTCAGTATTCATATGTTTCTGAATATGAAAGAGCATATGTGGTAGCCGATCTGCAGCACCAGCATGGCAGCTCCATACTGCTACCTTGCTTACTATCATAAAGTATCTTAGTATGTCATAGGGTAACTTCTCTGCTTAGGTATACAAATGAAATGCAAATAAATCCAATACAGATACCTATCAAAATAGATATGACAAAGAAGAGAACCTCTCTTTAGTTTGTCTTTACTAGCAAGTGAGAAAATATTGTGTGTATGTCAAAAAGTAGATATTAATCAAAATTAATATCCACACACATTCCCGTACCTTGATTTTTCTTTGCTGAGAAATACAATATCAGATGATAGCATTTGGGTGTTTTTATAATGACTTCCTTTTAGATGTATTGTGTTTAATTTGTTCTTGATTTGCATTTTTATTAAGTCATTCTGAGAATACTTGATAATGAAGAGGGCCTAATAAGTTTGATTATGGAATTGAAAGAGCTAAGAATACAGTGTATTACAAACAGATTACATTTTACAGGAACTCCTCCATATGTGAATGTTTGTCTGGTACATAAACATTCATTTGTTGTTTCTTAAAACCATCTCTAACTTTATAGCAGAGCAAGAATGCCCTGTTGGTAGAATTTAATTATATTTTAATGTCAGTGATTGCCTTCCTTTAGATTTTGTATGCAATATGTAAATACATTAAGGCTGTTCCAAAACTTCTTGCTTTGCTTGTTTTAGGAAAAAGAGACAACAGTAGCAAAAAAGCTAAAAAGCAAGACAAAAACAACTTTGTGATGTAATTAATAATGAATTTAATTCCCTTCCCCCTCCAAAAATAAATTTCTAAAACGTACATAGGTAGATATTTACTTACTTACCATCTTTATATAGCTGAGACATAATGTGAAAGTTCTTGGCAAAAAAACAACATGAAATTTGTAAGTGAATGAATACAAAAAAATTAAACAATCAAATCAAAGCAACCCTTCAAAGCTTTGCACAGCCCTACTACTTCATATATAAAAATCATGGTTCCAAACACACTTTGGTAAGTTAAATAAGACAGTGTCAAAACCCATGATTTCCATATGAAACTTTGCCAGACTCTCAGTGTTCATAAAAGGGTGTGATGAATCTAGCTTCCCCCAACCTTTCATCAAGTCAGATCTTTGAACAAAGAATATATTGAAACACAGGCAGACTGAAAATACACAAATATACGTATAGTCGATTTCTTTGAATGACTTTCCCTAGAATTCATCCTCATGTTAAACAGATACTGAAGGCATCGTTTGGAAAATATCTGATCAAATTACTAATAAATGTAGGTACATGTTTTATGTCTGTTTTTCCAAGGATTGGGAGAGAGTTCCAGTTTCTTCAATGTTAGGCTTCTCTTGACAAACACTAGAATTGGAAGCAGATGCAAGCAGACATTCAAGGATGCAAATCTGTGCTGTGAAGGTTTGTTGTTCAGAGCAAGACACAAAGCAAATGAGATCTGGTTTCAATTTGTTTGCTCTGGCCTTGCTGGAATTCTCATAGCCAGCACTGCAATTTTGACAGATTCTCCTATAAGTATTAGAAAAAAATAGAATGAGATCAGTAGAATTACATAAATGTTCGCTCAATTTGGATCAAATCAGAGTGTCATATTGATCCAACATAACAAATTTATAGATTAGCTTCATTCATTGAATCAAACTGAACACACCCAAATTTAAACTCTTTCAGAAGCTTTTTGTTCATTGTACATGTGTTTTAATAATCCCAATTAAATTAAGTCTGATTTGGAGGTTTATATAGCTTCAAATCAAATCAGATCAGATCAATTTTCTGAACCATGTTAAATATTTCATTTGAATTGGACCTGATTTGCACACCCCTAGTGATTGCTCTGAGTGGCATGGATTTCCATTTTAGCCTATTGAATGCCAAAAGACTTTTCATTATTGTGATCACCTGAGTTGGCCTGATGTTGATTTTAGGCTAAAAAAAAGCATTTGAACATATTAAATTGTCAAATGGTTTTTGTTCAAGATGTAAAAGAATTAACTAGACTTTTTTAAATTAATGAAGTATACAGTATATGTATCATTTCCTGGATTTTTGTTTTTTAAATACTTGTTTAAATAGCTTATTGTACAAAGTTATATATTTATATGATTGTAACTATTATTTTGGGAGGGGGGAAGGTGAGAACTTAAAATATTTTGAGTCATATTATTCTGTAAGTAAACACTCATTCCATGTAAGCAACTTGATTCTCAACATTGCCTTGATCAATTTGACATTTCATGAATGATAAGTGTTAGTCTTTCTTGAAGTTTTGATGGTACTGGCATATGTCAGAAGTCACGGTCTCCATATTCTTGGATATTCTTGACATTATCACAACACGTTATCTTTTTTCCCATTTCTTCAATTGCTGAGCAGCAAGCACTAATCAAGTCCCATTTTGTTTTCACACTAGTATTGGAATAAATTCCTAGTGAATACTTGGGAGTAAATAAAACCTTCTGACTGTAGAAGGGTTTTCTTCTGAACTAAATTCCACCAAGTCATACTAAAAAGAACTAATCTAATCACCAGTCCTTCAGTCTTAGCAGTGATCATCATCTCCACTCGTTTGGAGATGTCTTAGCTCACCATTCCTCACTTATAAGCCCCTTAATATATTTTCATGTTTAGTGGTGTGGGATGGAAAACTTTTCCCCACATTACTGATGATGAAACTTTCCTCATGCAAAAATATAGTACTCTAAAGCTATGCATTGGTACAGCTTCAGGGCATATGCCAGGTCTGCACTACATATTATTTACTAAGTCCACCAGTCATTCATCATGGCATGCCAAATCTTATTTTCAACCCTACTTAGACAACAATAACTACAATAGGCTTTCCATCATGTCAGGGTCCATTATGCATAACTGGTGGGCTTTGTCTTTGCTGGATGGATTACATAATTCATAGAATATAAAGTGCTATAAAAAATAAAAAGTGTTACTAATTCAGATTTTACCAAATGGAATGTTACCTATTCTTAGGGATCCAGTATTCAGCATCCTATAAAAATTAATCATCATCATTATGATCATCTCTTTTCTACTTCACAGCTTAGTAACTGAGTTGGATAACTGAGCATCATCAAAAAGATAAAACATTATTATGTATAACATTAATATATGTATAGATACACATTTAGAAATAGTGACTGTGATTTAAATAAAAATATTATATATCTCACTCCAGAGGGAGAAAATGCAACCAGGTAATTTGGATGTCTGTTCAGGTGGTAACTGTTGATAGAAATCTTTAAGGTTCATTCTCATGGGTTTTTAAATACTTCTATCTTAAATTTGGATTCAGTTTAGAAAATCTTTCAAACGGTGGAAGCCTTCAAAACGAAGATTGCTTAATAATAATGTATTAGACACAAGGACTCAGGAGAAGTGGAAAAAAAAACATATTGGGGATTTTAGGTTCTATGCTGCAAATGAATATTTATGTGTGTTGGGTGATGCCTGACAATCCTTTGAAGTCTAAGAAAATAAAAAGGTGGAATGATGTGAAGCTAATTCAGAAACACAACCTAAATCCATAGGTGGCTCCTGAAAGCTTTGAATGTGGCCTCAGATTTCTAAAACCTGTTACAGAATTAGTGCTGTACAAGATTGCCAATGAACTCCTCCTCCTCCTCCTCCTCCCCCCCCCCCCCCAGTTTGGAGGAGAACAGGCAAGCCTAAAGCGCATGAACAAAATAGGAATATCACCCAAATTCTCTTTGTAATTTTAGGGAAAGTCATATTATGTATACAGTTCACCTCGGATGCTTGGAAGAAGAACAAAAACTTCCTTGCAATGTTTTCTTTTCTATTCTTCTGTTTACAATGATCCCTTATCCATCACACAATGTTGCATGAACAGACAATTCTTGTAAAGGAGGAAGATGGTGATGAGAAATAGTTTAAAGTGATCCTTCTCTGCTTGTTCTGAAGAGAATAGAATAACATACAAATGCTGGGGTCTTGATTGCCCTTAATTACACAAAACTGTCATTTTTTAATGTGATAGAGGAGGAAGATGATCAAATAAACAATTGAAAAGTAATTAGCAATCTATAATTAAAATTAAAGGCAAATTAAATCCAATTTCATTTTGTCCTGGCTCCACCCATTCTTTGTAGAATGCAGTCTTTATTATCCCATTTAAAAACCAAGCAGAGCTCTCAGCCCAAAGTTGCCAATTTCTGCACCATATATATGTATGTATGTATGCATGTATGTATGTATGTATACAGTGGTACCTCGGGATACAAATGCCTCTACTAACGAACTTTTTGGGTTACGACCAGCTTCGGCCGCAAAAATTTACCTCGATGTTCGAACACTGCCTCGGGGTACAATCATTTTTCTGCTCTGACACGTGGTCCGTGGCCATTTTCCCTCCCCTGACACGTGGTCCGTGGCTGTTTTCCCGCTGCGCCGCACGGCGCCCGGCCGTTCTCCCGCCGTGCCACGCCCGGCCGTTCTCCCGCCATGCCGCGCTCGGCCGTTCTCCCGCCGCGGCGCACCGCACCGCGCCCAGCCTTTTTCCCACCACGCCACGCGGCGCCCGGCCATTCTCCCGCCCCTGACGCGTGGTCCGTGGATGCCAGAATGGATTAACGCTAATTACATTGAACCTTATGGGAAAATTTGCTTTGGGGTGCGACCAAATTCGGAGGGCGGAATGGATTAACCAGATTTACATTGAACCCTATGGGGAAATTTGCGTCGGGTTACGACCAACTCGGGATACACCCAGAGCCACGGAACGCATTAAGTTCGTATCCTGAGGTACCACTGTATTAGATACTGCCCATCTCACAAAAAGTGACTCTGGGTGGTTCACAATAAAACAGCAATAAATATTAAACTACAATAAAAACAATATAAAATACAATAAAAATATAATAAAATAAAATAATATTCATTGAGAGATGACTTTCACTTGCTGAATCTCAAATTATACAGGACTTTGCTACGTTGTACCCAACATTTATTCAGGATTTTGTTTTTCCCCCTCTTTTTCCTATAAATGTTATTATGAAAATAACAAAGGAGCCTTGTTTTATTATAGTAATTTCATTAAAAATTATAATTAAAAAGATAAAAACTAATACAAACTAAAAAATAAAATAAAAAGTGCAGAAAAGAAGAAAAATAGAAAAGAAAGAAAAAATAAAAATATAGTAAAGAAAGAAGAAAATAAATATTTATGTATTTATTAAATTTATATGCCACCCATCTCCCCCAGAGGGTGACTCTGGGTGGCTCACAATTAAAGTAAAACCCAAAAACAGTTAAAGATATAAATATCCACATTAATTTAGTTAAAAAGTCAAACTATATAAAAACAGCATATATATAAAAAGACTAAAAACATTCAAGTTGGTGGGAGGGTAGAATCAATTACCTCACAAGCCAATTCCAATGGTGCAAGCCCCCAGGCCATCTGGCATAGCCAAGATTTCACACTCTTCCTGAAGGCTGTGAGAGTGGGGGCACATTGCACCTCAGGTGGTAAGTTTTTCCACAGAGCAGGGGCCATGGCAGAAAAGGCCCTCTTCCTAGACCCTACCAGTTGAAATTCCTTGACTGGTGGGATCCACAACATGCCCCTTCTGCCAGACTGAGTGGGGCAGGCTGATATAATGGGGGTGAGATGGCTCCTCAGATAACCTGATCCTGTGCCATGAAGGGCTTTAAAGTAATAACCATCACCTTGAATTGGACCTGGACAATGGGCAACCAATGCAGCTCACGTAACAGAGGTGTTATATGGGCCCCCTAGGGGCATTCAGAACTGTCCATACCACTGCATGTTGCACCAGCTGTAGTTTCTGGATACTCTTCAAGGATAGCTCCATGTAGAGCACATTGAAGTAATCCAACCGGGAGGTGACCAGGACATGAGTGACCATGCGGACAGCCTCTCAATCCAGGAAGGGGGATAATTGGCACACAACACAAAATTGTGCAAAGGCTCTCCTAGCCACAACTGCCACCTGCTCTTTGAGGAAGAGTCGTGAGTCTAGGAGGACCCCCAGATTACTCACCAGGTCTGTCTGGGGTAGTGCAACCCTGTCAAGAAACAAAGATGATAAACTCCTAGATCTTGAGGCTCCCTATACCCACAGCCACTCTATCTTACCAGAGTTCAGTTGAAGCCCGTTGTCCTCCATCCAGGCCCCTATAGCCTCCAGGCACAGTGAAAGGCTGTACTACAGCATCACTTAGGTCACCAGGGATGGAGATATATAGTTGAGTATCATCAGCATACTGATGATACCTCATCCCTTGGTGCCAGATGATATCACCCAATGGTTTCATGTTGATGTTAAATAGGAGAAGTCTCCCAGAGGTCTAATGCTGCCAGAGACCACTGTCTTGCAGTCTCCTTGTGAGAAGCAACTGTATGGAGCACTTGTGGGAGATCTCAAGTCCTCTCCTTGTCCCGAGGAATTATGAAGAGCCAGTCCATTTGCCAACTCTTCATTTTGCCACAGTTGTTGGCTCCACTTTTTGTGGAGCCATCTTCAGTTCACCATTTTTTCCCCAGAAGTTCTGAAAATAACAAAGGAGCTTTCATGTGCTCTTGACCAACACATTTTAGAAATAACATAGCAACCCAGTGAACAAATAGCAGGAGATAAGTATATATTTCCAATTTACTAGTTGCAAAGAATTGTTCTTAGTAGGCAATTTGTTGAGAGGCCTTGGAGAATTCTATTATTTATAGCAGTATTGCAATTCATTTATATTTTATACAGACCTTGGAAATTTTATTCCCATTTGTCCAAAAGAAAAAAAGAAAATTACAACCAAATAAAATGCACACCCAGGTACCTCCTGTTAGCTATACAATCTGGATAATCATCATATGTGCCCACAAATACATACCTACATTGACTAAAGAAATATAATTAGCACCAAACTAGACTGATGGGATTTGCAACAATAATAATATTTAACATAATATCAAAGTATATACATCTGGTGAAAGGAAGGTTAATTAATTAATTGATTTCTAGGCTGCCGAACTCCAAAAGAAGACTGAGCAGTTTCTCTAAATTAAAAAAAGAAAAGACATTACAGAAAAACAACAGCAGTGTGGTTACATTTCGCATAGTAAATAATATTATGGATACAATTTTGACTCAGTGGATGACATGTTGAAAAGTCCCATTCCGCTTCACTCAGGCTTGCAATTTATTACCTCCTTTCTGTTACTTTGCAGGATAGCTTGGCTAATGGAAGGCAATCATGGGAGATGTAACCAGAAGATCTATACCATATAAAGTTGCTTATCCCCACTTTAAGGAAACAGCCTCTAATGTAATAAAAGCTCACATGTGCTTGTGCTTGGAAAATTGGATATCACAAACCAAAAAAATCTAACACTCTCTTTTTCATGCTGTTCTTGTTTGATTTTCAGGTTCAGGGTAGTCCATTCAGCATTCTTTCATCAGCTGGTGCTAGTGCTATAGCCCAAGAATAGTTTTATCATGCTATGGCTGCATTTGCCTAACGTGCTTGACTTTGAACCTAGAAAATGAGTTAATTCAGTATCTAACAATATACTGATTAAATAGCTAAGCTGGCCCATCACAGTGAGCTACCAAAACCAGCAAACAACCTCCACCCCCCAAAAAACACCCAAAATTGAGACTAAACAGACTTAGCATGTTGAGTGAATGCAACTGCATGGACCACTGCAAACCCAGCTGATGAGCATTGTATTTTGATTGTCTTTTACTTTGCATTACAACTTTAGTATGGTTGGCACAGAGATGGAACTAATTATTTATTTATTCAATTTGTTTAGCTGCCCATCTCAACATCCAAGATACTTTAGAAAATATTGCCTATTTACAAGAAGCTCTAGTGATAAAGAAGGATGGATTTAAACCACCACTCCAGTCATAAAACTATAGGAATTGAGGTAATACCCACTGAAATATGGCAAGTAACAGAAGAAGAATCAGTAAGGTTCTAGCCAAACTATGCCAGTAAATCTGGAGAACACCACATTGGAAGAGGTCAGTCTGCATACCAGTACCAAAGAAAGGAGACTTAACAGAGTGTGCAGACTATCATACAATATCTTTAACTTCACACACTAGCAAAATAATGTTTACAAGCATGCAACACAGATTACAGCCCTACGTGGAAACTGAGATGCCAGTTTTTCAAGCTGGCTTTAGAAAAGGCTAAGGAAGCCATTTGTCTTTGCCCGCTGCTTCTTTTCTATAAAATGCTTCTTGAACCAACAAAAGTATTTTGGGGCATAGCCTGGGTTTGTATCTATTCCATATTCATAATATGGCATTCCTAATATAATGATTTTAAAGTCTAGATTTACTTTAAATTTATCATACCATAAAAAACAATGTCACCCAAGCCTTGGTATGGTTAACATATCAAGATTTGTTTGTACAGGAAAATGGAGAACTTAAGATGAAATCAAGAGAACAATAGACTGCAGAAGGATTTACTTTTCAATGGTTTTCATATGTACAATTAAGGGAGAGGTTTAATATGAATAAAACCTTACCAGATATAGAACAGCATGTAACAGTTTGAAAGGGAATTACGTACAAATAATGATCATGTCATTGCTAAAATGCATAAATTTTACACATTTATTGTGGAGATTTGAAATGGAAGAAGAACAAGTTAAAAAGTACATGATTAAATGGGCTAAGAATTTTGGTTACAACATACAGATGGACCAGGGGGAAAGGAGGTGGTTAAAAGTACTGAAATTCACATTGTTTAATAATTTAAGAGAGAATTTCTATAAAATGATACACCATTGGTATATGTCACCAGAGGGACTATCTAACATGTGTAAAGGTACTTCTAATTGTTGCTGGAAATGTGAAAATTATGAAGGGACATTTTAACCATGTGTGGTGGACTTGCGAAAAAGCAAAACAAACAGACAAACAAACCTTGATGCAGATATATACAATGATGGAGAGAATTTTAAAACTTAATATTCAGTTAAAACCAGAGCTTTTTTTTACTAGGACTTTATGGGTAGTCAACTAGAAAAGACTCATGGATGATCGGTTTTATATATGGTAATTGCAGTGAGGCTACCATACGCACAGAGATGGAAAAATACAGAAATACAATGGAGGAGTGGACTGTGAAGATAGTAGAACTTGCTGAAATGGCTAAACTGACTTGTCTGATTAGGGAAGGAACATATCGTTACTTTTACAAAAGAATGGAAACCCTTTACGAACTTTTTGCTGAAAATGGACAAAAATGAATTGGTGATTTTGGGATTTACTGGTTAAAAAAGGTTGACGATGGAGAAGGGAACCATGATATCTAATTTGGGAGGGTGGAAATGGTAATAACCATACTTATAACTGCTACAAAGAAGATAGGATGTTGCTTCTTTAGATATTTTTCTTTTTCTTTCTCTTTTTTTCTCTTTCATTGACTTTTACAGTTTTTCACTTTTTCTTTTATCTTTTCATATCTTTTTCTTTCTTCTAATTTTCTTTTTATGTGTGTATAGTATGATAAAGTTAAAGTATAGGGTGTGTGTGTGTGTCTGAGGAAGGAGAAACGTTATTGCTGATGCATGCTGAATAATTAAGAAAAGCCAAAGCATATCAAAAATAAGTCAATATGTGTTTTATTAGTTATAAAAAGTTATTCAATTTTTTCAATCATGTTGCACATGGAATGTGTTTAGGAAAATGGAAATCCCAGAACATCTCACTGTCTTTGATGAGAAACTTATACACAAGACAGGAAGCCACAGTCCAGTCACAGATGGTGAAACAGACAAGTTGGAAAAGGAGACAAGACTATATACTCTGTCCTTTATTTATTCAGCCTATATGCTGAATGTGAGTCAGTTTACTGTAGTGGTTAAGGCATCAGGCTAGACACTGGGAGACTAGGAGTTGTAGCCCTGCCTTAGGCACAAAGCTATCTGGGTGACCTTGGGCCAGTCACTCTCTCTCAGCCCTAGGAAGAAGGCAATGGCAAACCACTTCTAAAATCTTGCCAACTGCAGGGACTTGTCCAGGCAGTCACCAGAAGTCAACACTGATTTGAAGAGACCAATAAATAAATACATATTGCTGAATATGAATACACACACACACACACACACACACATATACAGACAGAAGCTGGATTGGATGAAGATGAGTGTGTTTTTAAAACTGGAGTAAGAAACACCTATAACCTGCATTATGCTGATAACACTACTTTGATGGCTGAAAATGCAGATAATCTGGAAGCTCTAGTAATGGTCAAGAAGCACAATGAAAAAACAAAACAGGACTGAGATTGAATATATGCACCAAATGACAATAGATAGAGCAACCAGTCTTAGCATTGACAATTAAGAGATGGAAGTAGTGGGTGGTTTCTGCCTTTTAGGATTGATTATCAACAATAAAGGAACCATCCGTCAACAAATATGTCACTGACTACCACTTGATAAGGTAACAATGAAGGCCTTGGAAAACAAATTCAGATGCTGTGACATGTCTAAACCTACAAATGTCATCATGTAGGGAATGATTTTCAGTGTGACACTCTACGGAAGTGAAAGTTGGACTTGAAGGAGGAGGATAGAAAGAGGATTGAAGCTTTTGAACTCTAGTGATGGAGAATACCCATGAATAGTTGAGAAAACAAACAAATGGGTCACAGAAAAGTTAATCCTGAGTTCTCATTCATGGCACAAATGATCAGACTCGAATTATTATATTTGGATTCATTATGCAAAGACCTAGCTCTCTTTAAAAGTCCCTAATGCTGGGACTCGTAGAAGAAAAGAAAACAGGACACCCAGCAGCTAGGTGGATGGACTCATTTGAAATGACAATAGTTTCACCGTTGGAAGACCTGAAGGGCCAGATTGGATATAGATTCTCCTAGAGAAAAATCTATCTATGTGGTTGCTAAGAGTTAACATTGGATGCATGGATGAATAAATGGATAGAGATAGATAGATAGATAGATAGATAGATAGATAGATAGATAGATAGATAGATAGATAGATAGATAGATAGATGATCGATAATTCATATCATACAGAAGACAAAACTTTGCTCCAAGGGCATTACAATAATTTCCAGCATACTTGATCTGTAGTGACATAGTCACCAATGAAAAAGGGAAAATGTTCACATGATCCCTTCTCCACAAACTTTGTGTGTGTTTGTGCATTCACTTGAACACAATGGCAGTTATTCCTATCATGTTTCCACTATATTTTGCCCAAAATAAAATAGATTGTGATGTTTTCCTATTTTTGGTATAATGCTTTCATTTCCCTTATTTCATTCAAATACCTTGTAAGGGAACCTTTGCTTCCTATTCAAGTTTCTATTATGTAATAAGTATTACATAAATTCACTTTCCACTAAAGTTGAAAAGAATTACATAAACCAAAACATAATGAAAAAGAAAGAAGTATGGTATTGTGTATGTATGTATGTGTATATATACACACACACACTCACGTACATATATACATACTGTGTGTGTGTGTGTGTGTGTGTGTGTGTATAACAAAATTTCAAACACAATCTTTTCTTCAGGGAATTGTGAGTGTTAGAAATAACATTTTTTATCATATGTACATAAAAAAACTATAAATGAAAAAACACCTCAAGAACATATTAATCAGGATAAAACAATATTTTCTATACTAAAAATAAATAAATCAAAGGAATGTACAGTTATATTTTTGAAACCATCCCTATCTCTGTGAGTCAAATGGTTCTGCCTTCAGAGGATTGCGTACTGCAGTATTACTTGCATTCTCACCAATTGACTTGCCAAGCTGAACTCAAATATGGAAGTTTTTTGTTTTTTTTTTTAACTTCAAGCAAGCCAATGTAGACTTGACTGTAGTTTTTGGAACTGCTATTCTGGTTTAGCTAACTCAGCAAAAAAAGATTTTACCACAAAGTGTCTGTATTGGCAGTATAGTGCAGAAGAACATCCTATTCACATCTATCACACAAATATCACATTCAGTCCTACCATTCATTAAGCAGGCAACTGATGTAAAGATCCTGATCCAAAATGATAATGATGGCATATATTAAGGGAGTAATTTGAAAACTGAAACCAACTCCCTCTGTATATTGCAACAGAGTACCTGGCTTTGCTTATCAGATTCTCATTGCTATTTGTGGCAGAGAAAAAGAAATATCCTTTAAGGTCTACCATCAGTAGTTAGTGAAGAACTGAAATTTAAAAATATATTCATGGGATAAAAAGGTAACTCAGGCCTATAGATTCTATGACAATCAGTAAAAAGACCAGGCTTTTTCTTCCTATATTGCCTCTTAGATGGGTCCGTCACTCAAATAAATATATTAATTCTCATGCACACACTCTCTTTTTCAAACACACACCCACACACCCACATTGGATGATCATGATATGTATCTCTATCATCTATCTTAGAAGCATCTATTCTTGCAATCTTCTAGAATGGATGAAATTGTCCACTCCAGGAACAGCTTGATGACATGATCACTTTTTTTCACACAAATCATGTCTTAATATTGATGATTTCTGGGTAAGGACCATGTGCTGCCTCCTAATAAAGTTATGCTGATGTTAAGAGATACATTAAATTTCTGTCATATTCAGCATTATCATTGCAAAATGTTGCTTTATATTGCTATTAGGTTCTTGGAAGCTGTGGTTCTTTTGATCTTAGCTATTCTACTACAGATTTATTAAGCAGCTACAGAGTCTCCACAAAACTAGTGAAAACACATCAAAGGCAGTTCTGTTTCTGTGGATTAATTTAGAATTATAGCAGTCAGTCTACAAGTCTAATGACCCCACTATCATACTAACATATGCTTATTATTAAAAGGGCTACTGAAACCTAAAGGGGGGGGGGTGAATTGGTTTCCTATCCAACTTATACCAATTGTTTCCAGTAACTACAAGATTTTCTGCCAAGCATATTAAAAAAAAAAAGTCCATAATGACATGTGGGATAATAATTTATGAGTATAAAAGAAGGTAGCTCATGCTGAGAAAAGATCCATCTTGACTATGCTAATTTTCCCCATCACTGGGAATGTAAAAGAGTAACATAAATCAAAATCAAGATCATCTCAAGTGGAAAGGAAACTGTGAGAATGCTGAAGACTAGATAGCAATGTTTTATGGTAAACAGGTCAAAGAAGTGATAAACAAAACAAAAAATATGGACTTATATCAGACAATAGGAATGATCCACACACAGATTCAAGTGTAGTAAAGAAACCTGATGCTTGGGCTGATTAAACTATTTCCATTGGATTATGCTCAGAAAAGTTTGCTTCACCAAAAGTTTATATGCTTTGTGATATAAAAAGTAGTAATGCCATCTTTTTTGTTGTTGTTAAACCAACATTTTAAGCTAGATGTGAAAGATTCTATTCATCAGTACAAATCTTGTAATCCTAAAATTCATCTAAATTGAAGCTTGTAACAAGTTATAAACCATGAGGAACAAGTCATGGAAATGTGGTTATGGATTTCATGTTTCCTAGTTGGAATGGAAGAAGGCCATCACCTTATAGCAATCATAGTTTAAAAATAAGGGGAAAAAATGGAGTGTTTTGTCAAATCTGACTATGGTTTTCAGGAACATAGAATAGCTCCAGATAATTAACAGTCTCATCTTAATTGCTGTGAAAAAGATACAAGGTTCAGAGGCAGTCATAATTATAGCTTTCATTTCAGCATAAATTGTGAAACTAAGTATTTTTGAGATAGACCTTTCATCAGGAAGAATGAGACTTTCCTGCCTACTTGGAGTTGTCTGAGGAAAGGAGAGTGGAGATGTATGAAGGGACCTCTGTTTGCTTCTTTTGGGGAAATGAGTGCAAAGATGGACCCTAGCTTAGGGCTCAAGAATTTGAGATGGCTACTGCACTTCCCCTTTTTAAGAAGCATTCACAACAAACAACAATAAAGATAATTGTTTAATCTAACTAGGCATTAATTTTGACTCATCTGGAGAAATAAGCTGCAGGAGATTCTGTCTCAGAGTCCAAATGTTTGTTTCATGGATAACATAAGCATACTGTGGATTGCTTGGTAGACTAACCATTAATTAAATATATAACAAGTCAGGTATTGTCAAGAACTACAAATTCATTTTCTTTGGGTCTGTTAAACTCTTTCCAGGCTGTGATTAACATGAGGATGTAATCTCTCTCCATGTCAAGAAATAGAGGGCTTGTATTTATAATTCTAGAAGTTAGGTTTATCAAATTGTATCCCATTCTTGTGTCAAAGGCTACAATCCAAATTCTCTCAGGTGATCTTCATAAAATTGTTTGATAAACCTCATCTACACTTGATTTAAACTCAGTCTGATTTGTTCTCATCATCATTAAGCCCGCTTTCATACTACTACAACAATTACAGATGCCATTTCATTTGCATGCACTTTAAGGATGTTTGTACATGTTGAAGCAGTTTAATGAGGATTTAATGCATTCCAGAGAATGGTGTTTGGGGATTTCAAAAGCCCAACTGTCACAAGTACTATATTTTATTGATATTAAATTAAGAGCAGCTCTCAGCAGTATCCAAATACTTCTAGTTGCACATAAAATGCTCCTTCTGATGTATGCTGTTTGTTTCTTAACAAGACATCTGAGTAGCATAAATTTGGAATTTTACTACTTTCTTTTCACTGGTTTTTTAATATAATTTGGACAGCAAAAACCCTCGTAAGATACCACTTTTGGGTCATATAAAACACAATACAATAGAAACAACATTTTAAGGAGACAGAATGAAATGCAGATGGATACACTTGCCAGCTTCTGCAGATATAGCATAACTAGTATTGGTTGTACACCGTTCTAAGTAATGAAGGTGATTTGGGGGGGGGAGGGTTGTCAAGGTAAAACCCCAATATATCTTCCCAAGGAAAACAAAGCACTACATGATGTTAAATTAGGCAATTACCCCCTGCCCAAATATACTTTCCCAGAAAAACTAAAGTGTCAGTTTAATCATAAAACATTAGAAGGCCAAAGAACGTTGATAGGCTGGGAAAACATACCAAGAGCAAACATAGATTCTGGGAACAAGAGACAGTTTGATAAAGCCCATAACAGTAACTTTCTAGAAGGAAAGTTTGTCCATGAAACGTTGCCTCTATTCTTTCAAAACCCTGTTGTCTTTGTAGTCCATTACCTCATAGGTACACCTTAAATGACTCACTGACCTCACTAGATTCAGAATGTGTTATATTCAATCAAATACTTACTGCTGTATCCAATCACATACAAACTCTAATTTGCATAAATCTATACAGAGGGACTGCAACCCCTCCCCTCTTGAGGCCTGTTTTTGCCTCTAGCACTGTCAAATAAGCCAATTTGTGCTTCAAACTAACAGACTACTGTTTAGGCTAGCATGTTAAATGAACCTAGCTATAGAATACATCTAAGCTGAATTCAACAAATGTTGAAAGAAGGTATGCAGAGACATCAGGATAAATTCAGCTCATAATACAACCCACAATTAACATAGAATTTCAGAAAGTTCTACTACATGTGTAGATTTCCTTCCAACAGAGTTAGCTGCAAAATCCTTGACATGCTAACATACTATAAAATATTTTAATGCACAACATTTATGTATAAAGGGTTAACTATGTGGACAAGCATGCTTCTTAGTCCCCATAGTGGTACAGCTCACATTGGGATGGCCATGAGGTCCAACTGATGGGCATCAAGAACTTTCAGGTTTTATTGATAGGAAACTAGAAGTAGAAACTTGGCTTGATATTGAGAAAAAGTGTGACTGCTTGGCAGCTCTGTGGCATATATAAATGACATGAAAGAAAACATAATAATGGAGTGGGGAAAAAGGACAAAACAATAGAGGAAAAAAGGTACAACTGACTAATGAGTAGGAAGTTCTATCAACAGCAAACAAACAAAAAAGAGTTAGGAAGTTCACTGCTTAGAGTAGAATACTTAGACTGTCCATATCTTGGAAGGGGGGGATGGAATTCAAAATCTTTATTTCAAAAGTATAGAAAGAAAAGCTATTGGTCCTTGGGAATTACAGCAGACCAAATACTCTGATAAGAATATGCACAATAAGCATGATAATATAAGCAAAACCTAGCTGAATCATTTTAGGGGTTCTACTTCTACAGAGTCCCCTTCTTTATGGTCAAGATGGTATTCAAAATAGGTCAAAATAGAAGAAGATACATACATATATTTCAGCCAGTCTAACATAAAGTGAAATGATCAAAACATTTCAAAAGGAACATCATTTTGTAGTAGTAGTAGTAGTAGTAGTAGTAGTAGTAGTAGTAGAGAAGTGAGCATGTATCCTATCATAGTCAAAATGATACAGTCCAGAGGGAGAGATCAACAGACTTAGAATAACCACAAACTCAGTAAAAGTATAATTCTGCCCCACAGGAATTCTTTAGTATTTTCACTTTCTATTGAATGTTGGGGAAAAAAAAGTGTGTGCATGTGTGTGTGTGTGTGTGTGCGTGTGAAACTTAATGGTAAAAGAAAATGGATTTGAGTATCCTGGGGTTAATGGCATCTTAAACAGGAGCATGCCAATTTATTGCAGAGGCTCCATAACACATAAAATATTTTAAAAGTATATTGAGAGGAAAGACAAAAAGAGAAAAACAATCTTAAAACTTGCAATGGAAATTGTATATCTCCAGACCCATTTCCATTTTGGACTGAATCTTTTGAAAACCATTGGGTCCTCTGCTAGTCTTTAAGTTGCATTAGAAAGAACCATTAATCCTATATTTCCAATCCTAGCAATTATTCCCCCTTCATGGATCACTGCCTTGTCATGGTGAAGCCATGAGTAACTCAGTGAAGCCATGAGCTATGCCTTGGAGGGCCACCCAAGATGGATAGGTCATGACAGAGAGTTCTGACAAAATGTGGTCCACTGGAAAAGGAAATGGCAACCCACTCCAGGATCCTTCCCAAGAAAACCCCATGGACAATGTCAAAAGGATAAAAGATATGACCCCAGAAGATGAGCCCCTCAGGTTGGAAGGTGTCCAATATGCTACTGGGGAAGAGCAGAAGGCAATTCCAAGTAGCTCCAGAAAGTGTGAAGCGGCTGGGCCAAAGCCGAAAGGACATTCAGCTGTGGATGTATCTGGAAGTGAAAAGAAGGTCCGATGCTGTTAAGAACAATATTGTATAGGTACCTGGAATGTAAGATCAATCAACCAAGGCAAGCTTTGTCAAACATGAGATGAAAAGATTGAACATCGACATCTTGGGAATCAGCGAACTAAAATGGATGGGATGGGTGAATTTATATCTACTACTGTGGGCAAGAAATCCTTAGAAGAAATGGAATAGCACTTATAGTCAATAAGAGAGTGGGAAAGGAAGTAATGGGGTACAACCTCAAAAATGACAGAATGATCTCAGTGCGAATCCAAGGCAAACCATTCAACATCACAGTAATCCAAGTCTATGCCCCAACCACTGATGCTGAAGAAACTGAAGTTGACTGGTTCTATGAAGACCTACAATACCTTCTAGAACTAGCACCAAAAAAAAGATGTCCTTTTCATCATAGGGGTTTGGAATGCTAAAGTAGGAAGGCAAGGAATAATCGGAATAACAGGCAAGTTTGGCCTTGGAGTACAAAATGAAGCAGGGCAAAGACTAATAGAGTTCTGTCAAGAGAACAAGCTAGTCATAGCAAACACTCTTTTCCAACAAGAGATGACTCTACACATGGACATCACCAGATGGTCAATACCGAAACCAGATTGATTACATACTTTGCAGCCAAAGATGGAGAAGCTCTATACAGACAGCAAAAACAAGACCAGGAGCTGACTGGCTCAGATCATGAGCTTCTTACTGCAAAATTTAGGCTTAAATTGAAGAACATAGGGAAAACCACTAGACCACTCAGGTATGACTTAGATCATATTCCTTGTGAGTACACAGTGAAGCTGATGAATAGATTTAGAGGATTAGATTTGGTAGACAGAGTACCTGAAGAACTATGGACGGAGGTCCGTAACATTGTATAGGAGGTAGCAACTAAAACCATCCCAAAGAAAAGAGAAATGCAAGAAAGCAAAATGGCTGTCTGATGAGGCTTTACAAATAGCTGTGGAAAGAAGGAATGCAAAAAGCAAGGGTGAAAGGGAAAAATATAACCAACTGAATGCAGATTTCCAGAGAATAGCAAGGAGAGATAAGAAACCCTTCTTAAATGAACAATGCAAAGAAATCAAGGAAGACAACAGAATGGGGAAGACTAGAGATCTCTTCAAGAAAATTGGAGATATCAGAGGAACGTTTAGTGCAAAAATGGGCATGACAAAAAAGGCAGGGATCTAACAGAAGCAGAAGAGATTAAGAAGAGGTGGCAAGAATACACAGAAGAACTATACAAGAAAGATCTTAATGTCCCTGATGTCCATGCTGTAGTCACTGACCTTGAGCTGGACACCCTAGACAGTGAAGTCAAGTGGGTCTTCGGAAGCATAACTAACAACAAAGCTAGAGGAGATGACAGTATTCCAACTGAGTCATTTTAAATACTAAAAGATAATCCTGTTAAAGTGTTGCACTCAACATGCCAGCAAGTTTGAAAAATGCAACAGTGGCCACAGGATTGGAAAAGGTCAGTTTACGTTCCAATTCCAAAGAAGGGCAATGCCAAAGAATGCTCAAACTATCACACAATTGCGCCAATTTCACATGCTAGCAAGCTTATGATCAAAATCCTACAAGCTAGGCTTCAGCAGTACGTGAACCAAGAACTACTGGATGTACAAACTGGGTTTTGAAGAGGCAGAGGAACTAGAGATCAAATTGCCAACATTTTCTGGATCATGGAGAAAGCATGAGAGTTCCAGAAAAACATCTACTTCTGCTTCATTGACTATGCAAAAGCCTTTGATTGTGTGGATCACAACAAACTGTGGCAAATTCTTAAAGAGATTGTGGTACCAGACCACCTTACCTATCTCCTGAGAAATCTGTATGTGGGCCAAGAAGCAACAGTTAGAACTGGTCATGGAACAACCAATTGGTTCAAAATAGGGAAAGGAGTATGACAAGGCTGTATACTGTCACCCTGCTTATTTAACTTATATGCAGAGTACATCATGAGAAATGTCAGGCTGGAAGAATCACAAGCCGGAATCAAGATTGCAGGGAGAATCATCAACAACCTCAGATATGCGGACGATACCACCCTAATGGCAGAAAGTGAAGAAGAACTAAACAGCCTCTTGATGAGGGTGAAAGAGGAGAGTACAAAAGCTGGCTTGAAACTCAACTTTAAAAAAACTAAGATCATGGCATCTGGACCCATCAGTTCCTGGCAAATAGAAAGGGTAGAAATGGAAGTAGTAACAGACTTCATTTATTTGGGCTCCACGATCACCGCAGATGGAGACTGCAGCCATGAAATTAAAAGACGCTTGCTCCTTGGGAGGAAAGCTATGGCAAACCTAGATAGCATATTAAAAACCAGAGACGTCACCTTGCCGACAAAGATCCGCATAGTCAAAGCTATGGTTTTTCCAGTAGTAATGTATGGCTGTGACACCTGGACCATAAAGAAGGCTGAGCACCGAAGAATTGATGCCTTTGAACTGTGGTATTGGAGAAGACTCTTAAGAGTCCCCTGGACTGCTAGGAGGTCAAACCAGTCAATCTTAAAGGAAATCAACCCTGATTGCTCATTGGAAGGATTGATAATGAAGCTCAAGCTCAGATACTTTGGTCACCTAATGCGAAGAGAGGATTCTTTGGAAAAGATCCTGATGCTGGGAAAGATTGAAGACAAAAGGAGAACAGGACGGCAGAGGATGAGATGGTTAGATAGCATCACTGAAGCATGAAACTGAGCAAACTCAGGGAGGCAGTGAAGGACAGGAAGGCCTGGCGCGACATAGTTCATGGGATCATGAAGTGTTGGACACGACTTAATGACTGAACAAGCAATTACTCATCATATTTGGCTATCTACTGGATTCTTCTGAAAACTGCCAGAGAAAGTGTGATAATGCTTTAAAAGTACACTAATCTAGCTAAGCTTCCTTCTTTTGTTTACCTAATACAAGTGAATAATGATTATGTAATATGTTTGCCTTGCAATATGTTTTCACCTCAGAATATTTTGAAAGTGTAATTGTTCGCAGCTGCTTAGCAATGATGGACAGTTGATCTTAATTGCTAATCAAGCATCTGGGAGGGCCCTTTGCTGTACTTTAAAAGGTTTATTCAATTATTTCTGACGAGAGAGGTTAAAGTACTATTAACCATCGTTAAAGGCAATAGATTAATGTCAATTAAATGGAAAGACCCTTGACAAATATGTTTTAAGCCAAATTTTACTTCAAGCATTTCTTTGTTTTCTTCCTCTTCTTCCCCACTTAAATCATAATTTTGCTCATATGAAGGTATGAGAAAATCTCTAGGTATAGCATTAGTACACTTAACCTTATTTACCAGTCCTTTGAGAAAGGCCAGGCCAAGAAACAGGCATGGTAAGGATTCTAGGAATGCTCTTGAATCTTGAAAATCTGTCAGAGTTTCTCTCTGTTGCATCATACCCTAAACAAAATCAAGGCAGGGTTATTTTGAGCTTCTCACATTTCCCACTTTCCCAGGACTGCGTAAACTTTTCTGCAAGCCCTTTTCTTCCCTCCCCAACAACTCACTCATGCTTTCTCTATCCCCAAAGTCCACTGTAAATACACCATTATTTTCAGAACAGTTGAATCACTCAATGGCACAAACACAACTGAAATTAAAAAATGGGTTTCCTCATGAAGTCACAGTACAGATGATATCTAACTGACTTTGCCTCATTAAAAACAAACAAGCAGGGTCAGAACTGGTTAGTACCCACTTCTGAATGGAAGACCACCAAAAGAGCCTAGGACTATAGGCAAAACTGGGAAGTTGGTGGGGAGAAAATCCTGGAAGAAGGCAGTGGCAAGCTATATCTCTATTATTGCCAAGAAAAGAATTTGACCATATCTCTATAGTTACCAAGAGTCAATTCAAGAGAAATTTTACCTTTGTGGCTGGTCACAAATGACTTTTTGGGGGATGGTGGATGATCAAATACTATCTCATGAACCTGTTATCTTCTAAGAGAGATCCAGAGTTTCAACAGCCAATCTATATTGAATCCCTAAGGATACATCCTTATAGTTAGGAAAACAGAAACAACAACAACCCATCCTTATGTCAACCTTAAGTTTTCTAGATTGTGTAATACATACATACATACATACATACATACATACATACATTACACAATGTTCTTTCTCTGACAAAAGGACCTGATTCGAAATAAATCTCGTAAGATTACAAATTGAAACAATGCTGTACCAGATGATATTTTTTTCTCCAAAGACATTGCTGAAACAAAACAAATGAATTGGTTCTTTTGATGGATAACTGTTTATTTTCATATTGCTTTAGCTGTTAATTAACATAAGTTAGAACCTTATAAAAACTTGATCCAATTGACTGAACTAAAAGTTAAAGCATGCTAAATTGATACAAGATTGGATGATGTGCTAAAACTGTTTGTAAAAAGTAGTAACTGAGATCACAGGAAGAAAGTTGCAACACTTTAATACATTGGGGGGGGGGGAGGTGTTCCTCAGAGAAAAAGTGAGCTCTTTTTGAATGTTATTATGTGTACAAAATAAAAGACCATTGGAACAAGAACAGCCCCCCTTCTTCAAACTATATTCATTCTTTGGAATCCCTGAAAATGCAATCTGCATTAATAACTGTGCACATAATACATTTTCACTGTCTTTTCACAAACATACATCTTGGAGGAAGTATACATTTTCTTTTAACCTGCACATTTTTAGATGCCTTTTTATTTCCAAAACTGCGTCTCAAAATTCACAAAGGTGAACACCTCAAAAGGAAGTGTCTGCTTCAGTCTGTATAATGGGGGCAGGCCAACCTTTTGCAGTGGTGGGCCATTTTTTGTTTTTTTGTTTGTTTTGTTTAATTAGACTTCCAAAAGCTATAGTGAGTACAAAAAATCAGGTATGTTATTAGAGGGAGTAGGGCTGAACATGCTGGCCTTTATAACAAATAAACAAATAAATGGAGGGATTAGGGAAGTTGTTCCACCCTTATTCTGGACTTTTTTTTTTTTTATTTAAAAAGGCCCCCTCCCCTAAACCTTCAAAAAATCTAAAAATCAGCAATTTCAGCAATATGATTCTACACACCTTTAGGAAAACACAAAAATGGGCCAAGATGCTGCATGCAAGCCCACTGGTTGTGAATTAGGTTGTCCAACCTGATGTAGATGTTCAAGAAGTGCAAATTATGTTAAGTTCATATTAAGGAGTGAATCAAAGAGATTTGTTCCTCATCCCTATTATTTAGAGGACACTTTTGTGACAACCTGACCACTGTAGCTCACTAAACTACTTTGCCCCAGTTTTCAAACAAATATGTTGAATAACAAAATAAGTTAAACTGTTCTAGATATTTAAAAGGGGGGGGGGTGTCTGCTACATCTCTCCATGATTACTATTGTAATGAATTTAAGCCTTATATATATATATATAAATCTATATAATCATATAGCCATAGAACAGCCATGTTTATCCTATTCATGAACTTTACTAGGAAACTCACGTTGCTGGTATGTAAGAATGTTGGCATGTATGCCAGACCTGGTACGAATGAGTTCTCAACACTGATACGGCTGGAACGCTGGTGGGTGTAAGGAATAAACTGACACATCATGAATTTCTGAGATAACGGGACGAGAGGTGCCATTCTACAAGTTGCCTTACCTAACTGAACAGACACGAAACATTCCTAGCATGTAACGTACCTGGATGATGACTTGGATGAATTCTAAGTAAACAAGTTGGGTATAAAAGAAAGGATGGAAACCATGCCCATTTGGAAGTGCGAGACAACTCTTGTTGGAGCAGGAGACGCCCTGAGTCTGATTCCCAGCCCACTCTAGCACAGCCTGATCAACTGTGTTGAGAGTGTATGTAAGTATTTTGTGTGAATGAGTAGCCTTGTTGGGCAGGAATATTTACAGCAACTTGGGTAGCCTAGTAGGGCAGAATTGTTTATTGATATACTGTTGTTAGCCTAGGTGGGCACTTACATTTATTGATAGCCTTAATGGGCATATATTTTATTGTAATAAATACTACTGGAAACTAGAGAAATTGTATGTATTAATCAACTTTGGTTAAACACTGATTAAACTCTTGCTTTGCTTTCTGTCCAAATAACACAAGAATAAAAGAACTAATTTTTAACCTCTATTTGGAGTGGATTCAATCAATCATTTTATAACACTATTCTTGCATTTCTTCTTGTTATACCCGTGTGAACCCACACTAACCAACCCAACCTCCCACAAGAGGAGCTTGTAAGAACATTATTCAGATGGGTACAGATAGAACAGAACCACAACCCAGAACACCAGAAAAAGGAAACAGACCACCTATACAAAATCTTCCAACAAAATAGATACCCACACAACTTTATCAAACAGTGCCTGACCACTCAACCCACAATAGCACAACCAACACAAGCTGTGAAAAGGATGTCACTACCATACCTCAAAAACATCTCAGAAACAACCAACAGACTATTATAACCACACAGCATCACTGTAGCATACAAACTAACTAAAGTCCTCCAAAACATCTAAAGTAAACCAAAAGACCCAGTAGCCCAACAAGAAAAAACAGTCATCTACAACATGCAGTGTAAGGACTGTAATGACCACTATATAGGACTGACAGACAGAACACTAGCTGAGGGCATCCATGAACACCAACTAGCAGTCAGAAGACACAATGAAAATTCTTTAATCTCATGACACCTGGACAGACTCAACCATAGTTTCATCCTAGAGCATCCTAGATCAAGCTAAATCCAAAAACCTAGGGAATTCCTGGACGTTTGGCATTCAGACAAATCAGCCATCAATAGACACATAGAGATAAACCACATTTACACAACATTCAAAAGAGACAATAAAAAAGCTAAGAAGGAAACAAAAAGACCAGAACACATCATTTCCAGCAGCCAACATCCAGATAAACAGGGATTAACATCAGACAAACAATTAAGCAGAAAACAATAACCTAATCAAGGAACTACCAAGGAGAAAACCACACCTCCACCAACACTGACAGGGCAAGCTACTGTATATAGACAGGGAGCAAACCCCACACTCACCAGCACTGATGATGTTACCTAGTTAGGTAATGAAACCTCTGCAAGCTCAGAGAGCACCAAGGACTCCACTGCTTAATTATTAACTTAGTAAGTTACTTACTTACCTACGTATTTACTTATAATAACAGAAACAATATTTCAGGAGTCTATAAAGAGAGGATTCTGAATTTGGTACAATTTTGGAAACATACATAAACATAGGTACTTTATAAGAAATATATTTCCATAATGAGTTTGTTATTACTTATGAGTTGTCTTGTCCTTTACGCCAAATAAATTATTAACCACTTATTTTTAGCCTAAGTTATTTGTGGCTAAGAATGCAATGTTTTGCACAGGAGTAAATTTAAATAAATTCAGTAGGGAATAATTACAACCATAGAACTGGGTTATGTGTTCTAGAGAGCAATCAGTGGGAACTTCTTGGCCCAAAGTAATTATTATCAATTCATGTGATTCTTTCTCACTACTTTTTTTTTTTAAAAAAAAGAAAAATAACAGCCTTGAATTCTCCTGTGCTTCTTACCTTGACAACTGTTATCACTTCTTAAGACAAAATGGCTTGGTGGAGGATACAAATATGTTTTTATGTTTGGAAGAGCAAACGGGGACAAGATATTTTAAATTGAAAGAGTGAGCAAAACAGTTATTGCGTCCCTTCACATTCCTCTAAAATTAGGATTAAAGTAAATGTGACTCACACATATCTAATTTGGGTCTTAAAAACTTGTGGTCCTATAGATATATAATATCTGTACAGTATTTTTAGTACAGTACTTTACATTTTTCTTCAATGAAAAGAAAAGAGTGGGAATTAGCTACATCTGTTCCAGACAAACAGAGCTTATGGGACCAAATCAATCATGTCTTGGGAAACAAAAAGCCTTTAGATCCCACTAATTCAAAGCTGCCAGACCCTGTCAGACCCTGGAAAGGCACGTTTGGAGGAACTATGTTACTTACATTGAGATTAGTGCCTTGGGGATGGGGCACTGGGGGAGAGGGGAGCTAGATAGGGAGAGAGGGGAGATGATAGGGGAGGGCATTGCAGTGGTGATGACCTGGGAGGTATGGTGGGAGACAGGGGGTGGGCCACTCTCAGGGAAGGCAGCCCTGGTGTTTAATACTGGTACTGCATTATGGACCCCTGTGCTCTGCCCCAGGACCTAGTTTCCAGAGCTTTGGTGGCTCTGGTCTCCAGCTGCTTCTGCTTAATGCCAGGTCAACCTGCAATAAAACTCACCTTATCCACAATCTGATTGTGGATGGGAGAGCCAACCTGGCTTGTATCACCAAGACGTGGCTGGGCACTGAAAGCAGGTTCCCTTGCCTGAATGTGCCTTCCCAGGTTTTGAGTGTAGCATCAGCCATGACTCCAAGGCAGGGTTAGGGAGTTGTTATTTCTGAGTCTCTGATGGCCTCCAGGGGCCCTGCCCCAGGCATCACTAGATGTGAGACCCTCTTTGTGAGGTTGGGCCATAGGGATCAGTGGGGATTGCTGCTCACTTACCTTCCTTCCTGCAGTATAGCTGTATCCCTGCTTGTGCTCCTGGACTCTGTGTCAGAGCTGATGGTGGAGTTTCCTAGGTTTTTGGTTCTGGAGAATTTCAACTTGCTGTCTGTGGGCCCAGGATCTGAGGCATCACAGGAGTTCATAGCCACCATAGTAGCCATGGACCTGGTTCAACTTATTTATAGCCTGAGTCACTGGGTCTGGTGTTTGCCTTGGGGCAGTGGCATCATGATCTGGATTAACATCATTAACATGGACAGACCACTGGCACTGTCCTTGCCATGGACAGACCACTCCCTGTTGGCCCTAGAGTTCTCAACAGCTGCCCCTTACTGCAGAGAGGTGGGGTGTATTAGATTGGCCTGCCCCAGGCACCTGATGGACCCAGTGTGGTTTCAGAGGGAACTCAGGTTGTTTCTTCCGAAGCCCTGACACTAAGTTTGGCCTTGCTGCTGCTTGGAACAAGCAGGCAATGGGGGCACTGACCAAATTGTGCCTATGCGGACTCTCTGTGCACGTGGAACTTGTAGAGTGCCAAGGTTTACCAAGCAGCTCTGAGAAATGAAGTGACACATGAGATGCCTAGAGTATCGCTGGAGGAAGACAAAGAATGAAGCCGACTGAGTACAAGTAAGAACCTATATTAGGACTTACCTTGCGGTGATAAAGTCTTACCTTGTGGAAATGAAACTGCTGGGTGAGATCATCTGACAGTACAGGGTACGGTATCATTAATATGCTGATGATAGACAGCTATACATCTCTACCCCTGGCCAGGCAGGTGATATTATTGTGGTGCTGAACAAGTGCCTGGAGGCTGTAAGGATCTGGATGGGGAAAACTGACTTCTGCTCAACCCTGGAAAGACAGAGTGGCTCTGGCTTTTTGGCCACCAGGGTCTGGAGACTTGTCATCTTGGCCTCTGGAGGGGGTTGCACTTCCCTGGACTGAGCTGGTCCACAGTTTGAGGGTCCTCCTGGACTCATAGCTCCTGCTTGATGAGCAGCTGGTAGCTGCAGCTAGGGGGGCCTTTGCACAGATCTGTCTTGTGTGCCAATTGTACCTTTTCCTGGACCAGGAGGCCTTGCCTTAGTAACTTCCTGTTTGGTTTACTGTAATGTGCTTTACATGGGGCTGCCCGTGAAGACCATTTGGAAGTTACAACTGATCTAGAATGCAGCGGCATGGACAGTATTGGGTGTTAATAGGTTCATCCATGTTACACCTCTATTGTGTGAGCTGCACTGGCTCCCAGTTTCCTTCTGGGTGCAATTCAAGATGCTGGTTATCACCTTTAAAGCCCTACATGGCATGGGATCTGGTTATTTGTGGGACTGCCTCTCCCTAAGAACATCTGTTTGTCCCCACTAGATCAAATAGGGTGGGGGTACGCTCCAGGTCCCCTTCCTGAAATCTTGCCATCTAGTGGGACCTCAGAAGTGTGCCTTTTCCATGACTGTGCCTACCTTATGAAACCCCACCCCCAGCGATTCAGCAGGCCCCCACCTTTTAGCTTTCAGAAGGCCATTAAGACCTGGCTTTTTAGCGAGGCTCTGGGATGGGATGGGATGGGATGGGATGGGATGGGATGGGATGGGATGGGATGGGATGGGATGGGATGGGATGGGATGGGATGGGATGGGATTGGATAGAATAGAATAGAATAGAATAGAATAGAATAGAATAGAATAGAATAGAATAGAATAGAATAGAATAGAATAGAATAGAATAGAATAGAATAAGGGTAATTGGAGTTTGCTGCAGGGCATCCTAAGAGGATGATTAAGGCACAGGATTTTTGTTTGATCGTTTTACTGTTTTGTTGTTTTATGGTTATGTTTCATAGTTAGTGGTTTTATTGCTCTTGGGAGCCTCCCAGAATTAAGATAGGCAGCCATGCAAATCTTTCACATACATACATACATACATACATACATACATACATACATACATACATGCTTTTTAAAAAAGCTACTTTTTTTTAGATTTTTTAATTCCCGCCTTTCTTATTTTTATAAATAACTCAAGGCAGTGAACATACCTAATACTCCTTCTTCTTCCTGTTTTCCCCACACCACCACCCTGTGAGGGGAGTTGGGGTGTCAGAACCTGCATCACCCAACTGTTTTTGTTTTCCATTGTATTGCATTCGTTGGGAGTTGGATTGATTTGTTTCTGCCACTTGTACCTTGGGGGGGGGGTGGCTGTTAATGGTTGTAATGGGAGTTGGGAAGCAGCTTAACCATATATGGGCAATTTAGCTGGGGCCCAAAGAGCCCGGAAGAAGCTTGGGGAGGAAGGAGAGAGGTCAACAACAGGTGAAGAGGAGTCACGATGCCAGGCAATAAGGGGAGGGGGGATAAATAGAGGGAGGTTTACCCAAGGCGTTAGTTTTAGCAATGTTCTGTTTACAAGCTACATGTACCTCTTAATAAAGAAGTATTTATCTGACCCAAGCCTGGTTGCGTGAGAATGCTTCAGAACTGAGAGTTGGACATCGTGGACTTGACATGGGGTGAGAGAGAGTGACTGGCCCAAAGTCACCCAGCCGGCTTTCGTGCCTAAGGTGGGGCTAGAACTCTCCGTCTCCTGCTTTCTAGCCTGGTGCCTTGACCACTAGGCCAAACTGGCTCTCCCGTTGTTCTGAACCACCTAGGGTTGGGGAATAAATGTCAATACATGGGTGTGTATGTCTGTGTGTTTTTGTCCAACCTCAGACATAGTTATCCTCTGAACGTTGCACTGGAGTTCTCCATTAAAAAAGTATAAATTTGCTCACAAACAATGGAATATTAGATAAAAATGCATAGAAGATGTATATATTGGGAATACATACTGTATTTTTTGCAAACAGGCAGTGGGCATAGGTGTCCAGTGACTGCTCTGAGTGTTGATTGATCCAGCATGGTTGAAATTGCCTTGTAAGTACTCCCCAAAGCATTATTTATTTTCGGTATTTGTTTATTTTAATCGAGTTTTTGAATGTAAGCTACCTTGGGTTTTTCCAATGTGACAACTTTTATTTTAAAAAAAATCATAATAAACTTCTAATTTTTAGAAAAAGGGTCTACCATTTCAATGGCTTTTGTCTTTAGAGAAGGGAAGGCAGATTTTTCAACCCTGGCAGCCACGCTTTAGTTTCATCCTGTGTGATGGCCATTGCAAGTGATGTTATGATGGCACAGATTCTAAAACATATGGATTCATTTACACTGAGGGTCACATGAGGCTTTTGGAGCATAGATAGTATTGCAGTACAAGTGAGGGTGCCATGAGTTATGGGTTGTAAGAATTTAGCTACATTCCCAAATTTCTTCAATGAACTTCTTGAACACTATGGACTTAATTGTCACATGAACTCTTGCATTATACAACTTCAAATGAATAGACTGAACTTATGCTTGGCTTCTTAAAATTAATACATCCAAATATATATATATTAAAAGATGCAAATGCTTACAGCTTAGGTTCCAAATTTCATTGGTTTCTGGTAGTTTCTAGAAATCAAATAGCTCATCTTCAAAAATTAAACACCATTTAGTCTGAACAAGATCATAAAACATAAAATTCATTCATTCATTCATTCATTCATTCATTCATTCATTCATACATTCATTCATAGAATTTATACATTATAATTTATATAACGTATAAATTCTGGGTAGCGTATAGCAATAAAAATAAAGAAAAATCAAAACCCAACCAGTATAAAACTAGTATTACAAACTACAACAGTGCATACATAGTTGAAGCTGGAAATAACAAACCCTTTCCCAACAGAGCAGGCGTAATTGCCATCCTGGCCCATTACATGGGAGAAGAGCCAGGTCTTCATGGCTTTCTGAAAAGCTAGTAGGGTCAGGGCCACCTGCATTTCAGGGGGAGCTATTTCCATAGGGCTCGGACATACCCATTACTACCTATGCCACTGAATTCTGGGTCAGTTGAAGTTTTCAGAAAGTCTTCAAGGGTAGCCCCATATAAAGGATGTTGTAGAAGTCCAGCTGGGAGGTGATCAAGGTGTGACTGATCATGAACAGGGCTTTCTGATCCAGAAGTGGGCACAATTGGCCCATAAAATGGAGTCACGTGGAGATCCTCCTGGCCATGATTGTCATCTGCTCTTCAAGCAAGACTCATGAGTCCAAATTGCACACAGGCTCTGAATGGGTGAGTGCAACCCCACCCAGAGCCAAAGGTGGAAAATCCCCCGATCCAGATTCATGGTCCTCAAAACCTAAAGCCAGTCAGTCTTGCCTCAGTTAAGTTAGAGCCTGTTCTTCCTTATTCAGACCCTCTCTCCAAATACTGGGAAATTTTAATGGAACAACCTTTCCCTTCCAGCCCCACCAACTGCTAAATAAAATAAATATGCTTTACATCTTGCTTTGACAGTTTTGGTATATTCAAACTCGGATGAGTTGCCAAGAAAAGTGAATGCAAATATGGAGACTTGTTACTGAGAGAGTTGTACAGCTGGTCTCTGAATGCTCAAATTTATTAAACATGAATACACATTGCTGGCATACACAAATTTACCTTTTGAGATTTGAAGACTGAGGCAATCAGCTCAAAACCAACAGGAGGAGGAAAGCTAATCCTGGGGTAATAAAGATCTCTTGGGATCTAGATCCAGAAACTCTGCCAGCATTTTCTGGGATAATCTCTCACAAACATTCTAGTCTTCTAGTTCTGACAAGTAAGGAAGAAATGGGTATCTGGAGCAAGATTTTCTTTCCCCAGTCCTGATAGATTTCAGCAAAACTCAGAAAGCCTTGGTTGGAACAGTTGGTTTGTGCTTAATGGCTTGTACATTATGCTGACATCCCAGAGATGGAAAACTGATACTAAATCAACCAAAACAAACATCAGAATAGGGTGAAGGGTAATACAAGCATGTTTCAAATAAAACAAATCTCAAGAGAGCAGGGAGTTGAGCGGAAAAGTTCAGACGAATAAAATGTATTGATTCCCCTGCCCCAAGAAGAAAATGCATAGTTGGAGAATGAATCAAAGAAATATATAAGCCCTATTCAAGCATTCTAGATCTCATGTGATGAGGATCGAATGACGATAGCTTCAACAGCTTGCTAACATCTTTGCAAAATGATTGAAGAGGGGGAAAATATTCTGTGTGCATAGTTTCCTGGCATAATGTAGGACCCTGCACACTTAAAATTTTAAATAGGGCAGAATTTCTGTGCTTTTTGTTTGTTTGTTTATGTGTTTTACTGGGAGAAGCAGCTAGGCTGGGGAAGCAGTAGCAATGATCGTGACAGTAAATGCAGCCTTGGTCTTCTCTCACTGCATAGAACATATGAAGAACGTTGATGGAAGTGATTTCATTTACATTTGTTCATTCTGAGTAATTTAGTTTCAAGGAAGAAAATACGTATTCAAATACTTTCTATCCATGTTAAAATGTTCAGTATATTTATATTTCCACATAACCAACCTTTTTCTTAGTCTAGTGGTCATGTTTCTATGAAGGTATACATGTGATTACGAGCCAGGTTGGTGTAGTGCTTAAGGCACCAGGCTAGAAACTGGGAGACTGTGGGTTTTAGTCCCACCTTAGGCACAAAGCCGCCTGGGTGACCTTGGGCCAGTCCCTCTCTCTTAGACCCAGGAAGAAGCAGGCAATGACAAACTACTTCTGAAATTTTGCCAAGAAAACTGCAAGGACTTGTCCAGGCAGTCACCAGGATTCAGCACTGACTCAAAGGAACCAAAAAAAAAAAAAAGTGATTGGGACTGAGTCCACCCTCAAGTGAGCAAAACCTCTATTTGAGAGACATTTTTGAAATATATTTTGAAAATGTATTGATTCTGCCAACTCTCAAACCACATACAACCTACAGGAAAGAGAGAAGACCTGCTTGTAGATATGGCTGCAACTATTTTGGCCAAAGCATGGATTCTACTGCAGTTATTTTAACACCCGGTTGCTTCCTCACTCTGCCATTTCCATTCTGCCAAATGAGGGAAATTTTATTGCCTAGTTTTAGGCTTATGTTGTTAGCATTCAAACATCTATGGCACACAGACAGAAGCACACCTTTGCAGGTGTAGAGGAGAGGTTCAAAAGAATAATCCAAAACCAATTCTGTCTTTAGCCCACAGTATGCTGTCAGTGGCAGCCCAGGCTAAAAAAAGAACAAGAGAGAAAATCCCACAATTTTTCCTCATTTCCAGCCTGAACATTTTTGATAATGTAGCAGGGAAAAAACAGCAACAACAGTAACAACAACCCAAGCCTACTTCCATTCAAGAAACGTTTTAGAGAAAAGAGAAGCTCAAAATCTAAGACAGAATGCATAAAAGTCTATGGAACTGGCAATGAACCTTGTTGTTCTGAGGAAATGTTTATGCTTCCTACTCAGGCTAAATATTTGTTGGTACTCCACACATTGTACTTGGGACAACCAGAAGGCATCTGTGTCAGCTGTTAGGGGTTACCTATTCAGTAACAGATGATGGAGGGTTAAAGGTCAGGCATTTTGTCTGAGAGAAACCCTCTCCATAAACTATACTTTGAACTGTCCTTCCTTCTGATGTTCTAAAAGTAGTGTAGACTTCAGAAACCAGTTTGAAAAGGTGGGCATTTGGTAAGCACTCATGCTTCAGTATAGTTTGGAATCTGGCTGTTGGTAATGAAACATACATTGTGTTAAAAATTTGTGACTGCTTTAAAACAAGCAAACATTTTTTTTTTCAAATGCATCCTCCTCCCCCATGATTATTTATGTCCAACTAGTCTTCCTGGACTGATATCCAGAACAGTTAGACCTTTAACAAATTATTTTTTTGTGATGAAGTCCTCCTTTGCTTCTGACCTGTTCCCCAGAGTTGGAGCTGAGCTGAAACACACAGATGGCATCGTTTCAGTATAGGCTGTCTGCAATTTATGTTATTTTTAAAGGCACTATAGAGGGAATTCATTGGATGGATCCTATTCATTTTAATGGGATTCGAAATGTTGAAGTTGTCAGGTTCAGTAAAATTACAGATTAGCCAGTGGGAAAATACTACTACTACTACTACTACTACTACTACTACTACTATAATTTAATGTCATCAAACAACATCTACATATCCCAAGTCCTTGGGAAGGGCTTGATAGGTGAATAAAAATGCCAAATCCAGTCTAAACAGCTGGCTGACTGTGCAACCAACCATCATCATCATCATCATCATCATCATCATCATCATCATCATCATCTGCTGCTGCTGCTGCTGTTGCTGCTGCTGCTGCAGGAAGACTGACTACAAACAATGGCATAACAAAATAACAGCAATGGTGTATTGGAATATCTGCAAGAAATACCACTTGCCTGCAAGCAAGAACTGGTGGGACCAGAAAACAGACAAAGTAATAGAAAATGAAGAAGCTAAAGTGCTCTGGGACTTTAGAATTCAAACAGACAAGCACCTGACACATAACACCCCAGACTTAACAATTATTGATAAGAAAGACAAAAAGTCTGGATAGTGGACATTGCAATACCTGGAGTCAGCAGAATAGAAGAGAAAGAACTGAAGAAAAGCACAAAATACAAAGATCAGCAAGTAGAAATAGAATAATTGTGGCAAAAGAAAGCAAAGAGAGTACCAACAGTAATAGGCACCTTGGGGGCAATCCCAAACCACTTGAAGACCATTGGGATTGACAAAATTGCTATCAGTCAATTGCAAAAGGCAACTTTACTTGGAACAGTTTACATCCTGTGACGATACCTTAACACCATCAAACAACAACATCTGCCCATCCCAGGTCCTTGGGAGGAACTCGATAGATGGATAGTAGTGAAGGCACCAGGCTAGAAAGCAGGAGGCTGTGAGTTCTAGTCCCGCCTGAGGCATGAAAGCCGGCTGGGTGACTTTGGGCCAGTCATTCTCTCTCAGCCCAACTCACCTCACAGGGTTGTTGTTGTGGGGAAAATAGGAGGAGGAAGGAGTATTAGGTATGGTGTGGTGACCTTGAGTTATATAAAAATAATAAAGGCAGGATTAAAAAAAAATCTAAAAAAAAAAATCTAAACATCTGGGTGACTGTGCAACCAACAATAATAATACCAGTTTTTAAATTCCTACAGAATTTAATCTAGTGATCTGTAAATCGGAATTAATACTTTCCCCCCATGCATGCTACTATAAACTGAGATTCTTTAATCTTTCAATCTTCATTTATTTATCAAATATATATGACCACCCGTCTCTCACAAAGCGATTCTGGGTAGTGTACAAAAAAACCTCAACAATGAAACATTTAAAACAGCATATGATACAGCATTTCCTTATGGATCAGTTGTAGAATGTGCAACTTGGCTGATAATGCAACGGTTGAATGTAATGCTAAGGAAGTTGATGAAGCTGGCATGATGTGGTTGATCTATGGATGCAAGTTTTATTGGGGCCTCAACACTGTATTTTTGCTTTAGTTTTGGTGTGTGTGTGTGTATAAAATTGCACAGGTAGTCTTTCTTTAGCGACTATCTCAGATAGTGACCATTCGTAAATACAATAGTAATAAACAGTAGTAAAAAAAAAAAAAATCATTTTCTGACCTTTTCTGTAATCACTTACAATTTCACACACCTGACACATGCCGGAGTGGCATTAATGCTGGCATAGCTGTATGAGAAAACTTTATCTAAATGAGATGGCAGTGATCTTTGCAGATCTCTCTCTCTCTCTCTCTCTCTCTCTGTAACAAGTTTGCTTAGCAACCATTTTGCTTAGTGACCATTTCGCTGGAATGAATTGCAGTTGCCAAACAAGTGCAGTCTGCATTGTATTTTTATTCTTGTTCACTGCCAAGAGTTTCTTTTGGTAGATGGTGCCCACATAAATGTGTTGAAATGAATGAAGTTATTTAGTACCAGTTACAGCTTTGGACACTTACAGTGGTTCTCACACTTCATCCAGCTTTCTTTAGTGCTTGGTATGGAGTGAAAATGGTAACCCTGTGATGCGATGTTTGCGTCAAATCCATTCTTGAATTAAACCAATTATTCAGGATGGCCAGAGATAATCACGAGTTGCTTAGTTTCGGAATTTACAGTGGACAAAAGAAGATGGCAGGGAGGGGTTATGAAAAAAAGAAAACCTAGAATCTACAAGGGGCAAATCTGAGCATTAGCACAGAAGGCAGTGTTGTTTGTCTAGTCCACCCTTCTTCAGACATGTTCAGTCTAAAACTCCCAGCATTCCGAAACAAAATGGCCAGAGGAGCTACAGCCCCAACACCTAGAATGTAACAGTGGTTTAAGGCAGTTTAGATGTGGATATGAAATTTATTTTTAAAATGAATTCTTTGAAGCTGCCAGTTTCATTCCCGTCAAAGAAAAATATTCATGCATAGCATGAGGGATGCTTACTGAGTCTCGGACATAAGCTTTGCATGTCTCCAAGGCATTAACATGAGAAAAGAAGAAATGGGTATAATTCTGTGTTCTGATAGAATAATATATTTAACTACTATTTTATATTAAAATATAATAGCACTTCTGAACTGGATGAATATATGAAAGAAGAGTGAATGGGCAAGGAGAAAGTGGAAGGATGAGAAAATGATGATAGAATGGAAGTGATGAAATCCTCAAGAAGTTATTATCATTATTTTTTTTTTAAAGGCAGCATATGAAGTAGTATGTAGACTTAGTGGAAGCAAGCAAGGATGCTTTGCAGTGGTATGATAGAATGGAGAAGTACACTGAATAGTATTGGGGTGCTTTCTCTCTCTCTCTCTCTCTACACACACACACACAAACACACACACACATGCTTTTTAATCTTCTGCCTTTAACCTGCTTGGGATAATATTTCAGTTCCTGCTTTCTATGCTTTGCCCTTGTATAATGTTACTTACCTCGAAAAGGCACAACATGATGAATAAGTAGGTATTTTTGTAAGTGGGTGAATTCTGCCACATTTTAGCCAAATAGGCACAAGGTAGGTGCCAAGAGTTTTCAAGAAGAAGGGGCTTAAAGATTGAGGTGGACTGGGATTTGCTTCCCTTGTATTTGGGGACAGTATTTGTGTTAAAACAGCATACACTTTCAATATGCTCCTAGTCAAAAAATCTGCAATAGGTGAGAGTTACCATGAGTAACAAATGTTTTGAACATTTCTCTTTTCTGCTTCATTGCCACTGACTACATTTTACTTCTACTTTTCTTTTCACTTTTAATTTACAACTTGTTTTACTAGCTGGACTTTTGAGGGCTACTCAGTGACAGTAACTATTAGTTTAAATTCTCAAGAAACAGTTTTTAAAGTTTATATAAAATAATTATTAAGCAAATAACAACTTACACACACACACACACACACTGTATATATAACAATATATTATTTGTTATTTCTTTAATAGTTCCAACCCAGGCTTTTAAAACATGTGATTTTGTGATAGACCTCTTCTCTTCTCTTCTCTTCTCTTCTCTTCTCTTCTCTTCTCTTCTCTTCTCTTCTCTTCTCTTCTCTTCTCTTCTCGACACAACATTCAGAACCACATATTTTTAAGACAACCATCAACAATCCACATGGTAAGGTAAAGGCTGAGTCAGAATTCTCAATTTAACCCATAACTCCAAAAGACAAATGAATCAGCATGTGCCTAGAAATCTATAAAAATTGGATTTCACCAAAAGTTCTTTCCTACAGGGGAGATGTTCTTCCTAAAATTCAGCTAATAAAAAGCACAGTCTTTGGAGGGGAGAAGACTTTTCATTCTATGCTACAGCTCAAGGGAAGAGGAGCTTGGGAAAATGACTTCATTGTGATTGGATGCCTACCCAAAGACAGACAAACAGGTTTGTAAACAAGCTCCAGTAGTTAGCCAGTGGGATGAATTCATTTCAGTTTGAGCACTGGAAAATCAAACAGAAAGTCCAATGTTTATGGTACCTCCAATTTGGCTAGTAATTTTTGTGCAGGATGATCAAGGTTGCAGGCTGCTAAATCGTCATCTGTGGTTTTGCTGCCCTCCTTGTTCTTCATTATAAAAAAAAAAAAAAAAAAAGCAGTTGGATCATTTAATGCATGGAATAAAAAGAGCCTTAAATCCAAGGCACTAGATTCATTTTTATCCCTTTTAACTTTCTATTTCATTTATTTAACTTTAAAGATAAAGTTGAAAAGGAAGGATACATGCACACACAAAATTAAATGTTTATGAACTGGCATACAAGCAAGGATTAAAATGAAGAAAGTTTCAGCTCTGATCACTTCATCTAACACAAATTGTACAGAGACACTTCAGTGTGTCTCTCACTGCCCATCCCACACATTATCAATCTTTCTTTAGAAGGTCATTCATCACCTACACTGTTATCTTGTAAGTGCCAGGCAAAGACATTTCATCGGTATTTTTCCTGGCTTTTAATTTGTGATATTTTTCTTGCAGGGGAGAGGGTACTTGAACTAACTGTTGAAGTGCTGCCACTAACTATTATGGTTGTTTTATTGCTTATTATTCTTTTATTTTTAGGATATGCTAGAAAACCACCCTGGAGGTAATGTTAGAGATATATTTTAGAGGAACAATTCTTTAGGTGTTCTCAAATTCCCAGATAGAATTACATCAGCTAATGGACATTGCCCATCCACCCCCCGTCCCCCGCTTATAGCAACTGCAATTTTGGGAAAGTTTCCTATTTTGTTACATGTCTTTGAACTTTCCTTAAAATTTGGGAAAGTTTCCTATTTTATTACATGTCTTTGAACTTTCCTTAAAATTCCTCAGTTGTTTTACCCAGTCAGGAATTCCAAATCAGCCACAGGTAACACTGGTTGGTAATTATTAATAGCAATGATCTGCCATGCTACACAAAATAATCATATAGTGATATATAGCAATACATATTGCTGTTTTCTGCATAATGGCAGGTAGAAGGTGCTGCTTTTTTCCTCTTCTCCACCTGCCAGAGGGTTTCATGGTACACCACTGATCAGGGCTTATGAAAAGTACTAAAGATATACTGCTAGTCCCCTCCAGACCACAGTTGGGAGGACATGAACAACTCCTTCTTGGCACTGGTTAGAGCCTTGACAAGAAATAGGAACCTGCTGTTCACCTGGTCCCAACTACATTGGGAACCTTTCCTGTCTGCAACTGGCCAGGACTAGATGCTTTGTCTCTTCAGAACAGCTCACCAAAAGGGCCAAGAAGGCTTCAGACAGAGCAACATGGGCAAGTACACTGCCAGATAGCCTGCAGCATGCACTGAAGTTGCCTTGCCTAGTCAGCGCTATGGGAGAAGACTCATCTCCTGTCAACCTTCTTCTGTAGTACAAGCTCTGCGGGAGAAGAGAGTTCCTAAGCAGAGTGAGGTGAAACGTAATGGCTGTTTTGTTCATAGAATGAGTGGGTTACACTGCTTCATGAAATAGTTTTGAGGGAGCAGTTTGTTTGAAAGTATATCAAAGTGAAGACCCTTCTGAAGCTTTGCAGTGCCCTACTGGTTTCACATGCATGTAAACTCCCACTGAGAAATTTCTCAGTGCTTATTCTTCCCAAGAAATAATTTTCTGCTTCTTTCAAGCAACAGCTTCTTCACTTAGCCCAAGATTGCATTTTCAGAGAAACTCAGTGGCCACATAGGATGATGTGACCCATGCTGAGAAAGTTGCTTTTTACTGGTCTTGTTATTCCTCATCTAATTCATCCAAGCAGGACTTTTCAATCAGCCTCAAGCTCAACCTTCATTTCATAATGGCATCATGGAATTTACTAAATGAGGAAAGGGATGATTTTCAGTGGCCAATTATTCTTGGAACTGAATGCTCAGCTTTCCTAACCTGGTATACTTAGATGGGATTAGACTGTTGCTATCAGTATAGCCTTTCGCTAATAGCTGCTGGGAGTGGTAACCCAAAAATATCCAAAGGGCCAATAGTTAATCTAACAAATCGTGTTGTGTCTGGAAAGGAAAGACTTGATTAAAGATCTGCTGGATTCAGAAACTCTTTCTGTCAAGGATAGTAGTTCAGTGCAACATGCAAGAGGATCTACTTAAAGGTCTTAGGATGCCTTCCAGTAAATCAGTGTGAATATTTCACTTCCAACTGTTTTATCACAGCAACAGTGATATAAAAGGAGTGATCCCTCCACCTAAATTGGGCTTATGACATGAACTGAAGTTGGGAACGAAAGTGATTCTTCATGCAGAACAGATGATAAATTCAGGTTTGATACAAAAATGTATTTCTGATATGTGTATTAGTCACCTTGTTCCTTAATATGCCTTCCACCATTTTGCCCATCATAGCTGTAGGTGACTTGAGCCTTTTCTCAACCTAACCTATTCCATAGAGTTGTTATGAGGGAGGATGGATGGATGGATGGATGGATGGATGGATGGATGGATGGATATATAGGTAGGTAGTAGGTAGGTTGACAGGCAGGTACATAGGCAGACACACACATGCACACACAACTTGAATTTCAACATAAGTTCTATGGGGGAACTGTAGAATATAAATGTTAGGAACAAAAGACAACACTGTACAAATGAATACATGCTGCATAGAAAATATGAGGTGCAGAGAAGTTCAGGGTATGATTACAAGACTTTTTTATTATTATTTGTATTAGCCAACCATGGATAAGCTCCAGCAAATTTTCTTTGTCAGATGAGCAAAAAGGCTCAATTTCTCTCATTTATATGAACTGCTATGTATGTTGTACAGTCTCCAAAGTCTCTGAATATAAACTAGGGTAGGAAAAACAAATTTATTTACTGGTTGCCAACAAAAGATAATAAAGCTTCTGGGAGATTCACATTCTATTATTTATCCTTAATCCTTATATAACTAGTAAAACATGCAGAGTCTTTATGTATCTTTAGTTGAACTATGTATCCTCTCCTGAGCTTGCTTAATATAAATTGCTTATTGCAAAGTACATTTTTCAGATCTTTCATAATAATAAGAATATATTCCATTTGCTGTTCATCCATATGCTATCATTCTTTTCATTACATTCAAAATGCAAGATACAATTTTTGAAATACTCTAAAATGCTAATCAAAAAGGACTCTAATCTTTCTTAATATATTTAGCCCAGTGTAGCCAAAGAGCCGTGACATGGCTTTGTCAGCAATAACAAAAGGATACTATTAATTCTTACAAAGCTGACATTTGTCAATTCTGATTTAAACATCTATGCATTTCATTGTGTATAAAGTGCAGTGTTGGCTCCACTTTTTGAGTACCCTTGGGAATGATGGCCTCAGAACCCATTCCTGAGGTACGCGCATCTTTTCTGCTCTTCCCACTCCCCTTTTACTTGTTGCCAAGTAAACTAGATCCCAAGTCCCAAAATGTTTGGGCACTGTTCTGCACAATCATTTAGTAAGAAAGTAGCCCGTTATAATTTTTTAATCTACAAGTCAATGAAGTCACAGATATAACTGCTAGTAGTGGTAGTGGTCATGGTGATGGTGATGGTGATGATGATGATGATTTAGCTGTGCTAATCTTAGAGATAGGTGAGAGTGACCAACCAGTTATGCTTGTTCTAGCAGATATTCATACATGAGCAGAGGCCTTGTAAAAATCTGAAATCTATTGAAGTAGAGAGCTAGATTGATATTCTTACTTGGAATTCTAGGCACTGCAGTCCCAACACTTGTGAAGGATGCCAGGATGGGGAAAGTTTCATGGGCAGTCTTCTTTGTTAACTGGGGCTTCCACATTTTCCACAGTTAAAAATAATGTGCTAAAAATTATGAATGGAAGATCAGCAATTTCCTGTGATTTTTTTCCCCCTATCACCATGTTACTTAGGTATGCAGTATATCTTTAGAAATAAGTTTGTTTGGTTTTTTTTTGGTCATTTCAATGGAAGTGATTCATGGATAAATGTATATAGATCTTTGCAGCCCTTGTTGTCATAGAAGAATAATCTTCAGAAATGTTGTTTATGTATCAGTTGTATCTGGAGAGCTGTATTTATGTTGACAGAGTTTGACAAATTTACAGTGGACACCTTCCTTAAATAAACGAGCAATCTAATAATAAAATGATAATTTATGAAGGAGTTTATGGAAGCTCGATGAAAGCTAAATATAATGGAAAAGTAATTCTGAATACTTTGTACTAAATAACTGGTATATTGGGTACTTCATTAAAATTAATGATGCCAATGAACAAGGGCTATGAAAAGTGCAAACACACACACACATATTACATTATTTAATTATAGTCATAAAATGGGAAGAAAGCTATAGCTTTTTTTGCCTTCAGGTTAATCCTATGTTATACATCAATACAAAATCCAGGTCAAGAGACAGTCAATCCAGCCAAATCAGCCACTATCTGATATGATTGTGTTCAATAAAAAAGTAATGCAGAGGTCAGGCTTAACTATCCCATCAAAATCAATGAAACTTAACAGTGCTTAACTGTAGGCTTCATTGCATCCTAAATATTTTAAATAGATTCTTAAATAGAAATTATTGAGCAAAAATGTCTTATAAGTGTTTAATAAGTTTGCAATTCCAGTTTTCCAAGAGGAAAAAAATCCATAATGATTAACAATACCTTCAGAAATATTGGCCCTGAGAAACTTAGGCTACAGGATTGGAGTGGACTGAAGAGACTGCAAAAGAGTTAAGAGGAGAAGAGAGAAGATCTGGGTAGGAGATTGAGGAGGGAGGAAAATACAAAATACTTCCACACATACAGGGCAGGCTTCCAGAAGAGAAATGGAATTATATATTCTGCAGAGTATATTATGGTGAAAGTGAAATTGAGCCCAATGATATTCATGAATTAAATTAGGGTTGAAATGTCACCCACAAATTATTATTTTTTTTTCTGATCCCCCATACTCCTCCCAACTATAATTGCTAAAAAATCAAAAGCCCTGTTTCCTGCCATTGTGAGCTGGGAAATGCATTGAAAGTGTAGTGGTAATCCTGAAGTAGGCTTAACACAACTTCCAAAATTCTTCTTCAAAACCCCAGGGGATAGGAGGAAAAAGTCTTGGTTCTGCTAGCGTGCATGATGTAGCCAAGCTACTCTGAAAGGTCAACCAAATTGCTGTGGTTATCAGTGTCCCCAGGTCATCCAAATGAGCATGTTCAGGCCTTTTTACCTAAGCAAGTACATTTGAATAGTATTTCTGTAAAGATAAATTGCATGAAAACAGTTGTTTTAAAATACAGTAATTGGTAATGCAAAGGCCTCCTCACTAACACTTCTCTGAAGATCTGAATGTACTGAAATGATATCTCATCTACAGAACATGTCAAGCGTTTGGTGCCTTTATTACCTTGGGAATGCCAAATTGTTCTGATATTCTGCCAAGCTGTAAATCGCTTTTGAAACAAAGATGTCTCTTAAACCTTTCACTTAGCACAAATCAATCACTGAATTGAGCAGAGATTGGTCAAGAAATCTGTGTTGCTGTGCAAAAACGGTAATATCAGTTTCTCAGCAGGATGAGCAGAATTTTAGCAGTAAGTCTTGCTAATAACATACTAATCCTAAGGTCTTTATTGACAAATGAGTCTATTATTAAGAAATATGGGAAGTTAATTATCTCTTGTTCAGGTTTGTATGCAGTGTGCCTTGTAGTTAACCTGTGTTAGAAAGGATAGTACTTACTTTAGAAGGGGGGAAGTGTACATTTCCTCAAGCAGATTACATTATAGATTTTTTCCCCTTAATATTTGTCCTGTTTAGTTGCAGAGTCTGCTGATTTTGCACTATACTTACCTAGTACCTGCAAAGAAGTGCATCAGTACATGATGTAATGAGGGGGGTTTGCTTTTCCTAGACCAGGGGGGCCTTCAGACAATCACTCAAGACATGGACACCTCACAGCTTGACTATTGCAATATGCTGCACATGGAGTTGGGTGTTGACCTCCTGGAAGCTTCATCTGGTCCAGAATGCAGTGGTGCAGGCCGTGATGAGTATGCCTCAGTGTAACATCTCTGCCTTGCAAGCTGCACTAGTTGCCAGTTTGCTTCTGGGTGTGACTCAAGGTGCTGGTCACTACTATAAGACTCTACATGGCCTGGTTACTTCAGGGGCCACCTATCTCCCATAGTATCTATCCAGCCACTCTGGATTCCTTTCATTAAACAGTGCCATCTATTAGGACTCCTAATATTAAAAAGCAGAGACATCACCTTGCCGACAAAGATCCGCATAATCAAAGCTATGGTTTTTCCAGTAGTAATGTATGGCTGTGAGAGCTGGACCATAAAGAAGGCTGAGCGCCGAAGAATTGATGCCTTTGAACTGTGGTGCTGGAGAAGACTCTTGAGAGTCCCCTGGACTGCTAGGAGGTCAAACCAGTCAATCTTAAAGGAAATCAACCCTGATTGCTCATTGGAAGGATTGATAATGAAGTTCAAGCTTGGATACTTTGGTCACCTAATGCAAAGAGAGGACTCTTTGGAAAAGACCCTGATGCTGGGAAAGACTGAAGGCAAAAGGAGAAGGGGATGGCAGAGGATGAGATGGTTAGATAGCATCACTGAAGCAATAAGCATGAAACTGAGCAAACTCAGGGAGGCAGTGAAGGACAGGAAGGCCTGGCGTGATATGGTTCATGGGGTCACGAAGAGTCAGACACAACTTAACAACTGAACAACAACAACAACATTAGGACTCCAGAAGCATGTCATCTTTGTAGCAGTGCCTGCCGTCTGGAATGAGGTTCCCCCAGATCTGGACAGCCCCCACCCTGTTGATGTTTCCTAGGGCCTTGAATACCTGGCTGTTCCTTCAGGCCTTTGCCAAAGGTGAGTGAAACTCCCTTTGGATTGTGTGGGCTTGTTCCTTTTTTGCTCCTGTGCAGTTTTTGTCATCCTTGCCAGCTTTACTCTTCATTTTTGTCTATGTTGTATTTTTTTTCTTGTTTTTAATGTTTTTATTTGTTGGTTAAGGCATCAGGCTAGAAGCTGGGAAACTATGAGTTCTAGGCCCACCTTAGTCACAAAGCCAGCTGGGTGACCTTGGGCCACTCCCTCTCTCTCAGCCCTAGGAAGGAGGCAATGGCAAACCACTTCTGAAATCTTGCCTGGAAAATTGCAGAGACATCACAGAACCTGATGCTGATTTAGGGTTGAGAGGAAGCAACCAGTTAAAGATCACCTAGCTGGCTTCCATGCCTAGGAGAGGACTAGAATCTGAGCCTTCCCAGGTTCTAGTCCAGCTCCTAATCCAGCTCCTTAACCACTACACCATACCAGCTATTCAGATTCAGATTCAGATTTCTATCTATCTATCTATCTATCTATCTATCTATCTATCTATCTATCTATCTATCTATCTATCTATCTATCTATCTATCTTCTTAAACAGAAGCCAGTTTAAGGCAATAATAAAACAATTATCAACCACTAACTTTCACTCTTTTTGCATGGGGAGTACATTAAAAAGTGATTCTATTAAAACAAATCAATAATTTTTTGGTGGGCATGAGAAGCACTTCTTAGAACTCTAGAAGTGGAACAATTACCATGACTCTGTTCTGCCCCATCTAAAGGATATATAGCTTGTCTATAGAGCTATTAACTTTTTTTTCCCCTCAACTGAAATTTAAAGCACATTTACTGAAATTGTCTGAGGATTTGTTTAGGAGAAAAAAGAAGTTCAAATAAGATGAATAACATGAATGAAAGGTTGACAACGATTGTCAGCCCTTTGAGGTGTGCCAGGTAAGGAAACAGATACCACAAGGATTACTGGAACTCTATTGCTGTAGGAAAGTGTGGCAAAGGTTTTCTCTGCCCCTTCTTTTGCCAAACAGATGAAAGGTGAGATTATCCAGTTTCTTTCTCAACACTTTCTCCTTTCCTAAGACTGTCCCTTATCTTGTCTTAATTGTTTCTGAGTATCATCTTCACAGTTATCTACACGCACCTGTAATGTAATCTGAGAAATAAATGAAAAAAAAGAACTGCATCTCCTATGAGTTTGTGGTTGTGCACCCTGGCAATATCATTCCAGAGGACTGAATAGGGGAGGGAAAGTATTTTTCTCCACTGTTGCCTGAGTGCCATTGACATTCCTCTCCCTACCAGTAGATCGAATGGATTACTGACTTCTTGCACAGAACCATTTAATTTTCTTAGCAACAATGTTTATCTTTATTTTTATTGATTTATGCAATTTATATACTGCTTCAATCTTCATGAGCTTTCCATGGATTACAGATACTAAAATAAGAATAAAAATACATTTTAAAACTTCAATAACAAAAATAGAATATGGAATAAGAGAAATATGTATGCATACAATATAGAAATGACTGTCATTACCATCTCCTGGGATGTCTTTTCTGTGATGTTCCATGCAGAAAATTTTGGAATGTTCTCCTCACCTGGAATTAATTGCAATTTTTTTCTGCTGCTCTGTAAAACTGCTGTAACGTTGCTATTTCTCCACCTAAGCAAGAATACTTGTGAATCATTTTTTACAAAGTCTTCAAGTTATTACTTTTGTAACTAATTCATCTATTCTTACTCTAATGACCACTTGCATCTTTATTGCTTAGTCTCCTTCCAAAATGAATTATTTGTAGCTCACTCTAAATTGAATTACTGCCTCTGTATTTTAATCAGCACCTAGTTTATCTCTTTCTCATTCCCTTCCTATTCCCAAGAACATTCCTACAGGAAAAATGTGATGTTCAAAAGCTTTTTTTATAGTTCAACTGGATGAAATCCAAAGGTCTAGGCTTATGAACACAAATGGATGGAAAAAGAATGGATTTATAAGAACCAATCTCTATATTAGGAAGAATAAAATGTAGTTTATGATGTTAAGATTTTGAAAATTGCCAATCATATTTTTTAATATATTCGCAGACAGGCATATAGAAATATAAAGGATAAAAATCCACCAATTTGCTAAGAACTTTGAAAAAATAACATGGTAAATTGTTTCACTTTTGTTTTCTATCCTATCATTCAAAATAATTTGTATAAATACTCTGAATAAACCTGAAAAAAATTGAGCAGAAGATTAAATAGAATTTATTGGGGCTGTTTTAGTTTTGATGTCAGGAAAGAAAAGGATGAGTGATTTGATTTTACCAGTGTAAAAGAAAATTTAGAAACATATTTCCTTAAAACAGTGCTCTATTTCTCTGGGAATTCCTTTTCTCAAAGGCAAAATTCCTAATTCAATAGTAAATTTTATTGCAGAAATAAACGAATCATGTTGTAAGCACACCCTCTCTATGTGCCTTTGATTTTACTGCTTTTATTGTTTGCATTCATCAAGTGTCAGATAGATAAATTCTCTATTCTTCCCCCTTACCTGTTCTCACTCAGTTTGATCAAAAACAGTTTGCTCTCAAAATTATTTAAAAGGAAAAGAGAATTGCAAAGGTGTTCTCATGGGTGGAGCTAGGCATCATTGCACTTATTTAGTGATGAGAATATGTGTATATATCCTGGATTTTATTGTACAAAATTCCCTGGTTTCTTAATATTTCAATTAAATCCCATGGGAAGGCATCACAGGGAATTTCTTCCCTTGGTGTTTTCCAGGATTATTGTCAACATTAAAGGGGAGTTTTGCCCTTTAGAAATGTAGAAGGATTTTTTTCTCTTTCCTGGAGAAATTAAGAAAATGTTTTTTGCCTACTAATTAGGTGGAGAATTTCAAAAAGCTATTTATGTTTTCCCTACATCCTCAGCATTCTGTGTGCATCTCCAGAATATTTCAATCTCGTACTGGTCATGCTTGCATACACAGAGAGAGTTATGTCTACTCCAGATTTTAATTGAAATTAATTGAGGTTATTCTGTTTAATTAATCCAGGTTATGCTATTTAACTTTGGAGCAAGCTACATGACAAGAAGATATCCAGTCCAAAAATGGCCAAATCTGGAAAAGAATAATTATATATGAGATAGAGCAAATTTAATCCTTCTCTTCAGCCTCTCCTCTTTTTTTAAGGAAAAAAAAGAAGTACAAAAACAAAAAAACACATATGAAATCCAGAAATGCATAGGGGATATTAAATAACTCATCTGGTACCAATGGACTTTTAAAAAGCAACCACAGGGGGTATTTAAAAGCAAATTAAAGAGTGGGAAAACTATTAGACCATGTGAGACATATGCAAAGGTCCCAATCTGGATCAATTCTCCGTTGTTTTGCAATTCAACCAAAAACAAAAATGAAAAATGGACAAGTCACTTGATTACAACCTTGGTGTCATCTAGCTTGCCCCATAATTGCAGTTAATGCATTCTCTTAATTTCGGCAAGTCGTATGCAGAAGTAACCTTTTCTGAAATAGAACCCTCCAGTGCCCTTCTTCCCTCTTATTATGCTTCAGGCATGACCTATCATTAATTCAAACTGACCAAAGATCATTCTTAGAACTTTTCTTTCACAAATATGACCTGGATCTTATATTTTAAACTATAAATCATATATTGCAGTCCAGCTTCTCCTCTAGTTGCTTTGCTAATAAATGTTTTACTGCCACTCAAATGTCATTACTTTTGGTCTCCAAATGCTACTTTGCCAGCAGTAATGCTCCATTTGCATGATGTTTTAATGACCTGCATGCAGTGAACATGATAGCTAGGCATTTAAAGTTAGATAAATGTCTTGAGTAGATTAGAGTTAGAGTGTTTAGTAAGGCAGATAAATGAGCAATAACTAATGGATCTTTTTGTGCTCATAACACAAAGAGTGTGCCATCATTTATAAGTGACGTCAATCAAGACCCTATCCTTATATCCTCCAATGTAGCTCTTCCCTCATATGTTTTTCTAATTTAATTGTAAATTAAATTATATCTGGCATCTGCTGTACACCAGATTCTATACCCAATTTATGCAAATTTGCCTTTCCTCTTCTGGAAAGTTCTAACAAAAATCTTTCTGAGACAGGTTTCCCACATGGTATCCCCCTCCCCCCTGGAATTTAGATCTCAGTTTCAGAAGAATTTGAAATGGCTTTCCCAATCCTTTCAACCTTTTTGTGCCTCTTCATTGTATTCATATGGAAAATAGCTGTCTCCTCAATCTTAGACACATCTGCAAGAGTCAGACCAACTATACTAACTAGGTAGAATGAAGCAAATGAGGTGTGCTGTAGCGCTTAAGGTGTTGGACTAGGACAGAAGAGATTCAAATTCAAGCTCATTGTCAGCCATAGAAGCTCACTCGTGACTTTAAACCAGTCACTCTTTCTCTCAGCCTAACCTCCCTCACAGGTTTGTTGTAAAAAAAAAAATGGAGGAGGAAAAGGCACCTTGAGCTCCAGAAGGACAAATGAGTTATACATATTAAGAAACTAAAAGAAACAAATACTGAAAGCAGGGGAGCAATCTTTCCTAGTCCATCTTTACTGGATCTACATCTTTTCATTTAAATACTTTGGACATAAGTAACAAAAATGAAAAGTGCACATGTTAAAGATCCATGGATTCAAGTGTTTTATGTATGACTCAGTTCAGACTCCAACCTGAGCAGTGACTGTGGCTGTGAAGTGGGAGTTTGAGCATTCTTTTTCATTCTGAATGTAATGTAGATTTGCCAAACATCAGCAGAGTGTCTGATTACTGGCTGGGTATGTCATGTTATTTTACTTGGCTCATAAATAAAACATGCTCAAGAGTTTCAATTATTTGATGCAGAAAGTTTTAGTAGAGTTGGGAAATAAGAGAGTCTGGTGCAAATGGGTTGGGGTTTGTTAGAAGTTAGAGATGGGGTTGCACATGGCTATAACTTGGGGAATTTAGAAGGAGAGAAATTGGATCCTCAGATACTAAGGTAAATCAAAATAGGAATCATGGGAAAACATGAGGAGCTTCTTGGCAGACAGTGCAGACCCCAGAAAAATGGGGGACTTCCAGAAAGGAGGGAGTGTGTCCCAAAGAGTAAAGAAATGGAAAGGTATAAAAAGTTGTGACCGCAAAGGGCAGACACAGACAGACTCACAAACACAAGGAGATTCAAAAAGAAAAGGAGACGATTGCCTAGTAAAAGACAGCTTGGGGAGGTAAAGGGAATGAGGAACTAAGTTTGCACTTAGGTTTCCCTTTTGTAGAACTAACCAGGGGGAGTGGGCAGTCTGGGGAGGTTGCAAGGAATTTGGATTGGCTGCCAGGCTTGGCCAACATGAAGAGAGGCTGGGCAGTTTTCACCAGTGAGAAAATCACCAAGTTCATTGGCTGGGGGAGGCCCAGAGTTTGAAGAAGCTTAGAGAAGTAGATGAGAGATATGATCCATGATTAAGAAGCCAGGAAGCAAATGAGAGAGGCTAACCACAAAGCGGTAGTTGTTACAGTGAGTAGGTTTACCAAGGAGTAGAGGGGAGAATTGGTCTACTTTGGTATCTACTGTGTTTTTGAAATGTTCTGCATCTTTAAGGAGAGCATTCAGTCTGTGGGTGACAGAGAAGATGTATTGCTATTTATTATAGTAGTAAGTCTCTCAGGACACACAGAGGGATTCATTCCTTCCTAGTTTAATAACTTAATATTGTTTAAATTGTTTCTTGTAATACTGTCTATCTGTATGGTTATTTTTTTTTCCTTAATGCAAGCCGTGATGTTCTTCTCTGTTCAGAACTTAGGTTTATAGGTTTATATTTTTCCTATTGGATCCAAGGAAGGAAAGGAAGATTGCCCCTTAAAGCTAAAAAGTTGTCAGCAGTAGGCTTATTTAAGGTGAATTGGATAGAAGCCGAAGGGATTTTGCTGGGAAAGTAGCTTCTTAAACTCAGGACGGGCTACTGTGTTAAAACGAGAGCTACAATTGCTTTTTTGAAAACATTCTCTAAGCAGACCAGGGTAGGCTTGAAAGCAATGCAAATGTGGAACACTCTTTTTATACATAACATAATTCCAGATCTGAAACCAACTTTCCTTGTCTCTACCTGGTTTCTAGACAACTCGTAAGCAGAGGAGGTAACTAGATCTACGCCCTGTGTAATCCTTGTTAGCACTTGGAAGGCACTAAGGAGACTTTATTTATTTCAGTGTTAAAGTCAGAAACATGACTGATGAGAGAGCTACCTAAACACATGTGGTTCTTTAGGCAGAGTTATAGGAATTAAAATTAGGATCCTTTCTCATATTACTTAATGTCTTGGGAGCAGTTATCGATGGTGTTAAAATTTGGGTGAGAATCAAAATTGCTTTCTTGGGGCTTTATGGTCTGCAGCTCTTGATAATCCTTTCAGATGTGGTAGAAAAAATACAGAGGGAATACATTAGTTGTGATAAATCCCATATTGTTTTCAATAAGATATTAGTCATGACTGCCTTTGTTGGATTGCACCCAGATTATGCTAGATGTGATAACCCAGTCTTTAAAGAGCAATTAAAAGAAGATAAGCATTTTCTAAAATGTTGCATGCCATTACATTATTTAAATAATATGCACTCCTTTGCGTCCATTCAATTTGTTGTCATACCAGTGGATTTTTTTAAAAAAAATAATAAATCTAATTAATTACTTCCTGGGAAATTCTTTAATAGATTCATGAAGTCATAAAATACTTTAATTGGAAAAGCAGATCATGATAAAAAAATCTATCATTAATTAAATCACAAGCAGCCTAATAAGGAAAAGAGCTACCATGTATATCAGAACTGCAACAAATATCCATAGGGACAATTCCAAATGCTTGCATTCGGAAGGCAGCTTTTAATGTAGTTTTAAAATAACACAGAAGGGGTGGCTACAGTAAAGGAAGGGGTGGAAAGGAAGGGATGGAAAAGCAGATGCTGTAGTTGCAGAAGATCCCAAATTCATTTCTACTGACTCCAGTCAGATAAAGGACAAGGAGGAGATTGTCTCTAAAATGGTTCTAAAACACTCTTAGCTACCCCTTAATTACTGAGTCAGGTTTGTTTATTATTTACAAGTTGTTCCAGTTTTGGCTGACTCTGAATATATACAATCCCCATCTTTGTAATTTCAAATGAAACACAATTAACATAACATAAAAAATAACAACCCAGCAAATCTGTAAGTGAAAAAGTGGGAATCAGTGGCCCCAAAGTTAAAACACCTGTTCTCACCAGAGGGATCAGTCAGAACATTCTGGCCCTGTTGTGCCATATTTAAACAAAATACATAAAAACCAGGAGAGAAGGAGATGTCTGAGGGGAAGTAGGGTCCTCCTTCAACAGGAGGGGCTGCAGTTAAAAGAAGCGCATTTCCTTGTTCCCTGCAGATGGTAGCCCCTGACCAAAGAGACCCACAGTGAATTGCAATATTATTGGGGGAAGGTGGTTCCACAGATATCCAGGCCCTAAATCATGAAGGACTTTAAACATTCTTGGTTTTGTATCTGACACATAAAACTTTTAACATCTTGTGATCAGGATACCTCTCCCATGATGATCTGGATGATTGCTGAATCATCACCAACATATCATAGCAACTGAAAGAATATCATCTTCCAATTAGTTTCAGGTTGGCCTTCTCTGAGGGCAGCTGCCCTACCTATCCCCATTGCATTCTTGAGGCTCCTTTTGAAAGTCTATCTCTTCACCCTTTGCTTTTCCCCTTCTCATCTTTTTAAAATCTGTAAACTAATTTGAGATGTGGCTAATTGGGAATTGTTATAGAATTAATTCATGCATATTAAAAAAGTTCTGGATGTAAAGATAGAATATTGGCTGATTTGCTACTGTTTAGATGGTGTGCAATTAATTCCATTTTTCCAGGTTTTGTTTTGTTTTTAATATGTGTTAATTTCTGGAGAATATCTGTCAACTTGATGGCACATAATCAATCATACTGGATTTGATATTTTGGTTTCTTTCTCTCTGTGTGTATTTAAGAAAGATACATGTTCAAGCTACTTTGAAATTAAAACTGATGAGAAATGTTGCAACATTTGAAAAGATGCAGCTCCACTGAATTAAATGAAATTAAATTAAACACCTGTGTAACTTTATACATGTCTTCATAGAAGTGAATTCCAGTGGGACCTATTGTCATTTATTCATTCGTGTGTGTGTGTATCGCATATACATATACATAATCAGCATATACGTATAAGATTGATGTTCTGCCCTCCAAACGTGCTGCATTTCAGCTTCCTTAATCCCCAGCCACCATGATTCTTGGGAAATTCTGGGTTTTGAAACCTAGGCTATAACCACTTACTTTTGAATGCAGTGGGACTTACTCAGGTATTCCCCACCATCAAAGATACAGGACCTATTCTGGGGTGTCACATTAACTATAGAATACTTTCTATCCAGGAGGGCTCACCTGGCATTTTGATGGGGGTCAGCTCAGACTTATTCCCCTTTTGATGTGACTTTTTTTTATTGCTTTCATATTGTATCTGACCATAATTATATAAATGTTGGGGTTAATTTTTTTAAGTACATTGTTCTGATTTTAAACCCTTAAATTCTCTTTGAGTGTGGCATTAAGCCACACTTCTACGGCCTTTCTTAGGAGTGCATGAGTATCATTCTGTTGTCTTTGTTCTGAATCCAGTTATTCCCCTCTGTTGAAGGACAAACCTACGTGTGCCACACAACATACTGGATGTCCCATAAATGGACCTGCTCAGGTAGCAGATTCAGAGAAGAACATCACTGTGAATAGTAATTTGTCAATTACTTTTACAGTAATTTTGTTCATTTTATGGCATGAAAGCACAATGCATATTTTCTGCCTCAGTTGTCAGAATACTTTAGTTTGAAAAAGGGATTTCTTTTTTTTTCTTTTTTTTCAATATTTCCTTTCAAAAGCTTAGGAATTGTTTGTAAGCAAGTCTCTTCTATTCTCAAAGCTCTGACAAGGCCCTTCCCAAAATGCTTCTTCTTTGCTAGGTGCATATACTCTGATCTACACCCTCCACACACATATCAGTCAGAAGCCAAAATGCAGAGGTAGAGGAGAAATAATAATTATTATTTTGAAACACTTTGGAAATCACGCACTAAATAAATGTAGATTGTATTCTGCTTGTAACAGCAATGCCCTGCCACAAAATGATAAACACCTTTTGGCAAGAATGCTTTCTACTTAATGAGTTATTCTGGGGGTGTGCAGGGGTGTGCTTATTACCCTAGAAAGTTTGCTTGTTTGTTTATTTTGTATGGACTAAAATTACTTACTCCCCCCCCCCCGGGGGTGGAAACAAATTCAAAACCACCAATATATCTTTTTTTTTTTTTTTTAAAGAAACTGTTCACTCTAGACAGTTAAAAAGGAAACAACCTTGGCTCTGATCCTCCTAGGATCCACTAATTGCCATGTGACTCATATTGCAGGCATGTTGAATTGACCCATTTGTTTTTGAGAGACAGCAAATACCAATTTCTTAAACAGCACATGAAACAGAGGAAGAAATAAGCCAATTTACAATCAACACTTCTGACACTTTTTATCAGTTTGCAGAAATGCTTCTTCTCACTGGATTTCAAATGTATTCCTTCTGGAACCTTTGAAAAAATAGCAGTCACTCTCCGATCAGTATCATGGTGGGAATAAAACTTGCTATAATGCAGTTTTCTTCTCTTTTAAAAAGTTCCCTTCACAAAGGCAGTTACCAGCATGCTTTACTCCTCACTAAAAGATCATAGAATTATAGGTAATATGCATCCATGGAAGTAACCATCTTCAGGAATACTTTCACAAAAGACCACTCTTTCTTCTGGGCCCCCCTTCCTTCCAGTACGTATGCGTATTTGAAGACATATAAACAAGTTTCAGTTTGTAGATTGTGTAGGTAGGAACAAGGGCTGCCTCTGCCTGCTTTCCACTCATTTGCTGTGTATGCAAAGAAAGTCTGAACCTGTGAAGAAGTCTTAAAATAGATTTGTGTTATGGCATTCCCAACACGGAACACTTTCTAGAGTTTAAATTATGGGTCTTGCCTTCAGGACTGTCAGGAGCAAAATGGCAATATGACTACGCGGTGCCTTGAAAGGCGAATAATAAAGAACCATCTCATTTTCATTTAAACGTAACTTAAGCCTATCAAATTTCCTTTCTCTTAAATATCAGCAGAATTGCTTATTATGGGCTAGTAATAGTGACTTTACAATTGGATGCTTAGGGTTTGTTCACAGATGCAGGATCATCACTCAGTAATCACAATGTCAATTCATATGTTTGAAGGGTCATCTAACAACAGTGTGAGGACTTTCTCTCAACTTCATGGAACACAAATATATTTGTAACTAGAAGGTAGATTGCACAGGGAATTAATGTTATGTGACATGTAGATCAGGAATGGGCAATGCAGCCATAGTCTTCAACAAACCTCCTTGACTGCTTTTTTTTGCAGTCTTCAGAGATTTTTCTGTCTGTTTTATTTAAAAACAGCAGCACAGATTCTCATCTTTTTAAGATACAAAACAACATGAAAACTGCAGGATAACCCATAAAATAGGTATATCAGAGATTTGGAAGGGGGGATATCTTTGTTTTATTTTGTTTTTTAAGAATCCCACAAAGCTCTTCTCCAAACCCCACCTACTTTATGGTCCTCAGCCTCCCTAAATGGTCCATCCCTTGACCACTAAAACTTTTCCCAATCTTGATCTAGCTAACCTGGTAGATAGTGCTAATGAGGAGTACCCTGAAATCTGTGATGTGAAGAAATGCCAAAGAATTGTCACAGAAAGAATCTTTTCTGTGAGTATATCTGGATTCTGGATTACCCACCCTAGGGAGATTTAATTGGGGCCAACATTATACTCTGTGTGTGATGAGTTGCAATATTATTTTTCCCCCTGCCTTTCAATTTTATCAACACTGTTACCTACTTTTCTAATATTGTTATGTTTTCTTCTGTACAAGTTCTGTGCCCTGGATTCTGATTTGATTTGATTTTGTAAGGATAGATTAGGAAATCTTAATATGCATTATTTATAATTTATTGATGGGTGTTGAGCTATCTCAGCAGTATTATAAACCTCACTTTCTGATAGCTGGGGTATTTCCATTTTATAAACAAGGGACACAACCATTCTACATTGCCTATTGTACACTTGCTTCATGGAAACTGTGTCATTACATGTGGTAAACTTTTTTTTTTAACAGATTACGTGCCCCTTTCCTCTTTACATGTATCCAAATGTTATAAGTGAGAGGCAATTTAGTGTAGTGGTTAAGGCTGCACAGGCTAGAAACCAGGAGACTGTGAGTTCTAGTCCTGCTTTAGGCACAAAATCAGTTGGGTGACCTTGGGCCAGTCACTCTCTCTCAGCCCTAGGAAGGAGGCAATGGCAAACCACTTCTGAAAATCTTGTCAAGAAAACTGCAGGACTTGTCCAGACAGTTGCCAAGAGTCAAGATTGACTTGAAGTCGAGAAGAGAAGAGAAGAGAAGAGAAGAGAAGAGAAGAGAAGAGAAGAGAAGAGAAGAGAAGAGAAGAGAAGAGAAGAGAACTGCATGTCTGTTAATTAGCACATTGCAGAAGAGACACATGTGCTGTTCTGTCACAGCAATCAGAGAGCAGGTAGCAACCATTCTGATTTAGGAAGGATACCCGTAAGGAAAGTAATCTTCTTCTCATTCAGAACATTCCTGAACTATATTTTCTTATATAATTCCATCATCTTAAAATGCAAACACTACACACATGCATTTTCTAAGCAACATTTAAATTCTCAATACCTTAATAAAAACAAGTCTTTCAGTATTAGATCTTTAAAAATGCACAACATCTATTCCTAAGTCATTTAGGGTAAAATGGCAGCCCAATATGACAATAATAATGACTTACTTACTTACTTACTTACTTACTTACTTACTTACTTATTTATTTATTTATTTATTTGGAGAGGGGCATATTTTGATTGAAATTTAATCTGAAGTTCTGGGAACAAATAGCTATTTGCATTCCATTAACCCAAAGGTACTCCCATCAAAGCAAAACACTAATTGGTAATTATTTATTTACTAACTTTGCTTTGTGAAGTTCTTGATTGGAAATGTCAAGGTTGTAGATTATGAGAACAATAATGATAATTAGAAGTAAATAACTGAGTGATGCTCAGAGGCATGTAACTACTGGGGATGCTGGAGGAAATCACTGTGTTGTCTAGAAATAAATCCTCCCTTATATGTTTCACCATAAGTGTTTTCTAAAGGAAAAAATGGAGTTCTGATTTCTCTCTGAACAGACCCTTCTTCTGAACAGACACAATGTGGGAAGGCCTAGCTCTCTGGAGAAGTCTCTTATGCTGGGAAAGATGGAAGGAAAGAGAAGAAGAGGATGACCAGCATAGTGGATGGACTCAGTTATAGTGGTGATGGGTGCACCTGAAAAACTAGGTTAGGGGCAGATCATCATGGAGAAAGTTTATCTGTGTGGTTGCTAAGGGTTGACACTGACTTGATGGCATATAATCAATCAATCAATCAATCAATCAATCAATCAAAGTGCTCTATAACTGGTTTGTCTCCCATGATAGCTGTTTTGTGAATCAAAATCCCCCAGCAATCATCTGAGAAAGTTAGAGACTGCATCAAATTTACCACTTCCAGTGCAGCCTCTTCATCCAATTAATTTAGCTGCTTTCTTCCAGTATAATCTCTAGTTCCATGAGTTAATTTGCTTACATTTCCTTTTACTTCCATCTTGGTTCTTGCTATTAAGTTAGCTAACTGGAGGCATGATTTTTCTATGAAGGAGTATTTGCAGTGACGGTCACTGGTTTCAAATGGCAGGTGTGACTGGGCAATCAAAGCCCTGCCACTTTTTTATATGTATGCAGTGTACGTGACACATAAAAGAGTAGTGGGTCTTTATTGTGTGATCACACCTGCCAATTTGAAGCCAGTGACCATCACTGTGGGCTCTTCTCTGTGTGAGTCTTGCTGACCTGTCTGTGTGGAAGTATTAATGCAGGGAGCAGCCACAGCATCTCAAAGGACTGTTCTTGATTCCTAACTATGTTATTTATCAAGTTCTCTTAAAGCACTCTAGGCCTAGCTATTTTTCATGTAATGGACACACTCAAAGCCAATAACACCCCAATTTTGTGGGTGCTTATTAATTTTTTAGTGTACTTGTTAAAGGTGCCACAACAATTCCCAGGAACTACTTTAGTTCAGCTTATAGGCATTAACTTGCAATTATATCAGATACCTCAGCTTATGAGTCCACCCAGTATGACACTGCCTAATGTGATGGCCAGCTTCATACATTTGCTAGCTACCCTGCCATCTGCCCAAAGCCCCAGTGAACACCTGTGGCCATTTCCTGATGGGATTCATCAAGTCACCTTTTCAAAAGAATGTTATAATGGGGAAGGGAATGATTCAGATTTCCATCCCTAATTGGGAATAACTTCATCTCCATTGTCAGCTCAGAAATACTTTGATTTCTTTCCAGTTCTTCCTGGAGCTCGCTCTCCACACATTCACATATAATTACAGCAGTGTGCCCTTGCTACATAGACTAATAATCAGGTCAGGGTGAACATTAGCCCCGGATCTCATTCACAAAGAGATCAGCACATTAGCAACATCTTCCATTTCTTTCTTAAAGACTTAATACCATGGCAAAGAACTAAATGATTATTTTAAAATTATAGGGGGAAATATCTGAGCTGATCCTTTTTTATTTTCTTCTGTAACAGTTGAGCGTGCAGCTTCACAACTAAATTGTCATGGGTTCCCTCCCTTTCTCTGAACACTACTAATGCTTCCAAGAGTTATATTTAATAGCAATCTACGTGATTATAGGCCATGATTTAAAAAAAAAACTTTTTGATATAAGTTTCTCCATCAACTTGTGTTGCTCAATATTACAGCATAAAAAACCGTTTGTTGTCACTTCAGTGGACTAAAGGGAAAGGGTGGAGGAAAAAAAAAAACCCTTCCCTTAGTGGTCCTTTTATAACAGGGACTGCCTGGTTTACAAAAGAAAGTATGGAGCAAGTCAAAGGTAGCTGGAACTGGGAGAGCAGGAACATAGCAAAATCACTTCTTGCATTTTCTAATAATTGCATCAATTTCATGCAGTATTTTTTCAGTGCTTTTTCCATTATAAGCCTGGCAACTGAACACAAGAAATGTAAAATAGGCAGTAATAGCCTTTCATTTTTAGCACTTAAGATACTTGGGCACTCAGAAAACAGGCTAGGAGTGCTGCAGTGAAGAGGAACAGGTATTTATTGACATGTGGCAAAAAAGAACTGATTCCAGCATTTGGAAGAGGGCATCAGCTTTCTCAGGAATCAAATTATAGGAACCAGTAAAGCCAGGGTAGGCAACCTATGGCCCTAGGTCCCACCTCATTTTTGAGGGGACTACAGACTCTCCCCATCTTTTGTGATTTGCAAAAAAACTGGAAGAATGGAAGAATGAAAGTGATTTTAAGACAGAGGAGTTAAAATCATTCATATATGTGTCTGTCTGCATGTGTCTATATGAGACTGGAAGATCTGGACTCCACAAATGTCTGTAATGTCAACTATTACATATTTCTGTAATGACAACCACAGATGTCTGTAATGTCAACTTTACAAATATTCTTAGTTTTTGATACAAAAAGGTTGTGGGTTTGACATCAACTACTTGTTAATGAAGCTTTCTGTAATATCTGTAATTTGTATGTAACAATCTGTAAGATCTGCATTTTTCTAATCATGCTTTATTTGCCAGATATATGCAGTTCTGGATATAACATTTGAACCAATAACTATAGCACAAAATTGATGAAACTCTATTATCTGAAGGATAACTGCAATCTGATTCATATATTTATTTAAGAAACATGAATTAGAAATGTTACTATGGTAATTGGGACCAGAATTTCCATCACTAAGCGATGTGGTTGTAAAATGTGAAGTCACGTGACCACATTGCTTAGTGACAGCAATCCCAGGAGTCCTGGTTGCTGTCATAACCCCAGGACCATGCAGGCTGTTAAACATGGTTGTTAAGTGAGGACCTCACATGACTGAAATCCTAGGCAAGCAGGCCAACGGGCAAGAGTTGTGGGTGGGTGGGTGGGTGAGTACCCTGGGCAGGCATTACTAAGCCCACTAGCCCACTTCTGAGCAAGCTTCAAAGTAGTGGTTATGACCCACGAAGCCTGATTTTGAACAAGACTGTTTAAAAGACCATATCTTCTCAGATGAGTCTCCCTTTTAAAGCTTTGTCAGAAGCACTCTCTAGACAAGTAGGATAAATTTTTAAAAAGGGCATGTTAATAGAAATTGAAAACAACAACTACAAAATAATAGCAAAAACAAAATGATAACAAAAACAAGGCTAGATTTTTTCACAGGGCTCTTCTCAGACTTTGTACAACAAAGTATTGATGCGTCCAGGCGAAGCTCAAAGAATGTTTCTGAATGGATTTTGAATTTAAAAGAAATCATGAATAAACTGATGGGGAAAAGGTTACCAGTGTCTCTGCTTAGGAAATGGAGAAATTTCCTATACAATATTAATAACACTCTTAAGCTTACTAAGAACAGAGCAGAATATACTGCTCTGGATTTAGAAACAGTTTGTACCAGGAGAAAGAGACAAATGGATTTGGAGTAGATTGAAAACATTTCTCTTCCCTGATTTTTTGATGGAAAAAACAAACAAACAAACTGAATATTTATAAAATCATGAGAAATAGATACAGTAAGCTTCAAATTTTAATAATCAGACAGTCTTTATTGAGATCTCAGACCGATATAAGAAATATATTGTGTTTATAAAGTGGTTTATAAGCACCTATAACAGTCTAGCTTAAGGAACCAGTAGGTAAAAATTCATTATGAAGGCTGCAGTACATCTATAAAGTGTCTGAGATTCATAAGTAAAATCATAGAAAGGTAAGCTAAATCTGGACTGTAATGTGATGATATCTAGTATTATATAAAATTATATAAAATTCAACAATAGCAAAAATTATATAAAATATACCTATATATCAGGACCTTGAGGTGTGAAGGTCTGGCAGATCTTACATAATGCAGCACAAAACCTAAGCCATATCCACTGTAATAACATAACTCAAATCTGAGCAGTCAGAATATTTGTTGATCAGAAGGAGGATAAAATTGGCTTGAATGTCTCTATAGAAGGAGCAAGAAAGAAGTACATGTTCTATGGTTTCCACTTCTCCAGAATCATAAGGACAGAGCCTTTCATGCAATACTACTTTTTTATATTTACTATCCAAAACCAGAGAAAGTAGAGCATGGCAGTGGACAAGGGAAAACGCTTTCCTGTGGCTGGGTATTTCTAACTGTGTGTGAGTTAGCGAACTGGAGTAACTAGGTATCTAGCATTTGCTGATGACAGGAAGACTGGATCTTTCCTAGATCTGCCTGATGTTGGTGTCCTTTATCCTCTGCTTCAAGGTTTGTTTCACCTGATCATAATCCATCTCAAGAACCAAGGGGGAGAAGCCCAGATGTAGGAGCTTACAACCTTAATCCAGATAGATTGATAGTCATCCTGGAGAATTAATGGTGCTAAACCTCTAGGATTAAAGTTAAGCTTTAGCCAAAGATTTATGGAAGTGAGACATACTTTTGCCTCAACTTTTATCTTGCCTGTCTCCAGCCGTAGATAAGTATATGAGACATAGTGGGCAATATTTAATAGTTCACAAAGATATTCATATGCTGATCTAGCAAAAAAGACCTTGTTAGACTTATCCCCATAATTTTGTTCTTGTATTTTTCATTCGGAGCCCATAAATATACCTTCTTTTGCAACTGTGTTGAGGTTGATCTCACCTCCCCTGCCTTTACTTATTTAATTAAAAGAACATAAAAAGGGGGGGAAAGGTATAAGAAAAGAAAAATTTTAAAAATGGAGAAAAGCAAAACAGCAACAAAAATGGGTGGCCTTTAAATGGTACTTAGATTGCCTGTCTGACTGGAAGGTAAATTAGCATCATCTTGTTTGTCCTCCTATCAGTAGCATACCTATATCTACTTTTAAGCTGACTTACTCAAGTAAGCTTTGATGGATGGTGATTTTTTATTATTAATTTGTTTTTAAGCTCCCATTATAACTTTGCATTTTATCTTATATTTTCTTGCTGTTAGCTGCCTTGAACACTATTTTAGTTGAATAGATGGCTATCAATTTAATTAATACATTACAATTTATAAATGATTGGAGAGAGGAGAAGTAGAGAAGAGGTTATCAGTTTCTATGATTAAAAAGGGCCCACTTGATGGTGCTTCCTAAAGGTGCAGGGTATTCTGTACATTAGCCTCACAGCAAGACAATTTACTTCATGTAAGAACTTACTATGGGATGTGATGAGCTGAGTTTCTATTGGTTTCAGTATGGAGGTTATCCACTATACACGTTAAAGAATGTTCAGGAAACAAAGTTCATTTGAAAGAAAAAGAGAACTTTTATTTTTCCAGTGAAAGTTTAACAAAAAGGATGAAAAATAATCCAAACAAGCAAAATATTGAGATAACTCAAATAACTGCTATAAGAAGACAGATACTACATACCAATACATAAATCCCAAACCTTTATGTTTTAAATTACATTCTGTACTCTTACTCAGATGAGCCCAACTGTAGAATTTTAGCAAGAGGAGCTCTTATATGTGCCTCTCTCTCCTTCTGGGTCCCTCAGTGCTTGCCCAGGAATTCCTTTTGTCTTTTTCTGAGTTTGATTGACACATATCATTAGCAAGATTTGCATGGAGAGGTAGTGATGATAGTATGCCTTCAGGCATGAGGTTTACCCCCAACAGCTTCAGAAATGTGTTTCTCTTCTAAAGACTTTTATCTTATCTTAGGAGGCATATAGGAGTTCTACTTTATAAACAGGCATGCTAAGAGACATCATTTCTTTTAAGAAACAGTGCCATCTCAACTCTTGTTGATGCAGCTTAGGCATCAGTAAATTGAAATGGACTGAAGTTGGACACTTTCAGTTAGAAGATCATCCTGTTTACTACTCAGGACATGAAAAATTAAATGTTGTTATCATGGACAGAAAGGATATAGCAAAAATATTACTTGGGTACAATATAGATATTGAATAATATCAATTACAGTTTGTGTCAAATATTTAATGTGATTGTTATCCAAGTTTATACTCCAACCACTAATGCAGAAAAAGAGGGGGTTGTTCAGCTTTATGGTCAAGTTCAATCTCAAAGCTCAGAAGGAAGTTCCCATCTTAAATTGGTATGCTAAAGGATGCCAACGGACAGATAGTAACTGATTGAAAATAAGGTGGAAGAAGTATACTGAAATTCTATACAATAGAGATGTCAACATTCAAGCTATCTTAGATGATATTCCTCATTTACATGAACCTCTAGTACTAGAAAATGAAGTTAGATCCAAACTCCAGTCATTACCAAGTCATAAGGCTACAGGAATTGATGGAGTATGTATAGAAATATGGCAAGCAACAGAAGAAGAATCAGTAAACTTCTAACCAAACTATGACCAAACTATGCCAGCAAATCTGGAGAATGACACAATGACCAATAGATTAGAAGAGATCAGTCTACATACAATACCAAAGAAAGGAGACTTGACAGTATGCAAACTATCACACAGTATCCTTAACTTCACATGCTAGCAAAATAATCCTTAGGATCTTCCAATAAGATTAGACCCATATGTTCAAGTTAGTTTTAGAAAAGGCTGAGAAATTAAGAGATATTGCTGATGCATGCAGAATAATTAAGAAAGACAAAGAATACAACAAAAAGGTCAGTATGTGTTTCATTGATTATAGAAAGGGCTTTGATTGTTCTGCCATGTCCAGCTGTGGAATGTGCTTAGGAAAATAGGAATTCAAGTATATCTCATTGTCCTCATGAAAAACCATACACAAGATAGGAAGCCACAGTTCAGACAAAACATGGTAAAATAGACACTTTATATATAGCTCCCTTGAGAAATCCTGGGAATAATGCTGGGAATGGTGGATGGATAGAGAAAAAGGGGATGATCAGCAGCAAGGTGGATGGGTTATGCTGATGATGGATGTACCATTGAAGGGCCAGTTTAGGGATCGATCTTGGAGAAGACCTATCTATGTGGTTGTTAAGAGTCAACATCAACTTGATGCCACATGATCACCAATTCAACTTCTAACAGTTTTGTATTCAATAAGCAGGTGGATATATTCATGAAAATTAATATTTATTTTGAATTTAAAGCTACAACCTATTTTAAATTCCTGCCATCATATTCATATCAGCACCCAGTCCAGTCCTCCTGTCCCATATGTTATTCTTTTACCAGAAAATTTTCTACTAATAACTCAGCTTCTCTTTGTCAAAAATCAAACACCCAGTTATCAGTTCTTTTTAATTTGATTTTTTTCAAATAGCCTCTTGTATCTTCTTTCTGTTTCATCTACTGTACTTTACCATATTTTTCTTTAGAATACTCACCATGTTTAATTTCACTTTTAATTATAATGTAGGGATGTAATTTTTTTCTTTTTGGATTATGGTCAAAATGGAAGTAAAATACTTGTCTCCCATGAATTAAGTTCTTGGTTGCAAAGAAGAAATAAAAGTACAGAATCATTTTCACATAAAGTCCTCAGAGCAGATTAATATTTGAGAGCAAGGTACAATAAACGTACATTGTTTATAGGAGAAGCCCTACACAGAGTCCCTTAGTACAGCTGAATGCTAAGTTGCCTTAGTACAAAAAGGCTCCTTTTCCATGCTTAAAACTGAGCCTCTATGATGGGAACTACTGTCATCATCATTCATTTTTTGAGAAAAGCAAAGACAAATAAAAGTGTCAGGTATGGCTGAAAACAACACTCTTAACACTTTAGGAGCCTGCTCCTACTTTAATTATAATCACTTAAAGGTTTGTTTAAGTATCTTTTTTCTTCCTTATTTCTAAACACTGTCTTTATTAATAGAAGAGAATACATGTAACTCAGGGTTAAACTATAGAGTCTTTGGTGCTCTCTGAGCTTGGTTGTTTGCTTTGCAGATGTTTCATTACCCAACTAGATAACATCATCAGTGTGAGTGTGTGGTTTGCTCCCTGTCTATATACAGTAACTTGTCCTGTCAGTGTTGATGGGGATGTGGTTTTCTTGGTAGTTCCTTGATTAGGGTATTGTTTTCTGCTTGCATGTTTTCTGCTTGATTATTTGTCTCCTTAGCAACCCAGAACACCAGAAAAAGGAAACAGACCACCTATAGAACATCTTCCAACAAAATGGACACCCACACAACATTATCAAAAAATGCCTGACCACTCAACCCACTATAGCACAACCAACACAAGCTATGAAAGGGATAACACTGCCATTAATCAGAAACATCTCAGAAACAACAAACAGATTATTACAACCACATGGCATCACCTTGGCACACAAACCTACTAAAGCCCTCCAAAACATCTTAAGTAAACCAAAAGTAGCCCAAGAAGTAAAAACAGGAATCATCTACAATATACAATGTAAGGACTTTAACAGCTATTATGTAGGACAGACAGGCAGAAGACTAGCAGAGGGCATCCATGAATACCAACTAGCAGTCAGAAGACACAATGAAAACTCCTTAAGCTCACAACACCTGGACAGACTCCACTATAGTTTCAACTGGGAAACTGTGAGCATCCTAGACCAAGCTAAATTCCAAAATGCTAGGGAATTCCTGGATGCTTGGCACTCAAACACATCAGCCATCAATAGACACATAGAGATAAACCACATTTATACATCATTCAAAAGAGACCAAAAAAAGCTAAGAAGGGGGGAAAAAAAGGCCAGAACACATTCTGTTCAGCAACCAACATACAAATAAGCAGGGATTAACCCTAAACAAACAATCAAGCAGAAAACAATGCCCTAATCAAGGAACTACCAAGGAGAAATCCACACCCTGATCAACATTGGCAGGGCAAGCTACTGTATAAAAACAGAGAACAAACCCCACAGACACCAGCACTGATGATGTTACCTAGTTGGGTAATGAAACATCTCCAAGCAAAGAACCAAGCTCAGAGAGCACCAAGGACTCCACAGTCTGTCTTTATTCCTAGGAGTTTTGGGCAGGGAAGACAGGCTTTTAAAAGTTATTACTATACTTAATAACACTGAACCTTTTGAAGGCAGAGTGGAAAATATGAAATATCAATGTTCTCTTTATATCCAGAAGATGACAATATTTTTGAACTAAGGTCATGTATAAAGATCATGGTTAACAGTACTACCTGTATACTCCCATTGTTCCTCCTCCCCACCCTGCTATAAATTCACTCAGCCTGATGCTTTACTCTGCCTTCTGCTTCAATCCTTCACTTTAAAAAAAAGTTCAAAAGTGATACATGTAGTCTGCCATTGTTTTCAGCAAGCCCTTTTTTCTCTTTGACATTACAAAAATGCCCCATTGGAAATGGGGATTGATTAAAATTGCAGGCAATTGTGCAAACTTATTTATTGGTAAACTTTAAGAAAAAAATGGAATCACAAAACTGCAGCAAAAAAAAAAAATGCAATGTGTGAATAAAGTAAGGAAATGGAAGAATGCCATTCTTAATGCCATTCTAGAAGTTAGATCATATAATTAAGAAATCTCAAAGATAAGGAGGTTGGAAAATAACAGATTGAATATTTTAAACATTCTGGAGGGGGAGGAAATTTTATTATAATCAGTGAATGAGCATCCCATTCAAAGACTTTAACCCACATTTTATTATATTGCCCCAATTATAAGATGCCTGGTTCCAGCTAGTAACTTTTCATGTAGTTAAATTACCAAGCCATCCAGATCCTTATTACTTATAGTTGTTACTATCTGATCAACATGATTTTATTTCTCTGAATGTGGCTGAATTTTGTTCTGCTGTTTTTAAAATGTGCCATACTTTGAACACATCAACTTTATAATTGTTAAGTTTTTCTTTGATTTTTTTACTTGATGTCTCAGAATTTGTTTTCTTTTTATGTTTGATTCGTCCTCCCCCTCTGGGAATGTGTGTGTGTGTGTGTGTGTGTGTGTACACACAGATGTACATACATACATACATACATACACACAATTATACAGGTAGTCCTCATTTAGCGACCAGAACAGCAGAATTGGGACCAGCAACTCGGTCATTAAGTGAAGTGGTTGTGAAGTGAAACCATGACTGTGCTTATGATCTGACTTCAGCTTTCCTTTGCTTTACAGACCTATGATGGTCACAAAATTACTTTTTCATCACAGTTGTAACTGCAAACAGTCACTAAATGAGGCAGTCACTAAACAAGGACTACTATCTATCTATCTATCTATCTATCTATCTATCTATCTATCTATCTATCTATCTATCTATCAAAGCTTTGCTATGAAGATGGTATGCTTGCTAATTACAGCTGGCTAAGGCTGAAGTAGCGTACAAGAAATAGAAGAGGGAGAGGGAGAGGAAGAGGAAGAGGAAGAGGGAGAGGAGAGGAGAGGAGAGGAGAGGAGAGGAGAGGAGAGGAGAGGAGAGGAGAGGAGAGGAGAGGAGAGGAGATCTCCTTGGATCCACCAACTTAAATCCATGCTAACTAGCTGGGCCACAGTTGTATACAAGCATGACAAAAAGTATTTTATACCTTAAGAAACTGATTTAGATGTGAACAATAACTTTCTTTCAAGTAAAATATCAGAAGATTACCTTCATCCTGGGGAGCTTAGTGCATATGGATTCCTTCAGAATGGCCTGACTATTAAAATCAATGCTCCCACAAGTTCCAGTAACTGGAACTTTGCTGGAAACTGTGTTATCATCTCTATGCACCAAGGAGCTTATTTATTCAAATATACCATATGCTGACAGCACTGCTTCTCTGTGTGAAATTGCTATCTAGGTCTGGCATTTTGTTAATGGTTCCTTTTTCAAGTTAACTGCTTACTGGTTAGGCTGACTACAGTGCAGATAAAAGCTCTGAGCTGCTGTATTCTGGAGATGCCACTTAGAACAGCGGGTGATTACGCTACTGCTAGCAATAAGTAGATCTATTCTCCTAAAACTGAAACAAGCAATTCATTTTGGCAATAGGTTTTAGGAATAGAAAAATGATCAGCTCTCATTGGCTGAAAGAATGTTCAATTTTCTTTTTTATTATATATTTAGACACCCATCTTTATTGCCTTGAAAGATGTAAAGTGTGCGTGTGTGTGTGTGTATGTGTTTGGGAGAGAGAGAATTTTATTATGGTCATGGACCAGTTATACATGTATGTGTTTTTTGTTGTTGTAGTTTAAGTCTCAAGGAAGAATTTAAGGGAAAAGGTTTCATTTTCTCTCTTCTGCTACATAGATAAAAATGAGTGGGGAAGAAACAAACAAACAGAAAAAGCAAACATCATAGAAAAGAAACGAAATATTTAAAGTAAATTATTTAGGTCATTCTTCCACAAACTGCCATTAGCTGCCAAAATAACCCCAGACTGATTCAGTCCAGTTTAGCCCACTCCCTATGAAACCTACATTTGTCCTTTCCTTCTTACAAGATGATGACACCCAGGCCAAAGGTATCTCTATCAGATAAATTCATTGTGGTATAGTTATCAACATGCAAACCCTGTGAGTTCAAGTCCCAATAAAAGGTTGAACATCCATCTATCCATCCATCCATCCATCCATCCATCCATCCATCCATACACACACACACACACACACACACACACCCCTAACATATAGAAGCTACCTATGTCTGATGAGTTCTAGAAGAATGGAACTGGTTGTATAGTCCTCCTAGTAGTCGTTAGTGAACTTAACCTCTGTAATTTACCATTCTACTTAAGGCATGCTTGTCCCTGTGCAATCATGAATAGATACAACGGTGTCCATGGGGGAGTCAAAAAAATCAAGTTGGTGGTATCAACCATTTGATTGAAGATACCCCCCCCCCCCCAATGGGTTTTGATGCCATATGCATGACAAAGTTGTTTTAAATTTTGAAATTGAGCTTGGAGAAAAAACAATGAGTTCAAGTCCAATCAGCTTGACCCTGTTAGTGGTCAGATTGATTATAACCAAAACAGGGTTAGGTTTTCTTTCGAAAAGATCAATGTTATGAAAAAGCTTTTGTTCTTTAAAAACATCTTCTGTGGCAAGAAAACAACCTGCCACCATTTGTTTTACACACACACACACACAGAATACTTAGGGAATTCTGAGTTTGATGCTGATAGGAATTGGCTAAGAGATGTGCAGTACATTCGAACCTATCCTAGCCACAGCCATGGGACACCTTGGTCTATGCCCTCTTTGAATTCTAATGACAGGAGTGTGTTGGGGCGGGGATGGGGCGTGATAAAACATGCATAATAATGTTGTGATGCAAACTCTACTCCATCCATACTTGCCATCAACATTGCAATGCAAGTACAAGAGGGTACAATTTGTATTCTTATGCCATGATGCATGTTTTATCATTTTGGCATCATCATGGCTATCTGCAGGTGCCTGTGGTTCTGATCATTAAACAGATATTTGCTTATTCATTTTCCCTAGATGTATGTAGCATATGGACCAGAAGCATGTTCTTAAAAGCAAAACCTGAGACATTCCCTCCTTATCCTTTGAATTTATGGGACAAGCACAGGTTAGGTACTTATAAGCCCATTTCTAAAATGATCATGAGACTGATGATTTCAAAAGGAGGATATACTATTTTTAATTAAACAAAACAAAACAAAATTTTTTCCTTCCTTCAACTCTCTCTTTTCCTGTTTTTTTGTTTGTTTGTTTTCTTTTCTTTTTTCACCTGAACTGTTTGTAAAAGAAGAAAAGAGGTTTCAAAATAAAAAGTTAATAAAAGATAACAAAAATGGGATAAGCATTGCTCAAAGCCACATGGTGATAGGGTGCATTCATGGATTAATTCCAAATTGTAGCTGGCTTTCATGCATTCATCTGGAACAGATACAGGTATTACAGGGTTGGGAAGGGGAGTCTTTTGCTGTTTTATCGAACAGATTTACTAGGACCAGCCAAAATCCAAAATTGTCAAAGGTTTTCATATGCTCTTCAGAATATAAATGAATTGTTCCTAAACTAATGTAGCCTGCGTTACATTTTGACAAAGCATTTCAGTTATTGTCCTGATAAATACATGGCTTTAAACCCTTTATTTCTAACATTTTCCTGCAACTTTATTCTTTCATGGATCATCCCTCTTTGTTCCTTCTTTGGTATTTTACTGTTTAATATGTGTACTCTCATCCCTTTCAAGATGAAACAAGATTTTTTAAATTTTAATTTTCTCAATCCTGTAGAAACATTTTCCTGTGAAAGTTGTTTGAATTGGGATTCAACTAAATACAGCACAGAATTTTACCCCAAGTGTGGAATTTTCCTACCCATTTCTTGTCTATCTGGGTGGATATAATAGATCGTCCCTAATATCTTTACTGCATGTTAACATCCTACTCAGCCCAGTTGGTTATTTTATGAGTTTTAGACCCCAAAGTGTTGATGATTTTAATTTGGGAGATACCCAGTGATAGGCTGTACATTTGCCTGCAGAATATCATCAGCTGAATCCCTGGCATCTTCAAGCAGGGCTGAGAAAGCCTTCAGTCTTTCAGTCTGCTAATCAGTGTCAACAATTCTGGGCTAATCTGATTCAGCTATAGATTTCACATATCATACTAAGCCATAATCTGCTTCATTATGGTTTATTGAATACCATATAAGTAGTCCTCATTTAGCAACCACAATTGAGATCAGCAACTCAGTTGTTAAGCAAACCAGTCACTGAGTGAAACCACAACCGTGCTCATGATCTTACTTCAGCTTTCTTTTCCTTTATAGACCTACAAAGGTTGTAAATATGAGGATTGGTCATAAAGTTACATTTTCATCACCGCTGTAACTGCAAATGGTCACTAAGAGAACCAGTTGCTAAACAAGGACTACCTGTACAGTTTTATGGGTTTGAGCCAAGCCAAAAACTACTGTATATTATGTGTAAAATCAAGCAGCTCTGTGAAAATCATATCTCATTCATTTGTAAAGGAGAAAGGTTTCCTTTCTGAAAATTAGTTGCTGAAACACACAGGGCATGGAGGAAGGAATTGTGGAATATCTTTTTTGGGAAACCTGGTTACCTGCTATACTGTACTGCTGAGTTTGAGTGGCTTGTGAATGATAATTCTCTGAAACGTTTAGTGGTCATCTGGCACAAGTGTTGTAAATTTTTTCTATTACTTGTACTATCACTGGTACTGTATGCCATTATGATTTCAGGAATATGTTTCCTGGAACTTTTTTTTTTAGTACACTATCATTGCTAAATTATTTAAATTTTAAAACAAATAGTATGAAACTGCTAAACCTCTCAATGTCTTGATCCAGAAGAAGTTTGTCCTTAAAATTACATGTGAAGTGTTGTTGTTGTTAATGCTTTCATCCAACCTTTTCTTCAAGGTAGGAGGAGGCAGCATGAAACCCTGTGAGCTACTTTAGGTTGTGTGAGAATGTGACCAAGTGAATGGAGGAATACATTTTTTTTTAGTTTCTGGAACAGCTACTGGCAATCTGTTAACTGCAAGGAATAAAATTTAAGAGAACCTTATTAGCTGATTGTTTGGCTGATATCTCCCTTCTTCTTTCTCTTGTCTTCATTAATTTTAAAAGCTAGAGAGTATTACCACTGAGCCACTATGGCTTAAGTTGAAATATTGTGTTCAAGTATTCTTTCATCATAATGGCCCAGACTGGAGTTATGTTGTTTCCTGAGATTCTGTGTCAGATGTGAAAGGTCACACAACCCCAGGAAAAGACTCAGCTGCTTTAAAGCACTCCTGATAGGTGCTATGTGCATGCCCGTGCATAGTCCAAATTGCATTTTGTCCTCTAACTTCAGATCTCTGCACACTACTATTAATGGGTTCTAAGAAAATTCCATTGATGCTTCAATGGATCTAATCCTTTTGCTAAGGATGTCAGTTTTCTTACCTTAAACGATATATTTCCATACATTTCAAGACCACTCGATCCAGCTTCTCTAGTATGAGACTGATTTAATCCCATTTTTGTCCTGAAGGATTTTCCCATTTAAATTTGCACAGTTAAATCCTTAACCTCTTGCAAAATAAACTTCACATTAAAAATTGCAACCATAGCGAAAATATTAGATGAAAGATGTAATATTAAATGCCCTACTCTATATATGTACCAGTCATAAAGTGCAAAAATGTCATTTTAATAGGCAATGTGTGGCCTTCCTGCTTTCCATTTTTTTATATCCATGATTGTTTTCAGTGTGAGATGGACAAGCTCAATTGAAATGAATCTTATCTAGGTATGGCATTGTTCATTGTTTCCCTCTTTTTATCTTTTTTTTTAGTATTTTTTCCAGCATTGTTGCAGGATCTGCTTGTATGCACTTCACTTACCTAGCATGCATGGTGGAACCATCAATTTGTGAAGTGAAAAGGGGTTTGCTCTTCAGCCAGCTGGTTGGAGAACCTGACACTGTTGTGGGGCTGACAGAAAGTTACTAACCCAAAGTCACCTTGCTTGCTTCCATGACTAAGGAAGGACTATGACCAAGTTTCCCTACTCCAAACCATAGTTCCAGTACACATTTTGTTTTGCAGGATAGCTCATTACATCTAACAGATTTAACAGACCCTAACAGATCACCCACTTTCTGCGATTAGTTTGAGCAGAAATTGTGTCTGAATGATCTATTGCAGTGTTCCAATAGCTTCTGTACATAATGAAGCATGGACATAAATTTAAACTTACAACATTTCCAGGAAGAGTATATTGTCCTATGATTGTCATAAGTATACACATTTAATTTTACACAAGAAGCCCCGTTTGAAAATGCATGAGAATCACTGAGAGTTGGGTGGCACATACATTTATTATTTATATTATTGTTGGTTGCACAGTCAGCCATATGTTTAGACTGGATTTGGCATTCTTATCCACGTGTCAAGCCCTTCCCAAGGACCTGGGATAGGGAGAAGCTGTTGTTTGATGATGTTAAAAGTATCATCACAGAATGGAAGCTGGTCCAAGTAAAGCTGCCTTTTGCAATTGACTGATGGTGATTTTGTCAATACCGATGGTGTTCAAGTGGTACTCCAGATGTTTTGGGATTGCACCCAAGGCGCCTATTACTATTGGAACTACAGTGGAACCTCGGTTTACGAACTTAATTCGTTCCGTGACTTTGGTCGCGACCCGAATTGGTCGCAACCCGAAGCAAATTTCCCCATAAGGTTCAATGTAATTACCGTTAATCCGTTCTGGAGTGGAGGACAGGGAGGCGGCTATTGCTTAGAGGGAGAGTTCCCCCCCCCCATGACCACGTGTCAGGGGCGGAAAAATGGCTGCGGATCACGTGTTAGGGATGGAAAAATGGCCGCGGACCACGTGTCAGGGGCGGAAAATGGGCGCGGACCGTGTCACAGGAGGGAAAATGGCCGCGTATCCTGTTTGTACCCCAAGGCGGAGTTCGCAAACCGAAGCAAAATTTTGCGGCCGGAGCTGGTCGTAACCCAAAAAGTTCGTTAACAGAAGCATTTGTAACCCAAGGTTCCACTATACCTTTGCTTTCTTTTGCCACAATCATTTTATTTCTATTTGCACGTCTTTGTATTTTGTGATTTTCTCCAGTTCTTTCTCTTCTATTCTGCTGTCACCAGGTACAGTATTGCAATGTCCACTATCCAGCCTTTTTTGTCTTTCTTATCAACAATTCCTAGAGCACTTTAGCTTCTTCATTTTCTATTACTTTGTCTGTTTTGTGGTCCCACCAGTTCTGAATGTAGCGGTTACAAGCAAAGCTAGGACTGCCTTGGTACATTTACATTACTCCTTTATAGTTGTCTCAATCCCCCCGCGGGCCCCGTTGCTAGGTTACATATTACAAATTAGATTGCAGATTGGCCCCTGTAATCCCCCGCTTCTACTGGAATGGCAGGTTCAGCCCAGTTCTCTTGTTTCTTTGATTGTTGTTGCCTGTGGCGTGGTCGTTGCCTTTGTTGGGGCTTCTGTCGCGCACACAGCCGGGGGCATCCCCTCGCGTGCTGATCTCTTCCTCAATTCTGCGGCTCTCTCCTTTGTCTATAGCGCCCGCGGCCCTCTGGCGTTAACACAAGGCATCCGCTCCAGATTAGTGAAGTGGCGCCAGGTGGCCCATTCGTTAGCTTGCGGTTTCGCATTTCCTCTTTCTGCGCTAGCGCTCGAGCGATGAAATTGACTAAAGCGCGGCTGGGCAAGTTCCTAGGCGTGCAGTGCCGGCTGAACCTGACATGCGGACCATGTGTCAGGGGCAGAAAATGGCTGCGGACCACATGTCAGGGGCAGAAAAATGGCCGCACACCATGTGTCAGGGGCAGAAAATGGCCGCGGACCACATGTCAGGGGAGGAAAAATGGCCGCAGACCACATGTCAGGGGTGGAAAAATGGCCGCGGACCACGTGTCGGGCAGAAAATGGCCGTGGACCACGTGTCAGGGGCGGAAAAATGGCCATGGACCGTGTCACAGGAGGGAAAATGGCCACGTATCCTGTTTGTACCCCGAGGCGGAGTTCACAAACCGAAGCAAAATTTTGCGGCCGGAGCTGGTTGTAACCCAAAATGTTCGTTAACAGAAGCATTCGTAACCCAAGGTTCCACTGTACCTTTGCTTTCTTTTGCCACAATCATTTTATTTCTATTTGCATGTCTTTGTATTTTGTGATTTTCTCCAGTTCTTTCTCTTCTATTCTGCTGTCACCAGGTACAGTATTGCAATGTCCACTATCCAGCCTTTTTTGTCTTTCTTATCAACAATTCCTAGAGCACTTTAGCTTCTTCATTTTCTATTACTTTGTCTGTTTTGTGGTCCCACCAGTTCTTGCTTGCAGGCAAATGGTATTTCTTGCAGATATTACAATGCGCCATTGTTGCTACTTTGTCATCCCATTGTTTATAGTCAATCTGTGCAATCTTCTTGCAGCAGCTAAGTAGGTTCTGTTTCTTCAGCTTCTTTGCAGAGGCAGTATTTGTTGTCTGTTGCTGTCTTCTCAATTCTGGGTCTATATGCATTTGTTCTTAGACCTTGGTCTTGTGCAGCCAGATTTAGCCCCTCTGTCTCTTTCTTCAACTTTCCTGCTCTTAGCCATTGCCAGGTCTTGTTGTTACCTGCTTTGCCTGCTAGTTGTGTGTGTGTGTGTGTGTGTGTGTGTGTACTGGCCATTAATGCTTTGCCTTGCCATGTCTCTTTTCTGTTCTTCATTTGGTCTTTCTTCTAGGCCAGTTTGGTCTGTCCAGTATTCAATAAGCCTTCATGGTGTACTAGTTTCAATGCATTCAATGCATTCACTGTCCTTCAGTTATTCTTCCAATGCCCTTTTTTCTTCTTCAACTGTCTGGTGTACTTGCAATATTCCGCATCCACCTATGCTCCTTGGTAAGTAGAGTCTGTCAACATTGTTGTATGGATGAAGGGCATGATTCATTGTCATTATTTTTCTGGTATTCCTACCCAGGGCTTCTAGTTCTTTTTGAATCCACTCCACTATTCCAGCTATGTATCTAATGACTAGAATTTCCCAGGTGTTAATTGCCTTGCTGGTATTTCCATCACTGAGTTTTGACTTTAAGATCTTCTTCACTCTTCTGATGTATTCACTCCTAACCTTCTTGTTGATTTCAATGTGCTTGATGTTGGCAGCTTGAAGGATGCCCAGATATTTGTAGTGACCTTCTTCATCCAGACTCTTGATGTTATTTCCATAGGGCATCTTGATTCCTTAAGGTTTCACTATTTTTCCCCTGTTGAGGGTAAGGGTGGCACATTTGTCCAGTCCAAACTTTATTATCTTTATTATCTTAGCTGTATATTTGGACAGTGTTGAGCAGTGATTCTATTTCAGATGGTGTTTTTCCATACAGCTTCAGAACATCCATGTAAAGGATAGCCTGGCAGATGTTTTTGATGTTTGATAACCATGGCCTGACTTGTTCAGTGTTGTTTACACAGGAAGCAATGCAATGACAAACAGTAGTAATGATGGTGAGTCTCTCTGAAAGATTCCTCTCTTGATATTAACCTCTCCCAGCCTACCACCATTGACCAGCAACTGTGTCTTCCATTGTGCCATTGATCTTTGCACAAAGCTTCTGATGCTTCTACTGATTCCTGTTATTTCTAGGCACTTCATTATCCAATCATGTGGCAGACGTCAAATGCCTTCCCCTCCTCCTCCTCCTCCTCCTCCTCCTCCTTCTCCTCCTCTTATTGTTATTATTGTTATTGTTTGTACCATTTTTATTTAGACAAAGTATATAATAAATAGGCTTGAATTATTGAGTGTTTAATTTATTTATTTTATTTATTGTTAAACTTGTATGCCACCCATCTCCCCCAACAGGTCAAGTTAAATTATTTTGCTGAATGTGATAAAGGCAGCATATGATGGAAATAAAGCAACAAACAAAAACTGTGTAGTAAATGTGTCAACAGTGAACAAGAGTATGACAGGGTTGTGTGATTTACCCTTGGTTATTTAATCTATCATGATATGGACAAATGCATAAGGAATTTTTATGGTGCTGTTATAGGGGTGTTAGTTAGAGGTGAGAATATATTTGTATTTTTGTGGGCAGATATTGCCATGTTGTTGTCTGAGGACCTGAAAAAAATCCAAGATTTGATGGTTATCATGCAGGATGATGTAGAAACTTATGAGCATATTTAAGGGGGATGCGCTACTGGATTGGCTAGTGACACACATGGGGAAAAAGACTATTCAGAACTTAAAACATTAAAGGGGAACTATCTTGATTAAATACTGAGATTTATCAGAATCTAAAGAGTGCAGAGGGGGGACATTAACATTTAATCAAGCAGACGTTCCATATCCAACTGAGACTCTAATGTCAGTTCTGACTGAAGGTGGATTCCAATAGTTCTGTGATTTGTACACAGAATTAAACATGCCTATTTAAATCAATACAATTTAAAATTATTGTTAAGCCATCATGTCCAATTAGCTTCAACAGAACCAGCACAGTTACCTGCTTGAATAATTCCAGGTTACCAATAAATTCTCCTAGGGTGTTATCGAAAGTACCTCTTGAGTGCTCTTCTTGAACAGAATGGCTGTCAATAGTTTGACAGCTAGGCTTGCCAAATTCAGGTACTAATTGCAGCTGATGATAAAATCTTCATGTAAAAGAAATTTGCAGCACATGTTTATGCTCCTCTGAAGGAAACATAATGATTTATACATTTCTGTATATTTCTAAATCCCATGCCATGGTTGCAGACCTCAGAATCTTCCTAAAATTTGTCGTCATATTATATTTGATGGAGCTTAGTAGTCCTTCAAATTCCCCATTTGAAAATATTTAGAGTTTCAGACAGCAGTAAAATTCCTTTCAAATTTCTTAAATGTAGCATAATCCAGACAAATATTACTGAATACTTTGAAAAATAAAAAAATAGATGAGTTATATATAGATCTTCAGATCCTTCCTTATTGTAACAAGCAAGTTTCTTGTTCTGCTCCCATAGCAGGATGTGGACTATAAGCATAATAGGAAAGGTAGAGCCATTGCATAATAGATGATAAATAGTAAATAAATGTAGGACCTCTATCAATAGTAAATAATAAAAATAGCTTTTGTTATGTGTTTACAATAAACAAATTAGTAATTCATGGGATAAGAGAAGGTAATGAAGGCCTTTTAAGAATGGGTAACTTGTTAAGGAAGGGAAGGCTGAAACTAGAAATCAATGAGCAATTGTTACAATGGAGAGATGTGCAAAACGGATATCTCCAAGGATCTATGGTATGTGCTGTTCTTTAACTTGTTTGTAAATGATCTGAATCTATTGGTGAAAAGTGAGGAGATAAAGTCTAGTTATGTCCTCAAATTCCATGGGGTAATTAATAGAAAAGAAAATGATGAGGATCTCAGAAAAGATCTTGAAGGAATGAATATTAAAATAGCAGAGGCACTTCTGCATATGCCTCTTATACAAGATTACTTATACTGATCTATCATTCATTGTGGGAAAAGATAATCTAACTCTGCATATATGCAGATGGAATCAGAGCTGCCAGCAGTACAGGGAAGAACTGTTTGGGGTTTGGGACATAACTGGATGAAAAGAGGGACTCATTAGAGTGCAGCTATTGTGAAGAAAGGAAGTTCAACCTTGGACTTTATTAGGGAAAGTGCTGGAAATGAAACTGCTAAGAATATTGCACCTGTAGTGCAATCACACTTAAAATAGTGGTTGGCCTAGCTCAAAGGAAAAAAAAAATCTTATAGAACTGAAAAATGTACCAAAAATGTATTTCCAATGAATAATTCCCCTATAAGTAAAAATTACACATTTGGAATTCTTTACCTTAGAAAAAAGATGAATAGGGAAGAACATGGTAATAGTGGGTAAAGTTACAAAAAGGTAAAGCTGTATAATTTCTAGAACCTCTGGTTATCTAATGAAAATGAATATGCCAGATTCAGAATAAATACAAGAAGTACTTCACACAGTGTGGGATTGTGTGCTTTAGAAAGATTGGGGATCACTAAATTAGATTATTTAAAAAGAAAGTTTAAATTCATGGAGTATCAAATTCTTAATGGTTTCTAAGCTTGGTATCTTGGCTATAAGTTATCCCAAGTGTTGATGATGAATAACAGTTGCTGGATAATGCAAACAAGAAAGTGTGATTGCCATTGAGACTTTTGATTGGTGAACAATGGCTCTTACTAATCTCTCCTGCTGATGGAATTGTTTGTACTGGTGGCATGAAGCAAAAAAAGGAGAGGCGTAATTCCCAATCTGGCCCTTTCCTCATTGTTGAGTTGCAATACTGTTCACCCATCTTTGAGTTGTCAGAAAACTACCTTCACAGGAAAAGTGCTACCCCCATTGTTGATCCCTAGCCAGTTGACTCTGTTCCAGTCACTGCCAGTCATCTGATTTTCTTCCAGAGTAATGGTGACAAAGTCAAGCACATTTACATTGAGGCTGACCTTGGACAGTGTTGGAATAAGGAGAAAAATATTACTTTAACACTGGGGCAGATAAGGTTTCACTCATGGACTGGGGGTGAAATGAAGGCAATGTCATGAGAACACTGCAGCAAAAAAATTGTCCTGTCATATTGGGCTGTAGTCAGATTACAACTGGGGAAAAGCTCACTGAAATGTATCTTCTCTCCTCAGATTCAAAACTGAGGTACCCTGTAGTGAAAAGAAAATTGTCACACCAGCAGCTTATTGTGACAAAAATACCTTTTCTGTATGAATGAATGGATAGCGATTCATTTGTAAGCAATATCATTATCAATATTAATAAACAGAATAATAAGGCATTGAATATTTAAATTACACAGACTGAAGTCTGAACACCAAAGTTCGTAAATTAACATTTTGGGTTTTTTGTTTTTGTTTTTTAACTTCCTTGTTGTATTTGTTTGAAATCCTGTTACAGCTTCAGCTTTACAGCCACATAACTGCTAAGCTACTTCAGTTTCTAGATTGCAAATTACAGAGTTAACAAACAGCAGCGTAAAAATGACAAAACTTTATATTGAACAAATTGGAAAATAATGAACTGTGAATTACCAGTTGATGTTGAAATTCTGGGCTTTATTATGTGTTTCTAAAGCCCATGGAAAGCAATATATAGCTGGATCTATTTCAAGAAGTCTGCCAAGGTTTTTGAAGCATGTGATTCCATTTTTATGTTATTTCTTATAATAAATGAAGTTGTCATATAAAATGAATAGTCTAATTTGATTCATACATTTGAAAATCCTCATTTAGTAATTATACTGTAGTTCCAAATAATTATACTGCTACGAGAAACAGAAACTTTCTTGGAGCTTTTATGGATATTCACTATTTGAAAATATTTAACCAATATATTTGCTCTATACCCCCAAGATCATTGTAATCTATATTACTAGGCTACTTATTCTAAGCACTGTCCCTAACCACTGTCAGAAGCTTGGGGAACCATAGCCTTGGGAAGCATAACATCAATTTCAAATTCTGATTTCTACCAAACAGAAATGGCTGCTGCTCTGAATTTAGATGACACCCAATTTATGGAAGCCAAAGAACATTAGGGGCCATGCAGAATGGTATTAGGATGTCAGTATGCATGTCCTCCTTGGCAAGGTAACTTAGCATCATGCAACTACATCAGTGCCTTTCCTGCAAGATCTGGAATATCCCCCCCCCCCCAAGGTGCTCCTGATTTCAGCCAAAAGAAATTCACACTCCATTTATCTAGATCAGTGTTTCTCAAACTTGGCAACTTTAAGATGTGTGGACTTCAGCTCCCAGAATTCTGGGAGTTGAAGTCCACATATCTTAAAGTTGCCAAGTTTGAGAAACACTGATCTAGAGATTGAGGCAAATAGGATGTTCTGCTATGTCTGTTGGCAATTGGATTTGAACAATTCTGGCATTTGAACCTTTGCAGCTCTTTCAGAATCTGATACTATGGAACTGTTAGAAACTTCTTTGCCCCATACAGTTGCTACATCTTACAGTCAGAATTGTTGTTTTCAAAATGACAGAAATAAGTAATAGAGTTAACAATTATTTATGCAGGTCCTGTGCATATGTGCATGTGGAGAGAGAGAGAGAGAGAGAAAGGTCTACTTTATGAAGAGGCCATTTTGACAGCTATATTATCCTGGAATCACTTCATATCATATGAATTCACATGGTGCATGCTGGAAGTAAAGCTAAATTGCAGCTATCAAAAATCAGTATCAGTATTCTTGGGAAGATACTGAGGCCTGCAGAGCATAAGGCAAATCAGGGAATATGTTCAATAGCGATGAAGTGTTGAACATCAATGGGAGATGATGCCCTGTTTAAGAGAAGGGCTGAATAGAAGGATTCATTTGGACACAAAGACACACTTCAACATCGCATTGCAAATCTCTCTTCTTTATATTTGTTTTTCAAACTCGAAGTATGATAAGTGGAGAAAAAATTAAAGACTGCTTTTTAAAAAATGAATCATATGCATTTGACTGACATCAGAGTTATTTAAAGTGTTATACATTTAATATTTTAAAGTTTTGTGCTCTTCTCAATTTCTGCAATATATTTCACCAAATTAAATGCTTTGTGCCACCCTAGGAAGTTCAGCTGGCCTTTATTAATGCAGTATGAATTTCTTATTTTCTTTCATACAGTTTCTCAAATATTTATTGAGCTGAGCTGAGTGAACCTTGTTATCCCTCTAGTTATGAATTATGTGTAACTGATTAAATACAATGGCCAAGGAAAGGTATTTGACCTACACATTTTAGGTATTAAACTGGAGGGGCGGGAAGTGGAATAATCTTTTAGGCAGGTCTCCCCCCCGCCCAATTTAGATATTAATGTGGAAAAATCCATGAATAGTGATGTAAATTCCAAAGCATTTTATTTATCATTTTCATAGATCTTGCAAAAAACATTTTAGTCCTAAAAAGGCCTTAATCCAAAGGATAGAACAAGATTTATAAAAAGGGCAGATTTGTGAATGATAATTATGTCAGTCAAAGTAGCATAATACAGTGAAATGGAGTTGTGGTGGCCAGACTAACATGAGAAGCTTATTTTAGAAAGATCAGCATTTCATTTTGTTATTAGTTTCTTCCTCACCCCGCTCCCTGGTCTTTTCTGTCCCAAGTTCCAGGTGAGTCAAAGTGGATGATATTTACATATAAAGAGGGATTTAACATGTTTTATTCTTCTTAATCTGAATAATACCTGTGGTAGGAGGTTAATCAGAAGTGGGGCCACAGAAGATGGGAAGGCATTAACTTTCTGCCTTCAACTGTGACCTTAGTAGATATCAGCACAAATGATCCTAGTTGTACCATTAGAAAAATCAGCACTGGGGTATTCTTATTCTTATTATTCAGTTATATGGTGTCATATTTCAGACACATTATGCAAAGATCTAGCTCTCTGGGAAAGGCTTTAATGCTGGGAAAGGTGGACGGATACAGAAGAAGAGGACAATCAACAGCAAGTTGGATGGACTCAGTTACAATGTCAGTGAGTGCACTGTTGGGAGACTTGAAAGAACAGGTTAGGGATAGATCATCATGGAGAAAATCTATCTGTGTGGTTGCTAGGAGTTGACAATGACTTGATGGCACACAATCAATCAATCAATCAATCTGGTGTCATATCTAAGGCCAGAAGTGCAAAAGTACAGCATTGTGGTGACTCAGTCTCCATATCTTTCTCTTTCCCTTGCACCCATCTACCACTGGATTCCTACCCATTCTTTACCTTTGCACTGTGTTTCCTTCTACTCTTTTTTCCCCTCCCTCTTTCCTTCTACCTTCCTAACCCTACCTAGAATGAAACGAATCAAATGCAATTAAGAAATAAAATAGAAAATAAAAATGACAAAAGTAACTCCAATCCAACTATCTTTATAGCATGCAAAGACAGGTGCAGCCCTCAAGCCTTTATCTGAGTTTTCTGTGTGCTTTGCGTGCTATTGTAGAGTAGAGTTCTTACTAGGATTTTCCAATTTAGCTGCCTTATTGGAGTGTTTGCTCCTTTGATCTTTATAATAACAGGTTCTTGGACCTCAGGGGGAATGCTATCTTCTATACCCTACTGTGTTTAAGTCACTTGAGGTAGAATGGATGCCAAGTTTGCACTGTTCCTGATTCAAAATCTTCCATGAAACTTTGCCTCTGGTATGTAGATTGGGAATTTTACCATGTGTAAAAAAAAAGGAAAAGGAAAAGGAAACAAAATAAAACAAAATAAAATAAACTACTGCTGTGCTTGCTTTCGTAAAATACCTTTGTGGGAAAAAGTGCAAAAAAGTGGTTTGAAATCAGTGACTGATAGATTCGAAATTATATTTCTGATCAATAAGTCCTTTTTTTTTTTTTTGGCCTAATCGTCTCTTTGCATTTGTTTAAAGGTTTAGGTATTAATGTGTTTTTGTTTAGCTAGAAAATTGTAGCAATATCCAATCCTCCTTAATGCAACTTGTCAGACTGATAATTGACAATTGGTCTTCTTTCAGATCCACAGATCTGGTTTTGAAGGGGATTGGGTAATCTGTGTTTTTTAAAAGAAGCTTTACATTTCAAATGATGTTATGTCTCAATATTAAAGTGAAGTTTCTATGTCACAAAAATATGTATTTGAATCTAAGCCCCATACCTCTCCATGCACTTTATTTTTATTTAAATTTTTAAAAATGCTCACATAAATTTCTCCTATTACTCAATTCCTCAGTTGGAATGAGGCAATTCAGGTTGATTTTAAACTCAAGGAGATATGGAGGAATCTACCTCATTTTGTTTCCAAGTGAAAATATTCAGTGGAACTCTACCTCCAGATTTTCAAATGCTCAGTGTACCTGAAAGAGTAGGGCTGTGTGCTGCGCACATCAAAAAGGTTGAAAAAAAAATCAGCAAAATATTTTAGTGTTTCTTTAGGTGGGGAGAGGGAATAATGGAATCAGAGATCGACTGAAACTTGAATTTATGAAGCTGAGAGAGAATGCGGACTGATTTGAATGGATGTTGGATTTTTATTTTATATCAATTATTGGATGATGATTAAAAAAAAATTCATATGTAAAAGGGTATATCTATTTGTGTGTTGCCACCTACTGGCACTATTTGCAACTACAACATTTATTGACCTTGATTTTGATCAGCATAATTTTCTTTATTATTAGAAGTGATCAGCACATCTTACAAAACCAAAAAGACTACAATTAGCCTTCATTAGTCTTATAGATATTGTAATGAATAAATGAATTTTATTTTAAAGACCTACTGGAACAAGAATTTGGAGATCCCCAGTTCGTTTAAACAATGGGAAACTGTCTTAATGTCTGTATCAAAAATGTCAGTGTATCCTAGAAAAAAATAATTGACCCTGTAGCATTTGTATAAAAACACTACGTTGTTGGAGATGCAATGAAAATAATGTTTCATTATTTTGGGTTTGGTTTGAGTTACATCCTAAAGTTGTTATGTTCTGGGATGAAGTAATTTCATATGTTAATTTGACTTTGAGACAGCATTTCATATTTTCTGACATCTATATTCTTTTGAATTACATATTCCTGGACAAAGGAAAGAGATTTTCCACACTCTACTCATTGCTAAGAGACTAGTCTTTCAACACTGAAAGATACACTTTATAGCTGTAGTTATTTAATGGATTGAAAACTTGATGTTACTTGCAACTTATGAATGAGTTGCTTACGGATATTGATTATGTATGGATAATTACAATGAAATATGGTAATACTTTGTTGAAGCTGTTTGATAAATCTTTATAAAACATATATAGATATAGAAGCTTATATATATGTATATGTGTTTGTGTGTGTGTGTGTGTAATAGTCTATAGCTGCTTTTCTTTTTCTATTTTCTTATTTTTCTTTTCTTTGTTCTGTTTAATTAAATGAATAGAGCAAAATAACAACAACAACATTTACTAGCATGTTACCCCATGCCTGTTTTTCTTTAACCTAGATGGGTGTTATCTCAAGTTTACCAGTCAAATGCTCTTCCAGACTCTTTCTACACCACAATTTCCATTTTTAAAAAAGTTGATACAAATACAATACACACACACACACACACACACACACACATACACTTGATATCTGAGGGAAGGAACTACACTTATAAGTATGAGTTACAAAGTAATTCTTGGGTATAATTGATTCTTAAGATTATTTTTCTTTGGCATATATTGGCAACCACTTTTATTCTGATATAATCCACTGGAAATCCCAATGCCACTCTGCTTACAGCATCCAGATTAATACCACAGTAATTTAGAACTGATTAACCATATTATTATTTTAAAGGGTTACAGATATATCTAATTCCAGCAATCTGGCAAAGGATTTGCAATTCCACAGAAATAATAAAAGAGATACATTCTTCTTCCTTTTAGAGGCTTCATTAGTTAATGTCATCTTCTTTAGCACTCAGATTTGCAAGTTTAGCTACATGCATTCTGAGGCATAAGATTCCTACTTTCTTTTGCCTCTCCATCCCCATTTTGATGTTAGAAATGTCACTGAGATTTAGAATGATTGTTTATTATAATGCAAGCTTTTACATTTTACCATACTTAGATAGAGTAGGCAGATTTCAGATCTTTGCATGGTCTCATCAGCCTTCTGTGAAAATTAGAGAAATATTTGACTGCATTTGGGAAATGGGGTTATTTCTGAATAGTGACAATGTAAAAATTACTAGAGCTTTTGAAACTACATTAGACCAACAACCATGGTTTCCTCTCCCCCCACCCCCCATAAGCCTTTACTAGACTTTGTCTTGAAATGACTGTATCCTTCTTTGGACATTCTACCAGCAGAACGTGGCTGTTGCAGATCCTTGACATTTCTGAGATGATTCTTCTCTTCTACAAAACATGTTGTTTGGGTGGCAAGCACATGGAGCTCTGATACCTTCCAAATCAGCCAGAAGAGCTGGACAAAACTGATATATGATTCTCTGTCTAGAGTTAAAAGTCTTCCTCCAGCTTTACAGCAGGATCTCTGATATATCTTATGGCCCTAAGAGAGATGAGACATAATAGAGGTTCAGTTAATGCAATTACTGAGCGTTAGAGCAACGATCTGGGATGAACTAAAAAAAAAAAGTTACAAGCTTTTCTAATATGCAGTTTAAACATGGGCATGTTTATTCTGCCTAGGAGTAGGTGCACAAAGTTTTGCAGACTAAATACAGATCCAACATTTACCAGCACACCATAACATAAATTTAGGGGCCATAATTTGGAAAGTTAATAAGGCCAACAGATATACTAAAGACAGCTAAATAAACCTTAAGATTAAGGATAAGGTACAGCATCACAATAAGAGGAGAACAGGATAGTAGTCACACCAACAGGCTTAGTTTTATGACAAGAAGTAAATACAATAGGATATATACATGCAAGTGCAGTGAAGTTAGCTTTTCTCATTTAAAAAAGAAAAAGGAAAAAAGAAACCTTATAAAATGAGCTTCAAATACAATGTGAATATCATAGCATATAATTCTAGTGATGAACATCAAAGGTAAATATATGTGGGAAAATAATGAAAGGCAATTGTAAGACATCAAAGAGCCCAGTATCCTATTAAGAGCTGCCCATTTTTTCTCCTTGCTATTTGTCTGGATATCTTTCTCATATATTCAGATAATTGTTCCAAACTTCTCTTTTAAACTATTCCCATCCCTTGCAAATATTCCATTCATCAACAATTTAAAATAAATCACTTTACGTATATTAAAAAAAATCCATGTCATTGGAACTTTCATGCGCACACTCACACACACACATTAATATTATTGGGAGGCTGTTTATCATTACTTTCCCTAAATCACCAATTCTTCCCTCCCGCCCCCCCTTACAGAGATATGCAGATTATTAAAAAGAAGAAGAACCAGTTAGAACCAATGTGAACTTTTACTAAGCTCTTGGACCTGCATGAGGAAGATTTTTAGAGCTGGATAGAAAAAGGATCAGATTTCCCTTCCTACATAGTGAGATTCCAGTAACAGTGTGTTCTCCTTTTCTCATCAGTGATTTACTAATATAAAACTACAGATATATTAACATACATTGTATGTTGTCTGAAGTGTACAGCTTGGCCTTTAGCTATCAATCTAGTTAGTCAAAGGATTCAAAGTTAGCTTGGACAACTAAGACCGAGCAAAGAGAAAAGAGAGAGAGGAAGTAAATGGTGTCAATCAGCAGCTTGAAGGACCAAAGTGACAAAACTGTCCCAAGCAAGGACAACAATACAGCTGTAAGAAAAGATGAGTTGATTTAGTTATATCTACTTTAAACCTATTGAAATGGCAGGATATGCTGAATAGTTCTAACGTTAACACACACTGAATAGCTAGGAGGATTTGAAAGGACATGCTTTATTCTAATTCTTATACATTGTCATCTGGCTTGGGTTTTCTTTTGTTTCTCCAATTGCTAAACTGTTTTCCATAAAACATAATTTGGTAAATAATGTAAGTCAGAAATCACCATCTTTGCAAATGCTTCCCAGTCTAATTTGTATTCATTTTCCCTTCCTTCCCTCGCTGACCCAACTTTTAACTAATTACACACATGAAGTCACAACCTATTACACACATGAGAACACTGTGGGCATGTTTATCATCCCCCAAGACCAGGTCATTCCATTAAAGTATTGGCCAAGGTTCAAGCATTATACCTTCTCATTCTGAGGTAGAACAGCTTGCTAATTTGATATGGACCTTTGGTTCTTGGCTGGTCTAAAAGTTTATTTTGACATTTCACTAAGACTTTTGTGAGCTTATGTTCCAGCTTTTCTACACCCACTGTGAACAATATGGTATAAAAAAAGACATTAATCTATACATGGATAATCAAATGTGAATTATATCTACCTCTTTCTCAGCTCCGAATAGCATATTCCCTTTATCCAAGTTATGAAGATTTTTTGGAAGTTCTCCCAGTTTCAGAAATAATTTGTGAAACACTTTAGAAACATGGAATTGGATCCCAAATTCCCAAGTTGTTCTTTCTGGAGACAGGGCTTGGACCCACTGGCAGTTCCCACTGTCAGAAGGGTAGGAAGACAATTTTCAACACTTCTCATTTCAACTCCCAGTGCTATCCATTGTGCTGGAAGTCAATGTTTGAAAAGGTTTCTTTATAATGAGGTTGTTTTTAGTAATTCCAAATATTGGGCTCTTATGCTTTGCGTGAAATTATTTCCAGGTCAGACCAAGTTAAGGGATGACTACCAAGTAATAGATGTCTTTACCTATCAGTTTGGAAATGGGTAACAGAGTAGATTTTTTTGTTTCATCCACATCTCCCATTCCACCAGGAGGCATCCTCAAACTTGATGAATGAAAGAAAATTCCAGCATTCTCAAGACAGCCTGATGCCATTTCCAATGGTATTGCTTCCCAAATGGCTAGGAAAGCTCTAATAAAATATTCCGGTTAAGATGTCCATGTCTGAGCTAAAAATATCCTGATAATCACTCGATGGCAGCAAAGAGTTAGATGTTGGATGTACTCCTAGATCTTGGAAGACTTTTCTTACTGAATACCTTTCCCTATATGCAGATTGCCCCAGCAAAACCAGGATGTCTGATCACCCTAGGTATACAAACCTAACACAAAATAAAACATTTCACAGAACTTAGCCAATCTCACTAGGGCTTCTTTAAGAAAGACATTTATAGCTTTTAGTTGTCAATACTATCAGACTACCTTGAAGGCAGGTTTTGTAATATCTCTATAGTATAGCATTTCTGCCCTTCTGGTCAGACACAAATAAAGAACCTTCAACGTTATGTCTTATCCTACTCCCTCTATGAAACAATAAGAGGAAAAAAAAAACTGGGTCAAACAATTGAGAAATTCAGAGGTTCAGAAGCAAAATTGTTTCCTGGTGCCTTCAGTTCTTAAATTCACAGATCAAATCTCAATTAAAAAAAAAAAGTCTTAGGAAAGGGACTCTTTCTGTCAGGATCAAATGGTAGCTGTAGGGTTACTTTTTTTTTTTACTTATAGAATTTACTAATTAATAACTTCATAGCTGGCATTTTTTGTGTCTTTTGCATACTAAAGCTATAGTATGCAAAAATCTCATGTTATTCAATGTTTTATTGTGTTATGCTGTACGATTACAACAGTAAATTAGTTCTGAGTCTACTCCTGACTTCTTCCTCCTGGAAAGTCTTATTTCGTTGACTGTTTGAAAACCAGAATTTCTAGGCAGCTGTCAAACAAAACTAAATATCTTGTGGGTTGTTTTTGACTTTGTGGGTTGCAGGTTTTACAGATTACAAAACTTTCCAAAGCTTTTGTTGTGCTTCAAATCTGTGCACAATTCATCAGGTATATCTGTTACTTAAAATAATGGAACTTTATACCTTGTCCTGATCTTTACAGCTTTCTGCAGTTTTCAGCCAGATATTAAAAACAAAACAAAAACAAAACAATCTATCTTATGGATTAGAATAAAATAACTGAGGATACCATACAAAATCAATGTCTATATTTTAGATTTCACTTAGATGAAAGTGAAGTCAACTGTTGCTTTGTGGCTAACTTTCAGCCCAGTTATACATGATAATATTTAATAATGTAATTTGGAGACTGTGCTTTGTTTTGTTTAAATAAAAAACCCTGCTTTATTATTATTATTATTTCTGCATGACAGGCAGAACTAAGAATATGTGGAATGATTTAGGCTGGGTAATTCTTCCCATCTAACATCTAACTCTGAATAGGGAGTGCACCAACACTGAAAATCATTGCTTTCTTTGCTAGTTTTTATTATTTTATTATTTAAATTTTATTATTAAAATATTATCAACATTCTTCCATAAGTGAAGAATGGATGCACATGCTGTATGATCCATATCCCATCCAAGCTACCATCTAAAATGTTACTGCAGAGGTCACTCTATGGAAGTTTTTGGTGACCTCCCATTTGTATTCCATATTTCCCATTCCCCAACCAGTTCTTTCAGCTACCCTGTTAGTGGGCTTGCACAGATTTTCGTGGCAACCTCAGCTAGAAGTGTGATCTCACCAGCACAGATACATAGGTAGGTAGGTAGGTAGGTTGTTGTTGTTGTTCAGTCGTTAAGTCGTGTCCGACTCTTCATGACCCCATGAACCATATTGCGCCAGGCCTTCCTGTCCTTCACTGCCTCCCTGAGTTTGCTCAGTTTCATACTCATTGCTTCAGTGATGCTATCTAACCATCTCATCCTCTGCCGTCCTCTTCTCCTTTTGCCTTCAATCTTTCCCAGCATCAGGGTCTTTTCCAAAGAGTCCTCTCTTTGCATTAGGTGACCAAAGTATTCAAGCTTGAGCTTCATTATCAATCCTTCCAATGAGCAATCAGGGTTGATTTCCTTTAAGATTGACTGGTTTGACCTCCTAGCAGTCCAGGGGACTCTTAAGAGTCTTCTCCAGCACCACAGTTCAAAGGCATCAATTCTTTGGCGCTCAGCCTTCTTTATGGTCCAGCTCTCACAGCCATACATTACTACTGGAAAAACCATAGCTTTGACTATGCGGATCTTTGTCGGCAAAGTGACGTCTCTGCTTTTTAATATGCTATCTAGGTTTGCCATAGCTTTCCTCCCAAGGAGCAAGCGTCTTTTAATTTCATGGCTGCAGTCTCCGTCTGCGGTGATCTTGGAGCCCAAATAAATGAAGTCTGTTACTGCTTCCATTTCTACCCCTTCTATTTGCCAGGAAGGTAGGTAGGTAGGTAATTTATTTCTTTATTTCTTTTTAATCATAGTTATATAGCTACCCATCTCACAAAAAAAGTGACGCTGGGCAGCATACAACACTCAATTAAAAAAAACATAAATACATATAAAACAAGCATTAAAACTATAAAAACTATAAAAACACACGCAACAGGAGAGGATGATGTTTTGTTTGTTTTCTTGTTAAGCTTATAAGCTGTTCCAATCAGCAAAAGACCCTGAGGAGCTTATATACTTCACTCAGTAGTAAGGGTCAAAAAATAAAAATCAAAATAATCACAACAATCATGAACAAAAATAATAACAAGTAAGTGCTGTGAAAATCACACAGTCAACAAGCATATAGGAAGGAGACATTCAATTTTTCAGGATCCAAAGACTTGCTGAATGATCTAGGTCTTAATGGTTGAATGGAACACCAGTAGCATAGGGAAGAATTCTATATGTTGGGGGGGGGGAACTATTCCAGAGGATGGGGGGCAATTGTTATGGGAAGGCCCACCATTGAGGCCCATGTAGATTACATTCCTTAAGGATTAGGACCCATGGGGAGCTCTCTTTTTTAGATATTATTGGGTTGGTAGAGCCCAATGGAAGAAAGTAGTCCTAAAGATAACCTCTCCCAGGGGCTTCATGTAAATGTTAAATCAAAGAGAGAATGGATGTCAGGCTCTACAGTGCCCCATGAAGGTGAGTCCTAGAGCTTGATCTTTCTTCCTCAACTGACTGGAACTGCTGCCTGTGGAAGGAGGACCACTATAAAACAGTGCTTCCTACTCCCAATCCCTGAAGGCAGTCCCAAATAAGGCATTAAAGGTATCTGAGACTTGTTGAGAGTTGTTAAAACTGTGGTTTGGAGGAGGAGGAGAAGGGGGCTCTCCACTGAATGTGAGATGGTAGGATATGGTAAAAACCTGGCTGAAGACAGGGAGACAGAAGAGGGAGCTGATCTCAAATGACTAATTCCCCTTCTGCAAAGTGGCTTACTTCCTCCATCTGTCCATCACTACTTGAATTTTCTTCTCTTTCCCCTCTTCCCCCTGGTGTAGCACATCTCCAGCCCCAACCAGGGCCTCCATCACCAAATTCTCCCCTCTCTCAGTCCACACACCTTCACTCACCCACCTCACCAGTACTACTCACACTATTGAGGGGAAGGAACTTAAAACAATCACTCAGGAGCTTCCACAAATCCTTCACTTTCAAACATCACCCTTTTCTACCACATCAAATAACAACTAATTCCCCACATGTCCACAGAACTGCTCATGGGCACCATGAAGTTGTACTGCCCTATGAAGTCACATCATGTGCTGCAACTACTAAAGACAACACAGCCCTTCCTTCACTCTTCCCAGGTCAATTAATCCTTTATCTCATATTCTGCCAGTAGCTTCAGCCAGACAAGTTCTTCCCACTCAGAGAGACAAAGCTTTCCTGACAGGATCAATTGCTTCTTCTCAAGAATGAGGCCTAGACTTTCCTTCTCCATCATCTCCACTACAGTCTGTTCCTCTAATACATCTCACCCTAACATCATTAAAAAGCCTTTAACCCACTTTCTTCCCATAACAACTAACTCGACCATCACTTTGCCTAACTTACATTTCCATCCTGTAACTACCAGCTTCTTGGCATCTCTTAAAGATAAATAGTGAGAATTCAGTTCTGAGATCCTGTTTCAAACTCTTGTTGCCCTTGAAAATCTTTGTTAAGATGGCAATAATTAAGAAGCTAAGAGTTAGTCTATCTATTTATACTGTTTGGGTACTCTAGTCTTCTTAATTGCGTCTCTAGATATATCTTGTCGAACACTCTGCATCGGACACAGAAACTAATAAATTGTTTCTTACACTCAGAGCTCTAACATTAGGGACATTTAACCTTAAAATATTTCTAAAGAACTTAAGAAGAGATAATTTCATTTTAAAAGAAAGTCAAGAAACAGTAAAGACAGTTTAAAACCTTGCAGCATAATCTAATAGATGCAATTTAAGTGTCTTCTCATAGGAAAAGAATATACTAGTACAATTAAAGCTGATGAACATTTTAGTATTGGGAGTAGGGAATGCCTGGAAACACTATAAACACAAATTACTTTTTCTAGATTTATTCTCCCTTCCAAAAAATGGCCAATACATATCCTCACTGAAAGGTACAGAAATAATCATTATTTAGTGCAAAGACATACAGCAACTTTTCCTGGAACCAGAAGGATAGGTCAGAATAAATACTCCCACCAATAAAATTCAGTTCCTGGTGGCTTCAAGGACATGCCCATATAGTCTCCAGCTCTGACAGTTTTGGTAGTCTCCCATTTAATTCCTAAATTCCTAGTTCAGATGAGATTAGATAAAGACCCTATATATTAAAGACACTCCCTGTGGATTTATCTGAATAATTTAAGTCTATGAGCTGCTGCATCAAAGCAGAGCCCAGGTCTGATTCCCATGTTTACATATAACAGTTGTTTTATTATTCTTTGATTATTTACATTGTAATATATGAGCTGATTCCACTGAACAGCATACTCAGTCATGTTATGACCATGCATATGCACACAACCCAACACAAAAGAGAACCAGAATTTTAGAGATATACTTACTAAATTTGGCAACTGTAAAAAATAAACCTACTTTGCTTCAGATAGATGGGAAGAACCACTTTAAGCAAGCTTGTTTCGGTTAGGAATGTCTAGATCAATGTGTGTGTGTGTGTGTATGTGTGTGTGTGTGTGTGTATACATACATACATTTACAATTTGAAAGATTGGTGGTTAGTCCTCCTGATATTTTTTCCCAAAAGTATATATGTATAAGTAAAATAGATTTTCCAAATTGGAAATGTTAGCCCAACCGAAGTCAGAAATATAGTTTCGGAAACGTATTATGTTAGAGACAAGGGCTGGGAAAAGTTAACCAAAATTTGCCTAGCATAGGAATTACATAGCTAAATTACATAGAAAATGATAAGAAAATGGTTATATTAGTAGAAATGTGCACAACCATTTTTATGTGACTTGTCACACAGAAATCATGTTTTAAATGAGGTAGAAATAGTACAAACTGAATTTTAGATTAGAAAAAATGAGAGAAACTGAAGACGATGGACTGAACTATTTTTCTCCCTGATTGAGTGCCACTACCATAACTGCCACCTGCTCCCATAGAAAAATATAACACCCACGGTCAGGTAATTGAAATTGGCTGAACTTTTTGGTTTTCAAAGGAGAGAGAGGAGGTAGCAGAAGGAAGAAGACTTACCGTAGATTGAATGTTTAGTATACTTTCATTATAATCCCTTAAAGTTTTGCAAGTCTACCGTAGAACTGTTTGGCAGTCATAATTGATTTACGAGTTAAGCATGATTGTACCCATCAGTCTTACCAGAAAAAAACACACAAGGTGCATCAGAGCTAGAACATCATGTCTACCCAGACTGGAAGTGGTCTTGCTATGAGGATGAACTTATTATGCTTACAGTCCATATGTTGCTATATTAGAAAAGTTAAATGGAAGGGTCAAAAAGGAAGAAAGGTTAAACTTTCTGTTTTCAGATGGGGAAAATGTTTTCCAGTGCACAAAAGTAATGCCACTTTTTCCTTTTTAATGACAACCATGCTTCTATTTCGAATATAGACATAGGAAGAGGATCATGTTTATTAGTCCTTCGGGGTAGTCCAGATAAGAAGCACAAGAATGAATACTAGCTCTGGTTGTTTGTTTGTTTGTTTTTTGGTAAAGTTACATTAACAGAATCTTGCAAGTCTGAAAGTATTCCTCCTCTCCTTTTTTTTTTTTTTTTACTTTCCAGAAAACTAGGAACCTCTGAAATGCTTCCCATGCTTCCTCTGCTTCTATGGACTGAAATGCCATTTGTGTGTGGTTGTCTAGTCTGCAGCTGTTCCTCCTGTCTCCCAAGGTTATTCCCACACACCACTACATGTTCCTCCAGGCTGTGGTGTGTTTCACTAACATCTGCTTAATCCACTAATATTTGAGGAATTTCAGACAGGGCAGAATAATTGCAAGTATGGGTATTGTCTAGGAGCTATGATGAAGTGCATCATATCACCAATGACATAATAAACCCTTTCAGGAAATAATGTTGTTGGTATATATTATTCACTATACTGCTTTTTCCAGTGTTTTATGTCATTCATTAAGGTGCTCAGAGACAGAGCATACATGGGTATGGTCAAAAGAGGCAAGATGACCATGGAACCATCACAAAGCCCTACCCAGTGTGGGTGGACATTGTACTTACATATGAAAGGAGTGAAGCTTCTATTGCAATGTAACAACTACCTACCATCTTATTTCTTTTGCACATCCACACCCACACCCACACCCACCGTTCCCCCTATGACAGCTGTTGCTGCTGCTACTGTAAGCCATTTAAAGTTCACTTCCTTTGCAGCCTTAGCAAGCCTGACCTGTTTTGTCTTGTCTTTCCTCTATTGTGTTACCCACTTGCTGCAATGTCCATTAGTAAGGCTGAGAAATGAACATTAAAGAGAGGAACAACAGAAGTAAATGAATGTTCATATAGATAGATAGATAGATGCAGTGAAGCATCGCAATGTAATCTGGCCAAAGATGAACATTTCATTTTGAGCAGACAGGCTTATCTTACTTCTGAACTGTGAATCCAATTCGTATCTGTCAAGCTGATTGGTCTCCACTTATATTACCTTATTGTCTCAAGCTGGGGGGGAGGGAGTGGGATCCTATTAAGGGAGAAAATAACATATATAAGAGAACTGGATGACAAAAAGTAATCTTATAAATGTTCCTTTAGTCATATAGCTTTATCTGTTCTGACATGGGACCATCCCCTTACCCTTCCATATATCTAGGGCTATCTCAGGACATTTTCTGCCTGAAGTAAGGGTAACTTATCTAAGGATTAGTTGGTAACAGTATGTGGAGTGGGGTTTCTGATGAAAACAATATTAAATTTGCATTTCCTGAATTAATATGTACAGCCAAGTGGGTTCTGTTCTGTTCTGTTCTGTTCTGTTTTATTTATTTTTCCACAGTCCTGAAATTCACAACTTAAGGAGTTTCAAAGGAAAAAAAAAAAACATGTGTCCAGGAAGTTTGATGAACAAGTGTACTGAGGAAGACAGTGCGTTGAAACATGTATCTTTTTCTGAAATGCTCATGTTTCAGAAAATAGTGTACCGTCCTTAAAAAAAAAAAAAAGGCCACACTTTTCTCTATAAATTGGGATGGGGTAGAGGAAACCCAGCCAGGTATACCCATCCTTTAAGACACTTCATAATGTATCAAACTTTACAATGTACCAAAGCTGATTCCACTAGAAATTGTTTGAAGAGTGTTGAATTGGTAATATGTTCCTTATTATTTGAAGTTAGGGCTTGCTGGACCCACTGAGGCCCTTCTTCCCAGTCTCTGCTGGTTTGAAGTCAATCCTTTTAGCCCTCACTTTGCCTAGAAAGAGAGACAGTTATGGTTCTGAAAATGACATGGCCAGTAACTTGGATCAGAGAAACCAAACCTTTATATGTTCGAGGAACATTCCACCATTTCTAAAATCACAAGGACATTTTCTTGCATCCCCAAAACCTCTCTGTATCTTGTCTGCCATACTAGAAAGTTGATGTCCTTTAGCTATGATAGGGCACTTGTGTTCGGGCACAGGACTAATTACATAAATATACATATTATACAAAATGAAAATAACTTAAGGTGTCTAATATCTCTTTTATTATTGCTGAACCCATTGCTTTCTCCTTTTGATGCAGTGGTGGGTAAACATTTTAGGATATTTCAGTAACCACTGCATTTGGTCCAATCACCTAGTAATTGAACTTCCAGTAGGAAATGTCTGATATAGATAAAATTGCTTTGAGGTAAAATTGAGCTGTCTCGGCTGTGTGCACAGTGTACATGCATTTAATAGGCATTAGTTCATATAAGACTACACATATTTCTAGTTCAGCACAGGTTGTTTTTCAGAAAACTGAAAAGGTAATGAATTTCCCTTAACACAAAGAGTTCCAAGTGCAAATGCAGATCATTCTGAAGTGAGAAAGGGGAGAAAAAATCCCTAAGAGGGAAAATCTGAAGCTTTGTGAAGATTGAGTTTGGGGACAGAATTCTGACAAGGGAAAAACATACAGAATCCTTAGGGGCAGCTGACAGAATGAAATGGAGGAAAGCTTCTGCTTGTTAGCTGCTGGCCCACAACAAGGAGAGTCTCATACTGCAGCATTTCTGTTACTTCTTATATATTTTGGAAATAAGAGCAATTGAGTTTGATGCCATAAGCCATTTAGAATCATGCCTTTTGTTGGGTGGCAGTGGTAGGATAATTGGACATTGGAGCAGCCCAGAGTCAATTCCTTTTTTTTTTTTTTTTAGACATTGCTGTTCCATGACTGGCACAGTGGCAGGCAATTGACCCAAGGTTGGTAGCTAGGCAATTGTTTTCCTCCCTTTCCCCCCCCTTCCCCCCCCCCCAAATTCTTTCTAGCAGACAGCTAAAGAGATCTGCAAACATACAAATTATTTTTATTACTAGCTTCTGGGTTCAATGGGATAGCCAGGTTATTACTGGGGACAGAATTTCCCTGTATTCTATTGAGGACAAGTGTGGCTGTCCAACAGAAGACATCTCAGGGAACATTCCAGACTCTGATTGTCATGCCTGCAGCTTGAAAAACAAACCCAATTCTTCTGATGGAATCAACTGACCCACTTGAGCGAAAGAAATTGGAAATCAATTTCCAACAATCAAAGCCAAGTTAAAATGAAAAAGAATGGAAGGGGAGCAAGAGAAAGATTTTAAAGACTGGGGATATAGGGAGGAGACAAGGAGAGTGCTCATCATTTGGAAATAGAGAGGTTGACAAACCAGTATCTTCTACTGCAACCAGTCCAACAGTTCTATCAAAGTGAGCTGTGCTTACCACATGGCCGCGGTAAGTTGAATATCAGATTGGTGATATCTGTGGAAGTGGGAGGGAATGAAAGTCTGCACTGGGCTGATTTGGCTCAGATTTTACACTGAGCAGATTCAAACTCTCATGCAGAATACAGATAAAAAGTAATGGAGGAAAAATTATAAATCCCCTTGTACAATGAACTAAAAAAGGGCTCTAGCTCATTATTTTACTTGTCTGTTATTGCTTTTGTTGAATTCTTATGGAGAGGTTTTTTCAATTATAACAGTTATAATAAGTATTTACAAGAGATTATTATGAGCAATTCATTGAGTATATTTCAGGAAAATGTATTTGTTTTTATTATATTTAACCATCTTGATGTGGTACATAAACACACATTACCATTATTTCATATTCACCAAAAAGGACTCTTAATTTCACCCCTTCCTCAGATTTCAACCACTTTATAATGAGCAGTAGCACAGCTCTAAAGATATTTTCAAGGATCAAACATGAAATATGTCATGCAACAGATTAACAGAATAAAAGTATTGTCATCAGAGAAATGGGAATTGGCAAAGCAAGGCAAACATTAGTTGACCTTTTCTATATTTCTCTGATAGCTGGCATCTTGTCTTTCATGAAAATTTTGGACTTCTTCCTAGAGGCATGTAAGGAAGCCTCTATAGAAAATAAGCTATGCTCAAAATATGTGCAAATTCATTAATTAGCATATTTGTGGGTATTTAATCTTTGCTGAAGCCAAACATTCATATTTAAAGGTCTCAGTTGGCCACAGAATTCATATTTGGGTTTGGGGACCTTCTCCAAGCTTCTTGACTCAGTTTAATATTCATGACAAGCTGACAGTCTGTGACACTAATATTGAAAGGACTACTACACTGGTTTCGCAACTGTCTAAGGAATTCATGTCTACTGTTTTATGGCTTATCTAGCACAAACATTTTCTGTGTTTGGAGAGATAACAACATTTTGTTAACACTATTTAATAATTGACAGGACATTCATATAGGCAGGGCATCATCTAATATTGCAGCCATCCAGTAATGAATATGCAAAGGTAGGATAGCCCTTAAATAATTCCTTGAAAAGTTGGAAAAAAATATTCACAAACTTAATTGTCTTTACTCACCAAACAGTTTGGATTGTAACCTCAAAATGCAGGTTAGAGATCCACCAGGGCCTTGACAAATCATATGCTTTTGTTGCCTGCTTGGGAAACAAAATAAGAGATTTTTGACCAATTAGCTTTCAGTTTGGATGATATTTTCCTGAATAGTAAATGCAAATAGAATTGTGCCATGAGATCTTAGAATTGTGCCATGAGATCATTAAGTAAAAGATGTTTTAGATATATAGCATAATGGAGGTGGGATATGAAAAACATTGTAGGGCAAGGCAAGCTACATATGTAGCTATATGGCAACATATAATCCAGAACCACTGTTGTTTCATGCTGTTCTACCTCACTCCAGTACTTTCCAGATGTGTTGGATATCAGTTTTCATAATTTGCAGCTACATAGCCAAATGCATCTGCGGGAGATGAAGTCCAATACATCTGGAGTGCATAGGTGACTCTTTCATGTTTAAGCTTGCCCAAACTATTCTACAAAGACTTTTATTGATTTTGTTAGCTGAAAAGGGGGGAAAAAGGCATCTCATTGCTTTCCCCATAATTCTAAGAAAATCAGTTTAAAGATGAAGTTTGGATGTACAAAGTCCAAATATCTCAGGGGATCATTGAAAGTACAGAAACTGCTAATTTAATGGACTTTGATGTAGCAGACTTTGGATTTAATGGACAAAATCAACTGGATCCAGAGAATCACTGTAATTGGCACCAATCAGTGATCAGCTACTGCTTTCCTTTGTAACTCTCTTTGCTACCTGTGGAAGCTCCTCTGATTCTTGGGTCATCCCAGGTTCACATCCTTATGTTCATATGATTTCTTGGTTGCAGCTTGTCTTCGGTGCACTGATCTCCTGCACTTGTGGTTGCCAGAGTCATCTTCAATTGCAGCACTGTTACTTGAATGCCCATGACTTGCACTGCCTTTATTCCCAGCCCATCCAATATTTAATGGACATTTGCATTAATGGGTACTCCCCCCCTTTAGACCATTAAATCAAGGGTTATAATACAAAGGATGCAGATGGCAGTAGTCTTTTCCCTCCATCTTATCACTATGAGTTATCATACCTTCATTTATTTCTATCCTGTTTGTCTCTGTCTTTTAACAAGCCCTTGCTTCTGCATTTTACTCTCTTCAGAAGATTTATGCAGTGAATATTCTTCTTTGCAAATAGTAGTTGACTGTTTATCATGAATCTGTAGTTCTCTAGCTATCAAGATGAACAGTATAGCCTATCAGCCATATATTCTAGGGCTTGACAATGTCCTTGTTTTAGCAGCTCAAAATAGCTAGTAAAATTGGAAATGTATGCCATGTGTGTGTGTGTGTGTGTGTGTGTGTGTGTATGGTGAGATGCATCCTTTGTGGTGGTTCAAAAGTTGTGTGGGGCTGGTATGTTACATATTAGCAATATAATCTGAACATCTTCCCTTTCCCTCTCCCATGCAGTGGCCTCAAAAGATCCTCAATATGGTATTGAAAATACCATCTCAGACACATTGTTTGCCCACAGTATACAGTATCCAATTTTTATAGAAAGTGAGTGCAGTTAAGTGTCACTTCATAAGCTTTCAAAAGATGCATCATTTCTGTTATTTTTCCTTCCTTCTTTTTTATCTCTTTGTAGGAACCACCTGAATTTCTTGTATCCAGTCTTTTCTCTTGTATTCATCCTGCCTGTTATGGAGAATAACAGTCCCTCCGATAGCTTAGTTTGACCTAACAAATACCTCTGAGTTTTGTCAGGGTATCCAGTGGTTTGCTCTGGTCTCTTATCTGCTCTGTATTTCAAGTGGGGAGTCTTCACTGGTTCCAGTACAAGCAGTTCCATTCATAGAATGACCAGTACTGGTTCAACTCAGGGAAAATTTACCCCTTGATTCTCAAAGGGTTATGTCAGAACTGCATCAGCTGTAATTGATCAGCTATGTCTTGTGGCCTGGCAAGTGTTTGATACACACCCATACTCACTGGTAGATATGTATCCCCTAGAAACTAACTTTTCTAAGCATTGTGGCAAACAAGCACAGTATAAGTTGCTGCCTCAGTACGCAAATAGGATAAAGTTTAATCTGGCCTATTTCAGCAGGAAGAAATAATTAGATATAAACAGAGAAGTAGTGAACTGTAGCTGTGTTGCTGAACAAAAATTTCATTAATTCCCCTTTCTTCTTATGCTTAATATAATTTTAGATTCAAGTAATTATACTTCGACAAGGTTCTTTGGTTAAAAGTGGATCTGATTATTGGAAACTTAAACTCCTAGGTGCTTTAAAGCAATAACTGATTATAGACCATCACCCTGTGTACTGTGCTCTTTTCTGAAAAAGGCCACAATGGCCCAGCTTTAATTAAACAAACTCCATCATATTAATGAAGAATCCATATACTATCCATCAAAACCCCCCAGAAAGCAGAGCTTTTAAGGAGCTTTTGAACCATTACTTTCTCCCTTACAGAAAATGCAACATCGTAAAATGCAATGTAATGTAAAACCCAAGGATAAATACCAACCTGATGTTGCAGAGGAATAGAACTGACAGTGTGGTCTGTTAAGCAGTTTTACTAATAGGAAATCAAACATATACACCCTTGGAATGGAATGCTTAAAGGCAACAAGGAAAAGAAATTCTTTCTGGTTTTGTCAAAAATGCAGGCATGGAGCAGCTTAGTCATAACCATTGCTAATGACTGATGCCTGGCTAGCAAATCCTGTTGACATCATTGGTCCAGGTCAGGTGTGATTGCCAAATCAGCATTTATATCATTCATTCATTCATTCATTCATTCATTCATTCATTCATTCATTCATGGTGGTAAGAGGGCCTTCTTACCATCTCTGTTATTACCTCCTTAGAGTTACTTGCAATAGAATGGTTTATTCTCCAGTTTGATTACTCTAGAGATTGTAGGTTATAAGCTTTTCAAAGTCAATTTCTTCAAAAATGAAATGGAACACATTCCAAATTTAAAACATTAAAATACAGATAAAAGCAAAAAGGGCAGATTTCTTCATTCAGATAGATGACTCTGAGTAATTCCTTCTTAAAAATCTGGATCTGGACCTTTTATATATTCTGATGCTGACTTTTAAAGTTAATTTGCAAAGTGGTCTATGAATTTTTGCCACCATAGTTCAGCCATGCTTCAGAAACGTGAATGATACTCAAGAAGAAAGTGAGAAATGACTGTGAGTCACCATGCAATAGCCATGTTTCAAAATTTCAGATTGGATCTAAAATATTTCAGGTGGAAATGCGTATTGGAAATTAAGAAAAAAAATGCAAGAGTAAACAAACAACTTTAGTTTCCCCTCATCCATTAGATGCTAATTAAGTAAACTGGATAGAATATGCAAGCCCTCAATTTCAGCTGGGGTATGTATGTAGAAATCTGGGGAGGGTTACTGACAGTTATAAGGCCAGGCCCAACATATGGCATGGCTGGTCATAAGTCTGGGCCCAAAGATCAGTAGAGAGTAATAGAGAATTCATGGCTTTGATGTGTTCCATTTCCATTTCACACAATAGCTTCTTAAAAATCCAACCAAAGATGATAATTTTTATATACTGTTCTATCTGTTTCAGATTAGGAAACCCACTATGTATTCTATCCTCTATAACTAGAGAGGGCATAGATATTGGTTCAGGGTGAAACTGAATGGAAACTTTCCTGGTTCACACTTCTTGAAAGCCTACACAAAGAGATCACACTGATAGTCTGTAATCTGTACTTTTCCAAATTGCCCTGATTGCAAAGTGCAAATAAAGTGTATATTAGGGAAAAAAACCCAAAACATCCAAAAATGAATACCAGTTGTCATGCAGACTTTTTAAAAGGAAATTTAGCAACTGAACTTGGAAAAAAAAATGAGAAAAACTTAATAGACAGATTTGCCCATTAGAACTGATGACTCCCAAATCTTGGATTTAATTGCTTTCCCCATAATCAGCTGATCAGCACACTAGGTGTCATGGCTCAGCTCTGCTTTCAACCAGCTTGCAAAATTACAGAAAAATGTTGGAATCAATCAGCTCTCAGAAGCTGGTATAAGCTGGCTTCAGTACACTATTGACTCTAACAAACATTGCAAGAGTTGGTCTCACTTAAAAAGCCAAATGAAACAAACAGAACGAAACAAAACAAAACGGAACGGAACGGAACGGAATGGAATGGAATGGAATAAAATAAAACAAAGAAGCTGCTTTGAGTTTTGGTTTGCAGTTTAACCTTGAACATATCCTAGGTCAGATCCTTAGATTTGGAGAATCTTCTCTCTCCACATCGTCTCCAATTTCTCCCAGATTCAAAGCCTGAATTCATACCTACACCTTGAATTCCCAGTTTAAATAAAAATGAAGGCAAAAATGGTAATAATGATGATATGCCATCAAGTCAGTGTCAGTTCTTAGTGACCTTCTCCAGAATGATCTGTCCCCAGCCTGGCTATTCAGATCTTCCAATGGTGCACCCATTGCCACTATAATCATCTTCTCTTTCTTTCCATCTTTCCCAGCATTATGGACTTTTCAAGGGAGATGGAGCTTCAAATAACATGTCCAAAATATGGTAATTTGAGCCTGGTCATTTGTGCCTTGAATGAAAACTCTGGATTGATTTATTCTTATTATCTGTTTATTTGTTTTCTTGGCTATTCATGACGTTCTCAGGAGTTTTATCCAACACCAAAGTTGAAAAGCATCAATACTTTTTCTATTCTACTTCTGCAAAGTCTAACATTTGCTTCCATAGAGAGTCATAAGGAAAACCATTGTCTGCATAATTCTGATCTTTACAGAACAGACATGCCATAGCATCTGAATATCTTTTCCAAGGCTGTCATTCCTACCCTATAAGAGTAAGTAGAGTGTTTGCAGAGAAATTAGTCTGAAGTTGTATATCTGTGCTCTACTTACTGCCCTCCAGAGAAACAACTAATTGCTAACCTTCTTTTTTAAAAAATCATATTTTAAAGTCAATAGCTTTTTAAAGGGAAATTGGATGCTTTGTGGGAGGGGAATCATAAATTAGGCTTCGTGCGCTTGTTATAATGATGGTAATGGATTGCATAGATAGACTATTGTGCTGGCAATATGCAATTTGTTTTATGCATAGCATAATGAGCAACAGACTTCAGCTCTTTTCTAATGGGCATTATACCTTCCAGCTATAATTTTACATCGTGAAGAAAAATAAGTTTATTTCTGATGTGTAACACTGTGAATAGATCTCCTGCAGCTGTCATGGTAGGTTGTCTTTTCCAGTGCAGTGAAATTTCTCTGATAGGAAGTAAACCGAGCAGCGAGATTCTTCAATTAGGAAAAGAAAACCAGGCAAAGCACATGAGAGCATCTCCTGATAAGAAAAAAGTTGAAGAAATCTCTGAAGATTTGTATGGAGGTTTTTTGGCTGATCAAAATAAGTATTCTGAAACTTCTTTTCCTGCTTTGTTTGAAAAGGATGATGATGATGATGATGATGATGATGATGATGATGATGATGATGATGATAGATTGGGAGAATTTGGCTGAAAATTCTCAAGATGCAGAGGAGCTGAAATTCTCTAACAGTTACTGGTCAATTTATAGACATTTTAGAAAATGATACATCAGTCCTTTGAGCAGGCAAGGTTAAAAAGAAAAGCAGCAAGGACTTTGAATTTTTTTTTACTGTTGTAGAGTAGAATAACATAAGCTTGAAAGCCCATCAGAGTTTCTGTCTACTGCCTCTTATACCAAACAAAATCAAGGCATTTTGTTTTCATACTTTCCTCTTTGTCAGGACTGAGTAATCTTTTCTCCTTCCTTAATAATCCATTGCTTCCTTCCCCCATCCCAAGGCCAGGTCTACATTCTTTCACATAATTTGACATATTTCAGCTGAGCTCCAGAGTTCCTGCTCAGGGAATTTAGGCTTATTTGGGCTTATTAGCCCATGTCATCCTGGAATCTCTTGGATAATGCTTATTTATACAACCAGTTAACAAATACCTGGGACACCCTCATATTTAAACACTACTATCATAATTCCATCATCAGAAACACAGAGGTTATTACAGTCAAAAGGATGAGAACAAAGAATAATGAAAGAAATTGACAAGAAGAACAGATTCCCAACCACTGAAACAGGTTAGAAGTGAATGCTGAAATATGGCTGAATTATTTTGGACCAAATCTACAGAGTTTATCTTGCCAATTGGAACAACTAGGGTGCAAAGCTACTACACAAATATTTATGCAGCTATCAATGACAGTTATTTGTCCAGCTATTTCTAGAGGTATAGAAGGCTACAACAATATGATAGACTGCTGCCCAATTATAAGGAAGTAGTTATTAGAATCTCTAATTATTAGCAATGGCCATATGATTGCCTGTTTGCAAATCACTTAATGCTTGTAATTGCATGTTCGTGCTGATAACCGTGGAAAATCGGTTCTTGCAGTTACCTTCTATAACTGCTGTTTCAGTTTATTGGTCTGGCAGTTCTATGAACAGAAACCAAAATGCACTCTACCTTGACTATTGACTTCTGTCCAGATTTATATTTATATAATCAATATTGTTTTCTGCAACTAAAAGAAAAGCTGCTGGCTGGGAACTCACATAGACACATAGCTAGATAGACAGACAGATAGATATATTAGAGTTTATAGATTGCCAGAGACAACAACAGAAAAAGAATACACTCTTGTGTCTGGGGTAGCTACAGTGGTGCTTAAAAGTTTGTGTGGAGAACAGATCATATTCTAGGTCTATATGTTGACGTTCAATATTCAGAAATATTGAAACTTCAAAAGGGTTTGCAAACTTTAAGTACCACTGTTCATTTCAGTCTGACAAATTATGGTCAGTCCAGAATGAACAAGAGCTAAGGAGTTTATTGTATGTGCAACATCATGAAGGTTCTGCAAATCTCCATTTCTAAATTATAGGAGAAAGAGTTGGAAAGTAGATCACCTCATTATCATCTTAAGCAATTTTATAAACAATCAGCTAATCTGTTCCTTCAGGAATGGGCTGGAGCAGTGTTAGTATTGGAAAAGTATGTGGAGATGTAGAAAGGTGATCCATCCAGGCACTGGCTTATTAACCCATGGCTTATTGCAGATCCTATTATGATGCAGACTTAATCATTATTGTAGATCATTTTACATTCAACTTCAATAAAATGGTCACTCAATGTCATGCATTTCATTTCATTATGCCAATTGTGGTCATAGCATACATTATACATATAAAAGTAAAGTTGCCTTCTTTGGTAAATGATGATTAAATCCTACTTGCCACCAGTCTCAGACACTAGGGAGATGCAAAATATTTCAACCTCCAAATGACTATTTCAGATATTCTGAGGTTAAAAAATATAAAATGTATATTTTAAGAGTTGTATTGTGTGATGAGATTGAAATACTCAAGCAGTTTCAAGTTTTTTTTCTAATGGAACACAGCCAGTTCAATGGAACATTTCAGGTGGGGCTGTATTTTTGACATGACATGATTCTCATTTAATGCATATCCTTCTTGACCAGTTCTAGACTAACCCACCTTTGAATACAATAGTGAAGACAATAGTAACCATGTTTTGAAAAACAAAATCCTGCTTTTTTAGGAAATATGAGAAATTCTGAGCATAATGAGACTTCAAGTCCTTAAATGTATTCAGGGTTATTGCTTTTTTGGTAAAAAACTTCAAGGAATCTTAGTTTAACTGGTTTATAATTAATTAATTAGTTAATTAATTAAGGTTTTCGAAACTGATTTGTGATTTTTTCCCCCTGAACTTATTTATAATTAGCATCACAACAAGCTTTATAATAAATTTTAGCATATTTAACTTTTTTTAATTATTATTATTATTATTAAAAAGCAGCATTACTTGTATAGTACAAATACAAACACAGAATTGGGCAATGTGGAAGGATCAATCTGAACAATGGTCAGACAAGAAGAGGGAGAAATAGAAGCCATGCTCTCTACTAGAAATGTTGCTTAGAACAGGATAAATAAAGGTTGTCCAGGATTCATCTGGAGAAATCAATTAAAAAAAGGTGGGGTTCAAGGACTCCACTGGGCCATCCTCACAAGCACATATACATTGAAGAAGAGGAATATATTTGTAATGCCCCAACAAGACAGCAGAAAACAATGCATCCAACTAGGCCAAAGTAAACATCCAGTGATATTTCAGGACTGTGACAGTTGCAGGATAGGAGGGTAACACACACACATTTGAACACTCCTCCTCCCTGTGCTATAATGCTGGGAATCAGACTTGAATTCACTGAAAATTAGTGTCTCAAATATGCTGTTAAAAGAATACTTCTACTATAATTATTCAGAACCTCTCCAACAAAAGTCATGGGGAGTGAAGCTTACCAATTACTTTTGTAAAAAAAGAAAATCCAAGTTGATTTAAAACAGTCTCCACGGATTGATGGGGACAAACCCAGAAGGGGAAAAAAATAACTAAAAGTTAAAAAATATGATATCCAGCTCTCACCTCCAAGGAGACTAAACCTATCTTTAAGCTAAACGCAGCATTTTAAATACTTCTAGGAACTGCAAGAATATGTCTAAGGAGCTTAGAATGAATAGTTTCAAGAGTCAAAAGGTTTTTAAAAGTACAAACTTGGACATTATAACATAGCTGAAAGACAACCTCAGCTACAAAGACCTTAAAAGCTTCAGGGATAAAATGGGTCCCTTTTGAGTGGGAAAAGGGAAAAAAAAAAAATTCAGGATAGCTGAGGAGCTCTCTCTCCAGGTCAATGAGTCTTAGAACAGCACTCCAAGGTATTTATGCATCTGCTCAGTGGCATTCCCATTAAGTTTGCCAATTATGAATGTTATAATTCCATGCAGAAACTAGAAATTTAATTTTCTTAGCATTTAAAGCTAGTTTTGCCTCCAAACAAAACATGGCTAAAGCCCTCAGTTCTCCTCTTATCTTCCATGTAGGAATACAGATAGGATGGCATCTGTATATGGAAGAGCTGGAACCACTCAGCCTGCTAATACAGGGAGTGATGAGCGGGGAGAGATAAAACCTCACTTACTGAACAGATTGCACAGATTAAATATAAGAGGGACTAGAATGCACTAGGTTGCAAGCAGGATAACTGTGGCTTGTGGATATTATTGTATCCTATGATACCTATGAGGGAGCTGTCAGGAAGGTTTCACATTTTTATTTTGGATCAAGATAGCCCGCAGCTGAGAGGCACAACAAGGGCTTGGAAGGTGCAAAAGAAGCTTTGCTATTTGCCTCCCACAGATTGCCCATCTTTGGATATATCAACAGCAAATGAAGTCTGGTTCTCCAGGATTCTTAGCAGCAACTCCTTGAGACGGTAGCCACTATTGTTTCCTTAGAAATTATACAGGCAGCATCAAATGAAAACAATTCTTTTCCACCAGAACTTTTGATTAACCTTTGGATATCTCTGAATATATCATAATGGGATGATTTTAGACACTGCGTTTTATGGGTTTTCAAAAGGATGATTATGTTTACTGTAGCCTCAGTGTGTTGATAATGCAAGGCAGTGTAAGAGATAGTGTAAATCAGTAAGGCAATTTCTAAACTAGATCAGTCTTTTAAATCACAACATAGAATTCATATACCATTGATGTTGGATTTCAAGCAAGTAACAGCCCACACAAGAACAATTTCATGTTTTACAATAAAACAATGTTATGTTTTCCCCTAGAAAAGCTAAGGAGATATAATAATCAGTTGCAACTACCAGGCTTTCCAGAAATGTTTCTACTAGCCAAATGAATAAAGGAATCCATTGTTTGGTGTCTGGAAGGCTGGTATGAGTACAAAAACCTACCAGCCTAATGCTCTACATCAGGCACAGACAAGTGATACCCTCCAGATGTTTTGTGCTTTACTTTACATCAGAACCAGCCATCATGCTCAACAACAATATATGGTAAGCATTGTGGTCTAAAGGATCTGGGCAGCATCAAGTAATCTATCCTTCCTCTACTTGTATTTCAGTGAATAGGTGAATTACCCTTTACTCCTCTAGCAGCATCAATCAACCAGACCAATTCTAAGAAAGGGAGCATTTCTAGTAGTAAGAAACTCCTGGATGAAAATGGAACTAGCGTCCCATTATCATGATGCCTTTGTTTTTTATCAGTTAATCAGAGATATTCTATTGTCCTAGACAGTGTATCATTAATTTAAGCTACAACTGCAATATCTAGAAAAAAGAGCTCCATCTTTGAAGATTGATTTCTTTTTATAGGGGACTGTAACTTAAATCGGGCATTAAGTTAAGCGTTTCCAGCAAGGAGTATGACAAGGTGGTGCATTGGAAAATCATGGTTTCCATCAGTTGGAAACAGTTAAAACCAGAAACTATTGCTCGGCATAAATTTGCAAACACAGTTTGTGCTAATAGTGGTTTGATGTGCTTTCTAGACTAACGATTGACTTAGCAATGACTAACTATGAGCAGATGAACAATGGCAGCATAACAGAGTTTACCATACATTTTGAAGATCATTATGGGTTCTAATTATAGATGTCTGCAAGAGGGGTAAGGGGAGGCAAGTGATGAAGTAACTGATATGTGTTTATACTTTATATGTGTTTTGTGACATCACATGTGAGATCACATGCAGGTACATTAAAAAAAAAAGCATACTCCTTTCACTGCTTTAGTGAAACTATTAGGTCCTGTGGATGCCTCTGCTTCTAATTATAGTTAACAAGGACTAAGGTTGCTATGATACCTGTCTTGAGCCTTAGGTAGTCACTTCATTCTGACTCACTCATGATACATTATATACAAAGGTAAAGGGGTATAATATATGTAAATAGTATATATCAGATCTATAAAATATAATAATTCAGAAAATATGAAGAGGTGAAGGCCTCCCTTTTGGCTAGGAATAGAAAGGTAGTGAGAATGATAGCACCTCTACTACTCCCCACATGATTGTGTATGGAATCTATAAGGAAATGTGGTCCACATAAATTAGATAATCTAAAATAATAGAATATTAGGCAATTTATTTCAAATATTTTCTGATAAATTTTGAGCGGGGGGGAGAGTTGAATGCTCATTAATGGTTCCAACAATGAAAGGACCACCAGGAACAATCTGTACACAAACCCTAGAATTGGAATTGGAAACTTAATAGGGTTGCCAAATGAACTGAATAGATATTTTAAAACACATCTGGATTCATCTACAATATTCCATCAAAGATAAACAGGTATTCTCTGACTGATAATTTGCAGAGATTTCCCTTTAGATAAAACTGTTTTAAGATAACAATTATTAGATATTTTTCACTCAGATGTTCCTGATCTAATGTTAGGTGCTACACTCCTCAACACTTGATACCCAATCTATTTAAAACTAATCTCATGGATTCCATGAGATTAGGAATCTTCTTAATTCTAGAAGACTTGAATAGCACTTTTAAGTCTATATATGGAATTTGCCTTCTGCCTAAAAGTATGTATGTGTGTACGTGTGTGTGTGTGTATACACAAACACGTGTGTGTGTATGTGTGTATAAAGCAATCATTGCCACCAAAGCATATATCATTATAGCTATGACTGATTTTTCAGTTCATTCTACTCTCCACATTTGTGCCTGCAAATTATCCACCAGCACCACAATAATCAAAGAAATGAATATCCTGCTGTCATATCCTGCAAGAATTAACAAGGAACTGACTTGAACACTAAGGTTTCTTTTCAAAACCTAGGGAGAATATCATGCTGCCTGGGTCACAGCAAAATCTTTCTTTCCATAGCTCATATTTAAAAAGTAAACATTACCCAGATAATATCCACCTACTGTAATTGTTTTATAGACTCTTGAAGAGAAGGCATTAAGGAGCACAACACCTGTTTGCATTCTGGCCTGAGAGCCCCACTTTTCTGAAGTACACTCTTGGCTGTCTTGGGCAAACTAATGGCCCATTTTGGCATTTAAAATAAAATTTCATTCAGCATGGGTCAGGAATTAAGAAATAGTTATGCATATAAACCCATTCACATACACACAGACATACATATGTGAAATCCTTCCACCGTGCACATATACCATACTCATACACACTTCATCCACATTGGTCCTAATTTTCCTTCCTTCAGGGAACCCACTGCAGATCATTGATTTTCTAAGAAGTGATCACTCGACTTGGGAGAACTAAATTGTTTACTTTTCTGCCGTTAATTGCAGCAGGAAACTTGCAATCCATATCTTGATGGTCAACTGGCTAATGAGAATACAATAGGGCTTGTCATATCTCTGAGGGCCACTTTTTGGGCTAATGGCTGCACAGGGCATCCAAGCTTCAGGTTGCTTATTCATGCTCTAAATATTCATTCATCCTGATTCCAAGTTTAGTATTATATCATAAATCTGTGATCCAGTACAGTTTGTTATGAGAAAAGAAAAAAGAAAAAAGAAAAAAGAAAAGAAAAGAAAAGAAAAGAAAAGAAAAGAAAAGAAAAGAAAAGAAAAGAAAAGAAAAGAAAAGAAAAGAAGGAAGATGCTAATTGTAAAACAGCAAGCTGGTCATGACTTAGCCAAACCAGGCTCATGATTTGTAGGAAGTCACATTATAGTTACAAAGACAATAATGTTTTGGCTTAGCATCCATTTACTTTGATTCATGAACATGATTCATGCAGCTTCTTTGGATGAACTATTCTGAAAATTAGCTTTTCATCATTAAACAAGAAGTTGATCTGAGGTAAGACATGCTGAAAAGTCTTTCAAAGCTTTATTTCCTTTCCCTTCTCAGTCCAAGATTACTTGTATCACATATTTTGCTGAAGGAAAAGAGGAAAGAGTGTGAAGGATAAGTCATTTTCTTTTCAGAGACTAACTCCAGACTAACTTCAAAGCTTCTTTATTGTGGCAGAAGACTCCAGACCTTTTGTTCCTTCATCAAAGTGAGAACAAGCTTACATGAAAGCAAGGGCAAGTTTTTGAATGGAATCTTGAACCAGTGATCTTTGAGAATTCCAGGGAGCTTTTAGTCTCAAACTAAAAAAAAAAAAAAGATTTCAAAGACAGATTCCTCTTGTAAGCTCTCATGTGGTTTATTTGCTTCTTTTTACTTTCCTTGCCTTACAGAAGGAGTTAAAGAGTATGTTTTTTTCAAAATTCCAAACAAGTGGACAACATAAAAGAGAATATGACAAATCAAATGTATGGGATGGACAGGAGAAGTGATACATTTGCTAATTAAAAAGAAATTTGGAAATAACAACAGAAAATGCCATAAAGTCCAAATGTCCCTGTTTCTAGTGACAGTTGCTATTTTGTGGTATCTGTCCCTAAATAATTATTGTTCTCATTTAACCTTTCAATGGTGCCTTTTAAAAACATTCTTGAATGCCTTTATGCTTCTATCTCCTTTCGTGAGAGTTTTGTGTTTAAATGTTTGAATGAATAGTAGATCTAAATTGGCACTAATGCCTATGCCAATGCATGGGTATAAATGCTAGCATCACTATTCCTTGTCAATACCATCCCTTCTTAAACACTATTCCATGCAGGTAATAAACACCAGTGCATGAACCTCCAGCATGTTGAAAGAACATGGGCAAGGTTGAAGAACTAGCATGTGACCAAGATGTGGGATTTAAATGGTTACTGATATGTTTTTTAAATGTTTGTAATTCTTACGGACCTGGGATTGGGTGTTGTGAATATCTGTTATTTAAAAAAAAGTCAGTAAATGGATTTTGATTGCCAATATGCTGAGTGGTCATACAGCCTCTGGAAATATGGATGCCATGTCTCTGCTGGCTGCACATTTAGTGAACATGTGCACAATCAGAAGAGATGAAAAATGTTGTGATATCAGATAAGTAATTAGCATCCTCTTCGAGACTCAGAAAGATTGAGAAGACTCAAGAAAGATGCAGAAAGAAGATCAAAGGCAACAGGGACATCCTGCCTTAAGATACTCATTGATAAATGATTGCCAAGGTACACATATCAAGTTTCCAAGCTTCTATAATCTAAACCCTTTTTCCTTGCAAGAAATCTGCCTGCTCTGAATCTGTGAAAACTTGTTTTCTTCATTGTGAGCTGCTCTAAGGGGCTTGACACCTATTATCTGTCTCTATATGTTGCACATGCATAAGGATCCTTCTCTCATTTAGTGTGCAGATAGCTGGCGGTGGGGGGGGGGGATGTCTGCAAGTGCATCAAGAATGGGGGAAAAGTAGTAAGTGTGATTCCACTTTATTAGCTGAACACCTCTTCCATCAGAGTTGTAGCTATTCTACAAGTACAACGAGTCCATTGTAAAATTAAATAATTCTTAAGGGAGCATGGAGTGCAGACATTGCAGTTAATATTAATTAATTGCTAGATTTTGTTTTGCAGCACTGGTTACAGAAATGGGGCAGACCTTGGAAGCTGCCAGCAATTATTGGAAAGAGTTGGGTTCTGAAAATGGGTTCATGCATTCATGAGTTCATGCATTCTTGCATCACAGAAAGATGGTGGAATTTACTGTGAATTTCATTTCTTGTATAGCCAATGCTATCATGACAAACAGGAATTGGGTTGTTTTTTGTTTGTTTGTTTTTCCATGTCATAACCTGGCAAAAGCACAAGAGAAGTTTTCCTATTGTTAAACTCAGACTAGAGCCTTGGAAGTAGGCAGCAGATAAATGCCTGTATAAGTGAAAAATAAATAATGGTACTCCAAAGACATGGACCTAAGTTTCTGCAAGCATTCACACACACATCACTTGTCATGTCCTGGGTTGTTGTTAAATACTATCACATCAGTGAAGCCTTTAATTGTATACATTTTAATGTTTTACTCTTGTGACAAACAATAGAACAAAAACAATGCAATTAAAGCAAACCCCAGCAAATACAATACAATTCCTACTAAACCCATCACAACACCCCTATTCAGCTTGGACCAAAGGCACAATGAAATAAAACTGTTTTAATCTGCTTACAAAATATCAGAAGTATAGGAGTTGCATGAATCCCAAGATGGTGGGGATTACTTCTGAGAAGAGCTGCTGCCTTGTCTACCCCCATGTTCCTCTCACAATGACTGAACCAGGCAAGACAGAAGCTAATTGGACAAATGTTTCTCCTTTTATAAAGATAATGATTGACAATATCAGTATCACTTCTCACTATGTTGAAGAATCTTCTCCCTATCTCCTCAGTCCAAGGAACATAAAGAGGGGGGATGGGAGGAGGAATTGTTTCTTTTGGGGGGGGGAATGATTTCCTCAATCCTGAAGTAAGAATTGGGCTTTGATTTCATCTCATTCATTACATTTAAAATTGTAAAAATGCCCCCACCCCCTAACCACCATTCAGGATATCAAGGAAGGAAGGAAGGAAGGAAGGAAGGAAGGAAGGAAGGAAGGAAGGAAGATTCTACTCAGTTGGGAAATTCTTCTCTCCCTCTCCTCTGTCTTGTTTTGATCATAGAAAAGCTAGCTCCCCTCACAACTAGGTCACAATTCTGGTAAAATGGTACTTTCTCTCTTCTCTTGTTATGCTTCTTTCCCCATTTCTTCCCCAAAATATAGACTACTTTCCTTTTATTCTTTATTCCCAAACTAAGCTGTGTCCTACACCATGCTCATGTTGAATGTGCGAATTCTTGCCCTCTTTGCTGTAACAAGAAGCCATAAATCTTGTCTCCTCTTTTGCCATGGGAAAAAGCTTTAACATTACCTCTTTATTTTAGTTTGATTTTTCTGCTTTCCCTTCTTTGCTGAACTCTGTGTGCTCCATTAGGGTGGACTGCTTCTTGAAATACCTGGCTACCGCTGGCTTTCATTAAACTCATACTCTCTTTCTCTCATTGAACTGAAAGTCTTAAACTTCAGGAGGACTGTTAACTGCTAACACATTTTCTGTGTTAGCCTGAAAACTGCAGATTGTAACTAGTTATTAAGTACAGTTTCAGTTTGGGATTTCCAGAAACATGTTAGTCTGTCATTGGAAAGAACACTCATGAGCACCACAGTTCCCTCTCCCTTCTCAGCTGTTTTTGCAGCAAGGTTGATCCTGGTTTGTTTGTCTAGTCAGTTAAGACCATGAACCCAATACACAGTCTCCAAAGAGTTTATTTGTAAGGGTCTGCAGAGCCTGGTCAGTCACACAAAGGACATGTTAGCAATGTTCTCAAAGTGAAAGACCCACCACCACCATCACCAATACAGGCTGTATCTACTTTATAGGAACAAAGAGACATTGGTTACAAGATAGACGTCAAGCACTCCATATTCTGATACAGATGAAGTCATGGTAAGATAAGCATGTGAATTAGAAAAATATGCACTAAGCCACTCTCTCTACTGTGCTATGTGCCACTGCACTGTGCCCATGTGGTGCTTAACTCGACCTAGCAAATGCAAACTTCTCAATTTTTCCCACACTGTTTAATAACCTAATAACCTCTGTTTAAGATCCTAACAGACTTGTTGCTTGGGAAAGCCCCAGTTCATTACAAAATGGAATCTATACAAACTGTGAATAGCAGGACCATATTTTTGCAGAAAACTATTAAATAACTATCATGCAATGCCTCACTACCACTGATTAATAATAGTAAAAGTAACAGCAACAACAGTTTTGTGTCACCACACAGCTTAATAAACATTCTCATTTATTTTCATTTAAAGCCTGCAGTAAAGAAAGTCCCACAGTTCAGACCCACTTTCTTCCAGGGATGTCACCAAACATGATGCCTCTACAGTCATCAGAAGCCAAAAGAGAAGGTACAGTACAATAAAGGTGTAACCCCTGATTGTAAAAAAGAAAGCTGGGTGTCCTAGTTTATACACTCTGGATAAACTCTTTCTCGCCTGAAGTATCTACAAAGATAAACATGAATATAATTCAATTATGTAGACAGTATTGGCTTAGCATTTCTCTTTTCCTCTCAGAGAACGAGAAATAAAAGGCGGAGCACTTTATCCTAATACTGGATACAATCATTGCTCCAGTTCAGCAACTCAGCTCCATCATATATATTTGCACAGATGCAGTTAAAATGCTTTCTGCTTTATATCTTGGGCAGCAGTCATTAGATGTATTATGCTTTTTATTTTTTAGATTTATAGCTTGCCTTTCCCTTAGGAGTTCAGGGCATCTTGTGTGGGCATCATCCTCCACTTTTGTCCTCATAACAACAATCCTGTGAAGGAGATTGCCAGCCAGTTTTCATAGCTGACAGTGAATTTGAACCTGGATCTCTTAAGTCCTGATTCCACACCTTAATCACCACACTGCACTGGTCCCAATAGGTATTGATACCTATGTATATTGATATTTATATAAAAATTCCAAAAATTGGGTGGGACAGTCTGCAGCACCAAGAGGGGACTAGTAGCCATGGAAGCTACAGATATGGTGAGTAGATACATTAGGAAGTACTGTTTCTCTTGCCAAGAATACATGGCTGGGTGGAAGGTACATTCTTTCTCTTTGTCTTAGGGATGGCCTTGATACGCAAGTCATTGATCTTTAAAATAATATATAAAATACTTTAGAGTATTTCTAAGAGTAAGTTGCTTGGAACTTTCAGGGAATACAACTACTTGAGATTTAAATTAATGACCTGTCAATGAATGTACGTTATTCAGGTAAAAGGCATATGTTGCACTCTGTGGAACACATGGTGGAACATATCAGTTCCAATTGTAAATAATTCCACATTTATTCTCAGCTTCAACTTTTCCCTATACCAAATTTCATTGAATCTCTTTATTCCTAAAGTCAACTTATCTATCTTTGGGGGGGTACATGTATGTTTGTAAGTCTGGGTTTTTTTTAAAAAAACTTGCTTACCAATAATTCCTGATTTTTTTAACAGCGTTTTTGGTAAAATCAAACTAATCAACCAATGAAGTGAGAATTTGATAGTGGTTTAGTGACTGCGAAAGAAGATTCCATCTTCAAATACACTTTTTTTGTTTGTTTCTTTGAAAAAAGCTGAAGCATACAAATCAGAAGATTCAAACATGATAAATGATCTTCATCACTGTGAATATGCTGAAATGTACAAAATGGTGGTCATTAAACTGTAAACTTCCTCTGGCACACTAAAAAATAAAGAGCATAATAATGCATGAAATGAGTGAGAAAAATTACACAGTGGGATGTTTGGTAGAAGTCCTCTTTGGATTTATATCATTTATTAAATGTGAGTTTGTGAATACAATGTAGCAAGGTATTAGTTTCCTCATAAACTACTTTTGGATATCTTGGGGCTATTTAAATTAATATTATATGAGAAAAGTTTCTTTTTCTCTTCTTTTTTAAAAGTTTACAATCCCTGGAAGGAACGAAGTCGACATTTTCACCTTACTTTTATGTGGCTTGGGGGTTCTGAGGAGTTTTTAAAACACAAGAAAAGGTGCATTAATTTAGAGAAAAAGAATACAAAACGATTGTACTACAAATATGTGGGAGGCTCCAAGAAGCCACAGAAATGAACCTAGGTGGCTGATAAGCAATACACAGGCTTGAGCAGATTTCCTGAAAGTCAAAAGAGAAGGCAGCAACCAAATTCTTCAGAGGAAGGTCTGCAATCTAGACCAAACTAGAAAAGTCTCTGTTTCATATCTCAACCAATCATGACTCTGAAAGTGATGGAACAATGGAATGGTATGAATGAATGAATGGGCAGGAGGATAGAGGAAGAGATGGTCCCTCCAATACCTTAGTCCCACATCTCTGAGGGTTTTCTTTGTCAGTAAGAATGTACTTTGAACTGTGCTTGGAAAGTAATACTAATATAATAGAACCATGGCAATGTGAGATGCTGGAAAGGGATGTAGACCTGGCTTTGAAATTGGAAAATAAATGAGTGGACTGTTGAGAAGGGACATATTTAGTCCTGAGAAAGAAGACAGTGTGAGAAAGAAACTCAAAATAAGCCCACATTGATTTGGTTTGGCATAAGTTCTGTTTGTGTATGTTGTTACAAAAAAGAAGGAGAAGGAGAAGGAGAAGGAGAAGGAGAAGGAGAAGGAGAAGGAGAAGGAGAAGGAGAAGGAGAAGGAGAAGGAGAAGGAGAAGGAGAAGAATGCACAACGGGTAACTCATATGCTTCAGGCAGCTACAAGCTTTATATCAGCCTCTGTGAATTGGAATTCACAGTCCAGTGTATCTGCCCGGCCACTTTGATCTTGCAAGTTTGGCATGCTCTGGGTTCCTTCAATTAAACAAGGCCATCTCTCAGGGGCCCAGAAGCATGCCTTCTCTGTAGCAGTGCCTGCCCTCTGAAATGAGCTTCCCCCTGAGATCCAGGTGGCCCCAACTTTGCTGTTGTTCAGAAGGTTCCCCCCGAGATCCAGATGGCCCCAACTCTGCTGTTGTCTACTGTAAACACCTGGCTCTCCACCTAGGCCTTTGGCAAGAGAAAGTGAGATCCTTTGCTTCATTGTGCTTGCCATCTTTTGTCTTTATCTTTTATGGTTTATTGATTTGATTGTAGTTTCTTTGTATGTGAGCCACCTAGAGTCATTCAGAGTCAGGTGGCATACAATATAACAACCACAACAACCACAACAAACCCTGATTTAGGTACTTTTGCCCTCAGCTGCTTTTTCCAACTACCTTCTCTGTTGGCCCATTTGCTCCCAACCTAAAATTTTGCTCCTTAGAGCTCCTAGGTGTTTCTTCTCCCCATTTCAAAGACAGGGGAATCCCTGCAAGCAAACTTGCTGGAGGAGAAAAACCTGTGTTTCCTTTTTTCCATCTCTTTCTTTACTCCTAATACTTTCCTTTAAACCATTTTCTTCCTTATTTATTTATTTATTTATTTATTTATTTATTTATTTATTTATTTGTAAATTTGTATGCTGCCCATTTCCCCCAACGGGTGACTCTGGGCAGCTCACAGTTAAAATCAAAACCCTGACAACAGTTAAAAATACCCCATAAATAATTAAAACTAATTAATCCATTAAAAAGCAATTATAAAAAACAAACCCTATACAAAATACTAAAAACATTCAAGATGACGGAGGGGGCAAAGTCAATCACTCCATTGGTGTGAGCCCCCATCCAGCCCCCTGGCCTTCGGGCACAGCCAGGATTTCACACCTTTCCTGAAGGCCATGAGACTGAGGGCACACTGCACCTCGGGAGGTAGGTTGTTCCATAGAGCGGGGGCCACAGCAGAAAAGGCCCTCTTCCCAGATCCTACCAATAGAAATTCCTTGACTAGTGGGGTCTGCAACAATACCCTTCTGCTGGCCCGAGTGGGGCGGGCTGATATAACAGAGGCAAGATGGCTCCTCAGATAACCTGGTCCTGTGTCATGAAGGGCTTTAAAGGTGATAACCAACACCCTGAATTGGACCCAGAAGCAAACCGGCAACCAATGCAGCTCGCGTAACAGCGGTGTTATATGTGCCCCCTTAGGGGCATTCACCCATTATTTCTTTTTTGTCCTAAGCCTCCTTTTCTCTTTAAACTATTTTTCCTGAGCTTCCTCTTTTTGACTTCTTCCTTGCCAAGGTGCCTTGCTAAGCTCTTCCCTAGTTGCACATGCTCCCCTGAGCTGCTCTCCCTCTTGCTTCTTTTTGCACACACGTACAAGTCATCTCTTTTTGATTCTCTGTCCTTAAGTTTCTGTTTCAATTTACTTTGTGCCTGCATTTTTACCCCTTGGGGAAAAGTCTGTCCAGTAAGGTTTCTTGAGGTTTCTTGAGCTTTTTCTTTTCTTTCTGTTGTAACCTCTAGCTAGATTTGGGGTTTTCTGATTTTTAACTTCCTGCCTCTGGCCTACAGCCTTTTCTGACTATAGCAACACTATATTCTGTTTGATATCCTACTGCCTGTTTATTCTGCGCCTCCCCCCCCCCACCAGGGTCTTGTGTCCCTTGATTTCTACAATAGCAGCTGCCCAACTTCTTCTTACATCACATTTTAACTCTCCTTCATTCTCCCAAACTCTGATAGCAGTCTGGGTCTGAACATGTATTCTCTGGTAGGAAAACCATCTTCTCTCTCCTAGCTCTTCAAAGTAGAATCAGTATTTAAATTGATGTTTTCTACCTAACTGTTATAAGATTGGAAAATGTGTATGCAATCACCCTTTGAATGAAAGAGCTGTATAAATAATAACCATATTCATAATAGTTTTTATTTTATGCTTCCTTCGACATCCCATTCCCAATCCTTCATAACTCAAATGAAAGAAAGCCTTGCTCAAAGCAATTTAATTAAAAGTGCCCCTACTATTTTGCTACAGTTATTCTGACACTTTTCATATTTCAAGCAGAGTTGTTTAGATGTTGTGTTTGAGACTTTCTTACTCAAGTATAGAATAATCTCACTGGCATTTACATTTTTTTATTCAGACATGCTCTGACTGTATTTTTTTTTAAAAAAGGAGATGTTAAGATATATACATGTTTCCAGTCTGTTTTGCTAGTTTGTAGAAACTATTAATTTTGGATCTTTTACATGTACAATTTATACTGCGCAATTGTTTCCCTTTTCCCCTCCCTCCCTGCCTCCCTGCCTCCCTCCCTCTACAGCAATCTCTGACATTAGGGAAGGAAGGACTGAGAAGTTTTGACAGAGAATAGGAGGTAGGTTTCAAGACTGCAATTTCCTCTCCACATTTAGATTTCTCTCTCCATTCTTGATTTTGGTCCAGAAAGTTGTCATCTGAAAAAAATGTCAGTGACCTTACAGTAAATAATCTTTTATTTGTTTGCCAACCAGCATAAAGTAACATTAAGTGATGGAATTTACAGTCATCCCATCACTGTGGAAAATACATATTTACAGGCATGGTCTTTATCAGTCTTATAACTATAATGGCTATAAATGTGTGAATTCCTTTAGCGTAGTTATGGCTCATCATATAACAAAATTAGTTCCTAAATTACATCACTATTACTTTCGATCTGTAGAGTTTACACAAAGGATGTAACAAAACTTTGCTACATGTATGGAGAATTATCTTTGTTGTCTTGTAAATAGTGCAAACAAAACAGATGCTGCTGAAATTTAATTAGGAGAGGGTTGATCAGTTGAAGACTGATACCTCTGTAGAACTGGCAAGAAAAGAGACATGGGCCATGGTTTCTATGGCATATGTGCCACAGGGACAGCACCAACCTGGAAAAAAGAATTTGCATTTCCCCTCCAAAACTGCTGTGGGAAACAGATTGAAATGAGCCAGAATTTGAATCCTTCAAAAACTGGGGATTGGTTTCAAGAGGCTGGTTTGAAGGGTGAAAATTGATTGTTAATAAATGCATCCTAATTTACAGCAGATTCTAACTGACCTGTGTCTAAAACCCTTAAACGTTAACTTAGCTTGATCTGGCCCCCATGATAAAATAGCATTGCAGGGAAAGCCACAATAATTCAATTTGCTTAGGGTAATGTTTTCCCCAGATAACTCAAATAATCTGCTAAATTAAATGGGCCAGTCCAACTGGGTTATGGAGTAAAAAAAAGCAACCAATAAGGGGAAAAAATATTCAAAGTGTAGATTTCTAACTCCTGCTTCTTGCCAAAGTACCATTTTTGGAACACAGTGGGTAACTTGAGCAATACATCTCAGAAATGTGGTTTGGTCTCTCTCTAGAATAGCCATGTTGTTATACAGCCCCAGTTGAACCCTGTTTAGCAGCTGTGCTCAGATTTTAGCTGCAAATAGCAGCTGAATTGCAGGACATATAAACTGTATAGCTTGAGCAAAATGAAAACCTTGTATAGCTTGGGCTGATTTCTGTGCATTTCGAGATACATAAACCAGGTGAGCCTTTCAGCTTGGAAAACTACCCCATACTATTTGAAGGCTTTAACTTCGGAACATGATTTGTCCATCAAAATGTCAGATTCACAGTTTTGGACCATCAGAGAAGGTAAGGATCTTGATCTTGGAAAAGTTTATATAGTTCTTTATTTGGGTGATTACACCCCATAACTGCTGACTTTGCCTAATTAAAAAAACAGATGCATTGCAGACAAACGATTATATCTCTAAGGGCTTTTTTAAAAATCTTTGCATGATTGTCACTGCTCAGCACCCTGCAGGGTCACAATAAAATCTGGTGTTCCCTACTGATATCCCTAATCATTTAATTAACGAGGCATTTCTTCATGTTCATTAGAGTTTTGTGGAGGCTTTGAATCCATCTTCACTAGTGTCAGCATCAAATGCAGGTGTTCAAGTGATAATTATGAATCACTAACCATGATCTGCTGGTATCAAATGTATCTTGACAACCTCTTGCCCTGTGCCACTTCATCCTTATTTGTTTGATAGCTTAAAAGTGGAAGAAAAATAAAATTGTTCCAGGTTCAGCCTAAATGTTATTGAGTCTCAAACTAGATTGTTTCAGGTTTCCAGCTACTTTAGACAACCACCAGTGAAGTAATATGAATGAATATGAATATGGATGAAGGGTCTAGCTGCTTCCATGCCAGTTTGACATTAACCAGCAGAACTGAAATTAGGTGCAGCAACAATCCTTGGACACATTTTTATCTCTATTGCCACTCTATCAACTGTTGTATATCAGAAAGTCTCCTTCTCCATTTCTAATTTTAAGGTCTGTGGTTGGATCAAGTTTTCATTATCCTATGTCCCTGCTCTAGGACCTCAACTTAAAACTGGTACATGAAGCTAATAAAATGGAGCCATTTGCACAGTTACACACTACTATGTCCATTTTGCCCATTGTAAGACTATTGGATGAAACCTATTAAACCTTCCAGAGTCAGGAATTATTTAGATAATGACAATCATTTCTACTTCGGCTTTGTTCTGTTGCACTCCCAGGATTCACCACAACTGCTGCTAATGCTACTGGCTGAATTAATAACTGACATTACTCTATTGTTGCAACCCACTTGATATTTATAAGCAGGTTCTAGAAAGTAGTTCACATCTGTGGTGTCGATTGTAATTTGGGAATCATTCTCCTTTTTTCTTCCTAAATTGTCCGCTGAGTCCTCGCATGCAATGATATCTCTAGCAGCAGCTACTATATTTCTATCTGATGGTGGAGAGACAGAGAGATGGCACATAGTGCACCTTGCAACCAACGACTCCTGGCTCAGGACAGATAATACAATCATTCATGATACATTTGTTATTCATTGTCTCCTCTGCTCCTTCTTCTTTAATTGTATTGTAAATTACTACTGAATATAGTCACGAGAGCCTTCTTTTACTTCAAAGATGGCTCACTACAAATTACCTTTTGACAATCTTCTGATCTGGTACATAGACCTAAACCAGAGTTTCCCATCCTGGGCAACCTTGTGATGTGTTACTTCCACTCCCAGCATTCTGCAGCCAATACGGCTTTTTCTAAGAATTCTGGGAGTTGAAGTCTACACATCTCAGAGTTGTCCAGGTTGGAAAATGCTGGAAAATGTTGGAAAAGGAGTTAAGTGGTTTTAATATGTAAGACTCCTATGAATGAATTATTTTTACAAAAGCTAGACAATCACAACTTATACTAAAATTAAGCAGCATTTACAAGTAATGTTAGCTTGAATACAGAAAGCAAATAATAGACAGCTTTGTCTTAATTGGAAAAATTAACTGTTCTGCCTATAGTAGTGGCAGAGGAAACATCTTGATGAACTTTAGTAGTCAGGAGATTGAGCTATTATCCCATGATTAAGCACAGTGTTAGACTCAGCTATTCACAGTACTTATTGAGCTATAGGCATTTAACAAAAGCCTTAAGGAATCCAAATAGGAAATTTTCAAAAAGGTTGCTCATTCCAGCTTTAAGCAAACTGAGGAATATAAGGAGGTTCTAAAAAACTTGACTCTAGCTGCTGGTCTTCCTGTAAAATCCAGTTTTCCTGGTTACAGTTTTCCAAGGTATATTTCCCCATTCTATTGTTTAGATCCTTTTCATGAAGATAGCAGGATTAAACTTTGGATTTTCAGAGCACAAAGCATGCTATTGTTGTTATTGTTGTTGTTGTTATTGTTATTTTGGTGCCTTTGAGTCAGTGTTGACTCCTGGCAACTGCCTGGACAAGTCCCTGTAGTTTTATTAGCAAGGTTTTTCAGAAGTGGTTTGCCATTGCCTGCTTCCTAGGGCCCAAGGTCACCCAGCTGGCTTTGTGCCTAAGGCAGGACTAAAACTCACGGTCTTCCACTTTCTAGCCTCATGCTTTAACCACTGCACCAAACTGGCCCTATATGTGATATTATACTGACTTATTTTTTAAAAAGAGATGGGATTTGAACCTTCAATTCAATGTTACCAAAAGCAGAGGAGCATCCTGTATGACTGTGTATTGATGGAGACACATTAGATATATTTCTGGATCCCAAGTTAATAATATTATGTGTAGAAGCAGAGTTGAGAGGAACCTACTGAGTCTGAGGTTTTGTTCTTCTCAGCTCAATATTATTGAATTCCTAGCCTTGTTGGAGAAGTGTGTGCATGTTTGTACGCACACTTTTCTAACAAGGCTAGGATTTCAGTGATATTGAAACTGGATCAGGATGAATGTGTGGCATGGACAAATTCAGCATCTTCAAGGCATACTTTTGATGATGCACTCTGTCTGAATATAGGATTCAAATATGCAGTGGTTGGATAATTAGGCTATAATAATTAGGATAACTCTTCTCAAAAGATCTAAATTTGTCACTTATATAAAACTACTTTTGCTTCTATAAAAAATGGTGAGGGTTATGACACTTGTCTAAATAGGATCATCTTGAACACAATTAATAAGATTAAAGTATCTTTTCAGAACTCTTAAAAAAGATATTCTGCCAATAATTCTGTTTTTCAAAGTCTGCAAAGGTTTTTTTTTTTTAATGTTACAAAGTAAAAACCAGGAAAGATATACACCCCAGAATAACTAAATTGAGTCCAATACATTGCATAGATGGAAACTTCTAAATGAATATACTAAGGGCAAAATAAGTGTGATTGATGTGATTAACCTGTTGCACTGTTGTTTTTAGTAAGTAAGAATGGTGATTTGAAGTTGCTCAGGAATTCATATTTTCTAGTTCTTCTTAAATTCTAACACCATCCCATGCATTTAACTATGTTCAACTTGGATTTTTTTTTTCCCCTTGCAGGATGGAATGGAGATGATTTGAGGTAGAAAAATTGAAAATAGCTACTTTGTCATAAATAGGCTTTTGCTGGGTTTCACAGGGGCAGAGATCCTATTAAAAGGTTGTGCCCTAGGTGACCAATGGTTCTGATTTTTTTTTTTAAAGCTCTTTTTTCACAGAGCAGCATTCCTGTTGAAGCTCTGGTCAATCTTCAGAATGGGAAATGGTAAATGGTCTATGCAGCTATAAATCCTCTCTGTGGCTATATTAGCTTTTTATTGGTTTAAAGGACTAGTAGCAATGAAAAGACAGAAACCACAGTTAACAGAAAAGCCATGATCAATATGATTTTACACAGCTTAAAACCAATATTGAAATATAAGCCATAGTGGTGATGGCGTCAAAGTCTATTTTTTTTATCACTGATATTGTATCTATTCAGAGTTGTATAATGGGAAAGGTGTTTACAGTCCTTTTGTAATTTGGTTCGTAAGGTATGGGGGAGACTGCTCAGTAGCCTGTAACCAATTTGTGTGACATTTTCCAGACAAAGAATGTCCATTTCTGTTCTAATCCAAAGAAGTACCAGTGCATGTACCATTAGCACTTGCTTGTCCAGTTAAATTGAATGTGTTTCATTAGATACAACCAGTGGATGTGATCAGGATGCTTAAAGAAAGGAAATCAGCTTCATTTCTACTCATCTTTTGCCCATCCTGGCTAATAAGAATGGACAGAAACAGTGTGACCAGGAAGTAGAATGATAAATGGAGTCACTCTGGAGTAGCTATTATCCTGACCGTGTTAGAAAAGCATATCCAAAAGTGAGATACCCAGAGGACAAATGGATATTGATGACCTTATAGAAATATGGTACTGTTTCCACACCTATGGGAAAAATGAAGGGAACAGCTGTTAAATCTCAAACAACACATGGAACACTTTTGAAAGATGAACTACTCCAGCATCAACCATGAATTTGCTTTTATCCAAACTCATATATCCCAGCATCACAGCAAGAAGACAAACAAGGCCCCTTTTCACTATTTTTGTCAATAATAATGCAATTTTAGAGCAATGTGCTATTTGAAAATCTTTTTTTAAAGGATCACAGTCTATATTGCAGATCAATAACTACAAAGTCTACATGTCATTCTCATCTTCCTCCCTACAGTTAAACCAGTGGGCCTGTAATAAGCAAGAAATCTTAACCTTAAAGCAACATCAATCATATTCTTGCACATCCATAGCAAAACAACTGGATTAAGTCACCCAGGGTTAGATAACAATTTGCACATTTTCCAAGAAAAGTTTGCACTTGGCAGAATATGCACCTGGACTATGTAGAATATGCCTTTGACATTTCATGATAAAAATATATTTGATAAATATGTGATTTGCACCTCATAGCTTCCTTTTCTCCCATAATAAGATGTACATTGTCTCTCAATCAGCTTCACAAAGTGATGTTAACAAAAATTCAGTACATCAAGCTCTGAATCTTTTTTAAGCACAGCCAGAGAAAAGGGGAAAGATCTAAGACCCAGTTATTATTAGTAATAGTTGCTATGGTAAACTATAAGCAGTTTGTTAGTTTGCTTGCTCGCTCTTGCTGACAAAATGTGGTGAGTTATTATTTCTTCAATTTGATCAGTAATATATGGAAAACATGTAGCATCCTTTTCCCAAATCAGCCCATTGGTCCCTTATGGCCTAGCATTCCCCAGGAACTATCAGGAAGTAGAAAAAAGTGCCACAAAGATATAACTGATAGTACTCCAGGGTAGTACTCCAAGGCAGTGGCAAGGAGTAGGGTGTTGATAGCAGCAGTGGCTCCTTCTTTGCCTCCCACTGCTCTCATAAGCTATGTGCCATCCACCTACCTTAAAGAATGAGACAAAGGACATGGATGTTACTATTGTCAGTGAAATAAAATAATTCTATAAGGTGCAATGTAATGCTCAATCAAAAAGAATGTTATGAAGTGTTCACTATTATTTTCAGTCTATAACATGGGAAATAAGGTTGAGATATTGCAAATGCAATAAAGGCAAAAGGCCAATCTATGAAACATAGCATTAATCCACTTGGACTAATATTGTCTCTGCAATTGGCAGTAGCTCTCTTGAAGGAAAAAGATCTCTTTTCATTAGGAGAGAAATGCTGGAAATAAAACTTCAGACAAGGATGTGTGAAACTCAGAAATCTCTCTTTTTAAAATGCCTTCAAAATTACTTGAGGGGTTTTTTTTCGGGAGGGGGTATTTATTTGTTTTGCTTGATGTGGATGCAAACTTAATATTGATTGGCTTTCCATAATATGTCAGACCACTGGTTCATTTTAACCACAGTCTGAACAATAGTTCACACATAATGCTAAGACATGCAATCACTGTGACTAAGATCAATCATCAATGTTAAACTTCCTCCCCAAACTCCTATATTATGGTCAGTGTATTGTAGTGGTTAAGCTGGACTAGGAGGAGGGTGAGAGAGCCAGGTCCAACTTTACCCTTGGCCAAGGAAACTCAATGGCTTGGACTACTCACTCTCCCTCAGACCACTCTGTTTGTTTGTTTGTTTGTTTGCCTTCAAGTCAGTGTTGACTCCTGCCAACTGTCTGGATAAGTTTTCTTATCCAGTTTTCTTCGCAAGATTTGCCATTGCCTCCTTCTCAAGTCTGAGAGAGATTGACTGTCCAAAGATTACCCAGCTGGCTTTGTGCCTAAGGTGGGACTAGAACTCACGGTCTCTTGGTTTCAAGCCTGGTGCCTTAATTACTACACCAAAATAGCTCTCATCAGACCACTTTACTTCATAGGATTTTTGTTGTGGGGGAGTATTGGAGAGTGCTACATACCTGAGCTTCTGGGGGGAAAGGTGGGATATAAGTCTAACATAATGCATAAACATACAGGATTATGGCTTAGCACAATATGTCCCCAATATTGTAATTCTTTTCACAGTGCTTCGTTTGAGGAGGACTCTGGAATCCACTTTATGCAATATTCCATTATTTTTGGCCAAAAATATGTGTTCTACCTCTGATTTGTAAACCTTTCTCAGAAAGTTATAAACAGTACAAAATTAATGAGGATATTACTCAAGATAAATGTCTTATTCCATACGGTACCAATTCCAGTCTTGGACTAAAGCTTGGAATATTGGCAAAAAACAATCAATAGATTTAAATAGAGTGTGTGTGTGTGGGGGGGGGGGGACAGAGATTCAAAATTTTGCAAGAGTCCAAAGAAAGAGGTGAACTTATGTTTCCTAATTTTATATTATCTAGCAAGCTGAGTAGTAATAATGTACCCTAAGCTGTCTATCATGGATAATAGATAAAATCCCCAGATTAATTACAGAATATCAATTTCAGAAGGAGTTGACTTAGCCAATGGACTTTGTAGGTATTTATCATATAAAGAAACAAAAGAAAGTAATTTGAAGGGACAAAGTATAAGATAAAATTTATTAAAAATATGGAATCTTCCAAAAACAAAGAGAAATCTGGCTATCTCACGATTAACATCACCTTCAAATGCCTTACTTCAGTGACAACTACAGAAATACTTAATCACATATGCCAATATGGTCATCCAGACTCAAAAAATGAACTAAAGAAATAATAAAAATGTTATAATAAAGGTAAAAGTTACCATACTTCATGTATTTACAAATTGCTGAAAGAATAAAAAGTGATCTCAAGAAAGAAGTAACCTTGAGGAAGCTAACACAATTTGAAACACTTGCACAAAACCATGATCATCTATTGGGATTTATATTTTTATATATTAAAAATTGTATGATAAAGTGGATGCACAACTTCAAAGAAGTAATCGCAGTAAAACAATGGGAAGAGCTATGGGGGAAAAAATTAGTAAAATTTACTCCAAGCTATAATTTGACAGGAAATTGGTACAAAATATTTTACAGATGTATATAACCTGTCAATGATTACCAAGATAGACAAACCATATAACAACAAATACTGGAAATGCTATGACAAATAAGGAACATTTTATCACATGCGGTGGTCATGCAAAAAACCTCCTCAAAAGTATTGGAAGGAAATACAGCAAAACATTCAGAAAATGTTAAGCATGAAATTTGAACTGAAACCAGAAATATTTTTATTAGGAATAGTTCCAGAAAAGATAAATGAAAAGTATCACAGTTTACTAAGGTATACATTGACAGCTGCAGGGAAAAAAAAAATGGCACAGCATTGGAAAAATGAAACTTTGCCAAATACAAAGGCTTGTCTTCTCTTGTCCTCTTTTAATTGCCCTTTGTGGCATCAGGGTCTTCTCCAGTGGCTTTCGCATTTGCATTATGTGTCCAAAGTACCTGAAGCCCTAACAAATGTGAATTTCAGTTGCCATATCACACACACAAGATCCACTCTTTTCTTTCCCTTTTACTTTGAAAATGGTTAAAAATGGAGACAGGCCAGAAACCTTGCATTCTTGGACTTTCTGGGCGTTTCTTTTCTTAAAGCTCTTAATAGTCAGGGATGAAAGACAGAACATTCTCACTGGGGATTTTACTTTGTCTAAATAATTTATTAATATATAACTTTTAAGGACAAAATTAGCCAGGACTGTGTTTTTTTCTTTTTTTCTTTTTTTAAATAACAGTTTGTCAAAATAAAGTTGTCACCCTCAGTTCAGTGCTCTTCGGGTGCCTTGACACCTTATTCTATGTGAGAATTCTGGTGTAGTAACAACTCCCCCCAGTTAAAAGCTAGAGGAGTCTCAAGAGAGTTCCCAGCTTTTAGATTTCTGTTTTGAGGGCATTATTCCATATTCCCTTCTATTACCCAGTACCCTGCCATCTTATTCCTACCACATTCTGAAGTCTGAGTACGGCCAAATGAAGGACTGTCCCTAGAACTTTTAGGACATTCTCCCCTTTCAGGGGTTCCCACAGGAAGAGGGTTTTTAAAAAAAAAAAAAAATCAAGGTGGCAGCCACACTTATGCAATTGAAGCCCCGCCTTTCTTCTACATGCATCACAATGAGGTAAACCAATCATATACCATGTACAACCAATGACAGCACTGAATGGCAAGAGACAAGCTTCTAATTGTCTCTTGTTAGGAATTATTGTCTAATTCCTAACCCTAACCCTCACTGATTGGCTGGATCCGGATCAGTAGCTAATTGGTTCAAATGTTTGGTTGGCTAGGAAGATGCAGTCAAGTTTAAACAGAGGGTGGGTGGCTGCCACATAAAATAGATAGCTGGCATTAAGTTTCATAGCCCAATGAGGCACTATAATTGTGAGTGAGCTTGCAATTGAGAATGAATGAAATGCTATCACAATGCTCTCTACTTGCTGACATGTCAGCAGGAAACAGCAAAAAGAAGGAAGAGGAGGAAGAGGAAAGTAGGGGCAAGGGGCAGATAAAAGTGTCCCTCCTCAAAGTACTTTGTAGAAGAAATGAAGCAATTTTAACCCCTGGCCAGTAAGGACAGAAATGACAGGCTTCGTGGCTCTCCATTCCTTTTAGCAAAGCTGCTCAATATAGCTCAATTTTTGCTGCTAGTGGCAGTGAAAACAGAAGATTTTGGCACTGATATGGTGAGACATGTGTATGAAGATAGATTTGTATGCGCATGAAAATGGTGAAAGATTTTGTTTTGTTTTGGTAGGAGAATATTATTATTTAGAATATTAGAATAATGTTAAATTAATTGCAGATTGGAAATGGAAAAACAAGCTATTTTACTTGAATTGGGGGAGGATCTATATAGCTTTAAATATGGGCAGTCACAGAAAAGGATGGGAAGACAAAGTTGTGCTTGGATGGAATTGTGGATATTCAAAAAGAGAGAAGAAATTTAAACAAGAAAAGGCAATTTATGAAGCAGTCTGCAGGCATGATGGAAGCAAGGATGGACTGCAAGTACATAAAGACATGGAGAGGTACAGTGAATGGTTTGTCGCAAACAAGATTTAGCTATGTTTCTTTTTGTTTTTCTCACTTCATGCTGTTAATTTATTTGGGGTATTATTTCTTACTTGTTTTCTGTACTCTGCCTAGCTGTTCACTCACCTTAACTCTAGGAAGCCTAAAAAATATAATACTAAATTAAAAGAGTTTAAAACATAGACAAAAAACAAAGCAACCTGGACTAAAAACAGCCATTAAAACACAGTGCAACAGCCCCTCCCCCTCAAAAAAAATCAGCCCCAGGCCTGGCGCCAAAGCCAGGTTTTAAGGGTTTTTAAGAACCCCAGGAGAGAGGGCACTATCCGTATCTTTGAGACGATGCTGTTCCAGAAGGTAGGGGATGTAACAGAGAAGGCGGGCTTCCTCAGACCCACAAGATGACAATCTTTAATAGAAGGGATCTGGAGTCTACCCACTTTGCCCAAATGTACCAGGAGGGCAAAAACAATGAGACAAAGGCAGTCCCTCTGGTAAAAATATATGTACAAATGGTCTTTTGAACTTTTCCATCAGCTTTATAGAATTCGATAGATGATTTCTAGCAATTACTCTAGGCAAAGGAGAAATTCTCAAACAATTTTACAAAAATGCAACTCCCTCTTAGTGATAACAGTAGCATCGCTAATGAAAAAGTCTAATGGGAAAAGTTCCTTTGTGTTCCAGTTGGATGTAGAATCACAGAACTGGAAGGGACCATTTATGCACAGAGTTCAACTCACTGCTCAGGGCAGGAATCCAAATTAAGCCATCCCAGGGACATGGAAATCTCTATTCTGCTTGAACACATCCAGTAAAAAAGAGACCATTACTTCTTTGCGTAGTTGGTTCCACTGTTGAACTACTATTATTGGGAGGAAGGTGGGGGTTTTTTTGTTTTTTTTTTAACATTCAGTCAAAATCTGCCTTTAACTGAAATAACAAAAAGTAAAAAGGCTGCAAAACATTGGAAAAACAGGACATTTGCATGCATCCTTTGGCCATGTTGCAACTGTCCATCCATGGGGATTTTTCTAAAATTCTTTTCCTCTTTGAAAGAATTTTGAAACCAAGTTCTTTTTCATTAAGTTAAATAAAAACAGGCAGGAAAAACACATACAGATAGAACTACACGTTTCACCGTTGGCAGATCAATTTATTTTATACTGGAGAGAGTGTGTGGATCCAATTATTTTAAATGAAACAAATTTCAAGGGAGAAAATACCGTTTTAAAATATGTAACCCTTTGCAATCCTTCCTTCTCTCTGACAGTCTGATGAACTACCTGCTATTCTGTCACATGATAAGCTGAGGCCTGAAAAATAACTGGGAGTGAAATAGACATAGTTTTCATGAACAGAAAGTTTCTCAAAATGGAGAACAATAAATGAAGTGAAAAGGGGCTGATGGGCTAGTAGGAAGGGAGAGTTAGAATTGGAGCTTTAGAGAGGAAAATAAGATGACTAGCAAGTCAGAATGGATTTAGTCAGTTTAGATTGGTGAAAATCTGCATGTTCCAGGATGGGCCAAAAATGACTGAAGAATTCCAGAGTAATAAGAAGATCACTAACAATGGAAAAAGGATGGACTTCAAGGGATGATGCTTACTTGATCAAAGAGGAAGGAGATCAGAGGACTACAACACAAGAAGAAGGTCAATGTGTTGCTAGCCATGGGAGATTTTCAAGTATGTATAAATGGTGCTTTTGATTAAGGGAGGAACTGGGCAAAGATGAGCACTTAAACACAAATACACTGACTTTAGAAGCACTACTCTGCAGATAAGGAAATAGTTGTCTAAGGCAAAACATTCATTCATTCATTCATTCATTCATTCATTCATTCATTCATTCATTCATTCATTCAATTTATATAGCCGCCCATCTCACTATGGGCAACCCTGGGTGGCATACAACAAAGCTAAAAACAAATACATTAAAATATATATAAAATAAAATAAACAGAGAATAAAAGGATGTTAAAAATAAGAGAACCATCTCACTAATTCCCCCATCCTCTGGAGTCCCCAGGCCTGCTGGTATAACCAAATGTTAAGGGACCTCCAGAATCCCTTCAACAATGACGAGGCCAGCCTCACCTCAAGGGGGAGAAGATTCCACAGCACAGGCACCACAGCAGAAAAGCCCCACCACCTGGGGCCTGCCAAAAGTATCTCCTTAGGCGATGGAACCCGTAACATGCCCCCTCTGCTGGATCTGGTAGGATGGGCAGATAAAATTTGCTTATTCTTCTTATACAGCATACCAAACTCTCTTATAGCCAAAGTTGTAAGAAGGGTTTGGAAGGGAGATCTGTGTTTGTAGCTGCTTGAGCTAAAATGCTGCTTATATGATTAGCCTTATGTGTCTAAAGGAGAAACCAATGCTCTCTATTTTGTAACATCAAAAAAGGAAAGGAGCATTTGTATGCTGGAATGTTTCTAGTTGGACAGCCCAAAAGTTAATCCTACTGCTGTTAATTTGTCGCATGAAGTTCCATTTGTGTTTTGGCCTTTCTGAGTTTCATTCTGCCAAAGTTAGCTACTTGCTGGCACATCCATCTTCCATTTCCTAGACATGTACATTTTAACACATTAGTCGAAAGCTCCCTTTACCTCCAGAATAGTTTTCTAAGTTGCCTCCCTTTTTTAATCTCATTAGAATGTAACCTGGGAATATAGCATAGATATTGGCAAGCAAGAATATTCTGTACTTCTCAGGTAGCCATCATGGCTTCAGCATGTCATTTTTCTTCTTCACCATGTGGAACAACATGTAAAAACAGACTTTTCTCTGCAAAGCTATCTGTGTGATCGCATTCCTAAGTGCTGGGAAGCCTATAAAGCAGATTCATTAAAGTTCTGTTTCAAACAGAAATTATCCCTCACGTTCTTGTGTGCATAGAAGTCAATGGTCAACTGCCCTTTGTCCATCCACTCCCAGGGAACGACAATCTGAATATGCTATAATAAGGGAAAGTGTCATGGCTGTAGCATTTTACCTTGTTTTTGTTGCCTTTTATAGTTAAAACTGTCGAGAACCAAGTCCTCATTTGCCTATTTGAAAGTATATCAAGCTCTCTACTTCATTTCTTCAGACCCCTTTCCACACTGAATCAAGCTATTTACCGGTTGCCAAGCAACCTGCTGTACTTGCTTTTAAACAACAAACACATCACCTGGCTGCCTCAGTACTTATTTTCAACACACTGTGATAAACTTTCTATAATAATAGCAATAATAATCAACATCAGCATCCCACAAGCAAGAATATAAGAACTGCTATCTGTGACAGCTGAATGAAACTTCCGTAGTTAGAGGCAGTACTCTTCTTAATGCAGATGTGGGAAGGGCACTACTTTCAAGGTCCTGTTCCTGGGTTTCCAGAATATATTTTACCTTCTGTTATCAAAAATGTAACTGAAGGTCTGATGGTTATTTTGGTTTCTTCTAGCAGGATCCTCTGTGTGTTTTGATTTCAGCTGACTAATTCCCCTGGCATATGGGCATTTTACATGCCAATAAGTGAGTTTAAGGAATCATGCCTCTACTTTTTTATCTTGAGTCACCCCTGAGCTGTCTCTGCCTTTTGACTCCCACTCTAGCAGCCATCTCATTTTCAAGGAAGCATCAGAATCCTCTCATATTCCACAGAGCAGAATAACTAAGATCTTTTCCTTATTTGCCCAATTAATGACCTAAACACCCTCTTAAAACTTGAAAGCCACACAGGAGAACAAGAGATGCATTTGGATTCTGTGCCTGAAGCTGCAATATATTCACTATGTTCTCTGCCACCCAACAATATGTATGTTTACTACAGAAGCTGTTGCTAGAAAGAAACATGTCATCTGCTACTAGGAAGAAAATGTTTACCACATGCCCTTCCCCCTTTTTGGAAAACCATTCCACCCAGATGTCTAATTGTGATGGAATGGTTTGGTGAAGGCCACGCTCGGGGAGATAAGCATTTCCTTAGCCCCCAGAATGAGCATGGGAAGGTGAAGAGGATGAGACTGGCATCACCCTAAGGAATTCGCAGTGTTTGCTTGCTGGCTTGGGAAGTTTAGACTCAGTCTGGCAAGATTCTGTCTTGTAGGTGGAAGCTAATAAATGCAATAGAACTGTATCTGTACTGCCTCATGGAGTTCTTTGGGCTGAACCTGACATCAGTCTCTCCAGACTGAATCTAAACTTCCCAAGCCAGCAAGCAGACACTGCAAATTCCTGAGGGTGGTGCCAGTCTCATCCTTTTCACCTTCCCATGCTCATTCTGGGGGCTAAGGAAATGCTTATTTCCCCGAGCGCGGTCTTCACCAAACCATTCCATCATACTAATACATACAAAGGCTGGAGTCACACTCCATATTAAACCATAAGGTCACTTTGTTTGCTGATGGCTTAGTGCAGTGTATGAAGCCAGTCATTCTGATTTACCGTTATGTGCAAACTATGTGCGAATGCAGCCCAAGAAAGAAAGAAAAAGAAAAACATAGATAAAGAACAGGAAAGCCCAACAAACAGCTTGAGAACCACTGAGTTAAAGAACTGTTGGTCATGTTATAAACTAATTTTATACATGTCTTTATTAGAGTTATATCCCATTTTTTTCTCCAGGTGACATATATAGTGGTCCCTCCTCTAATTTTTTATCCACAACTTTGTATGGTAGGTTGGGTGAGATGCTTCCTCTCCGGGGCTCTGTGGACCACAGGAATGCAGATATGATGAAAAACCTATTTGCTTTCTGCCAAAGGCCAGGAGATCACAGGCCAATGGGAGGCTACAGTCCATGTTTTCCAGGAAGACCTTCATGGTAAAAAAGATCAGCCTGACCTCAGCTATTGGTCAAGGAAGAGGTTGCTATTTTAATGCTTGCTTATTACATTTCTTTTCTTTAGTATCATTTCTATTATACCATGAGCTTATATGACAAAATGCATCTTATTTTTTAAATATTTGTAAATTCTTAAAAGCTTGCAAGTGCTTTGTAAATGTTCAGTCACAATTGCCAACAGCACTATCAATATCAACAATGCAAAGACAATTGTTTTGATATAGGGATACCTACATTGACCTTGCATGACTTGCTATTCAATGTAGCCAAAGTTACATCAGCCTACAGGATGTATCCTAAAATAGTTGATTCTAACTTTACCTTCTTCCAAACTTTACAGAGAAGCAAATGGAAATATTTGGGTATAATGACCCAAGGAGAATACTCCCACCAGTCAGCAAGGGCATCCGTGGTAGCAAAGTTTCCTGCATGGCTGAAAGAAGAAAAACTTTCTTTTACAAGGGTAAGTTTATTTTTCCATATCTGCTCTCTTGTGGCATTGCAAAACTATATCTGGTATAATGAATTTACCTCAGGACATAAAATAGTGTTAGCAACCATCAGGACTTAGTCATTTTCGCCTGTTTCCAAGGAGTGGGCATTGATTGCATAGATGAAGCCTACTGATACATAGCTTGTTTGTAGCCCTTGGTTTGCCCTAAACTGTTCTTTGTGCAATAAAAGCCCTCCCAAGCCCATGGCTTCCATCTTTATCACCACCCACCCAACCATCTGTAGAGCATATTATTCAAACATATTTGTATCCTTACTCCCACTCTGTGCAAACACCTGCAGAGGCTCTATTTCCCCAATTTTTCCTTTTGTAAAGACAGAAAATGTGGGGCGTGGTGAAGTCATTCTCAGTGGTGACATCAGAACTTTGGAGCTAATGACCAAAGGCAGGCTGTGTAAGTTCTCTCTAGTGGACAGAATAAACTCTTCTTCAATTTCCACTTGAAGTTTCAGTAGCATATAACATTTTTAATATTTTTTTTCGGGGGGGGGTTATTTTTTTTTATATAGGATCATGTTCTCTATCCTATTTTTTGGTTTGATTCGTACCACATCTTGGATACCTTTTAGGCAGAAAGGTATTTTGCATATTTGAATGAGCAACCTAACTCTTTTCAATGCCTAATTATAATCCTGTTATAAAATCTTCTAATTCTATTTTATCACTGTATTATTGTAAATTGTCTCATAGTGTATAAATCCTGTGTGTAAAACATGAATTAGGAAAATCAATCCCATTTTGTTCAACACACCTTCACTGAACAGAAACCAAAGTAATTTCCCCCCCTCTCTCTTATTCCTGTGACCATCTTTTTGCACAGAAATTTGCTAATGGAATCTTCTTATAGTTTATCAGAGCGTTGAAGCTTGGCTAGGATGACTAAAATATTCACTCTGCTAATTTGTTTCCAAAGCTGTCTAAAAGACAAATTTGTTAATGTCACTCAAATCTGCCAGATCTAAAATTAAATCCATATACGAGGCACAGGATGGGTATGAATGGAATAGGACTCTATTTCACAGTGTGCACAAATTTTTTTTGGTTAAAATATAGGTCTAGTCAGGTCCTTTTAACAGAGACCTGAGCGCAGAATATACATTTGAGACATACCCTGATTTTCTTCTCATCACCACCTTTGTCAATATATATTTTTCCTCCACTGTTTTATCTGCAGTGAAGTCAGTGTGTAGGGCAATCCAGAACACTGCAATAATTGTTGAAATCACACTTTAACTGATTTGTTGTATTGTCTTTATGTAAACTACTGATTTAGCCAATCATTTCAAATGCTGAATCATACTTTGAATAGATTTCTCCTTGATGTGTGAAGTCTGAAGCAACTGCCTGCCTTGCTCCCTGCCCCCACCCCAATCTCTTAAAAAGGGGGATTGGGGTCTGGTTAATCCGAATACACAGAGATTTAGATTTAGATTTAGATACAAAGGTTTAAAGGATTATTTAAATTACAGTGATCTTGCAAAATATATAGCAGGAAACAGACTGTGTTTGTTTTTGGATTTCAGCTGGATCTTATAAAATCACATCAAACTAAATGTTAGTAATTATCATTTATTTGTAGCCCATATTGTTTCTCTCATCAATACTTAGAAATCTAGAGATCAGTGTATATTATATTGAGAATTGCCATCAGAATTCATTAGTGTGACATCCTGAGGAAAATTTCAATCCTGACAGCTTTTGTAAAAATGTTTCATAGAACCAAGAAAGATGTAATTAAAATTAATCTAATTTTTTTTCAACGGGGTGGTATCTGCCTCTGCCGGCACCCCGTCCAGGAGAACATCAGTATAGCTTGTAATTTCACATATGCTATCACTATCATCTTTTGCTTCTAAGTTTATGTAGGAGAGGTGAAGGTACTCTCCACTGAAAGGACAAATTACTACTGCAGTATGACATTCATTTTCTCCCAGTTAATACTCCTGCTTCCAAGAATATTCCCATCAGTATTATTTTTATACCTTTATGCTCTCCATCAGCAGAAAAGTAACATCTCAAATGATTTAAGGTGGTAGGCATATTTTGATTAATTTGATTATCATCAGAAGGCTGATCAAAGAACAATCTCTTCTCATTTGAATGCCTATAATAAATCCTGTTGAATTCATTGGGGACTTAATACCAAATAGGAGTGAAAAAAGGAATGTATCTTTTGGGATGGTTTGGTATGAAAATACATAATTGTTAAATGATGGTTATGAGGAATCCAGATGGCTCCCTCATGAAAATGCTTCTCATGCAGCAATGTTCTAACTACAATGCTCTAAGTGGTGGCTGTGTAAATTCCAATGGGGAGTATGTACATGATTACAGAATACCACAATACTATCAGACTTTAGATTACTTTCAGTAATTACAGTTAGTGTTATACAGATAACAGTTTAGAACAATATTATTAAACAAGACATTATATACTTTCAGGCAAAATTTCAGTTTGGGAAATCTGAAGCCATAGGAAATTATCATGATTAGTCAGCTAAACAGGTTTGGACATCATTAGTAATCAGATGGAAGACAATCAGAAAATCCCAGGTCTGTAGACAAGACTGGATAATTAAAAAAATATACAGTACTGTGCAAAAGTTTTAGGCAGGTGTGAAAAAAATGTTGTAAAGTAAGAATGCTTTCAAAAATATATATTGTGATTGTTTATGTTTATCAATTTACAAAATGTAAAGTGAGCAAACAGAAGAAAAAACCCAAATCAAATCAATATTTGGTGTGAACACCCTTGGGCTTCAAAACAGCATCACTTCTTCTAGGTACACTTGCATACAGTTTTTGAAGAAACTTGGCAGGTAGGTTATTCCAAACATCTTGGAGAACTAACCACAGATTTCCTATGGGTGTAGGCTGCCTCAAATCCTTCTGTCTCTTCATGTAATCCCAGACAGACTCGATGATGTTGAGATCAGGGCTCTGTGGGGGCCAAACCATCTCTTCCAGGACTACTTGTTCTTCTTTATGCTGAAGATAGTTCTTAATGACATTGGCTGTATGTTTGGGGTCATTGTCCTGCTGCAGAAGAAAGTTGGGGCCAATCACACACCTCCCTGTCAGGCCTAGCCCAAGAAACTCCAGGAGTCCATGCAGATTCAGTTCAGCAATGTTTATTAGCTACGGCCTCTAGCAAGAATCTTCCCAAACTGAAACTCAGTTCCCACAGTCAGCCAGTGAAAATAGAGTGAATTTCTCAGGGAGGTGCCAGCCACATCCTCTTATCTCTTCCTTGCCCCTCAGGAGATGAAAGAGGATGTTTCCCTCCCTGAGTGTGCCCTTCATAATTCCATTCCATCATACTCCCTGATGGTATGGCATGATGGATAAGTATCTGCCTGTATTTCTCAGCATTGAGGACACCATTGATCCTGACCAAATCTCCAACTCCATTTGCAGAAATGCAGCCCCAAACTTGCAAGGAACCTCCACCATCCTTCACTGTTGCCTGGAGACACTCCTTATTGTACCACTCTCCAGCCCTTTGGTGAACAAACTGCTTCCTGCTACAACCAAATCTTTCAAATTTTGACTCATCAGTCCAGAGCACCTGTTGCCATTTTTTCTGCACCCCAGTTCCTTTGTTTTTGTGCATAGTTGAGTTGTTTAGCCTTGTTTCCACATCGGAGGTATGGGTTTTTGGCTGCAATTCTTCCATGAAGATCACTTCTGGCCAGATTTCTCTGGACAGTAGATGGGTGTACCTGGGCCCCACTGGTTTCCACCAGTTCTGTGCTAATGGCACTGCTGGACATCTTCCAATGTCAAAGGGAAGTAAGCATGATGTGTCTTCCATCTGCTGCATTAAGTTTCCTTGGCCAACCCCTGAGTCTACAGTCCTCAGCCTTGCCCATTTCTTTGTGCTTTTTCAAAAGAGCTTGAACAGCACATCTTGAAACCCCAGTCTGCTTTGAAATTTTTCCCTGGGAGAGACCTTGCTGATGCAGTCTACTTACCTTGTGTCTTGTTGCTGTGCTCAGTCTTGCCATGGTGTAAGACCTGTGACATGAAACTGTATTCCACAACTTCACCTTAGTAGCAGAGTTTGGCTGTTCCTCACCCAGTTTTAAGCCTTCTACACAGCTGTTTCTGTTTCAGTTAATGACTGTGTTTCAACCTACATATGAAATTGATGGTCATTAGCACCTGCTTGGTATCATTGGTTAATCATACACCTGACTCTAATCCTACAAGTTCCCTGACTTTGTGCAAGTGTACAAAGTGTGCAAGTGTAAGAATTGATGCTGTTTTGAAGGCAAAGGGTAGTCACACCAAATATTGATTTGATTTAGATTTCTCTTCTGTTCGCTCACTTTGCACTTTGTAAATTGATAAACATAAACAATTACAATATATATTTTTGAAAACATTCTTACTTTACAGTGTTTTTTCACACAGTAAGCAGAATTCTATGGCTAAGCTTAGACTAGAACATGGGTATACCCCACTCCTAGTCCAACATCTTAGCCACTGTACCACAATGTTATGTCCCGTCCTTATCCCCTCCACCCACTCAAATAACCAAAAACAAACCTAAAGGTTTAGGTTTGCCTCTAAAGATGCCCCTTGTGCTGACATCACTTTTCCACTAGAATTCCCCTTTATGGAAGCCCAAACTTTTTTTTTTTTTTTTTTTTAAGTGTGGCTTACAGATCAAACTCCTGGTAGTTAAAACTCATCATTATTTTTGGAAAATACATTCTATTTCATATATAAAAGACAGCATGGTACAGCACACACATTTCTATGAATATCACTGCTTTACTCTAAAGATCACTGGGTGACTTAAGGTCAGTCAATACCTCTCAGATTAATCTCTCTCACAAGATTGTTGAAATGGCAAAATATAAATGCAATTTTTATGTAATTTGCATGAAAGGTTTTATTTTTTTATGGTTCTCTGTTTTCCTTTGCGGTAATTATGCATCTAGTGATTTAGATGAGTTGTGTAAAAAGAAATATAAACTGATAAATTGCACTATCCATAATATAGACAAACTGAACACTGAAGATGTAGATGTATAGATGTAGAGTGTTTGAAGCAAAGGTTTACTCAATGAAATGTAAGGGAGGGATTTGAGAATTGGAAAGCAATAATGGCTGGAGAGGTTAATATGAGAGGAAGCTAGTAAGGGAATTAAGAGAGAACTTCAGATTAATAACTTCCTCAAGGGAATCCATCTGAACTCAGATAGCTTTTCTTTTCTTCTTTTCTCTTTTCTCTTTTCTCTTTTCTCTTTTTTCTCTTTTCTCTCTTTTCTCTTTTCTCTTTTCTCTTTTCTCTTTTCACTTTTCTCTTTCCTCTTTCCTTTCCAACAGCACACCAAAAGGACTTGAGTAAGTTCATTCACATGTATGAAATGTATTTGACCCAGTAAATGTCAGATAGTCCAAAGATTCAAAGAAATTATTTAGGAAATGATGGGATTAGGTAATAAGAGATCTTTTTGCATCTCAGTTCTTATTTTGTAAAAATGTTTTCTTCCTCCCTCCCACAGTTTCACTGATGAGGCTTAGCCATTTTCCCCAGTGTGATTAGAGGCTAAGTAACTCCTTGTGTCCCTGAGTCCACATATGCCCCCTCTTCTTCCATCCTAGTCTATACTGCTTGGAAAGGTAGAAAAAACAGAAGAGGTTGACCAGCAACAAGGTGGATGGGCTTGATTACAGCAGCAATGGATGCACCTGTGGAAAACCCTGATGGGCCAGATCATCCTGGAGAAATCCCATGTGTGTGGGCACTAAGAGTTGATACTGACTTGATGGCACATAATCAGTCATCTCTCCTAAACTTCTCATGGCCTATTCCATCAGTCTTCGACTTCTCTTTACTCTCAGACACTTGCAGAAAGTTAACTTAAGAATTGTTGGCCCCTTACAAATGCTACCTACTGTATGAGTATCCTCATTCTGCTTTTGTAATTAACTATATTCAAAACTGTAACTCTTGCTATGTTTTTATTTTAGAGAAATCATCTTGAGGCCTATACTTTATTCATTCAAGACTTGTGGCTTCTGACAGTACATATCACACCTTAATACTCTGAACATATACTTTTCTAGCATGAATATATCATTAAATATGAAAAAATGAGGATATGCAGAATTATATAGCCTTTGAAGCAGTCTGAACTTACAATAGGTTTCATTCATTTATTTTGGGTGGGAGTAGAATGGCTAAATGGCCCACAGATTCTATTGCTTTTTATTGTTTTTTGTGTGTGCGCGTGTGTATGTCCCATGCTTTGCACTGTTTAAGGTGAAGCAATAATTCAAATATAAAATATCATTTCAAGGTCTGGATATATGTATGAAACAAATACAAATGCAGGGGAGATTTAAAATGAAAAATGTAGCACTGAAATTTGGGGGAACATCCTGAAGGAACTTGAATTGGTGGCTTCTGCAGACCCACTTCTCACTCTTGCATGGCCTTTGCTCCCATTATTCACAGCCAGCATTGTCAATGGTTGGAAAATCCTGGAGCTGTCCTCTAACACAAACGGAAGGCATTAGTTTTGAGAAGATCATTATAAGAACTGTGAGATCCAGTGAGTGGAGATACACAGAGATCTTACTACACTGTGGAACACAAAGACTGTAAGGAAGTAGTTATTTGAAAGCCCCAAGCTATAGTACAGCTTGCAATAAAAGTTGTGGCAAAAGGAAAGAGATTCCATTCAAAGGTATTGTACAAAATTGTATTATGTGATATTTTGTAATGTTGGAGGATCATTTTTTAAAATTATTTTCCCCCTAAGATAGATTTAGAAATCTGTTTGACATTTGATTAATATGTAAATATATTGATTGTTTGTTTATGTGACATCAAGTCAGAGTAAAAACTTAGCCACATAGATTTTCTGCATGATATGGACTGGAATTTCCATCACTAAGTGATGAGGTTATTAGGTGAAATATCATGTGACTGCATCGCTTAGCAACAGCAGTTTTGGTAGTTCTGGTTGGAGTTGTTAGGCCAGGACCATGACGTTGTTAGGCCAGGACCTCATGCTTCTCCTACCCCGCCACACTTGCCTCTGCTTCAACTCCTCCCACCTGCCTGTCTTCCCCCATCTCTGCCCTTCTGGCTACCCTGGACTCTGTTGCCCCTGCCACCCTGCACCCCTGTTGCCCTGCATTCCACTGCCCCTGCCATGGCTGTGCATGGCCAGCAGCTGCCTCATGAAGGACCAGTCCAGGAATGCATCAGCAGCAGCAGCAGGAAGAAGATGATGAGGTCAGCTGGGGGGCAACAGGGGTGGTGGAGTGCAGGGCAGTGGAGCGCAGGGTGGCAGGGGAGACAAAGTGCAGGGCAGCCAAAAGGGCAGAGATGGGAGGAGATAGGCGGGTAAAACCACATGCTGTGGTTGTAAATGGAGGAGGGCGGCCAAGTGCCCAAATTTTGATCACATTGACCGTGGGGGCACTGCAACAGCCATAACTTTGAGGACCAGGAGGAAGTACCATTCGTTCAATGCTGTCATAACTTCAACAGTCACTGAATGAATGGCCATTAAGTAAGGACTACTTGTAGAATGTTTTTCACTTCGCTGAAAAATTCTGAAGGAAAAAAAAAGATGGTGACCAGGGAAGAGATCTGAGTAAGCTAAGGATGGCTGACTTGATTTTCATACAGGACAGTTTGTTACTGAGGGAAATGACAAAGTTCTATGTACAAAATTAAACAAGCAAGCATGCAAGCCAGAAAAATGTGTATATGTGCCAACTGAACAAATCAAGGATTTTTTCTTGTCTCTTTGTTTGCTCTCTATTCTTCAAAGCTTGAGAAACAGTAGGTAGGAAGGATCCTGCTATTTCAAGCAATAATCCAGTGGTGCAGATGTTAAAGATAATGGATGGAGTCATGGAAAGGATGAAGAATCTTTGCACTATGTTATATACATACTCGACCCATGTTTCTATAGCAGTTTTATGTTATTGTAAAGAAATCTTTTTTCACTAGGGGACTAGCTGCTACTGCTGACTATACTTATGCTTTGTTGGTATTGGGTATATACTATAAGATCAGCAGCAAATACCAGGTTTTTTTCCCCCCAAAATACAACCATTTAACCCAAAGCAGAAAAACATGAATTGCAAGGAACAAAAAAAAAAGGGGGGGGATTAACTAAAAGTTGTTTCTAGTTATTGATCCTGGATTGTTTTGATCCCTGAATGACTCTCATAAAGTTAGATTGCAGAAAGGTAGTGAATAATTCTCTGGTTGCCTGCCTCATATCACCTCCCAGTTACTGAAGTTTGTCTATGTCTGTGTGCATTTGCCGTTGCTGGCATATTCCAATACTAAATGAGAAAAGTCCCTTGTAAAACTGATTCTAACTGGAGCTCTATAGCTCTTTGTCAACTGCTTTCCTTTTCAATTTCATTGCCATTGTTTGTTTGTTTATTCATTTGTTCAAATGTATATTATGACACCCTTCCTTGTATCTCTAATCTTAAGTAATTTTTGGTATCACCATAACATTCACAATGTTGGATGAATAAATATTTCATTACTTCATAAAGGGATCTTCACATTCTTTTTCTGGAGCATCCTGCTAGTGAATCTGCCTCTCTATTTAATAAGAAGAAAAGGGAATCACCAAGAAGCAATGGACAAAAAAAAGATCTTGCTTGGTTTCCCATACTGCCCTAAGGTGTCATTATTGTTGGTCACACAGCAGCCAGATGTTTAGACTGGATTTGGCATCTTTATCCACCTATCAAATCCTTCCCAAGGACCAGGGATAGGCAGATGTTGTTGTTGTTGTTGTTGTTATATACCCATCAACATGGAATCACAACTGCCAGTTCTTTAGCTGGTGCTGGCCTTCATTTGCATTACGTTTTCCCCAAGAATTTAGGATGTCATGTACTGGTGTAGTATATGTATAGATCCAAGCAGTGTGGCATTTTGTAATTGACAGATGGAAATTTTGGCAATGCACAGATTTTCTAAGTCACATCCAAGGCTTTTTGGTATGACACCCAGTGTGCCGATAACCACTGGGACCACCACTGCTGGTTTATGCCATAATCTTTCAACTTCAGTTTTCAGATCTTGATATTTTGTGATCTTCTCCAATTCTTTGTGTTCTATTCTACTATACCCTGGCACGGTCACATAAATTATCTACACTTTCTTCTTTCCAACCATAGTTAAATTTTGTGTGTTATGCATCAAGACTTTATCAGTGTGTATTCGAAAGACCAACAGGCAGCCCTGCTTCTTCTGCAGCCATAGTGAAGTTCTTAGAGTGCTAGATAGGGGAGCACACATTTCACCAATTACAATACCTTCATGCTGTGACCTATGGACTGTACTCTATATGCGTGTGTATGTGCAACCCAGAAGAAGAAGAAGAAGAAGAAGAAGAAGAAGAAGAAGAAGAAGAAGAAGAAGAAGAAGAAGAAGAAGAAGAAGAAGAAGAAGAAGAAGAAGAAGAGGGGGAGGGGGAGGGGGAGGGGGAAGTTAGCTACTGCAAGAAGTTCACACAGACTGACTACAAATAATGACATGACAAAGTGGCAACAATGATGCATTGAAATATCTGCAAGATAGAACATGTCCCTGAAAGTAAGAACTGGTGGGACCACAAAACAAACAAAGTAATGACAATGAAGAAGCTGAAGTGGTCTGGGACTTTAGAATTCAAACAGACAAGCACCTGCCACGCAACACCCCAGACTTAAAAATTGTTGCTAAGAAAGACAAAAAAGTCTGGATAGTGGACATTGCAATACCTGGAGACAGCAGAATAGAAGAGGAAGAACTGGAGAAAATCACAAAATATAAAGACCTGCAAATAGAAGTAGAATGACTACGGCAAAAGAAAGCAAGGATAATACCAACAGTTATAGGCACCTTAGGTGCAATCCCAAAACATCTGCAGCATCACTTGAACACCATCGGCATTGACAAAATCACCACCAGTCAATTGCAAAAGGCAGCTTTACTTGTATCCTGTGGCGATACCTTTAACACCATCAAACAAAAATATCTGCCTATCCCAGGTCCTTGGGAAGGATTTGATAGATGGATAAAAATACCAAATCCACTCTAAACATCTGACAGTGCAACCAACAATAATAATAATTTCTGCAGTAGCTAAAATTCCCAGCCCTCCTCTTCTAGTGAGGTAGCTGTATAACCACCTCTTTTCCTGCATCTTCAGTGGCCAAAATTAGAAATGGTGGCCAAAATAGAAATAGAATCACTCAACCATGAAATTTGCCCACCCTAATTTTCATCCTGCAGCATTATGTTGATAATATCTGCCTCTGCCCCTCTCAAAAGCCAATTTAATATTTTTATGTGGTTTATAAACAATGTGCAGAAACACTGCTTATCTATTAAATACTGTACAAAACATCCTTGATGCAATAATACAGTTAATTCAAAGTTTTTGCAGTTTTTAAATTAATACACAGACTGGGAATTTAGAGATGGTAGGCAATAACTGAGAGTTGTCACAAACACCATGAGTATAGCATTTCAGTACAAAATGCAGAAATATAGAATAATGTAGAACCCTTAATGCATCAGAAACAAACTGGAGATAAATCTATGTCATTCAGAATTTCAAAGGAAGCAATTTCAACAAGGGTAATTTGGAATTGCCTTTATTTGTGTTGCTCAAGATTTTAGTTGTAATCCTCTCTTTCAAATTCTCCATCTCTAGTTACAATAACTAAAGATTGCTTCGTACAGCTAAGTGGTGGGCCTTCTTTCTGGTCCCAACTTTGAAAGAAAGATGGAGGAAGATGGACTCATAAGAAACTACACTATTTTCTGCTTATGATATATTGTTTCAATGGCTTGAGTAAATTTTTTGCCAAAGCCCATTTGTACCAATTGCAGTAACATAAATCGCCAATTCACGTTGTCGAAGGCTTTTTGTGCGTCTAAAAATATCAAGGCCATTTGCTTTTCAGGATGTGCCTCATAGTATTCCAGAGTGTCCAGAATTACTCTCATGTTGTCTTTAATTTGTCTCTTTGGCAGAAATCCGTTTTGATCGGCATGAATAAAATTATTTAAATATCTTTTCAGTCTCTCTGCCAAAATTGAAGCAAAAATTTTATAATCTGAATTTAGTAGAGATATAGGTCTATAATTCATAAGCAGACTGCAAAGATCATGATAAATGGAGATTTAACAGAACAGATAGACATAACAAAAGGGACGAGACAAGGCTGTCCACTATCGCCCCTGTTGTTTGTTTTAACATTAGAAGTGCTGAATAGGAATATAAGAGAAGAGAAAGAAATAAAAGGAATGAAAATCAAAAAGGAAGAGTACAAACTGCAAGCCTTTGCAGATGACCTAGTATTTATACTAGAGGACCCATTGGAAACAGCATCTAAATTAATTGAAAAGATAGAAGAATATGGAAAAGTAGCAGGTTTAAAAATAAATAAAGATAAAACAAAGATATTAACAAAGAATATGCTAGCAAGGTGAAAGAAAGAATTGGAAGAAGTTTTAGAAATACAGGTCACAAACAGGGTTAAATACCTAGGGATATATATTACACCAAGATGTAGTACATTGAAGGAGGATAATTATGTTAAACGACAGATTGCAACAGATTTGACAAAATGGGAGAATTTACAATTATCAATGTTTGGGAGAATATCCACCATTAAGATGAATATATTGCCTAGGATATTATATTTATTCCAGACAATTCCAATTCATCTAGGGAAAGAGTTCTTTGATGATTTAAATAAAATCGTATTGAAATACATCTGGCAGGGTAAAAAAGCAAGAATAAAGCTTAAACTACTACAAGATGTAAGAGTAAGAGATGGGTTTGCCTTGCCTAACTGGGAATTATATTATCAGGCGACAAATTTGATGTGGGTAAAGGATTGGATAACTTTAAGAAACAACAGATTATTGACCTTAGAGGGACATGACCTGTTGTTGGGCTGGCATGCTTTCCTATGGTATAAGGGAACGAAAACACAGGGCTATTTTAGAAGGCATTATATTCGAGAGGCATTATTTTTAAACTGGGAGAAGACAAGAAGACAATATTATTTAAAAGTTCCACGATGGATATCCACTATCGAAGCCTTCTCTTATCCAATAACATATAAAAAGGAACAAACAGTTAGATATACTGAGATATTGAATGAAAAGGGTGAACTTAAAACTATGCAAGCGTTGGAAGAACAAGGTATAAAAATGAATTGGTTTTCATATTTGCAAATACAATCTAGATTTGATAAAGATTTTAAAGCAGAAGATATCTATGATGACCTGACTGTTCTAGATAAAATTTTGATGGGTACTGATGAAAAGGTGATTAAAAAACTTTATGGACATTTACTAGAATTTAAAATGGAGGAAGAACAGGTCAAAGAAACAATGATTGCATGGGGGAAAATTTTTGGACATGGAATTGATTTAGAGAAGTGGCAAAAACTATGGTCTCAAAACTATAAAATGACAATGTCAACTGCATATAAAGAAAACTTGTATAAGATGTTTTACAGGTGGCATTTACCCCCAGCGAGGATCGCGAGAATGTATAAGAACAAGTCCGATAAATGTTGGAAGTGTCATCAGATACCCGGTTCATATTACCATATGTGGTGGACATGCCCAGAAGCCAAAAGATATTGGATTAAAATCCACACATGGTTGGAAAAAATGACAAAACAACATATAGACTTTAAACCAGAGACATTTTTACTGGGAATTATACCGGAAACATATAGTAAAGAACTGAAATATTTGATTGTGAATGTTTTGACAGTGGCTAGAATTGTATTTGCTAAGAATTGGAAGAATGAAAAAGTACCTATGCAGGAGGAAGTTATTAAGAAAATTATGGAATGTGCTGAGATGAGTAAATTGATGTTTGAAATTAGAGAGCAAGAAGACAAACAATTTTATATGATATGGGACTTGTTTTATCAATGGTTGGACGAAAAGATATAGTAATGTAATAGATTAGGAAATTATATAATAGAAACTTGATAAATGGATATAAATTACTATATATATATATATATATATATATATATATATATATAATCAATGGATAAAAATGATACAAATCTTATAATGAAAGCTGGTGTTATAGATAGACTAGTAACAAACGAATAATAATTGATAACTAATAAATATATAAATATATAAATATATAAATATATGTTGGATAAATAATATGAGATTCTATATAAATGGTGAGTGAAGACTATGAAAGGATGGCACAAATGACTGGTAACTGGCTGACACACGGTTTAAGATGGAAGATGGTTTTTATGTTTTTTACGCTCTTGTTTGTTTGTGTTTGTTGTAAAAAATAAAAAATTAAAAAAAAAGAAACTACACTATTTTCTATAAAACAAGCACAATTTCTCAGTGGGGTTTCACACATTTCTAGAAATGCTAGTTTCTGGAAATTTGGGGTCCTGGGGATTTCATGGACATATGGATAAAAGTAGGCTGTTGCCTTCTTTTGGGATTATGATTATTTACTTCTTAGTTTAGCCTACAGCTTCTAGTATTTCTTGGTACAAGATTTAAGTTCATAGCATTAATACAAGACTATAAATGAAGTTTGTGTAGCCTTGCTAACAGTTTTATTGAGAGCAAACAAAACATAAATACATCCCTTCAGTCCATTGGAAACCCTAGAGAAACAGACGAGCATTGAAAGAACATACCATAATCCTTATCCATGGAAAAGTTCAAGCTGTATTTTTTCTTAATGTATAGCTTATAATTAGGCATGTGGTTAAAAAAAAATATACATTTCTAATGGGTGCTAGAAGATATGTTTAAGCAAGCTACAAGTGCCAAAATAAATAAAAACAAGTTACTCCTAAAATCAATTCCAGATGTTATTTATTTAAAGGTAAGTCATTCTCAATTGCTGGAGAGCTCTACTGTGTCCTTGAACTAACCATGTTCTTTCATACTTTTCTCCACAATTTTCCACCAAAAGCCCAGCCATCTTAACTTTGTGAGAACCATGATAAGCTGGGTGCTGCCCCCCAGCTGGTCAAGAAGAAGAAAGATTCTCAAGCACGTACTACAGCTGGTCCACTTCCTGAACTTTTTAGCTGCTTCTAGGCTATCTGAAAAATGCAAAGAAAAAAAACATGCAGAGCTGTTGCTAAGTAACAACTGTAAAGTCTACTGCAAGGATTCAGCCAGCTGGCTTGAAAAAGATGTAGGAATAGAGAGAGAAAGAGGAGGTATTGCAATATGGGTGGGGAGGAAGCCATGCCATCCTCAGAGACTATTTTCAAATATGTACACATGAGTTAATTAATGTCATTATTGCTCACCATCCAGCTGCTAGATGCATTTGGCTAGCTATTCACTTCCTCTTTTATCAATTTTTCCTCAAAACTATCTATTGAAATTCTTTAGGCAAAATACAAATGACATTCTGCAATAACACTGTTGGCATGATGGCACATATTTAGATCCAAGGCTAACTTCCAAGATTTAGAGCACACTGCCCAATAAAATTTGAAGTACACTTCTTGTGCTAAAATCTGCAAATACTTTTTACTACCTTCTGCAGACTGAAAACCCACACTTGGGCCTTTCCATTCAAATTGGATTAGTATGTGGAAGAAATAGTCACCACATATCCATTTTGAGCACCAGGTGCTGTGGCAGATATTGACCCCCTTAACTGGCGCATTGTCACCAAAGCTCCAAGCCTTCTATAAAGAATGAGCATAGAAGGCAAACCTTCTTTTTTCCACAAACTAAGCTCTTAGTTCAGATCCCCACACCAGAACCAACTTAACCAGGTTAAGAAGTCTTAACCTGAAAATATGGAAGCTGAATGAAAACCATGTTGCCTGTATGAAAGCCAATCAATCAACCAAGGAAAGACATTTTTTCCCCTGTAGCTCCAATCTGTAGTTTGTGGATGTTCATGGGTGAACATACATTCCTGCATATATGCACACACACACACAAGGGTACACAGGAAACTGAGAGAATTGCTTTTTAAAATGCCCTGCTCCAAGTAATCCCCTCCCCCACTCCCCATTGCAAGGGATACAGTGCATTAAAACTACTAAAAAGCCCCAAAGTGAAGAAGGAAAACAAGGCATTTAAAGAATTAGGATACTATTCACTTTTACAGACCTGCATGAAATGTCTGACTTCCAGAGGGGCCGTGATATAATAGCCATTTTCAGATATATTTAAAGCTGTTGTCCTATCTGATTTCTGTGCTGTTGTACTATTTAAATAACTGGAGATTAGTGTTTAGTGCGAGCAGTTTCTTTTTTAATGCAACTCCTGGAGGTTTATTTTTTATTTCATTCTCTTTTTTTAATGTAGTAAACTTTTACTTCTCTGTTAACTCTAAAAACAAATTTGGTGGTAATTTTACTACACTATGTACTGAAAGAACTTGTAGTAATATGCCAAATGTTCTTTGATCTTGCTTTCATTTATATATAGTAGTCTGGACAAAATACTTAATGCTTGGATAAAACTATATATAGAGTGGTTGGGAAGTGATATTTCCCAAATATTGGATTGGGATACAAATGCCACTAATTACAGGGATAAATAAATAAATAAATATTTCTCTAACAATTTGTCTACAGCTTAGAAGCTGACAAGATTAGCTAAATATATACCCTGTGAGGGTTCAGGCTGCCTCTTGGAGATGGGACAAACTGAATTTGCAAGTCTTTATATGGAAGTTGCCAAGCACACAAAAGGGCTTTTTGAGCAAGCTATCAGATTACTCCTTACATCATTTGCTTTAAAGCAGAGATGGGAATCTTGTACAGTTCCAGAGCCCTTTCTTACACTCTAAGTGATTGCCAAAAGACTAATGACTTCCTGCTCTGTTGAGAAGGGTAAAGCTAATGTAAGACCTAAACTAGCCTCAATAGATGTTTGTGTGTCTGTGCGTCTATGTGTCTGTGCATGTGTGCATGTGCACACCTGCAAGGCAGTGTTGACTCCTGATGAGTGCCTAGACAAGTCCCTGCACTCTTCTTGGAAAGATTTCAGAAGTGGTTTTCCTAGGGCTGAGAGAGAGGGATTGGCCAAGGTCACCCAGCTGGTTTTGTGTCTAAAGCAAGACTAGAACTCACAGTCTCCTGGCTTCTAGCCTGGTACCTTAACCACTACACCAAACTGGTTTCCTTGATCGAGTTGCATACTTGTTTTTAATCCCACTAAGCATGACAAAATGGTAGAAATCTATAATGATCAAGATATGAATGAAAATTATGGAGAAAAAAATGAAATTGAAATAAATATAGCCAACAGGAAAACAGGTTTGAAATACAGGAATTTTGATCTCATTTTATGTATGAGAATACACATTTTAAAAGGATATATTTATTGCTAATATGAGAAGAAACAGTACAAAGTTAGGATACAGTGGTATGCTGCCCCATCAAATAATCAATTGTAACTTGCCATACATTTAATATATAAGCTTGTACCTATTTTCCATTTCTAATGGCTATGTATTAAAATATCAGGAGAAATATTAATAGAATTGCAGGATTAAACCTCAGTCTACAGTCAGGTCTATCTCTTTTTATAAAGTAATCATGAAGATGAATGTAATAAAACAAAATCTTAAGCAAGAAAATTCTTATAAGGGTTTCCATGGAGCTTATGAAAGGAGGTATTTGCCCTTGGCCCCATGCACAGAGGAGATGGTTCAGTATTTGAAATTATTAGTATTTTTCATTTCTGGAACTAAAATGGATCAGTTTAGAAATTAATTTCCAACATCACTTTAGTGTTTTGGATTTCTATACATACTGTTCTTTATAGGACCAGTGGAGGGAGGGGGAGAGAGAAAACCCTAGCAGAAAGAAGGCTCTTTCCTGAAAAGGCCTGCACAGAGGCCTTCATTGTCTATGAAACTATTGGAAAATCAAGTTTTTGAAAAGGTCATGAAGCCATATTCCTTCCTTCTGTGTGCACCTTTGCCAAGTGTATCAGTTAGTGAACTAACCCTATTTTATTATCTACTAAGGAAGAAAGATGGTGTTTAAAGAAATACGTTCCTAACTGCAACAGCTATATACTATATATTAAGGACAATATGATAAACTCTACCAAGCAGTAGTTAATGATACACTTGGAAGTAGCACGTCTACTATCTACCTCTAATCTCTGTGTTACATGAGGGTTTAATGAAAAACAGTGCTTCTACCTCCATACCTTTAGTTTAAATAGGGATATTTTAACAAATAAATGGAACAAGAAAATAATAATAGAAATCAGCTCTTTTGTTACCTGTGTTTATTTCTCCATATAATCACCACCATCCGCTACACACTTCTGCCAACAATGGACAATCTTCTATCATCTTAAAGCCATCATAAAAGAATTCTACACTTGGCCTCTTCAACAAAGGAATAAAACTGCTCTTTTTCTGTTCAATTTGAGTTTCACCATAGCTGTGATCTTTTTTTTTTCTTTTTTTCCAGCACACCTGCTGGGAACAAATCACAGAGGATCCTGCCAAATGTAGATTAACAGCAGAAAGAAGCTTGCCAGCAATAATGGTGATGCAGGGAGCCAAATATGGCTGTCAGTTCCACCAGACTAGCTAATTCATCTCATCTATTTACCTAAATCCCTGAAATATAAACTTCTAGAAAAGTGGAATAAGTCACTTGCATGATCTTAAAGCTCTCCTACCAGGAATATCTTGTAGCCATTATAAGCAAGAAGTATTGAAATGACTGTATATTGGGATTCTTCTCTTTTTCCTATGCAAATGTTCTTCCATATCAGAAAGAGCATACTAGATCTGTGAGAAACTTCAAAGAGATACTTCTCATTCCTGAACATGCTTTGCACAGCATTTTTGTGGCCTAAAAGCAAAACAAAACAACCATATTGATTTACTACACTTCAGAAGCCACCTATGATAACCCTAACTGGATAGGGCTTCCAAGTACAGGGGGAGGCTTTAAAGAAAAATGCCATAAATGAAATTGTTCTTGTTGCTGTTAGTAATAGTAGTAGTATACTACCTAATTCCCAATGACTCCATGTGTTTCACAGGTAATCAACGTTAAAAGGAATCAAACAATATAATAATAGACAGAGCCAGTTTGGTGTAGAGGTTAAAGCACCAGGCTAGAAACTGGGTGGCTGTGAGTTCTAGTTCCACATTACATACAAAGCCAGTTGGGTGACCTTGGGCCAATCACTCTCTCTTAGCCCTAAGAAGCAGGCAATGGCAAACCATTTCTGAAATCTTGCCAAGAAAACTGCAAGGACTTGTCGAAACAGTTACCAAGAGTCAACACTGACTCAAAGACACAAGAAAAAAGAAAAAAGAACAGGAAAAGGAAAAATAGTAAACAAGAGCAAGGAATAAAAGACAGCAACTGGGGGAGATCCTGTTGTTTCCTCCTCTCAGTGAGCTAAATTGTTTAATAACAACCAACTTGTCCAGGCAATTTGAAGCAGCCTTATATACCCCTAAACTTTATAAATCTACTTTACTTGTACAGGGCAGATATACACATTATAAATCTATTTCCATATTCAGAGATAATTCCTTAAAAAAAAAGATAACCAGGGAATTTAGAGTGGGTGCTGGGAGAAACAGAAAATGTTCCCTCTGCCACCGAAATTCTATTACTGCTAGAAGATAGGCTACTACAGTCTGGTAGAACTTGCTTGGCAACTAGTATATTTACTAAGAACATGAATAATTTTGCTCTAGATGTTCAAGCATCCTTGTAGGACTTCCAGCACAGAAGACAGAGCTGAGATCACAATGTTTTGTTTAATTAAAAGATAAGAAACAAATCATAGTTGAATTAAGTAAGCCTGTACAGGGAGAAGAGGGAAAAATAGAGAAGATGAATGAAATTGGGGACTGTAATTGTTAGGTAGGCCAAGAAGAGAAGTGCGGGACAGCAAGTCAACTATCAGGCCAAACAGGTGGCAGAGAGTAAGGAAAGATTTATTTATTTATTTATTTATTTATTTATTTATTTATTTAAATTTGCACAGAAACCAGTATGAACAGAGAAAGAGAAAAATAAATCTTTAGCAGAAGAACCAAATCCCAAAACTCAAGGAGAATCAGCAGACTTTTCACCAGGTAGGATTCAAAAAATGAGCAGCATACAAAGCCAGAGGCATCAGGAGACAACTGTGAGCAATGTGAAGTCTGAAATATGACTTCCAAAGGGCACACTGCATCCAGGGGTACAGGCCCAGTTGTGGTGTCCCAAAGCAAACATCAAGGCTTCATGGAGAAACAAAGGGATTGTACATGCCAAAATTATCTTCTGAATCAAAAAACACAGCATGCAGGAGAGGTGTTTATGATGATAGTTGGATGTTCTCAAAGAATACAGAGGTCTTGACATTTTAGTTGTAGGAGGGTGAGTCATTCCCTCTCCAGTTTGTGGAGAGGAACCTTTTGGTGTTCCTAACTTTTTTGGGGGGGGTTGTTTTGTTTTGTTTTTTTGGACACTAGGTGATTTGGAGGTTAAAGGACAAAAGAGTATCTCAACCCTCTCATAAGCTTAACATTATGCATTATCTTTGAATCCTCCAAAAAGACACACTTGGTAAGGTTAATGGGCAAAATATATTACTTTAATTCCTTAATTTCTTCCTTTGAACTCCTCAAAAGGCAAAAAAAAATGTTTTTAATTAGGACAGTTAGTCATTTTCTTTCAGTTATTGACCAGCAAAACAGGCCTTTCAAAAAAAGAATTACATTTAACTCTCTGAATATTAATGCAGCCTATACAGCACAGAAATTGACTAGAATAAAACAAGCTATAAAATCATATAGCAATACAACTAAAATTATGAATTTAAGTTTAAGAATTTTGGGCATGAAAGTTAATATAGTAAGGCATTATGTAATTTGAATGAGGCAATTAAGTAATTATTTAGAATAACAGATTGGTAAAATTACAGATCTAAAGTATAGAACCATTATAATGCTAAAATCCATGGGAAAAAACTGTAATATTAATATATCTAGAGGAAATGCAGTGATGCAGTATATAAGGAATAATGATACATAAGAAGTGATTATGGTTTCAAAACTAAAAGTTAGAGTCCAATTATAATGACTTTCTATATTGTTAAAATGACTCTGGCATCTATTAATGAAATTAAGACAGAAGCAAGAATCAATTGACAGTAAGGACATAATACATTATTATAAAGTAGTGATTAAATGAGCAGCTGCATCTGAAATGTTTCCAAACAGACAATACCTAGAGGTGTTTGAAGAGAAGTTATGGCATATTGTACCAGCTATGAAACAGTATTTGGCTGCCATCATCAAAGTAGAATCAGATTGATCTAATAGTAACAATTTGAGATAGAAGGAATCAGTGAGACCAGGGTGCTTGTTGATGAGCGGGAATAGTAATTCCTGGTGAGCCTCAGCATAGATGGAGCAGCACAATATAACATCTCCCAGTGTTTCAGTTGCTTCTCCACCACATCAGAGAAGGGCCAAAAGGGATGTTCGAGTGTCTCCCCTCAATGACTGCTGTTGGAAGGGCATTGAATCTCATGAAAGACAGTGCCATTGTAAATTTAGGGGTTATTATATGACTGAGGTATGGGCTAGGTGATGTAAACGTGCAGAGTGGCTCAGAAGAATGTTTCTGGGCAAGGGTAGCACATCTGATTGGAGCTCCAAGTCAATGGCAATTAATGCACATTTGTAGCCCATCAGCAACAAGTTTGACTCCACCCATTTCTGCAGTGTTATCACCTGATATAGACCCTGTGGTTTCCAGGCAGGGCACAAATACAGAATGAAGCCCCATAACGTGGCTTACTCTTGACTCGTAACTGTGTTGTAATTGAAAATACAACTGCATTTAATATTTGACAACATTATGCTAGCAAGGAAAAGCTTTTAGATTTGAAAGTAACAGTAACAAAATCTTCAGAATTGTCAGGGCCCATCCCTACCCCCTCACCTTCAGAGCTGGGCTGAAGTTTGTGCCTGGCAATATCCAGCCCACCCATCTGTCCATTCTTAGATCATGGGCCATACAAAAACAGGTAGTGGCTTGCATTTGGCCCTCCGGTCATAATTTACCAATCTCTTCCATAGTGGAAAAGCTATTTATTAATTCAATATGGTAATTTACCAATACCTCCACAATCAGGCATTCATAGTTATTTCTGAAATATAGTTATGCTGAATTTAATGATAAAGCATAGGAATACATTAGAGCAGTGACACACAGCACTCTGGCCATGCCAAATAGACTGGGATATTGCTTTGGATCTGTTTTAAGACCTGGACCTACAGTTTCAACTGAAATGGTTTTCCTCAAAGGTCTTTTGGATTGCATCATTGCCAGTAGCTTCCAGAATATCCTTATTTGGTTACAGCAGTCTCTCTCTCTGATGGGATTGGCTTGGGACTACACTGTATCTTTGTACCTTGCCTGGGAATAAGAGGAGTAGTGACAGGTTATGCTATTTGCTTCTACCTAGCCAGGTATCCTTGCTTATAGAACAGTTCACCTGCCATGTAACATGTCCAACCAGGAAGGATTGTACATGTAGCTATAGAGGGAATGTATTAGCATGCAATGGTCATCACAGTTCCACTGATGAAACTTACTTCCACCCCTAATTAATATTACAAAAATAAGTGATTTGTTTTTCATTAAACAGATTTGAGAGGAAACTAAGTTCCTTAGCTAATTTGCTTCTCTAAATAAAACTTATGGGCTATGTGCCTTTCCTGAACTCTTCTATCATTGTTAATTATCCTAGAATGACACACAAGACAAACTTGGAGCTCTCTTTCTAAGTGGACCTTCAGTAGATCAGGGCCTAGCCAAGATTATTTTTGGCCTGAAGCTATCCCTAAGCTTTATAGTCTTCCATTCCTGAGTAGTACTTCTGCGATCTGAGCTTGCTTTTTAGATGCTGCTCATCATATTAGTCCTGGTCTATGCTGTGATATATGTTGTCTCAGTCATAACCAATGGCCAACAACTACTCTGATATTTACCAATGCATTGGCCTATAGTTATGACTCACTGAGGACCAATAAAGTATCCATCCCAAACTTCTGAATCTTCCAGTCTATTATATATGCTGAGAGACTTAACAGTGGACCTCCACTCTCTCTAACAGTATCTGTAAAAATTGACAGGTATACCTTGCCCATAGCAAACCTAAGATCCTAAGCTCTTGATGAAGCTACCTACTACTCTGAGTATTACATCTCACTCTGCTATTGTAGAAAAAATGGAATTACTATTGTTCTACCTGTAATGTATTTTAACCACATTTATTGTTTTCCTCCGTCCTGGTCAAGTGCTCTGTCTATTTCATTCTTGAGGGCAAGTCCAAACCAGTTGAAAATGGTTCCACACCTCTGTGATCCACAATATCAGACACTTCCAAATCATATCATTTCTACTCCTTAATTCCTTGCTAAGCACTTTAAAGCAGACCTGCAATCACTTCATTTCCATCATCCTCAAAATGTTGAGAATATGCAGGAAACACCAGAAGCCAATCAATACTCACTTCTAACGGACCAGTAGAAATGATTTTGTTTTTGATCTGATCACTGTTCCTGCCCTATCCCCGTCTATTGCAGAACCTACAGAAACAAAAGCTTCTTATTCCAGATCCAAGCAAAAGGGTAATTAATTAATTAATTAATTAATTAATTAGCAATCCTCAACCTTGTTTTGAACACCTATGGAGTGCATGTGCATCTACATGGTCTTTTGAAAAAAAGTGAGAGGTTAGTGATTGCTATGAAGGAAACATATCACCTGTAAAAATCCCATTGCTCTGCTCCATTTAAAAACCTCTTGTAAACTGTAAGGGAGAAATGATAGCATGCAGTATTTTTACAATCAAGTGTTTTCCCCAATAACTTTAACCATCACTGCATGCTGCTACAGCAGTTGGCATGGAGAAAAAGGGGGGGGGGGAGAAGCATCCTTTGAAAGCTTGTAGACAGACACCTTTAACTATAGTTACATGCTGGTACAGCAGTTGCCATGGAGAAAGAAGAGAAAAGTATTCTTTGGAACACTGTAGACAGGAAGTTCTATGAAGACAGGAAAGAATAAGTGTTACTAGGTTCATGTCCTGTAATTCTTCATTAGAGGAAGGGTAACATGAAGAACTTGCTGAACCATATCATGAAGAGCCAAACTGCTACACAGAACTTGTGGAGACCAGAGTCCCTCCTGATGCCACCCCTATAGCTCATGTCTACAACCTTGATAAAATTAACACTCTCCAACCCCACCAGTGTCATGAGTGCAAAATCATCAGTATTGGATAGGAAGTAGAAGGCTTTCTGTTCCAGACACTGATACTAAAGATAAATAATAAAGTTATGTCCTGTAACTTTTTATTGTGAAAGTGAACCTTGTAAATGATTTCCTAGAGAACTATTTCTACACCCAAGGACCACCTAAATAAATACCCCTTCCCTACATGTTCATATTTAAAAACATGGGAATTTACATTAATGAACCACTTTTCAGCCACTGATCCATTTTCACAAACTATCTGACTGGGGCTTGAGGTGACAAGCAGCCTCTGTTTTAACAGCTGATTGGCAATGGATGCAGGGAGGCGGGAACTATAGTGGCAAGCAACTGCTTACAGGACTGCTGGTAAATATTGGCTGCCTGCAGGATGTGATGGCAAGCAGAGTCTGTTTGATGAATGTTGGGAAGCTGCAGAGGATACCTCATAGACATCTGTGGACTAACAGTGGTTTATGAATCTAGTCAAACAATCTAGCATTCTATAAATATTGCTGAACTACTTCTCTCAGCATCCTTCATGACTGGTCTGCTAAGAACTCTAGTTAGATATATTTGGAGGCCTAAAGTCCCTTCTATTGTTTTGTAACATAGGTAAACAACTTAAACAGTGTATACTGTGTATAGTCTTTTTTTAAATTAAACATTTTTAAATATAAATCATGAAAGTTAAAAGACATATCAAAGAGTAAAATGCAATTGGACTCATAGGTGAAGGTGGGGTGACAAATATGGAGTTGGCAGAGCGGGAAATCCTAACATATCTAGGAGTATTTGGGGAAGAGGGAGCTGGAAATGGAGGTAATAGCTGGCTGCTAAAATGATAACATGGACTTAAAGAATTCTAGTGGCTATTAAAGATGGATTGTTGATTTTATTCCAGGGAATGGGTTGTTAGTGATCCTAAAATGAATTGGACAGTGTTTGTACAACTGAAGGCTTGTTAATTCATGAATAACCCAAAATCTACAAAATATTCAAGGGTATGACCCAGCAGAACATTCACCCAAAAATTCATCATGGGACAAATTACTGACCAACACAGATGGCTTGGTGGGGATATGTTAGAAGATAGAAATAAGAAAATCAAAGATTTACTGTCGGAATGTCATTAGCTGGATGAAAGCCAACTACCAGTTTATCTGTTTGAGAAATATAAGAAATTGCCAGTAAGGTCTCTAGATTCTTTTCTTAACTCTAGAATGGAGTAGGTCTAGTATTTAGCAACACAGAGTGATGCCTATGTTAGAGACACACATCTGCTAAGTTAATATCATAACTTGCTAAGATACATATTCTTAAAATATTCTTAAAATGACATACATACATACAAACTCTAGGTTCGTTTGTTTTTTCAGTAAAATAGTTAAAGTGAGGTACAGATCAGTTTGTGTTGGTATAAGGGCTAAGATCCTATGGGACTTCCAAATCCAGATGGACAGGCAGGTACTGGACAATCAACCAGACATTGCAGTAGTAGACAAGGACCAAAAGATAGTGGTGGTGATAGATGTAGTGGTGCCAAGTGACAGCAACATCAGGAAGAAGAAGCATGAGAAGCTGGAGAAGTACCAGGGCCTGAAGGAGGAAGTAGAGAGGATGTGGAAAGTCAAGGCCAAAATGGTCCCAGTGGTGGTAGGAGCACTCAGGGTTGTGACTCCTCAGCTGGGAGAGTGGCTCCAACAGATCCCAGGAACAACACCAGAGCTCTCTGTCCAGAAGAGTGCAGTGCTAGGAACAGCTAAGATCCTGCACAGAACTCTCAAATTCCCAGGCCTCTGGTAGAGGACCTGAAATTGAGGAAGACACATAACACCCATAGGGGTGAGGGGGAATTTATATACATATACATACACACACGCACACACACACTTATCTCCTGTACTTTTACAATAGGTTGCTGGGCTGGGAAGGGGGGAAACTGCTGTGGAATGTAAAGCAATTAGGAGAGTGTAAATCACTGACACAGCAGGAAGATGAAAACCTGAAACTGCTTCCTGCTATTCTTTGAATTAAATAAAATGAAAGGAAAAACTGGAATACTTGTGGCCCTGCCTCTTTCAGTTAAATCCCTCTTGAACCCATTTATGCACCTCTGGTGACAACCCTGATAACTTCCTGAAGTTCTAAATTAATCACTTAACCAGTGCCAATATTCTTCAGCTTCCATAATTTTAAATTGATATTCATCTGTTTTCAGACTGATACTATTTGATTTCATATCTAGCCATGTTAATTCTGGAAGGTATCATAATCACTCTGATAAATTCATAATCACGGTCATAAATTCTTCAATGGGTCCTCATCCATCATATCTATAAATAATAAGGCAACAACACATGCTGCAGATTTCTCTTATATTAATTATATATTATTTGCCTTCTTGGAAGACAGGCTCAATAAAAGAAACAAAGAAGAATACATTGATTTAACTGTATTTTGTTATTTTACCAATGTGTACTGACCCAATATTTAAAAAAGAATAATAAATCGGATTGAACATTGTGTGTCTCCCTTTCCAGTGGTGGTGGTGGTTGTTTAATAGCACAATGAAGAAACAATGTGATTTTGGTATTTCTTCTTTCAATACCTAATTTGAAATCATTCTGTTTCACCCTCTTCACACAGAACCACATGATTAAAAAAAGTGAGGAGAAGGGAAAAAATGCATTGCTATAGAAATGCCTAATGGCTGGATTGACAGTACCAGAGTGTGTTTCTCCACTGAAAAATATAAGCCTCCATTTTAAAAGCGATATATATTTTAAAGCTTATCGTTAAAAGCAATGTAAAAAACAAAAATAAAAATAAAATGAACAAGAAGTATAAATGGAAATGAGAAAGGAAATGTAAATGAACATTCACATGAACAAACAGAAAGTGGTTTGTCTCTCAAGAACCGAAAGTAGACAGGAAGGATATAGGCAAAGCGCAAATAAAAGAATGAATACTATAGACATTCACCTTGGAAGTAATATTCTCGCTCGATAGAATGACAAGCTCTAGGTTTGTTTGTTTTTTCAGTAAAATAGCTCAAGTGAGGTACAGATAAGTTTGTGTTAGTATCTGATTTTCCATTCTTTCTACAAATCAAAAATAGTAAATGCCAGAAAAGACAGAGTACCACATCTATTTGTGACTGTCACTTACATCTGATGTTGGATGCAACCCAGATTTCCACACGTACAACCTTGGAGAAGTTTATAAATGTGGAAGGAAAAAAAAAAGCGCAAAGCTGAAAAATAATCTGGAATAAAGATCAAGATAAACAAGTTTTATTTGTCCTTGTAATGGCAATTTTATATAGCTCTTTTCTGAAATATATGGATCTCTGAAGAAAAAAACAGCAATTTTATACTGTAACTATTTTTTAACGCACAAAGCGTTTCTATATCCTTCCGTCTTTGCTGAGCTTGACACTGTCCTCTGGACCAAATACATGAGAAAAATGCACCTAGGAAGATTTCTACATAGCAAACAGCTTTCTTTTCATCTTATTTCTATTCCTTGCCCAACAAACTGATGTGATATTGCATCCTACTATCACAAAAAACCCCAGTGTATTTCTGTCTGGGTTGGTAGTTGTTTTTCTGACTGTAGTTTGGGAGGGATTCACATAGAGCATCTCTTTCACATTTTACTTGCTTTATCTCTCCATTTCTACTGAATATTTGGAATACAATATTCTGTTGGCTTTTGTAATCTATCATATAGGAAACAATTGATTGGCTATGCATTTTAATATCAATACAGCAGAATCCAATCTATCTTGAGCTATATCCAAATTATTAATAAATATAAAGTATCCAGTACTTACACGGCAGAGGAGATACCCTATTCTCTAAAATTCTCTTGGAATAATGTTGTATTATAACGTGACATAATTCCAGTGACTACCTGACAGCCAGTGAAATCGAGGGTGTGGCCTCCTTACTATTCAGATAATTACTTGGTATCTCTTGTAGTGCTACATATGAAATAATAATATGACCTGCTTTTTTGTTTTGGCTTTGCCCATTTTCTGCACTGCAGCCCCCAGCATACCACTCAAAGGCTGGACTGCAGCCATAGGTTTGAAAAATGTTCTGCTACCTGGATCTAGGGAGAAAGATCCCAGCCTCCTGTTTAGATGTGAAAACAAACCTGCAGTGACCCCACTTAGAGTTGGCGATTAAGAAAGGAACCCCACTAGTGACTCATGACTCCTTTTAGAGTCATTCAGCCATCATTGCGCAAAGCAACAACCATGAAGATAGACTTTAAGTTGCCTCAGGAATGGCTAGATGAGGCTAGACAATGCTATAAGTCGCTGGTGAGTATATTGCAAAAAAAAAAAATATGGTTTCTTATGCAGGTTCAGCACCTCAGAGACCATGCTGAGACTCACATCCTGGCAGAGTTTGCAGTCCAACCTTAGTGCACTCCAAAATCTATTGCTGATCCACTTTGCTCTCGCTGCCTGGGCCCTCCCAAAAGGAAAGAAAAATGGCAGGAGCAGGAGCAAAGCCTAGCTCCTTTTCCGTCTCCCTTTTATTCCGTGGCTTCAACTGGAATGTATAAGGAAATGTGCAGGGAGGAGAAGGGCCTTGCAGGAATAGAACTGTGTCAACAACTTCATTTGCTTTAACCACAGAACAATTAAAGTCTTTGTCCGCATCCACACTACCAGGTTACACTGGTGGAGGCCAGGAATGGATAATGTTGGCCTCCATTCTCTCCCCTGCCCACTGCAAGTGCAATAACTGGAAGTGTTTCCCTGTCCCACTGTCAGACAAATATGCTTCTGTGGGCTCAAATGCTGTTGTCCAGCTTGGCTGCAGTACGTTCCTTTTTTTCTAGGCTAAACCCTGATTTTTGTTTGGCTACTTGACAGAAGCAGGGAAATCCACTCATAACATATTCCCTTCTTTTCCTCTAAAACAGCTGTGACATTCTCTTACAGCTGGTTTTCCTTAACAAACATAATGGATATAAAGGTTTCCTTACATGCAAAATGTCCCTGGTTTGTGTGAGAGACTGTGGGAAAATGGGGGATAAGGCATTTGAAGGTATTTCTCAGAGGAGGCCACTCAGATGTGAGAGATGAGGGGAAAAAAGAGGATTTCAAAGAGATTCCACCATCATTAACTCACTATAACTGAGATGGAAACTTTACAGTTGGGAGAAAAAAAAGATTCCTTATTTACCCTAGCTATCATTAGAAATACCTTCCTGAAATCTGTGTCATTCTTGCTTCCTTGATAGCAACATGGGTATTGACAGTCTGACATCCAGCAGGGTATTGTTACCACTATTATTTCTCTGAGCTCCCTACTTTTCATCTGAGACACACACACACATGGATGTGTGCACCAGTGCACCATTTCACCACCTGCTTTAATAATATCTGCAGTATTAGTCAGGAAAAGCAGGAAAAATGCAAAAAACACAAATGTATTTTAAAGCTACATTTTTTATTGTAACTGCCCATATGTGCATTTTGATGCTTTGCCTTTATGTGGGAATGTATGTAGGTAGGTCTAGTAAGCTCCACCCACAGGAAGGAAAGTGATTGGCCATTGCTTTTCTGGGAGGGCACAGCAGCAGGCAAATTGTCCAATGGGAAGAGATGGTAGTGTACTCTATGGACTGAATATCTTGTAAAATGTTACTGAAGCATCCCAGCCTGGACAGGATTTTCTTAAATCAGCTTACAGTCAAGCAAACAGGAGCACAAAATAGGAGCATGTTAAGAGTGAAGCATCCTTTTAGAAAGCAAATTTCTGTATGTTTGTGTTCTGTATCAAGCTTCTACTTTTACTATTTGGTCAGGGATTCAGTGTGAACAGCTTTTCTTTTCTTTCTTTCTTTTTTTTTTTTTAAGAGTTCAATTGCCCAGCCAAGTTTTTATTTTTCATTTTCTATTCCAGAATTATAAGAGTTATTTATATTTAATGATTATATAGATTTCTAAGGCCACCCAATCAACATGCAAATCTGGGTAGTTGCAATCAATACAATAACCAAAAATAACTGTTAAAAACAAATTAAAAGAACATTGTGCACCTGGAGCAAAACCCAAATAATCAACAGACTTGCCCAGGCCCAAAGCTTGGGGGAAGAGTCAGGTCTTTAATGTCTTACAAAAGGCCAGCAAGGTCAGAGCCATCCAAATATCAGAGAATATTCTATTCCCTGCAGCAGGTGCTATGAAAGAGAAGACCCACCTCCTGTGTCCCATTAGATGACATTGCTTGATGGAAGGGACCCAGAGGATACCCACACTGCCAAAACACTGAGATGAGCAGAACTACTACAACAACAAAAAATTAGAGACAGGCTGTCTTGCAAGTAACCAGCTCCTGTGTCCTGAAGGGCTTTATCAGTGGTAACCAGCACCATGAATGGCACCTGGAAGTTCACCTGGGAGACAATGTATTTCACACAGTAGAAGTGTTACATGGATAAAGCAAGACACAGGCATAATTTCTTGCATAGCTGCATTACAGCTTGTGTGATTGGAGTGGCTGCTTCAATGAGTATCAGAAGAATGTAGAGTCTCGAGGTGCCAGGAGTGAACAAGAAAGAAGGTGAGAAGGACTCTGATGTGGTGTTGTAGGGTGGGAAGTTACCTTCAAAGACTGTTTGCTGCACCTATATCCACTAAATGGTATCCACCTCTTTATTCTTGCAGATAAGGCTTTCAAACAATTCCAGTGCTTCCATATGATAGTAAGGTAGGATTTTTTTTGGGGGGGGGAGGAGGAAGTAATCAATTATTCTGTGACAGAAACTATTAAAACTCCATTATACTTTTCTTACAGATTATACTTTTCAGTAGAAATGATCTACAATCAGGTCAATTAATTGAATCTCCAACACACAGATTTTCTGCCGAGCTTGCAAAAATCTGGATCAAATATATTCATTTTTGTAATAGTACGCCTATTCTAGAAACATAGCTCCAGTGTTCAGGAGGGCAAAAGCAACATCAGAAATGAAATACACATTTTCAAATATGCTTAAACTGGGAAATGCTCTTATTTCATCCAACAAACCTTTCATCTGCAAAAGGTTTATCCATAGCATTACAATCAGTTATTTTAAAATATGGGAGAGTAAAGGCTATAGTAATTCATAGTTTCATTGGTACCAAGATATTAAACTGGCTAAACACCTGAGCAAGGGCAAATATAAGATCCAATTTGACAAGGGGCCAAAGTAATATGTTTGGTAATCTGCTGATATAGCTGAGTTTTAGTAAGCAGTCCATGTGGTAAATTTGATACTGGCTAAAGCTTAGAAAACAAACATCTGAAAGGGAATGAAAGACAGAAATTATAGTATTCCAACCTTGATGCAGTAAGGCATATATCAAAATGTTCTGGGTCTTGCTGAAACAGCACCTTCCATAACCTTATTTGATTTCTGACACTGAAAGAAGAAATCTCAGTGGAATGCATTTCAGAAATGAAACCCTTGGGAATCTCTCACGTGAGTGAAAATCCCACAGTAATAAAAACGACACTCAAAACCTGAAAGAGGTTTTAAATGTAAGTGAGCAAAGCAGTTATGTCCTCCAACTACATGAAACTAAGCAGACTTTTGATTATTTTATCCTAAGTAAAACTCAATGCAAAACTGGAAAACTTCTTTGGGGATCAACCATCTGGGAAAAAATTTTTTTAGGAAAGACAAAGTAATTTAGTAAAATGAATTACATTTCAGATTGTTACATTGTCACTGAATTTTGCCTAAAGTGAATTCTCAAGGTTTGGGACATTCATTGTTAGATTATATCAACTTTCTTGAGAAATGTTGAAAGCCAAAAATGGATTTTCTCACCCCTGCCTCCCATGTGTCACACTTTCTTAAGTTTATCTGGGTTTTTTGTTTGTTTGTTTGTAACTCAGATTAATCTGCCAATATTATTAGTTATTTGTAATATCTGTATCTCATCAAAATGAAGATAGGCATTGAACCTGCATTCCTAAAAAGATACAAGATTAGGTCCATTGAAATATATATATATATATATATATATATATATATATATGTATGTATGTATGTATGTATGTATATTTCTAAGTAAATATGCATGTATTGAAGTCCTATAGCTTTCAGTGGCAGCTAATCACAAGTAAGCATGCACAGATTGTAGTCCTAATGGAACAGCAGGAATCACAGACTGAAGATATGAAATAGATTTGTTGGTTTTTTAAGAAATTATGGAATCTGCAGCTATCCTCAATGGATATACTCATTATGAGGATGCCTCTTGAGGTGAGAATCTTGTTGGAAGCAGAGCTAATTAAAATAATATCTGAGATAGGTTGAACTGGGTCAGAGAACTGATAGCTTTTGCCAAGGTTGGTGGCACTCTTCTCAGATAAGCATGTTGAGGATCCTCCTAGACTGCTTTGCATGCAAAGGCATCAATATATACATTGCTGGTAAAAGCTTAGCAATATTAACATAACATTTTGATTTATAACTGCACTCCCTAAGGCACAAATGCATGGGGTGGGGAATTTGAAAATATAAATCCTAAAAGCTTATCAAAACTTTATTTGAATGTTTTAATCAAGCAGGGATTCAACATTCACATCAACATTTTTGTTGAAAGGAACTAAGGTAATAGCAACCAGAGAAGGTTAGATCAAACTTATTAGTCCTTGTCAATTTGGTATATATTCATCCCCAAATCATTCCATCTGTTTTCTGCCACATATACACTCCCCATCCCACCAAACATTAGTTGTACATATTTACCCGTAAAACACACCTTTTAATATACATTTTTTCTAAAATATAATGTTTTATAGATTTGTATACTGAACATTTAGAAAAGTGTATAGTCCAAAGAATCATTGTGTTCCAATTCACATATTAAACCAGAAGTGGAAATTCTATTGGCTTCATTAAGTTCTTAAAGCATCCTTAGCAGCAATTCATCAGGAAAAGAATTTCAGATAGCACCTTTGGTGCCACATCTTTTGATTGTATATGACTAGTGTATCCTGAAGGCCTGATAAGTTTCCAATTGAACATAAAAATACTATTCATCTCCCTTAATAACTCAAGGTCCAAGTGGCACTTAATTACAGAAAAAAACAGATTGCTGTCAACCTGATAAGATAACCAAATTTCTCCAAGGCTCACATAGACTCTAACATACTCTGAAGTTCCACATTCATATCAGAGATTTATTTTATTTCATTTTATTTTATTTTGTGCCTTTAAGTCACTGTTGACTCCTGCAGTTTTCTTGGCAAGATTTTGGAAGTAGTTTGCCATTGCCAGCTTCCTTGCTACCTGACATGCTCCCCACCCCACCCCACCCCACCCCACCCAAAAAAGTCAGAGACTATAAAATGTGGCAAAACATTGGCAATGGCACCAGTATAAATATTGTTTTAAGGTAACAACTGCATTTTCCTGTGACTCAGATTAAAATTCACAAATAAACATTTTTCAGAAATGCCCATTGGTACAGTTTTAAGTGTAAACGGGCTAGTCAACACTCAGAGAGCTTTCAGTCAAATCACAAATGCTCCTTACTAGGATATACACACACATTCACACATACATACACATAACACATACCCATTTGAGCAATAAAAACTTGATCCTCAAGAGGAAGCCATTCTGATTAAACATGCCTTTCACTACAAACAAAAGAAAATTATTAGTGATGAATATGGGTATTTTAAAGAAGGAGCACTCCTACAAAATTGTACCTTTAAATAAAAGTAATCATAAAAAGCATTGAGATAATTGTTAATGCTTCCCTTGAAATCTTAGCCCTGTTAAATCAGAGCTTATTCTTCCTGCCTGCCTGCATAGCTAACTCTTCAAAGTTTAAGAAATCTTTGTTTCACAAAGCCCCCAAAGCACCATGAGGAAAGAGTTGGGCAGTGTCCGTTGCAGAAAGAACTTTGGATCCAAATGTGGAGTGTGCCATTTATGAACGTAAAATAAAACTGTATTGTTAAAATGAAAGAAGCACAAAAGCAAGCAACTTCTAATCAGCAGGAGCTGGTCTTTCATAATACTGCCTTCCATGGGGTAGTGGGTGTGAGATGGCCCTCTATTGTTGACAGTCAAACCAGGAACAGTCAAACCAGGAGAGAAAGAGACAGCTGATATCTTCATCCAGCTCTTTTCCTTTTCCTTCCCCCCCTTTTTTTTTTTTTGGCTTCTTTCTTACAGGATAGTTCACATTAGATGGCCTGCTGTGGGATCTCATTGAATGAGGCAGTCAGTTTGGAGAAAATGCACATGTACAAAAAAAGTAGATAATTCTGCAACTGTCAACTGGTTGATCCCCCTCCCTCCCCAACCTATCAGTTTCCAAAGAAGTGATCACATCATATAATGTAGGTTTTCATGCCTGCCATTTATTAGTAACATGACTGCCAGGAACTGTGTGGGACAGTGAATATGTTCTGATGTTTTGTAAACCATGCATGACAGCTAGTTACCACACAGTCTGATACCAGACCTATTCATTACCAAAACAAAAGGTAGATAGAAAGCAGATCTCCGCTCTCCAGAATTGAACAAAGTAACCGAAGAGCATTTAGATAGTTGCATCACTTGGGCGGGAAAAAGGCATTCAAAAAAATTGAACTTGTTTTAACTATTAATAGAGCTTGCTATGATATACAGCAGTCTGTAATTATTTCATAATGGCTTTCTATTTTTTTCTACAAAAAACCTACTTCTTTGAGCTTTGGGATCCTTGGAAATTTGTTCTTGAAGGTTTTTAAAATTGCTGGCTGAGAAAAGTTTGACTCCATGCTGCTAGCTTCTCCTAGCAAAACATCAGCACATATTCATTGCCTCACAGAGCATTATCCAGAAATAATTTACTCAGTTTGGAGAAAATGCACATGAAGTCATTTATCCCACCAATCGCATTTTTAATTGTTAGAGTTTATTTGAACTGTACCAAAGAAAAAGCCTAGTTTCTATTAAGTATATGATAATAGACAATATAATAAGAAAATACATTATTCGCTGCTAAAGAGATTTGGGAATCTGAATATTAGAAAAATCAAAGTGGGAAAAAAAACCCCTAAATTAGCTTTCAAACGAACATGTTCAAATTCCATCATTTTTTGTCAATGGAATGCAAATGTTGTGAAATCTACTGTATTGACCTTTTTTTAAAATGTTATTTATTTATTTATTTAATTTATTTTATTGGATTTCTCCGCCGCCCATCTCACCCACAATAGAGGACTCTGGGCGACTTACAAAAAACATTAAAACTATAAATACATCTAAAACACATAAAACATCCAACATTTAAAACAATACTAAAGAGAGGAAGATCCAAGCAGATGGCAAATCAAGCTGCGGAGAGCTGGCCGCTATGGGGCTAGCCATCCCCCTGCTTGAAGTATTCCCTCCCCACCCCAGGCCAAGTGGCAGAACCAGGTCTTCAATTTTATTGATTAACATCCCTTCTACACCACCCAACCATATAACTGTGGCTGGTACACAAGAATCTGAAAAACAATTTTACTATACTCAATGATAACAATAAAAACAGTACAAAGATGATTATCCCCTCCTACTAAGCCCCAGAGCCATCAAAGGATCACTTAAATGGGAAGGTTTTCAGAAGCTTCTTAAAAGCCCTTTGGGAAATGGCCAACTATATCTCCAGGAGTGACATATTCTACAGACCTGGGGCCACAACAGAAAATCCCTACCTTCTGGCCCACACTCCCCCTACTTCATGTGGGGCAGCACCCTGAGCAGGATTACTCTTGATGAAGGGCTAACATGTTTTGAATAAGGCACTTCTGATGGTAACCTGTCACCAAGCTGAATAGGCCTTTAAAGTAAACTGTCAAGTCCACAATGTCCAACTCCCAGTTCTGAAGCATTCTCACGCACCCAGGCTTGGTTCAGAAAAATACTTCTTTATTACGTGGTACATTTAGCTTGTAAACAGAACATTGCTAAAACTAAAGCCTTGGGTAAACTTCCCTCTATTTATCCCCCCTCCCCTTATTGCCTGGTTGTCAGGCCTAGCCCAAAGAACTCCTGGAGACCATGCAGGTTCAATCAGCAAGGTTTATTTGCCAGCACCTGTTTACAGAAATCTTCTCAGACTGACCAGCAGTTCCCAGGCACAACTCTCTACTATCTTCTGGAATGTTTAGGGATGCGTCAGCTTTCTCCGCTTATCTCCAGAGCGTTGCTCTGGAGACGAGAGCACTGTTTTCACCCCCCCTTCCTCCATTCCAGTCCATCACACTGGTGTCTTGATTCTTCTCCACCTGGTGGTGACCTCTTTCCTTCCTCCCCCTCCTCCCCGAGCTCCTTCCTGGCCCTGTGGGCCCCAGCTGCCTTGCCGGCAATCAAGCCAGTCTAAATTGCCCATATATGGTTAAGCTGCTTCCCAGCTCCCATTACAACCTTTAACAGCAACGCCCCCCTCCTTAGTTACAAGTGGCAGAAACAAATCAATCCAACTCCCAACGAATGCCATACAATGGAAAACAACAACAGTTGGGTGATGCAGGTTCTGACATAAACACTGTCATTTTCTGTTGCCTCTACCCTTGGTGCTTGTTGAGAAAAGCATAGTGGTTTCACCTTAAAATTTGCTTACTTTGGATACAATATGGCTGAACAAATAAGCTGAAGGTTGATTTCTCTCCCACCTTCTCAAATCTTACATAAAATAGTAGGAGAAATGTGAATAACTGATAGGGAAATCATGGATCAATTCAACCATAATGATTAATTAGGGACAAACTTTAATCTGCCAATTAACATTAATTAAATTAATCTACAATATAAATGGATTAAACTGGCAGTCCTGATATATAGCATAAAGATCCTTTAAAAAAATGTGTTTCCACTTCCTCATTCTTATAAGAATTTCTCACATACTCTCACTGTACAAATTTAATATCATTAATATTAAGGTTAAGTATTGAAAAAAAATGGCTTATGTCACTACCATGTGAATGTACACATTGAATAGGAAACAACAGACTGGCTACTATCAAGTTCACATTACATAATATTAGCAGCTATGCTGCATAGGTTTTATATTATTTGTTGTTCTGCTTAAAATATACATGGCCAGCATATTCCTCTGCTTCATACAATATGCTTTAACAACCGTAATGGGGGGAGGGGGGCTAAATTTAGACCAGTTTTGGGTGGTTTGGGGACATGGCAGAGAATTAGGGGGTTCAAGTGTCAAGGAACTCAGTTATTTAAGTGTTCATGTCCATTTAAAGTCCTTTCTTGTGGTTGGGAGCTTTCTGAAGTGGGAGATTCCCAACCTTGGAAAATGTCAAATTGGAGGTTGAAAGGGAGGCAAAAGAGAAATCCAAAATCAGATTCCCCTCTGGATGTTTCCTTCCAATCTTGGAGGGGTACATGTTAAAGTCCTATGACATTGTCTCAGACACCACAGTATTAATACCAAAGTATCAAATTATATTACATAAAAATACAGCAGCAACATACATTAGTGGGAATCTACAGTTCTTAACACATTGTATGACACTTACTGAAATCTTCACTTTTCCTACAAGTGATAAAAAAAATCTTCCTTAACAGGAGGAATTAGTGTGGCTTTTCCAAAGTATAATTTTTTTTCCATCGTTAAAACTCTTCCATTTTATTTATTCTCTTTTTTGGAACATACTACGCAAGAATTTAATTTTCATTTGTTCTAAGAGTAAATCAAAATCCTATACCTCATCATATCAGTACTGCATTTCTCAACATTGCTATAATAACCTAATGCTTTATTTGTTTCAGTCCACTATTAAACTAAATTGAATTCTCAGCTGGTATATGGAGATATTAGATCAGTTAAAAAATAGAAAAGGTTTGCAGAAATATAGAGATAATAGCTTTTTAGGTTAACCATCCCCAAAATAGCTTTAGTCAAGAATGCAAATATTATGTCACCATTGATATTTTCCAATAAATCATAAATCATAAATCTCAATACAATTTCTAATCCAATAGTATAGATTCTTGTATTCATATGCATTGATTCATCATTACTCTTATCAAGTATGAACACATATATGCATGATACCAAAATAAAGACTCTCTTGAATAATTCATACTAACAGGATGCAATCTATTTGTTGTATCTACTCAGAAAGTAGACAGTATCCATTATGTTTAATAGAATGTGCTGCCAAATTCCATTTTTATGTTGAGACCAAAATAAGCTAATGTCTTAAGTTCCTATATCTCAAATCAGCTTGAAGATCTTTGGCAATGAGGAGTGGTACAAAAATACTATAAACTAATAAGCAAAGAGCATATATACAGTATAAAATTATCTACAGGTCAATTAACAACATTTTTAGTTTGATTCCAATTTAATTGGGTTTTTTTTCTTGAGGCTCAAGTTGTAAGGATTTGTTTACAAGATTATTTTTATAATTCTTGACACATGGCCCAGAGAATATTGATCTGAGAAACTCCTAATATTGGAACAAAGGAATCTTCCTGTTCATGAAGTCACTGATCAAGCTGAGAGAACCTTCTTTATCACTACAACTGAAGTTTAGCTAGATTTTTTATGTATTCTATTCAAGCTCTACTCCTAAGCATATGGTTCCACTGTGATATCATTTTAAAAGGGAGAGAAAGAATTTTATAAACATTACAACTGACTTTCCTTAAAAAAATAATAAATAAGATTGATACTTATTAGTAACAAGTCTATGAATAAACTATAGAACAATTATGGGATAAACTGCATGTATAAAAGGAAACACCCAAACAATGCTAACTTAAAAACAAAACAAACAAAAAATAACACAATAGAAAAGTAGTTTTAATATGCTTTAAAAGACAGAACAATTTTAAAAAATCTGTAATTGAGGGAAATGGAAAATTACCAAAATAAAAATACCAAACCAAATTTCAAAATTTATTTACTATTCTACCATTTGAAAATCTTAATGTTATGTTTATACAAATAATTACTAATCAATTTTTAAACAGTAAATTCAAACTTACATTATGCAGACACATATTTTCCTATCTTGCCTCTCTGTTAAAGCAAATTTAAGCTACTTAATTCAAATGTTTGACCAGTCTAAGTAAGCCACTTTTAGATAATGTGCACAAATGTCCTTTTAGGGATATATGACCACCTTCTTTGCAACAGTCGAAGCACTATATAATCAAAATTCTTCATAAAATGACAAGTTCCAGATATATGGAATATAGCTTAGCAACACTTTAACCCTTTGGGTGGAAGCCCACCTGTACACACCTCCTTGGATACCTAGAAAGAAAAAAGACCAGCTTCCAGCATCATCTGTCCCCTGGGTCATGCATAGGCCATTTAGTATTTTAGAAAATAAAAATACTGACAGGTTCCAACATAGAATTTTGTTAGGAAATATACAGTGTTGCCCAGGTTGGGGGGCGGGGAGCACAGAAATAAGCTGGATGATGGAGAAAATCCTGGGGACCAAGTTAGGAGCAATTCATCACATAGACTTTTGTGACTTGCCACGTCCATAGTCATATTTTCCCCAGCTGGCCACATTTGGAGACAGTAGATTGTAGTTTGTTTATGCTACAAACTACACTGTATGTGAGTGAGTGCACACACATATGTGTAAGAGAGAATAGAGAATCATAACAGTACAGTTTATGAACATCTTCACATTGGTGTTTGAAAGTTGTGTGTCTAAACTTTGATGCAGTAAAAAGTTCTTGCAATGGAGAGAAAGGGTTTAAAATGAGAGCAGCTGAAAGCCACATAATTGAATTCTGATTTGTTTCCTTTGATTTTATATTTAAAGATACAGTGGGTGGCAATAATAAGAGACTCAGATCTCCAGAGGTAAAGGTGAGCTTCTGGAATTAATAAACTTTTAATGCTATTAATTACAATATCAATCACCAAAGAATGGATCTATTTTAAGTCTTTTTGAATTTCAATCAATCTCCTCTGGGGATTGGTGGGAATTTACTGCTCTTCACATTCAGCATAACTAAACATTGTTGTGTTTTGTGCAAATGTCAGCCGAGCTGCCACTTTAATTCATGGTTAACAGGGATTCCTGTTGAAAGCCTATTATTGAAATAATCTCATTTCCAAATGAAAAATAGTAATGGGCTTGTGTAGCTATATCACCAGCTGGCACAGAACCAATGACAAAGTGAATTTAAAATGTCCTGAAATTCATTCTTGAGCTTTATGTTAGAAGCATTTTCTGGCTAATTACATGATCAATAGTCTTTAGAGAATGAAATTCAATGTCAATACTACTTTAAAAAAAAAAAAAAAAAGATTTGACATTCATGTATAGCCTGTTAGGGAAGAGCAAAGTATAAACATTTTTAAGCTATGAGAAGGGTACTAAAACGCCCACCTAATTTACTAATATTTTAAAATAAAAATGTTCCTTCCGTTTCTACGAATCCTTGCAAAACTCTGAAACAGCCTGTACGCCCTTTGCATTTTGAAGGCTGTTACTTAACTGGCTTCATTTTGTCATCCTTTGTTTTGTTTCTGTTATTATAACAATGTAAGGTGCTTCAGTGGGATTCCTAAGCACTCTCTGCATTCAAGGAAAATGTAGCTGAGTATGAAAACTGGAGACCTTCAGACACAATGTACAAACAATACAGTTGTCAGTAGTTGTCAAACGTTCTGAAGTTAGCATGCTAGCAAAGAGAATTAGGTCTCTGAAACTGGTCTTAAACTTGAGGGAGCAGAGCGAGAGTTCCTTGTGAGAGACCTCTTTGGAATACTGAAGGTGCCAGATTAATTCCGCAGCATCTCCAAGTGCTGGGGAAGACTCCCAGTTCAAGATATATGTTTATTTATTTGCTATATTTTTATATTGCCATCTTTTCCAGGGACTGGTGATTGGTGGGGAACAATTAAAATCAAAACACATTGCAACAAGACGATAAATCAATACAACATACTAGTTAGCATAGATACTTCTGAGTTAGGTAGTCCAAGAATCAGAGTCGTTGTAAGAAAGCTTCTCCAGTTTCTAAAGCCCTGGCAGCTTTGCAAGGAAGAAAATGGTCCTTACAAAAAGCTTAAAGCTTGGGAGGACATAGCCAACATTTTAAAACTGGGGTGGGATCAAATTATATTGATGTAAGCATAAGCCTTCTGCAACTGAGCACTCCCTAATACATAACAAGAAAAGATGGGCAAACAAGCTGAAACATGTTTCCAGTGTGTAAGCAGGCTATATTTGCCCAAGTGCTTGTAGTAAAGCCAAAACTTAAAGTAAAATGATTGACTAGACCCAATGGCCCCAGATACAAATTTTCTCAGGCTTGCTGTTTGTAATATACTGGCAGTGAAGAGTAATATTACCAGTTAGAGTCATAATGCCCATAGCCTGTGAACTTTGTTTAGATTATACAATGCAAGCAATAAATCTGTTTTCCAAATATGTATCATACATGTGTAATTTAGGTTCTCAAGTGGTCATATTCAATAAAGATAAATTAACAATTTATGTGGAGGAACAGCAAAGCCAGTGTATGAAACATGAATGCCCAGAGAGCTGCATTTTGAGTAGCGTAATGAGAATCAGTTGTTAGTGTCACCTCTTATTTTTGCCATTGAACAAAGTTTGTCACTGTAACCAAAATATATTGCACTCCTTTCTGTTCTCATTACACATTTTGCTGCAGCAATGAAATATTCCAATATTTTGTCATTAAAATATGTCTTTGGGACTTGAGTATCTTCTGTACAGTAAATCACTATAACAGGGCAATGTAATTTTACATTTTGATGGTTGACACAATGATTAATTTGTAATTATCATCTGGAGCAGATTGTTTTAAACAAGATCCCAGATTTCTGTGTGTGTGTGTGTGTGTACATACATGCATACACATACATACATACACACACACACACACACACATATTCATTCCATCCTGCTTCATCAGTGAAAACCATATTTGGCAATTGTCACTCGTCCAATTTCCCTGAGGGTTCCAATTTCAATGGGTCCTGAACCAGAATAATAAATACAGAGATGACAAGCAATACATATACTACCATTTCATCGTATGTAACAAATGTTACCTGGAGAATATAGCATTTCCTTTTCAGTGACTTTCCAGTGGAACCTTTTTCTCTACGATGAATGAGCAGTGCTTACTCTTTGTTGTAGAGCATCCTGATACTTTTCTTTAAAATGAGACTTCTGGAGGAGAGATTTTCCCATAGGCTCACAAACAGTAATATTTTATTCCTATCTCCAGCTTTAAGCATTTGGAGTTTATTTCAGAAATAAGGATATGATCAACGATTTGCTCTTCCCTTTCTCAGTTCTTCTTTCTAGTGTCCACATGCTTTTCTTTGATGAAATGTGCAAGCTGCCCATAAACGGGTGCATATGAATTTATGAATTGGCTTTCAGACTGTTCAAGAAATCAGGACAAGAAAGAGGATACAGTGCTCACATTTTTCATTCTTTATCCATATAACAACAACAGGTGTTCTCATTTAGTGATGGGAAACAAGGAAAATAAATATATAGTTATTAATTTCAGAGAATTGGCATCAATATTTGTAAAGAAGTTTAAAAATACAATGAAATTATAGAACTGAAAGCATTAGTTTTATAATAGTTGCCTTAAGCTTACTTCTTTCCCTTAAAATAATTGTTTTATATTCTCATTCGTCTCATGTGTTTAGTTGCATACTATGTTTCCAAGAGAACTAGTTTCATAAGGGCATGGTAAGAAATATAACACCTCAATTTATCCTTAATTTTAAAATTGATGAAGAATTAACTATAATGCTTACTTATTTATTCATTCATATAAGAGAGAGAGAGAGAGAGATTTGTTAGGATAGGCTGATAGAAGAATCAATTAATTTTATAAATGGGGCACCTTAGTGCAATTAGTGTTAATGTGATGGAAGACTTGAGTGAGGAGGACCAAGGTCATTGGGAGTTGGGGAAGAATCTCAAGCATCTCCTCACCCCGCAGCCTGAGTGTGTGAAAACTAAGAGGATGGGACTGGCACCCCCCTAAGGAATTCAGGGTGTTTAGTTGCGGTCATTAGTGGTTAGAGTTAGTCTGGTGAGATTCTGTCTAGTAGGTGTAAGCTAATGAAGTAACTGCACTGTTCCTGAATTGTCCTGATAAGTTTCTTGGGCTGAACCTGACAGTTAATAAGAGATGTGCTTGTTTTACTTGGCCCTGCTATTTTATTGGACTGTGGCTTTTGGCAGATATTTACACCCATACAAATACACACGTGCATATATGCAAGCATTTCACACTCAGACATTTGGGAGGAGACAGGAGAAATCTCCAAGACCATTTCAGATGGAGTTGGTTAACCTAAATTGATGAGTGGGAGAAGCTGAGCATTGCATATCATTTTTGTCTATATGTGTCTGTAGGTCTACCTTTCCTTCTGGGGAGGGACTGACTTAAAGCATAACAATAACAATTCTTATTCTTATTCTTACTCTTACTCTTACTCTTACTCTTACTCTTACTCTTACTCTTACTCTTATTCTCCTCCTCCTCCTCCTCCTCCTCCTTCTCCAATAATGACCCCTCTGCAGATAACAGTTTCATATTACAAGATATTAAGTATCTTGGCCATAAACTGTTAATTGCTTTAAAGGTAATAATTAAAACACTACATTTGCCATACAATTGGGGAGGCCCAGTCCATACCATAGTTTTGAGGATATCACCCTTCTGGTGTGTGACATGATGAAATCACAGTTGTTCCTAAATAACATTGCATGACTTCTGATATGGATTGGATTGATAATGTGAACAAGTGATGTGGAGGGCCCTGGGAACAAGGAAGGAAAGGGAAAACAAGTAGAAGCCACTGCAAATGAATAGTTGCAATACTGCATGTTTTTAATAGTATGAATCATGGTTTGCTTGTTTTTTCTCTCTAGCTGAGATATATGTTAAGTGGCTATCTATATCTAAAATATCTATCTATAATATATACAGCTCTCTCCAAGCTGTATATATGTTAAATGGCTATCTATCTACAGTATTTATCTATCTCACACATTTGGCTCAGTCCTAACTAACTGAGCAGAATTCTTGATTCAGGGAATTCTAAGATATTGCCTCCTGCCTTTTCCAAATCCAGCAGACTGATAGAAGACAAATTTCCTGAAATGCATGAATGGAATACTTAATTGTTCTAACATCATCCAAACAAAGTCCTTGCAATGTTCTATCTTTCTCTACATCCCCATATTCAGGGCTGTACCCTGGAGACATTTATTGTTCTTAGCTGCATGAGTTTGAAACTTCTCACACTACTTTAATGTTGTAAGTGACTATTTAACTGAGATACTTTGCTTTGACTTTGAGTCTATTTAATAAAGTTAATTCACTTAACAGAATTTCCATTAACATTACAAAAGTGGATGAGAGTCATTCCAAAGGCATTATTCTTAAACTGAAGAAGTGAGTGCAAATAAATAGAGATAATTGTGTGGCAAGCTTAGACAATCTTTTTTAAAAAGTGAGGCAAATCTTAGGTATTTGTACTGCATTAATTACAAAAGAAAAGGGGGATAGAAATTAAAATATCTACTATGGCACAAAATAATGATTAAACATTTTAATTGTTCCCCTCAAGCTTTTTTAGTTTTAGAACACTGCTTGGAAGAACAACTTGAGACTCATTTTACTGAATAGTAACAGATGTATAGATGGTTTCTTTTATTTATAACTATAGATTTTAAGTGCACACACACACACACACACACACATATTTGATGTATATTGTGTTTTCTGGCTCTAAGGGTGTACAGGTAGTCCTTGGTTAACAATGGTAATTGGGAACAGAATTTCCGTCACTAAGCACTGTGGTCATAAAGTGTGACACCACATGACCGCATCACTTAGTGAAGGCAATCCTGGTTGCCATCCTTAAGCAAGGATCATGGGTCATTAAGCAAGGACCTCCTTGCAACTTTCTGCCAGCTTCCAACAACCAAAGTCAGTGAGAAGTTACAACAAAAAATAATATTTAGAATTTACTGAACTCTACTATGTCTGTATAGAAAAGGGTTGTCAAAAACAGCATTTTGTTGCAGATATAATAAGAAGAATGGCTCTTTAAAGCATACGTTTCTACAGTGTCTTATACTTAATCAGTTTTGGGAGAAAGTAGCAGACTATATAAATATGATTGTGTTACAAAAGCAAAAATTTTCAGAGGATAATATTCTTTTGAACTATATACCTAGTGCATGGAATTTGACATCTGGACAATTTGAATGGATTCTCCATGCCCTTACTATGGCCAAAGCACTGATATTGCAGCATTGGAAAGATAAATGTATGGCCCCCTTCACTCAATGGATTGAAGACCTGATTGCACTTGCCACCTGTGAGCGGATTGCCTATAGATGTAGACTTTGTATGGACAAGAATAATGAAATATGGGACTCATTTATACAAAATACAGTAGGATAAAAACAAAACAAAACATAACAGTCATATAAACCTATTAGAAATATATATGTACTTGAATAATATTTGCATCAGATAAGCATATATAGAATTGCAATTCTTTATTGTTATAATGACGTATTAACTCTTTTTCCCTTTTTGCTGTATTTTTTTCACCTTTTTGTTACAGCAGTTTTATGTGTTTTTTTTCCCCTCCTCCTTTTGTAATTAAAAAATTAAAACAAATAAATAAAAGTCAGTGGGGAAGCTGACAGGAAGTTGCAAGTCCCGGGTGGCTTGCAAGCAGGCCGGCTGGCAGGCAAGTGGCTGCTGCCGGGTGGGGAAGGGTGCGTGAGCATGTGTGGGTGGTCAGTGAGTCACAGTGCGAGTGCAGTGGGGCTTTGGAGAGTGTGCAAGGGTGTGCAAGTGGCCAACGAGGTGTGGCGGTGCTGGGGGTGGCTGCTGCTGGGTGGGGCAGGGTGCTTGAGGATGCAAGCAGATCCAGAGCTGCAGTGCAGCAAGCAGCCCCAGAGCCATGGCACCTCCCTGTGCATGGCCAGGATGGTGAGCCCAGTAGAAGGGAGGCAAGCAAAGCTGGTGAAGGTCAGGTGGGGGGGGCAGTAGGGGCAGCAGTGGGTGGTCATAAATGCAGGCTAACTCAAATTTTTATCATGTGACTGCAGGGGTACTGCAGTGGTCATAAGTTCAAGGACCAGTTGTAAGTCCATTTTTTCAGCACCTATGTAACTTTGAACAGTCACGGAATGAATGGACATTAAGTGAGGACTACGTTTATTAAAGATGAAGCTAGCTAAAGCTAAAGCTACAGCTATAAATGTATAGATATAGATACCCATATAGATCTATTCATTCCATGTCTTATTATTTTTCTTCACTAGTCTTGGAATAAGGGATCCTATGCTTGCATGCATCACACTGTATTCACAATGCTGTTTGATCAAAATTTTGAATGATTTCCATGTATCATTCCACAATGTGAAAACCATCTTCACTCTTAAGAAATGCTGCATGTTTTCTTGAAACACTTAAAAAAAATAAATCCCAGATTTCTTTATGTTCTCCTGAACAGGTACCTTATCTTAGGCCTTGATATCTTACCTTAGTCAAATTTCAGTGTCAGCTCTCTTTAACATGTAAAGTATTTCTGTCACTAACTATCCAGTTTTCCCTTACTGGTTTTCCATCACTAATTGATATATACTAAACAACTGTGTGCATTTAGCATGCATCCTGGAAATCAGGTACATCGCTCATATATCTTTTTGAACTCATCCCATATTTGTTTTTCAACAGCTGGCTATATATATATAGTTGCATGTTTTCCATGTCCATTTTGTCACTGGTTTTAATTCTTCATGGAAAAAAAAATCATTTATACTTTAAAGATATAGTCTTTAAAGTATAAAGTCTGTGTAAAGTATAAAGTCTGTGTAAACTTTAAAGTATAAAGTCTTTAAAGTATAAAGTCTGTGTAAACTTATTTATAATTATGGCATTTTTTAAACTATACATTAAAATTCACATTTTACATATTTGGCATTCATGTATAGAGTGTACATATATGTAATGTATGGGTCATCCCTCAAATCTTAAACATTTTTTAAATTATATTTTCATTCCACTTTTTATTTTAATCTCCACAACATAACAAAGAATATTATTAAAAGACAATGGGAAAGAAGTATATTATCAATAGTTGTTATTATTGTAGTTAATTCAACAAGCATAGCTTTCTTTTTTGCTAGAGAACACTTACATAAATTAAGAAGAGTAATAAATAAAATTTTCTGAGCTCCACTAATATAAATTGCACAAAAACACTCTAAATGTTGATAAAAAAGGTTGGGTGGTGTTGTTGCTGATTTTTCTTTTTCTTTTAAATGCTCTATCTCTATCAATGGCATATAGCATTGACATAGTTATTAATCATTAAAACAATAGCAAAGTGTTGGCACAAGACCACATTCAATTTATTTGGTTTGTCTCATTGATAATCTCTTTATTAAACATAGTTCTGTTATTCAGGGTAATTAGCTCATGGGAAATATACTTCAAATCAACTAAAAGGCATAGGTGTCTTAAATCTAACATAAGCAATACACAAAGTAAAAACAATGAAAATATAGCCATTAACAGTACATTCAAATGAAATGCAATTAAAATTCCAATAAACCACTAGAACAAATTAGTCATGATTTAAATCCATCGATTCAATGGGAACTAAGTTCAACTAACTGGCACTAAATTCTATGCAAACATATCTGTGAGTAAGACCATCAAACTCTGTGGCTTAATTTCTAGATGATCATTTACAGGTTGCAATGTTAGCCTAATTTTTTTTAACATGTTTTTTATCCCACCCTTACTATTTTTTACAAATAACTCAAGGCAGGGAACATCCCTAATACTCTTCTTCGTATTTCCCCACAACAACCCTGTGAGGTGAGTTGGGCTGAGAGAGAGCAACTGACCCAAAGTCACTGAGCCAGCTTTCATGTCTAAGGTGGGATATTATATTATATTATATTATATTATATTATATTATATTATATTATATTATATTATAATGTTATGTTGTTATGTTATGTTATGTTATGTTATGTTATGTTATGTTATGTTATGTTATGTTATGTTATATATAATATAATAATTCCAACCCTATTGGTATGATTAATTTAAAGTCACCTTTTCTATGCTTTTCCCATTTGTTTAAAATCAGTCTTCTTATTAATACCACCACAATTCTAGAACATTTACATTATGCTCAATTTAATCTACTTCTCTAAGGAAAGAAATGTCTTCAGCTGAGGAATAGATAACACTGCTGTTCCTTTTTTCAAGCAGCTAAACATCATGGGGTCCACAACTGGATAATAAATTTCTAGGAAAAATTGCTGTGCCAGTTAACTGGCAGTGTAAGCTTTCCAGTGATTTGTGAGGAGGGGGCTACATGTAATCATTGATGCTATGGGTTTTGTACATTTAAATATGTTTCTTGAAATTGAAAACTCTTTTAGAAGATTCCTAATTTTAAAAACATTTAGAGGGAGTTAATGGATCTGTAAAGTTAGAGGGAGATCAACATGAAATGTTTCCAAGGCTGCTTTTTTTTTTCCCCATACAGAATAAGAAAAAAATTCAGTATCTAGAGACCTGTTCTTTGATGTACCAGGATATATGCAACTACTCAGTTCATTACCTGAATTTCATACTTCACTATGGACCTAATATCATGACACTGATAATACTTTATGATAATCACAAATGTTAGTCAACTAAAATTATTCTTCACCCAACACCTTCTGCCCTTTCACAAATTCATATGCATGCAGAAGTGGCTCATTATTTTCAAAACCTAAGGAGTGAGGGACTATTAGCATATTAAAGTGATATGGTTGTTGATAAACCAAAATTAAACATTTTAGCCTTGATGTATTTTGTAAAGTCAAAACTTGGTGTTCAAAGTACCCTTTTGGAGAATCCAGCAAACAACAAGGAACCAAAACCATGATAATAAGCAACACATATACTCCCAGAGCCTTTTAAATAGCAAATCTTTCTACCAAGATAAATTTTATAAAACTATTAGCAGATTATTCTTGTAAAAATGACTGGACCATTAAAGTGCTGTTTTTAGACTGATTTTTTTCAAGCAGATTTGTCTCTTGATATGATGTAGACAAATGAGGCCTTACTGGAAGAATTTTAGTGCCTAAATTTCAGCTCATCCCAAACCAGTAGTGTTGGGAATGGGAGTGGTACTGTCAGAATTGGCAAATGGAGTGTCATGATGGAAGCCTTGTCCCTTTTGAACAAATGTCAATATCACACCCATGTTCAAAAGGGGCAGGACTTGCATCACAAGGCACTTTCACACTTCTTAATCAACAGTTGTCTTAAATATGGGATATATTGAAAACCACAATATTAGTAGCACCACTTTGATTCATCTATCTAGGACTAGCATCATAATTAAACAAACAAACAAAAAAAGTATTGGATTATTACCAGAAGTACTTCTGCTTTGTTTTGTTTTTAAATTATCAGAATGCAGAAAGTTGATTTTTCTCAATGGAGAAAAATTGAGAATTCAGATTGATAGGGAAAATTGGTTACCTCTTGCTAACTTCTGGCCCTAAATGGTAGGAATAATCAGGTTAGTGTAGTATATACTGAATCAAGGCTATAGGGCAAAAATAGTCCTAGAATATGGAATGATGGAATGAGGGTTAAGGTTAGTTCAGCAAGATGCCATGCCAGAAAAGTGCCATTCTTTTGCTCAGTAGATTAAAATAGTAGAGAAATGCTAGCAAGAAGCTGGGATGGGAGAGCCCATTGAGGCAGGGAGAGAGTTCAAGAGCTGGGAGATGGTATAGAAGAAGAGTTTTCGATAATGGGGAAATGATTCACCAGCAGTTCTGCAGAATTCGATTGCTTCTGTTGGAAAACTGAGCACAGTGTGCTTCCCTTTGAATCACACAATTGCAGAGACAACTTCATGGGATTTTTTTTTTTTTTAATCCGCACTCAGTCGTTAGTGACTCTACGGTGACTGCTTGGACAAGTCCTTGCAGTTTTCAAGACAAGGTGTTTCGGAAGTGGTTTGCCAGTGCCTCCTTCCTAGAGCAGAGCCCAGCTGGCGAGCGCAGGAGGCGGGGTTTCTGTTGCTTTTCACCTTTTTTGGGCGAGCACGGCTTCCGCGCTACCGGCAACTGCTCCTGACTCCTTTTGCAAGGCGCCAGCATTTTTCCTCCCACCGGAGTGAGAGTCCCCATTTATCTACTCATATGAGTTTTTGAACTGTTGGGTTGACAGGAACTGGGGGAGGAAGCAGGAGCTTACTCTGCTGCAGGAAGGCTGGGCTCGAACCACTGAAGTGTCGACCATTTCTGGCTGGCAACTTTCAGCATCGTTAAGCCGCTGCACCACCGCATCCCCCCTATTAAGAACCTAGCATGGCATAATACTTATCAAAGAGATCATGCTCAACTTAACGAATGACAAGTAGTTCAGGCTCCAGTACTAAATACCACAAATTCCTAGCCATATTCCCTTTCCTAAATATTCCTATAAATATTTCCTAAATATTCTCTGGGCAGAATCCTTTAAATTCATCTCAAATGTGTGTCTACTGAAGGTCTGTGACATCTGCAAATATTTCTTTTGTCAATATTTCTTTTGTCAAACTTTATAAATAGTCATAAACCTTACCATTGAAATGGAGAAATTCATCCATATTTTTAGAGCAGATTTTTTTTTCAGTGTCTTGTCTATGACAGTTTAAAAGAGAAGACATCCTAAATCATGTCATTGGATCTGCTCTAGAAAGTACACCTTCGTGTTGTTCTTGTTGCTGTTTTTTTAGTGTTTTTTTTTTAAAAAACTTCTAAAAAGTTAAAAATGAGCTGACATTTTTTTCACATCCATCTTTTATTTACACATGGTTGATGCCATTCAAGGATATCACCTTTTCTTTAACAGTTTTGCTGGAAGAATCATTCATTGCTAACTGACACTCCCCATCAATTTTCTCCTTCAAAACATCAGTTCATAACTTATTAAGCTGGAATGGGTGAAAAACATTCACTTGTCAAGAGAACCATGGAGAAATTATTATTAGTTTGGTATCAAACTTGGTTACATTGCCAACTTCCTTCATTTTAATTTCTTCATTTACTGCCATACATAAAAGCAGAACAATGGTCTAACTCCATTTCAGCATTTTATTCTTCCTTGCATTTAAAACACTTTTTTCCAAACCTAAATGTATAAAGAACAAGGCATAATTACTTTGGACTATATTCAAAATTCCTGTTTATATGAAATCATCAGTAACATTGGAGAGTTGAATTCCTCTGCTTCAGCCAAAGGTCAATAGAACTAGTATAAAACATTTATTGATTTCAGTTGTGGCCTCTGTACTTATGTAACCAAAAAAAAAAATAGTTGCCTATCTTTGGAACCTAAGTAGAAAATCTAAAGTTCATAATCAGTTTTCTTTAATAATAATTAATAATTAAATTAAAATAGTAACTTTATTATTCAGTTCACACTATGACTTCTCCCATACATAGGAAAATTCTCGATTTTTTCTGAGGTTTAGAGACTAGGGGACCCAGCAGGTTATTAGTCACTTGTGCCAAAATTAAAAGAACTATTGGTATTTCTTGCTGCCATAATGCATGCATCATCTAAACAGATTTTGATATAAATAAAAATGTATTGTACTTAAATTTCATTGCACTAAAGTGCAGATCACTTACTTTAAATCAGGGCTAACGTCCCATTAATTTATTTGAAAACCAAGACAAAATAGCATTTTACAGACTCTTGCCAAAGAATTTAATTATTTTACTTATTTATTTAATACCAAACATAGACAACAAACTGCAGCAGTGAAACAGTGGAGGGTACTGATCAATTAATTCAGTTCAGTTGGAATGGTTCTTCTTGGTGAATGTTCAGGAGAAACTCATTTTTCCCCTTGTGGGTTTCCTTGTAATGTGCATGAAAACTGTTAGTTTCTGTTGCCCAGCACCCACTCCACTGCACTGCTAGTAGAGACACAGAAAGGCATACATACACAGAAAGAGCACAAGCAGATTTGATAGGTGAGATCAAGGACCTAGTTCAGTGGGATCAGTAGTCTATTCTCTCAGTAACCAGTCAGATATCTACTGACATGATACACATATAAAGATTACAAGACATGATTAAAAAACCTTTATAAACAGGACAATTACAAGTCAAAACTAGGTGGTCTGGCCACAGAATAAGGAACTAAGATTGAAGAAAATGTTCAGCAATGCACTGAACCTCACTGGGAAATATCAACTGGTCCATCCTAGAATGATGTTGTATTGAGAGTATTTTATTTCTGTAAAAATGTTTCATTGATTTGCAATATGTTTTCATGGACCAACTAGATATACTTTTATTGTTCTAAATGATAAGGCCAAGAAACTGAAGGAACATCTGTTCATTATGACCAATATCTGAAACCTGTTCTAGATGCCAAACAGTGATTTAACAGCTGATTGCTATGAAAGAGGGTTTTCCATTTGAAAACTCGGCAGTAAAACATCCTCCACCTCAGAAATTTTCAGTTGGTATCTAGCCCTTTATTTTTTAGATGTCAAATGAAATAATGCCATTATACGGAGACTTTAACAAATACAAAGATGTGCAATTTTAACATGTGTTCTTTTTTTTTTTCTGTATTTCACCAAATGTAAACCACATTCACACTTCTGAAAAGTGCAGATCTATTCTCCTATATATACAGCAAATCTGTAATCAATATTTTGAGCCTGATGGCTCAAAAGTCTCATCCATATATCTTTCTTTAATTTTTAGTTTGTGTTATTAGCTCTTTCATATTTATCTTTTGATGAATTTATTGAATGGTAGAATACTGCATGGTATGAATCATTTAAATTCATAAAAGATTTATTATGAATGTTCAAAGATTTCTTCTGATTTTTAAGAGTACAAAAATGTATGAGTCTGTTATACAAAATCCAGCTGGCATAGTACTTCACATATAAAAAGAAATCAAATTTTCTGTCCAAGTTTCCTTACCACAGAAACTAATTTTAACAACACTTCAGCTTAAAGAATAGTACATCAGAAGCTGAAAGCCTTGCAAAAGGCTATACACTCTGCTGGAACACCAGGAAGCCACTTTTAGTTTTATTTCTTATTTTTTTTGCACAGCTTCTTCATAAACGAGGATGAAGTTACCTTATACCAGGAAAGTGTTCTTGAAGTGCATTCTATACAAAAAGTGAGTATGTGAAAAATTAGACCTGCTGATCGTATAAAATAACAGGGTCTAAAGCTGTGCATACAATAAAGATTAATCCCACAGAGGACTTAGATGACTTCATACAAGTTTAGACTGATTAGAAACTGACAAGAAAAAAAAAACTGAATAAAATAGCTGTGAAGCTCCCCCCCATCCCCCAAACATTTAACATTGAGAGAGGTGGCGAGAGAAAAAGCACTTATTCCATCTTGGAGTTGTGCAGCAAGGTGCAAGACATCAAAAAGAAAACTTATCAAGATTGTATATTAAAATGCAATAAAATCTAGTGGCAGTACTTTAAGTGTAATACATGTTAGGGCTAAAAGTTGAGGTACAGTGATCTGGGTTTAAGTCCCATAGAGAACCAGCAGAATACTTTCCCAAATAAATATGTACAGAATAATTCTGTGTAGCTGGGATCCTATTACCTGTTACAGCCTGGTCTCCCAAACCCAATTCAGGCAGAAAGATTACAGCTTTGGGGTGGGGAGGGGATGGAGAATTCAGTCTCAGATTAAGCCACATCTTTAAAGGTTAATCATTGTTGAAACAGTGCCTGACTAAGGGCATTTGGAGGACTGAGCCATCCATGTTTAAACACAATAAACAGTATTGTTTCTATATGCATTTCATAGAAATGTGAATAGATTTGTACGTTAAAGCTTCATATTGAAATGACACAGTCCCAGGTCACCTAGCGCTGGGGATCAGACTGGATCTTCAGATTCAGAAGTTGAAGAGTTTGACAAGTCTCAGCCTTAGCCTGTGCCACTGGAATTGGCTGAAGAGGATGTACCAGAGGGGAGACCGAGGTAGGCTGAGTCAGCCGATCCAAAATTTGAGCTAGGCAAGGTCCCATACATAGCTACACACTGTGACTTAAGAACAGAAGTAAAAAGGCAAAAGATTTATACAATCTGAAGAGAAACCAGATGAACAACAGAAGTGTGACTCAGCCAGTCAAGCTGATAGCTAAGACTACATACAAGAAATGGCTTTGTGTGAATGGCTCTTTGTGGCAAACAAAGTTAGAATTTCTAACCTGTGACTAAAGTGAGATTACCTGGAAATGGATCTTCCTGAACTTGTTATTTGTTCCACTAGACTCATATGCTAAAGTATGCTCTTTTGCCTCCTTTCTATGCAGAAAGCTTTGTTTGCAGTATCCTTTGTGTTATTTTGGAGAAAGAGTTATGACTGCAATAAATATCTTGAGTTCATCATCAGAAGCTGGCTATGTGTATGTAATTGGCAGCACAGAATACCCAGTGATTCAATTGTTGCCAAAGTAGGACGAGAGCTGTGTCTTGGTGTCAAAAAAACAGGAGTCTGGTTGCACTTTTTCTGACTAACCAATTTTATTAATAGGCATAAACTTTCACGAGCTTCAGCTCAGTTCATCAGATATACATCCTGATGCACAAAGTTTTGCACAATTCTTTTACACAAAGTTTGACCCATTTCTCTTATGGAGAATCCAGAGGGGTACTGCTGGCAGATAATGGCACATATCACATTGGAGGAAATGCATGTGAAGGCACCTCTGATCTTGGTGTGTCCTTCTTGGGGCCTGTGATGATGCTGTTGGTGTAGATGTGGGAGAAAGTAGACATCTGTTTTTGTTTCAGACTCTGGTTCCCATGTTGGCAGAATTAATGGATGCAAGTTTGACATCACAACTTAAAATAAGGAAAGAAAGAAATATCAGAGAATTTCAGTCTCCCAGGTCACCCTATAGCAGTCCTGAAAGTAACGATTTAAGAAAGGTAGGACTTCAATAGCAACATTGAACAAGAAATCATGGGTCTCATGTATATCAGGCAATCTCAGGTCTCAACATAATGTGTTTTTAACACATTATAATTGTTAGTTGATAAAATACTTGTAATCTGTTTCACATGTAACCTGCATCTGCATAGCCAATCAATTTTTCCTTTCCTTTTCCCCCATCTTTCCTCCTCACCTCACCCCCACTTAAGTCCTATATCAATCTAGCCACTCTGCATCTGATGAAGTGAGCTCACAAAAGCTTATCCCTTTTAATAAAATTGGTTAATCAGAAAAAGTCCTAGCCACACTGTTTCTGGGAAGCTTCAACCAAGTTTGAGCAAACCTAAGGGAGACTGAAACATTGGAGGGATATTGGATTCAAAGAGGTTTTCCATTAAACATTGTCATTAATATGAGGCTGATGAATTAAGAACTCACTGGCACGTAGCTGAGTGGAAGAAGGAAGCAGGGTTAGATCCCAGACTGAACATTCCATTGGATGGAAAGTTGCTTCAATTCTGTGTAGAGCCCCAGGATTAGTCCTCTGTCCAAGTCCAATGTCAGCCTTGCACAGACATTTCTCTTCCACTGTAATCCATTTGAAGCTGGAGAAGAAAATTATGTTTATTCTGTTCCCCTGCAACTGCTCACTGTCAGCCCTCCACGGTAGACCAGAATTGGAAACCAAAGTCAAGTAAGTCAGTGCTATTTTATCATAACAGCTATAGTAACAGAATCTTGCAAATCTTAATGTGTTTCATTTCCCACCCCCACCCCCACCCCCACCCCCCACACATGCTTTATCTTCATGAGAACTAGGAAGGGACTTGTCTGAGACATTTTTTCAAGGTGTTTTCCTGGCCCAGGCTCAAGACCCTCATATCTGATTGTTGTCTTGGTAGTGGTTCTTCCTCCTGTCTTTCAAGGCATTCCCTCAACCCTCTACATCAGTCTAGGCTGGCTTAAGCTAGTAGAGGTTTGGAAATGTTGGAAAATAGTCATTTCTTCCCACTTCTTCCCTCACATGCTCTCACACAAACACACTCACATTTACTTATTCTACCACTGTCTGGTTCTTTAAAAAACAAACAACCTAAAATAAGCTGAATTCCAAATTGAACAAAGGCAGCAATTAATGCTCTAAATGGCTTTTAAAAGGATTTAGTAAACTAATGTAGAACTCAGATTTATCACTGGCTATTAGACTATAGTAAATGAATATAATACTGCCATGGATAGCAGTAATATACCTTAGAATAATAGACGCAGCTCCTGTTCCCTATCTGAGCTGGTATTATAATACAGACTTGAATATAATTGAGGGAGAGGTTTTATTTGGAAATCCTAAGTGTAAAATTCCATTAGGAAAATTTCAAAAAGTCATGAAATAGGGAATGGAGGAAGAGAAAAATTTCAGCCTCAGCCTTCTCAAGAGGATGGATTATCTTTCACATTTCCATAAGAAATGTGCTGATGTGGAGAAGATGCAAACACAATTAATCAAATACAGCATTATTTAATCACTGGAATGAAGATCTTAATTGTGAGACTATTTCAGTGTCCATGTATAGCTGGGATTGTGGACAAAACCATTAGGGTTTTATGAACTCATAAACTCTAGGAGGCAAAAGTGTTGGATAAGATGCTCCCATGTCTAGTTCAGGTTAATAATTAATACACACCCTTTTGTAGTACATTGTTTGGACCTCAAGATGATGTTGCAAGCTTTTAAATGATCTTTCCACATTGCCATTCCTTAGCTGCAGACCTTAATGACCCAACTTTCACATGCATTTATTATTTATTTATTATTTATCGTAAGGTCGTCTAACTCCATCACAACTCTGGGCAGTATACAATATTAAACACAGTTGGAAACAAAATGACAGATAGGAAAAATGATAAACATTCAGAGAAAGTCATACAACACACAACCTAAACCCAAAACATTCCCATAAGAGGCCCACCACACATCCCAGCCAAAGGCTGAGGAAGAGCCAGGTTTTTAGGTCCTGTTTAAATGAATTAGGATAGAGGCTGTAAGAATCTCAGGGAGATGCTATTCAGAGGGTAAGTGCTGTGATGGAAAAAAATCAGTTTCTTGGGTTCCATCAGTTGACATAGTTTAATCACTGGGATCTGAAGTATGCCAACTCTGTCCAATTGTACAAATCAGGAAGAAACAGTAGGAGACAAATGGTCCATGAGATGGCCAGATGCTTTGCCACGAAGCTTTATAGATGATAAATAGCACTTTGAATTGCACATGGAAACCAAGTTGTAACCAATATAGCTCACAATGCAAAAATAGTACAAGAAGATACCATGGCACACCCATCATGGCCTGTGCCACCACATGGTAGACTGGTTTCAGCTTCCAAATAGTCTACATGGACAGCCCCATGTAGAGCATACTGCAAAAGTCACATACAAAGTGACCAAAGTATGAGTGACTGTAGGAAGCACTTCCCAGTCCAGGAATAGGCAAAATTGGTACATAAGATGAATCTATGAAGACTTTCCAAGACACAGCTGCCGCCTCCTTCATCAGGAGCTGCAAATCCAGGAAAATTCTCAAATTGTGCACTAGTCCCAAATAGGGAAGTGCAACCCTATTCAGGACTAAAAAAAGAATATCTTCAGGATCAGGGGTTCAAATAACTGCAATCACTCAGTCTTGCTAGGTTGAGTCTGTTCCTTCCCATTCAGACCCCCCACAGTATCCAGGCACTGTGACAAGATCTTGACAGCAAACGTGCTCAGCCTAAGGCTGAAATATGTAACTAGACATCATCACCATACTAGTATCAGGGTTAATTCTGCACGTTAGAAGATGGGACTTCTCTTAACCATCAGACCCACCATCTCTGTAAGCAGTCCAGGTTCTCACTATATCTGCATCACAACCTTGATAGTACTTTATAAACTAATCATTCATATTGAAACAGCAATCATACTAAGATGCAATGAACATTTCTATCCATAGCTGTTTATCTATAAAAAGCCCTCAATATTACCTTTGTTTAAAGATTAGTTGCATTTAAATGATAAGTTACCTTGCATTTCATATATTGTATGAATAATAATTCAAATAAGTTAAAAACAGAGTACAAAAATCCTTCCTTATTATTTCAATTTATTTCATATTTGAGTTTTTTTTTTTTTAAAGTCAAGCTCTTTCATCTGGATATTCCACTTTTTTTTAAAAAAAAATCTGTTTATATTACACATTTCTATTCATACAGTGCTCACGATGTTAACCAACAGTTCAAAATGCATAAATAGAAGACAATGAAAATATATAATTTATTGAAATGAAGAAATCACTGGCGCAGTTTTCTGCTGTTTCAAGCAGGATATATATGGAAAGTATAATATGAGACCTAAAGTAGACTTCCCAGAGTTTGTAAAAACAAAGACATTTCCCTACATGCACCTGGGGGAAATGAAAAAATCTGGTCCTGCTCATGCGTGTGATAAGACCCCACTCATTCAACTTGTCCCCTCCCAATTGTCAAATGGCTGATCATTAGTTTTATCAGTTGAAAGAAATAAAAGAGCCACATTGAAGGCAAATGTCCATGCTGATTTTACAATCCACACAACCCCCAGTTGATATTGGGTCTCTTCTTAAGCAACATTCTCAGAAATATTTATGGAATATCAAGAGAAGCTTTAAAAACTGCTTATGGCATTGTAGGATGAGGGATGCAGAGTCTCTCATTAGTTCAAACTAAAATGGTCCTGTGTTCTCTCTTGGAAGGAACATCTGCTCTGTACAAAGATGCTGCCCAGTTTGGACAACTACAGAATGGTCCAAACCAGGAGAAAACTGTGGGGATCTGCATTCCAACTCATAAGCAGGTTCAGGAAAGGGTCAAAATTCTTGATAGAAAAAAGTTTGATTGAAGTCTGAACATTTCTACTCAGCAGTTCTCCCTTGCTGGTTGCAGAGGCATGGGGTGGGGGGTGGGGGGTGGGGGTGGGGGAGGAGAATAAAGGAAGTGAAGATGGTGGGCCACAGCAGCACAGTTGGAGCCCTGACCCTTCTTACATCCATTGCATGTGCAACACATGTAAAAAGGGGCAGAGGTTTGATTACATGGTTGTAGCTGCAACCTGGAGGTTTTTGGACCCCAGTCCTTCCCTGCAGACACCCTTGGCTGATTAGACATCTTAGGGAAAGTCAGTTGGGGAAAGTGGGAGGAGAATGGGAAAAGACCAGCCAATCACTTGACACCTATCAAACATTCTGTAAGAAAGACCACAAATTTAGTTCATCTGAAAATGATTTAATTTTTTTCCCTTCTAGTTTACCTCTTCTTCTTCCCACCTGCAAGCTTCATAGGTTGCTGGAAGGAGACAGAGCTCAGTGCCATAGTTTATTTCCTTCTACACTGAGGGAGGCAGTCACAGGAAAACCTACTTTCAAACATCTTCCACTCACCCTGCAAAAGGAGAAAATAAAGTCTTGGAAAGATAGACAAGATCTCTAACCCCCACACACTATTAGACCCCAACCATTATTAACTGCAGCAGTTGACTTACACTGTCAGAAGGACCACAGAGGAGGTGGAACCAGGCAAGATGGAAGTTGTGGCATCACAATACAAGCCCAACCCCTTGGAACATGCACAGGTTGATTGACATACTCCAGGGGCAAGGCCTAGATTTCAATACTGCAAGTGCAATCTTAACTCCTGGCAGATCCCACTGTACCATTAGGCCAGGAGGAAAAGATCAGCAGAAGTTCTGAGTTTTATGGTATGGTCATCTATGAAAAAAAAACCTGATACCTCCCTGCCATCAGTTATTCCCAGGTACAACTAAGAGAATTAGGTTTCTTGCTTGCTGCTAGTTTAAAACTTATCTCCCAGGGCTGCTTCTTTTCAAGATGTGTTAATTCATATTTGGATAGCAAGGCACAAAACCCTTGTCCATTCCTTACTCCAAAACTGCTAGAGGGAGAGGTAGAATATGTGTGTGTGCATTTGTGTGTGAGAATGAAATTGGTTTTCAGTTCTGCTAATAAAAGTTCAAGACAAGGGAATAATCTCTTGATCTGCAAGATATGGAAGATTGAGAGATTAATATTCCCATGGCAAAATATATTCCCATGTTTATATATTTGATGCCCTCCATTTTTAAAAATGTTCATGCTAACGTTTTACCTCTGTCATACTCAAATTCCACCTAAAAAATATCTTTGAAGAAAAACTAGTTTCATGGTGTAATGGTATGCAGGAATGAGACAAGAGGAAGAGATGCTACCTAGGGAACAGTCAGATAAAAGGGGGGGGGGGGAGCCCACAGCTGAATAACAGGCAAAGAAAAACTTAGAAAGGATCCACCCTAATGTATCAGGCAGGAGATTTGTATTTTCAGACTTGCAAAATTCTGTTAATGTAGTCTTACAATAAAGTAGAATTTGCTCACCTTGTCGTGTTTCCTGTCTGGCCTACTTGGGACGCTGACACATGGATATGTTGACCCCTCTTGCAAGATATCAGGACCAGGTGTCCAGTCTTTCACAACCAAGACAAATGCTGATAGTGTTGCAGTGCCCAGAGATCAAATGGGTGGGGGAGGGAGTTTCCACAGTCCTCTGTAACCAGTTACCATTAAGCAAACCAGAGTTCCTGACTACCTCATTACCAAGGCCTCCTAGATTCTCTGAATAAGAACTTTTGTTTTGTGAGAAGGGAAACACCACTTCCAAACCAGAATACTTCTCTAGGGTGCCTCACTGGTGGGCTCAGGATGAGATGGAGGTATGGCCAGGAAGATCAGAAACGGTAAGACATATTTGTGTCATGGCAAGCAGGACATGAAGATGAACTCTATGTTAGTAGCCTTTTTCCCATTACCCAGGCAGGCAAGAGTAGGCTTTGCTTCAATGCTTCAACCAATCACTGTTCAAATTATGTGTTATCTGCTGCTTTCATCAATGATTTGGTGATGCTTTTCCTTTTCTTTGGCAATGGGTGAATAGCACACACATATATCTGATACCACTGAAATTTCACTGCGTTCCTGTACCCATTCCAAGATGATGGAGATGATGATGGACTCTACTGGAGTACTGGATCTACTGGATATCTTCAAGCAGAGATTGGGTAGATTTGGAATCCTGCACTGAGCAACAAGTGGATTTGATGGCCTGGCCTCTTTCAACTCTATAGGTCTTTGATTTAGTGGGCTCAGTTAAGGAGAAAGTTCTATTGAATTATACAGGACAGAACTTTTTTTTTCTCTGTCTCTAGTGAGTGCTTCTTTTTTCCTCATGATAGTCCCCCACTAAGATGAGAAAAAATTACATTTTTTTTTCTGTCTGTCTCTCACTCTGATGCCTACGATATTCAAACTTTCCTGGCTGCGACTGCTGTCTTATGTCAGGGCTATGACTTAAAGAAGTGTGCTAAACTAGATACTACATATGCTAAATGAGATACTTTTGAAAAGTTGCATTACAGATAAAGGTCAGTATATAACAATGATGAAGCAAAAATACCTCTCCCTCCCTAGAACCTCATTTTCATCATAGCAGTCCTGATTATCCATTCTATTATAAAAATATCCTTGCAGCAGTTTTTTTCACTCTATTATAAATGAAAGCAATAGATCACATCTGCAACTTTTTTCCCTTTTAATCTTATTTCATTAGAGTTCTTGGTCTCTTAGCTGAAAGGGAAAAAAATGCTGTGAGGCAGCATGATATGAACTTGGAAAGAAAAGCAACTCTTATTATTATGTATTTTGATCCAATAATGTTTTCCAGTGCAATAGCATAGGTTTGCTAAACTGTTGGCTGAGGGGGCAGTCCTCTATAGGCTTATCCCAGTGAAATTCAGTGAGTTGTATGTAATGAATTCTATGTAAAATCTGAAGCCAAAAGTCTAAAGAATGTGGATCCTGATTAAAATGTTGCTAGAACCAGGAATTCACTAAGGTCACAATTCTATACAAAGTGATCTGAGATTAAGACCCAGTGAACACAATGAAATTTACTATAGATAGATAGATAGATAGATAGATAGATAGATAGATAGATAGATAGATAGATAGATAGATAGATAGATAGATAGATAGATAGATATTTGCGTTGTTAGGGACTGTCTCTTTTAATTCTAGCTATCTAATGCATTATATAGTCAGTAGTACTGACTTGACTTATTTATTACTGGGGTAATGCATAAGGCAGTCCTTAAACATTTTTTAAAAATCTCTATGTAATTGTTAAGGCATTGATTTCTACTTCAGAAAATTCAGAGCAACCTCTGTAGTAGCAACCAGACCAGTATACAGGATAATGCAGGCTGGTAAGTTTAACAGTTAGCAGACTTGCCTTATCCTTTAGGATGATAAGGGCAGAGAAAAGGGCATGGTAGGGAAGGTCAATAAAGTCATTAGCAGTCACCTATTTTGGGTGATTCTATCTCTCTTCTGCCAGAGAAACGGAACTGGTAATGGTTGCTGCAGTGGGTGGTCAGCTTTAAATGTTGCCGTTAATGAAGTAATATTGACTTTTACAATAATTGGTTCCCCCACTGGGTTCCTCTGTCATCCAGTGTATGCTACATCTTAAAATAACCTTTTCCCTATTTGGTTGCTCCAACTACTCTATACACAGCGTTGCTGACTGAGATGAACCATTTCCAACTGTCACTCCAGGGAGGAGGGGGGAAGCACCATGAAGTTATACGTTCCCAATTCCTTGCAAGCCAGAAGTATCTGTGGAGGGGTGGGTCAAAAAAGTCAAGACAATGGCTGTGATGACATCAGAACCCCACCCCTTTTTTACATGCAGTGTTGGAGAGAGAAAGAGAGAGAGAATGGATGGATGGAGCTCCAATCACATAGTCATGGCTGCCCTATTGATTTTTTGACCCCTCCACCAGAGATGCTTCTACTGGAAGTGCAGCCATCTAAACTGTCCAGAGTCACTCTGCAATGAGATGGGGGGGGGGGGTGACAAATTTGAAATATAAATAAAAATAAACAAATCATTTACACAGAAACAGCCAGTGATAGAAGTTCAGCTTCTAAACACTGATGAGATTAGGAAAAAAACCTGGAGATAATAGCAATCAACAGGTATTTGTATCCACCATCTTCATAGCAACAATTTATCTTAGCAGTGAGAATTTCATGCTCAATACTTTTTAAATTCCACTATGATCATAAATTAGCTACCATGTGTGAATGTGAAAATAAAATTAGGTGCTGGGCCAGGTGTGGATCATAATAATTTAGCTTTTCATCTCAAGCCAGATTATTTTTCAACACAACGCTGTTCTTGCAATTAGCAGTGACCCAAGTGGCTTTTTAAAGGTAAAAAACAGGTGCAGGATAAGAATTGGAAGGAAGGTTAAAAAAACTTCTGGATCCCCACTTCCTGATGCCAATATCTGTTCTTGCTTTGCTAGGGCATTCAACCAATGATATAACTATCAGGGCTGGGAAAGGCATTTGCTGGGAAACCACCACAAGTTAAAATTGATTGTATCAGATGCACAATATTCTATAAGGTAGCGAGTTAATGCCTGTAGTGCCAGTTGCTTTCCTGTTCTTTGAAAATAGAATAATTGAGAAGAAAATGAGGGGCAGGAGATTAAAAACGTATGCCTCTGTCTTACAAAGGAGATATTTAATTTAATTATCTATGCTACATCTATCTTTGCTATTACATTGTGCAATTAGTATTCTTTTCAGCAATGTTACACTGCATTGTAGATATTGTGCATCGGAGGCATTCTAAGAAACCTATGCTATCTTTGTTATGTGTTCATTTACAACAAATGTATTTTCCATTATATAGATATAAATGTTTTCTTCTTTTACAAACCAGTTGCTTGAGGAACTTCGTGCCCTTTTATAGGGTGCTATACAATCTACTTCAGATCTTCTGTTCTAGGACTTACTGAAAGGTGTCACTGACACACACATAAAATTCTATTAGCAGTTCTCCAAATTAGAAGAATTCTGTGCTTTAAAAAATGGAGTAACAAATATCTTCTTTATGGAGGCTAATATTGAAGATGGCTCCCTGTGTGCTAGAATTCCTGTGAAGATACTACTGAATAAATTGTTGTAAAGTCTTCTGTCCATTTGTATGCATGTTCATCTTATCTACAGTTTCTGGATTTTATCTCTTTCTCGTAGTCCAATCATGTGATCAAGGAATGAACAAGACTGCTCAGTTAGTCATAGATTATTTTTGTTGATCTTATTTAATTGAATAGGACAGGCCAATCAATTCCAAACATCAAGACTGTTGACAGGTCAAAATGTGTTTTCCTCATATCAGCCACCAGGGACAAGGGACAGGATGAATTTGTCAGTTTTCCTTTCTGCCACTTTCGTCTAATGTGACTAAAAATGGAAAATAAAGCAATTGGGCAAGTTTGTCAAGCTCTTTCAAGAACTAAACAGAAGAATACTCTTGCCAATCAAAGCATACCACATTCAAAGCTACAGCAATTTTCATGATGCAGATGTCCATGTAGTATCTTTCTATCATACAGCTGTTTGGGATAAGGGGCTAAGCAGACAAAAAATAATTGCATCCTTCGTCTCCCAGAAGATGGTTGAATATTATCCAGTTCAAAAGCCCTGTTCAGACATTCTGTGATGTCTTAAATTCAACATACAAGAACCGATAAATAGCCCCATTCATCCCCTAGTTATTTAGTGATATAAATGAAAAGATGGCCTCCACGCTTATGTCATGATTGTTTGCAGGAAGGAGCTTTGCACGCGCACACTTCCATAGTTCTTGTTTACAAACAAACTACAGATAGTTAGAAAACTGCTAAGCCAACCTTTGCTGAGCTTGAATAGCTAGGTGGGGTTGGGTCTGCTTAGATGGGGACCATCAGGAAATATTACCATGATGGGCTAGATGGGAAAATCTTCAATCAATCAATCAATCCTGGAAGAAGGCAATGCCAAATCACTCCTACACTGTTGCCAAGGCAACTATGTGGCCGTATCCATGAAATTAGCAGGAACAAGCTCAGTTTAAGGGTCACTTTAAGCATCCTTATATTCTCACGATTGAATTCGTTTAATTGTAAACTCTTCCTGACTCATTTATAAATTTTCCACATTTATTTATTTATTCATTCATTCATTCATTCATTCATTCATTCATTCATTCAATTATTCATTAAATTTGTATGCTGCCCATCTCCCACAGCAGGTGATTCTGGGCAGCATCCTGGCTGGAGGTTTCTGGCAGTTGAAGTCCACACATCTTAAAGATGCCAAGGTTGAGAAACACTGTCCTGGGCATTCAGAGATGGGTTGTAGATTCCCAGGGTCTGCTGAAAAGTACAGGTTCTTCTTCCATACTTGCAGTAGTGAGAAGCATTTTGGTAGTATAGGTAATACGCCAACCAAATAGCTAAATCTCTATTTTAATCCTGTCAACTCATGGCCTATTGATGAAGAGTTCTGATATCACTTTAGTCCATTTTTGCATCTGACAGTCAATGATAACAGAAGAATGAAAGCCTGGTGCTGGGTAATGTAAAAAATTTCCACAGCAACAACAAAAGCTTGATTAGTATCATAATGAGGCAGAGAGAAATAATTGCCTGAACTGAGTGGTCTGCCTGCAATTAGTTAAAGCTAAAGCAAATGTCCATCATGCGAGCAAAGTACTTGAAAATAAACTGTTACCACTGAGAGTGATTATTCATTTATTCTCTCAATGAACACCAATTGCTGTAAAGGACTGACACTCCTGCCATGGTCACAAATTGCACAGACCACTGAAATAAAAAGTTACATTAAAAAGAGAGACAGAAATGTTTACCCGACTTGGATGTTGACAGAGCTCAAAAAGATTTCAGATGCAGTTTAAGGAATCCCCTAAGCATTTATGTATGCTTCCCTCCCCTGCCCTGACTAAAATTATGATCGGTCACAGCACCAAAATTCAGCACTGAGAAAACATTACAAAATGAACACTCTAATTCAGTAAGCAAGTTCCTTGGCAAGCAAAGTAGTAAAGACATCTAGTTTTTGTTTTGTTTTTTTAGGTAAGGCTTCTGAAACCTTTAAGAACATTTTTTGGACACTTTCCCCATTCTCAGACAGAGCTGGCAGAGAAATTGGCCAGGATTGTTTTTCTTAAACTGTCCTACAGGATTCCAAGATTCTGACTTGCCATAACAATTCTTGGAGAAACCTCCCCACTCCAAACAATTTAATTAGGAGGTGAGCCTAAGCAAAGTGATCCATTAATAAATATAATAGTAAATTTGTTTCCTTGTGATCTTCAAAGCCAGACAATGGTTCATCTTTCTTTATAACAAACCGTCACAGCAAACTTTAAATAGAATTAACTTTTCTGTACGCCAAGTCTGAAGTTTCTATAGCTTCACTGATTCATTAGATATTTGGTATCGCCTCCCCCCACCCCATACTTGTAAATCACTCTTTAGAGTGTGTGGATTCATAGGTCATAGTTTGCCATTTATAAAGACATGGGTTCTTTGTGAAAAGTGCAACAGGATTATTATTTATAGCAAAAAATACAGCAGTGAGTATCTTGGTTTTAATAAAAACTAAACAAAACAAATCATGTTGGTAGGTAACCTTGGTAGATTCATCTATCTACTGTCAGCCATCTGGAGGCCCAGTGCAGTTAAGTAGTTAGAACATTGGACTTGGATTAGGAGAACTTAGTTTTTAATTTCTGGAGGAAATTATAAGAAGAAATGAGCCAAATTCATACATGGGTATCAGGGCAGGCAGATATAGAACTTTCAAAGCAAATGGATATTGTCACAACATGCTTATATGGTAGGCATCATCAATTATGACAGACCCAGTTTACTAGAAAACAAACTAAGGATTCCTAAGAAATATCCCTTATAAAAATGTCCAGAACAGATTTTTTAGCTTCCTTGGACAAGGGCTAGAACAGGGCTTCTTGTTCTTTTCCTTTCATGATAATTGCCTGCCCTATATGGAAGAATTTGCATCTTTCCCAGACCAAGATATCATAGATGTCATATGCTACAGCAAGATTGTTACAGGTGAACTAGCTTGGTCTAATTAGTTCCCCTTTTAAAATATCCCATGCTTGGAATTTCCCAATTAGCAATATCTGTCATTTTCATAGGCCTTGGCAATCAAACTCTAGGGTAAATAAGTATTTATTGTATTTTATCGTATTGTATGTATATGTATGTATGTATGTATGTGTGTGTGTATATATATATATATATATATATATATATATATATATAAACCTTTGCACAAAATAATTCCTGTATAAAACTTGGCATATATAACTCCATAAAAGAAGTAAGTGTGTTTCCAATGGCATCTGATTCTGTCTCCTCCACCCAAAATAATCCCCTCTCACCCTTACAGGTGGTATGTGTCTTCCTCAATCTCAGGTCCTCTACCGGAACCCTGGGGGTTTGAGGGCTCTGCGCAATATCTTAGCTGTTCCTAGCACTGCACTCTTCTGGACAGACAGCTCTGATGTTGTTCCTGGGATCTGTTGGAGCCACTCTCCCAGCTTAGGAGTCACAGCCCCGAGTGCTTTCACTACCCTCGGATCATTTTGGCCTTTACTTTCCACATCCTCTGCATCCTCTCAAGTTCTTCCTTCAGGCCCTGGTACTTCTCCAGCTTCTCATATTCCTTCTTCCTGATGTTGTTGCCACTTGGCACCACTACATCAATCACCACCAATATCTTCTGGTCCTCATCTACTATCACAGTGTCTGACTGATTGGCCAGAACTTGCTTGTCTGTCTGGACCTGGAAGTCCCACAGGATCTTAGCCCAGTTATTCTCCACGACCTTCTGTGGAATCTCCCATCTGGACTTGGGAGGGTCTAGCCCATACACTGTGCAGATGTTCCTGTACACAATGCAAGCTATTTGATTCAGTGTATGCTGATCCTGCCTGCATTTTACACCCTGCCACTATGTGTTGGATGTCTCTGAGGCCTCTCTGCACAGTCTACATCTTGGGTCCTATCTAGTGTGGTGACCCCTGCTTCTATGGAACTGGTGCTTAGCGTCTGTTCTTGTGCTGCTGTGATCAGTACCTCAGTGTTGTCTTTTAATCTAGCCCTTTCCAGCCATTGGTAGGATTTCCCAGTGTCAGCCACCTCAGCTATCTGTCGCTGATACATCCCATGCAGGGGCTTGTCTTGTCATGGCACTTCCTCCCAGTCTGCTGCTGCTTCAGGCATTCTCTCAGCAGCTCATCTTTGGGTGCCATCTTACTGATGTACTCCTGGATGCTCTGGGTTTCATCCAGGACAGTGGCTTTGACACTCAGCAGACCCTGCCCACTCTCTTTCCAGCTGCTGTACAGTCTCTGAGTGTTGGACCTGGGATGGAAACCTTTGTACATTGTGAGGAGCTTCTGGGTGTTCACATTGGCAGCCTCCATGTCCTCCTTTGAATCTGGAACGGATGGATGGATGGATATGAATGTGTGTGTATGTGTGTATATATATGTATAAAGCATGTCTGTATATGTGTATGTGTATGTATGTGTATGTATATGTGTGTGTGTATATATATATCGTTTGTGTGTGTGTAGGATTCTATTTCACCAGCACTGATGTGATCAATTTTCTCTTCATCCCTTCACTAAGTGCATATATTTGGTAATTTGAAAATGGCAAGTGCAGACCCTAAACAATATCACCAAAACAAGTTGAAGGATGTTTTAATAGTAGAGAATAGATGCAGCTCAGGATTGAATTGCTGGGTTCTTGGTGTTTACTGAGCTTGGTTGTTTTCCTGCAGATGTTTTGTTCCTAGGCCAGATAACGTAATTAGTATATGGGAGAGTGGAGCTTGCTGGTGGTTTACGTACAGTAGCTTGCCCTGCCAATTTTGGTTGCAGCATGGTTTCCTCCTTGATGGTTTGTCTGCTTCATTGGTTGCCAAGCCAAAAAAAAAAAAAAAAAAGATGGATGACAAAAGAAAATAAACATCCAGTATTTTACAACAATATCTTCAATGGTATACCATCCCATGTCAGATCCCATCCGCTTGGGAAAGCTCTTTTATTGTCCCCATTCCTTATAAGAAAAACTAACAAAACCCACTGAAATCCAAAACAGTTTAATAACATATTAGTTCAACATCCATCCTGCAAAATACCTAGGGACCTGGAAAGATCATTCACTGTGAGAAGAAGCTAGAGCTATCAGTCACAAAACTACACTTTCCCTCCTTATTCCCAAATTTCTTATACTGAGAGCTTAGAAGCATATATATCAACTTTTGCAAATAGTTGCCAAGTATAATAGTTCCCAAGTATATAGTTCCCAAGTATAATATGATAACCACCATACTGAATGCTGAAATCCAGATGTATAGGGTAAAAAGTTGTCAATCCCTGTTTTACAGTCTCTTTCTGGAGTTGTAAAATATTCACGAGTAACTAGAGAAGAAGAACCCTTTCCCAGTATAACTGGTCCTGGGGGGAGAAGGATTGGGAAATTAAGCTTCTCAGGAAAGACATAATTTGCCTAGATCTGCCTGAATTTCAGATAACCTGAGGTAGACTTGATTTGGAAATCTCTTGAAATGGTTTGAAATCAAGGATTGTGGGACTGTTGGGCATTAATGGATGATCTCCATTAGTTTCTGTAGGTTATGCTACTTGTAACTCTTCTGTATAAACTCTGTTCAAAGAAATTTGCTATCAACTCATAAATGACTAGGTAATACTTAGAACTGGACTTTTCCCCCCCAGCATACTGTAAAGTTACTATTTAAAGAGAGAGAGACAGAGAGAGAGAGAGACAGAGAGAGAGAGAGACAGAGAGAGACAGAGAGAGAGATCACTGATGCACATGTCCTATGCCCACTGACTTGGGAATAAGATTAATTGAATTCAGCAGAACACCTTTTGGAGTAAACCTGTGTTGGGTCTGTCAGCCATCAGTTAGACTAGACTAGATAATCACCTCTACAGGAAGACTAGAATTATACTTTATAGAGATAGACTATAATAATAGAATCTTAAAAGCCTGATTGTGCTTTACCTCCCCAATTCTAATATAGCATTAATTTAGCACTCTTCTATGTTCAATTACATCCAATTCCTTTCTGAAGCTCCCTAGTCATTGAGCTGAAAATATAATAACTACAAAACACTTCACCTACCCAGTTTAAAGACAAAAACTAAAATATTTTGGTTAAATGAGTAGGCCTTTATTGTGTCTATGGAAGATGTCACAATTGCTAGTAATTAGAATTTAATTTGTTTAAATCATACGTGAATAGGAATAATTGTACTGTGTTAAATTATACATGCTTAATTGGATACCACAAAACAGTGAGATTTGAGAAAAATGCTTGTCAGCTGCATTTTTAATGACATTCTTAAGTTAATCTGTCTTCAACCAGGATAAGGAAATCAGAAAAAAAAAATCACAGAATATAAAGAATATAGTATAATAGATCTAGTTCTAATTATCTCATGTGGTCTAAGACTAGCTAAACTCTTTTGAACTAAACTTTTTAAAGCCAATATCAGAGGAAAATATATCTATCAGCTTATGAGTTCCATTTCAAGGAGAAACATTTTAGGCTTTTTCTAGAGTCTATGGAACTTCATCTTCAAATCGAAGAGTTTTTCACAAGAATCTGGTTATATTTAGAAATGAGGAGAATTCCTGAAACATATTTTCTTACTTTTTTTTTTTTTTAGCTTACTACCTAGATACATACATATCCATCACACAATTCTCTTGGAAAGAAAGCAGCTTTGGTGAGCAAAAGAAATTAAAGGCAGGAGATAAAGGGGAATAAAAGGAAATCTAACTAAATCTAGGTTACATTCATTATATTTCTCCTTACCTTTCTGTTCTTGTAACAATCCTTGGTTCCACTACATCCCTACATTACTTCATATGTTACCTTTTGTTCTTCACTCTTTTTTCTCAGTAAAAACATACGATGAATAAATCTGATGAACATTCATGGGAGTTTACTAGTAGCAGCTCTGAAACTTTTGGCATAAACATATATCCCGAATCTGAACACTTTTCCAAACGTTGTGCTGCAGTTTGCAAATTAAAAAAAAAAAAGAGTAAAAGTCTCTACAGAAATATTCTACTTTAGGAATATTTATTTGGATAATATATATTAGGAAACGGGGGACGCAGTGGCGCAGCGGCTTAATGACGCTGAAAGTTGCCGGCCAGAAATGGTCAATGCTTCAGCGGTTCGAGTCCAGCCTTCGCGTTAGCAGGGTGAGCTCCTGTTTCCTCCCCAGTTCTTGTCAACCCAACAGTTCGAAAACTCACGTGAGTAGATAAATGGGGACTCTCACTCCGGTGGGAGGAAAAATGCTGGCAGTGCCTTGCAAAAAAGGAGTCGGGAGAAGTTGCCGGTAAGCGCAAAAAACCATGCGCGCCCAAAAAGGGCGCGAAGCAACGGAAACCCCGCCTCCTGTGCTCGCCAGCTGGGCTCTGCTCTAGGAAGGAGGCTCTGGCAAACCACTTCCGAAACACCTTGCCTTGAAAACTGCAAAAGGACTCGTCCAAGCAGTCACTGCAGAGTCGGTAACGACTGAGCGCAGATTAAATATATATATATATATATTAGGAAACAGGCATAAGTGTGAACTTTATGAGAAACACATATGCGCACACCCACACACATACACCTTATGAACATTTCTGAAATTATGAAAGTGGGAAACTAAATGAAACTGAATTTGAGCAGTCACGCATAAATCCTCAAAAATTCAGTTGAGTTGGTTCCTCCAGATACAGAGCAGGTTCTAATATCAGTTTTAAATATTTCCTTAGCATAATATGTAAGAATAATGGCAAACGGGTACACAATAATTAGTTTGTATATGGATTTAAAGTTTAAACATTCTACATGCATAGGAGAACACAATCTAAACTTTGGGATGATTATTCCCTTAAAAAAAAAATCAGTTCTCATTTAGGAAAATAAAATGTTACAATTGGAACTTCAAATTCAGGGCCTTTTTCTGACAAATTAAAAAGAGCAAAAAGTGATAGATATGACACAACACATTGCTACTTCTTCCATCTGGCATCTTTATTACCAAGGCAAGAAAAAGGGCAACCCCCCCCCCCCAAACCTTGGCAATGTTATGAAATGTGAACATATGGTGGGGCCATTCAATAGATCATCCTCATGTGGTTGTTTTTTTAAAAAACTTCACTCTAAACAAATGTGACCAGCTTTTTAAAGTAAAGTCATGCCCAGTGCTTTAAGACCTTGCATCCCAAATATGTATGGTCTTACATATATACAGATACACATACACATATGTCTACATATATACACACATATACATATGTAGACATATATACACATACATATACATAAGCGTACATACAGTACACACACACCTAGGAGTTTACTATATATACACACAACACATATAAGCAAATATACTAAATAAGTGGGAGAAATGAAATGAAGACTGAAGAAGTGTCTGGGGAAAAAATTAGAGAAATATATTTACTTTTTTAACATTGTGCTCTGTGATTGCTAATGAAAAGACTGAGTTCCTGTTTCTGAATGGCGTAGGGGCAGACTGTCTTTTGAGGCATATACACAAATTTATAATTCAGAGGAACTGGCTACCAAGGGGCATAAAATGTTCACAAAATGAGAAAGGGTCACGCCAACTCCTTCCCCCCCTCCCCATATACCTTGTATTAAACTAAGCTAAATTATAGCTAATTAAATTAATAAAATACAGTCATATACCTTTAAAATTATTTCATTAATTCTTCCTCTTCTCCATTCTAATGCAAATGTGATATTAAGTCAACTTTTCTCCCAACATAATGATAGAAATTGATTTTCCCACTTTTTAATAAATTAATCCACCTTATATGCACATACACACACTACCTTGGGTGGATAAAAACAGAGATTGTTTTTTTTTTTTTTTACCAAAAAAAAAGCTGTGTCTAAACTTTGTGTCTCCTTATCTCCCATCACTTATTTGCCTGCCTTGCCTTCCTCATTCCCGATGGGGTACAGTTCCAATAAACCCATAAGTCATAGTTATTCTGAAGCATTTTAGTTATATGTCCTGGCACATCTGGAGAAAAGCAGGGTCCTTTTTTTCAAGCAGTATGGAGGCTGAGTTATTTGTTATGAGATTGTTTCCTGAGCCTCCAAAGTGAAGGACTGGTAGAAGGAAGAAATTTCATACTCCTGAAGTACACGGCTTTTATGAGGGAAATGTACAGGATGGTGTTATACTGCCTTGTTACTGTAGGTTTTGTGACACAGCAAAAAGCATGTCTAAAGATTAAGAAAAATAGCACTTCACGTTAGTTTTAAAACCACCACTCTATTTTTTTTTTTTTCCTATATCTTGGGTTATATTTAGAAGTGGCAAAGCCTCAAGATGTTGAAGGCAAGAACAAGTTGATGGCTGCAGTGAAACAGAGCTCTTTAAAATCTTCTGCTGTAGTCTTTCCAGACCCAAGGTTCTTTGGATATCATAAATGTTTCCACCAAGCTGGATAAATTATATTTAATGTAGGATACTTTTGTCAAACTAGCCACCCTCACATGCTGCTTTAAGGAGGACACTAATCCATTTTTAGTAACACCAAACCTTGGGGGCAAATTGCCTGTAAATCTGAAAAAGCTCATATGTCAAGCTATTTTCTCTATCAACTACAAGAAAATATTAATGCACACATACCCGTTAAATTTGATAATAAAAATCTGTTTCATTTCATTTGCTAACCCGATTTGACTATGTCAGACTATAAAATAGACATATACAACTTTAATTAAATAAAAATAAGGTACTATCCAAATCAGTCTTCCTGGCTCTGATTGGTTTTACAAAGGTGTTAAGAATTTTAGTATGATGGCTGGTGTGGGTCTTCCGGGCTGTGTGGCCGTGTTCCTGAAGTTTTGTTTCCTAACGTTTTGCCAGCACCTGTGACCGGCATCTTCAGAGTGCAGGAGCACAGACAGGAGCAGTTCTCTCTGTGCCCAGGGTGATGTGACCCTTTTGTCACCCTGGGCACAGAGAGAACTGCTCCTGTCTGTGCTCCTGCACTCTGAAGATGCCGGTCACAGGTGCTGGCAAAACGTTAGGAAACAAAACTTCAAGAACACGGCCACACAGCCCGGAAGACCCACACCAGCCATCGTATGCCGGCCGTGAAAGCCTTCGACAATACAAATTTTAGTATGATTTAGGTATTAGATAGTGATGTCAGTATGGGATATGAAGACAGGAGCATACTGACTGTTTCAATATAAGGTTTTCTGCCTTATCCAGCTGCTTATCCCATTTCACAGCTAAGAAGTCTTTTTTTTTTTTTTTAAGAATGGACCTGACTAATGTAAGATTTGTCGACGACTCTTTTTGAAAAATAACCTTGTTAGAGGCAAAGCAGTATTTGTGAACTTTCTCATTATTCCTTTAACAAAATGAAACGTCAGACTCATAAGGTCTGAGAGGTTATGAAGGTAACCAGTTTTCACAACAATATTTCTGAAGAATTTGAATCTGAAACTTCTTTCATGTATTGCTGCAGCAACTCTGCCTTCTGCTTTGTCACCTTTTCCCCCTTTAGATTGGCTGGATGATCAAATCTTTGCAGCTTTATTCATGCCCACCGATGCACTATGACACTAATACGTTGTAAGGGGATCCACAGCCTTCTACATCCTATACTCTACATAGAAGATTAGACAGTAAAAATAACTGCTGTATTTTATCAAGGTATATAAATGTGCTATTGTGATTTTGTTGAAGTTCTTTTTTTTTTTTTCTGTTTTTTTTTCCCCCATAGCCAACATGCAAAAAATAAAAACAAGAATGCAAAGACAAGTATTTTCTGGGGGTTCTTCAGGCAATGAAAGTGGTACAGAAGAGTTTATGCCAGAATCCATGCCAGTGGAGGATATGACCAACTCCATGCAAGAATCAGAAGGCCCAAATTCAATAAATATACTAACTGCAGTTAAGGCATAACTAGAAAGGATACAGGCATGGAGGAGATCTATCAAGCATTACAGTTAAATGGAACACAACTACTGTTGTAGAATAGTAAATCCTGGTCATATCTTCTCATTCACCCATGCCGTAGATGTCATTCATGCTGAGATATAAAATCTTTTGAACAATGTTTCTAGGGACAGTATATACTGTAAGTTCTTATATGCGTATTTTCTGTGTCTTTTAGAGTGTAAACGTGATGGAAGGGGGTTGTATTATTAATTTTTAGATGCTACTTTTGGCATCTTTTTCAACTGAAAAATAAGTGGAAATATTTTAATTAATTTAAAAAATTATTACAATTAATTAACTATAAGAAGAGCTGCAATCAAATATTATAGATGAATCTCACTGTGAAATCTGGCCATGGTTTTCCCTATAATTTAATCTGAAGAATTAGTTCATAATATTAGGAACAAGGTAATTGGTAGTTTGGATGAGCTTACATCCTATAGGTATCTTCTTATTTTAAGTGAGATATCTCCCACCCATCCCCAAATAATGATTATCTGCTACAAAACAGCAAAGAACTCCCAATTTTTGGTAGATGAATAAAATCATCGTAATGTACTTACACTCATTAAGGTAGTAGTTCTGAAAGCTTTGGTAATGCTGACAAAGGAAATCTTGACAATAACAGTGTTTAATTCATTCATACAATTATTTACATTTCCTATCTGGATCCCATGTTACATGGGATGGGCTTCAGTCTTCAAGCTGATTTTGTAAATCACATGCCCAATGAGGAGGCCCCCTTCCTTCCCCAAAGCCATCAGCAAAATCTGCATCCTTTTCCACAAGGAAGGAGATTCAGGCAGCATTGCAAGAGAGAGAAGAAAAAGTGTCAGTCACCTGCAAACAGTGCTGTTGACCCTTTCCGAGATGGAAAAGTCGTCATCCCTTTCTCCTACCTGGATTATGAATTTGCAGCCAGTCTATACCCAAAACCATGGAGACATGTAAGGAAGCTGTAACAGAGTGGCAAGAATTCTGTATGATCATTTATTTTCAGTTGCAAAGGTGTTAAATGTTGCAAAATAGGACCATTGCTCATCAACTGGTTCAACTAACAAATGCTTCTCTAATAACTATGTGGGTAATTCAAACTGATGTATTATAGTCTCATCTGCATTCATAATCGTCATTGTCATCATCATCCTCATTGTAGCCTCCCAGTGTCATTGAGAGTCAGGCAGCATTCAAGTTTAATAAATTATCATTTTTTAAATTGGTTGTTGCGCCAGAGTTTAAAAGAAAAAAAGGCTGTATTTCTATGCTCTACGGAGTACAAAATGTAACAAGGATATAAAATACATTTGCTTGTTGTGGGCTGTTGGAGCTCCTCTTAATTGTCTAAGGACCCCCCTGCTGACCTCTTGGGAGGAGACCCTGCAAGGTTTCCACAAAACAAGGCTCAGTAGTGATTTTGGCACTTACTCATGAGGTGACCCACAGTTCCACAGGTGTGGCACTTTCCAGCTGATTCAGAGAAATTAACTTGAGTAGGTCAGACCATGGTTAGGCATTGTGGAGCAACAGTAAAAGCATAAGCTAATGTCCCTTTCTCTGTTTCTCTATGGCAGACAAGGTTCTCTTTACTGCTACTATTTGCATGGCTTTTCCATGCTGGATTCTGAGAAGGCTACAAGAAAGTTGGAGATAGAAGTGATAAAAGGCTATAAAATCTCCTCCCCCATTATTTCCTCTATACCTCAGCTCCTTCAATTGCTCATCAATTCACATGCAACACTGAAACAGCTATTCCAAATTTCCTGGTGTGACTTAGCTTACTACAGGTAGTCCTCACTTAATAATGGTAATTGGGACTGGAATTTCCATTGCTAAGCAATGTAGCTGTAAAGTGTGATGTCACTAGTGATGGCAGTTCTGGCAGTCCCATGTACCATCATTAAGCAAATTACCACAGATTGTTAAGTGAGGACCTCATGTGACCACAACTTTTGACCTCCTGCCAGTGACTTTGTGGGAAGCCAGCAGGAAAAGTTGCAAATTGCAATCATGTGACCATGGGACACTGTAATGGTTGGAAATCCAGGCCGGTTGCCAAACATCTGAATCACAATCATGTGACCATGAGGATGCTGCAATGGCTGGAACTTTGAGGGCCGGTTGTAAGTATCACTCATTCAGCACTGTTGCAAGTTTGAACAGTTGCTGAATGAGTGGTCATTAACCAAAGACCACCTGTAATTCATCCCTCAGTTTCTCAGAAAATCCTTCCTGAAACTAGTCAATCAGGGCAAGATAATTTAAACACACATCTATGGCATACAACTGGAAATCAGCTACACACTCATGAACCTGGTCATCCTTGCATCAGCTTGTGAATCTCCCTATTTGCTGTTGCTTTCCTGGCAAATTGCCAAAAGTAGCTCTACATTTTTTGCATAAAGTTCTGGTAATTATCCAACAATGGATTATTGCCCTCAATGAGGGGCCTGGTCCATTTGGCTAACCATTCTGTCAGAAGATTAAGAACAAAGATAACTTTGGTCGGATCTGTAAGAAATTCGACTGGCTGACCTGCCATAAACAATCTATGCCGAGTTGTGAAAGTCAGGAATTGAAGCTGAGTCCCCACCCTATTCCTTCTCCAGTGGACTTCCAGGAGAATGGAGTAATACTGGTTGGGCAGTAACTTGTGGGGCCTCTCCCAGATGATGTAAGCCTTGACCCAATTGCTGTGTTAGCTGTAACATGACACTGCAGGTTCATTATTTGTATATCCACCTGCTGTTGATGCTGAAACAATGCTACAACAAGTTGTTCTGAAGTCAGTGGAGTGCCTCAAGGATCTGTAGCATATTCAGGGTCTATAACCAAGGCTCAGTGCCTCTCTGATGAGAAAGTAGGGAGGCTTTCAAGATTGATGTCAGTCATTCAAGGTAGGCCAGGTTAATAAATATGCACAGCATAGATTCCAGGATTGCTATTTATTGTAGTAAGGTAGGATAACAGAATCTTGAAAGCCTGTCCAGGTTTCTCTCTGTCACATCTTAAACTAAACAAAATCAAAGTGGGGTTATTTTGAGTTTATTTTTCACACTTCCCCTCTTTTTCAGGACTGTGTAATCTTTTCTGCAAGTGTCCCCTTAATGACGTGTTCATTTCTTCCCCATGCCTAAGGTCAACTCTACATTCCTTTACAAAGAGCTTTATGGGGATTCTATCCACCCCTAGAGGTTTTCTATTTGCCAGTCGCTTTATGGGCCATCTGATTTCCTCCTGAAATGGCTGATTTACTGGCTGATCCTGACAATCTTCTCTCTCAATTATGATCTCAACTGAGTTCATCTTTTTGTACAGATGACTTGTCCTGTCTTTTCCTCTCATTTTTTTTTAACATTTTGTTCTATCATTAAATCCTTTCCATTCTATGCTACAACCAGCATAGAAAAGTAATTTTCTTCTGGCACAAGTAAAAGCAGTGTTAAGGCTTTTGTCAGGCACATTAAAGAAACAGAGAACTAAGAAAGGGAAAATCTTCTCATTTTTACAAGATAAAGGCATTTCAGAAATAGACAAAGAACACATCTCTTGAATCTATTCATTGACTTCTAGAGTGTTTTATTTCTACCTATGTAGTATGACTCTCTTAGCTAAACTGCAGGCTTGATAGAACCAGAGTTCTTCATAAAGCATCAAATTCCATTCTTTTGAGGTACAATTCAGCACTGCATATCCATCTTCAGCTACAATGTTTTTCCCCAAGGTTGTATTAACATACGTAATGACTTGAAATCAAAAGAGAATTATACCAGAACAGGATCAGATCATGTGAGCCAAATAGCCTTCAAATTTCTTACAGTACCAACACAAAAAATCTGATATCCATCCTCTTCTCACATTCTTTGGAGAGTCCAACCATTAATTTCATCCCTAAGTCATAAGAAGTATAGTTAATATTTCTGAAAACTTGGGCCCTTTGATTTTCCAACATTGGATTGTCTAATTCCTAATTCCAAGATCATATGTGTGTATGTAGATAGACAGATTTTAAATGAATTGTGGGATTTACTTCAAATGCAGCCTCTCTTAAACATCCAAGTATTTGAGGTGCCTATGATCCTGCTGAATCATCCAGGTGATGTTATTTTAGCAATACATATTTCATTTGTATATACTGTCAACCAATTGATTCAAGTCAATTATATTCAAAACATAACCTCTCAAAATCCTTAAAACAGCCATTACTAATCAATTGATTTGTCAGATTTTTAAAGCAGTCACACATTGCATCTCTAAATGAGCCAAAATAGATGATGATGATTTAAAGAAATAATTCTGCATGAATATAGATGTTCAATTAAAAGCCCTATCATAAAGCTGATAATGTGGTAGATTAATGCCACAAACATCATATCCAAATTTATAACTAACCTATTTCGGGTTAGTTGAATATGCCTATAACATCATGTTCTCAACTTGATTATGAACTGAGCACTTTTTTCCATATAAATCTTCTTTGGCTTAGAATATAAAAGTAGGAGTTTGTGCAATTTGGCCCACACGTCTGCAAAAACAGGTACATTATACACATATACACAATTTTTGTTCATTTATTTTTTTGTTTTAATGTTTCTCACTCAAACTGTTAAGATGGGAGCCTTGTGGATCCTTTATAAGCATTGGCTGATCCTTCAATCTACCCAGGCTGTCCACGGAGAAATCCTGTCATGTCCCTTTCAGGTCTTTCTAACACAGAATTTTCCTAAGTTTTGAAGAAACCACAACTGGACACTAGAGAGAGGTAAGAGAGGAAATCTAATAATTCTTTATGTCCTGGGACTGTTCCGTATGTCAAAAATCATCAGAAAATCATAGTTCACTCACTGCATATTTTGTATCATTAATTCTAACCTGTTATTTTTCCCTATTTTTTCTTCACATTTGTCTATTCCTTTCCTTGTCTTCACTATTTTCCCCTCTATTTTCAGGTGGAACCCTGTTCTTGAAATTTAGAAGGAAACCCCTCTGAGTTAAGTGAGATTTAACCACAGGTAAATATATAGGATTGCAACACACATATAAGAAAATAACAGTTTTAGTGATCTGACAAGTCATGATTCATTAGTTGCCCAATGTTTTACATTCTATAAATCATATTAAAATTAACACATGCTCACATATATACATTGTCTAATTAGCTAAGTTCTTCTTGGTCAGTTATTAGTAATATATTTCAGAAGATTAATTTATTGTGTGTATGCATGCAACCTCTGAGTAGTTGAAGCAAGGCGGCTAATTCTGTTGGAAGCTGGATAGGAGACATATGATTTCCAGTTAAGTGGGCTATAATTTATTAATTCATTTTCCTGCCAACCAAAGAGATCAAATCCTTTCAGTCCTTCTCGGAATAACCCAATATATAAATAAATCATAGAAATGATAAAAAATACATCAAAGAGAGATTTATTCCAGCCTGCCACTTTTTTGTTGTTGTTGTTGTTAAAAGGGTTGAAGCATATCTTTGGACTGTCACTTTTTGAGAAACACGTCTTTGTAGTATTTCCATCTTTGGATGATAAGCCCAGGATGATCTTTAGAGGACTTGCTATCCCTTCTTTGGCTGAAATTACCTTCCTTGGCTGGCTATTTTGCAGGGCTGTTCCAATCAGTTCCCATCCAGTTAGCTGTTCTGCTTTTCCTCTTGTGTGGATACAGATTAGGAGGGTTGTTTGGTCACATTCATGAAAGCTGCTTCTGTTCTTCAAATATTGTCCACTGAGTAATTTCCCTTGACTTACTTTTCCTTGGTGTTTTAATGTCTGTGAGTCTGAAAAGAACATTTCCCTCTTAATGCCTTAAAGATTCTGAAAGTCGGTACTTTTTCATAATGATTTCTGGCCAAGGGCTTTATTTAATCTTAAAGGTACATCAGATCATTTAAATTCCACTGGCTTGACTTAGTTTTTAATATCACCTGGAAAGCAAAAGTGACCAAGCATTTTCAGAATGTGTCTTTTCTTCAAGTCATTCAAAAAATTACCAATAATTATAGTAGCATTGGATTATCACCCATGTTATGCAGAAATCAAAGTCATGACCACATTTCCTAAAAATCAATGGGTAAGACAACTGACAAAATGCATCAGGGTAATACCAATTGTTTTGTATCTGTGGGACATAGTCAGGAGGATTAAAGTAATGAAAATGCTAGACAGAAAGAGAGTGTAGAAGGAATGATCATTAACAAGAGCCTCTTTGGGAAGCCTAGAAAACATTCTGAATTGTAAGCTCAGAATGTGACCAAAGAAAATTCAATCAACAGGCTTACTCATCCTTGACCAACAAATGCCTAGTTCTCACTAATGTGATAAACCTGTGCTGGGCTGTACCATTTCAGCATACAAGTGGAGGATCAAAAAGAGACACAAAATAAGCAGATATGCTTTACCCTTTCTGCCCATTAAAGAATAGTTAAGTATCAGAGGGAAACATTTTAAAATAACATTCACCAAGGAATCCAGTTCTCGCTAAAGAAGGATTAGTAATTCATGAATCAGATTGAGGGAACAAACCTCCTCCCCATTACCTTCTCAAATAGTGAAGTCTCCAGAATAAGTGAAGTAAAATTTAGACCACAATGTAGATATGGATGCCCTCCAAATGTATCAAGCAGAAAATGACTCAAAGAAGCATGAGATTAGTAATACTAGGAAAACCATTTCACCCCAGAAGAATCCTAAAGCCCCTTCCCCAAATGACCTGTGATTCAGAGGACTCTTCAGGTCTGGCCCCTTACTGCCCACACAAAACTTAGTGTGGTTCCTTAAGCTGAAAGGAATATTATACCCTTGTTTTAGAATATAATGGAATCTTTGCCAGATAAGGAAAATTTGTGGAGGAAAAGGGCAAACTGTGCTCATCAGAGAAAAAGGGGGGAAAGGTTATAGATTTTAAACTATCCAGCTAAGGGCTGTCAGGGAGGGAGGGAGAGAGAGAGAGAGAGATCCTTCATTGCTTTTGGAGTTGCATCTGGCCATGGACCCCAGTATAAACTGTTCAATGGGCCAAACCAGACAGCAGGAAGTACACAGCTTACTGTTTGTACCTCCCTGGGTTAGCCTAAGGAAAAGGGGTTCTGCATGCTGAAGGCATGTCACAATTTCCTGTACTTCAATGCCACCAGTATAATGACCTGTCAGGTAACCACTAGTCATTGAGTACCAAGCTGGAACGGGTACTTGAGAGAACCAGTACAAGAACTTGACTGGTCTGTATAAACTAGGTAGAATCCCTTAATCTGAGAAGGTTGTTCCATTGAAAAGGTTATGTCTAGTCCCAACAGGTGGCATATTTGGGCTAGCTCTTAGGTGTATATCTCATTATTGCACTCTCATTTCAGGATAAGTCATTCTGGAAAAAAAGGAGAGACTAACAACTGTCTTTGGGGCTGCCAAATGGCACTCTTTGGATGACAGGCAGTAGCCTTAGGGAGGGAGGTATAGAAGGTTGAGCCCAGATTGGTTCATCTTATTTCTGGTATTTGCCACCACATCTTCTTCTTGTTTTTTTTTCCTTTTATTTCTGTAAATGTGTGCTGTTATTAATTTTAATTGTATATCTATTTATTGGTTTAATATGTTGTGAGCCACCCAGAGTCCCCCCCCCCCCAGTTTAATAAATAAATAAAAAATAAAAATAAATAAATGTTGAACACTTTTCTTCCTGCAGCTAAATTAAAACTCCCAGAAATGTGTGTTGCTAATGTCTGGCCAATCCATGATATCCATCCCAGGGATGATCAGAACTAAAGGAAGTCTGAGTTATTAGATGAGGCTTAGAAGTCTAAATCAGACAGAGCAAGCAGTTACTATTGCAAGCTACTTGGTAGTCTTTCTATGAAAAATCTGTATCAGAAGGCAATCTGATATTCTATTATTAAATTCATTTTTTGCAGCTCTTCATTCTGCCCACAGCTTAAAATATTAAACCTACACATATTAGCTTTATTTTAAATGAATTATTAGGCAAACCAAGCAGATGCCATGGCTATTGGCCCTGGTGCGACAGCAGAGGAGAGGGGTCATCACTCAGCCCAGTAATGGGATAAGAGCAAGAGAGTATCACCTCTTCTGCTTTTCAGTACTTAATTAAATAATGGAACTTGCTGTCCTCAGAGGTAGTGATGTCTGCTGGCTGAGATAGTTTCAGACAGGGAGGATCAGGCTTAGTGGCTATTTACTACTTCTGAAATTACAGGTGGCAGACCTTGAGTACCAGTTGCTAGGGAACCACAGAGGAAGAGGGTTATACCCCTCTTGTCCATGTTTATCAGCTTCTTGAATGCATCGGTAGGGCTACTGTGTGACACAGAGAAACTAGATGGGCCTTTGGTCTTGTCCAGCAGGGCTGTTCTTGTTCTTTGCCAAGGCATGAATAAAATGTTGATAACCATAGTGGCTCCTCCTCCACTCATCAAGATCCACCTTAGTAATCCATGGTATCTTCCACTCTGAAGGTAGCAGCATAATTCTTAGGAAAAAGATTTATTGGAATATGCATGAAGTTATGTAATGGATTCTTTTTAGCAGTAAAGCACTGGGTGGGGTGGGGAATACCACTGTCCACCTGCTTAAGAATCCTGCGGACAACCAACTAAACTGTGGTCTTCCATAATCCAATCTGATATACTTCCATTTAGCCCCAAGACAAATTTAGCTCCAAGACAAATCTAAGCCAACATGTATAGTTGTCAGGCTCAGCCCAAGAATGACGATGAAACAATTCAGTCCAGTACAGTTCCTTTATTTGCTTATACCTTCTAGACAGAATCTCGCCAGACTAACTCTACACTACAGCAACTAGTGGATATACCCTGTGATACTCTAGGGAGGGGTTAGTCTAAATCTCTTCTTCTCATAGTCTTGCTGCGGACTGAGAAAGCACTTGCCTTGTGCCCCTCTCTGGAATGCACTACCTCCTTGCTGACAGCCTTGATCTCCCATACCAGTCTCCTCCTCATAGATACCTTCCATTAGATCACCCCACTTCAAAGTCAGACTCCCCCTCCGAGTTCTCAGGGGAACTGGGTAGCGGTGGTAGTGATGAAAGGTCAGGTGTGCTGCTTTCCTCCAAGTTCCCTGACACCTCCTCCACATCAGGTGGCTCCTCCTGTAAACTATCTACAGAGTTAGGAGAATTAGTCCCCCTTCCCCTGGGAGATGTATGGCAGAAGTCGAAGGCTGAGCAATTTCTGGGTCAGCATTTTCCTGCCTCAAGTCCCCCCCCCCCAAGCCTTCCACATGTTCACTCATGACCTCCTCTGCCTGCTCTTGAGCATCCAGAGATTTGGGTAGCTTGTGAGGCCTTGGCTTACTGGGGAAACATTGGTGAAAGTTGCGGACCAATACCGGAGTGTGTACATTCCTTGCATTCTCCCACGAATGCTCTGACTCTGGGTGCCCCTTCCAATGAATCAAATACTAAATTCCCTTTCCCCTTCTTCATGAGTCCAAGATTGCTTCTACCTTGAACTCCTCTTCCCCTTCAACTATGACTGGTGGGGGTGGCAGATCCTTGGATCTCAAGGCACTTGGGGGTGCTTCCTTGACTAGCAGGGAGTGGTGAAAGATAGGATGGACTTGTAAATGGAAAGCCACTGGGTTCACTTGCTGAATGACACTGAAAGGCCCCACAAATTTAGAGTCTAGTTTTTTTGATGGCCTAGTGGAAGTTAAGAATCTAGTAGAAAGCCATACCTTGTCTCCTACTGAAATCACCAGCCCCTTCTGCCTGTGTGCATCCGCTGCTTTCTTATATGCTGCCTTCGCTTTTAGTAGCTGCTCTTTCAATAGCTCTTGAGCTGCCTTTTTCTCTCTGATAAATTCTGCTGTGCTTGGTACAGCTTCTTGCTGAATGGTTGTTGCCAAAACTCATGGGTTTACACCATATAATACTTTTTTTTTTTTTTTTTTTATAATGTTTTTTTTATTTTTACAACAAACACAAGACAAACATAAACAAACAAAAACATAAAAAGGCATAAAAAAGCATCTTCCATTTTATACCGTGTGTCAACCAGTTAAACTCGTTGGTGCCCCTTTCATAATCTTAAATTCTCATATCATCTATTCAAAATATACTTGTATACTTATCAATTAACAATTGTTAATCATTCATAGCTAATCTATAAAATCATATATTACAAAAAATTTTAACTTTCAATAGGATTAGTAATACATCTCCATCTATCTATTATATGTGTATATATATAATAATTAATATCAAATTTCTATTATAAAATTTCCTAATCTATTACATTACTATATTTTCTCATCTAATCATTAATAAAAACAAATCCCGTGTCATATAAAATTGCTTATCTTCTTACTCTAATTTCAAATCTCAATTTAACTCATCTCTGCACATTCCATAATTTTGAATAACTTCCTCCTGCATAAGTACTTTTTAATTTTTCCAATTCTTAAGAGTTACAATTCTAACCAATATCAGTTACAATATCAATTACAATTCTAACCAAGTTACAGTTCTAACCAGATTTCACTACATGTTATACAATTTTTAACTATATATCTCAAATTTATACTTTATTCCAGCGCTTGCATAATTTTGAGTTCACCCTTTTCATTCAATATCCCAAAATATCTGGCTGTTCATTCCTTTTTTCTATATTATTGGATAAGAGAAAGCAATAATAAGTGTCCTTTTGAACATTCTGTTTTTGGAAGCTTCTGTCAGTTCCATCATTGTTATATTCCCCTGATTTTCTCTTTAAACATCTGCAATAGTTTCTTTCAATATTGTTTTACTTCTTCTTTTTGTACATTCTCTTAGTACGATTTTCCATTATAATCTTGTATAATCTTTTTCTCACCCTCAGTGCCAAGAACAAATCTGTCTCTCTTCATTTATCAGTTGATTAACCCTTTTAATTCTCAGTTTATAGGCCTCACAATAATTCCGTTTAATGTTTCTGATTTCTTGTACTATTTCTTCCTTTTCCAATGATCCCGTTTTATGTTTAATTAAGTCCATTTTAGCTTTAATATCTTTTTTCTTTTTCTTTTTTTTTTTTTTTTGAGAATTTCTGCAGCTCTTCTTCCAATTTTTTATAGTCATCCTCAATAGTTTAAAGATCTTTTTCTGCATTGTGTTTCTCGTATAGTCTATTATCTTGATAAACCTTCATTGAGTCAAAGGATTCTTTATCTTTGTTCTTGCCAAAAAATAAGAGAAAAAAAGAAGCAAAAGGAGAGAAAAAAAAAAAGAAGGAAAAATAAAAAGAAAAGGAAAAGAAGGAAAAGGCTAAGCCTCTTTAAAAAAAAAATCCATCTGGGGGGGGGAATAGAGAGCAAAGCAGAGCTTCTAGCAGAAAAAAGAGCTACTGCCACTAATCAAGGCTCTTGTGACTGGCTCAAACTTTCCATCTTAATGTTTTCAAAGTCGCTTTCAACTCCACTTTCTTGTTTATAGTTACGGATGGCACCTGTATAAACATGCACATCCCACTATCTTTTTAGAAAGCACAGGGTCTTTGAGCGTGCGTCACAATGAAAAAAAAAAGCACTAAGTCGCGCCTCTAAATGGCAGTGCAACTTTCTTTCATTTACTTTCTCTTAACTCCACTTTCCCCATTTCAAAGTCAAAAAGATATAAATTTCTTATAACAATAAAGAAATCTTAGTAAAAAAAAAAGGCTTAAAATAAAGAGTTATTGAGTATTAAAAAGAGAAAGCCAATCCAGTTAAAAATATATTTTTTTTAAAAGAAAAACATCTTGTCAATTCCACTAAAAAGGGAAAGTTGAAAAGAAAAATTTTCTCCCCCTTCTTTTTTTTAATAGGGTTCAATCTCGCCGCTTAATCCACTTTTCTTCACTTTTAAAAATCTCTTTAAGTTACTTAAGGTGTTCTCTAAGAATAGTTGAATAGTAAAAGTCCATCTCACCCAGTTGACACCCTTCTCTTCCATCTTCCTTTGGAGCTGTCCCGGCTTTCGCAGCCATTTTTGGCTGCCTCTCCTCCGCCGGCTTCAAGAGCTTCTCCCCGGATCGATCTGGGACTTGCGGCGTCCCTGAGATCCGCGGGACGCGCCCTTTGCGTTCGCCATCTCTACGGGACGGCTTAGGTCCATCGGGACCGTCCGGGAGAGGAGATATCGGCTGCCATCCTGGGAGCCCAGGATCGCCCGCCGTATCGCCGCGACGCCAGCTCCGCCCTCTGGGTTTACACCATATAATACTTGAAATGGTGACATTCCAATTGAGTATACCGAATATGTGAACTCTGCTAAGGGGAGGAGTCCAGTCCACTTGTCTTGGCTGTATGCACTTTAACACCTTAAAAACTGCTGCAACACTTGGTTAGTCCTCTCTGCTTCACCGTTTGTGGAAGGGTGGTGGGTAGAAGACAAGTGAATGTGGACCTTCAGTAACTGGAAAAGGGTCCTCCAGAACTTAGAAGAGAATTGACTTCCTCTGTCTGTTATTATACGGTTAACCATTCCTCTGTACTTAAAGACGTGGTCCAAAAAGAGCTGTGCTGTGGCCTGTGCCATAGGTAATCCTTTGCATGGTATAAAATGAGCCATTTTTGTAAATAGGTCTACTACTAGTACCATGGATGTATAGCCCTGCACTGGTGGTAGATCAGTAATGAAGTCCATTGAAATCATATCCCAAGGTTGAGGGGAGTATCTAATGGTTGCAAGAGCCCAGCTGGCTTCCCATAAACAGGCTTAGCTCATCTGCACACACGGCAAGATGCAACATAGTTTCTAATGTCTGCAGCAATCTTAGGCCACCAATACTCCCTCAGAGTCCTGTGGAGTGTTTTAAAAACTCCCCCATGGCCAGCTGTCTTATTATCATGGCAAAGTTGTAGTGCTTCCCCCCCAAAGGTAAGGGAACACACAGACGACACTTATGGCAAAGTTGCCCCCTTTTCCACTGAAAATGGGGAAACAGTACCTTATCAGTCCCGTGGAGGTCATCCATATAGGTCCTGCAGCTACTGTGTCTTTATTCATGTGAAGAGGTTTTCAGCCTGCTGACCCACTCCCAACTTCTCAGGCCTGTAATCTGTGCCTTGGTGTCTAAGGTTGTGGGGTTGCAAGATTGCAGCATGGGTGGGTGGTTGTTGAGTCACTAAATACTCTGGTTTACAGAAGAGTGCATCTGGTAGCAGGTTTCAGGATCCAGGGACATACATTATATAGAAGTCAAAACAGGAGAAAAATTGGTCCATCTTTCCTGTCGGGGGGTGAGTGACTGTGTATTCTGCATTAGTTCCAAGTTCTTGTGGTCCGTGCAAACTTGTATGGGAAATTTTGCCCCTTAAGCCATTGCCTCCATTCCTAGAAGGCTGCCTTGATTGCTAGCAACTCCTTGTTAAATATATCATAGTTCTTCTCTGTGGGTGATAGCATGCGAGAGAAAAAGGCACATGGGAGTAATTTCCCTCCCTCTCCTTTCTTGGCTTGTAAAAGTACTGCCCCAACAGCCACGTCTGAAGCATTAGATTGGAGGACAAACTGCCACAAGAGATCAGGGTGATGGAGGAAGGGCTATGAGGCAAAGAGCTGTTTTAACTCCTAAAATGCTGATTGCTCCTGAGCTGTCCAAGCAAATTTCCTTCCTTTCTTTAAAAGCTGTGAGAGAGGCTTGACCCTGTCAGCAAAATTAGGAATGAACTTTCTGTAGAAGTTAGCAAACCCCAAGGAGCGTTTCATGTCTTTCACATTACAGGGAGAGTGCCAGGACAACACTGCCTGCACCTTAGCTGGGTCCATTTGCAGCCCCTCTGTTGAAATCCTGAATCCCAAATAGTCCAACTGACATAAATCAAATGCACACTTTTCCAATTTGGCAAAAACCTTATTCTCCCTTAGCCTCTGCAAGACATTTCTGACGTGCGTAGTATGAGACTCTGCATCCTCAGAATAGATTAAAATGTCATCCAAATAAATCACTACATAAGAATCAATTATGCCAGAAAAAATATGATTCATGAATCTGGAAAACACCACCCCACAGTTAGCAAGTCCAAATGGCATTACCAGGTACTCAAACTTCCCATACTTTCTATCAAAGGCAGTCAGGTATTCATGCCCCTCTTTAACATGAATGAAGTTGTAGGCATTCCTAAGGTCTAACTTCATAGAGATGTGTGCCTTCTGCAGCCAATCCAAAAGATCAGATATCAATGACAGTGGATAATGATCCCATATTGTGACCTTATTTAGCTCCTTGTAATCATGGACAGTGCATATGGGAGCTCCTTCACTTGACTCCTTCCTTGAAGTCTGTGGGTCTGGCTTTTTTAGAACAAAAAACATGAGAGAAGAGGCCGGTGACTTTGATGGACTAATAAACCCCTTCTTTAGGTTTACATCCAAGTATTCTTTCAGAATAGCTAATTCTTTTGCAGACATAGGATATTGCCGCTCGGCCAGGATCTTTGCCCCTGGTTTCAGATCAATAGTGCAATCACAGTCTCGGGGGGGGGGGCAGTGCAGTAGCCTCTTCCTCCCCGAAAACATCTGCAAAATCAGTATACTTGGTGGGTAGCTCCCCTCTCTCTGACTGGATGTTTGCTCTGGGAGTAGAAACTGGCTATCAGTGTCTTGTAGTGCCGGCAATCTGGGGACGAGAAGGAGAGCGTTCCTGTGTTCAATCTATTGTAGGATTGTGAAGTCTGAGCCATGAGGTGCCTAATACTACAGGTATCTGTAAGGAGGCAGTGACATAAAGGGGCAAAAACTCTGTATGACCGTTGGTAGTGAACTGCAGCAGAGTTGTGGACTGCTCTACGGGACCTGCCTGCAAAGGTTGGCATCTATAGTTCCTACCTCCATGGGCTTTTTCAAGTCTACTGTATGCAATTGCCATCTCTGCACTGCTTGAATATCTATGAAGTTTGTGGTAGCCCCTGAATTGATAGGAGCTTCCAGCTCTATCTTGTGACCAGAATCTAGGGTTATTGTAATAGGGGTAAGAAAAAATGCTTGCCTATTGTCTTCAGAATGAGCTCTCCAAATTTGCTTGATGGCCCCTCTTGTGAGCTCTGTTGAGAGGGCCTGGTGAAGTTTCCCTAGTCTGCTCCTGTGGTTGAAGCTGTGCTTTTAGTGGAGGTTTGCTCTGAATGTATAGCTCTTGCTGTTAAATTCCTTGCTGGACATGCCCTTAACATATGCCCAGGGGCTCCACAGTAAAAACAAAGGCTTATATCTCTTCGTCTCTGTCTCTCCTCTGGGGAGACTGTTCTCTTGGCAGCTCCAATCTGCATTGGTTCTTCTGCCCCTGGATCTGAGGTTGCTGTAGGAAGAGGAGAGAGAGCTGTGAGGGGAAACCAGTAGGCACTTTTGTTCTTGACAACATGACTCTGTTTTAAGTCCTCCAGCCAGGCATCAATTATCACACAACGCTGATAAAGCTTATCCAGTGTATTTGGGATTCCTTGTTTTATTAGCTCATCCCAAAGGTAGCCGTTCAACCCCTCTCAACACTCAGTGAGAGCCACATCATTCCATCTGACATCTTCAACTGACAGTTTAAAATCTGCAATGTATAATCTTACTCTCCTGTTGCCCTGTTTGAGTTTCTGAATATCTCGACTGGTCATGGCTCTCTGGATGGGATCCCTGAAGTGCCCCCTAAAAGTCCTGACAAAATTCTGATAGTTGTTGAGAATCGGGTCATTGCCTTCTATTATGGGGGTAGCCCATTTTGCTGCTGACCCTTTTAACAAGCTTAACACAAAGGATACCTTTGTGTGGTCTGTTGGGAACTTTGCAGGTCTGCTGTCCATGAACATTTTGCACTGTGCAAGGAAGGTTCTTAACTGGTCTACGTCCCCTCCATATTTCTCTGGCATGCTCCCATGAGAATGCAAGAGCATGGGTGGTCTGGCTGTGGCTTGCTGGGCATTCTGCCTGAGCTGCTGTGCCAGCTGCATCATCGTGGCCTGTAAAGTATTGATCTGTGTGTCCACTTGCTCCTGATGCTATAGTAGGTCTGCTGCTAGATGTAGCGGAGTTAATGGTGCTCCGAGAGGATCCGTAGCCATGCCCAAATTTTCCTTCCTTTTCTTGGGAGTATGAGTCTGGCAAGATTGATGTCAGGCTCAGCCCAAGAATGACAATGAAACAGTTCAGGCCAGTACAGTTTATTTGCTTACACCCTCTAGACAGAATCTCGCCAGACTAACTCTACACTGCAACAACTAGTGGATATACCCCGTGATACTCTAGGGAGGGGCTAGTCTAAACCTCTTCTTCTTCTCACGGTCTTACTGCAGATTGAAAAATGCTTGCCTTGTGCCCCTCTCTGGAATGCACTACCTCCCTCCTGACAGCCTTGATCTCCCATACCAGTCTCCTCCTCGCAGATACCTTCCATTACAATAGTATTGTCATCAGCCAGTATGTTTTGCTAATCTACCCAATGAAATTCTCTTTCTAAACAATGCTGATGATAACACCATATCTCACTTTAGCAACATGAAGTTAGTTGGACAAATAACCAAACTTTGGTAATTAAGTTGACTTGAAATATAGCTGTCAGATTTATTTTACATGGTATTAACCTTTGTACCTGCCTTGATTTAAAACAAGCCCTTGGGTGGATGACTGAACTTTTTCTTTGATCAGCTAGTAGAGGAAGGCTGTTGCTAGGATGGCTATTCCCAAACATGCTGATACTTCAAGGAGAAATGGGCGTTGACTGAGCCAAATTTCATCCTGAGTTGAATAAAATCAGATTTTCTTCTTAAAACAACAACAACAACAACAACAACAACAACAACAACAACAACAACAACAACTTTGGCAACCAGAACTAAATACGGACTTTCTGGAAGCCTTGCATTTTTGTGTGTACACTTTGACAGGCAGTGGTCTGGGATAAAGTCACTATTTAGGTTTTGCATTTCCTTAAATGGAAACAGGTTGAAGGGAAGGAAAAAGGAGAGAGTTCAATAGCTGACAATTCTTTTTTTTTTTTATTTTGGACTTTCCATCCAAAGAACTTTGAGGAAGAGAAGTTGGGTCTTAGTGTTTTTTGCAACACTGAACTCCAAATTTGGAGAGATTCAGTAGAATTAATTTATGGCTTGTGTATCTTCCTGATATCTTATTGTTCCAACCATTTCATCAGCTTATCCTTAGTCTGACTTCCCAGACTTTTACCTTAAGATATGTGCTTTCAATTTCAATTGACTCATTCACACCTTTATCTGAAGGGATCCCTCATTGCTGTTATTTGCTAGTCTGCAAGTTGCCTTGGTAGAATTTAGTTGTATAAGGACAGTCCTTTTCCTCTCCAGTTCCTTTCCATTAGCAACTGTGATCTGACAATTTTTGCTTGGAATACTTTGAAAGCTATTCTCATTTTATGGATAGCCTTATCATTAGGAAGGCCCTCAAAGAGGAGAAACTGTTTAATACCTAAATATATTTTGCAGTGATGTAGAATCAGGAACATTTGTATTAGTACTAAAACTCCTACCTTCAGTGGACAGGACACAGATTTACAAGCTGTAAACTTTCCTTAGGGAAGATTAAATCAATTTATCACATAAAAAGATGGGATCTCTGATGTTCACAGTTTGGATGCTTTTTTTCTTGAAGTTATAGATAATAAACCAAAGAATGATTTATTCAGTAGAAGAGGACAACACCTACTATCTCATCTCACTGTGCCTAGAGAAATGGTACAGAATCTCTAAACTTTGTGATTGCCATACCCAGTATTTTCCTATGAAGGTGAAAATATGGACAGCCTTATACATTTATAATACCCTTGTTGATGGGGTATTATAAGTATAACAATCTATAACATTCAAGATACTGTCTGAATGTCTCACCATCCATTGTGCACTACTTACAGATTAATTTTGCTAATATGCTTTTTTCTTTTATCTGTAGTATTTCAATTGTAGAGACCTATAACAATAAATAACTATAAATAATACAATCCAAAATGAACATTAACACAATCTTCTAAACTCTACTTTTATTTACATTTTTCATAGCAAAATGTTTTTCATATAGGCTGTCTTCCCCAAACTTGTGACTTCCAGATGTCCTGGGATTGCTACTGCCAGAATTCCCAGAAAACATGAACCTCACCTGAGAATTCTGGGAGATACAGAACAACACATATGGGGAGGGGGGTCAGATTGAGAAAGGCTGCTTACAGGGGTTCCATGCATCATTTCCCAGGATCAGCAGTTAATTTTGCCCTCTACTGACAAAGTTTATAAAGGCCAAGGTTAGGTATGTCCATTAAGATTTCTTAACAAGAAATGTTTGATTCCTCCTTGAAGGAACAGTCTCTGGAAGTCTTCAGCCATTTCTTAGTTCTGCGCATTCCTACCATAAGTATAAAACAGATATATTGCTTTAAAAAAATCTTATAGAATATTGTTTTCAGGTGATCAGAGCAACTAGAGGTTTCCATCTACACCTTCCATGTAATTTGTCTCCCATACCCACCTCCTAGGATTGCCTGAGAACAAAGGCTATCTATTAAATAGGGCTATGCCTACTTCAGAGATGATTCAGAAAGTGTGTTTTGAAGCCCAACACTTCTGTGCTACTCATTAAAGTTGCCCACTCTTTCCAGAGTTTCATATAAGGCTAAAAAATAGGTGCCACTGTTTTTAGAGCTGTATCAGCTTCCATGAGTGGATTGCTTTTCAATTTTTTTCAAAAATAATTATTTCTTTAAATAAAGTTCAAAAGGAAGTTGGCAAGGTACAGAGTAAAGCATGAGTCTTCAGAAACATCTTCTCTAGCTTTTGTCCATAAGCACTGTTATGAAAGAGAGGTAACTGTTTAGTAGTTGCAATCCAGTCCTTTGTCTGCAAGTATGTCCTCTACTATCATAAGTATCTGGGGCAGGGGAATAGTAGAAAGGAAGCTCACCTGATTATCTTCTAGTGAAAGCCACACCTACAGTTATTGCCATTTTATGAATGGGCATATTTCCTCATGACAGCCCTTTTCTCTGAGTGCTATGAAATGCTCTCAAAATGTCCAAATATACATCCTGGCCAAGAATGGTTATGCAGTGAATAAACAAGAGAGGGAGGCTTTTACCTTTAGTTTGAAATTATATTTGTGTGTTTCTGGGTAAGGAACACTGAATTCCATAGATCCTACAGCAAGCTATATTTTAAGTTTTCATTTCAAAGCTTCATATCAAGTTTCTTCTCCTTTCTTTCATGCATCTGCAGACCCTTGTCCTAAGGCTGTACTGATCATATGTAGAAATACTTTCCCTAACCCTAGCCCTTAACATTGCTATGACAAGCAATTCCGTCAAGATTTTTTCCCAGCTTCTAATCCATGTCATAGACTAGATAGTTTGGGGGGGGGAGACTTAAAAGATTTACAAAACAGGCCACTAAAATCATTGGAAAAAAATGTAGGACACTTACATATTTATAGCAATAGCATCTCATATTAAACAAAAAGGCCTTCTGTGGAACAGATAGTTTAGTAAGATTTTATCTCAATAATAGAGCTATTTCAGGGAGGGGGCAAAAAATCAGGAGAACAAAAGAGTAAACCCCATACTGTGGAGAAAATATATTGCCAGAGGCATAAGTAAATATTCAAAATATAAACTTGAGAAAAAAATGTTCTACTCCAGACAATAAGAATTCATGCATAAATATAACCAGTCTTGACTGGTTTGCTTTGAAGTTATATTAATCTTGTATATTAAGAGCTATGTTTATGGCGTTTCTCAAACTTGATTATGCTTTAAAAGAAAAGAAGAAAACAAACAGAATGCACAGATGATTCAAGGTATTTGTGTAGCAGTTATTCAAAACACTAGATGAACAATTACTTGGTTCCTTTATGCTTCAGTTCCTAAAAGAACTGGTAAGTATCATGCCTAGGATTTGTAAACTTTATTTGCTCTTTTGATTTTACTTATTTCATTTAATTATGACCAATTATCAGCAAAATAAAGTAAAAATAAAAATTCAGCAACAATGGGCAAATACCACAAAGACAATATAATAGTCATATAAAACCTATAAATAAATAAATAAATAAATAAATAAATAAATAAATAACTGGAGAAATGGGAGAATAGAATACAACATGGTAGAACAGTATAAAACACAATATAAAATAAGAATAGAGTAAAATAGAAATGAAGTACAATTAAAAAAAACCTTCATAATGTCATCAATTCATGATTAGGAGTTCTTATGCCGCCTTATGGAAATCACTGCAGATAAAAACTTAAAAACTCTGTTGATGATAGTGTGAGACTAGGCTGAAGCTGCCATAACCTAAAGATGAAGCAGGCAGGTAAGCAGAGAGGACAAAAGCCAGGAAACTTATCCATGAGATCCTTCAGGGAGGTAGATAAGAAGGAAGCAAGTCTTTAAGGAAAAAACAAAGGACCTGAACCAGAAAAAGGAAGTTGGGCCTGAGCACATGGAAACCCTCATCCCAATCCCATCAACTTGTAAATCAACCCAGCAAGGACTTTTGGGGATAAAAGGGGTCCCAAAGCCCACTCACTGAGTTGTCTGAGTTACCTTTGGATCCAGACTTGGTGGCTTCCGTCCCTCTAGCTAGCGCCTGGCAGCCTAGTTGGGAAGGACGTGGGTAAGTGTGGATGAGCATGTGTGTGTGTGTATGAGAAAGAGCAAATGTACCTTGCAACCAGTAAAGTTTTGCTGTTACTTTAAATTCACTGGGTCTCCTTGTATTACAAAGAACCTCTTGTGCCTCAGTGTTTGGTTGGAAGTGATTTGTGTGTATCCCTAATTATTTCTCGGCTGTTGACCAGGGCTGTGTGTCTGTCTGCTTCAGCCGCACCTATCTGGAAAACCCAGGTAGAAAGCAAGGGGGGCTGACAAGATCCGCGTGCCTCAACAGGCTGTGAGTGTGTGAGTGAGTGACCATAAGCTGAACCTGGGAGCAGCATGTGTAACAATAGTAGGGTACTGGTCTGCAAATTGGAAATGGACTACTTCTCCCTCATTAGAGATTGGCTTCTTGTTAGGTGGTGGTAAGAGTATGTTTGCACATAAATTGGTGTAGAAAGGGCAATGGAAGAATGCATGTGATATGGTCTCAGGTTCATTCTGATCACAAGACTGCATTTCTCAGTGAATTGAATCCTACAGTACCTGCCTTCCAATACTGCTGAGAGTAAGGAATTAAAGCAAGCCAAATAAAAAGTTCTACAGCATGCTGGGCAAACAAGATTGAATAACTAGCTTGCAAGTATAAAAGATTTCCAATTTGGAACCCACCACTGAATGTTGGCTATTGCACCAAATCAGTTTGTCGTGAGATGCCAAAGACTGATGGATTTCAGCTTTATCTCTCTCTAAACCCAGAGGCAGCAAAGAGTAGATAGAAAGGCCACAATAACACATGTCAGCTGAGATGTTTTTGTTCTTTCCACTTTGATGAAAAGCCATCAAGGAGAATTAGAGAACAGGAGCTTAAGCCAGTCAGAGAATTGGCAAATGTGGAAGTTGTATAAAACCCTGTACATGGAGGCATGACATAATATAACATCTGAATCTCTCTGCTCTTAAGGGAAGGTGGACTATATGTACCATTCTGATAGTGCTTCAGAAATACACCTTCCTGCAACTGTTGAACACCAGGATTTGGATAGCTCCTAAAGCTAACACACTCTACGTAGTCATCTAAACTTTGAAGGTCCATGAGTTCACTTTCTGGTAGAGAATTTGAACCCCATAGAATGCCATTTGGCTATCTGTGTCTCATGATTCCCAATAAAGATGAAATCAGTAACATGGTGCCTCCTGGTGGTCACTGTAACTGTAAACACCACACAGGATATACAGTGTAAAAAATGGAGAATCCCCCTCCCTCATTCAAGAAGGAGAGTGGAAGTCATCTAAAACCCCGAACATGGAGGCATGACATACTGCAACATCTGTATCTCTCTGCTCAGAGAGCTTAAGGGAAAGTAGACTGTATATAGTCCACTTCCAGGGGAATCATGTGGATTAAACCATGTGGATTAAAGCATTCGAAACATGGTACGGGAGGCACAAGAATGCTTGAAGAATTTGTAAGGGCTTTGAGTTATCATAAGCACATTCTTATGTACAGTCTTTTTAGTTTCAGCTTTAAAAAAACCTGATGGTGGCAGGCATGTATCTACACTCTCTGGGAGTGGGGGAAAAAAAAAATCCTTGGCACTATTGTTGGCTTTGACAGAAATGGCTCTAATTCACTCCTACCAAGTTCTGGAGGCTTGAAAAATTACACTAAGGTATTGGAAAGCTGGAATTTGTTCAATTTTATTTCCAGTTTGCTATGGATGTTTGTGGCGACTGGGTCTTCCTGAGAAAACAATCATTTTCATCTTAGAGTGATTGACAATAAGCCCTTTGTTATTTGCAGAATTCTACTAAGGCCCACAGATTTCTCCTGTGAGGCTGACCTATGTAACCAAAAGAATTGCTGTGTCATCAGCCAGTAGTAGTACTGCCAAACGCCTTCACTGACTTAAAATCAGCCTTCTGTTCTAATCCAAGGAGCAGATGCTGGTGGAAGCTGCCTTTCACATCTATTGATTGCCAGCTACTCTTCCTACTTAGGATGCTGAATGAAAATACAGTCATCCAAGTTAGATTTGCAAACTTGAAATACTTTAATTGGGTTTCTCTTTGATATCTACCATGTCTACTATTACAAATTGGGTGGAAGAAACAATTAAAGCCTTTCTATAGAACTCTTTTATCAAAGGTTCCCCAGTAAAACATAATTACTGCCACCACAATAGTTATGCAGAACCTCTTGACATACCCTAGTCCATCTGGCTGGGAGTTCTTAGTTATTCAATAATGGACCCTTCAGTCCAGCTCTAACAAAATTAAGAAGGAAGATTCCTTGGACCTTTCTTTCCAAAGCTTATAAATATAGTACTTAATAAATCTTGTGCCCAACTGAAATATATGAGGCAGTTATGTAACCCAGCAGTCTTGAATGTGGGGAAGGTTTTAATGAAAAATTCCCTTATTAAACCAATGAACCCAAATCTCCAGATATAAAAAAGAATATACTGAGAAAGGGGGAACAGGAAAACCAGGCAATGCAACAATCACACATACAGAATTCCACATAAAATCAATCAGCCTATTAAATCTACAAGCAGACAATAAATCTTGGGTGTTGGCACATGTTCAAAGTACCATGCAGAGAGTAAAATTGGGAAAATATTATCTGGTCCTCCTGCCTGGATGCTCATAAATATGCCTTCTCCTGTATTGTCGAAGGCTTTCACGGCCGGCATACGATGGCCGGTGTGGGTCTTCTGGGCTGTGTGGCCGTGTTCTTGAAGTTCTGTTTCCTAACGTTTCACCAGCACCTGTGACCGACCAGCCCCTCGTTAACAATTCAATAGAAGAAAAAACCCTGCCTAATCCCCAGGAAGATACACACAGATGCTGACACCAAAACAAGCAGCCACTCAGTAACCAACCCCCCCACACACAAACACCCAATCCCCCCTTCCCCCCCCCCCCTCAGATCTCTATAAATACCCACAAAAGGGTCACATCACCCTGGGCACAGAGAGAACTGCTCCTGTCTGTGCTCCTGCACTCTGAAGATGCCGGTCACAGGTGCTGGCGAAACGTTAGGAAACAGAACTTCAAGAACACGGCCACACAGCCCAGAAGACCCACACCAGCCATGCCTTCTCCTCCTCCTTCTTTCCCTCTTGAGCATGCTGTGTTTTATACAATGTGAGAGTTAAGTGAAAGCCAGCATCTCTGGAAGATTGTTGCTTTGCCCAATCATGGACGATACAACATCTCTGATGTCCTGGGGCTAGCCAGCAAATAAAAAATTAACTAGGGGTTAAATCTAAGGCTACCAAGTTTGGGCTGCAAAGATGTGAACAACTATTAGATGGGGAAAAAGAGTTTACTGTATCTCTTTGCTGCCACCTTTGGTCATCTAAATTGTTGCAACCCAGATCTCATACTCCTACTAAATCTATCCTAGCAAACTTTGGTGCTATTATAAAGTTGCAGTTTGGTTTTCGCCAGTTATATCCTTTATAAAATAGATTACATGGAAGAAGATTTTTATTCCCACTGTTCAGACTTCTCAGCAGGGGGTCAAGTTATCAGATGTGTGATAAGTCCTTTGGAGGAAGAAATGGCTGATTGAACATTTTTTGAAGAGCCAATGCCCGTGGCAGTTAGAGGAGTTGGCATAGGTTCAGCTCTTCGGAATCATCTCCAGATAAAGGAGATTGACAGGATCACCCACAGGTACTCCTTACAGAGAATCCCTATGAAGAGATTGCAATCTCTAGTGGGTGAAGCACTCCAGGAGTCAAGGGAAAAACACCAAGCCCAAGCCATGGTGCAAAGGCTTCAAAAGGACACTAGATTTGCTTTACTTCCTCTTTTAATTAACATCATAAACTGCTTATTTGTGATTTATTTGGCAATTAAAAACCTCCTGAAAGACAAGTTGCTATACCCAAGGAGACTCTCCTACTATTCTGGAGGAAGAAGATTAAAGTAAGTTTAAAGACCAAAAAGAAATATTTTAACATTTGGAAACAGTGAAAGGGAATTAAGAATGTTGATTGGAGATAGTTAAGAGGCTAGATGATTTTGAAACAACTTTTTAAGGATTGTTTTAAATGTTTAAGAAAATATAATATGGAAATTTGGATTTAATTGCAAGAAAATCTGTCCTGGGAAAGTTTTGCTTCTGAAAATAGACACCAGATAAAGCTGAGCTTTCAAGGTCAGAGGCAATGGAAATCAATTAAAAGAAATATATCTCTTTTAACACAATGGAGGAGTATCCTTCTTTCAAAGAATAATTTTTAGCTGTTTGGAATCAGTGTGCCCAGGAACTATTTTTAAAATCGGGACTAACAGAGGTTGTAGAGGAAGAAAAGACTTTACTGGATAAAATAGCAGTCGAGGACAATTTGAATAAGGATTCTAAAATGGACTTTAAAGAAATGCCGGATAATAAGAGAGACATGGAAGATATGGAAAAAGATGCTGTGGATCTGAAGATGGACTCAGAGTTGCTTGATTATGAGAATGATATGGAGAAGAAGGTGTAATGGATCAGAATAGTGACTTTGAGAATTATCCTATTTTGGATCCACAGAAGGGAATCACCAAATCTCTGAAACCTTTTCTCAAAATAGATAGGGAGAGAATGATAAGAGGTTGCTATTTGGGGTTTTATTTGGAGATGAGACTGAAGACTGAGCTTTTCAAAAAGAAGAGAAAGGAATTCACAGTGGATTTATCAGTTCAGGGTTAAATTGTCTGTGTTTCGATCTTGGACTGTTAATATTGAATTTTCTTTTTCTGACCAGGATTCTAAGATGATTTATACCTGTAAAAGTGATTTATTTAGTTTAGTTTAAAATACACATGTGATTATTATTTATATTTTGTATGCTTAAGGGAAGAGATCTTTTAGATTTTATTTTTTCAGAAAAAAAATTAGAAGTTGAAATGCAAAATAGAATTATTTGTTTAAAGGTTAAAATATATAGTTTGTTATTACTGGCATTCTTAATGCTTTTACTGATTAGATTGATTATTTAATATTTTTCATAATTCAGTTATTGTTTAAGGATGAGAAAGGGGATGAAAAGGGCTTTTTTAGTAATATTAGAGAAGGTGTTAAATTATTGTTAATACATATATTGTTTGGAGGGAGGGGGACGTCATCTTTTATATTTCTTTCTTTTTTTTCTTTTTTTCTTTTTTCTTTTCTTTTTGTTTGTAGGTCTTTTAGGTTTGTATTAGTATTTACACACATACACACACACACACACACATATATATACACACACTTTAATAAATATATATATTAAAGATGTGTGATATGTTGTGTCCTACCAAAAACTAGGTTTTCACATCTACCTAACTCAAATTCATAATCACATTGCTAAGAAATAGTAGTGCTGTGAAAATTGCTTTTCATATCTATAGTTAAGCATTCCAATTTACTGCAACTTTAATGAATTGGTGTGTGGGGAAGCAGCAATTTTGTGACCGCAGGGACAGATGAAGAAGGATTTGCAATGGTCCCCTCTCTTGAGACCAACACCATACAGTAAAAGAAGTTGATGAGCATTCTTATAGAAACCAATATAAATGTAACAAACCAGTGAACTCTTAGATGGAGAACAATATTATAGACTATTCCAGCAGTAGTTCCATAGCAAACAGGGATCAATATTTTAAAAATGGGATAATCCAATTTTAGACATAAATGAACATTGACAATTATCAAACAATTTGGGCAGATAAATATCCCAAACATATGTTTCAGCATCATTTTGGGGTGAGTTGGAGAGAATAGTGATGCTTATGTCAATGTATTTAAAAGAATACCACTCACATTTTTGCATGCATCTCTTGCCATACAAGTTGTTCCTCTCAGAAATACATCAGCCAAATGAAGAAAGCGATAGTGGAGTATTTTAGAAGTCAGATACTGTATATTTTAGAAAAGCAGTGTCAAATGAATGTGCAGAAGGAAAATCTGTCCATTCAGTGTGATTGTGGTAATCAGGTTTGAGATATACACAACAAGTACATCTTCTCTTGGCTACTGCACAGACTACAGATGAATGACATATCTTGTAGGAGCAGCTTTTTCATTGTACAGAATCCTACAGAGAACCAAAACAAAGTTACATGACAAGACATTTTTTGATGGCAGAGACTATCCCTACTCTAGCGATAAAGAAAGGATTGAGTACTTCTTATTTTACTGCAGGATCATGTGTAAAAATGTTTTTACATCTACTTTTGTTTAAGATCTCATTAGGAATGGCCACATGCCTTCATGAATGCAACATCATGCGCTCCATATCCAGGGAAAGAATGACATTTGATGTCTGTCTCATGCAACATACGTAGAAGGAAAGCAGAATTGCCCACACTTTATTGCTAAACCCCACAGTACTTGAAGCATGTGTTAAAATCCCCAGTGGTGAATGCAAATAAATCTGGTAGTGGCCACTTGTCAAGAAATATACAAACAAAGGTAAACTCAGGATAATGGAGGAGAATTAGGGAAACCCAGTCATGATGGCTCATTTATGAGATTGTTCAATCCATACTCTCAAAATTCCAAAATCAGCACACAAATTCTAACATGTTGCCTATCTCTACTGTGGGGCATATAAAATACGAACAAATAGCATGTTGGTGCTTATCAGCACAGTACCTGAAGCTTATCCTTCTTCCTTGGGTGATTGTCAGGAGAATGAAGGGAGATCAGCCTATATGATTTCATTTGTAGAATTTATTATTCATCTGTTCAGATTATGAACCTTTTATTTTTATTTCCAAATGAAGTAAACCAAATTTTCAAGATAAAGAAAAAACTCTGAAGCTTGGTCAGGAAACAGATAGTGTAACTAGTGAGTGTTGAAGTCCTTATGAACAACACTTGGGTCTCGGAAGAATGACAATCTTTTGTGATGCAACAGAGATTTCAACCTCATTTGTGTTTAAACAGGTGTTTACACCCAAAATCTATCTTGTTACCAATAAAACTGCAAATTTCATGGCAGATGTAAATTACCACAGTTGTTTGCTGCTGTTCACGTACAAAAAGGCAAGAGATCTGTCTCATGATTGTCAAAGGAAAGGGAGAGGTATCAGAGTTGCTCTCCCAAAAGCCAATCATGGAGAAAGGATTGCCCTCTGGGGAACCATAAAAATGGTCATACTGTCAGCTGAGCTGAAAAGGTGGAGTGCAAAATAAACACTGCCATTAAGAGGAGCTGTCACTATGATTAATACTGATGAGCAGTAATGAATGTGGATTCTTTCAAGCATACCCTTAGGTTCTGATTCAGTCACCAAACATTCAAAGTGGAAAAACAGAAAGAATGAGAGATAATTTTAGTAGAGGAAAAGAGCACATTGAAAGAGATAGCATAGCTTTTGAAAGAGATAAAAATGGGTTTAGGACCTGGCTATCTGAGGCAAGATCTGCCCCCTTTGAATTTGCCCTGATATAAAAATCTATAGGCAAGTTCCTTCTGAAGATGCCTTTTATGGCTGTAGGTTACATCAAGAATCAAAGGCAGAATTTTGAGCAATACTGACAGATCGTTAAAGCAAGTTATGTAAACTCAAGAACTCCCAAATGTGGGTTAATAGCCAGATCTTCTCTTGGTGTCAAAATTAATCCAATGTTGGGACCAGCCTGGCCTCTAGGGAATTATATTCTTTTATTGAGGCTTTACCCTCCCTCCAAAAAAAGTAAAGCCCAGATATCAGACCTGCCTAGCAGACTCTGTTTCTATTAAGCATTCCCACATTTATTGAAAACCCAATATTTAGTTCTTTCAGTGCAATAATTTAATGTCATGAATACACATCAGAAACAGTCTGGAATCAGTTGAAAGGCCTGTTTCAAGATAGACTTTCACTGTTATATAGCTTAGGAAAATGGTCCTGGAACTCTCTTGGAACAAAACAGTCATTTAGCTTAGAAGTGACTGGTGTTTAGCTTAGTTTATTAAAATATATGGTCAAAGACCAACACAACTTATTGTTGTAGAAGCTTGCTGATTCTATAGGCACAGTCAGAATCATTTCAAAGTTTGAATCTGCAGTGGGACTGCTCAGGGATACCTAAGAAGTTCAGATGTAGCTTCTCTTCCCCTGCCATATGGATATATAGGAAATGAGTACTTCATTCCAAATATTGTGCTTTTAGTATACTGAAGTCTGGCTGTCACTTTTTTTTTTTCTTTCTGAGTACAATGGCAAACCAAACAATTATCTGTTGGTTCAAATGCTAGAGTTAAAAGCTAAGGTACATCGATAAAATGTGCATCTGATTATTTTATGAGATAAATCAGGGCTCCTGTGGTGATCTCAGTTTTATTCAGCGTCTACAAATTTATTGTTGATGTTGTGGTAGAGATTTCCTCCCCTACCCCCCAGTTCAAAGAGTATAATACAAAATTTGGTTTAAATGTCTGTCATCATGAGACAGATTGTCCTGAGAACAAAATATACTAGCTAAGAGATCTTGCACTGAACCATAGATACAAATTCTGAGAATGAAAATCACACATTTTACCCCAATGGGGTGGGTTATCAAAAATAGCATCAGGATTGGTTTCTTAAATGAAAATCTTAAGGCTTAAAGTTGTGTCACAGTCAGCCAAAAATTAGCTGGTAGTGTAAAAGGGAACAAAAGATGGCAGCAGCCAGGGGAATTATTTGGATTTGCTTGTGAGGAAAGAAGAAGAAGAAGCGTAGAAGTAGAAGGAGCAAGTCCTGAAGAGAAAGAGCTGAGAACTGTATCAAGAGGGTAGTGGAAAAGCAGTATGGATTCTGAGGAGGGACTGACCTATTTTCAGTCTCTTTTTCTCTTCTATTACAAACACAGTAAAATCTCAATATGAGGAACCTCCATTTAGTGGACTTCAAATACAACGGAGCAAATTTCTATTTGGACGCTCCTCCAAAATAATGAACAAATCCACTGCATCTGAACTAGTCTAGGCAAGAGATGCAGCTTCACACTTGCAAGATTGATGTCAGCCTTGCAAGGTAGTCCCGACAAGAAGCACACCCAGAAGTACTAGCTCTAACTTTATTGTAAGGTTACAGAACCTTGCAAGTCTAAAAGTACATCTCTTCCCTCCTTGCCTCTACAGTCCAAGAAACTAGGGAGAGTCCCTTCTGAGGCGTTTTCCATGCCCCCATTCCTTCTGTAGGCTTGGCTTCCTTTTGTCTGACTGACGTCTAGTCTGCGGTTCTTCCATCTGTCTGCCAAGGTCATCCCCACATACCATCACACAAGGGGTGGGGTGGGGTTGGGGAATCACAAGTATTTGCAAAGTAAATAAATAAATAAGCATTGCAGTGCCTTATGGCTCAATAGGCTGGCTGAGTTAATCTGTGTGACTAATACTTTCATAGGAATTTCTGAACAGGGATTTTAAAATGAGATTTATACCCCCTTATTGGCTAATATAGTGTTATTTGGGAAAGGGCAATATATTTGGCAGTACTTTATGGAATAAATCATAAATATTGATGACATCTCGAATGAAAAATCAATACAGAGCACTCAGCCTACCCCAACTTCACATATTAGGAATTTAATTGCTGATTTAACTGGAAAATCCAATTACAAGCCCATAAGCCAATCACATTGTCATGCCCATCCACCTAATGATCCTGAGGGTGTTTTTAACATGGGATTTAAGAACACTGTTTAATTTGGAACATGTCATTTGTGGATACTGTTAGTGATGGATTAAGAGCCACTTTTAAAAGCCAGTGTACATTCTGATCAATACAGCTTGTTTGTCTAATTTACAGAATGTAGAGAATGCAAAAAATGAATTAGGTTTCACTAAGGGCTTTTGCTCCTACATTAAGCCAAAAATCATTGTGCTTCTTTTTCTGGACTGAGCCAAATCAGCATGCAGGTAGTTACTTACATATATGCTCTTCTATACTTGGAGAAATGACTGCACAAAGAAAATGGGCATATAAGAGAGATGGCTTAATATTACAATAACTTTCAATAAGTTGATAAACCTGTGTCCAATTTATGATTTTGCTTTGAAGGTGGGGGCTAATGAGATAGAATATTCCTCTTTAAATTAATAGAGAAATGGATAACCAAAAGACAGGAAGTTTTCTAAGCTAAACTCATTCTTACAGATCAGCATTCTATGTACAGATATCACTGGGTATTTTTGTTGTTATTGTTTTAAAGTGGAAATCATTTTCACAGCATTTTCTTTAACCTCCAGTGGATTTGGTACATTTATGTTTTCATTTTGTCATTTTCACTTCTAGGAAAAGATATGTAGCATTGCTCTATGAATGCAGTAGCATTATATTTCCTGCCTAGAGTAGATCCATCTGCTTCTGGCTTTTAATTTTAATATACTGTGCCAGGTAGATAGATTGGCAGGTTAGCCTGCCAGGCAGACAGACCGACAGACACTGTGCCCTTCCAGATATGTTGGATAACCAATCCTTTAATCTCCAGCTGAGGTCGATGGAGGTTTATGGAGGTTACGAAAGTTGAATACTTCTGGTGAAAATTATGTTGTAGAAATATGATCTATGTAGACCAAATTATTATAGGGATCCATATGTAGATATAACATCAAAAATATACATATTATTTGTGTGTGTGTGTATACACACACACACACATACACATATACATATATTATACATATTATACATATATGTATGTATACATACACACATTATATACAATAATATACATATTATAGATCGTATAAATATGATCTATGTGGACCAGATTATTCAAACAATCCCTGCCAGTGACCAACCCATCATTCTGGGTGACTTCAATGCTAGGATGGGGACAGACAGCAACAACTGGGACAGAGTCCTTGGGAGACATGGAGTGGGAAAACTAAATAGTAATGGCCTGCTGCTTCTGAGCAAATGTGCTGAGTATAACTTATACATCATTAACATGATGTTCAGACTTACAAAGAAATACAAAATGAATCTCAGGTCCAAACATTGGCACCTACTTGACTATGTCATAGTACATCAGTGTGATCTTAAAAACATCACCATCACACAAACCATAAGAGGTGCTGAGTGCTGGACAGATCACAGGCTGGTCTGGTTGGTCCTCAACCTGCACATAGCCCCTTTACATCATAAGCATCCAAGGACTATCAGAAAGTCACTCAGCACCAGCAGACTGCACGACCCAGGCCAAGTCCAGTATTTCCAAGATGTACTTAATGAAATATTCTCTGGCAGTTTACCACTTATAGGAACCTGTTCTGAAAAGTAGAAGCAGTTTAAAGATGTCATCATGCAGACTGCAATAACTGTACTCAAACTGAAAACCCAGACATATCAAGACTGGTTTGATGAAAACCACAAGACTATTTCAGCAGCCCTCTAGGCCAAGAACAAGGCGTATGCAGACCGGCAGAATGATCCATCATCAGTCTCAATGAAAGACAAGTTTAAGCACCTGCAGTCCAAAATACAGGCGGAATTGCAAGAAATGCAGGACAAGTGGTAGTAGAGAAAGCAGGTGAAACACTGTGTAGATGTGCATGCCACCAGAGAGCGCTTCAGTGCCATAAAGTCAGTTTATGGTCCTTCTAAATCAGGATGCTCCCTGCTGTCATCTGATGGGTTGAGCCTAATCAAAGACCAGGAAGGACTGAAAAACCACTAGCCTGAACACTTTTTCAACCTACTCAATAGGCCATCCACAATTGATCATGATGCCTTACAGCAGGTTCCTCAGCTGCCAGTCTTGGATGCCCTAGACTTGCCTCCCTCTACTGATGAGATCAAGAAAGCAATCTCACAGATGAACTCAAACAAAGCAACAGGGCAGGATGGCATTCCTGCTGAGATCTACAAAGCACTAGCCCCAAACACCTTACAGGCATTCCAAGACATCTTGGAAGACATTTGCTCTTCAGAAGAGATGCCTGATGACTTCTGCAATGCCCTCATTGTGGCTCTCTATAAAAATAAGGGAGCAAATTAGACTGCAGAAACTGGAGGGGTATCTCACTGCTGTCCATCACAGGCAAGTTCTTTGCCTGCATTCTCCTGAACAGGCTTACCACTGTCTTGGAAAGGAACCTCCCAGAGGTGTGTTGTGGCTTTCAGCCCGAACAAAGTACAGCAGACATGATAATTTGCTGTGAGACAAGTCCAGGAGAAGTGCATTGAGCAGAACAAGCCTTTTTCTTCTGTCTTCATTGACCTGATAAAGGCATTTGACACTGTAAACAGGGAGGTTCTCTAGATCACCCTGAGATGTTATGGATGCCCAAGGAAATTTGTGAAGTTGATTCAGCTACTTCATGACAGAATGACAGGACAGGTCCTTTACAATGCATTTGTAAAGCTGCATTTTCTATTTCCAGTGGGGTAAAACATTTCCAGACCCATTCAATCTGTTCTTCACTTGCACGTTGTCACGTGCTGTCCAGAGTCTGAAGGAGGGAGTGTACATCTGGTACTGGCTGGACAGCTCTCTCTTTGACCTTCACCATTTGAACACACAGATGAAGTGCCTCCATACAGTCATCCAAGAAACCCTCTTTGTTGATGACTGTGCACTCCTGGGACACAAAGAAAGTAATCTACAGTTGATGCTGAACAAATTCTCAGACACTGCTATGCTCTTCAGCCTGACTATCAGCCTGAACAAGACTGAAGTACTTTACCAGCCCATGCCAAATACCAGCCCTGTAGAACCAAAAATTACTGTTGACAACACCCAGCTGACAAATGTAAACAGCTTCAAATACTTTGGAAGCATCATCTTGAGTGATGGGTCTTTGGACAAAGAAATTGACTCCAGGATCAGCAAGGCCACCCAGGCTCTAGGACGGCTGTGTACTAGAATACTCACTCACCACAACATCCGTATCTCTACAAAGCTGAAAATCTACAGAACTGTAGTTATCCCTTCTCTCCTATATGGATATGAGTCCTGGACTCTGTACCAAAGGCACATCAAACAACTGAAGAACTTTCACATACATGCTCTCTGCTCCATCCTTGGCATTCATTGGCAAGACCTTGTCTCCAACCTATTGGTCTTGGATCATACAGAGTCAGTCAGCATTGAGTCTCTGATTATCAGAGCTCATATGTGGTGGGTGTCATCAGTCACCCATCTATCATAAGAATGGATGGCCATCGTATGCCTCACCAGTTACTCTATAGTGTATTGGAGTCTGGGAAGAGGCCTCGAGGTTATCCAGGCAAGTGCTACAAAGAAGTTGTGAAAGGAACCCTGCATCACTGTGACATCCAGCCAAGGGAACTAGAAGCTGCAGCTGCTGACAGAACCTGCTGGTGAGCCCTGTGCTATGAAGCCTCCACAGGTTTTGAAGACAGGGACTGCCAAAAACTGATAGAAAACCATGAGCAGTGTCACACCCACAATTACTACAACAATGGACTTCCAGTGCCCCATTGTGCTAGACTCTGTGTTTCCACAGATGAACTCCACAACAGCATGTTTTCTTTGAACCCAAAGGACTACCATATAGAGTATGATCTCTGTAGAAGTAAACATGTTTTAGTTCTTTTGGTGGACCACATTCCATACATGTTGTCTAATATTTACACAGTGCAAAGAATGCTATGGCTATCTGCAATTAACGTATTTTCATGGGTGAATTCAGTATGGGAAGCTGGCTTTTCTTTCCCCCCACACTGTGGCCTTTTTTCTCCTTCCTTTGACTGCACTAACCAAAGCCAACCAAAGCAACTCTCCCCAAAGCATTGTACAATGTTCTGTGAATTAGCAAGGGCAATAAGCATTTTCTGTGAAGTGGCTCTTGCTGACTGTAGAGTGGAAGTTCTTACTGTCTCCGTTTAATGAATTTAATAAAACTTAATGAAACATTTTTAAACTTAATGAAGTACTTGGAAAATGTATGGAAAAAGGATGTTTGCTCTACTTAAAAAGGAAAAAAACCCATCTCATTGGAAGCAACAGAGGTCCTGTTAAGCTTTTAATGTTCCTCTGAGGTTAATTTGAATATTTTCAGTGTCTTGCAAAGATAAGTGTACCCTAGAAAAATCTTGTTAGAGTAATTTAGAAAAATAAGTAAAAAACAAAACAAAACCCTGCTTTCATTACACAAGCATCACTGGAAGCTGGAGGACCTTTTAAAATGATTTGTTAATTATTTACACAACTACTGCATTAATATAAAAGAAGATGACATCCCAGGAAACTCAATAAACATGTCACTCATTTGTTCTTCTGCTCATTGGATCATATAACCAAAGAATCAAGGAATAAAGTCTCATTTTTCTTCCTAGCAGAGCCAGTATGAGATTGAGATATGGGGAGCAATTTGCACTTCAAATCAAGATTAGTCTTTGTATGCATTTTACTCCATCTAGCTATGATTAGGGCAGATTTACACATACATAATCACCACTTTATTACTGTAGCAGCAAGTGATACTTTGCACTTTTGAACATACTGATTGATTGAATATGTGCCATTAAATAATTGTCAACTCTTAGCGACCACATAGATAGATTTTCTGAATAATCATCTGTCCCTAACCTGGACCTTTAGGTCTCCCAACTGTGCTTTACAGAAATCTAGGTCTTTGCATAATGTGTCTGAAGTAGGATAATTTGAGCCTGGTCATTTGTGCCCTGAAGGAGTATTCTGGGTACATTTATTCAGTGACCTATTTGTTTGTTTTCTTGGCTGTCCATGGTATCCTCAGGAGTCTTCTGTAACACCAAAGTTCAAAAGCGTCAATATTCTTCCAATCCTGCTTTTACAAAGTCCAACTTTCACTTCCATAAAGTGCCGCAAGGAATACCATGGCTTGCATGGTTCTGATTTTTGTAGGTACAGACACATCATGGCATTTGAATATATTTTCCAAGGCCTTCATGGCTGCTCTACCAAGTGCTAGTCTGCAGCGTATTTCTTGACTGCTTGTTCCTTTACTGTTGATAGTTAATCCTAAAAGGCAGAAACTATCCATCACTTCACATAGTTTGCATCATTTGAAAATGCAGTGCTTTTCTCTACAAGCAGGGTATATGTTGAGCAATAAATTCCCTAGTGTATGGAAACTTTCTCAGTGACTAGGCTCATAAACCAACTTCTACTGCTAGTAAAACCCACTGGAATATGAAACTATCCAAATTCCTCTCTAGCTCATTTTAAAATCTAAGCTAGAAAAAATGGGTTCCTCAGTACTGAACAGTCCATTTTCCTTTTAAATGATGTGATTCACTAATGATGGAGAAAATTTAAAAAGAAAAACAGGAATGGGTGTTCAAATTTATTTTGAAATTCACAAGGAAATGATTTTATCTTGGAAGTGGTTGAGAGAAATCCCTCCTCCTCCTCCTCCTCCTCCTCCTCCTCCTCCTCCTCCTCCTCCTCCTCTTCCTCCTCCTCCTAAAAAGCAAACTTGGACATTTCCTCATTACACCAGGGGATCCTCCCTATGTTTGGCATCTTCTTCAAGAGAATCACAATCTCTATAAAACAGTTCTCTTCCTTTAAATTATCAACAACATGGGAGAAGGAGCAAAGGCTTCCTTTCCATTTCTCCATCCTCACATTGAACAACAACAACAAAGGAGAAGGAGAAGGAGAAGGAGAAGGAGAAGGAGAAGGAGAACTCTCTCATGGAGCCAAAGCTTTTTTAAGTAAATGGGAAAGAAAATAATTAAATGTGGGCACAAGTTGCCTGAAGAATTTTTAGAAAGGAAAAGTAGAATATTAATATTTTAAAATTTAAAGGAATAAACACAACCATGCAGTATGAATGATCACTATCTATACTAGTTTATTGTTCAGCATATTGTCCACATTACTAATTGACAAAATGTAGCCAAGCTTTCTGCAAAAAAAGAACTATATTTCCAAGTTGCCACCGAGTCCAGTATCTAATTTTCAAAAAGTACCTATTGGTTAAAAAAAAAAAAAAGTGAAAAAGCTCACCATACAACTAGCACTGTTGGTTTTTAGGACATTCAAAACATTGCCTTACAGAAAAAAACCAAAGGGGAATCAAGTAATTAGTATACTGTTTTCAATTAATTTCTGCTTAAAATTAAATTAAAAATGAATCTGTCAGTTCCTCTTTAGGCAAAATATCTTGAAAACCCCACTAAGTGTTGATATTTCTCAAGGACTAGTAGGAGGTAGTTGTACATCATTAAGTTGTCACAGCATGATTCTTCTTCAAGAAAAATATTACATTTCTCTTCATATAAAAAGTCTGAGGATGTTTGAGGGAAATTGAAAAAGATATGATAAGATCACGAGAGCTCCCAGGCTTGATTGTGGGATCATGTGGAATGTATGTTGCAACTACATAAAACAATAGCCATTGCTGTACTAACAAAATATTTAAAAAACAGATACATAATACCTGCATCTGTAAATGAGGAGAATATTGTGGAATCTTCTTCAATAAGTGCTGTCTATGAGCCAGATGTTGCCCCCAGCACCACTTTTCAGGCTGATAATCCAAGAGAAGGGGAGATCAATGCTCCTAACCAGAGGCGTTCTCAGCAAGGGTCAAAAGAGGCAAGGCAATGTGCACAGCCATCGGATTGAAACTCAGCTCCTTTTTAATGTGTGTCATAGTCATGTCCTAATACATAGGGCTTTGATCATATCCACCACCTTGATTTTTTGACCGCTTCCTGGAGATAGATAGATAGATAGATAGATAGATAGATAGATAGATAGATAGATAGATAGATAGATAGATAGATAGATGCTTTTAGTCTCTTTCCTCATTTTTAAGGATTGGGAGATTTTATGGGCAAAATGGGAGTCTTAAGTTCTGCAGAGACTTAAAGTACACATTTCATCTCTTAAAATACCTCCGATCAGGCACCTTTGGTCCTGGGCCCACCCAAACTTGGTATGAAATCTTCAACATGTCACACAAAGCCTAGTGTGGCCCTTGAGGCAGCTGAAGTTGCACAACCATACTTTCTACCATCTGGCTGATCCTAGTGGTATGCCACTCATGGTCACATAAAAAAGCAAAGACTCTGTTGATTCATGCTCCACCCCTAATAACTGCATGAACAGGTCCATTTTTGTTTTCTTGCCACAGTATAAAAACAGTTTGCCATTACCTTCTTTCAAGGTATCTTTTTCAAGTTCCCAGTCTTACCTACAACCCTGGGACTTTTGACAATCTCCAAACCAATGAGATTAGTGAGGTCCATTGTTGCCAAGCTTTTTCAAGATCAGCTTGTGGTACAACTTGCTGGGATATATTACTCTATAAACATTTTAGGGTAGGCTTGTATATATGCAACAACCTTTGCAGTGCACTTTTAAAGATATATTGTTGCAGCTACATAAAAGTATAGCCATTGCTGCATGTTAAATCACCTTTGTGGCAATTCAAACTTGAATCTAGAGATGATTGAGCATAATGAACTTAGTTGTATATTGTCCTTTAGGTCTTTGGCTGAAGTCATCACTTCGTATTAAGTATGGAGCAGGATAAAAATGTAACTGCCTTACAGAGTGGGTGACCTTCAGTTTTTATTCAGGGGGATCTAATAAAGATTGGTAACTCACACATGGGAGTTTAAAAAAAAATAAAAACCACCACTCAAAGAACCTACTTTAGAGGTGAAAAAAGCAAAGGAAGTGAGGAAGTAAAAGTCAGGTCTATTTGACATTCGACATTCCATTCCATCCTTTCTTTTATCCATCCATCCATCCATCCATCCATCCATCCATCCGTCCATTAATATAATGTATAGTTTGGACATAAAACATTAGAATTAGAATGATATGTGAAAGGAAAAGAGAAGACTAAAGTCCAGTCTAAGTATGTTTACGAAGAGTGTTAAAGTTGAGGGTACACAAATAAAGTATCCCTAAATGTTTACTTTCCTTTGGCTGAGCCACTAACCATCGTACATTTAGCTGGGAGACCTGAAAGGGACTTCTTCATGCAACTTCTTAAATGTGTGCAGAAAACTATGTATGATCAAGGAGTTTAAGATTTTATACTCACATATTGCATATGGCAATCATCCTACATAAGTTCCAGTCATTCCAGAAGAAGGGCAGTGGAGACCAAGTGGGGCTCTGACTCAGTAATGAGTGGCTGTATCGGCCATATCTGCTGATATTTACCAGGCTCGAGAGGCCTTTTCAAGTAGAGCTTTAATCTAGAACCTAAAACGATCAATTCCAAATTGCATGAAAGCCTTTTTTTGGGGGGGGGATGTTTCATAGTTAGAGATTCACATGCAATGGTGAGATCAAACAGCAACAAAGTATGAGGGTGAAGACTATGGCAAAAGCTTACTTCAGTGTTTGGGAGGGAGGAATAAAGCGAAAAAGATCACAGACAATATTATAATTGGGTAGAAGATGGTCAGCTCATTTTCCCCCTTAGCTGTCTTTAAGTAAAAGCAGCAGAAGTTATGAAGCATGTAAATTTTGAGTGCAGCATGGCATTTGGCCATGGGTCTTGATAGAAGTGCTTATACCACACTGGCTTGATGTTCATGTCTGAGACCACTGGGATTGGATTCCTGTTTAGGGGTCTTCCCTCTTGCATGGGTATAATGAATGCAGGGCCATTCTTTTACATAAATATCATTCCCGCCATTGCTTAAAAAACAATTCAATATTCATGGAAAGAATCTTTAATAAGCTTGAAGATCTAAATCTTTTTGCACCGTGACACTGCTGCCCCCCCACAAGGAATATTACTGAATGGCCCTATGAGTGATGTTCTTACTGGGGAAGTTGAATATGTAAATTCATTTCCCCCCCCTCACATACCATTTTTTTTGCCTCCTTTTTTTTTATAAAAAAAATTCTAATAACATTTGTGGATTTTACTCATATGTTATTTTTTAAGAAATGAGCCAGCCAACATTTTCACTTCTCTGTCCTCTTACAAATCACACTAGATAGTTAACAGAAGTCTATCTTTCTAAAATGAAAAATGTGGCCACTTGAGGTGTACTGTGTGTCTGTTATGGTACAACATCCTGAAAAAGCAAGGTCCTTCCAGTCTGCAGGATTAAGGTACAAGTAAGTCATCAATAAGAAATGCCATTTTGCTTTGATAGGAACACTCAGATTTATGACTCAAGAGTTACAAAAGAATCTTACATTAAGTTGCTTTTAAGTTTTCTTTTGATTGGTATTCCTCTGTCACCTCTCCCCAACTTTCTGGTCACACATTACAGTATCAAGGATGTTATTCATTTCTGGAAAGGGAAAAAAATGAATCCCACAGCATTTCTTTTTAATAACTGTTCAGCTACAAAATTTTATTGGTATCCTTTTATGTTCCCTCTAGAGGATGTAATGCACAAAAGCATTGCCACGGAACATATAAAATTACAAATGAAATTTATTGTAAAAAGTAGAATGTCTTCTAGACAGGTGTCAGTATTTATTTTCATTCATAAAACAAAGCCAAAAAAAATTTGCAGATATAATATATTCATTTGTCAGCAAGTTCATGGGTGTAAATTGCCATCCAACGTTATTGACTGATATAAGACAGATATTGAAAAGACAATTTAAATTTACTCTTCCAAACATTAACTGTTCCACAAAAGCACTGTAAAAACGCCTCCATGATTTGTTTGTTTTCTGTTGTGCTTCACACTTATGGTTAACTACATAATTTGGTTGTGTCATAATCCACTGTGTTTGGCAATTTGGCATTGAAGGCCTGCAAAGCTGATTGAATCCTCACCACTTCACTGGTAGAAAGCTTGAGTCTATGACGCAGTAGGCATGAGAAAAGATCTAGACGACGTTGACCAGGAGGAGAAAGTTTATTTACACGGTCCCGTATCTCTAGTAGCTGTAAGAGTGCACTGTCCTGGGATCCCTGAGTGTAGGGGTAGTCCAGTTGCAAAATCAAATCTCGGATTGCTTCCGGGTCAAAGTGCATGCTGTAGCCAAACACTTGGATGCTGTTGATTTTCATATAGCCCAGGTTCCGGGAGGGATCAATAAACTCCAGGGGTTCATAGTAGATGCTGTCATTGCCGTTGGGACCATTTGACTTAATACGACTCCTCAAGTAGATGTGGACTGTTTCAAAAAATGTCTTCCACTTGTTGCCTAGAGTCAGCGTCCAGTTATAACACTGAAGTGGTAAGTCCAGTTTAGTCCGTTCCCAGTCTGGGAAACTGTTTTCATTAACAGGCATAAACCAACTCTCAGAGTGGCTGCCTCCAAAGGGGTTGACGTAAACAGCCAGGACAGGCTCCAAGGTGCTGTTCTTAGTTAGGCAAATTTGAAGAGAGAGACCCAATATCATATGGACCAGGCTAGATTTGTACTTGTTGCTCTTTAGGGTAAGAAGCATCCGTTTGCGCCAGGAAGGGTCAAACCAGCTATTGAGACGCATGTCATTGCTGATGAAGATTGCATGGACCTCAATCCGGCGGTCCGTTTTCTGCAATAAATACTTCATCTCCAAATCCTGTAGGTCAGTCTCAAACCCAATGTAGTGTTCTGTGGAATCTGCCACTTCAGGCTTGCAAAGCCCTTGGCTCAGCATGTATCCAGTGTTACAGGTCCCACAGCGGGTACGATTATCAGGTGCACATGTCAGGCAGGCAGAACCATCTCCCACACTACATGGTAGGGAGCCAAGGCAGGCAAGCTGGTCATTTGGGCATGTACATGAATGAGTCTTTTCAGAAAAGCTGCCCAGAAGGCCATTTTCATTGCAGTAAAGGAAGGACTGGATGCGATTTAGCCAATAGAGAGATGATCTGTAAAGTAAACATGAAATTAATGAATACATAGTGAGAGGTAGATCAAAGTAATATAATTAAGCTATTTTTAATCACTTTGAGGCAAAAACTTCCCTTGATATATTGAAAAACCGCCTGACATGATTTATTCATACTAAATTAAAAACACTTTCTAAAGTGTAATGATTAAAAGAATGAGGTGCAATCTAAAAAGTTCTTGCTTGTAATCTTACTTTAACCATCAATTTCCTGGAGGGCCTAAAACAAAGCATAATCACTCAAGTGTATAAACACACAACAAGATGCAAAAACGCAAATCCTCTGTAATAGGAGAATAACATTTCCTTGAAGCATTCAAAGGGAAGCTCCTTGAAGCATTGACTCAGCTCCTTTGACAGCCTTCATAGGAGATCCCTGCTTGCAGCTCCTCTTCTCTGTTCATGTATATGCACATGGGAGCAACCAGGAAGGGCCTTGATACAGTTGCAAAACTTTCCACAGGATACAGCTGTCTCAATGCTTCACGAAGGGGCTTTGAAAAGGGTTGCACCTAGTTAGTGCTTTGATGGATGACCACCAGAAAATCCCAGGACTTTAGACAAGACTCACAGATAAAAAAAAAAAAAAAATCACTGAAGGTAATGGTAAACTATTACTATATTGTTACCAAGAAAATAACATGGATGTGCCCACATATTCACCAGGAGTCAAACTTGTCTGGTAAAAGGCTGTGGTTGAATGCTTTGTGACATAATATATACAAAACAAAACACCCTTCATTGTGGTACCCAGAGTAACATATTATATGCACTATTCTTGTTACAAAACTTTGTTCACATGTCTGTTGATAACACTGATATCGGTGTTGCTTACAGCATCTCTCTTGCCCATTTTATCAGAAATTTAAGCTAAAGACATATTAGTCAAAAAGATCTCTCCTGGATTTCTGAAAATTCCAAAATTGTATTCTGAAAATTCCAAAATCATATTCTGAAAACTCCAAAATCATATTCGAAAATTTCTTACCTCACACCACCATTTCTTTCCAATAATAAATGACTTCTAAGAGCTGAATCTGAGTTTAACTGATTCCAAAATTCATGTCTTTTTCAAGGAGATCCTGACAACCAACAACCTATTTTTCAAGTTGGAGTGAGGAACTGAACTCTCTCAGGGTTTAATAAGTGTTGTTCATTAAAACATCAAAATGACATTTTTTCCCTTCATTCTTATGAGACCAAACTTTTTTTTTTTTCTGGAATACTAAAAGTTACTGGGGAAAATGGCACAATTTTCTGTATAAAACATAATGGAATGTGCTATTAGAATACTGTGCATTTTTAGAATGTGCAGAACAGACTAATGATGATATTTCTTGATGTAACTGCCATCTCACTTCTCTCACTTTCAGGAGCAAACTGAGATGACAGTGGGAACTTTCAAGGTTCTAGACAGAGGTGGGGCAAGATAAATGCAGAAAAGATGTTTTAAGGACAAAATCAAGAAGCCAGAATCTTCACTATGTGTGTGCTTTCCAGAATGCTTGTTCCAGTATTAGGAATATATGCATTGTCAAAAAGAATATTGTGGGTGTAGCTATGCAGAGTTTTATTTAATACTGATGAATTCTGTATCTAATTTGTTGCTCAACACATGTAAAAATGCAAGAAATCAAATGTTTAGCTTTAAAACTTTAATTTACTAGAATGTTAAGCTTGGCAAGGAAGAAAAGCAATACAGTAGAAGTGGGGGTACTGGGCCAATTCCAACCTGAGTCTAGGCAGTAAAGCTGGGCAAATATCAGATCCACTCTTTGCTTAGCCTCCAACATAAATATAGCAAGTGGATCCTGATTATCTTCCTACCTCATTTCCTATAAAAATTATATTTTTAAGGCCCAAGGATGTATAGCTCTTACATAGCTTGATCTGGTTGGCAATAAGACCCTGACAATATTCATTGCATTGGGTGTTCAACAATTCAGTTGGTTGGATGACCATTCTACCTACTCAGTAGTGACTGAAGTGCTCACAAGTCCTATCTGGAAGATGCCCTCCCCCCCTCCACTTTTTCACTTTAGGACTTGATGTTTCTTAGTTGATGTAACTTTCAAATCTTTGCCCTGATAAAGACATCTAGCTAATTACTTAATGTGGCACAGGGAGGTTGGGGGTGGTTTTCATGCCATAAAAAAAGAGACCCTGGCATCCCAAATGAGTACCAGTTCTCTCCCTGGGTCCTTCCTCTTAATGAGAAAAGCCTTGACTTTTCCACCAAATAATACCAAATGAACAAATACCAATATTAGCCAATTATCCTGAATCTCAAGCTCCTAACAACTCTGTACTGTACTATACTATACTATCAGGAATGAAATACCAAAGCCTAGTTCCAAGTCATGAGCTTCAAGATGTTAGCTTCTAAATCCAAGAATTTGCAGGAATGATTTCCTTTGCAACAATAACATTGCAGAAGTTTGAAATTCAAAGGGCTTTATGTTCATAACTGTTTCTTAGCTCTCATGTCTATGATGCTAGTTTTTTTTGTTTTTGTTTTTTGATGCCTTCAAGTCAGTTTTTGACTCCTGGCAACTGCCTGGACTAGTCCCTGCAGTTTTCCTGGCAAGGTTTTTTGGAAGTGGTTTGTCATTGCCTCCTTCCAGGGCTGAGAGAGTGACTGGCCCAAGGCCACCCAGCTGACTTTCTGCCTAAGGTGGAACTAGAACTCATGGTTTCCCAGTTTCTAGCCTGATGTCTTAACCACCACACCACACCGGCTCTGCTAGGTAGATATCTGTTTTTCCCCCCAAGATTTGGATACTTTAAACTTTAAACAATGCCTAGCTCATATATTTGCATTATCACATTTTACTGAGGCAACTGGGCTGTTAACTCAGCAGAATAACCACTGAGAAGCATTGACTGAAGTGGCATTTCAGTCCTAGAAGTAAATAAAAAATAAATATATATATATTTTTTTCATGCTGGAAATACATTGTACACCACATCTTTGCACAGACTCCTGGATTAAAGGAATATTAGACAGGTGGATGAAGGAGTCTAATGATCTGTGACAATCTATAATGCAATCATTATAATATATTGTACTCATGAGACTATATGATTTCAATCATATATCATCCTGGAATAGTCTCATTAGGAAGATCATAATGATTCCATCCTTTAAGACCAAAAACATCTGGCTGTATTAGAGTTATTTCATAGCCAGGCAGATCACTGGGGCACTTCTTGGAGCCCCAACAAAAAATAGTTGATAGATACAGCACGTACAGTATAGAAGTGTGCCTGTGTTTTCTGATCTCACTCTCCCCTCCTCTCCACTTCCCTCCCCTCCCCTTTGCTTTTTTGTTTTATGCTATTCATTTTTAGACTTCAAACCAGAGGACAGAGACTATCTTTATTGATCTGTGCGCTGTTCTGGAGTCTTCCTGGCTAAAGAATGGGATACAAATGCTTTAAATACATAAATGCTAGTTTTTATGGAGCCCCTGGAGTAAGTTCTTATATTTCACAAAGAACTCTTCAAATTGAGCTTGATGTTGAGCTGTATTGTAACCAAATCACAATTATGATTTATACTTCAAAGCATCAGAACATAGTGAAAGGGATACACACAGACACAGACACAGACACAGACACAGACACACACACACACACACACACACACACACATTCTTACAGCTCTCTAATAATATTAGGATATACCCACCAGTCTTAATCACATATTTAACAAAATTATATTGGCTGGTAATGGCCTTTATTTCAAATACTGTGATGTTGATCCAAATGTGATTAATTCAAACAGATTTTCATTATAGTCTCATGTTTAGAACTGAGGCTTTAATTTCTGAGTGTAATACTGTCAAGCCCACCTCAGGTGTAAAGAGCATAAAGTGCAGAAATCCATGTGCTCATTCAATCTCTGCAAAGTTTAAACAGAATGGTTAAAGGCTACTTTTAGTGTCCAGATATCTCTACATAATGTTTCCTGGGCTTATGTGTCAATGCAGTTTGGGTTCTTCTGATTTAATGGGTTCTGAGAAAACAAGGAAGCAAGATAACAATTCAAGATCACTGGATTTTAGTTCAATCTTGTCTGAATATACTGAATTATTGGAGCAGATGGTAGCATTTAGTGAACCTCAGTTGATCTCAAAAAACCTAGGCAGGGTGAGGCCTGGTTAGGCTATGATCAAAGGCAATAGGAAATCCTAGGGCCGTAAGTTGAAGACTGGGAAGTTGGAAAAAAAAAATCCTTGAAAATGACAATGGCAAAAATCTTTTGCATTATTGCCAAGAAACCAACATGGACATGTCCATGTAATGATCATGAGTCAAACTTGCTTCAAGGGAGATTTTGCTTGTTAATGGTGCACTGATAGACTTTGTTTTTAAGTAATATATTATGAAACTATCTTTTGAATGTATTATTTTTAAAGTGGTATAAGTTTCACCACATATTTTGGTGATGCTTTTGAGAGACTTATTCCTGTTGATTCCTAACATATAGCTCTATAAACAGATTTTGATAGACTCAGTCCCAGCCATGCCATTCTAACAATTTCAGGCAAATAGTGTGAAGGACAGAAAAAGGGAATGAATGTAAATGAGTTTGACTGTTGCCAAACTTTCTAAGGGGTGGTCCTGGTGGGTTGGGTTTGGACTCCATCTCAGGCAGCTAAGTGACCTGTCTTGATAAGCTTATTATTGATTGTAATTCATTTGATCCAAGATGTTGGAGAAGCAACAGTTGACTGCATTCCACAAAAGTGGATGAAGCAACAAATAACCATGAACTGTTGGATTGCTGTGATTTGAAAGGATAGCATGTTGGAGTCTAAGATGAGCTGACTACCTCATTTATGTTTTAATTACAATAGATTAAAAAACAAACAAACAGGAATTTGGGGTGTATATTTGGGTACCATTTGAGTTAGCATGCATATCCCAAGGGGAGGTACTCATTTCAGTTTAATATAAAGATAGAGCATTCATAATTCTTTGTTTCAGAATTAATGATGATATATAATTACCTATTTAAGTCAGTTCACATTCTGAAAATGGAATTTCAGAATATCTAGTGGCTGGGATCATACAAGGGCTAAACCAGGAATAGACAACTTTTTATAGGCAGAGAACTACAGCTCACACCTTTGAAAAGCTGGAGAACCACAGTGTACTTTCCGGTGATATGATGATATCAGCAGAAGACACAGCTTGAGATTACTTTTAGTCCTCCTATAGCTGCCAAGCTCTTAATAATTGTTACAAGATTGCAAATTACCTGTAAGGTTGTATGTTCTCTCCCTGACCCTCTACCTGCCTTTAATATTCTAATCATGATTTCAGATCGCATATGCATCAGTGTTAACTATGAATTACTCATAACATATTTTGTATATCCAGGGAAAAAACATTTCAATCTCTTATTTATGAGGGAAGCACTGTTTGTGTTAACTTTGGCTTGTGTCAAGGCATGTATGATTTAAAAGTATGGTTAATGGGGGAAGGGAAATAATTGCTCAAGAAGAATCAAGGGAGGAAAAAGACCATGCAGTCTTACTGCATGGTTTATATACCATATAATATAATATGTTATATGCGATCCATTTGTATCAAAACTAAACTTCATTAGACCTTTATTCAACTAGGGAGATTGATATAAGAACTCCCCTATAATTTAGAATTCAGCACATGATTTGGAATAATCCCAGAATGAGTTTCCTATCACATTCAATAGCTTGCAGTGATGTCTTTCTCTTTGATCACTTAAGAAAACAATCATGTTATAAGAAGTCATAATTACCTTTTCTTATTCAGCACTTTTAACAATATGCTGGATGCTGTCTCCTGGAAATACTGAATGGATTTGAATTTTGATGAAATAAGTGCAGAAATTGTGAGCTTGTGGCACTTTCTCCCATCAAAAGAATAATCACCTTCTAGTCTATTCAGCATTAGATGAACAATATTTTTCTTCAAAGCAGGCCTTCTCAGAAATCTGCATCCATTGGCAGCGTGTGTATGATATGGCTAAAATCTGCATGTATTGGCAGTGTGCATATAATATAGAGGACCCAGTGATCCTCTTCCCAGGCCAGTTGACAGTTTGGCAGGATGAATAAATCATCTGCGTTTCAGTCCTCCCAGCTTCAGCAAAAGAAGCTGTCATTTCCCTTCCTACCTCCTGGATATTAAACTTTTTTTTTCTTTTCCTTCCAAGGGAGAAGGTCATGTGAGCATATCCATCTTTACCAATTTTGCCCTTTTTTATGACCCCTACCAATGTGGTTACAAGAGGTAAAACTCCAAACAGCCACAGAGATCAAGTGCCTAGAAAGCTCCATTTTTTAAGGGACCTCTCTAGGACTTTGCCTTAATTACTGACATTGGAAGCAACAGGTAAAACTCAGATAAATATTTCACACAATATGGAGGTTGTTATTTGATGCTGGGGATTAATTTAGGTCCCAATACACCCAAAACTGTTTTGTTCTGAAACAGCCTAGTGCCAGGAAGTGTTATTACAGTTTATTTGGCTCAGTCAATTAGACAGGTCAGTAAACAGATCTCCTTTTGTCTGGGCATCCTTCAGATTTGTATACCTCTGCTCCAGAATCCTGTTGGCTTGAAGTCCATACATCTGGAGGGCACCCAGGTTGGGGAAGGCTGAAATTTTTGATACTATACAAATTTATTTAAATGTAACTGTTTGACTAGTTAATATGAAATGTCATATTAAAAAAAGAAAGGCAATCCTATAAATAGTTTTACTCAGAAGTAATTCCCAATGAGTTAGTGGGTCTTATTATCAAATGCGGATAGAGGATTGCAGCTTTCAAATACTTTAAATGGATGATCCTTATAGGGAAACCAAACATTAAGAAATTCTGTTTGTATTTATTGGAAAATGCTAATACTTCATATATTGGACTATTCAAGGTCATGGCAAAACACCTGCCTTAATTAGCCTGTGACCTTCATGTTATTACATTGTGTTAACCTTCTGCTGGTTAGATGAAGTCTGGCTGAGTGCTTGTGTCTTATGCTTCCCTAAGATTTCAGTAGATGAAAAAAGAAAATGGGAAAAAAGACACTTTAACCTTTAAAAAGGTAGTTTTCATTATTTTTAATTGAGCTCATCAAACTTAAGTACCATATCAGCCAGATAAGGAACAGCTGTCGGTGAAGCTGTGGTGTTCTCTTATCTTCTTAACAACAGATTTGCCCTCTTTGGTTGCTTATTGATTAAACAAAGTGACATACAATTTGTGAGCCTTTCTGAAAGTTCATCACTTTTCTTTCTGGGAAACTTGACATTTGCTATCAATTTCCTCCATTTGGATGTTTTCCATGCAAATGTTATTTCCTTAAAGTGTTCTGTAAAATGGCATACATTAATACGTAGCAGGTACAGAATGCCATAGGAGGGTTGTGGATGCCAAATGCCATATAGACTTTTCAGTCAACATGGAAGTTACTCCATTGGTCTTATCTCTGTGCTGGATATTGAGATGGTTCTGTCCAAGTCTGTCTCTCAATTTGGGGGTTCTAGCTTACTGGATCTTGCTTTCAGGTTGGCCCTAATTATTTCAAAATTTGGTACAGATCTTTGTGAACATGAAGCTGTCAGGAAGCTTGCATGCCTTTTCCCCTCTCTCAACAGTTACTATTTTCTATCAATATTCATGACATCACTTTTCCTTCTCTTTATTCTATATTGAATTGAATCATATGGTAGACAGAAATGAAGACTACCATGCTCCTTCCAAATTTTTGCCACCATAATCTAACACGGTTGTCGTCCTACTTGGGTAAAAAAACAAAAAAACAAATAAAAAAACAAACAACCCCCCCCCCCCCCCAAGTTTGGATCCTTTTGTATGGATTTCATTTCTGGGTTAAATTGGGGAGGAGCCATACTGGAGTGTTCTTAATTCCTTTCCATCATATTGCAAACTGATATATGGGGAGAAACAGAAATTGAAACCTGCTTATGTATTGAATACTGACAGAGAGGTCTACCACACCTCGGTTGCAAAAATCCAGATAGCCACTAGATACAGAATCTGGGATACTTTATAGGAAGGATATCTCTATGCATTGCCATTTGTTTACATTAACTAATATTACCAAGAGTAAGGCTGAACTGATCCACCTAAGCAGTATTAATAAGCTTTGTTCTTACTTAGTATATTTTATTGATGGTAATATGTAAGCTTTTAAAAAAGCAGCACTTTTTAAATTCCTCCTTAGCTGTTAATGATAAGAAGCTCTTGAAAGGCTTAATAGAATTTATCTGCTTTTCATAGCACTTTCTTAAAAGCTACCATTAATAAAAGGGAAATGAGCTTCAGAAATCAACATTTCCTGCTTTGAAAAAAAATAGTCCATTAAAAATATGTTGTTCTGACAAGTAAAAATACAGAGATAACATTTTTGAGTCTGCTGTGGCATATATTTATATATTTTGGAGTATGAAGTTATCTCTAACATTTGTGTGAGCCTCAATAAATGTGTTTTAAAGAAAAATTATGTTGATGATGCATTGTTTGTTCTACTGCAATCCTTAGATAACAGATCCTTAGCAAAAAAAATAACAGACTGTAGAATTTTGGGACTGCTTGATTTCTGGGGAAGAAATGGCGAACTGAAGATGGCTCCACTAAAAGTGGAGCTGACAACTGTAGTGGAATGAACAGCCAGCAAGAAAACTGGCTCTTTGTAATTTCTCTCTGGACAAGGAGAGGACTTGAGATTGCCCACAAGTGCTCCAGACAGCTGTTCTTGCTCCCCATAAGCAGACCACAAGATATCGGTCTCTGGTGAGTTTAGAGCTCTAGGAGACTAGGGAAAGAAATCAAGTTCTAGATCATTATTTCAAGGGACTAAAGATCAATATTGTTAAAAGTGAAAGAAAGGAATATAAAGTTGGTTTATTTGATCAAGGTTAAAATAGATATGTTATTATCTCTGGTAACCCTCAATGGATTTTTGCTGATCAGGACTGAATGATGAGGCTCTAAGGATGTGTTTATAGATAAGAGATGAGATGGGAATCTCATTCTTTTCTTTTTCTTTTCTATATTCTTATTTTTTCTTTCTTTTCTGTTTTTCTTTCTATCTTTTTCTTCTCATTTTTTAATGTTTTTTAGTTTGTATCAGTTTTGATCTTTTTTAACTGTAAAGTTTAATAAAAGTACTATAAAAAATTAAAACAGAATTTTGAAACGGAAAAAAAAAGAATTTTTGGACTGCTTGCTGCTACTTTCTTATCACATTTTCTGGCGCCAACTTGCCCATTAAAATAAAAGAAGCTAAGAAGCAACAATGGTCACAGTACAAAGAAAGTAATATAAAAGGTGAAAATGCAGGTGCATGTATGGTGGTAGCTGGAGTTTTACTTTTTGGCAGGCTGCCTACCATTGCTTAACCATGGTTTATTGAAGAAACCAAAGTTTGCTGGGTTATACACCATGATTTTTACACTTAAACCACGGCTTATAAACAGTAATGATTGGATTCATACAACAGATAAAGTGACAACTAAAGAAATCACATTATTTTTTAGAGCTATTGATATCTATGATTATTGGGAGGTGATCTGGGAGATAACCCAGCCCCAGTTACCAATATATATGAATGGATGGATGGATGGATGGACGGACGGACGAATGAATGAATATATATATATATAAAAGCTGTGGTAAAAGCACCAGAACCTGTTTGGTGTAGTGGTTAGAGTACCAGGCTAAAAGCCAGGAGACCATGAGTTCTAGTCCTGCCTTAGGCACAAAGCCAGCTAGGTGACCTTGGGCCAATCACTCTTAGGAAGAAGAAAGCAATGGCACACCATGTCTGAAATCACACCAAGAAAACAACAAGATTGACCTGAAGGGATAAAAAAAAAAAAAAAAAGCACCAATACAGAATGATGGGGGCATCTCAGAGTGACCAGGAGGCTGGTTTGAGACATCCCAAGCGAACACACACACACAAACAGCAAAATCATTAGCTAAAAGCAAACACACCAGTCGATTCATACTTCTAAGCACTACTGAAATGAGCACAACATCAAGAATGCATCAAAGTTTAATGATACCTTTTTCATGTGTGTGTCTTAGATGTAGATAGATGGATGGATAGATCTCTACTGCATTGAGAAATTGTAAAGTTTTTTTTTTTTTTTAGGTAATTTCATTATTCATTGGGTAGGTATGATAAAGACATCCCCATTGGTTTTGGAAGGTTGGGAAGGCAATGGTGTAGACAGGAGGGGTGTAATTACAGTAGATTATTGAAGAACCACTAGCTAAAGCTATAATCCCAGAGCTTCAATACTCCTTCTGCACTACTGAGGATTTCCTGCTGGTCAAAGTGAATTTCACTGAATAGCAATGACTCCCTGCAAAAAAGTTATGTCTTCAGGCACAAATCTCAGGGCCATTAGGTTGCCAATCAGAAATTCAATTTATCCAACTGTTTTTGATTTCCTGCTTACAGTCTCTTTGGTGAAGAATGGTTGTCTTGCATTTATATATAATGAATGTTTAAAGTTCTGCAAAATATTTCATTTGGGTCCTTTTCTGTCAATTGTTGCCTATGATATTTTTCTGCAAGCTGTAATCTCTTCTCTCCCATGCCCAGCAATTACTATGTTCAGTTGTTAGGATTTCTGGCAAGCTGAGAAGTTTTGTTGGTAGATAATAACTGCTGATGGCAACATATATTCTCTTGCTTTGATGAGTCATCATGCTTTTTCTGACATATAATCTTTCTCTACTGGATAGAAAATGGGAAGAGAAATTCTAACTCTAATAAAATATTTTCAAAACTTTAAAGTTGTAAAACTAGGACTGATTATACAACATATTTTAAAGAAGCTGATCCTTCTTACTGCATGGCTGGATGAGCTAAAGAAAGTTATTTAAGCCCAGAAGTGCTACATGCCAGATTTTAAAGCAGCAGTCACTGAAGTTACAATTACACAATTTTAATAAAAGTCTGCAGTCAAGAAATTGCTTCAGTTCTGTTTTTTAGCCTTTTCTTCCAAGCTTCCATCTATCTTTCCTTATGATTCTTTTTTTATCAGACTACTGCCTTGTCTGCATTCCTTCCACTTATACTGCTTGAATGATTTTTTAAAAAAATTCTGGTTTGGGTTTTTTGTTTTTGTTTTTGCTTTTTTAACACTAAACTTGCCTCCCGCTTCTAGCCTCTAAGGTTCTTAAGGCACTTAAACTCAGCCAAACACTCTGTATCCCCTTCTCTTACAAAAGCCAGGCTAGTGTTAGTCTGATTATTTTGCTCTCTGAAATATCCATCAATACTCATTCACTGCCATCATGCAGGGTCATCTAACTCTGGCCTGTGATATGAGATAATGTTTTGGGTATTCCCAAGACAAAGCAAATAATTAAATTAAGCAGATGCAAAGAAAGACATGATATCATCTTTTATTACCTATTACACAGATGAGAAGACTAAGAGATATTGGGTTCATCTTTCATGTCCAGAAGACACTTTTGCCAAAGTGCCTTCTGAACATATGTATGCATGCCAAGAATAAATTGGGGAAGCTTGTTAGTCAAAGGCAGCCATGTTGAACCTTTGACTGATTTGGCTATTTTGCACTACAAATCCAGATGGGTGTTTCATAAGAACCCATCTGGACAGGAGATTTTTTCCCTTCCCTTCCCTTCCCTTCCCTTCCCTTCCCTTCCCTTCCCTTCCCTTCCCTTCCCTTCCCTTCCCTTCCCTCTCTCTTAAAACAAAACAAAACAAAACAGAAAATTGTTACTGACAATCTTCTCACATAACCTTTCTTTAATGTGGTAATGGGTATGTAGTACTGCTTTTACATACAAGCCACCTTGATTATTGAATGAACAGAAAGGCAGGGCTCAAATCCAATAAATAAGTAAATTTAGTCAGAATTTGGAAGAAAATCTCATTCTATGTGAGGAAAAAAAATTTTTTTTTCTCTTGCTTGAGGTGCTTAACAGAACTCTGAAGCGCAGTGTAAGTAAAATGTTACATATGTGTAGGAAAAAAAAAAAAAGTATTTTCCCCCTAGAATAGACATAGCCCTTTATAGTCACAGTAGATTATAAAATTGTGTTGTATAGTGGATAAAGATTTGGGCTAGCCCTGGGGACACCCAGGTTCAAGTATACCCTCAGACATGGAGGCTCACTAGGGACTAAGAGAGCCAGTTGCTCTCCTTTCCTCCTAAGGTTGTTGCAGGGGGGGGGGAAATGGAGAAGCGAATTCCAAGTATGCTACTTAAGGTCCTTAGGGAGATAAATTTAATAGATCAATCAATAAAAATAATATCATGAAGCCTTACAAACAATATGAATGAGGAAAAAGTAGGAAAAAAAAAAGTTGCCTAGTCAAAGGAATAGCCAGTTTGTTCCCAGTATGAATTCATCTCCAACCTTCCTTGCTTCTTTCATATTTTAAATCTGTTGGTGGAATGTGAGGGATCCTAGCTGGTCTGTGCAGAAACCCTAATTTATCAAGATACATGGTTATGGGGAAGACCCAGTCACAGCTGTGCATGTGCAGCTATGTGTGCATTAGGATTCTCTTGCAAACAACAATGTTCAATGCATGGATACAGAAACTTGGAAAAGTATCACATGGCAGGTTCTACAGAGCACATGTGCATACTTTATTTTGGCCTGCAATGGACAAGAATGTGATTAGTGAATCTAGTTTTGTCAGACCAGTTGAGTTGAGTCAGCATGCCTCAATTAGTTATAAATTCAGAGGAAATATCAAAGTCTACCTAATTAACATCTATTGAAATTATTCTACTTGCAACCTCCAAATAGGAAAAAGCCTAGATAGTTAACTGATCTCCTATGCTTGACATGCCAACATTCGTAATAGTCAAGGGTCAATGGCTTTCACTCCTGGCCACCATTACAAGGACAGAAGAAGTTATGCTACAAAATACATACCTATCATAATGCATATCATATCATATCATATATCATATCATATTACAGTCTGTGTGATTCCAGCATGACATTTAGCTAGAAAAATTGTACCCAAGATCCTAAGCGGTATCCAGCAGTTCCATATTGCACACAAAGCCTTGGGGGATTTTTTTTTTCTTTTGTAAAATGACTCAGTATCCAAAAACTAAGGAGAAATTTAAAAGCATCTTGAATCGATCAAAGGGAAGAGGAGGAATCAATGAACCCACCGACAGTTCCCAAACCCAAAGCCGCACTCTATCTCTCTCTTGATAATTCAGTTATTTTTAGTCAGAATTTGGAATAAAATCTCATTCCATGTGAGGAAATTTTTTCCCCCTCTTGCTTGAGGTGCTTCACAGAACTCTGAAGATTTATCTGAAGTGCAGTGTCATCAGCTTTTTTCAAATAATATGGCTTCATTTATCTAAAATAACTGTAGGCCTCTATGCCCAGATAACTGAGCTATTCAGGGCTATGAAATCATTTTTTTTCCCCTTGCCAAGATTCACAGGTGCGCTTGTAGAGAGATTCTCTATTATACATTACTCCTTCCCTTCAGGACACTAATCTCCATTCACTAAAGATTTAAAAGAAAAAGCCTTTCCCTTCTACAGGGAGAGACTCTGTTTTTATGTGCAAAGTTAATCCTGCTATGAGTAACAGTAGCAATTATGTACTTCTAATTTTTTTTTTAAAAAAAAGATCTATAAATGATGATTTCCTCCCCACCCGAACGAAACTCTCTTTTCTCATTTATAAGGTTTTTTTCCCCAAAAAAATCCTCACTATGCCCACAAAAACAAACAAATCAATCCTTTATTGTGTCAACCACAAGTATCACCATCACAACAAAAAACATGTTAATGTGTTTGCTCTTGCTTACTTAATATACTGTATATTTTATGCAGCCTTTTGTCTGAATGTTTCCAGCTAATTTATACAAGTTACAAAATACAGATTAAAACTCCAGGCATAATTCCCCCTTTTTCCTATGCTGAATACTGTTATTCACAAACCCCAAAGGGCACTATCCATACTGGGGATACCCACAATTTGAAACCTGTGTGTCACCAGAAATAAATGGGTATGGAACATATGGGAAATCATGAAATGTACAAGGACAATTGCTTTAACTATATTTAACTATAATAAATTTACACCTAAACTACATCTAAACTTTGTTTTTTCACTAGCCTGCCTACATTTTGAAATACAGTTTCTGGTATACTATTCAAAGCTTAAGTACAACCCTCAGGTAGAAGAAAGTTGCCCATCCTTGATCAAGATGTAAAAATTAGGAAGCCATGTTATTTATCCCAAATGAATATGTGTGAGCTATCTTATTGTGACATAAGAATAAAAGACACTGTAGAAAACAAGGAAACAACTAGGGGGTGGACAGGTGGAGTGGTGTAACAGACTGAAGCTGAATGCAGACAAGATGGAGGCTTGGTGGTTGGGAAAGATGGTATCTGGATGGATGGGACTTTACCTGCACTAAACTCCCCCCTCCCCGAGATAAAATTTAGTCCTTGGGGACTCTTTGATCCTGTGTTCCCCTTGAATGCTCAGGTCAATGCAGTGGCAAAGAATGCCTTTTTCTAGTGGTGAACAATTTACCAACTACATCCAAGCCTAGTAAGGTCTGACCCAGCTGCTGTTCTGGTTACCTCCTGCTTTGATGATTGTAATACATTCTATATAGGGATGCTATTAAAGGAATCTCAGAAATTACAGCACATTCAGAAGGTAGTACTGAACTTCTGCAGACATTTACTGCTAAAATGAATGAATGCCTTTGAGAATCAGCTGTTGCTTGGGAGGGTCTGCTTGCTAAACCTAAAACCTTCACTCGTTTCTTCCCTTGCCTCTTCAGTTCTGCCTCCCTTCCCCTTCTTTCTATTCAATTTTATTTCCCTTTCTCTTCCTTTCTGTTTCAGTTCCGTTCCGTTCAGTTCTTGTTTCTTTCCTTCTTCTTATTCTTGACTGGTTCTGCTGGAAGGAAGGAAGAAAATGTTCATGTGTGTGCTTGTGTGTTCCCCAATGTGACAGTGGTTTGTGTAGGAAAGAGAGAATGGTTAGGATGTGCAGATGAGGATCAATTAACTGTAGAAGTGGGGTACCACATTTCCAGGCAACTAATCAGCAGACACTAATCCAATAAACATTAGTTTTATTTTCCTATTTTATTGCTTTCTTTCTGGAGTATGTAGGAATAAATATGCATATATGCACATCCAAATGTGACACCTACTGAGGGGTGAAAATATATCTAGGACTGAGAGATTTCAGCTGGAGTTGGCAGCTTTAGATTGGGAAGCTGGATATTGCACAAGATTTTTCTGTGTCTGTACACTTATTTATTTCTCAATACTCTTCCTTTTTGGCAGAGGTAGTCTTAAATTCAGCGTTGCTTACCATTGGATAAATATGGTATGAAACAGCTCAAAATAGCCCAAAGTATGGAATGACCCTCTAAGAAGGCTGAGCATGCAGATGTCAACATGGAATGCTATATAGGGATAATGGAAATACATGGCTGGGGTCCTGAATTATAGCAAGCAAGAACACACAGCAGCATTTTTCGATTCTTCTTAGAACATAACTAAATATGACTTTGCTGGTATCATACAAGCCTGGCATTTTATGCTTAGTCATGAGCAATTTTATACTTCAGGTGAGGTTTGCTGAACCACTGCTCATTCCTTTAGCTTTCACTCATCAATTAAGGAAATGAAAATCCATTGAAGGTTAAAATATGCATTTCTCTATGTGAAGCAGGTTTGCCAGACAATGGACAGATGGATCACACATGCTTTAAAAAGACATTGGTGGGGATTAACCAAGACTTAGAGGATGTGACTAGATAAGAAAAAAAAAGTCAAAAAGCAGGAAAAACAAGAAGCTTGAGGTGCAATCATGAAGTCTAAAGAAAAATATTCTCCAGTTTGACTGCATCCTTTCCTTGCTTAGATGTTTGCTGGCCAATGATAGTTGGGGATTCAAATGAGTGCATGGTATGGCTGAGAGGCAAGGAAGAATTACAGGGAGTCTTCGCTTACTGCTGATTCATTCAGCAGCTGTTGAAAGTTATGCTGATGCTGAATACGGAAACTTGCTACTGGTCCTTGAAGAGGCAGCCATCGCAGCATCCCCGTGGTCACATTATCACAATTTGGGCACTTCACAACTGGCCTGGATTTATAATGGTCACAGCATCCCGTGGTTATGCCATCGCTATTTGCAACCTTCACAACCAGCTTCTGACAAGCAAAGTCAATTGGGAAGCCAGTTGGAAGTTGCAAGTTGTGGTCATGTGACATCGCACTTAACAACTTACAGTGATTTGCTTAATGAGTGTAGCTGGAACTGATGTCATAATTGGGCGCAGTCACATGATTTTTCACTTTATGACTGTGTTGCTTAGTGATGGAGTTGCCAGTCCCAATTGCAGTTGGTAAGTGAGGACTACCTGTGGTCAGCTTATTCAAACCACTGAGGAGCTATTTCTCATTGTTTTAACTATTTTGACCCCAAAAGGGCAACAGAATATTAATTCTAGAAGTGTGATTTCAAGGCTTGTGGCTACTTAAAGACTAACACATTACTCTTATGTATAATTTTGTGGATTACAATTCACTTCCTTTTATTTATTTATGTATTTATTAATCAAAATTATAAGGCCACCAATCAGTCTAACAAAACTGTAGGTGGTGAACTGTCTGTCTGTCTGTCTGTCTGTCTATCTATCTATCTATCTCATCAACAATCATAAAAATACACACAGGTCAAGGCTTTCTCATTAAAAATCTCAAGCGACACCCATGCCATATATCCACACCAGAGCTCCTGAAATTAACAGCCCGGCCCCAATGCCTGGAGGAAGAGCCAGGTCTTCACAGCCTTCTGAAAGGCCACTAAGGTTGGAACTGTCCAAGTATCTGAGAGGAGGCTGTTTCATAGGGTAGGTGCCAAGACAGAAAGCACATTTCCTAGGACCTACCAGGTAACACTGCCTCACCAAGGCAACTCAGAGCATATCCACTTTGCAAGATCTAGTGGGGTAGGCAGAAACCATCAGGAACAAGCAGTCCCACAAGTAGCCTGGCCCCATGACATGCAGGGTTTTAAGTGTGACAACCCACACCATGAATTGCACCCAGAATCCTACCGGGAGCCAGTGCAAATCACAGTGATGTTACATGGGTGCACATATGCATTCTGGACTAGCTGAAGCTTCCAAATGTTTTTCAGGGGGAGCCTCATATTTATTTTTATTTATTTATTTTATTTATCAAATTTTTCAACCGCCCATCTCCCCCCAATGGGGAAACTCTGGGCAATTCACAACAAACATTAAAACATAAAATATATAAATACATAAAACCTTAATTAAAAGCATTACTAAAAAGAAGAAGGAGAGTCCAAGAGCATGAAAAATCTGAGGCTGAAGGCAGAAGGCCTCTATGGGGCTAGCCATCCCCATGCTTGAGGTATTCCCACCCCACCCCAGGCCAGGTGGCAGAACCAGGTCTTCAAAGCCTTACGTAAGGCCAGGAGTGTGGGGGCCAATCGCACTTCTGGGGGCAGAATGTTCCAAAGAGTGGGGGCTACCCCAGAGAAGGCCCACCTTCTGGAGCCCGCCAGTCAAAGTTCTTTCACCAAGGGGGTCCAAAGCATGCCCTCTCTGTGTGATCGGGTGGGACGGGTTGAAGAAGGCATTGCAGTAGTCCAGTCAGAAGATGACTGCATGATTTTATCTTTTACATTTTATTGGTTTTAATGCAATTTGTTTGATTGTTGTGAGCCACCCAGAATCATTGGGAGTTGGGAAGCATACAAGTTTAATAAATAATAATAACCATGATGAATGCCTCCCAGCATGGAAAGGAGCACAACATGCACAAGATGTATTTATGTGAAGGCCCTCTTGGCCAACAGCTGCTACCTGTTTCTCAAGCAGGAGCTGTGAGTACAGGAGGACCCCAGTTATGCCTGGGGGACTGTTACCCCAGTTGTTAAAAATGGAAAAACAGCAATTCAGGTGGCTTTAAAAGCCACAGCCACTCAGTCTTGTCAGTCTTCATGTAACTTTTATTCAGATGTATGAAATACAGTCTTAATAAAGGAATATACACCTGCACGCAAACCTGTTGTAGTGGCAGGGTCAAGAGAAGCAAGAAAGGAGAGGAAAAGTCTGACTGATAGTGTGACAGTCATTAAATCTAACATAAGCATTCTTGCACTGATGGTTAACATTTGAAATGTGATAAGACATCTTGTTCTCTAGCCTGTGAAAAACTGTTTAATCTTTTGACAAATTCTAGTTTGGCTGTCTCATAAGGAAATTGATTTTTGTAATTCTTTTTCTCAAGGGGAACTGAAATTTCCCCTCACTGGTTTTTCGATACTGACATTTCAGATGTCAGATGTGTGCCCATTTAATCTTTCACACAGATATTGGCTAGTCTGTCCAACTGCTTACAAATAGCTATCGAATCTAATACAGCTACTAACTAGCTATGATAGATTATGCTGCCGTGATATAGATACTGAAACCAAATCCTGTGGCTGACCTAAATGACCTAAACATTTTTCCTTTCATCTGCTCTAGGTTTACTATTACAGGACCAAGCCATGTCACTCACAATATGTGGTGAACATACATTTACTCATCCTCCGTTTGGTAAGTTCCATCATCTATCAGCAAGGCCTTTTGTTGGACAACTGTTTATCTCTGTGTAAAAGAATGGATGGAAGTTGGGAAGTTTTGCATTTGCATTCCTATGTATTCAAGTATTTCTCTAATAGATGATCTGCAATGATATTACTATCCTTTGGCTTTTGTTTTTCCCCACGTTTTACAGGGTAGTTTTCCATTCAGAGAATGCATATAAAACGACTTAACGATCTATATATCTATATCTCTATCTGCAAAAATGTTATACTGGGGAAAATACCAGTAGGATACACAAATGCATATATTAGGGGCTAGAGTTTGCAAAAGAAAAAAAGAGTACCTTAACAGGAGTGAGTTTCAAAAATATATCTATCTGTATGATATGTATGAAAAAGTTTACAAATTTTGCATTTAAATCAAAATCTGAGTGCAAAGAACTGCACTTGGAAAAAAAAGAATGTTATACAAAGGAAAGTAGATTAATCCTTTTGTTTTAATAGGAAAGACAAACGAGTTTTGTTGAAACAAGTGTTTTCATACAAAGATGATATATTTATCGGTAGTTACTCCTTATTTCTTTGAAAACAGCACCTTTGTGATCTTCTTTGTTTTATAATACATTAAGAAACAATCCCATACATGTCTTTTGAGAAGTAATTTCAGGTGTTTTCACTGGGTAGAAGTATGTAGACTTAGTGTCTCCACCAGTTATTTCATGCTATCATTCACCGGAATTTAACAATTGCTTTAATAGATATCTGAACTGTGTGGATTTATTTTTTTAAGACAATGGGCTGATGAAAGCCATCTAAGCTCAAACAGATGGCACTCTTTCATCTTAAATTTAGAAAATCATCAGTTTTCTGTTCATTTTTTTTTAACAAAAGAAAGGCTTGGATGCCAAAATAACTTTCACCATTAATCAAGGTTATGTTATTTGTCTTGAGACAGAGAGCCAGTTTGATGTAGTGGTTAAGGCATCAGGCTAGAAACTGGGAGACCATGAGTTCTAGTCCTGCCTGAGGCACAAAGCCAGGTGGGTGACCTTCAGCCAGTCACTTTCTCTCAGCCCTAGGAAGGAGGCAATGGCAAACCACTTCTGAAAACAGCTTGCTAAGAAAACTGTAAGGACTTATCCAGGCAATCTCCGAAAATCAGACACAATTGAACAGGAAAAGGAAAAAATAAAATAAAAATCCGAGATACAAAAGCATTTACTTCTACTCTTTACACTAAATAATCCTATGTAATTTCGGGGCAGACGGGGGAAAAAAGGTCATCTTTGTCTAAAATAATACTAGCAGGATCTGTAAGAAAATGTCACATCATCAATCATAACAGAAGTGACCCTCTTCAAGATTTAAGCATGCTGCATATTCTCCTCTGGTATATTATAAAGAGCAAGTTTTAGCCAAGCCTAATCCGTTGTCCCTACCCCAACAAGTTTCATACTGGTTTCAACCTCTTCGATACATTATGAACACCACAAAACTCTTCAGTCCCAACTGGACTTTCTCCCTCCCTGCTTCCCTCCCTCCCTCTCCTATTTTGACTAGTTATACTTCTATATATACATAGGTTTTCACTGAAACATCTCGTGTCATCTCTGGTTTCCCAAGTGTCCCAGTTTTGGCTCTAATCTCACTGCCACTTAAATTGGCTATTTGAAGACCGTCCAACAAAGGCAGAACTAAATATTTCAAAATCTCCCTGAATTTCTCCTGTTAGAAAGACATCTCACCAGGTTTATTTCCAAGCCGGGAATAAAATATGCAGGCAGTTGCTTGAACCAGAGGTGACCCTTATTTCCAAGAGTGCATTATACAGAATTAGCTATCGGAGGTGGCTGTGTCAAATCTTCCCTGGAAGCCCTTTATACAGAGAAACCTTGCTTTTGTTCCTTGAAAGTGCCCCCTTTAGGAGTTCTGAGAAAGTGCACCTAGCTGGTGAACAGAAAGGGAGCGCTCTACAGTCATTGTTGATTGAGATGGTAATCTCTTCAGGGAAAGGATCTTTTCTTATTTAATCAAGGAAACCTCTGGTTAAGCTTAGACAGAAAGGAATGTTTACCAGATCAGATTGGTGCTTCTCCCTGCATTTTAATCTTTTTGTTGAGACCATTCTAATTGTAATTTCTCACCTTTTGCCCTGACTATGGCAGGAAGATTGTATGGTGGGAGGAAGATTTCCTTCCTATACTCCCTATAATGTTAAATAGTACAAAATTAAAATATCTGATATGGCATCAACATAATAAGAATTTCTATACTGTATTTCAGTTCCAGGACCAGATTGCTTGGAGAAAACCTTAATACAAACTATGTTGTAATGTTGCTTCATTTTATTAGATGTTTCCAGTAGAATGGCAAAGTAGAATTGTAGACCTGCAAGTGTTAGAAGCATTCATACATCTCCCTTAGCATCTGGTTGCAGCCTAAGGCATTTTCATGAATTGATGAATTATAAGAGAGCTGGGAACATGCAATTCACTTGCATTTTATTTGCCTGATCACAGGATTAGGATCTGGGGTACTGAAGGCTAGATGATGCTGATTGAGAGAATGAATGAAAAGTAAGCTTGAAAATATAACATAACATGTAAGGGGGGGGGGGGGGAAGCACATCCCTGTTATCATACTGGCTGAAACAATGATTAGGTCTAATCAGTTGGATCAGTGGAAATGGATAAAATAATAAAACTGGGTCTTACTTGAGTCTGACATCAAGTGAATTTTTGAATTCCAGTTCTAGCATATTGTATAAAAAGCTCTGTATTTAAATGCCTACATTCATCATGAAACTTCTCCGAAGTATTATTGGCTTCCTGATCCCTTCTCCTACAGAAAAGATTGCCCATCACTGTTAGAAGCAGCAAAGATGTAATGAGATGGACACTTCAGGAACTTGCACATTTTTATGTTAAATATTGGGGCATCTTAAAAACAGAGTATGGATAGAAATAAAGAACTTCTTAAAAAAAAAAAAAACATGTCCAAAGACTATTCTCTTTCAGCCCAAGAGTTCAGAACATGGAATCATGGATTTAAATTACACAGTAATTTCCAAAAGTTCCAACTGAATGTTAGGAAAATCTTCCTAACAATAACAGCAGTTTGACAGTGAGACCAGTTACGAAGGTTCCCCTTTACTGAATATCTTTAGATGGTAAGTAGACAGGTATCTATCAGGGATACCTTAAAATGGATTCCTGCACTAAGCAGCAGGTTGGACTCAATACCTTAAATGGCCTCTTCCAACTCAAGTTCTCTGTGTTGGGAAGTTCAAGAAGATTCTCTCCAGTTTCCCCATTCTATCCCCATTGTGTGTATTGGATCTAAGGGTATCAACCATAGTACAGATTGGCTCAGAATGAGAACTAACCCCAGCAGAAATGGAGGTCTCAAACTGTAAATTCAGACTCTGTGCATAAGAGCATAAAAGTAAAAGGACAAAAGTCTATTTAATGCAAAATTCTGTTCACAAGGTGGCTAACCTGAAACCAATGGAAAGCTGCCCCCCTCCTAGCCAGGAGTACAATAGCCCATTCCTACTCTGTTCCCTAGCAATGTTGAGCTGATGTTTACTCCTTCTGATATTACAGACAATGTGTAGCAATTCAGTATGCGTTCACTGCCTTGTCATAGACAATCAAAGTGGAGATTAATTGCACTTATTCAAATTTGTGTTGGCATGATATAGGACACACACACTACAAATATAAGGCTCTTTTGAACTGCTAAGCTCACCAAAGACTAGAGTCTGCAATCATATTCACTAGGTCTCACAGCCCTTTTATATACCAGGGCAGTGCTGTTTAGCTTGTTCCCATGATGCTGTGGGGCTTCTTGCAGGCTTTGTATTTAATTTCAGAAAACAATCAGCTGAGTTCCTGCTCTATAGGGGAAAAAAAAAATGAAGGCAATTCTGAAGTAGGTACACTGGAATTGTGGTGAGGGAGATTTTCCAGAGATAGGAACTCCCATCTCATCCTGCCTCCTGACATTCCACGCTCCTTCCTGAAGTGAAGGTGCCACAGCAGCTTAAAAGCATTCCTGCATTTGTCTCTGGCCACTTTGACAAGCAGCTTTGTCACCTCTGCATATAGCAGCCCACTGCTGTTGCTTATTTTTTCCTTGTTGTGAACAGCAAACAGGGGATAACTAAGGAGTTGGGGGGGGGACCAAATGAAGGGGGTGGAGTGATAGCCAGATGTTATTTTTAGTGCTTTCACATCAGCAAAGTTGAGAGAGTTTTGGCTTGCTCAAGGAAGGGCAAGTGAGAACCTTTGCTCAATGCTTCACACAGTAGTGCAATTCTGGGACATTAGTAGTGTTAATATGGACAGGGCTTTGAAAATAACTTCCATTGAATTCAATAGAATGCACTTCAAGATATGTTTAGGGCAGGACTTTATCCCCACAGAAATGGGGGTGAAGTGGGTCACACTTATATCCACCAATCCAATTTCAGTTGGATATTGTTGTTTCTGGTTGTCCATAGTGAAGACAAGATGAGGTTGGAATACTTCTTTGGGAAGATACTACAGCTCAAGGTGCTTCACAGACTATCAGCTTTACCTTGGTTCTAGCTCAGAATCAACTTCAGGAATTTGAAGCTTCATGTCTCCCTTTAACTATTATGAGATAGCTAACAAATAGCTATAGTTTCTTGACCTTGTGACAGTATTTAATGAAATTGGAATAATCACTAATGGATTATGAGTAAATGAAGCTTCACAATTTTGCACACAGGTAAGTGCTATGTCTGTGTGTAATGTTCAAATGTTGATCTTTTTAAAAAAAAGATAATTGAATTCATTTTGTAGTTTACATAAAAATGCTTTAGTATGCTAACATAGTGAATGGCCTGCCAAATTAGACATACTGTGGTGTAAGTGTCTGCAAGAGGTTATTTATGTATGTATTTCATTATTTATGGAACAAGAGGAAACAGATTTATGCCTTTCTGTGGATTATTGGGTAGGGATGCCATATCTGATTTCAGCAGGGAACAGTAACTGTCTGCTTTGCCTGGGCTCAAAAACTAAGTGGGGTCAAATCTGGTTAGTACTTAGATCGGAGACCTCCATATAATACCATGACTGTTGCCTAGACTGGGAAAACAAAAAACCTCCCAGAAAAAGGCAGCAACAAACTACTTTAGTACTGTTGCCAAGAAAATTGGATAGATGTGACTGTGAAGTCACGAGAAACTGAACTTTATTTGAAGACTTTACTTTCCTATACCTGGACTGCAAAAATCTGAAGTACCAATAGATGGTACTGCAAAGAGGTCTTCAGCATAATTTTGGTACCATCTAGTGAGTTGCTGGATATTTGCATTTCTAGATACGGTAGCCCTAATTTGGTGGCATTTCTTATCAACGTGACTGAAATTTGAGCAAGCAGAATCAACAACTTCCATTCTCTGTCTTTAAAATTACAGATCTTTTAGCACTGCATTGATAAAGTGCCATGCCAGCTGCTTCTCTGGCTGAACACAATGCTGTGAAAATAGTTTGTCCCAGTATATCTAGTCAACAAACAAAAGTATGTGCTTACATATGAGTGGTGTGCATCAGAGCAGATGTTCAATATATCTGTCTAAAAATACAGATAGTTAAATCTTGGAAGTGTCAGATTAGATCAAGGAAATTATTTGTGCATTGCTTTAATTTCTGTTGCCGCTGGCCTGAAAGTGAGCTCTCTTAAATGCCTCTGATTTTTAGCTTAATTAAAAATGTAGCCTTGAAATTCTTATTTGTCCTCCCCCTCCTTATCACTTTTGATTGTTTTACATGGTAAGTCCTTTTAATTTTTAAAAAAGTAACCACAGTGGAACTGACCTATACCTTTTCTCTACTTCTTTTATCTTATCAACATTCCTTTGGGTAGGAGCTGGCTTTCTGGTGTGCACCTGCTCGGTGAAATTCAACTCTCTGATTTATAATTGGGGATGCTTGTTTGCATTTCAACCTGAAAATCCATGCTTAACTCCCACATGCAACTATGTAATGAAAACCAATTTTAAAACAAAACAAAGCCAACATTATAGAGCGTGATTCAAAGTACTGAACATCTGAACTGTTTTTGTTCATTACTGCGCCAGTTTGTACATAGTATGTGATATATGATAGTGACAAGTCCTCAATAAAATGCAGCCAAGTTTTATTATGACTATGTGGCTTAATATTTTGCACATAGTGACAGGGAACACGGCAAAGTGGAGTTGCACAAATGGTCTGTCTTTGACCCAAGCTGCAGACATTCTTTTTAACAGGGCAATGATAATCAACCCAGCCATTTTAATAGATATGTGATTTTTCTTTAGGAATACTTATATTTGTGACAATTTACTAACTAAATAACTGAGAATCATTATATAGCGAACACATTTAGAAACTCCTTGTACTTCTGACAGAGTTACACTGTGGTTTGCATATACCATGGCAGAAATGTTGGATCCAAGTCTCCAAGTCATCAAACTCTTACCATCCAATCCAATTTCAGGATGGGACAGATGAAGATGTTGTTAGTAATTTGATAATTATGTAATGAATTTATTCCCTCACCTTCTTTTTGTGGGGAGCTATGGGGGAAAAAAAACACAAATGTTGCAGGAGTTTCCCCCCCCCCTTAAGTGGGTCTCCTTTAAAGGAGAAAAGTTGACTATGTAAGGGGTTTTGGGGCAACATTTATTTATTTATTTTATTTATTTACAGGACTTATTTGGCCACCTATCTCATATGATGACTCTAGGTAGCTCACAACAATCCATAAAAATCATAGTTAAAAATAAAAGTACCCTTCCCTCCAGGTGCCAGACCAATCATCCTCATTGCTCAAGCCCCATCCTAGCCCAATGCTTGGGGGAAGAGCCAGGGTTTTATAGCACTCCAGAAGTCTAAAAGGGTGGGACCCCTCACAACTGGCACACAAGATGGATTTGTGTAAAGGCCCCCTTGGCCATGGCTGCCGCCTGCTCTTCCAGCTGCTCTTCCAGAGTCAAAGAGGTCAAATCTCCTGATCCTGGAGGGCCAAAAAACCTACAACCACCCCATCATGCTAGGTTGAGTTGCAGCCAGTGTCTCCCTATCCAGGCCTTTACAGCTTCCAGGCACTGAGCCAGCACCTGCACAGCATCACCTGTCCCACATAGGGTAGAGATGTATAATTAGATATCATCAGTATATTGATGATACTGAGCCCCATGCTGGCAGATGACCTCACCCAGTGGCTTCATATAGATCTTAAATAAGAGAGGAGAGAAACCTGAGCCCCAAGGCACTCCACATACTAGGGGCCTAGGGGTGGATCTCTCCTCCCCCACTAGCACTGACTGGTGCCAGCCATGGAGAAAGGAGAACCACTGAAAAACAGTGCCTCCCGCCCCCAGTCCAGCAAGATACCATGGCTGATGGTATCAAAAGCCATTGAGAGATCCAGAAGAACCAGGATGGACACACCAAACCCCTCATAAGGTAATCTAAAAGGCTAACTGATGCTGTGTCGGTACTATAGCCCAGCCTGAATCCTGACTGAAAAAGGTCCAATCCATGAAATCACAAATATACCTTTGGTTCAGTCCCTGTAAATATTTTGCAATTGTTTCTGATTTTTCTTTTTTTATATGATTGATGAATATATTAAGGAGTGAACAACCATATCGGCATACTTCCTTACATGCTTAATTTTAAATAATAATGACCCACATAACATATAGAAGCCAGTATCTGAATGCACAGGCAGCACATGCTATGATACTGGGTCTACTTCCTACTTTGAAGAACTTGCTATGAGCAGCTACTCTTAAAATATTGAATTTATATTCAAAACTAAGTCCCAATGATTTCAAGGGAGGGTTACTTGTAGGCAAGTATGCAAGTTCTGCAGCCTTACATACTTCCCTACAGTATGTAAGGCTGCAAACTATAAATATTCAAGGGAAAGTCATATGGGGAAAACAAACAAATTGTTCTCATACTTTTTGCTTCATCCAGGGAGGATAAAAATGAATAATCTATTATCACCTAAAATCTAGGATATTTTAAAAGCTTTTTCTTGAGCAGAGACCTTATGAATCTCCAAAGAGTTTTCCTTTGAACGCTCTTATAAATCCAAATATTGGCGTTTGCTGAATTGAACATGGCTTGTCTACAAACTTTATTTATCAAACATTACCCTTTTTTATTCACTTGTTTGGAATTTTATTCACTTGTTTTGAATAATTGGATTTGCAGTTGTTTGCCAAGATGGTGCCATTTTGCAAATGTGCCGAGGAAAATACAATTTGCTCCAGTGTTCCATTATAATGTTTACATTGTCTCTTTTCAAAATAAATTTTATTGGCTTTTATTTTATTCATCCACAAACTGTGCTGCTTAGACTTGGCACCAATTGATGTCCCTTATTGCAAGCTATTTCAACTGCATAGTGATGAGGCTTATGCAGATTATTTTCAGTGGTGGTACACTGAATTCAGCGGTGGACCAAACTCATTCTGTTAATCATTAGAATATTGGCAGAATAGGTCTATTAAGTATGATGAACTATCAACAATGCTACATATTCAGCTATTGTAGATACTGGGGTTGCCTTTTAATCCTCTTCTGCATTTAGATGTGCAAATGGTATCAGTAGGTGGGATTGCACTGTATTAGCTTAGGATAGGATGCAAGCTGTAACATTTCTTAGAGAGGAATGACCTAGTTACAATTATCTAAGCCTTACTCTTATCTATTATTAATGCATTCTTCTTTTTTAAAGGAACAAGCAGCTGGCTTAAAATATATATTTATTTTCATTTCTATTGTGGTCTTAAAAAAAAAAGCAACGAAGTTTTAAACACTAAGATAAAAGCAAGCAATACTTCTACATTGGAAGATACACACTGTTTTCTCTTATTCCTGGTAGCCAGAAGTAAGTTGGGTGGGACTAATTTTTCTATTAAAAAAACCTGGAAATTCCTAGTTCTGCTTTCTTTTCCTTTTACAAATTTAGAGATTCTGAACATATGCAAAGGGATAATTCATTTTATTTGTTCCCCACTAAAAATCAGCAGGGAATCTCACCACCAACCTTTACTGATTTATAGCTGAATTTTCATAGCATGATCCCAAGGTTATTGGCTGGTGCACTGATTGACTCTGTGCTTAGGTATTGGCACTAAATAGTACGTTTTGATTGGCTGGCAGCTCTCTGCAAGCTCTATAGACTCTCAAGCATGTAACCATGTCCATATATGAAAAGATCTCAAAACAGTCAAAACAGCTTGGGCCAGCCTTAGGAGCGTTTTAAAAGGTTGGAAGGCAGGAGGGCTACTATAACCCTAAATTATAACTCTCTGAAATTGTACCTTTTTGGTTCACCCTCTAATATAACCTCCAGTATGCTTTCCTCTGGACTTCCCATAGAATTTATACGTTTTTCATGGCATATAGATACACATCTGTCTGAATAGCACAAAGATCTCATCAACTTCAGTACAAAAAAAGAACCAAGAAAATCTTTTGTTTGACTCTCTTATTCAGTAGCCTTAGGCAAGTCAATATTTTTTTTCTTTTCTTCCCACTCCACCACCCATAGGTACTGTTCTATTTTACAGAACTATTCTAACTCAAAATGATGTTAAGTCAAATGCTTCAAAAACATGGCAGCACTGCTAATTGTGACTGGTTTTATTCGATTTTTTTTTAAATCTCTAAACTATAGATCCCTAAAATTCCTTCTCTTCAACAAATGGAAGTTTACTTATTATGCCACTGTGATGGTAAACAGATAAAACGTTTTCCTGTTAATATCCATTCTTGGACAGAGTGTGATAGAGGAGAGTAAAATGCCTTTGCAAACTTCTTGGTTTTTTTTTTAAATAAAAGAAATATTTGCAGTTCTTTCCAAGGGAAAAAATATATAAATATATATCTGTAGATACCTTAAAATAGTGTCTTTTTGAAAACAGGCATCTCTTTGCTCGATTTATTAATAATTTAGAAGCTACATTTAATGAGTCTAGCAAACATAGTACTTATTTAACACAATTACTCACAAAATACTTGTGGTATACGTAGATTTTCAAGGACATGAGTAAAATTTGTAGCTGTAAAAGTGTAATTTATAAAACTTACAAACAAGAGTAACTGCTGTCATAGCCACCATTTTATCTTCACAGAATGTGCCTAAAATGACATATTGTGATGATGGTAATCACTGTTAAGTGACAGGCTTTTTAAAAAAGGAAATAATGTTCCTCCATGTCACAGAAACTTTTCTTAAATGTCTCCTTGCTTTTGCCTATTAACAAATCCACATCGTTGCTAAACCATCTGAGAAGCGAAAACTGAAACTGAACATTATGTAATGTGTGACTGCTATGAAAAGCTGCAAAACTTTCTAATCAGTCAATTACAGCTTGAATTTCAAAATATAATGAAAATTCTACCTATGATATGAAGACAAAAGGAGACTATTACAACTTCAAACAATCTATGTTACTGAGGAAAAGTAACTTAATGTAGGACTCTGTTGGAAAACAAAAAAGAAAAAAAAACATGTACTTCCATGTACCAGTTGCATATTCCAGAGGTAAATTGCAAATCTATTTTGTATTATGCAAATCAGCTGGGGAATATTCTCACAGTCCAGACACTGCTAGTAAGAATCATTAAGTTCAAAGGGTCCCCTCATTTGCATAATTGCTTTTCTTTGTTGAAAACCCTGTGAAATATGAGAGATTCACAAAAAACTCCAAGAATGAAGTTTGCTGCCCAAGGCAGACAGATTGCATCACCTGGGACATTGTTTTCACAGTCATTGTATTTGGTAACATCAACATCCTCTTAAAAAGTAAAGCTAAACTTTCAGCCACTGTAAGCTTTTTGAAAATCTCAGGAGAAATTTGTTTTGACTTGGTTCTATTTCTGCTACCTGATGCCTAACGTCTATAAAGATGCAAATATCAAGAAAAATCTAGAGTATACCTTATTATCGAAATTCTCATGCACCTGCATTCTCACAAACATTCCAGATCTTCATGAGGATAAGGGATGTCAGATTTTAAGATAGTGCTTATATGTAAATGTATAGCTTTTATTAATCAAATAAACAGGAAAGTGACATGTAAAACAAAATGCTACTTGCTTAAATTCTGAGCAATTCTTCCTGGTATAAAATTGTTTATGTTATAGGATTAGGGTTTTTTGTTGTTCTCCTTCCTCCAAATGTTATTGTTCTCTTTCCTTCAAACTTTGTACAACCCAAGGCGTTTCATTTTTTACTCTAATAAATCTGCTTTAATTTTCATCATCATTATATTGTAGACTTTCTTCTGACATTGCAGTCCACACTATTGTTAAGGGGGACCATTTGAAAGACAAAAGAGAATTCACATAACTAAATTAAATTATCAATATTTTTAAACAATTTATTTAGAAATATATTTTATCATAGTGCAGAATACTGGGCAAATTATGAAATGTGCCTGCTCAGTCTCTTGTCAGTAGATCACTTTAAGTCCCTACTCATCTCTCTCTATCTCTCTCTCTCTCTTTAAGGGAACTTTATTTGTAAAGCAGTCAAGCCATCATACAGAGGACATTTTCTCTGACAGCCCTTCAAACAGTTTTCTGTAATATAGGACATGGTACCATTCTAGATATTGCAGTTTAGGTAAAAGCCGCAAGAAGAATGAGAGTCTGAAGAATCCTAAACTTTCTTTCTCTTGCTTTCAAAGGGCTGATTTGAGGATCAGATCTGAGGGATGACATTCCTTTCTGTAGACACCACCTTAACCTATTCTTTAAATCTCTCCTTGTATTAACAAACCCATTTTCTTCTATTCTATTTCTTTGCTGATTTGAGTAAGACCTGTTATTGGCATCTTCTACTATATATGTAGTAGAAGTCTAAACATAAAGATAAATGATTTGAGGGCAGTGATATGGATCAGTGAAGCTCCCTCTCTTCCAAGGTATATTTTATACAAGTTTACATTCTTTCTATCCCTTTAGCACAGCTGATGTGCCATCACCATTTTCAGGATATGAGCTTTAGAATGACACATTGAGATTGGAGTTTCATGGAGGATTTTGGATTCCCAAAAAGAAGGTCCCTGTTCTGGTCTAAGGCTTCCTTGAGTCCCTAAAAGATTCTGCTTTCAGCTCAGCCTGCATTCATCAAGCTACTGCCTCCAAATGTGTTGTACTTGAGTGTCCATTGTCTCCATCCTGCATGGTAGCCAGGTGATTAGATAAACATAAGTCCAATGTATTTGAACAGAATTGATTAGAGAAGGCTCAGCTAATTGTAGTAAAAATAAAAGTTCAATTCTGGAGTATAGAGTGACTATTCCTGAATATTTGACGGACACAGGAACATCTTTTGTTCCTTCCCTGCCACCTCCACCCTCTGCAAATTGTATGCAATGAACCAAGATGCAAAGTCATCAGAAGAGAGGCACAGAACCCCCCACCCCAAAAATTCAACCCATAAAAAACTAAAGCAAAGAATGCACCTGAACACATTTTAATACCCAAACAATATCCAGCTCTTAAATGGCAATTGAATAGGGCTCAAGGAGGACAAATGGTAGCCTGGGGGCCACAGAACATGAATTGCCCACTTCTACTTTAGGTATAAAATAAGAGTATACTTATTTGAAATTAAATAAATTAAATTCCTTATCAATCCAGTAAGGTCCAAAGAAAGTAGCTGTTAAATGAAGGACTATGGTCTTGTTCTTAAATTCCTGATCTCATCTGTGTCACCAAGTAGGTGTGTATGTGATTTCTCAAGGATACCTGCATTCAATCCATTGCAAATGTGTATGCAAATATGTATGTAGCTTAAAATTTGGGACAAACCCTTTCTAATGTGAGCAATATATTGAGTTGGACAAGTAAGAATATATGGTTTTACCAGCTCTTGTGATGTCCTTGCAGAAAACAAGCAAACAACCCACCGGCAACCATTTTTATCAAACAGAGCACCTACAGCAATAGCAACAAGACAGAGAAGAAAGAAGGCATCTTCTCCTTTTAGATAATTGTAGTTTACACACATTTTCCCCCCTAGCTGGCACATTAAGGAGCTAACATGAAAAAGGTAAATAATTATTTTTGTAACATATGATCTGTGTTCTGAAAAAAATCATCTCCAAGTGTAAACAGTCACTGTTTATATAATATGCTCTTTTGAATGAGTAGGGTTGCTCATGAGTAAAACAATTTTTTAAACTTATGTTTAAATGGAGATTACTGTTTCCAGTTTTATTTCCATATAGGTCTCCTATTTTTGGTCAATTAAGGATTACAACATCATCAATAAGTCAATCTTCTCAACAAATGTGAGAATAGAAAATCCTTCACTAGTTCATTAGCTTTACTAGTTAAATTAATTAGTTTTACTACTTAAAGCAATTTTGCATTCCTTTGCTGCTCATGGTTCCAAAGTAACAACAATGCAATAACAACAACAACACTGGGAATTTAATTTAGAAAACTGACTTGTCATAGTTAGAAGAACTTACCATAAAGAACATTAGGTATTTTCATTGGAATAAAATGTCAAGATTCATGAGGATTTCAACCTAGCTATAATTTGTAGAGTTACACAGATGGGCTCACAACTTAAATCTACCACTTGATTTTACCCAGGAGTTGTAAATTCAGGTGACTGGCTGAATAAGGCTTATAGGAGACTGCCTGAATCAAACTTTTGTGTTTGAGTTTATGTGTGACTGGATCTAAATGGGAAAATGGGTTTTCTACATGGTGGCTCTTTCTACTCTTTTAAATATGTCTTTTTCTGTTGGCTAATTGCCTGGTGTGATAATTTCAAGCTAGCTACAAGTATTTTGTGACTAATGAATCTTGATCACTATATTAATTGGAGTCTGAGCAAGGAATGGTGAAAAGATTTAAAAAGTATTATCATTTAGACAAGGAACAGTGTTAAGTGTAAGGCACATAGCTTTCATGCAGAAAGTCCTAAGCTGAACCCGTGATCTGGCATCCCACTTGGTAGCACACTTGGGAAGATACTTGTTTAGTATTTTGAAGAGCCACTGCCAGATGGTGTGGAGATTGGTCTGAGCTAATATAAAGCTGATTTAAGTTGCTGCTGGAAAAAAACCTTGAAATGTGCTCCCTAGTTCTATGTAGTCAAGCATGTTTAAAATAAATAGATACTTAATTTTTATGACAGCTTCAGGCTGATAATGACTTGGAAACCAGGGCAAGGGGATAAGTTAGGCATGACACAAAATCATAAGAAGGTTTCAAATTTATATTAGGCATTTCAAATGTTTGCTATTTTCTATAAGGAAAAAAAATGCTTTTGATTTGAATTTATGGTTCCCATAAGATAGCATTCAGCCCTTCTACTAAATCATCGCTGGTGTGCTGAATCATATTTTAGCTTGGCATAGTTTCAGTGAATATTTTTACTATTACTGTCATCAGCTTCAGTGGACTCTGAATGAAATCATAATGATAGCATGGTTGTAAAGAAAGCAATCTAGGATGTTAGCTGCTTTCTCTTTTCTCTCTCCTTGTTTCTTGGAAAATGACTGGCTGAATCTGGGAAATCAGCACTAAGGATAATTTAAGAGAAATGTAGTATCAATGATTTATGGACTTCTATCAATGTATAAAACACTTTTGGAACAGACCTTTCACTTCATCATAATGCATATTTAAAGTCACCCACCAGAACTTAAAAGCTATCATTGTTCTTCTCTTTGGGGATCCAGCGTAATTAGAAAAATCCATCTGGAATATATTGTAGCCTGAAATTAGATGAAGGGGAACCTTAGGCGTATTTCACCTTGTTCTCAAATACTGTCTTGTTTTTTGAACCCAGAGAGACACTAACAGTCTGATCTTATGAAGGCAGTGCTGTTTCTCATCAGACACTGAAGAATCACACCTTCTTAAATTCAGATCAAATGTTGAATTAATATGGAATGTCCCTATAAGTATGCAATTAGTTTTGTTTTAAAAATCATCATGTACATTTATCATTCATTTGAATTCATTTGACACTTTTCAAAGGCCCTGATTCCCCTTTTGAGATCACAACATTATCCCCCCTCCACTGATTGGCTATTGTTTGAGGTCACATGCTGACTATAGGTTTGATCTAGCCTGAGATTAAAGGAGGGAATATAATTTCTTTATCTGATGATAGTCGTTGTAATTAAACAGAAGAACACTGAAATAGAAGGGAGCTTGTTTGTAGCTGCTTTTAGCCTTCATTAGATTGGCTGCCTATCCAGTTGCAAATATGGGGGACCTAGCAATGATGCCTGTGTGATATGTCATCATTTGTTCATGGAATACTAATCAGATCACTTACTTTGGGATTGGCAGATTGAAGGAAACAAACTGGTGTCCTGCATACACTGTACTGACCCTTCTTGCTCTGAAGCCAGAAAAGCAGTGAAAGACAGATGCTCCCTTTCCTATCTTTTTAATTTTTTTCCAGTCCAAAAGGATGTTGGAAGGGCATTCTGTAAAAGGACTCAGCAGCAGCTCTATTTGTCTGTCAGCAGCTTAACTTTCTAAGAACGGAACACAGAACTAAGAATGGACTCAAGAGATTTATGTGGCTCCTATGCTTATGTCATTTAGGAAACTACTGAAGACCTGATTGTTCTCCCAGGACTTGGGACAGGGTGACTGTGGAGCCCCCTTTGGTCCTTGGCTTCTCTCTCTCTCTCTCTCTCTCTCTCTCTCTCTCTCTCTCTCTCTCTCTCTCACACACACACACACACACACACACTAGGATACAGTATAAAAACACATAGACACACAACCTTCTTACTTTGTTACTCAGAAGAAATACAGAAAACAGACATGTCCTATGGCAACTGCCAGTAAAGGGGTTGGAAAGAATTCCAGAAGCCATTCTCTGAATATTTTTCCTACCTTGTTTTCTCATGGCAAAGAACAGGGACAGGAACAGATCTCTTAATCTGCTAAGTGGAATCTATAAGGAAACATTGAATGGGTTTCAAATATATATGGGGTGCCTTAAAGCAGCAGTCCTATGGAGTATGCTTCATCTCATGGCCTGGCCCATTTTGGTTTGGCTAGGAAAGCTGATCAAAAATTGTACAGCCTTGTTTCATTCAATCTTCACAAATGTAGATTATTACCTTTTTCATGGCAATATTCACAAAGGGAATAGATGGCTTTTTCATTGAAATAATACATCCTGATCAGACTGGATTTGTTCCAAAGAGATATATGAGAGACAACATTAAGACACACACTGAATGTTACCAATAAGATAAATCAAAACAACAAAAAAGTGAATGATCTTTCTTGATGCTGAAAAAGCCTCTGAGAGTTTAGAATGGACTTTTATGCCTGCAGTTTTGAAAAAGATGAGTTGTGGGCCTTTTTTTTTTTTTTAACATGGGTATAGGGTAGATATACAGAACGAAAAAACAAGATAATAGTAAATTGATCTCCATCACAACAATGCATCATGCTGAAGGGGGCAAGACAAAGATTGGCCCATCTCTCCTTATTTCTATTGGCATTAGAGCCATTCATGCTGAAAATGTCAGGAAAATAACATCCCAGGAATTGAATTAGCAACTCAAAAATACAAATTAAAAATGTGTATTTTTCCTGTTCCTGTACTGAGTTACCCAACTAAAATGGGTAGTTTGTTAATGAAATACATACAGTGATATGGGTTTGTTTCAGGTTAATGAATCAATAAAGATAAAACCCAAATGTTGACACAGAATTTAACAGAGAAAGAAAAGCAATACCTGCATCTCATAACAAGGTTGAACATAACAAAAAAAGGTCAAGTACTTAGAAAACTACCTGTCAAAAAAAGAATAAGGATTTGTTTAGAAATAATTATGATTTGATTTGTCATGGTTTGGAAGAATTGACGTTGTAAAAATGAATATTTTACCAAGACTTAACTTTCTTTTCCAGATGATTCCAATACATATTAAAAATAAGTTGTTACTGTAAGTGATTGGCATAGACAAGTAATGAATTACACACAGTCTAATAAAAGACCAAGGATTAAATTCAGATTTTATAGATTTGGAAGAGTGAGGAGATTTGGCAGCACTAAACTTTAAATGTTATTATTATGCCAGTTGCTTAATATGGATTGTAGAGTATTTATATTACTTTATGGCCAAGCTACCTCTTTTGAGGCCCTTACTTCATAATATTCCAGTTCACCTGACTCATTTCAGTATCTTCAGGTCAGTAGGATAAAATTAAAATAATTGCAGAAAGAAGGAGGAACACTTAGAGAGTTGATTGAATTTTAAAATTTCACAACATTTTACATCGAATATCTGCTGGGCCTTATTTATCAACTGTTGGTGAAGTATGACACAAAAGCCAAACAAATGGATGCAGAATTTAAATGCAGTAATAGATATGCAACAATGGGAATTTCAATGGAAGACAAATATTAAATTTACCCAGAATATTATACTTAGAGAACATTGGTATGTTTTATAGTTGGTATATTACTCCAGGCCTGATTGCTAAAATAGATCATTCATTCTTTAAAAATCATTGGGAATGTGAAGAGCAATGTTGTAAAGTTAAACAGTTTGGGAAAATGATTCGTACCAGAATGAAATACATCTTAAAACTTCAGTTCCCATTTCAACCTGTAATATTTTTATTAAAATTTACTAAACCATATATTCCTTCAAAGTATGCTAAATTAGCTTTGTACATCTTAACTGCTATAGAGATACTGCAGTGTATACCGTTTATTGGAAAGGACATTTCATTCCCTCTATGAAAAAATGACTAACCAGGTTGTGGGAGTACACTGCCGTGTTCAAGATAGCTTTGTATCTTAAAAGTAAAACTGACACAGAATTTAATTCAAATTTTAAACTATTTCTAGATTATAACTTAATACCACATCTAAAATTTGGATTTCTCTGTGAATGAGATCTATATTTCAATTTTATAGGATTTCGATATTAGAACAGACATTTAGTAATATATTTAGAATTTACTGTAGTTCTTAATTTTATTCTGTGGCAAATACTGTGCTAACCACGGTTCCTGATATTTATGCTTTGTTTAGAGCTTAATAGCAATTTTCAGGCTTTCAAAACTATATGATATATTCAGCTATTCACAATCAATTAATGATATCCTGGAAAATCATAACCTCTATGACATCTGTAAACCTCTTGTTTGTTCATATGCATTTTACTCTTTCATTCCTTTTCTTTGCCTATTTATATACTTTCTTGAAATATGTGTGTGTGTGTGTTTATGTGTAGATATGTATGTGTACCTATATATATAAAGGTATTGATCATTTTTACACATAATGTAAAGGAATAATAATCAAATGTGTTACCAGACTTTTAAACCCTTACCCTAACACTAAAGGATCAGTGTTACAATAATATCCTTGGACAGTAATTCCCAAAAGAATTTGTCTTTTTTATGTGATGCTGTTCTTAGTGTTGTTTTGGAAGTGTCATTTTAATATATATCAAACTCCACAATACACTCCACTAGGGTAAGTTGGTTGTATTTCCCTCCCCCTTTGTTTTCTTACCTTTGCCTTGGCAAGCTGATGAGTGGCTGTTTATGACACCTCTTACTTAGGCTAAAGAGCTTATGAACAATTTTCTGTGCCTTAAGGAATAGTTGTTTCATGCTGGATTCCAGTTGCTCATAGCGATGCTGGAAATTTGAATCCATTGTCCACAAGTGCATAATGGCAGATGTGTTGAGGAAATAGTTCATGGGCAGCCTTTTCATAAAGAACTTGAATTCATCTGCAAAATGGCAAAATTCAATATTCTTTTAAGTCATACTTCTGGGATCCTTTGTGTAGCCAAAAACAAATAAACAAACAAAACACCTCCCTTTTATGCCCATTTTTATCCCTTTAATTTGTCACTATCATGGATGTATATACAATACTGCTAATTTTGTCTGTATTAAGTTTTAATGCAGCATGAATTTTCCAGATGTACACATGTACACAAGCCAAATTTTCACTGTTGCATGTCTGATATACTGAAAATTAACTCATTGCAAGAATCCCTCAAGTTATTTTTAATTAAACTTGTAATCCTATGTATACTTATATTTGATAACATATAGCCAGTAAAATCAGGAAGTTTTGATGCATCACAGCAGTTAAGGAAAAAGTGGGTGGCAGTGGGAGTGGCATTTGGCCCATGCAAGATAGGTTCTCACTGTTCAAAGACTGTCAAAGTTACTGTACTCTAACAAAATGCACATGTGTTCTTGGAGTAATGTTACATTTGAGCAAGAAAGGAAGATTTTTACTTTTCAGTTAAAGCAGGGATAGAAATATTTCCTCAGATGAATGATGATTTCATGAAGTTCCTCCTTTCATGAACCCATCTAACATGAAGAATTTGAAGTAGTGCTTCCAATGTTTTGGTTAACTACCATAGTTATAAATATTTATCTGTATTTCAACAGATAAAGTGGAAGTTAGTTCGAGGCTGTGAACAGAAGTTTTATATTTCCTCTTTCTCTGAATACAGAGAAAGCACTTGTGATTGAGGCTTGCAATGCATAGTCTCATACTAGCAAACCACGAGGTTTTTGTTATGCCCAAACAGAGCCACGGCAGGATGTTTGCTCCATACTTCTTTCTGAATTCTTAAGTCTACAATCCTCTTTATAAAAATCCATGTTTAAATTATTTGAACAGCGGAAGACCATATGGAGCAGAGATGGCAGAATGAGCCACTCTAGGGAGCAAAAACTGTGTGTAATGCTGAATTTTACAAGAACAGAGATCAGGAGGAAGCAATTGTTAACAACCGTTTCTACGATATGCTGCTAAAGCATGAAAAATATCTGGGACATCACTCCAGCACATAATGTAACAGGATTTAAAGATCTGATCTGCACTAGACATAACTATAATTTAAGAAATATAATTTCCATTTGGACTAGAAGTATTGGAAATAGATGTTTTCTAATTAGAAGAATTTTCTTAATGCAGGTAAAATGGAGAAGGGCTCTCTTGCATTTAACAATTGATAGTAAACTCAGGTCTCTGTAAAATATACTTTACATTGCCGCAGCATATATAAGCATTTTAAAGGATTGTCTAGGCAGCAAGTTAAATGGTCTTTGTTTGTCAGTTCTGACAACATTCAGAGTCCTCCAGTGACATTTTTTCTGCCTTATTATCATAGCCAGTTGCTGCTTTCACAAACTGTGCATGAATATCTGATGAATAAACACTATCAGCAGGGGGAAGAAAAAAAAAAAGGAAAAATATTCTATTATAATTTTCATTTTTATCCCCAACCCTGTCAGTCAGAGCATCAAATTGCACTAAAAAACTTTATACATGAGGTGCAATGAAGTGTTGCACTCACGTTCCCATTCAGGACTCCTGCCAGCTACAAATGACCTTTCACAAGTTACATAATCATTTTCTCTTTCTCTGTTTTCCCTCTCCTTCTTTTCAGAGATCCATTAAGTTTCTTAAGGGAATGTTTCTTATGCAGCTCTTCAAGTTCTTAGGTTTCTGCAAATACCCATCTATATCTCTACTGTTTTTCAGTAATACCATTTGGTTTGAATTCTCTCTGCAATCACTTCCAGCATGCTGCTAGAGGAGAATAATACACAAACAATGTATTTTAAGTGTGGGGCTGAAGGGAAAAGTATAACTTAATTTATAAAGGCATATCTAAAAAAAGAACAACGTTATTGCCATCAACAAGATTTGTGCAGATTCAGCATTTTCCCTGGACGTTACTGATTTGAGAAACAGTCATTGGCCAGGATCCAGTGGTATACTTTGAGTATGTAAGGCCACACACACATCATAGTCACACATACTATACATAATTTCTGAAATCCCTCTTAAACCATATTCAGGCAATTTCTCTGCATGGATATAGGTGGGAAAGTGAATGGGATCCTCTGTATATCTTTGTGTGTTAAGGATAAAGGTTTGTTTGTTTGTTTCAAATGGAAACACTTATACATTATCCTACAAGGAGGAATCCTGACTAGGTTTATAGGTGTTTTTTGGGCCGGGGGGGCGGACGGGTGTGCCTTTGAATCAGTGTTGACTCCTGGTGACTGCCGGGACAAGTCCTTGCTGGCTTTGTGCCTAAGGCAGGACTAGAACTCATAGTTTCCCAGTTTCTAGCCTAATGCCTTAACTACTACACTAAACTGGCTGTTAGATTAGGCACTCCCTTGCAAATGTTATAGGTTCAGAGGTATGAATGGAGGTATTAAGGGTGAGGTTTATAGACACACCTTTGTCTTTCCTATTCTCAACGCGTGTGCAGCCTGGGCAGAGTTTTAGCATCAAATGGGATAGATCAAAGAGAGAGCAGCTGTTCAGGTCAATACAAAGGGCTTGGACTGTAAATAAATGTTGATTGATTTGATTGAGAGCAAATTTGGCTGATGAACTGAAACTATTAGATTGAAGCTTTAGGCAGGTTCCTGTGTATCAGTAGTGTGGATTCTTCACTCTGGAACTATAAAATTAAGTGTTGGTAGCCAGGCCATCAGATAACAGTGTTACCCTTCTGATAAGGGTAATCTGAGAATAAAAATCATTACTGCTAAGATCTTAAATGTTAAAGTTCTCAAGACAAATACAACACATATTCCAAACTTATTAAAATACAGGGCATGGCTACTATATGTGCACCACATCGTTGCAAAAGATCTCTCTATCTCAGAGTTTGTTAGTCACTTATGACCACATGTAAAGTCACAAAACATATATGAACGTGGATATTCAGTTTAACATCTGACCAAATTACCCATAACATGGTACTACAGATCATGGATTAGATTTTTACTACATAATCTTAAATGGGCCCATTATATCAGCAAGCCCTAGAGATGCCAATCACTCTGATCTAATTGCATATGAACAACAATACCAACTTAGCTTGTATGTGGAGATCTGAAAGGGATCAGTTTTACCATAGATTCAGAGAGTTGGAAGGTACTTTGGCGGTCTTCAAGTCCAACCCCATCCTGGGGTAGAAGCCTCAGATCATCCCAGACAAATGGCTGTGCAACCTTTGCTTGAAAACCTCCAGTGATGGAACACCTATGACTCCAGGAGGAGGTTGTTCCACTGCTTATACCTCTTACGATCAGAATATTGCTCCCTATTTTGAATTTGAATCTCATTCTGTAAAGCTTCTATCCATTGGTTCTTCTCTGCACTCTTTTTAGTTCCTCAGCATCCTTCTTATATTGTGGCAACTGAAACTGAATACAGTATTCCAGTTGCAGTCTGACCAGTGCAGCCAGAGCAGAACTATCACTTCTCAGGATCTTTACATTTCACTTCTATTTATACAGACAAAGATTGCATTGGCTCTTTCAATAACTACAGAAAACTGTTGGATCATGTTTGATCTGTGGACACCCAGATCCTTCTCACAAGGCCTAGTGCCACTATGTACCGGATTCCTACCTCATTATTAACCAATTATTGTTCCTACCATTATTAACCAGACATGGAAATGGCAGCTCCTACTTATGCAGATTATAATTCAATAACTGAAAAACTAAATAGAAGAACTTCTAGATTGAAAAGGTGAACATTTAATGAATTTTTACTATTACACAAGGATACTAAATTGTAGTGTTATCAGGACCTAAAGACCTTCTTGGAAATAAATTCTGGTACCTCTTTATTTATAGTATGGGGTGTTAGCAAAGCATTTATTAGATGTTTGTTTTTCTCTTTGCCATCAAATAGAAAGCCATGCGGAAACAGTAGAATATATTGCTAAATGTTCCAAAACAGTTAGAATGAAGGTATATATTTAATCTAATTTTGGATTTAGAACAAAAGATTAAAGATTAAATGGAATCAACTAGATTTATTAGAAGTAAGTTACACTTACAAAAAACAAAATTTTATTAAACAGAAATACTTTGAAAAAAGCAGTAAGTCAGACAAATTGTTGGCTCACCAACTAAGTATGGAATAAGACAACAGAGCTATTCTATATGGGATGGAACCAAGCATGTTTTTTACAATGAATGAGATGATGGAGTAATTTGTTAACTGTTTTTCTAAATTATATAGTAAACAGGCATTTGGTCTGGAAAAGATTGAAGAACATTTGAATAATACATAATTTACAAAATTTACGGACAACAAAAAGAAGTATTTAATCAACCCATGACCAGAGACAACACTAAAGAGGCAATAAAAACCCCTAAAATTGAATAAAGCTCCAGGATCAAATGGCAATTCTGCAATACACTATAAGACTTTCCAGGAAATTCTGGCTAAACCTTTACTTTGAATACTGAATGAGATTCCAGAATGCAAAGAATTTGCTTTGTCATGGAAAGAAGCCCTTATGTATTTGATTTATAAAGAAGGAAAAGATCCAACTTGCCCAAAGTCATATAGGCCCATTTCTTTACTGAATGGAGATTATACATTTCTCACGGCAATACTTGCAGAGAGAATAAAATCAGAATGATACATCCTGATCAGACTGGATTCATTCTGAAGAGATATATGAGAGAAAACATTACACATATTGAATATAATCAATAAGATAAATCAAAACAACAATAAAAGGACTATGATCTTTCTTGATGCCAAAAAAAGCCTTTGAGAATTTAGAATGGACTTTCATGCTTGCAGTTTTGAAAAAGATAAGCTCAATTTTTTTCACAAAGTATTTTTTCCACATGGATCCATTTATAAAGAACAAAAAGCTAAACAGTTCTCAATCATAACAGTACACTATACTGAAGGGGATAAGACAATGCTGTCCCTTTTCTCCTTCTTTATTTTTTGTGGCACTGGGACCATTGGCAATGAAAATACATCAAGAAAATTAAATTTCAGGATTTAAACTAGCAATTCAAGAACATAAACTGAAATTATAAGCTTACCATGTTGTACGCACAGTAACTCGGCTAAAAGGCTCTTTAGTATTGTTAATGGAATATTTACAGAAAGATGGGTTTGTTTTGGGTGATCGGATCGATCAAGGCGAACTCACATGTTGACATGGAATCTAGCAGATGAAGAAAAGCAATACCTGCATCGAATAACAGGGTTCAATGCTTCCGCAAAAAAAGGTTAAAACCGAACTTAGGAATTTACTTGCAAAAAATAATAAGGATTTAGTTAGAAATAATTATTTACACAGCTAGAAAACTATAACAGCTGATGTTCCTATATATAAGAAATTAATCCAGTGGTGGTTAGGAAGAACTGCAGCCATCAAAATAAAGATTTTACCAAGCCTTAACTTTCTTTTCCAAATGTATTGAAAATAAAGTATTAAATGATTGGCATGAATTACACATGGTCCATTAAAAAAAAAAAAAAAAGATTTTATAGGATTTGAAAGAGAGAGTTGGATTGGTGGCTCCAAACTTTAAATTATACTATCACGCCAGTTGCTTAACATGGATAACCAAGTGGATTAGATCTCCTTGTGGACCAGCTACTTCTACAGAACAAGCAGGACTTCTAGGCAGTTTGTGTAAATATCTCTGGACTTACAACAAAAGAAAAAGGTTAGAACAGGTCATGCCTAATAAGTGTTGCACTGAGTATCTGGCATAAATGCAGGGGGGGGGAAAATAATAAGCCCTGACTTTGCCCCTCTTCTTTTGTTATTAAATGTTTATTTTTATGAAGAAGAAAGCAGAAAGAAATTTGATCCATGGAGAGAGAACAATTTATTAAGATCTAATTATTAATAAGATGAAGATAAAAAGTTTTGAGACTCTTTTTTAGATACATGATCATTATTATAGTAACTGACCAGCAAATTAAACAGTTGGCTTCATAAAAGAATAGAAGAACTGAGCACAAGAAGCCATGGCATAGGAAAATAAAATAAAAACATTATGTGGAAAAAACAGTAAAATGCCTAAAATCTCAAATGATTCTAAAACATCAACAAGAGTGCATATAGCAATTTACTACAATGCAGTGAGTGTAAGAAGAGTCTAGGCAATAGAAACACTGTCAAATTAATTAGTAAAAATGCTTTAAACATAGAATATGAAAGTTCTACCTACAAAATATTGAACGATTAAGTGAATATATATTTGTATGAGTTTATGTGAATTCTGTTGTATAATGTATATTGCCCAGTGACAAATCAAATATAACAGGATTAATAAAACCTAGATGCAATGAAAGAGACTTAAAAGAACAGAATTAAATTATGCATTAATAAAATGAGAGAAATTATTAAGAAAGTAGTTTCTGCATAGGGCAAAGGCAGCTTGTAGTGTGGGGATTCTGGTCTGACAGCAAGGAACAAATAAGAGTGTCCTCAGGACAAAAGGGACTTCTATTGATGGGAAAGGTATGGGGATGTAGTAGAAGTTACTGTGAAAAGGGCATCAAAGCAGCACATGGGCTATGGCCTCCGGGTCTTCCAGAGCACAGGAACAAAATTATTCTGCAAAAGGGAATGATTATATCTTCCCTCAATATTGCAGAGGGCAAGACATTAAAACAGGCTAATGAAAAAGCTCTACTGTGTGATGGGCAGAGGTTGTTGAATATATAATTTGCTTGCCTGAATAAATCATTTGCTGCCCATTCTGAGGGCCTAAAATACCCTGCTCTACCTGAAAAACTATGTTGAATACCCACTGCCAGATTGCACCTCTCATTTTTAGAAGCCCCAAGGGCTAGGAGATCATTCCTTGGGAAACCATACTGACAGAAATCACTCTAACTTTCCATGAGGAGGGGGAATTATCAAAAAGGATCGTGGTAGTGAGAAAATCACTGAAAAAAAGAAGCATAAGCCAGAAAAAGAGCCAACATAGAAGGGCCCTAAAATCCAGAGGAATCGGCTCAGTTCGTGAGCGAAGCGTTGCATCTGACATGCAGTGGAGTATAGAATAGCACTTTTAAGAACCTGAACTGTAGACTGTTGTATGCACATACTTGAGACCCTTATAACATTTGAGAAATAGATTTAACTTTAAAACGTCTTATGACAGTGGATATATTCTTGCCTCCTCTCGTATGAAAGAAGTGAGTATAAACTCTTCCTTCACAAAGACTTTGTTCACCAGACTGGTTTCAATATCTTCAAATAAATAACACAGTATCAAAATCAAATGAAATCAAATCCATCCATCCATCCATCCATCCATCCATCCATCCATCCATCCATCCATCCATCCATTCGACCCAGACCAATAAAACATATATTCTCTCAATGGAAACTGAACTAGCTTTGTACATGCTAATTGCTTCAAGCATACTATATGATTTTGACTGGAAAAGTAATCTGATCCCCTCCAGGGGTTCACAAACTTTTAAGCACCACTGTATGTATGTAGGTATGTAGGTATGCATTCATTCATTCATTCATTCATTCATTCATTCATTCATTCATTCATTCATTCATTCATTCATTGGTTTCTTCATTTAAGGTGTAAGTTGCATTATTGTGATTTTTGCCTCAGATACCCAAACATTTTATATTGCCATGCCTATTGGGGTGGGAGGAAATGGAACTACTACTAAAGATGTTGAGGCTCAGCCTTGGTCAAAGTCCAGAGAAACACCACAGAGAATTCCTCCCTTTCCATTTTTTTTCTCAATAAATGATACATGCAAGATAATTTTACATAATTCTCATCACAATATAAGGCCAGTAAGACCTTGGGGTAACTAACATTCTCTTTGTGTCTGAAAGTCTTTCCTACTGAAAGCTCAAATTGTATATCCTCTTCTTGCATTTCCTATTTTCCAGGCTTCGACTAGCAATCCCTCAAGCCAAATGTAACCCACCAGCCAAGTAAGGCAGCCAAGTCAAATCTTTATAAATATTCTGGTTTGGGTAATGGCAAAGAATTGGGACTGATCCATATCTGGCAGGCCCAAGGATTTGATTTGTGGACTGTATTTTGGCTTTCATATCATGAACTTGCAGGCCTGCTCTTCCCTGACTAAAGCAGGATTTATTCCTCCTTTTTTTTTTTTAACAATGTCTATAATTGCAACTGGAGAAATAATAGTTACAGACATCAAGGACTAGTATTACTGGGAAAATGAATTCCTAAACCCAGAGCTACTGAAAGTTTAACTGCAATAGAAACATTTTTTTCTAAGACCAAATGTGTTCAGCCTTAATATATTTTTACGTATTGTAACAAAGATTTAGAAATATGAACAGCTTTAAGAAATGCAGATTTCCATACTCCCAAAAGTCTATAAGAAAAGCAAAACATAGTGTAAAAAAAATGATTTTATATTAGTTTTTACCTTCCACTGAGATTTGTTGTTGCATTATTGAATTCATCAAATGACATCTGAGAGATATACATTTTGAAACAATGAAAAGGCATCAGCCTGAGATGGGCTTGCATATGTGTGTGTATGTGAATATTATCACATTAATTTTATAAATAGTTAAATCCATTCAACTTTAGTACCTGATTATCTGATTATTAGTAGATGGCTGTGTGCCGGATTTGATGGAGCAAAAATATGTTTATTAAATACACATAATTCTGTTTATAACATACTGATTTTCAGAATGCAATAGTTAATGGTGTACTATACTGTGAAAAGTTGGCCTGAGTTCACCAGGTTGAACATCAAAGGGGAGATAGACAGAGGTGATTTTATGTTACATAAACCTAGATGGGTGGGCTTAAATACTGCAACCACGACCTTATGTAATCACTATGGAGAGGAACAAGCAAGACTAGAGGGAGAAGCTGGACTATGATTATATTGCATGGTAGAGAACACATTTATTTATTTGATTTGATTTATATGGCCACCCATGTCACGACAGGGACTCTGGGTAGCAAAACTGTCTCAACAAATGATCTCCACTAAAACTGCTAATAGGTCTGGGGGAAAGTTGAGGATTTTCATTGTGATCAGAACTGGTGAGAATGTTGTACATTCCTGCTCCAATTTAGCTGGGGTATCCCACTTCAACATATATGTAAGTTGAGCATGAAGCACACTAATTACTTTCCTGTAAATTACATGGCTTGATTTAAGGGGGGGGGGGACTACGATTTTGTGGAGGAGTGTCAATTATTAGCCATTCCTCTTATGATTGTCTAATGTGATAAGCTTATCCTGCCAATTCACAATCCTTTGTACTTTTTCTACATCAGTGTAATTCAGAAATCACCAGGACCTACATTTTTTAGGTTTTTTGCCATCAATTTTTTTCTATAACTGTTCAGCAGATTTTAATTCATAATGAAAATATAACTAAAACAAAAGAGATACCATAGAATAGAATATACATGAGCAGGACCCTATTAGACCCGACATGTTTTTTTTTTTTTTTTTATGTCCTCCACTTTATTATAGTGTCATTGCAATATTGAAGCATAACACACCACAATTTGTGTGACTTTCATAAGCAGATTTGCCAGGTGCAGTGCTAGCAGGTGGCATCTAATGTTTTTAGTACTGAAAATGAGGTGATTAGATTATAGAACATGGATGGGTTTGCCTTCACATTGAAGATATTTAAATATTAGTTTGATGAAGGAATTACCTATCTTGCACCTGTTCACTTCAGTAAAATAGAAACACCTCCATGGGATGACAGGGGGAATGGCATAGTCATCCAAAAAGTGATGGTTTGGTGATATTTTTAATTGTTTATATTTCTTGTCAACACAGGAGAATTAATTACTGGAAGGCAAATTAACAACATAAGAAAATAGGGAAAACAATGATTAGGTTATGATTTCAGAGAATTTATTATTTTGTTTCAGAAGAAACCTTCCTTCCTTCCTTCCTTCCTTCCTTCCTTCCTTCCTTCCTTCCTTCCTTCCTTCCTTCCTTCCTTCCTTCCTTCCTTCCTTCCTTCCTTCCTTCCTTCCTTCCTTCTTCTCTCCCACTCTCTCTCTCCTGCCCTCCCTCCCTCCCTTGATCCAGGAAGAAATGGCATGAATCATTAATCTCAGTGATTAAAAGGTATCTTGAGAGCTACTGAATCTTCTCTAGATCTCTCAAAAGGAACTTTTGAAATGAGACCACAAATGAAGCTTGCTGTGCATAGGAATAAGAAGCTGCTCTTCAGTGAGTCAAGTGATCTGTTCTGCTCAGAATGCCATGAAACATAGTGAATAACCATAAAAAGTATTGAACAGGAGTTAATGCTTGAAATCAATGCTGCCTTCCAGCCCCTAGTGCTCAGCCCTGGTGCCAATTCTATGGATCCTTGGTGGCCCTGGCCTCCAGCTGGTGATGCTAGATGCCAGGTGGGTCTGTAATAAAACTGCTCTCATATATAATCTTATTCTGGATGAGGCATAATTATTCTAATTTGGCATGCATTACCGAGATTTGGATGGACCCAGAGGAGTTGCTTTTTTCTTGGACATGTGCTACTGAGTGAGACAATAGCTGTGAAGCCAGAGTGGGGAAGATGAGGCTGTTGTTATCTGGGAAGCCCTACCAGCTTTCAGAGGCACTATACCACAGATAACTGGATGTCAGACTCTATGGTTGAGTTTGTTGCTGCTGTACTGGCCTCTCTAGTGTCCACCAACATCCTTGCTGGAATTTCTGGATTTTGTACTATTTTAGTGGCGGAGTCTCCAAGACTGTTCTTGAAGATTTAATTTTAATCTTGACTCTGGAGCAATTCAGGAGTTCATGCCCACCATGGCAATCTTGGACCTACCCTAGATTATTGAGGGCCCAACTCTCACTGCTGGTCACATGTTAGATCTGATGTTTGTCTCAGGGCAATTGTGATGTAATCTGAAGGTGAAGAACATTACCATCAGCACTTTGTCATGGCCCTTGGTGCTGCTGTCTTCCCTGAGGGAGTTGAGGCCTATTATATTGGTCTGCCTCAGGTAACTAATGTACCTTGATGGGTTTCAAAGGGTGCTCGTCCCCCCACCCCACCCCAGGATCTGGTGGGCAGTTAAACCAAGGCCCTAAACACTGTCTTTATTAGACAGATGCTGAGGGCATCTGGATCAGATTTTTCATATGTAGTCTTTCCCTGTTTGTTGATCTCAGAGGTTTTCCAAGGAACTCTGGGAGATTAAATGAGAGAAGAGATGACTATAGCACCACTGGAGGAAGACAGAGTGAATCTGACCAAACATACATAAGAGCCCATATTAGGGATTACATTGTGGTCATAAGAGTGACAAAATATGCTTATTTTTCTACTCTTATCATATCTATAGGTAGCTGCCACCAACCCCATTCAAGGTGACCCATTATCTGTTAAGGAAGGAGTTGTCACAGGAATATCCTCAGGGGCACTGTGAGGAATATTCCAGGTACCTGCCAGATAAAGCGGCTCAGACTGGGCAAGTCCATGCAAGTTGACTGAAGCCATCTTGTCCTGTATTTGGGAGATTTGACCCTGTAACAAAAGAAAGTTGACAGGATCCTTGAAACTGTTTACCTCGCCACATGTCCTTTAGATCCAGGCTCCTCCTAGTTAATTAAGTCTTCCTGGGAGATTATGTGTAGTTGGGTCCATGTGATCATGAATGCATCCTTGAATGACAGAATAGTTCTGCTTTCCTTGAAGCAGGTATTGGTGCACCCCTCCTCAAGAAGTCATTCCTGGCCCCAACTGTTTTGGAGCAGTTTCTAACATTTCCATTTTAGAAAAGTTATTGAGAAACTGATCAGACTATAGCTGCAGAGGACCCTGGAGGAAGTGGACTATCTGGACCCTTTCCAGTTGGGTTTCAGTCCAGGACATAGTACAGAGATGGCACTGAACAGGCTTGTTGATGACCACTAGAGGTGCCAGAATGGAGATAATACAATTGTGTTAGTTGTTCTTGACTCAGCAACCTTCAATATCATTGATCATGATAACCTTCTGGATTGATGGAGATTATGGGTGGGAGGCATAGTATTGCTGTGGCTCTCTTCCTTTCTCCATGGCCAATTCATTGTTGACAGAGGAGAAGTCAAATTGCAGGGCAACACAGGGCTTGACACTCTCACCTTTCATATGCATGAAGCTGCAGTGTGAATAAGAAGCTGCTGCTTATTAACAATTGAAATTTTTACCCCAATTTGAAAAGTGATTCTGTCAACGTCTTCACTTAGTACCTGAAGCCTGTTGGGATCTGGATGTGGAAGAATGGCATTAAACTCAACCCTGACAAGACCAAGTAGCTGTGGGTTCCTGGTTGTTTCAATACCATATGTTTTCCATTGTTAGTCTGAATTAAGTTACACTCCCCCAAACAGAACTGGTACTAAATTTGGGAATCCTCTTGAACTCTGGTCTGTGGGCTTTTATCCAGATTCATCTGGTAACCTAATTACCTCCTGTTATGGACTGGGAATCACAAATACTCTTGCATTAGTCACCTTGCATATGGACTACTGCAATGCACTCTATATGAGGCTGTCCTAGAAGACCACTAGGAAGCTACATCTGGTCCAGAATGCAGCAACTAACCCTCTGTTACGAGAATTTATCAGTGGGCTTCCAGGTGCTATTCAAGATGCTTGTTACAACCTATAAAGTTCTTCATAGCATATGGTCTAGCTCTTGAACATCATTTCTGGCTGCCTCAGATCCAACAGAATGGGCATACTCTAGGTCCCATCTTCTAAAACAGTGTTATCTGAAGGTGTGCTTTCTGTTGCAGCATCTGCTTCTCAAGTAGTATCCCCCCAGAGACTTGCATAGCCCTGACTCTGCTGTCTTTTAAACAGGTTTTGAAGACCTGGCTTTTTCCTCAGGAACCAGAATAGGGGAACATGTACCTTCTGACTGAATTGTATTAATGTGTTAGGTATGTTGGTCCCTGAGTTACTGCCTTCTTTTAGTTGTGTTATTGCACTGGGTTTGTTTTTAACTTGTATACCTTCCAGAGCCATTATGAGTTATACATTTGATTTTTAAATAAATAACTAGGAGAGTAGTTCTTATCATTCACAGAATATCTCAAACTCCTCTTTGGTTTACTGACCAGATGAAAAGAAATTAAAATAATATTTCTCAATCTTGAAAATGTGAAGATTGTCCTTCATAAGGTGCTTTATGAGGAAGATCAGTCCAAGACTCACTCAATGGTGTTGTAACAGAATTATTTTCTACACCTATATACATTGTTTTAGATTCCTAGTGCCCTCTTCTTCCATCGCAACTTTTTTTCATAGATATGATATCTAACAATAAGGGGACAGGATGAGTCTTCTGAAGGTTCAAAAAATAATTATAGGACTCTCCACACTATACTGTTTCCACTCCCCAAGCCCTCACAAAACAGGGGGAAGCTGGCTTGTGATTCTTCTCACTTCCGCTGAGCTCAAAATGCTGATAACATACAAGGGATTCCCTTTCAGTGCTCACCCTCCAGATGATGAATGCTGGCTGTTAGGAAAGTGCAAAAAAAGTAACCCAAACAGCATATGGCCTCCTCATCTACTGCAGTTCTTGGAGCAATTAAAGTCCCCTCACTCTCACTCGACATAAAATTGTCTCATTCCATCCCCCCATACTGTTTTCAGTATGTATTTCTGTCTGGTCATCTGGGAAGAAAGGGAGGATGAAAGAAAGATATTTCAGCAGTAGTTACGATGGGAAACAAGCTACAAGGATACTATTTCTTCTTCTAAAGACTCCTGAGAATTGTGATGGTGCAATTATAGCATGTCAGCATTTTGAAATCAGATGGTTTCCCCAATAGCTGAAACTGTGTTTGCAAGTTGAGCAGAGAAAAGAATAGAGGGGATGAGGAAATAATACATCTGTATAGTACGTACAGATGGGTACCAAGAATAGGATATTGAAGTTCTGTGAGAGAGGAAAGTAACGGCTGCCTTAAATGCAGGGGCCAAGAGACAGAATGAAGTAAGCAGTCCTACCAATGGAGAACAAACTGCCCACAGCTCAGCAGAGCAACAGTATTGCGGGGGGGAGAATGAGAGAGACAGAGAGAGAGAGAAGACAGATTGCTCAGGTTTCAAACAAACTGCTACAAAAATAAATTGATTCCACTCTCCAAACCAGACAATGTCTGAAGCTACTTCTGAACTCCAAAATCCTCATGTGCCCTATAGCTAGCCAAAAGACCACAGAACAAAATTAAGACTATGTGGCTAGTGAACATCCTATAAGATTCCCTTAAAACCATTTTTATTAAACTGCCAATCTTGGAACCTTATTCTAAAATGCCTGGAAATATCAAAATCATCCTTGTGCACTGAGCAATAGGAAGGCTTTAATGAAAAAAGTCTGATAAAATCCAAATGGGCTATAAAAAGTAAGAGGAATGCAAAAAGTCTTCTACCTCTAAATCCTTTGATATAACATTCAGTCAATGGTTGTAGCAAACTGTCTTTCCTAGTAGAACTTCCTTTTGAATTTTCTTTATTGCCTTAAATCCCATCAGCTTAGTCAAGTGGTTTTCAGCAAGTGAGTGCTAATAATTCAGTCTCTGTGAAGAAGTGAAAAAATAAAGAATGCAATGGGAGAAAGAAGGAAGGAGATAGCCATAAAAATACAGATTCCCCAGTTGGATACATTGATACAGATTCACAGAATTAAATATGGAATTAAGTGGATTTAAAACAGTATTTCTGATGCTTGGTGCTGAGTTTTAGAAGAACTTCCCAATACCTACATATATCTGGTTGAAAATCAAATTTGCACAAAGGCTGAATGGCAGGAGAGCCATCAGATATTAATTAAACCTTATACAAGGTGAAAAGAAGGGCTTGGAGAGCACATGGAAAGCCAATATCAGTTCAAAGAATGTATTTTGATCATAGTTCTGAGCAAAAACAATGAAAAACACTTTCAGCATATACATGACTTTAAAGAAAAAACAGGGCACAAAAGAAAGGTGGTAATAATGGAAATATTCATCCATACAGTATCTTCATCCATATAGCAGTGAAAAAGAAATTATGAAAATCTCCCCATAGAAAAAACTATTTGCCTCACCTTCTGCTGTTGGGCTTTCTATGGGTTTAGCAATTGTAACATTTGGTATCACATCAATTTTGTCCTGAAATCAGGCTGCTGTGTAGGTTGATTTGCATATCTTCTTGAATAGATGCATTCCTATAACTTTTCCAGAGCTGCCTGATGAATCCTTCAAAAATGCAAGACCTTTCCTGATGCTGCAGAATTTCTGCTATAATTCACAAATGTTCAGATAATGTATTTCTCAGAACAGACTGTGACCTAACTAAATAAATGTAAGGGATCGGTGTATCATTTGCTCGCTGCCATGTTAGGACAATGGATCATATGGTCTCTCACTGGAGAGTGCTATTTGGCATTAGCAGAACAATTCAAGTTTAAGAAGGTATAAGGCCAGTTCTGAGCTTGGCCACTGTCTCCAAGATGCCCCTGATAGCAATCTACAATTAATCCTATCTCAAAACTGCTGCTGCAATTTCCACTCTGAAATAATAATAATAATAATAATAATAATAATAATAATAATAATAATAATAGTTGTTGTTGTTGTTGTTGTTGTTGTTTAATTTTAAAATGTGAGTATTGTAACAATGTTAAAGTGGGGATTTGTCATTCAGAATTCCGATTGCTCAATGCTATTACCTCTTGCTGACTTACACTGCCTTCAGCTTTCTATTCCCATTGTGATGCTTAATTCTAAGGGGGGGGGGGAGTATTTTTCAGAGTGATCTCCAAGGATAGCTTTTTTAATATTTTGAAAAGTTCATGGTTTCCTCAAATTTGCTGATATTTCTATCTTGCAGAGGTGTTACGTTTGGCTATCTAAGAAATGGCACTAAAAAAACTGAGATGGCTATTAAAATGTATGATACTTAGATGTACTGAGAAAGGGTATTAAATGTGTCAGTTTTCAAATACCTGAGAGTGTTATTTATCAAGTAGCATTTGGATGAAATGGCTTATCCCCCACCCCCCACTCTACTGTTTTTCTTTATTTTTTTTAATTTCCCTTCTAGAAAATTAAGTGCTTTAATTCATCCAGAATCCTTGAGACACTAATGAGGCATGCTAATTTAGGGTGAGCGGCATCAGTGTGGATTTTTTATCAAACAGCTGTTAATTTTGTAAGGGAAGTTACTAAATCCGAAGGCTACAAGATATGGCTGTATGTAGAAGATAACAATAAGAAGCAAGCAGATGGATTTGAGCAAACATTCTAAAAGAGCTCCAATTTCAGTTCACTGAAGTGGGAAAGAATAATTTGCATTTTTCAAAGGAATGGGGAAGACAGGGATTTAATTATACTAGAAAATGAGTTCCTGGTGAGAATGGGAGAAAGAAGGGCAAACTGATTTGAAAATTATTATCTGGCTTTTTCAGAGTTGGTGGTTGATTTCTATTTTTGTTATGCATATGGGTATGAATGATCAGTGTTTGGAGAAACGGTTTGTTTTTCCAACGTGCAAATTTCTAGTCCTCCCCCCCCCCCCCGCTTATAAGTCCAAGCCTCACATTTGGAATCCATCTGAAATTTCTTTCAAACTGTAACTAATATTACAAGTCTTAGCTCTATTTCCTGCCCTTTGGTTTAACTTCAAAAACCATCAACAAGCAAGCAGTTCAAACCTCTGGAAACCAATTAGATGACAAGGAAAACAAAAGGGAAGTAAATGGGGTAGTGTTCCCCTCTCCCCCACTTTTTTTTTCTTTTAATGTATTCAGCTATGATTTTTGGAAGGCAGGCAGGCAGGCAGGCAGGAAGGCAGGAAGGCAGGAAGGCAGGAAGGCAGGCAGGCAGGCAGGCAGGCAGGCAGGCAGGCAAGCAGGCAGGCAATCTTTCTACACTAAGCACAATTTAGACAATCAAGGGTTTGGTATATCTTTCCAGTCTTATGCACAACCATATGATTCATACTTACTCATCTGCCAACCTCTCAAACCGCTTTTAAAGTATAATATTAGTCAGCACCAATTCAGACAAAACTATGTAATCCATGTACTCTGGGAGCATACGTGTGGGAGATCTTGTGGCACAGCAATACGCATATGAGTGTGCTATTTGTGGAAACTGCTCCTTCCATGTAATTAATGGCTATTCATGCTATTGCTCAAATCATAACCATGGCACAAGCTTTCCTTACAGAGAGGTCCATCCATCCATCCATCCATCCATCCATCCATCCATCCATCCATCCATCCATCCATCTGCAGGAGGTGATACAAAAGTCAAGCAAAGAAAACTACATGGAAAATCAGTAGAGTTTCAACCTCATACATAGTCTCATGGACTGGCCCTGAACTTCACCAACCAATTTCTAACTTTATTTTTGTTCTATTTATCAGATGTCTGTTGTAGCTGCGACATATCATCTCTAGGAAAAAGAGAGAATAAATACACAATTTCAGATCAGTTTATTTCAGAATACGTATCTCAAAAAAAGTACTTAGATCAGACTTACCAAATTTGGAACCAACCAGATAAGCTCAGTTACAATTCTCATCATTTCCAGATAAGGTGGTCATTGGCTTATTGGTTGGGGATGATGGAGTTGTAATCCATCTCATCTGGTTGGTGTGTGCATGAGAAAGACTGATTTAAGTTCCTCTCATTTATGCAAGTGATGCTACCCAGGGAACACTTTACATTTTTTTCTAAATATTTGAGAAATTTTCTTATAAATTTTAAAAACCCCGATACACAACAACAAATCACAAAACACAAATCTCCTCAGTGTAGCAATCTCTTTCTTGGTTCTGTCAACTTCCTTTTGAATCCTTGATGAGAGCATGAAACAGGCTGCAGAAAGCTTGGCTTCAAACATAAAGGTCAAAATAGCCTGGTGCAGTTAAGCTTTCATGGTATTTAAAGGTTGCTCCCCTCAAGATATGAGTCTGGAAAGGGTAAAATGGCAATAGCAGGTACCTCCTTCAGCAGATAACGGGTATGGATAAGTCATAAAAGATGACTGATGGCCGTTAAATCCTCCTCTGGATCTTTGCTGACATCAGATGATGATCCTGCAAGGCCTTTACAACTGTCATCACTCCATTCTGACAGGATTCAGTCATTGTAACTGGAGTTATGTTTTTTTTAACAGGTAAAAGGGTCATCAATACAGTTGCATCCTAGTAGAACGTGAGTGTGGGATGAAGGATAATTCATGCCAAACTGGAAATGGTGCAGGTTGGAGTTTCCTGCAAAAGTCTAACTGACCACACAGTACAAAAGCTACCACTATCATGCAGGAATCATGGACACATGAGTCAGTAATCTACTTCTTTAGTAGATTACTTTTTAAATCCATTAGGTGTATGCGTGTGTGTATGTATGTATGTATGTATATGTATACACATACACACACACACATTCCCTAATGCACAGAGCTTTTATATAGAGCTTCTCCTAACTTATAGTGTAGTTGACAAGCACAAGGATCCCCCCCTTTTTTTTGTACTCAGATTTTCCTTATACTATTTATTCCATAAATATCCCCAATGTAGTCTTTCTAAAATAAATTAGTGGTATTTGCTAGTTCATTTCCATATGTACTGCTTATTTGTGGAGGTAGATTTGTGTTTGAGGAAAAGGAGGCTCCTCATTGTGAGTTGAGCCCTGTGGGTAAATTAAGAAGGTTCACCTAGCCTCAATTTTCTTTGCCTCATTTTGGCCCCAGTCTTCTCTGTTAACTATCCCTATTTCTGCTGCACTGTCACTGCTTCTTTCACTGGCCATTCCTCAATTTGCCAGCATTGCTTCTGCCCAAGAATGCAATTTCTCTCAAGCTAGCAAGAGGTCCTCTCAATTCAGATTCAAAAGACACTTATGGAACTTGTTCGGGTGTGTTGCTTTGCATTGAGGTGTTTTTGCAGAATGTCCTAAATCTGCTCCCATAGAAATTTATGGAGACTTTTTTTTTTTTTTACTTCTTTAGACTTTGGAGGGGGGGACCTATAGACTTGTATGTTCTCCTCAGTCTGTCCTTGAAAGTTTTTGTGTAATTATTGCACAATTCCTCTGAGCCTTGGATGGCTTACTCTTGTTCTCTCTACTACTTTCATACATATATTCATTCCATCTCTTACAAACACAAATTTTTGATGACGGAATGATGGATGTTAAAGGACTTTGTAGAGCACTGCTGTCCATGTTGTGGTAGAATCCATGTATTACAACCCACATGTCAAATCAAGGCAGATTTGGCCAGTCAGGGATCTCCTCAAAATGGAACCAAATAAGATAATATGTCACACACACTCAACTGAGATTTGCTGCATCCTTATCTATAACCACTAATGAGTGTAATCCACAGACTCCACCATTCCAATGCAAACATTACTTCTGCTCCCAGAGCAATGATAATGTCATTATAAAATAACAGGACAATGATAAAGATGATTAACTAGGTTAAAACATCACACCTGAATCTTCAAAATCACTATTGTAAGTATTCCAGGTCTCACTGATGCGTAGCAGGCTCTCTTCCATAGCTTGAATATCCATATATGGACAGTTGCATTCTGGGAATTTGGAACCACACTGACACCAACAATCGTTCTCCTTGCAGATAAATTCTCCCTCTGAATTGCATGCAATGTAGCTCAGAGCTGCCTGCACAAACCTCTCTTGCAAATATTCGGGCAGGATAAGCTGAAGACCTTAATGGAAGAGGAACAAGAAGGAGAAGAAGAAACAATTTATCTTAATAAGTGAGATAGTTTCCTCAGAGCATAACCAACCCTTTAGATATAATTCTATCTACAATCAATATATCCATAGAAGACATTAGCTCACAGATTTAAAAAGAATCAAATAGCTGACATATACCAATTTTTATGACTTGTGACATAGTCAAAGCCTCCTGGAGAAAAGGAGAGATTTTGCAATTGGTTGCTAGGGGATGATTTTTCACATGCCAAAGGCAATCCAGCAACTGGTTTTTAGTGAGCCTGTTGAAAAATGGTTCTGCTAGGAAGGAAAAACATCCCACACTCAGAATGCTTTTATTCTGCACTCCAAAGGCATTCTTTTAAACAAATTCTAAGACAAAACCTCCTTGAATAACTTTATTTTACAGATTACTGACAACAATGCAATTATCAGCTTCAAGTCACTGTGGCTTGAAGTGTGAACTCCACCCATGTTTGTATTATTGATACAGCTATTGTTTTTTAGCTGGCACAATCATTTGTTCAGGGATGAGGCTCTTTTACTCATATTCATCTTGTTCCTTCCAGTTTATCTTTTGATCAAGTTGGTTGAAAATGATTTCTCATCCACAGCATGGAAGATGTTTCCTCAGAACAATACCATGACACTGGGGAGTTTGTAGAACAACAATGAATAAATATTAAAATCTATAGATCATGAATTCTACTTCTCAGTGGCATTGGAGTAGTCCCAAGGATTCTGTTTCCACAGCAATGGTTTGAGGCCTGTGTGAAGGGGGCATCCCAAATCCAGAGACTGAAGTGAGAAAAAGAGTGATCAAATAATCTTTTTATGAAGTATTGTTGTACCTATATATGTTCCACTTATCTATCCAATTTTATGAAAGATTCACTAGATAACCTTCCTTTCATAAAGACTGTCAGAAATGGAAATAGCTTTTTGATATTGCTTTGGCTATGAGAAATGGTTTCTGGTCTTTCTTGTCCTTTGCCATGTGGGTGTTTGCAGCAAAATTGATCAAGGCAGTTAATAAATATTTTGGAACATTGTGGAAAGACGCCAAACTAATGGCCCAGCATGTAGCCTATGCTTGGAAATTGTACCTTGCTATCTCCAATTTTGCTGGTATAAAAAAATTCAGATTTAGATTATTTTCAAATGAGTTACATGAAGTTTTTTTAGTTATGTCAACTGCCTTCCTTTCCAGAGACAAGGTGTGGAAAGAGTCAATTTCACTCTTGACTTCCTGGCTTAATTTTCTCCCCACTGCAGCCTGAGTCCTTTGACATTCTTTAGAAGTTTAGTTATGTTTCTTCACATGTGGATAGTACCATATAAAAATACAGTTGAAAATAATTTCTTTGAATACCCTGTCACAAATGAGATGAGAAAGCAAGAAAAATCAGAGAGTGCAAGGCTTTAAACTTTTTGGGATACTAGCTTGCCATAGTAACAGATTGCACAGCGTGAGAGAAGATTCAGTCAAGTAATCAATTTTTAATTCTTCTGCATCTCACTTAGGACTGATTTGGATGCCTGATCCAGAGTTGGAAAGTTTCAGGAACAATGGTTTTAAAAACAATTGAGATGGGCTAAGTCATTTGTGTGTTCGGTGAGGAAATTAAGAAGTTATATAGTAGAGATGTGCTACCATTTTGCAGCTGGTGAGGACTTCCAAGGTTTGCAATGGCATTGTCTGGAGGCAGTGTCTTCAGAAAGTGTGAAAGTGAAAATGTCAAACCTTTTGTGGGCTTTTGGGGGTGGGGTCACTCTTTTTTAAAGTAAAGCGCTTCTCACTTCACCCCCTGAGTGAATTCTAATGTTTTGCTGATGATTTTTGGTGATCAGCAAAAATGGGGATCGGGGAGTATTATGGAGGCCATAAAAACTGGTCCAAGAAGCCATATAGGGTCTACCTGCCTGTAGTGTACATTAATATAAAGCAGTGAAAATACCTTAATGTCCCCCTTTTTTTTTTTCCTATGGGGAGAAACACCCTTTTTCTTTAGAAATAAAGTCATAGTGATTAAGAAGTGTAGCTTCTATCAGACATTTTCAAAATAGGGTCAGAATGTCCCTGGGCATAATATTACACAATAGCATAATTCTAAATTCAGGGTTATTATATGAAAAATATTGTAGTATAGATTCCCATGGATTGCACCAGATTTTTCTTCTTCTCTACATATTTCAGTTGAAAAGAAAAGTCTGGCAAAGATGGGCTTAAGACTTCTGTCCTGTCTTATTCTTGAATTACCCTTCTCTGAATATAGAGGTCATTCACCCAGTTTTGGTTTTATCATAAAGGATGTTCCATCCCTCCATACTATGTGCAAGCATTACATGGAAATCAGGCAAGGGAAGCTTTGCTGACAATTGCTATGTGTTGAATGATAAAGTTGTCAAAGAATAAATCCATTTGGACATGGATACCATGTTTTGTTAAGGACTGACCCATCCAAATACATAGCAGACATGGCTGCCCAGGACCACAAAATTCCAGGAGTATTTTGCTGATTTAACAAACAGATGTTTAAAAATCTTGTTCTGTTTAATGGATTTTGAACACAATATTCATTATTTGTTATCTGAATATAATTTTGTTGTCTTTTGAGAGCTAATACATCAATATATTTTGGCCCCCAAACAGGATCATATTCTAATCCTTTTAACTCCTGCAAAAAAGTTATTTCTAGTTAAAATAATGTAATCTAGCTGAGTGAGTAGAAATAATTCTATATTATTTTTCTCACATACAGTTCTCACAGCTTCCAGACCCAATAACAAGGAGGACTGGTTGGGCACTATTTAATTAAGTCCAATTTAACTTGTATAAGAATTGCTCACAGTGAAGTGCTTTCAGATCCTTTTTAGACTGGAACAAGCCAATCTACTTATTTTTCCCTTCAGAGGATTGAGAGTGACATGAAGAAGCAACCATTTTCCATGTTTGCATATTTATTCCACTATTGTCTGTGTTCACATGTTTTGCAAATTTATGTAGTGCATCTTGATCAAAGACAAAATAAATTAATGCATGAATTTTGGAGAAGGATACCTTGCTGAAAAATATATAATAAATATACACTATTATATAGTACAAGAAAATATTTTAAGTATATAAATATTATACTTAATATAAAGTATATTATAAAAATATAATGAAACTGAAAGCAGTTTTCCCTGTGTTTTGTATTATCTCTCTCTCTATGCATATGTCTGCTTAAAGGTGTTTTAGGAAAAAAAATTAAAATAAAACTTTGGTATACATGAAGTTTTTTATTCATCAAAGCAATGGTGACTAGAATATGGATTTAAAAAGGCTGTTGTATATGTGACCATTTTGACTTTAGAGATACAGTGATATGTATCAAAACAGGTCTGTGATTGATGTAATAACTAATTTCCTAAGCATTCTACTGACAAATATTATGTCGAGCATAGAGAGAGCAGCTTCTGAACAGCAAATAGTTTCAATAAGCACAATGGAGACATGAACCCCAAAGAAAATGACAGGATCATCTGTCAAAGTGTTATATGCCCCAAAATATCAGGCATACAATGTGATATCAAGATTGGCTGTCCTATTATGTGAGAAGAAGAGGGAAAATGCTGTGTTTATCCATCAATTCCATCAAAAGATAATTCCCACTGTCTACCTCAAGAGCTGAAAAAAAATATATTTTCAGGTAAACCGTATTCTGAATTTACTAAGATTTCAACTACCAGAGCATCTCTATTAGAGGCATATTGCTGCATTCTGGAGAAAGTATATTATCCCACCTTTTACGGAAAGATACCAAGCAGACTTGAAATGGCTGTAATTGACTGGAGGTGGACTTCCTTATATCTTTCACGCACATGAAATAAAGTTGGAAAAACAAAAACTGTTCTGACCATGGATTATCTTCATGGATTTTAACCATGAATAATACATGCTGTTGATGCATAACATTGTATGTATCAACTCTTTTCTAAGATATGTTCCTAATGCTATTGTGCCATAACTTTAGGTTTTCTCAGAATTCCATTCTCCCCATTTATTCTTCTCAAATTATATTTTAGGTGGAATTAACTGACAATCTGAGGAATATTGTTTCCCCTACTCTTATTGGAATCCTTTAATTTCCCTTGAAACAATTTTCTGTATTTGCCTTGAAGTTGGAGACAATTCTACTGCCAAACATCTATAAAACCCCTGAAGGAAACTCAAAGAATGTTAATAAGATTAACACAAAGTCTCAGGATTTTTAATATCATCACTGGTTCCCTAAGCACTAGACAAGCAAAAATGTATTAAAAGTAAGAGACAAACAATGATTCCCCAGCCCAATTTTTATTGAAATGTGTTGGAGGATTTTCCCCCCCTTCTAATTATATAGTGTATTAACTTGATGAAATCTCTAACAGTGACTTCCATTGCATGACTACATATTGCTGAATTAGCAACACTAGCACTGTCCTTGAATATATATATATTCATACAAACCACCCAATGGCCAGTGGTATTTTTCTCTGTGATGTAGTAGTAATGATTTTTACTCAGGTTGAGCAGCATCTTGCTTTTCAAGAAATTTTAAACCATTTTAAGTGGATTGTCATGCATAACAAAAGAATAGCACACTCCAACGTGTTGGAACTCCATCCAACAACCTGAATGCTTAGAATAATTCTCTGTGAACTGGGGTGCTATCACATTGTATCCCAACTATATACTAAAATGATGTAAATAACATGGCCACCACAGATTTCTTGAACCTGATTTTCTTTCCATATCTTGAACAGAATCCTGATTTTTATATACCTGTTGAACCTTAGGGAAATGGAACATTTGAAATTATTCTTGACATGTACTCTTCAGGCATGCTGTAAGTTTAATGACAATAGTCCTACAAACATCTTCCTGTAAGAAATTAACAAAATTCCTCCCACGTACCTTGCAACTGAATCTTATTTTCTGGACTCTGTACCAAAACAGAACTGACAGAATCTAGGTTGTCATAGTTACTGCAGCCAAGAGGACCAGTCCGGGTTTCTGTCACCTGATGAGTAAAGGAATGGAAAACCATTTGCTGTATTATACAGAACAGGCTAAGTTTCCTTTACAAAACATCTGGACACTGAAGAAGTAGAGGTCATTGTCATTGTCACCAACACGCATGACATTATATTTTACCAGTGCAGGGTTTTTTTTTTGTTGTTTTTTTTTGGTAGTACAGCATTTCTTCAGTGGCAGAATATTGCTTGTCCGATGGTAGTGCTTGATTTTATACAGATTAACTGAAATCAGCAAACCCTTGAGAAGTCAATTTTTATAAACCTGGGAGAAGAAACATTCCCCCCTCATTTCTGATGAAAGTAATAATATGGAAAAGGGATGGTTAGTATGTCATGGAATATTCATGAGGATGAAAAAGTGGATATTTATTCAATCATTTGTGTATGGATAAAAAAGCTATCAGAAAATCCCTGACAAAATTCTGCTTGAAATTATATTGTTGGTTTATAGATAAATAAGTTGGCTTTGAAGAAAGGAATAGAAGGAAGAGAGTGTCAAACCTTTGAATGTAATACTAAGCTTAAAACTGGAAGCACAGTTCCATGACTACTTTTCTAACCCATTCATAGATAGGAACTTTGGAGATTCTTCAATGACTGTTCTTAAAGATGTGGGCACCAAATTTTCTAACATGTCAGAAGAGGCCAAAAAATAATACAGTTTGATTTGAATTTTTTAAAGAAAATTATTTTCTGAGAAATTTGGCTCTAGATTGATTTCTTTTTTGTATATTTTGAAAACTCAACTTTTTTTTTTTTGAAATTTGATTTAAAAAATATATAAATAAGCTATAGGATATTAAACCTATTGGAAGAGTTTAAGCATGTGTTATAGGACTTATTTCAGTTCAGTTAACCATGAATAATTTGCCTCATTTACTTTGATGGGACCCAAATCTCACTATTTTAAACTGGATGCAATGGAGGACAAGCCAATTTAGGAATAATTGATTTATCTCAAATTTGGCATAGCTGAACTTTATTACATGTTATAATGTAATATTGATGAATACATAATAATATAGTACACATTTTAAGTTACTTCTTAGTAATTTAGATTTTAAATTCAGTTTAAGACTTAAAAAAAATGCTTTCTCAGAATGTGAAAGTTTATAGTGGCCATAAAATATAATTTAAGAAGAACTAAAATAACGATTCATGTGTTTAAATTTTCAAACATTTCATTTCCAGCAGTCATCCCTGAAGCTAACCTCAACCTTCCTTCCCCTTCCCCTTCCCCTTCCCCTTCCCCTTCCCCTTCCCCTTCCCCTTCCCCTTCCCCTCCCTTCCCCTTCCCCTCCCTCCCTCCCTTTCCTTCCTTCCTTCTCCCTTTCTAAAAGGAAAGAGAGAGAACATTGGTTGATATTTAATATGAACTATCCACACTTCCCATACAAATGCTTCCAAAAGGAAGTACAATGAAAGAGAGAGAGAGAGCACTATTGCACTTATTTTTGTAACTTGTAAGCATTATAGTATAAGCACAAAACTGTGGAATATTTAAAATGAATATAACAACAGAATGAGGCAAAGCTGTGCTTGAAAGCAATGGAATTTTTCTAGAAAACAAAATTAATAGATCCATCCATCCTTGAAGAGGCTTTTGTCTGTACAATATGGGTGAATAGATGGCCTCTTTGATCCCCTTATATTTACCAGACTTTAAAAACAGATTAAATTCTTATTTTGAAGCAAACAGTACACAAGCAATTTTTTTTAAAAAAAATGACATTGAAATGATCTCTAAGCAAATTGGTGCTGCCTGCCTTGAAAGAGGCTGCCTGCCTCCTTGGCCCTTGACAGGAACTTTCATCCAGTCCCCAGGGTGTTAGACACTCAGCTTCAGCGGGACCTGGATGAAGTAGATTATTTGGATCCTTTTTGGTCTGGTTTCAGGCCTAGTTCCAGTACTGAAACAGCCTTAGTCATGGTTGTGGATGACCTCTGGAGGGCTCATAATGGGCATGCTGCAACTGTCCTGGTTTTCCTGGATCTCTAGAGTTTTCAATATATTGACCATGTCTCCTTCTGAACCAGCTTCAGGCTTGGAAGTGGGGGACACTGTTTTGCAGTGATTCTCCTCCTCCCTCTGTGGCTGGTTCCAGTGGGCATTGGTGTGTGGGAGTGAGAGGTCCAACCCTAGGTCCCTCTTGTCTGGGGTTGCCACAGGGCTCAGGTCTCTCACTGCTTCTTTATCATCTACATGAAACTATTGGGTGAGGTTATCCAGCGGCATGTGGTATGATATCATCAGTATGCTGATCTCCACCCCTGGCTGGACAGGCAGTGCTGTTCAGGTGCTGACCCAGTGCCTGGGTACTGTGAAGATCTGCATGGGGAGGAACTGCCTCTAACTCAACCCTAGCAAGATGGAGTAGCTTTGGGTTTTTACCCCCTGGATCCAGAGAGGTGTGATTTTTGACACTCAAAGAGGTAGCACTTCCCCAGACAGAGCTGGTGCACAATGCACAGATTCATGTCATAAGCCACTTGCACACATTCCTTGGATTACTGTGCTCTATATGGGACTGCCCTTGAAGGCCATCTGGAAATTACAATTGGTCAAGAATGAAGCAGCATTTGCAGTTTTGGGTGCCCCTTAATTTTCATGTATTACACCATCCCTGTGTGAGCTGCACTGGCTTTCAGTTTCCTTCCAGGTGCAATTCAAAGTGCACCTTTACTGATTATCACCTTTGAGGCTCTGTGTAGCACAGGTCCACCTTTCCCTGAGAATATCTGCCTATCCACCAGTTTGGATATGGTGGGCATGCTCTAAATATTTTATTATTCTGGTCAGAAGATGTTTGTGCCAGGCTGTTTATATCGAGTCGCATGGGATTCTAGGAAGTTGAATTTTATGTAAGCAATGCTAAAGAAAGTTCTTATTATTGAAATTGTTGAGAGATCTGAAAAACCTGGAATTCAATCAGGTGAAATTCTGTTCTGAATATTCTTCTTCTTCTAGGACTCAATGAATGTATCAATTTATGTATCTATCAATTCTTCATTTTCCAGTTTTAAGTTTTACTGCATGAAAATGCATCTCTTTGCATGAACATCTATATACCTTTCTATACCCCTTTTTACTAATATGCACGTTTTTATATATATTGTCCCTTAATGCTTATGTTCTGATACATATTTTGATCAGAAAACTAATAAGTGTAAATATTCCTTCTGCTTCCTATTGATTTGGGAAGTTTGAATTTGATAATTTTATATTTGACCAACTCTTCCCCAAATACTAGTTTCCCCATAACAAATCTTTTTCAAAGAGACAATTCCCATTTTATACTGAAAAGTGAATCACTTGCAAAAATCTGTCCTCCCCCCATCTCCACACTAGGATGATTCTGCATTTTATCTGTAATAAAATGCCTCTTGCCTAAGATCATGTGTAATGTATAGTAATAAAGGTTCTGATGTATTTATAAATTTTGAACAATGATGTATTAAGTGATCCTCATGACATATAGGCATCCAAATACAATATTTTCCTATACTTGTTTTAAAATATTTTAAACTTACACAAGGTATGATAGTAAAATCCCAAGGTACATAGATTTTTTAATATATAGAACAGTTAAAATTTTAGATTGAGCTGATTGAACATTGTAAATCACTTGGTCCAAATAGTACCTCTATGTGTGTGTGTGTGTGTGCGTGTATGTGTGTAATTCTGTTTTAAACTTAAAAGTTCTGTTTTGAATTTATCTTTAACACTTCTTGCTAATCTAAGGTGGTGCCCCAGTATATCAGACTGAGAGATTTTTCTCAACATTAAATACTATAAAAAGCAGAACAATTTAATTATACACAAGTGGCATCAAGCATGTCAAAGAAAATAAGTTTTTTTCCCCACCTCACTTTCTTTTTCCTTTGACTGTTTTGGAAGTCTCTAAATGCAAAGAGTCTAAACTACTTTGAGATGAGCAGATTGAAAAAAATGTCCACTAAGGAAAAAAAAAATGGTTTTGAAACAGTCTGTCTTTAAGGCACTATATCAAATGATAAGTTGAAAAACCGAAGGATACCTGCAACTTTCAGAGATGTATGGTGACTATTCTGTGGTGCTCATTTCAAGTTTCTTTATTAAATATGTTTAGCTATAGGTAATTACCTCCATGAATGCATATTTCAAACAAAGCAGCAGTTAGGCTAAAGAGGATCATCAATATCTCACGTAAATAAAGGGTTCTCTAAAGCAGTGTGCCATTCTTCCTCTGATCATACCAGAAAGAAGAAGGAGAAAGAAGGCATTTTGGGAACAAAGTCATTTCGATTTGGTTATTCTTAGTATGCTTGGAAGAGTTGTTTGTCACCAAAACAAATAAACAAACACTGCTGGGACACCACTAGGTTTTTATGAAAAAGAAAAGGTTGAAAATTACTGCATTAGAATAATCAACAATTCATGATTAGTTACTGTAATAGTTATTTTTCAACCATTAAAGCAAAAGTATTTTGCTTCTACATGTATGAGAAAAATGCCATTTGTGGTTTACAGATGTCCAAGTTTGAACATTATACTCAATCATCTTTCTCCAACCTGGTATCCACTACTATGATGGGCAGGAACTCCCCAAGCTAACAAGTCAAAAAGGCAGTGCTGAGATATATTTTAACATTTTGTGCACATGTCTACTCTTCTTTCTCTTCATTCTTGGCTACAAAAGAGACTGAAAACATTTGCTTTTATTTGCAACTAACTGCAGTTTGTCAATAATGTCCTACATGGGAATTGTGATTAGTTTAAGTGCTGATGTATTATTTCCCCAAGCCAGGATAAGGCATCACATGCCTAAATGAGCCAAACTGAAAACAAATTATTCCTTAAAAAAAAAAAAAAAGACTAACACAGTTAACAATTGGTTGACTGGGAAGAAGAAAACAGTGGGGAAAAGGAGAGACAGGAAGGCATGAGGTGAATCTCATTAATTTAGCACTAAATCTGTTTAATCTTATGTCCAAATTCAGCCAATGTTTCATGGTTCTTCTTGCATATCTTGCAATAAATCAATATTTAACATATCAGAGAACAATGTCTTGATACTTAGCTGTCATAGAAAAGAAGTGATATAAGTCATGCAAATGAAATTTAAAAGGTGTTTGAATGTCATATTTCTCTGTTTTCGCAAAACAAACAAATCACATTTAAGAGTCCTGACCCAGCCAATGGATTTGCTTTGCTGATTAAAGCCAAATATTCATATAAGGCATCACTTAGTTTTCAACAGAGTAGCTAGACAAATACTTCTGGGTGTGATGGGGATGAGCACTTTTGCATTTATCTGTTGATTCTGTTGGATTAATTGGAACCTTAGTTTGATCCCACAAGGAGGGTCATAGAGATATCCCTCACACATTCTCACACAAGAATCATTTGCTTTTAATGCACTGTGAATGCGTAATGTTGTTTTATAATGAGGATTTATGGGATCATATTTACATTTTCCATTCATTCTCATTATATCTTGTAACTTCTGAGGTAACCAAATAAAGAAAGGGTGATAATTAGCATAATCATTAAATATTATGTTTTTGCATATTTATGTTCATCCTTCATCTGGATATTCCATTCAAGACAATTGAAAGGAGGAGGAGGAGGAGGAGGAGGAGGAGGAGGAGGAGGAGGAGGAGGAGGAGGAGGAGGAGGAGGAGGAGGAAGAGGAGGATCATCAATGACTTTGAATCAGAGAAAATGGCTCTGAACCATTTTCAGAGAGAGTAGAGAAGGTAAAGATGTGTCTTGTCTACTTTCCAGCTAGATTCCAGCAATCTACCAGTGTGCAACCCTGTTCCAGTCCCTGAAACGTTAGGGGATTTTGTAAGAACATATCTATTTTTGTAGCACAGATGACCTAACTTCCCTTTATCTGATCACTTCACAACTTATAAGTTCTAGTGGCAGTGAATGGTTACTGTTTATAAATAAAGTCACATATTGGGAACAGGCTTCAAATGGTTTTTAGAAATGGATCACTGGAACAAGTGTGTGCTCCTACACAGAATTATGTTTGGCAGGTATAAGGTACAGTGCACACATTGCTGTAGATATGTAGAGACCCTTCAAGTGAGAGGGCTCCTGGCCCCCCAGCATCCACAATGCTTTGAGGAACTCCAACGTCATGGCCATGTTCACATTACAAATGCATTAAGCCACTCTCCCAGAATAACCACATATTCTTGTGCACCAGTAGTATGTAATCAAAGTGCCTTGGTCAAATGGGGAACAACCATCTTAGAAGGCCTCTTTGCTACCATAAAGAGAAGCTGTCATTTCCTTGCATTTTTTTTTCTTTTTAAACCCAATAGTAAAAATTCTGCAGCGTCCTATATAGGAACAGCATTATTATGAATGAAATTGGAGGAACATATCCTCCATCCATGTCCTCCCATGCAACCCACTTACATATGGCCTTGGGTGAAATGTTAGATTAATGAGAAACAGCTCCTGGAGAGCAGCCACATTTTCACAGGGCTAGTCTAGGACTTCATTTCTGTGCTATCAGCCAACATAAATGTTAATTTTCCATGAATTCTTTGATGCCTGTTTGCACTGACATGGCTGACCAGGGGAAATTATGTAGTTTATCCTGAAACAGATCTGGGGCTACACTGAGCTACATTTTTCTCCAACCCTTCCACACAGTTTTTCATTGTTTACCCCTCCTTAACCCAGCTAAGAGCATTATACAAAGAAAGCTTGCTTATTTATTTGTTTATTTATTAGATTTGTGTGCTGCCCAACTCTCAACAACTCCGGGTGGCTCACAACAAACAAAGAAATTACAATAAGATCAATAAAACTGAATAGATAAAGATATGCTGAAGGCATGGGTGGTGGTGGCCAGGTGACAGAATGGTAGAGTGAGTCTAGTCCATACAACTCCTCACACCTTTGTTATTTGCTGGTTTGACATGGAATAAGTTTCATCTGAACAACTGAAGCAGTCACATTTTTTTCTTTTACAAGCTCCTTTTTTGTCAGTAAGGATTGTGTCAGAGACTATTCTGATCAATATTGCTTATAAGCAACTGTTAAATGTAAATAAAGAGGCCATATTTACAAAGAATTGTGGATCTATCTAAGAATGGATTACCGTATACCCTAATATAACTGAACAAAAAGGGGGTTTGATTCAGAAAAATGGAAAACCACAGTCTCTGACACTTCTTTGCATTTATTCTTTTTACCAAATGTCAAAAGATATGCAATATATCAAAAATAAATGTAATCAGTAATAAATGAATATAAAACCATAGTGCTGTATAACAATGAATAAGAAAAATTCAACCTATATTCAGATACCACTCCACACTATCAGTCCAATCCCCGAATACTTATTGAAACAGCCATGTTTTAAAAGGCTTCCTGAATGTTAAAAATGATAGTGTAGCTCTTCTGTTTGGTGGGAGGGCATTGCACAGGAACGTAGCTCCTGTAAATGATGGTCACCTCCAAGTCCCTCCTCGTCTTACTTCACGATGAAGGGGAACTCTTAGCAAGCACTCTCTAAAGGAAAATCTTAGGAAGGTACATTTTATTTGGAACAAATGGTCCCAGAGATGGCCAAGTTCCAAACCATGTAGCACTTTAAAGGGGAATACCAACACTTTAAATTGCACCTGGAAATACAGAATCTCAGTTCTGCTTATAACACTGAAACTTGAGATTTTTTTTTAAAAAAAAAGTGATATTAGCCCTGAAACTGCAAGGAACCAGAGCACTGACCTGTGTAAATGATTCCCAGCATTCCAGACAGCAGTATAAATTTGATTAAATGAATAAATATTTCCAGATGGGGGGAGGAAGGATACACACACACACACACACATTTTATGCAACATAATCCTGGGCAGCTCACAAATAATAAAAACAAAATACAGTAAAATACACACACACACACACACACACACAAACTCCTGGTGTCCCCAACCACAACACATCCTTACACATTCACAAGGAACTTTTCTGAGCTCTAGGGTCTCACTACCCCAAGACTTATGGAAATGTCTCACTTGAATGAAAAAGCTTTCATTTTCTTTTCAGACAGGAATATACCTGTTAAATATCTTATTTCCCATCTAATACCCCTTAAGTGCCACTAATAAAAGATGTATAACTTAGACATTGTAAGAAAGGTAAACAAGTTTCAGGTGATTTATTTTCAAAATATTATCATAGTATAGGTTGTCTTGGACAGCTGTGTTTTCAACCCCCAGATATGAGCTCCCAATATCTAGCATTAATAAGGAAAATGCCTCTGTTTTCAAGTCATAGTGATCACTGACCCTTATAATAAGTGCAGGAACCACTGGTTTTTTTGTGAGTCCATATATACTTAACCAATACTAGAACCACATAGGGTCTTAAAAGTGGTGACCAGCACCTTGAATCACATCTGGAAACTCCCTAACAACCAGTGGAGCTCCTGAAGCAGAGAGGCCATCTGAGTATATTAGGACACACCCATCATTAGGCAGGAGCTGCTGCATTCTGTATCAGGATATTCTTCAAGACTAGTTTCATGTAGATACATTACAATAATTCAACTAGGAGATAACTAGAGCATGAGTGACCAAGAGCAGGGCCTCCCAGTCCAATAATGGTCACAATTGGTGCACCAAATATACAAAAACCTTCCTAGCCTCAGCTGTCACCTACTCTTCAAGCAGAAGCTGGGAGTCTAGAAGAGCTTCAATTTGAATGTTTATGAGAATGGGAGTACACCCCCATTCAGAGGCACTATCATATTCCTCTGGAATTATTAGGTCCACAAACCCAGAGCCATTCCATTGTGGAAGGATTTAGACTGAGTCTGTTCATTTTCCCCTCATTTGACAAGTGGGATGGCCTTCACCCTTATTTGCCACTGAAATTGTTCTACCAAATGATAGTAGTATAAGGCAAATTACGCTCTTCTGCTTTACAAGGACTTGAACTAATCCAGTTAGTGACACATAGTAAGAGAAGACAACACTGAACAATGAATTAAATGCACATACATATATCGCTTAGGACATAAGGTAGAAGTCAATCCAGTATATTCAGGATTGTATATTCAGTACCATGGAGAGCACTCTTGCAGTCAAAGTACAAAGAAATTATAGTAGCTTGTTTGAAAATGTTATACTGTGTGAAAGGACAGTCCTTTGAGTATTTGCATCTTCTCAGATTCTATATAGGGGTCTAAGACCCAAAAATCTTTGCCTTCTCTGGCTCAATGTGAGCAGATATGGGTCTGGGAAATGGGGATCTTGGTGGAAAACATCCTTCAAGGTCTTCTGAGTTATTGGATGAATAGCCTTTCTAGAATTTATAGAATGTACTGTGAGAATCAGGATGGAGAAGTCCATATGTTAAGACAAAGAAGTGACTTCATGTGCTTTCCAGAACTGCAACCATTAGTTTCCAAGATATTAGTCTTGGACCATGATACTTAGAAATTTCCTTTCAGTGTATACTTTATTTCTTTCATATGAATGGCTATATAAAGAACTGTACTATACTTACTTGATAAAAAAAAGTTACTTATTGCCATTGACTTTAAGTAGCTCAGTTTTATCACACAGATTCCATAAGGATGCAATATATAGCTTTTTTTCCTATTTCATGAGTTTTTAAAAAATGGACTCATTATGGTCTCAATCCTATTTCCCATCACTCAGGATTAAGCCTCTTGGAGTGCACTAAGACTTATATCTAACTAAACCCAAAACCAGGCTGTAAAAACATGAGCAAAGTTTTCACTGTTCAAATTATGCTACCGTTTCATTTAAAAGAATGACCAAAGCAAACGTGTGGCCCATATTTACCCAGATCTCTTGCTATTCCTTCCCTTTTTTCTGCCTGCATTAGTACCCACTGCTCTTTCAGTGATGTCATTTCATGCTGCCCTGCCTATTTTTCCAGAGCTGCGATCCTTTGCACATTATCCCATTAACCATCTTCAAGTGAACTCACATTTAGATTACTACATTACAGCTGATAATAATTTAATAACTTATTCTTTTGCTTTTTCTCAACTGCTAAGCCAAGAGGGAATTGTCTGGTGGCTTTCATTTCAGAAACCATTCAACCTTTACTCTTAAATTTATTCTTCCATCTGTGACCTTTCATATATTAATTTTTCTTGTGATTTCTCACATACTGAAAGCACCAGACTCTCCTATGCAAGGTGCTGATCTATTCATTTTCTATGCTACACATTGCTTAGCCAAGTCTTATTTTTCTTTGTTAACTGCTTTCTTTGGATAAGAAAAGAAATTTTCTGTAAATATAATCTCAGTGCCAATATGCTAATATTTGAGGGATGTGAATCTTTCCCCAGATCTATCTGTTTTTATGAAAAGTGATTCTTATATTACCAGAACTTCCACTATTAATAATTCTACATACTTGTGCAGAATTTTGTTTCTATTTGAAGAACTGTATGCATACACAGCCAGATGTGGGAGATTGTGATGGAGGACTTGGATGAGGAGGTTCAAGGTCATGGGGAGAAGCATCTCCTCAGCCCATAGCCTGAGCATGTGAAAGCAAAGAGAATGAGACTGGCACCACCCTAAGGAATTCGTAGTGTTCAGTTGCAGACTTTGGGAGTTAGAGTGAGCCTGGCGAGATTCTGTCTAGCAGGTGTAAGCTAATAAAGTAACTGAGCAATTCCAGAACCATCCCATGGAGTTTCTTGGGCTGAACCTGACATCAATCTCGCCAGACCAACTCTAACTCCCAAACTCTGCAACTAAACACTACAAATTCCTTAGGGTGGTGCCAATCTCATCCTCTTTGCTTTCACATGCTCAGGCTGTGGGCTGAGGAGATGCTTCTCCCCATGACCTTGAACCTCCTCATCCAAGTCCTCCATCATAGGGATAAACTTAATATTTATCTTCTTTTTTAATCTAGTATAGAATATTCTGAAATGTCACTTTTATATATGCTTATTTGCAATAATCAGAAGGTGATCCTTCCTTGCACAGATAGCTAAATATAGCATTTTCCCTGAATACAGTTTACAACCATAAAGGTTACATCACTTTTTTTAACCTTCTCATCTCATAAAATGTGTTGCACATCACTTCTTAATTTCAATTCTGCTTCTTAATTACGAGCAGAACAGGTTGCTTCTAAAATATGTGGCTTATAACAAATGAAACAGCTGCATATCTTTTTATTTCATTTCCCCAGAATGAATTAATGTGTATGTACATATGCAAATAAATGTGTGTATATGTGTGTTCATATCCCTATCTATCTATCTATCTATCTATCTATCTATCTATCTATCTATCTATCTATCTATCTATCTATCTATTATATGGCTATGTTTCCATGCATTTAGTTTCCCTCTAATGCAAAATCTATCAAGTATGTGCAGAATGTGGATGGATGGATATAATGTATATACCCAGTTTAAGAACAGGTTCCGTTCCCAAGGTCTGTCCTTAAGTTAAATTTGTATGGAAGACAGAACAGTACTATTGCATAATACTGTATAAGTAGTATTGTGCAATAAAGTTGAACCACTGTGTATTTAATTTGAATCACTGTGTATTTAACTTAAATTCTGCTACAACAGGCTCTGTTCTTAACTATGGGTCATCTGAAACCCGGACTTTCTTAACCTGAGGACTACCTGTATCCTGTTAATATAATTGTCCAACTCTACTCCATTTATTTGACAAATAAAAAATCTCAATTATTTATTTACCACATAATAGATAAGTATTTAAAACCTGAATCATTACAAGATACTCACAGGAAGTCAGGGGAAGATGGGGTAAGAAGGACTTAAAATTCATGTAATGCAATTTGCTATCTAAAGGCCCCCTCTGTTATTGTAAGGTGATTTGTTCTTGTATAGACGTGAGAATTTGGATTCTTCATTGCGAAAAGATAACTGCAATCAGATGAAACATCACATTCTGTGTATGTAACTATACTAGTGAGTGAGTATGAGAGGTCATATATGTAACATTCTTTGACAAAAAAATGATTAAGTGTGCCTTGGAATGCATTTAGTAGCACAAAGACCTAAGTTTTACAGGATAGGAATAATCAGGTGGATTATTCATCCATATAAAAAGAAATAAAATTGATCTCAAACAGTAATTTTTGAACTATATTTCAGGGAATACTTATCCTTCCTTGTGAAGAAGACAAGAGTAATACCAGTGGATAATGGTGTTATGAATTCCACTAGATACACAGGGATGTAAATAAGCTTCAAATACTTCTTTATGCTCATCTCAAAGAAGAAATGAGCTACTGTATATGACCGCTAAATTCTCCCTGGAAGATGACTCCATTGTTTCCTGGTATTGGTAGTACTGGGTTGGCATGGGGACAAACTGAATTATTTCCAAGTGAGTCTGAAACAAGAAAGCAATGCTTATTCTGAATCATGGCTTTCCAATCACTGTAATTATCAATTCTTAATACCCATGGAAAGCTTTCAGTCTGGGTGGAAAACAATGAAAACTAACAATTGTTACAAGAAATAAAATATTGGGAGGAATAGATGAATGGAATTTGAACTGAAGGAAAAGTGTGGACATGCAGAAGACAGTGAAAAACAATGAAGCCACCAGACCAGGTCTGGATATCATCTCCCAGAAATAGGAACGTCATGGAGCAGGTCACAGGGAAGCAATTCATCAAATCACGCTAAGTCCGAAACAACGGCTACCTAAGCTACATAACAGACAATGAAAGGCTGAAATGATGTGGAAAGGAGTGTATGATAGACTCTACTGGCAAAGGATAAAAGAAAAAACTGTACAGATCTCTCTCAGAAGACTCCCAATTTGTGCATACAATCATAATCTATGGATCACAGTTGTCTTCCCCAACATATGCACATTACCTGATCAATCTTGTAGTGATCTTCCAGCCACACTGACTTGGCTGGACTGTGCATCTACATGCAATACTCAAGCAATTGTAATTAACAAAGCTTTTGTAAGTTAATAAAGACTCTCTCTATATATTGTGTGCTTCCTTGAGCATCTTATCGTTGAGTACGATTCTGAATCTCCATTGAAAATATGTGAATGTATCCACTAATAAATTCCTCCCCTCTCTGTTGTCCAAGTCTGCACTACTAAGCCTCAGCTGCTCCTATCTAGCCCCGTAGGGTTAGACAGATCACAAGGAAGGTGAGCTGCATGTGTGTCCCAATGGGGAGTTTGAAAGAGGAAAATAATGAGTGAACTATACACAGAGGAATTTGTAACAGGTCAGGGTTGTGTGTAACCCAGGTGCATGCCTTGGAATATGCCCTGAAAAGCTGTGATTCTCTAATGAATGCAAAGGAGCCCTTCATTTGCCAAGTCAATGTGGAAAGTGTTCTCTGAAAGTAGATTTGAAAAACAGTTCAGATAGTTCAGAGAACTGAAATGGTACCTTTTGTGCCTCAAGGCTGGGTGGTGAGTAATTCCATTAACTTCAGTGAAATGAACAGGTACACATTGTTAGCCTTATAGATAAAATTAAGAGATCTGTAACATTTTTGTTTCAGAAGACTTTCCAGGACAAGTTAAAAAAAAGTAACTTCAGAGGGACAGTGTCTATCACTCTCAAGACACAGACTCATATAGATTAATCTTGGGTTCACTAGACTGCGTTGAGGATAGACACATTATATTCTCTTATATATTGCTTTAGAATATGTATGAATAACACACATGTGTTTGTAACTTAGCTATAGAATAAGACTTGGCTGGAATGGCCCTCCATGAATTCTGCAGAAGGCATGAAATAGGTCTTGCCTGCATCAGGAAAAAGAAAGGAAAATGACGGCAGAAATAAAAACATGTATAAAGAACAGGATTCTTCTGCTTTACATAGTATACAGAAAAAGGAAGTTGTGGTAAATTAGACTAACCAAGAAACAGTTTTGGAAGGAAAGGCTCACCCAATAATTTGCCTCCAATCCAAAATATTCCATAATGAAGCTGGTTTCTGAGCAGAGCTGATAAACTCTGATAGTTATGTTATCATCATGATCATCCTTGTTTTTGCTGTTGTTATTAGAAAGGGAATGGGGAATTGGGTAAAAATTAGGGGGGGAAATCACATATAAGCAAATGAATGATAACCATCACCAGCCATTATTTAATATGGAAGAACAAATCAATGAGTTGAATTCTCTCTTTCTCTCTCTCATTCACACACACAAGGAAAAGATATCAGATTATCTCAAACCGTTACATAAAATCTCAGATTCTACATGCACTGTTTCACTTTCAGAAAACTCTATTTGTTTAAGGATAAACAAAATTCTTCAGCTTTAATGCCTTGGTTTTAAAATAAAGTGATTTAAATTCCTAGCTACTTAGGCTGCAAAAGGTGTTCTACTCAGAGAACAAGATTACTGCATAGATCAATGACAACTGAATCACATTCATAGTTCAGTTGACTTTGCTCATAAAAAATAAAGATTTATTCATCATTTTACAGATTGTGTAACAAGAACTGTACAATTCAATGTAATGGGATAATGAACACCCAAATCTATTAAAATCAATGGACCCATTCTGCTGAAAATCAATTGCTCAGGATGGGGAAAGATATCCAACTCCCCCCCCCCCCCCACAACACAACATAAATAAGAAGAGTGAGGCAGTCTACTTTTGACAGATGGCAATGCCAAGAAATAGGAAATGAATCATCACTCAGAGGGGAATTTAGAAAAACAAAACAAGTTCAGCACTTTAATGGGAATAACAAAAAGCATTAAGCAACAGCAAGCCCACCAAGTCTTTGGGGAAGGAATGATTCTCAGTTTAACTCAGCTACAAATGTGCAGAGACTATCCAGTTTTATTTGAAATCTGAATTCCAAAAATCGAGTCCAGGTTGCTTCAGAAGTGGTCCGGTCTGATTAATACACAAATCTGGACCAGTGTTTGGGGGGGGAAAAGGAGTTTAATTTAGAAAAGAAAATAGATGTAACTTTTTATTCCCCCCCCCCCCTTTGCAGGCTAGATCAGTTACAATAGGACAAAATTTCCAAATTTTGTCAAAACCAGTGAAGGGATTTTCAAGATACATAACTAAGATTTGAGGGGAGTTTTTCTGTGTAGGTATACATAATGGTAAAATGGTGATTCTTTCTTAACTGACCATGATCTTTCTACCACTATGTTTGATCACACTGATTAATCTGTATTGAATGTAATGCTTCTCTCTTCTCTCCCCACCAAATACTTAATGAAAAACCAAGATGGCACAACTATTGCAAACTCATCAATAGTAGCAACTTCACTTAACAGGCTGGACTGGAACAAGCTCACAAGAAAATCCAAGAATTTCTGATAAGTAATATTTATTTTAAAAGTTCCAGCTACTTATGAAAAATTTCAGAAACGGATGTGATTCAAGAACAAGCCTTATATAGAGAAACAATGTTCAAACTGTCTTCCATTTCTTTTTCTTTCCTGCCATAAATGTTTGGGGGACTTTGATTCCCACTTTTCAGCAGGCTGGCTTGTTTCCATCTGCTGCTTGTTTTTACAACAGTCAGATTTACTATCATATTTTTTTCACTGACCATTTGAGAATACCTATTTAGTAGCATTGCAGAGCTCTGAAACAAGCAGATAAGTCTGCTTTCAGTCACAGCTTTCACTGGCTCTAAACATATCCATACAGACACCCAAAAAAAACAATTTGTACTTTGCTTTACTGATAAGGTATGGCAATGGGACTTATTTTAGGTTCTCACAGGAGGAGGATGGGCAGATAGAGAATTGTATAAAGGGAGAAATCTTCAAACATGGCCAGAATGACATATTAATATCAGAGAGGATTCTGGGGAGAAGTTGAATAATGGAGGTTCTGATTAGCAACTAAAGGCTAAAATGAGTTAGACAGCTTTGTTGGCAATTGAAGGTGGACTTTTGGTTTATTGGTTTCTATCCAAAGTAAGGCTGGTTGGTAAATCTAACCTGAGCAATTTGCACTAGTTAGGATGCTTAGTAAATCTGTACGAAGACTCCCAAAAGCATCAAGGACAAAACCTGGGGAGAAGAATGATGAAGGGGAACAGCATCATGGGGCACTCATCTAGATCACTGTTTCTCAACCTTTGCAATGTTAAGATGTGTGGACTTCAACTTCCAGAATTCCCCAGCCTGCTTGCTGATAATCCTAGGGCTGGGATGAAAATGAATGGAAGACAGATCAAAATCTGCTACCAGCTAGTTGCCAATCAGCTCTTCATTCTGAGAGTGGATAGTAAAATGCCAACTAATTTTGTAAGTCCTCTCCTTATTTACCTAAAGTGGTAAATGAGAGTAGGACTAGGAATTAGGAACTGGGGAGAAGAAGGCTCGTATGTTAGGAAGACACATAGGTTAGGGTGTTTACTTAGATTGCTTTTGAGAACAAATGCAAGCCTAGAGGGGGGAAAAAAACAAGCTTTGTACAGGAAAAATGAAAGGGCTTGAATCTTCTCACAACATTTGGCTGAATGTCTTTCTGAATGTTTCTAAATAAAATGAAAATAAAAACCCACCGGAAAGCTGGGTGGTTCTGGCTGTTTCACTCAGAAGATGCCCCCACTGACATCGAGTTTTATGAAGGTCCAGAAGTGGGATGAAATGGGTTCAGATCTACATGAATAGCATTTCCTACCCACTTCATGTCTAATACAAGAAAACCTATTCAAAGTTATCCCTTTCCATCTTGGGATATGGACTTTGGCTAAAATACACCCATATTACTAATCAGCCATTCAAGAAATTGTATTCTTCTGACAAGAACACATTCATTTTTGTTGATAAATGTTTGAAACCTACAATATCATTTTTGAAGATTTCCAAATAATGACTCCATTCTCTTATTGTTAATGGTTTACATGTCATTAATATAAATGAGTTTTGTTGAAGGGAGATGTGAAGGATAGAGGAAATTCTTCTCAGCAAGAAGAAGAAAAGGAGAGGAAGAAGAATAAAACAATTTGTGGAAGTTATGAAAATGTGAATCAATAATTCACAATCTGTTTAAAAATAATAATTTAGTCATTCCTCAATAATCCCATAGCAGCCTTTGCAATATTTCTCTCATTGTCTGTGCTAAAGAACACATAATGTTCCTCAACTGAAAAATCCAGGATTAATTTTAACCAGTATATCAATGCAGAATTTGGAATTTTTTTAAAGACACAAAGCCATCTACTTATAAGTAATGTATTTAGCTACCTTTGCAGAGCTTCAGGGCTTCCAATTACACGGTGACTGAGGATATAAATTATGAGGTTTGCATTAATATGCTTTATTTATTTCTTATACTAAGTTAAATATAACTTCAACATTCATATTTCAGTTGTAGAATATTAGCTTGAATAAATTCTTCATAAGTAGACCAACATATAGTATAAGGTCTAGAGATGGCAAGAGAATAATCAAATACACAAGTTTTATAACTGTTTTTATTTGTTTTCTTGTTCATTGGTTATCTGCAATGGTAGAGTCATATATTATTGTTACAAATGAAGTGTGTGTCTGTCCATTTGAGTCAGTCTTGACTTCTGGCAACTACTTAGACTAGTCCCTACAGTTTTCTTGGCAAGATTTCAGAAGCGATTTGCCATTGTCTCCTTCCTAGGGCTAAGACAGAATGACCTGCCCAAGGTCACCCAGCTGGCTTTGTGCCTTAAGTGGGACTAGAACTCAGAGTCTCCTGGTTTCTAGTCTGGTGCCTTAGAAAATCAGCAGTGTTTCTTGTGATCTCTTCAAAAATACAACAGAAAAAAAGAAGAAGAAGTGGAATAGTAATCCTGTGGAGTCCTTGGGGTTCTCTGAGCTTGGTTCTTTCCTTGCAAACATCCATTACCTGGCTGAACATCTGAAGATGTTACCTAGCTGGGTAATGAAACATTTGCAAGAAAAGAACCAAGCTCAGAGAACCCCAAGAACTCCACAGTTCAACCCTGAGCTACACATATTCACCTTTATTTATAGTAATCCTGTCAAATCTGCAATTGTTCAGCCAACATATTTCACAAGGAAGTTGTAATCTGCCACCCACTTCTGATAACCTATATAATTTTTCATTTGTCCAGCCTTACAAATAATTTCAAAGGAACAAGTGGAAAACCATACGCTGGAACCCAAAGTTTATGAAAACTATTATCCAGTTGCAAATAATCCTTTTTGGGGCAAAAGGCCTGAGAGAGATTTTGCCACACTGTAGTTTCTCTTAGAGGGCACCTTCGAAACTTATTTCAGTTGGGTTCAGGCCTGGTTTATGATAGGCAAAAAAATTACCTTTATTAGAAGGAGAAAGTATATGTGTCCATGTTGACTTTCCTTGGCCTCTCACTTTTGGTATTTTGATATCCTCCTGGAATGGCTTTTCAAGATTGAGATAGAAGATTTTGTGACACTAGGCCTATTCTCAGAGAGGAACACTGGAACAGTGTGCCTTAGCCTCTGGCACTTATGTTATGGGCTGTCACAGGATACAATTTTGTCCTCAAAGTATACATTGTGGATGGATGGCTCACTGTAAACTACATCCACCCCATGAACCATTTTACAGCCCCCAGAATTGTCTCCTAAAGTGCAACTACTTTAAGCCCATTCTGCATTGTGTATAATACAATTTGTGGTTTTTACTGAATTGTGGCAGCAAACCATTAATATGTGAGTTGACACAAGCATGAAACATTTAAATGAATTAAGTTTTTAAACATGCGTTCTCATATACTTTTCTCCTAATATACACATTTTGCAAACAGTTTTCCTGATACATACTGTTTTTTTTCCAAAGCAATGTCCTCCAATATATTATCTTTTTGTATATTATTTTCCACCACAGATAGATTTTTATGTGCACTTATCTCCAATATTTACATTTATTTTCATGCAATTTTATCCAATATATGCATTTTAGTATGCATTCATTTTCTTGAAAACTACATTGAAAAATTCAGAAAAAGAATGAATATGGAAAGATAACTGTGCTTCAGGTCATACATTGTTTTAGAAACTAGTACTGGGTATGTTTTCATTAAAATTCAACTCAAGCAAGATTTTCTTCCATTCCTGTTAATCATAAACAATCTAAAGCTTAATCTTTAGATAATAGTATCTCTGGTAGGATTATAAAATTTCATTATGCCAATTTCAATCATTCTTTTATTATTTATAATTTTTATGTGAAAAAATTGCTACGGAAGGCTGCCAGTATGAGTAGAGGAGCTGGTTTATTATTTTATGTATACTGTTTCTACTAAGAAATATACTTTTATACATTTTATAACATTATAGAAGATAATTTTTATCTATGGGGAGAAAGGAAGCTGGGGAGTCATCCATAAGGGATGGAAGACACAGTCACTTAGCTAAGTCTTTCTTCTGTGTATCTGTGTAGAATGACTGTGAATTTCAGAAGGATTATACATTGTTTGCTTTTTGGAATCTGAGACAAAGGCATTATATACAGGTGGGATCAAATTCTCCAAACAGGAAGTGGAGGGATTCAGGAAGAAGAGCTAGTTTGGTCTAGTGGTTAAGGCTCCAGGCTAGAAAGCAGGAGACTGGGAGCTCTAGTCCCACCATAGGCATGAAAGCTGGCTGGGTGATTTTGGGCCAGTCACCGAGCTTGGCTTAGAAAACAGATGGATATGTGAAAGCCTGCAAAACCTGCAAATCCTATAGAATCCTGCAAATCTATAGATATGATCCACATTCTCTTCTGCAAGAGGAGAAAGGTGAAAGCAATGAGTTTCATATGCAAGCAAGACTGCCTCAGAAAAGATTCAGACAAAATAGCTGAATCTAGTTCAGAGGCCACTGTCCTTCTTAAGAATGGTAAAGTACTTCGAAAAGAAGATGTAATCCCTCTAAAGACCATTTTCCATTGTTGTAGAAAGTCATAGAGATGTTCTTGGGGAGATAACTGTTGAAAAAACATGTATTAAGCCCATAAAGCAGAGAAAGCTTGAGAGAAAAGTTCAAGGTTCTCTTACTATATCCATAAAGTATTCCTCCAGTCAGACTGGTGGAGTCTGTTTCCTGACCTGGCCTACCTCAAAGGGATGTCAATTGCCCCTTTTTGTAGAAATAATAAAACCTGCTGCCATAATTCCAGAGATGCCTTAGTAGTGAAAGGTAAGCTTGATGTGGAGTTAGCACAAAACTCAGTATGGTAACTCCAAGAAATAATTGATAGAATCAAAAGGTTGGAAAGCTTAGAAGCAAGCCAGGCCATTCCCTAAATGATCAATATGATGGAACATCTAGGTCAAAGAAGTCGCTTTGACTCTTAAGACTGGCATGCAATGGTTCTGTTGTGCTAAGCTTATTGATATAAGTTGGACATAAAATGATATGCTCTTCTATTTGAAGATGATGGACTTTGGTTTAGATATGATTGTGATCATGGATAGTAATAGGAGGGTACAAAATACAAAGTAGAGTTGCTGCAGTCCCCATTTTTGCACTGCTAGACAAGCTTTTGAACCCTGTCCAGAATGTAATGGATCATATTGCTGAATCTCTGGGGGAATGCTGTTCCACAGGGTAGGTGCTGCCACTGAGAAGTCATGACTGGGGTTCAACAAGATCATGTTGTTTAATAGAAGGGATGTGGAACATGCCCTCTCTACTAGATCTGGTGGGGCAAGCCAAAACAATGGGAGAAGGCAATCCCACAAGTAGCCTGGCCCTGTGCCTCACAGGGCTTAAGTGATAACCAACACCTTGAATTGCTCCTGGAAGCCTACTAGGAGTCAGTGCAGCTTGCAAAGCAGCTGTATTATATTCACATCATGAGAAATGCCAAAAACTGTCTGTGCTGCTTCATTCTGAACCAGCTGCAGCTTTCAAGGGCAACCTCTTGTAGAGCACATTAGAGTAATGCAAAACGGAGGTAACTAAGTTATGAATCACTATGAGCAAGGCCTCCTGGTCCAGGAATGCGCACAATTGGTGCACAGGATGAACTTGTGCAAAAGCCTGGCTATGGCTGCCTCAAGCCAAGAGCCCAGGAGGATCCCCCAAATTTCACACCAATTCCGGGGAAGTACAACCACATGCTGAGTTGAAGATGGAAAATTCCCAGGCTGGGGAGTCTTAAAACCCACAGCCAAGAAGTTTAAATCTGCAAATGGATTATCAGCCACTGGGCTTAAACTACCTTTATGATTTAACAGAAAGAAGAGGACATTTAGCTTTGGTGATGGTGAGCAGCATTAAGAGTTAATATTGCTGAGTTTATCCCCAGCTTTCCCAGTTGGGTAAGAAGGCATGATGGTAAAGGGTGGGACTTCTTACATTTAAAAGGAATGATTACAATGACCCTGTTTAGTAAACATCTGTCAGTGCTTACAGTGTCTACTCCATGATCTTCATTAGCCAAAAAGGACACAGTTTATGCCCACCTGAGGAGGGCATTTTACTCTCATGATGCTGGAACTTGTGAAATGGGGCCATGATGGCAATACAGTCAAAAGCTGGATGCTGTAATAGCAGGGGAGGTCTTCTGACAATATATTTAAGGAGCTTTGAAAAAGGATCAAGAGAAAAGTTTAAACATTTTAAAAAATACAAGAAGAAAAAGAAATAAGAAGGACAATCAGCTCAGTGATGAAAGAGCTAATGCTGTGGTGGTAAAAAACAAATTAAAGAGGTTCTGAAGTGGCCACAATTAGTTGTATGGGAAAAATGTGGGACTCTTGCCAAAAATTCTCTAAGTTGTAGAATGCTCCAAACATGGCTATATGCAGGCATATAACTATGATAAAGAACTGTATTGATCCATTATATATAGCAGAAGCTGATTGGCATGTAGCTGTTTTAATGTGTGAATAGATTTTAAATGCCTAAAATAAGGCAAATAAGATGTCAGAAAACAGCAGAGGAGCAAGGCTGGGTCAATAGACAAGGTAATCAGCACAAGTAGATAAAGTCAGCAAAACTTGAAGGTTATAATATGGGTTGTCAACAAGAAAATGGTCTCTGATTGTTGCAGAGACTGATTACAAGGAAAGTTCACAAGTAAACTTCTCAGCCTGTTATGAGAATGCACTAAAAAACTCCAACAACAGACAATGCTCTCATATCAAAAAGATATTTTGTCACAAAACAGTGTATCAAGGGCAACAATAACAAACACAGCTTTCTCACAACAAGAGACAAGTTTCTCGCAAGTTGCAGAGAAAAAGTATGGCCCCAAACTGCCAACAAGATAACAAGACCTTTCCCAGCTGTGAAAGTTCAAAGGAGGCTGCCAGAAGTGTAAACATTTGGAGTTCTCCAAATAGGAATATCCCTGAAGTAGCTACACACACAGCTAAATGTCCACGAACTGCACAAAGATGGGTCATGTTGGTTTCATGATTGTGCAAGCATGAGACGGGTATATCAGCAATACACAGAATATTATTAATAATTTATCTTTTATCATGGACTTACGTCTGGATCGCAGATCCAATCTCTGTGGATCCTTGATCACTCTGTCCTGCTTAGGAGTAAAATTACAGCAAATTAAAATTGCATGTAACAGTATTTCCTCAGTGTGGATTTTGGATTAATTTTCCCATCACTGTTATACTAAGGTCATTTTGTTCTTATTTGGTATTGGATTGCTTCCATGACCTCATTAGGATGGGCTGAATAAAAAGAGAAAATAAAAGAAGATACCTGAAAATTTTCAGAAAACTGAGCTACTAAAATGATGATAAATTATTCCAGACTTCATTTTTTGCAAACATGATAGCTATGGGAACTCTTGTGGTACCACAAGCATTTGAGTACGTGTATTTATGCTTTAACTTTGGTGATTTCTTTCTCTTGTTTAATCCATTTTTCCCCTTTGCTTGTTTTTTATAGAAGGCATTCACATTTTTTCAAAATTATTATGGGTTTTTATATATTTATAAGATTAGTGATGTGAGGAAAATGAGCAATATTTATTTAAACATTTTGGAGCTGTCTAAATTCTTGTTTAGCTTAGTTTTTTTTAACGAACTAACCAACAGGCTACTGGTAGTAGAATTGAAATATTGTGATCCAATTGCATTTAGACATATGAGTGTGCAATTTTCAGTGGTTATAGTTTCCTTATAAAATAATTATGCTGCTTCAGTAATTTGTGCTGGGCTCACCATGTTGCTAAGGATGCTCTCTCAAGGCTGAAGGGAGTGTACTTCCAGACTAGGAGTCTGTCCTTGACAACAGGTACAAGAATTCCTAGTGATGGTATGAGGGGCAATCTGTTTTCTTAAATCAAATATGAGTGAAAGGTTCTCAAATGTTTTATCTCCAAGGAAACCTTTCCACAATGATTCATTTACTGAGATGACTTTGTTCATCTACCATGTAATTCCTACACATTACTAAAGATTCTGAGGAGAATATTTTGGGTATCATATGGGCCATGCTTACTGATCCTTGCCATTACCTTATGCAGATTGAAGAGTACACTGTAGGAGATACTGAAAACTTCTGAGCGTCTGTGAATTGCCAGGATAAATAAATAGCAGCTAATAAGCTGTTGCTTAAAAGTATGCTGGCTGGCTTTTCTGAGCTTCTTATTCAGTTATCCTTAATTTCAATGGGACCCCGACATTTCATGAAACAGACTAAATTCAGTTGTCTAAGATTTCTTCACTTGTTTCCATGTGACACAATTATGTAGGGCAAAGGCTGTTCTCTGCTAAGAATGCACCAATTTAGCTAGTATCCCATAATTCTTTGGAGACACAGAAGCGACTGCATTTGTATCTGGCATCTTCTTGTTGGCTGTAAAAGTAGAGTCTTGTTTCCTAGGAGTAAGCAAATTGCTGCTTTATTATAGGTTTTTATATTGTTATAAATAACATTCAGTTCTGTTTCATAGAACTATTGAGCATCTTGCTATCAATGTGAAGAATTACTGAAGTTATGGCTGTAGAAAAGGGAAATTTGTCTCCACTTGCTAATTCAGAACAAGATGCTGTGTCTCAACCTGATATGCCTTACGGGTTGCTATAAAGAAGAATTGCCATTACACTGCATGGAGATTCTGGGAGGAATGATGGCTAATAGCATTGTCTAATTATTTGCTGCTGTTGTTATAGTACTGTACTTGTAACTTCTACGGCTTTTAAAATAGTACAAAAATAGACATGCATGGGAGCATATAAAGATACATTGCTATTCCTTTTCTTGAAATAGGGATGAGGTACAGGAGGGAAGCAATGTGTCAGGAAAGACAGAACCTGAGTGGGCTATTTAAACCCACTTTGCTTCCAAGAAAACTATTGTAGTTTTATAATAAAACAATTCCAATATAGTTAACCTGGTCTAGTTCCAACCCGGCAAAGAGTCTGGTGCAAATTGATTTAATGTACTGTAGAATGTTTGTTGATGAAGACAATTGGATGTTGCTTTGTATTATAATTTGGATAAGAAGCATAAATACTGTAGTTATACACACTACTCCAAACCAAAGGAGAAAATTGGAAAGAAGTCGATTTTGTCTTGAATGTCACTAAAACATTATGAATCAATAAAATTCATTTAATGATGGCTTTGGCAACCTCACTCTGCAGAAAAATTGAATCTTGAAACAGCGCCAAAGTTTATGAAAAAGAATTGAATATGTGAGTTATCCTCTGTGCAATTTGGCTACAACTGAGTCTGTGAACTGTAGCTGGAATCAGGATGGATTTGTGACTGGTCATCTGGCCAAACATTCTTTGATATTCAGGCAATCATTGTAATGTCTTCATGGCTGCATCACATTGTGTTAAAGCTGTTCTACTTTAGTATGTAGCCATCTTGTCTGTTAGAAATAATATCTATTTCACAGCTATAAATTACCAATACCTACATTTGAAAACTTGTTTCTAGTTTCACAGTTGTCATTTCATCACCTGACTGCAAGTGGGTTTGAATAAATCTCTCATACTCATAAATGAATCTCAAAAGTGGAACATCTCTATCAACTCAGGTCTTTTTTAAGGAAGCATTTCTCAGTTATTTAGTAAACAAGTGACTTAGGCTCATGTGTTCACAGGTCCATATACTGTATATGTGTATACATAACAAGTAGTCATCAGAAAGAATTAATAGATGTATGACAAACTCTTGACAGTTCATCTTTAGACAGCAAAGGATGACATAAATTAGTTCACCTTTAGATAGCGAAGAATGACATAAATTAGACACTTGGAAAAACTGAAATGCAAAAACTGAATGTAAATTATTAAATATTAATAAGAGTAAATGATGAAAATAAAACACAGAAATTTTTTTAAAAAGTGCTTCTTTTAGAGCAAGATTTGCTATTATAGCCAAGCCACTTCAAAGTAGCCATTATCTGTAAATGCATACTTAACTTTGAAATGGATTGGGTTTTTTTTGCTAGCAATAGAAAATAATGGGGGGGGGGGACACAAAAAGCTAGGCTGTATGGAAATACATTTTGCTTCTGGGTGGGGGGAACTAAATATGACACTGAGACAACACTAAGCCAGAAATAACCACAACACATTCCGGCTTAACATGTCATGTCAAACCAACCACTGAATTATTTTGCAAGCGTCATCAAAAAATCTTATGTCAATAAGTCTGACACCTATTCTCAACCTCAGATCAATGTGCTTAATCAATTTAACTTTCAGTTTCTGATTTTAAATTCTTATATATTTTGGTACAGACAACATACCTACCAGATTTCAGTTTTACAAATGCAGAGAAATTGCATGTATTTCCAACAAGTTGGGGACAAGCAATCTTATTTTATCCATTAAACCATTAAATAAGACACCATTTCACGAGAAGCGGGTGTAAAATGGTACCATTGTTATGGACAGATAGCAATGCTTTCCCCCCCTTACTCCGATTTTACTAACTCATGTTCTTTTCATTCTAAAAATAATCTTTTTAGAATGTCAGCAGTTTGTTCTAATGATAGAAAACAATATATGACCAGGCCATAAACTATGAGTGAAGAACTAAAAGAGATGTACAGGGAGTCATTGTGTTCCACAGATAATATACTAGAGGTTTTAACTGAAAATGCATCTACCTCAGATCAACTTCGCTCTGAGATAGAAAGTTAGTAAAATAATATCTGGACTGAACCACTACCATCACCACCACCACTACTACCACAAAATTCACATCTCCACATAGGAGAAGGGGTTCATGCCCTATAGGTAGGGAATGTTTTATGTGGCAAGGGAGGAAGTGGTGCAAAACCTTGCTTATATAATATTGTGATATGGCTCAGATACACCTTTTCCATTTCTGTGTATATAGGATACAGTCTAGGGTTCATCAAGTGACCTTGCCCATGACAGTGGATGCTACATCCAAAGGACTTGGGGCATACTGTGAAACAGAAGTTTCAAAATATCTGAAGCTATTGTTCTCCCAGTGCAACCCAATAGTTTTTATCACACCAAAGAGCTGTAGTAAGCAGCTCATCATGCAATGTACATATGGAAGTCCACCCAAGTCTCTTGAGGTCTTGGTTACAAAATCTTTACCTGCAGACAATACTTATTATCAGAGTTGTATTAGGAAAAATATATATGTCATAATAATGTAGGTTTTGCAATGAAGTGTCACAGAGTGTTTTCATACCTTTATGGCAGTGGAAGCAATCTGAATATGATGAAGTCTTCTCAGGGTGCTATCCCTGTCAATAAAGTAAGAGGCTGCCAGTTGGTGTAGTGTTTCCAGAGTCACTGTGGTACTGTTAATGCTGGGATCACTTGTTTCTGATCTCTTACTCAGCTTCCGCTTGTCCACAAAAATTGTGAGAGACTCTTCTCCTGTGCAAGCAATGACACAAAAGAGTCAAAGAAGTTTACAGAACTCGACTTTATGTATTTATGTATTTATTTGTTTGTTTGTTTGTTTGTTTGTTTATTTGTAATTACACAGCTAGCAGTAATCCCATGCATCTCATTTTTAAGGAAATGGTTAGCGGGTAGGAACTCTGGCACCAAAAATATCTAGGTAGGGGTAAGAAGACAAATTTGTTTAGTTTGCATTTTGAACAAATCAAAAGGCAATTGTCCTTTGGAATTCACACTTTTCTCTATACTACTTTTCACTTTGAGACTACTATTGACACTACTAATCACCAGTCAAAATGCATACAAAAAGAAGTATTCAAAGAAAGTGTACACAAAATGTCTACATTAATTAAATAATGTATCAATAGCTTTCTATTATAGAATATCCATTACAAAAATGAGCATATGTGATAAAGATGGACACTAAAAATGTGCATTCATATACATTAGGATAATTTGTTGGAGTGTTGTTGTTTTGCTTTGTGTCACAATCTGATGCAGACATAAAATGAACCTGTTGACATATCCATTCCCACTAGTCATAGATTCTGTTCATAATATCCAGTTAATAAGATTCTAGAAATAATGTTGGGAATTGCTCATCTAAAGCCTAACAGGATCAATAACAAGCCACAATAACCATAATCGGTTAAGTCTAACTAACTTTAAATATTAATAGTTTTATTTCTATAGTCCCCATCTATGCTGTGTATGACAGAAACAAAGTAAAGACTGAATCATAAATCAATAAGAAATTTATATTAAAATCAGCACAGAAATTAATGTAGAATTTAATATAAAACTGTGGAATCACTTCTTCAAGTTAAGATTTGAATTACAATGGCTAATATATGTTTGTGATTTGGAAAACTATTCAAGATGGGAGAAGGAAGGGAGGGAGGGATCACAGTGAATAGCAAAAGGACTGAAAAAATTACTCTGCATTATATCAGGCTTGATTGATCTTATGACAAACATTATTTATAACAACCCTAGGGGATGTTGCTTCAGTAGCCCCAAACAAAACTGGAGTGTGTGTGTGTGTGTGTGTTATTATTATTATTGTTGTTGTTGTTGTCACTGCCAAGGGGAAAAAAAATCCCATATAATTCAATAATCAGTTCATGGGATTACCAGACTGTCCAGATGGATGACCTTACTCTAGTAATGACATTGTTGTGTACACACATTTGTCACTAGACAGACTGCCATTCATATTGCAGACCAATATGTTGAGAGTATTTTCTGATGTTCTCATTAGCCTGAATTGTGCAAGCAACCCTTCAGTTAGGATTGATTTTTCACAGATATAAAATTTATGTTGGCAATGGGTAGACAGTAAGGGAGGTGACCTTGACCGAAATATGCAAGACTCTGTTATGATAGCCTATCTCAATAAAGCATAGTTCTAGTCTTCCTATGGGGTTGATTTTCTGGTCTAGTCTACCTAGTGGGGCTAAAACATTGTGAATTCTTCTTTGAGAAAGTATTTGCTTTCATAACTCTGGACACGTGTTGAAGTTATCAGACACTTCTCTACTCAATGTGTAATAACATGTGCTTTGATGATATCCTGTCTATTAGCTCCATGTGCTTGCATGACTGGCTAATGCCTACGCTGAGAGAAGGAAAAGGCATAACAAAATGACATATGTCATATCATAAAGTTATGATGTGTGAGAAACTAGAACTGTGGTTTTGTAATGCTTTTTTTCCCTGCTTCCCTTGATCAGCATAGGAATCACAATCATGTTTTCCTGACAAGAGTTAGGCTGCAATACGGAATTAAATCCACAAGGATCTTAGGAACACCTATAGGAATTAGTTCAATAGAAATGGAGGCATTACAGTAATTACAATAATAATTTAACAGCTTTAGCTAAATATTCATAAATACAGTTTGGGAGCCTATATTTATATGATGCATAATAATAGATGTTCTGATGACTGAAACACTTGGAACTGTTTTCCGTTTTCTGTTTTGCTTTAATGTAGACATATTTTTGAAGCCTATCTTCCAGTTTTGTCAAGTCATTAGTGATGCAAGGAACATAAATTGCACAGAAGGTTATAGTCTATCTTGGGAAGCAGCTAGGCAAAATATATTGGGCACAATTATGAAAGCATGACTACCCTGCCAGCAGTGTGTTCTGGGAGGTCAAAATCTGCAAGATGGTGGGTGCAATGTTGCAGTACAAGCCCTGCCTCTTTGGTATATGCAACAACATCGCATGCATGTACAAAAGGGCCAGGACTTGGATTGCAACATCACATCCGATATCTTGCAGATACCTTCTAAGTGGGTGCCCTTCTGCACAACACAAAAACATTTCTCCCTCCACTTCAACATCAACTATACTGCAGTTGCGTGTTGCTATTTCATTCCTTTACAAAAATTCAACTGAGAGAATTTCACTGAGATAATCAAGTCCATTATTAGGCAGGAAGTACTATGAACAATGATTTGCTATTATTTTGCATATCTGACATCTTTAATCTTATAGAAAATAGCAGAGCTCTGGACAGGAACCCTTTAGTAGATATGAGAATTTATTTGGGTAAACTATATGTTGAAGGGGGAAAAAAGTCACCAATTTATTTTACAGCCAATTGGCATAATTTGCCAGGGCAGACTCGGTCCAATCCAGAGTTGCATTTATGGATGGTGTTTTTGAGTCAAAAACTCATGCAGGGCAGCAATTATTTAGGAATACAGCATAGAAAGAGTGTACATTTGCAAAATCTTTGTATCTAACCAAAAAAAAAAAAGGATATTTTGGAGAAGTGTAATAGTAGTGTTTATTAGGGAAAGGGTAAGTTGCTATTAAGAATAGCTGGATCAAAAGCATTACGTTGTACTGTATATAAAAACAAACTCAGACTTTTCTTACTTCTAAAATAATTTACAAAAGGTAAAACAAAAATTAATAATACATACAGAACAAAAAAAATATAATATATGTGACATTGATAAGATATAACTTTAGAAGGCTACTTCCCTAGTTTTATAAAGTGTTACTTATAATTATAAACGGGACTAACAGTAACATTTTATGTTCATGAACATGGTAACATACAATGAACTAGATAGATAGATAGATAGATAGATAGATAGATAGATAGACAGACAGACAGACAGACAGACAGACAGACAGACAGACAGAATACTATATACTACGTACTATGTACTATATACAACAAATCCTTTTTATTGAGAACTAAAATATTCCTAGGCCAGATGGAACATTTGCCTGATATGATATAGTTTAAAGGCATACATCTTTCTTTGACTTTCAGTACAAAGGTTTGTTGGCCTGTTTATTTAAAAATATTTCATTTCAACTGTAACAACATTCAACAAAAATCTTAGTCATGAGAAACCACCATATCCAAATGAGAAAATGATGGCTTGAAATGCCACTGGCTGTATTTTCTCATAGTAGCTTTAAAAACAAAACAAAACTTTTCTACGTTTCCATGGGCAACCTTCTTCAGTGCTCATGTATACAGAGATCCTGGGAACATTGTAGAGTTTCCTTGGTTGTCCAAGGAAGACAGACGTGGCAGAGGCAAATCTAACCAGAGTGCGTCCATTTGCCAAGCTGGCTTTCTTGCCTGTGAATACAAATGTTTGGCAGCTCTGTTAAAGAACACAAAATGGAACAGTAGCTTTCTCCTTTCTTAATGACGAGGCATTGAAAATGTAGGTACAATTGGAGGGAAGAGAGGGGAAAAAACGGTTTCTGTGGGGAAACCATTTTCTTAAAATCAAATCTTTATAATGGCAGAGCATCAGGCATACACTGTCTGCATTTGGGACAGGATTGTCTTACCTATAATAAATCCGCAGAGAAATGATGCAAGACAGCACCTGATTCATACAAGAGACACAGCTCTTCACTGTAATTAACTCCCACTCATGTGTCTCATCTCTTATTGATGTGGATTCCAATGATGGGAATTCTTTTACTATTTTAATTTTGATTTTCAAGTGTTGTAAATTCCAGTGAACTGCTACAGTATATATAGTCGCATATTGGATATCAAATACTCCTGTCCCTCGGGCCAAATGCCAATTAAATATTTCAAGACAATTTGACATACATACAATAATTTATTTGAGAATATATAGAGAATATTTGAAGCTGTAGTCCCAGGATTAAGTTCTGGTACGACCTTGCTATTCTTGAAGAAGTCTGAATCTTGTAATTAACTGAATGGAGGACTATATGAGAACACCATTCTCTTGAAGAAGAAAGGGGGGGGGGAGCATAAAAGTATGCATTTTTGCTATCAAAGTTTTCTGTGAATATTTTGTAAATCATTTCTTCTCTAGATGGTAAAGACGAGCTACAGTGACTTCTAAAGCATAGCATGTCCCTTTAAAGCCTTCTCATTCCTTACTTCATATCAATGATGTCATCTGAGAGCTAATTTTGCTAAAATGAAAAACAAAAAAAACACAAAAACCTATCTCTACATTGTGGCAACTATATGCCACATTGGTGTGTGTGTGTACAAACACACCCACCCACATACACAAACCTATGCATACTTATATACATACATATATAAATACATACATAATGATACCAAATTAGTCACTTCATTTTAAAGGTCAGTTCAGAAGATCCACTGAATTATATGGGAGTTACTATCAAGCAAATGGGCCAAGGATTGTAGAATATATGTATTGCATATATAAACATGCATTTCTAAGATCTCCAATTATCTCACTGTCCATAGTTGTGAGACTGGGGCAGTATAGAAATACAAATGGTTTTTATTTGTATGTTTTAGACAGATGTCTACCTAAGTGCAGATTCTTTGCCTGACAGCCACATATGAATTTTGTATTCTTACACCTTTTTGATAAGTCTTCCAAATGTCGGGTACAATTGAATGCAATCTTCCTTTTCACATTTGATATTTACGAGATACCAACTTCCCGATTCTCCTCTTTGACATACCTAGCATTGAGAAATGCACATCTTGATTAATATTTATTAAGTGTAAGTGTCTGCAAATACTAAAAGCGTATCAGACACCACCAACAGGGTAAAGGAGCACTAGAATTGAGTTAGGTGAATACTGAATTTTCCTTTCAATATTCACATGACAAGTTGACCTCCTGAAAGGATCCTCATGTGATCATAACAGAAGTTTAAACATTGTGAGGAGCAGGTTGGAAACAATTTATTGGAGCATTACATTTTGTAATATGGAAGTGTTTTTATTTTAGTCCCAAGGTCGTTATGAGCAATTGTCAAGTAATTGCTAGGGTATAATATCCTTGAAGTACTTTTCCCTCTTATCTTGACTCTATTTATAATTAAAAATAAAATTAACTCCCCCCCCCTTTTTTTAAATCCATCTCTTGTAACCTGGTAACAAGAGGCTTCCAGCCTTCAACATGGCTTTGCCCACTCTCAGATATTCAATGATTCTTCAAGGTAGTCCTCAAAATACAGTAACATGGCAATATTTTCTATAGTGCTCTGGAATAACTTTGTTTCAGTGCGAAAATCCAAGATAGAAAAATAAACAAAAATGGCTTGTCGAAGGCTTTCATGGCCAGAATACAATGGCTGATGTGGGTCTTCCGGGGTGTGTGGCCGTGTTCTGGAAGTTTTGGTTCCTAACATTTCACCAGCATCTGGCTGGTCAGTTTGAACCAAACGCTTTTAGTAAAACTCTGAGCAATGAACTTCATGGGACAGAGCATTTCAGTCAAAGACTGGCTATATAGCACTTCAAAAATTCTTAGCCTGAAGCTGAAAAATGTACCATATTTTTATCAGCATTTTATGAATTTTGTACAATTGAATTGTCAATCATGCCATGCTGGGCACACACATTCTAAAGCACATAAATATAAGTGGCATGCTTTCACTTTTGATCCATTTGGTACTTTTCTTAAAAAACAAACATTTTGATGAAGCTTAAAATGTTGTTATCCTAAATGATAAAAGGAAGCTATATCTAGAAAGGACTTCTATAAAATCAATACTGCAGTGAAATGCATGTCCCTTCCAAAACAGGAAGAAGGGATTGTCACTTTCTCCACATGTAGCTGAGACTTTTGGAGTGAGCAGAAGATAAATCAAAGAAGACTGTTTTTTTCTATAACTCAAGGTTGTTTTCCAAGATGGCCCAGCAGAAGATGGCCCATCAATCACAGTAATTATCTTTAATATAATCACTCACCGAAGGATAAAATATTTTTTTTTTGTCTCCATTGTCATTTGTGGGGGATAGCTACCTACTGTACATGAACAATTCGGAGCACCAATGACCTTTCCTGCTGCATAGTTTCAGCAACTTTTTTCAAAGCTCTATCAACTCTTGATTATTGAAAAAAATAAACAATTTCCTGTTTGTTGCTGCCAGAGGGGTAGGGGAGAATATATATATATTTTATATTTGGATTTTAATTCTATAAGCCACCTGGAGTCACCGTGTGTGAGTGAGGTGGCTATATAAATGTGTTTAATAAATAAATAAAATAAATAAACTGCTACCTGCCAAAATAGATGGTATCCTGTGTTCCTGAGCTGTACATCTAGTTCCTTATTGAAAAATAAATCAAGCTTTAAATCTATGTTAACTCCCTAAGAGTATCTCTGCTTTGTGAGTTCATTTTACTAGCTCACATCCAAGCTGTAATGATTTCAGGTGCTGGTACAACATTTCCATGATTCCACTGAACTCACAAGAAGGGACAGTGATGCTTAGTATGATAAGCAAAGCGATAACATCATTTATCACATCCTCAAATGACCTCACTCAGCAATGCCATATAAATCAAGAAGAGAAATAGATCCTGCAGCTCATCAGAGCATTGCTGATATGGTAACCTTTCCAGCACAACCTTCTGAAATGGAAAAATGTGATGGAAATGGGAAAAAAATGGAGCACAGCATCTCTAAAGCAAATCTTGGACACCATAATCAGTACGAAAAGGAAAAGGAAAAGGAAAAGGAAAAGGAAAGAGAAAGGGAAAGGGAAAGGGAAAGGGAAAAGGAAAGGGAAAGGGAAAGGGAAGGAAAGGAAAAGAAACCTCCAGGGAAGTTAGCGGGGTGACATTGCCTCACTCTCCTCTTGACACAGCATCTGTCAATCATTTTACGCCAAACCCAGGTTAGAAAGCAGATTAGAAGACATCAAAATAATCAGTGTGGAAACAAGCATATATTTGGCCCTCAGTAGAGAGAAATGCCCTCTCTATGACCTGATGTGCAATGTCAGTAAAGGACTGTCCCAAGTCACATTGGTCTTCCTTCTCCCCCCAACCTCTCCCACCTCCTCATTCTAACACATTCATTGTCAGAATTCTGCTGAGTAAAAAAATAGGATTTATAGGCCAATACTAATGTTTGACAAGATTTACTCTCATGTAAGTGTGTATGTAGTATGTTTTGAAAACATACTTTTTATATCTCTTGAATTTGCTCTAGTTTGCAATTTCCAATCCCACCAACTCCTTCCCCCACAACCAAAACATTATCATAATCATCATCATGATGTTGATTTTTATTTAAAATGAAAAATATGGAAATTACTTCATTAAAATCATAAGAGGTTATAAACCCCTATCAGAGATTTTATGTCTGTTTTTTTTTAAAAAAAATATGAATGCACCCTCATGCCCACCTTATTTGCAGGGATTTTCAGCCTAGAATTACAGATAACTCCTATAATGAGAGGTTGTCTATGGGAATTGGGAAGTTATATTCCAGAGTCCCAGAAAACCATCAGTTAGAAGAACACACCTGAAACTATGGATATCCAAACCACTTTACTGCAGATAAAAAGGCCTGGTCTATTTGTACTAACAACAGATTGGCAAAACTCTGGATAATGAGGCTGAAGATAAGGAGGACCATCTGTATGGTTCTAGTAAAGTTTCAATATCTGAGCTGAATGCCTAGTTTAATGAAAGTGATCTCACCTCCCAGGGTAGCTGACAGCAGGAAATGGGTCCCATACTTCTTGATAAGGTTTTCTGTGATCTGCTGAAGAGTTGGTCTACGTCCTAGTAGCCTTACGTTTCGGAAAAATTCAGGGGCGAGAGGCAACGGGGAACCAAGAAAATTCTTCCTCTCAACGGCTAAGTTGTTTACCTTCCAACGGCCAAATTCCCTGAAAGGAAAGAAATCTCATTTTAAAAATGCATACTTTAATGAATTTTTTTCTTTTATAAACTTCATCTCCTTAGGCAAGGTACAATGAGGAGGTTCACTCATGAAACTCCATCAAGAACTAAATTGGGGATAAGCAATGCAGAGCCTTCAAGTTATTTTGGATTTCAACTCATAGGCAGCATATTCAATGGCAAGAAATAGTAAGAACCAGAGTCCTTAACACTGGGGAGTGGAGTGGGGGTGGGCATTAAACTGCCTACCCCTGCATTAGTCTCTTAAAATAAGCCACAAGTAAATTGGAGGGAGATTGTTTTATTATAAAAAATAAAAGCACAGACTTTTTTTTAAAAGTTTTAATGCAGTTGGTTTCCTTCATTTTATACAATGCAACTATCATCAACAAGCTGATTTAGTTTCACAGACTAAATTACTTGCATTATGTTCATATGATTGATTAGAATGCCTTTTATTTGTCTTATGTTTGCAAAACAAAGCTTTTCCTTGTCAAATTTTTCTCTCATGTAAAATTTCAAGGGAAACCTGCCATGTTGTTAGAAGTGGACTGAAACTTCGGTGCTCATTAAATTCCCTCATTTTTGGCTCCTTGCAGAGCAACTTGTGAAATCCACTGAATTGCAATTGCTCTCAGTTACCTTCCATAACATTGACAGGTAACTCTACCTAATTAGCTGCAGAGTAGTATGGCCTCGTTCCAACATAACATAGGATCCCTGACTCTAGGGAGAAGCAATGGAGGGCAAGTGACAAAACGTGTGCTATAATTTTGTGATGAAAACGCTGTCCATTATGTGGTTGTGTGTGATGTTGCAATACTAATAACAAAGGGCAGAGCTTATAGAGCAATCTTATGTTGTACATTTTATCATTTGGCATCATCTTGGTTAGAAATGGACATCTCTGTCCCTGATCAGAAGAATACACCCCTTATAACCAGGTAGTAAGGGCAGTAGGAATCCAGGGAAAAACATTGCCCCTGCCTGCCTGGGAGATCCTGTAAAGGAACCAAGAAAGATGAAGATTCACACTCATACCAGATATGATTCTCGTTTATTCTCTCTGTATGACCAAACCAAACCAAAAAACACACTTTTTGGTACTGCTAACTCACTTTGGTATTTAATCCACATTTATTCAGCACCAATTCATTCTTGACCCTATCCCTTCTTGTTTTACTATACTTTTCTTATATCTCTGCACTCTATTTTATCTTATACTATTTTGTTCTACTTTTTATCTTTACTCTATCTTACCTTACTACATTTATCTATTTTATCTCACTGTAGCCTATTTTATCCTATTTTACTGTACCTCACTTCACTCCATTTTATTGTATCACACTCTGGCTGATGCCTATGTTTTGATATGGTTAAATGACTAATCAATAAAGTATACTACTACTACTACTACTACTACTACTACTACACACTTCTTCACAATTCAATTTAATGTTATGGTCTCCTAACTTACTTCCATACAACAAAGCAGGCACACACATACAGTAAACAGTAATTTTCACTTCATTCTTTGCAACAGATTGCATATTACACATGATCTTTCTTTCAGCATTTGTACAACTTAAAATTTTCCATCTTAGTAAATATTCTAAGAAGAAAATACCCAAACTCATCTATGGTAGCCTCCCCCCACCCCTGCACATTTATAACTTGATTTATTTTTTCTTTTTCTATTTTTCATTTTCCCTATCAAACAAACTACCTTGGTCTTTGATATATTAATTTTCAAATCAATTCTTCTCATTACTTCATATAATTTATCTAATATTTGCTGCAAATTATTCAGGTTTTGAGTCAACAAATATGCAGGTACATTCATATCCCCAATCAACACTTCTAATGTCATCATTAACATTTCTTATACATTTATCCATAAATACTTTGAACAATCAAGGGGATATCACAGTTCCTTCTCTTACCCTGGGCTTATTGTTGAACTATTTGCTAAGCAATCCATTTCTTCTCACATTTGCTTTCCTTCCATCCTAGAGAACTCTTATTGCATTCAGCAACCAACTTTCACCTCCATATTTGTGCAGTACGTGTGCCTTCAAGTCAGTGTTGACTCCTGGCAACTGCCTGGATAAGCCCCTGCAGTTTTCTTGGGAAGATTTTCTGAAGTGGCTTGCCACTGCCTCCTTCCTAGGGCTGAGACAGAGTGACTGGCCCAAGATCACCCAGCTGGCTATGTGCCTAAGACAGGACTAGAACTCACCATCCCCAGGTTCTAGACTAAGGTTCTACTACCTTAATCACTATACCAAACTGGCTCTCTTACATTTGTGTAGAACATTCCATAATCCAAGCCTATTTACTTTATTCTATATTTTCACTAAATCAACAAACTTATAATACACTTTCTTTCTCACATTAATGAATTGCTCAATGACCTGAGGAACAGTAAAAATTGGTCAACGTACCTCCTACCCAGCTTAAAGCCACACTGCATTTCCCAAATTTTGCTCATTTTTACCACTTCTTCCCTTTCATCAGAATTTGGCCAAACACCTTCCCAGGCATATTTAATACAATGACTCCCCACCACCACCCCCACAACTCATTTTCTCAGTCCCTTCCTTTCATACAGGGGGACAGCATTCTTCCAATCATCAAGCATGTTAAATAAATTGTACAGCCACTTCATAAGCAAACCACACCCACAGTTTAACATTTCCCCATAGTTAGTCTACCTGTACCAGCAATCTGACCATTTTCCAACATATTCACAGCAGTTAAGAGTTCCTTTTAATCATTCTTTCTTTAATTATAATACTGATAACATTAATTTTAATTCCATCCTTTGACTTATCAGTAATATTCCCATTCAAACCTTTAGAATATTCCTTTCCATGTTCCCTTACTTCAGTTTCATTCAAAATCATTTCATCACTTCTATTGTTTAATTCCAGTAACTCCACTGAAGCCTCCCTGCTTAACCCTCTTCACCTACTTCTAAAAGGTTTCTTAAAATTTTAATCAGTATTGCTCCCCATTTTCTTCTAATCTTAACTCTTCCTTGATCTCTTTGACTACATTCTTTGCAATTATCATTTTCCTTCATATTCTTTTACATACATACATACATACATACATACATACATACATACATACATATATATATATTTCTCAGCCCCAGCCTCTTTCACCTCATCATTACACCAAACACACTTGCCCTTAGCATAATTCTATGCATGTCTGTATCATCATTTTTCATTATTTTCTTTGGAGGTCCTCTTCCCATTCCTCATATCCACTTTCCATTAGCAGATTAATTTATCTTCCAAAGTTTTTTCATTCCAGATCCATTGTTTCTCCTTCTGCAGTTGTTCTACTTTCACTCTTGGTTCCCCCACCATGACCACCACTGCTTTCCCTTTGTTCTACCCTTAATGCTACCAAGAAAGGATCTGTCCTACATTCACAATAACAGTCTCTCTCATCAGCTTTGTGTTATTCACTAATTGTCTTAATCTTTCATCATAAACAGTTTAATCACTCATGCTTTTTAAAAAATGTATTCCCTTTTCATGCATACTGTATGCATGAATAGACCTGCTTAGACCACAATTTTTGGAAAATAAAAATACCTCTTTCAAAGCAGATACTCACCAAAGAATTCTCATTCATCCTTGAATCTCTGAAAGGCCCAATCACTTTTTCTGTAGTTCTCAACATGTTCCTCCCAATCTAGTTATGTTGCCTAACAGAATATTCCCTGCCTTCTCCAGATAGCATTCTATTTTTCCCCAAACTTCCTCTGGTTATTCATTATTTCTACTCACTGAAGCACAACATACAATGATCATGAACCTATGAATTCCTATTTTTATACACATCCATAACAGCCTAGATAAGCTACATTGGCACAATATATTGGCATTATATAGATAAGCTACATTGGCAAGATACAGAGCTTAAAGGAAGGTGGACTCTATATACTAGGGGTTCATAAACCTTTCTCCATCATATCTCCCTTTAGTGTAATCTTAATGTACACACATCCTCTAAAAATCCAAACACCAAAATGAACACAAATGAACAATGAAAACAATACAATGAAACTATTCTGAGGGCTTCTAAATATCCTTTCCTGCAACTTTTGAGTGCCAGGGCCTGGATAGCTCTTAAAGGTAATGGACTATATATAGTCATCTAAAATGTGACGGTCAATGAGTTCAATTCCCAGTAGAGGCTTTGAACCACATGAGAACCTACCTGAGTCTGATGATTCCCAGTAAAGATCAAACCAGTAATGTGGTGCCTTGTGTTGGTCAATGCAAATGAAAAATACCACATAGGATATACACTATGTAAAAACAGTGAAGTTCTCCTTGCTCCAAGAGTGGAAGTCATGCGAAACCCCATATATGGGAACATGATATCTTGCAACAGCCTATGTCTGTGATGAGATTTATTATAATATTACACACACACACACTTCATTATAGAATTTTGGAATCATATTTTTGGACTTGAGACCTAAATAGGTTATTTTAGATGTTGCCTTCTTCTAAAAGGTGATTTAAGGCTCTCTGCTGTGAATGTTTTCACATTTGGAAGAAAAGCTAGCATATACAAATTTGTAAGACCTTTTCAGTGATGTCTATCAAGTGAATTCTGGTCACTTGAAGAGGCAGCAGAAGATGGTAGAAGCTTCTCAACTGGGGATGCTCGAAGAACAGCTGATTTGTTTTTATGATAGGAAAGAGGTGAGAATTTTGTTGAGTTAATTTATTTACCACTTCTTAAAACTGCTATAGCCAAAGTTCATCCATTTCTCTTAAATAGGATGAAAAGAAATTTTAACTGAAAAACGAAATCACATGTGGGAGAAGGTGAAACTAAATGGTGCATTCACTCAGGCACAGAGTCTCAAACATTTAATTCTTAAAATTTTTCTGACAGACTGCATATGTTTAATAGAATAGTTACTACATGATCTTTCTAATGCTCTAAATACTTAGCATACTGAATATGGCTAATGTGGATAGATGACAATTTCATTCATTCAGTCCATTTTTTATAAGGATGTACCAACATTTGAAAATCTCTATATGACTGAAATTAAAAGAAGTTGAGAGTAAAAATGCATCAGAAATAGGAGGAAGTAAAACCAACAGAAACACCTGCCCCTCTTCTTCTAGGAAGTCTATTTTATTAGGTGCTGACATTCGTATCTATCCTGATAGATCTCAAAACACAGTTCCTCATCAAAGACCAAGAAGATGGAATATAAATTAAGAAATTAATTAAATAAGCAAGGATTCAATCCAAAAGTTTCCAATTTTCTGGAAACAAATGCATCTTTACAGCCTGTGCTTTTTCCCGAAAAAGGCAAAAAGGGCAAATCTCATTTATAATTTCAGCCTAAGCGCCATAATTGGGAACAAATTCTCATACTGGGCATGTGCATGGAAATACATATGTCTTGTTTTTATTTTAAAAAGAATGGTCAAGAGAGCAAAGGGAAAGTGCAATTCTTTTCCATAATGAAAATGTGTGGTCTAAATTTGAGCCATGAATTCCTATCTTAGCACCAATACTGGAATATACAGGGAAAAGAAAAGAGGTGAGAGAGGTGCATACAGCTTTAGTATTCATGGCTGAGTTTAAAAAGCTCAGAACAAAAGTGGCCATTAGGAGTATACACATATTCAATTTCTGGTCACACCATACCCTCTAACAGATTAAGAGGGCCAATGTATTACACAAACATTATAAATAAGTTAGCACTGAGGTTAGAAGTTAGTTTTGATCCAAAGCAATCTTGAGTGGTTTGTGGTTAAACTGATCTCTCCAGTCATGTAAATACTGAAGAAAGGGACAACAGTGAGTTAACATTCTCTTCTGGCTATTAGCAGAAAAACAAATCCTCAGAGCTATCCCACAAAAACAGGGGTTGTCTAGAAACGTCCTCTCTCTGATCATTTCACCACTACCACGACTCCGTGGTGGATGGGATGGGAATCAGAGCAAGTCTACCCAAACTCTTGTCTTCCAATGGCTCCAACCTTCTTTGGGCTTCTACTAATATAGTGTTTTGTTTTTAAACAGAAGAAATTGAGGTCCTCCTAATTGTTTTGGCTATAGCTGACTGTTCTGTGTTTGAATGGGGCATTCCTGATTTTCTGGAATGGCTCACAGGGGCAAGTGTTTTCTCTTTAAGTACCATCAGACTAGGTTAGCTATGTTATTCAAACACAGCCAATGTATCTAATCTGATCCTAAATAGTCTCCTAGAACTTCAGTAAAAATTGAGGCTGCTTTGATTGTGACTTCCATACTTTGCAATTATCAGGAAAAGAAATGGAGCAAGGGAAACAAACAACCAAATAAACAAACAACGTCCTCCTTTGCAAAGCAATAACCTTGAATATTTCAAGACAAACTAGACTGTTTATTTTGTCATGACATTTAGCACATTATCTCACTATGAGGTCATACAAAACTGGCATTCAGAGAGATGGTTCCACTCTTAAGATTTGGTCCTTTTTCCTATTTGCAGAATCCATCCATTAATGTGCTAATTGTATCATGTCAGCTCATAGATCACAACAGTTGTAAAGTCTGGCTTACATTCAGGAACACCAAAGATCATGAAAATTAAATCCACTGAAATTATCCAGACACCAGTTCATATATGATGCTGCTAATGCATATGGGTAATGCAAAATATAATATACAAACTCTGTATTTTTAAAATACAGGAAAGATCCTTTCAGTTAAAGGACCAGTTCAAATATTCTCCTAGGCATCATTCTTCTTCCCTCAATCACATACACTACTGGTCACAAGCATGAAGACAGACTCAAATTTTAAACATGGAGTGGTAAATGCAGTGCCTACACAGACACACACACACACATACACATGCACTACTATTGAAGCTAATTGTGAGGAGATTCAGGACTTATAGAGCAATCAAATGACTACTTTACACTAAGCATAGTTAAGTTATGGGATTTGTTCCCAATAGCTATAATGATGGTTATCAATTCAAATGGGAACTAAACAATTTATTACAGAAGAGGACAATTAGTGCCTGCTAGTATCACAACAAAGAAAAGGACTAATGCCCTAATGAGATTTCCTTCCTTAATCCAACAGAAATCTTCTTGCTGTAAGATGCTTGTTGGGAACATCTAAGCATGCTAACTCCTTTTCCATGTAAACAGCTTTGGCTATTGGGTGCATGGGAATAAATTCATACAGTGTTAGAAACAGAAACCTAATATAGCAGGGTACACATTTTTGGGAGACCAAGAGAAATATTTATCTGTTGAGTGCCATGCAATTTCAAAAAAATGAATGGGCCCGGGACAAAACTACATTTGATGGAGTTCCAAGGATTGGGGACTAGGTATTAGCCACGGAAACTCAGGTTGGGTACTTCTGCTGTATGGAAGCTAAAGACACATATATAGAGAATGCAACACATTTTGGATGCAGTCAAACTAGTCATCAAGAGAAATCTGCTGCAGGAAGTGTTCCAGAACAGAAACATCTAATTATCATTAAAAAGATGGTCAAGATATGTTACATGTAGTCCTGGGAAAGGAGGTCTAATTGGTTCAGAGTTTTAGAATAACTCTCATATAAGATGGGTATGGATGCAAGGTTTTCCTGTGTGAAAGAAAGGAGGACTAGAAGGAAGTTGTATGTTGCCAAATGAACTGGAGTTTTGCTTTTCTGGATTAATGATAGATGGTGTTTGTCTACAGTGGGATTTTAATATATATGCAGAAGTTTAGGCTTGAAAGGTATTTTAAATATATTTATTTATTATATATTATATTCTAATATATTGAGTTATTGGTCTATGTAACTTTTACTTTGGTCTGGATTCTAACTAAACATATTGTATTTAAATCTTGCTGAATTCACTGGGTTCACTTAGTCAGAGTAAAGCCTTACTGGTTTCAGTGGGGGAATATTTATTTACCATATTTTTATAACACTATGTTTCTCAAACTATCTGAGTCCCAACTGAATGTTTTGTCTATTATGACCTGAATACACTTGCTTTTACTGAAGCCTAATCTTACCAATAAATCAATCAATAAATAATAAGGATCAAACTGGAAATGCAAATATTAAACTGGTTAAGTGATAAAATGGATTGCTATTCCTGAAAACTAATAGATTTAAGGCTGAAATAAACCCTGAAAAAGTATAATATAGGACAAAGATTTCAGGTCACAGTAAAGGGAGGGATATTCAGGTTTTAAATTAAGAAAAAATCTGCACTTTTCCTGCCAACTGTTTTTCAGAACATTGCAAATGTTGCACAATTCTTTAATTATATAGATCTGAAGGTGTGATGGAGTAAACACTCTTTTGATAGTGACATAATGCTATTAAATATCCTTATACAGTTTATTTTAAATCTATCTGAAACATTTTCCTGCCCTTACTGAGAGCTCATTATACACATAAGCCCTAGACAAAGTTCTTGTTGTGGAGGGCAAGGAAGGAAAAGGAGAACTGTATAATAGTTCACTTAATTATTGAACATTATTATGGGTGTTATAGCTGGCATAGAAGTTTTGTTAATTGGGGTGCCTTGTCTGGATCATATTACATTTGCTTGGTTATATTTCACTTTCCAGCCAAGACTGGGACAAAATGGAACAGCTACCCCCAGAAGTGATCATCCTTGCTATTAACATTCAAAAAAGCTTGTTAAGACCCTGTTGTTTAAAGAGGCATAGTTTTTGATAACCACTCATTTACTTGATTGATGTGGCATAGAAGCACCTGTAAGAAAGAAATAAAAATTGCACTCACTCCATACAATTCAAGTCTGTCATACTTTTCAGCCCCCACAAACTGAGGTTTTCATAGATCTTTTTCAAGTGGATTAATTTTTATGATTTGTTTGTTTGTTTATCACTAGCATTTCTATGTCACTTGATTCCAACCAGCTCTGTTTCTGCTCTAGAGGAAACACGGTAAAGATGGTTCTCAGGAGCCAGAATTCCTGCCTCCTAGCTTTGGAGGTTCATGGGAGGTGTGTGTGTGTGTGTGTGTGTGTGGGGAGATTAGAAGCTGGGATGCTAACACTGCACATGATTGAAATGGCATGTTATGTAAAAGAACTCATGACCCTCAAGTAGGATCAGCAAAAAATGTTGATTCATGGAGTGTTTCTGTTTAGAATTTTATATCTTCCATTATATTTCCTTTTCTCAAGGTCTCTATTACTCCCACTTGTCAGCATTACTGGTTCGCCAAGCATGAACACCCCTCTCTGATTTTTTTTGGGGGGGGTCCTCTCCCTTTTAAATGGTTGTTCTTGTTGTTTCTGTGCTTTTCCAAATTTGGGACTTTCCTGTCAACTTTTCTTGTATGGGTTGTTACTGTTGGTTTTGTCACAGACTGACTAGTAAATGGAAAAGATTTTAGTATGCTTCAGATACTGCAGATGGTAACAAAACATAGATTGTGTCAAACATTTTACATATATATATATATATATATATATATATATATATATATATGGCATATGGACAGCAGTAAGAAAAATGCAACTTTGCATAACATTTGGGTTGTCTCTTTTCTATTCCTGTAGGTGGTTCATACATAAAGCAGTTTCTGTCCAGAAATAGACACATGATTCTATTGTGGGAAGATTAAGACACTTAGGCAATTAGCAGTGCTAAGCCTCATTAGTAATAGCCTCATTATGTCTGTAAAGTGATATTAATGCTAACAAGTATCAATATTAATCAACAGAAGTTCTGAGAGATTTAGGGCAGATATTGTCTGAAAAATCACTTTGCTCCATGGCAATAAAGATGAGAAGATTCTCAGAAGAACATACCAAATGTACCTAAGGAAGAACCTGTACTCCTTTTCCTCCCAAAATGCACCTATGTATATCATCATCATCATCATCATCATCATCATCATCATCATCATCATCATCATCATCATCTCAATTTCAATGTAATCAATAAGGGAGCATGTAAGTGATGGCCAGGCTGGAGTGAAAGAGGTTTCTTTAAATGTAAAAGAATAGTAAGGGAGCAGCAGAGCCACAAAAAACTCAGTTAAAAAGACTGTGGGAGTGAGGATAGAAATAGGATTTGCTGGGAAAGGAAAAATGTGGAATTCTTTGGGTATCTGCATGTTGTTGTTGTTTTTAATGTCCATTTCCCCATCCATGAAGGATGAGCATAAACAGCTTGTGTGACTCAGGTATATCTAAAGATGAAACTGATTGCATGTGGTAGAGTTGTCTTTAAGAAGCCCTGAAGAGTAATTAAAAGAAGCACTGAACTTCCTCTCTGATCACATCTGTAGAGATCTGACTGTAAGAAAGAAGGAGAAAACATCCCAAGAGGTTATTACAGAAGAGTTAATCAAATCTAAACCTGTCAGTCTAGATAGTCAGCCGAGACCAGGGAACTCAAACTCTGAGCTCAGATTTCCCTCTTAGGTGAGCTTTTGAAAGGCTGGGGCAACTTTCACTTCCCAACTGGATTGCCAGGCAAGAAATCCAGCTCAACCTGGAGATGGATTGGAGAATGAAAAGGAAATAACCCTCTGGAAAAATGCGGAGCTAGATGTGAATAAGGATTTAAAAAATAATATTATGGATTGTTCTGAATTAGTTCTTTGTATCCTTAGTTCTATTTTGTTCTACCTCTGTTGTGTGTGTGCTGTGTGAATGTATATGTATATTTCCCCTAGAAGATTAGTCTGCATATCAAAGCCTACAGGATTCTTGATATTTTTCTTTCCCTTTCTCACATTCAATTTTCCATTAGCTCCTTAATTTTAATCTACATAATAAATAACTGGTATCTTCTTCTGAAATCACTTGTTTCATTCTGGAACAGGATATCCCAGGGATAAGGTCAGCTCCATCCTTGGAAGCCAAATGATACACAACTCTTTTAGAAGGCCTTTGGCAATGAGAATGAGTATGGAGTGACTCCTGGAGAAGTAGCAGCAGGTGACTGTTGAGTATTAAAACCGGTATGGTGGTTTTGATAATTTGAATGTGATTGCATTTTAACCTTCTTACTATCTCACCTCCTGTCCTTCTAATAGCTACAGAGGGGTCAGAAGGTTAAGAAGAGAGTTGGCTTTCCACTTTCCTCCTCCCTTAGTAAAGATGCAGGTAGGAATGTTCTCTGTAAAGAGTGGATGGTGACAGCAACTAAACAGATACTCTTTGGAATGCAAAAGGAGGTATTGTGAAAAGATTGGGACCCCTGCTTGAGGAAGCTAAGCTGGTATGAACTCAATATCCCTTTCATGTCTGTGCATGTCCATGCTCCACTGCATTGAGCAATGGAGCTTTTTAGGATTGTCAGCTAGTAACTTGACCTTAATGACTCTAGTCAGTATCATCTGAGCTCTGCTATGAACCGTTTATATACTACTCTCACTCACATTTATGCTGGGTTTGATGACCTCTACTGAGCACTACATATAATGACATCTGTATGGTACAGTTGCATTGCTTGTTTCTTGAGAAGTAGATCTCTGTTCATCTTATTCCTTGAATCTTGGGTTCCCTTCCGGGTTTAGTTTACAAGGCCTTCCAAAGACTCTGTCCTACTAAAATTGTTAAGACCTCTCTTTGACATGCAGATGTTGTGCCACTTTAGACAAGATGTTGATGGGGCTCTTGCTGAAGCACCTACCTCTGGATCTAGCTGATTTAACAATTGTTGGCCTGTGTCCAATATTCAGTGCCATTCCAATAATTAATAGTACTGCAGCTCCAGGACTCTAAAAATAAATTGATTATCTAGATTCTTTCCAGTCTGGATTTAGACATGGCTTTGGCTCAGACAGCCTTGGATCAGCAGTTAAGGAAGTGTGTTCTTCCTCTATTGCTGAGACTCCTGGATCTCTAAAAATTGGTTTTAATACCATTAGTTACTAATGTTGAAGCACTTGAAGGAGCTGGGTGTGGGACGTGCTATCTTGTAATGGATTCACTTCCATCACTCTGGGCAATGTAAGAAATTGCCTTTATGAGAAATCTACTTGGACCTTTGGAAATTGTCCTGGAAGGTCACATAAGGTTTCACCTTATCTGCCTTGTTGTATAACATTGTATGAAGTTGCTGTGAAGGATCATGTATGAATTCAAAGCTAATTGCCACCCATATGGTGATGGTGTGCAAATGTACTTTATTTTGTCTTCACGTTCAGGATTGGATTCTTGTAAGCCACAACTTGTTTCTGGGCTATAAGAATGAACAGAAACTGAATCTGAACAAAATATAGTGGCTGATAATTCTGAGAGTTGAAACATATGGCTGAATTGGATAATTCACATTTCATCTTATGGATAGGATTCACAGGGTTCACAAATCCTCTTGTACTTAACACTGATGCTAGATAGACATATTACATTGGTGACAAGAAACTGGTTTTTATCAGCTTCAGCTGATAAACCTGTGGTAGTAATTTCTGGAGAAGAGATACTTGGCATCAATGATGCATATATTATAATCTGAAGGTTAAATTATGTCTATGCATTCTTTGTAGGACAGCCTTGGAAATGGTGCAGAAACTACAACTGGTCCAGAATGCATAGGTAAGGAGTAATTCTTCCAGAGACTATAGGTAGGGAATAATTCTTCCATATTATATCATGGCTATGTTGAAACAGCTGTGCTGGTTAGCAGTTGCTTTCTTGGTTCAATTTAAGGTGCTCTCTACAGTGTGTAAGGCTTTATATAGCTTGCTTCGATTTCTTGTAGGACTGCCTATACCTGCTAACCCTCTTAGAGCTTCAGTGGGTCATCTTTTTTACTCCCTGCCTCAGATATACTTAGTATTAATTATAATAGCTAGTTCTGGTTTTTATTTTGATGTGGCATAGATCATACTACAATTTGCAACTGGAACTAGGCCTCTCCCTTTCTTGTGATGTTAGGAGGGCTATCCGTCCATCCATCCATCCGTCCATCCATCCCCTTTTACAATTCTAAGAAGGTTTTAGAGGTTTCTTCTTGAGTTTAAATATGTTTTATTGCATAAGAATAGTGACCTATAGCCACTAATGAAAATAGGTCGCCTGGAGATTTTTAAAACAATAAAATAAAATTGTGATTAAACTGAAGGTTAGTGAGCTATAGATTCTTTAATTGGCTGACAACTTAATTGGACAAATTTACATTCATACTACAAATAGAATTTATTCTGAAGGAAAGAACTAGGTAAGATAAAGAGCACAAGTTTAATTTTATTAATCCAAGAGACTTTTTCTCAAGAAAGGGCTCCTTCTTGCAAGAATCAACCTAGATGGTCAATGAGATATATGGTCCAGTTCCCGAGAAGCTATTGGTTAATTTAATTACAATGCCATGAAATTTGCTATTGATTGGGGAAGGTGAAGGACTTCAAGAGAATTAATTACCTTTGATAATGGCTTCAGAATAAAATGAGATTTGGAGGCAATCAACAACTGTAACATAGAGCAGTATACACTTCATGAGAAGTATTTTGTAAGGTGGAAGGTGCTCTGAATAAGGAAGGAAAAAAATAATGATCCCTATCTAGTGAAGCAAAGCATTCTAATAATGGATCCTATTAAATGAAGAAGGCATTATATTTTCTGCAAATATGTCAATACTGTAAGCATATGTTCTAACACTTAGTAATTTCTGACTGTTGTTTAACATATGCAGCAGGATTAATCTCTCTAACCTATACGTTTGTTGTAGGAACAGGACTGTAAAGACCCTCCTGATCCATCAGGGCTGTCCCTTTCTCTTCATTTGGAGGCTCTATAAGTGAGTAGCCCCTTCATATTCTATAGTACACACAGTACTTTAATTGTGGCTGTTGTTCAGAGCTAATCTTATGAAGCATCTCAGTGGCTTTGCATTATCTGTTAGACAGAGGGAAGAATGAACTATGTCACATGAAGCTACACTTCATGTGACATAGTAAATGGTTCACAAACTCTGCTCAAAGCCCAGCCTACAATTATCGTGAAAGTAGTCTTGTGAACAAGCAGAACATTCTTAATACATATCCCTCATCTCAGATAGAATCAACATCCACAAATAAAACATTGTTCTTGATCATGTCCAGAGTCAGATTACCCTAGTTTTTCCACCTTTAGGAGACAGAAACGAGGCTTGGCTTTCAAAAACAAGAGGCATAACCCAAGGAGGGGTCTGTATGAGAAGTCTATGGATCAAAGCTGGACACTGAAGTAGAATATCCCCTCAAAGCTGGAGGAAGTTCAAGTAAGTGAAGTGGAGGAACTTTTGTTTCTAAGAGAGGGAGTTTGAGCCTTACATCTTATCACCTCATTTTGCCAGAATGAATCAGGAAGAAATTTAGATTAAAATAGTTACACAAATGTGGGAAAAAGAGAAGTTAACAGATTTGCCATCAAGACAGAGAGGTTTGCTCCTAAAAATCAGGGCTTTAATGTCATGCCAAAAATTACTGCTAAACATATTCTTACTTACATATTTTAGAAGTATTTTACATCAAAATACATTTCTCTAAATATATCTTCTCTTATTCTAAATGCATTTTGAACCAAGAAATGTATCATAATATTCCACCACTGTTGTAACCGTTACAATTTAATCCATTTGGTGAATCTAAATTTAGATCAGGTCAATTAATACTAAAATTTATGGACAATTAATTTCTCCAAAATTCCAAATCTACAATATATAGCCCAGCTATTCTGCTGTTACTGTATACATTACATTTCAGTACCACATTCTAAAATCATTTTATTCTAGCAGTCTTATGCTTAACTAGACCACTTGAAAATGTTTGTGTTTATATGTATATAGTTTCCCAGAAAGAAAAAGGGAAATAGCCGCCTGCTGTCACCAATAGCAGAAGATACTTTCCCCAGCTGTGTATCTGCTGTTTTATAAGACATTCCTGATTCAATCATCATTGGATTCATCCTTTTCTGTAATTTAAATGTTCCTTGTAACTCAAAAATGATGCGCAATTCTGGCAGGAGCCAAGCGGTGACAAATACCTCCCTTGTTCTGACATAAATGATAGCATCAGTAAAAAGGAAATAAGAGAAGGAGCACGAATATTTTGCTTCCTAGAACAAATGTGCCAGCATCTCTACTACTTTGCTGATGCTAACATGCCCCTTCTCAGTTGTCTAGCCATAGCTTTGGCAACAATAGACTCATGGCAGCCATAGCTTTGACAAGCAATTGCCAAGAACTCATGGCAGAATGGGTCTGCAGAACGACTTATGGCAGTAAGCTAATGCTGCATATTATTTAGTCTTGACATTTGCTAAAAAAGATCTCTCTAACTCTGTCCAAAAACACTAGCTTGGATGAATACAAGCACAAAATGTGGCAGATATAAAATCTGAACACGCACCTCCTGCATTGTAAGCCCTTGGTTTTTAAGACATAGATTGTACATTGGAACTGCTTCCATGGCACTTACAACATCCACCTCTTTTTTTTTTCCTAAATCAGATTATTCCAGGGAGCTCAGGACAAGGCATCTGTTTGATAAATAGATTGCTTTTATTATAAGATTTGTATGCTGCCCCATCAAAAGATTCTGGGCAATTCACAATAGATAAATCATTCTTCTGAATAGTCCATTAAAAAAATCTATCATGACAATAACCAAAAATCTATTAAAATAAACTTAGGTTGTTTCCTGTGGTGGACAGAGAGGAGTCCTATACTCTTATAAAAGGCAGTTATTGTCACTACCTCCATAACTTTAGTTTTAAAAGGCATATTTTAATGAATGAAACAGGAAAATAATTATTGAAATGAAGTCCTTTGTTACCTGTATTTACTTTCCCCATAATCACTACCACTTGTTACATATTTCTGTCAATGATGGACAAGCTTCTTAAAGTCTTCACAAAAGAACTCCACATTTTGCCTTTTCAACCAGTCCTTTCCATCTCTTCATTTGGGTCAAACAGATGTCTATGAAAGTGGTCCTTCAATTTTGGGAAAAGGTGGAATTCACAGGGTGCCAAATCAGAACTGTATGTTGGATGGGGTAAGATAGTAAGATTCAACTTTCCAATTGCCCAATTCTTGGGTTGCTCATGACATATGAGGCCTAATGTTGTCAAGTTTCAGCAAAATTTCTTCTGTTTCCCACCTCTGCTTACCCATTGTTCAAAGGTGTTGCAGTTAGACCTGTAAGTTGACCGTGGTGCCAGGTTCAAGGAATTCCATGAGGAATAACATCATCTGCTTTCTAAAAAACTCATCCCTTGAGTTTTCCTGCTGAGGCCTGTGTTTTGAATTTTTCTTCACAGATGAAGCTTTGTGATAATATTCCTTGGACTAATGCTTCATTTCTCAGTCATAATGATGAGACATGTTTTGTCACCTGTCATGATGCTGTGAAGAATTTGCTCACCTTCATTCTCATAGGATGACAACAATTGTTGGCAGATTTTGACATTTGAAACTTTCATCTGCACCATCAGCATCCAAGAAATCCATCTTGCACAAGCCTTCTGATACTGAAGAACATCAATGATGTGACCCACACTTTCCTTTGAAAAGCCAAACTTAACAACTATTTCATTTTGAGTGATCCCGATTGTCCTTAATCAGCACCAATCTGTCCTCAGCAAAATATTAAATATTAATACTTATTAATATTAATAAGTTAATTATTATTATTATTAATATTTATTTATATTTAAACTTATTAATTATAATTTATACTTATTAATATTAATAAGTATAAATATTAAAGTTACCCCAAAGTAGCACCTTGAAATTTCAGTATCCCACTCAAAATAATGTCTGTCACTCATGCAGAGATATTCTGGATATAGGAAGGTTGATACATCATAAAATGTTTTCTTTAACCTCTGAAAACTGAGATATATCTTCAGCTGATCAGTTGATCAGCGATCTCTTGTGAATTCCTGTGGACCCTTTCAAGGTTTCACAAGTACTGGGAAGGAAAATCCACAAAACCAAAATGATTTTTCATGTGACTGGGGAGATATTCACTCCTTCTTTCTCTAAATGTGATTCTAATAGTAAGTAAATGTGATTCTAACAGTGAGATTATGAGAAAATTGTTTCATACAATCCCTAAGGTATAACAAGGCCCATTATATATCACATTTTCTAAGTAGTATTACATAGGTTTGTCCGCTGAAAGCAGAAATATATTTATCTGGCTTGATGTGACTGATTATTTGCACAGCTTTATTTTTTTCCACTTCATAGGGGGAAGCTAATCTCAAATTGCCCTAGATGATTTTATACTCTAAGTGCTTCTGCCCCAGGTCAACATTTTAAATGAAGTTTTCCATCTTCATGGATTTACCTGTCTAACAGATTTTAAATAAGCACAGTGTTTCATTCATCACCTTTTCTCAACTCAACAGTATGGGTTATAAGTGAGTATATAGAAATTCCTGCTCTCTTTGTAAGGTTCTTTGTGACTTTTTGTGACTTTTAGCTGACTTCTTTAAGAAGCAGGATGATGGAATATATGATCTTTAGTGTGATGCAGCATATTGATGGATATACTCTTATAACAGATTCTTACACAATTTTTATACAATAGTGGAACCATTTTCTCCTTCCTTCCTTCCTTCCTTCCTTCCTTCCTTCCTTCCTTCCTTCCTTCCTTCCTTCCTTCCTTCCTCCCTCCCTCCCTCCCTCCCTCCCTCCCTCCCTTCCTTCCTTCCTTCCTTCCTTCCTTCCTTCCTTCCTTCCTTCCTTCCTTCCTTCCTCTTTTCACATTTAGAATAGATAGGAAAGGATCTATTTAAATTGGTTCAGATTGTTTGCCTTTCCACAAAGGTTTTGTTTCTTTTAGCTTCTTCCCTCCTCCTTCTGTCCAATCAAAATTATGGGGTAACAGCATATTGTTATTTATTTATTTATTTATTTATTTAGATTTAGAAGGCTGCCCAGCTCCCAAATGACTCTGGGCAGCTTACATAGTTAAAGAGAAAATCAATTGAAACTAACATGTGAACCTGGACAAAGGCATACATTACATTACATTACAAAACAACAACAACAACAACAACAACAACAACAACAAAACACCAGGGGCTCAACAAGCAACCTAACTACAAGCCTGGGAGCAAAACCACATTTTCAAAGATTTATGGAACCCTTGTAGGATTTGTAGGGTGGGAGCCATACATATCTTCAGGGGGATGATGTTCCAGAAGGCAGACACCACAACAGGGAAAGCATGACAACCAATATCTTGAACTGCATCTGGAAGCAAACTGGCAGCAGTGAATCTTCCAGAGCACTGATGACATGTTGTATTGAGGTGCACCCATTGGACTCATTTTGGACCACCTGTAGCTTCTGGGCAGGAAGACAAACTGGGAGGCCTAGAAAACATGGAGTTCCTCTGTGAGGGAATTCTGTTTTTGTTAACGCTGAAGTTAACAAAGATGGGAAAATCAGATTTGGCATATCCAGTATGTCCCTGCATTGTTATAATTATTTTCCAAATCCCCTGAAAGTGTTTTTAAGGTAAGCTGAATTCTAATTCCACAATACCTGTACCATTGTAGATTTCAGTAGCTGTGTCCAGGCCATTTACATCAGTGAGTAATGGGAAAAACAGGAGGATAGGGTGGAAACCATAGCTGGGTAACATGGCAGGAGGCACAGCGTGTGGCAAGTTGCCAATCATCCTGGTATCTATCATGTATTATTGTCAGGCCCAGTCCAAGAATGACAATGAGGCAGTCCAGTCCAGTATAGTTCCTTTATTAGCTTGCACCTAGAAGACAAAATCTCGCCAGACTAAACCTATGCTAAAGCATCTAGTGGCTATACCCTGAGAGACTCTAGGGAAGGGCCAGTCTTCTTTACCTTCTCATGGTCCTGCTGTGGGCTGAAGAAGCGCTTGCTCAGGAATGTTCCCCCTCCCTCCTGATAACCTTGATCCTCCATTCCAGTATCCTCCTCGCACATGTCTTCCATTACAATTATGGCCTCATTGACTGTTGACTGTGACTGAGGAGAATGTGTATGTTGAATAATGGAGATAACGCTCTGCCTGTTTTATCACTGCAGGAGCCTAGAATTAAATATTTTGAATATTGCTATAGTTTTTCTTTCTGTGATGCAAGGAAACAGCAGCTAGTTGTAAATAGAAAAAAGAATCTTAGTAAAATAAAAACAGTGACTGTAATATTTCACACTTGCATTATACTGTGCTGCAATGAAAAGGGAAAACTAAGGCTACTGAGAATCTCTTTGAATCCATACAGTAGGTAGATAGGTAGAATTGATAAATATAACTTTTACACATTTGTTGAAATTCAGTCTACTAGATATACTGTTAAGGATTTTGTCATTTTGTTTGGTATCAGGTATCATGTGGTGATCCTATGCATATTTACTTAAATGTTGGTGCTGTTAATTACTGACATCTCCAGACACATCGGATCTGGTCCCCCAGTCTGAACCCTCCTTATATTTAACACCTTTAAGCAGGAATCACTTGAGTAGGTATTAAGCATCATGTCAGCATTTCCAGTAAATTCTGCTTTGCTAATCAAATTATATCATCCCCTGAGGATATCCATGTCCAGAGGGCAAAAGGCTTGCCATATGTAACTGGGAACATACTGGCTTCCATGCATGCAGGAAGCCTACTATCAGGTCTTGCTTACGCAGAAGCCAACCTATGTAAATTCATTCATGTGAAATTGCCTTGGCAGGGATCCATTGTATATGTGTCCTGAGGGCTGACTTAATCTGGCAAACACTGATGGGAGTGATAAAATTTGTGAAAGTTTCCCAAACTCCACTAAAATATGTTTCTTTCACTGATTTTTCAAAATAAAGACCATGCCATATTCTGAAGCTCCAGGGCTATTATTGCTAGTTGCAAGTTGCTTTTGCTGTGCTATTCTTAAGGCTTCAGACTCCAGGTAATTTATTTAATACTCAGTAAGTATTCCCTGACTATACTTCTATCTGGTTCAAGGTCCTTCAGTCAGCTCTTCCCATCTAATGCTTCTCAGAGAAGATTAAGCCCAAACAGATGCTAAGTAGTTCTTGACTTTGTGTTGTCTGTTACCTCTTCACCATTTATTATCTTTTTTATTTTGAAGATATCTAAAGAAGTCCTTCTGTGATTTTTAGACCTCAATGCATTCTGGACTTTAGCTTTTTTAACATATTTTCTCCAAATCTGGGCTACTGGGCTAGAGGAAAAACTTGTGGAAAGGAAAAATCTTCCTGGGTGACCTGTCTTTTTCTACCCTCCATATTTCTCAAATTTATTAAGATTTTCCATTTATTTATTTATTTATTTATTTATTTATTTATTTATTTGTCAAACTTATCCCTGCCCATCTCCCCCCAATGGGGGACTCTGGGTGGCTTACAACAGATTAAAACAATAAATAAATATATAGTTAAAATTTATAAGAAAACACATTTACACAGAATAAAAGGAAGAGGAAAAATCCAGGAGGCCGATGGAAGCGACACCAGGCCTCTAGGGAGCTAACCAACCCCATATCTAATGACCTCCCTCCCCAGCCCAGGCCAGATGGCAGAGCCAGGTCTTCTGAAGCTCCAGGGCTATTCTATAATTATACTGGATGTATAACCCATCATTAAGAATGCCTCCCTGGAAAAGCCAAGATGTTGAAGTTTTTGTGAGATTTTGAACCATATTGATTGTAATTGTCCTCAATAAGGAAAGAACTCAAACATGTGGGAAAGAACAGTAATTTCAATCAATGTGCAGGTCCATGATACTGGTCCTGTTTCAACTTTAGTTAGCCCTGCCTCCCTCCTTAAAAACTACATTTGGATTGCAAGGGGCTATCTGGAATATAGCCCTTAGCCCTTCCCTTGAAAGGGGAGTAAAGGAAGTGTAAGGTCCTAGCTGGGCACCAAAAAGTAGTTGTGCAGGAGCTTTAGCTGAATATAGCTTCAGTGCTCTGGGATATGCTGTGCTCCTCTAATGAAGCAAAAAGATTGAATTGTGGCCACTGTTTTTTGAGCATTTTGTATGATATAATTTTGGTGTGCACTGTGTTTGGTGGAGCCATGGAAAACCATGCCCAAATCTTTAAAATATTTCACTTGTTCAATACTCTGGCCATTTACCCTCCAGGTGTGCAGTTTAGGTCTCTTTGCAAAGATCAGGATCTTAGTTTTACTATAATTGATTTCAGGGGTTTCCTCAGAGCAGTAATTGGCCATTGCATTCAAAGCTTTTTTAAGTCCAATTAATGTTTGTGATAGAAGTACTATGTCATCTGCATACAACAAAGTTGCAATATGTCTGTTAGTTTTGGGTGGTGGTGTTCTAATTGATTTGTTTTGGTCACAGGGGGATTTATGTACAGATTAAACAGCAGGGGAGATAAAATACTTCCTTGCCTTACTCCTCTGTAAGTTGGAATCTCATTAGTGCAGTGGACTTGCACACTACATCGAACCTTGATTCTAGAATTCTTATAAAGATTACACATAAACAACAGTAACTGTCTATCAATGGTAGTATTCACAACCTTGCTCAACTAATCGAATGCAGACCTGAAATCACTAAATACAGTATATAATATTAAGCCTGTTTTAGATGTGTATTTTTTGGCCAGATGTTAAAGTATAAGGGCATGTAGACAGAAAGAATGTCCATGCCTGAATCCACTTTTTCATCTGCCAATATATGCTCTAGATCTATCCAGTAAACTAATTTGTTGTATAAGTGTCTGGCATTTAAGTATACTTATTATACTTAAAAGGCTAATAGACCTTTAATTAGCAGGCAGGTCTCAAGCGCTCTTTTTATAAATAGGCACTATGAGGGCTAGGCCCCAGTCCTCTGGGATTTGCCCAGTGCGATCAATATAAGCAAACAGGGAAGCAAAACTGGGATCCACCATTACAAATTATTGTATAATATTTCAGGAATAATAAAATCATCGCCTGGAGCTTTACCAGGCTTTAACTGATTTATAAGCGTCTTTATTTCGGCACTTGAAACTGGGGCCCAGTTAGGGAGCAGGTTAGCATTAAAAGTTAAGTCGCATTTAGGAGACTCTTCTTGTGTATATAATGCTCTAAAGTGGTCCTCCCACAGAGATCCAGGTAAGAGGTGGGGAAGTGAAAAGAGCCTGTCAATTGGGTGGCAAGCTATCAGGCACCAGAATAGAAAGGGGTTTCTGGCTTGAGTTGCTGTTATCAGTTGCTGCCAGGAAGCCCTAATGAATTTTCTTTTCTTGTTTTGTAATAGATGTTTCTCAGATGACATATATTATCTCAGGAAAATTATGTTTGTCTTGCTGTGATTCTCTCATCTTGTACAGCAAGGGTCTGATGGAGTTTGCTTCTTTTTGATCAAAACTATTATTCTGCATTCCTATGAAGACATTTGTTACTCGGGATGTTACCTCAACACAATATTATGCATTTTGAAGAAGCTATTCATAACATCTGCCAAATAAAATGCACCGGGGGCTTGGGGAGGGGCGCTTGCAGCTCTGTCATGGTTAGCAAACTACTGATTACATTGCTGGTGGACCTGGGAAATTTCAATTCATAAAACTTCTTTTCTATCTCTCTTGTTTATCTCCTATTAGTAATGAAAGAGGAGGGAAGGCACTAAAGTAAATTAGGGAGAGATGGAGGAATCCAAAATGCCCTTAAAATGTTTTTATTTGGCCGAGCGCATTTCAGAAAATGCCAGGTTTGCAGAATATGCCAGTTAGTTAGTTAGTTCATAGAAGTTTTAAAAGCACTTTTGGAAAAGGAATTCTTCCCTCTCTTTCTCTATTTGTTTCCAAGGAGTGAGATTTCATTAACAGATTGTAAGTGAATCATGGTCATTCAATAGACTTGACTAAATGGGGATCTCCATACACTCAATCCCAAAGGCAATGTAGGATAATTTTTGAGTTGGTTTAAACCCAAGACTACTATATCTTCATTAGAAGTACAGATTGGTTTATTGATATAGAAGGCACAGGGAGTGGCCTTGAAGGACAGGAATAAGAGCCACTAACAAAGCAGTGGTCAGATAAGTGGGGCTTTAGCCTGAGCCAAGAAAATACCTTGAGAAAACATCTCAGACAAGTCCCTCCCTAGCTCATACAAAGATGAAGTTGGCAGGGGGAAACATATTCCCCCGAGATTCTGCAAGATTCTGTTACTATACTGTAGTTGTTATAATAAAAATAGTGCTGACTTATATGACACTGGTTTCTCAATCTGGTCTGCCTTGTAGGACTGACAGTTCATTGGTACTGGAGGCAAAGCCAAGCCTAAAGAGAGGAAGGGTTATAGTTTATTTTTATAGTATTATGTAAATTACAATATATATTTAATCTGCCTCTGATTTACTGATTGGATTGCAACATATGCATATTAAGGTACATAGTATTCAAATGAGATAGGCGAGGCAATAGGTTTGAATAGAATGGAATCTTCAGGTTGAAACAAAGGGTTGCAGAAACAATATCTGAAGCTGTTACATTCCTTTAGCCACCATGTAGGACCCTTGAGTTCCTAGCACTATTTATTATTTCCCTACTTAACATTCTTTGTGATTAACACTTTCACTATCTTGTTATCACCTGCACATTCTCTGTCTCTGAATGTTCGTAACATCTAATTGATCATAGCATAACCTAGTGCTTTATTTCCCTAGAAGATATATTTTGGTTAGGGGCTTTTTAGCTTTGACCCCTGAAGATTCTACTTCAGTAAGCACTTTATGGCTCCCTGCCTTTTCTCCATTAGCTGATGTTGCCTTATTCTTCCATTTTACATTCTATCTTAAAAAGAAAATAAAAGAAAAATCTAGAGAACAAATACACGTGAAACTGGCAGCTGTGACAATCTGTCGGTGTTGTTCTTTTAATGGCTATATAGGACTAGGTGCCAGAGACAATTTTATCTTGTCACCATTCCAATGTTCCTTTTCCTTAACTGTACTTTGGCCCAGCCTCACACTCACCAAAGAAACCCTACAAATCACTGATGGTCAAAGTATAGTCTAACATTTACCTGGCAGGCTTCAAAAGGTGAAAACCAAAAATATATTTCATAGGTAGAATGTAAATGTTCATATTTCAAATTGGCTCCAGTTTTTATATGCTTTAGAAATCTACCTAATGAAAAGCAATGATTTAGTTTAGTGTTTAATTGTAAATTAATGCGCTTAAATTCAGATTAAAGATTAAATTATTATTTAACAGAAATGTGGTGTTTCCTGTTAGAATCAAACAAACTGATACAATAAAATCCCAGTTAATTTTTAAAACATCTGATTTTAATTGTTTTTTAGCTACTCTGCTTGAAATGCTAGAACATTCAAGGGAACAGTACATATAAAAAAGTCTGCTTTTGAGGTTTTAATTCTTGAAGAATTCTTTAAATATCGTCCCTTGAATGACATATTACATAAAATAAAATTACAATGTCTTCTTAAATATGTTCTTTATTTGGAATACATATCTAACACTTCCAAGCCTCTTTGTGATTAAATCAGTGGCTCGAATGAAGCAGAATTACTTTGGAGGAGGGGAATCTAGAAAGGTAAAATAAGATGACTATATTATGGTAGAAAATACAGTGCTTTCGGGGGGGGGGATTCCTTCCTTTCTTCCTCCCTCCCTCCCTCCCTCCCTGACAATGTAGCATACAAAATCAAGAGCTATGCAGATTGATTAGTGTATGTAAAACAGATCTGAGAGAACCTAGACAGAGTTTGCTTATCTAGGAAATCCTACAGTTGCTCCAATTAAAACTTCAGTTTGTACCACTAAAACTAAAACTGAAGAAATCAGTAAGGATGCCAAAAATACATCACAGAAACCAGTAGACTAGGAATGATCAGGAAAAAGGAAGGAAGGAAGGAAGGAAGGAAGGAAGGAAGGAAGGAAGGAAGGAAGGAAGGAAGGAAGGAAGGAAGGAAGGAAGGAAGGGAGGGAGGGAGGGAGGGAGGGAGGGAAACTGTGTCTCAGACAGAAGTTTGATAGTGGCAACCTGAACTCCAGTTCAACCATGACCTTGGAACAGATATTTTCATCCAGGCTAACATTCACCTTGCAGTAAAGATTAAACTGGTCAAATGATGGAAAGATTTAATATTTCTTTATTTTTACTGAAAAGCTATGAATCAATAACTAATACAGGAAAGGATCTGGGAAAATAATTTAAAATTTTGTAGTTCATTAATATTACATATCTGTTTTTATAGGAAAAAAAACCCCTCACAGATATGCTTCACATTTAGGAATGTTTTCAATGATATAAGTAAATTGGGAAACAGCCACCAAATAACCAAGCTAATGCTCAGTCACAGAAAGCTGGATATCTTGTTGAAATGTCAATTCTTACTTTCAGACAAGCATAACGATGAATCTGTGCTTCTAAAAATAGTTTATACTACTTACTACTAATAGTATATCTTACTGTTACACTTACTTACTGTTACTTGAAGCCAAAAAAATATTTGTGTCAATGATGTTGTAACAGTCATTGCTTTAAATACTATTTCAGAACACAGATACAGATATGAAACAATTGTGACTCATGAGAAGACCCACATTATTACACAATTAATGGCCAGTATCCAAGCTATGGCATGAATAAATCCTTTTGGGAATAAACGAGAACATGTCACCCTTCCTGAGCAAAGGATTTGTACATAGGATTAGCTGCCCTGATGGAGATTCATGGAGTACAGCTGTTCTATGAGGGTTCTAGGTAATATTTGAAATTCACAGCTGGACTGAGATGTGACAAAGAGAATTCTAGAAAGATTTTAAAAATCTGAAATTTCAATCATATTATAAACAAATAATCCAATATCAAAACTCTGTCAAAACTATGAGCGATTTTAATGGAACCTAGGTGGACAGCATGAAAAGCTGGAAAATGGATTTGAATTTGGTTCATTATAATGCATAAAGACTGTCTCTATGAAGAATTTATTCTAGATCTGACTAATTTACAGAGATTGTATTATAGGTCAGTCACAGGGACTGTGACTGTGTGTTTCCTTTGGTGCCTCTATGGCTTGACAAAACAGAATCCCAGGTAATTAAATTAGGTCTTACTCTCAGAATAAATGTTCTTGTTCATGCTCTGGAGTCCCAAATATAAATGCCCAGTACTCATAAACCATCTTAATGATTGCTAAATGCCTGATGTTTAACTTCCTGATGCTTCTAGATTCTGAAAAAGGATTTATAGAGGAGAGAACAGAACATCATCTGTTCATGGAAGCATCAATGCACCACTGAATGGTTAATTCTTTAATAATCATAATTTATTAAATTTGTATGCCACTTGACTCCCAGTCACTCTGGGCAGTTACTGTAATACAATACTTATACTCAATAAGTGATCTCTAATCTCTCATTTATCTTCAGTTTACCATTACAAATATGAATGATACCCCAGCAAGACATAGTTAAGTGCGCATGTTTTACACAGAAGTGGAAGTAAAAGGTGAAATACATAGTGGAGCTAGTTCATGTAAAAGCAAATAAAAAATAATACAATTGAAGGCTAGTCCTTCAAATGAAGGACCAGTACAAGCCGTATTAAATTAGCAGGATTTTGCTACTGGAACAGTTTTATGATAGCAAATTTGTATTGAAAAGCAGCAAATTTTCTTTTAAATAATATTATACAGTGTTCCATATGTTTGCCAACTAAATAAAATTGTTATGCTACTTTCATTAACCTCCAATATTTCTCAGATGAAAATGGGCATGTAAAACTATTTATTTATAGTGGGAAGAATGAGTAAACTGTAATCACTGATCTGGAGTCATCTCAAGTGACTAACACAATATGACACAGTTTTAATTAAATTGGTGTTTTATTTCATTAATTTGCTAGATTTCCAAATATTTATCCACATACTATCTGGCTTGAGTCTATCATAAAGAAATTTAGCCAATTTCTTCCTTTTATTTAAAAATCTCTAATTATTGTTCTATCAGAGAAACATGATAAGCATTTTTGTGACAGCTATTTTTTTATTTATTCAAAGTAGATATATACTGTTTTCTGTTCTAAAAATCCTGAAGCAATAGTTGTATAACTGTTATAAACATTGACTAGGATTAGGTGTTCCTGACCTTTCATTTTGTGTGTCTGTCTCTTCATTGGGAAGCACTGAGTAAGTTGCATATGCTCCACTGTGGGTTGTAATTAGGAGGTAGGAATAGAGGAATAAAGAAGTCAACAATATTCTGAATGCTGCCCGATTGCTTCTCCTGGAAAGAGATACTGAAAGATGTTTTTCTTCTTGGCAGTCTTGATTAGATCTACCCCATTTTCAAAGAGGATCTTTCCTTTGCCAGCTTCCTCTACCACCACCAGCATTCAGCACTCCAAAACTGGTTCTGTTCTATTTAATTATCACAGTGATGGACAGCATTCTGTCTCTCTCTACATTCTTTCTTCCCAACTTTCCTTTGGGATGAAAAGAATAAAGAACACCACTGATAATTTATGCTACACATTTATTCCTCTAGAAATTCCTAAATTAAAAATTTTGTGCCCTGGTTCAGAGGTTTTTTGGATGAATTATCTCCGTTTTCATTTAGGAAGTTTAATTAGCAGTTTGTTCAGAAATTCAGCAGACTCCACATAGCACAAATAAAAGAATAGAAATAGTTTTCATAATCTTCTGCTAGTGCAGCAAGGAAATAAGGACAGGCTTTTTGCAGAATGAAAGCACACAGTAATATACAAGAAACTCAAATCAAAAAGGCAAACATGTATAGTTCTACCTTGTTCCAAAGTACAATGAATGCAACCAAGCACTCTGAACCTTTAGGGGGAAATCTTAATTTGTCATCCCCCCCCCCCCAAAGACCCTTATTTATCACTTAGTAGCCCCAAAATGTACCAATTCAGGTTAGAACAATTAATATTATTTATGGAGCCTAAAACCATTAATTCATTTAATCAATTATGATATAGAAAATTTTAGGATCAACCCTCTATAGTAAAGGAACAAGCAGTCAAGAAATATGCCACAGACTAGCACTCAATGAAGCATCCATGAAGGTCTTGAAAAAGATATTCAGATGCTGGGTTATGTCTAAACCTATAAAGACCAGAATACTTCAAACAATGGTATTCCTTGTGAAATGGAAGCGATGTTGGACTTTGATGGAAGAAAAAATTGCACTCAATACTGACTTGATGGAACACAATCAATCAATAGAAAGTACAGTAAATACCAGTATATCTTCTATCAACTAAACCAATCACTAGAATAATTTAAAATGAATCAATATAGATGGAAAATCCACAAAATTGTGTTCTCCTTATTTAGTATCCACCTTATCCAAAGCTTTCACTAAATCCACACAAGTGAAAAATAGCCTCAGTCTCCTTTTATCATTTTAGTTTTGAGTAAATGATGTACCTGGTGATGTCACTGCAGACCATCAAAGGAATCTGAAGCTGCCCCAGTTATATCAGGTGCAGCCATCTTGCATTCCAGCCTCCCTGGCAGAAGGTGACCAACTGCCTTTTTTTAGGGGGGGGGGGGGGATAGCTGAAGAAAAAGAATAAAAGAAAAATCCTTGCTGGACTAATTAGTATCCAAGCCACCAAAGGTAGATTGTAGGTAGGCTTAGCCTCTCTGCCTTTTTTCTATAACCATTTCATCCAATGGGTACTTAGAGAAACTCAATCCTTCAGGACCACTCTAGGGTCCCATTTCTGTGCATTTGAATTTGAATTTCCTTTTGAATTTGCATGACACAAGCTTGCCAGGTTAAGTAACCCATAGCTCACCCAGAATATTTTTCAGTTAATTGCAGTGTGATTCTGATCTGGAAATGACCACATTTCTGCATTGCTTGAAAATCTGCAAATGGAACTAGACCCAATTTCATCAAGTAATATATTTTTATGAAAAAAATAATATGATTTTTTTTATGGAAATGGCTTAAAATAGTTTCAAAACATTGAAATCCAGTTCAATCACTTAAAATCTTCATTTATTTAAAATGTTAATATGTCATTTTTAACTTTGCTTTTATTATTGAGTTGTAAGCAATCAAGAGATTTTGGTAGTCAGTGGTATAACAAATGTAATGAATGAATAAATAACAGGGCCTATGAAATGTAGCACATTCCATAAGCCATTTATGGTTCTGGAAGCAGAAGATGCTGCCCTTAAACCTCCCACACTGCCACTTCCCATCAGCTGTAGTGGAGGGGCACCTGAAAATACAGATTAAGTTTCCCACTAACAACAACAAAAATAAAGTAGAAACTTTTCTGACTATCAAAGTCTGCTTTGTTTTTAACATGAGGGATAGCTTATGGAAAAACTCTGATGAGTCCTTACTTTATTACAGTTGTGTGATTGTCTAGATCAGTGTTTCTCAACCTTAGCAACTTTAAGACATGTGGATTTCAACAAGTTGAAGTCCACATGTCTTAAAGTTGCCATGGTTGAGAAACACTGGTCTAGATAATGGTCAGAGTTCAGACAGAAATCATACATTACAGCCAATCTGCTGATCTGCCAACTATTTTTCATAGTCATAAGGAGAAGCAACCGGTGAATTGAAGGAGAGTCAGAAAAGATCATAATAGGTCTATGTGGTTGCAACATGAGTAGAGTAAAATGTGTAGGAGACGTGAGCATAGATACAAGCTTCATTACCAGTTGTTTTTAGAGATGGTTATGACACCAGTTTTAGTTGTACTAAAAGGACAACTCTAAAAGCAGCCAGGAGTGTGGATATGTTGGAGACAGGGTTCACCTGTGCATCCATATGTTTTCCACTTTTTAGTCCTACTTGTCTACAGATGAATGCCTGAAAAGAGAAAGTGATGTTGCATTATGCCTTGTGTATTACTAAACGTTACTAGGGGAAATTAGAAGAGAATACATACAGCCAAGTGGCAGGCAGAACTATTTCTAACTTTATTTGGAAGGTAATTAAATAAAAGGTTTAAAAAAAATGCTTGAGGAATCTGTAACTTCTTATATGAACTGACCAGGTCAATGTGTGAAACTGAATTTAACATATTCTCCCAAATTCTAATACAGTTCTAGGATTAAAAAAAAAAATAGATGGGAAAAAATACTATTTTAAAAGAAATGACCAAGATACACTATTCCAAAAATATATATTAAAGCAAATATATTAACAGCATTTTTATTCATCTTAAAATGTGAATTAATGTGGAAAATAATACTGAGAAACATCACAGTACCAAATGCTGACTCACTGCACAATTATTGTAAATATCTGATAAATTGATCAATAGTATAGTTCTGCTAAGTGTGTTGCCCTAAGCTAAATTTTCATCCTTTCGCTTCTCCAAATTACTGGTTGTATTTTTTATTACACTGATACTTTGTCTTTCTTCCTGGAATTCAAGATGACATCCATGATGCCCTCATTTATTTTCACTGTAACCCTCTGAAGTAAATTATGCTAAAAAAACAGTTATTGGCCCACAATGATCCAGTGAAGTTCATGGCTGAATGGAGAAGGGAATCTGGGTCGCTCCAGTCCTAGATCGACACTTTGTCCTCACCGCTTACCACAAGGGAGGCAACCCGCAGCCCCAGGTTCATATGGAACCTCATTTTGAAGGTTCCAGAGTCCTTTTTGTCAAGAGTTTTAAACAATGACTTCAGAGTTTTCCTTACCACTTAGATGGAGAAATTCACAAAAAAAAAAAAGGGGGGGGCTTAGTATAAGCTCTACACAATAAGTTAAAATGTCTGTCTTTAATATAATACACAGAACAATATACAGAACTAGGAAATAGCAAGGTGATCTAAAACACCATGAAACTCAGTAACATAAGTAGAGAGAGGGATCCAAAATGGAGAGAGAATTTCTGATTTGTCGCAGGCCTGCTAATTTCATAGGCATTTTTTACCACCATTAAAACCCCTGTCACTAAAATTACACTAAAAAGGTGAATAAACATGACAAGATAAAGGCTCAAAGCAGCTACATACAAATAAGAAGTTCCAAACTTTATTTGTGAATCCTGCCTCTTAAATAAGCCATATGGGACAAGGAAGGGAGAAAGAATCTTACAACAGTTTCTTACAGAAGAATGAAGCATTTCAAGGGAGAAGTAATTAACTTCTAAGCAGGCAATACATAAATAAGAATTATATAGTCCAATTACATGGAAAGTACAACCAAGGCATCACTCTTGAGAGGAAAAAAAATGTGTTTCCTGTCCTGTATTAGGTGGGTCAGATGGATTGACCAACTTTGTGCCTTGAACGGGAAGCTTATTCTTAACCGGTGCTGTCATTCCTGTTGCCACCATGCGTAATGTATAGCATCTTCTAAAGCAGGGTTCCTCAACCTTGGCAACCAGGCTGGGGAATTCTGGGAGTTGAAGTCCACCCATCTTAAAGTTGCCAAAGTTGAGGAACCCTGTTCTAAAGACCTGGCTGAGGAGGATCAGTGAAGGTTTCATAGCATGACACTTTCTTGGAAACAACTACATACAAATCACAGGTTTTAGCCAAAAGTACATCTGTTTAGAATTGAAATGCAAAGGCTCTTTGCAGGACAGGTATTTTATTTTTATACCATTTCTATGAAATCTGGCCCAACCATTTTTTAATCCCATTATTGCTGTCATCAGTTCTAGTACTTAATTTTTAAGCACTTAAAAACCAGAACAGAATAAAAACAATTGTGCTTCTCTGTTAAGGAGCAAAGTGCAGCAAAACATCTGCTCTTTCCTCCCAGGGGATATTTGGCAAACCTCAAACCATGGTGTGCTCAGAGTCCATCCAAAGCTGCTTTAAAAAAGAGAAGAAAAAAGTTAATATCATACTTGAAAGGAGGATCCTTGCCATCTTTTCCCTTCTCCTCCACCGGCATTGTAATGGTTCATACGGCCTAATCACTGTTTTCTCAAAATATATGGGTGGGATCCACATAACACTGATATGTATTATAAGGACTTTTCTCCATTTTGGAGAAAATGCAGCACCAAAGAATACCTTGGGAAGCAAACAAAAACATTAGGAATGGACCAGGAGAAAAAACTGGGCTGGGCAAATATAATACAAGCCAAGACTACATTTTGTCTCCACACCCTCATGGACCAGTGGATTTCAGCAGTAACTTCCACCACTCAGTCCCAATAACTACAAGTAGTCCTTGGTTAATGACAACTTGTTCAGCAATGGTTTGAAGTAGCAAGTGGGCTGAACAAGTGGTACTTATGACTGGTCCTCAAAGTTCCAGCCATTGTGGCACCCCTGAGGTCACATGATTGTGATCCAGGAACTTGGCAACAGGCTCACACAACAGTTGCAGTATCCTGTGATCATGTGATCACACCATTTGCTACCTTCCCTGCCAGCTTCCAACAATCAAAGTCAAGGGGAATGCTGTGGCGTGAACCCAGCTACAGAGTATGAGATCCCAGGGATCTTGTACTCCATAGCATGTGGTCACACTGCATCCCTTCCCCCACCCAACCGCACTTGTGTGGCAATGCAGCAACCCCTCCCCAGCCTGCATGGACTCGCACAGTGCAGTAGCAACCCCTCCTCAGCCTGCACGTACCTGCGCTGCAGCACCCCACCCCACCCGGCCTCACTCTGTAGTGCTCGCCTGCCCTCTGGCCTGTTTGCGAGCCACCTGGGACTTCAAACTTCCTGCTAATTTCCCCACTGACTTTGCTTGTGGGAAGCCAGCAGGAAGACGCAAATTGTGGTCACCTGTGATTCTTGCTTAACAACCTGCAATCTTCACTTAACCATGGCAGTGGGACTGCCGGGACTGCTGTGACTAAGCGATGCAGTTATGTGACATTTTTACGACCGCATTGCTCAGTGACAGAAATTCCAGTCCCAATTACCATTGTTAAGTGAGAACTACAGTACCTGTAAACCAGTCTCCTTCGTTAGCACTTTTCCAGATGCAGGTCAGCATTGCCAGGAAAGACAGTCTCTTTCTTTGAGTAAAATAAGAAAGGAACCTGGTTGTCCCCATATATGAAGAAAGGGAGTCCTTTCCTCTTTGTGCATCAGAATGAGAGTAGTCACTCCTCATGTTCTCCTGAACATGATAAAAGCTGATTTCTGCATTCTTCCAGATGGGACTACAGTCCCCATAATGGAACAAACTGAACTCACGGTTGATTACAATTTACTATAAAGAAGTCCCTACCACTGCAGTCATGCATCAATTAACCTTGTGTCAGTGTTGTTCTATCCACTGAAAGGGAGATTACATCTTCAACTGCAACAATCACACATAATGTTTTACCCTGGATCTGTTATTAGTTTCTTTCAACCATGAGTGAAGTGAACATTCTGTAAACCAGAGACAGGATACTATTACTACTGTTCTGTTTTTGATAGTAGAAGGCTTTGTGTTTTATACAAAAGTCAGTGGGTACCAAACACATGCCTCTCATTGACATTCCAACCTGTCATTTAAATTTTCTAGAAACAGAAGTGTGTTTTTCTTTTCATATTTCCCTTACCAACTGATATATAAAGGTTGGGGCATTTAATAGTAGTCAGAAGAAATATCAAGAATGAGAGAGAGGGGATCATACTCTTTTTCTGCACATGAAAAAAAAAATCATCAACCAACCAACAGAAGAACAGAGTTGGAACAGAACAGAACAGAACGGAACAGAACGGAACGGAACTCCTGCTTAAGTACAAGAGAAAAGCATCTCTGGGAAATGGCTGGACAGCCTTCATCTGAAAGCAACCTGCAAAAAGGAGCCTACCACTTCTCTAGGTTCCACTGTTGAACTGCTCTTAGTCTTGGATTTTGGTTTGTTTGTTTGTTTCCTTTCAGTTGGAATCTGCCTTTCCACAACTTTTTTTTTTAATAATATTTTACTGAAATTTTAAAGATACATATTTAAAAGTTAGAAAGGAAAAGGACAATTTGAAATACAAAATAGAAAGAAAAAGAAAAGAAAAGGTGAGGTAAAGTAAAAGAAAACAAGATATGAAAAATAGATAACTTTCAATCTATCTCTGGTCTTAGAAATAGTAAAGCTATCATAAGTGCTAGTTTTTAATACATTAAATAGGAATAATTCTTTGCCTAAATATATCCCATTACATTTATAATCTAATCTTCAAATCCCCATGTAAGCTTCATCCCACCTGCATTTTGCAAATAGTCCATCAATGGTTTCCATTCTTTAAGGTAGGAGTTATTTGAGTTTTCTTTTAATAGGCAAGTCAATTTGTCATTTTCTGCCATATCCATCAGTTTTAACAACCATTCTTGCACCTTTCCACAACTTAAATCCATTGTTCTATGTCCTGATGTCTGGAATGAGAGAAAAGAGATTTTGACCTTCTATCTGACCTTCTTTCAGGTATTTGAAGACTGCTAATATATCACTCCTCTGTGCATATAGTTTGCTGGATTGGATGCTTCAAGCATAAATCTGATACATTTCATAATATATCCTGAAGCAACAGATAGCTGGTGGCCTCTGCTTGTTTCAATAGGCCGTACGTTATTTAAACCAACTTGCTATAACAGAGAAATATTATTACTGCTTGTTTTAATAATTTGAGCTTTCTTCTTTTCACTGGGCTGAAATTACCTTTATTCATTGCCTTTGCTTCTCTCCTCGTGTGCTTTTAAAGCCCCTTAAACACCAGATGCATCTAAGAGTCAGCTTCCTGGGTAAAAGGGAGACAATGGTAGCTACGTTGATCCATAAAAAAAGCATTTTGATAAACTCATATATAAAAAGAAGAGAAGAAAGAGAGGGAGGGAGGGAGAGAATATCTAGGCAATGGAAAAAGAGGCAAATCATCAAGGCTTACCACAAATATCAAACATTGCAGGGAGAATGACAGGAAAGCTTGTATTCAGGATGAGCTCAAACTTGCAAAAACCAAAAGAGGATTTGGGGGCTACGTCAGAGCAGCTATGAGAACAAGGAAGTCATGTTAGATTTCTTGCACAGAAATATTGTTGCTTTTTATGGTAATGCCACTGCCTATCTGGTATAACTGCCGCTGACAGCTGTTGAATAAATTCTCTTGAAACAAGATAGAATGTAAGGTTCATGGTGCTGTTCTCTTCCTTGATGGTGAAATGCAGAAGGTCACATTGAAAAGTATTTGCTCTCAAAAGGGAGCAAAAAAGGTTTTGAAGCTTTTAGAGAGATGTCAATTTTTAATGACTAAATCTTTAGAGCCCTAAAAATGCAGTGAAATCCATTTATGCAAATGCATATGAATATAAGCTGTTGCCAGCTACTGTTACTTATTTTAATGCTGAAACTGCATATGTAGCTGCACAGATTACACACACACACACACACACACACATATTGCATTCATTAACTTTGCCTCCATGTACTTTTTGTTGACTAATGTAGTGTTACAGAACAGATGCATAGAACAATCCTAAAGACTTATTACCCCAAAATGAACCAAGCAGTGATTCTACCCAAGCAGGGACAATTTCCACTGACACCAGTGGAAAGGTCACCATCATACTTTGCTGGCAGTAGGACTTCTGGGGACACCACTGCTGATAGACCCCCTAAGCAGGGCAGTATGGGGGTGGGGAGAGGTAGAAGTAAGGAGCTTTTAAAAAAAATCAGCATAAAAAAACCCACACAAGGTAACTTTTTACCTGTACCCACATGTCTCATTTTGAATGCACATTTTTCAAATGAAGAAATAAATATGTGTATGTTATATGGCAGAGCTTGAGAGACTGTGAGCACACAACAAATTGGGACTGTATTTTGAATAGCTCTATTTTTTTTCCCATTCATTTTGATAGTATAGTCTGAACATTTGTTTAATTCTCTTTCTCTCTCTGAAATTTCATCGGGGCGGGGGTAATCAGCAGTGAGTCTATCAGATCTATCATTAAATCTACTATCAGGAAATTATGATGGTGGAGTGTAGTATTCTTGCATATATTTAGTTAAGATTAAGCTAACTTGCTAACATTTAATTAACACATACTGTACTAATGTTATTTTTGGAGGGTCCTCCCTTTCATTGAAAAAAAAAAAATCTTCAGCATGCTACAGCCTACCTAACTTCCTATCCTTCCAATAAATCCTGAAGGAAGACATCATAAAAGAGTTATTTCTACAATGCTTTTCAGATCAGGAAGGGTGGAGAGTCAAAGAAGTTATAGGGTGATGGAGAGACATGCAACTGAAAGAAAAACACTCTGTCACATTTTGCTGAAAAAAAGAAATTCTAAGAATTTCAAAAAGCACCCTGGAGATGAGTAAGGAAATAGAAGGGTTTTTTTTTCCCCACAGGGGAAGAAAATATGGATGATTTCAGCACAGTATTATTTGTTTTTAGTGAATCTTTTGTAAAAGCCATCACAATCAAATGTTTGAAATACTGTTACAGGGTACAGTAGAGTAGAACAAAGCCCAAAATGAATAAAGAGTCAGAGCTATCCTAACTATAGAGGCTCACTAGTCAATAACCTTCAATGCCAAGATTCCCAGGGCATCTGCATCAGTAATGTAAATATCTTGGAGAGAGCCACTGCTTTCACTTTTGTTAAAGATGCCCACAGGCACCTGAGCAATTCATCAGCTGAGTGATACATTTGGAATTCTAGCAATGTGAACAAGTGCTTTCAGATCCCCTCCACCTGCCCAGAATGGAATCTCATTTTTTTTTTTAAAGGAGGAAATAAAGAAGAGAATTAAAATGAAATGAAAAATGAGAAAACTGTATTTCAGTCAATATGCTGGAGTTATGCTTTTTGATTTACCAGCGTGATAGAAGACAAAGGCAGGACTTAATTCTGAGTGACCAAAAGGAAGAATTTGAGAAATTGGGAATGTCTTAAATGCATTCATCTTTTCCACTCCAAAAACATTGCCTAAAGATGAATTGGAAGCAGCCATTTCAGAACTGTTTTGGAACTAATTTCAAGGAGAGGAGGACATTTAAATGATGATAAACATCATCCCTTCCCCTTCCCCTTCCCCTTCCTTCCCCTTCCCCTTCTCCCTCTCTCCCCCCTCCCCCCTCCTCCCTCCCTCCCTCCCTCCCTTCCTTCCTTCCACAAAGAGAGTTGGCAACTCCTCAGCACGGTGGCCTGACTTGCTGGCAGAAAAGGCCCTTTCTGCCACCATCCTTTCACACAGAACACTTCTGACAATGAAGACTAAACCATGCTAAACTGCCAGCAATGTCTTATCATTCAAGAAGCCTTCTCAGTCTTTTATTCTGTAACCTAATATCTTCTGCCTTTAATATTAAACCCCACACAGCTGGCAAGATCAAGAAAGCAAGAATTACACAGATTTTAGATGTGGATGAAAGGCAGGGCCAAATCCAGGATAGAATGAAATATTTCAGGATTTAAAGGAGGAAAATCCAATGCACTGATGCCTCTATATGCAACAGATAATAATTCAAAGTGTTTTATTTTGATGTGCTCAAACCTTTGCACAATTCCTTTCACATCAATTTTATGGCTCAATCTGTGGCTCAGTCTCCATTTTGGATTAACCTACCCCTTGTCCCTTTGTTTAACAATGTGCTTCCATCGCCAGTAGCCCAATATCCATTTGAACTTTTTTTGATGATATATGTTGTCTAATAAAGCAAACTATTTTTAGCAATCTATTTTGGTGCCAGTTTGCATCCTCGGATTTTAACCTGGTAACACATCTCAGAGCTTAGATCTCTGAAAACTGAGTACCCAGTTATTGGGTTTAAACTGCTCATGTTTTTCAATTAAGAGGAAGTAGAATGGATTTCCCTTCTTTTGGCTTTGTTCCTCTCTCCCTGGTTCAGAGGAGGAAAATAAGGTAGTAGCTAATACCAGTAAATGCAATCATCAGGTTGTGATGTTTGGGAGAGGAGGTCTGATGGGGTAGTACATAAGTTAATTGTAGCTACCTAAGGCTGCCTCAGTGCTGAAAATGGGCCTGGAATCAAAATGATTCCAGATATCCATTCACTCCCCCCGACCCCAAATATAAGCCCTCAAGAACCTTGGAGTAAAACAGCCATCACTCTCTTAGCTCCTTAGATCAAAAGATGTTACCAGTTTAGCAATCTGATAAGTAGGGGCTATCCAACTTCCTCTTTCAAGGTGGTAGCACTACTCCTTCTAACAAAGAAGAATTAAGGACTTCCTGAATCCTCTGTTCAATGAATATGTTATTAAAATCAGCATAAGCAAGTATATAGATACACTAAATGTTAGACACAGTGGACATTCTTTGCATGTGTAATCCCCATGACCGGCTTTAGTCTTGCATGGCATCACTAGTCAACTGCAGTTTGGGGTGAAAATATAGGCATACTCCTCCTGGGGAATGGTGTAATAACTCCGGGTTTTTATTACCTTAAATAAGGTCTCCGATTTCAAGGTCCATATCCTAATTTACTGGATATCATCCTCCAATTATCTGGAATTATTGTGCATTTCTGACTATATCCCTGACTGACTATAGGGCGAAAAGCAGTATCTCTGGAAAAAGAAAGGCTTTTGGTCTGAACTGATGTTAACTTAGATCTTGTGTATTTAGCTTCATATTTGGTAAGTTTTATATGGTTAAATAAATTAAAAAATAATCAAACTCTTGCAAGTTTCATTCCAATCTAGCCCCCTAGGACCCACATTGGGGAGCTTACACATTCAAAAATTGAAACTTATTGTATTAACTCAGACTAGACATCCCTGGCCATCCCCAAAAGAACTGTAGTTTACCCTTTTCTCTATCTGATGGTACAAACCAACAGAAAAGAAGCAAGTGTGTTTCTCAAGCTTTTCCTTTTTACTGTTTTCCCAACGTACATCAGCATTGGGGCATGTCATTAATATACCTGGGAGGAGTTAAGAACTCAAGGAAGGAAATTAATGCTACAGCAAGCTATGCATTGTGTGTCACTTGAGGGTAGTCAAGAACCCTGTAACAGAACAATGATAGATTGTGAGTGCATTAGTAGTACCATACAATCTAGAGATGAAGTCAGATGAGAAGAATTTAATATGCATCCCCTTTGGCCTTTTTGTTGCAGTATAAATGTACCAGCTGTGCTTTTATGAACTGAGTAATTTCTTTTTTTCCCCTTTTTTGTTTGTTTGTTTATTTATTTTTAATTCAGTTTTCAGAGAGTTTCTTTAGTTTTTAGCCCCTGCTGCTTATTTTGGATTGGGTGCATTCCTTGGAGTTGTTTTTGGAATAGGAACTGTACAGCATACAGGCAGGAGCCAGGTGAGAAAATTAATACGTGCACAGAATAAGTATCTGTCTTTTATTTTTATTTCTTTAATAGAAGTAGGGGATTAATCATTTCTGAAACTTGCTGCTCAGATTTATAGGACCTGAGAGAAAAGATCAGGGTATGGATCCCTTTCTGTATTTCAGCAACTTAGTATTATGGGGCCCAGATACTGGACTATATTAAGGTCTGCTAAAAAAAGGACAGAACATTTGTTACTTCTGATCTACAACATATAGACATTTATCAGTACTACAATAAACAGTTATGCATAGGTACAGATTTAATTAATGTAATTTTAGTTTAAACCATTGGGGTGAATCAAGGCTGGTCATTCCAAGAGCAAAAGGCCTCCTAACTGAACAACAGAAACAGTAAGAAAACAGTTTCTCATTAGAGGAAGGAAGTCAAAGAAATTTAATTCAGTCTTCTATTTTTTTTCAGTCCTGATTTTCAGGAAATGTAGGAAAACTATCATGAATGTTGCCTTCTCTTGTCTTTCTTCCAGCTCCACTTGTTATGTTCAATCTCTTGATTCCAGCTATAACCTTAAAATCAGTGTTATCATTATCATTAATATATGGAGTAACAGGCATTCCCTGTAACAAATGATATAGAAAACTGATGAAACTAAAAAGAAATATTTGAATCCCAAGAGAAGTGAATAGCTTCACCAAATGTTTTGACGAAATCATAAAGTTTGTTGATGTCCTTGTTGATAATTATGATGCTGATGCAGATCATAATGCTAATGGTGATGACAACATTCACAGCTTTGCTTGCATAATTTCTTAATCTCTCATGGGGAATCAATTATCATAACACATCACCTGTGCCCCACATCTGCCCCTTGAAAATATATATTTTCCCCCCATATTTGATAGTTTTACCAAACAAAGCAGTTTACATTTTCTAGCTTTTTGGTGTTTGTCACATTTTTGCTTCCTTTACAAACATAGTAAACAGTGGTATGCAATCTGCTTCACAATCCCAGATGTGTGGATTATGTGTGCAGATTTCATAGTGATAAGCACTCGGCCAAATACCTGGGTCTTCTCACTCATTTGCTGCATCGGTAGGGGAAAATATGCCCATTGGGTGAGAAAGAGGCACTCAGTACAAATGGCTATTTTTCTATTTCTCATTCATAACTTCTTCATGTGTTTATCATAAAACCCATATTTCCATTTGATTCATTCATATATATATATATATATATATATATATATATATATATTTATATTTAAAGGAAGATAAAACTAATACAAACTAAAATAAATTAAGGAAAAGATAGAAATCAAAGAGAAAGCTAAAAGTGTAAGAAAGGGAAAAAAAATAGAAGAAAAATAGAAAGAATGAAAAAATAAACAAAGAAGTAGTTTCCAATGTTCTCTACAGGATTGGAGGCAACCAGGAATTTCTAGGCTGTAATATATTTGCTTGCTTGCTTGTTTATTCATTCAATCTATATAGCCATCCATCTCACATAAGTAACTCTGGGTGGCTCACAAAATTAAAACCACAACAAAACACAAATCACAAAATATGATAACCATAAAACCACATTAAAACCAAATAAAAGCATAAAAAAAACATAATCAGCAGCATTTACAATTCATACATCCAGCAGTATATCACAAGCAATATAGCCATTGTTCAGTCTCCACACCACAGCCAGATCCCAAAGCACAATAGCAAAACCAAGTCTTCAGAGCTTTCCAGAAGGCAAGCAGGGTTGGGTTTAATCTAATCTCCAGAAGGAGGATGTTCCAAAGGGCAGGTGCTGTGGCAGAAGAGGCTCTGTCCCTGGGCCCAATCAAATGATACTCTTCAACAGATGGGACCCATAATATACCTCTCCTGCCAGACCTGATGGCATGGGTAGATGTAACTGGGGAGAAGCAGTCCCTCCAATAACTCAGTCCCATGCCATGTAGATTATAGATCATTACCACACTGTGAATTGGATCCAGAAGCAAACCGACAACCAAAGCAACTCTTGAAGCAGAGGTGTAGTGTATGCCATATGAGGAACACACTTAACTGGCTGCACTGTACATTTTGCACCAGCTGCAGCTTCCAGATCCTCTTCCAGGGTAGTCCCATGTAGAGCATGCTACAGTAATCCATCTGGGAGGTGACCAAGGTGTGAGCGACTAAGAGTAGAGCCTCCTGGTCCAGGAATGGGTGCAATTGGCCCATAATACATAATTGCACAAAGACCCATGACTGCCACTTCAAGCAGGAGTAGTGAGTCCAGAAGGACTCTAAATTGCGCACCAGGTCTGTTTGGGGCAGTGCATCTGCATCCAGCATCAAAATTGATAAGGTCCCAGAACCTAAAGCCACTCAGTCTTGCTAAGATTGAGCTGAAGCTTATTGTTCCCAATCCAAACCCCCACAGCTTCTAGAAACTAAGACATGCCATTAACAGCAACACTTAGTTTGTCTGGGGCAGAGATATACAACTGCATATCATCAGCATACTGAAGATAGCTCACCCCATGGTGACAGATGGCCTCACCCAGCAGCTTCATGTAGTTGTTAAACAGAAGTGGAAAGAGTACCAAACCCCACAGAACCCCACAAAGCAGGGACTGAGCACCCGATCTCTTGCTCCCGATCAATACTGACTGGAATCAGCCCTGGAAGATGGAGGAGAATATAGACTAGATTGATGGGGGGAAAATAAATCCACAAAACAAAAACCACATCCCCAGAGATGTCTTTGCCAAACCAGTTCCATACTGTTGCCACCCCCCCTCCAAAAAACAAAAGAAAACACCAACACCCTGTATAGATAGATTTATTTTGTCATGTGGACTTGAACTCAATGTGATGACAGAAACTTAACCTTTCCCAATTCCTTGAGCCATCTTAAAACATCCCACTCATACAACAGCTGCAGCAGAAATATTGATGTCTGTTTTTGCTCGCTTGCATCTGTTAATATCAGTTCACCCCCCACCACCTTCTCTTTCCCTAAGTCCTGCTGGATGGTCATCATGACTCTTCCTGCAATTCTGTATGCTCTGCCTATTTTCCATATTCACTTGCTTCCATTAACTCTTCTGCCAACTGATTTATAATAAACCTCCTAGGTATTATTCATGCAATGACATCTAAAGAATAGGTGATTCTTTTAAACCATCGTTTAATTCTACTGCATCTTTCTGGGACTATTCAGACTGGCACCCTTCCCAATGACATTTAGTATGGTTGCATTCTCAGAATTGTAATAGATAAAGGGAACAGAGGACTTTTGTAAATGCATACTTTCAGATTTAATCTGTGGATTGAATGAACATTACCAGTTTTTCCCATCAGACTGTTAATCGTTTTTAAATGTGCCTGTAATCGATAAAATAGACCCAAAGGCTTAAAGAGCAGCTAGTATTTATAAACAAGTGAGTCAAAAGCTGGCTGCTAGGGGACAAAAAATAGAGAAAGCTGAAATAACCTAATTGCTTTCCAGTTTTCACTGATGCTCAGGTTACATCTTTCATCCTTGGAGTGGGAAAAACAAAGATGCAAGTGCCTTTCATTTTATTTTCATTTTGAGAGAAAATTACACCCTGATAGCCATTTCCTTTTTAAAAATGTTTTTAACTAATGACCCATTTGAAGGTCAAGCAAATATGAATTATTTTTTTATGAGACACTGTATCAAACTCTTTTGCAAGCATCAGAGGATAAATTACTACATTCAGCTATTGTCACCAGAATAGGGGTGTTGGGGCTGTCAAGGATAATAAATCTTTTATGTGTAATAAATGGCCGGTTATAGAGACAGTTTATTTATTTATAGTACCCGCCACCTATTAGAAATGTCACTAATTTTATCAAGATTGGAGGGAAGGGGTGCCCTCAGAGATTTTCACATCTTTTTGCCCAAACATGAATTTCCAAATTTACCTCAAATGTTTAGTCTACTTTAAAGAAAAAAAAAAAGTGTGGGGGGGGAGATGTATGAAATTGTTCAAGAACTTCATCTAAGGTAGTTGATAATTTCTAGCTCAAAGCTTTTAAAACTTCTTTCAGAAGTCTCATAGTTTTACCCGGGTAAGTACTATCATATTTTCCCAAAGTCTTGGCTGGTCAAGAGTAAAGTCTTCTTTAAAACAAGCAGAAACATTGTAAAATTTAAGACTCACAATATCTACCTGTGGAGAGCCACCCATTGAGAGTTGATTATTTTATTCATTTATTGGAATTATGTCTTGCCTTTCAGTCAATATCTCAAGGCTGCGTACATAGTGTTCTTATCTTATCTAATACCTTAACCACTACATCACACTGGCTCTTTAGTTTTGCCAATGGGAGAGGTCAGATTAACTCTTCATCTGTTTGAAAACCTGGCAAGCTTCCAGGATTACAAAGACGATGTGTACTGTTGGGATCCCTTGCTGTCCATTCTTATGTATGGATGTCCCCAAGGTAATATACGAAGACCTTCTTTAGCAAATTGCTAGTCGTAAGACTTGAACTTGAGTTCGGACACTGTTACCATGAGGCACTGAGCTGGATTTGTGACTATGGCCCCAAGGTAGTTATTGGTCTTTTGGGGTAGAGTTTGCAGCACAACAGCACAATAATGCTTTCATTATTTTGACAAAAGGAGGAAGATCTTGGAGATGCCCACATACTAATGATTGTAATGGTGTCACTTTTCATTTAACAAGAACTTACCTCAATCTCTCAACTCTTCCCCAGTAACAACAAACTGGAGGGTGATACAATTCATGTTATAGGCAGAACTAGTACAGCATGTGGGTCCTCATAAACAACTCCCACTTGTATCACAACTGCAACTGATGTACATCATGGAATGGTTACAAACACACATGCATTATAGCAGCAGAAATAGCATTTCTAATTTATTAGCACAGTGTTTTCTCACAAGTAGAAAAAGGATTTAGTATGATCTATGTCAGAATAGCCTAATGTAAGGATAGAAAGGAAACGGAGGGAGCAGAAAGAAGAAACAAGGAGTGGGAAAGCTTGGTTAATAGATTAAATTAATTATAGTTTCTGGGCTTCTTGGTAATTTAGTAAGACTTGTAGGAATGTGGCACCCTATTTATCATGAGTCCAAGGAAAACCACAGCAGACAATAAAACAAGGTTGTGTATATAATTTACAAGCTTATTGTCAGCATATATGAATCTATATTTCCAGATAGCTGAACAGGTCAAATAGGAATTAAAAGATGATAAAATGCTTGGCCACTGAAATGTTGGCATTTATCTCTTTCTTTCCAGGATTCTAGAAATAATTCCCAGTAATATCAGCCTTCAGAAAAGAAAGAAAAAAGAAATGTTTATTTCATTGCAGTTTTAATATATTGCTTTATCTTGTAAAGTTAGTAGGTTCTGCTTATAAAAAATCAGAAAAGGAAGGTAATGGTTCTCTTCCTCCTTTCCTGTTTCTTTCTTTTTTTTTTCTTCCTCCTTTCCTGATTTTTCTAAAGTGTAAATAATGGACTCAATTTAGGTCATACGTAAAGAGGTTTATCATGCCTTTTCTCACTGTCAATATTCACAACAGAAAGCTTTTGAGGTTATTGTCAACAGACTCTGCTTGTTGGCTGTAGCTGTATGGAGAATACAGATTTGGGTTGGACCCAGACCACAACAGTTAAATTATGTTAGTTATATATATAACAGTTAGTTATGACAGTCTGATATTAATAGAACATAATGCAACCAATTTAGTCTGGATACAATCCAGGTTCCAGGCATAGGAGTTACTGCTACTACCACTCACCATGTAGGCTAGTCTTTACTACTACAACAGACTTCAGTTCCCAACCAACATACTTCAATCTGAACATAAAGTTTATTTATTTGTTTTAAAGGTAAGTACAGATTTGAAACTAGAGCAATTTTCTCTTTTCACCCAATGTTCCTCATCTCCACTTCCAAAGTTCTTCCTTCAGGAAAATAAAGTCTCAGGTCATTTTACGAATTCAGCAAGACCTGATAAAGTGTATCTGTAGTTGGTCAGTTTTTGTCTTTCAAGAGAAGGAAGGAAGGAAGGAAGGAAGGAAGGAAGGAAGGAAGGAAGGAAGGAAGGAAGGAAGGAAGGAAGGAAGGAAGGAAGGAAGGAAGGAAGGAAGGAAGGAAGGAAGGAAAAGAAAGAGTTACTTTAAACACCCAAACATCTCAGTTCCCATTGATGTAAACAACAACAACTTTGTTACTAGTGCATTTGTCTTTCTGTGTCATCCTCTGAATTCTGGAACTGCTTCTTTTCTTTTACTGCTATTGTGCCTTTATAGCACCAGAGAACCAGTTTGGTGTAGTGGTTAAAGCACCAGTCTAGAAACTGGGAGACCGTGAGTTCTCGGCACAAAGCCAGCTGGGTGACTTAGGGCCAGTTACCCTTTCTCTCAACCTAGCAAGAGAGGGTAACCACTTCCAATGTTGCCAAGAAAACTGCTGGCATTTATCCACATCATCACCAGGAGTCAGGACTGACTTGAAGGTATAAATAAAAAGATAGTAGCAAGTGGCAGCAATTAGCTGCTGTTAACATCTCAAAAACAAAGCAGGTTTGGCCCTGGTTAGTAATTGGAAGGGAGACCACTAGGGTTAGTTGTTAGCCTAGGAAGTTTTTTCAAAAATCCTGGAATAAAGTAAATAAAGCAGCAATTCCATATTGTTGCACAGAAAACAACATGGATATGTCCTTGTAGTACAGTACTTGGCAAAACACGAACAACAAAGTAAGAATTACAGAGTAATTTACAAAATAAAGTGGCTTTAAAGTCAGGATTAGGGATAAGATTCAGAATCTTGGAAACTGCAGCAGAGTCTCCAGCCTTGATTTATTAGTGAGTATATTAAGATGGAGTCTTTGAGTGATTTGAATCTCTTCATGCCAGGCTTCTTGTAGCCTGGCCTGAGATGCCATTTCCAAACTCCTTCCTTAGCTCTTGGTTGTTAATGTCCAATATTCCTTCCTTTAATTTCCCAGCTTCCCCACAAGCTCTCCTAGTACCATGGATTTGAATTGTTCTCTTAGTCTAAGGGCTTGTCCCATAGGTAAAGATTGTGTGAAAAAGAAAGAATGTAAGAAATTGGAAGTGGAGACCAATCAAAACGTTAGTTTGAGATTTTTAAGTTAAATACTGGGTATTTATTTGACTAGATCTCAGTTAGCAATGAATTCTAAAGATAAAAGTGCAACTTTGGCCTTAATCTGTAAGCACTCATTAGTAAAGCTACTTGTACAAGCTGCTTTATACTTGATATATGTTAATAGAAGCTGACTAAGTATTATATATGATAGAACTGTGCAAAGATCAATGCAGAAACATGTTTCATAAAAGAGGCATATTTTCTCTTTTTTATTTCTGTTTTCCAGCCAGCAATATTCCAGGAAAGAACGGAAACCAGTCTGTCAGCATGGGGGGCTCAGCTGAAATCCAAGGACACAGACAATGGTTTAGATAAATGTATTATTTTAATTATTATTTAAATTTATTATAGCCACCCAACTCCAATGATCTATGGGCAGTGTACAAAACCAACCAACCCTCTTCCCCGCTCCCCACATAAAAACAAATAAAACCTAAAACTACATAGACAGCCTGGACTAAAACAACCTGAATATGATACAAGTCAAACAAAATAAAACACCCCCCCCCAAAAAAAAATACATTAACCCCAGGTCCCTGGGACCAAAGCCAGGTTCTAAGAGCTTTTCAGAACCCTAGGAGAGACAGGTCCATCCATATCTCTGTGAGGATGTGGTTCCAGAGGGTGGGGGCTGCAGCAGAGAAGGAACTTTTCCTCAGTCCCGCAAGATGACAACATTTAATAGAGAGGATCTGGAGTGCACCCATTCTGCCAGAATGTACCGGGTGGGCAGAAACAATTGGAGAGAAGTGGTTTCTCAGATATCCAGGCCTTCACAGGTATCCAGGATATCCATAAACTTACAGGGTCTTCCATTAAAGCTGGTAAATAAATACCAGAGGATTGCTTTACCCCAACAGAAATCTAAGACGAAATCATGAAGCCAAACCTGACCCATTTTGTAGCTGGATCTTCATCCAGAAACTGTCCAACCCACTTAGTACTGGTTAGGGAATAGATCATCCCAGCTTATTTCAGAATTCAGAACATTATTTGGGGAAATGGGACCTTTCCAATTATCTAGCATGGGCAAAACATAAATACCTAATGGCACCAATAGATTATTTTGATTTTACTGGAATGTAATATAATTTGCAGAAGGGTTAGGACATTATACAGGGATGAAACCTGCCATATTTCATGGAAAGTGGTGTAAAGCTTTTCAAGCTGCATGACTATAAATGGGGTTATTAAAGAACCCTTAAGTTTATTTTTAAACTTTTCACCAGAATATGATGAACATCAATGTTAGACTTTCCATTAGGAGATGACAACTATGCTAAATTTCATAGAAATCAATGCATAGTTTTCAAGTTGCACACCTTTTAATTGTAACCAATCACTTGCTTAGACCTCTGCCACAGAATTCCATGTAATATCTTTCTAGCACAGTGTTACTGGGGTTCTCCAACCATTCTTAACCTCTCCATTGATACAGTTTAATATACACACCAATTTACACACCTACCAATAGATGCAAAATGGAAGGGGATCCTGCTTACAAGGACAAGCCACAGAGGAAGACATACAAGCATATAGATATTTTACTTACAATTATTTACACTGGGTTTTTTAAAAATGCTAATGATCTGAACGTAACTCTCTTTTAATAAAATACACTGGAAAAAATGACAAAAGTATTGCAGAAAAGAAGGAATGGGATGAGGAAAGAGAGTAACAGGAAGTTGGATAAACAAACTAACTGAAGAATGACCAAATAAGGATTGGGATGAGGAGGATGAAATAATAAATTGGTTGGTTGAGCAAGAGAGTACTGGCAGACATAGAATCACATATCCTGGGTAACAATATGGTACAATTGCAGCAACAGCGAATATATATCAATCTGTCTCCATATCCTGCACAGTCTAGTATAGTTTAGCCATTTAAACAACTCCCCATTCCTACCCCATTTTTAGTACACAACCCTTGCTCCTTCAGCAGAGAAACAGAGCCAACTGTACAGCAGATTTTTGAAACAGAGACAGGGGTAATGAGGTGCCCCTATTTCAGTGCCCCATTCCATGTTAGGTTCAGATTTGTGCTGAATTAGAGCACAGCCTTAGTATATACTGTATATTGCTGAAGTTTTTTAATTGTCGTTTTTAACATTTGGATTTTATGATTGTTTCTATTGTAAGGAGCCTAGAGTCATGTTATTGTGAGATGGGTGGCTATGTAAATGTGATAGATAAATAAATAAATAAATAAATAAATAAATAAATAAATAAATCTGACACAGTATGTCACAGACTGCAAATGATATTTTTCCTGTAAGACCAGCAAGTTCATATTTTCATAGCATATTGTTTTTCTTATACGCACCTTCTTCACTTGACCAAAAAACGTTCACACTCTGCAGGTTGGAATCCCATTTGAGTTATTGAAGTGAGAATTCATTAGTAATAGACACAGGCGTAATGCATGTTTGAAGATGCGGTGATAACACAACATATGGTGTGCAGTGTCATTAATACCTTAGGTAACAACACTTAGCTAATAATACTACCATGGTGGTTTTCAGCTTTATTTGCTTTTAGAAAACTCTGTTTTTAGTATGGTTTCTTAAAAATTTAAACTAAAAAAAAAAGACTGTCCACCCCCCCCCCCGCCTCTGCAACATGAACATATCATTGCTATTGCTTGCCCTACATTCATTTACAATGCACCTGTACTATTATTTTTAGATTGACCCTAAATCCCTATAGGCAGGTGCTGACATTGCTTTGTTTTTCTTTGACACCACAGTCTAGTCTCCCTAGATTTACCCAATGACATCATTTGGCCATAACAATTTATCATTCTGATGACATTTTAACAGCAGAAGTGCTTGCGTTACAATGTCAAGATGATAGAATGAGAGAAAAAAGTGTCTCTTGTAGACACTGAGAAGCTAATTTTCTACCTTTCATTTCATTTCCCTTTCTGTAAAGAAACAGAATTTAGAATTAACTCTGCTCAGGATATTTTAAGTTCAAAAAGAATCGGGGAGCATTTTTGGCCCTAATACACACACTAGGTGTATATACAGTAGGTGGTATACCGTATATATGTACCTGTACACATTATACACTCACATATATGTATGTATATGTCCAAATATATAAAATATATTTTATTCTAATGATAATGGATTCTGAAATTGCTGTGGGGAAAAAATGAATTCCTAGTTTCTCACTTCCTTCCCATTTGTCTACCCTCCCTTCTGCTGTTGCAGCCACTCCCTGACTTTTTTCTTAGGTCTTAGTCCTGCCAGAACAAGTTACCACATAATAACAAGAATAGACCATCTGTGGCCCTGCCTTTTCTACTGATATGACCCCAAGATTGCAAGGCTATGTGGGAAGAGATTGAGCTCCTGAAAGTTCCTGTTCCTAAAAAATCCTAGGGCCACCAAGTGTTCCTAATACAGCAGTGAGCACCAGATTCTGGGAACTTTGGATCTGGCAGGAAAAGAGACTTTCAGAAAATCAGCAGTGACAATGATTTCAATTGGTCAAGAGGAGGCAGTAAAATGGAGAGAATGGGGAAAGGTCACCTCCAAGTGGCCACACCAAAAGCTTCAGAAAACTTCATCCAGCCTAAAAACTTTGATTCCTTACCAGTGATTTAGAGACACTCCTCAATCAGAACAGGATTTCCAGGACACATGGAAAGAGATTCAGGCCTTTAAAGTGACAGCATAATGATGGCAGATGTGAGATTTAAAGTTAACTTGAAGGGTACTGTCAAAGCAAAGCATTTCCAAGACTTCTGAGGATGAATAAAATAACTTCAGCAAACTCTCTCAAGGGAAAGGAAGACATCCACACATCACTTTTAATCCCAAATTTGAGGCAAAACAACAATTCATGGTAGTTTACAGGATCTTGATAAAGTAAAAACATCCATGGAGAAGGAGCTCAAGATTAGGGATATTTCTTAAATCTTATCTATCATCCGTCTGTCTGTCTGTCTGTCTGTCTGTCTGTCTGTCTGTCTATCTATCTATCTATCTATCTATCTATCTATCTATCTATCTATCTATCTATCTATCTTTTGCAGACTGATATAGTTGTGGTTGAATTATTTATTTATACAAATTTGTATTATACCATTTCACTTCAAACACTTGATAGAAATGATTGATTTGCTCTGGAGATGCCATCATTTAGATCTCTGCTCTAAAGATATACATCCAACTCCAATTACATTTTATTTATAATACCTAAACCATTTTAGTTCCCCTCAAATTTCTTCATGTTTGAGCTAATAGAAGACATTTTGAATCTATTTTGAATTTTGCTTGAGTGTAGACTATTGACAGTCATGAGATGTTCAGAAATTTGTAAATAACTTTTGTCATCTTAACAGTAAAATTTTGTTTTATCTTAAAACTCTCCAGATATTTAATCAAAAAAGACCCCTCCCCCCAAAAAAAGATTTGAACTTCCTTTTAGCAATATATTGGCAGCAATACAATTCTGTTTTCAGTCTGTTGGAGTCACTGAGGAATAATTAGCTCAATGAGGAATTAAAATGCAGATTCCATAGAGATCTCAATTGTATTTATTTATGCTTTTATATTGCTGTCCAACTCAGATCATGTGACTCTGGGTGGCATATGAAAACAGAAGGAAGAAACCCTCATAACCAATACAAAGTAACATGTTTCAAGTAAAGTCTCTTTATTTTAATCATCAATTAGCAAAACAAAGCTTTGAAAAATAGAATACAGGTACTCCCTGGGTTAAGAATGCCCAGGTTATAGATCTGTTAATTTGTAATTAATTTTTTAAATTAAATTAATTAAAATTAAATTAATTAATTAAAAGTTAATAGTTAAGACCTGTTAGGTTAAGATTATAGTTAAGAATGGAGCCTATTGTAGCAAAATTCAAGTTAAATACACAATGGTTCGAGTTCATTATACAATATTATACAATAATACTATTCCAGCTTACATACAAAATTGACTTAAAGACAGACCTTGGGAATGGAACTTGTTCTTAAACTGGTGACCACTTGTAACACATTTCATTAAAACATACTAAAACAATGAAATGGCGATCAGAACTGTACTCTGTTTGGAGACTCAATTCATCCTGACCTCAAGGCCTGTGGAAATAGCCATTTCTTAACTGTCTTCCTAAAGGCCTGGAGAGTCAGGGCAAGGAAAGATTGTTCCAAAGGGCAGGGACTGCCACAGAGAAGGCACATCTCTTGGGTCCCATAAGATGACATTGCTTCATTGAAGAAACCCAGAATGTGCTCTCCCTGTCTGAGCATGTGGAGCCAGCAAATATCCTCAGGAGATCCTACAAGAAACCCAACCCTATGCCAGGTAAGTCTTTATAGGTGATACCAATTGTACCTGGAAGCCTATTAAAAGCAAATGCAGATCACAGAGTACAGGTGCTACATGGGCATAATGAACAATGCCCATAGTTACCCATGCCACTGCATTCTGGACCAACCGAAGCTTCAGGATGGTCAAGTTCTTCAATGTAGAGCTCTACTATCAAAGTTGTTTACTTCCAAGCATACTTCATTCAGCATAGATGCAGTCAAATATTTATAAAAAGTTTCACTTTGCAACTCTAGCTCATTTGTAGTTCCATATTGATTGAGCCTGGAGATCAGTGATCGATAGCATATTTCCCTGTGGTTATACAGACATTCTCAATTTCCCCGGTGTCAGCTTTTGTTCCTTCATGGTAGCGAGAACTTTAATCGCCTGCATCATTACTTTCTTTTCATAAGAAAATAGTGCTATTTCACAACTAAAAATGAAATCAGTAATAGGAGAGACTTCTCCCCCATATGAACAGAAATGGACAATGGTATAATTAGAACAGACTGTATAGGGCAATTTAGAAACGATTCATCACAAAAATCCAAGCTCAGATTGACATGGAAGTAATAATGGCAGAATTTGCAAACAAGCAGCTTTTAATTAAACACACAGGAGCTTTTTAAAGACTGAATAATGTTTTGCCTGGCCATACTAGACAGGCGAGTGCTGCAGTTGTATTTTATAATGCAAATTCACCGATACAAACCAAAGCAACACATAACACTGTCATATTGATTCCCTATAAAATGTGAGTAATCAAGGGAAGGCAATTTCAGGGGTAGGAGTTGTATGAAAACAATTAATTTCAGGGATTTTTTTTTCACCTCTTGTGACTCCTAGTCAAGACAACAAATCTGACCTAGAACACTAGCTGTTTGTTTTTAACTCTTTGATACAAAATGATCAGCATCTTTGTATCTAAATCAAACGCAAAACTGGCCTGATTGCCTACCCCCTTTTTTTTTTTTTTTTTTGAGGGTAGTATTGACATTTCAGTGCAAATTCTGAAAACTGTAAAAGTGTGTTTATTGTTAATTCCCTTGCATCTAACTCCACATCAAACCAGTCCTCACCCTGTAAATTGGGCACATAAACCAAATGGATTCCATTTTTGCTGAAACAAACAAGCCAAACAAATCTCTCCATATCCCTTGGTAGAAATGTTTTAAATGTTACTGTGATAATGCTTCTTTTATTCAGTCATGAAAAGATTGATTTTGGATGGTTTTGAATAATCTAACAGTTTAAAGCAGGAGTAGAAAGAACTGAATAGGACCACATGGGCAATAGTAAACTGTTCTCTCCCCAAATGCCTGTTAGTCAATAAGCCATGTGGACATTCTAATCTATGCCACCTAGCACAGATTGCCCCATTCCTGGGAATGGCTATAACCACTCATTTCACAGCCATTAAATCCTAACATCCTCTGGCACTTGTATAAGTTTGGATGCAATTTAAAGACAACCCAGAGTGGACTGATTTTACCAGACAGCCTGGGTGCTATCTAGGAGTATGATGCAGTCCAGCTACTAGGGGCATCTGGAATTGTGGTATGATCCAGCTGTGAAAAAAGTAAGCCATAAAGATAGCAACTATGCAAACCTACAGAGAGGAACCTTACAGATGCTGGCTTGAATCTTGTTCAGTAGCTCATTCAAACCATGGATATCATTCCAACTTAGCCCCTTTGTCTTATCACCCTTATCTGAATGCTTTTGCAGGTGTGTGTGTGTGTGGGGGGGGATAACCATAGGAACAGTTGCCTCTTCAAGCCATAGAAATGTATGCCTTAGAAGCAGCAAGCTTCAAGCCTTTAGGTAGGAATCTGAGCGTGTTAGTTGGAATCATGTTCAAATAACATGCCCAAATTCCAATTACTTTTCAAAGCCCTTAATTGTTCTAGGAGACAACTACCAAGATGCACTCCAGGAATGACCCAGATGATCTCTGGTGAGTAGAGTGAATGACAACCTTAATATCCTCTAGTGGCCAGAGTGAACAGTAACTTTGACACCCTCTAGTATCTGATTACATGGGCAACATAAGAATTTTAGCAACTAAATTAAAATTAGATTGTGCTACAACTCCAGACACCCCTAGTGGCTGGCATGAGAACTGCAGCCATACAATTAATTCCATGCAAAACAATGTCGCTCACACTGAGTCTCTCAAAGGAGTTACAGCAGCTTAAACTCAACAGACAGACTATGCCAACCTTCTCAAGGCTTCGGAAGCACTGGAACTGGAAATGAAGGTCCTATGTTTAAGGAAATATCAGAGAGCCTGGGAAAAGGTATAAAAATGCTCTAGGGGAAGTCAAGAATAGTGCAAATCCAGAACAAGCTCATCCTTGAGCACCACTGAGAATTCTGGAGAGTGACATTGCTTCCTAGAGAAATGCAACTTAGAACTGAGCATGCATGAACAAGAAATACTGAACAACCTGAAAGGAAAAATGGAAGAAAAAGAGACAACACCCTATGATCAACAAAGTCCTGCTTAGGAATCCCAGATGAGCACGAATTACAAATTGAGCCATTCCAGATGTCTATAAAGTCGTCCTATCTATCACAAGAATGGAAGTCAACCCACAGGTCTTCTTTCTCCTTCCATGCCACAACATTGTCACATTCTTAGGCATTTTCCAGTTTTACCTACAGCTTTGAGAAGTCCACAGGTTTGTGTACGTAATTCCACACTTTTTACTGCCACTCTCCAAAAAAAATTGTAGGCAATTGAAGCACACTGAGTATGCTTAAAGTTAAATGGTCATAGAGTCAGAAGCAGTTCAGATTAAATTAAAGGGAGCTAAAACAAAAGCACAGTGAGGCACATTGAAAGAAAAGCATTTGTTGCCCAAGTCCCAGCAGGAGCTGATGTATTTGAGAGTGCCACAGAACAAGAAAAATAGCTTCTTTCTAAGGAGTTGAGTAAAACAAACCCTCCTCAGAGGGTGGTGGAGTCTGTCCTATCACACTATGATTCTACACCACCCAATGGTGTTGATGCCCTTGGCAAGAATGTCCACACTAGACCTACATGTGTAGCCAGGATCATCTGATATTCTTAAAGGTCTTATAATAGTGACCAGTGTCCCTGCCCTCCTGCCAAGGATTCAGCAAATGAGTTCAGCAATGATGCATCTTGAGCAATGTCCCAAATTTTGCCTCCTGAGCTACACACAGCATTTCATAGATCCTGCCAAAGGGATTATGCAAGTATGCCTAACCTCACTACACAATTAGCTAGTAGGGAGCCTGTGACTTTGGCTTTCATGAAGTATAGTGATTGCCCCAAAGACTAAAGAACTTGGAGGGATATTTTCTATGCTGCAATGAAAATAATGAATCTTCTGCACGTGCACCCTGGATCTTATTCAAAGGCAACCTTCAGAAAGAATCCAGTGAGAACACCAAACTCAGTTTTGGACAGATCAGAATCTTGGTACAGTGCAACCAGAGTGATAGAGGCTGCTTTCCTGAATAGATTGAAAATTGTTCTGAAGATAGCAGACTGAAACCTTTCCAAACTATGTGAACTGTGCAATGTGCTAGCAGCAAAATAAGAAGCACACCTAATGTTTTTTGTCAATCTCCAGCATGCAAAGTTCCATCGCTGAAAAACTGCTATACTGTGTGTAAAAGGAATGAGCATCTGTAGTCATCAACTACAAGAATAATCATGAAAGAATGTACCCAACCTTCTCTGGTTTTGTCCTGTTTATCCATAGAACTATGAATAAAGAAGAAGCCACCATGAAGCCACCACTTTGACCAATTCTCTCTGTAAAGAAGAGTATTCCTACATGCTAAGGTCATATGGGGGTGCCATAAGAACATCTGGAGGAAGAGATAGTGACTTCCAGATTGAATCCATTGTTATATTAGGCCCATAATTTGGTCATGCTCATTATTAGTTCCTTTCCAGTTAGATAGTTTAACAATGGTATCCCATGCAAAGATTTACTTCTTGCCACTTTGAGAAGGGTCACCTGTTACCCTTTATTTAACACCTGTTAAATAAAAGTTATTATTGTTGAACTATTGAATTTCTTGGGAGAGAGTATTCATCCCTGTATTATGGTTGTGTTTGTTACAGGATGGAGGGAATTACCAATATGAAAAATACTACTTTGAACACAAGTGTACATACTTACTATAAGATAGCATTTGCTTCCAAGTAGAACACTACTGTTCATTTCCCCATTAGTTCCTTACAATATCTACATAGTATCACTCAGCCATCATTCAAGTGATATAAAGTCTGTCCTCATTACTGTCATTTTAGCACAACAAAATGACTCCAGAAGATGCTTGTAAGTTGCTAGTGGGGAAATGACCTTTCTGAAATTTCTCAGTAGTAATAAGTGAGAATGAAAGTTGAGATAGCTCCAAGCTGTTTTACATCCTCACAGATTTCTCTAACAAATTCTAAAACCAGGGAAAACACAGCGCCATTAAAAGATTAAGGATATTCTACAAGACTCTATGAAGATTCAAAGGAACTGGAAATGTGCAGGAATATGTGTCAGAGGGAGAGAGAAGTTAATTTATTCTGATTATCTTCCTTCTTTCCATCTTGCTTGGTGGAAGTGAATCAGAAAACTGTATGTACAAGAAAAAGCAGGACATCTCTTGTCAAAACAAGAACTATATTAGGAAAACTTTCAATCTTTCCATTCAATCTGCTGTTGGTCAGCAGGGAAAATCAATGGAGTAACAGAAAGGAAAGAGAACAGGCAGCATGGTGGAACAAGCAAGAGAGACTAAGAAAAAGTGACAAACGAAAACAATGGAGGAAAAATAATAATAAAGAGTGAATGTGTGAAGAAAAAGAAGAAAACAAGTCAGAAATAATTTGAGGGAAGAGGAATAGAAAATAAATATTTGGAGAGATGCAATTGACTGGACCAGACAGGCTGATGATGAGAGAAAAATATAGGAGGGCATTAAAGCCCAACAAAACTGTCTGATGTTCCATCTTCACACATATACACATAAAAATTCACACTCTGTCATACTTACTTAGGTATGAAATTCAGGATTCCTTCAGTAGTCTGTCACCTATTTTATCCATTGGCCCCATAACCTGCACATTTTAATTGAAAAAGGGAAAGAGGCTTCATGCCTTCTGTCATCATATGTCTGGCAATCAGGATGGACTGATTTTGTCCATGCCAGTCCTGCCTACATCTGGTCCTAAATCCATTCAATCCAGTTTTTAATAGCTGAACAAAAAAGTGCACAACATGGAGCATTAATTTCATTCTTCTAAAATAGTGGGTTTATATATTTTTAAGCTGAGATGAAAGCCAGTATGGTATAGTGGTTAAAGCTATGGACTCAGAATGAGAAAACCAGGTTCTTAGGCACGGGAGCCAGCTGGTGATTTTGGATCAGTCACTCCCTGCCCAAATCAGTGTCAGGCTGAGACAAGCTGGCTGAAAAATAAAACTCCTTGTTGTATCATGAACTGAAAAAGTCATTATGAGAATGCAGCAAGTGGAATCCAAAAGAAACAGACTCTGCAACGAAGCAGAACCAACGCTAGAAACGACGACATATATTTTTCAGCTAGGAAATGATCAGATTCTTAAAAGTATTTCTGAGCTAACAATGGCATCATAAAATCTGGGTGCAAGTCTCAGAAAAACAGCATCCCCATACATAAGCTAGTCTAGAAAATGTCAGCAAAGACATTTTGCTTAACAATTAAGGCAATTCTCCAATATTCCCATAAATAATTCTGAAAAGGCTCTGCATGTAAAAAGTCCTCCCACATTTTTGCCAAATGTACAGAGTAAGTGCTGGTATGAATCCAGAGCCTGACTGTATATTTATGGTCCTTATGGGAAAAGCAAGGGGAAAATAGGCACCATCTACAAATGGGAGGAGGAGGGGGAAGAGGAGGAGGAGGAGGAGGAGGAGGAGGTGGTGGTGGTAGAGGAGGAGGAGAAACACTATTTTAATACTATTTTAAGAGCAGAAAAATAACTTTTCTAACCATTGTGATATTTTACATGGGATCTTTTATACTTATTTCCACAGATGTCCCTTTGCAGGGATGACAAAGTAGTTTTCTATTCTAAGGATAGATATAGGGTACACTGATGAATTAGACTCCGGTTTGTTCTAATGAAGGACTGTGCCATTTATTCACAGATATGCAATATCAAATTTGGTAATTAAAATTGTTCTCAATTATAATGACATTCAAGATCCTGTGAGGTAGATATCTCTTCCTTTTGCTCTTACGGTAAACAAACACAGTAAACAAATCACACTTTCATTTCTAAGCTTGTAAGATTCATAATTACATTCCTGATACTGCATTACATCCTTGCTGTCGATGCTGAACAGCACACTGATAGGGAGATAGCTGCAAGAGAAACACAGCTTAAGATTAAAGTAAGCTTCCTGAATTTCAAAGCATTGAACCAAAATGTGAACCAAAATATAATTACTCTCTCCAGTATGTACTCTCTGAATACTGGAGTCCAGTTCTTAAATTAAAACAACATGCATAGCTTGGCTCAAGCTCCTGATGTGTCCATGTCCATATCCATGGTGTTTTCTTGATAAAAATACAGAAATAGTTTGACACTGCCTTCGAAGATGTTTTCCCCCCAACTTCACAGTCTAGTCTACAGCATTGAGATTTCCTGATTGTCTCCCATCCAAATAACAAGGTCTGATCCAGCTTAGCTTTTCTGAAATCAGGTCAGGTCAGGTCAGGTATGTCCTGCCATCTGCTGTGACTTCAGAAAGCTACGTATGCTAGTGACAATATTGCAAATAAATAAACAAACCAACCAACCAACCCTTGGAAAAAAATTGGTTTGCAAAATACATTCATCAGAAAAGTATGATACAAACATTTGTATATTAGAACAAACAAACACAACTTCTTGAGCAAAATTTTAAAAATATGTACATCTGATATAGAATTTGGATTAATTTGATTTAAGGCAAAAATGAGAATAAAACTAAGATTGAAAGATTTTTCCATCCTCAAATAAGAAGTCCTTGTTTAGGATTATACATAAAAGAGACAAAAAGAATCACAGAATTTTTTTTTATCCCACCTTTATTATTTTTCTGAGTAACTCAAGGCATACTTGATCATACTTAATACTCCTTTCTCCTCCTATTTCCTGTTCTATCCTTGCTGATTTAATTCCTCTGAAATGTTCCTTGCAAGTTGCTACAGCATATTATGAAAACTTATATAGGACACTGCAAAGTGAATCTCCTTATAACAAAGGGGTAGGAAGGGGGGACTATGATTGTTATTTCAGTGTGCTTGTGTTAAAAGAGAGAACACCAAAATCAGCTTACAGCCTACCAGTGTTTTGCAAGCTGCATTTTTAAGAGCAGTTTAAAAGAAGCTGATTTAAGGCAGGGAAACACCCTTGTCTTTCCTGACTTTGCCAAATGAAAGTGTCTGTCTTCAAAATGAAACTCAGAGATTTAAGGAATTTTGCAAAATTAAGCAAATTCTTCCTTCTTGTTAAAATTATAGATTTAAATTTAATTTTCTTCAATGAAAAAGTTTTATTTTATAATGTTAAAAGGTTATATTATTTAATTGTTAAAAGTTTAATATTTCTTGCCCATTCCTAACCCCGATGAAATTTATTAGATTTATTTGTGGAAGGTCACATAAATTCCTTTTATCATATCAGGAAGCCACATTTTGAAAAACTCTGGAATATAGCAGAGAATTTTCTTGCTTCATTTAGTTTCTGTAAAAGCTGTCAGGTATGTCATTTTTTCATGCCAAGTTTCTACAGATTATTTTGAGTTCAAAATAAGAACCTTAATTAATAACTGCTACTTTTTAAAAGTAATTTCTCTGCTTTTACAACAAAGCACAGTATTGGAGAGAAGATGATTTCAGGCAGAGCTTGCTTCAGACAACTACAAAAATAATCTTGCTAATGGAACTGTAAGAGTTTCTGTCTGAGATATGCAAAAATCTTTGAAATCTGGGGCAGCTGCACTGGTAAGGAACTTGCCTGAACCACATCAAAGCTTTGTTGCAGAAAAATAGCAGCTTCTTACTAGGTTTCAGAACTGTTACAAATATAAAAGGCTATTGCAAAATAGTCCAGTACCAGCTCCCTGCTAGAATGGGATGAACAATTATATATATATATATATATATATATATATATATATATATACATACATACATATATATTTTCTTTTAAGGTTCAGAAGTCCTAGAATTATCAGGGAAACAGCTGTCCTAGACAATCTATTTGTGCCAGATCATTATTGCTAAACAGGAAATTTCCACTGAGAGAGAAAGTCAATGGTTTATTATTTGCAAAATCTCATTCATTTCACTGGATAATTTAACAAACTAATTTAGTAGTCAGTTGTTTCTGAGGTCTGAAGAGGTCTTTACTCTTTATCATTTTCTTGAAAATCTCCAATGTCAAAACATTGTTCAGGACCTTATTTACCTCTTTCCACACTCATGAATTCAGCAGATCCAAAAAAACTACTTGAAAGATAGGGTGTATGGACTTTACTCATCTATAGGTGTATTGTCTATTAAGCCTGAAACTGGATGGACAGAAATTCAGAACACACCATCACAAGATCAGGGAGGAATTTGAAAAGATTTCCACCAGCATGACATTAAGTGGAAACCAGCTATGAATGTCTTACAGATTTAATATCTTCAGCAACATTTACATGAACTTGCAGGCCATATCATATTTGAGGTTATGCCATATGATTCCATTAATTAAACACTATAGGGTTTTTAAAATACAGATGGTCAACTAGAAACCTTACAAAATGGTGGAAAGTACTAGGAAGTTGCTAACTTATTTTGCCAAATGCTGGACCCTCCTAGGACTGAATATCAAGTAAGTCAGTACTATAAAAATAAAAGGCTATAACCAAGTCACATAGTAACAGACAGTAGAAATCCTCTTTACAAAAATGATTGATACAGCCACTACTATATAGAGTGACATTATGGTTCTTCTAATTCTAGAGGCTAGAAGTGCAAGCAGTACAGTCTCTTGACAAAGATGAAACTCTGTGTGAATCTTGAAGAGGATGGAAGTGTCTGGCAACAAGACTATTTTAATACACTGAAGTGTTAAGTATGGTTAATGTGAGAGAAAGGTGCACATTTCATTAGAATGGTACACCAATGTGATGTCAAGAAGAGATGATGTGTCCCATATTAACAAGTAGGGAGGACCAGCAGCAAAGGGCTTGATAGACTTGAACATCAGTTGTGACATCACTAAACTCCACATAAAAGTAACTAGTAACAGGGCATCTTGGCAAAAATGAATTTAAAAATCCCTTCAAAAACTGTCTTACAATGAGAAGGGTGGGAAAAAAAAGTTATCCCATATTGCTCCCGGAGGTGAGACAGGCCCCCTCACTCCTGGCCTTTTGGGGGGATTTGAAAACCTGGCTCTGCCATCCGGCCTGGGCTGGGGAGGGAGGTCATCAGATATGGGGTTGGCTAGCCTGCTAGAGGCCTGGTGTTGCTTCCATCGGCCTCCTGGATTTTTCCTCTTCCTTTTATTCTGTGTAAATGTGTTTTCTTATAAATTATAACTGTATATTTATTTATTGTTTTAATATGTTGTAAGCCACCCAGAGTCCCCCATTGAGGGGAGATGGGCGGGGATAAGATAGATAGATAGATAGATAGATAAATAAATAAATAAATAAATAAATAAATAAATTGATCCTGCACTGCTGAAACCATGGCCAGATAAACTTTCAAAGAGAGAAAAAAGTAAAATCCTGAGAAGAAAGCCAAAAATTCCAAAAGCAAAGGAGAAAAAGTGGGGAAGAGATTCAGTGTGGTGAGCAAGTGAAAAAGTAACAACTCTAAATCATTTTACACAGTATGTGGGTTGCATAGTCAGCATATGGGCTACATGCATGATCTGAACTACTGTTCCCAAGAATGCACTGTAGTCTTCATTCCATCAATTTGAGAATTGACATCTCCAAATGAAAATTGTTCCATTACCCACTGAGAGAATATTTTGTGTGACATTGGTGGAGGAGAGGAAATCAAGCTTGACAAAATCACCATGATGTGAATAGGATGGTGCCTGCATTGTCACAAAGAACTTTGCCAACTATGATTGAAATCATAGAAAGTGAAAGAAACAGGTATAGTAATCCCTGAACCCAGCAGAACTGGAAGATACCTCCTAGAGATGTGATATTAAGACCTTCCTCACTGCAAAACTGTATATAATCATAGTCGGCATGCATTGCAAGCACATTTATTGAAAGAGTTTTCCAGGGATCAAAAATGTAAATCTAAAGTAAATGTAAATGTAAATCTAAATGTAAAGGATCAAATAGTGAATCTCCCACATGTGCACTATGGAAGAAGTGAGACTAAAATCCACTAAAACATTGCTATGGCATGCTAAATGGACAGCTACAAGGAAAATCTTGCAATAGATATATCAGTTCTGAAGCTCAGTAGAGAAAAGGAAGTGATTTTGTTCCATTCATTTACTCTGGTACCACTACAATGGAATTGTTGTTAAGGACTTGCACCACCTCAGTGGATTGCCTACAGACATAGACTTTGTATGAACAAGTATAATGAAATATGGGATTCATATAGAAAATACAGTAGGTTAAAAAAACAAACAGGATAGTTATGTAAAGTGTATTAGAAATATATATGTACTTGAATAATATTTGCATTAGATAAGTATATACAGAATTGTAACTGTTTACTGTTATGATCTATGTTTTTTTCCTTTTTTTTCTTTGTTGTATTTTTTCACTTTTTTGTTAAAGCACTTTTTATGTCTTTTTTTTCCCCTCTCCCTTTGACAATGTATGTATTTCTATAATAATTATCTTTGTGTTTTGTTTTTCTTTTTCTTTATTTGTTATTATTTTAAAGGCAATAAAAATAATTTTAAAAAAGGACTTGTACCCTCTGAATAGAGTTGAAGGAACTGAAGTCAAGGACAACCTTAAAAGTGGAGGACAGCTTGACTGATGTGCAGTGTGTGCTCGCTTGATCCACATTGACCCATAGCAGATCTGTAAAATCAGTTCACCCAACCAGACAATTGGTGATATCTAATGGGAGATGAAGATAGATGCCAGGAATGCAGGATAGATCTGAGATGGTGGAAAGAAACCAAGTCTGGAGTGGCTTCATCCACAGTCGTGCAAAAGGTTATCATGGTAGTGGAAGCCAATCTGGGCAAAAAGAGGACACCCTTAAAATTAGATGCCCAATGGACAAAAGGCACTCTTGAAGCAGGAAGGTCATCATGACTTGAACCAATGAACTGAATCAATTGAGGAAAAAGATGTGACTTATTAGAGTTAACTTGCTGACAAAGTACCTTATGAATTTCTTCATAAACTCATGATGGTCTACAAAGAGCTAGATATAGATGGCAACCCTTTGCATATGGCAGTAAGTTGTAACTATTGCCATGCACTCAATAAAAACTGTACAAGTTGTCCTGTTCTTTCCCAGGCCAGTCGTGCACACACACAAGGTGTTTTAAGAGGCTTTACTTGGAATTGAGCTAATTCAGGTAGTGGCAGGCAGGTGGGTTGGTTGTTTTCAACAAGGTAACCTTGGAACTGATAGCTATTAAGTACACCCTATGACAGTAGAGCCAATTAAGACTAGAATCACCCTTGCCAGGTGAGGAGAGGTGTAGAAAACCTTTGTTCTGTTTGCCACAATACTTTTTGTGTTGACAGACTAGGAAAAACATCCCAGCTCCTGTTCCTTATCCTCTGACTGTGGATACAGCTGCTCCTGATGACTGCTGGCTGAGCCAGCCTCAGGTGCTTGAATGTCCTCAGCCTCCTCATGCTACAATCCATCTGGCACTCCCAGAGAAGGCTGCTTGGAGCCAGAATCCTCCAAGTCAGAGCTGGCCATGACATACACCTTGGAAAGCCACATGGGGAAAAAACCTAAACTGATAGAAGTTCTCTCCAATCTTAAATCACAAATAACAGCTGTGTTCAAGCACTGTGGAAATATGAAAGTAAGTGTCCATTAAACCAGTACTTACAGCAATCTTTAATACTGTAACAGAAAAAACAGATAACAGGGAAACAATTTGGAACTTAGAAATAAATGTTATGTATCAATATTGCACAAGTCTAAAATGGGACACAGATGACTGTCATTCTTAGGTACAATTTAAAAAAAAAATAAAAATAACAAACCCACCTGGAATAGAAACAAGACTTAGCTGTGGATCTGGGAATGCATTCAATAACCACTTGGCAAAGAAGTACATGCTTATCTCTCAACAAAGGGCAAGTGGTCTGGTCCCAATGTTAATGTTTGGCTTGAGGGAAGAGAGAGAAAGTCCAGATAGTATCACAAAAACAAAATGAATTACACGCATCTGTACATCATAACACCACTACAAATATGTAGGTAATAGTCCAATCTGTCATTATGAGATGTTCTTGGATGGTCTGCTGAGAGGGAAGTTTTAGAAGAACTGAACCCTCTGTTTATCTTCTCCATTGAGCAGATTTCTGTGGCTCTGGGAAGCCTAGGGTCTGTTGTAGAGCAGGAGTTTCTGTACATGGCCCACTGTGTCCTCTGTTTTGGCACTGAATAATTTCCTTTGAATGGCAAGCAAGAGTAAAGCCCATAGACAGGGGCCACAATACAGATGAAGTGATGGGATCTCATGATGCTTTTATGCAAATCTGCTTGGCATAGGATTGAATTACCTTTGAGGGTAGAGAGGATTTTGACCACCCACCGCACCATTGGAGGAGTATGTTTGACAGTGCAAGGGAGCCTAATGAAGAATCTGAGCCATACTTATCGGCATCTTACAGGTGTTCAGAATTTTTCATGGGAATTAACACCTTCTCTGAAATTTGTACTGGACCTGATAGGGTTGATACCTTACAGAATTGCCATAGTAATTGTATGTTGGCATGTTTCCAGAGATAAACGCCATGTTATCCTTTTGATGAACACAGCTAGTACCACTAATATTCAGTGGTTGGTGCAGAAGAAGGGCTTGTAAGGAGAAGTATTAACTCCTGTTGGGGGAGATGGGCGGCATACAAATTTAATAATAAATAAATAAATAAATAAATAAATAAATAAATAAATAAAATAAATAAAATAAATAGCCAAGCAGCTACTGAAATAAATAAATAAATAAATAAATAGTTAAGCAGCTACTGAAATGATGTCCATTAAGTCACAAAGAATCAGAAGTGACTGAACAACTGACCAACAGCAAGCAGAAAGAGAATGATGACAAACTTGAAAAGACTGCATTCAGGGGATATTTCCAGACATGACTGTATTGTGTGATGAAACCAAGGACACAGGGCACAACTGAAAGGCTCTGCAACATGAAATGCATCAGAGAATTCACCTGATAAAGCTGGAAAAACCAACCGACCATGTTGAGCTTAGGATGGATGAGAAGCCACAGCAATGTTGAGATGCCTCTGGAAATCTCCATGGAAATAATCATCTGATATCCACAGAAAAAGCATGACACTAACTCTAGTATTTCTGAAGATAACTCTAGAATCTCTGAAGAATGTTATCACGTGCATGGGTGAAACAAGTCCTCCTGGAGACTGATCCTATATCTGACCCTTCAGAATCAACCTGATCAGCTGGAATCTCTGGATGGAGAAATTGCTATCTCTGGTCTAGTCATTCTGAATGGTGGAAAAGTAGAGGCAAATGGGTGGGAATCAGTGGAGCAATTGAATCCTTAGGTGGGGAGAAACACAATCCCAATAAACCCAAAGTTAATTTATCCTTTGTCTTTACACCTGACAGTTGGACTCAGCAGTTTTTTTACACTGAGGGAAACAGGAGGCACCCTTGTATGAGGTAAAATTTCCCAAGTCAACTTTTTTGCTAAGGTTTGGTGGAATAAAAAAATCTTAGTTACAGGAATGTGACAGCTTGCTTACAGGGAGACAACTCAGGACTTCCACCAATAAAAGCTGAGACTAAAATAATAATAATAATAATAATAATAATAATAATAACAACAACAACAACAACAACAACAACAACAACAACAACAACAATATCAGGAGTAAGTGAGTAGCCTTGAAAGTGCCTTTTTCCCCTCACTGATTCACCATTATTAGGACTATTCCTACAAAGATGCATGAAGACTTTTACATGGCCTTCTCTAGGCAAATGAGCAAAATGAGGGAATTTATTGCTACATTTCTGGCACTTATATAATAGAGGCTTTGCTGCTATAAACTCCCAACAAGAAAATCGATAAATGTTTGATGAAGAGGAATAAAATGCTATCAATGTGGTTATCCCTAGAGAACTGAGGTGGCTGATGATAAACATGCCCTTTTATACCGCATGAAGCATAATGGAGTAAGCTCTAGAACATCTGTGTGAATCATAACAATCATAGTGAAGAAGGAAATGATATATCATATTATCCTCAGGAAACTGGTCCAGCGTGCAAATCAAAAGTGACATTCAGATACAGAACTCTTCCTTATGTTATTTTAATCAGCAGTTTGTACTAAGCAAAAGCATTTTATTTAGATTCAGTCCCAAAGCTCAATAATATAGCTTATTAAATCTGCAGACTTGGCATAGCCATTTCCTTTTTTACTTCCAGCACCACAATCATACTGTGATGAGTGAATATTTTATTTAGCTCTCTCTGTAGTTGGTGGTGTATTAGTGTGCAACATTTTCTCTAGAGACTCTCTCCTACTCCACCCCCCCCCCAGCCCCACTTGGCATCAAATTTTGCTCAGACTTAGTCAGAATTCCTGCATACGGCAGCTTACAAGTATCTCTTCTCCCAAATTACCATTCTTTTTCTTTTGCAAATATCTGTCAAAACATACAAATGACCAACTATTCAAAGAAGAAATATTCCCAGCAAATAAAAATGCAAAGTTGGCTTTCAAGTAAGGTTCTTTATGCCACTTGCAGAAGGGTTGATAATTTTATAAATATACACAGGCTGTTTACATGCAGCTCTTCAAGTGAGCCGTCTCAGCAGAGATGATCTCAGAGCCAAACACATTGGCCAGTTATTGTTCTCTTTAGGATCATATAATGAATCCCAAATATAAAGCTACATTTTCTGCAGTTCTCTCCCCTACACACCACCCTTCTTCACCTTTCCGACATGCTTGTAAAATAAGAGGTATTGGATGTTTATGACACAATAGTTGGTAGGTTCAATCTAGTAATATCAAAAGCTGTTTTCAGATCCAGATAGGGAAAAATCACTTACTAAGCCAATATGTGAACCAACTCTGTGTGTGTGTGTGTGTGTGTGTGTGTGTGTGTGTGTTGACTTCTGGTGACTGCCTGGGCTACTCCCTGCAATTTTCCTGGCAAGATTTTTGGAAGTGATTTGCCATTGCCTGCTTCCTAGAGCTGAGAGAGAGTGACTGGCCCACAGTCACTCAGCTGGCTTTGTGCCTAAGCCAGGAGTAGAACTCACGGCCTCCCAGTTTCTAGCCTGCTGCCCTAACCATTACACCAAACTGGCTGGCTTTCATTTGTATACATACATACATACATACATACATACATACATATATATCAAATTCAGTCATACTAAATGTGGTCACTTAAAGTTTAATAGCTGCATACTTTAAACACGTAACATATATATAATATGCATCATTTTCATATACAGAGAAATAGTTTGGTGTAGTTGTTAAAGCTTCAGGCTAGAAACTGGGACACTGTGAGTTCTATTCTCACTTTAGGCACAAAGCCAGCTGGGTGACCTTGGGCCAGTCATTCTCTCTCAGCCCTAGGAAGGAGGCAATGGCAAACCACTTCTGAAATCATTCCAAGAAAACTGCAGGGACTTGTCCAGGTAGTCTCCAGGAGTCACTACTAACTTGAAGGAACCAAGAAAAAAAAAAGCCTATATTTGAAACATAAACAATGTGTATGTATTCATATGTACATGCATATACACATACAAAAAATATGGACATATGAGACTTTTATATTTTATATGCAGTTTTTAGAATAATTTGAAATATATAGATATAGATATATGAATGGATAAAATGCTGAAAACAAGAGTGATTATCATACACAACAATGATTACCATGCACATGCCTATAGGGGATGTGATTTAAACAATTTTGCATAATGCTTTTGTACTCCTCATCCTAATACTACTGTGATTTTCAAGTGATAAATAGCCAGTGATCCCTTTAGACTACAGAAAAAATATACAAAATGCCTCAAACCGCACTGCTTGATTTTCAACACATTTATTCTTTTTTCAAGAAGATTTCTAGCCCCAATGAATGTAACTGTATTCTTCAGGATACATAGGCAATGCTTCACTAAAGCTACAGTGGAAGCTGGAGAAAATGATCTATTATTGATGTTGGGACTTCAGCATTCCTGCCCTTTGCAAGAACTAAGCCAGAACTAAATATTATGAGATACAGTGTAAAAAACAAAGAAGTGTTTGTCTTTACACTTTATGTTTCATTAAAAAAAGTATGTAAAAAATAAGAAAAATATGCAAATGTGTTCAGAAGGCATAATTTATACATCTCGCAGCAGTCAGTTTTATTTAGTACAAAATTTTAGAGTTATTTTGCTCATGCTTTATTTCATTTTTAATGTATCCAGACTGCAAGAGTAGGAACAACCAGAAGGAGAAGGAGTGGAGAAGAAGAAGCAACTTTAGGTCTTTATGCATTCTTTCCATGGCATTCTGATATCAGCGCCTACAAAATTAAGGCAACAGATGCAGCTTCTTCAGATGAGAGCACCTCAAGAAAGGTGAATTTGCAATTGGAAGGAATGTGGCTCTTGAATTCTTCAATCACTTTTCCATCTAGGAAATTCTCTGATGCATTTCCACTAGCAGGCAAACCCGCATTCCCTCGGTTGAAAATGGTCAGGGACTATGCATCCATGGGGAACCTGTGTATGCATTTCTATATGTTACGGAGGAGCCCCTGTTGAGAAGTTATGTTAGCCCTAGGGTTATTGTCCTTCTAGAAACAAATTAAAATGGAGTTCTTCTGGATGGATTTTTAAATGTAATTGATAAGGAATATCTATCTACCTACCTACCTACCTACCTACCTACCTACCTACCTACCTACCTATGGCCATAGTAGGCTTCTGTCAAGCTAAAGGAGGCAACGACCTCCCTGCTGCCATGAAACTCTTTGAAGCCAATCCATCTTCCAAGTTTTTTATGGCTTTCAGGTATATGCATATAACAACTTAAAGCCTTTAAATAATATCTAGTCCAGCTTTCTATTCCAAGTACTTTACTACATTTCAGACACAGCCCTTTATTTAGTTCCTCTGAGATCTAGGTCCGCTATACCAGTTTCACTTCTCCAGATCTCTGGCTGTGGTTATACTTCTTGATAACCTTTCTTCTTTCTGGAAAGCCCCAGAATTCTGAATAATCTGTGCCAGTGTGGCATCTCATGGAAAGGCTTCCTGTCTGTGATGCTCTCAAGCCAGAATCTGGAGATAGGTGTTTGATATAGCTCTCCAGGCAGAACCAGGCAAATTAGGCTATCAATACTGGCAAGACATAAACAGGAAACCCCTCGTGCCAACAAATCACCTATTCACGATTACCTACCATGCACTGTAGAACTTTCTCCTTAGCCCACTTTAGCGTCTTGCCTTCTGCAATGCTGAAGGGAGAATTCTGTATAACAAGATCCTTTTTTGTAGAGCCAACCTGGAGGTGTAGAGCAAACCTTTGATATCTTTTCTACAATAACATGTGTGGAGTCCTTCTCTTCTATTGGTAATAACATGTGTTCTACCTTCATAACTCTGCTCGCTAACAAAAGTTTCACCTGTTCTAAGGACAAACTCATTTGCTTTTTACTGTTGGACCATACCCTAACATTTGCAGGAGAGTTGCAAAATTTCTTTCAACTACCATTGCTTTATGCAGGAAAATACCTTCTTAATTTTAGGAACTCACAAATACACAATCATGTTATGCTTTCTATGCTTCTATTGCATCTCACTTGTTACTGACCATAATAACACACACACACACACACACACACACAGAGTAGTGTAGTAACTCAGTACATTAGCATTTCAGCATTTTATTCACAAAATAGTTTAAGTTAGTCAATTAGTTTCAAGTATTTCGACCTTTTAGCATTTTATGTTTTGTATTTATAGGCAGCATTTATTAGTAGTCCAGAAAATATTTATGTATTTTAATTTGAGCCTGGAGCCTCTTACAAAAATTGTATAAATGGTGGTCAGTAACTATAATAAACATACTAACTTCCCTGGTTTTGTGTGTGTGTGTGTGTGTTCTCACTATATACTCTTTTTATTCTTTTTGATAACCAAACCAATGCACCAAAGTTCCATAAAGTTTTACTACTACAAAATCTGTTTGCTTATGCTCCAAAGGACTGTTAATATAAATGTTGCTTTCTATACACCAGAGGTTTGCAGCCTTTTTCATCTCATGACACACATCTCATAGGCGGGACTTCCAGGTCACATCTCATGGCACACATTTCATAGGCACTTGAAGCACTTCCTTTGCTGGGACTTGGGAGTTACTGGGACTTGGGAGGAGAAATGGAGGCAGTCTGCCTCTGGTGATATCATGGGAGGCAGGCTTCTGGCTGGTGTACCACATCTGTGTACCTTCCATGACACACCTGTGTGCCATAGCATAGTGGTTGAAAACCACCGCTCTACACCAATATGCACAGAAGTGTCTAAAAAGATAAATAAAACTATTTTTATTTAAAAATCTATGCTTGTAGATATAATTATGTCAATCTTGCACAAAGTCTTAAAGATTATTGTTTTTACTTTCACTTTCCCTATATTATCCCTGTACAGTCAGAAACCTGATAAGACTGGGAAGGGCCAGAATTCCCCAAATTTCATCTTAATACAATATTACTATGATGATCACACTTTTATAACTGATTATCTTTATTGCAGTCACTGACCGGAAAATTAAACAGTCAGCATCATAAAAGAACAAAAAACAAAGTGCAGAAAGCCATAGCCTAGGGAAGAAAGCGTAGACATTATCTAGAATGAACAATAAAATGCCTTATAGTTTGAAACATTTCTAAAATGTCAACAGGAGCGCATATGATATTTGCTGCAGTACAGTTAAGTATGGGTAGCGGGATATTAAAAGTGGAGCCCAAGTGCTAAAAACTAAATTAATAACTGAATTAATTAATACAAATACTTTAAATCACTACAATTCTACCTGTTCGGTATTCTTCTATTAAGTGAATACCTATGGACATGAGTTTCTGTATATTCAGTGAATAAAATCTTATATTGGTCAGTGACAAATAAGATAGGACAGGAGAATAATACCCAGATGCAGGTCTTATCTCCTGTCCTATGTTATTTGCCACTTTATTCCAATGATTATGATTATATCTAATTATTTTAATTAGATATAATAGATGAAAATCATAATGATTGCATTTGTGTTTTCCCTTCGTAATCTCACAAGAGAGGGAAAGCATGCAGAATTTGGCTTCTCAAATTCTTTCCAGCCTCTTAATCATGGTTCTGCTCTGGGTCACATGACCAGGAGGGAGGGGGGAACTGGGGCTCAGGAGAGAAGCGTCAGCAACATTCCCAATTAAGTACTTCATTTTCAGACTTGATTGTTGTTTTGCTGGCTTCTCTCCCATGCCAGATTTGGTTCCATTCTAGGGGCAGGAGCAGGCCGTATTCGGTTCAACTTTCAGAGTTGTTTCCAATAGGCAGATAGACCAGCCCTGGATTAACCATTAAGCAAAATAAGCCCATGCTTCGGGCATTATGGGAAGGGGGCTACCACAGAGATTTTCTCCTAGCTATCATGCCTTTAACCCTTTCACTGCCACACTTGACTTTTGTTTGTTTGTTTTGTAATTGTCCTTATTTGCTGTGTTCAACATTAGTTTTTGTTGGCATGGTAAGTGTCCAAAGTTTAAAAGTTTGGTCTGAAGCCTTCTCAGGATTAAAAAGTATGCTCTTGAGATCATATAATTTCAGTAGAGATAATATCAGATCTTATTTTGCCTTATAATCTTTGGGAGGATGATTAAAAATAGTTTTCAATAAATATTTGCATTTGCATTTTTCCCTTATAAAAACCTTATTAAAAATATATTGAAAGTGCTGAAAATTTGCTTTTTTTCCCGTTGCCCTAGTTATAAGTAAATAATTTGCTTATATTGCTTACTGCAAGTTAGTGTTAAATATATATATTTTTAAAGTTTATATTTAATATAGTTGTGGGGGATGGCCTGGAAGGAAACTGAGTTTTTAATCTCTTATTTCACCTTGATGTCTTATGAGTTGGGGCCAAGGGACACCATTGTGGGCTGTGCTTAGGGTCTCTGTTGGGCTTAACCCAGCCGTGAGATAGACACATTGACAGGTATAATCTTGTGCCTCTTTACAGAATGACTTTCCAAATTTCTGTTGGGTTCGAAAGAACAAAAATAGGAATATTGTTGCCTTCAAGAGAAGGCATCCATTTAACATTCTTACAATGGAGAAGAGAAGAACTGTTTTAGGCAGCCATTATGATTTGGATTAATACCTTGTCACCATTTTGGGGTGACAAGGTAAGGTATTAATCCAAGCCATAACAAAATAACTGTACAATAAAAACAGTACAATAATAGTAAGCATAAGAAAGTAAACTAGGGAGACTGTATGGTATTGTACAAAAACATATACTTTATCAGAATATGAACAATATACCTCACTTCAAATAATATAAGTTTTGTTTGTTTTGCTCTGTTTTGTTTTGAGATTGGACTGGGGAGAATGAAGAGAAAAGTAGCATTAAGTGTATTTTCAGGAAAGGAGAACAAACAAAGTCAAGTTAGAGAGCAAAGAGCCTTTTAGTAGCCAGAATGGCAGGATGGGAAAATTGAACAAAAAAAAAAATTATGAAAAAAATTTCTTTGCAATCATTTATTCAACAAAAAATTAACAGATATGCCATTTCCTTTGGTGGAAAAAATAAATATATGCTTGGCTCTAACAACTAGTTTGGCCCCATTTGGAAGAAACAACCTCAAGTAGGCATTTCTTATAACTGTCTACCGGTCTCTGACATCAACTAGGAGGGATTTTTTCCCCTCCTCCATGCAGATTTTTTTCAGCTGGGCAATGTTTGAGGTTTAAATCACCGCACAATATCTTGATGGGATTTAGACCTAAGCTTTGACCATTCCAGAACGATTCTCCCTCCCTCCCTCCCTCCCTCCCTCCCTCTTTCTTTCTTTCTTTCTTTCTTTCTTTCTTTCTTTCTTTCTTTCTTTCTTTCTTTCTTTCTTTCTTTCTTTCTTTCTTTCTTTCTGCCATGTCATGGTGGCTTTACTGGAGTGTTGAGGGTCACTGTCGGGTTGCAAGATCCACTTTCAGTAGAGCTTTAATCTTTTCACAGATGTTTCACATTATCTTTGTAGCACCCTCTGCTACAACAAAGAATTTGTAGTGGATTCTATGATGGTGAGCTGCTGAGGCCCTGATGCAGCAAAGCAGTCCCAAACCATAACATTTCCACCACCATCCTTTACAGTTGGTATCAGATTCTTCTGGTGAAATGCTGTTTTTTGGATTTTGTCAAACATATCTTCTGGTACTGTAGACAAATAACGTATTCTTTGCCTCAACTGTCTAGAGTACATTGTTCTAGAAGTCCTGGTCTTTGCCTAGATGTTCATGAGCAAACTTTACTCTTGTCCTGATGTTCTTTCTGAATAGCAAAGGTTTCCTCCTCACACTTCCCATGTAGATCTAATTTGTGCAGCTTCTTTCTAATGGCAGACTCATGGTACACTTTGACATTCATAGTGGAGAGAGCTACCTGTGGGTTACATGAAAACATTCTGGTGTTCTGAGAGACTTCTTTCAACATCTTGCTTTCTGCTCTCAGACTAAATTTGCTGCGATGAGATTAATGTCCAATTGTTTGGAGATCTTTTGAAATCCCTTCCCAGACTCATAGGGATTTATAACTTTCTCTCTGAATGATTCTAAGAACTCTTTTGATCTAGGTATGGTGATACCACACACCAACAACAAAGTAAAAATCAAACTAAGTATCTGATGTTTAAATAAGATAGGTTCCTTCCAGATCCTCTCTAACAATTTTCTAATCATTTGCACCTGATCTGGTACACTTTATTCTAATTTTTTAGAATATTTGAGGTATTTGAGGTAGTGATAAATGTAGGGGTGTACTTACTTTTTTTCACATGTGAATTTTGCCTCATATGTATTTAAATTACACAATGAACTACAAAATGTAAATGGTATGTGATATTTGTTATATCTTTGTTATCAATATTGTTGGAATGAAGATCAAATATCTGTATGTTGAAATATATTGAAAAAGTCAAAATTTCAATGGGATGCACTTACTTTTTTGCATGACTGAGTGTGTCTTCTGGTTATCATCTCTAAACAATTAGGACACAAACAACTTTTTCCCCCCTGAAAAAAATTCCACCGATAGTTCCAATTTAAGTTTGGAACTAAGTTTATTTATTTTTTTCCTTGCACTAATTGAATGTGGATGGTCAGCAGGTGGAAATACATTTCAGTTCTTTATACACTTGTGGAAAAGCCTCAACATTTCATTGACAGATGTAGTGTAGGTCACATCATCATAGGATTTTCTTTTGATATTCTGCTGATTATTTTTAAAATGAGCATTATAATTATCATTCTCTTTGTATTTCTTTTGCGCTTTGTTGTTTGAGGTAGGACTGGGGGAAGGAAGGAAGGAAGGAAGGAAGGAAGGAAGGAAGGAAGGAAGGAAGGAAGGAAGGAAGGAAGGAAGGAAGGAAGGAAGGAAGGAAGTTCAGAAATATTCCAACAGGCTAAAAAAAAGTGTTAGAACTATAGACCAACTTCTGTGGAAGAAGAAACATTTTGCTTTTTGGTAAAACTAAGACAAAAACTTGAGGATAACAGTGATTTTGTTGTTTATGCTGAGGACTGGGGAAAAATCTTGGAAAGATGTGAAGTCAAAAAACAGAGGTAAAATAAGCAAAAGGTACAAAATAGATAATGGCCTATGAAGAATAGGTTGAGAAGGAGAATGCTTGGAGAAAGTTGTGGAAGAGATGAGCTCATATACAAACAAACAGCAAGGTAGAGTCTAAATAACAAGCTGAAGTCAAGTTAGGCTCTTTCATGCTATATGTTCTGAGAGAGAAATAGCGCTGAAAAGCAAAGGGATGTGAAAATAGAACAGGATGAACACATCAGTCTTGGCAGGAGAAAAGAAGATTAGGAAGAGAAAGTGCAGGGTCATTAATGCAAGAGTCTACAATAAAATAAGGGGTAACTGCCAGCTGTGGCTTCTAATACCACTGCAGCATTGCAGCCTGGTGATCCTGAGGAAACATTATAGTCTAAAACACAAGGAACAGCTGACTGTCATCTACTGATTCCAGCTAATGTCTACCCATATATCTCATTGAGCCCTTCTTACAATACCTACTTCACTTTTTCTTCACTCTTTTTTTTTCCCCCAGGAATCATTACAACCTCATTTGTATGCATCCACGTGTGTCTATCTGTTTTTGATATATTTCATCTGTCTAAGAATCGGAGTTCTCTGAGCAGATTACTGTTTTAATCAGTTAAAACAGTAAATAAAAATGACAAAACTATGGAAACAATAAAACACTTTAAACTTAGCTTTGTTTATGTATCACTTAGCTTTGTTTATTTATCACTTCATCACAGTGGATTGTAAGATAGTTACAATAGACATCTGCTTCATAATGCAGACCATCAATAAATTCAGATAAATTCAAACAAGGCTAATATAATACAGTATCAGGGTGTATCATGCTAGCCCTGAAAAGCATTCAGAAATTTCCAAGCATCTTGGATGTTGAGATCATACAACCTCCTTATTGTATTAGCTGCATTGCATCCCAGTCAGTTTCAATGTGCTGGTTATCTTCTAAATAGCTTGGAATCTGCTCTTAGAGCAACCACTTTTCTCACCTGAAAACCTGCCTGTCCTTAAAGATCTGTTATTTCACTTTTTCCTGCATGCCATCACTCTTGAACACTGGTGATGGCAATTCAAAAAAAGACCTTTCTCAGTTGCAGTTCTCTATTTGTATAATATAAACTCTTATTATTCCTAAAGTGTAATACCAATCATAACTTTCATTCTTTTCATCCTTACCTAATTGGAAACAAGAATCCTAAGAAAGTGAAAACTGTTTGTGAGATATTGCTGTGACATTAACCTTTTATTTTAGAAGTCTGATATGGAGGTGTATTTTGAAACATAGTCCCATTATACATTTCTGATAAATGTACACTTTAAAAATATTGTTAAAAACAGGACAGTTTAGAAGAGTTCTCTTCAAAAATGTCATAGGACCTACAGGAAAGATCGGAATAACCAAGAAACTAAGCCTATTATAGCCAATAGATCCCAATTCTAATTTTTGGTGAGTCTCATGACTGTGTTGGCTTTTGTAAAATGTATAGTCAAACACATTGTATAAATGTATTTATATTTATCAGTAATTTCCTTCAATTTAATTTTCTTGCCAAAGCATGAATTATAAACCCAAACAGGGTCTCAAGAGCACGTGAAACCAGATTTAATACTTCTGATTTCACATTTTGCAGACCCCACATTTTGAAAAACCTTACTTCCAGATGTGGTTATATATTTTAAAAAAAAGTTCTAAAAAACTAGAGGTGGGCAAGATTTTGATGATGTTGGACTCACCTAATATTTTTGGGGTGGTTAGATGATTCAGGGCAATGATGCAAAGAGGGTAGTGCCAGAATTTCCAGGGAGAGAATCTCTTAAGATTTTGGGGGAGCAGGGGGATTAGAGTTTTCCTTTTAATGATATTAAGTTTATTTTAAGGCTTACACTATTGGGGCTTTTTGAATTGTTTCTCACCTCAAAACAGCAGAAAGCTATGTTATCAGTCCTCAGCAATTGTAATTAGAAGTGACCGCAGGGTCTGTAAAAAAGAACTTTGAGGGTGGATATGGCTCTTGGGCTTTCGGTTAGCCACCCCAGCCTAAATCAATGTTGTACATTACGCACATATTCATATATACCATACTGTAATTGTCTAACATACAGTGTAATTCCCATGTAAAATATTCTAAGTCATCCTAAGTATGGATGGGAAAATCACTTTTGCACATGTTCTGCCATGTGTTCCATCCCATTTCTGCACTGAACTGTGACTGCTTCTTTAATTGCACAAAATGTAATATTGAATTACAAATGTAAATATGCTTAGGAAGCATGAAGGCTTAGATATTCTGATCTACAGACTGATGCAGAAAATCTATTTATATTGAGAATTTGCAAAGACTGAATACTCCAAGTATCACCATGCAACAAAATGCAGATTTCAGGCATTGTTGCTCATCATCTGCCTGGGTCTACTCTTTCAAATACCCGAGGGTAGTCCTCCATTCTGCCAGCAATCATTGCTGAAAATGCACAGAGGAGCTCATCTGCCATCCTTAAATTCCTTAAGTCAAGAGGTAGCCACTATACAGCTGCAGCACTCAAAGTATTTGAAGCCAAGCCAATAGCACAACTTCTTTACTGTGCCCAGCTGGGGCCCTTCTCCAATTTTGCACCATGAGAACTTGTACAATCCAAATTTCTAAGATCAGCTCTTCAAATTGGGACTCTAATGTCATCCTGAGACTAGAGACAGGCTTCATGAAAGTGGAGGCTAGAGTGTGGGTGACCATACTCAACTATTGGCGCAGAGTATCCTTTTCTCCCCTTGGCCTTGCTCCATTAACTATGAGTGATGATTTTCAATCCACATGAAAACAGGCAGTGGCAACTAAAATTTAATCCTTGGGCTTCTCTCCAGGTCTTCTACTCAGCATGGGATATGATCAGGCCAAAGCACTCATTAAACAGTGTGTAGCAGACACAGAGTGCCAACTGGATCTAGTCATGACCCCAACCTTTATTGCCAGTGAATCCAATAGGTACTTTGCCTCCCCTATGGCATACCTAACTAAACTCAAAGTACCTAAACATCAGAGGGCCTTTACTCTGGCACAATGTCATGCTCTCCCCTCAGCTGTCCTTGAAGGCCGATACAGGAAGATTCCTTACCCAGGGCGATAATGCCCCTATGACTCTGGACACATAGAAACAACAGAGCATGTGCTTCTCCAGTGCCTATACTACAGAGACATTTGTACTAGTTTCATCTCAGTGTTACTGCATAAATACCAGGGCACACAGGAAGAATTCTCCACCTCCTTGCTGCGTTCAGATGCCAACCCTGCTACAACATCCAATCTTGCCAGGTTCTGTGCAGCAGTGCTCAGATTTTGTTGCATGATGAACTGTGCCATAAACTAGACTTAATGAGCATCTGGTTTGCCATATCAGAGTGCTCAATAATTTGATACAGTCTTCCACATACTACCTTTATGCTCCCCGACATCCATCTAATGCTCCTACCCCTTCTTTTAGATTTTTTTAGACTCTTAGTTTTTTATATAAATATATATTTCTTCTACTGTATATCTTCTAGCTTTTCATATTTTTTTAGACTTTGATGTATCTTCTATGCTTTTTAATTGACTGTACTCCTCCCTCTTTATGCTGGTCTATGACTGTACTAAAGATTTGAGTTAATTTATCACCTTCCTGCTATTATCCACAAATCACTTACCTATGCCTCAGTCTGTGCATCTGGTCACTATTTTCTAACGATCTAACAATAATACTCTCCAATTTGCTGTTTAGATAAATGTATCTGTGATGCTGAATATATATAGTAATTTCCACATCCCGTTCATTCACAAATATTTGCAGCATCCCTGTCAGGGCAACTTATACAATTTTTCTGCACATAAATAAGCAACACCGGGGTGGCAATCTGTTCCATTGCTTTTGTAATACCTAGGCAAGCTCCATATAAAAAATAACAGCTAAAGGATATTTCTAGATATTTATCCATGCTCAAGGGAATGGAAATATCTTTCAAATTAATCAACTACTATGCAATTTAATTCCACCCATTTTTCTTGTTTCAGCATTTCACAAAAATTATTCTGCTGCAATTTATACATGAGTTCCAAAATTTGTGAAGCCAGAGCAGAATGGATTAGAGCCACCTGGTTCTTTTTTTCCCCCATAAGATCTACTTGGATAGGTATGTCAGATATTAATGGGAAAATATGTCTATTCTGTATTTTAAAATTGACTATTAATTGCCTTTAGATGCATATTTACCACATTTATTTATATCAACATATACCAACCCTATAAATACATGAGAAAACATTGTTTCTGAGATCCATGCTACAGTATGCAGGGGTGGGGGAATGGGGCGGAAGATGAGTAACACAAATCAACAATAGAAAATGTATAAACAGCACTTTTCAGTTAGCAATTAACTTAAGGGCCAAACACCTACTGGAACAGTGCTGCTCTTGCTTGTTTTCAGAATAGCTGTAGAGCAGGGGCCATCCAAACCCCTAGAGGGAGAGTGCTTTATAAAATGGGGGATTGTCCCTTGGCCCATGCCTATGAACCTTGTAAGAAGAGGTGACTCTTAACAGACACTCTCCACATGACTAGACCAGACAGATTCAATTTTGGCAACATGTTGCCTGATGTATCCCAGTACTACGGTGTAAATACAATTCTGAATGCAGCAAATTAATTATTTTCTGTGATTTGCTACCTCCATACATTTGCTGCACCGTAGCTACGCATATCTATGGGTACATAGCAGAGATGCAGCTATAGATATGTATCCATGGCCTCAAGCATATCATTGGACAGATGCTCCATCCGAACAAAATATGGTTTTGGAGCAACAACAACATGGTTAAAACAACATGGTTAAAAAAAAAAAATCTAAGGTGATGTAGCATTTAAAAGGAATAGAATCCAACATTTGTCCATTTTGTTATTGGTATTCTTTGTTTGTTTGGAAACAGTGACTCTCTGCCTTATCATGTTGTGCCTTGACTACTGCAACATTCCACTGTAAAAAAAAAAAAAAAAGGATTTTTTTTCCCTTACTGCAGTGAATTACATCAGGGATCCCATTAACATAGAGTGATTCTGCCTATCTTGTGAGGTCACCTAGAGTGGGCCTTTTCAGGTCTCATCCTCTTGAGAAGTGGGGTGAGCGTGGGCCTCAATGTTTGGGAATAGGCTGTCCACAGAGATGTGCTTTCTCTCCTCAGTCTGGCATTTGAAAAGGTGCTGAAGACACTTCTTTTTCAGCAAGCTCATCTCACAGTGATTGGACAGTCACTGAGGATTTTATTTTTAATGCCATTTTATGTGAGGAGTTGGAATTGTAGGTTTGGAGAACCTTATGATTTTATGAGACATGATTTTACTTTGCAAACTGTCCAGAGTCAATACAGGTAAGCAGTGTAAAAGAATGATAATCATAATACTCATAATGGAAAATGCAATAAGTAATGGTCCTCCCTTTTTCTGTTCTATATTTACTTTTTTGCCATACATACATACAGTACATACACACACACACAATTGCCATAATTGTATTTTGCCTATATTTGCAATTATTAGTTCTCAGTTACATATACCATAATGTTGCTGAAGCATCTGTACATACTGTATACCTAGACGAGTAGGGAATCACAGATCCCATCCAGTGCTGGCTCTGGCACACCAGCACAAACTGGATGGTGCTTCTGTTCATGTTTAACTCTGGCAAAAGATTTGGTAATAGCGCTAATTAGGTATTCATGGTGGGAAGCAAGCCCAGGATTTCATTATGCCCAATTATTTCTTTTTAGAATAGCTCATTGTCTACAATAGTTTGAACTAATTGGTGCTACATATGCCTGCATGTAGATGGATCTAGGCCATAACATTAAATCCTATGATATGATGAGTTGCATGAAAAAAACAAACTTAACAAGCAATGCTAAATATTTAATCAGATATTTGATCAGTAGATAATGGATACAATAGTGCTGGATGTTTGAATGTCAAGACTTGCAAACTTAATTTTTTTGCCCACTTGGAACTAAGCTGCAGACGATGGAGGAAGCATCTGTTATGACAGCTTAAAGGTGATAAAGAAACACAGCTCAGCTAAAGAAAACAAGTCAAGTTTTCTAATGGTTGCTGTTTCAGCATTCACAAGTTAAATACATCAGCTCTCTTTGGCACCTTCTGTTATGTAGAAACCTACTACCAGTTTACTTATATTTTCTCCACTAGCTTTTTTCCACTGGAGTTTTTTTCTACAGCTACTAGAGAAATTACTCAAATGATTTGGGGTATAATGCAGGAAGCTGGCTTTTCCACTAGGATTGGGGAGAGGGCAAGAGATGGTATAGCTTTTTAGGATCTGTACCACTTCAAAGTACAACAATGAGCCATTTGCTACTCCGTTACAGAAAACAATCTGATGAGAATTATGCCTCAGGCACTTAATGAGATTTAAGCCTATTACAAGCATTCAGATCATATATGTGAAAAAAACAACAGAGCATAGCTCCCATTTTTCTCAATAGGCATGTGCTTGATTTCAGTAGGAATAGAACAGATATAGTGAGTATGGAGAAATTCCATTTTAAGAAGTTCAGGCGCTGGAAAGGTTAGAGGAAAGGTAGCTGACCTGTACATCAGGTAACTCAGAGACACTACAAAAGCCCAAGAAAATCAAATACCAAGAATCCCAACTGGAAGCTAGATTTGTCCTCTCAGGTAGGTTTTCATAACAGGAAAAAACAGTGCTGACTTTGTCTTTTTAAGCATTGTGGGTCTTCTTCTTTTTCTTTTTCTTTTCCTCTGAGACTGGCTGAAAGCAAGGCAAGGGGAAAATCCTCAACCAGTGGTTGGAGATCATTAACTTGGAAAGCAAGCCAGAGTTGTTGGCTTGTAGTATAGATTGTTTTATTTTGTGGATTGAGATCTGAGGTAGTAAGTTTGGTTTGTTGTGTATGCAAGCATGAACAATTCTGCAGCTGAGAAAACGTCTAGTGCTCAGATCCACAGAGAGTGTCATCAACCCATACAGAAGATATTCATTCTTTTCTCCCCCTTTCTTCTAGATGTCTGACATTGTTATGCACAATAAAGCTTTAAATTCATAATGAACCAATGGAGCTTTTGACATACAGCTTAGCATATGGCTTACGAAGGAAGTGGGTGGCCATTTGCCTCCTTCTTGGGAAACCAGTGTCAGAAGGGTGGTTCTGGCAACATACCTATCCAGTTGTTACAGAATAGTGTTTGGAAACCTCTTGTGGGTATCAGCAAGGACTCAACCCGCTACAACCTAGGGATGTGCCCAAATACCAGTGGAGAAAGAGATAACAGTGAACTCAAAATAACTGAAAATGATGAATAGATGTACGTACCCAATGAATTGTATAACAAATTACACATAGCTGTATAATTTACACAGGAAATGCTACATGGCGGGGGGCAGACAAATACAAATTTCTAAAATCTAGGGAGGAACGTATGTCTATAAACGTTTCTTACAGCATCATTAGCTGAACATTCTCAAACTGCTATTAAAATAATTAGCCATAAGAGTTCCCACAATTGCCCATTGCGACAAAAAAATCAGATTTTGGGGCACTTTACCCAGTTTACTATTTAAGGTACAAATATATGTTGGTGTTTTATCAAAATACAAGAGACCAAATCTTCTGTATTTAGTAATATATATATATATATATATATATATATATATATATATATATACACACACACACACACACACACATACACACACACACACTATATATATATTATATTGTTATTATTATTTATTATTATTATTATTATTATTATTATTATTAGCTTTGTTTTACATAATTTTGTAAACCGGCAGTTGGCTGTTTGCTTCGCTATTAGATGAAATATTTTACATGCTGTTGTTTCTTCCTCTCCTAGTAGTGCCTACGTGTAGATATATAGTTTAAAAAAAAATGAAAAAGTTTGCTTTCATCATGTTCATTATAAATTGCAATTTGCTTTTCTTATGTCTTTATGAGACAGTCTCTTATCAAATGTATTTGTAATGTAATTAAGTTTTATTTTTTTTCCCCCCTCTAAGCTTGTTCATTAGGAATTACTACATCAAGATAAGCAATTTGATCATTTTATATCCTTATTTGGGCTCCTTCAGCCTTTTGTACTATTCTCTGGCTCCAAGGTTCTGCTTTTCATTGACAGGTAATTGAGGCTGTCCTCTGGGTATTTCTTTCAGTTCCATGTCTGGTGACAGAATATGAAGAATAATGATGTTAACTTTATTATTAAGGGCAAGAGGGTTTCCCGTTTCACATCAGACACATACGCCTCAGAGCCATACAATCTATAATTTCCTGGGTTCAGAATATATTTCCTTTTCTTTCTCCAAGCCAAGGACAACTGGCAGCTAGAGGTAAGGGGTCAGGAGGTAGAGCCAAACTCCATTATTGGGAGTTTCTTACTGATATAAGAGGGCATAATGTTATTCCAGGGAGATAGGAGCTGCAGCTTCCATTGGCTCTCAGTGGGATCAGGGGTTTTGAAACTTTTTCAGGCTGCAGAAACTGTTCATTAAAATCATCATCATCATCATCATCATCATCATCATCATCATCATCTCCCAAGACCACTGGAGTTGGGCAGCCAATAAATTTAAATTAATAAATCATCATCATCATCCTGGAATCCTTGATCATGAAGGGTGGGCTCCTGAATTCCAGATGCCAACCCCCTACCCTTTCCACTGTACCTTAGTGACTAAGGAAAAATAGTCTCCAAAGGACCCCTTGTGGAGACTTTTCCCATAGCTCCTTATGGAATGTTTTCTTTTTCTTTTCTCCTTTCTTTTTCCCTTAGTCCTTGTGGAGAATTCACAAGAGACTTTTTTTTTAAGTGTCTGCAAGGGACTACCTTTTATTTTTTTTCATAGTCCTTGCAGTCCACCCACATTCCTACTTATGGAACCCAGCTTGAAAAAACCCACCTTAGATGATAGTAGATTTCAAAATACCCTTTCCTTCAGCAGATCCAGAGTAATGCTTAGAACAACGTTAGGTTTAAGATTACAGTATTGGCTGTTTTTATTAAACCATTTTTAGTATTATTTTCCTTTACATCTTCACAATGTGGATGATAAAAACATGCAGTGACATGTTATATGTGTTAAACCCTTTACGTAGCCCTAAGTCATACATCTCTTCCCTTTCAAGTCTTATAACTGATTCGTCCTTGCATCTAATATTATTTTAAATATTTACTCATGCAGGTTGGTTTCTTTCTTCCTCTCGATGTGAAAAGAATGTGTGAATCCATTTAGTTTATCAGACATTACTGTACATTTTTATTTCTAAACATCAGGTTAAAATCTTGCTTGACTTGTTTTTCCTTGCCATGATAAGATCTTGAATCCTAGGAATGCACTAAAGAACACTGCTTTTCTGGGTGAGATAAAGAAAAAGTGTAGCAAGCTCAGCTCTGATTAAGTTGCCCTCTGGCTGACTTTAGTCCACCTCAAGTACATTAGAAAGGTTGTCCACACACTACTAAAGTGAAATTCAACCTTATTCTTCTTATCACCTATTTTCTATAGTTATTCTAGAGCACAGAAAAGAGAGCCATTATTGGTTAAGGCACCAGGCTAGAAACCAGGACACTGTGAGTTCTAGTCCCACCTTAGGCATGAAAGCCAGCTGGGTGACTTTGGGCCAGTCACTCTGTCTCAGCCCAGGATGTCAGGCTCGTGTCACAAGCTTGTCAGTAAATTCCTGTTACAACCAACAGAACAACATTCAGTTGATCCAAAAAAGCAGACCCTGTACCTGTGGGGAAAACTGTAGGAAGGAAAAAATTCTAGAGTACAGAAAGCTCTTGGCAATACCATTCAGCTTTATTCTGTTTTTACAGAAGTATGCTCTGTATTTCCAATTTAAATATTACATGATGCACTTCCTCTCACATGGCAGTCAGTCCACCTTATCCGCTGCAGTCCAAAGATTCAGAAATGTCACAGCCAATCTACTATTTTTTAATCATCTAATGATGAAATATTAACCGTTTAAATAATGTGTCAAAAGAGGCATGGGATATAATTAAAACAGTAAGAAATCAGACAGTCTTTAAAACAAAAAATCAGACTGGGAATTTCTATCCCATGATTGCAAGAGACTAAAGCTATGCTAATTATTATGCCAAACTCATTAGCTAAATATTGCTTTGGAATTATTTTATTTACATAGAAAATATAACCTTGTAGATGCTCCAAATGAAAATGTTGGATAGTATAAAAAGTTAGGTTTTATGATATTATGCACTGGTTGTTCTTGATTTATCTGATAAAGTGCTGAAATACAAGATGAGTTGTGAAACATAATGACATAAAACCACAAGATAACAACGAAGCTGATGGGAGAACATTACAGTTTAAGGTTTGTGTGTGTGTGCATGTGGGTGTGTTTACACACACACACACAAGACCCAGTGGGCAGTTGCAATACAGCAAAGTCTGAGAAGCCCTGTGATAAACTGATACGCTGAATATATATGGAATATATATATATATATATATATTGTCTAATCCTAACTCCAATGAAATCATTACTGTAGTTCTATTCATGGGAAGTTCACAGAAATCCACTCACTGTTTTAGGATGTCACAGTAGAGCAAAATATGAGAACTCCTGGATTAACCAATCAGCACCAAGCACTCTCTGGAACTACTGGATTGTACGGCTGTCAGGGAATGGAATTGCTCAGCTGAACTTCAATGGACAAAAGGCAAGGAAGCCAGAAGTATTACTGCCAAAGCACCAGGAAGAGCTGAAAGAAATTGCTTTATTGCTAGGACCTAAATTAATTAGTCTTAAAGGAAATCAACCCTGATTGCTCATTGGAAGGATCGATAATGAAGCTCAAGCTCAGATACTTTGGTCACCTAATGCGAAGAGAGGATTCTTTGGAAAAGATCCTGATGCTGGGAAAGATTGAAGGCAAAAGGAGAAGAGGACGGCAGAGGATGAGATGGTTAGATAGCATCACTGAAGCAATGAGCATGAAACTGAGCAAACTCAGGGAGGCAGTGAAGGACAGGAAGGCCTGGCGCAATATGGTTCATGGGGTCACGAAGAGTCGGACACGACTTAACGACTGAACAACAACAAATTAATTAGGGAAGCAGATTAGAAAAGATTTAAATACATGTGGGCTGTTTCGTGACCTAATTGTTCTGATGTTTAACTATGGAAACTTTTAAAATCTTTTTTTTTGTCAAGAATATTATTCCAGCAGCAGTTTTAATTACTGCTTTTCAATTTATTATTATTATTATTATTATTATTATTATTATTATTATTATTATTAAAAACTGTTAAGATTTAACCACAGTCCAATGCCTTGATTTTCACACGCCACCTATCTGCCTTCCCACTCTATTCAGTACAGTTAGTTTGGCTAGTGAGCAGGGAGTGGGCGGGGTGTGTGTGTCAGCTCTAAATCTACAAAGGATACATTTATGTTTCAGTGGAGATATTCAGGAAAAAGAAAGGTGCTCACTTGGAAGGAAACCATCAGTGCAAATCAACACAAATAGAAGGGCAAATTAAGATGATAAATTACTTGGTTTGGCCCAGGGGTGTCTCCAGGGGAGGGAAAAGAGCCAAAATGGTGGCTGTGATCATGCAATAATGTTGATGCACATGAAGAAGGAGCAGGCTCTGATTATGGCTTCCATTCTTGACCTTTTTTACCCTCATCCCACAGCTGTCCCTGTTTGCTTCCCTTATCACTATCCATGCTACAAGCTGCAAGCTGTATAAACATGGTATGTTTGTGTGCATTAATGTGCAATGGGATTTGTAGTCAATGACACTAGCTTTAAAAAAAATGCTTCATTAAACCTTGTATGCCTTAACGAATGTAATGTTATACTTTCTCAAGAAACTTTTTCCACATCCTGGAAAATTTTGCAATAAAAGTCCCACACGCTCCACTGACATGAAAGACAATCAGATGGATATAAATATTTACCATTGCAATGCTTCATTTTTTTTAAATTGTCAAGATATTTTATAAATGTCTTCTTGTAAAACACTTTTTGAAAAACAAGTTTTATAGAAGTCTTTCTTGAAAAATAATTCAAATATGGATAAACCATCTGCCTAGCTACTGAATATATATATATATATTTAAAAGATGTCTACCATAAACTGGGCCTGTTGTATAGAACTGTAAGTGTAAAAACAAAAGCTTATGAGAGGTTCAGTATACAAAAAGGAATGATTCCCATCTTCATGAAGCATAGCGGTTTAAGAGTATTTATGGTTCTTACAGTCAGAGAATGTGAGAGAATACAGGCCCTAAAAGAGGGGGGAAGGGGGAGAGAAACTTTAATGATACACCTGCGCCAGCAGCATGCATGCTGTGAAAAATGATGAAAATATGTTACATTTACCACTTGGAAATGCTATTCTTTTGTGCAATATACAGATGCACAGGAACACACAAAACTTTATAGAAGGTGGTACAACATTTCATAGCTGACTCTTAAAATAAGCTATCTCGGTAATGCCAACATTCAGCTATAAATTTGCAGATTTGGTGTTGACATAAAAGGCAAAAGTAAAAGTTAGAGAGGATATTTAATATTTAATTATCTTCCCATCCCCCCCATCCCCATTTCCCACAGGGGTATGACTAGATGAGATTAGACCTTGGAATAAGCTTTAAAAGTGCCTGTTTTAGACTTATGGATTTAGGATACAATGAAGACATAAGCACTATTTTGTAATAAAATACAAGATATTTGGATAGGAAAAAGTAAATACAAGAATAACATACACAGCATACACAGAGTGTTTTTAAAAATAAGAAAAGAAAGAAAATTGTAACAAGCACAGATGGTGAAGGTGATCTGGGAATATTTACTACAATTTCTACCCCCTCTTGCTCTCTGGATCTTTTCCTAATCCTAGATCTAAATAATCATAAGTATTGTCTCTTTCATCCAGTCCAAATTACATCACTGGTCTCCTGTCTTCTACCTCATAAAAATGTTATCATATCACCCCTCTGATGTAGAAGTCATAGTTTCAAAATGTATGTAGATATGCCAACTTAGTAAGAACCCAATTGGATTTATACAGAAACATACTTAGATCCCCAGAAAGGTGAACACCATGTGGGACATATCCAAAAGGGGGACATTCATTCTCATCATTTTGTGTAAATAATGACCAGCCCTATTTTGACTTTTTAAGAAACTTCATCTATGTTATTTATCTAGGATCGAAAAACTGGGAATTATTAAGAAAAGGAAATGTCTAGATCTGATGCACATACCTTTTTCTATTAAACATGTTTTGCATAATGTATACTATATTGGTCAAACAACCCATGCATTAACAATGTAGCTGGCAGCTATGTCCTCTTTGATCTTCTGAGTTGCTTGAAAATAAATGCAGAAGGCATGATCCTTATGGGAATCTAAATTTCTTGGGTAAGTGGTTGTAAGTTTTTTGTACGTCACTGTAGACCTTATCGGGATGAGCCTTCTCACAAAACTTGCAATAAACTTTGTCAGGAAAACAGCAACAACAATGTCCTGAACCATCATATAATTTCCTTTCAGAAACTACACTATTAAGTGTATTTTCCTTGGCTGGTGTGGTTCTTCCGGGCTGTGTGGCCATGTTCTTGAAGTTTTGTTTCCTAACGTTTCGCCAGCACCTGTGACCAGCATCTTCAGAGTGCAGGAGCACAGACAGGAGCAGTTCTCTCTGTGCCCAGGATGAGGTGACCCTTTTGTGGGTATTTATAGAGATCTGAAGGGGGGATTGGGGGGGTAGGGAGGGGGGGATTAGGGGTTGGAGGGGTTGGGTTAACGAGTGGCTGCTTATTTTGGTGTCACAGATGGCAGTCCCAGATGCTGGTGAAACGTTAGGAAACAAAACTTCCAGAACATGGCCACACAGTCCAGAAGAACCACACCAGCCATCATATGCCGGCCGTGAAAGCCTTCGACAATACATTGTATTTTCCTTCTTTTCCATTGTAAACATTGAAACACTGTGTCATTGAAGATTACATTAGAAATATAGCATCCTGAATCAGCTAGTAACAAGGGCTGCTTCAGAAAGTAGCACAGGAGAAAGCAAAATGGGTTGAGAAGACCCTCCAGTAATGTGTAATGGGTGTGGACAACAGCAGCCATGGGATGGTGGATGGGTTATAGAGGGAAGCAAATGATGAAAATAGCATTGGGTTGATGCAGGACAAGCTCCACCCCATTTCTCTCTATGCTGTGATGTGCAATGCTGCTTTTGTCATTTTAAGAAAAATGGTAGATGCCATGGATGACTCTGGCTTGGCATAAAGGGCTAATATACTGATTACTATATGACAAGAGAGCTTTCTTCATGTGCTCAAAATTAACAGATTTGGAAGTTGTTCAGGATGTCTTATGCATTCCTACCCCTCACCCCCCCCTCCTCCAGAGCTCACATATTGATTAAAAAAGAAAAAGTCTTTTTTTTTCTCTGAATATTTCTATGTGGCCTAAACAGACCCATGAGCATTACATCTCTCACCATACTATTATCTAATACTTCTTATGCATTCTTAAGGCAGGATCCAAATGTTTAGGTCTGCAAAATCTTTATCATCCCTATTCGAAATCTCTTGTTTAAAATATGAAGCTCAAGGGAATGATCCTGTGAAAATCAAAAGAAGCCTTCTCAAAAGCTGGTTGCTGATTCATTTGGTTAGAAAACCTTTCCACTTGCCATGCCTACTTCACTTGGAACACTATTTTGCCATTGTGAACAGAAGATATACAGTATCATTAGGCACTGATTTTCTTTGCAAAACATTGAAGCAATTCCATTGAATTTTGAAAATCACATGAGCAGATATGTTAATGTATTAACTATGTGTGATTGGGGGAGAGGAAAGAAGATCTACAGTATCTGTAAAAATAGAGAGAAATGTCCCTCGTAAATTAATAAATTGCCATTAAGTCACAAATGGGTAGGACCAGAAACCAATCTTTTCTTTTCTTTTCTTTTCTTTTCTTTTCTTTTCTTTTCTTTTCTTTTCTTTTCTTTTCTTTTCTTTTCTTTTCTTTTTGAAGCTAGCAGACTCTTTGTCCACCTTAAAGGCCATGTAAGTATTTTAAATAAATAAATATTATTTTAAATTATACATTCTTGGTGCTTTGCTTTGCTTGCCTGGGGACTCATCCTAGTGTTGCTTGCCTTTTCACCTAGACCACAACACTAAATAATAATATGGTTGTGAGGCTTACATGCTCCAAGGAGGATGAAAGCTGTGTCAGAGGTTCAACCATACTGGACAGGTCTCATCAGAGAAGCCAGATGAAGAGTGTCTCTCACATAAACAATATGGCGAGACATAATTTACAGAAACCCATACCGGATCTGGCATCACCTGGGTCAACAAGAACCATGCTAAGTGTTCTAGTTCCTGGACATCTGGTGACAAGTAGGCTACAGGACTCAGGACTGTTGGCTGAGCAACCAGGGCCAGCAGCTGCAGGACTACTGGAAGAAAAGTTGTCTACCTGTTCCAAATATACAAATACTGAAAACAAAGAAATAATGATCTGCTATTACAAATCAAGTCCAAAGAGAAGAGGAAATCTGAAAAGAATGCACAATTTCTGGAAAGAACAACATCCAGAATCAGAAATAATAGAACAAAGGCTAGCAGATCAACATTAACTTAGAACACAAAATAAAGTATTCACAGAAGTAGAATTGGAAGAACTGCAAGGTCTAACCAGGGCAAAGAAATCAAAGACTTGCCAGAAGTAGCTCAGACAGTAGAGCCTTCTTCTCTGAAAGGACAAACCCATGTAACTAAAAAACACGAGGAATTAAAACAAAGAATAACTGAGCATCTAGAACAGCACAAAAACAACAGAATAAGATTGCCTGCATTGAAGCTTGTTACAAAGAAACAGCTAGCATAAGTATTAAACAATGCTAATACTGTAATGTCAAATATAGGTACCAGCTCAGTGCAAGAAACAAACCAACTGATGTACAGCACGGCTGCAGTTATAACTGAATACCTTGGATGAAAAATCAACAAACAAGAAAAGAAGCCAAACAGTGCACCACCAAAATGGAAGATCAGGTTGGAAACTAAGATCAGCATGCTAAGATCAGATGCAAGCAAGCAAGAACAGATGAAAGAAAAGAAGCTGAAGAACAAAAAGACCAAAGAATACCTGATCAAGAAATATCACCTAGAAATAAGGAAGATCAAGGAAGCACTGGAAACAATCAAATAGCAAATAACAGCCATATCCAAGAATATCAGCAGATACAAAGCTCAAATCGCACACTACAGGCAGAATCTCCAATTTCAGTCAAATCAGAAACATCCATCATTGGAGAGACTGCAATGAACCAGTCAACACCTAACAAAGAAGAAACAGTCCAGTTCTGGGCACAGCTATGGGACAACCCAAATAAATATAACAAGAATGCAGCTTGGGTAAAGGAGGTAGATAAGAATAAAAAAGAAGCTGAAATGAAAGAACTTGTAATAATAGCAGAAATAGTGGAGAAAAGGGCAAGGAGGATCAAGAATTGGTCAGGACCAGGTGAAGATGAACTGTAGGGTTTTTGATTGAAACATCTGACTGCTCTGCATTCACTCATTGCCAAGCAGTTTAACAACATACTGCAAGGAGGTGAAATTGAAGACTGGTTAACATCTGGAAAAATCTACCTGATAATGAAAGATCCAGCAAAAGGGGCAGCACCAGACAACTATAGGCCAGTTACCTGCTTGCCAACAACTTTCAAATTGCCAGCTGGTGTGGTAGCTGATGCAGTCTGATAGCATCTAGTTGAAAACAAGCTCTTTCCATCTGAGCAGACGGGAAGCCGCTCAGACAGCAGAGGGACGAAAGATCAGCTCCTCATTGACAAGATGATTTTGGAAAACTGTAAGAGAAGGAAGACCAACTTGAATGTAGTTTGGATTGATTACAAAAAGGCATTCGACTCCCTGCTGCATGATTGGATAATCCAGTGCCTAGAAATAACAGGAGTCAGTAGAAACATCAGAAGCTTTGTGCAAAGGTCAATGGCACAAGGGAAGACACAGTTGCTGGTCAGTGGTGATAGACTGGGAGAGGTTAACATCAAGAGAGGAAACTTTTAAGGAGACTCACTATCACCACTACTGTTTGTCATTGCATTGATTCCTCTGTCAACAACACTGAACAAGTCAGGTCATGGCTATCAAACATCAAAAACATCTGCCAGGTTATCCCACCTCCTTTACATGGATGATCTGAAGCTATTTGAAAAAACACCAACTGAAATGGAATCACTGCTCAACACTGTCCGAATATACACCCAAGACATTGCAGTGGAGTTTGGACTGGACAAATGTGCCACCCTTACCCTCAACAGGGGAAAAATAGTGAAAAGTGAAGGAATCAAGATGCCCAATGGAAATAATATCAAGAGTCTGAAGAAATCACTACAAATACCAGGCATCCTTCAGCCTGACAACATGAAGTACACTGAAGTCAAGAAGAAAGTTGGTAGTGAATACATCAGAAGAGTAAAGAAGATCTTAAAGTCCAAACACAGTGGCAGAAATACTATCAAGGTGATTAACATCTGGGCAATTCCAGTCATCAGATATCCAGCTGGCATAGTGGACTGGACTCAAGATGAACTAAAAGCCCTAGATAGGAAGACCAGAAAAATAATGACAATAAATCATGCCCTTCAGCCACACAGTGACATTGAGAGACTCTATTACTGAGGAGCATAGGTGGATGCGGAATATTGCAAGTACACCAGACAGTTGAAGAAGAAAAAAGGGCATTGGAAGAATAACTGAAGGACACTGAATGCATTGAATGCATTGAAACTAGTACACCATGAAAGCTTATTGAATACTGAACAGACCAAACTGGCCTAGAAGAAAGACCAAATGAAGAATAGAAAAGAGACATGGCAAAGCAAAGTATTACATGGCCAGTACACACACACACAAACCTAGCAGGCAAAGCAGATCACAACAAGACCTGGCATTGGCTAAGAGCAGTAAAGTTGAAGAAAGAGACAGAGAGGTTAATTCTGGCTGAACAAAACCAGCCCTTAAGAAGAAATGCATACAAAGCAAGAATTGAGAAGACAGCAACAGACAGCAAATGTTGTCTCTGCAAAGAAGCTGAAGAAACACTGGAGCACCTAATTAAGTGCTGCAAGAAGATCACATGGACTGACTACAAACAATGGCATGGCAAAGTAGCAACAATGGTGCACTGGAATCTCTGCAAGAGACGCCATTTGCCTGCAAGCAAGAACTGCTGGGACCAAAAAACAAAGTAATAGAAAATGAAGAAGCTAAAGTAATCCGAGGCTTTAGAATTCAAATAGACAAGCATCTGCCACACAACACTCCAGCCTTAACAATTGTTAAAAAGAAAGACAAAAAAGTCTGGATAGTGGACATTGTAATACCTGGAGACAGCAGAACAGAAGAGAAAGAACCAGAGAAAATCACAAAATATAAAGATCTCCAAACAGAAGTAGAATGACTATGGCAAAAGAAAGCAGATAGTACCAATAAGTATAGGTGCCTTGGTGCAATCCCAAAACATCTGGAGCACCACTTGAATTCCATTGGGATTGAAAAATCACCATCAGTCAATTGCAAAAAGCCACTTTACTTGGAATAGCTTATATTCTACAGTGATACCTTTAACACGATCAAACAACATCTGCCTATCCCAGGTCCTTGGGAAGGACTCGATAGGTGGATAAAAATGCCAAATCCAGTCTAAACATCTGGCTGACTATGCAGCCAACAATAATAATGTAGTTAACCAGTTTAGCTTTGAGTGATTCCCAGAATTTGGATCTTCACTGAAAATTTCATACCAACCTCAGTTTTATTTATATGTGCATTTTTAGATACTGCTACATGAAAATATTTTTCTCTATAAAATACTGACTGAAATAGGTTTCTAGGAAGGAAGGAAGGAAGGAAGGAAGGAAGGAAGGAAGGAAGGAAGGAAGGAAGGAAGGAAGGAAGGAAGGAAGGAAGGAAGGAAGGAAGGAAGGAAGGAAGGAAGGAAGGAGAAAAACTTTTTTGAATGGAAAATATCAGGAAAAAAGTTGGCAGTTAGAAGTAGGCTTATATAAGAAAAAAGGACTCAAAAGCATAACACACAGACACAGTAGCAACAGGCATACAGCATGGGGTAGTACAGGCCAGACATCTATCCCTCTTCATTAGGTAACCTCAATTCCTACTTTTCAAGATCTCTGGATTTCTCAAGACATTTTGCCACAGTGCTGTTCAATTTAAAAAGTTGTGCTAATTTAGTGCCACTTTTGCTGAGTCCTTAATGAGCCCTCTTCACACAGAATATAATTTCTTTTGTTACGGTAAAAATGGGCTGATGAAGCAAAGTACAATTAAAACATCATTAATTTCAATAACACTCTTTTCAGCCTGGTAATGGGTCCCTCGGACCATTTTTCAAACTGTTAATTCTCCTTACACTAAGAAATCTGCACACATGCCAAAATGCAACAACCTTTTCGATTTGTGTTGTAACCAAGTGAGTAATTTTTCGTATAAGAATGTCCTCAAGGACAACCTTAATTCCATGTTCTTTATATTTTTTCATACTTCTGCTGTGCTATAAAGCATGATGAAAATGTGGAATCCGACCATAAAGAACTTTTGTTTGGTTCCTACTTGAGTTTATAAAATCCAGTTATACTACACTGGAGGATTTTTCAGATGTCATTCTGTGGGGGGGAACTATGTGTATGGCAGAGGGAATGGAATGGCAGCATGTTATTCCTCTTCTCTGCATGTTCATCAGAACACACACACACACACACAAACACACACAGAGTAATATTTCACCACATATGTGACAATTTCTTCATTTTTTCTAATCAACACTGAGCCTTCTACCACTTTTCTTCACAGAGACAAGCTTTCTCTTGGATTAATGTATGAGTGACTGACTGATTAGGTGCCATCAAGTTGTTGTTGACTCTTAGAGACCAAGTAAATAGATTTCCTTCATGACAAACTGTCCCTAACCTGGTCTTTCAGGTCTTCCAACAGGGTACCCATAACCACAATGTAAGGTATGATACTACCTGCCCTTTTTCTCTTTTTCTTTTTGTTCTTATATATATAATTTTATTAAATAATTTTTAAAACAATAAAAATATAAATTTTGAAAGAAAAAAGTAAGGAAAGTAGAGAAAAGTAATAAGTAAGTGAAAAAAATTTCAAAGAAAGGAGAAGGGAAGGGAAGGGAAGGGAAGGGAAGGGAAGGGAAGGGAAGGGAAGGGAAGGGAAGGGAAGGGAAGGGAAGGGAAGGGAAGGGAAGGGAAGGGAAGGGAAGAAAAAAATGGTTTCGATCTTCTTAACAGCAGTTACAAATACATTTATATTCTACCCTCTCTCTTTAAGGTTATAAGATAACTTCCTTCTTTCTATAGTCTACCCTTTCTAATCATCAAACCCATACATCACAAGTTCGTGTTTTCAGCAAAAAGTCCATAAGGGGTTTCCAGTAACTAATAAATGAGGTTATTATCCTTTCTCTAATCAGGCAAGTCAATTTTGCCATCTCTGCTAATTGTCTTCTTCACCAGCCATTCCTCCACTGTGGGTATTTCATTTTTCATATAATAATCTTGCAGCAGTTATCATATATAAAAATAATCTTCCATAACTCTTTTCTAATTGTCTATCCATTAGTTCCAACATGAAAAGTTCTGGTGTCAACTGAATATTAATCTTTAAAAATCTTTGTATCACTGTATGTATTTGAACCCAAATTTTTCTGGCTTTTTTGCAAGTTCACCAGGCTTGATAAAATTACCCTTCATGTTTTCCACATTTCCATCATAAATTTGAAGTACCTTTATACATTCTAGATTTTTTTTTTCTGGAGTCATGTACCAACAGTACATCATTTTATAAAAGTTCTCTTTTAAATTATAGCATAATGTAAATTTCAGTCCTTTCAGCCACATATTTTCCCATTGTTCCATCAGTGTATTATGTTCAAAGTTCTTAGCCCATTTTATCATACACTTTTACTTCTTCTTCTTCAATTTCAAATTTCAACAAAAGTGTATACATTTTAGCAATTACATGTACATCATTTTTACATAGTTCAATTTCAAATTCTGTCTTCTGCTGTTCAATTCCAAACATACCTTAAATCTTTCTCTTCACTGTGCATATGAAAACCATTGAAAATGAAATCCCTCTGCAGTCAATTGGTCTCTTGATTTCATCTTATATTCTCCATGCTCTTGTTGTAACAGCTCTCTATATGTTAACCATCTCTCCTTGCCTGCTGTTTCTTTTCTATAAAATGCTTCTTGTGCTGAGACCTATCAAGGCATTTTTGGACACAATCAGGGTTTATATCTATTCCATAATCTCACTATGGCACTTCTAATGTAATGATTTTTAAAAGTTACATTAACCTTAACTTTATCAGTCCATAGAAAGCCATGCTATCTAAACCTCAGGTCGTGCTCTTCTAATTCTAAGGTTCTCTTATTTCTCAACAGATTTTCAATTTCCCACAATTCCTTACAATACTGATTCATTATAGATCTCCGCCATTGTGAGATATCAACAATGGCAGAAAACTCTATAGACTCAGTCACTGATATCAAAAGCACTGCAACTGGAGAGAATAAATCATGGCAGTGAGATGCTCTGATAAATGGATATGGCTACAAAGAACAGAGATAAAAGAACAGAAAGTACCCAGAAGGTTTCATCCTATAACATGTTATAACCTATAACTAGGGGGAAAAAATGAATCTAATCTGAAGTTCATCATATTTGGAGTAAATCCATTTCAATCAATGGAACTTGTTAAATTAAATAAAGTTTACTTATAGGTATTATGATACAAGTTCAGACTACTTGAAATGATTTGAAAGTTCTATTTATGGTATAATTTCACATATGTCCATTCACATATGCAAGGGTTCAGACATCATTTTGTCAAGCAGAAGTTACTCTTGTAAACCAAGAGATTTACAAATGTCAATAAACTGCTAAGAAAGGTTCTCAAACAGGTTTAGTGACTGGCCCACTTACAAAATATTATTATTTGCTTTACATAAATAATTTCATGGATTTTTTCTTCTTTTTATGCAAGTACTACCTGTTAAGTCATGTCATTATTGCAGATAGGTTCACTTTTTTTTTTTTTTTTTTTAATCCAGTGTTGGTTCATTGCCGGTGTTCATGCTGAGATATCTGTCTGAGTTGATAATTTGGAAATTATTGCAATTAGCAAGTTAGTTCATTTCATGCTCAGCCTGCAGTGAATTCTCTTCATTTCCAGGCTAAGTGACTCAGATCCAAGAGTAGCTAAAACTCAATAGTCCAACTGCATTCTCAACTGCTCTGTTCCACAACTTGAGATCTATCAAGCCAAGTATATGGAATGAACAACATACAGTAGTTTCTGAGATTACAGGGATGGGAGAGCTAAGCAGTGTCTGGGCAGCATTGGAGTTTTAGTGTTATGCTTTATGCTTGCTTGGATCACAACTGGTACCTTTTTATCCCTTGTCAGATAAGCAGGCCAGAGCTCTGCCTCTAGGCTAATAAAAGTCAAGTAGAGAAAAAGCAAATTAACAAAGTGTCAGGAAGGAAAATAAATCCTCTTCAACCTATTGCCAGTAGCATTTTTTTTTGTCCATTTCACATGCCTGTCTGCATGTGTGTGTGTGTGTGTGTGTGTGTGTACATATATACACACATATACATCATGCTAATTATGTAACATGAAGAAAGGAAGTGAGGAACAGCCGGGGGCGGGGGGGGGGAATGAGGTAAGAACAAGAAAAGGAAATATGTTCAAACGTAATTTACACCAATGTGATTCATGATCCTCTCCAGATCTTTCTTGCTTCCACCACATCTATTCACTGCTTCATATACTGCCTCTTGTTCTTTACTTTGTTCATCTTGGTTTTTCAAATAAAGCTATATTGGCATTATGCAAAGTGTTTTTACCACATTAAGGATTAACAGATTTGTTATGGCATAAACATTCATCAACTACAATCCTCTTCATCTAAAGTATTATTCTGAATTAAAAATACAAATAAGGATTATTGATGGGGGGGAGTTATAAACAGTGGGATCAGATGGTAATAAAATGCTGGATGTACAGGTAGCCCTTGTTCTTTGCAGAGTTATGTATCTGTAATGGGTTGTAAGAACAGACTTGAGGAACAGGAGGAAGAGCCACAACCAACAACAAATAAAAGAAATTTGAGCCCAAAGCAGAAATGTAGTTTGAGAAAATGTCTCAGGCTTGACCCTCCCTAGTTCTCTTGTAGATGAAGGGAGGGAAGGGGGAGGCACATTCAGACTTGCAAGATTCTGTTATTGTAACCCTATAATAAAAGCAGCATTAGCATTCATAACTTTGGTTTCCTAGTCTGGTCTACCTTGAAGACTAACAACATCCAAGGATAACTAAACTTTGGATAACAAAACCATGAATACACATAAGCCCATTTGCCATTTTGCACATGTGTAAAATACACAAAAAATATACCAAAACCATGAACAGGTAAAACTCTTTACCATGGATAATGAGGCCTAGTCTGTATTTTCCAAATGCAGATATGAAAACATGGATAAGGAGAACTCAGTTAAGTGATATATTGACTTCTGAAAATCAGTAAGATTGAAAATCAAGTAGATGTACTTGTGTACCAGGGTAGAAAGTTAACTAAAGATGGAAAAAGGGATGAAGCAATGTTCTGATGTGCAAATACTGGAAGAAAATTGGTGGAACTATTTGGTCTGTTACAAAGAATGAATGCTTGCTAAAAGAAGCAAAATTGTTGGATATAAGAGCAAACTTCCACTAACTTTGTCATAAGGAGGTGAGAAGCGGGAAAAGAGAGAGACATAAAAAAGGATGTGGAATGCAGTGGAAACGGCTTACTTTAGAAGGGTGCATGATGAAAAAGGAAGAGAAGACCAAGAATGAATGGTGCTAAATGAATGTGGATTGAATATAAAGCAAGTAACCAGTATGTTATAAAAGAAGTACGTTGAAGTGGCTTGTCATGTAAAGTTCTCAGCCCTTCAAGGTAAGCCAGGTCAAGAAACAGACACTGCATGTATTCCAGAATTGCTATTTCATTGTTGTAGGGTATGTTAACTGAATCTTGAAAGTCTGTCCAAATTCTTTCTGTCCCAAGGACAAGAAGGTCAAGGTGGGGCTGTTATGAGTCTCTTTCTCACACTTTCTACTTTCCTAAAACTGAGCAACCATTTTGCCTCTCCCCACTTCCTTCTCAAAGCCAGAATCACATTCCTCTACAACACAGAATAAATGAAAATGGAACTGCAAAATAGATACAGTATATGAAAAAAGAGTGGATGAATTGAGAAGAAGGGAAAGAGGAAGAAAAACCTGGGTGGATGGAGTAGATGAGATCCTGAAAAAGAAAGAACTGAGAGGTTTAAAGAATAAAAGGCACTGTATGAAGTGGTGTATGGATGTGGCAGAAGGATGGTTTGCAAAAATAGAAAAGTAGGGAGATGAACAGTGAATGAGGCTGGTGTAAATTAGTTTTAACTAAGTTTCTTTTTCTTCTTATATCACAGGTTTAGTTACTCTGACTCATGATTTCTTATTCTTTTCCAATCATTTGCATAATGATGCCTACCCCAAAAGAGGATACCATAAAGGCATAGGGTGTATATTTTATATATATATATATATATATATATATATATATATATATATATATATTAATTAAATTAAATTAATTAAAATATATATATTTTTCAGACATATTCCTGCAAATATATGCATTTTTTGTTTGTTTGTTTGTACTTGTCCTGGAACAAACATTTTTAAACATTATTTTCTACTAAAATAATGATTTTTGGATTTTATTTATTTATTTATTTGTTTGTTTGTTTGTTTATTCATTTATTTATTGTGGCGAAGTCCTTGGGGTTCTCTGAGCTTGGTTCTTTTCTTGCAAGTGTTTCATTACCCGGCTAGGTAACATCTTCAGTGCTAAAATGGGATGAGGTTTGCCCTCTATTTATCTGCTGTGGCCTGCCTTGCCAGTGCTGGTGAGGGTGGGGGTTCTGTTTTGCTCTTCTGATAGTTCATTGATTAGCGTATGTCGACTGCTTGATTGTGTGCCTGATGGTAACCTTTGCTTATCTGGGTAATGATTGCTGGTGAGGAGATCTTCTGATCTTTTGTCTCTTTTGAATAGTATGTAGATGCTGTTTATCCAGAAAATCAAAGATGTACACATAGATGAAGATAAAATTATGGTTTCATTTGATGTCACAGCACTCTTTACGTCCATAAACCCAGAACTAGCGAAATAATCCATATCAGCAGTACTACACAACACACCCGACTTAACCAAATCCACCCAGATCGAAATACCCAGAATCATGGACATCATCAACCTCTGCCTCGCCACCTATTTTCAGTTTGATGGACAAATATACCAACAAATCAGAGGCACACCCATGGGATCACCACTGTCAGGACTCATAGCAGAGATTGTAATGCAACGCCTAGAAGCTATAGCACTTCCTTACATACAACCTATGTTGTATGTGAGGAGTATGGATCTGGTATGTAGATGACACATTTGTTATAATAAAAAAGGAACAACCAGAGAAGACACATGAAACCATCAACATTTTCAAGGGAATAAAATTCACCAGAGAGGAAGAAAAAACAACACGCTACCCTTCCTGGATATCCTCATCAGCAGAGGAAACAACAGTAAATTAGAAACCCAAGTTTATCAGAAGATCACACCACACCAATCAAGTACTCCATTACCAAAGTAACAACCCAACCTTCCAGAAGACGAGCTGTGTAAGAACATTAGTCAAGCGAGCACAAACGCATTGCAGCAACCCAGAGCAGCAGAAAAAGGAAAAAGATCACCTATACAACATCTTCCAACAAAATGGATATCCACGCAACTTTATCAAAAAGTGCCTGACCACTCAACCTACTACAACACAACGTATACAAGCTATGAAGAGGATCACACTGCCATATATCAGAAATGTCTCAGAAACCACCAACAGACTATTACAACCACATGGCATCTCTGTAGCACACAAACCAACAAAATAACTCCAAAATATCTTAAGTAAACCAAAAGACCCAGTAGCACAAGAAGAAAAAAAACAGGAGTCATCTACAATATACAGTGTAAGGACTATAACAAATACTATGTAGGACAGACAGGCAGAACACTAGCAGAGGGCATCCTCGAGCAACAATTAGCAGTCAGAAGACATGATGAAAACTCCTTAATCTCACAACACATGGACAGACTGAACCATAGTTTTAACTGGGAAACTCTCAGCATTTCAGATCAAGCTAAATCAAAAATGCAAGAGAATTCTTGGAAGCCTGGTATTCAGACAAGGCAGCAATTAACAGATACATAGAGATAAACAACATCTACATACTATTCAAAAGAGACAAAAGATCAGAAGATCACCTCACCAGCAATCATCACCTAGATAAGCAAAGGTTACCACCAGGCACACAATCAAGCAGTAAACATATGCTAATCAAGGAATGACCAGAGGAGCAAAACAAAACCCTCACCCCCCAGCACTGGCAAAGCATGCCACAGTATATAAATAGAGAGCAAACCCCATCCCATTTTAGCACTGAAGATGTTACCTAGCTGGATAATGAAACGTTTGCAAGAAAAGAACCAAGCTCAGAGAACCCCAAGGACTCTACAGTTCAACCCTGAGCTACACGTATTCGCCTCTATTTATTTATTGCATTGAAAACCACCTTGCAAAAGTGTGCAGATTTTGTACACAATTCCATTCTACTTTACACTCTACTTTAGGCTTTGAAGCATGAACAGTAATTAAGGGAGTAATGAAGAAACAAATGTCTCTGTTATCCCTAGTAGATGATAATAAGAATTTGAACTTGGGGGAATAACTTTCTTCAGAAGCACAACTGAGAGAAAATGGTTAATTCTGTTCATCTTTGCCATAATGTCAGTCCTGATTAGAGGTTCCTATGACTACTACTTAAAACACACATGCATATAAAAGCAGTGATATTTTTCATGTAAGTATAGTAAATTCTCTCACAAGTAACAATGGCCAGCTAAACATTGAAGTGTTTCTATGTTAGAATAAAATAGTTTCTGTTCTTTTTTTTTTCTTCCAGTAGATCTCAAGTGTTGAACAAAAATACTGGATAACTCATGTAGCCTTGTGTTTTCTATTCTGACTAACCATTGTTCACCACAGCTGCCAACAAAACACATTTTATACAATATCTATTTATCTATTTTCCTCCCTCCCCCCCTTTTTTTTTTATTGGAGATGTTAGAGATTGAGCCTAAGGCCTTAATCATTCAAAGTGGATGCTTTATTGCTGAGCATTTGCTTCCTTAGTTTTTATGAAATAACTTATTTGAGATTTTCATATAATGTCATGAAATATCATGTATATCGTTTTCACTCATACACACATGATTGGGCCATCTAAACAATAAAACAGAAAACCTCCCTAACAAAAAGTCAATCCTAAAAGTATTGACAAATGGAAGAATTATATAATTGATAATAAATAATACATTTATAATTGCTAAAAATGATTAAATAGAATAAATAAGACTAAATAAATAATACTATATAAATATTATATTATATATATATATATATATATATATATATATATATGATATTTATTTATAAATAAATAAATAAAACTAAATAGAACTTTATTTACAGAAATCAGGATTCTACCATTTCAACCAAATGTTCAATCTGACATTTTCAATACACCGGGAAAACTCTTTGTGGCCAGCTCAAATTAAAAACTCTCGAGGACACATTTTGGAAAGCAGTGAATGTCATTCTTATTCTACCAAGGTGATCTATAAGGAGGATGAAGAATCTCTTGGAACCACAAGCAGATACTTTAGTTCCACAAAGGCTTTATTTAATAGACTCAGATGCTTGACTTTGCATGAATAAAAAGTCCATGCTGAGTAAGTAAACAGCTTAGCTTTGATTAATAATATATAATACGGCACATTTATACAGCTTTCTACCCTCTTTACGTTTATAGCCTCACAAAGCTCTTTTATAAACTTAAATTTATGTACAAGCTGCAGAGATAAATCACTTCATCCTCCACTGAAGTGGAACTACCTGCCATGTGAAATATGGCTACTATTAGTACCTGGGCACCAGCATTTTAGACAAACAGGAAGTGACTGGAAAAATGCATTATCTTTTTGACAAAGTACTCTAGCTGTGTGGTATTTAAGCTTCAATGCTTAAGAAAGCTTGCATTATTTTTAAAGGAAATTCCTACTTTGGCTTCCAGAAAGACTGCTAGGCCTGCACCCACTCTGATTATTCCTATTTTTATGTCAGTGCAGGAAAGACTCACCCTGAAGTCTGAAATTGTATCAAAGCTTGTGGCTTGCAAGTAAATGCTAATAGTTAATGCTGTGAGAAATCAACTGAAGTAAACATACAGTGAGCATAGCTTGTTTGTGGCCTGCTGCAAGCAAGCTATACATAGGGCCAGCTCAACTTGAATAGCTAATCCTCAAGAGCTCAGCAACCTTTAAAGGCAGAAAAGAAGCCATCAATTTTAGCAACAATTTGACATGGATAGTATGCTTTTGTTTTGTTTTGTGTTGTTTCAGGCCCTTTCTTGGCAGCATTACATGCTCCTGTAGGAAGCTGGAACACCCACTCTTCCAACTTCTCTCCCATCATCAAAGATGAAATGTTAAATCCTTGGAGTGCAGAAGAAGGAAGTGGGTGGGAGAATGGGCCTGGACGCTTGAACAGAGAATTCAAACTTTTGGTGGGTCCACACTGAGTGCTTGCAAAAGCAGAGCTCTTTGAGTGGAACCTTAGGATCCTTTTACACCTCCAGCAACAACACAAAATTGTGATTTAGTTGTCATTTTTCTAATTTAAGGTTTATTAAATCTGAACCGGTTACTTTATGAACAATACACTGAGATTTTCTTTAAAAATCCCACATAATGATAAAGCAACATCACCTCTCTTTCTTTAAAAGGTGGTGTTGCTTTATCATTATGTCCCAACACTTCACTGCAAATGCTTGGTCTGTCTTCAGACATAGACTAGCTATGAGTGCCAAAAAAACTCTGCAATTGTTTAATAGAATTCCCAATACATTGAAGTTATGAGACCTATTTTCAGTAACCATTAATAAGGTAGCACACACTCTTTAAAGGCCATCGAAGTTATGTTTAACTATGTCTACAAACCTACAAAAATGGGTCATTTAGGACAGAAAAAAAATCTCAATAAGTACTTGATACATATCACAGAATTCAGGTATTGCTTATCCCTAGCTATTACAAGTTATGAAAAGTAAACTTAATGATCTCAGAAATTAGTTCTAGATTAAATCTGATATTTTTCATATTTTTATTTGTTCCTTTTATCTAAAACTGTTAATATTATTGGCTTTCATATTTAACATGCAAGTGGTATGAAAAATGTGGACTTCGGTGTTTGAGGGAACCAAATCAACCAATCTTATTTGATCTTATTTCTAGTTGATAAGCAACCCAAGGCCCTTTTTCCCATTCAGCTAGAGAAATGTTCCAAGGATAGGGATGATTGGATCTCTGAATTTTCTCAGAAGCCACCTCTAAGGCAGCAATTGCAAGAAAGGATGCCAAGTAGGAGAGCCTATATCATACATTAAGGTATTCATTTTGATTACTTCCCTCTTTCAGTCTATTAAAATGGTGTCTAACCAGAGCACCTCCACAATAAAACACATCCACTTGCAGTTGTCTTCTGTGAAAGTTCTCCAAGAAGTGGACCATCATCCAGACTCTTCAGATTTGGAGCAAAGTTCTAGGGCTTCCATCAGTAGGATGAACAGGAAGTCTATGGACACTCTTTGAAAGGAATTAATAATACATATTGCTCTCCAAAGAGGGGTGAGGGTAGGCTATATAACCATTAAACACAGAATATCATGTTACTTAACTGCACCACTGCTTGCAAGACTATGTAAACTTCAGTGTGTTGCCTTGGGGTGACAATTTGTCAACCAACCTGCCAAGCTACCTTGCCTTTCCATGCCTTTCCTTTCCTTCCATTCTTTTAAAATGAATGGGAAGCTAGCATGTTGCAAAGCAAAACCTCAGGCTTAAATATAGCCAGTATTTCTAGCAATGCCTCTGGGTCCCACGTGGAACTTGATTTACCTTCTCCATATATTCCAAGGACACTGTTTTGTGAAAATCCCCATGTTGTACAATCACAGAGTTGGAAGGCTTAACATTCTTGAAACTATTCAAAAATAAGTGTATTTATTATTAGTTTAATTAGAACCATATTGATGGTCCCAAAAACTATAAAAAAATCCATCTTACATGCAGAGACGGGTATAGTCTTGTTAGCTACTAGAGCACGGAGTGGAAATTAAAACATTTACAACAAATGTCTGTCTAGGCTCCAGCTGAACTCTCCTGCAAAGAGGATCCTCATTTATCATTTCTCTGGGTAACTGGTTCTTCAGACAAACTTTCGGTTTTTGTTTTTTCAAACATTTAGTTAACATCTGTCTTCCTGTAACTTAGATCTATTATTCCATGTCTTGCATTCTGCAATAAAAGGGGACAAATCTTGACCTTCTCCTTTGTGGCATCCTTTCAGATCTTTAAAAAGCACTACCATATTCTTCCTGCATCCTAATTTCTCAAGCTTAGTTTCCCAGTAATAGTGTCCTATTACTTTTTCTGTGATTTTCTTCTCAAGGACTTTACAATTACCTCTGTTAAATTTCATTTTGTTATTTTTAGTCCATTTCTCTAAGCGATCAAGATGATTTTGATTTTTTTTTAATTTTCTAGGATATTAGTTAGCCCTTCCAATTTTGTGACACCTGCAGATTTTATAAGCATATCTCTCTATCCAAATTGTTAATAAAAATATTGAATATGGGATCTAGAACTGAACCTAGTGGTACACCACTTAATCGCTCCTTCTAGTTTGATGAGGAATCATTGATGAACACTCTTTTGGTACAATTATTGAGCCAGATAAACTGTATATTACTTAAATGTCATGCTGTTCAGCTTGCTAATCAAAATGCCATGAAATACTACATCTACAGCATTCCCACGATCTACTCAAGAAGTCATCTCCCATCATAATTGTCAGGTTCGGTCAGCACGGGGCTTCGGGGAAGCTTGCAGCCAGACCACGCGAACTCCACCGGCAGCAGCTAGCGAGGGAAAGAGGAACTGAAAGTGCCGCTAATTAATGGGCCACCTGCGCCCAGCCAAACAGGAAAACCGCAGCGGAAGTTTTAACTATACACTGATAACGGCGCGAGCCAACAATGAACGGGGCCGCAGGCAGCGAAACAAGATCGCCGCGCAGCACAGAACCCTCGGGCTTGCACGTAACGGGGGGGGGGACCAACCCAAGCCGGAGGGGACTGCCAATCAAGGACAATGGACCCTGACCGAACCTGCCATCATGGACAATCAAGAGGGATTATTGGGGGGTCGATAATCTGCAGCGGTAACGCGATCGCGGGGCGGAAAAAAGCGCAGGAAGGGGGGAATAAAACGAGTGATGCAATTGTACCAAGCCAGTCCTGGCTTTGCTTGTGACTGCTACGTTACGCATGAGTAAACCTCTTTTGTGAACCACACGTGTCACGGGAGTTTCTCTGTCGAACGGGGCAAACCTTACAATAATCACCCAAGCCGGGTGAAGGGGTAGAAAATTAGTATAAGAACACTTTTTAAAATGGTTACAGATTGCTTCACATTCTGCCTTAGAATGTTCTGTTACCATGTCCCAGGAATTATAGTTTGATGGGTTGATAGTTCCCTAAATTCTCATTTCCTCTTTAAGAAATTAAGGAAAATATCCTCTTATGCCTTCTTCTACCCACTTAGGAGAAAGTCAGGCAGGTAAGGCAAGACAGGTCAAGAATTTTCTGTGAGAACTATGCCTGGCAATAGATGTTGGAGTAATACAAGTCCCTCAGTTTTGGGGGCTAGCCCAAAACAATCAGGAGATCTCAGATGTAAACCACAGGTCAGTTTTTCCACACCAGTGTTAAAGGTCTGTTCACTGCTCACCATTTGCTGCTTACAATGAATGAGATCTAATCTAGAAAGTTGCTTCAAAGTACAGCCCTCTGATTCCTTACTGTTTTACACTGTAATTTCCATAGCAGGCCAGAATGCTCCCCAGAATGCTCCCCATAAGAATCATCTATAGAATAGATGATATAGGTAGAATAGAGAGAACAGAGCGAATAGATAGAAAAAATACATATATTTGCATGGGCATCTCCCCATTGCCACTACAAGTGGAAAATGTATCTTGAAGGAAGGCTTCCCAACTGCTACTCTGAACCTAAATGACTTACTTGACTGTACTGATGTTTGTACATTTTAATGTATTTTATTAATGTTTGACCACTTTTGCGCGGGTTTTATCTTATTTGTTATAAGTACATATTGTACAGTCAAAAGAATAAATAAATTGATTGATTGATACCTGACTATCCAACTGATTTCAGCAAAACCTGTTTCTGAGCAAGTATATTTATGATTGAGGATGCTGTTTATATCTTTGCTTGGGCTTTTGTTCCTTTATTGGTTTGATCCAACATTTATTAGGGATTTTAAAAAAAAGAAAGACAGCAACCACAGATAATTATGGTCTGATATCTAGTGAATCAACTTTGGACTGAAAGCAGTACTTGTTTGTTGTGTAGGTGGAGGGGCGTATGGAGATGAAACACTCAGGCAGTTCCCTTAACTACAAATGTCCTTGTTTATCATTATATTTATTTCCATTTATGTGGCAAATCCCTGCCAATTACCCAACAGCTTCTTCTTTTCTTTTCTTTTCTTTTTTTCATTTGTCCAACTACAAAAGCTGTTTTGCACACACAGGAAATGAAGGGGTAGAAAGGACAAAGAGAAGCAAGGAACTGAAAACAAGGAATTAGAAACACTTATTTCCACTGGCAATTGTTATATGTTGTGAGTTGTCCTGTCTGGAGCAAGATATGAAGACCCAATTGAAGTGTAATTGCATGGGATAATTTTATTGACTCAGTCAGATGATGATTTTTGCATAGGGGGAGGTTTAAATTTACATGTGTATTACTTGTGGATGGCAGCCAAAAGCTTAAGAAGAAAGTCCCCTTCGCTGAGTTTTGTTCTTCATCTTCTAGAGCTTCCATACCCTTATAGTTCTTTCTACCACATCTATGAATGGCTGGCTGCCATTCAAGAGCCTCTGAATCAAGCTATTCAAACTGAACAGTCACGGTGGCACAGTTTCCTGCCACCCCTTAAACATTCAGGCAAACTTTCCAAAGAAATTATTCATGCCACTCCTGTTTGCAGAATGTCAAGCAACCTCTAGTGTGGAGAAAGAAGAACCTCTGCTGTTCTGTTTTGAAACACTGCTTAGTTTTGGGTGACTTGGTGGTCTTGCACAAATGTAATATCTTGGGAACCTCTACAATATTAGTTGTAAAAAAAAACAAAAAGATGAGGGGTGGACTGACTGCCTCCAGTAATAAGAAATCTAAAGCAAATTGAAAAATATTAAAAGACAGCACATTTTTAGCAGGAAGTTGTTGTTGTTTCTACCCTTTGGGGAAATATACAGATAGCAGTATCTTCTCATCTACAGAAAGAATAGTTATTTATTTATTTATATAATGTTGCCCATCAGAATTACTCTACATGTGTATATCCTTCTATCCCCCTCACCACTCAGTGACAGAGGCCAAGTGCTACTCTCTGTAGTATCTAGATTTTTCTGTACTCTTCATGTATATGGGGGCATTGTCTTTGATTTTTAGAGCTATTAACAATAATTATCTGAATCCGCCCCATTAATACTATGATAGACATATACAGCCAGTAAGGTTGATGTTACATGTGTGTTTCCTTATGCCATCAAGAGAAAGTCAAGGACCACTTTCAAATAGCTTCCCCTGGCTTATTTTCTCAAGTTACTGTATATAATGTTCTATCATTTCCTGCAAATACTTTATTCTATAGCATTGTTACCTTTTCATAATAATCCTTCCCCCTTCAAACATTTCTGACATTTAGAGACATTAAACTCACAATAAAACAAGTGTATATGATTATACTAACAGAGCATAATGCATTCTTGAATGAATATCTTGTGGTGTTTGTGTAAGCAGCAGCTTTAAAAGCTACATATTATGAATACACGGTCTCCAGATATTGCCAGGGCATGAATTAGAGCTGTGCTAAAACAATTTAGTGAGATTCCCTTCCCTTCCCTTCCCTTCCCTTCCCTTCCCTTCCCTTCCCTTCCCTTCCCTTCCCTTCCCTTCCCTTCCCTTCCCTTACCTTCCCTTCCCTTCCCTTCCCTTCCTTCCCTTCCCTTCCCTTCCCTTCCCTTCCCTTCCCCCCTTCCTGTCTCATTATAGGATATGTTCTGAGAGGCTTCACAAACTTTAACTTTTTCCATCAACCCAGTCCAGAACATGAATGACAGCTCAGACAGAACTGCATAAAAGCTAAAAGTTTAATTTGCAAAATCCCTAAACCAAGTCAACATGGAGGAATGCTTCACCTCTTCTAGGATTAGGTATAACCCTAACTCTTACTCTGTGCAATCGTGGAGTTTATCAGACTGAGATCTAATGAGAGTAGCCTAAAGCTTCAACAACATTTCTGTACATTCTCTGTATAAGTTGACCCTCAGCCCAAAGGGTATAATTCCACCAAAGTACTGTGTGCAGTGGAAGAAAGGTTCCAAATCAGATACATTACCTATTGTACCCCCCACCCTATGGCTTTTTATGAAATGCCCAGACCCCTCCTCAGCTACTTATAGAAAATGAATAAAATAAAATAATGTAATGGCTTTAAGACTGAATGAGGTAGAATAGGGGATGCAAGGAAAGGGAAATCAACCAACAATAACAACAAAAGGGAGAGGGGATTAATAAGTTTTAATACAACAGATGATCACTTTCTGCTTTCACCACATCACTTTCTCTTTCTCTTTGCCCAAATCACATGCTTCCTACATGTTTTCTCAGACCCTCATGTAGCCTGTGTCTCTTCCTCACTGAACCTGTGCATCTGTGATTTAATGATGCCTTTATTCCTGCTTTATTCACAACTAAGGATGATATTCCTAGCCTTTTCAACCTATTCTCCATTTTAAACATGGTTCCCTGTGAAAAATGAGCTCTAAACAAGGACCTCTTCAAAGTTATCTTGATATGAAGGGGATTAAGAGATTTCTCCTCCTGACACACAACTCACTTCTACTGCAATAAATATCCCATATTGGAAGAAATATTAATCCTTATGACTCTGAGTATAAGAACATTGGGGAATGTCAGAAGGAAAATTTGACAAAAACATTTTGGGCAAAGCATTATTTAAAAACAATTGTTATCAAATTGAAAGTTTGGTGCAATGTTAGAACGACATGTTGGGAATGCAGTTTAGCATTATGGATGCCTCTTTTGTGAAAAAGATAAGTGCATAATATTATCTTAATGTATCAGTGTGAATTAAGGATGAAAAAAAATATGTGGATATGACTCACAGAAATGAGGTTATCCAATATAAATACTGAACATCTTTTAATTCAACACTACCATGATCTCCCTCTATTATTCAATAAATCAGGGAAAAAGCTAAATCCTTAACAACATTGTTTGCCAGTCAAATTGCATAAACCTTTATATGACCTTAAAAATTGTGTTAGTGTGGAATTATCTCTTAATCAATACCCCCTAGACACAAACGGTGGTGATTTGCAACTTTATCTGAAGTAAATGGCCAAAATCGAAATGGTGGCAATAAAACTTCCGTCTCCAACAACGTCCTCTCAAGTGAAGAGCTGCTAAATCTTGCTTTATAGGCAGAGAAAGCTGAATACGTTAGAATGTACCACATGTTTTGTTCACTGGCAAGGCTCCATTTGTTTATTAGTGAATGGACACAATATATTCGCTCCTTATCTTCATCATTGCAAGATATTCTTTGGTATAACTTTGTGAAAATAATGTATATATGTTTTGCATTAAGTTATACATCCTCTGGCTGTCAATACAGTAAAGGTAGTCCTTGCTTAACAACTGCCCTGTTTAGCAACCATTAGAAGTTACAGTGGCGCTGAAAAAGTAACTTTGCAACCGGTCCTCACACTTACAACCATTGCAGCATCCCCACAGTCATGTGATTGAGATTTGGGCACTTCAGAATCAGCCTACATATACGACCATTGCAGGGTCCTGTGGTCATGTGATCACCATTTGCAAACTTCACAGCCAGCTTCCAACGAGCAGAGTCAATGGAGAAGCCAGCAGTAAAATTGCAAGTCACATGATGTCTTGCTTAACAACCACAGGTGAGTTGCTTAAGGACCATGGCAGAAGTAAGGTCATAAGCCCATCATGGTCACATGATGTCTCGCTTAACTACTGTGTCGCTTAGTGACTGAGTTGCTGGTCCCAATTGTGGTAGTTAAATAAGGACTACTTGTAAACATTTTAATGGCTTGTTCAACCACTTTTAACCAATTAATTATATCCACATGCAATTCTGAATGAGAAATCATTGGAGAACTCACAGTTCTTTGCACCTGCTACCCCCTCCTTGTATCTCCCAAAAACACCTCTTCTAAAGATTAGGCTGATGCTTCGGCAGTTCGAGTCCAGCCTTCGCGTTAAACAGGGTGAGCTCCTGTTTCCTCCCCACTTCCTGTCAACCCAACAGGTTGAAAACTCACGTGAGTAGATAAATGGGTACTCTCACTCCCGTGGGAGGAAAATGCTGGCGGCGCTTGCTTGCACAGGAGTCAGGAGCCGTTGCTGGTAAGCGCGAAACCACGCTCGCCCGAAAAGGGCACGAAGCAATGGAAACCCCGCCTCCTGCGCTCGCCAGCTGGGCTTTGCTCTAGGAAGGAGGCTCTGGCAAACCACTTCCAAAACAATTGCCTTGAAAACTGCAAGGACTCGTCCAAGCAGTCACTGCAGGGTCAGTAATGACTGAGCGCAGACCAAAAAAAAAAAAATCAGATCTGGGTTGCAAGGGTCTATATGGCCAACAGATGAAAGAAAAGGACTCTTTGCTGTAACCTTCAAGTCATCTGGATTCTTCATTCAGATCTGGTAGCTCTGCCTTTAAGAAGACCCATGTCAAATGCCAAGCTTTTTTTAAAAAAAAAAAATCAATTAATGAATTGTTTTTAAAAGAAGAAAGAAACAAAGAGTGAACGGAATAAAGAAAAAAGGGGGAAAAATAGTTGATACAGAAATATAATATCAGTAAGTGGCAAAGGAATTACCAAAATTATACAGTTAGTGCTCAGTATTGCTAATGAGAAATCAACCATAAAAAACAAAGGACCATGAAATCATTAGGACGTCATGCTGCTCCTGCCTTGCTACACTCACCTTCACTTCAACTCGCACAGCCTCACGAAGAGCCTGCAGCTTCCTCAGTCTGAAGGTGGGCTGGGGGCAGCAGAGGGTGGCAGGGGTTGGCAGCAGGGGAGTGCAGGGCAGCCAAAAGGGCAAAGATGGGGAGGAGACAGGTAGGGGGGAGTTGAAGCACATGCTGGGGTTATAAATGTAGGCGAGTTGCCAAGTGCCCAAATTTTGATCATGTGACCACGGGGGCACTGCTATGGCATAACTTCCATAACTACCATTCGTTCAGTGCTTTCATTATTTTTGAATGGTCACTGAATGAATGGTTGCTAAGTGAGGACTACCTGTATACCAGTTTTCTCATAAGGTATAACTTGGGGTAAATTTTATAAATTTGTTCCATAATTCTTCCCAAGCTTTTCTTTTGTGCCTCTCAACATTTGTATGTTTAGCTGAACAAGAACCCAACCAAAGTATGTGTGTGTGCGTGTGTGCATGTATGTGTATATATATATATATATGGTGAAAAGAATTACTTCCATGGAGAACATGATGCCCTGCTAGGTAGTAGGATCTAGCCAACTTTTGCTGATCTCAAGAAGCCCAGAAGGGTCCCACTTGCTCAGTACTTAAAAGGAAACCTATTAGAAGTTCCAGAATGGTAGACCAGAATGAGAATTTGAAAAACGTTCTGAAGAAGGCACTGGCAAACCACTTTCATATTACTGACAAGAAAACAACAAGGACGTCTTGTCTCCCGGAAAACTTGAAAGAGACTTTGCCTTTTATGTAGAATGTGGAGAGGAAAGAACAGTCCTTAGCTTCACCTAAATTGTGCATGCTTCCTGAAGTCTTTTATCTTTTACAAGTAATGTTTCTCTTGCTGCATTTTTACACGATTGCCTTTGAAATTCTGAGCAATTTAAATATTTAGTACAGAAATTTATATAGGATGGTGCAAGCTTCTGTACCTTATCAGTTACAATTAGATATTTAAATGCTATCTTAACACATTCTCGTTATTCCGCATGCCTCATTGGTATACGGGGAACTTTTTAAAGCTTTAAAGAATTACAATTGGTGATAATCACTTGATCCTTTGAGTACCACAGTGAAATGATATGCCACAGCTCTGGTAAGAACAAATCTCCAGTGTTCTGTAGACCCATATATATGCTAACTGAGTATCAGCAGAATCAATAACCCAGCCATAACACCTGTTGAAGTGACAAGTTTCACTCACTCCGAGAATTTTGACTAGTGGAAAGTAGGAAAGGATTGTGTTTTATTTAGCGAGAAGACAAGGAGAAAAATCTAATAGCTTCACTGGGAAGCAGCAGAGGGGAGGGAAGAGAGCAGCGCACCACAGGAATTACAAACAATGTCAGAGTATCTCTGGGACAAAAATGGTCAAGACCTCAATTTCAGAGCTCATGCTCTCCCTCTGTCATCCACCTGCCCCAAACAAGACACTGAGAGCATGGCTTTGATACAAACTACAATAATTTATCTAGCATTTAGAGAGTGATGTCAGGTAAGCAATATTGTTCTATCTATCCTTTGTGGACAATATACCATGTTGGACGAATGTTAGGTCAGCATGAATTTACATCACAAAGAAACAAACAGGTGTCTGGCCCAACAAACTCTACTAGAATAGAAATATTCCTGCAGCACACATAAACACATTAACCAGATGTTATGGGACAAGTAACATTATTTTCTGTGTCAATTATCTTCTTTTGTGTGGAGATTCTTCTGATGGGATAAAATTGCAACAAATGGTGATATGCATCTGAATGAAATTTTCCTTCATTTCTTTTTTCTTTTTTTTAAATTCAAGTCCAATACAATTGTAGCAGCCTTTAGAATTCAGTGAAGGTACAGTGAGGGCTGAGGAGTGAAGGAAAAAAGAAGGGAACACTTAACTCTTTCCACCCTGTTTATGTTTCAATTTTAAATGTAATGTTTATTAGATAAATTTTAACACGATAAAAACCATACAAATATTGAAAAGAAATAGAGTAGATAAAGAAAAATAGCGCATAGTGAGAAAAGAAGATAGAAAAGAGAAAGAGAAAGAGAAAGAGAAAGAAAAGAAAAGAAAAGAAAAGAAAAGAAAAGAAAAGAAAAGAAAAGAAAAGAAAAGAAAAGAAAAGAAAAGAAAAGAAAAGAAAAGAAAAGAAAAGAAAAGTTATCAGGAAGTGGCTTCTGATCTTCTTAACAGTGGTTATAAACGTGCTTATATTTTACCCTCTCTCTCTATGGTTAGATCATAGTCTTCTTCTTTCCATAAGCTACGCTTTCTAATCGTGAAACCCATAAATCACAAGTTCATTTTTCTCTTTTTTCAGCAATTAGTCCATAAGGGGTTCCATCACCCTGCCTATGTTTCTGTTCAAAAAATAAGATTACTCACATATACCACTAATAGAATATCACAACTGGCGAGCTTGGGGATTGGAAAAATTAGGAATTATGTAGTCCTGCTTGAAATAATTCTATCTATTGCACTGTAAGTATGTTTCTAGAAGAGAGAAAGAAGGAATCTATTCCAATGTAACTGCTCTCTTTTCTTAACAGACACAAAATCATTGCCATGAAATGCCTTATAGGTAGGCTTCCAAAAGAAGAGAGAGTTTTAGCTTTTGTTTCTTAAAATATTTACTATGAATTTATTCATGTGTGTCTATGTTACTCATAAGTGTCTTGATAGGATTTGTAACCATTGGAAAGATGGGGAGCAAATTTCTTATGGAAGATATTTCAGGTAGAAAGAAGCATTTCTAACCCACCCCGATAGCTGGAGGCTGGGCTGTTGAGGGTTGAAACAATGGCATAGCTAAGTATATTAAAATATTGGCTAAAGATTAATTTTCAGTCCCAAGACTTGACTTGGGTTTGAACAAATTTCAATTCTATTTGGTTTGACAAATGTCAATCCACTTGGAATCATCAAACTGGAGAAAAAATCAGGAATTGGGCTTTGCACCAGAGGTACCGCTGTTGCTGGGACCAGAACAAGCCATGGCTACTTTTAAATAAAGGATGTTTGGCATGGAATTGCAAAATGGATACAGTAAAATACCAGCTAGTATAAAATTGGCCCATGGTAAGATTTGCTTCCAAATGACCTGATATCTTAACCAGCTTACATAGGCCTTTACCCTGTCGCATTTGGACATCTTGCATCAGCTCTATTGGAGGGCAAGCTTCAGAAAATCCCTATGCAAAAAGGACTTTTCTATACCAAACTGAAATACTTGAATCATTGCCCCACATATTACTTCTATAGGCCTTGCTTCTGCAGTCTGTAGAATGTATATGTTATTAATGGCAGATTAATTAATTAATGGCTGATTTGGGACTGTGTACAATGCCACATAAAGCATTAGAATATTATATCATTTTTATCTTAATTTACCATATAGTATGTTTTTAAATTTTCTTTTATTTACTCTTTTATCTCTCTATATTGTATTTCACATAATTGTCCTTCTATACATAATGGGTCTATAACCTATAATTGATTTGATTTGATTTGTATCCTGAAATTTAGGTTTTAAATAGTTGGAATAAATATGAAATAAACTCACAGTTTTTAAAAGCTGATTTTGTTATACATAACACCCACACTCACATATGGAGAGGGGAGATTGCTTTAAATTTTTGCAGTATCTTACTTGGCCCTAAAGCATTACCCTAAAAGATGGTACTTTCCCTCTTTCTGGTGTAGCAAAGTAGATTTCAATATTCCCTATTTCACTGTAGCTATATACAGAAAACATGACCTTAAGTAAGTTATTTTCTGCTAATTTCCTCCCCCCCACACACAAAATAGATAATTATTCTTGCTGACTTTATAAAGGATTACCAATTACCAACTTTTAAAATCTTTCATTATCTGTAATCTATTTTAAATTGTCAGGACTCAACATATAACACCTGATGTTTGTAACAAGCAATCTGTGGGAAGATAAACTGTTCTTGATAGAACTTGATGTGAAAGACACTTTGAAGCAGTAAAGAAAAACATTATGTAGCTTACACTGCAGATATGCTAAGTAGCTCCCCTGGAACGCAGTTTGAGGTTTGTCGTCTTTTTTTTTTTTTTGCTAAATCAGCATTCCAGTTCATCCACCACAGATCAAAGCTTCATATTTTTATTGTTTTCATTCAGCAAAATTGAATTTATTGTGCATGTTCTATTTTTCTCTTATTTTTGCCAGCTATATTCTAACTTAAGTGTCAATGACAAGAAATAACAATCTTTTTTTTTCTAAATTCACTGGCATAACTCAGGACATCTCTGATATTTTTAGAGTGTATAGTTTATTTAACAACATTTTCATGATTTTCTCTTCCCATTATAGGTAGCTAAGCTGCTAAGGAATTTCATGTAGAGTTTCAAAGTAAAATTGCAAGTGCTTTTTTTAAGTGACTGACGAAAGAAATATTAAAAGTAAAAAATGGTTCCATAAGGTGAAATGTTTGAATAGAAAAAAACAAATTTGGACAAATGGAGCATCTGAGGAGAGGTACAATACAGCTGCAGAGGAACAATGAGGATAAGATAATAGATTAGATTATGCAACTCTAGGGAGAACTAAGAGTAATGTTTTTCCCATGCTAAAAAAAAAAAAAACAATAATGCATAACCTTCCCACAAGTAAAAGCCAATGTAAGCATCAAGAGGAAAGATTCTAGCGTTACCTGCTGAGCTGGATTTTATCCAGTGTCCTGCTTTGTGATGGTATGTGGCAATGACCTTGGGAGACAGGAGAAAGACCTGTTGCCTAGGCTGCAAGTCTTCCTCCTGTCTCCCAAGGTCATTCCCACATATGATCACATGCATGGAGGAGGAGATTAAGAGAGGGTTTCTCTTTTTGCTCTGTTTGCCCTTGCAGTTTGATAGTTCTGTCCCTTGCAGATACATTGCTGTTACCTCCTCAAGAGCTACCCTGTGAGTGATGGAGTATGTTGGTTAGATTTTTAGGCTGAGTTCTTTCTTGCCATACAAGCAGGTGGACCCTGCTTGGGATTTACCACCAGTACAAAATATCCCACATGACTTCTTTAACCCTTGGATTTTCCCCACTAATAAGAGCAGGAAAGTATCCAATATGATTCTTGCTTTTATATTTATCATATACATGATATTCCTGAACTAGCAGGAGGGGGGAAAAAGGACTCCCTTTCTTCTTCTGTGCCAGTGACTCTATCATGTCAGAGATCTTCCCGCATCTTCCATTTCTGGAGCTGCCACTACCAAGACTTCAAGGCTGTGGCTGCCCAAGCCTTCATCTTAAAAACAAAACAAAAATGTTTGCAATGATGAAGCAGAGACTCTTATTAGAATGTCTCAGAACTAGACTGATGTTGATATGTCAGCTTTTACCTGAAAACATTAGATATTTGGATCTGAATAGATGGGAGATGGAATAAGGAAGAAATGTGTTTGGCAGGGGAAATGCCAGAAAGAGTTTTGCCTTTTTCTCTCCTCTTCTAGGACAAGATTTGCAACCATGGCCCTTGGCTCAACGCCAGAGTTGGCAGCCAAGGATGGGCATTACTGCTAGTTAAGCTGGCTGAAGCCAATGAGTACTGTAGTCCAAAATATCTGGCAGACAGCAAATTTCCAACCCTGGTTTAATTTTACACAGGTGTTAGCTTAATTTCAAAGGCTACAGCAAGTGATGAATTCAGACTTTTGATAAGAGTTGTATGTCCATATAGCTTGCTTCTTGAGACTGCGAGAAGTCCTTCCAGAGGGATGAGGAAAACAGTAAGAGGAAGGGAGTATCAGAAAGAGTGAAAAGAAGATTTCTGAAAGAAAATGACTGCATAGTACACACTGATTGATTTGGGCTTCTGGGTCTAACCATAACCAAATTTATGTCCTCCTACCATCAATATATTATCCCCCCAAAATTATCTCCAAGGGGCTATAGCCCTTCACAGAAAAAAAATTGCCCACCCCTGTTCTTATCCACAACCAAGAAACGTTTTCATACCAATCCACTCCTCCTGCTCCTCCTGCTTCTCCTCTTTATTAGCTCAAGACTGTACAACTTACTACTAGTAAAGTGCTTGGGTGTACAACATCATTCATGGCAGTCTCAGTGTATATAAAACATAACAAACTATGATTTGACGTTAATATATGATTGTTTGATTTTGACCCTGGAAATTATATTTTCTCACTATGGTTATGTTGTCACAGGACATCTTTGATTTTGGTTTAAAAAATCCAGGCGTTATGAACCCGAACAAAACTATATTTGGGTTTTTTAAAAACATGTAAAGCGTTCTTTGGCATTTTATTTTAAAGAGAAAAGTAGAACAGTACCATTTAGAAGTGAGCAAAATAATTAAATGAGAGTTCCAGAAAGGCTTGCACAGCAGACTAAAAAAAAAACCCAAAAAACCCATCAACTTCATAAGTGTTTATTCAATTGGAATTGATATATAGGATTAGATCAAGTACACTTACTAGCTCAGGAGCTGCATAGTTTAATAGAGCCTTAAAAATACTCCAATTTGAGGATAAGGAAAGCACACTGGAAAACAGTAAATTTTTCCCATGGTAAAAAAAGTAAAACACATATAATGTGTTGAACCATGTTGGATATATGTAAGTGCACAATCACGTTCACTATTCAAAACACATTTCCTACCTTATATTGTGTAAGTCACACAGGTCTAGACAACATAGTTTAAGACTACTGTAAAACGCTACCCCAATGAATTAAGCAGCAAAACTGAGAGACATTAATTATTTGGGGATAGACGAAACAAAACATTTCAAAAAGATTATGGGGAGCAAAGCTTACAATTAGGTGGCAGATTTCTTTTTCCTTCCTGCTGCTTCTATTCTTGGTATTTCTATTTTGCATCTTCACAACATCCCAGAACACCCTTCCCAATCAGTACATGCTCCAAATGGAATTTCATGCTCCTGATTTCTCAGCCAGCATGGCCATTGCTAAAAATTCTGGGAGTTGGCCCACACATCTCAGATTCAGAAGAGCTCACCCAGAACAACACTTCACTAGGCATTCTGCGGGGATAGCCTGGAGGGCCAAACTGGCAGATGTCAACCATCAAAAGGAGTTCCATTGCTATCTCAGTGTTGGTAGCAGAAGTGAAGGGGAAAAAATAATAACAGACATTCTACTCTGGCCCCATCAGTGTTACTCTCCAATTCCAGTGAATACAGTAAATGCATCAGAAATTCTATTTCTTCGCTAGCCTTCCCTAGGGACCTCCCTCTCCTTTCACCTCAAACACATTCTAACCTGAAAGTTCTTCACAGCCCCAAATAGTACTAATAATGGTTAGTTGTAGCATCTGCAGTTGGGTACATCTCATTTCATTGAAAGGAGTTCCATGAGTCCCAGCCTGTGGCTATATGCACTGAATGAAGCTCTTCAAAACTGTTCAGTAGAGTTGCCCACAGCAACAAATATACATTTTTTCCCCCCGTAGAAGCAGAAAATCACAGATATTTGAACTCCCTACATGAGATAGGCATGCAAGTTGTGCATTTCAAATAGTACTCTTGCAAATGACAGTATTCTTTCCTTGCGGGGGCTATCATCTTTTCCTTTCTAGCAGGCTGAACTCAAATCAAAGAACAAGATGGCTACTGAGCTATACTCTCAGAGGGACAGACCACTAGGAATTTAAACTTGGCATTTATGGTATAAGTGATCCATTCAGCCTGAATAAGGATGTTTTCCACCTGAGCCTGGAAAGCATGTTGCAGAAGCCCACAGGACAAAAGAAAAGCCAGCACAGCCTGCCAGCATTTAAGTCAGCCCCCAGGTGTGTACAGTCCTAAGGACTTGTGAAAACCTGCCTGTATACCCTATGATTGTCAGAGGAAACAAATCTGTTGTACTTGCCAGTAGCCATTGCTTTGTTAGAATATGGCAGCCAGTACTGAACTGTATCTCTTAATTACATTTGGACATCTTCATCAGCTTTCCTTGGCACTACCACATAAATGAAGAATGCCTACCTGTTCAGAATGATTAATTACAATAAGATAAGGTTGAGTTCATAGCTCTAATCTCTATGTGCTGGGCTTCAAGTACAGGGCTCAGGTTACAAAGGAACATCTGATGCTGAGTTTTCACATGTAAATTTATGCATGCTGTGATCACTGTAAAAAATAAAATGAACTACAGTAAAGAGTAGATTGGGTGCAGCCACTTGTGTATAGCTTTACATCTGCAGACTTAATAGTTCTGTAATATTGCCCATGCTAGCGGAGAAAAATGAGCCACGTTTTCTCACTCCTACATATGTAATAACTGTTACTCCTGCTGCAATTTGATAAATGTAGGACAACCAAGTCTTCTCCACAGTTTAGCATGTACTGGTATACCTCCACATGAAAAGGTTAATATAAGGGGTACACACAAAATGGAAAAATGGGTGTTGTTTCAAGATTGGAACAAAAAGCCTTTTTCTGTTAGAAGATTCTATGGACTGTGGTCCATTGGAACAAAATAAAGTAAAAAAGAAAAAATACTCAAGTTTCAGAGTACACCTTTAGTTTTGAACTCAAAAAAAAATTAAAAGTTGGAAAGCTTTTCATTTCTTGGGTAACATTTCTTACCCAATCAAGTTGATATCAGAAAAGCTATAGTAAATTGAATCCAGAGTTGTCCAAGAATCCAAGAAGGCAAAAGCAAACCAAGAAAATGACTTGAGTGGATCCATGTAGTCATCAGGAGTAGAGTTCAATTCAACAGAGCCTTTTTCTTAGTTAAAACATACAATTCTCCTAACATATCTATTCAATGCTACACTGTCTGTTTACATTGTCTGTATTTCTCTTAAAGTAGGAATGTGGGAATCTATGACTTATGGAACACATTCAACCTCTGAGCTGTTTTTCTGCAGCCTCCAGAACTGCTCAGGATTGTGCAAATGAAATATTATGGCAAACCATGGTGCAATTTCCTGACACTTTATAACCGAAAACAAATTAACAAAGAAGGGAAGGGAAGGGAAGGGAAGGGAAGGGAAGGGAAGGGAAGGGGAGGGGAGGGGAGGGGAGGGGAGGGGAGGGGAGGGGAGAGGAGAGGAGAGGAGAGGAGAGGAGAGGAGAGGAGAGGAGAGGAGAGGAGAGGAGAGTATTTTAACTCAGGGATAAGTCTCAGATAACTAGAAAAACTCCCTTCCCCTGGTGCACCAAAATAATCTTCTTTCACAAAATTATGCTGCTTCAATGAAAAGGTGGCTCTCCACACTTAAAAAAACAAACAAAAACAAAAACAAAACAAACCCCACTATTTAGCTTTGGTTTCAAAGACCTTCCAGTCCCAGGATTTACCATCTTCAGTTTTTAGTGGAGTTGCCTTCCTCAGATGGAACTTGTATGTAACTGAGGGTTCCTCCTAGACTCTCGGCTCCTGCTCAATGAGTAAATTGCAACCCTAGCCAGAAGGACCTTTGCACAAATCCATCCTCTGTGCTAACACTCTCTTCGCAGTCATTTGTGCCTTAACCATCTCCTATTTGGACTATTCCAATGAGTTTTACATGGGGCTGTTCATGGAGACCACTCAGAAGCTACAACTTTGTCCACGTTACATCTCTGTTCTGTGAGATACACTGGCTTACAGAGCAGTGGGTATCCCAATGTAATTCAAGGTTGCTACATATAAAGCCCTTCATGGCTTAGGACTTCATTCCAGGACCCAGCTGAAACGCAGAGTCATCTTGTAGTACCTAGGAGATACTCCTTCTCTATAGCTGCTCCTGCCCTGTGGAACAGTGTTCCCTCTGAGGTCTGTTTCACCCCAGTCCTGTGGTGCTTTTATAAAGCTGTAAAAACTGGCCCTTTCAATGAGGTGATCCATTCCCTAACAGTGTATCTTGGTTTTATGATTGTGAATGATTCATTTATCCATGTCACAATGTACTCTATGTATTATTGTGTTCTTGGTTCTTGTTTCATTATTATTATAGTTGGTCACACAGTCGGCCAGATGTTTAGACTGGATTTGGCATTTTTATCCACCTATCAAGTCCTTCCCAAGGACCTGGGATAGGCAGATGGTGTTGTTTGATGGTGTGAAAGGTATCATCGCAGGATATAAGCCATCCCAAGTAAAGCTGCCTTTTGCAATTGATTGATGATGATTTTGTCAGTACTGATGGTGTTCAAGTGGTGCTCCAGATGTTTTGGGATTACACCTAAGGTGCCTGTAACTATTGGTAGTATCTTTGCTTTTTTTTGCCATAGTCATTCTACTTCTATTTACAGGATGTTGTACTTTGTGATTTTCTCCAGTTTTTCTCTTTTATTCTGCTGTCTTGCAGGTATTGCAATATCCACTATCCAGACTTTTTTGTCTTTCATATCAACAATTGTTAAGTCTGGGGTGTTGTGTGGTAGGTGGTATTATTACTCTTACTATTATTATTTTAAAAACCCTAATATGTAAGCTGCTTAGAGTTATTCCAGTGACTGAAGCAACATACAAGTTGAGAAGTGAAATAAATATTTTTATATTCTTTTTACATAAAATGCACACATTGGGACGATTTGTGAATGAATGTTGGAAACAGGACCAATCCTAAATTACAAATCTATTGCCCACTATTCATCTGTCACAGTTATTTATTTATTTATTTATTTAGTGCCTTCGAGTCAGCGCTGACTCCTGGCAACTGCCTAGACTAGTCCCTGCAGTTTTCTTGGCAAGGTTTTTTGGGTGTGGTTTGCCATTGCCTTCTTCCCAGGGCTGGGAGAGAGTGACTGGCTGAAGTCACCCAGCCTGACTTTGTGCCTAAGGCGGGACTAGAACTCCCAGTCTCCCAGGCTCATGCTTTAACCACTACACTAAACTGGCTTCCACAGTACATACACTTTTCCATTTGTTCTTCACAGAATAAATATAAGGGAAAACATTTGCTTGGGTCAGTCTTTAATTCAAAGGAAGGGGAGAAGAAGCCCCCCCCCCCAATAATAAAAACTACGCCTGAATTTGTTAGTGTTTGTGTGTTTGTGTGCTGCTGCTGCTGCTGCTTGACTTTAAGGGATGCAACCTCATAATCACAGCCTTTGAAATGGACTTTTTTGTTATCGGTTTTAAGGCTATTTCTGCCCATCTGCATATCAAAGAAAACATGACTTTAACTAGGCACAGGCCTAGCATTCTGAAATTAAAAGCAGATTCAGATAAATCCTTTCCTCTGTGGGGTATATCCTTATTTGAGAACCAGGAGAACAAGACCATACAAATGAAACTTCTCATTTAAAGGCTATGTTTTCTTTGTGAACTGTTATATAGTGTTCCCTGACATGGCTGTCAAGGATGGGAAAGCTGGCAAGGGACATTTTTTCAACTTTTATTTATGTCAAACTGAAAAAGCGACTGAGCTGTAAGATGAGCTCAGTTTCGTTCTCATTTGCCCCCTCCCCACAAAAAGTTATCTCTGTGTATTTCTAAAGAAATGAATAATCAATAACTAGATTTGTCAGCTTTTAACATACTGCTGTAGTACTCTCTTTAACAGTTGCTTGACTAGTCAAAATCATATACTTGATCTATTTATATCCTGTCTTTTGTCCTAAAATTCAAGAAAACATGCATGATTCTCTTTCAATATTTTATTGTCATAACAGTGCTATTGCCCTGTTCACACAATATATTTTGGCAGGCTGGGCAAACTCCAAAACTGAACTCATTCTCACAACTAAATTTACTAAATTAAACCTATGCAAATGTAGCCTTACTTTGAGTAAAACTAGCTCTTCCCATGTGATGCCAACTCCTTACCAAAGATTAATAGCCCCTTTTGACCTCCATGATCAAGACAAAGTCCTAGAGAGATCCCACAAAAATGAAGCTTCCCTAGATCCCCCATCTCTATGGTTGTTTTTGGTTTTCACCCTTACCTAGCAAAATGGCTGTGTGTGAAAAGGGGCAGACACTTGTGAGGGTGAGCACGGGGCCTCTAAATCTATCCTTACAGGCTCCAAACTTGATTTGGAGATTTTCCCTCCTGCAGGGAAAAAAGTGAAGAAACCAGGAGGTGGGAAGTGACAATCTCCCAGGCTTCTTTGTGGTGCCTAATCATCATCATCATCATCATCATCATCATCATCATCATCATCATCACCACCATCATCATCATCATCATCATCATCATCATCATCATCACCACAAATCAAGTACAAACACCTAAGATAAGCTAATTCACTGGGATGAGGGTGATTGGGTTATTTATGCTATGTATATGGTATAAGATCTTGAGACAGATTAGGCTAAAATATTGAAACTGACCCAGGATTATTCAGTAGGCAAGAGTAGGCATCTGAGTTGACTTCCTTGGTCCAACATTGTATTATCTCCATGCTATAATGAATTTTATCTACTAATTTATATAAATCTAGCTATTTCTCAAGGCAGCAGAGGAAGTCAAATCAATTTTTTCTTTGACAAACCTATCCACAACAGCTAGTAGTTGGTGTGCTGGTTTACTCAAGTTGAAGTTTAGCCTAGAATGAGATTCTCTTCTAAATGCAGCCTACTCAAACTGCACCTTCTATACCTGAATACCTCTTTAAAGAGAAAAGTGCTGGAGATGAGATTGCTGTGACCTTGGGTAAAGTTTTATTTGTTGTATAGCTGCTGTCCATGCCATGGGAAATGAAACATTCTGAAACTTTGACAACCTTTACTTCAGTGTTAGTCTCACAAATTGAGCAGTTGATATACTTATGCCACATTTGTTTGAGTGTTCCTGTAGTAAGAGAAACAATATATTCTAGATGCTAAAAGGTTCTAGTTCTACCTCCTTAATAATGTCCCATGCACTGGCAATATTCTTGACTTGATGTGCATTTAGCCAATCAACCCATTCAGACTAAAGCTGATCATGTTTGATTCTGGGAATGTTGCCAGTGCAGAGGGCACCATCATATGAAGTTGCATTGGGGTATATATATTCCCCTTTATTTAGTGTGTGGAGCAATTTCCTCCTGAAAATATTTCACATTCTGAAATCCCTGGCTTCCCACAAATCTGCCCAAAACTTCCTTTTCTGGATGAATGCTGGTCTTTTGAATGTATAAGCTCAGGCATCCTTTCCTGAAGATCAAAAATCAAATATAATGTTATGATATTACAAATGGGGGGAGGCTGAGAACACATAGCCATTTAATGAATGTATAAGGGATTTATTTGGTAATCTTCATTCAGAATCCAAAAGATTTAAATCTTTTGCTTTTGTTTTTTTTAAAACTGCTGATACACACCTTTGAAAAGTATATAAAATCAGGTGTATTATAAGGTAGAAATATTTTTTTGAGCTTCTGTTGATTTTTACTAACTGCTGTGTGTTGTGAATATGAGGATCTAGATTTTATTTTTGTATATTCCAATAAAGAGAGTATGTTTGCTTTGAAAAAGCTTTCCCTGGAAGGAACTCGGCTGCTCTGTTAATAGTGTTACTAATGCATTGGAAGCTAGATACTAACAATCCGTGAACACCATACAGCATCAGTACCTCCAGAAGAACTCAATCAAAGCCAAAGAAGATAACAAAAGTGTTTATTCTAAGGCATTCCCCATTGCCTTAAAATCAGTTATATCAAATGGAAATGACAAAAACCAAAAGGATAAAGGAAATGCTAGAGCATTCATTCAACTGCTGAACTTTTCCTGATACAGAAAGGGTATAAATGTGTGCCTTCTAAAGAAGGAAGAAGAATTGGTCCTATTCTTACTTGATGGGAGCTCTCCAAAAGGCAGCTGTAGCCATCTCATTCTTTTTCCATTTAGCACTTGTTCCCTAAACCAAGAGTGAGGGCCCTTGTGATAATTTTCTTTCTTTCTTTTTTTTACCGTGAGCCTTTCATACAACTCCCTCCCTCCATCACAATCCTGTTCACTCTCTTTCTTTCTTAATTTTGATTTGATGGGATTCTTCATTCTATTCTTTGTGTGCCTCCTATTGCTACGGCACTTGGTTTTCCCTACATCTCTCAACTTTTCATGAACTCTCAAAACCATTTTTTTTTCTCCTTCTTTATTCTCTGTATCACCTGAATATCATGAGGAAAAAAACAAGAATTTACCACACAATTGTCTGGGACACCTTTGGATCTATCTGTTGATGCCAAGGTTTACCTTCTTATATAATGGATTCATTAGACAAACTTCAGATGTAATAATAGGAGAGTGTTATTGAATTTGTGCTCTTCTGCTTAGTGTATTGGCCATTAACGTTAACACTGATTATTTTTATATCTGCTCCTGTTCTTTTCTTCTGCAAGGGGTGACCAGATAATATGAGGGGGCATGTTCGTTAGTGGCCTAGAAAGTCAGTGGATAATAGATGGAGTACTAAAGAGGGATAAATTAGAGCTTTCTCTGGATGATTATACCTTGTGAAGACTTGATAGCTACCGTAGTACAAACATCTAGAGGCTTCTGGGTGAGAATGTGAATTGGACCAAGGTCTGCCATTAATATAGGTTGCATCTTATTATCCTGAGGGAAATAGTTGTCCCCTTCAAATAAAAGTTTAAATTTTGCAACCACATGTATGGAATATAATATTGGATAATGTCAAAAAGTACTTTTTCGAAAAATGTAAATCAAATAAGTAAATAGCTAAATATTTATATTATTTTTTCTGCTCAATTTACAATAAGTAAATTTTTCCAGCACACCCTAAACTTTCAGTTATGAAAGCTGTCCTGGATAACTAAGTTGGGAACAGCATACACGTGCACATCCAGAGACTCGGAGCTATTCACGCACATGTTTTTCTCCTTCCTCCCATGATCTTAAGAAGGCTGTGGAAAAAGAGGAAGCATGTAGATTAAAGCTGTTTTCCCCTGGCAACACAGGTTAGCAGGCAATTCAGGTGGAGGTCCTTTTGGGTCTGCAAGTTAGATTGTTCTTGGCTGAGGGCCACAGGCTGTTTACTCAGAAGTAAACCCCATCAATTTGAATGAAGTTTATTTCCAGCAAATATGTGCAGGAGCAATGTGTGAAAAGCCCTGAATGTTCCTGTTATTCAAAAAGCTTGAACAAAACCAAGACTATTCCACAGAATTGTAGCAGTGTTATTTGCAAAATGACAGATGGCATAACTGCCATAAAGCTCTAAGAGCCTCAGTTAAATTTAAGCCAAAACTGACCCTCCCACATTAAAAAAAAATAAATAAATAAGAAAAACTCCTCTGCCGAGACAAAAGATAAATGCTCTGAATAACTGTTTCCTCTGTCGAAAGTGACTGCCCTTATTAACTCCTCTGGAATTTTAAACGATAGAACAGACAGAGTATTTAAAAGCAAATGAAAGGAAACTGTAAACAAGAGTGAAGTCTCACATCTAAAATCCTCGAACAAGCTGCAGTAATGGCCCCATTTCACATTTTGCCTCTCTTCAGTCCTGTCTGTCAAGAATAAGCAAAATCTAAAATATTTTAAAATAAACATGGTAACTACAGATGATGAACTGTCCCTCTATCTAGGGGGCTATCACATTATACATTTTTAAAATCTCAAAATTATCCTGGATGCAAAATTCCTTTTTTAAAAAAATGTCCATGTATATTCCATTGGCATGCTATTCTGTCCTACTCTGATTAAAGATGAAAACGTAATTAATATGAAACGCTGACTATAACTCCCAAACCTTATTATAAGCTACCCACTTCTAGTGCTCCATAAGGAATGACATAATTTGTGCTTGATGTATTACATAGGAAAAGAGGTGGGAAAAAATGAACACAACTTGTGACTAGAGTTGAAATGAGATGTTAATCTATTTGGGCAGAACCACATTATCAATGTCTAGATCTGAGCACTAGGCTCATAATCAGCGTGCTGGCAAAGTTGAGTGGGCTTGGCTGGAACAGTGTCTAGATAAATCATTCTGGACTCACTGAAGAAGAGTAGAATAAAAGGTACTCCGCTCATGTCCTAAATGAGGTTGAAGCATGATTCTTACGGATGCTATCTTCATGCTGTAACACCTCTGCTCATAAAATGTCCCAGCACCAAATCATTGCTGCCTTCCATTCCATTGTTGGCCTGGTGCCTCTCAAGAGTAACACTGAGCTACATTATAGGTTCTACCTATGTGAAACAAGATTTCCAATATATCTTTTTAACTCAAGAAGAAGACAAATGGCAATGACTCCAGAGTCATAAAGTCATGCCAGAGGGAGCCCTCAACATTCCCTATGATCCCTCTGGCAAATGGGTTTCCGCATCTTCAATGTGTGACAGAACTGATATGATATGAGAACGTTCTGTATTCCATAGGTTTTTCCCTTTAGGAACAATGTTGGTCCCTGACTAATATTACCTTCCGCCTACATAAACAAATTTCTATAAAAAAGCAGCCCATTTTAATCAAAAGCGATTTACAGATTGCTGAAAAATTGGTTAAAAAGAAAACAAAACAGACTAAACTGTTTCAACCACTTATTCTCTAACTGAAGATGTTCTAATGAAAGCTAAACAGGTTTCATTTCAACATATTTACCACCTTCATTCTCACCGTGGCCCCATAAATGGAATGCAATGCAATCAGCTACAGAGGTTAGTGGTTTCCCAGGGCAGTCTCAAGAACATTAACAATACTGAGATTTGCTAAGCCTGAATCTCCAGAGAGTTTAGTCTCCTGTGAGTCTACAGCAGTGATTTTATTCCTTCTTCCTTCTATTACAATTCATGAGCTCCCATATCCAACTTCAGTGCTAAGAACCATTATTCTCTTCTGCCCTTCTCAATTTCATTTTTATTCAGTTTTACAACCATCTGTCACTGTCATCTCTGAAATTTCAACATAATTTGGGGAATAAAACTGTTTCTTTTCAACAAACATCATGATGTTCTGTAGTATTTTAGTTGTCTTATTCCTAGGAAAGTATTCCAATTTCTAATTTTGACAAATGAGATCACAATGATTTTGATGTCCTGATTTGTATTCTCCCTTCCCCTGCACTAGTTGCCTAGTATAATTTGTGGTCCTGCCATTAAAGGACATTAATCCTGCAGACTTTTAGCCACATAGTTTCAAGGGTTTCATTAAAATAATGTATGTATTATTTCCTCTGCATCTCTTTTAAGATAGAGTTAGATAGGATGGGGAAAAGAAAGCACATCAATTTCCAGATTGTCCAATAATGAACCCAAAGAGAAGATGTGCTGAATAAAGGCAGAAAGTATCTTAGTTGAACTTGAAAAACAAAATCAAAATCATTTACTGTTACCCCTTTAAAGATCTGCATGGACTTACTGTGTATATGAATATTTTGCTTGGATGGCTTTATTATTCTGTTCTCATCCTATAGGCTTTACCTTGTCATTGTACATTCCTCCTTTCTTCTGTAATCCATGTCTAAGCACTCTACCTTTGCTTTGTCGTCCTGAGGCTTCATTTTACACTCATCGCTATTAGAACCTGAACATTTTTTTCAGACTGACAGATTTTTGTTACTGTGGTTTTTAAACTCGTTGTTACTTGTAGAAATATTGTGTCACAATTACAGTTTAACTTTTAGTTGGGTGGTTCCTCTACAATGGACTGATGCAGAATCCTCAACAATAAAACTGTCACATTATTTTAATATCAATATTTGTTGATGAACCAAGAGTCTCCTCAGGTTCCCATACAAAAAATGCATCTTTAAAACCTTGACTATGCAGTGTAATTTATTATGCATTAGATAGCATTACAGGTTTGTTGTTATTACAGCGGACTCCCTCTTAATTTTATCAAAAGTTGTAAAGCTTTCTGAGAAGTCTAATAGGTGAAAAAAAGGCCAAAGGAACAAGAATGCAGTAAGTTTTATTGGAATCAATTAAAATGTCAATACTTTCAGGCTGACCTTAATGTAACCTAGAAGTTGTTCTAAACGTAGCCTAATTAAATTTGCATAATAGTCTTGCAAGCCATTTTGAAACTAATACCAATGGTTCTTTTTTAAACTATTTCAGCGCACATTGAAACATTTTACACCTCTTTCCCTGTGTCTATTTCGTTTGGTTTCATTTAGAGTTTGGTTCTGTATGTTCTGAAAAGCTAGCCTGACTGAAAACCTTCTCTTGACTGTGGGACATTTACATTGGTTCCGATAAAAGTATTAAATGTTTTTACGACACTGGGAAGACAGAAATATCATAAATGATTTAACCATGCTTTACTGAGTTTATTTCTCCTCTATGCACTGCATAAGATCATGGCATCTGGACCCATCAATTCCTGGCAAATAGAAGGGGTAGAAATGGAATCAGTAACAGACTTCATTTATTTGGGCTCCAAGATCACCGCAGATGGAGACTGCAGCCATGAAATTAAAAGACGCTTGCTCCTTGGGAGGAAAGCTATGGCAAGCCTAGACAGCATATTAAAAAGCAGAGACGTCACCTTGCCGACAAAGATCCGCATAGTCAAAGCTATGGTTTTTCCAGTAGTAATGTATGGCTGTGAGAGCTGGACCATAAAGAAGGCTGAGTGCTGAAGAATTGATGTCTTTGAACTGTGGTGCTGGAGAAGACTCTTGAGAGTCCCCTGGACTGCTAGGAGGTCAAACCAGTCAATCTTAAAGGAAATCAACCCTGATTGCTCATTGGAAGGACTGATAATGAAGCTCAAGCTCAGATACTTTGGACACCTAATGCGAAGAGAGGACTCTTTGGAAAAGACCCTGATGCTGGGAAAGATTGAAGGCAAAAGGAGAAGAGGACGGCAGAGGATGAGATCATTAGATAGCATCACTGAAGCAATGAGCATGAAACTGAGCAAACTCAGGGAGGCAGTGAAGGACAGGAAGGCCTGGCGCGATATGGTTCATGCGGTCATGAAGAGTCAGACACGACTTAACGACTGAACAACAACAATGCACTGCAACCTCCAGTGCTTTTTCTTAAATATATAGGGAGTGTGAGTGTGTCTGCATGTGTGTGTGTGTGTGTACACACACATACATACAAGTGTGTCTCTTGTGGATTATATTCCTGGTAGTGATCAGGAATGCTTTTCCTCAGCTGAGATTGGTGAAACAGCTACAGGCATTTGTTTGGGTACTCAGTATTACTCTGATAACACATATGTCAAATAGGTCCATTTAAATAACTGTAATGCATTCTATGTCAGTCTGGCTTCGTCTCTGAAAACTTGACCTTATTCAAATCAAGCTGGCTATAGAGCTGATACAAATCCCAGATTGTAACAGATATACTATCTCCAGAGCAACAATTTCTCGGTAGTTAAAACTGGTTATGACACATAAAAGACTAAATGTAAGGTTATCTGAAAAACAACCTTCTCTTATATGATTAATCTGCTCTGGGGTTCAGCCTTTCTAAATACAGTGGTACCTCGGGTTACGAACGCCTCTGTTAACAAACTTTTTGGGTTACGACCAGCTCCGGCCGCAAAAATTTTCCTCGGTTTGTGAACTCCGCCTCGGGGTACAAACAGGATACGCGGCCATTTTCCCTCCCATGACACGGTCCGCAGCCATTTTTCCACCCCTGACACATGGTCCGTGGCCATTTTCTGCCCCTGACACGTGGTCTGTGGCCATTTTTCTGCCCCTGACACGTGGTCCGTGGCCATTTTTCCGCCCGACATGTGGTCCACAGCCATTTCTCTGCCCCTGACATGTGGTCCGCGCCCATTTTCCGCCCCTGACACGTGGTCATAGGGAGGGGGACTCTCCCTCCAAGCAATAGCCGCCTCCCTGTCCTCCATGCCAGAACAGATTAACGGTAATTACAGTGAACCTTATGGGGAAATTTCCTTCAGGTTGCGACCAATTCGGGGTGCGACCAGAGTCACGGAATGAATTAAGTTCGTAAACTGAGGTTCCACTGTAAGTTCTTCTCTGAGAAGAACTGGTAGAAGTTCTTGGTAACTGGTAATAAGCATTTAGCAGAAACTTGAGCAAGAACTTTTGATTCTGAATAACGTATTGTGGATTTGCTATAGTTTACACTTCATTGTGTTTTCATTCCTCTAAGTTAATAATGTGTGTTTAAGGAAAAAAATCCCTCAGTACAGCAACCTTGATGAGATCATATCAGTGGCTAGATGAAGATATTTCTTCCTTGTTTAGCCTGTTCCATTGCAATAGTTACATCAATTAAATCAGTATTTTTTTTTATAAGTACCTATGATGTAAATTATAAAAATGGAAAGTAACTTAGGGTCCTTGCTGCATACAAGGTGTTGGAAATATACATCCACTACACTGAGATGATTAAAAAGAAACTTGAGAGAATTTTTACTAATCATCTATTGTTGAAGCTTCCTATTTTAAACTGTAAACCCTAAGAGCTGAGAATTTCAACAAGAAAAGAAGAAACTTCAGCTAGAGCTTTCAGTCTTTTTATTTGAAAGGTATTTTCATTTTTAATTGAACTCTGATACCATTTTTTTCACAAATTATGTAGTTTTGTTAAAAAAAAACAGGTTATTTTCTTCAATATAGTACATTGCAATTACATATTTTTTTTCATTTCACAATTTTCCTATATCATCATTCTAGTGTTTTTTTTTTTAATCATCCCATTTGTGACATTTGAATTTTATATATCATTTATATAATCTCATTTCTGTTGTCTTCCTTTTCTGAAATAGTTTTATAGACAGAAAAGTTTAAAGGAAGTGGCTAGAGTATAAAGTTAGGAAGACTTTAGAAATAAGTTGGCATATACAGCATTGGGTCAAAACCTAAGAGTTTCAAAAGAGATGGTTCTGGAAAGTTATGTTTGTGCCAGCCGTGGAGAAACTGTGCCTCAGAAAATAGCAATGAGCTACTACTTCCAGGAAACCAACCTAGAATGGTCAACAGTAAGAGATGCTGATTGGTGTAGTTCAGCCACAATTCACCACCCCAACTTACCAGAAGTATGACGGGGACCTAGAATTTACTTGGAGTATTTCCCTTAGTTGTTTTGTAATTAGATCCATCTGGAGGACTGCAGAAGATTATCATGATTTCTAAAAGCAAATTTTATGCTGATGTCCCTAAGGAAACTATCTCCTTGCTGTTGGTCTCTCTCCTTCCAAAACAAATTTCCTACTCTGAACGAGTTTCAGTTTCAGTTTCTCTCAGTCTTTCATATTTCCTGTTTACATCCTACATCCTTATCATTTTGTAGCTTTTTAAACAATTAAAAATTTCACATGAAAATTGGTACACATTTTTTCCTAATACAGATAGTCCCCAGTTTAAGAACGAGTTCTGTTCCCAAGGTCTGTCCTTTAAATCAAATTTGTATGTAAGCCAGAACAGTATTATTGTATAATACTGCATAAGTAGTATTGTGTAATAACTCAAACCATTGTGTATTTAACTTGGATTGTGCTACAATAGGCTCTGTTCTTGATTATGAGTCATCTGTAACCCGGGTCTTCTTAACCTGGGGACTACCTGTATATACATACAATTTTTTTTAAGATACAACTTTGGTTTTCCTTAATGAGCACAGTTATATAAGTTTTTTTCCTGCATATGTAAATATTTGTTACTCTTCTTTGAAGAATTGCCTCCCAAAATTATTTGCATTTCAGAACTTGGGAAGGGTATATTTGGTAAGTTATTATCAAAACGCAAGCTGAATGAAATTCTTTGTCGGTTTTGATAGCCACATCTCTGGACGTTATGACTTTGCCGTTTGCTTGCATTTAACCCCCTGAATGTCGCTCTGGCAGAATTTACAATAATCAGAGACAGTTCATCAATTTAAGATTTACGGAGGCCATTCCTTGTGGCAAACATTTCATTTACTTCAAAAGGTCGATCTCCACTTATTCTGCTGAGTCCACTGCGACAAGAGGTTGCAGTGAAGTGAGACCTTGAGAAGGCACATTGTTATGGAAAAGATATCCTTGTGCTCTTATACCCCTATCACTATTACAATATGTGTAATGTACTGAAAGTAGAAAGGATATACATGTTACACTTTGTTGACCATTATAAAAACAAAAATATGCTCAGTTGGTCTTTATATTTTTTTGTTCTGATGGCTCTCTCCCCTCCCTTTTAGCATTGACAATTTGCTTTTGAGATACAATATAATAGTGGTGAACTCTATTGATTGCTCTTCCTTCCCATATGACCCAAACTGCATATTTTCGAACCATGTTCAACGTGCTATAGACTTCTTCATGCTTATGCCTACCACAAAAGAATCTAAAACAGAATTGACCTGCAACACAGTGCCCTCTGGTGCATTAAAAAAAAAGCAAAAGAAAAGAAAAAATAGATCCTTAGAATGCAAAAACAATCAACAATCCTCTTCCCAAGTGTATCTTTAAGGACCAGCTATGGTTTGCAGGTAGACGTAGGAAGTACAAAAACACCAAGTTTCCCCCCAGTTCTTATGAAAAGGATGCTGCGAACCACAACAAAACAATCCACACCAAATGAATGACCACCTGTTCAAATGATTTCAAGGCCACGAATTAGCCAAGCAATCTCAATCAATCTGTTTCTTTCAAAATCAGAATCAAACTGTTCTTTCATTCCATAGAGTGACAGTATCTGCTTCAATCAATAATTACAACACTGTGTTAAGCACGTTTTCTGTTTTCTCCCACTGATACAGTTTTCTTACTTTCCTCTTGTCAAGGTAGACTACATTTCAGAAATAGGCTGGAAATTTATAACACTTATTTTTAATGTATGCCAACATGTTTAATGGGCAAACTCTCATCCTCTCAGCCTGGAGGAATGGGATCAATAATATTCACATTTTCTGAGTATGTACCATTTTGCCTAAAAATTCCTGATTCTTTATTCCTTTCTACCCCCTCACCCCCATGCTTTAACAGGTGGTGTATGAAAGACGATATTTAGCAAGGGGTCTTTACTCATATTGCATCCTAAAAAAGGAACCCTACCCCCACTTCTGTCCAATTTGCAGGCAATCGATGAAGTTACAAGGCACAGGCCTTCAAGCCCAGGGCTGGTTTCTTTTTAAATTAGCAACCCCACTATTATTGCCTCACTTACATGAAATTGAGCTGAAAGAGATTTGAGTACTGAAAAGTTTTCTTGATGCTATTGATAAATAGCCACACAGAAGATCAGAATGGCACAGAATAATTTGTTTCAGCTTTCACTCGATGTGTCACACTCCAGATGTTTTGGATGAACTTTGGTTAGAAGATAATAGGAGTTGTAGCTTTACATATTTCAAGGAGGCCACATTGTGAAAGGCCAGTTTTGTTCTGACAGGCAACAATTGTGCAGGACCTTAACAAGCTTTGGTAACTCTGAAAGCAAAGAAACTAGATATGGTATCTGTGGCATGAATGCATTAAACTGCATCTTTTATTGCATTTTATTTCTAATTTTTATTCAGCAAAGATACCGTGGGAAGTTTGTAGGGAAGTCTACATGCCTATCTTGCATGTTCCAATCAGAAGATGTTTCTCAGAAGCAGCTATTTTTAATGTTTTAAAAATAAATAAATACAAAATGATTTGCATTTCAGGGAAAGCCTCCACTGATACCAACGGAAATCCAGTTACCTCAGACATGTCGGGAAATAAATGTGGACTTGTCCTCTACTTTTGAACTAAGACTTTTCTCTAGCATCCCATATTTTCTGCAAAACAATATTTTGCAAAATATATATTCAAAATAATATTCTCAACAATAAGTGCATAAAGCAAGACTAAACCAGGAATTAAACGTCGCTTTTTCCAGCAATACATGAAACTCAGTCCACACAGTGATCAACTTCAACAATGACTTCACTCAGTCCCTCAATCCCCCATCTCTCCAGGTTCCCAAAAGGCCATAGCTCTGAATGGAATCTTGGCATAGAGTTTTGGAATGGCCCCAGACCTACCCACTGGCTCCTTATATGATTCTTCCCCCTCTTCCTTCAAGAGGTGTTGTGCTATTTAGATGTAGCTCCCCCAAAGCTTTACACTGCAGTTGTGATCCCACGTGCTTCTTACCTGTAAATCTTGTATCTTGTGCTAAATCCCTGTCGGCTTCTGTCCACAAAATCCGTGTATTCCGGGGAGCGATGGAAGGGTCCCTTATCAGAGAGAAGCCAGTCGAAAGGGCTTGTGGCATGCTGATCCGAACTAGCAGCAACCGCTATAACCCAGCAATGAAGACTCAGGGCTATCCACTCCCATAGAGCCATCAGAGAGAACAATTCAGCACCAGCACTGCATCGCCATATCATGCTTCCACTGGGGACTTAGAGTCTTCATTCTCTTAGCTGTCCCTTAACACCTACACAAAACACAAAGGAAAACAGATCAGCTCACTTTGATCATGCTCATCAAGCTGGTGAGGAAAGTCTTTTCTTCCACATACATCCCTCCCTAAAGAAACAGCTGTCAAATGCTTAGAAACAGGAGGGCAGTGGAAAGGGGGAGACACTTTCTTCTGTCTTTCCCTTGGGACTGCATCTGTATCAGCATGAGAGAATGCTTGTATAGGCGTAAGGAAGTGTATGAGATAACAGTGTAAATAAATGTCTGAACCTGTGGAATTGTGCGTACATTTCAATCTGTATGCAAGCAGAGACCAGGAGAAATGAAGTGACAGATGGAAGGAGTGATTTACTTTATTCCTTTTCTCTTTGTCTTCAGCAGAACACTTGCATTGCAAAAGGGCCCGTTGGAAAGAGTGGAGATTGCAGCCCCAAACATTTCATTCACATTCAGTACTGATATCAGATTTTCAGAAACGGTATCCAAGCAAATCTTCAATACTTAGATCACATTTCTAGTGTCATTTCCCCCCCCCCCAAAAAAAATCAGCTTGATAGTATTGGGAAAACCCATCATCAATGAACAGATTCCCTTTCCTTCCTGTCACTTCCTGCACTCCACCAAACTGGGCCTTCTCAAAAAGGACTGGGGGATTTTCTAAGCATGTTTCTTTTGTTTGTTTTTTTATTGCTTTTTTAGGAGAAGTCCCGTTGCATGAATGGAAATCCATTCTTACTATGTTGTATATTCCCCAGTGATTTGTAATAATCAAGTTAATTTTGCAGTTCTGGGCTGCAAAACTTCAGAAGATTACTGCATGGCAGCAAAATCCATACCTCTTTGCTGCCATTTAGTTGTCATCTGGATTTTTCCAGGTCAGGTCGGGTAGCCCTATTTTTCAGCCCACTGCTCTAGTGGGTGGGGGTGAAAACCTTTTAGCATTTGCTGAGATATGGATGGGACATCAGTGAATTGCTTTTAAGGATTTTTCAAAGGACAGCATCAAAAAAATCCTGACCCTTATACAAATATTATTTCAATATAAATATGTCATCATCATCATCATCATCATCATCATCATCATCATCATATTTATTTTGGTCATTGACCAATAAAAATACATACAATATAAATATAAATATAAATATAAACGGATCATTTTAGCAGAATGGTTTTACCTTCAAAATTAGAGTACCATTGCCATAAATCAAGAACTGTATTAGCAGAGGTTGCAACTATCTTAGGGTAGATAATTTGATGCTCCTCGGATGTTTTGGCCTTCAGTTACCATTGGACACCATAACCCATAAAGGATTGTCCAAAAGCTCTGGAGGGCACTAGCTTGGCTATTTGCAGAGTGGAAGGAATATACTTCCCAACTATGTAGGGTCTCACATACTTTTGAAGACAGATTTTTCTGAAAATATTGCTTATTCCTGACCATAGCTGTACAACTAAGCATATCAAAATATAAATATGGCATATGGGCATATACTATATACATTTATATTGCATAGGAATGTTCTGTTGGAAAGCTTGTGGCCGTATGTTGACCTGATGGCAAAGCTGAGCACCTGCGATGTAATGCGTAGAATTGTCCTACATAGAATATAAACAGATATAATGAAAATTGTTCAGTGGATATTGCTTTCATCATCGCAAAGCGATATTATAACAGCTTATACTTATCAATTCTCTTGCCACAGCTATTATTGCTACTAGAATCCTTCTATAGCACAGATTTTGAATTATGCTGTTAATATAAGCCTCTCTTTTAATTTGTTTTCTCAGAAACCTTTATATCTATACTCTGACTTCTAGTCAAATAACAATGCTAGCATTTCCCCACCTTTACAGATGGTTTTCCATGTCATTCTTTCTCAGTGAATGGTTTTTACTTTTTCCTTCCTTCTTGTTCTTTTCAAACTATTTCAGTTTCCCTTTTCATTTTCAGTTCAGTTCAGCGAAGCTGTACTATAATTTTACTCCTTCAGCTACTTTTTTGATATCTGCATAGCAACTTTAATTCAGGTTTGGTTCAGGTTTGATGCAGATTTAACATGCAAGGAGGGATAACTTTTGTTTCAAGGTTTGCATGAGGATATATGCAAGGACATGGGTATACTGTAAGTGTTTAGATGCTCCCTAAATCAATCTATACAGGAATTTTATTTTATTTATTTTTATTTTTTTAACTTTTTTTTAGTTTATTACAAGTTTTTAAAAATATGGAAAACTACAAAAATAAACCAACAATATAAAATACACGGAAACAACCTGTAAACAAAAAGGAAAATATATTTAAGGATGAATAATAATGAACAAAAGAAAAAAAGAAAAATATAAACAATCTAAGCTTACCATCTATATGTTAGCAGCTAGACTGGATTCCTAATCTACACCTTCTTTTACTAGAAAGCATTGGGTGAAAGCCTGAGTTGTCCAAAGTCATGATGGGCAGTGGAGATCAATAGCTAAGACCCTATCTGGCAGGAAATATGGCACATGGAAGATTGAGACATGGACTACAAAAGAAGGAAATGGTAAATAGCATGAATTAACAAATGAAATAAAAGATTCATGGATCTTCATAGATTCATAGATTCTTGTGTCTGTGTAACTACAAGAGAGCAAGAGGATGCAAATGAAGGTTGTCTGATCTTTTGGAGTGGAATTGATGAATACATGTGGGGAAATTAAAATGTAAAAGTAATTATGAAAGAAAGGGCTAAAATAAAATGTCAGAATGTATAAATTGGTATTATCTAGTTTGTTGTGAGTGCATATAAAAGGAATTCATAGGCTGGTGATAGTTGCATGCTACATTCATGGTATGGAATAGTAATCCCAGGGGAGATATTATTTTGTTAGATGAAATAACTAGGTATGTAGGAATGTAAAAAGAGAGTATAGAAAAGTGACTGGGCCATTCAAATACCCAAAAATAAATGAGAATGGTAATTCTCTCAGTATCTGCTTAGAAAAAGGTCTGTTCACTTAAAAGAAATATGGGTTTACATATAATTCTATCCATTGGCACACATAGCAATTGAATGAATATCTAAAAGCATGATGGATATCCTTATGAAGACTGAGAAAATTAGTGAAGAAGGGAAAATGAATGAAGAAATGTTAAGATGTGCAGATGCTGGGAGAAAGGTAATGATATATGTTGTGAAGAAATAATGTTTGTCAAAAGAAGTGAAAATGGTGTGTGAAAATGAAAAGAGATTAAACACGATAGGAAAAAAATAAAATGTCAGCAGAAACATGAAAGTAAATTGAATGCAGTAGGAATGAGGTACTTAAGAAGTGTGAATAGAAGAAGAAGAGAAAGATTCAAGAATGAATGGAGGTGCTAAATGAATATGGTTTGTGAATGGTCATCACAAAATATTTTGAGCTGGTTTGGACATACAGAGAAGTAGTTCCAAAAGGGCAGTTCAGCATTAGATCACTACTAGCTAAGAGGTACATCACCATCTAATAAACACCTATATGATACCTCTGTGTACTTGAAGTAGGCTTGCATTCTGTTTCAAGGAAAAGATTATAGGAGAAATTGAATGACTCTTCTGTGGGCAAGAGATTCCTATATGGACCAATGCTCTACATGCAAAGTATGGTATTGGAGGTTGTTCTTCTTAGCATCTGTTCTGTTGGTTGCAAGATCTGCTTGGTTTTGACTGAGCCTACCCAGTTCTCACAGCAAAGCTATCAATGCATAATGTGACAAGGGGTTTTGTTTTTCAGCCAGCTTGTCTCAGAGCCTGATGCTGATGTGGGCTGAGGAGTGATTGATCCAATGTCACCTAGCTGGCTTCTGTGCCTAAGGAAGGACTAGAAGCTGGATTTCCATGCTCCTAGTCCAGCACTTTAACCACTACATCATACTGGTGCCAGGTACCGCACTGTAGAGAGTATAGAGGATGACCTTGATGGAAACAGGGAAGATCCATCACCAAGTCAATGAACAGATAAATCTGGCTTAACCCCTTATGAAGAGAGCATTTTGGAAAAATGTCTCAAGCACCCCCTAATTCTCAAGAAGATAAAGGAGGGACGAGGGGAAGCACATTCAGACTTGCAAGATGCTGTTAATATAGCCATTCTGTAAATAGTTTTAGGCCTATGTGGTGTCTGTTTCTTGGTCTGGTCTACCTTGTAGGACTGATAGGCACTGGATGTAATTTCACCAATTCCAGACTGTTCTCACATGGCTTTGTCCTTGCTCCAGTTCTTTGTTAAATCTTTATTTCAATGGTTTGAGGGTGGGTTGTGTATCTTCTGCTTTTCATTCACCTAACCTAGCTGAACATCAACTCCTGTTTTGCTGTATGCTGATGCTAAAGTTCTGTCCCTATCCAAGGGAGGGTTGAAGCTTCTTGTAATTTCATTTATGGCTTATTGCTCTTAACCATCAGCTTTGCAAAGTCTAAGACTCTGTTCTTCCAAAGACTTCATGCTGGAGTTAATGGCTGACTGGCACAGTATATTTTTGAGCAAATATGGCAGTTTAAATACATCTTCCAGTCTCCTCTTTCCTGGGCTTAGGTAATACAGATTTCATCTAACAGTGTGAAAGCAGCAACACATTTAGCAGAAGTGTATAATAAAAGAGGACATGGTTTATACATGTAGTCCTCCATCTGTTCCGTGCTAAGGTTTTTGTCCCAACATCATGATGACATTTCTGTTTAGATCTAGGATGTTGGTTCGCTAATGGAAAAAGCTCTTTCTTCATTCCTCCAATCATTTTTGTACTCCTCAATGTACGCCATTGACTGTTTTGCATTTTGAAGCAAGCTTTTCCTTTGTAAAATGGGGAGCAGAGTCTTGAGTCTTCAATCATTGGAGGAAATTAGAACAATTTGATTTCCAGTTACATACACCTTTAGCACCATATTTTGGTTAGCAATATGTTTTTACTGAAAAATTTACTGTTATTCAGAGCCCTTTGTATGACCTTATTTTGACTACTTAGGAATATAAGTACTGAGGATAATTATATTTATAATGATCTTCATATATTCAAAATGCTCTTCGCTTTCTATATGCTCTAGATTTAATGATAACCTGAAGGACTGAATTAATTTTATATTGATACCTATGGCTATTGCACGAATCTTTTTCTCCTTTTTTTAATTAGCATTTTTCTCCTTTATCTCATGTTTAGTTTAGCTTAATCACCATAATGTATATATCCAGCTTTTTATTTTCTTCACTGGATTACCATTATTTATCTTTCTTTTCCCTTGTTGGTATTGTAGCTTTTTGTATTTGTTATTTAAAATAAAATAAACATGAAGCTGATGAAGATCATTTTTCTGCTTAATGCACAGAAAGATAAAATGTTAACTTATATGTCAAGATCAAATGAAAGAAAATGTATGTTCATGAAAGTATTTTATTGGAGAAAAATCTGTGAGCACTAACTAAGAATCTTGTCCCCATTGAGAAATCATGCCACCTGCCCAATTTAAAAATGGAATACTTTATATAGTAAAAGCTAAGTATTCCAGATGAGGGATGACAGACAGATGGCTGTGTTAATATACTTAACTATGAACTAAACCACACACTGAAATACTGAATCAATGAGTTGCACATACGATATTTAGTACATTCTTCAAATAATGCTGTTGTTAACTCAACTTGAATTTGGAACAGTGTGGCATCTATTTAATAAAGTCTTGCAGTGTGATAAATCTTTTCTCTTATGGGGGAAAATGTCCTATTAATTCACACTCAAAAAGGACACCATCAATTATAATCATTTTTACTATGACCCCACTGTGAACTATAACTTAACAATGAATACTTCTTTTGACATCACCACTTTGATCTACCTGTATTTCCTAAACAACCTTTTTAATGATGTAGCTATGATAATCCAGTTTTATATATTCTGGTTGTTACTCCATTACAGAAAAAAAGGGTTCTTCAATAAATAGTTTATTCACTTACTCTAGATGGGAAATTAATAATGTAAAAAAATAATAATACTTCAAATAAAGTATAAGTGGAGAACTGGTTGACCTCAATAGATCTATAAGGCATATTTACAAGATTGATCATAAGTCTATCTACATTTGTGGTATTCTAGTTAAGCTTTCTTGTTTCCTAAGGACCAAAAAGTGAGTTATTAAAAATTAAACCTACAGTACAGGTTCAATCTTCCAAACAGACATTATTATTAAGACACCTCCTTCTGCAGGGTATAGACTATTTTAGAATATATTCAAGATTGTGTTCAGTGCATGTGCTCATTTTGCTTGTCAATCATTGTTTATTTACACAGAAAATATCTTCTAGAAGAATTACTGCCATTGCCAGATGTTTTAGGGTACATTCCCATAATTCTTACCACTGTCCAATCTGACTGAGGCTGATGGGAATTTAGTCTGAAAATAAATTGGACAATAGTTTTTGATATTAAGGATATCTGTGCCCCTGGCTTAAGAAGCCATTTCTAGTTTCTGACCTATTTGGAGTCAACCTATATGATGTCAATTATAGGTCAGCCGATATTCCATGTTTAGCCAAATTGGTAGAGAAAACATTGCTGTAGCAGGTCCAGGAACTCTCACAGAAATTTATTTACTTACTTACTTACTTAATAACCTGGCCCAACAGTTTTGAAAGAGAGGTAGTTTTGGTCAACTTACTGAATGATCTGAACTGGGAGAAAAAGAGAGGGGAAGTGCAACTCCATTAATCAATCGGAATGTCTCAATTACTTTAACACCATTGACTACTATAATCTGGCATTGAGATTTTAAAGTTTTCTAAGTCTCTGAATTATCAGAAAGTGGCATTGTGGGAATTCTGCTTGCTTCCTTGGAATTGTTTTAGGAAGTCTACATGGTTTGATCTTATCTCCATTGTTATTTAACATTTGTATGAAGCTTCTGGGAAGAATTGTGGATGATACCCAGATATACTCATCCTTTCCTATAAACATAGGGCTGCAAGCCTCTGCATGTTTCTGGCATTAAAAGACAGGATGTAGTAGAATAAACTAAATCTGAATCTGGACAAGAAAGAATAACTTCTGAGTTTGGAACTAGATTTTGGGGTTTAGGAGACATATTTGGATTTAGCTATCCTTCTCCTTAAATATGAGGTCTGGAACTTGGGAGTTCTCCTGGATGTAGCATTGATGCTGGATAACCACATAACTTGGGATACAAGACATCCTTTCCTGGAGATAAACACTGCATTAGTGGCATATGTGCTGGTAACTGAAGCCTGTTATCGCAATGTGCTGCCAGTGGTACTTGAAGATGACCCCAACTCAGTAACTAGCCCAGAATGCTACAGCATACTGTAGATGTGGAGTTGTGCTTCTAGCAGTTCCCAGGTTACTCCTCTGTTGAAACAGACTGCTTATTGTTTGCTTTCCAGGTTCAGTTCAAGGTGTTCACTACGTAGATAAAGCATTAAACAGTTTGGACCCAGTTTGTTTAGATCTCCTTTTTCTGTGCTGGCCTAGATTGTTATCCCCCTTTTTGTTACAGTTCAGGAGGGGCTTAAAACACTTTTGTTTACTCTGGCCTTTTAGAGAGTTTAAGAACTTTTGTTGGAGTCTTTTAGCTGAATTTTAATAATGTTTAATACATAGGAAGAGAAAGAGAGAGTGAGAGCGAGAGCGAGCGAGCGAGAGACAGACAGACAGACAGATCCAAAACCTCTTCCATTGTCTCTCTTCTTCCTCCCTCCCTCCCTCCCTCCCTCCCTCCCTCCCTCCGTTTCTCTATGTCTATGTATGAGTATACATAGACACGTGTGTATGTGTACACATGTGTGTGTGTATACACAATGTGTGTGTGTGTGTGTGTGTATAATTAAAATGTGAGGTTTTATGGTTGCCTTCACCAGGTAATGGATACTTGCCTCAAGCATGAAACACTGAACTTTTTAAATTAACTTTCATGAAAAGATCATGTCACTTTCTAAATTACAAGAGAACAATAATAGCAAAGTTGAGTCTTCTGTGTACTTATTGACTCAAAATGTTCCAGGCCATTAAATTATAATGATGACAAATGGGTCTCCCTTCTTTTAGTTTAAATATGCATAGTTAGCACAGAAAATTGTGCATTGTGTGGATATACAGGATTTTCTTAGAAATTTTTTCTTGTCCCCTGAAATACATTGTGGTTAAAACTTGATACACATTTGCAACATCTAATACATAATATTTAGATGGTTTATAAATTAAAAAGAAAATTGAACTAAAAAAAAGGTACAATAAAAATAACTGCAAAATAATGTTATATATCTATATGCTAAAACTCATTGTGTTTATCTGTTTGTCTGTTTGCACTCTCATGTTAGCCCAAACAGTGCATTATACTGCAACAATTTTTGAATCAAGGTACCTAAATCCACTAGCTTAAAGAATGCATAAAAAAATCCAGGACCCATCACTCCTGTGGAATTGAAATTTCCATGATATTCACACCAGTTTTATTTGCAAAGTTGTGGCCATTGCAGCATCCCCGCAGTCACATGATCGTGATTTCTGACGTGCCCTGCCAGCTTCTCACAAGCAAAGTCAATGGGGAAGTTAGGAAGTTGGAAGTCGCTCCCACTCCCACTGCTTTTGTGCCCACCCATGGTCATTCTGTTTATCTGTCTAGGTAAGTAAATATTGACTTATTACTGAAGTTCGTTTGCCACTACAATTATTTTTCTATTTATGATATATATTTTTCTTAGATGATCATGGGACTGTCTAGCATTGGGGTAAAAAAAATACATGGTCAGCCTAAAATTTAATGTTCATTCTGGTCACATAAGACTGTACTATCTTTCTCTCAAAGCTGGCTTGAACATAAAAAACTGTTATGCACCAAAGCTGGTTTGAACAAAGCCATGTTAATAATGCTCGAAAGTATAATTTTCTAAAATTGTTAATCTAAGGTTCCCATGCTTGACATATGCTTGAATTAAAATAATTTATCCAAAATGAAAATAATTCCTCGAGTTCTCTTTGCTGTTCAGACATAGCAATAGTTAACAAGCAATGAATTGAGAACTGAGTCCTAATTATGGCTTTAACTGTGATGATGCTGTTGGTGTAGATGTGGGGCCAAAGTATTGCATACAGACAACCACCCAACCTGAAGCAGATTCTCACAAGGAAAAGAAACAACAGAACAATTATGCTAATATGGGAACCAGACCCTGCAACAAACCCAGATGTCTATTTTGGCCCCATATCTACACCATCACTTGCTCCAACAACTTCACACAAAAGATCAGAGGTTCCATCACATGCTTTTCCTCTAATGTGATATATCTCATCATCTATCAGCAATGCCCTTCTGGATTCTATAGAGGACAAATGGGACAAACTTTGAACAAAAGAATTAATAGATACAAATTTGAATCTGAACTCAAAACAACAAAGTACTATCAAAGCATTTCAGCCTCCCAGGATGCTCTACAGCAGATTTCAAAGTGACTGTTTTGGAAAAGTTCACCACTGTCTTTCAGAAAAATAAGTGTATTCTTTTGCATCACCATTTTTATATCTCCATGCATCTACAAGCTCAAAATTATCATTTATACACACACACAAACACACACACAGACTTTTTTGGTAATTTACCTTGTGTCATTTTAATGTCTTTCTTAGAAATTCATTTTGTGGACAAATTACTCAATTCCAGTCTCCCATTAAACACCAATTTTCATACGGTAAGTCCATTAATTTACCCATAAGGCCTTTATAAAATGTTACTTTATCCTCATATGAAGCATAAATTCCCATTATCAAAGTCTTGGTCCCAAACAGAGTAGCTTTAGCCCTCACACATCTGCCATAATCATCAGTCAATATCAGTTCTGGTTGTAATACAAGACATAGATCTTTCTCAAGAATTGATATTTGCTTAGACAAAGATCAACTACTACAATTTATTAGTGACTGGAAACCTCTTATGAACTTTTTCCTGAAAAAAGAAAAAAAAATGAACTGAAGATTTATGGTTTTGGTGATTAGAAAGGGTAGATTATGGAAAGAAGGAAACTCTGATGTAACCTTAGAGAGAAAGAGTAAAGTATAACTGTACTTATAACTGATGTCAAGAAGATTGGAAGCCACTTCTTTATTGTTTTTTTTCCCCTTTCCTTCCTTTCAGTCTCTTTCTTTATTTTTATTTTTTTACTTATATATTACTTTTCTCTATTTCTCTTACCTTTAACTTAAAAATTGTATTGTTTTTGCTCTGTAGAAAAACTTATTTATATGCATGCAGGGGTCTACCACACTAGACAGGGACCAAGGTACAGACTATGCAGAGAGGCCTCAGAGACAGTACAACACACAGTGACGGTGTAAGAGGCAGGCAGGAACAGCATATACTGAATGGTACAACCAAGTAGCTGGCACTGTGTACAGGAACATCTGCCCAGTGTATGGGCTAGACCCTCCCAAGTCCAGATGGGAGATTCCATAGAAGGTTGTGATGAATAACAGGGCTGAGATCCTGTGGGACTTCCAGATCCAGATGGAGAGGCAGATATTGACCAATCAACCAGACACCGTGGTAGTGGACAAGGACCAGAAGACTGCAGTGGTGATAGATGTAGCGGTGCCAAGTGACAGCAACATCAGGAAGAAGGAGTATAAGAAGTTTGAGAAGTACCAGGGCCTGAAGGAGGAACTAGAGAGGATGTGGAAAGTCAAGGCCAAAGTGGTCCCAGTGGTGGTAGGAGCACTTGGGGCTGTGACTCCTAAACTGGGAGAGTGGCTCCAACAGATCCCAGGAACAACATCAGAGCTCTCTGTCCAGAAGAGTGCAGTGCTAGGAACAGCTAAGATACTATGCAGAACCCGCAAACTCCCAGGGCTCTGGTAGAGGACCAGAGATTGAGGAAGACACATACCACCCATGGGGGTGAGAGGGGATATAGATAGATAGATAGATATAGATATAGATATAGATATAGATATAGATATAGATATAGATATAGATATAGATATAGATATAGATATAGATATAGATATATAGATATAGATATAGATATAGATATAGATATAGATATAGATATATAGATTTAGATATAGATATAGATATAGATATAGATATAGATGATATAGATATATAGATATATAGATATATAGATATATAAATACAATTTCACCACTGAGCAAGAGGTTGCTGAATTCACATACATCAAAAGGCTTCTGGCAATTTCAGAAAGCCTCAACAAACACAATGGATTTTTAAACATTACAATTGTTCATCGTGGGGCTGGATTAAGGCCAACTGATGCACTAAGCACAGCGGTAGCCCTCAGCCCTTCCATTGCTTAACTGACAAGATATTAAGACTCAGTAAGTGCAGAAGAACCAGTTTGTTGTAGTGGTTAAGGCACCAGGCTAAAAACTGGGACTTGGAGTTCTAGTCCTGCCTTAGGCATGAAGCCAGCTGGGTGACCTTGGGCTAATCACTCTGTCTTTCAGCCCTAGGAAGCAAGCAATGGCTAGCCACTTCTGAAATCTGGCTAAGAAAACTGCAGGGAGTTGTCCAGGCAGTTGCCAGGAGCCAATGCTGACTCAAAGGCACAAATATATTTAAGTGCTGAAAACTAAAGTTGAGTGTGGCAGTGAAAGAGTTAAGGGCATGATAACTAGGAGAAAAAAACTCTGTGGTGCCCCACTTCCTTTGGTACCCTAAAGACATGCTTATTTTGCTGAATAGTTAATCCAGAGCTGGTTAACTGATAAGGTACCAGTAACCTGTGTCACATAACCTGCATAACCAACAGTTTACCCCTCTCTTTCCCTTCCCCTCCTTCATCCCAGTTTAAATCCTACATCTGTCTAGCTACTCTATGCATTTGATGAAGTAAGCTGTGTCTTATACCTTCTAATAAAAATTGTTAGTCAGAAATGATGCTAGCAACATCCTTCTGATGTTCTGCCAGCAGGGTAGAGATTCAGCAAAGGGAAGGATAAGCTATGAAAGCTTTATAATAAAGATTCATTAATGACAACAATAGGTTTTGTGTTGTTCAGTTTTTGTTTGTTTTCTTATGGAGTTAACAATGCTTGTGCTTTTTTTTAATCCTCTTCACAAAATGCGGCAAAATACCCAAACCTGTCTATGGAGGCAAATCCAAGAGGAGGAATCTGCTGAGCTTTTGATAACAGATGGTTGCTGAAGTGTGAGCACTGTTCCCCAAAGTAATAAAGAGTGAAAATAATGGCACAAAAGGCTTTTTTTTTTTTTTTTGCTTCAGGAAGAAATCCAAGTCAACTATGCACTCTTATCAGTTGTAATAGGATTAGTTTGAACACAGAAGTTGTTGAAATTCCTGGAAGTACACGGTGATAACTTTCAGCCAGACTATTGCCTCCTTTTTTCTCTTACAAAAAAAGCATAAATATCCTGATTGGCAGTTTCATGTAATTTTGACACATCTTAATTGATTGTTTATGTGTCATCAAGTCGGTATCAACTCTTAGCAACCACATAGATAGATTTTCTCCACAATAGTCTGTCCTTAGCCTGGTCCCTCAGATCTTCCAATGGTGTGCTCATCACCACCGCAACTGAGTTTATCCACTTTGCTGCTGGTCTTCCTCTTCTTCTCTGTCCTTCCACTTTTCCCAGCATTAGAACCTTGACCAGAGAGCTGGGTCTTCACATAAAATTGAGCTTGATCATTTGTGACTTGAGTAAGATTCTGGATTGATTTGTTCAATGTTTCATTTGTTTGTTTTCTTGGCCATTCATGGTATTCAATCAATCCCTGTCCTATTTAAAAGTTCTGGGACACAGAAATTTGTTGGGATGCATTCAAAAACCAATGAATCTCCAAGTAAAAGCTTGAAGTAATGTATATACACAGGCTGCAATCCTATGTGCAGTTATGTTGGAAGAAGACCGATTGAGCAGAATAAGCCTGACTTCTAAATAAATAAGCACAGGATATACACAAGGTTTACATTTCCACATGAATAAAATTATTTTTGTTTCTCTACCAACCCTTTGGCTCAAAGTGGAAAAAGAGATTCCAAACTGCATCCTATGAAATCAGAGTAACTCCAGCTCACCCAAAGTTTTGGTAGATGAGTAAAATTTATCCTGGTGCTTCAAACCTCTGTGGCCAAACACACTGGAGTCACACAGTGACATTTATTTGCAAGTTATCCAGCCATAAAGTACAAGTGAAAAAAGACATGGATTGTATAATGCTAGCAAACCAATAAAAATGTTCTTCTACAATCTCTTAAAAAAAAAAAAATTCTAACAGCTTGGTCAATGGAAAAAATAAAGATGACCTCAAGCTGAGCTTGACTTCTGCAGACTGCATTCTTTTCTTAAAATTACTGAAGTGGTTTTCTTTTGCCTTCTTCAAACAGTTTTTTAACTTTCCTATTTAGCCTAAAACCCTGGAATTTCTCAGATGTTAGACAGTGTGTCAATCAATATTGATTCCCCAATATTGGAATGATTTATCCAAACCACATTGTTGGGGAAGAGAGCTGATGTTGCGATTCACACTTACAGTATTGTTGCAGAATATCTCCCTTATGAAGATGTTATATATACCTACAAAATGGATTTAAGTGTGTATATAGTTTGGATTTTTAAAGAGTATTTATTTATCCTGGCTCTAGAAAAGGACAGTCAGAAGTTGAAAAGCTCACTCTGATTGAATTGTAGGAGTTTTGCGGGGGGGGGAGAGACTCATTTCTGAAGAGAGTTTAATTTCTAAAGATTTAAAAGGAAAGAGTAAACTATCTTAATTAAATCTCTGTGTTGCTGAATACTTAGGTGTAACAAGCATACCTCAGGGAGACACATGGAGGTATCAGCTTTTTCAGTACTCGTAGTGAATATGCATTAGGAGGAGGTTTTAAGTTTGAACCACACTCCTACAGATATCCAGTAACAACATGGGGAAATTGTAAGAATACTATGAAAGACAATAATTGAGATAAATCAGAGATTCTAGAGATGAATTCACGCACAGGAATTTTCATGATGGGATCACAAAAAAGGCCTTTGGCACGTAGAAAAATATTGTGGAGCATTACGAGATAATAGTCCCAACCCCCCAGTAGGTTCTGCTACTAAAGGAACAAATTCCTGTTCCAAATGATATTCTGAAGAGAGAAGAACAATTAAAGCCATTGATGTGTGCGCAGAGGCAGGTTCACCGAGCGAGGTGTCTCTCAGTCTATTGTTCATGTAAAAATTATGTTCGTTGAATACTTTGCATATCATTACCTGAATGACAATATTTCTCATGAGCAATTCTATACAAATCCACCTTGTCCTCATCTTTTGTGATCTGGAGGTTACGTACACATTTGCCTATTAAAGACTCACCTCCAAGAGCCTAACCTGCCTCCCACCAGCTTCATGGGAAGAGAAATGATGGTAAAATATTCAGCCTAGTATGTATTCATTCAACTTGTTTCTAGTACCTGCTGAGCATCCTTGATCAACTCTTTCCCTTCTTTATAAAATGGGAAGGGCATTTGCCCCTTTTTGAAAAGCTCCAAACACTTATAGAGGAAAGATACTGCAAATGAGAGATACAAAACCAAGTCCAATCTCCAAGACTGTTTTATCTATCTCCTCCCATTTCCATTAAATTTGAGTCAGTTCCTCCAGAATTTGACTTTCTGATCTATAATAGTTATTTCATATTTAATTTCTCATCAGTTATACAGCAGGTAGATAGGTAGGTAGGTAGAAATTGTCCAACATATCTTGCTTCCTGGCCTGGTGCTTGATGCAGAGAACAGAGAAGGCCACAGCACCTTTTCCTTGAATTGGAAAAATCCACTATGCTGAAGTTCCATAAGGTATTATGGCTTCTTCCTCCTTCCCTTTTTATCCTAGAACACCTGTATTCTCCCTTCTGAGAACTCTTTCCACATTATTCCTCAGCCACCTTGGTTCATTGCCAATCAAGTGATTTGCATTTGGGTCAGACTTATGTAGCTTTTCCATCACATCATTATTCTTTCAGACCAATAATGTATGGGGGCAGCTGTCCAATCAATTGCTTCTCCATCTCTCAGAATTTTTCCCTGACAAAGCACATACCATTCCTAGTCAAAGGCAGGCTGTTCAGACTTAATATTGGACATGATTAATCCACCTACGGATGCATTTTTGCAAGAATATTACTCTTACGTATCCATTATTTTGCTTAATAGCAATAGCTATTTTAAAAACCCACCAGCTGAAAAATGAAATGTGCCTAGATCAGGACTATATGGGCCTTCTGATGTTCCTGAATAACATCTAGTATCCCTCATATTTGAACACGCTGACTGAGGCTACTGAGGATTGTGTTCAGAAACATTGCAAGGGCCACTGCTATTCCAGATTTGTGTGTGTGTGTGTGTGCGTGCGCGCGCCTCTGAATCAGTGTTGACTCCTGGCAACTGCCTGGACTAGTCCCTGCAGTTTTCTTGGCAAACTTTTTCAGAAGTGGTTTGCCATTGCCTGCTTCCTAGAGCTGAGAGAGAGTGACTGGCCCAAGGTCACCCAGCTGGCTTCGTGCCTAAGGTGGATCTAGAACTCATGGTCTCCCACTTTCTAGACCTGTGCCTTAACCACTACACCAAACTGGCTCACTAGTCCAGATATACTATTAAAATTCATATTATTACAATCAATTTGTATGTAAGGGCTTTAAAACTCACATAATAAAGATTCAATTTCCTATAGGACACTCTGAGCGTAATTGTGTATCAAGAACACAATAGACCCAGCCGCTCAGTCAGGATAATTCAGTAATGTTGATCAGGCTAGCTATAGACTGTGGTCCTTACATTAGGATCTTATTCCTAATTTTTGGTTTTTAAATGCAAGTAGATGCTGCTGTCTCATATCAGATGAAATAATAGTAATTTTTAAAACATCTAAATTATTTTCCAAAGAGAAAGTGACTGAAACATTCTCAGATTTATTCCAAACCCAATTCTCTTCCATGTAAACTAAGAACTTTATTTTGTTATTTATTTGTTACTTTTTATTTTATTTATTTATTTTGGTTTCTTCAAGTCAGTATTGACTCCTGGCAGCTTCCTGGACTAGTCCCTGCAGTTTTCTTGGCAAGATTTCGGAAGTGGTTTGCCACTGTGCCCTTCCCAGGACTGAGGGTGAGTGACTGGCCCAAGGTCATCTAGCCGGCTTTGTGCCTAAGGCGAGACTAGAACTTGCAGTCTCCTGGTTTCTAGTCTGGTGCCTTAATCAAACTGGCTCCTTTTTATTCTAATTAAGTGAAATTATATATAATCACCCAGAAATGGTAGCTTGTGAAGTCTGTGACTTCTCCAACTGAATATAACCTACCAACTATATCTTGTGGACTGCCAGTTATTTGACAATTCCTCCTGGTTTGTCTGCTTTTGTAGTACCAAATAGGTCACAGAAACATCATAGGACACAATGTATGTTAATAGATGTCAACCTAATCATTTCTTGTAAGAATATCACAATATATTAGAACATCACAGCATTTAACTAGGATTACTGAATATCAGGAATATTTCTAATTGATTCTGCCCCACCCCCCGTCACCTTGAATTTTATAGTCTTTTTATGTATATAGTCTTTTTATATAGTATGATTTTTTTTAGGTAATTTCATGTGAATATTTATATGTTTTACTGTTTTTGATGTTTGATTTTAATTGTGAGCTCCCCAGAATCACCCTCTTGGGGAGATGGGTGGCATATAAATTTAATTAATTAATTAATTAATTAATTAATTAATGTATAGTACACCCAAAAATGCTAATGCTTAATTTAAAAATACAAATGATCTTATAGCAATGTAAAAATAAGTTATGTAGTTATATATTTTAACTGCCAACACTTGTTTATAGGAGAGCATTGCTCTTTCACAGATAAGTCACCCTTTTCTATATCTCATAAGATGCAGATTTAAAAGTAATAGAGGCATTTGACTAAGTTTGGTATATAAGGGAAGAATGGCACCAGACTGAATTTAATCACTTTCAATTTTATGAGAGTGCTGGAGGCTAATAATGTGGTTGAAAAAGGTATCTGTAAATCTTGGGTTATCTTGGGTATTCTAATTTTTTCCCTAAAAATATTTATATATTAAATATACGGTCATTAAGAAAGTGCCATACCTCAGTAGAAAAGCAGATGCTTCTCTTCTTAAAGGTCAAAGCTTCAGTTCTGGTATCACTAGATAAAATACAGCAAATTTCTATGCATCTTTTCCAGCAATTTCTCCCAAAATGTTTTTGTACTTTGTCATGCACACTTTTTTCTAACATATGTTTTTTTTTTTTTTTCTGAATGCTTTTTTTCCCTGGAAAACTACCTCACAGAAATTGGAGGAAATGCACATTTTTTAAATGTAGCTATATTATAGTTTGTGCATGTGTTCAGAAATTGGACCTAGCTAAGGTTGCATTAAAATGTGCACTGAAGAGATTGCAATCCATAAGGACTTAAGTAGATGGATAGTCTGATCTGATACAAAGGAGCATATTACTATCTAGCCCCCTAACGCACCTTTCCTCAGTCTGGTTCACTGAAGATGTGCTTGACTGCAACTTCACACCCATCAACTTTTTCCAAACCCCACCCCAAGTCCCCTTTTTGACAAGAAAGCAAAGGAGAAGAGGAAAGCAATCTCCATATTTCATTTGGGGAAAAAAATGGGATGATATTCATGCTGACCTACTTTAACAGTACTCAAAAATTTATTGTATAGGATGTAACTGTCCACATTTCCTCACCACAGAAAATAATGAGAGATCCTGCACTAATATTTCAGTTATTGGCCAGTTTCCCTGTAACTGTGAGTTTCAATCATGTCCTTCCCTTTCTCCCCAAACTAAGAGTGGTTTCTTCTCAGCGGGTTAGTTTTATTCTCTCACTAGTTAGGACCTAATTAGTTACACAAGGGTGACTGTCTCTCTCCTCTCTGGGGTTAATTCTGTCCTGTGTTTTCTCATATTTTTATTTCATATAATTTTAAACTAAGAAGATCCTCCAATGGGGTGGGGGAGGAAGAACAACAAAACTAGCCTCAAGAAGCCTGGTCAGACCTGCTCTAATCCTGCTGCCAAGTGTTGGCTGGTGGAAGGTTTCCCCCCTGACTGGTGACATGCTGAAAGAGGCATGAGAAGCAAAGCCAGGGGGAAATTGGGGGGCGGGGCAGGGGGGAGAGAATCACCTATAATAAATGGCATGCTCAGAAACTGGCACCATTCAGCAGTGATCTGGAACAGAAGCAATAGAAGCAGGTGAGATTGGCAGAGGGGAGAACAAATGTTATGCCGAGACCGTTTCCTGTTGATCCAAAGAGTGGTTGATATCACTTTAACCCAGCAATTGGGAAAGATATTTTGCCTAAGAATCTGGAGAACCACAGTTCAAGGGAGAACATATTACATTATATACACTGGTTATAAAGCAGCTCCTTTTTCCATCCCACTGAAACTTTGGCTAGGCCTGAAACAATTACAGACATACACACACATATACATGCACACACATATATAAACACACATACACACATACACATTAAGAATTTTGATTGTAACAGTAAAATTTAATACAAACTAAACTTAAAGAAAGAGAAGAGAAAGGATAAAAAGTGCAATTCTGGGGCTTCCCTTGATATTTCACCTGAGAAGAACCTCCAAAATATGCATTTGAATTTCACTAGCAGTGGTGATACAGGTCCTTCCAGCCACATGTTGGAAAATGTATTCCTATCTCATTAACTAGGTTATTGCCCCATCACATTTTCAAAAAAGTGTTCATATTTACTGCCAATTTATCCTTCCCAAAGTCCTGGCATTTGTTCCTGGCCATTTTCATATGTTCATGTCTTAGAAAAGCTCCAGACATTGACCACTGCCCACCAGATACTTTAAACTTTTCATCCGCCCCACAAGCATGACCAATAATAAGGAACTAAGGAACTTTTAGTATATAACATCTGGATGGCACCATCTACCTATTCCAATTAAGATAATGTATGTTATGACATCATTAGGGGAATTCTTGAGAACATTCCTGCTCCATTTCTTTGAGATAGAACAACAGTCTATTCATATTTAGTATTATAAACAGTATTTGGGGAGAAAAATTGAGATGACCAGATATTAAGATACTATGTTAAGCAGACACTTATTTACTTTCCTAATATCTTGTAGGCATGGCAGAAATTTGAATCAAGACATCTTCAGTCCAGATCTGTATCACATATTATAGACGTGCCTTATTCCTAGTTCCCAAAGCCTTTGGTGCTATTCCTTAGAACCTTTTCCAATATTTCTACCAAACAGTCATTTTAAATCTGAATGGGAAAAATAGTAAATAATGAAGAGTAATTATATTAACTGCAATTGTATAATGGACTTTCAATTGGATTTTATTGAAATCCAATTTGGGTTTGTCATATCTTTATCCTAATTCTTCACTTTTTTTTTTCCAAGTAGAGCCTATAATGCTTAAAGTATCCCCCTCCTAAAAATTGCACATCTCTCCTTCAAAGCATATTGTCCTTCAGAGATGCTTAAGGTAAAGAAAAAAATAACAATTTGAAATGAAAAGCTCCCAGGCAATAATACTGGGCTTATAATCATATTCTTATAAGGATATCCTGATATGCATTTATATATTAGCAAATGCTTCCATCTGTGTTTTAGTTCTAATGAAATTAATTGACTTTGGATGAATAGCTTGTAAAACAGATTTATTTAGTGAACTTAAAGCAAAAATTTAAGCACTAAACCTCTGTGACTTCATACCCTGGACAATAGTGACAGATTTCCCAACCAGAATATGGTTTTCTCTTAGTAGTGAATAACTCAGCAATATAACAAGGTGTAGAACTATAGATGTACCATAAGGCATGGTTAGAATGTTATAAGTGCTGATCCTAATGCAAGATAGAATTATTAAATGAATCTAGATTTAACTAATGTCATGTATCATGCTTTCCTTTTTATAGTAAAATAATTATTGCTTTATCAAATAGAGTTCAGCTATTGTTCTGATTTGTTCTACAGTTCTTTTTCAGTTGTGCCTAAATTGCTTGAAAATGTTGTTTTGGCGAGAAGGTTAAATTGAATAAGTAATAGTATGATTTGAGCCACAGACTCACAATATGAGGCAAAAATGTTCCTCAAGAAGTTTATAAATTTCCCACGATGTAAGATATTGTTCCAGTTGTATGAGAAATTTATGTTTCTTGCTTGAGGAAAGACCCCCCCCACCAAAAAAGGATAAAAACTGTGACAAAACACAGATTAAAAACAATTGTGAAGTTGGAAAAAATATGTATGTACATACAGTGAACCACATGCTATATATCCCCAGGCCAGTAGCCTAGCTTAGTGTTCCTCAACCTTGGCAACTTTAAGATGCGTGGACTTCAATTCCCAGAATTCTGGGAGCTGAAGTCCACACATCTTAAAGTTGCCAAGGTTGCAGAACATTGGCCTAGCTAATTGCCTAAATGCTTGAGATAAAGAGTATATACGTGTGTATAAGGCAGTATTTCTGAATTAAACTGATAATAGTTTCTTTCTGAATTAAAATTGGAAGTGCACTTCTAAATTAAAATTGGGAACACATTTCACTCTTCCAGAAGAAAATATTTACTTCTGACTGTTCATAAGGGCCAAATTTGGAGGACCAAAAGGTTGGGCAAGACATTATTAAGGATTTGGCGATGCACTGAATACCTAGAGATGTAACATATAGTAATTAAAGTTTTTAGTTTCTTGTTATGAACTTGTCTAGAAGCTAAGTTCTGTAAAACAGGCCCTTCAGAAGACGTCCTGCTTTCAGAGACCCATTCTCCTGCATTGCTCCCTGGCTTTCCGTGGCTGCATTTGGGCATCATTCTCTCCATCATAAATGAATCAGTAAAGATATATATCTTTTTCCAGATAATAAATGTTTTTATTATTTACATTTTAATTTTCTTGTTAGTTTTCCCCTGCCATTTTAACTGGAAAGTGTTTTGGATGATTACAAGACAAGTCATAATAATTCAAATCAAGTAAATAAATATTTACTTTGTTATTCTGTTCTTGTGAGTAAAATAAACCTGTATCATTTGTTTTGGAACAAGAGACATGGAATGTTTTTGGTAGTGCCAGGCTGGCCGAGTCCTTTATCCAGCCATTTGTCTTGTAGATACGCAGGTGCTTGCCTGTTGACGTTTCTGAGATACCACCTGTCTAAACAGAGGGGCAGTCTTCTTGAACACAGAAGTCTTTGCTTATTTCTGCTGTATTTTGTTTCTTGAAAAACTCAGTAATCACCAATGATTGCTTGTTTGACATTTTCAAGCCATTCAGCTGATGAGGTTGGTTCCTCTTAGAAAATCCAAAATTTTGGATTAGGCAGAAGCTTCTAAATTAACTTTCTAAAATATATATATTTTTCTTCCTATCCAAGACCATGTGGCAGAAAAGACTGGGGAAGGCAGAGGGGTGAATAAACTGAAATCTGCAGGGAAAGTTACATTGTACCCTGATCCATGCAAGTGTCCTCATCCAGCCCAGTCTACAGTAGATGGGGGAGAACAGGCTCTGGCTCAATCCTGGAAGAGTGAATGGCTGTGGAGGTCCTTGGCTCTGGAGAAATAACTTTGGTTGGGGGTGCATTTCCCCAGAGTCATTTGGATGATTCTCAGACATGTCACAATATGAGCAGGTGGCAGCCATCTTTGCGCATGTTTGCCTTGTACAGCAATTGCACCCATTCCTGGACCAGGAGGACTTCTTCATGGTGACTCACACCTTAGTCACCTCCCATTTGGATCACTGTAATGCACTGTACATGGGGCTGCTCTTTAAGGGAGTCTGGAAGCTGCATCTGGTCCAGCATGCAGCAGTACAGGACGTTTTTGGCAATTCTCATTACGCTCATATAACACCACTGCTTGATAAGTTGTACTGGCTCCCACTGGGTGCAATTCAAAGTGCTAGTTATCACTTATGAAGCCTTACATGTGTCAGACTCTCCTATTATTTCTGCTCAGCCTGCCAGATCTAGCAAAGAGGGCATGCTCTGAATCCTCTCTATCAAACAATGTCATCTTGTTGGGCCCATGAGTCATGTCTACTAGTGGCAGTGCCTGCCCTGTGGAACAATATCCCCCTGGAGATCCGGATGGCCCTGACCCTGTTAGCCTTTTGTAAGGCTCTCAAGACCTGGCTGTTTCCCTAAGCATTTGGGCCAGGAGGTTAGGCAAGCTCTGATGCTGATGTGGTTTTTATGACTGGAATGTACTGTATACCTCAGGCATCATGGGTCATTGCTTATAGCATGTTCTTCACCTTTGTATGCTGCCTGTGGCTGACGTTTTAACCCTTGTATGCCACCCAGAATCACTGTTGTGAGATGGTAAATTATAACTTTATATATTTATATATCAATTATATATTTTATATAATTATACACACACACACACAATTATTTATACACACACACATGCACGCAAGCAAGCAAGCAAAATACATTATGGCCTAGCAAAGAAGCAAGCAACTTTTTTTTTTTTTTTAAGTCAAGGGCTGCATTACATTTTTAAATTATGACAGGTTTTGGACTCAGGAGTGGGAGGAGCTGTGGGTCAGTGATGCAGGTCGTTGTTTTGTGGTTTCTTTTTGCAAAGTTTTGATGCATCTATTTTCCACCCCACCAGAGCGAGAAATGGTATAGCTGAAAATGGAAGCTTTTGCTACCAATTTTGATATCCTAATCTGGGTGGTTCTAAAGCTCACAAAATGAGGACTAGGGTGACATGTGGATTTTGGGTTGCTAATCCCTCACTTATTGTGATGCACGAAGCCATCCACTAGTCCTTATATATTTAAGTGCAGAAAATAGTCTCTATATCTAAAAGTGTAACTGGACCATTTCCCCCAGAGAAATAGGCATAGTAAAGTTCTGTTGGTACGTAGAGCTTTTTAGTTTCATTTTTTTTTTTTCCTCATCGCACAGTACTTATCCCACACATTGTGCTCTTGTTGGCCCCAATACACATTCATCAGGGCTTATTTATTTAAGAACATTTACAGACTGTCCCAGTGTGACCAACTCTGGCTGATGAACCTGAACAAAACAATATCAAATTTCCCTGCAATTAACGCAGAAAAAAAATGTTTAAAAATCATAATTGTAATCAGAATAGCAATTGTAATGACAAAAAGAGAAAAGTGCATGTAATCACCCTAGGGCCTAAAGGCCTGGTGAAATGAAACCATGGTAAGGGCTTCCCTGAATACAAGGGATGGGAGGGGGTGATTGACCATCCAGGGAAGGTGTGTTCCATACTTCTTGGGCTATTACCCAGAAGGCCAGTTTTCTAGTCCAGGCGCCCTTGATTTCTCTTGGAGTGGAATCTGGAGCAGGCCCTCCCTTGATGTTCAGTCTGGACAGGCATCATCATACATGGTTATAAGAAAAAAATTCAGGACTTTGACAAATGACCTTCAGCAGAACCTACTGATTTTTTCCCCAGAGGTCACTCTCTAAATTCTATTTTCCCCTTACTTTAACTAAAACAATAGAATGTTGCTATGACAGAATAGATGAAGCCTAAAGAATGCTGTTCTTGATGCCAGTTTTCCGATTAGAACTGAAGAAAGTGTGGGTTTTTTACCTAACCAACAACATATTCTTTTCCTTTAAAGTCATGTAACTGGATGCTTTCTAGTCTGATCAGCTCTAATCTGAGAGAAGGCTGATTCAAATGGAATCAGCTCTTACAGTGTCATAAATCAGGATGTCTACCTTGGATTGGATAGTGGAGGAAAGTCAGTATAACCAAAATTCATTTGAGATATTACTTGTATCAAAACTCAAGGCAAAACAGAGAGAAGAAATGGTGTTTCACTGACACACATATGGATGGATTTGCTTTTGTTGTATAAATTCTGCCTTATGCATAGACAAAGAGAGCTCATCTGTTTGTTTGTACATTTCCTAGTTTAGATTCCATTTTTTTTAAAACTCTGGCATTTCATCAGCGAACACCCAAAGCATGAAGTACTGTTTTACTAAGCATATGTCAACGTGGTAATAAAAGATACAGAAAATCAGATTTAAGATTCTCCGAGAATATGGTTCAGTTTCCCTACTCGCTCTATGGAATTATAATAGCTCTGAAAGTCAGCTAGCTTAGCAACTGAGTGTAAGATGACTGCTCTCTTCACTAGAGATCTCTTGGCTCAATTTAAACATGTCATACTCTTAAGGAAAGGTATTTTCCTGGCATATTATGCCCCAGGGACCATTTTTATCTTCTTAAATATTAGGAACCTGATGCATGCAGAGCATCTGGTACCTTTCTTGAACTAAAATTATCCTCTGGAAATTTGCCTTCTAGATTCCAATGTCAGTTTGATTGTTCAATTCCTTGTAGTTTATATTAGATTTCTCATAGTGGCAAAAAAAAAAGGGGGGGGGTTCAGGAGATTTGATTATATCACAAGAGATTCTCCTAAAAATGGTTTCAGAACATCTTTTTTCAAATGTTTTTTAACATGCCCCTCTTTTCTGGATTTTAGATACTGTTTTTGCAAACAGGTCACAATTATATGCTAGAGGATAGTGAATCAGAAGTCACATTCACAAACACACTCCCACTCATGCACGCAGGCACACACACACACATATACCACACAGATCAGCCTACTAAATAGAAGCAGTAACAAATGTACCCTTAAAAAAGATGGCATGCAGTCCAAAGTCATAATCAGTAACCTGATACAAATAAATCACTGCAATTCTTCACTGGAAAGATAATGTAAATTTCAGGGAATTATTAGAACAAAGTAGTAAAGAGGGAAAGATTTTGGGTCATGCCTAGCTAGACTGCCATAGGGAATTTAGCTGTTCTCTCAACTGTATGCTTCTCCCACCCTCCAATTGCAAAATGAAAATGTGAACTATATGTGAACATATAATATTATATAATCATATATGTTATGTAATAATAGGTGGTTGCTGGGGCTAATTTTCTTGCTACGTTAGAGGCAGGCAACCAAATGCCCTTTGAGTGTTTTGGACTTCAACTCCTACCACTTCTTGTCATTGACTATGGGAGTTAAGGCTTTGCCTAGTTCTGAACTATACAGACCCACTTTCCTTTGATGACTGTTGCTATGAGGGTTGTATTTCTGTGCACAGTGATATGAAAATGAGCCTCACTCATTTTGGTGGCACTTACTTAAGGATAAATATATTCAGCCTGCATGATGTGTAATATCCAACAATAACTCCTCCTGACTATTTGTGCTTGCTCAAACTAAATCTCTCTAGCTTCACTAAGGTGTATATTCTTTACTCAGAGTATTGCAGTCTCTTAATTGATTAATCAGAGTAATTAACTTTTTTTTTCTTTTGCACACACTCCCATTTCCAAAAGGTTCACTGACTCTCCTTCATATATAGAAAAACAAAGAGCAAGAATGGTTAATGCTTAAACCTTGTAATTTAAAGAGTCCTTCCCCAACTTCCTTTTGATAAAGAGAATATTATTTTGTGGTGCAGTCAACCGAAAAAGAAAGGGCTTGAGACAGCTGTGTAATGGAGTCATTCACCAAAGGATGCAGTTTAATACTTAATGACATTTTCACAGAAAAGGCAGAAGAAAGCAATAGAAAGTCACAGCCTAGGACTGTGGCTCATTACCTGCTTAGTGCCCATCAATTTGTAACTAGTGCCAAATCGCATCAGCTCACCTTGACACATTTTAACCTTTATTTTTCAATTACTCCTTGTTTTGTCCATCTGGAGTCCAATATCCCCCTTGCTCTATTAGAAACAGAGATGCTTCTACCACAGCATACCTTTGGGAATTCTCTGATTTAACCAATTTAGGATTGGCTGGATTAATTAGACCAACATTTATAGCCACCGAGAGTACTCTGGCAAGTAAACTTACATGGCAAGTAAACTCTGCTTCTCTTCTCTGGATAAGCTGAAAACCTTCTGGGCAACTGACTCTCAAGAAGGAGAAGTGGAAATCATGATCATTATCACAGCAAAGAACAAGTATCCAATCCTGGTCTACAGCTTGGTGATGGAACCAATAGGGAATTCTAATCATCTGAGAGTTTTAGAATTTGCTACCATCTGGCTGCAAAAGCAAGGCGTTCCTCTCTGAAAGCTCCCTATGACAGTAGGCAGAAGAGATATATAGACTTTTCACCCACATGCTCCAAAAGGAAGGAAGGAAGGAAGGAAGGAAGGAAGGAAGGAAGGAAGGAAGGAAGGAAGGAAGGAAGGAAGGAAGGAAGGAAGGAAGGAAGATCTAAATATACAGAGAGACAGAGACTCTGTCTTTCTGTCTGTCTATCTTTCTACCTACCCACCTATCTTGGAAGCTCGTTTTTTGTCTTGATGGTCATTTACTGTTCAGTGACATTTCAAATTTCTATAGGCTTTGCTCTCCCAGCAGTCCTGTAAAGAGATGGTTATTTACTTTTTACTTAGAGCCTGACAGGGAGGGATTGACCCCGGGCCAAACAATGAAGTAAAACCAAAAAGCATTTCCCCAGATTTAAAAGCTGGATCACCCCTACCCATTTACCATCTGAATGGACCATCAAAGATGTATCACAAATGGAACATTCAACTAATATTTTATCTGTGTTTACGATGGGGTTCAGCTCACACATTCAAGCTTTTCAGGGAAATATATGTGCATGTGTCAATCAAGCACAAATGTAGAGAAATGGGTTGGTCATATGAAGGAGTGAACAGGACTTAAAAGGCCAAATTATTTTGTAAGTAAAGGGATTTAAAGAAAATGCTACGCTGAATTAAATCTTCTACCCTGTGCTTCATTAATCCACAACCCAAATCTTTTATTTTTCTTTCCTGTATATTGGCCATTCCAAGCAATCATATGTTACAAATAATAACTTCAGAAAAATCATAGACAATTGCTTCTGTTGGGCCATCTACTTCACTAGTTTTGAGTCTGACTGCCAACAGTTCTCCAGAATTTTAGACAGGAGTGTCACCCAGTCCTGCAAGAGAGGTTATGGATTGAACTGGGACTAAATATGTGTGAGGGTGTGGGTGTACACACACACACACACACACACACACACACACTTCTTTTATTACCAAACTACAATACCAGTGTGCTCTTGGTAAATTGCAGTCAGAATCTGTAATGCTAAGCAGTGCCACGCACAGCACTTTTGACAGAACAATTCTCAGCCTCCATTTGTCATGGAAAACAAGTAAAAATAAAACAGTACCAAGCATTCATGAATCTTCCCCCACTAACTCATCCTATCTAGCCTCACTTATTTCCCTTTGGCATGTTGGCCAGGCTGCCAGTACTTTTCATTTCCCTTCAGCTATTAAAGAGCAAAGTCACTGGTGCCTTACCCTGTGATCAAGGAAGAGTCTTCATCTTCTTAGCTGCATTTAAATGAGCCTTGCCCTACAGTGGGCAGGAAACCCACAGAAATTGGAATGGGCCATTGCAGTGTACTATCTCTGCCTGTTAGTCCTTTCTGAAAAAAGCCTGCACCATGAAGACACAGAAGCTTCAGACACACCAGGCAATCCTGAGCATCTTGGTGAGAGAAAATAACTTTAAAAAGCCACTATACAGACTTGCCTCTTTCATACTTAACCATCCAAGTCAAAATTGCCAAACTGCTGAATGATCTTTGGAAATTTTATTCCATGCTGGTCTTATTTCTCCCAGTCATCTTTTCTGATTGGCCTGGCATGTCTCCCCCCACCCCCACCCCAAAAAAAACACACACAAACTCCTAGTGAATACTATTGAGCGAAGAATAAGACTTAACACTGATCGGGATTTTTGCGGGCAGAGCATGGTGCTTACTCGCCTGCCACTTGCTCGCCTGCTGCCTGCAAAATGCCTATTAATGCACCATTAATCGCATTGATTTCTTCGCAAGCGATGCGCAGAAGAATCTTTTTCCGCCTCTCCTCCACCCTGCTAAGCGCGACAGCTGCCTCCTTCTGCCCGTTTTGCACTCAAATTCGACGCCTACCCCCCACCCCCCTCGCCCGCTTGTTTCTCGCTTGCTGTTCTCAAGTTCTGCCCGTCGATCAGCGCCCACCTTCTCCATCGCCAAGCGCAAGGCTGGCGTTCCCCTTCACGTAGTTTTCACAAGACGCTGCGATCGCACCGACTCGCTTACCTAGCTGGCTCGCCCGCGTTCCGGCATTCCTCTGGCGTGCATCTGCTCGTCCTCAAAGTTTCTCTTTCTCCCCGATCCCGAGGAGTTGAGAGAGAGAGAGAGAGAGAGAGAGAGAGAGAGAGAGAGAGAGAGAGAGAGAGGAGCTGGGCTGCAGCTGCTTGCGGTAGCCGCGGCCGCCTCGGAAGTGTAATTGACTAGCCCCGATTGGGATTTGGTTAATTACACAAGTTCTGTCTGAGGGGGTGGAGAGGGAAGGCCAATGCTAACAGGGATGACAAGGAGATGGAGAGAGGCGCTTCTTCTCTCCACGGGGATGGAGACGCTGCTGAAAGCAACCATGCAGCGTCCGCCTGAGCAAGGTGACTTGCTTTCCCTCGCTCCCAGCTGATGGCAGAAAAGGAGAAGGGAGGCAGACGGCCTTACACCGGTTTAGTTAATCCGGAACAATTCCTACCAGGCGGGTCTCTCAAAAATACTAGTGGGGGCGTTGGAAAACCAAGCATGCCCCACCCCCGAATACTAGATAAGGGTAATCAAACTGAAAGGGGGATGCGCAGAATTCAGCTCAACTCAGCTCAGCGGGGCTGTATGAAATAAGGATGTCTTGGCTAAGTCCAGGGAGAAGCTCCTTCTGATTCAGTATTGTTTGGCCAAGCAGGTCCCACCTATCTCGTAATCAGATGTAGCCTTTTAATCCGGATCATCCCTTGCATATTTCAGAAGAGTCTGATGTGCTGAGTATTACATTCACCTGCCTCGGAGTGATTGTGAGAATGGTGAGGCGAGCACTCAACAGGGAGAAAAAGTAAAGGGCCTTCTTCTATCTGGTAGTCAGTTTCTTTTTTTATAAGCCAGGAGGGCGTGCATGTGCTGGAAGAGAAAAACCTACCAGTCCCTCCTTAGCATGTTGGGTCACATACCAATAATATGAGACACCCATTCTCACCAAGCTTTGCATCTTCCTGTATAAACACAAAGAATTTTCCATTGGGGGAGGGGGGTGAGACCCAAGGAAGGGAACTCAGGTCTGGCAATGGCATCCTCTCTTTCCCCTTAGACTCAAGAAGGGACAGTAACTATAACCCCTGCGTTCTAGAACGCTCTTGCAAGAGCTCTGCTAACACCGAATTTTTAACAACAGCCCTATAAGATAGGTTAGTATGATCCCGAAGAAGATTGGAGATTTGCTAATGCCCTGGGGACAATTGGAAGAGGTGAAGTTGCCCTTTAGGTCACCCACCCCCCACGTGCCAACTTTCAGGTGGGCACCTAAACAAAATGTGGACATAGCAGAGCCATTCATCAGGAAGACCGGCCATCCACAGCAGCTCTTTGTCGGATGGTGCCTTCAGTGATCCTTCCTGCTCAGTTAGCAGGCTTGAAAAGACCCTTAGCTGGCAACCACAGCTCTGAAGTACAAGTATCTGTATATGTGCCTGCACGCCTTTAAACGTTTACACTTTTATCAAGTGTGCTCTCTGCTGTTTCGCTAGCCTTCGGGAGGACACGGATGTCAGGTCGATCAAGAATTTCACTTAAAGGAAGCTGAAAGTGAGAGCTTAAGGGAAAGGTAAGAAGCCGTGAGCTCCTGCAGAATGGCTCACGCCAGACAGCAAGGTCCTTGGCCTTCTGCAGAGCAGAAGGAAGTGAACTGATTCACCTCCCTCTCTCAAACCTTCACCTTCAAGGTCCGCTTAGGAACAAACACCCACAGTCAAATCCAGACTTCCTCAGTCTCATAAGCTGACTGGGGATTATGGGAGTAGTAGTTTAACATGTGCAGGGAACCAGGTTGGCGTGGGAAGGCTGCTTTAACCTCCCAGAAGCTTTGGGAAAGGAGGTGGAGTCCCTTCCTTGCTCCCTCCCTTGGTTTCCTTCCAGGACTTTAAGGTCTCACAAACTCTCCCCAGACCTAAGGAAAGTCTTCTCCCCATTTAAGATCAGAGGACTGACTTATGGCAACATCCCCTCAAAGTCATTGGTACCACACCTTTGAGACCTCCCACCACCTGCCAGGCCCTTCAATCCCGAGATTTCACCTGCCGCCCAACAGGGGCCAAACCAGAGCGCCAAAAAGCAAAATGTGTGCGAGAGCTCCTCTGATATCAAGGAGCATTCAGCAGCCGCAGCTTACAATTACCATGTGATGGTTTATGTGCATGTGTGTGAGAGAGAAAGGAGGCATTAGAAGCCTTCAGAAACCTAACTTATGGGACAAAGTTGATTCCCCCTCCCCCCCCCACCGCGAACGCCCACATTTTACCCAATGCTGCCAATTTGTCATGGCTGGGAGAAGAAAGGGTTAATGGGGGGAAATGATTTTCAGCACAAACTGATGTTCACCGTAAGGAGGAACTATCAGGGTTTGCCCTGGAACTCAGCAAAGGGTTTTGGGGGTTTTTTTGGTCTGATCACCCTTTCTCTGAAAGTCCTAGCTAAACCGGCAAGCAAGCGCCCAACGTTTGCTCGGGCATCGACTTCTTCCGAGCCGAGCTGCGTGCAAGCCGCTGCGCTGGGGCCAGGTACTCACCAGGTGGAATTTCAAGAGGCGAGATGTCCCGGAATCAAAAGGTTCCACGAGGCGAGCGAATATCCCATGATAGTTCCACAGCTTTGCAGGAGACTCCGAAGGGCGAGATTGGAAAGTGGTGGGCGGGCGCGCTGGGCCCCCGGCGGGACGGTAGCCGCCACCCTCCAGCGATTCCTCAGCGGCCGAGAGCCCTAGCTTTGACAAACCGCGCTCTACATATGTGTGTGTGCCTGTGTGCGCGCCCGGGCGCGTGCGCGTTACAGCGACAAAAGATATAGCCCACAAGCCTTCCTAAAGCGGGGAAGGAAATAATACGCGTAATAATAGTAGTAGTAATAACAACATCAACTAATATAAAGCGGATCAAGTCGCCGCAAAAAAGATGGCAGAAAAACCGATCTCGCAGATTTGCTCGGACGATCCCTTAAGGCAAAGCAGGTGGACGATCAAAAGACTCACTTGAGGAAACAGGCGAAATCGAAAGCTTGACACTTTGGAAAAAGAAAAAAGAAAGAAAGAAAACTAGCAGCCAAAAGAGCCAGCGGGGTGGACTTTGGTCTTGGAGACAAGGTGACACACGGAGAGAACTAGGCGAGGAGGCTGGACTCATACTGATAGATATAGCGGCGGAGGTGATTTAGGAAGCTGGGAACGGGGGAGGATCCAATAAGATTCGGCAGAAACGGAGGGGGGTTGCGTAGGCAGAGGGTAAACCTCTCTCTCTCTCTCTCTCTTTCCCGTCTTTGCACAACTCCTTTCATTCTCCCCTACCCACACCGACCCCTCCTTTCCAGGTTGCAAGAGAAGCGCTATATACTCTCCCTCCCCGTTTGCTTGCGCGTAGCCAAACGAAGACTGACTTTTCCCATCTCCAGGGAATGAAGGGACCTTGTTCCGTTTCGTCGCGCACACACGGACACGCACACACACACATCGGGCTCCGTCTTTTCTGATTGATTTTATTTTGCTCTTTACAACTTTACAAGATATGGGCTGTGTGAAGGAATTTCATGGACACCGGAGGAGGAAAAGATAAAGGCTGCTCCCGTCGCCGGCGGGAAGCCTTGGGTTTAGCAAAGCTGAAGGTAAGCGGAAGGGAACGGGAAGGCAGGTCGCAAACCTGCGGAATCAGGGAGAGGCGGTGGACCGCATCTGCCTTCTCCCTCTCCCGCTTGTTTCTCAGCGCGCACGTGACGTCTCGGCCCCGAAGCACGCGCAGCGCAGTCGCTCGCTACTCCCACCACGTGCGTCTTTGCTACGCGAATCTCCCCGGACCCTCGCTCGCTTCTACGGTAGGATTCCGCCCCGCTTACAGACCGCGCGTGGGCGCCCGGGCGTATGTACGCACGCCCCATATTATTATAGAAGCATCTAGCTGTATGTATGGGAGTGATGCAGAGCTCTGGGAAGGCAGACCAACAGCAAACAACCTGCTCTTTTCGCTCCCCGTGTCACAGCCGCCTCCCTGTGCCGCCCCGCCTTGCTTACTGTCTGGTGTCAAAGAAGGAAGGGGGCTGTCTCAGCTTCAATTCCTCCTCCCCATCCCGATTGTATGTCGGTTGACTCGGAACTGAAAGTCCCGCTTGTTCCACCAGGGTTTAGAAATGTAATTTGGGGGATCTTTCCTGTGGAGAGATTGAAAATGGGGAAGGTGGTGCAGTCCTGTTGAGCAGTGATTTTTCAAATGCTGAAAAGAAACAGCTCTCCTTTTCATTAGGCATCGCAAAGCTTTAGACACTGTGATTTCGCTCCCCCCCCCCCGTTTTATTTCTTTTTTTCTTGTAGCTTGGATGTGTCCAGATCCTTAAGGGAGTGAGAAGAAACTGACCATGAAGTTGTTGGAAAAAAGCCTTCATAGTGTAGAGGGGCCTCAGTCATGATGTACCTATTTTATTTTATCTTCCTTGTGATCTTTCTGCCTTGATTTGTGTGCTTCCACTCCCCCTGCAGAGGAGTGTACTTCCACACCCCATGCAGGGGCCCACTGCACACTTCACACTATTTAAATTTTTTCTTGTGCTCTAATGCATCTCTTATCTTCCTTGCCTATTGACTCGCTTTCTGCCTGCTACAGTTGGAGAATGCATAATTTTCAGCACACAAAGAAAGGAAGAAAATGACTCTGCAGATTCTTATTCTTTTCATCCAAGTCTGTCAGCTTCTTGGAAATTACCAGGGGATTCTCGTACAGACTCAAAGCCTGCTTCTGATGTAGCTTCCAAGACAAGAGCGTTCCACTTTTCAGCACATAATATTCCTTCATACCAGTGGGAGCCCATGAGAGCTACTCAAGTTCAATGCGATGCCCACATGAATATATTCAGAAGTGCAGTTTAAAATAAAAAGGCTAAAACAAGCAAAAGTGATGATCTTTAACATATTATAGCTTTACAGCCATTATTCTGATGATCTCCAGCTTATCTTATGGTTGGAAGGGGCCCTGGAGGTCTTGTAGTCCAGCCTCCTGCCCAGGCCAGACCATGCCAAAGAAACAGCTATCCAACCTTTGTTGAAAACCTCCAGTAATGGGGCACTACTCCAAGAGGCAGACTTCTCTACTGCTTGATAGCTCACAAGCTTAGGAAATACCTCCTTATTTCAAGTATGGATTTCTGTCTCTGAAGCTTCCACCTATTGGTTCTTGTTCTACCCTTGGGCACTTCAGAGAATAAATGCACACCATCTCCTCTGTGCCTGCTGTTCAAGTATTGGAAGATTGCTATTCATGTCTCCTTTAGCCATTTCTTCTTTAGGGTAAACATACCCAGTTGTCAAACCACTAGGTAGACCAGAGCAGAAATCAACTCCACAGGAAGGTTAAAACTAATTTTATTGAGATTGGCTACAATAACAGTCTTGCAAGTCTCCTCTTCCTCCTCCTCCTCCGAATTAGGGAGATGTCTGCCTGAGATGCTTCTGAATGTTATTTCACTGCTCTGGACTTAAAGCATGTTTCAGCCTGTCTTGCCTAGTTAACGGTTCCTGCATATTTCTGTCAAGGTTATCTTTCTTACTCTCTACACTGGTTCTTTAAACTATTCTTCATAGATTTAGCCTCCAAGTCCCTCACCATCTTTGCTGCTCTTGTCTGCACACTTTCCACTTCCTCAGCATCCTTCTTGAATTGTGGTGAGCAAATCTGGATACAACGTTCCAGGTGTGGTCTGACTAGTGCAGCAGAGAGAGGAATTTTCACTTCCCATGATCTTGTCATTAGACCTCTGTTGATGCAGTCTAAGATTCCGTTGGCTCTTTTGGCAGCTGCAACACACTGCTAACTCATGCTTAATCTGTGATCAACCAGGATATTCAGATCCTTTTTACAAGTACTACTGCTGAGCCGGGTACCACCTATCTTGTACCGGTGCATTTTTCCTTCCTAAGTGCAGAACCCTACATTTCTCACCATTGAACTGTGTTTTGTTGGAAAAGGCACAATGTTCAAGTTTATCAAGATGCTTTTCTACCTTGACCCTGCCTTTGAGATGTTAGCAACCATCGCTTAATGACGGTAATTGGGACGAGAATTTCCGTAGCTAAGTGATGCAGCTGTAAAGCATGATGTCACATGATCACCATTTGCGACCTCCTGCTGGCTTCCCCATTAACTTTGCTTGTAGGAAGCCAACAAAGTAGGTCACAAATTGTGATCACATGATTGCAGGGACACTGCAACCAATGTTAGTATGAGGATCAGTCATAAGTACCAGTTGTTCAGCACTGTCGTAAATTTGATAAGTGGGTGAATGAGTGATTATTAAACAAGGACCACCTAAACTGAATACAATCTCATTACACTTTCTATCAGTATATGGATGGATGGATGTGTCAACTATCAAATGCCACTAGATAAATATAACAAAAAAATCACTTAATATCTATCTATGATATACCAATATTGTGTTCTGTTAACAGTTAAAAATCAATGAATTAAATTTGCATAGGAGAATGTTGGTGTACAAGGTTTTTAGTTTTTTTGGTAAATGAATCTCAGCCTCAAAACCTTGTTTCTGAAATTATAAGTAACATATAGACAGTATCAGAGGCTAGGGGTTGGTGTCAGATGACTAAAGCAGCATTGTTTAGTCATAGTGCAAACTCTGTCCCTTTTGTACATGTATCACCTCTGGATAGCTTGGTTCTTTTTATGCAGATGTAAAGAGTAACATATAACATAGACATGTGGAGAGAGGGGTCTAACTGTCAAACTGGGTGATACATGATGTTCAGACATTCCCTCAAATGTACAAAACCTCACCCAATGTTTCTAAAATATATATAAGATCATATATGTATGTATGTATATATGAATGATTTCATGAATGTGATGTCAGTGACACAGATACACAAAATATCTTACCGTATGATCACCCCCAAGAAACTCATATTCTCCCCCTTCCTCTGGATCACCTCTAAATTCCTTTACTCCCTCTCTTTCTCTCAAACTTGTAATTGACCATACTCCAACACAAACCATTGTCTTATCATCCAACAGGTCTCTTTCACTTCTGAAGTGGTGGCACAGTATGGTCTGTGTGTGAGTTGTAAAGACTAGGCAGGGGAAAGAAGTAGTGCAAATGTATGGACAACTGGAGAAATATATTGGTGCAGTTTCATAACTCAGTATGGCTTTTGAAAAAAAACACATTTTAATCTTGCTTTTGGAAAAAAAGACCTTGGAAAACTAACACATAATCTTCAGCAAATAAAAACATCAAATATCTTTGTTGGATGAAACTAAGGCTGTAATCTAATTGTCTAACTAGAGAGGAAAAAAACCCAATAAACTCAATGTACTTCTAAGTAGACACAAGTACTGTTGCATTGTGAGATAACTTTTAGGTAAAAAAAATTAGTTTCCATTAGTTGGTCTGAACTACAGTTAATCTTGAGAGGGAGAAGGCTCTGAGGCAAAGCCTATTATATAAAGGGTATATGGCCATGTCATATCTTTTTTTTTTTTTTTTTCATTTTTCCAGGAAGAGAGAAAAAAGTGGAAGTGGCTTAGTTCAAAAATATGCCCATTAATTTTCATAAAGACAGTAGGCAAAAGTCCATGAGTCTAGTGCTGAAGTAGTGGATCCAAATAGGTGGCATGAAAAGTAAAAGTCATGATACAGGCAAGGATCAGTTCCAAGTAAGCACAGCAAGGGTGAGATTTGGGGGTTCAAGACACCTAACTTGTATTCCATGTTTTATATTTCCAGTGGCAGACCATTCCCCACCTCCAGATTCAGCTGGAACTCTTTAGATCTTGTCTATGGCAGCCATTCTTGAGGAGGTTGTTACTTCCAAGAAATTTAATCTTGCTGCTCCTTCACATAGTGTTGGCAGTGCTCCTTAAGAATCAAAAGAGAGGGGTTTCTTGAAGATCTGAAAAGGTAGAAGACATGGGATCCATTTCACCTCCCCTGATAGGGCTCAGATCTAGTTAAGAGACCGTGTTGTGGTGTAATTGCTTATATTCTTAAACACTGCTTCCTCTTCATCCTCTTTAGAGGAAGCTGGTAATCAGGACTGATTCTTTGTTTTTTAAAGTATGTTAAAGCTCTTCTAGAACTTACACTACAGTTTTTATAGGTTCCCACTTCAGTGGAGGCCCCAAAAAAGACATTGTGGTCAGTGTGCAGCATTAGGGTCAACATATTTCTAGCAAAGATGAACAATGTAACTCAGAAAGCTCATAGACAAGACATGTCCCATGCCATCTATTTCTCTACTTGCACATTCAGGTTGCTAGTCTAAGAAGGGCTGCATCATCTGCTTTTTCTACCCAGTTGTATCAGCTGCTAGAATCTTTTGAACAGTGTTTTAGTTCAGGGAAAAAATATTCAACTATTCCAGATGTTATGAGTGATCAGTTCCTAGATTGGTTTGCATTTGTACGTTTGTTCTTTGAGGATTTCAGCAATAAGCTGCAACCTATAAATAAGGCTCCACTGGAAAAGTAATATCTCTCAGTACGATCTCAAAAGCACTATTCTTCAGTGAAGTTGGTCATTCGTTTTTGAGAAATCAAAAGTAGAAATAAAATTAGGGTTCTACATTTATGAATGTGCCTGCTGAGCACAAATACACAGTTCTTACTTTTGTCATTTCAAGAGGAAATAGCTGCCTCTCCCTGCTAACTAGGAACTTCATTTGAGTAATTCTTGATGATCCAGAGGAAGTTGGAAGCATTTCAGAATTCTGTACTATAGAGAAAGCAGCAAAATTCATACCCTTATTTTTAAATCCCATATTTTAATTGATTTTAGCAATCCCAAAATGGGGGGGTTGGGGATTGGTAATGACTCACTCTAATGAATCGCAATTGAAGCAATGGAATAAAATACCTTGAGATTTTTACAAAATGTAAAATATGCATATGACATATACACATAGATCATAAAATGGATGTGTGTGTGTGTGGTGTGTCTGTGGATGGATGGACGGATGGATAGATATCAGAGAGCAGTTAATTGATTCTAAGTAGTAAACCCAATGCCAGCTCCTCAAAGAGTGTGATATGGCCTCCAGTCTTCAGGTCTAGAATGAAATTCTTTGCCCGCACAACTTTTTTTCAGAAAAACGCTATTCTGAAACCTAAGTCTCAATGATGTAATGAAAAATGCAACTGAAAAAAAGAATTGATTTGAAGAGAAAAAATGAGATTCTATCTACTGCTGCAAAAATGGTGTCATGCATCTGTCTTTATGCAGTCAAATGAAGTAAAATGTGTTTGTATTTTTATGGTCAGTTGTTATTTTTATCAACTGATGATTACTATTATTATTGTTCAGAATATTTGCTAACTTGAAGGATTTTGGTTTTAGGAAAATGGAGGAATGGAATGGAATGGAATTAAGATTTCAGACAAATTACTAAATGAGAGAACATTAATTCCTTGTTTTCCCAGATATTAGTGTCTCCTTGAAGGTCAATCTAAATATTACTCAAATAAGTAGCTGTTTGCAAAAAAAAAAAAAAAAAGGCAACTGTACATTTATTCTGTGTTGTCTATCCTAAGTTATCTCATGTTACTGTTCCAGCATCAGCAGCCAGTGATACAGAGAGCAGTGTGGGGTGGGGATGGAGGATGCAGAATAGCATGACATTACAATATGATCTCAGAAAAGGAAAGAGATTTCTTTAATTTTCCAAAATTATATTTTTACCCCAACTTTTCATCAGCCAGAGTTATGGATAATATTATAAAGCAACAAAGCTAAAGTTTTAAAAAAAACAGAGTAGGGTAAACTAGAGTTAAATTCATAGTCAACATCAGTTTCAGTTATATGCTTATGGGAAGCAACTTCCAATTTGACTATTATGAGTGTTCTGCTTTAAGTTTGCACAAACTGTCAGCTATACTTTGGATCACAGACTTTCCAGGAGTACACCATCCTTATCTACCAACAGAAAAGAAACAATTTGTGCCAAAAATAAAAAATAAAAACCCAAGACGGGAGAGTTAAAACTTGGATAAATAGGATAATACCAAGTCTGGGTATGTTTATCTTGGCAATTTGTTATCATGATTTTTCATGCCCGGGAGATCTTTGTCCATATAGACATATCCTGTGCCCTTTTCTGGATGCTTTAGCTTTTCTTCTTTTTATTTTTGCACTTAATTCTGCCCAGATGTAATAAAGTCTCAAGGTGATCTCTTTGCAGTCTGCTCATTGATAAATGAATGATAAATAATTGATGAAATAGTGACCAGTAGGAATGGCTTTCTAAATAATGTAATGTTGTTCTTAATGATGGATTTGGCATTGCATGAAAACACTTTCTTGAAGATATAATTAAAATTTATCAAAATCAGTGGAAAGAATTCATTGTGATCAATGGTTTGGATACCCCCACCCTCCATATACACATTTCCCCAAGATTATTTAACTTGCTCCAGAACAATAAACATATTAGCCCACTGCAGAAAAACCAACCATAAAAAGCTTACTTAGCAGCTGAACACAATTGAGGAATAATAGCAAAGGGACCTGGATGGGAACAAGAAAGTCTCTAGTTTAAAAACTAATTTAATTATGGATATTTAATGTTAAAATATATCATCCTCTCCCTTCTGCCATATATAAAATTTGAATAAAGACTAAACTCAGAGAAAAACAAATCTTGCAATCAGTGTTCTGTTATACATGAATGCAGATGAATGCAGGGTTAGGGGAGAGGACCTTTCAAGGGTTCAAGGGGAGATTTAACAAGGTTTCAGTTGTGTTCATGTGATCTTTATAATGCCATTATATAACCAGACCAAATTGGTTATGCAAAATTGTGATGCCATCCTATTTAGTACAGGTTCACTGATTGTTTGGGATCAGTCGTGATTGCTGATTGTTTAACTCTTAATGACTCATCTGAGTCAGAATGCGGGAGCAGTAGTCAAGGACTCTAAATAAATAAATGCAGGACAACTTTGGTGATGGCTTGGTGGGTTTTTTGGATTTCTCTTAATGTGGTCCTTGATTGGTAGATTCCCCTGCTGCTTTACCTTCCCGCCCGTGCCAAGAAAGGAATCAACAGTTGCTGTCTTTTCTGTGGGTGGGTTTTTAAGAACATGGTATTACCACTGAGATATTTTTCTTCCTGTTGGTACATTCACTGACAGGGTAGGAAAGAAAAGAAGGAAGGACAGGGGAGGAAAGGGAAGGAAGGAAGAAAGGAGCACCATTTTGCCGTTCTTCCTACTTCCGTAGAGAAAGGGGAAATTGGAAGAACCCTTGTCAGTTTCAACTAGTTAAAAAAAATGTGTCTTTTTTCACTATTCCATTGATGAATTTATGAAACAAAAACAGCATTTCATTACAGGTAATCCTCACCAACTGCTTGTTCAGTGACTGTTCAAAGTTACAACTGCACTGAAAAAGGTTTACAAGTGGTCCTCAAACTTGCAGCCACCACAACATCCCCACAATCACATGATAGCAATTCGGGCACTTGGCAACAAGCCTGGACTTATGACGGTCACAACATCCTGCAGTCATGTGATCACCACTTGCATGCTTCACAGCTGGCTTCTGGCAAGCAAAGTCAATGGGGAAGGTGGCAGGAAGTTGCAAGTTGCAGTCACATGATATCATGCTTAACAACCCGTGGTGATTCACTTAACTACCACAACCAGAACTAACTGCCATCATAAGTTGGGCGTGGTCATATAATGTTCCACTTTACGATCGTGTTGCTTAGTGATGGAGATCCTGGTCCCATTGGCAGTCAGTAAGTGAGAACCACCTGTATTCCACTGGTGAAACTGGGGGAAAAAAAAAAGTTCAACTGGTCCACCAGAAAAATAAAGGGGCCGTGGTGGTGGTGGAAACAGGTTCCTTAGTCAAACTGCTTCAGAAGGGTGTAGACAGCCCATTAGCCCAGGACAACCACATTTATTTTTCATTTAATGTCATTGTGATAAGGTTTTGAGAATAATGACTATCCCAGTAGCCTTTGATATCATTATTGTGCTTGCAGTAAAGGATTAGATGATTAAGAATTTTATAACAAAGAAAAATAACAGTTGAGATGTATGAGTAATTCAGAGAGAGAGAGAATCTCTCTGTTTTGGAAGAGGCAGAATCTTTGCAGACCAGCAATTCTGCTATTTTAGAGTTTTAATTTATATGCTGCCCAGTCACCTTCTGGGGGAGATGGGCAGCATATAAATTTAATAATAAAAAATTAAATTAAATTAAATAAATAAATAAATATTGATCTTAATCTGAAATTATGTCCAAGATTTTACAATAAAAGGAATCAATAGAAGAGAATATATATAGCTCAGGGTTGAAGTGTGGAGTTGTTGATGCTCTCTGAGCTTGGTTGTTTGATTGCAGACATTTCACCACCTGACTAGGTAACATCATCAGTGCTTGTGAGTGTGGGGTTTGCTCCCTATTTGTATACAGTAGCTTGCCCTGCCAGTGTTGGTGGGGGTATGGTTTTCTCCTTGGTAGCTCTTTGATTAGGGTATTACTTTCCACTTGATTGTTTGTCTGGTGTTAATCCTTATGTGGGCATGCTGCTGGAGGGGATGTGTTCTGGTCTTTTTGTTTCCTTCTTAGCTTTTTTATTGTCTCTTTTGAATGGTGTGTAAATGTGGTTTATCTGTATGTGTCTATTGATGGCTGATATGTCTGAGTGCCAACTTTCCAGGAATCCAAGGAATCTAGCATTTTTGGATTTAGCTTGGTCTAGGATGCTCACAGTTTCCCAGACAAACTCAACCATAGTTTCAGCTGGGAAACAAACAGACAAACAATCAAGCAGAAAACAACACCCTAATCAAGGAACTACCAAGGAGAAAACCACACTCCACCGACACTGGCATGGCAAGCTATTGTATATAAATAGGGAGCAAATCCCACACGTACTAGTACCAATGATATTACCTAGTCAGGTGGTGAAACGTCTGCAAGCAAACAACCAAGCTCAGAAAGCACCAAGGAATCCACAATAAAAGGAATAAAATGGCTTAATCCTGTATCTGTTATTCGTTTTTGTTTGGGAGAGGGGGAGTAGAATCTTTTATTTTTGCATTCCCAGAGTTTGTGTCATATGACATACAGTATTTAACATTGAAAGACTCTATATTAATTGCTGCTTCTCATCTTGGGATCTTATTTATTTATTTATTTATTTATTTATTTATTTATTTATTTTTAAGTCCCATATCTCTGTGGCTCTAAAAGCATCTCTACATTTTTCAGGATTTATTGCTCACATTTATTAAACTGGCATATGCAGCTGAATGGAATATTTTCACTGCAGGAGGTAAAGTACTATATAACCTAGGCATTTTACTATATGACAGCCTTTTGACCACCCTAAAGATGAAATTTGCTGATCAGTTTTTAAAAAATTCTTTGGAAAGATTCAAGCATAAATCTTTGTTGCCAAGGAATGGAATGTAAGCACTAGGACTATTCTTTTGATACCTTCCTTTCAAGGTCAACCTTAGATTTTTAGTCATTAAATTAAATTTCAGCAAAGAGTAGAATATAGAAAAAGAAAAAGAAAAAGAAAGAAAAAGTAAATAACAAAAGAGAAAATCAGAAAAGAAACACAAAAGAAAATAACTTCCAACTTTCTTTGGTATAGGTGCTGATATAAAATGAATTCACCTCTTTAGTATTTTAAAAAAGCTTACAAAATAAATTTCAAAATCAACAAAATATAAAAAGGGTCAATACAAAGTATTTCTATAGTTATAAAGTCAATGCTATATTTTATATAACCTCTTCTCTTTGTAAGTGTCTGTTTTTTAACAGTTAAATTTCGTGGGCCCCAAGCCCTTTCTTTGTGCCTCCATGGCTTCTTCTGAAAACTGGTGGAACTTGTCATCACCAGTTTGAACCTTCTCAGAATGAGGGGGGGGGGAACCCTTACCCTCTGTGCACCATTGCTGGGCCTACAATGTGGACCTCAGTCTTCCCAAAAATGTTAAATGCACCCCTGGCCATTAAAAAATTGCCCACCCCTGTTTTAAGTTATATCACATACAAAGTTGCCAGGCTTTATCAAGATAAGGATGATGGCCATCCGGCTCCTTCTCTGTACCTGTGACTAATTCATACCTGTGCTTCACTCCAGCACTTGTTGGTAACTTGGGGATAAGTCATCACAGCTCCAACACTGTATTCATCATGTTTACCAAGATCCATCAAGAGATCTGTGAAATTAGGACTACTGTGTCTGGGCTGCAAAATTCCAATTAACCACAAGGCGGTAGCAAAGCAACAAGATTTTTTCTGTATTTCTTTGCTGCTATCTAGCCGTCACTGATTTTTGCAAAACCTTGGAAATAATTCACCTTGGATGCTTAATGGGAATACAAAATGGGAATCCAAATATTGAAGCTCCCTCCAATGACAGAGGGAAAATCTGACCAATCCTTGGGCTCCCGAGAGATGCTTTCATCTTTATTACATTGTAGTACTACTAAATAAATTATTCTTTGTAATCCTCTAAAGAAATGCAATTCTTCAAACTTTTTTTTTCTTTTTATTTCACCTCTTGGCTTCCCCTAGAAACTGTCAACATCTTACCTTCAAGGCCACCTCAAACTAATTTTGGGTTTAATCATGGATATTTACATATTGGTTATCTACACTTTTAACTTGTATGAAGGTTGGTTTCACACAATGCATTTATCTTTAAACCTGGATTAACAAAGCTGATAACAGCCAACCACCATTTGGGCTAAACCCAAGCAAACAAATCACATTATGACTTAACATGACAATCTGGTTCATATAACATACAGTACTAAGACAATGGGGGTTGTTCCCCCCCCCCCCACGGTATCCAAACCTATTTCAACCTAGCCTATTAAATCACCATTCCCATTCCCCTTCTCCCTCCCACTTTGGGAGATGCAGATTCTGTTTTCTCTGTATGTCCCACTGGGTAAGGTTCCATCTATGCTAGCAGACATGGCTTCAGCTCTGTTCAACATCCTGTCCATCCAAGGTACCTATACATAAATATATAGAGATCAAAGGAGCATGAATGCCAAGCCTGCACATGTTATTCAGCTAGTTTAAGCATTGTTAGACAACTACCTTAATTTATTATGATTTTTAAAAATAGAAATTATGTTAAAAAGTTCTGGAAAAAAATATCACTGCTAATCATTCTGGAAAGGTTCCATTATTTATTTATTTATTTTGAAAAAAAAACTTTTATTTTTTTTTCTTTTTCAGTTAAGAGTTGAAGAAGATGAAGAGAAAGAAGCTATAAGGATAGTAGTTTTTTAATGAAGAAAATTTGACTTTTTTTTTTAAAGGGGAAGAATCGTGAAGAAGAAGGGATACAACATAGAATAAGCATAGAATGATTATATCAGAAATATAATATCGTGTCTGGAAAAAAGTCTATAAACAAAATGCCATTGTTCCAGAATAACATTTCATTTGGAATCATTCCAGATCTTCTCTCTTGATTTTATCCATGTGAGTTTTTGGTTTGGGAGTGGTGGTAGTTAATCTGTAAGAATAATGAACAAGAAAGAAAAAACTAGAAATAAACACCCTTCTCCTTCCACACCACTTGGGAGTTCTTTTTCTTACTGGTTGAGGATGAAAGTAATTTTTTCTTTGACATCCTTCTTTCCTTCCTTGAGAGAATGACAACACCAAAAGTCTAATGTGGAGTTTTAAGACAGAGTTTGCTACTAGAACAGGAATAAACACACAGACACTAATGAAACTCCACTAATATAGCATAATCCGTGGAACAAGCTGCTTGACATATACCATTGTCAAGTGCACAATTACTGTAAGTTGTTATTCAAGCATTCATCATTTGTCAGGTCCATTGAGGACAATGACATACGAAAACAAGAGTTGTGAACACGTTGGAGTAATATATGAAGCATAATGGCCTCCTAATTAGGCAGTTAATGTGTGTTGCTTAGAGCTTATATCTCAACATAATTTCAGCTGCTGATGTTAACTGCAGCACTTACACTTCCTGAAATTTTGCCAGTAGCTTCAGGAGGCTATAGATAAACTGAAGTTTCTCAGACATGTACAGCATGATAGCTACTACAAAGATTTCTGTTTAAGTGATTCAGATGCCATAGAAATGACAGGCCACAGAATTTCAGCTTAGTTGACATACATGCTAGCACCCTGGGCACTATTTTTGCACAAGGTGAAATAATTTTTGGAATAGTCCACAAACTGACTAAAGTACAAATCAAGAAAGTCTCCCCATACATTGGTGGTCAGCAAAATATTTTCACACGTAGACAATCTAGGAAGACATTTCTTAGGGGTTTTGTTGTCGTCGTCGTTTGGTGAGGTAGGATGGCAAAATACATTGCTATGTTTGGGTGGAAGGGACTCACCTTTACAGCAGATTGGATCCCATTTTTTATCCACTGTAATGCACTAGAAGTTTATTTGTTTCAGGACAATATGGAGAAAAATAGTGCAACCCAACAGGGAATTTTGAATAATTGCTCCTTGCAACACATATTCAGTTGGGATTTTTTGTAATATAAATAGCAACTCTTTCCTTATTAGCTATTCATCTTTTTCATAGAGCAGGTTCCAAAATTTCAAAGCCCAACTTTAAATTCAATTTAATGCGCTATTGTTTTTGAAAAAAAAGGACTTAGGACTGAAAAGCTTACTGTTTGAACCCCATAACTGGTATATTATTTCTGCTTTATGTTGATCTATTTTGACCAGTGACAAGTTTGGGAGCTCTCAGATTTGCCTAAGAATCTTTTTCATTGAAGAGATTGGAGACTAAACTGTGATCTTGTTATATAGCATATGTTCTGTGCCTGAGTTGTGGAGGTTTCCCCTGATTTGAGCTATCTTGATTTAACAATACATTCCTAGGCATCCTTAATGTGAAAACCTACATGTAGACCTACAGTTCTCTTACACTACCTCTCACATTTTGATCCCTGAATTAAAGTACAAGATGTAACAAAACAACAAAAAAGAATAATTCTGGCCAAACCCTTCACTTGGTTCATCCTGTTCTTCAGGGAATGGTGTCCTTGCAAAATAATATTCTTACAAGAATGCAGGCCTTAACAGAAAAGAAGATTGTCTCCCCCTAAAAATAATACCAATTCTATTTGAGTATTTAAAGAAAATGTGGATGATCTAATGGGCCTTTTGTTGGTGTTGGGATTCCAGGAGATACCAGATCTCCTCACTTTCTGGAGGCATCACTAGAGGTTATAAATATACAGCAGTGGTATGAATGATCAAATACTTAATGAATGTAATGATGATAATAGTCAAACATAAATGGGGCATTTGCTTCCTTGATATGAAAATCTATTCAATTAGTTCAATTAGAAGCAAAGCTGGGATGCTGGCACACAGGAAGGATGAATTTGCTAGTGAAGTTTGCCAAAGCTTCTGCTCTTTACAATAGATTGGGGAGTGTTTTCACTGCTCACATCAGCCATTTCAACAAAGAAGCCATTTTGAATTATGCCATTTCTTAATGTGTGCTTCAAATGGTAATTACTGTATCATCACCTGGAACATCTTGCAGCACCAGAATATTAAAGCAATTATACCTCTTGGATAGGTATAATTGTTTTGTTGCCTCTTGGATTCATCTTTTATTTCACAAAAGCATACTGACACTTTTAAAAGGAAAGTCAATCTCAATTAGGCATCCTTCTCAGTTCATCCACAATTAATGCAAGGTTTCTGTTTATGAAGATCAACTATGTCATTACTAATTGAAATCCCAGTGTTGCTCCGGTCGTTATCTCTTCATATCTGTCTTTCATGCAAATCAAGAGATAGTGATTGGCTACCTATTAGTGTGGGAACAAGATGGAGTGAACTTATACTTAAAAATGTAAATGGTTAGAAAGCAAATTAGATTAATATGTCCATTGTTCTGGTAAATGGACCTCAGAAGAAACCTCAATGTATTTGGTGACATTGGGGAGGCTTAACTAAAAGCTGTATGATTTTAGTCAATAGTAGATCATCATAATCATCACCATTTTTACATGACTCTTTAGTGAAGAATAGCAAAAAACATGAAGCTTTTGGTCTCAGAGGCAATAACCCGCCATGACTTTTATCAGATACCATGAAGGGGAGAAATGAATGCATTATCTGACCTTATTCAACTTCTGACCTCCCTATCTTCAGTGAATCTGGGTTTATGCAGGGTTACCAAAACTCTGTTCACGCATTCAAAAATAGGGATTAATTGCAATAAGTTCCACTACCACAGATGCCACTTAAACGATATTAGCATCCAAAGGGCATGTATGCATACATCACAATTCTCTGGGAAACAAAAGCCATTGCACATGCAACTTGAATGAAAGAGCTGCCACCCAAGCAAGAACAGTGACAACATGGAGGTTAAAACTCCACTAACATCCACACTATATCTGTGGATATTCTGAAGAGATTGCTGCTACTGTATGTGGGCCATGTTGGCTTGGGCAGGATTTCTCGAAAGAGCTTGGAAGGTGAGTGTGCTTGATTTCTGAATGCATTAATAGAATCTAATTTAATTGAGATTGTATCCATCTTGAGTTGAGTGCAGTTACAGACACATTGCCAGTCTGTCAATCCCCATTGTCTGTCCAGTCTTCAGATTAAGCAATAAGTCCGTGCCTCAATGACCCACCACCCACAACCTTAAAAGATTTGAAATTTATTTTGAAAGATATTTGGAAGGTGCTCTCTACCTTTCTATCTTTTTTTTTTTTTTTTGGTCACATAAAACAGAACAAACTGAATTGAACAATAACTTCCCTAAAATGTTTAAATCTTTTTTTAAAAAAAGCCTTTAAACAGGATGAAAGCTTAAAAGCAAAATTTCAAACAGCATTAAAAAAGATAAGTTGTGTTTTACTGTCCATTTTCTTCTTCTTTTAACCTTTATAATAGATGATGATCATGATAACGATGATGACAGTATCTCCTCCACTCTCAGCATTCAAGTTTATATTTACTCTGGAAAATAAAATTAAATGGAATAGTTTTCAAGAGCCATCAGACCTTAGCTTCTAATTAACACAAGGTGATCTTGGTGCAGTATTTTTTTTTCCCAGCTTCCTAAGAATATTATAAGGAAAGTGTTGAGATAGACACTTTTAATATTATACATTGTGGCAATTAATGGATAAGCCATCCTTAGTTGAGTTTCATGAGAACTATCACATCAGAATATGTGGGCATTTACTGTAACCCAAATTTTCTGGGAAATATTAATTGTACAGCTGCCATGTTAATCCTAGGTAGATTCATACATTGTGATTTTTGAGCAGCCCTTCAGTTCTGTAATATGTCTTTCCCTACAAGCCAAAAAACATGAATTAATTCAGCCAATCATGCCATTTATTTTAGCCAAAATCAAGGGCATCCTGTGGGTAAGAATTCAAAAATCAAGATGGTAATAAATCATCATCATCAGCAGCAGCAGCAGCAGCAGCAGCAGCAATAAGCTCAAAGTATCCTACTTCGGGCACATTATGTCAGGATTTTCTTTCTCATGGGAAAGGATTTATCCCGTTATCTTTACAACAATAACAAATAATATTTTGGCTACAGAGATCATGTGAGAAACACCTGTTATTGTGTGTTGTGTATTGTGCTATTTACTGCCACCTATTGGCGTGTGTATGCTAGTTACCCAGTGGGGGTGGCATAGAGCTATAATATAAGGAGAGGAAAATGTTCAGCCTCTCTGAGTAGTTGTTAGTTGTTTTAGTGTTAGCCACTATTTAGGTTTTATGGGCTATGTAGTTGTAACAAATTACCAAGTAGTGTACCTCTTCTCTAAGAGTTTGTAGCTAGAGATTTTGTTAAGTTTGTGTTGCTAATAAGTCTTGGATGCTACAATATAATGAGAAGATGTGTTTTTCTTTATATTTTGTATGATATTTACATTTTATGGAGTTTTTGCATTTTTATCAATAAATACCAGTTAGTATATATTTTCTGACTGGATTTCTTTGGGAAACAAGAAATGGACATTGAATTGTGTTTGCTTTCATGGCTAATATTTTCCTGGAGTTTTTGCTGCGCTCTGCACAAACAGAAGTGTTTGTGATTATCACTCTGCACGACACATTATGCAAAGATCCAGCTCTCTGGAAAAGGTTCTAATGCTGGGAAATGTGGAAGAAAAGAGAAGAGGATGACCAGCAGCAAGTTGGAAGGACTCATTTACAGTGGCAATGAGTGCACCGTTGGGAGACTTGAAAGACCAGGTTGGGGATAGATTATCATGAAGAAAACCTATCTATGTGGTCGCTGGGAGTCAAAAATGACTTGATGGCATATAATCAATCAATCAATCACTGATTGAATTCCACCCATTTTTTTATGTTTGTGTATCTACCCTTGGCCTCTTTTTGCCTGAAGAAAATTCATTCGCCAGAAAGACTGACTAAAAGATTGCTTGAACATTTCTTTTTTTATGTTCTCATAAATCCTGATCTTTGCTACTTTACCATCACCATTTATGGAGAACATTTTGCAATCTGGATTCCTTTTTCTGAAAAAAAGAATTTGAGAAAAAGTGCCTTCTACAAACTTAACTTAGAAATATTATATTGGGCTGAACTATGAAATCTTTGAGTTTTAACAGTTTTAGCATTCCTTCTTGACTCCACTCTTCATTTCCTATTAATTGACTCTTTACTTTTTAACATGCTGCTTTCAGACTTCCTGTATGGAAACTGCATAGATGTGTTAACTGTTGTCCTAATTGCATCTTGGTTGAGGAATTACCATTATTTTTTCTTAACCCTCTGAATATCTCTGCAGCATTATATTCCTTTTGTATGAAGAATAATGGGAAATGCCAGTTTATTTATTTCTTTATATATAAAACCTTTGAAATGTTTACCATCTGAAACAATTTGCTAATGACTGGAATCTCACTTTATTTCTGCTGCTTTACCACTATAGTTTGATTGCTTTTAAATCTTTTGTTTGGTTGGGAATTCAGTTTTCCAGCTACTTCTGCTGTTCTGGATTAAGGAACAGACACATTTCAGCCATTTTTAATCATTGTCATTTTTAATGAATAACTACCTAATATAGTTAAGCTTTCATTGAAAAATACAATTCTCACCTATAGCCTTCACTAATATTGTCATTGACTACCAGGGAACTGTTAAAAGTTGTCTGGGGGGAAAAAAAAAAAAAGAGGAGTTGACCATTCTAGTCCTAACACCAAAGCCCTGGTTGAATAATTTCTAAGAACATTGGGAAATGTGCCCTCTAAAACACAAAATTAAAGGTGAAAAAATAGTGTAAGCAACTCCCTAGAATCAACAACCTAGAAGGTGTGAGTACAGAGAAAGATGCATAGATACATAAATGTGCATCAAAAATTGCACAATAGCTTAATAATTACAACTTTTCCTGGCAAGAACATTCATTGATAGGTACAGGTGGACTTCTGCTTGGCATTCATAAAGTCCCATCAGACACAAAGGTGACACAACTCTAGCAAAGTCAGCAGATGGCTACTTTAATCTACAACTCCCCATTCTACAATTACTCTGCCTTAGTCTGACAGTGGATTCGATACTCACATGTAATTGGGTCACAGTGAATTTGATTTACTTTAATTTAGAATCCCATAGACTGAAGTCCTGGATTTTATGTTCCTGAGCTGTAACTGAAAAAGCCTACAATTGCTTTCAATTATTAGGATGAAATAGGAAATATATTACTACCATCACTTCATCTGACTTGTTTCTTCTTGGATCCTGCCACTCTCCTACCCCTGCCTACCTTATAAAGTTGGTAGGCCCCTATTTCTGTCCCATAGTAAATAGGAAAAAAATAAGTTACAGACTAAAGGCATAACTTCTTGTATTGTACTACATAAGTATTGCAAAGACAGCTGTTCCAGATGTCTTTTTAGATCACTTACAAATTGTAGTGAGATGCTTTTGTCCAGTTCTGATAAAAATAAAGGTACCTGGACAAATGGACCTCCTTTCTTATATATACCTCACTCTGGAAGAGTTATAACTCAGGAGCACAACATACACTTTGCAAACAAAGTCTCCCAAAGTTCATTATTGTATTTCCAAGTTTGTTTGAAAAAAAATTGTACCTGAAACTTTGGAGAGCTACTGCCAGATAATACATATAGTATTTTTTGGTAAGGACTGTTGCTGTGACTTGGTATAAAGCACTTCTAGTATTCTTGGACCACACTGGATTTAAGAGTAAATCATCTATATAGGAGTATCATCTCAATCTAATGAATGAAAAAGAGTTGCTGTTTCATTCTAATGTTTCCCAGTGCATTATTTAGTATATGTAGCACATGTGTGCAGAAATCTAGTTTTGAAGGACAAAATGTGATTTAAAGCTGATAAATGATCCCAGGAAAATACATGTTTTATGGCTTTTATGGCTTTTATTGTTGCTGTGGTTTTATTGTTATTGTGAGCCACCCAAAGTTGAGCTCTAAGATGAACTGCCATATAAATCTTTGAATGAATGAATGTTTGGTTTGAGATGTTTCTGATAGGGACTTACATAGGGGCTATTCACACTGAGGCTCAAAGCATTTCTCTTCAAAGCTGAATCTCTGCATAGATCTAATATCTAAGATGTAATATTCCCTCTTCTCTCCCTCTTCTCACGCTATTGTTGGTTTCTTGACTATTGTAAAAGTTCTAATATGCAACTGAAGCTGGTATGCATACACCTGGCCTCATCTCCAAAATTGATAGTCAGTGCTGCAGGGAAAAGTATAAATTTAGAAGGGATGGCTGAGCACAAAAACTTTGAAAAGCAATTCCATGGATGGTCGTTAATCACAAAGTTTCAGAAAAATAAACAGTATGTTGATCCCGAAGCTGAATATTTGCTGGCCGTACTCTGACCCTCAATTATGACCTTGCTCAGCTGATCTCATTTGGCATCTTAAAAACTGACTTATAAAAGGCCATTAATATGTGGACAGTGATAACCATGTCTCCAAACACTGCTGCTTCTGGCTGTTTTGCCATGTTATTTTGGCCTATTATTCTAGAAAAGACCTTTTTTATGAACCTGATGGAGAGATTAAGTGTTAAATTTAATAAACTCTTGGTCTTATTTTCTTTTCTTTTTCTATTGTGTTCTGCTTCAGGTCTCATCTGATTCAAAAGCAGACTTTTTTTTTTTAATTATTTACCAGTGGGCAGCCTTCCAGATATATAAATGTTCCCTCCTATATCATAGTAGATGATTTTAATTGATTGACAGGGTTAGGGCTAAATCATTTTGATGAATTCTGCTTTTTTATAATGTAAGTGGCTAGGGCAGACAAGAACATCTATTTAGGAAATTTTAGACAATAATATCCTAAGGAGAAGAACAATGCACTTTGGCAGGGCACTATAAACTACATCAGGAAAAATTCAAAATTTAAAAATAAGCAATTAAAAAGAAAACCCACAGAGATTCCCACATTGCTTCTGTTAATTGCTTCTGTCCCATCATTGAGTCTGTTTTTAGAACTGTCTTTTTTTTTTAATTGATTTGAGTTCTACAGTCCATTCACTTATAAGTTAAGAAAATAGTAAATCTGAGGACAAAAAGCAAGCGGGGAGGTGTACTGCCAAACACTGGCCAGGTACAAGACAAGTGGCTCTTTTAGTTCTTTTAGATCCAGAGACAATGAACACACCAGCAGGTGAGGAGATTTTAAACTTTATTGTTAACTCCAGCAAACAGATTTAAACAGGAATAGAAGAATATAAGATACAAAATTAGCAGATGGAATTAAACAGAAATACAAAAGCATAATATTAAAGCATACCAAGCAAGATGATAAAAACTCTTCCTCTACTGTCAGGAGCTCCCATGTGGTGACAGCGGAGAGACCCCAAGATGGCATAGATCACTGTTCCTCAACCTCGGCCACTTTAAGGTGTGTGGACTTCAACTCCCAGAATTCCCCAGCCAGCATGGCTGGCTGGGGAATTCTGGGAGTTTAAGTCCACACAGCTTAAAGTGGCCGAGGTTGAGCAACACTGGCTTAATTAACACAGCTCCTGGTACTAAGCCTGTGTCCGTGCTCAAAGACTTAAGGGACAATACCAGGGTCTTTATCAAAGTCTGGCACTGCAACTTCATGACTCAGTTTCCATGGCATCGAGGCTTTGAGACCTGACCTTGACCAGATAGTTCCCAGGGTCTAAGAATTATACAGATAAACTAGTGCTTAACCTAAAGAATCCTGAGAGTTTTCCCTTCTCCCTCCCTCCCTCCCTTGCTTCTAAGCAAATGTGAAAAACAAGCCAGCTAAACATTATTATGACTCAGAGTGAACTTCCTTAATATGTGCAGGAGAAATCAAAATGTGTCACCTGACTCCTCAAAATACAGTGTTCTTCCTCATTGCCACTACAGGAGGGATTAAAAAACAAACAAACTCTCAACGGCACAGAGGAAAATATTAAAACAACAACAAAATTTTCATCTATATCATCCTGGCACCCTCTAGATATTTTTGAATTACATTTCCTAGAGATCTTAGGAAGTGTGGCCATCAAGTCTGATTTCCCAAAGCAATTAAAAAAACAAACTGGGGAAGGCTGCATTATACAATCAACTGCTGGTTAAAAATAACAGAGGATGCTCCCAGTGATACTACATAAAGATGTGGCTAGTAGGCCTCACGATGACCCCTTGATCTTGACCACTGCAGTGATGCACCAACATGAGCTGGCCACTTGGCTTCTTTGCTAATAGGTCTCTACACATGCACAATGAAGAAGCCACTTTAGCATCCCAATCAAACTGGGATAGGTGCCCCCCAAAAATTGAATAGGAATGCTGCTTTGATTTGACTTATACTTCAAAGGAGTGTTTTGGCCTTTAAAGTACCATACATCCTAGTCGCTAAACCCTGGTCACTAACTTCATATTTTTTAGTTTGATCTAGTTACCGGTATTTTTTTTTCCCCAGGTTTCAGAGGGACAGTTACACAATGGGGTTTAGAATAGGAAAACTGAGTTTCAGTCTCAACCCAGCTAAATCATGAAGACTTCTTGGTGGCCTATTAATATAACTCTGTATAATTCTTTTTTTTTTTTTTCCATTGGGTGATTGTAAGAACAAGATGAAGGGCATCAGGCATGGTTATCATCTTGCATTCCTTGCAGAAAGCCTGAGATTGAAATGTGATAAGATTGGCCAACAGAAATTCCATGGGTGAAACCTTTCTTCACTCTCTGTCTCCATATTATAAAATCTATTAAATTCTGACGTAGCTTTAAAAATAATACTTTATTTTTATTGAAAAACTGATAGCCTTTTTTTGTAAATGCTATAGGCAATCTGTTTAATTTTATTAAGTTGGATTTTTCGTTATGAACAAACAGGTCCTCAAGATGACTAACAGTGGAGTAATCAAATTCAATCAAGAGTTGAAACCCCCCAAAAGCAGATAATCAAGAACTGAAATGCACTACATGCCCATGAATTGATTTTAGAGATAAAAACAAAGAAAACTGTTATAGCTCACTTCTTTTGCCAGAGATCGCTGGATGCTATGTAATGTCTGGTTGGCTTCTTCTAACAGAATGGGGATTTTCTTCTCTGTTCATCTGCAGCTCAGAATAATCTGTATCAGTCTTCGGTCCCCTTCTAAATTGGTATATTCTCACCTTATCAGACTATACTGCACCACCCAGGGGAAAGAGGGTTGACAAATACCTAAAGAATTATGGCTCAAGAACAGCTACATCTTTGCAGTCTTCCCAGGATGATGGGTTCTGTTTGGGAGGAATATCTCTCCCCCTCTCCTTCTCCCTTCATCTCTCAGACATAGTCTCTCCTTTTTTTTTTCTCCCCGGGGTAGTACAAGGAAAAGGACTGCAGAGTTTTGGTTGTCCCCTGCCAAACAATGGTTGGGATAGAATGACTTGGATTGTTTGCAGTTGGATCTAGTTCTACTTTTATTACAAAATGAGAAAAGATTTTTCCTTAATTGAAGGCAAAAAGGTCAAAGATGCAATCAAAAGGGTGTTTGAAAATATCTTAATTTTGTATGATCAATTTCATTCTTAGGCAGCATTAGAAGATTCCTGAAAAAAAAAAAAAAAGTACATTTAGGAATCTCTACAGTTCCTGGACACAAGTGACCCCTTGCATTTTTATATATGCTCATCCAGAGCCAAAACTGAGTTTATAGTAATAATTTTAAAATCAGGTGAAATCTCAAACATACGCCAAGCAAGAGACTAAGTACAGCACCATCTAAAAGGTTTCTTTGCTGTATGGCAGTGTTGTCCAAACTTGGCCACTTTAAGATGAGTGGACTTCAACTCCCAGAATTCCCCAGCCAGACATGCTGGCTGGGGAATTCTGGGAGTTGAAGTCCACTCATCTTAAAGTGGCCAAGTTTGGACAACACTGCTGTATGGCGTGGCAGCACCCACTCCCAATTGCTTTTAGTGGTAGAAGCAAACCACTGGATTTCAATCAATGTTTGGAAAGTTGTACTATTGGTAATTTGGAATACCCTCCAAATCTTCCCTTTGATAGACCATTCCTCTAACTGTATCCCTTTAAGTACAGCTTTTGCTACCTAGGAGATGAATTTGACAGGCAAATCGGAGCCATAACATCAGTCAATTAATGGGTTAACCCAGAGGTGTCCAGAAGATATGATGCCTTCATAAAATTACAAAAGCAGTATATGAACAAATAAGGGCCCTCTCTAAATGGACAGGAAATCATGGTAATAAATTAGTGTGCATGTCAGGATATTCTAGGATGGAGAAGTGACCAGTCAGTATTTTAAAAGACCATACAGGGAACAAAGTGCCTTTGTATATGCAACACAAGTAAAAATTAGCCATACATAGCAAAATCAATGAGAAATGGGCACACTGGGTTATGTATGTTCATAAGTAGTGTGACTATCCCTATACTGGTTTATTGCTGAATAAAATTTTCTCTTTACCTGTTGTCCTCCTCCACTCATTGGGTGTAGAGCTGTTAAACAGCATTTTCATACCATTCCAACACAAGCTGTGCCCCCTTTATATGCACATGAAGTGTAACAAAAGGGATGGAGTTTGTATCATGATGATACAATGCTGCTTTCATCATCCCCCCTTCCCCTCAGTTGCCTCTAAGTCACCAACTAACAGTAGAAGGAAACTTCTCTAGAACTAACAAGAAAACACTCAAAATCAAAGTCAGTGCTGAAGAAAAGCAATATATCAGTTGTTGACTTAAACTGGAATAAAAAATGGTCCTATCTACAAATGATCATGTGGACATTTAAACAAACACATTGATGCCCAAACAGGATAGAAAAATGGGAAACTGGGCAAAATCAAATTTTACAGTTTGGTCCATCACAGATTTCAGTGAGAACAAAACAGCCTGTCATGTATAGGCATCTGTTGTGGACCATCATGACTTCAGTATGACAAAACATGCATTATGACATCACAATGCAAGCACCACCCTTTCATCCATAGGTTGTGATGTTGCTCACAGGTTGGGTGAAAATTTATGTCACAGCACACACTTCATTAAAACCCCCCACAAACAGGTAGAGATGGGGAAAATGAAATAAGTCTTACAGAATCCATTGTTCTCTGCTTGGAAATTCATACAAAGAAGTGTAGCTCTAAAACAGCCTGGTCCTGGATTTAAGAGCTGATTGAGATTCCCTAAAGAATCTCCTCAGTAAACTCCCTACAATTTCCTATAGAATTTACTTCAATTAAGACTGCTGCCAAATCTTCTAGCAGCAGGAGCAAGTTCTAAGGTGTGATTTTCCTGGGGCATCCAATATCCCACCTTAATAAATTCTGTGAACATTTTACAGAATTTATTTGTATCACTAAGAAACAGCATAAGGTACGTGGGTATCACATGTGGGTATCACATGGGTACAATAATAAATTTAGACAACACCAAGGTATTGAACATAATATTATGAGTCTTCATGAGTCCTGTGGGTATGTCTCCTCACAGCTGGCATTCATCTTCTCTCACACCAACAGACCCAGCAGTCTCCTTAAAGATGCAGTACTAGAACACTTTTTTCCCTGCGCCTTCCAGTCAGTCTTGATTCCTGGTGACTACCTGGACTAGTCCCTACAGTTTTATTGGCAAGATTTTGGAAGTGGTTTGCCATTGCCTCCTTCCTAGGGCTGAGAGAGAGTGACTGGCCAAAGGTCACCCAGCTGGCTTTGTGCCTAAGCCCAGGCTAGAACTCACGGTCTCCTGGTTTCTAGCCTGGTGCCTAAATCACTACACCAAACTGGCTCTCTAGCATAGCACACATTTAAACATATGCTCTCCCTGCTTCCTCAGAAATTGCCCACAACAGCTGTCATCACTATGAGGCAGCTTTTTGGGGGTTTGGCTGTTTGATTTCTTCTTCTTCTTCTTCATGCCTCAGGTCTCCAATCCATCTCTCTCAGCCTTCAAATCTCAAACCTCCCCCTGATGATCTACCAGACAATTTCATCATCCATGAAGCTTCTGGCCTCTCTCTACCCATGTGCTGACTGACGTGCCAAGTAATTTCCTGAATCCATTGTATGCCTCATGTTGGCCCTCTCCCCTTATTTGCATCAACTGAGCAAAGTGCTACAAGGAAAAAGCCTTGTGCTTTTTCCCTTTGCCCCTTGCTTAATCACAAGTAGTATTTCTGCCAGTAAACAGAGAGGGGGATTCACCAGTCTGCTAATTCCTAACACACCCTCCCTTTCCCGAATCACACCAAAACCTGGGATCTTTTATGTATTTCTGAGCTAACTTCTTGCCCATTCACAAATTACCTTTTTCCCCTCCATTCTATTCCCCACACCCACTACCTAACTTTCCTGGCTTGCACCAGCTTTTTAATTCCTTTGGTTATTCTCAAACTCTCTTGCTGGGCTGCAAGCATATAGTATGTTTGGGAAGATGCATCTCAATGAAGCACATATTTCTTAAAAAGCTGTATTAAAAGCACCAACACATATTAGAGAAAATTGCACACATTAGGGAACATTACAAATGAGAACAAATGCAAATTTGAAAGTTGGGAACAAAGACCAACAGTAGATTTAACTGATATGTACTTCCTATCTGTGCTCCAATGGTGGCACCAAACCCATTTGTGGCCTTGCTGCACTTCCATTCCTCTTTATTTAGAAAATGTGTATCACAGCATTTCATTATAATTAAAATGTTTAGGGAGGCAATACAGCACATGAGTCTGAATTACCATCAAGAACAGCTGGCTTAATACCTGTTTTGGTAACTGCCAGAGTAACATTCTAGCTACATGTCAGGATATTTAAGCATCTCTTCTTGCAAAAGAAATATAGATTGGGCATCTGCCTATGACAGCCCAGAGCACACCCAACATCATCTGGTTTGTCTAAAGTGAGAGGATGAATTGTAATGGGGGAGCGAGGTGTCCCCAGGTACTTGCCATGTTGTCAGAATGACAAAAGCTGTTGTCGGGCCATACATTCCCTCCACGTGGGGTATGTAATACAGCTAGAAAAAGGGAAGGGCTTGCATTGCAACAGTGTGATGCTGCTGATGTCAGTCTGACCCTCCCCTTTCCTCTCTTCCCCTTCCCAAATACTGCTGGGATGGGTGGAATATTGACTAAACATGGCTGGTATTTTTGGAGCTAAAAAAAGGAGGAAGCAATATTTCATTTCATTTCACTGTTTGCAGTAGCAGCTCAATCACATCTCACTGAAAATAAGGAAGAGGGTGGCACCTCAACATTCGAGATTCAGACCAAGATGCAAAGAAGATAAAGAAGATTCCCTGTGAAAGGAAATGGATTAAGTGTATCTCAGAGATAAATTTTGGCTGTAATATTTAGGGAAGGATTTTTTTCTCCTCAATATGTGATATGATGACATCACAGTTTGACTTTCTCCATTCTTTCTCCTCTTCTTGGGCTGCCACCTGGGAAAGTTGCCATAGTGTGGAAACTCAGTTTATAATGACAGGTTAGACATGTTTTTTTCCCCATTAATAACATACATGTAAACATGTTAAACCATCATAGTTGTGGAGATTTTTAATGGGGTCACATTGTGTAGCAAGGCAGGGTCCATCTCTTCTCCTCTTGACCTGGTCCACCTGAATGATGGTTTTAAGTGGGTTTGTCCAATGAAATTGAATAATGAGAAATTCAGGACAAACAAAACAGGGTACTCATAGCATGGTTGACATGATTTAACTACTAGGATTGAGGGCTATATATTATCCTCAATATCAGAGACAGATGAATGGGAGAAAGATGAGCAAGAGGGTGACATCATCTTCATGACATGCTTATTGGATTTCCCTAGGCATCTCTTTGGCTTTTGTGGTAAGAAAATACTGGTTTGTTGGTTTGTTTATTTATTTATTTATCATATTTATATAGCCGCCCATCTCACACAAGGTGACCCTGGGCGGCATGCAACAATTAAAAAGAATGCATAAAAACAATTTCAAATTTTAAAAACTGTAAAAATAAATAACTAAATCCTTGGTCCTATCCTATATAAATTTTATATTCTTATTCATGAAAAGCTGTAAATACTTTCAGTTCAACGCTTCCTTCCCTGTCTTTCTTTTCTGATATGGTAAAATATAGATTCATTTAGTTATTCCAAGTGCATATTGTTTTTGACCACTGAGTAAACTATGAAAAGTTATTACATCCTGAAATAGAGAACAGCATGAAGTCCTTTCCATATTATTATTTTTTTCCTTTTGTCCTTGTATCTGTCATTTATATGCCTTAGTTCTGTTATAACAAAGTATGCTTATTGATAGGTGATTAGATGTTATCTCCATGGCTACTTTACATTGTCTATACGACCTTGTCATGTACATCTTACCCATGTTGCATGCAAATGATATCTGTCCTAATTACTAATGCACATCACCCTTATTTTCCATTACTAATGTTAACAATCAATAATCAGACAACATTGACTTATAATATGCAAGAGCTTCCTGCATCCTGTCTAAAGGTGTCATTGAAACATTGGTCTCAACAGTCAGGGTCTGCTTCATTAAGTACAAGGATTCATATATTATATTGTTTTCCAACACATGTGCTTTTAGCACCTACTTTCAGGAACATCATGTTCCTAACACAAAACATGTCTTTTGTGACAGTTTCTTCTACTTCTGTTAGTGTTATGGTATTATCAACTAGAACAAAAGTAGGCCACCTTTTTGGACCCATGGATACATTTGGAATTTTGCAAAAGAAAAACTGATACATTTGAATTTTAACAAATTGGCTGCTATGATGAGCTTGACTATTCACAAACACTATTTATGGTTAGGTAAATATTGAGTCATGGGGAAATACCAGGATGATATAAGAGAGTTCAGAGAGTTCAGTCCAAATATCCATTCAGTCATAAGTTCATTGTGAGAATTTGACCCGTTCACTTTTTCTCAACCTAACCTTCCATAATTGCTCTGAGAATACTTTCAAAATGGAGGAAATACGTATGTACATTGCTCTGAGGTTCTTGAAGGCCATGACAGTCCACCCATGATTTCAGGACCTAGTTCTTGAATTTAAGGTTTATCTCCTTAGCAGCTGAATAATTCACTGTACCACACTTTGCATGCAGGAAAAAAAAAAAAAAAACAACCCTCACTTCTTGGCTACAAGTTGGAACTGACAACAATGAGTGAGACAATCAATGGTTTGAATTGCTGTAGGGCAGCTTCATGTCATCTGAGCTATGAGAAACTGCAAAGAAGCACAGCATGAGAACATGGTAGAGATATTGTCAACTTAATGATTAATTCAGTGCAGACTGACTTTCATTGATAGAGTGTAGAATTAAGGATGTACTTCTAAATGCTCCAGTGTTGGCAGGTACATGTCATGAGTAAATACTGATGTTTATTGGGTAAAAACCGAATTAGCATTCTTCATTTTTAGGTTGGGATGATACCAATTCTTCCTGACCTTAAGAAATTCATATCTGTTTCATTTATTTATTACACACATTTAGCTCCTGACCCATCCAGATACTCTGTTGACTCACAGTGGATAACTCATAAAATCATAGTCCAAAACAATTCATTAAAACACCACAATGAACCTGTTATTCATGTAGCTAAAATTGAATTAACATTATGGTCATAACACCAAATATAACATAATAGCCCAAATAAAATAAAAATAACTGCAGCCTCACAAGTGTCTCAAAACCATGCTTATACATTATTCTTTGCATCCTGAAGTATCTTTTATCCTCCCATGCCTTGATTATCTTTTCAAGCACAAGATAATTTTGTTCAACAGCAGGAATGTGAAGATAGAGGATTTTATAGATTTTGAGACTTAACTACTGATAGAAACTTCATTACTACTAAACATATATTGCACTTCTGATTGGTCAGAAGTTCCAGCTTGGTTTCAAAAGAGCTAAATTCCATCATAAACTATCTAGATTTCAACAAGTATATGACTGTTAAAAACATTTGAAGAATGATGTAAATCTGCTTCGTTTAAAAAGCCAGGGAATCTTGCCAAGATTATATAAAACTGTTATATTGAAAACAAGTTTGATTTAAAGCCTTAAAACTCAGAGATTATTTGAGGTTTGAACTCAATGAATCATATTAAAACTCTCTGGGGTGCATAATTCCCTTTAGATCTATTTCTAAAAGTCATCAAGAATTGACTATGAAGACAATCCATGGGTGGAACTGTACTCCGCTAAATTTACATTATATAAATAGTAACCTTTCTAGATTGTTGGAACAGATTAGTAATTTTAGTAGCAATGCCCATTTTTTTTTTTTTTTTTTTTTGGTAACAATTATTTGAAGAAATTGAGAAAATCACCCAACAGTCTCTCACAATGAAATCTCTACTGGATTATTCTCCATATTTTCCAGGGCATATAAATTGATGCCAGCCAGTACTGTGAATACTGTATATTTTTTTTATGAAATTGTAAGTATTTAATATGAATAACAAGTATAAACTACTACAATACACAAATGTATGAAAAGGGGAAGGCTGGAATTCATAGTAAGGAGAGGAAAAATATAAGGAGGCAAGCATAATTCTATAAGGGCTTCTCAAAAGAAGTGTTTTAACCCATCAAATCAAGCTTTTGAACAGAGTAAATAAATTCAGACAGAACAGAATGATAAAATTGCTGTTGAAACCACCTGGGAACTCAACCTAGCTTGAAATCTTTTGCTTCTTTCTTCAGTGGCTTGCTATGACTTCCTTAAGCTAAAGTAACAACACACACACACACACTCAGATATAAATTCTTACACACACGCTTGATTATGCAATGAAGAAACACCCTACCCACCCCAAAATGATTGCATTTACAGATTCTTAAGGCAAAAACACCATGAGGTTTATGAGGATTCCAAGTCAGTATCCCAGTGCTAAACACTGTATTTTTAACTGCTATTGGTGCAGCATCTTTCTGAATTCTATTAAGTACCTACAGTCTAAGGAATTTTTTACCCATGCATCTAAGAAGTTATCAATGCCATCCAATATTCATGCTAGCTCTTATATATAGGCATGAGATTTAGGGTTATTCGAGCACGCTTAAGCAACATTGCATTATTGGTAGCATTATTTAAAGGATGCAACATTATGGTGCACAGAGAAGGTAAATATGAAGTTGGCAACTTAAAAAAAAATTCTTAAGGAAGGAGCTCTATTGGATGTCCACCTTAAAACATGTTTTCGTTTTGGCTTTAGTGAGAAAGTTGCACAGTATATGATGGAACCATTCACACATATTCAGTTTCCCTTTTGCCTTTACTTTTGTGCATAATTTACATATTGCATTTCCTTAAGTTGTAATAATATGTACCTGTAATGATCTTGATGCAAACAACAATAGTATATTGTATGCTTTATGGTTGGGGGACAGTGCTTTGAATGTATAGGCTATTGCCTAAAACTCCTGTAATTACAGTGGAACTGTCCCCCCCCCCCCATTTCTTTGAAACATAAACTGCTTTATCAGCTTGTGTGTAGGCATTTATGTTTTATTGTGTAAGTTGTTATTTTAGCTTAAAGAAGTCATAACCAGGTACTGAAGAAGGAATAAGAAGTTTTTGGCTTGGCTGGAGTTCCCAGATTATTTTTTATGGGAACTTTAAAGTTCTGTTCTGTTTGATTTCAATTACCATGGACCAGATGTTCATGGACTTGATTTCATATCCATGTATATGGACTTAATGGACTTCTTTCTGGAAAGGCACAAGAGAAATCCCTCACTAGTTTGCATCTATATTTTGTGTTTTTTTCCTATGAATTCTAGTCTTCGTTCTTTGTATACCTGTGCATTTGAGTGATTTATATTTGTTAGGTCATATTACATACTGAAGTTTCATAATAATGTGTGGACTGATACTTCACTCTTGATCTTCTGACTGATACTGGATTTGTGGATCAGAGATCAATATACTTGTTTTTGATGTTAATTATTGCAATGTATGAAATTGGTTCAATTCCTGTTGTTAGCTGTTAAGGTTTGCTATTGCAAAACAGTGGAAAACCAAAAAGTATCTTTCATTGGATTAAATATGTTTAAAAGTGCAGGAGAATACTCTCCAATGAAAGATAAATTTCATTAAATCTCTTTACTATTTATTAATGATTTTTTTCTAAGCTGTCTGTATAAACGTAAGGGTATTTTTCCTTAAATTCACATGTTTAATTTAATTTTTTTCCTATTCATGTTTTTTTTTTAAAAAAACTCTTCCTCTCTCTGTGTGTATATATGTGTGTTTGTGTAGGCAGAAATGTTTAACCAGGACTCCAAAGAATCTAGTGGCTTCATTAACACAATATGCTAAACTTGATTAGTTTTAACCTTGTTAGTCTTTGTATGGCTTAGTATGTTAGGTGAGCTGAGCTTCTGTTAGTAATTTATAGTTCACTGCATCATAGGAATTCAGAAAATAGATTAATTCAGAAGCCAAAGGAAGCATCCTGTACAAAAATGTTGGCAGTCTCCAGGGGTGCAGGAGGAGCTAGACTATGATCTGGAGTCCCAAGTACTTCTGCATGAAGGCTGGAATTCCCCCAACACATCTGATCTTGAGTAAATTCTCAAACTATTTCCAACACAGTCAGACTCTACGATTCCAGAGGATAATATTTATAATATGTGATATATGATGTTTATATATTCATTTATATTTTGAAACTCGTTGGTATCTATCCCATAGCAAGGAAAGATGGGACTAAAAAAAAAAATTCTCTGCCTTGCAGTTTTCTACTACAAAAGTACTAGGCTGTTGCAACATGTGATTCAAGTGGTATAAATATGAATTATACAATCCTTTGCTAGAACTTCAAAGCGCCTGGTCATATAGGATTAGTCTTTTTTTTTTAAAAAAAAAACTAATTTACATTATAAAAACATTTGCTTTAAATATTGACATTATACTGATAAGCCTCAGAGCATTTCATTTTTTGTTTCCTGCTTGTGTGTGTGTCGCCCCCCACCCCAAACCCTAGAAGTGTCTGATAAAGGACTGATGATAAAATGTTTTGAAAACCTTTTGCAGTCTATGATTGCCAAAGGCAGGCTTTGAAAGGAAATGTCTATATTTTTAGATCATTTCATATAAACTCATAAAAAAAGAATCCTTTAAATGCACTTCTCTTTTTCAGACTTTGTATATTCTTGCCAAGGTCACACTGAAGATCTTTAGTTTCTTTTCTCCATGCATAATGCATACATAAAGTGTGAGTGAGTAGACATATATGTATACCAACACCAGATGTATACATGTAAACACATAAGCAGGTCACACAGAACTGAACATAGTGTCTGAATAAAATCTTCTAACATGAAAAAAAAAACCTCTCTGTAAAACATAAAATTGAACTGTACATAAGATTATAAGAAAAAGAATGTAGAGCCTAATATATTGCTGGAGATAGCCATCTATCCATCCATCCATCCATCCATCCATCCATCCATCCATCCATCCATCCCAGAACTTTACTACTAGCAATCAAGTTCTGAATTAATAGATAATCTAAGAATATGTTTGTAGACCATATTGGCATCTATTATTCTCCTATGCAATGTCAGTGGAGTACAGGCAGGGAGAGATGAAGGTGCCACATTGCCAATGATTGAATCATCTGTGATGGATGAAAAGGTCATTACATCTCCTGTTGGCTTTCCCCCCAATACTTTGCCAGCACAGAGTACCATGACAGTAGAAGTTAACACCATTTCAACTTCTCACTGTCTTTTCTAATATAAAGAATGGTTTCTCGGTATGATACAGTATCTTCATCTGTATGAATACATCTTATTTATCTATGTATGTATGTATGTATATGTATATCCATGTTTTCATGAAAGTTTTTATAAAAGGAAATGTAAATGTACTTTCCCCCTCTAATAAATAGCCTTAGTCTTTACAGTGGTGAATATAATGATCTCATATTTGTTTCTTCTACAACTGATTTTTTTTATGAAGGCTTGGGGATGCAGTCAAATTGATGGATGAAATTACTTCTGCTACAGTCATGTGAAAATATTTCTCTCTAGCCCACAGTCCACATCCTGTGTAGATCCCAGTGGCTCCCGCTAAAGATCTGCCTCAATACAGAACTAAAGTCCTATGTTGGTTTGCCCAACTTGTCCTAAGGTTGCTCTTGCCTTCCTACAAAAGTCATATGTGATAGCTTGCAGAACATTTTTCTATTCTGGAAGGACCCTTTTCTGATAAAAGCTTCTACAGTCTAGAAGGGATAGAGATGTCCAAGGCTCATCTTTTCAGTATGAAGAAGGTAAAAAGGCAACAGTCTTACTGGTGAAGAGGGCTTAGGGGGAAGTTCTGAGGTCATCCCTTCAACCTCACTTTTTTCTTTCTCTCTTCTTATTTGTATATTCCTCAGAGCAGCTGAAGAGTCTAATTGGTTTGATAAGGCCTATCTTACATCCCTTGGTGCCAATATCTGCTGGTAACAAAGGGACAACCAAAGTTTAAATTCTTGAAACCCAAAAACTTCTTATTGTGAAGTTGTTTTCCAACTAAATGTAGGGGAATCTGTCAGTTCTGATTTATCTCAGTTTCTAATTTTTACAATCTATCACCTTTTTATGAACAAGCTGGAGATAATTTTTAAACTTTACACTAATATTTGTAAATATTTTGGTGGATTATTGCCTGAGCATATCCATTTTGCTTGCAGTCTTGACTAATGTTTAGAGTATTTGTAATTTGTCCTAATAAAATGTATTCTATATATTATTTTCATAAATGTAGGCTTACATTTACAGGCTTTAATCTTTTAAAATTATTCTTAGTGAATTGTATTGTAAAATTCAGAGAATGCAAATTTCAGATGATAACTACATTTTGATGCATGTATTGGTTTGCAAAAGCTAAATTAATGTTAAGGTATTAGCTAACGCATCTCACTTTGGAAATTGGAATTCAAATCAAACCATTTAATTAAAGTATTAAAAGTTAATGTCCAAGTACAAAAATCTGGGCATTTGAATGAAGAATTAATTTTCACTGTAAAATTAGAACTCTAATTAAAATTAGAATTCAGGTTTCTCTTTTGTTTAGATATTTAAAAGAACCTGAAAGAACCAGTTCTTCTTTTGAACAGGAAATTTGTGGTGGTTGAGGAAGGGGTGGTCAAAAGAACATAATTTGGGCATTAAAAACTTCTTTGTAGAGCTTAGATCTTCACCTTCCTGTTCGATTGTTATTATATTTCTCTTTGTTTAAAATTAAGGGTCTGGAACACATTGTTTTATTGTAAACCTTCTGCTTGCTGTTAATTAAAAAGTAGAGCTTTTTTTCTATTTTCTCCTTGAAAATGGAAACTGTGCAGGCTATGTGTAGCAACCTTTATTACTTTCCTTACATTGTTCAGTTCGTCTCATTTATTGGATGTCCCCTGTGACCCATTAGTTCCCCCATTTTATGCCTCAAATCTCCTTTCTATTGCTACTTTCAATTTGTTTTTAATTCTCCATCTTCTAGTTTGCTGATATTCTATTTCTGAATGTTCTTTTCCTTCATTTTGACAAATTTAGCTTGACTTGTATGTCAGCTATAACTGCATAATGTTCACCATCACAGCAAGACCACATATATTTCTTGCATCCTGGTGGGATTCTCAAGTCACTTCAACAATTAAACAGTCAGTGTGATTGATTCTTCCCTGATCACTTTGTACCTTTTATGATTTTTTTTATTTATTTTTTTAATGCAGCAACATGAACATTTTTTGCCGTGGATGACTCGCGGCCTATCTAGTTTATTGTTCTGTATACATCAGTGAAGATTTGTGGTTGTATTGTTGCTAGTGACAGTAGAAATAGATCATCCAGCCAACATGAGGTCACTCATCACGTATCAGTTTACCTGGCCCTGCCAGCAGCGATCAACAATATGAAATGAAGGTGGGAAAATATAGAATCTGGCACCCGAAAACAAGCTGCAGACTGCACACTCCCCAGGACACATTCCCCAGAGGAAGGGTGCTTATCTAAACACCAGAAAACTACCCAAGCTTCTCCCTTTTTGCTAAAAGACAGTTATATACTTGCTCTGCCAGATCTTCTTCCCTGTATGCTACTAAGATTACTGTTATCTTTTTTGTTTTAACCCATTTTCTTGATAGGTTTGGATTTCTTTTATCCCGTGTCCCAAGTCTAGGTCCCATCTTCTGTACCATGCGAAATGGGTCTTGCAGTTTTGCATTCCTCACTAGGCCACAAAAGCTAATTCTTGTACCTGATTCCAGGAGACTTTTGTCATAGTCCCTCAAACCTCTAGCTGCAAGTTTAGTAGTACATTGTTAAAACTTTTCCAATGAGGCTAGGAACCAAGTGTATTCCTAATTTTCTCTTGGGGCACTGGCAGGCAATTGCTGCTTTCTCAAAGTTTACAAAGGAAGTCTCAGTGTTGTCTCCCTCTTCCAAAGTGGGAATTTTAATTTGGCAGGAGATTTCTCTAGGAGAAGGGTCGGTATCCAGGGAAGATCCTCCTCCAACTCTTTCTTTACAGTTTTTGATTCGTTTGTTATTACTTTCTTCTTAAGATTAATCCCTGGAACTAACTAACACTCTCTCCCTCTCTTTTTCATCTTTCCAGCTAATTCCTGTGTTTCAACTTCCCCTTTTTTATTTTTTTCTTCCAGCTAATGCCTAGTGAGGTCCCTTTCCTGCTATTGCTGTTTAAGCATCTCCTGGAACAATTTCACCCAATTTCCTATAAACATGCAGAAAGAAGCATGAACTTGATTTATTGCCAGTTTGGTCAAGCATGCCTAAGTTAACTATTTCCTTATAAAAGTTTTTAATAAAGTCAAAGTATCTACTTGAACATATGGATATGTAAGTCTGGTTTTAATCCTTTCTCCTTTCTGAGGATTAAACAGGAACATTAACGATACTTGGCGGACAATCTTTCTGGCCAGCACCATAATATTATGCTGAATCCTTGTCACTTGGCCTCTCTGTGCAGCATCTATGTATCCCTCACTAGGATGTCTTGCTATCCATCTTCTTTTTTTAGTGACCTTCTCCTGTGCCACTCTGAATCACTCTGAATTTGCCTCTCGCTGGAATCTACATGGCTTTAGCAGCTAAAGCTGCCTACATCTCCCTTGGTTTACTTCCCTTCATCCTCTAAACTTGAATGACTCTCCTCTCCTTGACAGCTCATCAGAGCCTTTTTCCTTCCCCTCTCCCTGAGAAGGTTTCTGTAAATGTAATTGCTTATCTTCTTAGCTCAATACTTTTTCTGGGCTAGTTTCCCGGCCTGTTCTTATTAGAGTATAAGAATGATGTGAATGTCTGGAAGATCACGTGACAGGATGGCAGATAGAATTCCACTCTCTGTGTTCTGTCACAGCTTGTCTTTTTAAAAGAAAGAACAGAAGACAATTTCCAGAAAAACAAAAAGCAAGACCAGGTAAAACTGTACCAGAAGAGAACTTCTAATTCAAGGAATTGAGACCTAGGTAGACATAGATAAATGTCTAGTTACCATTGTGCTAAGGTTATTCTTTTTGTGTGTGAGCAAGTGAGGATCTTCTATTGTCTGCTATTTATTTTCTCTATGCAACTCAGTTATCATACTTTTGAAGCAGCTTGGCATCTCTGAACAGCAGAGCCCCCTACACTAACAACACATCTCTCCCATCTTGTGTCAACCTAGAACCCTAATGGTCCTGTATGGTTTTCTATAGGAGATTCCTTTTAAATTGTTTTTCTGTATTTTGGCAGCTCTATATTTTCATCTCCTTTTCATGTATCTGTATGACTGTTATAACAAGGAATCCATCCTACCTTGTTTAAAGAAGTAATTTGATTTATCACTTTGATATCTCAGCATGGGGTGGGGGTAGTAGGGGACTGATTTCCCTAATCATATGGCTCATGCTACAGGCCTAGAAGGTGGCACCCCAAAAGTATTTCATTTTTATCATTTTTCTTGCAGTATTTGCCAGCAAATGTATAGGCTGTGAGGGTCCTATGTCTCTCATACACCAAGGTTAAGGGGAGAATGCCATCTTCCTAGAAGATAGTTGGTGGCAGTTACAAAGTAGCTACATGGACAGGAAGGTAGGGTCAGTTGATGCATAATCAGTGGGCTTCGTTCAGTGAAAACAACCCTGCCACTAAAGCTCACAAACTGTGAGGTGTACCTCCCTTGGGGTGGTGCAGACAGAGTCCAGGAGAGGCACGAAGAACCTTTTAGTTACATAGTTACAATGAATCCACCTTTCCCAAAGTTTCTGTCAGGCCTAGCCCAAGGAACTCCAAGAGACAATGCAAATTCAGTTCAGCTTTGTTTATTAGCTACAACCTCTAGCAAGAATCTTCCCAGACTGAAACTCCAGCTCCCAAGCCATCCAGCCACAACAGTATGAATTCCTCAGGGAGGTGCCAGTCTCATCCTCTTGTATCTCCCACACTCCTCTGGAGAGCTAAGAAAATGTTTATATCTCTGAGCCTGGCCTTCATAATTCCATTCCATCACAGTTTCACTGTATTGTTTTCGTTTGCATTCATTTTGGTGTTTGGATTTTTAGGGGAGGTGTGTACATTAAAATTACACTAAAGGGAGGTGTGATGGCAAAATGTTTAGGAACCCCTGCACTAAAGCATTCTTTAATGTTCTGCTCATGTTTTGCCCAAGGCAAAGCCTTCCAGTTCACTTGCAACCATAATTGGTGGCTGCCAATGCATGTGTAGGAACTTCATCAGCAATATGATTGTTCCTATCAGAATATTTTTGGTTTTCCTCTTGATGCTTCAGGTTGTGTGTGTGCATGTGTGTGTGTGTGATTGTTATAGCTGTTTTTGTCTGGATTGCCATGCCACATGGTTATGTTTTTAATTCTTTAAGTTGTATATATTAAGTAAGTCCTTGAGTTATATTCCAGAATGAACTTGGAGCTCTAATGTTGTACATCAAGATCCACGGCTGTACACTCGTATTCTTTTCCAGCACAGTCACTGCCATATAAATGTGCCTTACATTCTAACACAAAAGGTTCGGGAAACCATACAAGAAATATATCTTCAACAGAAAGAAAATATTACTGTCATTTTTAATAACACAATATATTATTAATACATGAGGGAGACAAATTGGCTGGTGCTAGATCAGTTAAAGTGCATATTCTCCTGTCAAAGAAAAAAATAGCATTATAATAGAATTTCTGATATATATGGAAACCTATCTCTGAAGATAGATTTTATCAAGAGTTGAAGAGTTATTACACTTTATTACATCATATCAATAGGCAACTTGATCTGAGCTGGAACAGCATTGTTATGATAGCTCTGTGTGCCTGTTGAAAAGCACTATTTAGTATCAAATATTAAATTGCTTAATAATATGCAGCAATGCAGAGAAAGGCAGGGGAATATAGGATTTCAACCGAATGTTTGTTTATAATTTATATTTTTATATTTCAGGGATCTGTAAGCTGCAATATGTACATTCTAAACTTTAAAAAATTGTGCCATAATATATTTTTATCAACACTGGCTCAATAGTGAAACTATGTAAATTATGCCCATTAAGCACATTGGTAAAATGTATATTATTACTGAATGGTACCACTGTTTTTCCATTTAGCGTCTCTTCTTCGTCTTTTGGGGGTAGGTTATGGGAAGAGTTATGGGAAGAGGCAGAGTTTTTTTAGCTGTAACTGATCTACCATCCCATCCCATGAAAGCTTATTCAGAAATCCTTTTGAAATTTGAGCAGGTGTTGCCCGATATTTCCAAGGATATTTCTGAGACAATAATGAGTAGAAGCTTGTTTTTAGGAAAAATAAAAGAACATGAAAATCTCATATTTGAGCAATGTATTAATTTGGCGCCTCATAAAGGAACTCCCAGGGAGAGATGATCACTGGCACTGTACATCTTCTACCTCTTATGATCACTGTTATCCATAATGTAACCAAATTTTGCCTCCATGCTATGCGGGTGAGGCAGCAGATATTGTCTCATAAAATTGCAATTCTTTGATACCTTCAAAATTTTATCATCTCCCCTTCCTTTTTTTCTTTTTCATTCTTTTAATTTATTTTAATTGTTACTTCTATCAACTATGTAGAATTTACTATACATATGCATGTATGACCTTATCCTGGCCAAAGATCGTAATAAAGTTTACTACTACAACTGCTACTGCTACTAAATCTCAGATACTGAATGGATTCCAAACTGGGGCCAAGAATCCTACAGTCCTGAAGGAAATGTTATGAGTTGATCAATCCTTTAGAAAAATCATGTATTTATTAGAATATTTATAATGTGAAATATTGTTCATTATTATTGTGGATAGTGAGTATATTAATTTTGTTATGAATCTGAAGAGTAAGGGCTTTTCTATCTCCCTGACAGAGATAGGAATGACCATATGAAATGTTGATTGTCTTATCATGCTACACAAAATATATCACCATTGTCCAAAGATTGGAAGCTACAAATAGTAAATCCACAGGTAGGTAATTACTGGCTCTGAATCTGGTTATCCGAGGGACTGACTTTTCCTATATTAATTTTCCTGTCTAACCAAATCTAATTTTCCCCAGGACTGATCCCTATGGAATTACCACCTGATAGGGCCTTGGAAGCAGATGATTTCAATAGCTGCCTCCTCCTGGCACAGATCAGTCAGCTCCGTTCCTTCTAGGCTTTGGAAAAATGATGAAGACCCAGTTAATCCATCTTGCACAGGAGGAGGCTACCTTAAGACTGAAAGTACACTTCACAGACACATCATGTTTATATTTTGTGTTTTCTATCCTTTTTGATTTTGCCATTTTTTAAAATTTACATATGGGTTTTTTGGGGAGGGGATGTTCTTTTATACTGAGATATAAAAGTCTCCCAGAGTGTCCAGGAATAGGTGGTATACAAGCAAAGATATATAAACAAATATAATTGTTTGTTTATAAATGCCTAGGCCTGAGAACTGGGAATATAAAGTGAAATAGTTGCAGGTACAGATGTTGGGGTAAATATCAAATACTGTTTTACTGTCCCAATAATAAGACAGTATTGAAGTCTACCAGATTCTGTTGTTACTGTCATTGTTTTTTAAATTGATTTTTTAAAGGTCTAGGGTAAAAAAGGGACATCCATTTATTGTTAACACTTTCCATAATATATTTAAAGTAATCTGCACAATTTTCTGTGATCTGTCTTTTCTTTCTCTTTTGAATGTCCCCAGCATTAAAAAAGAAAAAAAGAAACCCCCCCAAAGTCTCTTTTTTTAGCAAAAAAAAAAAAGTTCAATGTATTTTTTTTTACTGTAAATTTCTAAGATGTAAGCTTTTTATGAAGTTAACATTTTCAAAAAAAAATACTTTTTTGCATACATTTTTCAGAAATGTTATTTTCAGACACATTTCTCCAAACAAGTGTGTGTGTGTGTATGTGTTTGTGTACATATGTTTTGATGAAACAGGAGTATTGGTGACTTTGTCACCATTTATAGTGTGACAAAATTGGTTTTTGCACATTCACTATCATAAAGAAATATGTGGTGGATTCCTCTGAAATCCTTATTAGACACACACAGGCCAATAGCATCTTTAGACCTTTTTCTTCCAGCCATCAATGGAATGATATAAAGCCTGAATTTATTACTCCTATTTCACCACAATGATGGTTGGATGACTCTAGAAGATGTTACAAGTCACTTGGGAAGAAATGGCTTTAAGCAACTCCAGTCATTTTGGTTATCTACTTTCTCAGGACATGTACTTCATTCTGAACTACCCTTTCACTATCCCACTAATTCTACTAGCCTTAATGTCACTTCTAAGTATGATTTTTTTTTTTTTTATGTATTCCGTACTCTGATTGGGTTTGATTTGCAAGCTAGAATGAAAAAAGCTGAACAGAGCCTAGGAAAATTTACACTAGCTGATATCCTTGGTTTTTGCACTTGAAAGTAAAGATTCTTGTTGATACCACTTATCAACATTTTATTCCAAATGACCTTGAACAGTTATTCTAACGGAGTAAGCATTGATCACAAAGAAGAAAGTTTTCTCTCTTCACTGGTTTTGCAAGGTTCCTAGTAAGCAGCTATCTTAAATCCTTAACATTTTGCATTGTTGTGATAATGACTTTATATGTTTCTATTACAAAGAATAAAGTGTTAAGTCTGAACTGATAGGGCAACCCATCCATAAACAATGCTGTTAATGAAATGCTTGCCAAATTAATCTTCTGTTGAGCAAGTCACAATTTTTAAGAGAGAAAATGGTGTCAAGAATATAGCATCAGATTTCTTCTTCATCTGCCAGTGGTATTGTTTTATTCATGTTAATTCCTTTGCTATCTAACATTTCATCAGTGATCTCTAGGAAGTCACTGTAGCTAACACAACTAAAGAATGTTTCATTGTCAGGAGAAAAGTTCTCCTATCTTATTCTGTAAAAATAACACTTACAAGAAGGATTTGAAAAGATCTGGAGAATATCTTTAAATATATATCTAGATTTGTAGTGGGACTTTAATCCCATATGAAAAATATCTTATTATTTGTAAGGTGCTATTGTATCCAAAGTGGTGATTCTTGGAGTTATGTATAATTCTGGAATGTTGGGGCAAGACTATTAATATCGATAGAATACATTTTTCTTATGTGCAAAGGAGGTTGCAGAATTGCTTACTTATTTTCTTGCTTGCACCATTTGGTTCCCAGACTGCAGACTGTGACTGTAGCTGCTTCAGCAGTATTGTCTCCTTTGGATACTGCTTCTTCCCTGTCCTTAATAAATTCCTTGGGTAATTCCACCCAGCATCAGAATGCAATGGACAATGAAGTATTGCAAACAGTGCTAGTTGGGATGGGACAAGAATCTGAAGCAAGCATGAATTCACTGTACATGTTCTGCTACCCAAGTTACAGAAAGCAGCTGTCTCCCAACATAATATTACATTTGCATTCAATAGTACCATTTAGTACTTGCTTTTGCTTTTATTTTTCAGAAGGGAAGGGGGGAAAAAAACCTTCAAAGAAAGGAAAATGTGTAGCAGATGGTCAAGGGCTCTAGTAAAGACCAGGAAAACATGTGGGACTTTTCCTTCTTCATGGAAATAAATATTTCAATCTTTCTGTTGTTTCATTGCTTCAACTATTAAAAAAGTGATTTGAGCTACAGCTAGCAAGAGGGCCAATGGCTTCTCTGCTGTCAGCTTGTAGATTGATTCTCTGATCTTCAACTTCGAATGCTAATCAAGTACATCACATCTTTCCAGTGGATTCTACTCATAAATATGAATAAGTTTTATTTTCTAATGAATATGGATTTATGTGCATTTATGCTCAGGAATTTTTTTAGTATGTATGTAAAGCAAATATACAGCACAAATGAGAAGAACCATATAATATCTTTATTGAGACCACCCAAGTGACACACAAGTGCATGCAAAAGTTATTCCCAAGCTAGATCAGGATTTATCTCTTGTGCTATCACCAGAATTGGCTAGCAACTATTTCCTCAGGGCAGAATTGGATGGTTCCCCATTTCTGCCCTCCCCTGATACTCCTCTTGCTCTCAATGTAGCTCCCATGTGCATTTCCCTGCTCTGCTCCAAAGGCACACTGCTGGAGTACTCCTGTCCATTTGTACTAGAGCACTTTCAAATGGTTGGAGAAGAAGGACCATTCTGCACAACAGCCTAAAGTGTATGCTGCTCTTTGCTGTTTCTTAAGCCAAATTCCAAAAGGTTGTCAGAATCCTCGCAAGATTTAATAGTAGCTTGTTATATTGACTAGTTTAGCAATTTTACATGCTGCTGTTCTGCCATTGTAAAAGGGGGGGGGGGGAGAAGGAATGGGAAACCATTAGAAGCAGATGGCTCCTTATCATAGGCGCTGGTATGCTCAAGGTCATACCAGCAAGGGAATCAGGAGACCAGGAGGTAAGGGGGGTGAAGGAGGGTAAAGTAAGAAAAACAACTTTTGGCATGCTCAGGCTCAGTCTTAGCAATGCTTAGCAATGGAGCTGGGTTGCGGCTCAGTCCAAACTATCAACTGGAAGACCCAACTGGTCATTCCTCTGCTTCTTGTTCTGGGCACCTGGATAGACCAATGAATGAATGGAATGAAAGACCATTGAATGGCCAATGAATGAATGACCAATTGGTCATTCCTCTGCTTCTTGATCTGGGCACCTGGGTAGACCAGTCTACTAGTGTCTGCCTTTTCCTTTTAGGAATTGTTCCCTTCTCACTAGTCCCATGCCTTTCCTTTGCTTTCCCAGAAGTTTGGACACATACAATAGATGCTTCACCCTTCCCCTTCTTTGATATTAAAGTAGACCCTCTCTTTTTTTCTTTTACTCTTATGGTTCCATCCTTACTATGATATGTCATAGAAACAAAGTAATAATGTTCCTACTTGAAACACAAAGATGTTTTTAAGGGGGAAAGGGAAGCTTTGCAGTGCCGTGAATAGGGTGAGAAAGCAAGGGGGGCATACTTTACCAAGTCTGGGCAGAAAGCAAAAGGGTGCCAACTGGGAGATGGAAGGATTGAATGAAGCATGAGGTTCTAGGATTCAGGATGGTTCATTGACTTAACCATGGCATCAGTGGATCAACTGCATGATTATCTATATCTATCTCTATCTCTGTAATCTATTAGATGTCTATTACTTCTTTATTAATGACATACAGGATTATGGGTCACCCACATTTGTGGCTCATCCAGTTAAAGAAATATAGTTTTCTTGCCCAGACATCTTTTTAAAAATTCTTCTTAAAGCTGAGATAATGTCTAGCCCAGCCATGCCATGAGCAAGACCTTAAGCTATACTACTACAACAACAAAAGTTAATATATCATTATAATAGCACACACTTACAATTCCATATATGCTTATCTAATACAAATATTATTCAAGTACATATATATTTCTAAGAATTATTTGACTATCCTGTTTTTTTTCACTTTTATGTTAAAGCACTTTTATGTATTTTTTCCTTTTTTTCTAATTAAAAAGGATTCATAAAAAATCATTAAAAAATAAAAAAGTCTTAAGCTTTTTAAGCTTAAGCTATGCTGAAATACATGAACCCCACTTTCCAAATGAGTATGTTTATAAAATGAAGCAGACAGTAGTTCAGAAATGATAAATTGCTTTTAAACTAAAATGACATCTAGCTAATCCTATTTAATAAGTATCTTAATTTGAATTGTTCTAAGAATACCTTACCAGAGTAATGTGCAAGGGAACCTGGAGCTCAACAGCAGGTTCAACACCTGACTTTTCCAGTTATTCAGAGGGGAAAAATAGGGGACTTCACAAAACAATGTAGTTCTATTAAAATTGTGTAACAGCAAGAAACAGAAATTCAGACTGACCAAATAAAACAACAGAAAATTTGTCCTCTGGGTCTCTGATGTCTCCATTACCAGTTAATGTCTGTAGGAAGTGTGAGAATGTGGTTTTTGTTCTGAAGGAGAAGTGTGGCTGATTTGTTTTGTAAAGGATGAGTGGAATGCAAAGAACAAGCTTCTATATTGTAACTATACTTAACTTTTAGCCTACTCAGTTAAAGGAAATAGGAAGTACAATTGCTGATAGCGGGGTAAGAAAGTGCTGATGATTATAAAGCTGCTAATGAGAAAAAAGGACACAGAGTATGTTCTTTCCTTATGTGGATGAAAAGTGAGTAGAGGGGACAACTATATATGTCCAAAGCTGATTGTTCAAATACTTGTACTTTGGCTTGTTCTGGGTCTTTCTTTTGCAGAGGGGAACGTTGTAAACTTAGCACACTTGATTTCTAACACTAGCGTGTTTCTAGTTTATTAATTAATTAATTGGTATTTCTGTTTTACTCTTTCCTGAGGTTATATCAGCCCTTTGATGTAGGCCAATTTTCACCAGCATGAAAGGGATTCCAGCAAGAATGTTCTTTATTGTAGTAAGATAGACTTAAAAATTCTTTGAAGCCTGTCCAAGTTTCTCTCTGCTCATCTTAGACTAATCAAGACGAAGTTATTTTGAGTTTCTTGTTTCTCAATAGTGCGTAATCTTTTCTGCAAGTCCCCCCTTAACAGGTTTCTCCATCCTTCCCCAGGTCCATTCTACATTCCTTTACAGGTTATAACTTTATGTATAAAAGGTTGTTATCAAAAGAGGCCCAGTGAGTTTGCAAAACATGGAGAAAAACTGCAAAATAGTTCACGAATGATTTTATAATGTAAATGCAATGCATTTGTATGAAATTAGACCAAGAAATCCTTATTGTGGACAAATGAAAGGAAAAAAATGGAGGAATAACTGAAAAAGACAGTATTTTACTGACTTAGGAAAAGCAGCAGCCCCCCAAATCAACAGGTACAAGGCCATCCAAAATATTTTAGCACCTGAAGCATGTAATATTTCAATCGCTTTCCCAACAAAAATGTAGTAATGACTAACAATTTACTATCCTCAATGAGACTTCAGATCAGCTGTCTGCCTCACTCTCTCTATTTGTGAAATATATCTTAAGAATACATTTTAAACTAAGGATCTAGATAATATAGGTGAGGATGGATGAAGTTCAGCAATAGCTCTTTGTAAGTAATAAAAGTATCGCTGTCTTGTCAGTATCTGGGCTAGGATGAACTGATGGAAGTATCTAAGACAAGTCATACCTCTTAAAATGCATGTATTGAGCATGTCCTAAGGACTGAAAGGAAATCATAATCACTACATCCCATGCTGTTAACCATAAGCATAATGGTTTTTCTTCAATGCTGCTATAAAGGTTATCAGATCTAGGCTAGAAATGTCTGGACAACGAGTAGATTACAACAGAGATACTTTAAGTCAGTTATTTAGCAAAATTACTGTTCAGAGCCACCCCTCCCTAAGAACGGTGCCTGCATGCTGCATTGAAGACCTAGACTTGTTCTTATTTTACCTTGCATTGCAGTTTTAGTCTTGAAAATAAAAATCAGAAACTAGCTAGAGGAAAAAATGAGGAGATTGGATGATAGAATCGATCACAATATTATCTGAGAAAACATTGCAAAAAAAGCAGCGTATTTCAGGAGCAGATGGGTATGAGTGCTTTGGAAACAATTCCTCCTATTGTTAATTTACGATGGTGAAGGCAATGGCACAACCCAGATAAAGCAAGTGTAAGTACAATCTATATCTATCAAGGGCTACAGATCCTTCTGTCTTATCAAAGAGAAAGACCAGCCACAATGCCTTATTTCCTAAGCCATTGATGGCAATCCTGCTGCCATGGGTTGGTCATTGGTCAATGTCCTTATGTTGCATGACTACAGTTGCTCTGGATTGGAGTTCTGTATTTCTTATTTCTGCAAACCTACGTGATAAGAGAAGGCTGTTTCAGTATGTAGAAAATAAGAGCACATTTTAAAACAAATCTGGAAGATGTGCAGCACTTGCTTGTCAATGCTGTGTGGCTTCCTCTAAGTCTTCCTGACTTAAACTTGAAGTCTTTGCATGAGCTTTCCAGTATGTGTTGTTGTTAAGACCGTGATGCTCTTGGCATTGGCTGAGATCTGCCCTTTTTAGGTGCTGGGATTACATAGCTTGAAAGGAGCTAGCTGCTGGCTGATGAATGCAGCCTCTGACTCATATGTTTAACACATACACTCAGTCTCTGGGCACTCCCTGCCTTGGTGGTGAATTGAAGCTTTCGTTCTTTAGGCTTTATCAGTGCAAATGGGAGAAAAGGCAGGCTGTCAGCTTATTCTTTTCAGAAGAATCCCAGCTTGAAAGAAATCTGGTTTCCAACATGTTTCTTAAGGAATAAGCACTGTTATTCCCAACATTCTTAATTTCACCATCAAAATAATGGTTATTCATTCATAATGATTTTTTGCCCTCACTTTCAGGCTCTAGGCAAGATGACCCATTGCAGGCTAGGGTGAAAAAAAAAATCAATTCAAATATGCGCTAATATGTTTTACATGAAGTAAAATACAGCTATGCTTTAAACTGTGCACTTTTCCCAACTGTGTGAAAATGTGCACAACATCTGTATCTGCAAGGCAAAAGTAACCACCATTGGAAAAAAAAAATTTAGTATACATGACATTTGGGAAAATTCGTCCCTTCCACTCCAGCTGTGTTTTCTTCCACCCAGAGCATTTGAGCAGAGAAAGGTGCTGTAGCAACTACTGTATGGCATCTCATATTCCCATGTGAGTGTTTCCTGTATGCTCAGCAAAATGGAGGGTGCATCTCCTTGATTTTTAAAGAACAAGTTTTTTCACATGTTTTTATTGATGTATGTGTTTTACTAGAACAGTGTGGGAGCAAATGGGAATTCAAGGAAGTAATATATCATCCTTATTATTATGTATTAAAATGTAATAGTCTTTGTCCATTGGTTTCACACTAGAATGAGGTGGCAATTTAAGATGCCATAGAACTGTAGCCCTATTGACTCATCCCACATCAAATCCACAACTACCTTAAGACATAAATATTAACTCTGCAGTCCTATGCATTTATTCAGTGGTAAGTTCAATGGAATTTACTCCTAGGTAAATAAATCAAGGGAATATATATATGTGTATATATATATATATATATATATATATACAGGTGAAACTCGAAAAATTAGAATATCGTGCAAATGTTCATTTATGTCAGTATGGCAACTCAAAAGGTGAAACCAATATATGAGATAGACACATTACATGCAAAGCGAGATATGTCAAGCCTTACTTTGGTATAATTGTGATGATTATGGGGTACAGCTTATGAAAACCCCAAATTCACAATCTCAGAAAATTAGAATATTACATGACATCAATAACACAAGGATTGGAAATAGAACAATATCGGACCTCTGCAAAGTATAAGCATGCATATGTACTCAGTACTTGGTTTGGGCCCCTTTTGCAGCAATGACTGCCGCAATGCAGCGTGGCATGGATGCTATCAGCCTGTGGCACTGGTGAGGTGTTATGGAAGACCAGGATGCTTCAATAGCGGCCTTCAGCTCCGCTGCATTGTTCAGTCTCACATCCCTCATCTTTCTCTTGGCAATGCCCCATAGATTCTCTATGGGGTTCAGGTCAGGCGAGTTTGCTGGCCAATCAAGCACAGTAATCCCATGGTCATTGAACCAGGTTTTGGTACTTTTGGCAGCGTGGGCAGGTGCCAAGTCCTGCTGGAAAATGAAGTCAGCATCCCCATAAAGCTCGTCTGCGGAAGGAAGCATGAAGTGCTCCAAAATCTCCTGGTAGATGGCTGTGTTGACCCTGGACTTAATGAAGCACAGTGGACCAACACCAACAGATAACATGGCTCCCCAAATCAACACAGACTGTGGAAACTTCACACTGGACTTCAAGCATCATGCATTGTGTACCTCTCCATTCTTCCTCCAGACTCTGGGTCCTTGGTTCCCAAATGAGATGCAAAAGTTGCTCTCATCAGAAAAGAGGACTTTAGACCACTGGGCAACAGACCAGTTCTTTTTTTCTGTAGCCCAGGTAAGACGCTTCTGACGTTGTTTGTTGTTCAGGGGCAGCTTGACAAGAGGAATACGACATTTGAAGCCCATGTCCAGGATCTGTCTGTGTGTGGTGGCTCTTGATGCACTAACTCCAGCCTCAGTCCACTCCTTGTGAAAGTCCTTTTGAATGGCCTCACTTTTGAATGGCCTTTTCCTGACAATCCTCTCCAGGCTGTGGTCATCCCTGCTGCTTGTGCACCTTTTTCTACCACACTTTTCCCTTCCACATAACCTTCTATTGATGTGCTTTGATACAGCACTTTGGGAACATCCAACTTCTTTTGCAATTACCTTTTGGGGCTTTCCCTCCTTATGGAGGGTGTCAGTGATGGTTTTCTGCACAACTGTCAGGTCAGCAGTCTTTCCCATGCTTGTGATTCCTACTGAACCAGCCTGAGAGACCATTTAAAGGCTCAGGAACCCTTTGCAGGTGTTATGGATTCATTAGCTGATTAGAGTAGGACACTTTGAGCCTAGAATATTGAACCTTTTCACACGATTCTAATTTTCTGAGATTGTGAATTTGGGGTTTTCATAAGCTGTATGCCATAATCAACCCAATTATACCAAAGTAAGGCTTGACATATCTCGTTTTGGATGTAATGCGTATATCTCATATATTGGTTTCACCTTTTGAGTTGCCGTACTGACATAAATGAACATTTGCACGATATTCTAATTTTTCAAGTTTCACCTGTATGTGTGTGTGTGTATATATATATATATATATATATATATATATATATATATATAATTTCCAGATCTCTACAGGCAATCATACTAGAGCAGATTAAAAAGAACTGAGAAGTATGTACTGACAGTCTTAACTGCATGAGATCTTGATCATCCTCCTCCTCCTCCTCCTCCTCCTCCTCCTCCTCCTCCTCCTCCTCCTCCTCCTCCTCCTCCTCCTCCTCCTTCTTCTTCTTATTCTTATTCTTCTTCTTGTTCTTCTTGTTTTTCTTCTTGTTCTTGTTCTTCTTCTTCTTCTTCTTCTTCTTCTTCTTCTTCTTCTTCTTCTTCTTTCCCTTGCTCATAGTCAGCATGATGATCTAACATCATTACTGCTGGTAGGAGTCTGAAGAAAGACCATACAAAATTAAGCATATTTTTGCATTTTGATTTTACCTTGCTTTTTGTATTTATACTTCCCAAATATGTAAATAGCTGCACCAATTAAATGCTTCAATTGTTTTATTGAAAATGAACTGTTCTCCAAATGAGCTGCTTTTGCGAAGCATTAAGTACCCTTCCAAATCCCAGAGTAAAAGCTTTGAGGTTTATTTCTCATTAAAATGATTGAGATGGAAAATTTGTTTATAACTCCAGTTTGAATAAATATTTCATATTTAACTGCAGGTGGTCTCATGGATGACTCAATTTAGTTCCACCACTGACAAAAACAGTTCTCAGAGTTGTCATCATCATTATTATTTTGCCCACCAAAGTCTCTGGTAGGGTAGATATGTATGTTTTGTGAATCCTTTGATTGTTGCCCAGTGAGGTTGGTATTTTTGCACACAGCAAAACAGATTAAATACAGTTAAATACTGTACATAAGAACATACTTTAGACATTGTTTGTAGATTAGCAGAACAGCAGCACTTTGTAAATTTAACTGAACTCAGAAAAGATTAAGCAGTGTTGGACTTGGATAGTACTTCAATGGGAGATCACCAGAAACTCAAGAAAGCATCTGAAAGAAGACAATGCAAACCTCTTCCATACTGTTTGGGAGAGTATAGAAAAAGTGCACAATGTATCAAAGTAGTTTTCTGGAATTGAGCTTTATTTGAGAGAATTGATATCTTTATATTTTTAAACAAGAAAGGTTGGTCATTTAAATGTAGATTGTTAATGGATATAGTCACATAACCAATAGGTCCTTGGTCAGTTTAATTGTGATGTGAATTTTGTAAACAACCCTCCCCAATCAGATCTCCTCTAGATGTATTGTGGTACAGAAATCTTGCAAGAGGAGATATTGATTGAGGAACGTCTGCTAAAGATTCTTCAGTAGAAATCAGCTGTCCCTTCCTAGAACTTCATTGTTCATGGAAATAGTAACAACTGTTTATCTTAAATGTTATGTATTATATGTAGCATCTAAGGAAAAACCTTTCTCAGCATGTGGAGCACATAATACAATTCACAGACCCTTATTGCAAAGGCCCTTCAGCCAGGTTCAAAATTATGCAAATAGTATTGTATGCAGTCAGAGCAAGGCAATAATAAAGACTTTTTAAATGCTTCTCTTTTCTTAAAGAATGTTTTGCAGAATTTTCTGTTGGGTTGAACTAGTCCAGCAGCATTCAACTGACCAACCAAAGTATTTCTGAATTATAATCCACCTGAAGCTGCTTTGGGAGAAGATGAATTGCAACCCAGAAAGGGAAATAAAATGCCTGATTTCAATTTTCTGCCTGCAGAATGGTGAATCAGATTGTATGCATTTGAGCACATCCCTAGTTCAAGCTGCACAAAGACTAAAGAGGGTTGATTGGTTTGCTTTGCTTTGTTTTAAGGGATTTGATGAAATCTGAAGTAGCAAAAAAAAAAAAAAAACCTAGACATTTACAAGTGAGAAATAGCCATGAACTGGAAGGACAAAGGGATTACTGGAAAAAGGTTGCAAATGTTTTCTTCTTTAGTCTTGTCTGTCTGTCCGTCCATCCATCCATCCATCCATCCATCCATCCTCTTATTCACTCAGTGATATCTTATTAAACATAAACTGCTTTGCTATTCACAGAAGAATTGTAGGGGAAATATGGTAGGTTCTTCAGAGAATTATTACTGTTCTTGCGAAAAGGCAGTTTTAAAAGAACAAGGGAAAGCCTTTGTTGGCACTATTCCTTTTTTCAAAATGATTTATTATTGGATTTTTACCCCACCTTTCTATGTACTTATTTGATAGTTAATGTGGCTTACAGTGGTAAAGAAAACTCCAGGTTTAAACAAAGCAACTTTAATGAAGTGAAAAGACAGATATGAAGCACCGAGGAAAATAAATTAATTAACAGTTAGCTTCATGGGGGAAGAGATGTGCTTTTATCAGCTTCCTAAATACAGGGAGAGAGGGGTCCAAAGGCACCTTTTGTGGGGAGGACATTATATAGCTTGGGAGCCACACAGGAAACAAACACACAGACAAAAAAAATGCCCATGTACCAGACAGCTGAATGTCTGGTAGCAGAGATATCTATGCTGATCTGAGTTGCTGAGCAGATTCAGAATGGAAGAGGGAATCCTGAAAATTCCCTAACCTAAGTTATTTAGGTTTTGTGGGTAATATCAACTCTTTGAGGTGTGCCTGGCAAACGCTGGTATGCTTACCTTTCTTTCATGGCTAGCAAACTGTTCTGGCCATGAAAGTGGAAGGTGAGGGGAGGACATGTTCTGCTAATCAAGAGTAAAACATTTCCTACCACCCATTTTCTATCTCACTTTGTGATCACTTTCCATTCTGATATTTTAATGTCTTTAAAAATGTATGTGCATGTGTATGTGTGTGTGGGGGCAATAGTGATTTTTAAAAATTATTATTATTTCTTTAATTATTCTAAAACATCTTTTCTCAACCTGGTGCTACATGGGACATCCAGTTACAAATTCTTCAGCCAGCATGATGCGGTCCCAATTCACTGGGAGGATGCCAAGTTGGAGAAGACGAATAAATCAATTGCCCTGAAAGTATTTTAAAAAGGGCATCATAAAAATCATCTAATAATTAAATGAAATCCTTCTTATGATGTCATTATCATATGGCCTCATTTTTCTACTAATTTGTAGAAGTGCTATTGATTTGGTTTCAAGAAAGGCTGTTAGGCCCAACCCATTGATATTTCTATATTTACATTGTGAGTGTTAAGTTTCAAATGGGAGATACTAATCCCTCTTGGTGGAATTTCTGTCAGAACTCAGCTTACTTCTTCTCACATTTTCTGTATTGTTCTTGAGGGAAATGTTTCAGCTAAAATTTTTAATAATTCAATAACCTTCTATTTCAGGTATTTTTTCACTTAATGCAACCCTCCCTGCTGAGAGGTTTTTGTTTTTAAGGTGATGTCCATAAGCAAGAAACATGCTGCTCCTTACAAACTTGAGTGTATTGTCTAAGCTCTCCAACCCCATTTATATTACAAATGATTAACTATTCTCTTTCTGAAGGCTTGCAGGGCAGCTGGCTTTGATCTTCACTGCCTTCTGGCTAAGCCTCAGGACTCCACAGCTTATATAGATCAGAACTTGTGATCCTGGGATCAAGAAAAGTTATTACCTCTGTGAAGATCCTTATTTTATGCCATCTTCTCTATAGAAGGTGGGGCGGGGCTGGGGAGTCTTACTTGTGAAACGCTAATGTTTCAGCATTACAATCCGCCATCTGATTTTTATACTTTTTTTTTTTTTTAATGTACATCTCAGTTTGGAAAAGCTGACAGGAAAAAGCACCACTTCTTGGAAGTAATTGTTTCTTGTTTTATGAGGTTGGTTCCCTCATAAATTTGGTTAGAATTCAGTGCTTACTGAAATAGTTTTGGCAGTATGGAAATAATGTCTTCAGAGAGATAAATGATCATATTATTGTATCTATAGGATAGGGTGACCAATACACCACCTTGCTTTCTCCTCCTGAATAATGCTTTCTTGATCAGAAGATGTATTTCTAATTGTAAGAAATGTTCAGCAAGGTGGACTGAAATGCTAAAACAAGTCAAAAGAGAACCACTATGGTGCAGGAGTTCCTGATGTATAGTCTCTGGTAACCAGAATTCTCCAGCCAGCATGGCCATTGCTGAGGATACCGAGAATTGAAGTCCATATATCTTGAAGTTTCCAAGGTTGGGAAACCCTGAGTTAGAAAGTTAAAACATTGGCCTAGGACTGAAGGAGAAGTAATCATTCCAGTTCAAGTCCACATACAGCTTTATGAGTTGTGAAGATAAAATTGGTTGAGGAAGTAGTGTGTATTTCACTTTGAATTCCTGGAGGAAAAACAGGATATGCACTGCAGGAATGAAGGAAGGAATGAACATTCCCCTTGAATGGGATATGGATGGTGAAGCTCAGCAATTATGTAACATGGAAAATTAAAAAAAGAAAGAAAGAAAGAAAGAAATGGTGCAGGCAGAAGGAAAGGGAGGATTGCTTAGGAAACAAACAAACCAACCAAGTGTTGATAGAACAGAGAGCAACAGGTTCCCTAGAGATTAAAGACTGGTACTAGAATAGCTACTATATGGCCTCCAGTCTTGTGGAGAACATTATGCCATAACAATTGATAACCTTCCCATCTCTCTTAGGGAGCATGTAGGCAACATCCCTTACCTGATGAGAAAATATTTGTGTTTAACCGAGTCTGAATGAATAAACTAAGAGACCTTTCACAAATATATTTTAAAAATTGGACTAAGAATCAGTGCAAGTGTGGTATTAGAATCTATCATGGATTCAATCTGAAGAAGGAACACAACATTGAGGAGCATTGATCCTTGGGTGCCTGCTTGATTTTTATTTATTTTTATTATTTTATTTCAGTAGTGGATGAAATTGTTCCTACATAGAGTTTGCATATACTATTTTGTTACATCAACAATGGTCTTCAGAACTCTTCTTGGAGTTTGAGTAAACATTTGTGACTGAAGTAGCATAAAAGTTGCTAAATGAATAAACCATGGGAAGAGGCAGGAACCAATAGTTTATTTGTTTGTTTGTTTGTTTGTTTAGTGGATTCATATGGCTGCTGATCTCACATACTGTATAAGGCTATGGGTGGCTCACAATATTAAAAAAAAATAATAATAAAAAGATATACAAAGATATAAAACCGATCAGATATATATACACACGCACATGCACACACTTACATATACATACAAGGAAGGAAAACAACAGTCTGAGAACCAATACAGCAACACTATTTGGCTATTAAAAAACAGGAAAATTAACCATGATAGCATTTTTACATCAAGAGTTTGAAGAGTGTTCTGGTGATGACATATAAGTAAAATTTCAGTGAAGTCTAAAATATGCATATATAAATTCCCAGAGTAGAATGTTGTCTTTGGAGTCTTTCAAAACAGCAAACTAGGTGACCCAGCCAGAGTAAAAGTCAAGTCAAAAGAGCAGTTTTATATTGGAAAGCATGAACCAATCACCAGCTAGTGCCAGAAGCTGTGCAGTGTCATGAGCCAACACAGCAGCTGTGTATAGCAGATGCCAAGGAATCAAGCAAGAGTCTAATTCATGAAGTTATATTGAACTGGAGATAGATTGGAGGCAGAGAGCATGGAATAAATTATATGTGTATCAAAGGCCAGGTGTCTTGTATGGATGCTTCCAAAGTCCTGTATTCCATTCATTTGCAAAAGGAAACCCAATCAAATGTTAAATTCTGTTAGTACTAAATATCTGTCTTGGTCCAAGGACTAAATTAAGCCATCTAGACTACTCCCTAGTTGTAATTTAAATATCACTGTCCTAACCTTTTGGGGGGTGGGTGGCATTATGGATAGATAGCTTGGATTATGTTGGACTGCTATGTTATATATGAAAAGCCATGCTAGCTGATTTATTTCCTTACTATTTGTTTTGAAAATGCATATGAAGGCAACTACTTTATTAGAGATGGGTCAGGAAATGTGTTGGAAGTGCCATTAGATAATGGCAGAAGGCCAAATCAAATTGTATATCCCATAGCTTCAAAAATGGCCCAAACACTTCAATGAATCTGAAAAGGTTCTAGAAGAGCACTTGGTAATCTTGAAGTTTCACCCTGATTTTTTCCAGTATGGGCTATATTACAATTTTCTCAGATTTATAAGAAAGACTTAGCTTTATCAGGTCAACAATTTTCCAGCTGCCCATGTTGGCTTTCTCTTCGTATAGAGAGATGAGAAACATGGAAACTGTTTGCTGTCCGAGAACTATATTACAAATGTAACACTGACTTCATGTAAAGCAGACCCAAATAAATGATTTTGCTTTTGTGGTTACTGAAAAGAAACTTCTCCATATCTACAGGCTTAAATATTTTATATTTACAATTCTTCAAATCTTAATTTGGGGTGGGGGGAGGGAGAAGAGACCCTCAAAGTCAACATGGCTTGCATGTATAAGCAGTTATGTTACTTAAAAGATGATTTAGTGTCTTCCTCCACCTTAAATGTCATTGTTTATGTTGAAAAGTCATGTCATTTCTCACATTTGCAGCCTATCAAGAGAGTATTATATAAAAAAATGCAGATGAGTTGAGCAATGATGAGGCAATGCAGCCTGGAGCATACTACTTAATTAAATATGATAGTGAACCAAATCCAGTCATTTACTCCTATCTGTAAGTGTGTGAACATGTGTCACTTGCCCATAAATTTCATTAGCTTTCATTACACCGTGGGCTGATAAAATGTGTATGACCATTCTTACTTCTGTGCCGATTAGTAATGCTACATCATTTTTGAGATAGTGACCATTAAACCTGGTACAGTATGAGCTCATGAGCATGTTGCAAGAGAAAGTTTTCCATTCATTTTGTTTTCAGTAATAACCTGGCCCAACGGAGTCACTGCTTAATAATCCGCAACGCCTACATTAGTAGGAAGAAAAATAATGGATTTCTGCTAGGAGATAGGAAATGGTATCTTTCTTCACACATCCATGTTCCACTTAATGCCATACCTTCTCCATGTAAGCAAACTGGATAATGACCTTTTTCCAATACATACGCAATTTCACAGGCCTAATCTTATGAAGAAGTAATTAATCTGTACCAGGATATTCTAATATTTGGGGTCAAAGCATTGACCCTAGACAAAATTGCAATGCTGACTTTTTTTTTTTTCCTGGCAGATTCTGAAGAAAAATCATGAGAGCAGTAATGGAACAAAAAACTCCCATGTAGACTTTACTTTTTTTATTTTTGTTTTTCTGTAAGGAAAATGCATCTTTGCTACCTGTCACTGCATGAAAAATACAATATTAAGATCTCTGTTAGGATTTCATATACTCTGAATTTCAGTAACAGTGCATTTCAGGACAAATGCTTCACATAAATGCTTTAGGTTAAGAATTTAAATATTTTTCTTCATACTATCTTTCGTCCAAAATTGCCTTCTTTCCAAGTAAATAGGAAATGCTGTGTATGATAGATAAAGTGATAAGCCCTGAAGACAGGTACTGTATTTTTTTTGACTAAGCAGATGGTGGCATTTTTACCTATAGTGTTGCTTATGCATTTTTTTCATGAAAAATCCATTGAGGAACAGAAGCTGATTCTGGAAGATCTTGTAATGGTATGTGGGAATGTCCTTGGGAAACAGGATGAAGAGCCACAGACTGGACAACAGTCAAATAAGAGGCAGCTGAGCCCGCAAAAGGAATGGGAGCATGGCAAACATCTCAGAAGGGGCCCTTCTTAGTTTCTTGGACTTAAAGGTGAGGGGGGAGAGATGTACTTTCAGCCTTGCAAGATTCTGTTAATCTAACCTCAAAATAAAGTTAGAGCTAGTACCCCTGAGTGTTGTTCTTGTCTGGGCTACCTTGCAAGGCTGGCAGATATACCTACAAAGTACGTTCTCTAATATCTCATATAAAAAAAGTATTATGCATTCAAACATACTTAGAAACATATTAATTTGACATAAGAATACATTTTTTTTAAAAAAGTATCAAATAATTACTGCAAAAAAAGCACTGATGTAGAAATGTCTTCACATGGCAGCCTATGCAAAAACAATATATGGACTTAAGAAATACCTAATGGAACTCAAAATTTATTATTCTAGCATTCTATAACCACAAAAGCCAATCCGATGCCTCTCAGAGACCCACAAGAGGACAGGAACAAAATAGCATCTTCCTGTTCATGTTCATGAACGCTGAGGGTGGATTGAGAAGTATGGGAATTAGTACATAATCAGTGTTGTCAGTAGCCATTGATAGAAATGTAGGCAATGTATGACCAGGGCTGCCTGTGGGTTCACTGGATTTAACAAAACAGACAGTACAAAGTTCACTCTTTTGGTTTTTTTCCCCTCCTTTATTAAGAAAATGCATCAAAGTAAGCAAGCTACTTTTGATATCATCACAGTCCTTAGCAAAAATTAGCAAGGATTATTTACTGTAAGGCAAAATAAAGTCATCTCCACTCCCAATCCTTTCTTCTGCCCACTGCAGCCTGAGATTAAAAAGACATTGCAAGAAAACTGCCCCCCCCCCGCCCCTGTACACAAGATTGCAGCCTAAGTTTGCTTTAATGGCATGTGTTTTCAAGCTATAATGTTGAACTAATATGTATGTGCACATGGGTGATTACTCATCTCCTACTTTAGAGGCAAGGATAGGGATAAATACATACTGGCCAGCCACCTTTTTGCCTCAGGATGGCCCATGCTCCCTCCCACAGTTCTGGCTGGTAGAAAGCAGTATCTTCAGTTACCTTCAATCCCAGAGGGATCATCTATGAAGAGTAGACAAAATCTCATCTGCAACTTCAGTGAGTCTTCTTCTAGATCTCATCCAGCATCTCTCTCCAGCAATCTTTTCCAGAACTGCCTGCAACTAACAAGCCTTCAGTATCATAACACTGCCTGGTCCAATTTAGGTTTACCAACCACCATTACTGTTCACTAAATCAACAGTTTTCCCACAGCACTACTATCTAGATCCATCTTAAATTGTGTCAGACATTACACCTTCTCTATCAAAAGTCCCCTTCCCGTTCCTCTTCTCAGAATTATTTCCACTGTTGTTTTAAAGACTCTACTCCTTGTGCCAGCTCAAAGCCCTATGGGAACATTTTCATATCAGAAACTAAGGTAATCTTAGCTTCTCTTGTCAGCCAGCTAGCACAAACCATTTGTTTGGAAACGTACATGGATAGTGAACAGTCAACAGGAAGCCATAGGTAAATGCAGATTGCCACAGCCTACTTAAAGGTGTCTAAATTGGTAGTTATTTTATTATAGTGAATTTACACTTGATTGTTAAAGAAGCTTACTTTTTTTTTCTTCAGCCACTTTCTTCATATATACATAATTTTATATACCTATATAATGTTTCCCCCACACAGACATCTTTTTTACAAAGCCAAAGAATACCACATGTTACAACATTTTCTCAGTGATGAGTTGCTAAAGTACCTCAATAATTTTAAACTCTTCTGCATTTTTTCAACATTGAGTGATGTTTTTTGAGAGATCATGACCAGAACAATACACAGCATTTTATCTGTGGTTGCGCCACACATTTACATAAAAAGCTTTATGATTATTTACTCCTTTACTAATGATTCTCAATACTGACTTTGCTTTTAATACAGAAATTGTACTTTTTGGAGAGTGGTGATCCTACTTCAACTCAAAAAGCCACAAAATTGGTTCAAAAATGCTCAGTGACTTGGGATTTGAGATTTAGCAGAATCTAACGGTATACCCCAGATAACCTTGTACAGCCACTATCTCTCAATTTAACATATCCTATAGGGTCAATGTGAGGATAAAATGAATAGAAAAGAGAAATTGTCCTATTCTGAGCTCTTAGAGGAAAGGTGGGATTTCACAGAACGTTATGGTAAAAACTATTTTGGCAGGTAAATCCAAAAAACTAAAAAAATAAAAAAAACCCAAAACCCAAGAGCTTGTATTCATAGCATATACACAGCTTCCTCTATTGCTATTATCAATGAAAGATATACATGATTATGTGCACATTTTACATGTTTTCTTAAATCCTGTGCATCAACAATCTGAGCATTTTTTTTTCCAACTATCAATTTCGGACACAAGAGTTTTGTAGCAATCAACTGAATATTCATTTTTTTTAATCTCAAAAATACAGGACATGGCAGAAAACCAGACAGTAATTTTAGTTGAATTAGCCACATCTGAAAAATCCAAGTGAATTAAACTGTTAACGCCCTTTAGAAGTTTATTGCCCGTACTAGAGTTCACTGAATTTTTCAGCCTTTCTGATATATTCCATGCCAATCTGTCAAATGAAAAACATTTTCAAGAAAACACTTAGAATGGGATAGAAATTTAACATGTGAGCCTCCAGCTCCAAATATCTATTTTGCTGTGACAAGAGCCAAGTAATATAATCCTGGATCCTGGATCCATTGCATTGGAAGCTTTGGGTCATGTCCCAAACCATCATCACTTGGATTTTATTCAGATGCCCACCATGCATTGTAGAATCCCTCAACATATTACATTTCATGCTAGGATTTGGCCTAGTGGGATTGAGGTATTTCAACCCTGCCAAAATGTTCTATAGCAGAATGAAGAGGTCCCACTCATTCTAAAACAATATAGCAAGCAGTCGACAGCTGCTATCTCACATGAAGCTACCTCAGCTAAAGCTAATTGGACTGTATTCAACATTCCAATTTATTCAGCAACCCATTGTTTTCATATATTACTGTGAATATTTCATTTCTCGGACATGCAGTGAAAGCTTCCAAGCCACTTCCAACCACTTCCTTTTTTGCATGCCACACAGGAACTCTGACGAGTTAGCAATGTTGAATAGCCTCAATCACAATTTTTAAGGCCCTTAATTGGAATCTTCTCCAGTTATTTCTATATAATGCACAGAGACCATCCATTGGGAGGAAGGGAAAGAGGGAAGGAAGGACTATTTGTGGCTCAAAAAGCTTTCCCTTTCTTTCCAAGCTAGCAGGAACAGTGAAGAGCCATAAGAGATCAAACTCAAAGCCTGTTTAATAAGTATTCTGTTCTCACAACAGCCAGACAAATGCCTATAGGAATCCTGAAAACAGGATATTAGAATAGTAGCTGCTTCTTGCTCAAATTCATATCAATCATCAATACTGCTTCTAATATTAGAATTACTATAAATCCATCAAGACTAGTAGCCACTGATAGCCTTCACAATTTTATTTAATCCTCCTTTAAAAGTTCCTTGTTACTGATCCTCACTTGACTTCTGACAGTGAATGTTTTACTTTAATAATGTGTTTTTAACTATCCTGAATCTCTCAGCATTCAGCTTTAATCCATGATTCCAGATCTGATTTTCTCTTCACACTGCACACACACACAATTGTACTTACAGTATCTCTGCCATGTTTTATCTTTATTTTTCCTTTTTCTCCTTTAACTTATATAATCTTAGGGTATAACCCTTTCCTCCAAGGGGAGATGTTTCAATTCCATGCTCATCAGGGCTTTAGTTGCCCTTTACTGACATTATGCATTGGGTAGAAAGTGATCTTAAAAAACAGTCATATATATGATCTTACCATATGGAAAGTGTCTATGGTCTCTAAATAAGTAATTACTTGTAGGCATATTTTAATTAGATTCACTCACTAGTGAAAAAGCTACATGCAGTTTGCTAACACTGTTATTTGTCAAAGCCTTACTAACACTTTTTAAATTATTATTATTAAAATATTATGTTCAGCAAGGACACCTATGTTTCTGAAATAGATTTTAGACGACTATTTTTATTTGTTTTTAAAAATAATAATTTGCATCTATTTATTGTCCAACTGTGTGTGTCTATCGATATGTGTATGGATAGATATAGATATAGATATAGATATACAGTAGATATAGATATAGATATTCTGTGCTATCTAAATAACAGAAAACAAGTTTTGCTTTTTTGGTCATGAGGATATGTCCAGTTTCTATTGATTTCCATACTCCTGAGTTGAAGCTATACCTTGTAAGGCCCGTTCAGTTCAGGTTATATTTCCATGCTTTTTCAGATTGTTCTGGACATGCAAAAGAGCTTTCTTTCAGAATGTTCAAGGGGTGCAAAAAAAAAAAAAAAAAAGCAATATTAAAGCCAAATTGCACAGAGTACCACATGCGGTCCTTGGATCATAGGCCATTTTCTATTACTAAAGGTGGCCTAATTTGATAAATTGGAATCAAACTATTAATCAGATTCATCTGATTCAGAAGAGGTGCTTCAGGATGCCCAGGAGCATGAATGCAGTCTCTGCATCATTTTCTAGCATCATGGAGCCGTAGCAATCACACAATCCTGGAAATAGATGTGGCTACTTGAATGAATTACAGCTGCAGAGTTTTTCCTTTCACAATTCCAGAGGACCTATTCTGAACTGAATCCAAAACACTGCAACCCCCTTTTAAGTGCACAATAGTGATAATGTGCGTACTTCCTAAATTGTGTTTTTTAAGTTGTACAAGCAGAGCACATTGTTCCAAGAAGGCAGGATGCTATCTTTATCCAGGAACCTGGCCAATCAGCCTATCAGCCCAGAAATGCAAATAACCTCAATCTTGAATAAGAGCTTACTTTTTCAGCTGGAACAGGACACTTTCTGCACTAGCTTAGCAAAATTCTTCATAGATTTATTGCTAGACTACTTAGTGCCTGTTGTGCTATCCTTATCTTACCTATTAGGGCTTGGCCCTAAAATAGGTATGGATGGATTTTTTATTTTTTTTTTTATGAATCCCTTCCAGCCACATGGCTGAAACTTTGCAGGATCAATATCCTCCTAAGTGTCCAGTTACTTTCCACCCATTCTATCAAAATATAAAGCAGCTGCATGTGATTTGATGTCTTCCCATTATAGCCTTTGCTCATATATTTTATTGGATTTCAAATCAGTTTGAACTGAATATCAGTTCCGTTCAAGCTTATTATGATCATCAATGATAATATATAAATCTAAAATTATGAAGTACCAAGGAAATTAAGACCCAAAAGTAAAGGTAAAATAGTTACATGCAATGTACAAAGAGAGTTTAAGGGCAGTCCTATAGATACTAAAAAGAGTTTAATGTTTTAATAACATTAAAAAGAAACAAAATGTTAATAATAGTGTATTAATAAGATGTGATAGCTTGAGTATTAAAAGATAAATTAAGAACCCCCCCGTCCAAATATTAGTAAGTTAACAAAACTATAAACCATAATCCCACAAAAATTCAGAGGTGACAGTGAGGTTCCAAAAAATCAAAAGAAATCAATTAATGTTGGGGCTGGGAGGAGAACCTAAGTGTGAATTGAATATCAGATTTTAAATTTAAATTGAGTCTTGCTACCTTCAGATGCTAAATTTGAATCAAATCTTGGATATTCACCCAGCCCTGGTATATAGTGATAATATATTGCTGTTAAAACAAGTTTATTTATATGGAAAGAACACAAAATAACTGAGGTGATTAAAATTGTGGTTGACACATTCACAGAAAGATCACAACAGCACATAATTTCACAAAAGTCCTATCAAATTTATTTCCATGCCTTCCCTAATACACCAATGAACCTGAAAAATGTGCACATGGCCAACAAAAACAAAACAGAGAGATTAAAAAAAAAGGTCTTGCCCAGCTCGAACTATAATACACAGATGGGAGTCTAGTTTAATTTAGTTTAGTTTATTACAATATTCAACTATATGGTCATAGACCAAACACAGATGGAAAGAATTTTAACTGCATTTAAGTAAAGGCATGTATCAGCCATTTGCAACATCCAAACATTTTGAACACCTTTAAAACCATCCTTGAAGTGACCTTGGAGATTATTTTGTGATATGAATGGAACACTGCATAATTGCCTGGTTATCTGAGAATTGCTCAGCTGAATGCTGGATAATTATGGAAATAAATAGCGGAAGGTTTAAGCAGCTGTGGGTTATTTCAAGATTATCCCTCTCTTTTTTTTTTCCTTTCAACTTTAAAAATGTCGAAAAAGAGACAACATAGACTGCTCTCATAATTAAAGAACTGTTCAGTCCAAAGACATCCTGTTCCCTTGGTGATACAAGAGTTGTTTCAGGTTAACGTTTTTTCTTTTTCTTTTTGGACAATGTATAAGAGGCAAGGTTATCCTCAAAGCACAGAAATATTTGCTTTCCCCTATGAATATAACTACAGAATCAAAAAGAACAGTCAGGACCATACATCCTAACCTCTAATACAGTCCTATACACCCAAAACACCAGCTTCCACTAGTTCAAGAGGTTAAAACTCAGTTTCTGCCACAGGAGATGTTGCTTATAGGAACCACTATGTTAGTGTAGGGGTTGCAGAGTGACCTAGTCATAAAACTGACAAGTCTGGTATACAAGCCAAATATCGACGTGATCCCAATTTTTAGAAGTTCAATAAAAACAAAAACAAAAAACTCCAAAACAGACTCAACCAATTAAAACCTGGCTCAGCCCTCAGTCTACTTTACTGCCAACAGTCTTTTCTCAGGAAAACACATTTGCTTGCCAGTAGAAGAAAAAGCAGGCAGGTAGCTGTCAGTGAGTTTCCACACCTGGGAATAGCCATCAAGAATGTCTTTGATATTCATACTAAATGTATAATAGGAGGTGAAATTGTATTAAAGAAGCTTTCCAAAACATCTTGATGTGTGGGCAGGGTAATAAAGGAGAATACTCTAAAAAGTTATTGGGCACATGTTTTAGAAGACTTTAACTGGCCTTTAGTGCAAGGAATCAAAATAATCGCAATGTTTTCTATAACCAGTTCCAGACAACAGCCTGGCAGTTGAATTATGGACCATCTGAAGTTTCTTACTGATGTCATTCCTATACAAATAATTTTACAGTATACTAAACAGAATGCAAGAAGGCATATGTTACTGGTGCTCAGATTCAACTTTTCCAAGAAAAGGTACAGCTAGAATTCCAATCTTCTGCAAATAGTCTTAGTTCTTGCCAAAACATGGATTGAATCTAGGAGAACTACTGAACCAGACCCCTGAGTTTACCAATTTCATCCTAACCAAATCCTTATTCCATGGTCTACATTTTAATTTATCAAGAGCACCAATGTCTTCTTTGAATTAAGCTTTGACTTATTCCCTCCTCATTGAGTTCATTAATAATATCATAAAGACTGCTTTATGAAAAGAAGACATAGGAGAACTAGGTATCATCATATACTGTCATCATATACTGGAGATGCCAAGCCTTAAAACTCTAGCCAGTCTCAGTCTTTGGGAGACTATATATAAGCACTGCATAAGTGTTGCATATTGTACTTGCTGGCACTGGTTTTGCATATAGGTTAAGTAGCATGGGGGACAAGTTGGAATATAGATGGGTCTAATAGGACAATCTTCTCCCATCTGGTCATCCTTCAGATGTGGAATTTGAGCATACATAGCTATTAATGGTCAGCAGCCAACAAACATGGCCATTGTTGAGAATCTTGGGCATTTAAATGGGAAATGTTAGAACATCACACAGGACATGGCAATACATTTCTCCCTAAGGATACAAGCACACACTTGTGAGTTTGCAGGGGAAGATTCAAAGACAGGGTTCAGATAGATGCTTTTACTGCAGATGCAAAATAACCTGTTATAACAATGAAGATTATGTATTGCAGAATGTAGGAGTCTAACCATATTTATATCTCATCTCCAGGATTTAAACCTTGTGTCACTTTTATATATAAAGGACTTTTTGCTATCCATTTCTCAGCCTTGTTGAGAGAGCCTGCAAAGTGTTTTATTAACAATCTTGTCTAGGCTCAGATTCCTTACATCTGGACTTATTCATTCATTCATTTATTTATTAAATTTGTATGCCACTCATCTCCCCCAGCAGAGGAGAGATGAATGAAAGAAAAACCCACAAACAGTTAAAAAATAAATACCCCCATTAATTAATTAAAATTAATTAATTAATTAATTAAAAAGTTAAACTACAAAAACAAGTCCTGTACATAAAAAACTAAAAACATTCATAACCTATATGCAAAACCAGCGCCAGCAAGTCATTCATGACTTGCCAGCTTCAGCCCTCACTAAAAGCTATATTTAACATGAAGCCACTGACACAGCATCTGATATCATCATTATGCAGTTGCATATCTAAACCCAGGACTGAACAAGAGATATGCTTGAGATTCTGTCCCAATGTCCGGAATCTGGATGGGAATGAACAGGCTTAGACTCTATCTCAGAAAGATGGGATGGTTCTGGATGTGGAAGCCTCTAACCAACTTTAGTTCTGGATGAGGCTGTGCTGCCTTGCATAGAAGTGTTTTGCAACTTGGAGGTCCTTTGGGACTCACAGCTCATGTTTGAAGAGCAGATGACAACTGTAGCTAGCTCTATCTTATATGCCAGGTATGTATCTTTCCTGGATCAGGAGGATTTGCTGTCTGTCATTAACACTTTGGTCATCTCCTGTTTGGATTACTGCAGTGTAATCTCATGGGGCTGCCTTTGAAGGCCACTTGAAAACTGGTCCAGAACACAGAGGCTTGAAACCTAGCAAAACCAAGGTACATGCTTTCACATCGAATTCCCAACATAGTTCATTTATCAAAATGACTACAGCAGTCTTTGTTGCATAGCTATGTATAAATGGTCATTCTGAATCTATATAATCCAGAAATACCTGAAGTTTAGACACCAACATATATTGGAGGAATCCATGTATTTGGATGACAGTGGTGGTGGTGGTGGTGGTGTGATATGCAGTTTTGTGTTAATTATGGCGGTATGTCTGTTTCTTGTTTCTTGTCCTGAAAGTATTCCTTAAGTCTCAGGCACTGAAAAAAATATTTCAAAGATCCTGTGGAGTTGTATATTTTGTGTGGGTTTAGTGGGGCAAAAGGATAAGCTTTGTGCAAGAACTGACTCCTCTGCTTGGCTTCCCATTATGGTGAGTGGATGTTTGTATGTCAGCCCTTCAGGGTAGATCAGGCTAGGAAATCAAAGTCATGCAGGCCAATATTATTTTAATTATAAAGATATAGTAACAGAATCTTGCAAGTCTGAATGCACTTTCCCCTTCCTCCCTTTATGTTCATAAGAACTAGGAGGATCTTGTCTAAGACGTTTTCTCAGGTTACAGTTCTACCCCTGACTTAGGTTTCTTTAATCTGAATGTTGCCTTGATAGTGGTTCTTCCTCCTGTCCCGCAGGGCCATTCCCTCAGCCTACTATATCGTAGAAACTTAAACAACTTATTTTCTTCCTTTTTCTTCAAGTAGGTGGGTTCTGTACTGTAGGTTTATTGTCATATCTGCCAATGCTTGTCATATCTCCTGATGCTGGTGGAGTTCCAGGGCAGAGATGGCATTTGTGATTACCTTTTGCTAAGCCAAGCAGAAGAGTTCATTCTAGCTCTCCTCCTACAATGTCCAATCTCTTCCCTTGCATTGTATAGACTGGGGAAAACTATTGACAACTGGGGACCACAGAAATTGTGCAGATATGTCCAGTTGCCATAATTTATATAGATTCCAATTTCATATGTATATAGATTATACAATTGCAGCAGAATCTGGGTTACATTTGAGAATGCCATATTTAGGGAAAATAATATACAAACCTTTCACTTTTTAAAAAAATCTGCTTTAATGTTATATTTACATAATTATGTAGGATGGTCATAGGTGCAAAGACTTTGGATGCAGGTGAGCAAGTGAACAAATACAAGGATGTAGAATGTTCCATGTTTCTTTTGTCTGTAGTGTAGAAACCCAGTGCATTGTCAGAAGAGGGGGGAATCTAATATTTTCTATCCTTCCACTCTGTTTTTACAAGTTTGATCTAGTTTATTCAAAAATATATTCTCTAAAGCTGTTAATTTTCCACTCCCAAGTCCTCAGTAAGAAGAATGTTCACAGAATACCTTCTAGTACATGGCACCCATTATTCTCTCATGGAATCAGCAGATTTACTACCTGAATGGTGTACAACATGTCATAGCAGTAAATAACCTTCCGGTCTATGGAAACAGGAAATAGCTTTGCTGGAAGCTGTCCATGTTTTGCTTTGGTCTCTTGTTAGAGCTAGCATTAATTCTTAAAGTACAGAGATTGATTGCAGATTTGTCAAAAGTGATGTACTGGGGAAGAGAGCTTGACAGGCTATGCTATCTGTGTCTCTGACACCAATATCCTAGAGATATAAGAAAAGGTAATTGAAATGGCATTATATAGAGAAATGAAACCTGACTCAGTGGATAGCCAATCTCTCCCTTCTATCTCTTTGACATTTATCAGTTTAATATGAAGAATATATTTAAACCCTTTAGGGTTTCTAGTTTACATGGTGATTTTGTGTGATGGATACCATGTCATTTGAAAACCTCAATATAAAAGGCTGTTCTTATTTAAGTTGCTAATTTATCAGGATCTTCTAATCGCCTTGTCCTTCAGGTTACAGTTACTATGAGTGACAAATCTATCCATGCAAGAGATCAGTTTGGAAGTGGTCTGAGAAAAGATGTAAGGATATATAAGAATGAAAACAACAACAAAAAACACCCTCATGGAAGCTGAATCCCACAGTCAGGATCTCAGTTCATATATTTAGGAGTCCTACCACATTAATGTTCTGTTGCCACAAATCCTTAAAACTAGGGTACTTTCCCTGACCTGTAGCAGTCAGTCCTTATGAGATCCCCCCCCCCTTTCTGCATTGCACATAAATTATGCATTGTTTCCTTACAATGTTTCCAAAACATTTTAAAAAATCAGTAAAGCCAATATTAAAAAAAAAAAAAAAAGTTACAGAAAGACAACCATAAAAATCCCCAACAAATTCCAAAATACGTGATAGGAAAATATACTGTAAAACAAACAAAGAAAATCTATTATCTGGTCATTAAATTAAATGAATATTATCTATCTATCTATCTATCTATCTATCTATCTATCTATCTATCTATGACTAATCTCATGGTGTAGAGAGTAAGGAAGCTGACCCTGATGGAGTTGTGCAAGCTCTGTTACTAAAGCAATGAGGGAAAAACAAACCTTAAGTCCACAACAGACAGAAAATATGTGGAAATGGCTCAGGCTGAGGCCTCCCTAATTCACTGGGTATAAGAAGGTACAGCACAATCAGAATTGCAAGATTCTGTTATTATGGCCACTCCCAATTATAGTAGCCTTAACCTTCCTGTGGAGTTGATTTCCTGGTCTGGCCTAACCGGTAGGGCTAACACACTAACTAGCTTCACGTATCATACTAAATTGTTTGTTTAAATGGTTAATTAAATAAGCCACAGTGGCTGAATTTGAACTAACACTGAGCCATCAACAACAATGGTCAACATCTCAAACACTCTAACCCTAAGCCAAACAAACCATATGATGGTTTAGCACAATGTACATAGCTAGTCATTGTCATCTTGTGGGAAAACATTGATAGGTGACTGGTACAGATATATTGATGTCAAAATAATATCATATGACGTCATTTTTACCTCCCATCCCCACTGGATACTCAGAAGCACATTTCATAGGTTTCGGTCTCTATCAGAAAATGACTAATGACTAATTTATGACTACATCGTAAATGACTAATTTACTTGAATTAATCTTCACATTCCTGAGAAAACCTAGGCCCAGAAAACTAGAATTTCCAGGGTCAGAGCCAGCACCTTGAACCCAACTTAGAAGTAACATAGATATTTTTTCTATTGAGAAGTTGGCAGCATTCAACTCAAAAATGGTTCCCAAAACACAACAGAATGGTCTAACTAGAAGCACAAAGCATGAATGTGTTCCTCAGGTGATGGAAGTAGATGGTGAACTAACTGGCATTGGTTCAAATTTATGTTGGGACCTAGCTGCTACCTGAAAATTCCCAGAGAGGGAATGCTATGCAGAGGAACAAGGAATCTTATTTTCAAAACAAATGTAATCCCAATGGAAGGCATTTCCATGAACTTATCTGTCCTCAACATTACTGTCAGTTTCGTCCATCACTCATTGCAAATGCTTATTCAGGCAAGCATCTTTATCTGAATCTGGTCAAAGAAAAAGATACTGCTGGATTTTTAAACCTTTCATCTGCTTTTTGCTTTGAGCAAAGACATTTTGAAGTAGATAAAGAGATGAACATACCCCTACAAAATGCTAGAATGTAGATTAATAGAAACAATTATAATGAAAATGCTAATCTTGTTTCAATGACAATGGATTAACAACAACACCCCCACCTTTGCATTCCTGGCCAATATATGAATACAAATATTGAGGGAAAACAACCTTTTAACATGATTAAATTGAAAGGACTGTTGGATTGCTAAACAAATCAAATTAGTCTGTGTGTGTGTGTTTGCGTGTGTGTTTCCAGGCTTATGATTGCACCTGCTAATTATAAGTTTAGTATCACTGATAATTTTGTTACACAAATATTACAGAAATGCACTTTTGAACCTTGTAGTAATTCTAATCACGCAGAGAAAAAAGCCCATGTCTGCTCTTAGAGGGTCTCTTTTCTTTCACTTTCAGAGAGGTGCTCATACTGTAAATTGCCAGCAAGTCATTGCAGGTGGTCAAATGCTGCAATAAGCTGTAAATGTGATTCTTTCCCTCCTATATTCCTTTCTATCAGGACAGAAATATTTTCTTATGCTGTCTCCAGTTCTTTGCCTCTCCATTGGAGAGACTGACTCCCTGCCACAACTTCTGCCTATGGAATCTGGGTTGCATGAGAGCAATGTGAGTTATGCTGACCCTCTGCTTTTCTTCTTCTGTTTAGCTTTATTGCCCTAGTTGCCCTCTACTTTCCCTTTCCATATCCCCAACTGCTTTGCCTCCTGTGCTTTCCTCCATCTCTTCCTTTCTCTCTTTGCATTTCTGTTTGGCTTTTTTACTTTTATACTACCTGTTCTTCTTCAACCATAACTTCATCCCTCTCAGTTTATTTTCTTCCAAATTCTCTGAGCCATTTTTCCATATTCCCACCAGTTCATTGCTCTTCAGCATTCCTACAATGCATTCACCAACTCTACCCAACCCTTCCCCCTGGCAATTTTCTCTACAGGTAGTCCTCAACTTACAACCACAGTTGGGACCATAACTTCCATCGCTAAGTGATGCAGTTGTTAAATGAGTCACGCCTGATTTTACCACCTTTTTTTCCACAGTTGTTAAGTGAATCCAGCTTTCCCCATTGACTTTGCTTGTTGGAAGCACAGCTGTTAAGTGAATCCAGCTTTCCCCATTGACTTTGCTTGTTGGAAGCCCCTTGAGATCACCCTTACGTGATCTCAGGATGCTGAAAACATTGTAAATACATGGTGGTTGCCAACTGTCCAAATTTTTATAATGTGACTATGGGGATGCTGCAATGGTCATAAGTGTGAGAACTGGTCATAAGTCACCTTTTTGGCTCTGTTGTAACTTTGAATGGTCGTTAAACAAATGGACATAATGTCCTTTTCCAAATCATACTCTTGGCTTGTCATTTGTAGTGATATTTTAAATACTTTCTGTGTCTTGTCAGATAAAATTGGTTCCACATCTGTCATTCCTTCATTAACATCTTTTAGACATAGTCTACCCATAGAAGCAGATATCATTACTGACAGTGCTGATATTGTAGTTACTAACTTCTGGTTCCATTCTTCAAAGATCTTCTTTAATATTTCCACTGTTACAACATTTTGTATCATTCTGTAAGTCCCAGGATTAGTTTATTATAGTCATAGACCAGTACAACTAAAAATGCGCACAACATGTCTAATTAAAAATTCTTAGATATAATAAGTAAAATCTATATCATAATTATAATTTGGCCACCTAAATATCATTTATACATGAAGTCAAGCGGCCTATACTGTAGTGTAATTATTACTCCTTAAATTACGATATCCTACAATTATTGATTGTTAACTATAATAAAGGTAATGATAAAATGATAATATCTAAAGTTGAAGTGTGTTGGTTATATAAAACTATTTACAATAAGATATTCGTCAGATTCTGACAAATCTTTCATGCTGCTGCGCAGAATCTAGCTGCCTGTACTGTGACTGTAGTTTGTTCATCTTTGAGCAGGATCTATAGATAGTCGGTATCAGAGCGGCCTGGATACCTATTAATCATCAGATAAATAAATCTTGTTTAAATGTCTCTATAGAATGAGCATCAAAGAAGGACATGGCCAATGGTTTCTACCTCTCTGGAATCACAAGGACAGAGCCTTTCGGCCAATGGTAACTTTTTGTATTTGCCATCCAGAACAGCTGAAGGGAGTGCATGGCATCATGCAAGCGAAAAGGCTTTCTGATGATTTGCTGTCTCTAATTGGCTAAGATATCTGGCAGGGTTGATAATGTATTTGGTATAGTCTGGAAACAGGAATGATGGAACTTTCTCTAAGTTCATTTGTCTCTCTATGTCCCCTACCCTTAATCTCAAATTTTGTTTTGCCTGTTCATAGTCCAATTCAAGTATTGAAGAAGGTGAAAAACCTAGTTTTGCAAGGTTAGACTCAACAGCCTTGATCCATGAAGAGGAGAATTTGTCTTGGAGGATTAATGGCCTTAAGGAAAAAAAATTAAGCTTTAGCCAGAGGTATAAGTAGAATCAGATTCTTGATTCTACTTTTATCAGCCCAGTCTCCAGCTGTAGGTGTACATTTGAAACACAACAGGGCATCTGGAGAATTGCTCTAATAAATGTTGATTGTACCCTTTCCAAGGGTGTAAAACAGGAAGCTGGGGGTCCGAGCTAGGTCCTGTATAGCAGCTGTGCTAGCGACTTGGCCTGAAAAAGCTTAATTGCAGCAGGAACATAATGTCCTCCCTGTGAGTGGAAGAATTTGAGAATGGCTTTGGCTGATCTTTGGCCAGTAGCAGCTACATATTCACAATGCACTTTCCTTGAACCAGTGGCCAGTATTAACTGACATCAGGCTTGTATTTTTTTTCTTCTGATTCAAATCTTTAGTCCCCTCTAGAGTTCAGTTTCTAAAATGATCACTTATCTTTCATTATGATCTGCAATTGCCAGGATAGCCAAAATTATTCTGTTTCCCACAAGAAGGTGTTCATTTTTTTATACTTACTTCCAAAATCTTATAGTAAAAGTCAATATTCCAATTTTATCTGGATCCTTAATCCCTATATAATTTTCTTAGATCAAAATCTTATTTAACTTTTTGCTATTTATTTCAAATTCTTTATGTTCTTAAGCTTGTAATTAAATTTTCTTTTGTTCAGAATTGAAGATAAACTCACCCGATGAAGACTTTTCAAACTTGTCATTCTGAAGGTCTCTAATAGCTTTAAGATAGTTAACAGGCAATTTTATAAAGTGATTAGAAAATGCAAGCAAGATGGCTGATCCTGTCATCTCCTGGTGCTCAAACCCGCAAAAAACCACTGTCCTGTGGCCTCCTCATGAGGACCAGCTGTTGGAGCACATGTGAGCAATCTCCCATCCTCTCCTTATCTGGAGAGGGTCCAAGGAACTGGTCTACTCATGGGTTCCTTGGTCTTTGCTGCGATCAATAGCTCCGCTTTCACATAGCGGTTTTCACTTTGTCATTCCTCCCCCAGGAGTCTGTCTCAGTGGAAATTTCATAGACTCAGTTGACTATATAAGAATTTTAACTGATCACAAGAATGAAGCCAATGTTTATGTTCCATAAACATTCCAACAACTTCAACAGAAAGGAGGACAGTTTAAAAATCAATAAAGCATGGATCCCAGCTTTATGCCACACCAAGATTAAACAGCCCTTATCTAATCAAAAAGAATCTGCAGCAGTCTTACCAGAAAGAATGCCTAGCAATATCCTGGCTCAAAAACAGTCCAGTCAGGAACCAGTTCTCTTGGAATTCTCTAGAATAAACCAATCAGAAGTCCACCTACACAAGGAACCAATCAGCAGCCTGTCTCAAAGACAAACCAATCAGGAACTGGTACTCCTCGAATTTCTTCAATATAGACAAATTGGACAAGGAACCAATCAGGAACCATCTTTCTTGGACTTCTGTGAAATGTACCTATCAGAGATTAGCTTGGCAGGTTTAAAATATAACAGCCCAGTCAGCTCGGTTTAGTTGCCTGTGAGCTGTCAAGAAGTACCCCACAAAGCAGCTAACTCTGCCCCTGAAGATGCCAGCCACAGCTGCTGGCAAAATGTCAGAACAAAAAACTTAGACTATGGCATTCAGCCTGAAAGTTCATCACTGCTTCATTGGTCCCAGTAGTGAAAGCCTACACCAGTATAAAATAGCTGTTTCTCTACTACCAGTGTAAATGTCCCTCATATAGCCAGAGCAGTACAACCTTTTTTCCTTGACTCAATAGACATTTGAACAATGCTTGATACCCTGGAAGCTAAGCAATTGTTGGGTGGTTATATAACTATCATTTCTTCACTTACATTTCATACTATCCCCATCTACAGTATACTTCCTCCCTTCTGAGGTTTTTGGGAATACTGGCACTTCTCTCACTCTTACATCTTTACTCCAAGCTTCTTGCCCTCTTTCCATCTCCATTTCTTCTTTGGATGGACCCAATGAGACTCCCACCACTTCTGAAGTACCTACCTCTTCATTCTTCTGATGCTAATCAACCTCCCTCTACATATTTTTGGGGGGTTGAACTCCCATCCTTTCAGAGCTGTCTCTGTCTTTCAGGTGGTGCAGTCACTGAATCTCCCTTCCCAGTCATATAATCCTCTCTTCTTCCTTCCCCCTCAATTCATGCAGCTGCAGAAACTTTATTGCATGCACATTTCAGCAGCTTGGGCCTGTGGGAGTACAGCAAAAGGAACTGTTAAAAGAAATGGAATGCATGTACTTCATCTCCCACTTCCCAAGAACATTCAGTGTATTTGTTTTAATTAATCAAATTGAAAGTCCAGAACGATCTCTGCCGAATTCCTCCCCACTCTCCACTGAGATGAGGAAGGGAGTTGGTCAGGTATGATAATGATAATAATTTATTAAAATTGTATGCTATCCAACTCCCAATGACTCTGGGTGCCTCACAACAATCAAAGAAATTACAATAAGATCAATAAAATATAAAAGACAGCAAGTGTGACAGACCAGATGGAATGAAGTGAGGGGTCTCACTCTCCCTTGCCAAGGCCTGGATGAAGAACCAGGTCTTCACAGCTCTCCTGAACAACAGCAGAGTGGGGGCCATTCATATCTCAGGAGGAAACTCATTCAGAAGGTGCACTTCCAAGATCTCTATAAATGACATTTTTTTTAATTGAACAAACTTGGAGTGTGCCAACTCTGCAAGATTGAAATGGTTGGGCAGATACCATGGGAGGCAGGCAGAGACATGAGCTCAGTCAGTCCCTGCTCAATTGCCTGTGGTTTGCATAGCAGACCACTTTGTCTCTGAAGATGTAAGCCATAGTTGCAGATAAAGCATCACGAAATCTGTTCTCTAGAACATGATCACTAAACTCTGAAACCCAACGCTGCCCAACAGATACCAGCCATGAAAGCCTACAATGGTATATTATAAAAGAACTTTGCCACAAGCAAAAAAATAAATAAATAAGTGGCCCATTATCTTGCTGGTAGTTTACATAGCAAGAAAAGTATTGTTCTGTGGTGGCATTTGTTCTCTCAGTCACTCCAGTCAAATGTAGATGATGGGCAGAGAACAGTTAAGCTTCACATCCAAGATTTGAAAAATGTTTTCTAAAACTAAGGTGGGAATAGTGGGCTTATTATCAGAAATCAGGTGAATGGCAAGCCATGGTTCTGGAAGATTTACTGAAGGAAGAGATGAACTGATTCAGGAATGGAAAGGAGACCATAAAGGGGGTAAAATAGGCTATTTAAGAAAAAAGGTCAGCTACCATCAATACAGCTTCTAGGCCCTTGACACATGGAAGCTTAGTTGTAAAACCTAAAAACATCATATCACAAGGCATTCTGGAGAGGGGAGGGGCTGTAACAGACCAGAAGCCTTGCAAGTGTGAGACTTGGCATGGTTACAATTGTGGTATGAAGAAACACAATTCTTGACATCTGTTCTAATGCAAGGCCACAACAAAGTCAGGGAGAGGGAACTGGACAATTCTAAATATTCAAAATGCCTGGATAGCTAAGTATTTAGACAGAGTTGCAACATTTCCTCCTCGAAGGAAGGAAGAACAAGTAGCCAGTTATTATTTCACAGTTCACCCTGTTTCCGGGGGGGGGGGATAAAAAGATAAAGGGGTGCCTTGAAGGTTATTTTTCTGAGCCTGCACATAGAAGCCCTACTCTTGCTAATATGGGTTTGATCAATTAAGGGAAAAGCTTCGCTTCCAGCTCAAAGAGTCTCATGGAATAAACGGTGTAAGAAGAATGGGACAAGTTTTCTGGGAGTAGTAGGGAGACTGGGGAAGGATTGTACAGTAAAAAGTATTCTGCTTGTACAAGAAAATATCAACCTGTTTGTTCTACGTTCTGAGAATGAAAGAGATTCAAAAGTCATTTTTTTAAAGTGCCCATCTGACCTGTCACTATGCAATCCTGTGAGAAATCAGTAGAGGGTTGATTTGAATTTTTACAGGATATCACATGCCTTCTAGGCGTTACAGTCTTCTGAGAGCCTTCTTTGATGTCCAACAGTTCCTTGGTAAAACATCATAGTATCTTTCAGCTGGTAGTAGCTGCCAATAAAGGAATATATAGGGAAGATGCTGTCTGAGAAGTTTGTAATGAATGGTAAAAGCATGGCTGCCAAGATGAAAACAGATGCACATTAAAGAGGTGGGCAAGATTAGGATGACAGAGGACGTGCTACAAAGTGACTGTTTGAGATGACAAAGGGCTTCCTGGGCTTCAGAATCCATTTAAAGAGAACCCCTTTCCTCAAAAATGAGGTAACGCTATGGCCAGGGCTGCAAAACCAGGAATAAATTTACAATAAAAATTGCCAAACCTTCCAAAATATACGTATGTTTAATTAAATATTAAATATTAACTGTAATTACTTTCCATTTATCTATTAAACACATTCTTGCTTCTAACATATTAAAAAGTACAGTTTGATAACAACTTTTGGAAGTCACAAGGGGTTGCATCTTAGTCTTTTAGAGTCCATTTGCAGTCATAGGGGTCTCAGGTTATAGACCTCTGCTTTGCAGAGTAACTCCATTTTCCTAGCCAGGGAAATAAACTCTTGTTAAGCTGATAATTACGGAAGAGCAGAGGTTAGAGATGATCAGGGCTGGATTCCAGACTAATGTTTTTTGCATGCTCATAATTGTAGTCCCCAAAGATTGTTCTATAGATCTATTTGAATTGTGTGTAATGTATTGCATACAGTGAATATGCTCCATTATATAACAATACATTTATGTAATATATATTTTTGTGGCCTGATACTTTTTCATACACACATAGTAGCTTTATAGACCTTGGGTTCTATTACCATAATTTGTTGTTTAGTCGTTAAGTCGTGTCCGACTCTTCGTGACCCCATGAACCATATTGCGCCAGGCCTTCCTGTCCTTCACTGCCTCCCTGAGTTTGCTCAGTTTCATGCTCATTGCTTCAGTGATGCTATCTAACCATCTCATCCTCTGCCGTCCTCTTCTCCTTTTGCCTTCAATCTTTCCCAGCATCAGGGTCTTCTCCAAAGAGATCTCTCTTCGCATTAGGTGGCCAAAATATCTGAGCTTGAGCTTCATTATCGATCCTTCCAATGAGCAATCAGGGTTGATTTCCTTTAAGATTGACTGGTTTGACCTCCTAGCAGTCCAGGGAACTCTTAAGAGTCTTCTCCAGCACCACAGTTCAAAGGCATCAATTCTTCGGCGCTCGGCCTTTTTATGGTCCAGCTCTCACAGCCATACATTACTACTGGATTACCATAATTACCAGTGGATAATCTAGCCATGCAAGTGATAGATATACTTTTTGCTTTTTTGCCTGTTGGAAAACAGTGAATATTAGATATCTTATGAATGTTATACTAATCTGGAATTATTGGTTGTATGAACAAAGCCCAATGTTAGATGAATCTGAGTCTGGGGATAGGAAGAAGGCTTAAGGTCAGAATTCCATTTCTTCAAGCAAAGTTAAACTCTCATTTTAGGAAATTATGTCCAGAACAATTCTTCAGATCATCACCCAATATAAACCTCTTTCTTCCATAGCATGAATTCAATTAATAAACTTTCTTGATCTGTTCAACTTTTAGAACCCACCAATTAAACGTGGATTTTTATATGATTCTTATCTGAACCTTCCACCTAGAATTGTCCTGTGTAAAATTGGAAACAAAACTGTATGTCCTTTATAGTATGTTATAAAATGCAGAGAATTATAAAGTACAAGCTGAAGAAATGTTAAATATATGCAATTGCTGCAGGAGCAACAGGGAAGAGTCATTGCCATTATACTTCACAATAAATGTCCCCAGACAGTAATCTCTTTGGAGATCAGTGAAAAGCAAACAAATACAGAAATTACAGACAAGTAGTGTTGTATAATCCTCAAAACATAACCGTTCATTCATTAGCATTATTTGTATTTTAAATGGAATTTAATCCATCACTTCCAAAGAGTGAGTATGTATGTATGTATGTATGTATGTATGTATGTATGTATGTATGTAATGCTGCTTTCCTTTCTACATTTTCCCTTAGTGAGAGAAAAGGAAAAATACTATTATCCATCTCCATGAGGAAACACAATTCTAAACATTTTCCCTACTATTGATGTCATTAGGATTAGCATTTTCTTGTATTTCAACAGAACCCATGATTTGTTTCTGCTAAGTAAAACTCTGCTGAAGATCAACTGTGCCCCAAATTGGTTGAAATCAGTTCTCCTTCCTTTCCCTAAAAAGGAAAAACAAAACAAACAGAAATAAATACACTTCCAAATACATTTCTCTGAGATTAACGTATCCTGGAGATTACATAAAGCGAGAAGTGGAAGTGTTGCTGTTGTTTTTAAATAAGGCATTTAGCCACAGCTATCATCTTGTCTGTCAGTTGCAATCTTACCGGAGGAGGAAGCACTACTCATAGTCACTCATGCCTTGGTCATTTCTCATTTAGCTTATTGCAATGTACTCCACATGGGGCTGCCTTGAAGATGGTTCAGAGGCTACAACTCAGTGCAATAGCTTGGGTAGTTACAGACATATCACAATTTGCCCATATAATACCTCTCCTTCAAGAATGGCACTGGTTACCAGTTTGCTTCCAGGTACAATTGTCATCTTTCAAGTCCAATTAATACCTTAAGGGTTGCCTTTGGATCCCTTCACTCAGGAAATGTCACCTCCAGGGGCCTTGGAGGCAACCTTTTCAATTGTTGCTGCTTTCTAACAGTATCCCCCCGCCCTGCCCTGCCCTGCCCTGCCCGAAGATCTGTATAGCCCAAAACGTAATGGGCTAGTAAAACAAGTCTTGGTTTTTCCAGCAGGTCTTGGGGACAAATATGTTAGGAAGTGTTTCCTCTTGGAATGTAGTATTCAGTTTGAATTAAATTTGTTTATTGTTCTTAACATAGAATTGTGAATTGTTTGTTACTGTCTTGATTTTTATGTATATTTTTAACTTAACTTATTGTATTTATCTTAGTATTCATGAAGGAACCACTTTCTTTGAATAGTGAACATTTTTAAGACAATAGAATTATAATAATATCAACTAGGTAGGTGAGCAAAAGACATTCTACAATCTGCCTGTTAGGTACGGTCTGAAATTCTAGCCCTTTATAACTGCAATGCTGCCAATTGACCAGATATATGCCTTTCTCTTTCTGTGTCCTTAACAAAAACTTAACCTTCAGAAATTGGAAATGCAAGTTCCTTTTTAATGATAATTGACCTCACTTAAACTGATTTAAAGATTTACTTAACAGGCAAAGCAGTTCTCAAGGGAAATCAATCTACTTTATTTAATGCAGTCTGATCATGATGCAGCTCAACGAAAGATACTGGGATTAGACCCCTTCTCCCAATAAACCTTCCATTAGGGCTACTAGAGCTAGGCTGTATAAAGCTGGATGACCTCTAGATGGCAACAAAGTGATGCAGAACACTTTGTATATGAAAGAATACAGGAATTTAGAGAAGAAAGCAGCAATATCTGTACATATTTTCCTTCCCATCTGTCTATACTCCACCCTGAAATGTCTTGAGACTTGCTTCAGAATGACAGAAGGTCCATCCCAGGGCTTCAACCATTGGATAGTCACAGCAAGCATGGGCAGATCTAAATATTGTAGTTTGTCCAATTATTACTTCAGAAGGGTTAGGCTGCAGTAGGCATGATTGGTCACTGCAGCCAATCAGTGTTTTAAAAGGATTAAGTGTACCAGTGATACAACTGACTGGGAAGAATTAATTTAGCCCTGTGCACAAGTGGGCCTGCTCTGAGCTAAATTTAACCCCTGGGGATTCAGTGATTAACTGATTGCTTCTATAGCACTTTAATCCAGTTAAGTGTGTGGTGAGAACAGGGTGGCTATAACACATACTTTGTTTTGTGTGAGTGTGTGTGTATGTCTGTATGTGTGTGTGTATATATATATATATATATATATATATATATATAGAGAGAGAGAGAGAGAGAGAGAGAGAGAGAGAGAGAATAAATAACTACAAAAGGAAGAAAGGGGAGAAAAAATAAAAAGATGAAATATCAGTAAATAAACAGGGAGTTTATGATTGCTATAAAATTTTAAGTTAATTATTTCATTAATTAATTCATTGATCCTATAGAACTAACTACATTGGATTGTAAAAAAACAAAAACAGAAATCTCTAATAAATTAGGAACGATGTTTATATAACTACTATTTATCACTATTCCAAGGATAAATGCATGTAGTCATATTAAAAAAAAAGAAAGAAAAATGCAAAAAAGAGAACAGACAAATCAATAAAAACACTAGAAAGCTAGCTGATTTCAACTTCCCATTGTTACCTGACCAATAATTACAGTCAACATGTTTATAAACATTTGAAATTATTTCTGATTATAGTCCTTATATCAGTTATTTTTCCCTTAAAAACCACACTCCAAGTGTCTAAGGTTGCCTTGTTGTGTGATGTGATATATATGTAAGTCATTCTTGCTTAAATTTGGTCAAGCTTCCGTTCTGAATATATATGGTTGGTTTTGCCATTGCTGAGTATTCCCCAAGTTTGGTTTGCCAGTGTGATATTGTCAGCAAAGTGTCTCTTTTCCAATGTCAAGTCTGATTTGTCCCTCTGTCTATCTTCATATTCTTAATAGTTTGTGATTTTTAAAAAAATATTTATGTGTTCTGGAACAATTCCTAATTAAAAAAACCTGAGGGCTCAATATAAACTTGTTTTTTAAGATATTTTGAATAATATTGTATATTTCTTTCTAATGCGTTTGAGTTATTTTACATGACCACAGCATATGATAAAATGTTCCATCTGTATCACAATATTTCTAGCATCTTTTATTATATGATTAATCTGTTTTTTTTTAAGATTGACACAGTTATATACCATCACTAAAACCAATTTATATACCAATTTTTTCATAAATTATATTTTCAGGTATATAGGCCAGCCCCATGACTTGTACCATTTTGCACATTCTGTTGAGTGGAGCTTGGGATTTTTGCCATAATGTACCGCTGCAATGGCATTGATTCTCAAAGTAATCTTCATCCACATTTTTTCATTATACCGCTATTCTTCTTGCCTCCCTGCATTTCATGGATGGATATTTATTCACAAAAGCTTCCATACATATTTTGTGTTGTATTAAATTTAAAGCAAGTACATATTTCTACAGGCATACACCAAGAAACCTGGTTCCATATTAATCAAGTAACTCTTATATTTCCTTTGATGCCTTAACCTAGGAAAGTGTGAATCAGCATTAAATGTAATAAATCACACAGTGTTGTTGAAGGAAAAGCTGCCAGTGAATATATTACCACAAAGAAAGATGGTGGAGATTATTTCTCTAAATATAAAGGAAATGTATTCTTCCATAGAGACCACTGGTAAATTAAGTAATAATTTTGTATTGTTTCTGAAACTACTTTTTAGAACATAAGTACTATGATCAACAAATTAAAAGGAAAAGAGATATCACAAGAAAAATTCAAAGGGACAACCCTTTCAGGTTTTCCCATATTCTTCATTTGTCATTTTTTTCCATTTAGTTTGCATAGTCAGATCACCCAACAGAGCTGGCACAGGAGAAAGGTATGACAGCTGGTGTTAAGAACTCTTCTTGTTCCAACATTCAAATTCCTGAGAGGTAAAATTCTCAGTCAATCAAACTTCCATAACATGCATATCTTCACATCTTCAATGAGCTAAATCTGGCATAAAAAATTGTCAAGCCAAAGGCAGCCTGTAAGTCATATATGAGGGCTTGCCACCTCCTTAACAACCCCTACCTCCATGTCAACTTGCTTATATCATTTTGGGCAGATGGCAAATTCTGATTATCTACTGAACTTTAATACCCTTTGATGCCATCCAGAAGTGTGACTGCAACTTCTAGAATTTCCAGTGACAACATTTGAAAGTCATAGTGTCACTTTCAAAGATCTTGGGAACATCAAGTCGGGAATATTAGGCTATCATATATATGTTGCTGGGATGAAACAGATGGAAAATATGAAAAAATTAAAAAGCCATCATAATTCTGTTGGTTCACAAGGAAGAAGAATCAATAGCTAGTTAATATCTTTATTAAGACCAATCAGAATGTCACAAGTCAGGGTGTAGTATTTAACTGATCTTGGCTGAATTTGAAGAAAGCTAAACAGGGGTGATACATTTTGTTCATGGATGTGAGATCACCAAGAAATATTAGGACTGCAGACTAGACTGAAATTTAAAATTATCCTGCAAGAAGGCAATGGCAAACTGATGACTAAAAAAACAACAACAACCTTCCACATAACTGTTTATGTAGTCATCAGAATTAAGCTCAGCTAAGGCAGGCTTTAACTTTATGTGGTGTGCAAGGCTTTAAGTATACCAGACAACTTCAAAAGGCTTTTTTTTTAAAAGGGATGGTGGTGGGAGATGAAAAAGAAACAAGAAAATCCAAAAAATTAGGCCAGATATTTCAGCTATATCCCCTGCATTTTACAATAAATCTAAAAAATGAAGGTTACAGACTCATCAGATAGTTCAGAAGTACCCAACTTCTGTAAAGTTGTAAATGTGTTCTCTAAACATTTTGGACAAGAAACCCAACAGTCCCTTGACTTTGGCTGTGCTACCTCGGTCTGATGCAAACTACAGTAAAAAAATTTCTGGTGGGATATTAAGCTGTCCATTCTGGCATAGTTGAGGTATTACAATATAAGATGAAGAAAATGGTTATCCTCCTTGATTTAAACACATAACTAACATTATTATGTCATCTACCTCTTGCTATGCATATTGCATGGACCAAAACAATTCATCCAGCAACTTATCAACAACTTTAGTCAGCATTCTTAAAATATAGGCCATATTTCTCTATAGCAGGTATGCAGATATTCAGAGAAGTGCTTTGGTTTGTCCTGCCTTCTTTCTTCTCCAAGAAAGCTGCATAGCAGTACTCTGCTTCTGTTCCTTGAAGTTTCAACACCATTTCACTCAGTAAATGGCTGTTCTGTATTGGCAGAGTGGCTGATTAAGGCAAATCAACTCTTCTTCAAGGTGGCAAAGCAGAGTGCCTTACTCTGTATCCATGCTCTCCTATCATATGCCTTTGCTTATTGCATACAATACATGGATTATTTGTCCTTCATCATTATTAGACGCATAGTCGTGGCCAAACTCTGGCCCACCTAAAGCAACCAAATCACTCTGAAGATACAACTTAATTTTATTTGCATGCCTACTAGGAATAATACAGTATATACTGGATTCCCAGCAAAGCTTTGATACCTTGCTGAGAGGCCATGAGCGAAAGCCGAACCAGCGCCTCTATACTTTTGGCCCACTACATCGCAAGGCAAAGAAAGGCAAAGGTAGAACAAAGAAAAGGGCAGACACAATGGAAAGTACAGCATGACAGTGGAACATTTTAGATAAACCCATCTGTGTGAGTTCATTATTATTTAGCCCTTCCTACTAGGTCTGCATGCTAGTCATACTATGTTTGAGACATGGTCAATAAATAGAAACAATTTGGTTTACTCGACCTCAGGTTCCTGGCTGAGTCCTCTCCCTGTTGCCACTCAGGGTCAATTCAGTTGCTGTGAATGTTTTTATACAAGGGCCTTTTAAGCAGTTCATATGGTTGTGAGTATTTCAGAAGTTTGGAAGTGAATGCAGCTTACGTGTGTATGGGGTGGGGTGGGGGTACCTTTTACCACCACAGCATGAACAAAGAGTCATATATACCATATTCAGAGACTCAGAGAACGATATTCAGTCCTCTGTCACCCATAATTCAGAAGTTCACCATTAATAATACACAGGAAACCCCTCCATGTGACACAGAGATGAGAAAAGGAAGCCCAGAAACAACAGGAAAAAGTGATTAGAAGTGAAATAAATATAATTGCTACAACACTGATACATCACTGAAACATCAGATCCAGCTAAATATTGGTTTGGACTTCTTAAAAACTGACCAAACATTTTCCTGTTGCTGAAGAAATATATACCTATTTTCTCATCCCAAGATCTTCCATTTAACAATTAATTTGTTGCATGAAGAAGACCAGACCATCAATATCTTTTCCAGCTGCTAGAGTGATAGGAATGGCTGGTAGCTAGCATACAGATTAAATCACGTGGGAGTTTCAACTGTATATCCCATATACACAGAAGAGATTAGGCAGGATGAGCAATAGCCAACATGCATGCATTTTCTTTAGTTGCACATTACATTCACAATTACATGTGGCTTGCATACATGGTTGAGTGCAATAAGATCACTCAGTTATATTTTATGATTTTGGAAGTGCCAAATACTTTATTGACACCTATTTTGGGTATCTGCAGAGGCTGCCATTTGAAGGCTGCCATGAAGTCATTGCATCAAAAATAAATAAAATGTATTTTGAAATGTGAGGTAGCACTGCCTCCCTACACTACAGAACAAGGGAATATTATTTTTAAGTTCCAATTTTTTCTAAGTATTCAGTAGTTTTTCTTGATGGATGAGCCTTGGCATCATACGTTTCTCAGATAAGTCTCTAACAGTTTTTACCATATGTGCGTCTGCAAGGAATAGCTTGCTGTAACTAGACAAAGATCTCTATGAACTCAGATATGACTTCATTTTAATTAGGAAATATTGCAAACTGGAATGGGTGATCATGGTAAGAAAACTTTGACCTGTGAAGATTTTCTCTGGAAGCAAGTAGGATGCTGTATTATATAAGTTGTTTTTTCCAGTAAGAAAGCTCAGTTTTTAACAACTGTTTTGTTTTGCAGAGGAACAAATTTCTCTTCCCCTCTTGGCTTAGTGAGTTGCTTGGCAAGAGATCAGCTACGCTCCTGAGAATTCAATCTGGTTCCTAAAATGCATTCAAACCAGTTAGAGTTCAATGATCCATGCATGATATGTCACTGATTTTTTGAGTCAAGAGGAACATTGTCACCAAGCGATATTGTTTTGAAATAATTCAACATTCAACATTGGCTGATGTGCACGGACAATGGAAAAACTACCCAAAGATGATCAACTGATATTTACAACTTGCAATTCAACATACTCCTAACCTATTGACAACTTACAGAAATCGATTGAGAAACTGTAGTGCTTTGTTTTGTTTTTCTTCGTGCAATCACAAAGCTCTGTGCTATGACAAGTACCATATTCACACGTGGTGTTTTGCAAGTGAATTCCACAAGTGCGAAGTTACTCATTATAATCATGTTCCAGGGTTTATGATAACCCTCTCAGGCCCAATTTGCATAGTAGCTTTTTGTACTCCCACAAATTGTATACCCTTGCATGAATTTATGTGTATGTCAGGAGAAGGTTATTTCAGAATATGGCCAGCAGCAATTTCTGAGTTTATAATGATTTGGGAAAATGTAGTTGCAATCACATTGCTGCCAACTAAATCCATGAGCAACTAAATTCAATCATGTGATTCTAATGTATGCAGCTATTCAGAAGTGGCCAGGTCTGCTTGCACAGCTGAAAATTTTTTTGTGTATATTTAGCCTGCTACAGATTCAGCACTATGAGATAATTATGTTATTGTGGGTGTATATATGTTAAGTTTTCTGTTGTAACCACACCGCAGATTATGTAGTGTACCATAAATAAGCATAACACAAAAAGGATCACACATTATAGCTATCTTAAATACCTAGCCGTAATTCAGCTAAGCTGATATAAGGCTGGTTCAGATTACAATTTCGAGAAATGTATAAGAAATCTAGAAAACACAGGTATCTTTCTACACTGAAAAGAAAACAAGATAAACAAAACTCATAGGTAATTACACTAACCAATTAGAAAGTGACATCTTCAGCTTCTGAACCTATGAATTTATCAGTAACAAATCATGAAGTGTTGGTGGAGGACATCATGACTAATGTTTAACAATCTTCATTGTTAAATGAAGGGATATCATGGGTATTACTAGAATTTTTTTAAAAAAATTAGTAAAATTAAGCAAAATTAAAGTAAGAGAGGGAGGGGCTGTGTTGGTTGCAAAATGGATGCTCATGAGCTACATATAGCCTGCACCCTGTGGATTGTCCACTTGTGGTTTAAACCAACTAAAGTCTGACCCACTTGTACGTTTTAATCTCAAATTCCAAGTCATCTTTATTACAAACAAGGGCCAACCATTTTAACAAGTAAAATTTGTTTTATACTAATCTCCTATTAAACATTAATATATACTTCACTAAAATGCAGTCTTAAAGGAGTACAAGGGATTGAGGGACCAGGCTCATTTATATAGTACTAAACGATGGTTCCATATTATGTTCTTAACCAAGTCTGTGGTTATTTATAAGTGGAAGCCATGTGCCAGGTACTTAATCTTTCTATGCTAAGATTGCATCTTATGAGTGCATAGTTCATTAAGGCACAGATACAATTAGATGCATATTGAGACAGTAGCAGAGAATGCATCTAGGCCCCTGCCCCTTCTCTGTTCACAACAGTTTGCTGATCTGTGATGAAAGTCAAGGCAGAACCAGGTTTGACTTGACCAACTCAACAAAAAAAGAAAATACAAGTTTTGTTGAATCCAAAGGAATTATCTTCAAGCATAAAAGCCACCATCATCTATTTGTCTTGATAGGGTAAATGCTACCATATGTTTGTAAAAATCTTATTGCAACTATATGTTTTGAGTTATTTAACTGAAGCAGCTTTTTAGACAGAGAACTAGGCTTTTTATACAGTTGGCTTCTTCTTGCATATGTATGTATGTATGTATGTATGTATGTATGTATGTATGTATGTATATAACATAGGCCAGCAAAGCTAGCAAATAAAAACGTTGTGTTTACTTCACTGGAATATATTAACTCTCCATCTTTTCTTGGAAAATCCTGGGTTGAGATTCTGTCTGGAATCAAATTGTGGGAAGGGAAACTGGGCTGTTTATGTATCACTGGATTTAGCTGATAAAGGTTAGCATCTACAACAGTAAAATACTTTTACCTTTAAGTATTCACATACTTCTGCCTTCTTTAGTCACCTTGTTGTGATCTTAATCAATATTGGTTAAGGACATGTTTGCTTGTTTGTTTTTTTAAAAGACCAGCCCAAGAGACATGAAGTCATTCTAAATGAAGGAATGCCCTTCTGTATCATTTTATTTAGGTGTTACAAATAATAACATCAGCTGAATATAAACAGGACTTGGTAAGGAAAGAATCCAATTCTAGCTCAGCAAGGAAGAATTGAGTTTCCCCAAATAATTGACACCTATCAGTCAAGTAAAAGCTTAAGGCTTCATGCTACAAACCATCATGAATAAATGGAAAGGACTGTGCTTCTTATGAATGTTAAAAGGAGTGTTCTAGCACTAAGGGTCTATCCAGACAAGCATGTTAACATGCTTTCTTCTCTTCCTTAAGTCAGCAGAAAAGTATACTGACATAACCTATGTCATTTAGTGGCTATGATTTGCCATACTTCTGCAACAGGTCCAGTTCGACCATGCAAAAGTCTACATACTCCTTTTGAAACTGAAGAGAACTGTAGTTTGTCATCTAGGAGCATTACCTGACATCAAAGTCTCATCAGTAGTTTCCATCCACATAGGGTTGAACAGGATTTTTACTAGAACTTGATGAGCACCAACAAAAATCCTATCCATGAAATATGTTCCAATTATTACTTCAATAGGGATTTGGATAATGACCATCATAGCAAAGCATAACAGAGAGAAATTTGGGGCAAGTGTTGTAACTTATTCCTTAAACTGCCTACATCCATACAGTCTTAGGAACTCTATTTCCAATGTTGTTGTCCTTATAATGAGGGGGAGTTTCAGAGCAGTGGTGTGTGAATTTCCTGCCACCCTTTCAATTCCCATCTAGTGCATATACCTACAGGAAAAACAGCCACTACTCTCTTGAATGTGTAGCAGAGAATCGTTGAGGGCTTCTCGTGTTCCTGTCCATTTCATTCAGTTTCTCTTATGTTTCCAGCCAGAAACATGGAGTCTTTTAGAGTATTATTTTAAGAGTTCAAGCCTTAATTTTTAGTATTTACTTATTTATTGTCTTGGGAATATCAGTCTTTCAATCTCATGGAATATATGGAAGATCAATATTTCTTTCAGAGATAATGCCCACAGATCCCTGTCTCCTTATTTTTTTATTTATTAAAAAAAGGTAAAATATAAGCACAGCAGGATAATGAGCCATGAGAAATGCTGATAATTCAGGGGGGCAAAGGAGAGAGCATTGCACTTTGTAGTTTTTGCCCCAAAGAAAGCTACCTTTTAGGAACAGGAACATAACTCTTTGGAAATGCAAAGAAAAATATTCTGACTAAAGCATAGGTGTGAATTTAGGTCTTTTTTAAAATTGGGGTTCTCTGCTGATTATTCATAGTTATTTTAAATCACTCTGATCTTCTCCTATTTTTTCTCCCCACACCCTGTTTCAAAAGGAGCTAAACCTCTGTGTGTGTCAGAGAAAGAGTAGGCTGTAGTTTGTCCAAATGCTCCCTGCTTTCCCACTACTCGGCTCCTCTCACTCAAGATGGTGGATGAAGGATAGCTCTATGTCAAACCGAACCAGACCAAACCAAACCAAACCAAACCAAACCAAACCAAACCAAACCAAACCAAACCAAACCAAACCAAACCAAACCAGAAAATCACAGTGCTTTAAAAGATTTCAACAATCTTTTCATTAACTAATTTAAGAATAAAAGCTTGCTGAAATTCTTTCCTTACTCAATTTATTTCCCTAACCCCAGACGATCAGCAGATCTGAATTTTGGGGTGAAGTAGCCATTCAGCCTAATCCTACTGAGTTATTACAAAATGGTTAGGAGTACAAAATATCCAATCTCCTGTTTTAATCTTTGTCCCTCTCTGCTAAATCCCTGCAAATAAGAAGGGGAAACGATTCTTCACTTTAGGATTTGATTATTTGAAATGCCAGCTTCAGCTTCAAAGGTGGCCAAAGCAGACAAAAAAGCAAAAGTACTCTTCCTCCTCAGCTGAGATCTTCAGTTGTGGTTATTTGTCTTTTTTAATAGTAATTCTCACAACCCATCTCAAAATGGCCATAGAGGGCAGTGCCCAGGAATCAGACAGGGAGGGCTGTACCCTCAACTGACTTAAACAGCCAATGGAAACTCAGCAAATCCCTACCCATGGCCACACCAACCCCAAAGTCTCACACCTCCTGCCCAAAGTATCCCAGATTGTCCATATGGAAAGTTTTGTATTGGGTTCAGAAGGTGTTCTACACTAGAACACCTTAAGCCAATTTTGGGCTGTCTCAGCAGTCGGATGGATGTAATGGAGATGATGTCCTGGGGACGTCTTTAAAAAGAGTTAGTATGGCATATTTGTACCACAACAACCATGAGATGAGGACAAGCCCTAAGTAGGAGAGACGGGAATGAATATGAAGTGAGTTTGAAAACTCTGCCAACTTGCACCAATCCATAGTTCCCCCCCACCCCCCGCCCTGGAAAAAAAATCCTCTCAGTGTTTTATTAAAACAAAAAAATCCTCTCTCATGGTTTCAAGGGAAGAATTAAACTGCACAAAAGCTAGATTGAACAATTTGTGGAGCTTAAGCTTAGGGCGTCTCTGCAGAATGAAAGGGCTTTGGATCTAGCAGATTCAAGACCATTTCTTCCTCCATCCAACATCAATTTCTAGGCAACCACCAATGGAATCACTTCTGGGATTGTGCAGGGACAGGCAATCTGTCCCCAGCCCTCCATTTGGACTTTAGTACCCCAATATCGTGCCAATGAAATTTAGCCACAAAATTGTTGAATTTCAGCAGCAGGTTTTTTTGTCTTTGTTTTAAAATTTAGGTATGAATGAGTGGCATCTGGGAGTCAAGCCATTACTAATCACACCTTTAAAATCATCTAACCTCCCTAGAGTCCAAGCTAACATTTTAGGGCTGATTTTTGGCTCTTTTCTTCAGATTTATGAGATTTTTAGAGTAAGAATGGAGGTAAAACTCCTCTAGGAAGCAAATCACTCTTACCCCAACTTTTAAAATTTTCCCAAACCCTGAAAAATTCCTGAAATTGTACCCCATGATGATTTGGGACCATTTTTTTTCAAGGGGCGGGGGGTGTAGAGTGTGAATAGGAATGATTTGCTTCCCAAAGGATTTCTAGTTCCATTCTCAGCTTTAAAATGAAGTCAGAGGTTGGAAAACCTGTCCCCCACAAATGACCTCACTCAATAGGACATTCTAGCAGCTGCTTAGAAGATTGGAAGCTAAGCTGCAACTCCCAACAGTTCAAATACTGCCTTCCTTTGAACTCCCTTCAGATACAAATGTAATCCATGCAAAGATTCCTTTTGGCAATGGAGTTCCTTTTCCATCTCTGAAGTATGAACCAGGAAGTTCCCGGTTGAGATATTATCTCAGTTGTGAAGTCATTAGGGCATGATTCTCACTATGATAACATTCTTCTCAAGAACAAGGAGACGCCCAACATTCTAGAACCCTCCTCTTTTCAGTTAGATATCAAAAAGGACAAGTCCAGTGTAGCCTAACCTTCTGTAAATCCTATTTTTATATATTCAGTGCAAGGTATTCAAGAATATGAGCTTCCACTTGATATAATCAGACATATGTCTGCCTCCTCAGCAGGAACCATATCCGAGTGACCTTTGGCAGGTCGCTATCAGTCTCAGTCCTTCATTTACAGCAAGGGAATTAGAATAGAAGGTAACACTAGTCAGAACTTGAAAAAATGGTTCATCAAAAGGAAAGTTATGATTAGCTAGAAATATAGATAATAAACCTTTCTATTACTGTCAAATAACATTGGTCTGATCTTTTTTTTTTAATGTATTACTTTGGATTTCCCCCTTTCCTTCCTTGTATGAAAAAGATAACACTTTAATTAAGAAGGAAACTTGGCAGGAATCTGCATAGCTATTAATCTGGTTGGATGCTTTCTTACTGTTTATATGAAAGGGTTTTCTGAAAATTATGAAATACATTCTTAATAAATGACCGCTAATTAAGGAAGTTTAACAGACCTTGCCTTTCATAGCTTTGAAAACACTGCATATGTCTGCTTATCTTTTCATTTTCATAGGTATAATAAACTCTGCTTTGGTGAACACAGAGTATCTGAATATTCTAGCCTTTTGCAGATGCTTAGTGTTTAGTTGAGATATAGATCTGGTGGGGGTAAAGTGCAATATCATACTTATTTGTCCTTTTTTCCTCTGGGCACCTGTCCTTCACATATTTGAATTGATATCTTTATAACACATGTATACAAATTACAACTAATATGATTTGTACTCTACAAAACTGTAGCTGCTCTAATGCGCAAGCCTGATGTACATAAGGCTTGCGTATACTACATAAGTACACATATCCCCAAACTGTAAAATATTTCAGATTTGAGAACGTGCAGTAGGATAATTCGGGAACTATTGCTCTCATCTTATTTGGGCTGTACTCCTCTGCACTCCATAAGTAAGTGTTCTGTACAACAACTAGGCAGTGATTAAAAACACCCTATTTACTGTTAGAAGCCCACCTTGAAATTCTTGGGCAGACAGAGAGCAGAGGTATGACTTTGTGGCTAGAGGTTTTGGGCAAGAAGGTAAAGAGAAAAATGAGGATGGAAGCAAGCTGAGACTGGAATGGCAGGGTCTCCCCCAGCCCCACCCCGTAGGCCAAGTGGAGTACACATTTTGTAATGCAATTTGCAACTAAAATAACACTGTTGTTTGTATTAGGAAAATTGCACCCAAAATATATTTATTGGGAGGAAACAGATGAAAATACATGCATAGATTCACATGAACTTATAAAAAATATTGTTAACTGATGTTGAAATGGGATGGGATAAAGTATAGATGCAAACATGAGAAATTGTATAAAAGTCAGTTGAATAGGTATGTCCTTTGGCCTCCTTTCTTTCTATGTCTATTATTTATTTATTTTTTATGGAAGGCTTGAAACGTGGAGGTTACCCAAGTGCTTATATACATGCAAACATACAGGTATCCCTTTTATAACATGGAAGACAGGAGACCGGGTCTATGGCATTCAGCCATGTTGGAATCAGGGCTATTGGAACACTCAAACAAACATTCACTCAAAAAGCGCTTTCAGAACTGGGCATTGCAATTCCGTCACCTTGTAACACTTTGCCTCAGGTTTGTCATTTTGCACCTTTGAGGGGGGAGGGGCAGAGAAAATTACACCTCATATTGTTGCCTTCAGCAGTCATTTTAGGGGTGAAGAATATATTGCATGGTTGCTTGGCAACCACCATTGCTTCCATCCTTTTCTGTTGAATTGGCAAGAAAATCCTCTGGAGTGAAGCACAAAGGTTCATTGTAGTCCATAAGGGAGGGCCAGGCTAAGCTGAAATGTCTCTTATGTTGCAGTTTTCCAAACAGAAGGGACTGTTTTCTGTTAGGGCTACTCTACTTGGGCTGCAATGTGCTGGACAAGCATCAGATGATAGTAAAGAGATTTTTCCCAGTAAAGCATAAAAATAGGAAAGAGTGAAGAAGCTGCTTTCTATAAGTGATAAATCATAAATATTTTTTGCAGACTACAATAGATAGTTGTTATTGATATAAATTTAGGACTCTCCATATTGTCAAGGTGATATATTGTGATTATATGTGTGTGTATACACAGACACAGACACAGACACATGCACACACACATACACATGCATATTGAAGAAGTGGCTTCAGGACAAAGTTCAGATTGCAAGGACTGGACTAGGCATTGTAACTCTTTGGGTCCAGTAGCTGCACTTTGAATGTTAAGAACATGGAAGTGCATTTTATCTTCCATAAAACGACTACCGCCTATTGGCTTTTTTTAAAAAATGGCTGTGCAGGGATAAGGGGTGGCCAGTCATAAAGCATCCATTACTCAAAACAAAAGTTGGTGGGGGTTCTTCCCACTATGTCTTATAGTCTCTGCCACCCTGCCAAATGTTCTCTATCAAAATAAGTCCTGAGTTGTAATCATCTGCTATTTTAATTTCTAAGAAATCCTATGGGATTTATATGAACCTCAGAGACATTATTAGAAATAATGATGATGCTGGAGGCTGAAGTTACGCTTTGGAGGTGTCAGCAGTCATTTTTACTTTTTTTTAAAGCTAAGTAAGGAGCTATCTTTATACCAACTGTACCACCAAATTCATACCAAGTATACTGTGTTGCTTACCAAAGATCAAATTCAAAATGAAGGAATTGTCCCACTTCCTGAGCTCCTCAATTATTGTTCTCTATTAAAAGACACAACTATACATGTCAAACATGGCCTCAGTTCAGGAGGAAGCTACTTTTCCCATTACTAGTGTTGAAGATAGTTCTCTGGGAGTTCACAAAGTAAGAAAGTAGGACAGTAGGAAACCCTCTACTTCAGGTTTCCCAGAACCATACTGAGAGTTCGACTAACTTTACAATTTGAGTTAATACACAGTCATAGTGGCTAATAGCCAAGGATTGCTATGAATATGCTTGCATTTTGAAGGAAATCCAAACAGAGATTTGCCTAAAGTCCAAGGGGAAAATAAAGGAATATGACAGTCATCCTAGAAGTGATGTCACTGTGAATGAGTCAGTCATGGGAGATGCAGACAGAGATTGGTAACAGTCAAGGCAAAATGAGCAATAGCTATGTTACATCTGCCAATGAAGACAGAAATTGGCAATAAAAGCCTAGTCTGGATATTCTGTTTAGCTAAACCATTTTATTTTAATGTGTTTTATGATTAATGTCAAGATACTTAGAATGTCATTGGCATCTCAATGTACATGTTAAGTGCACTAGATAAAGCTCTGTAAAAGCATTATAAAAGCATTCATGCTCTGGTGACCAAATCTCATTTGCAGGCAATACTAATGTGGTGTTATTATGATGCTGTCAGGGCCCAGTAGAGCTCCCCCCCGCTCACTAACTTTAATAGAAGTTGAATCAGCCCATCCATTAAATATTTCTAGACTGAATGTCCCAACCTCCATTGTTGTCAGCCCCAGATGCCACAGAGTTCCCTGCAAAAAGACAAGAATTGTGAGAAATACACACACACACACTACTGTGCAAATGTTTTAGGCAGGTGTAAAAAATGCTGTAAAGTAAGAATGCTTTCAAAAATATATATTGTAATTGTTTATGTTTATCAATTTACAAAATGCAAAGTGAGCGAACAGAAGAGAAATCCAAATCAAAGCAATATTTGGTGTGACCACCCTTTGCCTTCAAAACAGCATCAGTTCTTCTAGGTACACTTGTATACAGTTTTTGAAGAAACTTGGCAGGTAGGTTATTCCAAACATCTTGGAGAACTAACCACAGATCTCCTGTGGGTGTAGGCTGCCTCAAATCCTTCTGTCTCTTCATGTAATCCCAGACAGATTTGATGATGTTGAGATCAGGGCTCTGTGGAGGCCAAACCATCTCTTCCAGGACTCCTTGTTCTTCTTTATGCTGAAGATAGTTCTTAATGACATTGGCTGTATGTTTGGGGTCGTTGTCCTGCTGCAGAAGAAATTTGGGGCCAATCACACACCTCCCTGATGGTATGGCATGATGGATAAGTATCTGCCTGTATTTCTCAGTATTGAGGACACCATTGATCCTGACCAAATCTCCAACTCCATTTGCAGAAATGTAGCCCCAAACATGCAAGGAACCTCCACCGTGCTTCACTGTTGCCTGCAGACACTCATGATTGTACCACTCTCCAGCCCATTGGCGAACAAACTGCCTCCTGCTACAGCCAAATCTTTCAGATGTTGACTCATCAGTCCACAGCACCTGCTGCCATTTTTCTGCACCCCAGTTCCTATGTTTTTGTGTATAGTTGAGTCACTTAGCCTTGTTTCCATGTCAGAGGTATGGCTTTTTGGTTGCAATTCTTCCATGTAGACCACTTCTGGCCAGACTTCTCCGGACAGTATATGGGTATACCTAGGTCCCACTGGTTTCCACCAGTTCTGTGCTGATGGCACTGCTGGACATCTTCCAATGTCAAAGGGAAGTAAGCATGATGTGTCTTCCATCTGCTGCATTAAGTTTCCTTGGCCGACCACTGCGTCTATGGTCCTCAACATTGCCCATTTCTTTGTGTTTCTTCAAAAGAGCTTGAACAGCACATCTTGAAACCCCAGTCTGCTTTGAAATTTTTGCCTGGGAGAGACCTTGCTATGCAGTATAACTACTTTGTTTCTCATTGCTGTGCTCAGTCTTGCCATGGTATATGACCTATGACATGAAACTGTCTTCCACAACCTCACCTTAGTAGCAGAGTCTGGCTGTCCCTCACCCAGTTTTAAGCCTCCCATACAGCTGTTTATGTTTCAGTTAAAGACTGTGTTTCAACCTACACATGAAATTGATGATCATTAGCACCTGCTTGGTATAATTGGTTAATCATACACCTGACTCTAATCCTACAAGATCCCTGACTTTGTGCAATTATACAAGTGTGCAAGTGTAAGAATTGATGCTGTTTGAAGGCAATGGGTAGTCACACCAAATATTGATTTGATTTGGATTTTTTTTCTGTTTGCTCACTTTGCATTTTGTAAATCGATAAACATAAACAATTACAATATATATTTTTGAAAGCATTCTTACTTTACAGCATTTTTTCACACCTGCCTAAAACTTTTGCATAGATCTATCTATCTATCTATCTATCTATCTATCTATCTATCTATCTATCTATCTATCCATCCATCCATCCATCCATCCATCCATCCATCCATCCATCCTTAACCCTTAGAGTTTGAAGATAGATAGATAGATAGATAGATAGATAGATAGATAGATAGATAGATAGATAGATAAATGGATGGATGGATGGATGGATGGATGGATGGATGGATGGATGGATGGATCCATAGCTAAAGTGGGAGGACATTTATAAATGGCAAAAGTGTATGTGTGAATTTTTTTTTTTTTTAAATGGCAGCTTTCAAACTATGTTTACAGCAAATTATTGAGTCTGGTTTGCAAATAAAAATGCATGCCACGACAGAGTAAAAACAATTCTAAATAATCCAGAGAAATGGTTTTCCTTTCTGGAGTTGTCTTGAACAAAAGACATTTGCTACCACATTTTAAGAGAAGCTACAATGTAAAGGGTTTCATCCTAGGCAAAGGCAGGACTGTATTTCTGCCTCTTACACTAATTGCCAGACATGCTACAAAAATATTAGATAGGCTTGAGCAGATGAGTAGTGGGTAGAATACTACTGTGTGCTAAGAATGCTTGTTCATGTTTATGAATTATTTCTTCTATAACTTATCTTATTAAGCCTGTATTCAGTTAGTATTCCTTGGGCTCTTATTCTTTCAACAGTATAGATAGCTGTTTGCTTGTACTTTGAGTATGCTTCACTGTAATGTCATTCTTGGAGTACTTACTTTTCACTGTATCTTGGTTCAGGATAGTGTAGAGCATAGCCACTTACCTCTGAAATAACTTATAGAAGAGGTAATATCTCATCCTTGTGGAACTGCTGACATGTTGTAGCACTCATTGTTCCTGGGTGCCAGTCCCAAATTGAGTGATGGTCGTGATCTCATTGAGACAGATAGTTGAAAGAGGTGCTTCTAGAGTTGAACTGTCACCATGCAGCCCTGAAGTCCCTGAATTCAGGGTCACAAATATCCTTCTTTTTAAAAGTAATAGGGGCCCTGGCCTAATTCCTCATCCTCATCCTTCCCCTCATCCACAGGGCTCAACATTGCTTTGCAACAAATTCAAGCTAAAGAAAAAGAAATGTTTCAGGGATGGGGTGAGAAAGAATGGCAAGAGAAAATATTTGTGGGGTTTTGCTTTGCTTTGCTTTGCTTTGCTTTGCTTTGCTTTGCTTTGCTTTGCTTTGCTTTGCTTTGCTTTGCTTTGCTTTGCTTTGCTTTGCTTTGCTTTGCTTTGCTTTGCTCTGGTGCCTTTGAATCTGTCTTGGCTCCTGGCAACTGCCTGGACAAATCCTGTCAGTTTTTTTGGCAAGGGTTATTGGAACTGGTTTGCTATTGCCTCCTTCCCAGGGCTGAGAGAGAGTGACTGGCCCAAGGTCACCCAGCTGGCTTTGTGCCTAAAGTGGGACTAGAACTCTTGGTCTCCCAGTTTCTAGCCTGGTGCCTTTAACCACTACACCATTTGGGGGTGGGGGCTCTCGTTTGGGGGTGGGGGAGGAACAACATCCACAAGGAAAACAGCTTTGGGACTTGAGAAACTGTATGTGGGGACCCCATAGATAATCTTGTTGAGAGCCCCCACTACCAGTATATCATAGCCATAAACTTTACATAAAACAGAATAAAAGAAAAAAGAAAAGAAAAGCCTCTATGAAACACAAAACAAAGCAAAATTATAGTGGTGGATATATATAGAACAATAACAACATTAGTTTTTATAAGTAGGATCAAAATGAAGAAATCAAGTGAGCTTCTCATACATGCAGTAAGCCGAATGCCTGCAAAAGTCACCTTGCTGACTGTAGAGTAGAATATTTGGGGGATAATTCCTCATGGAGACAGAGATTTAATAGCATTTCTTCCTCATTACTCTGCACAGTACTTACTTAAATTGATTCCGAATTCTCATTATTTCCCATCACATTTTCCCTTCAGTTTTTTGGTTTTTTTTTTAACAGATCTAGATTTGCTCTTAAAGTAACTTGTGCACTGGGAGAGAGCTTAGGTTCAGTCCCACTTTTCTCTCAGTCCCACTTTTCTCTCAGGTGGTAAAAATACGCCTGGAATAATATATATAATATAATTATAATAATAGAATATATTCTATTATAAATATAGAATATATTATATTATATATAGCCCTGTATAAGTGGAAGCCCTTCTTGTCGATAGAAAAATAGATACCAGAGAGAAAGGTAAGTTAAATCTCTTCCCATGATACAACTTTTTTGAAAACAACAACCAAAAATAAAGTATATCTTCTAAAGATAAAGAATCATTCAATCACATGGACTGTCAAGTTATAATGTAAATAATTGCCATGTATATATGTTTATTTGCCATGTATATGTGTGTGAAGGAGATAGGGTACAGTTACACATAGGTTGTGCATCTTTTTGGAGATTTGACCACAGAAATTGAATGACTTGTGCTATTATATATGTGCACTGCAGCTGACCTTCATTTTAGAAATCTGTATTAGTGATAGGGCTGTATGGACTCAATGGCAAAATGGGGTAGGACCAAGTGTGTAGCATCTGTCTGCAGACTTATAAATCAAATCCCCCTTTTCTGCTCCTGCAAAATAAACTTATATTTGAAGCTTGAAAGAAGCTTGAGATTTTAAGCATTTGTGTCCTTTTGAGATGACTTTATTGTTGGAGACGCAGTGGGTGCTACAACTTGTGATTTTGTTTTCTCCTGCCCATCAGTCCATCACTCAAAAGCCTTCCTAGCTGCCTACGCTTTCTAATCTGGGAAAACCCATGGGAGGAGTGTCTTAATAATGTCTTTCTTTGAAATGTAATTGAAGTGTGGAAATGATTGGACACACAACAAAGATGGGATGTTGAAATATTTCTTGTGGCCACCTCATAATGTCACAATCTGTCCGTGAAAATCGAACCAATGTTCTTTTCTCTGAAATATATTTGGAAATAAAATTTCTTCCATCAAATTGGTAAGAAAAAAGGTGCTCAGTGTATTTACTTCACACTATGGGATCTCAGTCAATGATTTGGAGAAGGATGCTATACATGGAGGGAATGAATAGTTAGAAGCAGAGATATCTACAGAAGGAGCAAGAGGACAAATGTATTATGACATAATCACACAAATGTCAGGATTCATGCACTTGTATCAGAGACAATGGCATCATTACATTAGTGCCCCATTTGCACAAGGACATCAAGGTGCATCTGTCATCATTTTGATGTCACTAAAGCTTGTTACATATTCCACGGCTGGAACAATGACCTACAGCATATCTGTTAGGAGGGAGGAGAATTTCAGCATTTAATTTTAGTTTCTTTCCATTTACTCTGAATCAGTCATGTAGTCCCAACTGGAATGAAGATGAGTTATTCCATTTAGTAAAAAAAAGTTGTCCTATAACAACAAACAATTGAGGTTTCCATTCTCTCAATCACAACGGTGTCAGATTGCAATAGTTATTGCACAGTTCTAAACCGTTTAGCTGGATGCAAGCATGTGGTTGTGAGGATAGTAGAAAAACACTTTTTTTTCTCAAATGGGCTCCACTTGGGTTCTTGTCCAGTTTAATTAATTTCAAGCCCTGGTAACCCAGGGAAAAATTCAAAGTCTGATGAAAGGGAGAAAGAAAAAATCCAAAATAAGTTATTGTGTGAACAGCTCAGTCTAATTTCCTACTCTAAAAAGTCATTTAGGATGTAGCTGAAATTTCTTGGATGAACTTTTAAGAAAAACATTCCTAGAATTATTCTTTTTCTAAACTCTTTAGTCTAGAAAAAGAAAGATATTTGTCAAAAATGTCCCCAAATATTCTCCAATAATATTGCTGTCATTTCCCCTCCATAGCGTTCCAGGATGTCATTATGTTCAGAGCACTGTGTATGGTATAAAATGGTGGCCAGATTGCCAACACGCTGATTGTTGTAGAGATTGCCAGGAGCTAGAAACATAAATTGGGAAAAAAAGGAAAAGGCATGCTACTATCCCTGCTAAAAATAAGCCCATTCCCTGGATCTTTTCATGAAATTGTGACCTTCCAATTTAGTCTCCCGTAATATGATGGGGAATTTTGAGAGGCCAATAGAACTCAGATGCCCATGGACTCATTCTCTAAGGCTGATGGGATTTTTTTAGCTGATGGGAGGGACTATACTTACAGAATTTTGGGAAGTCATATTTCATAATGGAATATTGGGATCAGGGACATCCATCAGGACACAAAAAAAGGAGCAGAGCTTCAGTTACATGGTTGCAGCTTCCATTGTACTTAGTTTCCATCCACCCATCCCCAGGGTCCCCTGACTATGATTGTTATTAATTAACTTCCAATGAGATTTCAAGATATATTGCTAGACCATTAGATGGATAACCTAGGCAAGAAATAATTATTTTCTTCCAAGTCAATAGCACATTCAAATAAGCCTTTTCTAGGGATATTGTCAGGTCCAGTCCAAGAACAATGGTGAAACAATCCAGCTGAGTTCAGTTCCTATATTTGCTTTCATCTTATAGACAGAATCTTGCCAGACTAAATCTATACTACTGCAACTAGTGGATATACCCTGGGAGATTCTAGGGAGTGGCTATCCTGAACCCCTTATGTTTCTCATGCTGCACCTCTCGACAGTGTTGTCTTTTGTCTCCTATCCCTTCCTGGAATGTACCTTCTCCTTTCTGATAGTCTTGCTCTCTGCTGCAATCCACCACATCACCCTCCCCTTTGTAGATATATCTCATCACAGATATATTCTGGATTCAATTGAACTTGTGTTCAGAGGAGTATAATTTGGATATATTTACAATAGTATGGTGAAGATGCAAATCTGGACAAATATTGGATTTTACTGATTGATGGGTCTAGTTTCACATCAAAGTGATCCAAATGATCAGGTCACCATTGGTAACCTCATTCACAGCATCTTGGAGATGTATAGAGACATTTTGAAAGCTGAGGATTGGTGGCTTTTTTAAAAAAAAATTGGTGCCTTCCAGGCAGTCTTGACTTCTGGCAATTGCCTGGTCCAGTCCCTGTAGTTTACTTTTACTACTTTTTAAATCATGTACTCTACCTCATTTTCACCTGTCTCTTATACTGAACAGAACGATTATGCATGCTTCAAAAATTATTTGGAAGAAGCACTTTGGATCTCACATGAGGACAGACTCTCTAGTGTCCATTAGAGCAAGCCAACCTTTTTTTCAAACTTCTATGCAGGCCAGAAAAAAGATGCCATTGTTTAAGGAGATAATTCATTAAAGTTCATGTGGCTGTTAAGCACACCACTTATAATTGTAGAAGAGTATAGCTGTTTAACATCTTTCATTATTAAAAGCTGAATTTAACAGTCACACCTTAAAATCAGATATTAAAAGCAATTAAAAGATTGCAAAGGATAACACATGTGTACAATAATATGAGGAAAAAAGAAATCCATTCTTTTATATGGGAGAAACCCTTAGGAAACCATGTTCATTTCACTCATCTCACTCATGTCAGTGAAATGAGAAGTGGCTATTAGAATTTTCCGCTGTGAAAAAGTAAGCTTATTGATTTTTCTCAGTATAATATTGCTTCACCATGGGGTTAATATGCTCTATGGCTATATGCTATATGATAACAATAATATAGATTCAGATAGATAGAGGTCTCCTAATTTCTGTCAGTCTCAGAAGGAAAAGAGAGAAGAAAATTTTCATCAGCTCCAGCTGCATCAGAGAAACATGATAGTCTGCATTATTTATATAGGGTGTCTATTAGGTACCCCAGTCTTTATGTTGTCTTTTTGGAGAAATAACATCCCATCAGTGGCTAAGGGATGGACTTATCATTTGGGGAAAGGAATGAGAGGGATATTTTGAATGTATTTTCACCAAGGTTTTACAGGGACTTTTATGGTCCTTTGCTTTCTTTCTTTCTTTCTTTCTTTTTTTTTTTGCTTTTTTTTTTTTTAAGGCTACCTCAGTTCTATTGATTCTATTATCAATTTTGTTTGTTTATTTGTTGTACTTCTTGCAAATCCTATGTCACAGTTCTTTTGACAATTGTGTTTTGAGAGAGCACCAGGATTCTCTCCTCTTATCTTATGCTTCTATTCAATACCTTAAGAATAAAATGAACAAGAGAAAAGACAGTGGACATCCTTGTCTTGTCCCTTTTTGAATCTCCCAAGGTTTTGTTAGTTTTCCATTAACAATTATTAGTGTTTTCTGTGAGGTATAAATCGATCTTACCCATTTAATAAAATTATCTCCAAGGTTCATATGTTCTAGAACTCTAAACAAGAAAATCCAGTTCAAATTTCAGAGGCCTTCTCTGCATCTAAGAAGATCAATGTAGCTTGTTTTTCTCTGTGCTGCTCCAAATACTCCAGAATATCTAACACATTTATAATATTATTTTGTAATTATCCTTTAGGTAAAAACCACATCTTCATGAATAAAGTCCTGTAATATTATTTTCAACCTTTCAGCCAAAATCATGGTAAACAATTTATAATCATTATCCAATAAAGATATTGATCAATAATTTCTTCTAAAGTCAGGTCCTGGTCCTCTTTAGGTATAAATGCTATATTGGCTTCTTTCCAGCTGTCAGGAATCTTTCCATGCTGTAAAATAATATTCATCATTTGTTGTAAAGATTGTAAAAGTTCATCCTCAAAACCTTTATAATAAGACGTCGGCAGACCATCTGGACCAGGTGCCTTTCCTGTTTTAGCCTTTTTAAGAGCTTCACAAACTTCCTTTATTGTTATAGGTCCATTCAAGATTTGTCTGTGATTCTCTGTGATCTTTGGTAAATTCTGTTTATGTAAATATTCATCCACTTTTTCCAAGGAAATTTCTTGACCTTTATATAAAGTAGAGTAATACTGGTGAAACACTTTTTGCATATTTACATTATCTGTTATTATAGTATTTCCTTCTTGTAACTTTAGTATCACTTTCTTTTTCTTTTTGAAACTTATACGCCAACTATTTTCCTGGTTTATTTGCAAATTCAGAATTTCTTTGGTTTGCATAATTCATCTTTATTTCCATCTTTCTCACTGTTAACATAGATAATTGCCTCTGTACAAGCTTAATTTGGTGGATAATAGTTGTCCTCTTTGGGGATTTTTTACATTCTTCTTTTTTTTAATCTCATTCAAAACCACTTTTCTCTTGCCTTTTCTTCTTAAATTCACTGTTACATTGTATAAAATATCCTCTTATAAAAGTTTTGCTTGCATCCCAAACTGTTCTTACTTCTATGCCTTTATTAGGGTTATTCTCAAAAAAATTCTTTTAACTTTTTTTTGCAATCCTCCACTACTGTCTCCTTTTGCAACAACATTTCATTCAATCTCCACGTAAAACAGCCATTTTCCTTTTTAAAAGTTAAAGTCACTTGGCTGTGGTCTGAGAACATCTTTGGTAGTATCTCCACTTTATGAACATTAGTAGCTAAAGGCTTAGAGATCCAAATCATATCTATTCTTGAAAAAGATCTATGTCTTTCAGAAAAATAAATATATTCTTTTGAGTCACCATTTTTATATCTCCATATGTCAAGAAGCTCCAAATTGTCCGTTAAATCAAAGAAAACCTTTGGTAGTTTGCCTTGTGTATTTTTAATATATTTTTCTCAGAAGTTCTATCTTTTTGTGGGGAAACCAGCCCATTCCAATCTACCAGGAGACACCAATTTTCATTTTGGAAAGTCCAATAGTTTATTCATAAGCCCTTTATAAAATGCCATTTTATCTTCATTTGGGGAATAAATTCCCAGTATCAAAGTCTTAGCCTCCTGTAGATTAACTTCCATCCCAACATATCTGCCATAATTATCAGTCAATATAAGTTTTGGATATAATTGAGAATTTACATACAAAACAACTCAATTTCTCTTTTTTTTCATTCCTGCTGAAATGAATTTTTCCCCCAAATTTTTGTGACTCAAATATTTTATACATTTTTTCCTAATATGCATTTCTTGTAAGCAAATCACATCTTGTTTTTCAAATAATGATTTTTTTTTCTCCTTTGAGGAGCATTTGCTCCATTTATATTCCACATTAAGCATTTATAATCTATAGTTATACCAAGATTTTAGAAAAAGCAATACCTGTAGTCCCCAACGTGGTATTGTCTTTAGTGTCCTGTTGTATATGTTGTGGCATTTATTTAGTCACATCTGTTATTGTCATTTCCATTTGCATTTCCTACAATTCTTCTTTGAATTTTCCCAAGAAACCTCTTGCTTTGTGCACAGAATTCAGTCTGAATCTCTGCTGTGTAAAAGTAAAAATCACTTCTTCCAACTTATCCCATCTAAATGGAATCTTCCTCTGTTTAAGTTTGTCAGGAAAAAAAAAAACAACCCCCCCTCTTTTCTCTTACGTAGTATTCTAACTGGAATTTCCTTAAGTATACTGTAATTACATCTGTATTATCAGTCCTCAACCTAGTATTAAAATGCTGCTGCAAAACCTGATCTCTAGTCTTCTTGACAAAGTGCACAAGGACATCCCTTGGAACATTTCTTAATTTTGCAAATCATGTATCGATCCTATAGATCTTATCAGTCCCTCTCTCTGTGTCATCTTCATCCCAATCCAAAAAGTTAGAGACTTAACTAACTTTTGTCTGATATATTCCCCATGGTCTTCGGGAATTGCTCTAAATCTTAAACTTATTTTTCTCTCAGTTCCAGTAATGCCAAGTTGTCCAAATCTTTCTCCGTCTCTCTATTTATAACTTCTGTCTTTTTTTTTTATTTTTTTATTTTATTTTTTTTTATTTTATTTATTTTATTTTATTTTATTTTATTTTATTTTATTTTATTTTATTTTATTTTATTTTATTTTAGCAATTTATATGGCCACCCAACTCACTCACAGTGATTCACGGAAGTATTTTCCAAAACTTCCACTTTGTCATTAATTTGTTTTACATCTCCAGCCAATTGTCCTACAGATTCTTTAATCTTCTTAACTTATTCTTTTGTATCCTTTTTTATCCCTGCAAATCCTTCTTCCATTTCCTTTTTAAAACCATCCAAACTATTGGCAACTGTTGCAGTTATCTTCTTGCCAAGTTCCTCAAACATTTTCTGCAATAAATCTGGTGTGATACCTTTATCTGTAAATTGTTCTAATGAACCTCTCCCTCCTTCTCCTATTTTTGCTGCTTTTCTTGTGGTTGCCATTATGATAAAGTGAAAGTATGTCAATTATTAGGGTGAAAGTAGAAATCAAGCTTCTTTTTTTTTCCTGTTTCATTTTTCTCTGTCTTTAACACTTAAGTCCCAATTAGCTCTCTGTAGCTATAGTCACACAGTCCAGCTCATATTACCCTTATTTTCTTACTTTGTAAAATCTACCAATTATCTTCTTTCCTTAATAACAAACAATCAGCATTCCCATGAAGGTCCGGTCTGTTTGTCTGGTTCATTTTACTATTTTCAAAGGCACTTTCTTCTATATATCTTCTGTTGTCTAAAATTACCACCCCCTTTATCCATTTAAAACTTTCTTAAAGCACCAGCATTGCAAAAATTACTCTGGGGACCTTCACTTAGACCTGGAGCCACAAGTGAATCCTTGCAATGTTCAGTCCACATCTAATACAAATATGATATTGAGGGAGAGGAAGAAGGAAAAACAGGGGTTTTGAAGTTGTCCATCAACTCTTAGAACCTGGTCAGCAGGTACATATCATCTGATCACAGTTACTGACAATGGAAAGCCTCATAAGACCCTCCAGTGTCAGATAGCCTAAGGTCAATCTCCATGATCCCCAGTAAGAGAAAGCATTCTAAGCAGCAGTTACTTCATAAGGGCCTTTTCTAATCATTGATATGAACTTTCTTCATTTCATTCTATTTTCATGAAGGTTAGGAAGTACAAACAACATTACAAATGTTCTCCCTCAGAAAAAGTCAGAAGTGTGTGTGCATGTGTTCATTATATATGCATGTGTGGGTGCACAGAGAAAAAGAAGAAAAAAGTTTGCTTTTTGGATCTCAACAGAGTGGATTTCTCATGTAACCAATCCAATACAATTGTGACATATATCATTTGCATAATTATTTCATCACTCACATATGAAGGCATACTTGAAAAAGATTTCAAAGAAGCATCAGTAAAAGCATATCAAGTCCATGGCTATATCCTAATGGGAAGACAACACACTTATTAATTGAAGGTGATTTTCTATAATTTTGTTTTTCATTCACTCAGTAGTGAACATTCTCTTTGAAGGTTTTATGAAACATTGGACTATGTTTAAATGGATTGCTTGGGATAAATGTTGCTAAATCTGGGACTGAAGCTGAGAACATTTGCTTTTGAGTATAGTACCCGTACAGAGTGAAGCTTTTTGACAGTCATCCTGAACAGATTGGAGACAATTTGTGAGGTAGGCACAGGGAAACACAGTGGATACAAAATGTGGTTCTAAATGAGGTAGAACCATATTGGTCCTTCACCTTTATCAACAATTTTATTGATTTCCCTTCCTTTGACCACATAAAATGTATTATAAGGATCTTATTTTTTATTCATGCTAGCTACAGCTGGAATGACAAAGGTGAAAAAGTGGAAACTGGCAGCAGGCTATCCAGATGAAAGTTGTTTCTCAAGGGTTTTGTTAACATACCACAGCAAACTAATTAGAGGGTTAGCAAAGCAGGATTCCTTTTTGGCCATCAGGTTTCTGTTTCTCTCCAATAACAGTGAAGGATCTCCCCAATGTCAGCTACATACTAACCATTCTTCCTTTTGGAAAGATCCTCTCTTGTGATCAGAGCAATATGACAGACCAATACCACTTGGCATTTGAAAGTCCCTGGAGTCAGAGCCACCAATGAATTTTATATCCTACCAGTCTAAGCTCAGCAGGGCAGAAGAATGGTTGAAGCAATATTTCCTTTTTTTTTTTTTCCCTTTCCACCCCAAGGCCTTTCTTTTCAGTTTTTTTAATTCCATCCCATTGAAATCAGGAGTAGACTAATGATCTATCTTAGCTCTGTGATTGATGTAAATAATAACCACATTTTGTGTATGTCTGGTAACTAAACGCTGATGGTTTTGTGATCATCAAGCCCCGCTCTCTGTATAATAGTTTATTCTCAGGGACGTGTATGAAAGATTACAACTATAATGTACATTAGAGACAGAAAACTCCTCAAGCAAAAAAGATTCTATGAATCTTGCAATTGTTTCATAGTTACCAAACATACTTCAGACAATGAAGAGGTGTTTTTTTTAAGAATATGTATAAGTATGTTTAGAGCAAGAGAGTTTTTAGAAGAGTTCAAATACAAACATAGACACCAACACACACACACACACCCAGAGAGAGAGAGAGAGACAGAGAGAGAGAGATTGAGAGTGAGAGTGAGATTGAGAGTAAGCATGCTGGGTCAGCAGTAGGTAGAGAACAATGTCAACAAGGGCACTAAAAATAAAAGCACAGCATGTGGAAGGAGTAGGTAGATGATTTGGGCTTATTTGCATCCTACAATTTGAGGATTATGAAATGTCAATGTAAGAAACATACTATTTTTTTTTCAACTAGCAACATAACAACACAAACCATTGGCAAAAGAGAAATTTTATTTGCTTCAGAGAGAACAAAAATTGAGCAAATTGAATATGCATCCAAAAAGTTGACAAAAAGTGTAAGGTGGCAAGGTACCTTTAGGAAAGCTGAAGACACCTAACCAGGGAAGGAGAAGAAGGAGAAGGACATTCTGTTGCTGCATGAGCATGTCTAACCAAAGTTGTAGACAGCTGCCTGAGAGAGACAAGATGAAAAGAGGATCTGGTTACATCTCTCTACCTATTCTCTCAGGTAAACTTACCCCTGGGTCATAGAATCATAGAATCATAGAATCATAGGGTTAGAAGGGATCTTGGAGGGCTTCTAGTCCAACCCCCTTACACAAGGCAGGAGTCCTCATACTATCTTGGACAAATGGTTGTCCAATGACTTTTTTTTTTTTTTACTAATTCTCACAACAATGGAACTTCATTTTCCTAGGTTACACTTCAGAATTAGGAATGAATCTAAGCGGACTACACTTGGACAGACCAGGAGTGTATTCAACTAATTCTGGAGCATTGGATCTAGCTCAGGAATTGAATGATTATGAACAGCCTAAGAAACATAGAAGAGAGTATTCCAGAGAAACAGAGCATGCTTAAATTAAAGGTGAGCTTTCAGAAATCATCATGTGATTTCTGAATAATTGCAGTATATCAGTTTTTTCTGGTGGTCTATACCCAATACATCATAATCATCCCAGAACCCAAAATTGTTGGGGACAGATCAAAAATCTGGAATAGAATCATGTATTATTCCCAATGGAATTAGCTATGGACATTTTAAAAATCAAATTGACTCAGTGTATCCTCTTCATTCAGGGAAATTACATCTGTATACCGCACCCTTGTCATGCTGCAGGTTTTTAGATTTCAGTTTGATTATGAAGAGTTTCTTATCTTATCAAATCAGTGATCATGTACTGAAAAAAAAATCAATGCTGATATGAGATGATGATGATGATGATGATGATGATGATGATGCAGCATACAATCCTTGAGAATATGTCTGTTATTTGCAACACTTCAAGTTCATTGTCACACCATACATGAGTTGTTGCCTGCATTTATTACATAGAAATAATCCAATATAGATATGTTATTTGCTCATGCATACAGTAAGAATCAATTGGGCAAGTGAGCAAACAAATCAAAATCTTTGAACAATTCAAGGACACTCTCACAGTTTTAGATTTCTTAATTACCAGTTAATTATTAGTTAGTAGAAAGCTAAGACTTGGTAATAGCCTGTGCGCCAAGAAAAGATTTTGATTAAATAGGTTACTGCTGGCATTCTTCCAGTATAATTTTCTTCTCTTTTATTTCTTTTGCCAGTAAAGTGGAAGCCAAATACAGACTTGGCAAAAATCCAACCACTGGGATACTTTAATGAATTATGAAAGAGAAATAATTACAGAGTCTTCTAAAGAAAGGTTTAAGAAAGAGGGAGTTTGGTTGCAACAGCTTGGAAAAGGAAGTTAAACAGCATCTGTGACGGCGATTTAGGTGAGGCGAAACTCTTTAATGAACATAGAAGGTGTTGTCTGATATTCCCCAGAAGCTTTTAACTTTACTTCTGAAGCTATGTGGTGGCAGCATTCCTGGTAGCAATTTCCATTCGCAAGATAACTCACTCTGTGTTAGCATGTTCTTTGAAGATCAATTATTCTGAAGTGGTTTGCTTCATGGTCACGTTTAGCATCCACACAATTCATATACTAAAATCTTCTGGGGAAATAATCCCTACTCCCTTATTTTATTGTAATATCATTATGGTTTATGGTTTTAATGTTTGTTTTGTATCCACCAACATCCTTTGGATTATGGAAGAGAAATCTTCAGCCTTGTAGGCTGTTCTTGGTGGCTGCCATCAGGAGAGCTACCAGATCTGTGCTGCAAAACTCCTGATTACCACAGGATGGCAGCAAAGAGTTAGATTTTCATATATGTCTTTGCTGCCTGGCTGACCAGAATTTTCCAAGATCTGGTAGCCATTGACATCAGGGCATGCCTCTTTAAAGCAAACACTGATTTTGCTATGTAGGGTGTGGTCAGCAATAAATCAGACATGTTTTAAATTACATTTTTACTAAGCATTTTTGAAAAAGGAAAAAAAAAGGACAAGAGAAACTGAATATATTATATTGTTTTGAAAACTGCAGAGCATTGTTAAATTTCAAATGATATATGAATATCAATAGGAGTGATCAACAGAATGTGAGTCATAAAATAAGTAATGACTGCAAATTCTATTTGAGCAACTGAAAATCTATTCTCAGCTACTAGTTAATTGATATCTAGAATATTAAGAAATTGTGTTAAGAGAAACCTAAATTTTGGATGTGGTACATGCCCATGCATAGAATGATAAGCCCAAAATGGTTCCAAATTAAGTTAAATTCTGTAACAGATTTACTTTTAAAATATAAATCTATTTTAGACATTGAGTAAACTCCCACAACTTAATTAGCTATTCTTCTGCAGAGGAACTATATGGACTTTCCAGAAGGAACTGTAGAGTATTCTTGCAGCAGTTACCATGAACAAGGCTAGTTTGGTACACATGGTGGGAATGTGAAGTTCAGAAATAATTTTTTTAAAATTGCAGGTTAAAAAGGAATTCAATTTATAGGATTTGTTTCATTTTGTAATAAATTGTTTCCCAAAATTATTGAGCTTCATTGGTCCTTAGACTTCCAATAATTTTTAGAAAACAAGCTTTCCATTTTAGCAATGAGTCCTGAGTAACACACCAGCAATGAAAGACCTTACACCAGTTTTCTCTACATTTTCTTATATTTGGTGTGAATAATTCAGACATTTAATTCAGGCATTTCAAATAAGGCAAACTGGTAATAACTAAGAATAACAACAAACTGACCATTATACAAAATCCACTCCTGATGCAATCAATAACTACTATTTAATTTAATAACTGATATAGATACTCCCTTAACCAGCAGAGATAAGGTCAATATTTGAGTAATTTCTCTAATTTTAACATGCTTATTTTAGGGTTATTATTTGTCAGAGTAGGAATGGACAACATTTTGATGGTCAAAAGCTACACTTAAATTTTGGGGGACTAAGCCCCAAAAAGAGGATGGAGCTACATCACAAATGTGGAGCAGAGCTGGAGTTGAAAAACCTTTCCTTTCCTTTCCTTTCCTTTCCTTTCCTTTCCTTTCCTTTCCTTTCCTTTCCTTTCCTTTCCTTTCCTTTCCTTTCCTTTCCTTTCCTTTCCTTTCCTTTCCTTTCCTTCCCTTCCCTTCCCTTTCCTTTCCTTTCCTTCCCTTCCCTTTCCTTTCCTCCCCTCCCCTCCCCTCCCCTCCCCTCCCCTCCCCCTCCCTCTTCCCCTTCCCAATATGCTTATTTTGGGACTTAACCCTACAATTTGCATGTGTTTCTATCTTAAAACTGTGTTGTCAGTTTTCACCAGTCATGGGAAGGGGACTCTGAGAGTCTGCAGAAGGAGACTAGCCACTTTTATAAAATCCTGGGGTCACAGGGGCCACTCCTGTTCAAGCATACAGTATGCTTAAAAAATATGCTTACAAAATATGCTTGAAAATCTTTTTCTTTCTTTCTTTCTTTCTTTCTTTCTTTCTTTCTTTCTTTCTTTCTTTCTTTCTTTCTTTCTTTCTTTCTCTCTCTCTCTCTCTCTCTCTCTCTTTCTTTCTTTCTTTCTTTCTTTCTCATTTACACACACATATATTAATACACTAGATGATAGATTTTACATTCATTTAAAAATATTTTAGATTATATTGCTATTTAATACTAATCCATTAACACCATATTTGTACTTTCATAGAGTTTTATGAATAGTTTGTAAAAAAACATTTTCTGTTCAAGAATCAAAACACATGTAAGAGGTAACGTCTAAGCTCTTAAAACCCACATGTATTCCCTTGGTTTCTCCTCCTCACTAAATCACTTCCACCCACTCCCAAATTATCATCTTCTTTGATTAACTATCTCCACAAACACATAGGCCCTCCCATCATTTTTGCATCACCTTCTCCAACACATTGTCTCCTCTTCAACAGCCTCCCCAAACCCTCTCTTGCTACCTGTTGTCTATCTCAGGGTAGCAATTTTCCCTTTCCCTCCTCACTCTTTCTTTTGGAAATCATTTTGGTGAAAGGCAGCCAGTAGGCACTCCCTTTTTTCAAGACCATTCAGTTATTGGTCAAGTCTCTGGTGCTAGTTAATCTTTCATCTCGGTCACAAAAGAGAAGAGCATTATCTGAATGTAAGAAAGTAACAGATCTCAGCAGCTGTAATGGTATGTGGAAATTACCTTGGGAGACAGGAGGAAGAGCTGCAGACTAGGCAATGGTCAGATAAGAGGCAGCTGAGCCCACAGAAGGAACTTCTCAGAAGGGACTCTCCCTAGTTTCTTGGACTGTAAAGGCAAGGGGGGAGAGATGTACTTTCAGGCTTGCAAGGTTCTGTTAATGTGACCTTACAATAAAGATAGAGCTAATACTCCTGGGTGTGCTTCTTATCTGGACTACCTTGCAAGGACAATATCAGCCTGGTCTAATGAGGACCAATGGGTGTATATTTAGCAATGGCTCAGGGTTGGGAGGGAATTTCCTATGTTTCCATACAAATCTTTCCCAATATATTCAGCTGCTGGGTTGCTCACACTCTCAGTATATAAAACATGTGAGTACAGTCAAACAACACAGAGCAAGAGCCAACTGTAGAAACTGGTGGTTTTGTCAGAATGATAAAATGTCAGTTGTGGTATTGCAACATAAGCTCCACCCCTTATATATGTCAATGTTGTTCTATGAGTGAAAAATAAGTGGATTTTCATTGTGACGCATGTTTTGTCATTTGCTCCCACCCTTGCCCCTTGTCCTTCCCATACCTGTAGATGCCCAGGGTTGTTGAATGCAGAAGTTTGTTATGAGCACTGTATTACAAGGAAGTATATACAGATATCTCTATTTAGGTAACTTTTGGGGGCAACACCATCTTGGTTCAAGTCATTGTATTGGATCAGATGGATTGCTTATTTAATGGTCTGTAGCTCCCCCCACCCCTTCTCAAGAGAGTTGGCAGTGGGTTTGAGAGAGAGAAAGAGCTCTTTTAGTTTCTAGATTCATGCAAAATAGCCTGTTGTGATAATTTTAAAATCATCACTCAATCAGCCAATGGTTATATACCAAGTTTTCAGCTGGTTGGTATGAGTACTCTAGAAGTGGGGGGAAGTGCAAATCTTGAAGCTTTTTGTGAAAATAACCACACAGAATTATTACTCAGCCTCTCCCCCACCAAAAGGTTATTAATTTTTACTATTGACCAAGTTCTGAAAAGGCTGGTTTGTGTATCAGTTATATGTTGGCTGCAAGCTCCAGGTAACCACTAGACAGTAGCAAAGAGACATAGAAACCTCTAAGAGGTCTGGATTTTTGCAGCTCATATCTAGTAGTCCCAGATATGTAGGAATGTTCACCCTACATATCTCAATTCTTTAAGGAACTGGGGAAAAATGTCCAGTAGACAAAGGTGATTCTTTCTGATCGTTAGGGAACTGGCAAAACATGATATAGATTGCACCTCCCAAACTGCTGTTCAGAATTCCCCTCTTAGAATTTTACTGATGAATATTCTCCAAACTTTTGTTGGTTGGGAAAATATTTACTGGATATTTGATTATTATGTGCCATGATCAAGCTTCAATTAAGCACTAACTTCAAAGTGATTTTCAGAGAGAGATTATGTATGGCTTTGACTCTTTTGGTTAAAATCAATGGAATTTATAAGCATTTAACTTTGTCATAAAAGGGATTTGGCAAAAGCATTTTCCACTTAAAGATTTCACAGCAGAATCCAGCCATTTTATAGTATCTGACACTTGGTATGCATGAGCAATCAATATGTGACAGTGTCAGATAGATGACTTGCAACAAACTTTAGTAAATTCATTCAGTTAAGCAATCAAAATGAGGAAGAGGCTATATGACCATTTTGCAGAGAGTGAACACTGAATCAGAAATCTTTTCCTTTTAACTTTCACTTCTATTATCAATTAGGGGGAAGTTTTTCACAAGCCAACATCAGTTGGCCCATTCTTTCACCTGTAATTTTGACCTACCTTACAGAATTTTTGTAAGAATTACACAGCTGACATATGAGACATTTTTGGAACAGTGCTTTTATTTTGAATAAGAAAAGTTAGAATTTTGATTTTTTTAAAATAATGTTTTTATTAAACATTATAGTTAAAGAGATAAAACTAATACAAACTACAAAAAATAAAAGGAAAAGGAAAACAAAGTCCAGAGAAAAGAAAAAATAATATAGGGAGAAAAACAGAAAAATAGAAAAGCAAAAAAAAAAAAAGAATATAGCAAAGAAAAAGCAAAGAAATATATAAAGAAGTTATATATATAAAGAAATATATATAAAGCTGTTCCTTGTGAGAAAACTACAGGGTTTTCTGCAGTTGGCTTGTAAGTTGAGTGGGTTGGAATCAAGGGATTTCCACCAAGCTTACAGCTGCAGTATACCCTTATGGGCACACAGTTCTGCCAAGCCTCATTTCTTGATCACTTTTGGAAATTGCTTATTAACTGCTTTTCAAATATTAAAAACCTCTTGATTGACAAGTTTTATAACACAGACCAAGTGAGTTTCCTTCAACCCATAGTGAAAGACGGTTTAAAGATAAGTTAAAGACATCAAACAAACAAACAAACAAAAAACCTCCCTCTTTTTTTCAGAATAAACAACAACAGGGTGATTAGAACATTGATTTTGGAAAGTTATAAACAGACTAAGGGTCCAGATGGATTTGAAATAAGAATTTGAAATTAATCATAAGAATCCTTCCCATGGGAAAATGCTTTTGTTCTGAATTCTCTTTTTAAAAAAAGGCATGATAGAATGAGACTTTAAAGCTTGGACACTAGAGGGAACCAGAGGGAATTGAAGATTACAATTAAAGGAGAAGAACAATCAAACTTAACTTACTAATACAGAATGGAGCAAAATACTTTAACATTGGCCATATTGGAGGATATTTGTGAGCAATGGATTCAGATGTTAATTTTAAACATTATAGATAGACTGTCTTTAAAAGGTGTTATGGAAGAGGATCAGGATTTACTGGACAAAACTGAGACTGATCTGAAATGACAAGCTACAAGAATGATATGGAAAAAGATGTTACATTAGATATACAAATAAAACCAGCTGATGTCTTAATAATTAAAAGAGATATACAAATGGCAAACCAAGAGTGACTTGGATAATTTTTTTATATTGGATTTACAAAAGAGATATGTTAAATTACTGAAGGATTCTGTGAGAAGGGACAAAGAAAAAATGAGAAGAAAACAAGCTCTAGGACATTATTTGAAGAGATTAAAGTTCAAAATTGTTAAAAGTAAAAGGAAGGAATATAAAGTTTGTTTATTTGATAAAGGTTAAAATAGAAATGCTTTTATTTCTTGTAACCCTTAATATTTTGCTGACCAGGACTGAATGATGAGGTTTTAAGGATCTGTTTATAGATAAGAGATGAGATATGGTATGAAGAGATTGTTTGTTGTATTTTGGGAGAAGGTGATAAGTTGTTAAAATTTATAATTACAAACTTAACAAACTTTTATAAAGTGACAAAGGGGGAAGTTACTTCTTTACATAAAAGTTAGAATTTTGAAACTGGAAAAGTCAGGTTTTGAAATCTAGTATTAAGGGATGCAATCAAGGAAAGATACTAAAAGCTATTGAAAATTACAGTTTGTTCATATCCATCATTAAGCCAATAGTGCTCAATAATGTAATTTTTTTCAGGAGAACAGTTTTTATATAATATAAAGTAGAGGTGTGCAACCTTGAAAAAAAATCAAATCAGAGGCTGCATTTCCCCAAGAACAGAGAATCAGAGACAGCCAGAAAGGGAGAAATAACTTTTCCCAAAGATCTGAACTATCTTCTGCAAAGGGCTTTTGAAATAACACCAAGAGACATATATATTAACTGAAAATTGGTTAACCAAGATAGAGAAATAAAACTTCCTTGTCCAAGAAACCCAACAGACAAAAAGTAAAAAAAAAAAAAAATCTATCTGATCAGCTATTCTTTGAATAATGAATACTTAATTTCTTCCAGCAAGGAAATTCTTGCATTTATTTTGATCTGCATTTCTTTAATAATAAATAAAACAGGTAATAACATGTACTTCTGGAGATTATCTGATGGATAACATTTTAATCCGGCAGTACTCATTTATCTAGAGCTGATTTTATGGAACTCAACAGAAACTGTATCTGAGGAGATACTGCACTCCTTCACCTAGAAGCAGGCCCCAATGAACTCAATGGAACTTGCTATGGGATAGATATGAAGGGGACTGTGGTGTAAGTAGCAATGCTAGGACTTTGAGGCTGCAATCTTAAATGCACATATTGGGAAGTGTCACTGAACATGATGCAACTTTTTTGAGTAAATACACAAAGGATTGTACTGTTTCCTGGCTAAGTCCCATTTAAAATTGAGACCTACTTCTATATATTACATATCACTAAACTTCAGATTGTGCCTTCACATGTTATTACACTAGTAAAATCCAGCACATTAAAAACAGAAAACAGCCATCCCTCTAAAGATCACACTTCTGACCTTAAACACAAATATCCACATATATAATGAAGATTAAATGTATGTAATGTAAAGGCCACTACACTTGATTGAACAGACCAAGAAATCAACTTCACTGGAAGGCTATAGCCACTTCAAATGAGACTGGCTATAGCAACAGAATCTAGCAGGCCTGATTGTGCTGTACCTCCTCCCCCTTCTAATATTCCAGTGAATTAGGAACATGTCTGTCTGAACCACTTCTGAATATTATGTGTCTGTTGTGGATTTAAAATATGTTTCCCATCTCCTTCTTCCCATCACCCTGGTGATGGCTCTTGCACATCTCTATCAAGGCCATCTTCCTTACTCTCTAATTTTACAGATATGTGATAACTTTCATTTGAGCCTCAAACTCAGACTCATGGTTTTGTAAAAGCCACTATGTATATATGTATGTGTGTGTGTGTGTATGTATACACACATACATACACACATATACATACACATACATACATGCACACACGTGTGTAGTGGCTGGATAGCATAGTGGTTAGAGCACTGCTCTTTGACACTGGAGATGCGGAAACGGTTAGATAAGAGACAGCTTAGCCCACAGCTGCATAGTGGGTGAAGCAAGAGGCTGAGAAAGGACCTAGTTTTTCAGGCTATAAAGGAGAAGGCTGGAAAATTGTACATTCAGACTTGCCAGAATCTATTACTGTAGCTTTACAATAAAGTGGATTTAGCTTATCTGGTCGTGTTTCCCATCTGATCTACCTGGTATAGCTGATACGTTATATAGGACAATCCAGAAAAAAAGAGAAAGAATGAGGGAACAGATCTAAACAGTTATAGCAAACTTTTATTTTTTGTATGAAAAATAAAGCATAATAAAGACAAGAGTATGCATGGCTGTGCTGATAAGAACCAAACCAAACAGAATCTTACTATGGAATGAAAGAAGACAGATCAGATGATTATCAAGAGCACTTATAGCCAAGAAAACAATTTAGGAAAAATGATATTCTTAATGCTAGTGTAATTCACACAAAGATGAAGTATAACATTCCAGTCTCTAATCTCCATGACACTGTGCAGCATGTCAGTCAAAGGCAAAGCGATATTTCAACAGGGATTAGAATATACATTTCTGTTGTATTTGTGTAAAAGTAGACTTGAACCTGAGCCTCCTCAGTGACATCCATCACCTTCACCTTCATAGGGCCACATAGGACTCCATAGGACCCTATTCAAGGAGCTGTTAATTATTTACTCCATTAGTACTGTTCTTATCTTTCTAGATATGTTCCAATTCATGCTTTCTGACACAAAAATAAACTTACATCATGCATGCTAAGGGAATATTCTGCTTTTAGGTGCAGTATATCCTGATAAATTTACCCAACAATGAACACATTTATCAGATGTCTTTAATTGAATCCAGATTCACCAATATCAATCTATATTATCTAAGCATACAAATAAATACTTTTGTTTGTACTCAGCAAACAAAATCTAAATAAACATTATAGTAATTGTTTTGATGGACATACTAAAAGACAAAAAAAGATCACATCATGCTATATGGATTATTAACATTTAAGCAATTAAGAGCTCAAAGTATGGACATTTTGTTTGAGGTATATTGGAGAGCACACTTCTAGACTGCAGGCAAATTAAATAGATTTATAGCTCTCTAGGATGGAAAAGCACTTGTTAACCTATCGTAAGCTCCAATGAACAAGCAGAGAAGAAGCCAATTTGGAGCCACAAAAGGTAGAGGTTAGTATCTAAGCAAATTCATGCTGGTTTTCAGCCTATGACTGAACTCCTGATCCACAGCCCAAAGCCTTGTATTAGAAAAATCATAGAGTTGAATGAGGTATTGAAGCTACTGAGTCCAACCTCCTGCTAAGTGCAGGAATCCAAATGAAAGCATCCCCAAGAGGTGACTGCCTAGTTTTCTGCTTGAACATATCCAGTAAAGCAGAACTCACCACCTCACTCACTAATAATTCCTTAGTCAATGTTCCCTTTTTTAACATTCATTTGGAATCTACCTTTTTGTAATTTTAGAACATTGCTCTGTGCCCTGCTGTCAGAGGTGACAGAAAATAGAGATTTACTTTTGTATGATATCTTTTTCAAGTATTTTAGAGTATGATTGTTCCTTCACCCCCATCTTCTCAAATCTAATCAGTTCCCTCAGTGTCCTCTTTGTTTACTTTTCAGTCTCTTGATTATCTTATTTGCCTTCTTTGTACCTGTTCTGGTTTCTCTGAATCTTCCTTAAAATGTGATTCCCAGAATTGGACAGAGTTCTTAAGGTGAAGTTTGATCAATGCAGAATATATTAATTTCTGCTATTTGGAAATTATACTTCCATCGATGCAGTCTAAAGTTGCACTTTTTATTAACCATAACACACTGCTGAATGATATTCAGCTTCTGATCAGCCACATTTGTAAGATTGTTTTCACAAAGGATATAATAAGACAGGTATTTTCCCTCTCCACACCCTATTTCATTCTGTAATTTTTAGCCACTTTTCTAATTTAAGAAGCTTATTTTGAAAATTTAGTCTTTAGAACAATTAGTTATCCCGCTTATTTTGTGTTAACTCCAAAACTGATAAGCACTTCTTCCTTTTCATCCACACCATTAATAAAAATGTTGAAAAGCATCAGTTCCATGGCTAAACCTCCACCATCTCAGTTGATATCTCATTCCAGTCTGATGCAGAACCATTGATGAACATCATGTAAGTATGGTTTTCAAGGCAGTTGTTAGAACCTCCTAATATATATGCTTAACTAGCTTGTTAGTCGTAATGCAAATGATTTGCTGAAGATACTGTATATTATGTCCATATTCCCACAATGTACTATGGAAGTCCCCTTATAAAATGGTTGCTAACCACACAATTAATATCCAGACTTGTCCTTATGGCCAAATGTATGGATCTTGTTCTATCTCCCTGTGGATGGTAAACCTCAAGTCTGATGTGAATTTTTCTTCCTTATGGTTTTGGACTTTAAGAGAGTAGAGGGCCACACCTGTACTGCGGAGAGATAAAAGAGAAATGCTGAAGGTATGGAGTTTGGGATCTGAGTTGGAGAGATGGAGGAGAAGCCAGCTGTGTGTGGTAGAGGGGAAACTCTCTTTGTGCACAATGAAATTCTGAACTTGACACAGCTGCAATGAGAAGTAGCAGAACCTAACAACCTCACAACCCTTTTGAAGATGCAGACCAGCTACAGCCAGCAAGCAATGAGTAATTGCCACCCCACCCCCCCCAAAGAACTGAGAAACTAAGAATAACTCAGTAAAACAGAGCAACTCCCCAGCCATTCTAACCTGCAGCAGGACAGACTGAAGTATGGGCACCAGAGGGTGAAGAAAAATATAAGGCCACATGTACCTTTGGACTGAGGCACTGATACAAGTAGCAGAATGGTTCAAGTTAAGGCTAATAACATTCTTCTGTACCATCCACTCTTTCTAGATTCTTAGGTGCAGCCTACACCTCCTCCCTTCAGCTTAACTTTGCTTTCTTTCTAGACAGGTAGCAATACTTTCAAACAAAGAACTGATCTGCAGCACCATGAAGGTATTTATATGGGACCAGAGCCATTCTTAGTAACTAGGGATCAAGTAATAGAGGATTTTTAACTGGATTAAAGAGATAGTAAATGTAGTTCAATAAAGGAGGTTGTAAATTAATCTATGAGAGTACCACTTAATCTGGTTATAAAATGAACCAAAACTGTAAGCCATTACTTCCAATACTGGAATCCCTTTCCTGAGCAAATGTTCCCTTGACAGGACATTCTAGTGCTGTCCCTCTACCCATTGTTATTACATCAGCCAGCAGCATGTTGACTTGGCTGGTCTATTAGGAGTTATGATTCTGCAAAATCAGGAAGTCCATAGGTTCTCCAGTTGTATTCTGGAAAAGGTAAAACATAACAGCATACAGAGAGGATCACACTTGGAGAGCTTGTCACCAGATCTTCAGGAGAACAACTGACCATTTTTGGAGAACCATCATTGAAAATATTTTACATTAATGGTTTTCAAATTGTCCAATTAATCTGGCACACTCTTTATTTCCTTAGAATGTTCATTGTACTGAATATGAAGTGTAGGACATATAACAATTCTGTGCAGTTTCATGTTTTATTTAGCTGTTAGCAAGCATTTACAATATTTATTTTTGACTGAGTTGTCCTATAGCTCTGTAAAAATTGTTTCTAATTTAAAAGGAATTAGTACTAGGGAATTGATTTGGTGGTAAAGGACATTTAAACATTCAGATCCTTTAATTAAATATGAAAATGTAGTTCTTAACTTTAGGCTATGTCTTTTCCATTTCAAACTGAATGTTGAGATGAACAGATATAATTTAAACTATTATCACATGCTCCTTTAATGTTGCCTAGTGTTTATATTCATGTCGTTTCTGGGATTCCTGAACTAAATAATTTTAAAAACCCAAAACTTTCATTCTTTTTCTGTTTTTATTTTAAAACTTGGATTCCAAAGGACCACAAGCCAAAGATGAAATAACTTTTTCTAATGAAGACGTACACTGGCTTTTACAAATCAGATATTTTGCCTCAGTTTGTAAAAACTGATGTTTCAAACTCTAGCTGAGATTTAGAATAAACTAAACCTTTTCTTTATTTCAAGGGCAATATATCCTCATCAGTAATCAATTGGGAACCATATTGTTGATGAGAGTGAGATAACCAGTGAGTGGGGTAAGAGCCCAGAGTCAATGGGAACACCCATTATTTCACTGACATGTATTTTTCTTCCCTCTGACACCTATCCTCTCTTCCTTCTCCCAAGTAGCAGACTTTTCTCAAAGTCTGATTTGATCTTAACTGATCAGCATAGGAGTTATAAACTATGCTGATCACAGCACATAGGCATAGAGTTTTAGGTTGTCCAACCCATTCTATAGCATGTCAACTTTTATTAGTAGTAGTAAATTTAATTTTTCTATTTGTGTAGCATTTATGTCATAACAAACCAAATTACAAAAACAAAATCAAATAATGAAAATAAACAAGATGAGACAAGGCAACACCAAAGCATATGCTTCCTGGAGATCATATCTGTAAGCACCAAGGTGAACAATTTTCTTCCTTGAAATAGCTGCACGCAAGGCAAATCTGGCTATAGCCCCAAGAACATTATCTTTAGTAGAAGACAAGAAAAAAAAATGATTATGTAATGGTCTGGCCAATAATTTTTTTTTTCTCCAAGATAGGTGACATAAATTTTTCCCAGGGCTTTGCAGAAATAGGGAAGCAAATAGTTGGGGAAATCCCTAGTCACTTTTGCCCTACACAGACAAAGGCATGAATTATAGGGAATATGTTGAAACTTGCCTTCAAGTGCTGTTTGATGGCAATGATCTTGGTAACAGATGCCCTCAGATTCAATAAATTCAACAAATTCAACTGATTAGGCATAAGTTACAACTGATCTGACTGAAGTCTGACCTGCCTGATCCTAGTAGATCTGCAATGCAAGGTTAGACCCATCTGGCCTTGTAGGACTTGGCATACTAATTGGATGATCTCATTCCCTAGTATTCTGACGACTATAGAGACTTTGAATCATACTGGTGAATCAGAATATTTTATTATAGGTCACAGACCCCCAGGCTTATCAAAATAAAATCACACTAGTATAATTAACAGAGGCAGAAAGAATTACAGAGATAATTCCACATTCTCAATACTTCAGCTGCAGGCCACAGACAATGTCTAGAGCTGTTTAAAACAGTTCAATAGATGCCAGAAATGCTACTTTAATGGAGAAGAAGACACACATGAAGGGTAATCCCTGGACTCCTTTCCATTTACATCTCAGGAATTGCCAACTGATTGGTGCTGAGTATTTGGGAAAGGAGGTTGTAAATCAATGTCAGCATTCCATCCCCTCCAGTACTGAAATGGGGAAAGAAAAGGGCTTCTGTCTATAGGGAACCATGTAGGTCTCAGCCTTTCCCTGCCTAAGCATGCTTCAGGTGTGTGGAATTTAACTTCCTTGAATGTCATGAACCTTGCCGAGAATCTAGGAGTTGAAATTCACAGCTCTTGAAGGCATCCAGTTTAAGACAATATTTTTATAATTTAATGACAAGTAATTGTTAGATGTTCATAACTAGAAGCAATCTTCTAGAGATTAATCCAGGATCTCTGGAATTATGTTGTATTTGGAGAGGCCTGCACACCTCTGCTGTGATTATCTTTAACAGAAGTGGAGAGGAAATAATTAACTACTGCTGCATATGTATGGAGGATGTAATAATCTTAATGGAATGTATTTCCTGATTTCCTAGTTTTCATCAATTTGAAGTTAACAGAGCTCTGGAGAAGCAAATAATAGGAGATTTAAATGTGAAATTGTATACACTACCATGTTACAAATCATCACTCGCAAATGGACCTGAATCTTCAAATGGAGTATCTGGTCAATAGGTATCCTTAAATCTTTCATAAGTATGCTCTGGATTATGGTAAAGAAATATATGTATGTATGTATGTATGTATGTATGTATGTATGTATGTATGTAATTATAGAGCTGGCATTAAAGCTACCATGTTTTTTTTTAACGTTCTTCTCTTTTTAAAGCTGTTTTAAATTTATAATTAGGAATTCATAACAGTTTTGTTTACTACATTTTCCCTTAAAGAAACTCATTTTAATCTATCCAACATGGATAAAAATAATGGCATATTAAGTTGGTGTACAAACATATATCCTGATTTCTAAACTCAGCTTGTCTCACATCTCACATTCCAGAGCACCCTTAAACTTTTTAAGAAACTTTTCTTTTTTACTCTTCTCCAACACCTCCCCCCCCGCAAAAAAAATCAGATTGTACAGTAATATTGATTGTTGGGCACTTGCAGACAAAAAAGAGCATCATTTTTTTCCCTCTTGAATTTCAAACTTTCAAATTGTGCTCTTCAAAATGGGGCAAGTAATGTCATGTGTGCATGACACAATTTTCCTAATTATTGCCATCTGCATGATGATGTCATGGCATCTACTGGAGATCAATCACCCTGGGAGGGAGAATGTGTAAGTGTTGTTTTGGATGAGATGGCAATATAGCATGCACAGATTGATTTCAGTCTTGGAGTATATCATCATCATCATCATCATCATCATCATCATCATCATCATCATCATCATGAAGGCCAAGATTAGCCAACTGGAGTCAAGTGGAAGCTAGCATAAAGGAAGGACCATACACTCAGAAACAATGAATAAGATTCCTTCTTTTCAATATCAGAGTGAAGTTTACAGTTATATCTCTCTGTATCTAAACATAAAATTTAAAAATCTATTCCTGTTTTTATTCTTTTCTTTTTCATATTAGCAGTTTAGTTTAGAGTGATGGGAAGACTGATTATTATAAATCAGCTGCAGCTCAGAAACCATTGCTGATTTTCCCTAACTTGGCAAGAATCTTACTAGTGCATATTTCAAATGACCTTCTGACTGCCTCAGATGTAAAAAAGAAAAGAAAAAGAAAAATCATGAAGTATTTACACTTCTTGTCTTATTCCTATTACTAAAGTATGTCTAGAACCTGAACATTTAGCCACTCCAGTGTTTAACTTCTAAAGCTGGAAATAAATAGTTGATGTTTCTGCAACCCTGGCTGTTTTGAAATGGCAAGTTTAACATTTTTGAAACATTACCTTCTGTTAGGTAGAATTTTTTTAAAAAACTCTGATATGCCCAGCAAACTTTTTTTAATAATGGATTTTGGACACACTGACTGTCATAGATTATAGTGATAGATTCCAGTGGCTGCAAACATTTGTCATCATAGTAAGTTGGCCAAGGTCATAAAGCTTGTTACCATCCTGTTGTTTTAACTGTCATCTCACAAATCACTATTTCTAGTCAAGTATTATGCATTAAATAGAGTAAAACCTTGTTATCAAAACAGAAAAGTGATGCTCCATTTAAGAGTATTAATATAATACAAAGCATATTTTAAAGAATTAGGATATATTTGGGGAAACAATTGAGATTTAGAGTTTTCTACTGGGAAATTACTGTGGGTAATTTCCAGTTTAGTTTGCTCCAGCATGTTCCCAATCAAACTCTACTTCCAGATCAGAGTAAGCAGACATACCACTTGGTTCAACTAACAAAAAATATGGCTTGATGTTTATATATTAAACATTTGGAAACATAAAAAAAAAATTAAGTGGCAAAAATGACGACAAGCAGGGAGAAAGAACAACATGAACAACAAGAAGAGATAAAATGGAAGAAGAATTAATATCAACAATCTACACTCTCTGTATCATTCACAGAACTTTCCAGAGTCACTGGAAATAACACTGTGTGTGATGAACATGGAGAGTCCCAAGCATGGAGTGGTCATTGATTTTTCCAGCTTTAACTCTTTCATGTACCTAATGGCAGCAGAATAGAGATGAACAGCAGGACACCAGATATACCTTCTGTATTCTGCACCATCTAGAGAACAATTGGGAAGATAACCATGATGACTCCAACCTTTTCAAGAGCTTCTTTTGTAGAGAAGAGAAAAAGAAACCGAAATTGATTCATTCTTGGTTGTTTCCTGTAACCTACTTGTTTTAAAGTTATAGCATGCAAAGAAAACTGTACGAGTGTCTCTGTAAATCCAACCATCTCTTCTGTAAGATTTAAAAGACTAATGGATTATTATGTCCATAGGCCATGATCAGTACTATAGTTATATTAATGTTCTGAAACAAACAAAACACAAATTATGTTTTATGTGTTGATAACCCATACAATAAAAATGCATTACTCTAATCCTCTTATTCTAAATCACAAGATCTCCTCAGTAGTTTATTACCATTTCTGCAATAACTCTTTTTCTTATCTTTTTTTTTTTTTCCCCTGCCACAGGACATAAACCCACAATATAAATAAGATGTGAATTATGTTGCTCAAAATAAAACATATGATTTCAGCTGGGGTAAATAAACCAGTACACCTTTCCTTTCAGCTCAGCATTGGGCAGATAGGATAACACATAAAAAGCTAAATGTTCCACCACATTTATTTTCCATATACATCTGTATGTATTTGGATCCAATCTACATTAATGGAAATAGATCACAGTTTAAAGACAAATCATGTTGTGTAATTCCCCTCAAAAACTAATACTAATTGAGGCCATTTTCTCTTTCCTCCTTTTTCTCTTCCCATCATTAGTTGCATGTATATATAATAGGTCTGGGGTCTCTGCTCCATGCATCTGATGAAGGCAATGTGATCTCCTAAAGTTTAAATGATAGTAACACTGTTACTCTTTAAGGTTGCAAGATACTTTGCTTCTTTTTTAGATATTAAAAATATTTTTAGTATTAAAAATATATATAGTATTTGAGAGCCAGTTTGGTGTAGTGGTTAAGGAAGCAGGCTAGAACTGGGAGACCAAGAATTCTAGTCCTGCCTTAGGCACAAAGCCAGCTGGGTGACCTTGGGCCAGTCATTCTCTCTCAGCCGTAGGAAGAAGGCAAAGGCAAACCACTGAAATCTTGCCAAGAAAACTGTAGTGACTTGTCAGCACTGACTGAAAGGCATAAAAAAAAAGGAAAAGGAAAAGGAAAAGGAAAAGGAAAAGGAAAAGGAAAAGGAAAAGGAAAAGGGGAAGGAAGGAAGGAAGGAAGGAAGGAAGGAAGGAAGGAAGGAAGGAAGGAAGGAAGGAAGGAAGGAAGGAAGGAAGGAAGGAGGTAGCATTTAGTATTATGTATTAACACCCTGTATTACACTTAGTATTCTATATTAATCCGCTGAGTGTTATATATTAAAATGCCCTCCCCCCCCCCCCAATCTATTGGCATAGTATTTAGGTAAATGAATTGAAAACGGTGTCCCTTAGTTTCTTAGACCACACATGGGAGCTTCAGTCCTACCTCTCGATTGTCATGCAACAACCAGAATTGCTTGTTTTTGTCCTGCTCCTCAAAATTGTTGCTCTTAGCAAATCAATATTTTAAATCTCAGTAGATTTGCAACTCTCTGTCACCTGCTGTTTCTTGATTGTATGCACCATTTTTATTTTGTTTGCATTATATTATACCCTGATTCCATATGTGTAAAAGCTTCTAAATAAGAGCTGAATCAGAGGTAGATTCAATTCAGAGGTAGACTGAACACTTAGATCTCTCCAATGAACAGGGGCAAATGTCATCTCTCAGTTTCAGAGATGAAACTAATATCAAGTTGAAAGACCAGTCTGGAATAAAATAATGTAAAGGCATATTAAAATCTTCACATACAATTTAGAGAAGGATGCAATCATACTACTGATAAAAAATAATAATAATAAACTTTGTGTCAGATTGTTAGCAGCTGATAAGCAAACAAAAATAGGTTTTATGTGTTCAATTAATCCATGATTTGGGAATTGAATAAAAAAACAAAAAATATTAGGCAACATTTCTAAAATTCTGCAATTTCTGGAATTCTTTGATAACATTTTCAGTTTATTGCCTAGGCAAACAAAGGACAGAAAAACCATGTTTAATTGACACATGTATGTTAATATGAATTTTTTAGTGGGTGGGAAGTTAATTCAAAAATCTGCTTGTAAACATGTCAGATGCTTTTAAGCATAATGACATGAAGTAAAGTTTTCAGAATACTAAATAGATTGGAAGTACCATGTTGCATTTCACCTATAATTTGTGGGTTGTTGAGTTGATCATTCCAATTCCATAAAGAATAAAGATCAAAGAGTATCCCCAGTGATAAAAGAGAAAATCAAGAAAATTAAAACCCCAATCATCATATGATAGTCATAATTTGAATAAAGAAAATCTAATTCACAGTTTTAATAATTTATTAATCTGCCTGAAATCCCTTGAAAGTATAAATATGGGAATTCCTCTAAGCACTTATATCATTCTTTTTTAATCATTTTTGTTTATCTTTTTTTAAAAATCTCTGGCCATAAATGAATAAAGTAACTAGATGAGTAAATATGTATATCAGTCTTGGAGTTATATTAATTTTGTACAACATGTGTCTTTCTATATAAATTGATCATAAACTGAAATTAAGAAAAACATCCTTGGAATAATTATTCCAATATATGTAAAAAAATTCAAACGTTAACCACCATTTTTTACAAATATTCATAGGTCCAGCCTCTAGAAACTACATAACACATATTCTAATTAATGGAATAATGTGATAGTTTACCTAATTCTTCTACTGTCAATAAATTTTGGAATGCAGCATTCATAATTATTAATAAGACCTAATATATCTTCAACATATAATAACAGTTCATGTCCAATTCAACCACTGCCCAGAATATCCTTCAATTGCCTGATAAAACAGATTAATGTTTCCAACATCAAATTAAATAGAAGAGGAGACAAAAGACATTCTTGACAATTTCACGTGACATTGTACGTGAAGAAATAATTGCATTTGTATTAACCATGACCAAAGGATTGGCATGCCACATTGTAATCCAATTAATAAAAAGGAAATATATATTTGCCCAAAATATATTTTGTTCTGAAATTTCCAGTGCACCATATCAAAAGTTTTCTTTTATACTTTCAACAAGATGATCGTTGTTTTCAATTTTTCAAAGTTGATAATGTAATATTATCTGAACCTTGTTAAGCTCTTATGAAACCAGATTGTGAAACATGGATGATCAATCTTAATATTGTCCATAATCCATGTGCCAGTTTCTCTGTAAAATGTTGGCATCAATATTTAGCCAAAAAAAAAAAAAATCAACAGAGCTACCACCAGTCTTCAAAATCATTTATGTAAGCCTCACTAAAGGAAGTTGGGGAAAAAAAATACACTTTTCATATATGCCTATATATAATTTTACACCATAGTGTCAATAAAGATTATCATATTTATTTGTTATCATCCATATAAATCTACAAGTATAAGTCCTTCTCAAGTATCATAATAAGGCTCGAGCAATGTAAGAAATATCTATCTATCTATCTATCTATCTATCTATCTATCTATCTATCTATCTATCTATCATTGTTGGAGCCTACTTATATAATCAAATAGCTTGATAGGATAGCCAATAAGACCAGAAGCTTTTCCTGTTTTCATAGATTTCAAAATATTTTTTTTTTCCTGAAGAGATAAAGGTGCTGATAGAAAAACAGCTTAGTCATCTATAATCTTTAGGAGAGTTATATTATTTTAAAATGATTAATTTCTTCCACAGTAACCTTTCACTCAGTGTTATAAAGTCAAGTATAAAAATGGGAAAATGCTGATTTTTAAAAACCAGTGTCATTATATATTTTGCCCTGTGCATCCTTTACAGTGGAAATAATATTACTCTTCTGTTATTTTAATCAAGAGTAATTTACCAGATCTTTCCCTTTGCTTTCAATCTTTCTTTTACTGAGTGAGTGAATATTCTTTATCAAATGCATAGAGGGAATTGTTCCAGTTTGTTTCCAGACTGTCAAGGGAAAAACCACGTTAAACACGGGAGGCAGACACACCATAAAACAAGTTACTTCAAAGTTCTAAAAGCTTTATTAAATGTTAGTTCAACAAGCAAGTAAAATTAAACCAATAGCATACATGGTACTCACTTAGATTCACATTGCAATGTCGTGACCATTTTAATCGAGCCATCAGGTAAACAGCTTGACCAAAATGGTACCGACCCCCTCAGATGCAATCCCTTTTATCCTTTAAAACCACAAACCACAGACATGACTCCTAGGTTTAGCAACTGATTCGTAACGTCCTTGGTGCTAATTTTACCATACCTTCCTCTTCTATTCCCATCAACAAGTTGCTTAGTCTTGCATTTGACTTTTCCTGTCATTGCCCTACAGGTCACAAGAAGCTAACCTGGCTTTATCAAATGCAATCAAAACTAACATTAAAACATATAGAAGGCTACTAAAATTTTCCTCTCACAAGACATAAAAGCTTTTTAGAGTTCCAGTGTAGATTGTTTTGAATACATACTCAAAATTTCCTTGACTTTGTTTTCCAGATTTGTTTACATTTTTCCATGAAACACATGCAACAGTACAGCTATGAATATATTCCTTATTCATTGATATAAACAATCAAAAGGTCAAAATCTTATTTTATCTGCTTTGTAAACAATGGATCCTTTATAATGATGTATTTAAATACCATGTTGAACTATAGTGATTGGTTTTTGGGTTTTTTTTGTATAATTGATAATTGCAATAGGATCTGTATTATATTAATCTACTCATTCCCCTATCAGTTAGAGTACTAGAAAATAATCTGCTAGAAACTATTAGAAAATAATCATGTCAGAGAAACATCTAATGTGGAGTATGTATTCCTGCTGAAAAGGTTTTAAACGTTATCATATATCCACCACATTAAATTCCACTATATTAGTTTGTAGTAGTTTCCATATATGGGAACATAAGTTTAGTTGGGACAGTATGATTATCTAGCAGACTAAAACTTGATTAAACCTCCAGCCAAAATTAACTTGATCCACATCTTAAGAAAAAATGCTCAAAATGCCTATGTGAAACATTTAGATAGTCCTTAGTAGGACCATAATAATAATAAATGTGTACAGTTATTAAACATTTTAATCACCAGTATAAGCAAATAATACAATAGTGGAATATTTATTTCTTGTTCCTCTACAAATTTGGAGACTTGGGCATCAAACTTACTACTAGCAGTTACTATTAGTGTAATTTCCATCATTATACTTTTTCTTTCAGATAAAAGATCTTTCTCATGTGAAAGTATGAGTTTCTTCAGGTTTTAAATTGTCCAATTTAGTAAGGATCTGTCTCCTATTAGAAAGACATCAAAGCCTTTTACATTCCAGAACACATTTAAAGATGGCACAAGTGGTGGGAAAAAAACTGCTCTTAAAAAATCCATTATTTTTGTAGACCAAAGTAGGAGGGAGCTTGTTCGTTTGTTTCTATTTAATGCCCCTCTCACCATGGTGACACTGGTTATAAAATAAAATTTAAACAAAAACCACAATATAAACTGTTAAAACATACAGTACAAACATATAATTTAATACAGAGACAGCATGGATGAGTAAAAAGCAATAGAATAAAATATTAACCCATCTGGGCTTCACTAGCTACATGATTCCTATAGCTGGGCAAATAGCTACTTTCCAAAAGGCCAACAGGGTCAGGGCCAATCTGATCTCAGGTGGTAAGATGTTCCAGAAGGCAGGTTCTGTGACAGAAAAGGCTTGCTTCCCGAGTCCTACAAGATGACCCAAGCTATACTTCTCCTGTTGGATCCAGAGAGTGGATGGAAATCACTGTAGAGAAATTGTCCTTCAAGTATCCTGGCCCCATGCCATGAAGGGCTTTAGAGATGACACCCACCACCTTAAATCGAACCTGGAAGCCTACTAGGAACCAGGGCAGCTTGCATAGCAAAGATGTGACATGGGCAAATTAGGAATTGCCCATAATTCCCTGTGCTGTTGTATTCTGGACCAGTTATAGCTTCTGGATGCTCTTCAAGGGCACTCCCATATAGTGGACATTGCACTGATTCATTCAGCAGGTGACCAAAGCATGAGTCACTGTATAGTGACTCTGGGTCCAGGAAAGGGAGCAGTTGGTGCACAATATGAAGTTGTGTAAAAGCCCCCACCTCCGCCTTGGATATGTTGGCCTCGCAGGATATACCAGATAGGAACCACAAGCAGATGAGCTACTACTACTTTAATGTAAAGTTACATTGACAGAATCTTGCAAGTATGAAAGTATAATTCTACTCCTTGGCTCCTTTGCAGTCTGAGAAACTAGGGAGGGTCTCTTCTGAGCCTCTTACTTCACCCACTATCTAGCTGTGGGCTATGCTGTCTCTTATCTGAACATTCCCTTTGCAGCATCTCTCTGTCCAGTCTCCCAAGGTCTTTCTCACATACCATTACAGATGTCACTTGCTCTTTGAGTATTATGCACCACTTCTGATTGTGATAGAACAGTCCAACCCAGAACTAAAAATAGAATTTCACTGGATTCAGGGTCCCTAAAACTCAGTCTTGCTGGGATTAAGCTGAAGTCTGTTCCTCTCTATCCAGACCCCCATAGTTTCCAGACACTGAAACAGAACCTACATAGCATCAGTTGGTCAGCCAGTGTATAGATATAGAGCTGAGTATCATCTGCATATTGATCATACCTCATCCCATGCCATTGGATTACCTCACTCAGGTACTTCATGTAGGTTTTAAATAGAAGCCAAGAGAGCATCAAACCCTGTGACACACCACAAAGCAGGGGCTACAGGCTAGACATTCCCCTCCTATCAACAGTGACTGAACCAACCCCAGAAAGGAGGAGAACTGGCCCAAAACTATGCCCCCCACACTTAATCCCTGAAGCTGGTGAGAAGGATGCCTTAAATGCAGGTATCAAAGGCCACTGAGAGTTCAAGGACAGCAAGGATCGATGCATTACCCTCATTCCTGGTCCAACCAAGTTATCCACAACCATGATCAATGTCATTTTGGTCCCATGCTCAGATCTGAAACCTGATTGAAAGGGGTCCAGATAATCTGCTTTCTCCAGAATACAACTACCTTCTCAACAACCTTCCCTAGAAAGAGAATGTTGAAGACCAGATTAAAATTTTACAAAATTGTACAAAACAATGGGACCCAGTTATTGCTTTTTGGGGAGGAGGTGGACCACTGTTTCCTTAAATGTAAACAACAACCACCTCTCTTGAGGATGCATTTACCAGCACCAGAACCCATCCACTCATCATCTCCCAGGAGGCTTAGCCAATCAAGTGTGACATGGATCTAACTCACAGGTAGCTCCAAGATACTTTGTCCACTTCCTCGGGAATCACAGGATCAAATTTAGCTCAGATAACCTTGCAAGGCTGAGTTTCAGTCAATTCCATGGGACCATCAATGACAGACGCAACATGGAGCAAATCTGAGTGACTTGTGTGATTGATGCCTAGCATATTCCTCACAGTGGCCCTGCAAATGTGCCTCTGGCTCCTCCTCCACAGAAGGGAATAGATCAAGCTGAACAGGGCTGTGTTCAATTTGTGGGTGCAAAAAGGTCAGAAAATATTGATGGTTTGCTTCCTTGGCTTTAACAGTGGCTCTAGCTTACGCTTGGTCAGGTTCACCCTTCATGGGCTTCTAGATGTGCTCCTCAGATCTTCTGTAAATCAAGGGGAACCCAAGATCTGGGGGGGGGGGGTGAAAGAGGCCACATAGGTGTGATCCAGTCCAAAGTCCCAGCCTTCCTCTCATTCCAAGTGGCAACTAAAGCCTTAGCTGAACCATACACCATGAACCAAGCCTTCAGGAACAACCCTAAGCTCCCTCTAGAACCCAGCTGGGTCTATCAGGCACCTGGGGACAGCCAGCCTCCCTGTGATGGTAGTAGCACCAGAACACTCCAAGCAACCAAAAAGTGGTCTGTCCAAGACAGGGGAGTGATAACAATTTCCCCCAACTCCAGATCATGTCACCACTCCCCCAACAGGAAGTCCAGGTCAAAAGTGTGACCACCATTATGTGTCAGGACTTCAATAACCTAAGACCATGATGGCTAAGAACTGCTAAGTAATCTCTGACTCTATCCCAGAGTAGACAAACTGGAGTCTCCTATGACCACATCCAACCATTAAGTCCTTTAAGGGCTACCAGAGATAACAACATATCTATTTTAACCTTCAGCAAATAAACCAATTTTCTATTCCTTTCTTTTACTTTTAACGATCTTGATCTTTAGTCCCTTCAAAATAATGCCCTAGTCTTCAAATAATTTTACCTAGTCATCTCCAGTAAAACTTGTTCCTCTTCCATAACATCTTTTAAACACAGTCTCTTTATAGAGGCAGATACTCTTAAAATTAACTTCTAGATCCATTGTTCAAAATATCCTTCAATATGGCCAATGTTAAAGTATTTTGCTCCATTCTGTATTACTAAGTTGAGTTTGATCATTCTTCTCCTTTAATTGTAATCTTCAATTCCTTCTGGTTCCCTCTAGTGTCCAAGCTTCAAAGTCTCATTCTATCATGCCTTTTTTTTTTTAAAGAGAATTCAGAACAAAAGCATTTTCCTGTAGGAAGGATTCTGATAATTAATTTCAAAATCTTATTTCAAATCCTTCTGGACCCTTAGTCCATTTGTAACTTTCCAAAATTAAAGTTCTAATCACCCTTTTTCTATTTATTCCAAAAGAATATTTTTTAAGTTCTTAAAGTTGTATTTAAAACTTCTTTCACTAAGGATTGAAAGAAACTCATCCACTGCTGTAAAACCTGTCATCCCAAAGGTTCCTAATAGCTGAAAAGCAGTTCACAAGCAATTTCTGAAAGTGATTAGAAAAGGAAGTATGCAAACCCAGTCTTTTGAAGGCGCCGATCATGGTTTGAGCAAAAAGATGGGTATTCCCTTAGCTCTAAACCTGCTGGAGACCACTGTCTTGTGGTCTCCTTGTGAGAAACAACTGTATGGAGACTTTTGGGTGATCTCAAGTCCTTATCTGGAGATGAATTATGAAGAGCTGGTTTACTCACCAGCTCTTCATTCTGCCACGGTCATCAGTTCCACTTTTAGAGGAGCTGTCTTCAGTTCACCATTTCTTCCCTGGAATTCCCGTGAATAATCATTGCTTCATGTGAATCAATTACCAAGTTTTTTAATTCCACTACTTTCTCATCCAACCTATCAATCTTTGCTTCCTCTCCCAAAAGCTTTGGTTCACATCATACACTGCAGTTTTTAACTTCAGATTTGTTAAATCATGAGAAAGAGCTTTTAAGCAACTCTGATGTCAGGCCCAGCTCAAGAACAATGATGAAACAGTCCAGTCCAGTCTAGTTCCTTTATTAGCTTACACTTTATAGACAGAATCTTGCCAAACTAAATCTATACTACAGCAACTAGTGGGTATACCCTGTGAGATTCTAGGGAGTGGCTATCCTGAACCTCTTTTACTTCCCACATTCCTCCTGCGGACTATGCTGTCTCTTGCCACCTCCTCCCTCCTGGAATGCACCCCCTCCTTCCCAATAGCCTTGATCTCCCACATCACTCTCCTCCTTGTAGTTATATTCCATCACATCTACATAACTTTCTTTCTCAGTTACTTTCTTTACTTTTTCTTGTGGGTCTGGAATAAATTCAGCAAAGCTAGAGCTTTCTTTCAATTTTCAGCTCATTTAGGATGTGCTCTCGCTTAGGAGATATGAGAGAGCCCTGTTTTCTCTGTCTTCTTGACTTCAGACCCATAACTGTTCATGTCAAAATAGTAATTGTTTTTATTTTTAAAAAGACAAATGGACCTTTCTGCTTATTAATTAAGCAAAAGGCTGTCAAAATATAAGATAACCCCTTAAACCAAAAACTATCTTGTAATGGAGCCATTATCCTGAACACTAATGCAGTCTTTGGATGTTTGTTTTCTCTATCTATGTCCTATCTATGGAATGCAATTGAGAAAAATGTTTTATAATATAATTTGGCTTTTACAACTAAGAGAAAAGAAAACAAAAGTAAACATTTAAGATCATGACACAAAAATATGTGTAAAATTGTTCTGGAAAATATTACTAATTTATCAAAAATTTATCTTATTTTACCTGTAGGAACATTCACTTTAGACAAATTAGGCTAATCTTTGTGGAATGTTATTTATGTCCAACTATGACATATTACATAGCATAAAAGGCAAAATATATTTGTGTTCAATATTATGTTGCTAAAATGTTATCAAACTTGGGTACTTAACTCACAAACACATGTGAACCCTCTTTAAAAAATGCTTGAACATGGCAGATTTATAAATATTGTAGATGATTTCCAGAGGCTTGGAATAGCTCATATTTATTGATCTTTCATCCATGAAAGATGAATCATTTTGTGCAATTGGTGGTCTAATTAGGTTTTGGCTCAGCTGGACAACTACTGCTCTAACATTTGATGGAATGATGTGCTACTTATTAAGCCTGAAGTCTGGTGATTTCTGTTCAGTCTGATCTTGCAGTCATTTTAGTCTTTCTGATGTTTATTAAATGAGCTATTTAAAAATCAAAAGTACTTTGCCAGTTCCTTCTATTAACTTTATATAATTTTTGTTAAAAATAATATGTGTGACCAGAGTTGTATATTATTAATTCCTTGAACTGAGTCTGCCAAGTTCAATATTATTTACTGACAGCATTTGGTTTTACTAAATTGTCTTCCAGTTTTTATAACACAGAAGAAAAACATTCAAAGTAAAATAGAAACTGCCAGTAGAAACTATAATGTATGGACCATATATAAAGATCTGGATTTGTGCCTATAATATATCTCTCAACACATTCTGAAGAGAAGTCTTGCTCACAATTTGATTTGCAAGAACCTTCAGTAGAAAGAGGCTGAAATTTCCCTGTGTTGCGTTTCTCAAGACCAGCTCAATGAGCAGCAGAGTAATCAGAACTACTGTGTATTACGTTGTGCCTCTTTGAGACAATATTGCCACAGCTTAAGCTTTAAAGGTATACAGTTCTCTAATATTTTCCGTATCACTTCTGCTGATGCTACCTGCATTTTTATTCACTACTAGTACATATAAACCAAAGACAATTTCCAAATAGACCAGATTTTCTTCCCAGTAGCTGAAAACAGATAGTATTATCCTCTATGCTAGATTATATACTGACAAATATTGGCATAATAATTAGGGAATGACTTGGGGATTTAACGAGTTTGAGCCACATGGTGGTGATCTAAATGTGTTGAATTATATCTGCCCAAGTTATCACATTTGCAAATACTAACCATTGCAGATGCCATTTATCCACATTATGCAATTCCCCTGAACTTACAGTCATAAAGTTCCTTTGTGACCCGGAGCAGTGACTTGTTTCTGAAGTTTCATTATGCTCTGAGAATATGCATTTCCACTTTCCAGATTGGGAATCCATGATGATAATGCCTTGTGCCAATCCATACATTTCTAAAATATCCAGCATAATTCTATACAGAAAATATATATGTGCAGCCTTGCATCCATGGGGGCTAGGTCTGCCTAATCCCCAATATTGAAAAGGATTTCAAAAAGGCTTTCATTTTTAGGAGCATACTAGGAATCACTGGCTGCCCAAATCTCAGCAAAACCTGCTTAAAGCTGCCTCTGGCTGGTAGCCATTCTATCTTATGCAAGTCCAGAAGCTGTTTTTCACAGTGTAATAGCAGACTTAATGATTGGGTGAGTGTCCTTTTGGTCTCCCATTTGCCTCTATTCATACCGATGTTTAAAATTTTAAGTGTTATCTTGTTGGTTTGTAAGTAACAATAACTGCTAGATACCTAGTGCAGCTTGAGCTCCGCAGTCATCAGAAAGCATTCTCCTTAGCTCGTTGCCATATTCTTCCTTCAGCGGTGCTGGACGGTAAATATAAAATAATTCCATTAGCTACAAGACTTTGTCCTTGTGATGCCAAGGAAGTAGAAGACATGGGTCATGTTCTCCTCTGTGGTACCTTTTACCAAGTCCCATGGAGTAAATAGCTTGCTCCCTTGATCAGCAAGCAGCCTGGCTGTCAAGAGTCAGATTATCTTCAAATGCTTCTCATGGATGACCGGCCCTACGTTACAGCACAGATAGCCAGGTTCTGCGCAGCGGCAATAAAGATCCGTCAACATCGGATAGGAAGCTAGCTGAAAGGTTCTGCAGTAATGCATTATAGTCAACTAGTATTTTAGTTTGCATTAACAGGCACCTTCAGAATGTGTTTCAAAAGTATGACAAATTTTCTTAGAATTTGTAATATTTTATTATTGTTATCTGATAGCTATTATTTGTAATATTTTATTATTGTTATCTGATAGCTATTAGCTTAAATAAGGTCCATAGGTAGATTTTTACTTGTGTTAGTCAAAGTCCATATTAAACTTTACTATTAGATCTGCTAGTCCTTAATAGGGCAAGCTCTTGCTATATAGATGTATTTTATATAAGTCCAGACATTATTAAACTCCATATAATTTTAGATATTATGATTACATTTTAGATGTCATCAAATCTTTGTAATTTTAGACGTTATTATATTTTAGGTAAATTGTAGATACTACCTTACTTATATCTTAGACACGGACTGTTTCGTCTGAATTCTACCTATGGTTTTGTGCCCGGTTGTCTTATATATGGCTCCTAAATATGTATTAAATGTTATCTAAAGATTTCTTAGTTTTATAAGTGAACATAGGTCACTCATGAACAAACTTCTTGTACTGGTCTGAGACTGTAATAAACTGTGCTTGCTTGCTTGCTTAATTAAAATCCCCAGTATTAAGCTGTTTTGAAAATACAAGTTGAGCCCTTTATTCTACCATTCTTCATATTGCATACATTTTGCCTTAGACTCAGCAGTACAGGCAGAAGTGGAAGATTGGATCAATGATGGAGCTAACATTAGACAAATTAATCAGCAGTTATTTGCCTTTCCTGAATTTCACATACTTCATTCTGCACCTCTTAAACAAGTTTGTTCATCTTAGATAGAAAACAATGCTATAACTAGAGCCAAAATGGTAGGCAAACTGCTATTCTGGTTGGCTTCTGAATATTAAGTAGAAGAAGGCACCTACTTGTCCTTCTCATAAGATAGCAAAATATTTTGGGCTGGTCCTAAGAAAGCTCTGATGGATGACAGCACAGATATATCTAATCCAATACCTTGGTTTCCCACAATGTTCTGTGCTGTCAGTTCCACATACACAAACAACTTCTGCTACAAACTCAAGTTATTTATTGAAGTTGTTGATCTTTAACTGAAGTGAAGCTAAAACACATTGTAAACTTAAAACATCCTGTTATAAGTGCATAGAAAATATAGGCACAACAGCTTACTTTAAAAAGAACAAGAACCACCACCTCTGAGGAGGCAAATCACATGTTTAAGGAGGATCCAAGAGTGCGGTGCATAGAGTCCACTGTTCAGTTAGGTAATCCAAACAGTGCATAGAAAGAATTCCAGGAAGGGGTTGTTGTTCAGTCGTTAAGTCATGTCCAACTCTTCGTGACCCCATGAACCATATCGCGCCAGGCCTTCCTGTCCTTCACTGCCTCCCTGAGTTTGCTCAGTTTCATGCTCATTGCTTCAGTGATGCTATCTAACCATCTCATCCTCTGCCATCCTCTTCTCCTTTTGCCTTCAATCTTTCCCAGCATCAGGGTCTTCTCCAAAGAGATCTCTCTTCGCATTAGGTGACCAAAGTATCTGAGCTTGAGCTTCATTATCAACCAGGAAGGGATATGGAGCATTATTTGCCACAAAGAAACAGGCAAATTGTTGCCCCCCTTTTTATTGTCATACTTCTTTCTTTCAAATAGACAATTTGACTTTGTTTGTTCTATCCTTCATAATTTGCAGTGTGTTGTGGGGCTGCCTTGCCTAACCTAGACTCTGGGTCATTAGATTCAGCCTATACCTGTCTTTCCTTGAGTCCCTTTTCCACTGGTGCGGTCTCTTCTGTTAATTTCTGCAGTGCAGGTTGTGATGCAGTCTGGCCAAGCTCCTTAACTTCTGAAGCAGAGGACTCAGACTGAACCCTAACATACAGGGGTCAGGCAGATCCCACTCTGGTTGCCTTGCAACTGAGATATAAAGGTCTACTGCCTTTGCACCTGGAGGCATTATCACAACCATGATTTGTATCCATGATAGACCTAATTTCCATTAATTTGTTCAACTCTGACTTAGAGCTTAATTATCATCAAAATAATGGCCATTAAAATATGCTATGGCAGTGGATTACATCAATTAACTATGTACTCATACCAGAAATACTTCCTTTTGTTGCCCTACCTCCTTCACATCAGTTGTACTGGATGACCCCAAGGTCTTATAATATGCCAGAGGGAGGAAAACTTTCTTTTAATTTCTCAACATCACACATGGTATTATAAATCCAGATGAACTTGCTCAAGAGAATAAGATATATGTAGTATTCATTAATTTAAATTATTTTTCCCTGCTTTTCAGCTAAAAGTCCCAGAGAGGCTTATGTAGGATTATTTTAAAAAAATCATTTTCCATTGTATAATCCAAAAGATATGACATTAAATGAAACAAGATAAGAAGAGGACAAATTTGGCTATAAGTTATTAAAGTTTCATAGCAATTACACTGATTAGCTGGGATGGGAATAAATCAAAGAAAAAATTTCCTTTCCAATGAAAGGAACCAATTTCTCATTCCTCCCTCTGCTGCCACTTGATGGACTGGCATGAGTGTGTGTGTGTATGTACACACACACACACAGAGAGAGAGAGAGAGAGAGAGAGAGAGAGAGAGAGAAATGCACATAGATACACTTTCCTCCACAGGCATATAGTGAGATGTTTGCCAGCTGCTTCAATTTATCACCCGTTTTAGATATTTCCTAGTTTAATGAGTCGGTGAATAAGACCAGAAATGCTTGGGATCTTACTGAAGATGCTGGATTCCATCTCAGCAGGATATTCTGTACAAGCATCTGAAAATAGACAACTTATTGGTACTAATCAGCCAGAAAGAGAAGGAGATGAATACAAAGTACATTGCATTTTGGAAATTAATGAGTTCCACTAAGTGACTTTATGCCAGTGCAGGCATACAATTCTATTAAGATATAATAATGATAGTACTTAGTACTTACATACCTCTTTACAGTTTCAAAATATTTTACAAGCATTAACTAATTAGTTTTTATAACAACCTTGTGATGAGGTGGGAAAGCATTACCCTTCTTTTATAGTTATATAAATTGACAGGCAAGGATGTTAATTGCTGTGCCTCAGGCTACTGCTGGGCCAGTAATGAAGAAAACTCAAAATACCTCTGCTAATATTTGTCTTCTTTCCCACTGATGTGCTGATGTCTAGATGCCCCACCAACCATCTTTCTTTAGCCCTTTGTAAATAAATAAATAACGTGGAGATTCATGTAAATATACACTCTGTCCCTATCACTTTCCTCTACAGCTCCCTCATGTTGGCAGAGAGAGGAATGTATATTAAAAAAAAAATTGATGCCCTGAACACATGTCTTCCAACAGAATTCCTCTTGGTGGTATAAAGGTAATTTTCAAGAAATAATGCAATTAAGCCCCACCTCTTTCTATTGTCACCCAATTGACATTTATTTTCCTGCACCTTTGCACATTCAGCATTAATATTTGTGGTAGGAAAGGCTATTCATTCATGGCTTTGCATGCCCTGGCTCTGATGGAAATCAACATGGCTTCTTTTCTGTAGATCATTGCCCTGAAGCTGTAAATGTTTGCAGAGAAACTTGTATCAATAGCACAGGCAGGTAAACATTTTGAACTCATAATGCCTTTGAACTAAGTCTGGGATTGACTTAAGTATAACATTTTGTAGACAAATTTTACAATTATGGATTAAAGATTTCCTTTGCCCCCTTTCATCTTCATTTTAAAACATGAAAAAAGCTAATTTTGTGGAATAAATCTTCAGGAAAATCTTGAGATTTCAGCCCGTTGCCATGTTCTTCCTTCAGCGGTGCTGGATGGCAAATACAAAAAAATTCCATTAGCTGCAAGACTTTGCCCTTGTGATGCCAAGGAAGTAGAAGACATGGGCCATGTTCTCCTCCGCTGTATTTTTTACCAAGTCCCATGGAATAAATTGCTCACACCCCTGATCAGCAAGAAGCCTGGCCGTCAAGAATCAGATTATCTTCAAATGCTTCTCATGGATGACTGGCCCTACGTTACAGCGCAGGTAGCCAGTTCTGCGCGGCAGCAATAAAGATCCGTCAACATCAGATAAGAAGCTGCTGAAAGGTTTTGCAGTAATGGATTATAGCCAACTAGTATTTTAGTTTGCATTAACAGTTCCCAAAGAGACCTGAAAATACTGCTTTGAGAGTCAGGGGGCCTTGCTGAGTGGAATCGATTTGGTACGGGTGGACTAAGTAAGTGATCATGAAAAAACAGACAGAAATATCACCAACACATTTCAATTTTAGATATTATCATTTTATCATCACCTTATTTTAGCTAACGATTAATAATGGTAGGATATTATAATTTAAGGAGTAATAATTATGTAGTGTAATAAATAACACTATAGGATAGGCCGTTTGACTTCATGTATAAATAACATTTAGGTGGCCAAATTATACTTATGATATAGATTTTACTTGATATCATTATATCTAAGATATTTAAGTAGACATGTTATGTGCATTTTTAGTTGTATTGGTCTATGACTGTAATAAACTTTTTATTATTATTATTATTATTATTATTATTATTATTATTATTATTATTATTATTATCTTGAGATTTCGCATTCCAATATTTTAAGCTTTCCTCTTAGGTATGTTTACAAAATCTTAACTCCTATCCTTTTTTTCTTCTCCAGCACTAACAGCATCCTTTGAAAATAATGCTTTTCCACAAAGTGATAAAATCAATCTTAAAATGTCATAACCTGACAAACTATTTGTGTAGATGCATAGATTAATTCCTTTTATTTTATGAAAACTTTTTTTAGCTCCATCCTATCTTACTCCAGTGAGAATTATACTCTTCCTAATCCCAATGAACTTGTCATCTAGAAGAATATAGCACACATTTTCCCCCAAACAGCAAGTCTATCCTCTGTAATAAGCGATTCCACAAAAATAATATTGTATTGAATTACTGACTTTTCAAAACCTTATAGATGCTAAACCTTGAGATGATTTCCCAGATGATCTGACTGTTCTGAAAAGTTCTGGACACATCTGGATAGTTCAATAAATAGTAGAAATTGTTTTCATTGGTTGGTTGGTTGGCTGGTTAATTGTTTCTCCATCTGCTCCGGTCAGGCAAATAATATGAAATTTGTATTAATGTATCTGAAAATTTTCAAACCAAACTTTTCTGTAGCAGAAAAGATATTTATTCATAGGAAACACAGAGGTAGGCCAAGCCTAGCACTTAGTTACCTACAACTTAGTAGGAGGAGATTCCAAGAGCATTTGTTTTTTCCATGTGTGCCTAGGAAGAAAGGCAGAAGGAAGTGATCTTAGATTAGCAATTTCTTAGACCAGTGTTTCTTAAAATATGGTCTGAGGACCCCTGGGGGTCCCCAAAGACCATCCCAGGGGTCCATAAAATCAAATTTATTTGCCAGATATTGAAGATATTTGCAAAAAATTAAAACAATGTAACTCTTCTCATTATTATTTTTTACTTGTTAAAAAATATAGAGTTTTTCCATGAAAAATATTTTATTTATGTTAATTCCTAATGGCTTTAATATTGTTATTTTTACATGATTCAATACAAATGTTCTACAAATGTGTCCATTTTTATTGATAAATATAACCCATATAAACAAAAACTCTTTGGGGGTCCTCCATATTTTGTTAAAGGAGGGAGGGGTCTTGAGAGCAAAATGTTTAAGAAACGTTGTCTTAAAGAGCAGGCAAATGATAGTAAAGAGAGGACATGGAGTAAGAACTTCACTCTCTTTCTATATTCTGTTGTGCCCTTGTGACTGACAGCTGTTATACATGAGATGCTTAAGCATCAGTCCCATTGAATTTGGACCTTCAACAGTATATACATTACCATAGTGGTCTACCATGTTTCCATTCTCCTGCCTTATTCAGCATCTATCAGTTTTGATTGTGCCTGAGCAAAGGTGATAGAAGGGAGATTCTAAGGTTTTGGACCCAGGAGGATGTAGGGGATAAAATGCCATAAGAAACAAAAGGAAAAAGGGGTTTGTAGCACCAAGGGGGAAGAAGTGGATGAACAGTTCCTTTGGAAACAGGTATATCAGGTATGATACAAATAAATATTTTGTTAAGGGCTATAGCTATCATTATGTATCATCATGAAGCCTTCTCTTGGAGGTCCAAAACCTATCAAGATTACATCAGCTTGAAGTTACTGGATCTATCACTGAGATTATCATCATCATCTTCATCATATCACCATCACCACTCAGTTACCAGCTCTGATGGGCAAGAACCCTGGATTATTATATTTAACTAAGTCCACTCAGGAAAATCCAGGGAGATCAAAAATAACAACTGCAGCAATAAAACACTCCTAGAAGATATGACTGATTAAGTAACTTTTCAGTTATCGGAATATGTTCTGTAAGCCTGAATGTTTTGGAGCTAATGCATAGTAATTTCTTTATTTCTTTTTTATTTTTAATCTGTTCAATCATGTCCAATTCTTGGAGACTGCCCAGATAAGTCTCTGCAATTCTCTTTGCAAGATTTTTCAGAAGTGGTTTGCCATTTCCTAGGGCTGAGAGAAAGTGTCTGGCCCAAGCTCACCCCTTTGTGCTTAGATGGGACTAGAACTCACAATCTCCTGGTTTCTAGCCTGATGCCTTCACCACTACACCAAACTGGCTCTCAATTTTTTTAACAGAATAATGTAAATGAAATCCACAGTGTATTGTTATGTGGAAAGATTTCAAAGATTCACCAAAAGGAGCTCTGTGGCAGCACAAGGAACTGCGCTGTATCATCGAGCTCCTGACTGATTAAAATTCAGTATAACCCCCTTCCTCGCATTTGTTTGTGAAACAGAAGCTTGTAAAAGAACATTTGGAAGAATTGCATACAAAAACAGCTTACCTAGGTAGTGTTTACCTTTCAAAAGGTGCATCAGACAAATTTGCATTACAATATTTTCCCAAGGAACTTAAATTAACAACTATCTGCATTAGGGGAGGCTGGGGAAAGAAGATCCATGTATTAGGAAAAGTTGTGAACTGAAACATGATAGTTTAATGCATTTGTTTTTAAAATAATACTCCCTATCATGCATGGGCTGAAATACTCCCCTACCAATGTTGGGGGGGGGGGGAATGCACCAGATTTAAAGTGATCTATATGTACCTACTTCAAGTGCTGTTGCTGCATTCCCCATCACATAGTATCTAATTTTTTTTTAGATGTTTTTATCCTGCCTTAATTATTTTTATAAATAACTCAAGGCAGTAAACATACCTAATATTCCTTCCTCCTCCTATTTTCCTATTTTTAATTATTACAAGGGAGTTGCATTTCTGCACCCACACAAATCCTTCTGGTTCTTCTGTAACATATCACAGTAGCTTTTTTTTTTTTAAAAAAGAAAAACACTTACCTCTGAAACTTCAGATTATTCATAATCCTTGCAGAATCCTGCAGGTGGTAAAGAAGAGGGAAAATGTATATATGATTTTGCATATCTGTATACAAGGCAAAAATAAGTCTAACACATACTGATATTCTTTTTGTTTGATTCAATAACTTTGAATATTGATTTATATATTTTTCTGAGTGGGGAGAGCAATTGCTTGAACATGTTCTCTTTAGCAAATATTTTATGAGTTATAAAAAAAATGGCATCTGCTTCAGTTCTGTAGCTGCTCAGTTGTACATAAATATGCTGAAGGGAATAAATTAGAATTTGACACCTTTTTCAACACATCATTATCATCATCATCATTATAAAAAGCTTCTATTTGTCTTTCAAAATATTCTTGGAAATATAGGTAAATCTTCCACAAGAGGGCCTCGTTTTTCAGAATAAGTCTCATCCTTTCGATGTGGCAAGAAGTGAAGGCTGTAATTTGCTTTCATTGTGTCAAAATGTTGTTGCTGTTGTTTTTAAAAAAGCCCTGAATATTTTTGTGATAAGAAAGCAATATCCACAATTTTTATTACATTGGCTAATGGCTACATTTTGACGTATTAGTCATAAACAAGTTCGATAGGCATGAATCTACGTAGCCTGCACACATCTCAATATAAACCAAACATATTTTGAAACAAAACCTTCATCAGTGGTCTAATGAACCAGCCTGTATGGAATTTATTATTTTTCCTTTTTTAAAAAAAAATATGAGTCTATTTTGTCATGTGCATTTTTAATTAAGGGGAACTCTTCATAAGATCAAACTGGCTAGTTTCTACAAGATTAATGGAAAACAGGGATGTTGGTAATTCAAACAATTTTGCTCTAAAATTATTCTGTCAAAAATTTGGTGTGGCTGCTCTCTCCATTTAACCCTGGATTTTTTTTTTTCCCCCCATGAAACTTTAACGTTTCCTATTTATATGTGTTACTTGAAGAGCTGATATTTGATGGTATATTACAACTATCAGCAATCTGTCAGAATCTGACATTATAGTCAACAGCTGAAAGTATCAACTGGCTGGGTTGTAACAACAGCTACTTTTTGGAAGTTTCTGACTTACAGCTGAGAATGTTTGATAAGATGTGACAGACAATATCCAGTAGTTACTAGTATTTGACAATCTCTCATAGATGAGGTGACATTACATATAATTTAGCCAATAGATCAATCTTCATTCATGTAACCAATCAAAACAAGGAAATGTTGAAATCATCGTTTAAATCCCCCTTTGGTCTTTGACTATACAGCAAACAAATAAAACAAATTCAAGCATTCAGATGATGAATGTAAGGCCAGCCTTTAACCTCGGAGTCCAAATTATGGACATGATGATATCTCACTACAAGTCCTAGTTTTGTCATTTCAGGCAAATGTGTGTCCTTGACAAAATATTTAAATATCTAGTCAGTAAGACTTTGTTCCATCTATACTGGCAGAGTTGCAAGCATTCCCTTCCTTTCTTTATAAACATATATTCTGCTGTACTGTTACTGTTACACAAAACACAATATTTATATTACAAAATACATATCTGCAGCATTTGCAAACACCCTACTGCCTTAAATACAATAAATGTTCCTCTTTTGTAAGAAGTAAAAAGAAACATGACTTTGCAAAAGTTTGGCTAATATTTCAGTTGGGCAGAGCGGTAATTACAGAAGATATATAATTTATTCCTGACAATACAGGTTACAACGCAGATCTAAGAGCAACTTTTAGAATTTCATCTCTGTGCTATATCCTCTTTGAAATATGCAGAGCAGATCTGTTATTTTTGTCATACTCAGATTAACAGTACACTGTTTTAGGGATTCTCAAATGTTACAGTACTGTGACCCAATAAAATGAGAAAATTAAGGTCCTACATGGCTGTAGATCTGGTCATCTTTTGACCGACTTTCTCCTTATTCATCTGCCCATCCAATTAGAACAGGGCCGTCTTTTTCCAGGTCCTGCTCCCAAGCTTTGAAACTCCTTTTCTCTCTATGGAGATCTGATCTATCTCTTATCTCCTGGGTTTCAAGGGAGTAGTTAAGACCTGGCTTTTCCATCTAGCCTAGGAGGAAGCCATGCTTTGAATGTTGGGATGCACTGGAGAACACATGACTTTGCATTTTTAAAAAATTCTGTATTATATTTTTGAGATTGTTTTGTTTTGTATTTATTTATTTATTAAAGGTTTTTTTTAATGATGTTTCTGATTGCTAGCCACTCAGAGACTTTGGAATGAGCTGCATACAAATATAGCAAATAATAAAACACAATTAGTTTGCGGAACCCCATTCATTAGCTATGAATAAAATGAATGGTTTTATTGGGTTTGGCTTAGGACAATCCATCAATCAATCAAGAAATCAGTAAAATATTTACTCTTAATATTTCAATTTTAATCTAACAGCTTCTATTAAATTGTTCTTAAAATGTTGCAACTTGCAAAACATTAGTGGGCTAACAATGCTTAAAAACAAGATAAAAATACAGTTATAACAAAATTATGAATAATATATAGTAGCCCAGAAAAACCAACCAATAACAATTAGCACAACCATTGTATGGGCTCAGCCACACATCTGGGATCCCAGGCTCAACAACAAAACCAGGTGTTCAAGGACTTACAAAAGGCCAGGCCCAGGGTGTGTCTGATTTCCAGGGGAATGATGTCCCAGAAGGTAGGCAGCATGACAGAAGAACTTCTCTTCCTGGGTCCTCCCAGATAACACTCCCTGACGGGCAAGGACAGGACCATGCCTCTTCTACCAGATCTAATGACATGGGGAGATACAACCAGGGGGAGACAGTCCCATAAGTAACCTGTCCCCAAGCCATGAAGGGCTTTAAAGGTAACTACCAGCATCTTGAATTGAATCTGAAAACATATTGGCAGCCAATGCAGCTTGCAGAGTGGAGGTGTCACACGTACCAAATGACAGGCACCCATGCCTGCATGCATGTGGGAATATTCAGACTTTATGCAGAGCTCTGGAACCTTTGCATTGCTTTGCCCTCAGCACATATCAAATTTCTGAAAAGGGGTGCAAGGAAGTCAGTCCCTGGCAATCCTTAATTCATTGTGATATCAAACACACACAAGGCTGAGACCACAATGAGAGTGTTGCCCTATTCCCAGACATTTTCTTGCTCACGAGAAGGACTAAATTTGGTTGGGAGAAATGGTTCAAGCACTGATCCCAGTATCCTTCATACCTGGCTGTTGACAAAGAACAGTAACCCTGGTTCCTTCTCTATTGCATTTTGGAAGGAGGCTAAGGTGGTTTTATTCCACAAGGATGTTATATTCTTGTTAGCTATTAGTGCTATGAATATTTCAAGAAGAAAACACCTCTCTGCTATTCTTAAAGAAGCCTCCTTTTTTTCAGGCTTTCACATTAGCCAAGAAAAAAAGAACAATAATTTGAAGGAATCTCTCATTAAAGTTAATTCAACTCTTAAAACTGTGGCCTTTTTTGTCCAGAAGTCTAAAAAAACTCACATTTTTTTTTCAATAACAGTAAAAAGCACTGCTCTCGTGGTCACATGAGGTCAGAAGGCCTTTTTCCAAATCATTTTTGAAGTGGGTGCAGCCCTACCAGCTCTGTTTCCAATTCATTCTGGCTTTTAGTTCATTCTGTATTCAAACGTATTTGGATTTTAGCATTTTAAACTATTAGTGGATTCAAAAGTTGGCATAAAAATATTTTGAACAAATAAATAAATCTGCATTACATATGCTTGCATGGTCCACTTCATGGGGATTTTCTTTCTAGGATGCTGATAGGAGATGCAATTGAAATGATTTACTGCAGGTTATGAAATGAAATTGCTTATAAAGTGATACATCTGCTTAAAGAAAAAAGGATTTCACAAGTGTTCATTGCTCTGATTGTGATGTTGGTCTATTCATATTTTCTAAACTAAGTAAAAAGAGAAGGGAAAACATTTGGTGCTACCAGGTAATGTTTATTAGTTTTACACCAGTATTTGCAGCCCATTCAGATCTGAGATCCACTTTGAACCCAACTTGTGATATGGCAGCTACCTTACATTTTCCACAATACAACAACGATATGACCCATCTTAGACAGTCTAGTCTTCTAGCTAAGTAGAGTGACATCAGCTAGTTTTGCACTCCCAGATAAGGAAGGAAGGAAGGAAGGAAGGAAGGAAGGAAGGAAGGAAGGAAGGAAGGAAGGAAGGAAGGAAGGAAGGAAGGAAGGAAGGAAGGAAGGGAGGGAGGGAGGGGGGAGGCAGGCAGGCAGGCAGGCAGGCAGGCAGGCAGGCAGGCCTGTAGATAGAAGACTATTTTATATGATGAATGGGCATATCTGATTTGGTGGATTGCAAGCTGCACAGATCTGTAGTGCCTGCTTTCTCTCCCTCACCTTCCTTCCAACTATCTTTTCTTCCCTCTTTATTTATCTCCATCACCACTACCCTCAGAACATGCTTTCAACGTTTTTTTTTCTTTTATAAAAATTATAGGAAGTGAAATGCTTTTTGGCTTTTATCTTTTCACAAGCATATGCAAACCCACATATATGCATAACAAGAACACTTTTCATATAGGAGTATGCAACAGATTATTCATGAAACCATTAATTTTAATACTATTTCTAAATAGAAAAAAATTGGGTTGAACAAGCAGAAAGAAATAACTTAGACAATCATTCCAATTAAAAAGGTACATATGTATAAGTTACATAAACAGAGGACTCTTTACATGATAAAAGAGAAAGGTAGTTTGATTAGCATACCCACTCCTAATAATGGATGAGGTATCAGTCTAAGAAAGAAAGATGAATATTAATGAGATAGTTTTGCAGACTAAATACTGGAAAGAAGATATATGGAAACAGCAGGATGGAAAGATTGCATGCTGATAAAAATGAACAATGGATTTAGAGAAAAAAGAAAGGGAAGAGGGCTGGATGAAGGAACTTCCAGCTTTCTCTTCCTCTTTAACAAGGAGGCAAAGTGAAAGTGAAGGCTTGTGAGCATGAAGGTACTATGCTGGGATCTCATCCAGATATGAATTCCCAGGGAACTTGCTACTGGCATCTTGAACAGATTTTTATGGAAACCAGAATAAATGTGGAAAAGGTAGAGTTGTAGTTTTATATCATTAACCTATGATGTGCTATTAGTTAAGGATATTGCTTAGAAGATAGAGTCTGAACTTCCTGATCAAAGTAATATGGAGATAGATCATGTGTTTTTCTCTACTATTCTTCCCCTGACCCCCCAAAAAGCAAGAAGAATTAAAGTTATAAGAAGCCATATTGTGGTTAAATATTATTATAAATGTAATAATGATAACGTCAACTTAAGAAGGGAACAAAGAACCTGGGGAAATTGTATGTTCTCCTTCATTGACATGTTCAGACAGATGAACTATCGTCTGTTGGAGAAGATTTAACTTGGATTTTGAGCAAACAGTTTAACTAAATGGTTAAACCTTTCGAGTTCTATGACTCTGTGATATGGCCTCTTGGGTCACATGTCTGAAATGAAGTGCTGTGATTTTGTGTTGGAGTGTTGGCCTACAGACCATAAAATCAGGAACCCTTCCAAGCTTCAGGTAAGTAGTCTGTTAACAATGTTATTAACACAACAGCAAAACAAACAACTATAACTGAGTCCCAACAGCAGGCCAGAAACTTCAAGTACAGAAAGTAACTCCAGCCCATTTCTTAAAGGTATAATAGCACATGTCTCACCTTGAAATAAAATATGAGCGACTGTAATTATCTGTTCAAAGAAAAAGAAACAAAGGTGTATCTTCCAGACATCTAGACATATGTGCTAAATGAAGATGACCTTTTTGGTTCTCAGCTCTAGTTGTAGCTGTGGCACAACCCTTCAAGCCTTTCTAGATTTCAGAACTACATGGTTCAGTAACAGCTGAAGTCTTTTCCAATACACATCCTGAAGATTATGGAAAGACTAAGGCTTATTAGAGACACCTTGATTTTACAATAGCTGGAGTAAATGGCTGCACGTGATTATAATCTTAAGAAGCAGCTTCCCATAAGTTCTGAATTCCCTGTTTAATAATCACAACTATCAGTCTCAAAGACTGCAATTTTAGGAGGCCTACTGAAAACTTATTTAGAAAATATACTAAGATAGCTGACAGCTAAAACCATACCAACCAGAATTTGGATTCAGCAGACACTTTGTCAGAGGATAAGACATTCTCTGTTTAATTAGAAACAGAAAATGACAATGAAAAATCATTGTACATAGTGATCTCATTGATGTGATGGGAGGTAGAAAACAATCTTGTGTAGGGCTTTTATATGGAGACTCTGGAATGGCCAATTTAAAATTCAAAATCCTTCACCAGGAATACTGGGTATAGCTTTTAACCACAGGCAGGCATTGTGACATGTCTTTCTTGGAACAATCCTTTTTAATTCTCTTTGCACAATTATGTGTGGGGAAAATGCCCACTTAAGTAAAGTCAAAGTTTTTGGTGATAGATGCAACAAGTTGCATCTTTTATTGGCATGCCCAACTACAGTGATCATTGGGCTCCTTGCCAAAGGAACTCAGAAGAACCCCAAAGCCCACAAGGTTACAGTTTATATATCCTCTGAAATGAAATATAAGACCTACAAAGGCAGTGTAAATTATAGCATGACCTTTACAACAGGAATGTAGAATCTGATAAGAACACGGGCTGGCCCTGTGGTTCTACATTCTGCTCTTCTAAGGAGGCTCTAAGCCCACCCTTTTTACTGATAGTAGCACCTTCTAACATAAACAATGTCCTTTATTGTACCCATATATTGACTCTCTTCATACCATGGAAAGGACAACAACCTGACTTTTATTATCTGTCTCCTTCACCTCCAGGGTCATCAAGCAGTTTCAGTTTGCCTGCTCCATCTAATGTGCACTCCAGAATCATATATGTAAGGACAGAATATTATTTGTCCACCACATTTCCTTATTTCTTTTCATTTTCCTCAGGTGGACAATATGATAGATCAGAACAATAATAGGCAGACCACCCTAGGACATCATCTGTTGGAGGATTCAGTAAGACCTGATAAGGACCTTTCCACCTGGGTTTTCAAGAAGTTTTCTGCTGGTGTATTTTAACAAAAACCCAATCACCAATATTCACCATTGGATCACACACAAATATTTACTGTCCACAATCATTAACCAAAAATATGGAATTACTACTCCACTGTGCACTTCCATAGTGTAACTCTGTTCTTCATGCCTCTTGCCTGCCATTTTTTTCTGAACAAAATGATGAAGGATCAGACAATCTTTGGGGAAAAAAATACTTTTTTGTGTGTGGTGTGTGTGTGCATGCCCCTTTGAGTCAATCCTAATTCCTGGCAATTTCAAAAAGAAATTTATGTATGTAATTTTCTTAGCAATACTGCAGAAGTACTTTGCCATTGCCTTCTTCCAGGATGTCTTTTGGCTCTCCAGTCTAGGGCTGAGACAGAGTGACAGGCCCAAAGTCACCAAGCTGGTTTCAGTACCTAAGGGAATTTGGGTCTCTCCTGCACCTTAACCACTGTACTATTATCCGTCCTTCAAGGTAGTTCCAGCAAGGAGAACCAACTATGAGTACCAACACTACCTTCATTGTAAGGTTACAGTAACAGAAACTTGCAAGTCTGAAAGTACATCCCTCTCCCCCATCGCCTTTACAGTCCAAGAAACTAGGGAGGGTCCCTTCTGAGATGCTTGCCACTCCTCCATTCCTTCTATGGACTAAGCTGCCTCTTATCTGATCTTTGCCTAGTCTGCAGCTCTTCCTCCTCCTCTTGTCTCTCAAAAACATTCTCACAGACCATTACATCAGACTCCTACTCCAGCACCTTAACCACTGTACTATACTGGCTCTCAATATATCTGAGCTGCCCTCTAAATTGATACAATCTACTTGTAGATCCAAGTTCATCAATTAAAACTCATTTGGTTTTATAGAAATTGAAAACTGATACTAAATGTTAATATTCAATGTCCTCACGAGCTATTCCCAAACAGGTCAAATGTTTTTGCAACTGGTTTCTAGGTCTACGCTTAGGAAGAATTTCAACAAGGGTAGGAAATAATTGAACAGTATTATTAGGATATTAAAATTAATGGGAATTTTCTCAGGAAAAAAAAATCTAGCTATAAATTATTACAAATTTTTCTAGTGAGGTACTCTTAGTAAATTATTTGTGAAGATTAATTAATTCTTATTACCACCCTGTAGGCACAGGTTTTACTGAGTTATTAGGGAAACTGTTAACGTTTACATTCATATAGATTTATTTGCCCTTGAACATAATTAATTTTGAAAAATGGCAGATTTTTCAATTCCCCATGGAGAGAAAGGATAGTCCTAATGTAGATTTTTTAAAAAAGTAAAATTTCAGTGAAAAGGTGTTTTGTTTTTTCCTCATCCAGTGGTGTTAGTTGTCCTCTAATTATATTATTGTATTATTGTCAATTAAAGTCTACTTTTATTATTGTCAGTATTTTTGTTGCATTTAAATTCACAGGAATGAGAATTGTTTGAGACTTTGTTCAAATGGACATACAGTACATGTATATGTGCTATAATAACTGAGAGAATTTTAGTCCTGAGATACTATGTTTCCAAATGCATTAGGCTAGCGGGTCAACTGAAATTTCATCTAATGAAATATCTGAATGTGTGGCTGCAGGGGTGTCCACTGTGTGTGTGTGTGCGTGCCTAAAGAACTGAAGATGACAGCTGAAAATGTCTGATTTAAGACCCACGCAAATTTACATTTTTATTTTTATTTTTTGCATATAATGCATGAAAAAGGGCTTTGATCACACATTTGCAATTACCATCTTCACTTTTTTAACCTTCCTGGGCAGACAGCCCTGTATAGCTAGAAGCTTTTGCTATATGTACTTGGGTCAAGTACATCAGCAACATTTTTCTGATGTCATTGTCATGCATGTGTCATCACTTGCCTCCCCCTCTCCCCACAGATGGTCATGTGCAGTACTCATCAATCTCCTAAAAACAGCATTCATTAGGAAAGTATAAAAATCCCCATTGGTCTGGATGATGAGATACTTCTCCAATCTCAGCTTTGAAATAAGGAACCTGTGTGCCACATGGATATCGTAAGTGCACAACTCTTTGTTTGGCTGTGGGTTATACCTGGCTTTTAGGTGGCTTGCCTAGGGATTGCATTTCCCAAAGCAGGTGTTTTATTGCAACTTTAAATTACGTCAATGTCATTAGTAAAATTATTCCTCATTTATTTAATACATTTTTCCTGCCACCTTAAACATTATCATTTTAGCTAGTTTTGCAAAAGCTGTGGGAGTAGACCTCTGCTGATCCCATTGATGGAAAATATCCAATCAACCAACTTACATAATTATTTTATTTCATCTTATTTTATTTTGTATTCACCTCAGTCCAGGCCCCTGTCCTATTTCAAAGAAGATTCAGATGGGCAAGACATTGATTGAATGGATTTATATTGCTGCCCATCTCACAATAGCAACTTACAACATTTAAAAACAATACACAAAAATAGCGTAATATAAAGCTCAGCAACACACATGGCAGCTGAGGAACAAAAACAGTCTAAATGAAACACTAAGCCCATGACAGGCTCCCGCTAACACTCCAACTTCCATGCCCGGGAACACATCTATGTCTTAATAGTCTTCTGAAAGTGTAGCAGGATCTGGGTCATTCTAATTGGAGGAGGAATGGTGCTCCGTAGGACAGGAGCAGCAATCAATAAGGCTTCCTTCCTGGGTCCCATAAGATTACGTTTTTTAACTGATAGGAACTGCAGCATGCTTCTCTGCCCAGATCTAATAGGAAGGGTAGAAACAACCAAGGACAGGCAATTCCACAAATAACTTGGCTTGACGCCACAAAAGGCTTTTATGGATGACAACCAGCACCTTGAATTTCACCTGGAAACACAATAGAAGCTGATGCAGCTCATGGAGCAAAGGTCTAACACGTGCATACTGAGATGCGTTCACATTGAATGTCTCATTGAGGGTCAAAACCCTAATACTGCCTTCTCTTTTCCCAAACTGCACATGTGGCATTCCTTCTATATTTAAGTGCTGAAGAGCACCTCTTCAGTCTTGTTACAGGAGACTTTGAAAGTGCATCCAACTCTTACATGATAACCTGATTAATAGCAGTCATCCCACGACTTCAGCACTCTGCTGAGGCAACATTTCTCTGGAAGAACTTCAGTCATTACAGCTCACTGGGTGCCTTCTGTTCTCTTTACAACACCTTGCTTGGATACATCTTTCCAATTAAGCTAAGCCTCTGGATTTTATTTGACATGTTACATTTTATTGTGTCTTCACCATCTCTGAATGGACTTTTCCTAGTTGCCTGAGTAAGCTAGCTTCCACTTCTACAAAATCATAATCATTTTCTCTTAAAGTGACATCTTCTTTGAGAGTATGTCTCTGTTAGGTTTAATAAGAACTTCTTATGAGGGAAGTTACTGATTCCTAGAGTTTAGAATCAAAGGTTTTTCTCTAAAGGATCTCTTATTGTGAGGGTATGAATAGTTGTACATCTACCACAATGCCCCAGGTCAGACCTAACAACATTCTTGAACACTGGAAGGGTGGATGAGTAGTGATGGTAAGTATAAATAAAACACAATAGAAAATATTTTGAAAAAGTCAGCAATAAAGAAAAAAAAAACCCCACTCAACTAATGCTGAGAAGTTTCCGTATCAGCTCCAGGGGTAAACACTACGATGAACAGGTGCTTTGATTTCTATTTCTTACATTTCAAAGTATAGGAAAGGGAATAGTGGACAAGATAGCTTTCGGTCTGATCCAACACAGCAGTTCCAGCAACCAAACACTATGGAGTGACTCAGAATATCCAAGTTTTGCAAACTGCAGGCTGTTTTATTACTTTGATCGTAAATCTTTCTATACTTCACTCCTCTCAGCCACCAATCCTGGGATTCCATTTCTACAAGATTTGTCATCTGTAAGATTATGTTGGGTAGGGAATCCTTGAAAATCATAACAGGCAATATATTTCAATATTAGAACTTTCTTATACATGGACTGCAGAAATTTTAGCTTCATAATTGCTCAGGCATATATAGTTAGTTCATGGAGGCAGCAGTTAGAGCCTGGTAAGGAAAACAAACTGAGAACCAGTTTGGTGTAGTGGTTAAGGCATCAGCTAGAAACCGGCAGACCATGAGTTCTAGTCAAAGCCAGCTGGGTAACCTTGGGCCAGTCACTTCCTCTCAGCCCTAGGAAGGAGGCAACGGCAAACCACTTCTCAAAAACCTTGCCAAGAAAACCGCAGGGACTTCTCCAGGCAACCTCTGTGAATTGGACACAATTGAACAGATTTTTTAAAAAAAAAAGGAGAATAAATCTTCATTAATTTTTTCTAAAGGATAGAATATATCACAGATTATAGAAGTTTCCTTAATTAGAACTAAAGCTTGCAGGGAGGAAGTTTGAAAATATCAACCAAGCAGAAAGTTATGAAAAAGTTTCTTATATAAGTCAAGACAGCTTGAAAGTATTTCTTTAAAATATCTACTTTTAACCTAGGAGCAAATAGCAAAGGCCTGTAAGAAGGATATGTAGAAAACTTTGGTTTCATGTATCCATATGCAGATCTCTTCAGAATGAAAGGTTTAGACCCTGTGTCAAGTCCACAAAGTCCAAACCCCAATTCAGAAGAATCCTCATGTAACCAGGCCTGGTTCAGATAAATGCTCCTTTATTGTGTGGTACATGCAGCTTGAAACAAAACATTGCTACAACTAAAGCCTGGGTAAACTTCCCTCTCTTTATCCCCCCTCCCCTTGTTGCCATGGCGCCTCAATTCCTTTTCACCTGGTGGTGACCTCTTTCCTTCCTCCCAGGGATACATAGCTCCTTCCTGGCCATCAGGCCCCCACTGGCCTTGCCTGCAATCAGGTCCGGCCTCTTTGCCCATATAAGGTTAAGCTCCTCACCATCTCCCAGTACTACTCCTATTACAACCATTAACTACTAGCCCCCCTCCCTAGTCACAATTGCCAGAAGCAAATCAATCAAACTCCCATTGACTGCTATGCTTTGTAAATTAACAATTGTTGGTTTATGCAGGTTCTGACACCCTGTCATTTCATTAGAGAAAGAGAATGATGTGGAATTTTCCATCACTGAATGTATACATTCGAAATAAATAAATAAATAAATAAATAAATAAATAAATTTGTATTGAAATTATTTATCCAAGAAACATTTAAGATATATATAGATAAGGATATAATTTTCCGGTGGTCCTGATGGTAACCTTAGTAGAGCAATAGGTACCTCTGAAATTTGGCAAGGACCTTTGAGAAATCTGGATTTCAAGAATAAAGCCATAGTCGTAAGTTTTTATAGTTTTATAGATAGAACCTGGCCCTGTCTCAATATCTTCCCATCCGTTTTCTTTGTCTTTCCTTTTATTTTTAAGTGGGAATAATAAAAAGACAAAAAAAGTAGTGTTTTGTTAGTTTGTATTGTTCAATACAAACAACAAAACAAACTGCTCTGCAGCAATGGAGATCCTGCTGGTGTCACTGAGCTATAATAGCACAATCATAGACTATATTTGTTATGAAAGAGAATATTATACTGAGCTTAGTCATCTGTGTGAAAACACTAAGTCTCCCACATCTTTTTTTTTTTTTAAAGATAAATGCCAACTAGGCTTGTATCTAAAACATTTAAATGAATTCTATAGGTGATGACCAGGCATGACCTATCCTGAACAAAGATCCTTAGAAGCAGAGTATGCAACTAGTTTTTCATAGAGCAGAAATCTTTTCCTTTCCTTTCTCCCTTTAATGAAGGGACCACTAGCTACAGATCCTCAAGAAAGTCTTCCTATTTCCAAGAAGACCATCATTTCAGCCAAATCTGTCCAGCTGATTTTAAAAAAAAAATGGTAGTTGAGTCTAGAGATGGCAACATCTTTGATATATGTTTGACACTATTTTCCACATTATAGAAATTACTGGCAGGGGAAAAAATTTGCTTGTTAGAAATCTAATCAAACGTATCCTTACTTTTCTAGGTTTTTGTTTGCAAAGTGATACAAAAACAAACAGAAAAATTACAAATCCACACAATTTAGTGGGGCATTCCAAAGGTATCAGTTCTCTCAGAAATTCTGACCTAGCTGAAGCTTAAGTAAGCATCAGCAGTGATGTGTATAGTTCAGAGATAGATCACCAGGAAGGATAAACAATGGTTACAGAAATATCATACCACCAATGCCAAACATTTTCACTGCTGAAGCAACAGTTTTTGACTTGTTTCAACAAATCAGTCTTTCCCAGTTTCTACTTTAAGAATGTTAGAAAAAAATCTTACCAGGATTGTTTCTGAGCCAGGAATAAAATATGCAGCCAGGTGAGGTTTATTTCTGAGAGCACAATGTACAGAGTCAGCCCTCAGAGGTGGCTGTGTCCAGTCTTCCCTGGAAGCCCTTTATATAGAGAAACCTTGCTTTTGTTCCTCGAAAGCGCCCCCTTTAGGAATTCCAAGAAAGTGCACTTAGCCGGCATTCTGAGATGGAGCACTCTGCAGTCAGGCACCCTGCTGAGTTGTGGTTTCCGCTTGTTTAGCATTGCTGATTGAAACGGTAATCTCTTCGGGGAAAGGCTCTTTTCTTATTTAACCAAAGAGAACTCCGGCTAAGCTCAGCCTGGAAGGAATATTCACCTGATTAGATTGGTGTTTCCTGCTGCACTTTAATCTTTGTGTTGGGCCCATTCTAATTGTGATTTTTAACCTTTTGCCCTGATTATGGTGGGAAGACTGTATGGTGGAAGGGCTTGAGTTCCTTCCCACAAGAACTTCATTAAAAAAAAAAAAAAGACTGATGATGTGCTATCAAGTCAGTATAAACTCTTAGTAACCAAATTGATAGATTTTCTCTGTGACGATCTGTCCCTAACCTGGTCCGTCAGGTTTTCCAATGGTATAACCATCATTGCTATAATTGAGTCCAACCACCTGGCTGCTGATCATCCTGTTCTTTTCTTTCCTTCCGCATCAGCTTTTACAAATGCTGCCTTCTGACAAATCTCCATAGTCTTCAAAAGAATGTTTCTTAATTTAAAAAGTTAATTATAATCTGAGAAAATCTATTCATATTCTGTGCCAGATATCAACCTGTATATTTACTGGGAATGCATATGATGAAAAACTATAATGTTGTGGCATTTTTTCCCCAAGCTTGACAGATTTCTACAGGAAGGAATGGCTAAAATTATTATTCATGTTTCCTCACTGCATTGTGAACAGTAACTGCTCAAAAGTGGATAAAGTTTGTGATAATATATTTTAATAAGGTTAATATGTGCAACAATCCCCCCCCTTTTTTTTTCTACCAGGAATATCACTTTTCAGTGGAATATTGCTGGGATATTGAGGTACTTCTAGTTATTAGAGCTGTGCTAATAAGATTAGATTTGTAGGCAATAAAAATTGAATCTCCCAACTGAATTGATATTTGGAATTGGATCATCAATTTGGATCAAGCTGTGTCAGATCAAGCTGGTTATCACCAAATCAACACAACAAACTGATAGTATTTTGTGAATGCAGAATTGGCTTTCTCAGATTGACTTGATTTAAATATTTAGTTTGTAAATGTCAATCAGATAATTTTAGGAATCCAAAGTGCATCAAGACTTTGAATCAGATTTGGCCTGATCCACATATCCCTGCTAGTTATTTTAAAAGGAATTAAGTAATGCATAGATTTTGTGAGGAGGTGATACATTCCTTTGACTGTGACTATTTAAAAGGCAGTGTACTACAGAATATGGTTTAAAGAGTTCCATTAACATTTATACACAAGAAAAAATTGCGATCTTAATGCCAGTGAAAAAAGAGATTTGCTACTTGGCAATGAGTAATTATGAGAAATAGTCTGCTTGCAACAATAATGGATATGGATGAAAGTGTTAAAATTACAAACATCACTTCTACAGTCCTTACATATTGCAATCATCTGTTTCTTTTCCTGTCACTTAAGTCTATACTGAACCACTCAGATTTTTCTTTGGCACAGGGACAAAGAAGAACAATGGTGATTGGCAACTGGCTTATAGAAATGTTTAGAAAATGGACTGGCAGCTTATGGTGTTCATAATATCATGTGAAAAAAGAAAAGTCAATGGATTAAATAAATTTCAGATGATAATGTATTGTGTGTTTGTAGTTAGTAGTGTGTAGTTAGTGGGGAGCGATTAAAGAATCAGTAACATAAGGATTGAGAAGATTGAGAAATAAATCACATAATTCATTTAAGAATCAGGGATACTATTGGAAGAGTAAGCAACAGCCATGGTGAAAGAAGTCTATGGAAAATACAATGGTCAATGATGCAATGGGGTCCATGAAAAAGTATAATGAAGGCTTTCTTCTTATGTCTGCTTTGAAATTAAAGAGATTCTGAAATGTGTTTGTTTATGCAATTTACATGAAGGACCATCTTACCATAATGACTCTGGATGGCTAACAGCAGTTAAAAACAAAAGCAGCAACAAAATAATATACATAATCTGCAGCCAAACCAATCAGACAGCAATTAAATAACTATCCTGCAGGTTCTAACTGACATCCTACCCACTTTCCTGGGAACACAATCACATTTTCAGAGCCTTGCAAAAGGAAGTTTCTACACATTCCTTCATCCGTACAGTCAGATGGCTGCCCAACTATACCTTAATGCCATAGTTAGTATAAATTGCCATTTTTTTTTTTTTTTTGTCTGCGCTCAGTCATTGCTGACCCTGCAGTGACTGCTTGGACGAGTCCTTGCAGTTTTCAAGGCAATTGTTTTTTGGAAGTGGTTTGCCAGAGCCTCCTTCCTAGAGCAGAGCCCAGCTGGCGAGCGCAGGAGGCGGGGTTTCCGTTGCTTGGATGCCTATATTCACAACAGGTTCTACTTCTGAGTAATCAGAAAACTCTGCATTCATCCAAAACAGTTCTGCTGTTCAATTTTATTTACAGTATGTATTTCAAAGAAGATTTCAAAAATGATCTGCTACTTTTGCCACTGCAGTATATGATTGGAATTTATTATTGTTCATGTATGTGTGTGTGTGTGTGTATATATATATATATGAATGAATGAATGAATGAATGAATGAATGAATGAATGAATGAAACATATACATGTGTAAAGCAAAATGTGTGCAAGAGTGAGTGGGGAAGGATGCACACCCTACTAATAAATGTTCTTTCAGTTTGAATTCTTAGCTTTTATTTAAGTAAGATTACATTTTCTGTGGTTATACATAATCCCAGTTCAAGAAGTACTTTGCAGCTTCTACTGCAGTAGGTCTGGGTGTCCTTGCTCCAATCTGAAATGTTTCAGAAGCTTCTCCATGCTCTGTGTTAGATTTCCAATCCCAGGTTATAGCATTTACAACAAGCTCTGCCTTTGTAAGTAGAAAAAATACTGCACTGCATGGTTCATTGAGTGTACCATTACCCAGGGTTAGAACTATTTATAAATAATGTTTAGTGTCTCATAATCATTTTACTTGATTTGCCAAATAACATTATACCTAAAAAAAAAAAAAAAACTGCTATGCATGGATAATTTCTTTAGGAAAGGAAAAATCTCTCAACAGGTTTTCCTTTGTTGTTACTATCTCTCCCCCTGCTTGCAACCTTGGTCCTCAGCTTAATTATTATTTTTTTCTTTTTTATACTTTATTCTGAACATACATAAATCAAGCCAATGCCTCATAAATGTGCAGAGTAACCAAAAATAAAACAATTAAAAACTTTGCATAAAAATGAGAATATCCAAGTTTGGAGCCCTAGGTTAGACTTCCAGGCACCACAAGCTGGTGAACAGAAGCTATATGGGTTCCCTTCATATGTTCTGCCCTTGATTTTAATTCCCATGGTAGTGCATTGTGTGCAACGGTTTAACCCTCCTTCATATCATAATATGATGCAAATTAAAAATGATCACTCTCTACATGTAAGAGGTATTTTGTTCTTTGACTACTAACTTCAACCCAAAGGTCTTGGAATATCTTTGAGCTCTTTAAAAATGGAATAAAATGGAAGAAAGTCTTCCATCTAAGTCTTCCAGCTGTTAGATACAAATACCCCTTCCAACACACAAAAATGGTTAGTTAAAAAATCTTTATTCCACCACATCAGACTCAGTTTTCTGCTACTTCTCTACACCCTCCACTTTCTTGCTCATTGCTGTCCCGTTCCCTTTTCTTTCTTATTTTCAGGTTTCATTCAATGTGTTGCCATTTCAGCCCAATCACTTCTCTTCTTTCCTTCTTCCTTCCTTCTGTGTATGCTTTTCTCCTCCTACCCCTATCATTTGCTCATTCACAACCTTCACTTTTCCATATGATCTCCTCCTCCTCCTCTTCTCTTATGATTGTCTTTGACTTTTTGAAGTCTTCTGCAGAGGTGGTTGCTTTTTTTATAAAAGCAGGTTTAGGCTATTTTCTTTATCCCAGTCAAAAACCCTGAAACAAGCCAAACATAATACAAATGTTTGTACTGCTTAAACACATCAGGAATGGGGTGACAGGGAATTTCTTAGGAGGGAATTCCATAGACAGTGTATGGTACTTCTACTACAGTATTGTCCAAACTTGGCCACTTTAAGATGAGTGGACTTCAACTGGGGATGCTGGCTGGGGAATTCTGGGAGTTGAAGTCCACTCATCTTAAAGTGGCCAAGTTTGGACAATACTGTTCTAGTAGAATATACGACAGCAGCATGCCTAGTGAAATACACATGACTGGAAGGAGACAATTCCCCCTTTTGAGGTTTGTTGTTTTCCAGACCAAGAAGTCCTAGGATTCCCTTAAGTGCAGGGTGTTCTTTTTATATAAGGATTGGTAACACCTCCAAAGGTACAGACATTATTGCATAGAATGTTTTTTTTTTTTCCTTTATAAGGTTAGTGAGATAAGCACATACAGAAAAAAAGTAGCTATTGAAAGGTTACATTACTATTTGCCGAGGGAGGGAGGAAGGGAGGGAGGGTTGAATAAGGGTAGAAACATTTGCTGGAGACCAGTACAGATAGTCCTCGACTGATGACCACAATTGGGACTGGAATTTTGGTCGCTAAGTGATGTGGTTGTAAAGCAAAAAGTCACATGACCCCATCGCTTAGCAACTGCAATCCCAGCAATCCCCATTGTCATTGTTAAGTGAATTTTACTGCTTGTTAGCTGAGTACCCACCCCAGTCCAAGCCATTCCAGGCTTGGTCCCTCCCAGCCCTGAGCCTCAGTAAGTAAGCCAACTCCCCCCACCTGCCTATCTCCCCCCATCTCTGCTTTGGTGGCAAGTAGTCCTGAAGGGGCATTTCTTCTGGGAGAAGCTGAGGCTGTGAAAAAAAGGGAGGGGGGGAAGGCTTCTTTTGGCTTTTTTTTTTTTTTGCAGCACAAAGCCAGTCCCATACAGCCCAGGTGCACATCACAAAGGGGAGTTTTGGTGCCCCACCCCTCTTTAAACTGCTTTGTGCATTTTTTCCCCCTATTTCACTGTGTGAAGCCAGCCCCATGCAGACCAGCAGCCAGGCCAGGCATGCCTCAGCAGCAGCGGGAGCAAGAAGATGGTGGCAAGGGTCAGCTGGGGTGGCAGAGTGCTGGGTGGCAGGGGGCCAAAAAGGCATAGATGTGGGGGAGATAGGTGGCTAGGGGGAGTTGCAGCACCGCTGTGATCCTAAGTGTGGGTAGGCTGCCAAACACCTGAATTTTTATCATGTGATCAGAGGGGCACTGCAATGGCTGTAACTTTGGGTGCAGGTCATAAGTCCCTCTGTTCAGCACTGTCGTAACTTTGAACAGACACTGAACGACTGGTTATAAGTTGAGGACTACCTGCAGCAAACATAAATAAATGTGTTGTCCATCTCCACTGTATACTAATTGCATATAGAGTAGCTTACGCTAACAAAACTACTGTAGCATCCTCTGCTCTGCAAATGACAATATATTCCTGAGCAATACACAGGGCTTATTTTTTGGTTAGGAGTCATTAATATACAAGCCATGGAACTTTTAGGGAAAAAAATTAGCAAATTGTCTTGAATCAGATAGATACGTTTACATTGGGTAGATATATTTGGATTAGGCCAAATTGAAACTTTCACTAATGAACTGAGCGTCCCTAAAATGAATCATGACATAATTGCATCTTGTTTCCTATATACTTTGGATTATTGAATGAGCAATGCTTTAAACAAATTTGGGCTCACCAACCTATTTATGCTATGCATCTGTATAGCGCTGGGCACTTGCACAGACATAAGGCAGAAACCCCAACCCATGGGTCAGTGGCAAGCCAAAAGAACACAAGGGATGGTAGGGCCCAGGTTGGCAGACACCCTTTGCCTCCTTTTATAAACTTTTTCCTACAAGCACAAAGGACTCTGGAACAAGTGGAGAAGTAGAAAACATGCTATTAAGGCACAAAAGAAAAATAGTATGGTGAGACTTGGGGACAGCCATTACCACAAACATGCAGATGTTTTCTGTTTATATTATACTGTGAGCTTCTATCAGACATTCCTAATTACAGGCTGTACATTGATGTTCCTGAAATGTTAGCCATTAACCTTCATCTGAATCACCAGCTTTAGCATAAGGTGCATTGTTGCTGAAGAGCACTCCTGCTTCCAGCCTCTCAGACATTTCAAACAGTATCAGTGAATCCACCCTGAAATGTCATTTGAATGCAGCTTATATCAAACAGCTTTTAAAAGAGCAAATAATTAAAAGGGGGCGGGGGGAGAGCATTGAACTGAATATTAGCTATTTAGCCATTTGCAAAATTCGGGTGGGAATCGTGAAACTGTGGCAATACTGAATTTCTAAAGAATGCTTTTGCTTGGAAAGAGGAGACAAATATGAAGAGAGTTACAAGAATAATTTAGTAATTTCAAAAGGAAAGAAGTGCAATTATAACATAGAATTAAAATCAAGGATGTGCTTGACAAAAGCAGAAATTAAGAAAACTATACAGTGCATTCTGGGAGTATACCAGTTGATAAGCAAGTTCTTTTGGGTGGGATAATTACTATTTAAAATCTTTAGCTCTGAGAGCCACTTTTTTTTTTAAGTTTAATTATAGAGCATATTTACAAATGATGTTGGGAGGTTCAGCGAATACAAGGGGCATTTGTGACCACTCTTGATATGGCATGCCACATGAAATATTGCACCAACAGAACAATACTCCTCTTGCTGTCTTGCAGTGCGCTATCCTCCTTGCACCATGAAATAAGCCAATGGCATGCCTTTAACCACTATCACTTATAATTTGGGAAAGACATATTATAATGAGCCAAAAAGAAAGTATTCAGAAAATGGTCATCCAGCTTAGAAGCAAGTCCCATACCGGGTGATAGTTAAGAAACCTCCCATAGTAGAAGTATTGGTGGGTTGAGGACAGAAATGTTCTACTTATGGAGGGGAAGTGAGCAGAAGCCTCAAGAAAGAGCAAAACCAAAGGGTAAAAACCGTTTGAGATAAGTTTTGTAATGCTTTAGTAAAATTGCTATTCCCAGAGAGATGGCAGTAAATCAGTGAGCTTGGGTGATCTTAGAAAGTTGCTTGGACCTTCTTAACACTTGAGTGAAAGGTCCAGGAAATCTGAAGACTGTAGTCCAGGCTGGGAAGTTGTTGTTTTTTGTTTTTTTTTTAAAGAAGGCAATGGCAAACCACATCCATACTGTTGCCAAGATCACTATATTCATAAAGTTACTAAGAGTCAAGTTTAAGTCAAAGACACCACATTAGCTAGAATGTGCTTGACTGTATTTTGCTTTTATATTTGTAGCATGTTGCTGTTGTTGTTTGAGAGCCAGTGTGATGTAGGGGTTAAGATGCTGTCCTAGTGCTGGGGTGAATCAGGTTCAAGTCCACTCATACCAAAGTTAACTCGCTGAGTGATTTTGGGCCAGTCACTTCCTCAGAAACCAACCTGTCTTATGGGATTGCTGTGTGGGGAAAATTGGAAAAGGAAGCGCTATGCATGCTGCCTTGAGCTCCTGAAAAAAAGGCAGCATATTAATCCAAGAAAGAAACAAAGAAGCACCAGCAGAGTAAAGTGCCATGCTCATGATATGTGACATGATTGGGCCTGTTCTACATACTGGCCTCTTAATGTTGAGTTACAATATGGTATTGCAAGGTAGAGAAACTGTGGGTGAAACGGGTCTGATGAGAGTGAAATCCCCTTTGTGTTCCTTACTGGCTCTTCACCCAGGCCTCTGGTGAGGGAGAGGGAGACCCCTCACTTCATCATGCTTGCCATCTTTTATCTTTATTTCATTTTTTATGTTTAATTGATTCCATTGTAACTTCTTTGATTTTTGTGAGCCACCCATAGGCAAGGAGAAGTGGGCTATATACAAGTTTAATAAATTATTAATATTGCTTTAGCTTAATGTTATGAGGGACATTTTAAACATTTATATTCAATATTCAAAAAGAATAGATACAGGGAAACTAAAAGGGATTATTTTGTTAATATAACTAACAATCTTTATTCTTCAACCAATGATATTTCCAATATCTTTAAGTACAGCTGATACAAGAAAGATGCATGTAATTTTTCCAATTTTTCTATAATAATTTTGTCAGCTAATAGTAAATGTAATTCCAAATTCTTCAAAAATTTTCTACCAAAATGAGTAATTAAATTGATTCTGGTACCAGAGGATGCCAATATGGACCAACTTGATTCCAACGCCTCTAACCTAGAAAGATTTTGATTAGTCTCATGCAATCTCAAGGGGATTTTAGCTATAAATTATTTTATAGTAAATTCTTGCTGAAATAGATTTAAAAGGAATTTGATACTGTAAAGAATTCTAAGATGGCACCATATTAAAATCCAAAATCTTCTTCCTATGCATTAAGATTTTCCAGAAAGCCTGTTGTAGTTAGTATATAAGAGGTTTATATAATACTAAAGAGAACATTTTATTTTAAATTATTTAAATTATTTATACCATTCTTCAAATATTGTTAATGTTCTTGTAAATGCTGTTTATGAGTTTAAGAAGAGAAGAAATATTTAGCCTTCTCTCATTTGAAACTAAGTTGGAACTTTTGATCAATTCTTGAGCAGAAATCAACAGTAAATTTGCTATAAAGCCATTTATCTTTCTATTCCTTAAAATTCTATTTATATTGTGTTTAAATCTGGGATTTCTCACAGTTGCAAATGCTTTTGTTGCTATTTGTTAACTTTGCTTACCAAGGATACAAAAAAGATGTCTACTGGTTTAAGCAGTTAGGTACCTTCTAGCCCTGGGTTATAGACTGGAAAGCAGCCTTGTGTTAACAGCATTATAAATTAGGAAAGATCCCTGATGTTCATTTTAGCAGAAGGTTTAAAAAATCAGACTAAAGATAAAAAAATGCCAAGCCCATAACCTGGGGAAAAAAAAATCATTGGGGTTAACATTGATTAAAAAAAAAAAAGTTATACGTAAATAAGTGTCACCCATTGATCATCCTGTTTTTAAGGCAATTCTTTTTGAATTGTTATCATCATTCTTACGAACCCAAAAGGTGAGATTCCCTCTGGAGCTTTCTGATTAAATCTAGATTAATAAACTCCAAACTTAGTGAAATTAAGAGACTGAGTCCTAGTCCTGTCTTAGGGACAAAGCCAACTGGATGACCTGGGTCAGTCACTTCCTTTCAGCCCTAGGAAGGAGGCAAGGGAAAACCACTTCTGAAATCTTGCCAAGAAAATTTCAGGCAGTCCAGGCAGTTGCCAGGAGTCAACGCTGACTTGAAGGCACAAAAGAAGAAAAGAAAAGAAACAGTGGGGGGCGGGGGAATATTTGTATTAAGGTTTAAAGTGTGCCTGTCCTGTGTTCCTGTCCTTCCCTGTAAACAAGTATAAGAAAATGGACTAAGACACTTTTTCAGTAGCTTGCGTGATAGTCAGTTCCAGACAGCAGGCTTCTTTGTCTTCCCACTGGATAATTCCCCTGCTTTTGTGCCCTCCCACTTTCCTGTTCCAATTGCCAAATCTTCTCCTTCCTATGGCTGGGTCTTATTGGACACACACGCACACACACACATATATATACATGCACGCATGCGCACACACACACAATCTTTCACATGCATACACATACATTATATTGAATTTGTTTATCCAAAGTTAAAGCATCAATATGCAATAGTAACAGTAACAATAACAATTTATTAAATGTATATTCTGCCTGACTGCCAATGATATGCAGGGACAACAAGCAGACACACACACACACACACACACACACACACACACCTTTCTTCTTGTCCAGTTGCTTTCCAATATCTTTTACAGCTCCCTTTTCCATGAATGCCATAATAGCATGATGATTATAATAATTGCCTACCTCAGCCCTCATGAGTCTTTCACAGGGGATATTGGCAACTGTAGTCCAATAACACTTGGATAATCAAGGGTCCCTCAACCTTACCTATTAGGTACATATTTTTAAATTTCTTTGAAAACTCTTGTAGACTAGGAGGAAAAATAACTATTGGTATCTCAGGGTTGTTTTTTTGTAATATTATAAATAAATATATTATAATAACAATAGATAAATAACAGTAGATGATTAACTAGATTCTTTGCACAGATGGCATGGAAGGCAGGAGAACTTTCTGTGGACATTTTAAATTTGAGACGGCAAACTGAAAAGAAATGCGATGTACATCCTTTTTAATCAATCATCAAAAAGCAGCTCATACCTCCTGTTTAAAAAGAACAGGTGAATAAGAATAAGATAAAAGGCTGCACATTTTCAATTTCTTCATAATTAATAATGGCAATTTTATGAAATCTGGAATATGAGTTCACCACTAGAGATGAGCCTTGAACTCATTTACTTTCGGGTAGCTTTAGATAATACAGATATAATAAAATGATTCTTATTTCCCAATGCAGAAAAAGGATTGGCTGACTAGGAAATATTAAAGTCCCCCCCCCGAAATGCCAGAAATATTAAACTGTTTTCAGATGCAATGTTCTTATAGGAGTAACAGTGGACAAAATTTTATTTGGTTTATATTGTTAGATGCAATGACCTAATTTGCACTTTCGTGTGAATTACAATAGAGTTATCCTTCTCATTCTGTAATTTTCTGGGTTTGGTAGTGCAGTTCTTGACTCAAAAGTTCATGCATTAGGGAAAGCTACTATCTTACTAAAATATGTTAGGAAAAGTTGTGAACCAAATGGATACATAGAATTATGTGACAATTGGATGGAAATGTTTATATATGCAAAGGGATGGGGACGAGGAATAGAATGAGCTGTTTTCCCTTTGGCTAAATAAGATAATTTCAGGGTAATAAGATTGTTCTTCTGAGTTTCTGGGCTAACCTACAGCTCTGGTATTCCATGGAAGTATGTCACTCAAGTACTAACCTAACTCTGGTTAGCTTCACAGCCCAAGCCAGCTGCTGCCACCTCCTGAGAGAAAGAAGTCATTACAATCCTCTGTTTGGCAGTGTTTCTTACTGATCTCTATTTGTCCAACCAGTTTCCTAAACCTTTCTGATTTTTACCCCCACAACACTTTAAATCTTTCTGCCAATCTAATGCTTGTTGATTACTGTAAAATGATGGTAACTAAAAAGCCAAGTGCTTTGTTGAATTATAAACCTATTCAATGTTTAATCCCTTCTCTTAAGTAATCTCTTGTGAGTTGCCGTGAAAGTGTGTTTAAATAGACTCGGAGGAATATATTCAGTGTCTGGGTCAATTTTTAAAAATTGCTTTGTTTTTTTCAAATGTGTTGTTGGTTGCAATTGTGGGTACATTATTTGTTCCTATGTTCCTAAGTGTGTTTGGCTGGGCACATGTCAAGTCTTCTTTTCATTCTTCCAGAGATTTGTGCTAGGATCTACAGTTCCAAAGGCAGAAGGAAGATGAGTATGAAAACACCCACACCCACACATTTATTACAGCCCTAAGGGCAGATACAATCAAAATATATAGTAGTAACCATCTTACATTTATGTACATTTATAAAACAAAACAATTAATATTATTTAATCTAAAATTAAAATAAAAGTACTAAAATATATCAAAGTAAAATACTATATTGTGAAGTTTTAAATCTAAATAATGGTGGAGGGTATTGTGCAGATGGTGGCACAAAACTGGGCAGCTTGGGAGGATATTTTCAGATCCTTGTCTGAAAGGAGAGTATGAAAATAGAGGTCTACCTGCCTCCTTCACTTCCCAAATTTTCCCCCAAAGAATAACCTAACATCAAACTGTTTCCAAAACAGTGATGAGCACCCAGGCTTCAAATAGAAAAGAGGATACATTCAAACCAGCTATTCACAATGTACTGAGTTGACCAAATTGTGAGATGACGAACAACTTGGAATTGGCAGTTGCTCATGCTTCATTTGTGCAAGCAGCCCAACTCCACAGCTCTGAGTGTTAATACTCCCCAATCTGTGTGTGTGTGCGTACATGCTTTCAAGTCAGCATTGACTGGAGAAGTCCCTGTAATTCTGTTGGCAAGATTCTGGAAATGATTTGCCATTGCCTGCTTCCTAGGGTTGAGAGAGTGATTGGGGCAAGGTCACGCAGCTGGTTTTGTGCCTAAGGTGGGACTAGAACTCATGGCCTCCCAGTTTCTAATCTGGTGCCTTAACCACTACACCAGACTGGCACTGTTACCACACTGAGCAGTTACCATGTCTACACGGTCTGTACCCTCACTGCATAGGAGAGGTTGGGGTTGGCTTCAGCTAGAATGGAATACCATAGTCAGGCATGTAAATTTCCCATAATAATGCTATAATGGTTAGTTCTCAGGGTGATAAAGATTCAGGAGAAGTTTAGTTAATAACCCATTACAAGCTCTTGTGTTGTCAGTGAAGAGACTCACCACTTTGCCAGTTCACAGAAAGGCAGGCAGGAATAAGATGATGAAGCCTCTCCTCTAGCAGATCTTTGGATATACTGTGTTTAGTTGGGAAATAGTTAAAACTGGAGTAATCTCATCACTTTCTTCTCAATAAATCTTACTAAAGAGACTGTGTGAGAAACATGCTTGGAAAAGAGTTAATTTGACTTCAGGAAGGTTGACGCCAATAGTCTGACTAGTGCACATTAGAGGAATCCATAATTCAAATCTTCACTCTGCAGCTCCACTTACTAACAATAAACAGTACAAGTTGTGCAATATGTACTTAATAAGAACATTACATAAATAAATTGATGCAAATTAATCTACTCTTAATGTAAAAGTACATTCCCATCAGTCAACTTAAATGCATGCCATCCTGTAGCTGCATATCATTTAGTTTGGAAAGACATTAGAAATAGTAATCTTACAAACAGGGTCTCACTTCTGGTTATATTTGGTGCAGTACCCCTAAAGGCCACCAGAAACTTCTGCAAGAAACACACCCCCACCCCTGCTCCAGAGTCATAGCTAGTGCCGTACCTGAAACTCAGAAGGACACATTTCTGAGAGGGGAACACAACCCTTCCTGTGCTCCTCCAGGTTTTCAGTAATGCATTCCAGATCAACTCTCTCATCAACAATCAAGTCATGGATGAAGTGAACTTTGTTGTAGGCCAACCTAACATTAAGTAACAGCAGTCTGGGGTCTTTGAAGTTCCAGGCCTTGGGGTTGAGCTCAAGGGGTTGGAACACAGCATTGGTATTAAGCATTGAGCCCGCATGTCCCAAAAACAGCCAGTCCCCTGCCTCCAGCATTCTGCACCTCATGTCACTGTGATGTGAACATGAATAGCAAGAGAAAGGGTACTTTTCCCAATTTTGTAACCCATTGAAACCTTCTAGGCGGTTTTGGGAAAGGTCTCAATATAAGCCCTAGCTTCTGTAGGTTTGCTGAGTATAACATCACAGGACAGGCTTGGGTGTTTTGTTTTGTTTTGTTTTGAAATTGGAGGTGCATTTAGATCGAAAGAAAGTAACTTCTTCCTTCTTTTGTCATGATCTTCTTTTTTAGGGTATATTAATGGCAGTGCTACATATAAGGTATAAGCTGGTGGAATCCCATATTCAGGTCTACCTTTAATAATCTCTCCCATGCAATCCATTGCCACTTGGATCTAACCGTTACTTTTAAAATTAAGTTTATATCCAGACTACAGTATGTAATGCTTTTAACTCAGGTTTATGCCATAATGTTGTGTTTGTATTATATTACCCACAGCTTGGGGCTATGATACATAAGCATGAGGCTTGATAATAATAGCTAATATTTTTCCCTAGGTGACTGACTCTATGCACAGTTCCATAAAGGAAATCTTGTTATAATATCAGCATTTGTCACTAACTGAATTACTGCATCTGTACCTGTTGATATTAGATATTTATCAACTTCATCATATTGAACAGAAACATGAAAAAAAGTACAGAAAAATTACAGTAGTCACATGGGTCATCTACAGGAGGGGGGAAGGCTGATTCTCTCACAATTTTTCTTCTTGCACTTCTTCATTCCAGTCCTATTCAGCATCGTAGAACCCTAAATTAATCATTTCTATCAAACATAGGGGAAAGACTGAACAGGGATAATGGAGGCACCTACAGAACTTTTATCTGTTTCACCATGCTTCCTACAATATGCATGTCCCCATGCATGCACAGAGATGGAGGAAAAGCAAAAAAGAACAGCCTTATGAGGATTCTATGTATAGCTGTACTATATAGATTATACAATTGGCTTTCACTGCTTATATGGATTCTTGGAGGCAAAATATTTCACCCTATTCTTCACCAAAAGAAAAAAATATTAAACTCCCAAAGTAGCTTAAGAAATCAGTACTAAAGGCAGATCTCAGGACATATGACACATTAAAAAAAAAGTTTGAGAAAGAGAGGAAAAATTAATTTGGGCACCACACATTAGTTACAAAGTTCATACAACAACCAGCTGGAATATAAACCAGTCAAGAAGGTGTGGAACCAAATGTTTCTGATCTCACAGTAAAAAAGATGTTTCAGGCCAAAATTCTTGTAGGACCCCAATTTAAACATTTAAAGTGACTGTTAATATTTTTTTTTTAAATCAACATTAAATAGAGGCAGTGCCTGGGTTACTCAAGGGTTCTCTTCTTAGGAACCCTTAAATAAATTGATTTTTGCACATGGCTGATCATGTACTGCATGCATGCACAAATTACTGCCACTGTTCTTGTGCTCCTGTCCATAGTTTTGCATTTATATACATTTGTGATTACATCATCTAAAGACTGCCTCTGTGGAAGACAAACAATATTCCATCAACAGAGCTAATCTATTTAAAATTGCTCAGAAGTGATGTAGAACAAAACAGATTTTTAATCTATCTAACAGTAAGTATGAACTCATACTTGCTTTAGGGTATGAATAGTCAAATGTTTCACAAAGAAGGGACACAGAGTAAACTCTTAACTGTATCCTACTGACCCAAAGCGTTATGAGGTGCTGAAGATGCGCTTCATCCACACAGTGATGTTGACAGACTCTACTTAGCAAGGAGCATAGGTGGGTGTGGACTGTTGCAAGTACACCAGACAGTTGAAGAAGAGAAAAGGGCATTGGAAGGATATCTGAAGGACAGTGAAGAAGATATACTGAAGCTAGTACACCCTGAAGGCTTACTGAATACCAAAGAGACCAAGCTGCCCTACAAGACAGACCAAATGAAGAGTAGAAAAGACACATGGCAAGGCAAAGTATTACTTGGCCAGTACATACATACATACATACATAAAATGAGCAGGGAAAGCAGATAACAACAAAACCTGGCAATGGCTAAGAGCAGGAAAGTTTAAAAAAGAGAAAGAGGGGCTAATTCTGTCTGCACAAGACCAAGCTTTAAGGACAAATCCATATAAAGCCAGAATTGAGAAGAGAGCAACAGACAGCAAATGCCGCCTCTGCAAAGAAGCTGAAGAAACAGTGGACCACCTAGTTAGCTGCTGCAAGAAGATCACAAAGACTGACTACAAACAACAGCATGACAAAGTAGCAACAATGGTGCATTGGAATCTCTGCAAAAAATACCATTTGCCTGCAAGCAAGAACTGGTGAGACCACAAGACAGACAAATAGAAAATGAAGAAGCTAAAGTGCTCTGTGACTTTAGAATTCAAACAGACAAGCACCTACCACACAACACCTCAGACTTAACAATTGTTGATAAGAAAGTCAAAAAAGTCTGGATAGTGGACATTGCAATAATTGGAGACAGCAGAATAGAAGAGAAAGAACTGGAGGAAATCACAAAATACAAAGACCTGCAGATAGAAATAAAACGACTGTGGCAAAAGAAAGCAAAGATAATGCCAATAGTTATAGGCGCCTTGGGTGCAATCCCCAAACATCTGGAGCACCACTTGAACACCATTGGCATTGACAAAATCACCATCAGTCAATTGCAAAAGGCAGCTTTACTTGGAACAGCTTGTATCCTGTGATGATACTTTTAACACCATCAAACAACATCTGTCGTTCCAGGTCCTTGGGAAGGACTCGATAAGTGGATAAAAATGACAAATCCAGTCTAAACATCTGGCTGACTGTGAGACCAACAATGATAATAATATGATGTTACTCTGGGAGACAGGCAATTCATTAAGTAACCAGGCTCGTGGGAAGCCACCTTACTGCACCTGTCCTTAAGGGACTTCATTGCCTCCTAACGTGTTCCTGGGCAAAATAAAAAGTGCTGGTCATTACCATAAAGTCTGATACCTTTAACACCATCAGACAACAACATCTGCCTATCCCAGGTCCTTGGGAATGATGTGATAGATGGATAAAAATCCCAAATCTAGTCTAAAGATCTGGCTGACTGTGTGACCAACAATAATGTATTAAATTTATATGCCACCTCACTCCTGGTGACTCTGGGCAATTTACAATTGTTAAAAACATTTAAAAACAAGGGAAAATGTTTTTAACAAAAATGACACAACACAAATAAAAAGAGCAGAGATGGCAGAGAAAGCAAACCTGGAAGGGAGCAAGGAAAAGAAAGAAAGGGCATTAATCATCCTCAACAAAGGCCTGGGTGAAGATCCATGTCTTCAGAGCCCTTCAAAATATGAACAGCTGTGCTAAAACAACAAGAGGAGACCATGGCTAGAATAACCATCTTCTTTCATCGAGCCTTTGGAAGATAGGTGGCAGAAACCCTGGCTGCTACATTGGCCCTGGCAGTTATGGTTTTCATGGTTTTACCTTGATGAAGTTTTTATGACATGTTTATGTTGCAACCCACCAGAGCATTGTGAGATGGGAGGTATCTAAATAAAGTAAAATATACAAACAACCAAAATCAGTTCAAGGTTGATTATCATTCCAGAGTGCAAGACATGGAATAATAATATAAAATGGCAGATTCCATGTAAAAGTTGGAAAAAGAAACTTCCTAAGAGTCAGAACAATTCAGCACTTGAATCAATTATCTAGAATAGTGGTGGCCCCCGTTTATATCATGTGAGTTAGCTGCTATGCAGATCGGATGATGGTCCTGCTTTTCCTATCTCCCTTTTGATTTTAACATGCATAGCTTTGCTTAGTACTTAATGCCTTTATTAGTCTATTAGTCTATTGCTCTATTAGTCAAATTCTCACTTTTTGTTCTTTGCTGATTTTATCTGCTGTTGAGCTGTTTCCTATTTTGAACAAGATATTTGCCAAGGCTTTGTTTCTTAGTGACTATCTGAAGGCAGCAATTATGGGAATTGGTTGCTTCGTTTTTGTCTGAAGTGGCGTTCAAAGAATTATGGAAGTGCTCAACGATTAAAATAGACAAGCTGAGGAAGGGTGAAGGGGGACAACAAAGAAAAGGCGTAAGATGTGATGACAGAAAAATGTGAGTCAATTCTCCTCTGCATTAAAATGAGGAAGGTGGAAAAAATGAAACTGAGGGTGGTAGATAAGTAAGGCATGTTTGTTTTCTTCCACACTTACTTTAAAAAAAAAAACAACGATCATGTTTGTGAAAAAAATTATTTTTTGGTAAAGCTTTATTTAAAAATGTGAACCAAATGATATGCTGAGAGAGGCCAACTGTCAGATTCATCCTAATCTATTTTTTCTACATTTCTGGGGAAACAGCATGAACAAAGGAAACTCAGACATTATTTATAGAAAGAGGAAAATCAAGTGGTAAAAACAACTTCTCCTAGACTATATCATTTTGGCCATATGGTGGGACTACATATGTGAACACTCACTTCTGAGAAAATATCTGTGAGGTAAAACTCAAGCATAACCTGCTATCTGACTGGATGAACTGATCAGTTCAAACATGATACGTTCAGCACAGATTCTAGCCAACGTGATACATTTCCCCTGAAAATGGCTCCAGTAGTCAAGAGTGGCTTTCAAATTCAGCAAGGTGAAGCAAACTGCTTCAAATGGAATCATAAGTGAGGCGAGAATAAACTAAGGTAAGAAGTGGCATTTGAATGTTGCAGCAAGACTTGCCTGGAGCAAGCAAATGAGCCTGGGGCAGGACATAGGATATAGAGTGCATAAAACAAAAATGACATTCTATTTTGAGCATAGAACAAAACAGCCCCACCAGGGACATTCTGTTGGAATGTACATGTCATGAACTCCAACAGAACAAAAATCAGAACATCTCAAATATTTTTATTCAATTAAAATGAGGAAGTATAGGAAATATGTTTTCAGACTTGTATACTGTCATGAAGAACCACAGGCACTTGAAACAAATCTCATGCTTCCTAGTTTTGTTTTTTTTTTACCCTAGAGCTATAAATGCTGCCTATAATCCAAACTCCAAAAAGATTGCCCAAGGAGATGACTTTAAAAAGCTTATTTTTTTTTAATTCTTGAATAAGTAAGGGGAATAAGTTTAAAATGCAGTTTTTGCAGCACAATAGCCACACTGAACCCAGCAAGAAACAGATCATACCATCTGGATTAATTACAATACAGCACATGAACAATAGCAGCAAAAATATACTGTTCTGATTAAAGGCTTGAGGGAAGCTTCCTTTTAAAACATATGCATATACAGTCCTTGCATGATAAACATGGTTGCTTATGACGAACAAGCAAACCAAGCAGAGTTTGTAAATATATTATCTCTCTCCAAAGAAAAAGTCTGGGTAACATTAGTACACATGCTACTGCATTTTGGCGTGTCAGTCTTCCAAAGCTTAACACACAAAATCAAGCACATTGCTTATTGTTATGCTATATTGATTTTTACTATAACCTTCTCAAAGTAAAGATTTAAAACATCCTTAAACTTACCTATCATATAGGCAAAAATCTTTTTCTTATACCTAAAATAGTTTTCACTCTGTGAACAAATGGTTAAGTAACTCCCCCTAAGCATTGCCCACTTCTAACACCTGTAGTAGCAGGGGAGAAATCCTATCATGCTGTTTATTGATTAATGGTGAAGTATTTTAAATAAATCATGATTAAGAAAAGAACAAGCCAACCACTGTAACCATAAGATGAAGGACAGACAAAGTTGGAACATAACTTTTGGAATGTGGGTATTTTTAGTTCAAAACACCTGAAACTGATATTTTTCCCTTGAAATCTTCTAAGCTAAAAATGTTTAATATCATTTTATCCCCAGTTTAATCTGAAAACTATTGTTGCCTGGTACCACCAACAGTGTAATCAAATCAATAGAGCCTAAAGATCTATAGCTGAATTGCAATATGAACTTCCACACAAACCCAAAGTATATAAGCTTCTCAAGTCATTAACACAAAGTTCTATGATAAGATACTGATTCAATTCAAAAGCATCCTGGTGATTAAAATAGTTTCCACTGTCCCCACTCCAAAAGAAATGAGAAAGTCATTGTATTTGTCCTGAATTCCTTCTTAGTTGAGACTAACTTGTCTTTTTGATGTTCTTTTTAATTTTTTAAAATATAATCTTTCTTAAGGATTTTGATTACATTAGTAAAAATTAATACAAACTAAACTTAGAGAAAGAGAAGAGAAAAAAGAATAAAAAGTGCAGGAAAAAAGAAAGAAAGAAAGAAAGAAAGAAAGAAAGAAAGAAAGAAAGAAAGAAAGAAAGAAAGAAAGAAAGAAAGAAAGAAAGAAAGAGATATATAAAGAAGTGATTTCCAACCTTCATCATAACAAGTATAAACAGATATAGTGACTCCTCACCCCCTATAAGGCTACAGATATCTCTTCATCCCATATCCCATCCGTTATCTATAAGCAAATCCATAAAACATCACTTTTTCAATATTGGTATCTGCAAAACGTTCATAAAGAGTTGCCAGAACTTTGGGGAGAAAAAAGTCTTATTGTATTATAAACCAACTTTATATTTCTTCCTTTTACTTCTAACAGTCTTAATCTTTAATTCAATCAAATATTGTTGTAGGATTTGATTTCTGTTCAGTTCTTCTTTATCCCATCACACAGATTTCCCATCAAGCCTCTTTCATAGATCCAATAAGAAAACATTTTCCAGGTCATTCTCTTGGTTTATCATTTGTATTTCCCGTTTAAATTTTAAAACTTCAGCCAGTTTCTTTTGTATACCTAGTAAAGCATACTTTTCCAAATCATTCTTTTGGCCTGCCATTTGTAGTGACATTTTTGATACTTTCTCTGTCTTGTCAGATAAAATTTGTTCTGACATCTGTCATTCCTTCATTAACATCTTTTAGACATAGCTGATCCATAGAAGCAGACATCATTGCTGACAGTGTTGATATTGTAGTTATTGCAGTTACCAATATCTGGATCCATTCTTCAAAGATCCCCTTTAATGTTTCCAACATTATAACATTTTTTTTTTTTTTTTTTTGTCATTTTGTACATCCCAGTATTAACTGACATCAAGAACAGGCTTGTATTTTTTTTCCCCTCCTGTTTAGACTCTTTAGCCCACTCTAGTGTTCAGTTTCTAAAATCATATCTTTGTTATGGCTTACAATAGCCAGGATAGCCAAAATAAGTCTGTTTCCCATGAGAAGCGATTTATTTTTTATAGTTAATTCCAAAATCTTATAGTAAAAGTCCATATTCCAAATTTATCTGGACCCGTATTCCCTTTCTAATTTTCTTAGATCAAAATCTTATTTAGCTTTTTGCTGTTTATTTCAAATTCTTTAAGGTCTTAAGCTTCTAATTAATTTTTCATTTGTTCAGAGTTGAAGATAAAACTCACTCAGTGACTTAGAAAGTGAGGTTTGTGAACTTCGTGTCCTTTAAAAGGCTCTGCTGCGATTGTGAGCAAGATGGCTAATCCCTTCCTCTCCCGGCACTCAAACCCATGGAGGACTGCTGTCCTGCAGTCTCCTTGTAAGAAGCAGCCATCAGGAGCACAAGTAAGCAACATCCTTTCCTTATCCAGACACTTTCCAAGGAATGTGTGTACTTGCTGCAGTTGTCAGCTTCGCTTTCCCAGACATTTCTTCAATTCATAATACCTCCCCCGGAAGTCCATCTTTTTGATTTTCATGGGTCAAGGACAGTTAATTATCTCCTCACAGGGGCCAAGTTTGCAAGTCTCATATTTTCAAAAATTGTCAAAGTATATTTAGAACTCATTTCTAAGGTATACAGATACTAAGATACAGTAAACATGATCACAAAGTATGGAAAATATTATTTATTGGATCGGTTTTAGAATGCTTTAGAACAAAAGCTTGGTATTATTAACTTTACTAGAAAATGCAAGAAGAAAGTGTTTTGCAATTGTATTCAGCATTATTATTATAATTATTTTAAAAAATGATGAAACCCAGACTGCAGTGAAAGCCTTTGCCAATAGCTGTGACAGTAATACAATTATAAATGAAAGATGGATACTAATATACCATTCATCAAAAGGAAACAAGCTCAGAAATCAAGGAATTGATCACAGAGATCTTACCTTCTTTGACTTTGTAAGGTTTATATTTCATAATTGGTCACTGAACCTTATCAGACAATATTCATCATGCACATTGAGCTGTCCTGCAATACTTGAAAATGCTCACTTGTCCTTAAGAAAGACTAATCTGACTTAGGGGAAACCCATGCAGTCCCAAACCCCACATCCACAGTGATTACACTGTTGGATTTTCTAGCAAGTGCCTGTTCTTTTGAATATGCTGATAACCACATTAACAACCAGGAGCCCTGAGAAGGCAGGTTTCTTAACTACAAATACAATTCTAAAAAGATTTAGGTGCTTTTTAGCTCACAACCTCCTTTCAGACCTTTGAATAAAAGATATGAATATATTTTAAAGCAGCCAACAGCACAAGGATGCAAGTTTGTTCACAACCCATGATCTATTTCAACTTTTGGTCCATCTAGTGTGCCGTCTATACTTACAGAGGGCTCAGCTGTATTCATCATGTTTTAACAGCAGCAAAAAGAAGAATTTGGAGCACCTCCAAGCAAAGGCAACTGCTGCCACTACTGAATGATAGGTTAAGAAAGGGAGAGTTTATACATCATCAGTCATACTTGCATTGGTGTCCCAAAGAAAGAAAGACAGCTGTAGTGTGCATGCTCTATGCTGGACCATAATAAGATCTCTAAGCACAAAGATAGAGACCTCTGGTTGCCTGGCATGATCAAGAAATCAATTAATGTCTAAGTAGTCCAACAGAATCCTCTGAGTGTATTAAGAATTACCCATGATGTTTGGACTGCTCCTTCCTTTGGATTACTAGTTAGCTCTAGAAGGGTAGGGAGTGGGGAACAATCTCCATGACATCACCATTCTGTTCACATTAAGCACAGTGTTCAGCACACCATAAGAATAAAATTTGAGAAGAGACAAATGATAACACAGAGAAAGCTCTAAATATATAAATGTGTCTTCTGTCAGCATACAATTCATCACTCAGATGTGTAAGTCAGGACCTTTCCTGTAGCAGCACCTTGCTTATGAAGCACCTTCTCAGATTGGGTCCCTCCTTGATGCAATAGTATGTGGGACTGACCTTGGGAGGCAGGAGGAAGAATTGCAGACAACAGTCAGACAAATGGCAGCTGAGCCTGCAGAATAGGGGTGTAGCAAACGTCTCAGAAGGGACCATTCCTAATTTCTTGGACTGTAAAGGCAAGGAGGGAAGAGATGTACTTTCAGACATTCAAGATTCTGTTAATGAAACCTTACAATAAAGGCAGAACTAGTACTCCTGCATTTGCTTCTTTCCTGGACCATCTCACCAGACTGACAGTTACGATATGGTGCTACCTCTTTCTCTATTCATTTGGGGGTTCTTGAGTTGTACCGCTGCAGGCTTCAGTCCCAGATACAGTTCTGTTCACACCCTTCAATCAATCAATGAACAGAAACTCAATGGTTCTTCAGAATTTGGGCTTCTCTGATTTTATGGCGCAATTCCATGTTCTAAATATATTTATGTAAATTAGAATATGCTTTAGAAAAGTGCACCAAAATGTGCATATTCATGAAAATATTATGGTATGCAAACTGTATAAGAAATCCATGTAAATTGTGTGTAGTGTTTATTTTTGCTTTGCTTTGCTCAATGCCCTAATGAAATTAGGGGGGAAAAAAAACTTTATGCCTTATTTGTGCTACTTACTGACAAAGTTGCAAGCTCATTAAAGTTCTTTTTTCTGAAGTCTTTGGCAATATTAAAGTGTTGGATTAAACACTGAAAAGTCTGCATTTTGAAAGTGAAGGACTTTTTATTTTTTTATTTTTTATTTCCCTTAAAGTTCCAGTGCTACATTCTTGCTGGCATTATTTTGATTTCCAGATTTTGGCAGACATTAGCTATGAAGCAGTGGCATGTCTAGTGTATTTGATACCTGGAGGAGATAATCTTTGAACACTCTTCTCCTCTGCACTGCACCAAGACCTCCAAGCAGCTGATTGGCATCTTGGCAGCAGCAACTTGATTCTGCACCTCTGGATGGCCACCTCATTGTCCCTAGTTGTTAGACAATGCACCCCTTTGTTGCCTGTACAGAGGGCAGACAACCTCCAGCCTCCCAGTACACAACTGCACTGAAGTAATCAGCTGACCAGAGTTCCCTGCTTATACCGACAAAAGGATAAAAAAAAAACACCTTTTTTTTTTATGTGCATCAAGAAAACCTGGTTGGAGGTTAACTTTTCAGTAGGCTAGAATAGGGCTGAGGACACATTATCCATTCCTGCTCTCTCAAAATAATAGGGGTCCCACCCTTCTGCTGGCACAGGCAGAAAGTGCAGATCTGCCTGAATTGTTTCAGATTAGCCTGTTCCAATTCAGTGCATGAACTGAATGTGATTCAGAACAAAAGCAGATGCAGGAAATAAAATATAAAGAGACCTACTGTACTGCTTTTCCCAGAAGAATAGGATAAACTCTGCAGACAAGTGAGAGCTTTAGAAGGGGATGAAGAACTAGAATCAGAGCTTCTGTCTGAATTCATGTTTTTAAAAAGGTGTTTGTAACAGTTGGTGCCAGACAGAACATTGTTAAATGTGTAGTTTAAATGCTTTTAGTAGGGGATATCCATTTTAAATTTCATGCAGGTTGTGTTTTGCACAAGGGGAATACGTTTTTATAAAGGGATTAGGACATTTCTTGTAGAATGTGGAAGGAGCTGATTGTCAGAGTCATGGCAGAAGCATAAAAATGGATCTCAAACTTACTGGTCTTCATTTTTTCACAAAATAGCTCAGATGCTAGGTCAGGTCAACCAGCAGATGGATAGAAATTGCTGCTTGGAGCCTATGTGGCCTGATGATTCTGGGAGTGGGGCACATAGGGTAAGAGAAACTGCCATTGCCCTCCCTGTTCTAAAGAGGTGGTTGTTATATGTATGATATCCGCAGCATGCCCCAGATGATAGCATGGCTAAAGGAGACAGGCAGTGGTGTGGCTGAAACAGGAGGCAAACATGCAAGGAGTGAATCAGAGAATACTTCCACATGACACCAACTGCACTTTCCAATTTCCCCCAAGTTTTTTTCCCCCCAAATCTGCTGTTGAATTGTCTTCCCTCCTGCTCACCCCAAAACATTGAGAATAGGCAGAGATCATTGTGAGCCAGACTATTTCCTCTAGCTAACTAAGAGGAGATTGCAAAAGTCATTGAGTCTCTGTTCCAAGCTGTTCTGATATGCAGTGCAGTGAGTAACAAAAATCCTTCATCCTAATCCACAGAAAAAAACAGAAAAAAAAAATTACTTAATCCCCACTCACAGTTTAGTGCATGCGATATTTGGCTAATCTCATGTCCCTCTAATGTTTCTTACATCATTCATCTTGCATTTCTTTTTCCATGTAGGTCTGTGTATTTGTAAGAAAAAAATTGCTTGAATGTGAAATTAGGGCAATGATTTGGCAGTTTACACATTCTCCTGAATCTCCCTTATTTGGTTTAGGGACTCCACTTTTAATACTAGTACCATCGGTGACCAGACTTCCTTGTAGCTTTGGTCTGGGCATATTATCACTAGATTTATTCATGGAAGTTCAATGCTGTTTCACAAAAACTAGAAGTATGCTTTTAATCTGGGAATCTCATCATCTGGCACTCAAACTCATCTAAATGTGACAGAGGTGTCCATATAGTTTTCTTGGCAACAATCTAGAAGGGGCTTGCTATTGCCTTTTTCCAGTTAAATTTTAGTGTTTAGAATAGGTTTAGGCAGGATGGTTTCCCCTACACCTGCATAGCCCCACTGATTTTGACCTTATTGTCCATGTTGAAATAACTAACTTGTATCTCAAAGACCAATCCAGACATTTGGTTTATTTCTAGATAAATAGAAAATGAAATGTACAGCCAACCCATTTTTTTTTTTTTTTTTTGGTCCAGTGAAAACATTCATTGTCACAAAACATTAAGGAAGTAAGAAGCAGTCTTGGAGATAAAGATGTTTTGCATTAGATTTCCATTTTTTTTTAAAGGGCGGGAAATCTAGTGCAAAACATGTTTATCTCCAAGATATTCATTCATTCATTCATTCATTCATTCATTCATTCATTCATTCATTCATTCATTCAGAAGTTAAGTAGGGTAGGAAATTAGAAGACATGAAGGACCAGGTTAGGGACAGATCATCATGGAGAAAATCTACCCATGTGGTTGCTAAGAGTCGACAATGACTTGATGGCATATAAATAATCAAGGGTAGAAAATATGCTGAGCACCATGGGAGCCACTTTCTTATCCATGTTCTCAATAACCTGAATCTCAGAAAGTATTTTTTCCTATATAAATCTCTCTTACAGCTTGTTCCATAAAAAAAAAAGAAAAGGTTCTTCTCTATTCTTACCCCAACTGGAAATTTCTTGAACAGAGTACACAATATTCTTGGTTTGATTTATATTGTTTTTAATTGTTCTGCAGTACTTTTGGTGGACTGACTGTCACAAATTCAGTAATAACAGCCCTATGTAGATGTTTGGATTTGATCCACCTTACCTGTCTCTGAGGCCTCTTTGCACAACCTACACCTTGGGTCCTGTCTAGTGTGGTAGACCTCTGCTTCTATGGATCTGGTGCTTAGTCTCTGTTCTTGTGCTGCTATGATCAGTGCCTCAGTGCTGTCTTTTAGTTCAGCCCTTTCCAGCCACTGATAGGATTTCCCAAGGTCAGTCACCTCAGCTATCTGTCAATGGTACATCCCATGCAGGGGCTTGTCTTGCCATGGTACTTCTTCAACTTGAACTTCCTCCCATGTCTGCTGCTGCCTCAGGCATTCTCTTAGCAGCTCACCTTTGGGTGCCATCTTATTGATGTACTCCTGGATGCTCTGGGTTACATCCAGGACAGTGGCTTTGACACCCATTAGACCCCGCCCACCCTCTTTGTAGCTGGTGTACAATCTCTGGGTGTTGGACTTGGGGTGGAAACCTCCGCACATTGTGAGGAGCTTCTGTGTCTTCACATCAGCAGCCTCCTTATCTCCTTTGGCCAGCTCACTATACCAGCAAGGTATCTGATGACTGGCAGGGCATACGTGTTGATGGTATGGATCTTGTTCTTCCCATTGAGCTGGCTCTTCAGGACCTGTCTTATCCTTTGGTGATACTTGGATGTTGCTGTCTTCCTTGTCTTCTCATCATGGTTCCCATGTGACGGTGGGATACCAAGGTACTTATAGCTGCTCTATCTCTGCTATGTGGCCCACTGGTAATTCCACCACATCAGTCTTAACTATCTTCCCTCTCTTTACTACCATCTGGCCACACTTCTGCAGTCTGAATGACATCCCAATGTCCTCACTGTAGATCCATGTCAGGTGGATCAGTGAGTCGATGTCTCGTTCACTCTTAGCATACAGATTGATGTCATCCACATAGAGGAGGTGGCCGATCGTGATTCCACTCTTGAACTTGTACCTGTATCTGGTTCTTCTGATTAAATGGCTGAGGGGGTTTAAGCCTATGCAGAACAGCAGTGGGGACAATGCATCACCTTGGTGTATGATGCACTTGATGGCCACTTGTGCGAGCTGTCTTGAGTTGACTTCCAGTGTTGTCTTCCAGAGTCACATTGAGTTCTTCAGGAAAGTCCTTAGTGTCCTGTTGACTTTGTATAGTGCCAGGCATTCACAGTTCCATGTGTGTGGCATTGAGTTGTAGGCTTTCCTGTAGTCAATCCAGGATGTGCTCAGATTGGTCTGCCTAGACCTTGAGTCTCGGGCGACTGCTCTATCTATGAGCAACTGATGTTTTGAGCTTCTGGTGCTGTTCCCAATGCCCTTCTGAGCTGTGCTCATGTATTGGCCCATATGGCCCTGTAGCTTGGTGTCTAGGATGCCTGATAGGACTTTCCATGTTGTGGGGAGGCAGATTATTGGTCGGTATTTGGATGGTGCTGTTCCCTTGTGAGTCATGATTAGCACTGTCCTTCCTTGTGTTAGCCAGACTGGGTGGGAGCCTGCTGCTAACAGCTGGTTCATCTGTGCTGCTAGGCATTCATGCACTGCTGTTAGTTTCTTTAGCCAGTAGGTATGGATCATGTCCAGGCCAGGTGCTATCCAGCTCTTCATGTTCTTGACCCACTGTTGGATGTCTGCTACTGTGATGGTGACTGGTTCCTGTTCTGGGAGATTGCTGTGGTCTGCTTTCAGGTCCTGCAGCCACTTTGCATTGGTGTTATGTGTCTTCTCTTTCTCCCATATGTTCTTCCAGTACTGTTCAGTTTGTACTGCTGGTGGTTCTGCTGTTACTGTGTTGTTGCACTGCAGTTGGGAGTACACCTTGGATGGTTCTTTGGGAATGGGGCATTTATCTTCTTTGCCTCTTCTTCTCTAGTGTACTTCCTGAGCCTAGTAGCCAGTGCTGTGAGCCTTTGTTTAGCAATCTCAGATGGAGTCAGGCCCATGTATTTTTTAAGTAGCCAAGTCTTATCCTTAATCTCCACACCCTTCTGTAGTTCCACTAGCTGATTAACTTCTCTCTGAGGTGCCTTGATCTTAGCCTTCAACCTCATTTTCCGGGGGGGGGGGTATGTAATGCTATTCTTCTTGATCGTGTAGCCAAGCATTTCCAGGATTACAGTGGCTGTAGCATATACCAGTTCATTGGTTTGAGTTATGGTGGTAATAGGGATTAACTGGAGGGCTCTATTGGCATCTTCTAGCATACTGTCTGATGGTACTTCTCCACTGAGGGTTGGTCTCGAGGGTTGACTAGCTAGTTTATCCATGATCTTATGCCTCATATCAGGTGCTGTGCTCTGAAATGGAGGGGGTGGCAGTGATGTTCCAGCTTCAGGTGTTGGCTGCGCATCCAGTTGTTCTTCCAAAGCTGCTTGAGTTTGGGTTGTAATGTGGAGTTGGTCTATCTCAAGTTGTGAGATCAGTTTCCTCTTCTCTGTGTTGAAGCACTGGGTAACTAGTTGTTTCTCAGTTAGCATGTATGTAGGTCTTCTGTCCATCATCCATAGTTCCCTCATATGTTTCATATATCCCCTCCCATTAGGTCTACTGTTGTAGTAGCATTTCATCAATTCCAAGTTCTCTTGTCTCGTCCATGTATGGTTTGTTCCAGTATCCCCCTAACCATCTGATTGTCCTGGTGCCCCAACATCTGAAGCGGACCTTGTTAACCCGGGCAACATCAGAGCCGGCACGACTCTCTTAGTTCGTGTTACTCTCATATTTCAGATAGGCAGGTGAAGCGTTAGGGGGTCTTTGCCCAAGGTCCCCTATTGGTAAGGTAGGTACCAGCTGGGATTTGAACCCCGGTCTCCTGCATCAAAGGTGGTGTTCTAACCACTACGCTATCCAGCTGCTACATGTCAAGGCCAAAGTGGTCCCAGTGGTGGTAGGAGCACTCAGGGCTGTGACTCCTAAGCTGGGAGAGTGGCTCCAACAGATCCCAGGGACAACATCAGAGCTCTCTGTCCAGAAGAGTGCATTGCTAGGAACAGCTAAGATACTGCGCAGAACCCTCAAACACCCAGGGCTCTGGTAGACAACCCAAGATTGAGGAAGACATGTACCACCCATAGGGGTGAGAGGGGAATTTATTATTTCCTGGAATAATATTTGAATGTTTTACAAGGTTCTTGAATGTTTTACAAGGTTCTGTACTTGGTATGACACCCTTTTCTTTTCTCTTATCTTCACTGTCTCTTTTCCTTGAACTCATTATCACTACATAATCTCATACGCATAGGGCCAATTCTAATTTTTTCTTCATGGCATATCATTGTTTCTGTGTGGTCTGGCTCATTCTATCCCGTCAACATCTACTAACAGGATGTGAAGAACTGGGAGAAAAGGGCAGCAGGGCAGAGGAACAGCCATCTTTTTCTGCATTGATACTGAGTGGCAACAATCCCATCATCAAGCTACCTGAAGTTCTCCCATCTGGTGATCATAATAGCTGTAATTTTGAAAAAAGATGGCTAAATTTGATCATTTCCCCCTCCCCTTCCATATTCTCCCTGCTTTTTCCTTGTAATGTCATATCGTTGAGATGAGAAGCTTGAAGGTAGGGACTGTCATCCTATGTAAGTGCTCTGGCAGTCTTTTTGGCTGAGCTAAAACTGTGTTAAATGAATACATTAAAAAGAAAAATATGATCTGGAGAGATTATGTAGATATTCCCATATCACTGCTGCTCTAGGAAAGTCTGATGGCTCATTCATCAATTTTAGACAATTTAGGTAAGAGTCATATGGTCATTTCATGGCTTCACAACATAAGATTTTCATATCTGATTTTTTTTTTTCACTTTGTGTTCTACCTGGATCCTAACATAACCCTAGATGCTAACATAACCTAAGAATAAGATGCTGAGGTTGGATATACGAGTAAGGATCTTTATTCAGCTCCTGTACCAAATTTGGAATGCTATTTCCAGGGAAGCTCAGCTGGCATTAATGTTGCATTACTTTGATGCTATAAAAAATGTTGACATTGATGTTCATTTTCCAGACCTAATTTACTTCCGTAATTGATTTAAATCCAATTTATTTATCTGATTTTCCAAAACTACTTCATGACATTTTATTCTTTGTTATTTCATAAAGACTGCTGGTTTTAGGAAATTTTTATTATCTCCTATTTTATGCGGTTACTGAATTGAAATTCATATTTAATATGATCTTTGATTTTTGTGCTGTTAAATTTATTGAAACCTTAATTACTTAGGCATCTGATAATTGTAAACAACAATGTGAAAATACACACACACACACACACACACATATCCATCCATCCACCCACCCACCCATCCATCCAAAAGAACAAGGGAAAAATAGTTTTAATTACTTTTGTGGCAGTGAGTAAATGGAATAGTTTGAAACAAATTTATCTAACCCCAAGATGTGGGGAGGTTTATTATAATTTGGAAAGTTATACAGTTTTAAATCCTGAATGTGTAATTAAAATGGAGTCTATTGAATACTGGTCATCTAAATTCATCTTTGTTCCCTTCAGCTGATGACTGAAAAAATAATTGTAATTATCATCATCATGTATTGTGGAAGGATTCATTCATTCATTCAATTCATCCTTACTTCTAGTATTATTCAAAACAATCTAGTAAGAAGAAACATTCAACTAAAATAAGCAACTTGACAGAAACATTTTATCTTATTTTGAGAATAGAATTCAGGTCATTTCCAGACTGAAAACTTTTATTAACTAAGATTTTCCTTGGTTATTCTAATCCCAACGTCTCATGTTTTTACAGTATAGGGTTTTGTTTTGCTTTTTTTAAGCATAAAAGTTATACTTTTCACTGAGCACACATTTTCAATAACAATTTGACTGAATGCAAGTGACAGGTTGCATTCAATTACATTGTTTCAGTAGATGCTTTAGACTTTACTACTAGGACTTATAAAACATGTGTGTCCATATTGCTACAACTTCCCTTGAAGTACCATCTGCTGGTCCAGCCACTTATTAATGAGGACATTAAATTAAATGGAATTACTGGGAGAGACCATTTATGAGTCCGTCCTATAAAGGATGTCAGTGTTAAATGATATATTTTACTAGCTAAATTGGAGAGATTTGAGAACTTTACACTGATTACAGACAGGAAATTGCATCTGCTATATAGTTGTTTACAGTGCATAGAGCTGAACCACATTATTTTAATCCCAATAAACCTGTGTCACAAACCAACAAATTCAGAACATTTCAAAGATAAGGTCATAAATCTGTTCTTAACAATAACACATAAAGTATAGAGAAGGGAATAAGAAGAGAACAATAACTCATAAAAGGAAATTGCTGATAAATCATGGCCTCAATGCAGTCCCATTTAACTTAAGTGTATTGAGGCAAATTGGTATTCTTGCACAAATTATGTATGATTATTTGGAGACCTACTATTTTGAAAATGAGTATTTAGTTTTAAAAACTCTGGGGAACTAGGTTAAGGGATTCATATTAGAATTTAGAGCCCAGTTTTCATCTCATAGCCTACATATTGGTGGGTAGCCTTTATTATGAAGAATTATCATAGCCTTAGTATGCAAGAATGTCCTTTATTTCTTCTGATTTTACTCCATCTTTTAATTCTGACTAGAGCTGAGGTGAAATGACACAGGTTTGCAAAATATTTAACAGAATTTTAAAGTTCTTTTCTTTGACAATTTTACAAAACATCATGATTTAAAAAAAGATAGATTCACTTACATTTTTCTCTTGCTTCACTTTTAATCCAATGCATTATGCTTCACACTGTTCACTATATTGTCTTGATCCTTGATTGTCTTGGATCACCTACCTGACTTATCCAGAAAGAAAAAAGAAACAATATGGGAGGTAAAAATTATATTAGCCACAACCCATCAATATATCAAAAGTACTTAATAGGTTAAAAAAAAGCAAAACCCGTAAGTAAATATGAAGAAAAGAAAATCCAGTTCCATATTTGTTGCTATGAGTTCTCATTCAATTTGATGAAAGAAAACATATAGGAGAATTTCTCTGCGTGGCAATATTTAACATGTTTGCTGAAATAGTGCTCCATTTATTAAGACAAGAAAGAAGGAAGGTGGTACTCAATTCTGATACAAGAGGAGGAGGAGGTCATTTCATGGGAAAAGTTGATCAGATGGAAATCATATAGCATTCTTTGTCTGATAGTATGTTGCTATGATATAAACTAAGCTGCTCATCAACTTAGTTTACCTGCTTTGCTTCCAGTTGGCTGGTCTGGACAAAGCTGGTCACTGAAAGTGTGTACCTAGATTCAACTCATTGTCGCTTATTTTTTAAAAAGGTATGTTCTGAATAGCTGCTGATTGCTAGACATGCATTTTGAGAATTGGTCGTTATCTAATGTGGGTGATTGAGTAAATGTTTCCTGCCAAGTAAGCAGAAAGTGCTGCAATACGGTAGGGGAAATATGTGGCAACAAATTGCCAGGGAGGGAATTCCTAGAGTGACTGATCAAAGGGAGCAAACAGGAGTTTTCAGGGGAAGGTTAATGGAGAATACTCCTCTCTCCATTTCTTTCCTTGAAATCATTAGCGTGCATTTGTGTAACCTGAAAGCCAGAGAGAAGGAGAAGAAAGATGATGCCCCTTTCTTCCTTTCTGTTCTCCTCAGGGTTTCTTTTCTTTGCCATCATTGTTCTTTTGTCTTGTGATTTTTTTTTTTTTTTTGGAGGGGGGAGGTTATATTGTTTTTTTGCTCTTAAATGTTTTTAACAATTGTAAACCTCCTGTAGCAACTGAAACAGCTTTTGCACTCTAGCCTTATCCCTCATTGAAGGCTGAAAAGTATACTTTGCATGTTTCAGAACTGTCACACCTCTTTTTACATGTTTGAGATTTATAAGCCACTACTTAAGATAACCACTTACCCAGCATTTAAAAAGAAAATTTAAAGCCATAAAAAGGAAACCATTTAAAGGACAATAGAACTCTTCAGAAACTAGTCTAGAGGGAGTACCATGCAGTCATGCAAAACAATTCAAAGCTTTTGAGATTTAAAAACTTCTTTAAGCCAGTTGGTTGTGGTATGAAGGAAGAAAAATATTGCTGTTCTTGGAACCATCAGTTCACCAACATACATGACTAGATAATGTGGTAGCAAGCCTTTAGATATACTGCAGTAGTAGATTAAGATAAGAGATCACCCAAAATTTGCTGGGAAGAAGAATCAAGCTGGTGCTTGTGATGTTTTCCCATTTCTGAAAATATAAATTCCAGCTGCTGCTATCATTTTTTAGGAAATAAATGAGGAAGTAGATCATTGTATAAATCTTGGTATAGATTTACTTTTTTTAGAAAAAGATTATCCTCACAGACTATCTGTAAGACAGCTGCCCTGGCATGGTGTGGAAGAAGAATGTGAAGTTCTTGAGTTCCCCAAAACTTCAATTTCTTCAGATAAAAGGCTTATGTTTACCTACCTTGTACTTAGCTTGGGATACAATGAGCTTTGAATACAATGCAAAGAGAGACAAGACTGCTCCTTAGATCAATTTGGAACCAGCAAATGAGTGATTTTTTTTAGATAGATTGTCCAGATCTACAGGCCATGAATGAGGTCTCGATTCACAGCCTTATCAAGTTCTTGAGTCATTCTCTGTTTGGCCATGCAGCATACTTGGTTAAACTTGGTGAGGAAAGGAATGACAACTTCATTTGGCCCTGAGCTCATTATGTCTCACTGGGGATAGCTATCAGAGAATGAGTGAAAAAAAGAGAGACAAAGTTTGATCTTGCATCAGCAGAAGGAGATTTTCTTTATGATGGAATTCTTTAATTCCTTGGAATATTTTAAGTTTCTCATGAAAAAAAAATGTTATGTGCCAAAATGTAGCAACTATGACAACAGACTGCAATATAAGACACACAAGCCTTCCAAAATTAAGCTGTATCCCCTAAAATGTCTCTGCTGGTAGCTTCTTCAGAGTAATCTCTCTCTCTCTCTCTCTCTCTCTCTCTCTCTCTCATTCCCCCCTCCTTACCTACCTACCTACCTATCTATCTCAGAGGAGGAAATCTGAAGATTCCAGTTTTAGTATAACCCTTCCAGAACAGAAACCTGCATTTTTAAAAACAAACACATTCTAGAGAATGATTCTGATATAAAAAACATTATGGCAACATATGAAAAAGTATACATTCAATTTGTCATGGGTCAGTTAGCAGTATGCATTGCTCTGTTCAATAGGAATATCTGAGATTGGAGGATGAATACTTTGTGTACAGACTGCTGAGTTTATACAAAAATAAAGACTATGCATAATGATATTCTGTATCCAATTAATTTAGCTACTTCCCTCCCTTTTTTACTGTATGTGTGTAGTTGTACATCTTTTGTGCTGAGACTACAGTCCAAACAAAATAAAGCAAAAATATATTCATCCCTTCCCAGATTTGTAGTATAGGTTACTAAGAATACAACTGTACAACCCTGATTTCCCCAAACAAGTATCTTCGATGCTGTTCTGAATTTTTTAGATCTGTAGTTCAGACACATCTGGAAGTCATGACATTGAGTCAAGCTGTTATGTACTCTTGCCTGATAATATCTTCCATTGATCTTCTTTGGAATAGATATGTGCAGGATGCCAGCATAACAGAATTGCACTGGTTCATATCTTGAACAATCTGCATTGCTTTTATTCTCTATGAATCCAAAAGGTACCTCATGGTTTAGCCTGAACAGACAAGGAACATGTAAATCACCAGTCATATGACAGGGACATTGACAATAGTAAGGTAAGCTGCAACTTCATAAAGAAAGAGTAGCTGTTCACATTTATTCCAAATCACCCTGTTGTTACTCTCATGGTCTAGGAAAATATTCAGCATAGCATTTACCATAGCCAGTAAAAATAAATCTGTCTCTTCAGATATCAGTGATGTAACAGAATTGGAGAGAGAGAGAGAGAGAGAGAGAGAGAGAGAGATTGATTTCCTTTCATTAAATATATATACACACACACATACTGTATATATCTATGTGTATGTGTGTATGTGTGTGTGTGTGTGTGTGTGTGTGTGTGTATGAAAATTGCCAAGATCTCTTGATATACTTGGATTTGCAGGGGAGTGGAAGGTCTGTAGAAATTTCTGTAAAGATCCTGATGGTTCCCAGTCTTAGAGATGTGCTTACTTCTACCTTTCAATGGGAATCCTCTAGTTTTGAAGATCTGCCACTAATGATGGGTTGCAGGCAACAGTTATGAAGTTATTCTCTCTGCTCAGTTGGAAACAACTTCCTTGAAGTGTAATAAATCACAATTACTTTTCAGTCACACTTTCTTTTAAAGTGGGTCTGGTCAAAAGTTTTCCTACTGATATTGATTCCAACAAATTAACACTTCAGAAAAAGGAAATCAACTGATCTCATTTCTAAGTAGATATGATCATTAATAATGCTGAGGGAAGCCAAAAGGGTAAGGGAATTTGTCACTAAATTCTGAATTTCCTGCTCAGATATAATACCTGATGAATTTCAAATAAATGTAGGGTGTACTGATGATTTGGGGATGTTATACCCAATTAAGTTGTCACTGGATTTCTTCAGAAGTCAAACAAAGTGAGAGGAAAACATCCAACACTTTTGAGGGGAAGTGTAATGATTCAGTGGGACATAATGATGTTTCTTGACTTGGAGTTTGTATAACTGTAAATTGCAGTCAAAACTTTGCTTAATATGAACTTCTAACTAAAGGTTAAGACCCCTGCCATGATAAAATATCATCTGAGGGGTTTGTCATTGGAGGAGATTGTAATTTGATGGCCCTTACTATTACTACTGCTATTGCTATTGCTATTGCTATTTCAGTGGAATGGTACAAAAACATTTAGGTATTTCTATGTGTGTTCTGTTCGTGTGGTCCCACCACCACTACAAATTATAAGGCTGACATTTCTTTATGGTTGACACGAATGCTGCGTGTCAGATTTTCTTAAAGCAAAACTGGAGGTGAATTTCAGGAAACATGAAAAGAAACTTGCAATGGTTCATTAATAATAATTTAAAAAAAAGAGTAGGAGGAAGTGTTAACCTGCAAAATTAGCCATAAAGTAAAGGGAGGGCATGAAGCATAGATGATTTATACGTAATGGAAAAATGTTAGACAATTGCTAGTGGAAACATTACCACATTCAGTGAACCACTTATGTAATTTCAGGTGCTTTTGCACAGTACTATATATACTTTAAAATGTAGTAAACCAGCCCTTTGGGAGAACTCTTGTTTTTTCTGCCAAATTATGCCTTGGTCTTCTGCTCTAAAATCCACCCTGGATAGGATCACTGGCTGAGCTTCATTCACCTCCACTTAGAGTTAAATCAAACTGAGTTCTATTGACAAAAATGCTGAAATTTAAATCATAAATCCTTTAGCTGAAATATAATCCTTGAGGCACAATACTTTCTACTAGCGCTTTTGAAACACTGTTCTGTTGGGCACTGCTAAGGTGCTACAATGCATAACACTAGTCTCCCAGAGGGATGTGCAGATTGGTGTAAATCAGATCCATTTTATGTTTTGCTTTGCAGAGCATGTTTCAGTTCCAGTAGATTTATGTGTTGATTTTTAATGGAATAACTGAACATAAATTTGCTGATTCATTTAGGAACAAAGGGCAGATTTAGCTGCATTTGAAAGTGAGTGACACAACCAGATTCTCAGCATTTTTCTTTCCTTTCACAGTGAAAAGTGTTCTACCCATTCCATACCACCTTCCCTGGAAAGTGGCTTCTCTTTTGTAATTCTTCCATCTGATTCTCTTTTGCATAGCCACTTGGCCATTCCAAAAAGTTCTGCAAAGGTTCACCTGGTTAATAAATTAGCTCTGTACTGCTGTCCAAACATGGTGATTTTGCTGTGAAAGAAAAATAAAGCCAAGATTCTAGGGGCCATACTGTCTTTTTCAATAGGAAGTTAGATTTTGTCCAATTAATAAATGAAGGCTACTCAGATGTCATTTCTCCTAGTGTTTGTTCCACCTTGGGTCTGGTAAGAGCGCAAAATCAAAATCCATTGCCAGCAAGATTGTGGTGCAATTTTTTTTACATCTGATTTCCCTATTTGAGACTACCTTTTTTGGAGCACACTGTCAGATTGTCTATGGAATGACAGATTAACAGAGATATAAATGCCAGCATGATAATAAGCTAGCATCTTAAATTAAGTTTCACTTTACTAATCTCACTAATGTTTTGACTGTTTGCATTCATATCCAAATATGGCTTCCTATTTCTCTACACAGAAGTGAAAACCAGATCTTGTGTTTATTATGTTGTTTTGAATATTCGGGTTTCTCCTTTCTCTCTTTAAATATATTTTCTTTTATACAATTTCCCTCTCTTTTTTAGGCACACCACTCTAAATGAAAGACTTATTTCCTTCACATTTTTCCATAAGGAAGGTTCAAAGATTTATTTTATTTTCCAGTAGCTAAGGGTGACAAGTGAATACTCTAATTAAACTCTAATCAAGTATGCTTTGCTTCTCTGCAGATATGTAATGAAATGGTTGGACAAATCTGAAAAGATTTTTGACATTTTCAATGCAGAATTAAACTTAACTTTTATTTGTGTGAAAATATATCACCTGTGTGGTGTTTCCTTTTCCTAACCTAATCCTTTAAGCACATAAGAAAATGTGTCCTTCCTTCCTTCCTTCCTTCCTTCCTTCCTTCCTTCCTTCCTTCCTTCCTTCCTTCCTTCCTTCCTGCCTGCCTGCCTGCCTGCCTGCCTGCCTGCCTTCCTTCCTTCCTTCCTTCCTTCCTTCCTTCCTTCCTTCCTTCCTTCCTTCCTTCCTTCCTTCCTTCCTTCCTTCCTTCCTTCCTTCCTTCCTTCCTTCCACAAAGCATTATGCCTTTAATGTTACTGAATCTGTCTCTCTAGCAAAGACCTGAAAACATCACTGACTACTTCATTTTTCTTTAACTTAACTTCTGAAACACAGCTTTTTACCAAGTGTCATGCTGATGTTCTAAGCAATCTGCATTCTTAATGCCCTGATTGGAGCTCTATACTTTCAATCACATACATGGAATGGATGTAGGCATTCCAAAAATAAAAGCTACAAGTCTGTAACAATGACAAGCTAAATATTGTAAATTAACATATCAAATGTTTTGCTCCCAATCCAATTCTGTCAATGGCAGCTTTTCTACAGACTCCCATTTAAGCAGCTGATGAGTGCTGTCATCAGTGCAGAACTTGAGGATTCACCCTAGTAAGAAACTGACTGAGGGGACTAGATCCATGTAGCTGTTACTCTCACAGGAATCATGAGTACACCAACCAGCTTCTCTGCAGAATTCTCCTGCCATGGCTCAGGAACAATTTAGAGTATTGGTACCTTACAATATACTCATTTACTGAAATGCTGAAAGAGACCCAGCCCAGTCACATCTCACAGCTGTACCTAGCCTATCAATATTAATAATCTTGGGAGCCAGATCTAAGGAAGATGTTGCAATAGTTCTGGCTCATTTACACCATTCCTTGTTTCTCTAACACTGGTCCGAACCAGTAACTCATCATTGTAATGCTCCAAACTTTGGAACTGGTTAGAGGAGAGCCACACAATCAATGTAGTAACTACATTGTCAAAGTATAAATTCAACAAATAAAGTACACAATTCAAGGGCAGTTAATAGAGACCATTGATTCTATTATTGCTTGAAGCAGCCACAGATCCAAGGCAGATCACATACATTGGCCCAGATCCTGATCCTCCAGAAATAAAAGAAGCCAAAGTACAATGAGACCTTTCTACCTTTGAGCTAACTCAACTTGTGCTCTACTAACCCTACAGGATGGGATACAGCTTTGCTGGTAACACAATTCCTTTTGCCATGCCCTTGCCACTATAACAGCTAATCTCATGCTGCAATCAGAGCAGTTGATCTTTGAGCCCATTATACAGCTTCCTGGGAACCTGAGCTATATATGAGCGTAAGCATTATCTTCCCCTTGGTCACTTTTAGTCCAAAGGGGGAAATAAATTCCATTTGATTCCTGAATGCAGGAAATGAATGCAAATAGTTAGAAATTACAGTAATGGGAAGGCCATTTGGCCTCACATATTGGATTGCCTAAGGGAGGTGCAATGTTTTTCCCAGCACTGCCTGTTACAGGATTATGTAAATATATGCCCTATGGTAATAATGTTCTCGAAAGTGCTGTGTATGTTCACAATTTTGTGTAATCTGCTTCAATGGAGTTTGTTCCATAAGGCTGAGGAGGATTTTCATTTAGTGAAGACTCAAGCTTCAAGGCCTATTACATATCTGTGTTGGTCAGTACTTGTTCATGGCATTTCTTTGGTTGATGCAGAATGTTTCTCCCCCATATGGAATGTTGGAATGTAATTATGAAGCCAACCCTTCCATATCAATCTTTTCAAGAAGCTAATTAGATTCATACAGTCACGTAGGACAGTACAGGGCAATTATAAAGCCATAATGAAAACATTTTCTTACCTGGGTATTTTTCACATAGGATTCCCAGCAAATGAATCCTGATTCAGTAAATGAGAAAAGGCTTATTAGCATTTGGAAAACCACAGCACCAACTAAGGAGGCAGAATCTGTAGACCACTTGCATTTGCTATTTATTTATTTATTTGTGTATTTATTTATACAAGTTGTATAGCCACCCAACTCAGTCTTGTGACTCTGGGAGGTTCACAATGCAAACTTAAAAATAGGAATTAATAATGCAACATTACAACAAAACTGACATCTCTAAAACTATAATCCAATTTAACCATACATGTCAGGCTCTACTAATGACCTGGCCCCAACACCTGTGGGAAACGCCAGGTCTTCAGTACTTTCAAGAAGGCTAACAAGGTTGGGGCATCTGGATCTCAAGGGGGATACTTTTTGATTGCACTTATACTTCAATTTCTGTAAGATCCACTTTTTGCACCTATTACCTAGAGAGGCCAGCAATTCAATTTCTTCCATCTAGTGCTACAGCCAGTCTGCAGTTCAGGTGTGAACTGAATCTGAAGCAGACTCAGGATCGATCTATCTATCTATCTATCTATCTATCTATCTATCTATCTATCTATCTATCTATCTATCTATCTATCTATCTATCTATCTCACCAAAGCTCTGAATAAAAGAGTCTATCTAATTGAAACAAGTCAGAAAAAAATATTCTCTGATTTGATATACCTGTATGCTGTTATGTTATCAGTAGTGATAACATGGCAGCTACCCTGAAAGTGGGAGGCAGGAGTGGAGGGAAAGGGAATGGGAGGATTAGATTTAGTAATAATGGATCTCCCCTTAACTCCAAGTGATTTTTGTGAGCAAACTTCCATCAATCACCCCAATCAAAACTTTTCAGATGGGAGATGAGATCTTGGAGAGAGGGCTACTCAGGCACTGCATGAGTAGTGCATTGGGGCTAGTTGAGGAAGCAGAAGACAGACAGAGGAGAGACGGAACACTGCAGAAACACTCTGATCATGCCTTTGCTTTGTCAAACTAACTTTTAAAGATGCAGTACTGGAAGTCTATGAGGGGTTGTGCTAAACTCAGAACTTATCCAGCTTCCTCTGGTACAAATATGCTTTACTGACCATTTTTGTGGGACACGTCCTTATGACATCACTCCCTTCTCATCCCTAGACCTTTGCTGAGGTCGCCTAAGACCATCTTGACTTGTTGCAGATTGAAAGTGGTGTTTCCCTTCTTCTCCCAGCACATAATCTAGAGATAAGCCTGGGGATGACATGGCCAAAAATACTGATCTTCCCAGTTCCAATTGTCCTGGCACGTCTGTTCCTAGGCACCGTGCCTCCTGAGGCATTTTGGTAGGGCTGTGAGAGAGGCTGGACAGCTGGTCTTTTTCTCTTTCCATTGGAATATTAAACTCCCAGGAAATGAATATTCCTGTCAGAAGAAGCATGCAGTAAGTAGTAAAGATTAAGCCTAACTAAATAAATTTTTTAAAAGTATGGCTTCAACCCCTACCTTGCCCCACCATACATTCAGGAGAGTGTTTGGTGGCTAATTTTCATGCCAGAAACTAGGTGGGAGGGAAAAGGATATTGGGGATCTCACTGCCCTGAACATACCCTTTATTATATTTTATTGTGCCACACACACACACATGTATATACACACACACACACATACATACACATGCATGCAACACACACATACACACACAACTCAAGGCAGTGAACATACCTAATATTCCTGCCTCCTAATTTCCCCACAACAACAACCCTGTGAACTGGGTTGGGCTGAGAAAGAATGAGTGGCCCAAAGTCACCTAGCCATCTTTCATGCCTAAGGGAGGCCTAGAACTCAGAGTTTCCTGGTTTCTAGGCCAGCGCCTTAATCATTATACCAAACTGGCTCTCCAAAACTGTAGGAAGGTGGTAAGACTGCCTGGCCCCATTGCTAAAGAGCAGTAAAGGGAAGGTGTAGGGACAGTGCAATTCATGTCAACAGCATTTTCTCCCAAAGGAAGACAAACATTTCATCAAGCAAGGAATCCTAGCTGTGAGGAAAAGCCCTCCCACTGCAGTCCAGGGTCACTAGAGTCATTCTCATCAGGGGAATGCCATTAAGAAGGCACTTTGGGAAATCCATATTATGCCTCCTTCCCTTGTGGTCCAAATGGTCAATCTATTCCATACCAGAGACCTGGAATAGATTCTGCATTTTGGATTGGAATTCTCTAGAGTTCCAGGAGAAATTCTTGACCTTTTGCAACCTGGGAAATGGGGCATGGGGGATAAATAGTTGCCTAATTCCACCTCAATCACTTATTTAGCTAAGAATCAAAAAGAGAAATATATTTCTGAGGGGATGGATACTTTTAATGATAACAAAATGAAGGCACAACTTTTTTTTTCAGTCAAGCTATGTTTATGGGAACAAGGGAAGATAGACACTTAATGGTGGGGTACACTTCTTGGTGGCTAAGAAGAAGGGGACATAGAATTCTTGGAAAAGTGTCTAAAAGTTATAGCAGACACATATGTTTAAACAAATTCATTGTGGGAGGTAAAGTTTGTTTATATGGAGGGGCTCTAGATTTGGTGGCTATTATCTAAGAATTTTCTATAATTAATGAACTGGTTGAGATGCTGAAATTAGTCCCAGTCATTTTTGTCACTGTGCAAAATGATAATTTTAACAGAGTTGAACATCACCTGGGGCAAAACAAAAGTCCTACATCACCCATGTGAGGTGCAAATCTGCAGCACTAAACAACATTTTTCAGGCTGTTTTTACTGGGAAATACCTATGATCTTGAGGCATCTTAATGCCAGCACTTCCTTTGCTGGATTTTATGGCACTTCTCCCTCATGAATATTAAGGACAATCTGCAGACAATGGATGAATGAATGTGTTATTAGTAACTGTGTTAAATGCACTTAGATTTCATTTACATCAATGGGACAAATAAGGTTTAATTTAAGGTTCATTGATTTCTGCAGGATCTAAGTGTGACTAGATTACAATGCAACTTTATGCCTATCTGCTCAGAAGTAAGCTTGGAAGTGGTGGAAATAGATAAGTTCAGTTTGGCTTCATTCCAGGCAAAAGAAGAAAAGTTTACTGCCTTAGAGCTATCAGATCTATTGGTTATGAGTAGTTATTCTGTTTGAGGAATTAGATGACCCTGTACTTTAGGCGTACATGTAAAAGTAGACATTGTAGGAGGAGAGCTGTGTATGGTGGCAAAAAATCTGGTTGTATCTTTTCTAATACAAAAGATGCCTTTGTATCTATGTGCTAAAAGGCATAAGCTTTCATGAGCTGCATCTGATGAAGTGAGCTTATGAAAGTTTTGCATGTTAACCGATGTACTTAGAAAAAATTATCCTTGAATATATCCAAGACAAACTCTCCCAGCTCCTACTGAAACCTGAAAGCAATTTTTTCCTCACCACTTCAGTTTCTTTGGTTAGTTGTAGCAGTTAAACCCCAATCAAATTGGTTTTCCTGAGAACAACTTTGTAGTTCTACCCATTTTCCAACACAATTCACCTGGCAGCTAATAAAATCAGAATTTGCCAAAAGGCATCTAAGTACAGTTTATGCAGCTTTTTCAATGTGTTTGATAATATTTAACCCTTGGAGTTGTTGAGAAACAATAGTTGGTGAAGAACATTTCACATGACTTAATTTGTTCTCCCATTTTCTGTACAATTGTATGCAGTTGGGGATGTATGAGGACAATTGTCTACAATGACTTTGCTCAAAAAGAATAGTAAGGGGAAGAATTTTGTTTTGTCTTCAGTTTAAGTAAACCCAAACAGTTCAACTTCCTGGTCTACATTACATCCCCGTCCTTCTTTCCACCAACTGTTTCTTTACAAAACCTAGACCCCAAGAAAGCAGGGACATCCATGAGGAGGAAGGGATAAAAAAAGTCAAGATGGTGAAACAACTGAAGCTTTGCTCATCTTTTGCAGGCATCACACAAAATGCATTTAAAAAGTGGCTGGGTTTCAAATGCGTGGTCATACCCCCACGCTTCCCACAGATGCCTCTGCAAAGAAGTTATAATGGTATGTGGGAAAGACCTTGGGAGACAGGGCAAAGAGATGCTGCCTAGGGAATGGTCAGATAAGAGACAACATAGTCCACAGCTGCATAGTAGGTGGAGCAAGAGGCTCAGAAGGGACCATCCCTAAATTCTCGGACTGTAGAGATGAAGGCAGGAGAACTGTACTTTCAGACTTGCAAGATTCTGTTAATGTAGCTTTACACTAAAGTAGAATTAGTTCATCTGGTTGTGTTTCCTGTCTGGTCTACCTGGTAAGGCTGATATAAATCTTGCAAGTCTGAAAGTACAGTTCTCCTGCCTTCACCTCTACAGCCTGAGAACTTAGGGAGAGTCCCTTCTGAGCCTCTTGCCTCACCCACTATCGAGTCACAGGCTATGCTTTCTCTTATCTGACTATCCCCTAGGCAGAGCCTCTTCACCCTGTCTCCCAAGGTCTTTTCCACTTACCACTATAGAAGTGGAAACTGGAATTAGGCAAGGTCATTCCAGGAGGCTCTGAGAATCTAGGAGGTAAAGATTAGGTTTTTTTAACAGAAATATAGCTATATTTCCCAATAGACACATTTTTTGCATACAAATTTATAATTATTTCTAGTGCAAACATCTTTTCTGAGGATCTCCCCAAAACTGCCTTTTCTACACAGAATCCCTATACACACCACACACACACCTGCCAAAGATACAGTGATTTTTATATGCAGTTTTAATCTGGAAGCCAGCAGACTCTGAATTTCATGCCCATTCCTGCTATAATGTATTCCATTTTGTCAGATCACATTATTTCACTTGGAAAGAAATCTGTGATAGATTTCTTTTGCATAAGAAACACATAAAAGTGAATTAAATGGCAGTGAGAATAAATGAGGTTTATGGTTGTGAAGGTGAACACGAAGAAACAATAGTAGCACAAGGGCTGAGCCAAATGTTAAGAAAAGTTCTGCTATTTTATCCTTTTTTTTTTTTTTTAATTGTGAAGGATGCAAAATGGTGGCCTGGTGATGCTGGAGGGCTATTGCCACTTTACCTCTGCCCTCTTCTAAGGAGCTGAGAATTTATCTCCTCTGAAAAATAGATTGTCCTGTCTTTATGTAAGTGGTGAGAATTTTGAAAGACTATTTGGCGCAGGTCTCAACATCAGCAGGAGAGGAAGAGAATGTTATAAATGTACTGTGTTCAACTATTAGAATTTGGAAACGTGTGCTTCAGCACTATAGATTATTGGCCAAAACCATAGGTGATAATCTCTTATTTCATCATGCTTAATGAAAGAGCAGTTCCTTCTTACTCATTGTGTTTGGATTCCAACCAGAGGCTTAATGCTGCTTGTCATGTCTTTGGGCTTTCCCCATTGCTAGGCTAAATGCAATCCACCCATCCTTGACTTAATACAAAACTATTCACTGCTTCTACTGTGTTTGATTCACTGGCAAATGATGGTGTTCTGATTATGTACCTGGCATGTCTATAAGAAAAGCAATTAACTGATATGGCTGTCTGTGCTTCCCTTTTACTCTCCAAACTTCATTAGCCGATGGGGCCTGACTACTGGGAGTTTCTGTGCCCTTTAAGAGTAAGCACTGAGTAGTGAGAAGAGCATGAAGATAGTTGCATCACACACAGGTAATACCATCAAAAGCAAACTATACCTGCACATTGCACTGGAGTTTTCAGGTTTGCATGGACTGGATCATGTCTTCAAAGCCCTCAGGAAGCAAGCAACCTCCAAGACATACTGGGACATCCTCATCCGAGCATCTCTGCCACTAACCTATTGCCTTCCCCCAAAAGCTTTGGGTGTCAGCCAAGGCAACGATTTAGATTATGGATCCAAGCACAAGAATTTACCATTCCCAGCTATGGAAAAAGTATTACCATCACCACCAAGATGCTGCTTGCAGGATGGACTAAGCTCCAGGGTGTATGGCTTGCAATCACTCTGCCCACAGACTGAAACTAAGCTGGGCAGCCCACATGTATTTTTTTTCCTTAAGAGGGGCAGGCAGGAGGAGACACATGGTCCAGCTACCTTTACTGGCTGCCAAGCCAAGGAAGGTTCTCCTATCATTCTGTGCTGTCTAGTCAGGCAAAGAAGCCATGAAGAAGTGAAAGCAGGAGCCCCAGCTGGTGCTTTTGCTTCTCATGGGATTTCCATCAGAGCCTGGGCAGTCCCCTCAGGTAGTGTCAGCTGAAAAGGCTCTACATCATCATCTATGGGTCACCCAACCTCACCACTGATTAAATGAACTGCATCAGTTTTTCACATGCCTTGCAACTGCTACTGGGTACTGTTGTCTTAAGGGGGAAATACACTATTGTCTCACGGTCTGGGGAAGAGATGAAAGCAACATCATGGGGCCTTGGCATAAAAAAAAGGTTAGGAAGGTCGGACCATACTTAGGGGGAAAAGGCCCTCTGAATTTAAATCTTAAATTTTATATATCTGCAGCACTTTAAAATGCTTGTTTTTTTATTCTGACAGCTGCACCACACCGTTAAGCTGTTTCTTCCAACTGCTTCACAAGTTGGAGCAGGCATGTTTAAAAATCAGAGGGAACTAAAATGTATGGCTTAGTGATGTCTTAAAGAGCTTATGTTAAAGATGGTATCTCAAAGAAAAAACAGTGAAGTAATATGGTTGTTCATTATCTAAGCACTATTACTTTTAGTTTATTTTATCCTTTTCTTAAGGAAAAAACCCTACACACCTTTCCAAAAAACATTTTCTAGGATCGACATCTATTGGTGCAGTATTTTTAACAACTGAGGTATATAAAAGTAGTTTATTGGAGCTATAAACATAACATTTCCAGGAACTTCAGATAGGTGAGTTACTAACCCCCCCATCCCCAAAATGCAGAAAAAACTTTCTATCTCCAGACCATATTGCTATACTGCATTGCTTGTTACTGTTGTTCTTGCATACTACCTAGTATCTTTTAAAGATTCTACAATCTTAACCTTAACCTTGTAGGACCTAGAACCTTTTAAAAAGCACTTTAAAAGTTTGATAAATAAATATATTTTTGCATTCATGCACACAAACCACAGGTGGGCAGATTAATTTATTTTAGAGCAACACTTCTTTTGTACAGCTAAGTACAAACTATTCATGAAAATCCAGTCCCATCTTATCCCATAGCACAATCCCATCCTGTCATGGGGAAATATATATATATATATTAATGCTGAAATTATATGTTGAACATTTCTCAATTAATACAGTTCTGGGATGTGTGGAGAAGGGTGGTTCTCTTCTATCCCCAAACAACTATAAAGCTTGTTGAACTGTTATATGATCTTGAAAAAGATTTAACTTTTGTTTTTGTCCAAACTCCTTATTGTTCTTTCACTTTCCACTCTTTCTGGTTGCCTGATTGTATTTACATCCAGATACAGAAGGGCAAGTGTATTTCTGAACCACAAATACAGAATAGGTTTGTATAAGCTGATGAAATAGGGTGAACAGTTTCAAATCCTGTTTGGTTCATGTTGGGTTTGGTGGCTGGTGGCTTCTCATTGGTTCCATTGGATATGAAAAGAACTAAGTCATCTTAGAGCTGACATAAATTGCAGAGCTGGGTTTGAGTGATGGTTGGGCAAACAGAGTAAAGCAATAATGAAGCCTATTTTGTGTTGGGTCTGACTCCCAGTACTTCATGGGCTATATTCCATGCAGTTTTCTTGGCAACAGTATAGAAGTGGTTTTCTTCCAGGGCATATTTTTTATTTCCTATTCTAGCTTACAGTCTGGACATTTCCTAGTAGTCTTCCATTCATATATTAAGCAGGGCTGACCATATTTAGCTTCTGAGCCCAATGTAGCATGCCAGCTGTGAGAGTAGTACCAACTATGGTGCTAACCTTGAGCTATAGCTGAGAAACTGTGTTAGCACAAGAGCTACTGATATACAGTATCTAAGAGTAACAACAGGGGTGTCCTAAAAGGGAAACCCTACATTCAATAGGCAGGTGCCAAATCTAAAATGACATGCTTAATATTATTTCTGAATTAACCCATTTTCTGCTTTTGTATCATACACAAAAACAGCCACCATGGTTGATACTATTTAAAGCAGCATACTGTGAACACACAGCCAGCAGATTTTCAGCTGAACTAGTTAACCCAAGAGTATTCAGAAAAAGTGGCCTGGGTTCAATATCATCCAATCAAATTATTGTCCAAACTCTCTGGGTATTCTGAATGTTTTTGCCCTGACATATCTGGAGGTTACTGGATTGGGGAATACTGATCTGGACCATACAACATCACAAAAATATGAATCGCCAACACAAAATAGGCATGTTTCTATTTGCAGATGAAGAGCTCCATGCTGCATTACCATGAGTACATGAGATATTTTTCCCCCGTTCAGTGGATGATTGGTGGATGACTGTACTGTCAATATAAATTCTTCCCTCTGCAGTTGTTGGTTTTGTTATCCCTGTTTCTGTGATGGAGTTATAAGCTACATTTTTATAACAAAAAAATGCATATTCATGTGCCTAACATATGGATTATGACAATGCTATCTGTTCAATCATGTCTGATTCTCAGCAATTCTGTGGACCAGCTCTCTCCACCTTTTCCAATCTTGTGCAGCTTCTTTCAGTTGTTTTATGCTCTGGTTGGTGTCAAGCCACCACGTTTTATTTCCTTTTATCTCTGACCATTCCAAGCATAACTGCCTTTTCCAGTGAGTTTGATCACGTGACATGGCCAAAATAAGTAAGGTGGAATTTTGTGATTTTTGCCTTCCAGCAATATGTCTGATTTTATGTGCTCCAGAACTTGCTTGTTTGTCACCTTTGCTGTCCAAGAAATGTGCAGGAGCCTTCTCCAACATCACAGCTCAAATGAGTTGATTTTCCTCCTGTCTAGTTTTTTCATGGTCCAACTTTCACAACCATAGGTAGCTATGAGAAACACAATAGTGTGGACTAATCTGCATTTAGTTGCCAGGCTGATGTCCTTGTTTTTCCATATTTGATTCAAGCTTTCCATTGCTGGGTGACCTAGTGTGATTTGACCCTTTATTTCTAGATTGCATTCACTGCTTTGATCAATCTGTGATCCTAGAAAAGTGAATTCTTTGCATGCATTCAATCTCTTCACCATCAATTGCTATTTTGACATTTCCATTCCTCACAGTGGTCATGAGCTTGGTCTTTTTGATGTTCAAGAAGAGGCCAAATTTATAGCTTTCTTCTTTAATCCTTTTGATCAGATGTTTCAGGCCTTCTTTGGTTTCTGGGAAGAGAGTTGTGTTGTCAGCATATCAAAGACTGTTGATGTTCCTTCCTCCAATCTCTGCTCTGTTGATTCTTCAACAATTTTTCTTCAACAATTCTTCAACAATTTCCAGTTTCCTCATGATCACTTTGGCATACAGGATGAATAAGAAAGGTAAAAGAACTTTGCCACACTCCTTTCTCTACCTTGAACCAATCAGTGTCTCCACATGGTGTTTGCACAGTGGCTTCCTGGTTTGTGTACAGCGACTACACCAACTTGACCAGATGTGTTGGCACCCCCAGGTCTTCTAAGGCTCTCCACAGCTTGCACTAATCAATGCAATCGAAGGCTTTCTTGTAGTCAATAAAGCAGATGTAGGTATTCTTTTGATATTCTTGATTTGATCTGATATAACATACGGAACTGCAGGTTATTAGATAAAATAGTGAGTTCACATACATTTCTATGTCTATGCAATCACACATTGGGAGAAATCTACAGAAAAATGCAAGTACAATTTGATTTGAACATTCTTCTTTTTAAAAGGTTTATAGCATCTACAGAATCAGGTTGAAAAAAACTTGTGTTGGGAAAAATGTGAAATAGAATTTGACAAGCCAGGGCTGACTCTAAAACTATTGTGCTTGGTAAATAAATATGATCTCAGCATAAGCAAATTAGGAACTTTGGTCTTTATGGTTGAATGCTGTTGTATATTCTTCAGAAGGGGACCAGAAATAAGACTTTAGGACTTAACCCAGGAAAATAATGTTATTGCAAAGTCAATAAAAGCAGAATCACAGTCAGTTACAGAACTATTTTTTCCAAATAGGAGGAACAGCAAAGAGATGGCAGTTAGGCAAAGACAGCTGCAGGAATCACCTGTTTTTTTGGGGGGGGGGGGGAAAAAGAAGTCAGAAAGAGCCAGGACAGAAATAAACTGAGAGATGAGAAAAGAAAAAGGCAATCAGAAATAACAAAAGTTCTTTTCTTGATCTGCAATTAGCTGAGATAAAACAAAAACGGGAAGGGATCCTCTGCTTCTGCTTCTGCTTCTGCTTCTGCTTCTGCTTCTGCTTCTGCTTCTGCTTCTGCTTCTGCTTCTCTCTCTCTCTCTCTCTCTCTTTCCTTCTTTCTTTCTTTCTTTCTTTCTTTCTTTCTTTCTTTCTTTCTTTCTTTCTTTCTTTCTTTCTTTCTTTCTTTCTTTCCTGTCTTTGAGTCAGTGTTTACTTCTGGTGACCAGCTGGACAAGTCCCTGCAGTTTTCTTGGCAAGATTTTCAGAACTGATTTGCCCTTGTCTTCTTCCTAGGACAGAGAGAGACTGATTGGCCCAAGATCACCCCAGATGACTTTGTCCCTGAGACAGCACTAAAGCTCACAGTCTCCTGGTTTCTAGGGGGGAAAAAATCCCAAAGCAAAGTATTCTGGTATTTTAAGGGTGCAGTGGAATTTCCGCTAGGCAGAAATGAGAGCTTGTAGAGAAAATTCTACAAAATGATAATCCTTTTCTAAGATGGGAAGACAGGGGGGAAAAGTTTACTGTGAAAATGCAGTTCCACCTGGCTGCCTTTTGCATCATACTAACTGCAAATAAATCAAGAATATCACAGAATACATTGCAGAAGTAAAATGTGGTACAGACCAGTATTGAGGGTATTTTCTTTCCTGCCTAATCCAGGAAAGCAATCTAGGAGAACCTGTTGATCTTCAAATGCTTCTGATTTGACTGTAGCTCCCAACAAGTATAACTAACTATAAGGGATGCTGAGAATTGAGATCATTTGGAGAGCCAAAGATTTCCTGTTTTTGGCTTGATCTTATACTTTCTTCTAGCTTCACTCCACCAAGTGTGGTGAATTATCACCAAATGTTCTTAAATAACAAGTCCATATCAGCCTCAAAAATCAAAGAAATATGACCAACATCAACCTCTAGAAATTCATGCTTTCTCCTCTAGTCCAAGGCAATGACCAATTTGTGGGTAAATGACCAATTTGTGGGTATTTGTGTGTAGTCCAACCTTAGGGAAGGGCATTTGCTCAGTGCAAAACACATACTCTGCATTCAGAGGTTCAGTTTGTGGGTATCTGTATTTAAAAGGATCAGATCATAGATTGTGGGAAAGGCTTAATTCTTAGACACAGAGAGCCTCTGCCAATTAAAATGAACAACACTGGAGTATAAAAACAACCTGACCTAGTTCTGCTATGTTCTAGCAGGAGCACAGGCTAGGATCTTCTGAATAATCTTGCAAATGTTGGAGATACAGTACATTCTTACACAATGATAATGAACCTAAATCTTCACATAAAAATACATTCTGCCACTAACATTCCCCTCCCTCCCTCCCTCCCTCCCTCCCTCCCTCCCTCCCTCCTTCCTTCCTTCCTTCCTTCCTTCCTTCCTTCCTTCCTTCCTTCCTTCCTTCCTTCCTTCCTTCCTTCCTTCCTTCCTTCCTTCCTTCCTTCTCAACAGTGAAAACTGCCTAGCTACCCTAACAATGGCTGAATCAAATATACCTTAAATTGTTGATGAATATACTTGCAGAAAGACATAAAAGTTTACAAAAATCATGCAAAAGGTGAGCAATTTGAGAGAAAAAAGTGGTCAAGATGGGAAAAAAATCATACTGCAAATAACCTTCCTATAATGCCAAATCCATAATTCTCCTTCTGCAGCAATGATTGAAGTGATTTGTTTTATATATTCAATATGCCTTCAGACAGAGTCTGATTTGCTTTCTTAGCCAATTCTGTGTGCTTTTGATACAAGTTGGATCGAGAAAAGATGGCTGATTTCAGCATTATATACTGAACTCAAAATCCATAGAAGAATACTACATTTTGTAATGTGCAAAAGGCTATGCTACTGCATTTTAATTCAATTCAATCTACATATTAATTCAACCAGGAGATAGATGGCAATTATTGGGGCCCACTCTAAATCTGCTCTGAGTTTTCTAAAGAAAGGATATAGTTAGGAAGATGGTCACTGTGTGATTTTTTTGGTCTTGAGAGGGGGAAAAAGTTTCTCTATTATAATAACCAATCTCAGTTTACAAAAGATATACATACCTATATTCAGTGACATAAAACATCTGCTTTTTGTGCAAAGGATCCCAGGTTCAATCCCTATAATCTCCTGGTAAAGCTTAGAAAATACTTGCCTAAATCGTGGACACCTGTCACTTTTCTACTAGTGACTTACAGACTCTTCTAGGGTTATCCAGCCAACAGTAGTGCCAAGATAACAGTAATGAGGACAGACTTTATACCACTTTAACAATATAAGGATAGATGATGCTATGAAGATCCTATAAGTCACTAGTGGGAAAATCAACACCAACAATGCTAGGTTAGTTGGATCAATGGCTTGACTTGGAATAAGGTAACTTTCTATGTTCCCATGGAATGCAGTTATCTTTGACTCATCACACCTATCCCAAACAAATTGTTCATCAAAATATCAAAAAGTTTAGACCTAAATGTATGTGTGGAAGCCACATTTCAATCTAATAAAAATATCTATGGTATAAGTTGACCACATATTGACCACACTACTAAATATCATCTTAAAAGTATCAGATAAATATCCTGGTTTTCCGGTTTGCCTTCGGTTTCAAGCAGGTTTTCAAGTATCTCACAGACTATAATTTAAGGCTAGTGGGCTTGGTTCAGCTTGGTTAGATACAAGTCATGCTGACTTAATTCAAAATGTAACACTCAATATCACAAGACGACTGGGAGAACTCATCCTTTTATGTTGTTTTTATTAAATATTCTCAACACTCAAAGTATGGTAGAAAAGTTTAACTTGAAAGATCATATCTAACTTTGCAGAAGGTGTGCCCTCACATCAATGGTGGGATGATTTGGGTTTTTTTCCCCCCCTTCAAAGGCATCTGGAATGGATATGAGCATGACAGCTGTGATAAATGCCTAAGGAAATATGAGACCTATCAAAGAAAGACAGAGGTTGAAAATCAAGTTGGAAAGATCATAAATTGATCTCTACCTGTAGGAATCCTGAAACCTGGACTCCTTTTGCACAGATGTGACATGGCTTCTTCTGCAGCAGGTTCACAGAGCCAAAAATTCTCTTACATTTATGACAAAAAAGTTGATGTACTAATGCTTATTATGGGAACTGCATCAAAAGAACTATGGAACTAAGTAAATATGGAACTTCATAATGACTGACAGGTTGCAAATTGCAAACAGTATATTAGGCACCACATATAAATAAGAAAGTGCATAGCTTAACTGAGAAAGCTGAGTCCCTGCCATTGTGATGCAGCCCAGCTCTTCCTAAGCTTTTGCTTTCAGATAGCCAGCTGTCCAAAATATCGCAACAGGAACTTTGCTCAGGCAGGTGGAGCCCAAGACTGCAAAGGCCACCTTTAATACAGGACTTAATCCTGTTTTTTACAGAGCTGTTTGCAGAGAAAGGGATGACGTTCCTCTCCCAAAGTTTCATTTTCTAGCCAGTCCTCCAGGCAACACAATTATAGTGTTTCCAAGCAGGATCACAGTCTTTACTTTCAGTCCAATACAACTCTTCATTAGCATCTTATACAACTTCCACAGTATTTCCAAAGCTCTCAACTTTTGCAATTTGAGTGAGACCCACTCCTGTTCTACCCATCCTCTTTAATTAGCCCTCCTGCATCCCCAGTCAGTGCTGAAGAGGTTTTATCCCCATGATGTCAACACCTGTTTATAAGGTTGTAAATGGGGTGACTGATAGTGGTCTCATAGTGGGGATTACTTTGAATAGCAGTCATGGAATCCAAAGTTCCAGGTCTCATCCTTCCACTTATTTCCCAGCAAGGCATTTTATACAAGCAGTCACCAAAAGTGATGGTGGTGGTAATGAATATGAAAGTTTAGTAATTGCCATGTTATTGCCATTTGCAACACCAAATAATATCAATCACAGCTGGAACTTTGTAGTTATTTTCATGTACTTATTTTCAATCTCTCTCTCTCTCTCTCTCTCTCTCTCCACACCATATATATTTTAATTATGACCATAGTTTATAACTTTATCCCTTCTTTTGATTTAATAATTCACATATTCTTATTTTACCATTCCTGTCATTGACTCTCAGCTTTTTTTTTTTTTCTGTTTAGCACATCATTGAAAAACTAGAATAGCTGGTTTTATGTTTCTAGTTTTTCAAGTCATTAGGTCATTTTTTTCTGTTTTCACTGAAGTTTTGCAATTTTATTTGTTTTTAATACCCTCCAATACAAATTACATAGGTATTGTCATGTCTCCTAATGCATACATTTCTAAAACAATTTTGCTCAATATATAGTGTATTTATATGCTATTTTTAACTCACTTTTGTGCACATGCATTTCCTTGCATATATATTTTTTTTTGTTTAGAGAATTCCCTTGTATAACTTGCATCTTTATCTGGCCCATATGACATGACTAGCCATCACTGTCTTAAATTGCTATCTGGCAACATATAGAGAAACGGATTTCAACCTTGAGCCACACTATACTATATTCAGCAAGAGTAATGATTAATCAATTTATTCATTGATTGATTATATATATATATATATATATATACCATCTTTCATTCAGGAGCAAAAGGCAGCAAACATGTAGTACAAGACAAAAAGGAAAGGGTATAAGAGACAGAGGATGATTATAAAGAAAGAAAAAACCTAAATTGAGAAAAAGAAAAGCATGGGTATTGATGTGAATATATAATGTCCAAAGAAGGAAGTATCTCGAATTTCAACAGATGAAACTGACTTAACACAAAGAAGAAACAGAAAGCAGGAAAGACTAAGCTGGGAACAGCAGTCATTTTATTCCATCAGGAATAGCCTTTATTTAACCTTATGTAGAAAGATCAGGAAGAATAATACATTGAATACCTGATCCAGCCTTTCATTACAAGGTCAGAATTTAAATCTATAGGTCAGAAATGCTGGTCAGAATTTAAATCTGTAGGTATCTCCCAGTTTAGGATATCATTACTATTATGATATATTTTAGAGCTGCTTCTGGCTGATCAAGGATATTGCACTCTATATCAAGTACAAAAATAATAGTTTATTACACACACACACCAGTGCATATACATTTCTATTTTTTTATGTGCACATCTTACTCTAAACACAAAGCAACAGGCTGGGTTCTAGTGTAAAAAGAGAGCTGTGATTTTACTGAAGTATTCAGTGGGATATCTATGCTCTTACAGCTCACTGCAATAGAAGAAACAACAATATACTATTTCTTCATTCTTATTTATCAGCAGGTGCGGCTTTTATTTCCTTGCCCAACATACTTTGCTTCCAGCAAGCCACTCCTAAACAATAAAGCCTAGGATTTTATAATCTTCATCTCAACACAGCCAGACATATTCTCAGAATAGAGAGAGAGAAAATACAACCTTAAAAGTAAGTCTTGGATGAATTCTAAAATTCTGTCCATTCCCCCGCTCCCCCTTTGATTAGCTTCATGGACCACTGAAGGCTAGAATTTGTTTATGTACTTTGTGCTAGTGATTCAATACATGGCATTATTAACTGAGATTCTCTTGCACTCCTCAATCCATCCATGGAAAAACAAACATCCTGCTTCAACTGCCTTGCTCCCAATCATCTAGTGGTGGTCCTAATCACGTTGGCTCCAAACTGTGATGGAACATTTGATAGAACATCAGAAGGGAATATACCTTGAGAGTGGTATGATTTTTTTATTTGCTCAATTTCTGTTCCAACTTCCTATTCAAGTTTACACTCAAGGCAGCTTGCCTTTTGCTCTATCTTATAGCACATGCTCATTTTTTTTTTTTTTTGGTCTTTGTTGGTTTTTACAAATTGCTAAATTCATATAACATGAACAAAATCATGGATGCTAGCAGTCACTGTTTAAATTACATTCTTTGCACTCTCCCAGTGGCCATCTGGAGGGAGTACTGAGCATTTTATTCATTCATTTATTATTTATTGCAATTTTTATATATTGCCATAATCCAAAACAACTCTCTCCCATTCCCATAAAACTCCACAGAAACAATAGCAGTGGTACGGACTTTTCTGTAATGTTCTTTCTTTTTCCAATCAGCTGCCATAGCATCAGGCTTTCAGAAAGAGCTAAACTTTGCTATGTTTCGAATGGCTCTATTACCCTATTAAAGAACATGCACTCAGCCTTTGACTGTAAACAATTTTTGGCTTTCTCCCAAAGTTTGATGACACAGCTGCCAGCCAAAATAGTGATGAAACATGAGTGAATTCATGGTACTTTCTTCTTCTCCCCTCTTAGTATTGAGGAAGGTGAAAGGAGCACATCCAGGGGGCACGTTTATGAAGATTCTCAGTCATCCAAGTGGAATTGTCTGGAGGCTGAGTCATGGCAACTGGACTTCTTTTTGGTTAGAGACGTTTCACTACTTGTCCAAGCAGCTTCTTCAGACTGAAGAAGCTGCTTGGACAAGTAGCGAAACATCTCTAACCAAAAAGAAAAGAAGTCCAGTTGCCATGACTCAACATCCAGGGGGCAATTGTAACATGTAAATCAGTTCTCAGTGTGTGGAATCCATTGCCCATATAATGTTGGCTTAATCTTGCATACAGGCCAGTGCAAACTGATAAAGAAAGAATGAAAGGGAACAGCATGTCTATCTGTTGAAATTTCATTAGCTCCATCGTTACATACGTGTATATGTTTATGGCATTTTCATCCCAGATCTACTTGTTATCAAAAACAGAATTTGGCTGTCAATGAGGTATATACAGTGTATTTTATAGTTGTGGTGACATATTGCACTGTGCAACAATAAAATAACGAAGTCATTAAAATATTTGTTCCCTGCCAGTTAGTAGAGAAACCTGGCTAGAAACTTGGGTTTTACAATAATGTAATATATTGTGTGCATATTTGCAGTCCATATGAGGTAATGAAAGTGTATAAACTCATAAGGAAAATTTATGAGTATTTTAAGGAGGAGGGGGAAAAAAACCAAACCCTAAGTAGGAAATATCACAATATGGATAATTGTGGTTTTTTAAAAAAGCTTTTTAGTTTGTGTCTGAAATAGATTTGTGGCAGGAAGCGGTGGCACTTTTTGTTGAGGCTGTTCAAGATTAAATGAATAATTTGTGATTGAATTTTGCCTTCAGCAAAAATCTGAAGAGTCCAACTGAGAAGTCCTACTGAACTTTTCAGAATAATATTGTTTTTCAACATTTTTATTGATTAAGTAGAACAAAAACCAAAAAAAGCAAAAACGAAGAGAAAGGAAAAGAATACATGTGATGCTTATAAGAATTTTTTAAAAAAGTAAAAAGGCAACATAAACAAAAAGATAAAGAAAAGAAATCATTATAAAAAAAGTATTCTAGCAACCCCTCTCTCCCCCCTCACCATTTTTTCCCCCAGTCACTAACTGCTACTTAAATATTTTTATACCTTCAGAAGAATCTTGAAGTATTATAGGAATTTGGAAGGAAGTAAAAGAGTTCCATATTTCTGAGGTATGCAAATATAAAATAAAGCAATCCTTACATAGGAAAGACTTAAAATGAATGTGTTTCTCTTGAGAAATTCAGCCTTAGGAATATGAATATGAATACACACACACACATGCGCACACACATAGACACACACACAGATATGCTGTATATATATTGATTATGTGCCATTAAGGAGTTTTCGACTACTACTGACCATGTAGATAGATTTTTCTCTGTGACAATCTATTTCTAACCTGTTCTGTCCAGTCAAACAGTGCACTCATCACCGCTGTAAATGAGTCCATCCATCTTGCTGCTGGTCATCCTCTTCTCTTTCCTTCCACCTTTCCCAGCATTACAGCCTATTCCAGAGAGCTGGGTCTTCACATAATATGTCCAAAAATAACATAATTTGAGTCTGGTCATTTGTGCCTCGAGTGAGAACTCTGGGTTAATTTGTTTGATGATCCATCAGTTTGTTTTCTTGGCTGTCCATGGTATTCTCAGGAGTCTTCTCTAACACCAAATTTCAGAAGCATCAACAGGAAGTAATCCTTGAGTTATGATGGTGGTTGGGACTGGAATTTCCATTACTAAGCAATGCGGTCATAAAGTGGGATGTCACATGACCACATTACTTAGTGATAGCAATCCTGGCATTCCTGGTTGCTGTTGTTAACTGAATCCCAACAGTCATTAGCCAAGGACCCACCCCAATCCAAGCCACTCTTGGCTTGGTTCCTCCCAACCCTGAGCCTTGGTAAGGTAAGGGACTGCCTCTTCTTCAACACCCCCCAGCTGCCTATTTCTCCCCCATCTCTGTCCTTTTGGCCACCTTGCACTCTGCCATCTCTGCTGGCCTTGCTGCCCTGTGCTCTGCTCACCCTGCCAGCCTGCCAGCCTTACCCCCCTGCACTTGCTGGCCTTGCCACCCCTGCTGGCTTTGCCACCCCCAGCTGACCTTAGCCATCTTCATCCTGCTGCAGCTGACAAAGCTCACCCTGCCTGGCCCTTCATAAGATAGCTGCTGGCCATGCCAGGCCTTCTTCCCAAGGCCATGCCCACCTCAGACTAAAACCTCATGAGAGCGCCACATGAAATTTGGACAAAGGGTGAGTGCGGCCTCGGGAAGAAGGCCTGGCATGGCCAGCAGCTGTCTCGTGAAGGGCCAGGCAGGGTATGTCTTATCAGGGTGGCCAAGCCAGCAAGGCTGGCAGGGCCAGTGGAGTGCAGGGTGGCCAAAAGGGCAGAGGTGGGGTGAGGTACATAGCACCCACAGGGATGAGAGGAGATACACACACACACATTCTATTTTCTGTAGATCTGGAATGCCTTCCTATTATTTGTATAGCTTTATGGTAGTTACTGAAGAACTGCTTCTTGTCATCCTCAGAAGTGGATATACTACATCCCCACCCCCATTCCCCAAATTCTTTCATTAGCACATATAAGTGAGACTTGTAACAATACATGCAAGGTAAATCTTCCTTTAAATGGAGAAATCTACTTATGGTCTCTAACTGAAAAGGGCTTTGCATTACTATTGGAGGATTACAAAAAATTGAAAAGGCATTTCTTTAGGTGGAAACTTTCTACTCCCATGGACCAGCTGTGCAAAATAATGCTAGAAGGATCAGGTGTGGGGATGGCGATCAGTCTCAGATTCAGATATGTTTCTTATTCTTCCCCATTGCTTCAGTGCTCACCTATCATATCTTAAAGGTTTCTTAGGCTTTGGTAGCTTGATATTTAGGGTTAGAGCAGTGTTGTCCAAACTTGGCCACTTTAAGATGAGTGGACTTCAACTCCCATAATTTCCCAGCCAGCATGGCTGGCTGGGGAATTCTGGGAGTTGAAGTCCACTCATCTTAAAGTGGCCAAGTTTGGACAACATTGGGTTAGAGTATCTCTCACAGAGAATGTGTAGGGTAGAGAAAAAATGACTAGCTAAGTTGTTAGCCCAAACAAGAAAGTCATGAGGAGCTCAACAGAGAAGCTGCTGCTCCGTCACTGTAGTAGCTCCTCCCCATTTCACACACATTATTACTGTATAGTGGAATAAATGGAGTAGTTCTGGGTCATGGAAAAAGATAAATAAAAATGTACCCTACTAATTTATGCTTGTAGACTCAACAAATAGCAGTTCTTGGCTGACTTAGCCTGGGTTTGGAAGGTAAGCAAGATCAATCCTGGTTACTATTGGGAAGAAGACTGGGAAGTAAAAGGCAACACAAACATGGATCCACATACACCCATATAATGTAATAGAGAACCACTTCCATATCATTGTTGAAAAAAGTGCATGGATGTGTCTATATAGTACCAGCAGTTGAACCTGATTTCAAGACAGCATTTTTTTTTTAATTGAGAAAAAAAAGCCTAGATGCTCCTTAGGACTTTTTCTGGACTTATTTTACTCCTTCTCCTTCTCCTTCTCCTTCTCCTTCTCCTTCTCCTTCTCCTTCTCCTTCTCCTTCTCCTTCTCCTTCTCCTTCTCCTTCTCCTTCTCCTTCCTTTTTTCCTTTTTCCTTTTTCCTGTTCTTATCCTATTAAAACTCAATTTATTTCTCTGGACCTAAGTACTTAGAAACTTGTGTTTCACTTTGGGTAGTCTCATTTTTCTTCTAAATTCTGCTACCTTAATTTGTTGGTATACTAATGATTGTTCAGCATTTAAAGTAAATATGGGGCATTGTGCTATAGCTTCTCTTTTAAGATTGATAACTGCTGTTAAGAGAACCTGCCCTTGAATGGAAGAGATTCATCTGCATTTGCAAAATGAGATTTTAGCTTTTAAAAATGAAAAGCACAGATATTCATTGCATTTCTTCCCTACTTTATACCTAGAGTAGAATCAAGGGATTGTGTCCCATAAACAACTTTAATTGCAACAAAAATATATCTTCATAGCCATTTGGCTATATTTGGGCAACTCATCAATCTTCTTATTTAATTGGCTAATATGATGCATCTCCCTTAATTTAATCTGTGAGATTTCAGTAGGCAGTCTGTTAGGTTTAAATATCTTGTCATTTATCCAAGCTAAATAGAAATGATGGTCATCAAAGGGAGTCATGTCTTCATTTCCAGCAAACGAATCAGAATGCTTTCATTTTCCCTAGTTGACAGTGTCACAGTCACGTATACAGTACATCTTGAATTTAAAGCACCCACAGCTTGTTTATGAATTCTTACACATTTTTCTGTTCTATTTCTTGTTATACTCCATGATATTACCCATAGTTTTTCAGCTATGCTTCTTTGCATTAATGCTATCAATTTTCACAGGCAGATTAATCTGTTTAGAATAGTATCAATTTTAATAAGCAAAAATACATTTTAATTATCAATGTGCAAGGTAAAGACATCCTTAGTTACGGGTTTGTTTTTTTTTTAATTTGAAGCTATTTGATTGCAATGCATTGGTGTAAAAAGCAACTAAAATATTAACTTTTGCTTTTTGTTCAGGTGTAAGTTCTCTCCTTTTCTTTATCTCAAGGAAACATCTAATATTGAGCAAACTAGTAGCAACATCTATAATTTTCCTTTTGAAGTTTCTGTGATAAACTAATATTAATGTTACTTTGGGATATTTTTAATAGTTCCCAACTACTTTTGCTGCTTTTGTATCAACATATTGATCAGAGGTATTTGGGGGAGGGGGCAAAAAGTAAGATGGTGGGCAAAACTGCATGAACAAACCTTTGCCATTTGTGGTTGCACTGCACTGCATTCATATACAGTACAAAGGGGAGTGGCTTCAACCACATGATAATGCCCACCATCTTGGCCTGTTGTTTCCTCCTCCCTCTCACACAGACATCCCTGATATTGATGTATTTTCAGCATTACGTATTTTTTAAAAAAAATCCAGATGAAATACTGATCCAAATTACTACCTAATCCAGAGATAGGTAGTCTGTGGCCCTTCTGATATTGCTGAACTGTAACGCTCTCTGTCCTCCAAAATTTGCAAAGCTGGCTAGAAGCCTTGAAAATGACTGTTTAGCAACATTTGGAGCATTGCAGATTCCTCACTTCTGCCCTAATCCATCTCCAGGGATGCAGTGGCATTTGAGGGGATCCCTCTACAGCACCTTAAAGCTCCTTTCTTCCAGCCTTCTGATTCATTATCTATACCTACATCACACTGTGCAGTACTCAGAGTGGGGGACCAGTACAGCATTAGCTTTCTTTCACCCACCATGGAATTATTTTCATTTTCCTTGAGTGTTGTTTGAGAGATCTGCAAACATCAGCACATCTACACAAACATGTACACATTCTTTTTAACCATCTTTAGTAGTGAGTCCAATTGCATGTTATACCCACTTGCCATGTAGCTGTTAAAGGCAGACAAGCAAGCAAGGAGGGGAAGGAAGCCGCAAATATGGCTAAACATATAAGGATTCAAACCCAGACTCTTAAGAACTATATATTGAAAGGTGTCAGTTTTTTTCTTCACAGCCATTCTTAATTTTTTAAAAATACCTCCATCTCACCTATGAAGTAATTTGTGATTTAAAAAAAAACTATTTCTTAGATATATAAAAAAGAAGCTAATAAAGTCCCAGTGTGACTTCTGTTTTTAAATCTCTTCTGTCCTGATCTTACCTATCCCTGGCATAAAATTCAGTATCAATATACTACTCAGAATGAAATATCTGAAGATTACAAGAGTTATGGAAGGAAACCTAACCACATGTAGTGTATGAGAAATTATAATGAAGGTAGTAAGTTAAAACAAAGCATATTTGCCTTATGCGGAGGCAAACATGATTTTTTTTCTTTTTTCTTTTCTTTTTTTTTTTTTAAATCCCTTACTGCTATCTCTGACAGCTATAGCATGAAGGCAGTATGAAGAAAATGTGGAGCCATCTGGAAACCCCAACTAAAACAAAACATGTCAGGTTATGGTTGTCATTATTAAATGGTGCAGCAAAATGCACATAATCCATGCTTCGTGAACTTGGAATTGACTGCCTTCTAATTAGAGAAAAAAATTGGCTGTAATATGTAAAATCCTAAATTTGTTAAGGCCCGGCTGTCGGTGAAACAATGAAGCTCTGCTCCAGCAAACTGAATCATTTATGGGAAACTGTCACAACTTTTTCTTGTTTTAAGAGCAATACTTCACAAACCACAGGGGGATCAAGTCAGTTGTCAAGGTGGGTTCAAGCTTGTCCCCCTGGAATGTGGCTTGATTAATGTACCCTTCAGAAGTTACAGTTGCATCAGTATGGGAGCAAGTGTTCTGTTCTGTCACTCTTTGACATTGCTGCAGTGTTTCAAGTCCCAACATTACTTGGATAATTTCTCCATATTCATCACATGCTGGAATGGAAGATAATGATCCAGTGTGATGGAAAAAACCTGAACTCTTTTTTTTTTTAAATTTGATTCTCAACTTTTTTTCCTCTACCCCAATCATATAGATGCTTGATGGTTCATAAGAGCCCAATAACATAAGAGAAGCACAATATCCTAATAACTTCACAAAAACATACATGGTAATGAATTAAAATTAACTAAAAACATAAAAGAAGGTCAGCAGCTTAAAATCTAATAGAATTAACTCATGTTCCATTAGCTCTCTCAAACGATTTCTCTTAGTACTTTATAGAAAGCCAATAAAGTGGGACAAGTTTAATTTTCAGAGTGAGGCTGTTCCATAATGCAGATGCTCCCAACTAAAAGCAGGGCCTACATATTTCAGCCCAGCTTGTCTTACAGAACTTGGGGATCAATAACAGATTCTCCTGGGATGCACAAATTGGTCAGGTTCAGCCTGACTGGAGAAAACAGTCCTGCAGGACCTCAGTTCCAGATCATATAGGACTCTATAGGCTAAAACCAGAGGTGACCATGTCTTCATTGGTGTGGGACACTGATGTATTCCAGAAAGAGTATCAGATGACTCTGTCACAATTTGGACTTCATGTACAATTTGCCCCCAGAAAGTTAGAAAGTTTAAACAGTAATTTAAGTTACTTCAACTTTTTTATTATTATTAAATTGCAATTGTTTTAGCTTATTACATGCACATACACACTTGCCAAACTTTCCTATTTAGGAGGCAAGACAAAATATAGGAAGAGCCAAGATAGATCTTCAAATCCTCTTTATTCCATACCTCTTTTATCCTGTAAGACCTCTCTGTTCTCCTTAAAGAAGGGAGCCATTCCTTCTGGACCTCCAAATGTTCAGAGGATGGAAGATATCTGGATGAAAATGATGACATCCACAAGTTGGAATCTCACCCAAATGAAAAACTGGTTGATAATTAACTCTCTAGCATCTCTGAATTCATGCATTCTTTTCTCATTGCTAGCTGGAATTTATCTTGCTTGGGTGGCTTTAACATTTAATCATGGTTTAGCTATATATCCCTCTAAACTGAGCTTGTGCAGAAGGAACGTCCTAGGTTTAAAACTAGGTTGAAATTGCTCAGGAGTCTAGTAAGATTTTAATCATTTCACATAAAACATTGGAAAATTATTCTTTAGAGTCTAACCCATCCACTCAGTGTGCCATGCCCACACATTAGTGCCATTTTGAGCTAGCAAGAAGAATAGCAGCTTGTGGAGTCATCAGCCTGGAACATTGCAGCTATCAAATTGTGATGGGTCTTAGGAAAGGTTTATTAATTTATTAGACATGTCAGAGTTAAAAAAAATGGGCCAAATTTTTCCTCTGATGCAGTTACACGCATTTGTATCTTGGCAGACCTAGTTTAGTATAGTGGTTCAGGTGATGGCCTACAAGTTGTGAGTCTGTGAGTTCTAGTCCTGCCTTAGGCATGAAAGCCAGCTGGGTGACTTTGAGCCATTTACTCTCTCTCAGCCTAACCCACCTCTCAGGGTATTTTGTTGTGGGTAGAATGAAGGCAGAAACATTATGTAGGCTGCCTTGAGTTGTACAGAATAAAGGTGGGATACATAATCTTCATCACCATCATCTGGATTGCAGATCAAAACCAATTAATGAAGCTGTGGTAACAGAACACTAAAAACTTGATGAAGTTTCCAGGAGCCCAACAGTGAACAGGGAGGGCACTGTCCCTGCTTCAAGAATTAAACTTGCCCTCCAGATGAACTGATTATATAGGGGGATTGTAGAATCTGATGCTTTTAAAACAGCTCAACTTGACAGGAGAGAATAGAAGTCTTTTAGCACTTAGAGTTCAATGACTGCACTTCTCTTCAACTTTTTAACTTGTCAAACAGTATATCCTAAGCAAGAAAGATCTCCAAGCTTTTATCTATCAGAATCTATTGCTGCATGAAAATATCAAAATATTATTGTGCACAACATCTGCTTGTTTACTTCAAAGACTGGCTGTCCCTTTACTGAGGAAAAAATTAAATCAAATATTTATTCCTTGGCTTTCCTTCCTGACTGGAAGCAATTGTCAGTTATGAATTATACCTGTGCGCTGCAGAATGGCTACATCATCCATCCTGGGGTTTGATTATCAGTCATATATCATCCATTGGTGTCTCAGTCTTAAAGTCCTTGATGACTATGTGATTTCTCAGAAATAGAATGTGAAAGTAGAATGGCCTTATGGTCAAGGAAAAGGAAGATTATTCCGATCAACCCAGCCCACGTACTACAGCGCTTCTTCAATGTATTTTTCTTATAATTTTGTTTAGACTCCAAATTACAAAGGAGTGAAACTGGGTTGGGGAGAGCCTACATGAGTGAAGGTTGCACCAGAAGCACCTAATGTATTTAGCAGCTTTAATGCAAATAAAGGGCAGGAAACTAAATACACATCTATACCTATACAAGCTGAAGTTAAAATAAAACCCAGCTGCGAACCTTATCAGAAAGAATATTTGACTTGATAAAAAATGATTTGATTCACATCATATGGGTGGCTTGATCTGACTTATCATGATGTTTTATAAACCAATACACTGGTTTATAAACTATGGCTTGTGGTTAGTATTATTTGTGAACCAAGACACTTTTGCTCGCTCAACAAATTGCGATTAACAAAAACTGTGGCCAAAACCAGGAAATCTATCTATTATCTATCATTATTTTATGTATTCAGTTTGTGTCCACTTTTGCAATCCAAATCATTAGAGATTGTGGAAATTAAAACAATTGGGCAGTAAGAAGGGTATTTTTCAATTTTAGTTTGTCACTACCCACACTGACATTTTTTAGCATTTTAAGGTTTGGGAACTGAATTTTTCTTTTTCTTTTAATTGCATTGATTTGTTGCTTTATTTATTAAATATATTCATGCTTATCACACTAAATTTTTTAGGGTAAGCAATGTTATGCAAAGTGAAGAAGTAAGAAAAAGTAAGCCAAAGAAAATAAAGGCGTGAGATAAGAAAAACAAAAGCAAACATACCTAAATCTAATTCACAAAATAATTTATTACTGTATATTTCCTCATATCTCTCTATGTTTGCAAATCATCCATGTTTCCACCACAGCCCATACATTGGCTCATATATTGTATTTTGTTCTTTAAATTAAGGATGTCACTAACTCTATCCGACTACAAGTTTTGGGGTCTTTCCCTTCCTCCTGAGTTACACACTCTTCCTTAATACATATGTTTTGCAATTTGATCCTCATTCATTCTCTCTTTATAACCAAAGAACCTCAAGTTAATTATTTTGTATTGTCATTCATTTTTGTATTCAGTCCACATTCATTCAGCATCTTCATTTTTCACTTTACCTCATTTTGTTTGATCAGATATACTCACTCCTATTGCATTCAACTTTTATTTTTCTCATGGCATACTAATTCTTAAGTTGCATGCCACGAAGTGGGCAGAAGCACAATGGTATATTCAACCATTGTTGCTTATTTTGAAAATATTTCTTGCAACTGGCCACATACTACCCACTATCTTTCTGCCAGCATCTGCGTGCCTTAGCATTTCTTTATCCATTTCCCCATAAATAATCTTCCAGGATGCACAAATTCATCTGCTTGCACTAGTTTTATTATCATTTATGTTTACTTGGCAATAATTCATTCCATTTCCCCTGTTAAACACAACACTGGTCATTTTGATACATAGATTTTGAGATCTATATGTCTCATTGCATCATACAAACTATTTACAATTTGCTGGTTCTAAACCAGCAACATAGCATCAGCTGAATGCAAAAGTACATGTGCATTCATGCTCCCAACCAACATCGTACTAACATCACCACATTTTTTAAAATTTATCCATAAATACATTAAAGACCTAAGTGGACATTACATATTTTGACTTACTTTATGCTCAGTGTTGAACTATTTACCCAGGATTCCCTTTATTCCCATGCATGCTATCATATACAACTCTCATAACATTCAGGAACCTTTAATTTCATATTCACATAAAACATTCCAAAATTCAAGTCCATTCTTGAATCCTATCATTTTACTTCCTCTAAATCAACACATGTATAATAAGCTGACATACATTCATATGTTTCTCACTTACTGAAGAGCAAAAATCTGATACACACCCCGTGTGTTTAAGCCTCACTGCACTTCCCAAATTTTGCTGATTATCACTTCTTGTACCCTTTTGATTAGAATTCTGCCAAATATCTTCCCAGGCACACTTTACAAACCAATTCTCCATAGCATTCTTCCTACCATCAGGCATGGATGCAGTTTCACACACATGTTAAACAAGTTGCATACTCATTATATTCAATACCACCATATTTCCTTACTATATTTCAACATTCTCATTTTGACCTCCCACTAGAATGGCAATGGACTCTACTACCTGGTACCAATAGAAGAGAATATATATAGTTCAGGGTTGAACTGTGGAGTCCTTGGGGTTCTCTGAGCTTGGTTGTTTTCTTGCAGACATTTTGTTACCTGTCTAGGTAACATCTTCAGTCCTATAAGGGAGTTATAGTATAAACTCTACTCTCTTCTAGCACTGAAGATGTTACCTAGACAGGTAACAAAATGTCTGCAAGAAAACAGAGAACCCCAAGGACTCTACTACCCAGAGAATGCAAAACCCTTGTTAAAATGCCTTTCTCATTTTTCTTGTTTTTCTTTCTGTGGGAAAGAATCATGTCTAATGATTCTTTGCAGTTTCCACTCAAAGAAAGTTGGACTTCTTCTTTTAGCATGCAGTGCTTGTTTGCAATGTTAATATCCCACGTAAAATCACTGATGATCATTGTGGGAAATTTAAAATAGTAGATGATTTACAGATAAGTTGACTCAGTTCCTGATAGTTCAGCTTTTTACTTGCATTTTATTTTTATATACAGATTCAATGCATTTGATGAAATTCAAAAATAATGTGTTTGACAATCCCTTGGGTTTTTTTAAAAAGTATATGGAAGCTGAACAATGTCCAAGTGTTTATTTGGCAGATTTTTTTCCCCAATATTTGATTAAATTAAAATATCATTCATATTGCCCCCTTTTTTTCTCCAATTCAGTTTGTATTGAAACTTTGTCAGAAAGCACAATTAATGGCCAAGTATCTCCATATCATATGACAGTTGGGACCAATTCTCATTTTGTTATAACATGTCTCCAGTGAAATTTCAGCTCCTGATGGAACATATTTCTTCTCTTCTTCTCTCCGTTCCCTATTTCCCTCCCTCCACCCCCTTTTTTTTTCCTTCTTTTGATTTCTGTGGGTTGTTGTTGAAAGTCTGTTCTGAAGTTGTGCTCCAAACTTTATTGGACAGCACCATAACTCTCCCTCAGCCTCAAAAACTGCCTTGTGAAAGTCAAACTGAATATGTTGATTCTTCTTCTAAGTGACATTGCTAAAACATAGCACATATGTAGAAACTGGCTGACACGTTGTCTCTTTAACAGAGGGGTTTAAAAAAATATGATCTGACCATGATTAATGGCAGAGCTGCCCCTTCTCGGTGATGGAGAAAATAAGCTGAGGCAAAATAGATCTAGCTACATTACAGCACTGCTCTCTCTCCTGCTTTTTCCTCATTTCTCTTCATTTAGATAAGAGAATTTTGCTTTGAACACTCTTATTCCAACAGTCTCCAATATACCAACCACTGTGCTTATTACTTTCTTCTTTTCACTTTGAAATTACTTCAGAGACATTGTTTCATTAAAATGAAGACTTTCAAGCCATTCTTTTCAGAACAGATAGACTAGGTCAAGGACAACTGTGCTGAAAATTAGACTTCCAGATAGAGGTGAGCCTGCTGTGTTGTTTAGATGTTTGCTGTTTATCATAGCAAGCAATGAAGTAAAAAGGCTAGGCTTGGTTGAAATATGACAAATGAAACATCTGAGCCATACAAGATTCCACATAGCCGGTGTCACGCTGAAAGAGAGTGGATGGGACCCCTAAGCAAAGTATTAGTCAGAAACAGCAACCTGTCATCACAATAAATGCCACAGGAGCATTCAATTGTTGCACCTCCAAAGTACTTGTCTCTGTTGTGGTTGGAAGTACACTAGTTCTGAGAAAGAGACAGGAGAGAACTGGGTCTAGAACATGGAAGCTGCATGTTAGCTTCTCCAAAGGAAAGCAATGCTATGCTGAAAAGCTTGAACTAAGAAATATTACCATCAATCTAGGAAATAGAGCAAAAAATGGCACCAAACCTGAGTGTGATTCTTAAAATCTCTGAAAGAATTTGGAAGTTTCTTTACCAAATGCAGAGTATGATTTTTTATTTTATTTGGAAAAATAATTAAATAAATAAAAAACTAAGAGTGAAGTCATATATCTATATCTATATATCTATATCTATCTATATATTTCATTCACTGCATTAACAGGGTTATAGACTGATTAGTAGACCTTAATTCTTCCATATTATGTTTCATTAAAAAAAAAAAAGGATAGAAGCCCCTTACATATAGATTGATGAAGAAATTGAAACATTATAATATTGTTGGCTTAAAGTGATCAAGGATATTGGGATCAATATCACATATTTTAAATCTCTGTGTGTGTGTGTGTATCTCATATATATGAGATTAGCCCTTTGTTTCTCCCTCTCCTTTACTTGCTTTTTCTGTTAAATATATTATTCATTTTGACCACAAATTTATCCCTTCTTGTATAGATGTATTTTACTATTAGATCAAGAGATAATGTGCTTTTTGGTGTCTATGTTGTTTTTGAAAAAATATGTTAATAATAAAATTCTGAGGGAAGAAGTTATAAAGGGGCCAACAGATGTTGATAAACCAGAGCAATGCCAAATGATTGCATTAGGAAAGTTGGACAGATGAGTAAGGCTCAGAGTACTTACCTTCCTTGCCCTGCATTGCAATCAATATCAGTACTGAATGTTGAAGTGTAGGTGGTATGTAGGAAGATATGGTTGCTGTTACTGTTTATGGGTCCTGGCTTAGTACTGTCTGCATTTTAATGTAAACATGCTCAGAAAGAGCAAGAAAGTTATTCTAGATGTTATGGCCTTTTAGAGAATTTGGGCCAAAATGAAAAGTGTATAGCTATCAGTTGACATTTAAAAAAAAAAAAAAAATCTGTTTGCTGCCATCAGGGAACAGAAGGGCAATGGCAGTTGCCACAGCTAACAGTTCCTTAACATCTTAAGAAGTTTTGGTCTCCCTAAAAAAAAGAGAAATCTCTGCTATTTCTTGTGGCTATAACAAAGAATGGCAGTGTAGATGGATATGCATATGCAATCCCCTGAGGGATTTTTTTTTTAACACTTGGCAAACATAATCCCTCCCATAACAAAAGTGTGGGCTGTCAACTGCCTTTTCCAAAACCCATTTGTAGCAGAAGATTCAACAATAGCATTTCTACATTTGATAACGTGTTCCACAGACCACTAGTTCCATTTGCTGTTTTAGGATATTAGACTAGAGGCAAAAATTACCTCTGTTTTCAAAACTCTTTGCTGTGAGCTTCATACTGTGCTCTTCTGCAGTCATTGCACTGGGAAGACATTACTCTACCCTCACATGCCAATTTAAAACAGCAGTTGGCATGCATGTTGCCAAGCTCCATTTTTCTAATGGAACACAGAGATCCATCTGGATGCATTTTATTCAGTGCTTTGGGGCAAACTGACCTTACAAGTTTGGATAAATGGTGAACAGTTAATATTGCTAAGCCAGGAAGTTCCCCCCCCCCCCAAGCTTTCAGAAAAGACACCTACGTTGCCAATTTTTTTTTTTATTTTTTAATTGCTGTATGTCAGCTCTGTGTGTTCATTTTGTAAAGAGACATTCTGGTGTGGGTTGGACTGATTCATTTTGCAAGCCCGCTCTGAATATGATGTCAGCTCTAGGCACTCAGAAAAGCATGCAAACTTTTGCTAGCAAAAAAAAAAAAAATCAATTCTGAATCAATGGGAGCAAGAGTGCCTATAATCATGGGGAAAAAAGCAAATAAGATTAAACGAATATAACAATAAAATTCAAAGTATTGATTATGAAATTTAAAAAGTCCCTTCAGTCTTAAAGATTCTATAAACCCATGCAAATAATTGAATGTATATAAGTCTTTTTATATAGAATTGTTATTAGTAAACTTTAATATGGATATTCACATTTTTATTGCTTTTACTTTTTGGGATTTTAATTGTGAGCTGCTCAGAGTTGCCCTCTGGGAAAGATGGGTGACATATAAATTTAATAAATAAATAAGCAAACACAATAATTTAAACTTGGACCATAATTTACTTTCCACATCTGGCAATGATAACTTCCTACTGCTCAAGTATCTTCTGGAAATCCCAAATCTTTACAGGTAGTCCTTGTTTAGTGACTGACTCATTTAGTGACCATTTGCAGTTATGATGGTGATGAAAAAGTAACTTTATGAACAATCCTGGCATTTATGACCTTTGCAGGTCAGTAAAGCAAAGAAAAACTGAAGTAAGATTATAAGCACAGTTGCAGTTTCACTTAGAGACAATTTCACTTAATGACTGAGTTGCTGGTCCCAATTGTGGTCACTAAACAAGGACTACCTGTACAAGCTTCTGGTTGGGTCCATATGATGATGTCATCCTCTCTGAGGGAGGGAATGGCCCCAGTGGCCTTAAAGGAGGTTTCAGCTTAGGGTACTATATTGAGACAGCATTGGTCATATTTCTTGATGATCTTTTACAGAGCTGGAATGGGGGTTGTGCTCTCTGATTTCTCAGTGACATTTGATATTGTTGACTATGGTATTATTCTGTAACAGCTGTGGGAGTTAGGAGTGGGGAAAACTGTGGTGCAGTGATTTGCTTCTTTCATCAGAGGTTGGTTCCAATCAGTGTTGAGGTGGAAGGAAAGGTCATGACTGTCTCAGGGCGTGACATTCTCATCTGTCTTTTTTAAAATCTACATGAAAATGCTGGGTGAGGTCATCCATCAGTTCAGTGTCTGGTATCGTCAGTATGCTGATGGTACCAAATTATACACAGAGGCTGTGCAGGTAAAGCTGTTAATGTATGACCCAGTGTCTGAAGGCTATTTGAGTCTGGATGTGGAAAAATAGATGTCTGCTCAATCCTGACAAGATTGAAAGTCTGTGGCTATTTGGACCCCAAGGTCTGGGAGGTTTTCACCTTTGATCTTAGATGGAGTTGCACTTTTCCATTCAAGACTAGGGCACAATTTTGGGTCCTGCTAGATTTACAGTCACTGCTTGAAAAGCACATAATGGCTGTGGCCAGGAGGGCCTTTGCACAAGTCTACCTTGTGTACCAGTTGTGCTCTGACCTCAACTAGGAGGCCCTTCAGAAGTCGCTCATGTCCTAGTCACTGCACAATGAAACTATTACAATGTACTGTACTTGAGGCTGCCCTGGAAGACAGTCCAGAAGCTTCAGATTGCTCAAAGTATAGTGACATGAGCAGTAATGGGTATTTCTCTCTATGTTTACATGTTATCACTGCTTCATGAGCTGCACTGGTTACCAGTCGGCTTCCTGATGTGATTCAAGGTTCTGGTCATCACCTATAAAGCTTTTTATAAAGTATAAGGCCTGGTTATTTGAGGGACCACTTGTCTCCAATTGTTTCTGCCTATCCAGTAAGGTTGGGCAGAGTGAGGTACATTCCAGGTAACTTCAGTTAAATGTTATCATCTTGTAGGACCAAGGAAGCATACTTTCTCTGTCACAGTGCTTGCCCTCTGGAACAGCATCTCCCCAGAAATATGTATATTCCAGAAGTCTCTTAAGACCTGGCTTTGTTCTCAGACATGGGTTAGGGTGTTTATGGAGTCCCAGGTGATTGTTTCTGGATGTTATTCATATGGTTTTGTCCAGGCAGTCATGCTGCATTTTTAAATTATGTACTCATAAGCTGCCCAGAGCCTTTTTGGAGCTGGGTGGCCTCAAAATCAATTAGTCAGGCAGGCAGGCAGTCAGTCAGTCAAGATCATGAGGATGAGACCTTGCCTTGGCAAGTGAGCTATTCCAGAAAGAATGCCTACTTTCAGACCCATCCCACCATATTTCTCTGAAGGTTCTCTGTGGGCTGGGCAGGTAGACTTCATATGGAATAGCTGGTCTTATAGATACCCAGGCCCTGAGCCATATAGGACTTTGCGAATTAGCACCTTGAATTATATTGGGAAACACACTGGTAGCTAATGAAGCTTCTGCAGCAAAGATGTCACATGGCAGAAATGAGACCAGATAGCAAGTATAAGGGTTGCTGCATTTTGCACCAGCTGAAGTTTCTGAATTGTCTTCAAAGACAGCCCCATTTAAAGTGAATTACAGTAATTTAGGCATGAGACAACAAGGGCACAAAGGCATTGACCATCTTCAAAGCATCCTATTCTAGATAAGGCCACAATTGACACAATCCAGCAGGAGACATGAGGACTCCCAATTCAGAATCTGTTCTCAACAAGCAGACGCTATCCAATCAAGAATCAAAGTTGGTACAACCTCAGAATCAAAAGGATTCTAAATGAGTAGCCACCACTTTGTTTGGGTTGAGTCTCAGCTAGTTGTTCCCCATTCAAACCCTGACACCCTCCAGACACCGGGTCAATACTTCAATTTCACCTCCCATTCAGACTGGGGTAGACATAGCTGCATATTAATGATACTTCACCCTGAACTGTTGGATGACCTCTCCCAGTGGCTTCATATTATATATTAAGTAGGATGGGAAATGGGGATTGAACTCTGGGACACGCTATAATGGAGTAACCATTGGCCAGATCACTAACCTACTGTATTGCCTGGACTTGCCCATTCAGTGCCTTCAACCCCTAACCCTCACAGATAGGCTATAGGAATACCTTAGCTGACAGTATCAAAAGCCTCTGAGAAGTCCAGCAGGATGATCCCTGGACTTGCAGTTGCAGTCCCTCTATCCAGCTTCTGCCACGAGTTATCCATGAATGCAACCAATGCTGTTTCCATCTATTGGACATAATAAGATTTCACAAGAAGAAGCAGAGGTTAAAATCTGCATTATATAAGTTATTTATTTCAGAGTTCATATTTAATAGAATTTATGCTGGAACATATTTGGAACATTGTAATCTCAAAGTCTCTGAGACCCAATACTCTTCTGAAAATAAACCAGCAGATTAATATGAGGTTGGAGACATGTTTATATCTCTCCATCCTCCTCTTTCTTCTTCTGTTGCTTCTGTCCCATAGACTGATGCAAGAGCCAATCTATTCTGAATAAGCTGTAGGCTGGCTACTTTTTATAGAAATAATAAATATGATAAGTGAGAAAATACTCACCTGGGGTGGAGAGCTGTAATGGTCTGTGAGAGTGTCCTTGAGAGACAGGAGGAGTGGGAGGAGGAAAAGAAGCCATAGACTAGGTAATGTTCAGATAAGGCAGCTTATCCCACAAAAGGAATGGAGCTTAGAAGGAACCCTCCCTAGTTTCTTAGAATGTAAAGGCAAGGGGGGAGATATGTACTTTCAGACTTACAAGATTCTATCTATCTATCTATCTATCTATCTATCTATCTATCTATCTATCTATCTATCTATCTATCTATCATCTTCTGTCACACTTATATAGCTGCCCCTCTCACACAAAGCAACTCTGGACAGCATGCAACACTTAAATAAAACAACAAATAAAGAAAATCATAAAAAGATAAAAAGTGATTATTAAAATAAAAACATTATCAAAAATTTTAAAATATACAAACCTCATGGAGAGAGCAGAATGTCAATCATAGTGGAGCCATCTAAGAATGTCTCTGGTTCCCAAAGACCCCCAGGCCTGATGACATAACCAGGTCTTGAGAGACTCCCTAAATGATGGCAGGGAGGGGAGAGCCTAACATCAGGAGGGAGAATGTTCTACAAGGAGGGAGCCATGGCAGAGAAGGCCTGCCTCCTGGGACCCACCAAATGCAAGTCCTTGGCCGATGGGATTCTATTACTGTAATCTTACAATAAAAATAGTGCTGGTGGTTGTGCTTCTTGTCTGGAGAACCTCAAAGTGCTGACATCAGTCTTGCAAATTTTTGAGATATTACTACTTAGCCTTTTCTTTAGGGACTTGAATCAGAGACTCTGCTCCTCTGTGTATGAGTATGGATGGGAGAGAATCTCATTCAATTCTTTTTTAAATATGTAAACATTTACCCACATTCACATTTATGAGATTGCAAAGAAATGTGAGAGAAACATAATTAGGTTTCCTTGAGCATCCTTAGGTAAGTACTTACTGGGTTTCTGAGTGTTGATGTTTTCTTCATACTCCAGAGAAGGCATGCCATCCTATGACCTGATAGAGGTCTCAAGAGTTTCATGGACAACCATTGGGATTGGCAGTGTTTTACAGATGGGAAATTCTACCTATTTCAGATTGTTGTCATTTTCACATTTGTTCATCCACAGCTCTCTCACCCTGTTTCCAAATTAATGTGCAATGTTTTTATTCACCATTAAAAAATTTTATATAGATATCAGCTTGGGGCTTAGAATGGCAGGAGACAGGTCCCTCTCAAACTATTCGTATGGACCATTTATAAGAAATCAATTTGATAAATTTTATGTGAGAACAGTTGTAAATACTATATTAATTTCTGTTGGGGCTAACTACAAAAAAAGTCACGGAACTTTGTTTTTATGTATGACAACTGCAGCGAGACTATTGCATGCTCAAAAGTGGAAAGGTTCGACACTACCCACAATGGAGGAATGGTTTGTGAAGATGATGGAGTTTGCAGAGATGGCTAAGTTAACTTCCTTGATCAGAGAAAAGACAATATCTGCATTTATGGCTGACTGGAAAGCCTTCATAGACTTTTTGCATGAAATGGAAAAAAAAATACACTTATGACTTGTGGTTTTAATGGTTAACAACAACAAAAAAGGATAACAGAAAAAACTGAACTTTTTTTGTAACCATAGAGTAATTTTGTAATCATACTTATATTTGCCACAGAGAAAATTGGAAGTTTCTTCTTTCAATTTCTTTTTATTCTTTCTCACTGCTCCTCCCTCCCTCCTTCCCTTCCTCCCTTCCATTTTGTATTACTTTGTGTTAGTTTTTATGTTCTTTTTAAAACTTTTAATAAAATGTATTAAAAAAACTATATTAATTTCTAGATATTGTATATAAAAGCCTCATAGAAATACTAAAATTACTAGTTCTATAGCACTAGTAATAGCAGATGGAGGAGGAGAAGGAAGAAGAAGATACACTGTGGTAATTATGGCAAACCGGCATAATTTTAATGAACAGTTTCTAACCATAGAACACACAGTCTTTGGTCCACTGGTTCAGGCACACAATTTAATTGACTTTCTTGAGCAGAAAATGCCATATGTTCCCTGTTAAGTAGCCTGTTTACTAAATAGAGTAATAATAGAATTAAGTAACCTGAATTAAGTGTACGCCTCATAGAGTTGGTTGAGATTGAAGTAGCAAAAAACCTAAGATGAAAAGAATCTGTTTCATAGAATGATCTATCAGAATTCTAAGAGTACGCTCTGAATTTCTGAATTAACTGTGTCGTGAAAGAAGAGAAGACTTCCAGAAATATGCTAATGCATATCTAAGATGTTTCTTAACTGCTTGGTTACATGTGCCTAGTCAACATCTAGTTTCAAAGTTTCTTGAAGATCTTTTTGAGGCCTGAATACATTCAATCCACAGTAGCTGAAACACCAGGCTAGTTAGGTAACCTTTTTTTAACCATGATATCTTAGATAATTTTATGGGAAGTATCTAAAATTTCATGGGATGTGATATTTTTGCCAAGCCCACCATTCTCCCAAGATTCTTTTTATCACCCAACTTATCTTCTGTTATTTTTCCAGGCTGATAGGCTGGAAAAGCACTGCAGCCACCACAGGGAGACTATCAGCAAGAAGCCCAGCAGCATCCTTATAAACAAAGATGGCCCTAAAGGCTGGCTCTTAAACTTTATTTATTTTGTATTTTTAATTAAAAGCCAAGAACTGAATGCTTAAAAGGAAATAAATGATGTAGCTAAATGCTGAATGAAGTATGCCCTAGACAGTTTAGGAGCAAGCTGAGATTGCTCTGAAGCTTGGAAATTCTTAGTCTCATCTTGAAAATGATTGGTTTCTTTTCAGCCATGATCTAGCACATTGCTCAGGTGAATAAAAAATAAGACTGCATGATAATCAAGAAATATCCTTAAAAAAAAAAAAAAGCCCAAGGCAAGTCATTTAGGGGGAGAGGTTCATTTTTGTTAAGAGGCTGTTGCTAATGAGTTATTCCAACTTTTTAAAATTAATAAAACTATTTTATAAAGTTTAACTATTTTACAAAGTTTGGGAAACTCATTGAGATTGCATTTCATGATAAATAACTTATTATGCTTCATAGAATCTATGTAAAAGTTAAATCAGTCTCTATTTCTGCCAGGTTGTTTTTAAATGTGACTTGCCTGGTATCTTTTTCCAGTTTTGGGGGGATGGGCTCAATCTCATAGAAGAATTAATTGTAAGAAGATTTCAAAACAGTATTGAGATTTGGAATGTCCAAAGTTATAAGACATAGACCTATTTCTGTTTTAATAACCATACAGGTTTTACAGATGCTTTCAGTTACATGATGGAAAGAGATGTACACAACCATAGGCAAAATATACAGAATCCAAAGCTTGAAGAATGATTTCTAGTTTGCTAACAGGGGGACCCAATTCATTGGGTTTATGGACCTTTGCCTTTCATGTGAGTACCAAAAGCTTTTCTTCTAACAAATTATTACAGGCAGGCCAGTTGGGAGGAAAAGCTCTATTCCTCACTGCTTGCAGGTTTAGAAAAAACACACTCCTTGTATTTCCTAAAACTATAGCTTAAAATATCAGAAAACATAGAGCTCTGGTCTAGGGTTCACTTGTTATGTGCATTTCATTTTTGCCAGGTCTTTCTTTCTTTGTTTCTAAAATATTTATAGACTGTCTTAAAGAGCAGAAACATCTTCAAAAACACTGCAACAATATAACTATATATAATGAAAACCATTTAACAATAAAATAATGTATGTTAATAAAATTAAAGCAAATAAACATGTTATCTGCAGTTAAAACTTCCTTCCAGAATACTAAAATCAAACTCAATTAATATTTCAGCTAAAATACAGATCAAATTAGTAAAGTCAATTCTACAGTAGCTAAAGAGGATACATAGCTTTGAAACAATCAACTGAAAGGCAGCAATAGTGAAATACTTCCATTATTGTTGCCAAAAAATCCTACCTGAGTTGAGCTGGGCTTGAAAATGACTGGGGTTTTCTGAAAAGCTTGCTATGATGGGGCCCCTTTGCCTTTTTCCAGCAGGAAAATAATGAAGGTAGATTGAGACGCATCTTCAGGGGATTTGGAGTGCCTTGAAGCTGCAGATTTTGACTTCAGTGAGCTACTGGGAAAAGTGAGGGCATGGTATAATTTTACTTAAACCTGTACTATCAAGACGTCATTGATCTGGTCTGAGCTACTGTTGTTCCCAAGGGTTCAGCAACATCTCAAGAGCAGTAACCTCTTGCAAACCATTCAAGACACATCTCTGAGCCAGCTTCACTTGTAAGCCAATGTTCTTTCCTTTATGGGACAATAAAGGATGAAGCAAACCCATGAGTGATGGCTAACATCATGCCCTGGCGAACTGGAAAAAGATTTTTCCTTGAGGAAGTATGGGCCACAAAGGGAAGTCTGCTGGGATGGATTCCCATCCCTGGTATACACACTGCATTAGAGTTTATTAGCTTTCATTTCATTGCATCCATACATACCAAGATAATTGCTCATTTATTTAGTTGGGGTGGTAGTGGAGGTGGCTTTGTTTAGTTTTTTAATTTGTTTTGTTACATCAGGATGTACAATTCTGGATCAAGGGTTGCCCTGAGTCCTTCACTGGCATGTCAAGCCTATTTCCAAACAAGTGGTGAATGAGCCAAAATAAAACCTATGTATTATTTTATTACATCTCCATTTACATGAAATTGAAATTAAATATAATTACTGTATACTATAATTACTCTCCAATCATGTATTTAAACATTTTCCCTTTTGTCACATTAGTTATTGCAACTGATGACCTTTGGACGTTTCAGGGGGCTGAAACCAAGAGTTAGGGTTAGGGTGCAGACATCTACATTGCATCATCAATGTCTTTTCCAAAAAGAATATAATAGACTAAACGAGGAAGGAGGGTAAGTTAAAAGCCTCCAAGCATGCTTAAAATGGCATTTCATATGCTTGGGATCCTGAAGTGGAGCTTCACAACACTGTATTTTCCATTTTCCCCAGTCTTTGCACACTACTGAAGATTGGAAGAAAGACTTAGGGACATAAAGAGGAGATGGCAGGAATTATCTGAGATTTGGATGCTGTCAATTCCTTTGTGCACCATTTTATCATGTGTCACAAGGCGGCATTTTATTTACTTCTTTCTCTCTGTCTGTCACCCAATGTAAACCCCATTGCAGATCACGTCTCTTGTACCGGCTATTTCCATGCAAAAAAGTAATCAGTGCGGTAGAATGATTGGCTTAGAACTTCAAAGACTCCAGTTCAAGTCTACCTTCAGCTACGGAAATTTGTTGGGAAGTTTTAAGCCACTCATTCTCTCAAGATCTAACCCACATCAAACAGTATTATAACGCAGAATAAGTGGATGAATAGAATGTAAATGAAATAACTAAATAAATCAATCCATGGGGAAGGGAACGTAACACATTCTTTTTACTTTTGTTCTTGCTGAAGTAAAAAACAGACTAATTTTGACAGGTCCATTTAAATTCTCTCTTTCATCCAACAGAAAGATAAGCATGCAAGAGACTACAATTGCTGGTTTTTAAGGGTCTAAGTAACTGCACTTTCTGAGGTAGACCACTAGGAACAGCATAGAGTAGCTTTTCACTATGGGATCAGCATAGTTCTACAGTCCCTGAGACTGACCAGATTCAGAAGAGCTTCCTGTCCAGCTGAGAGACAAAACTTAAAATCCCTTGTCTTTGAGCCATCCTTCTCAAAGTTAGCTCAAAAACCATAAAGTCCACTTAAACAATAGCTTTTGAAATTTTTACATAGGTGATAATGTCTAGGACTTGGACAGAAAGCAAGAATAATTATTGAAAGGAGAGGGTATCCCATGGACATCCAGATATTTTTGATTTACAACTGGTAGCAGCCCCATTTGGCATGGCCAGTAATGGGGTACACTGGGAGTCGTAGTTCAGTTTGACTTTACTAATTTGCTAATTTATTAAAAGTCTGCAAATTTTAAAACGACATTTAAAACTCATGACAATTTATTTTAGCTTTACAGAAAATGTTATACAATCAGTGAAATTGTGTATCTGTATGCACATACAATATTACTCTTCTTTCATCAAAGCCATTTTAATTTTTCTAAACTTTATAGCACATTTTGTCAAACAGCCACTTCCCCCATATATTTTAGTATACATGGCTGATATATTTCAAAGTTAATACTTTTAGCCTTTGAGAATGGCACTTAAAAGTCTCTGTAGTCCAAGAAGGCAGCTTTCATTCTCTAGCATAAGTCAAAAGATACCTTTGAGATTAATTTATTTCCTGCTGCAGGTTATATACTCAGTACAGAATAGGAGTAATGAAACAAAAGAACAAGCCTTAAAGTCTCCCAGCTCATCATTTTGAAGAGAACGTAGCCCCTTTAATATATTTTCTATTATTGACTTGTCTAATACCTCTGATTAAGTTCTTTCAAAAGTAAAACCTGAAGGTTCATCACCTAGCTTATTGACTATATATGAATTTGTCCCTCACTGCTTGTGGCTTTCCTGATTCCGACTGACCTCTAGAAAAGCTACATCACTCGATGTTTTATATTCTATCCTGTATGCCAACTTAATCTTTCATGTGGATTTAGAAGGCACAGTGACTTACCTGAATCATTTTTATAGTGACCCTTTACCCCTTTTACATTTCCTTTATTTCTCCTGTTCTTAGTTCTATTGAGCAAATTTCAGTGGAAAGATCATTGTCCATCCAGAAGGTGTCCTCTGTTTGCCATGATAGTTGTCCTCTGTGAAATTTATTTTCTTCCATGTTACATGTGAACTTTTAAGACCTTTGGAGGTCTCTTGTTTTGTTGATGGAAATCAACAAAACATAATGATACAATCATACTGATGATAATAATAATTGTATTTTAACTGATTTTAATTTATTTGACCCCTTAAGAGAAACCATGCAGTGATTACAGTGCCATTTGGCTATTTTATATCAGAGTTTTCAAAGCCATTTTGTAAAAACCTTGGAACCTCTTGGACTGGAAAAAAAATACAAAAAGGAATTATAAAACTTATTACAGGTTATAGCAACTTCCATTAATAAATAAGAAAAATCCCCTCTCACCCCTGTGGGTAGGTAGTATGTGTCTTCCTCTACCAGAGGCCTGGGAGTTTGAGGGTTCTGCTCAGTATCTTAGCTGTTCCTAGCCCTGCACTCTTCTGGACAGAGAGCTCTGATGTTGTTCCTGGGATCTGTTGGAGCCACTGTCCCAGCTTAGGAGTCATATTCCCAAGTGCTCCTATAACTACCAGGATCACTTTGGCCTGTACTTTCCACACCCTCTCTATTTCCTCCTTCAGGCCCTGGTACTTCTCCAAATTCTCATACTCCTTCTTTCTGATGTTGTTTCCCTGTTGTTCTTGGGCTGAGCCTGACAGTATCCTTTCTTTCTCAGCATCCTTTAATTCAATATTATAAAGTCATATATATCCCCTCTCACCCCTATGGGTGGTATGTGTCTTCCTCAATCTCAGGTCCTCTACCAGAGCCGTGGGGGTTTGAGGGCTCTGTGCAGTATCTCAGCTGTTCCTAGCACTGCACCCTTCTGGACAGAGAGCTCTGATGTTGTTCCTGGGATCTGTTGGAGCCACTCTCCCAGCTTAGGAGTCAGAGCCCCGAGTGCTCCTACCACCACTGGGACCACTTTGGCCTTTACTTTCCACATATATACATGCATACATACATATATATAGTTCTGTGAGTTAGAAAAAAGGTTAGATAAGGAGAGATATGATTAAAGAATACTGAAAAACGAATATTTTAAGAAGTGTCAGGATTATCCATTTAAATTAAATGTAAGACATTCAGAATGGAGAGTCTGTACTTCTTTATACAATGCACAGCTAAGCTATAGAATTGTTATCATAATATGTATTTATTTATAATTTAAATTTCTAGGATTTCTTATTCACCAGCGATGCTGGTGTGATGACCATTAATTTAGATACTGTAGTTTTAGAATTGTGATGTTATAGAGTTGGAAGGGTTTTGTAAGCCAAGTCCAACGTGATGCTTAGTATAGGAATCTAAATTAAAGCTTCTGTGATAGATGGCTTTAGCCTTGGCTTGAATACATCCCCTGAAGGAAAGCCCACTATCTCTCTGGGTAATTGGTTTTACTGTCAAGCTACTCTTGAAAGAGGCACTAGGGACATGTATTGAAGATAAGGCTAAGACTAGTTGCTAATATTATATCTGTATGCCATCGAAATGGGGACTGCATAAGAATACTTGAAGGCCTGAACAAATCAGAAGTATCCATGTTTAAATGGAAAGATTAGTCTACTCTAAAAAATACAAAAGGTTTTTTAGCTAAAACTTAATACTAAAGCCTTAGTTGGTCAGTATCAGTATGCTTGTTTGTAGCCATAGTAACAATGTCACAAATCCAAACCCATCTTTTTACCTCTCTTGATATTTATTTATTCATTCATTCATTCATTCATTCATTCATTCATTCATTCATTCATTCATTCAATTTATTCATCCATCGATTCATTCATTCTATTTTTATCCCTCTGAAATCTCAGGATTCTCAGCAGCTACAGTGTTACAGTAAAAATAACAATGACTTCAAACACAGACAATCCAGAGCACAAAAAATCAAAGTAGGAGAGAAAACAATAAGAACAAGAAGCACAAGAGATTTTACTAAAATCTTGTTTGAAAAAGCTAGTATGTGTGTGTGTGGGGGGGGCAATTTGATCTCAGTGGGAAGTCTGGTTCATGGTGCTGGTGTTGCTACAAAGAAGCAGTGCCTCCTAGATGTGGCTTCTCTGACATTCTGGAAATGTGAGACAATGAGGAGTCCCTCCCTATATAATCTATCAGGCTGGGCCAATCCCTGTTGGAGAAGGCAATCCCGTAGTTATCCAGGTGTCAAAACTTGAAAGGCTTTTTGCCGGCATGTTAAACTGTATTTGGAATTTAACAGATAACCTGTGCAGGGCCCACAATATAAATGTAATATATTCCTACTATTGGGAGCCTGTTAAGACACAGGCTGCTGCACCATTCTCAGTTAACTGTAATTTCTGGATAGTCTTTAAAGGCAGTCCCGTGTAAAGTGCATTCTAGTACTTTATGTGGGTGATGATGAGAGCATGACTTACTATCACTGGGTCCTTCAGCAGCTGGTAAGGAGGCAATTGGCATACCACCTGAAACTGGGCAAAACCTCCTCTTAGCTACAGCCTCCACTCGCTGTTTAAGCAGGACCCATGAATCTGGAATGATTCCCAAATTACAAATCTGTTCCTGGGCAGGTAGTGTCTGTCCAGAAATAATACTGGCACCATAAGAGAGCCCTGATTTATGAGGAGCAACTCCACCTTGCTTAGGTTCAGTATGAAAATGTCCTTTCCCCTCCAGACTGTTACAATCTTCATGGACTGGGATAGAACATTCATTCATTCATTCATTCATTCATTCATTCATTCATTCATTCATTCATTCAATTTGTATGCTGCTCATCTCCCCCAATGGGTGACTCTGGGCAGCTCACAGACATCAACAGCATCTCTTCTCCATCCCAGGATAGTGAAGTATAGTTGTCCCCCAATGTGGAGAATGTAAACAAATCATTGTAAAAAGGGATACCATGAACTGCTACTGCTCTGGCAAAATGTCATTGTCAGATAGTAAGCAGTGATCTTTTAAACCTGTCATAAAGGGTCAAAAATTGGACAGCTGTTCAGGAGGTCCAGTCCTGGGAAAGAATCCAGAGGAAAAAAGAAAAAGAAAAAAGGATTGGAATCAATCATACCCTGGGTAGGATAGAGATTTGGAAAGCAATCTAGACTTTTGAGGGAAAAAAAGATGCTGAAAATCTGCTAGTAAATAAAGAAGAATCCTGATATATGCTTTGCTTCTCAGATTTCAATGTTTTCATTCTTTTCTCCAACAATGTACAGTATGTTAGCTTCCAGCATCTTCAGATCAACCTTGACAGGAAAGGAGCACTCTTTACATCTGAGGCTGGTAAATTACCTAAGGGTGGGTGGCTTGCTTGCTTATTTTATTTTATTTTAATTTATTTATTTATTTATTTATTTATTTATTTATTTATTTATTTGCCACTTCAATCACTGATGTAACTCTAGGCAGTTTGTTATGCATCCATTATCTCTCTCTTGGGACAGCTGCAGCTGCACTTAAGGCTGGCTGGCTGGCAACATCCCAGATTGGCTGTCGTAATTATAGAAGAATGAGAATGAGAATGAGAATAAGAATTATATAGACAATTGCAAAAGGCAACTTTACTTGGAACAGCTTACATCTTGTGATGATACTTTTAACACAATCAAGCACCAACATCTGCCTATCCCAGGTCCTTGGGAAGGACTTGATAGGTAGATAAAAATTGCAAATCAGTCTAAACATCTGGCTGACTGTAACCAACCATAATAATGGCTAAGATTATTGTAAACCACCCAGAGTCGCTCTGCAGTGAGATGGGGGTGACAAATTTGAAATACATACATACATACATACATACATACATACATACATACATACATACAAATAAATAAGAGCAGGAAAATTGAAGAAAGAGACAGAGGGGCTAATTCTGGCTGCAGAAGACCAAGCCTTAAGAACAAATGCATACAAAGCCAGAATTGAGAAGACAGCAACAGACAGCAAATGCCGCCTCTGCAAAGAAGCTGGAGAAACAGTGGACCACCTAGTCAGCTGCTGCAAGAAGATCACACAGACTGAGTACAAACAATGGCATGACAAAATAGCAACAATGGTGCATTGGAATATCTGCAGGAAATGTCATTTGCCTGCAGGCAAGAACTGGTGGGACCACAAAACAGACAAAGTAATAGAAAATGAAGAAGCTAAAGTGCTCTGTGACTTTAGAATTGAAACAGACAAGCACCTGTCACACAACATCCCAGACTTAACTATTGTTGATAAGAAAGACAAAAAAGTCTGGATAGTGGACATTGCAATGCCTGGAGACAGCAAAATAGAAGAGAAAGAACTGGAGGAAATTACAAAATACAAAGAACTGCAAATAGAAATAGAATGATTAAAAAGCAAAGATAATGCCAATAATAATAGGCAGGGCACAATCCCAGAACATCTGGAGCACCACTTGAAGACCATCGGCATTGACAAAATCACTATCAGTCAATTGCAAAAGGCAGCTTTACTTGGAACAGCTTATATCCTGTGATGATACCTTTAACACCATCAAACATCTGTCGTTCCCAGGTCCTTGGGAAGGACTCAATAAGTGGATAAAAATGACAAATCCATTGTAAACATCTGGCTGACTGTGAGACCAACAATGATGATAATATGATGTTACTCTGGGAAACAGGCAATTCATTAAGTGACCAGGCTTGTGGGAAGCCACCTTACTGCACCTGTGCTTAAGGGACTTCGTTGCCTCCTAATGTGTTCCTAGGCAAAATAAAAAGTGCTGGTCATTACCATAAAGTCCTTCTTGGCTTAGATCAAATCTATTTGAAATAATGCTTCTTTCTATTTGAACTTACATTATTGCTTACTATCTGAACTACACGTTAGGTGGCAAAGGTTATCTGGCCACAAGTGCTCATCTTTTGGCAATTCTGTTGCCTCCCAAGCTCTTTGGAAGGTGTTCTTTATTAAAGCAGCATATATTTTTGTACAGGCTCTTACCTTCTGAATTAAAATGTTAATTTTAATTGATTGTTTTAATTGCTGTTTTAAACATTTTTAATATTTTGATTTGAAAATTGATTCTTTTTTAAATTGTAAATTGCTTAGATAGTGTATAGCCAGAAGTAAGCCAAGGTTAAATAAGTTGAGAATATAGTATGTCTTGAAATAGCCAAGAAATAGATCCCAAAATATATCTGGGCAGGACTTCAAGGTGGTAGTTGTGTTCCACTGTTGCTCCCTAGCAGCTGACGTTTAAAGCTTGCTAATATAAACGCTGAAGGTTGCATATATTGGACTGGTCAGTTCTTGGTCTGCATTAGAATCTGTGTCTCCAGTGAGTTTATCAACCTCAGAGGTCAGTAAGACATGGACAATAACTATTACATTGGTAGTGATTCCAAGTCACAATACATCTGCCTCCTCAGTTCATCAGAAATTGTTCAGAGATATCTACAGACAATCACACAGCTTTGTCAGTGGGGCAAACAGAGAGACTTGAGTTGCAATTAATTAGAGCTACTAGGAATATATGTCATTGTTCTCATGTTCTAAGGTGGCTGCCAGTTGAGATTAGCTTAGGATAAGGAGAGGATAAACAAAGAAAGTTCACTGAAAGAGATACAATGCTCAGTAGTCATCCATTTTATACTTTTGCTACTGTTCCTGTAGCAGTCTGGGGAAAGTAATTTGTTGCTGGTGACACAGGTCACAAGACGACCTTGTCTTTGTCATTGTACTGCAGATATGGGGTAGACAAGCCACCAGTGATATCTGAGAAGAATTTCCAAAGATTCTCTGGCATGAAGCATGTCATTGCCCTTCCTCTGCTCATGGTGTCCAGTCTATGCTGGATTTCTAATATCCAGAGCTTATAAATATATCCAGTTCATTCATCTATATGAGGGGTGTAATTTCCACCTCTTCTTTCATGTTTTACATGTACCACTTACACCAGCAAAAAAACAACTCCTTATAATAGTTACTTAATATAAATACAGAGCAGGGAATGGATGTAAAGTCCCAAGATTTCTCTTAACTGTTTTTCTAATGTTTTCTGCTGAGTAGGTAGGCCTCAGACTGTCCCAGTTCAACTCTTTTTGTGTAGGTATTTTGTAAGATGTCAGATGCTGTCCCTTGAAGACATAAAGCCACCACAGAACTGAACCTTATACATAAATGGAATTTCTTCACATATGTGTATTCACAGGTCTATTTGGATCCTGACCTAACAAGCAAATTGTATGATATTTAAAAGCAAGGCAGTATGGAGGTGGGAGCATACTTAATAAATGGGAACAAAAAGTATTTTTCAAAAAAGAATTAATGAATAAGCACATGTTGAAAATAGATATCCTATTTGAACTTGAATTGTCAGTGGCAGATGGTCAGACTTTTAGCGAAAGCTCCAATTTTACTTGAATTCTACTCCTTGTAACCAAAGGTAAAAAGAAAGAAACCACCTTCCATACTTTGAGTAGAATAAGAGAAAGTTGTATTCTGTGTTACAAGCAGAAAACTATGTCTCTAAAGAATGTGTGCATTGCACTCTTTTTGTTGGAAATCCTATCAGAATGACATGATGGTGGAAGTAATTAGGTTCACTGAAGTACCAGAGCACTCTGCTGTTACCCTGCTCAACTCTGAGATTCATGCTGAAGGCAAAATGTTGCTTTAACTCTGTTATCTGGAGAGCTTTCTTTGCACCTACACATTGGACAAGGGATAATTTTCTCATTATTTGTCCTTCACGTTTTGCTTTCAGGTGTAAGAGTATGTCTGTTAGAAAGTTTCTGTCTCTTGTTAGGTTTGCGTTAAGTTTCATTAATAGTAATATTAAGTTTCCATGGAAACTGAGAGACCAACTGGAAGCAAAATGAAGTGATGTCCTTATCTATATTAATCAAGCGGGTGTCCTGCATGGCGACACAAGCACATAGATAATGTGGAAAAGAGCCAAAGAGCCAAAGTATGCTCATACTTACAGAGATGGGGACCCCAAATTGTGTAGACAAATTAGGTTCATCTGGACTAGTGGTACTATATCTATACTGTAAAAACCCAGCAAAGAAACAGAAGAAACCATACAGTAGTCTAGTATGGTTATCTATCTAGTAGTCATCTATTTTTTATCGCTTATATAGGGTACACCCAACCTGGGTAAATTCCGAAATATATATATCACACAGTGCATAGATATGAACTTAGCCAGCCTGAGACCCAAATGATTTAGTGATAGAGTATTTGCCTTGGTATACATAGTATATGGATTTGTTCTGTGCATCAGCATTGCTGTAATTATAACAATCAGCCTTCTTGCTGGGCCTAGAAAAGTTTGCTGTCTTGTATAGTTACAAGAAGAACAAGTAGGCCATTCCCCTATCCAGTGGGAATACAAGTAAAGAGCATAGTGCAAGATGCCAAGTTTGAAGATTAAGGAACCTTTTCCAGAGTCCAAAGGCTGCAAGGATAGTCAAAGTCAAGTCTACAACTCAGCATAGCCCACACAGTACCATTAATCTAGGAGAAAAGAGCACAGACAAGAGTCAGAACAAAGTTCAAGAGTCCAGATGAACAACTCAGAATTTGGAGTACAAAGGAAATCTATAGCTGACATTATGTATACTACCTGATTATTTTGCATCGAAAACTTTTATGCAGAGAAAGCTGAGGATCCTTCAAACTCAGCTAATTGTGTGTGTGTGTGCGCACACGCACACGTGCATGCCTTGGTCAGTGTTGACTCCTGGTGACTACCTGGAGAAGTCCCTGCAGTTTTCTTGGCAATGTTTTTGGAAGTAGATTGCCACTGTCTCCTTCCTAGGGTGGAGAGAGAGTGATGGGCCCAAAGTCACCTTTTTGGCTTTGTGCCTAAGGTAAGACTAGAACTCATGCTCTCCTGGTTTCTAGCCTGGTGTCTTGACCACTATACCAAACTGGCTATCCAGCTAATGTTTAGTCAAACACTGAATAATTTCTCTCTTTCTCTCTCTCTCTTTTCCTGTATTAGATTAGTTGTCCATTTGTTCATCACAATATTTTTACTTTGGGATTTCAGGGGAAAAAAATGCATATAGAATCAGTACTGCAGAAGTTGGAATAGGGTATTGCACAATTTGGTGGAGAAATGCAACTACTACACTGCCAATATTTTCAGGAGGCTTTTCTGGAATTATTGGCCAAATAAAGTTGTACAGGGATTCTCACGAGCAATCCAGAAAGCATAGTGAATGCAAAGCTTTAAATACAAGTTAAAAGGAAGAACAGTGCTTAATCACTTTGTATGTATCCAGCAAGCAAACAGAAAATCTTTTGTTATAGTTAAATAATTCCATTAGACTTCTGTTATTTTTTGTGGGTGGTTGAAAGTGTTCACAAAATATGATCAGAAAAATTGGCCCAGTGTGAATATATTCAGTCTGTCATTTGCTGTGGACAAGATCTAATATAAAACTATTTACTTATGGAAACTTATGGAAACCAAACCCATTCAAAATGCGAATATTCAGCTGGACATATCCATATGACTTCAAAGTGCATTTGTAGTGTATATAATACTGTTGTGCTTTCCTTGGTGGGGGTTTCCAGGCCTAACATAAATGTTTTGTTTTCCACCATACCTTGTGGATAGTGCTATTCTCTCTAGGGGTATACCAATATAAGATTCTATAGGGACTAATTTTACCTGCAAGAAAAGGTACTTCAGAATTGGAATGTGATTGGTTTATGCACTTCAACTTCCTTCTGGGAATCTGTGCATGTTCTCTCCTGTATTTTAGAAAGTATCATCCCTGTATTGCAACTAATTATAGAGCAATATTAAAAATATTGGCCCATCAAATTTAATAAGAGCACATCCAATAAGGAAGACATTGTGGGAGCTGTGACCTTGCTCTGGAAAGAATGGCATTAGATTTTGGTAAAACTAACCTATCAGTGTGCCTTTATTGACTGATTGATTGATTGATTGTTAAACGTATATGCTGCCCATCTCCCCCAATGGGTGACTTTGGGCGGCTCACAATAACAAAAAAGTAAAAAACACCAATCCTTCCAACAATGGCTAAAATCCATAAATAATTAAAATAGAAACATACATTAAAAATCCTAAAAAACCCCTGTAATTTTTAGCCTTAAAACCTTCAAGATGCTGGGGGGGGGGGGGAACCAAACCCATCACCCCACCAGCCATCTCCACAGATGTGAGCCCCCATCCGGCCCCCAGGCCTTCTGGCAGAGCCAGAATTTAACCCCTTTTCTGAAGGCCATGAGGGAGGGGGCACACCAGACCTCGGGAGGCAAGATGTTCCATAGGGTGGGAGCCACAGCAGAAAAGGCCCTCTGTCTAGATCCCACCAATCAAAAGTCCTTGACCGGTGGGGTCTGCAACCTACCCCTTCTGCTGGACCGAGTGGGGCAGGCTGAAATAACTTAATGAAATATGTAAGCTCAGCTCAGCTCCTGGGGACTACATAAATGTGTCCTTGTATTTTTCTTGCCAACAATAGAAGTGGCTTGCCATTGCTTCCTTTGGGCATATTTTTTAACTTCCCAGTTCAGCCTTGAGCTCTGGATTCATTAGGTGCTGCAATGTGTGTGTAAGAGGGTGGGGTTGTTGCAAGGTTTGGCCTTTCTTCATATTAGGAATTTATACTAAAAATGAATACAGCAGAATGCATCTACCCTTCACAATGGCATAGCACAGCAGAAGTAGGAATGCCTCTCCTGCCCACTGTCACCCATCCCAGTGATCCCTGCCCCAAACAGAGTCCCAACTCTATTTTATACCCAGCATTGGAATTACTGTGGAGACAAAGAAAACATGCATCACAATTTATAGTAATACAGGTAAATAAATACACGTCATGTTTTATGGCAGTAAAATGGTACAATCTGCCAAAGTGGATTCTGCCATGGCATGAACGGACAGCCAAAGTCTACTGACCTCTGTTATTGTCAACATATTTCTCAAATATGTACAGAAAGCATACACACACTGGAAATCTTTTAAAAAATGGCCTCACTCCCAGGCCTGGGGGTTAGGGTGGATGCCAAGCAGCAGCAGCAGCAGCAGCAGCAGCAGCAGCAGCAGCAGCAGCAGCATTATTATTATTATTATTATTATTATTATTATTATTATTATTATTTGTTTTGGGTTTTGTTTTGCTTATGAGTTATATTCATTCCTGGACTAGATGTTCAAAAGACAATTCCTATCTATGATTATGATGTTCATTGTTAATTGAGTTCAACTATCATTAATAGATTTAAATAAAGAATAAACCAAGATTTACCAATTCAGCTCTGGGTTGATTTATGAAGAATTCTCAGCAAATATTGGTAATTTAAGGTCAATGCAAGCTTTATCCCAAAGCCTAAGAATTGTCCAAATAATGCCTATACATATACATATACATACATATACATATATATACACACACACACACATATACATATACACATACACATACACACACACACACATATATATATATGGCTTTGAGCAAAGCTGTTTGCTCAAAGCAGTTTGTAAACTAACTGTTGTGAGATTTAACAGTTCGGTGCTGGGGGAAAACCTCTGTGATCATCATCATCATCATCATCATCTTCCCATGGTGCAGACAATATCATAAAAAGCAATTAAGAAAGCCTGGATTGTTGTCATTTATATTTGAGAAGGTGAATATTACTGCCTCAAAGCAGGAGTTTATGCTTGTTTAGAAACAGCTCTCAGTTTACTGGGAGAAGGGGACTTGAAGAAGCAAAAAAAAAAAAAAACCTCTTGATTTCAACCCTGTAAGTTAGCCTATTGTTGTACTGTATTGTCCATTGTTGTAAAGAAACTTTAGTTCAGTACATTAAGGGTGACTAACTCTGGATTTTTGTTGCTTTCAAATCCCATAGGATACATCTCAAGATACATACCACACAACCCAAAGTGATTCTGAAACATGTTTTGCATTTAATATAAGAAATGCCATAAATTTCTTCAGAGTCATCAGAAATTGAGTTTGATCTGAAGACTTTATAGGATAGCCTTGTGCTATTAGACAGTAAAAGAAAATTAGAACAAAATGGAATGGAAAAGAATTTACCCCTTTTTATTGTAAGAAAGATAATTTTGACTTGATAATTGGAAAAAAAAAAAGAAAGAAACTGTGAGATCTCTTCTTTCCAACCTAAAATGTGCAGTAGATCTTCATTGCTTGTAAACTATAGGTTAAATGTGAAATACATTGTGATTGAGCTCAGTGGGTCAAGCACTAAACTACTAGGAAGGAAGTAGATGTTGATGCTAAACATACATTGCTACACATAATTTGTCATAGCAGGTGACCACAAATAGCCAGAGTATGACCGAATCATTCCTGGGTTCTTAGCTACTCTACCTGGGATTCTGCTCTATTAATGCCAGATGACTTGTGGCAATCAAATAATTTTTATAGCTGGCTGGATCCTACATTTGGGGGGGGAAAATGCCTCAAGGGCTACAGACCCAGTGGCAATGTTCTTTTCAAAGTTATATATATATGGCATAACTCTCTAGAGCGAATACTGTTCACTGCAACAGACATGATGGTTCTTGTCTCTTTTTGCAACAGCAGTAATGCTAAGTTCTTAAGAGTGTGCTGAAATCTGTCCTTCAATTTTCAAAATGTTCTTTCCACATGAAAGAAATACTGCCATTGACTCAAGTCCATGTTAGAACTTCACTAGGTGAATAGCAACCTGCACGAAGTTAGAACATATTGTAGATAACTATTCAATAAAGTTGATAAAATTCTGGCTCTAATTAAGTGAATGCCAAATGTCTTATCTCTATATGATTGTGCAGATGTAATAATTTTCCAAAATATTGCAACTTAGTAAATGTGAATTGAAGTTATATTGCTATTTGTAAAACTTCAATTCATATTTACTATATTAAGACCTTACTTCCTAAGGTCTTTAATCATTTAACAAATGTTGATGTATTATTTACATTGAAATACCTATGTACCATTTTTAATTTTGCAGTAGTTGAACCAGCCCAGAAAGTTGCAGTGGAACTGGGAAATAAATCTGATACAAATTTTCCAGAAGAAATAATGAAGCTACCTTGAATGTTAGAGATCTGGTTGAACAGAACGATAACTAGTAGAAATTAGCAGCAGAGGAAATAGCATCCTCAGATAGTAAGGTAAATAGATATAGACTGATTATTAACAAGTCATTGTTGATGCTGATCAACCCACATAGATTGTTTTTCTCCATGACAATCTGTCCCTGACCTGGTCTTTCAGTTCTTCTAACAGTCCACTCATTGCCACTGTAACTGAGTCCATCCACCTTGCTGCTGGTCATCATCTTCTTCTCTTTCCTTCCACCTTTCCCAGCATTACAGACCTCTCCAGAGAGCCAGATCTTTGCATAATGTGTCCAAAGTAGGATAATTTGAGCCTGGTCATTTCTGCCTCAGTTGAGGACTCTGGATTGATTTATTCAATGATTCATTTGTTTGTTTTCTCATCTGTCCATGGTATTTTCAAGAGATCCAAGGAAAAGATGGAAGCTTCTGATAGATTACATGGACCCATATGAAAATCAGAATTGGGGACCTCAATACAGAGGGTGTTTGCCCCAAAGAGTAGAGAGGGAAGGAATAAAAATTAGATGAAGTATAAAAAGCTATGGAGTTGTGGGTTCAAGGGACACACAGAGATACACACATGAGGTAGAAAGGAGATGAGTTGAAATTTAACCTAGAGAGCAATAAGTAGGAGAAGGAAAACAGGCAAATTGTTAGTTCAGTAGGAGGCAGCCTGGGGAGATAAAAGAAATAAGGGACAACCCTTTCAAGTTAAAGGAGGGAGGGAGAATGATTACTCATGATTAAGAAGTAAAAGGCTTGTATCCCTGCACCACTGTATGCAGCTGGCATTTCACTCCCTGCAGCTTATAAGGGGACTGTGCTGTTTGGGGGGCTGCAAAAAATTCAGATTAGCTGGCATGCTCAGTCAATGGGAGGGATAGAAAGTTTTACCAGTGATGAGCTCTCAGTGAATTTGGCTATGGGTGGATTTAGCTTACAGTGCCAGAGAATGAGAAGCAGACTGCATTCAGATAGGATAAAGTGGAGGATGACCAGCAGGGATCAAACAACTGTGAAGAAAGTGAGACAGACTGCTACATGAGAATTTTGCAAAGATAGCTATGCTCCTTGGTGAACATCTTTACTAAGGAGGCTTGGTTTGTTATAGGATGTATTATGCTTTTAAAATATACTGTACCTTTAAGGAGACTGCTCAGAATGGCTGTCTCTGAGCAAAGTTGTTATTCGGTTCAACAGTTTACTGTAGTTCAGAGTTATTTCTTGAATACTTGAATACTATTTGAATTTGATCCATGAAGGAAAGATGTCAATTGTTCCTTAGATCCCTCTTGGCAGCAGTCTTATTTAAAGTGACTATGATAAGAGACAATAGGACCCTACTTGGAAATCTCTTGGTGAATCAGCTCCTTGACTAGCTACTGGGTTAAAACAGGAGCTACCCAGAAAAGAATAGACTAAGAAAAAGCTACAAAAATAAAGCATACAGTTAAATCTAATTGAAAGCCACAATCATAAAAACATCAGAGGGGCATAAGAATTTCTCCATGAGAATTATGGTATGTATAAGTGGGCATCTTTGTGACCACTTATACAGGTGTTTCTTCACTTTTGCCACATGTGCATTTTCTGACAGAACCACAGAGACCACTTTCCATGTATGTTCCTGCAATGTTACTCCTCCTCCGCAAATTTGATCCATATTTCCAGAAGGGAGAAGTCAACAATAAAATCTCTACCATGATTACTATTTTTTATATATATAGATTACTGATTATCCACCCAGAAAAACCAGCAAAATTAATGAGGTGGTGGAAGGTGGAGAACTATGTTAGACTGTGGCAGCCAAAAATCAAAAGGTGTCTGGTAGCACCTTTTCAAATGAACATTTTTATTAAAACATATACGTTTTGTGAAGTGTAGCTCACTTCATCAGATGAGTGAAATGATTAAACTGATGTGGGATTTAAATAGGGATAAGGCAGAGAGTGAAAAGAAAAGGTGGTTATGTGATGTAGGTTACACGTGAGACTGATTACAAGTATCTCATCAATTAGCAAATGTAACGTGTTTAAAACCCATTGTGTCTGTTAAAGTTCTTCTGAAATCTTTTCATGCATGTGACTTCAGCAGTCTCTTGCTCTTTGATGCGGGTATCGTTTCATTGTTCTAAAACAGCAACCTTGAAATCTGTAATCAAATGTCCTAGGAGATTAAAATGCTTAACTATTACTTACTGAAGTTTCTCACAAGCATTACTTCACAAGGCATTAAATGATTTCACAAGCAACAGGAAACAACAGAGTGATGCTAACATGGAAAGCAGACCCCACAACAAACCCAGATGCCTACTTTGCCCTCACATTTATACCAACAGCACCAGCACTGGCTCCAACAACTTCACACACAAGATTAAAAGTGCCTTCACACGCTCTTCCTCTAAGGTGCTCTATGCCATCATTTCCAGGAATGCCCCTCTGGATTTAACAAGCCAAGTCCTGCACATAAGAATTTACAGACACAGGTTTGACATCAGGATTCAGAAGAAAGATAAATATGAGAACATTTTATCCTCCCAAACACTTGATTGCGTATTTTGAGATTGCTGTTTTAGAACAATGAAACAGCATCAGTATTGCAAAATGAGACTCTGCTGAACTCACATCAAAGGCTTCAGACTATCTCAGGTCTTCACAAACACAAAGGGTGTTTAACACATTACAGTGGCTAATTGATGAGGGACTTGTAATCTGTCTCACATATAACCTACATCTGCATAACCACCCTTTCTCCCCCCACCACACCTCATCCGTATTTAATTACTACATCAACTTTAATAGCTCCATGTGTCTGAAGTAAAAGCTACAATTGATGAAATCTTATCCCTTTTTCATAAAATCTGCTTGTCTAAAAATCTGCTATCAGACTCCTGATTTTGGGGAAGGAGAGAGAAACCTATTTTTCCTCCCTCTCAGTGATCCTGAACAGTGTCTCTGAAAAGGGAACAAAGCAATGATGCTTGTCTTTCTTAGCAACATTTCCTACAATAAAAAATCCCTGCTGCGAAAGAGGAGGCGGCTTAGGAAGTCAACACCTGATACCATAGCCCCCATTGTTAATTGCAGTGATAAAAGCATTATTGAGCAAGATTTCTAAGGGGAAAAAAAAGGAGATACGACTTCCTCTTTCCCCCAGTGACCCACTGTTATCATGGAAAGGCAAAAAACAGCAACTGAAATGAAACACTCTAGCCTGAACTTTCAAAATCAGGGTATGATAACAGAAATTTGTACCCATTCACAGCTATAAAAAACTACTGTTTCTAGAGGGCATAAATGGAACACTAATATATCTCTATTGGGGGAGATGGGCAGCATACAAATTTAATAATAAACATAAGAATTGGGCATATTTACACTTACCATTTAAGCTGTCGCTGTCCTGGGCTCATGCCAGTCTGACCATAAATTGGCTTAAGAAAATCCTGTCTGGATTCAAATGTTTTGGCAACAACTTGCCAGGTATTTAGCTTGGATTGCAGGCTTCCAATCCTTTCACTGGGCAGTTCCCTTGCTGTTGTGTCCTCCTTCCTTTCTGTTCCAGCAGAGCAATGGTAAATTGTAGTCCTCCCTCTGGGTGAGTTTTCCTGGATTTACATACTAGTTTGTGGGCTTTGACTATCCGGGAACACCTTGTTTTTCAGGTGACTGGAATTACAGTAAAGCCCTTGGACATTTAAAAAAAAAAAAAAAAACCTGCTTTGAAGCCTTCTCTATGCTAAGGGAAGATCATAACCATCATGCTATTTTAGCAGTGGTGACAATGGGAGGTACAGAAAATCAGACTGCCTGATAAAAATTGGCTCAGGTGGAAGGGAAGTCCTTCTTTTGAAAAATAGCTAATGAACTACATACAACCCACTGAAGTGTTCTAGCTCAAACAAATAGGAACCCCTGAGGTGACATCACAGGAAAAAATATAGTTTAGAAGTGATCGAGACTGTAACCCAAGATCATTTTGAAAGTGAATGTGGGATTAGTAAAGGCAATGTGATCCATTTCTGCCCATCAAAAATGTTTGCCTGACCATTTGGGCAAGAGGACAACCAGATAGTACAGACAAGCCCATTATCTACTCTGTTGGCTTTGCGCACAACAGATTTAACCAAAAGGAAAAGAAAAAAATTAACAGAAGGACATTTCAAATTTCTTTTCTTTGAAGCATGACATCTCTTTCTGATGTCCCTCTACGGCAGTCATCTATAAAGGCATGAGCTTGGTAAATACAGTGTCTTCAAGATATCGCGTTGAAAAGTCTGACAGCTGACTCAATCCTTTGCCATTCTCAGGCTGTTCTGGTTCACTGAATGAATCTATGGAGAAAGAGCTATTGAAGCAGAGGTCAGTCTGGTGCTGTCATTATTTTTACTGCATGTTTCACCACCGTAGTTGTGGAGTATGAAATTCTTCCTGAGACTGGCAGAAGCTATGTATGTAAATAATGTTTTGTACTTTTCCAGGTAGGTCAGGTGACAATACAGTAAGTAGCATGGGATGATCACCAAAAAACTCAAATTCTTTAGCTTTAAAATTGTCTGGTATGAAGTTTCATCAGATGTCACAGAAGAAAAGAATAACATGAAGCAAAACAGGGAGATGTGGGCAAAGAATAAAATAAACAAGGGCTTCATGGAAATGTCTTTTGAGTTGCTGTATCTTTGGAGCAGAAGGAAGTTCAAAAACACTGAGTCAAACTGGAAATAAGAATAGGCATAATATAACATTACTGAAATTCTGTAATGGCTTCAGCCAGAAATAAAGAGGTAGATAAGACATGACAAATTGGATGAACAAAGACCATAAACTTATTTACACCAAGGAGATCTGCAATAAAACTAGCCATATCAGCCATATCATATTATTGGGCTTAGCTAAGGCATGGTCCTGAGTCAAAAGACAGCTTCTCAAGTTCCATGACCTAAATCTGTAGCCTACAAAGTCCTGAAAGTCAGTCAAAAGTCTCTCTTTGCCTTCTTGGTGCTTCAGAAACAGTTCACAGATGACTTATGCCCATGCTCCCTATTCACATTGCCCCACCCTGTTGTGACCAACCTAACTAAATTAGGTAGGAAAAAAGCCACCCCTTTAGGCAATAACCACTGAGTGTTGCTGGGAGTTGGGTGGCATATCAATATAATAAATTATTGTTGGGGAAGGCTACAAAACTGTACATGTCTTACCTTACCTAGATGCCAGATGACTCCAGAAATTGCTTCTAAGTTCATTCTTCCTCTTCTAATGTCTGAGGATACTGAAAGATGATACTAGGTTTAGAAGTTCTGCTTACTTACATTTCCCTTCCTTTTTCAGATGTCTCTCTTCACTTTCTGTTCATCAGTAGCCATTATTCTTCTTTCATTCCTCTGCTAATACTTTTGGTGATGAATTAGGTCTTTATTTCTTGACGAACAATTCATTTTTAAAAATAAATCCCCAAAATTCATTCTGTGCAAGCTCAACCATCAACAGTAGCAATATCAGCCTTTGTGAAATCAGTGTAAGCCTGATATCAGCCGCCCTGGGTGTGGGGGGGAGTAGAGGGACACACACAATGGCCTTCCACATGGATGGACAATATGACTCCATGTTATCAGGAGATTAACTCTGTGGACAATTTAAGCTTTACTGTACTTTTATAATACACTAGGGTGACCCATAACCTCAAGGTTTGAGGCCACTTCTTTTCAAGTCCTTAAGTAAATGAGGTGATTCATTCCCCCTTTAATTTTATTTAAATCCGTTTCCCAATATTTATCTATTTATTATGACTGCAACATTCATAAATGTGACTGCGGAGGCTAACATCAGGTTAAATAGTCCCAAAACACCAAGAAAACAGAGGCAAACATAGTGCATATGAGGTCAATCTCTTTCAAAACAAATAATAAGCTCACCTAGTACCCTGGCCCAGTGCCTGATCAATAGCTGCTGCAATATCAATCCCATTGCTTCAGCTTTGACAGCTGTGGCATCTCGCTGTGGTTCATGCTTTGAAACAGGTGAGGACAATCTAGTTCTCAAATTTTAAAATGGTCTTCACTGAAATCAAAGACCAGCTGCAATGCTTACTGAGTCAATGACTATCAAGCTGGAACTGCCAAGACCAATTGCATCAGTAAGCTGAGTTGAATTATGGAGGATGGCCAAAGTGCATACTTATAGAATGACAACCTCAGGCAGTATTGGCAGTGGCCTTTCCGTTGTTGTATCTTTCATTCCAAATCAATGAAGCCAGTGATATAGGCAGCTAGCCAGTCTCATTTCTTCCACCTCAGTCTCTCTTTCAAAATGCAATTTTCTTTTCTTTTCTTTTCTTTTTTTGTTGGCCCACAGCATGAGTTAGATATGAACGGCAGTTTAGAACAGGTATTTGTACATTGCTTCACAAATAGTTAACTTCTGCCACTTTCACTGCCTTCCAGGCACTGTCTTTTCTTGAAGGACAATTCTTCTTGAGGTTCTTCTCTGTTTAAGTTCTAATGGGGTCTCTAGGTATCATTGCCTTCTCTATTTCTCTATTCCATTTATTCTGATCTCTTATTTAAATCTCACCATTACACCATTAGTAAGCTTATGGAAAAACAAAGTGTTTAACAAAACAAAGCCATTAAAGTGGCTACCGTAAAATGTAGAATAACCCTGAAAGGGAATTAAACAGCTTTAAGGAAATAAGGCTATTTAGGCTATTGTTCATGACAGCTAAAACCTATTGGGGAAATATCCCAATGAAACAACCAACAAACTGGGGAGAGTTAACATGTGCATCTCTATTCCATTAAAAAAAAACAACAACAACAAATGGCACTTCCACAGGAAGGAAAGAGGCAGAAACAAGAACAGAATATATTATGTTTCCAGTATACATATTATTTAACTAATTTTCATGTAATTAATAAAGAATAGCTAAGCAAGGTTACACAATAAAGATGCTACATTTGTTCTTTGAAAGGATTCCTTACAGCTGCATACTGCATACATGTTTTTATCTTCAGAGCTAGTACGAACTGGTTTTTACCAGCTGGAGACTCTGGTGGCCATGCCTAGGCATTGGGTCATCTAGAGTTTAGTTCAGAATATGTCTTCAAGGTCAACTAGTTATTTCCTGCTACTATCTATATATTTTACTTTCTTCAGATTTTTCCCTTTGTTACCCAAGTTCCCTCAACAGTATTATTTCTGCTATTAGAAGTAATGTGCCACCTAATATAAAAAGGTGAAGAATAGGGTGCTATTGCGGACTTCTTATTGGCCTCTGATTGGCTGTTACAGGAACAGAATATTGGACTAGATAGGTCTTTGGCTGGATCCAGCATGGCTGTGCTAATTGTTACTATGCTAAAAGTTGCAAATAATGCCTTTCAGAAAGGATGATTTGTGGAATAAGACAAGAGAAGTATTTAGAGACATTTCTATCTGGTGAGATCCAAATTATCAGAACTGTGGTGTAACAATATTAGAAGTCTGAAACAACAATAAGCAAGTGACTTTTAGTAGTTAAAGGGCAACCATTACCCAGTGGGCTTACACTTACAAGTTTGCTTACAAAGGCAGACTATAATCTGTGAGCTTAATAAATGGAAGTAGATATACAAATACTTGAAGAACAAAATGAACTCTGAGAATTAAGGAAGTAATGAAATGCAAAAGAAAATAGAATCAGTTTAAAAGACTCATGGAATCTTTCTACCTCCCCAAGTCATATCTGAAAAACAAAGGCACCCTCCATGATAGATTAAGGTCATCATATAATTAACAAAAAGAGAGAGAGAGAGAGACAGAATGGAGGAAAGATGTTGACATCATAAGTTCTGGGGGATATAAGCCAAACCAATGAAAAGAGAAGCTCTTCTTTCCATTTGTCAACTAAGATTAAAAAAAAAAAAAAGGCTTTTACTCTGGCTTTGCATGATCATTATATTTTACTTCTCATCTCTATTCTGTTTATGATTTATAATTCTAAATATACCTTCTTTAAGTGCTTCTTTACATCACTTATAATTGGTGGAAGAAATCCAAGTCACATTAAAAATATCTGGGTTGGAGGGGTAAAGATTAACACTTTCAGTGGGATAGAAGCCCGCCTGCAATCCAAATACTGTCCCTCGAGTTTGTTTTAATACACTATATAGCAGCCTCAGTGTATTCATAATTCCAACAATTAGGGAACTCATAACAAATGTTGAATGTCACAAATGATGCCAGAAACAGAGTTGGCTATGATGCTGTCATTGAGTGCACATGAAAATAAATTAGAGTAAGGGCAAGTGAAAACAAATCCAAAAAAAACCCAAAAACCTTTTTTGAAATTACAACCATGTTTATAAAAGACCTGGAGTAGGTTTAGTCTGGCTTCGTATCTGTTTTCAGTGTTAACCTATCACAGGGTTTCTAATATGGATTATATTAACATATTGTTCTATGCAGCTGAGACATACAGAAAACAAGGCAATTACAAGTTTGTGAATTTTATTGGCTTGTCATAATTCTTTCAACAGAAGCCAAGGCTGAGGTAGCAGCAGGCTGTAGAGAGCCAGAATGACAGCTAGAGAAATCCTAAGGTCCTAGGTAAGTACAGTCACAGAGCAAGAGTTAGAAAATTACAGGAACACCAGGCAGGAAGCAGGAGAGTTGTTTCAACAAGGGAAGGTGTCTGAAAGGCACTTTGATATAGCTAGAGTTCCTAGCTTTGCCTAATTAGAGCAGCTGATGTCCCCTCCTCTTGAGGTGTCATGCCAATCTCCACTGCTTGGCCTTCTTTAGCTGGTGGCATGATTAAAGGTTTGGCACTCTCCCAAGAAAAGGCTGTGACTCTTTGCTATCTGAATCGGCAACTCCCTGAGCTGAGTGTGATTCATCACACACAGCTGGTTGGGAGCCTATAGCTTCCTTTAACTGGAGGCTGAAAGTCCCTGCAGAATCAGAGGTGGCCATAACACACATCTTGGAGTGGGAAATGTATCTCTAATAAATAAAAATGTATCTAATAACTGAATATCATTATATTAAACAGAGACTAGTGTTGCCCAATCATTTCAGGCAAAGAATTTAATTGCTGAATGGACCACATGATATGCAATAGCATTATACACTAGATGATAGGATTTTAATTTCACAGAAGATAAATGTGTATCTTGTGATTCTAATTCTAAGGTGGTCGCCTAAGTACTAGAATGTTTGGATAAAAGCAAATCATTTAAGTTCAGGCCAGATGAGACAGGTAATTAAAAGGACCAGAGTAGGTCCTTTGGACATGAGAAGGAATCTGCCAATCATATCCAGAAGGTGAATCAAGTGGAAAGGTCAGAAACAGTCAGGGAGGGAGAATGTTATTATGAACATTAGACTTGTGAAACATGCAGTAAGGTACAGTTATTTGGAAGAACTAGGAGTTTAAAGGACTGGATCTAGTTTATAAATGCAGGCAGTTTATAAAGATGACAGTATCAATTTATAACTTATACATGTAAATGATCCATCAGAGATCAGCTCCATTAGCAGGACTTTGATTCTAACTCACATTGACAAGAACATGCAATTCAAACAGGCAGCTGTTGAGTCATTAGGTGATCAATATATATCAAGGGCCACTAGCACTATTATTATTCCAGTCAAGGATCTCAGATTCAACTGTTGGACCAGATGCTTCCTCTATGAGTCATAGAAAGGATATTCTCACAGTCCTGGGCAGAGCAAGTTCAGCAGAAGACCTGGGACTTCAATCCTTCTGACTTTTAGCAATTGTAAAAAGGATTATTGTCGCCAGAGTATCTTAATGGACTATTCCCCCCTCCTCCATACAACTGCATGATAAAAATAATGAACTTACTTGTGAATGAACTCTGCCTTTTGCAAATTAACTCTCTGTGGGGAAACTTGACAAGGACAAAAGAACACCTAGTAAGTCTGCTTATTGAGACCTGCCATTTCACAACTGATACAATCTGCACACCTTTGATATAGCCCTTTATGTCCAACCTGCTTTTCATCTATGTTATTCTCATTAACTGTACTTTCACAGTTACAGCTCCTCACAGATAAGCAGGAAGTCTAGAGGCTAGAGATGTGGTCAGCAATCAGAATCTCCAAAGGCAAAGCATGATAGAAAAACATGGAATAAATGTGTCAGAAAGTTCATTCATCTCAATGTGGAGTGACAGAAGAAAAGCTGTGCTCTGGTGGTCGCACAGCTATTGGTGGTTTTGCCTGCTCATGTCACATCATTTCCAGATAGCAGATAATGGTGTGAATTGTAGGGTTGGATGTGGAAGTGGTAGACCTGATTCCTGAAACCAGTAACTTTGTCTTCCTAAAACTTTTTAAAATGTTGAGAGGATTATCTTTTTAGATAACTATTAAGGATGATGCACAGTTGTCCCATGAGGGCAATTTCTGTGTTTCATCTGTGAACATTTTCCTTGGCCCTGTAAATGAGATATTTATTTAAAAACAGAAAGGAACATAATTTCATTATGTAAAAAGGGAGGAACTTCAGTAAAACAGTATAAGCAAGAGTGCTTCATTAAATGAGTGCAAGCTTCCTTCTCCCTTATCCTTTAATGTCTTGCTTCATTTTTTCACTACTATATTGTTTGTGAGCAACATTTCCTATGTTTTAAAATGAATGAGAAGTATTTGTAATTTCTTTAAAAATAAGAGCTCACTGTTGATAAAAACTATATTGGATTATCTTAGCTGGAAGTCCAACAGTCACAAGAGGATTAATGAACTCTTTGCCAGAAGTCAAAATGATGTCCTACTGATACCATCTGGATGTTGGCTGGAATCAACTTTTCTCCTGCTGCCGGGAGCAAGAAGTTCAGCTGGTGATTAGCTTTCTATATAGGAGCCTTTAAAAATGGTGATTAATCAGTAGGATGTATCAACTACTTGTTTTTAATTTCACCATTTGGTTGGATAAGGAACTAAGAATATGAAGAAAGTGGTTTCAATAATAAATGCTTGATTTAAAAAAAAAACCCACCTGTCAAATAATGGAAGGGGGGAGAGGTCATTTAATAAACAATGGCCATACAGTCTCTTTCTTGTTTTTCATAGATTGCCATCCTACATAATTTCATCAATTTAAATCCACAGGCATAGGGTCATTTATGTAATCATTTAGTCTTTTGTTTCCTAAGAAACCACCTCATTAAGTGATGAAACATCGCTGCCTCCTTTCTTAGCCTCTATTATTTGTTCGTAAGCTGCTCCATATAATTTATTAGAATCCTTATATTTTCCCTCAAACTTTACTTTCTTCTTCTTTTCTCACACTCACTGACTTTAGTGTTGAGCAGAACATTTATCAAATGTTTCACTTCTGCAAAGAAAAAAAAGTCATGATTATTTAAACAGAAATTTGAGAGGGAATAGGAACTTCTTGAAATGGGGTCAGCAGTGAGTTATTCAACTGAACTAACTCAAAAGGATTTTATGAATTTAATATATGAGAGTATGACAAGAAACATTGGATTGTCTAGTTCTTTAGTTGGCTTTTTGCTGAAGCTGAAAATGAAAGCGTGAATATGTCCATGTATGTGGAATATCACTGAAATCAGCTGAAGAACGGTAATTTTATATCATTATCTCACTTTGCTGTTATTGAACTAAAGAAATAAAAACAGTACAGGAGGAACAGAACAAGCTGGGTTTTTACTGAAGCAGATCATTGGTCCGCCTAATCCAACACTGTCTACATAGATTGGCAGAAGCTCTCCAAGAGGAATATCTCTTGTACCACCTGGAGATACCAATTGGAGATATTCTGCATGCAAAGTATGAGTTCTACCACTGAATGATAGTCCTTCTGAAATACTGGTATGAATATTCAGAAGATGTGATTTTCCATTTGAAATCCCAGAAATAAGTCCTGATGGGTGCAATGGGGCTGGAAACTTACTATAGTAGTGTGTGTGTGTGTGTGTGTGTGCCTTTGCATGTGTGTGACTGCATGTATGCTAGGATCAGTATGCTTGGACTGCATGTATACTTGGATTTTTCCATCCAAGCAGCTGATCAATGGATTTTCATTGATCTTTCCAGATTACACATCTGTGATCCCAGCAGCTACACAGTGTGTTGACTCAGTAGAATCAATTGTAGTTCTAATTTATTTAATTATGGTCAGCTCCACTGAATCCATCATGACTTAATTCTGAGATCTCATTTTTTGCCTGCAGAATTGGGGTGAAATCAATAGTGGAAGAGCATAATTTTCATACCCAGCTTGTGAATTATCAGAGGCTTCTGACTGGCTACTGTTTGATTGTCGGAGCAGAAGACCTCAATTTGATCAAAGTCCACCTGAAGCATTGGCTTTCCTAAAATAAATAAATCAGCAAATAAATCAGCAATGACACCCCCCCCCCCAAATTAACACAAGGAATTAAACTCATAGTTTGCACATGGAGGAAAATTAGATAGGACCATACATACAAAGTAACTCAGATATTTTGGTGCATAAACAGAATACATGATAATATGTGGTGCTCTGTTGGATAAGACTTAGATGGCTGAAAAACCTAGAGCAGGTAGTGGAAAACCTTCATTCCAGCATAAATTCACCTCAGCTGCTGCCCTTGAATCAGATTGTAATGATTGGAATGTAATATGTCCTAAAATTGTACTAGTTGGTCTAAGGGCTATCTTTTAGTATTCTACACTTCCCTTCCACCCAGTTACCTTCTTTCAAATATGTTCTAGAAAGCACAGTTATTGTCACATACTTTGCAAATGCTCCTTAGATAATGAGGTGACTCCCCTAAACTGCCTTTCTCCAAGTATTAATTCTTTATGCATAAAAGCAAAATAGAATGTTCTTTGGTTTGGTCATATATGAATCTGACATAGACCAAAGTTATCCTAAACTATCTTGTCCAACACCAGTTTCTCATGGTAGCCAGCCAAAAGCCTGTAGGAAGCTGACTTCACCAAGAGTTCTTCCTAAATTTGGCCTGAAGTAATATTCCAAATTAATTTGAGAATTTTGCTTCAAGTGACACATCTGGAGAAGTTTCAGGTACTATCATTCCTGGCAATTCCTCTTCAAACGTTTTGAGGAGTTCTAATTCTTTTTATTAGTTACAATTATTTAGATTACTGTATATTTCAGATTGTTAGCACCTGTGGCAGAAGGGTAGGATAGGCCTCAAAACAACAAACAAATAAGCATGACACCAGATAGATGGCTGTTGAATCCTAATCTATATAAGATAACACAGATTCAAGCAAAGGTTAGGTAGCCATCTGTCACCGAGTGGTGTCTAGGACTTCCGGGGAAGGTACATCAAGCTGAAGATGGCTCTGTGAAAGTGAAGCCAATGACTGTGGCAAAGACCAAGGAACCAGTGAGTCGACCAGTTCCTTGGAACCTGTCCAGATAAGGAGGGGATGGGGAATCACCCACATGTGCTCCAGATGGCTGCCTCTTGTGAGGAGACCTCAGGACAGTGGTTTTCTGTGGGTCTGAGCAGTGGGAGATGAAATTAGCCATCCTGCTCACAACTGTGGTAGAGACATATAAAGGACACTAAGTTTGCAAACTTCACTTTCTAATCACTTTCAGTAATTTCTCATTAACTACTTCTAAGCTACTAGAGACCTTTGGAAAGACAAATTTGAAAGTGCTGGGTGAGTCTGCCTTCAATCTAGAATGAAAGAACATTTTAATCATAAGCTCAAGAATTTAAAGAATCTGAAATAAACAGGAAAAAGGTAAATAAGATTTTGATTTTAGGAAGTTATAAATGGGCTAAGGGTCCAGATAAAATTAGAACATGGAATTAATTATAAAATACAAACAGCTTCTCCTGGGAAATATATCCTGTTTTGGTGTTTATAAGGCACAACATAAATAATTTATTGATTTCAAAAACTAGTAATTAAAGGGGACTAAAGATTTTAGGTAGAGGAAAGATATATAGGCCTGTAAGATGATGCAAAACATGACAGTAAAAATACTGAAGGAGACTTTTAAAGAATGGAATCAGAAAATAGTAGCCACAGTATCAGCAATGTCAGTAATGATGTCTGCTTCTATGGATAGACTAAGTCCACAATATGTTATTGAAGAATTGTCAGATGTAGAACAAATTTTATCTGATGAGATAGAGATGGTATGGAAAGTGGATTTACAACTGACAGGCCAAGAGAATTATTTAGAGAAGGATGTTTCACTGGATCTACAAAACACATTGGCTGAGATTTTAAAATTTAAAAGGGAAATACAAATGACAAATGAAGAGAGTGACCTGGATTTTTTTTTTCCCTACTGGATTTACAAAAGAGGCTTGTTAAAGCCTTGAAGAACTCTGAATGAGAGAAATAAAATCCTACAACAATATTTGAATGAATTTAAGATTAAGCCTGTTAGAAGTTAAAGGAAGAAATATAAAGTTGGTTTATTTGATCAAGCTTAAAACAAGATATGTTGTTACTTCTGGCTACTCTGTATGGACTTTCTGCTGACACCAGGACTGAAAAGATGATGTTTTATGGATTTGTTTATAGATAAGAGATGGGATATAGGATGAAGAAATAAATGTTTGTAACTTTAGAGAGGGTGAAGATTTTTGTTTATACTTGTGATTAAGGTTGGAAGTCACTTCTTTGTATAGTTCTTTTCTCTTTCTTTGTTGTGTTCTTACTTTCTTCTTTCTTCTCTTTTTCTGTTTTACTTCTCTCCTTATTTTTGTTACCTTTCCCAGCTCTCTGACTTCTCTTCCTGAATGAACAGGATGGAGCTAATAAACCTTACTGAACACATTCCACAGTTTACCTGAGCACTATGACAACAGCTATTGTGATCACCCACGGAATTTGTCTAAGTACATTTATACATATAGTAGAATTTTTAAAAATTGGTCCTTTTCCTAACCACCAAACTTCCCCATCCTTCAGTGAAGTCTGTCTAGTTTATGGGAAGGTACCCCCTCCATCATAGTGCTGTGTGAAAGCTTCTTAAGTGCCTTGAAAGGGGTGAGATTTCAGGACAATGAACAATTATAAACATGTTTCTTTGAGATAAGTTGTAATGAAACTAATGAAACAAAAGAGAGCGGGTAATGATTCTTGAAAGTGTCAGTGATAAAGAGCTGTAAGTAATTAGCAATCTCCCATTCTAATAGTTTGCCTATTACAGTTCAAGTTTTTCTTTCTTGTATTTGCCTTTTTAATTATTGTTACAGATCTGAGGCCCTCACCTCACAGAGACAGTTGAAATGTTATTGCAGCTAATGACATTGACATAGATTGTTTCTGTCAGATGGAAAAAGGTAGGATGCATAAACTGTGAAATGCATAGAGTCCTGCTCCCTCCGGAGGGCACTAACAAATGAAGAAGAAAATTGAAAACATAAAGGTGTGGAAGAAAAGAAAGATCCCTGTTGTTTATCATCATGCAGTGCAGATATGCAAATAGAACCAAGTACTGAAAAAAGTAGATATATAACTTCATAATTTAGTTTATATTGCTGAAAGGAAAAAGTACGCAGAGTATTTGAAGATTCAACAACTTTTAGGGAAAACAGAAGGAATACGAATAATACTTGGTTTGGTTTTTTTCATGACAGTGACATCCCGAAACAAACAAGGGGGGGAAAAAAAGATCAATGTAAACTGTTAATTGAATTGTGTTATTTGGAATGTCAGTGACTTCTCAGCACCAGTGATGGGCTTTTGGCAAAGAGATGGGGTGATAGCTCCCACTCAATTTCTCTAAAGCTGAAACATTTCAATATGGCTTGAAAAAAGAATTTCAGAAGAGCCTGAGGTCTTTAATTTACACCTATAAACAAAACTATGTTGCCTTTCACTATGCTTTGTTACTGTCCAAAACATGAATTGAGTTAGCTTTGTTCCTTGATACTAATTCAAATTTTCCCATCCATTGTACTTCAAACTCAGCTGCTAAATTCACTTCTTTCATTCTCCAAATCCCATGATGTCTCTCTCACATTGTGCCCTCCTGAACTGGCACAGAATCTTTACCCTACCTTTAGACACTTTATGGCCCTGTTGTGCTGTGTCTTTCTAGTCCTGTGTTGTACTCACATGCACCAGCAGCCCAGTTTTCCAATTGCATCACTAGCAGTCTTCCAAAGTTATTCTACCTTCTATGTCTTACTTCCATACTTGGAACTTACTCCTTAAATCATTCCTTTTAAGTCCTTGCTCTTTTGTGAAGTCACTGTACTGTATTAATCTCTTAATTTTCACTCTCGTCTGAAACATAACAAAAGGGCATCCAGTTATACCTGTTATACCTCATATTCATTCTTTATACTCTTTCCTCTTTCTGCAGTGATGAAGGATTAGAATGTAGACCTTGATCTGCTTTTTTTCCCTTCTTTCCTTTTTTTGCAAGAGTGTGAACAAGAATACTTTGAATGGAATGTTCATTGACTCAATGATTCCCTTATTCATTTGTAGGAAAGGATGTTATCAATAGGAGAAGATAATAGCTCACTGACTTTCCATTTGTAAATGAACTGTAATTGAAGACTGAGTCAATATCTTGGAAAATACAGGTATGCACTATGTTAATCCAAGCTTACATCTATTTAGGCACTCATCTGATGACACATAGGGCTAACATTTTGTAAGGGATACTTAGCCTTTGAATGGAATAATCAAATCAATCTTATTATATTCATAGACCAGCATAAGGGGGTGGGGCACAACCATTAAAAGAAGCATAAACATATAAAATATACAGTATAAGCTAGTAGGTACAAAAGATATATAAGCTATATCTTTTATATAGTATAAAAATATTAAAAAATGAGAATCTGAAAAGGAGAGGTAGAAATATTAGAACATAAAAAGTGAGTATGTGGAAGACTATAAAAAGTTACAAAGCATCCTAATATGACAAAGTAGGTACACACTGAATCTAGTTTATCATGTTGAGCCCCAAGAACAAGCCAGAAGTCATTATCCATTGTGCATTGGGTGTTGCAGCAGGGTTAGCATCTGAAAGCAACAGGATGATGTAAAACTGTCCTGTGCACCCTGAATATTTATAAAGTAGTGGTAGGATGACAGCAGTGCAAATATTTTTGTACCACAAGCACTGGAGGAGGACATGTTCTGCTATTTCTGAGTATCCAGAGTCACAAGGTCATTGCCACTTGAGCAAATTTCACTCTTAACAGGGGAAGGCCAGGACCAAAAATTAATGTATTAAGGAAGACACTATGATTTCTCTACAGGTATTTATTAATTTGTACTTTGTCTAACATTAAAAATTGTAATTCAATAGCCACTTTCAAAGGGGTTCTGGGAGGCACCCCCAAGTCTTTGAGTCCAGAGGGCAGGGGAAATTGAGTATTTGGCCACATGGCTATAATGTAAATATATTATTAAATATTCTTCCTATGTGAACAATTGCGGTTCTTTAGTTTGTAAATAGAAACAGAATCTGTGCCCAAAGCAAATTTATATTATATAATCTCGTACTGAGAAGCTGTAAAAATTTGTCAAGAATTCAAGCTCCAAGTAACAGTTTTATTACACTGTTGCCTGAGGGACTTAATAAATATCATGCAAACTCATTCTTTTACAAAGCCTTTCTTTTTCATTTGATTTTATTTCTCGGAAAGTCAAATGTGCAAGCTTCTACTGCAAAAGATGTGGTGAAGAAGATATTAAAGTTGGCTTTTTATTGCTATTAGATTACAGTTTGGGAGATGAAGTTGCATCTTTCCAAAATATTTCACATTAGCAACCAGGATGATGTATGCAGAGTTATTTCTAAACTGTTAATGTCTCATTGGTCAGCTGGCAGGAAAGACAGTGAATTCTTCCCTCACTTTCACACAGCCACATTATGGCATTTTTGTATTTCAGTGGGCTTTCTGCCTAGTCTATCTCTTAAAATGGCTAGTCATTCTCTCTTAGCTGAGTTTACCTCACAAGATTGTTGCTGTGGAGAAAAATAGAAGGAAGGTGTTCTGTGCCTGCTGCCCTGAGCTCCAGAATGAAAGGCAGAATATGAATGCATGAAGAGAGCTCTTGTGAATGGACTTGTGCTCGCTTTTTTAATCTACAATGTCCCTCTTTCCTGAATCAGGGCTATGCATGAGAAAGTGAGGTGATGACTGGTAGCACTGCTGTTTTTCAGAGTTTGTATCATTTGGGAACACTTTCCACATTGACTTTTGAACACTGGAAAAGATCTGGGATATGCACTAAACTGCACACTTCATCCATGCATATCACCACCAGTGTGAACTGAGAATGCAACTTTGGATATAGCTAGCATTCCTCTCTAGCTGCATTTTGTAGAGGAAGATTGGTAGCATCAGGATGGGATGACAAGAAGATTTGTCACATACAGTATTTCTTTTTCAGTGACACTCTGCAAACCAGTGTGAAAGAAGTCATGCACACGATATGCTACTATCCACAGTTCTTAGCTGAAAAGCACAGAATATAACCAGGAAAGATGTATATCAAGTGTACATATTGAGGAAAATGATGTATAAACACCACCCGATCCATATACTGTACTACATTAAGAGAAACTGTAAAAGCAATGGGAAATCTATGTGTAGCAACGTTTTTTTTTTTTTTTAATGAAAACATAAAAAGGTTTGAAGCCATAAATATAAGTGATAGGGATCTGTTTTAGACACCTTCACACATCTGTAGTAAAAGGCAAGTTGCCTTTTAAGAACTTGTACTTTTCGTTGCTGTTTACAACAAGAGTTGTAAAAGTTTACAAATTTCTATACATATTTTTCAAACAATATACGCTGTTTTGTTGCTTTTTTATTGCTTTTAAAATTTAAATAAAAAGCTCAACCTGGGCACACAGTAAAACATTAGGGCTTACAATCCAAAAGACATGATGCAAGAGGGATAAAAATGGAAAATGGGTATGGAAGAGGAAAGTAAAGAGAGTCAAACACCAATCCTTAAAGTGGCATAATTCTTCTTTGAGTTATCAGCTGTAATGCATCTGAGTATAGAGTCACTCATTCCTAGGATCCAATTTATAGGTTTGCTCACTGCTTTCCGTAATTCAGCAACTGCTAGATATTCCCAATGCATATGCTCTGAAGTGGCTGTATGTTCCCCTCACTCCTATCAAACGTCAGTGGGATTTTGGCTTTTACAGTGGTTAAAGCCTCTAGTTACGAACTTAATCCGTTCCGTGACTGTGGTTGCAACTCGAGTTGGTCTCAAGTCGAGGCAAATTTCCCCATAAGGTTCAATGTAAATACGGCTAATCCGCCCTCCAAATTTGGTCGCACCCGAGGGTAAATTTCCCCCATAAGGTTCAATGTAAATACGGCTAAACAGTTCTGAAAGATATGCATTTTATTTTTAAACCTCAAAAATCTTCCAAACACCACAAAACACACCACAAGTCTCACCGAACGTCTCCTTGCTATTTCGATCTCGCCCACAGGAAGTTGCGACTGCGTGGCAGCAGGGAAAATGGCCGCGGATCCGGTTCGTAAGTAGTGGCAAGTTCATAAGTAGAGGTAAATTTTTGGGGCTGGAGCTGGTCGTATCTCGAAAATTTCATAAGTAGGGACGTTCGTAAGTAGAGGTACCACTGTATTTAAATATCCACAAGAGGCCCCAACTTTCTATGAAGAACTTTCTGCTGAGTCAATCTTAGATTTAAATCCATAGTGGAACATTTAATACTTGCCAATACACCTTTCTTTTGTGCTGTGTATAGAAGAATGCTTCAATATTTTATTCTATATTCCTTAACTGTATCAGTTCTCCAGCATGTTTTCCTTCTTCTTTCAATTACACGTAAATAACTTTAAATTAACTAGGGATGGAAAGACAGTTCCTTCAATGCTTTACGTGCACATGAGATTCGTGGTGTCACTTGAGGGTTGGCAGTTTATAAAATTTCCTACATGAAGGCTGAAAAAAATCAAAACATAAAAAGTTGCCAATGGGCAGGAAGCATTCAATACTTGAGGTTAGTTTTTCTTATTCAAAATATCAGTGCAAACTTGCAATTTAATATTTCTTTGGCATAAGAGAAACAGATAAACCCTTTCTCCCTCCTGCACTACCTATTCTGAAGGAAAAATTGAGAGGATTTGTGGTCCCGTTTTCTATCAATATACCTATTGTTATGTGCAATGCCACATGGACTACCATCCAACAGAATATGTGAAGTGAACCTATATCCATAGCAATATATAAATAGAGGTGCTTCACACTCCAGCCAAAGTCACCCTTTGGGCCAGATGGGTGGCATATAAATTGAATGAATGAATGAATGAATGAATGAATGAATGAATGAATGAATGAATGAATAAAATAAAGGGTTATATATAGGGCTAGTTTACATAATCCCAATACCATGCTTTAAGCATTTCTTCCATGAACAGAGAAAATAATCCATATCACCATAAAGGGATTAAAGAACCTGGAAAAATCATCAAAATGTAAATATCAGTGAAGGATCATTTCAACTCAGACCAAAATCAGTGTATGCACAATTATGTGATCTCATGGATGCAGAAACTGACCATCTGTCTCCACAGTTTCAAAGCAATGGTCAAATAGTTCTTACAAGAGAACTATTTCATCAATCCACTGTAATGAATCATGGGTTCTGTTGATCAGTATATGTATGTTTGTAAATAACACATTTTTGCATGTTTTTGTTTCCTTTTTTCAATTGTTTTTCCTTATCTTATTAAAAAAATAATCCACCAAAGCAGCATTTGTAACAAACCTCAATGGCATCAAAATGTCCAATTATATAATGATTTCATGATGTCTGACTCAAGTATGTAAGTCAAATTATTTAAGTGATGTCATCACACACATATCATTATTTGTTTTTATCATTTTTAGCCACTCAGAGTTATATGCCACAAGATGGGTTCCCATATAAATATTTTAAATAAATAGATAGATAGATAGATAGATAGATAGATAGATAGATAGATAGATAGATAGTCTCCCTTGTTCTCATGTAGAATAATGTTTCCCAACAGAATAATGGTGATTAAAGAAACAAAAGGGCCAATTTTAATGATAATTAATTCCTTGCACTTTCTTTTAGCTCATGGATAGGATATACAGTATCTGAGGAGACAGCTTGTTCTCAAAAGAAATAGTGTCTGTACATTGGGTGCACATTTTTTAGGTCATCCCTATCAAGTGACTGAAAATGGAACATCTCTGTCTCTCTTGTTGCATCTCTTCCCAATCTAAAATTATCTGATAGACCAATACAAAGCTTGGATATATAGATCCGTAACCCTAACTCTAACTTGTAAAGCCATCATAGTGTTTGAGAGTGAACAAAATATTTACAGCACCTGAGATGCAGATTATAAGGCTATCATTCTTTCATATTCCAATTTCCTGAGTTTTGAAATACAAGTGGAAGTTGGTAATATCTTATAATATACTTAAATCAAACTATACTGTATTTAATTTATGACAGCTAGCACAATGTAGTGGTTAAGGGACTGGATTGGAAATGGGGTGACCCAAATTCTAGCCCTCCCTTGGGCAAGGAAGTCAGCTGAGTGACCTTGGTCAGTTATTCTGTCTTGTCCCCAAGCCATCATCAGGTTCTGAAAAACAAAACCTTTGTCACACTAGGCACACTTAATAGAACTAACTGAGCACAGTGCAAAAATGAGTGGACCCTGCAACCAAGTGGGACAAATGCTAACAATAGTAATTATATTGCAATTAATTTAATGGAAGTGAAGTGAAGTGAAATCAACATTATTGTTTATCCTTATTCCACTTTCTACTTTTTGAAATGTGGCACTGACAATGGACATCCATATGTAATAATATTATCAAATGACAAAAAGGGTTGTGACATCACAGTACAACCATCTGCCTTTTCATATGCACACATTGTCACTTTTCTTTCTTACTGCCTCCTGTGAATCCCCATTCTCCTGGGCATTTCATTTAAAGTCAAGTGTACTTCTAAGCCTGGAGGAAGTTAGACATCCCTGATTTAGATAAACCTTTACACTCAAGAATATCAAGTTCTACTTATCAATACTTGGTGAAGAAACTGCACTGTACTTGAAACTCTTTTAAGAAATTTGCCTACCATGCCTTGAGCAACGGAGTAGAATAGCTGCTACGTTTGTGTAGAAATACAATATCAGTTGGGGATAATATGAAATTCTTCTTGTATTTCTAGATGATTTGATTTTCTTTCCAGAATAGCATTGGTGACCTTGGTGACCATATTTTTTTTTCTATTGATTTAATCTTACAATCTGTACAAAAAGAATGTTGATGTAATTATAAAATCACATCAGAAGTCCCTTTTGAGATGTCATTTGCACAAATTGGTAACCTGTTCTGGGAAACAAATAATTATTAAGGTGAACTGTACATGCTCCAGTTGCAGTTCACCTAAGAAAATCTCCACATAAGAGTGTAAAATGGAAAGTTTGACAAAGCAAACTCACAGAGAAAGAATGGGATGAAATGGGAAACTATGTTTATTGAGGATAGTTGCAAGAAATAGAAATCTTAGTACGTCCTGCTGTGGCAGGGACGTTTTGCCACAAGCAAAGAAGGTAAACCTATAAAGAATGAAAAGCTTCAAAAACTGCTATTTTATGATGTATACAGGCATAGTCAAATCCATCAATATACTCTTGCTTCATATAATGTTTTCTTAGTTCAGTGGGGTTGTAGTTTTAATCTAAATAGTTGAATGAATCTTATTTACATCCTTCGGTTTACAGAATTTCTGAAGTGTAGGGAAAGCCTAGCCTAATAAATTGGTAGACCATAATAGTGTTATGAATAACATAGTGTTGCCTTTTTCCTATAATTGCATAGTTCATCTAACTGATGTAAAGTTACAGAATGTTAAAAAAAAATCTAACTTTTAGTAAGAAATATGTCCGCAATTGAAACTGGACAGATGTATTGTCTGGGAAGTTGAAAAGAAAAGATAAAAGTTACTTTTGCTGGGAAAAAGAGGAAATGTTGGTTCAGGATCTCAAAACTGTGGAAAACTGCTAGGAGGGTGGTTAAGTGTGTATTCATCAAGTAAAAAGTCATAGAGTTTCCTTATCCACTTTTTAGTTCATTAAAAATATTCTAATTCTATCCAAAAGCCTTTGCCATTAATTCAAAATTCAAGCTGTTTTAGAAGGTTTTAATCCAGATTTTAAAAAATAGTGGTCAGAAAATGGCATATAGAATTCCTTAGCATCTTACTGTTGTATCAGTTGCCCATTAGAAACCCAGGATCACAGTCAGCATCCAGGTTGGTAAAAAAGACTCAGTCTGTCATTCCAAAAAGAAATGTGGTTTTCTTTCTAGGGCTTAACTAAGCAGCATTTAAGCTTGGCAGCAGACGTATTCAAATTGCTGAGAAGGAAAACAAATGGAAGAATTAGTAAAGCGGTAGTGGTGTGATGGCTTTCTTTCTTTCTTTTTTTTTTTTTTTTTTGGTATTATCCTTTCAGATTCTTGATTGTTTTATAGTAAGCCTAAACATTAAGCAGCACGAGGTTCTAATATATCCACCACCATAATTCTCTGCATTACAATCTGGAAGTATATATACCAACTATACATTACCTTTTGATCCTAATGCTAGATATGAGAGTGCTGTTGGCACAACTCAGAAGCAAATTCTGCAGATAGTTGCAAGTTCTATAGCCCAGACTAAATATTGGCCCTTTTGCTCTTGAATATAGTCTTTTTTAGCCCAGGAGCCCTAACTGAATCTTTCCAAATCCAGATCTATAGCTCTGCTCTGTCATTTTCTTTTCAATTCTGCATCTGTATAGACATTTACAAATGCAAAGAATTAAAGCAAAGTCATTGGGTTCCTCCCTCCTCTAACAAAGCCAGGGTTCCATAGCTTTAAATCTGCAAGTGAGACAGGAGTTTAACCTGTGGTATTCCTTTTCTTCAGGACAAAGAGGTAATGCTTTATTATAAAACATAATGAGCAGATGGGCAATCACATCTCCACCACCTATCCAAGACAGCTCCTTTTTCAGTTGCTTGTTGTAGAGATGTGTGCAAGTTTCTGGAGTAATTTCAGTGTTCCCATTGCCCTTCTAATTTCCTCAGCAGTTCCACCGGTAGCAGCTGGAACTGAAATAATGGACAAGTTTGTTTAAACTTGTGTTGCATTGTGGAAAGGAGTCAAGCTGAGAGGAAGAAAGAAGAGCAGGGATCTAATCTTATAAAGAAAATCAACAGCCTCATTTTGTAGCCATCAGTTGTTGCCCAGACAAATGCTATCATCTTTGAAAAATAAAGCTAAATACCTTAGTTAAAGTGGTAGCAGGGACAAATGGTTCCATCAGGAATAATATGTCCTTTAGTTTAATGAATTAGCATCATTTTCTAAACCTGTCAGTAGAATATTGCCTTTCATTTCTCTTTCAAGTGGGTAATTTTTCATTAAAGTTAAATATACTGATTAGTGTTGAGGACACCTATGAACCACTCAGGGCAGCTGAAGCCAAGCTGTAATTTTTTTCAAATGAAATCTTAGTCTAGTAGCAATGCATTTCAACTTGTAAATAGTAACAGAGAGGTTTATTGTCTTGCCCAGTTCGATACTCCAAGTCTTGGGATGACCTTGTTACTTAGCAGTGTCTCATCAGATAAAAGACCGAATTAAAATATGTCTTTGTAATTTTTTGAAGAATAAAAGGTTCAATTATTGTGGACTGCAATAACTTTATAGAAGGGTATTTGGACCCTTTTCTTTATATTCTATTTATAATGGAAGCCAGGATGGAGTGGAACCTGAAAATATGAGGTTCAAAATTTAAATTGATCCATTTACTTTCAGGACCTGAGCTGAGCTGACCCCAGACTGATTGTTTGTGATTTTTTTCACTATCTAGTTTCCCTTCTTAATTAGAAGGACTCTAATAGATCCTAAACCTCCTTGCAGTAACTAAGAGTTAAGAAGGTCCTACTGAAGCCTCACTGTGTGAATTCTTCCCACTGAATCAAGATTTTGTGTAGGAAAATCAATTTAAAGTTAAAGCAATTTTACTCACATCTTAGCCAAGGATCTTAAAGAAGTATACCAATGTCAGTAGAAGTGCATAGGGATTTACTGATCTGGTCTGATTTTTACCAGGTGTATGTATGTATGTACGTACGTGTGTGTGCACATGTGTATACACACATATACATGCCTTCAAGTCATTCTTGATTCCTGGTGACTGCCTGGCAAATCCCTGCAGTTTTCTTGGCAAGATTTTGGAAGTGGCTTGCCCTTGCCTCCTTCCTAGACTGAGAGAGAATGACTGGCCCAAAGTCAACCAGCTGGCTTCATGCCTAAGGTGGGACTAGAACTCACAGTCTCCTGGTTTCTAGCCCAGAAGGCCTTAACCACTACACTAAACTGGCTCTTGACACAAGTAATTAAAACAATATGAAAACACCAGAATGATACAATATTTTTTTCTATTGTTTTTTACAATAGAAACACTATAAAATATCAGATAAATACCCTGTACAACAAAATTCATAGCTGAGGTAATCAACATCCATCAATAACAATCCATACAGGTCCTGCACAGGCTCTACCACACTCCTGGGTCCCCATGACGGTTGGCAAAACCACATTTTGCAGCAGGGTCAGGCCCAATCTGGCCTCCAGGGGACGATGTTCCAAGGCGTGGGAGCCACAACAGAAAAGGCTCTTTTCCAGGGCACTGCCAGACAACACTTCCTAGCTGACTGGCCCTGAGCAGCATGCCCTTCCTGCTGGACCTGATGGGATGGGTAGATGTAACTGGAGAGAGGGAGTCCCAGAGAGAGAGAGAGAGAGAAAAAAAAATGGGTAAAAAAGAGGTTGTATCATCATGGCTCAGAAAGAAAGGCAAGATGATTCCCGAAAGTCAGGTAACAGCTTCACCTATTTTGGAAGAACCAGTCCACTTTACAAATCTCATGCATCTGGCTTTGAATCCCCACATCTTACTCCCTTCTAGCTACTACTGCATGATCTTCCAGGCTCGGTACAATTACCAGTATTGAAGCTGCAAATAAGAATTCCATGAAGGTCACACACCAATTTCCCAACGCATGGTTTTCCAGGGCTGTGATCCATCCAATTAGCGTAATGGCTTGCATCAGCATCAAACTGTCTTACACAATTGTTCCACGTAGCTTAATATTGTCTGCACTTCTACCACTGAGAAATGCACTCCACCTCTGGGGAGATGCCAGGGTTAGAATTTAACTGAGATCCTTTGCATTCAAAGCAACTGCTCTACCACTGAGTGATGGCTTTTGCAGAGAAGCTGCAGCTTGGCTAAATGGGAGGCGGGTTGGGGGGAAGGAGCTGTTGAGAAAGATGCATTCTGTCTCCCAATTTTGGAGTGCCACTATAGGTCTGATTATTGACTCTCCAGTTAATTTACGGCACCTTGCTTTGATCTGTATGTTATTTCCATAATCAAACAGCGAAAATTAATAGCAGCTATATATTAACATTTTTATTGAAATGTAAAATAAAGCAATGCATCCAGCTGCTGGGCTGAAAGAAAAAAAATATTTTCTTTTACATAGTGTCGGCTGATTTACACAAACTGATTTACAGCTATAATAAGCTTTCCCCCAAAGTTTTGATTACATTGCACTTCAGATTATTCTTTCTTCTGTTTACTTGTGTTTTTCTATTAAAATTACCCAATACGAGGCCCTCTTGGCCTTCCATCTGAAAAGCAGCTTTGGATGCAACATTGATAGAGAAAGCAAAAATGCAAGTGAGATATAGGAAGAGTATTTAGCTCTGCTCCCCAATAGCATGTTTTATAATATAAAAATGGCTCCTGCCTGGCAAAATCCCACGTGGCAGTGGTAATATCTGTAGATTACATACATCGCTTTCAGAAGTCAGTCTCACCAAATCTGCCTCCCATAGCTAAGCTGGCATAGGCATAGCCAATTAAAAAGATTATTTTTACACTGTAAAGCCACTTTTTAACAGGCAAATGATAGGGATGTGAAGAACAAATTAGTCTGCTTTGCACGCATGGAACCACTCATGAGCTAAAACAGCACCATTGGGGGGGGGGGTGTAAAAAAAAATTGCCATAGATTTCCTCTTTATTTGATATATCCTCATCTGTCTAAGTGGACCTTGTTACTGGCATGTGCTATTTATTGGGAACATTTGGTTTAAAGTGGTTCTTTGAAAGAATGGCATACAAAAATGTATATATTTATGAATATTGTGCAGAAAAGCAGTATACTATTAAATGTTGCATGGGACAAACATCTATATTAAAGTTAAAAAAAATTAAATCATGTGCAACTGCATATTTCATGTGCACAAGTCTATGCACTGAAGAAACATATATCCCAAAGATATATGTTGAGGATTTGGAAGCATTTTTTTTTTTTTTAAGATTGCTGAAAAATATGATGAAACGAAATGACATGTGTTCCTATGGCATTGATATGGACCTTGTTTATAATGAGTGCATTATGAAAAATATCCCTTCTAGTAAGTTTCTAGCAAGCAGAAACTGTTCAAAGATACTTAGAACCTTATATCCCATAAGGTATATGGGAATGTTTATATACCTAGAAAAAGGGTCATCTGTAAGTTCATGTACAAATACGTTAAAATTTAAGATTTTAAAATTTAAAATCAGCAGACCAATAATTCCTCAGCAGACCAATAATTCTAATGTCAGTTTTGTTGACAGGGCTATCTTATTACTTCATTTATAATGCACAGCCATTTGTGTGCATGCTGCTTAATGGAACATAAATAGATCATTTTGCAGTTTATAATTCTCCTGGGAATCAATATGACAAAGATTTAGAAGAAAGAAGTAGACTCTCGGATATATTGATTGGTTTCACAGATCACACTAAGCCATACCTTGGCTAACCTTGGTTTGTAGACTAAGCCACATGGCTTGTTGGGTACAGTGTGCTAAGAAGTAAACCATGGATGATAAGCTATGTAATGGTTGAGTTCACATGCACATAAACCAAAACCAAGCCATATTATTGCTTATGATCAGGCTATTTAGCTTGAAATAATAATATATCCAAACATAGATACTGGAGAGTAAATTTAGAGGTTCAGGGTAGAGCCAGAAAGTTGGAAACAAGAGCATGAGCTAAGACAGATGTGTAGTAGATAGTTGGAGAGGCAGCATGTCTGCTCTGATCTACTGCTGCAGCTGTTGGGCCAAGGGCAGCTTGCTCCATACAAGTGAGGTATCTTTTATCTTCTAATTGTAGCAACAAATGCATGAGATTGTGTGTGTGTGTGTGTGTGTGTGTGTGTGTGTGTACAGGTCCCCTTATTTCATTTGTCTGGCTGAATTGTGAAGAACAGCCCTTATAAAAATGTTGCTGGAGAACAATAGTCAAAAGGTGTCTTCCAAGAGAACATATCGAAAGGAAGATCCTCCCCACTATTTGCTATGACTGTACGGCCAGAAATGGGGAAGTAGTTGAGGAGAGTGGAAACTATGTATCTATTTCCTTTTCCTTTCTCAAGTGGGCATCTCCCTTTTACTCTTGGTGAAGGGTTTGGAACTACAGTTTGTCAGAGGTTGATCTCCCATCAAATGTTGTCATTCAAAAGGGATGGGCTGTGAAATTACTTGAATCAGACGTGTACTGCTTGGAGGCTAGAGACTAGCAAAGGACTCTAAGCAGAGCATGTAAGCTCATTTCCGTATCAGTTATGTCTGGCTATATTACTTCCAATATATGAGAGATAGTAATTTATAGGGAGGACCTGAGAAAACAAGAACATGCAAGGAAGAGGCTTAAGTATCTTTTCACTTCCCCCATAATCCTGAGTAAAACTTGAGGCTGTGTTTTGTGATTGTCAGTCTCATGAGCCATTCCATCTGCTACTTGGGTTCTATTAGTCAGAACCTCCTGCTTGGCTCTATACTCTGTAAAAGAACATAAAATATTCCTATTTAACTCATAAGAATTGGGTAGACGTTTGGTCAATTTCCTAATATGTATCTAGCTGTTTTTCACTTCCCAGATTATTTGTTAAGGTTGTGCAATGCTTCAGATTTGATTCAGAAGAAACAATGTATCATATGCAGGAGCATGAACATAGTACCTCTCTGCAGCTCATTAAAGCAGCTGCATCTGTTTCAAGAATTATATCAAATTTAATGCAAAGCCTAGTACTTTTACTTTTACTTTAGAATGTTGTGATGTGGTACTCTAGTAAAAACCAAGTTAAAAAAAAAAGTAGTATACTAGGGAAGAAGCATACAAAGAAGTGTGCATTAGCAAAAGCAATGCATAACTAAGCATTATATTAGAGAAAATTGCTTGCAAAAATGTGCATGTCAGGAGAAAGTGGACAAAAAGACATTAGTTTCATGTGGATCAAAAAATAATTTCTGTAACTAATGCAAAAGTCTGACAAAAAAAAATATTGAAAGAATGAAAAACTGCAAAAAAATAAAACTAGTACATTAAGTCATCTCAACTTCTACTTCAAAGATGCAAATATATTTGAATTTTAAAGTATTTCAGATAAAGAAGCCAAATAATAGACATGATAAAAGACATGCATTTTGTAAGCAAGACCCCTTACAAGAAAGGGCAGAAGGATATCAAATATTTAGATTTTTTTCCCCCAGTTGAGACTTCCTAGCAACCTGAGTCAATGCCATTTAAAATGAACTAACAACTTCCTCTTAAGTGATTTGTAAATTTAGCTATAGAGTTCCTGTGGATTTCATTATGACAAAAGTGCTGAATTCTACAGAATGGCTTGCAACCCTCTTGTGATTCTCTGATCATTGAATCTGAATCTTGATGGGCAGCCTCCTAGAATGCTTAAATCAAGTGCTTAGTAGCCGTTGAGGCACCTCAGTCCCCAACCAATCAGTTATTTTTTTAAAAATGCATCATATGAAGTTGTCATCTTCAGAGGCAACATTTCATTAACACAAATCATGATGAAGAGAAGAGGATGGGAGTCCCTTGATAAGAACCGTATACATAAATGCATGAGAGTTAATAAAAGCAATTGCCTACTTCAAAAAAGCCAGGCGTACTGATTCACTTAAAATAAGGGACAGAAGCCAAAGGGAATCTTAACTTCCCAAAAATATAGTGAGGATTAGTGAAATGTTTCAGACATTTATTTTTGAGACGGACTCAATTCATTTTCCATGTGATACAATATTTCATAATTTGCACACACCATTACTGTGTAACACACCTCCCTGTACAGTGACAGTTTTAAGCAGGCCATGGTTAAAGGACATAGGCCAAGTTAAACTCTGTTTCAATAGTTGGTTCATTGGTTCAACTCTTTTTTTCTATAGCTGATTCATTTGCAGGTAGCGTCCTCTCTACAAAATATGCATACATACAGAACTTCCTTTTGAGCAGTCCTTCTGGACATAAAAAGCAGGTGGCAGTTGTAGTCAGGGGATTGTTGCACCAATCCATCTTATTTATTTATTTAAGCAATTTGTATGGCCACCCAACTTACTCACAGTGGCTCCGGGTGGCTTACAGGAATAAAATCTTACATCTTATGTGCCTTCTTACGGTCACTCAGTCTTCCAAAGACATGGGGGCTGCTTGAAGAAAGTACAACATGTCCAGAATGTGGCCATTTAAGTAGTTATAGGTGCATCTTGGTACGGCCCTGTAACACCATTATGTCCTGAGCTACAGGCTTCTGGGTACCATTCAAGGTGATGGTGGCTATCTAAAAAAAAAACTTCGTGGCACAGCCCTTAATTATTTGTGGGACCACATTTTCCCAACTGTTTGCATCTCTCCAATAATATCTGTCAGAGTTGATATGCTCCAGATCCCATCACTTAAACAATGCCATCTTATAGATCCCAGGCGGCATGCCTTCTGTCGCTGTACGTGCCATATGGAACAGTGCATCCTTCCATCCCCCTGAAGGCCTGTATTGCTCCGACCCTGCTGATCTTTAGAAAGGCATTTAAGACATGCATCTTCCCACAGACTCTGAACTTGGTTGCTGTGTGACCCTACTAATCACCAGCAATGCTACTGCCTATCTATTCCCCCCATCCCCCCATCCCCACTTCCTTAGCATAGCTGTCTTTTTAGGCTTGGTTTAAACTTCACTGTTTTTACTCTTTTTGACATTTTGTAAACTGCCCCAAGTCATGGACTAATGAGTGGCCTTAGAAATTAGTTACACAAATAAATAAGTTTGTCTATTCAATCGACTTAAGGTACCAAATGCCATTTTAATGCCTGTGCTAAATAGTAGGATGTATTTTTCATTCTATGAATGAAAGCTGACAGGACTGGCAATTAAATTAACTTTAGAACTAGTGGGAGATATCCTCATTGCATCTCAGGAGGAACCACAGGATGGAAGACTACCACCAAGACCATTCCCCCAATATCTGGTGCCTGAAGCAGCATCTCCATCTAGCTAAAGAAAGGGCTAGCCCACCCAGCTTCTATTTTTCACAGCAGCCAACAACATAGTTCTGAGAAGACTAAGCAGGATACGAGGAGCATGGCTCTTCATTTTACTTGTGCCTAACAATTAATATTCAGAGAAACTGACCCTGTTACAAATGTATTATTATTATTATTATTATTATTATTATTATTATTATTATTATTATTATATTTATTTAGATGTAATGGCAAGAGCTAGTGCTTAAGTGTCTTATCCTCTACAAAGATCAGCTGCTTTTATTTATTTATTTTTTTAAATGACCATTGTTGCTTCTTGTTGCCATAGACCTCCTGCCGTTGGTGGATACTCCAATTCCCATCAGCTGTGCCATCAGGTTTCCTAGTCAAGGTAATTAAAATCTTAAAATAGTTGTGGTGCTATTCAGAAGAACAAACATTTGTCCTTTTGTTCTTCCTGAATCTATTTATTAGTCAGCTTCATTGTGTAAGTCCATCCCTTATTCTATCTCTTTCCTCTTTTCCAGTCTTTTCATATTGTGCATTAAACACGATTCTTTTATTCTGCCTTACATGACCCTTCAGCTCTTTATTAAATAAAAATGAACAAAATTCCAGATACATTATATTTCTTGGTAGGAATTTTTCTCCACTCTCCTGATTATTTGTGTTGTTGTTGTCCTCCTCCTCCTCCTCCTCCTCCTCCTCCTCCTCCTCCTCCTCCTCCTCCTCCTCCTCCTCCTCCTCCTCCTCCTTCTTCTTCTTCTTCTTCTTCTTCTTCTTCTTCTTCTTCTTCTTCTTCTTCTTCTTCTTCTTCTTCTTCTTCTTCTTCTTCTTCTTCTTTTCAAGGGTTCTGATGTCAGTCTTGAACAAGGAAGTTACAAAAACTGTAGCGGCTGAGATTCCAGCCAACCAGGGAAAATGGGTATTTTGCTTATGAATGTCTGCTTTCACTGATTAACATATTGATTATTCTCCCATAATGAGAAAAAAAATGGAAATAGACTCTGATTAGTAACTGAGCCTTGCAACACTACAAAGACTGTTTTAACTGCTTGTTGCATGTTCCTTGACATCCATAATATTTTGGAAGGTAGTATAAAACAATTTATGGCTGGTCTGAATCTTTTTTCCTTCTATCAGAAAAGTTGACCACACTTGTCTTTTTAAATTTTCTTCTTTAACATGGAAAGAAACACAGAAAAATACATGTACAAACATCAGTTGGAATAAATGTCAATTTAAACAGGACAATGTGAATTAAATTAACAAGAACATTGCTACAAACAATCTGTAATAAACAAAAAAAGGAAGAAAAACTTGAAAACATATAATCAGAAACTAAACAGTTCAAAGGAATTTGACAAGATTGTGTTCTTTTCTCTTGTCAAGAGACAGCCCATTTAAAAAAGGGATAAAAAATATATCAGCCAGCTACTCTTGTCTTAAAGACAGCAGATTAATAATTACCACTATTATCTGATTATCTGCTATGACATTATTTATGCATGCATGCATGCATGCATGCCTTTGAGCCAGTATTGACTTCTGGTGGCTCCCTGGACAAATTCCTGCAGTTTTCTTGGTGAGATTTTCAGAAGTGGCTTGCCAATTCCTTCTTCCTTGGGCTGTGAGTGAGTGACTGGCTCAAAGTCACCTAGCTGACTTTGTGCTTAAGATGGGGCTAGAAATAATGATCTCCCAGTTTCAAGCCTGGTGCCTTAACAACTACACCCATCTGGCTCTCTTAGGGTATTTTAGCCATTCACAAGAAGGTCATCCATATCATCCTGATCTAATGGAATGTTCTAGCTTTTAGCTCCTATATTTCTGATCATTTCAGAAGTATGAGGGAAATTCCCCTGACCGCAGGAGGTGTGATAGCATAATGTTACATTGAATGATAACTTGTGCATAGTACTAAACTGCCACTTGTTAAATGGTTGTCCCTTCTGTGTTCTAATAGGCAAGCTTCTTAGAAATGGCTACCTTATAAGTTTGGACACTCAGATTACCTATTTAATCAACTTGTTTCTGTATTGGTCTTTGATGAATGCATGAAAGGAGATCCTTTGAAAGACTTCAAAGAAAAGGAAATATATTTAAAAATAATATTGAATATAAGGAGAGGGGGCATGAGAAATGCTCATAGTAGCAGAAAAGTTACACTTAAGTATGATTTTTTTTTTTTTTTGACAAAAATATAGACAAAAAGAAATGCCACATTCAAGCAGCACATATCAAGACTAACATGCTGCATAAAGAAGGGGAAACAGATGTGTGGATGAAGCAATACATCAAAATAGATCAAAATATAGCAATGCCAGATGTGCAAATGTTTGCTGTGAATAAATAAGGCTGAGTTTATGTATTTTAAGGAGAAAAAGCACGATATAAATAAAAATAAACAATTACAAGTTGAAGCATACTTCTTAAGGATATCTTACATGACACTGATCTACACGTGAGCTAGATTGAAGTGGAAAACAGGCATTCTGGTCTGGCTCTGCTGAATACTCAGTTAAATTTGAAACTATTTCATCTTGTTTCAATTAATGGTATATATAGCTCTTTCCTTTCCTTTCCTTTCCTTTCCTTTCCTTTCCTTTCCTTTCCTTTCCTTTCCTTTCCTTTCCTTTCCTTTTCCTAGTACCTGGATGAATTCCTGCTTAACAGCTTGTCTGCATATTCTCCTTTTTCCACTTCAGTTCAGTCAATCAGAAATGAAATTCTGTGATTAAATAATGCTTACTTTAAAGCTTAAGGCAATGGTCTCCAAATATTTTAAGACTCCTCATTCCAGTAATAAGAATGCACAATCCGAAATGCATCTATACTTAATTACTTTTTTCTGGCTTTCATGACCATTATTTGAAGATGAACCATCACATTCCCTTCCAGTTGAACTCTTCAGGCAGGATGGGAACAGCATAGGATGTGTGAGCAGTTTGAATGATTTGATCCATTCCTCTCAAGAATAGCTGTAGCCAAGCTCAGATTAGTGAGTTGGATTTGTCTCCCAATCTTGGTAAACCAGCCTCTAAGTGAGTCACGGAGTGGTAAATTCGAAATATCATTCTAGCCCCAACATGTTTAATGTTATGATTACCGTTTTTTTTTTAAAAATGCATTCCCTGTCATATTGATTCTCTGTAGCTCCAAAATAAGAGACTTCAACCAGATGCTAAGTCTTTCAACAGTAATTAACAGCATGACACGTAGAGAGTAATTTTGATAATGATTACCATCATTCTTTTTTTCATTCTCCTGAAGTGCTAAGTACAGTAATCATCACCTGTTCACAGTCAGTCTTACTGCACCACAGGCTATTAACAAGTGATATCAGCATTTAACTAAAGTTTGATTCCCAGAAACTGTTTGCCTTTAGATTAAGATAATAATAAAATAACTCTTTAAAAAATTGGGGCCATGTTCTATCTTAATTTTTCTAGTTCACTATTTTTCTGATCAAGCTCTGATCCATGCTTTCTCTCTCTAATGGGCATGAAATAATATTTAAACACATAGCATTATAATTCATCCATAATTTCCATTTTTCACCCAACCTTCAAATTGTTTTACACACATACATACACAGAGTATGCCTATCTGTTTACATTATATGCACAATATTTACATTAATAAGATAAGTAGAAAGAACATCATGTTTGTAGTCCAGCTCAACTTTTCAATTCATATAAAATACGACATTCTTACAATCAGCTGGTGCCACCGTAAAGATCATCACCAATTAAAAGAATGACATATAGAGATAGGTACCAATGGTAAGGCATAGAGTACTTTTCCAGAAATGAAGACAATTACTAGATGGATGCAAAGGAATACAGGAATGTTTCATTATTGCTTCCATCTCTTGATCATCTGTATTCTTTGCATTTCCCCCTTCCTTTCTTCTTTGTTCAGGGAAAGCCATGTGTTGTGTTCCATATTTGAGTATTGGAAAAGAAAATTAATCTTCTTTACATGCACATCCAAACAGAAATTGTACCCCTAATGTGATTGATCTTTTTTGCTTGTTGTTTGTGACAGTTTTTCATCAGATAATTCTAAGTCCCTGTCTGATTATGAAGCTAATCAGGGTCAAACTTGGTTAGTACACGGGGATAGAGACCATCAGAGAATATGAGGCTTTTAGGCTAGATTGGAAGTTACAAACACATTCTGGAAAAAAATCCATGACAACCTACTTCTCTATTATGGTAAGGAAGCTGTATAGGTGGTAGTCATCAAGAACCAAGCTTGACTCAGAGGAATCCTGTCTTTATTGGTAATTCTTCAGAAAATGTATCATCCAGATTTACAATAAATTAACCATCTGCTTTCTAAGCATAGGCTGGATAGGGACCACCTGAGGCACAGCCTAATCCTTTTTTCATCCTCTTTGTTTTGTTTTGAAATCACAAAATCTGTTGCAAATTTAAAATCACCGGGACACTCTTAACTGTTGACAAAGAATTGTAAGCTGGCAGAAATAATACACAGTTTGTGTACCACCTAGTTTAGCACTTAGGTGTGAGTTGCAATCTGTCCATGAAAAGCAAGTGGTTTAAACAATGCCACAAAAGAATCCAATTGTAATCCCTTCAAGCTAAAACCAACCAACAAATTATATGGATGAAGCTAATTTCAATTAGGATTACAATATAGGGGTGGGTGATGGAAGCTGATCTTGAATAATGATGACCATTATTAGCACAATCTGACTTCATCTGAAATAAATCTAAAAGCTTAAAAATAATTTAGAAATGGAGGGAGAAATGGATTGAGAAGGGAATTACAGTGCAAAATTCCTACCTTTGGAACACCCTTTTGCAACTAAAATTGAACTTTATTCCACAACTTCTATAAAAACATGGTTCTTCTGAGATTTTAGTGGCTCAAAATAGAATTGGGAAATTGGTAAATGTGTTGTGTTGTATGTTGCTTGTGCATGGGGGATTACAAATGACTTTAAATAACTAAACCGAGCCAATGTTTGTCTTTATGATGAATAATATTTTGGCACAACACACTGAAAGAGTTAGCTTGCTTACGTTTAAGTAAAGAGAAAGGAGATGGAACAGGTCAAGAAAATAAGTAGACTGAATAATTTCCCAGTTGTGCAATGTATAAAAGAGAAGCAGAAGTGACAGTTCTTTCATTGCAAACAGCATGGCTGGATCAAGGGCTTTAGAAAAGAATTAAGGTGGTATTAGGGAGAGACAAAGAGAAAGGAAAAAGATTAGGTAGGATCTGATTATATTCAGCATCAGGAAGTACTGGGGCTAGAATAGCCATCAAATTTTGTCCAAATTTAAAATTTGGAATGGAGTGTTGTGAAAGTTGAAAGACACCCAAAATTAATTTAAAGAAAACTAGTAGCATTTCTCAAGATAAAATTTTCACAGGCATAATCAGGGCAAAGCTTCAAATGCTTTGAGGAATTCACTATTTCTGAACTGTAATGCCTAGTAATCTGGCTGCATATCTTAGACTAACGTGCAGGTTAGAATGTAGTCTCTTTTCAGATGTTGCATGGCATATTTCATAATACAGTTTTTAGAAATGCAATATTTGGGCTGCAAGCATCAGCACAACCACAACATGGAAGCAAAGAGTCATAGTTGCCCATAATTGTCATATAGTACTTATTCAGATGTTTGTAGCTCAATACACTAGCCTTAACAATGTGTATTTTAGTATGAAAACTTGGCTAGAAACAATGTATTTTGATAAAATGTATTTATAACAATTCATTGTAGGATGGAGCAACTTCAAAATATGCATATAAATACTTTTATATAGAAAGACAGTTTGGTATCGTGGTCAAGGCATCAGGCTTGAAACCAGGAGACTGTGAGTTCTAGTCCCACCTAGGCACAAAGCCAGCTGGGTGACTTTGAGCCAGTCACTTTCTCTCAGCCCTAGGAAGGAGGCAATGGCAAACCACTGCTGAAAAACCTTGCCAAGAAAACTTCTGGGACTTGTCTAGGCAGTCTCTGAGAATCAGACATGATTAAACAGATTTTTTAAAAAGTTTATATAAGAATTGTTTCTTTTTTAAAAGATTTTTTAAAGTCATAAATTAATACAGAAACAGAGCAGAATCGATAAAAATAACAAATATGCACATCCACCCACCCTCTGTTATTAATGAACAGGTAGGTTGAAGTTATTTCAAATAAACTAGCAGTCCAAGGTCAGAATAAAATGGGAAGTTGCCAATCTTTTTTTGTTAGACTTTGCATTCGGTCTTTAGTTCTATTGAAACGAAGTCCTTAACAAGATCTAAGCACATGTTTTATCCTGGCCTCTAATTTCTGTCAATTGTTGAATGTTGTTTTTTTATGATAAGGATTTCTCCTTTGTGCTTCATGTTCGTAAGTGGAAGCTGCCATGGGGTCTGGTTCCTCTTCTGAGCCATAAAAGAGTGGGGATGATGGCAGCAAATATAATGAGTTGCCAAAGATATTTTACATTATAGATACTGATGTCTTTTGTGGCACACTATGCATGCCTTAAGACAGAGGGCAGCAATTGGGTCCTGTTAGAATTAAGCCAAGAGCCAGCAGTTCTAACCCAGTTTATGTAAATATTCAGCAACTGCTCAGTTTCAAGGCCACCAAGCACTCAGCCAACTTTAACAGGTGGGAAGAAAAAATGAAATGTGAAGTTCTGTGAATGTAAGAGGCATTGGCCCCCTCACACCAGCAGGGGACAATCATGTGGCTTCGTTTTTGTCTAACATAAACAGCTATGTCTGTGAGACTTTTGCCAAATTGAGTTATTACACACTCAGTGGAAAACAACCTGATATCAGATCTGTCCATTACCAAAACATAAGACAGACAGAAATCAGGCATCTCTCCTAAAAGTCAGGGCTGTTCAGCCTATTGCATAGATCAGGCAGGAGAAAGAAGCAGGAAAAAAAAATTGAGCAGAGGTCTGACTATAAATAAAACTTGATTTGATGCACAGCAGTCACTGGAATTCTTGTATAGTGGCTTCTTAGCTTTTCTACAGTTAAGCTACTCATCTTAAATTCCTAAATTCTTGTATGCCTGTTTAACTGATTCCAGATTAACCTGCCAGAAAGAAGCCCAATTGTTAGCTGGAAAATTGGTTTAAGTAGTGAAATCTCAGAAAATCTGTGATTTACTGTTCATTCCTGGCCTATAATAGTTGTATGAAAGAGATGAGCATTTAAGACAGCCAATACCTGTAATGCACCATTATTATTATTATTATTATTATTATTATTATTATTATTATTATTATTATTATTATTATTATTTTATTTACATAGCTATTTAAGCTTTTGCATTTGATCCCCTTCCATGCCGTGATTTTCTTTGGTAAGATGCCCCTCTATTTGTAATGATAGACATATCCTGCATAACACCTGGAAAATCTCTGGTTCTCCTGGGACAGGGTTCTTGAAGTGAAGCTTAGAGTGAAAATTAATCATATAGCCAGTGAGTGTCTGACCCAGGATTTTCCATTATCACCAAAAATACTGTCAAATACTCAACACATTTTTCCCCTTTCGGAGACAATGGAAGTTAACTTGTCACACCTGTTCTCTGACACATTTTTCAACAGTGTAAAAAGATGCTAATTGAAAAATGAAGCCAAGTGATAGACTTGAACTGCATTAGCAGCTGCAAAAAAGCCCAAAAGTACTTTTAAATGAGCAAAAGTTGAGTGGTTTTTGAATTCACTTCAGGTTCTTGCCATTCTTTCCAAATAAGCTTCTCAAGCTTGTTCTCCACCATCTTCTGATCATTGCAGTTGTATCCTCTAGCCCTAAATGTTATCAGAATGTCTTTAGTACTAGCCTCATTCCTTCATACTAAGGGAGAGAAATACACTTCCAGGGGGAGAGAGAATGAATATATAGATAAGGCTTTTTTTCCCTTCTCAGTTTGTTCTTATTCTTCCTTCCCTACATTTAATTTTGTAAATTTTATTATGGCAAGATCCAGCATATAACGTTTTACTCTTGCTAAGATTTCCCCCCCTTTTTTAAGGTAGTAAAATCATTGTGTGTGTGAGAGAGAGAGAGTTTTATGAGTGCATTGCATGATGCTCTTCACAAATTATATTATGGTTGGTTGCACAGTCAGCCAGATGTTTAGACTGGATTTGGCATTTTTGTCCACCTATTGAGTCCTTCCCAAGGACTTGGGATAAGCAGATGTTGTTATTTGATGGTGTTAAAAGGTATTGTCGCAGGATGTAAGCTGTTCCAAGTAAAGCTGCCTTTTGCAATTGACTGATGGTGATTTTGTCAGTGCTAATGGTGTTCAAATGATGTTCCAGCTGTTGTTGTTATTGTTGTTATTGTTGTTATTATTCCTTTGGATGTTTAATTTCAGAGTAATGAGTGGAAAAGGGTATTGTGCACCATAAATCATCCCCTGTGACTTTTCTATATGTTGATGTACATATTTAATGTAGGGGCTACATGATAAAAGATGATAAGACTAGAATATCTATGTATGTTGTTTAATCTATATAAACTTTTGTGTTTTCTGATGAACCTGGTAGTAGCATTTTTAGATCCTTCATCAGAGGTACTCAAATGATCTGGTTTTGGCCTGACAAACTGAATCAATTAAAGCAGTTTCACCAAGCTTTATTTCAACTGTGTGTTTGGTAAAGTTGCTGTTCATGTTGTATTCTCCACACATCTGCTGTACAGCAGGTTTGAGAAGAATGAATTGTGAGCTGTATGTAGAGAGAGATACTGAGGACAGTACCTTACCAAGAAGATGCTAGAATACTGTTTGTGCTTCCTTGCAATTTAAAATCATGCTTTGGTCATATTGGTTTGTAAATGTATTTGGAAGATGAAAAGTTAGAGAAGACTGCTATATAGATTATACAAAACTTTAAGATTATTAGGGACACAGTGCAAGAATATTTACACTGGAACTTTGAATCAATTGAGTACAGGTAGTCCTCGCTTAACAATAAATAGAGATGGGAAAATTTGTTGTTAAGTGGGGTGGTCATTAAGTGAAGCATCACGACCCAATTTTATGACATTTTTGCAGTGGTTGTTAAATGAATCACATGGTTGTTAGGCAAATCATGTGGTTCCCCATTGATTTTGTTTGCTAGAAGCCAACTGGGAAGGTTGCAAATGGTGGTCACATGACCCGGGATGCAGCAACCATCGTAAGTGCAAGAGGGTTGCCAAGCATCCAGATTGCCATCATGTGACCATGGGGGGGGGGGATGCAACAGTCATAAGTGCAAGGACCAGTAGTAAGTGGCTTTTTTCAGCACTATTGTAACTTTCAATGGTCATTAAATGTATGGTTGTTCAGCGAAGATTACCTGTAGTTTCACTTGGGTACCATTTTGTGTCTATAGCATAATCTAAAGAGAAACAGCCACAGAGATCTTGTCCTGTGCCTTAGGTTTTGTGGAATTATATTGGGCACAAGCTCTATTGGTTCACATAAGAAATGAGAACAATAAAGTGCTATCAGTATCAGAAAACTTTGTCTGAGATAGTTTTGTAAGCTTGACTTCTCTGTACTGTGCAGCTTTTACAGAATGGGGATAAGCTCAGAGAGACAAAGCAAGCAGAAAGAATGAAGAGCAATGTTTCTTTGCTGACTATTGACACTGGTTTCTTTGCGCCTATTGCTGGCATGTAGTCCCTATACATCCAGGAAGTGGCCTTTTAACAAGAGAGTTTAGGTCCTTCTCTTGGGATTATCCCAGTAAAATTGAATATATCTGATAATTTTCCCAGTTCAAGAGAAAGCCTGAAACAATAAATATTGCCTTGTGGTAACAGAACAGCTGTTAAGGTCCTTTATTCTGGAGAATTTTCTTAGCCACAAGGCGAATGTGGTGGTGTGGAGTTAATATGGCTACTGAGAAATGAGACAGAATTCAAGACACAGGGTTTACTTTCACGCACCTTACCAAAACATTTCTGTTAGGTGTACAGGGTGGTTCAAAGATGACCTAGAGCCAGGACAGACTGGTGAAATGTGCTAATATTTTACTTTGGCTGCCTTTATGCTCATTAATTTCAATTTCTCAGATTGAAGATTCTAAATGGTTGATTGCCAGTTGTTCTTTCTAAGTCACACTAGGGTTTCTCATATTGCAAATGGTTTAATTAAGACTATTCAGAGGAAAGTAGCTGCAGTAAAGGTTCGGCAGTATTATTTTTAATAATGATGGCATAATTAGTATAATTGAGTTTTATTAGAAAATCTTGTTTTCAATATTTTCTTAAACAAAAAGCCAGGATTAATTTTACTTTCATTATAAATGTATTTTTTAAAGACACATTGATCGAAATTGTTACAGAGATGAGGGATCACCACTTCCAGGCAGGGAATTGTTAATAATTTACATGTGCAGTCCCTTACTGATCTGAGGGGAAAAAAAAGAAAAAGAAAACTCAGAAAAACAAAAACAAAAACATTGTGCTATACTTATAAGGACATACCTCCTCCAAAAACATTAAGAATTCCTTTTGCTTTCTAGCCCTGCCAATCTTGGCTAATAAAGATTACATAGCACATAGTTCATGTATTTTTTAAAAAATCCACCGTAGCTCTAAAAATCGTAATGCTGCTACTTAAAAAAAAACAAAAACCCAAGACTAAAGATTGCTACAAAGTATTTTAGTCATTTAATCAGTTTGTTTGGCAAACAAACATTGTGCAGTCAGCAAAAACTGTACTCTACTTTGTCCAATAGCCCTCTCTCTGGATATGCTAAACATACAGAGAATAATAGAAACCACTGTAAAATAGTGAATTAAATATAAAATAAATGTAAGGCCAAATGCTTGTACACTATAATTAGTGTGGTCTTTTGTTTTCTCTCTACATCCTCACTAACAATACCTGGGATATCTGATTTATTCTTATTCTGGGATCAACCATTATAATTAGAGCGAAAAAACCATCGGGAAATGATGGAGAAGAAACTCTTTCATATAAAATTTCTTGTGTAACTGGTCGGGTGATTGAGATATTCCCTTCCCACACTTGCCTATAGGTTAGATAAGAAACAGCTTCAGGAGGATTACACTTTCCTTAAATTCCTCACATTTGTGTTTCTCTGCTGGTAAATATGCCCCATCCTCATAGCATCCCATTTTCCAAAAGGATATAAAAGATATGGGATAAACTTCCTAACTTGGGAAAGGCTACCATATCTGGCTGCAAACATCCAGTTAGAGATACCTACAGCCCTTTGCTGGCATCTTGAAGTTGTCTGAGTTTTTGCTGCCCAGATATGGCAGCACTTGAATTTAACCTTAGGCAATTTTCAGAGGTGCAGATCTCAGTGCCCATGCTGGTTGCAACATCTGGAAATTAATGTATAAATCTGAAAGTTGCCCAGATTGGTAAACATTGATATAAAATGAATAGACTGATCAGAACACTACTGAGTATGGGACTTCTGGGGAAGAAATGGTGAACTGAAGATGACTACAGCAGAATGAAGAGCCGGTGAATGGACTGACTCTTCACAAGTTCTCTCCAGACAAGGAGAGGACTGGGATCACCCACAAGTGCTCCAGACAATTGCTTCTTGTGAGGAGACCTCATAATAGTGGTCTCTGGTGGGTTTAAAGCTCTGGGAAATGAGGGGATACCATCATACCCCAAACCACAGTTTGGCACCTTTAAAAAGGGAACAGGGTTCGCATACTTCCTTTCTTAATCACTTTTAGAAATGGCTTGTTAACTGCTTTTTGGATATTAGGAACCTTCATAATGGCAAGTTTTACTACACTGGGTGAGTTTCATTCCATCTTTAGCGAAAGAAGTTTTATACAAATTTAAGGACTTAAAAAATCCCTTTTGGGGGGGGGTATTCAAAGCAAAAGGGTGTTTAGAACATTGATTTTGGAACATTATAAACAAAGTAAGGGTTGAGATGGATTTTAAATAAAAATTTGAAAGTAATTATAAGAATCCTTCCCATGAGAAAATGCTGTTGTTTTGAATTCTTAACAAAAATGTATGATAAGATGGGATTTTGAAGGTTGGACATTATAGGGAACCAGAAGGAATTAAAGATTACAATTAAAGGAGAAGAGCACCTAAATTTGACTTACTAATATGGAAGGAAGCAAAATACTTTAACATTGGACATATTGAAGGTTATTTGTGAACAATGGACCCAGAAGTTAATTTTAAAAATGTCTGCCATTGTAGACAGACCATGTATGAAAGGTGATACGGAAGAGGGGCAAACTTTATCAGATAGGACTGAGTCTGATTTGAAAGTTAATTTAAAAATGATGGGCTGTGGGAATTATGTGGAAGGAGATGCTACACTGCTTATACAAATGAAACCAGTTGATGTTTTACTAAACCAAAAGAGTGGCCTGGATAACTTTCTTATACTGGATTTGCAAAAGAGATTTGAAAAACTTTGTGAGAAGGGGCAAAGAAAAAAAATGAGAAGAAATCAAGTTCTAGGACATTATTTGAGGGAATTAAGGATCAAGATTGCTAAAAGTAAAGGGAAAGAATAAAAAAGATCAAGATTGTTAAAAGTAGAAGGAAATGATATAAAGTTGGTTTATTTGATCAAGATTATAATAGATATGTTGTTATTTCTGGTAACCCTTAATGGACTTTTGCTGATCAGGACTGAACAACAAGCCTTTAAAGATTTGTTTATAGAAAATAAATGAGATATGGGAAGAAGAGATCATTTGTTGTATTTTAAGAGAAAGTGATAAGTCACTAAAATTATGAAGGGGGAAGTCATTTCTTTATGTTTTTCTTTTCTTTTTCTCTTCTGCACCTTCTATTTCTCTTTTTCTTTTGTAGTTTTTATCGGTTCTTATCCTTTTAATTGTAATGTTCAATAAAATCACTATAAAAAGAAACTAGCAAAAAAACAACAACAACAGTACTGAGTAAGCTGTAAATTGAACTAGAAAGTTTTGGGAAAAACAAAACAAAAAACACCAACCCTAGTTGCCTGTAGGTTCTTTAAGATAGGTCTAAGTATCAAAGCCTTCTGGCAGTTAAATATGCAATTTTGTGTATGTTTACTCTGATGTAAGTCCCACCATGTCCAGTGTGTTTCTAAGTAATGTGTACAGGAGTTTAGCCAGAATTTTACTTTTCCATATATTTCCTAAATGCATATTAAGTTAACTGCGATTAAATAATATTCTAATAAACAAGGTTTTCCAAGTATCTTGTAGGATAATTGGATTTTTTCATGAAGTGTAGTTCAAATTTGCAGTTCACATGTCTAGGTACATTTTAAAGCATCTTAGGTGTACTATATACCCAAACACACATGAAATGTATATTAGAATCTGATTGGACTTACTTTTACCTTGAAGGAAACAAATTTGCTTGCAGTGGAAGGTACAGCTGATATAAATCTGTCTGTTATGTATACCAGTATTGACAGGTGTAATGTGGCTGAATGGAGCTCTGACAATGTTTTCAAAGGCACATGGTAAAACCCAATTTCTATTAGGAGAGCTAGAACAGAATGGGATGTCATACTATGCACGTGCTTCTGGTTATTTATATGCAGTGTTACAACTCTCCCAGTCAGTCCCTATCGGGTCATCAGACTTTGATTTATCTGTAATAATTCCCTCTGTTTTGCTTTCTCTTGCCTTACACTGCTTTGGTGCTTGCCCTAGAGAAGGGAAAGTATTCTCAGGGCTTGCGAGGTTAACACTATAAATAGATCTAATCGAAAAGGTGATGACAATAAACACAAAACACCCTGTTACTGTACCCTTAGTGCACAGAGAGAGTTGCAGTTGCCTACAACAGTCTGAGAATGGAGAATTGCTTGTATTGGCTTTTCAAACTTTTGTTACAATGACCTTGTAAGGTGAGGTACAAATTGCCCCTCTGCCTCCCTTGCCTGACAAAATGTGTCTTTGAAATGTAGGTCTGCCTGGCATTCAGGGCTTCTCCCACACCCCTATGCAGAGATTGTCCAAATAAGAACTGGAATGTTAGTAAAGGATATTGATGATGTTTTGCCCCATTATGTTTGAATCACATGCATGCACACTTTCATCTGGAATCTGAATTACCGAAAATACTTCAGAGAATTACATCTGATAATGCAGATTGTGAACATGGGGTTCCTAAATTAAACTAAAGCTGTAGCAAGGCTCAGCCTAATTTAGACCATGGATCCTACACTGACTGACTTGGCCTATGAATCTGTGTGTGTTTAAAAGACCTACTTTCAAAGCCAGAATTAAGTAGTTAAGATAATAAGCAGTTTGGCCCTGAGCTTTTGAGATGATCTGTTGGGTAAAATGAAAAAGCAGATTTCAACTCTACTTCCCAGAAGATGTTAACATCAGAAAGGAAAATGAGAAAGCAAGCAATGAGTCCACAGCTTCAATTGCATTGAGTAAATTGGTATTGCTCACTCACTGATTTTACAATTGTTTGCATCCTATATGTCCTTCATTGTATAAGCATTTGGTACTGCAAAGTAGCATTTTCTAAGATTCCAGAGGGAAAGGGGGAGAGGGAGAGGGAGAGAGAGAGAGAGAGAGAGAGAGAGAGAGAGAGATGGATATATGAAGCAGTAATGCACTCAGGAGAGGACCAATCCAGTTTTTTCCATTTGATTTCTGTTTCTTGACTTACAATTCTTTACTGTAATTTCCACATGCACTCCCCAATGTGTTCCTATTTCAGATGTAAAACAAAGTTCCTGTTGTATACTGTTCTTCCTACATGGCTACTATGAAGTAAATAAGAACATTTGTTGCACAAAAATAATAAATTGCCATTCTTTTCTCTGCATGGCTACTCCAAAGTAAGCAAGAGAAACAGTTTCATAATCTACTCTCTATCATAGCTTTTCCATGTATCTCACCTTGCATGGATACTCAGAATTAAATAAATTGAAAGCAGCATACTCTATTTTCCAACATAGCAGTTGGATATTACTGACAGTACACGACTACTCCAAAGCAAGCAATTGGGACAATTTCATACACAACTCCCCTAGAAGCAGTTCCTCGCGGTGCATGGATGTTAACAAATGCAGCAACGCCTAAAATGCCTTCTGTTCGCCATGGTGGCATATTAGCAGTCCAGGTCAATCGACAGCTTTGTGTTGTCACAAAGATCTGTTTATTAAACTCTCAGCAATTGCTATGAGAAACCAGTAAAACCTTCTCTTCAATCTTCACTTGTGAGCAAGTTCTGTTTTCAAGTGTAGTGAAAGGACTGCAGGGCTGTTCCTGACTTCTGTGCATTTTGGACAACTTGCTACATATGTGCCCTGTGTTTACCGGACACGTGAAACCCTGCCCCTAAATATCTGAAGATTTTAACTTGTTGGATCAGGTCCTTATTTAGTTGCCAGGCATGAATTTTGGGATTCTTAGCAAATACGAATAACTTAGATTTTGCATAATTAATGTTGAGTGCTTGTGCACTACAATATGTGGCTAAAGCACATGAAGCTTGCTTTAGATCAATTGGTGTTTGAGATAACACAGCATCACCTGCATATAGGAGGACTGCAGTGTGTCTGTCCTTCAGTTTAGGAGGAAGATGAAATACATTATTCATCTTGGCCACAAGAGGATTGATGTACAGATTAAACAGGAATGATGCCAATATGCGTGCTTACCTAACTCCTCTGCTGACAGAAATTTCCTTAGGAAAATGACACAGCCTTAGCTAAACCTTGACACTGCTCTCTTGGAATATCGTCAGGTGGAAACCTAGATCTCAAGACACTGCAGTTATACCATATATTTTCTAAATTTGATATACTTTTACTCCAGGAAACCTGGGAAGCTCCCAGTTCCTATATAGAAGGGTTCAAAACGTTCCCATTTGCTGTAGTGGTTAGGCTAGATTGCGGGTGTGTTGTTGGGGGGGGGCTTAAGTTTACACATCTTAGTGAATCTCAATATCATGCCATTTTTAGAATTCCTGGAGCAATGCAGGCAGGCAGTTATAATCAATTTTAACAATGCAATCTTGTCTCATGGGTGTCCAGACTCCAAGCCATGAAGGGGTTTAAAAGTATCAACATGTATCTTCAATTACAGCCAGAAGCTAACTGGCAGTTAGTGCAGCTATTAACATAGAAATATTTTATATCAGCAAACTCTGATGGGTCAATAACCATACAAATAGCTGCATGGTATACGAACTGAAGCTTCTGAATGAATTTCAAAGACACTGATTTATTTCAATCAATAAATCAACTTATAGGACACCTGAATTAGAATAGGTATAGGTGTGAGGTAAGTTGGCCTTATCACTTCTGAGCTTCCAAAGGTCCTTCAAGACCTGGTTATGTCAGCAAGCCCAGGGACTTCAGGAGATGGGTGAACTTGTGAGGTGGCTCCATTATTGTTATTGTTAACATCTCTCTATTTATTTATTTTTTTGGTATTAGCTCTGTTTTTATAGTTTTAATTTTTAAAATAATAATGATAATGTTTTCAGGTATTTATTAATTGTTTTAGTTCTGTTGTATGCCACCCAGAGTCACTGGCTTTGTGAGATGGGTGGCTATATAAATTAGACAAATAAATAAATAGCTATTCTAGGTAGCTTACAAAGCATAAATAATTAGGATTAAAGCAACAACAAGATAAGAGAGGTGAAGCCAGTAAGAATACAATTCCTAAACCCACATGGGATAAATGATAAAAATCAATTTTACATTATGAAATGTAGATAATGGACTCAAAAAAAAAAAAAAAAAAGATGCTGTCCTAAGGCTGCTGAAAAAGCCATGGCTTCAAGGGTTGTTGCTGTATAGAATCCAGGGTTAATGTTGTTCCAGAGAGAGGGGCTGCCAGAGAAAGCCAATTTCTGAGGTGCCACAAGATGATATGTTTCACTGATGGAATCTGGAGCCTGTTGACCCTGCCATATGTTATCTGATGGTCAGAAACAACTGGAAAAATGTGGTCCTATAGGTATCCAGACCATAATCCATGAGGAGCTTTATATGTGACAACCAGCAGTTTAAATTGCACCCAGAAACCAACTGGTAACCAGTGCAGCTTGTGAAGTAGGGTTGTTACATGGGTGAAATGAGGTGTACTCATAACTGGTTGTTGAATTCTGGACCACTGTAGCTACTGAGTAGACTTCAAGGGCAGCCCCATGTAATGTATGTTGCAGTATACCACATAGGAGGTGACAAAGGCATGAGTGACTGTGAGAAGGACCTCCCAGTCCAGGAAAGGGGAAGTTTGGCATCCCAGATGAGTCTGTGAAAAGGTCCTATCGGTAAGATGACTGTACGTAAGGACATACATACACACCTTTGCGATCCTCAGTGATAGTCCTAGACTAGTTGCCAGCTATTGGCATCTTAAATGAATCATGAAATCTGTGCTTCCACTTGCATAAAATAAATGAAATACCATAAAAGGCTTGAAAGATTTTAAATATTTATATTTTATTTGACTCCCCTCACCCTCCAAAAATTGACACCTTACTAAACTTGGTACCCTGGACAGCTCCCTAGTTTTCCTATATGGATGGGCCAGCCCTGGTCCCTGTATACTTCAAGTAAGTGCAAGAATCTTACATTTCACCAATGAGAATTTGACCAAAGCTTCTCATATGGAATGAAGATATAGAGACATTGATGTGAGTAGGTGTGTTTGCGGGCCTGTGCATGTCATTGTAAAGCTGAATGAGAATGGTTGAATTTTCAGCACAGCACTGGGGTGATGCTTGTAACAGTTCTAATGTATAAAACTTAAGAAATAAAATAAAGAAAGCTATAACATTTCCCTTTTCACTTGGGTAGTTTACTGAAAAAGAGTATAAGCAAATTGTTGAGCCTTATTTTCATGATCATCGTGGCTTTAGTAGAACTGCTACCCTGTAGAAAAAAATTACTGCATATTTTTTCTACAGATTATCAATTCATTTAATGAAAAAGAATTAGCTTTTGAAACTTCTTTCAGCCAGGAAGGTTTTAGAGTAATGTGAAAATATGTAACATCAAGCAAGCAGTAGTCAAACTTTCTGCCACCTCCAGCAATATACTAAACTCAAGAACAGTTTTGAAAGGTATTGCACCCCAAAAATAGGATAGAAAAACAGAACCCTCTTGCTTAGCAGAAACCTTTCAAGAAATTGGGAAAGAGATATGAAACATCATTAAATACAACTCAGCTGGCTTTATTGTCTATCCAGGGTACACATAAAAATGCTTTGATTTGCTGTTCTGAAGGCAGTTACACCCAGAGTAATACAACACTTCAGAAATTGGCCTTATGGATCTTGCCACCCAATTTATTAGCCAATTTATTAGCCAATTTATTTATTAGCCAATTTCTGAAACTGAATTCTTTAGGGGCTTGATATGCATGTGCTATTTTTTTCCTGAAAATAAAATGTGCCCTTCCCTTCCTTGAGTTGATTCCTGGATAAGGACTTTAAAACACCACTTTTTGAAATCATGCTGTGAGAAATCAATTAGAACCAAGCACAAAAAACACCTAAGTTATCATTAGTATGCAAACTGCTTCTTGAAACTGAAATTTCTCTTCTTCTTTTCCTGTGATCACTTAAGGGCTCAGTCATTTGTTGTGTTGTCTCCCTGAATTCTACCATCTGGAAAAAAAAAAATCTAAAAATGGCAACACTGCAAGGAAGCTAGCAATTAACTACCAATTGCTTGGGGAGAAGGAATAGTATAGCTAAGCAATATGAAGAAGTAAATAAAGCTGGGATTAAGCATGTTGCACAGTGATTTTAATCTTTGGGGTGTAAACAAGAATTTTGAAAATCTAGAGTGAAACCCTGTAGCCTTGTCCTATTTTAATGGGTCACACTTGTGTATACAGGCTCAGGGATGTGAAGGACTGGGCCTCCACTTTCCATGAGGACATTGTTCAATTCTCCATCAACCGTCATACATTTCTGGGAATAGTCTATTTACTGTGCTGTCCCCATTCACTTTATTCCAGAGAAAGTCCCTCTTGGTGCTAGTTTACTCATGAGAAGTAAAGTGGCAAACCACCTCTGACATTTCATAGAATATTGTAATGCACCTTGGAGATCACCTAGTCCAAATCTCTGTCCAGTGCAGCAATCCAGGAATTTCTGTAGGGAAGAATGTGTTAAAGTTAAAATCTTTTCAGAATGAATGGGCTGATTCAGTAAAGAAATTCAGAACTTTTCTTGTATATATCAGGGTTAGGGAACTGAAGTGAGTGAAAGACAAAGGGGGGGGGGGACAAAAAGAAGAACCAGGCAACTAATTTAAAGAGGTATCTTTCAACTTGATACTCCTCCAGCCAGGAATACACAAACAGAACAAGTTCATATGGAAAAAAGCCACATGATTGTAAAATGAAGCAAAGGCTAAATAGCAAATTTCTAACAGTTCATTCCATAGAATAAATCCAAAATCTATATGAATCTAGCTTCACTGTTCCCTAAATTAATATTTTTCCTCATTCTCCCATTCCAGATCCCTTGGAATTGGCACTCTCTTTACAAGGTTTTGTACCAGTAGAAAGATGTTCTATTGATTATGTGTAATCAAATCAGTGTCAATTCTTAGCAACCACATAGATTTTCTCCAGGATGAACTGACCCCAACAAGGCCCTTCAGATATTTCAACAGTGTACCCATCACTGCTGTAACTGAATCCATCTACTTTGCTGCAGGTCATCCTCTTTTTCTCTTTCCTTCTGGACTGTGGCATTTACAGGTTTTGCATGAGGACAATGAGATATTCTGGGACTCCCATTTTCCTAACCACATTCCACAGCTTGGCATGGTTGACACAATTGAATGAAGCACATATGGATTTTTTCTCCTGCTCTTGCTTTACTTTTAGGAAATAAGGAGAACAAATGTTCAGAAGAGGGATTACAAAATACAGGTAGATAAAATATTTTCCATATTTAAGAAAAAACATGGATATAGTAAATGGGGATAGTTGTTGAATGTTATACTGCATTTTATAAATATTGTAGATAAGAGCCTTGATGTTGGCAATCTTCAAACATTTTGTTGATCTGTCAGTCTTCGATCTTGTTCCATGCTAATTTTTGTGTGATTAAAAGCTACCAGAAGGTTATTTATCTTAATCACATGATGTACAGTGTATTTCACAGGATTGTATCCTATGAGGCAGTTCTACTATATTGGCTATCTCAGAAGAAGGTTTGTGAATAATCATTTATTTTTATGTTTCTATTATATTGCAAGTTAAAAACAAACAAACTCCAAAACTACATCCCCCAACTAACTACAAAAACAAACAAAACAAAACAAGACCAAACAAAAACAAAACAAAACATAAAAATATAATTAATAACAAATGATAAATTAGGGGAAAAGGGAGGAAAAAAAAAAGGGCATGAAAAAATCACCTATATCTCAAGTATTGAGTAACATATGAAAAATTCAAATTAAGGGGGAAAACTCTTTTTTTCTTGTAAAATATCATGAAATTATGTGAAAGAGAAATGTATTGTATCATTTTTTGATTAATGGAAAAATGCCTTTTCAAAAATGAATAAATTGCACACATTTTAAATCAAGTCCTTAATGTCTGGAACAATAGTGTTCTTTCAATTTCTTAAAATAATTTTCTTAGCAATTCCCCATATCTGATATAGCCAATGTTCTTCAAAAAACAGTTTGAGGACTTTCAGGGGAGGTATGGTGAATTAGCACATCTGTGAATGAGTGGAGATGATGACCAAGGCAAAGACCGAAGAACCAATGAGTAGATTGGTTCTATGGAACTCCTCCGGATAAGGAAAGGATGGGAGATTACCCACATATGCTCCAGATGGCTGCTTCTCATGAGCAGACTGCAGGACAGCAGTCTGTTACAGGTTTGAGTGCCAGGAGATGAAGGGAAGCCATCATTCTCTCAACCCCATGGTGGAGCCTTTTAAAGGTTGCTGGGTTCACTAACCTTGCTTTCTAATTACTTTCAAAAGTCACCTATTAACTATTTTAAAGCATTTAGAGATCTTCGAAACAACAGATTTGAAAAGCCACCTGGTGAGTTTACCTTCATTCTTGAATAAAAGAACAAAAAATAATAACTATAAGCTTAAGAATTTTAAAAAATGGAAATAAATGGCAAAAAGCTAAACAAAACTCTGCTCCAAGAACATAATAAATGAATTAAAGGACTAGTTAAATTAGTCAAATTATTAGGATTTTTACTTTAAGATTTTTGAAATAATTATATAAATAAACAGCCCTCTGTGGGAAATAAATTATTTTGTCTATAGTAAATTATAACAGAAATTCAAGATTTTATGATTTCAGAAATTGGACACTAGAGGGAAATAAAGGTTCCAGGCAGAAAAAGGTAAAACTCGGTCTCTGTTTTAATTTACCCGATTTTCAAAAATATCACTTGGGCTTTTCATTTTATTGTCCACATTTATGTAGAATAATAATATACTAGACTTTCAACTTTTGTGGATCTCATTGGAAAAATATTGTATAATAATAACTATCAATATATAGTAAAAAAGGATTGAAAGGAGTTAGCAATGTTTAGACCCTTTGGGGTCATGGATTGGATTATGATGCCAAGGCTCATGAATATTTAACCCTATGAAATAATTCAACCTTAAAAATAGATGGCAAGGTAATCTGTTAGAAAGTGTGGGTGGAATCTGGAATAGTTACTGCAAATCAGTTAATCCGTGTTGATTAAAAATTTGATTTCAGACAGAATTTTTCTTGCATAACTCACAACAGTGGCAATACAATCAACTCATGCATGTCTTGACAGCTTAGTATGGAGGAGATGTTTCAGCTGCTTCAGAGATGCTTCCTATTCTGTTGGAAGCTATTTCTGAAAGCAAACCAACATGATATTTGCATCAAAAATTAAGTAATATTTTTAAAGTTGAAATCAGTGACATTTATAATTGGAATATCTAATAAAGGAACCACAATAGTTGCAAGTTTGCAAGAAGGTTAAATTGGTTTTATGGGATTTAAGACTGAAGTTAATTCATCAAAAGATTGTATTGTAAGTTTATTGCATGGCCCAAATAATGTATTTGAAGGGACTGATATCAGATTTTTCTTTGCTGGCAATGTAAATAATTTCAGGTTTGTGAGCTAATAGGATTTATTCTTATAAGTTATTGGTATCTTTTTGGAACAATATTTTAGATTGATTAATTGATTGATTTATTGGGAATCGCTTAATGTTAAAAATGTTAAGGTTATGTTGAATCATCTTCCAAAAATATTGAACTGTTTTTGTTTTGTTTTAATATTTTTTATTGAAAATTTTGATTACAACAGTAAAAGCAAATTCAAACTAAACTCAGAACAAGAAAGAATAAAAACTGCAGAGAAAGAAAGAAAAAAGAAAATAAGAAAAAGAAAATAAATATTTAAAGAAGTGATTTCCAATCTTGATCACAACAAGTACAAATTTAATATCTCTTCACCCCTTATAAGGTTACAAGCTAACATCTCTTCTTCTCATAACCTATCCCTTATCTATATGCAATTCACCTCCTCAATTCAGAGATCTTTGGGGACACTTTCCTAGTTTTTCCATGTCTGTTTCCATCTTCACTGTCTTCCAAACAGCTCTCTGAATTTTTTTTTTGTTAAGTTGCTTTCTGAGATCTTTGCCTTTTTTTGGCTTTGACATTTTTTTCCCCCTCCTGTTGGCAATTTCCTCCATTTGTTCTGACATCCAGTTTCTTTGTTCTGGTTCTTGATCTTTGTCAGTCTCTTTAATTTCATTCCACAATGGTTGCCTATCAATGAGATTCAGGACTTCAAAGTGGTTTCTGATGTTCTTCTTGAAACTGGTGGGTATATGCTCAAAATTATACTGTGGATACTGGTTTGCTTTCTTCTGCTTTAGCTTGACTTGGAACTTGTTGTTGTTGTTGTTGTTTGGTCATTAAGTCGTGTCCGACTCTTCGTGACCCCATGAACCATATTGCGCCAGGCCTTCCTGTCCTTCACTGCCTCCCTGAGTTTGTTCAGTTTCATGCTCATTGCTTCAGTGATGCTATCTAACCATCTCATCCTCTGCCGTCCTCTTCTCCTTTTGCCTTCAATCTTTCCCAGCATCAGGGTCTTCTCCAAAGAGATCTCTCTTCGCATTAGGTGACCAAAGTATGTGAGCTTGAGCTTCATTATCGATCCTTCCAATGAGTAATCAGGGTTGATTTCCTTTAAGATTGACTGGTTTGACCTCCTAGCAGTCCAGGGGACTCTCAAGAGTCTTCTCCAGCACCACAGTTCAAAGGCATCAATTCTTCAGTGCTCAGCCTTCTTTATGGTCCAGCTCTCACAGCCATACATTACTACTGGAAAAACCATAACTTTGACTATGCGGATCTTTGTCAGCAAGGTGACGTCTCTGCTTTTTAATATGCTATCTAGGCTTGCCATAGCTTTCCTCCCAAGGAGCAAGCTTTTAATTTCATGGCTGCAGTCTCCGTCTGCGGTGATCTTGGAGCCCAAATAAATGAAGTCTGTTACTGCTTCCATTTCTACCCCTTCTATTTGCCAGGAATTGATGGGGCCAGATGCCATGATCTTAGTTTTTTTAATGTTGAGTTTCAAGCCAGCTTTTGCACTCTCCTCTTTCACCCTCATCAAGAGGCTCTTTAGTTCTTCTTCACTTTCTGCCATTAGGGTGGTATCGTCTGCATATCTGAGGTTGTTGATGATTCTCCCTGCAATCTTAATTCCGGCTTGTGATTCTTCCAGCCTGGCATTTCTCATGATGTACTCTGCATATAGATTAAAAAAGCAGGGTGACAGTATACAGCCTTGTCATACACCTTTCCCTATTTTGAACCAATCGGTTGTTCCGTGACCGGTTCTAACTGTTGCTTCTTGGCCCGCATACAGATTTCTCAGGAGACAGGTAAGGTGGTCTGGTACTCCCATCTCTTTAAGAATTTGCCACAGTTTGTTGTGATCCACACGATCAAAGGCTTTTGCATAGTCAATGAAGCAGAAGTAGATATTTTTCTGGAACTCTCATGCTTTCTCCATGATCCAGCGAATGTTGGCAATTTGATCTCTATTTTCTCTGCCTCTTCGAAACCCAGCTTGTTCATCCAGTAGTTCTCGGTTCATGTATTGCTGAAGCCTAGCTTGTAGGATTTTGAGCATAACCTTGCTAGCATGTGAAATGAGTGCAATTGTGCGATAGTTTGAGCATTCTTTGGCATTGCCCTTCTTTGGAATTGGACCTTTTCCAATCCTGTGGCCACTGTTGCCTTTTCCAAACTTGCTGGCATATTGAGTGCAGCACTTTAACACCATCGTCTTTTAGTATTTTAAATAACTCAGCTGGAATACTGTCATCTCCACTAGCTTTGTTGTTAGCAATGCTTCCTAAGGCCCACTTGACTTCACTCTCTAGGATGTCTGGCTCAAGGTCAGTGATCACACCAGCGTGGACATCAGGGACATTAAGATCTTTCTTGTATAGTTCTTCTGTGTATTCTTGCCACCTCTTCTTAATCTCTTCTGCTTCTGTTAGGTCCCTGCCTTTTTTGTCCTTTATCATGCCCATCTTTGCACTAAACGTTCCTTTCATATCTCCAATTTTCTTGTAGAGATCTCTAGTCTTCCCCATTCTATTGTTTTCCTCGGTTTCTTTGCATTGTTCATTTAAGAAGGCCTTCTTATCTCTCCTTGCTATTCTCTGGAAATCTGCATTCAGTTGCTTATAACTTTCCCTTTCACCCTTGCTTTTCGCATTCCTTCTTTCCACAGCTATTTGTAAAGCCTCATCAGACAGCCATTTTGCTTTCTTGCATTTCTTTTTCTTTGGGATGGTTTTAGTTGCTGCCTTCTGTACAATGTTACGGACCTCCGTCCATAGTTCTTCAGGCACTCTGTCTACAAATCTAATCCCCTAAATCTATTCATCACCTTCACTGTGTACTCACAAGGAATATGATCTAAGTCATACCTGTGTGGTCTAGTGGTTTTCCCTACATTCTTCAATTTAAGCCTAAATTTTGCAGTAAGAAGCTCATGATCTGAGCCACAGTCAGCTCCTGGTCTTGTTTTTGCTGTCTGTATAGAGCTTCTCCATCTTTGGTTGCAAAGTATATAATCAATCTGGTTTCGGTATTGACCATCTGGTGATGTCCATGTGTAGAGTCGTCTCTTGTGTTGTTGGAAAAGAGTGTTTGCTATGACTAGCTTGTTCTCTTGACAGAACTCTATTAGCCTTTGCCCTGCTTCATTTTGTACTCCAAGGCCAAACTTGCCTGTTATTCCGATTACTCCTTGACTTCCTACTTTAGCATTCCAATCCCCTATGATGAAAAGGACATCTTTTTGGTGCTAGTTCTAGAAGGTGTTGTAGGTCTTCATAGAAGCGGTCAACTTCAGCTTCTTCAGCATCAGTGGTTGGGGCATAGACTTGGATGACTGTGATATTGAATGGTTTGCCTTGGATACGCACTGAGATCATTCTATCGTTTTTGAGGTTGTACCCCATTACTGCCTTTCCCACTCTCTTATTGACTATGAGTGCTACTCCATTTCTTCTAAGGGTTTCTTGCCCACAGTAGTAGATATAATGGTCACCTGAATTAAATTCACCCATTCCCATCCATTTCAATTCGCTGATTCCCAAGATGTCGATGTTCAATCTTGACATCTCATGTTTGACCACATCCAGCTTGCCTTGGTTCATAGATCTTACATTCCAGGTACCTATACAATATTGTTCTTTACAGCATCGGACCTTCTTTTCGCTTCCAGATACATCCACAGCTGAACGTCCTTTCGGCTTTGGCCCAGCCACTTCACTCTTTCTGGAGCTACTTGGAATTGCCCTCCGCTCTTCCCCAGTAGCATATTGGACACCTTCCGACCTGAGGGGCTCATCTTCCGACATCATATCTTTTAGCCTTTTAACATTGTCCATGGGGTTTTCTTGGCAAGGATACTGGAGTGGGTTGCCATTTCCTTCTCCAGTGGACCACATTTTGTCAGAATTCTCTGTCATGACCTGTCCGTCTTGGGTGGCCCTGCACGGTATAGCTCATGGCTTCACTGAGTTACGCAAGCCCCTTCACCACGACAAGGCAGTGATCCATGAAGGGGGACTTGGAACTTGCACATGAGCCATTTGTGATATATTCCACAGTCAGATCCTAGCCATGTCTTTACTGTTATAACTAAGGTATCAATAATATAATCAGATTGAATTCTGTGTACTCCATCTAGTGATATTTATATATAAAAGCATTATTTTGGTTGTTGGAAGACTGTGTTAACAATGAAGAAATAATTGGATAGGCAGAAGTTGGTTCATGATTCATTTTGGTTTACTTGGCGATGCAATCCAACTACATTTTTCTGCTTAATATTTTGAATTTTAGCATTCCAGTTTCCAACATCTTGCTAGCATGTTCTGTTAATTTCAAACTGAACTTCACCATAAAACTCACCAACCTCTTCCTCTTCTGAATCAGTGGCTGGAACATAAATTTGAATAATAACATATTAAAGGGTAGCCTATGAAGTCTACTTAATATTATTAAGTAATTGATTGCATTGTACGCAAGTACTGCCCTTGCTATATCCTTCCTGACTATGAAAGCATAACCTTTCCTTCTTTATTTTTATATCCTGAGTAGTAAATTGTATGAACTTCTGACTGAAAGTGTCTAATTTCAGTTCATTTCAATTCCCTGACACCCAGGATGTCAATATGTAGTTGATTCATTTCATCTTTCACTATATGGAGCTCTCCCGTGTTCATGCTTCTTATGTTTAATGTTTCCACTGTTCTTACATGGCAGCATCAGGATGTAGCTGTCCCAAAGGTTTTAATCTAGCTGTGTCATAAATACCATTAGTACTCCAAAAGATCTGATTTTCCTCAGTAGCAAACTGAGTGCCATCTGATCAGGAGGGCCCATCATCTGACACTATATCATCAGTTACTTTATATTGTCTACCTCTGCAGTTTTATTGCTAAAATACAGGAGTAGTTTACTATTGCCTTCTCCCATAAAATATGAAATTATATCTTTGCCATTGTCACTAAAGTGATCAACTGCTTTCAACATCTGTCTATACCACTGCTGCCTGATATAGATGCCTGCTTGCTTTAGGTGGGCATCTGGGATGATGATGATGATGATGATGATGATGATGATGATGATGATGAATTAAACTTGTACGTCACCTTTCTTTACAATTTTCATATGTTGTATGACCGTGTTGAGACTCTCTTGGTATACACACCTGGCATTTTCCATTCATCCCTCCCAGGAACAATCCCCCTGCCATGATAAAGCAGCACAGCAGGTCTTTAGGAAGGCTTTCTTGCTATACCTGTTAACATATTGAATAAACACGTATGTGATAGGGAGCAGATAATGACAACATTCTTTCCTGTGCTGAGGTGGAACAACGTGCCTTACTGAGGCAGACATCAGCCAGCCACCCACTCCGACGTGTGCATAAGGCCCAACACATAATCATCCTAAATAGCAGGGCATGAATCTGATCTTCTTGTCATGGGGGCACTAGAGCATCTGGATGAAGTTTTTGCAATTAGTGCTTTATAGAAGTCTGCAAAATCTTTTAAGATAATAAAGAAGACAAGGCAATCACACTCTTGCACATATCCTGTGATTTCAAGGTTATTTACTAGGTGTTGTTGGCATAAACCAGATGTAACAAATTAGATCTGCAACATAAAATGCCCCAGTATGAAAAACTAAGCTTTTCATCTACTTGTTTCATCCTGATTAGAGATGCCAGCAGGAACCCAAAAATAGTTTGATAGCACTAGGGAATAATTTTCAAAGAATAATATGGCCCACTGTCTAGAGCAGTGTTTCCCAATCTTGGCAACTTTAAGACGTGTGGACTTCAACTCCCAGGATTCCCCAGCCAGCCATGCTGGCTGGGGAATCCTGGGAGTTGAAGTCCACACGTCTTAAAGTTGCCAAGGTTGGGAAACACTGGTCTAGAGCAAAGGAATTCTGTTATAATCTCAAAGACTATCTACCTGGCCCATTTTTCATGATACTCAAATACTTAGGCTTTGTAAAGGGGGGGGGGGGAATCCAACCCCTTTGCAAAACCAAGGGACCTTGCTGGCCAGAGATGGAGCAATCCATCAAAATGTGGCTTCTCCAATTTTGTGGATGTTTAAAGTTCTTTCTGTTCCATCTTCACATTAATAAGAAAACTTTTAAAGAAAGCGATCTTTTTAACATCCATTCCTTCCTTGCATTTTAATGAGTTGAGCCAAGGGTTGTAATATCGCTTTTTTTTTTCTTAAAACAACAACAACAAATTGCTCTCATGTGCATGAAAATACCCTAACAAGCATTAGCATATGATGAAGTGCTGTCCTACATAGGCACATCATACAAAAAAAAAAAAGAGAAGTCTGCTGTCATGAACTCAGGTAGGCTACCATGTGATTTCTTTCTTTCTTTCTTTCTTTCTTTCTTTCTTTCTTTCTTTCTTTCTTTCTTTCTTTCTTTCTTTCTTTCCTATTTGATGGCATGCCATCCCTGCCAGGAATATTTTCAGCTTTCAGTCTCAATGTGTATGGCAGAAGCCATGCTTTGGAGTTGCTCCACGCGGCTATTTCTGTCTTTCCTGCTATAAGCAATACAATCCTTCTGGAATATTTGAGTTATGAACTCCACTTCAAAATAATCCAAACATTCTGTGAAATAATCCAAAGGTTAGAAAGTACCAGGAGTCTTTATCTAAATGATGATAATAAAGAAGATTGCAGGGCAGAAGTGAAAAATAAAAACACCTTGAGCTCCTGGTGACTGCATTCATGCAGTTTTCTTAGCAGGGTTTCAGAAGTGGCTTGTCATTGCTGCCTTCAGGAATGCTTTGTTAATTTCCCAGCAGCCAAGGGACTTCCAGTTGAGATAGGAACCAGGGCTGATCCTACTTAATTTCTGAGATCGGCCAAAATCAGCTAGGTTTTGCCACTTGCTAAGGTTTGGAAGTAAAACAATACATAATCATGAGTTTTAGGGTTGATCCACATAACCAGCTTGCCCCAGTGTGAGGGTGGGCAACTGACCATTTTCGAGGCCAGGAACATAAAAGTATACTTTTCCCCTCTAGAACAGTACACTGCTGGCTGAGGAATCCTGGGAGTTGAAGTCCACACATCCTAAAGTTGCCAAGCTAGATAAACACTGCTCTAGACACATCTAGTCCACTGGGAAGGTAACCTCCACCCATGTATTTCTGCTATATGTCAAAAGTAGTGTTTTCTGGCGCAATATGGTTCATGGGGTCACAAAGAGTCGGACACGACTTAACGACTAAACAACAACAACAACAGTGTTTTCTGACTTGGGGTGGCTCAAGCATTGCTGTGTAGTTCATCTTCTGTGCTTCATTTCATTGTAGGCAGACATCTCCTACATCTTCTGGGCACTGGCTGTCCCCCTCCATGGCCATTTCTTTTCCTAATTTACTGAGGAAACAGTGAAATTTTTGTTTAAAAAAAAAAAAAATTAAGCCAGGAGAAATTGACAAGAATTCTGCTGCTTTTCTAAAGGACTATGTTTCTAAGTGATAAGAGAAATATAAAACTATGAGGTGTTTTTTTTCTTTTTTCTTTTGACAAGTCCAGGAGGGATAAAGAGGCAAGAGCATCCACCAGTCAGAGGTTATGGTCGATTTGATCCAGGCAAAAGATCAGGCCATCACTGGCCAAAGTGGAGGAAGAGGTTGAAATCCAGAAAGAGATTTCAAAGACTGGCTTCCAAAGCTGTTTTACACTTGGGAGACCCCAAGCTGAAGGCTGCAGTGAAGAAATACCCTTAAAACCATTTTTTGCCAAGCAAAGTAAAGTTTTGTAATTGCTCAACTTTGGTGGTTAAAAGCAGGGCATCAGTAAGAAGGTACCTCTTACTGATTATTGAAACCTTGCGTCAATAACCTTACTGTTACTGAAACCTTGAAGGAAACCAAGTATCCTTTTGTTCAGTTATTTTGTTGCTGGTGTTTAAGCTGTTTATGGTTTCACCTGTGAAGAAAAGAAGAATTGTGTATACTAGAAGTAAAAACTCCAACTCACACTTTTTTTTTTTTTAATAAATTTTTTATTTTTTACAACACAAACAAACAATAACATAAAAAGCATAAAAAAAAAACATCTTCCATTTTAAACCGTGTGTCAGCCAGTTACCAATCATTTGTGCCATCCTTTCATAATCTTCACTCATCATTTATATAGAATCTCATATCATCTATCCAACACATATTTATATATTTATGAATTATCAATTATTATTCATTTGTTACTAGTCTATAACACCAGCTTTCATAATAGGATTTATATCATTTTTATCCATTGATTATATATATATATATATAATAATTTATATCAGTTTGTCAAGTTTCTATTATATAATTTGCTGATCTATTACATTACTATATCTTTTCATCCAACCATTGATAAAACAAATCCCATATCATATAGAATTGTTTATCCTCTTGCTCTCTAATTTCAAATGTTAATTTACTCATCTCTGCACATTCCATAATTTTCTTAATGACTTCCTCCTGCATAGGTACTTTTTCATTTTTCCAGTTTTTAGCAAATACAATTCTAGCCGCTGTCAGAACATTTACAATCAAATATTTCAGTTCTTTACTATATGTTTCAGGTATAATTCCTAATAGGAATGTCTCTGATTTAAAGTCTATATGTTGTTTTATCATTTTTTCCAACCATGTGTGGATTTTAATCCAATATCTTTTAGCTTCTGGGCATGTCCACCACATATGGTAGTATGTACCGGGCTTCTGATGACACTTCCAACATTTATCAGACTTGTTCTTGTACATTCTCGCAATCCTTGCTGGAGGTAAATGCCACCTATAAAACATCTTGTACAAGTTTTCTTTATATGCAGTTGACATTGTCATTTTATAGTTTTGAGACCATAATTTTTGCCACTTCTCTAAATCAATTCCGTATCCAAAATTTTTCCCCCATGCGATCATTGTATCTTTAACCTGTTCTTCCTCCATCTTAAATTCTAGTAAATGTCCATAAAGTTTTTTGATCACCTTTTCATCAGTACCCATCAAAATTTTGTCTAAAACAAAACTCACACTTATATGTTGCATTTCACAATGGAACCCATAAGTGATGCTTTGTTTATGCCCAAGAATTCATGATACTGTCTGAAACACTGACTAGTGGATTCCACTGACTGCAGTCAGGAAAACATCGTGGCCCTAAGAATATTGAAGATGACCAGCCTGGTATTTGCTGCCCCAACTATTTTCTCTATTTGTTATGGATATTTTGCAAAGTTGGGTAAGAAAAAAAAAAAACCAACTTCTTGGATTTCCACCTCACTTGATCTTTTATATGTGAGGTCAAGAAGAACATTTAAAAAAAAAAAAAAAGGCTATATCACATTCTAAGAGGACTAATTAAAAAGTCCTTTGCATTAACTGAATAGATGTTAGCTCATTTTCAAGTGGAACCTCATTAAGGCAAAACCTTCTGCACAAATGTCTCTTTCCAAATAGAACTTCTGGCAATTATTAATGATGTTTCCATGTGAATTACCATCTGCCAAGCTATAAAGCTAAACAAATCCAATATAAACCCAGGGTCGATTATGTCTAGTGGTCCTTTATTTATCTGAAGCCTTAGTTCATTTTGGAAAGCAATCTCGTTTTGAGCAAGTGTGGTTTTTAGAATTTGGGAGCATTGTAATGAAGGCATTACTGTCAGTGTACAGGGTAGGATGTATCTACCATTTGTTTTTATGAATTTGTGCGAATCAGTGCATAACACACAGCTATTTGCATCTCCTCGTTTTGGGTTGTACTTGTATTTTTTTTAACTTCAAAGAATGATGAAATAGGTAATTAAACCAAATGAAGTAAATAAAACTCACTGTTAATAGGATGTAAATAAAGCTTTAAACTAATGAGAAATGAAAAGCCTATTACCTGCTGATGAATACATTGTTAATATTGCTTCATGCTTCCCACTTCTCTGAACATTAAAAAAAAAAAAAACATCCAGAGGCTGTCTTTACGTGACCAGATCCTTTGAAGGGAAGGGACATAGTAAAGCAATAAAGTCTTAGAAACAACTAATTATTTGCAAAAATGAGGACTGGTTTTGGGGATATGAATAGAAAGAACTAGAGACACCATTGTAGGTTAAGATGCCTCCACTTTTGTTAAGACACCTTCTGTTTCTTGCACTGTTCTTTCTAGATGTGCATATACAGTGATACCTCAGGTCATGAATGCTTCTGTTCATGACCAATTCGGGAACAGCACCGTTCGCATAATTTTGCTTCCGCTCGCAAACTTCGCATCGGGTGACGAACAGGATCTGCGGCCATTTTCCCTGCTGTGACACGTGGTCGTGGCTTCCTGTAGGGAGGGGGACTCTCCCCCCAAACAATAACCACCTCCCCACCCGCCTTCCTGTCCTCCACACCTCAAGCAAGGTTAGCATTCTCTCTCTTCATAGTGTACTGTACAGTACTTTGTGTCATATTTTTGTGGTTTAAAAAAAAATACATATGGTTCAGAACAGATTAACCGTATTTACATTGAACCTTATGGGAAAATTTGATTCAGGTCGTGACCAAAATCGGTTGGCGACCAAATTCGTAGGGGTCAGAATGGATTAACCATATTTACATTGAACCTTATGGGAAAATTTGATTCGGGTCGCGACCAATTTGGGTCGCAACCAGAGTCGCGGAACGAATTAAGTTCGTGACCCGAGGTATCACTGTACTTCTCTGGCCCTGAACTGAGTTTGATTCCTGGCAACTCATGCCCATGCAGTGTTCTTGGTAACATGGCAAACATGGTTTGCCATTTCTTTCTTCTAGGATTTTATTACTCCTCCCAGCCTTGGGATTTCCTAAACGCCTACCAGATCCAACGCTGCTTAGGTTTTCATGATCAGCCAGGTGCTATCACTTAGCTGGTTTTTAACACTCCTGGTGATGATGGTTGTCCTTTTCAAGTTAAGAAAAGAAAGAAAATAAAAGTCTGATGACTTTTATCTCCCCCAAACCTCTAAATCATGCTAAATTTTGCCCCTCATTTTTGTTTAGAAGGAATATCTAGAAAAACCTTTGTTTACTCCTTGCAAAGAAACAGAATGAATCATGAAGACACCTAATCATAGTTCTGGGCTTTGAGGCAACATTAATTCTCCCAAAAGCTAAAAACAGAATGGTTAAAGAACAATTTCTTTGCAAATTTCAATACACTTTCATCTGATTCAGCCTTCCAGGACTTTGCAAATAATCCAACTTCAATTTCTCTGAATCCTGGAATCAACTTTTCCAGTCAAAAAAGCTATCTAAATGTGTTGAACATATATATGTTTAGAAACAGAAAAACACATGCAAATCACTGAAATGGATTTTTAAACATTGCAGATTAACAAGGACCCAGGATGGAACGAACTGCCTGTGATGCTGATTGGAATCAGACTGATATCTAGCCTTGCTTACAGCTACCACTAAACTTTTTTTTCTTTTTTTGGTCAGCCAACAGGGAAGGAAAAAAAAAATCCACAAAATACTATTTCTTTTGTTGGCTGTGTTCCTGATACCAGATTGAATTACTTCACCCCTTAGCCAAACATCTGGGATGTGCTTAGCTGCTAGTTGTCACCAGCCATCATTGCTCATTTTAAACCATCAGGGGCTACTGAGTAGTCACATTAGATGTTAGTTCTGTAGCAGGCTAGAGAAAAGACAGTCTGTTCACTGTGCATGGCTATAACAATTGTGTGCATAAACCCCGAAGAAGTGTACAGATACAATACAGTCTGGATAAAGGTTCTGAAGAAAAAAACAAAGTTTACATCTTTTTGACCATTTTCATGATACACTTTTGTGATTGGCAGTTGAGTTCTACAACTGTGGCTTCATATGAGCAATCTCACCTCTAAACCATAAACACATAATAATGCTCACATTATCACTTCTGCCAAAATACTCTCTGGCCATACTGTTGCTTTTTTACTGTCAGCTTCTCCATTTTATTGAACATGTTTGAACTTCACTGGAAAATTATAGTTCATATTTTTTTTCCTCAATTCAATTGTGGATGAACTCTGCATATTTTAAGAAAAGTTTCAAAATGCATATTTTCTGATATTTTGAAACACGTAAGGGGCAAGAATTGCACCACAAAATATTACTGTAATTAACATTTTAAGTAACCAAAAAACATATTAAGTAAACCAAAAGACTTAGTAGCCCAAGAAGAAAAAAACAGGAGTCATCTACAATATACACTCTAAGAACTGTAACAGCCACTATGTAGGACAGACAGGCAGAAGAATAGCAGAGCGCATCCATGAACACCAACTAGCAATCAGAAAACATGATGAAAACTTCTTAATCTCACAAAACATGGACAGACTCTACCACAATTTCAACTGGGAAACTGTGAGCATCTTAGGCCAAACTAAATCCAAAAACATGAGGAAATTCCTGGAAGTTTGGCATTCAGACAAATCAGCCATCAATAGACATATAGAAATAAACCATATTTACACACCATTCAAAGACAACAAAAAGCTAAGAAGGAAACAAAAACACTGGAACACATCCCCTGCAGCAGCATAGCCACATATGCAAGGATTAACGCCAGACAAACAATCAAGCAGAAAACAATCCCATAATCAAGGAACTACCTTGATAGGAGAAAATCACACCCCCACCAACATTGGCAGGGCAAGCTACTGTACATAAACAGGGAGCAAACCCTTCACTCACTCACACTGATGATGTTACCTAGTTGGGTAATGAAATGTCTGCAAGCAAGCAACCAGGCTCAAAGCGCACCAAGGACTCCACATTACTGTGATTAAACCATGACCAAGTTTTCTGTTTGAAAGGCAGGACTTTGAAATAACTGAATTCTGGTAACCTTTAGAGATTAAGGCTGCTTATGCTAAAATAAATTTGCAGGAAAAATTTGCACTGCTAGAGAGCTATAAATGGGAAGAATTGTGTCATTAGATTTCCAGGTACCCTTGAGTTTCTACCAGTTTTTTTAAACTTTACATCCAACCATATATGCTGTTCTTCCCAATCTTGTTTGGAGCTTGTTAGCACTATAACAAGAAATAAGGGCATGTCCACTAATTTCTTTGAACAAAGATAAATCTGATTGCTTTATTGTACCCAAACACTATTTCAAATTCTTGCATTGTCAACAGCAAACTGAATCAATCAATTGATTTAAGCAGTACATTATGCAGTGAATAATGAGGCAGTAGTTATAGAATAGTTAAAATTACTCTGAAATGTTTGGCTGCCTGCCTTTCAACTCCTTCAGTTATTAGCTGAGCTGTTGCAGTAGTATGGCATGTTTCCAAGTTCTCTAACTGCTGAAGATAAAAAATAATCAATTCTCCATTAGAAAATTTAGGCCTTTCAAATATTACTTGCTGGAAAAAATAAATGGGAGCATGCCACGGCACACTTATCCTGCTTGCAGGCTTTCCATTTGCATTTGGATGTGTATAAGGAGGTGCGTGCTGGACAAAAGTGGCTTACATATCTGATCTGGAAGAGCTCTTCTTGCATTTTTATGTGTAGTAAAAACGGGGCTCAAATCTTATCTGTGCTCAGCTTCCTGTTTGGAGTGAAGTTCTTTGCTAGAAAGAAGAATTAGCTGCACCACTGACTTGATGGTCTTCTATTGTCCTTTACAAAGACCACTGAGGGAGGGGAGAGAGATGTATAGCATTATTTCAGAGAATTATCACTCTGTAGGATCCATACTGTCCTATTTAACATTTTTCTACCACTAGCAATCTCTACCACTGTCATCCTTTTCTACCTTATTTATCTTCATATCGATGAATGTTTTCATAGCAACACTCAAATCTCTTTCTTCATATTTTTCCAAATCTTGTTCCCATGTCTTAGAATGGCACCCCCAGATTTAAAAGTTCAATTTAAAAAAAAAAGTGTAGTCTGAAATGTCCACCCTTCTGACATAGCCATTGATCCTGAGAAATCCTGAGGAATGTTTGACAAAAAGGCAGAGCTTTTGATGGAGATGTTCCTTGCATCGCTTTGTTTTGGCTAATGGCAAGATAATCATAAGGCATGGGTAACTATACATTTACTGCCATGTGTACCATAATTCACCATTTTTTTTGGTGGCGCAACATTCGTTGCATTGATGGCTATCAATGGAAGAGGAAGGAATCTTGAATGAGTCATGTACTCTATCTCATATCAGACAAGTAAGATAAATTAACCTAATATCAAGTGTTCCATGTTCCTGCACTTTTAGCCTCCCAAAAATATTAAATGAGACCATTGCCCATAAAACCTTGTCCATCTTTGTGCTACACTTACATGTGTCATGTCACACATATGGATGGGTGGAGCTTAGTTTTCTTCTGGGAATTTAGAGATTTCCTTAAAGTGTTATATGTATTTTAGGGCTTAGACTAAACTTTACACATGCTTCTTACCTCAGAAAGATAGCAAACTCTAGTCAGTTTTCAGTAATCAAAGGAGGCACCATGCACCACAAAAAGAGAGTTAAGAACTGAATATATCCTTGGGGCTGCCCATTCCTGTTGCAGCGGTTAGAGAAAGGCCCAGGTTTTTCTGATCAAGACATAGCTCACAGATGGTGAGAGGCCAGTACAATTCCTGATACATCAGGACAGAGACTTTCAGGAGCCAGGTTGCTTGGGAATGCAACCCAAAGTGACAGAGATTGATAAAGTTTATAGGATTAATACACATTTTGCAAAAGTTCCAAGGGATGTCCTTGTGCACTTTGTCAGGAAGAAGACCAGAGATCATGTTTTGCAGCAGCATTTTAATACTAGATTGAGAATTGATAATAAGATATAATTGTACTCAAGGAAATTCCAGTTAGAATATTACATAAGAGAAAAGAGAAATGACTTTTTTCCCCCCAAGAAACAGAAGAAAGTTCTATTTCAATTATTGTGTTTATACAGTAAATTAATTCAAGAACAACAATACAACTTGAGTGTAGTATGAAATCCATGATTCAAACATTCCTCTTCAAGGAACTTACTGAGGGGGATAGTGAAATTATTCCCTCTTCATCTGAGGGCCCATTCAAATTATGTTGGTGAGAATACCCAAAGAAGTGCAAATGCCATTTTAGGATTCTGCGGGACACCTGGCAGAAAACATTTACGATATGTTCTTAAGGTACTTTAAGGAAAAGGCATGGCTCAGCTACTTGATGGTGCTGGACTCAGCATTTATAAAGACTACAATTCTTTGGAGAAGGTCCATTTAATTAGAACTCTGTTAGCAATCCCACAGTGAATGTCAAATGAAGTGCCTCCTAGGGAGGTAGAACAAATATCAACTGATTTGTGAGCTTGCCAGTCCACTTATGGTTCAATCCATTTCTGTTTAAATTTATTCTTCTTTTTCAGTAGGAATGGAATATTTAATTCTATAGCATAATTTTCAATTCCCCTGGAATAGGGCTATGGCAGGGAAAGTTTCAGAGGCCTTGCAAAAGTGAAGGTGGTTTTACAGCAGCAAATATTGATTTGTCAAATGATAGGGAGATTGATTTATATCAAACTAGTTATTCTGTAGGCTAAGTGGAGGCTTAGAGTTGGTGGCAACAGAATCTGGAGGGATGGAGGGGGATTACACCTGTCCCTACCCGAAGAGGCTGTACATAGCTGTTAGGCTACAAGTTATGTGCCAGAGTTGTAAATGATGCAAAAATGATTTTTTTTTTTTGAAATAGTAACTATATGTTATTTAGTTTTCTTCCTTAATACTCCTTAACCTGCAGATCTGGAAAGTATTCACTGCCCTCTGTTAAAGATGTGGTGAATGCAGTGATGGTTTTTCAAGCTACAAATAGCTGCATGCAAGAGCTATGAATACGTTAACATTTAGGAATGAATAACTCAGTAAGGGCCTGAGTTGTGAAGCAGGAAAGTCCTTCAGTATAACTCTCATCCTTGTCATGAATGCCACAGTTGTACCGCTAAGTGGAATTTTCTCTCAGCAATTTTTATGCTGTTATTCATCAGCCAAAGAGGTATGGTATATGAGGTTATTAGACCCCATCAATATGCCAGGCCAATCATTGTCTCTCAGTGTCCTGCACAACCTGTCTGAAAGATAATGTAACAGAGAGCTTATAATTACTGAGATTATAATACTTATTTTTTAAAAAAATTAATTATTACTTATTCCTTTCTTATTATTCCCAGTTATATTTTAAAAGAAATTTACTTGTTATTATTCCTTTTAATTATTCCTTGGTATTCCTAATTATACCAAGATTGGCAATACAGGACAAATACATGTTTTCTGAACGTAAAGGAATAAATACTTTAAAAATGAATATCAAGCATTTTATTTGTTTGAGCCAGTTAATTAAGTCTTTAATTAAGTCAATTAAAGTCTTACATTAATTCCAGACCCAGCTGCAATTAATGTAAGAGTTTTTAAAGTATATATAGTAATATACAGACTCAAACATATAATGTCCGTCTTTCTGTCACTCTGCTGGTTTGTCCACCTGTGTATGTGTTCACCTGTCCTTGAGTCAGTCCGTATGTCAGTGTGTCCATCTGTCTGTCCATCCATCCATCTATCTGTTCATCCGTCTGTCCATCTCCATCCATTTGTTTGTCCATCTATCCATCCTTCCATCTGTCCAACTGTCTGTCCATCGCTCTGTCCATCCTTCTGTCTGTCCATCCATCTGTCTGCCTCTCCATCCATCCATCTGCTCATCCATCTGTTAGTCCATCTGTCCATCTGATCATCTGTCTGTTCGCCCATCTGTCTGTCCATCACTCTGTCCATCCTTCTGTCTGTCCATCCTTCTGTCTGTCCATCCATCTGTCTGTCCATCTATCCATCTGTCTGTCAGTCCGTCCATCTGTCCATCCATCCATCTGATCGTCCGTCTGTCCGCCCATCCATCCGATTATCTGTCCATCTGCCCATCTGTCTGTCCATCTGTCCATCCATCCGTCAGCCTGTCCATCTTTCTGTTAGTGTGTCTGTCATCTGTCCATCAGTCTGTCCCTCTGTCAATCAGTTCATCTGTCTGTCCATCCATCTGTCAGTCCATCTCACTGTCCTTCCGCCTGCTCATCTGTCATCCATTCACCCAACTGCCTGTCCATCTGTCTGCCCGTCCATCTATCAGTCCATCTGTCTGCCCGCCAGCCCATCCGTCTGTCCCTCCATCCATCTGTCCATCAGTCTTTTTGTCCTTCTGTCCGTCAGTCTTTCTGCCCATCAGTCTGTTTGTCTATCTGTCCATCCCCCGTCTGTCCATCTGTCCTGCTGTCTGTCTTCCTATCAGTAAGTTAACTTTTAAAAAATTATAATCAATGTATTTGTATATAAGGGTTAAATGTTCATTACTTTACATTACAGTGCAATGCCTTTTGAAAACCCCAAATCTGAATGGCCTTCGAGAAGACCAAGAGAGTCAGGGCCCTGCAAAAATGTCAGGGGGGCAGCTTATCCACAGGGCAGAGAAGGCATGTCTCATTTTTAGTTATACTAGCAGACTTACCTTATAAATTCATATGAGAGTATTACTGCTGTAGGCTAAGTCAACTCTCCAAACTACAGTCTTGGAAAATTATACAGACATGATGCTACCCATTTTGGAGTCAGAGAGAGAATAAAATGAAAATGTATAAATGCAGTTACTCAGATGTCAACCATTTCAAGTTGGAAGGGGTTTAAGCTCAATTTAGCAATTTGTACAAGGGTCAGTTGATGAATGTAGCTTTCAAAATGGCATCAAATTTGAGACATTTTAAATATACATTAGGGGAGAAATTATTATTCAGTACTGCAGGAAGGTGATTTGCTGCAAAATTATTGTAATTAACGTAAATGAACATTGTACCTGAAATAGCAGTAAATGATTAAGATTCTTGTTTGTATGAGCGAGCATTGAAAGGGCAGTCATTTCCATGTCCAAGAGAAAAAAAAAGAGAGTAAAATGAAACTGTGAATCATTTAATACTATATTTTCTCTCTGTGTGTGCACACCATGCATTGAAGAAAAAAAATTTAAAAAAAGATTAAAAGTTTGATTTCAGTTAAGCACACTTGCCCAATTTTCATGTAATTTTAATTAATACTGTGCCAAATCAACCCACCAGGCTTTTTCAAAGTTTTCTCACTTGAAAAAGGGGTTCCTGTTTTTCTACCTCATTCCCAGGATTCTTGTCGATTTTATTTTAATGATGTTTCAAGCTTATAATACTGTTGAGGTGCCATAGGATCTTGGTGCTGTTTTTGTTGTTCCAAGTCTCTCTACTTTGCAACTCCCTGGTTTTCTTAACTGTGCATAAAATTTCTCCCCACATCCCCTTCCATGTGGGCATGCAACACATACACATATTCCATCAAATTAAATAAGAATAGTTTTAAAAGATGCAGAAAAAAAATCTTTTATTTCACTAGTAAAAATGTATTATTTCACATCCTTCTTGGGATTAGAATGAAATGAAAGCCACTGAGGAACAAAATAGATTTATTAAAATGCTCACATGAATATTAACAAATTCAGGAGGACAGCAGATGAAAAACAACAGAAACAAAATTCAAAAGAATTGATCGATTATGTGTTATCAAGTCATTTTCAACTCCCAGCAGCCACATAGTCAAAAGAATTAATCTCTCAAAGAACGTTTTACATAAAAAGCCACATAATGGTACACTTGTAAGGGATGGAGGAAAGTTAAGAAATTGAAAATGGGGATGGGGGAGAGAAAACTCTGCTTGAGAAACTGCTACAAAGTAGTAAGAGTAACAGTAGCTTCCATACTGGCTTACCTAAATTTATCATCTACTAGCATGGCCACAGACAGTTTGCATAAGGCAGGCAGGGTACAGCTGGAGAAACAGTGTTAGGGAGTGAAGGTAACATAACTTTAATATAATTTTAAGCAAACCTGATCCAAGAACCGATTGTCACAGATGGTGAATCATTTTGCTATATGGAAGGTCCACATGATGTGATCCTGCTCTACAGACTTTACAGTCCAAAGTTCTAGAAGAGAAGGTAAAGCAGTATACAAAGAAAGGACAGGTAAGAGTAACATGGATTAACTGGAACATAGTGCAGTAATGATGTAATTTATTTTCATTAATAGAGAATATGAATGTGAGCAGTTATAATTTGGTGGCTAGAATTAATTGAAAAAGCAAAAAGGATATTCCTATTATTGGCCTTTCAAAAGTCTCCTCCAATTTGTCTGAATATCTCCAGGGATAGATGCAAGTAGTCCTCGGATTACAACCATTCATTCAGCGACCATTGTGTTCAAAGTCACAAAGGTGCTGAATGAGGGGTACTTACGATGGGTCCTCAGAGTTCCAGCTGTTGCAGTGTGACCACAGTTACGTGATAGCAATTTCTCACATTCCCTACCAGTTTCCCACAAGTAAAGTTGACAGAGAAGCTGGCAGGGAGCCAGAAATCATAATCATGTGAGGTTCTTGCTTAATGACCCTAATATTTTATGACTATAATATTTTATCCATTGGCTTATTCCCAGATTTCATTCTCCATCTCAAAATGACCTTAATTTGGGCCTAGTGCTGTTACTAAAATAACCCATTTGAAATCTTTTTGAGACTGGGTATGGATGTAATATTTCAATAAGTCATGAAAAATTGAATTTCATTGTGTTAAGATGCTAAAATTAGAGATATTGTGCAGCATTGTCTAAGGCACATGTAACAATCTCCTGAGTAAAGTCTCATGCCTTATAGAAATATATAGACTGACAATATCTCAAAATTCACATTGAGTTCTGCAGGCTTTCTCTAACCAGTCCAATACCTTAATTTCTTATAAGCTGTTTGCATTTGAACACTTTGTTCTCTTAATCATGGACTCTGTGTTTCTTGGCTCATCCAATTATTGTCATTTTCTTTGCCTTTCTTTCATTCTTTCAGTTCTATCTTGAAACATAAACCCATGAAATAACATGTGCCCTTATTATGGTAGAAAAGAGCCTGAATGAACGTCTGTAAGTGTAACTTTCCCTCATAAAGAATGTTTTCTAATGCAAATTGTCTTTCCATAGCTCCACAGTAGCAAATTGATTCTCTTTTTATATTGGCTGATTATGTTTAATGGAGTTAAAGAGGCCCCTTTATAAGAAGTTTATTTTGGTACTTGCAAGGTAAGACCACATTTTTATTAAAATGATCCCTTTGAAAACAAACAAACAAAACCTTTATCTGTAGTTTCTTTGGAAGTTTTATTTTTGTAGGAACTTAGCAATGGAAAACAAAATCCAGTAACATATAACTGAACTTCATCTCTCATGTTGGAACTTTATACTCATATGCCACTCCCTATAGCCTCCTTCTCTTTCTTAATCTGGTTCACAGCACCTCATGATCTTCCGGAATTAACTTTTGTGGGAAGGAACAATTTTGCCTCTCTTCATTATGCTGAAAGGAGTTTTCAATGAAAAATCTATCATGGATTTCACCTGGACTATGTAGAAGATTCAAGGCAAGGACAACACAATTTATGAATAAAACATAACAAGCATTTCACAAAGATGTAACAATTAAACACATCAACTGTTGGATGGTTTGGGTGTAAAAAACACTTGACTATGGGCATGATTCAAGATTTCTAGATGACTGCTCTTAATACCTCAAGGAGATTACTAGTACTGTAGCCTGTACTACTTACTACAATACAATAATGCAATATTGTGTTGTAGTTAGTAGGGTCGTACAAAGCATTAAAAGGGAGACTTTGCAAAGCTTGCTAGCACATCATACTTCCCTTTTTCAGAGTGTTGAAGTAGTTGTATTTCCCAAAAGACTTGACAAGACTGCTCTGGTGCTTTCCCAGTTTGACTTCCATGAATGTGCATATATAGCAGCTTCACTTTGCCAACAGTCTCAACAGAGGCGTCCTTTTGCCTTCTGCAAAAAAACTTGAAATACCAAGCTAGCTATAAACTGAATCAAGAAGTACTTTCCCATTAAGAATAAAAATCAGAGATATGCTTAAATCAACTATACCCTATTTCAGCCTTGGCAATTATGCAAATATATTCCCCTCTCTCTGACTTAAAATGTGTGCACACAAATATATATTTAATATTTGATTATAGAAAATAGATTCATTTATTAAATATATACACTGTTTCATTCTAAGTGGGCTAAAGCAAGTTACAGTAACTTGCTTCAACTTAGGAACATCTTTCACATTTCTAGTGTATGAGATTGAGGGAAAAGAAAGGCCTAATCTGTTACATTCCCTAGAGTCTTAAATATGTCACAGTAATACCTTGTGGCAAGTCATTAGGTAGAATATACTAAACAATATGACAGAAGAGCTATAACATTTTTATAAGCTCTGTTCAGCAAAAGTGAAAAAAAAAAGGGAAGGAAGGAAGGAAGGAAGGAAGGAAGGAAGGAAGGAAGGAAGGAAGGAAGGAAGGAAGGAAGGAAGGAAGGGCTACTTAGTTTTTCTAATAATGACATTACTAAATTCATTTTAAACTAAAAAATCCACCAAGATTATAGAATCCTGAGAAGGTTCATATGTCTTATGAAATCTCTTCTGGTTTCCATGTAAAAGTCATTTTATGAAAAGTTCTGTGAAGCCAAAACCTACAATGTCTTCATTTTAAATGTGCCTTTTTATTATGAACCACCAAAAGACTTCCATAGCTGACAGCACATCATATTAATTAAATAAAGTGTACAATTTGATTCCTTCCTTTGCTCCTGGGGTTATCAAGGGTATCTAGGGGGTTGTATAAAAATGTCAAGATGATGGCTTTGATCATGCTTTTGTAGCCGCCATCTTGACTTTTTTGAGCCCCTTAGGATGCCCCTGGGGTTACATAAGATATCTGTCCCAATGACAGGAGCAGGATGGTTGATTTGGAGACGAAATACAAAACCAGCTCTTCCCATGTATTCTAAGCCTTTTCATGTTAGCCCAATGGTAGTGGAATAAAACCACCATATTGACTCCCAGGTAACTAATATCACAGGAGGGAGTCCAAGGTATAAACCACTCAGATGTTTTATTCATATTGGAACTATTTTGGTTTGTCTTGAAATTGCTTAGATAAAAACCACTCATATATTGAGCTAGCAGCATGATCACCATATTGAAATATACTGAATACCTTCATGTTTTACATATTCCTCATTAGCTTTCCACAGGAAAATGAAACTACTGCTAGCACTGAGCAGTTTCATGTAGATACTGAAAGCACTAGAAACAGAATGAAGCCCTGAGGAACACAATCACTTCATAGCAGTCTCCAAAGGACATCATCAGAAAACTACCTGAGGGGCAAGACAATGCCTCCTGTTTCCAAATGTCCCACATGACCTAAAACTATCTATCAAGAAGAAGCAACAGAAATGCATTCTCCCTCTTGATCCCCAAAGAAACATAATCATCTGGCTGGTTTGAAATGGGTCAGGTTGATTTGCTTCCTCCAGGGCTGCGTGCTGCTGATCCCTTTACCTAGCACTGGAAGTTTAAAGACTGGCTTTTAATTGCTCATCTCTGAGACATCTAGAGCGATCTCCTTAAGAAGAAGTAAGTGGTAGTTATATCAAATTAGGACTAAGCAGATTTTCCTACGCATGTGTTGTTACCTGAATAGCAGTTGGTAAGTTGCTTATGTTCATAGTTCACTGGCAGTTGATAGCCCTGGCCCCTGGCTTAAGAAAGAAGTCACAGTGTCCCATCCCTTCCATTCTTCAATTCCAGGACAACTCCGTACACATGAAATATTCTATCCGACTAAAGCCTCTGTTTAGGAAAGTTAGAGAAATTAATGCAGACCGTGAAAGGTTAACATGTTAAACTGGATTACAGGATGTAGGAAAATAGGTATATTGCCTCAGTTGTTAGACATCTTTGGTTATAGTTTTGGTTAAAATCTGATAGTGGGAAGAAGGAGAGAATGGAGGGAAAGTACTAGAAGTAAGTGGTTTTGTCCCAGAAATTAGGGAGGCAAGAAACTAGAAAGGCAAGAGTTAGGAAGAAGCTTAAAAAGCTGCAGAACTGTAAGACTCACATGCGTATGAGAGAGAGAGAAGAAGAAAGCAGAAGTTTAGCCTTGGAGGCATGGCTAAGAAAGATAGGAGAAAGAAGATGTTAGTGTAAGAGGCAGTCTAAGGAGATGAAGAGAATAAGATACAATGTTTGAAATTCAGAGAGAGAAAGACTACTCATAAATAAGCAAGCAAAGTAAAAGGGAAAAACACAAGGCTTTTCTCCCTGTAACACTTTACTCAGGTGAAATCTGGGAGGAGAGTGAGAGGAAGAAGGGTGGTTTGAGGAGCTAACCTAGAAGAAGGGACCAAGCAGCCAGAAAACCAACTATATGAGACTTTTTTGGAGAGATGGCCATTGCAGTGGGCATTTGCAAAAAAAAAAAAAAAAAGCACAGGGAGAGGGGAGAATTGCTTTGTTTAAACAGATTCTGCATTTTTAAAATGTATTTAATGTTTAAGGAGACTGTGTTGTTGTATATGGGAGAGGACAAACTGTCAGGATTTACACAAGCAACTATCAAAAGGCTATTAGAAAATTATTAGAAAATTGATAATGTTGACAAGTAGGTGCTAATTAGCTAGAAAGTGCAAATGTTAGTTTAGGCCGAATCATTATTTGTCTAGATGCTTGCTTGTTCCTGCCATAAAGGGGAAGAGGGGCGATGGAGAATAAACAACAAAGGCCAGGTGTGGTGTTATCTTGCCTCGAGGTGCCGGCAAGGCTGAACAACCGTGAGACCAAAGAAGAGGCGCAAAGGAATCAAGCGGGAAAATAGAGTAGAGGGGGATTAAAAGGAGAGCCCTGGCTGGGGAGGGTTAGTCTCAGCAGCCTATGGAATGCTGTATGCTGCTTCTCAAAAAAGAAATCTTTACTGGACACAAACCAGCTCCAGGAGATTTACTGGAATTGGGAATTGAGCGTGCAGACTCTGACACAAACTAACAGTCTGTGACCAAGCCACTCAGGACATAAGGAGATTGTTCTTGCTGAATTCAATAGCTGAGTGTGTTGCTTAATGTTATAAATGAAAGTTGTTCCAATTTTAATCATACCCAGAGATTTAATATTTTCCTTACTGGCTACCTCAAAAGGGAGGAAAACCACCTCTTAGACCTCCCATTGCTAGTGGAAGATTTGGTAGCCAGCTCATTTAAAATGAATGTTATAAGAGTTGAAAAAACTCCCACTAAGGAGATTTCTGAGGGAATCGGCTCCTCATACTCAGGGACCACCTTTAGCATTACAAAAGGGGCTTCATACTGGAGATAGGCAGCAAGCTTCCTCCAGCATTTCCATCTTTGCCAATGTAAGAAACCAAGTTGAACTCCTTTTGAGAATCAGAGTATGCAGAACAATTCTCGTGTAAGCCTGCCACTTGAACAGGCTGGCTGTTTTCAGTCCCATACCAGGGAAGCATTTGGTAGGACTCTTTTTTTTTAATATAATACATTCTAAAAATGACAGATGGTACTTGAAAGGCAACCTTCTGATCTTCTAGTTTCCCCCTTTTTTATAACTGAACACATGAATGCTGCTGATTAGGGGAAAAAAATAAACACCTTCAATTTTGCACTACCTCATGCATTTAATACATACTTAAAAAATGTTTCCAAAAGGACTGTAATTGAAGAGTTGGTCGATTTGTTTGAGTGGGAGGAGGTAATCAGTGGTTAGATTAAATATCTGTATTTCAAGGGAGCTCAGTATGTCAAAGAAGGTTTTTTTTTTCAAAGGCATTGATAAATAACAATGAACTGGCTTCTCAAGAATAATAGGAGAAAGAAATACTTTCAACCCTGACATTTATTTGTTTGTGCATGTCTCTCTGTGTGTAGGTGTGTGTGGATGTTCAACCTTCATTTTAATGCTTTATTTGAAAACTATGGAAGGAATTCAAAACTTTTCTATAGAACTTTCAGCTGGAGCCTGACACAGAGACATCCCTGTTAGTTGTCCCAAGCCTCTATTACCTATTGTGGCTAGAAGTCATTTATCAATAATGTATGGATGCATTATATTTTAAAACTACTTTTCAATTTTTGAGTCTCTGAACAGTGTGTGTGTGTGTGTGTGTAAAATACAATGTAATCAGTATAGAACAATAAAAATCACTGTTATATAGAAAAATTACTACTAGTAGTAATAATAGTATACAGCAGGTAAAATCACAATAAAGCATGCAGCAAAACAATATTAAATCAGCCTAAAATTGTTCTTTAAAGTATCTGAAAATAAAAGAAGATATTTAATTGTTGCCAACATGAGGATAAAGTAAATGCCAGCTGAGCCTATCTGGAGCAGAAAATTCCACATAGAGTTTGGATAGGTAATTCTCCTTCTCCTTCTCCTTCTCCTTCTCCTTCTCCTTCTCCTTCTCCTTCTCCTTCTCCTACTCCTTCTCCTTCTCCTTCTCCTTCTCCTTCTCCTTCTCCTTCTCCTTCTCCTTCTCCTTCTCCTTCTCTTCCTCCCAAGCCACTTAACGTTGTTGTTGTTGTTTAGTCGTTAAGTCGTGTCCGACTCTTCGTGACCCCATGAACCATATTGCTCCAGGCCTTCCTGTCCTTCACTGCCTCCCTGAGTTTGCTCAGTTTCATGCACCTAACATTAATGATTAATATGCTAGCATTTTGAACTGTGCCCAGAAATGGACTGGTAACCAAATAGGAAAGAAGTTATATGCATCAGCTAGTCATAGCTAGCAGACTAACTGTTCTGTTTTGAAATTACTCAGTTGCAATAATTCAACTGGGAGGATGAATAATTGGTATAAAGTTACCTTTGTTGTAGCTGGTATAACAGCCTATGCTGATAAAGGGCTTTCTGAGCTACTGCAGACACTTGAACCTCAATTGATAATGATCTTACACTTAATAGAATGTCCTTGGTATTTAATAAGATTCTCATTTGGCTCTTTTCAGATTTTAATGAATATATGCTCTTTATTCCAACTACAACAGAACTCTTACAGGCTTCTGAATATCACATTAGGGCAATTTGATCAGAAGTGATAAAATAGTGTGCAAGCTTTTGAATTCCTCAGAACCCTTCATCAAGATGTAAAGAAAGGAAAGTATAAGCAAACAGCTAAAGAAGGGATAGAGATTGGTGACAGAAGTGAAGCAAACTTGTATTTAGTTATTGTTCTAAGATTCAGCGTGGAAGGAAATTGCAAATATTCAAATTAGGTTTTCCCACAAGTTTTGTTGACTTCAGGTTGAATGTAGGACTCTCCATAGGATTATTGGGAAGAAGAAGTTAAGAGTGCTATTCCATCTGCAAGGAATGCTGGTTGCCAGCAAATGTTTACAACTGATCCACCAGTGCTCCACCAGTGCTTTGATATTCCTACAGATCTTTGGTCTGGTATTTTTTCTCCCAAATACTGACTACTCCTCTACAAATTTAAGAGGATCTATATAGGAAGGTTTCCTTCCTTGAGTCTCTGACATCATACTGATTAAATGTTCTATGTGTGAATGAAGGGATCTTAGTGATCTAACATTCTGTTGATTCGATATAGAGTCTTCCTCCCAAAATGCTACATGTCTGGCATATGTCTGAGCCTTGAAAGTGCCTTGTTTCCTGGGGCATACAACTGTTGCTCCAATAAACAAAACAACAATGTAAAACAGAATGAGAATGCCAAGCTACATTGACGACAGTACAATGCTATAGTAGAATGCTACAGTACTTAGCATTCTATGGCCATCACCTTTCTAATGTGGAAGCTTAATCTGATGAGTGCAGTTTTGTTATGCTCAGCTATTGTTTTCACCTTCTGTTCTCTACTGAAAAGAAACATATGTGTGTTCTCTAAGTTACAGGTAAGATCTCTACAAGTGGAATTCCGCAGTAACTATTTTCCCCACGTAAACTAAGAAAAAGTAAATTCTCAGACTGTAATTTGTCCATTCAGTTTCTTTCAAACACACCCACACCCATGTGAACATGGGACAGATTTGTCGTTCATGCACTGAGTCCAGTATAAGTCCTATTCACATATTTAACAGTCACATGCACTGAATATGAGTAGCTTGTGGGCACCAAATTCTGCTTGGGATCCACGTACATTCATTTGCAGATTTTTAAAGAATTCTTGACATTCATGGAGTTATACAGACCTGACTGGAGGTTTAAAAACAAAATAAAACAGAACAAAAAAACAAAAACAAAATAGCTCAGTGACAGAACACATACCCAGTATGCAGAAAACTGCTGGTTTAATTTCTTACATCTCCAGGTACAGCTGGAAAATATTATTGTCTGAAACCTTGGTTAGAGCACAGATACACATGCAAAGAATATATTAAGAACATTGGACTTTAATTAATTAATTAGAATGTTTATATTCTTCCCTCCATAATAGGCACACCAGGGTTAGGTAGAATGTAAATTAGAAGCAGCAACCATAAAACAACTGCAAGTTCAATACAGATTTTTTAAAAAATTAAATCTCAAATGAATTATCTCAAAGGAGCAGCAAACTTACAGCTGCCTGTGCTTAAAACTTTGACCAGCTTTTATATGCTTGAATTCAGATCAACCCCTCTATTATAAATCAATAAAATCTCATTCTCGAAGTACCTTAGATACATATTTAATTTTAGATGCACAGGGTTATACAGCTTAAACCTGTGAGGCTTTTTTTTTTTTTTTTAAGAAAAGGGTTCTTACATTTTAGAGAATGGATTGTTGTGAAGAGACCTGTCCAATTCACAAGCCACATAAATTCCACGCAAGAAGTCTACCTTCCCCTCAGTATCCAGTCCTTGAGGTGTTATTTTCTTTTTGAAAAAAAGAGAATAGATTTCAGAAGTGCTTCATTTAATTTAGAATGTCTTCTTAAAAAAAAGAAAAAGCTGTCAAATATGATATATAGCTTGTCCTCTTTCACACCTTCCTGCAGGAGCTTTCCCAATTAGCTCCAAAATAAGCTGGAACCCGCAGTGTCAGCCTCTTTCTTAATTGTTCTCTAAGGTTTTGTAAGATCTCTGCCTTTTGACATTAAAAAGATCAGCCTGGTGGATCTGACTTGAAAGAGGGCTGAGTAATTTGTTAACTCAAGCTTTTAATTAGTGCACTTTAGGCTATTTTTAATATAAGCTGTGTTAGGGAATAACTTGAGGTGCTGCTCATGAATGGTGAATTTGCACACAACTATAGACCAATTTGCATAACATTGGTCTCTATTCATGATTCTCCAATGTTACAGAGTTACAAAATCAACGTGCAATGGCATTCATTTCTTTTGCAAAAACATCAAAGGACTTGAAGAGTACCTTAAAACACTAGTACAGTTATGCCAGTCTAATGCTTTTTGGGGACTTGAGCCTATTTCAGCAAAAAGATGAAATGGTACCCCAAGTTAGCACTGTCTCTTAAGGATTCATGAATTAGCTGGTGTATCAAAAAAATATTTTTCTAAATAAAAGTGATGGGCAGATAAATATAAATTGATTCAGTATTAATAGAACACTATTCCAGCCCATATAGTACTACTACTATTACTACTACTTTTTTCTTTTTAATCTGCACTCAGTCATTACCGACTCTGCAGTGACTGCTTTTGGATGAGTCCTTTGCAGTTTTCAAGGCAAGGTGTTTCGGAAGTGGTTTGCCAGTGACTCCTTCCTAGAGCAGAGCCCAGCTGGCAAGCACAGGAGGCGGGGTTTCCGTTGCTTCACGTCTTTTTTGGGCGAGCGCGGCTTTCGCGCTACCGGCAACGGCTCCCAACTCCTTTTGCAAGGCGCCGCCAGCATTTTTCCTCCCACCGGAGTGAGAGTACCCATTTATCTACTCACGTAAGTTTTCGAACTGTTGGGTTGACAGGAACTGGGGGAGGAAGCAGGAGCTCACTCTGCTACGCGAAGGCTGGGCTCGAACCGCTGAAGTGTCGACCATTTCTACAAATAATAATAATAATAATAATAATAATAATAATAATAATATCACCACCACCACCACCACCATCAAACTGGCCTATAAGAAAGACCAAATGAAGAATGGAAAAGAGACATGGCAAGGCGAAGTATTACATGGCCAGTACACAAAAAAACTAGCAAGCAAAGCAGATAAGACCTGGCAATGGCTAAGAGCAGGACAATTGAAGAAAGAGAGCAGAGGGGCTAATTCTGGCTGCTCAAGACCAAGCCTTAAGAACAAATGCATACAAAGCCAGGATTGAGAAGACAGCAACAGACAGCAAATGCCACCTCTGCAAAGAAGCTGAAGAAATAGTGGACCACCTAGTCAGCTGCTGCAAGAAGATCACACAGACTGACTACAAACAATGGCAGACAAAGTAGCAACAATGGTGCATTGGAATATCTGCAAGAAATACCATTTGCCTGCAAGGAAGAACTGCTGGGACCACAAAACAGACAAAGTAATAGAAAAATTAAGAAGCTAAAGTGCTCTAGGACTTTAGAATTCAAACAGACAAACACCTACCACACAACACCCCAAGCTTAACAATTGTTGATAAGAAAGACAAAAAAGTCTGGATAGTGGACATTGCAATACCTGGAAACAGCAGAACAGAAGAGAAAGAACTGGAGAAAATCACAAAATACAAAGTCCTGCAAATAGAAGTAGAATGACTAAGGCAAAAGAAAGCAATAGTTATAGATGCCTTAGGTGCAATCCCAAAACATCTGGAGCATCACTTGAACACCATCAGCATTGACAAAATCACCATCAGTCAATTGCAAAAGGCAGCCTTACTTGGAACAGCTTATATCCTGCAACGATACCTTTCACACCATCAGACAACAACATCTGCCTATCCCTGGTCCTTGGGAAGGACTTGATAGGTGGATAAAAATGCCAAATCCAATCTAAACATCTGGCTGTGTGACCAACAATAATGATCATACAAAATAAGCATCTCTTTATCATTTATAACTTTCTTTAACTTTATAAGAGCTACTGTTTGAAAATGATTTAGAAGAACTGCTTTGGATCTCACATGAGCACACTATCTTGACATTCAAGCAGCCCAGCATCTTGAAGTTTCCACAGGAGGGTGAAAACAAAACAAAACAAAATGCCACCACTTCAGGAATCTACCAAGTAGTGTGACTCTGAATTTTTTTTCAGTCTCACAAAGTCTGAAAAATGCTAGGCTGCTCTAATGAATAACAGAGAGATGTGGGACTCCATTTCATATAAGGTCCAAAATGATCCAGATAATTTTCAAAGTATGTACAGTGTACAACCACAGACATAATTGCACATTTCCTTGATGGACTTTTTAAAAATGATACATTTTTTTAAAGAAATCCCTACCCCTTATATATAAGCATATACATGTCCACAAAAGTTGTTTGGGGCACATACTTTATTGAAGAATGATGGATGTGAATATATTTTATTCATAAAGATTTTATTCATAATTCATAGTGCACTGGAATCCGTTTTGGCCAATCATGCCAATTAGCTGGAGAAGAAATCTGGGATAGCTTTATCTGACATCCATATCATGTGAAGTGGAAATTTTATATTTGGTGTCTACATAGGCCAAATAATATTTCTGCCACCAAACAGAAACTCGGAATAAAATAATTAATTCTATATCATTAAGAGAGCAGCCTTAGAAGGCATCTAGCCTGACATCCAGATTTCCCAGAAAATCTGAAAAACTGTAAATTCCAATGCAGCATTTATTTAAGGGGTGAGATTGTAAATCTTTTAAAATGGTAAGAATTGAAAGATACTGAAACTATATTCTCATTCTAGCTAGAATATACAATTAGGTATACATGTTGCCCAAAATGCAAGATACCCAAGATGGAACTGTCTTGAAATGGAATATCTGTGGACCTGCTGACATTTCAATCTGATGTCCCAATGAGTGTTGGCAGTCTCACATATTTCAAATCAAGATATAGTGGGATTGAATGCATCTGAGATCTTTTCTTGCTCCTTCATATATTTGAATCAATGTTAAGAGATTTATAGGAGTCAGAAATGCAGATCTGTGTTTTCAAAGTGTGAGCTAAAATCATCTTTGTATTCAGAAGTGTAAGGAAAAGGGGAGAGTTACTAAATAAACAACACTGATTGATTGATTGACTGATTGATTGATTGATAAATGTATATGGATGTCCAGTGACTGAGCCATCTCACTACTGCTTGTAAACCCCAAAACCTGAAGTAAAAGTCAGGTTTTCACATTCTTCTGGAAAGTCAACCGGGTGAGAACTATCCAAATCTCAGGAAGGTTTTTTTTATAGATCAGGTCATTAAATGCAATATATCATACATGGTACATCCTTATGGTGCATTTCATATATAATTTTAGCCTTAGGCCCTTGAAAAAAAACCTGCCTGGACAAATCTCTTATTTGTGCAATTCCAAAGAGACTAATGATAGAATTAAATAACAATACAATAAGCAGCCAAGATAGTGTAACAAAGGTATTTATTTTTCTTACTAAAAGAAGTAACTATGGCCTTAAGAAGCCACAGCTTTTTATTTATTGATTGATTTTTAATGAGAACATCTCCTTCTTACCCCTTGCAGCAAAATAAAACTATAAGAAGTCCAGTTTAAAGTCGAAGCAGCACATTATTGTTTTGGCTTCTATAGCTACCTACTGCCACCCCCACCCCCCAAAAGAGTTTTTTTGTTTTCTTCCTTTCTCCACTTTAAGCAATTTCATGAAGTTTTTAATCTACTTGTGATTAGGTATTACAGGGAAAGAGTGTGGCTACATATAACTTAGCTTGAAATCGAGGTTGTAGCTAATAGTTTGGATCAAATTATAAATGCAATGAAGCAATCTTACCTTTAAAAAGATGGCTTTATTTCTCCAGTGATAAAATGCAAGGTGAAGTTATCAACTGTGTCTTTGATGATACTGTCTCTGCTTGGTAACTTCATTACTCCCCAAAGATAAAGGATTTCAGAGTAGTTTTCAACTGACATTAAAAAAAAAAAGACAGGGAAAAGAAAGAAGAAATAAATTGGATGGTGATATCTCTGTATACAACAGATCTTGACAACCTGTTCCATTTATTTTGTGACCTGATTTCCATTTATTTTGTGACAGATAAAAACAACCAGTACCATATTAGTTGTAAAGGTCCTAGGCATACCTAAATATGGTCTACTCCTTCTCCTATTATTCTTCTCACTCGGGAAAAGCAGATATTTTTCCATGCTGGGCCACACAAAGCGTTTATATAATGTGTGAGTTGTCAGATAAAGTGAATTGTACAGACAAACTTCCAAAAGCTTTGTCAGATGTATTTATCATGTTTCCATTAGGCCAATTTTATATAACAAAGATATGCTCCAAGTATTATTTTCTGATGATTCCTTGCAGATTCAAGGAACGTCAGTGAGATAAACAGTCTAAGTGATGCATTCATTCATTCATTCATTCATTCATTCATTCATTCATTCATTCATTCATATTGTAACCTATTTCAGGTTAATAAAGGCTGGGTAGATAACACCAAGCATGAATAAATTAAATATGTAACGACAATTAAAAAAACTGATGATGTATCAAAATTTTCTATGATGGCCACCCACAGCTGCCTAGGGCCAACCACATGTTGAAATAACATCAATTTTACTTGCTTGCAAAAAGCAAGAAAAGTTGGGGCTGGACCAAAGGAAGGTTGTTCCACAAAGTCCATACCATGTGTACCTTTCAAGGAAGTAAAACTCTCAACAAACCCCCTCTTGATGACCAGACAAGCTGGATAGATTCAATTCTAACAGATTGTTGCCTAATGTATCCTGCTGCTCAGCCATAAAGGGTGATAACAAATACTTTGAATTGGTCTGGAAAGTCTACTAGTAATCAGTGTAAGAATTTCAAAATTGGTTATATTGGCAGAGTTGCCCTGCCAGCAATCAAGCTGCCACATTCCAGCTGCTAGACAGTCTAGTTACTATTGATCAGGGCATAAGTTACCATCACTTAGGGTATCCTGATCCAAGTAGTATTGCATTTGGTGCACCAGAGGGAGCTAGGTGAAAGCCCTCCTAGCCACAGCTTCTATCACCTGCTTAAGCAGTCCAGAAGGATCTCCCAAATCATTACTTACCTAGTCATTTACTGGCTTACCTAGTCATTTACTAATAAATAGCAATTTTGTCTTGGAAGGACTGGGCTTGTTTCACCCTATCTAGATCCTTATAATCACTAGTTCAGGACTTCTATTTTGTCCTCAGAAGTGCCAATGTATGACTGGGTGTCATCCACATATTGATATCACCTCACCTGAACTGATGGATAACCTTTTCCAGTGGTACCACAGTCTCAAGTGCCTCCCCTCCCCACATGACCACTGGCTGAAACTGCCATTGATAGGCGTGGAATCACTATAACATGGTGCCCAACTCCCAACCCTTAGAGGACGTTTAGAAGGGTACCATGGTTGGTGGTCCCAAATGCTCCTAAGAGGACTAATAGGGCCAAGGGGGGGGGTACACTCCCCCCATCTAGGTCATTTACCACAGTGTCCAGTGCCATTTTTGTTCCATGGCTAGGCCTGAATCCCATCTGGAAAAGATTAGAAAATCCATTTCTGGTTGTGCTTCTACATGCATAGGAATACAGAGATGGTGTGGAAGGAAGAATCCAACACCATTAGGTAAATACTGGAAGGGAGGAATGAGTGAGAATGAAATTCCAGACTGTCCTGCCCTGATTGTCTTTGCTATAAGAGAAAGCAAGAGAATCTTCACCAGGCTTTCAAGATCCTGTGATTATACTTTGCATCAGTAAAACAGAGTTCCAGCAGTTCTTATGGAGTCTGTTTCCTGACATGGTTTATCTCAAAGTGTTGACATTATGCCATCTTACAGCATTACAAGTCATTAATGATGCTGTATGCTGTTGATTGCCATCTGTGATGTTGTGGGGCACCTGCCAACACATAGAATTAATTAGAAGTATGGTCCTTCGAGTCCTGACTAGTTAATGTGCCAATGTAATGCATAATGCCCATCTAGGTAGCAATACCATGGCTGATGTTAAAAATAGAAGCTGGGTTGAACCTGGTTAGTATGAATTATTTTATTATTATAATCATAGTTACAAGGCAAAATATGCAATACCAGTAGCACTGAAGATTTTTGGGGGGGAGGGTACCCAAATTTAATGTAGTTTTAAGTTAATGTAATGTAAATGTGATATAATATAAAGATTTAATGTAAATACTATGATACTGATTAATACTTGGATAGCAGATTATTAGTTAATACTAAGATTATAAACCAGACTGGAAAATTGGGGGAAAAAGAGAGAGAATGAGAGAGAGAGAGAGAGAGAGAGAGAGAGAGAGAGAGAAGAAGGCAACAGCAATTACTTTCATATTGTTGCCAAGAAAATATGGATATATATGGAGTCTCCAAGAAATAATCTTATCTATAAGGAGAAGGTTCAATTTAGGATGGTAACAAAGTCAGGCCATTTGGATATGGCATTATTCCTTCCCCAAGCTGCTGTCTGTGGGATCTAGGACACTGCTGCCTTCCTCTCCTGCCCTGATCTTCCTAGGTCTCACCTGCTGGACCACTTCTGGCCAAGCCAAGTCCATCGATGAGCCTCTTCAAAGGCTTGCTACCAGTGGACTGTCCCTGATCTGCTGCATCACTTCCCACTGGTTTTTTCCTGGCCTTGAAGCTGCTTTATCTGTACCTGAATAAGTGATAGTAGCTTCTGGTACTCTTAGTGACCTACTGTTTTCTTTCTGGATTTAGCTACTAGGCTTACAACTCTATAGTTTTGAGGAAAGGTCTTTCCAGCTTTCTTGATAAATACCAGTGTTTCTTCCACTTTTTCACACCAGCCAGCTGTAAACTGTAAGCAGAACTCTTATGCCTTTCTCCTGCATCTTTTGACTATGAATACGAACACTCTAGCTGAGCTGTAAATTCCTACTTTTTTCTATGCAGCTCAGTCAGCATAAGGAAATTGGGCTATTTAAAAACAACAGGAAAGGGAGGTGACAGAACCAGGGAGATGACCTTGGAGAAGAAATCCAAAGGCCATTCATTTCAGAAGAACTTTTTTTTTTAATCTTAATGTGCAATGTCCCGGTGTAATGTATCAATATAATCAATATACTGAAAAAGATGGTAGGATTTAGATCTCACTACTGAGATACTGAAAAGCAACTATCACGGGCCAATGAGACCATGTGTTTTCATCTCTGCTTGCTGCTACAACCAGTACCATACTGAAAGAGCTTTACCATGTAGCCTGACCCTTCTCCCAGTTATTCTCATCTCTTAGAAGCACATCCAGATTTATACATCTCACTTCCAAGTCAATTGTACAATGCTCTGGACAGCATGAATGTAATGTCTGAGAGATAAAATAATATTTCATGCTTAGAAAGCCACATTTTCTTTAATAGATATGGTGACTATGACAGTAGAGTGTAGGACCAGATTGCTGCTTGGGGCAGTGAACCAGTCATTACAGAAAAATAGAAAAATCCTGACATGGACCATTTAACCAATTCACTTTACAGCGACATTTAATTATCATACTTAATTATATAATCCAAGGATTGCATCCAGTAGTTTAATTCCATTAGAAGATGCCTTTCTTCAATAGGATCCTTAACACTCACTCCCCTCAACTCCTGCCCCCAATCTCCTGCGTATTTTCATATTTACCCCAGAGGATTGGGTAGCATTAACAATATTAATAGTAAACTATTGATCAGGAGATGCAGGCTCTGTAACTCCATTCTATCAGCAGTGTTGGAAATAAATTTGCCATCAGAGCAAAATCTGAATTCCAAGGTGAAATACCTGAGCAATTCTGATGGATGGTAAGAGATACTGCATAGATTGGGAAAAGAGTTTGAGGTATAGACGGAGACATCAGGATGCTGTCACATTCTTAATATATAAACCTCTGAACCCCCCCAAAAAGTAAAAGTACCATTGTAAGATCATGACACCCCAGGCTGAAAAGCCTCAGATTTTGTAACCTCATGAGATTTTTGGTATATAGGGGCAAGTCCCAACACAACATTGTATGATGGCATCAATTCGCAAGTAAAGTTGCAAATCTCTAGACCAGGAAATGGCTTAGGGTACTGGAGGTTGAACATCCTTCTCTAGTAGTAAGTTAAGAGTAATAAATCAATGTTCCTCAAGTTATTTATTGTCATTTTCTATTTGTAGAGAAAAATAAGGAAGCACTTCCTTTCTTGTTACAATAAGAACTGTATGAATTTCAGAGGCAAGCAGTGTAAAAGGCTTCATAAGGACTGTATATTCTTCATATTTTTTGAGTAAAACTATAGAGTATCTTAATGAACAGTCTTAGCAGCAAAACACAACCACCGCCACCAGCAAACCCTGTCCTTATGCATATCTCAAGCATGTTAGACAGTTTGATTTATGACAAATTAAACATTTAAAAGAAGATGCATTTTTGGCATCAATGAAAGCATTTTATGAAAGCATTCTTCAAGATTTCCTCTGCATTCTTCAAGTTATATCACTAAATATAGTTAAAGTATTCCAGAAACCTCCAAATATATCCCAGCTACTCATTCTACCAAATGTTTGCTGAAATGTGATAATGCTGAGCATTTTAGTGTAATTATTGCTTTTTATCTGAGTACTTAACCCCATCATAAAGGGGGGAAAAGTGAATGCTTTGGTAATATTTGTATCATAACGCTGAAGGAATATACATTGCCCTGATCATTTTCTTTTCTGGTAATAGCAGCTAACTATTTCCTCAAAGTGACTGCCATTTTGTTTTCTTAATAAATAGAGATTTATTTAATTATTTTATTTATTAATTAATTATTTAATGCATTTAATCTACTTCATATGAACTCTGCACCTTGTTTAGGTGGAAACCTGTTGATTGGGAAAATGGAGCTATTTTCAAAACCTCTGCCCCACTGTGGAACACCAAAGCTTGCCACATGAAATAGTAAGATTTGAAATGAATCTCTATTTGCATTTCCGGACAAGCCTATTCCCATTCCAGTAGACATTTCCCTCAGACATTACTTAAAAAAAAAATTAATATAAGAAAAACAAAGGGGAAAGAAAAAACAACAGCAACAAAAATCAGGGAAAAATGAAACAAACAAAAAATGATATTACATATAGACACAATAATCCAACTCAGTGTTTAAACACATTATTACATCTTGACTGCATAGGATAATATTGTTCAGTCTTTCCATTACATCGATAGAGACCCAGTTCATAAACAGGAAGTAAACCTATGTTATTGATCCAAGATTGTAAATCTTGAATCCTACTTTTTTTTTTAATATAGGTTATTCTTTTCGTTGCATCCCATGCTCAGTAAATACATAATTCTTCACATGGTGATATGTTCCAAATCTTTGTTATATAATTCAAAAGTACATTTACATCATTAAACATTATCAATCTTTGAACCATCCTATTAACAGCTGAGCCAAAATAGGGCAATAGTAGGACAAGCACATAATATGTATGAGTGAGTGTCCCCTCACCTGTTTTATGTTCCAACAAAATAAGATTGAGGGCAAATATTTTAAAACATTCTCTGGAATGTCTAATAAATGTGAAAGAAAATCTCACTGAGTTTGCCTTAAGATCATATTCAATATTCAAATACGATAGATGTAGAGCTCTTCCACATGGCAATCCTAGCTGCTTGTTTCCTGTGCTAAAACAGTCTGGAAACAAAACCAGCATAACAAACTACTATCCAGATTTTAGACCAGTAAGGCTGCTGCCCAGGCCCTTGATTGGTGGATTCTCTGCTTGTTTACTCCTTCCACCCATTTACTCCTTCCATCCTTCCACCAAGCATCTTATTCCTTCTTCTTCTTTCCTCAGTCAGTTCTCAGAACTCATCCCCAATTTTATAGAATGTGGGGGATAAGTGAAAACCAGGTTCTTTGGGAAACTAACTGTTGTTCTGCTCAGTCAAGTTTCTTGGTCTGGTCAACAAATAAAGTATCTCAGGAACTTTATCCCCATTCCTAATAACCTTTGGTGGAACTACAAAGGTGCTAGGTAGTATTTATCAGTTTGGCCTTTGTATAAATGGGATAAGATGGGAGAGGCATTTTAGGGAAACAAAAGCTAAATTCCATCTGTTCAGGCCATTCAGCACATGGTTAATTCATCACTTGCTTTAGGTGGCACTACTGTATGACACCAAAACGATGGGTTTGTCACAGGAGGATATTCCTGATTCCAGGGTTACCAGTGAAAAGGTCCATGCCAATAGACACATATAACTCCTCAACATACAGTAGAAGAGCACCATAGCAGGGCCTCAGAAAAAGATATTTAAGTAGACATTTAAAATATGTCTGAAACATTCCTTCCAATATTGCGGTCACAAACCATGAAGGGCTTTAAGGCTAAATAGCAGCACCTTAAATGGGGACCCAAACTAAACTGAGAACCAGTTTTTTTACCTACACCTCTTTCTGTCCTCCTTAGAAGAAACTAAAGGTTGATAGTACAGTTGATCCCATGTGTGACAAAGGCGTATGCAAAATGCATTTTTCTTTGTTGGTGAACCTCCAGTGGGTAGACATCACAGCATCCTGATCTGTATAGTGCAACTGCCATTTAATTTCATAGTATTGTTACAGGTATTGTGAAATATTTAAATGACATCTAATTAGAGCAGCAATTTTCTTACACAATAATTCTAGAACTCAACTTGGGAAGAGCTGCCCCCATTGTTTTCCCTGTGGAGTGTTAATATTTACAAACTAAAGGAAGTCCTTTACAAGACTTCTAAAATATATTTTACTGTGAGTTTGTGAGTAAAAAATTCCTGTTACCTTTGAGAAAGAAATGTAAAAATAAAGAATGTCTTCGTGGACATGTGTTTCAAGGTCCTTTGTGAATAACTTGCAGTTGCTGCTGAGACTGATGTATGGTTGTTTTATTAGATGTTGACATTTTGGAACTTTATGCTGGTGCTTTTATGGATGGATTTTATTTTGTAAGCTACCTGGTGCATTGCAAGGAAAGAGACTATAAATAATAAAGGAGCACACCATAAATAAATAATAAATAAAATATACTAGGAAAACCCCAGTTGGAGCTAACAGTCTGGAAGTGATCTAGAAAATATAAATAAATGAATGGCTGGCTGGCTGGGTGGCTGGATAAATGAGTGGATTGCTGGTGTGAAGGTTCAGTTGTTATCAGGTGTTAATCCAAACATTGAGAAACCAGGAGCTTTATAAAGTAATGTGAAAGCAGCTTGATCCCTGATGAGTTCTCTGTAGTAACTTACTGTTTTGGCAATCTACCATGCTACTGTATAGATACTATAGCATCTATATTATTTTCTGCAATGTTAGATCATTAGCCTTTTGCACCTTTGCATATGTGTGTGTATGTGTGTGTATCAATCACAATTTGGATTTCAGAGACACTTTTGAAAGAAATGTGGGGGGTCCAAGTGCTGAAGAAGTGGTTACAGATTTAAAAAGTGAAACGTCTAGATTGGAAAAATGTCTATATTCATTTTTGTAACATTATCAGGATATCTGGAAGGCCACCACCCTGCTCCATCCCATATAAACAAATCTATGTTCTTTGCTCATAAATAAATAAATAAATAAATAAATAAATAAATAAATAAATAAATAAAGTGAGATGAGTCCCTGTATAATTATTGATACAAACATGCAAGTAATAAAAAAGAGAATGCATTATTTAAGAACACTGCCTAACATAGAAAAGTTAATAAACACTACCCAACCTACAGACTTTGGACTAAAACAAGAGGACTGGAAAAAGACAAAATAGGCAAGCTAATGACAACCAACAATAAAAGCTACTGAACATCCAGAGAAGGGACAACAAGGAAGCCCAAGAGCCAAATTCCACCCAAATTCAGTGGGTGATATGATGACATCAGCCCTCAAAGTCTTATTCCTGCACCATCTGATTCTTCTTCATCTAATGAAGCTGATACAATTTCGGGTCAGTTTTGTGAAGAGACCACTGTGTGAATGTTGTGATGGCTTAAAAGCAGCATAGCCTTTTTTGGAAAGCTGGTTTTGGAAAGCTAAATGAAAAGGGGATTGGGGGCGTTTGGAGAATAGAGTGGGGAGGGGGCAGGAAAGAAAGCCTTATTGACATTCTGGAAACAACACTATTTACACTCTAAATTAATATCACAAAAGCTTAACTACTTGTTTTCTTACTCAAACAACCAGGTTCACAGCTGGCCTAAAGATCCAGTGAAGCACCTTATCTACTGTTTATCTTTTTAAGACAACTTGTAATCACCAGCTTTCTTTGTAAAAAAATTATGGTAGGCCAAATAACATTTGTGGGGAGGGGACAAGCCTTTGTAGTCCTCTTCCTATCCAAAGAAGCAGGGCAAAATCACAGCAATTCATATAGGAATCAGTCTTCATCCCAGAGCAGCAGAACAACAACAAACCTAGAATGTGGCAGTAACAGTGAAGGAATTGAATTTTAGAAGGCTAGGAGGCTTATTCTGTATAACATGGGCAAACATTTCCTATTTCGTTCAGATGTGTGTTCAGATGCTTGCACCAAATGGATGGTTCCACTTTTTCTAACCTGAAAACAAATGTTCTAAGATGTGCTCATGGTCTCTATCTGTCTTCATTCTGTGATAACCAGAAAAGCAGCAGCAACAACAGCAACTTTCAGAAATAAGCTACAGGAATGGGGAAGTGATTTTAGATTTTACTTAGAAGAAGAAAATCTCAGGAAATACATGAGAATTATTTTATGGTTTTTTACTGAAGATAACTTCAAATGCAATTCAGACAGATTCAGCTGTCTTGCCACTCTCTTTGCTTTTCCATCACATACATCTTAGCTGTAACAATATGGGTAATTTTTCAAGCTAGAAGAAGCAACAATTTGTTAGATATATTGATTCCCCTCTGCCCTTCCAAGAAACGATCTGTTTATTTCTCATGTTGACTTACCTGTAGATGTGTATGGCACTAGGTTATTGATCTCCCAGTGCTTCAAGTTAAAGCATTTTAAAATGAATAAACTTCACACTAACAACAGAAAACGTTGCATGCATTTTGATACATGGTTTTCAAAGAGGAGCATGTCAGTCGTCTACAAGAATTAAGTATTCGTAAAATCATGGATCTGATGCATTCCTTCCTATGCCTGTATAAGGTGGATCCCATAAGGCTCAATAAATCTCTTAATTTCCCCCTTCCTTTTTTTTTTTTTTTTACTAATTCTTGGTTAGCCATTCAACTGTAGAGTAAGAAACCCAGTTATTGTTCCTACAATGAAAACTAATAATTTATCTCATGATATAGAACTACTTTTGGGTTCAAAAACCACATGGGACTGTAGATTGTGACAAGGATGAATATAGCTAAGGCAAAGAAACAAAAACAAAAAGGACTGCAGAATAAAAAAAGATAGAAGATACTTTTTAATATAGATTGTTCTTCCTATTCTATTTTTCACTGCAATTCTGTTGCTTACTACTTGCCTTCAAAAAGGGTATAGTATATAAAATCTAGATTGCAACAAACCATATAATCTATGCTAAAGACTTAGATACAAATGTGTAACTTTATTTTAATGCATTTCAATAAGACAATATTAGGCATTGGACTTCCAGTCTAGCAGGGTAGTGCCATTCGGCCCTGGCAGTAAGAAGCCCATATTTATAAATCTAGTTTCAAAATTAAAGTAAACTAACCTTAGATGTTTTGAAATGGTAGGAGAAAAAGGGAATATGCACTTTCTCCTTGAAGATGATTCCCCAGTCATCCTCTTTTGAAACAGGAAGATAAGATTGTTAAATACAAGAAATGGGAAGATTTTATAAAATAAGAGAATTAGTTATTGATGAAAAGTCTCTTACAGTAAATATATTTGCAAAAGGTTGGTTCCAAGTTGATATTTAATTCATTGACTGATTGATTGATTGCCATAGACCAAAGGAAAGCAAAAGGGTACTATATGTCAATAAAATTATGATAAATTAACATATTAGAAAGACAGAAGCTAGTGACAAACATTAAATCCAGTTACTCAGTGGACTGAAGACCTGATGTCACTTGCAAATGATGAACAAATTGCTTACAGATGTAGATTTATGGATGGATTACAATTTATGGATGATTACAATGAAATGATGTCATACTTTATTGAAATTATGTATATGTATGAGATGTGTATATATCTCTATCTCTTTCTATAACTTTTGCTGCTGCACTGCTTTAAAGAAACTCTAATTCCTTTTTCGTATCTCTTTTTGTTATTATTATTTTGTTATGTTTTATTATATAAATAAAATACTTGTTTTTTTAAAAAAATGTTGTTGGTCAATGTATTTGTAGCAAGACCGTTCAAACTTGAGTGTAATTCAATTCTAGTGTCTTCTAATGTCAGTTCGCACTAAACAGAATTTGGCAGTTTATACTAGTAAAGAATGCACATTCTTAATTTCGAGCCAACCTATGCATTTACCTAGGACAGAGCATTACTATGCTACCAAATGTAAATGGGATATATATATATTAGAAGTGGAGCTGGAAAGAGTTTTTTTTTACCTGGAAATTGAAGTGAGATGTGGGAGGACCACTATCATGGCATTGTCAAAGAAGGAATATTTTTATTGGTACAAGAAAAGGCTAACCAAATAAGATGCTTAACACTATTGAGCAGTGATATAAAAATAATTAATTATCAGATAATATACTAACATAATAAAGCTATGAGTATGTATACACACATACGCACATTTACAGCCTAAAACTACTCCAATGCAAACAAGGTAAAAATTAAATTGTGATCAACTAATAGTCAAATGGCCTATTCACAAAGATGGCCTAGATGTGCTATCACACAGACTTTTCCAACATTACATGCAATGAAATCATTACTGTCTGATAGTGGTAGAGAAATATAACATTGCTTTGATCAGCCTGGAAAATGGAATAGGAAAGATTAATGTAATCTGTAATGTAATGTGAGAAAACCAGCTGAAGAAGTTCTTGTTAAATACAAATACAGAGGCATGGTTTATCAGAAAACTAGCACTGTTGTTGCCCAGTATAAGCATCTCAAAACTATTATGGATAAGCGTATTATTAATGATGGTTAATCAAGATAACTGATGAGCTCACTGGAACCAGACACAACATGTACAACATCCCTATATGTCTGCAGCTACTGGATACATATCCACACAATTCCTTTCTCTCTGTTTTGCTAAACCAACTAGTTCAATGACAATGAAAACTGGAAGGACACTGAAGCAAATGGTAGGATATATATTCTCTATACAACTTGCTTTCCAATGAGTTATTTCTAAACAATTTATATCTCATCATGCCGATGACGCTACCCTAATAGCTGAAAATACAAAGGATTTGCAAGGTCTAGTAATAAAAGTCAAGCAGCACAGTGAAAAATATGGGACAAAAATAATTATATAGACCAAACTACTGACAACAGGTAGAACAACCAGCCTTGGAATTGACAGTGAACATACTGAAGTGGTAGATAGCTTCTGCCTTTTTGGATCAACCATCAACAGTAAAGGAACAAGCAGTAAAGAAATATGCCACCCACTAGCACCCACATATGCCACCCACAGAGGAGCTATGAAGGTCTTGGAAAAGATATTCAAATGCCATAATGTCTCTATAGTAACAAAGATCAGAATCGTACAAGCTATGATATTCCCTGTGATACTGTATGGAAGTGAAAGTTGGACTTTGAAGAAACAAGATAGGTAGAATATTGATGTTTTTGAAGTTTGGTGCTGGACAACACTCTTGAGAATACCATGGACAGCCAAGAAAACAAATAAATGAATAATTGAACAAATCAATCTAGAGTTCTCACTTGAGGCACAAATAACCAGGCTCAAATTATCATTATGTGAATACCTAGCTGTCTGGAGAAGTCTGTAATACTGGGAAAGGTGGAAGAAAAGAGAAGAAGATGATGACCAGCAGCAAGGTGGATGGACTCAGTTACAATGGCGATGAGCGTACCATTAGAAATCCTGGAAGATCAGATTATAGACAAATTGTCATAGAGAAGATCTATCTGTGTAGTTGCTGAGAATCAACAACAGCTTGATGGCACATAATCAATCAATTAAAGCTATTAACTACATATGGAAATTGTGTATATCTGTTTCACTTAAAAGCAAGAGAATTTTGTCACTATAATATAAAACTCTAATATTAAGCACAACAGTTTTCCTTGAAAGTCTTTAAAAAAAAACCCTGAATATCAGAAATTGACCATGGCAATAATCCATATGTAACACTAGGGCTAAAATTACACTAAATAAATTGAGACCCATCTAGACTGTAAAAATATTGAAATGCATTACCATATTTGGTGACAATGATTAATTAGCCAATCCTTTTGGTCCATCAAAAGGTTTTGAAGAAATTGGGCAAACCATCCAATGGTCTTTCACAGTGATTCCTGCTGTTGCTCCGTTATCCATGTTTCCTAAGTCATATAGATTGATGCAATATAAGAAATTGATTCCACGCTTGTGGTTAGCTGACAAACTTCTGTAAAAAAACGCGTAAAAACTAAAATACACCTTTCAGTGTATCAGTGGTATTTAAAAGCATGGGAAATTGACCTGATGGAAAAATGGACACAATAACAAAAAGTTTTGAAAAAAACCTGCATTGAAGGATCTATTTATCTGAAAGCTAGTCTACATTGATTAGCTAAGATAACATATTTTTCTAGTAATTAAAATATTCTGTATAAATGTAATTCTGGATTGAAAGATTCAATTCTCTCTCTCTCTCTCTCTCTCTCTCTCTCTCTCTCTCTCTCTCTCCCTCCCTTCCTTCCTCCCTCCCTTCATGTGTGCATTCCATAAGGGATTCCTCCCCCCCCCATTTTCCTTTGCTTTTATCCTTGCCCCTAATTACCCGTTGCCAATACATATACATATGTATATATCTATGTACAGTATGTATAAGTGTGTGTGTGTGTGTTTCTTGTCTCGATGTTTTGTTTTTTCAATGGAAGAGAAGGGGGAGGACAAGAGATGCTCTTAAGTCAAATTCCCCCACATCCTCCCAAGGTTTAAGTGATCTGATGGAAATATGTGTCCTTGGGCTTTAAATCCAGTTAATTCAAGGACACAGCCCAAAAAATATGTGTTCCACAGAAATGCTACAATTTGGGCATTCTGCAATGTATCCTTTTCTTGTAGAGAATTTCTTTATGTGGATGGATAGAATGGAGAATTTTGAAAGGTTATTGGTAAACCACTGTAGCTAAGCATTTATACTGGAGGATACCACCCTATACAGTTATTTCCTGGAAATGAAATAGAATGATAGTGTACTGAGGAGCAGTGTAGCCAAGCAGAGAAAAAGGACAAGAAAATGAACCAAATAGAAGTGGGACACTTTAAGGTGTAAATATCAACTCCACAGCTACAGTCCATCTTTATAGACATAATTCTAATTATATTCCCCATGAGCATCTCTGGCACTTCAGAATAGTGATATGAGTTAGCTCCACCATTGAAAATACCAATTAAAGCACTGTTTTAAACCAACAAGCAAATTTGACTGACTATTGAAATAAGAGGAGTGACATTCAGATAAACAGGTTTCCTTACTGACTGAAACTAGAAAGAAGTTGCTTTTTAGTAAGATCATAAGGTTTTTAATCCTGAAAAGGAGTAGTGAAATGTTTATGCATGGATGTAGTCAGAAATTCACATGCTTGTTTGAAAATGCATTTATTTCAGAACTATGTTTTTCAAAACATAGGAAATTTATTCAGTGCCTGATAAAAAACTTGGCTTTTTATTTTTTAAAAAAGCCTTTTAATTTTTTGAATCTGGTGACCTCTGGACATGTTAAGACAGCATTTTTCAGATTATCTAGCCAGCATGACCAATGAAAATAGTGACTTCTTTGTAACTTCCTTATATATTTAGGCCCTTAAAAGGAATGACCATGAAGTATAGATCCAGTTCCTGGTTGATGACAGCTGCATATATTCCCATATTCTGTTATTTAGTTTCTTTAACCATGGAAACAAGAGGTAAAGATAAGTGATCCATATGCACATATTTGACCTAAGAAAAATTTCACTTGAATCTGATGAAGTTCAGGACAACTGGCTCACTCTGTCATGGCCTGATTGCTTTGATCGACTGTAGAGTTTGTTATTCTATGTTTCCTTCAAACTATAGGTTGACAGTATCCATCTTAAGCCTTTCATTATAAATGATGCAGAGTTAATTTACAGGACAGTGCAGCAGTTCACATTCAACCCCCCAAAAGTGCTTCAGTGCCTAGGAGAGCATGACCATATCATATGTTTGCAAAGACTTTCCCCACAATTGTGTAGCTACCCTACTGATTGGGGAGAATTACAGTTACCTTAAAGTATTGAAGGAGGGTACTACAGTCATACCCTCTTGTACTCCAAAGCATTTTTTGGAAACTGAATCCAAAGCCCTATACAATACTTTTGAATAATAGAAGTATATCTTGTTGGCTGGAGAAAAACTGCACCCATTATTCATAAGGATATGCTATAGAGGTGAATAGACTGACAATGCCTCTGCAAATTGGATACCAGTTTATTATTGTTGTTGGTCACACAGAGAGCCAGATGTTTAGACTGGATTTGCATTTTTTCCACTGCTGCTGCATCTGCAGCTATTATTATTATTATTATTATTATTATTATTATTATTATTATTAATATTTTCCTTTAAAAGAGCACTTGCCCATTTTAGTATCCTAAATACTATGGGCTGTGTAGCAGTTCAGATTCAAAGGGAAAAGGGTACAGTACTGCAGAAAAGTTGGCAGTTCCTTAAAGCTTCTGCGTCCTTTCCTAGAATTTTGTGGATGACTTCCAAAGCCGAAGTGTAATACTGGGAAAGGATGTATTTGGTTTAAGAAGTTGCCATACTCATGCACACTCTTAAGTTCCTTTTCCCCTTTAGTTCTGAGCTGGATTTGAGCTGCATGCAGAGGATGACCTATTATATGCTGAATTATAGGTTCTGATACTGCTATAATGCTGAAACTTTGTCATTAGTAGCCCCTAAAGTATTGTTAGTCATACTACTGGCTTTGTAGTAGTTATGGAATTAATCCTTAGATGACACTCTCAAGAGTGGTAAATATTAGGGAGAAGCATTTGAAAGACCCAAAAGCATTTAGAAAGTTTGCTAACTTTACCTTTCAAGCATGAGTAAAGGAGGAGAACAAATGTTTTTTTTTTTCCCCCCCACAAAACTGAAGTTGCCAATACTTCCTTTATACTGTTTGGCAACCTGCCGCGAAAAGCTCATTCTTCATTCCTAACATATAAAAATCTACTCAGGAAGCAAACAACAGTTTGGCAGCTGGGAGTTGCAATAACATTCTACTTCAAACTGCTTGTTTCAATCAAAGCACTAACTTTCCTAAAGTCAATTGTGTCTTCAATCATGTTTGGATGAGAAGGCTGAAATTGTTCTGAATTTAACACTTTTCCATAAAATAATGGAAACTCTGATGTTAGCTTTCTCCCTTTATTAGATCTAAACCATATCTGTATTGAGGTCATTTCTGGTCAAGGAAGAACTGTGTTTTTTTCTTCCACCTTCTTGACTTTATGATGGTGTTTAGGACAAGTTTTAATGTTAACCTCTTGGTGACTTTAGTCTTAGCAACAAGAACAAGAGCATGACATGATTAACTGCTCAGGAAAGGCACATTCAAACAAGCCAGCTATCTCCAACCTGGAACACTCCAGGTGTGTTGGAATGACTCCTATAAGCAATGTTAACTGTGGGCCTGCAGCCAGGAATTAAAGTAACTGAAATCCAACATATCTTCAAATCATCAGGTTTGAGAACTCTGAATTAGACTGCTGTTTTTATCTATCAGTCTCATTTCCATATAAGATTCCTGAAAAAAAGAAAAATGCACATGCATGAGCATACACACAAACACACACACACACACACATACAAACACAAAAGATTTGTGCCCAAATCCTGTTTGTTATTTTAGGTGTACTCCTCCTAACTTATGCTAGCCTTCAACTAATATAATTTTGCCACCCAACTTCTCCAAATTATTTTTAACAGATTTATTGTTCAGGTGTTCTACATGCTTCTTCTAAGAATATTTGCCAAATAAATTTGTAATGCATCATGAATTAAAACAAAAAACAAAAAACAAAAGAAAACCAAGAACAATGTTCCATAGACATATACTGTATAACATGGTATAAATATAGATAATAACACAGGTTTAAATCTTTATTTCTTACTTAATAAATGAATACATATTAATGTACAAGAAGTATCAGGGATAGAAGTAAATTTTCAGAAGTCACAATTGGTGTTCTTCCATACCTTTCTAAAATGCAAAGAGAGAGAGTTAATATTTTAAATATACTGATGGGAGACAGATCCTTTAAATACCTAGGAATTAATATCACTAAAACTAGTAATAGTTTATTAATAAATTTATCCCAATGTGGAAGAAAATCATTTTAAAAGAAATAAATATGTGGGATTATAAATATTGAAATATTCTGGATCAAATTGTGGCAGTTAAAATGAAGGTCCTTTCAAAATTATTATATTTTATTTCAAAACCTTCCAGTAGAAGTGCCAGATAAAATATTAGCACGATCACAAAGAAAATTTGAACTTTTTTTTAATAATAATTAAAAAAATAAGAATTAATAGAAAGATCCATAGATTTCCAAAAGAAGGAAAATGTGGAATTCTATTTTTAAAATGATATTACCAGGCAGCACATTTGGCACATATTCTTCTATTTACATTGGAAAATCCAACAAGACCATGGATACCAAATACACAAGAGGCAAATAAATGTATAAGCTAGATGTTTTTGTTTTTCTGCAAAAAGGCTTTTTAAAAGAATGGCTACTATAAATAATAAGTTCGCAAAAGCCACACTTCAGGTTTGGGAAAAAGATATGCAGCTTTGGTAGAGGGCAACTCTATTCTTGAGCATGAAACTGAGCAAACTCAGGGAGGCAGTGAAGGACAGGAAGGCCTGGCGCAATATGGTTCATGGGGTCACGAAGAGTCGGACACGACTTAACGACTAAACAACAACAACAACAACAACAACTCTATTCTAACACATTTGCTGATATCTCCAAGTTTCTGTAATCAGGACTGGTCAACACAACTGAAGACTTGGAAAGATAGCAGTTGCAATGGAGTAAGAGGTTTCTACAATAATAAGATAGTTCCACGATCGGTTTCCTTCTATCTTGGCTATTATTTATTTGAGGATTTATATGGTCACCCAGCTTGCAAAACTGTGACTCTGGATAATGTACAGCAATAAAAGACAGAAATACAATGAAACAAAAACAAACAACAAACCACACCACTACCACCACAACAACAAAAAAATCACACACAACAATCAAGCCCACAGTCAGAGCACCCCAAGGCATACTGTATTTCATGGGATGGGCTTATTTAATGTCCTGGCCTCAATGCCTGAAGGAACATTTATGTCTTCAAAGTCTTCCTGAATGCTAACAGGGTCAAATCCAGTTGAATCTCAGGGCTCCAATTTACATTATTTTTCTAGAAGAAGGATATAAAGGAATTGGCATCTTGTTGTTTAAGTACTTTTGGAAATACAGTATATATATATATATATATATATATATATATATATATGTGTGTGTGTGTGTGTGTGTGTGTGTGTGTGTTGGTGTTCAGTCGTTAAGTCGTGTCTGACTCTTTGTGATACATACATACTGACCCAATGGAAAAATATAAAAAGTGTACAGGTTATTAGAATTGGAGGTGGATGACACCCCACACCCTCCACATCCCTGGTAGGCTTAAAAGAAAAAGAGAAATCAATGGAAGAGATGAAGGGGCAAACACTATTAAAATCACATGGTTTTCTATCAGCTTCATACAAGAGAAGCAGTGGGAGATATTACATGGGTTACATTTAATTCTAATTAGATTAGCACAAATATCTCATAATGATTCATCCAAATGCTGGAGAGTTGCAATCAGAAGGGAACATTTTTTTTAATGTGTGGTGGATTTGTGAAAAGGTTGTCCCTGATTGGAAGACAATATTGAAGGAGAAGGAGAAGGAGAAGGAGAAGGAGAAGGAGAAGGAGAAGGAGAAGGAGAAGGAGAAGGAGAAGGAGAAGGAAAAGGAGAAGGAAAAGGAAAAGGAAAAGGAAAAGGAAAAGGAGAAGAAGGAAACAAAAAGAAGAACATGTTCTGAAGTTGGGATTATTGCATATTTTTGATAACTCTAAACTAATCCAAAATAAATTTACTGTATTCTTACTCCTGGCTATAAAATCAGTTGCTCCAAAGTGGTAATGCTTAGATTACCTTGAACAGCTGGCATGCTAAGGTGTAGTCATTTGCTCTTATGGAAAAAGTTACAGAAAACATTTGAATAATGACTTCTCAGAGGGATGAATTCCATTTTTATTGGATCTGAAAATATTATATAAGCTACAGTATGCTAAGAATAATAACTCTTCTTTTGATAAATTTAGTGATATCTAAATGAACACTGGGATACATTGTTCAGGGCTGTTCTGGCTTCCTTCTTCCCTTATAGAACATTAAAAGCAAAAAATAAAATTAAAACAATTACATACAGAAGATGAAAATAAGTTGTGTTCTGATTAAATTTCATCACAAGAAAGAAATAATATTAACTTAGGTTAGAGTGTATGTAAAGGGTTAACTGTCCACTTCTAAAGGCAGGCTGGCAGAAAGTTGAGAATGGGGAAGCGTTAGAAAAGAGGAAAATGGAGATTACTATTATTTCTTAAACCAAAGAAAATAGAGACTCTGACAGCCCCTATGACAAGCTGGATGTATCTAAGCAATGAGGAACAATTTATTTCTGGGTTATCTGTTTGTAGAATGATATTATTGAACAAACCTTGGGACATCTGTGTTCACATTTTCCTTGGAACGTCCATCTGAAGGGAAACATCACAATGTAATCAAGAACGTAGAGAACTACATATAGGGATTAAAATCCAATGCAAATGATAGTGGGTTATCAAGATAAGTACTTAACTTGGCTGCTAGGATACTAATTGCAGAGGAACTGGAAGAAGTCAGAGGCAGAGGAAATGGGACTCTTAAAGATGCTAAGGTAAACAAATATGGAGATAAAGTGGCTGGCGGTAGACATCTTGGAGTTAGCAAAAGAAATCAGAATTAGGAGATGTTCAGCAAGGGAGAAGGTCTGTCCCAAAATGTAGAGAGGCATTAAACAAAAGTTAGAGTTAAGGAAAACATAAAAAGCTGTGCAGCTGTGGATGGATGGACTGAGAGACAAACACGTGCAGGGGGAATAAAAAGAAGAGTAGAAGAAGTTTAGCCTGCTAACATACTTAAGAAAAAGAGAAAAGGGGTGACATAAGCAGATAAAGGGAACAAGAAACAAAGTTTTAAGATGAGAGAGAGAGAGAGAGAAAGTTTACCTGTGAATAAGCAACAGATACAAGAAGCACAAGACTTTTCTCTCTTCAGCATTTTGCCCAGCTAGAACTCTCCTCACTGTTGCTAACAAGTATAGAGGGACAGTTGGGGAATATAAAAGATTTAGGAGTATGGAGTGGCTCGCAGTTTCACCAGCAAGAAAATGACCCAGGGAATCAACTGGGTGAAGATAGGGGCTTGAAGAGCTAAAGGGAGGAAAAGCAGGCTGGGTTCCGATGGGCCAGGCTGAAGAGGAAGAAGAATCAAGGAGCCAGGAAGAGAGTGAGAAAAACTGCTCCCTGAGACCAGCAGAAGTAGCTATTACTATGGGTGTTTTGCAAGAGATGGAGAAGAATTGGTTTATTTAAATATAAATTGGACCTAAGGAGCATAATGCAGTTTAGTCTATTGTGGATGAACTGATAGACCTAAGGAGCATAATACTCAGTCTATTGTGGATGAACTGATAGCTTTAAGCAAGCTTCAGCAGGACATAAGAGATTCACCCTGTTGAATTCAATAGCATAATGTTGTGTAAAGTTATTCTTGCATCTGTGTGATAGGGTCTGTATATCTGCCTAGCTATTGTTTCTCTAATGCAAATAGTGAAGTTGTGCTTGCCCATTTTTAAGGCTGGATATGTTTGGAAGTTGGAGACTGGATATTGTTCTCATTGGATGCTCCACGAAGGAGGCTGAAATCATCCCGTAAAACCCCTCTGCTTATTGAAGACTTGGGAGCTGCCTTGTTTAAAATGAATCTTATAGGGGCTGGAGAGTAGAATAATCAGCCAGAACCCAACAATTCAAATAATAAATGAATACCCTCCATCACAGGGTCTAAAGGATGACTGAAATAAAATAGTTGTAAGAGGCTTCCTAAACAAGAAGAGAGTAAGGGCCAGTCCCACCTCTGGGGACAGTCAATTCTATGATGTGGGGCTGCCTCCTAGTCCAAGTCCTCTTCTCCTTTTATGGAGGCAGAATCTTTAGTAGTTTCTTCCTCAGCATTTAGACTGGACAGGTAGGTTCATGCCTGGCAAAGTGGTTCCAGATACATCCTGGTGCTGTGCTATATAGAGATGAGGATTTTATAGGGAAATCCAATGAGTTTCAACAACCAGTGACATTCCTCAGAGGAATTTTGCATATCCTTAATTTAACATACAGTGTTAGAAGTTCACACTAGCCTCATCCAGATTTGTTGCATTGTCTCAATTTCAGTGTAGGGGAATGTGTTTCTTACATTTTCATTCTCTTTTTCTTTCTGTCTCCAATATATACCACACATAGATTTATATTAGAATGAATGTACCAAAGATGAGAAGAACGTTGTACTCTGTATTTAAAAGAATAGGTCAATGCCAGTCATTTACAAACCTTCTACTAATTATTTAACCTCATAACTAGAATGTTCCATGTATATAAAAAGTCTATTATATTGATATGTTGCTTGCTAATTAATATTTTCCACTTGGAATAGAAAGAAAAGAAAAATGTTGAAAGCACTCAGAGAGTGGCTTGTGCATGGAGGTCACAGACTGTGGTTCTTAAAAAAGTGCCTTGTTAAATGTCAGATACAAGTGCTGCTAATTGCCTGTCTTGTTCAACTGGGACTATCTGGGAGTATACAGTAATAATGCTCTAAGTGCCTTGAAGTGCATTTGTCATAAACAAGATTAGAGTTTTGAAAGTGGAAAAAAATATCTGTTCTGTTCAAGTTTCTGTCTTAATAGTCTATAAAGACTTGTGGTCCATAATATAGGGCTCTATTTATTTTATTTAGTAAGAGAAAGTAGGTTTCTGGTTGTTATGGTAGCTAAAGAAAGGATTCTGATCTCTCCCTGCTCCACATGCTCATTCCTTTTGTTAACCCCTTTTCCTTTTCTAAAATCAATTTTATTTGAAAACTGAAATATGAAAGAAGATGAATAAATGAAGCAAAGAAGATATATGCAGATATATGCAATTCCAGGAATCCATTCACATTGCAGAACTATTGCTTGTGTATACATAGGTGTTTCTATGCCAGGGCTAGAAGCCTCTGAGCCAAGATGTTTGAAAACGTGGACATAAATATAGTGGTATATTGATGCAGGTTTTCACAGCTAGTGTCAATCCAGTGGTGATGAGATTCCAGGCTAATGAGCCATAGTCTAATTATTTGGTATCCTGATGTTTTGCTGGCATCTTCAGAGGTGAAAGTGGTAATGATGTACTTGCCATATCAAGTGTTGGGTTTAAACAGCTGTGTTGATATCCATCAAATATCCATTTCTGTTTCAGAGTATCCTATTCCATCTTAATCTCCATTTTTCTGTGAATCAAAATATCAAACTTGTTCCAGTCTTGCCTTGTCATCTTATTACTGACATGGAGATGTAGCTGAAGTAATTGTTTATCCATAAGAGTTGAATTCTTTTGTATGGAGGGAATCCTTTCTCGTAAGAAGGCACCTTCCACACAGTCATATATCCAATAAGATTGCAGAGACTTAAAAAGCCTTTTTACTTTCAGAAATTTTGGTATTGTCTGGGAATCCCAGCAATGGAGTAAAAACATAAGAGAACAGAGAGAATGAACTTGTTTTCTTCTGGGGAGCTTCCAGTCTACAAACCTGATATAAATATGGTAGGTTTAACAGTAGTCCAGTGGAACAGAGATACTCTAAATGATTTGGATCTTGGAACCAGAGGAGAGACAATCCTATACAATTATTGTTTGATATCTGGGTGAAGTCCTCTGTTGGCATATGGTGAGGTATCATTAATATTCATCCTGGGGCAAATAGGAGATGTGATTAAAATTCTAACCTGGTGCCTGGAAGAGTCTGTATGGAGAGAAACAGGCCTAGGATTAATCCTGGCAACATGGAGAGGATTGATTTAGAAGCCATTAGATTCCAGAATTCCAGATTCTTTTGAGAAGTCTATAAAATGTGAAAGGAAAGAGAAGAGGATGACCAACTGCAAGGAGGATGGACACAATTACAGCAGCAATAGGTGTACCATTGGAAGAATTGAAGGACCAGGTTGGAGGCAGATTCTTCTGAAGAAAATTTATGTTGACTCTCTAGGAGTCAACGCTGACTTAATGGCATATAATCAATAATTGAAAGATTCCAGAATAAGTCTATTTCTGATTGTAGATGTGGTGTGTGTGTGTGTCCTTGTATATGGCAGGTCTATTCTCTGGAAGTTCTCCTGGACTCCTGGCTCTTACTGGAATAGCATGTGGGAGTCATGGCCAGAAGGCCCTGTGCACAAATATCTCTGGTGCACCAGTTGTAGGGACTTTATTGATAATGCCCCTTATTGATGATCACATTATTTATTCTTTATTGATGATCCCTCATGTCATTTCTTGGTTACTGCAACTTGCTGTAGATGAGACTGCCTATAAAGACCCATTTGGAAACTTGAGGCTGGTGCAATTTTGTCCGTGTGACACCTTTACCATGGGAGCTACACTGGTTGCTAGTAAGTGCCTGGCTATAATTCAAGTTGTTTATTATTACCTTTAAAGTCCTAAGTGGTTTGAGGCTTGGTATCTCCAAAACTGCTTGCTCCTCATAGAGACATAGAGTTGAGAGTGACCACAGAGGTCATCTAATCCAACCAGCTGCTCAGTACATGATCTGCTAAAACATTTCTGACAGAAGACCATCCAACCTCAGTTTGAAGACCTCTAGTGCAGGACACTCCATTGTATGATAGCCGATTCTACTGCCTGACTGTTTGAACCAGCTTCCTTGTATTTTAACCCACTGGTTCTGGGCCTGCCATCAGGGGTAACATAGAATAGTCCATTCCTTGTTCCGTGTGACAACCCTTCATATATTTGAAGCTGCTATCATATCATCCCTTAGTAATCTTTCCTGTAGATAAACATACCTAATTCTCTAATGATCCTTATAGGGCTTGGTTCTATAATATTCACTATTTTCTGAATTTATCATTGTCCTTTTTGAACTGTGGTGCTCAGAACTGATACCATATTCAGAATGGAGCCTGGCCAGGATAATTACTTCCCATGATCTGGACTCTGTGGTCTTGTTAATGTCCTCAAGACACCCTTTGTTTTTTTCAGCAACCAAATCACACTGCTGACTCATATTTAACTTGTGGTTGACATTCTGTACTTCTGATATTGATATGTGTGTGTGTGTGTGTGTGTGTGTGTGTGTGTGTATTTCTATCCAGATGCACAACTTTATATTACTCCCTGTTAAATTTCATCCTGTTCCTTTCTGCCCATAGCTCAAGCCTGTTTAGATCATGTTCAAATGTTTTCCTTTCATCTAAAATATTAGCTATTCCTCCCAGTTTTGTCATCTGCCAACTTGGTTAATGTCCCTCCAATTCCCTCATCCAAGTCATTGTAAAAATGCTGAACATCCCAAGGCCTAAGACAGAGTCCTGTGGTGCTCAACTCCATTAATGAGGTCTCTCTGGGTGTGGTCATTCAGCCAACTGTGAGTATTTCTAACATCTCATCAAGTCCATTTTTTAACCATTTTATGAAAGAAAATATCATGACACACTCCAGATACACTATGTCTAAAGGAATTTAGAGATGACCTTGAGGCTGGTGTGAAAGAACCATTAAGGAAGGACTTGTAGAAAAGATTACCATTCCAGAGCTTAAAGCAACTGTGAGAAAGAAACTCAGAATAACCCAAACTTTAATTTGTTTAGTATAAGATGGGCAGGCTTTCAAGCTTGATGCTATCCCTTCGAGGTAGGACCCATCTAGAAATAGATATCACAGGGATTCCAGGAATGCCTCTTTATTGTTGTAGGTACAGCAATAGAGTTTTGATTCAAACTGAATTGAAGCCAATCTTCAGACCCCTCCTTACTAGTGGAGGCAGCAGAGATTAAACTAGAACGTCTTTTTGGAGCAACAATGGCTAGCGTTAGAGCATGTATTTTGTATGCAGAAAGTACCAAGTTTAATCTTCGCAGTCCAAGCCTGAGCTAAAAGGACCAGTCTCCATCAAATCTTTTAGCTAGTCCTGAAAGCTAACTTTCAATTAATAATCAAACATCTAAGCATTATAGACTATCACATCTATTACAGTCTGCCTGTCCCCAGGGCCCATCATGGGTTGATTCAATTCTAAATCTCTAGCAGCAAAACATAGGACTGAAAGAACTGTGGCATGAAACCTTGGAGAGTTCCTACCAGGATTAGCTGGCCCTGTGGATTCATTACTAGGCTATTTCCTATGTTGCTACAAGATGAGCGTTTTAGATCCTGAGCACTCCCACTGAGATTTTTTTCCCCACATTGTGGTAAATTTCACTCTGATGTTGAAAAGTTACACAGGAGGGCATCATGGGATACTCTTAAATGAACATTTGCATTCTTTCCTACAGATATATAAGCACTATTATGTATTTAATTTGGTTAACCCTCCTTTCAACAACAAGATCATCCTTAAGTACCACATGCAGTTGTTGTTGTCGTCGCTGTTGTTGTTATTACTATTATTATTATTATTACTATTATTATTACACATTTTGAGAAAAAAAGGGGGGGCGCACATGGAAACTACAGGCACCAACTAAGATTTTATCCACCAATTAACTCTGTTAGAGTTGCCCCATCAGACTCAGTGGGGCAGATTCTTTAATGAATATACATAACATTGCATAGATAACCAATTAGACAGTGGGTGTTTCTTTGTGAGTGTGCAAAATTGTTGAAGAGATAAGCAGTATCCTCTCCTTGTAGACAATCTGTTCTTGCTTAATCAGTTTATATAGAGTTTTTTTTCATCATTTGCTTTAAAAAAAAAAAAAACACCTTTATTTGATGTGTGATTTTTTAATTCATTACCCTTGTGGTAACATCGCCTGGCCTTATGTCTAATTATTTAAAATCCACCTATGCATAATCTTTGCTGTCTGCTAATAAAGTAGGCATGACCATATCAGAATACTTTGGAATCCTGGCTCTGTTACTTTTCCAACTCATACTGTGTAATGAAATTAATTATGGTAGCATTAAATATGCTATCTGGTAGTGTTGACTGCAGTGTTCTGGGAAAACCTTTTGATCCTACCTCAGGCACTGAGGATGTTTGTAATGTAAAACTAATACTGTTAGTTATGACATCCTGGTCAGAAGTTAATTGGTATTCCCAACCTTCCTTGCTTGCTTATCCGCTTCAGTAAAATTATTCATCATTTTGCCCCTCCTCTAGAGTAAAGAACATAATGTTATAATACTCATCCCATTAATTATGATCCATCTCTTTAATCTTTACTCATACCAAGGCACAAGGTAATCATTTTTTTTCTGCCAATGATTGTCAAGCCCAAATCTGTCCAGCTAGTGGTGTATTGATTAAGCCAATCTAACCATTACAGTCCACTTGAAAACCCTTTAATTTAATATGCAATATTTTATTTATTGTATTTTCATTTTTTTAATTGACATACAACAATGAGCTATCACTCCTCTTTTCACATTTAGTTTAGTTTAGTTTAGTTTAGTTTAGTTTAGTTTAGTTTAGTTTAGTTTAGTTCAGTCCAGTCCAGTCCAGTCCAGTCCAGTCCAGTCCAGTCCAGTCCAGTCCAGTCCAGTCTTATCCCTGGTTTCTGATACTTGAATCCAATCCCAAGGTATCATGAAGGATCTCCTTCTATTGGTCCTTTTCAGTAGAAGTCATCATTAAGATGTAAGGTAGATGTAGAAAGATACTTTTAAAAATTAATGTAGCAAATCCCAGTGGAAGGTAAATAGTTAGTACATTAAGAAATCACAAGATACTGTATATAAAAAAAGGAGTTCTTCTTCAGTCTCAGGCTGAGATAAGACATCTGGTGTATTATGGCTTGTACCAGTTCACATGTCACGTGGGATTCACTGAGCATATTGTTCCTTCAATACACTCCAAATTCATTTACAATGCAAACTAGATATTATGTGGAAAGGTTCTTCTCCTTGACATGTTATTCCTTGATGTAGAGGCTTCTTTTGCATTTTGGATGGGATATGCAGCAGGAAGTGATATAACTGAGATGCAAAATTTTTAAAAATCCTTTAATTATACAAAAGAAGGAAAAACAAAAGCAGAGAAAAATAAAAAATAAAATAAAACAACAACAAAATTATATATATCAAGGGATATCTATCTATCTATCTATCTATCTATCTATCTATCTATCTATCTATCTATCTATCTATCTATCTAATATTATGTAATATTGAGAGAGAGAGAGAGAGAGAGAGAGAGAGAGAGATTCATTCATACATTCCACAGCAGCTTCAATAAAGGATGACCATGTGTCACTTTAACTGTCCATATATAGTCTATAAGGAATTCATTCATGTAGCATCAGATCTTCAGTCCTCTGAGTAACTAAGGCTATGGCTTTGTTTTTGCAATACCTTTTTAGCAATAAGAAAGGTGTAGAGAACTTTTTTCATTTTTCAGCTATCCATTTCCATGTGATAAGTATGTTGTTCAAAATAATATGCAGATACTTGTGTTAGATCACCAAGGAGAGAGAGAGAAGAAAAAGGATTCTATGTGAGCTATATCTGCACATATATTTTGTGCTATGATAAACTGTGCTCTGTTTTCTGTTCCTAATTTGGTAAATATCAACATGGTAATTTTTGTTCTTTTTTCCTCCAGTTTCATCGTTCCATTGTCTCTTCTATCATGTGAAATGATAGGGATCTTTCACATAGCTTAAGCTGGAAGAAGAATGGACTAATTCTTAATGTGGATCAGAATTAACTCATTCAGATTATATATATGTGTGTGTGTGTGTGTGTTTATATATACAGAACTGCATATTGTGCTTTATAGAGAACCATAAAACCCTTTCCTCTCCTAGAAAACAAAACAAAACCTTACATTCTTCAAATATATAACCTTAAATTTAGTAGTGGGGAACTTACAGTCTTCATAAATTTTATGTGGGAATTAATCATCTGTGTCTTAGCCTGTACAATGGCAACGAATGCTTTATAAATTATACTTAAATATAATCAGCCTCTCTACATCTTGACAATGTTTCGTATCTCTTATTCTCGTGAAGTATCCTGTCATACTGCTTATAGTTACTGTCAAAAGTCTTCATTTAAAAACTTAATTAGAACAGCGTATATTTACATCTCTCCCTCTCGGATGCCAAAATCAAAGGCTACAAATTACTAGATTGTGCTTCTGCTTCTTGGTTCTGAATCTCAGACAAGCAGATCTTGTCTGGAGATATATGAGTAGCTGAGAAAATATAATTAAGTGAATTATGCCATAACACTATTCTATAACCAACAGTATAGCAGCCCCATTAGGAAATTATATGTTAGTAATAACATTTTGGCTTGAGAAGTGAATTACAGGTTCCTTCCAAAAAAAAAAAAAAAGATGCTGTTGTGTTAAAGAGATTATGGCATATGGTGGGCAACATCATACCTACAGTTAATTTTGCAGGGCTTGAAAATCTATTTGGTCACAGATAACAGTGAGAGGGGGGGAAAAAACACAACACACAAAAAGTAACACCTCTATTTTGCCGAAGCAATGTTTTTGAGGTGAACCTGAAGGCTATGGAAAGCCAAGGGGAGCAGTAATGTTAGACAATATCTCCACATCCAGAAAACATGGTTTGTTGGCTAAGATTCAGTGGATACAATCTGCCACTTACCAGCATGCATAGCCTATTGACCTTTCTTTAGCAGTGAACAGAGTTTTTACATGGAGGTCACTGTGGGTGTCAGATGAATGCCTGTCTGTTCATCTAGGCTTTGGGCTGAACTTATGCTTTGCTTTCATTCAGTGTGTTGCCACTATGGTTGTTGTAGCCCTATTTTTAGGATTTCACTTTTGGCCACTGCATGATTTTATTGGTTTGTCTCCTTGTATCTCACTTGAGATGACTGTGAATGAACATCTGAGTATACATGTAAAGTACACATGACCTGGTATTTAAACAAACTTCCCCAATGTTGACCGTGTTGGCTGGGGGAGTTTGAGAGATAATGCCTAATATTTCTGCAGAGTACCAGGATGGGGAAGACTGGATTTGAACCAAACTTCAGCCAAAGGATTATTTTTTTTAGAAAAAAATGCTACAATTTCTGATGGGTAAAACAGCATAAGGATGTTTAAAGAAGAAAGTTACTAATACAAAAAGCACCATTATTTACCACTTTTATTCAGTTTCTTTGATAATATTGTCCGTATCCAGACTTAGCTTCAGCTGGAATGTTTCAGGATGACTTCATGCTTACTAGAGTTGTTTATAACATGTGAATGCCTAAAAGCAGCTATTCATCTTTGAACAATCAATGCAGGGGGACACAGGAGCCAATTGTACCTCCCTAGCCCATGGCAGCTGCTTCGTGGCCCACAGAAAGCATCTGTTCCTCAAATATTATAGTGTTCTTCTTCAGAAAACATGGTGGATGCAGCCAAAACATATCTGAATTAACAATAAAAGCATTCCCACACAACTGTCAATTTTTGAGGAAAGAAAATGATTTTTTTGATAATTCCATCATTCCACTTTCCCTCAGTTGTTCCATTTTTCTCATATTGACATACAGCACCGCCAGATATTGCATTTCATTTTTACCTCTTTGATTTCACATTTACCCTTTCTTATTTTGGGCTTCAGTGTATGTTTTTCCTTCACCCACTCCCATGTCTTTTACAACTCTATTTCAGTTCTCATTACTTGACTAACTACAAGCTATTTTCCAAGCGCTACTAAAATGTCATTGGGAAATTGTCAGCCAGAGACTATTTCTTCCTCCCCTCAAAGGTACACTGAGACAAATAGCAAGATATCTAGAGCGTTATTGTTTGTATTCTGAATGAAACATAACAGTTGTTTTCATATATACACAAATAAATATTTAAAAAGTGATATTGTTCCTTCCTGTTTAGGTTTTTTTCTTTTCATTACCGTAAGTTTCCAAATCTAAAATAAATCAATAAATTGCAACAAACAAAAATGACTTTTTGAAATTCTAGCCTATCCCTGAATAAATCTCTTTGTTTAGCCATGTGCTTTTTTTATAAGAATAAGACTTCTGCTAAATCAAATCAGAGCATCCTGTTTCCCATAATGGTCAACCAAATATTTCTGGAAGGCTTATAAATAGGACTTAAAATTTTCAATGGCTTAAAATAGGATGTGAAAGCAAGAATCTCGTCCCTCTCCAGCAACAGTTATTCAAAAGATTACTGCTTATTGAATATGAGGAAAATATATAGTCATCATAAAGTCTTTCAGTGGGTGATCATTATCACATCTTGAGCTAGAAATTCCACACTTTAAGGATGCAATATCTGAGCAAATAATTCATTAATTGGGTTATTTGAATTACCAGCAATGACAGTTGGTCTCCACTGATGTCATAACAGGTCCATAATAGGTCAGGGGAAAGTTAGGTGGAGCTGACTCACTGCAATTCTGCTTTTTCCCCTGTTTTCTCTCCTTACAATAGCACCAAGAACATATTAAGCATAGTTGTACAATTCTTTATGACTTGTTGACACAGGAATTCACAATTCTTTTGGACAGTCACAAAACACCTATATATCAGAAGGCTATCAAAGCACTGGACTTCAGCCATCCATCATTTTATTCTGTAAGAATGTCTTTGGAATCTATTTGGATCTCAGATGCATTGCTAGTAATACAGGCTATGCCTGAGGCCAGAGGTTTCCTTTACAGCATCCTACCTTCCCATCCATTTTTTAAAATAATAATAATAATAATAATAATAATAATAATAATAATAATAATAATAATATAAATTTAGGCCAGGGAGCTTGGTAGATACCAAAGTATATGTCAGTAGGTATCTGTGACCCACCAGCACCATGCTGAGGATCTAGAACATAACACATAATTAACTTGATTCAGTTGCCTGATGTTATCCCATATTTCATTCTCTAGCTGGGAAAAAAAGTAGTATCTCCAGGTTCACCAGTTTTTCCACCCATTGAAAAACAATTTGACTTGACATTTCTAAAATGCAGTCACAGTTTAAATTAATGCATTCACTTTATGTCTGTATATTGTTCATAGAGCATCTGCCATTCCTTTTAAATTAATCCAGGATAATGGGATTTCAGATAAGGACTAGTCTGTTGATATATTTGTTCAAAGAAATATCCTCCTTGTGCCCACATCCATTTCTCTTGCTGGAATTGAAGTAATTCAGCATACAATTGTCAAGTGTCTCTGGGTGGGGAAGGGGGGGAGCTTATAAACCCCCAAACATCTGCTGCCATGAGATGTGACCAGTTACTAAATATCTATTGGCCAAAAAAGAAAACTACTTTTCCCCTCTAGTCTTCCAAGACTCTAACACAGCTTACTTTTTTTCTTTTTTCTTTTTCCTGAGCAGCTAAGCATACTTTTGAATGAAGCAGTAGGCTGCAACCATTCAGAATTATTATTTCTTCAAGAACATCTATGGAGCTTATCTGGTACACAGAGGCACCTAAACAAACAAACAAGCTAGATTTAGAAGACCGCCTGACTATAAAGAAATTGTTAGTGACTTATATAATTAAAAGATGTTTTTAAAAATGAAAATACTAAGGGATTGAACTTTTCTTCACTGTATGCTAACTCTCCTTTAATTATTATTTTTTAAATTAAACCATGGTTTAAAAAATGAAGTCAGAAGGGCATAGAACCCAATGAGTTCCAAGGGAAGCATCCATAGGCATTATATTGCTACTCCTTTGTTACATAAACTATAACAACTCTGTTCTTCTTTTCTTTGGAATATAATTGATTGTGAGAGCATTACACTTTGATGATTTTCAGTTGTACTATATTAATTAATCTATCAAGCGTTGTTCCCACTAGGGTTCAACATGTCTCAATGTGATTTGCATGACTGACACATATTTGTGGATTTCCAGGCCACATTTTCAAGCAATGCTTACCTGAGTATTTTGCAGTGATAGTTTCAGATAAAAGAGGTAATTTAATTTTCAAATGTGCATATACTGTATGTATGTACTGTATGTATGTATGCATATATATATAGAAAGAGTCCTGATTCCACTTCTCTTATAATAAAACAACTATTTGATAGTCTGATTATTTTAAGCCTGAAAAGGGTGCATGTATGTATGTATGTATGTGTGTGTGTGTATGTGTGTGTACACACACACACACACACACACATATATTAGAAAACCAATGCCCATTCATCAGGGTGCTTTTGACACCAAATATTTATTTTCATTAGTACAAATCAGTAGGAACCTTTCATTCTAAAACCCATCCCTGGTTTTCTCCCCAAATTTTCCTTGCTGCAATAACCTAATTTGCAAAGGGTCTTATTGTGGCTGTTATTAAAAAAAGCTTCTACTCCAGTTAAGTAGAGAAAATCAACACTGTGCTATACAAACATCTCAAGCTCTGTGGGAGATTGGTGGCTCTAAAACAATTCAATTTCTCTACAAAGGATACAGTTTAGAATGAAACCATCTCTTTTATTCAAGCATTGTATAAAGTATTAGAATCTCAGTTACCTAGAGTACTGCAGATGCTGGGCTAGAGCCTTGTTTCCCAAACCATTTCACTTATATTAAAACAGTTAAACAGTCCCTGGGCCTACCAGCAATATGTTTTGATACATTTCTTCCCACTTTGATTAGTTCCTGGAACCTCAAACTATATAAACTTTCTAAATTCTTCCTAAACAAAAAAGAAGAACGCCCTATTCTTGACTTCATTTTAAGTCAACTGGATCCTTTAAGCAAAAGTGGTGTCCATCTTTACACCCAGTAAAACTGGGCATAGGGCAGGTCCCAAACTTTTCCAGAACAAAATGTTAGGATGGTGGAAGAAAACTCACCATCATGGGACCTGTGAGGATAACATGTTCCCTCCCCTCGCCCTCCCCAGCAACATCTTGACTTATTCTTTTGGCAGTTTTGGACATTTTTTTCCCCAAGGTCATGTAGTATTTTAGCAGCAATGTTTTGTTTTTGTTTTTTAATAGTATTTCCTTATACCACTAAATGTTTGCCTTTTTCCACACAACATGCCAAGTAGTTGGGCTAAGAGAGAGTGACTGACTGAATGCTCCCCAGTGAGCTTCCATGGCTAAGGGTGAATTAGAGCTTGAGTTTCCTTATTCCTAGTCCCACATCTTAACAGCTGTACCACATTGGTTCTCTAAAAATATTGTACAATCAATGACCTTATCCTCCATCATACATGTGGAGGGTGATGACACAAGTCATATGCTATCTGCATTATTATTATTATTATTATTATTATTAGTAGTAGTAGTAGTAGTAGTAGTAGTAGTAGTAGTATTGCCACACACTCCAACAGATTCTGGGTGACTTACCAAATCTAATACAAGAGCTGACAATTAAAATCATAGATGAAAACAAAGCAGCTTGGACAAAAAGTGGCCATTAAAACACAATGCAAGAGCTTCCCCTCCCAAACAAAACATAACACCAGGCCTGGGACCAAAGCCATTTAAGGGGTTTTTGCAACCCCAGGAGAGTGGGTGCCATCAGATCTCTGGGGGGAATGCTGTTCCAGAGGGTGAGGGCCACGACAAAGAACGCACACTTCTTAGGTCCCACAAGAGGGGAATATTTAATAGAAGGGACCGGGAGCACACCCACTGTGCCCAAACATACCAAGCAAGCATAAACAATGGGACAGAATGAGATGATGATGATGATTTACAGTTATATCTCACATTTTTTCTATCAGCTTAAGATGATGTACACCAAGGTCTTTTTTAATTTTATCCTATGACTGATCTCATGCCCTTGTGGTACCCTGGGATGAGGCTGATCTCCTGAATTCTAGTGTGCTCTTATGGACCAGACACATCTGTTCTATCCAGTGGAATGGAATGAAGATGCTCTATTAACATCCCTGGGACAAGACAAGTCATGAGGCAACCAGTAAGGAAAAACTCTTCCCCCATTCTCCTCTGTAACTGCAGAAATGACGGCAGCGCTTCATTACAAAGGATTCTAGCAACATCGTTCATATGAAAACAGTTTTCATCTGCTAAATGAATTAAACTCTATTAAAATAAAGAATTACAACTTTAGCCTGTTGGTAGTTTCATCAACAGTGCATGCATACACGTCTTGCTTGCATGGTTTCAGCAATTTGATTCATGACCTGCATATGTACTTTTATTCTACTATACAAACACCAACTACTCACAATTGATTTTATATAAAACTGGATGAAAAATCACCTTCCAATTATCCAAAAATGGGATTCATTAATTTAAGTCCACAAATCATTTTGAAATTGATATCATTGGCATAAATTGCTTTCTGATGAGAATGAGTGCCTCATTACTCACATGTATGAAGTAATCCGAAATCATCTGTAACACCAAGCAGAAATAAAAGCTAGGTATCAGAAAATAATACTTTTTTTGAAAGAAACTTAATGACTGCAGATGAGCCCCCAGAGACCCAACTTCAAGAAATTAATGGAATCCACAATTTGGGGTAGTCTTGGGTAGTAGGCCATATAGAGTAAATGGCTTGCATAATAAACACATATTGATTGTATCAGCAAAGCTAGTGCTGAAAGCTAGTTGCATAGAAAATATGATCTAAGAAAATATTGCACCAACATTTTGAAATATTTCCAGTACAGGACAAAACATAGAACATGGAAATGAAGCCATATATATAACATTTTGATTCTTTTACATCTTTACACGGGTGGCAATCTTGCAGATTGCAAAGTCTGTAGAGGAGGTGTATGCAACATATTTTGCCCTGAATGGATAGTAAGGCAAAATATACATGTATTTCTTCTCAAACATACCCTGTTTTTCCTATGGACTGAGTTTGCTTCATACTTCTCACTTGCCACTTAAGCTGGCAGAGGTCACACAATCCAATTTGGCACCTGACACAAAGCTCATAAAACATATGGGACAGGTTTTAAAACTTCACTTGCTGAAGAAGATGGAGCCTTCCTCCTGGGTACATAGAGAACAGATTGCCCAAAACCTAAACTTCCCAGTCATTTTGATGGTGTAGTCCTAAGAGCTACTTCTCACTTTAAGAATCTGGAGGATTTAAGAAGTTGTCTTCTGCAAGTCAAGAACTTTGAGATTAGTCTTTGGAAAAGTTGTTTTTGTCATGTCAGTAAAGATATGAAAAGACACTTCTTTCTGGCTGTCTCATTACTTGGGAACATTATTTTCCTATTAATTTGCCAAACCTCATACACAAATATTTGCGAAAAGGGCTGCAAGATATCTTAAATTAGTCTGGCATTTAATAACTGGAAATTTTTAATTCTCTGCTAGTGGATGTGTTGCTTAAAGTATGTGGAAGAAAATGATTAGTAACAGATTCTGATAGATATGTTAGACTTAGGATGAAGGCCTGGCTCTAGGATTAAAGGGGCCTTTATAGATCACAGTGAATATTGTCAAAGACACGTAGACAAAATCGAATCCCAATAGACAAAACTAGCTCAAAGTGCAGCAAAACAAATCACAAGCCTGCAGGCAACATGAGATTGAACAGCCCAAGGTCACACTACTGAAATTTGACAGCAAACTTTCAGTAGGGGTGGGGGACAAAACTAACTGTGGGAATGAAAGCTGGAAGCTTTGAGAGGCCCATAAGTCTCCCCTCTAAACAGCCCAAACTCGTGGATCTAAAATTTGGCCATTTGGGGGCTGAAATTCAATGCCACCATTGGACTAGTTTTGAGAGGGGATTGGATGCATTTTGCATCCTGCTTCCATCACTTCATTTAACTTCAGAAAGAGAAGAAGCAGTGGTAGTGGGGATGAAAGGCTTGCCTCTTTCTGTGATGACATCATAGCCTTCTGCAGCTCAAAAGAACCCCCAACCTTAAAACATTAAGGAAGCTCTGCCAAGTAAATTGTCTCCTACCCAAAGAGGATTGGAAATCCATATGAACCTTCTTTAACTACTAAATTTAAATACATCATCTGCATCAAAGTCTACAAAGAAGCACTTCCCATTCTTCCCCCAGCTTGAGTTGTCTTCATCATAATCCACTGATGTTAACTGAAAAATCAAAGGGTTGTGGTCATGATAGCGAACTTACTTTGGTGATGGCAGAGACTTGAAATAGGTGGCTCAACAGTTTGTAAATCTTCAGGTTATAAGATTAATTAGGAAAAATCTAGCTAATTTCCTTTGGAATCTGATATATCAACAGGTAAATGTAAGATGTTGGGATTTGTAATGTGTACAGAATATATTCAATATCTTGGATTATATATATCAAAAATGCCACAAAATATATGGAAATTAATATGCAAAATATTATAGATAAGAATGTGATGGATATTTACAAATGGATTAATAGATGGTGGGGTAAGATTAATATTATTAAAATAAATGTTACTTTCTGATTGATGTTTATTTTAAGAAGCATACTAATGTTAACTTCAAATAGATATTTTATTCAGATTGATAAAGACTATTGAGGAAATTTATATGGGAAGATAAGAATCTTACTGGTAAACTGAGATTATCTTTTGATGAGGGAAGTTTTCATTTATCAGACTTTCAAAAAGAACATAACACATTTCCTTTGGCATAGATATCATAATATTTTACAAGTATATAGACATTTTTATGTATACTTTGATATATTGCTATTAAATATAAATACAATATATGTAAGTGGTTTATATTAGTTTAATATGTTAATTCTTAAGGATTTTTGGTTGTTGTTTTTTGCTTGCTTGTTTTTTCGTCTGCTTTGGCTTTATAATTTAACAACTAATTAGCTTATCTATCTAACCATCCATCTAACATTTCCTCTAGACTCTGGGCAGCTCACAGCAATTAAAATCTATATAAAAACAAACAAAAACTATATAAAAATAATATAAAAAGCCATACAACAACATAAACAGTAGCCAAGGTATACTAAAAACTGACAACCACAATCAACATAGCTACTGTATAGGCTCAACCACATACCCAGGTCCCCAAAGCTTGATGGCAAAACCCAAGTATTCAAAGGCCTTACAGAAAGCCAGTAGGGCTGGACCCCATCTGATCTCTAGGGGGAATGATGTTATCCATGGCTTATCTTGAAAATGTAGCATGTTTTGGTAGAAGTGAGCCCCAGCCCCCATTTTGGAGGTTTCAAAGTATCCTTAAATTGTGTTATTTAAAATTGGCAAGGTAGCTGCTCATTTTTTGCAGCATGATTCTGCTCTGAATTCTAACCTAAAAAGGTGCAAACTAGGCATGTTAAATCTCTGCAAAGGAATTCTGCCCCAAATAATCAAAGTTAATTAAGCCTTATTTTTTAAGATGAATTAAATATTAAATAAATTAAATGCAGCTCTCAGCCAAAAAAAAAAAATAATCCCATCCTTGTTTAAAAATATTTTAAATTGCTTTTTAAAAAGATATATACACTCTCATGTATATTCTCATATGAACTGTTGCTTTTGGCGTGTCTCATGGAACATTGTTCAAAAGTCAAGTGCAGCCCTTGGCGTGAAAGTGGTTGCATACTCCTGATTTAGGACAAAGTGCTGAAGAATCTTGGAATATATATATGTGTGTGTGTGTGTGTGTGTGTGTGTGTGTATTTACAGGATGGCTTTTACTATTCTAAGCTGTAAGCTAAAATCTAAAATGTAAGCTAAAATGTGCTGACAACAAAGTGAACGAAGTTGTAAAGTTGAAGTTATAACAAGATTTCACCTAAAATGAAATTTCAAGGCAAATTTCTGCTTATGGAGAAAAATGCATTTTAAAAGAGATTTCAATAAGCATAGCATATTTTCTTAGAGTAGGGTAGAGAAATTGCACAATTGCCTGTGGAATCCTTTTATATCACATTCTCATTATCTTTTGCAAAAGTCAATGTTGAATAGAATTGAATCTTGAACATTTTTATTGATAGTTTTTAAGGGAGTAGTTTTTATTTAATCTGGCTGAGTCTTAAGAACATACATGGACGCAAAAGAGGAAAGATATTGTTGGACAGTTTATCACAATGAAAGGTTGTGTGTTACCACAGCTATTACCAGCATTTCTGTTTTGAACCACAGAGATGGTACAATTTGACCAATGTTATTAAACACCACTGAGAGATCAAGTGGGATCAAAATGAGACCTCAGGTTCCCGTTTTGCCTCATGTATAGTTTTGCAACCCTAACTCAGATATTTGACTTGCCATCCTAAAAGATTGTATATGCAACACCACAAAAAAAGGCTGGCCACAAGCAGCTGTCAAGTCACATTCAGTAGGTCTTGGTACCCAGTGTAGGACCTTCCCTGATTATTTTGGTGACTGATTAAACCTATAGGGATGATATCATTACAGCACTTTTCTCTAATATATTTTGGGAATCACATCAACATGGAAGTTGAATTGGTTAAACTTCTCTGCTGCTAATTCTGAAATCCAGAAACTGATGATATCTATACTTCTTTGGTTTTAAATTCTGTCCGAGATATTGAATAGCTGGGCATCAAAAGAAGGATGAACTTTCTGAAAGAAGCTTATGGCAGGCAATATGTTCTGCACATATAACAAGATAAGGATAGTTGAAATTATGTTCTACTTTCCATGGTTCAGGTAGCTGAAGCACGAAGGCATTCATTTCTGCATTCATTTTATTTTAATTAAAAAACTGCCTGGAAATTGATATAAGTTCTGGTATGTGCATTTCTATGATTTCTTGTACAGCTTTTCCCCTTGTGGTAGGCCATTTTGTATGCTCCTTTGGACCCAATTTTGTCCAAGCAATTCCTGTTACACAACTGAGAGCAATAACAAGTGTAAAACAGTTGAGCTCAATGTTTGCAGGCTGAACCTTTTTCTCTGAAGAAAAACAAAGTGGATACAGCTGGAGTTAAAGGAGTGATCATGGATGATCACTGAAAGCAACAAGAGTAATTCCACTTCCAATTGACTTTGAGCTCTCTGTATACTAAATAAATTTCAAGATTGACCACCAGTCCTTCTGGCTGTGATGGATGGACTCTTCTTAGCTTGTCTAACAATGAATTCAGTTTCCAGAGTTTTTGCTGTGTGGGGAAGGAAGGAAGGAAGGAAGGAAGGAAGGAAGGAAGGAAGGAAGGAAGGAAGGAAGGAAGGAAGGAAGGAAGGAAGGAAGTTCCTCTTTTCATTTTTTTCTAAGCAAACTGATCAGGAACAAACTTGAGGAGTCTGTTCCACCCTATTCCTTTGAAACAAAACTTCTGTTTGAAAAGTAGTAAAAGAGGAAGTGGTGGTAGGGAAGTCTTGCAGGATGTCTGAACACTTAAACTGACAGATTTGGGGGAGCAATTCAAAGTGGTGCCTCATGCACTTAACAGGAATAGCTGCATCTGAATGTGCTGTTTGAGTATGGTTGTTGACAGCTCATTCTCTTCTTAAATTTAAATTTAGCAATAGTAGTTCATAAATACAAGCTTCCACTCTATTCTTAGGAAAATCTAAAATGTAGGAAATGCATTACTTTGTACTTATTTAAGTTGAGCTTTATTATTTAGGTTAGCCTGATTAGGAGACAATAGGTTAAACTATAGAGAAATTCAGGTAGGACATCTCATGTGACTTCTTTATTGTCCCTTTGCTGACATTCCCTGAATATCTTACACATTCTGTGAGACAGAAAAGCTGCCTTTATTTATGGAAATATTTTTGTTTGGTTTGTAAATAAGAATGCACTAAGATTTGCATTAAAGCAGGTTTAAAAAATCTTTCTGCTTTGTACTTGAATGGCTGAATTTAGTCCCCTTCATGTTTAATAATTCTACAGGGAATAACTGAATGCTTCCTTAGAAATGTTGGGGTGGTGTTTTTCCAACTTTGGTAGAAATGAGTCTTTAATTGCTTTATAAGCCTTCTTCCATATTGTCTGTTGCAAATCTATTGAAACTGGTTGATACTCAATAGCAGTTCAGAGACAGGCTGCAGTGATTTGAGTTGAAAGCAAAGTAATTTGGATTCACTCTAGCATATTTGGTCTTACTGGTACTGGCTTAATCTAGTTTAAGCAGGTTCAAACTTATTGAATCAAGCTAACTAGAAGGGATTTAAAGTATTCTGAGCATGTTGGAATAATGGCAATAAATGTTGCTTGTCAGTTTACTTCTAATTTCAATTAGTATCTCTAAATTGTAGAAATTATGAGAGTGGATGAAGGAGACCTTGAACATTATGTACAAAATATCTAGTTATAGATTCTGTATCATGGATGGAGAACCTGTAGTTCTATGAATATATTATACATTCCTTCCTTTCAGATAATCATTGATTATAATGTCTATAAATGACAGAAATTGTCATTGGATTCCACTCACTTATATAGGTATGATGAAACTGCTCCTATTTTCTGTCAAAACTTCTATTTTTCTAGTACCCTTTCCTACACTCCATCTAGGTCATTTGTCAGAGGTGACTGTAGGTTTTTCTGCTCCAAGGCAAGATTTGACAGTTTCAGTACATTAGATGAGCATGAAGCCTTGTACTGTAAGACATACAACATTCTGTGAAATGTTTTACCTATTTTTATTATATGACATTTGCTCCCATGTAAATGTTAATAGGGGATGTTTTGATTATGCATCATCCTAATCAATCCACATGTGAGGATTGTGAATTTATACATTTAAAGAACAATATCTGTTAGGTACCTTATCTATTTATTCATTTTTCACTTTTATAACCTGGTTGCTCCTCATAAAACTAGTCCATGATGATTATGTTAAATATCACCTGTCTTGTTCTATCACCTCATATAAGTATTTTATAATAATCTTTTCCAAACTGACCAAATCTATCACAAAGAGGAATCTACTTGTAACCTAATTCTTTTAGGCTTGGCTTCAGAAGAAATAGAGATGTTTGTACAAATATATAATTCTTTCCCAAATATATATATATTTTTCCAGATATAGATTGTTTAATGAGTGTATTCAGATTCAGATGGAGTCACTAAATTTAAGGCACCACATCAACAGAGCCTTTGAATTAACATTTAAGATTATTTTCTGACTCGGGGAAAAGGTTTCTGCTTGGTTTGACTACCTGAATTCAGCAGAGCTAAAATGAATTAGAAGAAGCCATTCATCACGATCCAGGGGAGTAACCAAACATTTGAATGCTTCCTCCATATATAATGGTATGTTCAAATAGAAAACACTCCTATCAGAAAAAAAGACTACCACTGAACCTTCTTCCTGGCCCATTCATTATAAGTGTTAGAAAATATTTCAAGTGGATGGGCACTCAATTCTTCAGTAACTCCATCTGAAATAATATTCCTTGGAAAACAATAGAACTTGTGTGAACTTCTACTGTGCTGTTTTCTTCCTCAAAGTTGAGAATGTAATGATAGCATCAGGCAAAAATTCTTTCAGGTCAGAACAAATTTGCATGATTTCAGATAGAAGCAAAACTCTGAAAGATTAAAGACAGAATCAGGTAGGGAAGTAAGATAATATGAAAACCCATCTGGGTGCTCTTTCAGGCTTTAATTTTCTTATTAGACTGCTTTGTTTTGTTAATGCCCATAGTTCTATCAACTCACTCTAGATAACATCTGGATATTTCCCAGTTTTCCACTACTACCAGTATGATGTGTAAATGAACATACTGTATATTTCTAGCAAAGTCAAGCCCTTTATACCTATTTTTGCAAGTGATCAACAAGAGAGGGAAGCAGTTTATAAATTGGAATTCCCAGTTTATATCAAAGCAACATCTCTACCAATATAATTATGTTGCCACCATTCCTTCAGCCAGACAGACCAGACTAGCAACTATTGGAAACAACACGTAATTTCCCTGAGAATAATTTTCTGTGATAAAGGTGCAAACTCCAAAGCCTCCAACACACATGTAGTCCCCAGAAGATCCATTTTCCGAATGGAAATGTTTAATATGGCAGAAAGGGATATAGATAGCTTTCAAAACCTGGTGGGGGGTGGGGAGTATGCTACACTAACATTTTGCAGTACAGTAACATTTGCAGACAAATAAGGAAAACCCCATGCTTCCTGCAAACAAGCTTCACTTGTACTCTCTTCTGTAGCTAAAATGTTTCAAAAATGTAAAATGAATGGAATTTTGAAGGGGGCTAGATTTTTTGAGTGGGAGTGCTGGAGCAGGGGACTATGAAATAGAGCTATTCAGTCTTTTAGGACAGAGAGAGAGAAGAGGAGGAGGAGGAGGATTAAATAATGGTTGACAGTGTAAATAGCTGTTATGGAAATTCTCTGACTCAAATAACACTTAAAAACCATCAGTCCAGTGAATTGCCTTTAAGAGATCATTAAGCCTCTGCTCCCAGGTCTTAATAATATCAACCTGCATTACCAACATAATGCATACAAAGCTCTTGGGGAATTTAAAGAAAGCATTACATAAATCTAATTACATGTTCTGCTGCCACTTATCATTTAGAAATGGACTCTAAAATATATTATGTCATATTTCAAAATGTTTTCCTCCTTGACATGTTTTGCCTTATTTCAATAGGACCCGATTCTTCCATTCACCTAATTCAGGTCTTTGTTCAAGAGAATGAAGTAAAAGTCTGAGAATATTTATTGACATCCTTACTCACATTCAAACATGGTTGAAGGCTCTGAACTTTTTAAAAACAGCCCTGGATATTAGAGATGTTTCTTTCTATGTGATGCTTTTCCAGTGAAAATGTAAGAAAGTCTTATCTGGAATATGCAGATAAACAGAAATACTATATTCATAGTAAACCTAGCATTTCTATATTTTTTTTATTCGGAAGTCTTCCCACTATAGTTTGGTTAAGCTTGCTGAAAAAAGAAAAAAGATAGAGGACCAACTAGATTAAGAAAGAATACAAATATTTTGAATCAAAATTCAAACAACACTTGGGAGCCACTTGTTAAAAAGAAGGCAGAAATGAAAAAGGAAAAAAAAAATCTGTCATTACCTTGAAAAAAATAACTTGGTAGTTCTGGTCTCAAATCACAATCACTCTTGTGATGATTCCCCAATCTCAGTCATAGTGGATAGGAAGAAAAAGAAATATGCAGTACATATTCATTATCAGTAAATCACATCTTGCGGTCTTCCAGTCTCTGTCTTCACACTCATAAAGTGTGACCAATTTATTTATTTAATTCATTAATTCATGTATAATCCTCATCTCCTATTCTTACCTGACCCATTATTTTCTGGCCCTCCTTCAGTAATTTGTCTATTGGACTTACCAATTTTCTCCTTTCCTGAACCTTTCCTTCCTCTTTTTCCTTCACAACATACAGTATATATTATATAGTCATTGATGTTGTGTAAAAAATAAATTTAATTTTTACAAAGTCCTACTTCTTCCTTCATTTACCTCTCCTCAAACTCATGAATCAACTTCAATTTCTTAGACCGTGTAGAACTAAGAATAATACAGGTATATCATAGAGTGTAAGTTTTCCCAGCTGCTACTTACTGATGAAATTACTTTCAGATGATGCTATCAGACAATGAATCTATCTGATGTTTCACTAGGCAGGTCACATGGCTATCAGCCATTGGTTGGGACATTCTGCACCTCTGAACACAGGCAGCATATAAGGACATAACATCTATTGCCAAGTTCAGTTTCAGATCTGCTCTGAAGAAGCTGGAAAAATGGCTAGTGAAATGTTATTACATATTCATTGCCTCTCACAGCATTGCCCCAGAAGTCATTTCATCAATATAAGTGAATGTTTCTATCTTCTTATCTTCTACGGCCTTGTAAGCAGTATTATTTTTCTGTGAGTCTGCTAGTATATAGTGCAGAGTCACCAGAGAAATAAAGGTTGGGAAGAGTGGATGCAGATCTCAGTGAAATAGTGCAGCTTTGAAAATGCTACATCTGAGCAATTGATTGCTACAGTAAAACAACAACATATAATCTGAAATCACCCCTGGATTTCAATGCTTCATGACCTCATCATGGGCTAATTTTCCTGCATATTTAGTACTATTATATTCGAATTTGTCAAAAAAGTTATAGGTACCATTAGCAGTTTATATTTTTCTTGTGGGAAAATAAGAAGGTGGAGCTCTCTTTGTCAAAATTTCATTACCAAATCAGAAAGAGCCTTGAAAACTCTTCAGAGGTGTTTCATATTTCTTAGGGGAGTTTCTCTACTTTATCTTTTGGCACTCTTTTCAGATGAAGAATAATCACCAAGCATCCCTGCAATTGAATATATTTGCACTTAAATGGTTGAAAGTCCAGCTGCTAGAATGATGTCTGAATAGAACATATAACATCAATTTTACAGCAGCTTGGTAGCTGTAGATCCTAATTAAAATGTTGGATTTACCTTTTCAAAACCAAAGCATCTGGGCCTTAGATATTTTAAGACAAGGGTGTGCAATGTCAATCAGTTTGACTCACAGACTAGAGGCTAACTAGATCCAGAGAGCAAAAATCTAATACATCCACCAGGTGGCTGTAAAGAAATATAGAAAGCACTAATTCTTTACTCTCTTCTGGTAATTATCTAGATTTTTGCAGACAGGATCTCATAATATACTAACCTTTCTTAAACTGGTGCCCTTCATATGGCATTATAATTGAGGGTGAAAGGAGTTGAAGGCAACATCAGGTTGGGGATGTGCTGTTAAATATGGGCATTATAATAACAATATTATTAATATGCTTTGAAAGTGTAGTAATATGTAACTAGTCCAATATAAGGATTGCATAATTAAAAAAAAATCTTATGATTCCAATTCCAAGTGGTTAGAATGAAAACAGAAAATGCCCATAAGATACAAACAATTGCATGCCAAAGTTTACCACTCTAGTCAAATGATTTTTGCCACAAAACAGTTCAATAAGTCATGAATGCACTTCCTTTTTTCCCACTTTATTATAAAATTGTTAATAAGGCCCCCAAAGGTGATTGACTCATTAGGTCTACAATTAGCCAGGAGAAGACAATTCCAGGTGAACAAATACTCTGATCCTTTGAACCTATCAGGTTATGATTGTTCTGTCTATTTTATGCAACCCTGTGCTCCTCTAAGTAGCACTCTGACCATCTGAATATTCACTATTACAAAGCAGGGGGATACTGCACATATATTTCTCTTTCAATGCTAGCAAATTCAATTGTGAGAATTATCGTTAAGAAGTGGACATTACATGGAACTGTTGAAGAATAGGCAAAACCTGGAGCTCTACTAGAACTGTCTGAAAATTGGTCAGATCTGCAAAAGAGAATTTCTGATCTAAATCACTGCAAATACTCTGCCAAAAAGTTTATCTGTTATTGGAGTAGTCACCCACATGTCTATAGTAGGGGGCTGCTTATATCATAATGATCTCTCTGGCAGTGTCAGAAGGAAATCTTTTCTCCAATCTCATCTTACATGATTTGGACTGAAACAAAAAAGTAAACTGTTCAGCTACAACCAGACAAAATACACTTGGAGAAAAAAGGTGAAGCATTTGAAGAAAACTCCTTGCTGACTGCTAAGCATGCAAGTGGCTTTATTATTCTTTGTGGCCAGTGGCACAGAAAACCTTGTGTGAGTGGAAGGAAGAATGGATTCACATAAACATCAACATAACCTGTGAAGACATTGAAACTGAAAAGGGTTTGGATATTGCAGCAAGACAACAGTCTAAAACATACCTCCAAATCAACCAGGAGATGCTTACAGGAAAGAAAGATAATAGTTTTGGAATGGTTTTCCCACTATTTTCCAACAGATTTGAATATTAGTAAAAAATTGTGGAGAGATCACAAATATGCAAGGAGACCCAACTGTATTTTTGATCTAGAAGAGTTTTCCAAGAAAAAGTGAAAAAAAATTAAGAAGCAAGAATAGAAGGGAAATGGAATCCTAGCTAGTCATTGTTATGCCACTAGGTGAATGAAGATAAAAGAAGATAAGAGAGAACTAAGCTAAAAACCCAGGAAAAAATACACAAAAAAACTACAAAAACAAACTAAAGAATAGAGAACCGTAACTATCAATATGTCACATATTAATCAAATGTCAAAAATATTTCTACATCTTAGGGGGAAAATGATTAATAATTGTCTAACATTACAAAATATCATAACACCTATTACACAGAAAAACATATTGAGTCATTTTTTTGATTAGTAGATAAAGTTGCCTTTTCAAAAATCGGCAAATCACACATCTCTTGAATCCAATCCTTAATATAAGTAATATTACTACTTTTCCAAATTCTCAATTCTTTTAGCAATACCCCAGGCCTGGTACCTCAAAAACTAGTTAAAGTCCAAAGTTTTGGGACATAATTTAACATAACAACAAAGTTTTTAACACACACACAAACACAAATTCCCCATCAATTTATTATGTACATTAAAATACTATTCCAGAAGGATGTTAGTGATCACAGGACAAAATCATATGAGCCAATGGCCACTCAATTTTTTTTTAAATGCCAACAGAGAAAACCTGACATCTACCCTTTTGAATATATCCTTTAGGGTGACCAGTAAACCTGAAATAAGATCTTTTCATTAATCAATTTTAATTTTAAATCAACTGAAGCAAATTTAAAGTTTAAAAATGTTCTTTGATTTAATTCTAAACATTGACTCTATCAAATATATTAACATACTGGGTTTCTCAAATGCAACCAAAGTTTCAGTCCATCTTGAGATGTTAAAACATGCTTGAGTTGATTATATCACCACTGGAGACAAAATTCCACTTGAGATTATGAAAAATATTTAAAATAGTTGTTACAAAGTAATTGATTTAGAGTATGTTTTCCACATTCCACACACAGCTTCCAATAGAATATTTTGCCCCCTATTTTTAGGGAAAATTTTTCCATAAAGTTTAATATTCATGAGCCTCAACATCAAAATCCAATCTTTGATCCATCAAGGCCCAAACATGTCTTGTAAGCTGTGGAACAAAATAGCCTGTCTACTATATATCAAGACTAGCAATTGCAAGGACCTTAACAGAAATATATAAAAAACTTTCCAACAGAACCCACAAAGCTTGATGTTCTACAAGGTGTTCATTTCCACATAAGGTACTGTAGTTGTACAAATATAAGCCCAATGATATTTTTGAACATCTGGTAAATTTCCTCAACTTATCTATGCAAACAAAATATTTATTTGGGATTAACATGCAGTGTCTCTTAATACATAGATAAATCTTGAAGTGATACTCATTTTAACAACATTAATTTTACCCACCACCATAATGGAATTTTCATCCATATATTAATATCTCAGGCAACATTCTCTAAAACTTTTTACATGTTTAGAAATATTTTAGGAATACAAAGCCCAAGATACTTAATATAATCTGTGGCAATTACAAAACCTAAATCTTTGCATTGTGCTATTGTAACTTCAGAGCTTCAAGATTTATCTCAATTCGTCTTATATTCTGAATAGTTACCAAAATGTTGAATCACCTGCATAAAATTTGGCAGCTCTTGATCTAAAAGAGGGATGAGGAAGAAATTGTTTCCATAGTTTGTTATCCCAAGGAGCATTTTTACTTTAAGTCAATATTTTACTATAGGGAGTTTTTCCTACTCCACCCCATTCTCCAGTCAATGTGGGAAAAAAGTTTTTTTTTTCATTGTTGTTAACTTTTTTTGTTTTAGAAAATTAAAAAAAAAATCTGGGTTTTAGTTTAAATCTGTCAAATATAAACAAATTGACTGAATATTATTATGCTTTATCGGACAATTTTCTTGCACTGGCAAAAGGTTGAAAAGTTTAGAATCAATCAATATAAAACCAAATTGATAGATTTGCAGTTATTAAAATTCCTTAGAATGTTTTAATATTCATACATTGATCTCTCTTCAAAAACTGGGCAAAATAGTCTGGTTTGTCTCTCTCTCACACACATACACACACATCTTGACCACCATTAAGGGAGGAAAATGAACTGGGATGCAAAATTCAAGAACTGTAATATAGGATGGAACTGCATTTGTATTATATTGGTCTTCCAATTCCACTAACAGGGAATTCAGGCAGCCATTTATTGGTCATATCTTTTCTGTGGCACTGCTATGAATTTATGGCCAATTCACACAAGTGGATTCATCTTCTAAAGCATATATCATTTAATTTAAACTCTTTTGACTTCCATTGAAATCCCTCATATATTTTATCCAATAAGGAATCTCTGAGTTCATTCCACACTGGATAAAATAAGATTAATAGCCTAGTCTTATGATGATGCATTGGTTTTCTTGAGTCTTGAATTACTGCAACAGACACTGTGTAGAATTGTCCAGTGGGCATCACTGGACACTGGACTATGAATTTATTCTGGGCTATGATTCAGTATGCTAGTCTTTACTTACCAAGCCCAACATACTTTTCAGGTACCCTCTTTTGTGTATCTGCATGTAGCTTAAGAACTGAGGCCCTTCTGTATGTCCTACCACCAACAGAAACAAGACTGATGGCAACAAAAGATTCACACCTTCTCAGTAGTAGAATTCAACTGTGTAACTTTCTCCCTACAAAGATTCGTCTATTGTTCTTTCAGTTATAGGTGGCAAAAACTTTTGGTTTTTTTGGTTTGGGATTTGAGCAGTTTAAAATGTATTCATACTACTCACAGTTTTTAGGTTTATTTTTAACTTCAATATTTTGATGATTTATTGTTTATTAGTTGTCTTAATTATTTAAATTGTGAGTCCCCTTTTGAGGTCATGCCTTAGCCAAAGGTGATTCAGAAATATTTTTATAAATAATTAAATTTATTTAATAATCTTCTGGCTCAAAATGGGAAGAGACTCTCAGAATCCTTGCTACTAGCAACCTGCTTATTAAAATCCAACTTTTTTTTTTAACTCATGGTTTTTCAAATGTTATTCACTAAAAAACAAAATATGGATTTCCCAGATATGCTTATTAGGACTGTATCCTCTCCCAGATTAAATAATCTATCTTGTTTGAAATGTACAGACCCAATCAAACCATCATTATATGATAGGCAATTTAGGAAAACTTATTTTTGTTGAATATTTTGACTTATGCTGCTTGCTTTTCCCAGATGATGACATGATATCCTTAAAAAAAAAAAATCTACTCCAGAAATTAGAAAGATAGTATGTTGAAAATTCTGAGTTACATAATTTAGAGCACATCTAAAAAAAATGCGTACAATTCATACAATATAGTCTTGAGAATGTATATGTATTTTTTTTTTAACTAATAAAATATATTTGAACTAGAAAAAAATAAAGGCCATAATAGTACAATATCTTTGGCAAATCATAGTTTTTCAAGCAAGTCATTTTCTCATAAATGAAATGAAATTCGACTAAGAGTTATTGCTGTGCATTCTTTTCAGCATAAGCTCTCTAAAAATCAGAGAAATGGAGATAAGAGAATTAGTACAATATCCCCTCTTAAATTCATAAGCTTAAATTGGTACATTATCCAGTCTTATATTCAGAAGCTTAAGTAGGGATTCATTGAGGGCCTTGGAGCTTCAGAAAGTACTTTTCTTTCACAAATCAAAGTAATTGCTCTTTAGTTCTGCACTGAAGGAGAAAGAGGCCTATTTCAAATGCTTGTTCTTCCTTCATAACAAGATTTGGGAACAAGCACACTTCCCTGATCCCCTTCTTTCTGCATTGCTTCAGCACTCTGTTTCTGACTTTCCTCAAAGTAGAATTGCTATTAGTCTTAACGTCTTAAAGCTAGGTATTTTGTTTACTGTCAGCAAGCCAGGATAATTAGCAGTATTTAGTCTTATTATTATCCTTGCTTAGCTGATGTTAAGCTAGTATGCTTTGGATCACGTTTTGGGGGATTCTGGTTTAAAAGAAGTAAGAAAGCAAATACTGGCAGGGAGGGGGAAAGGTACAGGCATAGTTTGAACACAAAGGTCATATAACTATGGTGTATAAACCCTAGAAAGATGATCCCATTTGGCATCAAATGTGGTTTCCTGTATGTGCACTTTGAAAGTGACCAATAGGACTAAGACAATCACAGACGTCTCTCCTTTTCTGAGGGATATCTGGATAATAAGGTGCAACACTCCAGGGAGTGTTATAGCACATTGTTGCTTAGTACAGCTTTCTAGGGGACTTCAACTTTGCATATTAAATAGTGTGGTGCAGGATGTTACAGAGTGGAATTCACATATTGGGGGACCTGAGGGTAGAGCACAATTGATCTGTGTTGACCTCACAAGATTTTTTTTTTAAATAAGGTGCTTACTTTTAAAGTTGGGCTCTGGCCAGATAGTGACCACCTCCCCTTATTATTCCACCTGGATTATAACTAGCATCTACCCCATTGGAATATTGGAAGATAAGAGGATGTCTGCAGAGTTCAGATCAGTCACAGCATTAAATGGTCCACAAAACAGACCAGCAGATACAACTTTCACTAAGCAACAATGAGTTCTCCAGCCCCCATGAGGATCTGCTATCAACCTCAGATCCAACATAGGACCTAGCCACCTATGAAGAACTTATAAGTACCATCCAGCTACCCCCCTACCCAAGCTAGGAGAAGACCCATTGGCATCCCTTGGAAACCCTAGTTTGACCAGGAGTACATTTTTGCCAGGGTAGAATTATTGAGAGCCTTCAAAGTCCATAGATCAAGCAACTGCCCACAGTCTAAAAACCAGCTAATTAACCAGAAAAGCTATTACAAAAATCTAATTAAACTAAAAAAGCCAGAGCTTACAAATGATGCAAAATACAATAAAATAAAATAAAAATAGAAGTTTCTTTTGTTGGGAAGGAACATTTTCACAGAACTGGAGGGTAGATGTCAGCATAACTCTGATAATATAAAAATGGATATAATAGTGACACATTCCTTGAAGAATTGGTTCACACATATATGTGTATTCCCAATTTTCTCTGTGTGTAATTTTCTCTTTGTTGATAACTACTAGGTACAGTAGATAGGCATTTATTTATAGGTAACTGGTAGTCAAATATTCAGACCATTTTCAACAGGAAATGTTATCTATGGTTTAAGATTGAGCATGGACCTTTGACATAGGAAAGCCATCACTAGATCTTGCATAGCAGAAGTGTTAAGGGTGTATGTAAAGCAGATTCAAGCCTGACTGTATTCATTTTAGGATTGATCTATAATAATGTGCCACAACGTTTTGTTGTTTTGTCTTGGATTATAGGATTGATTTCTTCATCCTAAGAATGATTGAGTTGTAACCTAGCATTTTCCCCACCTCCTTGCATATTTTCCTTATCTCAGCTGATTTCTGTGCAGTCATGGAGTTGTTCAGTTGTGCACTAACATTCTAAAACAATATCATCCCCACAGCCCAATGCCACCTCATTTATCAGCCATGCAAATACACTTTACCAGGGTAGATATGCTTCTTAATATAAAGGTTTATGTGAATTCTGTTAAAATGTCAGATGTTGGAATTATTAGATAATCCTTTTGGTGCATACCACCTTATTTAGTGAAAAGTTCTTTGACAGAAACATACATACACACACCCACACACACATACACACAGCTTTACTTGGATGATATAGAAGAGACTATATTTACAAGCAAAGACTAATAAATTATCATTTCTGTTCAACTGAGTTTCCTATGCATATGGTACTTATCTCTTATATCTACACAGATTGGATTTCTAATTCATAGTAAATGACTAATCATTTACATAATATTCTGTTTCTGCAAATGTGATATATGGTAATCTATTACCATGTTGCGAAGCAGGTAATCGAACAGTTGTTTCCCGTCTGCCACTGCTTTAGCAAAACTTTCATATAATTGGTAGGTGAGTTTCTCCTATTTGATGAGTTTTAGAATGTTCTTTATGGTCATGTCTGTCTAAAGTATAAAATAAAGTATATGCTACCCATGTAAAGACAAAGAACCTTGACAATAGTCTGAAATTTGAATCTCTCCCCTTTCAACTATCCATAATTTAAAATCCTTTAATGAATTACAATCCTTTACATTACATACCTAAAGTATGCAATGAAGTGAAATATAATCTTGCTACGTTCTAATTACTGTAATTCAAAGAGAAACCATTGATTTGTACATTTGTTCAAGGACTGTCTGCTTTTTACAGGTTTATATTCTCAACTTCAAAAATAAACCATTCCTGCTCTCTACAGGTAGCTCTTGTTTAGTGACCACAACTAGACTGGCAACTCAGTTATTAAGCAAAGCAGATGCTAAGTGAAACTTCATTATTTTATTATCTTACTTCAGCTTTCCTTTGCTTTACAGACCTGTCATGGTTGTAAATGCAAGGATCGGTTGCAAAGTTACTTTTTCATCAATGTTGTAACTACGAATGGTCACTAAATGAGGCAGTCGCTAAATGAGGACTACCTGTACTGGTCTTTGGCTTAGCATGTTCTGAACTGTTCTCCATTCTGAAGCATGCATTAAGGAAAACAATAATAATAATTCTGCATTCTTTCCCAATACTTATCATAGGAAAAACAGAAATTCAAATACATAATGGTATCTGCAAGTTTTTCTTTTTCTTCTCATAACAGAACAAAATTTGTATGGCAATTGGAGCAGTCTTTGGAGAAAAAGCATACCAGATTGTATAGAAATCAGTGAAGTTTTCAAGGAATACACCTTTACAATATAGGTGATTAAAACATACACACGGTTGCCAGAATGAGAGGAAACCTAAAAAAAAAAGTACACCTTTATGAGAGGATGAAGTATGACCAATGAAATATGACTACAATGACCATATTATTATAAAGGACAGTCCTTTATTTCAGAAAGCTGTCTTTTAGATTTATTTTTTTTAAAACTCACTTTTGTCCTTTATTTTGGTCATTTAACTTAATGCACAGTCTTTCACACTCACGTGAAAAATAGGGAAATTGAATTGAAATAAATTTTCATATAGTTTGATTTTAGGTCTTTTTATTAGAGTATGTGTTTTTGCTTTTGCTCTTGAATTTTGTAAAGCAGAGTTATAAACATCAACAATTTTTTTTTTTAATTCTTATGAACTTCTTTCAGATTTGCCCCTTTTGCAGGTTTGTCCTTTATTCTTTCCAAGAAAAATGGTCACAGAGTTGGCCCCTACAGCCATTTCTAGCACATTTCCACTAATCTGTTGTAACATGATTTGATTAAGACATCTCCTTTAGTCTCTCTGCTGACAATGCCTACTACACTAATAACAGATGCAGAGAGACAGTGCTTGTACACTATCAGTAAAGCCAGACTGGGAGAGAGGTAGAGATATTGCTTTTAAGGATAAAAGAGAACAAGAAGATAAATGCATATGATAGTGTTGTTACAATTATTTGTACAGTTAAAAAAATAGAAGCTGATTAATTGTGAATATCTATAGGAAAGAGAAAGAAACGAAGTTCAGATAGACATGTCTTTTTTCAGGCTTATGCAGCTGTTTCAGAACTACCCTTTGTCATCTCTGTATGCACACACAAGCACGGCCACTTCGGTTTACTTTTCCCCAGCTTGCAAAACAGCCACATGAACCTGGAAAAAGACATGCCTGATTCCAAAACCAGTATTTCAAGTGGTTCAAAACACTTTTTCATGTCTCTGTTATGGCCCTGCTGGACCTGTCTGTTGAGGAGAATGGAGAGGAAATAGAGTCAAGGGCATCTTGAGATGAGAGTTCTGGAGGAGGTGATTCCAGCAGTGTGGAAGCCAATAACTCCACCCTGGCTAGGGCAGATCCAACAAGCCCCCAGGACTTTCTGCCCGCCCTGCACCTCAGCCACCTAGTCCCAAGCAGAGGCGTGGTTTAAAGATGCAATGGCAGAGGGCTGAGCTTCACAGGTTAGACAGACTGGCCAAACATCAGGCTGGCAGGAGAGTAGACTCTAGTGAGTAAGGTGCCTCAGCTGTGCATCTGGGTGGTGGCTAAGCGTGGTTTATTTATTGGCCACACTCCCTGAGCGAAAACACTGAGAACAACTTTTCAAGCCTCAGCTTGGTCGTGTTTACTTTGCCAAGCCACACTTTGAACTCTGGATTCCACCTCACCGTGACTCTCATCTTTTCCCTTGATTTATAATTTGTTTATTGGATTCCTGGTCTCTGCCCATGCCAAGCCTTGATTACATTACAGTTGCTGACTCTAGCTACAGGTATAAAGGACTCTTTGCTTCTTAAAGTTCTGCCTGAGTTTGCTTATCTCTGGACCAGGTTTCTCAACCTTGGCAACTTTAATACATGTGGACTTCAAATCCCAGAATCCCATGCTGCCTGGGGAATTCTGGGAGTTGAAGTCCACACATCTTAAAGCTGCCAAGGTTGAGAAACCCTGCTCTGGACTGTGACAGGCCTCCAGCATGCTATCTTGTTGGGTGCCAGCCAGCATACCAGCACAAAATAACCTCTCTAAATGATTTGATTGCAAGAGAGAATGCTGCTGCATTTACCATCATGTTTTGGGGGGGTGGGGAGAGGTGATGGTGGTGGTGGAGAGAGAGACAAGGGGCAAGGTCAGCAAGTGATGTCATATACTCCCTGATGTCATTGTACAAAGGTTTGCATTATTATTTATTGTTTTATTTATTTAATGTATAGGATTTATAGGCTGCCTGGCTCCTAAACAACTCTGGGTAGCTTACAACATACATACATACATACATACATACATACATACATACATACATACATGAATACAGTTGACTGGAAAAGCAAAATACTAAAGAAAATCAAAGCAGATCAGACAAAAACAAACCAAAAAGGGAGCTTCACAATCACTCTGTCCCCAAGGCCTCATAATGTGACTGATAACACATAATTCATATCATTGCCCAATGACATCCTGACAGGTTGGCCATCATTGTGGCACATATTAATGCACACACGCACACACACAAAGATCCTGGGTGAAAGAAAATAAGTATGATTGCAGTAACAGCATTCATAATTATAATAACCATTCCCTGGGGCTTAATTCAGATGACAGATCACAAGGGTCATTTTTATTTCATTTGTTTAATCCTGGATCCAATATATTCTCTTTCCTCCCCACCCTTCATTTTCCAAAACACTGATTTCTTATGAAATGAGGGTACAAGGCAAACAGACAAGTTCCCACTTTTAATTTTCTTTTTTAAATGAGATATTTAAAGCAACCATAAGCATTTTTCCCAGTTTACTAATTATTAATGTTCAAATGTCCTTAAATTTTGCTGCAATTGTGCAACATTTCCAAATCTCCTCTTAATCTTATAAGCATCCATTCTCATATGGAGGAACTTCCATTATCTGACATTGTCCTTCCATCCTTCCTATATACTGGCATGGGTCAACTTGTATATTAGGGACAGGCCTATGCTGATAAAGTGCCTGATAGAAACATGCCATGTCAAAAACTTTGGACAATCCTAGATGTATCATAGGTGTCTCTTGATAGTGAAGGGGTCCTAAGAGCACACTGGTACATTAGCATAATATCTCAACTTGGCTCATAATCCCAACAGAATGGCAATGAACTAGAGAATTAAAAACAGTCTAGTTTGCTCCTGTGTTTTCGATGGCAAGCAAGTACACCAAAACAGATAGATAAGGAATGGTTAATGAGGATAAATATTTAACAGAATAGTGTCTGTACATCAAACTCTGGATAAAGGAGAACAGGACCTAGTTTAAAAACAAACAAACAAACAAACAAACTTGGTAAATAAGGAAGTCAAACTATACAGTAGTTTAAATCAGAAGTGCAGTTTTTTTAAAAAAATTAAATTAATGAATTAATAACTGAACTAATTAACTAATAGAAGCATGATTGGATTTGATAGATGAAAAAAGACATGCATTCAATTGTTCTCTTGTACATACAGTAGGAATTTGGGAATATTCTCATAGAGCATGTGGATTTTTTAAAAAAAATATTTTGCTGTCCTGTTTTACCTACTGCAGAACTATAATTCTGCCATTCCTTTACCTGGTCCTTTTTCTTTCTAATATGGATTGGACTGTAGCAGCCAAAGGTAAACATCAATAAGACATTGCCTCAAGGAACAGAGGGAAGTAATATGAGATGTAGCATCAAATTAGAGTGGAAAGTAGTTCCTGAGAAAAAGGGGAAACATAAAAGAACAAACTCTATCTGATAGTTAGAGCTCTTTCAAATTAATCCCCATACTCAAACTGGTGCACGTTGACAGCATCTGCCATGGTATGACATATTTTTTATATGCCAATCTTTAACACACATGCTGATATATACTTAGATACATACAATATACAGTACAAACATACACACAGAACTTGATGCATCAGTTAAACTATTTTTTCTTCCCACATACCATACATAAATATACATAACATTTTCTCTTATTATACAACTCAAGTCTGGGAACGATTTGTGTTTCCAGTTGCCTGCTTTATAGTCCTTTCTTAAGGAAAAAAGCCCCACAAGCTAATCCTAAACCTTGCCTTGACTGCTTCAATTTCTTCTCTCCATTAAGCATCCTGAAAGTATCATTGATCATTTTAACAAAAGAAAATGAAAAATATTCAATAAAAAACATGGGAGACCAACGTCAAGTAATTTTGGTGAATCTGGCAACAGTTTGGGTCCTATGGATGTAGCTGGAATTTTGAGAGCATGTTATGAGTACGCTCACAAATGGTTGGCATTGTACAGCTGCCAGTAACAAAATACTCATTTTATCAAAGGTAAACTGGAAAAGTCGCCCTGTTTCATCCCATTCAGCTCCCTTCTAACCAGGACACTTTTTACTATTTGACTTTTAACTTAGTTAAATGAGCATTTTCATACAAAGTTGTGGCCTGCAACCAGTCACCTTTGTGGAGTCACCTTTGTAATATCCATATAAATAAGAACAAGACCAAAGATTGGTCCTTTTCTTTGCAGCGTGCCAGCTCCCCATCTGTCTGTCTGTCTGTCTGATTAAAAGAGCAAAGATACATAAAAACTGAAAAGACACAAAGATTGGCAAGCACCAAAGGAGATATCCCTTTGTACACTGGAGGCTATAGAGAGCCAGTTTGGTATAGTGGTTAAGGGACTGGGCTAGAAACCAGGGGTCTGTGAGTTCTGCCTTAGGCACAAAGCCAACTGGGTGACCTTGGGGCAGTCACTCTCTCTCAGCCCTAGGAGGAAGGCAAGGGCAAACTACTTCCAAAATCTTGCAAGAAAACTGCAGGAACTTGGCCAGGCAATTGCCAGGAGCCAAGACTGACTCAAAGGCGCACACACACACAAACACAAAACCACTGCTAACTACAGGCAGTGTTATATACCTTTGACTTGATCCTTCAGATAAGAAGAAATGGAGCCCTAAATGACTTTCCGAACATATATAAATCTGATTCCTCAATAAAACCTCTCTTAAAGAATTACATTTCATGATAATACAGCTTAAAGATTATATTTATTTTAATAAAATATCTCCATCTTGAATTATCAACATTGCAACAGGAGTGATGGGAAATTCATAAATGTCTATATTTTAGATATTTTGTTTTAGGTGTCGTGTCTTGGGAGCAATGTGCACATGAAAGAAATACCTTCAGTCATGCATATCAAGAAAGTGTGATAACACTTGTCACAGATGTCAATCTTCTGCTAGTACAAGTTATTTTTAGACCTGTCTACTGTGTAAAGTGTCAATTAAGTGTGCCTATCATTGCAACAAAGATGGAAATACAGAGGAGTATATCAATGTAATAGTAGCCCCAATCGATAGAAGATCAGACAACAGATCAATACTCTCTCTCTTTCTCCTTAAGGATGAATCCCCTAACAGTAAATGAAAGAAATCCTTTCACCTAGAGACCAGCAATGCAGTGAGAATGACAATAGTTATTCATGATGCTGATACTCTTTGTCATGTAAGTTACTGGAAGACTAAATAAAATATCCTTCTAATGAAATAGAAAAATTGGAAAAGACTAGGTGCTTTTAAATGATCCTCATTAGTCCTCATCTTTTTAACATTTAAATCCACAGGGAACATGTCCTGAAGGATAAATAAACCATTTATACAGTAGTCCAGGATTCCTTGTTAAAAATTTTCCTCCATTCATTTTTACAGACAAGTTTAGGTATGGGCTGCAGAAATAAGGACTGTGTAGAAGTTCTGGAAAACAGAACATAGATGGATTCAGGAGCTGGGAGAGACTGACATTTGGGTTTACAATATAAACCTTAGATAGGCTAAGTAAGTAGAGAGAGGCAAAGAGAGAGAATGATCAGTTAGGTTTCTTCTGTCAACATAACTTCTAATATAGCTGTGGTGGCAAGCTTTACTTATTCATGCTTTTTCATTTGTGTATAGTCTTATATTGACTTTTATTTCTTTATTTCTTTATTATTTGCTTTTTTCCTCATCCTGTCAGCAATTTCAGATGAGGTATGTAGCCTTTCTTTAATGTGTCATGTTTCCTTTTTTTTTTTTTTTTGCTCAGATATCCAGGGTAACCAACCTTTATTACAAGCAGTTTGTGTTGAAATTCAGGAACAGACTAAGGTATATATCAGCCACTCAACTGCCCAATGGCTAAACAGATAAGGATAGCACTGATCATAGCACTGGACACTTTCAGATTAGTTTGTTGTTTCAAAATAAAATAATACATTTCATCATTCATGTTGAAAGATCTTACTGACTTGCATCTCTCAGATCTTCAGTGCCTCCATGGAAATTGTTGTTTCAGTTCTTTTTCTCTGCCTGCCTCTTCCTCTCATTTCTGCTTCATTCAGCCATTTATTTGTGGTGCACATCAGTCTCCAGCTGTTGATTTTTAGTTACAAAAGGGGCAGTGACCAAAATGGAATGAGCTTTGCTGTTGGTCATTGGACCAGTGAAAGTTTTTTGTTTGTTTGTTAATTGTGTGAATAAGGTTGCTGATGGAATGGCAAATAGCTGAAACTTTTTTTAAACCTTTCTTTTCTTTGACCAGGTGCAATTTGCGAGTTCTGCCAGTTTCCCCTTTTGGACTAAGACACAGGAAGATTGATAAATGGAGCTGTTTCTTTTTTGCTTTCTTATGCTCCCTCCCTCCCTTTTTTCACTTTGTTTTGCTTTTTCTGGTCCATCAGTAGATGCACCAGATCAGAAGGAATCAAACATGAAGGGAGTCAACATAGGGAAGCTCATACAGAAGGTCCCAATGGAAACCATATATTCTGAAATATATGCCACTGAAAGGAAAGTGATTAGTGATTGATTTCCCAAGGGGTGGCAGAGGTAAAGAAGCAGGTGAATCCACCAATCAGGGGCTGTGGTAAGTGTGGCTTGGACAAAATATCAGGACATCACTGTGGCCAAAGTGGAGAAAGGGGTTGAAATCCAGAAAGGGATTTCCTAAACTCACTTCATTTCCAGCCAGATTATGTAGCAGTCAAATAAGTGAAGTCTACAGTGTAGGAAAGTCCTTGGTCAAACATCATAAGCAGCATATGTCATTAAGTCTTGGATCATTTCAATCTTATTTTTTTCAAAACTGATAGAATGCTTGAAGCTGTGAAGGACACATCATGAATTGTGGAAAGGCTGCAGTTCAGTAGTGAAACATGTAGTAAAACAAGAGACCAGTGGTACAAAAATATTCAAAAAACATTCTTTAAATTCCTCTTCACCAAGAGGTCCACTGACTGAAATAATAAAACATACCACTTTTAGAGGAAAAAGTACCCTCTTTGAAAATGAAAGGATCATCAGCCTACTTCTGAAGAAACTGTTTTGAGATAGGGATAATTTATACAACTATAAAGCATCACCAAATCTTCTATTTTAGGAAAAGGAAATTGTAACATATGTGATGGCAAAACAGAGCATACTGTAGCTTGATGCCATATTCTTCCTCAGCTGTGTTGCAAGTCTGATCAGTTTATAAGACCAAGATGATCTTAGCACTGTTGGTTGGTTACCTATTTCTGGGAGTATAAAAAAAGAAATTCTTCCCTTTTGATAGTTTCAGACTTCCCAAAAGCCCTATATTGGCCTTATGAATCCAGAGTGCTCCTGCCTACATTTGTGTTTTCTGTGTCCTGGACTACATGGAAATCAATTTGTGTGTGATTGTATATAGCCTTTCCTCTTGAAGCTATGAGGGTTGACTTTGTTTCTTCAACCAGATCCTGATAGTCCTTTTCACCTCTTCTTCTGAGTCAAACAGAATCCCATGAAAGTATTCCTTCAATTTTGGGAAAAGGTAGAAATTCCAAGTTACCAAATCTGGATTGTATGTAATTACCTCTTGGGTAGCTCATGAAGTGTGAGGCCTAGAGTTGTCATGTTGTAGCAAAATATCCATCCTTTGCTGCTGAACCCTGAATTAATGTAGTACTCTGAGCAGATAGTAGTGTCAGGATCAAGGAAATCCATGTGAACAAAGCCATCTGAATTCCCCAAATATGTAATCATGAATTTGCCTATGAAACCTGGATTTTGAATTACCTTCTCCTCCCCTAACCCCAATAGGTCAAGCTTTGTGATGATGTTGCATGGACCAGTATTTTGTTTCTGGATCATAGCAATGAGTCCATTATTTAATTGGTTGTCACAATACTGTTAAGAATCCTCAGCTTTATTCTCATGGTGTGACAACAATTGCAGGCAAATTTGAACTCCTGAAAATTTCATCTCTGCCATCAGCATACAAGGAACTCATCTTGCACAAACCTTCCAATATTGAAAAACATCAATAATGTGACCAACATGTTTGTGTGAATCCCAAGACTGACTGCAATTTTCTTTTGAGTATCTGCCAATTGTCCTTAATAGTTCATCAACCTTTCTCATATGAAACTCTTTGGTTGCTCTTGCAAGTCATCCACTTCATTCTTATTCACACCAATCAGCTCTTCCCTTACCATCTCTGTTTTTTGGTTCTGCAGTGCACAGTATCCATATCAACCCAGTCATCACCATAAGCAACCTTCTTTTGGTGGTGAATTTCAGTTGGAGGGATTCCTTTGGCAGTGAAAAATTCAGTCACAGTTCATTGCTTAAAGTCTACTGATGGTACTCCACTGCAGGCTTCCATTTCATGAACAATAGCAAAACAACCTTTTGTCACAGCAGCTTCCCATTAACTGAAGTGAAAGAACTGATGCTAAAGAATGTGTTCTAGCTTCTAGCATGTCAATACTGCCAGCTGTTGGCAACTTATACCATTGGAGGTATTACTTTTCATTTATCTCTGTATCTTTGCTAAACAGATGGCTGCTACAGAAAAACAATTGTGAGTTGAGTGGTTTCAGTAAGGAGAAGGGGCAGGGGGGTAGGGCACAAATGGAATGCTTACTCCTCCATAGTGCTAGAAAGATAGATGATAGATAGATAGATAGATAGATAGATAGATAGATAGATAGATAGATAGATATAAACAAACCATACATTGACAAGACAAGAGAACTTGGAATTGATGGAATGCTACTACAACAGTAGATCTAATGAGAGGGGATATATGAAATGTATGAGGGAACTATGGATGATGGACAGAAGCCTTACATCCACACAAACTGAAAAACAGCTAGTTACCCAATGCTTCAATACAGTGAAGCGGAAGCTACTCTCATAACTGGAGAAAGACCAACTACACATTATATCCCAGACTCAAGAAGACCTGGAAGAACAACTGGATGTGCAGCCAACACCTGAAGCTGAAACGTCACTGCCACACCCTCCATTAGAGAGCACAGCAGCTGATAAGAGGCATAAGATCATGGATAAACTAGCTATAGTCAACTCTTGAGACTGATTACCAAGGCTCAGTGGAGAAGTACCATCAGATAGTATGCTAGAAGATGTCAGTAGAGCCCTCCAGACAATCCCTACTACCACCATAACTCAAATCAATGAACTGGTATATTCTATAACCACTGTAATCCTGGAGATGCTTGGCTACATGATCAAGAAGAATAGCATTACATGCCCCCCCGCCCCCCGAAAATGAGGTTGGAGGCTAAGATCAAGACAACTCGGAGAGAAGTTAGCTGGTGGAACTAAAAAGGGTGTGGAGATTAAGGATAAGACTTGGCTACTGAAAAAAATAAATGGGCCTAACTCCATCTGAAGCCCTAGAGACTCCTAAACAAAGGTCATAGCATTGGCTAACAGGCTAATGAGATACACTAGAGAAACAGAGTCCAAGAAAATAAATGCCTTGTTCTCCAAAGAATCATCCAAGGTGTACTCACAACTGAGTGCAATAACACAGGAACAACAGAGCCACCAACAGCAGAAATTGAACAGTACATCTGACATTTCTTCAATGACATATTTCAGACATAGTGTATCCATAGAATCCATAATAATCCATTGTTACATTGTTGATATTGTGGCTACTATTTTTTGATTCCATTCTTCAAAAGTCTCCTTCAGTATTTTTATTGGCATAACCATCTAACAGGCCTGTATATCTTTCCACTACCTAAAATCTTTAGTCCCCTCTAGTGTCCCGTTTTTGAAATCTTGAATTTTGTAAAATCTATGTTATATCTTGTAAAAACCAAAAGCAGGATCTATTCCCCACAAGAAGCTGTTTGTACTTTATAATTAATTCCAAAATCTTACTGTAAAAGTTCCAATATTCCAATTTTATTTGGACCCTTAGTCCAATTATAACTTTCTAAGATGAAATTTTAGCTTTTTGCTGATTATTTCAGATGCTTTAAATTCTTAAGCTTATAATTAAAGTTTTCTTTTGTTCAGGATTAAAGGCAGGCTCACCCAGCGTTTTCACACTTGCCATTCCGAAGATCTCTAATAGCTTAGAAGAAGTTACTGAGCAGTTTCTGAAAGTAATTAGAAGGTGAAGTTTATGAACTTAGTGTCCTTCAAAGGTCTCTACTGCGGTTGCTAGCAAGATGGCTGATCCCGTCGTTTCCTGATGCTTAACCACACAGAAAACTGCTGTCCTGCAGTCTCCTTGCAGGGACCAGCTACCTGGAGCACATGTAGGTGATTCCCTGTCCTCTCCTTAACTGGAGAGTTTCCAGGGTACAAGTCTACTCACCAGTTCCTTGGTCTTCGCTGTAGTCATTGGCTCTACATTTGCAGAGTTGTCTTCAGTTTGCCATGTTGTTGTTGTTCAGTCGTTAAGTCATGTCCGACTCTTCGTGACCCCATGAACGATATTGCACCAGGCCTTCCTGTCCTTCACTGCCTCCTGAGTTTGCTCAGTTTCATGCTCATTGCTTCAGTGATGCTATCTAACCATCTCATCCTCTGCCGTCCTCTTCTCCTTTTGCCTTCAATCTTTCCCAGCATCAGGGTCTTTTCCAAAGACTCCTCTCTTCGCATTAGGTGACCAAAGTATCTGAGCTTGAGCTTCATTATCAGTCCTTCCAATGAGCAATCAGGGTTGATTTCCTTTAGGATTGACTGGTTTGACCTTCTAGCAGTCCAGGGGACTCTTTAATAAAAACGTTATTATATTATATAGAAGGTACAATTAAAATAAAAAACAGAGAGTACAGCAAAGAAAGAAGATAGTACTAAAAGAAAATGATAAAAAACTAAAATAGTGAAAATAGAAAGATGAAACAGAAAGTGACTTCTGACTATCTCCAATACAGATATAGATACAAATTAAAAGAAAATTAGTCTCTTACCACTAAGTAATCTAAATTCACATTATTTCTATTAACACAAACCATGTAATCATAAAAGCCCACAATCAAAGCCTCATTTTTTTTTCTCACATAAGCACATAATCTAAGAAGGGTTGCCATGAGGAGACAAATTTAGAAACAGTATTATCTCTTATTAATACTGTTAACTTCACCATTGGAGCCAGGTCCACTAATTTAATGATCCTTTCTCCCATTGTAGGTATTTGTGGATCCTTCCATCTTTGTGCATATAACAGTCTTGCAGCTGTGACAAAAGTAAGGTTCCATGTTGTTTCTCCAGTCCTTTCTCCATCAAGCCCAATAAGAACAGTTCTGTTTTTTCTTTTTTTTTTCTGAATGCTCGCTTTAAGAATCTTTTGAATAGCAATACATATCTAATCCCAGAACTTTTTAGTCTTTTCACAGGTCCACCAAAGATGATAAAAGGTTCCTTCACCCTGCAAACATTTCCAACAAAGATTTGTTACACCAGCATACATTTTTGATAACTTATCAGGAGTTAAGTACCAATGATACATCATAGCAGTCCAAGGGACTCTTAAGAATCTTCTCCAGCACCACAATTCAAAGGCATCAGTTCTTTGGCGCTCAACCTTCCTTATGGTCCAGCTCTCACAGCCATACATTGCTACTGGAAAAACCATAGCTTTGATTATGCGAATCTTTGTCAGCAAGACAAAGATTTTTTGTCTTGCTGACAAAGCTTTTGCTTTTTAATATGCTGTCTAGGTTTGCCATAGCTTTCCTCCCAAGGAGCAAGCGTCTTTTTAATTTCATGGATGCACTCTCCATCTGCAGTGATCTTGGAGCCCAAATAAATAAAGTCTGTTACTGCTTCCATTTCTAGCCTTTCTATTTGCCAGGAATTGATGGGTCCAGATGCCATGATCTTAGTTTTTTTAATGTTGAGTTTCAAGCCAGCTTTTGTACTCTCCTCTTTCACCCTCATCAAGAGGGTCTTTAGTTCTTCTTTACTTTCTGCAATTAGGGTGGTATCATCTGCATATCTAAATAAGCAGGGTGACAGTATACAGCCTTGTCGCACTCCTTTCCCTATTTTGAGCCAATCAGTTTGAGCATTCTTTGGCATTGCCCTTTTTTGGAATTGGAATGTAAACTGAACTTTTCCAATCCCATGGCCACTGTTGAGTTTTCCAAACTTGTTGGCTTATTGAGTGCAGCACTTTAACAGCATCAGCTTTTAGTATTTTAAATAGCTCAGCTGGAATACTGTCATCTCTGTTAGCTTTGTTGTTAGTATTGCTTCCTAAAGCCCACTTGACTTCACTCCTTAGGATGTCTGGCTCAAGATCAGTGACCACACCAGCATGGACTTCAGGGACATTAAGATCTTTCTTGTATAGTTCTTCTGTATATTCTTGCCACCTCTTCTTAATCTCTTCTCCTTCTGTTAGGTCCCTGCCTTTTTTGTCCTTTATCATGCCCATCTTTGCACAAAATGTTCCCTTGATATCTCCAATTTTCTTCAAGAGATCTCTAGTCTTCCCCATGCTATTGTTTTCCTTGATTTCTTTGCACTGTTCATTTAAGAAGGCCTTCTTATCTCTCCTTGCTATTCTCTGGAAATTTTGTTTCCAGTTTGCCATACCTCCCCCAGAAGTCCATAGTGCTAGTTTGATATAATAGGCTTCTTAAGCAGTCCATAACAGAGCAAAATCATTTATTAATTTAATTAATTTAATTTATTTTTTTTACCTTAACTTTGCAAGGGTAGTAGAAATATTTGAATACTGCATATATACATTTTGCATATTTGAATATTAGAAGAATTGTTGGTTCCTTACCATGTCTGAAATGAGTGAGCCTAATATCGGTTTGGTATCCTTTTAATTGCTTGCAAGTCATCCAAAGTAGTTTTGACACCATTTAAAAATGCTCTTTAAAAAGAAAAAGTCAGTTGTATTTGACTGATACTGAGTGAGACAAGAATGTAAAATGTCTGTCAACCTGATTCAGTTAGAAAACATGAATGAATCAGCCTAAATCCACATCAGTTGAAAGTGTATTCATTTATCCACCCACCCTTCTTCAGTAGTTTTTTTTTTTAAAAGTGCATAAAAGTTCACATTTAAATATTTAAATATGCATTTCTCTACACATTTTTTCTTAAAATAAATATTATTTTCATAATGTATTTTGGGCATCACCTGAAGATGAACTATTCAGATCTGCATAGTGCAGCAAATGTAAATCAGGTCTCTTTACTTTCAATGCAAAGTAAACAAAATTCCGAGCGTAATAAATATTAATGCATGATTAGTTGCTCTAGAATGCTAATGGAGGTGCACATATGAAAGTGAATTCAAAAGCATGGCACATCAAAATGAATACATTTCAACATACTCTCCTGAAAGCCTCCAATTTATATCTCCTATTCATGATATTACAGATGACACATTTACCGAAGCTTGCTTCCATGTTCTCCTCTGCTGAGGAATAAGTCTTCTTCTTTGGAATCGGTCCTGATAGCAGATTTGTGCACAATAATAGAAACATCTTGACCTTTTCACAGAAGAACTGCTTTGGTTTTTCTGAAAAGTAGCTCAGTGTCATTCTGAACTAATAGTTGGAAAAGGTCAGAAAAGAAAGCAGATTAATTGCCTACTAGCTGGTAAAGATTTGGAATGTAAAAGAATCTCACAATGGCTCTTATTGAGACAGCATTTGGATTTTTTACTTCTATGGTGGGATGAATGCTAGCCAGAATGAATTTTGGTTAATATTTCCTTTTGCTCAGGGATTAAAAAAAAAATCCAAATAACTTTTGGAAATGTGCAAGACTGATTTTATTTTAACAGCAGGAACCCCTGCATACTCCCAGCTGTGCAGGGCTCTTTGTAGTGACTCTTTCTCCTGAGTTTCAGTTTCCTGGAATGACTAGGTGATCATGCAACAAGGACGTTTCAAGAAATGCTGGGAAGGAGAAATAGTCTCTGATATGAACTCCATGTAGCCAAGAGCATGCAGAGCTTTTCTGAAGTGAAAATAAAGCAAAATGCAAGGACATTTTTCAAGAGTATGTATAAGACCTATTTGTCATTAAATGGGGCACCAAATATGTACTTCAGTAGCTAATTAATGTATCAGAAACCTGGCAAAACAGATACCTGTCCTATGAAGTAGACCCAGATCAGTTCAATCCTAGTAGGAAAAAGAAGGAAGGATGGGAAATAGCTGGATGTAGATTGGGATGAGATGTCAAAAAAATAGGACTTGGATATTGCAAACCAAGGAAGATAGACAATATGAAATGGAATGGTTGGAAATTGAGCTATGTAATTAGAGCTCTATGACTATGTGTAATCATTATCTCAGATCTTTCATTAAACTCTCACTTTTGTTCTAGATGATTCAACAGTAAAATAGAATCTAAGAACAGATGTCTGGCTTTTGCATTGGGATCTCACTTCCCATCTATTTGGATGTCCTCATTATAGCCGAGAGATGATGATGATGTAAGTTAGTGTTGACTCATAGTAACCAGATTTAAAAAACAACAACAACACAAACCTTGTCCAAGATTATGAGTCCCCAGTCTGTCCTTTAAGGACTTTCAAAGGTATACCCATCACCCTGTAATCAAGTTCATCTTGCTGCTGGTTGCTCTCTTCTCTTTCCTTTTACCTTTCCCAGCATTAAAACCTCCTTCTGAGAGCTAAGTCTTCACATAATGCATCATAATGTATATGATAATCTGAGCCTGGTCATTTGTGCCTTGAGTGGGAACTGTGGGTTGATTTGTTAATTATCACTTTCTTGGTTTTCTTGACTATTCATGGTATTGTCAGGTCACTACTTTTTCTATCATGCTTCTTCAAAGTCCAACTTCCATAGTGTGTCACATGAAAACCATTGCCTGCATGGCTCTAACCTTTGTAGATATAGATACATTTCAGCATCTATTTATCTTTTCTAAGGTCTTCATTGCTAACCTATCAAGTTCTAGTCTGTGGTGTATTTCTTGACTGCTGATTTCTTTACTGCTGATAATCAGTTGTAAAAGGCAGAAGCTATCCAGTACTACAACATCTTCACTTTCACTTCTAAGGCTGGTTACTGTACCTGTTGTCATTAGTTTGGTCTTCCTTTCTACAATCTTAGTCCCATGTTTTCACAGTGCTCATTCCCTTGCATTACTAGACTTTCTAGATCAGTTGCATTTTCACAGATCAGAGTAGTATCATAATCACAGCACAGATTATTGATGGTTTTTTCTCCAAATTTTATATATTCATTTTTTTCCCCAATCCAGCCTCTCACAATATATACAGTATTCAGGATTTAGGTTGAATATATAACCTTGTCTCAATCTTTGCCAACCTGGAACTAGTCTGTTTTGCCATTTTCTGTACAGTCTAGCTTCCTGTTCCTGTAGGTTTTGGAAGATGACGATAAGATAGTTTGGGATTCCCATTTTCCTAAGTCATTCCACAATTTGACATGGTCAACACAGGGCTTTCTGTAATCAATAACACAGATATGGATGTCTTTTTTGTATTGTTTGGCTTTGTGAATTACACAGCTTACAATGGCAATAATGTCCCTTGTTCCTTGACCTTTTCCAAAACCAGCTTGAACATCTCCCCTCTCCCTTTCCATGTAGGGCTAATACATGTTGCATGATCCTAAACATTATTTTGTTAGCATGCAAATTTAAAGATATTACATAAACTTGGTTGAGTCTCCTTTCTTTAATCTTGGTATGTAGAGTGACCTCTGTTGGCCCCTGTGCCATTTGCCAGATTTCCTGGAACAGTTTGGTTAGAATCTATGATTCTTCTATTGGTTGCCAAATTTCTGTAGATATTCTATCAATTCCTGTGGCCTTCTGACTTCATAAAAAATGAAGTGCTGATCTAACATCATTTTCTAGTGCTAGAGGTTCCTGTAAATAGGGAATAACTATTGGGGTATCTTTGATGTTGACATATCTACTGTACAGAATGTCAGTATATTCTTTCTATCTTCGTTTGATTTTCTTTGAATCAGTTGCTATCTGTCCATTGGTGTCCTTTAGCACAGCAATATGAGAGTAGAACTTCCTTCTAGAGTTCTGAGATCTTTTGGAATACTTTCCTTGTTTTTCCATGTTTGTTTCCATCTTCAACATTTTTCAGATGTTGTCATAATACTCTTCTTGTCTCTTCTAACAGTTCATTTTTTTTCCTGATATCATCTTTCTTGGTTTTGGCTTCTCTTGACTTCCTGGCAATTTCCACTCTCTGTTCTGACATCTAATTTGCCTTCACATTCATCCTTAACAACTACTTAGATTTCATTTCACAGTTCCTCTAGTCCCTTATCAAAGAGATACAGAACAAAGTGATTCCTGATGTTATCAGTGAGGATGGTGGATATATTAGGTCATACGTTGTTACTGAAATATGATATGGAGACAGAACAAAACAAAAATTGTACAATAAAATGGATTACAAATTATAGTTTAAGGTAAAACTGGTATAAAGCATTTTATAAATGGTATATAACTCCATGATTGCTAAGATAGTTAAAGCATATCACAACAAATGCTGGAAATGCCATAAGAAGGAAGAGACATTTTACCACATATGGTGGTCATGCAAAGAAATTCAAAAGTATTGGAAAGAAATACAAATAAAATAAAATCCAAAAAGTTCTAAAAATAAAATTTGAACTGAAATCACAGACATTTCTATTAGGAATAATTCCAGAAAACATACATTAAAAATATAATTTATTAAAATATATAAACCTAGCACAATATTGGAAAAGAGATAACTTACCTATGATATCAGACTGGTATATTAAAATTGGAGAATATGCTTCTAAACAATACAAGTTTAACTAAATTCAAGCAGGAATGGCTCCCTTATATACAATCTATCGCAGATCAAGGCAGATTTAGACATCTGGAATATAGTTTTTAGGATTCAAATAGATACTAACAACAATTACTAATGTTTGATGAAAAGTTCAAATGTTTAAACTGTGGCTTGTGGTTGGGGATATAAATGGAAGGGGAAGATGTAGCACTAAAAGTAATTTACTTTTTTTTCTTTTTTCCACTAGGTTTTTTATTATTACTATTATTGTTGTTATTATTATTCAAATGTAACAGTCTTTTTTATCTTGTGTAAAATATTGTATTTCAATATTTGCTTTTTCTACTCTCTATTTCAAAATTCTAACAATAAACATGTGGATTGTTGTTGTTGTTTAAAAAAGATTATATTGTTGGCTTTTTTCTTCTGTTAGCTTGTCTTCTGTTGGCTTGTTTCTTTCTGTTAGCTTGTCTTGGAACTTCCATGTGAGCAGTTCATGATACGTTCCGCAGATGGTCCATGGCTATATCTTGGCTGTTGTAACTGAGCTGTTCCACCTCCTTGTAACAATACTATAGTCAGTTTTACTTCTATGTACTGCATCTGGTGATGGTCATATGTACAGGCATAATTTTGGTCGTTTGAAGACTGTTAGCAATGAAGAAATCATTGGATTGGCAGAAACAGATAAATCATTCTCCTGCTTCATTTGTTTTCTAGACTATACATTTTCCTCCTTACTATTTCTAGTTCTGGAATTCCAGCCCCCAACCACAAGCAGCATATCTTGATTTCATATCTGGTCAGTTTCAAATTAAACTTAAGCGTAAAACTAAAAAAAAAAACCCCAAACCCCTCTTCTTCTGAATCAATGGCTGGAGCATAAATTTGAGTAATCATCTTATTAAAGGTTGTCCACAAAATCTAATTGATATAATTTGTTCATGGACTGCATTATACTTTACTGTCTTTGCTATATCCTTCCTGACTATGAAAACAATGCTATTCCTTGTTTTTCATGTTCTGATAATGATTTTTTGACTGAAGGTGTCCAATTCCAGCCCAATTCACTGATGCCTAAGATGCCAGGTGTAGTTGATTCATTTCACCTTTCATTGGGTTTCACCCTCCATGTTGGTGTTTCTTTCATTTCACGTTCCCACTATAATTCTGTCTTTGCAGCTTCAGATGTTCTGTTCCTGAATGGCAACATTAACAGTTTAGACATCCCAAAGGCATTAATCTATCCATGTCATAAACCCCAAGGTGCTGATGTACCTGAAGTGTCCGTTTTTTATTGATATGATTTTTATGTCACTACTTACATCCAAATAAATTCAGATGGCTCACACTAAAATCAGTATGCATGAGTGACTACTTTTTACCAATCATCATTTGTCTTTTTAGAATAAAAGCCAATTTGGAATGGTCTAATAGGAAATAGAAAGTAGAGTTTCAGACTGGGAAGGGACCTTGAAAATCACCTGGTCCATCCTCCTGCTTGATGGAAGAACTATAGTATAAGATATAACTATATCAGCCCTCCCATTTTGGCCAGTCCCTGCTGGAATATTACTGTGAAGGAGAATCCATCAATTCCAAAGGTGGCCAATTCCTCTGTTATACAGCATTTTCTGTTAGTAAATGTTTCCAGTGTTTTACCAAAATTTATTTACCATTGTTGGTGCTCTGGGAACCAACATAGAAATTTCATCTGTCAAGTGAATAGTCCTCCTAGCATATCATGCTTTAAAAACATAAATTGCAAGTGTGGAGGCCTCAATTTGGATTGCAGTCATGATGTCTAATGTTAGAAGAGCTTTAATGTTAGGTTACCCATAAATCTAAGGTCACATTTTGTTGGCAGCTCAGAAAATTGACAGTGGATCACCTTTTAAGATTTCATCCACTTTCCCTGTTCCAACCATTTTTTTTGTGTGTGTTTCCATTTATATTATAAAGTTATTAAAGAAAAAAAAATGAACGTGTGTTTGTGTGGCTTGGGATGATGCAGCAGTAGATGGAAATAAAACATACACACAACCTTTCACATTTATTTTGAGTGAATTCTAGCTAGCAAAAATGCCACAATAGCCATCCCCAAAATGCTTTTTGGCCAAAACTTTGAGTTTTCTTGGGATTGCTGCCCCATTTTGAGCTCTGATTACTGATAGCTTAAACCAATGTGAAAACTTTGCTATTATTCCTATTAAAGTGATTAAAAATGTGTCAAGCCAGGCTTTAAAACATATATGGATTTGTTTCATTTTGTATAAGACATCATTCCTGTTGATTTCCACCATCCGCTCCTCTATGACCTCATCCCTCTAGTCAGTTCTCCAAAACTTCTAAGTAAATATGTCTCAGCAGAAGCTTTCTTGCTGAAAACAGAAATATGGATAAATGTACATCATCAGAAGTGTAAATGGCTCCTTAAATTTCACCAGAATAACAAAAGGATCTTTAAAACTTGCCTCAATTTTTCACAAATGCATGCCTGCACACCTATTCCTTCCAGCACTGTTGACAGTGTAATCCTACAGTGTTTGTATTTCCACAGAAAAATGTAAGACCCACTTTGTATCTCTTGAGACTCCATCACTACATGTAAAAACACCCTTGCTACAGACATGGCTCAGGCTTCTGCCATAATATCCCCTCTTCCCACATTTTTCCCCACTGCAATTTTAGCCACCTTGCCTGATGAAGAATTCTGAAAATGTGAAAGCTTTCAACTGTTTTGCAAACCATCAATTGCAATAAAGATAGCTGAATATGGATTTTGGCTTTTCTCAATTGGGTAGTATGGCTGCTATTGCTTTGTACATTAATATAAGGATAGTTGCTAATGAAATATTAGTAGAAATAAAATCCCCTTTGATTTGATGGGGAAGTGAGGATTCTGTCCTGAAAAAAGAGCATGCTACTTCTATGATTAGAATTACACCTTATAGAATTATAGGCAAACATTTAGAGGTTTAGGGCCTAATCCAAACTTTATTATGGGTATTCTGGCTAGTTCCAAGGAATACTCCTCGATCCAAGAGATCCCCTCTGTTATGCTGTTGAACATCATAAACATGTATTTAGCCTTGAGTTTAGATGCAGACAAGGGCATCTTCCACCTTCCTTTGTTTTTGAACATCATCCTCTTGTTATACATCACAGATATTTGGGAGTTACTCCTAGCAAATAGAGAGGAGTAGCTAGTGTATTATGGGAGAATTCTGCCATAACCACTAGAAGGATTCAATCGGTTGGCCTGCTTCTTGATGTTCTTCTGAATGAATAAGCTGGTGAGGCAAGCGCTGCTCTCTCATTTGCTTGCACAAATGCTTTAGCTTGGTGGTTGTGCACGTCTTATAAGCTTGCAGGCAAAAAAGTCTAATTTCTGGTTTTTTTGGGTTGGGATTGGAAAAGATTGCTATCTGAAATCCTGGAAAGCCACTTCTAGCAAATACAGGTCATGATGGAGAATAGTTTTCCTATGAAGGGTCTTCGTCTCATAGGAAAAATGAATTGGGTGGGGGGCATGTTGCACTTAGTGATGAGAAGGTATTGCCATGATATACAGAAACATACCTTCACAAGTTAGTACCTAAAAAGAGAGGGGAAAGTCCTAAAACATTTGTATGGGAATAGGCACAGATTTCCTTCTACCCTGCCCTTTCAACTTTTTTTCAGATGAAAATGGTGTGATTTCAAAAATGCAATAGGAAATACTTTTTTCATTCTTTATATACTTTATTCATCAATCACAAGAGAAGGCTAAATCTTTTTTTACAACATTTAAGCACTACCAACCAACCAACCAACCAACCAACCAACCAACCAATCAACCAACCATTTATTTATTTATGTATGTATGTATGTATGTATGTATGTATGTATGTATGTATATGTGTGTGTGTGTGTGTATAAAACTCAAATGTAAAGTTATAATGTAAGTGCAATTAGGCATGTGTTTTCTGCTGTTATTCTTTTAGCATATTTCTTTGCCCCAAAGATAGAAAATTAATATTCAACAGAAGTAAGAAAAAGTTGAGAGGTTTGTTTTTTTGTTTTTTGAGCAAAGTCAGAAGTATTGGATGATTGTTAAAATGACTGTAGGAAGGAAAAAATCTAACAAAGCTTAGAAGGTTCTCCATTTCCTTTTGTTCACATCTTCAAAAAGTTAGATTTTAAAGAAAATGCCATTACAAAAGTGGTAGTTTGGGACAGAACTTAACATTTTCCATAGGCTAAATTATATAGCCAAATACAGCAGTTCGGGCTTTTTACCACATGGGTTATATCATTCTTAATTAGATTTTTTTTAATTAAAAAAAATACTGGGAACACTTATTTTAATTATTTTATCAAAACATAAGTATGAAATGAATTTTTAGAAACCCTGTATTCTAGCTTTATCCTTCTATATACATACAGAAATACAAGGAAAAAAGTTATCCATATCTGCAGCTTAAAAGAATAGCTCATTCTGTCTCTTCAAGTTTCTTTGTCTTTATTCATCTAACCTGACACCATAGGCCATGGGCTGGTTTGACTGTGAGAGAGAGCAGAATAAAAATATGATAAAAATAAATAAATAGAACTTTCACATCTCCACAAAATGCAATTACTGGAATCTCCTCAGACTTCAACTGTCATACTAAGCGAGAGGTATTATAGATGTCATTTATTATTAGAGCAGCTTCACTGAAATTATAGTAACTTCTGTTAAAATGTGATACTTGTTCCAACCTACAGCTGATATAAATGTAAAATTTGTTGCCTGTCAATCATACTTTGCAAATAAGACCTAAGACTGGGGGGTGGGGGGAGGAGAAAATGAAGTTTTCCCCAAACTGGAGAGGTGGGGAGGTTCAATTATTAGAAATTCTTGTTGTTGTTGTTGTTCAATCATTAAGTCGTGTCCGACTCTTCGTGACCCCATGAACCATATTGCGCCAGGCCTTCCTGTCCTTCACTGCCTCCCTGAGTTTGCTCAGTTTCATGCTCATTGCTTCAGTGATGCTATCTAACCATCTCATCCTCTGCCGTCCTCTTCTCCTTTTGCCTTCAATCTTTCCCAGCATCAGGGTCTTTTCCAAAGAGTCTTCTCTTCAAATTAGGTGACCAAAGTATCTGAGCTTGAGCTTCATTATCAATCCTTCCAATGGGCAGTCAGGGTTGATTTCCTTTAAGATTGACTGGTTTGACCTCCTAGCAGTCCAGGCGACTCTTAAGAGTATTCTCCAGCACCACAGTTCAAAGACATCAATTCTTCAGCGCTCAGCCTTCTTTATGGTCCAGGTGTCACAGCCATACATTACTACTGGAAAAACCATAGCTTTGACTATGCGGATCTTTGTCGGCAAGGTGATGTCTCTGCTTTTTAATATGCTATTAAAGTACAGATGGCAAACAGTACTATTACAGAGACTGTTTTTTTTTTTTTAATCAAGTTTGCGTTTTCCAAACTTGCTGGCATATTGAGTGCAGCACTTTAACAGCATCATATTTTAGTATTTTAAATAACTCCACTAGCTTTGTTGTTAGTAATGCTTCCTAAGGCCCACTTGACTTCACTCTCTAGGATGTCTGGCTCAAGATCAGTGACCACACCAGCATGGACATCAGGGAAATTAAGATCTTTCTTGTATAGTTCTTCTGTGTATTCTTGCCACCTCTTCTTAATCTCTTCTGCTTCTGTTAGGTCCCTGCCTTTTTTGTCCTTTATCATGCCCATCTTTGCACTAAACGTTCCTTTGATATCTCCAATTTTCTTGAAGAGATCTCTAGTCTTCCCCATTCTATTGTTTTCCTCAATTTCTTTGCATTGTTCATTTAAGAAGGCCTTCTTATCTCTCCTTGCTATTCTCTGGAAATCTGCATTCAGTTGCTTATAACTTTCCCTTTTACCCTTGCTTTTCGCATTCCTTCTTTCCACAGCTATTTGTAAAGCCTCATCAGACAGCCATTTTGCTTTCTTGCATTTCTTTTTCTTTGGGATGGTTTTAGTTGCTGCCTCCTGTACAATGTTATGGACCTCCGTCCATAGTTCTTCAGGCACTCTGTCTACCAAATCTAATCCTCTAAATCTATTCATCACCTTCACTGTGTACTCACAAGGAATATGATCTAAATCATACCTGTGTGGTCTAGTGGTTTTCCCTACATTCTTCAATTTAAGCCTAAATTTTGCAGTAAGGAGCTCATGATCTGAGCCACAGTCAGCTCCTGGTCTTGTTTTTGCTGTCTGTATAGAGCTTCTCCATCTTTGGCTGCAAAGTATATAATCAATCTGGTTTCAGTATTGACCATCTGGTGATGTCCATGTGTACAGTCATCTCTTGTGTTGTTGGAAAAGAGTGTTTGGTATGACCAGGTTGTTCTCTTGACAGAACTCTATTAGCCTTTGCCCTGCTTCATCTTGTACTCCAAGGCCAATAAGGCCTGTTATTCCGATTACTCCTTGACTTCCTACTTTAGCATTCCAATCCCCTATGATGAAAAGGACATCTTTTTTTGGTGCTAGTTCTAGAAGGTGTTGTAGGTCTTCATAGAAGCGGTCAACTTCAGCATCTTCGGCATCAGTGGTTGGGGTATAGACTTGGATTACTGTGATGTTGAATGGTTTGCCTTGGATTCACACTGAGATCATTCTGTCATTTTTGAGGTTGTACCCCATTACTGCCTTTCCCACTCTCTTATTGACTATGAGTGCTACTCCATTTCTTCTAAGGGTTTCTTGCCCACAGTAGTAGATATAATGGTCACCTGAATTAAATTCACCCATTCCCATCCATTTCAATTCACTGATTCCCAAGATGTCGATGTTCAATCTTGTCATCTCATGTTTGACCACATCCAGCTTGCCTTGGTTCATAGATCTTACATTCCAGGTAGCTATACAATATTGTTCTTTACAGCATCGTACCTTCTTTTTGCTTCCAGATACATCCACAACTGAACGTCCTTTCGGCTTTGGCCCAGTCGCTTCACTCTTTCTGGAGCTACTTGGAATTGCCCTCCACTCTTCCCCAGTAGCATATTGGACACCTTCCAACCTGAGGGGCTCATCTTCTGGTGTCATATCTTTTAGCCTTTTGACATTGTCCATGGGGTTTTCTTGGTAAGGATACTGGAGTGGGTTGCCATTTCCTTCTCCAGTGGACCACATTTTGTCAGAACTCTCTGTCATGACCTGTCCGTCTTCGGTGGCCCTGCACGGTATAGCTCATGGTTTCACTGAGTTACGCAAGCCCCTTCACCACCACAAGGCAGTGATCCATGAAGGGGAGAAATTCTTGAGGTTTGTGCAAATGCACATGGGCAATCAAGAACACATGGTTAGTGTTCTCCACAGTGACGTCCTCCAGATGTGTTAAGATTACAGTTCCCAGAAGTTCCAGTGAGTGTGGTCATGGGGAGGCTACCATAAACAGCGTTTGAATAGAAGCAGTAAGTTTTTACTTTTGCTTCCAACCTATCCAGAGAAAAGAGTGAGCAAGACAGTCCATTCCAGTAAATTCTAGGATTTTAATATTCCATATATGTATGTAGGTATGTCAGAGAGGGAGAGAAGGTTGTCAGCCCATCTGCTGTATTTTTTCAAGATCTGCAAATCCCTTAGCTTTAGCTGGCATTTCTTGGGCAGAAGCAGGGAGAACAACTGGAAATTACAACTAAAAAGTTGGCCTTAGTATGTTCTTATTTGCTGGGGATTTTGGTTGATAAACAGGGCTGTACTTTTCTTCTTTGAGTCATTCCCCCAAATCATGTTTGCTAGACAAGAAAGGGTTTTTGATTTCCCACCAGGAGAGGGGGGGAAAAATCACTGACATTCTCACTGTTGGGAAATAGTTTTTACACTTAGCTTAGTTATGAGATGTCTGAGGAGAAAGTGTGATTTTCCTGCAATTATTCAGTTGCCTCTTCCATGGTCTATAGCCTTCTCGGTTTGCCATACTTCAATCCCCGTCCCAGAAGACCTCATGAGGAACTTATGCCAAGGTGCCTTTCTTTCAGATAAGAAAGCAAAACCCTCTAGAGAGACTCTAAAGAGACTGAAGAGAGAAGAATGGAAGCATAACAGAAAAATAACATTCTCAATACATTCCATCATCTGCCACAGTGAGGCCTTGTTTCCATTTCTAAAGGAATGATTATTTGCCACCACTCCTCTTCAGGAATGAAGGCACTTCTTAGCCTAATTGGCAGTTGTGGACCACAGGATACAAAGCATGTGCAGAATCTGCTGAGGGTAGGCATTAATGAAACAGAAGGATCCTCATCTTTCTTCAGAAAGCATTTGGCAGAACAGTTGGTTGGGATCTGGTGCACTTGTGAATGGAAGAGACAAAGTGAAAGACTGGCGCCAACCTATTTATCTTCTCAAGATGTAACAAGCTTGTTGAATCATCACTGGAACTGCATGAGCAGGGATTTCTTATTATTTTGCTTCAAATGCTATGATTCAGTAGCATTTTTCTCTGAATTTAACTAACTGTATAGGGTGTCTAATGGAAGAGGGAAAGGGGGGAAAATAAAACCCAGGCATGTGCAGACTTTACACACAAAAGGGATTCAACTAAATAGCTCAGACTGGTAGATAGATTTGGTGACCAAGTCAGTGTCATTTTTTTTTTTTTACAAGTTTTGTTGATTTTTTCCCCAATCCTTCAGCTGGAGGCTCAGGCCTTAATCCTGAAACGCAAACATGGTTTCTTCCATTTAAAACACAAGTGCCTTGTGGGTTGGAGTCCTACCCATAATTTTAACTGGTGAATCCCATCCTATTATTCATGCTGTATATGTTGCAGCTGCTCTTGTTGGACAGCAGATGCTTTTGCTGGCTGTAAAACTCTTCTGGTGTGCACAAGAGTGTGTGTTTGTGTATACACACAGATACACACACCTTCCACCAAGTGGGAAAATAACCATTAATCACTCTTTCTAACATGGGCTGGAGTGGGCTTGGGCAAAGGTAGGCAGGTGCTTGGAACCAAAAGTTTAGCTGGTTGTCAAGTTGCCCAGGTGACAGGTTGCAGACAAGGAGATGCTTTGTTCCTGTTACCCATCAGCCAGGCTGTTTCTGACAATTATTTTAGCTCTTCTGAAAGAGCACTAATCCCATGTACCAAAACAGCCTGGCTGACAGATCATAGGTGCGAGGAAGGGCATGGGTTGAAGCAGGAGTGAGCAATAATGAATGATTTTGTCCGCAACTACAGCTGTAGGAAAATGTAACTTCCCAATCTCACTTATGGTGCTGGGATTTCTTGGTCTACATTCAATTTCCAACCAGGTCCAAGGTCTACTCTTAACTCTCAACCTTGTTGAGTAAAATCTCCCCTCACCAGTTAAGATAGGTTATATCAGTTCATTCACTGAAGCTATAGTTGATTGATCTACTTAAAGCACTTAAAGCCTGCAGTTCCTTAAGTTACCAGTATGACTAAATCTCTGTAATTTGTGTAATAACTTAATTGTGAGCCACAAATAATGGGCTACATCAGGTCTGGGTTCCTGCCTAAGAACAACCTTAACGAGAAAGTTTATCTTTAAGAAATGGTGAAACCCACTTTCCTTCTCTCCTTGCAGCTGCTAGTTGCTCAAGAGACTTTGCTCAGAGACCTCTAAGATCTCATCTACTTTTCTCATCCAACTCTTCTCAACATTTTTGATGGACGTTCTTGACATGGATTTCTTTTCTTTAAGAATAACCAGATTTCAAGAAAAGAAAATTGATTGTTTCCATAGTGGGATGCAATCTATACAAAAGAACAGATGGCAAACAGTACTATTACACAGACTGATTTTTTTTTTTTTAATCAAGTGAAGGATTTAACACCAGTCAATATGCCAAAGCCACACACTCCTTTTAAATAATCATAAGTTTGCTTCTCCTCCTCCTGTTCTTCCTATTATGCTCAACTGTAAAAATTCACTTCAAGAATATCAGTGTAGCAATGAATCCTTGCAGTAAACTAACTGAGGAATGGCAAGTCTCAAAACCGCACCATCTAGTGGTGGAAAACAGATACCGCTTGTGAAATTGAACACAGAGAAATATAATCTGTGTGCATGAGCGGAGCTCAGTGGAATGGCTCCTTTTAATTTCAGCTAGCTGTTATGCTTGATTTGTTCCTTTTATGAATTTAATTGGGTCTCCTAGTGTTTGTTTGGGGTGGGACTTTAAAAAAGAAACATGCAGTCATTCCTTGCATTTTTCATCGTCCTACTATGGTAGTATTCTATTTAAATTCCATTACAACATTTTGTTTCATTTTATTTTCTTGTAGTCCGATTAAGTGATTCTGAACCAGAAGGGTGGAGAGGAAAATAAACTCTGAAAAATATATGTCGTTCGAAAGACTAAAAAAAACAACAGCAACAGTTTATCTAATCTGGGATGAAAACAGTTTGGATATGAATCTGTTCAGCTTGCCAGAACTGCTCATATCATCAACAAAAGCTTTATTATCAATAAATCTGCCGTCATCTTTTCTTTTCCAATTCAGAGCTGAAAAATTGCCCAGCTCTGCCCAATCAATAGGAATGGAAGAAAAATCCATTTGGTTCATATTTCCATGGGAACTTTCTTCCCTGAATCTATATGCGGAATGGTGGTTAAAAAGCATTTCTGAATGGTATGATTTTCTAAACAAAAAATACGGATACCAAAATAGACCTATTAAGAAATACACAAAGAAACAGATAATGAAAATCACTCACCCAGATGCATTACTTTAAATAAGGTTACTGGCTAAAAGATGGCCAATTTGGGGGGGGGGGGGAGTAATATGGTAAAAATACGTACTCTATTTTGTATGCTATATTAGATATCAAACGCATAAAAGATAGTTTCTTGTACTACCTTGTTTTTTAAAATATATGCCAACTTAAGGGAAATGGATAGATTTGTCCATCCTTACCCACTTTTCACTTATCCTGTAGCTATTACAGCAACAGCAATAGCATGGCAGCAGAACCAGAACCTTTCCTTACTCCTTCAAGCTAACTATCTTGATAATACTAATACATCACAGGCACACGGAAGCTATATTTGGAAAAACCTTATGGCAACAACCACCTGAAAGTTCTCATCATTTGATCAGAGAAGATAAAGGTTGAGAGAAAATTGGTACAGAAGAAAACATAGAAACAAGCAACTAGTTCCTACAGACTAGGTCCATCTTTACCTTGGAGGAGAATATTACAGTTGAAATGGCTATTCTGTTATTTTAATATGGAAGTGAGTTACACGGTAACATCACTCAGGGCTGTTTGTAGAGGGGTTTGGGATGGGTTGGAGGGGTTTTTGTTTTTGTTTTTGTTTTGGTTAAAATATATGAAAGACTGAAATGCTGGAATCTGTGGCTATGAAAACAAGAATCAGGAGCCACATATGGTCCACAGATACTTGCCCTAAATTTACAGCCTTTTATCTAATTATATTCATCTATTACATCTCCAATGTTGACCTTCTTTTTGAAATCCCTGGCATTGGGAGATGTTAATATTCCAAGTGAATCAGGTAGAGCAAGAAAACAATTAAGTCTTCAGATTTTTGTTGACCTAGTCATAAAACAAATTCAGATAAATTAATTGTCCCTGGGAGATGTTCTGGAGATGTTCTGATGTTGTAAACTGGTAATGTCAGAATTATGCTTTACACTTGTTCCTGCTCCTCTGTTATTACAGGAAGATAAAGGTAAAATCAGTTATATAGGCCATATTTAGAAAAGGTCAACTCATTGGGATGTGTTTCCTTATTTCTGCCTGATTGATGCCTGAAGCTGTGTGTTTGCTTTTAGGCTCAGGGATATGAATAAGGCCCAGGGAGTATGAACTTGGGTTTTTAATGAGGTCTTTTAGATATTTTGCTTAAACTAAAGAAAAAAAAAGAGCTTAAGATCTTTCCTCCATCTTAATAAGTGCTTGAGCTCAGTCTCTGAGCTGACAGTACAGAAGCTCTGTCATCCGTGATCACTTAATAAAGGTCCCCTGGGTATCAGTCCGCTGATGAGGAGCAAATCTAATATGTTAAACTAAGTGCAAATGGCTTAGAGAATTTTCTCAACTGTGAGGTCACCTCAAGAGCAGGAATAGAAGATGTTGAAGATGACTGCCGTGTAACAGAGCAAAGCATTCAAACAGCTACCTATGTGGATTGAACAACTTGTCTTAGTTTTAGAGAATATTTGTGTTTTCATATCTGGGAAAAATGGTAGACTTTGTGATAATGTCCCTTTCTTTGCAGTTGCAAATACTTTGGTTTTGCAAGGATGCATTTTTCCCAGGAAATTCCCTTAGACTTTTTTTCTTGAGCTACTAAACAAGCTTTTTCCAAATTTCAGACTTACAAAAATATAATGTCCATAATTCTCAGCAAATATGATAAAGCAGCAGGTATTATGGGATTTGCAGACCCACAGCTGGAAACCTCTTGATTTGGGATTAAGTAAAATATTGAAGTGGTCCTTGGCTCTGAAACAGAGTAAACTATGAATCAGAAGCAGGAGGGCGAGAGAGGGAGTAAAAGAAAAATAAAAGAAAGAAGTAAGAAACAGGAGACAAGTGAGTATAATGTCATAACAAAGTTACTTTGCTTGATGTTCTCTTTATATTGCTTATATATTGTTTGTAGCTCTATTGTGTGTCCCCCAGAGTCATAATGGACAATTTATAAACCCAGTAAATAATAAATAAAGTGGTATGATTAGGTAAGGTGAGCATAGATAGGAACTCGGCAGAAGATCTTGTGAAAGAAGACTCAGGTTAAGAGACAAATGACAGACACACCCCCACCCCAAAAAAAAGGACTTTTGTTTCCTAATGTCCTATTGTTGATGTGGGATGAATTGTGTGCGAAGGCATCTATCAGCCAAAACTTGGGGTGTAGGCTTCTAGTTAATTTCAGAATATAAAAAGTGCATCTCTGTGTTTAATTACTTTTCTTGCTTTGGAAATGAATGCTGACACAATGATTTTTTTATTTTATTTTATTGAATACCCAAAATATAATTTTTAAAGCTCATTAACCTGCAATGTAAGGCTTGAATATTAGATCAGACATAGACAAATATATTCAATCAAGATAATGGAGCTTATGGACCAACACAAGCAGTTCTGTTGTTTATGAATATGATCTAATGCACATTTTGAAACAGCACATAACTAAAATAAATTCCAAACAGCCATAAAAAGAAAGAGCTGTCAAAGCCAATTTTAACTAAAAATCATTTCTTCTTCTTTTTTTAAATAGATATAATCTGTCAAACCAAACAGCTATTCTGTGGACAGTTTGGATGCTTTGTGATGGATTCTCCAGATTCTAGAGTTTCAGATTGAACGTTCTTATTACTGTATTTCATAAGGGCAACTTAAATATGCCTGAAACTGAAATTCACATTGGGAGGGTGCATGCATTCATCCATGATAATTAGGCATGATATTAAGTGAAATAAATGTTTAACAGTAGCTGAGACAGTTGCTTGTAATGCCCACTAGATGCTGAGAAAATTATTATATATGACTACCAAACTCTAAAGTAAATCTGGGAATTCCAAATGAGGAATACATCCAAGAAGGGGAAAGAAGAATACAGCCCAGTACTGCCATTTTCATGTGAAATTCCCCAGTTTGGCTTCATTTAATGGGACCAGCAGAGGTCCTGGCTAACACACATGTTCTTTACTATGAAGTGTAACAAGATAAGCCCCACTCTAGGTAAATTAGCTGTGATTAAGTCTTCTTGAGGGTAGCAGACTATGCTTACATTGTGTCTCGTTATTCCCCACTGTGGGATTAGCAACTCCAGCAACTTCAGATTGAAAGACATCAATGAATCTAACCCTCTCTAGAGCCTATTATCTTGCACCACCAAAATGTGAGTTTTGCAGGAAGCCAGACAAACTTAGCCCTAGGAGAAGGTACCCTCTAGATGATTCTGGTGCAATTGTTTGAGTAGTATGAACTGACTCTCCAAGCTTATTTATTTTTCAAAGTTTTTGTAATTCACCTCAATCCATAGACTCTGAGAGGGGTTCATTAGAGTAATAATTCAAATATAAAGAGAAAGCACACATACACAGGCACACAAATAAAACCAATATTAAATACACAAATACACACACTCTAAAATGTGTACCAATTCAAACTGAAAGCATAATGGAATAGAGTGTTGTCATCAAATGGGCAGATTCAATCTTGACAATGTGGTACTTGGTGTAACCCAGCATTATATCACAAGGCTTTGTAGGTAATAACCAGTATATGAGTTGGGCCCTGAAGTCCACTGGCAACCAGTACAGGACCTTACTCTGCATTGGTAGAACTGTCCCACCAGCAATATTACTGCTGTATTCTGGAGCAAATGAAGCTTGAAAGTTGTCTTCAAAGGCTGTCCTACATACAGCCAGGCGGTGATTAGGGCATGAGTTATGGTTGTCAAAACAACATTTTTTCAAGGGTAGCCAGCATTTTGTTTATCAGCAAGCTGCAGGGCAGTTAGCAACTCACAGTAAGTTGGAAACTAGGTCAGAAATCAAGTGTGATATCAATAGGTGATATTCCAAAAGGAGGTGTCCGGAGTCATCCACACTGAGTTATGACTCAGCAAGGAGGACTACACAAGGTAAAATTAGAAGGACTTCTTCATTTTAATGTTGGAATATGACCAAAATAGTCCCTAGTATGGCAACTTAATTATAAATAATCACAGCTTAAAGTAGATCATAAGAAATTCCACAAAACCCATGAGGCCACCAGTGATGTCTGGTTGGCATTGAAGGCTTATAAAACAAGAGTTCATGGAGCTCCATAGAGTAAAATTTGACTCACAAAGAGGTTTCTCAGTTATACACTTCACCTCTGAGTCAGTTTTTTTCCTTGAGGCTGGAGTAGTCCAGCCCCACAGACACTGGTTCAGAGTTTTGCAGAGCCAGCTCTATGTCAGCGAAGGATCTTCTGAAAGAGTCATGACTCTATGTTAACTTGGACACATCATGTAATGTAAAGCTTTGATAGCCCCTATGCCTACCTTTTGTTTAATAGTGGCTTTTGCTCCCACTTGCTCTCTTGGAACCTATCCTTTTGCCTGGCTCTGTGTTAAAGGTGCATCTGTCAGTCCTGATGAAATATAACCTTTGGTCACAAACTTCTTTCAGGTCTGAAATGGTGCATTTGAATTAATTATAACCAATAAAAAAATCAGATAAAATAAAGGGAAATTTTTATTGTCCTTCTGTTTTGTTGCTGTGTATTTGGAGGTTAGAAGTTCTTTCTTTCTTTCTTTCTTTCTTTCTTTCTTTCTTTCTTTCTTTCTTTCTTTCTTTCTTTCTTTCTTTCTTTTCACTTTCATCTTTGGTTTGTTATAAAAAAAAATTAACAATTTAAATAGGCAAATATAATTCCAAGAAAATTAATAGGCCTATAATACCCAGAATATTTGTTGGTACATTTAATTTTTTTTAATTTAAAATCCCCCTCTAATGCTTCTATAATTATTATAGGTAAGTTTCCTTAATTATCACACTGTATATCAGCATTTAGAAATATATGGAGAGACAAAGAACTGTAAAACCATTTCTGCCTTTTATTTTATGGTAGGCATTTGCAATATAATGCAGTTAGCAGAAAGGTGACACTGATTTTAATTTCTGCAGGAAGTAGTAACAATATATTCTAAGATATGTACCATAATCAAAACCTTAATTACTGTGCACAGGAATTAGATAATTAAGTCTATTCAACATTACAAAAAGTCCCATGAAAGCTCTTTGAAGGACATACAACTGGGGTAGATGATGATGACGATGATGATGATGATGATGATGATGATGATGATGATGATGATGATTCATAACAATGTGAAATCACAGCTGCCAGTCCTTTAGCTGATGTTGGCCTTCATTCGCACTGAGTTCTTCCCCAAAACCTAGGATGTCGTAATGTATCAGCATAGTATATGTGTGGATCCAGGCAGCATGGCCTTTTGTAATTGACAGATGGAAATTTTGTCAATGCGCAGATTTTCTAAGTGCTGTCCAAGTTTTTTGGGAATGGCACCCAGTGTGCCAATAACCACTGGGACCACCACTGCCGGCTTATGCTATCATCTTTCAATCTCAGTTTTCAGATCCTGATACTTTGTGATCTTCTCCAATTCTTTGTCTTCTATTCTACTACCCCTGGTATTGCCACATCAATTATCCACATTTTCTTCTTTTCAACCACAGTTAAATCTGGTGTGTTATGCACCAAGACTTTATCAGGTTATACTTGGAAATCCCACAATATTTTAACTTGCTCATTTTTAACTACTTTTTCAACTATATGTTCCCACCAATTTTTCATTACTGGCATACAATAATTTTTACACATGTTCCAGTGAATCATTTTGGCAATTGTGTTATATTGTTGTTTATAGTCAGTTTGCGCAATATTCTTGCACAAGCTGAACATATGATCTACTGTTTGTTCTGCTTCTTTGCACAATCTGCACTGAAATTTGATGATTTTTCAGTTCTGGCCTTTTGATTGCATTAGTTCAGATAGCTTGCTCCTGGGCAGCCAAAATCAAGTCTTCAGTTTCTTTTTTAATGTTCCAGTTGTACACCATTATCAGGTTTTATCTTTATCCACTTTCCCCTCAATCTTTTGTAGAAAATGACCATATAATGCTTTTCCTTGCCAGCATTCTGTTTGTGTTTTTATTACATCATTTCGATATTCACATTTTGTTTCCTGTACATTCAATAAGTTCATTTATTAATTTGTATCAGTGCTTGCTCTTGACTGTCTTTTACATAATCAGCCAATGCATACTGTTCTTCTTCAGCAGTTTGGTTTGACTTGAAGTAAACCTCTGTCTCCATTTCTGTGGGACAGGTATAATCTATCAATACCACTATGGAGATGTAATTATGCTGGTCTTTGACCATAATAAAGATTTGATTTGATTTACGGGGATGTAATGTATAGTGAATAGTTATGAGTTTTCTTGTTTTTTGGCCAAACTGTCCAGTTCAGCTTGTGTCAAGTTAATAATTCCAGCAGTGTATTGTATAACAGGTATGGCCCAAACATTGATGGCTTTGATGGTGTTCCCACCACTCAATTTTGTCTTTAGCATTTTTCTCACTCTTTGGATGTATTCTTTACTAACCACATTTTTAACTTGTCCACGCTTGATGTTATCCAACCGCAAAATGCCCAGATACTTGTAGGTTTCATCCTGATGGCTCCTGATGGTTTGGCCATTTGGCATTTCAATTCCATAATGTGAGATTTTATTAGCATTTTTGCTGTTTGTTAGCCAAGATTTGTTTTCTTCAAGATCACTGAAAGTGGGATCATACCAATGACAAATAATAAGGGTGATAATGAGTCACCCTGGAAGATGACTCTCCTAACGTTGACAAGCCCATATTTTTCATTTCCAACCACCAATTCTGTCTTCTACTGCTTCATTATTTTTTCTATAAACATTCTAATGTTTTTACTGACACCAGTTGTTTCCAAACATTTGATGATCCAACTATGTGGTAATGAATCAAACACCTTTTTATAATCAATCCGGACCATATGTAAATTGGTTTTATGGCTTTTGCAATTCTTTAATTTTATCAATCAGAAATTGATCTTTTGTACATCTGCTTTTCCTTTTATTTCCTTTCTCTTCTACTGGAAATATGTTATTTTCTTCCAAATAATCTTGGATATTGTCTGCTATTATGCCTGTGAGTAATTTAAACATTGCAGTCAAGCATGATATCAGCCTATAGTTTCCTGGTGTTGTCCCTTTCACTGGGTCTTTTTGAATCAGATCAGTTTTGCCAGTTATTAACCAGTCATTGATGTCTCCTTTATGCAATACTTCATTAAGCTGTTTAGCTATAATTGGATGTAAGCTAGTCAGATATTTGAGCCAAAAGCCATGAGATTGATCATTTCCAGAAGACGGCCAGTTTTCAATCCTTTTTGCTTGATGTATAACCATTTCTGCTGTTAATTAGTTCTTCCATTTGATTTTTACTAAATTCATCTTCAAATTCTTTTATCCATCCAGAAATTTTATTATAGTCTTTTTTGAGTTTTCCATAGATCTTTCCAAAAGTGGATTATTTCATTTTTGTTTGGGTTTTGATTTTCAGAATTTCTATTGCCATTTATACTTTGGTAGTGTCACCTCTGGTCTGATTGAAATAGCTGATTTTGCTTAAATTGGATGATTCATGCTTCAAACAGTTCAATGTTTCCAGCTATAGCTGTTATTTGTTGCTTTACGATTTCCAAGTTTCTTCAATTTTTCTGGTGTTAAACTGATATTTTTTATTAGGCTTGTCTTGGTCCTTATGTTCTTCAATTTTTGCTCTTTCATGTTCTTTAAATTACTCACATCTGATCTTAATTCCTTTATCTTGGCCTCCAGTCTAATCTTCTACTTGGGATTGACTGTGATTTTGCTTTTGCTTTTCTAATTTCAGTACACAGTTCTTTTGTAACCACCTCTGCTATACTGTAAACAAGCTGATTGGTCTGTCCAATAGATGTTATTTTAAACCTTGCAAGTGTTTTATTCACATCCTTCATTACAGGTGCCAAATCTTTTTTGGGCATTACTTTGCTGGCAGTCTTTGTCTTTTTACTGGCAATTGTGCATACACCATAATTTTCTCCTTTAATTCTTCTTGTTGGGGGGTGGGAGGTCAGCTCATAGGTTGTTTCCATGCTGGCCTGTACTGGTTCTATTGTTATTACTTCTTCTAAGTTATAATTTCTGTAGTTCATATCAGCTGTTTCCTTTATATTTCCAATTGTTGTTGTCTGAGTTTCTTCTACTATTCTATTGTTTTTGAGACTTCCACTTTCACATTTTTTCTAGTTATGCATCCCTGAATATTTTATTTCTGGTAATGAATCTCCTTTGATCTGCTAATCATTGTTCAGTGACATTTGAGTCCAGATAAATTCCTTTCCACAGTTCAAATATTCACTTTCAGTAGCCTGGTTTGTTGGTTCCAATTTATAATAATAGTCCATAATGTTGTTGTTCTTGCAGTAATCCTACAGGGCTAAGCCCTGGATGCCCAGCCAGAGCTCGATTACTGCAAGAACAACAACCATAGACAGTATACTGTGTTTGAAAAACATGCCATTATGGACTATACCTATGCCTATACCAGATTGGTCGTTGCCCAGGTCAACAAGGACCACGTCAAGTGTTAGACTGACCCATTGCCCACTTGTCAACAGTTGCCTAGTAAGTCTAACACTTGACGTGGTCCTTGTTGACCTGGGCAACGACCAATCTGGTATAGGATTTTTTTTCTGTTTTCTCACCACATTAATGGTTTATGGATACACTTAATCTGGCTCTTCTGCTGAGACCAGTCTAGTTGGATGACCCTTCTGTAGCCACCAGCACAGCCCTCAACCTCAGCAGAGCGTGAAATGCTCCTCCCCCACAACAAGGGGGTATCCATGATGGAGGGGATTACTATTCTTATATAATCTTCTTAGATTAATAGTCAGATCAATAGCTATTTACACAAATGCTATCTCAAAATTTTCCATCTCATTTGTTGCCAATGACATTTTGCTGAATATTTTCAAAGTAGGAATTTTTTTTCAGAGAGTGGCTCACCTCTACCAAGAGCAGCTCCTCCTCCTCTTTCTTGCCATTTGAATTCCATCAGTACTGACAGCCTAAATAGCATGTGGCATCTTCCACGCTTTCAAAGACATGAGTAGGGGTGGTAGTAAGTGACATTTTTTTAAAAAAAGTACAAACGTGGTGAGGAAACCAGCATCACCCAGTTTCTTCTTTTAAAAATGCCTTCTAAAAATGCCTTAACATTCATACAATCAAAAAGAAAAGATTTGGCATCATGAATCTCAAGGATTGTTTCAGGTTACCACTAATACTGAGTGAGAAATTTCCCTTGAAACTTGCTGGGTGGAACTAAATGAGCCCAAAACAGGGTGATTGTAGGGAAGTAAATTTTGGGAGTTTGTTTTGCCAATGCCACAATATAGTGGCACAGGAGGCATGTTTCTTCTTCTTTTTCCTTCTTCTCTATACCATACCTCCATGGAACAAAATTAAACCATGATACTTTTTCACCTCATTTTCATTTCTAATAGAACTAGTGTTTTGCCACCCCATCAATTAGGCCTGAAAATTGATCTGGAATTCTGGGGTCACTTAATTTCTGCTCAGCATAAATTCTAGTCAGATATTCCTCTTGGAAATCTTGTTACTCAGCATCAATTATTATATGATACTTTAGAAAGTCACTATAGCACGTGTGCTTCACGGTTTGATTTTGAATACTATTTATTGGTTTCTTGGTTGCATTTATATACTTTCCCTTTCTGTGGGAGCTCAAGGTGATATAAATGGGAGTCTCCTCTAATTTTGTCCCCGTAAAAAAGCTGGGAGAGAATTTGGGCTAAAATAAGGGGAGATTGTCAACTCCATAGTCAAGCGGAGACCTGAGCATCTTGGGTTCAAATCCAACATCTTAACTACCACATTATACTGGCTGTCTGATAGAACGTATCTTGGCTTTCTTAAACGTTGCATTTAATATATGCGGGAGTGAACTTTTAAACTTTGATGAATATCTTCTGTCATTATATGGAAACCTGAACTAATTCACCTAGTCATTTCATATCCAAAGTACATGTATCTCTGTGGGCAGGTGCACGAGGTTCCTATTTTGAACCTTATGTTCCAAAGTGGAGTATTATACCACTGTGGGCACTTTAGGGGGAAAAAAATCTGCCTTTCATGAGTACCTCATAGCTGAATGAAAAATCACTTAGTCCCTAGTTGCTACTCAGGAGTAAATGGTTTGAGTTTCACAACTATATTCCCCAGGGAAAGTGATGATTTAAAGGACTTCGGGAACTTCTGAGAACATAAAAGCACTTCTGCAGAGTTTAAATTGCTTGTCTTAAGGGAAATGACAGCTCTCACCTTTTCCTTTCTTTCTGAGAAGGGCTGTTTCAACAGAATCACTCTCCATCTTCATTTCCCTCTGCTGCTCTCTTTTTAACACCTTTCAAGTTTCTGTAAGCTTTCCTTATAGACATTTCTGCTTTTTAAAAAGAACTAGACTTACTTCATCCCAAATGTTTCTGAACAGCACTTCCTTCTTCTGCATTCAGTCTTTTCAATGCACATATCCCTTGGCAACATACATGAAGTATACCGAAATTTACCCTGTATTGAGCTGAGATGATTTTTTTCCAACTGAGTTTTTTTTAATCCAAATTTGCATATTCAACAATGGGGGAAATATAATAAAACTACTATGCAATCAAACTAACAGAGAAATGGTTTCCCCCATTTGTCACTCATTTCCTAGATACAGAACACTGTTCTTAAGTGTTCTAACAAGGCCTATATTGGAATTCCCAAAAGCTGGGTATCCTTACTTCTTCCTTCCTATGCTTTTTTCTTTTCTTTTTAATTGCTACCATTTTAAAAGTTTTTACTAGTTTTATTACTAGCCTGGATTAGCTCAGGCTTCATGTAATTTTGTTTTAGCTGTGTTAATACTGCTTTACCTGCTACTTTTAACTTTAAACCTCTCAGCTCAAATCTATTTCATGTGCTTATATATTTATAAGAAATATAAATTGCCTCGTTCTAGAAGCTCTACACAGCACACAAAGTCAAACACAGTATAAAGAACAATATAACAAAAGCAAACAAAAAACAATGAAAGTGTAAACAATAACAACAACAAAAAATATTAGCATGGATCTTTCTCTAGTAGCTAATTGTTCAAGTTGCTTGTGTTATATAAATTCTGAAAAATTATGCCGCTGGCTAGCACTTGGTAGAGAAACCATGAAGGCTTTAGAAAAGATATTCAGATGCTAGAGCTATACTGCATCTTTATCTACAAATATCAGAACTATGCAGGCAATCATTTTCCCTGTGACACTCTATAGAAGCAAAAGCTGGACTTTGAAGAAACAGAATTGAAAGGTCATTGATGCTTTTGAAAGTTGGTGTTGAAGAAGACTCCTAAGAATACCATGGGTAACCAAGAAAACAAATAAATGGACCATCAAACAAATCAACCCAGAGTTTTCACTCAAGGCACAAATGCCCAGGCTTAAATTATTATACCTCAGACACATTATTCAAGTCCTAGCTTTCTGGAGAAGTCTATGATGCTGGGAAAGGTGGAAGGAAAGAGAAGAAGAGGATGACCAACAGCAAGATGGACAGACTCATTACAGCAATGATGGGGTACCATTAGAAGACCTGAAGGACCAGGCTGAAAAAAGATCATCCTGGGGAAAAAAATGTGGTCATTAAATGTTGACATCAACTGGATGGTGCATAAACAAACAAACAAACAGGTAAACAGGGCTATACTGTTTGTTTCTTCCTGATTCCCAAATCCTTTATGTCCAAATATTCAGCATTAACAAGGTAAGACATAATTATTAATCGACATAATTTGTATACCTATATACCCTACTTTTTATATCACATATGGAAGTCCACAGGTATTCCTCTTTACTGTTTCCTATATAAATGATGCAGGAGGAGAGCCATGTTAATCTACTGTAATAAAAAAAGAAAAAAAAATAGAAGGAAACTGGTAGCAGTTTGTTTGTCTAACAAATTGTATTACAAGACATAAGCTGATTTTATTTATTTAATTTACATGAGTTCAGCAATCTCTTACTCAATGGTGATGTTAAAATCTCATTTTTCTAAAAAGGAAAATGTTTTGAGTCTTGATGTTAGGCAAACAATGTCTGTCTGTATCTGTGCCAGTTTCTTGGTAAATTTTATGGATTTTCATTCCACACAACTGAAACTGGTACTTAGATATTTGGCATCAGGGCTCAGAACAAGGACAAAGGAATATCAGAACATTTCAACCTACCAGGACACTCTGAAGCAGACCTCAAAGTGACCTCAAAGGCCTCAACAAACACAAAGGATTTTTAACACATTACAATTGTTAATTGATAACGTCCTTATAATCTGTCTCACAGGTAACCTGTATCTGCATAACCAATCTGTCTTCTCCTCCTTCCCCCCTCCCCCCTTTCACCCCAGTTTAAATCCTGCATCTGTCCAGCCACTTTGCATTTGATGAAGTGATGTGCAATGCACAAATGTCTATCCCTTTTAATAAAATTTGTTAGTTGGAAAAGGTGCTACCCGAGTCCTGTAAATGATAACCAGGGGTAAAAAATAAGCGCTTTCGTTGTGGACCATGTTAAGCACAAAATGTAATACCCTTTCCAAACAACATTCTTTTATCTGCATGGATACATCCAGAGAAAGGTACAGTGAAGATCTGGATACAGTAATACTTTATCTCTTGTTATATGTACACTTCCCAACAGCCCATCATAGCAGTAGGTATGTAATTGATAGGTTGGCAATAAACCACCTTTTAACCCATGGACTTTTTATACTGAAAGCATTGGTATTTGTGCTTTCAAATATGCGCAGTAGGAAGACATTTCTACTTTTTCAGAGGCCTTTTTTAGTCCATTCCTTTGGTATCTTTCCTCTTTTAGTCTATTATCTACGTCTTGCAATTCTTGTTCAGTGTTAGCTTAACATTTCTTAAGATTACCTTTGCTGTTTGCTAAAATTACTTGTTTTAAGATCAGTTTATACCTTTCTACAAGTCCTATCTTCTTATCCTACGTATCAGGTAAGATGCTGCTGTCAGTTTAGGAGACGTTTTCTGTTTATACAGAAAAAAACATGTTTTTTACTTTATATTATTATACAGGTCTTTTCTAACTTAATATTTTCCAGATGCGTTGGAATATAGTTCCCATCATCTCCAGTAGGAATATGTTCAGAAAACCTTCCTCTTCATTTAGAAAGTAAGGGCCCTAGGTGGCAAAATTAGAATTTCATATTTTAGCTGGAAATCAAACCTGTTCATTATAAGTGGAATGTATAGCTTAGGGATTCTCAAACATGGTAGTGTTTTAACTCCCTGAAATAAGAAATTAATTTCTGTGACTCCCCTTCCCATGAATAAAACTATTTCATTGGGATTAGAGTTGGGAAATAAATAAATATACAACTTACTTTGAGTGGATGGATGGGTGGATGGATGGATGGATGGATGGATGGATAGATAGATAGATAGATAGATAGATAGATAGATAGATAGATAGATAGATGCCACATATATCAAAATATAGTTGTAATTTACAATTATAAAAATAGCAAATAGCAAAAATAAAAACAAGGTAAAATATAATTTAAAAAATTAATTCAGTACTACAATTACTGTAGTCATCAAATAATGACAGCGAGTGTGAGGTAACTTCAATTTACAAAGGTCTTTCAGAATAAAATAGTCCATCTTGACTATTTCTGAAATGAAGTTATGATGAAGCTATTCTTTTGGGGGACTGTGTTCCAAAACCTGATGGCCCCAGTCCTTCACAGACCTCATATCTCATTAGTGGGAACATGTTACATTCCTATCCAAAATGAGCATACAGGACACATCAGTTCTATCTTGAAAAAGTTGTCCTGCAAGTTCCTAGGAGCTAAGCCACTTCTTGCTTTAAAGGTTAAAACCACCATTTTGAATTGTATCCAGAAGTATACTGGCAACCAGTAGCACTGGTAGTGTAGATGTAGAGGTAGACATATGTAGGACAGATTACAGTAGTGTATGCAGGCAACAATGGGAATACAAGTTACTCTTGGCAAGACCTCCTGCTCTGAATAAAGCTGCTAATGGCATATCAGGAAAAACTGGATGAAGGCCTTCCTGGCCTTAGCCTCTGCTGGCCATCAAACAGTAGTTGTACGTCCAAAAGAATGGCCAAATCATGGACCTGCTTTCCATATGGAATGCCATCCCATCCACAGTAATCACAGAGAACCACAGAGAACCAGTTGATCACTGGGCAAACAGCAACTCTGTCTTGTATGGGTTGAGCCTTAATTTGATCTGTCCCATCCTGAACCTCATAGTCTCCACGTCAAGACCTTGACAACATATCTGGCTCAACCTGGGATGGCAATGTATAGTCTGGTATCATCAGCATTCTGGTGATCTCTCTCTCAAACTGACGGAAAAGCAGCAGCCTCAGGTATAAGTTAAAGAGCAGGAGTGAGAAAATCAATTACTGTGACACCCCACAAGTGTGGGCCCAAGAACTGACTTCTCTCTGCTATAGTTGGCTGGAATCAACACTAATAAGGAGCCATTAATAAGCTGAACCAGTGTAAAACAGTGCCACCAATTTCCAACCCTTGCAGACAATACAGAAGAATATTATAGTTGATGTATAAAAGGCTACCAGAAACTGAAGTAGGACCAAGAAGAGTGCATTTCCCTCATCCAGGTTCTAACAAAGATCATCCACTAGAGAAACTTATGTCATATCAATCCTCTGATGGGATCTAAATCCTGATTGAAAAGGGTCCAGATAATCTGTTTCTTTTAGAGCACACAGCAGCTGGAGCCCTACTATCTTCTCAGTAATCTTTCCTAGAAAGGGAAGGTTGGAGACTGGGTGATTGTCCCTGGAAAGCCTCTTTGGAAGGAATGCACCAGCTCTTCCTTAAAGGCAGCTGAGACAACTCCATCCACTAGGGAGGCATTGATAACCTCCTTAGTCCAAAGAAGCTAGAGAGGGCCTAGATCCAGAGGTGGCAGTGTTCATACCCGACAGCACATAGTTTGTGCTTATCCATAAGCTAAAATTAATTCCAGACAATATAAGGCATTGCCTCAGTCACCTCTTCAGACTCCCATCCATGAGAAACCAAGTTTCTGATGGGGAGTTGAGTGATTTTATTAGCAAAATGTTATGCAATAGCACCACAGCAATGATGTTCAGCCCTTACTAATAGAAAATTAGCAACTTTAAACAGGGCTGCAATAAGATGGGAGAAGTGAGAAGATTTTGCTGCTCTTATTGCCATAGTTTAGATTTGAATGTGAGATCTTACCTATCAAGTTCACACTTAGCTTTCAGTCCAGACATTTTTACATCCTTCTTCTCCTGAAACTCTTCAAGGTCTTTTGACAGAAGAAGGCCACTCAGGAACATTTTTTTTTAGCACCCTGGTTGATTCTGCCCCCAACATTCAAATACATGCCTGACTGAACTGCATTCTCAACTGCTAGGCAAAATCCTAAACACCCATGGAAATCCTCTGGATACATAAGGCATTTGAAATGGAACATCCTAACCTGCCCTGCCACGTAACAGAGGTCCTGGATGACAGACAACTCCATTTAGACAAGAAAGTGATCCTACTATGATAAAGGATTCACAGTCCTGTCCTCCATCTCCAGATCATCCAACAACTGCTTGGAAACAAAAAGGAGATCCAATATGTGTCCACCTATGTGGGCTGGGTCCAAGATTACTTAGGGCATGTCCACGGAGGAGATGAAATCCTAAGCCTCTCTAATAATACAAAAGCCTCTCTCTAATACAAAATTAAACTTCCTGATCAATGTGGTTTAATTAGAATAACCACATTCTTGTATGCTTTATGGCTCAGGCAAAGTGAACTTTGGTTTTAGTTATGAGATAATTAAAGTTAACATTTATTTACTTTCTATTTGATAATTCTGATAATTCTGAAACCATTTTGTTCAGAGCCAGAACATTAGCCACTCCTTGATAGCAGCACTATTAATTTACTATTTTAAGATGCATTAATACATTAGAAAAGACTTACATTAGAAGAGGGTTTAATAGACTAGTGGAACTTCTGAAAATAATTTCCAGTTTGCCCTGGATTACCATGCTTTTGATGAAGGAGTTTGCTTGGTTATCAGTTGTTCCTCAACATTCCTATATGGAACTTCCCTGTAGGGAAAAAAATAATCCATGCTTCCCTAGACATAATGATTTACCATTTGTGATGTAATGGGATCAGCATTTGTTTAATTAATATCATGAAGGGGCACCATGATTTAGTTAGTATTGATTAGTGAGGTAGTAAAATTATGGGAATAACCCCGATGGCCAACCTTATTGAATCACTATGTAAAGCTTCCTACACTGGAACTAAAGTAAATGTGAAAAGGGAACCAAACTTATTTTGTTAATAAAAAATAATAATCCAACTGGGCTCATTGTTGTAAAAGTAGAAGCTCAAAATTGCTTCTATCACTTTTTTTCTTGTGCTCACTTATTATCCAAAATCCATAATTTGAGACATATATCTCCCAGTATAGCTCCAGTATAAAAAATAAATCAGGCTGAGTGAACTCTTACAGAGGTGGGAAATTCTCCGCAACCAACATGCTATGTAATAAAAATATATACTTGAGTGAAACAGATATTTGGATTAAAAAAAAAGTTTTTTTCTATCTTGTCCTTAAGATTTCATAGTAGAATCTTTGTTGATCATATCTCATTTAGATTTAGCAACAGGGAGCACCGTGATCTCTGGTAGCCAGACACAACCATGGTAGATAAATTCTGATGAACTCATCCATATGGAGAAAAACCTGTAAGCAGAATGGGACAAAGCAGAAGAAGGGAGGGAGGGAAAGAGAGATTTCAGCCAGGGAAGTCTTCAGCAGCTAGAATGACATGAAGGGACCGAGAAGTAGAAAGTAGATATATCTATGATCCTGTATTATATGCTTGTTTATGAAAGAGAGGGAGGAAGGAGAGGCAGACAGATATACTGTAGATACAAATATGTGGAGATCAGTAGACTGACACACAATTCTATGTTTCCACTCAAAACCATTCTGACCTTTCATTTGTAAAGAAAACTAATACACACACACACACACACACACACACACAAGGTTCATACTTAGAGTAGCCTACCCCATCTCAAACATACTTCTCAAACTCTATTAAAAATAATGTTTTCAACCATGCTGATTGCTATCTGATGGTGCTTTCTGCAGGGTGCTGATAAGTTGGAGAGACAGCCTAATAATGAGCTGTTTCTCCCAGTGGAACTTTTAAGTCTAGATCATATTGCCAGCCAAATACTGAATTATTAAAGCTAGTAATTAATCCAGTCTAAATGCACCTGTTCACAATACTACCAAATGCACCTGGGAATTGGGAGTTGGGTTTTGTAAATAATGCTACTATTGTAAAGTATTTTTAAAAAATATTTCCTCTAGGAACTAGAAGGATTCACATGTGTTCACAAAATGTGGATTGCTATATACAAATTTTGAATGAAGTAAAATATGTTACCTTTATTTTATACAAAAATGAGAGAGAAGGACAGAGGGAGGGAAGGAGGGAGATCAATCTGTGTCCTATTCAGAATCTCACTGTTGCCAAATTCAATGGAGTGAATTGGGGCAAACATTGCCATTCATGAATGTTGATTGGAAATTTTTGATACTATTCTGATAACCAAGCATATTCTTTCTTCTATGTCTGATACTTATGAAGAGGTACATTATGTATTCTCATAGCAACTTCTTCCTAGTGATACCTCAAGCTCTCTGTGGAAAACCGTATATATTCTTATATTGTATATAACATTTCAATCCATTCATGCCGCATTCTCACATAAAGAGCAAACACACCCAAGAGAAAGCCTTCCATTCTCTTGTGACATTTTCAAATCTCTTTAATATCGAAACATCTAGGAGAGAAACTGAGGCTTGAATCAAGATGGGAATTCATTTATCATACTAGATATCATGGCAAGTGTACAAAGACCTTTTCCTGATTTCGGGGCAGCTGTTAGATATTTGACTTACTATGCGAGGGAATAATGTGATTTATTTAGATCTTCTCTTTCTTTTGTGGAGGACATGCCAGTGACCACAGTAGACCTGTTCATAGCAAGATGCTGTGATAGCATATCATTTAATAGAAAATATAATGAGTGCTTAAGTCTTAAAACTTTAGGAACAAAAATGGCTGCCGCTACATTACATCTACCTTTGCAGCTGGTATACTGGACTTGGTATAAGCAATAGAATTCTATAATTGTCTCTCTATAATTGTCTATCCTTCTGCCTGTTCTATCTATGCATCCTCCCTGTGAATCTTCCCTAGCAGACAGGCATATAAAACACATATTAAGATCTCCATATGTGCATTTGATGATCAGGGTTACCTGAGGAATTCAATCTTTGCAAATTCTGCAATAAAATAGTCACATTTTCCATTCTCAGATATTGGTCTAGGTTAGATTTCAGCTGTTCACTGGTGCTATGTGAAGCTTCTGACTTGATTCAGAAAAATTTTGAACAAATCACTTCTTCAAATGTAATTTTCAAATTGAATCCTCAAATCAGCTTAGGACATCAAATTGAATCAGGTGCCTTTGAAACTGTTTAGAGAAACCTGTTAGTGATTTGAAGATTCTTGCACATTTTCTTTCTGTAAGGACAAAACTGGAGGAAGTTGAGTAATATATCTGGATTTCTGTTATGAATATAAGTTCCTATCCAATATGAGTTGACATCTCTGCATCTTCTGATATAATTTTAAGGCATATTTGTCAGAGCAAGAGAGAGAAACAGAGATTCAAAGTTATGAATTGTGTGGGTGTTTATGGAAGAATATGCTTGCTAATAGATTATTATGTATAATAGAGACTATTACTTTAGATCATAATGTATTACCAACAAAATAGTGAAAATACAAATTTCTTAGACTTACTTTTTTAAAAAAAAAATGTTCAAAAAGCACATTATATACCACAAAAGCTAGTTTTGCCAATGAGTTATGCCATAAAGCCTACTGGTTCTATGAAAGTAGGGTAAGGTGTGAAATGACAAACTGGACAGAGGGTGGATCATATATATATATATTCCTAAAAGCTAACTTTTAAAAATGTTTTTGATAGTTTGCATTTTTAAGTTGAAGTAAGAGATCATCTCTACTGGCTTTTTACTGGGTAGCTGGAAGCTGCTAAGCTGTCCTATTATTTGTATCTTAAAAGAGATTTAGGAATTTTTTTTTAAAAAAAATGTATTGTGATATAGCTATTGAGGTTATCTTACTCATTTTTTACAGGTTAGTATTTTCTAAAGAGTCTATCATCCCATATATTTTCCTTTCATTCTGTAAAAATAAAACCTTTTTTTTAAAGGCGGTATTTAGGTACTGCATTATAATAGACTATGTTCAAATTATTTATCAGACCAAATCTTGAATCACTTAAAATGAATAATGTTGTCTTCAAAAGTCGAATCATACATCTGAATCAAATCATACCACTTCACATCTCTACTATGAATCAGTCTTGGCTGCCTTGTAGGCCTCTAATCTCTATCTGGTTTCACACTATTCTGAATGTTACGATATAGTTCTCGCGCAACAGATATATAAGATTTCAATTGGATGTGCAAGTTTCTGCTCCAACTGGTTTAACAACAGCATAAATACTTGCTCAAAATCCCCCCTCATTTGCTGAACCAAAAATTTGCCAAAACAAACAAAGAGAAAAGAAATAAAAAAATCACCATATTCTAAAAGGTACACTACTATACATTGTATGCACACAATGTCAGTTACGCTTTAAAGATAGGTTACCCTGGTCTTTATGTTTAAGAAAGTGTCATGTCAAAAAACAAAAGCAGACTGATTGCATTCTTGGACAATTTACACCACTTATGGTATGTACCAAAAGATGTAGGCAAAACCTCTATGTCATAAGGCATTGTGTATATAAACAGTTCTGAAGTTCTCTATCAAAAGGCTTGATGTAGAGTAACTTGAGTACAGGACCTTGATGTACAATGGTTGCTCTCAAACTCCTGATGGACCAGGCATCTATCCTTTCTTTGTCTCATTTGTGACTATTATTTCTAACTGTAAAGTCTATTTTCTCCTTGCTATGAATGTTTATCTTGCTCTTGTCTGTTCTTTTCTGTTGAACTGCCACCCTCTTCTTTCCTCCTCATTTATTTTAATTCTCATCTCCCATATATCTCAGCACCTATAGATTTTTTTTCTCTGTCTCTTTCTGACTTTGCCATATACTTTCTTCATTTTTCTCCTGTTTTTCCTTAAGCAATGCTTTCTTTTTATATTCCTTCTCTCTTGTATTTTTCACTGTTGCACATCCTACTTTCTCCCTCATCTCAGCTCTCCATCTCATGTAAGAGAGTTTGACCACAGTCTTGCTCAATACCTCACTTCGGGTTGATGTTTCTTCGCACCAGAGTAAAGAGTTGTAAAGCCTATGCAGAGCTATTTGGAAGATAAGACATAAAAAGCACTTGAAGACCCTGCATGCCTTCCTGAAGATAGGATACATGTTGCCCAGCACAGTTGGGTCACAAGTTCTTTTGGATTTGAAAGCAATGTCCATAGATCCAGAACTAGCAAAATAATCCATGGCAGCAGTACTAAACAACACATCTGACCTAGCCAAATACACTAAGATCAAAATACCCAGAATCATGGACCTCATCAACCACTGCCTCATTACCTGCTTCCAGTATGATGGACAAATATATCAACAAATGAGAGGAACACCCATAGCATCACCATTCTCGGGACTATTGTAGTGTCTAGAAACTAAAGCACTCCCATATATACACCCAAAAGTATGGATCTGGTGTGTAGATGACACCTTCATCATAATAAAAAAGGAACAACTAGAGAAGACACATGAAACCATCAACAACATCTTCAAAGGAATAAAATTCACAAGGGAAGAAGAAAACAACATTACGCTACTCTTCCTGGATATCCTAATAAGCAGAGGAAATGATGGCAAATTAGAAATGCAAGTTATCAGAAAACAATCCATGCTAATCAAGTGCTCCATTACCAAAGTAACAACCCAACCCTCCACAAGAGGAGCTGTGTAAGAACATTATTCAGATGAGTATAAATGCACTGCAGCAACCCAGAACACCAAAAAAAAAAAAAAAAGGAAATAGACCACTATACAACATTTTCCAACAAAATGGGTACCCATGCAATTTTATCAAAAAGTGCCTGAGCACTCAATCCACTACAGCACAACCATCACAAGCTATGAAAAAAAGTAACACTATCATACATTAAAAATATCTCAGAAACAACCAATAGACTATTACAACCAAACAGCATCACCTTGGGCACACAAACCAACTAAAGCCCTCCAAAACTTCTTAAGTAAACCAAAAGACCCAGTAGCCCAAGAAGAAAAAAATAGGAGTTATCAACAACATACAGTGTAAGGACTGTAACAGCCACTATGCAGGACAGACAGGCAGAAGATTAGCAGAGCGCATCCATGAACACCAACTAGTAGTCAGAAGACTCAGTGAAAACTCCTTAATCTCACAGCACATGGACAGACTTAACCATAGTTTCACCTCGGAAACTGTGAGCATCCTAGACCAAGCTAAATCCAAAAAATGCTGGAAGCTTGACATTCAGACAAATCAGCCATCAATAGACACATAGAAATAAACAACCACAACAACAAACCCAGAACACATCCTGTCCAGCAACCCACACCCAGATAATCAGGGATTAACACCAGATAAACAATCAAGCAGAAAACAATAGCCTAATCAAGGAACTATCAAGGAGAAAACCTCACCCCCACCAACACTGGCAGAGCACACAGTGTATACAAACAGAGAACAAACCCAACACTTACTCGCACTGATGATGTTATCTAGTTGGGTAATGAAACATCTGCAAGCAAACAACCAAGTTCAGAGAGCACCAAGGACTCCATAGTTCAACCCTGATCTACAGATATTTTCTTCTATTGGAACTATTTCATAACTACATAAAATCACATAGAATCCTATGTACCATGCACCTAAGAGACAGAGGTCCAAATGACTATCTAATTCCTCCTTGCTGCTCTTCTGGTAAAGACACCAGCACTACAGGTTCATTCCAGCCAGGAAGTAATACTCATATGAATCCATTTCTCTTAAGCATGATCATCCATCAGACAAAGTTCCCTCTTCTTTTTAAAGCAATCAGTCCCTTTCAAAACAATTGATTCAGCCTGTTTTATGGTTTGTTATAAAGGAAACAAAAAACAATTTAATATGCTTGCTTCAAAACTGTATATATGGTGTTTATTTTTTATATTCATTTATATTCAGATATAAATAGTATGTATGTTTTAGTATATTCATGTATACAACTATTTTAGGGCAATTGACAGATAATCTCAAAATGTGGTACTAAGAAGACAATATTAAAATTATTACATTTTATAAATAAATTGTATAAATTAAAATAAATTACAATATTAAAACAGATTCTTATTTTGCATTTGGAATGCTTTGTTTCAGCAACAGGCTGAATAATCACATGGAAATTAGAGATGAGAAGGAAGGGCAGCTTTCTTCCTATTATTTTTCAATAAACAGGATCATGTGTACATGTGGTACAAAAGAGCAAATCCATCATGTAAATCCGCTCTTCAAAACAGAATGTTGTGAGATTTATCCCCTTAACTAATCTTAAGAAATAATAATAATCTAATTAGTTGCTGCAAGAAGATTGCACAGACTGACTACAAACAACGGCATGACAAAGTAGCAACAGTGGTGCATTGGAATCTCTGCAAGAAATACCATTTGCCTGGAAGCAAGAACTGGTGGGACCACAAAACAGACAAAGCAACAGAAAATGAAGAAGCTAAAGAGTACTTTAGAACTCAAACAGACAAGCACCTGCCACACAACACCCCAGGCTTAACAATTGATGATAAGAAAGACAAAAAGTCTGGATAGTGGACATTGCAATACCTGGAGACAGCAGAAGAGAAGAGAAAGAACTATAGAAAATCACAAAACATAAAGACCTGCAAATAGAAGTAGAACGACTATGGCAAAAGAAAGCAAAGGTAGTACCAATAGTTATAGGTGCCTTAGGTGCAATTCCAAAACATCTGGAATACCACTTGAAGACCATCGGCATTGACAAAATCACCATCAGTCAATTGCAAAAGGCAGCTTTACTTGTAACAGGTTACATCCTGTGACAATACCTTTAACACCATCAAACAACATCTGCCTATCCCAGGTCCTTGGGAAAGACTCAATAGGTGGATAAAAATGCCAAACCCAGATCTAAACATCTGGCTGTGATGATAACAACAACAATAATAATAAGGCTTCAAGGACAATGACATCCTTCCTTTTCCCAAGTTGCTCTTGTTGTCATTGTCATTGTTATTATTATTATATTTATTTTGGAAAGCTTAAGCAGGATGAAACTCACAAGGCAGCTATTGAATCATGTTAATACTATTTCTATTTATCAATGTGTCTTGTAAACTTTTGCTCAGACATTTTATAGTCTCAATACTGAGTAGGAAAGTTCAGTGAAGGTAAAAGTTCAGTGAAATCAGATTTAAAATCAGATTTTTTTCCCATTAAAATTGCAGATCTGAAATAAAGTGGTGGGTCTCCAGTAAGACTGGGTAGCAATGATAATTGTGGGTCATAGAAAGCATCTTGGTGAACCAGAGGAGTTACCTGTTATTAACTTTGATAGTTTATCTTCTGGGAGATGGTGGTTTTGTGACTATGGCAGCTATTTTGTGAGAAGCATCATGTCATGCTTTCAAAATTCTAAATGTGCCCACCAGCTAAATGTTCTCTTTCCCTGCACTAACTAATTTAGCAAGGAAGATTCCAAATTTCAAACTGTTTACATTATACTATTTGTCTTTTACTTTCTAAGCTTCTATTTCATGCTTTATATGAAAAAAAAAGCTGAGTGTCCTTTTTGGATTACAATAATTCCTAGTCATCATATAATCAACTAATTCACTGTACGGAACAACAAATAAAATACATAAAACCAGAACATCTAGTAGTGCGCATTTCTGACAAATAGAACTCTATTTTAAAATATAGTGTTATGGTGTGGAACTCAGTTCTTCTGGACACTGTAACAGGTGATATTCAAAACTTTCAGCATTTCTACATCTATGCAAAGTGGGAGTCACAACATAAGATTAAAAGATCTAATGCAACCCTGAGCATGGAAAAGGTTGAGTACTTCTAGTTTGGAATAATGTTTCCCTTGATACACTGCCTTGATAAACAGGGAGAATCACAAATATGGCTCCACATTTAACAGTCAGAATTTTACATTCCATGGAACAGATCAAATAGCTCCTCTACTCCTCTTTAGGGATTATTGATTTTTGTTGGAGCATCTATAGAGTTATATCTTCTCCTTCTTACACTGCCTAGGAAGGTAAGGATCCAGGCTATAACTTCTCTCATATACTCTGTATTGTCCATACTAGATGTAGATGAATATATTAGAACTGCAATAAACACTGTCAAATATAATGGAAGCAACAACCATCAACACAAAAGTAAAACATCACATGGTGATAAAAAGAAGGAATTGTTGCCAATCCCCAGGAGGATGAACATAAATCAAAGCCAGATGATAGATAGAAAGGTCACAACTTTTATTAACTAAAGTCATAAGGGAACTGCAATAAGTTCTAGTTTTTGGAAGAGGAAGTTCTAGTTCTTGGAAGAGGAAAATGACCTAGATCCTTCTGTATCATCGCTGTCCTGCCTTGAGGCAGGATGAGAGGTTCCTGCTTGTTCCTTCCCACTGCTCTGGGCAGAAGCTTTCAAGGTCCAAGGTAGCCTCTGTGCCATCCACTGAAGTCATTGAAAATGAGGTAAGAACGTACCTAACTTTTTTTTAAGAACTTTATTAAATTTCAGTAAAGGATAAAAAGATAAGAAGGAAAAGAAAATAACAAAAGAAAAAAAAATACACAGAAGAAAAAAAATAAAGTAACTTCTGACTTTCTTTGGTACAGGTATAGATATAAAATGCATTCACCTCTTACTCTAATATTTAAAAGACTACAATATACATCCATATCAACAAATAATATAAAACTGATTAATACAAAGTATTTCTCTAGTTATAAAATGAATCAGTCATCAAACCCCAAAATCAATATTTTGCTTTGTTGAGTCTTGAGTAAAAAGTCAAAGAGTAGTTTCCAAAGAGAAACAAAGCTAGACAGTGTCTTTTCTATGATCAAAATAGTCATTTTTGCCATCTCTGCCAGTTCCATTAGTTTCAATATTCATTCTTCTGCTGTAGGTATTTGGAAATCTTTCCATTTTTCCACATATAGAAGTCTTGCTGCTCTTATCATATAAAGAAATAAATTTCTATGTTTTCCTTCCATCTGTTTATCCATCATACCTAAAAGGAAAAACTCTGGTTTCAATTGTATATCCATTTTTTATTTTTTTAAATCAAAATACATATCATATCCCAATATTTTTTAGCTTTCTCACAGGTTCACCAGAGATGACAAAAAGTACCTTTATGCTGGTTACATTTCCAACATATATTTGAAATTCCTTTATACATCTTAGCTAATTTATCCAGTGTCAAATATCAATGGTACATAATGTTATAAAAGTTTTCCTTTAAGTTATAATTAAGAGTGAACTTCAGGCCTTTATTCCACATATTTTCCCATTGTTCCAACATCATATTATATCCAATTTTTTTGGCCCACTTAAACATTCAATCCTTAACGTATTCATTTTCCATATTCATCTTCAACAAAAATTTATACAACTTGGTAATAACATGTTCATCATTAGTACATAAAGCATATTCAAAGTCAGTTTTCTTACAGGTAAATTCATAACTTTTCTTGACCAATTTAAATCGTTCGAGCAGTTGTGCGTAAGTAAACTACTGACAAGTATAACTTTCTGATTCTAATTCTTCCCTCTTTTTCAGTTTAGGTTCTCCTTCAGAAAACAATAATAAATGTGCATATGTCAAAGAACATAGCTATCACTTCTTATCTGGAGAAAAAAGATGTTTGCCTTTTTTGGAGGAAAAAAACAGGCTCCCCCCCACCCCCAGTCAACTGGAAACTTTAATTTTTCTTCCATGCTTCTCTTCTATCAGCAATGCCATCTAGAGAAAATTTCCTCTGATGTTAATGTTGAAGAAAGGGAGCTGGAAATTACACATTTTCATCAGATTTGGTTTCAGTTCAGAAGTAAAAGGCTGTTTGCATACGACAGGAGAAAATTGCAGGCAACAAAGTTGGAAAAGGGGATTTGTAGATTGTCTTTGCAGCAGTAAATTGCTAAGTTGAGTTTAGTAAAATGTAGGGTTTCCTGTTTTTTTTTTTTTTTTACTTTACAGAGTTTTTTAAAGAAACAACTTAAACATAAAGTTTAAACATTAACATTTTTGGATCAGGAAAGAACATAAACATACAGCACATAAAGTTGTATAATGTGAGGAAATAAACTAATGTCTGTTTTGTTTTGTTTTTTTAAAGAATTTGTAGGTACGTTACACGTAATGATGAAGATAATAAGCATGGAATTACACCTCATGCCTGTTTACACTGCATTTACTACATTTACAGATTTGAAGCCCCTTGTCTTCTGCATGACTTACCCCCTTCAGTTACTCATAGCCCTCCATCAGTCTTCTCATGGCTAAATATATCTATTTTCCTAAGTAATTCTGCACATTGGTAACCATAGAATTCATAATAGTTTTGAATAGATGCCTAAGGTGGCTTTCTAGTAAAAGGAACAAGCTATCAGAATGATATATAGCGTCCACCTTCCCTTAAGCTTCCAGAGAAGGGAAATAAACTTGTTACATTATGTCATGCTCCCATGTATGGGGTAAAAGGAACAATTTTACAACACAGGAAAAATAAATCATAACTCTGTCATCTGAATGTGTGAATTTAAACTCAGCTCCTCATTCTGCCTCAAAAGTAGGTTTTACTTCTATGAAGACACAAACTATGGCATTTACTAGTTTTAGCACAGTATTATAAACACTTAAAGCCAAGGCGAGAGAAGGAAAAAACAGTATAACGAATTGGGAAAATAAAGAAAAGGAACCTCTCCATATAGGTAACATAACTAATTTTTGTAATTTGATGGGAAATTTTGACAAAAGATACATACCTAATGGAGATTGAGCAGGGGAGAAAGTTGAATGTCATGGGACTTTAAGCAATGATGAGATTTCATATGCCCATGAAATTAGTTAGAACCACATCAGAGGCATAACTTCAGTTATAATGAACTTATTTGGAAAGAATATAATGCATTTTCTTATTTTTCCGTAGCCATGAAGAGATATGAGAACGAGCTTGATCGTGAATCCAGAGACTCACTGTCTTTTCATTGTGTATATTCATTTTTGAAGAAAGATGTAAGGCAAAGGCCAGGATAAGCCAATAGATTTGCATAGACTTTTATTAGTACTGGGGATGTGGTAGCAACGAAGAATGAAGAGGGTTTTCCCACAAAATAAGCTAACTTATCCTGATTGGCTTTGCTTTTGGCATTTCTAGTTATATGTGTGTATATGCATATAAATATGGTATTTTGATGGCTAATTTATGTGGACTGAATTGGCATATGAAATTTATATGTGCATTTGTATGGGTTCGCATAAAATAATCCATGCATTCAGTTCATCAATAGTGCTTATACTATTGATCCTGGAACTGCTGGAGAAAGCAAGAAGCAGACTTTTTTGCCTCCCAGATGTGCCAATCTCTGCAATATCTAGTTTTACCTTACTGAAACAAGTAGCAGAGGTTGATTGCTGCTTGTCAATACTTTGTTGATTGCTGCTTGTCAATACTGGATCTAATTTAGGCAGAATGAAGCATTTATTATTGTACCTCAGGAAGCAAAATACTTGGGGCCATCTCTGCCTAAAGATATGGAAGAAGAAAAGGCCCAAATAAAGATGAAGTTTATACCTTTTGGGTTTAGATTTTCTTCTATTATGTTCCACAGACATAAAAGATGTTACGATCAACTTCAGATGAGCCTTTGATGGTTTGCCCCTACTCAACCAGGTGTAGCACATGCCTTCTGAGAAGATCTTATCAGTGATGGCATCTAATATGGGAAATGCTAGAACTTTCAAGCACTGGATGAAGACATTGTTACTTTTCCTTGGTTTCAAATGTTTAGGTTCTTAACCAATAAATAACTGCCATACTTTTCACATCTATTTAGTCTTTTGCTAGAGTTATTGTTGTAACACTTTAAGATATTGTGTTACATTTTGTATTTTATGGTTTTAAGTTATGCATTGGGAATAGTGTAGTGCTCATCAGATTTTTTTAAGGAATGTATATGACACTTTTAATGAGTTTGATCATTTTTAATTTTCTGCCTAGGAACTCATACTGTTTGTGATATGTATTATATATGTGTATCAATGTGTGTAATGGGAAAATAAGCATATATACTCTGCTATAAAATAGTGGGGAAGGCAGACAGATTCTTTTGAGAGTTCAAGATGTAAATTTATAAACCTCTGCCAACTCCGTAGCTGAATTTAGCAGTAACTCTTGATCTATGTCAAATTATTATTTTTTTTAAAGAGAGATTTCAGAAATACATGACATTTTGCCACCACTACTGTCCACTACCATATGCCAGGCACAACATTATCCAAACAATAGTAAGAATATGTCTGCCTAAAGTATGATCATACAGTATGTTAGAGTACTTTGACTCAATCTGAACCATTATAATTATTTTAAAATGTATTATCTGCTTGTGTATCATACATTCTCTGAGTTAGTGGTAATTGTTCTTTACAGGAATTGCATTCCATACAGAATGATTTATGAGGTACAAAACCTAACTTAGAGAGAGAGAGAGAGAGAGAGAGAGATGTGAGTTGTGCATTTTCTAAGTGCTCAGCCTTCAATATGAATTTCATACTGTTTGAAAGAAAATACTGGTGCCCTTGATCTTTGTATCCTATGAATGTCCTTTTGAAGAAGTACATGTAAGAACATAATGAAATGGTTACCAATTATAATAAAACACAATATTCTATCTGGATAAAGCTGTCCTTGAACAGTAATCAACAGGGAAGGCATTCAGGCTCATCCCCTACCATCCACCCTCTCACATCGGATAAAATGGCTAACAACTTCCATATTACATATGCACTGCTGCATGTTAGAGTAAGATCTACAGAACACCAAAAAGAAGTGAAAAGTCAGTGCTGTGACCTTGCTATTGGTAAGCAATGTGCCTGTAATAAATAATGGATGTTAAAAATATAGTTCGTGGCCTTATGGTTTTTTTCTACTTTTATTTTTAATGCTCCCTGCAAAAGGCACTTTCCGTATTTCCAGCATAAAAGCTAATCTGCAAAATCATCCGACTTCCTGTTTAATGAAAGTTCCAAAGATAATCTCTCCTATTAAATCAAATAATGTCCAAACAATAAATGCCTGCATCTTTGATTAGGCTCTTGGGCAGCCTTCTAAATAAATGCCTCTGAATTTGTAATAAGTAAGAAGTTTTCCGAGCCTATCTTTCCACTGATACCATTCTTTGTGCTACATTAATGCCTTGGAAACATATAACGAACTAATTTTCCTTCGCTGCTTGCTCATGTGGAAACAGAGTATTTACTTGCCAGAGATTATTAGGCTAGATAGAGACTGTTCCAAAACAGTTGAATGGTTATTTTTGAGACATGTTATTTTTGAGATATATTATAGGAAACTTACTGCTAGTTCTTACTGCAAGGTAGATGTTATATTTTTAGATGATGATGATGATGATGATGATGATGATGATGATGATGATGATGATGATGTACACATCAACCTGAAATCACAGCTACCAGTTCTTTAGCTGGTGTCGGCCTTCATTCGCATCAAGTTCTTCCCAAGAACCTAAGATGTCATAATGTTTCGGCATAGTATGTGTGGATCCAAGCAGTGTGGCCTTTTGTAATTGACAGATGGAAATTTTGTCAATGTGCAGAATTTCTGAGTGTTGTTCAAAGCGTTTTGTTATGGCTACCAGTGTACCAATAACCACTGGGAGCATCACTGCTGGTTTATGCCATAATCTTTCTACTTCAATTTTCAGATCCTGATACTTCGTGATCTTCTCCAATTCTTTGTCTTCTATTCTACTATCCCCTGGTATTGCCACATGAATTATCCACACTTTCTTCTTTTCATCCACAGTTAAATCTGGTTTGTTATGTGCCAAGTGTAAGGTTTGCCCCGTTCGACAGAGAAACTCTCGTGACACGTGTGGTTCACAAAGAAGGTTTACTCATGCATAACGTAGTAGTCACAAGCAAAGCCAGGACTGGCTTGGTACAATTGCATCACTTGTTATATTCCCCCCTTCCCGCGCTTTTTTCCCGCCCCGCGATCACGTTGCAGCTGCGGATTATGGGCCCCCAATAATCCCCCTTGATTGTTCATGATGGCAGGATCGGTCAGGGTCTATTGTCCTTGATTGCCAGTCCCCCTCTGGCTGGGTTGGTTCCTCCCCGTTACGTGCAAGCCCGCGGGTTCTGTGCTGCGTTGCGATCTTGTTTCGCTGCCTGCGGCCCCGTTCATTGCTGGCGCGCGCCGTTATCAGTTTATAGTTAAAAGCTTCCGCTGCGGTTTTCCGGTTTGGCTGGGCGCAGGTGGCCCGTTAATTAGCGGCGCTTTCAGTTCCTCTTTTCCCCGCTAGCTACCGCCGGTGGATTCCGCGTGGTCTGGCTGCGAGCTTCCCTGAAGCCCCGTGCTTCCCTGAAGCCCCGTGCTGACCGAACCTGACATACCGCCCCCCTGAAGACAATTCCCCTCGGCTCTATTTCGGCTTCCCGGGGTATTTCTTGTAAAAGTCCCGCACTAGGTCCGGTGCCCTTATGTGGGTTTTACTCACCCATTCGCTGTGGGACTTGGGAAAATGTTTCCATTGCACTAGGAGCTGGGTCTGCCCCTTGTGCCTCCGGGCGTCCAGTATCTGGTTGATCTCGAAATGCTGCTCCCCCCCGACCATGATGGGTGGTGGCACTCCCTCTGTCTTGTGCCAGGCGTTCCCCGGCTGGTGCAGCTTTAGCAGGCTGCAATGAAACACCGGGTGGATCTTTCCGAGGCTTTTCGGGAGCGTCAGCCTGACGGTTACTGGATTGATGACCTCTGCAATGGGGAACGGCCCCACAAACCTCGGGCTGAGTTTTTTCGATGCCTGGTGCGTTTTTAGGTTTTTGGTTGACAGATACACCTGGTCCCCCACTTTCCACTGCTCCTCGGGGAGCCTCTTGTGGTCCGCGTGTTTCTTGTAGTCGGCTTTGGCTCTTTGCAATGCCGCGTGCGCCGCTCGCCGGGTCGCGTCGATTTGGGCGAACCAGGCGTCCAGGGAGTTCATCTGGGATTCCGGCTGAGGCAACTCCGGCATGGGGACGAAGTCTCTCCCGGTGGCTACTTTGAACGGAGAGAACCCGGTACTCTTGTGGATGGCGTTGTTGTATGCCACTTCCGCGAATGGTAGTAGCTCTGCCCAATCGTCCTGTTGGTGCCCCACGTAGCAGCGCAGGTACTGTTCGAGCCCCCCGTTCCGTGGCTCCGTCCGTCTGCGGATGCGCCGCGGAAGAAAGGGCTTGTTTCGTCCCCACCCGCTTCAGGAACTCCTTCCAGAACCGCGCGATGAAGTTGCCGCCCCGATCACTGACGACCCATCGGGGTGCGCCGTGGAGCCGGTAAACATGTTGCACGAACAGTCTCGCCAACCCCTCTGCCGTGGGGACTCGCCGGCACGCTACAAAGTGCGCTTGTTTAGAGAATAAGTCCGTAACCACCCAAATGGCGGTCTTCCCCTTACTCTCCGGGAGCTCTACTATGAAGTCCATGGTGACCTCTTGCCATGGGCCATCGGGTTCCGCTACCGACTGGAGTAGCCCTCTAGGTTTGCCTTTGGCCCCTTTCGCCGTCGCGCACACCGGGCAACCCCCCGAGTACGCCTCCACGTCCTTACGGAGCGTGGGCCACCAAAATTGCCGCCGGATTAAGTGGAGCGTCTTTACGAAGCCGTAATGCCCCGCGCTCCGGCTGTCGTGGGCTCTTTCCATGACCTCCCGTCGGCAACCCTCGGGCACGTACAGCTTTCCTTCGTGCCACCACAACCCCTCTTGGCTGGTTAGCGCCTCTCGGTTCTGCTTGAGCCAAGCGTCCCGCTCCGCCGCCTCCGCAAACCCTTGCCTTACTTCAGGCGCCGTGTCCTGTCGCTCCCCCTTGGTCTGGCTTCGGGTCACCGCCTTTGCAGCCAGTCTGCTGGCAGGGATGATGGAGTCCACGATCTCCTCCTGTAGGCTGGCGTGCTGGGGCATGCGAGACAGTCCATCTGCTAGGAAGTTGCGCTTCCCGGGGATGTGTTTTAGTGTGAACCTGAACCTCCCGAAGTACTGGGACCACCGCGCCTGTTTGGGGGATAGCTTACGCGGGGTCTTCAGGGCCTCGAGGTTCTTATGGTCCGTCCACACCTCGAACGGTTCAGCTGCCCCCTCCAGTAGATGCCTCCACGTGGCCAGTGTCCACTTGACTGCGTACGCCTCTTTCTCCAACACCATCCACCTTCTCTCCGTCTCGGTGAATTTGCGGGAGGCGTAGGCGCATGGGTGGATGGCCCCCTCCGGGCTGGGCTGGAGCAGGACTGCCCCCATTGCCACGTCTGACGCATCTACTTGGATTATAAGCCACCGATCTGGGTCAGGATGGCGCAGGATCGGCTCCGCTGTGAACCGCCGTTTTAGCTCCTCAAATGCCCCCTGGCATTCTGCAGTCCACGCAAGTGCCATGCTGGGCTTGGGGGGTTTCCCAGTGCCCTTGGTCTTCAGCAGGTCGGTTAGGGGAAGGGCGATTTGGGCGAAGTTCGGGATAAACTGTCTATAGAAGTTCGCAAACCCTAGGAAGCTTTGGAGTTGCCTCCAGGTTCGCGGCGCTTCCCAGCCCAGGACATCCTTTACTTTCGCCGGGTCCATCTCAATTCCCCGGCTGGATATTCGGTAGCCGAGGTAGTCTAGTTGCTCTCGATGGAACTCGCATTTCGATAGCTTCGCGTACAGCTGTGCCTTCAGCAGTCTCTGGAGCACCGTGCGCACCAGGCTCACGTGCTCCGCCAGGGTTTCGGTGTAGATGAGGATGTCGTCCAGGTAGACCAGGATGCCCCGATAGAGTAGGTCATGCAGCACCTCATTTATTAGCTGCATAAATACCCCCGGGGCCCCTTTTAATCCGAACGGCATCACGGAAAACTGGTAGTTTCCGAGCGGCGTGTTGAACGCCGTCTTCCACTCATCTTTTGCGCGGATCCTGACTCTGAAGTAAGCTTCGCGCAAGTCCAGTTTTGTGAACACCCTCCCCTTAGACAGATGCGACATCAAGTCCTTCATCAGGGGGAGGGGGTATTTGTACTCCGTGCTGATTGCGTTCAGCCCCCGGTAGTCCACGCACATTCGAAGCGAGCCATCCTTCTTCTCCCGGAATAGTACCGGGGCCGCTAATGGTGACTTCGCAGGTTGGATGAATCCCCGCGCCAGGTTCTTGTCTATGAACTCCCGCAGAGCCCCCATCTCTCTCCTTGACAGGGAGTACATTTTCGGCTTAGGCAGGGTCGCCCCTGGCTCTAACTCGATGGCGCAATCACTGGGCCGGTGTGGTGGGAGCTGGTTGGACTCCTTCTCCCCGAACGCTGCCGCCAGGTCTCGATACTGCCTCGGGATTCCGCCGCCCATCGTGGGTTCCCCGGGCCCGGCCTCTCTCTTTGCGGTTGTCTCGCCAGTCGCCGCTGCCTCCCCACGCCTCGGGATCGTTGCGGGTCTCCAGGGTCCCGGCGCTGCTGCTGCTGCTGTTGCCGGCCGGGTCTCAGGCTCTGTCTGCTCTCGCCCCGTCTCCCGGTGTCCCGGACCCTCCACTTGCCCGTCTGTGGTTGCGGCCGCACCCGTCTCCACGGCTTGGTCCCCTCGGCTTTCGCACTTCGCCGGCCTGTCGACCCCGAACCGCACTGCCTCCGCCGTCCAGTCGACCCGTGGGTTCCATCGTCGTAGCCACGCCAAGCCGAGTACCACCGCGTAGTCGGCCACCGGGACCACCACAAATCTCAGTTCTTCCCGGTGACTCCCGATCGTCATCTGGACCGGCTTGGTGTAATACTGAGCTGGCCCCCCCCCGCCAGCGTGCCGTCTAGCTGGCTGAATGCAATGGGCTCCCGGAGGCGCCTCAGCTGTAGTCCGAGCCCCGAGACCACAGCTGGGTGCATCAAGCAGTGGGTGCAGCCTGAATCCAGTAGCGCCCGCAGCTGTGCCTCCCCTCCGGATTTCACCCCCCGGATGTGTATTCTCACCCGGAACGGAGGGCAGTCCTCATCTCCTATTGGGTCCGCGCGCCTCGACTCCCCTGCTCGCACTGGGACACCGTTCAGTGCGAGCGCGGCTCGTTTCCCGCCGGCTCCGAGTCCTCTCCGGAGGACGCCGTCTCCGGGGTCGACCACCCCCCGCGTCCTTTCTCGGTCACCGCCGCCACTGCCCCCTTCCGCGGTCGGTCGCCGGCCCTTTTCCCGGTCGCACGCGGGGGCTTGACTTCAGGCCGTGGTGAGGCTCCTTCCCGCTCCGTCGGGCACTGCGCCGCTTGGTGGCCTCTGCCTCTGCACCGGAAGCACAGGTTCGGGGCTCTGGTCGCCTCTCGCACCCCGGTGGACTGCCGCCGACTGCTCCGCCTTTCCTCGGGGGTTCTCTCCCTCGCTGGTCCCTCATCTGGTCCCGTCGCCTCGCGCTCTGTTGGATCTGCCGCCATGCCGATTCCGCCGTTCCGGCCAGCCAGATCCAATCTTTCACTGTGGACGGGTCGTCCCGCCCCAGTGCCCGCTCCAGGATCTCTGGATTGAGCCCCCTCTTAAAATACTTCACCCTCAGGGACTCCGGCCAGTCCGTGAGCTTCTCTGCCAATCTCCGGAACTCCAGGGCGTACTCTGATACCGACTTGCCCCGCTGTCTGAACTGCAGGATGTCATCCTCTGCCCACTTGGCGCTCAATGTGTCCTCGAATCTGTCCCGGAGCGCCTGCATGAAGTCCAGGAAACTCCGTAGTTCCGCCGCATTGGCATCGTATAGTCCGATCACCCAGCTAGCTGCTTGACCATCTAGCAGCTCGGCCACGTAGGATACTCTATCCTCGTCCCTAGCGAATAGGTGACCACCCCTCTGCATGAACCCCCTAACGTGCGTCAAAAAGTGCGGCAGCTGTTCAGGGTCCCCTGAGAACTTCCCAGTGATACCTCGAAGTCTCAGGGCGTCTGCCGCCCGTCGGTCCACCGACCGGGGCATCGTGGGCGGTGCCGGCTGAGGTGCCGGACCGCCACCCCTGTTGCTCGCCCCCTCGCTCACCGCAGGTGGTCCCACTCTCTGTAGCAGGGTCTGGAGCATCGCCTCCATGGCGTCTAGGCGCCGCTCGACTCTCTCCTCTAGTCGGGTGAACTTCTCGTCCCACTCGCAGTTCCGGGACCCTGAACCTCGGGTCATCGTGACGCCTGAACCGTCTGGCCCTTGGTTCACACCCATCGACCACCGCTCGGCTGGAGGGCGCCCGGTCCTGGCCGCTGTCCCGTCGCTCCCGGGTGGCTCCGACTGTCCCTCCTCGAGCCTGGGTTCCTCGTGCTCCAGCTGACCCACGGATTCCTCGTCGCTGGTCATGCCTGTATTGGAAAAGGAAACGCTCCTCGGTGGTACTGGGTAGCGCTAACGGTGAGTCCTGGCTTTAGGTAAGGTTTGCCCCGTTCGACAGAGAAACTCTCGTGACACGTGTGGTTCACAAAGAAGGTTTACTCATGCGTAACGTAGTAGTCACAAGCAAAGCCAGGACTGGCTTGGTACAATTGCATCACTTGTTATATTCCCCCCTTCCCGCGCTTTTTTCCCACCCCGCGATCACGTTGCAGCTGCGGATTATGGGCCCCCAATAATCCCCCTTGATTGTTCATGATGGCAGGATCGGTCAGGGTCTATTGTCCTTGATTGCCAGTCCCCCTCTGGCTGGGTTGGTTCCTCCCCGTTACGTGCAAGCCCGCGGGTTCTGTGCTGCGTTGCGATCTTGTTTCGCTGCCTGCGGCCCCGTTCATTGCTGGCGCGCGCCGTTATCAGTTTATAGTTAAAAGCTTCCGCTGCGGTTTTCCGGTTTGGCTGGGCGCAGGTGGCCCGTTAATTAGCGGCGCTTTCAGTTCCTCTTTTCCCCGCTAGCTACCGCCGGTGGATTCCGCGTGGTCTGGCTGCGAGCTTCCCTGAAGCCCCGTGCTGACCGAACCTGACACCAAGACTTTATTAGTTTGTATTCAGAAATCCCACAATATTTTAAGCTATTCATTTTGGACTACTTTTTCAACTATATGTTCCCACCAATTTTCCATTACTGGGACATGATTATTATTATGGTTGGTCGCACAGTCAGCCAGATATTTAGGTTGGATTTGGCATTTTTATCCATCTATCAAGTCCTTCCCAAGGACGTGGGATTTTTATTATTATTATTATTATTATTATTATTATTATTATTAAACAAGAGTTGGGCAAATCATTTCTGTTTTAATCTGTAGTGTAAAAAAAATATTCTTAAAAAAGTGTTCCACAAATATGCATTTTTCCAATCAAAATATAGAATGAAATGTGCACTTTGTTATGCTTATGTTTTTAAGCTCTCTACTGCAACACTGAGAGAAATGAGAAACCAGAATTTATTGTTATCTGGTGATAACTATGATCCAACCCAAACGTTTAACCAGAAAGTGCAAAGCCTATAATATCTTCCCAAATTTACCTTTCAGGACTCTATAAATCTTCACTACAGGCCATTCTTTAAGCACCCCCAGCTAACATAGGGAGGGAGGTGGTCACAAAAACAGAGTTTTTCAGTTATAAATCTTTAACTGTGAGTGCTTTTTCCACAAAGGACGGTCAGGGTCTTTGAGAACCAGTTGAAAGCCATTTTACTTTTACAGGTTTAAAATAAAACAAAGCATAGTGTTTTGGGATGTGTTTTGCTACTGTTTTATATTGTCAATTTATTATGCATTATTGTTATTTTTATAGCTGCTAATTTTTTATGCATATTGTGCTATTTTCTGTGCTGGCTTTTCTGTGGTTTTTATATTGACTTCTGATAATATGTCCTAAATGTTCTAAATTCTATATCAAGAATGCCTGTTACTGGTACTATAGCTAGATAAATTTCACAGAGGAACTTAACAAAAACAATTTCCTAAAACATCCCTTAACAATGAAAATTAACATGAAATTCAATTTATTTCCCATTCCAATAGATAGCAAAAAAAGGATCACTAATGTCATGAAAGGTGATTGTATAATGAGGAATTCTGAATGGAAAATGGCAGATGATGGAGCCATCATTTCTATAAAAGGAAATATAACAAAGGTCAGTGAGATAACAGCCCAAGTTTTATTAATTTAGGACAGGATCCAATAAAACCCAAAACACCCTTAGAAATGATCAAGCCACTAGGTCCACAACAGCTCATTCAGAAAACTAAGTACAATGGGCAGAATTTCTATATCACTAAAACCAGTCTTGTCAATGAAAAATACATTTGGCTGTGAGCAGATGAGCAATGCATTTATAGTCCCTAAGGTGACTATTTCATACGTGTTCTTTCTTTTTTTAACAAGAAGCAATACAAATGAGAACAAATCCTACACAGTCACTATATCCTCAGTTCTTGATTTAATGAGGAATCCAGCAACACATAAAGTCTTATCTTCTAGTTCCACATGGGAAAGACTCAAAATAAATTGACTAACCATTAATGACCACAACTCCTTAATATATCCTTGTAAACCATCTGCTCTTGAAAGTGGAGGAAAGGCAATCTGTCATCTTCCATGCATTGAATGATAAGGCAATATAGAAGTGATGCCACAATTAATTATCCAACTTCTGCTTTTATAAGAGATGCTGCTGTGATTAGGACATTGATCTCACTAGCTTATTGGCAATCACACCAAGCTTTTCCTTCCATATAAAGTTATATTATTGTTGAACTCTGAGGATTTTATTATTGTTGTTCTCTTGCTATCTTGGGTTTTTATGTTTTATTTTCTTCTGTTTTTCTGCTTTTTTATTTATGTTTGTTTTATGGTTTTTACTGTTTTTATGTATTATACGCTGTCCAGAGTAATGTTTTGTGAAATGGGTGGCTATATAAATTTGCTAAATAAATAAATGAATAACCAGATAAGGGATGGGAAATATTTTATCTTGACGACATGGCAATGACTAAACCCTGAAATATAAGATGAATATTGATTATGGTAAATATATACTTTGTCTAGGTTATCACAAATATTTCAAATTTTCTAATAGCTATTAATACTGTTAGTATTAAAATTTGGTGTCCATTTTTATACAGGTAGTCCCTGGGTTAAGAATGCCCAGTTAACAGATAACCCATAGTTAAGAATGGAGCCTACTGTAACAAAATTTGAATTAAATACACAATGATTAGAGTTAAATACACAAAGGTTTGAGTTCAGTACCCAATACTACTTATGCAATATTATACAATAATACCGTTCTGGCTTACATACAAATTCAGCTTAAGCACAGACCTTAGGAATGGAACTCGTCCTTAAACTGGGGATACCTATAAATGGAATTCCATAAAGGTTAATAAAGTACATATTGGAATAATATACTGACAAATCTCTTACTTAGTATAGGCAATCTAAATGATTTTAAACCCAATCTTGATAATTGCAAAATAACTTTTCTCTATGGATTTTGCAACTACTAGTTGTGCTAGCTAGGGATTGTGGGACTTGAAGTCCAACATATCTGGATGACAATTGCATGGGGGAGGAACTGATATGCTAGTTGTTGCTGACCCCCCATATGCTTCCTTTCCTTACCAGGAGATATGTAACTTCCAATCAAATTATCCAACTTTGGACAAAGTATGTAAAGAACAACTGGCTCTTTAGAGAAAGCTCTAATGCTGGGAAAGGTGGAAGGAAAGAGAAGAAGAGGATGACCAGCAGCAAGGTGGACAGACTCAGTTATAGTGGGGATGAGTGCACTATTGGGAGACCTGAAAAAACAGAGTAGGGATAGATAATCATGGGGAATATCTATCTATGTGGAGTCAAAAATGACTTGATTGCTCATAATCAATCAATCAACCATATAAATATTAGGTCTGTGTGGCACTACTTCACTTTGCAGAGCACTTTGAGCATAATTGCTGAAGCTAAGTGGCACCATGAGATGGGAAAAGCAAGATGTTGTGCCTTCCTGACATGGCTTTGCAGAGCTGCATCAAAGGGATGTTTCATCGGACACTCAATCAAAACAAGACATCCCTTTGAGGCTTCACTCAGGTCTAATATATATGTCTGTCATTATACCAATGACACAATGGTGGCTTCCTGAAGCAATAAAAAAAAACAGTAGGGGTGGCATCAATGTTTTTCATAGTGGTATTTTGATATTAAAGTCTGCTGGTGACTTTATCTCATCACAGCTTCATCCTTGGGCTTTAAACAGTAAGGCTTGTAGTTTTGACAGGAGATGATAGGTTTTCATATCCATGGTATATTTCAGTAATTTTTATATGAGTAATGTGATCTCTTCATACTAGGAACAGGAAAAGAACCTCCCAGGGCTTGTATAAATTTGTCTTGCCATCAGAATGTGGCATTATAAAGTCATGACATGGTCTCTGAGGAAACAAAGTGACACAAGTCTGTTTCCTCTTGACCTGTTACATGTAGCCAATTTTGAACTTGGTTTGCCATGCTCGTGATTTACATAACTGCGAAGTTTAGGAAGAAATAGGGGAATAAGTGTTAGAGGGTGGCCTGAGAGGGAGGAAATTATTAGTATACATTCTGTGAGATGGGTGGCTATATAAATGTGAGGAATCAATCAGTCAGTCTTTGGGTATGCTTACCAATTATTTCGGAAGAGGAAGCCAATTTTTTTTCTTTGCTTTTAGATCTAAATTGCACAAAGAAGTCTGTAAAAGCTGTCATTCTGAATTTATGAAAGATTTCTGAGAAATCCATCCAAGTGAGAAGATCTCCCAATTTGTCCACTTCATTGATATTTCCCCACAATATTTATCTGTCCGTCCATCCATCCATCCATCCAAGCACTGAATGAGACTCTCTTAGTTCACAAGGGATACAATCAGGCACTGCCCTGCATAATGCATCATATAATAGAGCTAGAACAGAAGGTAGAAATGGATATGCTGGTGCATCTCAAGAGCTTTCTAACACATCTGGAAGCATTTGTGACTTTAGATTTCTTTTTTTAAAACAAAAGCAAGAAAAAAGTAACTCTGCCTATAAGGTACTAAGTCTTCTTCAAGACAAGCTTGATTTATAGTGATCTCATGGCTGCACACATCCAGATTCCTTGGCAGCAATATGGAAGAGGTTTGCCACTGCCTTCTTCCAGCATGTTTCTTCAACTACTCCATCTAGTCAATAGCCCTGAGGTTTTTGGATGGTCTCCTATCCATGTACTTTACAGATCTAATACTGCTTAACTTTCCAAGGTTACTTAGATTGGTGAAATTATACTGCCAAAATAATGAGAAACTGGGTGTAAACTGGGTGTAAACAGGAATCAAATATTTCATAAAAGGGTTCCATTCATTTCTGGAATGCAAATTCCTGAGCTAGAATTATTTGATTCAAAGTGTACATCCTTTTTTCTGCACCTCGTGGATTTGAGAACTTCTTGTTGTTGTTGTTTTAAAGTGAGTTAATCCCTGCTTGGAACTCATCTCAGAATCTTTCACATGTCTCAAGACAGGAAAGTCCATTTGTACGAGGTTCTCTTCAGCAAACACCGTGCTGTGCTAATATGTGATAACATTTTATCTATGGCTTATTTATTAATCTCATTTTGATTGCTTCTACTACTATGTTTTGTTTTGTTTTTTAAATCAGGTTTGAGGGTCTTGGCAAGGCCTTATTTCCAAGTGACCTATTCATTCCACTTTAGTAACTTTCTCTATTCTCTTTTCCTTGAACAACTGAGTTATATAATGAATCATTTTATTTGCAAAGATGTATTGTGTTTAACTCTACTTTTCTTCTAGCTACTCAGAGCAGGAGAGGCAATTCTCTCTTCCCCTTCATTTTATTTATTTCCCTGAGAATAACACTGAGGTAAGGTGGACTGGAGTGGGAGGAGATAAGGAAGCACTTTGGTGCAAGCTTTGTTAGAACTAAATTTCAAAGGAATTGGTGGAAAACACAGCCTAGTCCCTTTCAGCGATTCATTAATTATCTGAAAACTTGTACCAATTTCTCTTTATTTGGTTGTGGTAGATCTGCTTGGTCAGGCCAATCATGAATTTCCTTGTGACTTTCTAATGGCAGCTGGCCACCTTCTTCAGATTAGCTCACTTGGCTGGAGAAAGAACGCTGCTCACATCACCACATGGCACATGTAGGCTTTTCCATTCTTTAGGGCTCTTTCACAAACTTATGTGGTAAGCTGACTCCAGATTGAGGAGGAAATAGAACTACCCCAACCACAAACAGTGCACAGTCACTGAAGCAAGCTTTGAATAGTCTGTGGGTAGCATTCATGTCCAGTGGGACAATCTCCACAGAGATTGTAAAAAACCATGCAGAACAGAGATACCAGCATAAGCTACTAACATTTACATCACTTTATGGACATGTACAAACATGTACATGTGCACGTAAAGCATATACCTACTTCTCTTTTGGAGGCCACATGCCTTAACCCGCCTACATGCTATCCAACTTATCCACAGGACCGTTTACATACAAACATGTCTATGTATGCTATGAGTGCATGTGAGCTCCAAGGAGTGCATTCTTCTTGACTTAACTGAGTCAGGAATACAGCCCACAACTATCATTGGCTGTACATGCATGATGATAGATATAACAGGGGTTGAGGGAGGGTGGGGATTTTTTTTGGGGGGGGGGAATGTTTGGTGCAAGGATCAGATAAACTTACATGGAGTCTCTTCCAGTGTGTGCCTCTCTCAATGCTTACTCTGGAATTGAAAGAGACAGCCAGGTGAACCATGTGGAGAGTAGAGGGCATAAGAAAGGCTTCCTCCAGTGTGCATCTCTCAGAAGGCATGAGTCAGGGGCTCTTCCCAGTATGATTTACTCCATATTGTGATCTAGTGAATGGGGTCTTAGGCACTTGCCCCTCACCATTGACTATATTTGGGCAGTATACAAACTATTGCCAGTGAAAGAGCTAGCATGCAGTTAGTCACCAGTGGCAGGTCAGGGAAGTCCAGCAAAGGGAGGTTCATCTTAAAAATGGCAAGTTGCTCTACCAATCACTATATCATCTTTCTTGAAAAACACTTTCTCACTTGGGATGCTGGTGGATGAACAAGAGTCACAATGCTGGTTAGCGATTGCCAGGTCTAGCCAGACCTTGGCACTGATTGCCCCAAACTGTCATCAGTTCCCTTACCTTCCATGGCTTTGTTTAGCTAGCACAGAACAGAGCATTGTGCACTGCTGGCCAAGCCAACAAACAACCTCTTTCCTCTTTTACAAGATGCCAAGATGAGGATGGTGCTCTTGGGTCTGCCAGAACAAAACTGAGGTCCTGGTTCCTGCTGCTGCTGCTACTTCTGCTGGGGAGAAGCATCTGAGGGAGAGACTGTCCCCTTCTTCCAGGCAGCAGCCCAGGTTTTGCCCTTCACTTGGACTATTTCCACAACCAGGAGCAATCTCCTTCACTCATGGGTCACACAGTTTTTCAAGCACAAATGCTTTGCTCAGAACCTAAGGGTTTAGGCTACTGCACCTACTCCAGCCTGACTTAAAGAGAATTTGAGTGCAGTGGTTTAAGTGCTTTTAACTTTAGCTATTAAGGTGATTTATATCAACAAAGTGTTCCCTGTGTAGAAGAAAGTGTTTATATTAACTTTTTTTTTTTTACTGTGCAACAGAAAAAAAAAATGACTAAAGAAAACAGATATTTCCAGTATAATGGTTGTAAGTGACATGACTGTTAAACTGTCTGCAGAAATTAGACTAAGTAAAAGGCATGACAGGGAAATGAATATGCATTTGGAGCAATTTTCAAGCTTTTTTTTTTTCCTCGCTCTTGTTCAAATGGAGAGAAGCTTCACGAGCCACAGAGCAGCCGTGAGGAGAGCACTGAAAGCAAAGAAATGAGCATCATGTCATCTGCCTGCACATTTCTTTCAGCAACTTCCACCTCATAAATATATACTGTCGGTGTTGGTGAAGAATTCAAAGGGAAGGCCAAAAAGGAAAATGGCAGCAAGAAAAAAATGCCATTTACAGGCAACTCATTTCGACATCCCTAAATTAACCCAAGAAATATGGCCAAATGGTGGTCCCCTGATATTAGATAGAATTGTCTCCTGATGTGCTATTTAAAGTTGACAATCGGGGTGGGCTGATCTGGGGGCAAGGCCAGATTGGGCAATCTTCTGCCCTCATCACAATGCTCTCTCCTACCCAAAGATTGCCAGGACAGAAGAAGCACCATTCACTGTCCTCTTGTTTACTTTTATTTTTTTCAAGTAAGAAATTGATTCTTCGTTATAGCCAAAGGCCAACAAGTCAAAATAGCTTACCGCATTAAAACAGCCAGGAAATAAGCAGCACGTTCTAAACCAGATAATAACACAAAAACAGGAAGAGATTATTTGCTGCAACTATTGAGGAAGCTGGATTATGTTTACTGCTCCTTGCTTGCCACCACACACCACATTGAAGTGCTACCTTAGAGGCTCCAGCTGACTGCCTGTCCGCAATAGAAGGGTGAGTAGGAATTCATCTGAGTGGCCTGGAAAGTTTGCTAACAGGGACATCATAAGTTTATGCTGTAGGTCCCTATAATGTTTGCCTTGTTAAGAGGCCATGCCTGACTTTTCCAGCCAACTGTGCTCCATGTGGACAGGTGGGCTCCTCATAAGGAGTTCTATTAAATCTGCCTTCCAGCAGAGTAGATGGAAGAACATTCAGTGAGGCCTAAGCAAAGTCCCTGCAATAACTAGCCAGTTCCGAGATAGTGAGAGAGTTGGATGGCTGCAGCTTCAGCTTCAGATTACAATACATTTCTAGGGCTTCCAAACCAAACCAAATCAAACCAACATCCAAAAGCCTCAAACTGTTCACAATGGGCAACAATTTCTTTGGACTAGCCTAGATAAAACATATGGCAAAAGAAGGGACAGGCTTTGAGTCTTTTAGATCTGAAATTTTCCAACCTCACCCTGCTCTTCTCCCAGCATACAATCCACCCCTTCCAAAAAAAACAACAACAGCAAAAAAAAAAAAAAAAAGCCTTTCTGGGATTAGGATTTCCTGATCTTGAAGATGATCATAAATAAATGGGTTGCATGTAATTGTATTGAGGCCCTGTCTATATATTTTTATCTATGATAAAAAGAACCCAGCATAAACATTTTGCGTTATCATTTATTTTTAGATTTTCTGAAGAATCTTGTATATCACCTGGTTACTATAATATCTGCATCTGCAACTCTACATGTATCTATTATCTACCTCTACCTCTACCTCTACCTCTACCTCTGTATGTATGTATGTATGCATGTATCAATCTGTCTGTCTGTCTGTCCGTCTCTCTCTCTCTCTCTCTCTCTCTCTCTCTCTCATCTAAAATCTGTTCTAAAATAAGATGAGCATAACTGAAATTATTTGCAGCCATTGGTTTGGATTGAAGTACATTCTCACTTCAGACCTAATGGGAAAAGTGGCAAAGTCTGAAAGGGTCTAGATGGGGGTTGGAGCAGGTGGGTGAGGGAAGGCTCAGGCAAGACAAAGTGGCTGTTGATTCAGAAGCTTACTGATTGCTGTGCTGTATCAATGTTGACCCCCAGTGGGGTTATGAGAAAGCAGGCTGACAACCCGGGGGTTCTTCTGAACTCCTACTAGAAGAGCAGGTGAGGCCCTGGCCAGAAGAGCTTTTACCAAGATGTAGCCTTATCTGGAAGAGAAAGCTTGAAGACATTCATTTATGCCCATGCAATCTCCTACCTTGAAAGACTGATTATGTCCCATCAAGTCGGTGTCAACCCTTAGCAATCACATAGATGAATTTTCTTCATAATGATCTGTCCCTAACCTGGTCTTTCAAGCCTTCTAATGGTGCACCCATTGGCACTGTAACTGAGTCCATCCACCTTGCTGCTAATCATCCTCTTCTTCTCTTTCCTTCCAACTTTCCCAGCATTAAAGCCTTCTCCTAAGCTGTATAAATTACTATAATTCAATTAATTCTACAGGAAGCTGCTGGTCCAAAGTGGAGCACCCTGCATGTTTACCAATCTCATAACTGCTATGGTAGCTGTATGGCTGAATGTCATGCTTCCAAGTGTAGTTCAAGTTGATAGTCACTACCTTTAATGCCTTATGGGACTCATGGGTCAGATAGCTAAGTGACTACCTTCTCATCTAGTTGCTGCCCACCCAACCTGGATAGTTAGCCAGTACTTCCTAAAGGTCCTTTCCTACCAGACGGTATAGCAGGAAGGGGGATGATGACAGGCATATTCTGTGAGGGGATCTTTTCCTATAGAACAGCCTTCTCCCAAAGCAAGGATGTCCCCCACTCTCCTGGCCTTCTTGAAGCTGGTAAAAATCTGACTTCCAGAAGACCTTTGAGACTGATTGAGGAACCATTAATATCAATATTAGTTTTTTTTTTCACTTATTTATTGTACTACTTGGAATTGTTGTTGTTGTTGTTGTTGTTGGTCCCACAATCAGCCAGATGTTTAGACTGGATTTAGCATTTTTATCTACCTATCGAGTCCTTCCCAAGGACCTAGGATAGGCAGATATTGTTGTTTGATGATGTTAGAGGTATTGTCGCAGGATATTAGATGTTCCAAGTAAAGTTGCCTTTTGTAATTTACTGATGCTGATTTTATCAGTGCCGATTGTCTTCAAGTGGTGCACCAGGTGTTTTGGGATTGCATCTAAGGCACCTATAACACTGGTACTATATTTGCTTTCTTTTGCCATAGTTGTCGTACTTCTATTTGCAGGTCTTTATATTTTGTGATTTTTTTTTCCAATTCTTTCTCCTCTATTCTGCTGTCTCCAGGTATTGCAATGTCCACTATCCAGACTTTTTGGTCTTTCTTATCAACAATTGTTAAGTCTGGTATTTGTGTGGCAGGTATTTGTCTGTTTGAATTCTAAAGTTCCAGAGCACTTTAGCTTCTTCATTTTCTATTACTTGGTCTGTTTTGTGGTCCCACCGGTGGATGGGTGGATGGACAGATGGATAATGAACTTTGCTTTTGCTTGCTGTTTCTTGGTTTGTTCTCTTTTGATGAGAGCAAGCTTCATTTTTTGTCCCACACCTGGCAACTTTTTCACCTTCTTTTTGTGTTCTCCCTTTAGATTTATTACTTAAAGAAGGGTTTCTTCATGTCCTCACATAAACAATGTCAAAGCAATTTAACAATGGCTGTTTAACCTTGGTCACTCATTTTAATTGCTATGCAGTACCTTGAGACCTATTAACAATCTCTTTCCTCTCAAGCCATCTGCTGGCTGACAGTGTGTGTGTGGCATACAGCTCAGAAAGGATACTTTCCATACAGCTAGGTCATTCTGACATGATGTTTTATTGCCTTCTCAAACCTCTGTACACACAGCAACTGTCCTTTGCTACCTAAAGATTAGAAATTATCTTAAGAAAAATCTAAATTTATAGGACAGGTTCTGATATGGAAATGCTGAAATAAGTACCATGCATTCTTCATATCTGGGCATTCAAAAAACAAAAACAAAACTTAAAATCTTTGGAAGTCAGATTATATGAAAATGGAAAGTTTCTTTCCAATGTTCATTTGATAGATCCATTTTTATAAACAAGTAGTATTAAGAATGTTAAGCATTTCTGACAGATCCTGCCTGTTCATTGATATTAAATACAGTTGTTCTTGGATTCTTAATACAAACAAAAATTGGCCATAAACGTAAAATAATTTGGAGCAATATAAATCAGTAGTACTGGCCTTGTTAAATTAGGTTGTGTTTCATAAATAATTTTTACTTCATGACCTCATGATTTGCAGGCCAGAGCTACTGACATCTGCAAAAGTTTCATAAATATTCTCAAGGCTACCAGCAGGAAGTCCATATCTTCAAATTTTCATATTTAAATACATTTTCAAATGCAAATTTTCCTCCCATTAAAAAATAAATCACACATTCATATGAAAACAGAAAAGAATATAGTTGTGAGATTCATAACTGTATAAATACTCTTAGATCACCTTCCCCAATATAGCTCCCTCCAAATGTGTTAGAATTACAATTCTCATAATTCAAAACTTGCTTCTCTTTTCCCTCCCCCATATGGTTTTAGAGATCTTTTGCAGTTCGCCTCATTAGATCACTGCATCATGCATCCCATCATGATTTAAAATGTTCTGTTTGGGGGATTTATAACAAAAATAAAACAGGGAGATGGTGAAAGTGACAGGAGTGAATTAAAGAGGAACAACAGGCCAGTACAATATTACCATATGTGGTGCTTATCTATGGTGAAGACATGATTTTAAAGGGAAAGGGGCATAAGTTTGATGTAGCCTTGCACTTTTTGTGGCAGATTTCCTTACAAAACATTTCTCCCAAATGGGGCTTTATAGAAATGGTTTGGTTGAATTATACGTTTTTGGGACAAGGAGATAAAACCTGAAAAGACAGGGTGGGAGAGAAACCCTCAGCTCCTCTCCCCTATGCATGCCCCCTTTGCTTTAAAATCAATCTAGTTTGGCCCTTAAAAGTACGTTTGAAATTTTCAGTTACCCTCCATATTAGGGCTCTCTACTGCAACAAGAATGCAAGTTTTCACTTCATGGTGGTAAACATTGATTGATTGATTGATTGATTGATTGATTGATTGATTATGTGCCATCAAGTTGTTGTTGAGTCTTAGTTACTACATATATAGATTTTCTCTGTGATGATCTGTCTCTAACCTGGTCTTTCAGCTCTTCCAAAGGTGCACTGTAACTAAGTCCATCCACTTTGCTGCTGGTCATCCTCTTCTTCTCTTTCCTTCCACCTTTCCCAACATTAGAGCCTCTCCAGAAAGCTAAGTCTTTGCAGAATGTGTCCAAAGTAGGATAATTTGAGCTTGGTCACTTGTGCCTTGAGTGATAACTCTGGGTTGATTTGTTTGATCATCCATTGGTTTGTTTCCTTGGCTGTCCATAGTATTCTCAGGAGACTTCTCCAACACCAAAGGTCAAAAGTGTCAATATTCTACCTATCCTGCTTCTTCAAAGTCCAGGTAAACATTAGCATATGCTGATTACAGGAATGGAGACTGCTGTTCAAAGGCATCATTTCAGAGATTTTCTGATGAAAAGTTGGTAACTGATTATGATTCATATGAAAGACTGCTGTGGAAACAACTTAATGTATTCTAGGGGCCACATATGGAAGAACTAAAGACACTAAAGGATAGCTTTAAAGTTGTGGCAAAAGCTGCTACAACTGCTTAATCAAACTGGCCACCCCATCCCCAAAGCTGCCTAATACTTAGAAGGTTGCTAGACCAGATTGTAGCTAACATCAAGTAATCAGTTTATTAGAGAGTTTAGCCACTGACAAAGTTAAAACCAGGTTGGAAAGAAGGAAGTCCCTATACTTTGGAGGGAAACTAGAAGGAAAGGGACAATAGGCTGAGAAGGCTGTGTACAAAAAGATAAGCTGAAGTTGCTTTAATAAATAAGTCTATTATGTGGCCTCAATACCTGTTTTTCATCTTTGTGTATTCTGCATAACACATCTCTAACCTGTATAGACTTCATACCTTTGAGCCAAATGGCTATTTGAAGTAGAGCGTGCCCAAGAACTCTTGCAGCTGATGTTAAAAACCTGACCTTATGGTTGGTAAATGAGCCAGTTGTTCTAATAAAGGTGATTAGTAGTCTTCACCTGCAACAGTACAAGTAGGGAGACTCCTAAGACAGTGTGGTGCAATATAATGCTTTAGATTTAGAATGTCACTTTTTCATGCTAACCTCCAGCTGAAAAGAAAGCTGTGCCACAAAACAAAACTAAACACTTCCCTATATACTTGTCAAAGATGTAAAGAACATTTTTCACAGATAGGTTTTACCTTGAAATTTTGTCACCCACCAAAGTCAAGTTGCCCAAAACATAGAAGATGGCCACAGTGAGATGAAATTATTGGCACCCACTGTTCTTGCCAAGGAAAGTTTAGGTTCTAGGTTAGATAGATGTTATTTAATGATATGTATTTGTCTGGCTCCCTGCTCCCCAAATCCCAATATTCTATATGCTGGTCATTTGATCATGGCCCTAAACTAAGCTATGTCTAGAAAAACTCATTCAGACTAACTTACATTTAAGAAACTTGTGTACATTTGCATTCGTTGTGTGTGTGTGTGTGTATTTTAGTATTAGTGTTAACACTAGTGTGCGTGTTTTAGTGTTAACTAGTGTTTAACTGAAATTTACAAAAAGGAGATTATATTTTGGAAAGAAGGGCAAAGTAGAGAAGGTTGTCATGAAGACAGTATAAAATAGAAATAGTTATGTAAGAGGGGAAGTATATTCCTGTAGTGACAGAAGTGAGCTGGAAACATACATCTATTGAAAAAAGACATGTTCAATCTATGTGCAAACGCAACTGCAGATTTTTCAGTTGTTTGTTTTTTCATGTTTGGCTGAGAAATTAAAGGGAATGGAAATATATGTGACCATTTACATGCTTTTTTGACAAAGGAAGGATATACATTGGTCCTCAGATCCCTAAAATCTTGGACAGTATAGAAAAGGGCAGATCTCTCAATTAATTCCAATAATCTGCTGGCATTTTTTAATTACAAAAGGAAGCAATAAAAAGGAAGTCTAGTCCAACTGCAGTGTCAAATGGTATCTTTTTTTTCTTTTTTTCATTTTGTGAGTCAGTCACAGTCCCCCCATCCCATTCTTTTGCATGTGTAGATTTAGCAAAAAATATAATCTACAGAGAGTAGCACTGCTCTGATTGCATTGGCTTCTATGCTGCTTTCTTTCTTTCTTTCTTTCTTTCTTTCTTTCTTTCTTTCTTTCTTTCTTTCTTTCTTTCTTTCTTTTTCTTTCTTTTTTTTTTTGGGGGGGGGTCACTGGATAAGATTATATGTAACATCAGCAATATAACAGCAGGATAACCATGCTGTTCCAACAGGTGCCTGCAGGATGATTTAATGCGGGGAACCTACACTTGTGTTGCTCTTGACTTTAGATTGATGTGACCTCCTAAATGAGATTAAAATGTAGACAGTATTTATTCCAAATAAGAATTTATTTCGATCACTTTCAAGTTCTTGCAAAGGTGAGAGAACCCATTACTGAAACATACTTACACCACTTTTAAAGTAATTCCATTCTTCAGTTTCCTTGTCCCTTAATCTGATTGTTTTTTTTTTTCTTTTTGCTTGCTGTATTCTTGGTCTTCACATGCTGTGTGTGTATATGTCTAATCACTGAAGAATGCTTCTGCTGTTGAGAAGATTTGAGGCCCTTAGCAGATTTCACTTTCTATTAGAAAGCTTGACTATGCACCTGTTTATTGATTTCCAGATACATTAAGGAGTAAGAGGTTAACGGGCATATGTAGCTGAACTAAAGAGATTTCTCTATGTTGAATAGAGAATACTTCTGTATTCTGTAATGTTTAAAGCAGTAATTCTCAGATTGTGGTCTGTGAACTTTAGGTAGTCTTCAACTTACAACCACAATTGAGACCAGACTTTCCACTGCACTTAGCCTTGCTAGGGTGACAAGCAGCCTCACAATGTGGTCATAAAGCAAGACGTCATGTGACTGTATCACTTAGTGATGGCAATCCCAGCACTCCCCATTGCCGTCATTAAATGAATTCCACTGGTCATTAGCCGAGGACCCACTTCAATGCAAGCCATTCCGGGCTTGGTCCCTCCCAGTCTTGAGCCTCAGTTAGGTAAGGGACTACCTCAAACTCCCCCCACCCACCTATCTCCCCCCCATCTCTACCCTTTTGGCCACCCTGCACCCTGCCTTGCAGAGTGGCAAGCAGCCTCAGAATCATACAGCTCTGGGGCTGCTTGCCACACTGCAGCTCAGGGGCTTCTTGGCCCTCCTTCCCTTTTGGTCACTTGCATGCACCATGCCTTCCTTCTTTCCTTTGCTCACTCGCATGCACCAGCACCCCTTCTTCCCCCATAGTTTGCTCCCATGCACCAGTGCCCTCCTTCCCCCTTCACTCGCTCACACACACACACACACACACACACCATGCTCTCCTTCCCTTCTTTGCTCACTCAAGGACTCTCCAGGGGTGCTTAAAGCACTGAAAGAGTGCTCCAGGAGTGCTTCTGTGTGCTGAAGGACTCTCCAAGGGTGCTTCTGGCATGCACTCTACAACTCATGTTGGAAGCTGCTGGCCATTTGTGAGGCTTTCTCTTTCCTCCTGCAAAGCCCCAAAGCCGCACCTAAGAATGAAGGAGGTGCAGTGCATGTGTGTGTGAGTGAGGGAAGGATGGCGCAGTAGGTGCGTGCAAGTTGAGCGAACAGGCAAGGAAGGTGCTGGTGCATGCAAGTGAGCAAACGAGGGAAGGAAGGCATGGTGTGTGCATGCGAGTGAGCAAAGGGGGAAGGAGGGTGCAGTACGTGCAAGCAAAGAAAGGCCAGGGTGGGTGGGGGAGACTTACCTGAGCAACTTGCAACCTCCCCTGCTGGCTTCCCCATTGACTTTGCATGTGGGAACCCGGCAGGGAAGGTTGCAAATGGTGATCACTTGAATCTGGGATACTTGGCAACCAGACATAAGTGCGAACAGGTTTGCCAAGTGCCCAGATTATGATCACATGACATGGGGGCACTGCAACAGCCATAACTTTGGGGACCAGTCATAAGTCCATTTTTTTTTTAGCACTGTCATAACTTTGTAGTTGCTGAATGAATGGTCATAACTTGAGGACTACCTGTATTGGTGAGATGTGGAGATCCACCGCAATCTCCCTGAATTCACTGCCAGTTAGATGGCCATGCCAGAACCCACTCCCTTAGTCTGTTCTTCCCAACATTCATTAACATTCATTTGGTTCACAAAAAGAGATCAGAGCCTGAAGACTGGTTCACTAAAGTGTACAAATAGAAATATGAAAAAAAAAATAAAATCTGATAATAGTAAACAGGTCTCAACACAGTTACAGTTTGCAAGCCCACATGCACTACATTAGGTGAAACTGTAATTTCATGCAATCCACCCAAAAGCAAAAGTGCAGTAAAGAAATATGATGATGAATATCTAAAAATAGGATTAGAGTGGGTTGGAGAGTCAAAGAACCTTAATCACTTAGGTCTCAGAGATCTCTTTGGAGGAACTTTCTTGACCAGTAACTTGGTGCTAAGATTTATTGTTCTTGTATCAAGAATACTGTAATGGAATGTGAGAATGATGCTGGAAGATGGGAAGAGATTCTGCCTAGGGAATGATCAGATAAAAGAGGGAGAAGCCTGCAACTGAGTAACGGGCAGAGATAGAAACTTAGAAAGAACCCGCTTTCACTGATCAGGTAGTGAAAAGAGATGACAGGAGATTTGCACTTTCAGACTTGCAAGATTGATGTCAGCTTCCCAAGTAGACCAGTCAGGAAATGCAATAAGATGAGCTAATTCTACTTTATTGTAAGGCTACACTAAAAAAAATTATTCATCAAAAATGTGAATCCCACAATCTTAAGGACAAAAATAAAAAGAGGGGGCTGTTCTTTTCATTAGCTAGTCTCTGCATTTTCTGAATGTTTATTTAGTGCCCCATGATTACTAGAAATTTGAAAAACATTTGTTTAGAGGCATATGATGCTGAATTGGAGGAAGATGTAAGGTTACAAAGAAGTTGAGCCAAAAGTAGCTGTGTCTGTACTGCTTTGAATCTCTCAGAGAAAGGATAGACTAGAATGGTAAATAATAAGTAAAATCAAATATTGTAGAAAAATAGGCAAATGATATGCCTGAATGCATGCATCAGTCAGGCACATTAGCAGTGTAAAATTATTTATAACATGAAATATTTTAGGCACATATTTTGAAAATGTGATATACAAAGTTTTAGATAATCATACAAGATAAATAACATAATTAAAATAGCATGTCCATGTTATTAACTTTTTTTTTTCAACCTCTTGCTGTGTATTGTTAACCACCTAATACTGGAGTGTAAATCTTTCACCTCTTATATGTTTAAACACTCAAAGCTAAATCTTTCCTCTTTGTACAACGTAAATCTCCTTCACTTGACCCAATAAAAGATATGTCTTGTCTGTGATCTGTTCTCAGCCTTCTTATGTATGCTTCTGAAATATTATGTCTTCTAATATACTATGCAGAGCAGAGCTTCTGCTATTTACTCATACTTCCTCACGAATATTACTGAATTAAAGTCTCAGCCACAAAGGTAGTCATTTTCCCCAGGCTGCTTTGTATAGTATTCATAAGGGCTACTATGCTCTTGAATACAGATTGGCAAATTACCAATCTAAGAGGCAGATGTAAAGTGATCCTTGTGCACAATTGGGTGGGAAGGGGGGGGAGACACATCTGTTTCCACTTTGTGCTTTACGTTTGGTAAAGGTTGTGTGCAGAATTATAAAAGCAGGATGGTAGCATGTAGTGGGGAAATGTGCTGGTGGAAAATAAACAGTTGAACAATTGCTTTAGGTCTGTAATGGTATGTGGGAAAGACCTTGGGAGACTAGGCAAAGAGATGCTGCCAAGGGAACAGTTAGATAAGAGACAGCATAGCCCACAGCTGGATAGTGGGTGGGACAAGAGGCTCAGAAGAGACCATCCCTAGTTTCTTGGACTGTATAGGAGATGGGGGGGAGGGAGGAATTCAGACTTGCAAGATTGATGTCAGCCTTGTGGGGTAAACCAGATAGGAATCACAACCAAATAAGCTAATTCTACTTTATTATAAAGCTACATTGATAGAATCTTGCAAGTCTGAAAGTACAATTCTCCCCCTCCCCGCCAACTCCTATACAGTCCAAAAAACTAGGGAAGATCTCTTCTAAGCCTCTTGTCCCACCCACTATCCAGCTGTGGGCTATGCTGTCTCTTAACTGACCATTCCCTTGACAGTAACTCTTTGTCCAGTCTCCCAAGGTCTTTCCCACATACCATTACATCATCTCTCTTTGTGGAAAGGTAGAGCTGCATCTTGTTATATCAAAGCATAACAATCTAAGCATTACAAAAATTAGATCAAAGTAGAGGATTGGTCAAATTCTTTATCAACAGGACAGAGGGGATCTCTAGATACAATGTCCCTTTAATATCCCTAGCACAAACCTAAGTCATTTAACTAACTAGTGATTGTCTAGACATTCCAAATTAACAGGAGATTGGTAGCTTCTCTGGAAGCATCTGTCAAGTATTAGGGGCTCCAGACAACAGGCAGTACAAGAACCAAGGGTGGATCAAGTTAATATCTACAACATTCCTGACTTCCCTGAAAGTGTCTAGGTTCCCATCTGTGAATGTCATATCATGATGAGCTTCAGAAGACCAACATTTCAGGCTATTCTAAGAAGTACACTGATTGGACAATTGTGTGATGAGGATTTTTTAATGTTTGGAAGGGGAGGTGTTACATCTGATATGTAAAAGTCCACTCCTGTCTCTTACCTTTTTATGTCTTTTCTACAAGTTTACAAAAAAAAAGGGGGGGGATATTTAGGGAGACCCCTCAGATCTCCCATTGGGAACTAAACATGCTTAAACAGCATGGAATGCTGACTTTTCAGTGCAGGAGAAAGCCATGAAAGGAAAGGAAAGGAAAGGAAAGGAAAGGAAAGGAAAGGAAAGGAAAGGAAAGGAAAGGAAAGGAAAGGAAAGGAAAGGAAAGGAAAGGAAAGGAAAGGAAAGGAAAGGAAAGGAAAGGAAAGGAAAGGAAAGGAAAGGAAAGGAATCCTGAGATAGGACATGACTGAATCTGAGCACTCTGTATTTCAACATTTTGTTGCAGATTTCATTGGCTTCCTACAATTGTTGCCCTATGAAATGTCTCCAGTTACACAGAATTATGCATCAATATTTAAATGTTATGAGATACATCAGTGAATCCAATGATTTCTATGCCCACTGATTTGCCTGTAAAATAAAGTGCGTGCTTAGGAGCTAATGGAATTACTAGAGAACCTGACCCATGGCATAGCCACTTATTTAATAAATTCCCTATTCAGTTCTATTAACCCTGTGACAAAAGGACTACTAAATAAATGTCCAATTATTTTCATCATCGGAGACAGTGATTTAGTATATACAATGTTAGCCTTCAACGTACTGTGATGCTATGCCATTATAGTTACTTACACCTTTTGAGCCATTTCTGTCAGGGTCATTTAACTATTCTTGTCACTGACCAGTTTCACTGAGAAACTGACCTCGGTCTTTACATCCAGTTATATATCACTATAATTAAACTGTTGATAAAATACAGACTTAAACAGAGTTGGCAGCCAGGCTGGTGACTGCAGCTAGATTGAGTTCAATGTTTAGTTTGCTCGATACTAAAGCTTTGAGATGAACAGTCTCTCTATCTCTCCCCTATCATCTCTCTCTTTCTCTCTCTCTCTCTCTGTCATCTATCACCTAACACCTACCTACCTACCTATCCACCTACCTTTCAAAACTGTTAACCTAATTTGTAACTAAACAGAAACTGATGCAGTTTTCTAATAACTTAGAGATCCCTAAGAATGTTATTATTTGGAGAACACTTCATTAGGAATTACAGAACAGCCCTGGATGCTATCCTTTGTTGTTATGTTGTGTTATGTTGTGTTGTGTTATGTTATGTTATTTATTTTATAGCAGATATAGAATGAGAAAAAAACACCTCATAGTAGTTAATCAATTTCTTGTGGTGTTAACAATGGATCTATTCTTTTTGTCCAAATTCTGCCATTCATTTCAATCTGTTCTAAATAATGACCAACATTTTCTTTCAATCACCATTGTTGTAAAGGTACACAACAAATTCTTCCCATTCTCCATTAAAATTGCAAACATTCATTATTTTGTGTTATCTTCAGAGTGGGGTAAAACTGCAAGCATCCACAGTAATGTGGAAATCTTCAGAGCTGATAGCAGCATTTGGAAATGGCTTTAGCATACTGAACAAATAGCAGCTTATCCCCTTCAGTGCACAGAAGGCACAGAAATTAAAGGTGTCCCCCCCCCCCTCTTCAAGTCAGTGTTGATTCCTGGTGACTGCCTGGACAAGTTCCTGCAGTTTTCCTGGCAAGATTTTGGAAGTGGCTTACCATTGTCTGATTCCTAGGGCTGAGAGAGAGTGACTGGCCCAAAGTCACCCAGCTGGCTTTGTGCCTAGGGCAAGACTAGAACTCATCGTCTTCCAGTTCCTAGCCTGGTGTCTTAACTATTACAGCAAACTGGCTCTCAATACACCAAACTATCTCTAACTGTATATCTATCTATATCTATAACTTTCACTGAAAATGAATTCAGTAAGAGCTCACAGTGAGGCTACATTGAGATAGGACTAGGCTGAAAAGGAGACACTTTTCACACAAAAAGCAGCATCAGAAAGTTTCATCCTTTTTTGGGGATGGTTGGTTAAAAGTGGCCAAACAGATTTTCCACTAGATGGAAGGCAAGGCTTTTTGAATTATGTATTTTATTTCACTTATTCATGTCATCATGTAACAAATATGGATGGACACTGTGGTTGGCATTTTCCTATTCAATGGGTTCTTTCTCATGGTTCACTAATCATGCTAAACATTTCAGAAATACATTAAAGGATGGCATCATCTTCTACTTACTCATGACTCATTGCAATGGCAGTCTGTACTTATCTATTCTTGTTTCATTCTTAAAGTTCTATTCTCCACCTGCTGCTGACTCAACCTTGACACTAGGACTATCTTACCTTCTTGTACTGAGCATCTGAGGCTGCTGAGGGCATACCTCTATCTCTGGAACCTTTTGGCAGCTGAAGAGTCTGATGTCTCCTGCTGTACCAAAGGGCCATCTATCCCATTTCTCCTGCCAGATCTCACAGCCTATTCCCAGGCTTCCATGTTTTTTAAGGGATGGCAAGTGAAATTGGGGGGAGGGGGGAACCACCATTCTCCTATCTACAGAAGTATTCTGTGGTAACGTAGAACTGTCAGGGGAAGATAAGTGAGGAGGAAACAGCCCTTTGGACAGACCTAGCCTCGGCAGAGCAGATACAAAAGTAGCAGGGCTGTGTGTGTGCATTTTTTGACATTTGTCCAGTGTTTTCCAGAAGATCAATGGACATGTGTTAAAAATGCACTAGCACTATGGTGTGGACAACTTTACATGGAAGGAAGGAGAGAATGGTTCTAGTGCTGCCAGATCTCCAATCCTATGGAGAGATCCATGGAATTGGAGAGCTGACACCAAAATAATAAATGAGCAGATCATTTATTATGATCATGAACAGATCCTAAAATTATCATCCATGGGCTGCCAGTAATGGGCACCAAAGGAGGTTTTTCCCACCCTGTCTCTCTCCTCTGCTCTACTTGTTGTGTGGATAGAAGGAAGAAAAGGGGTGAGACTTCATACAGAATATTTAAATCCAGGATACTTTCCTGCCCACTAATTTACTTTGGAAAAACACTTCAGCATTGCAGTTTGGAAGTCTTCTATGTCTAATACCCAATCCACTAGGATAAACAACATGATTGTTCAAGGGAAGTATTGTCCTTACTCCCAGTTGGCTTCATTTTCTTTCACAGATGTTTAATAGTAATATCTAATTGGCTCTATAGCATTCTCATTATTTTTTCCCCATTTGTTATGTGATCCCTAAAATTTTGAGATTTCTGATGAATGGAAGATGATAAACTAATGGAAAGGGGAGAAAATGGTGCTCCCATAGCAATTGCAGTTAACAATGGCAGCAAACAGGCTGTCAAAAAGCACAAATGTTCCCATAAGTCAGATATTGGATAACAGTATTTCAGCATCAAAACTAAATACATAGTTCAGTTGGAAACACCAGAATATGAATTCAGCAAACCAAAGAAATGAAAAAAATAAAAACCTGAATTGAAAATGCTCATCTAAAAAATGCCACAATATATCTGCGGGCAACAAAGGTCTTCAGGAGTAGTTGGGCTGACTTTGCTTACCTGTCAGATGTTTTAACAACTTACTTTTTTTCACATAAACATTAAAGATTCTAGCCATACCAAAAATCAGACCAGAATCAAATAGCACAGAATCCTAACATTTAAAAAACATAAACACCCAGTCATTTGTACACATACTACCATCAAAATGACATTCTCAAGTGGCTATAAGTAGGCTGATGTTTAAATGATAAATGAAATTGCAGTAAAATAAGGTAATGAAGCAACAGCACCAGTAGTTAGAAATGTTTCAGATTTAAATATACTTCGATTTTTGTCATGCCTCAAGGGAGGCTGGTTCTTCCCTCCTCTCACAATGCTTCAATAATCAGAGTGATCTGCTCATTTCATTTTATAATAATTGTGTTTCACAGAAACATTCAAGTTATTCAGCTGCTTCCAACCTATCTGATATATCAAAACAGGAAACGGGAAGGGTATTGTTTCAGTGTGCTTGAAAGGGTTTAAACTGGACAATATCATGTCAACTTAAAGGAGGACTCAGATGATGTCCCTTGCTCCCCAAATTGTGCATACTGGGTATCAGGAAAGGTGATGTTAGCCTAAACTAGTCCTTGACTAAAAGGAAAGGAGACTTCCTATGACAAAAAGCACTTGGACAATGGAACCAATTACCCAGAGAGGCATTCCCTGCAATGATGGTGATAACAATTTGGTCAGATATCAAAGTTGTAGAGATCTATCTAATAAACCAGGCTGCTATACATTCTTACGAAATGCAAAAACCATTTTTAAAAATAAACAAAAGCCTGGAAAAATACATTGTTCATGTGTGGATCTTCCACATATTTTTCTGTAATTTTGAAAATTTTGTATGCCTTCTATGATTGCATGTATATTTCGTTCTGTATAAAGTTCCCCCCCAAATATTTTTCCTTATGCAGCGCTCTCTCTCTCTCTCTCTCTCCCTCCCTTCCTCCCTCTCTCTATACACACACACACACACACATACATACAAACATACAAACACACACACATACACATATGTACATACATAAACACATACACATACATACACATATACATACAGTACATACATACAGACATACTGTAGTTTCTATGACACAGTATAATTCCCACAGAGATTGTATGGGAGAAAAGAAAATGAAAGTTAGTTAGCTTTCCTAGCTTGCCTCCGAATGGAGCTGTAGAGATAGAAAAGAGCCCAGTGTTGTGAAGCAATTTCTCCCATCAATAAAAAATATAACAAAATAATAATAATAGAATCCATTGTTTTTGTGGAGAACTCAGCTTTTATAACACAGATCAGTGAAATTCATTATTCCATTTATGTCCAATGTTTCATTTACAGAGTGTGAGATGACACTTGTGGGATAATCTCGCCTTGTATTCAAATTAGTTTCTTGATGTAGTATATGTTGAGAGATAACTGAGTTTACCATTACATTAAGCTGTGATTTTAAGTATGGCTTTTGGAACAACCCACACCCACCTGGTTCATAAATAATACTCATCTATAAACCATGTTAATAGATAAACCTTGGCTGTGGTCACCTATCATACTGTCAAAACCTACCAGATGACAGTATTGATTACCATAATATATGAATCTAGATGATGACTGGCCTGAAACACCCCTGGTTTGAATGTTAAGGATCTAATCTAATCTAATCTAATCTAATCTAATCTAATCTAATCTAATCTAATCTAATCTAATCTAATCTAATCTAATCTTTATTGGCTCTAAATCAAGACTTCAAAATGGCCTTCTGAAAGGGTGTTAAGACCTAGCTCTACCAACCTGCATGGGGACCCAATGGGGGCTTGCAGCCATGGGGGTGGCTGGTAGCGTGAGGATACCCTCTCCACTTTTTAGTTTGCATTGTAGTTTTAACTTTTCAGCTTAATTTTAACCTTTTGTAGTTTTTAACTTCTATATTTTTTTCTAGGATTTTTTAGTTTTTTATTTGTAATGCCACCTAGAGTCACTTGTATAGTGAGATGGATGGTATATATAAATTTGAAAAATAGATAGATAGATAGATAGATAGATAGATAGATAGATAGATAGATAGATAGATAGATAGATAGATAGATAAAAAAAATAGTAAACCATCAAATAAAATGTAGCCCACCAGCAATGTATTCTGACTACCCCTCTGCCCCAAGGAATTGAAGTCTAGATGTTTGACTTTCTCTCCAAGCACCAAATAGATGCTATAAACTTTTCCTAACAACTGCATGCAACCTGATGTCATTTAGCTGTAGGAAATGTAGTCCAAAATATTACAGTTTGAAACAAACTTTCATTTTCCTTTACATCTGGAAACATCAATCTGTGCCCTTCCAGATGTCTTTGGAGTGTAAGTAGTATCATTCCAATCCATTGATCATGCTGGCTGAGGTTGTTGGGAAGTGAAGTTCAGCAACATCTTCAATGGGTGTTTTGCATCCTGAGTTTCTTAACTGCAATTTTAATGCTTTATTCTGATAATTTGCATAAAAATATTTGATAATTATAGTTCTGTCTTTTTATTAACCCTCTTCTATGGTGCATAATGTGTTCAGTTAACTCCTAGTGTTTAGGCTGTTGATGTATATTTGCTGCATGGCACTTTTTTCTTACCCCATTCCCCTCCCCTCTCCCCCTTGCCTCTGGTCTCTGTTAATGTGATTCTTTTTGCAACAAATGTGCTGAGTCTTTCAGGTTATGAAAGTTATTTGATGAATAATTTTAAAGGCTTATTTTAATATCTATTCATCTTATCCTGATAATGGCTTAGCAGATGGTGTATTAAATCTGTTATCTGCTGACCATTGTTGCTTTGCACATCTCACACCTGTTTTCAGACTAGACCTTCTTTCAAGTTGGCTCTATTGCTCACGCACTGCCACAAGACTGATTTTATGCAACTGAAAAGTGGTGCAATCGTTTTCTTCCTTCATGTAGGAATGAAATATACATCAGTTGAAAATGATAACCTTATTTATGTATAATAGACACTTATAGTCAAGGGCCTTTTAACGTCATGTGGCTGATTTAGATTTTCTTATAAGCACAAACTGCAGACTGAAAAATGCTTCTACATGGGCAATGCAATTAAACTAATATATGTCACCAGTTTCCCAGATAACTCAGCAGATTTTCTGTCTTTTCAGATCTGGACTGTATCTTGCCCCAATGTGCTTTTGTGTCCTTCTTTTTGTCATCCTAACTTTTTAAGATGATGACTGTACAGCTACTACAACTTAAGGGACAATCCAGCAGTGGGTTCCATTGTAACAAATCAAAACAGTGAATGGTATAGAAAAGGGCACCAGTCTTGCAAAGGTGATCTTCTGTGAATTAACTACAACAAAAGTGATGTTCAGGTGTTCAGATGCTGATCATTGTTACAGTTCTTCATGTGGTTGGACTTAGGAAGAGTTCTAGAAATATGAAGAGATCACTTGAACTTTTCTCAGGTAGTTCCTCAATTTGTATAAATGGTCTGGGCATATAGCTTTTCCCAATTCATTCCCACTCTGAAGCATTATTCAGGAAAACTAGAGTTCTATCCTCTCCTTATCTAGCAAGGGAAGAAAGGCTTCTTGGCAGATATCACTTTTTGATATTGTATAAGAATGGGGCAGCATATGCTAGAAAGGTAGAATAATATAAAGGGCGAAAAACTCCCACTTTTCATAGAATACAGTGAATGGGTCTTGAAATTATATTATTTTATACCTGGATAATAAAGGTATCCATAGCATTTTTGCTGTTCACCAGAAGGGGATGAGATCAGTTGGAAAGCATGACAGATACAAGGAATAAAATGTGTTCAACTTATGTGATCTTTTGACCTTAGAAACTGCTTGTTCAGGCTGGTTATATTCCCAGTAACTTTGCCAGGGCAGTTTGAATGAGACTTTTCTGCCAGTACTCACTCTCTCCAGTGACACAGTTTAATATACTCATGCATATGCATAACACATATGCTCACATGCACATATCCATATATCTGTAGGGCTAAATGTGACAAGGATGTGGAATACTGTTTACAGAGACCAAAGGCAGAAAGCCAGATGCATGCTATGTTACATAATTAAAATATTGAAATTAATAAGTAATACATGATTTGTTGGAAGGTTAAAAATGTGAGAGGAAATTAAGTTAAAAACGATTACAACCCAAAAAAATTATTATTTTTAAACACAAATAATTATTTTCTATAAATTTAGACTATATTGAAAGAAGAATAGAGGGAAGGATGGATGGGAAAGAAGATGAATGGAAATTAGATAAATAGATTAACAGAATGATGTCAAGTGAGAATGGGAATGTTATTGAAAAAACTAAATGGATTTTCATCAGAAGAGGACACTGCCACACATACTGTCAGAGAACATATTAGAAAAATACAATTCATTAAGCCTTTCTAGTTGGGCCAGACACAAAGCACATTAAAAGAACAACTTATAAGCCATCTTGGTTGCATCAGCCAGAGTTAATATAGCACTGTTTCTTGGAAGAAATGACATCTCTGAGCATGGCTGTTTACAAAGTAGAACTCCTACATGCTTCTCAAGATAAAGGTCTCCAGGAGGGAAACCCACCTCTGAAGCTATTAGGGATAAATCCCATGGTAGAAGGCTTCTTACTCTTACTATCCCCACACCCAAATCTTGCTAATAATGTGTGTCAATCAAACCCAGAAAAGGACAAATAGAATTCACACAAACATACATATACACACACATATACATGCACACACAGGAAAGATAGAGAGACGCTTGCAGAAATGAAACAGCCCCTTCTTCTAAAACTCTACAGTTGCACTAATTGGAATGAGCTCTACATGCATATTGGTGTGGGAATTAGATTTAAAACTAATTTGGGGTTTATGTATTGGTGTAAAGTCTTCTTATAGCAATTATTTGTGTTATCTCAATATTATAGTTTTTGGGAATGTTTTTCATCCTTTCTGTTAAATTCTCAGTGAAGAAGTAACCGTTCTCTTTTTCTTTTAAATGAATTCTGTTTCCTGAACGTTCTTTGGCGTGGATAGTTGGTAACCCCATACTGAAACCAATATCAGCCCAGCTCATCATGCCCCATAGTAAGGTCTCACTTGAAGTAAATTGTCTTGCTGTGAGGCTAATTCACAGAATGATAACAGAACCTGTGTTATATGAATCAGATAAATAAATAAATAATTTGCACAGTGATTCCATTCCACAGGAGGACAACACTGCAAAGGAAGCTCAGATCCACTATAGCCCTCTGTAGAACCCTGACCCAGCCCTCTGTGCATGAAGAAAAATCATGGTTGTACTTTCAAAATATTTTTTTCCCTTCATATTTGAATGGCAGTTGATGAACTGATGCATATGCCTCTTTACATATAAAGGATTTTCACCCTTTTAAGAGATCCTAGAACAAGAGGCTAGCTGTAACAATAAATATGTATTTTAAAAAAATAATTTGATAAAGTACTGACTCATATCTTTGAGCATTAGAATAGTTTCCCATTAATTAAATAACTATAGCGCTGTTTCCATGTATGGTAGAATTTATGAATATAAAATACAGCCTTAAAGAAATAACCACATACCGTAGTTAGCTGTAGCTGCCTAGCCCATCCAGTTCTCTCTGAGAAACCTCCATTTCTCAGAAGGGCCAAAGGCCCTTCAACTCTTTGTAGAGAAGTTTCTCAACAAGATTTGACTCACATCTTAATCACTTCACATTTGAAAGAGTAAATTCATTTTAACCATGAACAAACTGTTATCCCAGAATATTCAGCTGAGAGGTATATCTGGCCTTTAAGCAAATTACAGTGGTACCTCGGGTCACGAACTTAATTCATTCCGCGACTCTGGTCGCGACCCGAATTGGTCGCGACCCGAATCAAATTTTCCCATAAGGTTCAGTGTAAATACGGTTAATCTGTTCTGAACCATATGTATTTTTTTTAAAACCACAAAAATATGACACAAAGTACAGTACAGTACAGCATGAAGAGAGAGAACACTAACCTTGCTTGAGGTGACTTCTGGCGTGGAGGACAGGAAGGTGGGTGGGGAGGCAGTTATTGTTTGGAGGGAGAGTCCCCCTCCCTACAGGAAGCCACGACCATGTGTGTCAGCAGGGAAAATGGCCATGGATCCTGTTCATCACCCGATGCGGAGTTCGTGAACGGAAGCAAAATTTTGCGAATGGTGCTGTTCGTGACCCGAATTGGTCGTGAACAGAAGCATTCATGACCCGAGGTACCACTGTATCGTTGATTTTTAATATGTATGAGCAATTTTCTTGCTTTACTGTCCCATTGTGGTTAAGATACACAGAATGTTCCTAGGACTAGCAGGTAGCAAATGGCCTTACTTAAGCTTAAGTAAAACAAAAAACAAAAAACAAAAAACAAAAAACAAAAAACAAAAAACAACAACTAGACTTCATATTTCAAAATTATTTGTGTTGTCCTTTTTAAAGACTACTATTTGACATTAAGAATCAATTTACTTGATTTTATTGTTTTAATATCATGTTGGTGTTTTCTGTGGCACCTTGTTTATAATTATGTCTTCTATAACTATTACATAGAAGTATGTTAAACATCAAGTAATTCAAATCTCTGAACAGTTTTTGAGAGATGCCAAGTACCAGATAGGCATGAGAAAATATCATGATGTTAATTCATGATAGGGAAATACACTGAGTGGATGTGTTTCTTCCTAAATCTATCTCAAATGGTTATTTCCATTCACTTTTCATAAAACATTTGAACTTTTGGTACTATCTATAAAAACAAGACTGATGGGAAATCTACCCACAATCTACCCACCATTCATCTGTGGTTGGAAATATGTTCAGAACTGAACCTGGAATCTTTATATATAAAATATGTGCTTTCCTACTAGATCCCATTTATTAACAGTCTAATCTATACAGAACAGAACCAGATTCAGAATCAGGATCTCCCAACCTGGGGCTCAGGTGCATTGGGCTACAAGCCCCATCAGTGCCAGACAACATAACCACATGACAAGTATTTGGAGGATCATGGTAATTTTAAGTCTAACACTAGAGCCAGTTTAGTGTAGTGGTTAAGGCATCAGGCTAGAAACCAGGAGACTGTGAGTTCTAGTCCTGCCTTAAGCATGAAAAACAGCTGGGTGACTTTGGGCCAGTCACTCACTCTCAATCCAACCCACCTCACAGGATTGTTGTTGTTGTGGGGAAAATAGGAGGAGGAAGGAGTATTAAGCATTTTTGCCACCTTGAGTTATTTATAAAAATAATAAAGGCTGGATAAAAAAAAATCTAAGAAAAAAACATATCTGGAGGATATCCCATTGGACAACACTAGACTATCTGAATATGCTGTAGCTTTGAAAGCTGCATATAGGGTTCTTCCCAAGTCATGCTAGTTGTAATTGTTTATTTTTGGCATCTCTGCAGGATCTGAGCTACATCAGAAGATTTATGTCATCATAATTTCTAACATCAGATATTCAGCAATCCCAGAAACTGGGTATTATTATTATTATTATTATTATTATTATTATTATTATTATTACTACTACTACTACTACTACTACTACTACTACTACTTTCTCATAGTTTTGAAATTATGATTTAAGATTGCTGCATATTAACCTATCAATCATGAAGATCATATTGGGCATATTTAAGCAGATTAAATGTAAAGCCTCTTTATGCTTTCTCATTATTTCCTGTTCTTTTCAGGGGGATTTCAGAGGATAAATGAACACTGGAAATATGCTACATATCAATATGTGGTTCCACCCACCCATCCATAATAATTGTTTTTTTTAAAAGGAGACAAGCCTACCTTTCAAGGACAAATAAATGCTAAAATCCACAGGGCTGTAACTCATAAACAAGAGGCCATAAATTAAAGTTTTGTCAGGGATTAGTTCATAAGCACTTGTTTACCAAAAAGCTAGTCACCTTTGAAAACAAAATTTCAAAGGTCAACAACTACAAAAAATTGTTCTCAACAAAGCTTGCAGGATTGGCACAGTGAAGAATTAAAATGTGTCATGCTCCCTAGACCAAGCATAATGTCAAGACAAATGTTTGCCATAATTCCATCAAAATTAAGTACTTTACAGTACAATCTAATATTTTTCTACTTTTACTTCTACTCAGAAGTAAGTCTCATCATATTCAGTGGAATAACTTCAGGTAGGTAAATATATGATTGCAGCCTTAAAAACTCTGATTTTAGTGGGTGAATCAGCCAAGTTAGCCATGTTATATTGGAAAACTAGGATTTTTACTAAGGCCAATAGTCTTCTTCCCTGATAGATGTGAAATTAGGATCACCATTCTTAAGAAATTGTACTTTCTTCATCTATTGCAGGTATACATGACCTGTGGCCCTCCAATGTAATTCCCAGCAAGTCTGGTCAGCAGACCAATGATTAAAGATGCTGGTGATTACAGTTTAGCAATATATGCAAGATCACAGGTTGTCCACCTCTGGCCTATTATGAGAGAGGTGAGATGGATAGCTTTTAATTGGCTGCAGCTCATACAAAACTTGGCCTGGTACAGAGCAAAAATCCAGCCACCGGGCAGTCCAAAGCACTGAGTGATGTGCTAAGGCAACAAGGCAAGTGGTAAAAGTCAAGAATGGACTGATGAGACAGAGATGCTAGCCCCTAAACTAGACTTATGCTTTGGATTCTGTTACAAGATCCATTATGGGGGTTTTCCCCAACTTTGGGGAGTAGGATAGAGAAATCTGTCATTTTCACTTGAAATGAACCTAGCCTAACACCATCTTTTAAGCAATGAAATTAACCCAACTTGCCACCAAATCTAAAACATCTGCAGCAAATTAATTAAGTTTCCTTTAGTGTCCATGAACCATATATCATAACCAGCATCTAAGAGTATACATTATGAAGGAACAGTTCCAGCTACTTGAAAGGATCCCAGGACATCTCTTTATTGACTTTTCTGACCTCATTCACTCACATTGGAATCATGGCCTACACCTCTCTCTACATCTAGAAGATCTAAAAACTCTGACTACATGATCATCATATTTGGAAACCTGTCAATCAGTTAACCAATATTCAGTCTGCCTACATGGATGAGAAATCTTTCTCCCCTCTGGGATCATTTTTACACAGCTGAATTATCATGCTGTTTGATGGAAATGAGACAATTACACAGCCTGGCAATGCAACTGATATGCTGTTTATCTTCTAGACCAAGGTAGGTTCCCCTGATTGACAACAATTCAGACCCAGATGCTATGGCAGATCCACATTGATTTGATACCAAATATATCAGAAAGGATTACTGAAACAATGTGAATCTGGATGCATGCACTGTAAGATCAGGATGTTCATCTGCCCATAAACTGAGTTCATGATATACATCCATTGATGTGGCAGCCCTAATCTTACAAGAGGTTTTCCATGCTGAATTCAAAATGTGCAGCAAACAGTCCCAAAACCATTTGAAGATCCAGCATTCCTCAAACAAATGTCCAGTGATATGACTTTCTACTGAAAGTCATAACGTTCCTGCTCTCAGAGCAGAAATAGCAACAGTTATGCAATATATTTGCTTGGGAACTGATACCAGATGCACTTTGATGATGATAATGATGATGATGATGATGATGATGATGATGATGATGATGATGATGACGATGATGATGATGATGATTGTGCTTTCAAGTCAGTGTTGACTCCTGCCTGGACTAGTGCCTGCAATTTTCTTGGCAAAATTTTCAGAAGTGGTTTCCAATTGTCTTCTTCCTAGGATTGAAAGACACTGACTGTCCCAAAGTCACCCAACTGGCTTTGTGTCTAAGATGGGACTAGAAGTCACATCTCCCAGGTTCTAGCCTGGTGCCTTAACCACTATACCAAACTGGGTGTCCCTTTGGAGTTTAGGTTTATCTATTTTGACAGTTTCATTTTAGAAAAAGTTCATTGTTATCGTTATTTTTCTTTTATGTTGTGAGCTTCCAAGAATCTGTGTACAATTGTGGCAGGGCATAAATGTGATAAATAAATTAATTAATGTTCAACATTCCTTTCTTGAGGCTTTAATGGGGAAACCCGATAAAGCCATTCACTATGTTTTGAAGCTAAAACTATCATGCACAAGCCTTCATTACCACTTTCCATCTAGGTATTTTCCTTATAAAGAGAGACTGGGGAAAATATGTCAAGATTTCCAGACATTCACATTTCCAAGTTGCTAAAAAGAAAGAAAAAGTGGATTTCAGTCCATTTCAGGGGAGACTCATTTCAATTTGTACATCTACTAAATCATTCCATATCAATCCAATTTCAATACCAGATGAAACATTTAGCCAAATCTCATGTCTGTTTCTGCTATTTACTTATTGTGTCAGATTAAGGAAAATCTATTACAAATATTACAGCCATGAATTTCCCTTGGTGACTTTAGACTGATTATTGAACTTACAGTTGTGATGATAAAATGGGAAAGATCTATATATGGTACCACGAACATTTTGGAAGAAAAGCTGCTGATAAGTCAAAATGTTTTAGACAGCATAGATTGTATTTTGACATGACCCTGATTATCCTATCAAGGACTATCCAGTGCAGGATCTTGAGATCTAGTAAAGGGGAAACTTCAAAGCAACTGAGTTATGCTGTAATCAAAGATTAAAACAATTTTGGAGCCATAAAGTGTTATTTCATAGGAATAATGGGTGCTTTATATTAAGTCAAATCTATATTAAATCTTTTCTTGATTCTGATTGGCCAAGGCTCTTGGGAATATTGGACAGAAAAAATTCTATACCTATCCCCAAAATACCAGAGATTAAATATGGGAACATCTATTTGCAAAGCATGTGCCCTACAATACGTTTTGCCTCTCCATACAATTTCAGATGAAGTGATAAGAATGGAAAGAGCTATAATTAAACTGCTCTAGCTGTGAGCCTTGTGCCTTTTGAGCAGAGCAAAACAAAATATCAAAGATGTCTCTCCATGCCGTTAAATACAATTGAAATGGATCCAGGAGGTGGCAGTCACAATTAAAATAAAATAGAGGCTGATTCAAGAAGCTATATCCAAGCACATAGGGAGAAAAAAAAATGCCTACAACAGCAGTTCTCTTTCTTTACAATTCCTTTTGAGTTTGATCTGAAATCTAAGCAGTGATTCCATGCAGATTAGTTAATATAAGTTCACAGTGCTGAAGTAAGAACTTTTTTATTTTATACACCCTGCAGGGCTCCATGTAAGATGTGTTTACTCATCTACTAAGTGTTTTGAGCATCTGAAGAGTTGAAAACATCTAAAGGACAGAATACACTCAGGCACATCTAATCTTCTTCTGGACTTGCTTTTTGAAACCCCAACCCATTTTCTATTCAAGTGTATAGGTGCATTCACATTACATGTCTACTATCAAGAGACCATTCTCTCTCACACACAAAATCAAAGTGTCTCAAAGTTGCCCAGAGCCATACATATGAGAAGAGGGGCTATATAAATTTGAATAATAATAAAAAATAAAACATGAAATAATGAACTGTAAAAGGCAGCCATCAAAACAACATTTTCTTGGAGATTAGTTCCAAAAGTGTGGACATACAAATGAGAAAGAGAGAATATTGCACTTACAAGATAAGGGCAAACTTACTGCCTGTCTGTGTCATCCTGGTCACTATCCTAGTGATTATTGTATGAGGTATTGGATAGCAAATATGTCCTGCCAAATCGTTACCGAAGTCAATTCAACAAGGGCAAACTCAAAATGCTACAAATTGACCCTGTTTTTAGGGAGTGGTCATCAGTCATCTGACATATTGGATAAGGATAAGATTTATTTAGTCAGTGTGTCTAAATTTTTAATCATGTTGATTATAATTTCATACTTTCATATTCAATTTTTGCTACATAGTCATAAGATCTCAGAAGGGTTTTTGACTTCATTTTCCTTTCTTTAACTAAGAAACCCTGCAAAAAATCAGGTTTTTAACAGAGGATTGGAAAAAAATGGTCTCAAAAAATATTTCAGAGCCTTTTGGAATGTGGCAGAAAATGTTGAGGAGAAGAGAGGAAGTATAGTACATCAATTCCAAGTACTATGAAATGAATTTTAAAAAAACAAATAACCAATTTTTCGAGGCCTGGGAAAATAAATCCATTTGTAGAAAATGATAACCCAGAGGTTTTCAGTGTCCCTGTCAAGAACTCTTAGCTGAAGAGGCTATTGAGTTGTCATGGACCATTCAAGACATTTCAACTTCCTTTAATTTTATCTTCATAATTATACATCTTCGTTTCTGAATGTTAAAGATACTTGAAGAATTCTGTCTTTGAAAAGGACTTGATCTACATTTCCTAGGTTAATATACCACAGATCAGAACATTTTTTTTTTACAGTATCAGTGTATATCTGATTTTGAGAGCAAATGCATATTTAAATTTGAAAGTTTGTAAAGATTATTTTAATAAAAATATTTAATAAAAATAATTTGGAGATTGATGTAGAATGCAATTTTCCAATGCCATGCGGCACTAGAAATACTAGAAAGTTAGAGCATATCTCCAGATACTAAAGTAACTCTTCCAATTCATATAAATATACATGATTATTCAGGATCTCCAACTGTTTTAATTATAGGCTTGATCCTATCTATAGCTCTTGGCAGAAGTCCTGGCTCCTGTTGGAAAACAATATTGTTTTATACCTCAGTACTTGATATAGAGAAGTGTACTATTGTCGGCTTGACCCTGGCATCCAGGAAAGACAGTAGGACTAAACAGCTTGAATAGCCAGGTATAAATCCCAGAAAGAAGTAATGAAACTGTTCCCTCTTTATCCTTCACTGCCTATATGTTCTTTACTGATTAAGCCCTCTAAAAGTTTATCAACACAACCAGACAGACTTCAAAGATACTTATAAATTGGCCAGTACAGAACTTTGGCAGGAAACAGGATCCAATCCTGAATAATCTTGACCATCTAAATAGATATGCTAAACCCCAAATTCAGCACCCCCTGTTTGGTTTGCCTGCCTTAAACTGACTTATGATATGTGACATTTTAAATTCTCGGCTAACTTTAACTCAATCTACCTGAGATTCTATTCATTTCTTAGAAACAAGCTATTGTTCCTTTTGTTGTATCCCATCCTAAATTCAGTCCATAGCAATTGATCTTGTATCTTTTGAAGTCTGTAAGTGCCCTTGAGTTCAGACACATAGCATTTTTCTCATCATCCATGGAATTAGAAGGACAGCTGGGTATTATGAGGTTCAAACACTGCTTCACATTTGACTTACAGTCTTTTCTACCACCCTCATAGTACTAGATCCTTAGGCTTTAATTGATACATGTGTAAAAGTATCAGTCAATATCTAGTTAGTAATTGGAAAGCGGGGGGGGAGTAGTATTCAGGCAAGAATTTTAGACCCTGAAATCTTTGTGCTCCTTCTTAGAATTTACCATCTCCTACTCTTTTGTCACCCTAGAGGTTTTTTTCTAGATTTAGAAGTTTTAGAAGTTTATCTATCTCTGCATGATCCAACTTTTTTCTTTTTCTTTTTCTTTTTCATATAGATCCATTGTGTGAGTACAAAGAATGAAGTCTGAACCACAAGCCTGGTAATACATGTTTTCTGCAGCTCCTGTCTAAGTATTGTGTGAGTTTCAAAACAACACATTGAGACTTTTGAATTGTCTTCCATATGTGCCATTGATTTTCATTAAATGTAAACTCAATATATGTCATTCTGCAGAGCTATGTTTTGCAGACAGTTAAGTCCAGGTTATTAACTTGGGAGAAAAGAAGAGAGACTTGGGCACTGCATGTACTGGGCATCATCCAGCCAATAGAAAGAGAAGGGTACCATACAAATTTGAAGACTGAAGAATTTCATATTTAAATTTACCACTTATGGTCACTGAAGAACTGCAATGTAAAGCAAAATTTAAGTGTAAAAATGTTTCAATCCCTTTTGCCAAAATGCCCACATTTTCTTTTCTCATTAATTCTTTGCTGGAATCCTGAAGATTTAATTGGATTGTTTATTTTAGTTTTGCTTGATCTGATGCATTCATTAGTTTGGGTAGCTCCCGCATTTTAAAGTGTTTCTCAAGGCTCTTCAAATGTGCCTGTTTTCTTTGTTAAACATTAGTGATAGAACCCACTGTGATTCATTCCCTCAGTTCCTGAATGGAGTGATAGTAAGAGATGACAAACATATATCACCCATTGAAAAATCATGCTGGTTTTGCATCATATGTCATCAGTATGACTGTTATTAAAATAAAAGTAATCAAAACTGTATTTCAGGCTTTTATTTTAGAGGTCACCATGCTAAAATTAAGACTATGATATTGAACAGTGGTTGCTGCTGCTGCTGTTGTTTTCCCCTACATATATTAAGACAAATGTGTCAGGCTGAATAAAAGATGTTTACATTTTCATCTCTTCATCCCTGAAGATCCTTCTCCTTTTTTGCAAGTTGACATAATAGGTTCAAGTTGCCTCTTTGCCAGAGCCCATATGAGATTGGCTTAGTAAGTATTCCAATTACTGTTCTGGCTTGCAGGTTTTATGTGCTTATTCAAAGTTGGTTTAAAATTTTCACTTCATTTTTTTTCTAATTCAAAAGTACAGCTCTTTTCCTTAATCATGGCACAGTGGGGATGCAACTGTGTTGCTTCACTATGATTTAGATTTATGTAACTACATATTCAGCTCCTGCATTCCCTTGTCTTAGATATCATCTTCATGATGCCTACTTGCAAGTAAATGCTACTGAATTGAATTCTTGAACTCAATTCTGAGCAGATATACTTAATTTGGCTGCCGTTAAGTTGCTGTTTTCTATTTAATTCCTTCAGCAAGTAAAGAATTATTGTGTGGGTAATGCGTTACTTCTAAGGCTGTGAGGAACATTCAGAGGAGCATTTTGTGAAGCAAACCAAATTCAGATTATCACGGTATCAAATCCTCTTGAGAGCACTGCAATGTTTTTGAGAAGCCGAAGTGTCTTCTGTGATACTTCTCAAGATCCTTGAAGCAGCAGCACCAACCTCTTGATAGGATGCACTGCCTAGATGTGCAAAGCAGGATCTTTCAGCATTTTGCAAATGCCCCCTCTGTATGCATCCCACATGCCAATCCACTATTATGCATCACATCCACAATTATTTTTAAATTTTCATCAGTTTAGGAGTCTTGATTCTATGTTTTATCCATTTCTCTTCTATTTCCCATACCTAGCAATAATATTTTCATGTTTGCTATGTATTAAATAATCTCACCCAGAAAAGTAAATCATTAGGCCTTTTCTTCCACCCCAACTTGAATATGGAAAACCATAGCTGTTTTCAGAAACCCAAGATTTGATGAATGAGCCAAATAAATAAAAATTCAAAGTAAACACTATATTAATAGATTCATAGTGCCTGTATGGTAAAAAGCTATCCTCATTTGTATTATGTTGGCTTTTGTTCCTGCTCTTTCAGGTTTTTACCTGGACAGACTGTTAGAAAAAAGAATTCCCACAATTCTGAGGACACACGTAGAGAAGAGAAGCAATAGTGGGCCAGAATGGGATAATGTTGGCAGTTATACCTCTCCTCTGATAGCAAGCTGTTCATTCATATCTTATGTTTATATCTGTGTGTGTTGTATTCTTGAAATAAAGGAGTTTGTTTGATCATTCTTTGACTCCTCCATGGATCTATTATACAAAGTTGCACTGTAAAACATTTAAAAGTTAATGGCCTGTCACATACTAGCAAATGTGAAGAGTTTCATGTTTAAGTTAGAATTGTCCTGTCAGTTTTCTGAGTGCCTAAGGAAGAAGGGCATATTAAGTCTGTATTCTTTAAGTACTTCTGTGAAATAAACTATGTGTAATCAATTGGAATACCCCAGATAAAGTCATATCAGGCTAACATCCCAGGAGTTTTTTTTTTTGAAAATGAGTAGAGAAGCTGTATCTTGCCAGTGATTTTCAAGTTCTCGTTTCAGCCTAAGGGCAGCACTGTTTCATTTCATTCAGTTTGGAACATGCAGGATGTATGCGTGCATGGAAGAAAAAAAAAATCTCTGGTTTCACTTGCCCAATCAGAAGTGCAGCTAAGGACAAGCTGAAGAAAAACAATCAATTAAATGGCTGCTAGGGATCAGGCTTTAATGTGAATTTAGCTCATGCTGTGCTCTGAAAGAAATACACAGACCCAAAGCTGTTAGCCTACAAAGTTTGCAATTTCCCAATTACTTCAAATAAAAGATGCAAATTGCATATATAAAAATGCAAAAAGCATAAAGGGAGAAGAACAATTTTGGGGGAGGGGGGAAAGGTATATTGCATACAAATATGCCTATCTTGGGAAAAATTCCAAAGAAATGCCCCTTTATTTTACATACAATCTTAAAAACAAACAAACCAACAAACAAACCTAAGAATGAAATGGTACAAACTGTAGCTCAGAAAAGTGAAAAAGGGAGACATGAATTGCACATTTGGCTGCCTTAAACCCTGATAGGGAGGAACACTTCCAGCCTAGATATTGCTAATGAAAATCTTCCTTTTCCTCTCTTTCCATCTCCTTGGCAAGACAGAAGAAATTTGCTATGAAACTCCTGTTATCTTATTAGCTTTGCTGTAAAGTGAAAAGTCTCAAAACCAGAAACATAAATGTACACCTGATTTGCAATAGCAGCTTGATGACACATCTTCCTTGTCAATACTGGAATTAATCATTTTTTCAACAGATACGCAAGCTAGAAGTCCTTGGAGAAATCTGGTCAAATTTTCTCAAGCTGTTTTGTCTGTGAAAGTAAACAACTTTCTTTCTTTCTTTCTTTCTTTCTTTCTTTCTTTCTTTCTTTCTTTCTTTCTTTCTTTTTCTTCTTTTCAGTTTTATACCAGATGTGGTCTTTGCACTGCTAACTATAAATTCCAGTCACAGAACTGGTTAAAAAGTTACATCATTGCAAAAGGTGAATTTGCTATTTTTGTACCATTACTATATTATTGTTATTATAATTAGTATTCACATTTCGTGGAAGAAGAGAAGAAAATCTAAGTGACATAACAGTGGGGATGGAAATGTAAGAGGCCTATTATACCTTGCAGACTTGTTCTGAATCTAAAGTGAGAAAAGCCCAGATGCACTGTCCTAAAGTCTTTTGAAAAAGGGTATGATATTAATGAAATATCTTACCCTTTTGAAATGCACTGGAATTTTCTATAGTGGAATTTTCTGTTTATAGCCCAGATCACATCAAGATTTTTCCACATGGTCTAGTACAGTACATTGGAAGGAATAAATAAAAAGTTGGTAGGAATACAACTTAGTGGCTCCAGAAAATCCCACAAGACATCCCAAAGCTCTCTTGATCACCCTGGAACACTTCTTTGAACCACTCACCCAATTAAGAGAGGCGTTCCTTTTGTGCTCTGGGGATCTCAAAAGTGCTCCCCAGTTGAGAAGTATTCAGACAGACAGAAATATTTCCACAATTTGCCTTCTCCCCACTGCTGCCAACATATGAGAGAGGCCAGTGATGCTGAAAGCTCCCACACCACAAGAATCATGGGGTTCTTTTGTGCTTTTCCATCTGCTCTCCAATGAAGCACCAGTTCAGATAGGCTGGTAGGAAAAGATGCATCTTTTCACAGTGTAGGCCTCTTCCCAGCAGAAGGCCAATGGCATAAAAGAGCCACAACATCTTATTTGGGTGGTGCTAAGGGAGAATGCTAAAAGAAGCTTCCCACAGGGCTGGCCCAAAGTGGTTTGAGCACATCCAAATTAATTGAGTCCAATCTTCACTCCACGTGAAATCTATCATCTGACTTCCATTGCTGTCACTCACAAAGAACTTCCTGGAGATGAATTATACCTATCCAGGACAAGAAAGAGATTCCATTAAAAAAAAAAAAAAGACATAAGACAGAGACGTTGAAGGAAAATCACATAGAAATGTGGGGAAGATGCAAGCCCTTCCTTCCTACTTATGTTTGTAGAAGAGTATGGCTGGGGAAGATTAGGAAAGAGCAACCATTTTTTCCCTTATGTTTGCTCATTTGGAAGCAGACAAAGTGGGAGATACAAATTCTTGCCCCTTCTGTAAGATGCACAAATGTTCTAAAAGCAACACAAAACTCTGTCCCTTTCCAACTGTCTCAGCCAGCCAGCTAAGAAGTAAAAGGAGTGTGTGTGTCTGGTGGGGTGAAGGCTACAGTTTTTGGCAGAGAAGGATGGCATGAGGCAGCAAGGAAAAGCCAGAGCATTTGGGGACTGAGAAGAAGACAACAAGAGGTAGCTACAAGCAGCCTGGTTAAAGGACAGTCTTGCAATAGTGAAGCAAAACAGAGAAAAGCAATGGCTAGGCCGAGTTGCAGCTTGCCACCAAGTGAATCTTCCAGGAGATACAGCCATAAAAGACCAAGTAAAATCTTGGTAGAAGAGGCAGTGGTGGTGGTGGGCGGGGGGGGGGTATAAGGAGTGAAAGTGAAAGCTGATAGAACACCTGAAGGAAACTCAGCAGTATTAAAGAGACATTCATCCATTTGGCAAAGACTCTGTAAAAGTTTGAGTCATGGGCAGTCTACTACATTCCCAAACTGTAAGCTAGAAAGGAAAGAACGGTAAGCAACTCAGGACACAAAACTAAAGAAAATGTACTGAATATTTTATGAAATACTCTATATTTATAAAAACACTTCTATTTTTGAAATTGCTTAGTGTTAAAAACACATGTAAACCACAACACTGTTTGCTTAATTTTTGGTGCTTGTATTTTCCAAAAACAAACCTGTGACAAGAGTACACAATACCACCTTTCTCCTAAAAGGGAAAACAAGGGCACAATTTCACTTCACAAGGCATCTGATTTGGTGAGATTCTACATCATATTTCATGCAGTGGTAAAGGCAGCCTAGAGTTTGACTTGTATTCATTCTAAAATAATTGTGAGAGTAAGGGGCAAATTACATAACGTACAGAATACCAATTGTGCACTGGGCAGGAGGCAATTAACACATTTCCAACTGTTTTATTAGCTTGAACATGAATCAGTTTATAGACAGCACTAGAACGGAGAGGCTATAAATTAGACAGAGAAAGATCTGCAGAGAAATAATCTCTTACCTGAAACTCATAGCTGATAACAATGTAACTGTACTTATCAGCTATGAGACATAGCCATTGTGTCACAGACACCGACACAGCCACTAAGAGAAGATCCGTTGCAAGCTAATAGTCTAGAGCTGATAATGTCCACAGTATCCAGTCCAGGGAGCCATGGATTAACCATTAAGCATACTAAGCACCTGTTTAGAGCACCAAGGAAAGGGGGGGGCACCACAAAGTTTTTTCCCCCTTAGCTATCAAGCCCTTTACTCTTTCTTTGCCACATCTGACTTTAGTTTTCAGCACTTATTGAGTTTTAATGTCAGTTAAATAATGGAAGGGCCCAGAGGCACCATCAGTTGGCCTAAGTCCAGGGGCCATAAACTTAAGATCTGTTTGCAGAAGAAGGGATCAGTGAAAACCAGGAGAGAGAGATCAGAAGAAAGCTGGTGTGGTAATAAAGAATAATTTCCAACAAGGGCAAGGGAGGCTGGAGCACATTCTTATGTAGTCATAATTTCTGGCTTTGCCTAATTAGAAAAAAATAAATGCCTGGCACTCGCTTAGGGCCAGGGTCAGGCTCTGATCCTTGAGGCCTGAAGCAGCAGCCACCTGTGCTGAGTCTGACTCATCACTCAAAGGTGGCTGGCAGTCTGTTGCTCCCTGAACTGCAGGATGAGTCTCCTAGGTTTCTCCTTCAGCCTCATAATCAGAGGAATCCATTGATTCTATTTTCTTTAACTCCATTGTAAGCAACAGCGGCTGAAACTAGATAAGGAGCTCTGTGCATAAGGGGGGAACCTAATTTCTCCTACCCCTCATGTGACTAACATACATAGAGATACAATCACATATGAATGTTGTTGTTGTTTTTAAATAAACCCATCAATTCAATTTAAAAATTCCTGGACTGGTCCAAGAGGATTGAGGCAATAAAACAAGAATCACAGGGGAAAAAGTCACGTGAGTTACATGTTTTGGGTATTTTAGACCACAGACCTTTCAGCAAAGGCAACTTCGGTGTAAACTTCGGTGTTGCTTCTTCCTTCCTTCTGTGGTGGGATTGATCTACAAGGTCAGCATTCATGGAACTGCGATATACCCATATGGTTAAACAACTTTTCTTGCCAATAACAGAATGATTCTTCCTTTTTATTTCACCTTTAATTGTTGTTGTTCAGTTGTTAAGTCGTGTCCAACTCTTCGTGACCCCATGAACCATATTGCGCCAGGCCTTCCTGTCCTTCACTGCCTCCTGAGTTTGCTCAGTTTCATGCTCATTGCTTCAGTGATGCTATCTAACCATCTCATTCTCTGCCGTCCTCTTCTCCTTTTGCCTTCAATCTTTCCCAGCATCAGGGTCTTTTCCAAAGAGTCCTCTCTTCGCATTAGGTGACCGAAGTATCTGAGCTTGAGCTTCATTATCAATCCTTCCAATGAGCAGTCAGGGTTGATTTCCCTTAAGATTGACTGGTTTGACCTCCTAGCACTCCAGGGGACTCTTAAGAGTCTTCTCCAGCACCACAGTTCAAAGGCAACAGTTCTTTGGTGCTCAGTCTTCTTTATGGTCCAGCTCTCACAGCCATACATTACTACTGGATCACCTTTAATATCACCTTTAATATCAAGACCTAAAATGAACTATCCCTGGCAATAGTTTAAATCTGTATTTTATAAAATGTATGGATTGATGGGGGTGGGGAGGAGAGAAAGAGAGAGAGGTTCCTACTTTGTGCATTTTTCCCCATTTGAGTTGCTTTGATGTTCATTTTACTGATGCTATAGTAGCCAATCAATGTGTTGTCTCCATGTAAATGGATATAAAGTGTATCCACCTCCGAATTCTCACGTAAGGCTTTATGGGCTTGGATTTATTGTGAAAACTGTAGTCCAAGTATTGATGTTCCCATCAGTTTGGAGCTCAGCCTATTATTAATAGCTTGTTTCCTTCCTTTCAAATGGAAGCAATCAAGTTCTAAGCTAATTAAGTATGGGAAACTCATGCATTATATTTTCAAGCAAAGAGAACTTCGGTTCAGAAGTAAATTACACTTTACTTTTTAAAAGAACTACATAGCAGCAATTTCGTATGACATTAGACACTTTTTTTTTTGGTGCAAATAAAATATTCTGGTGCTTTGTTTTTTTCAGTCACCATAATGCCTTTGCAGACAATATTTCTTCCAAGGAACTTTCTGGAAACAAGCAAACTCTGTATGTATATTTGTGAAGATAGCCATGTATATGCTTCAAGGAAAATTAGTCGGTGGCTGCGTATCAGAAATGAGATGTTTTATTTAGAAAGTCTAAAAATATGTACATTTAATATGTTTCTCTGTTTTTGTGTGTTGTATATCTGTGTATGTGTGTGTGTGTATGCACCCCTTCTAGTGAGTCTTGTCTCCTAGTGACTACATGGACAATTCCATGAAGTTTTGTTGGCAATAGTTTCGGAAGTGGCTTGTCACTGCCTTCTTCCTGGGGCTAAGAGGGGGTGACTGGCCCATATCACCCAACTGGTTCCCTGACTAATCTCTTTGATTGCTTTGATCATGTCAAGCTGTGGAATGTCCTTAGGAAAATGGGAATCCCAGAATATCTAATTTTCCTTATGAAAAACGTATGCACAGGACAGGGAGCCACACACACAGCATCTCTACTTGCTGATCAGAGTGTAGGATAGGTAAAAAGCCATATCCTTTTCAGAGAACTATACAACTATATAGGTTGCCTCAATAGTAGCACTCTAATTTTCACCATACCCTACACAAAGTAATTTCAGTGTTCAGTCATCCAAATAACTATAAATTACTATGATCTGTTATTTTAGATCTGCATTATCTTTACTAAGTTTACATTAGAGTTTAAGATTCCCCATTAGCACATGAATACTTAAATCATTAACCCTTTCACTTCAAAAGAATCTGTGGTAAGTATGGGTAATTCTGCTAAGACACACTATTATTATCATAATCACCAAAGCCGAAAGATTCCTTTAGCATTGGTACATCAAAACACTATTTGAGTTCAGTAACATGTCTGAAAGCATGTTATAATAGATGCTCACTTTCACTAATGGTAGAGCATACCCTTGGAATGGCATAGTCCAGACTGGCATACATTGATTTAAGCACACGAATCTAACAAGCAAGCCAAGAGCTCAGTGCTTCTGACCATCTGGACTCCAATGAATCCAATTGTTGAAGAGATCCCTATATAGTCACCCATGGAAGTGGGCAGATCCATTTCTGACCTCAAACTCTGGTAGGAATCATACACAGACCCAGCTTGAATCAACTTGCAGTGAGAGCCATGCATGTTTCCATTTAAATTCATAAATGGAGAGCCTATATACAATTCCAACTAGAGCAAAACCTTGCCACCAGCCTTGTGTATTCCCAGAAGTGACAGCATAAGGCTCAATGTGAGATATAAATTAGCTTTTAATTACCAAAAGTTGAATGAAAGAAGAGAGAAGCACTGCATGTGAATTACTGTGAGACCTCGCATGGGCTAAAGGTGATGCACTATTCAATTGATTGGCATCCCTGTATGAATTAGTTCTGAGCTCCATCTGTTGTTGGATGATGCAAAAGGTATATTTAGCTGACTACTTTTTTGCAACTCCAAACCCTTTAATGATTCCTTAACCTCACTGTTCTGTCATTCAGATAAGGATAAGCTTGAATGATACCTTGAGTGTATGCAGCTCACATTTTAATTCTACTTTATCTGAGAGAAAAGCATGGCACTTAAAAAGCATATAGACATGAGGACATTCTGATATTAGGTGGTTGCTTTTGTCAATTATGCATGAAACATTGGATTGTCCTGTTATAGGATATATTTAGACTACGATTGAAATTGCCAAAATGGTGATTTAAACCTGAAATGATTTTGTAGAATGCTGGGTCAAATGAATTAAATATTGTGATACCTGTTTTTTTCACAAAATATCCTGGAGTTCTATAACTGGATATGATGAGTCTGCTGATGATACTTAGCCCCATGGTGGTTGCCACAGTTTAAATGTTTTGCAGATGGCAACAAACCAGCCTATGCAAACAAATCAATTGGTAGGACAACCAATTTTATTAACAAATGCACTATTGACAAAATAAGGCGTATTGTTTATATGGTTTCATATTAGTTTTTATAATAATTTTATTAAACATTACAATTAAAAAGATAAAAACTAATAAAACTAACAAAAAGAAAAGAAAAAATAGAAAGTGCAGAAAAGAAAAATAAGAAAATCGAAAAGAAAGAAGAAAGAAGAATATAATAAAGAAAAAGAAAAGAAATATATATTATTTCTTATATATAATATATACAGTAAATGTATATATTGTTCTAATATATGTATTAGACATATACATCTATATAAAACATATATATTGTCTAATATATAAATGTATATATTGTTCCATATTTTAGAAGAGTACAAAGACGGTCTTGAAGAAAATATGTGGCAACACGAGCTAAGTGTGGGAAAACAGGAAAGTGTGAGAAGGAAACTCAGGATTGCCCTGCCTTGATTCTCATTGTTATAGGAGGGAAGGAAGGGGAAACACTGCCAGGCTTTCAAGATTATGTTATTATAGTCTATAATAATAAAGTGGAGCTCTTGCATTTCTTGTGGTATCTGACTTGGCGCATCTCGAAGGGCTAACAAGTATTGAATGAGTTATTATTTATAGTGAATTTACATTACAAAAATCTTTCTGATTTCTTAAGATACACTTCTGATATTTCAAGGAGTCTACTTTTCATAATTATTGCGTTTCTTTCATTGTTTACCTTGTTCTTACTTTTATTTTCTCCCAATATTATCAAGGTGCTTATTTTGATTACTTCTCCTACACACCCCACCTTGCACATTAAAGTTCTCTCCACTTTTAGTTCACTAAACAGACTTTTAGAGAGCCAGTTTGGTCTAGTGGTTAAGGCATCAGGCTAGAAACATTGAGACTGTGAATTCTAGGCCTGCCTTAGGCACAAGCCAGTTGGGTGACTTTGGGCCAGTCCCTTTCTCTCTGCCTTAGGCAGTGGCAAACCCTTCTGAAAATCTTGCCAAGAAAACTGCAGAGACTAGTCCAAGCAGTCACCAGGAGTCAACATTGATTTTAAGGTGCACACATGCACACATGCAAAAAGACTTTTAGGCTGTTTGCTCTCTGCCTTCATCAGCTATTTCATTCAGTTAACTTTGCAGAAACAGAGACTTGCCAGTTCTCTCTTCTGTGGTCATTGGCCTGGTTTTTCCTCCTCTCTTTTGTCTCTGGGATCTTCAGCCATTGGACTGAAAAACAGCTGCAGGACCCTTTTGGGAAGTCTTCCAATCTTCTTCAGGCTTTGAATCCTCTTTCTTCTGCCACACAGACATACTATACTACCTTCTCCTCTAATTAACAGCACTTTTACACTTTGCAACAAACTTCAGCTTTCACTTCTCCTACAGGCAGCAACTGAAAAAACTCCTAGGAGTACCATGCTTCTCTTTAAACGTTCTAATTTTCACCATTCATTTTCTAGAAGGGTAAGGTATCAGCATGCAATTCATGCAGCTTAGGGTCTGTTTGACGGGGCAAGCTCCCGTGACTGATTACCTTGAGGCATTGTGTCACACTGACAGTTGACCTTGCTCAGTGGCTTCATCTGGAATATTAGTCAGTCAGTCAGTCAGTCAGTCAGTCAGTCAGTCAGTCAGTCAGTCAGTCAATCACCAGCATAAAATAATAACAAGAAAGAAACAAAAACAGTAAAGTAATGGGGCAAGCAATAAAAGAACACATACAAAGTGGAGAATACCAGACCCATGTAAGCTCTCAAACAACATTTGGATATAGTACAATAAAACAGACCATTATTTAGACTAAGACTAAAACTCAGTGCTAAAACTAATATTTTGAGCCTGTCAGTGAAAAAGGGGAGAATTATTACTGTGTTATTGGGCTGAGAAATTGACTACAATAGTTTTAATCGAGGAAGAAAATTCAACTTAAAACACTGTTGATGGCAGCAATAGTGATAACAAATAAAAGAAAGGAGAATTTTCCATGTGTTTGCCCATATCCCAGCCCACTGACTATCTCTGTCAGAAAATTTAGCTACATTATACGTAATGAACAGTTTCCTGTCAGACAAGAAAAAATCCACAAGCGGACTTTTGTTTTGACCTACATAACATGGGAGCAGGGGGGACATGATAGTCTGATGCATGTCCTGATAATATAGGTAGTAGAATAGCACATATGTGGTATTTCAATGGCTACTGTACATCAAAGTTCTTTGATGCTATGGGATTTTAGCAAATCTTCCATTAAGTACAGAAGAAGGAAGCACATTGAGCCTAGCTCTGAAAAAAGCTTTTTTGGGCAGGAGAAATTAGGATCATTAGATCTGCCTGATTCCCAGCTAGGGTGCGTTATGTGGGTACTAATATGTGCTGGAATGCTACTGAACTCATTCTGATATTCCACGTTTAGAACCTTCTCTCTAATTTTATTTTTAGCTTGGGTGTAATCCAAAAGGCAGAGTTGTTCAAATGATACCCCATAGTGGGTGAGTTTCCCCACTATTGCTTGTTGTCAAGAAAATTGGAAGTGATCTGCAAAGACTAAGAGAATCAGTGCTAATAGAAAAAATAATGGCATTTAAGCCAGTAGGAGAAAATTAGAAGCCCAGCCCTCACTTTGACTTTTGGTTGCTCTGCTTCCACTCTGAGGGACACATTAGCTACAACATCTGGATGCTTGGAATCGTATTCACAAGAACTTAGTTTGTATAATCTCTAGGGGCCTGTAATGTGGAAATGGCCCCAACTGAGCACCATAAAGTATCTGAGACAGGGCTTTGCAATAAAAAGTTTCAGAGCTGCTTGTATGCAGTCCCTACTCTTTATCTGTGTGAATTTCATGATGGCTACTGTACTTTTTTGGGCTTGTGAAATGACATAATTAATATGGGCCTTCCAAGCACCAGTATTCTAGAGCACTTCCCCCAAATATCTGAAGCTTTTCACCTGTTTGATGGTCCATTTAATTATTATTTTTCCCCCCTAGCGAAAACTGCCACTTTGGTTTTCTGATCATTGATTATCAAGAAGTGCTCTTGGCAGTAATCAGCAAAAGCCTTTCTACCTCATCTAAGGCTTGCCGGTGTTAATGAAAGAATAGCCACGTCACCCACATATAAAAGAACCAGGATGTCCACCCCTGCAAGTTTTGGGGGATAGAGACTTGAATTGGTTAAATTACCAGCTAGGGAGTTTAGATAAAGACTGAATAGAATAGGGGCTAAAATACTGCCCTGTCTAACTCCTTTTAGCACTGGAATTGAAGTGGAAGAAATACTTTGGGAATTACACCTGATTCTAACAGTGGTGTTATAATAAAGTTGTTGAATTAAGAAAAGGAGAAACCTGTCCATCTGGAATATTAAATAGTGGTGAGGAAAGGCCTAAGTCCGGTGACACCTCACAGTGAAGCACCTCACCACTTCCCCATGACTGGTACTGACTACTTAGAAAGGAGAAGAACCATTGTAACACACACTTCCCACATTCAACCCTTGCATCTGTTCCAGGAGAATACCATGATTGATGATGTCAGTGGCAGCTGAGAGGTTCAGCAGGACCAGGTGTGTCACCCTATCCCAATTCTACCCCATGAGAGAGATCCATGAGTCATCCATGAGAGAGAGCAATGTGGTTTCAGTCCCCTACCTCAGCCTGAATTCACACTGGAAAAGGTCCAGATAATCTGCTTCATCCAGGAAGTCTCTGTAACAGTATCCATACCTCATTCACAACAACCTTCTTATGTCAGTGAACTTTCCCTTTGCTGAAATTTTAATTTTCTCATTAGGAATTAGGAAGATTTGAGGGGGTGTGTGGATGCATCCAAGCTGGTTGTTATCTAATTTGAACAACACCTCTGCCTAGGACAATATCTAATTGGATATTCATGATCTCCCAACATCCTCTGACAACAGTCTATGTTTTTTGTGTGTGTGTGTGTATAAGAGAGAGAGAGACTGTCTTGGAGAGACTGCAGACAGACCTGTTCTCTGACATTGAAACTTTGTGACTAAAGGACAGAAAACAAGCTGTATTTTGTAGGTGAGCTGGGAGTGGGCAAGAATTCACACAGTCCAAAGAATCACCAAATCCTGCAGACCCCTAAAATAAGAAATAATTCTTTTCTTCATCTAGCTAGAATTGCATACATTGCCTTTTGAGTGGCTTGGGGTGAAGGAATGTAAGGCTTTCACATTTATCTTTGAAAATGTATCCCAAGTTTTATTTTTCACATTAATTCCCCCCACCTCAGAAAGAGAAAGGTTCTGATTCCATTTATTTATATCTTCATGTCAGGATATATTTAATACTGAAATGCCTTGAGAGATCATCTGAAACATGGATTAGACTATTTTTCAAATATATATATATATTCCCTTGTGTGATTTCCAAAAGCAGCATGTTTTTCTTCAATTAACCTTTCACATGCTAGCTTCCAGTGATGATCAGGAGAAACATTTTCCTTGTAAAATGCATACATACATACATACATACATATACATATGCATATGCATGTATGTGTGTGTGTGTATACACACGCACGCACACACATGCCAACACAAGTACAAAAATAAAGCACCAGGAGTCTGATGAATGCATCATAATGAAAATGATAAATACTTCTGTGATCATTTCCATTCTTCATGGGCCTCCATAACTTCACACAATGTAATGCTCTGTAGGACTAGAAGTGCTTGAGTACTGTAGAAAATGCTGCTATTAGGGCACAATGTTTTTTTCTCTAAGATGGTTACTATTTCCTGTGGGTTTGCTCTTGCCTGCTTTCTATGCTTCTTTATTCTTATATATGTGGAGAAAATCACATACGTGATGCCCTCCATATTTTTTGGACTGTAACTCTTACAATCCTCAGCCACCATAGCCATTGGCCACATGGCTGGGAAGGTCAAATGTGTCTTTAGCAGATCTGAAGGGTCCCAGGTTGTTCATGTTGAACTAAAGGCATTTGTCCCATTCATTTCTATTCATTTTAATTCTCTGATATCAAAGCCATGCACAGCTATTGAAATATGGCTATATAGCCCAATAGGTAATGTTTCTGGTTGTTGTAGAGCCCCAAACCCTTGTTGTGACCCTCAGGGCCCTCCCCAAAATTGCTACCAAATGCTAAATTGTTATGCCAGAGAAGGGGGAAGAGGATGCAACTTCTTCATTCAATAAACAACTGATTGACCACAAGTCTCCCATGGCAGTCCTGATAGGCAACCCTCTTGCCTTGTTGCTATTAGCATGGACAAAGGGCAAAGCTGGCTGCATCAGATTTATTGAGAAGACTCTTAAAGACCATTTTCTGGGCACTGATAATAACTACACCATTACAGCAAACATCTACCCAGCATCAAGTGGGGATAAGCTAGGCAGAGGGAAAAGCAGCTGTGGACCCTAAATTGCCAAATATGACACATGTATATTTTCTAATATAGTCCTAATTATTATAGGCTTAATCCAGAATGCAGCTGAAATTAATTGATTTCAATGAGGTTTACCCTGCCCAGCCCCACACGCAATTCAATGGATTCCTGGTTGAATTGGATTACGTGTTTGTTCTTTAAATGCAGAGAGCCATATTTAAGAAATGAGATTTGATAGCATTCACCTTAGTCATCCTTTTTTTTTTTTTTTAAATGCTGGACTTCAGGCAAAAATCTGAGTGTGTCAGATTTTGGGTGTGTAAGTGTGCCTATAGGTGCATAGGGTGAGCTAGAGAAGTACAACATTTTGATGTATAGGAACTTTATTATCTAACGTAAAGCTGCAAAATGGGTACGATCATATAATATGGCAGGATGGGGCTGAAATTTTCCATTTCTCTTCTTTTTCATTCTAGTTTGCATGTTTCCTACCTCAAAATGATAAAACGAATCTACTTTTGCACTGTTAAATTTTGAAGCAGGTTTACAAAAGCCTTTGGGTGGCAATGGCTGGCTAATTTTGCCCGGCTCTGGCAGATAATTGGGATCAGACCTAGCTGGAGTTTGGATGAGAAACTACCAAGAAATAAAGGTTAGACTAGGAAGTCAAAAACCTCCTGAAAGAAGACATGCAGAACATTTCCTAATTGTTGCCAGGAAAACTGCATGGATGTGTCTGTGTAGTTGCATAAATCAAGTTTCTCTCATGGATATCTTTATCATCAAGAGCTTGGGTTCTACTTGAACTGCAGACTGCCTGTGCCTGACCCCAGTCTAAACACTATGGATTCACAAGTTCCCAAAAAAAGTAAGCAGATTTCAGAAAAAAAGATTATAAATAACACTACTGACTTCCAGGTGGACATTAGTTGTAGCACTTGGAGGTGGTGGGGGGGAGTTTAATACAGTAACTCTTTGAAGTCTGATAATTCTAAAATAAATGTAAAAAAAAAATGTTTGTTACTGTGCTGAGAACATGGGTTAGATCATGACTCATTGGTTTAATTTCTTAATCTTCCATGGATTAGCATATCATTGGGAATGAGGTGCATGATATAAAAACTGTACAACTCTCCAGTTCTGTGAACTTATGTTCGAGGTTTTCTTCTCTAATGAAATATAAATGAGAGACCTTTAAATTACCAGCAAAAAAAAAAAAGTATGAATTTGTAAGAGTCACACAGTTCCATTTTTGGAATCCAGGTAATGGGAGTTTATTGGAAAATCATGACCACAGCAAAAGGATGAGCTATAGATAGGACACTAGCCTTGTTAAGAATCAATACCATTTGTCACATACTTTTGAAGTTAATATGATTGGTACAAAGCCAAGGAGCATTAAAATGGCACTAAGTAAAACACACACAGAGACAGACAGGTATTCCGTTTCATTTAATATGTGCTTCTCATATCTGAAATTAAAGATTTGGGTTGAATACATAACAGCAATTAATTCTGGAATCATTTACAGTTGATTTAAAAAACAACAAGTCAAATCTTTGTTATATATAAACCAGTTTTGGAGCTATTGGTATAGTGAACAATAATTCCATCTAATTGGAGTGGCATTTTCTGAGATACCTTATGGATAATGTTTGTTATAAGAACATGATAGAGTTCCATCTTGGTAAAACATCAAAGGGTATTGGTTCTTGTGAAAATCAGATATAGTTCAGTGCATATGTACTCATTTTTATTCTATTCCATCTTTTTTCAGCAACACAGATTTCTTAATTTTTGTTTTAAAAAGAGAAACAATTCATAGCTATTGTCATATGGACTTTGTGATTTCTAAAATGTATACAGTATTACATGAAATTTACATAATATTATCTAAAATATTGTAATTTATACTTCACATAATTATTCTTTGTTTTCTGTCCTACCTTCTCTAATATGTTTTATTGAAATGCAACTAGACTAAATACAGCACATATTGTTACGAACCCAGTTCTTCGCCAAATATACAATGCACTGCTGTCACAAACATCATACTTTGATTCACTTTTTCAATAGAGATGGTGGGAATGGATTCCATTTGCTTCTGATTTCTGCCCAAATGCAATTATTGGAAGGATCAGATTATATTGTGTTAAAAATACAGTCCAAGGCAGATTTTTATATATCCTTCGATAAGGACAAATATCTCTAACGGTCCCAATTTTAGAATAGTATTTCTGAATCCCTGTTGTTGTTGTTTTTAAGATGGGCAGGAATACGAATGAAAATTATTTGCTTTGCATTTTAATTTAAGGTTCTTTGTTTTACTTCAGCTTGTTTGTTTTGCTAATTTCAAGCTTAACATACCAATTGGAAAGCAATTATTCTCCTATTTTCATATTTCTCTAGAGAATCACTCCTATGATTGGAAAAATTGAAAAAGTGTCAGGGCATTAATCCATCCAAAGGAATGTAGTGGCCGTGATATGCAAAAAGGACACTGTTGGTTTTTGTGCTCATCTATAATCTAATAAGCAATGGCCTCATATCTATTAGTTAATCGAAATCCAGTAAACATCAATGTTATATAAGTGTATGCATCTACTATGAAGGCAATGAAAAAAGATATTGAAGGTTTCTAAGATAAATGACAGAAGATGCTAAATGCAACATCAAAAAAGAATGGACTCATGAGTGATTGGAATGCACAAGCTGGAAAAATGGACATTTACTGTCAAAACCTGCCTCATGCAACATAATTACAGACCCTATACCTGGACATTATCAGATGTGCACCATCAGAATCAATTGGGAAATGCAAGATGAAGATGTGTGATATGCTAAAGTGGAAGTGAATCTTGCTGGATGGGTAGAGTCAAGTCAGAGAAAAGGGACTCGCTGATAAATCCTCTTACCCAAAGTCAGATGCAGACAGCACTGTCTGCAGGATCGAAGGCTTGAGCCAGAATTATGAAACCAGAATCACAAAAAAGGGCAAAGTTTGTGTCACAACAGCCTCCCTCTGGAATGAAGTTTTGCCCAAGATTCAAACAGCCCCCATCCTACTGGTGTTTCAAAAGGCCCTAAAGATCTGACTCTTCACCTAGGCCTTTGGCGAGGGTGATTCAAGTCCCCTTTAGATTGTGGTTTGTTGTTGTTATTGTTTTGTAATTGTTGTCTTCTTCTTCTTCTTCTTCTTCTTCTTCTTCTTCTTCTTCTTCTTCTTCTTCTTCTTCTTCTTCTTCTTCTTCTTCTTCTTCTTCTTCTTCTTCTTCTTCTTGCCATTTCCTTGTTTTTAAATGTTTTTACAATTTGTAAACCACCAGTTTACAACCAGTTTACAAACACCAGTTGCTGGAAGTTGGGTGGCATATAAATTTAAATCATCATCATCATCATCATCATCATCATCATCATCATCATCATCATCTGGATGGGTTTGGATGGGAAGAAACTATCTCCAACTCAATCTTACCAAGACTGAAGTGTTTGGGCTACCCAGATCTGGGTCTATTCCATCTCTGACCTTGGATAGGGTAGCACTTCCCCCATCAAGATTGGTACACAATCTGGTGGTCTTCCTGGACTCACAGCTTCTGCCTGAACAGCAGGTGTCAGCTCCCTCTGTTGCACCAGTTGCACCTTTTCCTACATTCAGGGGGCCTTCATCCAGTCATTTAAGCCTTAGTCACCTCGTGGCTTGACTATTGCATTGTGCTTTACATGGGGCTGCCCTTGAAGATGACCTGGAAGCTTCAGCTGGTCCAGACCATGTAACACCTCTGCTTTGCAAGCTGCACTTGTTGCTTCCAGGTGCAATTCAAGGTGCTGATTGTTACCTATAAAGCCTTACATGGCATTGGGCCTGGTTACTTGAAGGTCTCCCTGTCTCCCATAGTATCTGCCTGTCTGATTCTATCCTGCAGGGTTGGTGTGCTCTGGGTTCTTTTGATTAAACAATCTCATCTTTCAGGACCTCAGAAGTGTTCCTTCTCTGTAGCAATGCCTGGTGCTCAAGGATAAAACAATGTCCCTCACTCACAAAATAAACATATCAGCATCAGCAGACCTTATCTAACCTCCTGACCCAAAATGTGGGGAAACAGCCAGGACTTCAGCGCCTTATGAAATGCTAACAGGGTTGGGGCCAGGTGCTGCCACTGAAAAGGTACAACTCCAGGGTCCAATAAAATGACATTGTTTGATAGAAGGAGCCTGGAACATGCCTTCTTTGCTAGATCTGGTGGGGTGAGCAGAGACAATGGGAGAGAACCAGTCCCACAAATAGACCTATGCCATGGAGGGCTTTACAGGTGATAACAGCACCTTGTCTCATACCCAGAAGCCTACTGCAAGCCAGTGCAGCTCATGGAGCAGTGGTGCTACATGGGCATAATGAGAGATGGCAAAAGCTGCCAGAACATCTGCATTCTGGACCAGCTACAGTTTCCAAGTGTTCTTCAAGGGTAGCTCCATGTAGAGCATGTTACAGTAATTCAAAGGGGAGGTAACTAAGACATGAGTCACTGTGAACAAGACCTCCTGATCCAGAAATGGGCACAATTGGTCCACAAGATGAATCTGTGTAAAGTCTCCCCTGGCCACACCTGCCACTGCTCTTCAAGCAGAAACCAAGAGTCCAGGATGACCCTCTAATTGTATATGAACTCTGACTGGGGAAGTGTACCCCCAAGCAAGTTAAATATGAAAAATCTCCAGAATAGGGGCCTTGAAACCCACAGCCACTCAGTCTTGCCAGGATTTATTTATTTATTATTTGAGCAAAAGTCTGTTCTCCCCTATCCAAATCCTTAAAACCTCCAGGCACTGGAAAAGGACCTTGACAGAACTGGTTGATCAGCCTGGGGTAGAGATGTATGACTGGATATCATCAGCATATCCAGAAATACTTTTTCACACAGCACATAACTGTGGAATTTGCCACCAACAATTATAGTATGGCAGCTAATTTGGATGGTTTTAAAAGAAGATTGGACAGGTTTATAGAAGAGCAAGCTACTAATATTGATGGCAGTTTACTGCCTCCAGAAACATAGATGGCATGCTTTATAGATGACCAACAGTAGAAGGAGGATTTTGTAGTTTAGTAGATGCTTGTCAGTTTCCCAGACACATCCAGCTGGACACTGTGTGACACAGAATGTTGGACAAGATAAATGTACAAATTGATCCAGCAATCTTCTTATGTCTTATGAAAATATAAGATTTACCATCTTGATTACAGCAAGTACTTTGACTAAGTAGATCATGTGAAAAATTCACATACTTTGGGTATATCAGGAAGTGATGGTGTGTGTGTGTGTGTGTGTGTGTGTGTGTGTTTGAATATACTGTCTATTCACAGAAGGGAAGACAACAGATATGGTAGATGGATGGGACCAAAGAGATTACTGAAAAGTTCTTGGAAGAGCTACAAGTAATCACTGAGAATAAGTTAGGATGACAAGCATTGGTCCATACAGTCACCAATAGTTGACCCCAAGTGGAGGGCACCTCTTTGATCTAAAAATGCAAATGCAAATGTATATATACAGGAAATTTAGTAAATAATGAACACAGAAAGGAAAATAGCATGTAGTAGAAAGCAGAACAGGAGAAGGAGAAGGAGAAGGAGAAGGAGAAGGAGAAGGAGAAGGAGAAGGAGAAGGAGAAGGAGAAGGAGAAGGAGAAGGAGAAGGAGAAGGAGAAGGAGAAGGAGAAGGAGTTGTTATTGTGCATGTGATAATGTACTAAATTAATTAGAGCAGGATTGCTAATAACTGGCCATGCTTCTGGGTGCTGCTGATAGGAGTGATAGATTAACAATCTCTGAAGAATGATAAGTGTTCAAACTCTGCTCCAGAAAGATCATTGTGTCTTTGAACAAGGTTCCAAATGCAAGGCTAAGCATAATTAAAGTAGTACCACAGTCACATTCTCTTGGAAAATATTTTTTTGTCAATAATTGTTACAAATGTGCAAGAATTCCATAGAAAAAGTGCACAAGTTATCCCTAGTTGGCCCATTATAATGATGTTATCAACAGGTAAGATGCTTTACATCATAATATAAAAAGCATTTTGACAGTGAGGATAACTGAGAGATAGGAAGGTAAAAACTGGGAAGAGATGGTGTAATAAGTGTTGGGATATGTAAATGCAGCATTTACCACTTGTTTTGCTTGATTGACTTCTACATTTCATATGCCATTCATCTTTCATGAATATTAGAATAAGGTTTAATTTAAACTTCCTTTTTCGTAGTGCATCAGTTTAAAGGATAAGCTTAAGACTTGTGGACAATGACCCGAAACACGCTTGTGGGAGTGAATCCATTCTCTGTTCTCAGTAATAAAGTCTTCCAAAATTGTACTTGTTTTTGACTACTTTACATTCAAGAAGAAATTATAGGAACAATAAAATAGGTGGGGGGGAGGGAATAGTAGCAAATATTAAGAAGAACAAAGTTAGGAAAGAATGCTAGGCTTGGAATGGTGATACATTTAACGAATGTATTTGATTTATTTTCCTCTTTCATCTGCCATATGGCCCAACACAGTGCATAAAATAGCCTCTCCATTTATGACTTGATTATACATAATCGATCAATGCAACAGCTTCACCTGCATGGAAAACAAGCATTGTTGCATGGTTTCATATTCATATGTGGTTCATTCATTCAGACTAAAGCAATGGGAAGAAAGCTGGAAGCTTTCAAACAATTAAAAGGGTAATCAGCCATCTGGGAGAGTGTACTTTGTAGTGAACCCAAGTTCACTATGGACAGATGGTCACTGTATATGGGCTGCATAAGGGTCACTGGAGCTATTCAAATCTCCATTTCATATTCATATATTGTTAAAGATGTCATAGAAGCTGGTTCATGTATATGTGAAGGACTTTTGGCGCACAATGACTCCTTTAAAGCAGGGCATCATTGCCTGTGGGAAAACAGAAGCTTAATGTTGCATATTCAATCCTTAGCATTTCTATTTAAAAAGACTCTATTTAGGAATACATTTGGCATCCTATATGCTTTTTAGGGGGCAGGCAAAACTGAGTGATCACATACAATGCAAATTTGCACAAACACAATGAAAGAGTAAGAGAAAAGAAAAATAGCCTAAAGCTCATAGATTTCAGTGAATTGAAGGTTCACAAGGTTGTTCTGAAATCTGGCAGCGGCGGCATTATTATTATTATTATTATTATTATTATTATTATTATTATTATTATTATTATATTGGACATTTCAGGATGCCATGCATCTTGTTCTACATGCCCATAGCTATGAAACTACCCACCCTGGAGAAAATGTTGCATAAGTATTCTTTAGTATGATATTTCTGAACAGTGGGATACTTCTGAAAAATCAGACAGAGGAGATGATTTTACAGGGCCAGTGTAGCTTAAATGGGGTCTCTGCAATAGTTGAATGATTAGCCCACTCTTCTGAGCAAAACAAAATAATGTTAAATTCCATTAACATTTTCTTCCTGAGTACCAAATATCATCAACAATACCATCTGAAAAGAACTGTGGAAACTTACAATATTTGAAGCAGCCAATTAGTATCTCTCTTCCTCTGTAAGTCTTTCAATATTCTTCTTCCAGAATTTAGCCTTTGAAATTGCAATTGATTTGACCTCCTTCATTACATTTGTCTTCCTGCTTTTGTTAATTAATTCTATAATTAAGGGGCTTGGCACTGGATGGTATACAATCAATCTCCTCAAACATTTACTCTAAGAATGGGCAGCTGGTGGTCCCTGAGCTTCCTGAAGCCATCTGAAAGAAAGAGATCTGATGTCCCCATAGTTTTAAGGAGACCAATAATATATTTCAGCCTTGATTGATTGACAGATTTAGTGATTTCAATTCCATCTTTTTCTGCTCCTGCTGCAAATTATCCAGTGCCCCTTGAATGTGATTTAGAACACACTGAAATTTACAGTATTATAAAATATAGACCCAAGTTGCTCCATTCCACATCCTGGAGGTTCAGAACCTGAAAACTAGAGCTGTCAAAGACCCAGCTGCACTTGAGAATGGCAGTCCCAGAGCAGTGTGTATAGGTGGATTTGTGGCAGATTTTTTTTTAAATTTATTTATTTATTTATTTATTTATTTGTGTGTGTGTGTGTGTGTGTGTGTATACACACACACATACATACAAATACATACATACATACATACATGCAAAAGAGATTTAATTCCTCAGGTCTGCTGAGCACATAACATAAATGAGGATGGTGGTGCTGCTGCTGCTGCTGATGACGGTGACAATGATGATGTCACCATTATCAATACAGTTTTGTTTTAGCAAGTTAATGACAATGATCTTTGGGACTGAAAGGGAAAGTGGCTCATTCTGGATTAGGGTTATATAATTAAAGTTTAAGTAAATAATTGGAAAAAAAGATGAACAAATGTAATAAAATATATTTGTCAAGTATCTAATTGAAGAATTAATTGATTAATTGACATGGCTGACATACAGAAATGCATGAAGAATTTAGAGCTGTATTGAAATGAGATGTGTTGGTGATGCCCCCTAAACTACAACAAACACTTTTCAGGGCAGTTTTCCTCTAGTTAGGATTGTAGCCCTCAACATATTCCAGACAGTTAATTTCTTCTTCAGGCTGACAAAGGTTGCCCGCCCTTGGTTTAAACACTTTTGTGTTTTGCTGCTTTCCACTGCTTCCTGAAATTGATCATATGAGCAACAGAAGAAAGGGAGGAAAGGAAGAGTTTTCCTTCCAGCTCATACAGAAGGCTGAATAAAGATCAGTCTGCCTCTTTCCAAAATAGCTTGCCAGATTGCCTATTGTTTCGTCATTCCCCTTTTGCTATAATGTGGTGGAGTCTTTTGCTCACTTAAAAAAACACAAAGAATAAAAAACAGGTCCAATGTCATTTTGTTATTCAGAACTTCAAAACATGTCATATAAGAGACTGGTGGGAGATCAGAGTTCACAATAGTACCTTCTAAAACATTCCTCTCTAGATATTCTAATGATTACTTCCTTCTATCTTCTGCACCAGTTTGGTGTGGTGGTTAAGGCATTGGGCTAGAAACTGGGAGACTGTGAGTTCTAGCCCTGCCTTAGGCACAAAGCCAGTTGGGTGACCTTGGGCCAGTCACTCTCTCTCAACCCTAGGAAGTAGGCAATGGCCAACTATTTCTGAAATCATGCCAAGAAAACTGCAGGGACTTGTCCAGGCAGTCTCCAGGAGTCAAGACTGACTTGAAGGTACCTCCCCTCCATCTCTGCCCCTGCTTTATCTCAGATGTCTGTCTGTCTGTCTGTCTCTCTCTCTCTCTCTATGAGACCCAGTTTGGTGTAGTGATTAAAGACACTTGGCTAGATCAAGGGAGACTGTGTTCTAGTCCAGCTTTAGGCCCAGCAGCCAACTGGATGACTTTGGCCCACTCTTTCCCTGTCAGGCCTAGGAAGAAAGCAATGGCATATCACTTCTGAAAATGTTGCCAAGAAAACTACATGGAGTCAAGTTTGACTCAAAGGCACATCCACCGTGTGTGTGTGTGTGTGTGTGTGTGTGTGTGTGTGACAGAAAGGGAGATGTGTGTGTATGTGAGAAAATACTTTTCTCAGAAACATTTTTTAAAATAAATGCATTAAGTTGATCCACTACTATTTGCCAGAATTCCCTGAGTCCCAATGAAAACCTGTCTGTTTTTCATTCCATGGAGCTCTCCAGTACTGAGAGAGGCTGGAGGCAGTTCTGCTCAGTTGGCATCTTTGGAATATTGGAGACAGTATTCTTTTTGGCTATTGTTATTCCCATATAATTTCTTTCTTTTCTACTTTTTTTTTAAGTTTCATCCTCATATTTAATGTATGTGCTAACAAAATCGGATCAGCAGTTTAGCTGCAAGAAACTTAGCCTAACTCAAAGTTAGTTGCAGAAAATCCTTCACATATGCTGAATGTAGCATAAGGTGGATGTAACATGAAAAGGAGTGTGGGCTGCGATATATCTATTGCTAAAAGTAACAGACAATGTAAGGCAGGCCTAAGCATGCCAGTTTTGACTCAGAGATTTCATTTCCTTTACTTTCCTGCCTTGGTTTGAACATTAGAACAAGGAAACTTGGTTTATTTGATCAAGGTTAAAATAGATATGTTGCTATTTTTGGTTACCCTTAATGGACTTTTGCTGACACCAGGACTGAAATGACGATGCTTTATGGATTTGTTAATAAATAAGAGATGGGATATAGGAAGAAGAGATAATTTGTTGTATTTTAAGAGGTGATAAGTTACTAAAATTGTTTATACTTGTTGCAATGAACTTCTTTATATATTTATTTTCTTTTTCTTTACTATATTCTTTTTTTTTCCTATTTCTATTTCTGTTTCTATTTTTTTCCTTTTTTCTTTCTTTTTTGCACTTTCTACTCTTTCTTTTTATTCTTCCATTTATTTTTTTTTTAGCTTGTATTAGTTTTTACTGTTGTAACTGTAACCTTTAATAAAATTACTATAAAAAATTCTGGAATCCAGTCATTCTTTGTCTGAAAAGGGACATTGTATTAGTCTAGATAAGCAGAAGATCTGAGAAAATGTTGGCTATATGATTGGGTTAAATGGGTACTTCTTGCAAAGCATACTTAAATTGCCTTTAATATTGTGATAACTTTGAATTATCTTCAGTTTATTTTATTTTGCATTTTTCTATCTTTTAAAATGTTGTTCGTTGACTTGAGCATTCCATTGAATGGAAAGTTGGAGTATAAATAGAATTAGTAAACCAGGGCTGGGCAACTTTTTTCAGATGAAGTCACATTTTCTATTTAACATTTTCTTTGCTTTAAATCCTAAAGCCACCATATCTGGGCTGCAAAAATCCAGACCACTAGATACAAAAAATTCAATCTCTTGGTTAAGTCCTCATGTATTACATTTTTTGCTGTTCCTTTGAGCTATTCTGCTATCATGTGGTGGCACCACATCTATAATAAAACTGGCTTTTTTTCAATTACTCTGATATCCAGTGTGCTGTATTCGAGATGTGATTCTGTCTGAATTTGCAAGTCTCATCATTTTTTTAGATGGTCATTCTGGAGTACTTTTTAAAATGTTATGTTCACACCAATACTTTGGGGTGTCAAATTCATACTTTTTTACATAGACTCCAATGTACCTGCGAAGAGAGGACTCTTTGGAAAAGACCCTGATGCTGGGAAAGATTGAAGGCAAAAGGAGAAGAGGACGGCAGAGGATGAGATGGTTAGATAGCATCACTGAAGCAATGAGCATGAAACTGAGCAAACTCAGGGAGGCAGTGAAGGACAGGAAGGCCTGGCGCAATATGTTCATGGGGTCACGAAGAGTTGGACACGACTTAACGACTGAACAACAACAACAACCAATGTACCATTTTTGTCATGTTCTCATGTTTTATAATCTGTCTGGGCCAATTTGCTGCAGCCATTAATTAAGTAGTGAACACTCTCACTTTTTTGTTTGTTTCATTTGCTCTTATTTCCATTTTTTTAAAAAAAAACATTTTATTATATTTGTTGCTACTGTTGCAGATATTAACCCTTCTGTTTGTCAACTTTGATTTAGCATAATCCAGCCCAGGAATCAACAGAAGTAGATTATCACATCTGACGCAATGAAAACAAGAGAATTGTGCCATCAAGGAGACATCTGTTCAAAATTAAAGAGACTAGTACATAAATACTTGGAGGCAGCAAATCACTGTCCTCTGGTGATTTTCCTTATAAAGCTTTTAAACTTCAAATAGATAGTAGCTGAACCAAATTATGAAAACGTAGATTTAATGTTTCTAGGCTGAGTACAGTCAGACATATTTCTTGTGACTAGGGAATTATCTCCCTTATTGATATGTTGGTCCTCACACGTTCTCCTTAACTAAATGTTTGTATCCTTGTGACCATATCTGTTTCATTAGTGCCTGTATAATTAATTCTGGATGAGTGCCTGGCTGCAGTGATGGGCTACCTGAGGGACTACAAACTAAAAGAAAAAAGGAGCAAGTGGCTACTTCTAATTGTCACTTTTTCACCAACTAGAACCATTCCTAGGTGGTCAATATTCCATGCATTGGCAATTTGAATTACAGCTCTGGGCTCCCTAAAGTGATACCCATGAGATTGATTTGGCAGTTGAACTAATACAGATGTTGTAGCTAAATTGCTAAAAGGGTACACAAACATATTACCTCTATTCTGAAGAGATACAAAGTCCCATATTACTTAGAACCTGGATATCTGATACGTCATCTGTTCTATTATGGACTTGCTATCAACTACAACCTATTGTGAATGCCACAACTGTTGAACATGTAGCTCCATACACCTTTCAACTTTTTGACCACTAGGAACCTTAGGAGGAATGGTATCAATCAATGGATCCTCTTTTTCTTCCTGTTTGCTTTCTGTAGACTGATGCTCTTAGGTTCTCCCCTTCAGCCTGCAGAAAGATTAGAATTCTTCTTGTCCCTTTCCCCTAGTATGAGGATGGAAACATCACACAGAAATGCAGTGATGCTTTTTCTTAATGAATTTTACTTGTCCTTCCAGACATAAATAATCTGCCACTAGATACTTTTATTCTGCTGACATTGGTATACCACGTATAGTATGAATCCTAAGGAAAGAATTGGAGGACTCCAGGCAAAGTGTTAGCCCTTTAACGTAGGCCAGGTCAAGAAAAAGGAATAGCAATGATTCCAGCAATGATATCTTGCTGTAGTAAGGTGATATAACAGAATCTTGAAAGACTGTTCAAATTTGTTCCATCTTGTATTAAAAAAACAAGATGGGGTTATTTTGAGTTTCTCGTGCTAGGCAATGGCCCAAGAGGGCATTCTTGACACAGGCAACTCTATGTGGATTTCCTTGCCTTTCCAGATATGGTTGGCACCAAGCTTTGAAAACTTTTGGCATTAATTGAAGACAAAGCTGCTCACCCAAATGTTTGGTTAAACAGATGCCAAAGTGCCTTCTGACCTACCTTGATGCTGCTTTGTATCATATTATGCTGTATGTAATTTTAAGCACATTACTTTAAGAGGCTTTTTAAAATCAAAGTGCCTATTTATTGACTGCATTCTTGTTTTGATTTATTTTAATTGTTCCATGCTTTGGAATGTGTTTTTAGTGATATAAGCAGATTTTTTGTTTTGTTTTGTTTTCCCCTCAAAGCGGGGGGGGGAACCCCATGAAATCTCTCCCCAGTGGTTGTACAGATCTCTTAATCCAGTCATAGTGCCACAGGTACTCACATGTTTTTGTATTCTATCACTTTCTCAGTGACTCATTAAAAATAAAATAAAATCAGTACATCCGCAGTTGCTGTGGTATGGATTTTGGATTCATCTTTCCTGTTGTTTTTTTTTTAATTCAAATATCCATGGTATGGCCTTTCCTTCTATATATATATTTTCCAAATATGAATTGCTGCTTACTCTACAGTCTCAGTTATACACTGGTTTCTATGCACTTTGCTAAATATACACTGATTTATATGAACTTTCCTTGCTATAAGTTGCCAGCAAATTTTATTTATTGTTGTGATCTGCACAACAGCGGAGTCTGCTTTTCAAATTGCTCAAGGCATTTCAAGATAAATCGAATCTGTGATGGATTTATTTTAGATCCCTATATTCAATTATAGTTACGACACTCCAAAAGTTGGAAAGTTCAGACTAATAATATCCATGTTAATATTCAAACCACTGGCATTTTGATTTTATAGAAGGTGAATTCAAGATAAATGGAAGGGTTGAGCTTAGGGTAGCTATTTCTTTGGACTTCCATGAACCCTCTTGAAATTTATTCATTGCACACTGATAAGAATTTGTACTGGAGCTATATCAAGTGCATTCATAATTGCCTGAGAACAATATTACAGACAGCTTTTCCCAACTATAGCATAGTTGTCTAGCTATAGGGACATCCACTCCCACAATTCTTGAGCAATGACTTGGCTGAGAATTAATTGGGAGTTATGGCACGGAGAACTCAACATTTGGGGAAGGTGTCTATGGGTAATAGACAACACCCTTTCGCGGTGCCTGGAGGCTGTAAGGATCTGGATGGGGAACAACAGGCTTTGGCTGAACCCTGGTAAGATGGAGTGGCTGTGGGTTAATGGCTCCTCTGTATCCGTGATTTTGTCATCTTTGGTGCTGGATGGGGTGGCACTGCCTCAAACAGACCCAGTGCGTAATCTGGGGGTCCTCCTAGACTCACGGCTCCTGCTTGAAGAGCAGGTGGTGGCTGTGGCAAGGAGGGCTTTTGCACAACTTCAGGTTGTGCATCAGTTATGCCCTTTCCTGGATCGGGATGCCCTTCAAACAGTCACTCATGCCCTTGTTATCTCCCAGATAGACTACTGCAATGCACTCTACATGGGGCTACCCTTGAAGAGTATCCGGAAGCTACAGCTGGTCCAGAATGCAGCTGCGCTGGCTATTGTTGGAGCCCTAAGGAGGGCCCATGTAACGCCTCTGCTCCGCGAGTTGCATTGGGTGCCAGTTTGCTTCTGGGTCCAATTCAAGGTGTTGGTTATCACTTTTAAAGCCCTACATGGCATGGGACCAGGTTATCTAAGGGACCGCCTCTCCCCTATGACTTCATCCCGTCCCACCCGATCACACAGAGAAGGCATGCTTCGGACCCTCTCGGTGAAAGAACTTCGACTGGCGGGGTCCAGAAGGCGGGCCTTCTCTGCGGTAGCCCCTGCTCTTTGGAACACTCGGCCCCCGGAGGTGCGATTGGCCCCCACACTCCTGGCCTTCCGTAAGGCTTTGAAGACCTGGTTCAGCCACCTGGCCGGGGTGGGGAGGGAATACCTCAAGCATGGGGATGGCTAGCCTCATAGAGGCCTCCTCAGACTTTTCATCCTCTTGGACTCTCCTTCTCCTTTTTAGTAATGTTTTTAATTAATGTTTTATGTATTTATATATATTTATGTTTTTAATGTTTGTTGTCAATCACCCAGGGTTCCCAGGGGGGAGATGGGCGGTTGACAATTTTAATAAATAAATAAATAAAATAATTAAATAAAGTGGGACGAACTAACGGTACCCCATTCTGTAGCAGCGGGTATTTGCTGTGAAGGTAAATAGGCATATGAAGGAGTCACACTTGCTGCATTTCGATTAAATTGATTTTTTTTAAATTAACATTCTTAACGCACACAGTTAACAAAACAACATTTAAACTTTTTAAATAATATTTTTATTAAAAGTTTTAGTTATAACAGTAAAAGATAATACAAAAAAGAAAAAAAGGTGCCAAAAAGCAAAAGGGAAAAAAAACTTTAAGAAAGCAACTTTCCACCCTCCTCATGACAAGCATAAACAATTTCATAATCTCCTCACCTCCTCTCAATGAACAGATATAAAAGTTTCCATCCCATAACTTACCTCTTAACCATAAGCAGATCCAATAAGTAATGTTTTCTCCAATCCAGGTGACAGCAAACAATCGAAACAGAGCTCTAAAATAATAACATTAATTAACATATATAACGTTCCACATTTCAACTCTTAGCTGTAAGCAAAACCACATTTAAAAGGCATAAAGTGGTCCCGGTACCCTAGCACAAATAAAAAAATTTAACATGACAAAAAGGAAATGTTTCTCCTTTAAACAAAAACAAAAAAAAAGCGCTCACAAATATCCCTTCTTTTAGAATAACTGTAGGTAAAAAAGCTTAAACACCAGGTTAACTGTAAGCAAATCCAATACACAACATTTTCCCCTTCTAAACGCCAATAATTCCAAAGAGAACCACCCCAAATAGCAACATTATCCCATTCAAATAAACATTCCATATCTCAACCCTAAACTATAAACAAATCCACATTTAGCAAATATAAAGTAATCCCAGTATCCTAATATAAACAGTAGACTCAAATTTAACATAACAAAGAGGGATAATTTCTCCTTTAAAAAGAACAAGTTCACAAAACTTCCTTATTTTAAGTAAAAAGACTTTTAAATTCAGAGCCAGTTTAAATGCTGTCAAATTAGGGTACGTAAGGTAACTGTGGGGGGGAGAAAAGCTTAAACAACCTTCTAAATGTAAGTAAATCCAATATATATCATTTTTCCAGTCCAGATATAACAAGTCCAAACAGAACCACCCAAAATAGCAACATGTCCCATTTTAGCCCTGGTCAAATAAATCGACTTTGTGTTCCTTCTCATTAGACAAAACAATTTTGCTCTTTAATCCATTTAGACGGTTGTTGATCCTTCTTTTGAATTTCTTCAATACTTTATACAGCCTCTTTTGTAAGTCCAGCAAACAGGAATTGTTCCAATTGCTCTCTGGGATTGTTATTGTTATTTCCTTCTTAATTTTTAAAGCCTCGTCCAATTTTTTCTTTATATCTGATGACAAATTCTTATTCAGATTCTCGTTCATGTTGTTCTCGGGAAGATTTTGGTGCATTTCTTTTTCTGTAATATCTTCTTCTGGGAACAGACTGTTCCCACTAAAACACAACATAGCTGACATAATTGATTCAAAGTCCCTGCACAATTTCCAGTGCAGTTCCTCAAAGATATTTCTGAATGCCATTATAAGTTATTTGTCTTGTGATGCCTCCAATATCAAAAACAGTTTTTCTTTCCCACAAAAATGCATTGATTCTTTAACATTAATTTCAAAGTCTTAATATTCAAAATCCAAGGTTCCAAGGTTTTTCTGACCAACCTTAATCAGTTTAAAACTTTCTATAGCCAAAACCTTGTCTTGCTTTTTGCTGTTTATTTTAAATTCTTAAAGCTTATAAAGATACATCTTCATTTTCTTATATTAAGGATTGAAGGTGTTTGCAGCCTTGTCACTTTGAAAATGTCTAACTTTTTTGAAGCAGTTAATAGGCAATTTCTGAATGTGGTTAACAAGAGAAGCATGAATTTAGCATCCTTTAAAAAGGCTCTATTTACAGCTGGAGCATGTATGGTGAACTCCCTCATATCCCAATTCTCCCATCCTGCAGTGACCACTGTTTTGCAGTCTCCTCATGTGGAACAACCATGAGGAGAACAGTTTGGGCTATCTCACAACCTCTCTTTGTCCAGAGAGGGTCGAACGAGCGGATCTACTCATTGGCTCCCTGTTCATGGCCACAAACATCAGCTCTGCTTTTCACAGAGCCATCTTCAGTCCACCATCTTCCCCAGAAGTTAACAAAACAATATTTAAACTTAAAGAAAAGAGAGAGAGAGAGAGAGAGAAATGAAAACCAAAACAGGGAGAGGGACAGAGAAGACAACCCCAAACAAACTAAGAACACAAATAAATAAATTAGTAGAATTTCAATGACTGAGGCTAAATTGTCCCTATAACAATCAGGAGCAGATACCAGGAGCAAAGAATTTATGTATGTATTTATTTAAAATAATTTATATAGCTGTCCATCTCACAACGACTCCAATTTTTATTATTTATTTTTCTCAACCAAATAAAACTTTTTGGAAGATCAGGGTGATGCATGTGAAATTTTGTTGCCTGTTTTGGGGAAATATGGTTCCTACACATTTTGGCTCTAAAATCTTCATTTTGTCCTGAAAGGCAGTTATGCAAAGCAAGATCTATTGATGAGCACAAAAGTTGCTATTTGCAACTGTTGACCTACAACTTGTTTAGGTTCATTAAGAACACTGCTCTGTTACTCATCAGAAATAACTGCCTCTGCAGTATCCCTTGATAAGCAAGCAGAGGCATCTTAGAGTAAAGGTAAAATCTTCTGTAAGTAGAGTGCAACTCCTGGTTATCTCAAGGAGAAGTCCAATTAATTTTCTTACTAGCAGTATTAGTGATTTTCCATTGTCTTCTTTGTAACTGTTTTTCCAACATTAGCCTTGAGCTCTGGAATTTACTGATTGTCTCAACTCAAGTAGTAACAAACTCTGATCTAGTTTAGCTGTGTGAAATCAGTCAAGTGACTCCAGTGCTTGTAAATGTCTCTCTGATGACTTAACTGAACTTTCAAATCAGCCTAGCCAAAGCCTATATGGGAAAAGTTTAATCAACAATTATCACCTGCATTATCAAAAATCAACAGACATTTATAATGAAACTTCCACACTAATGCTTACGTACAACACCTATTGGAACTGACTGTATCTCTGCTCTTTTCACACTGAAGTCTTACCCAGAATATCTAGTGATCCCCTGTGTTTGGGGATACCCTTCTCCTCAACTAAGATTTTGAAGACATTTTCTGTTCCAGGAAATATGAGGTAGGTTGAATTGGATCTGATGAGCTATTTATTTTTTACCTATCTCTATTCCCTCTTATTTATTCTTCAAAGAAATTAGTTATGAATTTCGGTTACCTTGAAAAGCCATTATCTATCACAATGGACAGAGGCACTGAGGAACAGCATCTATTGCAATCCATCATACTTGGTTTTCTTCAAAAGTGTATGTTCAGGAAAACTGCATTGCAATCAGCTTGTATGGGACAGTTGCATTTTTAAAATTGTGTTAAAGCTAAGGTACATTTAAACAAAAAGCTTACTGCACTAAGTTATGCAAAAAAAAAAAAATCTAGAGAAACTGACATATGGAAAAAGGATTTAATGGGTGAAGTTTTATTTTTCAAAGTGCATTGGGATAGGCTTGTATATTATTCAGAGAAAAACGCAAATAGAAGTGACAATGAGTAAAAAGAAAAAAATGATAGCAATTGCTAGAATATATTGAGAAACGATACAGAATGGAATATGAAGCGAGTCCAGCTGGCACCGAAAGGGATTGGATTCCCTTGATCTACACATCCTGACTATCTCTTTTCCTTCATCTCTATTTGTTATTTTGCTGTTAGCTGAGTCAGAGTTTCATATCTCCTTTCCAAGCTTCCCCTAAAATCCAGAACAATGTGCAACAATGTGGAAAGGTTGAAAACAACTTATCATGGCATCGCAAGAGCCATTTCTCATGGCAAAATCAAAGAAGGATATCCCCCACTCCTCTAACCTGGAGCAGCATTGCTGATTTCCTCTGAAACTAACATATATTTGTACTTCAGTTTGGTTACCACTCCCCATTATGCATTGCCATCTCTTAGTTCTGTCCCTCATGCTAGCCAAGCCCTTGTGACAGCAACTTGACTTTTCCTGCTGCATTAGGCCTCCAGCTCCACCTATCAAACAGCTTGCATTCTCCTTCTTCTTGATTGTACCAGTTGTTTATTCAATCTACACAATCTCCCTTTTTTATTAAGGTCATTATCTGTTATATTTTCTAATCAAATTTCTATTCTTTAATTCAAGTACAGTCAGTGTCTAATTATTAATGCCTCTTTCCCCCATTTTAAGCTTAAAGCACAACCCCCAATGTTATCAAATTTCATCAGACTCATATAACCTAACCAAAGTTAATCCAGCTTTCATTCCTCATAGTTCAAATTACATTATTATTTAATTACATTCTTATTTAATGGTGACATACTTGAAAATCTTCTTCCTTCATAGTTTTATATGTTTTAACTACTTTAATTTGTTTTTAATGATTTTCGTTGTTGGCTATTTATTCATATTTTTGTTTTTTTGTTATTTTTAACTCTGAGCATGTGAGATCGGCTATATAAATTGAATAAACAAAAAATAAGTAAACAAGGAGATATTTACAATTTAAGAATGGCAGAATGAATGTATGAACATGGTACAGTATATGTATATGTATATATCTCTCTCTGTGTATTTTTCTGTCTCTCTCTTTCTTTACTGGAAAGCAGTTATTCTGAGTAAAACTGTTCCCTTTATTAATTAGCATTCAGCTATGCCTTAGTTTCCCAGTGCAAGTATAAGAATGGAGGAACCGATATGAGACCCATATCATATGAACATGAGACCCCTAATGTATAGTTAGGGCTCTTGACCTATATCCTGCTATCTTGCAATAGATCTTCCCAATCTTGCATTTTATATTGAAAAAAAAAATCCCTCCAAATAAAGGATTTTTTGCAATGCAAACTGTGGTGAAAGGATCCTATTCTGGATCAGGACTATACAATGGGACAAAGTGACAAACCCAACTGCTCTCTGGAGGCACTGCTGTACCAGCCTCTCTGCTGCACATGACATCCCTGCCTGAGCTACTAAATTCTGTTGCTCATATCCCTGGGGCTGACTGTCCTTAGGGACTTTAACTTGCCCCTGGATTTTATTTGACAGGAGCAACTCAGGAGTTCATGGTCATCATGGCAACTACAGATCTGTCCCAAATTACTGAAGGCCCAATGCCTGTCGAAGGTTGCTGTTGAAATCTTGTCCTAATGCCTAGAGGCTATTGGGGTCTGGATGAGGAGGACCAGGCTCAGGCTCAACTTAAATATCTGAGGACTAAGTACCCAGAGTCATTCAGTTTTGCTAAAGTTGAACCTGACCCTGGTCCTAAATGGAGATGCACTGGCCCTCTCAGGTCTGGGGTGCAAACTATGGGTCTTCTTGGATGGTCAGTTCCTGCTTGATGAACAGGTAACATCTGAGGCCAGGAAGGCCTTTGTACATGTTCAATTTGTGCACCATTTGCAGCCATTCTGGATCAAGAGGCCTTTCTTGCAATCATTCATGCTTTGATCATCTCACAGGTCGACTACATGGGGCTGCCCTTGAAGACCACTTGGAAGCTACAAGTAGTCCACAATGTGGCAATACAAGCTGTGATGGGCAAGCCTTGCTATGCCTGTATAGCACCCCTGCTACATGAGCTGCTCTGGTTGCCCTTTGGCTTCCAGATGTAATTCAAGTACCTGGTTATCACTAATGAAATCCTACATGGAATAAGACCTAGCTGTTTGAGGGACCACCCGTCTTTTGTAGCCTCTGCCTGTCCTATGTGCTCCAATACAGTCAGATTGGCTTGGGTCCCTTCCATCAAGCAATGTAATCTAGCAGAACCCAAAGGCAATCTTTCACTGTCACAGCGCTTGCCCTCTGGAATAAATTCCCCTGGAGATTCATAAGGTCTCCATCTTGCCTGCTTTCAAGGGCTCTTTAAAACCTGTTTTTTTTTTTTTCCTCCCAAACCTTGGGTAAGTATATTTGGATGGGTCGTTTTACTTTATGGGGCGCATGTGTGTGTAATGTGGTAAAAGGTATGCTTCTCCTTATGATAATTGAAAAGGAAAGGAAAGGAAAAGAAAGGAAAAGAAAAGAAAAACACGGTGCTATTTCTTTTTACTTTGTGAAGCTACCAAGAGTCGTTTTGGAGCTGGGTGGCCTAGAAATTCATTAATTCAATCAACAATAATAACTGACTTCCCAACCCTCATAATAGGGTCCTGATCTGGATCAAGCCCCTCTTTTTACTTCTGGTAAGGAAAAGGAACAGACATATCTGTGTAGCAATTAACTTCACCTTCAGCATCTCCATTTAGGCTACAATCACTAAAGCAAGCTAGATTTAGTTTTCACTACAATAACTTGATTTTGGACTGTAAAAGGGGTGAGTCATATCACTGAATGCATTTCACCTATTTTTTTGTTTGTAATTTCTAACAGATTTCCTCATTCAACAACAAAATGCAAGCGAGTTTTCTTTCTTTTCAAAAAAGCTATTATTGTTAATTGCTAGTCAAATAGCCCAGAACATATCAGTCTACTGAACAAAGATTATTGTTCTCTTAGAAATAATATTAAATCAGAAGCAGATAAAAATGTAATAATAAATTAGCAAAAAGATGATGAACCTATCTGACAGCCTGGAGACAACCAAGGAACAAATAACTTCAAGAACCCTAAGAACGGTATTTGCCATCAAAGGAAAGAATTTAATATTGGTCCCATGTGTAGAGAGAGGAAAAATAGAAATTAGATGTAACACATCCTTCCCTTGGTTATAAGATATAAGCTCCAGGACATTATCATCAGTTTGAATGTGGCTTCCAACCTGAGTTTCCCCTGGGCCTGAATGATGGGATTTGACTGCAGTTATCAAAAAGAATATATGTTCATTGAAGCATGCCCAGAACAAAATCACTGCTGTCACAACAAAGTACAACTTCCCTTTTACCATTGGCTTGCAGGATGTCAGTATAAAGATTCTGAAAAGATGTTCATTCAGTCACATCAGTACCAATCCCATGTATGTGTGTGTGAAAAAATAATCCTGTTACCCATATAGTATGATACCAAACTCACAAGGAAATCTAGGTTGGAGTGTAATATCCATCCATCCATCCATCCATCCATCCATCCATCCATCCGTATGTACGTACATACATACATACATATACTGTATACATTCAGTTTGTACTCCAGTTAGACTCTTGGCAATACACACTGAAGAAAATATAATACAAATCAAACACCTATGGGATGTGTATACAGACATGCACAGAGAGAGAGAAACAGAGAGAGGGAGAGAGAGAATGAGAGAGAGAGAGAGAGATGAACCAATGATAAACAATATCAACAAACACTCAATGATGTAATCTCATTTCTATTTTTTTCAATACCTTCCAAAAAGCTAGTAACATGGAGGCTAGTTTCTCCTGGAGTGCTAAAATTGGACTGGTTAATTCTGGTGGCAGGAAACAATCCTAAAGGTATCTTGGTACCAAGGGATTTTATAGATTAAAGCCAGTACTTTGAATTATACTCCTAAACCCAACAGGTAAGAGAAGCAGTGTAATGTGCTTTTCCTGATTAGTGCCAGTTGCTGGGCCACCATATTATGGACCAACTCAGCTTCAGAGTCATTTTCAAAGTCAGCCCTATGTAGAGTGCATTGCAGTAGCCCAATCAAATAGAGATAAAAGTGCAACTCACCATTGTAAGAACCTCCTATGAAAACATAGAAATGAAATTACATCATTGAGTGTTTGTGACATTGTTTGTCATTGGTTCATCTCTCTCTCTCTCTCTCTCTCTCTGTGTGTGTGTGTGTGTGTGTGTGTGTGTGTGTGCCTGTATACACATCCCATAGGTGTAAGAACCTCCCATTCATGATAGAACTGCAACTAGCAAACCAAAGATCGGAAACACCCTCCTGCCCATGGCTTCCACCTCCCAAATCACAGACCTCTTTTAAAGGTGGTGCCTTCCCACAACACCAGAGCTGATAAAGAAACTTACTGAACAAACCATCTTGCATGAGTACAATTTCAGCCTGTATTGTTCTATCTTGACCTCAGCAGCCACCAGATATTGGGACAAGACTTCAATAGCATCTTCTGCATGGTCAGCAAAGTCTGAAGGGAAGGGAGTCATAATAGTCAAGATGGCAGACATAGTGTCATGATCCAAGCCCATGCATGCATGTCTGCTATATTGCCTGCTTGACCATGGTAATGATGGACAGCTGTGTATCATCAGGATACAGATGTACTTGATATAAAATTTCTGCTAAAAGTAAATGGAGCACCCTTCCCCCTGAGATCCAGCAGCCCTCTGCCCTCATGGTCTTCTGAAAACCTGTAAAGACCTGGCATTTTCTGCAAGCTTTGGGTGATATGAGGCTGGAGCCCAGGGAAGGTGTACTGTTCTTGTACATGTCTGTGTGTGTACTGTGTTTGGGGTGCTGGGAATGTTCTGTTTTGTTGGTCTTCATGCTTTTTATTGTTTCTATTGTTTTATTATTGTTGTGAGCCTCCCCAGGTTATGTTGCATATGATGGGCAGCTGTACAAATCTTATGAATGCATGCTTGCTAAGCAAAGCAAAGCAAAGCAAAGCAAAGCAAGGAGGGAGAACCAAACCTTGTGGCACCCCCAAGGCACTATCCACTTGCCAACCTCTTCTTTAAAACCACCAACTGGAACTGCCCACTAAGAAACACTGCAAAATGGGGCTTGCAATCCTCAAGACTTGCAAGCAATCCAAAAGGGTACTGTGTTGACAATATTTGTTTGTTTGCTGGGTATATATGCCAGTGCAATCCTAGTGTATCCAAGTGTATCAAAAGCCACTGAGAAGCCTAAAAAGGGTGCAAGTGGTACAGAATCCTCATCTCAGTCCCAACAAAGATCATCCACAAAATGGCCAATGCCATCTCCATCCCTTCACCTGGGTTGAATCCTGGTTGTAAAGGATCCAGATAAACCACCCCATCATTAGAAAAAATCAAGCAGACATTTTGGATGATCAATACCAAAAAGAGAACTAGACAAAGTGCTGAATGCTAATGTGCCTCGTTCTGCCCTCCTTATAAAGTTCTCCCTCCCTTGTTGAGGATAGTATCTTGCCACTAGTATGACATAAGATTTAGTTGTTGAGTTCATTTAACAACACACGCATGCATGCACGCACACAAGAATCTTAACTTTCCATGAGATCTAGACTCTTGTTATGCTAGTCAGTATCTACCTAAAACAGAGACGGGCAACCACCACCTTTGAAGTCCCAAAAACATTCCAAGATTACTTTGCTGAAATTGAGCATTGTGCTCTAAGATTTTTTGAGGCAAATCCATTTATAATCTCTACACAAACCTCAAGACTACAAAAATGGGACCCTTTCTCTTCCAGTAATACAGGTAGTCCTCGCTTAACAACCATTCGTTCAGCAACTGTTCGAATTTATGATGGTGCTGAATGAAGGGATTTATGACCCATGCCTGAAGTTATGGCCATTGCAGTGCCCCCACGGTCATCTAATTGGAATCTGGGCAGTTGGCAATTGGTTCACACTTATAACCAGTTGCCAAGCACCCCGTGATCATGGGATTGCTATTTGCAATCTTCCCTGTTTGCTTCCCCAGAAAGTCAATAGGGAAGCTGGCAGGAAGGTCACAAGCTGCTACTGTCTGCTGAGAGGACTCCCTCTTGACTCTGGGGCTGGCTGAAAGAGCTCCGTGCTGAAATCCAAGCAGGATTTTCAGCCGCAGAGGTTTTTCAGTTCCAGAGTAGAGAGGCTTCAGAAGCCTGTCGACTGTGGGGCTAAAAATCCAACTGGTTCTACAGCCCTTGCACACCCTCACTCTCTCCCCCACCCAGAAGCACCTGGGGTTTGCAACTTCCTGCCAGTTTCCCCATTGATTGTGGGAAATCAGCAGAAACTTGCCTTCCCTAATGACTTGCCTTGCCTAACAATCGTCAGGCAACTTGCCTTGCCTAATGATTCTCACTTAACAATGGCAGCCAGGAGTCTGATCCAGTGGATGGCTTGCCATTCCCAGGCCAAAAAATGTTGCCCACCCCAAGCTGTTATTATCTTCTCTCTCTCCCTGTCTGTCTCACTCTGTCTCTCTTTTCTCCAGTTAAGTCAGTCTAGGGAGAACTGTGCATATTGCATAACTATATAAAGACATATTTACATTATGTTAAATTGCATTATTTACATTATATAAATTATGCTATTTACATTATAACTATATAAAGACATATTTACATGACAACATCACCTTGCAAGTCCTAGATGCATGAAAAGCAATAGCCAGTTGTTGGGGAAGGTGTATGCTGCAAAAAAGCATTTTATACAGATTTGCTACGCTGTGGTGTGTCCGGTCCCTGGAAAGCAAAGAACCCTCACTTCCCCCCTTCCCATATTGCTGAATTTCAGCAATTCCAGTCAGCAAGGACAGTACTGAAGGATGCTAGAAGTTGTGGTTCTGGATAACCATGTGTTCTCCAACTCTACTCCACCCTATTTTTTGAGATATAAGATATATGCAGCAAAAATAAATGCATTCCTTCTTCCACCATTCTAACCAATACATGGATATTTTTGCATCTATGGCTGACATATAGTAGGAAAAAGAAATATGATGTTTTATATTTCTCTCCTTATGTGACCTGACCAGTAGAAGACATAAACAGGATTTAAATCTCCTTATGGTAAAACGTTAACAAGACCTACTAGATGATTAAGGCTGCAATCCTATAAACACTTCAGCTTAGAATTAGTGACTGAGTAGAATGTCAAAGGTTACATTTTATGTCAACTAAGCCTTGGATTTGGTTCATCTACTTGTAGGTGGTATAGCTGTTCTCTGCTCATAACAAATACTTTTTAAGACTGTTATGCTACTAATTATTGGATGGAAAAGCCTTTGAAATGAATGGCTTTTGCATTTCAGGAAACCTGGTTCAGAGTTTCAGAGTTACAATTCTATGCATGCTTACTTGGAGTAAGTTCCCCTCAAACCCATGAGAAGATGGATGGATGCATAAGACTGAAGCTTAGTTAATGAAATATGGAACAATATAAGTCCACGTCAGGATCATTGATTTATATCCACACTGTACCATTCCATCAATTTTGTGCAATTATAAAATGAGGAAAATCAGCATTTCCTGTGATCCATAAATTTCCCTAATAAACTCATTTTCTGTAATACATACACTGTGGTTTCATATGCACTCTTTTGTAACAAGCCTGACCTATCCCTAATATATACCTTTCAAATTCTGCCTTACCTATGTACTCTTATCTTTATCCATCCTATTTTAGCTGCCTTCATTAAATGTACCCCACATCTTGAGTAAAGAATGATAGACACCAGCAAATCCTCTTGTTGCCACTCAATACAGAATTTGTTTTTTGTGGATTACCCCATTTTACTGCTATTCAAAACCTTGGTGGGTTTGTTTTATATTCCTAAGCAGTACTTTCAGAAAAGAATTTGGATAGGCTGTTTTCCTTCTACTCAGGTTAAATTCCATAAGCTAAGAGCATGGTGTGTCTCAGAAAAAGAGGCTGGGGTGGGGTGGGGACTGTGGATGCTTCTAAAAAGTCTCACCCTATCATCTTCATCGTCTTGAGCCATACCCTCCTGGAAGCAGTGGCTGTGTTTGTGCAACTTATCATTAACTTAGCCATGTTTTCTCAGCCAATTCAATGTTAAGGTTTCTTATAGCATACTGAACTATAAACTAACTATACAGGGAGGGTCCACACAACACACTAGACTAAAATGTGCTGACCATAGTATGATGATGACCAGGCCTGCTTAGCTACCTTATCTTGCATAGTAACAGTTTTTTTTTAATACAAAGCAAAGCCAATAGGAAAGTCTTCGGATTATGCACCAATTGAATCTGCATACTTCACTTGATTATTTGAATTAATAAATAAAGGTTATGGACAACCTTTCTCAGGTTCTGTTTTTGACCACTGAGCAGTGTGCTAGAGACCATTCTCCAAGAACTGCAAAGACAGAACCAAAATAATGACAGTGCCATTTTCTGTAGGCCTCTATGAGACAGCCACAATTCAGTCTATATAGGGTTTCATATTCCAGCAGTTCCAGTAGCACATTGGAAGAGATTTCTGCATGCGGACGGGACAAGCACAAAAGCCTCTTCCAGCTATTAGATGTGCAAGATAAAGCAATCAGAACAATGCAATCAGAATAATAGCTTTGCTTCATGTTGCTTTTAGAATGTGGGGGAGGGGGGTGTTTGAAGGGTTGGTTTGCTCAAAACATTGACAAAGCTAAGCACTTCTTTGAAATCTTGCACTCACTTAGTTCATATATAATTGCTGTCTGTGTTCTCCTGCATTGTCCTTTGGATCATTAGAGACACTGGTTTGTGATTGCCTATCAGATGTAATTCTGGATTTTCTTGAACTGAGGAATAATGGGATTCTGCTAGCATTTTTCATTTCTTGTTCTGACTCCCTTCCTGCAAGGAACACTACATCTAGTCCAATATGTAGAAAAAGAAGGAGGAGGAGCAGGAAAAGGAATCATACTGAAATGCTATCTGGGGAGGATAACACAAATCATCCAATATAGAAAAATCTGGCATCTGACCTTGAACTGTTTGTGTGCTGCTGATTGCTTATAATTAGATGGGATGTCATTATCTAAGATCTGCATGCCACTCTTGCTTCTCCGCTTTTTTGGCTAAGATCAAGTATAATATCTGCACGATACTCTCTGAATAATCCTGAGTTTGATTCCTAAACACAGCCTTCTGTTTCAGTCCTCTAGTTTTGGCATACTTGTGGAAAGTCTGTAGCCTTGTCTGTGTTTTAAGCAGGGACTTACTGGAAAGAAAAACAGGAAAATAAACAGAATCACAGTCAATATTTATTCAAGTGTTTTGCTTTTTTTTTTTTTTTAACTTGAAAAAAAAATAGAAATCATCCATCCTGTTGAGTGAATCTTGGAGCTGAGTATAACAGGTGTGGTTAGAAATATGTGCTACTATTTTTCAGTTAATTAAGTGACTACAATCATATCCAGAAAAGTAGGATTTAGAGTTTTGTCCATATTTACCATTTGACTACTGCTTGTTTATCTGTGTTATCAGTGTGTGTGTGTGTGTGGTATTTTCCTTAAAGTTTTTAGAAGATAGCAATTGGTTTTAAATATGATTGCCTCCTTTCCCACTGTTTTGAAATGCTTTTCTTTGTTAGCAGAGAGAACTTAAGGTATTTGGTTGAGTCTTTGAAGTTCTAAATGATCCAGGTGCACCTTATTTACAAACTCTTTCGTCTAAATTCATGAATGTTTTCTTCAGTCTTCTTTCTTTATTAATACTTTGGCACTTCCAATTTTATTTTCAATACATGGGTTTAAATTTTGCATGCTGCCTGGGAAACATAGTTTGAAAAGTGGCTCTCAATGCATTATTATCAAATTTCACCTATTATTATCTGCTTCATCATGATTAAAACAGCTGTTTCTAAGCACTTACTTTCCTATTAAGCAAGAGTGGGAAAGTAAGGTCCTTTAGATGTGGCTGAACTGTAACTCCCAGCAGGGGCATCAGGTGGGTGTGGTGGGACATCAGTGTCAAAATGGCAGGCCTGCCTGGTGATCAGAGTCCTTCTGCCTTTTTATGTGGGAGTGATGCATATGATCCATGTAAAAAAGAGGTGGGGCTTTGACCACATAGTCTTGCCTGCCATTTTGACACTGTGGACTTCTTTTGTGGAAGAGGATAATCCAGAGCATCCTTCACCAAGAACTTTGCTAGCTGAAACTCATTCAGCTCTGTCTGGAGAGCAACAGGCTTCTTATCCCTGCTAAGGAGCTAATATTGATTATGTGCCATCAAGTCATTTTTGACTTCTAGAGACCACACAGATAGATTTTCTCCATGGCTATCTATCCCTAACCTGATCTTTCATGTCTCCCAATGGTGCACTCATTGCCACCGTAACTGAATCCATCCACTTTGCTGCTGACTGTCCTTTTCTTCTCTTTCTTTCCACCTTTCCCAGTATTAGAGCCTTTTCCAGAGAGCTGGATCTTCACATATTGTGTCCAAAGTAGGATAATTTGAGCCTGGTCATTTGCGCCTTGAGTGAGAACTCTGATTTGATTTATTCAATTATCCTTCAGTTTGTTTTCTTGGCTGTCCACAATATTCTCAGGAGTCTTCACCAAAAGGAGCCTATATTACCTTGATGTAACAGCAGATCCTTGATAACAGTGTTGTCTGGGGCTTTTGGAATTACAGAAATATAACTCAAGTATTGCCTAAATGGTGTAGATTACTTCTGTTGAATGGGAAAAGTTTGAGCAGCCATACTCAGCTTGGGTGCCTCTAGCTGTACAGATTTCATCTTCCAGAATTGTCAGTAAAAATCAGATTGGAGAAGACTGATTTAGAGGATGAATTCGTCACAAAGCTAGGCAAAAAGCTAGTGTATAGTATGTACAAGATCAGTATACAACAATCCTGATTTCACTCACATGTAATTCAATCTATCACCATCTGGTCACTACTATATAATTTTATGAACTATCTATCCATCTTTGGTCTCCCATATCCCTGCAATCTATAACTGTCTGGACCTGGCTTGTAATATTGCTTTTCATTGTGGTAATCCTGTGCTATTAAAGAACAAAGTATGAAATCTTAAACAGGTCTATGTTTTGGTTAACAACAATAGGATTTCAAACAGACTACCCATTAATAGATTTAAAACAGAGATGGGTTGTGATTAGGAGAATGGCTACATGGCTGGATTTCAGCTGGCATCTGGTGGTTAATTATAGATAAGACAGAATCACATTCTGATGGAAGTGCATTTTATTTAATGGTAGTATACAGCTGCATTCCCCATTTTCCATGCAGCGTAAATAACACTGTTCATCTGATGAACAGCTTGCATTCAGTGACTAGTGCACTCAACATTCCTGCTATTTGTAACACTGTATTTGGCAAACAATAATAATTAATTAAACTGTTGAAAACTCTTGCGAGGTATCTAATTAAATGCCCTACATAGATTTTGAATTATGGAAAACTCAGCAATAGAGTCCGGGAAACCTGAATACATCTGCATTTACATTCTTTAGTGCTATATCCTTAATACACTTGGTGTTTGATTGAAATCCTATATACATGTACCTGAGCATAAGTTTAAGAAAACTTCATTCTGAGTAGGCATGCAACATTCCCCTGTATGAGTCACAGCATTCTGGCGTGTTTGAACTGCATGTAGTTTACAGATGCAGAATATCAGTTGCGACCCCAAAATCTATTACTGTTACTGATGATGTACATTACACTACAATATAATGGATTATTTATTTGCTTGTTTGTTTGTTTATTGCCTTTGGCATTGTTTTAACACCATTGCTGTCTTGGAGTGATCTTGAAACACAAAGTTGGATAGAAACTAGTTAGTACTTAGTTAGGAGACTACCAGGAAATCCAGAGCTGTAAGGAAGACTGGGAAATTTAAAATAATTCCTGGAAGACAATGGCAAACCACTTCAACATTAAGTTAAAGAAAACTACACAGATCTGTGCAGATAAGTCACTAGGAACTGAGCTTGATCCAATAGTGGCTTTATCTTCAGGGGGTACACACACATACTGTATCTAGATATATAAAGAGAAAGAAAGACATAGACATAGACAAGAATTAGCTTTGGAGTTTCACAATCACCAGCTCATTTATAAGAAAGGAATTTAAAAGGACCCTACTAATTACCATCCAATCAGTTTAAGTGTAATGAGCAAAGTATGTGGGCACCACGTATGCAAGATGTTTCAGACAGGGATTGATGGTGACAACTTCTTATCAGAGCAAAAAGTGGATTTCATTAGGACTGATACCTTCAGTATCTAGCTGAGAACTATAACACCAATTCTGCAGGGCCCCATATGCTGCCTTTACCAGTTTTAAGTCTGCCTTTGATATCATAGCTTGAGAAAGACTTTGTTTATTTATTTGAGTGGATATTTAAAAAAAATACAACCAAAAGGAAATGCTAAAAAAGAATAAGAGTAAGATAAATGGAAAAATAAAAAAGAGAGGTATAAGTTGTATACAATTAAATTTCAAAGTAACGTTAGATTGGTATTACATATTAATGTTTCTCATATCAGTTAGACACTTCAGAACCATTAATAAAATCAAATCAATACTGAATAAATTACAGAATTGGCCAGTATGATATGACTCATAAGTCACAATGAGCAACTAACAAAATTTTCTATCTATTCTAAAAGTTCTATCCTTATTTAACAAATCAAGGAACAAACTAATATACTAAACTCTTATGTTAGGAGAAACCCAAACTTTGGATGTGGTATGAGTCCGTATACAGAATTTTAATCCATAAATGCTTTACAATTCAATTCAATTCTGTATCAGACTTGTTTTTCCAAATGTGAAGTTATTTTTGACGTTGATGCATGTCAGCTTGGTTTGCCATTCTTCAAAAGAGGGAATAAGGTGTGTTTCAGTTAAAAGCATACAGTGTCCTGGCAGCTGTTTTCACATACAGAGCTAACTCAGTATATTTTGTAGGGATATAGAGTTTGGTAATATTTAAGAGAAAAATAGCTGGGAGGAATGAAGATGCAGCCTTTAACATTTGTTTCATTGTATACTAAATCATCCTCCAGAATTGTTGGGCTTTACAGCTCTGCCACCAAATATGAAGGAATATTCCTATCTGATTACTGCATTTTCAAGAGTTATTTAGACAGTGAGTTATCTATTTTGACAATCAGTACTTGGGTGATATACCAGCAGTAAAACAATTTGTAGCAGTTTTTTTTCTAAACAGACACTGAATTAATATTCCCATTGTTGTGTATCAAATGCCCTGGTTAAATTCTGCATCTATTTAGCCATATAACCTTTAACTTGTTTTGTTTCTGAGTTGTATTTCAATAATAATTTGTAAATAAGCTCTAACAAATGCTCTGAATTTATATATATATATATATATATATATATATATATATATACACATACACACACACACATACACATATATACACACATACAGTATATATGTTCAAATTCAGTCAAGTTTGTAAGTATTCTGCATTTTGTAATTCTTTTTGAACTATGCTGCTCATTTGGAACTATTGAATATTGAAATTAATAATAATCATTTTTGTGCCATTTCCAACATCTGTTGTATGGTTTATTCATTTTGCCAATTGTTGATGGAGTTTTATATCATCTGTAAAACGTTTTGTACTAATTTTCCCTCAGATTGTAGCCTGGTATAAATTATTGTGTGTGTGTTTTCTTTCCCATAGATCTACCCATTGTTCCACTGTTATTGCTTCTTTAAAAATTTGTATCCATTTTATCACACAGTTTTAAAAATTTGTTCTGTCTCCATATCATATTTAATTGTGAATGTGTCCTAATAAATAATTTTGATTCTGTACAAGTATTTCAAATATTTGCAGACATGGTGTCCTAATGGGTGTATGTGCGCTCACACAGGCACAGCAATCTACAGCAGGAGTGCTGAGCAAGTTTAATAAGAAAAAAGGTTTGTCCCATCCTTTGGCAGCATGTAATAGAATTCAGGGCAGAATATGATGGGGCCCATATGCATATTCCATCCTCAACTAAATTTCAGCCCTCTGTGCTTTCAGCTGAAGGTTCCTAGACATCTACAGTGGTGGCTGAAGTAGGCTGCTTACACTTGAATTCCAAAGGAATATAAAGATAAAGTAATTATCTTTAGAATGCAAAAGATCTGCATTTTCCATTGCCACTCTAATCCTTGTTTCCATTAAAAAAAAAAAAAAAAAGCTAGAGGGCACCATTGAGTAATACTTTCAATATCAAAACTTTAAAGTAGCCTTTTTGTATAAGAGAGAGAGAGAGAGAGAGAGAGGTTTTTTTTTAATCATTCCAGAGATTTATTGAGATCCCCTTCAAGAAATTGTGTCCTAGAGATGTTCCGAGTTTTCATGCAATGATGATAATATATATGATTAAAGTTTCTTACATCAGGTTCTGAAATTAATTTTCATGTTAATTAAGGCCTATGGCAATGATTATGCCAGCAAACTGTTTTGCTAACTATATTTTGCTATGTTAATTTAATTCAATTCAATTTTTTTGGCATATTTAATTGCAAAATTTGTAAAGTGCCAATATTGAATGCTAAATAGAGGTATTTTGGGTATTACGTTTACATGTGGCAGGCCATAATATTATTGTTAATAACATGAAATCTGGCTCATTCAGCTTAATGCAAACAGTGAAAAATAAAAATGAGGAATAGTTATTTCTATGATATGAAACTGTTAATGACTCTCCTAGTGTGCAACTATGTGTATTTCCCTTAAGAACCAAAGATGAGGATTCAACACTAAGAGCAGTTACATGATTGTGTGTGAGAGACAACCTGTCCTATTGTGATAACAATATACATTATCCATGATAGCAGCATTAGGTTATTGACTTCCACCAAAACTTTTCTTTTTTTTTTTTTTGGTAAGTAAATAGGAGATATATTGTCGAAGGCTTTCATGGCCGGCATACGATGGCTGGTGTGGGTCTTCCGGGCTGTGTGGCCGTGGTCTTGAAGTCTTGTTTCCTAACGTTTCGCCAGCACCTGTGACCGGCATCTTCAGAGTGCAGGAGCACAGACAGGAGCAGTTCTCTCTGTGCCCAGGGTGAAGTGACCCTTCTGTGGGTATTTATAGAGATCTGGGGGGGGGGGGGGTTGGGTTACTGAGTGGCTGCTTGTTTTGGAGTCAGCATCTGTGTGTATTTTCCTGGGGATTAGGCAGGGTTAGGAGATGTTCATTCAATGAAGTATTGCATCATTTCCATAATTATATTATTATGCAGATGACCTAGTTCTCCATGCAGGTCAAAACATTAAAGTAAAATTAACACATATTTATCTATCTCGTTGGTTGGACTACAATGGTTGCAATGAAATTGTCCATTATTTCAGGGGGGTCTCCAGACAGGAATTTGGTCTATTGCATCCAAAGACTGCTACATGGGGGTCCATTAAATTGAGGTTTCACTGTATAAAAATATATAGGTGTGGAGAATATGGCAGGTGCTACAAGAGATGTCTGTGAGTGCATGGGTGCCTCTAGATGTCACCGAACCCCCTAAATTAAAATCTACCAGATGAAGTATCAAGTGAACTTGGACATATCTGCAGAAATGGCACAGTTATCCAACAGGAGACATTATCTGATCATTACTCAGGGTGAGGCTTGGGCATTATTGAAGGAACTAGTTTCCTTCCTTCTTTCCTTCTTTCCTTCTTTCCTTCCTTCCTATATTTTTGTTCACTTTCTGATATGCACCATTTTTCATCCTCCATCATTCCTTAGTGTTATGGGGAGGAAGGATGAATGGTGGCTGCTTTACAATAACTGATGAAGAATATTAAGGAAAAATGCCTGGAAATCACTTTTCCTTTCTTTTATTTTTTCCCCCAGCTCATGGGTAATAAGAAACTTTTTTTTTTTTAACTAAGAAATATTACCAGGAATTTGTTTTGCTTTAAACATAATACAGAATTAGAAAATAAATTCCCAGAATATCTTTCCTGGAGAAGGAATGTGTCTCCGTCGAAGATGGAGAATATAGTTGTGCACAAATGCATAAAACATTTGCAGTGCAATCCCCTATCAGCCCACTCTGCAGAAGATGTATTGATTGCGGGGAGGTTTGCTTCTAGGGAAGAGTGTTTAAAACCTTAGCCTACATGAATCACTTAAGGTGATCAAAGCTTCTCTTATCCAGTGATATAAAACTTGGGAAGCAGAACTGTGTTGTTTCTACCTCCAGTCTTGGTTTCCCTGCCAGCTCCGTCCTTTGGACCTCTGTGTTTGGCAGAAACAGTGCATATTCTGAAATGAGATTCATGAAGAGGGATTGAATCACCTTGGAAGCAAATATTATTTATTTATTTGCTTGCTTGCTTATGTACCTACTTCTCTCTCACCTTTGTTTTGACAACATACCCCCAGGGTGGCTGAAGATAAGTCAGAATGCATTCCGACTAATAATGCATAATTCATTTATAAGGCATAGATGATTTATATCAGTTCCGGAGAGACATCATTGATGGAAAGTATCCTGTGCTCAGTTAACATCCTGTGAACTTTACAGGCTGCTAGACAAGTCATAAATATTGCCTCAAACTTTGAACTGAAGCACCAAGTGTTATTCAGATTTACTGCAAATAGATAAATCAGATTTTTAAATGCAAATTTAAAAAGTCTCTGTGTATCTTCTATTGTTGCTTAAAGGAAATCAGCCATACTGGAAAGAAACTTGGTTTGCATAACTAACTCCTGAGTCATAGGCATGCACAAATATCAAATAAGTATTCTGGTAAATTTAGCTGTACTGAGTGCTTTCGTTGTAGGAGGAGAAGCATGTTAGTCTACAGTAGCAAAAAAACAGGAGTCTGGGTAGCACCTTTTCTGAGTAACAAATTGTATTAAAAGGCTGCAGCACATGAAAGCTTATGCCTTTTAATAAAATGTGTTAGTCAGAGAAGGTGCTACACATCTCCTTCCGACTGAGTGCTTTCATGTGTCCCCTATTTTGGCTGATTTTATCTGTTTGAATATATACCAAGTTAAATATGTCTACTATTAGAGGAAAGGTGAAAAGTAAGCCGTAGTAAGTTTTGTGATATTATTTAGACAAAGCATTGGGAGACAAAGAAAGATTCATTCTGGCTTTCAATTTATTTCTCATCTAACCCTGGCAGAGTTCCATTCACACAGTGGGGAACACAATTTGCATCAAAGATAGAAAATGGCACACGGTGGCTTTGCCACAGAGCAACGGGGGATGGGACATATCTCTTGCCTTTGAGGCATGACACAGTTTACTGCTTCTAATTGTGTGGCAACATAAGCATATGCTTTGGTGTAATTGGGACTTCTGTTTGGCAGAGCTACAACTTAAACGTTTTGTAAGTTGACTGAAAATAAAAATGTGACACTAAAAAGAAGCCCTTTCTCCAAATAATGGTAGAATATGTATAATTTCTGTCAATTCACTACTCGCTTTCATATACAGTAACCTTTGTAAGGACTGCCTGCCTCCACTGATATCCTTTTCTATCATCTTCAGAGGCTCCAAGTAACAAACAGGAAGAGATGTTTGGATTCTTCCTGTGCTAACATAGTCTCAGTTCCTATGAGACATGATCCTGACACAAGAAGCAATAAAGTGTCCTCTTTCCTCCACTGTGATTTCACTATTCTGTCATAACCAGAGTATTAATCAGAAGGACACATTCTAGGATATTAACAAAAAACTCTCCATCAGGGAAGATGGAATCTCTGGGCCAATATATATACATATATACATGCATACATACTGTGTATATATGTGTGTGTGTGTGTGTGTGTGTGTGTGTATGTATGTATGTGTGTGTATATATATATATATATATATATATATATATATATATATATTTCACATTAAATAAATACTATTATTTATGTATTTATTGATTTAAAAGATTTTTATGGCTGCCCATCTTAGAGCACAACTCTGAGTGACTCACAACAATAAAACCATAAAACAGTAAAATCAATCAATCAATCAATCAAAACAAAGATACCTCCCTCCCTGGCACTTCAGCCATCCTCCTTAGGATGCCCCCAACAAACCATCCACAGGTTCTGATATCACTCTACCCCAGTGTCTGAGGAAAGAGAGAGCTCTTCATGGCCTTCTGGAAGGCTAAAAGGGTAGAGGCCTGCCAGATTGCCTGGGGAAGTGTGTTCCATGGGGTAGAGGTCACTATGGAAAAATCTATAGAGGTTTATGTTTGTTTGTTTGTTTTAAGTAGAAGATGTATTAGTGGAGGGCCCACTAGTATTGAAAAGTCTACATAGCTCTAACTGAAACTATAATAGCTAGGAAGTGGCTAATTCTTGCCCCCTCTGTCATGATCTTACTGAAAAAGTTATCCCCAAACTTGCTTTTGACCTCAGAAGACAGCAATTATGAGTGCTAATGAGAAGTTCCTTCCCATGGCAAAAGGTAGCTTGGAGAACTGATTTTCTCAAGATGAAAATATGAACTTCCATTTTATGTGAAAGCTAACCTAATCAAATTCTTTGCTTCTGTGATGGAATGGCTAACAAACCTTGGGAACAAGCAGAGGCAGTTAAGGGAGGAAACAGACTGTTACAGAAGAGATTATTGAGTCCACAGAAGGGGGAAGAATGAGAAATAGAATAATCTACTTTAATTACATTAGGTATAAGATTCCACTCTCCTCAGATTCCAACATCTCTTCTACAATAGCCCTGTTTCTTCCCTGTCTTGCTGCCTTCTCTGTCTTCCCAAGGCCTGTTAGAAATGTCGTCACTGCATCTTCTCTTTTCCAGGCTTTTTTTTTTTTTTAACAAAACTGTTCAAATAAAATAGTGTTATATGTAGCTTTGTTCTTAGGTGTCTGTCTACAGTAGAAAGCTAGATTTTATAAAGTCTATTGGGTTAAAACATTGATTCACTCCATCTGTCTAGGGCAGTGCTTCTCAACCTTGGTAACTTTAAGATGTGTGGACTTCAAGTCCCAGAATAGCTGGCTGGGGAATTCTGGGAGTTGAAGTCTACACATCTTAAAGTTGTCATGATTGAGAAACACTGATCTAGGCTTTAGGCTGGAATTTCTCTAATCCTTCCTGGAGAGGCCAAGGATTGAAACTAGAAGCTGCATAGAGACCATTCTCTACCTTTAAACTAAGGCCTTCTTTATGGAATGGTGGCCTTGCCAATCTGATAACATCACCTGCATATCAGATTATTGGAGATACTTTTCTTTGGAACCACTATCTGAGCAAATAAGGTTTTTATCAACTATATAAAACCAAACCAGAATTTTCACTGATTAGGTATATAAAATCAGGAATAGCTGAGCCCCTTTCAGCCTAAAACCTGTAGGGGTTATTTGCCACCAAAGCACATTTGCGCTTTCCAGCAATATCTTCTGATTAGGCAGTTGTTAAATTAGTTTTTAAAAATACATACTGTACCTGTGTGGAGGAGATATGATTCATTGATTGTTTATCACAGTCCTATGTGAGAAAAATGAAATTTTCTCTTAGAATTAAAGTTCATTCTGAATTGTAAAATTCTTGCTAATTGAGCTTTTAAGGCTCAAAACACATATTATAATATGTATTATTTCAGATACAGGTAGTCCTCACTTAGTGACCACAATTGGGACCAGCAATGTGGTTGCTAAACAAAACATCATGTGACTGTGACAGAGTTATGAAGTCACTTCCCACTTGGTCAATAAGTGAATCACTGTGGGTCGTTAAGCAAGATATCACATGACCACGACTTATGATTTTACTGCTGACTTCTCCATTGACTCTGCTTGTTGGAAGCCCGTTGTGAAATGCACAAATGGTGTCACATGACTGCAGAACACTGCAATGGTCACAAACACCTGCTGGTTGTGAAACCTCCAAATGTTGATCACGTGACCGCGGGGACGCTGTGACAGTCATAAATGCAAAGACTGGTGGTAAAATTACTTTTTCAGCACTGTCATAACTTTGAAAAGTCACTAAACAGGGCAGTCATTAAGTGAGGTCTACCTATATAGTTATGGAACTTTGTGTTTTCATTGTAGCAATACTTTGCTTTAATTGTGGATGGAAAAGTGATGTGCTGCTGACCACAGCCTTGGCAGATCAGCCTTTTTGTATAGTGTATGCCTATGGGAAGGGAACAGAGGTTGCACTCAGGATTATCTTCAGATCACATAAATCTTTTGCTTTTATTTCAAGCATTCTTAAGCCACTTATAAAACAACTAAAATAGATGCAGAAGCATTGTGCTCAAAATTAGAGTTTAAGAAAAAAAACTTAAAATGAAAAAAGGGGTAGGGAGAGAAAAAGAAAAGAACACTCAGGCACCAATATTATATAGCACATTTAGTGACCAACAGTTATGCAGAGGCTCTACTTCCTTACAGCCCTAGCCAATATGGCCAGTGGTGAAAGAATCTGGAAATTATTGTTCAGCAACACATCTACCGCTTCTTCATCTGTACTGTAAAGGCTTTGATGCAGCTAAAGTTCCTGTATTGTGAATCAGCTGGAAGGAATGCAGCTCAAAGAGAGAAAGAGCCAAACATTCTCAGTTGCTTAGAAGATCTAATGGAGTGGGCCTGTTTCCCGCAATAGAATATATGCCAAAAGCCATTTGTAGAATGTGCTAAGTATGATCAAGCCATTTCTCAGATGGGCCTTCTCTCTTTCTCGCTCTGTTATGGCCCAATGGGTTAGCTAATGACAACTGGGAGGAAAGCAAACACCAGTGAAGCAGGTTTCTTTCAAGAACTGATGTTAACCTTACTTTTCTTCCCCTACATTAATATGCATAATCTGGGTATATTATAACACAGCTGGAATCAGCAAGTAAATTTTGTATTTGATCATTATCTTTATTTTAATAAAAGCATCTGAGGAGGAAGGGAGCAACAACAGCGGTAAAACAAATCAACTTTCAAGCCTGCACATTTCTTCTTGGTAAATTTTGCAGTTAGATAATAAAAATAATGTTACAAATCAGAAGATCAAAAATCCTCAGGCCCTTATATGCTGAGCCAATCCTGCTTGGAAATGTGCCTCGTAGCTCAACACAATTCTCTTAACTTCCTGCTTTCTATCTTCCTCTTCCATTGCCTCCTTTTATATCCTTCCATAAACTTTTGGAAACTTTGCAGGGAAAATAGGATGCAAAGCAGTGGCTGAGGTTAGATCAAAGGCTACAAATTAACAAAACTTGCAGCGTTGGAACTCTGAGAACTTAGATATGCTAACCAGGTTTTTGAAAAAATAGTGCCCGGAGTTTCTATTTTGATCATGCAGAATTTAGGAGTGATCTATAAACTCTGTTGTAGAAGGTTGATAGCTTCCTTTCTTCTCTTCAGTAAAATTTTGGAAAGCAGGGGGAGAGGAGAGTAACCATCATCTACAAAGATTTCCCAGATAGAGCTTTTCAAGACTTTTGTGTAATTATTAGAAAAGGTTTGGGGATACAGATGAAGGTATAAGGCTTTTTTTTCCCAGATGTTCAGCTGAAGATGTGGTGGGCTCAGTTGGAACAAGAAAAAAGCACTATGCACACAACTTACTCTCCCTGAGCTTCACATGTTCAACAGAAGACTGAATGGAAGATGTACTGAGAATCTGAACACAACTTTTTGTTCATCCAGGAGCCTTATAAGGCGCATATAAATTCCCTTCAGACTTTCAGCTGATCACCTGAAAGCTGGGAAGAGCAAGGGACATGGTTGCTTAAGCAGAGCCATTCTCTCCTACTTTGATCTTCTATGTGTTCAACTGAGCACCTGAACAGGGCTTCCAGTAGGCCTATATTTCAGAAATCTATCTCCTAGTCTCTTCAAACTTTGCTTCTCTTGGGAAAAGAAAAAAAAAACTTTTGCTAATGCTTTACTTTATTGTTGGAGATGGTAGAGAGGGGTGTTACTCATGATGCTGTGTTTTGTTATAACTCTCTCCTCTGCTTCAGACTCCCTGGCTGCTCACACTTGCAAATCTGAAAAAGCCCTCAAGGGACTGAAAGGAGCACGAGAAACTCAACAGGTTGTGGACCCCTGGAGAAATTATTGGATGTTGAACAGATGGTAAGTGGAAGTCTCTGAGATTTCACCAACACTTGTTTTCCTTTGAGAGAAAAAAAATGAAAGTGAGTTTTTTCCCAACAAATTCAAGGAAGCTGATTTTTTAAAACTGCCAAAGACATTTTAAGCACAGCATTATTTGGATGGGTAATCTTTGGAAGGTGTGCTGAAATGGGGCTATGACAGCTATTTGGTTCCTTCGGAAGGGAAAGAGTGGCCATGCATGAAATGGAACAGGATTGCAGTCAAAATCCTGGGCTCCCCAAGTTGTTTTTGTTTTCCTTCCGCTTAATACAGTGAGTGACTTTCCTGTTGTGTTCTGCCCAGCATCCAGCCTTTGCTTTGTTGATCAGAGCAGATTGCAGAAGCCCTCAGCCTGCAGCTGCTTCAGTAATAAGGACGGCAGAAACTTGAGCAGAGAAATATCAATAATTAAATGTTTTGGTGTAGTGGCTTAGTGCAGACATTTTGTACTGCAAAATCTGAGTATTAGCTCAGTAGGCTCAAATACGAAAAGCAGTTTAATGGATTCCCCACTCCACCCCTTTGTTGGCTGTTTCAACCTTGAAGTCAACTCTTTAATTCATTTCCTATGGCCATTTAAAAATGTGTTGCTTAGTAGCCATTCTTTGGTCCTGGTTTTGATAAAACAGTGTTAGAGCTCTTTAGGGAATAGCTAATATTAGTTGTTTGACTGACTCTAGATCTATTACCCTGACATCATGCTGCTTTCCATTAACCTCTGAGCCAAAACCCAATAAGTAATTACAAGGCATAGGAGAACTGAAAACCTGCTAAGTCAATACAGTTCCAAAAACTCCTTTCAACAGAGCTCTTTGAAACAACATAGAGCTAGGAGAGTGGATGCGGTGTCTGGATTTTCACATTAGATTTTGTGCTTGATTCCACTTGGCAACAAAACCTGCCCCCAATGCATAAGCTGCTAAATAAAAAACAGAGCACCATAGACAGAATGAGGATGCCTAAGGCTTTTTTCAGAGGCTGCAATGAAATGGGACTTCCAAAAGGCGATATATGCTTCGTGACTGAGCTACATATCTCTTAATCTTACTAGGGCTCTCCAGATATTTCAGACTAGAGTTTATACAGTCCCTTTTAAATGACTGGCTGAGGTTGATAGGAGTCGAAGTCCAAAATGCAAGTTATGTTTGTCTAGAACCAAAATTTGTGAGTCAGCAGCTCCCATCTACAGGATCAGTCCCACAATTATATAGAAGATGATCCATGGCAGGTGATGTGGTGTCTCAGTGTCTGGAAGCTGTTAAGGTCTGGATGAAGAACAACAGACTAGATCCTAGCAAGACAACAAAACTGTGAATACAGAAACCTTCTGATTCCAGATATAGACAACCTTTAATTGTTGACAGTCATGCTCCCTTGTTAGAATTGGCTTCCAATTTGGGGTTCTCCTGGACTCATGGCTCCTGCTTAAACAGCAGGTAGAGGCTGTAGCCAGGAGAATTTTTGCACATTTACATCTTGAGTGCCAACTGCAACCTTTCCTGGACCAGAAAACATTATGAACATTCATGCAGGACCTTGTCACCCCATGGCTGAACTACTGCAACACCTTTCACATAGGCATCACTTCTCAGCCTTTTGGCTAAGATCAAGTATAGTATCTGTTCTTATCAGTTTAATTCATTGTCCAGAAGGCTGCACTTGATGACTAGCCAGAAACTGGTTCAATGTGCAGCAGCCTGGATAGTACTGGGCACTTCAAGATTTGTCCAAAAAACACCTCTATTCCAGAGGCTCCATCAGTTTTCAGTCAGCTTCTGGGTGCTTTTAAAAGTACTTTTATCTTTAAAGCCCTACAAGTCTCGAGGCCTGGCTCTCTCCAACATTGCCTGCTCTGAAGTGAATCTGCCCATTCTGTAAGATCAAGGGGAGAGGTCCTACTGGGTCCCACCTCTGAAGGAATTCCATCTACAGGGCCCTTTAAGTGGGCCTTCTCAATAGTGGCACCCCAACCTGGAACAGTTGCATCTATGTTTAAGAACTGCTTCCTCCCTGAAGTTTCTGAAAAGAGGTAAAAACTTAGTTCTAGAAGAGAGCCCTTGGGCGATATTATATTTTCTTTTGTTATCTGTAGGTAATGGTGATTAATTATCATACCTTTTGATTTATTTTTGGTTTTTATGTAATCTGCATTTCTGTTATATACTGCTCAGAGTGGATTTAATGTAGAGAAATACCAGAAATATCAGAAACAAACATTCTGCCACATATAAAATACCTCTGCAAAAAAAAAAAAAAGATTCTTTCTTCTTCTTCTTCTTCTTCTTCTTCTTCTTCTTCTTCTTCTTCTTCTTCTTCTTCTTCTTCTTCTTCATCATCATCATCATCATCATCATCATCATCAATTTATATGGATGCCCATCTCTCAATTGTGACTCTGGGCAGCAACACAGAATTAAAAACGCAATACAGGTAGTCCTCATTTAGTGATTGGCTTGTTCAGTGACTGTTTGAAGTTACAACAGTGCTGAAAAAAATAACTTTATAACCAATGCCCACATTTATGACCTTAGCAGTATCCTTCAGTCATATGATCGCCATCGCCATTACAGTCAGTACATGTTGTCCTGTGCCTGACCTGTTGTTTTTCGCTACTCCCCCCCCCGCCCACATTTCAGAATGGAGAGATTGGAGAAGAAGGGATTACCAGAGAGTAAGCAGGCACACAATGGGGAATAGACATTGAAAGCAATGCCCTGGCGCCGGTACATTTTTCCCCCCTCGCAGAGCACAAGCCAGTGCCAGTATATTCCTTCCCAATGAAGGAATGTAAATGCAAACATTAATTCCCTTTTTGATAATTATCCCAATGCCCATTTTATCATGCAATCTTTAAGTTGTTCATCTTCTGTTTCAAAACTCAACAAAAGTTTATACATTTTAGCAATAAGATATTCATTAGTAAATAACTGAATTTCAAATACATTTTAGCAAATTCAAAACCATGTCATTTTATCAACTTTAAATCTTTCTCCTAATTGTACATGTGGAAAACTTTGCCTCTTTCTCAGGACTAAACATAGTAGAAGGGAAATAAACCTCAATTTAGCAGCGTCAATCAAAATCCTGTTCTCTGATCAAACACCATCTCTTTTTTCAACTTCCTGGCTTGGTGTAAATATCACCACTTTCTCAAGGCTATAGCTGATGTCAATTTTTACTTTCTATTCTACTGGCAGAACTTCAGAGGTAATAGCCAACTTTCACACTTCTCAGCTCATGCCTTTGTCAAAATGTTATGAACACAGTGAACTAAGACAACAAATATAGGGTTAGAAGAGAGTTCTGCTCCTCAGATCAGAAGTCTGAAAAAGCATTCATTAAGGTCATTCACAGTTCCTTTGGCAGCGCTCTCTCTCTCTCTCTCTCTCTCTCTCTCTCTCTCTCTCTCTCTGTCTCTCTCTCTCTCTCTATATATATATCATCACCTTGTTATCTATATAATTGCTTATAACCTAGCGTGCAAAGTGGCTATGAAACAGGATGTTTATACTCAGAGCAATTCTGTAATGCCAAGTTGCCCTGTTGTCAGTATAGGACACCAACCATTTTTGAAGGGCATTGTCCTCTACTTTCTCCCTAACCCCTTGCAAATGTGATCTCTGTCCACAGTTTCTTGCTTTCTGTTGAAAGTAGTGTTTTTGGCTTGGGTCAGTTTTAAGCGTTGCTGTTTGATTTGCCTGTTGCACTTTATATTTTTAATCACTTTGATTGGCTATGTTCATCGTGGTATAGTCCCTCCCTTATTTGGTTGCTGATCATTGCCTTGCAGGTGACTACTGTCTGCTGCAGCTTGCTACTAATAGTATTCAATAACATAATGGCTATAACAATCATATGCCTGACATGCAGAAGGCTATTGGGTCAGAACTCAGCAGAAATGATTGTTTTTAAGTACTTTTCTTTCCCTAAATTACCCAGTTCCCTTCTCCTAAATTACCCACTATTATATGTGTGTGTGTGGGCGTGCACATGCGTGTGTGCGTGCATGCACACTGATGCTTGGTTGAAAAGTTGAAACTGTCCTATCCTTTCATATCAAATGACAGGAAAAACAATAAAATGGTGCACTAATGAACATGGTACCAGAAGTGGGTAGCATAGAGGAAAAAAAAAATACCAATAAAGCTTTTTTCCTGCTGGGTTTTGAACTGGCGATATTCTGCATTTTAAGCAAATGTTATACAGATTTTGATAATGAGAAACTCCTCTAGCCATAGTTACAGCACATATCTTTAAATCAAACCCAGGAAAATGCAAGAAAGGATGTCTAAAAATTAAAGTTGGCTATTGCCCCTTTTATATGTGCATTTTGATGCTTTTGATGGCAATTTCTTTCCTGGCATGAAAGTTGAAAGGGCACAGCAGCAGGAGAATTGTTCAATGAGATGAAGGCATAGTAGCTAGCAGGCTGGACTGATAGGTATCAAATCTTCTCCAAAGAATCCCAATCTTGACAATATTTTTTCTTAAATTGGGATAGAGTCCAGCTTACCTCAGCATGGGGTAGAAGCCGCTTAAGGGTGCAAAGAGAATATGCCCTCAGTCTCATGTCTGCCATTGGTTTCAATAGAAGGAAATTGCCTTTCATGCAAGGAAAAAAAGATTACACAAGGTTGTTTTCATACATTCTTAGTGACCCAAAAAATACAGTATATGAACAAGTAGTTTTCTTGGCAACATTTTTGTAAATGGTTTGCCATTACCTTCTTCCAAGGGTTGAGAGAAAGTGCCTGGACCAAAGTCATCTAGTTGGCTTCCATGCCTAAGGTAGGACAAGAACTCATAGTCTACTGATGTCAGGCCTAGCCCAAGGAACTCCAGGAGACCATGCAGACTCAATCCAGCAAGGTTTATTAGCTACAACCCCTTAACAAGAATGTTCCCAGAATGAAACCAGTTCCCAGGCTCAGCCAGTTCACACCGGTGGATTTTCTTAGGGAGGTGCCAGTCTCCTCCGCTTATCTCTTCCTCGCTCCTCTGGAGATGAGAGCACATTCTTTACTCCCCTCCCACCATTCCAGTCCATCACAACTGACCTCTAATCAAGTGCTTTTCACCACTACAGGTAGTCCTCACTTAACAACAGTGATTGGGATGGGAGTTTCTGTCACTGAGCAACACGGTCGTAAAGCACAACATCATGTGACTGTGCCGCTTAGTGATGGCAGCTCCAGCACTTCTGGTTGCCATCGTTAAGTGAATCCCATGCTGCTGTTAAGTGCAATGTCACATGATCTCCATTTGTGACCTCCTGCCAGTTTCCCCATTGACTTTGCTTGTTGGAAGCCAGCAGTGAAGGTCGCAAATGGGGATCACATGACTGCAGGATGCTGCAACATCGTAATTGTGAGCCAAGCACCTGGATCGCAATCATGTGATCATGGAGATGCTGTGACAGCTGCAACTATGAGGACTGGTCATAAGTACCACTCATTCAGCACCATCATAAGTTTGAACAATCACTGAACAAGTAGTTGTTAAGTGAGGACTACCTGTATACCAAACTGGCTCTCAGGATTAAATATCATCTTGTTAATGTATTAAAATCTCTATCAAAACAAGAAAGTCAACATTCCCCCAAGGCTGCACTTTCCTTCTGGCCTAACACTTAATATGCTATAGGTAAAAATAATATTCTTAATTCCTAATACTATTACAGTGGATTTTGTAGTAACATTTAACTTTGCTGGCAATAGAGCTATCACAATAAGTTACCTTAAAGCATTGCTTGGCTTGAATCTTGGTTGTCATACTATCACCATTAGTTACCTTAAAGCATTACTTGGTTTGAAATTGGTTGTGTCAAAGGAGTATAAATGCTTAAAGATATGCAGTAGTTTTATTTTTCTATGGGACCTACTAAGTTCCCACAGCTGGATCTTAACTTTATAAATAGGGAAAAATGAGACATTTTCCTAAACCTTAATTCAGGGCGCTGTAATCTTGATTATACAACATGTAATTCTACTTTGGAATTTATCATGAGATGTAGTGTTGGCTACCAGCTTGGCTGGCTTCAAGAAAGGGTTGGACCCATTCATGGAAGGCATGGGGATCAACAGCTATTAGTTTTGATGGCAGTGTGATTGCTCTGAAGTCCATCTGCTGAGAGACCAGTGGGCTTTCTTATGCAGTTGGTTGGCCACTGTGAGAACAGACTTCTTAATTAGATTGGCGAGGGGTCTGATCCAGCAGGGCACTATTTATGTTTCTTTGTACTTATTGTGCAAGGGAATAAATTTTCAAGCAAGACAGCAAAGAAAGGCATATGAAGATACATGGATAGTTGATTTATAGAGAGTATTATAAGTTATCAAGAGCCAGTTTGGTGTAGTGGTTAAGGTATTGGGCTAGAAACTGGGAGACTGTGAGTTCTAGTCCTGCCTTAGACTCAAAGCCAGTTGGGTGGCCTTGGGCCAGTCACCCTCTCTCTGCCCCAGGAAGCAAGAAATGGCAAATCACTTCCAAGAAACCTTGCCAAGAAAACTTCAGGGACTAATCCAGGCAGTCACCAGGAGTCAACAATGATGCAAATTCACCCCCCCCAAAAAAAAAGTTATCAGCTTTGGGATACCCAGGAATCTTTGTCTCCCTGGAGATCTAAGAGTTTATTTGTAAATAAAGTCAAGATTTCTGAACACCTTGATTCCAGTGATCTCTTTCCAAAGAAAACTATACCTGGGTAAACACTATGCCCCCCAAATAGCTCCCCAGTCTGAGGTGCTGTGTTAATGTACTAATACAATATGTATTTTATTCTCCTTCACAGAAAATATAACATATACAATTATTTATTTGAGAGATGTTAATAAAATATCTGGGATGATAAATATGCAATATGTTTGAAACAAATAAGAAATTATGAAGGACTGACATTTTTCAATGTGGATATTCTACCAAATCAAAACAATCCTTATTTGACACATTATTTTTTATCTCTAGGTAAGCTTCAAGGAATCATAATTTATAATTAGACACATAAAATAGAAAATTGAATGTTCAATTCACATTCAGTTTTCCAAATGTCCCTGTATTTCAAATTGGAACTTGGATTTTATTTGATTTCCTAATTGTTAAATCAGAATTTCATTATTTTAATTAATCAACATCTAGTGCCATTTGATGCAACTCCAAAGGTTTGACTTCTCTCTTGCCACCTTTGCCCATTGTAATAATATTTCTCCAAAGTCTGATTTTGCTATCCTTCAGGAAAGCTTAAAAACTTAGCTTGTTGAGCAGGCCCACCCTTGACTGGTTTCTGGAATTTCCTTTTACTGTCTTTTTCTCCACAGATTGCAATTACCATATTTGGTTCCTTTGTTTTGTTTTATTTACTGTATTTATTTATATTTCAAATTCAGTCACTGCCCATCTCACTCAAAGAGTGACTCTGGGCAGTTTACAATAAAACAAGAATAAATACTGATTAAAATACAGTAAACCAATGTTCAATTAATAAATATCATCTTCCAAGTTAATTGATGGTAAGTGAGATTGTTAACCTGCAGGAGCATCTCTAAGGTGCCAGCCACCCCCAGGGTTGGTTACCCCTCCTCAAGGCCCATGCGAGTTGGCAGAACCAGGTCTTCATCCCTTTCCAGAAGACTGGGAGAGTGGAGGCCTGCCTCACCTCTTGGGGGAGAGTGTTCCATAGGGTGGGAGCAATGGCAGAGAAGGTTCTCCTCCTGGGCCCCGCCAGTCAACATTCTTTCATAGATGGGGCCCATAACATACCTTCTCTGCCTGACCAGGTGGGACAGGTCATTGTAATGGGGATGAGACAGTCCCTCAGGTAGCCTGGTCTCATGACATATAGGGCTTTAAAGGTGATAACCAACACCTTGAATTGGACCAGAAGCAAACTGGCACCCAGTGCAGTTCACACAGCAAAGATGTTACATGTGCTGTCCTTGGAGCACCCAAAATTGCCTGCACAGCTGCATTTTGAACCAGCTGTAGCTTTTGGATACTCTTCAAGGGTATCCCCATGTAAAGTGCATTGCAATAGTCTATATGGGAGACGACTAGAGCATGAGATGCTTTGACTAGGTTACCTTATACATTGAATAAATTATTACCTATTAAATTATCTAATGAAGGGAAAATGAGAAATCTGTGTGCTCTAAAGGGAAACTGGCATTGATAGTTCCATGTTATTAGTGATAACGTAATGTTATCTGCAAAAGACACATCCTGTTGCTTTTGAAATTTCCTTTGCTCAGTAGGATTAGTAATGTTCAAACTTTTTCAGTTGTTAAAAAGATACTAGTTCTTGATCAAGAGACAATGTGATGAGTCAGCACAAGCACAAACACCCTTGGGCCATGTGTGTGTGTATGTGCATGTAAGACTCCTAAATGTCAGCTGGCAAATCCCACCCCTATCACTGCAATGTAGACAATTCCTGTGCAGTTCCCTAGAAACAGTTGAGTGATTTTTTTTTTTAATGCCTGTTTGTTCCTTATGTGAAGAATTGAATCAGTGTAGCCCCCATAGAACTTTGAAGGTCAATATGAAACATGATAAACATTATCTTAATTAGCAGTTGTGAGATGTAGTGAGGAACTGTTTCTTGTGTTCATATTAACCTTTACAAAGTTCTCTGGTGGCTCCTGGAATATGTATTTAAAATATGGTCACACAGGACAATAAAAGAGTAGAAACTACATCAGAAAGGTATGAAAGTGGAAATTTAAACCTTTTTTGCTTTGTCTACTGAACACTCATCTTTTGTGCACAGCTGTGGTTATTCCATGCAACCCATTGGGACCTGCCTACTTCCTGTTTCCAGTGTGCAAATATACTAATCCAATCTTCAGATATATTCATTTGGGTTTTCTCATATTATTGCCTGCCTCCACCATTTAATAGCATTGGTTCTTTCTTGTGCTGTAGTTTTACCTAAGCTCTAATTGCTCAAGAAGAAGCTCAAATGGACACAATGGGAATTGCTTCTGAATAAATGTGCATAGGGCCGAGCTGTAAATTGGGGATTACTTCTGGGAAATGTTAGCATATAATTTGATACCATCTTTGATTATACACTTCATCGAGACAATTCAAGATCAGTGGGAGTACATTTCTTGAGCCTGTTTCAGCGGAAATAGCAATAGCAGGAAATCACAGAAAGGCTTAATTTCTCCTTAAAATGTTGAATGTATTCTAGCTGGAGTCAACCAGAAGGCATGCTTCAATAGAAGCTTTGCTTCCATATTGTCTAGAAAATGGAGAGAATAATAATAATAAAAAAGGTCTATATCTTCAGTGGTATAGATCCTATTTGTTTGTGGTGTGTGTGTGTGTTATTCTTCAGTGCATCCTAATTTGCTTTCTATTTGCTTTGGATCCACTCAGCTTGTTTAACTTCTAAACCAAATTCTTTTGCCAAATTCTCACTTTGCTATATTCAGACAATCATATCTGCCTATTCATATGCTGTTGATGATTTGGCAATACTAGCAGAGGCAGGTGGAGAAGGAGTAAATGCATATTTAATCTGGAAATTATTTTATGTACACAATCCCAAGAAGTTGACTTGATGGCATGTAATCAGTTTAAACTTTACTGTATTAGATTAAAGGGAATGAAAGGTTCCACAAAACTCAAAATGGAATGGAGGAAATGGAGAAGTATATTTTCTTTTACTTTTCTGCTAATTGCTTTCAGGTTTCATCCTTTATTTGACTTCACTTTAATACTGAAGTTTTTCCAGGGCTGGAATACTTGTACCGTTATCTTCATATTATGTTCAACATCTGAGAAATGATAGCTAGGATGGCTTTGACAAATGAAAGGGGGGGGGGGAATCAAAGATTCTGGATGCTGTTCTTGCTTGTGCAATACACATGAATGGAGTAGGAGCTTAACTACTTTCAGATAGCTTACAATTCACCCATTACACAATCAGAAGAAGTATTTATCTTGTAAGATCATGGTAGCTCAGGCATGATTAATTATCCAGCCTACAAAGATGCCTGGAATAAAGATTTGTACAAAGTTACAGCTGTTGCTGCTTTCAGACATATTTGGTTATGAGTGGCCTTGTGTTCTTTGAGGCACTTACCATGAAATTCCTCCTTTTCCCTCTCCTATTATGGAAGAAGAGAAAAAGAGAGTATAGCCAGAATGTGAATAACAAATGGGATGTTCAGAGCTTCAGATTTGATACTATAAAGTTGCTTCAGAACATGTAGGGTTATGAACCTACTGTTTGTTTGCAGATTCTTAAAATGGCTGTATCTTTTCCCAAGATTACACAGAGAGTGCAAATTGAACATAAAACACCCCTAGAAAAAGTGTTAGGTGACAATGGGCTAAATGTGTAGAAGGCACAATGTTGAAGGCCCATGAGTGCATTCAAAATGAGTAACTTGTACCTGAAATTGAGGTGGGTTTCCATCTGTCTATATTCATCTCCTTTCCATTCCCACTCCTTTTAACCAAAATGGCTGTTTCCCAGTCTAGAACAGAAAAGAATGGGGAGAAGTTTCCCCAAATTATGCAGTAAGACCCTTCTGAAAAATATTGGAATGAAATATCTATGTAATTTTGGGTGATACATATTTACCCATTTTGCATAATTAAACTCAGACATCAGACAGGAAGTTTGTCTCCAATATGTATTTACCTCAAAACAACCTGTTTGGGTAATATATAGCAAATAGGTAGTAATGGTCATTTTCTAAGCATATGCAAGACAAGAGCTGTGCACAAGAGGCATAACTTGAGTCTTCTGTTAAAAAAAAAATAAATATAACTATACAGTATATAGAAAAAAAAGTACCAGGAATAGAATGTGATAAAATGTAATTTGAAAATGAATTATGTATAAATGATGAACATGTGATTGCTAAAATGTATAAACTTTTGTTGAGATTTGAAATGGAGGAAGAACAAGTTAAAGAATGTATGGGAAAACGGGCCAAAATTTTTGGTTATAATATTCACATGGATCAATGGGAGAGAATGTAGTTAAAAGATCTGAAATTCACATTGTCTTACAATTTAAAAGAATTTTTTTAAAAAATGATATACCATTGGTATATGACACCAGAGAAGTTGTCTAAGATGTATAAAAGTACTTCTAATCACTGTTGGAAATGTGAAAAACACGAAGGGAGATTTTATCATGCATGGTGGACATGTGACAAAGCAAAAAAATAGCAGACAGAAATACATATGGTGATGCAGAGAGTTTTCAAAATTAACTTCAGATGAAACCAGAACTTTTCTTATTAGGACTTATGGACATTCAACTAGAAAAGGCTCATGGATGATTGGTTTCATATATGGTAACTGCAATGAGGTTATTATATGCATAAAGATGGAAGACTACAGAAACACCCATAGTGGAGGAAAGGATTGTGAAGATGTCTGAGTTTGTAGAAATGGCTAAATTGATTTGTTTGATTAAGGACAGAACTAAAACTACTTTTATAGAAGACTGGAACCTCTTTATAGACTTTTTGCTGAAAACAGATATAAATGAACTGCTGATTTCAGAATTTACTGCTTAAAAAGGTTGGTTTATGGAAAGAAGGGAACTATGATATACAATATGGGAGGGTGGAGTTGGCAATTGCTATGTTTGTAACTGCTGCAAAGAAGATTAGAAGTCACTTCTTGAGGTATCTTTCTTTTCTTTTTTTCTTTTTTTGTTATTCTTCACTTTTTCTTTTATTCTTTTATAATCTTTTTCTTTTTCTATTTCTTATTCTATGTTTCTGTAGTTTTTAAAATCTTTGTAAAATCTTCTTTTAATAAAAATTATTCATAAAATGAAATAATAACTATAATTATTAACTACCTGCTGTACCCAATGCCTCACTGAGGCCTATAGTGCAGGGAAACATTTAATGGGCCCTCTGAAATCAAGTGGCAGAGTTCTGAATGATCGCAATTTTTACACCCAGGCCTGACTAGCATTCTTCCAACACTGTGTTGATATACATTGCCAGAGCACAATGAATGCAATGCCCCTAAGTCAGGTATGGCTTTTAGACAAACAACACAACTGTTCTCAGACTACAAATCTATCAATCTCCTCAGGGCTGTTTTGTTGATGTGTTTGGTTTGTTTTATTTTTAAGCAAAGGTCTCACTGAAGGAGGGAGAGAGAGGTGGCTGTGGGAATGTAACCTAAACCTTTTGGAAGAGTTCCCAGGGCATTTTTTGAACATTAGCAATTTAACAGAGAAAAACATATCCATTTTGTAAATATTTTTAAGGCAAAACAAGGGTGTACCAGTACATGAAGAATTCTGTTGATGAGTCCTACTACTTTGTCTGTCCTGGTAATCAGCAAACAACATTGCTGTTTGGCTGTTCGAACAGTCTCAGAGATGTTACACTTGTGTGTGTCATGAAAGATGCCAACAATGGAGGGAGCATTTGAGTGTCATATCTCCAACACTACAATTTACATTCTTTTACTGAGAAGTTCCAGAAGGAGCTATAAGCCTACTGAAAGGATTTCCTACAGAGGAATAGGATTATATCTATAGTGATATGTCTCAAGAGCCTCAACAAGGCATTTTTTTCTGCCACCAAAAATATAGAAAATGGGTGACCAGAGGTCCTCCATTCTCAGACCATATGCCACCAATACTACATGTGGGGAGCAGTAACTTCCAGAGAAAGCTACACTTCATTGCTAGGATTAGACACTGGATTTGGTCAAAAATCAAATTCTGAGGCAAAAGGGTACTTTGGGAAATGTTCATTATTAAATTTGTATGCTGCCCATCTCCCCCAATGGGGGAGTGTAATGTTGCCATGTACACAAGGTGGACCATGTTGTTTTAACTCTGTGGCAGCTGTGTAAGAAAGAAATAAAGAAATAGATATTTTGACCCTTGTGTGTAATGGGGAGAGGAGGAGGAGAAAGATTAGATTCAGTGAGGTTTTTCCTCAGTGGTGGCAATCTAGCCACCATCCTAATGGGGAGGAGTGGGGAATGAGGGCAGAATCTCAGTCAAATTGCAGGTGCCAAAGATTGATGAGAGATTTTGGAATATGGCAGTGGAAGTGCCCTATGTAAGTAGTTTCTATAGTCTGGAAATGTAAATCAAAAGTACAGTATGAATGCCTCTGATGACTTTTGCTAGATTAAAATAATTAGTGTTGTTGCCAGAGGAGGCATCCAGGACATAGAAGTGTCATTTTGGGCTAAAAAATGTTGTCACATTCTTTGTTGTTCCATATGCACAGAACCAATTAGTTCCACTGTCTAGAAAGATGGGGCAATTGGGCTTAATGGTTCTGTAAAGGAGGATGCATGCAGGCATACAGCCTCAACCTCTGAACACGCTTAACACCTAAAGGGAGGAAGGGTTTTTCTCAAAGGAAAAAAAAAAGTGAAAAGATCTGGTGCATCTCAATTCTTTCAAGTAATTATGGATGAGAAAATTTATAATCAGTGGCTGGACTACAACTTCTGATCACTGCTCTTTTGAAATGGCTTGGGTTTTCATAACATTGTAATGAGAGCATGCCAGTGATTTATTTTTTGAACCAGGAAATGAGATGGAACAGATTATCTTCAAGATGACTTGGGACAAGTTGGATTATCTCTGGATCATTAGAGAAGGCCTTTGGAGTGGTCAGACAATCTCTGCCAGCCTTATTCCTTGCCAGCCTTCTAGAAAATAGATTGCTGAGTATCACAAATGTGGAAATATTCTGCATCATCATAGTCCACAAAGATGACTTATAAAACATCAGGGGTACAATTCCTGTTGGCAATCCAGCACATTTAAGGTACAAAATTCATGTAGTATCTGTCAAGACTGGTTTTGTTCAGCATTTTATTTTCCATTCTTCCATTGGTTTCACCCAGTTTTGTTTTAGTTTGTCTTAAAAAAACAACAACCTGAAAATGTATATACACTTTTTGCTTACATGTTCTCTAATATGCACAACTTGTATGCATTTTCCCTAAGATATGCATTCTTATATGCAATTATTCTAATATATTCCTTTTTTTTTTTTTTTTGCAAGCAAGCATGGGTAGTACATTTTAGAAATTTAAATGGTAAGTTTGCATCATCATCATCATCATCATCATCATCATCATCATCATCATCATTATTGCCTTTGAGTTAATGTTGACATCTGGTGACTGCCTGGACAAATCCTTTCAGTTTTCTTGGCAAAATTTCAAAAATGGCTGATCCAGTGCCTTTAACCTACTACACCACGCTGGCTATCACTCAGGTTTGCACACACATGAGAAAGAAATTATTTTTTCATCTGTCCTTAATTCTTACCCTTACTTATGCCAACTTTGAGTGATTGACAGCACCGCAGATTTAAAGCAAAATTTTGGCCACACCTGCCCCTCAAGACCTCCAGCTCTCAACAGTTGCACAAATGATTAATGGCCACTAGTCAATTAATGTATGTATCTGCACATGAATGTACACACATATGTACACACTGTCCTTGAAACAGTTTTGATTCATTCTAAAACTTAAAATATTATGATTTGGATATCAGACTAGATTTAAAACAAAAACCAAAATCTCACAGATGTAACATTGCTTTGTTTTTAAATAACAGAAATGTGCTTCAGAGTAGAAGCGAACTTTTACCCTCTTCTATAATTTATTTATTTATTAAGCAAATATATATAGTTGCCCATCTCACTAAAAGCAACGCTGGGCGGCATACAACAACTATTTATATTTTAATTGTTTGCTTAAACTGTTTCTATTTTTGTTTTTAATTTGCACTGCTAATGGCCCAATGATAAATATTGTGCATAGCAGTATATCAGTGTCCTTACTTATTAAAAACTTTAATTTTTAGTGGGGGAAGGATGTATATATATGCAAATGAATTAAAACTACCTAATTTTTAATAAAAGAAAAAAAATAATGTAAGCTACTGAAAAGATATACCCAGCAGCAATAATTTGCTATACTTTCTTTGATCAAAGACACATTTTAGGCCTAATGCCAGGAAAAAGTTGCATTATACAGAACAAAATTAGCTATCTGTGCTAAACATGGAGGCATATTTTCATATGCTATATTTTAGCACATAATTTGGAATTAAAAAAAAATTTTGCAGCATCATATAGGAATTTCATACAGGCCGCATTGAAATCCACATACTTCCTTGTCTCACAGTTTATTACCTGTTTTATTATTAACTGTTATTGCATAATATCTAATTTTTTTCTTCAGTGTTTTAGAGTACATATTATCTAATTAACACGTACCAAATGCATTCAAATTGTTTCACAGATGTGCGTTCTTAGAGAAAAATATCCATGGATTGTTGATGTGTTGCAGAAACATACTTACATATAATAAAACGTTCATTGTGATGACATGGCACAGTCAGTATGACAATAAAATAGCTTGCATAAGGCCCATCTTAATATTTAACTTGGAGCACAAATTGCCCTGATCCACCTATGAGAAGCAAGACAGAACAGTCTGATATGCTAATGTATTTATTTTTTTTATATTCCTATTCTACTATTCCATTTGTAGAACTGTCAATAATATAAGCTTATTTCACCAAGAGCAGGATTTTTTATTTTTCCTATAGTGACCATCTGCTGTTGTTATGGGTGTAGCTCAGACTATGGTTATTCAGAGTAAAGTTGGAATATTTTAAGGACATTTGTGAGTATGTGTTTTATGTGTTCTATGGTTTTTATATTTTTAAAGTTGCACTGGGATGGCATTTAATTTCGTTGTACAAGTAGTACAATGACAATAAAGATTTCTATTCTACCTTCTGGATCCCTCACATGTGAGTGAGGTCTCCAGGTTGGGGAAAGCAATTCTATATCAACTCATCAAAGAAGCTTAGAGAATGGACCAGATTATAGTCACAATATATGAAAATAAGCATGGCAGAGCCCTTGTGATATTAAAGGAGACCTTCTTGAATTGTTCTTAATGGTAGTCATGATTGAAATAGAAAATTATTTGAGGCCTGGCTAGATAGCATCCTCAAAGTTGTATGAGTTCTGTAAGTCGGAGATTCATAAGATTTCTTGATCCAATGTCTGGAAGCTGTGAGGATCTGAATGAGATTTATTTATTTATTTATTTATTTATTTATTTATTTATTTATTTATCTATCGTATTTCTATAGATAAATATAGAGATAGAGGTGAAAGAAGCTCAGATTTAATCCTGCCAAGACAGAGTTGCTTGTGATCAACAGACATTGGGTCCCTCCAATAATATTGGTCCTTGTAGTTTCTCTGGTTGAGGTCATACTGCCAACAAAGGAGATGGTTTATTTCTTGGGGTCCTCCTGAACTTTCAATTCTTGCCCAGACAACACGTGGCCTTTACCCAGCTTTGGCTAAAGCACCTTTTATTTTTTCTTTGTTGATTTATGCTGCTGAGAATCCTCTGGGATTGTGGCAGGTTGCAAATGCTGCAAAATGAGAGGAGGAGAGGAGGGGAGGGCAGGGGAGGGCAGGGGAGGGCAGGGGGAGAGGAGGGAGAGGAGAGGAGAGGAGAGGAGAGGAGAGGAGAGAAGAGAAGAGAAGAGAAGAGAAGAGAAGAGAAGAGAAGAGAAGAGAAGAGAAGAGAAGAGAAGAGAAGAGAAGAGAAGAGAAGAGAAGAGAAGAGAAGTTCATGGCTAGTTGAGAATTTATTGTTTGCATCCAGAGGATTTTAGCTTCCTCACAACCCCCAGTTTTATTGCTACCTCAACAGATTAACAGATCCAAGTTTACCCAAATATCTATATGATGTACATTTCTTCTCAATGTAGGAGTAATAATAAATTCCACCTTTAGGAAATCTTCAATAAAGCAATGACTTATCTAACAGGTTTCCGTCTTCATTTTTATCCTGAAACCTAACAAACCAAAATTGCAATGAGTTGCCAAGTAATTCTGCAAAGCTTCATGTCCTGACAGATTGTGTGGCAGATTTTACTGGAGAACAAGAGGATCATATACACTGAGTATTTCGCTATTATAGAGAGTGGTTTGGGAAGTCTTATAACACTGAATGGGAGAATGAACCCAGGAAATATCCATTTGGTCATAATGTGAAGCTGTCCCCTCCAAGAACCAAGCCAATCTTTCCTTCCTGATCCACTTGGCTGACCTCACTCAGGACTGATGTTCAATAAGTGTCTGCCTTTCTCCAAATATTATATAGGGAAATCCTGCCAGAGATTTTGTTTCTATGGTGTTTTGTCTCTAGGCAAGAACCAGACTATACACTGCAGTTTTTTGTTTGTTTGTTTTTACCACTGGAGCACTGGAAAAAGTTATCTTCCTGAAATTGAATGCTTCAACACATCCTCTTTGACTGCTTTGGGGCTAATGCCCATGCTGGTGAAGAAAGGCAGGCATTCAAGCCTGTGAGTGCACAGTCCTATTGGCTATACAACAGCAAAAGTGGAGCTATCAAAGTAATGAATCAGTTTGGGGTATATCACTTCCTGGATTATGTCAAAATCATCATTTCAAACATTATCATTCTGACAGCTACAATCTACAACTTTCCCCCTCTGATCCAGCAGCATGTTATTTAAACTCAGAGGTGGAAAGAATAAGGCCAAGCTTATTCATGCAATCTTGGCATGTGTTCTTCAATAATAGTAGCTTATCAAGACTTCTGGCCCACATGCAATGGCTACTTCCTCATGTCCATAACAAACCATCATTGATCTTTTACCACTAATGTTATTTTTTCAGATTATGGCAACTTCAAGTCACTTCTCCCCATTGAATTGAGATCCTGTCATCTCCTAAGTGTTGCTAACATGTTTGTTCAACAGTCTTAAGTTACAGAGCTAAAAGAGACTCCAGGGAATTATGTGCAATTTTTATAAATTGCGGTTTAAATTGTGCTTGTATTATCTTGACTACATTTCTAAATTACTTGGTGAAAGCCTTTTGTCTAAAGAACACTTATAAATACCTAAAATAAAAATAAATACCTTTTAAAAAGCTTATAAATATCTAAAATAAAAATAAAATGAATTAAAAATGCAGTGAATTGGATATTAAATAAGCAAACAGAGAAGGTTATGAAATTGCTCAGTTTTACATTTTCCAGGGAATTCTATATATCCCTTGAAAAAGTAAACAGGGATTTTTTTTTCCCACTGGCCATTCCTTTAGCCCCATATCATTTATGTACTGCTATACAAATGCCTTTCTATGAAATGGAAGTTGCATGGTTGATACCACTTTGGGCAACATTGCCCTTAGGCTAAACGCAATCTTCCTCTAATCTCCATGTGCCTTAGGGAGCCCCACTCACTGTATCTTTTCAGCTGTTCAGCCATTTATTGCATGATGGACATCAAACTTTTTTTTTCTCTGCAGTCCTTAGTTATAAACACTGATTTTGATAAGGATTGGTGAGACAAGAGGCTAATAAAACTCTCTCTACATTCTTATTTTGGATCTATAGTGTATGTAGGAGCAAATTATTTACACATATCTGAATGGTTATGGATGAGAATGTTTGTTTATCCAACTTCAAACATTGACTGTGGCAATTTATGAATGCCATATTCCAGTAAACACTGTCATGTGTTCTGCTGATCAAGCATGAATATGCACATATTAGAAAGCATCTATTACAAGGATTTCCGAGTTTAGTGGTAATAAATATCAGTAGAAGAAAATTGGCAAGGATACCAATACATGTTTTCCAGAGCAAGAATTTTGTCTCTAACAAGGCAGTTACTGCTTCTTCAAAGTACAGCTAGTCCTCGCTTAAAAACTGTTCATGTAACAATAATTTGAAGTTACGATGGCCTTGGAAAAAATGCTTTACAATCTGTACTTTATGACCTGTATGTTACAACCATTGCAAACTGTCGCACCCCCCCCAGTCACATGATCATGATTTGTGACCTTTTTTACAATGGTCGTAAAGCAAATCACTGCAGTTGTAAGCAAATCACCTGGTCGTTAAGTGAATTCTGGCAAAAAAGTCCATTGGGGAAGCTGGATTTGCTTAACGACCATGTGATTCACTTAATGACCATCATAAAAAGGGCTGTAAAATCAGGTCCAGTCACGTGGTGACTCGCTTAATGACTGCCCTGTTTAATGATCAATTTTCTGGTCCCTATTGTGGTCATTAAGTGAGGACTACCTGTATTCATTCTCTATTTCTCTTTACTGAGTTTGCTTTCTTAAGTAATGAATTGGCTGGAAAACTTTGGGAAAGAGCCATCAAATTGATGGTTAAAATAGATAAAGCAAATCTCAGCTAGGAGACATCAACTCTACTGACATATAGGACTTCCTAAAAGCTCCTTCCCTTGGGAGAAAATAACGAACCAAATGGTTTCTGTATACTAAGTGGAATATTTTCCACTCACCACAAAGCCAGTTATGACCTCTCAAGTTGTTGCTTTAAAAAAAAATAAAATTGAAAAGGCAGTGAATATTTTACTTGTGTCAAAGTTCTCTCTTTCTCTTTCAGACCTAGATGCTAATACCAAGTTGCTGTGTCACAGATTAAAGAAAAGCACAAAAAATGTGTTGCTCACTTGTTGGCACACTGGTTCAAGATAATATTCAGTTGCCCCAGGCAGTTAACATAGCCTCATACAAAGACCTTTGATCCAGTCTTATGTTCATTGTAGGACAGGAACCTTTGCTCTCTTTCAAGGAATACCCTTCTTAAAAAAACAAAAACCCATCAAGATGGTTTCACAGATTCTTAAACACTTCTATTTCTTAGAAGAAAATCACCGACTTCTACTGCTGTCACAGTGCTTTGTCCTTGTCAGGGTTGTGCTTATCTTTTAAAAAGTGTGAGATGTCTGAGGGGTTTACATTTGAGCTCTAAATGTTTACATTTAGAGCGGTGTTTCTCAAACTTGGCAACTTCAGAATGTGTGGACTTCAACTTCCAGAATTCCCCAGCCAGCAACTCCTCTTACCGACCCCCAACTTCATCCCCTTTCTCATTTGTTTCCTCCTTTTTCTTTTTCTTTTATTTCCTCAATGTGTTTTAATTATTTATTTGCCCAATATCACATGCATGGGTAAAAAAAGAATTGAATTATCTTTCTCAGTGATAGGTATTACTGTGCCAAATGATCTCTCTCGCCCTTTCTTTTCAGGAAATGTCACACCTCATAATCTCTCTCTCTCTCTCTCCCTTTCTCTCCCTCTCTCTCTCTCTCTCTCTCTATATATATATATATATTTCAATGTTGTCTAAACATTTGCCCACCTTTCTGAAAATATATAGTGTAATGTACAATCACATAAAAATAGAGATATATTGTCCATGTATTCCCAAGTAAATACTACCTGAAAGACAGTTTAGAAGAATGAAATAAAAAATATAGTTTTGGTACGGCATATCCTTGTTTTGGAATTTTGGATTTTAAAAAAATGATAATAAATTTGCAACCTTGCCCTTTGAATTAGAGAGTTTACATTTGCCCTGACCTAGACAGTTGTCATGAATAATTGTTTACAAATTACTGGTTTTAGGTTTATGGTAGCTGATATGCCTGGTAATAGACCATGGCAAATGCGGTGAAAAAGTTTTCAGTTCATCACAGAGATAAGGCTACATCTTATATTTACTTATAAACCTGCATAGCATGAAGATTTTGAAATTTCATCTTGACAAATTGGTTTGGCTGCTTGAATAGAATTGTACTATCATGTGGCTTTTTATTAATAAGCCTTCAGCAGTTTCATTTGGCATATTGTTATCAGCCATGACACCTGACTGGATTTACAGAGCCAGAGTTGTTAAGAAGAAAAAAAAAAGATGGGTTGACTTCAGCATATAGCAACCATAAATGCATAATTTGAGGATATACTACCAATATGATCTGGAACAAGACCAATTGGTCAGGATAGAACCTATGGTATGTCTTTATTGTTAAAATAAAGTACTTGCTTATTTGTACACTTGCATAGCAAAAAACTTAGAGTGACCTTTTCTGTGTGATTACTTTCACATAGTTTGAGTGAGTATATTAATCGCCTTATTCAGCTGAATGCCATTTAAGGTTAAAAAAAAATGCTTTAATGACTTTGGCATGTTAGGGGATGCTTATTGTTCATTTAGCTTCAAGCAGAGCTGAACCAGATAAGTCCAGTGAAACTCCTAGGTGTCAAATTTAGCCATTCATAATGACTTGAATCCTGACTCCTCATTGAGTTAGAGTCATCTCATTAAACAAATGCCTTTAAGGAGAAAAGGTTCCTTCTGGTATTCGTTGAAAAGAAGAGAAAAACTGTGCTTGCAATAGAATAGATTTATTTTTTCCTTACCATAATGGTGTTTGTAACAGATTTTTTTTAAAAATATTTAGATTGAACTGCAGTTTATTAATACTGCATAAGTCACTGGTCCACTTCTGGATGCATTTCAAGGTGCTGACTATATTCCTAAAGTTTTACATGGCTTGGGACTTGATTACCTGCAAGACCACCTACTCCTAATAGAATCTGCCCACCACATACATGTCTGCAGTGTGTGCTTGTTGAGATTCCTCACCTCTACCAACATGTGCCATGAGGGGTTTTGCAGACTTCCCGTCTTGTGGAATACCCTTAAGAACTACGCTCTCATTGCTTATAGAAGTTTTTAGAGATATAGTTGTTCCAAAGAGCATTTGGGGACTGAGGCAGTTGTTAGTTGGTTGAACCTGGGATGACTGAAGGTGCTTAATAATATGCATTTTTCATGTTGATCGTGATGATTAGATTGATTATTGCTTTGCACTGGTTTTATAGTTATTGTATTTTGTAGTCACAATGATTGAAATGGTATGTGTATGTATGTGAGTGTATAAATACATACACATGCACATAAACACATACACACGTACACACACATGCATACAGACATGCACACACCCCACAAACCTCTTCCCAACAGAAATAGAACATATCTCTCCTGCTAGGTGTCAGCTCTATGAGATAGGCCAGGAATGTTCTTTCCTGTAGTAACAGAATCTTGAAAGTCTGCCCAAGTCTCTCTTGGTTCCAACTTCTACTAAACAAAATCAATGTGAAATTATTTTGAGTTTCTTTCCCATTCTTCCCTTGGCCTCACATCTGTGTTATCTTTTCTGCCATTCCTCCCTTAAGGGTTCTCTCATATCTTCCCCAAGGTCAGCTCTACATTCTTTAAACCAGAAATCCACTCTCGATATTGCTTCCCATATGCTTAATTATCATGGTGGCCACCCTCCATTCTTTCTCTGAGAAGATTCACATGAGCAATCCATGCCCTCAAAGGGCATAGAAAGAAGGTTGCAGGGCTGCTATATTAATGCCACACAGGAGAAACATCTTCCTCCCACATGCAAGTTTGGCTTACACTATAGATTTTTGTATTAGGAGCTTTTTCACCTTAGGAGGAGCTTGCCTAGGTATGGAGCATAAGGACAGTCCAGAGGAAGAGCCTATACTTGCTGGGCACATGTCTGTCAGTTTGGGAGCCATTTCTGATATGGGCATTAGCAGAGGAGGCAAGATTAGCTTTCCAATCACATAAGCTCTTCTAAAATTCTTCCCGGGCACAAGGGAAATGTCTGAACTTCTGTCATATTATGCTCCTTTCCTTTCAGTATCCATGCGAAACTAGATTTCACTCCAATTTTCACTCCAGTGCCTATCTTGATTCTTGCTTAATGTTTCTACTTAATCGTATGTGTCTGTTTTATGTCTGCCTCCCCACCATATTCTCTCTCATTTCAAAATCTTAAAGGAGGTTAACTCAGAAATAAATCCTGCTGTGTTCACTGGATCCTTCTCCAAGATCAGTGTGCATAGAATTGCAAATCTACTCCCCCCCCCTTTTTTTTTTGTCTTTCTTTTTTTAAAGCTTAAAGGAAAATAGTAGTGGAATTATGACCCTTAGAGTTTTCTCAATCATCATGCCATCCTGAGTCTTTTCAGCTCAAGAAGTGATTTACTGAAGGGGGATTGATAAACTGCTTATCCCCACTTTTATTTTTTTATTTTATTTATTTTATTCAAGTTGAATGCCACTCAACATCAACTAATGCTTGCTAAACTGTGAACCAGGAATGGCAGCCAGGTGCCCTCTCACTAATTTGATAAAAGAAAAAGAGTGTAGATGTTATAGTTTGAAGGGCACGATCTTGGGGAATTGTCATCCCTATGTGTTAGACATTCTTACAAGGTTCTTCATGAGCAGAAAGGAGACTGGACAAAGGGGCCTATTTGTTTTTTTCCCAGAAGTGCAGCACTTAGACCTGGATTCTCATTTGTTCAGGCTGAGATTTAGTAATTAGAAATCACATGAATGGTAATAGCATATCTATCTCAGCAATATTTAAAAGAGGAATATGGTAGCCCAATGTATGGGATGCTGGACCCCCAGATTGTCACAATCTATTAAGAAATATTGTGTTTGAGTTAACACATCATTGAGGTAGTTAGCCTGCAGTAGTTGTTTTATGCATATGGCCACATAAATCTTCCCTTACTTTTGGACTCAGACAATTCTATGCATACAGATCCTAATGGATTCAGTGAACTGATTCCCACTGTGCAACCTATTGCGGTTGAAATTCCACCAAAATAATTTGAAAAATTATTAAAACTGTGATAGCTTAAAAATGCCCAGAACTGGGTTGCTGTAGTTGTAAAATTATTTAAGGCATGAGTCCCTGTGGAAATAGTTTGTTGAAGCATGCGGAAGTGGAAAAAAATATTACAGAAATATCATAATTCTACTGCTATACATCAAAGATGAATGCCCACCTTGAAGGCTAATCTGTATATCTGTTTTGCTCTTCTTTCACAGAAATTTAAAATGCACACAGAAGGGTAACTCAAATAATTGAAAATATGTAAGTATTCATATTACTAAAGTAAGGTGGCAAGTTAATATACAATAAAGCAACCAGATAATTATTTTCTGTCAAGTATAAGTTGAAAGCATAGCACAGACATTCTTTCAGCAGAAGCTCAGCTTTGGGTGAGAAACCCAACAACCATCAAATCACTCCATCAGTTATGATAACCCACCTTAACTGATTTCAGAAAAGCTAAGGAACTAATTAGCTTGGATAGGAGACCAGAAAATTCAGTGCTATGACTTAGACTGGGAAATAATATATTTTTTAAAAATCCTGGGTGAATCAAACAACTTCCCTACTGTAGTGAAGAAAACTACATGGGTCTATGGAGTCACCAGGAGCGGAGCGTGACTTGAAAGATTCTTCACCTGTATTCCAGATTAAATGTGGCTGATTTTCACTGTTTGTTGTTTTAAAAGCAGTAACACTTTTTTCTTGCATGTGCTAGAAATGGGTCTGTGCTATATTACAAAAGAGTAATAAAAGTGAAAGCAAGCCTCTACTGTGCCATCACATACATGAGAACATCAAAACCACAAATATCTCAACCAAATCTGTGTCTTCACATATCATCTACCCAAGATCCCATCAAGGACTAAAATGTCACCCATAGTTTTCCTATGTATTTCATATGCTTGCTCTGGAGAATTCCCTCCATAGCTACGCTAATGATATCTATTATGGACTATTATGAACTAGTGGTATAGTTTGTCTGTTTCAGTTATTATCCATCTCTGTTCATAGCAGTGATTTGTAAGAATGCCATAGGCAGTGGAGATCTAGAGCTATCTAATTCAAAATGAATCCCTAAAGGAAATGGGCATGAAAAAAGCTTGTAAACCATTGAAAGTACCCCGAGACATCTAATGATGAAGAACTGCTTTGATAGTGAAAGCAATATACTGGTCTGACTTCCAGTTGAATACTTATGAAGCTTATGAGGAATAGCTTACAATTATAGCAGCCTCACCAGCTTCCAAATGATAAAATAGCATTGGTCCACATTTCATCAATAAATGTTCTGTCCCATAAGCAATTCTGGCATAATATCACTTGATCATTTTTTTTATTTTATTTTATTTTTTGCTCCCTGCTGGTAGCATGCAGTGACTAAAATTATTTGGATCATCAATTTCAAAGCACTACATATATGGTTATGCCTACGGATGGATGAACTTCTCACTGTTGATTTCAAAAACCATTTGAGTTTTGTCATCATTTCCTCTACTTTTCCCCAGTGCTGTTTCTACCCTGCCTCTTGACCTAAATATATTGTGCAACAGTATTTTCACAAGCAGTATAGGTGGTAATAATTGGCAAAAGAAAGCAGTCCCAGCTCACAATTCATGGCAAATTTTCTAAGTGAAGTCAGACTTTTGAACATTCTTAGAATGTCATTTCCTGCTGAAAGCAAGACTTTCTTGGATTGGAGAATCAGCCCACTTCCAACGGTAAGAGTGCATTTAAAATGGAGAGAATTGGAAGGGGAGTAGAGTCTAAATCTGATCCCATTCCCACTGATCTGAAGCAACATGAAACAAATGGGCTCATGCTTCTAATTCAATTATTGTTGCTATCTTAAACTAATCATAGCAATGCAAAAATGCAAATGTCATGTATGAGATATTTCAATTATTTCCAGGCTATGTTTTAAACTGACAGGGTAACATGAAAAATAGAATTATTTTAGAAAAGGAAAGAATGCTGCCTGAAAATACAGTGGTAGCTAATACAACTCAAGAATGTTTTATCTGAAATTTTTCCTCCTTACCTCACTGTCAAAAAAAAAAAAAAAAGGGTGTGTGTGTGTAATATTTCAAATACTGACAAAAAATGAACAATCTACTCCTGCAAGTCAGGTGTGATATTACTCAATATTACCTAGGCTTGGATAATAACCCTTTTGGTTATCCACTGCCTTCCTTTATGCATGAACTATTCACCCTGAGTATCTGTGGCTCTTGGGGGCGGGGGAAGCAGGCAAATTATATACACATTATATTGTACAAGTGTGCATGACACCATTGTGGCTTGCACCAGATGCCCATGTATCCTGCACTCAAAAGACTGTGGGAATGTAGCCAAAAACACACAACCTTGACTAGCAGCAATCAAGAGGTCTTTCCCCATTACTGAGTTAGCATGTTCTACATCAATCATTATACTGGCATGAAATCTGCTGTCCTCACTGTAAATCCTTATCTTGACTCTATGATCTCTGCTTCTGGATACTGCCGGTCACCCAAATTCCCTCCAAAGTAACTGGTGACACAGCAGATTTTACTTGAAGGGAAGTAAAAACTTCCTGCTCTCCAAGTAAGGAGACATCAGTATAGCTCAGAGCAACTGATGCCGGTCTCACTCATGGAATGGAGAGGAGAAGAAGGTGATGCCAGGGAACATGGCAGGGAAAAAAAAGTTGCTAGGGAATGATTATACCATGGTTAAGTACAACTGTGGCGTGGCTACAGTTCAGTCATATCCCAGTTGCTACTGATATCTTCTTTGCTGTTGATCCATGACAAAGCCACCCTATTTCTTATGCCTACCATAACAAAAAAAGTTCCTGCATCTAATCTGCAAAGACAGTTATGAAGATATGCTGTACAGGCTCTTCATAACTTCATAAATGGTTCCTAACTGAAAGACAAATTGGGCCTTGCAATTTCATAATATACTTCTGAACTTTCTTTTGGCATGCAAATCTACTAGGAACAGATATATCAGCATTGTCAAAGCAATGGACTGAAAGAGATAAATGTAAACTTCTTTTATTCACTATTACTGTTCACTATATTGCCTTATTTCACTATAATGCCTTCTGGGAAAGATTAGGTGGTGCATGAAGTTAGACAATCAGAACTGTGTAAATGTAAATGTAAATGCCAAAATGTTCATGCAGAGTTGAATCAATCAAAACAATCACTTCTTTTGGTGTTTCCAACATTTAAACAATGAAGCATTTTTTTTCATCTCTAATGTAGAAAGATGGATGTTATTAATCATGTTTGCATACCAGCCATGCTTTATTATAAGTCCAATCCCATGTCTCAATGCATTATTTGTCCAAATACCCACCCCAAAAGTTATGGGTTTGTCTGACATAATTAGATTTGATTGAAACCATGTCTAATTACTTCTAATAACTGCTGGGTGTAGGACATCATCCATGCCATTGGCTTCCTGGCTAAAGCCTAACTTGGTCTCATTCTAGAAGCAGGTATAAACATTCAGATTACTTTTCCTCCCTCCCTCCCTCCCTCCCTCCCTCCCTCCCTCCCTCCCTCCTTTCTTTCTTTCTTTCTTTCTTTCTTTCTTTCTTTCTTTCTTTCTTTCTTTCTTTCTTTCTTTCTTTCTTTCTTTCTTTCTCCATTATCCGCTAATTTACTTAGCTCTCTTTCCCCAGCCAATCTTCTATTCCTTGCTCCTTTTCCATTCTGTCTGCAGCATCACTATCCTCCATCTCAATCAGGCCTACATTATTGGTTATATTTTATTCTTTTCTTTTCTTTATTCTCCACATTCAGTAACTTTGGAAACCATGATGTTTATCCATGCAAAATTATTCTTATTCACCTCTGTCCAATTAACAAGTCCCTTATCCTTTCCTTTATGTTTATGTGTATTAGGGATATGTGCATGTATGTTATCCACATCTGTAGAGACATAGTGACAGATAACACCAACATGTAATATATTAAAAACTTTTGATTATTACCTTTTTCTTTCTGTGGTCTGCATAGTCTGCATGATTTTTTACTCTGCATGACTAAGAAAAATCCATTAACTACTGTTTTGTGGTTATTTACTGAAAGAAATCTAAATGTCTGCTGTTGACACATGCTCAGGATGTTTTTACAGAACCCATTCATCATTTTCCCCTCTTATTCAGATATTAAATCACCCATCTCACAGGAGACATACATTGTTGCTATTCTTTCTGCCACCTGTGCCCTCACAACTGCCAGCGCTATTGTCATATCAATTTAGGCAATAAGAAAAAAACTGTAACAATGGCCAAAGAGTGTGACAATGTCCAATGAGGGGGGAAAAAATGCCATGATGTATGGCATTTTTATGCAGAGAATGGGGAAAATACCACACTAAAACAATCTGGATTTCAGCCATCATTCAAAAACTTGTAAATCATGCTTAGTTTCAAATTCCAACTGAGCTAGCTCATTCTATAAGTAATCATAACTTGTTCATCTTTGTTGCCCAATATTAGCAGAGTGCATTTTTTCAACCTTCCTGTAGGGATGCTAGTAAACTTTAGTCTATCTTCTATAATAAACTCTTCTATGCTTTCTGACTAATATGTGGATCACAGTGCATTTGTTTTGTTTTCTGCTTGTTGTTGTTGTTGTTTAGTCGTTAAGTCGTGTCCGACTCTCCGTGACCCCATGAACCATACTGCGCCAGGCCTTCCGGTCCTTCACTGCCTCCCTGAGTTTGCTCAGTTTCATGCTCATTGCTTCAGTGATGCTATCTAACCATCTCATCCTCTGTCGTCCTCTTCTCCTTTTGCCTTCAATCTTTCCCAGCATCAGGGTCTTTTCCAAAGAGTCCTCTCTTCGCATTAGGTGACCAAAGTATCTGAGCTTGAGCTTCATTATCGATCCTTCCAATGAGCAATCAGGGTTGATTTCCTTTAAGATTGACTGGTTTGACCTCCTAGCAGTCCAGGGGACTCTCAAGAGTCTTCTCCAGCACCACAGTTCAAAGGCATCAATTCTTCGGCGCTCCGCCTTCTTTATGGTCCAGCTCTCACAGCCATACATTACTACTGGAAAAACCATAGCTTTGACTATGAGGATCTTTGTCGGCAAGGTGACGTCTCTGCTTTTTAATATGCTATCTAGGCTTGCCATAGCTTTCCTCCCAAGGAGCAAGCGTCTTTTAATTTCATGGCTGCAGTCTCCATCTGCGGTGATCTTGGAGCCCAAATAAATGAAGTCTGTTACTGCTTCCATTTCTACCCCTTCTATTTGCCAGGAATTGATGGGTCCAGATGCCATGATCTTAGTTTTTTTAATGTTGAGTTTCAAACCAGCTTTCGCACTCTCCTCTTTCACCCTCATCAAGAGGCTCTTTAGTTCTTCTTCACTTTCTGCCATTAGGGTGGTATCGTCTGCATATCTGAGGTTGTTGATGATTCTCCCTGCAATCTTAATTCCGGCTTGTGATTCTTCCAGCCTGGCATTTCTCATGATGTACTCTGCATATAGGTTAAATAAGCAGGGTGACAGTATACAGCCTTGTCGTACACCTTTCCCTATTTTGAACCAATCGGTTGTTCCGTGACTGGTTCTAACTGTTGCTTCTTGGCCTGCATACAGATTTCTCAGGAGACAGGTAAGGTGGTCTGGTACTCCCATCTCTTTAAGAATTTGCCACAGTTTGTTGTGATCCACACAATCAAAGGCTTTTGCATAGTCAATGAAGCAGAAGTAGATATTTTTCTGGAACTCTCGTGCTTTCTCCATGATCCAGCGAATGTTGGCGATTTGATCTCTAGTTCCTCTGCCTCTTCGAAACCCAGCTTGTACATCCGGTAGTTCTCGGTTCATGTATTGCTGAAGCCTAGCTTGTAGGATTTTGAGCATAACCTTGCTAGCATGTGAAATGAGTGCAATTGTGCGATAGTTTGAGCATTCTTTGGCATTGCCCTTCTTTGGAATTGGAACATAAACTGACCTTTTCCAATCCCGTGGCCACTGTTGCATTTTCCAAACTTGCTGGCATATTGAGTGCAGCACTTTAACACCATCGTCTTTTAGTATTTTAAATAACTCAGCTGGAATACTGTCATCTCCACTAGCTTTGTTGTTAGCAATGCTTCCTAAGGCCCACTTGACTTCACTCTCTAGGATGTCTGGCTCAAGGTCAGCGATCACACCAGCGTGGACATCAGGGACATTAAGATCTTTCTTGTATAGTTCTTCTGTGTATTCTTGCCACCTCTTCTTAATCTCTTCTGCTTCTGTTAGGTCCCTGCCTTTTTTGTCCTTTATCATGCCCATCTTTGCACTAAACGTTCCTTTCATATCTCCAATTTTCTTGAAGAGATCTCTAGTCTTCCCCATTCTATTGTTTTCCTCAATTTCTTTGCATTGTTCATTTAAGAAGGCTTTCTTATCTCTCCTTGCTATTCTCTGGAAATCTGCATTCAGTTGCTTATATCTTTCCCTTTCACCCTTGCTTTTCGCATTCCTTCTTTCCACAGCTATTTGTAAAGCCTCATCAGACAGCCATTTTGCTTTCTTGCATTTCTTTTTCTTTGGGATGGTTTTAGTTGCTGCCTCCTGTACAATGTTACGGACCTCCGTCCATAGTTCTTCAGGCACTCTGTCTACCAAATCTAATCCTCTAAATCTATTCATCACCTTCACTGTGTACTCACAAGGAATATGATCTAAGTCATACCTGAGTGGTCTAGTGGTTTTTCCTACATTCTTCAATTTAAGCCTAAATTTTGCAGTAAGAAGCTCATGATCTGAGCCACAGTCAGCTCCTGGTCTTGTTTTTGCTGTCTGTATAGAGCTTCTCCATCTTTGGCTGCAAAGTATGTAATCAATCTGGTTTCGGTATTGACCATCTGGTGATGTCCATGTGTAGAGTCGTCTCTTGTGTTGTTGGAAAAGAGTGTTTGCTATGACTAGCTTGTTCTCTTGACAGAACTCTATTAGCCTTTGCCCTGCTTCATTTTGTACTCCAAGGCCAAACTTGCCTGTTATTCCGATTACTCCTTGACTTCCTACTTTAGCATTCCAATCCCCTATGATGAAAAGGACATCTTTTTGGTGCTAGTTCTAGAAGATGTTGTAGGTCTTCATAGAAGCGGTCAACCTCAGCTTCTTCAGCATCAGTGGTTGGGGCATAGACTTGGATGACTGTGATATTGAATGGTTTGCCTTGGATACGCACTGAGATCATTCTGTCGTTTTTGAGGTTTTACCCCATTACTGCCTTTCCGACTCTCTTATTGACTATGATTGCAACTCCATTTCTTCTAAGGGTTTCTTGCCCACAGTAGTAGATATAATGGTCACCCGAATTAAATTCACCCATTCCCGTCCATTTCAGTTCGCTGATTCCCAAGATGTCGATGTTCAGTCTTGTCATCTCATGCTTGACCACATCCAGCTTGCCTTGGTTCATAGATCTTTGTTTTCTGCACACTTCTCCAAATATTGCAATGCAGCCCTTAACTTTTAAAACAACAAAAAATTCTCCTCTCCCTACTATGGGTGGTATGTGCCTTCCTCAATCTCTGGTCCTCTACCAGAGGCCTGGGAGTTTGAGGGTTCTGCGCAGTATCTTAGCTGTTCCTAGCACTTCACTCTTCTGGACAGAGAGCTCTGATGTTCTTCCTGGGATCTGTTGGAGCCACTCTCCCAGCTTAGGAGTCACGGCCCCAAGTGCTCCTACCACCACTGGGACCACTTTGGCCTTTACTTTCCACATCCTCTCTAGTTCCTCCTTCAGGCCCTGGTACTTCTCCAGCTTCTCACACTCCTTCCTGATGTTGCTGTCACTTGCCACCACTACATCTATCATCACCGCTGGCTTCTGGTCCTTTTTTTACTATCATGACGTTTAGTTGATTGGCCAGTACTTGTCTGTCCGTCTGGATTTGGGAGTCCCACAAGATCTTAACCTTGTTCTCCATGACCTTCTGTAGAATCTCCCATCTGGACTTGGGGGGGGGGGGTGTAGCCCATACACTGCGCAGATGTTCCTGTACACAATGCCAGGTACTTGGTTGTGCCATTCAGTATATGCTGTTCCTGCCTGCATCTTACACCCTGCCACTCTGTGTTGGACTGTCTCTGTATCTCTGCACAGTCTGCACCTTGGGTCCTGTCTAATGTGGTAGACCCCTGCTTCTATGGATCTGCTGTTTAGTGCCTGTTCTTGTGCTGCTATGATCAGTGCCTCAGCGCAGTCTTCTAATCCAGCCTTTTCCAGCCACTGGTAGGATTTCACCCACCCCCATGTACATGTTGATGGTACATTCCATGCAGGGTCTTGGTACTTGCCATGGTACTTCCTCTGCTTGAACTTCCTCCCATGTCTGTTGCTGCCTCAGGCATTCTCTCAGCAGCTCATCTTTAGGTACCATCTTATTGATGAACTTCTGGATGCTCTGGGTTTCATCCAGGACAGTCGCCAGACTCCACCCACCCTCTTTCCAGCTGGTGTACAGTCTCAGGATGTTGGACTTAGGATGGAAACCTCCGTACATTGTGAGGAGCTTCCAGGTTTTCACATTGGCAGCCTCCATGTCCTCCTTTGGCCAGCTCACTATACCAGCAGGGTATCTGATGACTAGAAGGGCATGTGTGTTGATGGTGTGGATGTCTTCCTTGCCTCCTAATCATGGTTCCCATGTGACGCTTGTAGCTGGTCTGTATGTCTGCTGTGTGACCCACTGATAGTTCCACCCCATCAATCTTAACTACCTTCCCTCTCTTTGTTACTATCCAGGCACACTTCTACAGTCCACATGACATCCCAATGTCTTCACTGTTGATCTGTTTCAGGTAGATCATCAAATCTCATTCACTCTTAGCATACAGCTTGATGTCATCCATGTAGAGGAGGTGGCTGATGGTGATTCCACTCTTGAATTTGTATCTGTATCCAGTCATTGTGATTATCTAGCTGAGGGGGTTTACGCCTATGCAGAACAGCAGTGGGGACAATGCATCACCTTGGTATATGCTGCACTTGATGGCCATTTGTGTGAGCTGTCTTGAGTTGACTTCCAGTGTTGTCTTCCACAGTCCCATTGAGTTCTTGAAGAAGGTCCTTAGTGTCCTGTTGACTTTGTATAGTGCCAGGCATTCACAGATTCATGTGTATGTCATTGAGTTGTAGGCTTTCCTATAGTCAATACAGGCTGTGCTCAGATTCTGCCTAAACCTTGAGTCTCGGGTGATTGCTCTATTTATGAGCAACTGGTGTTTTGAGCCTCTGATGTTGTTCCCAATGCTGTTCATGTACTGGTCCATATGGTCCTGTAGCTTGGTAGCTATGGTGCCTGATAGAACTTTCCATGTTGTGGGGAGGCAGGTTATTGGCCGATAGTTGGACGGTGTTGTTCCCTTGTGGGGGTCTTTCATGATCAACACTGTCTTTCCTTGTGTTATCCAGTCTAGGTGGGACCCTAGCTGGTTCATCTGTGCTGCTAGGCATTCATGCACTGCTGTTAGTTTCTTTAGCCAGGAGGTGTGGATCATGTCTGGGCCAGGGGCTTTCCAGCTCATCATGTTCTTGACCCCCTGTTGGATGCCTGCTACTGTGATGGTGATTGATTCCTGTTTTGGGAGATTACTGTAGTCTGCTCTCAGGTCCTGCAGCCACTTTTCACTGGTGTTATATATCTTCTCTTTCTCCCATATGTTCTTCCAATACTGTTCAGTTTCTGCTGTGGGTGGCTCTGCTATTACTGTGTTGTTTCACTGCAGCTGGGAGTACATCTTGGATGGTTCTTTGGAGAACAGGGCATTCATCTTCTTGTCCTCTGCTTCTCTAGTATAACTCCTTAGCCTGGTAACCAGTGCTATGAGCCTTTATTTATCAGTCTCTAGATCCAGTTTCAATTTCATATCTGAAGATGGCATAATTCAATTCAAAAATGTGATTTGAATTTCAAAGGAAACATGTTTATATTTGAACTACTTCAAAGATTAATAGACGGGAGTCTGAAAAGATAGTTTCTCATTGTCCAGCAAACAGCCTACAGAGAAACTGCTAAATCAATGCAGAAACTTTCTTTCAAAAATTGTTTAAAAAGTATTCACTGGCCATTTGTTTTTCTGGGCTGGCAGGCTTGTTGCCATGGCTCATTGACACTATTAGCCTCTTCCAGACATGATGCCTTATGTGCTGCTTGTATAACTATTTAAAAAGAGTTTGAGTTGTGTATGGATGATCACTATTGTGATTATGATACACTATAATAAAAATAAATTGTCTGTGTAGTACACACACATTCTAATGGAAAGTGCATCATCTCAGTCCCACTCATGCAATGTTTGGCTGGTATACTAAACCAATCAGCATTATATCACCTGGAGCTGAGGGGGGAGGGGCGAAGCTGCATCATGAGAAGAGCTAGTTATTAAACTATATTTTTCACACGGGGCTCATAGAAGTTCTTTTCCTGAAACACACTTGTCTTCCATCAAGTCATATTGCAAATGAAACCGAATGTAAGAACACATCTGTTGAGTTTGAAAGAGATGTGGGGGAAAAAAAAACTGTTGTAAATCATTGTTGCAATTCAAGAGTATCTGTATGAATAAGGCCGTGTTTCTCCACCTTGGCAAGTGGACTTCAACTTCCAGAATTCCCCAGCCAGCATGGGGAATAGTTGGCTGGGGAATTCTGGGAGTTGAAGTCCACCTGTCTTAAAGTTGCTAAGGTTGAGAAACACTGGAATATGGACAGAAGGACCAAAATTGAAAAGAAGATAACTCTCCTCTTAGCCAGAAACAAATGCATACCAGATTCCTAGGTTCTCAGCCTAAAGCTGCACCTTCATCCCAGCAATTCCCTGTAGTATAATTTATATCATTCTCCCTCAATTATTGCATTTCTATTTCAAAAGTAGATTGCAGCTCTCATTGTGATGAATGAAAGTGATGGGGTTTTATTCTAGCATATCTGCAGGAGGGCACTGAGTTGGGAAAGGCTGATTTCCATTTAAACTGATCATATTCTGCTTGAAATTCTAAATGTGTAAAAGTTCATCAGACAGCTAATTGTGTTGCTCCCAAGGCTCCTCTTTTCCTTAATCAATTTCTGTAATGCAAATATTCTAATGATCAAAATCAGGCAGTTTTATTTTAATTTTCTGGATCCAATTGAGAGCTGTATAATAGCTTTTCCCATAATAAATGTGATGTTATTTTGTATTGCAGTTTAATAATTTATAGCCACAATATTGACAAACGAGGCACATGAGTGAATAGATATGTTTACATTTCACTAATCCAACATTGCATCAAAAAGAAGACTATGTCCTAATACAGAGGTATTATCTATACAGATAACTCATAATTGGGAGGGGATCTATTCAGAATGTAGACCAAAACCTAGGCACAATATTATTTTTTAAAAAGAAGCCATTAGAATGGTTTGTTCTTGTTAGAAATTCATCATCCAGGTTTGTACTACTTCATTTCACACAGCTCTTTAAAAAAAATACTGAGCATGACCTGCCTGTTTAATGATTTATACACACACTAAAGATTCAGATTCCAGACTTGGATTGTAAACCAATTATACTTTTTTTCTATGAAGAGCATGTCTGCTGTTTCTGCATTAGTAATGAAATGCACAACCTGTGGCTTGAGGTTCACATGTAGCCTTGCTACACTAGATCCCTGCAGATACTATTTCTCACCATGAATAGATCCCCAGCTTGTTAATATCATCCTGCTCTCTGCTTTGCCCTGTATTTATTTATTTATTTATCTATTTATTTATAGCATGTGAGACATGCATAATTATATTCAGATCTCTCAGACTTAATATCGCTTTTTTTTTTAGAATTTTTATTCAAGATTTTTAAGTACAATAGTAAAAGCAAATGCAAACTAAACTCAGGAAAAAAAAAAAGGAGAGAGAAATAGAAAGAAAATAAAACACACAGAGACATGAGTACAGCTTACCTTTAGAAGCCCAGCTGAAAATGGGTAGACTAGGAGAGAAAAGAGTGGGGCCAGCATTCCTGCCCTATTGCCTACTCAGTTATAAGTCTGCTAAAAGTTCCATATGTAAAGAAGGCTCCAGCCACATCTAATGGAAGTAATGTTCATAATGTATGCATTGTGCAACACCAAGCTTCCTTTTTAGCCTTTCCAACCTAAAGGAATATTGGAAAGAAATTGTGTAAAGGGACTTGAGACTGTTGTTCCTGCCCATCTGTCTGTCAGCAGGATATGTTCATAAACATGAACAAAACTACACCAAATGTGGAGTTGGGGAGAAGCAAACAAAAGTTCAGAGAAGAAATGCAGAAAACAATCCCTCAGTATATCCCTATGGGAGAGGAAGTTGGGAAGTGTCTCAGAATGTTGCCATCTGCTCCATATTAAGAGTTCTTTATCTTTCCTGGTCATCTAACTTGGAATATACACCCTGAGATTCCCAGCACACATACACATAAGCACATAGAGGTGCCACATGAGAAGTGTGTGTGTGTGTGAGTGAGTGAACAAATGACATGGAGACAAAGACACAATATATAACTTTGTTACATAGAAGGAAATACAGATGTCTCCTACAGATGCTGCTGGTAAAGTGGTTGGAAAGAATTCCAGAAATCATTCTCTACCTGTTTTCCCTACTTCTCATGTCTTCTGCCTCTTGAATTTATTTACATCAAATTTTGCCTACTTCCTCTGGTAGTAAACCTGGGGAGACACTTTCTGTGGTTTTCTGGAATGAGTTGGAGGCATTTTTATTGTATATGATTCAGAGAGAAATTTCTCATCTGCTTTGTTTGTCAAAATACCTAGACTTGCAGAGTCAGTAGCACTTCTATAATATTCCCAGGATATTGAAGATAGTCATCCCTCCCTTACCCAACGTCTAGTGATGCTCTTGGATGGACAATATTTTATGGTATATTATCCTTCCACTAAGCATTGTAAAGACAGGAGAGGGAGAGAGAGAATATCACTATTGGAATGTAATACTTGTGATTTCATTACATATTTTCATGGTTTTTGGAAAGGGGAAAAGAGAAATATCTGCCTCTGGCACTCCTCTAAACTCCTGAAATGCCCATGAATTTTCCCATGCTCTAGAATATTTTTTTTTTTCTTATCACATTTCCCTAGCTGTCAGAAATGTTGCCCAAAAAGTTCAAGTCAGATCTTTAAGCAGAACAGTAATTTATTGGATGAGCTGAAATTCAAGCATTCTGAGATGTGGAATGAAAAAGGGGGAGAAAATATTCTTTATTAGGTTTTGAAAGAATGCGTCTTTCTGGTGATGCTTCAAGCAAAGCATTCCTTTGAACAAATATGCCCCATAAGCAAAGCAAAGCTGTTGCATGTGCTCAGATGACCTTCTTCACGGCATCCTTGGAATATGATAGCAGCCAAAGAAGTGTGTGCCCATGTGCTACACAAACACTTCTTCCAGATATTGGAAACACCATAGGTTGCCATCTCGAACCATCTTAATGAAGCAAATTGTGTCACTACTGTATTCAGTGAGGCAAATAGTCTACTTGCTGGATATTGTATAAAAATAATCTGAAGAGGGTTAAGCATGAAGAAAGGTTGAACTCATCAGGTTGTATTTTTTCCCACTTAAAAAGAACAATTGGCGGTGTTCAAGGACATTATAACTCCTGCTAAATTTTTATAACTCTTATAATAAAGTACCTTGTTAAAACAAGTTGTGGCCATCTCACATATGCCCTTTCTCTGTATTCCTACTGAAGGAGGAAGTATAATGAGTTGCTTCAGAGATGCCTGCAGGCAAAATCTGGTTTGAGTTTTGCAGACCGTTTTCCCACCAAACCTGAGTTCCTTCCCTTGTTTTACTCTTTGCTTTCCAGCTGGCATTTCTCTTTTATGCACAATGCATTCTATCCACAGAATACCCATAAATCCAGAGCCTATAAAACTCAAAGCTTCCTAATACATGAGCACATTATGGTGTGAGTCAAGTGCTGGGAAAGCAGTGAAAAGCAACATGTCTAATAACCAGCCATCACACTCCTTGCCAGCTTGTTCTACGCCAGCTGATTCCAGGTTCCTAAATGAAGTTATTCTTAACAAATCAAGCTTGTCTCCTGGAGTTATATTAGGGATGCAACATTGCTTGCTTAATGTACAAGTGAAATGTTACTCTATCCCTATAGTTTGGAGGCTCTGTAAATGCCATGCCTGCCTTCGATTTTATTCCTTCCCAACTTTTGTTCTGCCCCTAATCATCAACTTCTCATGGCTTTTAGAAAATGCCATTCTGCCTTTCAAGTCAGCACAATAGGTCATATCAGGAAAGCTCAACCTGCAAAGGGATCATTATAGCAAGAGTTATAATGTCACGGAACAGCGCCATTTATTTATTTATTTATTTATTTATTTATTTATTTATTTATTTAAAAGCAAGCTGGGGAAAAAAGGCAAGCTGATGAGCTCCACCTAACCCCATGCTTAGCCCCCTTCCAAACAATGTCTGGCAAGTGGGTTTGTAGAACTACAAAAAATAAAGAATAATGATGAAGAAGCCAAATCTATTGACATTCCAATTGTGGTTTGCGCATACCTTCCGCTTGTCAGGGTTCAGCCTCTAGAGCAGATTAGAAAAAGCCCTCTCATTGGCTCCTTTACAACAGGAATGGCACCAGCAGACTTAACTGGTGGCACCAACAGCACTTAGATCAAGGATGGCCAATTAGGTTTAAGAGTTGCAAATTTGATCTCCCACAGCCTTCAGTACAATTGCCAGAGATGGGCGCCAATTATACTGTATTTAGAAATTCTCCATCCATCTATGGGTGAATCTCTTCTGTGAATTTCTCCAGGGGAAAGAGAAAATTTCCAACATTTCCCAAAGGCAGGACTAATATTTTAATGGAAATATGAGAACCCAGTGTGGCTGCAGATCACTGGAGAGAGACAAGGCATTCTCACATTTTCCTTTTAATGAAGCAAATGTAAGGACATCTCGCTCCACCCATGATTTCTTTTCTCCAAAATTCATTGAATGAATTTCCTGAGCACTCCCCCCCCCCCCCCGCATCAGATTAAATGAGAATTGGTGGGAAATAAATGCAGGAGAATTTCTCTTCCTGGCACTAAGAATGGAAGCTCCCAGACTCAACAACCTGCTGCAAATTAAAAACCTGTGTAAAAGTGTGATTAGGGAACGATCTATAGAGCATTCTGATAGGGTGTTAGCTTCCTGGCAATTGCCCTGAAGTTGCTAGTCTTACAAGGTAAGCATCAGGGAGAAATGTGTTCACTTTACATTTGCAGCCAATATATCCAACTTTGTTCTGGGAAATCAAGAGACATTTGAAATGTCATTGTTCTTCAGAACAGGAATGCTCAAGTCTTGAAATACTTTGAGTTCATAGATAAATAGATAGACAGACATTGTTGGGAAATTAAACCCAAATTGTGTACATGAGGGGAAAAAGAAAGCTGCATACAAAATGTACTTATTAAAAGAAACACAAAAATATCCATGGATATTCATGAGAAGATTAAACAAAAACAACTAACAACCACCACAACAGGCTTCAAATAAGACATGGAGCTTAGCTGGTTCTATGGGAGTTATGTCAAGGTTGCCCAAGGAAATTGAAAATAAATCCATTTTTATCATAGGGCAATGCCAATATATATATAGTCCAACAAGTAATCAACTGGATCAACTTCCCATATTGCAAATAGTCACTCCTCTGTGATTAACCTTCACTTTTTATTTGAGCTTCAAAAAAACAGGGAAGGGAAGGGAAGGGAAGGGAAGGGAAGGGAAGGGAAGGGAAGGGAAGGGAAGGGAAGGGAAGGGAAGGGAAGGGAATCAAATATGAAGTTAAAGAAGACAGAAGTCTAGGGAATAGGTAACCCTAGCAACACCTTGGTATTATCCATAGCTCCACAAGTTTGTCTCAAGCTTCCATTCATGAGGTGAGAGATGCTGCCTATTTAAAATCCAATATCACACTTGTTTAATTATTTGGAAGAATAAAGTATCTTGTTTTGCCTTACATTTTCACTGAGATGTATTTATTACACTGATGTTGTCCATTTGAATTTTCATCCCTCCCTTTAATTGAAAAATAATGTTTATTCTTTGCGAAATTGTTTACTTATCTTCAATTCCTTCTCTTCCAATTTCCTTCCTTTTCGTATTCCAAATGCACTTCATTTCACCAAGACAGTACAAGGCCAGCAGACAATTTTGATAGTTGCTAAATTTAACCACTGTAATAGATTCATATTACTTAACATTCAAGTGGCTTTTATTTTCCAGCTCTGATGGTACTATTCCTGCAGAGTGAAACAGTGATGACTAAGACAATCCCGCGCTTCAGGGTATAAGATGATTGACAATTGGAATCACAGAACAAAAATCCTATTTTCTTGTAAAAGCATTACACATTTGTTCAGGTGTGCTAATATAGAGAAGAGTCGGACATGATTACCTTCATAAATTTATCAGCCTGAGGCAGAAACCAGTAACAGGTTCAGGGTGACAGTTTTGACCTCTGGAATTCTCCAACAACCTGGCTTTTCCAGCACCCTTATCCAAAGGATCAACTTAAGGACTAGATTAGGCAATTGCATACCCTTCAGAAATTTTGTGTGACAATTTTTATAATCCCTTATCATTAGGCCTTTAGTATGGAGCTAATGGGAATTGAAATCCAAAACTTCTGGAGAACACCAAGTTGTTTACATTGCAAGCCATATTTCCCCAGAATAGGGAAGTAACATTCTCTGTCACTTTATTGCAGACTACCACTATCAGCCTGGCTCAAAAATTATCATAAGATGCTTAGGATAGCTATTTTATGAAACTGCAATCATGCTTTGATCTTACTGTTCAGATCTTATTTTATCTGTGGGCACTTCAGATTCAGTTTCAGAAAGGTGTTTCATGAGATGCAGGGGTATCAACTTAGCACCTGTTTCTAACTCTTTATAGCAGCCCTATCTTTTTCCTGGGTAATCATGTGGTGCTTTAAAGAGTTGCAAACAAGCAATACATTCACACACCTTTTGCATACCTGAATTTTGTGTGTTTCTACAATGTACACACACGTATCCTATGTTGGGATAAAGGGTGTCTTATAGATATTTTAATGTAAGTATTGAAATGCAAACTTTTCAAGCAGAGTTTTTTTAAAAAAGAAAAACTCAGAATAGTGCAGAAATAAGACAGAATAGGTTTACAGCTGGATGCATGAGGAAGTGATCTGAATGGTACACCCAATAAACTGATTTGCTTATCCTTCATTTTAGACTGCTTGTAGTGAAGATAGAGATAGATAGATAGATAGATAGATAGATAGATAGATAGATAGATAGATAGATAGATAGATAGACAGACAGACAGACAGACAGACAGACAGACAGACAGACAGATGATAAATAATATTGTATAGAGTGATGTTCATTGTCAGCTGAACTGAAGATAGTTTAAATCACTTCTTTCTCACTCCTACCTAACCACAGAGATTCTTCAAAGGTTTAGACTGCAGTAGGAGAGAACAGGAAAATCCCTTGAAATGATCTTGCTAAACAATGTTAGTTTTTCATGGAACTGCATATGTTATTCTTTTTGAGAGCATAGAAGCTGTGAGCAAGTGGTGCCTGAAGACCCTGACTACCCCTACCAGATGAGGAATACAGCTGGCAGGAAATATGGCAAACTTCTTCCACTCAGCCCATGTACAGATAAAAGAGTGCTCTAGTACAAAGCAATTGTTGGGACTCAGGTAACATTTTAATTTATTATTTATTTGTGTGATATATCCCCCAATACATTTTCTACTTTTTACATAGTCAGTTGAAAGGGCAGCTGGATAATCTTCCCCTTTCTGTTTTGTTTTGTTTTAAATGAAGCTAGTTTCTGAGAAATATAATAATACGAAGCCAAACTTGCAGTTTCATATTTTAATTTATCTCATTCTTCTCCAGTAAAGGCAGTGTCTACTATTTCAAACATGGAATCTGGCGATGTGCGCTATTACCTGTTTCAGATCCTAACATGGAACTAAGTTGGTTTTGATCGTGTACCCACCTCTTCAGTCTGATAACTCTGGAAGATTTCTCTCTCTGAATCTTTGAAACTGGAACCCATTGTTTTCTTCTTTTTTTTTCTGAAAAACAATTCAAATGATATTTATGTATTATAAGGAATTCTGTAGATGGAAATGATTCTCTCTCCTCTCTCCTTCTCTTCCTGTTTAAATTTCATTAGGTATTATTTTATGGTGCCATCTTGCTAGGATTTGTTTATTAATAAATAACATTGGCCTTCTGAGAAATTAGCTTTCAAATGATTCTTACAGAACACTAGAAATGACAATATGCTCTTCAAATAATTCATGGAATCTAAACTTGCCTGATACACGTTGTCTTATAGCTGCCATTCATATTTTTTGGTATTTTCTTTAATTCATATTTTGATATTTTCTTTAATACCTCCCATACAATTAGGGTGTGTGAACACAACTATTGTCAGATGTAAGGAGAATTCCTATTTTCAATGCCTGCATGTTTTTGTATCATTGTTCTGATGTACCTCTTTTGAGGGGAAGGCATTTTGCTCCATTTCTGTATTACAGTGAACTGGGGGATAAAGCAGAAATATAGCAGAATTATCTGCCATCAGCAGAGCTTCTGATTTTAAAAAGCAAAATAGCAATATGGTAACACATTCTGAGACACAGTGAAAAATTTGCTTAGGGGCTTGGTTCATAGTTAAAGCATTGTCTTTGGAGCCTATGTTCAACCAATGTTCCAACTATCCATACAATGTTTGCACATGTATGTATTTTAATTTATATCTAAGCCTATCCTATGCAACCCAGGCAGTCAAAATATTTCCAGTGAAGAATACATAAAGGGGGAAATGTATCCCCAGTAGATATAACTAAAATTGGTAAATTCCAGTACTAGATATGAAGGAACATTACAGCCCTGAATTCTTATCTAATTTGTATTTTGATCAGATCTTGGGTGGTGGGAGACAGACATCCCTTTGTCCCAGGCTCATTCATCTACTTATTTTGCTATTCTGAGGAACAGAAGTTTACCATCTCTCCTCTTGTCCATAGTCAAGGAAAATGCAAAATAAAGCACTATGACTATGGAGGCTTTGGAAATTAAAATTCCTCTATTTCTAGATGTTTTCACACTCCAGAAAGAATGCATACAGAATGAATTTGAGAGTAGGGCTTAGAGAGAACTCTAAACTGGAGAAGCAGTTCCCAGAACAATGGAAGAAAAAATTAGAAAGAGCCCCACTATAGTAGCTGAAGGGACCCAGGAGCCACAATCACCAGGTAAGAGATATGCAGGCTGGCAGAATAATTAATTATGTAGAAATGTGGAACTCCCAGAAAAGCAAAACTTTGTCCCAGATGTCTGCCACTTTTGCTCCTAATTTTTAGTCTTACTCCAGGTTAAGCCTGTAGAGATATGCTTACCACAATGGGGAAGCTTCTTTTCCCATTCCAAATCTTTTCCTTTACTAAGTGGATAGATGGATGCACAGATGGTGCTCTATTCTCTGCTGGCCTGAATAGAAAAGCCCTTATGTGCCAGGGAGCTCAAAATGAGCCCTGAAGCTTCTTACTGCCAGTCAATTCTATGTTTTAAATCAATCCACTTTCCTTTAGTACTGAGGTAGTACTAAATATACTCTTTGGTATATTCTTTGATCTATTATTAAAGACTTGGATCAGCTTCTAGGTTTTTCAGTATTGAGCTGTCTTAAAGCTACAAATAGGCATGATTAGGTATTGAAGGAATTTTTAACTGCCCCATTTTTATAGAAGAATTAAGCACATACTATGTTTGTTCTCGGTGATTTCACTCAGAGTGAGATGTATCCATCTGGATTGTCGCCTATTGTTTGATCAACTTCCTTCCTTCCTTCCTTCCTTCCTTCCTTCCTTCCTTCCTTCCTTCCTTCCTTCCTTCCTTCCTTCCTTCCTTCCTTCCTTCCTTCCTTCCTTCCTTCCTTCCTCGGCATACGTAGGCACTTCAAATCTTATGCTTTCGTGTTTCAAGCTGTTGTAACAACAGGCACAAGGACATCAAATGTTGTCAACTTACATGTGAACTTCTTACTTTGGGCCATTGTCAATGACAGCATAGAGTTGGAGGATCAAAGTCTCTTTGTTCTTCCCCCAATCAACCATTTTCTTGGCTAAGAAAAGACATGATGGCAGGCACAGATAGAAAAACCCAGCACTGAAATGTTATCCAAAGGATAGCAGGAATCATTTGATTTGCTGTGTCCAGAGGATATAAATGTTTTTATACTGTGTCATAACAGGGATGAGAAATTGTGCACTCCCTCTTTCTTTCTCTCCCTCCCTCTCCTTTGTTTTAACACTACGATTCTAGGATACTTTCTCCAAAACAAACAGAAGAAAGTTATTGCAGTTAAAAAAAAAAAAAAGCAATTTGAGAGGCACAGATTTCACTATCCCTCTCATGATGACAAATATTACTAAATAGCTTTGGAAGTTTTTTATTTATTTCCTTACATGAAATGTTATATCATTGTCCAAGGTCACACACTATGCTAAAGCATGGTTTCTTTAAGCAGTTCATTGAGTATCAGTTTGGCTGGATTTACAATGCCTTATTTAAGTGTGAACCCTGCCATTATCATGAGCAAAATAGGCAAGGATCTCTAGGGATAACCACTGTACTCCTTTAATGGCTTTCTCATCCATGGGATTTGGAGTCACCACAACAGAGTCCTCAATTGTGACACTTAAAATGTTGCATAGGAATGGTGGCAGCCGTGCCTATATGTATTTAAGAAACTAAATGCACCCACAACCCAGAGTCACAACTCAGGGACACAATTACATTGTTTAAAGAAAATGCAGAAAGCACATACAGTTTCATAAAATCTATGGCAAATGTGCAGTTAGCAAAAATGCACACTGAAATAACTATCACACTAGCTGAATCCCATCAAAATGCATTGAATATCTGAACTTAGCAAGATTATCTGTGCAATGCTCTTAATAAAACTGCTTTTCTCTGCCATCTAGTACCAGCAAGGAGAGAGCAGAATTAACCTGCTAATGAAGTAAGTTCCATCATCTTGGTGCTACTGATAAGAAAGACCTACCTATTATATGTAAATACACATACAGTTCATATCATGGAGAAAACTGAAACAGTACCCATGGTGTGTGTGTGTGAGGGGGGGTAACATTCTGCAGGTTCATATGGGAGATAACTTATTGAATGAAAGGCTAAATCAGCTTTGTTATAACTTGGATTTACCCTCCTCCATAATTCCACACCATTCCTTCTTCATTCAGTGTACTCTGAGCATGCCCAGTGCTCATTGTAATGGCTCTCTTCTCCACTTAGAAGTTTGGGGGTTTTTTTGGGGGGGGGGTGAGGGTATTTATTTGAAGGTTTTTGGTAACTTAAAGCAGCTGAAGGCTACCTACTTGTGGCTACATTCCAAGAACCAAGAATTTGTTATTGGTATAAATTGTGGATAAACAACCAGGTACCTCTTTGATGTTTGGACTTCAGTTCCCATCAGTCCACAAGCATGGTCAATGGCAAAGTCCTGTGAGAGTTGTAGCATCTCAAGGGTAGAAGTCTATCTTCTTCTGTTCTATATTATGATGCCTTGGACATCTACAAAAATTAGGCACTGGCTTGGAAAAGTTGATTAGTCTGTGTATGGCTCTTGTGCCTTCAACAACATCGCTTTATAAGTTCAGCTCCTTTTCTTGGTCACATCAAAATAATGGTGATCAGCACATATTAGCAATATTGTTGTTGACAGGCATGAAAACATGAAGTGGGAGGGTTTTTTTGCCATTTGTGCTCTACATACTTGTGGAAGACTGATAGTCATTCCAAGAACATCTGAAAACCACTGGACAAGTTAAAACTTGACTACAATAACAGTATCTATTCTCTTTTTAATTAGTTTTCAGAAGTCCTATCATAGGTAATGGGAAATCACAGGTGATAAATGAGATTGTAACAAGACAGCAATTGGATACATAACAGTATTCATTAGAGAAGTGTCTTTTTTATTACCCTCTACAAAATTGGTATTCTGTGAATTATACAATTTATTCACTCATTCATTTTAGTTATTGATCTACTTATTAGTGTTATTGCAGATTTGTATATGATAGGTGAAGTTGAAAAAGCATAAAAAGCTACTAAATTCTGATAACAAATAATGGTTGCTTGAACAATATGAAATGTTTAGAGAATTATTATTCTCTGCCAATTGATAAATTAGATTATTCTTAATAGGAATCATACTGGCTTGTTGGATGAATAATAGAAAAATGAATTGTTAAGGGGAGGAAAGCTATATATTACCAATATAGTGTTAATGTTGTATCTTCTCTGAACAAAAGGGTTGGATTGATATGGCTTGATATGAAATAAAGAAAATTAAATGTGTTCTGCAAATGATAAAATGTGTTAAATGGTTCGCTGACTTAATGTTGAAGTGATCTTTCCAATTATGTTCTTAATGAGATTAAGAAGAACTCTGTGACTGTGAGTGCTTTAATTCATATGTGCACATATGAGTTAGACATTCTTAATATTGCTGAAGGAGTATGCAGGAACATACATAAACCAGATGTGGCAATAACCATATTCTGCCATTATATTCCCAACCTTCTATAAATTAAAAAAATAATACAATAGAAAGTTGCAAAATTAGTCATTTCAGTTTGTATTCTTTTCTTTTCTAAATTAATTCTATTGCCCACTTTAATAGAATCCTCAGTAGTTTCCTCTAACTACAATTGGTCAGGATGTCCGAGCCAGCAACTCATTGTTTGACTGATTCCTTGAAGCCAACACAGTGAATTTGGTCTGCCAATTGTTTATAGGAATTGCAAGCAATGTTTGGAAGGATTGTCATCATTATTATTTGTTTGTTTCAGTTTAGACATGGTACAGAGACAGAATATTGTTTGGAGAAAACATATCTCATTTATCTTGAGTAAAGCTTGAGTAAAGACAAAGTTGTGTCTTCTGAATCATTGGAAACTACAGGATTTTAAAAGATTATTATGAAACTTTGAACTGATGTAGATATATGTAGATATTTCCTCTAATAACAAGAAAATCTATTCAATATGTATATGTTATTAACAATTTTACCTGTTACTAGAAGGGAAAGTTTTGTATTATATTTTTAATACATATCTCACTCCTTTCCAGGTCAACCTTATCATTCTCTTACACTGCTTTCCTCCTTAAAACAGGAAGGAAGGAAGGAAGGAAGGAGGGAGGATATTAGGAATGTGATTTGAATCTCTTCATGCATCAATTGAACATTTGAATGAATTATACATAATGAAAAGTTTAGTACTTAAAGCAAAACATCTATAGTTTTCTAATGACAGCAACAGCCAGAGAAGCTTCGACATGTTTTCAAAATGCATCCCAAGGAAAACCAGTAGCTAGATCTGTCAGTAACAACATTGTCCCCATTCATGCCTGCTTGAACTCTGAGTTACCTTCAAGTGATTCTGCTTGGGTGTGAATAGCCTACCAAGAGAAGTAGACAGCAAGGAGGGACAGAATCAGTTGTTACACTTCAGTTACAGACTGTTGTCCCTTAATGATGTTAAATCTGTGGACAAGGTAGACCAGTTCTTTATTGCACCAGGAAATCCTGGAAAATATATTTGCAGGAAAGGCTCATCATCCACCTTCTTGATAGTACCATTGATAGTTTTTTATTCTCCTAATTTGATTTCCAAATTTTGATTGCATCCCACTGATACAATCCACTGTTTCTCTCTCTAGTTTTTATTTATGTGTGTGTGTGTGTGTGTGTGTGTGTGTGTGTGTATATAATATTTTAACATCACATATTTTATGTTTCTGACTGATACAGAGACTAATCGTGTTGGTCATCCAGCAAAAATGTCACAAATAAACAAATCATCAAGATGGGTAACATTCAGGGGAATATTTAGCAGACTAAGCCCAACCTTGACGTCAAGTTATTATAACAGACATAGAAATATTTGTTTCTTTACCCTTTCCCAGATGTTGGTTTCCCTCAAGCAGAAAATAAAAAATCAGCAAATAGCCATTGTAAACCGAATTAAGCTGCCCCTACATCTTTAGTGAAATATTGTTCTTTCCAAGTTGTGAAGTAAAGGGGAACATTGTCTGGGCCTTCTTTTATTACTCAGCTGAAACAGTGAAAGAAAGGGCAAAATGCTAAAGAAGTCTGTCAAATAAGCACAAATAAATGTTGTTGTCCTCTCAAAAGCACTTCTCAGATGGGGATTGTTACATTAATGAAGGTTAATGGGGAGCAGATAGAAGCAGCCCTCGCTTGTCATTCATTAAATGTTAGCACTTATGGTTCATTTGAAATACTGGAAAAGACAGAACATCTGAACATTTTCACTAGGGCCATAAAGATGGTGGCAAAGGTTGCAAACTGTAGAGGCTCTGAGATGTTGAATTATTGAAGGTGTTCCCTGTGTTGTTGCAGTCGTTGAAAAACTGCTTAATGGAACTAATTAAGAGAGGGGATTGTGATTCGCAAAAATGAATTTCTTAGATCTTTTAAATTCCGGGTTTTGAGTACCATCCCTTTTTTTCCACATCACGAGGAACATGATCTGACTTGCCCTAAACTAGTCTTGCCAAGCAAAATTAGGATCGGTTCCTTCCATTTAATAGAGAAGGGCATTTATTACAGGCTGGCTCAGGAGAAATAATAATGAAGCTTTGTGACAGCGAGTCAGTTTCCCAAAGGTATGCTCTGATACATCTGGTAATTCATAAGTAATACTGTGCCAAAATCAGGATTTTTCTGGAAGAGCACGCAGCTTGAAAAAAATGGCAGGCACCTGTGTTGCCTTCTTTCCCTCCCATCAGAGCCTTTCCCCCAGCATCAGCACAGCAGTTGCCAGTAAAGCTGCAGCCTTGATGCAGTTGCAGCCACCAGCAGCCGTACGAAAGAAAGTATTTTTCCTTCAGAAGGAGTGGATGGTCCCAAAGAGAGGAAAAGAAGCATAGAGACCCAGCAAGGCAAAGCAGAATGTAAAAAAGGTTCAAGGGCTCTACAGGCTGGCCATTAATAGAAAAAGAAGAAGAAACCTCAGAAAGAGGGGACTTATGGCAGAACAGGCTTAAGAAAGAAATGTTGATGCACACTAGTAATAGTACAGAGCAGGGTTCCTCAACCTCAGCAACTTTAAGATGGGTGGACTTCAACTTGGCTGGCTGGGGAATTCTGGGAGTTGAAGTCCACCCATCTTAAAGTTGCTGAGGTTGAGGATCCCTGGTACAGACCATAGAATAGATAACTGTAATAGAGTAATAGGTAATAGTAAAATAATCATCCTAGTAATAGTAATTATCATAGTAAGAGAGATAGAAATAGAATATAGGAAGCACTCACATATCACTTTTATATGTTTGTTTTTACAAAATAAAACATCTCCCCAACTGTTATAGGGAGATATAAAGAAACCATCCATCCAGGGTCCAGTGTTTTTGTGTCTCTTTTGAATCTGGGTCAATCCAGTTGGGCAGGGTTTTTTTTTTTTAAAGTGACAATTCTAATTTCCAACTTTCTGGAAATTTCCTTCCTTCCTTCCTTCCTTCCTTCCTTCCTTCCTTCCTTCCTTCCTTCCTTCCTTCCTTCCTTCCTTCCTTCCTTCTTATTTTTTTTCAAGTATTTTAGAAATTCTTGTGAATACCTTTAGGGGGGGTAGTTTTCATGCTTACCTTTACATCATGTGATGACTAAAATTGAGGTTATTTTATTACATGCTTCTTTATCATCCTGCAGCTTTTTTGCCTGCCTCAGTTTAGTCACCTTAAAATCTATATGGAGGAACCCTGTCTGCTAACAGAAATGTGGGAAAGCAAGCAAACTTCCCGATATATGATTATATAATGAAAGATAATAACAGATAATATTAGTAATGGAATAATTAAGGCAGTCCTATTGTTATAAAATTATAAAAACAAGTAGTCCTTGGGTTATGACAACAGTTGGGACCTGGAACATGGTTGCTAAGTGACATGGTTGTAAAGTGCAATGTGACTGTGTCACTTAGCAACAACAATTCTGGCAGTCCTAGTGACTGTGCAGATCATTAAGCGAGGACCTTACATGATTACAACTTCCAACTTCCTACTGGTTTCCCCATTGACTTTGCTTGTGGAAAGCCAGCAGGGAATGTCAGAAATCACAATCACATGACCATGGCTTACTACAACTTTGTAATCACAAGCCTGGTGCCAAGTGCCCAGATTGTGATCATGTGATGTGAGGACACTGCAACACCCAGAACTCTGAGGACCCATCATAAGTCCTCTCGTTCAGTGGCATCATAACTTTGAATAGTGGCTGAACAAATGGTCATAACCTGAGGACTACATGCAAGGAGTTCCTCAAGGCCTCTGATACATAACAACAGCATTATAATATTGGATTATTAGAAATATGAGTGGGTAGATAAACAGGCAGACAGATTGATCCTGCTTTTTCTCCAGAGCTCAAAGTGACTGATGTGAAGGTTGAACCTGATGAAGTGGGAATCTCTGATTTTCACGTCAGAAAAAGCCATTTTATAAACAAGGGACAAATGACAGAAACCTTCAAGGCTGGGAAATCAGCAGCTACACAACTGTTGACTCAAAAAATGGGAGAAGGAAGTCCAGAACTCAAATCTGGTGACTAATGAAAGTAGACAGCAGAATTTCAGGGTATTGTTAGAAAACTTCTTTGTATGCATGGCTTCCCAATTCTTTGCAATAAATCCACTTATCTGCATTTTCTGTAATGCCTTGCAAATGCAGACTAAGGAGGCAATTTAGGTCCTGTACCAGTTCTGAGACTATCAGCTTACATTTCATCCTTATAGCATCAACTATGTGCAGTAGGGCCAGAGTCACCAGTGTGAAGTACTCTAGACTTGGTCTTCAGAATGAGGAAGGAATGAGTAACATTAAGGGGGGATTTTCAAAAAAGATTACTCAGTCCTGAGAAAGAGGAAAGCATGAGAAAGAAACTTAAAGTAACCCCACTTTGATTTTCTTTGGTATAAGATGGGGCAGAGAGGACTTCTGATAAGCTTTCAAAATTCTGTTATTCCACCCTACAAAAATAAAGAGCATTTGTGGAACTCCCTGCTGTCCTGTTCCTTGATTTTACTATCTCAAAAGGGTGATACCATGAAGGGCTTCATGGCCAAAAGTGGATTTGAACTCAGATCTCCCCAGCCCTAGTCCAATACCTGAAGCACTATACCATACTAGTATGACCTCACCTTGGTAAGATCTTCCAGATCTCATGTGCATGAGAATGATAAACCAGGTAGACAGTGCCAGTAGTGATGTATCAATCAGTATAAATCTATCCTTTTTTACATCTGTGTTAGTCAGGCAGTCTTTTTGTAGTATCAAAGTATCTATTTTCATTTACTACTTTCTTTAACAATCAGAGCATTTGAGAGAGAATACAGTCAGCCCAGGCTGAAGGACTGGTCCCCAAGAGAGTATCTACATTATGAGTCAATGGTTGGAAGAGAGTGATGCTGAAATGCAGGCAGTAGGTGGGGAAAAGAGACTGAGAAAATGTAGCGCATGAGCTGAAAGGCCAAGCATCTCATAAACTAAACAGGTGGAGATAGAAAAAATAATACAGTGGATGGTTAGACTTGTACATCTGTGAGATAAATGAGAAAGAGAGAGAGAGAGAGAGAGAGTTTCTTGGATCTATTTATTTAGATTTTTCCCAGAATATGGCCAGGGAGAGAGAACTGCATGAGGGAAAAAGTATGTGACTGGTTTTATGTATGTGATTGCAGCCTCCCCCATCCTCCTATCTTTCATTCCCCCCGCCTTTGCAAAACCTGGCAATTGTGAACATGTTTCAGTATTATGCCAGCTTTCCAAAAGAACCATTTTGTCTAATTGCACCAAAACATGGGATCGTGGAAATGCTAAATCACTCAGAGGTGCTAAGTGGCAAATATTTGCTGTAATGTGATGCCTAAAAAATCTGTTGCTGTCATTTGGCTGAATGTTGCCATATGGCCCCAGGAAGGCAGAAATAATTTCGTGAGCTTGAGGAGCATTCCAATGTCTCCCAAAGTGAATGAGCCCCTTTCCATCCATTTCTGCCTGATCTGAGTCGTGTCCTTTTGTTAAATTCTCTTTTATATTTAAATTGGAAACTTTATCAGCACTTACTGAAGTGAAACTGATGCCAGATATTGGACAGGCTTTCCATTTTCATAATGGAAAGCCATTTCCTTAGGCTGGTTTGAAAGACTTGTTAACACACTAGTGTTGAAAATATCTGTCTGTAGCACCTGCTGATAATTACTGTATATCAGTAAATTAAAGAGCAGTCTTGATGATATTGATTAGATAATGATTATGCTTTAATCTACTGCTTCTCAGTGCAATAAAGACTGCTCAGAGGATTATTCTTGTTCTGGTTCTGACAGTAACATAAAAGGAAACATTTAAAAAGTCTGTCTTTCAAACATATTTTCCTCCCTTCTCAACCTCAAAGAATACCATTGCACAATACATTTTTTTTATTATTGATGTGAGGTGCTATAGTGAAGAAAGATAATAAACTTTATTAACTGTTTAGAAAAGTCATGAAGTTCAAGATCAATACAGTGGAACTTCTTATCAGGGAAGAATATGAAAATCTTATTTTCCTTTGCTCTTAAAGGAATGGCATCAATAAATTATATGTAGCACATGACTGTTTGCATTGAAAATAGTTCAACAGTAAAAATGACCTGCTCCCCTTAGTGAGATTAGATTCCAGCTTTTGCTTTTCCATCACTAATGTGGCTTTTTCCCATTTCAGTGACTTTTAAGCTGTTGCAAAGGTGAGCTATTCCATTATCAAAAGTACTTACCTTTGATCGTAAAGCAGTTGCATTCTCTCAGTCTAACTTCTTGTATCCTCAGTGAAACACAGCTAACCTTCTTGCAGATCTCAAGGGTTTTGTGCACCATGCCGTTTTTGTAAGAATTATCAGGTCTATTAAACTGAGTGACATATGCACACATGACTCATGTGAATAAAAACTGCCACTGGGGAGTGGGTCCCTGTTGATTCCAAGATTCCACATTAGTGTTATATTTGTCAATCTATCGGTTACCTTATTTAGAGACAGGAATAATTTACCTATTCTCTCACAGCCTTTCATGACCTTGATTGAATCAAAATGTTCAGAAAAGTGGAAGTATTCAGCATTTGGGAATCAAGCAATGCACTACAAGGGGTCCATGATATCCCATTCATAATTAAGCTACTTGTTCATGTTTGCTTACAACAAGACCTGCTCAGATCTAACTGCTGCTTTTCTGAGAGGAGCAGGTAAGCACAGATGTTGAAGGGATTCCTTATATTTATTTCCCCAAATGTTACAGCAGCCACAAAATCCTTGGAACATATTTCCAAAAGCTTCCATAGAAAAGAATTGAAGAAATGTTGCAAGAGGTAAAAATATGGATACATTTATTAATGTGTGTGAATGTGTGTGTCTCTGTGTCCGTATATGTAGTCAGAAGAAGAGCTCCTTTTATTGCTTGACTGGCCCTACTGCTCACATTTGTGGATTTAGGTTTACATTTGTCTAGAACAATATAGCTGGATGCAATGGGCTATGAGAATAACCTTGGAAGACAGAAGGAAGAGCTGCAGCCTAGACAGAGGTCTGATAAGAGAAACCAGAATCCAAAAAAGAGATGGATTTGGAGAACGGATCTGGAAAAAGCATCTCAGAAGGGACCTTCCCTAGTTCTCTGGAAAGTAAAGGCAGGGGAAGGAGGAAGTGGTTTCAGACTTTCAAGATTCTGTTACTGTGACATTACAATAAAGGTAGTATTAGTAATAATGGTTTTGGTTTCTGTCTGGACTACCTCAAAGGGCTGACACTGTAAATATGAAGATTTTTTCATGAAATTGTTAAATTGCAGTTGATGGTAGGACCACCAGGGTGCATAAAGCAGGAGATATTGCTAGAACCTTCCCCCTCTCTGTGTTGAATATAGTTATGGAGGTCAGCTCAATCACCCTGAAACATATTCTCTAATGCAATCAGACTATTTCTTTAGACACCCTTAAAGTCAACTTTGCTGCATCAGGCCCAAATTTATAACTAAGGAAACATTATTCTTCTGGATGATATTTTCCATATCAGTCAAAAATAATAGTTTGATAAGTCCAAAACCAGTATGAGGAAAGTTTGATCAAGTGCCACCACTGACATTTGACTCTTCATTAGGTTGGATGGATCCCTTTCAGTATTATTTTCCTAAGAGCACCACATGGCTGTAGCAAATGAACAAGCAAGCTATCTTTTTAGTCATTCTGTCCATAGTATCTCTCTGGAGGCATTATATAGTCTATTTCCCCACTAGCAACTTATAGTGTCTTCTAGAGTCATCCATCCATCATTGTTCAGAGTAACTGTAATGAGGAGAGACTTTATATCACTTTAAGTGATGCTGCTTTAAGTCAAAAGGAGGGAAAGGGCCTAGCTATTGTCATTCTCTGGTTTCAGTACACACTGGAAAAGTGTGTTAGAGAAGGTGGAGTTAATAGTAGATCAGACCATGCAGGCTTCATAAAATTTGAGATGGACTCTGCATGTTATTGAATCAATAACTTTTCTTGAGTAGTTCTAGTGAGCCTATACCACTGACATCTCTCTAAGACCCTGGTAGATTTCACCTTGCTTTGCCTTTTTCAATGACATATTGATTGATTGATTGATTGATTGATTGATTGATTGATTGATTGATTTTGTGCCATCAAGTTGTTTTCAGCTCCTAGCAATCACATAGATAGATTTTCTCTGTGAGACATATAGCTGGATGTAATCTTACTGTTTGAGTTGCTTACCTTTTTTCAGGAGCATGAACTCATCTATAATGGTTATTCGTGCCCCACCCAGTCATGCAGTGCTTCTCTGAATCTTAGCAACAAGGAAAAATACATAGGGAAGATGTATGGCTGGGTAGAATTGGCCCGGCTGTATTATTATTCCTGTGGTAGAAGGATAAATATGAACAAAGTGCTGACAGATATTTATCTTAATCATTTGGCTGTCAATCAGTTAAATACTTCACTGATTTATGAATTAAGTAGTTGGTTAAATTTAAATGCATTTACATTTGCAGGTCTCAGTGAGGGGATTGTTGTTGAAGATGTTGGTACATCAATCTGAAAGCTTTTATAGAGCAGCAAACTTTTTAGAAATCTATATAAATAAAGAAGGGTCAATTTAAAATTAAATGTTTAACTATTAAAAACAACCCTGAAAGATTTTTTGCAGGGTATATATAAAGATTTCAATTTTATCTGTATTTCTTCCCAGGTTGTATATAATTGATTTTTTTACAAGCTATTATGGTAATGTAATATATAATATTAATATAATGGATTCTAATATTTTATAATTTTATATATTAACTTTCCTTCTGTTTATGCATTCTAATGCATTTTTAATAAAATAGCTGCATTATAAAATTAAGAAAAATATAGATATTGGTATATGACTGCATTTCAATTTATATCCATAAATTCTCAATCATGCTTAATGCATACTTCTACAGACATACAGCACTGGAAGTTCAGCCCTAATTGTGAGGAACTGATTTGCTTCCCCTCCCCCACTCACTCCTTGCACTGCATTATGGGTTAGTCTTTTTTTTTTTTTTAATGATTTTTTTTTTCCAGCTATCACACAAAAAATGTTGATGTCTATTATTTGAGGGCAAATACCTTCCAGCATTATGTGCCATGGTAGACATTTCACCAGTGCATGTATTCTATGGTAACCAAACCATTCCACTATAATTGGAAGAGTAAAGCAATTTGATAAACTCTCTTGGTTGGGGTAAAAATACCTGATAGAGTTACTATCACAAGTGCTACACCTTGCAGTGAGCTGACTTAACCAGCATTTCAGGGCTCAATTTCCCAAAGTATGAAAATTCCTACTGAGCTTTCTGGCCTTAACACACACTGTAATATAAAATGCAATTCAAATTCTGTCACCTTTGGAAGAATTTCAATTATTTTCAAGGGAGAAAAGGTTAAAGGCTGATGTTCTTGGCTCCAGATCCCCTGAAGAACAGAATTAAATGTTTTGTAGGCATCTGGAGTATTATATTTCATAAAAAAAATACTAGCGTGTTCATTCCACGTATGGACATAAGACTATATATAGTTGATATTTTACAACCTGGAACATTTTTACAAGAATGTGCAGACACATAGAATTATAGAAAGTTGGGGCTTGGAAGCTTTCCTGGAGATAATGTAGTTCAACCTCTCCCACTGCAGGAATCCACTGCAGGACAACAGTCCTGACAGATGGCTATCCAGCCTCTTTCCAGTGAAAGAGAATCTACCATCTTCTGAGGCAGGTTGTTCCCTTACTGAAGAGTTCTTGCTATAAGAAAATTCTTCCTGATATACACTCAGAATCTTTTCCTCAAGATTTAAACCCATTCTTTCTTGTCTTGTCTTCTGGAACAACACTGAACAAATCTGCTCTGTCTTCTACATGACAGCTTTTCAGGCACTTGAAGACAGCTATTATATCTCCCTGCAGTTTTCTCTTATCCAGGCTAAACTATCCAACATCTCCAGCTGTTCATCATAAGGTTGGTTTTTTTTTCCCTTCCCCTCTCCCTTCCAGATCCTACATCATCTCCTCTGGACACACTTCAGTTTGTCAGTGTCTTTCCTAAAATTCAGTACTCAGACATGGATGCAGTATTGCAGGCAGGGCTTGATCAGTACAGAGGAGAAAGGAACAATGGTTCCTCTTGATGATATTATAATTCTGTTGATGCAGCTAGGATTGCATTTTTGTTTATGTAGGCTCATGATCAGTTTGAGATCCACCAAGACCCTGAAATCGTTTTCATATGTTCTGCTGCCCAATATGGTCTCCTCCATCCTATAGTCTTCTTCTTCTTCTTCTTCTTCTTCTTCTTCTTCTTCTTCTTCTTCTTCATCTTCTTCTTCTTCTTCTTCTTCTTCTTCTTCTTCTTCTTCTTCTTCTTCTTCTTTTTAATTTTCCCTATCCAAATGAAAGACTTGCATTTGTCCCTATTGAAATGGGTTTTGCTGAATGCTCCAGCTTTTCAAGATCCTCCTCAATCATTACTCTGTTACCTAAGGTGTTTGTTTTCCTTCCAATTCTGTGTTGACTGCAAATCTGATAGAATTGTATTTCTATCCATTTATCCTAATCAGTTATAAATAAGTTGAGCATTACAGGGCCCAGGATGGAGCCCAGCGGTACACTATTCAATAACTTCTTCTTGCTTGATAAGGAGCCATCAATGTATGGTCATTGTATGATTGCTCAACCAGTTCCGTATCCATCTAATTATGATATAGTCCAGCCCATATTTTTTTTGCCAGCTTCTCTACTAGAATATCATTGGAGAAAGTATCAGATGCTTTGGTAAAGACAAAGTACACTACCACATTCCCACAATCAACTAAACTGGTCACACACCCCAAAACAGAAAATCACATTGGTTTGGAATGATTTATTTTTATGTTGGCTCCTGCCAAGCAGTGAATCTTTTCTGAATCTTCACAAACTGACTGCTTATTAATCTGTTCTGTAGCACTGTCCAATATTGACATTAAATTGACTGCTCTGTAATTTCCCATTCTCTTTTTTTCTCCTTTCTGAACAGAGGAGCAATATTTGCCCTTCTCCAGTCCTCTGTCACCATTGCTATCCTCTGTGTTTTCACAAAGGTCACAGAGGACCATAGAGATGACCTTGGAGAGGAATGTGGCAGTTAACAAAACATGAATTAAGCACAGGAAAGGAAGAAAGCATTAAAAATAAACTTAAAGTGACTCTCTTTGTTATAAGAGAAGGGGAAGAGAAAACGCTGTCAGGCTTTCAAGATTCTCTTAATATAGTCCATATCAATAGAGTTTTTCTTCCCTTCCCTCTTCTTTTCCTAACTACCAAAATAATGAAAAGACCTTTTTGTTGCTTTTGTCTGTAATGAGTCTAAATTCCATTTGTGCTTCAGTCTTTCTAAGTTTATTACTGCAGATATGAGCTTCTTGCTATGCACCTCTTTGGTGATTACACCCATCTTCCATGTCCTGTACATGTTTCTTTTAATTCTTTGCTAAGTCAAAAGCTCCCAGTGCATCCACAATTATTTCCCAAGCTGCTCCCGTTTTTCTTCTCCTTGGAATGGAATGCAATATTTTATTTTTTATTTTTTTAGCCATCCCCAAAACTTTTGTGCTTCTTTTGATCTGAAGATTTCAACCCATGAACACCTCCCTAGTACTTCTCCAGCTTTGTTGAAATTGGCTATCCTACAATCTAGTGCCACAGACTATAAGAATAATCTTAAGGAACAGGAAGAAGAGCCACAACCAAGACAATGGTCAGATAAAAGAAGTTTAAGTCCAAAGCAGAAATGTAATTTGAGAAAACATCTCAGACTCAACCTTCCCTAATTTTCTTAAAGATAAAGGCAGGCGGGGAGGAGGCACCTTCAGGCTTGCAAGATTCTGTTACTGTAACCCTATAAAAAAAGTAGTATTAGCATTAATAACTGGTTTCCTAGACTGGTCTACCTCAAAGGGCTGGCATCAAGTGTGCATGCATCGCTATGCTCTAATTTCCTTATCTGATGTATCTTCAAACACAAGATGACGTGGATTTCTTTCCAATGATCCCATCGTTTTTATCTCTTAAAGCAGCATTTTCCTACTCCTTAGGATCAGATCTAGAAGAGTCATTCCCCTTCAGCGTTATGGAAAAATGAAACTATCAACCAACACCATTGAGGAATTTGGGGGATCTTGGCTGCATTATTTTGTCTAGTTATTTGAAGTCTTATGAATGTGTGTTTTCCCAAAAATTGCTGTAATCTAGTTCAGGATTAGATAATCAAGATCTTTTGTCTGCTTTAGTGGTTTATAACACACCTCAACGATGCCACTACTGCTTTTCCCTCTTGTAATCTTATTCAGTATAGTGCCTTTCTTTTGAGGAAATAAATAATAGTTGATTAAATCAAATGATCCTGTTTATTAGGATGGCTTATTTTGTACTATTTCTATGGCTATTATTGGGTTAAGTTTCATCTGGGCCTGCATTTAACAGCAGCTATGGGAAGGTTTTGCACCATCTAGCCTTAATGAAGCTTTACCTTACAGTTGATTTAGGGGAATAAAAAAGATCCTGATTTGGGGGGAAACAGTTGCCTAGCAACCTTAGGAGTATAGCCTGACCTCAGCATGATGACCTGACCATACATCTATGCTCTCACATACAAAACACTGATAAAATCTGTATGCTTTCTTCTAGCAGTCAGGTATTTATTCTGCCAAGGACGCCTATGAGAGTTTAGCAGGAAATATTGTTTACCTTTTGAACTGTCTATGCAAAGGCTAGCCTGCTACAAGTCTAGAATAAAACACAAACAATACAGAGCAAGAGACTTTGGGCTTCTTCCAAGAAGATAAATTGCCAACTGAGTTGCCCACCTAGAGCCATTCTGTTAAGGTCAGATGCACCAGTTGAGTATATCACTGGAGGAGATTATTGGCAGCTAGCTAGGTTTATACAGCAATCTTTGGCACTTTTTGAAATGTACCCAGAGCATTATCTTTCTGCAAATACATACTGTATATCTTGATTTTGTTTGTTTGTTTGTTTGTGTACAATGTGTCTCATTCTAGATTCAAGATCTAATCCTGTAAACAAGACTTCTTGACAGTCAGATATTATTTTGTAAGCTCTGCAAAACACCCGAATGCTCTTCATTGGATTCTCAGGCTCCAATTCCTTCTACTCTTCCTCTCCTTTTGTCTGGCCTATTACTTTTGGGTAAGTTTCCTTCTTCAGTCCCTGGATTCCACTCACAATTTTCATCCCACTAAGTTTCAGTAATTCCTGTGAAACCATATTTGCCTTCCTACAGTCTACTTACAAACTTCTAGTTCTTTTTATCTGTTCCCCATGCTCCATGAGTTTATACAGAAATCCTGGAATCTTTGGATCACATTATCTGACCTATTCTTTCTTATATTTACCAGCTCATTATTGGATGCTGACACTTCCTGTGTATCCCTCCCACCCCTCTCACTCCTAGTCCCAATCCCAGTGCTTTGTGTCACTAACGTCTCCTTCCCCCACAGGATTTGGTTGAAAGAATTGTGGCATACGTTTTCATGGACCATATCCAAAAGATTGACATAGCTATCTTGGAAAATGTCTCTGCATAATTCCTGTCCCGATTTTTTATCCTTGAAGAATGCCTTATTAAAATGTTATTCCTCTGAGTAGCTAAAGTTAGAATTGTTCAGGGTTTAGCTCATCCCCCTAGGCCTCTAAAATATAAAACTCTCAAAAGAAAATGGATGCATTCCCTAAAGCATGCAAAAGAAATCCATCATACATTTCCATGGTGATGAATCTGTAATATCTATCAGACTAGATGATATCAGAGAAATTCATGTAACAAGAATGACATTAGGGAAATTTGTCTTTAAACAAATTATTTTTTCAGGGACTTTGCATATTAAGGGGCATGGCATACAAACATTCCATATGTTATGGAAAACTCTGAACGAAAATAGGTTCAGATTTTTTGACACATTTAAAAAGTATAAAGGGAAATCTCTTGAGAGTGGAGTGCAATTCTGCTATTGCAAAACAGATGTATACTGATTCATACATTTTAAGTATCCGTACACAAATAAACACTAAAACATTATGAAGTAGACAAAGATATCACGTTAAGAAAAATGCAAGGTAGAAATTAGATGCAAGGTAGAGATTAGAGTTTAGAACAGCTGGTATGTGCAACAAAGAGAACCAGAGTTTATAACTTGCCTGGGAATTGGGTGGTGCCAAAAAAAAAAAAAAGATTCTTGGATTGCTTCCATCATTATAAACTGTAGCATAGATTCTCTGATCCACTCTTTTCATGTGCCCCAAATTTCCACTAAACTGCAAATTTAGGGTCCTACAGGTTAGATGGTGACTCAAGGTAAGTCTATAGATTTATAAATCCTCTTCCAATGAAAGGCAAAGGAATGGGATTCAGAAAGTTTCTATTTTCCCAGTAGCTGTTGGCAGCAAGTCCTGAGAGCAACAAAGATGTTAAGAACAGATTTCCTGACTAGGACTTGGGTTTACGCCATTTGCTCAGAAGCCCTGAGAGAACTGGAACCAGTATAGGAAAACTGGCAGGGAATATAGAGGCAGAAGTATCAGGGATGATTTTTTTTCCCAATGCTGTTTGATTTTGCTCACATCCCTCTCTCCCTCCCTTTTTCAAAACTTTTTTATGCCTGGCATATAGATCTAGGCCTCCCGTACCTTGATTGAGATAGCCTATAGTTCGAGTGCCCACTTCATTGTATGTTATTAAAATAAAAATCCTTGTTTTGACAGAAAATAAGAGTAAGTATAAAATAACAGAATGCAAGGGTTGGATGACCTTGGAAATAATTTGTCCAATCCCTTCCCTAGTGTAGGAATCTTTTCTTGATACCTACCAATCTCATGATCAAGAAGGATGAGAAGCTGGCTTGTGGAAAAATCTGTTTAAAATTGCTGCCATCCCCAAAACCAGCAAACCAGGAATGTAGCAGGTGCACAGCAAATTCTCTGTCCTCACAACACACTGAACTGAACCTAGCCACATTTTCATCAAGCATGTTATTCAAAGCCAGCAGTGTAGGTTTGTTTATGGGTCAGGGTGTGGTAGAAACCCAAAAAATTGGATGAGCTAAGTAAAGCACAGTTCAGATAATTGTGGAGAAAGAAATTATGCTATCATAAACCTGAATTCAGGACCGCCCTACTCTCCTGCATTACTTCATTATTCCATAGCCTCTACTCTAACCGTAGACAAAGTCTAATGGAGTAAGAATACAATGGCATCATCTCAAAGTGTTGCAGAATCCTCGAATGTACAGGATGGAAGAAACCTTGAAAATCATCTAATCCAATCCACCTAGAACAGTAGTCCACTAGTACAGTGTCCTTGACAGATGATCCTTCAGCCTCTCTATATAAACTCCTCCAGTAATGGAAAGCCCACTATCTTCTGAAAAATGTTGGCTCAAGTGTATATGGTGCCTCTATGCCACATTGATTAATGGTGCCAACTCCCACCAATGAGGAGATTTGTATTTTTAGAATGATTGGAGGAAGGGGTAGCATTGGTGCTTCCTAAGCTTTGGCAACCTAGGCCGGTGCCCACTCAGCCTTAGCTAAAGCCGGCCCTGCCTGATCCAATTCACAATTGATTCATGAACATATGTATTATATCAATTCCACTTGAGAATCCAAACCAAGTCAAGCAACAAAGTTTCTTGCACATGCAGAGATGCTTGCATGATGCAAATCAATTGCATTTGGTGATTCAATTCAACCTATTGATTCTATTTGTCACATCAAATTGACGTGATCTGCATTGTCATACTACAGTGTTTTTAATCTAAGCAATAGTGTCTAGCTGACTATGGCTGAGTTTGAAAAGCTAAGCAATTAGTACTTGGATGGAAGACAACTAGAAAATCTAGTGCTATAAGGCAGACTAGAAAGTCAAGAAGAAGAAATGATCCTGGAAGATTTTTAAGTGCAGTCTCAGTTGTGGCTCCAAAAAAAAAAAAAAAAAAAAGCAATCCTAGGCTGCATCAACAGAAGTATAGCACCAAAATCAAGAAAAGTAATCTTTTTTTATTATTCCATGTTGATCAGATCACACAGAGAGTATTATGTCCAGTTCTGGGCAGTGTATTTCATAAAGGACATTGACACTGGAACACGTCCAGAAGAAAGCAAGAAGGATGATAAGGGGTCTGGAACAAAAACTGAAGAACTGTTGGAAGTGTTGGGTATGTTTGGGTGTGATGAAAAGACAACTGCAAAGCGACATAACTGGTTTTCCAACTAGGTGTGGAAGAGCTAAGCAATTAGTACAATGTTCAGAGTTGTTCCAGAAGACAGGACAAGAAGTAATGGAGTTAAAAGATAAGGAACTGATTTTGACTGGATTTCAGGAAAACAATCCTAATGATAAAAGCTGCTGGACAGTAGAACAGAGTGTCTCAAAAGCAGAATACAAATCTCTGTATCGGTGGGAGGGGGCACCATCAATGTGGCCTAGGGGCACCATATACCCTTCAATGGCTCTGGGATCAGCCCCACTAGTTAAGTCTTAATAGCTGCCTCTCACACCTTCTCCTGCTCTGCTTGGTTCTTTTCTTTCCTAATGAAAAGGATGAAACTGATATTCACAGTTCAGCAATACTGCCAGAAAGGCAGCAATAAACTAGAAGCAGCGAAAATCAATCACATAAAAGCAGAAGTGTACAACCCAGTCTTTAAACCTCATTTCAAATGCACAGTGATGGGGTAAATGAATTTCCCTTGACAGGAAGTGTTAAAGGACTTGTTTTTTGCATCTGCCATCTTAGCAGGTTTTTATGGTAGATCTCCTTTTTATTTTTCTCCAACCTAGCAGAATGTAAGAAAGAAATTACGTAAGAGGGTTTTTATCTGTCAGCAAAGAACTCTGAAAACTGAACAGAAGGGACCAAATGTGGTGAGGGGAAAGAAGGCAGCAAAATAAAATTTTATAGAAAAATTCCCCCAATTCCTGGGGAAGAGGCACTTAGGCAGCAACTTGCAATGTTGTTGACTTCTCCATTCTAAGCCCTTTCCCACCTCCTTCCCAGTCAAGTAACCCAGAGCAGAACAATGATTAAGGAGTTGAGGAGAATTCCAGAAACCATGTATTGTATGCTTTTTCTGCTTTGTTCAGTTGATTGATTGATTGATTGATTGATTGATTGATTGATTGATTGATTGATTGATTATGTGCCTTCAAATTGGTGCCAACACTTAGACCACGTAGACAGATTTTCTCCATGACCAGTCCCTAACCTGGTCTTTCAGGTCTTCCAATGATGCACCTATCACCTCTATAGCTGAGTCCACCCACCTTGCTGCTGGTCATCTTCTTCTCTTTCCCTCCAAATTTCCTAGAATTAGAGCCTTTTCCAGAGAGCTGGGTCTTCACATAATGTGTCCAAAGTATGATAATTTCAGCCTGGTCATTTGTCCCTCAAGTGAGAAGTCTGGTTGATTTGTTCAATGATCCATTGGTTTGTTTTCTTGGCTGTCCACAGTATTCTCAGGAGTCTTCTCCAACATCAAAGTTCAGAAATGCCCATATTCTTCCTATCCTGCTTCTTTGAAGTCCACTTGTTCATTACTATAACTTAAAAGTCTTTACTATATGCCGTGTGTGTGTGTGTATGTGTGTGTGTGTGTGTGTGATACCTCACTCTTTCTAAACATGCAAATATCGTGGAATGTTTTGGATTTCAATTTCTCCTAGCTCAGTCTTTCCCAATATGAGCTCTTCAGTGAGGGAACTTTTTTCTCCCCTTATTATTCAAGAATACATGGGCTTCTAATGAGATGGATTGCCAGTAGATTCAAGTTAGGCAAAGAGAGAGGGCGAGTATTGTTTTATACATCTCATAATTTACTTATGGAATTGGAAATCATAACATATGGAGATAGCTATTTAGATATCTTTGAAAGGGGATTAGACAAGTTAATAGAGAATCTGTCAACAATGAAAGTCAATGAAATTTCTATATCAGCAATTCCCATCTTCATGCCTCCAGATGGTTATATTGCTTGTAATTTTCCCATTTTTCTGCAATATCCTGCTTGTAAATCTGGCCATTGTTTTGAAACTGAAACTTGATAAAACTGGGCATTTAATTCCCTCAAGCAAGATCCTTATGTTCTTTTTCATTTCTAAGGTAAAAATCAAATATTCACTTCTGTGAAAAAGTCCACATATTCTTTGCATGCATGAACACTAATTTGATTGAAATGTATTCTGCTATCCTTCAGATGATTAAAAAAAAAAATTGGGGGGGGGGAGTTCATTCAAAACCGCTCATCTAAATTATCTGTAGCAGGGATTTGGGTATAGCTAAGTTAGTATAACAGTATAACTAGCTAAGTAACAGTATAACTAGCTAAATTATACTGTTACAAAGAGTTCGGTGGAAAAAAGATAACTAACATTTTATGATCAATTTTGTTTTCCATTCTCCAATTATATGTACATTTGAGTAGGAGGTGGAAGAGTTTGAAGGGAATTGTGAAGCGATACTTAATGGCACAGTGCTGAATAGTCAAGTGATGCAGGACTGATGAACATGTTTGGAAGGCTGAGAACCAGACGGGATCAGGCAATTCTAATCACAGTGACCTTACAAATGTGAAATGGGAGCGGAGTATTACAAATGCAAGTGATGAGGCATCACCTTGCTAAATCTGCACATTTATCCTTTCCCTCTTTTTTAAATAATGTAATTTAATGTTTAGGATTAATGACATCCTATAAAAATAGGTGGTTTTGTAAGTCTTATGGGCAACTGTCTTGTGAGATGGAAGTAGAAGAGGCAAGGAGTGAAGGAATAGTGCTGAAGAGAACTAGAAAGGACAAACATTCCTTCAGCTGAATATTATCAATTAATTAATTAATTAATTCATTCATTCATTCATTCATTCATTCAACAACTTATATAGCCACCTGTCTACCAGAAGGAAGTCTGGAGCAGTGAACAAAATAAAAACACAATACAATTAAAAAAACAAATAAATAAAACATACAGTTCTATTTTAAACATTTTTATCCCACTGATTGTTAATTTCATATCTAGGCATCTCACAATGTAATTTTTTAAAAAATCCCTAAAAACAACAAAACAAGAAAGGAACCACTCTTGTAGTAGCAATAAAGTATTTAGGATTGATAGAAAGAACAGGGAAGTAAGTTGGGCCTTTGGAAAAAAAGTGTTATTTACAGAATATTCATTTTTTACATACTGAGATTGTTTTTCTTAAGTCATTTAAAAGACAAAGAAAATGTATTTCACTTCTACCTATTGGTAACAAAGTTGGAACTCCATTAGAATCAATGGAACTTTGGAGGAAATATGTATAGGATGGGAACTTTGATATAAACCATTGCTTGGCTTTAAGAAAGATAACATGTTGAAACAAAATTGCACTTTTAAAGGTAGTTCTCAATTTTTTAACTGATGCTGCCATCTGCTCTTGATGAGCTCTATTCTTGATAAGGACTACCATAGCACGTCTACATCAATATGAAAACTATGAGATGTCATCAAAGAGCTAGAGTTTTCTGTATCTCTTTGCTGCTTTCCAGATTTTTGCAGCGCAAATTGGTAAAACTCTCTTCTCCCATACTTGAGAGAGTAAAAACGTTTAGGAAAATCACGTCTATAACTGACCAAGACCAAATGTAGATCTGCAATTAAATTAAATGCTCTTGTAATTAAAAATAGGAGCACCCTGCTGCTTAAAAAGCCAAAGATCTGTCTGCTTCAGAATTCTATTTCTCAGCCAGCATGAGAATCCCAAAAGCAGGACCTAGGCACCAGAGCATCCTACCCCTAATTTTACCTAGAAACCAGCATTGAGAAGCCCTGTAATAAACACAGGTATTAGACTGTAGCAAGCCATCATAACTAGCTGCCCATGATGGCTGTCTCCTCCATGAATTTATTTGATCTCCTTTTCAAGTCATCCAAGTTGGTGACCCCGTTTTCCTGTCATGGCATTCAGATTAGCAATTGCAGCCATGAAGGATATCAGAGTGCAAGAGCCCGATGGGTGAGGTGTTCCTAATAGTAGAAATCAAACACTGCCAACCTGCCTGCTGTTCTATGAAGCTAAAAGAGACTGGCCTTTTTGTACTAAGCAGCAGCAGCAGCTTTGATGACAACATTGTGCGTATATAATTCTGTCATGATTTATCCACTCATGCTTTCTTGCTTACTGACAGCTTTTATTTCTGGAGCTCATATATCATGCTCAACTGAGAGAAGGCAGGGGCTCTCCTAGGCCTGTCTCCAAGTATCATGGTGGGAAGAATGTAGCCAACCATTCTATATTAATTCCAGGCTCATTAACTGATCTTTGTTGACAAGGATGATTTAATTTGGGGAGGCAGAGAACACATGGGTGCTCACAGGAAACTTTACACTGAGAGCTCAGCTCAAAAGTTTTAAGTTAGCAGAAGTCATTTGCTCTAAGGTGCAGAAAGAATATAGATATGCATTTCAAGACAAGTGGGTGAGATGCAGTAACAAATCAAGAAGCTTTGGGTTTATTTTTGTCTCAGTTTCTCAGTCTCCCCTTCCCCTCCCAAATAATCCCACACATAAATACATTACTATCATTTAAATAGCATCAGCTGGAAAGAAAGCATACAAAAAGAAAGGCTATATGATGAGGGAACTGATGCACTCCCCTTCCATGAAAAACATCTGAAACAATTTGAAAGAAATAACTAAAGGAGAGGAATACAGATTGTTATTTAAGCAGACATAGACAACCAGACTAAGCCACTAAGGGTCATACGATGAACTGCAAGGGCTCACCAAAGGAGGTACATCTTCATTCAGTACATTATTAAATAATGCATTTGCTTTCAATGAATTATATGTAATTAGTTCTTTTTACTCCATCCCCAAACCAAATTTCCAGAAGATTGGAAGAATGACTTGAGCTGATCTGAGGATACAGGAACCTACTAGTTAGGATACTACTATACTGCAGTAGGCAAAATGAAGTTTACAGACATCAGTGTACTCCCAGAGGCAACCTTACATCCACCAGACTCCATGTCACACCTAAATGTGTATATCTTTTTAATTAAAAAAAGAAAAAGTTGACGTGCTGCAAAGCAAACCACCACTTTGTAACTTCTTTTTTCAGCCCCCATAAAGATTCCACTAGAATGATAGAGAAAATACTAAAGAATTAGCTCACCTTCTGGTAAGGGAGTGATTTATGGCTGGACATGTTCACCATGTGATCTATTTTGTTAGCATACCCATAACTCACTCTATAAGTTCCAGATATGCCCTCAGACCAAGAAAATTGACTATCACTACCTTATGAGAAGATGTGTACTGATAATGGCATTACTTTTGGAGCAATATAGGATAGCCTTTAGATACCTTAAAGGACACATCAGATAAATTTGTCAAGTATGTTTCTCTCCATTTCTATTTTTTCCCATTTAAAATTTGTTCCAATCTATTTTTACCTCAGAAGAAGAAAAAAATATCCTTGAAAATTTGTAGCTATTTTTGGATGTATTTTTCCTTATATTTCATTATGAGGGGGAAGGCAAACTGATGAACCAAATAACCTGTAGGTATCACAGTCCTAAATGGATCCCTCCATGTCTGCTCTATAGCAATTAAAAACAAAGTTAGCTTCATGCTACTTAATGAACATAACATTAGTTTGATCTTTAGTATAATTTGAGTGACACAGATACAGATACAGATAAAATACAGTTACAACCTTTTTTGGAAAGGTCTCAGGTCTCACATATGGAGGAGATTCATTCAAATTATGTTTAATAATTTGAAATGTTCAAATGGATCCATGCTTTTTACTCAGGGTTGTAAAACTAACCAATTAAAATTTAACCCCAGAGTTATTTCAATATTTTTCTTTCCCCTGCATATTTCTATTTCTCAGGCCAGTGACTTCAATGAACTCAACAAATAATAATGGAAAATAACACACATTAATATAAGATGCTATGAAAAGAAAATAGGGAACTTAAATGAATATCCTTCCCTTAAATTCCCTGACACAGAAGGAGGGGGGGTGGGGAGAGAGAGGAAAAACAACAACTTTAAAACAGTAGTAACACTCATTTGCTGTGAGTGCACTGATGCCATTTCCAATGCAGCCCCATTGCTCTAAAGATGTCTTCATTTCAGGTGAAATTGGTAGAATTGTAAAGTGCTTTTAAAGTACTTTGTATTGTGTCCAGTATTTTGAGAGCCAAGAAGTTTGCAAATTACCAACTCTGGTTCGTGGATCTGACCACATGTTCTTTCAGGCCCATTACCAAAACTTCCTGCAAACAGCCACTGAGAGGATAGACCTTGCCAAAGGCTTGGATTTCTTGAATTTTGCTTAGGACTTTGATTGCAGAACTAATGGCTTTCTTACTCCAGTGCCTGGCTGTCAGGTTTCAGATTTATTCGGTAGGAAATCTGATAGCAGCTCCCAGAGGAGAGAGGTTGTCATGCCATATCATATTTTCAATCCACTTGTTCTCTGCCCTGTGAATCCTAATCAAGAAAGAAAAGTCAATTGCAGTAACCTACCAGTTATGAGACTTTCCAGTCACATAAACCTGGCTGGCATCAGCTTTATGGACAGGTAGCAAGGAGGGAGGGGGTATAAAACAGCTGTTTAAAGGATCCATATTAATGAAAGAAAAACAGAATTACATTTTGAAAGAAAGAAAGCTAGCGCTTTATGTAGAACATATTTGTGGACTTTATGAGTAAATGGTTGAGAGAAGAAACACTATGAGTTATTGAGAGTTGCTGCTTTGGGATATTCTGGGTCACACATTCAGTTCCAAGACCGAATTTCTTGCAGGGGGGTGTCAGAATGAAAAGACATTGCCTCTGAGATAAACTAAACTGCACAGAACTCTGTAATTCTGAAATCTAAATGTTTTAGTTTAAACCATTTTTTCTTTAAATGAAATGGTGTAATCCAAGAAAATCCATTGCAGCAGAGCTATACCCATGATTCACAGACTTTGTGCTAACTTGAATGTAATTCACTGAATATTTCTTGGCTCAAAAACTGTATACAAAAATTCAGAAGTGTGGAAGAGTGAACACTTGTATCGGTTCCAACAAACCACAACCAACTAGCATTGCTTTGTTAGTCAGGGCTACTAGCATTTTAATTTACTGAACTTTCATCACAGTGAAGCAGGACTTAGTGAAGGTATTGGTCATATTGGAAGAAAATGAGCAATTTTTCTAATTTGCTGACAAAGAACTGTCAGCACCCTCCAGCCAGCTTCTTAACAACTAAAGGCTAAAATGCATTGTTGATAAAAGCTGTGAAATAAATATGAGGAGATGAGAAATTGGTGGTGTGTGCAAAAAGAGTAGTTCTGCATCCAATAAGGGAGACAAGCAGGATCAACAAATAATCCAAGGTGGAGAAAATCCTTACAATGTATTTTTCTCTGGGCTCCCTCAAACCTGGCAGAACCGCTGTCTGGGCATATAGATGAAATTGAGCTAGCAATTGTGAGAAGTATATTGTTTGCAATCACAATAAAAACTCTTTCATCTTAAAGTGACAGGATTCCCTTTATACCTTACCCAACCCATAGGCATTCCACAGATTCATTGTAGCGGGTATGCATTGAGAGGGTAAAGAGTGCTAACTAGTATCTTTTTTTATATATAATATTTTATTAAAGTTTTAAAATTACAAGGTTAAAAGTTAGAAATGAAAAGGCAAATGAAAAATACAAATTATAAGAAAAGGAAAAAGAAAACGGGAGATAAAGTAAAGAATAGAAAAAAGACATGAAAAATAGATAGCTTCCAATCTATCTCTGGTCTTAAGAATAATAAGAATGTCATAGGTGCTAGTTTTTAATGCATTTAGTAGGAATAATTCTTTGTCGAAACATATCCCATTACATTTATAATCTAATCTTCAAATCCCCATGTAAGCTTTGCCCCACCTGCATTTTGCAAATAGTCCATCAATGGTTTCCATTCCTTAAGGTAATAATTATCTGATTTTTCTTTTAATAAACAAGTCAGTTTATCATTTTCTGTCATTCCCATCAGTTTTAGCAACCATTCTTGTATTGTTGGTAGTGTCTGGGTTTTCCAAAATTGTGCATACAAAAGTCTTGCTGCGGTAATCATGTACAGTCAGGTCCAGAAATATTGGGACATTGACACAATTCTAACATCTTTGGCTCTATACACCACCACAATGGATTTGGAATGAAACAAACACAATGTGCGTTAACTGCAGACTGTCAGCTTTAATTTGAGGGTATGTACATCCAACTCAGGTGAACAGTGTAGGAATTACAACAGTTTGCATATGTGCCTCCCACTTGTTAAGGGACCAAAAGTAATGGGACAATTGGCTTCTCAGCTGTTCCATGGCCAGGTGTGTGATATCCCCTCAGTACCCCAATTACAATGTGCAGATAAAAGGCCCAGAGTTCATTTCAAGTGTGCTATTTGCATTTGGAATCTGTTGCTGTCATCTCTCAAGTTGAGATCCAAAGAGCTGTCACTATCAGTGAAGCAAGCCATCATTAGGCTGAAGAAACAAAACAAACCCATCAGAGAGATAACAAGAACATTAGGCGTGGCCAAAACAACTGTTTGGAACATTCTCAAAAAGAAGGAACGCACCAGTGAGCTCAGCAACACCCAAAGACCCGGGAGACAACGGAAAACAACTGTGGTGGATGACCGAAGAATCCTTTCCCTGGTGAAGAAAACACCCTTCACAACAGTTGGCCAGATCAAGAACACTCTCCAGGAGGTAGATGTATGTGTGTCAAAGTCAACAATCAAAAGAAGACTTCACCAGAGTGAATACAGAGGGTTCACCACAAGATGTAAACCATTGGTGAGCCTCAAAAACAGGAAGGCCAGATTAGAGTTTGCCAAACGACATCTAAAAGCCTTCACAGTTCTGGAACAACATCCTATGGACAGATGAGACCAAGATCAACTTGTACCAGAGTGATGGGAAGAGAAGAGTATGGAGAAGGAAAGGAACTGCTCATGATCCTAAGCATACCACCTCATCAGTGAAGCATGGTGGTGGTAGTGTCATGGCGTGGTCATGTATGGCTGCCAATGGAACTGGTTCTCTTGTATTTATTGATGATGTGACTGCTGACAAAAGCAGCAGGATGAATTCTGCAGTGTTTCGGGCAATATTATCTGCTCACATTCAGCCAAATGCTGCAGAACTCATTGGACGGTGCTTCACAGTACAGATGGACAATGACCCAAAGCATACCGCAAAAGCAACCAAAGAGTTTTTGAAGGGACAGAAGTGGAATGTTATGCAATGGCCAAGTCAATCACCTGACCTGAATCCCATGGAGCATGCATTTCACTTGCTGAAGACAAAACTGAAGGGAAAATGCCCCAAAAACAAGCAGGAACTGAAGACAGTTGCAGTAGAGGCCTGGCAGAGCATCACCAGGGATGAAACCCAGCGTCTGGTGATGTCTATGCGTTCCAGGCTTCAGGCTGTGATTGACTGCAATGGATGTGCAACCAAGTATTAAAAAGGGAAAGTTTGATTTATGATTATTATTCTGTCCCATTACTTTTGGTCCCTTAACAAGTGGGAGGCACATATGCAAACTGTTGTACTTCCTACACCATTCACCTGAGTTGGATGTACATACCCTCAAATTAAAGCTGACAGTCTGCAGTTAAAGCACATTGTGTTTGTTTCATTCCAAATCCATTGTGGTGGTGTATAGAGCCAAAGAAGTTAGAATTGTGTCGATGTCCCAATATTTCTGGACCTGACTGTATTGAGTAATTCTAATAAGATGCTTTCCAGTTTGAAAGTCCATTATCCCCAACAAGAATATTTCTGGTTTAAATGGAACCTGTATCTGTAGTATGCTCTGCATCAAAGATTGTATTTGAGTCCAAAATTTCTTTGCAAATTTACATGTCCACCACATATGGTAAAACGACCCTTCTTGTTGGTTACATTTCCAACAAACATTGGAAATTGTCCCATACATCTTTGATAATCTTTGGGGTGTCATATACCATCGATACAACATTTTATAAAAGTTTTCTTTCAGATTACAACGTAAAGTAAATTTTAGTCCTTTAGACCACATATTTTCCCATTGCTGCATATGTATATTATGTCCAATATTTTTTGCCCATTTAATCATGTATTCTTTAACTTGTTCTTCAACCATTTCTTCTCTTGAGTGCTAACTAGTATCTGAGTAGTCAGCATGAATCTAGCAATTTTGGTTTAGTAGCTTTAGTTGCTTTCTAAAAGCAACTAAAGCTGCTTCTCCATTTTGTGACACTGAATGTCATAATGCAGTACTAGGGGCCATCCAAACATTCCAGTCAATGTGCTTTCCTTGAGAATCACCGTCCCCACAATATTCTGCTTACTGTGCTTCAGAAACAAGGCTGGTAGAGTTGTTGCTGTCACATGTGATTGGTGACTAGTTGCTTCTTCTGACATAAAGTGAGGTGCAGGTCACCACAGCACATGGGCCAAATGTGGATTGTTCCAGAGGTGGAGGTTAGCTGGGGCTCCTGTTATTGGAGGTAACAGCACTGCTCTTCTGAAGTCATGAGGGTATGGGAAGGTGCAGTGAAGGGGAGAGATGCAGGGAAATCAAAGGATATGTCCATCTCTTGGGGGAAGGAGAGAGGCAGGCCTCTGATAATCTGCTCTCCCTTCCATGCTCTGTGCTCCTCTGACAGCAGCAGCAGCTTGACTTGGGAATAGAGGAGAGAAGCAGGCATGCAGGAGGGAGGGTGGATACAGCAGAGGTACGGAAGTTACTGGTAGGAATAGCTTCCTTGTGGAATATATTCCAGGAGGTTGCAATTCCCCTGAGCAAAAACAAAAACCATCTCCATCACCCTTTGGCTGCCAGATGACATTCTTGTTATTCAGGCACCCAAAGTAGAAATGGCCATGTAGACATAGACATCTGAATGGGAGTCCTGCTGCAGGCCAACTGGAGCCTGCATTTCCAACAAGGAGATGATGATGATGATGATGATGATGATGATGATGATGATGATGATGATGAAGAAGAAGAAGAAGAAGAAGAAGAAGAAGAAGAAGAAGAAGAAGAAGAAGAAGAAGAAGAAGAAGAAGAAGAAGACTGAAAACCCCTTAAAGTCATAAACTAAATGTGTATTAATAAAATATGGATGGTCTACAAAAGAAATTTCAAAATATAGTAATACTCAGTCTCCCTTGAAAAGAAAATAATGCTCAGTTTTTCATAGCAGATCTGTACCATTAAAAAGACATATCATGCTAATTACCATTTTTGAGAAGCAGAGCCTTTCATATCCCTCAAAGCACTTGTAATGTATTCCCCACCCCTGAAAATTAGGAAGAATGTATTCCCCTGCTTTAAATTACCAGATTCTACTGGTCTAAAATGAGTCACAACCTTAGTGATGGGCTAATCACATTGCTAAGTCATCATTTAATATACAGTAATACAACCAGTTTGGGAAGTAGTCAGATTTTCAGAGGATAAATCAAGTTAGGTATGTATTACTTCCAAAATGAGAGGCAGCATGCAATCAATATGAGTTTTTAAGGAACACAAGCAGAAATGTCTGATTATGGTTTTCTAGATTGGCTATACTCACTAAATTACTTATTATACACTCGCTTTATATTGTCTCATATTTTGGACTTTATCAGGGGAATGGTTGGTGGAAAAAAAAAAGATTATGATGAAAGCTGTAATACAAGGTGTTATATCAATAAGGCAGGTAAACACATCAGTGGAAATGTTTAGGATTAAGTCTTATGACTAGTTTCTAGCCTTAATATGATAAGTCTTTTTTATCTAGCAGGGAGAAATGATCAGCTTTCTAATTAATTATTTCTAATGTATCTTCCGTGTTAAGACATTACATTATTAATGTTCACTAAGTGATTAATCAGTGGCAAGTAATGCATTTAATTGATTCAGAAACTTTATCTGATGGCCCTTTCATTCTGAGAGCTGAACCAACTATTTAACAACAAAGTTCCTATCTCAATTAAGCCTGACATAAAATTATTCAAAATTATCTCTTTTGTTCCCTTTCTCTGCTTTTGTTTTTCAGCGTTCATTATCAAAGCTAACTTCCCAAGACAATATGAGGTAGATACATCAGCCAAACACAGCAGGTTTTCTTTCATCTCTCTCCTAGCTGCCATTCCTCTCTGAAAATCTGCTTTCTTTGGGATCACGCACAACAGAAAGGGAAGATGGTTAGTGGGGTGGAAGAAGGAATAGTGCATCTTAGAAGAAAGAACTTGTACATCTCCATTCCTTCATGCTGGATATAGAATGCTTCCATAGATTCCCAAATATATAGCTGCAGCTGGTTGAAGATATCATGTTGTTCATTACTCCAGAGGTTCATGAATGAAGCAGCCCAGGGATTCCTAAACCTTTTGCCATCACACCTGCCTTTAGTGTAATCTTAATGTACACACCTCCCCTTAAAATTTAAACACCAAAATGAACACAAATTGAATCATGAAAACAATGCAATGAAACTTTGGGAATGGTGGATTTATTGTAACAATGAAATTAAAAGATTCTTCACACCTCCCCAGGACTCTGTCTGCACCTCCCCAAAGGAGGTTCAGATCAGAGTTTGGGAAACCCAAACCTTGAAGGGTTTTGGGATTTGTAAAAGTACTGAGATGCCATTGATCACAGTTGTGGGTGACTTCTGGCAGGCTCAGGACAGGAGTAGTACATGCATCCTGGTCAACCTTGACCCCTTAAGGTATCCTTCTGGACTGGCTCAGGAGCACAGTATTATGGTGGTTCTTCTCTTTCCTCCAGGGCTGACTCCAATCAGTGTTGGTAAGGGGGAGAGGTCTAGGCACAGATCCCTGGACTGTTGGGTAATTCAGGGTTCCACCCCCTTCCCATTCCTATTTAGCATCTACATCAGTGTTGGTGAATTTATGACACGCATGTCCAAGGTGACACACCACAAGGTTTTGGGTGACACGCCAGCATTCACCAACACCCGACAACAACTATTCTCTCTGAGTTACTAAAGAAACTGAGTTTGTTTTACTCGTGTTTCATTTTTGTAATTATTTGATGTTCCTTTATATAATACATAGCATCACACATGATTGGAATGCATTTTTTTTTTAAATAAATGAATATGTAAAGAATTGCTTTTCTTTTGTTGGGGGAGGAGGTGACATGCCAGCAAAATCAAGTGAGGCATTTTCCAAATTTTTGACATGCCGAGCCCAAAAGGTTCACCATCACTGATCTACAGGAAGCCATTGGATAAGGTTATTTGTCAGCACAGGATTAAATATTGTCAGTGTTGCTGAAACTCAGCTGTACATCTCTGCCAGTGGCTTCCAAGTGATAGCGAGGTTTTTTCCCAGTGCCTGGAGGCTGTGATGGTCTATATGTGAAAGACCAGGCTTCAACTCAGTCCTATCAAGACCAAGTGGCTATGGGTTTTAAGGAAACCTGGATCCAGTGATTTACCACCTTTGACTCTGGATGGGGCTAGTGTACAATTTGACTCAGAGGTGGTGTGCAATTTGGGGATCTTTCTGGATTCACAGCTTCTACTCAGGGAGCCAGGTGGCAACCATAGCACAAATCCATCTTGTGTGTCAATTGTGTCCTTTCTAATTGCAGTGGTTCTGTTCCTTTCTCATTGATCAGTTCCAGTTTGGGGAGAGGGTAGAAGAAATTGGCCCAGCTGGGTGCTATAAGGGTCAATCCTCTCCTATCTCTTATTCGCATGAAGCTACTGGGAGAGATCATCTAGAGATTTGGGGGTGCGGTATCCTTAATATGCTGATGATGCCAGCTTTATCTCTTCATCTCAAGCCAGGATAAGTGTTAGGGTTAAGGAAGATAACCTTGATAGAAAAATGGAGGAACCATTCCCTAGACAAAGGGAGCTGAAGCATTTTTTAAGCCCTTTTATCAGATAATATTTGGAAGAGGCTCAGGCAGATGCCTCCCTGATTCACTGAATATTGCTATTGTTGGTCGCACAGTCAGCCAAATTTAGTTTAGACTGAATTTGGCATTTTTATCCACCTATCGAGTCCTTCACAAGAATCTGGGATAGGCAGATGTTGTTCTTTGATGGTGTTAAAGGTATTGGCACAGGATGGAAGCTGTTCCAAGTAAAGCTACCTTTTGCAATTGATTGATGGTGATGTTAATGCCAACGGTCTTCAAGTGGTACTCCTTTGGGATTGCACCCAAGATGCCTATAACTACTGGTACTATCTTTGCTTACTTTTGCCACAGTCATTCTATTTCTATTTGCAGGTCTTTGAATTTTGTGATTTTCTCCTGTTCTTGCTCTTCTATTCTGCTGTCTCCAGGTATTGCAATGTCCACTATTCAGACTTTTTTGTCTTTCTTATCAACAATAGTTAAGTCTGGGGTGTTGTATGGCAGGTGCTTGTCTGTCTGAATTCTAAAGTTCCAGAGCATTTTAGCTTCTTCATTTTCTATTACTTCATCTGTTTTGTGGTCCCACCAGTTCTTGCCTGCAGGCAAATGGTATTTCTTGCAGATATTCCAATGCACCATCGTTGCTATTTTGTCATGCTGTTGTTTGTAGTCAACCTATGTGATCTTCTTAAAGCAGCTAACTAGGTGGTCCACTGATTCTTCAGCTTCTTTGCAGATGCAGCATTTGCTGTCTGTTGCTGTCTTCTCAATTCTGACTTTATATGCATTTGTTCTTAAAGCTAGGTCTTGTTCAGCCAGAATTAGCCCCTCCATCTCTTTCTTCAACTTTCCTGCTCTTAGCCATTGCCAGGTTTTGCTGTTATCTGCTTTGCCTGCTAGTTTGTGTGTGTGTGTACTGGCCATGTAATACTTTGCCTTGCCATGTCTCTTTTCTATTTTTCATTTGGTTTTATAGGCCAGTTTGGTTTTTTGGTATTCAGTAATCCTTCATGGTACACTAACTTCAATGCATCTTCTCCACTGTCCTTCAGATATTCTTCCAATGCCGTTTTTTCTTCTTCAACTGTCTGGTGTACTTGTAACATTCCATATGCACCTAGGTTCCTTGCTAAGTAGAGTTTCATTTAGTGACTGCTTCACTTAAAGACTGAGTTGACAGTCTCAATTGTGTTTGCTAAATGAGGAGTTCCTGTAACCACACATAAACTTGAAGCCTAGACTAAAACAAACAAAAAGATAAACCATATAAATACAACAGGGGTCCATAATACATCAATAAACTCATTAACCCCTGGTCTAGGAACATGTCTTAAGGCTTTCGGTTGGTGGGGGGGGGGGTATAGCACCATCAGTTCTGCAAGATTCTTTTATTATAGCCAATGTCAACAAAGGTAGTTTAGCCTTCCTGTGAAGTTGATTTCATGGTCTGGTCTACATAGTGGGGCCAACACAGCCCTATTTTGGGTGGATGGAACTTGCTAAAGACCTTGCCTTTGTCACTACCTGTTTAGACTATCCCAACATATTCAACCCAAGGCTACCTTTAAAGACCAAAAGCTGCAGTTAGTTCAACATGCAAAGGCCCATGTATTATATGGCATTTGCCAGTGAAAGCACATTGTATGAGTGCTGCAGGCCCTGCACTGGTTGCTTATAGACTTCTGAGTGCAATTTAAAGTGCTGGTGCTGACTTATAAAGCCCTGTTCCACTGGAATCATCCTGGTCAATTCAATCTTGCTGGAAGAAGCTGCTAGTAGTTGCCACTTGAGGGATGTAAAGAAGGCTGAGGCTCAGAAGCGCTGCTTTTCAGCAACAGCACATTTTTTGGAATGTTCTTCCAATGGACATTAGATTGGTTCCCACTTTGACTGCTTTTTGGAACCAGCTCAAAATGTTCTTTCAGAGGCATTTGGAACATAATGCACCACGGCTGGACATATACAGGTAGTCCTCACTTATTGACTGCCTCGTTCAGCAACCGTTCAAAGTTACGATGGTGCTGAAGAATGTAACTTTACAACCAATGCCTATTTACAACCTTTGCAGCATCCCTCAGTCATGTGATGACTCTTACAGTCAATACGCATTGTCCTGTGCCTGACTTGTTTTTTTTTCCTCCTTGCAGAGCAGAGAGATTGGAGTTTGCATAGTGTGCTCATGGCTTCTGGTGTCAGCACATTGCTTTCAATTTCTATTTCCCATTGTGTGCCTGCTTACTCTCTGGTAATCCCTTCCTCTCCAATGAATGCAAATACAAACATTAATTCCGTTCTTGTTAACTATTTCAGTGAGGGGTGAGCATTCCAAAGGGTGGGGGAGTGGTTAGGAGGCAAACAAAAGCTGAAGGTGGGAAACTGATTACTCTTGTCAGTTTCAAGCTGGCTATCCCAGCACCCTGGGGTGGGGAGAGCATTCCAAAGGGCAGGGGAATGGGGAAAAGGAAAGCACAGTCATGGTCATGTGATTTCCCACTTAGTGACCACTTCATTTAACAACAAAGTTGCCAGTCCCAATCGTGGTTGCTACATGAGGACTACCTGTAGATTGACTTTTTTCCCCTTATATTTTGCATTCTATGTTTTATTTGTAATAATAATTGGATTATGGAGGCTTTAGTTATGTGTTTGATTTTTGTGAACTGCTGAGTTCCCTTTGTGATTGCAGCAATCTATAAATGTGATAAATAAATAAATCAAACAAGGCAATTTATCGGAAAATGAGAATTACTAAACTTATAAGAAACCTACTGATTTTGAAAAGATTTTTTGATATTCTCAAAAAAATATCAGCATTGTAGATATCTGGAAGTGTGTGCTTGACATAGTAAAGTCTACATACAGTATGCTAGGTGTGCTTGCATCATTCTGGTGCCATGGTTGTAATGTTCTTATCTATCTTAGGCCATCTCATACCTTTCTTTTCCAGACTGCCCCAAGACCATCCAGTAGATATTTGCCCATCTACAAAAGCTGCAAAGTAGGGTTCAGCTCTTCCATCTCTGATTCTCCCACAGCTTCAATTTATAGTCATATCACTGGCAATTATTCTATATCTTTCTGTACAAAATACTTGTGTATCAGAGAGAGAGAGCTTTTATATGTGTTTACCACAGGGAAATGATAAACGGCAACTTATATTTATATTTAAATTTTCTACTGTGACAAAATATGAATGTCTTTCCTTTCAGGAAAGCACGGAAGATGATTTCACCAAGACATGCAGAACATTATTTTGAATTACAGCTTTCTTTGTGGGAAGCACCAGTGCACATGAGTACAGGTGTGTGTGTGTGTGTGTGTATACACATACATTTCATCTGTATTTTTGGTGTTTGGGGTGCCCGAGTGCAGCCTCCTATTTTAGGCCTCATTCATTTTAGAAATACGCTTGAAGGGATGGGTGGGGATGGGAGTAAGAGCATTGTATTGGTGAAAACCAGTCTTGGGGAATTGGGAATATTATGCTAGTAGATTCACACACTAATTATATGTGATGGAGAGGCTTATAGTTATACTATATATATTTTTTTAAGAAAATGCATTTAACTAAGTATTTTATCAAGTTTTTCTGCCAACCACGCATTGCAGAACATATGACACATTTGTCAAATGCAACTTCCACTACCTTTCTGCTAAAATAAGCAACTCTAGAGGTCAGTACAGCATTAAGGTTGATCCCGCACCCATGCTTGTCATACAAGTAACACTTTTGTGTCTGTGAAGCCCTTATTAATGTATTTAAGAAAAAAAAAGAGTCAGTAATAAGTTAGATGATCTCACAAATGAACTTGTAATCAGCAACCAGGTTGTGGAGGCTTGTCCATTTTCTTCTCATGTTGCTCATGCTATTAAAGTGTAATTGCAGAGGTGAGCGATATTCAGTGGCCTTACTTTTGTGGGAAGAAGGGTCAAGGGCTGAAAAAAGAATAGGGTTAGAGATCTTTTCATTTAAACTATTTAGGTAAATCTGCACAAATGACAAATATAAACTGGTCTGTTTATAATCTAATCCTTTTTGAAACTGATCACTGGAAATATGTTCCTTTAAATGGGCCTTGGGCAAAAGTACAAAGTTGCTTCCATTTGTTCACACATTCAGATTGGCATACAAATCATTGCTCAGTTCAAGCATTCTCTTTCAGGATTAATTACTGAGCAGGAAGGGAGGAGCGAGCAAGAGCAAGGAGTCATCATTATTTTCACTACCCCCCACATGTCAGTTTGGTGTCGTGGTGAAGGCACCAGGCTAGAAACTGGGAGGCTGTGAGTTCTAGTCCCACCTGAGGCACGAAGCCAGCTGGGTGACCTTGGGCCAGTCACTTTCTCCCAACCCTAGGAAGCAGGCAGTCCAGGAAGTTGCCAGAACCATCAAGACTGACACACACACAAAACATACATGCCACATGTCACAGTGGAGTGTTATGTCTACCCATGTAGCTTCTCTGTACACTCTAGAGAACCCTGAATCATTCTGGGAACAGAAGCTGCCAGATGACCAATAGAACCACCACTGCTGCTTGCGATTGTGACCAAAATTATTTTAAAACAATAAATAAGTGAGGAGAACAAATAGACAAACACTGCCAGAGGGCAGCATTATTTATCCTGGAAAGCTGCCTATCCTTTGATTTCCTTCCTGTCTTTATCCCCATTTTTTTCATTTCAGTATTAAGTTCTTCGGCTGTGAAAAAGCTCATTCACTGTCTGGAACTTAGAGGACAAGTAAGGGATCTCTTGAGGAAAATTGATTTTATTTCCATCCTTACATAAATAACTCAGTTATAAATATTATTTTATAAACTTCCTCAGTGACTGAGCAACATCTGTTTTCAACATTATCCTGCATTCAGAGATTTGGGGAAAAGCTTTTTTTATGGGCCATCAATGAGAGGCCTCTTGGTAAAATAATACCTTTGTCACAGGCAACTCTTCCCCATAAATTGTGAAATATGTAATAAAGAAGACTTGCCTGCTGTTTTCCCTATTCTTTTCCTCTCTTTCCCCCACTTAGAAATATTCAGAAGCAGAGCTAAACCCCTGGAGAAATGAGTTAGAGTTTTGCACAGAATTGTTAAACTCCAAATAGTTGTAAGTCAAAATGTATATATTATAAAATTCACTGGTTATTTATTTATTTATTTATTTATGGTTTAATGTGCAAATAAAATATTTTTGGAAAGTGATTTTTTCCCCTTTCTCAGGATCCAAAAATAAATATTGATTTTTAGTTTTCATTCAGGTTTATTTTATTTGTTGCTATCAGCTTTGGATAGGTTTCTCTTCCCTATCCCAATGAAATGATTTATATTACGTTTGTTATTTTGTTTTTTGTTTGCAGTGTTTTGAGATAGAGAGAAAACAATCCTTAGATTTTTACCTGCACTCAGCAGGTAGATCAGAAAAAGTTGTCTTCTCTGTAAACATGCATGTTCTCTTTCCAAATAATGGAAATTAAACCATTGGAGAAGAAGTTCAAACTGATATGTCCATTGTATATTCTAATCTAAGAGAAGAGATATACAATGTGTTTTCTTTCAGCAAAGCTTCATGTAGTAAATGAAAGGTAGCATCTTCTTGTTGACATAGCAAGTCTAGTGCTATGATATGGTTCATATGGTTAAGATATGCTGTAAGAACAATTACCATAGGATAATTTGCCAAAAAGTGATGTGCAGTACTACCTTCAGGTAAAATCTCTTCTGACATTTAGTTATGGGCCAGCATAAATGCTTGGAACTATTTGTTCTTTATCAAATAATAAGCGTATTTTATCATTTTGATGAATGGCTTCCAGAATATACTAAATTATATGTTTAAGAGAAAGGCATGGAATAAGAAATTTATTTCATTGCATTGTTTTTTTATGCTGCCAGAATACAAAATAACTCCAGATGGTTCACAATATAAAATCACAACACCCATAAAACCATTTTGGATACATTATGCAAAGGTCCAACTCTCTGGAGAAGGCTGTAATGCTGGGAAAGGTGGAAGAAAATAGAAGAAGAGGATGATCAACAAGGTGGATGGACTCAGTTACAGTGGCAATGAGTGCCCTGTTGGAAGACCTGAAAGAACAGGTTAGGGACAGATTGTCATGGAGAAAATCTGAGTGGTTGCTAGGAGTCAAAAACAACTTGATGGCACCTAATCAATTAATCAATCAAAAACCACAAATAAAATCTTGTAATAACAAGCTAAAAACAATAAAACAAGATTCCCTAATATACCACCCAACACTGTCTTCAGCCTCCAAGGACTAAACTGCAGTGTGTCACTAGGTAAAACCTAGACTAACATATTCTAACATACTCTATCCAAATCTATAGTTAATCCCTTAATCTACCCTACCCAGGAATTGTTTGTCCCACCACCACCAAAGGAAAAAAAAAAAAAAAAAGACAAAAACTGCCACACAAATCCAGTACATGTACATGTGTATGCAAAATTTCTATAGATTTATAATTACAATTAATTCAGTGAAAAGAATTATTATGCAAAGCTATGAATAATTTTAGAAGCATTTGGAAGACATACTTTGTAATTCAGAGGAATGCAAATACAGTACCTCTTTAAAGCAGCCACATCTCCCTCATAAATCTGGAAAAATGTTTGCTTTTATCATTAAAGCAGCCACATCTAATGCAATACATTGAGGCAGCTACAGGTTTCTTCAGGCTCTTGCACAGCTAGTTTTATGGGGCATGTTGGGCTTTTTTATTTTAATAAGTTCAATGGTGCACTGTTTAATCATGTTTCCAGTCAATCAAGATAGGAGGGTTTCTGAAATGGTGCACAATTAGACTTATTTTTAAAAAAGAAAAAGGTCCAGGGAAAAATAGGTACCTCTGGGAAAGAAAAGAAAAAAAAGCTTGTTTGTTTTTTTTAATCTGCTGGGTTTCAAACAAGAAACTTTATATTTACAAAACAAATGTTATAATCATTGTGCAATGATGGTTCTCCTGGTAAAAGTAGCCCTTAAAGGCCTACATGGAAGTGCGAAAGAAATTTGTGTTTGAAAGCTGGTATTTGTGCCTTTGTATTTGAGCATTTGATTCTGTAACTTGTGTGTGGGTGTGTGTATAAATTCAGTTTAAATTTGTGTGTTTGTGTGTGTACATATGAATAAGGATGGATGAATAGATAAACAGAATCTCTATCCATATCTCTCTCTCTCTCTCTCTCTCTCTCTCTCTCTCTCTCTCTCTCTCTCCTCTCCTCTCCTCTCCTCTCCTCTCCTACCCTACTCTCCTCTCCTCTACTCTATCATGAGACTGATCACAGGACAGAAGCACTTAAAAGTGCAGTGAATATGCCTTAGGTGCATATGGTCCAGATAGTGTGGTATGACCCATAGATGATTAACAGCCTGCAGTTGTGAAAGTCACTGCACTCAGTGGGACCTGTTTCTGAGAAGACATTGCTGTGCTAGGCTTTTTCATTATAACTGGACTGTTTTTGCCAAATCTCTCTGCCCATTCATGAAAGTCAGTCACCCAAGGGGTTTCTTTGCATCCTATAAATATTAGAAATGAGTCTTCCATTGTGTTTTGTTAATTTCTATAGCACCCACCCTAGAAGGAAGCCTGCTTTATACTTAAGCAGCAGGCTTAAAATTATTTTTCCTACATGCATTAGGGTACTGGTAGTAATTTTGGAATAATTGTATAATTCTAGTTATTTGAATGAACTGTTGTTCTTTTACCTGTGGTTCTGTCTTTATATTTCCTCTATATTCTTCCGATCATCCTGGGAACACAGATCAATCTCTGAATGTTTATTTATTTATAAAAATAATTCTATCCAGGTGATGAATAATGAAACAATCTCAAAGCAAATTATAGAAATAAAAATATAAATGTAATCCTAAGAGCACAGGCTATCAATTATATAAGTATATATAACTATTTACTATTATTTCTCTCTCATAATAGAGTGGCAGTTCCTTTGTGAGAGTTTCATAATGCCTGGAAAATACTGTACTAAACAACTTTTATTGGAATATATTCTCCTTTATGAGTTGCCTTACTCTTTAGTTTACTTGAGAAAATCTTGGGTAAGGTCAGTTTACCAATGCACATGTCAGACCAATGCAGTTTTGTCACTTGAAGTTTTCCAGTTACTAGCTTAGAATTAGCCACCCAAAACTCAAACAATGGAAAAAGAATAGCTAGGTCAGGCTCACATGACTTTTTGTCCTCTTTTAATTTTATATGGGGGCCCTTCCAGTTCAAACAAAGAATCTGAAATGTATGAGTTGAACTTTCTTGCCCTGTTAACTCCAAGTCTGAATTGGGATGGGAAAAGATTACATATAGAGAGAATCAGAAGAAGGCCAATCCCCCACCTATTTCAGTCTTCCTCCTCCCATTTGAATCCTTGCTAGGACATACAACTAAATAAATTATACCCTTGAAATGGACTTGGCCAGAAGCCTATATCTCAAATGTGAATGAATCCTCTCAACAATAAAAGTTAAATTTTAAACTCTGACTTTTATTTTCTTTTTTATTTTCTTTTTTAAATCTATTCTTCAGTCATTCCTCCATGCCTCTTATACACAACTGCTTTTCCTAGCATTAAAACCAGACATTACAGAAAACAGATTCAGAGGTGACTATTTTCTCAGCTCATCAAATGCATCCTGAACTAGAAAAAAATCCATTCCAAAATGATCTCTATCCCTCTGATTCATCTCCTTCCCTTTTTCTGCTCTCTTTCTGTAATCGGTAAATATGAAGTTTGGTTGCTCGACTAAAAATAGATAGATAAATAAATAAAAACTTGTCACTATTGAGTAACCATATTTGTGGAATGATCTAATATTTAAAAGTATGAATTGTATTCTCTGATGGCAGGTTCTTCATATATTGCAAAAAAAAAAAAAAGAGCCAAGTCATTGAAAATATTCATGATGCTATGCACATATTTTCTATGTTTGTAGTCAATAACCATACATGAATAATCATTCAACATTTATCAGTCCCAAATAAGGTACATTAAACACTTAAAAAAAAATAGAGTAAATGTATCGGTCTTTTTTCATCTATTGTAATGCATTCCATTTGTATATTGAATATATTTATGCACTGCATTTCCAATTTGCTTTTTAAAATGGATAGATAGCATCCAGATTACATCCCAATGAAATCTATGTATCTTAAATTACTCATTGTCTCATTAGGAAGTAAAATTGAAATCTATTTTGGAATGTCTCACTCATTTCAATGATCTTCTGAGTAATGTAGTCAAAATACTCCCTCACAAAAAAGAGCAATTTTTACATTCAACATTAACAGAAAATAGCAGAGCTGAATAAAAATAAAATCTCAAAAAACCTAAATAGATGAGAGACTAAATGAAAAGTTGTTTTATGCTGTTATGCGTATATCTAACAATAAGTATATCCATGGGAGGGGTCAAAAATAATCAAGACAGTGGTTGCAACCACATGATTAAAGCCACCAGCTTGAGCTTTTTGACTCCTGAGATGACCTCCCCACCCACCAAAAAAAATGTTCCCAATTAACTTGAAAAGGAATGCTACATTTTTAAGGAATTGTTCCTTGAAATCAGATAAGGTGACAAGTCTTTCACTTAGTCCTTGTATTGATATCTGCTCTATGTTTGCTACTCAGGTCTACCAACAGCCTTTTTAATTGGCCAAAATGCCCTTGAATGTTACTTCATAGGTGATTTGTTGGTGTAGGTGAAGTACAAACTGAGGGTACTCAAGTTGTTGGGATGTCCCTCAAATCTGGAGTAAGCCTTACATCTGCTTCAGAATCCAATGAAGCACAGGCAATTACAAAGGGAGTGAACAGAGTGTAGCAGAAAGAACAGAACCTCCAGCAGTGTATAGCTTTCAAGCAATATCCAGATGTAGTTTGTGAAAGATGGTAAGGTATGATTTTATATATGTTTCCATGATAGGAAGGAGACTGACTTCCTTTGCTAAATCCAAACACAAACCATCCAATAAATGTTATGGAATGGGAGAACAGTCTAACAATACCCCTGAGCCTCTTGGCCAGTCCTACCTCACAGCAGCAAGTCTTCTAGGATAGTCTGAGAGAAGGGAAGGGCAATAATTTGTTGAGAACATTGTTTGTCATCAGTACAGAGTGGTCAGAGGTAATGATGGAATGAGGAATGGTGAAATAGCCAAAATCCATGCTGCTTTGAAAGCCTGGCATCTTCAGAAGGTTCACCAAGAATCCCCTTGATGGAAACCAGGCCAGAGTTCACACCCAATTGCCATTAGATAAGAGGCTAAGAACTGTGGATTTCCTGTACAAAGAAAACTGAGAAAGAAAGAGAGAGAAAAAAATGATTTTTCATAGTAGTTGTAAACTGTGAGTGTTAAAATGCACTATAATTTGTTATCTGAGATTGGCAAACTTCCTTTAGAGAGATACATATCTAGGGAATGTTTTTGATCTTGCTGCAAAGAAGTTACCAGTTGCTGCTAAAATGCAAGCTAGCTCTTTTGTTGCAAACTAGGGCAATAATGGAACACTCGCTGCAGCTCAGCTATTTTTGCTATGCTGGAAATAAAACTCATTTAGCGTCTTTCTCGGTAGATGTGAGTGACTGAGAACTGACTGACCAAAGCAACAGTATCCACTCCACAGTTGTATATCTGAGTGGTACTTTTCCCTCTACTTTCTTTGGTCCTGAAGATCTGACACAAAGGAATACAGAGACCACTCTTGCTTCCAACTATACTGATTGGATTTCTAAGCTGGCTGTTCCAGCTGACACCTAGTCTGAGTGGTTTGCGCCTTTACAAGTGAAAAGCCAACAAATCCCTGGCTTTGTAAAGGGCTTCATAAGCTCCGTTCACCAAATCAGAATGCACAATGTTTGGGGGATGTCAGATTAGCAGCCATCAGCTTCAACCCAGCACATTTCCATCTCTGTTTTCTGGTATCCTGCCACAACTGACTTGCTTTTCATTCATCACATCCTACAACATGGCACTCTCCCTAGGGAACTGTTAGTTCTTCCTGCTGAAATCCCTTTATCACAGAGTTGGGTGCTTTTCAAAGGTTTGATCATGGTGGAAAGGGTGGGCAGAGCAAATGGGGATGATGGGGGAGAGGGGATGTAAAAGAAAATAATGCCATTCATCATCATTGGCACATAATCTGCTAGAAAATGATACATTTCCTTATATGTAGCTGGAGCGTAACACCAGTTGATGTTTAACTTCACTTTGCACTTAACAAACATTTCAGATGACAGCCATAGTTGAATGCATCACTTTCATTTTTGCTTCTTTTTATTCTATTATTAGTGGGGGCATTTTTATCAAAGTTGTTAAACAATGGGGAACTTTGTTTTGCAAGGAAAACATTTCACTTATCACTGGATGAAACTTCCCCCTCTAGATTAATCCATACTTTCTGGGAAAATCATTAAGAGAAGAAAGCCTGCTAGATACATTAAATGTGGTTTTCATTTTTGTACTAATGAAACAGACATAGGCCAAAAACGACAATAGGAAGCATTTGGGGGAGAGGAGGAGAGTAAAAGAAAAAAAGAAAAAATCCTAGATGGTGGCTGCATCAAAGCAATTGAAACCCCACCCCTTTTTATATGTCCTAAAGCCTCAATCATGAAGGCGCAGCTGCCATTTTGGCCTTTTTGACACCCTTTCTTGATACCTAGAAAGAGCATAGGATTTGTATGTACTAATTGCCTATTTTTTCCTGACTCTTGGTCTAGATTTCTTTTAGTGCTCTCCTTCCTACACTTAATTCAATGGACATATTCTGATCCTCTTGCAGTAAAAAGGAAATGCCTCCCTCAAGCCAAGCACAGCTCCTGATGACTGCACCTGTAGCCTTTTTTGGCAGGACTGCAACATTGTTGGCCTCTTTTGGGATGCTTTTGCGACTTCCCAGTCTCACCTACAGCCCTGGGATTTCTTGGCAAGCTTCCATCCAAGTAATAAACAGAGCTAACCCAGCTTGGCTTTTGAGATTAGCCAAGGTCAGCTAGATGCTACCATCTGCTGAGGAGTGGGCTTTTTCCTTCCTCGAGCCAATTGGCCTTTGCTCCCAATTGCTTTTCACCTTTCTGCTCTGCCTTTCAGGCCTGTTTGAGGGAATCAACTGGCTTTCATGTAGTTATTATATCTAAATAGAAGAACACACTGGAATAACTGAGGCTTAACTTGGACTCAAGCTGGCCTCCATTTAGATGGATTCAGTCTCCGGTTGCAAAGGCAAAGATAGTAACTACTTTGCCTGACAATATATATTCCCCCCCACACCCTGAAATGAAGACATCAGATACTGAATTATGAAATTAAAGAGAAAGGAAAAAGAGACTTAAAAGCCTTTAAACCAGCATATCTTAACCTTTTTGTGCCATGGTGAAACATACAGATCTTCATTATGCTCAAGTGTTATCAAAATCTAAAAAAAAATAACGTAGGTAATATAATCATTCATGTAAAAATGAAGGTGTAATTTTTCCCTTCCAAGTTCACAGACACACTGAAATCTATCCATGGACCCCCAAGAGGTCTGCAGATGCCAGGTTAAAAACCCTGCTTTAAACCCTTAACTTTGAATCTGATAAGTTCATCTCAGGGTATTGGGGGTACAATTCCAATCACTGGTTTTAAAAAATAAACATTTTTAAAGACAATTAAGATGTACATATAACAATATGGATGTAATTTAATGGGGTTTACTCCCTTGTAAGTAAATATAAGATTCCTTATTTTTCTTTAACAATCTACATTGTTAGAATGGACTTCCAATGCTTAGCTTCTTGTTTAATAGCACAGTTTTTAACTGTAGAAAATATAAGAATTTCAGAAATGTTTTGTACCTCTGAACATGTGCCCTTAACACAGTTTAGGTCTATTGCACTAAAAATACATTGAAAATCTTGTGCTGCCCTAAAGACAGACAAGTTTATTGTGGCATAAGCTTACATGGAGTATAGTTCACTTCAGCAGACTCTCAGACATTAATATTAGTTGTACTGGCATGGTTATTAAAGTATATATATCTTGCTATTGAACCCAGAACAGGTTATATTAAAGAAAACCAATAACTTGAAATGCTTTTTCCATAAAAATGAAAAGACTACAATATTAAAACAGTCCAGTCATAAATGTTTGTTCTGGAGTAAGTACTACTGCATTCAATAAAACTTAATTCCAAGTAACTATGTATAGACTGGGGATCTAAAATAACAAAGTGGCCCATGGAATGAAAAGCTAAATCTGGTCATCTTTAAGTGAAGGATTTTCAAATGTCAGTGTTGCTTTGTGATAATAGGATCACTATTGTCCCTGAAAAATGTAATATTACTAAGTTACTAACATAGAAAAATATAAGCACTAGATATGAGAAACATGGAACATGAAAACTCAAATCCACTATTTTTAAAATAATGCAGTAAAATAGAATGTATGAATCTCCAGTTCCCAGTATCCATCATCATTAGCCATGCTGGCAGGGAGAGGGTGGATCAACAACACTGGGATGTCACGTTTCTGAAGCAGAATTGTCTACAGTTACTGCTTACTGAGCCAAAAAGATAGGAGAGACAATATAGAAACAGAATACAGTATTTCACTTCAAGACTTGATTTAAAGAACTATTTGGATGAGAATATTTCCCTGGCAGGTTGCCATGGTAACCAGCTGATAGTTATTAGCAACTTCTCTCATTTGACTATCTGAAGATGCAGAAAAAAAATGTGCAACAGAAAATTAATTCCTATTTTAAGCTATGTCATTTTCACAATAGTACAAAATAAACAGCAGCTCAAGACCTGTAATTTATAGGCTTGCTAATAGTCTAGCAAAAAAATAATGAAGAGATAAAGATAGATTTTGAGGAATGCAAAAATAAAAACTTATGATAATTAAGCAAAACATTTTATATGAAAATGGTAGAATAGTTTTGCAAAAATGAGGGCAGTGTAAAATTAAATTGAAGATAACAATTAATCTGAGAAATGCTAGCACTGCTGGCACCATCTTGTCAACCTTAGCTGAACTTAAAAAAAAAAAAAAACAAGGTTCGACCTGCAGATTGGATTGACGGAGGAGGAAGAGGAAGAGGAAGAGGAAGAGGAAGAGGAAGAGGAAGAGGAAGAGGAAGAGGAAGAGGAAGAGGAAGAGGAAGAGGAAGAGGAAGAAGAAGACATATTGTCTTTCCATATTATTGTCAAGAAAACTACATTGACATATCCATGAGTCCCTAGGAGCTGAACCTGATTCAAGAGAATTATTATCCTATAGTTATTGGCATTAGAATGAAGATGCACAAATGTTCATGCTAAGATCTGAGGGTTTAATGGGATATCTCTCATATTTCTAATACAAAGTTCAGTCTATATTAAAACAAGCAAACCACAGGATGTTCCTGTTTTAGGGGGATTTGCTTCTCACTGGAAAAAATCCACACCAAAGAGCTGTGTGTGAAAAAGAATATATGTTTCAGAAGGCAGCATACAAAAAGAGGTAATTACTTTAAAATTACCTACTCTTGCTGAAATTGATGTTTTTAAAGTGCATCAGAGAAATTTTCATCACAAAGAGTGTCAGAGAAATATAAATTAAAATAGTTTATCAATGTCCTTATATAATATTGTACATTAGAAGTTAGAGAAGTGGATGAAAATGGATGGAGATCTTTAAAGATCTTTTTAAAAACTCCATAAAATTCAGAAAAAAAACAAAAACAGAATACAGCCCTCCTGATATTAAAAATACAATAAATCATAGTTTATAATTGTACATTCCTCTCTGCCCCTGTTATCCAGGAATAGATCCTTGGGGCTATAGGGCAGAGCCTGTTAATACTGGGTGGCAACAATTGATGGCATTTGGTCATTCAGAGGAAATGTCTCCCTTAGTAAAAAGTATACAAATAATAGGTGTCGTCACTTTGATTCTGACCATTGCATCAAGAATGTGTTCCTTCTTCCAGAAATTCTAAGAAAATATATTTCTTTCATTAAGATTCTTTTTTAAAGAAATATATAATTTATTCTGCTGTTGTTACATTATGATTAAAGGATAATAAATAAAACATTAAAGATGCCTTTTCTCCTAACAGTGAATAGTGCCTTTGTTTATTAAATTGGAAGCAATCAGTGCACATCCTTCAAGCAGACTGTCATTCAAGTTGTGGCAATCTATTTCAATGTTAATCAGTGAAAAAGCAGATGATTAGATAACTTGAAATACTTTAATGGGGTGATGGTGCTAGCGTGTATCAACCAAGAACACCTTCTGATTGATTTTGGGGAGTTTAAGAAATCACCTGTAGAGTTGGGTAGAAAAGGGAGGGGAGGGGAGGGGAGGGGAGGGGAGGGGAGAGGAGAGGAGAGGAGAGGAGAGGAGAGGAGAGGAGAGGAGAGGAGAGGAGAGGAGAGGAGAGGAGAGGAGAGGAGAGGAGAGGAGAGGAGAGGAGAGAAGAGAAGAAAAGAGAAGAGAAAAGAGAAGAGAAGAGAAGAGAAGAGAAGAGAAGAGAAGAGAAGAGAAGAGAAGAGGAGAAAAATCTTGACATATTTTGATTCAGTGTGTCCAAGCTTGAAACTGAACATTAGCTGCTGTAGCCTTGAAGTTTATGTTAAATGTAGCACAGCAGTGCCCCCCTGGGGCAAAACTGTGGCTGAGATGTTGCATGTATTTTGAAGTTATTGACAGTATGGAGGCTGTGTAGCAGCTACTTGTCTCAGCTATGCATTTTTTTTAAGCGAGACTTCAAAGTAACTATTACATGACAGACTACCCTCAGCTTACTACATAGACCTTGCTTGATCTCGCCGCTGATGGCCATGACCTTGACACTGTTGTTAGATTTCTTCCCTCCTGTTTTTTCAGCTGTGTGACATGTTGCAAAATGGAGACCTGCTGCAGGAAATAAATGAATGAAGGGAAGTGTGTGATTTATGTGCTACAGGGAATGGCAAACTCTTTATTCAATGCTTAGATACATGACTTTCAGTATTGTTAAACACATGACATTTTTTCCCTTAGAGAATAACCTGCAAATTATTCCTACGTCTGAACTGCTCTAAAGTGTCACGGGTGATCAGCTCCAAGAAATAGGAAGAGTATTTGTTAGGGCTAGCGAAGGGAGGAGACCGTGCCTCACTTTTGCATGCCTACAGGCCCACACAAAGGGATCTAGTTTCACTTAACGAAAGAGATTTGTGCTGTGAAGTTGATGTGACTCATTTCACTGAGGCAAAGTGTCAATGTGATTTGCTTTGATGAACTAGTCTGCATTGCACTGGAGCTTCTCCGTGTCTTCTCCTTATCCCTTGCCAAAGCCTCTTTCGACTCTAGTGTGGTCATGCTGGAGAAGGCATGAAGCATGTTCCCTGGTATGACTTCCAAAGCTTTGGATGAGACATGCTGGAAGAAGCAAATAGCACATCCTCCACACTATTCATCAAAGCTTTTGCAAATGATCTGAAGGAGGTGAGTGGCATCTCCTCTGCAGCACAGAACTCTAAAAACAAAGCAAAGGAAAAGAACATGGATGTTTTGCTTCACTTTTAAGTGGCCATGTTGCTTTACTCTTGGGTCACCATGTCTCCAGGACTGGATGGATTCCACTCCAGGGTGCTAAAAGAATTGGCAGCTGTGATTTCAGTACACTGACTGTACTGTTTGAGAACTCCTGGCATATAGGAGAAGTGCTGAAAGATTGGAGAACAGCTAATGTTCTTCCCATCTTTAAAAAAGGGAAAAAGTAGACCCAGTCTGACATCAATACCTGGGAAAATTCTAGAAAAGATAATCAGGCAGTGGGTTTGCAGGCATTTAGAGAGGAACAAGGCGATTGCTGGAAGCCATCATGGATTTGTTAAAAACAGGTAATGCCAGGCAAATCATACTGTTTGTTTGTTTGTTTTTGTTTCTTTTACAACTTAGTCGGAGGGAATGGTGTGGATAAAGGGTATTGAGACTTCAGTAAGTTGTTTGATAAAGTTGACTATAGCTGCCTTCTTGATAAACTGGAACAATGGGTAGATGATCCCACTACTTGTCAGCCTGATAATGTAGACCAGACTAAGAAACAAATACCATATGTATCTAAAACTACTTTTATAAGAACATTTATAGTAACAGAATCTTGTCTGTACTTCCCTCTTCCCTCTTTATCTTCATGTGAATTAAGGAAGTGCCTATCTGAGGCATTTTCTTAAATTTGTTTCTTGGATAGGCTTAAGCTGTGCTTGTCTGATTATTGCCTTGGTAACGTATCTTCTCACTATTCTTCAAAGCTAATCTCTATGTCCTCTACACTACCAGATGGATTTGCAGCTGGTTGAACAACCATACTCATTGTGTGATCCTTAATGGTTCGATGTCAACATAGGGGGATATATTCAATGGGGTACCTCAGCATCCTGTCCTGGGTTAATGCTCTCCAACATTTTGATAAATGACTTTATAGGGCATAGAAGAGATGTTCATCAAGTTTGCAGATTACACAAGGTGGGAGGGAGAGGACTGTTAAATACTGCAGAAGACAGATTCAAGTTTCAAAAAGATCTTGATACATTTAACCATTTGGCCTTACAAAAGGCTAAATCTGACAAAACTCAGCTTAATGGCAAGAAATGTAGGGTTCCAGTAAAAGAACCCAGATGCATAAGTACAAGATAGGTGGTACCTGGCTTGGCAATAATGATAATTAAGTATGACTCAGCAGTGTTCTGCAGCTATCAAAAGGGCCAGTGCAAACTTGGGCTGCTTTAACAGAGGTATAAAGTTGAGATCACAGCAAGTGAGAGTTCCACTCCATGCTACACTGGTCACACCGTGCCTGGAATACTTTCTGTAATTGTAGTACCACAATTCAGGAAGGACACTGAGGACCTGGAAAGATTGAAAAGAAGAGGAACGAAGACCATGAGGGGCTTGGAGGCTCATTCCAATGAAGATCAGCTAAAGGAGTTGGGTGTGTTTTGTCTGAAGAAGAAAAGGCATGTAGGGAGTAAGGAAGATGACCTTGATGGATGTATGCAGGAACTATTACCTAGGCAAAAGGGGCTGAAGCACTTTTAAAGTCCAAAACTATGAGATAACATTCACTGGAATCACCAATTCACTGGAATATAAGAAGGATGAGGAGTACAGCAGATTTGCAAGAGTCTGTTACTATAGTCAGTCTCAATGAAAAAAGTTCCTATGGAATTGGTTTCCTGGCCTGGTCTACCTGGTGGGGCTGACAGGCTAAGGGGAGACATGATAGCAGACTTCAACTACCTGAAGGGCTGTCACAAAGAAGGAGGCATGGATTTATTCTCAAAAGTTCCCAAGGACAAGACAAGAACCAACAGGGGGAACCTTACAGAGGAAGATCCTAACTTAAAATAAGGAGGACATTCCTGACCATGAGAGCTATTAAGCAGTGGAACAGCCCGCCTCTGGAACTGCAAATGCTCCATCACTGGAGGTTTTCAATGAAAGCTTGGACAGTCATTTGCCTAGGATAGTTTGATAATTCCTGTCCTGGACAGAGAGTTGGACTGGGAGGCCTTCAAGGTTCCTTCTAAATTTGTGATTTAGGATTCTCATAGGCCATCTTAGAGTCTAACCAGCATGAGCACAAGTCAGGAGTTTAAGGGTACAGCACCTATATCCCAAAAGGTATAATGTGCTTGGTGCTATTATGTTTGTTAACTATAGTTTATGGTTTAGTGGTTATATGAACAATGTATCATTTATGTGTTCTAGCACCAGATTTCCTGTGTAGCTGGCATGAATAATAATGATACTAGCAGGATTTACTCATAGAATAGGAAAGGAAAATTAATTCAGTTTCTGTTGTTTATTTTTTAGCTGAATATTGTGCCTCCCTCTAGGTATTTTTAATACAAACTGACATTAATTATTTGTATTTCCTCAATCATTGCGTGATCTGAAAAGCTGTAATCACAGAGTTTTGAAATGCAATTCTTGAACACAAAAAGCAAATTGTAAAAAATGCACATATATAAGGGGAATGGGCAAAAAAGTGCAAATATTGTGGCAACGATAAACCTAAATATATTATATGAGAAGAAATGGCTGGCAAACAAAAATGGTACACTAAGTCCATTTCTGTGCATATCCTTACTATAGATTTGGGGATGACTGTTTTCTTTGAAAAATGTTCAGCCCAATAGAGAAATGTGTTGGAAAGGATGTGGCCATCATTCCAATTATGATATCCTGTGAGCTTCCCAGTTTGTATGCAAGCCATGTGCTTAGAGGTAGCATGAAGAAAATCTGAGTGCATATAAATCCACTCCTGGTGCAAGAATGCTCCATCTCTGAAGGTTTTCAATGGATATGTTCACATACAGGATCCTTTCACTGCTGATGCAATAATGTGGTGCCATATCTGTAAGTCTGTTCATGCACTTTAATGTTGAATGAACTTTTGGAGTTGCAAATTCTACTAGGTTAGAACTACATTTGATCTTAGCCAAAAGGCTGGCTAAGCCAGGCTTTTAAAAACAGAATATTGGATATCCCAGTACACATTGATATAAGCTCAATTGCTAATAACAAAGTTGCTTCTTGGTATGCAATAACAGAAAAACAAGGTTGAAGGCAAGCAATCTTTGAAAGTATCAAAGATACTTCCCTTTGATCAGCATTAACAGTGCCACAGATACAACAAATGACATCAATTATGTGTGATGGCTATTTCCTAAAAACTTTACACTCCCAGTGAATCTGCACCTGTCAAGATGGCAAATCCCTCACTATTTGCTTTATTGCCCACCTTCATGTGCTACATGTCCAAAATACTTAAAACATCTTTTGAAAAGGAAAATATTCTGGCCAGATTCATATAAAATTGAATTTTTATTGAAATCGTAGAAGATAGTTGTCCCATGGAGATTCGTAGGTTTTGCTTGGGCTGCAGCTAAATAACATAACAACTTACTTTGTCTGTAGTATCATTAAATGAAGATGATTTTATACTTGTAACACATTTTGTTTAATGACTATTAACCTGATTTTATATAATTCTAAATTTTGCTTACTCATTACTGTTTTCTGTTTTATTCAGACCTGATGAATGCACTTTATGTTATAAGCTGTGAATTGGAACATTAAATTAAATTATTATACAAGGTTAGTATAGAATTTTGCATATTTCTAAGCCATCCTTTATTTACTAACCAATATATTTGGGAGAAGGAGAGAATTTTGCTAATTTCCTAAAAGCAAATAATCTTTGCTTTTCAAATTTGACTCATTGCTATTAATAACTCAGAGTCATAAAGCTAGAAGGAAACAATATAAATTATTCTCAGTGTAGGAATCCAAATTAAAGCATCCTCAATAGATGGCTGTTCCAAAGAAAGGGGGTCACTACTACCATATTTACAGATTCAGTTTTACAGATAAGATACATATTAACAGACCATTCAGATCATCAACTTGTGATGTTTACCTTCTCAATGCACTGCAAGTCTTTTATTGACCAAATATCTTGGAAGCATCTTGACTGGTTGTTGAAGAATAATGGTGTGTGTGTGTGTGTGTGTGTGTGTGCGCACGCACGCGTGTGAGACAGAGAGAGAGAGAGAGAGAGAGACTAAGATTAAACGATCTGGGCAAAAACAGATGTTGGAAGAGTTGAACATTTGCCTATAAATGCCAACTGAGCCAATTCCAGGCCATAATGCCACCATTTTCCTCAGTCATAAAACAGCACAGATCTCTCCAATATTCCTAAAAAAAAGCTCCATATAGTAGTTCAGGAGATTCTGTAAAATCATCTTGCCTCTTGAATGTCCTATCCAAAATTTATCTGCTTCTGGATATAGCAAAGTTATCTCTGTTAAATTGCCTAATTTTTCTCTCCCCTATAAAATCAGAGGCATCCTTAGATTTTGGGCTTTCCCCCCCCCCCCCAATTCCTTGACAAAAGGAGATAGTCAACACTGTCTTATCTTGATTTAGACAATTGGTCATTGCTATTTATTAACCTAGGATCTACCTATGTAGCACATGCTTCCCTAATCAAAAACACTCCATAATAGAAGGGATTTAATCTAGCATTTCTTATCAACACAAAACACATTCTGTTACTGAGCAAAGAATTCTAAGCTGTAATTTTAATATTTTTGCTTGGGACATCCTTGTCCTCCTATAAATTATTGATCCTTCATTACACATTTCCAGTGTGATGGGCAGTTTTTCTTTTCAATTTTTCATCATTTCCCCCCACCTTACCCCCCACCCCCACCCACAGCTGGTATTCTTTCTACTGTAACATCCAACCTGCTTCTGCCAGCCAAGCACATTAACAATACAATAAATGAAGCAAAATTTCAGGTGCTAGGGTTAGCATCAATGCTATAATGAACAATCCATTTACTTGAGTGGAGTTTACACAACAAAACTGTTACAGCAACCAATCATGAGATTAAAGCTGTGATCTTAACTTGGTGTATGCCTGAACAGCAGAAAATTGAACTTCAAATAGGCATGCATATAATATACATATGCAATTAAGAACACATGTTTTAACTGAATTAAAGTGATATGGCTAAAACATAGTCAGATGCCTTAACCAAGCCTCCCATTTTCCCACTTTCACTCTCTTATTTTGACTGAAAAATGAATGTTCCTTGATGGACCTTTTGTAAGAATTACTTGATAATAAATATGAAGTATTTGATTAATTGTGGGTTATTTTCTGGCACAAGGATAGACAAGCAGGTGCTCTCTCCAAATCTTTTAGAATACAATTCTAAAATCTGCAATCACTGGGAATAATGGCTGGGAGGTTATATGTATTCTAAAATATCTGACTAAAGTGATTACTCCTAGCGTGGAAATTATTGTGAATTTAACTTGGACCTACAGTATTTAATTTCACTTCCTGAATCAATACATTAGACAAAACTGTTATCTTCCAGAAGTCTTGTTCCCTAAATTATATAGTATAGTTGTCCATTTAAAAATGCAGAACAAGATAGATAGATAGATAGATAGATAGATAGATAGATAGATAGATAGATAGATAGATAGATAGATGAAAGTAGCATTCAAAAGGCATGATCTTATGGAAAAGACTTAAAATACTTTAAAATTATTCAAACAGAAATGTACTCCATAACAGTGTTATGTGTGCAAAAAATATTTACAAATGTGAATGAATAAACATTAAAATAATGCAGAAATGGAGTAGGGCACAATTAAAGCTGAGTAAATCAGAAGCTACACATTCAAAAATTCTCAGGTATGTTTATCTGTAATCACAAACTGAAGTATTGTACAGAGCAATAATCATGCCTTAATATTCCCCCTTCCATGCTCACCCACTCACTCTTTCTTCCCCGCCCCCATCATTCCCTGTGAAGGTTTCGCATTTAGTTTAATAAGCAGAAGCTATTTCTTTATAAGGATATGAAGACTATTCAGAGTGTGCCTTCCTTCCAGCAAGTTACTTTGCAAACAGCCTGTGGCAATCCCTCACTGGGGACTTCACAGTCATTTGGCTGTCCTCTTGATCCTTTAACCACAGTGGGGTAGTGCTTGAACCAACTTTTTTTTTTTAATGTACCCCCTGCCTTTAATTGGTGTTTTGTGCACACTGGATATGCATCTTCAGCTTTACAGGTAGTGACAGAGTGTGAGGCAAACACTGACAGAAATGGCGTTCTTATTTCTGGAAATCTTGAGCTCTTGGCTTTTATGAACACCTGCAGCTGTACAATTACTTGAAGAAGAAATGGAAGAAGAAATGGCTATTAGCAGCTTATGGTGACTGCAGAGAGCTGGTCCTTCGACTTATTGGAGAAGGAAGGAAGGAAGGAAGGAAGGAAGGAAGGAAGGAAGGAAGGAAGGAAGGAAGGAAGGAAGGAAGGAAGGAAGGAAGGGAGGGAGGGAGGGAGGGAGGGAACCATTTTCCCTTGAATGTATTTGCATATCTCCTCACCACCAATTTTGCATCTAAGATCATTACACTGTTTTCCTAGAATACCCTTTCTGTGCATTGTGGTTCTTTGGATTGCTCTTCAGTGTGAAGAATACTCCCTGCCCTAACCCACCATTGACTATTCAGTCCAGTATTGTTGGCTCAGACAAAAAGCACATGTTCAAAATAATTTCTGCTGAAAATCTTAAGGTTCGTTTAGTTTGTTGGTATGTAATTGTCATATATTTTGCTTAAATATCTTCCGGAACTTTCAAGATAGGAAGATAGGGGTGGACTACATCTAGTTTGCTCTGTCTGCCATGACTTCTTGGTCCATCATTAGCTGATTTTTGTTCCATCAGCCCAGCAAGGTCATCACTAATAATAGATCTGAGTTCTTGGACAAACAGCATGGGCAGAAAAAGCAGGCAGCACTGAAAATCAAAAGGAGATGGAGAAGTGGTAGTGGTAGTGTAGTAGTCATCTGGGAGTTCAATGAAAGCCCACCAAGGCTACCAGCTGGCTACTTATGTGTTGGATTGATGTAAATTAAACCAAGACTTTCATGATCATATACTTTATCAAGATTGTTTGTAATATACATCTACTGCAGTGGAAATAATTTATTAGTCACAGATTATTTCAAAAACATGTGCATTACTTTAGTGTGTGTGTGTGAATGATAATTTCTGCTTATAAATGAAAGAGACATCACTTACTGAAGGGCAGTGTGGCACAAATGCATAGAAGAACAGAGCAAGAAAGGGAGAAAAAAACTTTATATATATATATATATATATATATATAAATCAAATGTATATCACCACCCAACTCCCCCACAAGGAGGGACTCTGGGCAGTTCACAACCAAATGGCTCTGAAGAAATGGCTCTTAAACCCTTGCTTAAATGGCACCTATTTGAAGAATTGGGTTGTTGCAAATTCCAGTGGGACCCTAACTTAATGGAATTGTATCTGAGAGTATGTTTAACTCACACCTGAGGCAGAAGCACATGTACAATTGTACATAAATGTACTCAGGGTTTTTTTTTTCCTGTCTAAAAATGCAGATTGTTGCAGATATGAGATAGAAAAGATTTCTGGCATGGGTGTGCAACTTTCCCTGGGCCAAGGGCCTCAGTCAACAAGGCGCTGCACTCCCGTAAGTAACAGATGAAGCTAGGGAAGAAGAAAACCCTAAATTTAGTTTGATTACATGTCACTTATATGTTTTTATTTAATTAATGTTATGTGTTAACATAACACATAACATATGTTATAACATAATATAATGTTATATCCCTCTTTTCATTCAGGATCCCAAGGCAACATACATAGTTCCTCCTTCTTCCATTTTTTTCCCCCACAGCAGCAACCCTGTGAAGTAAGTTGGGCTGAGAGAGAGTGATTGGCCCAAGTAAGTCTAGTAAGTTTCTGTGGCCAAGGATGGGCAGAACATGAGTCTTCCTGGGGTACATCTTAATCACTTGAATAAAGCTATAGCTAAACCATAGGATTAGTCCCTATCAAATATTTAACAATTTATACCCTTTAACCAGAGTGTAAAAAATGCAATTAATAACAACTTCTTGAAGTACATTTTGGGGGCTTGGAACCTCAGATTATGCACCTTTGATTTATGGATATATACATAAGAAGATGATTTATCTTAAAAATATACAGTGGTACCTCGGGTCACGAACTTAATTCGTTCCGCGACTCTGGTCGTGACCCGAATTGGTCACAACCCGAATCAAATTTTCCCATAAGGTTCAATGTAAATACGGTTAATCCGTTCTGAACCATATGTATTTTTTTAAAAAACCACAAAAATATGACACAAAGTACAGTACAGTACAGTATGAAGAGAGAGAACACTATCCTTGCTTGAGGCGTGGAGGACAGGAAGGCAGGTGGGGAGGCAGTTATTGTTTGGAGGGAGAGTCCCCCTCCCTACAGGAAGCCACGACCAAGTGTGTCAGCAGGGAAAATGGCTGCAGATCCCGTTCGTCACCCGATGTGGAGTTTGCGAATGGAAGCAAAATTTTGCGAACAGTGCTGTTCGTGACCTGAATTGGTTGTGAACAGAAGCGTTTGTGACCCAAGGTACCACTGTATTCCCTTATCCTAGGATAAAGAGTCAATTTGGTGTAGTGGTTAAGGCATCAGGCTAGAAACGGGAGGCTGTGAGTTCTAGTCCTGCCTTAGGCACAAAGCCAGCTGGGTGACCTTGGACCAGTCACTCTCTCTCAGCCCTTGGAAGGAGGTAATGGCAAGCCACAAGAAAACTCCAGGAACTAGTCCAGGAAGTTGCCAGGAGTCAAGACTGACTTGAAGGCATGCGCACACACACACACACACACACACACAATAATAATCCTAGGGCAAATATGGAGTAAGAGTAAAGCTAGCCATAATGATTCATATATTTTAATTAATTGCACACAAGGGGATGGAAAAAAAATGATCTATAGGACTCAAATATTTGGGAGGGGTCTAGCCATTCTAGCCATTTGCTGTGGTTCTCCTCCTTTCTCCATGGCTGGTTCCAGTTGGTGTTGGTGGGTGAGACAGGTCAAGCCCTAGGCCCCTGCATTGGGTATCTCAGGGCTCAGGACTTTCTCCTTTCCTCTATAATATCTACATGAAACCACTGGGTGAGGTCATCCAATGGCATGGGGTACAGTATCATCAGTACGCTGCTGATGCTATACATCAGCAGCTATACATCTCTACCCCTGCCTGGGCAGGTGATGCTGTTGCGGTCTTAATCCAAGTGCCTGGAGGCTGTAAGGGTCTGGATGGGGAGAACTGACTTAGGCTCAACCTTGGCAAGATGGAGTGGCTCTGGGTTTTTGGACCTCCAGGGTCTGGTGACTTGTTATCTTTTACTTTGGACAAGTTGCACTCCCCCAAACCAAGCTGGGGCACAATTTGGGGGTCCTCCTGGACTCACGGCTACTGCCTGATGAGCAGGTGGCAGCTGCAGCTGGGGGGGCCTTTGCACAGATCCATCTTGTGCACCAATTGCACCCTTCCCTCGACCAGAAGGCCTTGCTCACAGTCACTCATGCCTTATCACCTCCCGGTTGAATTATTGCAATGTGCTTTACATAGGGCTGCCCTTGAAGACCACTTGATTATTTGTGGGACTGCCTCTCCCTGAAAATATCTGCTCTTCCCACTAGATCAGATAGGGTGGGCACACTCCAGGTCTACTCTCTGAAATCTTGCTATCTAGTGGGACTTCGGAAGCATGCTTTTTCCATGACTGCCCCTACCTTGCGGAACACCCAGTCACCAGCCCCTACCCTTTTAGCCTTCTGGAAGGCCATTAAGACCTTGCTTTTTACTGAGGCACTGGGATAGGATTGTATAGGTAGATAGTATGGAAGGAGGGCAACTGAGCCTGCTGAGGGGCATTCCAAGGGGACAATTAAGGTGCAGGGATTCTGTTTTATTGTTTTACTGTTTTTACTGTTTTATAATTATTTAATTTATTGGTTTTATTGTTGTTGTGAGACACCCAGAGTTGTTTAAGATGGGCGGCCATATACATCTTTTAAATAAGTAAACAAACAAACAGTTCTGGTGAGGAAAATAACTAAAACTGGGTTTAATTTTGTTTGTTTCCCATTCTTCTACCTAGAAGTGGGGGGACTGCAACATTGCTTAATTATGAATGGATGACATTGCATCAGGTCACATTAATTGATCTAAAGTGTTTTCCATTCATGCGGGGGGATGGGAGTAATGATAGCTACCTCATTGCACAGCTCTTAAAAAGATCCCTGAACGTGGCCCAAATCTGCCTCCTATTTTTGCAGATGGACAAATCGCTGTGAAAATATAAGGGGAGTATTTTCTGTCTGGTCTCTGTCTGGAGAAGCTAGATCTTAGAGTAGGATAGAGAATGGTGACAGAGAGAAAAGGAGAAGTGGGAGAAGAGATATCAAGTTGAAGAACTGGAGAGCACTAGCAGAGGACAGAAAATGTGAAGGAGGGGACAAAGGGCAATAGAGGATATATTGAAGGTTGAGAGAATAAAAGCTCCTGCAAGCAAGAACCAGCTTTGGGCTATTTTAAAAATACACCTTCTTCATCAGTCACCCACGGCACATTTTGTTTTGTATGACCACTTGCTTTCCTTTTCTTAAGCCAGTAAGTATTCAGCCTCCTTTCGACTCCTTGCTCTCTCAGAAATCTCTAAGAAATGTCAGGCTCCACTCTTACATTATGAAGAAATAACATGGCCATGGCCTTTCCGGAGCTATTTTTGAAGCTATGGTGGTGTTATTTCCAACTTTTGGAAGGTAAATAGTTTGAGAGGCCATGCTGCCACTATATGCTTCCCCTCTTTTCATAGAGAACCCAGAGGGTGCATGAAATAACACAAAGCCAATATCTAACCAGGGCAGATCAGATTTACTCTCTTCATCAGATCATGTACAAAGTTAAAGGGAAGAGATACAGTTTTGGGAAAAAAGACTGTTGTTCTAATAGTTTCATTCATTATAAAGCAATCTTTTGGTGGTAGTAGTGATTTTCCTATAAAAGATACATCAGAAGCTTCATATGCTCAGTTAAAATAAAGGTTTAATATTGATAAAAGAATAATAGGAATTGAAAAACACAAAACAGAATTTGAAATTGAATGATGTACGAATGATGAACATGTAATACAAAAATGTATAAACTTCTGTTAAGATTTGAAACAGAAGAATGACAGGGTAAAGACTGCATGACAAAATGGGCTATTAATTTTGGATATAATGCACAGATGGATACCTGGGAAAGAATGTGGGTAACTGGCATTAAATTCATACTGTGTCATAACTTAAAGGAAAACTTTTATAAAATGATGTATTGTTGGTATATGACACCAGAGAAATTATCAAAAATGTACAAAGTTATTTCAAACCAGTTTTGGAAATGTGAAATACATGGGGGACATTTCATCATGCATGGTGGACCTGCGAGAAAGCTAAGAAATTTTGGATACAAATTCATACAATGATGCAAAAGTGAATACTGTGGAGAACCCAAACTCTTTTTACTGGGACTTATGGACAATGAATTAGAAAAGACTAAGGCAGATTAATTTTGTATATGGTAACTGCAGCAAGATTACTGTATGCACAATGTTGGAAGAACAGTTAAATTCCCAAAGTGGAGGAATGTATTGTGAAAATATCAGAATTTGCTGAGACAGCAAAGTTGACATGTTTGATCAGAGAAAAAAACAACAAAAACTTTTCTGAAAGACTGGAAACCTTATATGGCCTTTTTGCTGAAAGAAGAAAAAAATGATGTGATGATTTATGGGTTTGAAGATTTAAAAAGATGTGGATTAAGTGAGGAGCTGAAGGGATTTGTGTAATATCTAAGAGAGAGGAAGGATTATAAAATTGTAATTATCTGTTGAAGAGAAGGTCGGAAGTCATTATATTTCATAACTTTAGTTTCTTTTCTTTCTTTTCTTGCATGTTTTCTTTCTTTTGTTCTTTTTTTTTTAAGATTTGTCTTTTACTTTATGTAAAATTGCCAATAAGTATAAATTTTAAAAAAGGTACATCAGAAACCACAATCATTATATCCAAATTAAGTTAGATAGACTTAGCACCCATTGAAATCACAGATTGTCAGGGCTTGAACTTAACATCTTATTCATTTCAGGATCCAACTCATTTTATTTTATTTTAGGGAATAGCATATAGCAAGAATAGGCAGCCTGTGGTCTACCAGATGTTGCTGAACTACAGCTTGTAGCAACCCAATCAAATAGCCAGCAGTAAGGAATGCTGGAAATTATAATTTGTCTATCAGATGCCATCCCTAGTTCATAGCTACAGTTGTTAGATAAGTACTGGGACACTTAAAAAATGGGTGACCAGCAGTTTTGGCTTGACTGTAGAAAGTCAAATAACATATATACTTCAGCTGTCCTAATTCATAATGGTCTGTATCAGGCTTCTGCATATCTGTGTATTTTTGCCCACAGGAAAGACACTGAAATGTTTTTTGCTTGTTTGTTTGTTTTGCTTTGTTTTTAATGAACTCAAATATATTCTATAGAATTTTCAAGGTTTACAGTCTTCCCTATCTCTGTGTGTATCTTTGTGGGGTTATGGATACATTTCGACTTCAATGAAATTCCACAGACTGCATTACTGAAGGTGTAGAAGTTTATAATTCTCTGATTCCAAATATGAATTTCAGCAACACCTTTTCCTTCCATATAAGGCAAGCATCACAGCCCTGAGTTCTGTTATGACTTGGATTTTAATCTGTGCTAGAGAAGATCTCCCACAGCTGATCAACTTTCCTTTACTTACCTGGGGTTTCTGCAGTAGTAAGTAGGTAAGTCTTTCTCTAGATGTTCTCTTCTCCTGGGGATCTGGATATTGTAGCAACATCACCAATGCTAGGAGCTCTTAGCAATTTAACCTTCTCAGAGCACTTATGGTCATGCAAATAACATCAGACATTTTGGGAGTAGTATATCTACCCCCTCACTGACATCTGAAATGCTGTGATAAGCAGTGCTGTTTCTAGAAAAGAATGGGGAGAAAGAGACTTTCTCCTCATAAATTCAACCAAATCAGTAGCTGCCACAAGTTTAGAGTATTTTAGAACTTATAAGAAAGGTGGCATTATGAGTGATTCTAAATTTATTGAGGAAAGTGAACACTTTTTCTTCTGATCATCCTCATTTCTTTGTTTGCTTATTATCCTTGTATACCACCAAATCTAAAGGGACTCATGGCAGTGTCTAATATGCATAACCATAAAAACAAAATATGCAGTTAAAACCACCCATTAGTAACAAAAACATAAAGCAATCAAATTAATAAAAATAACATAGATGCCAACCATAGGTGCCAACACAACTAATCATAATAACATGACTTCAAACTTTAAAGACTTTATGAGAGTCCCATTTTTGGTACCTTTACCAAATAATACCCGGGTTGGTACCCATATCCACTGTAAATATTTGTTTAATTCACAATCAAACATGGGGCTTCCCAATATGGTTTGGTACCATTGACTTTTGAAAGTCTTCAACAAATTTGTCAGTAAAGACATAGGATGAATGATTGCTATGAAAAGAAAAGGACTATCCTAACAATTACTCAACAGGAGATGGTGTCAGTAGTGACAATAGTACTACTTCCAAAAAAAGAAGAGTTTCCTCATGTTATCATACTCTGGGATTTAATGAAAATGTGGGAAGCCAGGAACAAGTTACGTATATATTGAAAGACAAGACATCTCCTCGGGTCACTGCTAAGAATGAAGTTGGTGAAAGGAACAAATGGTTCCCAGGCTTGACAAAACAATTATATTAAAATAACCCATTATGGCCTTGAAGCAAATAGCCAAATATCCATTTACCTGGAAAGGTGTAGGAACAAGTCTAAAATTTAAATCCTGGAACACAGACTTGTATATAGGCTTTGATTGCTATGCATTACAGTTGGCAGATCTTCTGTGTATGGCTTCATTCTTGTCTACAGTTAAAGACATACACACACACACACACTTCTAGCCAGGTCATGTTTGTGAGCCATAAAACAAGTTCCTGAACATGAGGTTGGGTGACTAGAGATTCAAAGTTTGTTGCCATGTCTAGTTTGAATCCTGATAACCATCTTGTAACTTTTTTTTACAAGTTTTGTTGACATGCCTCCAAGTCAGTCTTGACTCTCAATGGCTGCCTGGACAAGTCCCTGAAGTTTTCTTGCCAAGATTTCAGAAGTGGTTTGCCATTTCCTCCTTTCTAGGGCTGAGAGAGAGTGACTGGCCCAAAGTCACCCAGCTGGCTTTGTGCCTAAGGCAGGACTAGAACTCATGGTCTCGGTTTCTAGCCTGGTGCCTTTAACCATTACACCAAAATGGCTCTCATCTTGTAAATAAGTAAGGGAAGTAACACCACATTCCAAACATAATCACTCCTCTGAAATTCTTTTCCCTTTGGGAAAAAAAAAATAAAGCAAATTTCATCCACATAAAGAACTGATGGGGAAAAATGCAGGATAATTTCTTGGTCAGGCATTGCTTTCCTATCAGTAAATATATGCTCACGGTCATAAAATATCACAGCACTTTCCTTTCCTTGTCTGCTACAGAGAACTATTAAGATAGTATAAATTGTTGAATATAGCTTTAGGGATGGCCTGAAATATATACTCCTTTAAAGGCTTTGGGCAGCTTACAAAGATACAATAAAAGCATCTATACAAATAAAATTAAAAGCATGCAGATAAAAACACAGATTAAAATCCTAACTTCAAAGCATTAGGTCTGGCTAAATGTGTTTGAAGCCCTCTCTTTATCTGAAGCAATGGAGGGCTGCCTCAGTTCCAACAGCAGTCTGTTTCACAATGGAAAAAGCGAAATTGTCTGCTGATAATATCTAGGGCAAGTCCTGCAAGAATTGCCATCTGAAAGGCAACTGTGCAGGTAGTCCTGCAGATAACTTGGGCCTAAGTTAGGTAAGGTTCTATGTTTAAAGTGAGCTCTTTGAATTGGATTTGGAAAGTAACCAGGGTATTTGTTTCAAGACAGACACTCACTATCCTGGTTGTTGCGTTCTGGGCCAGCTGCCGTTGCTGAATCATCTTCTAGCACCAATCCCTGAACAACGCATCGCAAGAATCCAGCCTTGAAGTTACTAATGCATAGATCACTGGTGGTAGGTCTCTCCTCCAGGTAGCAGCACAGTTTGTAAAAGCCACACCTCCATGCCAGAGATGTTTTATAGCTTTCCAATTGGATACAGGAAGTCCCCCAAACTTGTTCTCTCAGGCAAGTGTGAGCCCATCCAGAACAAGCATAACATCCTCAGCCTGGAATCAGCAATAATTCTTCATGGAGTTCTTCTCTACAGATTGCTAAGATGGGTCAGCCATTTTTACTTTTTTTGGCATGGGGGATCAATGTTATATAAAGTGAGGATGGATTCGGATTGCAGACAGTCATGAATAATTACAGACAGCCATGAATAATTGCAGACAGCCACGAAATAATCGAACAGTTTTGAAGCAAGGAGAGACATCCATAGTGCCAAAGGGGGCTTTGTTGTCTACCACTTTTCTTCCATCATCCCTGCCTCTATCTCTGTTTCTCCTGCTGCTCATTTCCTCATTCTCACCAGCTTTTTGCTGCCACAGAAGCAATTCATAATATGAAATTTGCATTGCTTTCTATTTGTGTACTTTTAGTGCCTGTGATACTGTATCTGTTTTCACATTCAACAGCAATTAGACTGACCTAACCAGTGCTGTAGCTATTTCGTGAAAAATTCATGAGGCTTTATTGACAAACATGAATTTGACCTGAGCTTTCAGAATTCTCAAAGGCTGGAAGCAGAATTCCAAATGAACCCGATGATTTGCTTTGAGCATCTAATACTTGTAAATATTAAAATGTAAATACACTTTTAAAAGCCCTGAATAAATGTTAAATACTTGCATTAAAAAAAAAAAAAAAAAAACCTTAATTGTATATAATGCAATAAAATACCACACATAAAGTGTGAACAGTGAAACAAGGGGTGTTAGCTCATGATACTGAATGGAAGACAGTAATATAATCCAATTTTATACACCAAATCAATCAGATTCTTTTGTGAAGGACCCTTTCCTCATCTTTATTCTGCTTCTGAATATGAGGGATCCTTGTCTACGGACATGGGATAATTCTGTTTAGGCTGCCCTTTTAAATAAACTGTTGTTGTAGAATATTCAGAAATACAGACTTCTGGAAGAGGTATGGGGAACTGAAGATGGCTGTGAGAAAGCTGAGTCAATGACTGCGGCGAAGGCTAAGGAACCAGTGAAATTGGAATACTGACTTTTCCTATAAGATTTTGGAATTAACTATAAAAAAAAAATAAACAGTTTCTCATGGGAAACAGACTTATTTTGGCTATTCTGGTTATTGTAAGTCACTCATCAAAGATAAGTGATGATTTTAGAAGCTGGATACTCAAGGGGACGAAAAATTTTAAGCAGAAGAAAGAAAAAAAAAAAAAAATACAAGCCTGTCCTTGATGCCAGTTAATCCTGGGACTTACAAAATGACACAAAATGTTATAACATTGGAAATATTAAAGAAGATCTTTGAAGAATGGAATCAGAAAGTAGTAAGTACAATATCAACAGTGTCAGCAATGATGTCTGCTTCTATGGATCGACTATGTCTAAAAGATGTTAAGGAAGGAATGACAGATATGGAATAAATTTTATCTGACAAGAAAGAGAAAGTATCAAAAATGTCCCTACAAATGACAGGCCAAGAGAATGATTTGGAAAAGTGTGCTTTACTGGATATACATAAGAAACTGGCTAAGCTTTAAAAATTAAAAGGGAAATACAAATGATAAACCAAGAGAATGACCTGGAAAATGTTTTCTCATTGGATCTACAAAATAGGCTTGTTAAATACTTGGAGAAACCTGTGTGATGGGATAAAGAAGAATGGAAGAGAAATCAAATCTTATGACAATATTTGATTGAATTAAACATTAAGACTGTTAGAAGTAAAAGGAAGGAATATAAAGTTGGTTTATTTGATCAGGGCTAAAATATTGCAAAACATTTTTTGCAATGTTCTGGCAACCCGTTATGGACTTTTTGCTGACACCAGGATTGAAAAGTTGATGTTTTATGGATTTGCTTATAGATAAGAGATGGGATATGGGATTAAGAGATATTTGTTTAACCTAATAGGGAGCGATCAAGTATACTTCTTGTGATGATGGTTGGAAATAACTTCTTTATGTATTTCTTTTCTTTTTCTTTATTATATTCTTTCTTTTCTTTTTCTTCTGTCTTTCATTTTCTTTTTTCCTGCACTTGTTATTCTTTCTTTCCATTCTCTTCTCTTTCTCTAAGTTTAGTTTGTATTAGTTTTTACTGTTGTAATTAAAATTCTTAATAAAAATTATATTAAGAAAAAGAAAATTCAAAAGTACAAAGCACAACTCTGAGGACGAGAAGAAACCATGTTTATTGCAATGATCCTTGGGTTCCTGCTTAATAAGAAAAGGGACCCTGAACAATGGAAATGCAAAGATCTTTATAGAAGTTGAGGGCTACAAGGTGAGAAATCCTAGGGATCTGATTTGCCAGCCAGTTTGGGGAAGCTAGGTAGGTCCTGGTCAGTGTACCTGGGGTGATTTCTATTGCTAGGCAAACTGGGCCTTTCAGGAGGGCATCAGAGCTGGGAATCCCACTGTGAAGGAGATGGAATGCTGAGGTCATCAGCTGATAGAGGATGGAATCTTGGGGGGTTCTGTAGGTTGTAACTTCTTTGTAAGGGCTGCCCTTGGGCTGTACTGTGAGCTGGTGAGGAGGTTTCTATTCTTTGGTCTAGATGGGATAGGAGAGGGGCTTTGTCTGGAGGTAGGGAGGGTATCTGGGTCTGATAGGATTAGGCAAAGAGAGGAGCTGAGTTTGACCCTGGTCATGTCTAAAAGACAGGGAGGAAAAAGGGTTCAGCCTACATTTTGTTTGTTAGATTTATTTTCTCTACTATACCATCCTTGTTTGCATTTCAGGACTTTGGGCTAGTCATTGTCTCTTAGCCCTGAGAAAGAGGCAATAGCAAACCACTTTTGAAAACCTTGCCAAGAAAACTGCAGGGGGGGGGGGGGAGAGAGAGAGAGAGAGAGAGAGAGAGAGAGAGAGATCTGATATATATATATATATATATATATATATCAGAGTAGAGTTCCCCTTCTGACAAGGTCGGCTGAAAAAAATGTATAGAAAAATAGGTATTTTATAGGGAAGAGTAAAAAAGATACATAGTATTTATATGTGAATGTTCATGCATGGTTTTTAATTTTAGAAAATGAAATGATAACAAACTATATGAAAATCTAAAACAAACTAGGAGCCCATTTATCCATCTCTAATCAGCCCAAAGAATGTTCTTTTTATCCTCCCTACATTTGTTTAATCCTCTTTACAAGTCACCAAAGCCAGCAGTGGGTATCATTAACCGTGGCAGCCAAGCTAAATGTGCTTTCATTATTTTTATTGTGTACTGAGCTCCTTTAGAATATAAATGTTATCATAATGAGAGAGCAGGAACAATAGCCCCATTTAGCAAGGCTGTGTGTTGAACCTCAATGCAGCAACAGGCCTCAATGAAGAATGGTAGCAGGGCTGATCTGCCTCTTAAACATGGCTTCTGTGCATGTGTTATGTATCACTACAGTGACCATTTTCTTGGAAAAAATAAAGGACAAACCTGAAAAAGGGACAAATTTGAAAGAGGTTCATAAGAATTTTTTAAAAAATAGTTTATGTTTATACCTTTGCTTTGCAAAGGAAAATTCAAGAGGAAAACCAAGAAAATAAATGATTTAATTAAATATATCTAAAGGACAGCTTTCTGAAATAAAGGATGCTTGTTCCCTGTATGTATGATCTAAACCTGTTCTTGCTGAACAAAGCAATGTGATCTTTCCTCTGGGATGCCACTTGGATTCAGGGAAAGTATTCCAGAGTGAAGTTTGTTCAGATATCTGGCAAAATAAAGCACCCTGTGAAGATTTTCACAGCTCTACCATGCAGGCTTTCAGATCTGGATCATGAGAGTTCAAACACATTCTGGAGAGAGCAGCACTGAGATGTTAGAACCATGAACATATAGCAATCTGCCTGCATTATCTTTCTGTTCACCAGCAAGGTGGTGAAAGCTGATCCATTGCTAATGCTGAAAAATATGTATTCCCTCTCTCTCTCTTTTATTCATACATGTAAATTATATCCAGCTGATATAATACCTACTTTTCAGACATGCAGCTGAATTCAGATCATTCCCTGGATGATCTATGGAGTGAGGGAGAGGATAGACTGGGAGATTCAGTCATCCAGGTCGATAGCTTAGCATAGTTTGAATGTCCTATTGTACATATGCTACTTTGTCCATCTGTCCATACGCTGTTCTCTAATGATATAAGTAAAACTATAAAAGGTTCATAACTAGAGGCTTAATATTTTTTCTTATTGGAAATTCCAGAAGACAGGTTATTTGCCTTTTAGAAACCTCTGCTGGTGGAAGACTTGGCAGCAGACTAGAATAAAATAAGATCTGAAAGGGATCCTGCTTGGGAAATTGAATTCAGGACCAATAGCCTAGGGCCTCTTAAAATGCAACCATTGGGTCTGCTTTTGTATATGTAGACTGGAAGAGGACTATTCATCTTAGGACCTTAAATATGGAAAGCTTTCAGATTCTGCCCAAACCCAGCTAACTTTGATTACTGTTGAATAGCTCTGCTTGTGCCAGATGCTTCTCTCTGCCGTAAAGCCTTCTTCCACCTCCTTGCTTTCTGATTTTTTACACAGTGCTGGAGATACTCTTGTAGGCTTGATGGATGAAACTCTAGTGCAAAACAGGAATAAAAAAGGCCAAGGGTGATGGGTCTTGATGTCTTCTTATTACTCCTGCAAGGGTCATGATTCTGTGTGTGATTGGCCAATGGCTTTATCTCAGTCCTCCTCCTCAATCAGGGGCATTATTGCTTGGGACATGTTGTTCCCCAGAGTAGATCTGAGTTTAGCAGTTTAACACCAATCACTTATTTTATTTCAGTTCAGCTACAAGCCTTATATTGTGATTTCATGTTGTTATATATACCGTTATTACTTTTTGTTCTTAATCACGATCAAATAAAATATAAAATCACTTCAAATCAAAACAATGATACAGCTTTGTGGTGTCATGAAAACCTAAAACACTATATAGCATATTTTAGTAATTCAAAGGAAAAAAAAATAGAATAGTATCTATCTTCTTAAGTTTCTTAAAGATGACACTTTGAAAGATCATCCTTATTGATTTTCTGTTGGTAACATTGAATGGTTACATTGAACTAAATCCTGCCATCTTCTTAACATTTAATCATTGTTATTCCAAAAGTTTATCTTTATACAAATTGTTTCGGGAGAATTAGTTAATCTGGTGAAGTTGAAAAAGGTGGGTTTATGCTATAGAATCTTATGCAATAATCTATGTTGTAATTATTGGAATGCATATTTACTTAGCCACCAATACTTTCTGACATACAAATTTATTTATTTATTTATTTTATTTCTATCCTGCCATTTTTCCAGGACCACAAGGCAGTGTACATAACATTCCCTTCTCCAATTTTTCCCATAATACCAACCGTGTAAGACAGCTGAATAATAGAGAGTATCTGATGGCTGAATGGAGGACTTACCCCTGGGCCTCCTGGGCCTAATCCAACACCTTAACCACTATAATACATGTAACCATTCACAATTGTTTCAGTCACACTGGCAATTTTTTTTTTCTAAAAAATCAACAATAGGACTGTTGGTATTATACAACCTAAATGGCACCAGTTCATATTTGACACCCCTGATCAGTAGGAGTGAAAATGAGTAATCAGCATTACCAGAAATTCTAAAGCTTTCAGACTCTAGAATATTAAAGATACTAAGTTCCTCACCCCACTCCTTCTTAAATTCTGGGCATATGTTTTGTTTTAAATAAATTTGAATACATTCCTGGTCAAAACAGGAAGCATGGATGATAAAAGTATCCACAGATATGACAGCTACATTGTACAGACAAAAGGAAAAAAAAGTAACAGTGGAGAGTGATTATGAAAATGAAGGTCTGCTACTTCCAAGATGCTAAAACTTTATTAGAATGAGTAGAGAAGAAGAAAAGCTTTAAGCTCTACAATTCCTTTGACTACCTGTACCTCTCTTGAGGAGGTATATGGTGACTTGAATTTATAGGAAAGAAAAAAATGCAGACTGACACATATTTCTGGAAAATAATTATATCATCTTGAAACATCATAATCACTAGTGCGTCTGGGAACAAATGGATGGTTCCAAGTACAGGATTCTTCTAACCATCTGTTGATAGCATTAGCTTTAAAAAAAACCTGTCCCAAAAAATCCCACTCTTGTATATGAGAAAATGTAACCGAAAATGTTATGCCAATATTGTGTGTTGGAGATGAATCTCAGATAACAGATATGTTATTTCTGAACACACGTGCATCAAATAAGTGATGGACCCAACTGGGTTTCAGAGGGAGCTTGGGGTTCTCAATCCCTATCAAAATGCTATCAAGCACATGCCTTATTGCTGTGTAAGGCAGTTTCTGTGAAAAATCAGTTGGATCAATGATTAAATAAGCCAGGCTGGCTCAACGAGTTTCAGTGTTATTCTACCAAGAATTCACTTCAATTCCCATTTTTATTGCAAATAGACTTTAAATATGTATTTGTTGGGGATATGAAACAGATTTTTTTCATTGTGCAAGATGAATGAGAAAAAATGTATTTCCTTTGGTTCAAGCTGTAAGGATAAAGACTGCAGCATCAAGGCTATTTGTGAGAAGGGCTGAAATATTTATTATATATTTATGAGAGGACAGAAAAGAAATATAGGGATACTTCTTTCTTTTTCTCTTTATTATTATATTCACATATACTGACATCCGTAGCCAGGAAATTGGGGGCTGTAGCCGCAGATTTGGGGTTAGTTTGGATCTATTCATCATGAATTTCTGCCTTCCTAATCTCTGAAATTCTTGATTATTTCTTCTTCTCTGTGGTGTCTATGGATATGTGTGTGTCAAATTGGCAAGACAGAGGACAGAGATTGTGATGCAAGCCCCACCACCTTTGTATGTGTGTTGATTTTGATACACAAGAAGATATTTGTAGATGCTTTTGCTAATCTTCTTTTCCATCTGTCCTTTCCTTTTGGCCTTCATTTTGCATTTCTCATTTTTAGCTTAAGCTGCCTACCTCTTACCTTTGACTCTTACCTTTCCCCTTTGGAGTGCTTCCTCTAGGATTCTAGATGCAATCTTTGATCTTATGTGCATTTATTAATTTATTACTTCACCATCAAGTTTTCACAATGTTTAGCTATTTTTCTCAGTCCCTTCCAGTTTCCTTCCTGCTGAAGTTAAAATGACCAGATAGAAGAGGTTGGGAAAGAGACTTTTTCATATGGGCTATATAAGCATGTAATACTGTATAACCTGCCATAAAGACAGTTTCTTAACTTCTTACATTTTCCTTGGTGGGATAGGATCCAGAGGTAGGGTGCCAACAAAGACTGCTGATATGCTGACTTCATTTCTCATATGCCCCAAGACATTTGAGAGAAAATACTTATTCCCTTCTCCTCTCACACAAACATATACAGGATGCTTAACAACCACAATAGAATCAGAAAATGTGTCATTAAGTGGAGCAGTCGTTAAGTGAGGCATCATGTGACTGGACCCAATTTTATGACAATTTTTGCAGTGGTTGTTAAGTGAATCACTGTGGTCATTAAGTAAATCACATAGTTGTTAAGCAAATCACATGGTTCCTCATTGATTTTGCTTGCCAGAAGTCCACTGGGAAGGTCACAAATGGTGATCACGTGTCCCCAGGATGCTGCAACCATCATAAGTGCAAGCTGGTTGCTAAGCACCCGGATCGCAATCATCTGACTGCAGAGGCACTGAGACGGTTGTAAGAGTGAGGACTAGTCATAAGTAGCTTTTTAGTGCCATCATAACTTTGAATGGTTGCTAAATGAATGGTCATTAAGCGAGGACTACTTGTATTTTGGAGGTCTCTAGTTATTATATAAGTGGGCCTGGAATAGCAACATCTGCAGAATGAGGAGTCAAACAAGTCAAGATGGTGATTGCAATCACACAATCAAAGCCCCACTTCTTTGTACACATGTGCAAGATTGATACACATACAAACAGGTGAAGGCTTCAGTCACATGGCGGTTGCTATCTTGACTTTTTTTTACCCCCTCCCCCCATAGTTGCTGTTGACCAGGAACCTAGAAAACACAATGAATTTTTAGTCCTTTCCAAAATTAACTACACTGTTATCACACGTCCCGATCCCCTTGTGGCTGCCAAGACGGGGATGGAGCTACCCCCACCTTGATCTAAAGATGATCTACCTGCCACAGGTGATGTAAATAACATACACAAGTGTTATTTACAACAGTATATTTTGTACTGACTCAGAGTTTTAAAACAAAGTTAATTGTATTCATAAGAAATAATTTGGTCAATCATCTTTTTTCACCCACTGTAGGCTATTCCTAATTCATATTTTAAAAAATGCCAGTTTGAGCAGTTTTCTTACCTTTGTGCCAATAAATTAATTGGACAAATGCTTAATAAGTAACAAACACCCCTCTGAGTTGACATATTGGATTTATGTTGGTTTGGCAAGCTGAGCAAGCAATTACTAACACGACTGAGTGCTGCTTTATTTAATGCAGCACTCTTTTTTTTTTTTTTTTGAATATCATTATAGAGGGAGAAAGGGGCTTTTGTTTTCTTCTTAAGAGAAGAATTATATGAAGAAGGAAAACTGATGGCTATTAAAAACAAACAAAATCATCCTTGGAAGTTCACAAACAATTTCTGTATTTGCCATTTATCAACAACCAAACAGACAAGTTTCATATTCACTTGCTTGTCAACAGCTTAGTCTTACATAAAAGGGGACTAATATTTTGAAAAACAGATATATATTTATTTAATTTGTGGAGTCAAATGCAGAATTTTCTAAAGCAAGCCATATGGTCTGGAGCTGATTTTCTCCCTCACTGGGTTTAGAAATTCTTTGATACCTTGTCCCATTTTTGTTTTTAGTCTGAGCAAGTATTTTACTGTACTGATTCTGAAAGCTATCCAGGCAACTGACTCTTTTCAGTGATTGTATGCACTTTTTGTCTTTGATCCAGTCACAGAATGTGCACACTTCTGTACTGCCACAGAAAGCTAATCTCTCAGCTCCTGTGGTTGATAAATCATGGCTCAAATACCATTTCAGTATATAAACTAGCTGTATCTCTAAGATACTCTATCAATGAGCTAACTTTGCTCTGAGCAAAGTCTCTATCCCCCTCTTTATTCTTTGTAGTTTAAAATGCATAACTATTAGCATATGTTGTTTTAAAAAATGTGTTACAACTTCTTTTTCACCTTCATGCTTTATACAGCTATCTCTCTTCATTCCCCAGAAATGTCAGAGGTATAAGCATATTATATGGCAAATCATCCTCATCCTCCTCCTCCTCCTCCTCCTCCTCCTCCTCCTCCTCCTCCTCCTCCTCCTCCTCCTCCTCCTCCAGTGAGGCACTACCTTGACATGGTTGTGGGGCTTGTGTGCTCTGAGGAGGATGAGACCTATGCCAGACGTTCAACCATACTGTTCTCATCAGAGGAGCCAGATGAAGAGTGCCTCTCCCATAAACAATATGTGAGAGAGAATTCACAGAAACCCATACCAGATCAGTCATCATGCAGGTCAACAAGGACTGGACTAGGTGTTCTAGTTCCTGGACATCTGGTGACAAGTGGGCTACAGGAGTCAGGACCGTTGGCTGAGCAACCAGGGCCAGCAGCTGCAGAATTGTTGGAGGAAATTTCTTTACCCATCACAAATATACAAAGACTGAAAACAAAGAAATAATGATTTGCTATTACAAATCAAGTCCAACAAGAAGAGAATATCTGAAAAGAATGCACCAGTTCTGGAAAGAATGACATCCAGAATCAGAAATAACAGAATAGAGGCTAGCAGATCAATGTTGATTTATAACATGAAATAAAGTATTCACAGAAGTAGAATTGGAAGAACTGCAAAGGTCTAACCAGGGCAAAGAAATTGAAGCCTTGCCAGAAGTAGCTCAGACAGTAGAGTCTTCTCAGAAAGAGCAAAGCCCTCTAACTAAAAAACAAGAGGAATTGAAACAAAGAATAACTGAGGATCTAGAACAGCACAAAACAACATAATAAGGTTGCCTGCACTGAAGCTTGTTGCAAAGAAAAAGCTAGCACAAGTATTGAACAGTGACAATACTGTAATATCAAATATAAGCACCAGCTCTCTGCAAGAAGCAAACCAGCTGATGTACAGCACAGGTGCAACTGTAACTAAATACCTTGGATGCAAAATCAACAAACAAGAAAAAAAAGCCAAACAATAAACCACCAAAATGGAAGATCAGGTTGGAAAACAAGATCAGCCTGCTAAGATCAGGTGCAAGCAAGCTAGAACAGATGAAAGAAAAGAAGCTGAAGAACAAAAAGACCAAAGAATGCCTGATCAAGAAATATCACCTAGAAACAAGAAAGATCAAGGAAGCGCTGGAAATAATAAAGCAGCAAATAACAGCCATAGCCAAGAAGATCAGCAGATACAAAGCTCAAATTGCACACTACGGGCAGAATCTCCAGTTTTGGTCAAATCAGAAACATTTCTACCAATCCATCAATGGAGAGACTGCAATAAACCAGTCAACACCTGAGGAAGAAGAAACAGTGCAGTTCTGGGCACAGCTATGGGACAACCCAAAGAAATACGACAAGAATGCAGCTTGTGTAAAGGATGTAGATAAGAATAAAAAAGAAGCTGAAATGAAAGAACTTGTAATAACAGCAGAAATGGTGGAGAAAAGGACAAGGAGGATCAAGAATTGGTCAGCACCAGGTATAGATGAACTGCATGGTTTTTGGTTGAAACATCTGTGCTCTGCCCCCACTCATTGCCAAGCAGTTTAACAACATACTGCAAAGAGGTGAAATTGAAGATTGGTTAACATCTGGCAAAACGTACCCAATAATGAAAGATCCAGCAAAAGGGGCAGCACCTGGCAACTACAGACTAATTACATGCTGGCCAACAACTTTTAAATTGCTGACTGGTATGGTACTTGACATAGTCCAACTGTTGAAAACAAGCTCTTTCCATTTGAGCAGAAAGGAAACCTCTAAAACAGCAGAGGAACAAAAGATCAGCTGCTAATTAACAAGATGATTTTGGAAAACTGCAGAAGAAGGAAGACCAACTTGAATGTAGTTTGGATTGATGAAAAGAAGGCATTTGACTCCTTGCCACATGACTGGATAATCAAGTGTCTAGAAATAACAGGAGTCAGTAGAAACATCAGAAGCTTTGTGCAAAGGTCAATGGCACAATGGAAGATACAGTTGCTGGTCAGTGGTGATAGACTGGGAGAGGTTAACATCAAGAGAGGAAACTTTTAAGGAGACTCACTATCACCACTACTGTTTGTCATTGCATTGATTCCTCTGTCAACAACACTGAACAAGTCAGGTCATGGCTATCAAACATTAAAAACATCTGCCAGGTTATCCCACCTACTTTACATGGACAGTCTGAACGTCTATGGGAAAACACCATCTGAAATGGAATTGCTGCTCAACGGTCTCCAAATATACAGCCAAGACATTGCAGTGGAGTTTGGACTGGATAAATGTGCTACCCTGAGCATCAACAGGGGGAAAATGGTGATAACTGGAGGAATCAAGATGCCCTATGGAAATACTATCAGGATTCTGGATGAAGAAGATCACTACAAATACCTGGGCATCCTTCAGGCTGACAACATCAAGCACACTGGAGTCAAGAAGAAGATTAGTAGTGAATACTTTAGAAGAATGAATCTAATTCCAGTCATTAGATATATAGTTGGAATAGTGGACTAGACTCAAGCTGAACTAAAAGTCCTGAATAGGAAGACCAAGAAAATAATGACAATGAATCATGCTTATCATCCATGCAGCAATGGTGACAGACTCTACTTGCCAAGGAGCATAGGTGGGTGTGGAATGTTGCAAATACACCAGACAGTTGAAGAAGAAAAATGGTCATTGGAAGATTATCTGAAGGACAGTGAAGAAGATGCATTGAAGCTAGTACACCGTAAAGGATTGCTGAATACCAAAAAACTAAACTGGCCAGTAAGAAAGACCAAATGAAAAATAGAAAAGAGACATGTCAAGGCAAAGTATTACATGGCCAGTACACACACACACACACACACACACACACAGGCAAAGCAAATAACAAGACCTGGGCGAGTCTAAGAGATGGAGGGGCTAATTATGACTGCACAAGACCTTGCTTTAAGAACAAATGCATATAAAGCCAGAATTGGGAAGACAGCAATAGACAGCAAATGCTGCCTCCACAAAGAAGCTGAAGAAACAGTGGACCACCTAGTTGCTGCAAGGAAATTGCACAGGCTGACTACAAACAACAGCATGACAAAGTAGCAACAATGGTGCATTGGAATATCTGCAAGAAATACCATTTGCCTATAAGCAAGAACTGGTGGGACCACAAAATATACAATGTGATAGAAAATGAAGAGTCTAAAATGCTCTGGGACTTTAGAATTCGAACAGACAAGCACCTGCCACAACACACCCCCAACTTAACAATTGTTGATAAGAAAGACAAAAAAGTCTGGATAGTGGACATTGCAATACCTGGAGACAGCAGAACAGAAGAGAAAGAACTGGAGAAAATCACAAAATAAAAAGTCCTGGAAATAGAAGTAGAAAGATTGTGGCAAAAGAAAGTAAAGAGAGTACCAATAGTAATAGGTGCCTTGGCTGCAATCCCAAAACATCTGGAGCACCACTTGAAGACCATCAGCATTGACAAAAGCACCATCAGTCAATTGCAAAAGGCAGCTTTACTTGGAACAGCTTCCATCCTGTGCCAATACCTTTAACACCATCAAACCATCAAACAACATTTGCCTATCCCAGGTCCTCGGGAAGGACTCGATAGGTTGATAAAAATGCCAAATTCAGTCTAAACATCTGGCTGACTATGCAACCAACCATAATAGTAATAATAAGTCATAGCCCCCTGAGATGAAAGCATAAACACAGGATTTCAGAAAACAAAACAACAAAACCAAAGAAAATCTTATGCTGTATACCACTGCCATTTACATTTTTTGGCAACATTTATTGATTAGCTTGTGAAACAAAAAAATCAAATGGCATAACAATTTTACTATGTGATATCATATGCAATGCCATAGACTTTTATAGACTCGTATTTCAAATAAAATTTATTACACAGAGTAACATCATTTCAAGGCTAACAACAATCCTGCAAAAACAGTAATATTTACAGATGACAATAAGTATTTGCAGGGCGAGGCTGGGAAGTAATGAAAAATGGATTACAAGGCAGCTGCCCCTTCCATTCTTGCATGTGACATAATGCACATATATGAAAAGGTGGAGCATGTGACATAACATCACAATGCACATTTTGACATTTTAGTACCATTGTGGCTAGCTAGAGATGCTCATGGATATTTGTTGAGGTCTCATAATTATTCCACGAAGAGTATGGGAGATAACCAATTAGCAATCGGAATCATTCAATTAATCTTGTGCTCATCAAAATTATAGCAAGTGGCTTCTTCTGCTAAATCATCACAAGATCATCACAAGATGGAGTAAACAGCTGATATGAAATATTGACAAATTTCTTCCTTCTGCCTTCTGGAGGAGGATGTGAATTAATTGTTCTCATTAAAACCAGCTTAGATTTTCCCTTTTATTTTATTTAAATCTATAAATGAATGTGCATTGTCTACATAACTGGAGAATCCCACAAAATATTCAAAAACCTGCATCCCTTTTTGAGGTCTCTTATTTCACATACAGTTGGGATCATTGTTATTTATCGATGTGGTTGCCAGTTAATTTTCTGGAAAGAAAAGAAAATATTTATTTATTTTTATTCAATTTGTACAGCCACCTATCTCAAACCAGTGACTCTGGGTGGCAAACAATCATAAAAACAATTAAAACAGTTGAAAAACAGTACCAAAAAAAAAAAAATTAAATACAAATAGCAGCCAAGATATATTATAATCCATCAGTGTCAAGATAGCCAGGAAATGGGGCCTTCATACACTTGGGGGCCCAGGCCTAGGCACATAGCCAGGTCTTCAAGGCCTTCTGAAAGGCCAACCAGGTCAGGGCCATACTAATCTCAGGAGAGAGGATGTTCCAGAAGGCAGGTGGTATGACAGAAAAGGCACATCTCCTGGTCCCCACCAGTCGACGTTCCTTGGCTGACAGGACCTGGAACGTGCCCATCCAGCCAGACTGGATTGGACAGGCAGGAACAACAATCCCTCAGGTAACCTGGTCCCAAGCCATGAAGGGTTTTAAAGGTGACAACCCTCACCTTGAATTGTACCTGGAAACACATGGCAACCAATGCAGCCCCTGAAGCAGAGATGTTAGATGTGCCAAATAGCCGACACCATTTATAACGCACGCTGCTGCATTCTGTACCAGGTGAAGCTTCTGAAGGACAGCCCCATGTAAAGCGTGTTGCACTAGTCTAAACAGGAGGTCACAAAGGCATGAGTGACAGTGAGCAGAGCCTCCCAGTCCAGGAAGGGGCAAAACTGGTGCACAACCCAAAAGTATGTAAAGGCCTTCTTAGCCACAGTTACCACCTGCTTTTCCAGCAGGAGCTGCGAGTCCAAGAGGATGCCCCAGATTGTACACTGGGTCTGTCTGAGGCAGTGCTACCCCATCCAGGACCAGAGGTGGAAAAACCTTGGCACCGGAGGGCCCAAGCACCCAAAGCTGTTATGGATGCATATTATAATCCAAAGTTATTCCAAATACGATGGCCACCTTCCTATCCCACTTTCTTCTTTTCAAAATATGTGCTTGTGTCTGTGCATCTCTATATTTCTCCTGCACCTTTAGCAGCAACTCAGTTAATTGACATATTTCTGTTACTTATCTATACATCATCTTTGTCTGTTTCCAGTATATTATGGGATACTGTTAAAGAAAGAAGACCAGCCTCCCCAACTCAACCACTTCATGGCAGTTAGAAAAGATAAGCTGACTTGCTGTTGTCAGGAATAGTTGCTGACCAGTCCAACCTTAATCAACTGATTTCATCGTAATTTACTTCCCAATAGGCATGCTTTTGATTGCAATGGAAATCTGATTGCAGCAGAATGTCCTGCTACTTCTTTAGACTGTTCAAATGCACCTGTGTCTGTGTATTGGTCTTTTCAGATAATTTCAATCATGTTGCTTGTCAGTATTATTCCACCTGTACCATTTTTCCAGTTTTCTTCTAATACAACCCATTATCCTCTAAAATGACTACAAACCGAGAAGGGTAGTCCTTTGTTTTGTTCTTGATTTTATTCCTTTTTGGCAATATCTTTCAAAGTAAGATATTCAAACCATGTCCCTTTACAAACTCCCCAGGGTTCATCCTTCTCATACCAACCTCATACCAACATAAATACTCATATGTTCTAGGAAAGCCATCAAGCCTTTATATCATTCAAGAAAGGAATGGCTATTCCTTTGTGTTGCAGAAAATCCACAGGTAAACAAACATACAAACTCAGCTTCCATTTCACACAAAGGATTCCTAATTTAGGAAGTGAGGTTCTTCAGATTTATCCCCCAGTCAGTGGCTGGTGCAGAGAAAACAGTCACCCACTATTGAAGACCAGTGAAGACTAATGCAGTAACGGAATCTTCTGTATGATGTTACTGGCAGCATCAACTAGCCTTTGGCAATTCAGTTGATTTCACTAGGAGCTACAAATTAGCTCAAAAATAAAACAAACCTTTTCCTGATTTTTTTCCCCCTGATGAATCAGTTTATTTACAACCAAATCCAAAACAAGCCACAGGGAGCTTCTTCATCACTAGAATGAAATGGCCATTTTTAAAAATATATGAGGCACAGATAGTTTCCTTACTCTGACTACGCTAGGAAAAACATGAAGAATAAACACTCTGCCAGCTCTCACCCATGTTAAAGCTTGCTCCCCTGCTGAGAATTAATTGCAAGATTAAACTCTTCATTATGTGCAATGAAAAATCATACTAAAGTACAGGTAGTCCTTGACTTACAATTACAATAGAGACCATAAAATTTGTCATTAAGCAGTGCAGTCATTAAGTGAGGTGTCACGTGACTGCACCCAATTTTACAACATTTTTTGTGGTGGTCATTAAGCAAATCATGCAGTTCCCCATTGATTTTGCTTGTCAGAAGCCAGCTGGGAAGGTTGCAAATGGTGATCATGTGACCCCAAGACTCTGCAACTGACGTATATACATGCTGGTGGCCAAGCGCCTGAATTTTGATCACGTGACCATGGGGATGCTGTGATGGTTGTAAGTATGAGGACCAGTCATAAGTGACTTTTTTCAGCACTGTTGTAACTTCAAACGGTTGCTAAATGAATGGCCATAAGTTGAGGACTACCTGTATACAAACAGCTTACTCTTTGTAGGATACACACACACACATGCACACTATACACATGCACATATACATGCATATTTCAGTTTCAGTTTCCATGTAACCATAACCTTTCTGTGATACCATTTCTTTCTGAGTGCACATAAAAGCAAAGAGACTTTGATTTGAATGTTATGGAGTACTTCATACTGAAAGTTCTTCAAACCAAATGCTGACATCCATAAACACACAACTGAATATCTGAAATACAGTTCTCTCTATTGCACCTTTCCAAGGTTATTTTTAGAAGTTTGCAGAGAATACAGACAGCTAAAATTTTCAGTTCCTTCAGTTCCTTCTTGTCTTTCTGTTGTGCATATAAACACATATGGAATGTTTTGGAAAGCAATCTTGTGTTCATATGATGGAATGGTCTCACTAAAGTTACACATGTGGGATCTAGTTTATAATCTTTTCTGCACTGGGTTAAAATGTGGCTTTTTAAATTACTGTAAATATACAGCATTTATGTTAAAATATAGTATTTTGCTGTGCTGGGTTTTGGGTGAGCTTTTCAGGCATTTCTCTTACTGTGTTGAATCATTCTGTTAAGTTATACTGTAAATTATATATATTTATATTGTATGTGATCCTAGACTACCATGTAATGAGGGATTGTATGTATGTATGTGTATGTGTGTGTGTGTGTGTGTATGTATGTATGTATGTATGTATGTATATATATATATAACACCAACATGTTTTGATTGTTTAACAGTGTCCTTTTTCTTCCTGATTAAACACTACACAACCTACTGTTGATTTAATTGCATGTTTTCCTCATCTCTCTCCTTAACCTGTTGTCTGTACAATTATGTACAACACAAAAAACAGGAGAAATGACACATAGAACAGGATCAAAACTTAAAATAGGAATGGGCTAGAAGAACGGTGGCCATTTCTCCCACTATCTTGAGGAACTCTGAACTTGTCAAAAAGAATGTGACTTTATGCTGTGAAGATGTAAATTCAAAGGTTTAAGTCAGGTACAAAGTTTACTGGGTAACCTCAAGATAATCAGTGAACAGAAGTGAAGGTGGAGAAAAGAAAACCTTTAACCTGTTTTGAAATCATTAACTGAAAGGCAACATTCCGGCTCAAAAACATCAGAAATTCCTAAAATATGAGTTAATAGACTAGCTAAAAGCTAAATGTTTTCTACTAACCAAGTATATTTATGCTTATTACTTCAATTTTTTTGATAATTTCAGTGAAAGAGAGAGGTCACAGCTTGTTTCAAGGTCATCCCCCCCCCTTATTTACCTAAAGAATGTACTGTTACCCTGTTACACAATAGCAAGCCACCACTGATCAAACAGCAAAGGTCTTTTGAAGGATTGGGCCAGGTGTTTGCATTTGCATTTGCATTTACTTTTCCTTTTTTCCCCTTGTTTTCAGTAGAAATTTGCAAAAAGCTGTAGCAAGAAAGCTGCTTAGTCAGGAAACTGAAAGAAAAATTATCTTCACACTTGTCAGCCTTAGGAGAGCTCCATTAAAGTTAATTGATGTGTCTTTGAAATATATACCATTCCCTTGCTATTGCTTCTCTGAGGTTCCTGCTGGGTCAATACAGCAGGTATGAAAAAGTAATGCTGTTTTGCCCCCCACCCTCACAAACTCCCCAATCTGACTCCCAAAACACAAATACCCAATATGCTAAATGCATTGATTTATTTTAAATGAAAACAGGGATATAGCATTGCCATCCTCAGATGCTCAAGTTCATCTCATCCCTGATTAACACAGGTATTGATTCGCAGAACCTTTTATCTTCTCTCTCAAAATCTTCACTGTAACAATGCACTTTTAATCATCTGAGTTACTGTTGGGGGAGGGGGGGCAGAGCCACAAGGGAAGGGGAAGTTTTTCTTTGATTTCAACCTGTAGATCTTGTAAAAACAATTCAATAGGGCTGCATGTTCCTGCTGAGGTCTGTACAGCAGCATCATAGAAAGAAGTTTTGTGGATTTCAACCTGACCTGTGGGATGTCTTTGGAACCTTAACTCAGCAACTGAACAATCAAGAAAAGAGGCTAGAAATCTATGTTACAGCAGATATACTGCTGCTTCTCCCTCCTGCCCCAAAACCAACCTGTGCTTTATCCCCAAATGAGCTCCATATCTGGGTTACTCAATGGAGAAATATTGTTGGATTACAAAGCAGCAGAAAGCCTCACAAAAGCAGCCAGCCAAGTAGAAGGCAGGAAGGAACCATAAAACTCTATAACACCAGATATCACATGAGAAACTAACTTATACTGAGACAGACCAGTAGACCATCTAACCCAGCAATGCACTAACAGTAGTCATTCTGCAGAATAATCTTCCCAAACCAAACGTATCTCACTGAGTGGAAATAGCAGGAATAAAAGAGTTACTCAGGGTTGCCTGCATGGGGCCAAGATAGTAACCCAGGGTCTTCAGAGAGAAAATTCTTCCAGCTCTACATGAAGATGCTGGCAACTGAACCTGGAACTTTCTTCAGGCACAATACATACTCTAGTTGCAGGTTAGAGCTCTTGACCTCATAGCTAGTCATTGTTAGAGACAGATCCAGCAGAGGGCAAGAAATGACTGTAATGTGAGATTCCTCTGTCCCTCTGACGTTATTTATAAGCAAATATTTCAGATTATTCCCAGCTATTGCACTACAATAAACATATGGTTAACATAAAAGAGTTTCCCTCTGCGTAATTTCCATAAAACCAGTATTTGCAGTTAGCCTTCACGTTTGCCCTTTAGACTCGCCATTATCACTCTGACCCCTACAGATCAGAATTAATAGAACCATTACCTCCAGTGCTATAGACACCATTTCCCATGCCAGCAGTGTTTCGATAATAATATAAATGTTAGGCATGATTATATCACTAAACTATGCATTACATGCCCACAGCATCAGTCCTACACAGTTGTAGGCCTTTGACTTATGTTGTTAAAGTTCTGGAACAAACTGTGCTTATTAAAGCCCACCAGGAAACCAAACTCTATGGTCTAATTAGATCCCCTGAGCATGTTGGATGGCTTCACAGCTGGAGAATTAAAAGAAAATCATTCCAGAGTATGGTATGGACTACAAATGTACCTGTAATTACATCTGTTTTTGCTGTAATACATATGGAAGAGCATGTTGATTACCCTGGAAAAAAAGGTACACAACCTGAGGATCTTGGGCCACTGAAAATCTTGCAAGGCCCCCCTTCAGCCCTTCAAAATTTGTCATCAAATAATATTTTTAATGAGGCACAAGAAGAAATTTACTAAAAGCATTAAATGCTGCATTTACTTGATTGGAATTAAATTGAATTTAAATATAAACTTAATTTTGATCCAGGCTGCATCCAATTTTGGAGTGCAGTTCCCTGTCTGACATATCATTCAAAACCAAGTGCATCTAAGCTCCCTGCCATACACAATCCCCGAAGATGCTCTCCTAACTATGCATTCCCTTCTGTGTTGGAAAAGAAACTTAGAAGCTGGAATTTATTCCATTTAGGCTTGTATACTTGCTCTGACTGGCAGATCCTATGAAGCCTCTGGATTGGGGAGGACCTTTTAGGTGCACCAAAATCCTACAGCTACTCCCTTCTCAGCAACAGATTATAGCTCAAACTTATTATCAGAAACTGAGGTTAGCTTTATAGAACAGTGCCTCAGATAAGGATGGAAGGTCAGTACGGTTCTCTTCCACATCAGATAAATGTCACGTGATCATTCTCTACTCTATATTTTATTGCTGATAGTTTTCTACAGCCATGCTGTAGTGTTACTTTTGTTTCTTAGGACAAAAACATCATCTTCTGTGCAAGCATCCCATTGTTGATATCTAGGGTAGCTGATTTCTTTTATCCGCTTCAAACTCTTTGATTTTCCGCTCTCGGTGCAGATTACAACCCCACATCCTAGGCACCCTCTGATGAGAGTTTGGGAGCAAAGACAGCCACAGATTTCTTTTCTGCAAGCAACATTTTGGGTAATTCTGTTTAAAAGCCAGGGATGTCTCTGGGTTTGTGTGTGTATATGCTCAATTTTAAAGTTGGAATAATATTCATTTATCAAAACAAAATCCTTTTAGCCTGGGGCTGGGGGTAGAGTTTCATGAGCTCATGAAGGAAAGATGGGATAGCAATCTACAAAGACAAACAAACAAATTCCAAATACTGAAATCTGACTAGACAAAGCAATCATAATTTCCCTCTGACATTAAAAAAAAAGGCTTCCTTTCGAACAACATTTTTCTCCATTTCCTTATAGATGCCTTTGATTTATATTCCTGTCTTTTTAAGGTTATTATGTGGACAATTTTTTATCCATTTGTCAGCACATATGCATTTTTCACCTGTCCTCCTAGTCAATTTTCACATCAATTTTCTACTCTAGATTCTACTGTTATATCTGTTACTCCATTTTACATATAATCCTAATTATTTTGCCCATATTCCTTTGTGTCACCTCAACGTTTTTAACTAATAATTTTATGCAATATTTATTGGGCTTAAATTCCTGCTTCTTTGTTTGTATCTTTGTTCTGTGATTCCATTTTCTTCTTTTTCCACCTTATCTCCTTTTTCCAAATCTTACTTTTTCTTGAGCATATGCAGTGCTGTGAGACTTTGGCTTCAGAGATTTTTTTGTTCAATTATATCTGTGCCTTTCTTCTCCATATTTAACTCTCTTCCATTGTTTTCTGACAGTTACTAATTGCTGACACCATAATTTGGGAATCTTATCTATAGTTTTCTAGCTGCCTCTACCTTGTTTTGTTCTTTCTTTTTCATCCAGATGTACAGGCTTCTATCTTTACATATCTCTTCCTATTGTATGGTACCATTACCAAGCTAGCTGTAACACTCACAGCAAAAAAACAAAAACTCAACTCCAATTACTGGCCTTGGAAAACTGGCCTCACTCTCTCCCACATTTCACAATGCATCCTGGTGTATTCTTCCTCAGTTTATAAGCATCTCCCTTTCCACCTTTGGTGACCACTTGATATGTCCCTCCCTCACCTCCAGTTTGTATTTCATCCAGCCTGGGGATAAGCCATAAAAAAAGTTTGGGTACTTCCAAGATCACCACTGCTGCTCAGAATGTATCATAATATACTTTATAAGGCTTGTTGATCCAGCACCATAATGAAAATAATATTTTGTGGCTCTTTTGCATAATAATATCAAAACTCAGTCTTCCTTTCCAACCAGCCACATGCCAGCTGATCAGGAGAAATGCTTTTGCAAACCATCAGATATGTTCTTCCTCTTAGTGTTTGTCCCATGATGGATTACAGGGTCCCCTTGTTTTTGCACTGCACTCACCTAGTTCTTACAGTGAAGCTATCAATGCATGATGCGACAAGAAGTTTTGTTCCTCAGCTGACTTGTTGGAAAGCTTAATATTGATTGGGGCTGAGAGGAATAGCCAGCTTCCATGCTTAAAAGATGACTAGAACCTAAGTCTTCCTGCTCTTAATCCAGCACCATAACCACCATACTGGCTCTGTGCCAGTCATATGACAGACATCAGACATATGCACACAGATACATATTGACAAATATCTGGATCTGTTTGGGAAAGAGACAGTAGAAACTCTTTGCTCCTTTTTTAAAAAATGACATAAAGCGAAAGGGCTGATTATTATTTAATAGAGTGCTGGAAGCAGACAGGAAAGGAATGGAATCAATTCACAAATCTGAGCAGAAAAAGTAAGAATTGATTTGCTTGCATTCTCTGTGCTCAGCTCCTGGTTTACTTAGGTTGAGAAATGATTTAGTTGGGTGAATGGTTGCCTGTTAGCTCCAGATTTACAAACACAGATAGCACCGAGTACACCCTCAATTACAGATGGTAATAGTAGAGAAAATGCAGGTTGAATTTAAAGTATTTTGAAGATGAAATGGATGCTGGTGTGGCAGACCCTTACCCACATGTGCCTAACTATATCATGGACATACTCTGGCAACCTCTTTTTTCTGGCATCTCCTTATGAAGTTGCCTTCATCTCATCCACAACTCATACCTAAGGCAACTTAACATTGTCCTGACTTGGTTTAAGCAGGGAACAAGCCATGACAATTTTCCCATTAGTGTAATTTGATGTGTCTTGTGTGGTCCTAGGGGGTGGGTTTAGCCTGGCACCTGATTTCCTGTTTAACCATTTTCTGTTGGTCCAGTCTGATGTGACTTGGTCAAGTGATTCTAGGGAGTGGGATTAGCCTAGCACCTATTAGCCACTTTTGTCAGCCCTTCAAGGCAGACCAGACTTGGAAACCAAAGTTATGAACCAAAGCTACTTGTATTATAGGGTTACAGTGACAGAATCTTGCAAGTCTGAAAGCACCTTCCCCTACTCTGTCTTTATGTACAAGACAACTAAGAAGGGTCAAGTCTAACACATTTTTCTCAAATTACATTTCTCCTCTGGACTCAGATTTCTCTTATCTGACCATTGTCTTCCTCCTGTTCCTCAAGGTTATTTTCAGAGTCCATTACACTTTAGGTTGGAATGAGATGGTCTCTTCTGTCCAGTCTCTGGAACCTGGCTTCTAGGACCATTCTGCTTGGTTCTATGGCAGCAGGAAGATCCAGTTCTCTCTGACTGGGCTCCCTTCCTGTATCTGCATGGTCTCTGAACTGAACCTTGGCACCAAGTCCTGGATCAGCTGAAGAACAGTGACCTGATGGGGATTGTGGGGCATTTCATGGGGAAGTGAAAGAGAGTCATGGCACAATTCTTATGTATATGAATGAATGAATGAATGAATGAATGAATGAATGAATGAATGAATGAATGAATACCAAAATAACCTTGGTTTTCCAGATGCATATGTCATGATTTCACTACCCTGTATCTCCAGAAACTAAATTTTACTTCCTCTTTGTTCCTATTTTGGTGTCCACTGTGTCTGCATGCAAATCATGTATTTACTAGGTGGAAAAGTAAGTTTAAAATGGCTGTATTTTCACCATCATTAGCTTCTCCTAGTACAGTGAGCAGGCATTTTAAAAAAGCCAACTGTTCTCATGAAATCTAGTCTGACATACAGTATACATTTTGCTTTTTTTTTAAGGGGGTTCTGGATTCTTTAAAAAATATGTACAAATACTCCATATAATAGGATAAGTAATGGAGAAAAACATTTCCAGATTTTTAAAACACTTCTTAAAAAATATAAAAAATCTTAACAAATAGAATAATTTCCTAATATGGACAGGCATTATTACAGGGTTTATACTAATTGATGCATTCATGACTGATTCCTTTTCCACTTTTCCAGTCCATGCACTCTTGCAGATATTTACCCATAAGTTGTGCCGTTTCCACATTAAACTGTGAATTCAAAAATTAAAAATTACATATCAACACATGCATTTAAATTCCCTTTCAGAATATGTGTTTCAGGGTTAAAAATGCACTCAGGTTGAACCAGTTTGAGAAAGAAAGTGGATGTTGCTTGATGCCAAAAAGATATGAGAGAAAGCATTTGAGTGATCTTTCTGGGGAAGGCATTTCATAGCCATAGCGCCATTATTAAAGAGGCCTCTTTGGTTCTAGCCCCCTGCCCTACCCCACTTGATGTGACAATAAAGAAAGTATTCCAGCCTAGAGGATGTGTAGCTTAGAAAGTTCTTGTTTGATTTACCTAAACATATATGGATATATCATCATAAATAACACATACCCGTGATCTGTTCATGGTTATTATTCCTGTAAACTCTTTGAAAAGATTTGCTGGTAAGTCAGAGTTGAAATTCAAAATGTTGTTCCTAAATAAGGGACCTAGCATGCCATGATCTGTTGCCATCTGCATTTTGAAAATAATTATCTTTGCCTATCATGCTGGCCTATTGTATGGATTGCTTTGTCTGTGTGTAGCGAATTATCTAAATTGACATATGAATGTAAAGGAGGACTATGTCACTTGGTTACATCAAAGAGAAAGACAATAAAATTTACTTGCTAAAAGACCAACTGCTCTCTGGCTCCTGCTCTTCCTGTACTGTTTACAGTCAAGCTAGTAATAATAAGGATAACGGTAACCCATTTCATATGTTATTTGCATCCTGCCATTATTGGGGTTGTACCAATCACATGGTAGTCCATGTTGAAGGAAATGTAAACTTCACATGACCAGGCTAAAGTGAGCATATCTGAAAATGGGACAAACAAGGATGCATTCCAGGTTTCAATAAAGGAGAAAGGCTAAGAAATTCCAAAAGTATGATATGACACCAAGTTTAAGAATTTGAGCTGGACTTTACTCCTGTGCCAGTTGTAAACGAAGTTCACTGGATTTTTTTTTTTTTCATTTCAACTTCTTACAACAGCCAAAGATACAAGTAATACATTTCCATGTGATTAGTGAGAGTAAGCTCAGTGGAACCCTGATCTACGTTGTTATTAAAAATGAGAGGATTGAGAATCAAGACAACATCCGCTGTCCCTGAACTAGAGCTTCACTTGTTGAATGAATCTTGAATACAAACTCAGTTTTTCTGAATCTGTTGCCCTCCATATGTGTTAAATATACATATAGGTTGTATGTCAAAATTACATCTGCATGGTAAAATGAAACACACTCTATAGGGGAGATTTTCTATCCCCTCCCTCTTTTTCTCTCCAAAGGAAACCAGGCTATTGCATTTGGCACTAGAAGTAAAAGAGAACATGCTAGTATTACTTGCATCCCCTCTATTTATGTCAGCCTTGTGAGGTAGTCCAGACAAGAAGCACACCCAGAAGTACTTGCTCTAACTTTATTGCAAGGTTTCATTAACAGAATCCTGCAAGTCCAAAAGTTCATCCCTCCCCATATCGCCTTTACAGTCCAAGAAACTAGGAAGGATCCCTTCTGCGATGTTTGCCATGCCCCCATTACTTCCGGGGGCTCAGTTGCCTCTTGTCTGACCATTGCCTAGTCTGCAGCTCTTCTACCTGTCTCCCAAGGTCATTCCCACATGCCATTACAATCTAAGTCAACCTAAGAACAAAGACATTACAAGAGTTTCTCTATCTCCCAACATTATATGCAGATCTGTCTCATATGTAGCCAAAGATATTGAAGGGGTGAAATTTAGCTGCCACTTTGGGAACTTTGAGACAAAAGCTGCACTTTGTTCCCTGTCAGGAAAGAAACATGTTCAAACACACATTTGTCTCTTTTCCCCTGGCAAACATCTTTTTTGAAATTCCAAAGCTTTTCAGCTTTGCCTTAGCAGCCTTGCATTGTTTTGCAAGGAACATTTACATTTTGATTAAGGGTCAAGATGCAGCCAAGCTTCCTCGACAATGTTGTCAGATATATAGAACATGACTCAGCTTTGTGCAGAAGGAAAGGCTAAAGACAGGCTAAAGGAAGATGGCTAATTTGTATTTGTCACTGCAGATAATGTGAAGCTAAATTTTTGCGCTTTTTTTTTTTAAGACAGTTGTTTTTGTTTGTAAAAAAAAAGGAATTAAGCTCATTTGTTGGGTTTCTTATCAAGTAGCTTGACTTTAGTGTAATGCTTCATTTCTTAAAAAAATGTTTCCTGATTGGGATTTTGAAATACTCCTGTCAAGTTACCACTATCACATCTATTATTATTATTATTATTATTATTATTATTATTATTTTAGAACTTTGCAGTTCTGAAAACTAAATTAAAACTGACAAGCAGGGCAATTCTATTTCTCCAGCTCTGATTTCAGAAGTTTCAACATTGCCATTGTCCAACTTGCAGGGCAAATTTGTTTACCCTTTTGCTGATTTCCACCCCATGGGAGGAAAATCATATGAATTAGTGTTTTTCAAACTTGGTGACTTTAAGATGTGTGGACTTCAACTCCCAGAATTCCCCAAACAATAGCCACAAGGGGGCTACCATAAATTTTCCTTTTACATTGCTTATGGCATGGTATGGAGCAAGATAGATGTCACAGTCCACTGTCTTAATATTTACTGGAAAATAGATGTGAGGACAACCTTATTGACATTCTCATGCATATTTTTAAAAGCTGAATTTTTAAAACATAGAATTTGACCCTTAACCACATGGAATAATACTGAACATTTTTCCCATTATATTTAGAAAGAACCCATTCATAAGCAAGAGTAACACATATAATCAGTCCAGGATTATAAATCTGGGATGGGATTGTCTTTCTACCATGGAACAATAATCTTAATTACCATGCCCCATACAAAGTAAATCCATAGTTTTTCATATATAGATACCTTCCAGATTTATGGTATTTAATTCAAAACAGATCAATATATTTAAACAATGTTACACTTCCCAAAACCATATTAACAAACATATGGATATTAAACCATTATTGGCTAAAACTGGGGCAAATATTAGATGGACAAATGTCCCTACATCACTTTACTCTTCTGGAACAATAAAATGGACAACCAACCATTTTTTAATCTCTTCCTTTGAAGTATCCAATAAATATGAGTGGGGTGGAAGGATGTTATTCTAATATAACAAAAAGCTTACTTAATATTCTTTAAGATCTTTATTGCTTTATTAAAATGGGATATTCCAACTCTTTATTCCAAATTTCTTCCAAATAATGTCCACTTTAACAGCATTCTTTAATTGTCCACAGAATTTCAGAAAATGTTGAATGATCCCAAACACATTTCAATAGTGATATTAACTCAAGTGTTTCAATTGCTTCTAATGTGTCTGGAACAATCTGAGAAATCAAAAGGTATTTTTGTTGGATATACTAACATTTTGAAGTTCTGGAGAATCCCATTCCTCTTGCGATAACTCAAATGTTTTTTTAAAAAAACTTGATTGGTGAGAAGGGGACCTAGAGTATCAATATCCCTATTATCCCATATATTAAAGAAAAAAAGTTTTACCTGCAATTTTCAAACAGGGATTATCCCAAAATACCATTATCATGGACATAAAGTTTCAGTTTCAATTGATTACAATCAAACATCATTCAATTTATCATGTGCTTAAAGGCCAATATGAGCCAACTTAGTGTAGTATTTAAAGCACTGGGCTATAGACCAGAAGACTGGGAGTTCTAGTCCTGCCTTAGGCATGAAGCCAGCTGGGTGACCTTGGGCCAGTCACTCTCTCTCAGCCCTAGGAAGAAGAAGGCAATGGCAAACCACCTCCCAAAAACCTTGCCAAGTAAACTGCAGAGCCTAGTCCAGGCAGTTGCCAGGAGTCAAGACTGACTTGCAGGCTACACGCACACATACACATGCATACATAACATACACGCATACATACATACATAAAGGCCAATGCTGTATTTCCATCTCAACATTTTCCAAATATGCCTTGAGGTCTTTAATGTTGGAAATGCAATAGAATTACAGAATAGGAACCAAGCTCCTGTCATAATATCAGAAGGGGTCAGATCATAACAACTCATTTGAACCAGGGTTACCTCAACATTCCCAGTACTGAGTCTGTACATGACTTAAGAGCAGAATCAGCCACGGCAGCAGCAGCCACAGGATCTGCTTTCATCTGTCTGATGAAAGCAGTGTTGCAGTGTCATGCCATAGGTTCCAGGCTTCGGTAAGACATCACACCCCATGTAGAAAAGAGGCGGGGCTTGTGTCACAATGCGATGACACTGCTTTTCCAATGTTGCTCCCTTCGTGGATGACACTAATCTGCCATCCTGCTTATTGACTCGTCTTTAATATCAGTTAGATTTGGCAAATAGGAAATGCATTCCCATAAGACTGTATGGCTATCTGTTTCTCTAGTAAATTTCCATAAAAGTCTAAGAACTGAATACATTTAAAATAAGTTTTAGCTGATGTTGTAAATATGCTGGTGCTAAACAATCTTAATGTTTTATCATTATGGCTTGGAAATGAGTTGATACTGATATAATTTTACTGTACTGTACTGTTTTGCAAGATGATTTGTGTTATGTGAATGGTAAATAGTATTATGCTCCATTGTATTTTATTGCTGTTATTTTTATTATTACCATAGTTTTAAAGGACCTGGGAGATCATTTAATCCAATTCCCTTCTCAATGCAAGATTATACATCGAGTTCATTTATTACCTTAATTAACTATGCTGTGATCCTGTTGCCATTGGGATTTACTCTCAAGGAGGGTTCTTAAAATGTTCAGGCTCAGACAGAAAACCTTTTCATATTTCCTCTTCCTTGTTCTTATTTTGGTGAATGTATCAGTTGACAAGACCTCACCCTTGAAAAAGAGATACGGCTAGTAAGTTTTCCATTGAATTTTCTTATTAAAACTCATTCAATACTTTACTGAAGACAAAGGGCAGGTCAAAAGAGACTGGATAAAATTTGGAACTTTCCTGAAGTTTTGTTAGCAATTTGCAGTTCACAGGGAATCACAGATCTTACACCTATGTCAGCCAGCTTGAGTTCACCTTAGCGTAAAGGCATAACCTCACTTTCTGAGCTGGAAAACAAGCTTTCACACATTCCATTCACTGGAAACCTCTTCCAGCTATTAGAATTGCCAAAGAAAACTTCACAAGAGAGGCAAAGCAAAGTGTGTGTGGTGGGGTGGAGTTGTGTTCCTTCATGAAGTAGCTTTACCAAGATGTTTCATTTGAGTCCTTGTTAATGTGAAGCACCTCTTCAGGAGAGCCATGCAGCCCTAATGTAGCATTTCAAAAACAGATTAATTTTGCCATATAAAAACCAGGAGAAAGAAGTGGGTGAATCTAGTCCAAAACTACACATAATGTAAGGTAATGTACAGATTATTATCCATGTACTTAATAATTCTCCCCTTCTGTTATGTCCAAAATTACAGTTAGAGGAGGGCTATGGAGCTAGATACCCAAGACTTTTGAAGTCCAGATATGACTCTCAAAGCCAGGTTGGGTACCTTACATGCCATGTCTAACTCTAAACCAGATACTCTACAAATATTTCAGATAACACAAGTTTTGTCCATAAGATTACAACATTTAAAGCCATAACACAGAAGCAAAAGGAATCAGGAAAGAAGTTACTGTATTCTTATCAGCATTAATAATTGTATTTCCCACTGATTTCAATGAAAGTGCAAATGATGTATTTTAGGCTTTATTTTTGCTGAATCAGGAATATTTTGTATCAAGATCAATGACTGCTAACATGATTGGGGTTATCTGGTAGTAAGGGCTTCAGAACAATGGTGCAGCCACTTGTTATGGTTCTAGAAGGTCTCCATGTGGTTCCCGATTCTACTACAGGTTACTTCTGTTGGTTTACTTCCCACATTACAACATAGAATATAAGGAAGGATACAATCTCATTTACCTATATGAGCACAGGGAACACCCAGACTATCATTGAAAAGAACAAGTAAATAAGTTGCAGCCTAAGAATTTATGAGCAGGTAAGCACTAGAGGACATTAACAAGATGGTCACATATTTACAGGACCCTTGCTTCTTAATAATCCTTCTTTGGGAAGTAATCAACTTGGTAATTATAGGAGGAAATGTTGTAGAAATTATCTATGAGACATTGCTAAGATTTATAGAATTCCTTGCTATCCTCTTTAGCTTTTTAACTCATCATAATTCCCATTTGTGCCTCTTATTACCACAATTAGAAGAAGAAAATATGAAAATTTACATTGCTTAAAAAAAAAAAAAGCATAGATTAGCTCTGTGATTAAGCAGGCATCTGATAACATTACTTATTCATAACAGTTCTGTCAAAATATTTTGCCTAAGAATTCACAGTGACGGCAGACTGAATGCTATCTTTAAATTGCTGCATTGTACTTTTAATGATACTATAAGAAAGAAAGAAAGAAAGAAAGAAAGAAAGAAAGAAAGAAAGAAAGAAAGAAAGAAAGAAAGAGAGAGAGAGAGAGAGAGAGAGAGAGAGAAAGAAAGAAAGAAAGAAAGAAAAAAAGAAAGAAAGAAAGAAAGAAAGAAAGAAAGAAAGAAAGAAAGGGGGGAGGGAGGGAGGGAGGGAGGGAGGGAGGGAGGAAGGAAGGAAGGAAGGAAGGAAGGAAGGAAGGAAGGAAGGAAGGAAGGAAGGAAGGAAGGAAGGAAGGAAGGAAGGACTGAGCGAGCTGAAAAGGAGTTAAGGAGTGTTGTTGAAAGAAACAGAAGTGAGGCTACAGCTTCAAAGCCTTCCCCATCCCAATATCTGAAAGCATAAAAAGGAAAAGATTTGTATCTTCTTCATACAGATAAGTTTTGCATTGGATGAACAGAATCTTTGCCAGGTATAGATGCTATTAAACTTTCATTAACTTTCAAATCTGCTTTGCAACTTCTCAAAAGTGTTCTTCCCCTGTGAAAGAGGCTTCTGATTTTCTATCATATTCTAAGGATGCTTCAGATTTCTAAAGCATTTCTGTAGAAGGTATTCAGAGTGTCACTTAGGTGTTTCTCTTACACATCTTTCTATCACCCCAAAATCTTAATGGCTGCCCATACATCCCACTCTGGTGAAGCTGAATGGAAGATGTTCTGTCATGATACCTGGCCACCCATATAGCTTTGGAATTTATTAGTAACTTCATCGGTCATTTCTTCACCGGTGACTTATTGGGCATACCAGATACCCAGTTTAACATGCTGTTCACCAGTCCATCAAGCATCCAATATATCAGCTCTGTATAAATAGCCAAGCCATTCTCAGGGAGGAAGAAACAACAAAGGGAAGAAAGGGCTCACCCTGATCACTACAAGGCCCTCGTTCCACATGTGCCTTGGAAACAATGAAATGGGATTGAAGTTCCTTCAGTGATATCAGTGAAGTCAGATACTATCTAACTGTGGCCATAATAGTTTTTGAATTTGCTCGTTAGATTCCATAATCAAATAGAAGTCCAAATGTATGCCCAGTGATAAAGCTGTAAGTCCAGAAAGTTATAACCCAGGTATTGTATTCATTCAAGGTTGTTTATTTGTTCACTTGATTGAGATTTAAAGCACCTAGAGTTGCTTTACAAGATTTTTCTTGTAAATTTTCTTTACACTTTACAACCTGCTTAAAATAATTTAAAGGTATTAGCATGGTAATATATTTTGACATTACTATCAATCTTGTAATATTTATTGGAATTTAAGCTAACTTTGATATAAAACAAATTGATATATTTATGTTTCCCAAGGAAGAAAGCTTGCTTTGGATACTTATTCCCAAATATTTAAAAGAATTCAAACAATAAGTAAATTTCCATTTTTCCAAATTTCAATGAGAACAGTGCAATCGATAAGAATTGTAAAAGTTTTATTCCACTTAATTGAATAGCAAATTGAATAATCACCACAGTGTTGCATAATATTGATAGATTTTGGTAAAGAGAAAAATGTAAATATGGTCTACCAAGACACCCAGATATCTTGCACAAGTACTACTGCTAAGCCATGTGCCACCTATCTTGTACCTGTATGTCTAATGTTTCCTGCCTGAGTGCAGAACCTCACATTCTTACAACTGAACAACAATTTGTAGGATAGGGCCTAATGTTCAAGTCTAACAAGATCCTTTTGAATCTTGAGCCTGTCTGTTGGAGTGCTAATAATCACCACCCCCCAGCTTTGTGTCATCCACAGATGTTATGATCTATGAAGATGTTGAAGAGTAGTGGGCCCAGGACAGAATCCTGTAGAGAATAAACCTTGATGGAGATATGCAAAATCCTTGACTAGGAATGATGAAAATATTTTAAACAGCATTTGTAAGTTAGTGAGGCAGACACCTTCTTAATTCATGGAAATATAAGAAGGAGGGGGAGGTACAGCACAATCAGATTTGCAAGATTGTCTGTATTATAGCCAGTATCAATAAAAGTAGTTTTAGCAGTCCTGTGAAATTAATCTCTTGGTCTAATCTATCTAGTGGGGCTGACAAACCCTGAGGTACCCCACTGTATAATTCCCTCCATGTTGACATAGACCCATTAAAGATCTTGTGTTGGCTATCATTGTTAAGTCAACTATTAAATCCTCTGGTAGTAGGACCATCCATTGCACATTATTCCAGTTTATCAAAAAGGCTGCTATGGTCTACTTTATCAAATGCCCTTCTGAGCTCTACTATATCCATAGTATTCTCTTGGTCCAATAATGTAGTCACATTGTCAAATAAACTGTCAACCTTACTAGGTAGAACAGATAGGAAACACGACCAGATGAACTAATTCTGCTTTATTGTAAAGCTTCATTAACATAATCTTGCAAGTCTGAAAGTACAATTATTTCCTTATCTCCTTTACAGTCTAAGAAATTAGGGAGGGTCTCTTCTGAGCCTCTTGCCCCACCCGCTATCCAGCTGCAGGCTATTGCTGTCTCTTACCTGACCATTCCCTAGGCAGGTTCTCTTGGCCCTGTCTCCCAAAGTCTTTCCCACATACCATTACATAAAGCAGTAAGATCTGTCTAGCATGAATATCAAAGGCCTTTTCTACATTCAATGAGTCTATTCCTACTTATTTCAATTTTTTTGATACTATGAATCCAGAATATAAATTAGCAATTTAATATTATTAGATATTTGGTTGACCTTTGATAAAGAAATAGATTGTGCAGGATGGATAATTAATATGATCTGTAATCTCCATGACAGAATTGCTGTCAATATTTTTTGCACTGACATTTAACAAGGAAATTGGACAATAGTTTCACACAGTCAGCAGTTGTTTACTATAATAGTAGAGATAATGGGATATTGTTGCAATTGGGAACTTCTCATTGACAAGGTATTGATTTATTCCCAATATCATTGCTTTATACAGTTCAATAGATATTCAATTCCCATTTAGCTGTCATTACAGTTTTATACAATTCTATTGCAGGTCACCTTGCATAACTGCCCAGAAGTTCCTTATTTTCCCCCCCAAATTTTCTTATTAAACTTCTTGTTTTTTGCCCCCCTTTTCCCATGAAACATAACCAGTTATATGACCATCTATATATACATTAACAGCATCACAAACAAATTATATATTCATAGAATGTCCACAAGAAAATGTTCTTCAAATACTTTTTGCGTGTGTTTTATTAAAAAAGGTATAATATTTTAAAATATCATCTAGAAAAATAGGATTCTTTCTTGTATGTAACCTGGATCACTGGAGATGATCAAATATAGGAATCATCTCTGTACTGCATGTATTAATCAGTTCACCTAAGGATCAAGATAGATAGATAGATAGATAGATAGATAGATAGATAGATAGATAGATAGATAGATAGATTTATTTATTTATTTATTTATTTATTTATTTATTTATTTATTTATTTATTTATACCTTCAAATCAATCTTGACTCCTGGCATCTGTCCAGACAAGTCCCTGTTTTTTGGCAACATTTTGGAAGTGGTTTGCTCTTGCCTCCTTCCTAGGGTTGAGAGAGAGTAACTGGCCCAAGGTCACCCAGGTGGCTTTGTGCCTAAGGTGGGACTAGAACTCATGATCTGCCAGTTTCTAGCCTGGTACCTTTAAGCACTACACCAAACTGGCTGTGAAGGATCAAGATACCAAAAAATAATCTAATCAAGGACTGTGCCGGGAAGATGAAAAAAGAAAAAAAAAGTATATTATTGTTGAGAAGGATTTAAAAGTAACTATATATCCATCAAATTGAACTCTGACATACAAGCTTGCAGTACTTTCCATATATGAGAATTAGATTTAGGTAGAGTAGTATTGCAATCTAATAAAGAATCTAAAACGTGATGAAAATCTCCAGCCATAATTATTTGATCCACAGCCAAAGTAAAAAGACATTTAAAGCATCTGTGAAATATATTTGGAAAATCCTCAGGACCATAATAATAAGTCCAGTATGTTTACTAAAACCTTTAATCACACACACACACACATATACATGCACACTCACACTCACACGCACACTCCCATACACAAACACCTTTCTAGTTCACTTATTTCTTGTTCCATCACAAATTCTGAGGGCTTAATCAAAATCACTACAGCTCTAGTAGATTTTGAATTTCTACTAAGGTATATTAGACGAACCCATCCTCTGGATAAAAGTTCCATCTTTTATGGAAGAACATGAGTTTCTTGTAAAAAAGCAACTTCAGGTTCCAAGTTGCCCAATGTAATAAGAGTTTACTTCCTCTTGAAGGGACATTTAAGACCTTTTAGATTCCACAAAACTAATACCGTCTTGGATTAAAACACTTTCTCGCAGTCTGTGCCTACATACATATGCAGATGCACCTGCACACACATGCAAACTGTTCTGGAAGTCAAGAAAGAGACAAGCCATTGTTTAACTTGGAAATATCTGCCTGCCATTAATAAGCAACTTGTTCCTAATCAAGTATATAAACCATAGATAAAGAGCATCAAGGTGTTACAGGAAAATGACACACTTGGAGAAGAAGAGGTGCTCCGTGATGCAAAACACTGGCATTTTATTCTGAGCTGAGTGCTATTGCTTTCACAGGCTCATCTTTAACTGGGAGGGATGGAATCAGGAGGATGTATATATTATTTTGTAAAAGGTAAGAGCACTGTTGGGGAATAGTGATCTATGCAACATTTCAGTCACAAGAAAAATGAGCTGGTGCATCTGATTTTTTTTTTTTAAGAAAAATGCTGGCAGATTGGTAGCCTGCAATGCTGTAATATGTTCTACATCTGATGGTGAAGCACATGAATAAGTTAAAAGCCATTTTGCATCTGTTTTTAGACAGTCTGTTCACGCTAGAATGAAACTCGCATTATCTGTGCCAGAGCTATTAAAACTAATGATGATTCATGTATATATTTAACTCACACCTGCCATTTATGGTTGCCTTTGGTGAGAAAACACATCACTCAGTCCACCTTATCTGCAATGCCAAAATTCATTCTATTTTTACAGGATCTTAAAGAAGGTTAGGATAAGATTCCTCCCTGCAATGATCCTTTTACTACAGACAAATAACATAAATCATAATGCTAATGGTTTCTGGAAGGAGGACTTTATATTATATGTTCATCCCTTTGGTGTTCTAACATTTGGGACTGGGCACCTCAATGAAACCAGTTTTGCCTTCACCATATCAGTGTACAGGTAATCTTCAATTAACAACTGTCCTGTTTAGCAACTGTTCAAACTTACGATGGCACTAGAAGAGTAGCTTTATGATCAGTCCTTGCTTATGAACATTGCAGCATCCCTGAAATCATGTGGTCACCATTTGGGAGCTTCACAGCCAGCTTCCAACAAGCAAAGTCAATGGAGAAGCCAGCAGTAAGTCACAAGTTGTGGTCATGTGCTGTCGCGCTTAATGTCCACAGGTGATTTACTTAACAATCACAGCGGAACTGACATTATAAGTCCAGCGCAGTCATGTGATGTTTCACTTAATGACCATATCACATAGCAACAGAGTTGCCGGTCCCAATTGCAGTTGTGAAGTGAAGACTACCTGTATTGGTACAATAAATTCTCATAAAAGCATGTGTTTCTCATCCCTCCATTGCCTCCACTCAAATGGCCAGCAGTTATGTTCAAGTTGTATAACTGCTGGCCATTTCACACCACCTCCATTATGACAAGGGGTGAAGAACAATAGCATCTTGTGGGATAATGGGACAAGGAAGGAAAAGATGCTGGTGAGTGGCAGCTCTTTGTTAATGATGGAGAAGGGAAGGCCTCTATCAAAGGAGGAGGAATAAGCAGCAGCTACACAATTTGAGGAACTGAGATGAAGTGAGCAAGTTTGTATTCTTCCTCCCTACACTTCAGAAATGTAAACTCAGTCTTATTCTAGGATCTCAATGCATAAGATTCAAGGCAAATTAATTTGGGACTGGCATTGAGCTGGATATTGGGAAAATGAATGAATTGAAGAGGGATTCCTTTATTTAATAATGATTGATCACATGGGTACTAATGATGGATGAGGGTAATTAACTGAAGGGGAATGGTTCTGTAATAGGATCAGGATCAGTGGGTGGGAAATTCACTCAGCATAAATGAATGGAAAGGCTGCAATGGTTTAAGGCTAGAGGGAATGAGTAGAGCAAGGGAAGAAAGGGAGGGTTTCAGATATGGGTTGAAAGACATCTTATCTTTGGGAAACATGGACGAGAGAGACCAGGAATACAAATTTCTCAGATACCAGGTGATCCAGTTTTGGTAAATCTATCAGTCAAGTTTCACTGTCCTGTAGTCCCTAGATCTAGCAGAAATTATAGAAGAGTTATGGATAATACTGCTAGTTTCAATTGTACCTGTAGGGATGGGTTACAGGGTACTATGAACAGGAAGGTGTCTAGAAACACCTCCTTTGGTACTTTTCAGCCTTGGTAGCCTATCTGACTTTGTAAATTCTTATAATTTAATAGATGCTCCCCGAGTCTAATAACTTCTAGTTAATATTGGTTCCTTGGAAGCTATTTATCTTTTATATAGGAATTTTATTGTATTTTAATGTATTTTAATTAATATTTATTCTTTTTACTGTAAACTGCCCAGAGTTACTCTGCAGTGAGATGGGCGGTGACAGATTTGAAATATAAATATAAATAAATAAACTAATAAGTAAAAAAAAAATCTGGCATGGTGCTAAGCAAAGCACTAGCCTTTGTATCATCAGCAATATAAGGGACATAGACATTCTTGAAAGATTTTTTAAACAGTGGGTGACTGCAACCCAGTGCTTTGTTTGGAATGCAGCCATCTTAAGGGCAGGGCAGAGATAACAGTAAGATGGGATGGTAGATAATAAGTTGGGAGGCCAGAAATGATGCAGGAGAGGCAACCTTACCAACAATCTTATCAAGTTCCCATGTGAGAAAAGGATGCATTGGGACTGGTTACACTCACCAACACTGTTATTTGGGGGAATATGCACAGACTGTATAGAGATGGCCCACCCAGCTCATGGAGTGCAGACACCTCTCACCAACCACTTTTAATTGACCTGATATAAGGAGAAGAGGGCTGGGGCTCGCAGGTAATCTTTTTCAGTCACCTCCCCTTCTGTAGAACACCCTCCCCCTTGAGATGACATTAGCACCTTCTTGTTGGCCTTCCAGAAACTATTAAAGACAGTTATTCTAGAGGGAATGAATGACTACCCATTATCCTTACCACTTTTATATTTGCTTGTGTTTTTATTGATCTGTATATATTTATTCTGGCTTTCTGCTTTTGTTTTAATGTTTTAAACTGCCAGGAGACTTTAATAAAAGCTGGCAGTATGTAAGCACAATAAATAAATAATACTGCCTCACATCAGCTATTTTGTGAGCGTGCTCTCAAAATTCCAAATGTCTTCAAAGATCCAAAGATTGCCTATTCCTAGTATTTTTTTTTTTTTTATCTGCACTCAGTCGTTACTGACTCTGCAGTGACTGCTTTTGGACGAGTCCTTTGCAGTTTCCAAGGCAAGGTGTTTTGGAAGTGGTTTGCCAGTGACTCCTTCCTAGAGCAGAGCCCAGCTGGCGAGCACAGGAGGCGGGGTTTCCGTACATTTGCCTATTCTCACCATTCTGAAAATTTCCAGCAGATGTTCATGAGGAGAAATAAGTTCCAGTTATTGTTTATTTTATTTATATCCTACCTTGCCTCCAAGAGCTCAAGGCAGCATAAATATCACTCTTTCCTCTCATTTTTTCCAGAACAACAATGCTGCACGGTAGGTTAAGCTGAAAGAGACTGACCAGCTCAAAGTCAGCCAGTGAGCTTCTATTGCTGAACGTGAATTTGAACCTGGACTCCCCTGTCAAAGTCCAACTCACCACACTTCTGTAAGAACTACTGAGAACAATATTGGATGGACTGTTAACTCTATTTCCTTTTTTTTTTTTTTTAGAGGAAATTGAATTGAGGAGAGAGTTATTGGGAGGGGGGTGAATCCCTAATTTTGGTTTTGTTGCCCAGAGACAGTGCCCTATAAAATTCATTAAGACCTCCTGCAGATTGAATTTTTCTCTATATGCTTATTACCCTACCCATTAGATGCACAGTTTAACAGTAAACTCTGTAGTACAGAGACAAAAATCAAGAAAATAATTTGTGTGTATAGATGCTGACTCCTGATTTTTTTTTTTTAAAGTCCCTGCATTTCCAAGCAAGTTTCAGCCAGAGCTACCACATCTGGGCTGTAAAATGTCAGATGATCACTAGATGGCAGCAAGGATACAGAAAACCATATTTGCTTCCATCTAGTCCTCATCTGAGATTTTGCAGCCCAGGTCAGGTAGACCTAATTCAAAGTCTACTTTTGGTGATACTTATAAAAATCCCTTGATCCACCTTGACTGGAGAAAAAAATGATTATATGGTAATATCTGTAGCAAAAGCCTTAAGTAATGAAAAAAATATTGACAGAAAATCTTATTTTCCCTTAAGTGGGGTCATTCTTTCTTTCCCATTTTTTTTTTTTTAAGGTTGCATGATTTTAATTTCTTGGATGAGTATTGTATGGATTTTATAGACAAAACTTTGGAATTGTCATGGGCCGTTTTAAACAAGTAGCTTATAAGTAAATGCCTTGTCAGTTTTGGTTAGAATTCTTAGCTGATTAAAGAGAGGGCTGTAATTGTTTGCCACTTTTAGTTTGAAGAAACAATTATTCATAAGCTGCTAATGAAAATATACCATTAGAACAAAAATCATATAATTGAATTAAATTAAATTACATTACATTATCCTGGCAAAATCTGGCTTGCTTAACAATTTTTACAGAGGGCATGAGTGTACGTGCAATCATTTTAAAATATTTTGATAAACTCAGAGTGATTTTTATTAAAGAAAGTCACAGAAGTGTTTCACTTCCTATAGATCATGTTCATTGGCTTTTACCCCAGACTAATCAATCATTATCAGGACTTACTCCTTATGACCTGAATGAGAAAAACATATTACCAGACATTTGAAAGACCATATGTTGCCACTAAGATTCAAGCCACATCCATCAAAGCATCACTGTGCTGGGCAAAAGGGGAAACTAAACTCCTTACATTCTTGAAGAAGTATCATGGGAAAAAGCCAGCTTCCTAAAAATAGACAAGTCTCAGCCAAAATAAGAAACCAAGGCCAGGTTTAAGCTGGTTTAGTAGTCATTCTAGTTCCACAGGTAATCCTAAGAATGGTAGTTTTATAAATGGACTCAAAGTTTCTTATTTAAAAATTCTTAATCCTTCCCCAAAATCATGAAAAATAGATTGTTTTAAATTGACAAAAGTGTTGATCTGCCCCAAGAAATTGGTTTGTTTTCTATATGTTCTTTATTCCACCCCACCCCCAGGAGAAATAACTTGTGGTGGGATAGGTCTTGTCACAGGCATATAAGGAGAGAGATGTTCAGACAAGTCAAGATGGTGGGTATGATTACATGATTAAAGCCCCACTCCTTTTAAACATACATTGCACATCACACATATGAAAAAAGCTTGGGGTTTTCATCACATGTTCACATCCACCACCTTAACTTTTTTTGGCCCACCCCCACTCCCCATCTCAGGCACCCTCATTGGAATTCAGCATAATTAATTAATCTGAAAGGTAAAATCTCTTTTGAATCAAGCTTAATCCTTTGGTGACTTCATGGCTATGTCGTTTACTTGACAGCACTATTGTTTGCCACTTCATTCTGAGTTTTTTAAATATTTTTTTCAACCTCCCAGTCTAGTCCACAGTCATGAGATTTGTTGGTGGTCTACATCCAGTCCAATCCTGATTAAGTTTTTTGAGTTCAGGCAAGGTCAGCTGGGTGTTGCCATTGGCTCAAGCAATTAAATATCAAGAAGAAGTAATGATGGACTTGAGATATCAAGAGAAGACTTGCAGATATCTGTCAGGAAACCTGGTCTATTTAGGAGTCATCCATATGACTCCATGTCTCAAAGACGGCCCTCTCTGTGAGCTTGCAGTGATTCTTTACCTCTCCATTGCAGATTCAAAATGCCAAATCCAGTAGCAATATATTGTAGTCCACTTCAAGCTGCCCCTGAAAGCATAAGGAACATTTCTTAATGTGGAGGCACAGGAATGCCTTGTATTTTGAAATCTCCTGTATATCATCTTATATGCTCCAGTGGTAATTGTTTATGCCAGTATGCTAGTCTTATAACACAGATACATATTTGTATGATGTATTAGGGAAGTTCAGCACTTCTTCCAGCTTCCAAGATGGGAACCCAAGCCCCCTCCCCAAATGTGTTGAATTCAGCTATGAATATCCTTCCAAACTGACTATGCTGGGAGCTTGGCAACATCTGGCCAATCAGAGGTTCATCAATCCTGAAGTTTTCTGGTGCTGCTTTGCAAGTACCTCTTCAATGCCTCTCTTGTGGGAAGGCAGACCCTTGCATTTCAGGTCCGCAGAAAGAAATGCCACATGTTCTTGCTGCTTCAGCATCCCCCCCCCCAATACACCATTTAAATATTAAACATCTAGACTGAAATATTAAACATTTTGACTTTTCCTCTGTTAGTGTTATGCTGGACAAAGTGAAAATGGAGCCAGGGTACCCTGACAGATATCTTAATATAACTGTCTGGTCAACTCAAATAATTCTGTAGAAGAAATAGGGATCAGCTCCCCACATAGAAAATAGGGTAAGGAGCATGAGAACGCTTTTCAAATCCAATCCAATTAAACTTTATTACAACCAAAGACCAACACAGAACAATGCAAAATAAAAAGAAAAGAAATAATATGAGGAGGATGGGTAAGTATATAAAACCTATCAAAATATAGTCAGGATCATAATAGATACCGAAGCTGGTATATAGGAGACTCAAGACTATACAAATATATAATACCCAAACAAAACCAAAGTAGAAACACAATAAATAATATGGATAAATCTAGAACCACTATAATTTTTTTTTTTTTTTTTTTTTATCTGCGCTCAGTCGTTACCGACTCTGCAGTGACTGCTTGGACGAGTCCTTGCAGTTTTCAAGGCAATTGTTTCGGAAGTGGTTTTGCCAGAGCCTCCTTCCTAGAGCAGAGCCCAGCTGGTGAGCACAGGAGCCGGGGTTTCCATTGCTTCGCGCCCTTTTCGGGCGCGCACGGTTTTTTTAATTTATTTATTATTGTATTTATATAGCCACCCATCTCACATAAAGTGACATAAAATATACTAAACAGTACATTTGAAACATACAGACAAAATCTGAGGAGAAAAAGAGTTATTGCTAACATTTTGTAGGAACTAGCATCTTTCTGATTTTACATGCCACCACAGAGAATTTCACCACATTATTCATTATAGCGGAACTCTTGACAGACAATAGAAAAGATGTACTGTATAAAAATGTCTGAAGTGATCTTGAACATCTACTAGCAATTATGTAATATAGGCATTTTGTACATGGCTGTAATATTGACAGACTAATAGCATGTGCTCAATTGTTGCTACCTCCCCATACTCACAGGGGTATAATAATTTCAGATAGCAGTCTTTTTTTTATATTTTCCTTCTAGTACCATCAAGTTCCTTTGCACCATACCTTGCCAAGATAAAAGTTCTTCTCTGCCCACATAAATCATTTGTATGAGGTTAGAGTTGGGTTTGAAGAGTATTTTATGTTTTGATCCATCAGCAATTTAGGGACTTTGCCTAGGTCAATGTCCATAATACACTGTTTGATACGCAGTGTTGCCTCATCATAGCCTTTATTAAGTACCTCTTGTGTGGGAAGACCATATGTCTGTAGTTTGCTTTCAAGAGAGTGCATCCAATAAGATTTATCTGACAGGATCGAGGGGACAAGGCCCTCAGGTAGGAAGACGTGTTTCAGCCAATAAGCATAAGGGCACATTAGAAAGACAACAAGGCACCTAAAATATTGCCCTAAGGAGGTAACAAAGACATACCAAAAGGAGAGTTTAGCCTGTTTTAAATAAATGATAAATTGGGTTGTTTACTCTGGCTCTTACTGGGTATACTCTTATTTTTCTTCCTTTGTACAGATGTTGAGTACTTTCCTCAAGAAAAGAATATTAATCCATCCCTAAATAAATTCTATAAACATTGCAACTCACACTGCTGTATTTATAAATATGTTTTCATGTAATTTGAGTAATAGAAGTTGAAGTAAATGTACATACTGTATGTATTTTCCATGGTATACTTAACAATGTAGCCAGCTCAGTGGCCATCACAGCTGTACTTGTAAAGCACATGAGGTGCCAACACTGTTGGCTTTATCTCAGGAACTGAGGCAGGATGTTAGTAGAGCTCAATAGGTATTGTGATGCAATGAAAGGTAGTTTATGAGGAACCTCAGTTGCTCATAATATTGCTCATTTATATTGTGTAATGTTATGCTTTCTATATAGTTGCTAGTATCATTAGATTGAAATGGGTGGCCATATACATTCTTTGCATAAATTAACCAAAAAACAAAAAATCAAGAACAGACCTTGGTAGACATGGACGGGACAGAAGGCTACCAGTTTGTAAAAGATCCTAGTAAAAGACAATGTCAGAACCATTCTGAACTATTTTCAAGGACTTTATGTGGCTGTGCCCTTGTAGTCACCAGGAATCAGTCAATCACAACTCAGAAAATATCTGAATATACTTTGTCAAGCCACAAACCAGGGAAAATTAGTATGTATGAGCCTTGGTATTTCACAGTTTTTTAAATATAAAGGACAGATGGCTGCAAACTGTTGGCCAGGGTTGCCTTTCTTTTTAGGACTCCAGGATGTACCTGTGGTAGGGTGATAACATGTTAACATCACCAGAATGGAGGTGAAATCAGTTTTTGTCATGATATAATAAAGGACATTGCTGAGGGAGGCATTTAAAGGAAAATGCACACCTTCTTCTGGACCGGCTACCCTGCATTCTGGATATGATCAGCTATTCCTCTATGGGTTGAATTGTGGATGGCAGAAAACCTTCAGGCAATGGTATCTGTCCTGTAGTAGCAATTGTGTTTGGGGAGTGATTGTTTACTAAGAAGAGTAGAATGCAGAAGTATGTGCCATTAGTAAGGCTGATCTAGACTTTGCTAGGCCTGTGTGACATTGCAGATAAAAAGTGCACGTATTAAAGGATGGGAATTAGAAACTCCCAAGAATCCAGTGAAAGTCTCTGGTACATTTGCTAGCCTCAGTGTATGCCATAAATTACTCTTTGCTAAAAACAAATCAAATATCAGATTATGTCAAGCTTTGCTGAGACAAAGAACTAATAACTGATGCTTGTTCCAGCTGAGGGGAGAATACTGTATGCCATCAGCCTTCAGTACAGCCCAAACTGGCTTTAGACCTGGAACAGAAAGATGTCATTAAACCTGCTTAATTGTACCATTGCAGTACTTTAGCCAATGAAGGTAATATGGTAATGCCCTACATTTAATTGCATCAGTTTCTTCTTTTCCAATTTTTTCCCCCACTTTGTGTTCTTATGATGGTTAAGGACAAATTGGCAAAACTACTACTTACAGATAGACAAGTCTGTTTCAGTCTTTATCGTGCCTTTATTTTTTCAGGCAAAATATATTTGGCCCTGTTTCTACACCATTTTTTAAAAATTATATCTAAGGCCTGTGTAGACATTTGTATATATTGTATGCACAGTTTTGTACACAATTTCCTTTAATACCCTTACTTTAAAGCACTTTCTCTAATACAACACTTCTTAAATGCCATTTTCTTTAAATAACACATCTTTTTTTAAACCATCAAACTGCTGTACAGATTTGGAGAAGTTCCAAAATTGGAAGAGACTATACTTACATTCCAGCTGGTTTAGCAAATAAAATTAAATCAGTTCATACTAAAAGGAACAATTTGTGCATTCATCCTTAATCTTATTTTGATTTGACAAAGCTCTCTGCTCTGTGCTTTAATCTGACCTCTCAAAAAGTTTATCTCCAAAAGCAGGCATGGTAATAAGAAGGGATCAGAAATCTCACTTTTCAAAATCAGTTTGGTGGTGGTGGTGGAGGTGCTGGTGCTGGTGATGATGAGATGATGATGATGATGATGATGATGATGATGATGATGATGATGATGATGATGATGATGATGATCTTCTTTTAGTAAGGTATGGACTTGGGGAAACTCTAGTATACTGATCAAGTATGGTCCACAGAGACTCCCCATCTGACCCAACACTATCTTAGGAAGCCCATCCCTCTCCAATGACGTATTTCTTTTTCAAAGCTCCAGCTCATCTCTTTTTCCTGATTATGGTTCCCTGAGAATGCCTCCCCATAGTGCTATTAAATGTCACAACACTGATATAAAGCAATGGAAATCACTTGCAGGGTCATCAAGCAAGAATTAGAGCAGCATTTTTTGTTTGTTTGTTTTTCAGTATTAAGTATGTTTGCTCCATACTCCAGCCCTGCATTTTCATAAGTATCAAAGCTGGCTCAGCAAATATTACAATAACATTTCCAGTATTATTAAACTTTATAAAAGCAGCCATCTGCATTTTGGCTTCAGTCTGCAATTACTCTCTGCAATTCTGATAATTAAGCTTGATGTCTGTCTTCCTGATTCTTCTGCTGAAGAAATAATTACCACTTAGTTCTTCGTAGCAATGCTTTATGAAGCTAATTTCTGAGTTATCTGGCAAGGAGTGTTCATCTGGATCTCCCTTTCTGTTTTGACTTTATGGGTTGAAGTGTCATAAAAATAGCAAACTCGGTTTTTCAAAGCAATCCCCTCCCTTCCTTGAAATCAACAAATCTCTGTTTGGGATGTAGAGAGTCCCATTTGATAAGAAGCCCTGAGTAAGAAGGTCATTCCACTGCCTTTAGCAAACTCTTCTTGCTTTGGATGCTTCAGAGATTCACTAAAAAAGTTCCAAAGTATGATTGCCTGAAGTGCAAATGCAAGCACAAGAAGTTGTATGTCTCTCAGTGGCTCATTGAACAAAGAATGAAAGCTGGACAGTGGGAGAAACCTTTGATTCCATTCTTTGGGAACTATGCTTTAATTTCTCTTCTGCCTTCAGAGCTTTTTGAAGATACTGTGGGACTTTTTAATAAGGCTATGCCTACTACAATCATTGAGACTCTCCATAAGACCACCTTCCACACCTTTTTTTCCCCATACCTTTCTCCTTGGACCATATTAAACAAATAACAGACTTGTAAAGTTTTTAGTGGAATAACTGCTCATCTTTTCTCTGATAATTTTCAGCATTTCCCAAATGTCTAAGAATTAACTCTTAACTAATATTAGCAGCATTAAAACTGAAGGAGCATTGTATTCCTACGTAGGGTAAAAATGTGGAAGAGTAGCCAAGTTCCTGATTCCTGCAAGCATATCTTCTTCCCCACTCACTGCAAGACAAAATGGGAACAGCTGGCAATTTGGATGTATTCCTACACTGAGGAACCTATGTAACTAGGGTTTATTTCTAAATTCATTCTGTAGCATTATAGCCATTTTGTTGTTCCTTTGTTAACACATGCATTTTTATCCATTTATTTGTTGCCTAGATACTTGCCCACTTGCAGATAAGTCGACCCTCAAAATTTTTGTATGTTTTGATATTCACAGCTAGTTTATCCATGGGTAATCCATGGATTATCCATTTTTTGTGTTTTTTGGGGTTAAAAATTTGAGGGTCAGCTTATCTGGATGGGCTTATATGAGAGCATACGTGGGATATAATAAGCCCATCCACAGATAAACCGTACCCAATTTATTGGGTGTATTTTAGCACCTAAAATTCTCAGCTTATTCACAAGTATATATGGAAGATTTATATTCCACTTCTCATTGAGGAACCCCAAAGCAACAAGAAACCTAGTAGGAAGGTTGGACTGAGAGGGATTGACCCAGTGAGTTGAGAGTGGACAACCCTGATCTACCCATTCCTACTCCAATCCCTTAACCAGTACACTGCACTGGTGCTCACAGCATGGGACAGTGAAATTACATTTCTAAAATCTGAATTGGAGAGACTGAATGGTCTCAGGGCATCTGATGTCAGACAATGGTAGATCTACCTACTGAGGCCAGTGAATGAAACCGAGATGTAGCAGGTTTAGGGTGAATAATTCACATGGGCCTTTCATGACTGAATTGGATGGATCCTGCTTGTCTATCTAGGGATGTCGTTTGGAAATCACAGCCTTAATTAGTCCATTATATTAATAGTTTAGTTCAATTTATTATTAACTGATTAGTCCTACAACCTTATCAATAAAATTAAATTAAATTAAAATAAAATTATGTAATGTACAATACATACTGTTGTCTAATTTCAGAAAGGAAAATAGATAGAAGGAAATACAATAATAAAATATATAAGAAATACAAAGAACAGCATACTGGGATCCAAACCATAGATTGCCTTTTTTCCTCCTGGGTTCTAAAGTGAATATTGTATGCAAAACTGCTAAGTTCATAACTAAGGCAGCGGTCATAAGAACCCAATACATTGAACGAACTGGAGTATCTTGTAAGGGAGATTCATTTATTTGATTACTGACTCTTTGTATTATCACATAATTTTAATTTAATTTTATTTAATTTTATTGATAAAGTCGTAGGACTAATCAATTAATAATAAACATTATATTAATAGATCTAATGTCTTTTCCTATTTGGCTACCTCTATTCACTATTCTGATTTTAAAAACCACCTTAAACCACTTAAAATTAAAATAATATATGGAAGGTATTCATTGATCTGCAATGGGTGCCATATTGTTGAGACCCAGTCTTGAGAAGCTTTCTTCTGCTTCCCTCTCCACTACTTGTCTTGTGTAGTACTGTTCTTTCTTCAGAATTGGACAGATAGAGATGAGGAATTTATCACTACCAATACTACCTTCAACCAACTTAAGGCATTCAAGAGTTCTACCTCAGACTATCAGTACCTTTTGTTCTTTTTTGTTTTCTTTCAGCAATCCTTTTGGACCATTGCTGAAATGTGCTTCATATTTAAGAGAAAATTCTGATATCCCCACTGCAGGTACACTCCAGCAAAGACTTAAGATATGCATAGGTAGGTCCTTAAATGAATGTTTGTTACTATCCCTTCCCTTCCCTTCCCTTCCCTTCCCTTCCCTTCCCTTCCCTCGCATCCAGTATTTTGTTCCTCCCCCCCCTTTTTTTTACAGGGGTCAATCTTGGCATCTCCAGTTAAAAGGTAGCAAGATGACAAGGTGCAGATTAAACATCCAGACATACTATGCTTTTCAGTGCCCTAGCCAAAATAACATGGCAGGTAATGACATGGCAGTACCAAGTGCTTTGCTGATGAATGTGGCAAGCAATAGTCAACTAAGCTACAGATTTAGATCCCCTAAGTCAAACTGGACCTTCAGCACAAATATGACTTGTACCTCCAAAGTGTTCAGATTTCTAACTTTGCACACAGCTTCCAGCCTTTTCTCCCTTATGTCTTTACTCTATAGCCTGTTTATCATTTACCTAGTTCATGTCCTACTCAGCCACAGGATGTATTTATTTGGGTGACTTTCTCCAAACTTCAAATATCTTTCTGGGATATTTTGGTAAATATTATTCGACATTTACGGATGATGCAAGGACTGTAAAGTAATCAATATTTCCAATTAACTAGTAATAACAAATGTATTATTAATAACTAAAATCATTTTTGGCAGTGTTATAGACATATACAAACTAGAGCTTTGGGCACAGAATGTAATTGATTAAATTCTATTTGAGTTTCTCCCCCTTCCCCCCAAATGTCAGTGGCAGAGACCTATTTATCTGCAAGATGGAGATCAAAATGCCTTCCTTCCTAGCCTTGCCATATGTTCTCTGTACTAGAAATGACAGCTCCTCCACCATAATGCAATTAAATGCCTTGAAATCAATGCAGTAGAGTAATTAAAGCAACTTCACATGAAGAGCTTATCAAGAATCCCAGCCAACACGAGGCCTGGTCTGACATGGAAAAATAGCTGCATCCACCCTGCCGATCCCAGTGTGCTGTTTCCCAGTGATACCAGCTTCTTCTGAAATAAAGTGCATTTGAACTTGCTTTCAGCTCAAGACCTCAGTTTTACAATGCTATGAGAATAAGTATCACTGAATTCACTTGGTCTTGATTTTAGCCAACGTGCACAGGTTGTTGTGCTTGATGGTATCTTCCTATTATAAGACAGGTATGAGCTGCAGAAGAACAGCCTCCATTTTTTGCCTGCTTCATAATGCTATATAAAGTGGTAAGGTGATAGTACTTGCCCATTCCATTAATAATAATGTCCTTGTTTGAGACTAGGATATTGACAAGGAGCAAACAACAAAAATTAGATTCTGAGATGAATTGAAATATTTATTTGGACTTATATATGTGATGAACTCCAAGCTGATCATTTGGCTGCAGTAGAACCAAATGTTTTCACTGCCCAACCTACCAATGGCAGCAATTTAATTCCCCATCTCCCCGCCTGCAAAAAGAAAAAAGAAAAAAAAATGTCATCAAAAAGGCAAAAGACAGACCCTTGCATTTGTTAATTTAGAAGGATACATGGATATTAAGAAATAATTGCTATAATTCCATTTGAAATTCTTTATGGGAAAACTGTTACCAGAAAACAAGTCCAAAATCCCTGTTTTCCAATCTTAGATTTCTTTATATATAAGCTGGACTTGGACTGGAAAGTAGCAAAAGCCTTTCAAACAGACATTAAGGGCTGTTCGTTTATAAATTAGGATACTGTACATTTCCTCTCCTAATCCAAACAAAACATAGAAGATACTCAATTTGTTTTCACTTTCTACAAGAAGTGGAAGCAGAATTTTTATCTTTAAATGGAGTTGGCCATCAATAGGTAATTAAAAGAACAAAGAAAACATGATAGAAATTCTCTGCTTATATTAGCTGTACTGTTAATTAAGAAATTATGAACTAGGAGCCCATCTGTAATTATTTATAAAATAGATTACATCAAGGTCTTGCTTTTTCTAGCTGGATGAATTTATCATGAGCTATAATTATTAGGCCCAGCATTGGATCTCAAACTGAAAAATTAATTTTAACCTACTTTTATTATGCACCATAATATAAATTAATTACTTGTGTGGCTGGTACATTGTGAAATGAAGAGGCATACTTTTCATTAACTGGCTCTAATTTATTATAGTTTTTTGATACTGGGTTGCAGTAAGTGGACATACATTCTAATTAAAAAGGTGACAATGGGTTCATTTTAATTTAGACACTTACATGAGTTTCTTTATAAGAACTTAGCAGGGAAAATCAAAGAAAAGTTGAAGTCTCTCAGATCTTTTGCACTGTCTTCAGTAGAAGAGCAAAAAAGCAAAAGAAAACAAAAGAAAAACCCAAATGATTGCAGCACCCTCTCATGTTTTTGAAATATTTTAAGTATTCGTACGTGATTTTAAAAAGTATCTATCTATCTATCTATCTATCTATCTATCTATCTATCTATCTATCTATCTATCTCTATCTATCAGCTAGCAGTGGCAACGAAACCAGCAGAACCAGTTTGTTATACATTTATCAGCACACCATTGTGTGTATCTGTGTATGTGTATATATACACACAGACACACACAGACACACCTGGTGAAAAAAAGCCTACATTATTTTGGGTTTTTAAGAGTGCTTTCTTCCTCCTTACAAATGAGTAGATATTAAGACTATGCAGCATGAAGTACATTGCACTGTGAATGTAACACCAGTCTGCCAGTCTTTAAAGAAGTCACTACTTCTTTTTCTGGAATCATGTGGTAGCTGTAGAATGAGGACAGCTGTATGATCTTAGAAAAGACACAGCTGCCTTGAAGAATTGTGAATGGGTGCTAGGCTCTGCTTTTCTACCTGGTCCAAAACACATTTTTGAGAATCAGGAGCAAAACACTGTTCACCCTAGAGGATATATCATAAACTCCAAAAGCCATAAACTGTATAATCTATTTAAACAAACTAATGCACAGTGTAGATTTATGAATCATATCTAGTCAAATATCCTCAAAACTCTTTAATAAAAAAAAGAAAAGAAAAGATAAAGATGCCTTCAAACTGAGTAAGGTGATTATATCACAGTTTTCTTGGTAGCATTAGAGAAGGAGGTTGCCTAATCCTGGGCATTCTTGACCTGCATAGCTTTTCAAGATCAACCAAAACTAGTTAGGTGCTCATCTCTGTCATAGACTAAGGATGCCCTTGAGTCAAGCTTGACTTCCGATGACCTCATGGACATATCTGTGTGGCTTTTCTGGTAGTAATATGGAAGTAGTTTGCCATTTCCTTGTTCCAGGGTGTTATTCCCACTTTTCTTTCTAGCCTGGAGCCCCAGTATTCCCATATATTCATCCATGGAAGTAAACCAGGCCCAACCCTGTTTATTTTCTGAGATTAGCTAGATACAATACTTCTGAGCATTTCTATCTAGTATCTTTAATGAAACTGCAACAAATCAGGTCAACCCTGTGGGGAGGACTCAGAAAACTGCAACTGCTGTGGTGAAATATTATTACAAAGACTAAAGGGGCTGCCATTTTTTCCTACTCTGCTTCCCTTGAAACTCTAAAACATTTGTAAATAACAAGAATTTAACCTATAAGGAGAGGGGGGAAAAAGCTGTTTTCTGAGATGAAAGCATGACTCCTTTTTTAAGGTTCATATGTGAGTGAGATCAATCAATAATTATGTTATAATGTAGTGTAAAGTAGAAAATTAGTTCTAATCATTAACTTTTCTGACCAATTTTTTTTAAAAAACTGCAAAGTTCCAAACAGCTGGGTACATATTACCAAGTTGTGGTATCATTAGGAGCACCATTCCTTAGAAGAGGACCACAGCTAAATAGTAGAGGGTTTTTTTTTTTTTTTTTCAATGCAGAAGTTCCCTCATGTGATTCCTGGCGACTCCAAAAGTGTGGGAGCATTCAACTTAGAATTCCCAGGAAAACAGTGCCAACAATTACTGGACTACATGGATCAAAGGATCAAACACAGTGCAATGCAACTTCTTTATATTTCTACTTCCAAATACCCCAAAGACCTCCCTCACTCCACCCAAGTGGGGAGGGAAACCACATCCCAAGTAGCCATCTCACCATGTTGGCATTCCCATTTCTGCTTTGGGATGGCATGGAAAGTGAATATTCAAGCAACTGCATATGGGGAGGGGATGGGGGCAGGGGTCTTGAAATCTGAGACCTGGCTGTATTTTTGTGATGAGAGAATTGGGGGAGCTGGTATTTTAGGCAGAAGATGTAAAAAATAGATTAAAAATTAAGAGTGCTTATATACTCAGTTGACAAACCATATGTGGGGTTTCCAGGTTTGTATTAAGGAACTCCTTTATCTCAGGAGTTCCTTAATACAAACCTGGATACTGTTTTTTCAATATTTCACTACTTGAGCAGAGTCAGCCAGTCAAAGGTACATTAATGCTACAAATGTGGACAATTCCATTAATAAGAAACTACTTCCAGTATGAAGCATATTTAATGAAAAGGATCATTTTAAAAAACAAATTAAGTTCATCCTTTTCCTTGCAAATTTGATAGCACTTCATCATTTCAAGTGAGGAATGTTCCATCATTAGCTATATGGTTCAATCAAGTCAAAAGTAGATGGTTTTGTGGTTACTGGCTTAAGTAAGAAATGAAAAAAGTAACTTAATCAGCTTTTGTAAAAAAGGATCTGAATGTCAATATGAGATTTCTAAGGAAAGTATTGCCAGTATCTTCTGGTGAAATAACACCCTAACTTTATTAGTTGAAGATCCTTGCCCAGTCATCTTTAATGGCTACTAGTTAAATAGCAGTTCCACCCACTTGGATAAAGAAGAAAGAAAGCAAAGGGAAAAATGGATTGCTTTTGCCAGTTTCCCAAAAGAAGAATCTTGAGTCTCTCGTAGTAAAATACTTTCCTCTGGAACATTCCAGTGGATTGAAGATGAGCATTGGCTGAATGACTATTTAAATATTATAACATGCAAAAAAGGGAAAATAAATCAAACCAATTCAATATGCGTAGCAGGGGTATCTACAGGAAGAGGGGAAAAAAAGTCAAAATGGCAATCACAACAGCATAATTGAAATTGTATATGTGTGCTGACATCAATTCACATAAAAGGTGTGGTCCTTCCATCACACAGATGGAACTGCCATCTTGACACCCCCCCCCCTTCCCATGGATACCCCTGGTATTTACTAAAACATAATAGAATGGAGAGTGCTAGAATTGCATTAGAAGTCTTTTATAGAAGAGTACACAGAAAATACACTGCTTAAGTTGGAACACCATAAGACACTCTTCTGTCTTGCACACGCATAGTATCCAGATCCAAGCAAATTATTTCTCTGGCTTTAAAAGAAGTCTGTTTGCCTACCCTATTTCTGGCAATAACCACACAACAACAAATCAAATAATAAAGATTCTTGCCTTTCCTCATACACAAATCTGCTACCTGAGGCAGCTATTAGTCTAACTGTAAGGCCAGCACAACAACAACAACACAATAATCAATGAAGGAGACATATTGGTTTCGCTTTGGCTTTGTGCCTTAGGGAATTTTGAAGGCTAAAATTTGTTCAAGCATTTGAAGGTCATTATTATGTCTCCCTTGAATGAGTCCTCTTTGAAAGATGAGGAAGAAGAGCAAGAGCTGAGTAAGACTGATTCAGTGGTACCGAGCACCAAGATCTTGGATAAGCTATCATCCATCGCTCAGATTTCTAATCAGGGACTATGACCCCCACATAGAAACATGCCCGCTAAATCTGAACCTGTTGATGCTACCATTTGAAAGCCAAAGCACCAGAATGCTTGGAAGAGTGCCTTGAAAGTAGCAGTCTATGTAGGAATAGGTTATTACTGCCAAGTAACCCAGTATATGGAATTTGCTGTTAGCCATGCCAGCTATATTTGGTTAGGTGTGCAGGAGTTTCCAATATTTGAGTTTCTGTAGAGGTCACATACATGCTGGATCAACTTTTTAATAGTCTGACCTAGACTCCAAACCCTTTTTGACCTCCTGGAAACCGAAGCATATTCCTAAACTTGACAACACCCAACCTGGACAGCTACAGGAGAGAGGGGTGGAGAGTAATAAAATGTGCATCACTACATTGTGACACAAACTATCTGACCTATGTACTTGTGTGCAACACAGGATGCAAGTTCAAAAGGGAGGGGATTCATCATTTTTGTGTCATTGTAGTTTGTACTAGATACCTAAGCTTGATTGCCACTAGTGAGTTCCAGTCTTGGCTTCTGGACTGAACCTTGATCATGCTTTTGCTATTGTCTTTACAATGAGCATGTGCTGGATATCGATCATAGGAATTTAACTATGCCTCTTGCCTTGCTGCTTACAACTGCAAAAACACCAGTCATTTTACAGCTGCAGAATCCTAACGCTGAAGCAGACTTCAGAGTGATCCACTCTGTAAATGAAGCACGTATTTGCTAACCAGAACATCTTATTTACTGGCCTTTGACTAAGTTAGCTGTTTGCAGGTAGTTACTAGCCTGAGGAAAAATAGACCAGATTTTTTAATGCCTTTCAGTCTTTTGACAGAGCCCCAAAGAACGTGCTACTGTTTATGGAAAGCCGGTGCTGCTTTCTAAACCAATATTTTCTGTCTACAACACTGCCCATTCCTGCAGTGCAGTCTGTAAATAAAATAGTCAAAGACAGAAAAATCATCTTGCTTTTTTTTTTTTCCCTGGCAGATCTATTCTATTTGATGAAATACAATTCACTTTAGAAATTATTTCGGAGAAGAGCGTTTCAGAAAAATTCTTATGGAAGTTATGCATTTTTTTTGCACATATTTAATTCAGAAGTAGACAGGGAGTGGGTGTCAGTGTCCTTCAGTTTACAATCATCTCCCTCACAATTCACAGCCTCTGGGATTTCTCACACTCCAGTTAAATCCAGGGGAGGACTTCATGAGGAACTTCTCCCCATGGGGCTTTTTCAGTACCAGTCTCACAGTCGTGTCCTGCCCTTGAGAAATTGCTAGAAAAAAATTACCTTACCCTGGAGAAATTTGGAAACATTATCCACCCAATTTTTACTATTCCTCAAATTTGGAGGAAATTTTCAAAAGCTGTAAAGTAAACCCGTATTACAAAAACAGTACAAGCATGCTTTCCTCACAGGGAAACTAATTCCATCAAAGGCTGCCTTGGAATTTTGAACAAGTTGAAAGTATTGAAATCTTTATGAAAATTCATGCACACACACACACACACAAATCCTTGCTGTTCCCTAAAGCTAGCAAAAGGATAAGATTCTTTGGGAAATCAATGTTTGATGGATTCAGATTTTAAAGAAAGTATAGATTGGTGGGTTAGGTTTTGAAGGGAATTAAGGAATACTGTAGATTTTTGTGTTGTTATATTTAAATCATTGTATTTAATGATAATTTAGCATCCCTTGCCATAACTTCTCTAGTCATTTCTGTCCCTCTCTCCACAACTTGTTTAGCCATTTAAACTTATTGCTGTTTATTAATGTCTAAACCAAACTAAAGGGACACTGATCCTCTTAGAAGAGAAAACCAATTATACCCAAAGATTTTGCACTCTGCAATTGATGCTTCAAGTAATTGAAGCGGGCTCTGTCCAAGGCTGATGCATTTGGACAGGAATAAGATATATTGGTTTGTTTAATCATCTGTCACACCTGAACCATAGCCAGAACGGGATCACAAGGCATGATACTTCATTTCCTAGCTCCTTTTTAAAAGGACCAAATGAAAGCCATCTATGGGGATAAATCAATTGAAATTGAATTCAGGTAAAAAAAAAAAAAAAAACCAGAGGTGCTGATGGTTGGAGGAGGGAAATTATCTTTGTGATCTCAGGAGATGAAACTGCCTGCTCTGGAGAGAAACAGGGTTGCTTTTTGTGTATTTAGATGCTGGTGCTCAACCTACAAACATCGGAAATACCAGTGCAACAACACCAATATTTGCAAATTCCCATGAATTCTAAATCCCTTTTCTTTTGGAAAAGGCAAATATTACAGTATGCTTTACATGCATGTTAATGCAGCTATTTTTTAAAATGGAAAATGATGTAGGCATAGAGCAAAGCAGACTAGGCATGGGAAAAATGACAGACTGGTAAAAGGTTTATTTTTCTTTTCCCCCTTCTTACTGGCCCTCTCTTCCCATCAGAGGCAGCAGTGAAGAGACACACCGAATGATGTGTGGACATGGGATAAATCAAATATAATGTTAGGAGAAAGAATGCTGACTGAAGGTAACTATTTCTGATGGCAGCAACAAGTTCCGTGTAAAAACCCATTCCATTTTCACTTGGTTGCTATGAGTATCAACTTTAGGAAGAAAGTTGGGGATCAAAAATTTGTAAGTTGATGCATTTACAAAGGTGATGTAGATCCCATTAATCTCAGTAAGATGTGTGAGTAATTATGTTTGGAAGATGAACCAGTGCAGAGTAGCATAAACTGTCCACATACTTTGCCAAAACAGAAGAAATATATCTTCTGAAAGATGTCCCTTCAAACATAAACAAAAGTAGACAGTAGACAATGTATATTTTACATAGCTTTCACTCAGTTACTTTTAGATTTTTTTTTCCTGGTAACACCCATTTTAACTTCTGCTGCTTTTATGTATTGTTGCTTTCAATTGATTTACTTTTTTATAATAATTTTATAAAAATTACAATTAAATATTTTATAAATATTACAATTAAAAAGATAAAAGCTAATACAAATTAAAAAAAGAGTAAAAAGAAAAGACAGAAAGTGCAGAAAAGAAAAAAAATTAGAAAGAAATAAAAAAGAAAGGAAAAATAAGAATATAGTAAAGAAAAAGAATATATAAAGAAATGACTTCCCCTTTCATCACAAGTATAAACAATTTTAGTAACTTATCACCTTCTCTTAAAATACAACAAATGATCTCTTCTTCCCATATCCCATCTCTTATCTATAAACAAATCCTTAAAAACCTTGTTTCAGTCCTGATCAGCAAAAGTCCATTAAAGGATACCAGAGATAACAGCATCTCTATTTTAACCTTGATCAAATAAACCAACTTTATATTCCTTCCCTTTACTTTTAACAATCTTGGTCTTTAATCCATTCAAATAATGTCCTAGAACTTGATTTTTTTTTCTTTTTTTCTTTGTCCCTTCTCACAAAAGCCTTCAAAACATTAAGTACTCTTTTGTAAATCCAATATAGGAAAGTTATCCAAGTCCCTCTTTAGGTTTGTTATTTGTATATCCCTTTTAATTATTAAGACATCAGCTAGTTTCATTTGCATATCCAGTACATCACCTTTTTCCATAGCCTTCTTGTAGCCTGTCATTTTTAAATCCATGTTCAAATCAATTTCAGTCTTGTCCAGTAGAACTTGTTCCTTTTCTATAACATCATTTACACATAGTCTATCTATGATGGCAGACATTCTTAAAATTAACTTCTGAGTCCATCGTCCACAAATATCCTTCAATACATCCAATGTATTTTGCTGCATTCTGTGTTTGTGAGTTGAATGTAAATGTTCTTCTCCTTTAATTATAGTCTTTAGTTGCTTCTGGTTCCCTCTGGTGTCCAACCTTCAAAGTCCCATCCTATCTTTAAAAGCAACAACAAAAAAATTCAAAACAACATCAGTTTCCCATGGGAAGGCTTCTTATAATTAATTTCAAAATCTTATTTCAAATCCATTAGTCCATTTATAACTTTCCAAAATCAAGACTCTAATCACCTTTTTGCTGTTTATTCCCCCCAATTTTTTTTTCTAAGTCCTTAAACTTGTACTTAAAACTTCTTTCACTAAGGGTTGAAGGAAACTCACCCAGTGAATTGTTTTTGCCATGCTTGAATTCAAGAGTGGTTGAGTAACAGCACTCAGGTAGCTAAGCAGCAAAAATAGGGGAGCAGGCACTTAGACCATGCAGAGGAGGGAAAAGAGAGAAGATGCACAACAGCCTTGCAATTCTCACCTTGTAAAACCCCTTGGGATTTGACAACCAAAATGTTTGGGGTTTTAGTTTGGCCAGACCACAACCCTGCTGGAATGGTCCAGATGAACTTCTGAACAACAGTGTGTTTATAAACACTTGAGCATTGCCACAATATTAATACCTCTGTTCAGCCCACTGTATTTCCTTTCCTTCTATTATACCTGAGCCAAAGAAAACAAATGTAAACATACACTCTTCTCATAGATCAATAAAAGGGATCAGCCAAATTAAAACTGTATTTATTACTTTGGTTTTTGTTTAAGCAATTTCCATCTGCTGCTAAAGCAGTCAATTTCAAATCCAGTTATCACTGTTAATGGGGTGTTTTGTTTTTTCGAGACTGAGGGATCAGCCATTACACCACACAAAATGACTCACTTCTCCCTTTGTTCAGCTCAGATGTCTGGATTATACAAAAGCTGACAAGAAAGAGGCAAAAAATGCAGGGAGGTGAGACCAAAAGGAATTCAAACTCCTTCATAGTCCTGAAGGTCAAAAGGGCACTGGAAAGTGAGAAAGAAAATTAGTAGTAGTAACAGATGTATCAGAAGTCAGTAAGGCTAAAGGAAATTGTTCTTAGACCTGGAGATCAGATCCCAGTGAGGTCATTTTGCCACTTGTAGTTTCTGCTGTGACTTCAGCACATAAATTTGAATTAACAAACTTCTTTAGCTATGGCTCCTGTTCACCCAAAATGCAGATCAGCAAAATCTTGACTGCTTTTACAGCAGTTTTTTTTTTAATGGATTGGATGACAACTCCTATAATTCTTAGCTAGCAGATTGAGATTATGTAAATTATAGTAAACATTGTAGGAAAGACTGCTTTGCAAGATTACCTATACATACCCTTAACCACTAAATAATGGGGAGTTCAGATATGCAATGCATACAATTTTACATGAGTTGTAAAACAGAGGGGTGTTTTCATTTTTTTAAAAAAGAAAATCCTCTGAATGACTGTTCATGCTATACTAATAACTTTTGCTGAATATTCTCATGTTGTAAATTTTCACATGCTGCTTTATTTTTCTAACTGATGCCCTTTAAACAATTCAAGGGGAAGAGATAATCTTTTGGGAATACTTTAATACTACTGTAGCTTTCTGATGATTGGCAAGCTCTAAAAAATGCTAATATCATTACACATTAGCAAATACATTACATTACAATACTGTAAATGATTAGATGATTAGTTCAATATGTGAGTTAACATCCCCCAAAGGGCTACTGAGGTCATAATTTGAAGCTGTAGCATTTTGTATTCTTTCCAATCCAATAGAATGTTGGACAGCAATTAGTAAAGTTCTGTCTGTCCAACTGTCTAGCTGATAGCAAGCTAACCTTCTAAAAACTAAATGCAACAGGACCAAATTTGGTGCTGTGGGAGAAACCAGCAAATAAATGATACAGTTTGAAAATGGGTCAAAGCCATCCAGGGGCTATAGAGAAAAACATACCAGAAAAATTTGGGAGAGGCAATCGAGTAGTAAATCAGAATGTTGCTGACTGCTCTCTTCTAAACCTCACTCCTTTCTGGTCACATGACCTACAATGGAGAGGTTGGAGTTCACCCTGTGCTTCCCAGTACACATATACATACAAAAGCACACAGTTATTTTTATGTGTACATAAACATAAGGGCAGAACATAAATGTGTGTGTGTGTGTGTGCATGCGCAAACACCCAGACACAATAGATATACATATATCCTGGCTAGGCTTTGAGGAAAGAATACGTACACATCACTTGCTTACATGGAAGAAAAGACAGACACCTTCCAAGGCTACTTCTGGTAGAGGAGTTGGAAAGAATTTATATACATACATGCCAGTGAAAAAATGACTGCTCATAGTGTCTTCAAGAAATGGGAAATACAGAAGGTGGTCTACAGGATCCACCTGCTTTGTTGTACAAGCAATGGTTAGGTTGCTTTTGTTTTTGGTATTATGGCCAGATCAAAACACACAGGCTCTATATCGCATACAGCTAGATCCAACAACCTATTTTTTTTTAATTACTTTCAATTTTACCAAGCACTAGGGTCTTCTCCAATGATTCTTGTCTTTGCAGTACATATCCAAAATATCTAAGCTTTAGCTTCATTATTACTGCTTCTAGAGAGTATTCTGATTTTCTTTTATCTAGTACTGAATGAGTCATTCTTCTTGCCATCTAAGATATTCTCAGCTGTTTTCTCCAGCACCACAGTCAAAGGCATCCATTTTTCTTTGTTCCGCTGATCCAGCTTTCAGAGCCTTAGGTTACAACTGAGACACCCATGGCCTTGAAAATGCAAACCTTTGTGGTTAATGTGGTGTCTCTGCTCTTTTAACATTGTGTCTACCTCCCTCATAGTCTTTTTCCCAAATAGCAGAACTCTATTACATGGCTACAGTCATGCCTCTGTAAATTTTTGAGCCTAAGAAGTCTGTTAACATTTCAGTTTCTTCTCCACCTAGCTACATTGGGTTGGCATTGTCTTTTGACATAAGCTTAGAGTATTTGCTTGCTTGTTTGTTTACATTGAGCAGCATATTGGCTTCTGTACTGTCTTCTTTCATCTTCAAAGAAAAAAAAAAAGGATTCTTTAGATCTTCCTTGCTTCCAGCCATCAGTAGTGTCATCCACCTATATGAAGTTATTAATATTCCAGTCAGTCTCCTACAATTGGCATAATGTCTTTTGGGGCATTGTGTCAAGAAGGTGTTGCAGCTTCCACTTTCGCCAGCATTTGTGCTTGGAGCAGGGACTTTGATCACCATAATACTGACTGCCTTGCCTTGAATACAAATTGGAACCATTTTATGATTGTTTCAGTTGTAGCCAAGCACTGACTTTGATACCCTTTTGTTATTAATCATGACTATTTCATTTCTTCTATGGTTTTCCTGCCTGTGAAAGAAAATTTGATGTTCTCCTGATGTGATGTAACCCATTCAGTCCATTTTATATATCGTGAGTTTGTGTTCCATATATAGGTGATGTAAGGTCTGTGTGCTTTTATTTTTCTGTTCTTTTCCTTTTTTTTGAATATAACAAGAAATCCGTATATTACAGAAAGCTCTGTTGTAAAATATATAAACACCACTCTGTTGTAAAAAATGCATAACACCATTCTGGATGGATTTTTTAATTATGGAATTATTTATATTCATTCATTGAATTATTCCCCCAAAATATGACAGCATGGGCTAATGGATTTAGACTAATCTTTCCATCCCTAAGAATAATATATGAATAGTGCCACTATTGTCTACTTCTAAGATTTGAAACAACTTTTAAAGTGTGCATTGGAGAATGGCATAGGAATAATATCTCAAGCTGCCTGCTTTTCTTCATAAATTTAAACTATGTTTCTATGGAATTATCTCTCCTTTATTTTCTTCTTTAGCATGACAACAGTGGGGTGGCCTTCTTTTTCTACTGCACTACAGGCATAATACAAATCAAAAAAAGGAATGACAAGATGCATACAGGGTAAAATAATGCCTAATTTTAAGTCCAAGGGGAACATTCCCATAAGAGGGTCCTTTATACCTTTAATTTTCACATACTGATCTAATTATCCACCCACTAGATTCCAAGGCTCAGCTAAAGAAACCAATTACTGCTTATCATTCTGGAAGCCAGAAAGTGACTTAAACAATATTTAAATGTAAAAAAAAAAAAAAAAGCACCATTGCTGGATTTCAGGATAGCACTAATAATAAAGAAGAAAGGTAGTAATGTAATTATGGTTAAGTAATTGTTGACTCTCCAGACAGCTCCTGAAAGATTTCATTTCACAATAATTCAGGAAATGCACATAGTTGGTAGTGCATTAAAAATGCTGAGAGGAAAATACTTGGTGCTTTGCTGTTTATGATTGATAAAAATAACAGTTGTTTTAAATATTCTTAGCCCATCAACAAGTCCTCAAGGAAATGTTGCAAACTTTCAACACTTCCATCATTTTAATGGCCAATTACTAAAGAGGATACAATTTTTGTTTTCAGCTTTTAATGCATAGCTTTCTGCAATACTGTTGTAAACAGCAATCACAGCAGCAAGAGCACTCCCATTTATTTCTTGTAATTGGTCAGATTTTACAAGACATTTGGGATTATTTTTAAAATAGTACCACTGGTCAAGAGGCATAGCATGACTTGCCATCAGACATACTGGTTAATGTAACAGAAGTTTAGGTATGGACGAGCTACTGGCACTTGAATTGTTTTCTGAGCTGATCTTTCACTTAAACAGCTTTTTATATAAATCAGCATGGCTTCTCCACTAGAAATGCATCATTTTTCCATAGTATGGCTGCTATGGGGATCTATCCTATTCACAACATACTGTAACCGGAACATAACAGCATTTACCAAACAACATACTATTGAACGTGGTCCCCATCGCCCCCCCCCATTCCCCTGTGGTCTCTAGGAGGTTCTCTACAACCCCAACTGATGTATCCATTTTATCTGAGTAGGTAGGCATATATTCAATTTAATAATCCACTATTTCTATTTCTAACGATGTGTATAGAGCCTATGTGGGGTCTGGAGATATTTCTGTAAGAAAACCACTAGTGTTTTGCTTTGTATTACAACTTATTTACGTTAATTAAAAAAATCTTAACAAATTAACAACAGTTGAAGCATAGAGGCACTGTATTGTCTACAGCTGCTTTTCTGTATTTTTAATACTTTCTATTTCAAGCATACATGATTTTTAAAAAGTTAATCCTGGGTGGCAATATATACAGGATATATTAAGACTAGCTCCTAGCTTCTCCCTGATCATCAGGAGAGGACTGATGTTTATGTTCAAGTTCTCTTCCTATCCTACTGTCTACAGAAGTATTAGAATCAGATGATGCAACTAAAAATATTTGCAGTTGCATTTCCAGTTGATTGAAGTATCCCTTGACAATTCCAATGAACAAATAACAACTAAAATTATGCCATTTGCTTTTACAATTTCTCTAAATATCAGCTCATAGATGTGTTCCCCCACAGAGAACCTAAAATGGCCTTGAATAATGCAACTATGTTCAGTACTGGCCTTATTGTGAACACATCATGTGTAGGCTATATATATATTTAGTGCCTTTGAGTCAGTTTTGACTCCTGATGACTGCCTGGACAAGCCCCTGCAGTTTTCTTGGCAAGATTTCAGAAGGGGTTTGCCATTGCCTGCTTCCTAGGAGTGAGAGTGACTGCCCCAAGGTCATCCAGTTGGCTTCATACCGGAGGCAAGACTAGAACTCATGGTCTCCCACTTTCTAGCCTGATGCCTTAACTACTGCACCAAACTGGCTTTAGGCTATATACCTAAATTTTAAAAATGCAATCTATAGGATTAAATTTTTTACTACCTTATTGCTATTGTTTCATAATCTGTGTTAATCTACTTTATCCAAAATAGCAATGTGTATTCCTTTTCATTTTTCTACAATAGAGATTGTCATTAAAGTAACTAAGCACTTCAAGATCAGACCCACATTCTATCCCAACATTCTGTTATCATGGTTGCCAACTAGATGCTGCATAGAAGGTCTGGACTGTAAGATCCACTGTGAAAGTGGGTATTGATGAATACAGTAAACCCTTCTCGTTCGCCTGTGCTTTTTGCCTCAAGTGAAATGAAAAAAAGAGACTTTTCTCATAAAGAAGTTGCCCTACAACTTTGAAGTTTGAACTTTGACACTTGGTTTGCCTTTCTCTTACACTTTTTCCACCCGCAGTCATATACAGATTTATACTACAATTAGAAACAGAAGGAGACATAAATCCCATTCCTTCCAATGGCACTTTCTTCAAAGTTAGATGTATGGAATTGAGCAGTAGATCTGCCTTTTCACTGCTTTTTTTTTATTTTTATATTTTCCAGGGTCCTCAACACCTACATCTTATGCTTGTTAGAAAACCCTGAGTTTTTCTAATCTTCCGTACCATATCAGAGGCCTTTTATCATTTCTCAAACAGAATATGGGGCATAAAATAATGTTGAACTTGCTTCCCACAGTGTTTTTTGCAAGTTTCCCTGGTGTAGGAGATTATGTTGAGGCTCAGAAAGAAAGAAAAGTATCCCTTAACACAAACAATCATCAGATGGATGGTCCAGTTACAGGCTTACCAAATAAATGGGCTCATGGTCTGTCAGGCAAACATTCCAGGAAAAAGAGATTCAAGAATTCAAAAAGACCCCACTTTAATGAACTCACAAGAAGGGCTGGAGGGCTCCTATCTCAGTTCTTAGTTTCTGTCTTCTAACTCCTCATTCTTGCCATTACAACTCATTAAAGAAGATTTGTGTGTATCTGGCTTTCTGCACCATGCTCCTCAGTAAAGGCGCTTTATACCTCAGGGTGAAAAGAGATGTTCCCCATAATCAAATCAATATTTACTCTAGCTGTTCAAACAATATTTTGCAACATTTTGAAGGAGGCCATCAGAGTCTGATGCAGATTGTATTCAGGCATGGCTCTGATGGATAGAAATAAGCAAGGCTAGTTCAGAAGAGGCAGCAACATGGATTATGGCATCTGCTACAATGCCCTGTGGGATGCATGGAACGGAGATAGACTGACTCCAAGTAGATTTTAAAAGGACAGAAATGTATTAAAAGTGCCACACAGAAGCAGCATTAAAAAAAAAAAAACTTGTTAAACCATTTTGCACTGGAATTTATATTCAGCTTAAATTACCTTAAGTATAAGATTTTAACAAACACTTTAGAAGAGAAGGGGAAGAACAATGATCTGTTTACCTGTTTTAAACTGACTGATGCTCTCTATATTTTTTCTTTTTAAAATACATATACTTGATTGATATGAAGACTGATCTTTATCAGCATGTAAACATTATATTTTGAAAATGTTCTCTTGATATCAGCAGGCCTCTATTACACTCCCCCTAATGGCCTAATTGTAATCTAAAGACGTAGAAACATGAAATACAAGGGTGTGTTCAGGACAGAATAAAATCACTTTAGATTACAATTCCGTGGAAGTGGCAGGAGGAAATTAGTCGTCAGCTCCCTAAACTAGTCTACATCCTTCTAGGGCAGTAAAGGATATTGCATCACCAGTAGTCTTAGCTTGTTTTCCTGAAGCAACAATGTGTGTTGGGCTGCCATTGGCTCTTCCTGTAAAAGGTCTCACTCAGAAGGGGAATAAACTGGTAGAACATTATGTGAAATTTTCATTTAAATCAAGCTTAACTTCTGGTGAGTTCACAGCCAAAACTTTGTAGTTTTCTTTGCAATAATATAAAAGTAGTTTCCCATTGCCTTCTTCCAGAATGTTTTTTTTTTCTGATCTTCCAGCCTAGTCTGTAACCTAGGATTTTCTGGTGATTTCCACCCAAATACAAATCATATCCAGTCCTAACCAGCTTTTCAAGATGAGCCAAGTTTGACAAGATACTACCACCAAGCTGGGCTAATAAATGTTTATATGTCTCCTACTGAAAGAAAAAGTCTCTTGAAGCTCATAGGAAAATTAAGAAACTCTGTTTTTATTTTTATGCTTTTTTACCTTTAAATTGGACTTGGCTTCCACAGTTCTTCAAATAGAAGACTATACTTTGGGGAAAAGACATCCAAATGTCCTATATATCATCTTGGAAAAAAAATAGCATTCTTGAATCAGATTGGTTCCTCGCAGGGAAGCAGGGACATAGGTGCTGTATGTATACACATGTATTCTTGTTTTTTTCTCTAAGAAGCTTTTCCCCAGATCATGTGACTATGAAAACTACATAGGGTTTTCATATAATATTCTTACCAAGTATTATTGACTGAAGAAAATGATTAACTCATGTCACTTTGGCTTCATCTCCTAATAAAGATTTGAACTCAAGTCTCTCTAGTCAAAGATTAAGATTGTACACACTCTATCACAAGTCTCTTCAGGCCAAGCCCTCCAGAATCGGCCACATACTTAGCATGCTAGCAGCACGCCTCCTGTTTAACATTTATATAGAATTTGAGCAAGTGGAAACCCTCTTGCCTCAGCTGACACTTTGATAAATTCCACTGTTGCAGCTTAGTCAGAAATTGTTACTGCTTGGACAGAACACCGAAAGTGGTTGCACATTTTACATGCAATTCAACAGCCATCTTTTTGAACACAAGGTTATTATTTCGCCTTGCTTGGAATTATTGGTGAAAAGTTATAGAATCATAAATGGAATATACAGAAGTGTTAATGGCTCCCATATTAATATTTCAATGAAACACAGTTGATTCAAACAGAAATCATATCTGTCAGAAGGTGGAATGCTTAGCTTTCAGCTGAGATAGAGTTTATAGTCACTTACTGTTATTTCAAACAGGATTCTTGAATTATCCAGTTAAGATGGCCTGGTTGAATTTTATCCAGTTTAATCAGAGGAGTGGATTCAGTTTATATTGAATGCATTCTACATTATATGTAGGACTGCCTTTGAAAACTGTTAGAAAATATCAGTGGGTTCAAAATATAAAAATGGTAGCAACAACTATTATTTATTCTTAAATGAATTTTGTTCTAATTGTTTTTATTACAGTGGTACCTCGGGTTACGAACTTAATCCGTTCCGTGACTCTGGTTGCAACCCGAATTGGCCGCAACCCGAAGCAAATTTCCCCATAAGGTTCAATGTAAATACGGTTAATCCGTTCTGAAACATATGCATTTTATTTTTAAACCACAAAAACATGAAAAAAAGTACAGCACAGTATGAAGAGGGAGAATGGGGTGGGGAGGCAGTTATTGTTTGGAGGGAGAGTCCCCCTCCAAAAGGACATCGGGGAGATCTCCTTCAGGGGTTTCCTCTCTTCTTTGCCTCTTAGCTGCAGGCTCAGTTCTAGGGAAAAACCTGTCTAAAGTCAGTTGTTTTTTCCTGTGCTGCATAACCCTCCGGAAATGAAATTGCCATGCTGACAAGCACACCAAAAACCTTCCAAAATGCCACAAAACACACCACAAGCCTCACCGAACATCTCCTTGCTACCGCGATCTCACCCACAGGAAGCTGCGACCGCGTGGCAGCAGGGAAAATGGCCGCGGATCCAGTTCGTAACCCGAGGCGGAGTTCGCAAACCGAGGTAAATTTTTGCGGCCGGAGCTGGTCGTAACCCGAAAAGTTCGTTAACAGAGGCGTTCGTAACCCAAGGTACCACTGTATATTGTTGGTTTATGATAGATGGCTTATTGATAATTGTTCATAGTTTTTAATGATTCTTTTTTATTGTAGAATAAGAACTACTATCGTTGGTAGTGTCATAGCCAGTTTATCAACTGATGTTAGACAAACACAAAATATCTTATCAGTTGCAAACTATATCAGATCATTTGTATGATGATACTAAGTATCATTGTATTTAAGCTTTAGAACCATAAAGAGCTTTCACCTGGATATATTAGGAGTTAATTTCTCTCACACAACTTGGTGGTTCAGAGGGCAATGAACAGAGAGAGAGGGTGAGAGATACTACTCTGTAAAAAAAGCCCAGTTTTTCAAGATTCTGTGTAGTTCCATCCCTGGGTCTTTTTAATTAAAAAAAAATAGTATTGAAGTTGTGCTACTTGTTTCAATGATTGGTTTTATTTTCATGGCTTTAAATGCATTTGAAATGGTTCAAAACTGCTCTAGGTCCCTATGGGGAAATATTGCCTTTATGTGCAAATATAAATGAAATATTTGGCCTGGTAGCTAAAGTGAAGATAGATTCATAATTCTTACTATGTAATGGCAGGAGTGGAAGTGCATTAACCCAAAAGACTGATGAAGACAATCCATCAAATATTTGTTACATGTACATCCTGCTGAAGATAGAAGGGGAGTTCAACCACTGAAAAGTTAAAGTTCCATTTATTTTAGTGAAAATAGTTGCCTTTTTTTCAGGGGGGTGGATCCCTTTTAAAACTATTCATATCTGAGAGAAATTATTCCTCTCTCCTAGTTTTTCCTGGAACTCCTATAACTGAATATCCTACTCATATAGGTCAAGGACAACTTTTAAGTGTGATCTTTACAAGGAAGCAGGATCAGGGGACATACTCTTTATAATCCCAGTCATGCTACTAGTATTTGCATGTCTATTTTTTAAAAGAGATTGGCAGCCTGATATCTATCTGGATTCGAACCCATGACACAGATAGAAGAAAGGTTATCTTCATCTCCCATCACAGTCGCAGTCTAGATGGGAAAGTTCTGCCATCAGCAAAATCACCAGAAAAATGCAAATTGCTCAGTGCAAATTACAGCTAAGTAGTGATCCAGAAGTACAAATGATTTAAGAGCACAAATGATTAAAGCACTATGTCTCTCTGAATCTCAGTACTAACCATGGGCTTGTATGATTTAGTGTTTTGCTTTACGATTCATGGTATTTGAAATGGAGAACTATTTAGTCATTTAGGGCCTCAGTTAACTTCCAGACAGGCAACAAGTTGTTTAAGTATTTGCTTTTGTTGTTGTTCAGTCGTTAAGTCATGTCCGACTCTTCGTGACCCCATGAAACATATCGTGCCAGGCCTTCCTGTCCTTCACTGCCTCCCCGAGTTTGCTCAGTTTCATGCTGATTGCTTCAGTGATGCTATCTAACCATCTCATCCTCTGCCATCCCCTTCTCCTTTTGCCTTCAATCTTTCCCAGCATCAGGGTCTTTTCCAAAGAGTCCTCTCTTCGCATTAGGTGACCAAAGTATCCAAGCTTGAGCTTCATTATCAGTCCTTCCAATGAGCAGTCAGAGTTGATTTCCTTTAAGATTGACTGGTTTGACCTCCTAGCAGTCCAGGGGACTCTTAAGAGTCTTCTCCAGCACCACAGTTCAAAGGCATCAATTCTTTGGCACTCAGCCTTCTTTATGGTCCATCTCTCACAGCCATACATTACTACTGGGAAAACCATAGCTTTGATTATGCGGATCTTTGTCGGCAAGGTGATGTCTCTGCTTTTTAATATGCTGTCTAGGTTTGCCATAGCTTTCCTCCCAAGGAGCAAGCATCTTTTAATTTCATGGCTGCAGTCTCTGTCTGTGGTGAACCTGGAGCCCAAATAAATGAAGTCTGTTACTGCTTCCATTTCTACCCCTTCTATTTGCCAGGAACTTATGGGTCTGGATGCCATGATCTTAGTGTTTTTAATGTTGAGTTTCAAGCCAGCTTTTGCACTTTCCTCTTTCACCCTCATCAAGAGGCTCTTGAGTTCTTCTTCACTTTCTGCTATTAAAGTATTTGCTAACCGTCCATAAATATGGATGGATAGTGTTAAGCTTGGGAAGTTGCAGTTGTACAGGTTAGCTCCCTAGTCATCCAGATAATCCCTCCCTCCCTCCCTCCCTCCCTCCCTTCCCTGTCTGTCCATCCATCCATCCGTCCATCCATCCATCCATCCATCCATCCATCCATCCATCCATCCGCTACCATAATAACCAATATATGACACTGAAGCTTTAGTAGATATGCAGAATATAATGTAGGTAACGCAAGTCTGGTTCAAACAGTATTTGTGAAATACATCAACAGAGAAATGTTTGTTGCTATCTCATTTCCCTGTGCCTTCTTGTATGCCTGCATAAGATAGGTTAGTTCAATACCGATATTATTATAAGAGTTATAACTGTTATAAAAGTATATTATGCTAAGGGTTTTTTTCCTTTTGTTGTATTTTTGTCACTTTTTTGTAATAGCACTCTAATTTTTTTTTCCTTCTTCTTGGTAGTGTATTGTTATTTTTGTTTATTGTTCTTTTGTTTGTTTTATGTTATTAATTAAAAAGCAATAAAAAAGATATTAAAAAGATAGGTTAGATGGATACATGTCTTTCTTCCCTGAGTTTTTGTTGTTGTTGTTCCTGAGAGCAGTTGCTTTTACTGCTCATACACCTGAATGGAGATAAAGGCTTAAACTACAGCTGAGGACTTTAGGGACAACTTGGAATTGGACTCCCTTCTCAGGGTTTGCACCAATTGACCTTGCAAATGATCGTCTCCATCCCATCCCATCCTGCTTGAATGCAGCAAAGAAAAGAGGGAAGTAGTCAAGACCAAGGGGTTAGGTTGGTCCCAGTACCAATGCACTGGAGTGCAAAATTAATTCTTGGTTCCATCTGTGACCAGTCAATGTCACTCTACAAGTAATGAAATATAGTAATGAAACTGATTATGATCTTTCATATATTGTAATTGGCAACGAAAAGCAGAGTCTTTTCAGTCCTTCACAGTATTCTTGTGCCATGCATACTTGCATGAGAACAATTGCTATTAATCTGATTTCATGTAATGGTATGTGGGAAAGTCCTTGGAAGACTGGGCAAAGAGACACTGCCAAGGGAACAGTCAGATAAAAGACAGCATAGCCCACAGCTGGATAATGGGCAGGGGAAGAGGCTCAAAAGAGACCCTCCCTAGTTTCTTAGGCCGTAAAGGAGATGGGTGGTGGAGACAATTGTACTTTCAGACTTGCAAGATTGATGGCAGCCTTCTGGGGTAAACCAGATAGGGATCACAACCAAATGAGCTCATTCTACTTTATTATAAAGCTATATTGACAGAATCCTGCAAGTCTGAAAATACAGTCCTCCCCCCTGTCTCCTTTACAGCCTGAGAAACTAGGGACGATCTCTTCTGAGCCTCTTGCCCTGCCCACTATCCAGCTGTGAGCTATGCTGTCTCTTAATCTGACTGTTCCCTTGGCAGCATCTCTTTGCACAGTCTTCCAAGGTCTTTCCTATGTACCATTACTTCAGGGTAGATGACATCAGGGACTTTAAGTACTTCAGGTATTAATAACTTAGACATTGCCACCAGGAACATTTTGCATCTAGCTACTAAGAAGCTCTCACTCAACTTGTCTTCTAGAACAAAATGTATTAGATAAAGTGTTAGAGTGTTGCTTGCAAAATAATAATAATAGAGTGCAAAAGCCAGCAATTATCATAGTCACCAGCCATGGCAGTAGGTATGGAACCTGGGTCTTTCTTTGCAGAGAACATTCCTTTGTTTCAAGGACTATTAGTAGCCTTTCTATTTGAAAGTGGTCATATATTGGAAGAATTGTCCAACCCGCTCTTTATTTAAACCATTGTAAGAGGGAGAAGCGGGGCTTCAGAGTTGTCCATCAGCAGCATGTGGACAGCAGACAGACCCAGATCATGGAACACCTGGACGTAATTGTGCCCTTTATTTATTAGAATCAAAATAACAAAGGAGTGTGGATATTATGAATTTTTCCTTATATGACATAAGACATACACACACACACACACACACACACATCCTCTGTTACCCTCGGGGGGGTGATGATGATGCATTTCCTTTTTCTTTTCTTTTCTTTCTTTTTTTTTAAAGAGCTGCCCAGGGCCAAGTAGGAAACTTACACATCTCTCAAATGTTAATAACACTCTGTATTGTTTGTCCTGTGTTGGAACATCTTTTTGTGGAATCACCCTAACATCTAATGATATAAGGCATCTTACTGAAGACATATTCAGCACTGGAAAGATCATTCATCTTAAATTCTGGCCTTACGCCCAGAAGGACAGCTTGTGTACCTCTGTGCATGTGCACTCCTAAGTCAGCCCCCTGAGTTCAATATGACCTCCCAGATAAGAGATGATAAGCTTACAGGCTTCATCTCTCCCAGCTTTAAAACACATCCTAATGACAGTAAATAGTCTGGCGATGCTGTTTCACCTCCAGAAAAGGAGTTAGACGGGTAGAACATTGCTGATCCTGACAGGAAGAGATTTGTAGCATTCCCAGACACTTTGCACTTCTTCCTCGGCTTTGGAGTGTTCTGCCGCCAGTCTTCCAGGACTTCCTATTCATTGCAGATGGTGACATTCAGATTGTATCTTTCAGACTGCAGCAATGCCAGGCATGCAAACTAAAATGTATATACAGGGAAGCAACAATGACAAAAGAGAGAGAGGGGAGCCAACAAAATTGCTTGTCTCACCACACCCCATCTGCCTCTCCAGTTCCAAAGCAGGTGGCAGGACCAGTCGGACAGATTGCATCTCCACGCTAACTCAATCTTACTCATTGCCCTGCTTCAATTAGGTAGCAATTCCTTGTCAATCCTGGTAATTAAATCAAAGAAAATCTAACTTTGCACACCTATTGATGTTTAGGGAGATAACTTTGAGAAATTATTGAATTACCTTTTTCAAGCAAAAATCCTTCATTTGATCTTTTTCTTCAGATTCTTCCCCACCCCCGTACCAGTTTGGTTGAGGGTAGGGGTGAAGTTAGTTACTTTTATTCAACTTCTTTGAGTTTTTGGCTTATACATGTACATGCATCTCTTTGTAATGTACTCTCATTTCCAAAAGCAAGCTACAAAGTGTATCCATTTATTCTATGCTTTTTTTTTTTTTTTGCTCTCCCATGAATTTTACATCTCCAATGGAAATAAAAAAGTCAACAAAATGCATACCATATTTTTTCTCAATAGTAGCAATTGATTCTAATGCTATTTGGGAGCTGTTTTGGAAAAATGTAACCTTGTTGACAGAGTTACCCAAATCCTTAACACAAACACATCTCCCTCCCTCCCTCCCTCCCTCCCTCCCTCCCTCCCTCCCTCCCTCCCTTCCTTCCTTCCTTCTCAAATGGCTCCACAACTTTGCATATCTGTGTATTTTTTTTCAAAAAAGAACTCAGCCCCCTTCTGGTTAGAGTTTCAAAGATATATATTTAACATGTCAAAGAAATGATATGTAGTTATATGTGGAGCTTCAAAGAGAAAGAGAAACTGTTGTTGTTTAAAAAATATCTATTTGGGTTATAGGAAGGGAGGAAGGGAAGGAGGCTCTCAACCCTAAATCCAGGTGACATCCTGAGAGTCAACTACTGGGAACTTTGCTGGGAAAAAAGCATCCATTACATTCTTCCATAAGCATAAATGATTGAGATCCTAAAATATGGGTAAGTCACACTTGCATTCACATGACACAGTCAGCACTAGTATAAATTTTCAGGTAAATGTGAAGCAGATATACAGTTCATAAGCATTCTCCATCAGTGATGAGGACACAGACTAGTCAAGATCACTTTAAAAACACTTTCAAGATATTCACTTTTAATAGGTTTGCTGCATTTATATGCCCATCTCAAGTCTTGACTGCAATCTCATTCAGTTCCTATTTGTGGCTGGAACCTTTTGATACCATAAGGATGGTAAAGTAGGGCTCCTGTGTGCAAAGCTCTTCTCTCCTAAGCAGGGTGTAGGATCAAGAAAAAGTCAATTTCTAAATGGATACAATTCAGCCCTCCTAAATTTTGGAGGGCTGCAGGAGGCAATCCATGACACACGGCTGTGTGTATGGATAATCCACCATCTGAGTGGCCACATGTGCCTGGCATCCTTTGTGGGTGGGTATGGCTGAATTTTTGGGGCTCTTTCTCTTAAGAAAGCAAACTGCTCTGGAAGCAAATTGCTCTTATTCCATCTTTTATAAAAGCCCTCCATGGCATAAAATCATGCCACCAAAATTCTGCTATTTTGCGCTGCTGGGAGGGACAAAGGATGCCAGGCACATGTGGCCACTCAGATGGTGGATTGTCCATACCTGGTATATAGAAACAAAATGTGTGCAAGATGAAGTTGCTTTCGAAAACAAACCACCTCCTCTTTTGACTCACAGCAGTGCCCAGTGATCCCAAACTGGGCTGGGGAGATCTGGAGCACAGGCCATGCACTTTTTTTACATGATAAAAATGAAAAAAGAAAAGAAAAACACTATTGCTTCTACATTCTCACACTGTAGTTTTGCCTTGTGATTCAGTCCATTTCCCTTCCTTTCAGGAAATCAACTACTTAGACATGTCCCCACTTCGAAACCTCTTCTACCCTGAATGCATATATAGCTAAGATGTTTGTCATGTGCAATTCTGCAAATGAGTTTTATTAGAAGGGAGAGATAATGGAAATGCTAAGTGATTTTGGCTAATTATTTTAAATCTGACCATTTTTTCCACTAAAAGCTTAGATTGATACAAGACCCAAGGAGCAACAGCAAGTCCTTCAAATCCATTCAAAACCTGAAAGAAGAATATAAATATTATATTATGAAAAGTTGAATGGAATTAACAATCAAAGCAAGGAGGATGTATGCAAGCTACCCTAAACTGAGTATATTAAACAGTGCAGTTAAACAGAAAAAACTAAATGAATACATGAAGCTCCAGGCATGATATATTCTGAAGAGGTAATAAATACCACAGATTAATCATTCCACTCAGGTTTCACATTTCTGTGACTACAAAACTGTAACATGTGACCTGCAAAACTGTGAAGCTATACCGACCCATCATGTAATTCCCTTTCAGATGAGAAAGGTCATATAGAGCACCACAGAAAAAGAGTAAAAAATACTAAGCCCCCAAAATTAAAGGCACGAGATAAGAAAAAGAAAAGATAGCTACAAGTAATTTACATCAACACGTTTCACTATACCTCTCCATATCTTTCTCTCTTGCAAGCCAGCCTTGCTTACAGCATATTCTTACACTGCTTCAGAGACTGCTTTTATTCTTTAAATATCTGACCTCTCAGGATCTCTCAATTCCATCTACCATGAATTCTTGGTAGACCCCATATTCTTGATCCTTTCACTCTTCTTTCACATATTTGTTCTGCAGTTCAGTCCTCATTCATTCTCTCTCCAAGACAAAACTACCTCAATATACTTCTTTCACACTGTTACATACTTTTGTATTCAGTCCGCATTCATTTAGCACCCATTCATTCTTGACCCTCTCTCTTCATATTTACCACCCACACTTCTTAAGTACTCAATTCCTACTACACTGAAATTACTTTTTTATGTTTCTCGTGACATGCTGAACTCTCATTTCCATATAATAAAGTAGGCAGCCATTTTTGCTTCTTTCAACATATATTCTGTCCTTGCAACAGATTACATGCAAATTTTACAATCCTGTTTTTCCCATCTTTGTCAAACATTCTACTAAGGTACGAAATATATCTACTTGGTCTATTTTTTTAAAGCATTTTTTCTGTAAATTGCAACTATTCATTGTATTTTCCCTAGTCTTTTTGAATAATTAATTTTCAATTCCATGTTTCTTATTGCATCATACATAAAATTCACTGGAAATAATCCAAATTCTCAGCTAACAACATGGTATAATTTATATATAAAAGAACACATACAATCACATCTGTAATCAAGACCACACGCAATTATGAATTTATTTTAAATATATTAAACAACCAACAGTACATCACACTTCATTGACTTATTCCCTGCTCAGTGCTGACCTATTTGCTAAGTAATCCATTTGTTCTCTTGCTTGCTTTATTTCCATCATAAATAACTTTTACTGCATTCAGGAACCAACATAGAACTCCATGTTCACAGAAAACATTCCCTAATTTAAGCCTATTCACTTTATCAGATGCCTTCTCTAAATCAATGAATGTACAATAAACTTTCTCACATCTCAATGAAGTCTAGTCTGCACATCCCCGTCCAGTATAAAGCAACAATGTTCTTCCTAGATTTTGCCTAGATTCTTTTCTTAGATGTCACTGCTTGTACTCTTTCAGTTAGAGTTCTGCTGAACACCTTCCCAAGCACATTTAACGAGTTAATCTCCTGTAGTGTCTGCTTTCCTTGCTACCTTTCTCTTGTACAGCAGAACAATAAGGACATCCTTCCAATTCACACAATCATTAAACAAGTCACACAACGTCTCCAGAAGCAAACCACATCTACAGTATAATTAACATTCAAAATCCTCATAGCATTCATTACTTTGTTTTTCTTCACACTAACATTTATAACATTTTTTCAAGTACACTGCTTGACATAACACTTTAAAACTCATACAAATTTCTAAAATATTTCTTCCAGTATCCCTCACTTTAATTTCATCCTAAATAATTTCAGTACTTTTATTTTTAATTCTAGACAATTGCAAGAGTTGCCTTGTTTAGCCTTTCCACTCACATTGTTTTATTTCCATCAAAATCAGTCTGCATTTTTCTGCTTTAATTAATCTTCATCATTCTTTGTTCTCAATGACTACATTCTTCACAACTATCTTTTTCTTTTCTATACTCATGATGCTATATCTTTCACTCATCCTCATTTTTTCAGCAATCATTTTCTTATAAGCATGCTTTCCTCATCCACATCCTCTTTTACTTTATCATTCCAACAAGCATTCTTCTTCATTCTTCATTCATTCAAACATATTTTGCATTCCATTAATGTAACTGCACATATATCTGGGATATTCTGTAATATAGTTCTTTTCACTCTGTTGCAGATAGCTTCCACATCACGTTTCCTTGCATCCATTTTCCATGCATTCTGTTGGAGCATTGATATTGTCTTCTTGTACTTTCTTTTCTTGCTGTCATTCTAATTTCATTACAATTTCTTTCATCATTTTCCTTTTCTTCCATGTCCATTTTTCCCCAAGATCCACTTTTGAAACTATGTAAAAATGGACTGCCCCATATTCTTAAGCTCTCACTCTTGTATCCTTAACAACTTCTCTCAGTTTTTCATCACGAATAGTTATGCTTTTAGACTTAGATTAATCCCTTTCCCATAGGTATACATGAGTATATGTTATGTTAAACTGTGATGTCAAAAGCAGATATTTTCTAAGTAGATACTCATAAAATAGATACCATTTTCATTCATTCTTTTGACTCAGAATTACCCAATCGTTATTTGTATTATGTTACCTTGTTCTGTCCTATTAATTTATGTCATTAAAAAAAATTCTATGGTTTGCATGCATTCAGAACATTACACTTTTTTCTCAAAAAAAAAAAAATCATATTGGTTGTCCCATTAAAAGCATTTATCACCCGATGGATTTCTACTTTCATACATATCCATAACAATTTAGATGACACCAGTTCATAATTTCTGACATATGTTTTAGTTCTTTCATTCATAATTAAACCCAAACCTTCACTTCCTTCCATGTATTAATCCACCTTACTCCAAATCAGTCCACCTTCATTTAGATCTGTTGGAACCTTCTCCTTTCTTTTAGCTTCATAGACACACAATGTACCTATTTTTCTTCTTTCATTTCATTCATTAACTCATGCTCTTTGCCCCTTTTAGATTTTGAGTCATAATCTTCTATTTGTAGTGGTTGTCACCAAATGGTTCTATAGATATTGACTTCCACCACCCATTATGGCTGTGATCAATAAATATTTTCATATCATGCTTTTTAATAAAACAGAGAAAGATATACTACCAGCCTTAGTTGTACCTAGGTCACATGATGTACATTCCCTCCTAGTGATGAAAACAGAACAGTATGTTTTGGTACATCTTGGCCAGGGTGCTGGAAATGAAACCAAAGGTCAGATTTATTCCAAACATATTCATGCCATTCTATGCAATCTAGGATCTCTAATCTAGAGATTATTTTACGACAATAGTTACCACATCTCACCATCCAGGAGGTATACACAGTATACTGACATGTGCTCAGGATGCTGCAGTGGTATTAATTAGATGAGTATATGTTGGAGATGAGATAGATAGATAGATAGATAGATAGATAGATAGATAGATAGATAGATAGATAGATAGAATTTCCAAGTCTGACAAATGTATTTTTATCAAGGTATGGCATTATTATTAAAGTGATGAGATGCCTCAAATTGAATTAAGGCAATTTGGACAAAGTTTAAGGGATTCCAATGACATAATTTTGTCTGCTGACCTTCTAGAGAACCACAGGTGACCATCTAGTACAATAGTGATGTCATTCTTAACTACCAAAACTCAGGAACATCTACACAAATCTCATGATCTTCAAGCTATTTTCAAGGAGATTGGTATGATTAGGTGAGGGGAACAATTTGTCTCTAAAGGTGTTGTAATTCCATTTCCACCCTCAATTTTGAAACCAAACAAAAATCATGCCACCAAAATTTCAACAGTACTATCTTGCTTGGGGTGCTAGAAGCACGGGTGACTTGCTAACTCCTGAATTAAAACAAGAAGAATACTTTCAAAGCTTTCCAAGCACTCTGTTCTTTCCCTTGTTCTCAGGTTTAGGACAAGCAAATCTGTGAATGCCAAATAGCAAAAAAAAAAAAAAAATGGAATTAAATAATGCTGTCTCCACAAACTTTGGCTCCAAGAATCTCCACATAGCACCGGAATCATAAACTACCTTCATGGCCCACCCAGCCAACTTGAACTTAGATCACATAAAGAAGAAGAGCAGTGGGAAGAGTAGAGACATAAGGATGGCCTTTTTAAAATAACCATCTAATTCAACAGTACGTTAAATCACATTTCTTTATCTCAAAAAGGCATCTCTGAATACAGAGACGGGCTGCAGGACTGCCACAGATGATTCTGAATTCTTACTTTGGTGGCATATATAGGAACTTCATTTCCAAGTCATAGAATAGGTCTCCTCTCCAGCAGCAGCAGTATCAACTGCCAATGGAAAAAGTGCTGCAGAATTCATTTGGCTGAATGTTTAAACAATGATCGTGTTTAATATACTGTAGCTTAACCAGACTTCAAGCATATTCAGCAACCTTTCTTCTATAGATTAGAGGTACCAGATCTGGACTGAACAAATCTGGATGACCACTAGATGAAAGCAAAGATTGGGAGGTTCTATAGTCCTCTGCTATCATCTAGTGGTCATCCAGATTTTTCAGCCCATTAGTCTCAGGTAAGCAGATAGGGGGCTGTTCTGGAAGGGAGCCATTACATAACATCATTGAGTGTCCATGTTTAAAAGAGATCTCCAACATTTCCCTAAATGGCAGCTAACTGAAAATAAAGGCTGGGTCCAGTGTATTGGGCTAGTTGGAACATATAAGAAAGCAAAAACTCATATGATCCTTCAGTACCCAATGTAACTTTGGGAGAGCTACGCCATGCAATCTGCAAAACATTAATCAGTTGTCTTGGAATTTTTGCCAAAGACAGGAGCAAAACGCTGAGGAGAAGAACCATGTTTATTGCAATGATCATTGGGTGCCTGCTTTCAAGAAAGAGGGACGCTGAACAGTAGAAAAGCATAGCATTTATACACTTTTGAGGTTGAGAGGTGGGAAATATGAGGGATCTGATTTGAGGATAGGTTTGGATAGGTGTTAAATGGGGGATAAATGGTTTTTCCATTGTGAGATAAGAACCACGGGAAACCCTTAAGCAGGCAGGTGATGGCCCTCCCATTGTTTCAGTATTATAGGGGTAAGAGGGCTATTTTTGGCAGTGGAACATGGTCACTCTTGGGTCATGCAAAGCCTGGAGCTGATCCTGTTTTGCATGAGCAAAGAATGGCAGAAGGAAGTGGAGAAAAGAGATTGCAGGAGAGGCGGGGAGGGGGGCAGAAAGAGAGGCAAGGGGGAGGGGGGAGAGTTTCCAGCTTTATTTTATTATTTTTTCATCACATCATTTTGTATATTATATCCCATTTTATTTCCAGTCCCTTATAAGAGCAATATGCTGTCTTCCCCAGCTACATGGCTAAAAATAGTTGACATTTTACAGAGTTTCTATAGTAACAAAGATAATAGTATCACATAATAGTCATATTCCAGCAGAGCTGAATGTTGTCTTCAGATTGCCCACACAACTCTGTCTCAACCATATAATATAGTTGATGTTATTTTCAAAGAAGAATAGGCTTGCTGAAGGTTGCTCCTGTTCTGAAGATTTAAAACTATCCAAAGTACCTTATTTTATTATTATTTATTCAATTAACCTTACAGAAAGTCATATTAGAGAAGGTCCTGGAAGAAATTGATCAATTATAGTCAATCCGACTACTTGGAATAACTTTTTTGGAGGATCACATTTTAAATTACGCATTTAGAATCTATTTGAAGACAGGGATATAATTCATTAAAGACAATATGCTTACTCAAGAGTAACAGTGGAGTAAAAAGCAAGAAGTGAAACTAAAATGTAGGCTGAATCACAGTGTGTACATTTTATGGCTACTTTACACATAATGACCAGCAGCTGAACATTTGCATTGATTTTTGAAAAGTAGTATCTTTAAGCAATGGAAATGTTCTATCTGAATGTTTGATGGTTTATTTGCACCACATAGCTGCAATCAAATCAATATGATGCTGAACTCTGGTGAACATGCTTGGGGGAGACTATCCTTAGAGAACTTTTTAAAAAATATACATGACATAACTGTATATATTTCTCAAATTAATCTAACTCCTAAATGCTATAACTTCCAGCATTTCAGTAAATTGTTGAGAGAGAAAGAAATGATCTGCATTTTATTATCCAAAATATTACAGAAGAGGTATAAATGCATTTTTAAAATGTGCTATTTTTCAGTTTTGTCATTTCAAATTCCATCTGAGAAATTCTGAATTCAGAAATGAAATTTTCAACTGGGAAATCTATTTCTTACCTTGGAATTCAAATGTCTTTGCATTTATTTGCATCTATGGACTGCTTCAGTTTTGACAGGCTCCAAGTATGGAAGCACCAGAGATCACTTAAATGCTATCAGATAGTAAATAAATTTGGTGGTCTCATTTATTAAATTGTCTATGATTAAAAAGCAGTATTGCATATCAGCTATTAAATAATAGCAATCTTTGCCAACAGACAGGGCATGTACTGCCTGTTATGGTTTTCAGACTGTCTGCAGGGCAACCAAGATCCTTCTATAGGCATATCAGCAGCTCTTGAAATACCATGGTTTGGCATATGGAATAAGGGGCATCCTGTTACATTGTGAAATTTCTCACTTTGACAGAATTTTATGAACAGCCCAGATGTCTTTGTATCTGAGTTGTTCCCCAGAAATTCTTCCATATCCTTTCAATAGAAAATGTACTCAGGAGAAGGAGATGGAATAGCTGAACTATGTATTTTAGTTGGTAGCTCTAAAAGTCAGTAATGTAGAAACACCCTATGTGTGTTTGTGTGTGTGTATGGTAATTCCCAATATCTATGTTAGTTTTTGGTAACTGGAATAGCCATACTCCAAAATGTATCATTTTCTTCCTATATTTTGCTACTGAGGAATGCCAAATTTTCGGTAAGCTTTCTCATGTTACACAAATACAACTCCCCCCTTCCAATTAAGTTGATGGATGCATATTACTATTCTTATACATTAGCTTAAACCGTGTTCCCATTTCATCCTATATTCCTAGGCGCAGGTAGCCAAGTGTACTAAGGCTTTTTGTTGTCATATATCATGTATGCAGTCCTTTGACAGCATCTCTTTGGGCAAATCTGCATTTTCAGCTTGACCCATTGCTAGTATGGACCATTCACACTTGCTGGTTGCAGGAACAGTTGATTTTATCTTCCCACTACTTCCAGCCTATTGCAAATGCACCCCATCCTTGTGTTTTCCAGCTTCAATTCAAAACTGCTGCGTTAGTACACTTGGCTACCTAACCTAGTCAAAGTCCTTCAGAGCAGATGGTCTCCAGAGCTTTGTTCCATTCCAGTAGCAGCTGCATCTCTGATTGGCTGCAGTGCCTGACACACCCTTTCCCCTCCAATGGCTGATTGCTGTTCTGGGCAGCTGTTTTGTCTCAGCTGTTGGGCTGCTACATTCTCTGCTGATCAGCAGTTGCTCAACATCATCATCATCATCATCATCATCATCATCATCATCATCATCATCATCTTGCAGTTGATCCAATTATGGCTTGTTAAGTCAATGAAGTATCCTCAACCCTCATGCTCCTTTCAATCCTTTCATCTCCCAGTGAGCATCCTTTTGGTTTCTGCCTAGATCAGATGAAACTCATTTCCCTTGCTTTCCCACCTTGTGCCCCAGTAATGCAAAGTTTTCCTTCCTTTAGTTTTGTTAAATTTCTTTAAGTTGCAACATAGGAACGCGTTGGTTTCTATGAAACTGAACAATCGGTTCTTCCTTGCTGCAGAGTTTCTGTGAACCTACAGAGGAATAGAGGATCAATCAATCAATCAACAAACTGTTCTGTCCTGTTTTGATTATTGTAGCATCAGAGCTATGATGGTACCAAAAAGGAAAAATAGAAATGGAGGTCTGCATGAAAACAGATAATGTGGGAAGGGATCCATGTGTGCAAACACCTTGAAATCTAAAGAACGGCACAGGGACTAGTGAAGAGGGCTCACTCCCATAAAAGAAAAGAGTCAAATTTGCATAATGACAGTGTCTCATCATGTGTCAGCCCTCCCATGTAAATCAGATAGGAAACACAACCAGATGAGCTACTTCTACTGATAGGCTACATTAACAGAATTTTGCAAGTCTGAAAGTACAAATCTCTCGACATCCCTATTTTCCACCTGATCAGTTAGGATGGGTCCTTTCTAAGTTTCTTTCTCTGTCCATTATTCAGTTGAGGGCTCCTCCCCCTTTTATCTGATCATTCCATAGCATCTTTTCCCCCAATCTTCCAGGGTCACCCTCACATTCCATTATATCATGTATGTTCTCTTGCCCCTGGGCAGACACCTATGATAGTGCTGATGGCCAATCTTGTAGTTGTATGGGAGTTGTAGATCACAGTAAACCACAGTCACTACTTCTCATAAAGTCCTTTGATATATTCACACCTCAATAATTAGATATACATTAGCTATTAAAATACGCAGGGAAATAACCTGTTTCCAGACAGATTTACAGGCTGTCTTGCCTTACCTTAAGATAAGAAAAGATTCCAATACCTTTTGCAATTACAACCATATAGATAAGCTTTTTTCTCATTAAGCAATATAATTTAAATCTCCTTATTAACTGATGCACATTAAATTGCATTAATCAAGGTTTAATATCACCTTGTGTCAGAAGGAAAGAGAGAATATTCATTTGGCTTGATTCACAAAGGTTTCTAAGTGATCAAACATATAAATCAGAGATATGCAAGAAGAGGCCTCCAGGTCACATGCAATCCCCAAACATCTTGGGCTTGAAACATCCCAACATCCCATCTAAAAGCCTTGAGCTAGAAATGTCGAAAAATTGTTATTATAACATAATGTGACTGAAGGAAAAATTATTAAACACATAATTCCATTATGTACATTGAATATTAATTAAATGAAAGTTCAGCCTGAAAAAAAAGAAAAAGAGTCATGCACCCCTGCTCTCCTAGGTAGTAAGGTAGCTTCTGGATACATGTAAGATCTTCAAAATGCATGGAGGAAAAAACAGTGGTTAGTCACACATTAAAAATATATATATTAATGAAATGGCCAGTCTGACTAACTTAGCTTACTGTGAGGTTTGAAGAACATCACATAAATTATGGAAATGATGAAAAATGTAGTATTGACTGTATAATGAATAATGGAATATAAGAATGTTTTCTCAGCAGTAATTAGAATTCTTAAAATGCCAGCTGTATGCAATCCTGCTCATTATTATTATGGAAATAAGCTAAAAGAACTGCAACCGAGTAGACAAATTTAAAAAGTAGTACAACTTCTGAACAACTCACAATTCATAAGATCACAGATCAAGAGTCTTCATTTGGGCAGTACTGATCAGAACAACGGGATTACATTTATTACTTATGGACAAGTTACATCTGTGGTCTTCCAATGCAGGAGGTGGATTGGAGCCAGATTTAATAGACATTATAGTTCAAGGGTTCAACTCTACATGATATTTAGTCCAGATCTATTGTTTCATTTGGCCCATTGAAAAAGATGCCTGTTCCATATGAGTTCAGTATTTCTTGTAGAACAAGGGAAAAAGTAAATCTTAACTCTGATAGTATGAGAAGGTTCCTTGCCTTTACAATTTCCTATTTCCATATTTTCTCCAAGGCCAAGACAAAATAATTAACAGAGCTAGATCTCTGGATTCCATTTCATTCTGTTTCTCAAATGAATTATTAACTATATTGGGAGTTGTATTTAATGATTTCTTCCATTACAATAAAAATTACAATGGGGGGGGATATTAGGAGTCATAACCTGGGCTTGGTGGAGCTACATGACAATTTAGGGCTGTTCACAGACTTACCATACCTGGTCTGCAAAAATCCAGATGATCTTTAGATGACAACAAAGAGTTAAGGTTTCTTTATCTTCTTGAGACCATCTAGTGGTTGTTCGTATTTTTGCAGCCCAGATATGGTAACCAACTGTAGCTTGTGTGGCTCTTTGTCAAGGATTACATCCTGGGCAGTGCATTCTATAACTCAAACTGCATGGGAAAGGAAGAACATAGCTTGAATAGATCAGTGCTAACATTGCCTATATAACTAACTCTAGGAACTATGGTGTTCTAAGCATCTAGCTGTCTCTCTATGTCTGTTCTCAAAGTTAAATCATGAGTTTTGGTCTTCCTCCCCTTTGCTGTAATCGATTGATTGCAGCTGATTTCTCTTGCTGATCTCTTGACAGCACCTGTACTGCAACTTGTCTAGCACTGGCATCTTGTGGCCTGTCTTGCCAGCTCCAGCCCTCCACCCTATACAACAGCATCTCCCCGGCTTTTAGAGCCTGGTGGCCTACTATTAAAATGTCCCTTTGGCCCTCTCAGATTCTACCCAGAGAGATGATACCAATGAAGAAGGTTCTGATAGCTTATGAAGATCCTGTGAACATGATTCTGCATAAGAGGAGATTCAAGGACAGCATTAATGATGTGAGAAGCTGAGTGAAAGCCTCTAAAGGCTCTGTTTTGCGTGGATATGGCCTGAATGTGCAAATTTTAATGTCTGTTAAAATGTGCACTTCAATGGGGTGCAGTGGTTAAGTCTATCCTCAGCCATGGCAGCTCATTGGGTGATTTTGCACCAGCCACTCTTGCTCAACCTGGCTTACCTCACAGAGTGGTTGTTGGGGGGAATAATGGGAGGAAGAAGCACTATGTGTCCCATCTTAAGCTCCTAAGCCAAAGGTGGAATATAAATCTAAAAATCAAATAAATAACTTCCTTTGCTGATTATACTAATACATAAGAATAAAAATAGCATTAATAATGAATGCTTTCATTTAACTCAATTATCTACCATTTTATATATTTCTTAAATTAATACTGTTGTTCATCAATGAATCTATTACATTTTAGTTGACTGATCAACTACTACAACCAATTTGCACAGATGTTCCTAATACAGCTCCATTTTCTGGGTCCAATACAGAGTTGCATCTGTTGATAAATTAAATCAATAGATCTTATTTTGTAACTTCTAAAAACATCTAAATTCACTTTTTGCCTTGCTAAGACATTTTGTGTACTTTATAATCCAATTCCCTTATGTACTTGCTGGCAAAATGTCACTCTGCCATCACATGTTTAGGGACCTTGACACTATCAGCCAATTAGAGTTTCTCTCCTGGCAGGTGCAAGTTACTTATTTCATTTAGCTATTTGATCTTATTATCTAGTTTGTTTGGCTGACAACTGAGACCCAAGAGAATTGTGCTTACATAGCATGCAAAACAGGAGGAAAAAACTGTCGAGTCAGATTTAGGATACTAAAACATGTTAGATTAAAGGGATTTGATCTTCACTGAAAATTTTTGGCTCAGCTGTAGGGAAAAAATGCATAAATCTACTTAGACTACTTCATATTATTAATTTGGCTTCATATAAAAGTTAACATTGCATCTGTGAAAACATCATCAGAATTTCAAGCCCACACCAAAATAAAGTAATCTGAAGAACAAAGAAGTAGGGGAAGTTTTGCAGATATCTTTTTGAACTTGAGTGGGTTCTCATTCTACAACATTAGAATATTACATGACCCCTTTCAGGTCTGAAAAGGGATGGACTGATCTCACGTTCCCATTCCTTCCTTGTTGTGCAGTTTTCTTTTTATACAATGTTCTATTCATATGGTGCAGAATGTACTGATGAAAGGGCTTTTCTCCATAGCTGAGTTAAAGTGCTAGCATACATCCATTCCCAAATTCAGCAGAGAGAAGGCCAAAGAACACCTTGTGTCAGCCAGCTCTTATCTAGACTCAACACTAAACCATGTTCAAAAGAAACCTGATTAACACGCAGGCTTCCATACCACAACCACCACTACCACCACCACAACTCCATCAGTTACTCAGGTTCCAACAGTTAAGTTTTGGTGACATCTCATCCAGCTGTTGATATTGGGCCAGAAACTTATGGCGTGGTGAGCTGTTCTGTACCACCACTGCCCATCAGTGTTTGTTCAAAAGAGAAATGACCAAACTCGAAAAGCTGAGCACGGTCAGTCTTTTGTAGCAAAACCAAGTGAAGCCACCAGGAATCCGAAGGCTATAGGGCAGACTAGGGTGTGTGTGTGTGTTTTAAAGTCCTGGAAAAAGGCAGTGGTGAGCCACTTCCATGTTACTACTCAATAAATCACAAGGACATGTCCAGAAAATCACTAGTAGCTGAGTTCAGTACAGAGAAATGTCTACCTTTCAACTCCTTTGAATGTTATTCGGCACCTCCCATTTGTTCTTCATTCTCATTTGATAAGTCAAGTCACCAGTTAACTTCTTAGCTCTCCTTACATAACGTAGGGGGTGGCGTAGGAATCTTATTGCTACTGTTATAAACATAATCTGAAATCCTTACTGTTCTATTGCAAATGGTCCAGATCTATGTTTTGCTTCTCTGTCTCCTAGACCAAGCTGTTTAATAGCAGGAAACACCTCCACATTTTGACTTGGGGAGGCTTTAGAAAATGTCCATAAACAATACCTCACAAGAGGCAAATGGGTTTCCACACTGGAACACTAATGGGCCATGTAGCAATTAGACTGAGAAAGCCTGTTCATGGCAACATAACCATAGCTCTCATAGAGATGTAAATTTTGTTTGCCCAAATCTGTCCTGGAGATAGTCCTAGTGTTCTAGTGCCAATCTGCAGGCAGTGTGTTTAGCCCATATTGGAAATGAGATATTCAAGCTCTGGGCTCTGATTAAAGACAGACATTCATACGCATAATCCTTTTTTTTATCACTATAACTCGTCCCTCTCAGTCCACAGATTCATGAGTGTCCACTGCGTGGGAGGGTAGGGATTGAGAAACAATTGCCCTATACACATCAGGACATCATGACATAAATGATGCAAATGTTGTAATATGCATCAGTTGTATGTTGTGACTGATACAAGTTACGTAATTTGCATTATTTGTGTGATACCACGGCACACATTTAATTGATTATTTATCCATTAATTCATGTATTTTTAATTCAATTCATATGGCTCCCCAATCAACATATGACTTTGGGTGGCAAACAAATTAAAATTAGCAATAAAAACATCAACAAAAACCCAGAACACATCGTACCTGATAGCATGCACATATCTACATTCATAATCCACATGCTATCATTGTGGTTTATATCAGACATCTATGCATGCATGTGAGCAATGCAAAAGATTGACAAGTTACCCCAAGGAAGCTTTTTACCATCTGTGCCCTCCAGATGTGGTAGGACTACAACTCCCAGAATTTTCCCAGATGACTTGGCCATATGGCCAGAAAGTTTGGGAGATCTAATCACTACATATTTGAAAAGAACCAAGTTGGGAAAGCTGACCTAAAGTATACAGCTTAAACCAAGAACAAGAAAAAGGAATTTTTTCACCCAAACTGCATGACAGATTATACTCCCCAGTTGGCAAATTTACATGAAGTAAAACTGGGTCTCATTTAGATATACTCTAAAAGTATTTATTTTTACAGATATCTTTCTGTGAGACTGAAATGGATTTCCTCCAAAGGCTAAATAAAGCAGCCATATGTTGGCAGTTCATTGGTTATCATATCAACCAAAATGATTGGTCCAATTACAGTTCCTTCCAAGAGTGAGCAAACTCATCATAAATATTCATCCAATTTTGATAAATGTGGAAATGCTTCCTGTGAGCCACCAAATTCATTTTCACATGCAAATGCATTCAGTTTTAATTTTCAACTCTTCATATCCCTCTGTAGTATGAAGAAAAAGAAGAAATCTTGGAAGTCATCCTTCATAATATCTTTAAATGAAGCTGCTTGATGAGTTGATGAAAGGTCTGTGCACTCACCTAGGCAACTCAACGTTTAATTAAATGTTTTTGGAACACGTTTCCTTGGTGGAATCTCCACTGTTGCATCACATTTGGTTAACTGTGCATTATAGTTATCTTAACATCTAGCTATGGGGGAGGAGGGACTCTGCCCCACATGTATTCCTTCCCATTATGATTAGCAAATATAATGCAGGCAACAAGGTTCCAGTCTAAAAAACTGATTTTGGACTATCTACGTAGACTATCTAGAACCTGTAAACAGCAGAGAAGAAAACAACCAGCTAAAGAGCTGAGATCAGCTGCATTCATTTTTAATACAAGCACAAAAAAAGGAAATGTAGTTTGTCAATAATTTAAATGTGGGGTTTGTATGTTTTAGTGGGGATGGCTTTCATATACATTAATTCTGCCAGATGTACCAAAAAAAAAAATCACATTCTTAAAAGTTGCCTACAGTTACAATTTGAGGAGAGGAGTTTACATTTGTGTTAATTATGCACAATCCAGAAAAAGATTATCTGGTTTTATTTTTCTTTAAAGTAATGTGCTTTAAGATATAATCCTTTGGTCCCTGGAACAATATACTGTATAATAATTGCATCTACCAAAACAAGGAAAGGAATGGATATTTGAGTTCAGAGCCAAATATTTGACTTTAGAGCCAAAAGCATGGATATTTGACTTCAGAAGCCTTGAAAGCCATGCTAAAACTTTTGCAGTCCTTCCCCCTGTAATACTGAAGCTCCAATGTCCCTAATGGCAAGAAAAGAGTTATGGTCACTAACATAGAAATCCTTCCATTAGAAATTAATGGAATATACTTGTAAGCTAAGACTGAGAAAATCACTCTCAATCAGTCAAGAGTCATCAGGTCTATATCCTTGTCGTGTACATCTTGAAAAGAAGACATGAAATTAAACCAGCTTGGAATCAAATGCTGATTCAATGGCACTCTGATCCTGCATTTAGTTCATAAAGAAACTTGGATACTTAAGAGAACCCCAACTGTCCACCTCAGTGTAGGACTAGAGAATTATTGTATGAGTCCCACCACAGGTGGGAAAAACTCTCATCTGCTGTCAGAGGTGTCTCTGACATTTACATCATACTGGCTCCAACACATTGTGGATTGGAGAAAAGTCCATATTCTGGCCCTTGCTGGAGAATCAGATGATGATGATGATGATGATGATGATGGTGGTGATGATGATTTCTCCTCTATCTCAGAGCCAGATGCAGCATCCCTGCTACTATGTGGTTCCTATCCTTTGCTTTCCAGTTGGAGGAACAGGATCTACCACATCTCCTAAGTGTCTGGAGCTTTCACCACTCAGCACGAAGGAGAAGATTCTCCATACAATGCTGAGCATTAGAAGAGGAACTGTAAGTGAATGTCAGCTTGAGGAACTACACTCACAATTCTTTGATCTCATACTTTAACTTCTGAACAATGTCTCTTTTTAAGGCAACGCTGGCTGAATGCTACCCTGACATAAACCACTAAAGCCTTTAAAAATGGTTTATAATAGCTAAAAGGAGAAGTCGAATGAAACATCACTTCCCATAGTATGCATACAATCTTTTTTCATTTGAAAGGCATACCCACCTACTAATCATGGGAAGAGCCAGAGCCAAAAGCAAGTGGGCCATCATTCATTCTCTAACACTGCCTTTTTCTTCTACCTGTATTTTGGACCACATTTCTCTTCTTTGCACAGTAGTCTGCCAGGGAAAGGACAAGCTGCTTTTGCCAAAGGCTATAAGGGTAAAGGCATAATAAAAAGGTTTTTAAATTAGGTCTGCTTGTGCACCTACCCTGTCACTTCCAGTCAAAGAGCTTTTGTAGAGCTTTACACACACTGACACACTGCAAACATACATACAGTTTGAAACCTATTTGTAAAAGGCAAAGAGGAATTACTATCCCCATATTAAGCAGCAATTCTTTTTTCTAGTTTCTATTTCTTTTTTCTCTCACATGACAGCAGTAGCAGCAACAACCTTAACCCTACAAAGAGGATATAGTAAGAAAAACACAAATGACTTTGTTCTATTCCAGCACCTTTTCCCAATAACACACATTGTTTTAAATGGATTTGGTGACATGGCAACTGAATGGATTTCATTCATAGTCATTTAAATAATTTTTATGTAGTGTTGGTGAAACTCCTTCAGGTAGAATGGCTTGATCATCTTGACACAATGACTGCAATAAGACTGGAAAATAACACACCCACTCTAAAGCAACCTGTGCAAACCTTCAGCAAAGTAGCCTTAATGCAAAGTTAGTTATAAGCCTTGGCTTCTAAATAACACCCATACCTAACTGATAATTGCATCCCAGTTCAAAAGATGGTGTGAAAAGGAAGAAGAAATTAATAGGAAGCACACAGAGAAGCCATGCTTCTCAGAAGAACTTCATTCCCCCTTCCTTTCTGTGATCTTCTAAAACTGCCACATAAGGAGGAGATTCTGGATTTTGATGTAAAATGCAAGATTATTTTTCTCAAAAAATGGAAAATGCAAGAGTAAAGAGAGAGAGAGAGAGAGAAGTTGTTCCCACAACACAAACTGAATAAAAACTTATGGAGATCTTTGCTATTTGTGAATACATTGCTGATAAGCAATGCAAGTGTAAGGATCTCTTGCAAAGAATATGGCTAGTCATGTGGGGGACAGGTTAGGGGGGAACTGTACAACTCGCATTGAATGGGGTGAATTGAACTGATAGATGTGCATGAGTGAATTGCAACTTTGCTGTGCAAAAAAAAAAAAATACTTGCAGTTTTCTTTAACCAGTTCTCACTCAGTTTGATACCAAGTTGTTAAAAAAATTGAACCTGCGTTTAATTTATTACAAGGTGTTCAAGGGATACATGTCAAAATCTCCCCAGCAGTATGCAGACTTCCTAACTTCCATGCTTCAGTTCAATCTCAAGGGAGGATATGATGTGGCAACTCGTCCAATGAGGCTTTTTCAGATTGGGAATACTTTAGAGTGATGGAAAAATAGGCACCCTCCACAACTGTCAACAATGTAAGCTTAAAAACATCCCCAAAATAAATGTTGGAAGGGGGACTCTGCAGTGTCTTGAAAATATGATAGAAAATCTGAACGTCCTTCCTCAGCAGAACAAGACTTTTGAAAAATTACAAAGCAAAGTTCAAAATCACTTTACTTTGTGAGTTTATGAAGAATTAACCCATGGTACAGGTTTTATTTGCACCATCTTTTTAGGGCTATAACTTCAAAGTCTGCATTTTCATGTGCCAAACTGTTGTAATTTTTCTGTTACTGAAGTTGAATGCAAAGGGTTAATCAAAGAGCTCAGTGTTTTGAAGAACTCAAGTAATGTTGGACTGTCTGACTATAAATTGCAAGCAACAACTACAAATTCCTTTTTGGACCAAGAAGACAACATGCCTGTTGGTTTTCACTGTCATGGTTAATTAGTTTCAGCTTGTATTTTTAATCCTGTATAACTCACTTGAGGCACAAATGACCAGGCTCAAATTATCCTACTTCACATCCATTATGCAAAGACTTGGCTCTCTGGAGAAGGCTCTAATGCTGGGAAAGGTGGGAAGAAAAGGAAGACTAGCAGCAAGGTGGATGGACTCAGTTACAGTACTGATGAGTGAACCATTGGAAGGGCTGAAAGACCGAGTTAGGGACAGGTCATCATGGAGAAAATCTATGTGGTTGCTAAAAACCAACCGTGACTGAGGGCATGCAATCATCATTGCATACTGTGGTTCTAACTATAGAAACGTTTGTACCCCAGCTCCACTCAACTATGGAGACTGTATGTATCTTAGGTCCCCCACAAACTAATGTATAAATTCACAGTGTCAACAGATTTAGTCGCATATTTGCTGTCTAACTAGGTCCTTCTAATAGGAAAAGTTCAGAAAACTTCACAGAAGTTTTAAGATGGTGAGCTTACAAGAAGAAGTAAGCAGATATATATCCCTGAAACTGACAGGGAAGAATCACCTTGTTCTTATGGTGAGATTTAAAAGGAGTGATCAATACAAATTGCCAGATAAATAAGAATTCTGAGCCAGGCTACAAGATACAGGACTAAGGATGAAGTTTCAATCTAAGTTTCAGAATATAGGCTCAGAATGGCATACATTCAAGTGTTAGATGGTTTCATCAACATTTCTGTGAACTATTAAAATACACCCACATATAGATTTGTAACACACAAATCTAAAATTCTGCAAAGTCTTGCATGACTTTCATAACATACCTTTTGCACACCTCTTTCCTTAAAATGCATACATCTGCATGCAGTTTACCTTAAAACTGTGTTTCTCTAATGGTAATACACGTCACACTGGTACCATGAAGAGGCAGTCTATGTGGGATTCGATACCACTCTCCAAACTGGGAGAATGCCCATAATCCATAAGACAAATCAGTAAATCTCTGTCAGAGAATGCTTTATTTCTTAGAATACAGTAGAGCATCCTCTGAAAAGTTTAGCTTAGAAGACAAAATAACAGAAAATAACATGCTGTGCTAGTTAGTTCTCATTATTTGGATGTAGGTTTTGTTTTGGGCTTAGGGGACAAAGACTGTTCTCAGTCACTAACACATCTTCAAGCCCAGCAAGTTCTCTCTCCTTATTTGAAAGCATTTCTTAATTTGAATTTAGGGGAAGACACTAAAAATCATTACCATAATGCACATTTACAGCTTCCCCAAATATAACATTTTTGTAGGCAAATACTGAACTAAGAAATATTGCAGGATAGTTACTAGTGCACAACACCAATTACATGCCTGCTTGTGTTATGATAACAAGAATGAAGAACAAATAACTGGGAAGGCATTTCTAGCATTTTCTTAAATTAAATGGATTATGAAGCTCCTATGAGAAAATCAAGATATGTTCAGAAGAAAACAAAGAGTTGCTTCAGAATAAGAATGCTGTACGTAGAAGCAAGAGTTTTCAGGCTGCAGAAGTACTTAAAAAAAAAAATAATTTGGCAGCATTAGTTCAACAGGTTTGTTAAACTTGCAATGTAGGATGGATGTACATGTTACAGTACAGCCACATTTTATATATAGCTTTCATTCCTCTGTTTGTGTGTGTGTGTGTGTGTGTTTTAGGCTTACCTCCTTGATTTCAAGAAATAGTTCCATACTAAAGATTAAAATGCAAAGTTTGTTTGTCAGGTTAACAAAGTATGCAGGATTTTGTTTTTTGTTTTCTTTTCTTTTTTATGAAAGTAACAAAACAGAAACCAAAAAAGTGTGTCACTGCAAAGAAACAGAAACCAAGAACAAAAAGAAAACGGAAAAAAGAAAATAAAAATGTGGAAGTATATACACTTATATTCATGTGTTTCTACGTGTGTGCATATGTGCACATTCTTGTGTGTATTAAAACAGCAATTTGTTCCTTTTTCTGCCCTTGACAACTGGGCCAGCTGAAGCTCCTGAATATAATGGAAGACACCTACAAATGAGAAGGGTGATACCAAGCAGACTACATTGTGGGAGGTAATATAACCCATAACACTTATTTTTGAGCCCAGAACTTAACCTTGACCTTGCAGACATTGTGGGGGAGATCTTTTGAAGCTCATTCCAAGAAAGCCTCTTTCTTTAAAGTGTTTAACAGCAATTTTAATTTAACCCACCATCTGTTAATTTGTTTGAGATATTATCATTATCCTGCTCAGCTGTTTTCTTTTAAAGCTGCATTTTAAAAAAGGCCTATTGTTCATTTCAGGATTGCATTCAGATTAAGTTACTCATGAGGAACACCATTAATATTCATGAAACATTCAGTATAGTTAAATTTAAATGCCATTTTTGGTGCGAGCTAAGTTACGAAGACCCCGACTTTGCCTGAATGCTACCAAACATTCCATAAACAGCTTGCTTAGAAATGCACTTGCATAAATACATTGAATACATACATTCAATATATTTTTGTTTTCTAAAAATGTTCATGTTTTAAAACATGTAGTACTGCATTACATTAAAATCTTACTCCTTAGTTTAGATCTCTTCAGATGCCAATCTGTATGTGGTTGCAAAGGGGTGTCATACTAAGGGCTATGTCTCACCAGGGGTCTCGCTGCTACCCCCTAAGGCCCTCCCGCCTCCTTTTCCTCTTACTATCTGTTTATTTTCCTTTTGAAAGGTGCCAACAGTAACAATAGAAGGAAGCAACTTGCACAAAGAATTGGCAGCAGCAAGGAGATGTGCACACTGAAAGGTTATCCATTGACGACACCTTGCTTGCCCACTTAATCTGGAACCATCATTTAAGAACATAGGAAGTTGGTTTCAACTGAACTAGATCATTGATCCTACCAGGACACTATTGTCACCGTTGTCACATATTAATACTGGCAGATAGTAACTCTGTAGCTTAATCTTTACTTATTTATATTTCTTTATTTATTCATCAAATTTATATGGCCGCCCATCTCACAAACAAGTGACTCTGCGTGGCATACAACAAGGCTAAAAAAACCATTAAGATATACTGAATAATTGTTATTAAAAAAAAACGTAAAAACTATAAAAACACAAGGCTAAAAAGAGAACAAATATTAGGCAAAGAGTAGAGGTTAATAATAATGGAGCCACCTCAGTATCTCACCAGTCCCCTGGGGTCCCCAGGCCAGACAGCATGACCAGATTTTGAGGGACTTCTGGAAAGTCGATAGAGATGGAGCCAGACTCACTGATTGCTGATCATATCATTCCCATCTCTGAACAAGCCTGGTTCTAGAACAGGTACTGTATCACTATATCCTTGTGTTTTTGCATTAAAAAGCCTCATAACACTGACAAGTAATCAGTGTTGAATTTTAAAAAACTATATTTCATATATCAGAATAATGAAAATATTTGGACATTTATAGTGTAAATGATAGCATATACCATCTGGAGCAGTGCATGCCTTTTATTAAATAAATAAACAAAACCTCTCTAATCCACATTTCCCAGCAAATGGCTAAGAAGCAAGATAACAAAGCAGGCTGCCTGAATTTATTTAGTATTTTGCATATGAGGGAATGACTTGATGTATAGCCTTGATTTTACTCAGCCATCCTAGTATTGCTTTTATTAAGGTTCTTGTAAAAAGCATCTTAGTCTACAAATGATCTAAGAGGATATCAGAAGGCAGATGATGCCAGAATCCACAGATCATACCTTTTTAAAGTTCAATTAATCAATATTGGGCTTGCTTTGTTCAAGAAAATAAATGAATGAGAAGAAAAGAAAACATATGGTAGCATACAAAATGATGATGTAAACAAGAAGGGCAGCCTGTACAAATCCATATTTTTGCATGCAAGAGCAAGATCAGTGTAAGAGATGATGCCATATGAAGCAAGGAACAAGATGATGCCTTCCTCTCCCCCATCAATTGTGCTGGGGTTCCAATCTTGCTTCTTGACTAACTGTGATACAGTCCTCCAGCACAGCTACAGACTGGGGGAGTGCAGGGCTAGCTGTGAGACTTTGTGCTCCTAGCTGGGGGCTCAGATGGAATGTTCTATGGGCTCCAGCATCTGATGGTAAAGGCAGTTGCCTCATTCTGCTAGGCCCTGGGCAACAGAGAGTGAAGCAGCGTATATACCTTCTTCAGTAACATCAGTACAAAATGGACTAATTGCATTTGCTATTTATATCCCCCCCCCTCCCCCGCTTACCCTTCTCTCTCCTTCTTTTGGAAGTCCTCCCTATTATTTTCTTCTTTGCCTCTTCCTTCCTGAGATTACTTTCTCTCTTCCTTGAGTTAAACATTGTTATTTCTGATATGGGGTTTTTGGGGGGGGGGGGGTCTCGTTCAACCTCATTGGTCTCTCCCCTTCTCCTTTACTTCACTTGTATATTTAGCTGATAATGAAAGGACCTACATAGGACTTTGGGGAAATAGTGCGCATTTGCACTGTGCATTAATGGTATTAAATTAATTAACTAGTAATAGCTACCACCAGGTTGTAGATCTATTCTAACATTCACAATCCACCCAATAGATACTCCAAAGGTTGCTTGGTCTGTTTCAATGATTTAAATGTGCATTTAAATAACATAAACTGGGAAAAGACAAGACATTTAATGTTTATTTTGCAAGTACGCAGTTAAATATATATTAGGTTTTAGCAGAAATATTTTAATTAAAACAAAGAAAGAACCTTGCAGCTTATTGTGGAACAAAATAGAATAGAATTCTGAGTAAAATCTGCAAAAGTACTATAGACTGGGAATATACAGATTTGCTCACACTTAATCTTGAAGACATGACAATTGCTAGTGGTAGTTCTAATTTTTAATGGATTAATAGAACTGAAGCTCTTCAGGTTCTCTCTCTCTCTCTCTCTCACACACACAAACACACACGCGCACAAAGCAGATGCTATCGGACTAGCCTATCAAAAGCTGTCTTTCATAGGACCTGAGGAATACACAGCTCTTCTGTGCAAATATTATATTAAGAAATGCAAGAATTGTGTGAGAAATGTGAGAATGGAAAATGTTGAAATGGAGAGATGAGTGTGGTATATGTACGTCTATAGGATGTGTTAATTTTTATTAAATGTGTCTGTGGCTAGACAGAAATCACAGGATGTGAAACAGGATCAAAACCTGAGGTTCAACACAAAATGCTATTTCTCACACACAAACCTCTCAAAGCTGGCCTTCATACTACACAGTTTCCAATTCATAGAGTTCTAAAGTTACTGTAGATATTCACAATGAAATTTGTGATTCTAATTCTAGTGACATTTTGTAGAGCTGTTATTCAGACAGGGTAAAGGATGGTGGTTGTAAGTAATAATAGGTGGATAGAATATGTTATTGAAGGGAATATCCATAAAAGCCAGACTTTGACTGGAAAACTGTGGGTCAAAGACAAAAATTCACCATCCAAGGGTCAATTGTGTTCTGCCACTCAGTCTAACCACAGGATTCTCATATGATGAAGAGAACATTAACCCATTCATAAGGCCTTGAGTTCTTAGGAGAATATCTGGATATGCATGAAATATATGAAATGGTCAAAGGGCACCCAAAACTTAGCCCTGCTGAAGCTAATATGCGTCCTCATCAGTGCCTGACTGAAGAACCACTAATAACCATTTAAGCTATTCTAAGCTCTATAAAAGAAAACTGAAATAAGAGGAAATTATATCAGTTTTCTCTCCTGCTGTTCTGTGTGGCTGCTTTTGTTTAGTTCTCAGTGTATATTGTGCTAAATGTCATCTTCTTTAACCAAACATCACATTCATTTATGCTAACCACAAGCTACAACCACAAGTTGTAGGAAGACCTATGCTTATCTTTCTGACTTGCAAAACATGGGCCTATTTCTAATCTCTCTTTTGAAGAAATGACTTCTGGGTGAAAAAAAAAACAAACTTCTCTAAAAGGTCACGTGTGCTTGTCACAGCAGTTGGACTGTAGCGGGGGAATATCCCACAAACGTAATAACCCACGCCAAATCAAGATTCAGACTTAAGTGCAACACAACAAAGAGCAATCCAGTCTTTGAGGATTTATTAACGTGCAACTAAAGAAAGAGCAGAGGGAGATCTAATCTGACAGAGTGCTTACAAGCAAAATGGAGAACCCGCTGGTTTTATCCTCTCAGCTAAATTCTGCATCAAGAGTGAAATCGCTCTGTAAAATCATGAAATCCCTGAATAAAGAGGGGGCAAAGCCAGATACAGGAAGCAGGTAAGAGACTGAAGGGTTTGGTTTTGAATGTTCATTATTTTGTGACTTTCTTGCTCAGTGTGAAAAACGACAAGATACCTGAGTTGAGACTGCATTCCACTGCTCAGGGCAGGGATAGCATGCAGGCTAGAGCTTTGAAAGAGAGAGAGGAGGCCAGAGCTCTGGCAGGTGAGCACTGACAAGTAATGAAAGTAATGGACAAGAATCAGGGAGGGAAAATATTCCTCAGAGCCCGCACTGATTTACATTCCTATAGCTTTTGCAGCTGCAGGGAAGATAGTGTTCTCCTTTCTTCAGCACAAGCTTGATTCAATCATTTCCCCATTCCCCACCCCCATTCCCCACCCCCCAAAAAGCTAAAAGGTGTAGTGATGGGTTTGCGGTAGTAAAAACGACTATTTCTTGTTGACAAATGCAGAAACTGATGCACATTTGGTCAAAGGCATAGCATGAGCTGAAAACCTTTACAAATATATATTTTGGGGTAGGGTTTTTGTTTGTTTGTTTGTTTGTTTTTGTCAATCCACAGGAAAGCATACTAAGATTCTGTTGAAATCTTAATTTTATTTATTTAGAACATGTATATGGCCTCCCAACTCAAACAACATGACTCTGACAGAGTACAACATCTTTAAACAGAAATACGAAAGAAAAAAGTACACATAGCAATAGAGCACACCCAAGCAATTAAGTTACTTGTCTCAGTAGTTGTGCTGTAAAGATGCCAGTATACCTCTGTGGCCCAAAAGCAAAGTAAAAGAATGCAGTGACAGTTGAAATGGTTCCAAGTTACTGCAATCAGAATTCAGTATATGGAGATATGTGTTCCTCCTATTGGTTAAAATGAAAGTAGGTTAGCTAATTCAAGATCAGAACCAAGGATCTGTCTACATAGCTATTGTAAGATCCAGCATCAAGGGTAAGCATGACTAAGTACCTGTCCATGCACCTATGGCCAAGGGGAGGCAGATTTCCAAAGCCTTCTCTCTCCCAAAATAAAAATATTGAAGTTCACACTGGCAAGAGTCAGAGGAAATAGGTATCAACTCACATCAATGTGTCCTTTAAGCAGAAGAACATTCCCTGTCCTTATGAAGTCCAACTGTAGTCGTGGCAATTTGCTAAAGAATCCTGCCTCAGGACACTAATCTCCTTTCTGACTGCCAACAGCACTGGGAAAATATCACTTCTGCCTATGCAAGGGCCAGTTCTTTGAAACACAATTAAGAGATATTTTATTTTATTTTAATTTAATTTAATTTAATTTAATTTAATTTTTTTATCTTGATCTTGCTCCGATACTGTTTGATTTTCTTTTTGTTAAGCGCTGCTTTGAAATACTGCATGGCAACTGAGCACATCGTTGTTTATTCCAGGCGCCCAAACTCAATTCACAATTGCTTGCTGTTCTTCTATATTGTATCATGTTGCCCTCTACCTCCCTTGCAAACTGTAGTGATGGATGGGGTCCAGCGGTTGTAAAACTTTGCTCCCTTTCTCACTCTATTAACACTGATAGCAGAATGTTTCTAAACTTCGCAGCCAAGAACTGCACCTCTTGGCTTGGTGTTACAGTCTCGGGTCCCATCAAAGAGATATAAGCCGACATTTGCAGCAGTGCCTTAGAATAGCTCCAGGTGTCTCCAAGGTTTCCTTGTGTGCGGCTGCCTGCATTAAAAGGATATGCCAACTCGATGCACGGAATCATCCTTACAGATTCTAGAATGTCAGCATAGAGTGGCAAATGGAACCTGCAACATAATTGCTATGCAAATCCAACAGAAGAGGATTTGCTATGCCAATATCCCCTGTTCACGATTCCAGTAATTTTCAATATTCCATGTCCGGGGTGCATATTCAGGCCTCATGGCATCATCATGCTCATTCTCTTTTAGTCATTTCTTTCTCCTCCAAGTATTTGTGCTCTTGCGAACTTTGGGTTTGCAAACTTTGGGTTTCCTGAAAGCCTGCTAATATTTCCGTACTGTGTGCAGCTGATGGCTGGGGTATTTTGGTTACATAAGCAGCAACACTCAGAGCTTTAATACTGGAAAATGAGGAAATGGCTTCTTGTTTATACATAGGTTGATTTGAATGAGCTCAGCAAATCCATACATGCAAATTCAAATACAGCAGACCAATGTCAGCCTTGTTTGAAATCAGATTTCAAAAGGTGTTCTGAGTTTAGCAATAAGACTTGAACTAAAAATATATCAATGCCTTGATAGAAAACATGTTTGTCTATCTTAGCTACATGGCTATGCTAGACTGTGATATAAATGTGTAAATAATGAATATTGGTTGGAGACTTCCAATTTCAGTTCCAAGTTCTTAATTGTTGGGTTTTTGTTTTGTTTTTTTAGTTTGTAAATTGTCAGGTGGGTATTATGTACATAAAGCTAATTGTATCATGCTTGTCTTCCCAATTGCTTGCAGGATCGCCTATCCGTGGTGGTCTATCCAGATCTGGCAGGGTGGTCACACTCTGGGTCCCCTGGGTGAACAATGTCACCTGGTGGAACATAAGAAGCATGCTTTCTCTGTCATGGTGCCTGCCTTATTGTCAGCCTTTTGAGGTTGTCCACATCAGGAAACAAACTCCACAAAAAGACAAGAACTAAGCTTTATTGAAATATGCTCTATGAACACAGTCTTGCAAGTCTGATTATGTTTTTCCTCTCTCTTATATCCTAGGGATTCAGGGAGGAGCTAGCCTGAGTCTCTTCTAATACGCAGGGAAAGCCTCTGTCCTTTTAATTTTTCTAACAGCTTCTGAATATCTCCATCAAGGCCATCTCCATGTTCCATGTTATGGAACAGTCTCCCCCCAGAGATTAAGATAGGCCTGACCTGCCAGCCTTCAAGAAAGCCATGAAGACCTGATTTTTTTCCCCCAGGCATTGGGACTGGGTTGTTAGTAGAACCCAGCATGTGTGCTATGTGGGCAAGCAGATTTTTACAGGGGCCTTGACAAATTGAATTTGAATGTACATTGCATTTTTATCCACTGTTCACTATTCAGTTCCATTACTTAGATGGGTGGCCATATAAATTTGTTAAATAAATAAACAAATGAAACTTGATGCCATCTAGAAGCTTTGGACTACAATGCCTCAACTCCTCAAGCAGCATGATTATTTGGACAGCACTGGGTTGTACTACACGATCTGCATTCAGCCCTCTAAAACCTTGGCTGTGGTCGCCAGAAAGCTTTGCCATTTATAATATAAAAGAAGGGTGAAATTACAAAATGCATGGAGAGTCATCATATTAACTTAGGTTTCGTTTTTTTGTAGTTCCATTTTGTAGGTCCAGAATGCCACTCAGATGCCAAATGGTGCCTCCATTAAAAAAAGTATATGCACCCATGCATACATTAATCCTTTTTCTCTATACTCATTATAGTTACCACAATAGGTGCTTGCTAATGTGGTACAAGAGAACCAGTTTAGTGTAGTGGTGTAGTGTAGTGTAGTGCTTAAGGCACCAGACTAGAAATTGGGAGACTGTGAGTTCTACTCCCACCTTGGCACAAAGCCAGCTGGGTGACCTTGGGCGGATCGCTCTCTCTCAGTCCTAGGAAGCAGGCAATGGCAAAACACTTCTAAAATCTTGCCAAGAAAAGTGCAGGGGCTAGTCCAGGCAGGACTTAACCAGGAGTTAACACGGAATTGAAGGCACCCCCCAAGAAAGTGGTACAAGGACAAACGTCCTAATTCCAGTTTTAGTAGGTGGGTAGTCTTGGTTGAAAGCTCCAGTCCTTTGTTCTTGCCTTTCAAGGTGATAACATCTAATTGTACAAAACACATGATATGGCAACCAAGGAATCAGAACAAGGAAAAGAGATCCATCATTACACCACATCATCACCCACTTTGCATCATTCAATGTTATCAAAGAAGGCGGTACTTTCTCTGGCAGTGATATGCCAGATATTACATTCAGGTTTGGTTGACTCCATAGTGAAATGTGTTTCCTTTTAGTAGTTTCAACTGCTAATTTTCCTCTTTTGTTATCTGATTTTAAACAGCACAGTATCAGAAGCTCATGATCTCAGCCTACCTTCACAAAGATTAAGCCTATTCCTCCCCCCTCCCCCATGTCCCTACTGCTCTTGTCACCAAACTAAATGTGAAAGAGTATCAACATGAAAAGATGTCCATTTACCCTTTGCAGATGATTCTGTATGTAAATATATTCAGAGGTGTAAGTGAGAAATCCATTATTCTCTCTAGCAAGCAGGGGAGAAATAACATCAACATTTATGGAATCATATGTGAAAGGGAAGCAATGAGTTTTGCAGAACCACTCTCAGCTGGCAAAAGGGAAATGTCTGAAAATCTTTTTGCAGTCTTTGAGCAGGGCAACAGTAACCCACACTAACTTTGATTCTCTTGTAGGTCTCTCGAAAAGAGGAACCGGCTAAGTCTCTTGCATAAGTCTGAACTGCACCCAAATATGAATTTTGACAAATTTGAAAAACTAGCAAAGGCATCAAGGTGAGACTTGTTTTGAAAAAAAATATATTAAAAAAGAGTGTCCTAAAGAAGGAGTCATATTTAATTCAGAACATCTCTTGCATGCCTATCTTACCAGCTGTTTTGATTTTTGCTATCACTCTAAATCAGTATTTCTCAACCTTAGTAATTTTAAGATGTGTGGACTTAAACCCCCAGTGTATCTTCCCTGCAGCCCCCCCCCCTTTTTTTTAGCTAAATCCACAAGTAAAACATCATGAGGGACCTCCTGGCATGGGGATGACATGGCTCCACCAGAGCAGGTTGGCATGGGGTGGGTGGTGAGTTCAACTCCTCTTAGTTTCACTTTGCTATAATGAAGGAAGCTCAAAAATATTATCCCAAAATGCTAAAAGAATGTGCAAGCAACAAATGCAAAAATATAAAGAATAAATCTTTTCCAAAGAACAGAAACATTTGAGGGGAAGTGGAGAACAGGTTTCAGCACAGTACTAATAAAGTACTCCCTGACCACTTTTCAATAGAGATGTTGAACCTCTTTGCACCACTGTGCAGCTTAGTGTGATGCCCAACACAGATACATGCACATAATATGTTATATAATAAAGGTTTCAGTCTTAAGCTAATTGCTTAATATTAAAATCTCCATTGCATTGTTATTTGGTGTATGTGTATCTGTATGTACGTATGTATGTAGATATATACGTATATGCGTATATACATATTAATGAAAGGAAAAAAAAACAGATTAATGGAGCAAATTTAATAAGAATTAAAATATCAAAAAGTAGAAAAAGAGGAAAAAGAAAAAAGAAAATAAATTTTAAAAATCCTACTAGGTTTCTGACTTCCCCCTTTTTATACATCTGCTAATTTGCACTATTTGTAGACATTTAGACCACCTTAGAAGCCAAACTGTAAGTGATTATATTTGCCATCCTGCATGATGTGTTGTACGTATGGGAACTATTCTTGCTTAAATTTAGTTAAGCATTTATTGTGCACTGCTGAGAATTCTGAGAGTTGAAGTCCACACATCTGGAAGGTGTCGATGTTGGAAGCACTGATCTAAGCACATACATTAGTGGATGGATGGATGGATGGATGGATGGATGGATGGATGGATGGATGGATGGCTTTCAGTTCCATGTCTGGACTGGCATCCCATATTTCCTGGGCCTCTTAGAACTCACCAATCTACCTCTGATTTGTCTTCATTCTGTTCCATCTGTGCTAGTTTGTCACCTTGCCTGCTTTCATCTTTATCCCCTCATTGTTTGTTTCCCTCTGCACATCATCTAATTGATATTGCAAGTTCTCAAGGGCTGTGCCCTGACTTTGCTTATATCCTTTTCTGAATTGCCATATATAATAATCTACCTAAATCAGACTTTCTCAGCTGCTTGTGAAAGCAGCCCAGCACATACTTGAAAAAGTTACTTCCCAAACTTTTTAGTAGAAAAATGATTGAGACTTTTTGACGTACCTTTCTGTGAGCTACAAAATCAGAGACCAGTGAGCACTATGGACAGTTTGACATAGTTGGCTTTAAACAAAAAATAAAAAAAACCCTTCTTTCTCACCCTCTAAATTAAAATAACTCCTTTAAAAATAGCATGACATTTGGGAAAAAAGTTATTATTTTGCTGTAAACAATTTGTGTGCTTATGTCATGGCACCATTGCTATTGCCTCTTTGTTTCGGAATACCATAGCGCTTCCTGTGTAATGTTAAAAATAGCCTGTGGTCATAGCATCTTTGGTAGCATTTGAAACCACATCTCAGTGTGAATAATTCTCTTTTATTCCCAAGGTTTCATGCATCTACCATTTCAAAAGATCACTGATACCACAAACAAAATGGTGTGTGTATGTATGTATGTATGTATGTATGTATGTATGTATTTGGAAAGAATAAGGGCATACAACGAACAAAATTGTTTCTTTCTTTCTTTCTTTCTTTCTTTCTTTCTTTCTTTCTTTCTTTCTTTCTTTCTTTCTTTCATTTGAAAAGACTAAGAGCGTACAACAAAATGACTCAAGAAACAACACTTCTTTTCAATCCACTGCATACTGGGGAAATTGATGCTTTTTATAATTCAATAGGAAAAACACCAGTGAGATCGGATCAGCTGTTTTCCAAGGCTCCAGAGAAAGTGACTCCTTTTGTAAAATAGCCGAATTCAGTACCCTGAGAAATATGACAAACTGAAATTAACAGGAGCTAACGTATGCTAGGAGAAGCTGCAGGCATACATACAACATGTGATGCCTCTGTTTTTGTCTTGTGCAGTGAGTCTCCTGAAACTGTAAAAAAATGGGCTGAATCTTTTGACCAGCTGATTTCTCACAAAGGTTGGTATCAGTGTTTTCAACTAGGGTTATGCTTCATTAAAGTGCAATGTCCTTTTTGTTTTACAACCAGGCTCAATTTTTTCACGCAAAATATCTTTTCATTATTCTTCTTCTGTTATGAAGAATTAACCATGTGTAAAGTGAAGAAGTCTATTAAGTCTGACTTCCAACAACAGATGGATTGCTGTGAAAAATGGCCCTGAATTTTTATCACTACCATAAAAGAAGTATTAGAATTTCAGCAGTGGAGAAAATTATTCAAGGAAAAAGTGGATATTTTATGTACCCTTAAGGATTAATTTTAAATAAATTATGTAATGCACAATAAACAATTATATAATGGAACTTGTGATTATTAACCTGGAGATGAACTTTTGAAAAATCATACTTTTATTTTTGTTTTGTTTTGTTTTTCTTTTTATTGTGTTGTTATAACTCTTGATACAATGTATTGTTCCAATACAATGTTGTTTAACAATATTAATTGAAGATTATTGACATTCTATTATTTAGATAACTCAGAATCTTGGAAATAGAGAAGAGAAAAAAGAGAAATCATTGTAAATATTAGTTACAATTTAGGATGTCAATATTACAAGCATAAAATTATTTGACTTTTTCATCCAAAGTTGAGTATAGCACTGAAAAAGAAACAAAAATCTCTGAGTGATGGGCGGTGACTAAATTTGAAAGATAGATAGATAGATAGATAGATAGATAGATAGATAGATAGATAGATAGATAGATAGATAGATAAAAAGTCACACCATTTTTGAAGCTGCATTAAGGAAAAAATTCGCTCAATGAAAATGGCTGATGATTGTGACATCATCAGTCAACAGACCAATCTTTCTCTTTTCCCATTTCCACTAGAAAATTCCAAGGCTTAAAAGCAAAGTGATGCTGTAGCTTTCAATTATTACCAGTAATTGTGCATCAACATATGGACATTTCTGCAGTGCTTGTTTAATATCTTTATAATGGTATACATTACCATGTCTAGTGATTTTTTGTTGCTGCATAGTTCAGTATGCACTATCCTAAAGGCTTCCTTGCTGGGCCTCAGAGTGAGTTTTGAGCAACCTGGTGATACCTAGCTTTGAAAAGTAGCACTGCAAATAACTTAATCAGCATACAAGCAAATTTTGAGTTGACATTCAACTCGTGCCCATTGCAACGTGCATATGTTTGGATTGGTAGGATCCATATGTAAACTCCATCAGGTCAGATGAGAAGAAAATGTTATTCCTTTTGTCTGACAAACCTATGGAAGCCTTCAGAAAGGTAGCCAAGTTCTGTGTCATTGCCATCTTTGAGCAAAGTCTAACTGCATAGGTTCCCCACTCCCCATAAGTATTCTTTCCATGGCATTGAAAATTGTGATCCCTTAGCCTTTTACCTGACATATTTTATTTATAATGTAACTTTTTCCAGTATCCACAAACACCTGGAACATAGAACCAAAACTAGGGATACTGGAGCTCAGTCTATATGTCAAAGTAAACTGATCTAATCAAATCAAAATCTTTATTACAGTTACTAACCAGCATAAGATAATGTAAGACTATAACATAATCTCACCTGTAGGCTACAGAAAAAATAGCTAGATTAGAATTCCTGGTTAAAAAGCTTTTTAAGTAGGGATTCCACTAGAAAGTTTCTAAAATCTCTGTCAAAGTTGCAGGCATGGGCAAAGATTCAATGGCTCCTGAACAGCCTTTTTTTTTTTTTTCTGCATAGTGATCCATTCTAAGTCTGCCTTCGAGGACATTTGAAGGTAGAATATTAAAATTGTAGCAATGAGAAGGCTCTGATATTTACAGATCCTTCAGTGATCTAAATAAATTTCTGGTTTGAAGGAATATGTATAATTTCCTAATGCTGTCCTCAAAGGTAATTTATTACATTCTACTTGCACCTATACATAAATGATTATGATTATGATTATGATTATGATTATGATTATGATTATGATTATGATTATGATTTAAAGAACTGACAGCTGGGTTCTGCCCAGTAATGCACCAGGGATATTTCAGCTTTTCTTCAGTTTTCTGACTCCAGTGGAATCAAAAGTATCCACCAAAATAAGCAGAGCCAAACCCTGTGGTTGAAATGTTATCTTGAGCCAGATGTAGTCAAATCTATAGTCAATGTGAAGATTGGAATCCATTGTAGATTGTGATACAATTCTAAGCTCAACAACATATCAAAGGTGCATATAAAATAGTTGTGTTTGAATAAAATACATTTAGAAAATACATATTTAAAGCATTTAAATATGACTCATGTTGGATGTTTTTGAAATTGCAAATGAATATGCATATGGAATTAATATATAAATGAATCCATATGAAATTGACATTGATCTAAATAGGCTGATCTGCTCATTCTTAGCCCAAATGAGGGTCACATTGGGAAGGATATGGCATACCTATTACTTTCCTTAAGTTCTTTGGGAAGCTGTTTTCTACTTTTCAGAATGAACCTCTCCCCACCTAGAAAGTTTGGGACATTTCTTTTGCTTATCCTTTACCATACAAATCACAGTTATTGTTCTAGGACGGACCTTACAAATATAACAAAAATGTGTAATTTAAGGAGAGAGTTGACTAAAAAACATCTGAAAATGGTAGTGAGAAAATGTTGTTATGCTTTATTTGATGTGCATTTGATTACATAGTGTTTATTTTGTAGCTGGCTTAGATGCATTCATCAAGTTCCTAAGAAGTGAGTTTAGTGAAGAGAACATTGAGTTTTGGATGGCATGTGAAGAGTATAAGAAAAGCAAAAATGCTTCTCAACTTCTACTCAAAGCAAAGACAATTTATGAAACATTCATTGAAAGAGAATCACCAAAAGAGGTATAGTGAAAATAGTTCTCTTAACACAATTGGTCTTTTAAATCCTTAACGATGTGTCTGCTGGAAGAGGATGTCAAGATATTGGCCATGACAGCAATGATCAAAACCCTGTTCTTTTTTTTAATATGCCTCACTTATGCCCTCTTGACTTTTGTGACCCCCACCCCACCCCAAATCTTTAGGCATACAAACCTCAGCACTTGCTCTCAACAAAAATCACTGCACACAGTGAAATTTACTTCTGAGAAAGTTTGCAATAGCATTGTGTTTCATACTGTTTAATGTCATCCAGATTGTGTCCATCATTAAAAACAGGTCAAGATTATAGCACATGATGCCACAATAGTATCCCAGAAGTAGAACTGTAATAGAGAGTGAAAATGTTCACTTGCTGAGAACTTTATCTGCCTGTATTTATTGCTACTGTATAAAAATTATTCTTCACCAGTCTTCTGAAGCAATAATTACAGGTGCAATTATTAGTACATACAAACTGTTACTATCACGTTGGCAAGATTTTGGATAATAAGACAAATGAATAAAATAAATCACCAATTTAAACACAGCCTTCGGAATAATAACTGTAATGCTTTAAGCAGATAAAAAAAGATTGATTACGGATTTGTTCAAAAGGTAAGAGTTGAAGATTGCATCTTAATAACATTATGGTAAACAAACATGCACATACACTTAATGTATTGGCTTAGATTTCATTTATAGCCAACTAACAAATGTCTATCATTATGTCATGTATGTAAGAAAGGAAAGCACCTACATAGCATGTTACAATATGTCTAGGAGACAATAATGACTTCTACAATTGATCAGAACATTCCAGTCAAGTGGGTGGTCATATAAATTGAACAAATTAATTAACTAGTTTATGGAAAAAAACTTTTTTTTCCTCCCAGTGAAGGTTGACAGAATGCTAACCCTATTCATCTTTCATAAATACTAGAGATTAGTATGGTTGGAGAGGTACAGATCCACTCTAAATACTGACTAGATAACCGTTGAACATTGTTAATGCTTTATTGTGATCTGTTCAATTTTTACAAACATTTTGAACAACTTGAAAGCACACATTTCTTGTCACTGAAAATCTACTATGCACGGCTTAAATGCATGTTGAATATGATTGTTGTAGGGATGTTCAGCACTTTAAATTTGATTTCCAGAAAGTGTTTCAGAGTACGTAGGCGTGCAGATGTTGCACTTGTCTATAGTATCTTAGAGCTGCCATGTGGCCCCAGGAAAAGACCCAGCTTGTCAAGGTGTTATAGACAGGTGTTTACAGTTTCTCACTCTGAAACTTCAATGTGGATCAGTCTGAAAATATCCCCATCACACCTCTTGACCAAGCTTCTCATAAAATTTGGATATAGCAGATTTCTTCACAATACTTGAGTGAGAATGTATAGGATAAGAAGCCAATATCTTACAGGGGAAGATTGAGAATCACCAACAATAATCTATTTCACCAAGTGTTTTCTTCTGTTTTCTAGGTCAACCTTGATTTTAAAACCAAAGTCTCTGTAAGCCAGAATATGGTTCACCCAACACACAATATGTTTGATGCTGCACAGAACAAAATTTATGCCCTGATGGAACAAGACTGTTATCCACGCTTCCTAAAGTCTAACCTTTACTTAGACTTAGTCCATGGCAGACCTTTTGGCTGTTCTGCTCTTAGAAGGAGATCACGTTCTTTTACCTTCAATGACTTCAAAGATGCCCAGCCAGATTTTGCTGTCTGGCTGTAAAAGTTAATTTCCCTTTGACTCCATCTTCATGCCAATGAAGGGGCATCATTGCCTCATATAGTTTAGATGACGGTAGTTGTCATAGAACTCACATAATTGTTTTTATTTTATATTATTTTATTCATAGATGATCAGATCCAAAGATTTCAGTTTCACTTACTGCATGGATAGCAACAATGTTTTATTCTCAGTTCCTTTCTATAAAATTAGGGCTACAGTTTCTGGGCTGCAAAAATTTGGATGACTATTAGAGGGGAACAAAGAGTTAGTTTTAGATCTCTTCACTGCCATCTAGTGATCATCTGGAGTTTTGCAACTCATATATAGTAGATCTAATACTATGAAGGTCAAGTCTCTAATAAATCATAGCACCGTTTAGCAATAATGGTTATGGGCACACACAGATTTTATATATATATATACATATATATATACATATACATATACATATACATATACATATATATATATATATATATATATATATATATATAAATTCCCTGTTTAATGTTACATATCTTATTTGGATTTTGTACATGACAAATACACACACACACGTGTGTGTATATATATATATATATACACACACACACACATGTGTGTGTGTGTGTATTTGTTTATCATTTACAAAATCCAAATAAGATATGTAACATTAAAGCAGGGAATTCCTGTTTCTTACAATGTGTTAATTATTTTTTTAAGAACATCAAATACCATTATTTATCAAATGTTAGAGCTATCCGTTTGCTTCCCTTATATTCTATGAAGTGATATATCACATTTTGAGACATAGTAAAGTGTGAAAATATCCATGCTCAACATTATACTTCCTAATGTGAAAGAGGGAACAGATATATTCAATAGCCATTTAGAAAGAGTAAACAAATAGTCACAGGTTTGGTTTTAAGTGTGACCTAGAATAAACTGAGGAACAAGTCTAAATACATATGCCTAGGACAAACTCTAAAAGAGCCACTTTGGTGTAGTAGTTAAGGCATCAGGCTAGAACCCAGGAGACCATAAGGTCTAGTCCTGCCTGAGGCACAAAGCCAGTTGGGTGACTTTCGGCCAGTCACTCTCACTCCTAGGAAGGAGGCAGTGGCAAACCACCTCTGAAAAACCTTGCCAAGAAAACTGCAGGCACTTGTCCAGGCAGTTGCCAGAAGTCAGTACTAACTTGAAGGCATGTGTGTGCGCACACACACACACACACAGAGGATAAATTCTGTAGAATGCAGTGGGGTTGATGCTTGATTAAATCTTAGAATTCTGGAATAAAGAAATAAAGAAGACAAGGAAGTATGATGTTTTCCCTTGTCTGTGTCACCACAAGCACAAATATTTTTGGACACAGATATAAAATTGCAGGATTGAGTGAGAGAGGACCAATAATTCAGAAAAGGGGGCGGGGGGACTAAAAAGGGCTCAAACCTGTTGGCAAGGGCCAGCTAGTTACAACCTAGTATTGTAAGTAGTTAGACAATTGTTTCTTAGAATAAGGACTGTTTGAGAAACTTTTGATTAAGAATAAAGGAATATGCTAACCTATGATATGCAAAGTTCCCCTTCCAAGGATATCCCTAAAGATAACCCAAATGTCTGCATGTGTGATGGGAGAATGTATGTTGGATTCAAAGGCAGAGAAAGAGATGTGGAATGTTGAGTTTAGAATTCTGTAAGCATCTGCCTGGAAGCCTCATGTAAGGCACTGTACTTTGGTTCTCTGTTAAAAACTGTACCTTCAGTATGTTCATTTTGTACATTTGTAAATAAAAGCTTAGGGTGACATTCCAAGAAGACTCCAGTTATTTCTTTCCACATGAAGTTAAACCTGGATACTCTGTATATGGATTATCTCAGGGCTCAGACTAGTAGGAAAAGTATATCAGTACCAGTGCAGTCCCAGTTTTGAAATATTCCCATTTATTTAACCATAGAGTTTAGAGCTTCCCCAAATCTATAATGCTTTTCCTCTCAGAAAAGTGAATATTGACCATTTGCTCGCATAGTCAAAAGAAAATAAGCAGGTTTATCTGGGGCAGAGGCTAGAATGTCCTAAAGTTTACTCCTTTTCCTTGTCCTGCAGTTTTAAAGGCCTGGTTCATTGAGCGTTAACCTCTTTTCTTTACATTACAGTATTGTAGTGATTGATTTTCTATTCATTGCATGTCAGTCTCTTTTTGATCCACGGTTTGAGGCTATAATTATGTGAATACCATACAAATGAACTGAACATTCAAAGACTGGGAGGAAAAGAGAGAGGGGAAAAATTATTTAAGCATGGAGGCTACAGGAAAGCTGCCATTCTAATTTTCAGATTAAGCTGTTTGTTGAATATGCTGTCTAGGGATGTTGGTAGTAAGGAGGGAGCATTCTTTCTTTTAAAACATTTACTATTCAAGTCATGCTTGTAGTATATGAGTCAGCATGTGCCAATTACTGCCCTTTTTTTTCCTTTTGCTTCAGGGTATCTGGTAGGGATATCTTGCAGCATCCAGTGACTTCTAAAATATTAACGATGGGTTTCATTCATTAAATAAAAAATAGCTGGATTTAATAATCAGTACTGCTGACATACTCAATGACACTGCATAAAAAATGGCATCAGTCCTTCCAGAAGCAGCTGATGAGGATGGCAATTCATATGCATTAGCTGCGCAGTTGTAAAGAAATTGAAAAATCATCAGAGAAAAGGGTATATTGACAGAGAAATGCCACATAGACAGAAGATGGGAAAAGAAAGCCAAGCCATAAGTCAGCTTCATGGCAAGTTCTACCAATCCAGGTGGAAACAAACTGTGGGAACTTGGTTATAGAAACCTTGTCCAAAACTCAGTGGCACTGTCTTTACTATTACCAGAGAATGCTGTTTGTGGCATAAGTGCAACTAAGATAGGAAACCTCACCTAAACCTTCCCTATCTTATTAAAAGACATATTTTGAAAGTCTCAGTTAACCAAATCTAAGATGGACAGAAAATGTCAATATCTATGACATAGGCTTAACTACATCAGGGTGGAACTGTGGAGTCCTTGGGGTACTCTGAGCTTGGTTATTTTCTTGCAAATGTTTCGTTACCTAGCTGGGTAATGAAACATTTGCAAGAAAACAGCTAAGCTCAGAGAACCCCAAGGACTCCACAATTGCACATATGAAAGCATGAATTGGTGTCATCTAGATTATTGTGGATATATGAAAGCAGAAATTTAGTGGGCAGTTGGGGATAGTTGCATATCAATGAATGGTGCTAATGAAAGAAACAGAGATGAGATTGGGGGGAACTTATACAATATTCTGAATGCATGCATTCCAAAATAATAATTATTCTGCTGGATGCCAAAAAAAAAGAATCTGTTATAGATATGTAATTTAAGGGTAAGTCTATTCTGACCTACACATGGAAAAGGAATAAAAGTGACAGGTTTGACTGCTCATACTGAAAGGCTGAGAAAATCAGTGAAGGACACACAAGAGTGATAAGAGGTTCTGAATGTGGGACAGGCTATTATTTGGAATTCATATGAGGGGTTCTTTCTAAAAAGTGGGTATGGAAGAAAATATTTTTTTAAAAAACCGTGAAAGCAAAGAGTGAAAGTGAAATACCAGCAATGAGAATCCTACATGGATGGATGGATGGAGTAGATACAGAGAAAGAGAGAAACAGAGACGCTGTAGATAGATAGATCTCCCAAACAGAATAAATAGAAAGTAGACATAGGGAAAGAGGATGCAGAAGCTGCTTGTGACAGAGTAAAAAGGACAATATTACAGTGTGCCACGGAAGTGTACGTAGTTATGCTAATAGGAAAAGTGAGAAGGATCTTTGGTAGAATGATGAAGTGAAAGCAGCTATAGAATGAGAAAAACAAGATATAAGAGAATTATTGCTGGAAAAAAACCTGAAAGATATTGCATAAGATGTACAGAAGGAAAAATACATGTGAAGTCTGTAGTCAAAGAGAACAAGGAGTGGTTAAGATTAAAGGAAGTGAGAAATGTAGATCAGTTTTGATGGAAATAAGGTATTGTTTTGGAAGTAGCTGAAAAGGGCTAAACGAGAAGCCTTTAATCACTAAAAAGTGATTAAATTATTTGGGATGAAATTGATGTGTTATAATCCAAGAATTAATATTGTAGAGATTTGTAAAATGGGAATGATAGTAATATGTGAAGAATCAATTAAACAAAAGCTACAAATATTAGTGCCCAGCAAAAAAAAAAAATTATGAAAAGCAAGTAATAAATGCTGTGAGGAAAGTTGAAAAAGTGTAACCTTGTCAACATAGACAGTGTATTAAAGTGCACTGTGTTTTATGACTGTATCCATGTGTGATGGTTGCAAGAATGCTATTACTGTCCTCTTACACAGAGACAAAGGTAGTAACAGGAATGCTAAAACTACATGGGTGCCTGGGAAAGTAGAAGTCTGATTGAAAGGCTATGAGATATGACAATGAGCAAAATATGGGAATTGCAGTGCAGCTTTATGCCAGGAAGTGGATGTGGAGACCAGATTTTTGTTCTTCAGCAGGTCACTGAGAAGTATATGAACATGAGAAAGAATGTTTATTGTACATCTGTTGATTTAGACAAAGCATATGATAATGTGAATCAGCCTGAATTATGGAATGTGTGAGTGTGGTTGGTTACTGCAGGCAATAAGAGTGGTATTGTTTAGAAGTAATACTTGCTTTGGAATAAATAGAATATTTACTAAATGGCTGAAGATTAAGCAGGGAGTCAGCTGTCCCCCTGGTTGATCAATTTATTTAAAGATACATGTATACAACCTTCATTCCTGGTGTGTCATGCTTGCCATCATTTATGTTTTATTGGTTTTATTGTAATGTCTTTGTTATGAGTCAGCCAGAGTCATTGTGAGTCAGGCGGCATACAAGTTTAATAAATTATTATTATTGTTGTGGTTATGCATTGTAGCCCTTTGTTTATCATAAGATCTTCGTTCATCTTTCACTAGGCTCTTTGCGTTACCCCGTGGGCTGTGGTGGCTTCTTATTGGACCAATCACTCAGGTTCTTTCCATACAAACTTCAACTATTTGGAATGTTTCTTATTTCTTGTTTGGTAAAGAAAAAATTGTGAGAGGAATTCTCACTGTCCAAATCGTCTTGCTGACTAAATTACCCTCTTTCGATAAATTCCCTTACACCATCACAAAAGCACACTTTCTTTGAGATGCCTGCTGCAACATGCAGCAGTGAGATCCTCTTGAAGCAACCACCCTTCAAGAAGGATTGGCATGACTTCAACAAAGACATCACTTAAAAGCAAGGCAATAGCTCTATCTACTAACACTTGCAAAGGCAATAACTCCACCTACTAACAGTTGCATACATAAGTGGCTCTTCACTTCTTCATTTAATCTGAGCACATATATACTTTTGTGTAATGTTAAGAAGCAAAACAAGAACTGTAAAAAATAACACTTATTAAAGAAGGAACCACTGTCTTGCTTCCTCCTAAGTAAATTATTTCCTTTAATTTAGAACAGATCTGCCCAAACTAGGCATCTTCATTATTTTGGCCTTCAAGCCCCACAATTACCCAGCTAGCATGGTTGTTGTTGACAATTTTAAGACTTGGATCTGCAAGGCAGGTTGAGAAAAATGTATTTATAGCACACTGGAACAATATGTACATAAACCAAATCCTTTAAATAAGAACAAGAACAACAAAATGCCACCTCCATTGTGAGCATACATTGCCAGAGTACTTTGCATGTTTGGCAGTTACTTTAAATAAATAATATATTATTTAAGTAATTAATGACGATCATAATGCAGAGATTCTGGGGAAATTTTCCAGCCCTGAATAAGAAGCCCCCGATCTGCTTGAGAATTCAAGAGGCCAAAGGCATGAACAGCATGAGGCTCCCAATGTCACCACATGGAAGTAATAGCATAATTCCTTCCTCTACAAATTCCTTCTATTAAAAACTATTTTTTCCACTGGGGCTATAGGGCCTCTAATATGCACCTGCCTTTTCTTCTTGTTATTCTCTTCTCTGCTTTTGTTGCCTTTTTCCTGCAGAAATGTAAAAAGGGGGTTGGGACAGGGTCCCCTCATTTTCGTTGCATGACTCCATAAGCTACTATGAATACTGAGGATACCAAGCAGATAAGTGCATTGATAATAACAGTCATATGCCTATACAGATATATAGTTTTTCATTTTGCATGATTAAACTTCTTGGCAAAACTTTATCTCCCTACATAAGGAAAACAGTATAGATGTACATGAAATATTAATGTGGATAGGCTTATGCTCATGAGAAATATATTATTTAAGTAATTTTCCCCAAAGTTTATATTATTTGTGTAATACATATGGAAATCAAGTTTAGCCTCTGGTTTGCCTGACATCATTATGACCTCTTGCATTAGAAGGCCCAGAGATTTCAAACTAAGAAACTGCCAATACACTTTCATTTTAGGATTATTCACTTAGGTTTTGCAGAGTCTGAACCTAGAATGCTAATCGTGTAACCTGTTTTGACACCAGCGTCGGCAAAAACACAATATTGATTCACAAACTGTTCATTAGCACCCTTATGTCTACTCTGGCAAGCATTCTTGATAACTAGCAAACTTTAAAAAGAAAAAAAAATTATAGAAGAAATTAACCACACAGATCGAAATTAACCACAAAACACAGACATCTGCAGTGAATAGGAGTTACGTCAACATGATGACTCACGTGTGGTGATGTTGTGATGCAAATCCTTCCCTGACTTACTTGTATCCCATCCTCTGAGACAGTTATTGCATTATATTGCATGTTTTGTCACTTGTTCCCCCTTTGCCCACACCTGTGCAATAAAATAAGTATTAAAATAAATTTACAATTAAACACCTGGATAAAGAGGTGCATCTTTACAGACTATATGAACAGTGAGAGAGTGAAAGCCAGGCACACCATCAGAGAATGTGAGACAATGCATTCTGTATCCTGGGAGCAATGCAGGAGAATGTCCTCTACCTCACACCAAAGATAAGCCTCTGTCAATAGAGATATTAAGGGCTTTTCTGCTGATCTGAAAAATTGCAGTTTTGTAATGGAAGAGGCAAACCTTTAGATAATCAGGCCTTAAACAGCTTAGGACTTTATAAGTCAATACTAACACCTTAAACTGTGCAAATAAGGAACTGGCAACCAGTACAGATTTTTCAGTGTTGTGATCTCTCTGCTTTACAATGCTTAGTAGCATTGCTACCTCTTTTTACATCAAAATTCCAGGCACTTTTTGAGGAGAACATGTTCAGGTAATGAAAACAGGATGCAAGTACATCATGAATAACTTGTAGTCAAACCTGAGAGGCTCAGAAGAAGCACAACTGGTATGCTAAAGCTAATTATGTAAAGACATTCCTCACTATAGCCAACATTTGGGAATCGAGTGGTAGCAGACGACTAAGGAACACTCTGAGTTTGCAGACCAGCTATTTCAAGTAGAGTACAATCCCTTCCGAAACAGGGTGAACTTGTCCCCAAAGTGAAAGAGGATACCATGATCTTTTGTTACTTTATTTATTTATATAATTTATATGGGCACCCATCTCACAACAAGAGGTGTGTTGTGCAAGGATTAAAAGAGCAACCACAACATATAGTCAATGATGTCCAAAGCTAAAACAATAAACCCAATCACACAGACAAAAAAAGAAAAAAGAACAAAGAACAAAACACAGCATGAGTAGCAAAGCTCACCTAATTTCCTGTCCTAAAGGTCGTCAAAGTCTTGTGAAACGCTAACAGGATCAAGGCCATCCCGATTTCCCAAGAAATGCTATTTCAGGGGGCAGGTGCTGCCACAGAGAAGGCAGAATTCCTGATTCCAACAAGATAACACTTTTTGATGGAAGGTGCTTGAAGCATCCCCCCTCTGTTAGAGCTGCTGGGTGGAGCAGAACCAATGGGAGGGAGGCGGTTCCACAAATAGCCTGGCCCTATGCTTTGTAAGGCTTTATTCATAATAATCAGCAACTTGAATTGCATTCAGAAACCTACATGAAGCTAGTGCAGTTCACAAAACAGCAGTACTGTATAGGCACAAGAAAAACACCAAAAATGCCCCTGCATTTTGGAATGACTGCAGGTTCCCAATGCTCTTCAAGGGCAGCCTGTGATGGAATGGTTTGGTGAAGGCTTTAGATTCAGTCTGGCAAGACTGATGTCAGGTTCAGCCCAAAGAACTCCACGAGACAGTACAGATATAGTTCTATAGCATTTATTAGCTTTCACCTACAAGACAGAATCTTGCCAGACTGAATCTAAACTTCCCAAGCCAGCAAGCAAATACTGCGAATTCCTTAGGGTGGTGCCAGTCTCATCCTCTTCACCTTCCCACGCTCCTGCTGGGGACTAAGGCAATGCTTATCTCCCCAAGTGTGGCCTTCATCAAACCATTCCATCATACAGCCCCATGTAAAGTGTGCTACAATAATGCAAACAGGAGGTGACTAAGGCTTGAAGCACTGTGAGCAAGGCCTTCTGGTCCAGGAATGGGCATAATTATTACACAAGATGAACCTGCGCAAAGGCACCCCCCTGGCCACGGCTGTGTCCTGCTGTTAAAGAGCTGACAGTCCAGGACAACCCCCAAAATTCATACCAACTCTGACTAGGGAAGTGTACCCCTAGACAGAAAAAGATGGAAAATCTCCAGAATCAGGGAACTTTAAATCCCACAGCCACTCAATCTTGCCAGGTTCAGCTGAAGCCTGTTCTCCCCCATCTAAATTCTTACAGTTTCCAGGCACTGAGAAAGGCATTGCTTGGTTGGCCCAGGGTGAAGATGTACAACTGGATATCATCAACATACTGATGATACTATAACCCGTGCTGGTGGATGACCTCACCCAGTTGCTTTATGTAGATATTAATACAAGCAGGGAGAAGGTAGAGCCCTGAGGCACCCCACAGCCAGGATCCTCAGGTTCAGCTTCTACCCTCATCAACACTGACTGGGACTGGCCCCTGAGAAAGGAAGAGAATCACTGTTATATAGTGCCATCCACTCCCATTTCTCAAAGCTGGTCCAGAAAGATACCATAATCATGATAGCAACAGCTGCTAAGAGATCAAGGAAGGTCAGGACCAACATGATACCCCATTCTGAGCCCACCAGAGGTCATCCACAAGCACAATCAATGCCTTCTCAGTAATATAACCAGGCCTGAATCATGACTGAAAAAGGTCAAAGTAATCAACTTCTTCCAGGGCTCACTGGAACCATAAACCAACAACCTTCTCAACAACCTTCCCTAAAAAGGGAATGTTGGAGACTGAATGAAAGTTATCCAGATCTGTTGGGTCCAGTGAGAGTATCTTAAGAAGCGGGAAGACAAGCTCCTCCTTCATGGCAGATGCAACCACCTCTTCTCATATAGAAGCATTCGCCACTGCATAGAACTTATTCAATCAGGAGGAGCAGGGATCTAGAACACAGGTGGCCCAACTCATAGCCACTTCATCAGGACTAATAGATTTGAAATCTTCCCAGATAATCAGGCAAAAACCAGAAGTGCATCTGCTATGGCCATGTGTGCTTCAGAAGAAAAGAAGAAGGAAGTGACCTCAAATTAGCAACCTCTTAGACAAAAAGCAAACAAAATAGCAAGCAAAGAGATGACACTGAGTAAATCCTTCATTTTCTATCTATACTCTGCTGTCCCCTTGAATCAATAGGTCATAAGGTATTGAAGAATCAGAGCCACTCTATATATTTCTATGTTCACTCCTAGGGCATTTTCCATCCCCCACTATAAAATATCGGCCTTACCTCCTCAAATCTATTTATACATTAATAAAATATGATGTGTTGGCTGACAGCCTCTCTAGGATTGTTTTGTAGAGCAACCAGTTTTTTAGCTGATACAATCCTGGAGAAATGGCTTGATTCTCCAAGGAAGCTGTTTCTAACATATATTGTAAAGAAGGCAAACAGCTTTTTACCACCTACCTGGACCAAATGGTAACTTTCTTTCCAGCCTCCATTCAAAGGGCAGGGTGCTGGTGGTAATGGACCTCCAGGATAACATTCTTTTTAAACTTTTCTTATGCCAATTGTGCCAATATAAGGATAGTTGTATGGAGACAAGTGAAAATGTTTTCTTCAATGTGGTGTTTGAAAATTGAAAATTGCTCTCCGACATGCTCAAATAATCCTTACACAAGCAGACAGCAATTCCAAGGGCAATACTAAGTAGGAAAACAGGAAAGGAAATATTGACCTCTTCTTCCCACAATACAGTCCAGATCTAGACCTTCTGTACTCCTCTTGTGAAAAAAACAGGGGACACCATTGTAAAGCCAGAAACTAAAGTAGAAGTAAAAAGTTGTTATCAATTTAAGGTCTTTTTTTTTTTCCGGGGAAATTTCCTGCAGATCGAGTAACATCAAGGGACAGATCTTCTCTCCTTCTGAAGCTGTTACCCTTCTCTTTGTTCAAATCCCACTTCTCAGGGCTAGGTAGTTAAATGAACCTCTGTGCATTCTGGCCAAATTGCTCCATGCATCTCTCTACCCAAAAGGAATTGAGGTATTCTTCATGAACAGAAAAAGAAAGAAGCTTAATGCATTTAAAAAGTGAGTTTTCCAGAAGGGGAAGAGTGTCTTCCATTGAACGGCCAGATGAGGAGGTCTTCCAAGCTGCATCTTGACACCTGGCTAGAATTCCTTCTTCCTCACTTCTTTACACCAGATGCTTAAATTACTGAGTCTTGATAGCATCTGCTTTTGAGCAATAATTAATCTATCAGAAAAACTATGATTGCAAAGGGAGAGATTGAATTAAACCAATGCATGTGTTAATGTGCTAAAACAAGTAATTGTACTGAGCTTTTCAGAACCATCAACCATTAGTTGTTCATGCAGTGTGCAATAATATTTTGGCCACTACAAAAAATCATCTAGCCACATTTTCAATTAAAAAAAAACATTCAAATATGTGGTACTCATATACATGAAGACAGATTGGATAATTATGAAAGTTCTCATGGATATCCAGAATGAAATAAATATTTTGTATTTTCAAAAAGTATGTGGTCACTAAGAGTCAACACTGATCTGATGGCACATAGTCAATCAATTAATATTATCCCTAATCAATTTCCAAAGAATAATGAGATAGGAAAGATATCAAATGAAGTTTTTTCCCCAAAGTAACTAGTGGCTTCCCTATAATGAAGTTGTTTTTTGCTCTTTACCACAGTTCTCCAAATAATATTTAGTAAGGAAACAAGGAAGAAGATTGCTGGGGAAAATTGTCCAGAAGTCAGATAAAGTTGACATTTAAATTTGACTTTTCTGAGGAGTTCACATTCTCCACTTGTAATACAATAAGTGCAGAGGTAGACAGAGATACAGTATCATTATACATACATGAGTAACAGAAATCAGAATGTCTATTCTTTATCAAAGAGTTTCATCCCTTCCATCTAAATTAAGGTATTTTGTTCTTGCAGGCCAAAATTCCTGCAACACTGTTGCATCTTATGTAGTAGTCACCAGAAGGTAGCTGAATATTCCTTTAACATACAGTCTGTTTCATTGCATCTGAGAGCAGCAGGCTACTTTGTGGAGCAGTACCATCTTCCAAGAGCTTCCTGCCATCTTTCAACATCAATCAATAGAGACAGCTTCCTCCCTTTGCCTAATGATAGAGCCAGCTCTGACAACCATCCTGTAAGGAATGATTCATCCAACTGAAATCAAATTATAAGCATTACTTGTGGCAAGATGATATTCTTATTCTTATTATTGTTGTTGTTCAATGCTCTGTTTAGAAAATGCAACATAAAACAGAGGAAGATCAACCATTTTGAAACACTGAATTTTTGCTCACAGGAACTGTTAAACAAATAACAAAATCAGGAGAAAGGAGATATAAGGGTGAAGTTAGATTAAATTTTTGGCTAGGGAAACTATATTGCTGACTGCATTTCTACCCAAGCACTAAGATCATCATGTAAAATGTATGAACCAAGGGAAGTGGAGGATGATACTTGAGAATACAAGATTAAAAAGGTAAGCCTGTCTTGCTTCTTTTCTCATGAGATTCCACCATGGTATATGAATGAAGAGATAATGTGAAACCGGGAAGGGGAAGAAAAGAATCAAGAGCCACTGTATAACTAAATAAAACTAGTATACATCTATTATTAACAGTTAGATGCTGGAAAAATAACAACTTGCTCAGAAAGATCAGAAAAATGATCCCTTTCTTATGTTACAACAAAAAGTAGCTGATTCTCCCAAAAGAGCAGCAAAGAGGCTGCATACATAGGCATGAAATTTGGCATTTGAACACTAATAACATGCCAACAGTTGTAGCCTAGACCATAACGCTAGCTGTAGAAGAGTTAGGACATGTGGCTTCCACAGAGGCATATTTCCACATAGTGCCTGAGTGGCATTCAGGCCATACATACAGGCATTCAGACTTATATACATAGTCTACTGCATCTCAAATCAATCTTTTTAACCATGAGCACCTCAAAAAAATCTGGGTCTTGAATATTTGCACTAATATAGCCTCCAGTTTAGGGGTGTCCACAGGATATGTTCACAAAAGTTAAGATGGCCACAGCAATATGATTCCACTGGGGGAGCTTTGAACACACAACCAAGGCCATCATCTTGACTTTTTTTACCATAGCCTATAGACACCATGCTCCAGTTTGCACTTCCCTATTCACTGAGTTTTGACAGAACTGTTTTGCCTGCAGTTTATTTTTGGTATCAGGTTAACACTTGTCAGAGTGAGAGCAGGCTATTCTCACTGATGGCCCCACAGTTTGGGAATCAATTCATGTCTTTTAGATTGGAAAACCATTTTAAGGATGGCTGGTTGGTTCCCCCCTCCCCCTTTCTTTGCCAAGAAAAAAAAAAATATTGAATTTACTCAGGATTTTTGAAACCAGTTTCTGTTTTATCATTTATGTTGTTCAACAGTTTTTTCCACTTCTTTAAGGGTTTTGCACTACAGCTCCCCTTAGCTCTGGCCAGCAGAGTTGGGACTGAAAACCAGAACTCTGAAGGATACCAAATTGGGAAAGGCTAGTCTAGAAAGGGAAGATATCATCTTGGTGACTTGTTGGCAGAAAGTGATCAGTATTTCTCCAAATACTGAGCTTAAATAAATAAATAAATGTATCCATACATCCACTACAGCAGGGTTCCTCAATCTTGGCAACTTTAAGAAGGGTGGACTTCAACTCCCAGAATTCCCCAGCCAGCCTTAAAGTCGCCAAGGTTGAAGAACCCTACACTACAGTATACGGCAGCAAAGAGATTCAAAAAACTATCTTGCCATCTAGTGGTCATCAAAATGTTAGTCCATCCAATATAGTGGCCCTATTATTTCCCTGAAGGCAAACTGGTGAAGTTACTCCCCACCAGTTTCCTCTAGTCTTCTCCCAGAGTGGTCCCTACCACACAACTTAATTTTTCCATTTTGGATGAGAGGATTGGTGGAGTTGTGTCTATAAACCTTTTAAAATCAAAACAAAAGTATGGACATTTTTGGAAATATTTATTTCCAAAATGCTGGAGGCTGGTGCTTTGCAACTTGCCAATTTCTGTTACTGATGGATTTACTTAAAAGAACCTAAAATATGATTAACATCTGGAAAACAGAGAGCCTGAGGAGCACCAAGAGAAACATCTACCAACTTCAGGTTGCTGACCCCTACATCTCTATTAGAACTAGGGTGCGATCTTCAAGATGTACCTCCTTCCAGTCAGCTACATTGTAGATATGAGACAGCAGATCACTGGTTTACTTTTCTGATAAACTGTGATCAGGACGCAGGACTTGGATGTGATTGTCATTGCTCTGAGTATATTCATTATCGTATCTGGCTATTAAAGAATAAGACAAAAGTCACTTCTCTGCACTGAATATTCATATTGAACTCTGCACTTTTTTTTTCTCCTTTCTCTCTCTCTCTCTTTGAGCTCACTATGTATGGTAATGTGTTGTTAATTGCTTGTCATATGGTGGCGGGTAGGAATATATGAATATAATTAATTCCCACTCATTTTATGTTTGAATGCATAATTATATTTATTGTTTCACTTGATTGGATACACCTAGATTAACCTAAGAAGAGACACAGTATTAGAAGTTGTGAATAAGATTAAAATATATTAAAAAGCAGCAAACAAGTCATGTTTAATGAGTTTATCCCTGAATAGGGTGTTATTGTAAAACATGAAAATGTCGCTTTTCTGAAATAATTATGTAGAGTAACTATATCTAGAACTGTTTTCTTCTTAGGGCACTTTCCCAAGGGGCTAATAAATTATTTGATTTATCGTCCATGTTTCTTTGGGGAAGTTAAAACTCATTTGCTGCAAGAAACTGTACATCCTCACTTGAGAAATCTGGAAAGTGGTATGTGCGAATGACCTCACTGTCCATCACAGATAATGACATTCTTGGTAGCATGATAGTATCTCTATTTTGCTATAGCATTAGGAAGGGCAGTGGTGGCTGTGGCTAACTAACTGTATATACTTAAGAAGTTTCTTTGGGGAAAATGGTTCAGATGATATAATCCTAATGCAGTAAACAGATTCATTTGGCTTCTAATTTTTAAGAAGTATTTGCCATCCCATTCAGTTCCAAAATCATCAGCCTCAGTGCAAAGACTGAGCTTAGTAACCAACAAGAACAATGTTTCAAAACAAATTTGAGACCAGACTATGGCATCTGTGGAAGGTGTACATCAAAATCTGCACTATGTTGAGCAGGGCATCACAATCCAAGCCCTACCTGTTTTGTAGATGTGTGTGATGTTGAGGCATGTTCAAAAGGGTCTGGATGATTATGATGCCATCTTGCAGATGTTGCCATCCCACCCTACCCCATCCACCCTTGGCAGATGCTGCTGGATGCACTTCTATTAACATTATTAGTCCCTGAGATTGTTTATGCAGTTGTTTAATAATACATTTGCAAATTCTCTAATTAAAATGTGTGCAAGTGGCCTGCCTTCTAGCTAATCCTATAAGCAAATAAATGTTTATAGTAGCTACTGATAGTAGCTACTGATAGTGGCTACTGATAGTTTTCAATACTGGCTCTGAAGAGTGAGGTTTTGTAGAAACATTATGATTGCTCACAAGATGACCCAACGCATTTCTCAAGTCATGGAAGCACATTCTTATGCAAATCTTGTTCTAATAACCTATGACTGTTTTAAAAATCAAATATCTTCAGTTTTGGCCTGGGCCAGTAGAAGTCATTAACTGAGAGAAACCAGGATTTTTTGAGGAATGATGAATCAGAAACAACTTAAACTGCCCATCCTACTATTTCTGTCTTACCAGATAATGTTTTTTTTTTTAAGAAAAAAGTAGAAGGCTAAAACGGCTATCTGACAGCAAGCTGTGCAAACCTAATTTCATGTGAAATTTGTGCTACTGCATAAGATACTGACTTTTAATTTAGATCATAATCTATCCTGATGCATATGCAGCTCTTCAAAGAGAATGGAGTAGGGCTCAGAGAGCATCTGTTGCAGTGCAGAAGGTCAGTAGCTCTGGTAAAAGAATGTGCTAGTAGGTGATGGGAAAGACTTTTATTTTAAACCCAGGAGAGATCAGGCTGACCACTGGCAGCTTAGATAATATTGTGTCAGAGGACCAATAACCTGCCTCAGTCAAGGCATTTTCTTTATAAAATAGATCAACTAGTCAATGACCATAATGTTTACAAGGAAGGGAGGGAGGGAGGGAGGGAGGGAAGGAAGGAAGGAAGGAAGGAAGGAAGGAAGGAAGGAAGGAAGGAAGGAAGGAAGGAAGGAAGGAAGGAAGGAAGGAAGGAGATATGGTTGTTCTGGAAGGCTACCTATAGACCTTTTCTTTACTTATCTCTTTTTAACTATCCCTTGATTAGAACACATCATTCAGAGCATGATAAATGAACCCAGCTTTCATTACAGCCCATAGGACCTGATATTTCCCATTGGTCTCCTTTGTAGAGGCACTCAGTACAAATATGACATCAGGGTATCTTGGCGGAAGAGATACATGTGCTTTTCTTCAGCTTTGCCATGTTGAGAAGAAAGGTGGAAGGCAATGACAGACAAGAATTGGAAAAACCAACCAACCAACCAAACTCAAATTGGACTGAAGCTGAAACCAAAGTGAAATCAACCTTGAATAACATGCTGCTTAAGAAGAGATTTGCACTACTTTGATTTCTTTCTTTACAGCCTTCATGTGGAACACTTACTTCTCATGAAATATATGTTGTGGTAAACTGGCACATTTATTCCGCCACCCCAGTAATCTGATGATTATCCAGCAATCTATTATATTATCTTATTTACCAGTTACAGCATTTATTCCAACTCTCCCAAAGCATTGTTCTCTGAGTCACTTACAAGCATATAAAATGGCCATGGTATGGAGGAGAGGGCAACATATCATTCTAGATTAAGAAAAAGGAAGGGTGAAATGCCTAAGAAAAAGTAATTGCATACAAACAAATTCCTAAGGTTCAACCATTATCAAACATTTAGTACAAATTACATTGCCTATGTCTGTAAAACTACCAACACAATAATGGTTAATTACAGGACCAAAGGTTAGCAATTGGTGGTTTGTCATCATTATGTACTTTTCAAATTGATGCACTACAATGTTTGAAGGGCTATTGAAAATGTCTGCGGTAGACAATGTAAGTTCACAGGGGTACAGTCAGGCAGTTTTACTTGTTCATCTTATGGGTTAGGCAGGACAAAGGAAAAGGAATCCCATTTACAGGCAAAATCCTGCTGCAAAAGAAAAGGGAAAGAAACCCTGATGAAAATTAGTTACCGTTAATGATTGAATCACATAATGTATAAACTCTGTGCTAGAATTAGCAAATTACCCAAACGGCTCATACAGTTTGTGTAGTTTATCAATAAAATATGTTGCCTTGGGGGAAGAGAGTTGTAAATCTTTTCCTAGTAAAGCTCCCTAAACCATTAAAAGTCATCTGGAAAGCCCTTAGCTTCTTAATCCAGAAAGGGGACAGATTGAAAAAATGATCCATTCTCCCAAGAATTGTAAATATTTTGTCCCTAACTTATTCAAAAATCAGACACTACAGTATTTCCCCAAGCTCAGAGTGGTTCTTTGGGAGATGTCCCATGACTGAATGCTTCAAGGATAATAAGCTTCCTAGGATACTAGGACAATAATTGACTTCCCAAAGTTCCTCTTTATAAAAATGTATGAAGTCTTTCAGTCAAACTCAACTCTTAGTAATTATTTTAATGCATCCCTGTTGTTTTCTTTGTAACCCCAGATATGTGGCTTGCCGTTGCTCTTTTTCAGTATGTTGTTTTGTTTTATTTTACAACTTACCAATCAAGTCTACAGCTCTGGGATTTCCTACACTCATGCACATGCTGGAATTAGAAAAAATAAGGAGCTGTGAAGGTGCAGAGAGTGGGGAAGATGATCTTGATGGAAACATGAAGGAGCTGTTTCCTAGGCAAAAGGGGCTGGGACCTTTTTTAGGTCCAGAGAAACAAGATGACATTCGGAGGTGACTTAGCAGATGCTGCCCTGATTCACTGGAATATAAGAAGGAGGAGGAGGGACAGCCCACTCAAGTTTGCAAGATTCTGTTATAATAGCCAGTCTCAATAAAAGTAATTTTAGCCTTCCAGTGGAGTTGATTTCCTGATCAGGTTTACCGGGTGGGGCTGACAAAAGGGTAGAGACATCATGTGTTGCCAAGTGCATTTTGCATATTAAGGAAAGGCATTGTTCCAGTAAGCAATGAATTACATTTGGAAAGGAGAGATTTACAAAGTGCATATTGTAATTCCTTTTCTTATGTCTTTTTTACAACATCCAAGATACCTTAGAAGATATCTAAGGTAGAAGAACTTCTAGTACTAGAAGATGAAGTGAGATCAGCACTCCGGTCATGACCAAGTCAGAAGGCTATGGGAACTGATGGAATACCCACTGAAACATGGCAAGCAACGAAGAAGAATTGGTGAAGGTTCCAACCAAGCTATGCCAGCAAATCAGGAGAACAACACAGAGGTCAACAGATTGGGAAATGTAAAGCTATAATGCCAAGAGAGAGAGAGAGAGAGAGAGAGAGAGAGAGAGAGAGAGAGAGAGAGAGAGAGAGAGACTTAACAGAGTGTGCAAACTATCAGCCAATCAGTGAAATAGCTCCAGTTCTCTTTTCTCCTCCATCACAACCTAATGGAATGCCTGCTATTAGATGGTAGCTAATGAAAAGATGGTAATCAAATAATATCTAGTATTTGCACCAAAGTTACATATTTACAGGGTTGATATGCCATCCCAGTTTGGGGTGCTGGTGCAATTGTTTATATTGCTTTAATTTGTAACTTGGTACCGTGTCAAGTCATAAATCAGATCACATCTAAGTCCTTGGGCTTTGAGCAAAGTGGACTCAGCTCCTTCATCTGTCAGCTATTTAGAATGCTCCTTTGGTCTTTCTGCCTTTGATACTTTCAAGGTTAGTTTGTCACAATCAATAAACTGTCCTTCTCCCAAAGACATTTTTTTTCCAGCCTGCAAGGTTATTGAATTGTTTTGGCATATGCTTCTTGTACATTTGTCAGCAGGTTTTTGGAGAGCAGGGATTGTTTTCAAAAACGTTGTGACTATGGAGATCAAACTTCTAAATAAAAAATATTTGAATTTACAGCACAATAACTATATTTAGGCATATGTTTACTTTGCATTTGCCTAATGACAAATTATTGCCCAGAGCGGGAGGATTGGAACACCTGCTGGCATTCAAGGCACAGCCTGCTTTGACCGTTTCAGCAAAGATTGCATTATTTTCACTGCAAATAATTTCTGATTCAGTCATCTGGTTTCAGCAGATCTCAGATACTTTGGGGAATATGCATCCATTTCCACAGCACAAATATTTGCAAAGGCTGTTCTCAGGTTGGACTCTGCTCAGATTCAGTGCCATGTGCAATTCCATAAGACAAGGGGCACTGCAAGTATTTAAAATGCAATCCAAGGAATTGTCAAGGAATATAATGTTGGACTATAAGAAAATAAACCAGAGTCCTACTGGATAAGGCAGTGTTTCTCAACCTCAGCAACTTTAAGATGTGTGGACTTCAATTCCCAGAATTCCCCAGCCAGTATGGCTAGCTGGGGAATTCTGGGAGTTGAAGTCCACACATCTTAAAGTTGCTGAGGTTGAGAAACATTGGGATAAAGTCTAGTCCAGTTAACTACACATCAAACTTGAGATGCAATTTTTTAAAGTCTACTTATATACAGTAAGGTTGTAAGATATGGGTAAGCTTATCAGATGCTTGTACCTGTGATTTGTATTAATTAAGTTCCTAATTTTAAAAAAAATGCATTTTCTTGTCTGTCACACTGCTGCTGTGGATAATTTCAGATGAATTAGCATTGTAGCCATACTATTTTGAATTAAACTGATTTAGTGTCAAATCCGGGGCAGCTTTAGAGTACAAGCACTATTACCAGGGCCAGAAAAAACTCATTTTCTGGTTTGTGCAATTTTCCTCCAAGCTGCCCTCTATGGATCAATAGTACATTTAGGCACGGATTGCACTTGTGTTTAAATTTCTCTTGCTGCAAATTAGCAGGATTTTCTGCCCAATTTTATGCATATTGATTCAGAAATAAAACTCCATTTTTTTAGCATTGTGTGGAAACAGAGGATTTGAAGGGGCAAAGGAGACGTATGTTACCCCACCCCAGTATTATTATCTTGGGCCATTTAAACTCAGCATTTCTGCACCGCATGAAACAATCTGGGCAGCACTTCTGCTTAGAAGCTTCTGCAAAGTTGGAAAGCTTGCTTTAACAGAATACCTCATAACAAGGAAATTCCTCTCTTTTTTTAACTGCTGTGTGGAAATGTCTTCTTCAGCTTTTATTCCTCTCAGTATGGAAAAGCTGAGAAGGGGAAAGTGGGACCACCATTTTGGGACTACCTGTGTACACATAAACTGGCTTTACTTTTTTTGTTGGTTTCTTTGTTTTCATTCACCAAAGGATGTTAAGGAAAGATACAGGAACAACAAAATCACTCCACCATGCATACAATTGAAATATTGTTGTAGGAAAGTTGAGTGGTATACAAATAACTTCAGCCTCCTAAAATTGCAGTGTTATATTTACAATCCCAGGGTTACTAAGGTAGATTTATTTATTGATTTATTTATTTGCCTTTGAGTCAGTCTTGACTCCTGGTGACTGCCTGAACAAGTCCCTGTAATTTTCTTGGTGTGATTTCAGAAATGGTTTGCCATTGCCTGCTTCCTAGGGCTGAGAGAGAGTGACTGGCCCAAGGTCACCCAGCTGGCTTTGTGCCTAAGCTGGAACTAGAATTCACGGTCTTCTAGTTTCTAGCCTCATGCCTTTAACCACTACACCAAACTGGCTCTCCTAAGGTAGTTTTATTTTGGTCCCCAAAATACAACATTGGTACAGATATACCTTCCATGGTCCAGATATTCTGGAACTTGAACTCTATGACAGTTGGAGGGCACTGCATTGGGGACAGTTGTGTTAAACCCTTCTTAGCTCCACCCACTTGCAAGATAATCAAAATGCACACCAACTAGATTATTCCTGCACTCTGAAGGATCCTAGCTCTTATACCTATAAGACCAAATTAGATGATTACCATATTTACTTGCAATCAGGATTTCAGAATGAGTATCAATTGCTGCTTCCAATTTTGGCCTGAACCCACTTTAAAAGTGAGAGGCATCCATAGGAGGGTAGCAAAAAAGACAAGATGGCACCCATAACTGCACCCCTTTTTACATGTATTACAGAGGTGATGCATGTAAAAAAGAGGCAGGGTTTTCATGCTGTCATGGCCACTATCTGCAGACACACCTATTAGAAGTCCATAGTTATGGTTTTAGTATTTACCCCTCTTCAATTTCTAAATATTTGTGATAACTAGCGATGTATTCCACTAACAACACTCACAGAGATGCCTGGCAAACAAATATGGAGGTTTTTGGATAAGATATTGTATACCCTCATATGTTCTGTATCAGCATAATGATTTGGCTCTTTGGTGTCATTCAAAAGTACTTTCCAGAATGCTAATTTGTGGAGTTCAGCAGTTAATTGCCCCTCTCCCCATGCTTCATGACCTACTTTAGAATTTCATCATGTTCCCCAAGCTTACCACAAAGGTGAATCTATGCCTTGTTGCTTAATAGCTTTTGCTCAGTTGATGGTGTTTCTGCCACTTTCTAAACAATGCCTTTTGCATTCGAAAAAGCTCTTTAGTGGCTGACATTTGGCTGCATCTGTTCGGCTATGCTACCCATTAAGGTTTGAGCAGAAATCATTAACTGGTTTGCTTGTACCAGGACTATTCAAATAGTGCTATAAGGATGGTTTCCTCCCTCTCAGGGGTACCATTACACGAGTGGAATGTAATGTTAACCGCAAATCAAGTCTTCTTTCTTTATTTACATATGCCGGTAAAATCTGTTGTCACTCTTTAATTAGAAACAAACACATGCTCATTATTCATTATACTTAAAAACATGTATCTTGTGCTACTGCCATTTTGTGGCCTGATTGCTTCTTAATATGAGCATACAAAATCGAAGATGTTTATTATTTTTTTCTCCTCTTAGATATGAATCCTAAAATAAGCTGTAAAGCACAGTATATCTAACATATTCTCAGGCTGTATGGACAATTCTTATTAAAGGGAGGTTTCAAACTGGTCCATGCAAAAACCAGTTGGTGTTGATTTAATGGGTGGAACTATTAATGAGTAGGCCAGGTCGCCCTTTTCCCATTCACCCCCAACTGAGACACGTTATAAATTTAATTCCTGATTCATTGTTCACTCCTGATCAAGACCTGTTTTGCTTATAGAGATTACTTATAGGCCTTCCTTCCAACAGCAATCTTGTTCAGGATCTCAGTCTTTACCCCTTGCTTCTGGAATCTCAAACCCCAGTGATCTTTATATAGATCACTATTTCCCCATCTACAAAAGCACCATGGAGATAATATTATCCCATTTTTGGGGATTGCTGAACTGTAAGATTAAAGCTTCTTCTCTAAACTTTTTTTTTTTTTAATTTGTTGAGAGCCTCAGCAATTGCCTAATAATGTCCCCAGAAAGGGCTGAGATTGTTCCCCTTTGGGAGTTTTTATTGAAGCAAACATTTTATGGATGTGTTAAGAAAGCATTTTATTGGATTGCCCAAAGAAAATCATCAGGAAATTGCACCGGTGTTTATCTGCCATTCAGGTAACTTGGGAGCCACGTGGTGGTTGAGATGCAATTTGTCCACCCTCTGGGTGGGTGGCAGAGAAAAAGAAGTGGGCATCTAGGCTGTGTAGAAATCTGAGGACATGTTTCAAGTGTGCTATAAAGTTTTTGGAGATGCCAAGAGACTCACATAAGGGCATTTTATATTCAAATCAGACCCAACAGAGTCAGGCATGATTCTAAAAGGTCTTTATTTGCCCCACTGGCTTTTGATTTGGTTTTAGCATCAAAACAATGAATAAACAAAGCTGTACTTTTGCTCCTTCATTGTCTTTAGAATACCCTTACCTTTAATTATTTTTCTATTACCAACCCCAGGATTGGAAATACATTAGCTTGAAGAGAAATGCAGCTAGAGTACAAACAAACAACCCTGTCATTTTAAATCTTTGCCGGCTCCAGATGATTTCTGGATTCTGTGCCAATTCAAAAGCAACTCTGACCTTTCTGAGCCCCATGAGCTGCGGACCTGACTATTTTCAGCTCAGTCATAGTGTTATTAAAATTGAATAAATAAATAAATAAATAAATAAATAAATAAATAAATAAATAAACAAACAAACAAGCAAGCAAGCAAGCTTCTATTTTCCCATTGGTGGAAACCCTTGTCTCAGCCCACCTCCCAAACTCCAGCTACCTTAGCAAGTCCTTGATTAGGAATTCTGGCTCTATGACTTTGGCTGGGGATTCTACCCTTTCCCCTCCTCTTTTTGTGGGGGACCTGAGAAGCAATGTGGAAGTACCCTTAAAATGAGAACCAGTTCTAGTAGCTTACAAAGAATGCTTCTCCCCTCCACCCCAGTCCTTATTATCTTCTCTCCTCCACTTCAGCTAACACTGGAATACCTAACCATGGTTGGAGGCTTTGAGAAAGGTGCATGGTTGCAAAGTTGTTGACATGTAACCATGCTAGTTTGATAGCTCTCAAGGTTTTACCTCATTAGAGTGATCCATTTTTGTTCACAAAAGAGCTGATAAACACGTGCAACATATGCTGAAAACACAGAGAGAGTGAGACTAGTGACCATTTCCTTTCCTTTTTGTGCAGAACAGAGATGAAGGGTTGTTGTTACTGTTGCTGTTGTTGCTTTAGAACCACCAGTAGCTTGGGCAGGACTGAATTTTAAAAACTGAAAGGCTTTTTTTTTTTTTTTTGTAAGCTCCAATTGGTCAAGTGGAAAGAGAAACACCGATTGATTGATTAATTACATTCTTAGAATTCTGAGGTCAAAAGGAATGAAGATGATCAGCAGGTCCTCTTCAAAGGTTAGGAAGTGGAAATGGTACCATATCAAAGTGCCTTTGGAGATATGAAAGCTGAGCCACACTGGAAGTCAATGGCAAGGGAAGAGGCCTGGGAGGAAGATCCCCCTGAGATCTAGATGGCCCCCACCCTGTTGGTATTTTGGAGAGCCTTGAAAACCTGACTGTTTGCTGAAGCCTTTTGCAAGGGTATTTGAAGCCCTCTTCTGGATAATGTCCAGTTAGTCCCATCTGTTCTTCTTTATTTTTTTCATTGTATTATTTTATTGTTCTGTGTGTTTTTATCTGTGAACTGCCCAAAGTCACTGGGAGTCAGGCAGTGTAAAAAGTTAAGAAATAAATAAATTTCTGGGATTTGACTAATAGGAATTTAGGAAAATCTGATTTGCAGGAAAAGCCACTGAGACTTTATTCTCTTCAATGATACGAAGAGAAACCAAATATATGAAATCTAAATACATCAAAACTATTCAATGCATTAATTCATTTTATAAATTTTAATTATAAAATCATATAAATGATTTTTACCATAAATATCTTAATTTTGTTCCTCTAGAAAGTTAGTCTAGAAACTTTAATATGTACCATTCCAGCTACCAAAGTCTGTTAAGTCTGAAAGGTAACTATAATTTTAGTGATAAATAGAGGCAGATTTTTAAAATATACTTGACAAATTTATTAATAATTTTGTCAAGGATTTCCCTTCCTAAAGGCTCTCAACATGGAAATAACTTTCTTTTAAATTTAAAAAAAAAAAAATCACAAAAGTACAAAATACTGCTGAAACTGAGCTTTTTATTCTAGGAATATACTAACCACATTACACTTTTTTTTTTTTTTTTGGGTGGCAGAAGTACATAAATTAATCTGAAGATATAATTAAAAGTTCTTTGCCACCTGTGTACCTTGATTTCAGGCCAAATGCTCTGCAGGTTCTATGCTGTATATTAAAGTTTGTTGAAGATGGAGAGAACTCTTACAAGAGAGAGAGAGAGCACATAGAATCACTAAAATTTCACTCTTCAGCCTTACGTAATGAGAGTAAAAAACTCCCATTTTTTAAAAAATGTCTCTTACAAAAGAGAAATAAATACTTTCAGAATACATTTGAGGATAACTCAACTACATTTGTTTCCTATCATCCACAAACTTAGAATAACTTTCTGTGATTTATTTCTCTAAATTAATCTTGTCACATACAGAGAAGCCAAAGGTTGAAATTCAAATTTCAATTAGGCCACTGAACCAAAATGATTGGCTAATATCATTTTTAGTTATTTTACTGATTTTTCTCATAAAGACAAGCTTAGATAAACGGAATGAGTAAATTCTATAAATAGGGCTTGTGTATAGCCTGAGTTTGCACATGAAAGTTTCAGGAGGCTAGTTACAAACTAGGAAGGTGAATGATTTAGAACCTTCCTGATAGACTCCACCTTCAAGGGTTTCCCAATAAAAGTTACCCATGATAGGCCACCATGCAGCCTGAACATTTTGACATCTCCCTAGTCTGTTCTCATGGACAAGTTTTTGCCCTTCTTTTACGAAAGTCCTAGGAAAATTGGAAAGCACTTGTTGATATTCCCATTCTTTTTTGTGTTGGAAGAAGACTAATTTTTACATCCTGAGAACCTACAGGCCTAAATAACTCCATCTCTGGCTACTAGCTTCTTTTCTAATGCCATAGTGAAGTGCATAAATCAGCACACTGCCCAATACATCATCACTGCAGTTATGGTCTACAATTAATAACATGGTCATTGGCAGCAAACTATGTGGGGTGCTGATCTTTGTACTCCACTGATATTAATTAAAGTTAGAAAAAATGAGAAACAGAGAAAAACTGAAATTGGCAAATGTTGTCCATAAGAAATCTTGATTTGGTAGCTGTTAAAAATAGACCACCTTATCTGGATGAGCCCAGATATATTCTAAAGACTTTGGATAGACATCATGATCTGTCCTTCTTTGTTGGGGATCTGTGTGATAAACAAAACCTAAATCTTTGTCCAATAGTAAGGAGCTTGAGGATGTACTATAAACTCCAGTAGCGCTTAATTAAAATCATAAAATCATAGACCTCAGATGGGAAATTTGAAGCATTAAGCATAACCCTCTCTCTGTGCAGAAATCCAAATTAAAGATGCATAACCAAAAGTTGACTGGCTTCTGCTTGGACATATCCAGTGAAGGGATGAATTGTACACTTCCTCTTACAACCACCTCTGTCCACATATTTGGGCATCTAGCTTTTGGTGGTCAAGAAGGACACACTGAAAGAAGAAGTAATGCTGCCAACTTCATCTTGGAAGCCAGAAAAACTTAACCATCTCCACTTGGCCAAGCAGTCCATTGGATCTATACCTTCACCACATGGTATCATGAAAGCTGGGAGTAGGGAAATGTCTATTCATTTTGTTCATCAACAAATATTTATTTTGTGTCCATAACAAAGTTCTTTGGTTGTCTTGCCAAATTGAATCAGAGCTGTGAGTTTATTGCCCTTCACGTGTGAGTTTAAAATAGATGTTGTTGATTAAGAAGCTTGTATTGATTCACTCTCTCACACAGGAAATCCAATTAAAAGCCATCTAAGCTGCCATGATAAATTTATTTTGGCCATTTCAGCTACTATAGAAAAATACATTTATGCGACCGTGGTCACGGTGCGATCCTAAGCACAATTATTACAGAGTAACCCAATTAAACACTGTGAAAAGTATTGCTGAATAAACACACATAGGCTTCTATTGAATGACTCAACTGCTATTCATGCTTCTAAGAAATTTTTCCCTGGTAGTAATAGCTGTCAATCAGTTGAACAGGCAGCCTCATGAAGTGATATGTTTCCCTGCACTGGAAGTTGAAATGCTCTAGCAAATCATACAGCAAGCAGGTGTTTGAGCTAGAAAATCTCTCAGGTCCCTTCCAATTCTATGGGTCTATGAAATCTAATACATTAATAATTGTATCATTCAAACCAACATTGAAAACAATATTCATAATAAGACTATATAGTATGATGACCACGAATAAGCATTCCAGGAACAACAGATTGAGTCCTTCTCTGCTGACTGTCTTGTCCAGGGAACTGGTCCCCTCCATTTATGTTGCAGTCCAACTCTCATAATCTCCTTGTTAGCTTGGCCAGGGAGGTTTTTTTTCTATATATATATACACACACACACACACACACACACACACATACATACATTATATATATATATATATATATATATATATATATATATATATATATATAAATCAACAATATGATGGCTTTGGCACCCCAATGGAAGTCCTGCCTTTTTAAGTGTGTTCAAAAGCAGAAGGGTTTCAATCATAATAACACACCTGTCACCTTGCAGTTTTTGACACACACACCTCCATGGACATCCCTGAATATGCCATTGTAGATAGAGCCTTCAAGTCAGTTTTGACTCCTGGCAACTGCCTGGACAGGTCCCAGCAGTTTCCTTGGCAAGATTTTATAAGTGGTTTGCCATTGCCTTCTTCGTAGGGCTGAGAGAGAGTGACTGGCCCAAGGTCACCCAGCTGGCTTTGTGCTGAAGATGAGACTAGAACTCATGGTCTCCTGGTTTCCAGCCTGGTGCCTGAACCACTACACCAAACTGAATCTCGGCCATTATAGCTTGGACTTATTAAAGTTGAACTCCATTACAACTGAAGAGTACAAGGTAAGGAAGAGTAATGTACATTAATGATTCTGCTCATATTATACTTCCCCCTCTTCCAGTTATTTAACAATAGTAAACCAAGTACATGTGGAAACAAACTATTTATTTATTAAATTTATATCTCAACTTTCATTTGGTAGTTCAAAGTGGCACAGACAGCACTCTCCTCTCCTATTTTTTTCCTTACCACAACAGCCCTGTGAAGTAGATTGGGATGAAGATGAGCCAGAACCTGGATCTCCCTTCTCCTAATCTAATACCTTAACCACTACAACCCACCAAACACATCCCATCATGATACATGGCTTTGGAAAAGAATACTTTCTACATAGCCCATGTTCCCATAAGGCCATACATCAATTTTGTGGATAATTTCCAAATAACGAATGCTGGATTTAGAATGCTAGATTTATTAATTGGGAATTAATTAAAGGTTTGCTCATCACTAGTTAGAACTAGACTACATAAAATGTATCAGTGGTAATCCACTTGAATGTATTCATACAATTAAAAAAAAACAGACAAACAAACAAACGGAGACCAACATCTGACTCAGACTCTTCTCTAATTTATAAAGAGCTTAGGGAACTCACAGCAGGTGTTGAAGGTTTTTAAACATTGTTTCAGTCCTGGTCATGCTCCAAATATGATGAAGTGGCGTCTCCATTAATGTATTAAACACAGTCGGTGGCAGCTTGGAGCTTCCCACTCCTTTTCAAAGGCGCGTTGCTTTCCTAGGCACACAGCTGCAAGCTTTGAAGCCTAGCTTTCAGTCACAAACAACTGTACTTGATGTTAGGTTTCTTCTTTTCTATTTGCATGGGGCTGGGAGATTCTCATAACAATGGTGGACTAGGGCCCTCTTTTTTAAATATTCATTGAATCTTTTAAAATAATTCATAGGAACCGGCAATTAGCATCCGTTTCCTTGCTGGTACTGAAAAAAAATGAGCTGTAAATTAGGCCTCATGGAGTGATTTGCCTCTGAATCTGTTATTAGGTTTCATAACCTTTCTGTTCTGAACTGCCAATAAAAGGATCTTCCCTAGCAAAACAGCTACTCCTTCTAGTCTGGGATTTGAGCAGTGCTCTGAATGTTTCTGTTTTGTGGAAGATGCTGGCATTCTCCCAATAACAATATAAAGGACTTTTTTTTTTCTTTTTCTTCTTCTCTCTATACAGATCTTCACTAATCAGGAATCAGAACAAAAGGGGAAAGAAATAAGATGAAAGGCAATTGAGAGCCACTTTGGTCTAGTGGCCCAGACTTGAAAGCAGGAGACCATGAGTTTTGGTCCTGCCTTAGGCATGAAAGCCAGCTGGGTGACTTTGGGCCAGTCACTCTCTCTCAGCCCAACTCAGCTCACAGGATAGAGGTTGTTGTGGGGAAAACAGGAGGAGGAAAGAGTATCAGGTATGTTCGCCACCTTGACTCATTTACAAAAATAATAAAGGTGGGATAAAATCTAAAAAATAAAATTGCGTTACTCAAATCATTCTAATCTTGGTATTAGAACAATAATACGTAATGTTAATACTGGACATTTTTTTTTTAATCTTTTTCTAAGGTTCTGAATTCTCATGTTCCTAAAACGATGATATGTCTTTGCAGCCACTTTGTTTAAACAATAGGGCTTTGAAAACTTGCGTCCGTCTCAAGGTGGCAGCTTCAGCCATATGATTGCAGCCCCTCCTCTGTCTACATGTGTCACAGCAGACATAAAAAGCAGCAGGGCTTTGATGGCATACTTGCAGCCGCCATCTTGACTTTTTTGAGCTATTAGCCGATGCTCTTACAGCCGTGAGTTACATAGTGCATCCCACAGGTACAAAAAACAAAATCAGTATAGAACTAACTTACAGTTTGGGTTTATCCCCTTTGATGCTCCTTGTTTTTTGCAGTCAGCTCATAGTTACGTTCCCAGATTGCTATATAAATATTAAGATAAACCACACTTTTTAAAAAAGATATTAAGATCATTTTTAAAAGATACCAGTTCTGAAATCTAATGCAAGTATAAGCATTCCCATCCAAAGTGTTTTTAACCAGATTGTTTTTTTAAAAAGCACAAATAATTCAAAATTTAAGGTGTTTTTCTAATCTTGCCCCTTGTTTTTCAACGTGAAGCATCATCTTCAGAACCCAAATTCACAAAATAGCAAGCTATTTCATGTCCTATTTCACTTTGTTGTTTTAATGTTTAAAAATGGCTTCTCTTTATTTGCTAGGCACCAGTCAAAGAAGCTGCAAGGAGAAATTAAATCCAGTAAATGTATGGTTCAGATATTGATTTATTATCTCATCAATTATTTGTGATGATTATTGCCATAAATAATAGTGCAATTATTTTATTATAAACAATTAATGGGGGTAATTTAAAAATCTTTACATTATGAAGGATGATTTTAGGCATCCATATGAGGACATTGAGAGCTATGGGTGGCCAAGATAAATGAATAGATTTGGAAGGAACTATTTCATGAATCCTAGTAAATGAAATTACTTCAATCTTCTATAACTATATATGACTGGCTCTGACTGAAGACTCTGACGAGGTAACAGAGAGAGATTCAACCATTTGACAAAGCTGATAGCTTAATACTGACATCTATTGGCAAAAAGCAGAGAACTAGGAAACTGGTGGCCGATCCGGAATCGCAATAAGCAAAAATCCAATATTGCAATAAGCCAGTAAACTGATGTAAGAATTGTTGGAGGGTAGATATAACTTGCAAAAATTCAGCATTGAAAACTGTATTGATTTCAAAGGATTAGTTAAGAAACTTCAACAAACAAGAACCTTCCCCACTCCCCTTCCAAAGTCAATGACACTTAAATATTTTTAACAATTGCTGGGTCACATTTCACCTCTTGACACATGAAGAGCAATCAAACAAGACAATGAACAGACGGAAATGCAGTAGGGGTTAGGCTGGTAAATAAATATTCAGTCAAGGTGGTCAAGTTGCAGGTAAGTAAGAAGATCCAGCTTAACGGAGTCCTTGCCTTGTGGTTCAGTTCAAGGTCCCAAGCCTGTCTGCCTCCAATCTTTTTCTCCAGAGCCTAGGAACTAAGATCAGGACTGCAAAAATCCAGAAGAATGCTAAATGGCAGCATAGAACAAGAGTTTTCTGTATTTTGCTAGTAGCTGTCTGGAAGTTTTTTGAAGTCCAGAAATAGTAACCCTCCCGGCTACCCCCTGCTTTTCTGCATTTAGAGGACCCAGCTAGATTGGCAGCTGACAATTACTTCACTTTTAGTGATGGGATGACATATTCAAGTAAAGGACCAAAGGCAGAAGCCTAATTTAGGGGCCAGCAATGCCATCCAAGAGAGGTGAGTGATTACAGGACCAGGAAAAAAAGGTGGGAGCTGCCCAGGGGTATCTGGAAGGAAGTGTGGTCAAAAAAGTAAAGATGGCAGTTGTGATTGTGCAATGAAAGCACTGCCCCTTTTTATGTGCATTTCCCTCCCCTCTCCCCTCCACCCTCCCAGGTCACTGGAGATGCCCTTGTTGTTATCCAGCACCTGCCACATGAAATGATTATTTCACCAGTCTGAGGTAGAGTGTTTATAGGATCAGTTAGAATTTGATTAGCTCCATGCTTCCCCTAAACCCTCCTTCATTGGCAGTTGCCATATCATTTCCCCCAGTCCATAGAAGAAGAGCCATTCTCCCATTAGAGTTGTTGATTTGGTCACAAGTTGTTTATTTAAACATATTTTTGCCCCTCTTCCAACTAGTCAAGTTCTAAATAACTGTGGGAAAGGATGAGAAAACCAGAGCTAGAATTAAGAGCCAGTTTGGTGTAGTGGTTAAGGCACCAGGCTGGACACTGGGAGGCTGTGAGTTCTAGTCCCGCCTTAGGCACAAAGCCAGCAGGGTGACCTTGGGCCAGTCACTCTCTCTCAGCTCCAGGAAGAAGCAAGAAAACTTCAGGGACTTGTCCAGGCAGTTGCCAGGGTTCAAAAAACTGACTCAAAGGCAAAAGGAAGGAAGGAAGGAAGGAAGGAAGGAAGGAAGGAAGGAAGGAAGGAAGGAAGGAAGGAAGGAAGGAAGGAAGGAAGGAAGGAAGGAAGGAAGGAAGGAAGGAAGGAAATCTCCATTATGAAAATCCCAATAAAAATAACTCTAGTTACAAGAAAAATTCAGCCTCATCATCTATAGCTGAAAAGCAATAACAAAATAAACTTACAAAAGACGTTTGATAGTGACCTTTGACAGAAAAGGTATAATTTAGGAATGGGCAGCCTTTAGATGTCTGAGATTCACACATTTCTGTTGGTGTGGGTGTGGGTGTGGGTGTGGGTAACTTTGGGAAAGCTGAAGACTACAGTGAATGGAGAACTAATGTAATGATGTATTATGCAAGTGTTGAGACTGGGATTTAAAAGGGCAGTATTAAGTTTAGCCAATGACTGACTGTGTTTTTATTTTTTGCTTCCTGCTTTAAAATAGCAAGAAATCTGTCTTTCTACTTCTGTCTTTGTAGCACTATTTCTAGAGATTTCAGGCCCAAAAGAAATGGTGGGTCTCCAAGTGATGATACTATTTTCTGAAGCACTGTGGTACTGAGTGCATTTTCTTTGCTCTGCCAAGTGAATGAGGTAATAATAAGGCCTTTAAGATTTATTATTTGGGGAACAGTTTAGCATTCAGAGAGTAAAGAATAAAAATAGGGAGACTGAATACTCTCCATTTAAACTGCTAGGAATCCCACAAAAGAAAAGGAAACACTTTTTTGCCAGATTGTTTAAAAGCTCAGAGATATAGTTCAGCTGGCTGAAAAATTTAAACTTCATTGTGTTTTAAAATGGAAACCCGTGCAGTTAGAAACAAGCACCAGTGATTCAATCAAACTCACTTCAGGTAACTAGGCACAGGATCACAGTCATGTCCTGTAAACTGAATTTTCAGACTGGATCAGTGTTTTATTTCTGCAATACAGATGGCATAGTTCTTTTGAGTAGAAACAATGCATCTGTGTATGTGAAAATGTTCATTCTGTAACCTTAAGAGAAGGTTTCACTTTTGGCTTTTAATGCTGTGAAGGTTAGCCACAAGTTACTTTTACTGATTCTATTTGGATGCTCCTCTGTGTTCCTCCATGTTATTTGTCTAAGTTAGCAGATGCTGAATACTTTGAGCATGGACCTCCCTTCCATGTCTTAAGGTTAAGGCTCAGAGAATATTAATAAGACAGGCAAAGATTTGTTCTTTTCACAGGAGCTTCTTGCCCAATGCTTTGCTTGCCTCACTCATCTGTCACTTCCTTCACCAGTGGGAAAGAGTAAAGTCACCCCACAAAGGATGGGGAGGAAGCATTTTGGCTTCAGAAGAGGAGAGGACTTGAAATAGAAGGGAGACAGGAGGCAGCTGGAGTTTTTACCCCTGGGAAATCAGCCATTCTCCAGCTCCAGAGGAAACGTTGCAAAATTCTCTCAGCTCAGGCAGAAGTAATTGACTCAGTTTGTGATGGTCTTGCAATTGTGCATAATATTGTGGAGAACCAGGGAGGCAACATCTGTCTTGGAATGGCACAGCCTTGCTAGTGGAAGAACCCTATACTGGGAAATCTCAAACCTGCCCAGAATTTAATAAAATATATTTTTAAAAATAGAATACTCTATCTTGGCAGAGTTCAAACATCATTCCAAGCCAATAATATAGTTTGCTAGGTTTGAGTTCCCCATCTTATGTAAAACCAAATCATGGTTTATAGCTTAGTAGAATGTATCAACCCATACTTAAGTAACAAACCAGGGTTAAAACTGTGACAGTGTAATGTAGCCAATGTAATTGGCTAGCTAAATGGTGCTATTTTTTTGCTCTGTTCTTTTAAACCAGATTTCAGTGGAAAGCTAAATCCAAGACCAAGGCAGGATTGTTGCTTATTTTATATTGACTAAAACATGAGAAATACCCAAGAGCTACAAAGGTGCCAAAGCTATTGTCACTTGGATTGCAAGAAATTCCAATTTGCCAGCTTCCCTTGTGCTGAGGTTTCTAGCATCCTGCAAGTTTTCCCTAAAAAAACAAAACATGGTATGGCATGGCATGGCATGACATGACATGAAACTAAATCATACCAATGGAAAAATGATATATTTTCAGCACTGACCTTTGTTCTTTCCAATCTGTGCCAGGCAATGGCAAAAGTAGGAATTTGCATAGTGTTCCAACAAACAATGCATTTGCATGCCATTTGAACAGATGCTGCTTCTCCTAGCTTAGATGCCAGCTGTGTCTTAATCCTTTGAGTTTATGTTGGCATTGCTTGGATAGCCAAGATTGCATGGGTATAGATATTTCCTTTTGATTGCCTTCCAGTCCATATCAGATCCAGGGCATCTTGGATATGGAATGGATTCCACAATGGCAAACCACTAAACTCAAAACAGGAATAGTAAGAAGCCAACAGTTGCCTTGGAGAAAGGAAATCCAATTCTAAACTCCATCCAAGCAAATCCAAACACGAGTAGAGCAACAAGCCGAGAGCGGGAAGGATTCACTTATCTCATTTAGGTAAGAATATATTTTAACAAGGCTCTGTTCTCTGATGGCTGAGTTTATTGATTCCACCTCCATGTCAGCTTGAGTAATAACAATTGTATTAATGGTGCCTAAACAGACCAGTTCTATAGCAATTCAACAGCTCCATTCCCCCCCCCCCCCCTTGTCATGCAGAGGATGCTACAACTGAAAATAACAACCTGTCTTGGGGGAACCACACCAATATGGATGAGATGCTAGTCACAGTCATTTTTTTTAAAAAAAATATGTACTTGTGCCAAGTTCTTTGAAGCCAAAGCAGTTTCTTTGTGTAGCATTTACATACCAGCAATCAATAGCCACAGCCTACCTCATGTGCAGACAGGGACAGTCTATGGGTTAAGAACCTTCTAAATGGGATGTCAGGTTCCACTGAGCTTGGTAAAGGAAAATGCTTCTTGCAGTCCACCTCCACGTATATAAGTTGACCCCTGTTGTGAATGCCACAACATTCAGCACTATCTTATTAACACCAGTCTCCTGGGATACAGAGATTAAATTTAATGTGACACTGAATGCTCGCTTGGGAGCCTTAAGCTTTACAGCAGTACCACTAGCCCAGGGATTGCACCAGCAGTTATGGTTGCTTCAGCTATGAAATCTGAATCCAGTTAGATTTGTGAGAAAAATAGCTTTGGATCTTGAAATATCTGGAATAGTAAATTGCAGTTGTCAAGACTAACAGAGTCTAAAATATAGGTTTGCAAAAACTGACCGCTACTCTTAATTTCTTAATACCTACAGGGGGAATAAAAAAGACTGTTGCTGCTCTGTTTACTGAAGGTATTTCTGAAGCACCTCGAGTGGAAGGTTGTGTGATTAACAGATGGGTTCTACTTATTAATGTTACAGGTAAAATAGCACTGGAACTACACGGTAATGCCTCAACAATGAAAGTCCAGCCCTGTATCTATAGCTTCTGATCAAATCAACTGCATGCGGGGGGGGGGGGGGGGGAGGCTATAAAGAGCCCTCTGTCCCCATCTTCTTTGCAAGTTCCTGCTTGTGAATTATATGATTGCATACAGACATACAGTTGGGAATAATTGCATATCATGCTTATCTATATTGTGGTTGGGTTTAATATGATGTCTGAAACTTGACTATGATAGAAATTGTAGATAATAATCTTTGCCTAGCCACAATCAGAAACTATAGCTTATTTGAATTGCCTTGCATGAACTATGGCTTTGCATGTCATCCATAAACTGACTTGGGAGAAAGGTTTCGCCCTTGGATAATTCTGCTTCCCGATATAAAGCTGGAATGGAGGAAGGGCCACAAAGCAGAACTGCCCTATTGTCCCAGACTCTTTTTCACACATATCTGGGCATGCAGGTACGCATATTTTGGACAGAATGAAGCTGGTAGAAATGTTGTACAGGAATGTGGGAGTGGACTTCCTCTCTCTCTCCTATTCTTTGGAACTTACTCCTCTCTAGTATTACAGAGGGACCAACTATGTGCCTTGGAGGTGCCTACTTAAGACTGGTCTCTTCACTCAGGCTTTTCCTGACTGAGCAGTGTGTAGATAGGGAAATATGCATATGTCTTGAGAGTTTTAAATATTAAGTTTTCAACTAATCCATCATTATCTACTCTGAGATGTTATTCTTTATATAGGAAGTAGTCTGGGTACCTCCAGGTTGCTGTTTTCCTCAAAATAACAAAAGCAGCATCACACCATTGTGCTACAAGCTCCGTCCCTTTCATACATGCATGCAATATTACAATTCACATACGAAGGGGTGGGGCTTATGTTTTAACAGCATGATGCTGCTTTCATCATTCTGTCCCCTTTGCCCTCCACCCTGTCCCCGTGGATGCCACTGACCAGTAGGATCAAATTGACATACTACTACCTCTAAATAACCAACAATAGCAGCTATAGACCAGTCTCTAAAATAGCCTTCATGAGCATGATGCTTTGGGAAAAGTGGAAGATCTCAAGTTCAGAGACTTATGGAGCAAAGAGATAATCTAGACTCAGTTCCTGTTCAGGTTTATCCCAAAACAATCTTAATTTATCTGATAAGTGAGGTGGTCAAGAGTATGGGGGAGGACTATGACTTTGAGGATCTTTGATCCTATATCCACCTTCAGTTATGGAATACCGCTGGACTAATAACACCCAACTCTACTTTTATTTGTCTTAGTCACTGGAGTAATACAATATTGATTCAATGCTTTGATTCAGTAATGGGCTGGATGAGGTCTATTAAACTGAAGTGGAATCTCGACAAGGCAAAAATATTGTCTATCATATAATTCATATCTGAAAAATGGATATACAGGATTATATTTTGGAAGTATTCTTTTCTCATCATATATCTAGGTGGCAGTAACGAACTTCAGCCATTCTTGAATAGGTACAGTACAGGTAGACTACAGGGATCCATGTCTTTCTACTGCATTATTGTAATGTAGGAGTACCTCATCATAATTACAAGCAGCTTTCAACATAATTTCAAACATCTTCAAGTGATCAATTCAGACCTCTGGTAAGACCTTTCTGCCCATTCCTCTGATACCATGCTGTCTGGGAGAGTGAAGAGCGAGTGTCAGAGAATGAGAGAGAGAGAGAGAGAGAGAGAGAGAGAGAGAGAGAGAGAGAGAGAGAGAGAGAGAACATGGGAGTATTGGAAATTTAGGGAAAAGAATGAGCTCAGTCACTTTGGATTTGATCTCACACACAGCTTTCTTTGGCTCTTCTCATAATTTCCATCAGTCCCAAGAGACTATCCTTTAAAGAAGTGCTCCTAGATTGAAAAGAGATGGCCCTCCCATGTTCTAATGGGTAATACTTTCGGCTGTTCTTAAGTGGCCTTAGTTGCTAATTTGCTTACGTTTACACTGTTGCTACTTACAGTTAAAGCTCTAAATGGCTTACTTGAAGTCACATATTCCCAACTATGGAATACCCTCTCTATACAACTGATGGCAGCATTACCATCTTTGCCATACCAAGTCAAAATCCTTTTTTCATTTATGTGATCCTTTTAGTTTAGGAATGTCTATTAGCCAATTCTATCTTTGCTATTCTTCATTGATTAGGATATTAATGTTGCTTATTACACACCAATATTGTATGTTCGTTGCTGATATATTTGCTCTGCATGCTAAGGAATCCCAGGGCTAGAAGAATGAAAAGCAGCTTGGAAATCAATAAATAAATCATGCAAAGTCTTCTGGATGATGGAACCTAGCTGTCACCTACATAAAAGTCTTAAATGGGAACCCAATGCACAATTGTCTAAGATAGGCCCCACTGAATAGAATAGGACATATTTCTAGGTAAACACACATATGATTATTGATGATGATGATGAAGATAATGATTCTCTTATTAATTTTAATTTATGTGCTGGACTTCATCAGAGAATCACACAGCAGCCTTCCAATTGCAGCAACCATTAAAAAGATAAAACACAAAATCAGAGCAGATTTTTAATAATAAAACAAGCACTTCAACCCATTGAAACATATTAAAACTATTTAAAAATGCAATAGAAAATGTTATCAAATCATAAAAGGCTTTTTGGTATATATGCACCACTCTCAGTTTTACACAAAGTGCTCAGAGCAATCCTGAAACCCTGTACTGCCCTTCTTAAGTAGCGAACAAAGCTGAATACCTGACAATATACTGAGGGCAACACAAATAAGACCTTGATTTTTGAAATGTTTTTCTACCTATCTGGCAAAATCTAATCCAGACTGCCTATGGCCCTTGGTGCTATTTGCAGAGCGCATTCTAAGGTTTGGTTGGCAAGGAAGATATTTCAGCTGTTTTCCCAGACATTTATGTAGCTCTGTAGGGAAGGGAATCGAAGCCAAGTCTCACACCCAAAACGCATTTTAGGAAAGCTAGAGGAGAATCCATGAACTTTCTTATTATTTCTTATTGTAAGTATTATTTAATAATAAGCATTACCTTTTCCAGAAGAAACGGTGCTCAAGGTAGTTAACAACAGAATACAGATAAAGCAACCAGATAGTGAAAGCATTAAAACTCAGGTAACAACAACTGCTATTAAAATATCCTCCAATAAAAGCACATCAAGAAGGAAGAAAGGCATCAGCCTCCTCTGAGCTCATGGTACAACGTTGGGTGCTGATGAATAAAAAAAAACAACTTTTTTTTTTTAAATTGAAAAACGAAATAAGGATGCCCTTCAAAGCTATGCTTGGTTATACTGTGATTTGTAGAATATAATGTCAACGATTCCATCTCCTTCCATTTGACTTTGATATTTGTAACTTGTATTGCAGAAAGAATGGAACAGGCGAAAGAAAACAGATACTGTAAGAGAGGAAGCAGATAGTAAAAGAAGGTCTGGGCATAATCCATGTCACAGTTCTTCATTTGAGATACCATGTTGCAATCCATTGTGTTACAATCACTCCTACAGTGGTTTAAATGACACGACAGTTACTAAATTAATAAATTAATACCCATCTTTCTTGAGTCACAGAACTCAAAGTGATATATAGGAATTCACAGGTGATTCAAGTATTGTCCTGTCCAGTTTCAGGAAAGTGATTGTATCATGTGTCCTCAGGACATACTTAGAGGGAGATACTTCCCAATAAGTAGATTGAACTACATAATTCTTAAAATTTAGGAAGCTAATTTGGTGGCAGAAACTTTGCAATGGGACATACTTAAAATAACTGCATATTATGAATCATAGTGGAAGGATTTGTTTCTATTATTTTTATAAACTGCTCTTTTTTTAAAGGCATTGTTCTATCTGTTAAAAAAGAACTTAAAGTAAATGGGTGGATTAGAATGAAATTATATGGCCACATTGAAAAAAATCATCACTGAAGTTTTTCAAGGTGGCCCTAAGATATTATTCCTATTTATTCATTCACCCATAAATTCTTTATAGCAACTTTAATTGACAACATTGCACACTTAAGTTGACTCATTCTTGATCAACTTACATGATCTCTCTGAAGGTTGCTTTTAATACTGAAAACAGGATCCTAGTAATCAAGATCAAATATGCCATTCTTTGTGAGTTTAGGTTTCTTTGAAGAAACAATAGCCAACATAATTTGTATCTGAAAAAAAATCAAGAATATGTATCTAGTATTACACTGGAGCAACATAATATCTCTATTCATAGGCTGCATGCTTTCACTGCATACTGCTGTAAATATGTGTTCTACCCCAGTTCTAAATCACAGAGAAGTTAGTGATTTAATACCTGAGTAATTTTGCCATCTTGTATAAATGTTCGTATTTGCAATTCTGTCATTTTGCATGTATTTTCATAGTTGAATATTTTTAAATTCTCACCTCCCCTGTAACCCTAATCCTAAACAAAGCAAAGCAACCAAACAGGGAGAAATAATGAAATAAAAGACTAACAAGTATAGTCATAGTCAAATGGATAAATATTAGTTATAATTTATATAATCTATAATGGAGAATAAAGAATGAAAGTCATCTTCCTGCCTTACATGTTGACTTCCTAGAAGCATCTGGCTGGTCACTATGGGAAACTGAATGCTGGACTGGATTACATTTTTAGCTTTTACTGATTAATTGGTTGGTTGGTTGGTTTTATTCAATTTGTACAGTTTACAACCTTGGGCAGTTTACAAGAAAATATTTTCCTATGTCCATGCACAGATATGCAGCAGGAAGAAGGGTAGTCTGCAGAATTCTCCCAACCTTCAAGAAAGAAAAAAAAAATCCAACCCAAGTATGACAAATCTTCAAATTAAAAATAGCAGAAAAATCTCAAGTGGTCACAGGATGACAAATGAAATGAGAGGCGTTGTTAGTGCCTGATTGATTGGAGTGCTGTGACTTGATAACTTCCAAACCCTTTTATAATGTGGCAAATGAGAGCTATTCCAGGCATAATTGACAAATTAAGAAGAATCCATTCCCAGGCTCTTAGAAAATGACATTTTGTGGCAATTTGCAGGTGCCCAGGCAGAAACTGTTTTAATAAGTGTTGCAGCAAGTGAACAGAGATTTTTTTTCCCTCTCTCTCTCTCTCTCTATCTCCATCAAACCATGATAAGGATATAAGTCATAACCAAAATCAGGTTGATGCAGATTTTTCTTTTCTGGGATGGTAGGAGAGAGACATATGGACAGACTATGGAAGGGATGGAGAAAAAAATGGATACAACTCCCCCAGAATTGGCAGAATGAGGAAATTTCCCTATGGAACACATGCTGATGGTGAGAAAAAGATGTGACATACAGTCTGCCCCATTCAGAACCTACCATTTCATGGAAGATGCTGTCCAGATCCCAGTGCTGAAATAAAATTCAGCTAGTCCCCTGCCGGGCTTTTTGCCTGTAAAATAGAGATGGAATATCATCCTGTTCTTCATCACTTGCAACACAGGATTATTTAGGATGATCCCAGCCACTGATAAGCATTGTAAATCACCTCATCTCCTCATCACCAAAGAAAGAAAAAACATTAGACAAAAAAAAAATCCAAACAAGTGAAGGAAATGATGCCATTGCATAACATTTCCTATAATACTGATCTTATCTAATGTCAAGTCAATGCACAAGATGAGCGGATTGAAGAACTACTGTGATTCAGTACATGCTCCACTGAAAAGTTGGGAGTTACAGTTTTAGGAGACTGAGGTGGACTATTCCAAAATAATCATCCAATGGTTATCAGTTAGTGTAAAGCAGAATGAAGCAAGAGAGTTTTTAGGTTCTACCTAAAAACTAAAGAATGAGCTAAATATGTATGTATGTAATCAATTTATATTGCCACCCATCTCACCTAAGTGACTCTGAGCAGCTTACATAATTAAAAAAAAATAGAAATAAAGACAAAATAAAAAAACATACTGTACATCTCCAAGAATGAATTGTGCAGGGATGGAATCACCACTTACTCAGAAGTCTTCAACCAACATACCTTTTATTCTTGGAACTGATTCGGAAATGTGATGATGATGATGATGATGATGATGATGATGATGATGATGATGATGATGATGATGGTTGGTCACACAGTCATTCAGATGTTTAGACTGGATTTGGCATTTTTATCCACCTATCGAGTTATTCCAAAGGACCTGGGATAGGCAGATGTTGTTGTTCGATGGTGTTAAAGGTATTGTTACAAGATATAAACTGTTCCAAGTAAGGCTGCCTTTTGCAATTGATTGATGGTGATTTTGTCAATGCTGATGGTGTTCAAGTGGTGCTCCAAGTGTTTTGGGATTGCACCCAAGGCATCTATACTTATTGCTACTATCTTTGCTTTCTTTTGCCACAGTCATTCTACTTCTATTTGCAGGTCTTTATATTTTGTGATTTTTCCCCCAGTTCTTTCTCTTCTATTCTGCTGTTTCCAGGTATTGCAATGTCCACTACCCAGACTTTTTTGCCTTTCTTATCAACAATGGTTAAATCTGGGGTGTTGTGTGGTAGGTGCTTGTCTGTTTGAATTATTAAGTCCCAGAGCACTTTAGCTTCTTCATTTTCTATCACATTGTCTGCTTTGTGGTCCCACCAGTTCTTGCTTGCAGGCAAATGGTATTTTTTGCAGATATTCCAATGCACCATTGTTGTTACTTTGTCATGCTGTTGTTTGTAGTCAGTCTGTGTGATCTTCTTGCAGCAGCTGATTAGGTGCTCCACTGTTTCTTCAGCTTCTTTGCAGAGGCGGCATTTGCTGTCTGTTGCTATCTTCGCAATTCTGGCTTCATATGCATTTGTTCTTAAGGCTTGGTCTTGTGCAGCCAGAATTAGCCCCTCTGTCTCTTTTTTCAACTTTCCTGCTCTTAGCCATTGCCAGGTCTTGTTGTTATCTGCTTTGCCTGCTAGTTTGTGTGTGTGTGTGTGTGTGTGTGTGTACTGGCCATGTAATACTTTGCCTTGCCATGTCTCTTTTCTGTTCTTCATTTGGTCTTTCTTCTAGGCCAGTTTGGTCTGTTCAGTATTCAGTAAGCCTTCATGGTGTACCAGCTTCAGTGCATCTTCTTCACTGTCCTTCAGATAATCTTCCAATGCCCTTTTTTATTCTTCAACCATCTGGTGTACTTGTAGCAGCCCACCTATGCTCCTTGGTGGTAGTGGTGGTGGTTATTTTAGTATTCAACTAACATTGAAACTATATTTTAAAAAGACCTGTCCTATACCTCCCCATCTCCAAATATTACCTCTAACTGCCTACAAAACAGCTACAGAAATTGTGGCTTCACAGCTGTAGTATTATTTTGCATGCACAAGATTAGCATGTACACCACTGCCCTTCATCTTCAAGGACATAGTATGGTATTATACAGTATATTGCTGCAAATATAAGAAATAGTATTGATTAAAAAAAAATCTTTTCAAGTCAACCCTGTGCTATGTGCATTCCCAATGGCAGGAAGGGAATAATTTTCACATTCATAATTGAGGTACTGCTTAATTTCAGTGCCCCTATTTTCCACATTGTTTGCTATTATTAGAATAATGGTAAAGCCCCATTTCCAAGAAAGGGAGCAGTAGTTTGTTCCCAGACCATTTGGGAATGGAACATTTGGGGCAAGTCTTGGGGGATGGGGGGCAGGCAGAATCTAAGTACTTAAGTTTTTTATTTTTCCTTTTTTTCTTAACACTGCCACCCCATGCTGGTCAAGTTACCAGATGTGGTCTGTTTCTTCCTCTAGCTAATTAGTTTTTGCCTGAGGTTGTTTTTCATCTACTCTTATGTCTTTTTTAGGGCTCAAGGTTAAGTGAGGAATTTCTTTAACTGATTCACTTAATTTAGTTTGTCACAGCTAAATAATAGGATGCCTAAGATTATTGGGTTTACCTTTAGCTCATTTTATTCTGCATTAAGATTGACTGGGCATTGGGGGGAATAACCAACATCCCTGTACTGTATGTTATCCTCATGTCAGGAACACCTGTTTTAGGCCTAGCAGCAGAGAGCTGTTTTATTATGTTTGGCTTATATAATGTAAGTAGCCTGTGCAATAAAAGCAGACGGCTAGGTCACCTAGTGATGTCAATCAGCCTTTCTGGATAATCTCTAATAATAGCCTTCTTTGGAGGTGGATGATGTTATATTCTATGAAGAGCCAGGCCCATGTTTAGATGCTTAGTAAATTCTGTATAACCACATCAATCAAGTGTTGGTCTTACTTTTCCACTCCTTTTAAACACTGAACACTGTGTCAAGCATTTTCGTTTTGAAAACGGAGAGAGACAAACAGGAGATCTTGTAAAATGGTACATTCAACACTGATTGGAGTCTAGGAATTCACTTCACTCCATCAAGTGTATCCACCTAACACCCATCTCTTGGACAATATGATTTTCTGCTGTTTAGGAGCCAAAACAGTAGAACAAGTATGATACACCACTGATAGTGTTAAATACATTGTTTGTGTATGTCTTTGTGTGTGTGTGCATGGATATTGCATTACATACACATACGTACCTATACTTTTAAAAAGGCTGCCACATGTGATGTCATAGGGTTAGGGATAAGATTATAAATAGGGTTAGGGTTACTGCCAAGCCTCCAAAATTTGATTTTTAAAGAAGTAAGTTCTTCAGCTGTGAAATAATCATATCCTTGGGCAAAATGTAGGGAGGCTGTGATCCTAAGCAAAACTTTGATGGGGGGGGCACTTTTTCTTCCTTAGCCCAGTTCCACCACCACCTATTTCCCATCCATCACAGAAAAAGAGCTAATAGGGCAGAAACTATACCGAGAAGCCTCAGGTCCAAATGCAGTCCCTGGAACCTTTGAATGAGCTCCTGCAGACCTTCAAAAACTTTTACCAACTATTTTTTTAATAAGATAGAAGGAGGGAAATGATTAAACATCAGTAGAAAATAATAATTATATGCCATATTGACCTTTATTTAAATCAAATTAATTACATGGAAATGAAATGCAATCAAATTCAATTTTTTTAGAAGAGTGGCCCTTACTTTTAGAAGAAGCCTCCTCAGCTTAAGAAGGTCTGCATATCTTGTTGTAAGGCATATGCTGGGTCAAAAGGATTAATCAGCCCTTCTGAGGCTGGCACTGTGGTATGAAAGAAATATGAATCACAAGGCTGCCCTTTGCTCATTCCATTTGTAGTCTTACATTGTTACACTAAGTATTCAGTTCTAGGGTCATTAATAAGACCCACTTGCTTCTAGCTTTAATTTTTTTTTTTTTTTTTTTTGTAATAGAGCAAACCCCTGTTTCCCCATTTATTTGCCACCACATACAGGATCTATCCCCTGTCCATTGTATGCAAAACTGTTAAATCACTTGTTGCAGGAAGGATCTTCTATTCATGCATCCTTAGAGTTCTTGGGCAAAACTGGTATCATAAGCTGGTTATCAAGCCACTTTCCAATCGGTCTGCCTGGATGTCTTCTAAAAGGAACTTTCCCTTTCAGGATCTTCTCCAGCCCAGATACTGCTCAATAAAGCATTGATATTGTGATTATGGCAAGTTTTAGTTTCTAAGAAGTTGTAGAAAGAAACTGTCCCTTGGAAGGAAGGGGTTGAAGATATTAAGGGTCTGCCCACAGTGGGTCTTCCATTCTCTGCTGTCTTTCAGATTATCTAGATTTTGAGGGACATAACCTTCTTGGTTGGTACTGTTCCAGAGGTTACAAGTTTGTCAGTTGGGTGTAGGTGGAGATGAAATGGAAAAAAAGGGACAAAGGATGGTACATTTAGGCAATATAGAGGGCAGCAGGAAAAAGGGAACTTTTAAAACAGCAAACATCCTATGGGCACTTTAGATAGCAGTGCAAAGTGGAGCCCTAGATTTTGGCCACAAAGTTTCACCCTATCAGCATCTTCTGCTTGGCCACTGACTATATGAAGCATATGATTCTAAGCACTGCCTGTACAGATTTCCAAGATTGTTCATTTGTGGTATTGCCCCCAAAGAAGTAGAGACGGTGTTGCCAGAGTGCAGAAGGAGTGAATACTCCAGTACAATATTATTTTCCTTTTGTTTATAATTTATTTTATTGCTTTTTTTCCCCTTAAGCATTCTCAAATCTTCAATTTCTCCACTCTTAAATATTCTGTGAAAGTCTTCATTTGTTCTGATTATTAGGCAGGATAATCACTAGTTGAGTCCTATTAATATCTGAGCCCATCTAAAATAATCTACTTTTATTGCATCAAATAATTTGTTATTGTTATGTCTATAATAAAAAAAATTATTTTGGAAACATTGTAGATATTGAACACCAGTCTGAAATCTGTTGTTTAATTATTGGTGTGCTAATTATGATATTCCTGCTCTCATATTACCTCCAGATTGAGAATCAACCAGAAAGCAGAATCTATTGCTACCTATGACAAGCACCACAGTGAAACATGCCAGTAAAGTGAGTTTTTTTAAAATGTCTTTCTTTTTTAACAGGATAAATTAGGAAAGGAGAGGCTGTATATGATGTGAAATTGTTCTCTACTGAGTAGTCATCTATGGCAATCTGAAATTCTTTCTTAATTCTTCTTTGCTAGAAAGGGTCATCACTAAAAATGAATAAATATAGAAAACTGCCTTCTGATGAAACAGGAAGTCATCTTTCTCAGGATTGCCCCTGATAAAATGACATAAACAGATGGACTGAAAATTCTTGTCCCATGATTTTCATTCAATGTGTATATGTGTGTAGTAAATTTTGCCTTATGGAGATGTGCATTGTCATCCTCACCATTAAAAATGCTTCCCAATCCCAACATTGAGTGAAAATCATGTTGCCCAAAATTGGTTAGTATACTATTAGATTTTGGCATCATGATCTTGGGCTGCCGGGAAACATTGGTTACCCACCTCTCATTTACCCAGGATTGTCTACTTTGAATTTTAGATCAGAATGTATTCATTCTGTATTCATATAGATCAGAATGAATTGATTTTAACCATGAAAAGTAGAGGCTCAGTCGCTGAACAATGACTTTTCCCTAAGCACAGAATCAGGAAGAGAAATAATTGAGTGCACAAAAGATAATACTGAGAAATACTGTGAATGGTTGAACTCCTACATAGCTCCTGCTAAATCCATGGCAGAATGAAACACTCTCAGAAGCAGGAGGGTGGAGTCATCTTCAAATAGAGCATTTTTAAGATGCTAAGAGGCATTTCTAGAATGCCCTCTACCACTACCACCCCCACCAAAAAAAAAAGGCTGTCATGTTGCTATTGTTCTGGTGCAGTTAAACCATAGTCATTGGTACAGGTGTCTAAAAATATTGTGCCATCTTATTTAATTAGTTCTCTTCTTTTGCACAATTTGTGTTTTCTAAAAAATTGCAACAATGCTTTATCATGTTATTGTCCTATATTCTGGCATATTGGGGCTATCATGCTTTGCAAATGCTGCCTTACTATTCTAGGAGACAGGGCAGGTTAAAACAGTTTTAGTTCTAACACAAGAGTGATCTTCCCATTGCCCTTTGTTCCGTTGTCTTCTAAGAAGTTAGGGGACCTATTAATAATAAACATTGCTTCCTAGGGAATAGGCCTCTTAAAAATAGATAGCTGAAGTATTGTAGAAGACACTGAAATAGATGAACAGCTCTTCCTTGGAAACACTGCATGGACAAAGACTACTGTAATGAATGTGTTGTAGGTATCAGTGGGTTTATGAATAACTCTTCAGATTCTCAGAAATTCTTTACTTGCACCTGGTGGTACATATATCAAAGCTCAAGGGACTGCTTCTTTGGAAGCAAAAACAGCACTTAAAATTATTAACTAGCTTGGAAAAGATCTTATTTTTGCCCTGACAAGATCCTAGATTTAGATAAATCTGAGCTGAGAATATGTTGAGCTAATTGGATTCTTTGTGCTCCTGGAGTTGGGATAAGAAGAGAAGTTTCTCTGGCACAGAGAGGAAACTAAAGGAGAAAGGGATTCTGTTACTGCTTTTGAACAACTATTTAATCAAACTCTTGTTGAGAACCAAAACTGGGAAGCAAAATTTTTAATGCAGTATATGAAAGAAATTAAGAAATAGCCCGTTTATTGCCCAGTGTTGATAACCTTTTTGACAGATCTACCAAAAGAATCACATCAATTTATGACTACAGTCCACTCAGTGTCAAGAAGGCACACAGCAATTCTGTGGTGAAACATCAGTAACACCTTTTCTTTTATTTTTCTTATTGATCAGCTAATCATGACTCTCTTCTGGACAAGTAATTTGGAAATTTTATTAAATTACATAATGCATTTATTTACCCAAAAAGTTGATTTTGCTGTTCATCTCACATGGCACAAACACTAGATTCTTTTTTTTTTTTCCTTCTAAGGTTAGTAATCCATAATTACTCAAACATATGTCATATTGAGTTTAATGGGTCTTATTCCAAGGTAAATCAGCATATCAAATTAAATCTTTATAATACCTGTGTCCAAATATGAGTTTTTGTTGAGATTTATCATAGCTAATCTAAAGTTGCTTGGAGACCTTCACTGGAGTATCCTTATAATTAATAAATATACCTGTTTTTCAGAGAGCTCAGGTGAGAGGATCATGACAGAATCTATTTGGATTTCTACATACTTATCTCATTTCAGCTTCTTTTTTCCTGTTTACTATGATAGGGTTTAGGTTTACTCATAATACTTTTCAGTAAGAATAATCAGCTGACTGCACAATGTTGCATGGTCACCTGTGTCAGGCAATAATTCTTTTAAAGAAGAAAGAAAATAGAATATGCACATCAGTTTGAAAGTGAGTGGGAGCTAAGGGGAGGGGAGGGGAGGGGAGGGGAGGGGAGAGAAGGGAAGGGAAGGGAAGGGAAGGGAAGGGAAGGGAAGGGAAGGGAAGGGAAGGGAAGGAAAGGAAAGGAAAGGAAAGGAAAGGAAAGGAAAGGAAAGGAAAGGAAAGGAAAGGAAAGGAAAGGAAAGGAAAGGAAAGGAAAGGAAAGGAAAGGAAAGGAAAGGAAAGGAAAGGAAAGGAAGTCTTACTGGGTCATTCTAGTAGAGACCACATCTCCCCTTTTTCTTCACTGCAGTTTAATTTATCCCCCTCCTCCCCCCCAACCAAGATGGATAGAACAAATTAAAATAGAGCAGATGTATTAGAACAACACTGTGTAGAAAGAAAAATATTTCTTCTACTCTGAATGTGAGATATGAGAAGACAGGTAGTAGCAAAACATGGGACTAATTTCAAAAAGAGCTAATTTGTTGTATTTTGGAATACTGGCATTAAAAGATCAATTTTAAAATTGTATAAAGTTATAGTGAAATATCTGTATGCATATTCACAACCATTGGGGTATTCAGGAAAAGGCAAAGAAAGAGGAATAAGCAGCCTTGTTGATGTCAAAACCCAAAGGAAATCCTGCAAAGAAAGATCCTATGGAACATCCACATCTTTAAACATTGTGCTTCTGCTCTGGCTCTTCTTGCCTTAATGAAGTATTCTGCATTATGGGGGGGGGGGGACAAAGATAAAACAAGAGCCAAGGATGAGGTCTTCATCTGGACCCCATTAGTTGTGAGAAAACAACTGTAAGCAGAATGCTACCTTTAGGCTATATAGGCAAAAGGTCACAATGATAATTTCAAGAGTAGATGTTGTTTCTACAGATCATCCCCTAGGGAAAGAATGACATGGATGGAATCTATGGATACACTTTTGGCTAACAAAGGTAAGATCTATTCTATTCTATTCTATTCTATTCTATTCTATTCTATTCTATTCTATTCTATTCTATTCTATTCTATTCTATTCTATTCTATTCTATTCTATTCTATTCTATTCTATTCTATTCCATTCCATTCCATTCCATTCCATTCCATTCCATTCATCATATATTTTATCACATTTTTACTTTTCCTCCCAAGAAATCCCAGGAGCTATATATGTCTCCAAACCAGATCTTTTACAGATTGAAAGATCTACACAGCTATTCTTTTCATTCCTGATGTTAACAGCCAGCATATCTACATAGGCTTAATCAATGCCACTATACAGACTAAAACTTTACAATCATTTTCTCCTAATGATACAAAAACAAAATTTATGATACACACACACAGTATGTGTGTGTGTGTGTGTGTGGTGTGTGTATACACATACACACATACATACATACATACATACATACATACTCCACAAGAGCCTAAGAATCATATTCCAATGTCTCCTGTCATAAAAATAAGTCCTAATAAAGGAACCCCAATACCTAATTCAGATTATACCTGCAGAAAAAGCCCTCAGTCCCAAAGGATGCAGATGAATTATTTTGCACACACCACAGATATCCCAAACTGCTGATGCAATTCCTCCAAGTCAAAAACTGCTGAGCTGACTGGTCAAAGATAAAACAAATTTTCTAAACTAGAACAAATGAATGGAGCTTCTTTACACACTCATTTTAGGCTGCACTCAGACTAAATAAGTAGAAATCTCCCAGCAATTCTCTGAATAGCCCTGCAATAACTTCCAAAATTATGTGCGTCGGAGGCCTAGAGCCAAGGGCGCTGATTCTTCAGCACCTCATGGCATACTAACCACAAGAGGGCAGTAGGGTGTAAATAGAGAGTGAAGGATTGTTAGTTTGAATGATTTGTATCAATATGTTACTCTGGACAGTTAACATAGGATTAAAAACAAAACAAGGTAAACAATAAACATAAAACAACCACAGCAACATAATATAAAACAGCACAGAAACCAAAAACACAACATATTCAAAATGCTAAATTAATTTATTCTGCATCCCCTCTTTATCTCTCACTCTGCCTGGTCTTTGTCTAAGACTGTGTTTCTCAACCTCAGCAACTTTAAGGCATGTGGTCTTCAACTCCCAGAATTCCCCAGCCAGCATGCTGGCTAGGGAATTCTGGGAGTTGAAGTTCACATATCTTAAAGTTGCTGAGGTTGAGAAACACTGGTCTAAGAGTTAACTAATCTGAAGTCACTTCCCTCTGCCTTTCTTCCCAGACACACATGCACAGAACAAATGCTCTTGGACTTTCCTGCTGGTAGCATGTGTTAGCCAGGTGCTACATTTTGCCTATCCCTCTACTGTATTTACTCTAAATAAATCTTGTTTGTATTATAGTTATAAAACCTGATTTACTAATCATTGTTCAGGTCAGATTCCTGCTCTCAGGAATATTCGCTTGTTCATGCAGACCACTTCAGCTTCCAACCATGTGTATTTATCATCTATCAAAGGGCTGGGTATAGGAGAAAGACATTAGATCAAACTCGGTTTCACTAACCATTTGCTACCGGGGGTAACTGTGGAACTCATGCAGAATGTCTTGAGTTGCACGGTTGCCCCCAGTAGCAAATGGTTCGTGAATACCAGTTTGGTCCAATATTTAAGACACTGGACTAGGAGCGGGGATCCTGAATTTTAGTTCTGCCTTGGGCATGAAAACCAGCTGGGTGACCTTGAGCCTCCTACTGCCTCTCATTCTTAGGAAGAAGCCAGTGGCAAACAACTTGAAAATGTTGCCAAGCAAACTGTATGGACTTGACTCACCAGGAGTCAAGACTGGCTTAAAGACCCAAACGATTTTATTTAGCAAAAGGCTTGGAACTTTGATCAGAAGGTAGTGGTGGTGGCGGTGGTGATAAGGAATATATTCCTTGGAAACAGAAGCTTTCCTTTGAAAAATGATCTGTCTGCAGCAGCCAGTCTGTGGCCTGCTGAACTATAGCACCCAACATCCCTCATATGTGGCCAGACTGACTGTGACTGCTGGAATTTGCAATTTAGCAATATCTGAAGGGCCAGAGATGATAGATTATAATACAATTATTAAAATAATATTTGTATCAGTGAATGAAAAAGCTTCAGTACTTATCTGCCCCTTGGCCTAATGAACTAGTCCTCATACAGTACTCATGATGTTTGAGTTTGAGGCCTCTGGACTAAATGGTAAAATTCTCCCTCCAGAATGGCCAGTGAAAAGGCCACTAAATTTTATTCATCACTCACCAGGATGGATAAAAGTTAGGTGTCATATTGTGGCATGACTGGCTCATACCCATAACAGTTAATCATTAGTCCTCCTCCAATAAAAGCCCATGAAATCATTCTTATGGTCTTCAGTGCATTTAATGCTTTTTGCACCAAGAAGTTGGTTAAGTGTCCCAGTTCCTTGTCCTGGATTTTTCAGATGGTCTGGATGCATTCAGAGCTTTCCTGAAATCAGAATTCAGTGAAGAAAATATTCTATTTTGGCTGGCTTGTGAGGACTTCAAGAAAACAAAGTCAGCAGCTAAAATTGCTTCAAAAGCCCAAAGGATTTATTCTGAGTTTATCCAAGCAGATGCCCCAAAGGAGGTAACCCAGTTATGAATGCTTTAAAACACTGGTTTCTATTTATACAAGGAAAAAAAATGATTACCTTTATCAGTTTGGATGTCTACATCCCATTGTTATGCATGGTTATGATTCTGTTGGACACCTCGTACACAAAACGGTGACATGATGAAAGAAGCCACTTGTCCAGTTTTGATAGATGATTTCTGTTTGTTCACCCTAAAGATAAGGGCAAGGATTATGAGGATTAGGATGTACACTCTTTAGATCAGTGACTGCTCAGGTTTATAAGAGCTACCGGAAGCTGCTCACCAAGTGGATCAATAAAGTAGGGGTATCTTCTTGCTTTTCTAAGGGAAGCATTTGTAGGGCTTTTCTTTAAAAAGACATTCTCGGGCACATGCCTTAGATAATTATTTTCTGTTTTTTAATCTCCGCTTTCTGAGAAAGGCAGGAGAGCAGATGGTTGCATTAGTATTCCATGCTTTCTTCGATAAAATGATTATTTCTATGGTTCCAACCTGGGTTCGGGGGATGCGGTGGCGCAGCGGCTTAATGACACTGAAAGTTGCCGGCCAGAAATGGCTGACGCTTCGGCGGTTCGAGTCCAGCCTTCGCGTTAGCAGGGTGAGCTCCTGTTTCCTCCCCAGTTCCTGTAAACCCAACAGTTCGAAAACTCATGTGAGTAGATAAATGGGTACTCTCACTCCGGTGGGAGGAAAAATGCTGGCGGTGCCTTGCAAAAAGGAGTCGGGAGCAGTTGCTGGTAAGCGCGAAAAACCGCGTGCGCCCGAAAAGGGCGTGAAGCAACAGAAACCCCGCCTCCTGCGCTCGCCAGCTGGGCTCTGCTCTAGGAAGGAGGCTCTGGCAAACCACTTCCGAAACACTTGCCTTGAAAACTGCAAAAGGACTCGTCCAAGCAGTCACTGCAGAGTCGGTAATGACTGAGCGCAGATTAAAAAAAAAAAAAAACCTGGGTTCAAGTCAAATTTGGGGATGGAAGCAGCCATGGTGGCCTTGCAATGGCTGGACTTCTGTGGCATTTGATACTATTCACTTTGAGGATCTAAGATGATATGGGATTTAGGGATGATGCCATGCGTGCCTAGATAAAAAGTTTGGAGCTACTTGTGAATTTTTGGCCACAATCTTTAGCATGATTAACTGAAAGTAAGTCTTACTGAAATAATATAGTTTCAATGTCAACATTCATTGCATAGAATGTAATATTGGTGTGTTCCATACAACTGAAATTCAGACATTGTACCGAGTATACAGAAGACTGGCTTCAAAATTATCACTGAAAACAATTCAATAAGTCTGCCTACAGTGAGTTGTTCCTTCTAGCCCAATATTGTCTAATCCAGTGGTACACCACCAGAACATGTGGTGTACTCCACATGCTTTTGATGGCATTGCTCATAATCCCCAGGGCTCAAGGAAAAAGGCCTTTGCAGCCCTCTTCATATGAAATATTATCTTAAAATTGGTCAGGGATTGTGATAATTATAATTCAAACACTTGGAAGATGCCAAGTTGATGAATCAGATGATGTAGTAAGAGCCACACTATAACCTTTTCCAATAGTCCAGAGGGAAAAATGCTTGCCAGGGCTTTCAGGCAGAAGACAATGGGAAAATTAAAATATTCAAAGGCAGAACACTCATGATGAGTAACAAGTGTTGATGCAAGCAAATCCTGCTTATCAGCTTGGAACACAACAATAAAAAGGAGATACTCACAATTCAGTTCTGTTAACAGTCTAAAATACAGTATTATGATTAGTTTTACACATATATGTTGCATAAATAAAAGTTACCCTTATCTTGTGTCACTGGCATAAGTCATCCTTTTGCAAAAAGCATTTGCTAAAGGATTTTATATTTCTTCATATCCTGCTTATCTGTGATTTCTAGCTTAGTGGTCAGTTTGTCTCTGATTATTTTCTCTGATGGATGCAAGGTCCCTCTTTTAGGGACTAAAATATCTAAAAGTGCTGAGCCAGTTTTGATTTTCTATTTAAAAACATGTCGTCCATCCTTCTTTTCCCATTTTTATACATGGCTTAGGCCTATTGACAGTTGGGTGCATTACAACCACTTGTCCCATAATGATAGTATGTTGATTTAATTATATAACCTCATTTTTGCTTCTCTTTGTGAACTTTCAAGTAGAATGGGACATTTTCTTTGAAAAAAAAAAATGCTAAAATGTCCAGATCCACTCTATGAATTCTAATGTTTGTAAAAGTTCAGTGATTAAGTAGGTAGGATTACGAAAAGAAGGCAGCAGCTGTCAGGTCAAGCTATAACTGGAGTATGGATGAAGGTTTTGTAAAGAAAGAGAAAGAATTTGTGGTTCTGTTGTACACATGGAAATGTAGTTCCTACAGCTTTCTAGATTAGATGGTTGGAATTTGTTTTTTTAATTGCCTTGAAAGTATACACACTGAAATTCAATAATCAGATATTAGTCAGGTGAGAAAAAAAAAATGACACAAATACTGGAGTGCTTTATCATCTTATTCACCAGAAAACCTGTTATTGTTTTTGTTGTTACAAAGATAAATGGCTTTTGGGAGTAGGAAACCAAATTAAAATTAATATTCAATATTCTAGATAATAAAAGCCTGACCTTCCTGTTGCTTTGCATCAAAGAGTGTATTTTAGGATACAATTCAAATTGTATTTGTTTTTGGCTCCCAGACAACATTTCATATATCCAGTAGAATAAATAATTGTATTCCCTGCAGATAAACATTGACTTCAATACCAGAGACCACATCATGCAGACTGTTTCAAAACCAACTATCAAGTGTTTTGATGATGCTCAAAAACTAATCTACAGCCTCATGGCAAAAGACTCTTTCCCACGGTTTCTGAAGTCAGAAGCTTATAAAGAACTGGTAAATAAGGAAATGAAAAGAAATCAGAAAAGGTGGCTGCCATTTTTCTAAAGGTCAAGTTCAAAAGCAGTTTCCAATCTCCTGGGATCTCTGCACTGATGGCTAGCAGGGTAGGTGAGTCACTGATAGAATGGTTTGCAAATTGAAATTGCAGGTTTTGCAATGTGGAATTTGGCTTTATTTTTTAATTTCAATACACAGTACTTAAGTTGTTTTCACATTATGCCAAATCCCTTAATTTTTGTTTTCCAATTATTTTTATTTTTCATAATGTCCAAATTGAGAAAACAAAAGGAAAAAAAATATACAAGGATTAAAAGAGTTAAAGAAAAACAGTAGAAGAAATAATACGAACATATACGAACATTTAACCAAAGGACTTCCGACTTCCTTTGCAGAAGAGATACACCAAAAACTTTTCATACAACCTTGTTTAACTTTATAATAAGACTTCTACTTTTCCGAATAGTCTATTATTATAACAAATCATCAAATCCATATGTCACTATTCGATTATGTTCAATTTCATACAAGAAATCAGTAAAAGGCTTCAAGGCCTTCTTAATTTTTTCAGTGTTTTTTCCTTTATGATCGCCGTCAATTTTGCCATCCCCACGTGTTATGACAACTTAACTATCCATTCCTCTAACGTAGGTAATGCCTGATCTTTCCAGCATTGAGCCACGCATTCTTGCGGCCATTGTCATGTAAAGAATTAGAGTCCCATGTTCTTTTTCTAAATGTGCATCCATCATGGGAGTGTGAATTTTTGAAAACGATGTCTTACACAAAGCTTCATGTGATAGAACTCAAATGTGAGACTGTTGCATCTTGCCTTTGGCTTAGAATGAAAGATGATACCAAATTGTATGTCACGCTCCTCCAGTTTCTTGTTTTATTTACTTAATTGTAAATATATAATAGAGAGCCAGTTTGATGTAGTGGTTATGGTACCAGGCTGGAAAGCAGGAGACCGTGAGTTCTAGTCCCACTTTAGGCACAAAGCCAGCTGGGTGACCTTGGGCCAGTCTCTCCCTCCCAGCCCTAGGAAGAAGGCAAACAGCAAACCACTTCCAAAAAACCTTGCCAAGAAAACTGCAAGGATTTATCCAGGCAGTTGCCAGGAGTCAATACTGACTCAAAGGCACAATATCTATCTATCTCCATATCTAGACTGTAACCATAGTACATGGGGAGGTGGAAATCTAATCCGTCACTTGATTCCCTTGTCCTTTTAAAAAAAACCAAACTTCCTTTCATCCCATGTCCACTTTTTAAAAGCCAAATAAAGAACCTCTACGCTTACCAACCAACGGAGGCTTATTTTGGAAAGTGCCTATGCAGGAAAGGGGGGAGGGAGGTTGGAGCAGAGGATTGAAAGAAGGAATCAGGCACCCTTACCCCTTATGCGTATAGCTATAGGGTCCATATAGCTCCCTAGCAGCTAGCTCCAAAAAGGGGCACATCTGCCCTTAAGGGCAGGAACAGTCTTGCCATCTTCTGCTTACCTCAGCCCACTGTGAATACCACCTCTATTCATATTGACATGCTTTGAGTTGAAAGTAGTTTCTTTCTGGCTCATGCCAGCTCACACATCATTGACTGGTGTGATAGCAACTGTGCAGAGGCAGAAATGCCCCCTGACCGTATTTTCCTCGCTAAAGTCTGCTGCTGCCTCTGTTGCAGGTCTTTCTCAATAACACGGTGGTTGTAGCACTTGCTTGACATGTGGAACATCTTCAGTATGAAACCCAGGTTTGGTTTGGTTTTTTTTTTAATTACTATTTTTCTTTCTTTAGGCTACCTGCTGTTTGCAGATTAAAAAAAAAAAAAAACACTAGTACACTTTGTGTCAAGTAAGTATTAGAACTACTACACTATTGAGAATGACCTGTAATGTAAAGCAGGGCTTATTGAGGAACAGCAAAGAAAATGCATGATGGTGATTGTGCCCACATATATGTGCATTTTGATGTTTTAACTTTGTACATATAAATTCATTTTAACTTTTATTATAACATATCATGTGGCTATTATACCACATAACATATCTATCTATCTATCTATCTATCTATCTATCTATCTATCTATCTATCTATCTATCTATCTATCTATCTATCTATCTATATCTGCCCACCTGCCTACCTATAAATTTATTTACATTTAAATAAATATGAATAAAGAGTTTGCAATTGCTTTCCTGGCATGGTAGCTGGCAATCCAGACTGTCAACTTGCTTCAGAAGCATCCCTAACCAGAATTGTCTTAAACCATTTTAGAGCCCAACCAGCATGAGCACTGGATGGGAGCAGCTTAAGGGTGCAGGGTTATAGATATTGAGTCAGTAACAGCAGAAACTGGTGCAGGAAGATAAGCACTTTGTTTTATCTCTACTTTAGCTCCAGAACTAATTGTTCCCTCTGTTTATAATTATCAAGCTGTGAGTGGTATTGGTTGTATAGCTAAAATGACACCACCTAAGCACAAGAGATGCTCTTTGAGGGACCATTTATGCAATCTGAGAATACTATTAGATGCAACACAGTATAATAACTTGATGTAAGCAATTGCCCTCTTTTATGATGTTCAGCTGGTTCCATTTGCCCTCCCTTCCAAATGGAACTTTGTCACCAACATACAGGTGTACCCTAGGCAACCTTGTGATCTTTAAACAGCAGAAAATGGGCTGCTTGTTTTGCCATTCGTTTCAGGCAGTAAAGTATACAAGGTGTTCTCCAAGTCTCTGAGTAGGATTAATGTACCTAAAACAAGAAACATAACAATACAAAGATTAGTTCTGCCCATGTGAGTGAACTCAGGACAATGATGTGTCATTCTTCTGTAACTCTTGGCTGCTCCAGATACTGCTATTTACTGACATTTCAGGGGTGCAATAAGAGAGTGCTGTGCTAGCGTAAAAGTGAGTTTAGGTTTTTATTTGATTCATGGACTTAGTCCACCCCTGGACTTGATGCACAATAGGAGAGAATGCTTTCTGGGATAGACTTTCCCAAGTCTTCAGATTCTTCAGATGCAACCTTGAGTGGAATAGAACTTTCTTTACTTCCAGTAAAATTTCCACCTCAGGAAACCCACTGCAGTAGTGTCTGAGTTATGGAATTTTCTTCCTTATGAAGTCTGTCCTCTAGTAACCTTCCAGAGCAAGTTGAGGTCTTCTTATTCCATGAAAGCTTTGAAACCTTACTACGTTGCTGTGTCACCAGTAATTTTAATTTGATGTGACCTGTTCTTAATTGAAACTGTTGTTAGAATTGTATTTTGATCAATTAATGTTACCTACATTGTGAGCATGAAAGTAAAATGTTAAAATATGAGGAAAATGAATTAAAATATACATTTTTTTCTTTGAATGCTTCATATTGTATACAAGATGTGCAAGCTACTCTCATGGGAAGAGCATTCAGGGTCACCAAGGAAGAACTTGTATATCAGTGTTTGCATGAAACCATCTCCTGTATAACATGTCTCCTGGATCACAATGATTTTATTTCACATTGTTTGAAATATATATTGCTTTGAGCATATGATTATAGAATTTAAAAACAAATACAGATATTAGAAATAAGGACTTTATTACTTTTGGCTAGTAATGAAACTAAATAAATTTTATGTAAGAGTTCAATCGCGCTAACAGAAATTATTCAAATATATTGAAATGTTATCTCCATCATACTTGTTGCTACTGGGATTTAGATGTACAGAGGGATTTTTTTTAAGTGTCAGATAAAAAATACATTTAATTATATCCCAGCCACAGCCCTTAAACAGATGTTATGGAAATGTATGAAGTACTGAGATTCATTTGCCCTTGAGATCAACCTTGTAAATAATACCAAATGTTTTTAGTGGCTCAGTTATCAACACTTACAGAAATGCTTCCCTGACTATAGCAGCACTTCCCTCAGGTACAATTTTCAGCACATTTGTGTTTACATTTCTGCCAGCTGCTTTGGTGGTTTTTCACAAGCCACCATGCTCCAAAGAACGTTGTCATTGCTCAGAAGCTTGTCAGGGGTCTTCTGCAGAAAAATTCATTCAGCAGAAACTCACATACTTTGGGCATGTGATATGAGCAGATGATGGATCAGAAAAAGCAATAGCTTGTTAGGATGGAGGGAAGCAGAAGAAGATTGATAGCTTGCTATCTTTCCATTTATAGTTCATGCCGAAATTAAGTGGCCATCAAAAGAAAAATACGATTGAGCCCAACATGTGCTTTTCACAGCAAGTGTGTAAGTTTTTGTGGCTTTCTTCTACAGTTGTAGGAAAATGGACAGCGTGTGGTGGTTGGGCATAATGTTCTCCAAGGAGCTCATTGTGTGACCAGTGGAGATTCCACATTCATATACGTATGTGGGAAATATTATAGCCATTTTCCAGAAACATTTGGAACTTGCATGATTTTTTTTATTAGTTGATTAAGTGCCATTGAGTTGGCCTTGGTTCCTGGTGAATGTGTGGGCAAATGCTCTCCATTTTGACCTGTCTTTGATAATAAACCACAACTCCACCAAGGACATTCCAATAATTTCTGTGATCCCATGCATTCATCTTTTGCAGTGATGAAAACCATCACTGTGGCATCTCCACTGGTCACACAATGAGCTCCTTGGGGAACATTATGCCCAACTGCCACACACTGTACATTTTCCTACAACTGTAGAAGAAAGCCACAAAAACTTACACACTTGCTGTGAAAAGCACATGTTGGGCTCAATTGTATTTTTCTTTTGACGGCCACTTAATTTAGCCATGAACTATAAATGGAAAGATAGAAAGCTATCAATCTCTGAGGTTCGTCAACAGTCATTTTCAATTGCCATAAAATGGTGTCATTATGTAATGGATATATTTGGCTGCTATTGATTGTTGCTATGACCTGAACTTCCATTAAAAAAGGCATCACTCCTTTGCTTTTCAGGGAGCAAATACTCTGACAGTCAAACTGTTCACAGAAATTACAAATATGTGCTAAGGTGAATGGGCAAATAAATAAATAGGGACATAAAGAAGCAGAAATGCATGGCTGAGGTAATAAAATGGCCATGAACAGTGCAGAAATAATTCACAATGGCGATTGAAAAGTCTGAGGTTCCAGAGAAGGTTTAAAGAAACACATTTGTTGGTTTATTGTGCCAAGAAACACAAGGGACAGTATTAGCTTTTTGCAGGAACTGCCCACACACTCAAGAGACCTACCTGTGTGAATGCAGGCACATGAATGTATAACCTGTGTGATACAAATGAGACATCAGTGCATCTGTATGACTTATTTTTATGCACTTTCTTATTCTGAAGATAAGGGGGGAAATGATGCCCTTACATCTGCCTTACCCAACTGGAGCATTCTTCAGAAACATGGACATCAGTTTCCAGCACTCTCAGTTAGTGTTGCCATTGCTGAGAATCCTGGGGGTTGAAATCTACACATTTTTGGAACACCAAGGTTGAGGAAAGTTGCTTTACATATTACCAAATGTGAGTAGAGAGGGGTGTGTATAGGAGCTCCTCCTACACATGCCCCATGTGTAGGATTTTTAGCTATGGAATGTGGAAAGCAAGTTTCAGAGCTACCACAAGAAGAGTATACATTTGGTTATCTCAACTGCTATGATGAAAAATCAGGGAGGAAGTTATAGTATGGAGCAGAAACTATAGCATGGGCAGAAAAATAGATTCACTAGTACTTTAAATCAGAGACAGGAACAGGCTGCTGGATTAACCTTGGGTAGCAGTAGGCCAAGCCATTCTTTGCGTATCTGATGGAGGCATGATTAGTACTTCTGCTTTCTGTAAAGGAGTTTATATTTTTATTGTGTTCTGTTTGTATATTTAGAAATAAAACAGATATACTACTCAGGAAAATGAGGAAAGCTTAACAATAGAGTGAGGTTTACATTCACACATGGTAAATGTAACAGTTTATATTCATTTTTTTTTAAAAAAATTTAGAAATGTAGTATTTTGTTTTTCCATATTGCATTCCTCTTAATGCAAGCCAAATCCTATTCATAATCCTGTAATTAAAAATACTGTAGGCTTGTTGCTTAACATTCTTTTCAATAATTATACAAAAGTACATTTCAAGTGTTTAAACTGGAGGAGGAACTTTGCAATCGTTAAATGAACAATTAAACATTCCTGTTTCCCCAGTAACAGTACTAATTAGGTTACAAAATATTATTTGTAATTAATGTTTAAAAATCTCAGAGACTTGTTGGGTAATGTATCTAGGTAATTCAACTTAAGTCTCTTGCACATATTAAAAGAGCTAAGTTGTGCAGTAGAAATTCTAAACTTCCATGTACATGAGCCCTTTTGCTTTTCTTCCAATAGATCTCTTAAAAGCAAATTACCAAGTAGCATAACACTGAATGTATTATATAATGGTCTTTGAAGGCAACTTGATTTGAAAGCTGTATTTGTTAACTGATATTATCTAGCTATTTACAGATACTACTCCTGGAACTGATTACTGCAGTCTTACCTAAGGAAACACACTTCTATCCATTAATATGTTCCAGAACTGATTTCTGATTTTCTTTTAAGTGAGAACTGAATAAAAGACAATTGCTCATAACGACTACCCTATTAAAATATCAATTCATGTTTTCTGCTCTTTATAGCATGAAGATTAAAAGAAAATATATACATTGGCACTTTCTTCTTGTTATTGCCATAGTCGGCACCAGCTGTTGCCAAGTCTGCACACCTCAAATTTGTTGGGAATACAATTCCTGAAATTCCACACCAGATGGTCAACACAGTTAGAGGGTGCCAGGTTGTGGAAATATACACCTTTGTGATTCTAAGTACAAGATGCCTGGAACTGAAGTTACAAAATTTTGGAAAACTCATTGCTTAAGGAAACAGCTTCAGGCAGAATGATTTTCAGTAGAGAAGTGACAAAAGAAGAACTAGTTTAATTCAGTCTTCTCCAATCTCACAATCTTCACATATGTTCAGATTGCAGCACAATGGGTGGAGTACAATCTTAGAAGTTTGGCCAGAGACCTGTGAAAACAGTTTCCTCCCAAACTTGTTTCCCTCCCCCCCCCCCAATAAAACTGCCTATTGGATCATTGGAATACACATATGAAATGTAAAGCATAACCAGATCCAAAGAAAGTAAGCAAGACCATTTTTAAGAAATGAAACGTGCATGCTCGCCTTGTGTTCACAAGACATTGATCTTTTGTAGTTTTTCTGACCATAGTTCACACATTAAATAAAATTTTGCCCTCCTCTGTATGATGGGTGCTGCTTTGCTAAAATAATTGGCAGACATCAACATGCATGGGTATAGCATATTCTCACCCTTGTGATAATTGTATGTTTCAAACATTTTACCAAAGCTATACACTGAAGTCATCCCATCAAGAGTGTACAATTTTGCCTTCAAAGAATGGCTGAGGCACCTTAAATTAGCAAATATGTGTGACAGTGAAAAAGTTCCAGCTAATGGCTAGAGCAATTAGGAACAAAACTATGCTTGGGGTTAACAAATGAGGCTGATATTCAGCTCCATACGGCAGCCATGATGACATGTATGATTCTGGTCAGCATGCCCTTTGCTGTGGCTCTTGTTGTCATTGTTGTTCTCCCACTTTTCTGAATAAGAGCCAGAAAATGTTATGCATGCTAATATAAGAAACAAGAGGAAGTTAATCTGAGTCTCATTGCAATGTTACAGAGAATCTTAACTCAAGTGAGCCAACTACATTGTTATTTCTTTATTTACAATACTTTTATGTCACCCAGCACAATCATGACTCCTCACAATTTACTAAAAACATACAGAATTAGCAAAAAATAATTCCAAACAAAAATGAACAAAAGTACAATCGACCATCCTACTAAACCCTAAACGTTTGTTCAAACACCAACTTGTGGAAAGCTGGAAGAGAAGGTGCCAGCTGAATCTTCACAACATGTTCCAGAATGGGGGAGGGGGGAGGGGGGAACCATAGATAAGGACTGGTTTAGGGTCCATGACTTCCCAAATTCTCCTAAAGATGGGGCCCTCGGTATCTCATTGCATGTATACACAGATCAAGCAAATTCTTCTTGAAGGAGATGGTCTGAAGACATGTAGGTCTTTACTGACCCAAACCAGTACTTTGAATTTGATTAGCAAACAGTGTCGCAACTGCCAAGAACAAGGATAAAGCTAGATGCTATTATGTACCCACTAGCAGCCTGACTGCACATTTTATACCAAGTGAAGCTTCTGAATCACATTTAATGGCAGGCCAGGTAAAGTATATTATATTAATCATGTGGTAATAAGGGCACGAGTCACTGTTGCCAGGTGTTCTGGTCCAAGTAAGGCCACAGTTGACACATCAGCTCCAGCTGGCGGAAAGCACCACAGGCCATAGCTTCCACCAGCATGAGGCACAAGTCCAGGAGCTGTCATGGAACCAGAATGCTTCTGGAAAAACAGCAATATGATTGAGCCTGAGATGTTTTCTACCCATCCAGACTCACTGCCTATAGATACCTGAACAAGACTTCCACAAGATAGGAAAACACTGATAAAAGCAAGGCTTTTATGCTAGTGTGGTGGAGGGACGGAGGATGCTATTGGCTATCTAGCTGCTCAGAAAGTTTTCACCATTTGGGGAATCCCTGATATAGCCTGCTTTCTATATATTAGTCAAAGTGATTTCCTTGAAGATTTTCTGTACATTTCAATAACCATCATATTTTCTCCAAATCTTTTGAGCATTATCTAAAAATACATTTATAGGCCTAATAATTTATGTTATTGGAAACTAGCATGATGAAGAAGAATCTAGCCTTAATAATTTGCAATACAAAATTGAGAAAATCTAATCCATGGGAGGGAGGGGAGGTTGCTCAGTTAGGCCCAGCAGAAAGAAAGAGATACTATTGGGCTTACACAATTGGTAACTGGGTTGAGACAATACTAACACACACACACAAGCATAGAAAGAAGATGTCATAATCTTCAGCAATTCTGACCTCGTATAATCATTGGTTTGTTTGCTTTAGGTTGAAAAAAAAATGTCAGCATTTCAGTTAAACCAATGTATGGGTTATTCTAAGAATCAGTTGCAAACCTTGATATATGGCAGGGCCAGCCCAAGGCATTTTACTGCCAGAATTAAGAAGCATCAGTTGCCCATTCTAAGTATAGAAGCACCCTGGACTGGTAGGTGAAGTTCACTTCCTTTCTGCCAGCAGAAAAGTGTCCTGAATCCCAGTGCAGGCTAACTTAGAGATTCATTATAGGTTGCTTGACATACAGATAGCTACATGCCCCAGTGTATGCGAGTGTGTGTATGGGTGCACATATTTTCAGAAAGGATAATCACTGTTTCTCAATATCTGCAATTTATGACAATTTTTTCACTGTGCCTTATAGTAGGACCAGTCCTGACTTGTGCCATTTTTTTCTTAGATGTGCTGTTTAAACCAAGGGTTGGATCCATTTAATTTTAATCCATTATATATAGTAATGGATATGAAATATCACTTGTTCAGTCTTCAGTCTGCCACATTGCATAGCTGAATTAATTGGATCTATTTGGCATCTTCACTCAAGGCCTTGTAGGCCAAATGGATCCAATGGTTGGTCAAGTATGTCCTGAGGCGTAATATTCCCCATATGGTATTTAAGTAGGACTACCATATCTGGGCTGCAAAACTCTAGATAGCCACAGGATGGCAGTAAGGAGAAGTAATGCAAATATCATGGCCCTAGTTTAATAGAAGGAAAGTCAAGTTTGATTACATCGACTTTACTTTGAAGTCAAGATTGAGGTCAAGATTGACTGAAGATGACATTATGGAAATGTGTACATAGTTTTCTTGGCAACAGTATGCAGGTAGTTTGCCACAGCTACCTTCTAGATTGGTGTTTTGGTTTTGTTTCTGTTTTGTCTTACTTTATAGTCTACCATGTAGACCTAGTACTTCCCTATGGTTTCCTATCCAAATACTAGGTATATCCAGGTACTGACTCGATCTGTCCCTGCTTGGTTTTTCAAAATTAGTCTAGGTGGACTAGATGCTGCCTCCTAGTAGTTTAGTTATAGTCATAATTAATAATAGTACTGGTTTAATTATTACTAACTAATTGGTATCTAGAGAAGGAAGAACTGAAACATTGTTTCTACTACCTGAAGGAGATCTGTTTTTGTCTGTTTACTGCTTCACCCTCCACCTCTGCTCTGGTTGACTTTGCAACAAGTGTTTGAACATGGAATTTCCAGTATGTATGTCAAGCAGATGACCCATGTCATACACAGAGTATCAGTCCATCACTACAACATGAGCAACAGGACAGGAATTTTCTTCTCTCCCACTCTGTTCCAGACATCACCAGATGCATTTAAGAAAAATGTGAAAGCTTATTTGTTTAATGAAGCAGAGTAATAGGTGGTGGTTAATAAAATTAGTAAAGTCAAATGGCAATTAAAGAATGCAACCTAGTGACCTTAGATAGCAAGGCTTTTTTGTTGTAAATCTTATTTAAAAAGTTAGATGGCAAAGGTATCAAGCTTATAAGTTTAGGATTTCATAGCTGTATAAGGTTGTTGTTGTTATTTTAACTTTGATTGTAAGTGTACTGGGGTTTATACAGATTTTATTACTTCTGTATTTTTTTAACAAGTTAATTTTTATAAGTTAATTGTGATTGTGTTCGGAAGGTGCCTCCAGTGGAGGGCATCTCATAAATAACATTTGTGATTACTGTTTGTTTGTAGACCTATTCCTAGTTACAGCAGGTTTATAGCACATTTGTTATTTATTTATGTTCGATATTAAGTCCTTTGAAGGTAATAGAAACCTTTCATTTTGGATTGCAAAATTAATTCTGAAATGCATTAAACATGGAGGACACAAAGTATGTAAATTAAACTAGCTTTCCTATTTAATCCTCTTCAGAATACGTTTTATAAGAACTCCACTAATATAGTATGAGAAACTCATATTCATAATAGTGAGTATTTGTTTATCCAGAGAAACCCAACTGCACCTGATCTGGTATTCATTTTTAACTCTTAGGTATTCAAGCATTTCTAATATTTGAAATTCTTCTAGCTTTTTCTTACAAAAGCAGCCATCCCAGCCAGCATATTATTTATCAAGAGCAGAGTGTTCTATGAACACTCTATGCAGTCCCCATGAAATGAACAGATGTTGCCCTCTCTGCCGTTGCCCCTGCCCTTTGGAATATTCTCCCCCCAGAGGTGCGGAGGGCCCCTATTCTCCCAGCTTTCTGAAAAGGTTTAAAGATCTGGCTCTGCCAGTGTGCATGGGGCAATATGGGCTCTACCCCTCTCTGGCAGTGGTTAGCCCCCTGATGATGCTCCCTGGAATTACTTAGCAACTCTCCATCTTTCTTGGAGCCTATTTATTTTTAGGACGGTTTTTATGTTGCATTTGAATGAATTTTATCTCTGCTGTAAACCACCCAGAGTCATTTCAATGAGATGGGCAGTGACAAATTTGGTAGATAGATAGATAGATAGATAGATAGATAGATAGATAGATAGATAGATAGATAGATAGATAGATTAAAAAACTGCATCAGATGGATTGGCCTCATTGTTGTTTGAAATGGAAGATGTTTCGATTCATAATCCAAATGGAAAATATTTGAATCTAATCTAAATTCTGTCAATAATGTCAATGTTTACTTCTGATGTTTATTTCCAGTCAACCTACTTTGAATGGTCAAACTAATTTGCCATTTAAAACACCTTTAGACCACAGGTACACCCAGATGTAAAAAAGGACAAGGTTAGTATCATAATATCTTCAGAAATACATTTGATGCCATTTTATAAGATGCTTCATGAGATGCTAACTACATGAGATAACAAAAATGCTAACTTCATGAGATGTTAACCAAAGCAACCATACTGACTATTGGAAAGATTCTTGATGATGCCATGTAAAGGTTTCTCAAGTTTTATAGCCCATCGGATATTCACAGTAAAAACAGAATACTAGCTAGGATTGGAGTTGAACTATGATTATCCCACAGGAAAATCTGCCCTGCTTATTATTCTATTAATTAAAATAATGCTTGTAAATGTAATATTTTATGCTTCTTCTCAAAGGGGTCCAGGGTTGTTACGCAGTTGTTGCGATTGCATATCAATTAAAACATCAAACATGCTATATGGGAATAGAAGAAAGCTATTTCTGGCCACATACAAATTACTTGATATGAAAGCAGGCTTAAATAACAAACAGAAGAGGAATATAGAATCAAAGTAGCTTCAGAAGTATGCAATGTAGTTCCTAGGGCCTGAATGAAATTACTGCATATGTATAAGAATATGCCTACTTTTTAAACTCTAAACATTGTGGGGATGTATGAGTTCAAATCAGGTGAACAATTTCTTAAAATCTGAATATTTTATTGTTTCCTTTTCTCTCTGGTTGTTCTTCCATGCTTTCCCTCTACCATTTTTGGTAATACCCTACAAAGTATTATCCTGACAGGGTCAGGTTACAAAAACTCCCCCACACATGTTAGGAAAGCTTAACATTATGGATGATATTTCCCTACAACTCTTTTACCTCTACACTAGCAACAGAAAAAGTCACATGAGAGATATATCTCTAGAACTGGATTTGGTTCAGGGCTTCCTGTCACTATTCCAAGCTTAGCTCTTATCATTGATATCGAATGGGATTGTTTCTGTCTGGAATCTCCTCTGACAACTAAGCAGCCTTCTCTCTAAGCTTGATGTATTTCTAGTCATTGTGCAAACTGGGCAATTTAAATTTCATTCAAAATTGAATTTCTAGGACAGATGGACTGCACTTTGCTCCAGCTGTAATCACTTAGCTCAATGGAATGAGATTAAATGCTAATGGAGCAGGACTATTACATTTACTCAATCCCTTAACACCGTGTAGCCCTTTTAAAAACAAAAATTAAACATGTGCTTTGTTGTTAAAAAGCTTCAAAACAGGCCTTGTGGGCCAATATATATTATCCTGGTCATTTTGTGTATGAAACACAGCAATTCAAAACTAGAATGTCATACAAAGTGTGGAATTTGTAGCATCCTCATGCTGGTATCCTCGCTATATAAATGCTCCTGATTATTATTATTTTTTTCCCTCCATTTCATTACAATGACACCTCCTTTCATTTTGTTCAGTTGCATTACAAAATGTGCAGTGGTGCTTAAAATCTGGAATATTGCATTATTTTTCAACTAAGAAATATCTTTCTGAACTCTGCTGTTTTTTAATCCAATAAAATGCAGTACACCCTATAGTTTTCATAATTCCTTACAATTGGTCCTATTGGAATAAGGAAAAGCTGCAAAACTATCTACGAGTATCAAAAGGAAGGAATGAGCATAATTACAAGTGTTTTTAAATGCAAACAGAATGTGGAAGCTGACCCATCTTCAAGGAACATCTCCAGAGTCCTTTACCATCTATGCTATATTGCAATTATCATTACTCCTAAAATTCCAAATAGATGGTTCCGTATAAATCTTGTCTCTGCATGTTAATACAGCAGTTCTCTTTTAGGCTGATTTTAACAAAATAACAACAGCAATCTGCATCCCCTTAAATCTCAATTCTTCCCATGAGACAGAAGTTGTATGCGACTTCCCCAACATTTTTTTTTTTTTTTTTTGATGTAAGTTCCTTGAAAAACTCTTTTCACATGCACATTTTCCTGACACTGTTCTTGGATATGTCACTTACTCCAGTGTCTGCCTTTTGCTCAAACCTTTCAGAAACAGACATACATTCTCTGTCACATGAATTTTTCAAGTGTTTCGTTTTCTTCTGAGGTCATTAATGGGAGAAAGAAAAAGACCAGTGAGTTTGGTTCAGTGCTGGCACTTACTGCAAGCAGAGTTAGCTTTAACGCATCTCACAAAACCCTTCCAACAGAAACCAAGGGTGGGTTATTTTAGATTCCTATCTGCTCATCCAGACACATTTCACTGCAAGCAAGTGAGCAATTTTGACACTCTGCAATGTAACCAAATGCTTTTAGATGCTTCCAAACACTGAAGGATTCCAACAGCCTGGGCTCAGCTATTTAAAAACTTTAAAAAACAACGTTAACAATAGAAAATCCACATTTATTTACCATCTATCATCTATTTATTTATCTATTTGTCATCTTCTACTCTGTTTGGTATGAAAGGCTATTGGGAGTTTTGGTAATTACACTGCTATTAGATAATTGCCAGTCATTCAGTTTGCCATCATTGTAAAGGGAGAAGGAAGAGAAGGAGAAAGTTTATCAAGTTTTCTCCCTCAGCCTAATGACAGGGCCAGCTCTAGAGGATTCCCTGCTCAGAAAATGTTTTTATTTTTACTCATCCACAGAAATAATTCAACAATGACATGACTGCTAAATGTTACTGGAATCAGTGAAGTTAACAGCTTTGCTTCCAATCCTCTGAACACAAGAGATTATTTCAATAATTACATCACTGTGATTGTTTTCCCCCCCTTTCTTGTCAGAAAAGTAAGTTCCTGATATAATTAGTTATACAAGGACTCAGTGTGCCTGAGGCACCCAGCATGTTTCAAATGATCCAATTCTTAGTTTTGCTCTCATAAGAAAAGAATAATAAAAAATGGTAAGCTGTGATTGATTTACATTTTTTTTTGGTACCAATCAAACATATAACCAAACTTTCCCTTGTATGAGTTTGTTTCCCATGGAACTAGAACGGCAGCAAAGCAAACAGAAGCCAAGGAGAAGAAAGAGCGGCCAAAAGAAATGCTATTCTTCTTATTTAGAACAGCTATCTTTTGTTCTGAAATTAAATAAAGGGATTATGCTGTCATAGACAATTCTCCTCAATACACTTGCCACACACAATATGTATATATTCTCCTCAATACACTTGCCACATACAGTATATATATGTATATGTATATCAATCACATGTACACACACACACATACACACACTTACACACACTCATACATCCATGCAATATATATATATTGCATGGATGTATGAGTGTGTGTGTGTGTATGTGTGTGTGTGTACATGTGATTGATATACATATACATATATATACGTATATACGTATACATACACATATACATATACGTATACATATACATATACATATATATACTGTATGTGTGTGTGTGTGTGTGTGTGTGTAGTATCCATACATCCATGCAATATATCCATGCAATATATATATATATATATATATATATATATATATTGCATGGATGTATGAGTGTGTGTAAGTGTGTGTATGTGTGTGTGTGTACATGTGATTGATATACATATACATATACATATATATACGTATATACGTATACATACATATACATATACATATACATATACATATACATATATATACTGTATGTGTGTGTGTGTGTGTGTGTAGTATCCATACATCCATGCAATATATCCATGCAATATATATATATATATATATATATATATATATATATATTGCATGGATGTATGAGTGTGTGTAAGTGTGTGTGTGTGTGTGTGTGTACATGTGATTGATATACATATACATATATATACATATATATATATATATATATATATACTGTATGTGTGTGTGTGTGTGTGTGTGTGTGTGTGTGTATCACTCTCTTACCCAATTTTATTCCCACAATAATAAACCCAGGAAGTAGGCTGGGCTGGGACTGGTCCAGAGTAATCCAACAAGCTTTCATGGTTGAGGGTGGATATAATTATTTTGTCTGTAAGGACAGAGGTAAAACTCTCTCACAAAATATAACTCCTAATTTAGATTATGGTTTTCAAGGTTCATGTTGCCTATTGTTCCCTCATACTTTCAGGGCTTCAAATAAGTTACCTTTTCATCCAAACTTCAATTTTCCATTTATTTTATTTTAAGGGATTTAGCTTTTCATGTATGATTAAGAGTCAACATATATTTTAGAGCTGAATGCCAATTTCCTTAATGCAGTACCTGAGGCTATACTGCATGTCTTAATGCTAATAACAGAACCAGCATTACATTCTGTTTGGAATATCTGGCAGCTTGTTTCATGCCCTCGCATTCCCTTATTTAAAATTCGCCAATGTTTTCTTTTTAATAATAATAAAATAACAATAACAGAATATTAATATAACACTGCTTCTCCCTATAGGCTAGTACACCACTTGGATCTCAAGTCTGTAATTCTCAGAATGGGGAAAGAATGTCACCGTAGGTAATTATTTTCATGCCATCATTTCCATTTGCCACTGTACAAAAGATAAACAGTATAATTAGCAATAACAATGCAAATTTCTGTTTTATTTTAGAAATGCAAGCTGCTTCGCTAGCTGAACTTTTTGACTGGGAGCCGAAAAACATGCGCATTTATAAAAGATCAGCATCCATTTATCACCCCAAGCTGTCAAAAATCTTGTGGCTCAATTCATTCTACTGCTCAAATAAACCCAAATAAACTCCAGTTACAGATGCAGAACATTCTAGTGCCATTAAAATTGACATAATAGAATGTATATTTTAATGAACCTTGTTATTCCACCAGTCTGCAGTTTGGCATGGTGAAAACCCGTTGCCGATCCCTAACATTTTGCTGTTCTAATATGACTCCATTGAGCTTGATTTCACTAAGAGGCATGCAATTTACCCAAGCTGAACTTTATTAGCAAAGAAATAGGCAGAAGCTGTGTGTCATAATGTGAGTGAGGTGTCTTCCACTACTGGTGGATTCCCATTTTGATTAGAGTTCTCCAACTAAAATAGGCTAAACTAAGTTATTCAAGTGTTGGTGGTGGCTTTAATTAAAGATAAACATAACAAATTCAGAAAATTAGACCTGGTGTGTCCTTCTAAGAGTGTATTTTTCTCCATCACAAAATGTCCCTCAATTTGAGTATCACATGTTTTCTCTTTTTTTAAAAAAGAAACATGTAGCAGATATCCATTTCTCCACTACTGCTTCTTCTCTTTTTGATCTTCATGATGTCCTAAAATACTTCATGTAAAGGTTTCTCAAAAGAGCCTAAATCAGGCTGTTCTTTGAATTCACAGATAATTGGGCCTTACCCATATTATATGCAGTTTCATGGTTTCCTAGTGGACAAAACTGATAGTACTTTGGATTCTAATTCTTGAATAAAGTAGGATTTTCACATGCAATGTTCTTTCCTGTTTGATCTTTGTTTAACTCTGGCCATATTATGCCCCTAATGTGTTCTTTAATTTATTTTACAATAAATTTATTGCAATTTATATCACAATTAACTATGTTTACAAAACTGAGTTTTTCAACTGTGGCTTGAAATAGTCAACTTTTTTATTTATCATATCTATAAAAGCTTGATAAAACATTTTCATATTTTTAAACAGTATGTCCATTAAGCCACAAGGCAATGAGTGGGCCTCAAATGAGATGTTTGCTTTGTTTCAGGTACTCTACTAAAGCCATGAGACATCCATCTATAGCCATATATATATATATATATATATGTATATTTTTCAAATAAGAAGTCTCAAGTACACTAGATAATGAGCTGGCAACAATACCAGTCCAGTGAGGCAAATTGCTAAACTACTGAAACCTCTTCCCTTTAATTTCTAAGAGCTCTTTTTAATTACTATTTCTCCGATGCCTGGTGCAAGCTGAACAGCAACCAATATTAACGTGTCCCATAGTGGCATTATGTTAGGGACATTGTGGGGAAAATTAAGGGATAGCTACATAGGACATTCAGAAGAATATCAGTATTGACAGACAAAGTGAATTCTAAGTACTGCTTGATCCTGAAGCAAGCTATGCCTAAGAAGAAAGGTAATCTAGCAGAGTAAAATCTCTGAATAAACATGCATCTCGTTAGGCTGCCTCTCTGAAGATTGATTTTTGACGACTTCAACCATTTATTCCCAAGTACCACATACAATATGGTGAATGGTACATTTTAATACCCTGCTTTGACGTAAAGGTAGCTGTGAACATTGAAATAAACCCCACAGTATGATCAATGTTTGAAGATTATAAAATATCTGATATGGAAAAATAGCAAAATCAGTTTCTCAGAAGCAAGGTATCTTCATCCCCATTCTCCTTTTATTTGTACTACGGGGTGGGGGGGGAACATGGAGATGAAGCACTTCATTTGCAGGAGAATTCAGTAAACAACAGGAGGAGTTAGTCATTTGTATGAGTAAAAACAAACTGCACACACCATTGAATTACTCAGCTCTGTTTTATGAGGCAAAGAGTTTACAATTGTTACTAGCCTTGAGTCTTAAATTATGGTTTTGGTTTCCACATTAGATTGAGAGACCCAACTATAACCTTCTCTTTGTGGATTTATTTCCATCTGTGACTAAGCTATGTGTAATTTGATGAAATTGCCTGAATTGTTTGCTTTGCTTCAGTTTGTGCTGAAACACTGAAAATATCACAGAACTACTTCTTCCTTATAATAGATGTAAAATAATCTCAAAGACTGTGTTTTATTAATAATGTGGTTGTTTTCAATTGGAAGGTTCCCAGTAGGAGAGAATAAAAAACTGGTGAGAGAAATACAAGATTTGTAAGGTGTTTTCTCCAAAAATGTTTAGGATGATTGATTTCTTACCGCTAAACCAGCAATTTGATACCTGAGACAAAATGCTTCTCTATTCTACCTGTGGATTAACATCGTAAACAGATTTCATAGTTGCCTTCTTTAAAAAAAAGATTATTTGGCTCAGATTATTGTGTATTCATTTGTGTATTCATCTTCCAATCAACTGCAACACAGTTCATGTATAGCATTCCACCCTCCTTCTTACTGCACAGCCAAATAGGTCTCAAGGATAGGATTGGATGTCTTCTCTTGGATTTGGCATAGGCCACCAAGGAGCAAGTAATGTATAGTTAGGTCAGGGAGGCAGTAAGCAGTCTAACAAACAAAACTAGGAGACCAACAACACCGAAAATAGATTTGGCAGGTGAGCATTTTTTTGGTTGATTATTTAAAATTTTTAAACAATGGCAAACAAGGAAAAACAAAAAGAACACAACAATAATTAGACTGGAAATATACATTTTCAAAAAAAAAAAGAAACAACCCATCAAGTGCTTTAAAAAAAAGGGTGAGAAAAGAAAAACAGAAAGATAGTATATCATTACAACTGTTACAATTCTATGTATGCTTATCTAATGTAAATATAATGCAAGTACATAGACATTTATTTCTAATACATGTATATAATTGTCATTCGTCTTTAATCTGCTGTATTTTGTATAAATGAGTCCCATATTTCATTATACTTGTCCATAGAAAGTCTACGTCTAAAGGCAATCCGCTCACAGGTGGCAAGTGTAATCAGGCCTTCAAGCCATTGAGTGAAGGGGCCATACATTTATCTTCCCAATGCTACAATATCAGTCTTTCGGCCATAATAAGGGCATGGAGAATCCATTTACATTGTCCAGTTGTCAATTTCTATGTAATAGGTATGTAATTCAAAAGAATATTATCTTCTGAAAACTTTAATTTTTGTCGCACAGCCATATTTATGTAATCCAATACTTTCTCCCAGAATGTAATAAGTATAGGACATTGTAAAATCATGTGTTTTAAAGAAGCATTATCCTTATTACATCTCCAACAAAATGCTGTCTTAGACAGACCTTTTCTATTTAAACATAATGGTGCCCAATAAATCCCAAATATTATTTTTTGTTGTATAAGTCTCTGTTAAAGTCCACTGACACTTTTCCATTATTTAGGCCATATAGGAACCTTATGGAATTCTTTATTCCACTCATTTTGTAGCATCTGCATATCAAACTGAGTTGGCAGGTGAACATATATCCAACACTGAACCAGGAATCAAGCCAGGAATTCAAAGCAGAAAGAATCAGGATGGACAGAAACTTGTAGTTTCAAATGCAGGAAGATTGGCAAAGTGGAGCCAGCAGAACTCCATCCCACTTCAGCTGTTTGTACGTAAGTCTTTCAAACAGGTCCTGCTCCATAGAAAAAGAGCATCTGTGTGAGTTTTTAGGTAGCTTTTCTTTCTAGGATTACATATGACCAGAACTTCCCCATATGTGTCACATACAGGGACTCACAGCCTTAATGGGAATTAAGTTTGATCTTCTGCTCCAGCATCTGAGGCCTGTGGGCTCATTTTAAACTTTGTCTTTCTCCTTTGCTAAGGAGTTAACCGTGGGTGACACCTTATTTTCTGTTCAACTGTGTTGCTTCTGTAGTTCTTTTATGCTAGTAGGTTTTAGCAGGATCAGAGTTTTTGAGTGATTCTTGGCTCACCAATATCAGTTTCTGTCCATAGCTCTGGAAACATGCATAATTTTTCCCCATGTACAGATGTCTGTACTGACAGATATTTTATTTTTCAAAGGATGCTTCAGTCCCTTTCATTTGCTCAAGATACTGTCTGAAAAAAAATCACTAAACTAAATCCATTTCTTCAAAAATACTGATCAAGAAGAACGGAATCATCTTTCATATGAGATTACATGTTTCCTATATATTTCCTTCCTTTCTCTAAGTCAGCCACGTTGAGCTGAGCAGACACTTCCACCCGCCCAGAACAATATCAGATTGACAAAACATGAAGCTCACAGTGTATAAACTTTCTATTACTTTTCACACATTTGAATCAGATACAGGACCGCAGGGCATAAAAGTAGTAACTTACATTGCTAACATTGGATGTATCTTGTCAATGCAGAGTGAGATGAATATATATATATATGTGTGTGTGTGTGTGTGTGTGTGCGTGTGTGTGTGTGTGTCTGGTGGGCCAGTGTGAACAGATGAGCTTGCAATATAGACATATTTAAATCTCCTTGGGTTCAAGTGCAGCATATTCACATTTAGATGAACAGGATTTCAGCAACATTGGGGCCTGATTTGCATATTGTGCTTTAAAAATGGAGATGCTTCCTCCCTTCTTAGAATAACTGTGTTCTATGTTATTTTCCTCTTATGAAAATATTAGAAGCACAGATGAAAATAGCCCAAACTTCTCAGAAGCCTACTAAAGAGCAGAGAGATCTGTTTTGATTTGTTTAATTTATTATATGTCCTGCTGGGAGCAGGAATTATGTTATTCCTTCCCCAGAGTAATGTTCTTCATTCTCCAGAACAAAGTATCTGTAGTTGGGGTGGCTTTTGCTCTATAAAATTTCCAAAATGATGTTGGATCTCTTCTTTCTTTAATTTTGTAAAAACCTAGTCCTTACATTGGATACAAATTTCTACCTTGGACTTCCTAGATGAAAATGTCTCAGCTCAGAAAATGGCAGCCTTCCCAAGATGGACAGAGCATGTTTAGGCTCATTTATAGCTTCCACATGAAAGAGCTCGTTCATGCAAATGATCTATTTATGGGAATGTAGCTCAAAGGGAGAGAAGGGAGAAATACTCAATTAACTTCAATACTCAATTGAAGGATCAATTAAAAAAAAAAAATCTCTCTCCCAGTCTGGGGTGCTCTGTATTTTGTTCTTTCCTGGCCCTATCAGGCAATCTTGCAACCAGAATAATAAATAAAGGAGATTAAAATATATTGGATATCAATTTGTTTGAAGCCTGTGCAGCTCCAAACCAGAGATTAAAACAAGGGACTTGTTTTTCCAAGGCTACTTACAGTACATTTAGCCATCATGTGCATTTTGCCCACTTCTATAACTGATATAAATACTTCATTTTAGAGATTAGGTACTTTCTACAGAGAATGTGTAAAAATCTCTCAAGTCACATTTCCTGGTTCCTTTTTCATAAGGATAATTACATGCAGAATTATCTGCATCATGAAGTACACAGTATGTATGTACAATGATCTGCTGTATCATTACTTACCTATCAATGCACATTATTGCTAGCATATGTATTATATATACAATGCAAATGCAGAGAATGTTGAAGTTTCTGTAGCCTAAAGGGATGTCATAATGCTTAAGCATTGCAAATAGTTTTGTTTTCAGAAGCATCTTATAATGATAATGCCTTATTTTCTCCAGAGCAAGAAGGCTTCTGTATTTATATTGCTTTTACAAATCCTCTGATACCATCTTGTGGTAAATTTATAGAACTGACAACAACTCTATAAACTCTATAAAAGAAGAATGGTATTACTAGGATGTGACAAGTCATTGAAGATCTGATTTCTCTTTGCTCTTTCTTGTTATGACCTATAATTTCAAATCTTGGGCCCTTAAAGCGTGGAAATTGTGGATTTTCAGAAAGGCTACATATTTAACTGGGTTATATCATAGGTTGCTGCAATTCATGCAACAACACTGGCCTTTTTTCAACTTCTCATAAATTGCAAGGCTACATGCAAAGCATAACAGGGACATTGCTATTCGTCAAAACCAGTTCAATTGACCCATTGGATTTATTTGTCTTCAAAGCATGGTCTCAATTCTTACTGGGCTGTATAAGTTGATTCGCATGTTGGCAGTGTTTTGATATGGTAAGTCATGTCATCTCAGAATTCACTGAAGAGGAAAAGCATTAGAGAAATCAAATATTAAAATTTAATATGGACTAAGCCAATAAACCAAGAGCAGATTAATTTATTTTTCTTTATTATTTATTAATTACATACTCCTGTATGCTGCCTACTCTATTGATTAGAGGCAGTTTACAGTATACTGCTAACCCATAAAACAATCAAAATCCTAAAAACATAAAAAAAATCCAAATCACCATTAAAGGGCCATGCCACTCTACCAACCCTAAGGAGATGGCTCTGAAGGCTTGCTGAAAAAGAATAGTTTTTATTGCCTTCTGAAACGTAGACAGGGAGGTCACCATCCTAGCCTCAGAGGGCAGACTACTCCAAAACAGGGGAGATACTACCTAGAATAATCATTTCCACACACCTTTCCCCCTAAACTCCTGATGAGGGATTCTCAGCCTATCCTTCTAGTCAAGATATAGCAGACAGGCAGTTTCTATCTGGATGAGCTGGACCCAGAGGAATATTGTGAGAACTAGATGATTGGCAATAGGACTGCAGAAAAGGTTTTGAACACAAAATATTTCAAGTTTGAAATTGTTTTGAGTTCAAAATAGATTGTTCTAACCTTACTGTGCTCCAGTGCTATACTAGCCATTATGGAAGTGTCTTAGTTTCAAAACAGCTACTCGTCTCAAAATGGGGCTCTTTCAAACACATCTTGGATGTGTTTGTCAGAACAGAGTCAAAACATCCTGTAAAGTCAGAACAATGTTTGAACTTGAAACAACAGTTTCACGTTTGAAATATTTTGCACAACTGATCAATTTCATTGTTGATCATTTGAATTAAGGCATGAAAAACTTACCTCTCTAGATGTGATTCTACAACTCCCACTAATCACAATCAGCTTAGCTAATGGTAAGAAGATGTTGGGAGCTGAAGTTCAGTCACATCTGGAGGACCACAGATTCCCTACTCCTATGGGCAACAGCAAAATACCAGGGGCATAAATGTGTATTTCTACAATAAGTCTTATTTATATATTAGAATTCTGAAAAGTGAAATATCACTACATTTTACATGAATGTATCATAAACTTATTCTCCCTATAGTAATTCCTAATGATTTTGAAGGCCAGTTTTCAAATCAAAATGCTTAGGGTTACAGTCTTACACAGTTTATGATTAATTTATGATTCCCCCCAAAAAAAAATTGCTGAAGAGAGGTAACAAAAATACTTTAAAAATCAATATTTCAAAAGACAGTAGTACATATATAAGCCAGTGTAAAAATCAAAATATGTTTAAACAGATGAATAAATAGATGCTCCTAAATACTTCCAGCTTCCCTGATTGCTGCATCCCTTACAGGTACTTGAAGGCTCTGTTGGTTGTTAGTCTGATAGAAATGTTATAATAAGGAAGTGACATCTATTCAAATTTGGCAAAGACACTTTTTCACTTTTTTATTTTTAATGCTGGGCAGATTGATAGTGATCTGATGTTGGAGAATATTAATATCAGACATAAGTCATAGATAAATTGTTTTGCTGGCATATTAATTTCCCAGAATGTCAATAACCTCAGAAAGTTATAGAGACAGACGTCCAGTACAAACAGCAATTAAGAAAAAATAGCAAAATGTGCATCATAAAATCATACTGCAAATTCCAGGTTTTTTGTACTTACATTGCAATGTTGGATATGGTTTGCAATGACATTTTGTCATTTTCTCCCTACATTCTTCCCCCACCCCAGAGACCTACGCTTATGAATCCAGATACATTCTCATATATATGGCTGGTGATCCTCTTGAAGTCTTGATTAACTTCTGGAATGAAGACATGATTGATGCCATTGCCATGATCATTCTTAAGGATTCTTTCTGCACAAGGAGAAAAGCAGGATAGCAGCTAGAATGTCAGAGGAAGACTCACAAAAGCTGAATCTATCACAGTAAAGAAAACATTACTTCACCACCCACAGAAAGTTAATCAGAAAATTTTTAAAGGTCTCCAGGAGCAGAACAAGAATGTAGATCACTGTAGCCAATTTGTGAGACATTTTCCAGATATGATAATTTTTATATATTCTGTCAGCCCCACTAATAGACCAGACCAGAAAATCAACTCCACAGGAAGACTAGAACTACGCTTTAAGGAGATAGGCTACAATAACAGAATCTTATTGCAAGCCTGATTGTGTTTTACCTGACTCTTTCTTATACTCCAGTAAATCAGGGAAGAGACAACCTAGGTCTCTTCTGAATTCTTTCTTGCTTCTCAGAACTTAAAGAGTGTTTCAGCCCTCTTTACTTATGTAACAGTTCTTGCATATTTCTATCAAGGTCATCTCCCTTATTCTTTACATGTTGTAACTTAAATTCCATATTAATAGAGGCTATAACATTTATTGAAGAGTCTGTTAGGGTGGTTTCGGCACTATTCCAAGAGATAAGAGCAGAAGGGCCACAGGTGGACAACAAACACTAAAACACCATACATCTTATATCTCATGATGTTTAGAATATACATGAAGTCACTGAGTAAGATGACATCCATATATTGCAAATAACTATTGACTTCTTTCTAACTTGCTATTCTTGGACAGGATGTTAGATTATACAGCATAAGACATGAAAAGAATAGGTTACTGTGATTTGGTTAATTCTTCGCCTCTCAATGTCTTCAAAATTATTGACTATGTATTATTTTGGAACACTCCTCTTGATTGAAAGAAGACATGCCCTATTTTGATGGCTTTCATTCTTCAGGTGATGGTGATACCCTTGGGCTTCATTTTATCCCCATGATATTTAATATCAACATGAAACCACTGAATAAAATTGCTTAGAGACAAGGGATGAAGTCTCATCACTATGCTGATGATGCAACTATTATTTTTGTTGTTGCTGTTGTTTTGTTTTCATAAGCTACTAGAGATACAGAAGTAATTCTGAATGGATGCCTACCAAGGATAGACAACATGTAAGCAGACCTGGAATATTAACAATATTCCATGAATGCTACACAAAATGATTATCCTGTGAGCATGACATCATATAATAATTTACCAAAAGGTATCATTCAATATATCCTCAGCACCCAAGCTCTCCCCCCCCCCCACAGGACACTTACAATCAAAGTACTATTCGTTACATTATTCATTAAGAATATCAAGGAGATCTATGTATGGTCCAGAGGCATTCTTGTAATTAGAGAAATGCTAGAACTAACCATTCACTTTGCAATATGTCAACTTCTAATTTATTTTTTGTTTAATGGAAGGAAGAATAAAAAGAAGATATAATATAGCTATACTCTAAGAGTGAAATTTAAATATAATCCAGAAATAAGTGACCCATTATCCTCCATATGTTTTGAACTTCTACTTACAGAGTCCTTTACTATTTCTCATGCTGAGTACAAGAAATAAAAGCTCAGGTCCAAAACTTCTGAAAGATACTATATTGCCTCCTCCTTAATATGAAATTCTTAATAAAGTTGGTGAAGTAAAATGAAAACTAACTGTTCAAGTACTATAGGTTTTCCAATCAACAGTATTCTAAGGCAGGACTGGTTGTCTGAACTGATTTGGAAATGAATGTCCAAAATAGAGTATTTTCCTGTTCTGAGGAAAGAACTCTAAATGATCACCCTTGTGAATTGGTCTTTCTCTGATTCTCCCTTGTGGATGACATTAGTTCAAGACATAAAGATGTCAACATACTCTGTTGAACTGAGAATAGGAAACATGTTTAACATGAAAACAGGTGAAATAGACAACTCTGTTTTTTAAACTCCAGAATATTTTACATACAGAGATACCCACACACACAGGCACACAATATATAATCTGCCTTTGCACTGTTACATAGAAGTTCCACAATTAGAATGTTAAATCTAAACTTCTACAAAAGTTCTACATCATGCAGAAAACCTATTCAAACAGATACTGAGCTTTTAATGAGGGAACGTCTGGGGTGAAAATCGACGTTAAAGTCATGAAAATGATGGGTGAGGCTAATGAGCTAATCCCTACTGTCTCCTTCATACACTTTGAAGTGTGTGTGTGTGTGTGTGCATGGGTGTGTGTATACACATACATATAATAGGGAAGCTTTTCAAGTCCATATTTCCCTGTGGGTAATCTTTTCAGGATCCTGAAGCAGAAATCAAGAAAAATCCAAGTATTCTTCCTTTTCAAAAAAGTTACATTTACATTCCATTAGATAGAGGTCATCCTGCAGCTCACCCTTTTATATAGATGAGAGAGAGATCAACAGAGTAGTTGGAATGGATCACTAGTGAAGATCAGGCAGATATAATACTGCCCTATTTGTCACCAGAGTCAGTTTTCATAGCTTCAGTGGAAATATTTAATGCACTAGTGTATTTTCTGCTTCATGTATTTAACCCTACTTTATCCTGCCATTTTCCAAGATTGGAAGAATGATTATCCACTTTGTTTTTATCAGTACAGGAGGGGCTAGTAGGTTCTAGTATTAAAGGATTCACAGGACCCCCAACTGATAGTATCTCACCTTCCATCTTTTCTAAAAACTATGGTGACTTTTCATTGATTTTTAATTTATTCTCTAATAAATTGAGCAACTTCTAAAAAAAAATCCTTTCCTTGACTAGTAGTCACACTCCATGGCCCTTAACATTTGTACTCTTTGGGGGTTTTGTATTTTCTTTATGTAACTTCCAAATAGTGGTGACATTTTTTTCCCAAAGAGTTTGAATCTCTAAACTGATCATCAGTCAAACCTTCCTTCACCTGAAGTCCTCTTTCTTAAAGCACTCAACCATAGTTGTCAATAGACCATCACAATCAGTAAGAAATAATTTAGTAGAGTCCAATTTATTAATTATTATATTTACATCTCATTTTTCACTTAAGAATTCTGGATTTTACACGAACATTTCTGCCCTTGCAGCACTTTGTGGAATGACAAAGTGAAACATTTTAGGACTATTCAAAATGGTTGCATTAGAGAAGCTTATACTGATTTTGTTTATTTATACATCACATTTACATCCCACCACCATGTTTATCTATAATAATTAAGGAATTGGACTCTGATTTACTATGATTGTTGTTTCACCCACTACCCTGCATGAGTGACTGAAAAAAAAAATGGGAACAAAAAATTCAGCCTAGTATTATTTTTTTCTTTATTTACTAAGGCTTATATGGTATTCCAAACTTAGATGACTTTGTTCTTAAGCACATGGATGTTCTGGCTAAAAGTCACAGATATGCTGTTTATACAACATATGCATACAACTAACTTACTCCTAGCGACTGAACCTGCTGCAATACTCAGCCACTGTAAATTTACTCTTAAAAAAAAAAAAAGTTTCTGGGAAACATTTTTGAAGTTCAGACCACCAGTGGGCAGTCTTGTAACACACACAAATTCAAGCAAGTTAAAGCTGCTATAAACATTACTGTGTCAGCACATCTCTTTCAGAAAGAAGCATGCAACAGAAGGTAATGCCTGTGTTTCCCAACTCTTGATGTACACTCAGAAATTTTAAATCTTTCATGTCAAAGAATGCACATACATTTCTAAATGAAATTTACATGGATTATAGGGCAAACATATGAAAAAGTAAGATTTAAAACAGCCTTAATCTGCAACTTGATCCTATGCATATTCATCCAGAAGTCAGTATCAGTTGAATATTTATTCCCAAATTATTATCCCCACATGGTAAGGGTAATAATTTTAGACTGAAAGTAGGGATTTTTACCATGAAATCCTATGATCCCATGATCTCGCTAAGCCACAAAATGTATGGAAAGAATGGGTCTGCTGGATAGACAGATTTCTACTCTTTTTGGATAGAAAGATTTGCAAAATACAACATACACTTGGGAATCATGTGCAAAAAATATATTTCTGGTTTCTGTCAGTTTTGCATATATTTAATCAGAACTATAATTCCAATTTCTGCAGTAGTCAAGAAAGCAATTTTAAAACATGGTTTTACTTTAGCACAGTTTAGTATACATATTTTGTACATTATTTCTATGAATATTCATATTTTTGTACTTAGATTTTTCTAATTCACGCATTTTATGCAAAAATTGGGAAAATATGTAATCCAATGGATAGTTGCACTTTGATGTGCACGTTGGTCTGATAAATGTGAATGAGATTCGCTTATATAAAATGCAAACTAGAAAAAAAGAATTTTAAAATTATTTAAATATTCCATTATTCGGGCATTAACAACACCAGTATCTGGGCAGCACAATCACAGACCCATCTCTTTGTATGGGTGAGCAAATGGGGTAGGGTTTTGATCACACTGCTGTGACAGCCATCTTGTCTTTTATGATGCCCCTCCACATACCAGTGATTAATAAGTTGGACAAACATAAAATCTTTCATGAAATTTATAGGAATTGTTTGTTAGGTGATAAGAGAAGTTTTCCAACATTTTTTTAAAAAGGGTATTCTTGAAAAAGGATATTCTTGAACCCTTTACAAAGCTGAGTAATAAGGCTTCCTACCATCAGAGTTACTAACCAAATGACAAAGCACAAAAGGAAAAGGAAAAAGAAAAGAAAAAGGTTCAATTCCATCTTAGTTCAGATCATTGTTTGAACAGTTCAAGCAGGAAAGGAGTCAAGAGTTATTTGTTTCTGTGCAGAGACCAACGGCCCTCCTTCTCTCCTGATCCTTTACTGGAGCCTGATATATTAGTGAGTGCCAGCTGATAAGCACATATTCCATATTGAAATAAGAAGTGTGTAGCCCAATTTATTTATTTAAAAGATTTATATAGCCACCCATCTTATGTAGCTTAACCCTGGACGGCTCACAAATAGTCCTTCTTGCTATTATAGGAGAAATGGCTCTGGAGGGAATGCCATACTTGTCTCTAGGGCCAATATCAGGAAAGGCCAACATCTGAAAAGACCAAGGGAAGGCATGCTGTAAAAGCAGAAATTATCTATATCAGCTCCACAGCTGATATAAATTCTTGCCAGTTGAGAACATGGTGGGAATCAGAGTACTGCTGGATCCAGAAGATTTGCCTTGTCCAACTTTCTGGCTTGAAAGCTAAAGCTGTTGTAAATAAATGCATCCCTTACAGTAAGAAAAAAAAAATCAATTTTTTAATGACAGTGAAGAAAAGAAATTACACAAAGTCTTTCTTCCTTCACTTCAATCCCATCCTGCAGGTTTGTAATAGAGAACTTTGAATCTCCATCATCAGAGAGCTTTGTCAGAGCAAGTAGGAATGTCCTTTAAGGAATTTACACCAAAAACATCTTTCATTCAGAACTTGTATATGGAAAACTCATCCATGTGACAAAACAGTTATGCTTTATTCATTCATTCAACCAATTATTTCCATTCTTACTCTCTTCCTGCTCTGCACTGAGAACCAGATTTGTTGGGGCAGTTAATGGTCTGTTTAATGTTTCTCTTCTGTCATGCAAAACATAGCTGTCCCTTCTCCTTGAATAAAAAATAAATTTCAGTGCCATAGAAACTGTAGGAAAGGGAGAAAGACAAAATAGAACAGGTTTGCCAGTAACTAAATTCCAAATCCATTTTCATCTCGGCTGTCTAAGAGGAAATGGATTACCTTGTTTAAGAAGGCTTGAAGACTGGAGGAAACACAGACAACTGACACTGGAAGAAATGTACAACAATTTTGTACAGATATGCTCAAAAGTAAGTTCTACTGAGCTCTGTTTGACTGAAACCAAATAGAATTATTGGAATAATCAGACTGCAGCACTTCAAAACTCAAGGGTGAATGTCCAGTTGTAAATAAATGGAGGATTTCATGAACTAGATAGCAGAGAAATGTTAAGCGGCAAGGTCTTGAAGGCTATTCAAAGCTCTTGATTTGAATAGCTAATATGAAGTTCTTTTTCTGCCTGAGTCTCACATAAGAACATTATCTCTTAACTTTTTTATACTTGTTGATTGGTAATGGTTTAAAACTAGGCAACACACTAAAAAAGAAGAAAAAAACAAAAACAAGCAAACATTACATATTCTAGGGCAAAGCTATTTGAGAGTGAAAATGGCTTTAGTTCTGGAGGAATTATTCTGATCATGAATCATCACATCCTTTTTGTAAGAAGGACCCCAGAGGTTAATTGGGTTATTTGGCAGCTGAGGTGAAATACCTCAGGTGACTGGAAAATTATAAAACAGTGCACCAGTGAATGAGAGAGAGAGAGAGAGAGAGAGAGAGAGAGAGAGAGAGAGAGAGAGATGGAAAAGTAGGAAGTTCAGGGAAAGAAAAACAGTAATAAAAAAAAATCTGTCAGGTTTCAGAACACCTTTCATTTATAAGCCTAGTGTTATAACCATTATGCTGTTAGAGAATTCATAATAAAAGTCAGTTTTACAAGATGTTGGAAAGCATAGAAAATACTAAATTAAGGGGGTGTTCCTTCCTACGCAAAGTAACCAATGAAATGCTGGGGCTAGGTCTCAATAAATTGATATACACTATTTGAAATGGACAGGAACCTTGAAGCAATGTAACATGAAAAAGTGTACTTTGAAAGTGGAGAAGAAAAACATGCCCTGAGGTTGCTTTATAGTGCTTTATGTGCAAGATTGTGAAGAAAGACGTGAAATATAATGGAATAACCTCTTAAAGTAGATAAAGATTACATTGATACCTATCACATTACAATTATAGCAGCAACCACAACCACAGTCCATCCAGTTTATCTCATGATCCTGGGCCTTTTAAGTCACATCTTTTGAAAGCATGATATTCAGCATAGCACAGGATGAGGTTATTTGCAGAACTACCTGGCTCCAATCATTTCTGCTCATCCCATGAAGTCTGATAAGGTGGGCATAGTCCGGTTGTCCTCTATCAAACAATGTTATCTAAGGGGACTCAGGAAATGTGCCTTTTATGTCATGATACTTGCCCTATGGAACAGCAAACACCCCAAGATTCAGATAGGCCCAACCCTACAAACCTTCTGTCAGGCACTGAAGGTCTGGTTCTTTCCTTGGCCATTGGGCCAGGCTGAGATGGTGGTATGTCTTTTGAATCATTTTGAATCCACAGTGTTGTTTTTCATGGCCTTTACCATTTTCTTTATTTGCTTTGGTCACTTTTAAATGATAGTGAACCGCACAGAGTCACATGTCAAGTGCATCTACATTATACTGTAATACAAGGGAAATGAAGCTGGTACAGGGAACTAATAGGGCTGAAAAAAAAAAAAAAAACACAAGAGGGATCCACAGGCAGTTGGCTGCATAAAACCAGACCTCTAACCTGCCTCAGATTTTCTTGATAATTTTGCAGCCCAAGCTCTAGTTGGATGCATTCGTAAAACTTCTAGGAAAGTTTGCCATGTCAGCCCTTCAATATATTTACAGGATTAACCATAGCAATAAGAAGGTTGCAAATATCATCTCTCCAAAAGAGAAGACACAATAAGAAGGTACTTCAAGGTTCAGATTTTAAAGGATGCCAAGAAAACCTTCCTTGCAAGTGGTGTGTTGAGAAATGCAAAGGCTACTCACGTACAGCTAAACCAATGAGATATTTCAGACTGTCTTGGCCCAAAATCTGGCAAGGGACTTGACTTGCTGTTCTGAAACTACTCCAAAGTGAATTAGGTAGATTAGTTGAATTGTGTGTGAGAGTGGGTGAGTATGCTTGGTGAGGGTCTACACTAACCCCTTTCTGTGTGTGAAGTACCTCAATTAGCAGCAGTGTCCCAAAATGCCATTGTTGTTCAGTAAGCATATTACAAGGAGTTCAGCATAACACTCATTGTGTTTACAATGTTACCATGAGGATATAGGAAGAGGTACTAGAAAGTAAGTGATGCTACAGAGGCCACTAGATTTTGGTATCCAATAGCATTGCAATTGCTGAGTCCAATTGCTGCCTTAAAAAAAATAAAGCCTGTACAGATTCAAACCCTTCTTAAACTCTGCACATTGGTTGAGGGTTGGGTTTGTGGGATTTTTCTGTCCACCAACCCCTTGGGGAAAGCAGAGTTTAGGAAACCTCTTGCTTGTCTTCTCCTTGGAGTTTTGCCTATTCTCTAGTTAATTTCATAAGATGGTTTTATTCATGAAAAAGAGACTTTAACATTGTCCTTGAAATCCATCACAGAGTGACTGTTTATATGCATACTCTACAGTACTCCAGAGTAGTATACCACTGCTTCAAAACACATTTATCCAACAGTATATGGGAGATTTTCTCCCACCCACCCCCAAAAAAGTAAATCTGGTTTTTGAAAGGTGGAGAAACAAGAGAAACAGGGTGGAGACTGAATCACATGGTCTGGAAGAGAAGCAGCCACATAATATTGGGGTTTAAATGTTCATCCCAGTACTTGAGGTAAATACAAGGATTTTACAAATGAAAAAGAGAGAGAGAGAGAGAGAGAAGGAGTTGTGGGGTATAGGGGACTTCCTGAGACAACAACATCAAATTCCATGCATCTGACTTTCACACAAATCAGACTTTTGTTCCCCCAAGATTATTCTTGATGGATTTTTCAAGATCATTATTTCTCAGACTTAGCGGCCAGAAGGAAAGCTCCTTTTAGCTGTCAGCATAGCAGTGCTTAAACAGAAATAATTTAAGGAAACTATTGTTTTAGGAAAGGTATCAGTAAAAGTAGGCTGAGCAGAATCATCTGTAGAATTATAGAATTGAAGGAAGCCTCCAGTTAAAGCCATCTAAATGCCAATCAATATAGTAAATCCTAAAGTAGATTTTCCCCATCAAGTTATTTAAATTCTTCTTGGAAACCCTGGCTTTAAAAAAGAAAAAGAAAGCTAGAAACATGTCATATGTCAGTTCTATCTACATGGCATGCTGGCTATAGCCTTAAAGATACTGCAAATTCATTCTAAGGCCAGAAATGCCATTAAAAATTCCTCAGTGGCAGAAATGTTCCAGCAAAAAAAAAAAAAAATTGAAGGGTCACAATCACCTCCTTTGCATTCATTTGCATGAGTGGAGGGGGATAGAGAATAGGGCTGAGAAACTTGCAGTTCTTCAGATCTGCTGGATTCTTCTACAGCCCTCAGCCAGTATGGCCCATGATCAGGGATGATGGGAGTTATAGATGCCTCCCTTATGTGGTAGGACATAAGTCTGAACGATGGTCACATAGTTAGTGAACAGATATTTAAGCCTTTTGTTTATCCCCCTAAGTGTTCATATTGCATCGGAAATTGCAATGTCTATTACGCACCTGTAGACTTATAACTGAAAGTGAGAATATACAGACCCCAGAAAGTTTGGACACTTATTTAGCAACAAGCCACCGTTGCTATCAACAAATATATAATCAGCTCTTGGCTCCTGGCATATCCACCAATTCTTTGTCAAGAGCTGTACATGAATTTCAAGGATGAGGAGTGAGGAATCATGTAATACGCATTTTGAAACTATTCCTGGAACTGTCAAAATCTCCCAGTTCTCATGGAAGTCAACAGAATAATCAAACGAACAGACATTATATCTTAGTATAGAGAATCTGGGTTAAGTATCATCCACAGCCAAATTTTTCTTCAGCTTTTACAAATTATGCAGATCAAGCAAATTGCCTTTTTTCCCCCCTTTTTACATTTATAATTAGAGCGCTATTCAGGTCCCAGAAACTTACAGAGAGTGAGTATCATGAATCTTAATTTCTGTTTTGAAAGATTTGCTGAGAATGTCCAGGTAGAAATCTGAAGAAGAAATAAGTCTAAATAAATGAAAGGGTTGAAAGAGACAAATAGAAAAGTTAGTTTAATGAGCACCCTTTGTGTTCTCCATATATTATGCATTTCTGGATTAGAGTTTCAACCAAAAATTCCTTCAAAGCATTTCTATGATCATAAATAATATTGGTTTCACAAGAAGAATAAACGGGAAGAGTTCTGAAACTACCACTGTTGCTCATCTAGAAGGCAACACCTAGCTGATTTTGGTTGAACGTGAAAACCTAAGCAAGCTGGTTAGTACTTGGATACATCTGGGTAGCCCAGTGAAACCTTGATTTAACAGACCTTTCACTGTGGGTGGCTTGTCTCTCCTTCCCAAATATCCCTTAAAGGCAAAGTTATGTCATTCACATCAATTGTGTAATGAGGTCATGATGCAAATGACATAAACAGATGCAAACAAGATAATTTATGTCATTTGGGAGATGATGTCTCTATGCCAACAATATAAAATGATGCAACTGATTTTGTTTTTAAAATTTTCAAGTGCAGGTGGGAGAATGTCTACACAGAAATGTTGTCTGTTGCAGCTGCAGTCAACTAAACAGAATCTGATAAACTGAGGTTTCATTGTGCTTGAAAGGGAAACCTTTAGGAAACACTAAAGCTAAAAAGTTGGGCTGAGGGGAACAGCCCCAAAGACAGCTTACAGTTGCCAAGAAAATTACATGGGTAAGTCCATAAAGTCACCTGCAGTCAAGCTCGGGTTAATAGGTCTGGGGTGCAAAAATACAAATACAGGAAAAATATTCAGGTTTTGGTGGGGAGCTTTTCCCACTCTCTATAAAGGACAAAACATTTTCCAGCCTTCCCTCGGGGCAGAACCACCATCATCAGGCCCAAACTGAAAGGAAAAGCAATGGAAAATGTGCCCTTTAGTTGGGCTTTCCTGTTAGCCCTGTGGGTAGTCCAGACAAGAAGCACAACCAGGAGCACTAGCTCTATCTTTATTGTAAGATTACATTAACAGAATCCAGCAAGATTGAAAGTATTTCTCCCCTCCTTTTCTTTTACTCTCCAGAAAACTAGGGAGGGTCCCTTCTGAAACATTTCCCATGCGATCCCCCTTTCTGTGGCCTGAGGCATCTTTTACACTCTAGTTGTCCCATCTGACTCCCAAGGCCATTCCCACATACCATTACATTTCCAGATTTTCCTGTTTGATAGACATCCAAATGGTGTAAGCCAGGCCAAATGACGTAGCTTAATACATTCTGCACACAAAGAAATGCTTTCTTTTACTTAATCCAAATTTCATGTCATTCAGAAGAAGGAAAACTTTTCCTAATATGCCTCTATTCCTTCTCTCTCATATCTTGCAGTTCATCCTAGGAATCTGAACCATACAGTTTTAGGACTATACCGTTCAGAAACTAAGGAATTACATTAAGGATCTCCAGAGCTATTCTGTGAAATCAACTCTATGGGTATAAGTGGACTACTATATCAACATGCCCCTGAGTTCATAAAATTTATCCAGTGGGAAACCAGGCTCCACAGTCTATGGTATTAAAAACCACTGACAAATCAATGACAATTTTTTCCTCTCTGCATCCATTAAGCCAAGTAAGTCTATTTCAATACAGCTCCAAGTCTGAATAAACCTAAACTGAAATGATTCTCAATCAAAAGTGTCCTATAAACCAGTTTTTGTACAACTTTAATGCCCCAAGAAATCATATCTATGAAATTTAGAAGCCATAGAATGATAAAAGTGCCATATTCTGATTATGTTCACTCATCATCTTCATTGTAGATAACCCACATTTAAATAAATTTCTCAGTTATTTTAACTGGTTCGGTTTACATTTTTTAAACATTCCAGTATGTATGGTCCTGTTATGCTAAGTGAAGCTAAATTTTGGTATGCCATATACAAAACATGCAGTCAATTGATTGAAATGTACAATGAATTTTATGATCTGCACTTACCCATATACATGCAACCTATTTTACATTATTGAGTTTTACTATGTACTTGTCATTGACTGCAATAAAGATTTCCTCCTTCTCCTCCCTCCTCTTCCTCTTCCTCTTCCTCATCTTCCTCCCCTGCCCCTCTCCTTCTCCTTCTCCTTCTCCTTTGTCTCCTCCTCCTCCATTAAAAATCACTAGCACTCCTGAAAATCCCAGTGCTATCCACTCATGTGGCATCATTGTGTCACCACTCCAGCTCTCATTGTGGGTGGGTGGGAGGGAGGGAGGGAGGGAGGGAGGGAGGAAGGAAGGAAGGAAGGAAGGAAGGAAGGAAGGAAGGAAGGAAGGAAGGAAGGAAGGAAGGAAGGAAGGAAGGAAGGAAGGAAGGAAGGAAGGAAGGTAGGAAGGAAATATTGCTTATATTGCTTGCCCTGGTTTGGGGATAACCTGCTTCAGCCACGGAACTGTAGCTGAGTCACCATCAAAGAGGACTGGATTTCTAAGAATATATCTGGGACACATTAATATGTATAAATTTTCATATCCTGGTTTTTGCAGCCCAGATATGCTAATTCTTACTGCAAAATGAGTGACCAGAGCAGAAGTCATTTGCTCTGCTGTGCTTGCATACGCCTGCTGCTGTTCTCACAACTCAAACGTGCTCTTGCTTGTGCTAGGAAACTGGAACATTTCTCTGATTTAAGGGGTGGGGGAACCCCTGGTGCCTGGAACACGATCCCCCAAACCAAGGTGTCCAGTCATACCAGGCAACCATCTTTTTCAAGACCTTGCCATCAGAGGAGTATAAGTAATCATTTAACCACATACTACACAGTTTTACATTGACCCTTTAAGCAACTTTCCTGAAAAGGCTGTCTCTTTCTGACAAATAGTAGGGTCTGCTTCTCAACATTTCTAACGCTGAATTCTGAATAAAACCAGAGAATTCTAACAAAACAGATGAAAGCATGAAGAAAGCAAATTAACCTGAACAAATTCTTCATAAGAATTTCACAGTCCTTATTTCTTGTAAATATCCCCACTGCACATTTGGAACTGTCCCCTGTATTGAGTGTACTGTATGCAAGCTGTTTAATCTGCGTATGTTATATGAAACCAAATTTCTGGCCTAGCGGTTTTGTGAGTTTTACACTTGGGTTTTTAGTCAAATAGTTTGCCCAGTACTTCCTCTGTAACTTAGAATCTTTCTCACAGTGATTTTGTAGAAAGCTTTCACTTCTGGATGACATGTTGACTAATTGTGTAAAAGTGACTCGATTATATTTTTCTAAGTTACTATGGCTGAGGTAAGAAATATTTGCACTCTTGAAAAATCCCCCATATTATGACTAAAAACTACAGACCAATTTCTTTGTTATAAAGATTATAAGCTCTTTACATCAATACTTGTAGAAAGATTGAAAAAGATTTTATTAGACTTTATACATGAAGATCAATGTGGCTTCTTACCTAAAAGACAACTGACAGACCGTGTAAGAATTGTACTAGATATAATACAATACTCACAACATCATAATGAAAAGCAAGCAGCACTGATCTTTTTAGATGTAGAGAAAGCTGTTGATAATTTGAACTGGCTGTTCCTGGTTAAAGTTTTGGAAGATATGGACTTTGGCGAGAACTTTCTGCAAGGGATTAAATTGATACACACTTCCCAAAAGGCAGGAATGATTGTTAATGATGAACTTACAAAACCATGTGAGATACAAAAGGGGACAAGACAGGGTTGTCCCTTGTCACCTCTATTTTTTATTTTAGTTCTGGTTAGTATTAAATAGAGATATTAGACAAGTTGTGAATACAAAGGTTTACAAATCAAAAAAGTTTTTAAATTAAGAGTCTTTGTGGATTATTTAGTTTTGATTTTACAGGAACCTCAAAATGGAATTGAATATTTAATGAATAAATTGAAAGATTTTGGTACACTAGCTGGATTTAAGGTAAATAGACAAAAAACAAAGATGGTGGTTAAGAATATGACTATGAAAGATCAAGAAATATTGATGAAGAAGTCTGGCTTCAAAATTGAAAAAAAGGTTAAGTATCTGGGAGTTACATTGACCAATATGAATGGTATGTTATATCAAAATAATTATGTTAAAGTCTGGAATGATATTAAAAAGGATTTATTAAGACGGGGGAAAATTGCAACTGTCATTGTTAGGTAGAATTTCAGTAATTAAAATGAATGTTTTACCTACAATGCTTTTTCTTTTTCAGACAATACCAATATTGACAAATGATGTACCATTTAAACAATGGCAGAAAGATATTTCTAAATTTGTGTGGCAAGGTAAAAAACCAAGAATAAAATATAAACTTTTACAGGATGCCAAAGAAAGAGGTGGGTTAGGTCTTCCAGATTTAAAGTTATACTTTGATGTTTGCTGTCTGGTATGGATGAAAGAATGGATGACTTAACAAAACAAGAGGTTATTGGAATTAGAAGGCCATGAGTTAAGATTTGGATGGCATGGATATTTATGGTATGACAAAGTGAAAGCTAATATTGATTTGAAGAACCATTTTATGGTGTTCTGTACTGAGAATCTGGAATAGATATAAGGTGAGATTGTCTCCAAAAAATCCTCTATGGTTGTCACCCCAGGAAGCTTTTTTTTAGAAGAGAAATAACAGTTAAGCAACCATGGTTGATGTACGCAACTTTGTTATTGTTTTCTGAAGGAGAACCTAACCTGAAGAAGAGAGAAGAATTAGAATTAGAAGGTTTTGTTTGTCAGTGGATTACATTTGCACAGTTGCTGGAAAGATTTAAACTAGATAAGAAAAGCTATGAATTTACCACAGAGAACACTGAGTTTGAATATGTTTTGTGTACTAATGATGAATATCTTATTGCTAAAATGTATAAATTTTTGTTAAAGATGAATTTGGAAGATGAATATGCTAAAGATTGTATGGTTAAATGGGCAAAAAACTTTGGATATAATATAATGTTAGACCAGTGGGAAAATATGTGGAATAAAGGGTTAAATCTCACTGTCAATTATACGTTGAAAGAAAATTTCTATGAAATGATGTACCACTGGTATTTGACACCAGGTAAATTATCAAAGATGTATAAAGGAACCTCAAATGTCTGCTGGAAATGTAATCAATGTGAAGGTACATTCTATTACTTATGGTGGACTTGCGAAAAGGCTAAGAAATATTGGAATATGATATGTATTTTGATTCAAAAGATTTTGAAAATAGACTTGCAATTGAAACCAGAGACTTTTCTTTTAGGTATGATGGATAAACACATGGAAAGACAACACAGAAATTTATTTCTTTATATGATAACTGTGGTGAGACTCCTATACGTGCAAAACTGGAAGGATTCACAAATACCTACTGCTGAAGAATGGATATTGAAATTAATGGAATTGGCGGAGACGGCAAAACTCACTGCTTTCCTCAAAGACAGGACCCTGTCTAACTTTGTCTCTAACTGGAAACCACTCTTAGACATTTTGCTTGATACTCAAAAAAATCGAACTTTGATTTTGGGATTTGCTGATTGATGTTATAGTTATAGAAATATCTTGTTCAAATCATATGTGTTATCCAAATAGATTGATTTTAGGAATCTTCTTGAATATTAGATTAAAAACTATTTTTTACTATGTAAACTTTTAAATATTAGAGTAAGAGGAGAATATGTTCTGTATCTATACCTGTACCAAGGAAAGTTGGAAGCTACTTTTTCTTTCTTATGACCCTCCTCCTTCCTTTTTTTCCCCTTCCTTTTTCTTGATTTTTCTGTATTTTAACTTTTTTTGAAAACGTAATAAAATTTATAAGAAAAAGAAAAATCTCCCACATGAATTTTATGTCATGAAGGTGGATTACCCACATTTTTAACATTCATACAAAAATGTCGTAATCTATAAAATTGCTGCTATAACATATTATTGGACTAAGAATAGGAATCATACTTAAAGGCATGGCAACACATTTTGGAAAACAGGCTTAAAAAAGAAAAAAAAAAGCAATATGAATGAAGATAAATCTCAAATACAAATGCAAAAGTAAAATAAGTAAATCCAAGAAAATAATAGATTCAAATTAAAAAAAAAACAGAACATAGAATGAGAAGTCTGAAAGACACTTTACCACTGGGGTGGACACTCTAGATGTTGGTTAATTGCAACTCCCAATAGCAAGAGACATCATGGCTAATGAGGAAGGGTCTTGGGAGTTATAATTCAGCAACATCTGGATGGCCACAGGATCCTGATTTACAAGTATAGTAAACTTTTGATTTAATCAAATTGCAAGAGGAGTGTCCAGTACAGCTGAATCTATGCTTAAAGGTAAACGAGATGTTATACATGTGTAAAATGTATGTAATGTACCTAAACTGTTTGCAAAATTTATGTATGTATGTAAAATGTATAAACATTTTACTGATTTGTCAAACAACAGACTATGATTAAATTAAAACTCAGATTTTCTCCATTATATCTGAAGTCTGCTAAATTGGGGTCTGCAAAATCAAGGCTTTACTGTATTCCAAACAGTGGGATCATTGCCATTTCCATCATTATTTCAATACCATTGAAGTCATTCCAAAAAAAAAAGGTGTATAATTTGGTCAGTGGTGCAAAAACAACTGTAATTCCTTCTGCTCTCCTTTATAACACCAGATAGAGCTTTGGGTCTGACTTCAACTTCTACTGCATTTGTAAGGGGGATGGGAGAGAATCTGGAGGCTCTCCTGGGCAGCAGCCATACATTTTTTGCAATGTCTAGTTCAGACCCAAATCGCATCTTGCTTTTGTGAATGTTTTCCAGTTAAAAAATAATTTTAAAAAACCACCATTAATGTTAATTAGCAGGAGAGAATTACCTGGAGATCTCCAGAACTTGCTGGATTCCAGTCCCATCAGCTCAATATCACATTACCAAAGAGTACGGGTGATGCTATTGTAATTCAACAACTACAAGAGCCACAGGTTGTCTATACTTGATCAATAAGAGATTGAGAGGCTCTAATAAACTGTCCATTAATTCTACCTACAAAGTATACATTCTTTGAGATAACAGGCCTTTACATTAAACTTAAAATTAAAATTATACAGATGTCTTTTCTAATGCTAATGAATATTCATAGAATATTTATAGTGTTTGGGGTAAATACATCAATGTTCCCAAATCTCTTTTTACTTGTAAAATACCTTTCATAAGACCTTACTTCATTCACCTGATGTAGTGAATGTCATTCATGAAAGATTATGTGATAATAAATTTATCTGTCTTTAATCAATCACAAGACTTTCATTTTTACCATAACAGCAATCTCCTTTCCTCCTACTGTTCCATAAACTGCATGCTTAATATGCTTTCTCAGACGTACGTTTGAATGAGTTTCACAAGACTGAATTCCAACCCTAGGTAACTGTGCAGAGATTTGCAATCAAATACAATTTGTCTTATTTATGTACTGTATTTATTTTTTAGAATCTGCTATGACTGAAGGGTATATACAAATCATAAAAAACAAACAAAACCAATAAATACATAAAAAATTATATAGATTGCTGACTCCTATAGACCACAACAGGTTACAACATATAGAATCCACAAAAATTCCCTCTCCTCAAAAAATGTACAGGGCATCAAAGTGATCCTCCATAATTCACACATCAAATGACCTTCAGAAGATCTCTGTGTTGACCCCTCAAACCATAAGACCAACGTCATAAAGTGAGCAGAGCAAAAACAATGATTACGTGATTCAGAAATACAGGTCAGTTCTCTATTTTAATGTGGAGTCTTGTTCACATGACCCACAAGGATGGCACTTGATGAAGAAGGAGCTGTTCTGCGTTACATGCTTTGCCCTCAACTTTGCATGCTTCAGCTAGGCACGTTGATCAGTGGCATGCTCTTCCCTTTTTAATACTGTATAGCATTGGCATTCATGTATGTAGGAATAAGAGTAGGAAAGGAGGGGAGGCTAGTAATCAGACTGTTGCTTCTAGAAGCATGTAATAAAATGTATAGTTTGTCTTGTCTTTTCAATGTCTTGGCCAACCTATGGCCTACAGTTTGTGTGGGGCTGACCATCCCTAACCTGGCCAATGAATTTTGGCACAGCAATTGCTAACTAGTGGTGGTTCAGTTTCCTACCATTCTGAGGTAGGATGTAAAATAAATGCAAATGCAATGTGGTTCAAAAATAGATTTAACACACATTTAAAGCTAAGAAAACTCCAGCTGCCCACTGAATACTCGGAAAGGATGGAGAATCTTTCCCTTCCCAAATATGTAGTATAGGTCCAATAGTTTGCATCATTATCCTACCTACCACAGCCTTCCTCCCCCTCCTCCCCAAAAAAGTTAAATGACATTTCTGGCCACCAGAAGACTACCCATTCCTAGATTAGATAGATAATCACCACCAATAGTATAGAATGAAGAAAGACTGAGTTGTTGAAGAACATAGACATGGATGCCAAACAACCTGTGCAGCACTCCTCTAAGCTGGTCCCCTCCAGATTATCTCCAAGACCAACTGCTAATGAAGTAAGGTTCAAGGAGGCTTCCTTGAGAAAGGAAAATATTTGGCTGATGCTGATTCAGTACCAATTTCTCTCTACTTCCACTATATTGGCTATCTTGATTCTGATATCATTTTTGCATTAATGTTCATCATTCTAAAAAAAGAGTAATGCCATTATGACACACCATTTATCTACCCACAACTATCAGTGCATGACCATCTGAGGAAGTGACAAAGAACTGTCCAGACCGAGGAAAATACAAGTTAAAAAACTGTTAAAGAAAATTTAGCATTTCATTTAAATGTAAAGTGGGGGAATTCAGAGTTGAAGCATAAAATATTGATTATATAAACCAAAGAGATTAAAGAAATATATATGAGGAAGAGGGAAAGACAAGTCAAGATTAAATGAAAGAAGGGCAGGGCAAGATAAATAAATAGTAATATCAAGAAGAAAAGAAGCTTTTATTTTGGAGATATGGACGAAAAGGTACTGTATAAGAGACACACATATATCCAGACTTATCAGAATACAGTTATTTTTCATATTTTGCACCTTTCAAAATGATACAGTGCAGTTCTCAGCTGAACATCAGTTCAAAATTGAACCAAAAGATATTATTTCATGAATTACAGTATATCCTTAAAAATTATGTATTTTTCTTTCTCTCACACTTATTCAAAAACAGCAGAATTAGGCTGTGAAACAGAACAGGGTAGTGGGAGCTGGGCAGTACATAATATTGGTAAAGAAATAAATATATAAATGAACAAATGAATACACTGAAGGGCATTGATCCATCTAGCCCTAGGACTAAAATAAACTTCTACCCAACTATATGGTTCAGGGAGGGAACTGTTTCTCAAAGACGATATTATTTGCTCAAAGAAAAAATTCCTCTTGAGTCGCTATTTGCCCTTATTGGGGACAAAAACTGGGTGCTTCAGGTAGAAGACATCTTCAGCAGAGAGTTTCATCTGGAAACTGATATGGAGGAAAAAAAATATTTCCACTTATTGTTAATGTACCAATCAAATTGGTACAGATTTTCCTATAGCAGGTCCAGGGAATTGGTTCAAATTTTCCTATAGCAGGTCTGGGGAAGGCAGTGTGTTAAAAAAGGCAAAAATGATATCCTGTATCAAGAGATTCAAGACCTCCAAGAAATATAGCTAAGGACTTGTAAGAAAAGATGTTATCTGGAGAGGATTTGAAAGTTGTAGCATCATGTATTTGTCCTGAGAAGATCTTCCAAGCATAATGGTTAGTGTAAGCCATATCAGAAGGTAAAAGGTCTTCAGGCAGCTAAGACTTTTTGTTTTAAGCTTTATTTAATAAAACATTACAAAGAGAAAAAGAATAAAACAACAGTAAAAGAGAGAAAAGAAAAAGAAAGCAATACAACAGCAACAGCAACTCTGCCTGCCTGCCTGCCTGCCTGCCTGCCTGCCTGCCTGCCTGCCTGCCTGCCTGCCTGCCTGCCTGCCTATCTATCTGTCATCTTACAAGAAAGTTTCTTTTAATCATCCATATATAACCTAAGTTTATAAGGAACTCATTCATAAGTCACAAGTAACATCAGGTCTTCAATCTCTTGAGTAATTGGGGGCATTGTCTTATCAATGTTGGAGAACTAGATTCTTAACAAAACCAATTGCACAGAGAATCCATTTCCGTTATCCAGCTATCAATTTCTATGTAATAGGTAGCTCAAAGGAATATAGCCAAACACTGAACTTTAAGTTAAAATGATATATGTAATAATTCCTTCCCAAAACACAATAACTTTGTTGTTGTTGTTGTTGTTCAGTCGTTAAGTCGTGTCCGACTCTTCGTGACCCCATGAACCATATCGCGCCAGGCCTTCCTGTCCTTCACTGCCTCCTTGAGTTTGCTCAGTTTCATGCTGATTGCTTCACTAATGCTATCTAACCATCTCATCCTCTGCCATCCCCTTCAATACAATAACTTTAGGACATCCAAAAACATATGGTTTAATGAATCATTATTCTTGTTGCATTTCTGACAACGTGATAATTCATCATTCCTTTTCTACACAAACATAATGCAGTCCAATAAGTCCAAAGTATTATTTTTTTGGTTGAATAAGCCATAATCTAAGATCAAAGCCATAACTAAGATCTATTGAAAGTGTTGGTATTGATCTTGAAACAACATCCTATGGTTTACATTTTGTTTTTGGTGGTGGGGGGGTGTAGTTCAAGTCAGATTTAACTTCTGGCAACTACATGCACAAGTCCATGCAGTTTTCTAATTGCATTTTGGAAGAGATTTACCACTGACTTATTCCTAGGTCTGAGAGTGACTGACCCAAGGTCACCCAACTAGCTTTCATCCCTAAGACAGGACTGTATCTCAGGGTTCCCTGCTCTTAGCTCTGCACCTTAACCAGGAAACCAAAGTGGCTCTCTTAGATAAAATGGGGACCTCTGAATCTCTTTCTATTCAGTCTTTAAAATTTGCATATCAGGTTGATTTATTGATAACAGTATTTATAAAGACTAACTGTAGGCTTTTTGTCATGTAGGATTTAATAATCCCTTCTAATAATGTAGGTGTCTCTGAAGCTGAAAATGCTGCTGGCTCCTGAGGCAATGATACTGAAGCAATACTTGTGATGTAAAGGCAGAAAGATTTGCCTCCTTCTTATGATTCATTTTTTTATCCCATGGTATATAATCTAATATCATTCCCTCTTCTTATTTTTCTCCACAGCAGCAATCTTGTGAGCTAAGTTGGCTGAGAAAGAATGATGGCCCACTCATGATCATCCATGATTGGAAATCGACTACAATCTGAGTCTCCTCACCCTTAGTCCATATTTTAATCTTAACTGTAACATTACACTGGCTCTCACTCATGTACTTCAATACATAGTTTTTATTGGGCACATCTAGCTATTGAAAAAACTCCTGGTGGCTCACTTGACCAACACTGATTCTACTGTGTGTTAGAATAGTCATGTCAGGATTCACAGCTTTTTCTTATCTAGCTTCAGTTCTCTGGAGTAGACTCCCACCTAGATTACACTTGGAACTGGATTACTTAAAGTTAAAGCTCTAAAATGCTTCTTTTTTGTGGGTTCCTGTGAAACTGTTTCAAAAGAAATACATTTTACCAGTCATTTTGAATCTATAGAGGTGGTTATTATGTCATAAACCCTTTTGTTTAGATGATCCTAATTTTATCTTATGATGGTATAATTAATTGTAAGTTTGTTGTCTCAATTGCTGTTTTACTCTATGTCTGTAGTATACTTGGTTATAAATGAATAATGAATAAATTACTATTGCTACCATTACTATAGACTATAGTGACTTGTCTCTCCTCCTACAAAAAGCTCACTCAAGGGTTTCATCTTCTAATCTACAAATGTGCATATCATTTTAATGTTTTGAGAGAGGAAATGTTGATTTTTAACGTTGCAGAATTTCATCTTGAAACAAGTGGGATGATGCAATGTCAGATTTCTGTTTTATTTTGCTGCATTTGTCACAGGCATGAAAATTCAGGGCCCATATATGAATAAGAAACTTATTTTCTATGTAAGGATCCTTCTGAAATCAAATGGCACGTACCAGACACACAGATAAGGTATTAATATAAAGTGCTATGTGTATGGCTTGGCACCAAGATACCTTCAGATCCACCTTTTGCAATCAGAGTCAATCAGGGGCAGGAAGTCCCCATGAGAGAAGCTCTGGTGGTACCCTAATTTTATTAGGTAAGGGAGCTAAAGCTAGACTCTGCTGCTTTTCAATCATGGTACCGATGCCATGGAACACCCTCCCTTATAAGCTAGATCTGAAGCTAGATCCCTTTAGTTAATAAAATTGGAGCAGCAGCAGCAGCAGCTTCTCCCAGGAGCTCTCACTCTGCCTGGGGACCTTCTCTACCTGGTTGACTGGAAGGATGATGGCCTTCCATAAGTTAGTGAAGAATGAAGTTTTCTGGAGGGCTTTGAGATAATGGTTGTTTACCATTGTTATTTTACGTCTTCTTTATTGTCCATTGTAGGTTGTGTGTGTGAAAGTATGCTTAATTCTGATTTGTTATGAGCCACATTATGGTGTGAAGTTATTTGGGGCTATGGGTTAGTTGTCTTGTAAACTGCCATGAATCTAGATGATCCAATGGCATACAAATTTAATAAATAAACTAATAAAAATAAATTAGGAAACTTTGCTGGGTGGGAAGGTAAGTACTTCTGAAGCACTTCCTCCCAAAAAGCACATTCCATACACACACACACACACACACATATACATAAATACATACATACACACATACATACACACATATACATACACACATACATATATAGATACATACATACACACGCACCCCCACGCACATATCCATGACATCCTTCCCTTTCAGAGAAAGCAATGTTATTCAAAGTATAAAATACAAGCAAAAGTAAGCAAACAAAATCAAAGTATGAGATAAGAGAAAGGGACTGGAAATATAGCTAACTTTAATTTCCACACTGATGCCTTACCTACAGTATACCTCCACTATACCTCACCATACCTTTCTGTCTTTGCAAACCATCCTCAGTTGCAGCATATCCATGTACCACTTTATTCATTTCTTTTTGTTCTTTCAACTTTTAACCTTTCTTTTTCAGCCCCCTCCAACCACTATTTTCTTTCTCTTCCTCTTCTTTTCCACTCATTCACTCATCCTTCATTTATTCATTTAGCAAATTGTTCCTCCTTCATACTCCCTATAGAGCCAAATCAGCTCAACATAGTTCTTTTGTACTGGCCACTCCCTTTTACATTCAAGGCACATTTGTTCATTCAATCCAGTGCATTCAATATACCTTAATGCTTCTCCTAACTCTCACTTCCACATAACAAACTAGGCAGAAGCATTTTCTTACACTCAGCCATTTTCACTTCTTTTGACAAATATTTATTTCTTGCAACAGGCAACATATTACCCCCTACCTTTCTATTAGTTTTTGCAGATCTTAAATCTTTCTCCATTTTCCTATCTTTAGCAAGCATTCTGCAAAAGTACAGAATTTCATCTACTTGTTCTAGCTTTTTATCATTCACGTATAACTTGTGTTTATTCCATTTTCCCAGTCAGACACAACTACTTAGTTTTTGATAGATTAATTTTCAATTCATATTCCTTGTTGCATCATGCAGTATAACATGTACTGCAAATTGTTCAGGTTTTCAGCAAACAACATGGCATTGTCTGAATAGAGAGGTACATCTATGGTAAAACCCCAATCAACACACCTCTAACATTACCACAGACATTTCTTCTACCCTTGTCCATGAATACATTAAGCCAAGGGGACATCATACATCCTTCTCTGACTCCCTGCCCAGTTAAGCATTCCATTTAAGCTTTACTTCCATCATATACCACTCATATCACACTCAGCACCCAACCTTCAATTCCATAATTGTGCAACAGCGTTCCATAATTTAAGCCTATTTACTTGATCAAGGCTCTCTCTAAATCAATACTTGTACAATAAACTATCTCACATTAATGATTTCACAATGACCTGCTGAGAAACAGCCAACCCCCCTTCAGTAAAAATAATGGATGTGCAGCTAAACCCAGTGAGGACTGAACATACTGGATATTATGAAATATAGATTTCCTGTTAAGGGAGATGGTAAACAATGTGATAGAGGCATGGAAAGGTTTATTGTAGGAAAGAACATCGCTAGCTGACATCCACTCTAAATATGTTCCACTTTTATTTACAATTTTTCAATAAATCCACACTTGTTTTCCCATAATCTCAAAGTTAACAGGCTAGATATAAATATCTCTTCCAATCCCAACCACATTTCCCTCATAAAGGCATTTACTGTGGCATAAACACTTTTATCACAAGGAAAGGCTGGTTAAATTGACCAATCAACTGTTATCTCTTAACCAGTCCACTCAATCATTGGATGTGATGAAGAATCTTCACTTTGCTACAGAGAATAATAGGGTAATCAGGAGCCTCCTGTACCTATTGACTGAATTTTATGCAGACCTTGGCCAAATTTTAAAGACCTTCTGCAGTTTAGATCTACCTCTCATTTCTGGGAACATACTGCTTAGGAAGAAAACAAGAAGGTATGTAAAAGAGAAGGAATGAACCAGACTATTCAGCCCTACCCACCACTGACATGCAACCTCTGCAGATTAATCATGTTAGAAAGCCATCTTTGGGGACACTAGGCTAAAATGGAGCTGGGTGGTCTGCAGTTCAGCCTATTCCTATAACCCAGCTATTGCCTCATCATGTTATATGAACATGTTGTATGAATAGGGTGTTCTTAAGACTGACAGGCACCAAAGCAGAAGAGTCATCTGAACCCTTCCTCCCAATCCCATATTCTTCTTGCTGTATCCTACACCAGTATTTTTTTTCCCCTTTCTTTTTTTCTACAGGCCATTGAAGTCAATACTCAGTAAACAGGACTGCATGGGGAAATGTCAAATACTAAATTAATTGTGGTGATAATATTAAAACTGGCTAGTTTTTCTGCCTTGAAAATCTATATCTGTACCTATAACTTTTTATCTGATCATTGCAAATTCTAACTTATACTGGGATAAGCCCTCTTCTGTATAGATGGTTCAGTGCAAATGTCCCACACTCCGTCCTTTAAAATGGCCTTGATGTGAGCACTGCAATTGTGTTTCATTAACTGTAATTTTGTTTCATTAACTGAGGTTTATAATTAAATGTATTACATAAACCCAGCCCAAGGCTTAAGATTTTTCTTATATCATTGTGCCCTATTCCCTCGGCATCTAAAAAAAGCAAAGGCTTTCTCTCCACATATATTTGCATGCACAGACATGGGTGCAGCTAGTCAGTGTATATAACAGTGGGAGCATGGTTATCTGGCACAAACCCATGATCATATTTCAAAAGACTGAGTGTGTGTGAGTAAAAGATCTTAACAGAACTGTGGCAACACCAATCATATCTGCCAGCTCTTAGAATGATCACCATCCCATATTATTAATTATGTGGAGAAAGGGCCTCCATATGATCTAGCATAGTGCTCTGAAAAAATCTTCATGCAACTGGCATCTGGAGTCTTCTGGCAGACAGCAGACTTTACTATAAGAATAAGTTGTAATTATCTGTAACAATTCAAATTAAGGCTTTTAAGCAATCAGGTAATATTTCACCAGCCTACAGTTGGCCATTTGACCACTCAGAAAAGTATCTGCTTGAGCAGTCAGATATTGGCAACACCACAAGGGGATTTAAGCAAGTAATCAACACTTTTGATACTCCTGATCTTAAATACAAAATACCATGAAAGAATACTCCTGTAATCATATTACAATGCTTTTCTTTCTAATTGTTGTTTATTCAATGTTACCCCCAAGGAACATAGAGTAAGACACTTTAACAAACTCTCTTATGCTCACCACAACTCTATGTTCTAGATTAGGACAAGACTGGAACAATGTCAGCTGGTAATGGGAGATCATTACTTAAAGAAGTGATGTGCTCCCCCTTTGTTAGCTATCTATATCCAAAGTCGGAGGGATGTTTTAGAAGAATGCTTTAACTAGGATTCTTGCAATGAGCAGGGAGTTGGACTCAGTGGCCCATTCCAATCCTATATTTCTATTATTCTAGTCCACTGTTTCTCAACCTCAGCAACTTGAAGATGTGTGGACTTCAACTCCCAGAATTCCCCAGCCAGCTTGTTGGTGAGGTTGAGAAACACTGTTCTAGTCCAACATTCTATTCCCCTAGATCAGCAGTTCTCAAAGTGTGGTCTGGGGAGTCCACAAAGTCAAATAAATATTTTATCATTTCTCAGTTTAAATTTCTAATACAGTAAATGTAGATAGATATAGCCCATATAAACCAAAGCTCTTTCAGGTCCTCAGTCATTTTTAAGAATGTAAAGGGGGCCTGAAACCAAAATGTTTGAGAACTGCTGTCCTAGATAATAGCTTTTGAAATTGATGACTGCTTGGCTTCCTGATTGGACATGTTTGCTAGTATAGAAGATAGTAAGAAAAACATTGCTATGCTGTTTCCTTGTCCCTAGCTGTTGTACGCAAACAGATGTGCTGTCCCTATTCTTGCTCTTACTCATCAATAACATTATAGTTAGATAAAAATAAACTGCCATAATTGCTGTGGTATTCATGGAATACTTAACCATGGTCCACTGGTAAAATCTGAATAGTCAGTCAACAAATGTACCAACCAGCCATACCTGAATCATACTGAATGAGAAAAAATAACGCTCTTCAGCTTGTATGACTGTAAGCAGGACAATGTTTAAATGGAACAGGGAGAAGCAGCAATTTAAAGATGTTTAATTTAATTAAGGAAGGCATTTATTATTAGGTAAATACTTCTGGGCTTAAAAATAACTTTTCTAAGTCAAGTTATATATGAATGTGCATTGAATTATGGAAAATGTAAGCCAGTTAGGAGAATCCAAGACATATTTGGTTATGATCCACAAATCATCTGGCTCATTTCTGTGAAGTCTGACCTGGAGATATAGTTTCACCTGCTGGAAGGTTGCCTCTTCTGTGGTCAGCAATCTTTTCTTTCTTTCTTTCTTTCTTTCTTTCTTTCTTTCTTTCTTTCTTTCTTTCTTTCTTTCCTTTCTTCCTTCCTTCCTTCCTTCCTTCCTTCCTTCCTTCCTTCCTTCCTTCCTTCCTTCCTCTTTCTTCTTTCTTTCCCTTTATTTATTACTATTATAATTTTGAAGAAAAAAAGGAAAAGAAATAATACTGCTCCAAATACAGATTTAAAAGGATATAGAAAGTATAGTAAAAAAAGGGCAAAGGAGGGGATAAAAAAACCATGTAAGCAATAAATAGAGGCAGATAACTAACAAGTCTTGATTACCTAGCAAATCTAAAGTATCATAAGGCTAATATATTCTAATACACCATTAACAACTTAGAGTGCAATAGAAATTTCATACCCAGTTTCTAGTCAGGACACGTCTTCATTAAACTGTAAAAATATTTTATTAGCATGATTCAAATCAGTAAGAGGAAAAACAAATTATAAATAAGGCATAATACATTGAAAAAATTATTGTAAACAATGTATAGGTTGTATGACAAATTAAAATATGAACTCTAGAACCCAAATGTAGGATATGGTACAATTCCATGTATAAAATTATAGTCCAGAAATTATTCCCAAACAAGATTAAATTATACATCAGATTTACTTTTATATATGAAGTAATTATAGAAATTGATGCATTTTCCCACATTTTAATTATTCATGTTTCCATACAGGGGATCAGTTATTTTGTATTAATTCACCAGATCCAGAAATCAACTCGATATGGCTAGCCCTTAACCATTGCTGGTTGAGAACTTTATATCCCTTGCTATAAGAAAAGAGAATAATGTAACAGGAAGAAGGAAGAAATGGAAAAGAGTGAACTCTGGTGTGCAAGCCCTGATTAAACCCTCCAAGCAATAAAGAATCAGTGATCTCATGGGATTTAAGAAGAGGAATGGTCATGTAAGTAACAACAATGATTGTAACAGTACTACAGTAATAGTGGAACAAATCTTGGGCAGTCCCTAAGCAAATAGAATGGGTCTTGCCAAACAAAAGTGAGGTGGAATCTTCCATCACTCTCCACCCTCCCCACCATGAGGAGCAAGACTCCAAACTGTGATCCCTGGGCTCCCTAGATTCAATAGCTCCTTCTTCTGAAGCAGCTGTTGCCCATTCAGCTGCACCATGTACCACAAAGAGTTACCAGGAGATACCTTTACAAATGATAATATCACAAGTTTTATATTCAGATAGTGTTTATTGACTGCACAGACTGTAATTTTCATTTGTGAATATATAACAGCAAAAAGAAAAGAAGATTGGTTAGTTTGAAGATTGCAGTTGTTATTTCTAGATCCTCTGTCTCATAACAACTACAATCTTCAAACTGACCAGATTTACTTACAGATCACTCTCAACATTCACAACAGTGATAGGTGGGTTTCAAAAAAAGCAGTCCCTTTCTCCCTGGGCCAATTATTCTCTGTCATGATTACACAATTGGGCTGCAGGTAAATTTTATTGATGTTTAAGTACCCTTCTCTTCTAAGTATATTGTTTAAAATGAAGCCCTTTTGACATTCTCTCCATATTTCCAAAGGAGGTATTTTGTAAGGTCTGGCTTTCTTTACTTTTTGAAGTCACCAAGATGCCATCAGTACTTTAAATGTGAAACAAAAACTGGCAGCTATAAAGAGCTGTTATGATGACGAACTAGCAGTGCCCTTGAGAGGAGCCTCCTCAGGCAAACAACTTCAGATAAGGATGGGAGCACAGATTGCTGTTGAGCCTCTGGGGACAGGAATAATTGACACCCTTGGAGCCTGCCAAGCAATGCTTGACAGCAGAAGCCTATGCAAAGAAGCCTGCTATTTTCTGGGAGCTGGTATCCCTCTTTTTTCAAATAGTAACTTCTGTCCTTCTTCCCACATAGCTGCTGGTATCAGGGGAAATCATTTTTCTGCTTTATATGCACAGATGGAGACCTCCTGGGTGGATGTGGAGTTGGATACAAACTTCTTACCCCAGTGTCGTGTTCAGAATTTAAAGACACAATTAAGCAGTCTAAACCAGAAATCCCCAGCTCAGATCTCTTCATTTATGAAGGGTAATTTGGATTGGTGGCCCCAGTTCTGCTTTCTCCTTTTACCTCAATGGAGCTCTCAGCCAAGATTCTAAAGGATTGGGACTTGGCTATAATAATTTTGACAAACAATAAAAATAAGAGAAAGGATCCTGACAACTTCCACCTAATCAACTTGTTAAGTCAAATCAGCAAAATGTATGCTAAACCTTTATAACTGAAATTTCTTGCCTGTCTCATATCGAATCCATCTTGAAGAATGACGAGGTTCGAGTTATGTATTTATTTATTATTAAATTTGTATGCTGCCCATCTCCCCAACGGTTTAGGGTAGGTTGATTGACTTTAGACCATGCTATCTTGCTGCAACACCTGGTAGAAAAGTATATGCATAGACCTAGTCCATCTCTCTATGCAGCTCTTATTGGTTTTAGGTTTGCCTTCAACACAGTATCTAATTTAGTTTTTTCCCCTAGGTTTTATCATTATTTCTGGATGTTCAGATGTGTAATAGTATGAGGGAATTATCTTGGGAGACAGGAGGAAGAACAGCAGCCCAGACAATGATCTGATAAATGACATTGAAGGAGGGGAGTTGGAGGAAGCATCTCAGAAAGGACCCTCCTTAGTTTTTGGGAGAGTAAAAGTAAGGGAGGGGTAAGGTACTTTCAGACTTGCAAGATTCTGTTACTGTAATTTTACAATAAAGGTAGTGTTATTAGTCATCATTGGTGCTTCTTGTCTGGGCTACCTCAAAGGGCTGACAGATGGCATCTATCACCAGGAATTACTCTTTGGCTGGCATTATAATTACATATTTTGCCAAGGAAAAGCAGACTTGGCCACTGTTAAATGCCTTGACACATCACGATTACACAGCTGTGATATAATCTATGTGGGGCTTTCCTGAAAAATGGCTTAGCAACTTGAGCTCATGCAAAATCCAGCTATCAGGGCTGTTTCTAGTGTTTGCTTCTTGGATCATATGAAAGAGATCTCTGGTTTGTCTCTGGAACCAATTTAAGTTCTGGTTTGCACTGAAGAGCCCTAGATGAGAGACAAATATGCAAGTATTTGCGGGGACAGGCGATTTTCTTTGACCCTGCTCATCATTGGCATGTGGTCCCTGAGAAATTAGCCATGGGACAATGTGGTTATTAGGCTGAAAAAGTCCTCTTTCCCCATCCCCAAGCCTTAAGGATAATTATGTAGGCTTGATCTTTGCTCCATATGCTGCATCCAAGGGAGGCCTAGCTAGCTGGCCTAGAAACCATGTTTCCGTGCTTTTAGCAGTCCACAATGGTCCAGTAGATGATTAGGTGGGAAGAGCTTCCCAGTAAGTGGGAAGCTCTTTATTATTATTTATTTAGCAAAGTGTTTGGCCTGTTTAAATCACTGAATGCTACAGTGAGTACATTTAAGTTTAAAAGAAATGAAATCAAGTTTAGTTTTGTTCTTGCTCCACTTACTTTCTGAAGCACAGCACCTGACATGCCACTCACAATCCCAGTGCAGCACTCAGACATCTACACTTGACCTTCTTCATGAGTCCAGTTGGTGGGCCTTGAAGTTCTAGTAAGAAACAAAGAGCTTGAACTCTACCGACACCTGCTATATATGCCAATTTAGCAGTACCCACTGAATTAAATGGGGTCTTCTCTCAGGTTAATGCATATAGGATTGCATTCTTAGGAGAGAAGGAGAAACTATTGTTTTAAAATCTGCTTCAGTGCGTACTTATTCATTGGTTTTTGACCTAGCATTGCCCACTATTCTTAGCTTTTCTGTTCTACGGTGTTAATATTGTAAGCTCCCTGGAGGTGCTTTTAAGGCTGAAAAAATAACTTGTGTTTTTGTGCTACAACTGCTATTCTGGTCACAGATGACACAGATGCATGGACGTTGGGTGTCATATGACCCTCATTCTTATGACAAACTCAGATACAAAATGAAGATACAGCCTCACAGGAAGCTTGCAGTTTCATGTAACAAATTTTACCCCACGCATGGACTTCCTTGTCAGTTGTGTTATCTAATGAGATTTGCTTTGATTTAAAAAAAAGGAACTGAAACTTGGATTCAGACAGTCTGTCTTGGAGAGGAACATCAAACTTGATATGAAAAGCCACCACAGAAATTGAATACATATAAAACAAGTATAATGACATTTATCAGCATTTATCACAGACATTTAAAAGTTTGATCTCTTGCTTCTGTGAAATGATGAAAACAATATTGTAAATTCAAGAGTATCGTTAGGAAGTTTTGCCAGCAAAGTGCAATACAGATGAGCACGTTAAGAGGAAGTTCGGACCAACTGGGTGCAGAAGAATATAAGTGACTTTAGATACACATTTGAAAATAAGAAAATGAAATTCATTCCTTCTCATGTAAGTATAATGATCTTAGATGAAGGACATACTGGTTTTTTTTTTCCCAGTTCAAGGAGACTACATTTAAAGAGGTTGCAAAGAGTTGGTAGGACCAAGACAAAAGCAATAGATAATTTAGTTTACTTTCACATTCAATCCACATGTGATTATGTCAGATATATTTAATACAGATATATTCTCTTGCCTCTGATTGAAAATTATAAGCAATTTTTGGGAAGAGATCTGGAAAGGGGTGGCTTTCAAGGCTTCTGGGTGCATATCAGATCTGAGAGCTCAAGATACGGGTTCCTATCTTAGATCCATGGTATGCTGAAAGGTATATATGTACTCTCTGCCCCAAATGTGTGGGTCCCCCCCCCCCCAAGACTGCAATTCCTTTTCTGATTTATCTGTGATTGCAGCATTTTCCCTGAACCTTTATAAGCACTGGAACAAAAGTGTCAATCCATTTCAACAGAAGTAAAAATGCCTTAAAATAGGAAAAATCAATCAGCCCTTCTTCATAAAAGTACACAATGCCAGAAGAGCCCCCCCCCAATAATAATAATAATTAATTTATTTGGGTCAATAAGCAAGCCCAATGAGGTTATTCCAGGTGGTCAGCTTTGTGACAGGACACCATAAGCTGTTCTGTTTTTCTGTACTGCAGTTCCCTAATATTTGGAACGTTTCATAGCAACGGAAGCTTAGCTAAGACAAAATTCAATGACAGTAGAGTTCCACTGGTGAGAATTCACCAAGCATGAGGATAGCAAGACAAAGGAGAATGACTACAAATCAGGCGTTTTTACAACAGCAACACCAACAGACCCTACGTAGAAAAACACCTGGTTATTTTAAACATTCACATGCCATGCACTGTTTTAAATACATTTCAGTTCCCCCTTTGCCACCATCTACTTGTTAGTGTTTTACTTTATTTTACGTTGCTAGTCAACAGGGAAACATTAAAAAAAAAAAAAAAAGAGCTCATCAAACAAAGTGAGTATGGATCACATAAGTAACTCATTTAGCTTCCCATAATTCTGTAGACATCAGTTTCTTTCCTGTGAACCTGGTTAATCGTACAAATTTACTTTGCTGCTGCATCTTCAGAAGACACCTTGGTTTCATTCATTTTTTTTTTTCGATACGAGAAGATTAGGCATGCTCTTCCCAGTCTGAAATATTCAACAGTCCAAAAGTCATCCAGGGTAAGGAGATTATTGCTTCTCACCGATCCGACAAACCTATTATGGCTCATTTTCTTGGCCAGTTATACTATCTAAGGCCACATCCACACAGCTGCTTTGCCATGCTCCCATCCCATCCCAGAACCAGTAGAAAATCATGCTGCTTTGAATCTTGCTGCCCCATAGCATGTCTTTACTATATATCCAGGCTGCACACATCATGGGCTATGCCACTGTCCATGCAGCTTTAACACATAACTAGACAACCTGTGACCCATTGGATCATCATTTCAGAGATATTTTCTTGCCTAAACAGAGAAGCAGAATGACCAAGGGCAAAAAAGCAAAGGGAGTATGAGTGACTTATGATTTGCTGCCAGCTTCCCCACTGACTTTCTTTGTAGGAAGCTGGCAGGAAGCATTGGAAATGATGATCACGTGACTGCAGCTGACCACGGCAGTGTGGTGGCACAGCAGTGTGGCAGTGCTGTAGCGGCCATAATTTTGCCAAATTTCAATCCTGCAGGAGTAATGGGTCCTGGATTTTGGACGCATTTTTTAAGTTAGCCCATTTGAGGTACATTGTTTCAAAAACTGTTGCCCTATCATGCACCATTTCACCCAACTGAAGGTTATAAACAGACAAACAGAGTTTTAGTAACATATAGGTAGTCTGTGATTGGCGATGCCCTTGACTGAAATTGCAGCCTTGTCCAACATCATCCACCATGTGAAAAACCTCCTCTAGTTGGCATACACAATGTTCTGGTTACTGCATGCACTGGTCCTTGTTTTGTTTTTCCTCCCCCCCCCCCCTCCATTGGTAGACTTGACCAACTGAACATTTTTAAAAATTATTTAAAACTATGAATTGACCAATTGGCTGTTTGACCTGCTGCCCACTAGGTAGCAGCAAAAAGGGGTTTGTATCTCTTGGCTGCCATCTAGTGGTCATCCAAATTTGGGCAGCCACTGCATATGAGCTTTTGAAGAGTTGGAGTTTGAGAGAGCTTTTACTTGTGGTGAACAGTCTGAAATATATTCACTACCCTAAAAACATAATATGAAGAGAAGAAGTGAGAAGATCAGTGTCCTAGGAGCAGCAGCAACTGGGAAGGGAATTCCCTACCAGGCAGGTCACAGAAGTTCAAGAGGAAGTCCCTTGAATTACATTTCCAATTGTATGCATTAAGCCATATACTTAATTACTTTAATCCTTAGCAAAAGAAGTTTTAAATATAAGTTTAAGGACATTAAAAAATCCTCTATTTTTTTTAAATAAACAGCAAAAGGGTGATTAGAACATGGATTTTGGGAAAGTTATAAATGGGCTAAGGATCCATATAGATTTGAAATAAGATTTTGAAATTATTTGTAAGAATCCTTCCCATGGGAAAAAGCTGTTATTTTGAATTCTTAAAAGAAAACATGATAGGATGGTAATTTGAACGTTGGACACTAGAGGGAACCAGAAGGCACCAAAAATTACAATTAAAGGAGAAAAACACTTAAATTTGACTTACTAACACAGAATGGAGCAAAATACTTTAACACTGGATGTATTGGAGGATATTTTTGAACAATGGATCCAGAAGTTAATTTTAAGAGTGTCTGCCCCATAGATAGACTGTGTTTAAAGGATGTTATAGAAGAGGAGCAAGTTTTACCTGACAAAACTCAGACCATTTGAAAGAGGATTTAAAAATGATGGACTATAAGAATTATAAGGGAAAAGATGCTACACTGGATTTACAAATGAAATTGTCTGATGTCTCAATAATTACAAGGCAAACCAAAAGAGCAACTTGGATAACTCTCTATTGGATTTACAAAACAGACTTGTTAAAGTTCTGAAGGATTTTGTGAGATGGGGCAAGGAAAAAGTGAAAAGAAAACAAGCTTTAGGACATTATTTGAAAGGATTAAAGATCAAGATCGTTAAAAATAAAAGGAAGGAATATAAAGTGTGTTTATTTGATCAAAGTTAAAATAGATATGTTCTTATTTCTGGTAACCCTTAATGGACTTTTGGTGACCAGGACTGAATGGTAAGGTTTTAAGAATCCATTTATTAGATATGAGATGAGATATGGGATGAAGAGGTCATTTGCTGTATTTTAAGAGAAGGTGATAAGTTGTTAAAATTGTTTATACTTCTTGTGACAAAGGGAGAAGTCACTTCTTTATATATGTTTTTTTCTTTTTATTTGCTATATTTTTACTTTTTACTTTTTTTCTATTTTTCTCTTTATATTATTACTTTTTTCTTTTTTCTCTGCACTTTCAATTTTTTTCTTTTTATTCTTTTCTTTTTTGTAGTTTGTATTAGTTTTTATCTAATTATAGATAAAATTAGAAGGAAGGAAGGAAGGAAGGAAGGAAGGAAGGAAGGAAGGAAGGAAGGAAGGAAGGAAGGAAGGAAGGAAGGAAGGAAGGAAGGATCATCATTTCACCATTCTACCAGAGAACTGGCTTAAAAAAATCATTTCACCATTTTTCCCGGCCAGCAACCCAGGACGAAATTACTATAGAGGGGAGAGGAGAGGAGAGGAGAGGAGAGGAGAGGAGAGGAGAGGAGAGGAGAGGAGAGGAGAGGAGAGGAGAGGAGAGGAGAGGAGAGGAGAGGAGAGGAGAGGAGAGGAGAGGAGAGGAGAGGAGTCATTCCTGTCACAGCACATAGCAGCCAATTCAAGTGGAAATGTTTGCTTAATACTGAAATGAAATTGATTGATTGGTTATGAGCTCCATGTTGTTTTTGACTCCTAGTGACCATATAGATAGATTTTCCTCATGACGATCTATCCCCAACCTGGTCTTTCAGCCCTTCTAATGGTGCACTCGTCACTACTGTAACTGAGTCCATTCACTTTGCTGCTAGTCATGCTCTTCTTCTCTTTCCTTCCACCTTTCCCAGCATTAGAACCTTTTCCAGAGAGCTAGGTCTTTGCATAATGTGTCCTAAGTGAAATGAAATGCCACAGGCGAAATTGGCAAGCAAAAGTCAGAAAACACTACTTTTGATGTGGAGCAAGAAAAGATAAGGGGAGGCTGCCTTTCTGGTGGATTGGGGCAGGTAGAGGATGACCTTGAGAAACAGTAGTAGCTCATATTCATGCTGTGGTGACCTGATCATGCAGATCAGTTCTGTGTAACACGGCTATATATATATTAATAACAACTAAGTAGACCAGGGTTCCCCAAAGTAGTCAATATCAACCCCAAGGGTCAATGGGACTATCTAAGGGGTTGATGTTGCTGTTGTTGTTATTATTATTTATAATACTATTAGTTAAAGTAGTATTAAATTGTTTTTGTATAATAAATGTTTGGGGACGATGAACAATCTGAAACTTCATGAAGTGGTTCATGAACTGAAGAGTTTGGGGACCCCTGAGGTAGACTGACCTATCTTCCCTCTTCCTAAAATGTTTATTGGTGAATCTTGATAAACCATCATAACTCCAGGCAATTGGAAATCACCCCAGATCCTAATTATTCCATTTTGATCAGTGAGTAGCCTTGCTCAGGTATTCAAAACATTAGAACATTCACCATCTGAATTCCCTTTCCCAATATCACTCAGTTGGTTTTTCTGTGCAGGAACCAGTCCTTTACATGTATGCCATGAGGGCTTCTACATAAGGTAGAAGTCACCTAATGCAAGTTTATAAATGATTTTAAGTGAATGTCTGTCCTTTGAGGTAGACAAGTCAGGAAACAGGAGTTACTAAAAATCTTGGAATGTATGCTAATGAAAGTATTGTGACAGAATCTTGAAGTAGAACCTCTCTACTTCAACTTATACCTAACACAATCAAGGCAGAGTTGTTCTGAGTTTCTTTCCTGTACTTTCTTCTTTCCCAGGAGAGAGAGAGAGAGAGAGAGAGAGACAGACAGACAGACAGACAGATATGGCTCAGCAGTGACATCAGCAGAAGACAGGACTTAACCAGAGCACTCCACACTCTGGATTTTTGCACATCCGCTAAGAGGTAGTGTTTCCCAAGCATCTGACAACAGAGGATCCTTTTGTATGAATTACAAAAGGATGGTAGACTTTAATCTTACATCTGAACAACAAGTGCTAACTGTTCCCAAAAGTATCTGTGCAGAAGTATTTCTGCACTTATCAAGTAGTGACTGTGTTAATAATACTGCACTTGAGAAATGAGGCAGAATTACCCACCTTCAGGGGTACTTGAACTTGAAGCAAGGGCAAAGTAGTGCCTCACTCAGCACACAGACTCTTTAGTGGTAGAGTTTTTATAATTACAGGGAACCTTGAACACTCTGGTTCGTTTCTCCTGGCACCCTAGCGGCAGTTTCTACAGCATCTAAAGACACTGGATTTCTCAGCAATACCTGGGCACTAGAAGAACTGATATCCTGTTGTTTTCTGCCTAAAACCTTGCATGAAAAGCCATCATCTATTTTTCAGTCTTTGCAGCTGGTTATCTGCATGAGCTTCCTGTACAGCAATACATCAAATTACAGGAAACCATAACCATGCTCATACAGCAGGTGGCATATCCGGATTTTTCTTTCTTTCTTTCTTTCTTTCTTTCTTTCTTTCTTTCTTTCTTTCTTTCTTTCTTTCTTTCTTTCTTTTTAATTCTCATGTCTGGCACCTTGATAAAAAGCATGGGGTTTCACAGAGTTGGACAGGTGCTTTCCAGCTGTAAACCCTAGGCTAATGATACATGTAGATTTATTATAATCAATACTGATTATAATAACCCTATACCTAACCTAACCCTAACCCTAAAACTTATCCTCTAATTTGCCAATGTTTTCTTCTTCCCTGAAAGAGGAATATGTTTGTCTAGCTTATTCTCAGGTTTAAAATTTCTTTAGATTTAATTTTGATTTTTGATTTTTCATTTATTTATGTATTTATTTAGCAAGGAGTGTTTCTAGGTTTAACTTATGATTGTGATGGTGTTACTATTGTTGACAGTACACTGGAGCCTCCCTGACTTCCCACACTTTCTGATTTCAACTTTCTGGTCATTACTGCTGTCAAACATTATTGTTCCTATCTTTGGATAAGCCACTGATTGACAATGGCCTGTAATAGAGACTTACTACAAAAAGCAGTTTTCTTTTCCAACAGCATTAAGTGTCCTATTACATGACTGATTCCAGAACAAAATCTCTCTTTGATCTCCATTTTTCTTTAGTTTCAAATAGCTGCTTGGTATTCCTCTAATCACTATCTATATTGATTTCAAGAGGAAGGTGGAACTCTCAAGATGTTCCCCATTCTGTTTTTATGGATGCCAAACTAGAAAAGAGATATGGGCAACTAATGTATATGGTAACTGCGACAAGATTACAAACATGGAAGAATAATGAAATATCCACAGTAGAGGACTGGAAATTGATGGAAATGGCAAAACTGATCAGTTTGGTCAGGGAAAAAATGATACTTTTAAAAAAACTCACAAAGCTTTATATGGACTTTTTACTGAAAGAAGAAAAGACTGAACTGATGATTTATAAATCTGGGGATTAGAAAGTGCTAAAGAGGGAGGGGAAAGAATAAGATGGCAATTACTCAATAGAAAGGAGGGTGGAAGTCAAAATTCTATGCTTTCTTTCTTTTTTCCTTTTTTCCTTTTTTCCTTATTTCCTATCTTTTTTCTTTTTCTTTTTTCTTTTCCTTTTTATACTTTTATTGTATTGTGAAATTCTAATGAAAATATATTTTTAAAAAATGTTCCTCATTCCAGTTATGGATGGCCTGCACAGCAGGTGGCTTCTTCCTCCCAAGTACTTGTCAACTAGTCTTTTTCTGGACTTCCTGGGGTTGCAAAACAACAAATAAAAGTTCTGTTGAACAGTTGGTAGACCACAGCACAAGGTCAGAATATACAGAAGTCACGCAAGGTTGGGTTAGTTTGTGTCAATCCATGGTTGGTTTCAGGGAAACTGCCATGTCCTTTGACAACCCAAGATCAATTAAAAAAAATAATAATACTCAATTGCAGGTTGGGGCTTGTCTATGAGAATTTCCAGTGAAGATTAATAATGTTTGCATATGATAACCAAAACATCAGTCTGCATGGCATTGGTTCTTGAAACTTAATGTGCTGATTTCTGGAGCAAAACTCAGACTGTAAAACCAAGTGACTTCCTAGAAGTGTATGCAGCTTGATCTGATCAGCAAAGATAAAACGCAAGTTGTTACTTATGTGAGCCAAACATTTAAAGGAAACTGAAACTCATTTCATTATTAGGTGGAACAGAAGTTGATTGATAATGTGCTTATTCCCAAAAGAGTTGTCCTAATAAAAGAATGCTTGAGGTTGTGAAATATATTGCTATCCCTTTGTGTGGTAAATTAGGGAGATCATGTTTTAACACTTCCCAATATTAAAAGAAAAAGAAAGCAACGTTCTGCAAATAAAAATATAAAACCTGGATTATCAATGGAAAAATAGTTCTGTACCACTCCACACCTTCTTCTTCTAGTTTTATACTTTACACATCTCATAGGTGCACATGCATACACACATACTCTACAAGGACAAATAATTCCATTCATTTTATCATTTCAGGATTCTATCAACTCATCATTTCAAAGAGTCAGTGTGGTTGAGCACTGAGGTGTTGGACCAGGGCTGGGGAGACCAGATTAAAATCCCCTCTCACTTATGGAAGCTTAATGGACACTCAGCCCAACTTACCTCAATGCTGTTTGGTAGAGTAAGATGGCAGAAACATTTGAGGAGGAGATGTTATACATACTGCCATGAGCTCAAAGGGAAAAGGAAGGGCTGAAATCAAGTAAATAAATAAATAATATCCATCTACATTCCTGTGAACATGCACACCTAGCCTGAAGAGGGAGGCAAAAGATGCCAGGAAAAAAAAAAGGGGGGGAATCCCTCTTGTTCTGTTTAAAGCAAAAAATAAAATAAAATAAAATGCCTCCTGATAGAAAGGAGGGGAAAACTGAAGTCTGGAAACATCACGCCTCCTTGATACCATTAACTCCTCCACACTCATAAGTATAATTTTATCACTATCTGCATTTAGAGATGGAAATAGACTGCCTTCTTTTCTCAAAAGGTGAACTGACTCAGTTGGAAAATTACTGATAAAAGACCCCACTTTTAAAAATATGTGAAGTGCTTCTGTAGTTTGATACCTCTTGAGGCTGAAGGTTCACAAGGTCCACATATTTTGCTTTTCCAAGTGTTTGTCCCCTTTGGGTGTAGGGTCCATCAGTTTTGCATTCCACTTATTGCCGTTCTTACAGCAAAGCTATCAATGTATGATGTGATGAGTTTTATTTTTCAATTGGCTCATCACAGAGCCTGATGCTGATTAGGATTAAGAAGGGAGTGACTGGCCCAAAGTCACCCAGCTGGCTTCTGTACCTAAGAGAGAATTAGAACCTGGGTCTCCTCCCTCTTTAGCCACTACACCATACTGGCTCTCTCACATGATCCACATACGTAGAACTGAATTGAATTGAAATTGAAAGCCAGTTTGGTACAGTAGCTAAAGACTCTGGACTAGAAGCTGGGAGACTCTGAGTTCTAGTCCTGCCTTAGACACAGAAGCCAGCTGGATGACTTTGGTCTAGTTTGTTTGTTTATTTATTTGTTTATCCAATTTTTATGGCTGCTCATTTCAACAAGTGACCCGGGGGCAAGCAAAGTTAAAATAAAAACAGTGATAAACATTACAAAAGTTAAAATGCACAGCAGTGAATAACATCAACCTAAATCACTAGCATAACTAAGAAGCAGGTCCTTGTATACCTTGTATATCCTTGGGGCCCCAGGCCCGTGCACAGAACCAGGTCTTCTATGAAAGGCCAGCAGGGTTGGGGCCATCCTGATCTCCAGAGGGAGGATATTCCACAAGCTGGTGTGAGGCTAGGCTGAAGCTTCCATAACCTAAAGATGAAGCAGGCATGTAAGCAGAGAGGACAAAAGCCAGGAAACATATCTATGGGATCCCTTCGGGGAGTAGATAAGAAGGAAGCAAGTTGTTAAGAAAAAAACAAAGGACCTAAACCAGAAAAAAAAGTTGGGCCTGAGCACATGGAAACCCCAATCCCATCAACAACTGCCAGACTTGTGAATCAACAAAGCAAGGACTTTTGGGGATAAAAGGGGTCCCAAAGCCCGCCCACTCGGAGTCGTCTGAGTAGTCTGAGCTGAGTCATCTGAGTCACCTTTGGATCCAGACTTGGTGGCTTCCATCCCTCTAGCTAGTGCCTGGCAGCCTAGTTGGGAAGGACGTGGGTAAGTGTGGAAGAGCATGTGTGTGTGTGGATGAGAAAGAGCAAATGTACCTTGAAACCAGTAAAGTTTTGCTGTTACTTTAAATTCACTGGGTCTCCATGTATTACAAAGAACCTCTTGTGCCTCAGTGTTCGGTTGGAAGTGATTTGTGTGTATCCCTATTATTTCCCACCCGGCTGTTGACCAGGGCTGTGTGTCTGTCTGCTCCAGCCGCACCTATCTGGAAAACCCAGGTAGAAAGCAAGGGGGGCTGACAAGATCCGCGTGCCTCAACAGGCTGTGAGTGTGTGAGTGAGTGAGTGACCATAAGCTGAACCTGGGAGAAGCGTGTGTAACACTGGGCACTACTGCAGAAAAGGCACATCTTCTAGGCCCTGCCACCTGACATTCGTTGGCCGATGGGACCCAAAGCATGCCCATCCTGCCCGACTGGATTAGATGGGTAGAAACAACTGGGGAGAGACGGTCCTTCAAGTAACCCTGTCCTAAGCCATGAAGGGCTTTAAAGATGACAGCCAGCACCTTGAATTGCACCCAGAAGCAACCTATGCAGCTAACAGAGTAGTGGGGTTACATGCACTGAATAATTGACACCATTTACTACCCATGCTGCCACATTCTGCTCCAGCTGAAGCTTCTAAATGCCCTTCAAGGGCAGTCTTATGTAGATCGCGTTGCAGTAATCCAGATGAGAGGTCACGAGGGCATGAGTGACAGTGAAAAGGGTACCCCTGGTCCAGGAACAGCCACAGCTGGTGCACAACCCAAGGTGTGCAAGGGCCCTTCTAGCCACAGCTGCCAGCAGGCTCTTAAAGCAGGAGCTGTGAGTCTAAGAGGATCTCCAGATTATGCACTGGGTCTGTCTTAGGCAGTGCCACCCCATCCAAGACCAATGATGGAAGGTTCCCAGTACCAGAAGGTCGAAACACCGAAACCCTTGCTTGGGTTGAGCCAAAGTCTTTTGTGCCCCATCCAGGCCCCCACAGCCTCCAATGATTGGGACAGGATGTCCATGGCATCACTCAGGTGGCCAGGGGCAGAGATATAAATCTGGGTATCATCCAAATATTGGTGATACCTCACTCCAAACTGTCAGTTGACCTCACTCAGCAGCCTCATGTAGAGAGATGTTTAACAGAGGGGAGACAGGACCGAGCCCTGTGGCACCCCACAAAGTAGGGGGCATGGATTTCACATTTTCCCACCACCACATCAATACTGACTGGAACCAGCTCTGGAGGAAGGATGAAAACCAGCACAACATTGTGCCACCCCAACTCTTGGAGCAGATCTAGAAGGATACCATGATTGATGGTACCAAAAGCCTCTGAGAGTTCAGGAAGAGCAAGGGTGAATGCACTACCCCCATCCTGCTCCTGGCAGAGATCATCCAATGCCATCTCTGTCCTATACCCTGGCCTGAATACTGACTGAAGCAGGTCTAGATAACCTGTTTCATCCAGAGCCTGTTGAAGCTACAGTGCGACCAACTTCTCCACAACCTTCCCTAAAAAGGGACAAAAACCCTTTTCCAGACAATGACCCCTTGAGCAGGGAGTGTACCACCACCTCTCCTTCAAGGAAGAATTCACCACTGCCCAAACCCAATCACACGTCCACTGCTGGGCAGTCTTAACCATCCAGGAGGGGCATGTATCTAATACAGAGGTGGCTGAACTAACAGTAACAAGAACCCTGTCCACTTCCTCAGGCTCAAACTCTTCCTAGATAATCATGCAAGACTTGGCCCCCATAGCCATTACTGGCTCTGCTTCAAGGCCAGAGTCCAACAAAGAGTGAATCCAAATGATCTTATCCATTAGATGCCTAGCATATTCCTCACAGCCACCCTGTAAGTAAACCTCAGAATTATTCCCTCCAAGGAGGGTCTGGGTTACCCGAAACAGGGCTGCCAGGCAGCTATCTGTGGATGCAATAAAGGCAGAGAAATAATTACATTTCGCCACCTTTACCACAACAAGGTAGGCTTTAACAGCAGTTCTAGCCCATGTTTGATTGGGTTTTCTCCTTGTCATCTGCCAGCAGCACTCTAGGCATCTCTTCACCCACTTCATCCCCCTCAGCTCTTCCATAAATCATGGAGAGCTCCAGGACCTGATCCAAAGCCTCAGCTGCTTTCTCATTCCAGGCAGTCACCAGGGTTTCAGTCAGACCATGCAGTAGACCTTCCAGAACAACCCCAAACTCCCTCTGGAACCCAGCCAGGTACATTAGTCTCAGGGTCCATCAGTTGCTCTCTCTTAGCCCTTGGAAGAAGGCAATGGTAAATTACTTCCAAAAACACATTGCCAAGAAAACTGCATGGACTTATCCATGTAGGTGCAGGAGTCAAGACTGAATTGAATGCACATGCACATGTCTGGAATGCATAAGGCAGACCCTTCCATATCTCTCTAAACAAACCCAGAAATTCATTCTTTTCAAGTTCTAAGAAAAGCCTCCCTGCCACTCAAAATAAGAAGCTTGTATCCTCCAAGTATTAATCACAAAGAGGTAAAACTGTACAATGAACTGTGATAGATGTTCCCTTTCTACTCTTCCTCCTGCTTTGCACAACTTAGCCTAATTGTCCTTTTACTGAATAGAACACTTCTAATCCTTCTCGTTTCCTTCATACATAATTCTACGTTGCGTTTGTGTGTGAGGGAATGATATTCTTAACCTTTTATGCTCTTATTTTTTCTCACCTTTCTGTTCAGAGGACCATGAGTGAGATTGGGAAGGAATTTTTTTTAGTCTGCATTTGAAAGCAAACTTATTGGATTTTACATTTTCAAAACCAATAAAGGAATTAACAGTTAATTATTTTCAAACTTTTCAGCTGTCTGAATGTTGCAATGCAGTTTGCCAAAGATGTATCATTTATGTACAGAACAATCTGTTCAAACTGCATATATTCATGAAAATAATGTACACAAATGCATTGCACTGGAAAAATCTGAAAAATGTACATTAAACAAAGTGTCTTAGGAAAAAATGTGCACTAAATACATATTTTAAGGCACACAGAAGAAACTGTGCAAACTTTCAGGTTCAGTGAATCCCACCAACCTTTTTTTAAAAAAAATATGAGAGACCATGAAAAACAGAGTGAACAGTTTGTGAAACTGAGAAAGTGGGAGGAAACAAAATTCACCAACTTGGCCATCCCTGTCTGTGAGCCAGCTCACCAGAATAAGAGCTAGTAAAACCATTCATTAAAAAGAGTTAACATATGACCTCTTTCTTCTTTGGACAGCTATTGCCAGCTGTGGCCTCTTGGTTCCCAGATTCATCCCAGGTCTAATAGCAAGCCTAACCTCTGTAATCTCTAAACCAGCACCATTTTACTAATGACAGAACTTTGCAGTGATCATGATGGGAACTGGATTTGCCCAATTTAGTTTGAACTTGGTGAAGGAAGGAGGAAATACTGCTTGCAGATTGGTCAGCATTCTTTCCTCATTCAGAAACCAAGTCTAAGAAGGAAATGGCTGGGGATGTGAGAACAATGTAGTAGTGGTAGGGACCAGGGAGCCCCAGCCATAACTGGCTTCTAAGCAAGCATTGGAGATGTATTAAGAGCAAGATGCAGCGAAAGCCTCTGCTGAAATGAGTGGAAAACAGAGTATGATAGACATAGATAGATAGATAGATAGATAGATAGATAGATAGATAGATAGATAGATAGATAGATAGATAGACAGACAGACAGACAGACAGACAGACAGACAGACAGACAGACAGACAGACAGACAGACAGACAGACAGACAGACAGATAGATAGATAGATAGATAGATAGATAGATAGATAGATAGATAGATAGATAGATAGAGACAAGGCAGGAAGTCATATATCTCAATTTACCCTGAAGAAAGTATCTACATACATACTAGATGTTGGAAGCCTTTGGGTCAATAAATTATACTATGGGCCAACTGGGATATTTGTGAAGGGCAGACTGAAGCTCTTGTCTATCCATCTCTGAATAATTTCACATTACAATCCAACCTAATTCTCTTTTTCTCCATTTATGGAGGAAAAAAATATGCTAATGGCACACGATAGATTAAATCCAAATAAATCTAGTCTCCAACAGATTCAGATGAATTGACTCAGACCCTTTGAATACCTTCCTGTTCCCTGTGCGAATGTTGGAAAGCATTTATTAAACAAGTCTGCTTTTTGTGGTTTGCTGTTTACCTACAAACATGAACAGATTGCGCTGCAGGAAAGCCACCAGACAGATGACGTTTATGTCACTGTTGCTACTGTGAGACTGCTGCATCCCTGTGGCTGAACACAGAAGAACATACAAGGCAGTTAATGCATTCGCTGCTAGCCGCAGAATCCTTCCTAACTTTGTTGTTTTCATTAATAAGGTGCACCCGACAGGATGTCACCAACAATAGCTTGATTTCATTGAGAGGAACAACTCAAACTGATATAATGTGGTCAATAAAATGTTGTCTTTTGACACTTCAGAAATAGGCTGAAAGATTTGATGAGATCAGAACATGGGGAACGGGGCACCGAAAAATGGATGGGATGATATTTTTAAGATATCATCATCCCTCTGAAGAAATCTTTCTTCATAAAAGGAGTTTCCATCAGAGAAGCTGACATTTTTCACAAATGATTCATTTCTTGTTTGAAAAGAAGCAAACAGAAGCAAATCAGTCCTTCTTTAGACATCCTCCAAGCAAATGCATTGGGAAGTACATTCCATTGATTTTATAATTTTTTTCCTCATTGTGTAATTTATGGATTGGACCATTTGGTTGCCTGATGCCTTAACCACTACACCAAGCTGGTTCTTTTGTCAGTTCTTAATACTGTGTGATCTTGGCCTGTTCAGGTAGGGTTTGCTTAAGAAAGGCTAATGACATGAAGGACTTCAGTTCAGTTTTGCTCTTTCTGTCTCTCTCTCTCTCACACACATAGGAATGATCCCAGAGCGACAGCAGTGCAATCTGGTGCATGTTTATCCAGAAGTAAAATTAATACCTTCTCTTTCTCTCTTTAGTCAAGCCTCCTGAAATATATCTGGGCATTTCAAACGTTCATATGTTATGCAGAGGACACTTGATAAATCTCCTCACATTGTGTAAACATTGCCCAGTTGCAAAGCCGCTCACATTCCTAAAAGTGAAAGGCTGAGTTCTTTTTCCACCAAAAGTGCAGGAGAAAGAGAACTAGATGTTACTGCTTTGAATTGCTCTCTCACACACAAACACACCACTCATGTTTGAAAGCAAACGTAGTGATCAGAATCCTTGTGCTGTCACCTTAAACTGTTCTCAGTACAGCTAAATAATAGCTGCTCAGAAAACCTTGCTTCTTTGCTTGTCCATTTCTAGTCCTGCTTGTTGCTACAAATCTTGTTAGCAAGATTACTCTCCTTTTATTAAAGAATTTTCTGTGGTCATCTTTTGGTAGCAGGAAATGTTTGGGAGAGCATCCTTAAGACTTGGGGACAGTGGCTCATCTTGCCTGAGACAAATGGGATGCAAGATGCCCATAACACAGAGCTGATGCTCATGTTTACTTTTTGGTTGTAAAGTCATCATCAGTCATCATCAACATAATTGGTTGATTGGGTCAATGGACCTGGCCTCATTACCAGATCAGCAGATCCTAGTTTTCCTAAGCCTCTTTAGAAATACATGTTGGAGCATTCAAGATATCATCCATCTAATAACTATATTGAAGCCCAAATGGGGGAAAAAATGGCATAAATAGTTTTTTCAAAAAATGCTGCCATTGCTGAGGATTTAAATGCAACCCTATCTATAAGAAGGATCTGTAACTGCCCTGACACATTATACTTGTGGTTTAATAGATGCAGTTGTACCTTGCATTAATAGTAAAGTCTTCTTTGAGTCAAGCTTGATTGCTGGTGACTCCATGGACAGGCCCATTATGTTATTTTCTTGCTTTCTTCCAGAATGGGTGGATGGTGGTGGTGACAATGGCGAAGATTCAACCTAACCACCTGGGTATTCCCTGAGGTCTCTCATCCAAGTACTAACTTAGCCCAACCCAGCTTTAATTTCGGAGATCAAGGTTGGCTAGGTGCTAGGCTTATCTTCAGTAAGTAACCACAAAAGCAAAATGAAGGTTGAATTGAATTAGTCAGCATACATTTATTTTGGCAAATAGAAGCCCATTGAGAATGTAAAAATGCATTGCCCTAGGATTCTGGAAAGGAGACCACCATTTAAAAGTTAGGAATGATCCCAGAGCGACAGCAGTGCAATCTGGTGCATGTTTATCCAGAAGTAAAATGAAAACCTTCTCTTTCTCTCTTTAGTCAAGCCTCCTGAAATATATCTGGGCATTTCAAACTTTCATATGTTATGCAGAGGACACTTGATAAAATGTGTTTTTAATACATTTCATATTTCAGTATGGTAATTACAGAACTGATTATCCTGCCTTTACCATAGGACCAATACACAAACACTAGATCATTACATTTCTTATATACATACATACGTACATCGATACATACATACATAGATACATACATACGCACAGCTGTACAATAGCCTTATTGGCTATTGTACAGCTGTGCGTATGTATGTATGTATATAAGAAATCTAATGATTGTTCTGAATAACTATAGTTACTGCCTGGTTGCACACCGAAGTCTGACTGTTGGGCTTTCCCTCCACACTCACGTATTCTGGGGCCATTCCCAAAGGCATCAACAAGCCCATATGGCTTTTTTGGCATGTAGGGTTTGGCATCCTCCAGACTGAGTCATCTTTTCTTTTTAAGAAAAGCATGTGAAGGTGGAGGGAAAACCCAACAGTCTGACTTTGGTGTACAACCAATCAGTAACTATCAGATCAGTATCACATCCATTCTCCCTCCTCCTCAAGGCTCTTATGCCAGACTGACAAAGGAGAAAAGCTAATTTTTTCATTAGTACAGATGGAGAACTGATGATTCTCATCCACTTTTAGTTTGTGCTGTGATTCTTAGCAGAGGTGGAACAGGGTGGAACATATGGTCCAGAAGAAAAGAGTAGAATCGAGTAATTCTCCTCTCTTTCTTGCCTATCCTGCAATGCTTTTGAAATATACTAGATGAGTGTTTGAAAGTTTGAGGTAATTTTTTGGAGAAAATAAAACCTTGATATATAGATTAGAATATAGTATATTTCAAGGAGGAGGGACAAGAGGTAGGGAGGACTGAATATGAGCAGAACACCTACAAAACATGAGTTGAGTTCTGTAAAAACACACATCCCTTTCCCCCTAATATTGATGCTTTTCCATTCTTTGTTGCTTGCCAAACTGCAGCTTAACACCGATACCCAATTTGTCCCAACTGTTTTATTCATTGCAAAGCATCCTACTGTGTCCCATCCACACAGATAGACAGAAGAATCATACAGAATTCTTTGTACATTTGTCCTACCCACTTGAAGGCTTCTTCCCATCTACTGTATCTCTCTTCATTTCCCCAACCTCAGTAGCATTGTGATCACCCACATGTGAAAAACCTCTTTATTTGTTAAAAAGGAAAGATAAAGGACATGGCCATGTTGTGTAGTTGTGTAGTTATTTGGCAACAGTATGGAAGTGGTTTCCTATTGCCTTGACTTGGAATTGTTTTTGACTTCCCAATCTAGTCAAGAACCTAGAGACTTCTCACTGATGTAGGCCCAACCTTAGCATTTTGAGATCAGCTAAGCTCAGCGAAGTGCTGCTATTACTGCTGTGCATACACTCACAAGACAAATGTCTAAACCAAATTCCAAACTATTCCAAGTATTTACTAGATAAGGAAAATTACTGTATATTACCTGTTAGTGGACTGCTGTCTTGAACATTTCTAAGAAGGTGGTTAAGTTTTGTTCAGTGGCAATTGCTATAAGGAGGACCTAGGCCTAATGCTGGTATTAATTCAGTTAATTATTAGTTCTGATTAAACTGTAGTGAAATAAATTGTAGTTCAATAATATATATACATAATATATATCTTATCCAGTGTTTATATATATATATGATTAATAGTATTTTATCTATGTTTACTTGTATTGTATAACAGTTTTGGTCTTTGACTGTAACTAAGTAAAAAACTCCTGTAAGAAAGAATTTAAAAAAAAATATGTTAAACTAGATGAGACCTGTCCCATCTAGTTTAACAGTAACCAAAAGTTTTTGTGGGTTGTTTTTTTTTTTAAAAAAAGTCCCAAACTCTACACATGTCATCAGACAGTTTAAAAAAAAGGAAGTATCTTTGCTTGTGGGAAAGAAGCTTCTTTCTTACAAAGCAGGTGATATGAGTCAGTATATAAAGCCATCAGCACTGCAAGAGGTCAGACCTCTGGGTGTTAGGACTGCAGAAGCATTACAACCTGAGGAGAGAAAACTAAAAATGCCTTGGCTGTTTCTGTGGCACACCACTTCATCTGAAATAAAGAAATGTGAGATTGCAGACAGCAAAGATCACAGAAAGAAGACGAAGGCTTTGTAAGTGTATCTTCTCTTTTGAAATGTATTTTAAGAAAAAAGATACTTAGGAGAAGTTTCTTCTACTCAGATCACATGACTGGGTTTTGGATCCCAATTTGGCAAAAGCTTGACCTGAACTGTTCTGGAGCCTTCTGGTTTATTTCAAGGCAAGAATCCAAATCCTGAATCAGAAATCCAAAGAACATCTGATCTGTGTTGCAAATTCTGAATGATTAATAGATGGCAAGGAGTTAGAGTTTCTGCTCAGTAACCCAAATAAAAATTATAATTACCAGTTCTGATAAACCAACCTAATGTTAATAATCAACAAAATGTATCTTTGTTCAACCTTAATTGGAGAGACAATGGTTGGATGGATGGATAGATGGATTGATGGATGAATGGATGAATGGATGAATGGATATGATAGAAACATCCAACATTTAGGGTCTATATGAAAGAATGACATTTGAATAAATGTCATACCAGTCAAACTCAGTACAGAAATCTTTGAACTAAGCAATTCAAAAAAGTCACTACTTTTATTTCTTAGCAGAATGCAACTGTATTTTCAGGCAGCATTCACTTTTTGGAAGGGAATCAACACGTCAGTGTTCATATGAATGGGTACAGGATATATTTGTGTGTGTGTGTGTGTGTGTGTGTGTGTGTGTGTGCACGCGTGCACCAGAACAGTTTTTCCAGCTTAGAGACACAGTTGTTAGGTGTTTTTTGTGGTCTTAGCTAAAGCAGCAGCAAAATGTCAGTTCAACAGGGCAATGTTTTTTGTGAAAGAAAAGTTTTGATTCTTTCTTAGATGGGGAAATCATTGTCGCGCCACCCCCCATTTCTTTTCTTAGTAATTTCTCATGTATGAGTGCCTAGGCAAGAAGTATGAAACATTTCAGAAGGGTTATGACAAACTTTAAAAAATGATTAAAACTTTGCATATGTGTCATCTTCAAGTGGATGAAACAGAGGCAAAAAGGGACTTGAACATTCAACAATTTCTCAAACTCCACAGGCTCTGCTAAACTTCTTTTAATATTTCTGCTTTTGGGTTAGTAGTGAGAATCAAATGTTAGAGCAGTTCTGTAGTATATTATTTCAACATCTCTCCATCAAAGCACTGTGATTGGAGACCACTGATAAGCTATTCATTGTAACTCTGAGGGACCTCCTGTCTCTGGTAGTTTCTGCCTGTCCTGTATGGGCAGGATGGATGTGCTCTGGGCTCTGTTGACTAAACAGTGGCATCTGTCAGGATCCAAGAAGTGCAACTTCTCTGTCACAGTGCCTGCCCTCTAGAACACCATCCCCCCAGAGATGATGATTGATGATTGAAAACCTGGTTGGTGAAAACCTGGTGGTTTCCCCAGGTCTTGGTTAGGGTAGCCTCATATAGGTTTTTGTACATTAGCATGATTTCTTTTTTTCTGGATGTACATTGTTCTTTTTATTCTTACTATGTTGAATACCACTCAGGGTCTATACGGAATTGGGCAGCCTTTTACATTGAATAAATACATAGATTTAATAAATAAATAAACTGATTAGAAGTTTCAACTATCAGCCATAAAAATACATTTCTTGTCCTCCCTGTCCATTCCCTTCCTGATTTGACTCCATATGTAGACCTAAGGGAGACAATAGTAGAATAAATTTAGTCAAGGCAGGGGTGGCCACCACCCTGGGATCCTCAGGCATAGAGGTCCTTGATGAGGCCTTCAACCTTTAAAAAAAACCAAAAACCAAACCTGGTCATGGTGTGCTGAAGGGCTGAGGTGAGCCCACAGGTGAACCTAGACAAATGCCTAGTGCATCAAACACTGAGGGTGGACTGGCAGGCAGAATTGGGTTGTGGGTGAGCATAGCTGACAACCTCAGTGACAGCAGATGCAACCTCTAGATGATAGCAAAGAGTTATAAAAAACTGTCTTTGCTGCCAACTAATGGCCATCTGCATTCTGGTAGTCCAAATCTAGTAGCCTTAGTAGTGATGCAACCTGCCAGAGGTACTCCATCTCCAAGAGAATGCTCTGAGCCACCACTGCCATTCTTCCATGATAGTAGCTGATATATGCAAGCTTTGGACATCAGACGAGATCTTTCCAGCTTTGGGATTTCTACTTCATGAGATGCATTTTACTGATCGTAAAATACATCTCATGAAGGATCAAGTGCCAGGCTCTAGAACAGCATGGAATACAAAGACTGGCTTTAAATGATAGATATGCAAAATAAAGGAACTGTGGACTTCATAAAAGCTGTAGAAAACTATCTACCCACTATAAAACACTTTTAAACCTGCTCTATGTATATTAATCTTGAAAGAAGTCCCACTGAAATTAGTGTTATGTATTAATGAATAAACATGCACATGATTAGCTTGCAATTTCCATAAATTAAAATGTGCCCTAGGCTATTGTTTGTTAAATTCAAATCCACAAATTTAAATTTAATCAACAAATTAAAATGTTTAGCATTATGTCTCTATAGGGATAAATTGCTATATAAGAATTCTAATTAATTTAGTTCTGCCAAAGTCACATCAAACTTATTTCCTTAGAAATTAGCTAAGGGAGGAAATCAAGAGGAATACTTAGTATAGTTCTGTACTTTCTTTGGATTCTGAGCAAATTGGGCTGATCAACAATGCAGCTCATTTATTTGATAGAATTTCCTTCTCCAGATATTTATTTGCAGTTTGAAAGGATCCCCAAGCCATCTTAGCCATTTCTTTATTGTGAGATGATTTGACCATCTTGTTGTAAGAAACTGGCACAAATCAAAAATATTCTGACATTGATATTAGTTGCTATCTTTTGCACAAAATGGTTACTCCATGAAGGCCCATAAGAATAACACATTTCTCTCAGCTGCTTATATTACAACTTTTTTGGGATGGGATTTTGCTGATATATTTCTGTAAAGGACTACTAGATTTACTCACAGTAAGTGACTAAATATATTCTATAATTTGTTTTAGGGGTGTGGATGTGAAAAAATATTTGATGGGTCTTGTGCCACCCATTGAATCAGCTGACATGAAGTATTCCAGCTCAAGAGACGTAATGTAAGTATCAAGTTATATTGCTCTAACTGCAGTATAAAATAGGGCAAACAAAGATATGTAAAGAAAGCATATGCATACCACGTGAAGGCTCAAATGTAAAAGTATCCCCATTTATTCCACAATGCTGAATGCACTGAATTGACTGTGTGCATCTGTTAGTGAGAAAGAGGGTGGGCAAAAATTAGGAATGTTTTGTAAGACTCACTTTAGCATACTTAAAAAGCTGTCTCTGTAAGCTACTCCAAAAACATTTTGCCAGTTAAGGCAAGAGTCAAAGTGATGATCCTTCATCCTATCCATTGAACTAAGAGGACTGTCAGTAACATCTTACTTCATGATTAGTGAAGGATACCTAATGGCAGCAGACTAGCTTATGAGATGCAGTACATGTTCTCTAGAACATATCGCCCCATCTTCCAACAGAGGCAGAGCACAGTGCTTCCATCCCAGCCAGCATCTGCTAACATAAGGCCCAAGACCTAATTATGCAAGATTTTAAAGATAGCGCTACCAGATCTGCCCTGCAAACATTGAGATTAGAGTGTTTATGCTTCTGTGTTGTCATCCGGTACTCTTCAGGATTTTCGCAGCCCAGATCTGTTAGACTTATTTATATCTATCATTTGCAGTAGATTTTTTAAAAGTTAATATTGAACAATCCAACATGGGGGAGGCAAGTTTTAATCCTTCCGTCACCACAATCACTACACTCCAAATATGTTACTCATTTGTTTGTTTTGTTTGTATATTAAATCTCCAAATCTCCAAGATACTATTTTATGATGGGTTTATTTTATTTATTTATTTGGGTTTTGTTTTCATGTATACTGCTGAGACAATTTAGTAGTCTGCAGTATAACAAGTTTATTAAATAGATAAAAGAGCAAAAAAGCTTCCATGGACAGTAATATATCACTATTTGAAATTGGAGGAGGGGGTGGAGGACTTTTCCAGGGATGACCATGGAGGACAAAAGAATTGAATCGTCCCTTTTCAAGTGTTATGATTGTGATCCAATCAGTTTCTCTTCCACTTAAGCATACACATAGATAGGTCCACATTCAGGTGTTCCACAAGACATCTGCCAACCAGTCAATATTGCCACTGGTTTCCAGTATTATTTTTCCCATCTTTCCCCAATGTTTGTTGATTAACAACTCTTCAAAGCACAATAATGACAGCATTATTTTTTTAAAGGCCATCTTATTTCCGATATAAACCTCTAGGCTTACTCTATGATGATCTTACAGAAGGATGAGTCAGTAAGGGCAGGGTAAAATATTACAGACCAGGTTTAAAATCAGATAGGATGGTCAGTATGACGTTGTAATATCGACACAATATCCTGAATGAATCAAAGGTTGTTTGTAGCTGGTTTCAGTATTAATACATACTTTTGTTTGGGTTTATCTCAGTTGATGATCTCAGTAGGTTGTCAAGAGGATGTAACAGTGGGCGGTGTGTGGTGCTGATGTATCAAATTATGGCATCAAATCCCCACCCAGCTATGGCATTGGCTGGAGAAAATGGAGGCAGATAACAAATGAGCTTCTTCTGAGGCTCAGTTCAAAGAATTTTCAAGTCAGACTGAAGATGATTCTGGGCAGCTGTGGAACTCCCATTTCTTTAAGTTGCTTTTAAAAACTAGTTGTGAGGTGTATAAATACAGGGGAGGGAGAACTTGATTCCCCTCCCTGGCTCCAGTACTGTGGCCTCCACTTTTGGTTTCATTTAATCCTAGGGAAAAGACTCAGATGGGGAATTGTTACCAGTTACATAAGGCAACACTGGTTTAATTCAGTGGGGAAGAAGACAGGATGTAAACATGATTTTAAAATATATTATGTTATACTCGCATTTCTCACTGATTGGTTTTCTTCCAACTATAGTTCAGTACTAACTCATTTTAATATTCCTTTTAATTTCTTAAATATTAAATTTTTAGATTTTGCTTTTTGCTTTGTTTTTAAATATGCCTTATCCAGATAGAATACTCTGTTGAAGAGAAAGATGAGGTAGAAGGTGACTAAATAAATAAGAAGCATTAAAATATCTAATATATATACCTTTTAAAAATGGTAAAAAGTATTTCTCTTTCTCCTTGTCACTGCATAGACACCAAACCTATATACCAACATCTCAGTCTTTTCCAGGGAAGGTCTCGCTATTTCAAATAGTTTGCATTTTTTGTGTCATTTCAGGCTTTCTGCAGAAGATATTATCCAGTGGTCCCAGTCTCTAGAAAAGCTCCTGGCAACACAGTGTAAGCAATTCTTTCTAACATTTTAATGACTTAGAATATATAATCTTGAAAGAAACCTGGAAAAATGCAGCTGTCACTTTCATAAAATATGCCTTGACTGAGAAGCATACTTCAGACCACTGATGTTGCCCTTCTTCAGATATTTAAACAACTAATTCCATTTGTACAACCAAATACTGTAAGCCCTTGGTTTAATGACTTTTCATATGTAATTATGGGCAAATACATCCAAACCATATTCTCTGACACTAATGGAGACTGTAACTATGTGTATCTGTTGATTACTACTGTTAATTCTGATCTTTTTAAAGAGGCAACATCAGACAAGATTTTTTTTTCCTCTTTGTCTTTTGCACTTATGAGAAGTTGCAGAGGGATACTGATATGTGCTTGTAGCTTTCTAGTACTTTTCCATCTAGAAAAGAGCTAATCCCAGCTGTTCTATCTTTTCTGTAAAATACTGGTAGGATGTTCATCTTTTATTACTTCAACCTATTTATAATCAGTGATTGGATTTACTGAGAAGCTGCTCACAGTTTGATCACTTGACTCTTTTTGGATTACCCACTAATAACTCTAGTCACCATTTTGACCAAATTATCAAATCTGCATGGAGTAGAATGAGAAAGACGTTCAAAAGTAGTTCAGGAGGACCAAATCAGTCTCCCCACCTGATTTAAGACAATGGCTGAAATCATGTTGTTGTTTCTATTCACTGTAGGTGGTCAAGAGACATTCAGAGAATTTTTGAAATCAGAATTCAGTGATGAAAACATTGAATTTTGGCTGGCATGTGAAGACTACAAGAAAACACAGGCTGATTGTTTACATGGCAAAGCAGAAAAGATTTACCAAGAGTTTGTCCAGTCAGATGCTAGAAAACAAGTAAGGTCTAAATCAATGAACTGTGAATAATTGACCAGGAATATTCATGCTCTAATAGAATCATTTTCACATGGTAGAATTTATTCTAAGATTGATTTGGTAGCTCTTCAGTGTTTTTATTTCTTTCATCTTGAAATATAAGACAGTATGGCCTGTGTGAGTATGAGGTCCCTCAATCATGAACAGTCTGACTGTCCTACATTAAGGATAAAATCCCACAATAATTATTTAATTTGCTATTAATGACATAAGGCCTCAGTTACATGCAAACTTCTCTTCTTACTGAAGGAGACTATGTGCAAAATGTCTGAACTGTATCAGTTATATGTATATTGAATTATGGGTGACTATATTGCTGTTTGCCTTACTGCTGAAAACATTCCAGGACAGGTTTCTAAACTGTGCTCAGCTTTATGTAGTGTCAAGAAGAAACATGTCCAGCAGTATACCATAAAATATGGGATAGAGAACCATAAACCAGTGATCTTTACTTCTTCATACGTCCATCTCATGATCTTAAATGTCTCCCTTTACAAGCTATTCCAGCCCCATCAACATTTTTTTAAAGATGTCAAAGTTTCAGGGGTGTATAGCTTAGCTATATCAATATCAGTGTAGTGAGAACTATGGACTCTGTTTTGGGATTTATTTCATTTCTCAATAGCTGCTCAAAGGTGTAATGTCAATTCCAATCTATTTAATCAGATTACTTAAACTATTTAATGTGGGATAATATAGCACACAATTGTTTAACAAGTAAATTGAAACTGAAAGTAAATGATATCTAGACCATATTTTGATGATATAATTATAATTTTTTATTATTATTATTATTATATTAAAGAAGGTACAATAAAATACAGTTGGGGAAGGGAAGGTGGCAACATCTGAATTTACTAAGAGCAAGGGGGAAATTCACCAACAGGTTTCAGACTAGCACCAACATATGACCCAGTGTTTACCAAGTGTGAAATTCCTTCCCCAACCTAGTAGTTTCTAGTCATGTTGGACCACAATCCTAAAATTGCAAGGTTCTCTTATAAGATACCATGTCAAAATTCCTTAACATGAATAGAATTCTAAAGTAGAAACCAGACTTATATGTAAATATTTAGCAATAATTAAAATGACATTGAGGTTGTACTTTAAACATTATATCCATGGGATAGTTTTTAAAAAGATGCTGAAGTTTCATTTTTGTTCCCTAGGTCAACATTGACTTTCACATAAGAAAATCTGTAGCTAAGAAGGTTCAAGATCCCACCCATTCAAGTTTTGATGAGGCTCAGAGACTTGTGTATGTATTAATGGAGAGAGACTCTTATCCGAGATTCCTTAAATCTCAACTCTACTATAACCTTCTAAACAAGGTTCAAAGCAACTATCTCAAGTGAGAACTGAGGATCAGCTCTGGAACTTCAAGTGTGGCTGTGTTGTGCTTCAATACACTATCTGGGACTGTTGGAACTGGGATGGAAAGAAAATGATGGAACTATCAAAGCAAGAGATAGTCTGCAATCTAGCAAGATGAGGTGTCTGGAACATATTTTTATAAGGAGAAAGAAGACAGAATAAAAGGAAATACTGTCTGACTATACTGACTTGGAACTGGTCAGCTAAGACTATTACTAATATTCTTGCAGATCACACTTATCAAAAGTTGTGAGGAAAAGTTCTGAGCTTGATTGCGCAGCTATCAAGACTAATTTTAGGCACTTCACATTACGTGCATTATTTCCTTCTTCAGCATTTGATTTTGCAGAGCTGAATGTATGAACAGATTCCCTTGAAAGGCATTGCTTGTGAGGTATAATGAGTATAGTGAGTGCAAAGTCGTGCTTTCATTTTCTGCTTCATGGCTCAGGGAAATTGATGCAAATCATACTTGCATAAACTCAAGAGATAAACATGTATATATGAACAATTCCCAATTTGATCTAGGCTCCACAAGTAAGTTTTGAATTTAGCACAAATCATTATCAGATGTTGCATTATTTACGCATGAGGAATGTTAGAAAGTAGAATATCCTACAATAAGACAATTCTGTTGATGGCATATAATCAATCAAACATCTCTGTCAAAGAATTTGGAAACCAACCTGGTATTCACAAATTATAGAACAACCTTGACTGTTGCATTTGGCAATCAACCAAATATTTTTCCTCCCAGGACAGCAAAACCAGGGAGTTTTTCAAGCATACAACAGGTTGTAATACATATCTAGTAGGTTGGGGGCAATTTGTTGGGCTGCAAGTTGTACAATGCTGTGTTAAATCTACCCAGACTGACAATAAGTGCCCATCTCTAGAGACACAAAAACCTACGGCCAAAAAGTAAGTGACCCCTTATGTACTACTTCAAAAGAAAAAAGGGGAAGTGCATTATCCCAAAAGAGGCCAAGAGAGGGTACTGATTTGCATATATTTATTTCTATTTCTATTTCTATTTCTATATCTATATGTATATGTTCTAATTTAATGAAATACTTCTCTGCTAGTCACATGTATGCTTGCACAATTTGCTGTGTGGATTGTTGATGCTGATGAGCTGTTTCAAGGCTCCTGCTCTTCCTTCTAAGGGTTCTTTCTCTTTCAAGTAGATTTGGACTGAATAGTCCTTCAAGTAAAGGATACCTTCAAAGACAGATCTGGCCTCTGTAAAGTCAGACACATGGCCTCATTCCCAAAAACTCCTCCATCTCAGTCCCTGCAAAGCTGAACTATGATTTATTGATTTGTTTTTCTATTGGCTGGACTCTGAATTCAAACAATACCAGACTGATATATTTCCAACTAGTCTTACTGGTTTTTGGAACTGATTAAGGGGCAAGCAGTGGAAGTATGGCCCATCAGAATCTTCCCACTCATTTGGTTCAAATCCACATAATCTCGTTAAAATTGTGGGGAACGGAGGAAGATCCCTCATATATATCCAAGAATGGACCTGTCCAGATGGTACTCTGCTTGCAAGAGAGATAACCCTGCAAATAAGCTGAACTGATATTTCAAACTGACAGCAGCTTTGATCCTATAACTAGTGAATTTAAGGCAGTTTATGGGATGAAAGTAAATACACTCTAGATACACAGATACATACACATACATCCACACCCACCAAGTGTCATATGGCGGTAAACAATGTGAGCTTGTGGTTGAAGGATTTTGGAGTAAAGTTCACATGATTTGGGGATAATTCCCTTCTTCCCCATCTGTCTATACTCACCTTTCTGCATTGTTCTGAAGAGCCTTCTTATCTTTCAGAAGTGATTTTCAGGAAGCAAAAATTGCTGCAAAGAGGAGAAAGAAGCAAAATTCCTTTATGTGTTTGTTGCTGGTACTAACTTCCTTAACTTAATTTAGCTCAGATCCAAGCCATTATGTTTAGGTATGTTAAGCCTAGCTCCTAAAATGACTGTTACTAGCCCCAGTATATCCCATTAAAATATATATGTTTGGATATCTATGGCTTTATGGAGCTGAGCATATTGTTTGTTTCTGTGAATCCTGATAGACTGGAACTTGATTTTCTGGGGATATAAGCTAAAACTTAAATAAGTATATATTAGCCATATGTAAGTGATGTATTAATATTTAATGTATTACAAACTGTAAATTCATGAGTAATGACCACTGGATTAAAATATATATTGCAATCACTTGTGCTTCAGTAACTATTTTTTCTCTGTTACTAACAACTTTGAAAAGGATATCAAGCACCTAGTAATACACAACACCCAACTACGTTAAGCTTGATGGATGGCAATGAATTATGCAGGTGTGTTTAGCAATTGGAAACAGCTTGTAATGAGTGATTTCCTGAATCTGCAGAGTTATTTTCCTTTCCCAGCATTCCAATTCATGTCTTGCTTACTCAGCCTTATTAACTTAACCATATGAAAGATTGACCCATAAGAAAGTCTACACTTGTACATAAGGTGGAGAGTTGCTGCTCATTTCAAAAAACACTGATTTGATCGTCTGGACCCATTTCAATCAGTTTCTTGCCTCAGTGTTAGAACTGAAACCTGAGAATGCAAATGTGTAAAGCAGTTTTCAATCAACCCGGGGGGGAGTTTGTTTTCCTTAGACCAATTATCTGGAAGGGGGACTAAAGGCAAGATTTGATTGCTATGGTATTTGTCAGAGTTATAGTTTGCCTTCTGTCATGTTTAACAGCTACATGAAACTGCAGACTGATCTGATAATTTGAAATGGTATCATCAGTATGCTTTGTCCTTTTGATCACATTCAGCTTGAATTATGGAGCACTGCACTGGTGTTTTAAATTGGTAATAGATTGTTTGATTGACCTAAAATTCAATGTTCTTAACAAAGGAGCACTGCATAGCTTGAGGAAGTTCATCGTTTTGGCCCTGTAATTCTAGTCCCATGAAACACTACCGTACCTGAAGCTTGTTCCCTCCTCACAGATATAGCTTGGGAATGCTTATTCCTGGAATGATAATATCCTATCTGCATTGGATATGGGGCTGCTCTTTAATATTAGAAGTTATAGTGAACACAAAATAAAGTGATCTAACCACTGACTGGAATAAGATAGAACATATTTTGCCAGTTTTAAAGCAGATAATTTGGATTTCTGATCTCTTTCCCAGTATAATTCAAGATGTCTGCCTTAACCTTATGAACCCTAAACAGTGTGGAATCCATGGGATCCAGAAACTACATGGAGCTGCCTATTCTCATGTAATTGTCTCCAAATAATAACATTTTCATTAGAAGCCCTTCTTCAACTCCCTTTATCTTTGGAAGGGATAAAGTAAGTAATGTTAATAAGTTAGGGTTTATTGAATTGTGGTTCCCTCACTTGGGAATACTGTCCTCAGAAGTTCACTTGGCACTGGGGCTGCTATTATTATTCTTTATTTAAGCATTTTTATTCTATATTTTCTCTGCTAGATCAAGGCAGCAAGCTTGGTGGTCTTCCTTTAATTTATCCCAACATCCCTATCCTGTGACAGTGTACTGTGAGACAGTGAGGGACTGCTATAAGCCACCCAATGAGGTCAGTGGCCAGGTGGAGACATGAATGTGGGTCTCATTGGCCCTATGCCAAAACCTAAACAACTATAGTACTCTATAGTACACCACACACACTGATAATTTTGCTATGAGGCAAAGTCATTTCAATTTGTTCAAGCTTGGTGATACTGTGTATTGTGGTTGCTCTTTTGAAGTCTTTAAGTCTATTAAAGCATTTTGCTTTCACATTTTCAGTACTTACATTTCTTCACTGTAGTGCTGCCTTTATTAGTACACTAGGATCATCCCAGAACATTTTGTTATCTGAAATAGAACACCAGATAACATCTAGCACCCAGAAAAATCAAGACATACCTTACTATCCTTGGCCAGTCTATTATTTTGGCACACAAATTAGAACATCTCCCCAAAACACCTCCTTGCATTGGGAATAAAATTACAAAACTAAGAAAAACATTACTAGAATTTTTTTTTTCTCATGACATCCAAACTCTGCCTCATGGAAGGGCCAGCCATATAGTGCTTCTCATTCCTGAGGTGAAGAGATGGCATATTTTCCTTAACAAAGTATTCTGCAGGGACGTCTTCAGTGGAGGGAAGGGTCAAAATGGCAGTCACAATGGCAGGATTGAAGTCCTGCCCTTTCTACATTCCACATCAATGCACATACAAAAGGTGCATAGTTTCAATCACAACCACCACCTCAACTTTTTTGACCTACCCCCTGCAGGTGCCCTTGGTACTCTGCACCACCTTGAAGACTCATCTCAGAAGCCAGGCAGAGGGAAACCATATGGCCACCTGCTTTGGTTTGTTTACTTCCACAAGCAAAGGGATGTCCTGCTCTGGAAAGAATCTTGGAAAGGGTGCTTGCTCAAAGCAATGTTAAAGGAAAGCACTTCTTCAAAGATTTTTACAGCCCTATGGATATGCAAAAAAGTGGAAGGATTCTGGGTTTTCTCAAATTTAGTAAAGAGAGAGACTATTTCCCCAATTGTTTAAAATCTAATAGAAAGCAAATGAGATGGGTCAGTGTTAAAATAAATAAATACATAAAAATTGCTTGGTCTCCAACTTCTCCAGATTGCAAAAAGAAAGCCTTGTTGAGAGCCTGACAGAAAGCCCAGCACATTACTGTTGTTGGGCAGTATTTACAAGTTGTGAAGGTATTTGATGTATGCAGGAAAAGCAGAGCAAAATCTTTTGAGCTGATGAATTGTAGGGCTGGGCTGAGCTGCATAATCAAATCTACATATCATGGTGTTGACTTGTTAAAAACTCTAGACACATTGTAGAGGTTATTTATCAAGAATGTCAACAACTGGAAAAGCTAATCTTCAGGCCAGCCTCCTTCTGCCTGGGTAGAATTCTTCATGGAAAAACAAAGGGTAATTTACAATGGCAATATTACCTTCCAAAAGCAATTTACATTTTTGCTTACATCCGTTCAACTTGAAATCTGCTTTATTCTAGAACCTCTGCCAAAATAGCCCACAGTGCCTGTTGATAGGTAGTGTCAAACTCTCAAAATAATACCTGTGTTTGGAATCACTAAGCAATACCAAACAGAATTGCAAGGAGTATAGTTCGATCCCTTAGACATTATGATGGACATAAATAAAAAGGAAGCTGTTGCTAAGTGCATCTTTGCAATCTTGCCATGCCACAAATGAAAAGCTATTTTTCCACCCTTCCCATTTTCGTTTTTAGCTTAGACTCATTTCAGTCTTTCCATTCTCCAAATCTAATCTTGGTTCATTTCTGATTAAGGATACCAGCATAACCAGTATATGAATCATTTCAACATGGGTGAAACCACAGTCTTAAGGCCACAGGGACCCATTGCCCTATTTTTAGAAGCCTCTGCAAGTGATATTCTCAGATCTGTCTAAACTTTCAGCTTTGGGTGATCAAGAAATCAATTTGTCAGAGGACAATGGATGGCCACTCATTTTTGAAGTTGGTCCCATGCGTGCTTCAGTCCTGTCTACACACCACCGGTTTATACCCACCAATAGGTTAGTTCTGTGGAATTCAACCCTGCACAGGAAATTGAAGGTTGTCTAACTACATTGTAAAGCTTCTGTTGAGTGAAAAAGCAGAAGACAACTTTGGCCGAAGTTTGGAAAGACAAAGCAATGAAAAACAAAAATTGAGATAGGGAATGTGGCACTACAATTATAATATGGGAGAAAATGGCAGCACAGAGGGAATCGAAAAGAAGATGAGAAGGGAATCAAAGTTCAGAATGCAGATGCCATGGAACTTGTAAAAGCTTAACATCATTGCAGTTTTCGTGACTAGGTGTAATGATTGGTTCACAGACTGATAAGGATTCAGGAGATACAGTAAACAGCCCAGTGAAGGCTCTTTTGCTACGATTGAAAAGAATCTCCTCCTTGCAGGTTCACAGGAAAGGCATTAGAAAGAAACCAAAAATGGCTCTGCCTTAATGTCCTGGGTGATAGATTGGTTCTAAGCTGGAAATAATTTTGTTGCTGATTTTTTTGTTTTATATATATAATCCTGTCCCCTTCATTTCAATGATTTTTTTTAGAAGACAGTTCTGAAAGAATCGTGTTAGGAAAAAATATTTTCAGTTTGAGAAAAAAAAAATTGGACACTAGAGGCCTCTGATTGTCTCATTTCTACCATACCTGTAATGGTATGTGGGAATGACCTTGGGAGACAGGTGGAAAAGCCACAGACCAGACAATGATCAGACAAGTGGCAGCTGACTCTGCAGAAGGAATGTGGGTGTGGCAAACATCTCAGAAGGGACCGTCCCTAGTTTTTTGGACTAGAAAGGCGATGGGGAAGAGAGATATACTTTCAGACTTGCAAGATTCTGTTAGTGTTATCTTACAGTCAAGTTAGAACTAGTACTTCTGGGTGAACTTCTTCTCTGGACTACCTCACAAGGCTGACAATACCTCAGAAATATAAAATGGGAGCAAATGGGAAGATTCCTGCCTGTGGAATGAAAGCCACAGGAGGATGTAATATTTTTTGATACACAATAGCATTCTCATTGCTTGGGCTATGAGTTTCTTAATTAAGCATCAGACTGAATTTTTGACTTCTCAATGGATGTCGAAAACTTACTCTATTTCCCCTAAAGAAGCCATGAGTCAACTTTTCATTGGTGCCTCTCCAGAAAGGAAACAGTGACGCATTTACAGATAAGAGAGCATTGGGAACAAGGCATACCATTTAAGTGCTCAAGTGCTATTGTCTCAATGGATGTACAGGTAAAAGGCATGCACCCAACTTATGAGACCCAGTGTAGTGTGATGGTTATTGTGTAACCTTGGGGCTAGGGAGATCTAGATTCAAGTTTCCACTTGAGTGTAGAGCTCACTAACTGCCTAAATTGTTAATTATCCAAAAGAGTATATACTGGCCCTACTTGCATAATTAACTGGCACTTACTGTATTTGCTAGCCAGTATGAATTTAAAAATGAATTCCCAATGTGCAAAGATTTCTTTAGGAACCAGGATAGCTGGAACTTCCTTACCCCTCCTGTCTGGAGTAAAAGGAAATAAAATAAATAGAGGCACCAGGACACTACCACTAACTACTTTAAATAAGTGCTCAGAATGAAAGGTAGTTATTTATTTATTCAGCTTATATGGTGCTCCATTTAAAAATAAATGAACTAAGTAGCTTACAAATATCACAAAATTAAAACATAAAAAGTCAAGAACATAACATCAACAAGGCCCTGATGTATTAAAATTCAGGCAGCAGAATCTTCATGCATTCCCAAACACCTTTCTGAAGAACCATGTTTCCACAGTTCTTTGAAATATAATAGTGGAGAAGTGGTCTGAATTTAGTCTGTTCGAGAGGAGGGGGCCCATAATTGAGAATCCTTGAGCATGGAATCCCTGTAGGTATAGAATGAAATATTCTTTTTACCCATGTTTGATTGATGACACAATTTGTAGAAAAAGATTAGGTAGAAAGGTCAGGCTAAGCTCTTCATGCATTTCCCCGTTCTTCCTGAAAATGTCTCGCCAATAATTTTGTCCTAGTTCAGCTTATTTCCAAATTTAGTCCCCTGGAATGGGTGTGAAAAATAGGCAAGGCTGACATCATGTTTTCATTGGTGTCCATTACTTGACAGTAGACTCTACAGGTTTACATCATACATTTTATTTACTGATATGTTTCCTTGCTCACTTGCCTGTCTATCTATCTAGTAACTATTTGCAGTCTCAATCACCAGAACACCCCTAGCTGGCATTGATCCAAACAGTTTTAGGAAGCAGGAATCCTTTTAATTTCCACAACACCTCAGCATTCCAGAACTCCATTGTCATCAGTGGGGTGGGGGCAGGGGAGGAGAGAGAGAGAGAGAGAGAGAGAGAGAGAGAGAAAGAAAGAAAGAAAGAAAGAAAGAAAGAAAGAAAGAAAGAAAGAAAGAAAGAAAGAAAGAAAGAAAGAAAGAAAGAAAGAAAGAAAGAAAGAAAATAAAAGAGGCTTGGGAGGAAAGTATTAAGTACCTCACTTCCCACAAATACTTTCCCTGATCCAGACCTGCCCTCTGCTTACACTTAAATGAAATAATTACCATGTTTGCACCCCAGACATACATTCCAAGCATGATGTTACACTGACTTATTTCTTTCACTTGTGTGCATTGCTCATTGCTCTTAAAGCTTTAGAAACTCTCAGTTTACAATCTGGAACCTATCCTAGTTTTATTACAAATTTTTACCTAATCACAAAAAGGAGGCCATTCCAGATTGGTTTTCACAACAGGTGAAGTCTCCTATGAACTTGGCCAGGGTAGGGACTAAAATGAAGAAAAGCTTACAGACTTGCTTCCACTCAATGGAAATTGCTTTGTCACATACTTCCCTGAATCCTTCAGCTGAGATGAGTTATGACAGCAAGAGCTAAAGCAAATCTGTCTATGAAAGCCTACTCGAAGTAGAAATATTCCAGCTTCCTTAGCAACATTGCCTGCACTCTGTTAAGGAATAAACAGCAGATCCAAAACTTAAGAAAGTTGTCCATCAGCCTGCCATGAGCCTGGCACTATATATCTGTTGCTATACACAAAGCAATGAACATTGGCAGTACCATAATTTCAAGTGTTATGCACATAAATATATTTAATGAAATGAAGCAGTGGAAACCAGCCAATGAATGTTGTCCAAATGCCAATGTTGTCCAAATGCCAGCCATATATGAAGAATGGCAAATGTGTCCAATTCTTTCCATTCCTATTCACCTTTGCCCCAGCTGTTGGTAAAATACATCAATTCCCCATCTGCAGATTTCACTAGAATACTATGGTCATGTTGCATTTGTACAAGGAAGAGGAATCAACAATATGTGGCCCTTCAAAAGTTGACCCTTCAAAATGGTCAAGGTGAAAGATGCTGGAAATTGTAGTTCAGCTACACTTGAAAGGCCACAAATTGTCTTCTCTTGCGATAAGGACATCAAGCACATTCCAAGGGGATTTAGGATACAAATTGTGTATTAGTTGCACTGCACAGAAAACATCCTGTGACAATAACTATTACTACTAAACTGTTAACTCCACTTCCTGGCAGCACTTATTACTGAGCTTCGTTGTCCACAGCTAATCAGCAACTAATCCTTAGTTGTTTCAGTTATTTCAGGAAGATTCAGAAATGCTATTCTAGCCAAAAAACTACATGAATCCATGCTTACAATCAGAACAAATGATATTCAGAAATCAAGGGAAGAACATCTCAGTGCTTAGAAAATCTTGACATGGTCAGCTATCCTATGAGCTAAAGGAGCTTCATCAAAGAACTCTAGAGAGAAACATATATATTGCTTTTCATCAAGTTCAGTTTCATCACCTATAGACTGATTTTAACCAATCTATAAATAAACACAGACACATCTATACAATACATTAAGCCATGGGCCATTGGGTTAATGAATGCTTTTTGGTTTACTGAGCAGAATGTTTGCCTGAAGTTGGTTGTGAACAGGATCTCAATTGTTAGTGCCCTTTTAAGTATGACTACAACATCTGGGATGCATGAATTCTGATGATCACTAGATGGCATCAAAGAGGAAGCGTTTTCTGCATCTCATTACTGACATGCAGTAGTTGTTTGGATTCTTGCAAGCTGGAGATGGTAGACCTATTTTTAGTCCACTTAGAACAGACATAAGTAGCAAGAATGGCTAGAAATTGAAACCACTTTCAGTCTCCTTCGTCTCACTTGTATTTCTGCTATTTCTAACTTGCAGATTTCCTAATTCAAGCAACCCAATGGAGATTTGTTTTGAGCAAATGTAAGGAAATAACAGGAAATATGGGAGGAATTAGATTTTTCTTACAGTGGTTGAGACCTTAATATGGTTATTGTTTACTATCAATTAAGTGGAAGAGAAACCAAAAAATGTGTAAGATTTCTCTATTATTCCCACATTGGATGAATACACACACAACTTGTTTTATCTCGTAATGGAATGAACCCACTTTCTGGATTCACACTGAACCATAAGCTAATTAAACAGTTTCCAAGAACACACTAACAACACACATACATACCCAACAACACACATATATACACAACAATCCTAACCAAGATTAGCGCTAACCAAGTTTAATATATTGTTCAAATACAATCACTAAGCCTTTAGTTGATCTGATTAAGGGTATTGTGCATAGTTAAGATTTCACTGGCCAAGGGAGGACACCTAGAAGAACAACAGATCCCAAGCTGAAGCCTTTTGGCTTGCAAACAAGGGTGGGATATTGCATGTCAAGAGAGAAAAAGGTTCCTGAACTTTAAACCACAGAGGCTGAAAGAAAAGCCAGGGCTGAACTGTCTTGTAGTTAAGGCTCTATAGAATGGTTAATATTGTAGTTAAGGGGAGTTAAGCATAATGGAAACATACCAAACATGTTTAATTCACTTACTAAGTATTTATAACACAAAAATAGGATTACTGCAGATTTGATATTTCCTAGACATATCCAGTTATTTAGACCTCTTGCTGCCTGGGAATCTAAAAAGTCTGAAAAACACTGGAATTGCATGTCTGCTTTTAAAGAACCTGAACAACCTTGCCATTCCCTCACATGCCATAATATCCTTCCTTTTGATAGGACCATATGCCACCATGTCTCCCTCTGCCCTTTGCTCTGATGACTCTCTGTTTCTACTCCTCTGTGTTTGCTGCTATCTGCTTTTTCAGACCCTCTAATTTGTCCATGTCAAGCCATTGCATTTCTTCCCAACTTTGATCCCTTTTTTGCTTGATCTCCACCTTTTCCATCCCTCCCAGCCCTAATTCTCTTCCCAGGATCTGATCCTTTTCTTCCTTTCATGCCCTCCCAACCTAGGATTCAGCCTGCCCCACTCCACATTTCAAATTTTCTTTTTCTCTCTTCCTGCTTCCACAACCTGGAGTCCAACTGTCATTCATCTAATTATATTCTTGCTACTGTTATTGGGGATGGATAGCCAACAGGAAGAGCACTGTGGGGAGTAGGAGTGTGTATATGTGCATGTATATATGAGTAAGTGTGTGTACAATTGTGTGCTTGAGTATTTTGTGTGTTTGTGTATAAGTGTGTGTACATGTGTTGGACATCAACTGGACAAACCTAGATTCAAGTCCCCACTTAACCTTGGATGACTTTAGGCCAGTTGGTCTCTTCTCAGCCCAGCCTATTTCACAGAGCTACTATGAAATAGAAAGGACCCTTCCCCATAAATTCCCCTTGAACTCCTAGTACACCCTTGATATATGCATCAATCAATCAATCAATCAATTTTTTTTCCCCAAAACAACCACCTCTCCGGGAAGTATATGAACTGTTTCATATATCTGGAGTTTGTAGGGTGGGAAGCAGGCCTTTTCTTTATGCCTATTCAATTTATCCATCTGCCTGAAATTTAAGACTTACAACCCAAAAAATAGATCCTGGATTCTTTAGAATATAAAAAAATGGATTCTGCTGCAGACTACTTGGAATACATAGTCAAGATAACTTTTTCCAGCCCTAGTGGAAAGCAATGGCCAACAAATTAATGCCTTGGTTATCTTGAATTGGAAGAATAATTCTTGGAGAGAAATAGGTCGATAAATCAGACCTACCTATAAAAACCAGAGTCTACTTTGTCACATACTAATACATCCAAGAAATAAATCCCAGTCTGATGCTACATAGCATTTATTTTTATTCTTTATTCTTAACAGCCAGGGTTATCAAAGACCGAGAAAAAATGTGCTCCATCCTGAAATACAATGTCATCAAAATCATTCCTGAATGGTCCCTCTTTTAAACAAAGGGCTGTCATTCATTCCTTTGGGAAAAGGTAAAATTAACAAGAGATACTGTAGCTGTGGCTTAAAGTCACCAGACACCTTGTGATTTCTTGTTCAGCTGTCTCCCACATATTCAGTCATTCAGACATGACCAAAATTGTTTCTGATTTCAGGAACAGAGACGGGAGGTGTGACTATTCCATTACGTAGTTCCATATTTTACCCAGAGCATGTGCCATAAGTGAAAGAAGAAGCTATATGAGCTATCTCCAAAAAGCAGAAATAATGAAGCAGTTTTCACTGCCATTAGACAGAGATTCCTATGTCTGGATAAAAATGTTCTTGTTGCTCAGCAACCCATCATGTGAAAGATAAAAACAGGCCCACTGCTTTTCAAAGTGATTCCCTAATTTACTCCATGTCTTTTACAGGACAGAGAAGCTAGTAACAAGCACATATGATGGATTTGTAGACTCCACTTCCTGTGCAGTTTTTGCAGCTCCTCAAGATCAAGCTATGACATTCTAAGGAGAATCCAAATGAGTGTCATGTCAAAGCTCTGTTGTCTTCTTCCCAAATGTGTGCCCCATTCCAAAAGACCATTCTGCTTTTCTTCTTTACTCTTAACATGCTTTAGACTTTCTTTAGAATTTCTTCCGATGATGTTTATGAACTCAAGAGTTTTCAAGTGACAGTGTGTGTTCTTTTTCTTTTCTTTTACACATTTCTCCATTGTTCTGTAGTCTCTTTGATTTCCCTTCTTGAATGAAAAGTTTCCAATCTTTCCTTAGGGCTTTAGTTGAAGTATGGAATACCAGGAAGGCTGCAGGTCATTGAAGACACATATGCACACATTTCATCATTTTTTCCCCCCTCTGCTTTTCATTTTCATCAAAGTAAGGGGGGGGGGAAGGATGATGATGGTGACGATAATGATGGTTTGGCATAATACTAAACCTAGAGGATTCCTCTCCCACATCATGAATTTGTGCTAAGGATTTACATGTCAGCAAGTTGAAAACTGAATTGACAAATTGCTTCCTATACAAAGAAAGAAATCATCTTATAATCTTCCTTTTATTATTCTTGCATCATACAGGCTAACTATTTTTTTTTTCCTTCAAGAAGAATATATTCATGAACACTTCAAGAAAAGTTGGAAAACTGCTCTGAGAGTTAGGGTGGAAGAGAAAATCTTTTTAGTTACACCATATAATTAGCCAACAAATTATTCCCACAGCCACATTTTTATAACACTATTTTGCTAGGATGATCACTCACATCTGGAATATTTTTCAATATGTTTTTTTCTCCTCAGCAATGAGAATGATTATGTATTTACAGCAGATCAGATTAGCAAAAGCACAAACTCCACATGATGGGAAACACAAGATAACTAGCAAAACCAGAAGCCACCAGCTTCTACCTATGCTGATTTTATTGTATATATTTATTCAACTTGTTATATTGCCAACTAACAAGTCTCTCAGCAGTTTAGTCCAACTTAATCCCTTATCATGATACTGCTAACTTGCATGTTACCTCAGTCTACCTAGATATAGTTGGAAGGAATAAAGGAATTCTTTATATAATATTTAATATTATCAGGCATGAAGGGTCAACCCTACCATCAAACAGGCAATCATCTCAACAAGAGATGTCATAGGACCACAAAGAATGGAGATGTACTGAAGGCCAGATTTGTATGTGGCAACTGGCCTATCCTCTGTCCTTAAATTAATGTGCTGATCTCGGATGACATGGGGAATGATATCCAGTCTCTAGTGCTGAAGTTCTATTCAGCTCTTAGTCTGGTTGTCGACTGCACAAAGGATAGCAAGAAATACTATCTTGACTCAGATCTTAAAATGTCTTGCTTCAAACTGCAAGATACCTATAATCAAGTATCCTTTTTTAATTCTAAACTTGCCAACATGCTTAAAAAATTCAGCCTTCTGTTTTCAAGATCCTATATTTAACTTTTCCCATTCACAAAGGCAGGGATGAAGTAATACTTATATATATATATATATATATATATATATATATATATATATATATATATATTTCAGTGTTACAGCTTTCTCTTTAATGTTGCACTAATGTCACTCATGAAAGCCCAACTCGTCTTCTATAATTCCTCTTTATTTCAAGAGCAAGGAGATAAAGAGACAGGAGATGATAGATGTACCTTACCAGATCATCTTGGGCTCTGTGCCTGGAAAATTGGTGTTCATAAGTTCTGTGTGGCAAGGCTTTCTATATTGCTTTTAGTAATAAAGTACCAAGTTAGCTCTGTCAACCAAAGTGTTATTTTGATGTTTGTGGTTTTTTGGTTTTGCAGTGGTCCGTACATGCTGTCTCAGAATGGAACGGAATTACACAGTGCCATTTCTAGTGTCTAATAATAGATGGTACAATCTAGCTATCTATCAGTCAGGTCAACCATATTTCCTATTGAGAGACAGAAAGAAGGAGGGAAGAGCTGGAGGCAGGGAAAGGGAAAGAATTTATATTCCTAGTGTTCTACCTCCCAACTATTATTTTCTCTGTTATTTGCCAATGCAGTACTGAAATGAAATATTGGGACTGCATAGCACAACGATACAAGGTCTGAGCAGAAGACTTCATGATTTAATTGTTGTGAAGACTAGGGATCTCCCACAAGATATTTTGAAGTTTGTCATGACAAATGTAAGTCCACACTGTTTTGTTCCAGTGCAAATCCTAAAAATGTGGATTATATGAACTGCCTAGTTTGGAAATACTTCATCTGAACAGACTGGAAAAATTATTCCACTGTTGATGAGGGGGTGGGGGGAAGAGAGAGCGAGAGATAAGAATAACATTCACCATTTAATTGCCTGACCTGGTATTTCAAGGCTATCAACACTCTGATTGTGGAAAGGATAGAGGGATCTGTGTGTCAGCCTGGCTGTTCTCCATCCTGATCTTCCCCACATTGAAGTAGTTGTGGTTCAACATACCATTCGACTCTTTTTTAGGCAGCCAAAAAGAGTTATAACTGCATTCTGAGATAATGACTGCATGTGATGAAATGGGGTTAAGTCCTTCTCATGATAAAAACCCCCACAGAACAACATAGTTGCCCTCTTCTTCCAGATAGTCACGTTCAGTGTGAAAAGATCAGGAGATGCGGACTTAAGAGTAATTGCGTGCATCAATGTTTAGAAGAGGTCGATTGTAAGAAAAGTAAAAATATAGCCTGCTATATATTCTTCTTGGAGGAAGAACACTTTAATACTAATATTATTAAATATTAGTATTCATATTTATTATTAATACTGATAATTGAATTAAATATGCATTCCTTATAATAATAATGTATCAAAATAAACCATTGCAAGTTTTATATGTATTATAACATGTTTCAACACATGATATGCACATAATCAATCAATCAATAATATGTTTCAAAGTAGCATGGTCATCTATGTTACAGATTGGCCAAACTGGTCTAGAATCTGTTGCCATTATACAAACTACTTGTATTTCCTTTTGTTTTCTTTTCTCTTAGAGGAAAACAAGAGATTCGTTAAGAGGTTCATTAATTTAATAAAACAAATAAGAAATTTTAATAGATTTGCAAAGCTTCTTCCAATCAGGATATTTAGCCATTCAGCTGAAAATAGGTACTTTTAATGCTTAATTGGAAAAGGGCCTATATTAGTCCAAACCTGTTATAAAATCAGTAATATATTCAGGCTGATTTAAAAAAAAAAATACTTAGATTTCAGTATCCAAGGACCTGTCTGAAAATTACTAACACAAATATTTGTTTTCTGTCTAAAGCTATTGGGAAATCAAATTTCAAGAAGTAAGCAGAATTTTTGAATGCACTATTGTTCCAGAAATGGTAATAGCTTCTTCAAACCTGTAAGCATCAAACACAGGTATAATTTTGACATACTCTGCACAGCTCACAATACACAGTATGCATGGAGGGGGTGGCAGCATTTTAGGTACTCACTTGGTAGCAGTATAGGAAACAGGAATGGTGCATACAATTAAGGAAAGAGTGGAATTGTCATTTCACTGGCAGTCTCTTCTAGTACATCAATTCTGGAGGCTTGATTTCTATAGATAGCAACAATATGACATCCCATGGGCCCTGTGGCATCTGTTTTCCCTATGATATCATCTGAAAACTCTCCAAAATTCAACTTAAAAAAAAAAAGTTTTAAAAAATGAATGACATCTGAAAAGATTATCAGTCCTCATGAGATTTCATCATTCTCCTACAAGTTCTCACAAAATTTTGGAGTCAGTTCATCAAAATCCGACAAAATGTATTGACAAGAGATTTGGGATGACTTGGAGGATGGGTGATATATCTAGGTATATAGCTTACACTCACAGAAAGCAGTATGGCCGTAGATAACATTTCCAGAGGTGCCCAATCATAATTCCTGAAATGGTACATTCCAAAGCTCTTGTGTTTTCTCACAAGCCAATGGATTGAAACTTTTACTTATACTGGTATATCTATTTAGGAAATACTAAAATTACCAGGAAAATACACACACACACACATCTGCCCACTTTCCCACCTTCACATGGCCTGCCCTGCTTGCTTTTGTCCCTTCTAAAATGTGTGTTAAAAGGTAGCAGTGCAGATCACATTTCTCTGTGATCAAGAAGTCTAGCCCTAGTTTGCTCACTTGTTCTCTTGACAAGTGATGATTGATCCTTTCATGTGTCACTGTCATGTTCCTCAGTATTCCCAGGAACAGGAAGAAAGATATTAAAAAAAAAAAAAATTGGCAAAGCACTTCAACTAGTATTACTAATTAGTTATGACATTTCTATCATATTTTTATTTATTGTTAGCCACCCAGAGTCATGTATTTGAGATGGGGGGCCATATAAATTGATTGATTGATTGATTGATTGATTGATTGATTGAATGAATGAATGAATGAACAAATGAATGAATAATAAACTATATTAGCTAATTAGGATCTGCAACAAAAACAGCAGCAAGATAAAAACGTAGGAAGAGCTCTGCTGGATTAGAGACAAAGAGCTCTGCTGGTTAGATACTCTGCATTCCATAGCTACAGTGGCCAACCAGATGAATTATGGATATTCATAAATATGGACAGGGTAGCATTTTCTGGCCCATCTTCCATGAACTTGTTTAATTAGAAGTGTGCACCTTTCTTATCAGACAGTAGGGATTTTCCCATTTGCTTTTTCACAGTTCTTGCTTGCCTAGCTTAAAATCTCCTGTGATGCCCATAAATACCACACATTAATGTAAACAGTATTCTTAGAGTGAAGTATCCTGTGTCCACAGCCTATCAGAGCACAGCAAAAACCACCACCACCACCATCATCCACCTCCTGCTCCTCTGACACTGATCAGAAATTCCTACATTGCATGAAGGAGGAAGAATAGGTGACTGAATGGGGAGGAAGAGGCTGAGGGAAGGAAATATGCCTTACCGCAAAGATATGGTTAGTACATAACCTGAAGTATCATAGCCACATGCAAAGCTTAATGCCTTGAATGGCATCCAGTTATCATTTGTAATGTAATAGAAAATATTAAATACATGGGGAACAATCATTTTAATTGCAATTAATTATAAGTGAATTGTAATTACATTTATAAGTAGATGTTAAAACATGTTTAGGTTTTATTCTGGCTTCACCCACTTTTTCATTTGGGCCCCACCTAGTTTGAAGAGGTTGTTCCATGTCTATTAGCCATCAGTCCAGACTGTTCCACATTCCTCCTTTAAAGGCTATGTCTCACCAGCATCCTAGCTTGTAACGGTTGGTTCCCAGAGTGATAAAGATTCAGGAGATTGTGGTGTAAACAGCCAGTTGCAAACTCCTATGTTATCAAAGAAAAGTTCCAGCAGTTCACTGGAAAGCAGCTGGAAAGAATATAAAGAAGTCTCTACTCTAATGTATTTTGGGAGATGCTGGCTTTAGATGGGAAATATTTCAGTTACTGGAATTCATAACCCCATCTCTTTCTTCTCAATGACTGTTGCTAAAAAGGCTTTGTGAGAATCATGCTTGGAAAAGAATCGCTTTCTGTTCAGGAAACTGCCAAAGGGCCTGACATTAACATTTGATGCTGGACACATTGGCCTTGTGATGGCTCTCCCCCAAAGGAAGTTAAAAACTTTCTATGGAAAGTTGGAAGACCAATGTTATTTGCTCTTCATTCAAACTATATTGTTAAGATGTTTCTGCAGACAAACACATTTTTTTATATATATAGGTAATAGTGTTATTTCAGGAAGGTCAGTAAATCATTTGTCCACTCCCTTTGAAAATGTACTCTTCGTCATAGGAGAAATACCAGGCTTCTTAAACAGTCTGCTGATTTTATGGATGCAGTTTCCTTTGTTGTTTTTAAGTTTGCTGTTATAAGTCAGAATTAACACAGAGCATATATCTCTATTTAAGTAATGAATATTTACTGACCTATAACTCTGGAGGTATCCTTCTTTCCCTTACACACACACACACACACACACACACACACACACATATTTCTTTTGGCCCAAAGAAAACAATGTTGAGTGTTAGGAATGTGCAGATCCAGAAGTGGAGTTGTAATGCAATTCTCGCCCCTTTATGGTGCAGCTTCAGTGCAAATATAAAAAGATCTTGGTTTGCATTGCGATGCTGCTTCTATCTTGCCTTTCTTGACAACCCTCCCACACAGATACTGCTGTGCAAATCACTCAAGAACTCATTTGAATCATCATCAATTCAAGAAGTTGAGTCAATTCAATGTGAACCATCAATTCACAACTTGTCAGCTCAGTTAATTGAATCAAACTGCCCATCCAAATTGGAAGAATATATATCTTTAAAAAGGTCAAGTATTCAGCAAACTGTTTCAAGCGCTCTTGATTTGAATCAAAGTTTCAATTCAAAAATTTGATTCAAAGGCAAGTTGATTGAATCAGCTTCATATAAAAATGGTCAAACTGAATATTAAAAAAGCCTTAAGTCCAAAGAGATAGGAAAGGAAATGTGAATAAACAGTAGAACTAGAGCTAAACAAAATTTAGTGAACTGTCAACAGAAGGAAAAAAGAGAAAATCAGTAAGAGAAAAAGCCATAGGAAAAGGAAATGCACTAAAGGTGAGGAAACAGTATTAATAGCAATCCACAAAAGGGAACAAGTTAAACCATTGAGCCAGCATATATTCATTTCATTTATACTTAGTAAGTCCTACAAATTGCCAATTGCAATAACAAATTGTAATAAAGAATAAAATTAGACAAGATATTTTGGTATATTTCAGTTGTTTACACACCTCAGATGCTTTTGTGTTTTTTTTTGGTATAGCATAATCTTGCAACCTCAGTTTAAATTCACTAAACTGAACTGAGTAGAGCTTGGTTCTTCAAAACCAGTTTCAAACTTCTTTTGCCACAGTGTAGGGCTACTGGATCTGAGCTGCAAAAATCCAAAGGACACTAGATGGGAAAAGTGAAATAGTAGAAACTTCCTCATAGCCATGATGATATGCATTCCTCCAATAAATTTTGCTGTCCTGAAGCCCAAGCCCCCTTCTTCCTCAATGACAACTTGTGCTGTCCTTACAGTTTTAATATGGGACAATTTAAGGGCAGCCCACATAGCTTCCCCAGCTATGTTTCAACATCCAACATCTCCTGCTGGTAAGAAAAAAAAAAACACCATTCCTGTCATTATGTATTATGGAACGGGCTTGGGCAACTGTGGGCAGATGCCTGGCATAGCACATAGACTTTAGCTACCTCTCAAGTTGCAGTTTTTCCATACCAGTGACTTATTACAGGGATATTTCTTAAGAAGATCTATTATTTTTCTGGAATAATGCTGAACCTGTGTCTAAAAACAGCCCACTCAATAGGTCAGCAGAGCAGAGGAGGATTGCAGGGTGAGGTAGGATGAAGTTCTCCCAGTGCATCAAAAGTTCTCCCTCTTGTTTCATCCAGTGCCCTTCCTCTACTCCCTGACCAATAAGCTGGCTATTTTGGGATACAAGTTTGGAAGTCTTCTAGAGCAGTGTTTCTCAATCTTAGCAACTTTAAGAAGTGTGGACTTCACCTTCCAGAATTCCCCAGCCAACAATTCTGGGAGTTGAAATCTACACAGCTTAAAAGTTGCCAAGGTTGAGAAACACTGCTCTAGATAGACCTGTGCTCAGAAATAGTCCAGGTGCACCTATGACCTGGCACTGTGATTGGTCTGTAAAAGGGTATAGCGGTGGGCAAAATGGTGTTGCCTCCCTGCTCTCCCTTCCCCAATAAAGTAGAGCATATAACAATTGTTCATAGAAGTATCAGAGCATTTGTAATAGTTAATAGTTGAGAATATTCACCTTTTGGTCTTGCCTTCAATTAGACCTCCATTTTAGGACTATGCTTGTCCTTTGCTCCCAAGGTTTGGAACTGGGTGAGCTTGTTTCCTGGCACTCATTGTTGGCACTAGCAAGGAAAATCTGTTTTCAATCTATTAGACATGGCTATTCTGTACTCAGTGTACAGCACACCCTTTTTTTTAATTGAACAAGGTACAATTTTTTTAATTTAGTCATCACACTGTACAAGGACAAATATTCAAAGGTTCCTTGGTCACTCATAAGGTTCACCCAGTTCTCCAAACATAAATGCCAGATGTTCTGCTGTTATGAATATCTTCATACAGCATGAAAGCCAGTTTATGAAAATGTGGGGTCTTAGGGCTGGGTGCCTCTGATCCTGCTTCAGAAGGCAGAATCTTGAAGAACAGCTAGAACTGTGGAAAGATCTCCACTTAAAATGTGAAAGCTTACTGCTAAAGGTTATAGCCAATATCAAGCCATCATAGGGCTCCTTTAAATGAGGGGTCTAAAATAGTTCAGAAGCAGCTCTGGATATGTCTGATCTCATAATGTTAGATAGTTTGGGGAGCTGATTCAACTTATTTCTGGCTGCCCACAGATATTTTTTAAACCAAAACAAAGCTAGTTTTTGCCCTTGCAATACCACAACTCTGTAAAACTTGAGTGAGCCATTTTCCTGCTCCTGGACATTACACTTTTCTCCTCTCTACCCCATAGAGCTTGAACATCCTGTTCTTGTAATTTACTGTAGGGCTTGTAAACAATGTCCCTCTCTCCTCCATTTCTTAAGTTATAGCAACATAGTCATGATTAAAGATATTAAAGAGAGTGCTTGGTTGCAAAAATGCTGAAATGCTATTATTTCACCCTCACAATTTGCAAGGGGCTTTTAAATTCAACAGAACAATGGTGCCTTTGCAGCCAGGAAGTTTCCTGTTATAGCAACCACTCAAAATTATTTTGCATATGTCCACACAAATGTACACAGAATATACAGAAAATATGCAATAAAGGAAATGCTGACTATTTTATTATCCTTTCTGTTGCTCTAGGATCTGCAGTAGCTCAGGCAGTAGCATATTGGGTTTTTTTGTTTTGTTTTGTTTTGTTTTGTTTTGTTTTGTTTTTGTTTTTGCATGTTTCTATTGGTCAGGTGGAGATAGTATTGACTGGCTTGTGGTGTAACTGAATTATCTTACTTCCTGTTTCTCTGATGCTTTATGGCTCACAGAATATAGAGATTGTTCAGTCTAAGTTTTTGCATCCTGCCTTTCAGGTCCGGTGTTGTGCCTCAAACACACCAATCTGTGCTAAATCAGGAATGATACCTGAGAAAAGAGCCCACATTTGTCACCTGTCTTACTGGCTAAAATCCTTCTTCACCACACATTTGCTGGCCCTGTTAATTATTTCTGATTACTTCCCTTCATGACGGAAGATAAAAAAAAAATTGTCTGGCATACGTTTCTGTGGTCTCCTTCCCCAGTATTTGTTGCTTAGGTCTAGAGAGAACCAGAGCAGAAATTAGCCAGCAAGTATTTGATATAACCCTGATTGCTCACTGGAAGGATTGATAATGAAGCTCAAGCTCAGATACTTTGGTCACCTAATGCAAAGAGAGGACTCTTTGGAAAAGACCCTGATGCTGGGAAAGATTGAAGGCAAAAGGAGAAGAGGACGGCAGAGGATGAGATGGTTAGATAGCATCACTGAAGCAATGAGCATGAAACTGAGCAAACTCAGGGAGGCAGTAAAGGACAGGAAGGCCTGGTGCAATATGGTTCATGGGGTCACGAAGAGTCGGACATGACTTAACAACTGAGCAACAACAACAAAATTTGATATTGCACAGCAAATGGGTCCAGGGGCTATTGGTATTTCTTACTAGAGAGTTCTTGATTAGAGCCTGCTTGTACCCACTATTTGTACTTATTTAATCTCACCTCTGTTACGTACCCCAGAGCTTTTCACTTGGCCCACCTCAACATGTTCCCTGTAGCACTGTTGGAGGGTAGGTACCGGAAAATCTCTTGATGGTTTGAAATCTTTGCCCATTTTTTCTTCCATTGTCCCTTCTATGATAGCATATACAGACAAAATGCAGTTCTACCTGGAGACAGATGCTATGTGCCTCCTTTCGTAGGATCATATTTCACTTGTTCTGAATAGAGTGGCTAAGTGTTTACTGGCTACTATTTCAATCAGAAGGAAAATACCAGTTTTATCCTGGCCCTGTCGGAATAAACAGGGTCATTTGTTACTAGTCCTTTTTTACTCTCTAGTTTTATCCTTTGTGAGTTTTTCCCCTTTTGGTGGCTTTTATTTTATTTTTATCTTTAGTTATATATCGATATTTTATTTCTTTCTAATTTTTTTTGTTGCGGGTCATAGACCATATTTACTATTAAATAAAAATAAAATAGTTGTCAAAGTAGCAGAATTAAAAAATAAGGGGATGATCAAACCATTTTTTAGAGACTGGGGAATAGAGAGGGTGTAATGTGGATGCACCCTGCCAGTCAGAACCAATGAGGCTCCCTGAGATCACAGAGTCCAGAAGAAAAATAATAGTTACTGTGCCCATAATGCTTTCTGATGAAATATATGCCAAATTCACTCATCTGCCTAAAGTTGATGCTAATTCTTGCCTATAAAGCAGACATATCTGAGGTTCCTTACTCATTTTATTCTAATTATAGCTGGTTGCGCACTGCAAGCAGATTTTTGTGCTAACACTTGCCAAATAGATTGTCCCACTGGGGGCGTATGTGTGAATAAACATCAGAGTAGCTATTAATCTCAAAAGTAGCTCTTGTTTCAAAGAGAGAGAGAAAAAAAATAGAAAATGTATAACTGGAGAGGAAGAAGAATATACTGATTTGCATAAAACGAACATTCATTGCTTTATATATATAGATCCAAATATAAAAATGATTATGTTAATTACAATAAAAATATAATGCATCTCACAATATTGGAGAAGACAGTGTGGAGTGATGCATATGACAGTTCAGTTTGCTCTTTCAGTGTTCATGGGAATTCACTATTCATGGGCCATTTCAAGTTAGTTCTCTCTCGTTAGGATTCTATCTAAACTGGGCTTGCACTAGGTGATCTTTTAAACAGAGTATCTTCTCTGTAAAATTGGATACATGGATACCCAGCAGATTTGTAGTATAGTTTAGCATCTTAATTCCCACAAGATTGCCAAGAGAATGGGAGGAAGAAGAAAGCTAATGGGTTAGTTTGCCTACACCAGTGTTGTCCAAACCTGGCCACTTTAAGATGAGTGGACTTCAACTGCCAGAATTCCCCAGCCAGCATGGGAGTTGAAGTCCACTCATCTTAAAGTGGCCAAGTTTGGACAACACTGGCCTACACCATCAAAGTTAAGAGAAGTTCAAAGTTAGGGAATTTTTTAATAGGACATTGACAAAGAGTATCTTCTATATAGTATGTAGTATATATACAATATATCTTATACAAGTACATTCTTTCTCTGAGTGCTGCTTCTTATATAGATAATACAGCATTACTCCCAAAGTATAATTAGCAGGCTTTTAGAATGCTTCCAACAGTGCAACAAAATTCAGGTAGGAAAACTAAGCCCAAAAGAGCTCAAAGAGGGTCCAGGATATTCAAGATGTTGGTTGTTTCTTAAGAGGAAAAAATGAGAAAGCTGGAGGTGGAATGGAATGGAGTATTCTGGAAGAAGCCATACTTGACTGCATGTTAAACAAGAATATCCCATCCTCCAACATGAAGGAGAATTTTCCACTTGTCACTTTTTAGCATCTGCACATCAAAGCAATGTTAGACACACTAGCTTCAGTGACAGGATGAAAAGTTGACAATTCTGTCCCTTCATATAAAAACCACTTTATTTCATGACACCAGTGCTGTCTTTTCTCTTTGTAAAACATGTAGTAGCTTAAATACCAACATGTGTTTAAGGGGCTACCATGTGTTTAAAAATTACCTTCATGGAATATACTGTAAACTCAAACATGGAATCTGCCCACAAATTAGAGATGGCTGCAAAACTAATTTCTTTTATATAATAATATCAAATGTGTGTTTGTGAAAGAGGGAGGCTTTCTGAATGTTTTTTACAATGAACAGAAGTCTCTTGCAATGGCATTTGAACAGTGTTAGGAGAGGTTTAATATTTGTGATGGTATCATTTAATGTAAATCACATGCTTTCCATGGAAAGAAAAATGGTTTGCTTTACTGTATCAATATTATCAGCACTGAAATAATATTAACTCTTGTAGTTGTCTTGTTTTCCCTTGGGGTGGGAAAGGCATTTCTGACTACCTTATCTTAGGCCTTATGCCTGTAAATTCGGTTAATACATGGTAATAAACCTGAATCTTATGTAAATACATGCTATTTAAGTTCCAGACTGCAAAGAAAAGTAGGGCAAACACATTCCTGCAAAATATGATTCTCTGAAGGTTCAAGTTGCTTTGCATAAATATTTACACACAAGTCATGGACATGCAGTGAAAAGAAATATGCTTGACTTTCTAAAGGATAGACAGTAATAGTAGGGGCATTCCTGATTTGTGGCAACTATACTATTTGTCTCTCTCTTTCTCTCTAACTTGTAACAGTTCACAGAAAACCACACAGACGCACAATGACAAAAATTTATGTACCTTTCTTATATCTCATCTTCCTTCCTTCCTTCCTTCCTTCCTTCCTTCCTTCCTTCCTTCCTTCCTTCCTTCCTTCCTTCCTTCCTTCCTTCCTTCCTTCCTTCCCTCTTCTTTCTTTCTTTCTTTCTTTCTTTCCTCATGCACTATTGATTTTAAAAACTTGCATTCTTCCTTTCTGACACATTCCCAAGAGACAAAAACATCCTGAACTTCCAGTGGAATAATAGCAGAAGCAAAAGACAGGATGATAATAAAAAGCCATTTGACTGAAAGCAGAAAGGATGCAACCACAATATATGAGGAAGATGCAAGATGTTCCCTTCTCCATTAGAAGAAGGCACTTGCAGGGTGGGAGCATATGGGAAGAAGAACCAGAAAGCTGAACAGAAAGGATTAATCCTACTTCCTTGTAAGAGTCTTTCTTCTCTGCTATTCTTAATAAATCCCCCACAAACTGAAAACCCATCAGGAAGGAAATGAAACAGCAAGAGTGGTGGTGGTATGAGGAGAGATGGACACAGAGAAAATATAAAACTCCCTTTTATATTACTAGTTTACCTACTTGCTTAGTAAGTGCAAACTTTTAGATGATTTTTCCTAACTAGTTCAAGCACACAGAGATCATATCCTCTAACCATCTTATCATACACTAATAGAGCAGTCCATTCCATTTGTTCACATGGGAGTTAATAAGGAAACTGTACAATCTATGAACAGGGAAGGAAAGACATACACCGAGTACACTGACCATTCCCATCCTTGACTTTTACTGACCAGAGGCATCAGCCATACTCTTCCTTCAGTACACAAGGGAAGAGTAGAGCCCAACAAAAATCTTTTGGCTATGTCAAGATTGCACAAGGAGAAGATTTCCAAGAAATGCAAGAGTGTCTAATTCATAGAACAGCTGTCCTCCCAGCTAAACAATTGTTTAAAATCTGACCAAATTGGTGTTCTGAGTATTGCTTGAGAAGGCAGAACACAGTTAACTCTTCGTCACATTCTATTTTAAATAAGGCTGAGCCACAAAAAGCCAGAACATGAACTTGCCAGTGACAAATACGAGGAGAAAAGTGAAGTCTGAGGAGAGAAAACAGAAATATCTGGCCTTGGGGAGTTTTCATGAATTCAAGTTTCAATAATATACATGTAGTTCAGAGTTGAATTATTGAGTTCTTGGTGTTCTCTGAACTTGGTTGTTTTCCTGTGGATGTTTCATTACCAGGATAGATAACATCCAAGCTCAGACAACATCAAGATGAATTCAAGATGAACTCAGATGAACACCCAACATGAATTCAAGTTCCCATGGGGGTGAGCCATCGGACACTTTGAATCAGCCAAATGTACATTTCTGTATATTCCTCTGTTCTTCATTTTTTATTATTTCACAACATTTCTTAGCTTTAAGTTAATCATTGTACCAAATGCATATGAACAATTGTTTGAGTACTGATACAATAAGCTTTTGGATGCAGCTTTAAATCATGCTGGATAAATACTTTCTGTTCTATATCACTTTTGTATGTTTTTATCTACAGTTCAGTTCCATTCCACTGGGTTTCCTTTAATCTGCTTATGTATTTTTAAAATGTCTCATAATAGGTAGTTAAATATTTTGATAAGTAGTTAAACATTTTGATATACCTTTCACTGGGGATGGGGGCGGGGATAAAAAATGTTCAGGTATTTAAGTGCACATTCTGATGCATATAAATTGTTAGGTATTTTCACACAAGAACTAACAAATTCCTTTCTGAGGCTTAATCCTTCCATCTCCAAACAAGCCCAGGCAAAAATCTCCCTAGTATTAGGAAGAAAAAAAATGTTCTGTGAGGTTTAATGGATATTTTTATTCTATTGCTAATTTTAGCACTGGGGAACCTGAAGAGGCAGAGTCACACTTGAGGTCAGAGAAGCTAAATTTATGTATTTTCCCTTCTTGTTCAACCTTGATAAAAAATCCCACCATGTCCCTACATTCTACAATTAAATATTTTAAAATTTTATTCCAGATTTCCCCCACACAATCTCAATTACTAGGCTACTGACTTCAGTGGACAAGCAAGAGATGGGGGGGTAATACTCCTTAGTATGTGGGGTGAAATGTTCAAATGATCATTCTGCCCTTGGATCTCTCAGATGATTAAAAAGGTTCTGGAGTGAGGATGACAAGAATTTTTAATGTTTTTTTTTCCCTCCTGGAGTTTTTAATGGGGAGAAGGGTTTTTTTTAAGAATACGTTTTGCACCTATATTGCATTTATACTTCATTCATGGCTCAAAATGATGGGAGAACCATGGCACTAATTTCTGACAGCCAGGTTGGAGAAGGCTTAGGGGAGGGATGTGGATCTTCAAGCTGCCAACATATGATTTAAATGATTATACCCTTTGTAAGCAAAAACAAAAAGAAACAAAAACCAAAACTTTCCTCATTCAATAAAATTGCTTCCATTCATCCACCATGTGTTCTTGTAATGAAACATGAATGGTTTTGGAAATATGCAACATCAGCCCATTCACCCTTTGATTTATCACTGGACAGAAGGGGTCATCTGTGTGTAGTAAGTGGAGGAAAGATTTAACAGGAGGAAATATTGGCAAAGGATCAGCAGCAGTCCAGGAAGCAGTGACACAAGCTGGGTTTACTAAACATCTGCAAAACTTAATTAGTTTGCAAGAAAAATCTCCACCTCATCAAATATTTAATTAACCATGTTTAAATTGTATTGCCTGCTTGTTTGCGTGCTTCAAGTTTAAGTTATATTTGTCCCTTCAACACCTCCCCCCCCCCAAAAAAAATCCCAGGGTCCCAATGCACTTCACTTTATCTGATAGGGATTCCCAGGACAGAGACTTCAGTTATGATTGAAATATCAGAGCAGGCAACTTTCAGGTGTCTACATACCCAATCTATATAATGCAGTTGCATGCAAGTAAAAATGTGCATGATGGTACCCTTTCATTCCACTAGTGAAACAGACATTGCTACATTGAACTTCCCTTCTCCCTTATAGCTGTATGGCATGGCTAATAACCTTTAGGGGAAGGAAATATATTTCTGAAGTTCTCCTAACAGCCCCAACTAGTACCATAAGTAGTGAAGCATTCTGGAAATATCCAAAGGTCCTTAGGTTTTCTATCCCTGAGACATACTACATCCTGGAAACTCACAAACAGGATGTGAGAGTCATAGCCCTCTTCCACTGTGGTTCCCTAGCAACTGATATTTAAGTAGACTGTACATCAGATTCAGCCAACACCTGGATTCCGTGACGCAGTGACTTAACTCAGAACAGATTTTCATTTACCCAAGTTGAAACCATGATTCTAAAACCTCTTTGTTCCAATCTTGGGCCACCATGATGAGAACAGTTTGTATAACTTCATTTCCTGATAGAATGTTTGTTTCTCTGCCAATTTCATCCAATTCTGTTGAAAATAAAAAAAGTTGGTTATTTCCATTTGCTCATGTTAGACTATGGGAGAACATAGCTCTGCCAATATGCTCCAGGTGTTGAATTGTCTTGGATTACCTACAGATTAAATTATTTCTAGGACTCCACTTTCAACCCTTCTAAACAGATGGGTTGACTCTGCATATCTATATATTTATGACATACCAGCTTTTATTCTGAAGGTAGAATACAGTTATTGAGATTAGCAGCCATTGATAGGGTCTTTACTGAATCCTCATTTCCAACCACTGGGAGCCATCACCATATCTGATGATAGACAATTCCATATAGCTATACATTGTGTAAACTACTAATTGGAGTATGCCCAAGAATTGCTTTTAAAATCTGCAAATATAAGAACTTCACAAAAAGCATATTTCAGTAATTGATCACATGTTATGGCTATTTCATTGTGGAAAGAATGTTGTTTACACCTATCTCTAGTTCCTCATCACTTTTCAGATGAGGGTTTGTAGTTGAAGAAGAGAAGTGTCTCTTGATAAGGAGCTGGAAACTTTTAGTCACAAAATGACAGCCTTATCTGTTGACTGCAGTCATTTTTCATAACCTCTTCCAAAAAAATTAATGCAGCTTCAGTCAATCACTAAAGATATCCTACAAGTGACAGAACAAACATCCTCTTATCAATGGATCTCTGAAGGCTGATGAAACTTTCTTTCTTTTTTTTTTTTCATAAAAAGAACTTCCCACTAACCACAAGCAAAGTTTGAATGTAAACGCTTGAAGATGACAATGCTCAATGATCTCCCAAAAGCAGAAGGGAAGTGCTTACTGCTTTCAGTAAGACCAAGAGGGACACATTAATACGATATACTGTTCTTTTCAAGAAGCAGATCCCCAATCCTGTATCCTCTGCAAGCAAAAGTCTACTAACCACGGTCTGATTTTGGCATACTTCTGATTTTAAACAGAAGCAAATAATTTCCTCAACCATCAAAATAAGTTCCTCCTCAAAACCTTGGAGGATATTGTGGTAAGTATGCAACTAGCCTATTCTTGATTGCCAAGAAATTTTTGAAACAGCTATTGTTCAAGGTTTCTGGTTATTCTCCATATAAATTCCGTGGAGCAGTCTAGAAGAGTAAGGGCAGTATCAGTTTAATAGGTTCTCCTCAGTTTGAAATATTTTACTGTTTCATGTGGCACCACCTATTTGTGCTTCTAATAAAAACATTCAGAAACCCATTAACCCAATTCTGAAAAAGAGGTGAATTTATGTGGCTTGTTTTACAGGGGGAAGGGAAAACTTACAAGACTGAGTGGGTTGATGAAAGGCAGAAAGGATGGGAATACCATTCATCTGACTTTTGGGAAACCATTTCTGTTCAACTACCGTCAATGGTAATTAATGAATATCTATCATTTGATTTCTTAATTCTTAGTTATTAACTCTGAATCAGTGGATATGAGCCATGTTCTGAAGGGTTCTAAGTCTTTCCCAGGCTAGAAGAAAACTGTGGGCTAAGATACATACAGTTACAACTAAGATAGATACACTGCAACTAAAATAGATACACCGTGTTTTGTAAATTGTATAATGCAAACTTGGTAAAGTAGAAAAATTAAGGTCATACAATAGTAAGATATTATATCTCTGAGACTAAAACATATAAGATAGCCCAATCCTGATTTTTTTTTGGAGGGGCGGGGGATAGAAATATGCTAAAGGCATGAGTCTTATTTGTGTGTATAGCTGAAATGCCCTGCTGCTGAAACAATTTTGGACAAAGAGTAAGTCTAACATAAATTTAATCACAGCTTTATCCATTTACTTTCCCTGTGAAAAAGTACCTATTTTTTTAAAAGGAAATATGTTAAGTTCATGCATACCTAGTTATATACCTTATTACAACTGAAATAATATTTCACAGTCACTGGAAGAGTCATTGACAATGTTGAAAGACTCAGAAAGGTTCACAATCTTGTCTTCATGGAAAAACGTATTCAGCAGATCAAATCACCCACTAGCCATCAAAAGATCAGAGAAATTACTATTTTTTAAATTGTTTCCATAGTTCAAATATGCAGGCAAAGATAATGGTGCTACATTCAGATCTCAACATATATTTTTAATATGTTTTATATATTAATGAAGATGTCCATGTGGAATGCAAAGGCAAAGATTAATTCAAAATTCACTTGCTCGTTTATTGTCACTGGCTTTGAACTATGTGATGATGATAATGATAATGATATCTGGAACATAATAATTGAACTTTAAATCAATACTGGCTTGATTGTTTATGCTTACATTAGAAATTTAAAATAAAATAATAAAAATATAAAATATAGTAAAAGAAGTACTATTGTTATAAAATTATTAAATAGAGTTGTCAGGTTTCTTGTCCATTCACTAATACATTTTAACCAACTCTTCTTCCAAAGAGCCAGGGATGAAATATATAATGAGTTAACCCCTAGTTCCATTTTTCATCCATACAACATCCCTTTGAAATGAATTAGGCTGAGAAGTAGCAAGTTCACCCATTATTCTTTATCTCTAAATAAGGATCTGGGTGCAAGTCTCCCTAACTGACAGCATCATTTACACCCAAAAGTACTAACATTTTACCCCCTACTTTGCATGCAAGTTTTGCCCAGGGAAACAGGAAGAAGTTCTGATAGTACTTCTGCTTTGTGTGCACAAGCCTCAACAACATTTAAAACTCACACACAATTGTGACTCCCCTCTACTCACTTGCAGCCTCCAGGGGGTGGGGGAGAAGACTCACAATTTGAGAATTCTTGCTTTATGGAATTCTGAACAGTGATGCAAAAGCAGGTAAACTTTCTTAAAATGATTTGAAAAACAGCAGAAGATTTTATAAAGTGCAGGGCACGCTTTTCAAAAAGCATGAAGCAATCCTTTGTTTAACAAACTCTAGATACCTAGCTGTTTCACAACTTTGTGAAGATTTGTGGCTCATTTTTGAGGAACCAAGAGGAACCAACCTCCATGCAGATATCTTTATTAGACAGACATACTTCTCATTTTAACTTCAGTGAAAGCTAACCTCTAGTGTGTCAGATAAAAACAAACAGGCATGGCTATAGAGAATGGCTAGAAGTCCTGAATTGTATGTTCCAGGGCTCTAGGCTTTCAGGAGAAATATTTTATGTATTTTCTTCCTTTATAACTTTGCTGATTGAGAAGGAAAGGCCACCGTATGGTAGTTAACCACCTCCCTGAAATCTGAAAGAGCCACTGAACTTGAGGAACCAATTACACTTTGCAGTCTGAGGTCAAGTAACAAATGACTTCCATAACCAGCCAAGTCAAGAAGCACAGGACCTCAACGCCAAGCAATTTATTTTGTAGGAGGTAAACTATTCCAGTTTCCTCTCCTTCTTCATGGCAGTAAATGTACAACAATAAATTAAATAACTGAAAATTTGTTGTAACTCAGAACACTCAGACTGTGCTACCCGATGCAGCTATTCCACTGTAGCTAACGATAAAACCAGTCCTGCAATTAAGACATTTTAGATATTCATTTTAAGGCAGTGTTTCTCAACCATGGCAGCTTTCAGATATGTAGACTTCAACTCCCAGAAGTCCCCAGATGTGTGGACTTGTGAGAGTTAAAGTCCACACCTCTGAAAGCTGCCAAGATTGAGAAACACTGCTTTAAGGAGTACATTCCCAATAATCTAGAAACCACAGATATATACCCAAATGTATATTACAGAGGTATACCCACAGAGGTATACCCAATCACATCTAAAGCCCCCTGTTCCCAGGATAACTGACTATATTAGTTCTTCACACCTCAGCTTCGTCTGCATAGATCCTCTGATTGTATGTAGTAAACATTGTCAGAGGATATAGGAAAGCATTGTCAGAGGAGTCCACACAGGGGCAGCAAAGATGCTGCTTTCCTCTTGAATGGCTTCTCCAAGAAGAGAATGACAGAGAACAATCCTACTCACTTTACTTCCAAAAGTTCTATTACCTTTGGTACATTTTAACTACCAGAAACATGGGCACAGGAGTGCACTATAATAAGAAAAGATACCTGGATGTTGATGATGATGATGATGATGATGATGGTGATATGCATGGTGCTCCCTGATGCAGATCTACTAAAAAGTGAACTGGCATCAGGGAGCTTACAATCTAAAATTCAACAGGGAAAGCAGAAGAAAAAGAGGGAAACTGAGGCATGTTATAGGGACATGCTAGATCTTAGGTTCAGTTAGATATGGAAATTTGAGACTTAAGGCCAAGGCTTCATGGAACAGAGGGGTTATGAGGAACTTAGAAAAGGTTTCATCACACAGATATTCTGGGAAACTGCCCCAGGGATAGGAGACAAGGGAGAAGGGTATAAGCTTGCAAGGATTGAAAGATAGCTAATAATCAGGATATTAGCTCAACTCATACATAATCAGCTCAAGGTAAGCTCCGATAAGACCAGAACTGGTTTGTTTTGTCTGGAAGATGACCTAAAGTTGCATCAATACGTAAGCATTACCATGCATATATTTGTTTATACATTATGGGCCTGCATCTTACCAATATCCCTTGACCAGAATGCTTAAATATATTTGTTTTCTTCATCCAGGATTATGAATCGCAGCATCTGTTGGCTGTGCAATTTGTTCAGAGATGGCACAAATACAGTCATTTCCAAGTAAGTACAAACCAATCCACAAGGAGGTTTATTTACAGAACAAAGGGTAAAGGAGTAGACTAGGAATGCTCAGTTTTCCAAGAGTGAGCTTCACATGCTACTTGTCCTACCCATATTTATATAAAACTTTTGGAAGCAAATAACAATGGAAGGAGAAGGAGAAAATGTTGGGCCAAATCCTATATGGGGACCCAGTCAAGATTCAGAGTGTGATTTAGTGGTACATGGTTCCTTTGTTTTAAATGGAAATATTTTAAACACAAATGCCATTGATAGGACAGACAGCTTTCCTTGCAGAGAGCCAATATGATGTGGTGATTAAAACATCTAGAACAGAAGAGAGTTAGGACCAAATCTTTTAGCCATGAAGGTCATTGATGACCTTGATTTTTTTCTCAGCCTAACCCAACCTTCACTGAAGAATATAAAAATAAGATGTATATGCACAAGCATGTATAAAGCCTTAACTTTTTTGAGAAAAGACAAGCCAGAAATGGACAAACATGGGAAATCTCCAGTCTCCTGGTCAGATAGGCCTACTTTAGCCACCACATTTAGAGCTCATAGCCTGATGAATTCATTGTTTATATATTTTCTGACCCCAAACCATTAGCAAAATAGAAATTCTGTCATTTAGACATGAAACCAGATGAATATACTTCCTACAAGCTTCTGGAGTAAGGCCTGAGATGCCAGGTAAAAAGTAGTGGATAAAATTAGGCTGAGCTCATTGTTATCATGGATCTGTTGTCTCATTCAGAGAATTCAGTGACATGCTCAGCAGTTATGAAAGGGCCGCTGACATTCAAGTTGAATTCAGTTGTGTATGTCCACTGATAGAACAGCATCCTTCCATGTATTGCTTCCCCAGTCCCATTCATAACCCTCCATGCTTTCACTTTAATCTGATCTGGAGTGTTTGGGAATACAACAGATTTGGGGAGAGACTGGATACATAGGGATGGAAAGTTTCATTGGGTAAATGGGGATCCATCTATACTAGACACACACACACACACACACACACATACACACACACGAGGCAGGGCTTTGATTGTACAGCTGTGACTGTCAAGCTTTCTTTGCTCATCTGCCCTGCAGACACTGCTCAGTGTGGTCTGTAGTTCTAAGTCAGTCTAAGGTGGAATTTTAAAAATGTACTCTCATTAGTATCAATCTATATTGGGCATTCAAGGATAAAGAAAGTAATTATTCCCCCACCAGCTATGAAACACAAAGGCCATTTGTTTTGTTGTGGGTTTTTTGTCATATGACAAATGTAGGAGTTCCTGGGACTTTGGACCACAGACCACATGGCTTGAATCATTTGACCTAACAGTTTACACTCTCTTCCCCATTCTTTTTTCCCTTTGGTTAATGTTTTGCCTGATGAATTCTGGACAATTAGAAAGCTTGCACACCTTTTAATGCTATTTTGATTGGTCCTAAATAGAAGTTCTGGGTGCTGAACAAATATAACCCAGATTACATTGTCATCAAAGATTGCCTCATTGATTGTTAACAAATGATTACAGGCCCAGGGGTGCTACTAGCATAACACATAGACAGACAGACAGACAGACACATACATACACATCTATTCATGTATTCCAATGAAAATAATGAAGGCGATTAGAAACTAACAAGCCTATAAAACCCTACAAAACAGCTGGGCTGGGCTATAATGAGGCAGGTTTATGAATCTTTTATTTGGTTTCAACATCCAGAGGCCTATTTTACTTTTAATCAAGAATGGATTATAGCTAAGCTTTAAAATAATGAAGTTGCTTTGGTGAGTGTTTGGGAGGTGATATCAGGCCAAAGGAGCAGATGAAAACAAATACCTCTGATTTGCTGTTTGAATCCCAGCACAAGGCAGTCTACGAGAACTAATCCCTTCAATTTCTTTAATGCCAGACATTCAGTTACTTCACTCCCCAGTTATGAACAGCAGAAATCCAAAATGACCCATTCCTTTCAATAATTACGAGAATAAATTACTTCGTAGTACTTTGTAACATAATATAACATATTAATTATAATGGTTCTATTTAGTTATTTTTGTACTACTCTTCCTTTCAGTAGTATCTTTCTAATGTAATTTCTGATGTAATGTCTGCAATCCTACTTAACTAAGAGTAGGTCCCAATCAATTCGGTGGAACTATTTTTAAAGTACATGTTGATTGGGTTGTTTACTGGTTATTTCCAAGTGCACCTGTTGAGAAAGAATGAGTAAATATACAGTTTAAAAATCGGGTAAGATTTCCATTACAAAGGAAAATTGTAACTACATAGGAAAATTTCAAGTTCTGAACAAAGAAGGCCTAAGTAAAATAGGTCCTAATGTTGCAGTAAGTGCAGTGGCACTTGAAGATATTTTTAGTGCCAGTGTTGATTGATGATGTCATTCGTTCATTCATTCATTCATTTTACAGATGGACAGAATGCCTTTAAGAATAAAAACATCTTCAAGGCAACTTCCAAAACAAAATGCAAATAATGCTCAGCCTTAATACTGGAACTGGAGGCTCCATCAAGGACACACACAGATATAAAAATTGCTTTCTTAGGGATTCCATCTCTGGAGAGCAAAACAGTTAAACTTTTCTCTATCTGCTTCTAGCCATCTAGCTTTTATCCAGATTTCTGCTGGTCTATGCTTTCTTGATAGGCAGCCCTACATGTGGTAATATTACAACTGTTTTAATTATTTTAGGTGAATCATTTAAATTATCTGAAAATACAGATATGTTGTGAGACCTAAGAAGTATCCTTTAAAGGTAGCATTGTTTTCCCTCTCCCCTTAGCTTGGTCCGAAAATAACTAGGAATCAAATTTAGGGAGTATTTATGGATGCTCAGCAAAACATGAGGACAGATCTTCAATGTCCTTAGTCTCAGATTTTATAAAAGGTAGTTATAAAAATATTGTTATTGGCTACTCTAACCTTGTGTTTTCTCTCCCTGCTCCTGCTTCTCAAAGAATAAGTCTGGAAGAAGTACTGCTGTGGTCTCAGTCTTTTGAAAAGCTAATGGCTACTAAATGTGAGTTAATACATCATTATTGATCAGAACAGTAAGATGGTATGGGAATAGGTAAAGGGTACCTATGGCACAGGACTTATTCAAATACCCAATTTAGCATGCTGTCTTCCAGTCTATGAGGCACCATGAAGTATGCCAACATAAAGTTGCTCCCTCTATATAGCTGATGTCAACTCTGTCTCATTCACAAAGTTAGTGAGTAGTGCTCTCCTAGTAGTTTACTGCAGGGGAAATTAAAGTGCAACAATTGGTGGATTTCCCAGGCAGTGATCCACCAATCACTGTGCCTAAAGTGGGGTGGAGTAGGCTGGACTGGGCTGGGCTGGTAGAGGAGACAAGTTCTGACAAATGACTAGAAGGGTGGGTTTAGCCATCTTTCCAAATCTGACTGGGAAGGTCCCAGTAAAGCAGGACAGGAATGTCCAGAGTGCCTTTTTTCCTATTTTGTTATGGTTTGTTATGGAAGGCAGAAACTTACCAGCTGGTCAGACTAAGGGGTATCAGAAGGTTCAACCTGACTAAAGGCAACCCAACATAATTATCTTTTACTGGGAAATTCGTACAAATGGAGCCCTGCCAAGGACATTTCAGATTATTCCTCTTCCCAGTTGGTAACATACTTTCACACCCAATCTGTCAAAAATGTAAGTGTTCCCCACAGAAAATGATCTTGTTATTGCAAATATCATTGCTTCCAGTAAAAAGAACACTTGCAAACTTTTAAAAAAGGAATGTAACTTAAAAAAAAAAGTCTGCATTGATGTTTACAGAATTTAGCTTACTTCATATATAAATCTCCAACTCAACAGAAAATGTGGAATCCTTGGTGCTTTCTGAGCTTCATTATTTGCTTGCAGATGTTTCATTACCCAAGTAGGTAACATCATCAGTGCTACTGAGTGTGTCTATTGAAAAGCAACTCACACTAACCAAGTGCTCCATTACCAAAGTAACAACCTCACCTCCCACAAGAGGAGCTGTGTAAGAACATTATTCAGATGAGTACAAACACACTGCTGCAACCCAGAACACCAGAAAGAGGAAACAGACCACCTATACATCTTCCAACAAAATGGATACCTGCACAACTTTATCAAAAAGTTCCTGACCACTCAACCCATTACAGCACAACCAACACAAGCTATGAAAAGGATGGAGAGCCAGTCTGGTGTTGTGATTAAGGCATCAGGCTAGAAACTGAGAGACTGTGAATTCTAGTCCTGCCTTAAACACAAAGCCAGCTGGGTGACCTTGGGCCAGTCACTTTCTCTCAGCCCTAGGAAGGAGGCAAGGGCAAACCACTTCTGAAAAACTTTGCCAAGAAAATTGCAAAATGTCCAGACAGTCTCCAAGAACTGGACATGATTGAATGGATTAAAAAAGAAATAAAAGGATGACACTACCATACATCAAAAACTTCTCAGAAACAACCAATAGACTATTACAACTGCATGGCAACTCTGTAGCACACAAACCAACTAAAGCCCTCCAAAACATCTTAAGGAAGCCAAAAGATCCAGTAGCCCAAGAAGAAAAAACAGGAGTCATCTACAACATACAGTATAAGCATTGTAACAGCCACTATGTAGGACAGACGGGCAGAAGACTAGCAGAGCACATCCATGAACACCAACTAGCAGTCAGAAGACATGATGAAAACTCCTTAATCTCACAAAACATGGACAGAGTCAACCATAGTTTAAACTGGGAAACTGAGTGTCCTAGACCAAGCTAAATCCAAAAATGCTAGGGAATTCCTGGAAGCCTGGCATTCAGACAAATCAGCCATCAATAGACACATAGAGATAAACCACATTTACACACCATTCAAAAGAGCCAATAAAAGAGCTAAGAGGGAAACAAAAAGATCACAAATTCTCTCCAGCAGTCAACACTCAGATAAGCAGGATTAACACCAGACAAACAATCAAGCAGAAAGCAATACCCTAATTGAGGAACTATTGAAGAAGGAGAAAACCACACCCCCAGGTCAACCTACTGTATATAAACAGGGAGCAAACCCCACACTCACTAGCACTGATGTTACCTAGTTGGGTAATGAAACATCTGCAAGCAAACAACCAAGCTCAGATTACACCAAGAACTCCACAGTTCAACCCTGAGCTACATATATCCTCTTCTATTGGCATCAACAGAAAATGCAATCCTAATTTGGTGAAAAACATCCCCAAATTGCTCTTTATGGTATTGTGTGGGAAGAGGCAAATTTCAATAAATGGCTGGAGCAGCAAGTTTAACCATCTGTCAAAACCTGATTTTTTGGATGTGTGGGGGATTTCTGCTTTTCCTGCTTTACTGAGAAGATCCCATACATCCCGCTGATCAGAAGGATCATGCATTGGAACCTCCACCCACCCCACAGATTATCCATTATTATCTCTCTTACACATTCCCTTTCTCACCCCATCACTGGCATGTTCTCTCACTTATTTCTCTCTCATGTTGGCTCACATTCTTTTGCTCACTCTGCCAGTCTGTTTCCCCTTTGCTCCATCACTCACCCTATTACCCATTCACTCTGAATTTGTCCCTTTTTTTCACTTTCACACTCTTAACTGCTCATTCCTCATCTAAAAACAGATGCTGGGGAGGTTCTTGACAGGCACTGGCAGTGTCAGACTTCATCCCACAGGCAGGACTAAGCCACTTAGGCAAGCTCACAAGACATCCAAGAACTTCTTGAATATTTATTGAAGCCATAAGAAGAGAATTTCAGCAACTGCTGTTTTTCAAGAAAACAGCCTCTTGCACATTTCACGTGTTCATGTGTAAGAGACTACTTGGCCCTGCTTTTGAGCAGACTGGCTCATTTCCTTGTGTCCTTTGGCTTTTCCTGACTGATGCACTGTATCAGGTGCCAGGGTTTTGTTCAGAGAACCTCTGCTGAAGTCAAAATGCCTATGGAGGGATGTCAGTGGTGACCAGAAGGTAGACAGGATGCCTACAGGATCTAGGCTAATCCATCAACACCACAACTGCCACCAAAGCATCACAAATATACCAAGGACTGAGCTGGAAGAAAATGGAGAACACTATATAAGGTCAGATCAGATAAATGCAAAGTTAGGTGGCCTCACTAATAGGTAGGGGATGAGATGAAGGCTGCATGGACACACCCTTAAATAATTGTTAGCGAAACATCTTTAAGAGTTATGAGGATGAGCCCTAAGGCAGAAGGGCCATGTCAGATTAACCCACTTGTGAGCAACCTAGACTGTCATCAGGACATTTTTCAGAGTTCTAGATCAGGCTTCTATATAGTGATTTCTGCATTATGTATTAGTACTAATAGTACTAATAGTTTATGTTCCAGCTCTACCATTGGTGTTTACAAAAAAGATTCAGTAAACCAGACTACTAACGTCATTTGAGACATGGTGGATGACCAGATGAGAAAATCTGTTTAGAAAGGGCCTCTTAGCTGGGAAATGCTCTTCCCAGAAAAGCTAATCTAATTCCCACCTGAATGTCCTTCAGCCACCAGACAAAACACTGTTTTTTTCCCCAAGTATTTTAAATAATGATATGGTTTATGTTATTTTAACTCGGTAAATTATTATTTCTCTCCCCTTTCAGAAAAAAATACAATTTAATTCTACCAGAGCCTTTTTCCTTTGCTTTCTGCTCTAAAGTGATTTGATAAATATTCTATTTTCTAGTGATAGTAGATCAGTTAACCAGATGTCTGTCTATCTATATCTATCTATCATCTATCATCATTTATCTACTATCTATCTATCACCTAAAGCATTTATTCAGTGAATAAATAACTCCACTGAAGCAAACAATAAAAACATGTGCCAAAAAATTATCTGGTCAGATGATACTTCCAGATGACCTTCCAGCTTCATAAAAGGGTAACTTGACATTCTTCTTTTCTGTGCTAAAATTCACTGGAGAAATAGAAAACAAGGTTGTTGTTTTTCTCCAAGAAATCTATAGCAGAGAAAAGCAGAGAAAATGTGAGGAACCACACCTCTCTACCAGAAAATAGCATGATAGTGGACAAGTACATATAAGTGCAATGAGATGGGAGAATTGTCATCTAAACTCTCAAGAATAAACAAGTAAAAGCTAAACATTTGACCTGTAGTGGTACTATAGAAGTGCCCAAGAATTAGACTTTATGATGGTGAATGTGCTGAGTTTTCCTTTTTCATCCATGCTATTTATATAAATAGGCCCCCTGAAGATGGTGGACTTAGCTTCTATCAGCCTACCTACCACAGATGTGCATGGATGCACTCACCCAGAAGCCCAGCTTGTCCCCATCTGTTCATGCATGGTGACACATTTCTTGCCCATCCAGTCTCACAGTCAACACAGGGACCAGGGCTATACCACATGCCTTGTCAACTTGTAGGCATCAACATACCTCCCTCCATGTACTTGAGGAAATATCCTGGGATAACCACTCATTGTGTGCCACTGCCACACCCTCTGGGGCAGTACCTGGAGCATTCCCACAGACACAGAAGGAAAGGGAGACAACCTTATCAATTTGGTCCTCGATGTAGATTGTCCGGTGCTTGCCAAGAAGCAGAATTCCACCTCCTGTGTTTCCAGAGTATTCCACTTCTGCCACTAATTTGTAATAGAATTGTTTAGGGGTACATTTGAACCAAAGACCAGGACACTGGAACACAAATTGGTTTATTCCACTGTAGAGCACTGGAGGCAAAGATAGGCCTAGGCAGTCCCTCATTATAGACATGTGATTGGATACAGCAGCCAGGTGTTTCATTGGATATAACGCATCATTTGTATAGTGAGGTCATTATGGTGTAACTATGAGATAATGGGGCATAATAATAAAGACAATGGGGTTTTGAAAGAAAAAGAGGCAGTATTTCATGAACAGAGTTTCTTTCTAGGGAATTACTTTCTTTTGCTTTCCCAGAGCAATGCTTGCTTCCCAATATCTTTTGCCACTTCATCAGGATTCCTTGACCTTATAAATGTTTTATGGCTAAGCTGACAGTGCAGTTTTCCTGGGAAAGTGTTTTTGTAATGGGCTAGTTGTCCAACTTGACTCCATATAGCTGAACCAGTGGTTTGTTCTCCCTGGGAAGATGCATTTGGATTAGGAGCTTTTAGTTTTACACCCCAAAATCTCCTACACTACTAGGAGAATAGAATATGTTAATGGATAGAACAGCTGGGAGTTGTAGACTATAGTGTCACAGGTCCTTGAGAATGAGAATGGTGAGAAAGATGAAAAAGAAATATCTCATTGAATATTCCCTTAACTACATATTATGGTAGATGGGAGGAGGAAAGTAATACACAGTTATCTGCTGAGGTAACTTTCACATCCAGTTCCAATTTCAGAGCCTCAGAAAAGGATCCCTCATAGGACATCTCATACTGAGATTAAAACATAACTGATATCATAATTACTCTTAATATGGTTTGCAAATCAACATTTGACCCCATATCATTTTCAGATGGGCCAATCGTCTACAAATCCTACCTGAAGACAGAATATAGTGATGAGAACATGGAATTCTGGTTGGCTTGTGAAAGGTATAAGAAGATTTTATCACAGAGGAAAAGAATTTCAGAGGCACAGAAACTTTTCAAGGAATATATCCAACCCCAGGCCCCAAAAGAGGTAAATTAATAAATTGGATTGGAATACAATACCATTTCTCTTGTTTTGCAGAGAAACATGGGGATGCTCTCACAGATGTTGAGCACTGTAAATAATTTCTCCTAGTGGACACCTTGCATTGCAGACTGAAACCTCACCAATTGGTTTGGCATAATGAATAAGATTTTTCTTTTTTTTACTAATGAGAAATACCTCATTTCTTCCAAATATATCTCAACATAAGGCTACACAAGCAGGTGGCTAGAAGAGAGAAGACATGTCTCTAGAAGTTTACCTTTATAAATAAATACATTATAAATAAATGTATAATGAATTCATGGTACATTAAATATTACAGTTGTTTCACATTTATTTAGGTGGCCTAATGTTCAGTTCAAAAAACAAACATACCTGCTATGTGCACTTCTCCATACTTATTATCCTTCTGATCCTTTTCCAACTTTCATTGGAATACTAAAATTATTTGAATTATTAGAGAGGATAAAACAAGCCTGCTGGGTCCAGCTAAGGATCTCATTAGTCCATCAATTGGTTTCTCAGAGACGCAACTCAAATGCAGCCCAGGAAGCACATGAGCAGGTTGACATGTGAAAGACATTTCCCACTGCAGTATCTTGATATTCAGAGATGTAGTGTCTCTGTTCCTCTGTGGATTCGTCTAATTCTCTTTTAAAATTATCTAAGTTATTGGTCATCAACACAACTTCTGCTACCAAATGTCATGGTAGAAGTCTTCATTGTGTTTAAATATAGATTTCAAATATGGGTCTCCATTATGGCACACCAAACAGCATCAAATGTATTGATGAAGTCAATCAGGGGTGACTTGGTCATCTGTGACAAAACATTCACAGGATGAAATAAAATTTCAGGTCACATCCATCTCTATTTTTTCCTGTTATATAAAAAGGTCTTCAAAAATAACAAAATTACAAATATGAAAGAATGGCAATGATATCTCCGTATCATTTTATGTTTCTACACTTCCTTTTATTTATTTAGCCACTTATTTATCAGATTTATATTCCATTGTTCCTTCAGGAGCTCATGTCAGCATACACAGAACCTCTTCCTCCCATTTTTTTCTTACACCAACTACTCTGTGAGATAGGTTGGGCTGTCAGTAGCTGGCTTGAAGTCACCCAGTGAGCTTCTGTGACATTTACAGTGGCATTTTAACCAGCATTGTAACCCCTACACCATACTGGCTCTAGTATCTGTTGGCCTTTGATAAAGCAGTGGGCCAGACCTTTAGGTCCGAGCCCATCCTGAAATGATTTTGAATTGGAATATGTTTGGTTTGGCTTCAGTTATTCTGTATTTTGATGGTTTGTGTGTTTTTCTATTGGTTTCTCTGTTTATTTGGGTATGTCTGCCCAACTTGCAAATAACCACCCTGGTGTCGTGACAGTTTCAAGATTTCCATCTTTCTTGATGCCAGTGTTTGTACCTTCTTCAACATCTTACTCTGTCCAGCTTTTTGCCTTCTGGCTATCCTTGAAAAAGTAAAATAAAAACTACTTTCCTTTTTTTCAGATTAATATTGACAGTCCAGTAAGAGAAGGTATTACCATGAAGATTCAGGAACCAACTCAGTCTTGTTTTGATGAAGCTCAGAAAATTGTTTATCTGCATATGGAAAGAGACTCATATCCCAGGTTTCTTAGCTCAGAAATCTACCAAAGCCTTATCTTTACTCTTTCAGCCCAACAAAAATCACCGGTATGTCTCAAAGAGAAAAAGTGAGAGCTTTATTTTGAGCTTCAAAGATCAGATAAAATCAAGCATGGCACTTTCTTAATGAGTTACACTTCCCATCGTTCTCGGCTAGCATGGCAACATCTTCCCCAGTTTAGTGCCCTGTGAGTTGTAGTGCAATACATCTGGAGGGTCTCAGTTTGGGGAAGAATGCACTAAAAGAACACACTTAGAAAGTATAAATATTTTGACATGACCATTATTTTCCTGTTTTAACTTGGCATGGGAAAGTTTATAGGGAATGGAACTAGAAATTACAAATTTAAAAAGACGTCAGCCAAAGCTTTAGTATTGTCTGGATAATGGAATCATCACAATGTCAGAGGCTGATGTGGTTGGGTTAACCAAGTTCTCTTACTCAGATCAGAACTTCTAAGACTTAGCAACTTCTTGATCTAATGCTCCTCTGTAGCACTTCCTGCCTTCTGCAAGCTACAGCATCAACGGTCAGAAACTCTATCAACACTCAACCAGCCATCCAGCTATTAAGCCATTCAGCCTCCCTTAAACAATTCAAGGAAGACTCCTGGAGTTCACCCTCACTGTGCAAAAGTCACAGCAAGCAAGATAAAGTATGAGTAAATTCATAATGATCTATTAAGGACAATCTGTATTTATAATGTTATAAAAAAACCTATATTTATAATGCTGGTATTACTATATGTTAAAATTTACTATTTTATTTTGAATAGCATGCTCTTAAAGTTTTGTTCACCCCCCTCCAAGAGAAGTGTAGTTATTAGGTGGTTTAGAAAGATATCAAATTAAAGTGTTTCAAAACTTAATTATGTAACTGTAATTAAAACCTAATTGTTTCAAAGCAGACAAGCAGACACTAAACACAAACCCACTGAAAGTTAACAGTGAAGTGAATATGAATATAAGGGAATAAGTAAATATATGAAGTGCATGAATGTAAATGAAAGGGGGGATCATTTGAAAGGTACTTGAATTATTTTTATCTTACAATATTTATATTTAATAGAGTACAAATGAATAATCCAATAAAAGTTGGATGTTATTAACGTATTAATAATAACTGTTATTAATAGTAAAATTATCTTATTTATTAGCTTATCTGAGGGACCACCTCTCCCCAATTATGTCTAGCTGTCCCATCAGGTTTGGTAGGAGAGGCATGTTCCAGGTTCTGTCTACAGTATTAGGGAGTGTATTTAATAAAATTACCATTTAAAAAAATACAGTATTAGAGAGTGCTATCTGATGGGGCCCAGGAAGAAAGCCTCGTCTGTCATGGTGCCCGTCCTTTGAAACATCATTGTCAGGCCTAGCCCAAGAACAACAATAAAACAGTCCAGTTGAGTTAAGCTCCTTTATTTGCTTACACCTTATAGACAGAATCTTGCCAGACTAAATCTACGCTACTGCAACTAGTGGACATACCCTGGGAGATTCTAGGGAGTGGCTATCCTGAACCTCTTATGCTTCCCACACTCCCCCTGAAGACTGTGTTGTCTTTTGTCTCTTTTCCCTTCCTGGAATGCACCCCCTCCTTCCTGATAGCCCTGCTCTCTGTTGCTATCCCCCACATCCTCTTCCTCTTCGTAGATACATTCCATCACAATCACCCCTCCAGGGATTAGATTGGCCCTAACTTTGCTGGCCTTTTGCAAGACCCTAAAGACATGTTTTTGTCACTGAGCTTGGGGATCTAGATGTGTAGCAGAGCCCGGGCAATGGTAATGTTGATTTGTTGTGGTGGTTTAGTTTTTATGTCAGCTACTGGTTATATATGTGTTGTTTTTATTGTTTTGTGGAGTTTTTCACTGTTGCTAGCTGCCCAGTGTCAAGATTCTGAGACGGGCAGCCATATAAATTGAATAAATAAATAACCACATTTTATTGGAGAGGTTAACAGAAGGCAAGGTGGCTATATAATATCATTGATGACTCAAGCAGGAGCTTACAAAAACTCAAACAAGCAGTTAATGAAAGACAGTCCTGGAGAAATTGCATCCATCAGGTCATGAAGTGACTAAACAATTGTACAACAAAATTAATGAGCTCTGCCTACATTTTTTCCATCCACTTTTCATTCTGGCTATGCCCACTTCTGGGATGATGATTTGACAGAGCTCAAAGTATGTGCAGCCCTGATCTCATCCTTTACAGGATGAGATGATCAGATTTTACACTGATGCTTTATCTAGAATAGTTGATACCACAGTACTCGTGTTAGGGTTGGATGGCAAGACCGTTTTAGGAATGTAAGAGGCCAGAGTTCAATAAGAGCCTCATATTGTGGGGAAGAGATAGTAGAACGTACATTCTTTTCATTGCACTTTGTGTAAATGAGACTTGTTTTGTGCCACTAATATTATTGACCAATCAATGGGAGTATTGGAGGGGGGAGGCATAAGACTGAAATTAAACTTTTTAATCAATGAACTTTACTGCTTTGAAAGAAAAGTTTTGATTCATGATATCATTCAATGTATTGTTCAGACACTGGAAAGAGACCCTCAGCTCGTGAGGCCTGGGGTTACAGTCTCCCTCGGAGAGGCCCCAGGGTGAGGTAGAAGACATACATCCATTTATTTTTCATGTATTTATTTATTACATTAATTTGTATGATTACTCTTTTGTGATCACTTCAATGCAGAATACTAGACAATGCATGATTTAGAAAAATTGGGAGAAGTCAGTAGGTAATGCTTGTGTGGACTTTATTAAAAGTACTGGGCCACCAAATATATATTCATGTAAAGCAAGATGTATCTTAATAACAATAGGTTACCACAAACTCTGTGTGCATATGTAAGTTATTGGCTCTATGGGGTGAGAGGGAGGAGATGTTGGGCTGATCCACATGACCAGCTTGCTCAAGCTTGAGTAAGGGCTTCTGACCATGTCTTGAGGGTAGGAATACACATTATCCTGTGCCAACTGAAGTAGTGCTGTCTGATTTTCTGGCTGCACATCATTTCATAGTAGGCAAACCCATTCCAATTGGCCACTGGGCATTATAGCAATAATATATTCCCCTGGTCATTGGTTGTTACCCTCCACTGCCTTTCTTCCCCCAATTGATTGATGGAACAGTGACATAGAAATAGAGTAACTGTTCTGTGTGGAATATAGTTTGGTGATTTGTCATCAATGGATAAGTTACAAGGTCATTCCAAATAATCAGAATTGTGCAATTATTGGAACCAAGTACCTGTATGAGGTATTGCAGGTATTATATTATGCTTACCCTTTGGAGAAAGATGCAATGTTTGCTTCTCCCACTTCTGAAAACACAGATGACCATTCATTATGTCAGCTGCTGCTAATGGACAATCATACAATAAGACAAGACTCTTGTAGCACAATTCTAAACCTCCCTAATCAGAAATCCACTGAATTCAGCTTACTCCCAGCTTACTTACTGTTGACAGGATAAAAAACTTAGAATCATAAGCAATCTTAAGCTTTCCATTGCCAGATAACAATCAAGGAGTGAAACAAAACTTTTTATACTTTTTGCTAAGCTACAGGCATGTATCATCTCAATTATTGCAAGAGGATAAAAATGCATTCTTATTTCACTAGAAAGGAAGAAAACAAACTGAGTCACGATAACATAATATTTATGAAACAAAAAGTATCCATCTGAAATATGAAATCACTATAAAAGACCTGTAGGTAAAGTGATGAACGAATGAGCTCCCCCTATGCAAACTAAAACATGAAACAAAAGTACACAAAGCTTTTTCCCTAGAGTATTTTTAATTAAATGTAGTGTGAATACTTAACAACTCCTTATACTGTCAAAAGGCAAGCCAGACAGTCAGTTTAACATGGTTTGTTCCAGTCTGTGAGGCAGCACAAATTATGCCATCCTACAGTTGCTCCATCTATAATGCTGAGCAGTAACAAGATAACCTGTAAGGCCAACACGTATCGTGGAAGATGCAGTGCCTGGTGGATTTCAGCTGGCAAGAAAAACTGCCCCTTACATGTGGCTGTTGGAAAAGGCAAGTTTTAATGATGGTTGAGCAGAGGATTCAGCCATCCATCAGAACTTTTACAGTTTGCTTTTCAGAAATCCTGATCTGTCATGTTCTCTAGTGATGTTGATGCTGCTGCTCTCTCTCTCTGCATGACAGATCAAAATGGCCGTGGAGAGAAGTTGGAAGTGACTGGAGAGGAAGAGATACATGTGCAGCAGCTGAAAATAACCAAGAGATGTTGGACAGTTATGAAAGCAGCACAAAATGTACATACTGTATAATGAGACTTGTGTTAGGAGAAGGCATTGGATCGAAAAATTCCAAAGTCAGCTGGCCTTGGCTACAGGCTGGGGATGAGAAAACAGCTGCATCATACAGAGGTATCCAACAATGGTTAGCCAGATATCCTCAAGCTGAAGTTAGGGGAATGTGTAGATGTATCGTGTATGACTTTATTTTGAATCAAAGCTTCCCAATTCAAGATCCAGGAAAACATTTGGTGATGCTCCCCAAAATTTGCTACTCGGTGATAAAGAGGAAATATGAAATGCATGGGGAACAGTAAATATTTGATTCATTTAATATAAATCCCAAGACATTTATACTTAAATGAAATTAAATCAAACTTAGTTTGTGCCCGTCTCATAATTTTATTCACTCCTTTGTCCTTGTTCAACATAATTTTATCAAGTGCAATCTAAGGGCTTCAGGCAATATTATGCACTCCTCTGTTAAGTCCAACCATGAACCACCACAGGTCGTCTATGTGGTTAAATCGGCCATTTAATTTTTGCATTTGCAGGCATGGGTGATGTTGATAGCATTCATAAACGGTACATTTTACACTAAATTTCACATTTCAGCTAAGAGTGCAGGATAAAAGCAGTTCATTAAGTCTTTGCTTGAGGTTGGACACTGGTTAGTTTAATGAGTCATGACAGCAGTCGCCTCACATATCTGATTACTGAGACATGCAGAGAAAAATGTGTGGCTAAATTAATTCTGTGAGAGGTCTGTTTGCTGTCTGCCTGAGGTTTATTAGAATTGTGGAAACCCTGACAATTTTAATTCTCCTACTCCTCTCTGGGCTACCTGCCCACTATGTTCATTGTCCAGTTGGGTAAGAAAGGGCTTTCCTCCTTCCAATTAAATTTTATTTTGTTGGATTAATCTCCTCTTTCTTTTATGGCTATGAATTTGCGTGATTAGTCTTTTTTTTTCTTCTTTGTGTGTGTGTGTATACACATACACACACCCATAGCATTGTTGGCAATGAAATTATATAGTTGATTTTCATTTGCAGGACATGGAAAGGGCACCAGGATGGAACACAATGCACTCAGCCAATTCAGAGTGAGGACACTTTCACAGTTAGGATAAACAGTATCTAAAACCCACACATCAGGAAAGCCCATGAGTCGCAGGAGACTAATTTACAGAGTCCTTTGAAAGAAGGCTTTTCAGTTCAAGTCCAGGTAAAGAATCATTAACAAAGGAGAATCAGAACAGCACCTGGACAGCTGGCCTACAAATCACCTGGATAGCATCTGATATCCTGTGGGGTATATATTCTGCTTCCATTTAAATTAGAATAATTCTTTCTCAGGTAGCATCTATCCAATTTAGCATATGCACATTGTATATTCATTTTTGCTTTGTTTTAGCAGCAAGTGCTGCTTCTCTTTTCTATTTTGTTCAGAAATTTTTATACGCTGCCCAGAATCAGGTTGCCAGAGTTGAAAGGTCATATAAACCTCCTAACTCCTTTCTCACTGGTTACTTTATTTTGTGTTCAGTCTACAGTCGTTCAGCACTTACTCATTCTCAATCCTCTCACTTCTTTTACTGCACGCATTTCAGTACCCCAATCCCACTGCGTTAAACGTTTATGCTTTTTCTGACATACCCAATTCTCACTTAATGCATAATATTGTGGGCAGAACCACACTTCAATACACAGATATTTTTGGTTCTCTTGAGAGATGTTCATGCCTCGCAACGGACCACCTGCTATCCGGACAGCAATCACTGTCCGATATGCTTTTTTTCCCTCTTCCACAGACTCTTTTGCTGCATCATTCCACCAAGTATCCTTTTTTATACCGCTCAGTAATATTTTATGCCTTCTGTGGCACATAATTGTTTTCACTTTGTTACAAACAGCTTCTACATCCTTATGTTCATTTTCCATACATTTTATGGAAACTTTTTCATACAGGGTTCATACCATCTCTTCCTGTACTCATCCTACTTTCTACTTTCACACTATTATATGTGTGTGTGTATATATATATATATATATATATATATATATATATACACACACACACACACACACACACACATATACACACATATATATATGTGTGTGTGTGTGTGTGTGTGTGTATCTTTTTCATATCCATTTTTCCCAAGAGCCACTGCTGACTGTGTCAAATTGTGTCCAGCATTCAGAAACTCTCATCATCCTGGTATACTAGTACCTCTGATATAGAAACTACCTTGCAAGCCAACATACTATGTCCTACATCCAACCAACCAGGAGCGCACTGACACATTCAGAACGCTTCAGGTAAAAAGAATGACTGAACATCCAATCAATTCATCAGTCACATAAGAACTTATGGATGTGTTCTATCACTGGGTACACAGCCAAATATAAAATTGGTAGCAGTAATTGTAATGCCACAAAAGTAGTGCACATAAAGTCCCAAAACTGAGGATGAAATGTGAGAACAAGTTGTCAGCTTGTGCCTGTCTCCTCACATTTCAAATTAAAATGTGATGCATGCACCACCGCTTGAATGCAGAAATAAGTAATTCCTCTCTCCAAATCAGGAAAGACCCTATCAGACAGAAGAGTGCAGAGATGGTAGACAGAAGTACCTCTCTTCAACTGGAATATACTTGATACAAAAGGATCTTAACATCTCAATTGATTATTTCTTGCAGTCTGGGACTGGAGTAATGTCTGAATGGTTTGGGAGCCAAAATAGAGTAGCAACTTGTACTGGTTAACTTTTTAATTATTTAGGTGGTTTTGTCCATCTGTCTGTTGGTTGGTTTGGGGCATAGATTGACTTCAGCCCCTGCTCCTATATAATAACATGATGCCTTTCTTAAGAAAATTGGATGTTTTTCCCCTCCCTTCTTTTGGTGAAACCTGAGTTCTTTACAGAATTATTGGTGAGAGTTAAGATATAAACAATTGAGAAGCATTTATTAAAAACAGAGAAGAAAAAAACCACAATGCAAGCAGTATTTGTATATGGGTTACAAGCACATGTCATACCTACGTGTTTCTTCTATGAAATTTGTTGATCTGAAAAGCCGAGTATTTTTTTTTTTTTACTAGATCCTATAATACATTTTATGTGTGGCCAGAAAATGGGCACATACAAGCCCTACATTCACTCTCTCATCCCACCAAGCATTGCTAACAATATTGCCTGTCACTTCTGTGGAACGGCCCAAAGTAAATCTCAGGTGCCCACATTGAATGATGTTGTTCAGGATATTCAGCAGCATCAGTTGTTCGTATAGGAATATTAGCAATAACATTGATATTCTATACTCAGATGATTCTGCAAATGCTTCAGCATCAATGACATCAATTCACAGCTGCTTAGGCTATGAAGCATAGATGTAGAGGGAAGGGAGTTAAATTTCACTAAATTACAGGAAACACTACCATTAGGTCCGAGTGTGAATCATAACATTCTTACTTGTGTTTATCTTACTTGTTACACCCCAGTCCTAAGCATGTTTACTGGGAAGTAAGTCCTACTGTGTTAAATGGGGTTTACTTCCTAGCAAGTCTGTATACAAATGGAACACATAGCACCTGTTTTGCAATCTGTTAACCACAAGCTCTGTTTGCAGATTGTTGAGTCTTACAGATTCAGTTCTCAGGAGATGGCTAAAGGGTTAAGAATGCTGTTGCTTACTCCAGATTATACAATTATGACATTTGCAATGGAAATATGAAGGTCTGATTCTTGCTGAATAGGATATCCTTCACTTATTAGCAGATAAATGGCACTACCTTGTTCAGGTCACATTGTTCATCTTAAGAGATGCTCGTCACGCCTGAAACAACAGGACTGCTGCCCCCTTGTGCTGTCAGGAAAAGCACTTGAACACCAGGTTTAATTGCCCTTTCCATTGCGTCCAACCACCTCCAATCAAAGTGCTGCTATTAATTGTGACAGCTGACAAGAGCTATTAGAGAGGAATCCAGGCATGGATTCAATAATATAAACCTGTACTTGTCTAAATGCAGCGGCACACTTAAATTGCAGGGAAATGTATTTTCCCACCTCCAGTTTAAAATGGGAAACAGACCTGAACAGTTTGATCTAGTCTTTTCCCTTCAGAAAAGTTCACTGCTTGTGATTCTATAGAAGATGCTGCCTGAGTTTACTTCTTGACTGGACAAAGTCCATGGAGTCTGTGAGACTTACAGAGATATGCATTAATGAATCAGGAGTGACTGAATCATCCAATCACACTCCTAATGCAGAGATATGGCAGAATTATCTGAACTGATTGACTGACTCTGCTTACGGTAGAGAATTGGAGAAATAAAGGTGATGAAGAAATGTAAGAAATGTTAGCAGAACCTGTAAGGGATAATAAAGGAGTATGCAATTGACAGTAATGACAGTACAGTCCTGGGAATGGAGGGAGTGTGAGAAAGAGACTCAAAATAATCCTGCTTTGATTATCTTGGGCAGAAAAAAACTCTGTAGGCTTTCAAGACTCCATTATTGTATCCTATAACAGTAGAGTTCCAGCAGTTCTTGTGGTATCTGTTTCCCAACCTGGCCTACTTGAAGGGCTGACACTTATCCAGATTAGCCCCTGGATTCTTCTGGCCTGGAAGAATGTAAAGAGTAATATAATGTGGTATCTCCAAGTTCTGAGATGTTCCTGTATCTCTGATTATTCTTTGGTCTTGATATCTGCCTAGTTTCTTGATAATCTTTTCTCTTGGAGAGGATCTTGTAACGTAATGAACCGGACCTAGCCAGCTTTGGCTAATCTCAAAAAATATTAAGCAGGATCAGACTAGTTAATATTTGTATGGGAGATCACAGGAAAGTCCAGAACTGTAGGCTAGACTGGGAAGTAGGGGGAAAAAATAATTGAAGAAGGCAGCAATAAACCAATTCTACAATATCACCAAGGAAAACTGCACATCCATGGTTCATTCCAGTTTGAAGTGAGGGAGTCTTTAATCTTTCAGTTTGTTCCAAAGCTGGTTTTCGGATCATCTCAAATGCAGCCCATACTCCATTCATGTTTAGAAAGAAGGCTAAAACAGTGATTAATTCAGCTAATGTCCTTTCTGGATTACCATTTGAAGCTCAGTCAAGCCTTTAAATTAAAATCTCACTGCAGGGAGACCATTCTCCTGCATTCTGCCAGCTGCCAATGAGGTTTAAAAAGAAGAGCTATCAACTTAAAAGGTGCTTAGGAAGTAATGAGCCTGGAGCCTAAGGCCCTATATTATGGCAGGGAGACTTTTTTTTTTCTTCCTAGCATTTTTCCCGCAGGTGCAGGGTCTGCTTTTTTCAGATCAACCAAATGTTGATCCATTAGTTGTGCAGGAATTGACCAACTGGCTTGTCACCTGAGCCTGACGTCCTTGGCTGAGAGAGAGTGACTGGCCCAAAGTCACCCAGCTGGCTTTCATGCCTAAGGCAGGACTAGAACTCACCATCTCCTGCTTTCTAGCCTGGAACCTTAACCACTAGACCAAACAGGCTCTCAAAGAAGATGGAGGGAACTCACAGAGTGAAGCAAAAAGACTACAACACCCAGTATTCACAGGTAGTCTCCCACCCAAGTACTAACCAGGCCTGATCCTGCTTAGCTTCCAAGATCAGACAACATCAGGCATGTTCAGGGTGGCATGGCTGTAGACATTTTGTCAAGGACACTGTGGAATTAAATTCAAACAGCAGTTTCCCTATTACAGTAACTGCCCATCAGCTGTTTTCCTGGTCCAGACCATAGCTTCAGAAAATAGCTTCAGCTATATACATTTGCTGAATGCTGATATGCTTAACAAGGCACCTATAAGCATAGAGCAACAATACAAATCACTTTATCAAAAGTATGTTGATTAAAATAGAAAAAAATCTTATGGCCTATGCAGGATGCTACATTTCTTGTTATAAATGGTCAGTGGCAAAAGTCAGTGCAGGGTGGGAAAACTCTTCCAGTCAAGTGGAGCAGGGATGGAGAATCCCCAACCAAGTTTCAAAGGGGGTGTTATAATCTATTTAAAATATTTTCCCCCCATAGTACAGGTCTATTAGACAGCCAGTTTAGTGTAGTGGTTAAGACATCAAGCTAGAAACTAGGAGATTGTGAGTTCTAGTCCTGCCTTAGGCACAAAGCCAGCTGTGTGTCCTTGGGCCAGTCATCTCAGCCTCTCAGCCCTAGGAAGGAGGCAATGACAAACCACTTCTGAAAAACCTGGCCAAGAAAACTGCAGAGACTAAAGAGTAAACAATGACTGAAGGCACCAACCCCCTCCCTTCCCCCCCAGTCCATTAGTCCCTGATGTTTCTTATTTGCAGCCCCCTCCCCTCTGCTACACGTGATCAGAGTGTGACAATGTGCATTATCAGTTCAGCTCAATAAAGGGATATAAGTAAGCTGGTGCAAACACAGGAAAAATCAATTTCTGTTTCCAGATGAACAAGGACATATTGACCCAAAGAAAGCATAGAAAGTTGCACTTCCTACCTAGGTAACTGCCAGCATATTAGTAGAAAGAAGAAACATAAAACCACAGACATATTGTAAAGGTGCAAGTTAGTTAAAAAAAAAAAAAAGTTAGCAATGAATAAGATAAACCAAATGAAAACATTGCCTTTCATTGAATAAAACATAAGTTAATGTGCATTACCATAAAATCTATATGAAACGAGAAGTCTACTCTCATCATAACCTAAGTGAAATACACAAGCAACTGGTTCCAAAGTACAGCTTTTACCATCAGAACATGATCACAAGGCCTGCACACTTCAACTCTTAGCCTGGGGCTGTCAGTTACACAGGCAATGAAAATCAAAACTTTTAACATCCTTAAATCTAAATATTCAGAAAGAAGATACTCCAACCCTGAAAGTACAAGAGGTCATAATGTTATATGTGAGCTGAAAGGATAAAATAAGGAACTACTCACGCTGAGCAAGAAGAACAAAGGCCCACAGCAGAGATGGAAGGCTAAGCTAAAAAAATCAAACACAAAGAATGGTCTCTGAGCTTTATTAAAGTGATCGGCAACTAAGTCACCTGAGACAGTATTGTCTCAGAAGAGGCCAGAGTTGAAACAAGCAAATAAACATTATCACATTAATCAGATGATCATAACTGAATTTCCTTAAGGATGTATTGCTGTGCCATTGGAGATGGGGAAATATAAGTTGCCCATAGTCACTGAAAAGGCAAATTATTAACTGTAATTGTTCAATGCAGATGTTTCATCATTTTATTCAATATCTTCTGCTTTCATCTGTAGGTAAGACATATGTATTTATGGAAAGGATGACATATATAATGTGCAATGCCTTGATTTACGTGCGTGCACACGATGTCATGACATAGGAGTATGATTGCAGTATCTGCAAGTTGAGTCATTGCACACATCATCATTTTGATGTTTTGTTAAGATGCCACTGGACACAGCACTAAAATAATCTGGATTTTAGAGTTGACTAGAATAAATTCTTGGAATTTTAACAAATGGCAAAACAAGATAAGTGTAGTAGACTGATATTTCTTTAGAGCTACAGTAAGACTGGGTAGTTGATTCTTATTTCCCCTACCTGTCCACTTGTTAATAAAATGAAATAAATAGGCAGAAGAAGCCTTTTATGTTCTGCTTTTAACGAGTGAAACTAAGTTTAGAAAGATGCATGTGGAATTCCCTATTATTAGTAGAAAGTTAACATTGAAGTAAAATGTATACCAGTTCAATATAGTACAACTGACAAGTGCAACAGTGGATTTGAGAGTGTTGATCACTGTGCATCTAAACAAAGTCAACAGTTTAGCAACAAAAACTGTGGAGGAACCAACAAACCTGTGTGTGAAATGGTACATGCCCAGTCCAGTGCAAGACTTCATCCCATCCCACAGCTTACTCTTTTGGCAAGCAACAGTAGAAATGGAAGTTCAGCTACTCTGAAATTCCTATGATGACTCAGTACAGCATCATTGCCTAGAAACTTCAAATGGGCACTATAAAAATATTTGTTAGTTTGTATATATAAATAGTTGATGAGTAAACTATTACAATACAACCTATTGGCTTGACCATTGTATGCTTTGTGAGCATATTAATTGTATCTAGGGTTAGGGTATATCATGTCTGGTGAACCCAGCATAGGGCCTGTAAAATATTTTCAACCTTCTGGCAATAACTCAAAGAATTAACTCACACTGTTCAGAGCATTCTTGAATCATCTGAAATCATTCCTAGGCCTTACCTGGCAAGGTGCTGAAGAAATAGAAGGTCTGTGCATATATTCATAGAGATACTTAGAACAGCGCCCTCTGAATGGATAAGTTATTTCTCCAGGGCCGCATGATTCTACAGAAATCTGGATTTGAATCCTCTCCAGTTCTAAAAATACTGCAATTTCACTTAGCACTGCAGAAGAGAGGTACAAATTTAAGAAAAACAATGAAATCTACATTACTGTACTATCTTCCAGCTCAACAGTCTAGTTTACTGAAGTGGTTAAATTCAAACAGGTTTACCTTTTTGGATTCCTCATTTTGTTTGAGAAGTCCAAATTATGTTCTTGCTAGGTTATAGATACTGAATGAGGGTTTTTTTTTTTGTTCCCAGTGCATAATTTTGGCTTAACTGCAATTATTTAGCTTCGTTGGACCTGCGGATTAGGGAGCAAATGGCTTAATATTATGATGTGGCATTCACTGTGGGCCTCATTGTTGGCCAAGTACATGAGTCATCCAGTATCATGTTGGTTTATGTAACTTACCCAACTAAACTGTCAATATTTGCAACACATTATTGTGTACTAGAACACAAGGGACTACTTCACAGATACTAATCGTAAATATCCCACACAAAGATATTTCCATTCTGTTAAAAAAGGTGGACCATTATGATAATTTCATAAGATTCATGATCTTCATCTCCTCCCAAATACCCAGCCAGATGGCAGCATCCACCTGATCTTGCCTGACATCTGAGTCAGTCTTGAAAAAAGCTATGAAGGGTGAGATCTGGTTAAGCTATAGGCTAAACTGGGAAGATCACAACAACCACAACAAAACCCCACAACCTAGGAAATCAGTGGCAAACCATTTCAATATTGTTACCAAGCAAATGTGTGGATATTTCTATGTAATCACCAGGAGTCTAGCTCAATGCATGGGAATGATATCTTTTATTGGAGATTAATTTGGTATATGCATGTAGGTAGGTATAAAATCTTCTTTGTGCCCTCAGCATAATATGTAAAGCATATATCTATTATTTTAACTGAAGTGGTAAGCTGGAGGCAGGGAAAAAACAAAATCAACAAACCTTTAAACACACTCATGTGGGGGGGGGAGGGAGGAGGAGGAGGGGAAGGAGGAGAAAGGGTCCAGTCTTAATCTTTCTCTGGAATGTCACATGTCTATCTACAGAAAATCTGTGTATACTTGGAAGGAATTGTTTGTATGATCCACAGGTAATATGCATCATGTCATGACACAGAAAGTGCAACTAACATATTCACATCAGATGCCAGGATGCAAGAACATAACTGCAGGATTTGCACTGTTATGTCACTGCACATCTTTCATCATTTCACATAATCTCATTTTGCTGCAGATACCTATGAATAATCCAATATCTGAAGACTGAGACTGGGGAGCATATTTTAACTATTCTATATAAACTAGGGCTAAATTGCAAACGAAAAAATCCTTTTACTGTTCATATTTGAACTCAATAGGTGGCCATTGAGCTAAAGTATTATTGGTGGTTGCACAGTCAGCCAGATGTTTAGACTGGATTTGGCATTTTTATCCACCTACTGAGTCCTTCCCAAGGACCTGGGATAGGCAGATGTTGTTGTTTGATGGTGTTAAAGGTATCAACGCAGGATGTAAACTGTTCCAAGTAAAGCTACCTTGACGGATGGTGATTTTGTCAATGCCGATGGTCTTCAGGTGGTTTGGGATGGCACCAAAGGTGCCTATTACTACTGGTACTATCTTGGCTTTCTTTTGCCACAGTTGTTCTATTTGTATTTCCAGGTCTTTGTATTTTGCGATTTTCTCCAGTTCTTTCTCAAGACTTTTTTTGTCTTTTTTATCAACAGTTGTCTGGGGTGTATTATTATTATTATTATTATTATTATTATTATTATTATTATTATTATTATTTCCAACTCAGCAGAATGTGGGACAATGAAGGAATACTGTTAAGAGAGAATTTAGTTGATTATGTGCCATGAAGTTGATGTCAACTCTTAGTGACAACATACATAGAGTTTCTCCAGGATGATCTGCCTTCATTGTAGTCCTTCAGGTTTTTCAATGGTGCACTCATTAAGTTAATATTAATGAATTCAGGTCTCCAGGGCCAGATGCATTAGATCTCAGGATGCTGTAAACTAACAGAGGTGATCACAGATTCATTCTTGGTAATCTTTGAGAAGTCCTGGAAGACTGGTAAGGTCTGAAAAGACTGGAGGAGAGCAAATATTGTCCCCATCTTCAAAAAGGGGAAGAACAAGGCCCTGGAAAACTACAGATCTGTCAGCTTGATGCCTATACTGGACAAGGTCTTCAAATTGACTATCAAGCAGCATGTTTGTGTACAGTTCAGATAGGCATGCTACAATTAACAAAAGCCAGCATGGGTCTGTCACAAAGAAACTCTGCCAGACTAATCTCACTTCCTTTGATAGAGTAATTAACTGAGTAGAACAGGGCAATTAAGTAGACATAGTGCACACAGAACTCAGCAAAACATTCAACAGAGTGCCTCGTGATAGTCTTCTTCATGCAATGGCAAATTTGGGCTAGATGATACCACCGTTGGATGGACTCACATTTGGTTAAATGACTGCACAGAAAAGAGTGCTCATTAATAGGTCCAGTTTAGCTTGAAGGGAAGTTATCAAGTCAAGTGCCACAAGGCTGGGCCCTGGGCTGTTCAATGTTTTTTATTAATGATTTGGATGATGGATATGGGGGCAGCTTATAAAAGTTGCAGATGACAAAAACTAGGAGAGGTTGCTAATATTTTAGGTGGAAGAGAGCAAATTCAAAAAGATCTAGACAAGCTTGAGCAATGAGCTGAAATGAATAGATGGAATTTAACAAGGAGAAAAGTAAAGTTTTGAAACTAGGTTGGAAAAGTTGTAAGGAACAAGTATGAAATGGGGAGGCCTGGCTTGGCAATAATACATATGAAATGGATCTGGATGTCCTTGTCCACCAAAGTTAAACATGAGCCAACATGTGATGCAGCTAGTAAAAAGGCAAATGCCATCTTAGGGTGCATCAACAGGAACATAGATCATACAAAGTTATTGTTCCATTCTGCTGCCATCAGATTCAGTCTGGAGCATTGTGTCCAGTTCTGAGTTCCTCAGTTCAAGGACAATGATAAATTGAAGCAAACTCAGAGGAAGATGACCAAGATGGTGAAGCATCTGGAGATAAAGTTGTATGAGGAACAACTAAATGATCTTGGTATGTTTACCTTACAAAAAAGATGATTCAGGAAAGATATGATAGCAGTCATCAGATATCTGAAGGTTGTCACACAAAAGAAGGAATGGATCAGAGTAACTGGGTTAATGCTACAAAGAAGGAGATTCAAGCAAGATATCAGGAGAAATTTCTGGACTGCATAGGCTATCAGCTTGTAGAACAGGCTGCCACATAACATGGTGAATTTCCTTTGCTAGAGGTCTTCAATCAGAGATGTTTGGTGCATCCTGCACTGAGCAGGAGGTTGGACTCAGAGACTTTTACGGTTCCTTCCAGCTCTATGACTGCATGGAAGGAGGTTCAGGATTCCGTCCACCTTTCCATGCATCAGCAGGATGACTCCAAAAACTAAACAAAATAGCACCAATTTTGAGATCAGAAGTGGGTGAAACCCGCAACACAAAGTTCAAGTTTGAAAATGTGCTGGGTCTGCCTTGGGGAAAATAATCCAGGAAAAAGAAAATCCCCAAAACATATCTATGGGAGAACTAGTAAGACAGTGGCCCAGATTGCTGCAAATGCTCCATTCTATGGCCCCTCCCTCCTCCTTGCTGGTCACATGTCCCAAAGTGAAGCATATGTAGGCTACCTTATGTTTCCCACATGCACACAAATGTAACATCAGGAGAAAGTAGAAACACATACACACTAATAGATGTAGCACATTACTTCATTGCAGAGAGGAAAACAGAGAGGTTGCTTCTGGCCACTGCTGGTAAAGGAGCTAGAACAAATTAAAGATGCCATTCCCTGCATGCTATCCCTAAACAGGAAGAATTTAAACAAGGTATGCTGGTGGTCAGGTAAAGGTTAATGTTAGTTGTGCTCCATATGACAGCCTGAATTTCATCATTGGTGGGGAAAAGATCCAGTAATGCTGAGGATGCATTGGAATAGAACAGGAAAAGCAAGGAGGGAAATTCAAGGATCGACAAGTAGGAAGAAAATATGGAGGTAGACCTGTCCTTTTCTAAAACCCAACATGGCCATGAGGGAAATGAGGGAAAATGAGAAGATGTTTTTCTTCTTAAAGCTACAGTAGTAAAATGTGACAAAATATAACAGAGTAAAAGACATAAAATTGTAACATTTCCATAACATTTTATTGTCATTTTTTGAATTAATCTTTTAGCCACACTGGTTCAGCAGTCTGGGCAACACAATCGCATCAACTTTGGGGGTTGCCAGACTGGCCAGGCTGCTCTGTCAGGTAAGCATCTGTCCACCCTACACACTTGAAGATGACTAGAAGATACAGTGGAGCAGTGTTTCTCAACCTTGGCAACTTTAAGATGGGTGGACTTCAACTCCCAAAATTCCCCAGCCAGCCTTGCTGGCTGGGGAATTCTAGGAGTTGAAGTCCACCCATCTTAAAGTTGCCAAGGTTGAGAAACACTGCAGTAGAGTATAGTTGTTAAGATGAAAGACATGGATTAGGGAGAGCAAGAATGAAATCCTCACTCAACCATAGCAGTCATTGGTGATCTTGTCTCTCTCTCTCTCTCCCCCCCCCCGCCCCGCCCCAGCCCAAATTACTCACAGAGATAAAATTAGTGTTTCGGAAACACTTTGGAAGAGACAGTTCAGAACACATAGAAGCACGAGCATAACACCTGTCTGCAAGTCATAAAAGCATCTGCTTCTTTTCCCAGGATCATGTGGAAAAAGGCATGTCTGTTTAATCATCCACAGACAAGATGCTGGGTTCATGCTCCAGTGTGTTCCAAAGCATTGCCCAACCATAAAAATTAGCCTCCTTCTGAGATTCTGGGCTGCAATTGCATCTATCCACTTTTTAGGTTTTTAAGGAAAGAAATCTACATGTGTAGGCTTCCTCTCAAAGGAAAACCCTGACGTCTTATACAAGACAGTGCATCCTGCCTAATCTGACATTTGGTCAAACAGTGAAATAAAGCAAGCAAATTAACTATCCAGGCAGCAGGAAGAGACCTAGTATAAATACAGCACACCAACATATGGCCACTAACTTATCTGCCTGTTTTGACGGATTGCCATCTAGTTATATATCAGATGGTTATAATGAAAAAACACATTACTCAAATTAGCTGAGTTTTTCCCCAAGGTAAGATAAACACGCACAGTAGCGTTTTGGTTGGTTCATTCTGGTTTCTGTAAGTCAGTTCAGCTGATAACAGCACTTCTACCAGCTCTTAACATCACATGACTCAATCCCATGAGGGCAGATGTTCTCCTCCTGAGAACCTGTTTACATTAGATATTTATCATGTTGGAATGCAATCCTAGGCATCTGAAATTGCCACTTATCTTTCAGCGCCATTCAATGATCCTGACAGCAATGTAGCATCTTTTCCGGGCCAGTAGGACTTAGCGGTGCCACCCAGCCAGTGTTTACAATCCAAATAGGACAGGTTTTCCCACTCTAGCTTACCATGCTGCTAAAAGTGTTGCGGTGGGACTCCTATTCAATTTTGTCCAATTCTACACAAAGGTTTAAGCTTCTTCCAGATGTTTTGCATTTGGCACAATTGAGGTGATTCAGTGATATTGCACAGCTTTCATACAGAACGGCATGGGGAATTTAAAGAAAAGGAGAGGAAACTGGCAAGCATGAAGAGTAGAAGCACTGCTGAGACAGCTGGGGTTTCCTGAGGCACTGCGGCTTTGCATTATACTGCTGGGGTTTCCCAGGGCGCTGTGGCTTCGTGCCGTGTTGCTGGGACTTCCTGGGGCACTGCAGCTTTGCACCATGCTGCTGGGGCCACTGAGGTTTCCAGGGGGAGCTGCGGCTTTGTTCTGCAGCTCAGGGGTTTCTTGTAGCCCCAGAGCCACAGCGTGCCAAGAAACCCCTGAGCCACAGTGTGGCAAGCAGCCAAAGAGCTGCACAGTTCTGGGGCTGCTTGCCACCATGAAAGGCAGGTTGCAGGATACTGAAAAGAGCAGAGATGGGGGACAGATAGATGGGGGAGGCGGAGGGGAGACAGTCCCTTACCTTACTGAGGCTCAGGGCAGCGAGGGATCAAGCCCAGAATGGCTTGGATTGGGGTGGATCCCCAGCTAATGACGGCAACAGGGAGTGCCAGGATTGCCATCACTAAGTGAAGCAGTCATGTGACATTGCGCTTTATGACCACATCGCTTAGTGATGGAAATTCCCGTCCCAATTACCGTCATAACTCAAGGAGTATCTTTACTGCATTCTCATGCAATATCATGTGAGTTCAGTAATATTATAAGAGATCTTCAAAATCTCAATTAGGAACATTCTGAGATTGTAGCCATTTCAGAAAACAAAACAAAGCAAAACAAAAGTCCCCAGCAACTGAAAAGGTGGCATTGCATCCAGCTCTTCCTCCAGGATGCTGCCAGTTTTACCCATGCAGCACTCCTGCAGGGTAAATTAGACTGACAGATGGAAAAGCACTGGCTGAGCTGAGCAGGGAATCTGATCATTACCTCTCTGCCAACACCAATATTCTATTCATGACAGCAATTATATGGACTTTCATGGGTTGGGACTGGGAAACCTGCAAAGGTATCCTTCCCACTGGGCAACCTGAGATGTCCAAACTATCATTACTTTTCTGGGTGATCTCCACGAATCTTCAGCCTGATGGGTCAGCCACTTGAGAGACATTCCCAGAAAAGAGCAACTTCATTTTCTGCTTGCTATGAATTAACAACAGAATGAATCTCTAATGAACATTTCACTAGTAAATAGTGTATCCTTTTTAAAATACTGAATAATCCATTTGCATCACCCATTTCTTAATTCCTATGGGAGCAGGCATTAACCTGTGAAGCTAACATGGTGTGGAAATAGACACTTCTTTAAAGTACAACTGTTTGCCTTGAGTTTAAGAACTGAAATAATTTTTGAGGCGCATGCAAAAAACACAAACCTCAATCAATCCCTCTTTTCAGTGTCTAATATGAAGAAGTCAAATTCTAATTTATTCATAAATATCTCTCATTCTCAGGACAGCAAACATGCTAGGGGCAAAAAAAAAAAAGTCATTCTTCTGTGGTGTGGATCATATAGCCCCAGTAGAAAAGCACGTCTCAACCTCCACCGTTCCAAAAATGAATCGTGCAACTTAGCCACCCACCAACCTAAACAGCTCATCTCCTGGTTGTCGTGTATAAGCAGTAGGATGAGTCACTGGTTATTCCTTCTGGTAAATCTTTAAAAAGCTGTTGCTCATGCTTCCAATGAACAAATTATTTTGGGGGGTAATGCTTACAGATTTAGAACTCCTTTAGAAAGATTTCCCCCAACTCCAAAAAAATAGTCACGTATTTCTCATCGCTATTTCAGTATTATAAAAAACCAATGTGAGTTATTGGTTTTTCCCTCCAAAGTCTTCCTCTCACTTTGAAATAAGATTATAATGGGACCAAATTGTCAACTCTCTGGGTTTACATTTTGCATCTGGACGTCATTGGCTGGAATAGGAATATCTGGAGTTTTCCTGAGTAACTGTTTTGCTAAAACAACATTGTTATTTTGCAGTAAAGGGTGAGAAACTGCATTTGGCTGGCTACTGATGAAAATAAGACACTGACTGGGACTGGAAAACGGAGATAATTTTGTTTTGTTTGACTTTCAGGAAATGATTACTTTGAAATCTGACAATATTTTTTTAAAAAACATAGGTGTAGGAGAATGGTGTATGCTTTTGATATCTGAGTTTATAAAATTTTATGAAGTTGGCAAACTTTACGCACATTTCAGATGAAATGTGTTCAATTGTACAGGTTTCAGAATTAGTCAGAAATTAACAAAGGTAAATTATTTTGTGGAGTGTTGTATTTGTGCAAATTTTGTCAATACATTATTCAATTAAAAATCTGCTTCAATGTTCTTTCACCAGATTGCATCCCCAGAAACATCATTCTAGCTTGACAATGACCCTCTTCTTTCTTTATTGAACTATTCTGAATCAAATATCATCATTTCCCTTTCTTCAGCATCCTTCAGTATTTTGCAGTATATCTGGCAGACATATTATTCTGAATAAGAATATCTTATCTTCTTGAGTTTCCTGCCTCGAGCCAATAAACATCTTTCTTCACAAGTGGGCCAAAACTCCATTCAAGGAGAATAGAATGCAACAAATATTATTTTACTGTTTCAGAGTGATTTTGCTTCTAGAGTCATATATGTGGAAGTCACCTAGTCTATAGAGGATGTAAATGCAGCATCCCTGACAGATGTGCTTAAACATCTCCCATGAGGGAGGTGATCTGTTTCATTAAGATATTTGCACAGATGTTTTACTGAATTCCATTTCCTTACTGTTTCCAGCTTTTGAGCTAGTCCTGCCTTTAGGAACAACAGATAATGTGTTTGTTTCATCTTTGGCATGACAGTCTAGAGTTTAGCCTTCTTTTCTCTAAGCTAAACATACCAAGCTCTTTTAGTCATTCCTCAAAGGGCTGAGTTTTTTTCTTTTTTTCCTCTCATCCTCCTCTGGATGTACTCCAATTGCACATGTCACAACAGAAAGATGGCAAGGCAAGGCAGCATTTTGAATGAGCCTTGTTCCAAAACAAAAAGGATGCATAATTTTGGTTGCATTGGTGAAGGGCCACACTCCCCCCCAAAAAAATGGGGCTATGAAAAAATATAATAAATTTAATATTTATTAAATCATTAAGTAACTTATTTTCTCCCTTCCTCCACAATGCATTAAAACATTGCATTCAAATTGTAATTTTAAATGTGAGAGAGAGAATTATTAAATATCTTTTAATAATGAATAATTGTATAAATTTACTTGTTATTACATTTAAATGTAAATTAAATTTAACCTTTTTTTTGTCCTGGTTTCACCTTATTCTTTCAAATGGAGACCTAGCATGTAGCTGAAGGGCCAGTATGATTCTCAGGCATATAATATTGCAACTATAAAAAAAATGCATGAAAAGCATCTTGTGTAATGTTGGGGGAAATCTGTCAGCTGTCCTCAACAGTTCAGTTCACAGGCCCTGGAGAAATGAATAACTTTTTGAGGACATAAAAACAGGACATTCTGTTTTTATAATATTTCATGCCTGTACCCCTCTTCTTCATGAAACTGAAAGGGGTTGCATCTGCATCTCATTCAAATGAATAGCAACAAAAAATCTCAGTAGAAAAATATGTGTAAGCTTTGAGAAGTACAAAGTGGAATCCCACAAACAGAACTCCTCAAGTCATAGAAGGGTTGGGCACTTCTCAAAAATAAGATGGTGGAAATGCAACTACACACCATTCCAGTGAGAAGAAAAAAATGGAGAGAGCTTAGGAAATCCCTGTGGATGCATACAAAGTTTTTAGCTTACAGAAAATGGAAGATGGGTATAATCACTAAGAAGATGTATCAGCAAGTAGTTAATGTTTGCAAAAAAGAAAGTCAAAAAAGGCAGTGAGCAAATTTGCACTTAAACTCACAAAGGATGCTAATGGCAATGAAAGAGAATTCAGGGGGCTAGCTCAGCAGTAAGAGGAAGAAAAAGGGTGCCCAGTGCTTGGAGGATGATAGTAAGTGACAGGGAAAAGGCAGAGCTTTTCAACTTCTGCTTGGTTTCAGTTTCCTCCCAAATGGGGAACTGTGTCCAAATGGACCTATACAGAACCATTAAGAAAAAAGAGGGAATGGTAACCCCAAGTAAGTGAGGAAATAATTAGGGAGCACTAGCCTCCATAAACCAGTTTCAGTTCCCACGTCTAGACTGGTTATAGACCCAAGTCTTGAAGGAGCTTGTGGATGAAATCCCTTTCTGTGATCTTTGGGAAATCGTACAGAATTCTCTAGAAGACTAGAAAAGATTAGAGAAATGAAACTATTTTTCTATCTTTAAAGGGGGGGGGGGAGAGAGAGGAAAACAAGAGGAAAAACCCAGTACCCAAGTAATATACTCAGTGGATGTACGTCACTGGCTCCACATCAAGCTGGAAGGTATTCAATGGCATATTGCATGGCTCCATTCTAGGCCCTGTGAAAAGATAGAAAACATATTTATCAAATTTATGGACAACATAAAAATACAGGAAGATAGGAAACAACATTTAGGAACCTTATAGGATTCAGGAGGATTGGACAGGCTGGAAAAATGGGCAGAAACAAATAAGATGAATTTGAGCAGTAACAATCCAAGTCTTCCATCTGAGTACAAAAAATCAAAGATATCAGTATAGAAGGAATGAAACCATACTGGGCACTAGAAAAGAACCTGAGTGTTTGATGGCTCACAAGTAGGACTTGAGTCAACAATGTGATGCAGTTGCAAAATAAGCAAAAACAATCCTAGGCTAGATCTGTCGGTACATTCTATCAGGATTGAAAATAATAATAATAATCATAATCATAATCATAATAGCAGCATCCTAAGTTCAACCTATAGCAAACTCCATGTATAGTGATCATGATCATACACATGCACCATGCACACACACACCGCAGATGCTATTTATAGTCATTCAGCATGTGTACCATGCCATACCATTGATTTAAAATCACTTCAGGTAGAGTTATTGGGGGAAAATGAAAATGGGGGGATGGTGGTGGTGAGGTGTTGAATGATCTCATTTTGTAGAATCTCTCACTTGGTAATATCATATGTCACTACTATGGGTTGATGTGGCTTAACTATTGTTATAAATAAATATCTTTATTAAGGTCTTTGACCAGCCTTTACAGTAGCAAAAGAGAAATAGTTTAGTACAACAGTTCATTATCAGGGAAAAGAAAAAAACAAGAAAACAACATATCTAATTAAAAGTTATTCACAATTTTTTGACTTGATAAAGATATTTGGCCACCTAGTATGTGAGTACAGAGTTAGCTCTCCTTAAAAAGTAATAATCATAAAATCTATCAATCTGACCCTCAAATTTAGAGATGATTGGGGAGATTAAAGCATGTCTTGGGGCATCATAAAAAGGACACCGTATGAGGACATGGGCAAGAGTTTCTGCCTCCCTGGATCCACAAGGGCAAAGTCTCTGTAAATAAGGAGTCCCATGAAAACTTCCCACCAGCAATGCTGAAGAGAGGGCATCAAAGTGGGCTCTGGAAAAGGCCCATCTATATTTGCTTAGGGTTAAATTGTATAGGTACCCCACAGTAAAGGGTTTGTGGCTATCTAACATTTGGCAACAGAGTTCAGGAGCACTGGTGACACTGTTTTGGCAATCAGTGTCCCTAAGTCTTTCTTTTACTATTGATTTGGACTTCTCCAGGGTTAATTGGCCTAAATATTCAGGAGAGAGGCCAAGATTGCAAAGTTCTTCCATATAGGTACGGTGGCAGTGAGATTGGTAGCTGTCTGACAACAGCAGGGTCATCAGGCCAGTAGGATCAAACATGTAATAACCATTCTTTATTCCACAGGGAAATTTTCAAGTGAAGAGAAAATAGTTCAGTGAAGAACAGGAGTCTTTGTAGAAATTAAACCTGAAGGTCATTATAGAACTCAGATAGAAGCCTTTTCCAGCCTGGGATCTTCAGATGTATTGGCTGAATTACAATTTCCATCATATTTACACACATGGAATTAAAAGCATGCTTTTAATATTTAGCTGTTGCATTAAGTGTCTTTAGTATTGTGAGTTCAGAATTAGTTTCCCTAGTTATGATGAAAATTGCCAGCAATTCCAGAAACCTTATTGTTTAACTGGATTTCAACTGAAATTCTAAAGCAGAGCAATGTTTAGATGCAGCTTCTAAATTAGCTAAGAATGAGTAACATACCCTAAGGGAAGTAGACCGCTTACAATTTCACCAATATGATCAATGTAACTTTCAAGCATTTTATATATGCTTACAGAAAGATGCTTGGAGGGTGCAATGCGCTCTATGCTCACATACACATTTTTCTCCGCTAATGGGCTTCAGATCACTGAAGAACACGATAGCTTTGCATGGAAGTGTAACATTTTATGTTCCCTGAGAAGATTGACTAGAAGCCTTTTGTTTATATGACACAAAATCAGCCAAGAGATTAAGAGATTAAGCTGCTCTATGATACAAGCTATGATATAAGCCATGATACAAAAAGTGAAAACTTGCAGGACATCAGATATAGCTGAACTACAAATCCAAGAAGCCCCAGCCAACAGTGAGGGATGCTGAAAATTATAGTTCAGCAACATCTGGAAGGTCACAGAATGTTGCAATCTGGAATGTTCCTTCCCCTTTTTTCTGCCAGCCATGCCTTCTTTCACATGCCCCATTACCCACATGCATACACACAACTTTCCATTGTTTGCATGTCTGCAAGCTTGCAGCCATGTTTCCTGCTTTCAGGACACTTATGTAATGTTAGTCACAGCCTGAACATGAGAAAAATAGAGAAAGATACACTACCTTTAACTTAATGCAGCATTTCCATTCCTTTCTGTTCTTTCCATTTAACGTTGCTGAATGTTTCTTTGTTATGATTTAGGTAATTATCTAATATGTGTATCCTATTCTTTGTTTATCTGAAAATAACACATGTTTTATATAAACCATTTTTAAGGAATGAAAAAACTTGCCTTGCTGGATCGGGCTACAATCCATCTGGCCCCACAGTCTGCTTCTAACAGCAGCCAGCCAGTGACCTGGGAGAAACTCACCAGTCAGATGTGGAAGCTTAATTTCCTGACTCTCTAAGTGCCATTGAATTGCCATTTATGCATGCTCTACTTGATCCAGAAAGATAACTGGATCTAGATTGGGTTTTTCATCCCAGTGAAAAACCTGCTGTTTTTCATCCCAGTGACAGATTGCCAAAGCAGCAGAAGCAACACCACTAGTTCAATCCATGGCTGTATTATAAAGAGGTAATGTTGAGAGCCAAGCTCCAGACTCACAGATACAGTAAAATGAATAGAATAAAAATGATGATTATGATTACGCATGAACATGCTGTGGTCACATCACTGGCAGCATATACATTATGAACAGCTATCACGGGTGTCTTGTTTTCTAGTAGATATGACCTACTGATCTTTATAAAAGAAAGTAAACCAAGGAATCAATAAAATATTAATGCTGAACTGAAACAGATCTATCATTAACATTTGAAACACACTGTTTTCCATCAAAAAATGTGTAGCTGCTGCTAGATACTTAGAGGCATTTACAGCAATATGTTTGCTGGCCCCTTATAGTATAAATAAAATAAAATAAAAATAAAATAAAATTCCTGGAAAATATTTAAGCAATGGGTAAATAAAACTTTTGTTCAGAGACTAATACTAAGCACAAAAAAGGACATGGTCTGTTTACTCTTCAGTTGAGTTGGCACAACATACTATACCTGCTTCCTGAATGAACTCTGAGTTTACACAAAACAGTGAATTGTAACTGACCCAGTACTGTGAGTTCATGCAACACAGTAAATGCCTTTCCCTTGAAGAGCTATGCAGGGCCAGATTGCATTAGGTTGTAAGCTAATAATGCAACAAACATGTCCCAGCAACCTCTTTGTTCTGCAAATTTCTGCCTCTTTACCTGAGGAAACCAACTGTTCTGGTGTTAAAGTGGTGATTTCACTATAATGCAGGAGGCTTCAGTGAAGTTGGCGAAATGCATGAAACTGGTGGAGACTGGTAGGGCTTTGCCATGAGAAGCAAGGAACTAACTTAGGTGGTAGGGAATAACTTGAGTATCCAGGGTCCTTAAATTAGCAGGATGTAGAAAAGAGGCCTCAGTTATAAAGGTAAACAGTACAGAAATAAGATAACTGTAGTTAGATCACAAGATGAGTGGCTTCTTAGTGGATAAAATGGAGCCTGCAAGGAAATTGGAATTGGGGACCTTCCAAAAGGAGCGGAGAATTCACCCCGAGGTGGGAGGAAGAAATGAAACTTAGGAGTTTGGAAAAGGTATAAAAGGCATGGAGTTGTGGGTGCAAACATGGAGACTGAGAAGCAAGAAAAACACAGAGCAAAGGGCAAGAACAAACCTAGGGATGCAGATAGGCTTGATCCAGAGAGACAAAGCTTGGAGGAAATGGTTAACATAGGAAAGCAATCTAAAAGGATAGAGAGAGTCAGAAATAATTCTTAAGAGTAAGGGAAGAAAGAAACAAATTTTAAAGTGAGTCAGGCAGCTAAAGAAAAGAGGGAGATAAGAAACAAACCATTCCAATTAGGAGAGCAAGTAACCCAAAGATTAGAAAGATTTTCCCTTCCTTGAAAGACCCTCTCTGGATCCAGAGGTGTTATTGCCCGGTCTCCACCCTGCTCTAAAAAGGGAACGTTGAGATGGTGGTGAGGAGTCAAGTACATAGGACCCTAGAGGAAGTGGGTTATCTGGACTCTCTTCAGTCAGGGTTAAGGCCTGGACATAGGATGGAGAGGACAATTTAGGTCCCTTTGTGGGGACCTAAATGGGAGCAGGGAGCCCATCCCGGTCCTTTCAGACTTCTCAGCTTTCAGTACACTAAATATGTTATCCTTCTACACTGCCTGTGGAGATTAGGGCTGGAGACGGTGTGTTGCAGTGGTTTAGCTCCGTCCTTAATGGTTGGTTTCAGTCAGTGTAAAAGTAGAGATCAGGCTGATGGCTACTCCTTTGTAGGCTGCTGCAAGGTCAGTCCTCTCCCTACTCTTATTTAACATCTACATGAAGCCACTGCAAGAGGTTCCAATGGGGTTTGAGGTTCAGCAACATCAGTGTGCTGAGGATACTCAGCTTTACATCATTACCCCATGCCAGAGTAGAGATGCTGTTAAGTCCTGTCCCAGTGCCTGGAGGCTGTGAGAGTCTGGATGGGAGAGAACATCAAACTGAATCATAGTAAGGAGTTCCTGTTTGCCCATTGGGTTCCCTGTCTGCTACAGGGGTCTTTCTTGTTAGGGTGTCATTGCCCCTGAAGAAGCAGGCCTATTACTTGGGGGTCCTCCTGGACTCACAGTTCCTGCTGCAACAGCAGTGGAGGCAGTAGTCTGGGAAGCTTTTCCCAGCTTTGGCTAGTGTGCCAGTTGCAGCCCTATCTCAGGTAGGAGGATCTTGCTACAGTGACTCATGCCCTCATCACCGCCTGCTTTAACCTTTGCAATGCATCTACATGGGGCTGCCTTTAAAGACCACTTGGAGGCTGCAGATGGTTTAGAACGTAGCAGCACATATACTAACTGGTGTTTATTGGAGGAACACATTATGCCAGTGCTGTGGGCTCTGCATTGGTTAACGGTGGGCTTTCAGGTAGAATTTAAAGTGTTGGTGCTGACCTACAAAGCCCTACATGGCTTGTCCCCAAGTTATCTTCAGGATTGCATCTCCCATTGCTTTTTGGCTTAGCCCATTCAATCTAGCTGAGAGAAGGTGCTACTTGGGGGTGGGGGGGGCAGGGAGCCAAGACTTTTCAATGGTAGTGCTGGTCCTTCGGAATGGCCTCCCACTTTGACTGCTTTCTGCAGGTTCAAACAGAGGGCATTTGGGCTGTGATACCATCTTGTCTGGGTTGATAAATTGGTTGTTAACATAATTTGCAGTTTATATTTCTTTATTTGGATTGTTGTGTATTACTTGTATTGTGTATTATTTTTATGTATTGTTTTTGTGTATTTTAAATTTATGAACTGCTGGGAATCCTTTGGCATTCTGGCAGTCTATCAAAGTAACAAACAAGCAAATATGAGTAAGAGGTAACTGGAACCATTGGCTTCCTCCTCAATATATTTTCAACTACCTGGTCTAGCCTACAATCTCCGTTCAAGTACTAATCAGAACTGTTCCTGCTCAGTTTCCAAGCCTGAAGAAACCTGGCCAGGTGCTGCATTGCCAATGAATTTGGCTGGAAATATTGTCATGAGCAAAATGACATCAAAAGCAAACATCATTGTCCTGTGTTCTTTAGATTATTTGAGGAGAAATTATGGACCTTGTTATTGATTACTCAGACATGAATGTGTGAACAGACTTCACTGAAAATAATTCCTTCTTGCTTCCATTGGAATGGAGGAAGTATTTGTGATATCTGATAGCGATGGCTCACTCATCCAAGCAAGTGACTTGCAGCCATAAAGTGTTTATGAAAGATTTACTCCAATAAAGTGCAATGTGTTGTGCAATGCATTTTCCCATAATCCATTCATAGATTCAAAGAGTTAGGAATGACTTTAAAGGTTATCTAATCCATTGCTGATTCAGGAAATCAACTGCTTTAGCAACCTAAATAGGTGGTCATTCATCAATTTGGTCACAAGCATTCTCTTCATGGTAGACCTTGCATGACACATGGATGCTTTTCACTGATCAGAATGACCCAAGAATGGAGCTTTCTTTATGCTGCAGGGGTAGAAAGAAAACTTAGTTGCATAGAATGTTCTCCAATGTCCCAAATCAAAGAGGCCCCAGGGCAGTGCACTCAAAGAAAGAGCACTGGAGATTCCTAATGTTTTTGGAATGTTCATGCAAAGTCTACATGTTGCATCTATACAGATAAAAATAAAGCCAAAAGAGCCAATGTAATTTGGGGCTGCAACAACAGAGGTATCATGATAATATCACAGGAAGTTATAGTTCTACTGCACTGCAATAGTCGAACTACACAAAAATACTGTGTCCAGTTTTGATTGGCACAATACAAGAAGGATGCTTAGGAACTAGAAAGAGCATAGAGAAGAGCAACAAAATAAATATTTTTCTCACAATTGCAGATACATTCAGACTCCACTGAAAATAATTCCTTCTTGCTTCCACTGGAATGCAACCCATGAATGGTATTGTGGAAAAAACAGATGGCATAAAGGATTACATAAATGTCATCACGTATCAATTTAAATGACTGTAAGAGAAGGTAACTTATGATTAAAAGCTGCTGTGCTTGTGTCATCCAAAAGGCTTAGGAATCTGTACCATTCTGCCAACTTGTGAGCTGATTGTTCCAGGTAATCAAACAAGTCATTGTTATTGGAGAATTAGGCTATGGGACATATGGTTGTTGTTAGGGGTTGGGTGGGATAGTTAGTGAAATAGTCATGACTGGCAGGGTGAGTTATAGGGGGAATCTAGGGGTGTTAGAAATTTGTGTGAAGTGATTCTATAACACACGAAGTTGCTGTCGATCAAAGAAGATAAAACCTGCAGAATCTAGTAAGAAAGCTTTGGCAAGTAACTCTACCATTTCAGGCTGTTGGTAGGGAATTACATATTTGAATTATCCCTGAGTAGCTATAATTATTTCTTTGTGGTTTGTCTCCTAAAGACAACCAGATATACCTTTCATACATATTATGGCATGTTCTATGATACCACTTGATTCTTTGATTGTTTAAATTATCCTTGGCCACACTGATTCCAGAGGAAGAGCCCTGCTCAAGCTGGCCTCCTCTAGATGTAATTGGACTATAATTCCCAGAATTCCCAGCCTTTTTTAACCCATCTGAAGGAGGGTTCAAGCAAATACAACTTTCACCACAATGTACCCATTTCCTATTAAAAAAAAAAATATTGTTTACATATATCTATCCCTAAAGATAATACTATAAACCATGACATATGTGTTGATCTGTGAAATCACTATGAAATCCAGTTGGGTTCAGCCCCAAATAAGAATTAAATCTCACTTGTAATGGATAACAGTAAATTTTGTACAGTGCTTGGCAGTTACAGGGAAAGAGATTATCCTTGGATCTGGCAATCATTTACATCTGGATTACTAAGGTAAAACCATAAAATCACAAACAGGAAGTATTTAATCTCACATACATTAAATCTGCCCTTTGACTCATTATTTGGCCACATTTAATGCATCATGATCAAATGCAGTTTCCAAAACCAGAAACAGCATAACTTCAATTAGTTTCAGAATTAACCCAATTTAAAACAAAAACTTCAATTTGACACAATTACATGTAGGTCTAGCTCACACATTAAGACTAAGCCATAATGTGCTTTGCTTGCTTTACATTATACATGATCCCAATGACTACGGTTTAACAAACCACAGTTTAAAAAATCCTGGCTTAGTGTAATATGTGAATGCAGCCCTAAAATAAATAAGACAATGGAATCGTTTACTTGATTGATATCCAACATAACGTTCCATTCAGCTGTTTATAATAGATCACAGTGTTTTGAAGTTATACTACCCTGGGTATCTAACTTTCCTTAAGTATTGAGGTGTACTTGGGACTTAGAAAAATTGATTATGCAACATGAATTACTTTTACACCTCCAAAATTAGTTTTCCCTAATTCAAATATATTGTCTTATGTTTCCCACTTGCAATACAGTAAGGATTTTCTCAAGGCAGTGCTAGAATGTATCATTTCCTTTAGAACAAGAATGAACACTGGAAAGTTCTTAAGTAATAATAGTATCTATTTATTAGTCACGCAGAGGAACCAATCAAAGTTCAAATCAGAAAAAAAGAGTGGTTATTCAAAGCCATTTTAATCCACTGCAGTTACTTCAAGAAGCCATTGACAGCCATTGAAGAAAGATTATCATGCTTGTAGGTATAAGGGGGAAAAGTCAATCAGCAGTTATTAACATACACTGAGAAAGCATTATGTCTTCTAGATTATTGGCCCTCAAATACCATTATCCTTGCCAATTTCCATGCTGGCTGAAGGATGCTGCAGTCCAAAGTAACCTAGAGTATAGGGTCACCTTCTCTTGCTGCAGCTTTATGTAGTGCTATTATTTCTAAACTAACAATTTCCAGAAAGGTAGTTGCATGTGCCTGCTGAACCAAAAACAACAAATACATGAAACCTTAACATCTAACAGATTTATTCTGATACATAGTTTAGATTGCAATCAGCTTCATTTGATGAACTGGATTTAGCCCATTTTTAAGTTGAAACTAAAGCCAAACTAAACAAAGCACCATTCATGGAATTAGCTACAATATGGGTGGTTTTTCTGAAGTAATAGCTGGCTGAGGGAACCTGGTTTGATTTAAGCAACAGCTGGTCACAGTGGGAAACTCTCATCAAATGTCCCCATGCTCTAGAGCTGTTAAAGAAATATAGCTTCAGGTTTGGTAGCACAGTAATAGAGTAAATTAGTATAAAACTAGAGGGTAAGAGCGACACCATGGTCAGACCCGTTTAGTACTTGGTGGGATATTTTGAAGAAAACAAAGTTAAAGAAACAAATAGATAGATATATTCCAGAAGAAGGCAAAGGAAAACCACTCCCATACTGTTGCCAAGAAAACTCTATGCGTGTGTCATGGGAATCTTTATTTTTTTCAGAGAATAAGATATTTATACTACTTTTCTTTTACAAGGTAGTAACATATCTTCTCAGCAAGGACAAAAGCATTTTTTCATCATTTGGGTTGATATGTCCTGTCATTATATAGCAATGGGGGATGATATTAAAGAATGTGAAAGTCATCTTCTGTGAACTTAAAGGAAGGTTAATACAACCATTTTTCCCCCACGTATATTGGATACTTCAAGGGATGTTTAACGTTTGATTCCAATCATCCAGCTGTTGGAGATGTTGCTCATAATTTGGAACATTAATCCCTATGGTTTAGTCATGTCCTATTATTGTGTTGCTCACTGCTAAAAACTGAGCTTACATTTGGTTCAGCAATTACAAGAAGTAACAGTATTTTGTGTTTATTCTATAGGCTATCCTACAGGCTTCAAGAACCCAGAATCCAAGACTTCTTGGCTTTCTGCCTAGAAAATGGGGACCATTCATTATTATGTGCTTATTCCACAGGTGTTTCAAGACACAGGCTGACAATTTTTGCTTTAGTGTAGATGTTCCTTATTCTCTTGGGCAAGGAAGTAGCACAGCAAGAGAGCAGAAACTGGCTTCCAGTTTTAGACAGGCCTCACAGGCCTCCAACTGTGCCACTGATACCTGAAAAGATATGCCGTAACAGGTTGACCCTGTGTGACCGTATATGAACAGATTAACCAGAATAAACATATCTTCTTTTCAAACAATGCAGAGTCTGTTTCTTATACTTCTGTGGTCAGTTCCATGTCTCTCTTCCTCCCTCACACTCTGTGGAATGGATTATATGGGCACATTGCTCAGAGTACCTGAGCCAGAAATAATTTACTCTAGGGAAGCAACATTGTGCCTGCAAACTGTTTTCTTAGTGCTTCTCCATTATTTTAAAAGAATATTTTAATCCTAAAAAAAATCAAAGCACCGTCTCAGTTTAGAAGAATATTTCTGGGCCTTACAGAGCCCCCCGAGATACTTTTATAAAATGAAAAGGATGGGCAGTTGCAGTCCAGTGCCTGGTTTGGAAAGGCACTCACTTGTCAAGAGAGAGTATTCTGTGGGTGGCAGAGTGCCCTAGGTTACCAGTCTACCTTCCTTCTGTTTAATTGGTGTTTTCTTTCTGGCCACCATGCCAGCCTTATTGTAAAAGGCCATGTTCTCACAAGTTCAAAAATGCCCACCAACTTAAAAAAACAAACAAACCCCTAACTAATCATGATATTGTTTTACAGGAGTGGGAAATGGAACTACGTAACAGTTCATATAAGACAATCTTTTCTTTATTTAAGCTTGATGGGGAAAGATTAAATACACAGAGAATTACTTTATTAACTAGACATCACTGGATAATTCTTTTTATGCCAACTGAAATACATTCAAAGGAAATTTAGTTCTTACTGGTCCTACCCACTTTTTGGAGTGTGGGTTCCACCATGCTACCCATAGGCCAAGTGAGTTCTTTGGCTGGAAGGACTCCTTATATTTATCTAGTCCATTAAAAAAATAGAGACTTAATGGAAAGATTTTGATTGAGCATCCTTATAATTTTTTACTGTCTAATATTCTCCTAGCTGCAATAGAAACACTTCTTCAAAATAGGAAAGAATTGGCAAGGTAACTCAGAGGAACATACTAAATTCAATGGGGAATCAAATCAGTCTCCCACGAAGACTAGCAGACAGTTATAATCATCAGACAGGTTGGCAATTACATTGTTATTCATGAACATAATTTATCTGAACACAGTTGCTAATCTATTCAAGCATCAATGTGTTAGAGCAGTGGAGGACAAGGAGTAATTCTCAAGAGCAGCTTTGTTTTCACTGTTGCCTTTTGAGATTGTAAATGATTGCAATCCTCCTCAGAATTTGTCCTTATTTACCCTTGACTCCTCTGAAGTCAAGATTGTTGTGTGTGTGTGTGTGTGTGAGAGAGTGTCACCTGAATTAAACAGGACTTCACTTCCATTTAGTTGTTTGCTTGCTTATTCAATCATGATATATGAAAACCCTATATTTAAAATACATAATGTGGATCTGCCTCTTGTAGCATTTTACATTTATCCCAGATGTCAGACTTTCATCTGTAAAATTTAGCAGAAAGTCTTGGTGCAGAAAGTCTTGAGAGTCTTTGCATGCTTAGAGTTGCTTCTTGGGATCTCTGGGGCATATTGTCTGATCTATCTGATTTTGCAAGATCAACCACTCTTAGATGAAACAGATTGCCTGGATCCTTCTCTCTCTGGGTTTAGAACCAGGATTGATCTCTCTGATAGATTATTTATGTTGGGAATGTGATCCTGTTAATATTCTTCAATCTCTCAGCAGCTTGAAGGCCCTTGTGTTCTCCTCTTGTCACCAGTTGGCTTTGTGCCTGAGACTAGAACTCACAGTCTCCCAGTTTCTAGCCCAGTGCCTTAACTACTACACCAAACTGGCACCAAATCAAAATACAAACTGGAAAATGTAGCTGAATTCTTTCCAGGAGTGTTCTGGATATACCAACCACGGCTGGAGATTACTCACTCCTGCAGTAAACTATCTCAAATGCTTTGGCAAAGACAGTTTTGAAATGTATTCCTACATAGATAAATGACAAAGTATGTCATCTGGGGGCATAGATGAAATAAAGGCAGTCTCTGCCTTCTCCTTCCACCCTTGACACTTAATAGTCCTTCATTAGTAAGATTTAATGGGTAATTCAGTGACTCAAATGAGCATGCCACTCCTGCCAAGAATGCTTGAAACACATGATCTCTCATCCGATACACTACCTCAATTAAGTGTATTTTGCTAGTAATATATAAACACTAATACCCATAACAGAGGTGTCACTAGGTATGTACAAAATATAACATTTCTGGAATGGAATGTTGAACAGAACTTCCAAACATGTCAGCCCTCCAATGGATCTGCTCCAGGGGTGGTCTGGTGATTTTACAGAGGTTAATCCTCTAAAGTAGAAGTGATAACACCAGGAACTACTTCCAATTCAGGAAACTGCTAAACCATCCTCAGATCCTCAGATTAGCATTGTCCAAAGCAGGAACAGAGTATATTGGAGGTCTTTAGGATGTTCCATTCCCAGAATGGTAGGTTTTACAAATTCCTAGATATCCTGTGTTCTTTCTGTGGCATATTATATTAACATAATTTAATCTTGGACACCAGTTACCATGAAACGCTGGAAATGGTGGATAAAACCCACTCATTTTGCCCTTCTCAGTTGCAAGATAAGAGTCTATTAGAAACTTCAAACAAGACCAGTGAGGAGAGAGGCTAACAGATGATATATCACTTCTGTAATTCATGAGTCTCAAAAGATGACTGACACTCATCATGTAACACCTAATTATCCAGAACTTAACTGCCCTGAAAAATATTACTTGCTAATATTTAAGGAAATTAGATAGATATAGGGCTGTTCAATCTGCAGGATTCAAGGAAATTTCTGCTCTTTTCAGTTCCATTCTGTTCAAATGTTGGCCCTTTCCAGCTCACTATTACATCACTGATGCTGCCTGGCTTGACATTTGCAGATGCCAAAATTGTTCTATTGCTTTTTTGGGGACGGTGGGGGAGGGAGGGCAGGCCAGGTTGCTGAACAAGAAAGGGTGGAACAAAGTGTTTGTGGCAAATGCAAATAGAGGAACAAAAGCAAAAGACAGCCTAAAAAGTGTAAGGAGAAGATGCAATGCTTCTGGAGTCAATCCCAGCCAGTATCATAAGTCAGTTGGAGTACAAATAATTTCAAATAAAACAAAAATCAAGATCTGCCTTGGATATTTAGGCATGCAGAGCAGCACTACACATACCCGAGTTCCCCCTTATATATTCCAAGTCCTCCAACATAGCAAGGACTCAATGAAAACACCAAATTCTAATTGGTCTAGAAGTCTTCTGAATCTGCGGGCTCCCACAATGGCATAGGAAGTCCACAAACTACTTCAACATCTGTGGACAGAGTACTTTCTGCTACTCAGCAATACTGTTTTGGAAACAATCATCTTCCTCTATTATCTAGAGCAGTGTTTCTCAACCTTTGCAGCTTGAAGATGTGTGGACTTCAACTCCCAGAATTCCTCAGCCAGTTGAAGTCCACACATCTTCAAGTTGCCAAGGTTGAGAAAAACTGGCCTAGAGTAACCACGTGGAAGTGCTATGTAGAAGAGAACCTCCATTGATATGATGCTGTACTCCAGGAAAAAAATGATGCAACCCTCACATCCTAAGAAACAAGCTCGAGATGCTATTTTTTCAAAAGACAGAAGGAAGTTCTTTCACAGATTCTGGCACAGAACATAAGAGAAAGGCTTCTCAAAAGGAACTTATTCCAGTTACAAAGATGTGAATATGAATGGTTCTTGATGAAGCTTTTTTTCAGCCAAATCAACCAACGATTAATTAACTTCCGATCTTACAATCTACTGCTGGTAAAATCTAATGAAAGTTTACATGGATCAGCAGTGTTCAAGCATGTAAGGCTTCTGACTGGTAGTACTACTGTGTGCCATCCATGTGGAGATTCCCTAAAGTTTAGGTTATCCAGTCCACTGACCATAGATTAAGGCAGACCCAAGAGATCACTACAATAGGAGACAGAGATAGAGATAGAGAAATGAGAGAAATGCGTAAGAAATCAGCTATTAAGTAGGACAAGTGAGACTTGAAGTGCTGCAGTGTGGAATGTCAACTAACCAGGTATCCCCTCTTCCATCATAAAAAGACACTTGCATTAGGCCTCAGCATATTTTTGCTAACCTTTTCAGTGGCATGATAGATACAAATTGAACTGGTCACAAGGAAACCACAATACAAGTTATTTCTTATCAACCCAATTTCAACTACACAAGCTAACTCTCCTTTCCTGGTATACCACCTGATTATGTTCCCTAGCTTTCCTTGTATCTGGAATTGCTTGGTGGGGGAATTGGGCAATCTGGTAAAATGCAAGCAATTCCCTCCACTGTTGGAAGCCCAGCCCACAGCAGATTCTCAGCTACAAAACTGGTTTAACCTGAATCACTGTGGTCTTCCTTGCATACTCTAATTCAGCCTTCAACAAGAGAAGGCCTTTCTCATAGCCTTCCCAGATGATATTTACACTACTCTGAATGTTTGTTAAGAAAACTCAGTGGTTAAAAATATACTTGTTCCCACTGAGCTAGTTTGTTTCCTCTATTGACAAAAGGTGTAAATCAGAAGAGAATGTCCTGTCCTTTAAAATACAAAATGCTTTCATGGACCTTGTTTCAATTCCCCTTTTGAAGGCAGAGGAGAGGGAACAAGGCTAGCCATTACATAACAATCCGGAACAGTACCCAGCATGCTTAGGAAACAAGCTGTTCTCATATGCACCCTTATTTTATTAAAGTTTTTGTCTGCAAAATATTAAAACAAACCAAGCCAAATGTCACAAAATGGCAGAATCAAGGGAGAGTGAGGAAATAAACCAAACAATCAACTGTTGCATAAATCCTCATTATTTTAACACTTCCACTAGAACAAACAAGGGTACAATCTTAACTTCTTCATATGAACATACAGGCACACTATCTATTTTTTTGAGTTATCTAAACGTTATTTTTGGAGCTCTATAAACCAATACAAATGTTTGCATAAATGACAATGAGAGAAATCAAAACATGAATAGGAGTCAAAAAGTTTCATATACTGTACAAATAACACAAGAACAGCTTTGATATCAACAAGCAATGAAGTCTTCTTTTTTCGTGTATCGTTTTCTCTTGGTCTCTGAATAAGAATAAAGGACACACACCCATTTAATTGTTTTGGCTCACAGCTCAGCTAAATTTGATCAGAATTACTATTTACTGAATACATTTGTATAGAAAAGACCTAGCATCATTTAACTTCTCCCAAAACTCTCCTCGATTAAAGCTAGAAATTCTCTTTAACCAAAACTGTTTATTTACTGTGAGATTTGTTTGCCCAAAACAAAATTTTCTTAGCATAAAGAATATCAGAAATCAAAGTCTTTTCTCCTCCATCTATGAGAAGAGAACTGATAGAGGTCCTTCAAAGGCCACCTCAGTGACCAGCTATTCAATACGAACATCTCAGCCTTGATCAATGGTTTGCAACTGCAACAGAAGGTTTTTAATTAGCATTAGGGGATAACAAAACAAAATGTTTTGTTGAAGAGAATTTGAGAGAAGTGTTTCTACAGAAGGATCTCAGCCATGGGGGAGAAACACTGGTGAATATACACTGATATATTGTGTTTTGCCTCTGTTTCATTTCAGCTTGTAGCTAAGTGTGGAAAAGCAAATATTTCAGCTGTATTAAAAGGCTGTAATACAGAAGCATCACTTTTTTACTCTTTACATCACAGTAGCACAGAAGAGAAGGCTGAGAGGGGACATGATAGCTATCTTCAAATATGCTGTCACATTGGGTGAGGGTTCGGACTTATTCTCACTTGCTCCAGAGGGTAAGACTAGAACTAATGGGATGAAACTTCAAGGATGTAGATACAGATTTGTTACTAGGAAGAGCTCCAAAGTAAGAGATGTCAACCAGTGGAATAGATTACCACAGAGAGTGGTTTCCTCCCCTTCACTGGAGGTTTTCTATCAGGGATGGTGTAGTGAATACTACAGTGTGCAGGGGGTTAGACTTGATGACCTTCTGGGTACCTTCCAACTCTTTTTATATTTTCATATAAGCAAACAACAGTTCCCTGGGGGGAAAAAACTGCTTCTGTAGCAATAAAATCTTTGAAACAAAGAACGAGGCCTAGACTTCATTGCCTCAAGAAAAGCATCACTTGCAGTGTCAACTTCCACATTAAATCCCACTCTCTCTACTTCTAGCTTTTCCTTCCCAAGTTAATTCCTGGAATTATCGGGAACAGAGGCCAACACAAGGGAGTCAAGAAAACAGGAACAGCTAATATTTAAGGGCTAGAATCAGATCATTTTCAGGTCTTACCCAATCAACAGAAGAATTTTATAATCTCCAGCCTGGATCTCAAAGGCAGTATCCATCAGTAATTCAGGCTATTTTTGACGTCAATGTTCCTTCCACTAGTGGAAAAAGACAGAAGCTAATCTTTACAACAAATCCACAACAACCTAGAGTGCTTATATTCCATTTCAACAGGAGTTTAATAAAGTCTCTCTCCTGCTTGATCGCTCATCTAGATGTGTGGCAGGGTCACTCACCAGAACCAATGATTATCCCTCAAATTAAATGATATCCTCTGATGGAGAAAGGATTGGGTGGGGGCTACTCTAAGTGCTGACTCTACTTATTGGGTAGTAAGTAATGGGTAGCATGGAGAGGCCAGTCTTGGAAGCCACCTAGCTGATCCACTCATCAGAGGACAGAGGTGTTTGTTCCATAGCCTGACCCACAGCACAAGCTAGCCAGAAGCTCTTCAAGAGGAAAAATCTTGTCCTGTCACCAGTGTAGAAGGACACTGGATTCTAGCCCAGTGGAATTGGGGAAATCATATTCATGTATTTCATTCCAGGTAACAAAATGCTTTGAGCTGTCCTTAGGTGGGTCCAGAAATGCAGCAGGTAAAATCTATTTTTCTGGTTGACTAGAAAAAAGGAACAAGGCTAGTTTTGTAGCAGTTATAGGTTACCTTCTCTCCCAGATGATGGAGGCTGAAAAAACAAGAGGATATTGGTTAAAGCCACACAGGATCCTGAGGCTTAGTTCTATCATCTGAACTAAGTCAATAAAAGCATTATCAAGGGCTTAGAGATAATTGGCCATTGACACTCATTGTTTCTACTGATAACCCATTCATCTGCTTTATTACATGTTGCAGGTCATGGAAACATCTTTGGAGGCAGCTATAGTTGTGCCAATGAGTTGATGCTGTCATTGAGCTCATACAAGTAATATAAATTCAACACATGGCTTCTCCCAGGATAACTGGGATTGGCCCCAATCTGAAATACTGGAGATCTTCTCCCAGTTAGTACAGAGCAGCCTTCCCTAAGCCAGAGCTCTTCAACTGCACTGAACCTACATGAGCTCCATGTTCATGTAGCAAACAGAGGCAACGTTGATCTAGGTAAGACTAATGGCTTAATATGCCTAAGCAGCACCTTATCTGCTTATCTGGGCCAAGTATGTGTTGATCTTTACATAAAGCCTTCACCCATTTTATACATACTCTTGTATTACAATCACCAATTCCAATAAAAAATCCTGAGAACTATAGGTTTGTTGATGTGCTTAACACATAGGGTAAAAATGCCCACAATTTCCTGTGAAAAAGGAATGAAATGACTATTGAACCAGTTTAAATCAATTTAAGGAACAGATTATATGTGTATGATAGTGTTTCAATACATATGCATTTTTGCAAGTGCAACCAGTAGAGGGTGATCTGAGGTAAGTCTAGAGTGCATGTGATTTAGGTTATTTTTAAACACACACACTGCTAATATGTAGCTATGTGCTATCCTTTCTGTGGAGGGAAAATATCAAAGCAGGCATTAAAAAAGATAAACCCTTAAATAATTTAAATAAAACATGTATCTCTACAAACTGATCAAAATGATACAAAAGAACATGCAAGCTTTTAGATGATGAAACATTCTGAGAAACTCAAAAGTTAGAAATCTTAGACATGCTTCACTATTAATAGAAGAACATCATGCATGCCTATTTAGAAATAAACAACACTGAATTCAGTGGGATGGACTCCCAATAAAAACCTACAGGTTTAACATCTCAAAAGGCAATCATACACAGGTAGTAAGCCATACAAAGTTCAATGGAATTTACTCTTAGGGCACATCCAGAGAGCCAGTTTGCTATGCTTTCCTCCATTTTGTGAGGGAGCACAAAAATACACTGGCATAATTCGCAGTCCAGATAGCTGGACTCTATTCTGCCTTGGGAATAAGACTAGTGAATGGCACTGTCCTAACATTTTACAGAAGGGTAACTTACGGTGGTGACTGATGGATTTTCTTGCTGGTGGGACAAACATCCACCAAATACTCCATAAAACATAGGCTACTGGGGAATTCTGGGAGGTGAAGTCCACACATCTTAAAGTTACCAAGTTTGAGAAACACTAGTTTAAAAGGTTCTGATTTCCCATTTTCGCTAGCAATCTCGGGGCTATTTTAACACAGCAGGTAAACCAGAATTTCTCCAATCTCTAAAGCAGCATCAAGCTCTCTAGAGAATGTGGTAGATCAGGTCCTCTCTGACAGGTAGGTGGCTTTAAAGAAGTCCTGTTCTTTCACTTTCTCAAGAGATAGTGGTGGTGCTTCTCCTGGTGTTAGGTCAGTCCAGTAGCCCAAACCAAAATGGGCAAGAAAGGAAGTCAGCAGTCATCAGAGGAGGAGGGTTATGTTCACAACAGCTGAAAGTAACCAATAGTATCTGGGCAGATTCCAACCACTGTCTCAGTCACCTCCAAAGAACACAAATCACACGCATAGCAAGACTTGTGTCAGAAAATAAGAAACACTTCTTCCACATTGGATGGGAAAAATTCAGAGTTAACTTGAGCCATGGGCTGCAGATAAGAGGAAATCTGGATCGTACAGATGTGTCCTTAAAGAATGTGAGTGAAGCATCTTTAAGGCAGTTAGTGGGATGTATGAGTATGCCCTTAGATATCCATAGAATGTAATTTTGTTTAATTTGGCCATTCTTTATACCCCTGGGGGTGAGATCCCGGAGTAAAAGGATTGCAGCTCATCCTTGTGCTGCTCATAAAGGCAAGTGCCTTGTTTTGTTAAAATGTAATCTTTTCTACCCCCACTCCCCCCCCACCCGTTTCTACTTTAAAACAATGCTTAAGTGCAACAACCCGTTCCAATGGAAGAACATGAGGACACTCACAATCCAAAAAAGCTGCAGTTACTTATTACAAGCTGTGCTGTTGCCGTATCATTTTAATTTAAAAATACTCAAATGGAGAGATGAGTATTTAGATCATTCTTTATAATCCACCCAGTTCACACAGTTCAGGCAGACTTATATCAGGAATATATTTATACTCTTATTTTTAGCGAACTCTATTCTTGAATATGTATTTGCTTTTTCTTCCCTCGAGTCTATAAAAAGATGGCAAGAGTTTCCTTTCACAGTACTTTCAATATTATGGTTAATTGAAATAAAGCAATAAAGGCTTATAATAATAATAATAAAAAAGAAAAGATAAGGCAAACATATGAGACATTGTGAGAGTTTCCATTCACCAAGGGGTGCCAAGCACAGAGAGGAAATGTCCTAATTTTCCACTCATCGTTATCATGTGAGGAGTCTCAAAGGGAATCTTCCTTATGGAAAGTTCATGAATTTCACATTTATCTTCATTTGTTAACTTCTGAAACCTTCTGATGCGATAACCCAACTCTGCAATGAAATGCTCCCAAAACAAGATGAACGCCTCAATGGAAACATTTTTATTATTGTTGTTTACACCAATTTTTTAAAAAAATCATATTCTTTCCATTACCGTATGATGTGTGTCACTAGGGTGACACAGCACAGTCCCATCAGTAAGGAGGCAATGCTCTCTCATGAACTTCAAATCATGTCTGAACAAGGGCCTGAAGCCTGTATCTGCCAGATTCTTGCCTTAGTTGGAGACTAAAGTCCAATGTATCTGGAATGAAAAGTAGAAAAGTCAGATATAGAATGTACAGCTCTCACCTCTATCAGTGGGATCTGTTTATCTGTGTTTGCAACATTTCAAGAAGCAGTAGGCAATGGAATGGAGCCATCTTTTTAATGGATCTTGTATTCTCCCCTTTGTATTGGTTATTTCATTGCTTGCCCCATTACTTTACTGTTTTTGTCTTATTATTTTATGTTGGTTATTGAATAAAATAAAGGAACTTATTTTTACCATACCATAAGGTCTTTATGTGGTGTAGATCGGGGCACTGAAGAAAATTAAAGTCAGGGGCAGATTCAGCCACCCAGCTCTGCTCAAAGGGCTAGAATAGGAGCTCAGGGCAAAAATAAGATCCTGGTAATCATGAGAACAGATTACCTTGGCATTTGCAATCTGCATCAAGATATAGGTAGGAACTGCAATAGCCTCTCAATGTTGGTCTCCCTATATTGTAGAATTCCACTTCTGTTCCTCACCCACAATCATCTTGCTTCAGGCTTCTCAGAACTGTAGCTTAAGTTATAGGAAGGCAAATTCTGACTGAATGTTAGACAAAATTTCCTAACAGGAGTTCAGCAGCAGAAACAATTACCCAATGGTGTTCATTGCAAGTATTCAAGCAGAGGTTAGACAACCATCTCTGGACTTGGGAAGACCCAGGACTGAGTCCAGCTTTAGTCATGGAAATTCAATCATGGCTTGATTCTGAACCAGTCATTCTCACAGCCCAGCCAAGGGTGGATGTTGTAGGAAAAAAACAGGCTAACTTAAGCTTCCAGAAGACAGGTGGGATATAAATCTAACAAGCAAATAATGGATATGATTGCATGATTCTCATTCAACAGTCTCAGAACAGCCACATGCACCCCATTCCTGCTTCAAAGTAACTACTGCAGAATTCAATGCCACATAAGGTTGCAGCTTTAAATCTATGGCCCAATCTATTCAGTAAGACTCAACACAGAGAAGCAGATTTTCTTATCCATTTTCCTTACATCAACTAATTAGAAGATATCTTTTCAGTGGAATCAAATCAGGCACCTAAAAAGGGAAGAAAGAACAGTAAAAGAGCTGAAGACTACAGCTGTAAAGAAGATGTGTTAGGATAACAGGAAACTGGAAAGAGAAGTTACTCTGTTTACATTCCTTACATCACTCTGACACTTTTGCTGGTTTTGAGTAAGGCTTAGAGCTAGGTTTCAGGTTCTTCCTATTTTTAAGCCCATCTGGTTTGTCTGCTCCTAATAAGTGGGTGGCTATTCTCACTTCCAGGTTTTGTCACATGGCATTTAGACAAGTCTTTGCAATTGCTCAACTCCTGTAGGAAGATTACACTTCTAAACTAAAACTAAAACTATTTCCAGGCCACACAAAGATTTTGCCCTTTGATCACCCCAGAGGCATTTGTTCTGGACGTAACACACAGTTTGTATACAACTGATTTCCATAAACTACACTGAATCCACTTGCAGCCAAGTTTATCTGTTTTCCTTGGCAATGTTAGCTGCAGGCATATCAGAGGAAGAGTTAAAGTATCCTCCCCTCTCATGGTCAAATCCACTTCAGATTGGGTTTACCATTCACTGGGAATGGGGGGGAAGGGGAGAGAGAAAATGGAAATGATCTGCTAGTTAATTAGTCTGTGGGCCTCTCCTCCATTGTGGTATTGATATTCTGGTTTTACCTACTGCATTAAGTTATAAGTCATGTCTTCCAAACTGCAATGCTGGATTCATATATAAGTCATACCTTCCAAATTGCAATGCTGGATTCATACAACATCTAAACCAAACAAAGCATATAGTACAATTTGGGAATACAATCATTATTTCCATAATATCTAGCACTTTCTTGTCCCATGGATAAAACTTCAAGCAAACATTTTCAGTTGTGAGCTACTTGTGATGTAAGCTGTTGATGTTGTCTGCCAAGAAAGATATGTAAGCAATTGCATGTTGTGTTTCGGTAAATGTGTGCTTCAGTAGGAATCTGGTTTTAGTGAATACAATACACTAAAAACAAACATTTCTATGTATTTCCTCTTCTATTAGTTACCCTCTGAAAATCTTTAAGATAAACAAGTATTACAGCTGTGGAAGGAGATACAGAATGTAATATGTAGTCTGAAGTGCCAGATCAGACCCTGCTGGCCAAAGATCTTCATAGCAGGGACTAATCTCAAATATATGAGCAGAGCATTAGCAGGAGGAGGAGGAGATTTATGACATGCCCAACTTCTACCCATAACCCTCTTTTCTGATCCACAGGATTTAATTAGCAGGAACTACATAAAAGCAAATGGAAAACAAACTGGAATAAGATTAGATAACATTTTGGTTCAATATGTGCAACTAACATGCTTTGAGTGACATTTACATAGCTAAAAGAATATCACCATCTATAAGAGAGAAATATCACCAGGCTTGGAGGAACCTCAGGATCTGCAAAAATAGAAAGAAAAGGGAATCCCTAAGGGTATAAAGCAATTATGTTCTAAACATGCCCAATAGCTATGGAATAATAAATAATTGTTGGCCAGAAAGTAGAATGGTGTATGCACTGACAATCATATGGGGGGGGGGGTTCATTCAATTCAAACTAATTTTTAGAATGTTGATTTGGGCTATCTGTTCTTCTAAGTACGGATAGCCCAAATCAGCAAACTGAAAATTTATTTTGCAAACATTCAATATTCCACCTACTCGTGTGTCATCACATCCTTTATCAGATTTTCTAAGAGCACACCTACCTATATGTTGAGATAGCACAGTGTTAGATGCATCACCTGGGAAGCACTCAGTGTAAATCTCAATTTAGCTGTGAGCTCCAATATTAGTACAAAATCGAATGGAGCCTGGTAGCAACTTTTCCAAAAAAATAATAAAAAAAACATTTTATTAAAAAGCAAAAGCTTTTGTGAAGCGCAGCTCACTTCATCAGATTCATCCCAATTTAAATCCTCTACCAGTACCCTGCACTAACACAACTCTCCTCCTACAACAGCAGCACTGAGAGAAGTCTACTTTAAGCATGACGAAAACTATTTAAAGAAATACAAATGTTTCCATTTAGATCCAGGCATTGGACTGTTATTTTGTGCTCCATAGCTGAACATTTGTTCCTTAATCTTGTTCCAATCAAATAAACCACTCTCTAGATAAGTTTAAGTTTTATGCCCCTTGGGGGAAAAAAACCAAAATGGCGTATTTCCAAAATCAACACCCAGACCCAGATTTCAGTGTGGTAGGGAGAAAAGTACTTTCCCATATCTATCACCTCTTTTTTGGCAGGCATACAGACACATCAGAAGGGTAAGCAAAGGTTGCACAAAACAACTCACACATAACAGCCTGTTCTAGGCCGAGATCAAAACTAAAAACACTTCATTCCCAGAAGCTCTGAATATTGTCATGAGCCTCTCTCTCTAATTAAAAACGCTGTTTCTTCACTCAGAAGTAAGTTTTATTGAATTCACTGGGACTTACTCCCAGAAGCCTAACAACCTAATCCTGCAAGTCCCACTATATTCATTGGGAAGAATCTTTCAGTGATTGTAGCGGATGTTGCTAATGCAAACCTATGAAGCCAGCAAGCTTTGTTCCGAAGGATTTAATCCTCATGCACTAAAATCTGCAGATGCAACTGATTCACATCTGCAGAAGCTCCTTCCTCGTGCGTTACGACTAACACTATATAGGCTTTTTTGCAATTAACCTACCTGCAAAACAAAACTCCCAAGTCACAACAACCCCGCCCCCCCCAAAAACATGTATCGATTTTGCATCCGCGTCCCCCAATTTGTAGAGGACTCTTCCGGATGTCTATTTTTACCTGTCTCCAAGCAGCCAAAGATGCAACTATTTAAAAAGCCCTATTTTTTAAAAAAATGCAGTTCTTGCTGAAGGAAAGGGGGGAGAGGGAAACCTTGGACCAACTGGGATCTTTGCAGCAAGACGGAGACAAGACAGCTTTTTGCGTCAGAGCTGTTCTTCTGAGCACGCCTCGCGAGCAAACACCTTATTTGGGAGGCGTTTTGTTCCTTGGCAAAGCAAATCAGCGGAGGAAAGGCGTGCGAGCGAAGCCCCGCCTCCTCCCCTATAAAAGGGCGCGCGAGGTTAGAGCGTTGCCAAAGCATCCTCTTAGGTTGGGGCGCGTGCTTAGTATAGGAAGAGTATGCAGAGTGTAATGTTCTTGGCGTTCCAGCACGACTGCAGCCGAATGGAGAAAAGTGCTAGCCTTTGCCAGAGCAAAGAAGAGAAAAAGGGCAAGATGAAAAACACCATGTGAGTATTTAAATCGAAAGCTTCTGTACACGGGGGGGGAACCCGAATGTAGCTAGAACGTTGCGATCAAAGATATTGTCTTATTTAAACGTTTTTCTTCCGGGCAATTTCGATGCTCCACAGAGCACATTTTAGCAACGGGTTCTGTGCTTCCGAGAGGCTTCCACAGAACCGCGGGGGTGAAATCCGAGCGCGTTTCTAAAGTTGCTCAAAAGTGAACGGTGATGGATAATGTCTCTCCCATTTCTGGATCGCATGACTTTAATAAATATATTTTGGAAGTTCACTCTTTGGAACCTACTGTCTTTCTTTGATAGTCCGGGACTATCGACACAAAGCCCTTAAGCCCAATTATTACCCATTGTACAGTATGCTAACATTAGCCTTAATCTCTTTATGGCTTAGTATATTGTGTGAACTCAGGCTATTTGATTAGTTTACGGCTCACTGCATTGTGCAAAGCTAAGCAACTAATTTATTAGATAAATATTTTAAGTACGTTTTGTGAGCATACTATGGTCAAAATGACTAATCTCTGCAAATCCAGGTTTTCAACACCTTTCACTGTTGCAAGCAGTGTGCATAGGTGTTGCCTACATGATGCATTAAAACAGCTGAGGCTTAAAAGCACTTCCTCCTATGTCTTGTGTTTTGGTGCTATTATGCAGAGCAAAAATAGTGTGTAGGTGCATCCAGTTGCTTTAGAACTTTGGAAGCGTTTAAAAAGAATGAGATAAAGGAATTCTTCTCCCTTACGTTCTGATCTGCCAGTACCCTAATTCAATTAAGGGCTGAAATTCTTTGGAGGCAGTTTTGCTCTTCTTAAAAGGATATTCCCTTTTGTTTTAAGCATGTTTAGTCATGTAGTTTGGCTACAGCTCAGCTCTTGAGGTAGACTCTATTAGAATGGAAGGTGAGTGTTGCTTGTTAGGTGAACTTTGCCATGTTTCTGCTGAATGTATGAAGTGCTAAAGTCCTGCAAATGAGTGATCTTGATCTGCTATTAATCTCTAATGGAATTAAAAGTATTTGCAAAGGAGAATCCCTTGCTAGCTGAGAAAAGTAGTTCTGCAGAATGTGGTAATCATGATTGATCTAATATTAGTTCTATATTATGTAATCTGCAGTATGCAAACATTTTTCACTTCTGAAAGATAAGAGAAATAAGACAACTCCACCCTTTACAGCAACAAAAATGAATGATTTATTTTTCCATATATTGCTGGACTATAGCATACTTATTACAGTTCTAATACCATATATTGCACTGAACCTTAGAACATAATATTGACTCTGCTGAATCTACCTTGGAATAAATAGTCATTGTTGGTTCACAGCCACAGTAATCAAACAATGAATATGTAAGAATTTTCTTACAAATGAATGGGCTAGTGAGCATCAAGCAGTGCGTTATATTGCTGCTACATAATATTTCTTTTAGTTCATGTAATTCGTGTGCCAGGTAGTGAATTAAGATAAAACTTAAGATGTGCCTGCACAATATTAGTCTATCATTAGTCCCTGCAGTTTCTAAATTTCCAAATTTAACAAATGGATCTGGGAAACATGATATGCTAGCACTAAGCTCTGCAGATGTTGTTAAGCAAGCCCAACTCATCTATAAACTACATGGTATTTCTGGTAAGAGGACAATTGAACTTACTTATACTTTTCTCTTTTATTTTAGCATAAAAGATTGGAAATCAAGACTGAATTACTTTCTACAGAATTCCTCCAATTCTACCAATCCAAAGGCTAACAAAGGACAACAAAAGACATGTTTTAGGTGAGTACTTCATCTTTCACATTCATGAATCTTTATATAGGCAAATTATTCATAGAATCAGTGCCCTTTGAAAATCAAAACAATTTTGTCTTTTTTCACAGACCTTCTCCTGAAGAAGCTCAGCTGTGGTCAGAAACATTTGATGAACTTCTAGCTAGCAAATGTAAGTTGCCTTTAAAAATTAACAGATAAGCATATATAACCTTTTTAGAAAGCTAGTTTCAGGAAAAGTGACCCAGAAGGAAACAAACTAGTTTTTTTTATACATCACAATTCTCATTGGCTGTTTGCAATTTAGCAATAATCTTCATTCATGGATTAGCACTTGAAACTTCCTGGGCACCAGATTCCTAGAAAAAGCTTTTTTCTTCTTTAGGCACAATTCCCAGGTGCTTTGTGTGAAATAGCTGCTTTTGTGTTGTATTTCTGCAATTCTAATCTGTATTTTTTAGTTGGCCTTGGGTGATTTTAAGGTCCAACTTTAGCTGAAATTAGAAGTATCATGAGTCTTAGGAACTAATTCTATTTAAATGGATCCTGGCTATTTGATATGGCAGCAACTTCCAGGACTGATATTTTTTTCAATGGTTATTATAAATAAAGCATACAATGTGCAGTAGGGTTTTTTTTTAAAAAAAGCTTGTGGTAGTGTACACTTTCATTAAAGATATGGAAGCTCAAAGTTCCTTTCTCGGCTATGCAAGAGAAATATTGTGCTTATTAATCTAAGTGAGATCTTTCTAATTATATCTTATCTGCTGCAAAGTGGACTTTGGGTCACTCTTTCCATTGTGGCTGTCTTCCAAGAGTTTATAGCTCTTCCATAAACATGTTATCCAGTCTAAAGGTTAACATATGCTATCAAAGTCCAAAAGAGATTTTTTTTTTTTTTTTTAAGTAATTTAGTTGGCTTGGCTTGGTGGGGAAAGAATACAACTTTTTTTTAAAATATTGTAGATTGCTAAGTTTAAGCTTGTAAAAATTGGCCAACTGCTTCATATTACTCATGTTCTTTCTAACTTGTTCTGGTACATTTTTCTTAAACAATTTAAAGGAGATATATCCAGAACAAGACAAGGGCATGAGAGAGGGAAAGAAGCGTGTGTGTGACATCTACAACATTCCTGGGATGCTTTGCATAAGTTGATCTTTTCCATCTTTCTTTGCAGACGGTCTGGCAGCTTTCAGAGCTTTCCTGAAATCAGAATTTTGTGAAGAGAACATTGACTTCTGGCTGGCTTGTGAAGATTTCAAGAAAATCAAGTCTCCACAAAAACTGACAGCCAAGGCTAAGAAGATTTACAGTGACTTTATTGAAAAAGAATCTCCTAAGGAGGCAAGTAGACTAATTTAAATTGCTTTCCTTTTGACTAGTTCAGTTAAACTACTTTTGACTAGTTTAGTAGAACCAAACAAGTGTTCTCAGGCTTGGTTTTACTAATAAACAGCTTAGAATTATTCCCAAAGAAGGATTCTCTTGCAGAAAGCTAACTTTAGAATTAAAAATAGATTTTGTTCATGAATTTTATACCTAAGGTTCCTTTAAGTTTCTGCTGTAGTGTATATTAGTGTCATATGTAGATTCCCTGTAGGAATTATTTCTGATTTTTTTAGAAAACATGTCTATACTTGGGAATGTTGCCCCAAAGTCATCCAATTTGTCTAACCATTTCAACCTTTTCTCAAGCTGTATGACATTATCTAACTATATGTCAATACACTGCTATAGGTTAGAGTGCATGACAGGGATTTGAAAAGGACAAACTAAATTTTTTACTTCTGTATAATAAAGGCTGTTGGAAAACGTTAAATTCTCAGGCATATAAATTTATTTTCTGTAGTGGCTATTGAAGTTGTGCAATGCTTCAGTATTTGGAAACAGTGACTTCAGAATACACAGGACTGAATATTAGCATATATCTATTTCCAGGATTATGTGGACAGTGCAAAAAGTGTCCCAAAGTACTTGCACAATTTTGGGAAAAACAATTGTATTTGTTTTAATGATTTGCTTGTTCAAGTTCTGAAGAATCTTTTCTGGATCAAAATTAAAGCATTGCATAGACCTAATAGTTGTACAAGTAGAAGTATGATGCAACAAGAAATTCCTTCAGATCTTTAAAATCTGAGAATCATAATTACTGTGGCAGATATTTCGCAGGAAGAAAGGAAATTGTATCATCCACTTAGTCAGATGGCACTAGGGTTCTAGCCCCAGCAGCAATATTATGAACCTCTAACACCCCTCAAATCCTTCTGTGGAAGGCTCATGTTAACTGAATAGGAATGCTGAAGTAACTGCAAGGCTAATGCAAAAACTCTTCCTGGTTCACTAGTGTGTTCTGGTCATTGTATATCTATATATATATATAATCTGCAACCACAAAAGGATATCACTGAGCTATCTCATTTGTTTATAAGCAAGACTATGTTCTGTTCAAACAGTGTGGATGTCCTCTAACTTAAATTGCTTTAAAGCAGCCTTCCTGAGATGAGTTGGACCTCAATTCTCAGAATGCTGTGCTGGTTGCAGAGTCTGTCACGTAGAGAGGCATGAGGATGGGGAAGACTGGTTTTTTTAAAAAATTAGCTGCTCTTCCTTATAAGCTTGCTGATTATTGGATGCTGGGGAACGAGCAGAGCTTGAGTATCCAATATCCTGTAGCCAACCATTTTTGGAGAGCATATTATCCATGAAACAGTATCTTTATGAATTTGTTCTTGTGTTACAGATCAACATAGACTTTCAGACCAAAAACAGTATTGCTCAGAGCATCCAAGAAGCCACACACACGTGCTTCAGTGCAGCTCAGAAGAGAGTCTATAGCTTAATGGAGAACAATTCTTACCCTCGATTCCTGGAATCTGAATTCTACCAGGAGTTATGCAGAAAGTCGTCAATCAGCAGAGACCCTCAGGGAACATGAACCCTCTCATAAAGCAAGAAGGGGAAGAAAATCCAAAGAAGCATTTTGCCTGTTATAAGGAAGAGGACCATGTGCCTTTGCTGGCTCAGTGGGTTCGATGAACTGAATGCAAAGGAGATCTGCCCAAATGGTAATTTACAGTTATTCGGCTGATGGAAATAGTTGACTTGGGCAGAATCTAGCAAGTGGCCCTATTAAAGTTTAAAAGTAACAACATAAACTGCTGGCCAGTTATTAAGGAAAGCTGATTTTCCTTCCCATATATGTTTATGGAATGTCTTGTGCAGCACTGGACTGGTGTGGGTCACCCAGCTTTGTATGTGAATCTGGGTGTACTGATGCTCATAAGAAAGACCAGTGTCCTCTGTGTGTGTATATTTAAATGTAAAGAAGCTCTAGGATTGTTCTTGCAGACTGACCTTTGTGGGACCTGACAAATGCTTTGAATAATTGTCTTTTGTTCCTAAATAGCCAGGAGTATATAATCATCATTGCTGTATCGGCTTCCCTACGCAGGTTCTGTTCCTTGCAGATCCTGCAACTCTGCACAGATGTAGCGTATTGCCTCATGACTGTTACACAAATACCAATATTGCTGTATGATTTCTTGCAGATAGGAGCAATTTAATTGATTTAATGTGCAGAGCATGATGATTTGCTAATTAGCTAGGGACAAATTCAGTCTGTGTGCATGTACCATTTGGAGTTAAACCTGATCTAGACTTCAAATGAACACTGTTTCTGTGTTTATATATAGACATTATGTTGAACACTCCTGTCAATGTTGAATGTACTGACTTAAGGACAGACTTCAGTGAAGTTGTCTTTTTTGAGAAGCAAATGTTTCAATAAATTATTTTTATTTTACTAAGAACAACCTTTCTTCATTCCTCGGGGCAGGGGAAAAGTGGGCTGTTAGCTGCCAAAAATTTGGAAGGATCTTCAAAAACAGGTTCTTAAAACCTAGCTAAGCTTTCTTAGAAAAAACAAGGATATCTGATGTGAAGGAATAGCATGTTTTGCATCAGCCATTATTTGGAAGGATGAGCCTCCTAATTCAGATGAATAATTAAATGAATGGTGGGCTTTACACAGCAGCTGTGGCAATAGCAGCCAGATTGGATGGCTTTAAAAGAGGATTGGACAGGTTTCTGGAAAGTCAGGCTACCAGTGGTTCCTAATGTTCATTGCTGTTTATTACCTCTTGAATGATAGCATGTCTTAAAAATAGTGCTTGCCTGGAAGTGACAGTGAAGAGGGCTTTCCCTTCAGTCCAAGGTGCTGAGTTTTGCAAATGTATCCAGCTGGCTATGAGTGATACATGATGCTGGACTAGATGGATTGATAGCCTGATCCAGCAGTACTGTGATATTCTCATGATTTTTTTGAACAATGATAGATTGAATAAAGTACAGTGGTTGGATCTGCATACATGCTAAGCCAAAGATAAGCAACCACATGATTTATGTCAGTGATGTGTAAACCAGGAAACCACCAGAAGATGCAGTTTTACTGCTCCAATGGTTTCTTTGCCCAACTGCCAGCTAAAGTAAAAAGATTAAACCATTTACTGTTACAACGTATAATAACAAAACAATTCCAGGGTGATTTTGTACATTACGCGTGAATGTACAAAATTTAGAATATGAAGTAATAATGCCCTGATGATCATATAATGAAGGACACCTGATTGTAGGAAGACACAACTGCTGGGATGGGATTGGGGGTTCAGGTTGACATGTATCCAGTTGATTGTTAATCTATTTAAGTTCTAACTAAACCCCATAAAAAGTTTTGCTGATAAGGTAACTGCTTGCAAGACCAGGAAAGGATGACAGCCCTTTCAGATCATCTGGATCATTGATGATCACGTTCTCTTCTGAGGTTTCCAATTCTTATGTAAATGCTTCATACAGAAGAACAGGTACCCTGTTATCCTAGCAAACAATGGAGAACAAAGAGTAGGTGAGAGAGATATATTCTGGGATGAACAACACTTCTGCTTGACTGTTCTTGAAGATGCAGAATGGAAACCCAAGCAGACTTTACTGAGCAATAACTTTATCAGGGGTCACTACTTCAGAGTGTGAGAATACCATGACTAAGAATATTTTACAAAGCATTCCTTCCAAAGGGGTTGGTTGAGGAGAACACTTTGGAAGTATGGAAATTGGTGTGTTTGTATCATATTTCATCACATGTAAACCCTCATTTGCTCAGTATGAGTGGTACATTCCAGGTGTCAAATTCCCAGCTCACTGAGAGCTATATCTAAACTTTTGTCAGTACAAAGGATCTGGTGTACTAAAACTGATTTCTGACTTTGGGTTGAAGTGGAGAATTGGCTCCCCCCCACCCAAGGTAACGTTTTCTCATAATACATTTATGTAATTCTTAGACCAGCCTCACTATGTGGAGATCAACAGTGAGACATAGCCTAAACCAGTGTTTCTCAACCTCAGCAACTTTAAGATGTGGGGACTTCAACTCCCAAAATTCCCCACCCATATGCTGGTTGGGGAATTCTAGGAATTGAAGTCCACACATCTTAAAGCTGCTGAGGTTGAAAAACACTGGCCCAAATCATTGAAGGTCCCCCCCACCCGAGATTGGAAACAACAAGGGGGAAAGATGGTTTAAGCCCATTTTAACTAATACCATGGATGTTCTAAATAGGCCTTTTTTAATGTGATGCTCCTAGAATTTTCAGTCCCCTCCAAAATCACTGGAAAGCAATAGGATAAAGAAGGCTATTCTATCTTAATTTATTTTACTTGCTACTCATAAATGGGCATATATTTCCCTACAAAAGGCCAGCTTGAGTTGTACTTAACTGAATGTAGTTGCGTAGCACCTGTATTTGGCAGGTTGTGCCAAACTAACAGGACCACTTAGAGATTAATTTTGTACCCATTTGAAAAGGCATAAATCTCTCTCTTTCCATAAAACAGGATGTAGATTTGTATTCTTCAATGGATGCAGCGGAAATACTTTTCTAAAGGAATGACACTCATCCCAAAAAATATTTAGCAACATTGCATTCTCCTAATCTAAGATACATGCTACTGGAACATATGATTTGGACATGCCATACCACTGGGACATATGGCGCATGCCACATCATTAGAGATTGTTTACATCAGAACCTGCACGTTGAATAAATTAAAGTTTTAATCAGATCTCGCAAAAAATTCACAAACATTTCTCTTTCCATCCTACTGCCCACTCCTTATTTCAGTATGGCTTGATTATAGCTATAAACTAGACAACCCATAACCCAATGGGTCATTGTTTCAGAGATATTTCCTTACCTAAACAGAGAGACTTGTGGGAAACTGACAGAGAGCATCAGAAATCCTCCTTCCTTGCTTCCGTCCTTGCTTCTGTCCTTGCTTCCTTGCTTCCTTCCTCCCTCCCTCCCTCCAGAACATACTCTAAGTGTTTGTATTTACCTTGCTGTATAATATGTAATATTACATATATGGGAGCCATTCTAATGGAATTATGGACCCCTGCTCAAATGAGAATTTCTCATGCATGAAAATAGTTTGTTATATTTTAATAAACCCAGCACATCTTGTGGGTACCAGGATGGGGAAATCTGAATTAATGAAACCTAAACTGGTATCTTCAATCCATATGCATGGATTTTAATCTTAATAAACTAACTTAGTTGTGCTTCATACTCACATGTAAGCCCCATGCTGTTCCCAGAATGCCTCTGTTTAGAGCACATTTTTCAATATAATGCAGTGTAGTTAAGGTACTGAACTGGCACCAGCGAAACACAGGCTCTAGTCTCCTCTCAGACACAGGTCAGTGGGTCACTTTGTGCCAGTCATATTCTCTCACCCCAACTTTCCTCACAGTCTTCTTGTTGTGGGGGAAAATGGGTGGAGAGACCACTGTGTGTGCCACCTTAAGTTCCTGAACAGAAAGCAGAATATTGTAATGGTATGTGTGAATGATCTTGGAAGACTGGCCGAAGAGATGCTGCCTAGGGAATAGTCTGATAAGTGGGAGCATAGCCCACAGCTGCATAGTGGGCAGAGCAAGAGGCTCAGAAGGCCTTCCCTAATTTCTCAGGGGTAAAGGGGATGGCGGGAGAATTGTACTTTCAGACTTGCAAGATTCTGTTAATGTAATAAAGTAGAATTAGCTCATCTGATCATGTTTCCTGTCTGGTTTTCCTGGGAAGGCTGACAAATATAAATCTAACAAATAAGTAAATATTTCCTTATGCCGTTTTCACTTTTGCTCTAGGTGGTTCATCCCTATAGACTGCTGTATTCACACTGCCCATTTCCATCCAAGAGACACCTGACACAAGCAGTTTCAGGGAGTATTTCCAATTCAGTGCTGAATTCTGAAGGACTATGCACCATCTGCAGAACATCTAAGAGGCACTTAATAACTTGAAAGCCAGTCCAAACACTGTGTTGAAAGTACTAAAATGCTCTAAAAAGTCTTAATGAATTCCTTTTCTTTATCACTGTCATTAAAGTAGAGAATGTGAGAAAGAAAAGGAGAGGCAGAGATATTTTATGCCTATGTTCTGGGCATCCTGACAATCAGTACATTTGGCTTTTTGCCATCTGTCTCCATAATTATGAATCGTTTGTTTAATCTGCAGCTGCTGAAGGGCTACTGTTGACCACCACTTCCTCTCCAAGGAAAATGGTAAGCACTGGAGTCCAGGTGGCAAACAGTCAAATCTGAAATCTGACCTCTGTCTTGGGAGAACAATAAAAACTAAGGCCTTGGGCTGATGTCAAAACAATCCATAATGCAATTGCTAACAGATCAGGGGCATTGGTACAGAAGAATATATATACAAGGTGGGTTGGTTTCTCACCCCTCCCTCCATATTGTGCACTCAATGGCTGGATTCTCACAACCCACTACCCAAGGCTAAACTTGATCTGGATTATTTGTGGCAGCATATTATGTAAATGCAACCATCATTCTAAGCTGTAATATGGGGTATTTGTTTGGGCATAATGTAATGGTATGTGGGAATGACCTTGGTAGACAGAAGGAAGAGCTGCAGACTAGGCAACCATCATGCAAAAAGTATCTCAGCCCACAGAAGCAAAAGGGGAGTGGGAAGTGTCTCAGAAGGGACCCTCCCTAGTTTTCTGGAAAGTAAAAGTCAAGGAAGGGAACTTTCAGACTTGCAAGATTCTGTTATTGTAACCTTACAGTAAAATAGTGTTAGTACTCATGGTTTATGCTTTTTGTCTGGACTACCTCAAAGGGCTGACACATAGCCACTTATGCTTTGTTATGCCAGGTTTAGCATGCTATATGAACCAGGCCAATGGGTTCTGCTTAAATTAGCCTGATTACACTAGACTGAAATAGCTTTCCAAATTCTTGGAATTTTTAGGCAGAGAAATGGGGTGAGTTGTTTCTCCTAATATCTCCAGGAAAAGAAGGAATTCAACACTTTCTTAAGGACAGGATTCCCCTTTCGAGTTACAAAACCACTGCTTGTTGAAAGAAGTCCAGTGGATAATGTTCCCTCATAATGTTTTTCCTTGTGGTTTAACTGAAGCTTGGGAAACCAGAGGAGCTGCAGACCTACCACCAGCCCATACATTGATTGCACAATTAAGTATAGGACCTTCACACAAAACCCTTGGCCATCTCAAAACTCAATAACTAGGTAAGTCCAAGAATACCATACTTACTCATGAAAGTTTTGCTAAATTTCTCTTCTTCTCTGAAATAATTTCTGAAGCAAATGCTCTTCCATCACAATGAATGAGGAAAAAAAAAACTGCAGCATTTTTCTGTCTGACATTAGCTCACCTCTCATGCTAAGTCATAGCTGCATGAGACAACTTCTTGTTGGAGTCTAACAGGGTTTCACAAATTTGTGTTTGAACTTTGTAAATAAAGAGGTATGCTTGGCCTAATATGTGAACCCTGCCTATAAATCAGTTTTTCCCAATATACAGACTCTGCTGGATTTCAACTCCCACAGTTTCTAGTTGCTTTGTTTTTTTAAGTTCCCCTGAGAGAGATTAATGAGAGTGAAGTCCAGTACACTTTGAGGGCAACTTGTTAGGGAAAGTTGCTATAGTTCATATTTAATTGAGAAAGCTAATATCTTGCAATAGAACATAGACTGCACAAGAGAAGGAGATGTTTGATCCAAGACAAATTCTAGTTGAAGAGCAGGTCTAATAAGAGCACATATCATTTTGGAGGTAACACTGAATACTGGCTTGGTATATGTCAGAACAGGCTTTTATCTGTTGAGCGTCCATTCTCAGCCCATGCAACTTGACTAAAGCGAAGCATTTCAGATCTCTATAATTAAGTGATTCTTTCAGGGTCCTATGCAGGTTGATTGATTGATTGATTGATTATGTACCATCAAGTCATTGTCGACTCTTAACAAATGCATAGATACATTTTTTTCCATGACAATTTGTCCCTAGCCTGGACTTTCAGATCTTCCAATGGTGCACCCATCACCACTGTAAATGAGTCCATCTACCTTGCTGCTGGTTGTCCTCTTCTTCTCTTTTCTTCCACCTTTCCCAACATTACAGCCTTGTCCAGAGAGCTAGGTTTTCACATACTGTGTCCAGAGTAGAATAATGTGAGCTTGGTCATTTGTGTCTCAAGTAAGAACTCTGGGTTGATTTGTTCAATGATCCATTTGTTTGTTTTCTTGGTTGATATTGAGGAAACATATAATACAGCTATCCTGAGGGGGGAAAAAATCTGAATGTTGCTTCACATAAACAATAGTCATATATGTACTTACAAAATGCATAGAAAGCTATTTGTCAGGGACTAAACAAAACTGAGAGGCAGAGTGATGTGATAATAATTGCATTGGGGAAAGAGTGGGAAAACAAATCCCCACTCACCCCTTCAGCTCACTGTGATGATCCTGAACTAGTCTCTTATTCTCTCAGCATTACATAGTGCCTAGAGTTGAACTAAGGATAAAATGGGAGGCAGGTAAAACCACATAGGCTGCCTTGAGTTTCTTGCAGGGTGGCGGTGGGGGGTGCGGTATGGAAGTACAAAAAATAAATATTCTAAAACTTTCCTCCTTGACTGCAGCTATCACACCAGGAGTTAAAAACCCAATCCATAAGTCTGTCTGAAGAAATGCAAATACTTGTTGCCAAAAGCTGTTTGGTTGAAGACTGGCTTCCTCCACCCCCCCACCCCCCCATCTCAGCTACTAATGAATATATTTACTGTAGGAGAAAACAAATAAAGTATTTGATAGGTTGCTGCACAGAGTTGGAGATTTTGACTGGCAAGTAGACTACAGAGATAAGGAATAGCCAAGCTTTGCTATTTTTCACAATTGGGGAAAATGTATTTGAAATGGCAAAAACAGATTATAAGGTAACTTGGTAAAAATTTGCTGGGTGTGTGAAAAGGCTTCAGCTTTGTTTATTGTTCTATTTGAATCAGAGGAAATTAAGGCCTTTGGAATTTCAGGAATGATCCCAGAATAATTTATCGTGGGGAAGCTACAATACTTTTGGGTTTAGGTTTCTCCATTTCAAAAAACAATTAAAAAGCACTCTTTAGTAAGTTTTTTTAGGAACTTGAAGAACAGGTCTTGTCCCTGAACTAACAATAACCAGAGCAGGAGCAAATTTCAGGAGAAAAAGTCCTTTGTCCCAAATATCATGTTTGTGAGGGCTGAAAAATGGCAAAAGATTCTTTTGAATCTTTTCCAACTTAATCTTTTCCTGGCTCCTACATGTGGACAAATACACAAACCATGTGCATTGCTCTCTCTCACACACAAAGATGATGCAGTAATTCCATACCAGATGTTGCTACACCAATTCAGAGTTCCCATCAACTCTCTATCTTGGAGCAACTGCATTGGTTCATTGCATAATCTGTGACCAATTTCTCCCAAAGTAATAAGGAAAATTAACCTCACACAGCTCCAGTTGTTTGCTTTTCTTTGCCAAACTTGAAATCATAGTTAGGTTTCTCTCACTCTCTCTGTTCTCTGTATGTGGGAGTATGAGATCACATATTGTAATCCTGCACATGAAAGACACATTTCTAATAAGACACAGACTTCTGCTTTCCTACTTAGAAAGCTAGGCTGGTGCAGTAACTAAAGACTTGGATGGGGAAACTTGCTTTCAAGGGAGATGAATGAGTATATTTAAAATACTTTTTTAAAATTTTATTATATTTACAGGACTTATATGGCTGCCTATCTCATATAATGACCCTATACAGCAATCCATAAAAACATGGATAAAAACTCCCCCACCCCCTTGGGTGCCAGACCAAACATCCTTGCAGCTCAACCCTAATCCTAGCCCAATGCTTGGGGGAAGAGTCAGGTCTTCACAGCCCTCTGGAAGGCTAAGGATAGGGATCCCTCGGATCTCAGATGGGAACCTGTTCCAAAGGGCTGGGGTGGCCACTGAGAAGGTCCTATCAGGTGGCACCACTTAAGGGGGGAGACCTGGAGCACACCCTATCTAACCTAGTAGGATGGGCAGATACACTCAGAGAGAGGTGGCCTAGTAACCTAGTCAGTCAGTCAGTCAGTCAGTCAGTCAGTCATATTTATATGGCTGCCCATCTCACAAAAAATGTAACTCTGGGTGGCATACAATAATAAGTGTTTAAGTGGATTGTAAATGACATAAATGAATACAAACAAGTCAATGCTTCTTGCCATGTGTACTCACAGAATGATGTTGTTCCTTTGTAGTCTCCCTGTACTTTCCTATTACTTCCATTTGTTTTTCCTCCAGAAAGTTCAACTTTTTGAAATGGACAGAAGAAAAATGTAATCTCCACAGATGCTGTGCTGTTTTAAAGGTGTGGCTCTGAGGAAGGCCAGTGCACTATCACAGTTCCACTGGTGTTCAGCAAAAGCCTTCAAACTATTTCACACACCCGCTTTAAAAACACAATGCTATTTTTTTCAGGTTAGTTCTTTTCAAATAAAATGTTACTAAAATGATTCTTAAAACTAAGAGCTACAGCAGCAAAATGCTGCGGTAACAATAAAAGGGAAATCCTTTCTATTTATTGCAATTTTAGCACTTTATTTCACTACAGTTGCCATACACAACCTATATGAAACACATTCGTTTTTGACATTTTGTAGATAGTAATGGGGAACCTTGCTTAAATGAATATGCACCATGATATTTTTCATGATTACTGATTACCTTTTCTTCTTTAAATGACTACTGAGATACATTAAATCATCCCCTTCCTCTCATACCACATTTGTGTCACAGTGGCTTGTCTAGCTGGAACCCAGCAGAAAGAACACATACAAAAAGTTCTCTATCCTTGATGGTAGAAGAAGTCAATAGCAAATCTGCTGATAGTTTACAGGGGATGAATAAATGTTTATTAATACTAAGATTCAGATGTTGGGGAGCAGTTCTTGGAACTGAAAGATTACACTGGCAGGAGACAATATCCTCTGACATCTCAGGGAAAAAAAAGTCCTGAATCAGATTTCCAACAGCAAGGGATTGGGTTTTGATGCCCTGCACAGTCCTTTGCTTTTCTTCAGGATCTAAAAATGGAAGAAATAAGGAAATCAGAGGGTGGCTTCCCAATGGAAAAAGCATCTTCAGGAGGAGAAATTTTGCTCAGGAGTGCAACTGGGGAGGAATGCAGGTGGGGAAGAAAGGGTTGAATTTCTTTTGGATGCCTACAGGGATACAGGTTGTTCTCAGCCTTGCCCTTCGCTCAGTCGCTACTGCTATTTTCGTTTCTGAAACCAGAAGTCTCATTGCTTGTTAAAAATTCTCGATTCACATCGAAAAAATAGGCATGCCTGACAACTGTTTTCTGATCAGGGCAACATTCCCCTTGAGCACAGTGAGGAACTTTCTTGCATCCAGAAACAAAATAAAGGCCTCTTAGAGTTTTGGGGGTGGTGATGTCATGTTACCCAATTTGCCAGGGTTAGGGAGGGTCTGAAGGATCCATTTTGTTCCTTGAATTATACCATGTGGGAAAGAATATGCCAAATCAGAAGTTTAAGGGGATGGGGCTTCAAATACCAACTTTGCTTTCTAAACCTGTCCCACATGCCCCAAATTGCTGAAATGTTGGTCCTACTCACTGAGAGCTCTGTGTAGAACACATAGTTGCCATGTTGTGGGTTGCTTAACCCTGATTTAGAGGTTAGAGGTTAGAGATTACATGTCAGTTATGAGCAGGCAAGACCATTGATTGCCTCTTTCCCCACCTATCTCCCCTTATCTTTCCGATCTGCTCTTCTCTATGAGCGTGACTTCTCTTTTTTCTTGCCCAGCAAGTATTCCTGCCAGGAATTCACATTTATGACTTTTTGAAATTAGGCACTGGGCTGCATGTGGTCCTGGGTCTGCAGATTGCCCACACCATCCTAAAGGAAAAATACCCCAAACTCCTCCACATGTAATATTATGTGTCGGACAGAGAGTAGGGGCATATAAAAGCAACTTGAATCCACTCTAGTCACCTGGGATAAGCTAGGAGGCAATCAAGTTTGACCTATCTACTTCCACCCATCAGTAACAGCTGGCATCCAACCAATTCACATAATGAACTGGGCACCAGTGTGGTTAGTTTAATTCAGTAAATCATGAGTGTGTTGTGCAAACACAGCCATTATGGTCTTAAATGTTCTCTCCAACTGTTCCTCCAGGACATTGCCAACTGCAATTTAAAGCTCCATGCCTCTTTGTAGACTGCATAAAAGCTTTTACCCCCAAAAGAAATAAAATGGATCAGGGTTTGAATACCACTGTTCTATTAATGTAAATTCATTGGGTCAGGATGGGAGGTGAGCCCAACATTTCTGCATGTGTGTGTGTGTGTGTGTTTTGAAAAGATACTGTTATGGCACTGATTGTGTGTTAAAATTTTAACCTTGTGTTCATATTATTTGTGTATTTGTTAGCCATGTAGGGTTGTTTTATCTAATATAGGTGGCCATATACATTTTTTCAAATAAATACATAAAACTACCAATGATATACTAAAGGTAAGAACAAGGTGCTTTGTGTTCTAGCTGATTTTGTTATTATTATTTTTTAGGGTTTGGTTATTCTATAAATTTGTAACAGGCACTGATGATATGCATCTTGGAACTGTTCTGACTTCAGGTTCCCTGTATCAATCTGACACATGGTTTAGAAATCCACTGCACGGCCCCATATGGAAAATGTACTTATGAGCAGAGTGGAAAGTTTATTTAGCTGGTACTTTAAAGAGGCAGTCACAGACGTCAGAAGGAAAGCAAAATAATGAAAACAAAAAAGGGTGCCTAAAAGAAGGAGGAGGAGGAAAGGACAAAGAAAGAATGAAAACTATTCCTTTTTCAAGCATAGCCATAACCCAAGATTAAATCCATCTTCCCAGCAACACAAGTCCTGGACAAAAAGAAAAAAAGGGGGGGAAAAACAGCTTATGGTCAGCAACATTATGGGCTAATTAAAGCCAAGAAAGGCTGGGAAAACTCTATAAAGCTCTAATTATGTCACGGTATCCTTTTGCTACCAATTTAACTTTCTACAATTTATTCATAACATAATATGACCAAAAACTATAAAAGACCAGGGAGGAGGAATTTCTATTAAGCAACTTTGTGGGAGGATGGATGGATGGATGGGAAATAAATGTATATGTGTGTCTGTGCATTTGTGTGCGCACAGAGAGAGAGAGAGAGAGAGCATAAAGTGTGAGTTGCAAGTCCCAAAGACTGTGTCAGGAAGGGATCAGAGTGCCACTTCTGCAAGCAAGCCTTTGGCAGGAGCAGCATAATATCAGCTTGCATGCACTCTGATCCCCTACTTAACTGGGAGCAACTATGGGGGAGCTGCCAGCATCAGAGGATGGAAATAGTGTGTGGGGATTAAAGGCCCAGCCTTCTTCCTTAGCACTGATACCAAGAGTTCTAACCTAGCCTTGGGCTCAGCACCCCATTGTCTTGCTCAAGCTGAGATTTTAGCAGGTGAAAGTGGGTTGCCCTAGAGATTGCTGGAATGTCCTCATTAAACAACAGTGGGAGAAGAAAGGCAATTCTTGGTCTACAGACTCACAGGTGAGGTATGACCTGGACAGGTTTATAATTATTGAGGCTGGAGCACTGGCATCCCAAGCCAGTTACCACCTTTCTGGATTGAGGTACAGGAGTGGTGGGTGCTGCATGCAGAGGTCTGAGTACCTGCATCAGTCTCCTCTGCTCATGGGTTGGACATGGGAAGATCTGCCATCCACCTCAGCCCACTTTCAATATCTAGAACCCAAGAAGGGAGATCAGCAGCAGCAAGGCAATCTAGCAGGTCCTGGGCAGCTTACTATAAAGAGGGGGCTAGGGTCCCATTCTGAGCCTTTCCACCTGGAGCCAAGGCATTGCCTGCTGATTTACCCTTGTGCAAGATGAACATCTTCAGATGTTCCACATTGGTTCTGCTATAGTGGGTTATATAAGATTGCTGGCTATACAGGATAGCTGGTAGTGAAGAGGTCTGAGCCTGAAGCATGTTGCAGACCAGGAGAGGGACTTCAAGACTAGGAGGTCAGCTTGGCCTTACTTCTACCATCCTGCCTCTGGGTCATCTGGCCAGATCTGCTTGTCTTAAAGATGTTCCTTTTTATAATAGAGCAAAAAGCCAGCAGGGCAATAGCTCATGCTTCTTTTCTCATCTATGCCTCACCAGTCTGTTGGGGAGAGATATCTACACAACTGTTGGGCAAGAATTAATGGACTTTCACAGCCTGAAAAGCAGCAGATTTCTTGTGTGAACCACTTTTTCAAATACTGAAATTGTTACTGCAAAAGAGCAGTAGCAGCAGAAACCATCCCCATCCCAGTTCTACCAAAGGTCATCAACAAGTGTGATTAATTCAGGATCTACACTGGATCCCAGCCTGAAGTCTGATTGAAAAGAGTCTAGATATCCACTTCCCCCAGGGTTCTCTGCAACTGTGATCTGATCACCTTCTCAACAACCTTCTCTAAAAAGGGAAGGTTGGAGATAGAGCAATAATTGTCCGGAATTGTTGGGGGCAAGGACAACCTCTTCAGGAGGGGATGTGCCACCCCCACCTTCAAACCTGAAGGTAGCACCTCCTATCTCAAAAAAGTGGAAACTACAGCATGGATCCAACTACAGGTCACCTCCCAGGCACCTTAACAACAAGGAGAGATCTGGGTCTAACAAAGAGGTAAGTGAACTGATGATTCAGAGAATCCTGTCTATAAGAGTCACCAATTCAAATTCATCCCAGATCATACCACAAGACTAAGCCCCAGGTACCTCAGCCAGACCTGCCCAGTCAGAGTCCAATTCCAAGAGGTCACCCTAAACAGGGCTGTTGGATGACTATTGGTGGATACCATAAAGGCAGAGAAATATTGACATTTAATCACCATTTTCACCCAAATAATCCCAAATATGGGGTCTTACCTGTGTTCAATCAGACTTGCCCCCAGTCTTCCTCTAACAGTGCTCTTGGTGTCACTTACTGTGCATCATCTCCCAGAGGAACTTGGTAAACCAACGTTCACCCCAGGATCAATAGAGGAATATGGTCCAAGGTCTTAGCCACCCACCCTTTCCAAGCTAAGCAGAAGGCAAAGCTCCAATAAATTTTGAAAAATACCCAAAGCCATAGTGAAGTGAAAACAAACCTCAGAATCAGTTTTGACAGCCTTCCCATTTCTCATGGACAGGTCTAGTTATTTGTCAAATTCACCTACAACTGCATATTATTATTATGATTGGTCACACAGTCAACCAGATGTTTAGACTGGATTTGGTGTTTTTATCCACTTATTGAGTCCTTCCCAATGACCTGGGATAGGCAGGTGTTGTTTGATGGTGTAAAAGGTATCATCGCAGGATATAAGCTGTTCATATTAAAGATGATGATGATGATGATGATGATGATGATGATGATGATGATGATGGTTGGTTGCACAGTCAGCCAGATGTTTAGACTAGATTTGGTGTTTTTATCAACCTATCAAGTCCTTCCCAATGACCTGGGATAGACAGGTGTTGTTTGATGTTGTTAAAGGTATTGTCACAGGATATAACCTGTTCCAAGTAAAGCTGCTTTTTGCAATTGACTGATGGTGATTTTGTTCAAGTGATGCTCCAGATGTTTTGGGATTGAACCTAAGGCATCTATAACTATTGGTACTATCTTTGCTTTCTTTTGCCATAGTCATTCTACTTCTCTTTGCAGGTCTTTATATTTTGTGATTTTCTGTAGTTCTTTCTCTTCCATTCTGCTGTCGCCAGGTATTGCAATGTCCACTGTCCAGACTTTTTTGTCTTTCTCATCAACAGATTATTATTATTAATGGCCGTGGTGCTGAAAAGTTTGAAAACCTATCTTTTGGCACACCAGATTATAAGTTATTTCTAAAAATAAAGACTTGAATGCTTTAAGGCATGAAGATGTAACAGACCCTTCAAGCAACATGTGATTCTAGGTGAGCTCCACAATTTGCCTTATGTAGAAAAATACAGGGAAGTTAAGGGGTAAAAATACAGGGAAGTTACCTTCCCCTTTCTATTCAGAAGCTCAAGGCAATTTATGAAATACTCATCCTCCAATTTTATCCTTACAACAGTCCTGTAAGGTAGGCTAGGCTGAGAGATGCTGATTGGCTTGAAGTCATCTGGTTAAGTAAAGACTTGAACCTGGGTCCCTCCAGTTCCAAATTCTGAGCAGTATATCAAAATGTCTATTTGCCTTTAATTATTGTCGTTTTAAATGTCTGTCTAAATTGTGACCAGGGAATAGGTAAAGAGGGTGACTTCATCTGTATCACTCACTTTTTGCCTTCTCCCAATTATCACAAATTTTGCAAAACCATTTTGAAGACTGGAATACGAAGCATGTCAGATACTAGCCAGTAAGTCCTTGTCACAGCCAGCTTTTGGGGGCTTCAGTGTGAACAGCTAAATACCTGTAGATGCATTTTTTTTCTGTCTCAAATAATTTATTACAAATAAGAAAAATGTGCCTGTTTTCAGAGCAGCCAAGAAACATATCACCTGCCTTTTAAAAGGTTACATCTAACTCATTTAGAAGTGAATGGATGATGATAAGAAATTTTCTCTGTGTTAGCTTTGATGAGGAACCTGAAAATGGGATCCATCAAACATCATAGGATTTTTTTTGTCCCTAAAAAAAGTTTGTGGTCATCAGCTTTGCTAAGCTTTCCCTTCAGGATTCCTCATTTGTATTGATGGGAGCCATTAGCATTAAGATTTCTCATGGACTCACTGGAATTTGGACTTCTCATCAAACCAGATCAGTGACTGAAGTTTAGCTGATGAGTGCTGGGGTGTCTCTGCAGATTTTGTGACGCTCAAAAACGCTTCCTGAAAATTACTTCCCTTTTTGCTTAGCGCAATTTCCATTGCATTGCTGAATCTCTGTTGAATAAGAACAGTTTCTAAACATCCCTTTCTTGTGCAGAGGTCATCAAAAGAGATGTTGCAATGCATATGTATCATTTGGGTAAGACTTTGGCCATGGAATCTGATTTCAAGTCAAAGCTTTAGCCCCAGCACACAGAAAATGCAATAGTGTTCATTATTAATGAAATGCCTGTAATGGGATGCATTTGGACTAAACCTTATTTTAGTGCTAAGGCAATATATATGTCTGGGTGAGTCAGAGCTCACTTACTCCCCATCTTGACCTGTGGACTTGTCATAAGTAGCAGAACAGAAGCCAGGATCCTAAACTATACTTCAGTCTAAACTTGCTTCTCCAAATGATAATTAACACCAAACCCAGTGTGTCTTGGTTTAGACACAATGAGCAACTTCAGAGAGCTAAACACAGAAATGAAAACTTCTGCTCTCCTCCATATAGCTGTACCAAAGAATAAGGGAGAGGAAATAAACTTTGAGGTTTGTGCATGTACACAGTGTGTTAAACTTTACTTCAGTGTCATGCATGAGTCAGGCCACTATGATAAAAAGATTGTACATGTACGGTAAGGCAGGGGTGGGGATCCTATGGCCTTCCAGATGATGGGGACTTCTGGAAGTTGAAGCTCAGCATTATCTTAAGTATTACATGGTTTCTACCCCTGTTCTATCTATTTATCAGTCTGTCTTGCTGGATCTTTTTATTTCTCTATTTTTATTTAACAGTTTTTATAGCTCACCCAAGTCCAGAGACTCTGGGTATGTTACAAATTAAATGTATAAACACAACAATAAAGCAAATCAAAATTATGAAACCAACAGTCACAATAAATCAACAAACCTCTTCCAAGATGGATGCCAATAAAAAGTAGCTCGGGTTGAAAGACTAGTGAAAATACTTCCCCCCCCTCCCTTTTTGTGAAAGACTGGGTTGAAAGACTTTAAAGATTTTCTCTGAACAGTGACAGAGGGGGGTTTACAGAGCTCTAGAATTAAGGAATTCCACGTTGGGGGCCACCATAAAGAAGGCCTGTTATCACATGCATGTTGTCCTCATTTCAGGCAAGGGTGGGGGCTCTTAATAGGCTTTCCCAAATGTTCTCAACAGATAGGCAGATTCGATTCTAGGAAGGCACATCTTGTTGTACCCCACTGCTATACCATATAGGACTTTAAAAGTCACCAGCACTTTGAATTGGGCCTGGAAGTCCACTGGTAACCAGTGCAGTGACTTTGCATGGTGGGACTGACCTGCCAGTATATGTAGCTTCCAGATCAATTCCAAAGGCTGCACATAGAGTTTTTGCATGGAGTAGAGGCATAGATAATGATCCATCAGATGAACAGAAGCCTAGGGAAGTGGATTTACAGAAGATGGTTTAAAATATTATGGTTGAATGCATATGAAATGAGATAGTCTTCCGAAGAATAGGCAAAGATAGGAAAATAATGTCATCAAGAAAAGCAAAATGGAATATTTAGGACACATAGTTCACAATAAGAGATATCAACTACTTCAAATAATTATCCAAGAAAGATTCAAGAGAAATGCAGTGAAGGGTGAGCAAATTGGAAAGATGGCTAAATCCATATTACTCCCTTTGCAGGTTTGTACTTTCTGGAATGTTTTGTAAATCAGCTGGGACACCCAGATGGTAATATAAAATCTGAAATTTCTGGTCAAGCCAGAATATATGGTTAGCCACTAATGCTTCTTGACACAAATCCCTTTAACTTTGCGTTCTGCAGGACGGTCCTTCCTACCTCTACTGTATCTCACTTTCCTGGGCAGTTGAACAGTTTTTCAACTGCCCAGCTAAACAGGCTAAACATGTTTATTATTTTTATTTCCTAAGAAAGTGTAGGGGTCTAGAGGAATTCATGAAAATAATATGCCATAAGTATATATTATATGATATGCCCAAATTACCCCTATGGTTCCTTGCTCCTTCATGAGACAGACAACATCCTAAGATTCTTGCACAATCCATCTCAGTTCTCAATTAGCTAGGCTCAAACCCTGCACCAAGCCCTGATTTATTAAAAAAAAAAAATTGAAGAAACCACATCTGGACTTGCACAACCCTTAAATCATAAATTATGGTTTACAAAGTACAGTGGACATGGCTGGTTTTATTCAGCCCCTAAATGAAAACATATAAAAGCATCATAAAGTATGGTGTCTGTGGAGATGCAGGTTTTGCTCAAATTATTGCCCTGAAACTACAGGCATTTGGACTAAAACATTCTTTTAAGGAGAGGAGGAAAGGCCTTCTCATTTGGATATTTGCTGACCATTAAGGGCCTACTGTGTTCCCATGGCAACCAAACCCTTTGGATTAGAGAACAATGGATGTGTTTGAGCCAGAGACCTGTCCAGCAGGTTTTAGATTTTCCTGCTCTCAGAATGGAAAATTTCCAGAACTGGAGTACGAAGAAGTTTAAGGCCTCTAAACACTCACCACTGCTTTCTATTTTCTGTGGAAGGGTTTCTCAGCCTTAGCAACTTTAAGATGAGTGGACTTCAACTTCCAGAATTCCCCAACCTGGCTGGGAAATTCTGGGAGTTGAAGTCCACTCATCTTAAAGTTGCCAAGATTGAGAAACACTGCTCTATGGCTTGTTATTCAAACTGCATCCATGCAGAACCCTGAATTTTGGATTTAAGCAACCGAGAAACTCATCCCTTGGGGGGCTGCATAAATGGACTTCTGGAAAAATAACTAGGAAATTGTGATTATCCAATGTACTTTTCCAACCTGTAATCAATGATGATTTAATCCGGCTTCTGGGAAAGGTTTCACCTGCTGATTTCTGCACATCAGGCTGTTACTGAGAGAAAGTCTCAAGGCTGGCAGAAGCTTGTGGGCTTGTCTGTTTCTGATCAGTCAGCCCTATCCTAAACATTTCCTAGAGACATTTTTAAAATACAGGCACAAGGTAATGCAGGACACAATAATCTATTTAATGTCAGCAAGACGGTTAAGCCCTTGATCATCTTACCTGCTGAAAACAATTACTACAATTTAACTTTTCCTCATATTTACTATAAGTAAACTTGGCAGGAAATGAATGCCTCAATTATCATACAAGTCCATACTAAACAAATACAAATTCCAGTGATTGATATGACAGGAATAAAGTGTGGGGTGCTCTTAAAACTGCCACCCATTCTTTAAAAGAAGAACAATTATTTTTATTTAAAGCATAATTAAAGAACAAAACAATCATGGCTAACCTGGGGTTGGACTATGAGCTGCTATATGCTGGGTTAGGATTAGGGGAGTTGTAGTCCCCTAATGTATGCATCTGATGTGTAGCAAGTTGGAGGCAACAGAAACTTAGCCCATATGTGGCCAGGAGATTTTTAGAAAGGAATAATAGAGTAGATTTGAAATAAAATTTAAACTCCATAACAAAATGCCTTTATTTTTTTCTTCATATCACCATCTTACTAAATTTATTTCAGTTCAGCAGTTCATTGCCATTTCTTGGATTTATGCTCAAGTGAATTCCAAGCATGCAACAAACCAGACCAAAGTTATTTTAAACAGACCAATAATAAGAAAGTCCAAAACATCAGTTCAGAACACACACTAACAGAGTGCAGTTTCAGGAAACTATTAAATAATATAGAACACAATAATCTGATAAATTCAAAAGATAAGCATGCTTTTTTGCTTCACTGAACTAGGTACATTGGCCAAAGGGGGTATATGAAACCTTTCTGTGAAGAAAGTTTCCAGAACGTTTTCTCAGAAGTGTAATTTACTGCATTTCCCCAAGATTGTTTCTATAGTATCCTTTGTGCGTGTCTGACAGTCTGGGTGTCTGTGGGTAGGGAGGGAGTCAAAAAGGTCAAGATGGTGACCAATACCATGTGATCAAAGCCAAGCCTTTCTTACATGCATCGGTAAAGATAGGAACTGGTAGATTTCCCTTAATTTGTTTGCCTGACAAAGTAGGGGATTATCTTCAGGGAACAAATCTGCTGTAGGTGACAGACAGTACTGCTGTAGAGTGCACTGCCACATCACATTTGCTTCCCCTCCCCCCTCCCCTCCCCCCCCCCCAGGCTATGAGCAACAGAAATTGAAAAAGCTATCCCTGGAAGGTGGCGTAGAGTAACACATCATCTCAAATAAGCCTAATTGTTTGTATTTACTCAGAGGTTAATTCCACTGTATTCAGCAGGACTTGCCCACAAGAAAGTATATGTAAGATTGCAACTAACCCTAAATTGGTAGCAATTACTCATTTCCCCTGTTTACCTTTGCCTTTGCTTCCCTCCCAACTGGAGAATTACATACTTTGAGAAAGGAAGAGGAGAAGGAGGAGAAAGAGGAGCAGCAGCAGCAGGAAAGAAACGGAGCTGCAAATCTGGAAGCTGTGGGTGTGAATCTCAGCTCTGCCACAAACTCAAAAGGTGGCCTCATGAAAAAGCAACTTCTTCATGGCCTCCGCCTTCATCTGCCGTGTGATGAAAGAAATCCTGTCCTATGTCACAGACTGATTGTAAAACAAGGATTGCAAAAAGATAATGCATGGGAAGTTTCATATGATTGTAATGTGTTGTGTGGTAGTACTGGTGGTAATTGTTGTGGATGAAGGAAAATGTTTCAACTCATAAATTAATTATTAGGCAGCATCAAGATAGAAAAAGGCAGGAACATTCTGCAAAGGAGTGGGAGGGCAGTTGGCCGCTATACATGGACTATGTTTTAAAATGCTATTTCAGTACTGGATGTCTTTTAATCTGGGGTTTTGTATGGCAAGTTGAAAAGTTGAAAGCCTCATGCCCTGACATCAAAATATCTTAATCAAGTGTGAGCTGCTTCTTGGCAGAAAATGAACTATGAACTGATCCCCTTTTTTCCATTGGTAAAGAGGAAATGACTCAGACTGGCTGTCAAATTATTAGCCAATAAGTACAGTAAAGCCAAGAGCTCTGAAGAAACAGGAGGATGGAAATGGGGTTTTAGCTCTACCTTTAAGTTGTGACTTAACTTCAGATGGTTTCTCAAACTTATAAAGAGGGAATCGGGAGAGCTCCAGAAAGAAGAAGTAAATGTTGACTGAATCACAGAACTGGGAGGAAGTAGACATCAGAGCTTTGCCAATGTTCTTTAATCAGATTACAGGGTACTGATTCAGCGCCACCGCTGTCGCAAATGGGGCAATACTGAGATCACAGTTTATTGTCCAGCAGTAGTACTAAATATACCAGTCTATCTTAACCTCTGGAAGCACTGGACAAATCACCTAGACAACACAACCTCTGGAAGCACTGGACAAATCACCTAGACAACACAGAAGCTAACATTTTTGGAAATTGTAATCCCAATCCAATTGATGGTCACCAAATTGGGGAAGGCTGGTAGAAATTGAAATGCCAGTTACTATTGACTGAAAGTAATGGCAACTCTGCATTCACACATTACCTTAAATAATACAGATGACAGTGATTAAGGAAGCATCACAGGCAGAGCTGCCAGTCACGATGATGAAAAAGTGACCACACATACATGGTGATATCACTAAGCAAGTCATGGCTTTTCATATTGCATCCAGACATTGAACACAAGTACCAAAATCATAGAGTCTGCATTGTGTAATCATGACACTTAAGCATTTGTTTTATAGGTGATAATGAGCACCTGAATTGCACTCAGAAGCCCACAAGAAACTGGTGCAGCTCTCAGAGCAGAGAAACTATATAAACATGTTATCAAGTATCTAAAACTGCCCATGCCATTACATTCTCGACCAGTTGCAGCTTCCAAGTACTCTTCTAGGGTAGTACAGTGTAAACTGCATTATAGTAATCCAGCCTCTAGAGCTGCAAGTTACCACTTACCAACTTCCCCTAAAAAGGAAAGTATGAAGACTGGATGAAATTTGTCCAGTTCTATGGGATTCAGCAATGGTCTCTTCCAAAAAGGCAGCAACATCCCCTTTCTCAGAAAAGCATTCACCATCTCATGGACCCAACTACATGTCACCTCCCAGGAGGCCTTAACCAACCAGGATGGACATGGTTCTAAACTACAAGTTCTTTGATTATTTTATAGCACCAGCCCCCAGCTCCCGCACAGACACATAAACTATGCCTTCCCGGGACAGTTTTATGATCCTTACAGGGGCATAATATAACAGTTGGCATATTGACAGTGGAATGATGGGATTTGTGCTCATATACATTTGGAAGACACAGATTGAGGTAAACTGGTAGAATACAATTAAACTAAGATAAGTGGGTGTTTTAATAACTATAATAGAGATATATTTGAATCATATTTATAATTAAGTTGTTTCTCAGAAATACCTTTTTAAACCTTTTCTCCCTTGTTTGATTATTTGCTGCTGTAGATTACTTTCCCATTATCATGTGAAGCTTTCTTCCAAAGAACCTTGTCTTGGGAATCATAACCTCACTTATTCATTCTGTTATACAGTGTCTGAATTTTAGCAAAATATTACTGATTTATAATTACTGGTAGGACCATATTGGGGCCAATGGCTGATGTTGCACTCATGAAATCTATATTCATTCACAGGCTTAAAATAAAAGTAGGATATTAGACTTTCAAATTAGTCTCTACCTGGTATTATGTTGGCTAAAAAAAGAGAGGAATGAAAGAAAATTGTTCTTGGTCAGTGTGTTGTCATTCACAAAAACCAGGATAAATTGGCTTGATTTGGCAGAAGATATGTTTGTGTTAATGTATCCAGTGCCAAATATTTGTTATCAGCAACAGCATTCACCATTTAGAGACAGTCCTCTATTTATGAACTTTCAACTTACAAACTTTCACTGATATGAACAAACCTGTCTGCAACTCCAACAATGAAGGTCCTGGAAGGAAGGCCCTGAAAGTTTATGGCGCACTGCATACATATGACCATGCATTTACCGTGTACTGCATATGTATGTTGGTTGGACTTACAAACAAATTGGACTTATGAACAGCCTCTTGGAACTTAACCTGTTCATAAGTAGAGAACTGTCTATACAATTGTCACTGCCTGCACTTCATTTCATTTCCCTCTGATCTCACTGTTTATTCTTCCAACACCATCTGTGTATATATAACAGCAACTAAAAAAAAATACTTTATGCTTCTGAGGAAGAGGATTCTATGAAAGCTCACAAAAGTGTGAGGAGCCTGTGGGCCCTTCAGATATTGTTAAACAATAGCCCTCAACATCCCTCACCACTGATCATATTGACCAGGGCTGCTGGGGATTATAGTTCAGCAACATCTAGAGAGCCAAGGACTCCCAGCATAAATCTGCAAGTAATCAAGGTGCCACAGGATCACTGTTTTGCTTAAACTCCTTATTTCTAGTTCTACATGGTTGATCTCAAAAATCTAAGCAAGGTCAGCCCTGGGTAATAAGGAACCATAAGGAAATTCTGGGGCCATAGGCTAGACTGGAAATTAAAAAAAAAAAAAAAAAGGGCAATGGCAAACCAGTTCCGTACTGTTGCCAAACGAAGTACATGGACATAAAGTCACCAAAAGTTGAGTTTGATTTTTCTATTTTAACAGTGATAATAGATACTTTGCTTTAAGAATAATGGCTATTCTTAAAATTCATCTTCTCCCCACTGCCTCTTTATTCTTTCAAAGAGAATGTGCATGCTATTCTACTAATAGCTAAACAGCCTAAATTAATCAGTCAGATATGCCTACAAATATTAATTCTTTCCATTATTAATTCATTATTGCCCCAAGGATCTCAAGGTGATATCTTTCGTGTATCTTTTGCTACTATTTTCAAGCTTCTGTGTGAGTTCTGTTGAGTCAAATTAGTCAGCTGAGTGTACAAGATCAGATAGATGGATGACAGATAGACAGACAGACAGACAGAAAGAAAGACAAGGCAAACAAGATGAATACATTTTTAACCTAGATTTTACTAGCTCTAGTCTAACATTTGAATCCTTAACCACATCATCTGGATATAATCCTATGTACTTTAACTTGGGGATAACCATCAGAACACTGTGTGCAGTACGTTTATCACTGAGAGCTAAGGGTTGTATATGCAGCAGCTCTGAAGTGAGCTAGGCTAAGTACATAGCTACTGTCAAAATAATCTTAAAAAAATAAAAATAGCCACTTTGCCATGAGAAAACAAACATTTGCATTCATTAAATGCTTTTATTAGGCAAACTAGAGGATAAAATAGAGTGGTGTAAGATCAAAACTCATTTCACAATGATGAAATGAAAACCAGAATAAAGAAAGAGATGAAAAAATATGGCTCCTGTTCAAGCCATAACTGCATTGGCGAAGTCTTCAGTGGGATGTGGAAGTAGTCTATAAACGTAATCTGGGCTCTGTCAGGTTCAGAGCTAGCATAGGTTTGCACCAGTCTGTTGCCCTGAAGGACCAAGCAAGCAATTTTAAATCTAAAAATTCTAAAAATTTCAAATCCAGTTCAAAAATTGAAGCCATTTCTATTCTTAGGTAAAACTTTCAGGTTCCCTGGAAATGGACCATATCATTTTTATAATGACAGAGATAGTACTTCTAAAAATGGTCAGTAGAAGCCCTATCACACAGTATAGCCTAGTGGCGAGAGGGCACATATCCTTCAAAATATAAGTAACTCTTATGGTATGCAATCTTTACCCTCCTCTAACTGGCTGTATTCACAAACACACTTAATTTTATCTAAGCAACCATCATTCCTTTAAAACTGAACACAAATTTGAACCTAGGTCAAGTGGTGAATGAGTATGATAAAAATGTAAGCAATATCATTTCATTCCCACAACTGTTAAGATAAACAATGCTAAATTCTGTAAAGGCCTTTTGCTTCTCCCATTTACTCTTATAATTTTAAAGATTTTTTTTTTTCCTTTTGTAGCCAGTTCTTTGCATCAATCAAACGGGGTCCTCTGGCTTCTTCAGTTTTTCTTCTCATTAGCATTTTGAGCTGATAGTTGTTTTATGGTTTTAAAAGACTGGAGTTTTATGATCAGCCAGCCTCTGCTCTATCGTATCTTCAATATAAGCAGCCTATGAAGGTTAAATAAGGATAAGTCATTCACGTGAACATCATTTTACTTTGGATTATGAGTACATTAGGTTTTCAAATATACCAGCTAAAAAAGAAAGGAGACTTTAAAGACGTTAAACAGAGAAGAAGTCCAATGGTGCAAATAATTTACCTGTCTTAGGAGAGGGCAATGGATACTAGTTTAAGCCCTTGCTGATACTTTTTACAGTTGACTTGGAGTGTCTTACTGATGCAATCACTTCACGTAGGATAACAAGAGACGCATGGGTGCATGTGCCGATAAAAAGTCACACTTAAGTCTCCCAGAAGCCCTTATCTTATTTATGTTGATATTTTCCATTGATAACTGTGATTCACTGTCACAAAAACCATTCCATGGGATACGAAGGACACCACTTACTGTTTAAATAGCATTTCAAGTCTTCAGAGCACTTTATCTCAGTAATCCTCTTAAGCTTCCTATAAGCTATGTCAATATTACTACAGGTATCACTATATTGGGAACAGAGGTTTTCTTAAACTTAGTTTATTGATTGATCAAGTGGAGTACTTTTGCTTTTATTAATAGCAGTTCACCAAGGTTTCTTCTTCAGGGCTGTGATTTGTCAACTTCTTTACTATGTTTTCTGCAGGTACTCCATGCACTTTAGCCTAGATAATTTAGTCTGAGAAATAACTGTTGTTTAGATAACAAGTGTGCAGACTTCAACATTTTATCTCCTGAGTGCAATTCTTCAACCAGCCTTAGGATTTTCATGTTTTCTAAACTGAAAAAGAAAATCATCAGGATCTATAATTTCATAGAATCATTGGATTAGAAAGGGTCTTGGAGGTCTCTGAGACCAACCCACTGAGGAATCCTCAGACCATCCCACACAAATGGCTATCCAACCTTTGGCTGAAAATCTCCATTGACAGCACACCTACAATTCCAGGACAGGCTGTTCTACTGCCTAACAGCAGTCACAGTCAGGAAAGTCCTCCTTATATTGAGTTAGGATCTTTGTCTGGAAAGCTTCTGCTTATTGGTTCTTATCTATCTTTGGGCCCTACAGAAAATAAATCCACACCTTCTTCCCTGTGACAGGCCTTCAAGACTGCTGTCATGTTTCCTTTAGCTTTTCCTTCTTCATAGATTTAGCCTCCAAGCCCCTCACCATCTTTGTTGCTCTTCTCTGCACTTTTCTCAGTTCCTCGGCATCTTTATTGTATTGTAGCAAGCAAAACTGGACACAGCATTCCAGGCATGGTCTGACCAGCAACAGAGAGGAATTATCACTTCCTAGGATCTTGACATTAGACATTGATGCAGCATAGGGTTCCATTGGTTCTTTTGGCAACTGCAGCACAATGCTGGCTCATGTTTAATTTGCAGTCTACAAGGATACTCAGATCCTTTTCACAAGTACTGCTGCTGAGTCATGTTCCACCGATGTACTGGTGTGGTTTTCTTTCCTAAGTACAGAGCCCTACATTTCCTGCCATCAAACTGCATAATGTTGAAAAAGGCACAATGTTCAAGTCTATCAAGATACTTTTGATTCTTGAACCTGCTTTTGAGATGTTAGCAATCCCCCCAGCATTGTGTCATCTGCAAATTTGCTGAGCATCCATTCTATCTCCACATCTAAGTCATTTATAAAAAGATTGAAGAGCACTGGGTACAAGGCTGAGATATATACATACTCTGCGGTACCCCACTGCATGTCTCTCTCCATGTACATATAGATCTTTTAAGGACTTGCACATTAGATACGGTTGTTCAGCCAAATGTAAATCCATCCAGGAGTGGGACTATCTTGCTCCATTTTATCAAGAAGGAGGCTAAGGTCAACTTTATCAAATGCTTTATTGAAGACTTACTGAAATCTAGGTACACTACATTTCCTTGGTCTACTAATTTAATCACTATGTCAAAAAAAAGCAATAAGGTAGTCCTCGACTTACAACCTCAATTGGGACTGGAATTTCCATCAGTAAGCAATGTGGTTATAAAGCGAGACATCTAGTGATGCATCACTTAGCGACCACAGTCCCGGCAGTTCCAGTTGCCATTGTTAACCTAGAATCATGGGTCGTTAAGCGAGTACCCACAACAATCCAAGCCATTCAGGGATTGGTGCTTCCTAGCCCCGAGCGTCAGTAAGATAAAGGACTACCTCCAACTCCCCTACCCGCCTATCTCCACCCCATCTCTGCCCGTGCAGCTCTGGGGCTGCTTACCATGCCCTGGGAAGCCTTGGCCACCCCAGCCCAGTCCGAGCCACAGTCACCCTCACCACCCTGCATTCCAAGACCCCTACTGCCCTGCGCTCCACCGCCCCAACTGACCTTCGCTGTCTTCTTGCTTCCACTGCTGATGAAGTGTGCCCAGCCTGGCTGTTGGGCTGGGCTTTGGCTGTGGAAAAAAAAAAAAAAAAGCCAAAAGCAGCCCCAGAGCTGCAGTGCACCAAAACACCCCTTTGCAAAAAGCTGCTGGACCACAGCATGCCAAAGCACTCCTTTGCACCACACTCCTGGGCAGGGCTGGGCTTTTGTTTCACACTGCAAAAAAAAATGCCAAAAGCCCATCCAGCCCTGCCCAGGAACATGGTACAAAGGGGCATTTTGGCACATCGCACTCCAGGAACTTTTTGCAAAGGGGCTTTTTGGCATACCATGGCTCTGGGGCTGCTTTTGGCTTTTTTTTTTTTTTTTTTGCAGCTGAAGCCCAGCCCATCCTGACCCAGCAGCCAGGCCAGGCACACCTTGTCAACAGCGAGAGCAAGAAGATGGAGAAAGTCAACTGGGGCGGCGGAGCACAGGGTGGCAGGAAGGCAAAAGGGCATAGATTGGGGGAGATGAAGCTCCCCTGCAATCGTAAGTGTGGGCAGGCTGCCAAGCACCCAAATTCTAATCACATGACCGTGGGGGCACTGCAATAGCCATAACTTCAATCACTGGTCATATGTCACTTTTTTCAGATTGTTCATAATTTCAAACGGTTGCTGAACAAATGGTCATAAATTGAGGATTACCTTAAAATTAGTCTTAGTCATGACCTATTTTAAACAAACCCATGTAGGCTTCTAATAATCACCTTGCTTCTTTCTAATTATTTGCAAATCTACTGCTTGATGATATATCTAGAAGTTTCCTAGGTATCGATGTCAAGCTGACTGGTCTGTAGTTTCACTGGTCCGCTTTTTTCCTTTTTTGAGATTGGAACATTAACTCTTCTCCAATTTTCCAGCACTTCACCTGTACCACAGGACTTAGTGGTTCTGAGATCACATCCCCAGGTTCCTTTAACACCCTAGGATGTAATCCATCCAGCCCTGGCAACTTGAATTCATTCAAAGCAGCTAGATATTCTCTCACCACTTTCTTGACTATTTTGACTTGCATCCCTCTTTTGTTCCCTGCTCCCATAATGTATCTTCTGAGAGGTTAGACCACTTTGTCCTTTTATGAAAAAGGAGATGCAAAATAGGAATCAAGTAGCTTGTAACCAAGTCTGTCATTCAAAGGTTTAAATTCTGGATTCCCTAAAGTGAAAATGGTGATTATTTCTGGTACAGACAACAGAACATGTCTAAAACTGGTTAAAGAATTATGTCAGGCAGGGAATAAAATTGGTTACCCCATATATGCTTGCTAACTGGGATTTTTGGTTTCTGATATCATGCAAAAGTAATGAGTGGCTTATCCAAGTCAGGGATGAGCGGACGGAAGTTTGTGTTCTACTATGGATCTTTGGGTGAAGCACAATAGATAAAAAGTGTTCCAATAATACTAACAATTAAAAAGTTTTTCCCCTTCCCTATATTGGGTTGCTGAAAAAATAATCTGCAGGCAGAGGTAAATCCAAGTGGGTCTTTTTTTTGGGGGGGGGGGGAGGGTTAAGACATCTTTTGAAATTGATCTTTATAGTAGTCACAAATTCCTGGACTAAACATGTGTTCCACCTGTTCCTGTTACTAGTGTATGCCCACCTGACACACTATTTTACATATCAGCTTTTTAAAGTATATCTTACAAATCTGAAGTTGTTGACCTCTGCTCTAAGGCTATCAATAATGAGTCTTGAGAAGCAAGTTTCATACACCATGGCTCAGTTCACACAACATACCTAATAAGATCAATGATGAGGTCAGTGTGTTGCATGAAGCCACTAACTCAGGCAACACTGGGCAGCATTGCTCCATACTGTTATGCTTTGTGAATCCAAAAACTCAGTCATGGAACCATATCCACTCAATCCTCCAAATCTAACCAAACAAAACTACAGATGTTAGAGGTACGGACTGGCTGGAAAATAAGCTGTTGCATTACAGAACCACTGCTAAACCTTGGCAGCTCCAGGAAATGCCTCTCAGACACAGATGGACCACACTGCCCAGTTAAAATAACTGGGTACTACCAAATTAAATAGCAAGGAGTTATGATTAGATTAAGCATGATGCACAAATCAGGCCTTTTCTTGTCAGATTTGTGACATATCAGATGTCATTCCAGCATCTGACACAACAATATTAGCCTCCCTTGCTTCTGCCACTCTGAAAAACCCCAAACTGTAGGCTTCTTGTTTTCCTCATTAGTTGTTCTACATTACACCATAAAGACTATCCAGGGATTTCATACTGCTGGATTTGAGAAAGCAGAATAAATTGGAAAGTTACCAGTCAACTGGCTTTTGCTTTCCGTCCAGTGGCCAGAAAAGCAAGAAGGGTCAGTACCAGTTTTCCCCCAACAAGCTTCTCATTGCCCACAGTTCAGAGCTTCAGCACCTGGCCCATTCAAATCATCATCATCACCTTGGACTTTCTTCTGGGATGGATGATTAGATATAGTTACCAGATGCCCAGGATTCTAAAGCCTGCATTTCATGAAGTGGGGCTGATATCAGATGATGTAATGGTATGTGGGAATGACCTGGGGAGACGGGGGAAGAGCTGCAGCCAGGGCAATGGTAAAATAAGCAGCAGTTTAGCCCTCAGAAGGAATGTAGATAGGGCAAACATCTCAGAAGGGACCCTCCCTAGTTTCTTGGGATGTAAACGTGACAGGGGAGAGATGCACTTTCAGACTTGCAAGATTCTTTTAATGTAACCTTACAATAAGGTAGACCTAGTACAGTGGTACCTCTAGTTATGAACTTAATCTGTTCCGTGACTCTGGTTGCAACTCGAGTTGGTCTCAAGTCGAGGTAAAGTTTCCCATAAGATTCAATGTAAATACGGTTAATCCGTTCCGCCCTCCGAATTTGGTTGCACCACGAGGCAAATTTCCCCATAAGGTTCAATGTAAATACGGCTAATCCACCCTCTGAATTTGGTCGCACCCCCAGGTAAATTTCCCCCATAAGGTTCAATGTAAATATGGCTAAACAGTTCTGAAACATATGCATTTTATTTTTAAACCTCAAAAACCTTCCAAACACCACAAAAACCTTCCAAACGCCACAAAACACACCACAAGCCTCACCGAACGTCTCCTTGCTACCGCGATCTCGCCCACAGGAAGCCGCGACCGCGTGGCAGCAGGGCAAATGGCCGCGGATCCGGTTCGTATCTCAAGGCGGAGTTCGCATGTCGAGGTAAATTTTTGGGGCCGGAGCTGGTCGTATCTTGAAAAATTCGTAAGGAGGGGCGTTCGTAACTAGAGGTACCACTGTAGTTCTGGGTGTGCATCTTGTCTGGACTGCCTTGCAAGGCTGACAGATGAAGAGGCATAGATATGTCATGACATTGCAGGACTCAGAAGTCAAAATGTAACCATGGAGTTGGGCTGTATGATTCAGTCGTAAAGAGTGAATCAGAAAAATGAAAATGTACCACAGTAGGGAAATGAAAAGAGTAGGGAATGTGCCAGGGAAATAAACAAAACAGTTTTTTTTTTCTTTTCCAGATAACCTTTTCTGAATGGGGTATTTTAAAAACATTTTGTTCCACCTTTATACATTTCTCTGTGCAGAAAGATAGCTCCAGCATGTCCAGGTTGATTCACTCCTCTTGTACATCAGTTATTTATCTAGCTGTGGTGATATGTACAATGGTTTTCATCAGTGAGAAGAAAGTCTCAGCTGGCTAGACAATGGCCCTGACATTTAACTTATTGACTTCCTCAAAATAAATCCCCAAACTTAATTTTCAGAAGTGAGACTTGGCCACTTCAAGGAAAAGATGCCAGTTCCAGAGTTGGCAAAGTTATCGGATAAAAAATAATTAAAGACTTCCCAGGAACATTGGGGAGAAGTATTTGTGCAGAATACTCAGAAATGTTTTTAAGTCTCTGAGAGGCCCAGAATCATCTGAACTCAATCACCCACTTTCTTCCTATTATATTCTATGCTAATATATGGGGAAACTCCAAATTCTGAAACAAATCTTAGGAATAACTTTTTACAGATATGGTTGCATCGCTTTCATGACTGAGTAAGAGAGAGAGAGAGAGATGATCCTGTCAAGTGGGGATCCCTCCATGTTTGGAGCAACTGTGAACATTCTGAACCCCCAACCAAAATAGTATGAACATTTTGAAATGCGACACTGTAAGGAATTCAACCCACTCAAAAATCAAATTAGCAGCACAAACTATATTGAACCATTGCAACAAAACGTGTGGGTGTGCGCGCACATGCAACAGTAGCCTTTAAAACATCTTCTCCATTGATCCTATTCTGAGAGACCTGAATACACAGTCATAGGCTGTTCCAGATTTGGTCAAGGCAAACACAGAAGAGTTTTAAGAAGCAAGCAGTGTTAGACTGATGTACCTCATCCCTCTGTCTTCTTTTTGTTTGTGTGGGCTGTGGGCTAACTGCTGCTGCCTCACATTCAGAAAATAGATGTGCTTTACTTCTCTGCTGCCACACATTTTCCTTCTCTGCACTCAGCAGTGTTCTGCTTCCTTTCCCCCCTGTGCTGCCCCTTTCTTTCCTACTTTCCACACCCACCCAGTAGACCCACCCTCTCCACCACCACATGGCATCAGCCTTCCTTTTCCCTACTCTCTCCTAGCCCACAAGACTATGTATAGATCACCCAGTCTGTACACAGAACGCTCTGTGCACAGAACGTTTTGCTTATCCCTAGACATAATTCATCCTTTGTTTCAATAAAAAGCCTCTTCTCTGTAATTGTTTTAATATAGTAGCACGAGAAGTGAACAACAGTTGGTGTCTTTAAGATTCAAGCATAAGATCCTTAGGAAGATCTGCCAGATAAATTTCTGATTTGCTGGCTAGACAGATCATACCAAAGATGGAGCATTTTGTTTGTTTGGGCTAAGCAACAGTTTCCCCTAAAAAGCTGTTTTTCACTTATACTCCATATTCTATAAAACTGTAAGGATAGTCCTACAAAAGAGGATGTTGCCTAATAACATTCAAACTGTTGGTCCATTCTCTCTCCATCCATCCTCTGTTATGAACTCTGAGCAGCTTCTGAACTTTAAGATGTTGTAAGTGCAATAAGCAGATACTTTAACTAGGCTGCATATGTTGATGTCATTTGGAATCCTATGTGTGTGATTGTTGCTCCCTTTTTGCTGCATTTCCTTTCCCCCAATATATTCCTTTTTATGTGTAAAAATCCACAGTCATCTGGGTGTACACATTATGCTATAAACTATGGTTTACAAATCACTATGACTAGATTCACACAGCACACTAAACTACGAAGAAGCATATACTAAATGGATTTCTCCTGCAGCCGTGTAAGAAATAAAATGGAGAGATAAAGAGGTACATAAAGGAAGAATACACACTTTACTCTGCCAGTGGTGCATCTGACTCCAACTCAGCCATTATGTTTTATTTTTTAAAAAAATACATACTATGAACACACACTGAAAGTACTGACCATTCATCTACTGCAAAAATGGGTGTGATCTTGGCCTTCCTGAAGGGTGACCAGCATACCCCAGGTGTCAATTTTTTACCAACATTTGCTTGCAAAACAGTTGTCCTCTTAAAAGAAACCAGCCCTTTGGTTAATGTCTCGGGGCTAAAATGTAAAGAGGAAGGGGAAAAAGAATAACTGAAGGAAAGAAATACATTAGAATAAATAGCTGTACTTAATTTTATAAGAAAATGACACTACAAAAAAATCTCTATTTATTTAGACTTCGAATGCATTAATCAAATCTGTAAGTAACATCAACCATTTCTTTAATTATTAATACAATTGCCTTCTGGCAAAACTCCTGTGATAGCTGGCTAGGGCTAATGGAAGCTGGTGTTCAACATCTGGAGAACCTTCAGTTTGAGAAAGTGAGTAATAGTGAAGAAATACACAGTGCCTGAAACACCAGGGGATTGTTTAGTGAATTTTAGACAATACACTCAGACATTTCCAAGGCCACAATCTGGCACATTGTTGAAAAGTAGACAGCTCCTTCTAAAAAACTTTCAGAAGAGTAGTTTTAAAGCTGATGTATTATTTTTTACAGAATGGAACTTGTGGTCTTTTATAAACAATTGTCATTTCACAGTCATACTTAGGAGCAGAGTAATCTATCAATATGCATGCCCATCTTCCTCTTTCCTCTTTGGACTTGACCTTCCTGACTGATTAATTCAGCAAAGCCATAATATGACGTTGCTTCTGATGTCAGTGTGATGTTTTAAATACCCTTTGCTTTGAAACAACAGTACATGTGTTGATCAGCGTAAGCAACAGGAGAAGCAGGATTTCTGCTTTGCATGATCAGGAAGGGAATGAAGGAAAGGCCATGGGTCAGTCATAAAGCACCTGTTTTTCCTACAGAAAAATTCCATGTTTCTGTCCTGCACCTGCAAACTGAGCTGAGAAAGGCCCTTGGTCTGAAAGCCTGTGGTTATCAGTCAGTGTAAAGCACCCAAAGCCATGGGGATGGGAATTATGGGAAATGCATTCCAGTAAGTTTAGAAGGCATCAAGTTATGGATAGTAAGCTAGCTAGAGCAGTGGCCTTACTCAGTGATGACTTACTGAATGCTCTAAGGCCTAATGTGATTTATTTGGGTTTTTTGAGTCCTGGTTTTGGGGACTGAAAGCCATGGTTTTTGGGTCAGCATATTTTATGATCCCAACCAATTATGATTTATGCAACAAACTATGGTTGAACCATAACTTAAGACTGTGTGAACAGTCAGTATAAAACAACCTTCTATATACTCTGTGCTAAGTGCTACAGCACTTACATTTCCATCAAGTCATGAAAGAATATGGCTTTCAGTGGGGCAAAAGGCCATGTAGCATAGCAGTTAAGAAAATGAATTGATGTGGATCAACAATATCAATGTGAACAAAGTCTGGGTGTTTCTCCTTCTATTTCTCATCATAAAGTAGTTGTCACACCTATGCAGAAGGTCCATTAATCCTATAATGGATCTTCTGCACAGCAATGCCTTAAATCAAGGCCTTAAAGATATGGTTTTGTCACCAGGCTTGGGGTTCCAGATATGTGGCAGAGCCCATGCAGTGGTTGTGCTAATTTGTTGTTGATGTTTTTTTTTCTGGTTGTTGTTTTTGTTTTGCCTAGGCTGCTTATTGTGTTTGTGAGGGTTTTTTTTTAATATTGTTCTATGTTTTTATATAGTTTGTAATTGTTGTTAACTGCCCAGAGACATGAATTTGAGATGGGAAGCCATATAAATTGAAAAAATAAATAAATAAATAAATAAATAAATAAATAATCCTAGACCCATTTATCTGTATAGTTATTATCTATAGAAGTAGATAATAACTGTGTAATTAACTCAGAATTACACAGAGTTATTATCTACTTCTGGAACCACCCCTAGAATTGGATAATTTGGGAGGAGGTTTAGTATGGTCAGAAGGGAAATGAGTTGATGAATTTTGCACATCCCTAAATATTTATGGTACCTAGGGTGCAAAAAAACTGGACAACCACTAGACTGGCAAAGAGATAAAAAAAATCCAACTTTTGCTGCTACCAAGTGGTTGTCCAGATTTTGCATATCGGATAGTCCTAGCCAGTAAGTCCTCTGGCAACCTGGAGCTTTTCTAGGATTTATTGTGGTAGAAATGGTATGTAGGAGCAGGTGGGTCATCATCTATCTCCGTGCTTCATATTCCCAAACAGACACAAGAGAAGTTTAGGTAAGTAGACTTATTGGAGGTAATTATGAAACCATACATAGAAGGAGATTCTCTGCATTACAGTACTCTGGAATCCTCCACTCCCTATACGTTAATCCATAGGCTTGAATTCTGGGCCTCTTCCTCCTGCCTTTTGAGTCAATTGCACTATAACTGGTGGTTTCCCAGCCTTGAAGTTTTCTGCCATCTGTTCATTGTCCTTAAAATGGCTTTCCCTGGCATAAGAATCAGAGATTCCTGCCTCACCAGCTTCAATCCTTTGATATCTAATCTGATTCCATAGTAAGAGTAACATCCCAAAATAATTACCTGTCACCTATGGTCATGCAATCATGTTGGTGCCACTATGACTGGCACCAAAACACTGGCTTTCCATCTGTTCTTTTCTTCTTCCTCAACCCACCACTCCATGTCTTCATACTTCAACCATATTTAGGCTGTTTTGACCACTAGGGTATATGGTGAGAGATAGATAAGGGGAAGGGTCTTCACATGCTGTGACTGTTTCTCACCTGGCCTATTTTAGTCAAATGAGTCTCTCTCTACATGTAAGAGACAAAAGGAAAATTCCTGTCCCTCCTTTTCTTGTGTGCTTCTCTCTCATCAAGAGGTAACTTCTAAAAAAGCAAGGTTTTTCTATCCTATGTATCTCTTAATAAATCTGACTTTTACTTCAAATGTAATGAATATGTGCTAGCATTCACTGGTAACTGGGTTAAGCCAATACTCCGCATGTGAGACAACTGTATTATACACATATTTCTTTTAAATGGGATTTTCTACTACATTTTTACCTCGTATTTTTTTTAAGCATTCTGCTAATGGTTAGGGGCACATTCCCTAAAAAGAGCTCTTACTGAATCCAAATCTTCAATGTCGACATTCATAGAGTGATCCCATTCTTGCAGGTCCTCTCCAGAATGTTATTTCAGTATGTAGAGTGAAAATAATCAACTTCCCAATAAGTTCATATGACACAGGGGAAGTTAGTTGACTGGGGGAAATTAGCTTAGCCCCAAACAAGATTGATTCTCTCAGAGGCTAAAGATATTCCTCTTGGGTTTATTAAGTGGGTCCTTTGTATGAGTTAGAGTATGTGCATAATATGCTTAATCTCCTATGACACAGTTATGCCAATAAGGCCAATGCTTCAGCAGTATTTTAAGACTACTAGTGATATTTACTAGCTTTATGTCACTTAATCTTGCAAACTTTTAAAAACAAACAAATAAATAAATAAATAACAAGCAAACAAGCAAGCTCCTTTAGGAACCAAATAAGTATATCTCTTCATAAGACATCATATAAACAATCCTTGATCCAAAAATAAAGCAACATGTCAGCTCAATGCTTAGCTTAAAGCCCCAGCAAAAGGCAGAGATATTTATAAGTAGCATTTATCAGGAGAGCTATTAACATTAGACATCACTTAAACTACTGTCATATTTTCCTTAAACATTTAGAGGACTTGTAATTACTCTGCTGGAACGCACGCTAATGTGATTAATGAGCTATAAATAAGCTTGCAAGAGCCCTCCAGTTGTCTTCATGGCCAGCATTCATTTCCTGAGACACCAGTGGAAAAGGTCAGCGTTAATCTAATGCTTTTACATAATATTTTAAGATAAGAAAAGACAACAAGAAGAACCCCAGTGGCTGATTTGTATAGTAAGTTGGGCACAATCACTTAATAGATGTACCTGTTACCCAATGAAGATGTGCATATTGAAAACTTTATGTAACTCAAGATGTGTATACTCAAAAGCATGCTTGCATTTATTTTCATTCTGCTGATAACGCTCAGCTCTCAGTTCTGAATTACGCTGGAACTTTAGACCTCAGACAAAAACTGGGTTCACATATCACTGTAAGATTTGTTCTGAGTTTGGCTTAGGGAGCCCTACCATTTTAGTTTTTAAACCAGTATATGGTTTAATGGAGTTAATTTACACTGGATTAGAAATGGATAGGGGACTGGGGATGTCTTCTATCGGTTCAGTGGTAGGGCACCCTATCATGACTATATCAGGCAGAGGACATTATGCCAGGGGTTTCTGGGTAGTTGTTCTTGGAAAAGGAATACCCATATGTTAGTGCAGGTTCTTTCTTCTAAGCCAGAGGCCCCTATCCTGGACCCAGATGGTTGTATTGTTGGAGCTTTTGGTCTCCAACTTCTGCTAGTTAATGCCAAATCAGTACACAATAAGACTGTGTCCATTCATGACACTGCAACGAGGGAACTCACTGACCTGTCTTGTGTTGCTGGCTGGGCAATGGTAGGGATATAACCCTATTAGAAATCTGTCCAAGTGACAATCAGAACCTGAGCAACTATGACTCCAATGACAGAGAGAAGGGGTAGCTGTTATTGTTAAAGACATACTTGCAGTAGTGAACAGCACTGTTGTGGAGGTGATCTTTGTGTGGAATTGTGCCACACTAACAAGCTTGAGATGATGCTGGTGTTCCTTCCACCTAGATGCTGAGACGTGGCCTTTTATGAGCCCTTAGACTTTGTATTGGGGCTGGTGGTAAAGTTCCCAAGGTTATTGGTCCTGGAGGATTTCAACCCTCATCCCTTAGGGAAAGATTCCAGTACAGCTTTTGAATCCATAGCCTCCATGGTGACCAAGGGATTCTCATAATAACTGTGGCCCCAACACACATGGCTTCACACAGATTGGACCTAATTTGTACATTAGTGCAGATGAGATTGCAATGAAGATGGAGGACATAGATATTTGTCCTTTGTCAAAGTCAGATCACTTCCTCAGCAAACTGCACATCATGTCTGCTCTGACTCTGCAAGGGTAGGGGACCAATTGTTTTGATTCACCTCAGGCCCTGAAGGTATCCAGATGGTGTCCAGAGGATGCTTGGGGTTTATTTCAACTGTCTGATAGGCAGTTCTATCTTATACCTGATTGACCTGTGGAATATGGAGAGGGTCACAGCACTTGATACAATTGTCCCAGTGTGGCTTATCTCTAGTTACCAATCCCAACCAACTCCTTGGTTTACTGAGGAGCTGCGGGTTGCTTCTAGTGGCAGCATCACAGAGCCAACCCTGATTGGTTATGACATATTTTGATCTATCCCCTCTGGTCTGTGATCCATGATTGCCTGGGTTGATCCATGGAACTAGAGGAAGAGGTAAACTGAAGAGATGTTTGGAGCAACATTGATGTAAAACAAGGAGTGGACATCACCAAGTACTGATAAGAACTTAAGTTTGAGCTTACACAGTGGCAATAAGACCAGAAAGCATCAGTTCTGTTTATTATGTCCATAGACCCACAATTAGAAGCTGTGTTATGTATAACCTGGACTATTCTGGGGAAGGATGGGTGAGCCACAGTTCCAAGAGGCACAATGCATGACATTGCAGATGTCTTAGCAGATGAAGTCACTCATATCCACTGTGGTTAGGATGCTGACTGGACAGAATCTACAATGGTAAGCAGCACAATGTCTTGTGGAATTTATCTGGGATTCTTTTGAGCGTATAGAGTCTGAGGACGTGGATAAGTCCTCTGTAGTTTGAACACTACCATTTGTAGGCTTGACCTATGCTCTACCTGGCTTTTTCAAATGGCCAGGCAGGGTGCATGTGCTGGATCTAAGAGATTGTTAATGTTCTTTGGGAGGGCATGATGTCACCTGCCTTGAAATAAATTATGGGGTGCTTCCCGAAGAAGCCTTTCTTGGTCTTAGCCATTCTTGACAACTTTCACCCAGTCTCTAGCATCCCTTTTCTGAGGAAGGTTATGGTGAAGATGGTAGAAGTTCAACTTCAGAGGATCCTGGAAAAAAGTATTATCTGGGTCCTTCCCAGCCAGGTTTCACACCTAGTCAAGGGACAGAAATGCATTGGTTGCTTAGTTAGATAAACCTCTGGGCTGCCTACAGTGGTTGGGAGTTGGGACAGTTTTTTGGTGGTTTTGCTCCTACCTAATGAATGGATCCAGTTGGTGGTGCTATTGGAGGGCTTGGGAGTTCCATTACAGGGTTGCCCAGGGCTTGGTCCTCTTCCTCATGTAATTTAATATCTACATTCAGCTGCTGAAAGAGGTTGCCTGCCAGTTCAGGATGTGGTGTCAACAATATGTCTCCTTGTATTTAGGAAGCAGCTTAAAACCATGTTATACCAGAGGACATTCAGCCCCTAATTGTCCTAGTGCTACCTGAGTATTAAATTTTAGTTTTTATTTGTTTGGAATTTATATCATGGTTTTAACTGGGTATCCCAGTTGTGCTGTTTGCGTCCCAAAGTGCTAGTGGTCTGGGGCAGCTTATAAAAGATGGATGGATGGATGGATGGATGGATGGATGGATGGATGGATGGATGGATGGAAAACAAACAAACAAACTTTGGTTTAGTGTAATATATGAAACCAATCATCATATGACTGCTTTGCTACTGTATGGCTTGCTACTGTGTGATGTCATGGATTTATTGCTCCTCCCAGCAAGAACAATATTCTAGACACTCTGCAAGAACACATCTAACTTGTTTCTGAATACAGAAACATCCAGCAGGTATTTCATTGACTTAAACAGATAAGCATGTCTATCTTAGGTTATTTCAAAAATCTACAGATCAAAATGTTTGTTTGCCAGTGATTGAAAAGGTACAAAAGGTGATTCTAGGACATGGTTACAGCTTTACAATACAGGAAGCAAGATTGGCAGAAAACTGTATGATACAGAAAGAAACTAAGTTATACCTGTTAAAGGGAGATTTTTGCAATTCCTTGTTGTGAATGCTGACAAAGAACTGAATTAGCTGCTATAACAGAATGAAGCAAAATGTTAGAAATGAATTTATTAATGCAGGTAAAAACCATTTCCATCCTGCTTTCTGATGATAATCCCACTGAAATTACTAAAGCCAACTTTATACTCTTTCTAGTTTAAGGGTTGAAATGTGTGATAACTTACCATTTTGGTTTCTAACGTCTGTTGCTCTACATTTGAAAATTGCACTACATGGGAAGAAAAAAAAAATACTTGCAATGTACTGATGTTTCTGGTTCAATGAAGTTCAGTGTTCAATAAATCTGAACATGCCACCCATTAAGCTACAATGGCACAAGGGAACTAGCATTACATTCTGATTTGGAACATGGATTTAGGGATGAGTCTATAGTACATGCTTTCCTTAGGTTCAAATCAAAGTATTGCATAGCCTTGGCAGACCAGCACAACCCTCACTGATAGCGTACTGTCATCCATGTTCCCTTCTGTCTGCCTTTCCATTTAATATCTGTCTGTGTACCAAGATGTTCACCTGAGAGGAAAGCCTGGCTTAACTGAGATCTGCCCCCCTCCCCATCCTGGCATGAAGCCACTTTACACACAGATGCAATCCTGCCATCTCTGTTGCACATTCCTTGACAATGCTGGGAAAAGATATGCAAGGAATTGACTGAATTCTGCTAGCATACTCTGTCTGTCTGTCTGTCTGTCTGTCTGTCTGTCTCTCTCTCTCTCTCTAGCTTTCCTATCTCCTACATGCTCATTACCAGCCTGAGTATTTTACATGGAGCTTTTACTTGTTTTTTTCCCCTATTACATTAGAAAGGCTTTTAAACATGGAACATCTGAAATGCTGGGCGGCTGCTAAACCTGGAATATGTTTGTTTATGCCAAATATCTAAAAGTAGCAATGGTAAGGTCTATCCAAATCAGTGTTCCATTCAAGGAAAGCAGCCAACCGATACCACAGTATGGAATAGTCGCTGTGTTTCTAGTCCCATTGTTGGGATTATTAATTCTGCCCCCTCGATAAATCCGATGTACAGAACAGAGGTCCTGGGGCCTTCTTTTTCCTAAAATGCATCTTTGCTCATTTGTTTATAGTCCCAGGAATAATGTGCCTTGCAAAGGAACATTACACTACCTCTTTATGCTCCAAGCATGGCACACTGCATGGGAAATGTGTGTCATGTCATTAAATGGCTTTCAAATCCCATTCAGATGAAAAGGAAAATCCTGTGGAAAAAAAGTGTTCTTGTTTTTTAGGTGACCATGAAAATGGGATGTTGGCAATATCCTGCTTAAATCATCTCCCCAGTGACTTGCAACCCTCTTGCCTTCTCACATGCTGATTAATTAATAAGGAAAGATCGCGTAAGAGAATTATTTTGTGAGATTTTTTTCCCCCAAGATCAGGAGGCTGAAACAACCTCCATTACCTTCCAACAATATAATACAAAAATACACATACACACTCCAAAGAAAAATTCTAGGAAAGAAGACTCTGCTATACAAGAACCAACATTCCATCTGTTGTCCCCCTACAGCTGATGTTTATTTGAAAGCACTCTGAGGATCAGGAAGAAAAACAGAAGCTTTTTTTTTAGAGCAATATTCCCCCCCCCCCTTTTTTTAAAGCAAATCTTGAAGGGAAAAGTGGAAGAGAGATTTTTGTCAGTCTTAATGTCGTCACTACCTTCAATCCCTTTTGTGATCTTCCCAGAGGGATTCAGTTATCCATTGTGAAAGCTGAAGGGGGCAAAACATACACTGTATGTGCAGTCCTTGGCTTCTTCATTTAAAAGGACTTGGTAGAAAGATACATTTTTTAAAAAATCACATTGTTTAATAAGATGGGTCCCCAGAGAAACTGGAAAGCAGGATTAAATACAACGTGTCAACCAAGGATCAGTAATAGGGAGTCCATGAACAATGAACACCAACAAATCTCAGCCTCCTACACAGTAAATTTAAATATAAAAATACATTTATTATTATTGTTATTTTTAAGTGGGTGAAATCTTGAATGGGAACCCCACATTCAGTCACAAGATACAGCATTCTTGCATAAGATTTTAGGGTGAGATTGTTAAAACCTTATGATATGGGGGATCTCAGGAGAGTTCAGGTGATTTTGTGGGGAGAGGTATACAGGGTCTGAAAAAGTTGCCAGTTCCTTCCATATATACTGTAATTAAAGCTTCTTAACCCCAAATGGATCTGAAGATAGTTCAACTGCTAGGCCCATGAATAAAACCATTCTCGTATGCCCTTGCTGTCTCTCCTGGCACCCTAACTTCAAATCAGGGCTCATTCAATGTGCTACTTCAAAACCAAGCCAACCACACATTGGTTTTTAGTGCTCTGTGTGAACCACCTGAGTGCCTATATACAGAAATGTGCATACTGGTGAGAACATGCAGGAATTCATTCAAGCTTAGAGCATAAAACCAAAAGTAAAGCGAAACTAGATGTTATAAAATATGAACAATGGCTGGTGAAAATGAGAGTAGGACATCTGTAATTTGCTTTACCAAATTCAGAAATAACTGTGGGGTATTACCTGGCCAGCATGACCCAATTTTATAGCCTGGGGCGGGCAGGGGATGAGAAATAGTGTGGTACAACAACTTAGAAGGAGAAAATCTGGAGCATTTCTATACAGTTGAAGAGAAAAGGGTGTTTTTTACTTTTGTTTCTTAAAGTTGTGATAGGTGACTCCACAAGACTAATTCTTCTATTTTAGATTCTTTTATTGCTGCAAGAGGAGAGTTACATACATCAAGGAAGTACGGCTTTTGTGGCCAAAGACACCAAAGATGTGGCAGAAAGCCGGTTCCGACATCTGCTTCCTAAATCTACTGTTTTGATAAACACATAGTCATGGCTGCCTGACGCCAGCAATGCTAGAAAGGGCTTTTTTAACCAGGCGGGGCTGCCCCGTTTTCAGATGGGGTTCAAAGGACATCAATGGAAAAAGAAGCAGTTCCGTCATAACCAGCCAGAAATGTATATAAGCCTGTCCCTGTGCACAATGTTTGTGTATTCAAGGTCTATTAATTGCTGGAAGTATACAAAAAGAATAAGAAAAGTTATTTTTAAGTTTAGTACTTATAACAAGGCCTTAAAAAAAAAAAAATAACTTCCTTCAGTTTACCCCTTCCTTCCTTACCATGTTTTCTCCCAGCCCCCTGCCAGAATTATTTCAATAGATAGATAATCTTGACAAATAGGGCTCCTGAGAGTATCCAATTAATAACCAAAGAACCTATCTTTTAAATGAATCAATCATCATCCGATAGATTTTAGGTAGCCATACCTGAGTTTGTCAAATAGGCTAGAATTTAAAGGAATGTAAGGGAAGGAAAGAGCACTAGCCCATGCTAATTATATTCTTTCTGTTCTCAAAAGTCCTAGTTTCTACATAGAAATGCCTGTGCCACAAATAAAATAGCCAGTGTAAAAAAAAAAAAAAAAAGATTTAAGCGAGGCAACCATTACTCAGTGGGAGATGTTGCCCCAATTCAATTGGAGGACATCAATCTAAATGGTACCAGTCTGATGGTTGGTCTCAGGTGGCAGCAGGAAACTGACATGGCTGAGCAGGGATGGGACTGACTAGTACTTGAACAGGAGACCACTTGGGATTCCCAAATCTCTAGAGTAATCTTTCCAGGAAGAAGCCAATCGCAACCCTCCATGTTGTTACCAAGGAAATGCCATGTGGTCAGGCTCAACTTGGATGTCCTTACCTTTTGCCCAAGGAGCAAACTGTCAGAACTAGACTCTGTTCCCTTCTAAATGTTCCAGTTCCAACCTTTCCCAACCTTTCTCTTTTTCCTTTATTCCATTCCTTCCTTATAACTGTCTCATTGAACCCTATTACAGAGCCAGAGACTAGCCAAATTTTTTCCTACTTCCCAAATCTTCAAGGAAAGAAAATGAAGGAGGCAATCCTCCCTTCCCACAATAAACCAGCCCAATAAGAATTGAACAGGTTCAGGAGCTGAGTGACTCAGAGAGGGACAGAAAACCAAAGGGCAGAAAATGGAGCCACAAAGCCACACAGAATGGCTTCTGATTTGTCTTACAGTCTAAAAGATACAGCTGAAAATGAATGCATGGCAGGGGTATCTGGAAGTTATGGTCAAACAAGTCACAATGGCAGCCGTGATGGTGTGATTGAAGATTCACCCATTTTGTAATGTGCATCACACATGCATACCTTCAATGACACCATCATGAGCCACCACTTCACAGAGACAGAATATCTTTAAATAGCAGGTGCTGTGAACAAACAGTCCTGCTTGTGAGATACAAGAGGCACGACAGACCATTGTTTAAAGTACAACCCCAGAATGAACGAGTCTTGGTGTGATACAACCTGGTCATTCTGAAGTTCCAGGAAGATCTTCATCATTTATTTTTTCTGAGTAATTTAGCAATGATATAAAACCAGTATACAGTAACATCTTGTCCTGATCTCTTTCTTGTGTGACTGCTAAGCAATACACTCCCCCCCTTTCCCCCCCTTTCGTACTTTCCTGTGTATTTTGTAAATATTTCTGTAGCGTCTGCAGTTGTTCTGGACATTTAGAAAATAATTCCCATCTATATACATTTAGAGATGCAGGCAGTTTTGCCAGTTCTCTTTACTCTCTTTCTTTCTCCCCTCTCCCCTCCCCAGTCCTTATCACATTTCTTTAGAATGACGAAAAACATTGCTGGGTTTTCTCTCTCCAAATGTTGTGCTACAAGATAGACCAAAATGAAAATTTAAAATATCCCTTCTGACCTAAGATCATTTTTTTTTTCCTGCCACAAAAACCGGGAAGCTCTGAATTTATTATTAGTTAGCTACTTCAATCTGATAACGATTTATTTGAACAGGGAGACTTTCATGTGTCACAACTGCATTTGGCTCATTTGTTAAGATCAGAACATAGTGTTCTGCTCCTCAAAGTATAATTCTTACATAAATACCTTCATTTATTTTCACTTACTTTTAGGTACAACAAAAATGAGCTTGTTCCTCAAACTTCTTCACATATTCTTTCTTTGAGAATCTTCAAGTCAAACATTCTGTGCAACATTTGCCAAATATGAATGAATATTGGTTATGTGCATTTAATTCCAGATGAGGATTTATTTCAGAAATAATTCTGTGCCAAAATCTGCCCCCAGTTTCCTGTACCCCTCCCCACTTCTACTTTTCTACCTTATGCTCAGGGTGCTTGAGAATTTCTTTGACGATGTCTTTGAGCTTGGTTGATCAGTGTGATGTAATGTAGGGACAGATGCTTTTCTTCCCCATCACTCTGCAGCTCACCCTGCTTCCTGAACTGAAAAAGCCCTTCCAAGGATTTTCCTGTAGATATCTTCCTTCGGTATTTAACTGAAGCATGGGAAGCCAGAAAGGATGTATACTTCAACGGACTACTCCTATACATCTCACTAGTAAAGTTAGTACAAAAATGCCTCAACTTTGAGAATGGCAGTGCGGCTTCTCATTTGAACTTAAAAAAAAAAAGATCTTTATCTTCAACTTTAATGAGAATAGTAAACAAATACTCCCTCCCATAGACAAATAATCAGGACATTTTCATCACAAGACCTGTTATTTTATATACAACATAGAATTGTCTTCCCTGTTGAATAGAAACTTAGCAGTGGAACAAGATGTTTAAATTCCTGTGAATGTCCAGCATTGCATGACTGGATTAACACACTGCATGAAGTCATGGATGTAATTAATGGCTTAGCATAGTGTCTGGATGCAACAACTGTGGCTTATTCAGCAAAACATAGTTAACAATAATTAAGCTAAGTGTTTGAATCTAGCCAATATCTCTGGCTTTGTTTCTATGACATACGGAATCACAATCTAGTGAACTATATTTTAGTCTAACATATTGGTCAAATTCAGACTGATTATAAGTGCATCGTACAAACGCAGATAATTAAGAATTTCAGAAAACACAGTTAAATTAATCATAGGGAACTGTGTTGTGTGAATATAATCCCTGTGTTGCACATATCCACTCCCCTTTATACCATTGACTAGGAGAAGCGGCTGAGTAGCACTATGTAAGCATCCAGCTTACATGTGGACCTCAACTGTGGTGTGGATGTTGACACTTGTACAAGTTTTGCCACCAGCATCTCAATGAGCCAGTTTCCCTTGCAGATGCAATGCAAAGCTCTCTTCACAAATAATATGATCTCTGAATATGATACCATATATCACATTCATATGATCCATAATCCTATGAAGGGCATTCAACCAGAAATGCTTACAACCCCCAATATCCAGAGGTGCTAGGGACGGGGGTTTGCATTGCTCCTCCACTTCCTCCTAACACCATGCACTGGCTCTGTTGACATAATATACTTAACTTGGTGAGGCAAGGATTAAGGTATCCTGCACAGTATATACCCTAAACCAATCAATTAATTCCCACCTGTAACTGAGAGAGGGTTAGTTTACCCACAAACAGCTTCTAGCTGACTGAATCATGTGAATTACTTACTGGTGGGTTAATGTTCCCTTCCCAGTTCTAATGTGAAATCTATGTTCTGGAGAGGCCCCTCAAAAATAGGTGTTCTTCAGGGATGCCATCCTTGTTTCCTTTTGACACTTTCGCCATCAATACAGACACCCAAGGGGTGGTGGAAAATGGGGAGAATGATGAGGGGATGATGCTTCCCCTTTGCCAGACCTCAGAGAGACAGGACTGCTCAACACTCTGATGAATGGTTATAAGTCTTCTCTAATAAAAGTGGGTGTAGCGTCTTTAAATGGAACCTCACCTTGCCTAGAGAGTACAAAGCTAAGAACTGAAAGTGACTTTCTGGTACCAACTGCATGTGTTCATGTAAATAAGGGTATAGGTTGTGTCATTTTATGGCCAAGCATTAGCATCCTTGCCCTTTGCTTCCTTCCAATAGTCAAAGCCCAGCGCATACATACGTACCATGAAGACAAGGTATGATTCCCAATATAGAAATATAGGAAGTAGCTTTTATACCCACTGAGACTTTTTATCTATCTAGCCCACAATTGTTTATGATCTCACTGAAAGCAGCTTAAAGAGTTTCAGTACATACCTGTTAGGCATTTAGTACATGATAGATTTTAATTCTTCGGAGTAGTGAAATTCCTTTCTTTAACATTACACTGGGTTCTAGGCCATGCCTAACCAACAAGTGAGATGGACTGGATTTCTGCCTTGCTATATAAAATGCACCTGTTGAACTTTACTTTTCTAAACAACTACTGAAGGTGCAAGATTTCTGTCCTATTCAGTCATAGGCCACAGTAACGAGGATGGTAAGCTTCTAAAACTTTGTCAGGATTTGTACATGGCCCTAAGTCAAATAGGGTCTGTTTGGTTTTACTTACCATGGTATGCAAATTTAGCCATTGTGATCTATAAACCAGGATTTACAACTCAAGAATTTTGGTGGACTTAGCCAATGTCATGGTAGAGACAATAGAAACTTCTTTTCTGGCCATTCTAGCTTGGCCATTCGAATGCCATGGAAGCAAGCGCATGTTCTTCTTTCTTTTTTGATAACTGTTTCAGTTACTTGCGGCCTTTTACAAACTCCCAGTTGTGATGAGTTTCATTGACATGCCCTTTGTCAACTTTTGTTCTTCAGCTCCTTTTGGCAACAAATATAAAAATATGTATAAACAACAAGATGGAAAAGACAAGAACAGTGTGCAAAAGTTGGGTCTATGATATTCCCTTAATTGCGTGTAGCATGGCAGGGACTTATGTATATAACAGGAATAGATTAGGAAGAATCCAGCCAGCGAGTTTATTTTATTTCTTGTTTTTCCTGTCTTGCACATAACTGTACCCGCCAACTACTACATAGTGAAGTTAAAAATCATAGGGCAAATTCATAAAAGGAAAAACAACAATAGCCCTGTGTTCTAGCAGCATAAGGAAGCAATGCTTAGCTACTTTGGACCTGGGATATGGAGCTTGCAGCCCTTCAGATGCTGTTAATTGTAACTCCCCTCATCGTTGACTGTTGGTAGTAACATGAGTGGGAATCCAACAATAACTTGTCACTGAAAGGTTCCCCTGATATAAAATTTGGTGTAGATTATAAATAAAACTATACATAGTACAAGCAAAAAAAACATTGGTTTCATGGAAGCCATTCAGTAGAAGAATGTGTAGTGGCAAAAGGGGGGAAACGGTAGGGGGAGGGGCCTGCCTTTGCCTCTCTCCCACCCCTGTTACATTCATCCACTCATTTAGGCTCTGTCATGTGCTGCCCTCAGGAGTGGGACCCACCTTGGTGGGAAAAAAAGCCCTTCCACCCCCGAAAACATTTAATATGAGATATGTTTGTATGACAAGGCTGATCCAGTCATCCCTTTCCCTGATCAGTTGTCTTACCTCCATGCACCAGCAGCATACAGTCTGGTCTGACCATGTCGAATGTCCCTTACTTGTTTTCCCAGCCCTTCAAACCATTGCAAACCAGCCCTTCAAACCATTTTTCTTTTCTCCTCTTAAAGAAAAATGAATTAAAATACACAAGGGTCTGTAATGACTGAACAAGGTGACACCTTGGACAGAGTCATAGGTGTGAGAGTTAGTCCTTACCCTGTCAGTAAAAAACAAGATATGAACAAATCTGACCACTGTACAGATGAAATAAGGCAATCTATTCAAAATGTAGTAGATAGTGATCCGTTAGATAGGGTGGAGCGAAAAACTAAACACAAGAAGATTCCAACTCTGTCTTTATAAACAGGATTAGTCCTTGATTAATTGCAGTTTTTGAATATCTTTTGGCAATGGCTTTCTAACTCTCTCAGTAAATGTTATTTATTCTCAGTTCATGGAGGGGTTTCAAAACTGCCTGTAGCAGAAGCACTGCACAAACTATTATTGCTTTTCTATACTATACTATACTATACTATACTATACTATACTATACTATACTATACTATACTATACTATACTATACTATACTACACTACACTACACTACACTACACTACACTATTCTATATTCTACACAGGGACTTCACACCACCTTAGACTCAGCTTTCATTCTGCCTGCAAAGCTTGTGGATGGGACATTTTCCCTTCAAGAGAATCCTGCTCCCAGATTCTGGGTCCATGCCAACAAGTTTTTCCAGGATCTTTTCAATGCAACACAGAAATGATGGTTTGATAGCTCCCCAAACAGCAGCTTGTTTTGAAGCCATTCTTAGGCCAAACGTACCAGATCCTTGATAGATGGAAGCAAAAGTAGGGAGATGAAAAGCCCATTTTTATATTAATAATGTACTTTTTGGTGAACATACTACATTAAATAGAGGGCAGTTTGGGTAGCTACTCTTGCTACATCTTGCCCAATGAAGAGATTTGAACATCTTGAAGGCTTACACTTTTGGGGGACCTTTATTATCAGATACTGCTCTAAAATGTAAAATTGAGATTGGGATTGAACTTTATAGTTCCATTCCACTGGGAACAGTAAACATGTTTAGGATTGCACAATTGCTATCTTTCTTTGCATTTGGAGCTTTTTGATTACCACAAATGATTCTCTTACTGTTATTTTACCTATATGACATCCTAATCAGTAATCAGGAAAAGGCAAGGGATGTTTCTGAATACTTCTAAAAGTTTTCTTGAATAGATAAATTGCCTGCAGCAGTAGTCATTTTTGTGCTTTGCATGACATGTTAGGCCCTCATGAAACACTGAGGAAGAAGCAGGGAGGAATGCAACTAGCAAGATACGGTTTAATAAATAAAATGGTGGAGCAAGTGCAGGAACTGGGAGCAGGGTCTTCCCAATGGGGAAATATCTCTTCCACAAGCTCTGAAGACAGAACCAAGGCAGATGGTAACGGAAGGTGGTAATGGTTGGTTCATGCTCATTTATTTATTTATTTATGGGGGGGGTGAAATCAAACCACTGTATCTCAACCATTCCACAGCTGTACAGATATGAGAAGACTTTTATGGGAGGCTGGGTTCCCACATCACGATAAACCATATCATGATTTGCTTAGTTTAGCAGATTGTGCAAATCCAGACATTGTGGTAAATGCATAATGTATATGGCTTAGTATGTTGTATGAACCTAGCCAACTGTAGTTTATTTAATAAACCATGGTTAAACAAACCATGATTTGATAAAGTCTGGGAACTCTGTCTAGGGCAGGAAGGTCGTGGAAAGAGAGGAGGTTCTCAGCATTCCCATGATGCTAGCCCTGCCATGCAGGAAAGGGACCACATGGGATATGGTGATAGAGGAAGGCAGGCATTAACACTGAGCCTGGACATGTGCAGAACAAAATTCTCTAAGCGTAGGTTTCATAATTTCTATGCAGCTGTCCATATTCAGTTTATAAATGGTGGGAGAGGGCCCAGCGAGCTGTTTATCTTTTCCAGATTCAGAATCTCTTCCACAGAGCACTGCATTAGGGGACTCTTGCCTGAAAGATACAGCAGGTGCCTGTAAGTGGAAGTCTTCATCTGACTTCTGCTTGAAGTGCCAACCATCTTGGGCTGCCAAGGGTGTAGAAGCATTCCTCTCTCTCTGATATTGCAAAAGGTTCAGCACATGAAGAGGGATGGTTTCTAATTGCAATCCATGTGGCTCCGCTAATTAGTGCTATGTTTTCATTCCAGCAAGCATTGTACTGTGGCTGAATTCTATCCTCTATTTTAGCATGTTTATTTCATTACTTATATACTTTAAACATTTTATTTTACAAATAAATACCTTACTTACTCCTGAATGGCCGGGATGGCTTAGCTATCTGTAGATATGGATGACATAAATACAGATGGTAGGTAGATACAGATATGCAGATAAGGATCAACATTAAAAACCATGCAAAAAGCATAAAAACTCCAACAGGCATCAATAAAAATATGTGTTAGTTTTGATAAAGTATTTACTATATTTGTTTATTGTCATTTGTAGTAGTACTACTAGTAATAGTAACAGTAATGGGAGAAATTCTATCACTCAGTGGATGCACTTTGAGGGAAATTAGTTATACAGGTAGTCCCCAGTTTAAGAACGAGTTTCATTCCCAAGGTCTGTCCTTAAGTCAAATTTCTATGCAAACCAGAACAGTGTTATTGTATAATATTGTATAAGTAGTATTGTGTAATTAACTCAAACCATTGTGTGTTTAATTCGAATCATTGTGTATTTAACTCAAATTTTGCTACAATAGGCTCCGTTCTTAACTATGGGTTGTCCTTAAACCAGATGTTCTTAACCCGGAGACTGTACTTGTACTTGTACCAAGCAAAGGCTAGAACTCCATGACCTAAACTGCCTTTTCCAACTCAACAGTTTTATGACTCCTGCGTTTTTAAAAATGTTCTGGGCCAACATATATAAAACAATACATCTAGAGAGTCATTTTACAGCCAATACATTCATTATTGCAATGTCCTTGGAACATAATTCTGCATCCTTCTCATTTACATAAAGACAGAAGAGGCCACTCAACGTGACAAAGAGCAGTCTTTTTATAGTAAGGACAAAAGTAGGACAAAGGTGAGATCTGCAACTCAGACTTCCTGATATGTAGCTCAGGACTCTTATGTCTCATTATAAAGGAGCACAAGATGACCTGATCCACTCTGTAGCAGTTCTGCAGTTCCTCTCTGTGCTAAGGTCGCTTCTCACAGAATCTGTAGCAATGCCAAAGAGAGAAACTGATTCACATTTTCTGAACCTGGACTGCGTGGAAAGAAATAGCAGCACAGCCACACTTCTGCTGCAAATGCCTGCTCCAAATAACACACAGCTAAGGAAATCTGAGCAGGGGATTCCTGAGATTCTGAGCCTGGTGGAAACCATACTTATCCTGTGGAAAGAAAGTAGCTAAGAGCAAAGTGAGGGAGAGGCCAGAGGTTGCTGTCTAGCACTCCTGCTATTTATCTCTGCTTCTCTTTAATGTTCTTGAAAACTAATTGTCCTTGCTGTCCTGTCCACCTTATCACAGTGGGACAATTAACTTTTATTTTTTAAAAAATAATTTTATTGAGCATTACAATTATACAAATGAAAACAAAGTACAAAAAAAGAAAAAACAGAAGGTGCAGAAAAGAAAAAAAGAAAAATATAAAAGGAAGAAAAAGAAAGAAAGAAAGAAAGAAAGAAAGAAAGAAAGAAAGAAAGAAAGAGAATATAACAAAGAAAAGAAAATATAAAGAAGTAATTTCCCCCTTCATCACAACAAGTATAAACAATTTTAACAACTTGTCACTTTCCCTTAAAATGCTACAAACAATCTCTTCAACCCGTATCACATCTCTTATCAATAGACAAATCCTTAAAACCTAGTTGTTCAGTCTTGGTCAGCAAAAGTCCATTAAGAGTTACCAGAAATAACAACATTTGTTTTCATCTTGATCAAATAAACCAAATTTATATTCCTTCCCTTTATTTTTAACAATCTTGGTCTTTAATCCCTTGAAATAATGTCCTAGAACTTGATTTCTTTTCTTTTTTTCTTTGTCTCTTCTCACCAAGTCTTTCAAAACTTTAACAGGTCTCCTTTGTAAATCCAATATAGAAAAATTATCCAAGTCACTCTCCTGGTTTGTTATTTGTATGTCACTTTTAATTATTAAAACATCAGCCAGTTTCATTTGTATATCCAGTATTTTATCTTTTTTTTCAGATCATTCTTGTAGCCAGTCACTTTTAAATCCATCTTCGAATCATTTCTATCATATCTGGTAGAATTTGTTTCTTTTTCATAACATCATTCATACACAGTCTATCTATGATGACAGACATTCTTAAAATTAACGTCTGAGTCCGTTGTTCAAAAATATCCTTCAGTGCATCCAATGTTAAGACATTTTGCTTAAGGTCAAATAGGTGTTTTCTCCTTTATTTATAATCTTTACTTCCTTCTGGCTCCTTCTAGTGTCCAACTTTCAAAATCCCATCCTATCATGTTGTGTTTTTTGGGGGGGGGGGATTCAAAACACCAGCCGTTTCCCATGGGAAGGATTCTTTCAATTAATTTCAAAATCTCATTTCAAGTCCATCTAGACCCTTAGTCCATTTATAACTTTCCAGAAACAACACTCTAATCACCCTTTTGTTGTTTATTCCCCAAACTTGCAAAGTCCTTAAACTCATACTTAAAAACATCTTTCACTGAGGATTGAAGGAAACTCACCCAGTGAATGCCATGAAACTTGCTGTTCTTAAGGTTCTTAATATTTGAAAAGTAGTAAATAGATAATTCTAAAAGTGGCTTGTCTGAGCTTTATGTCGATATAGGCTTCATTACAACTGTGGGTATAGTTGGAATCCCTCGACTCCCAGCTACTCCACTCACCAGCCAACTGCAAAAACTCCAGTTCCTGCAGTCTACTTGTGAAGAGTAGCTGTCCAGAATATATGTGGGTGAACCCATAATCTCTCCTTTCTCCAGAGAGATTTCACCAGCCAGGATCCATCCTCTGGCCACCAATTTCGGCCATAATGCCATACCCGCTCCTTCAGGGAAGTCTAGTTCACCACATCCTCACCGAAAGCTTCCCTGTGGGATGATTAGCTTTTAAAGGGGAGAGAAGATACAGAGATTACCCCCCCAAAGAACCCCAAAACAAAATAGGCTGCCTTCACACCCATCAATCCTTGACTTTCTCATTGTTGGAAACTACTGTATATGTAGTTTCCAACAACTGACTTTCCTCAGCAGCTTTCTCAAACTTGGTATTCTCCAGACACCATTAACTATGCTGCCTAGGGATGATAAACTTCAACATGTGACTCTTGATGGGATAAGGGTGTTTTATGCTATCCTCATTATGTTTTTCACCATGTATCCATCTGATTGCATTCCATCCATGCCAACCAATTGCCCTCCAGATGTATCAAACTCTACAACTCTCAGCATTCCCATCCAAGCATGAATAGCCATTCTGAAGTCCAAGTACATTTACCGTGTCCCCAGCCTTCAGTGTGGTGATATTACAGTAAGTGGCTCTACAATAGTAATAAATTACCACAGTAAAGGCTGGATAATGTTCTGAATTGCTGGGGTGGAAATGCTTTGAGCAATCTTTAATTGAAAAGACCAATTCTTTATTTAACATTAAGCACTTACTTGTTTCCATCTGGTTGCTCATTATTGCTCATAAAATGTCAAGAAAACAGAAAGTGCTTATCATTTGTTCTGGATCAGCAATCAAGACTGAAAACATTTAATCAGGTAAAGAAATTAATTTTCAGCCCATCAAGGTAGGGAAGGTCAAGAAACAGGCATGGCAGGGATTCCAGGAATGCCGTTATGGCTTTATGACAGAATAACAGAATCTTGAAAGCCTGTCAGAGTTTCTCTCTACTCCATCTTATAACAAACAAAATCAAAGTGAGGTGATTTTTGAGTTTCTTTCTCATGTTTTCCTCTTTGTCAGATCTGAGCTATCTTTTCCCAAAATCTTCCCTTAATGATTTGCTCATTCCTTCCCCATTCCAAGGCCAGGTCTACATTCTTTCACACCTGTACTACTAAAGCAACCATGAGCAAATATGTTCTTTCTTTTTCTCTTAATAATTAATATTCCAGTGTTGTAGCATTTTTTTTTCATTAAAGCCCTGTTCATTTTGCAGGTTCCCTAAATAAGAATTATTTGGGGAAGTGCACAGAAATTCCATCTAGTAGACTAACCCTTTCCTCAAGAAGAAAAGGCCCTTCATGGACTTCAACACTTCTACCAAGAAGACTAATGTCTTCCTTTAAAATTACATTCTTTTGAAAAGCAAAGCTTTTGCTGTGAAACTTTCCTCCCTAGACACTGGCATTAGGAATTCATCTTATCCTTGCTTCTGCACTCAAGTTAAAAGAAAAAGTAAACCTACCACTGACATAACAGAAATTATATTTTCTGTTTTAACTCAGCACTACTAAAGGAAAGGAATTCCTAACTTAAATGCCTGGGAAGGGAAGGCTCATACTTTCTCAACTATTAGCTGGTGGTCCCAGTCTAGATAGGATGCAAATCCTAGGGAATATAATGTAACGTTTAGTTTTGAGAATATGTCACGCAATAAAGCTATACCCTTTTGACATACAATTTCTAGGGAGATAAGTGCCATTATTAAACAAAGAATTAAATACCCCCCCAGAGGTAAGCTTACTGCATTTATTTACAGGACCGAATGTCAAGCTTAAAGCTAAGGAACTTATTATCTACTTAATTTTAGCAGCAAAAATGATAATTGTCCAACACTGGAAAACTCTAGATAATATAACAATTGAGATGTGGATTAATAAGGCCTCTTCAATGACTACATTAGAAAAAAGTCACAAGTTAAAATAATGGAACTTCAGAGGCAGGAACCAATATTCTGTCAAATTCGGATGAATTGTATAGCTTATATCAATAGCAATAGATATAATATTAAGAGCAACATATGGTAATATTTTAAATATGTGGTAGATTTGTATGTGTATAAATCCTGTCTTTTTACTTACTTTTTAGTAGATTTTTTGTATTTTCTATACATTTTTTTTCCCCATGAATCATGGATTTATGTTATTGAAAGTATTTTATAATATCTGCTAATCTTAGTTCAATAACAATATAAAAAGAATAGTACTGTGTCGGCTTTCCAGGCAACTTCACCTCCTCTATATCTATACCCCACCCACCCACATTAGAGTATAATTCTCATCACCCACAGCCAATGTGGTATGATAGTCTGACACATCTGGAGGGCACCGCTTGGAGAAGGCTGTTCTTAGGACTAACAGAACTAACAGTAAATGACATTGAGCAAAATGTACTGTATTTTTTCCTAGTCAGCTCTCACGCATTTCAGCTTACTTTTTACCCTGAGGGCAAGGTGAACGACTATGAAGAGATGGAAATATTATTATTATTATTCTAATGTCAGCTTTTATGTTGCTTTGGAAATAGAGATATCATTTTACATACATGGATGGCTTTTCCTGTACGGAAAACATTTTTAAGCATTTTCCATCAACCTGTTTAAAACTACGGCGAAACTATCAAAGGGCTGATGCAACAACAAATGTGTTGGCTGCGTACCATTATTGGAATCAAATAGTTGTCTATGATGTCTTAATATATTGTCCTGTTATGAAAAAAGGAGTTTGCTACTGCTTGGCATATAACTCACCGTACTGTTGTAGCATAATATCATCTCTCTCAGCATAACTATCATGGTACAGTTAGTATGAGACCGTGATAAGTCACCAAAGAAGAGTGTATAACAAACCTGGATCAGAGAATAGATGTCAGGTAAGCTAAAACTCATAATGAGCTGATGTTTAGCCAAGGTCCCTAAGAAGAAGAACAACAACAACAGGGCTTCTTCGGATACATTGAAAATAAAAGGAAGAAAAAAGAAACAGCTGCTCAGTGAAGTTGACCATAGAGTAAACAGTGACAAAGAAATTCCTACTTTGGCCCAGCCTTCTGAGAAGAGGCTATCTCTTCCATTGGGCCGTTGTGAAGAGCAGGAGGAAGGAGACAGGATTGATACTTGAGACTGATAAAAACATGGGTCAGAGAATATCAGTTGACCTTGCATTAGTTCAGCTCCTGGTGGGGGGTGGGGGGTGGGGGGATAGACAGATGGCAGCTTAGAGAACTAAAGGAACATGCTGGTGATCTGGCTGATACTCTATTCGTTATTATTGAGAAAAATCCTAAAAATATATGAAGTACTGGATGACTGGAAAAAGACAAATAATCTCCTTCAAAATGGTGAAAAAGAAGAATCCAGAGAACTACAGATAAGTCAGTTCAACATTGTGGCATGGGATGAGTAGATGTAGAAAGTAAGGAAGATTACCTTGATGGAAATATGCTGGAACCGTTGTCTAGATGAAAAGGGGCTGAATCATTTCTGAGATAACTTTCGGAAGTGGTTCAGGCAGATGCCTCCTTAATTCACTGGAGTATAAGAAAGGGGAGTAAGTACAGCACAGACTTGCATGATTCTGTTATTATAGCCAATCTCAATAAAAGTAGATTTAGCCTTTCTGTGAAGTCAATTTCCTGGACTGGTCTACCTGTGGGGCTGGTCTTCAACATTTTTATTAATGACTTGGATGAAGAGGTGGAAGGAACATTTACAAAATCTTCAGATGATAACAGAATAGCTAATATTGTAGACGTTCAAAACAAAAGTCATTGGTCTTAATGGTTTAGAGAAGTGGCTGAATATTATGGAATAAAATTTAATAGAGACATATGAAAAGTAATTCACTGAGAAAAAAGAAATTAGATGCAAAGATAAAGGACAGAGGCACTTGGTACTGGAATAGAAGTCTGGAAAGGATTTTTGAATTTTTGATGAATTTTTGAACATTTTCATGTTTGCAATATGAAAATGAGTTAACAAAATTGTTGTCAAAAAGCTAGCACAATTTTAGGTTACATCAGTAGAAGTGTAGTTTTCAGATCAATGCATTCTGTTCTGCATTGGTCAGACCCCATCTCAAGTAACTTGTTCAGTTCTGGGCACCACATGCTGAGAACCAGTCACAGAAGGGAAATGAGGATGACCAACGGACTGGAAAACAAAGGGTAGAGGAATAGAGAGATAAACTTGAAGAAGGAATGCAAGAATGGTTAAATAAACATCAGCTTAACTCCGGGAAAGAAGAGGGGATAAGAAAGAAACTCAAGGTTTCTGCCTTGATTCTGAGCCTTGGTACAAGAGGCAGCAGAGGAAAGCTTTTTCAGGTTTTCAAGATTAAATCATTATACCCTTTAAAAATAGAGTTCCAGTAATATTTATGGTGCTTGTTTTCTGACCTGTCCAACTTAAAGGGCTGACACTAAGCACATGTCTGTACTACCAAGTTGAACCATGATGACTACAGGCCACCAGCTGTATCTGGAGGGCAGGAATAGACATCATTTTCTTCTCATTGCAAATGTGACCTCTGTCCACATTCTACTGCTCTGAATTAGAAGTAGTGTTTTCCAGCTGAGGTGAGCTCATATGTTGCTGTTCAAAGGTTTCTGCACTCAGCAAGGGTTGGCACTTGATAACTTAAGTAGCTGCTCCCATCTCTATGATTATATGATAGTAAGGCTGACAACTTTTCAAGTGGACTCTGCAGCCTTGTTGGCATAGCACATTAAATCAGAGTTTGCTTAATTATGATTTGCTGAATAAATCATCATTATTTTGATTCACATAACTTGTTAAACAACATAAACTATGGTGCACAAGCCACAATGACTGGATTTATATATCATATCGATCCAAAATATCTCTGGTTTTGGCTTTGGCTTAGCAAATTGTGAATCTAACCTGTAATTGGATTTGTAAGTTTCTAATGCAATACTTCAATAGTTGGCATTGAAGATTCATCTCCAAATGCATATCCAGCTTTGATTAACAATACAGTTATTGAGAAATTGGCAATCCTTGCTGATTACCAGGTTTAAATTAATATCCAGGAGAATCTGTATTTGCAGACTCTGTGTAGATAAATATGTGTGTGGTAATATGCATAAATACACCCATACATGCACACACTAAGGCTGTGTAAATCCTTTGAAAAAGGAACATTTAAGAGCACGTATGAAGCACCTCTTTTAACTCCAGAATGGAGGAGGATCGGGAAGCATCTGGCCTGAAACAGGACTATCTGAATAGAAGCATTAGCTGAGTTATTATAACCAAACTCACAATATGTAAAAGATCAGGTCAACTGCCTTACTAGCAGTTTACACAGCAACAAAGCTGTTGTTATACAGTGGCATTAATTCTCTCAGTTTTTCTATCCAGTAGTTGAACTAGAGTTTTCCAAAAATGTGCCATGAATTGTGGATCTGTATGAGAAATGAGATAGTTGGGCAAGCTGTGGTTCTGGAAAATCTGTTGAGTAAACAGAGGAGCTGCCTCAGGAATGAAGGAAACTCCACAGCAGGGATTGAAATGAGGTGTCTTAGAGAAGAGGTCAACTTTCACCAGAATAGCATCCAGACCCTTGACACACGGTCAGCCAGAAATAAAGTCCAAGGAACAATGTCCGAACACTCCTTGGAGAAGAGAGGTGATGAAACAGCCCACCTGTTTTTTTAATGAGAGGCTTAAGCACAAAAAAGTATGACAGGAAGAAATATAGGCCTTAGTCTTCTGCTCTAACACAAGGCCACCAAAAGTAATGGAGAAGGTAGTTTATCATTTTAAATAATCCAAAATGTCCTGTTGTACTTTTTCCATCAAAGCAAGAAGAATGTGTTGTGACCAAATTTCCCCCGTTGCCCTCCTCAAAATAGGAGCCACTAAAGATCATGCATCTGAGCCTGTATATATGGATCCTGCTATTGCTGAGAAACAAAACCAAAAACCTACAATTATGTCAATGGGCAATGCCATCTGGTGCAGATAGGTGAAGGTGAAATAGTAACAGACTTTATGTTCCTAGGCTCAAAAATTCACAGGGATGGTGACATAGTAATAAAATAAAGAGATATCTGCTATTTCTGAGAACTACTGTGATGCAGAGACATCACAGAAACAACAAAAGTGCATATTATCAAGGCCATGGTTTTCCCATTTGTAACACGTCCATCAGGTCACAAACAGTTATGGCCAACAGAACAACTGAATAGTAACAACAACTTTAATAAGTTGATCTTTCTAAAGGGAAACCCTCCTATGGGATAAATCTAAATTTTTATAAAGTGCAGTATTTGGGTATATGTAAGATTTTATAGGCATCACTGTGCATAAGAATAAGAAAAAGATTGGTAGGAACAAATTACATTCAAGAAGATAAGAGAAGGCGTATTTTTGCCACGTACCACAGAGTTCACACATCACACTAAGGCCGTGTCCCCATTTGCACCTAGTGTGGATTGGCAACATCTTTTTTTTTTTTTTTTGCCATGATCCCAAGATGTTGCTTTTATCTTGTCCCCAGCCCATGAGTGAGACCAGCTTAGGCCATCCTTAGATACACTAATGTTAAGGTTCTGTTTTTCTCTTAAGTTTACAGCAACTGACAACTGCAAAGCACCTGTCACATTTTACCAACTGCTGTGTCAGAGGCAAAACCAGGTAACCAGTACTGGGTGGCATTTGAGAGGTAATTATTAATCATTTCAAGGTGATACAGTCGTGCTTCTTCCCCCACTAATACCCCATTTCCATCTCAACTTCATCCTTCTGCTATCTCCCCAAAGAGCTCTGCTGTGCCAACAATCAGAATTGTGCATGGCAGGGACTGGCAATGGCGGCAACAATGCCCGTTGGTTTCCTAACAACTGAAGAATGGGTGGATAGAGCTTTAACTCAGCAATGGAGAAACAACCTGAGTCATTATATGGGTTTTTAACTTACCATCATATTGTACAAATCATTGTCTATGGATTAATATGTAGTAGTTCAGTCAAATATATTAAGATTTAGCATGATGAGTGAATGCAGCCAAGGAGAGGATTCACACATTGCACTAAGCCATAATGTGGACTATTTACTGTTGGCCCAGCATGTTGTATGAATCCAGTTCTTTAATTCCTTATGGTTCCCAAAGGAAAATGTATTTGCAGAGCTTTCTGATAATCACCTACCTGTATTCATTTAAAGTAGAGGCCTTAAGCAAGTTTCCTCTGAAATAATCTTCTCTCTCCCTCTGACCTTTTCAGAGTTCATGAAGAATTAATTGTACATGAAGCTTGTATGCAGCTATAAGTATCTGAATGCATGCTTTTTAACTGATTTTCCAGTAATTATATTAATGCTTAAAGATATTCCATTTGCTTTGAGGTCTTTTCCCCTCTATCACCACCATTATTTCACCTTTGGACACATCTCCCTAATGTCGACATATGTAACGAGTGGGGTTCTCTGGGCCTATGTTTAACAAGATTAACTCATAGTGCTCTTGGGATAAAAAATGAAATGAAACCTGTCTCACTCAGGATATAAATTCTGGTATAGCTGCCATGAGACATAAGGCCTTCAAGTTGCATGCATCTAAAGTCTAGCTTGGAATGTTTTCCAGAAAAAATGTAACTCTGAAAGCAGCTGTGATCCTAATTTAAATAGCAAACGAGTGGGCAGTTGCCAACTGTTAGCAAACTCTAATCCCCAACTGAATTGCATAAATGGAACCTTTTTCAGGAAGCAAGAGGACGAGACATAATTTCCATAAAAATTGTGGTTGGGGGAGAAACAAATAGTTATCAAATTCTGTATCCAGTGCAAATAGATTAGCTAAATGCAAAAGAGGGCAGGGCTCCTGTCAAATTAATAGATGTGTAGAAGGGCAGAATAGAGAGTCAGTCTGGTATAGTGGTTAAGGCACCAGGCTAGAAACCAGGAGACTGTGAGTTCTGGCACTTTAGGGACAAAGCCAGCTGGTTGACCTTGGGCCACTCATTCTCTCTCAGCCCAAAGAAGGAGGCAATGGCAAACCACTTCTGAAATCTTGCCAAGAAAACTGCAAGGACTAAGGAGTCAACAATGACGCGAAGGAACCAAAAAAAAAAAAAAGACAGAATATCACCAGGAGCCATAAAAGCTCTAGCGGCTGAAATACCCTTTTTTAAATTCAGGTAAAATCTTCCTTGAGTCAAGCTGCACTCATCCCCCTTTAAAGGGGGAAAGGGAGGGAGGGAGGAAGTGAAACTGAGAGACTGTCACTGTTCCTACAAGAATGCTGTCATGAATGGGTCTGTTTCATTTGCACCTTTTCTTTCCTCCCTTCGAGGAAAGCGACCATCACCTTTTCAAGCAGAAGGTGACAAATGATGGCTCCTTACCCACTTTTGCAAGAATAAATGACTTCAGATACAGGACTCAAAATCTGGCAGAAGTCACAATTATACTTATGAGATGGTAGAGAGGCTGATTTTGGCTATCTGACTAGACTCAGTTCTCCATCCTGCCATGCATATTTTAACCACTTCCACTGCTATGTCTTCCTCCAGTGATCTCAAATAACTTTTGATGGATGATGCTAAAAAAATTCTGTCATCAATTCCTATCTCTTCTCTACTCCTCTATATGGAAATATAGTTGCCAAAGTTCCTAGGAAGAGGGATGAATTTATAAATTTTACTTTACATCAATAACACAAATCCTTTTATAGTTGTAGTCAGTCTTCCCCCAGCTTCTCCCTGTCTGTTCACTGTCAGGTGAGTTTCAGCTTAGAAAAGTCATGTGTTGAAAGCATACAGCTATAAAGTATACGAAAGCATGAAGGAAAATATTTTGAACTTCCAGGGGGTTAAGGAATCCCCTCCTGTGGGGACTAAAAAGGGAAAATGAAAAAACAACAACGCAGAGTCAAGAAAGAAAAATCATACATCACCAGGGAAATGTTCTACTCTATTCTTAACTTGTTTTATTAAGAGGTCACAGAATTGGCTTGAAGCCAGTCCAGATGAAGAAACGAAAGGCAAGAGAAAGGGAAGGGATGGGGTGAACATGCACATGACTGTATTTGGAACAGCATTATGCACATCTGTAAATCATCTGCCAAGTCATTTTAAGACTTCCACCTGCTATTAGCCAATTTTGTTGTATATATCCACTGATATCCTTAAAGGTCATGGAACTAAATATAACTCATTCCCTAGGGTTTTCTATACTGCAAAATGCTTCTATTATTCTTGCCAGCCAGTTACTATAAAAGGTATGGTGCCCATAACATGGGCTTCCAAATGTATGGGAGTGTTCAGCTGTGGGTAGCAGTGGGCAGCTCCTGAAACACAGTGCACTTGCCTAAAGTAAGGGAACAGAAGTCATCAAACTGATGTTCTGATACTCTTTTTTAGCCAATGTATGAGTCTGGGAAATAACAATAGTTCTCAAAATATTACCTCAAAGAAAACTATGATTTCTTCTTTCCAGGCTCTACTCTCGGTCCCTTTGTGAATGTCTTCTCACATGCTCCAGGGAAACATCTTACGTCAAATGGAGTTGAAGATAAGATTGCCCAAATCTTAGCTCTCTTTTGCATATTTAACAACAGCTTGAACTTAAAAAAAAACAAAACAAAACAGTAGATGAAAGTCCTCATATCATGAAGACACTATATGGTCTGTATATGACAAAATGCTTATTAAAGATAACATTCACTTATAAGCTTCACGCCGGATTATTTTAATGGATTATGATAGGGCTGCCCTTGAACATGGTTTCAACTAGTAGATAATTATACTATTAGAATTCAAGATCAAGTATATACAGTGTGGTCTTTCAGATATTGAACCAACTCACATATGTCCTAGTTCCCGAGGTAACTATGATAGATGATGCAATTTCAGCAAGAGTGGGAGAACCACACATAGCTCACCCCTCATGCTGATGGACTCCCTGTTTCATGAAAGTAACCACACTGATACAAGGCCAGCTCAAGGTGCTTATGTTTCCTGTTAAAGATGGAAATAGAGACTCAAGCATCAGAATAATTACTCTTTTCTTGCCTTATGATTGGCAGAGAGGACTCTTCACAAATTCCATATTTAGGATAAGTACATTATGCATGTACAAAGAGCTGACCCTCTCTGTGGCACAACTTTGGTATGCTTAGCACCACAGCTGAATTTCTTTATTTGCCTAGGCATCCTTCTCCAATCTGTCACCCTCTGGATTTGTTAGGACTATATCCTCTAGAATTCCTAGTACCCACACATCTGGAAGGTGCCAGGTTGAGGAAGGGGACCTAACCATTTTAATTATTGCTTTGCTAGCTTCTTGAATAGTTTTTTATTCTTTTTAGTTGTGTTATATTGTTAATGTTCTGTAGTGTACTATTTTCTTGATTGTTATTGTTTTTATATTTTCTATTTTATTTATTTCTATTTTATTTATTTTTATTCTAATTTCTATACTGCATGTCTCCCAGCACAACCAACCTCCAGGTATGCTATCCTGAAATCAACATTTGGTTGAAGTTGTGATTTATAAACATTCTAAATAAATGAATAGATGCTCTAGGTAATGTTTTAGGAGCTTGGTATCAAGGGGGAATTGCTAGCACCACACAAGGTAGGCAAGACAGGGGAAGCATTAATCATGGATATCTCTGGAAAAATTAATTTTCAATAGGTCAGTATGTGAAAATCCTCACTATAATAGGCTATACAATCTCTGCCTCAAGGTGTCCCTGTTCTTTGATGACTTACCACTCCCTGAACATTTCAACGTTATTCTCTAGCACTTGGGGATCTTGCTGTCCCCAAGATCATTTTTCAAACAGACATAAACACAAATATTGCATCTTTCTTTTGCATCTCTTCCTGCACTTCAGCCAGAATAGTGGCATGTCACCCTGGTTGGAAATCTACTAAGCAAAGGCATTAGTCATGTTGTTGTCTTTGGCAGAAGTATTTGACATAATTGATAATGAAAAGGACCTATTCACAGACATACTGCAATAATCAAGAAATGAACTGTGTTTATCGGACCATATAATAGGAAATTAATGTCTGACATTTAAGAATGAACTAGTGTTCTGGATTACAAAATAAGTTGTTGACTCCTCTGCTCCATAATCTCCTTGATTTTACTATCAAAATAATACATGCTGGGGCAAACTCAGGCTACTTTGAATGGATTTTAAATATTCAACTACAGTCTCCTCTTCAATACTCTTTTGTGCTGCTCCTTCCTCCTAGTAATAACTAATTTGAAGGACAGGTGCTATGGGGTCAGTGCCCATGTGAAGAATGAGCACTGGGGACAGCATACTTCTTTATTAACAACAGCACAAAATTAGTTAGAAGAAATGCACCAGAATCTAGACAAGGAAAGCTAGTTTTAGATTTCCAGATTACAAACAGGGTGCCTTTCAAACTCTTTAAAAAAGTTTTCTTTTGCCAACTAACTAGAAAATTCAGACCATTACTTCCTTCTTGGCTGGCTGAAGTACATTCTAGCTGTTTTTCTCTAGCCCATATTATTCAGATGTTGAATAACAGCTAGTATTCACCATCCAGTAAAAACCAGTAATGCTCCTTTAAGCAACCACTTTTTCAATGCTCAATAAGTTAATAATCATGCATTACTTCCTATTTAAAATTCAAGAGCTATTGCCTCCAGGTTCAGCTAGGAACAGTACTAATGGCAGTGAGACTATAACAGAGGCTGCTCCAGGTGGTCAGTAGTAGTGGAACAATTGTGTGCGTACCATTTGTCAATAGTGAAGAATAGGGCAACCCTACTGCCAGTTCAGGAGCTTTAGTAGGACTACAAAACTGGGTGCTATCTGATCCAATGGACAGAGAACACTTAATGCTGAATTTTTGATGTCCTACAACTACAGTTTCAATTTAAAACATATCATGTCAAATACATGTATTTTGAAAATGGTTCTCTTCCTCCTAATCCACATTAGCAGCATTAAGGAAATGATGGGGCTTGGATAAATTACCATCCTGAAGAGACTTCAAACATGATTGCTAACTGTGTTTCAAACATAATAAATCTGTGCCAGCAAAAGGAAGAGTATAATTTATTTATTTATTTATTTATTTATTTATTTATTTATTTATTTATTTATCCATTCATTCATTCATTCATTCATTTTGTATAGCTGCCCATCTCAGACTAGTGACTCTGAGTGGTGAACAATCATAAAAACAATTAAACAATTAAAACACAATACCAAAAAGAAAAAATTAAATAGAAATAGCAGCCAAGAGATATTATAATCTGTCACTGTCAACATAACCAGGAAACGGGGCCCTTCACGCACTTGGGACCCCAGGCCTGGGCACATAGCCAGGTCCTCAAGACCTTCCAAAAGGCCAGCAGGGTCAGGCCATCCTAAACTCAGGAGGGAGGATGTTCCAGAGGGCAGGCGCTATGGCAGAAAAGGTATATCTCCTAGTCCCTGCCAGCTGACATTCCTTGGCTGATGGGACCCATAGCATGCCCAACCTGCTGGACTGGATTGGACAGATAGAAACAACGGGGAGAAGACAGTCCCTCAGTCCTGTCAGATTCAGCCGGCACAGCACAGCATGGCACGGCGAAGGCACCGCTCGGCTTCGCCTAAGTCAATTTCACCACCCAGGCACGAGCAGAGGAAAAGGGGAAGTGAAACCATGAGCTGATTACGGACAGGTGGCGGTGCTTAACTCAAAACCGCAAGCAGATACTTCGTATCAGCACGGCTCCCCTCCGCACTGCAAAAGAAGGAAAGTGCAGAGGCTCGGAAGCAAAGCAATCAATGAACGATCGAGAACTCCTGGCTTTGCGTGCAAACAGGCAAACCCAACAAAGGCAACAACAGCACAATCCATAGACTGCAATCAGAAAGACAAAAGCACCGGACTGAATCTGCCATTTGGGCGAGGGGGGATTACTGTGGGTAATCTGTAACTAGCAACGGGGAAGCACGGGAAACGGGGAAGCTATAAAATACCATGTAAGCTATGCCAAGCCAACCCTGGCTTTGTCTGTACTTACGTTACGCTTGAGTAAACTTCTTTGCTGAACACACATGTCACGAGAGTTTCTCTGAGATGAACGGGGTAAACCTTACAAGTCCAAGCTATGAAGGGCTTTAAAGGTGACAATCAGCACCTTGAATTGCACCCGGAAACACACTGGCAAGCAATGCAGCTCCCAAAGTAATGGTTACATGTGCCAAATACCCGACACCATTTACAACCTGTGCAGCTGCATTCTGCACTAGTTGAAGCTTCTGAATGCTCTTCAAGGACAGCCCCTTGTAGAACCCCATGTAGTGCTCTTCAAGGGCAGCCCCATAATCATATCAGGCCCCTGCAGACATAACAGTTAATGATGACTTGCTGTTCTTAGCCATGTTTTAACTTTTGGTTCAAATGTCTAAATCGTGATAAAATCTACAGCCATAAACTAGGGTGTTTCATGGTGGATGGAGGTGAATATTGTATGCTGTATCAAAATCCAGTTTGATCAGGCACATGCCAGGATCTATAGATACCAACAATGTCAATTAAAAAAAAGTAACTTAAAAAGAAAAAATGTCAAGAACCTGACACTATTAAATGTGGACTGGATAATTCTCCAGCAGCTGCCATCTTTTCCCCTAATGCTTCTGGGTCTCACTTCTAAAACAGTGTTATTATATTAAGATGAGCCAAAAGGACATGTTAGGATAAAAAATGACAGCTATTGAAGATACATGCCTTTCCAGAGTCTGAAGTCTTACAAGGAAGGAAAACAGTTTTTTTTTCTTTTCAAGGACCTTCTTTGCTCCCTTTTAAGGACACTACTTCACAGAAGATGTTCCAGGCTAAGAAACAGTGGTCTCCCTGTAGCAGTTTGCTGTAGTAGTTGTGAAGATGGATTTGCCTCCCTGGGATTTCTCTTTTGGGAATCCTCAGGAAGCTATTTACTTGGCTCCCCTTCAAACATGGCATCATGTCCAGCCCTCATGCAGAGAACTAATCATAAGGCAATTTTCCTAACTTGCCAACTTCTCAGCTTACAAAAAAATAAACCAGACATTTTGATTTCTCCCTTTCCATACCCAGTAAGACAGGCAAACTAAATCATGGTTTCATGGTACAAAAGGGATATTATCCTGAGTTAATGCAACCAATTATGCTTAGTACTAATCTTTGTTAAGTTTTACATCTGGATTAGATATTAACATTTTCTATGCAATTTGGAGCAGGCTGCTCAGCTCTGTTGGTGATGTTTACCAGAAAAGATGCATTCTCCTCTTCAAAAGGAAATGGCAGCTTTTTTTAAAAAAGCCCTTTGCTGACATCTTGGATTACAATATAATAGCTCACCTAAGCTTTGTATAAATGATAAAATAGATTAAAAATCAGCAGAACATTCTTCCTTTAAAATCGCCTGAGCAGGTTCCTCGTGGATCTGGATGATTTCCTGAATGTGTTTGGGATATTTCCCACATTGTTTGTCAGTTATACTGTTGATGTCATGACTGACGTGTGAAAAATAGACACAGCCCAAGTAGTTAATACTAAGCACACTCTTCCTTCTTGTGAAATCAAATCAGCCCCTTGGATAACAGCCAAGAGTGATAAAGTGGAAGGGATATCAGCTGGACTGCAAGTGGAAGCATTCTTGAGACTCATCAGATCATGTACAGAGTGAGGCCCTTCTGAATTCCTATTGCAATGCAAGTGGAGGAAGTTAGTTACCTACTTCTCTGTCTCCACTGCACCTACACAAAACAAACCAACTTTGTTCTTCTGTATGGTGTGGCATTTTCTTCAACAAGAACTTGGAGGGAGCCAGAACAGTTAGTGGAACACTTGAACAATGTCCACTATTCTTTGCAGACCAAGTCAATCAGATTCTTGGACTCCAGATTCTTGACTTGGACTCCAGAGTTGGAACAGGTCAAAGAGATGTAAACTCAGCAATTACTTTCATGTCATGTTGGGTTCTTTTCAGCTTGAGGATTTTGAGGATATAGCAGGATATGAAGAGAGATGAGGGTCACTACTTGCTGCTTTGATCCTTGTCTTTTCTACTTGATTAAATCAGGCAGGAAGGAGTAGCAAGATCTTTGCTGAAGAAATTATTTATTGATCTGTAAAGTCAGAGGCCAGCTTCTGTCACTGGGAAAGGAGATTGAAAAGATGATGGTTATTGCAGCTTCAGATATATCTTAATAATTTTCTAGATTTAGATCCATTTCCATGGAACTATAGTATCAAAACCGCTTCAATCACCTTGGTGGATGACCTATAACAGAAACTGGATAGAGTCCTGCTAGTTCTCCATAATCTCTTGGTGGTTTTCAGTACCATCCTACTGGGCTCCCTGGTGGAATTTGGCCTTGGAACTATATTTTAGAATAGCTACAGTTCTTTCTGTCAGGCTTTGTGCTGGGGAAATACTGTTCAATACTTAAGCTGTTGATCAATGGGTCTTATTCCTCATACTGTTCAAAATCTAAGTGAAACTGCTGTAACTCACCCAGTGTTTTGGAGCTGGGTATCATTATGTCAACATGTAGGCTGATGAGGAACTCTCTTGCTCCTTACCATCCAGTTCCAAGGATACATTTAGAACCTTTGAATACTCCTTAAGTTAAAGGCAAGATAGAGGTGCTGTTAGTATATATATATATATAAAAATGGGCTCAGAGATTGAGGTTCAGCCCAATTTGGACAAGATTGCACTTTCCCTGAGACAATTTCAGAATACTCCTTGATCCTTAACTGCCACTGGATTTGCAGGTGGAGGCTGTGAGCTAGGAGTGTCTTTGGGCAATTATGTCTAAAGCACTACTTGTTTCCTTTCCTGAGTGTCAGGCTTTTAATATTCTGTTATTATACCCTATAACAATAAAATAGAGTTCCAATAGCTCTTACGGTCTCTGTTTCCTGACCTGGCCTATCTTGAAGCAATGACACTGAGTCTATCAGATTTAGCAGTGGTTATGCATATCTTGTTGCATCCCATCCCGATCACTGCAATACGCTCTACGTGGAGCTACCCTTGTAAAGTGTTGAGAAGTTTGGTGCGAAATGCTGTTGCTAGGCCATTAACTGATGCAACGGATACTGTACTGTACTAAAAGATTTGCACTAGGTTTCAGTTGATTATCAGACATAATTTAGTACTGACTGTTAAAAACCTGAACAGTTTAGGGCCTACCTAATGCAGGGTTCCTCAACCTTGGCAACTTTAAGACGGGTGGACTTCAACTCCCAGAATTCCCCAGCCAGCAAGTCTGGCTGGGGAATTCTGGGAGTTGAAGTCCACCCATCTTAAAGTTGCCAAGGTTGAGGAACCCTGACCTAATGGATTGTCTCTTCTATTACAAAGCTGTCCAGTTACTAATATAGGCAGGAAGAGCCCTTTTCAAGATGTCCCCAGTGTTAGTCTCCTTTTTGTGGAACAAGGGAGTGGGTCTTCTGCATTGCTCCAGGCAGTGGAAGGCATGACCTTGGGATTTGATTTGACTCCCAGCACTCTTTTAGCACTTAGAAAAGCATACTTCTTTCACCAAGCTTTTAAAAGAACAAATGCATAAATGCATGTGATGTGATTCTAAATCTTTATTTCATCCTTAACTTTAAATTGCATGTTTAACTTCATGTATTCTCTTTTTGTTTTAAAAATTTGTTCCCCATTGTGAATGCTCGCTAGAGGAGAAAGACTGGGTATTAATTCCATAAATAAAAAAATAATGGTGGAGCCTCTAATTTCTCAGTTAATTTACTTTCCTTGCTTCTGGATAATCCCCAAACAAACATGTTATATATTGATAAAGTTTGCACCTGGTTTCTGGGATTAACAGCTCACTTAACCTATAGTATCTTTTAGCGGCCTTGCCTTCTCTGATTGTGTATACAGAGCGTGTGAGTGGAAGCAAAGGACTATAAAAGTGAATGCATTTCTCAAATTTCAAGGCTGCCATTTAACTTAATATGAAATGATGAAAAAAAAAATCTCTAAAGATTCCAAGAATTGGACTGAAGAATATTTTTTCCCTATGAAGGTCTCAAAAAATATTGCTAGATCAGGGTAAAAACAAAAAGAAAGGAAAAACTATAATGATACAGTGGTATCAACTACGTTAAAATCACCCTTATGACCTTCACAGTACTGGTCAGTATATACCTTCAAGAAGCCTCTCTTCTTCAAGCCTCACATTCTGTCACATACACACTGAGTTCTCTCAGAAGTGATTAAGCTATTTAATGAATAAGCTATCTGATAATAAGGGCTTCAGACTTGCAGTGCATACCTACTCATTGGAATTGTGTACCAGTGTACCAGTGTATACATGTATATGTAATATAGACATTGGATAGAACAGAGAAGCAAAAATGTCTGGTACAAGCCACAATGATGCCATGATGCATGTGGTGTCACTTCCCCGCCCCTTGCAGCCATTCTTAAAGAGAAGTAACACTGAAGCATGGGCTATTTCAGCAATTCTTCTACATTTATAAATGTACAAATCTGGATTTTCCTTTTGGATGAAACTTATTTTAATTCATACCTTTTTTAAAGTTTACAGCAATGACAAAGTCAGTAACACTGCTTCAGAGGCCAAGGTTATTGGTGGACCATCTCTGACCAGTTCACAACATATTTCAGACTGAGGCATGCTGGGGTGACAAGTATTCTTAAAACTAGGCAAGCCAAGACAAAAATCTGATTTGCTTTCTTTTTAATTTAAATGGGATTGAAATTAATTGTATACAGATAATATGATTCTTTCCAAGGTATTTTATGATTTTCCTCAAAACAATACAACTTTCAGGGTTGCACTTAAGACTTCCCAAAACCTCTGGCTGTGACCCTCCATTCTATAGAACGAGCATGATCTTCTAAAATTAGAATATCCGTGTGGTGGATAAGTCAACCAAACTTGGAAATTGTTCATTTATACACAGAGAGGCAACCTGTAGGCATAGGACTATGTGGGGCCCCAGCCTCTTCTGTTTTTGGCCTCCAAAAAAATAAATAAATCCAAAATCTATCTATATGTATGATGTAGTCTCATTCACGCTGCTTTGCATTATTGTCTCCTTTCTTCAAATTCTTCAAAAATGTCAAGTGCTTTGACATCAAGTTGGCCTACCTAGTTTTAAAAGAGGAAGACCTGGTCAAGAGGCCTAGGATGCATTAGAGATCCCTTGCACTTTGCTCCATCCCACTAATTATATTGGTAAGTGGGACACAATACTTATATCTTTTACTGCATGCAAATATACATGCATACAATTGGGCAAGTATTCTTGTTCTTTCATTTCCTCAAAATTACCTACACAAGTAGTAAAAGTTGCTAATTGTGTTTGATTGACAGGTATTTATTACCTGCATGAATAAGTGTAATAATATTAAACTATTATGGTACTCAGCATCAAAAGATGGTGCAGAACTTATAGCACTTAAGATGTCCAGACTTATAGCACTTAAAAAGTAGAATCTTTATCAGTAAAACTAGGAGCAACAAACACTAAGGTAGGGAGTCTTATTCCAAGAACACTTATTTTCAGCAGTGAAATTGTTGAGGGAAAAATGCAACTCTATGATTTTTTTCCCCAAATACCAGTTCATTTTTGTTAATTAAATTGGCAAATAATAGCTCCACTTTATGCTTTTCTCTAGAATCTTACCAGTGATTTGTAAACCGAGATGACATTTGCACAGCTTGTTTAATCATAAAGTCAGAAAATGCTGGCTCTAAAAAATAAATTCATCAAATAAAAGATAAATGCATCAACTAAAAGCACTAGGAGACACTGAATCCCTTAGTACTTTCCTTGTATTAATTTTCCACCTTTCATATTTCCAATGCTGCAAAGATATAATGTAATCTCAGATAAAATGGAAGATATCCAGATATCATTTGCAAAAAAAAAAAAAAATCCTGGAAGGCTGTGGCAGAAGAGGGAGAAAGTAGAATCCCATACAGCTTCTTGCTGAATGAAAAAATGTATTGCTCCTGCTCTGGCAGAATTCCCAGAAATTTTCCAGAACCTTTTTGAATCTTTTCAGAATACAGAGGTACTAATACATTTTTATTATCTCTGAATATGACCCTGGTGCATTGGGGTTAAACAAAAACTACAGTAGCTAGATTGCCAAGAATCCTCTGCACAATCTTCACAATGAATATGTACATCCAGACAATGGACTGAATTTTCAGATAAGTGAATTGAAGGAAGTTTATGGAAGGAAAATTTCACCTCTCCTGTACCTTTCCCATAAAGTAGTTGCCTCCTGACACTCCCTAGAGGCTAAGGGGAGCCATAAAAAATAGCCCACATTGTCCAGAAGAAGCTCCTGAGTCTCCAAAGAAGTGTCTGTGTTTTAGGGGAATGTCTGGTCAAAGGAGTGGGGGGAGGGAAACTTAACATGAATTTCCTTCTATTCAATTATCTTAGGATTCTAATCGAGCTACCCAACTTGCAACTGTGAGAAATTCTTCCTTGCAAGCTGACTCACCACACAGTTCAAGTTCTTCAATAAAGCTATGGGTCATTTAACACATAACACAACAACAAACCTTACTGAGTTGGGAGGTGTAGCTCAGTTTGGGCATAGGTTGCCAGGCACTTCTTTCTCACAGGGTCAAATGAGATATGATATTAAGTGCATTGATTATATCCAAGCTCTCCTCATGTTTTTTCCTGGCATTTTGTGGGGGATGAGACTAAAATGAAAAAGCATGCCAAAAAAAAAGGGAAGGGAAGGGAAGGGAAGGGAAGGGAAGGGAAGGGAAGGAAAGGAAAGGAAAGGAAAGGAAAGGAAAGGAAAGGAAAGGAAAGGAAAGGAAAGGAAAGGCAAGGCAAGGAAAGGAAAGGAAAGGAAAGGAAAGGAAAGGAAAGGAAAGGAAAGGAAAGGAAAGGAAAGGAAAGAGGCAGAGAGAACATTTCAAAGAAATCACATTGCAGAACAGGGATATTGGATTGACCTTGTTGTAGAAGGCAGTCAAGAGCCAAAGGGTCTTTTTCTAAATGCCCATGTATTGGTTTCTCATAACACAATCACATACTGTGGCAACATTGTGGGAAATGCCATTGTCACCATATGATGTTCCTGGACTGCAAACCTATGTGAGAAGAACCCCATATCACAGTAAATGGGAAAGTGGCACTTTAAAAAGAAAGAGAAATACCTAGATTGGCTGAGTAGATAAAAGAATATTATTGTAAATGCTGCCCACCCTGCTTAATATAAAATGTCTCTGAAATTCTGTATTCCTGGGAAAGAGAGGGGAGCTCGCTTCCACCGAGAGTAAAATATTTAACATAAGTAAGAGTGGTTTTAAACCAAGGATAGGTAAACTTTCTTCTGGGGTTTGCCATTACCATTGCCATTGCTAGGGCTAAGTGAGAGTGACTGGCCCCATGGCAACCAGCTGACTTGGTGCCTCGAGCAGGACCTGCATGCGAGATATCTGTTAAAATCAGGATGCTAACTGGTATAGTCTAAGAATGAAAAGGTTTTATTCTAGTTTCCTTTCAGTAAAAACAGGAATTTGGTAAATGAGGAAAAAGTACTGAGAGAGAAAAAAAGCTAAAAGGTCAGAACGGACATTCAGACAAAGAAAGTAAGTAGCATTTTTCCCCCCTTGGTAATAATTTCAGGTAAGACCTTGTTTATAAGTAGGCTTCCCTTTCCATTCCTTGCTCTCTGTATTCCTGGTTGGGTATCATTCTTTTGGGCACTTTTATTTCTCCCTAACTCACTTGTTCTACACACTGAAGACACAGACATGTTAATGTACATTCCTCTAGTCCTTGAATCAGCAGAGTAGAAATGGCACTGCTATGATTTCCAAGCACCAACCTGCCTCAATAATGAAGCTGAGGAGCTTTTCTTACTATAGGTCAATTTCATTCTTTTGTCTCTTAAAATTTTAAAGAAAAGGTTATATGATAACAGCCCATCAAGAATGCTTTATACACCTTTCCATTAATTTGGTGAGAAATGTCACTACCTACAAAAGAGGAAGTATTGGTTTTTCTGCATAAAAGAAAGGAAATCTGGTATGTAAACATTCATTAGGTTTAGTACACCAAACCTATTCAACATCACCCTGTCCTCCCTTGCGTTGTCCTTACGGTTTTGAAGCACAATAATTTAAAGGAAGGGGTTGTGTATTTTCCCAGCTTCACTTCTCCTTCCACCTGCTGGTAGGAAAAACAACCACTGATCATTCTCCTTAACACATGGCAGGTGTGCTTGGATGAGTATAGGTCCTGTCTAGTTTAGCCACCTTTCAAGTTTCTTGAAATGCAGATCTCTGGCGTAGAAGTGCTCTGTGGCAGTGACTTGTCACTTGACCTATTTCTGAATACAGGTCTAGCAGTCTTTTATAAGAATGCTAAATGTGTCCTGTATTTTAAAATAGCCCAGCCAACAGATCTGAGGCACCGAGGAGGGATGTGAGGTGAAACGGAAAGGATCTCTCCCACTCACTGGGGTCATTGCCTCCTGCTTTTACCCAGTACCTCACTGTTGCTTCTGTGACCTGTGAGTTTAGCTAATTCTGAACATGGGTCTAGTACGCTTCTGAAAGAGTGCTAAACCTGTCTTCAGTGATAACTCAGCCCAGGTCACTGTCAAAGAGCAGGAACAACAGGAGAAATCCCTCTTCTTCGTCAAAGCGGTATAAACACTAACAAAAAAAATAAAGTACAGCCATGAGAAACCTTTTTGCACTGTGCCTGTCTCCTTTCAGTCAGGTTGGAGTACCGTTATATACACACAGAGTTCAGTATTTATTTGCCCTGGCTGCAATGTGTACATGTAACTGAATATGTAATTGAAATTCTCAATTTTCTCTGCAGTTTGCTGCAAGTGAGTGACAGTGTTGGGAGTGAGTAAACAAGAAGTCCTGTTCTGACCTCAAGGTTTGCTGCAGCCAGAAATATGCCAGATGTTGAGTATGGAAAATGGCATAGGCTTAGGTGACACCTTCCCCCCAAATAATGAAAACAGTAAAAAAGTATGGGCACATGAAACCCCGTATTGGCAGAAGCAATGGAAAACTTGTACTCATTGGGGTCAGAACTAGTAACACACAGCTGGCAGATCACTCTTGCTTCTCCAGTTTAAATCAAACTTCTCTACAACACAGGACTAGCCCTCTCTCCAGAGACTGCTAGTCATGTTTTATTAAAAAAAATAAAACATATGTATAGCATCATTTCAAAATATACACAGCACTAAACTGTGTATATAAGGAGCTTGTGTAATACCTGAATAGGCATTATAGGGCAGATACCTCTTCAGGTGTCCAGATTTTGCACACTCTAAGACAAATGGCCATGAAGGGCAGTGCCCAGCAACTGGAGGGGAAGAGGTGTGCCTCCAGCAATCTGAGGTAGCCAATTAGTGCTGAGCCTATCCCAGTCCTGGACTGTGTCATCAACCACATCATTGAAGAAGCATCATAAATATTATTCATAGCCAAAAATGTGTTGGGAGAAGTAGGAAAATACCACTTGAAAACTGGAAATCTGAATATGTCTTTAAGTTGCCTTGGTGGTGGGCTGGGGATGAGATAGAATCATAAGGATGCAAACTTTAAAAATGGTTCATGAGGCATCTTCATGCCAGGATGAGCATCCTCCTCTAATTGGCTGCCACAAATGTTTTATGGTACTGTTTTATGGTGGATGTAGGGAGCATGATCAGTAAAAGCAACTGTACCCTACAGGTTCAGCAGTCCATTCAACTCACTGTTCTGCCCCCACTTTTTGACCAAAGAAGCCAAGAATGTAAGCAAGGAGAAATGTTCATGGGTAGATTCCTGTTTAAGCTAGAAGACTGAATGGATCACCACATGCAGGGTGAAAGCAAAGGAAAGCCAACTCACTACTTTACTCATAATGTCACTCAGTACCACACCCCGGTCATTTGTTCATAATCACAAGTTGAACAAGCAAGTTCAGTGATTCACTGAACACAGAGAGAAAGCATAACTTTTCTAATATCCTTCCTAGTGGTATCCAATACTCAAGTCTATGCTTTATTTCCCTCCTACATACTTAGTTGAAATGTTGACCAGAAGTTGACTAGCCAGAACTAAAATGAATGCTTAGTCAAAAAATTGAAAAGAAACACTAAATAAGGACTCAGGACAAATCTAACTGGCTGTTTCTTCAGATACAGCTGGTATGCAGTTTCAGACCTACGTTTTTAAGTGGATTAGATCCTTTGGCTAGGAGTAAATAAAGAGTGAAAATAAAACCATTCTCTGCAGCTGTGCATTGCAAATTGGAGTTGCTCATTTTCTCTGGAAAATAAAGGATCAGAGTCATCAACAACTAAATACATGAAAAGATGGTAGTGTCTAGGTGCTTCATCATAGACTCCCAGGAATTATAAACTGAGTTGTGATCAATTTCAGTTTAAATTACAAAAATATTTATGTTTATTGGAATGAAGTCAGAATTCATTATATCTTTGGAAATTATGATCATACAAAATTAAATTGGATTTATGAGCTGCCTAATTTTAAATGTTGGTGTCATCATTAATTAAAAATAATTCTATGCAGGGTTGGTTTTACACTTAATTAGAGGTCTATTTTATCTGGAATAGCATAAACAGAAATTAATCTGATGTACTGCTGCATCTCATTTTGGTGTCTTTTAGAAAGTTACTTCTCCAAACAATGCCAGATGGGAAAATGCAAAAGTTATTTAAAGAAAAATGCTGGGTAGTGCAGGAATTTGATGTTATAATCAAAAACTTGGTTTACACATTGCAGCTAAGGCCTGATGTATTTTAACATGATTTGTTGAATATGCTCCAATTGGCCAGATTCACATAGCATACCATGCCATAAACCACAGATTATAAACCATCATAGCTAAGTTTACACAACTGGCTAAATCAAAACCAAACAAATAGCCCAGCCAAGCATGGCTTCAATTCCACACAGGAAGTGAACTGAGCTAGATGGAACCAGATGGAAAATAGTGAACTGAGCCCCCTACTGATCGGTTGATAGTATTGCTGGCTGTTTTTCATCGCATTTCCATCCCATTCTAGCTTCCTCAGAACCTGGTACAATGAAGTGTGTTCACTGACACAATTAACTGGGGGGGGGGGGGAATCTACTTACTCTCTGAGTGGACTTGAAATCACAAATGAAAATGCCGTCAGTGTGATATATGGAACTTATCAACATTTTGCTTGCTTCTGATGACCCATTTGTCTAGAAAATGACTGGTATAATTGTATATCTGGTAGGTCCTATCTTGCTAATCATTCAAACTCTTTACCTTCTTGCTACTCAGATTGATAAAGCAGCATACACTGACACAATTCATTCCAAGTTGCTCAAATGAACCTATAAAGCCCTTTTATGGCCTGTTTCAAAATTGGGGTTGAAGCCGTGGCAATGAATGTCATATTTTGCTTTCAATTTCCAAACCCATTTGAGGACAGGTTTCCAATTCTTATAAGAAAGTGAAATCAGACCCCTGCAAATTGGACAGCTCAAGTAGAAAAACTAATTAACTTAAATAGCATCTTTTCCCCTGTTTTCTTTTGAAGGGAAACTTCAAGTTGTATCATCCAAGTAATACAGAGTACACTGATTGTGAAACTCACCTGCTCTAGTGTGCTATTTTTAGGCTCCCATGCTGACAGCTAGAATTAATATAAAAGATTTATGTTGTAAAATGTATGGAACACCTGGTACCAACACTATAAATAGCATGAAAGATGTAGTAAAATTTAAGGTGCAGCAGCCTGAAGCTTTTTTTATATTAGAGAATAAACAATTGTCTGCTGTGTATGGAAAATTCCACCTCTCTGCTCAGTGATCTTTCGAACAATGAACCCAAGATGTGCCAGGCAAGCAATTTGTTAAATTGAGGGCAACTGGAACAGACAACTATGAATGTATCTGGGAATAGTATTTCCTGTAACAAGCTTTTCCATTTGAAAACAATCATTAAATGGGGACATGTTTGGATTTGGAACTGCAGTACAAGAAATGAGAGTTGATTCCCTTCCCTGTGATATGTTCCTGATCTAAATCTTGTTTTCCCATACAAGATACTCCAGGTCTTTTCTGAGCTACCAAGAAAAAAAAAGACTATAAACCTTGAAATCTATTTTATTTTATTTTATTTACTGATTCTGAAGCCATCTTAAATAAAGAACCAAATAAATACTTTTTTTTCTTCAAGATTTTTAAAGAGAAAAAATCAACAATTTACAAAACTTATCTGTAATTTCTAGTTTATTAATGGCCTATTGATATAATGACTTAGTACTAGCAGTACTAAGAATACTGTATTATGTCAAGTTCTTCCTGTTTGCTTTTTATTCATTCACTTTATATATATATATATATATATATATATATATATATATATATTCCTATCATACTCAGCTATTTTGAACTCAAGGTTGCCTTTGACAAGAACAGATGTTTAATTTGATGATGGGGAATAAATCTAAAATTAGCTCAGATGCTATATTATTGATTTGTTAAAGGTAATTACTCTGGAAAATAATTGTAAAATGAAAAGCTTTTGGGAGGGCAATTAGAAGCAATAATTTAAAATTGTCACTTCAAATTTAAAAACAAGGAAAGAGGGGAACAGTGGTACTGGGGAGAAGGGGGAGAGAGAAAAAGTGTTTATTCTTTTACTTCTCACAATCAGGACATTAAACTTATTTCTCATTTTCAACCTGTACTTGGACTGTTACCATCACAAATGGATAAGGCAGGGTTCACATAATCTTAGAGAAAAATAAAGATTAAAAAGTTTTGGTTTGCTTTTCTCTGCTATTTAGTTTTCCTTAGAGGGGAACGTTTATGGAGACAGAGCCACAGTCAGCTATATGAACACTGTCCTGCTGTCAAACCTGAATTGTACATTTCTGACCCAAATTTATCATCCCAAGTCTCTGTTCAGTGAGTAAAATCATTAAAGAACAGCAATCAGATGCTAGAATATAGTTCTTTATTTACAATTGGAGTGAGAACTATAATGTTGGTACCAGAGACACCCAGTGATCCACAGTTAAGCAAGCTGTCATAATCATCATAAAAGACCAAGGGGGTTTCCATTCCAGTCTTCAATTGCATATAGAATAGTCGGGGCCAGTGCTACCATTAGGTAAAGTGAATGTCCAAGGCAGTAATTTGTGATGTCAAGAAAAGGTAATAATTCATTAGGTTTTAAAAAATTATTGCATTGTAGGATTTGAGATATTATATTTTCCTAGCTTTCTTTTTGCAACTTCCAAAGCACTCTCAGATCCCATTGCTTAATTTTATCAACAAAACTACTCATTTTGGGGGCAGCATGATTTTTTTGTCCTTTAAAAAAAAATTCACCAGAAGTTTACACAAAAGAAGGAACAGTGGCTTTTTTCCTCAATTGTGTTATGAGTAGATTATAACAACGGAAGCTTAGCTGACACCTGGGCCTTGGGTTTCTTTACTATAAGTAATTATTCTTATGTAACCCAGGATAATTCTACTAAAGTCAGCAAATCTGTTTTACCTTTTTGATATATTTCATGCAGACCCCTTGCTTCTGCTTCTTTGTGTTTGATTTTGTACATTAAAGGAGCAAAAATTAAACATTTAATCAGTCTATTTCAACTAAGAAAATGGACTAGAAGACTCACAACAGGATCTCAGAGAATCATACTACAGAGACAATAGAAAACTTAGTCTTGTCTTCTTCCATTTTGGAAATGGGTTTCCATTTTCTGCTTCCTAAGGCTGAGAGGGTATGACTGGTTCAAGGTCACCCAGCTGCTTCATGCCTAAACCGGGACTAGAACTCACAGTCTCCCAGTTTCTAGCCCAGCACCTTAACCACTACACCAGACTGATTCTCCTGATTTATCAATACTTTTATTGAAATGTTTAACAGTTATAAAGGATAATACAAAATGAAATTAGAAAAGAAAGGAAAAGTTTAAGATGAAGGGATAGAAATTACAGAAAAGAAAAAAAAGAAGAAACAGAGAGAAGAAAAAAAAACAGAAGAAAAAAGATATTTTAAAAAGTAACTTCCAATCTTCTTTACAGCAGTTACAAGCAAGCTTAATATTTGAATTTTTAAAAATTTATTTACAATATTTATATAGCCGCCCATCTCACACAAAGTGACTCTGGATGGCGTTTATATTAAATAGATCACTTCTGAATATCTCAATCCTTTTCTATCAGCAAATCCAAAAACCGTTAACAGTTCTATCTACTTTCAACAAAAAGTCCATAAATGGTTTCTGGTATATTATAAGAATGTTTATTATCTTATCCCTGATCAAATAACATTCTTAATCTTTAATCTGACATTAAGATGCTGTTGTAGGATCTGGTCTCCATCCATAACTTCTACTTCCCATCCTATATTTTTTTTTTAAAGCTTTAACAGCCCTCTCTTGTAAGTTCAATAGTAGGCCATTGCCTAGGTCATTTTTCATGACCTTAATATTTGTAAAATACTTAATATTTGTATTTTCTCTCTATTTTTTCTATTTTATTTTCCACAACCTCTATTTTGTTTTCCAAGACTTCCACCTTGACTTTAATTTGGTTTACCACTCCATTCAGTTGTCCTACAGATTCTTCTAAATTATTTTCCATCTCATCTTTTGTCTCTTCATTGAGATCTCTTTTAAATGATATATTTCTATAAACAGATATTGATGCTGTTGTTGTAGCTTGGAACTTCTTTCCCAGTTCCTCAAAGATCCTTTGAAATGTCTCAAATGTAATACCTTTGCCTGTCATTTCTGTAAGCTTCACTGCTTTTCCAGTAACAGCCATTTTATCAAGCACAAAAGTAAAAGGAAGGCTTGCTTTCTCTTTCTTCCTTCCTTCCTTCCTTCCTTCCTTCCTTCCTTCCTTCCTTCCTTCCTTCCTTCCTTCCTTTCTTTCTTTCTTTCTTTCTTTCTTTCTTTCTTTCTTTCTTTCTTTCTTTCTTTCTTTCTTCTTTTTTTTTTGCTGTGGCTCTGTTGTACAATTATGTATATAATTTTTTATTAAGGATTTTTATTCCAATATTAAAAACTAATACAAACTAAACTTAAAGAAAAAAGAATAGTAAAAAAGAAGAAAAAGAAGAAAAAGAAAAGAAATATATAAAGAAGTGATTTCCAATCTTCATTACAAGTACAAACAAATTTAATAACTCTTCACCCTCTATAAGGTTACAAACAGATATCTCTTCATCCCATATCCCATCCCTTATCTATTAGAAAAACCATAAAACATCAACTTTTCAATCCTGGTGTCAGCAAAAAATCCATAAAGCATTGCCAGAATTTGCAAAAAAAAAAAAGTCTTATTTTAACCTTAATCAAATAAACCAACTTTATATTCCTTCCTTTTATTTCCTTTACAGTCTTAATCTTTAGTTCATTGAAATATTGTCATAGGATTTGATTTCTCTTTAATTCTTCTTTATCCCATTGCACAGACTTCTTCAAGGGTTTAACAAGCCTCTTCATTTTCCAGGTGATTCTCTTGATTTGCCATTTGTATTTCCCCTTTAATTTTTAAAACTTCAACCAGTTTCTTTTATATATTCAATAAAGCACCCTTTTCCAAGTTATTCTCTTAGCCTGCCATTAATAGTTCCACTTTCAGTGCTTTCTCTGTCTTGTCAAACAAAATTTGCTCCACATCTGTCATTCTCTCATTAACATCTTTAGGACATAATCTATCCATAGAATGAGACATCATTACTGATACCATTGATATTATAGCTATTAATTCTGGGTCCATTCTTCAAAAATCTCCTTTAATCTTCCAATGTTATGACATTTTGTGTCATTTTGTAAGTCCCATTTAACTGACATCAAAAGCAGGCTTATTCTTTTTTTCCTTCTACTTAGAATCTTTAGTTCCCTCTAGTGTCCAGTTTCTAAAATCATAAAGTTGCTTATCTTTGTTATGAGCTGAGACAGCCAAAATAATTCTGTTCCCACAAGAAGCAATTTGTTTTTTATACTTAATTCCAAAATCTAATGGTAAAAGTCAGTATTCAAAATTTAACTGGACCCTTACTCCATTTGTAACTTTCTTAGATCAAAATTTTATTTAGCTTTTTGCTCTTTATTTCAAATTCTTTAAGTTCTTAAGCTTGTAATTGTTTTTTCTTTTGTTCAGAGGTGAAGCTAAACTCACCCAGTAACTTTTCACACTTCTTGTTCTGAAGGTCTCTAACAGCTTTAAGATGGCTAATAGGTAATTTCTGAAAGTGATTAGAAAGTGAAGCTTCCAAATTTAGTGTCCTTTAAAAGGCTCTGCCATGGTCGTGAGCAATATGGCTAATCCTGTCATCAAACCCATGGAAGACCACTGTCTTGTGGTCTCCTCATGAGGAGCAGCTGTTTGGAGTACATGTAGGTGATCTTCCATCCTCTCCTTATCCAGAGAGGTTCTGAAGAACCAGTCTACTCACCGGTTCTTCAGTTTTTGTTGAGGTCATTGGCTCCGCTTTCGTAGACACATCTCCAGTTCACCATGCCTCCCCCAGAAGTCTGGCTTTTCTCTTTCTCTTTTTCTTTTTTGCCCTTCTCTAGTTCTTAAGTCTTTGGTTCCCTTGTAGTATTCTGTATTTCTATGATTACGTGGTCTGTCTCAAATTTCTTTTATCTCATTATTTTGCAAAATCTACCAGTTGTCTCTTCACTAAAAGCCTAAACAGTCTGCATTCCCATGAAGGTATTAATTAATTTATTTAATTTTAAAAACACTTTAGCAAATTTCATAAAATTTCAAATTTGACTGGTTCCTTACTCCATTTGAAACTTTCTTAGACTGAGTTCTTATCAAGCTTTTTGCCATTCATCTTAAATTCTTTAAATTGTTCTTTAACTCTTTTCTTTGTTCTGGAATGAAGGATCTCTCACCTGGTGGTTTTATTCTGACCTGATGCTCAGAAGATCTCTTTTAGCATTAGAATAATCCAAAAGTGCTTTAGAAAATTAGGTTTAGCAAAATCACTGTCCTTAAGGCTCCACTGCAGCTGTGAGCTTGTGGTTTCTGCATCTCCCAGTGCTTAAACTCATGAATCAACCACAATCCTATGATCTCCTTGCAAGGAACAGCCATCTGGAGCACAAGTGGGCAATTTCTTGGCCTCTCCTTGCCCGAAGAGGTTTTTTGGCCTGGACTTGTTGTCTTACTGTCAGTCTTCACCACAGCATTGTCTCGGCTCCTTCGGAGGCATCTTAATCCACCATTGCCTCACCCAGAAGTCACCAAACTCGCTTTCCTAACACACACTACATTTTAGAAATTTAATCTTGATTATATCTGCAAAGAAGCCTTTGAATATTGCAGTAAAATCTTATCCTACTACAGCTTTCTGAGGGAGGAGAAAGGCAGGCATATGCTACTGACAGCTGAAATACTGACACCCCCTATTTATTCACTCATGCATGATTAAACCTAGTCATCACTGAACAATGTGGGTGCAAAAACCACTGCAACACAGATCCTCTTACTTCAGCACTAAAAAAAAAAAAAAGTAACATTGGCTTAGAAAGGAACTGTTAGAGGAACTCTTTCCATGCCTCATGTACAAGTCAGATGCTCATTGGCATACGAGAAAGAAATGGTGCTACAGCAGCTCCATGCCTGAAAGTCTCTTTAAAAACACTTGGGATTATGTCCCAGCAAATCCAGTGGATTTTATTTCCAAGTAAGCACTCGTAACAGGGCCACATACCTGTAAAACTGTGACTAAGCATTTTCAGTAGTGATGGCATACAAAATTTAGAGCGTCCTGTCTGAAGACATTCTCAAGATTCTCATAGAATTAGACAATTCTGCAAACTGGGAAGACTGGAAAAACTTGCATTTTTCTTCCATTTTTTTGCAGGGATGGAGTGGTAAAAAAACAAACAAACAACCCTACCTTGCAATTTGAGATTACAGAGTTTTGCTTCTGCTTTTAAATGAAAAGTAGGTAATGCCTGATGCTTTCCAAACAGCCAAAAGAGCATAACCAATTCTCCTCATAGACAGAATTGTTAAGCATCTGATTATTATGCCCACCTCAGAAGCTGCACTTTTGCTTTTCTCCTACATATAGTTCTTCTCTTTCTGTGGCTGTATTCACACAACACACAATCAGCTTATGAATTAACACATTTTGAGGGTTTGCACAATTTGTTAATGATAAATTAAGCATGTTGACTAAACATTAAGCCCCAGAAAAATTAATCAAAGTTGAAACTAACCTAGCCCAGCATATTGGACTTTCTTTAGCAGATAGATTAATAGGGTGTTACAGTTATTGATTCGGTATATGCAGTACTATGATAGCATTATTTTATTTACCTAACTGTGTTTTAATTGGAGCATGATTTCACTATGAAGTGGAACATTATAATCATCAACTTCTTTCCAGTGCTTAGGAAAGAGAAAATTGGATGCTTAGTATTGAACAGAGATAGGTGAAGCAGTGGGAAGTTAGAAGGAAAAGGGTTAGAAGAGTTGGAAAATGGCCAGTTATATCTTGACACCTGACTTGAGATAGACACATGCATATTTTTCAGTGGTTATGCTGTCGCACTGCAACTTCCATATGTGAAACAGCCCTCAGAAATCAAGCACGATCAACAGAACTTTCATGTCATATTTCAGGAGTCAGCTCATTCTGCCTGCAAGTCATGGTGACCTAAATCATATATCAAGTCATTAAGGGTTGAATAATGGAGTAATAAAAAACAAGCCAAGGACCGCACATGTAGATGTACATTGACCCTAGTATAATGCTGTGCTTTGCTTTGCTTTGCTCTGCTCCACCGCTTCTCTGAACTATATACTTCTTTAACCCCTACAGCTTTATAAGTACTAAAGAAGTACTATTCCTTTAGACAGTCTTCACAATCCATGCCATTGGCTGGGCAAGAAAAGAGGTCAAAGGATGACAATTAGAGGTATGGATGAGAAAGTCATCTAAGCTCTAAGCAATACTGACTGGAATAAGCACATCCCATAACTGGAATAAATAAATGCCATGCGACTATTGCCATCACATTGTTTTCATGAGAAAACCTAACCAGTAAACAGGGCATGTTATACTAAGAAACTTATGGAAGAGGTTGGGAAATCATGATATGCAGTGTGTGGACTTCCAGAGGAATCCACCTGGTAGCTGTAGGAAACCAGAAAAATTCTCCACTAGATGAGTCTTTGATTTGGGTTAGCAAGTCCGTTCTTACACCCTTAGAAGTACCTTTTTTCAACACGTTTTTGGAATTACTTGACCTGTGTTATGTCTTCCTAGTTTGCACGGTCTAGGAACTATAGGAGCGAGGATTACTGCGCTGAATGACGGACCCAGGTTTGCATGATGCATGAAGTAAAAGCTCCCTAACAAGTAGTAGCATTTGCAGAAGGGAGCATAAATGCTTACCTTCAGGCATTATTAAGTATGACAAGGTAGTCAGTGAAAGAATTTTTTAAAAGCTGCAATATCTAAATCAGTTTTTCTCAACCTTGGCAGCTTTCAGATGGGTGGACTTCAACTCCCAGAATTCCCCAGCCAGCAAGGGAATTCTGGGAGTTGAAGTCCACCCATCTGAGACTTGCCAGGGTTGAGAAACCCTGATCTAAATAGCCACATAATGAAAAGGAGGAAGGACAACAATCCTGCTGCCACCGACTGAAGATAGTTACAAGCCTTTTAGTTTTTCCCATCATTAAGTGGAACTTAATATACTTGCCCCTGAACACCAGACTGTTGGCAGTAAGTGGGGAATGCAGACAAAATAGTACTTCCACTGATTAAAATAATCCCCTCCCCAAATTGCTTTCTTTCCAGATTCCATGCTCCATTCCCATACGCAAGATCCATTTTAATTTATCACATGCTTGTCCTTTCAAGAGCTTCTGTCAGCTTGCAAAACAAGTATTCTTTATCACTTGCTTGCCAGCTTTGTCTGTGGGTAAGGAAACATTCCTCTAGATTATAGTTTCTTCCATTAATCAGATTGCAAAACCAGATAAAATTGGCTGATTGTTTGGGACTTTTTTTCCCCTTCTGCTATGCTTATGGTTTTTGTTTTTTGTTTTTTTTTTAAATCGTATTTGGTCTAAAATTAGATCAGCTGCTTCCTATTGCAAAAACAGACACAAAGAGACACACAGACCTGCTGGAGGCTGTCCATGCAGCAAAGCATAGCAAATAATTCCTCCAGAGGAGGACTTGTAGCTTCATTTTAGAGAGGAACAGCCATTTTCCTCATAAAGAGAAGTGCTTTAAAATGAAAAGATTGACGCCTCCATAAGCAGCATCTGCTTCACACATTGCAAAGAGAACAAGACACTGGAGCTCCTGGCTTGCACATAGCTCAGAATCTCGCCCCCCCCTTTTTTTTTCTAATCCATGAAACATTTTGTTTTCTTATACCCTAAGGACATCAGCTCTGGACTTCAAGATTAAGGATAACTATAGAGAGCAGCGAAAAGGATTTTGCTTTTTTGCAGGTGAATAGATTTTTGCAGCCAACTCTGGCACACCACCCTGCTTAATAGCCCAAATCTCTGGGGTGCAACTTCTTGCTATCATTAAAGCCCTAAACAATGTAAAAAATCTTGCTTCCCATTCAGATAGGAGGAATGACTTCATTCACTTGGTATTATTGTCTCAACTGGTGTTACCTGGGACCCTCTTCATGCTATGTTTGGCCCCTGGCCATCAAAATGTTGTCCACTGCAGGCTGAGTTCATATATTCTGCTCAGCCATAAACTATGGTTTGTAAACCAGAGTGGCTGGGTTCATCCAATACACTTTAGAAAAACTAAACTAACCATGTTAACAATGTGTAAATTCTCCAGTGCTTTTATTTTGTCAAGTATCTTCCAATCACATTTTCTTCATCATAGTGGTCTTGTATGGAACATTGGGAGGTTGGATTGCCTTCCAAACCTATACAGTGGTACCTCGGTTCACGAACGCTTCTGTTCACGAACAATTCGGTTCACGAACAGCTCCATTCGCAAAATTTTGCCTCCGTTTGCGAACGCCGGATCGGGTGACGAACAGGATCCGCGGCCATTTTCCCTCCCGTGACACGTGGTCACGGCTTCCTGTAGGGAGGGGGACTCTCCCTCCAAGCAATAACCGCCTCCCCACCCGCCTTCCTGTCCTCCACGCCAGAAGTTGCGTCGAGCAAGGTTAGCATTCTCTCTCTTCGTGCTCTATTTTGTTTCATATTTTTGTGGTTTAAAAAAAATATATATATATGGTTCAGAACGGATTAACCGTAATTACGGTAATTATGGGGAAATTTGATTTGGGACGCAACCAAAAATCGGTTGGCGACCAAATTCAGAGGGGTCAGAATGGATTAACCGTATTTACATTGAACCTTATGGGAAAATTTGATTCGGGTCGCGACCAATTCGCAGAACGAATTAAGTTCGTGAACCGAGGTACCACTGTAATTCTATTGACTATGGTCTCCTTCTCTGCTTGGAGATTCATTTATCAGCTGTGCACTAACATATACTTTGATCCATACATATCCATATCCATATCCATATTTATATATCAGTCTGCTCTATGCTGTGACTCTATGGTCCCATGCAAAGATCACTGCCCAATTTCCATTGGACAGATTGGCAGAGGATTTGGGGAACTGTATTCGCAGCCTATCTAGAAGACACGAGACTGGAATAGTCTAATGTAGATTACACAGTCCTCTTTTCAAAAAATGAAAAAACCAAAAGGGATTCTCAAGGAAGGTGCTTTGAAATAATTTAATATCTTCATTTAGCTCTTGAGATTTTTAGTGCAAGCTGATTTATAGCAACCCAGAATTATTGGGTTGGAATCATTTGCCAATTCTTATGCTGTCCTGTTTGCCACAGGTAGAGCTGGAATAAAAGACTCCTCACAGTGCTTTGTCTCCCTCTCTTGTAAAGAAGCTAGAAAACACTGATGAATCTATTGTGGTTTCTTTAATGCAGCGCTATTTGTTCCTAAAAAAGGAGAAAAAAGTATCAGAGAAATGTGTTTTTCCTCACCCACCTCCAATTCTCTTGCTAGTGTTCCATACTTATCTGGTTCAGATTAGAAATGCAAAGAACAAATTTATTCCTGAAATTAGCATTGGACAATCACATATAAAATATTCTAGTGTGAAAATGTGTTTTGCTTCTGGTGTTGCAGTGAGGAAGTCATGACATGAAGGAAATGCAATCTAAATACTGATTGTGAGTTTAGTTCTATTGAAACCAATGAGATTAAGTCTAGAGAATGAATGCATTTTGAAAGAGGAAATGGAGTTACTCGCTATTTTCTCTCTCTTGCCTTATCCCCTAGCTTTCAAGTTCTTAGAAAAATGCATTTTGCAATAAATGTACAAGGCTTTGAGGTGCCACAAAAAAATTCTTTGTATTCTTAAACATTAACATGATATTAAAAGATATAAAAATAGATTTCTTTGGAGCTCCTCACATTATTTTATTATTATTTTATGCAAAAACTGCACATGTAGGCTTTAACTTGTTCACCCATGCTTCGGACTAAACCACCATCATAAATACATAGACACACACATCCAACACCTAGTATCAGGGAAGATCTCTGCCACCAAAAACAGTACAGAGTTCTGTGGCACTTGAAAAAAAAATAAAGATTATAATGCTACCTGACATATCTGATGAAGTGGACTTTGAACATATATTTTTTCCTTCAGGGCTCCTACTACATTTCTAACTCCTTTTTTAGTGGGTGGTTATATAGATATCCTTACAGAAAACTGCTTATTAAGATCTGTAAGGATTAGGGTATCATTGAAAACTGACATTATAAAAGGAATAGGGGAAAAAAAATGACTGGCTCACATAGACCTATGTTGCCCTTGTCCTATTACAATGTACCAGATCTCTTGAAGGGGGAGAGATTTCTTTATTTTTACACAGTGCATATCCTATGTGATATTTTGATTGCACTGACCACCAGAAGGCACCACATGACCAGTTTCATCCTTATTAGGACTCCTCAGACTTAAGTAGCCAGATGGCATTCTATGGGGTTTCTCTGCTGGGAATTGAACTCACTTCCTTGTGAGATGGACAGTGTCTAAATTTGAAATATAAATAAATAAATAAACAAACAAGCTCACAGATTGTCACACTTTAGATGACTACATACAATGCATTAGCTTTAGGAACTATCCAAGTCCTGGTGTTCGGCAGTTGCAGGAAGGGGTATTTCTGAAGCACTATCAGAATGGTACATACAGTCCACCTTCTCTTAAGAGGGAGGGTAGAAGTCATGCAAAACCCCATGCATGAGGGTACAACATAATATAACATCTGCATCTCTTTGCTCTGGAAGCTTAAGGGAAAGTAGAAGTTTCTCTCTCTCTCTCTCTCTCTCTCTCACACACACACACACTCACACACACTCACACACACTGGTCATCCCTAACATCCTGGTCCTAAGACCTGGGGAAAAACAGGTCTTAACAGCCTTCTGGAAGATGAAAAAGATCAAGGCTGTCCGAAACTCAGGGGGGAGGCTGTTCCACAGAGCAGGTGCCACAACAGAGAAGGCATACCTATTTGGTCCTGCAAGATGACTGTTTAATAGAATGGATCTTGATCATGCCCCACCCCCCACCTGCAGCAGATCTCACAAAATGAGCAGAAACTCTCACAGAGAGGAGGAGATAGGCAGTTTCAAAGCCATCTACAGTGAGAAACATTTGGTATTCAGGAACCATCATTACACATTTTATAACTGTGAAGCAATCTTTAGGTAACTAGGATTGAAGCTGCCCCAGTGATTTTGGGATAGTGTGAGATATGTATATTGGTGAAAAAAAGAGCTATCTTTATTCCCTTTCCTTGTTCACCAAGTGGTCTTCTTTAAAGGGCAAATGTGTTTGATTTATAAAATCTCACGTCCCTGTTTCTATTGCTGTCTGACCTTCCCCAAAAGTGGAATCTATTACACTAGTGGTCCTTCACTATAAGAAGCTCATTAACAAAGAAATCTTTTCTTACAAATCAGTCACTCTGTTACCTTCCACTCATCTAGAAGCAGCTGGTCGTCCCTCATTTCTGGAATGCCTGGGTAGCTGAAATCCAGATATATTGTTTTTCAGTGATGGGGTTGGCCCTCTGGAATGCCCTCCTGTTGGTGGTTTGTTTCTCTCCCAAATTATCTGCATCCTGAAAAAAAGACAGCGCTTTAAGACAGAGCTTTTCTAGAGTGCCTTTGGGGCCTCACACCATGTATTGTTTGGTGTCTCAGCCCTAGGAAGCAGGCAATGGCAAACCACTTCTGAAATCTTACCAAGAAAACTGCAGGGACTAGTCCAGGTAGTCACCAGGTCAACACTGACTTGAAGGCACACACACACACACAAGTATTTGTAAGATATTCTTATGTATTGTCATTGTATTTCCTTATTTTGGTGAGCTGCTTAGAGTCTTTAGTGATTGTGGTGGGATATAAATGTGATAAACAAATAAATAAAACAATACATCTAGAACAGCTCCTCCAACACCCCTTCCTCCTAGATCAGGATGAGATGCTGAGCTATTCAGATGGCAGTCACCTTCATAAACCCATAAGTATTCAACCCACTTTAAACTGTGATGCTTATAAAGTCAAACATCAGCTACAAAGGAGGGAGAAAACTGCTATATTAGGATTATACATAAACACACACACCCCCAAAAATTATGTGCTTATCCTTCAACATTTTCCACTTCCACCATCCCAACCTGGAGGGCATACTCCACAGTTTGAATATTTACATAGCACAAATTGTCTCAGTTCGCATTCATCCTATCTGATGTTCTTTGTACTGTAGAACAGGGATATTTCAGAACAAAATTCACCTGATGGAAGGAAAGGTGTGAGTAGAGAACAGTAAAGGTCAGCTGTCATCTGTTCGAACTGGCTCTGCATGTAAAGTGATGTTGAAACATAACAGGAAAAAACACATTAAGATGAGTCTTATATTTTGTACTCTTCAGTGACCTTTTTAGTTTCCTAGAGCAAGGAATGACATTAAGGCTACATTTAAACTACTAACATGGACCAGTTGCAAACTGGTTTAACTGTCATGATTCACCTCAAAGAACAAAAGCTATTTCAAATTGGTAAAGATACTGCGAATTCCCTTCAAGAGAAGTCAGTTCCTCACAGAATTTATATCCAAAGATTAAACTAACTTTCCCCCATATGGTGCCCTTCAGGCATGTTAGAATTTGGATGCCAGTTTGGTGTGGTGGTTAAGGCATGAGGCTAGAAACTGAGAGGTTGTAAGTTCTAGTCCCATCTTAGGCACAAAGCCAGTTAGGTGACCTTGGGCCAGTCACTCTCTTTCAGCCCTAGCAAACAGGAAATGGCAAACCACTTCTGAAAAACTTTGCCAAGAAAACCGCAGAGACTAGTCCAAGCAGTTACCAGGAGTCAAAAACTGACTCAAAGGCACCAAAAAAAAAAAAAAAAATCCTCCATGCAGGTTGGTGGAATTTGAAGTCTAACATATTAGAAATCTGTCTGGCAGAAGAAAACTGGCTTAAACAAATCAAAATTTGTGGTGGAGTTTTCAAATATTGCCAAGCTAAATGCAGTCCAACCATTTATGCTAACTCACTATCAGTTCCATCACTATTAGTCCCTTCATAAACTCTCATGTATTTTTGATGAAACCTATACCATTTGGTGTAATGGACCACTTGTACTGGTCTGCCCTAACTGGATTTTTTTTTTAATTAAATCCATCTATAAATGAAACAATGTAATACCAGGAAAGCCTATTATGGTTTTCTAATCAACCATGGATCTATCACAAATCATTCTATTTATCTGAGGAACTTCAGGAAGAGGTCAATAAAGGTATTTTTGGCATATGTAAAAAGAATCCTGCCCAGCACAGAGTATTTATGGAGGAGATGAATTGTATATTCAACAATGCCTTAAGACTCCCCTTCCAAATTCATAGGATTCAAATGTTCAGGTTATTTGAGGTCAGGCATATAGATAAAAGAAAATAGTCATCATAGAAAATTTTCCCAGCTTGGCATGGAAAATATGGATCAATACTCTACTGTACTCTCAAATCTGAACAACATAATAATTCTTAGCTGGTGCACTGATCTGTCTGGATACACCTGGTTTGAAAAATAAGATTCAAACCCTTTGGAGTTCATGACCAGCTTCTTAAAAGGGCATGTGATATTCAGCAACCCATAAATCTTAGGATATTGGATAATTTGTCATGGCAGCTGAGAATGGTTGTTATTTTTATAAGCTGCTGGAAAGTTTCTTGGATGTATCCAATTGGCTACAGCTGCAGCAAAATGCTGACAATGAGTGGACCTTTGCTATGGACCCTTATTTTCCTCATATTCTTATGGTTGCAGTTGTGAGCCAATAATCAACTAAAGAATATTTCTTTGTTTGCTTGTTTGCCAGGTTGTCTTTAATTTATGAAAATAATTGTTGCCTTGTGTGGACTTCCCCAATCTGGAGCCCTTCAGATGTTTTAAAACTTCCATCTTCCCTAGTCACCTCCTAGTCAGTAAGACTGTAAACTTTAATCAAGTTATAGCTGTTAGTTGATTCTTTGATGGAAACCAGTTTGGGAAAACAAATGCACTATAGATGCACTTAGGAGGTTCTGCATCTATTGCAACATACAGGTTTTTTACCATTATTTCAAATATCTGAATAGTAATAATTAATAGAAAGTTGGTGCCAGCATAACACAAAATTGAGCTTCACATTACTGTGCAAAAGCCACAGAATACCAGACATAATGTGAAGAAAAATTGTGCCAAATATAAAATTAGTTAATTCTCAAACTCACTAATACTGCCACACAGTATGAGCTTAGATCAGTGTTGTCCAAACTTGGCCACTTTAAGATGAGTGGACTTCAACTCCCAGAATTCCCCAGCCAGCCATGAGTTGAAGTCCACTCATCTTAAAGTGGCCAAGTTTGGACAACACTGGCTTAGATGATCTGAAGATGTCCATTAAATCACAGGAAGAGCCTTAAAAAATTAATCATACTCAGCCTTTTAGATGATGATCAGAATCAGTCTGAAGACTGAATTGTGTTTGTAATTGTCCATAGCTGGCATAGTTCACCTTGAGCTTGCCCACTTGCATTAGGATGATATGCATGGCCACATACCATCTTTCTCTGCCCCACTACTATATATAAAATATGGCCTCTTAACATCTGGGGTTCAGCTTGGTTTTATATCACTACATCAAACCTACAGTGTTTCCAATTGGTAGCAGAAGTGTCTGGAGAATTGGAAGCTTTTGTTAAATTATGACAACAGCATTGTAATGCATGCATGAAAGAAGAAGAGCTGATGGTATGACACTGCTGTCATCCTTCTTGATCTCCCTCTGTGGATACCTCTGCTGTATGTGGATCATAGGCCTCAGGTCTCAAAGCTTACTTATAGATTTCTTCAGTTGCAGAAGAAATTGACTAGGCCTGATGTAAATCCTGAGAGCTTGACTTTCTTCTTCAGAATTATCAATGGAGTAAGAGCTTATGCTTGCTGCATGCTAGGGTTTCCAGCTCAAGCCACTGTCCTACAGATTCCTGAGCTGGAATTTTAGAAAATGTCTCCAGAGTAGCCCCAACAGCCAGCTGGATATGAGTCATGCAAAATTCTTTTAAAAGAAGCTTGAAAGCACTTGAAAAAAAAACTATATTTCTTTGGCATATGTCTACCAAGACGTCTGTAACAAAAAGCATCTCTATCTCTATCTCTATCTCTATCTCTATCTCTATCTCTATCTCTATCTCTATCTCTATCTCTATCTCTATCTCTATCTCTATCTCTATCTCTATCATCTCTATCTCTATCTCTATCTCTATCTATCTCTACATCTCTGTTCCAACTGATTCTTCCATTTTAATACTTTATCACAAGCAAGATATAAAGGGGAAACTCTCAATTGCCTTCCCCCCACCCTGCACATTTTCCAAATGCAGTCATGTCTCTTAAAACATAGGCAAAATTCCTTCAACCTTATGACTTCTGATGTCATATAGCTATTTTAGCACTAGTTAACTAAACAATGGAGAGTTCTTCTTTAGGACCCTTGTCAACACTTGAAGAAATTCCTAGATCTGTTTGAAATATGTCTTTCTAGAATAATTGTAATAATTAGAAGCATTATAATTATAAACATGGGTGCACATTAATTCATTCTACATGAACAAAATATTAAGATCACAACTTTCTTGTCTTTGCCCTCACCAGAAATGGCAACTCTTCAAGGAAATTCAACCACTGACAGAAACATTTTAGCCTTATGATTTGTGATGTCAGGAAGCTATTTTTGGTAGCACTCAAATAAACAAAGTTGCTTCTGTATAAGCAATGAGCCATTCTGGGTAATTATTCATTCTGAAGAAGTAAATACAGGAGTGGGAAAGTAGTTAATTTTGAAAGGTAAGATGAAGTTACCCCTGAAGATAATTAGTGAGCCAGATGATTCTGGAGATAAATATAAGATTGGCATATTCTGTTTTGCATTTTTAAGAGCAGGAAAAGGATTCAGAGACAGAAAACCATGTCTTCGCCCCAAAAGACCAGACATCCATTCAATAGAATTTCACCTGCTTTGTGAATTTCAGTCCTTGGTCTCGATATTATCAGATCATTCAAACTCCCACCTTCCATGCAAATAATTCCCTTGGCTATGTTTTGATGTTGCTTCATATATGTGGCAAGTTCTTCTATCTTCACTACAACTAACTTGTTCTCTCTTGCTGAAAAATAACTTTTTTTTAAAATCACAATATGTTCCTATCTTCTTTTCCAAACTGGCGTTCCAGATTCTTCCTACTTTTCTTCTCAGTTGGCACTCTTTTGCAGCCCTAGAGTGAGCAGAGTAGAAATATTTGGTCAGCTTTATAAAACCCACCCATGAAAAAACTAAGGAGGCCACTGTGGGAGACAGCCTATATTGTAAAAAATGGTCATGGCCTTCAAGCTGACAAAAGTTACATATTCCTGCTTTAAATGTTTGTCCTATTAGATTGGAATACTACTGGCACTTTTTTTTTTTTTTAACTAACTAGCAAAGCAGTAAGTGCAGTATACATAGTAAACAATGACACAAATTCACCAATCAAACCCAGTCAGTATGAAAATGTTTTTGAGAACCGAAGCAGTTTTTGCACTTGAAAAAAAAAAAAGCTCTGCAAATAATGAAGCCCAGGGACATCCTTTGGGAAGGTCTTCCACAAAAGATGATTCTCACCTGCATAAGCTTCTACACTTCTAGAGCTGCATACTGATTGTGTATCAACCATGCCTTTAAGTGGGCACCTATGGACTGATTTTGTGGTTCTATGAGATCCCTATACTGCAATCCGGACTGATCAAAGCAATTTCATGATTTATTCAGCCCTTCTGAGTGCTTGAGACAGGCACATACCTGACCAAAATTGCTACACAGTAGTGATTTCTTTTTTTAAAAAAAGATTAATATCCCAGAATGGAGAAAATGGGGGAGAAAGAGGAACAGAATTAAATGTCTGATAGGTCTATTATGTACAATTTTAGGAATTATTTTTCAATCAAAACTCATGCCACTGATAAATATTAATCTTCAGTCAAAGGAAACGATTTCCCTGTATAGTGAAACTGTTTGCCCCTGTTTAAAATTTGTCTGCATTTTTACTGCAATGGTAGGTGTCAGGTTCAGCCCCAAAAACTCCAAGAGACAATGCAAATACAGTTCTGTTGTGTTTATTAGCTTCAACCTCCAGACAGAAATTTCACCAGACTGAACCCAGGTTCCCAAGCCAGCCAGCCACAACACCATGAATTCCTTAGGGAGGTGCCAGCCTCATCTTCTTGAACTTCCCACGCTCCTGTTGGGGGCTAAGAACACGCTTATCTCCCTGAGCCTGGCCTTCATAAGTCCATTCCATCACAGTAGGGCAACTATCTCTGCAAATGCTATTAATTTTATTTATTTAGTTATTTGTCAAATTTATATGGCTGCCCATCTCGGAAAAAGGGACTCGGCAAATTTTGTTAAAGTAATCTTGAGAAAACCTTAGAGATACTTTTTCCCTCCAAACCCTAGCAGTTTCTTTCAAAAATTCTGTACTTGTTTCTATGAAATAGAGTACATTTCTCACCAAAGGGCACCTTAACCATCCTCAGTTTTACAGAAAAATAAAAAGGAGAATTCATGACCCTATTTATAGTCCGCCCAAATGTGTAAAGATTCTCCTTGCCCAAACAAACAAATATGATAGATGATGATGAAAGAGGCAACTCTAAGGGCATGGTTGCATTTATACAATGGGCTTAACCAGGTCAATTGATGTAATAGAGGCTTTCTTCACACATTATATGTGGTGGGGTTAGGGGCAATACACTCTGCAAATGCAGGCTGTATAATGAGTTTATGACTCCATGGACTATGTAAATCTAGAACATGACTTTATTTAGTAATCAAGTTAAGTGTTGTGCAAACCGACCCCAAATGTTATCTCATTATACTCAAAAGTAGACATGCAAAAGATTACAAGTGCCTTCTTTTAAAATCCAAGCAAAACCAAACATAAAGGAAACCGGTTCTCCACAAGTCTTAATCTTAGTTCCCCCCAATTTATTTGCTCATAAATATCAACTGCCCCAGCAAACTTTATCTTGCTCTGTTAAACAGTGAAACCAACCAAACAACAAATGTTGCAAATGTTTGTGTTTTTCACATGAGAGTTGATGGAAGCTGCAAATTTTGCTTTGGACTCAAGCCCAGAATCAAACAGGGCAGTCTGGGATTAAATCTGATTTGAATCAGGCTGTTTTCCAAAGTGCTAAACTGGACTCCAACTGGATCTTCAGCTGAGTGCACATCCCTGGTTTGATCACACATCAGGACTTTGTGATAAATGTAGCAGCATCTGGAGGAGATTTTGTTTTAAAAAAAATGGCAAAAGTAGCTTTGCAGCATTGTGTTGCACACTCTGCTCCTCTCATACATGCATTCAAGGACAAAGCGCACATATAAAAGGGAAGGAACTTGAGTTGTAATGCTACAGTGTTGCTTGCTTCATTCTGGCCCATTTTATCCCTCCTCCCCATGGATGCCATGGACACTCTTGTTTTTCTGAATATATAGGGAATGCAGTAGAACTGAAAAGTATTATAGGTCATGGGTCGTCTCTGTGACATGCTAGCTACTCCTCTGCAAGGCTTTTGGTTTGGGTGTGAGGTGTCATCAAATAGCTATTGTGTGCATGCTTTAAGTACTTTAAAGGTAATTTTGCTGGGGTCTTTGTCGATGCCAAGTTTCATAAAGATTTACCATCCTCAGGTGAGGTGCAGGATGAGACCCTTCTTCTTTTCCTGGTAAGAGTGGCATTCCCCTCACGGTAATCATCTGGGGGATGCTGCATGTCTTCAGAATGGCTGCATTCAGTCATCAGTGAGAGGGCAAGTTGCCTTCAGATGGAGGCCATACGTGCCCCTAGAGAAACTGTCATCCTTCTCCTCCTTCTCCTTCTCCTTCTCCTTCTCCTTCTCCTTCTCCTTCTCCTTCTCCTTCTCCTTCTCCTTCTCCTTCTCCTTCTCCTTCTCCTCCTCCCAAGTTCTATTCCTGATTCTTTCTCTCCTCTTCCCTCTTCTTCTCCTTCTCCTCCTCCTTCTTCTTCCCAATCCTATACTTTTTAAATAGTAATTTTATTTAAAAATACAGTTAAAAAGATAAGAACTAATGCAAACTAAAAGAATAAAAAGAAAAAATGGAAAGTGCAGAAAAGAAAAAATAGAAAGAAAAATAGAAAAGAAAGAAAAAATAAGAATATAGTAAAGAAAAAGAAAAGAAATATATAAGGAAATGACTTCCCTTTTCATCACTACAAGTATAAACAATTTTAGTAACTTATCACCTTCTCTTAAAATATAACAAATGATCTCTTCTTCCCATATCCTATCTCTTATCTGTAAAAAAATCCTTAAAGCCTCATTGTTCAGTCCTGATCAGCAAAAGTCCATTAAGGGTTAGAAAAGGTAACAACATATTTATTTTAACCTTGATCAAATAAACCAATTTTATATTCCTTCCTTTTACCTTTAACAATCTTGATCTTTAGTCCCTTCAAATAATGTCCTAGAACTTGATTTCTTTTCATTTCTTCTTTGTCCCTTTTCACAAAATTCTTCAAAGCTTTCACAAGCCTCTTTTGTAAATCCAATATAAGAAAATTATCTGAGTCTCTCTCTTGGTTTGTTATTTGTATATCCCTTTTAATTATTAAGATCAGCTGGTTTCTTTTGTATATGCAGTGTAGCATTTTTCCCATATCATTCTAGTAGCCTGTCATTTTTAAATCCACTTTCAGATCAGTCTCAATCTTGTCCAGTAAAACTTGTTCCTCTTTCATAACATCTTTGAAACATTGTCTATCTATAGAGGTAGACACTCATAAAAATAACTTATGGGTCCATTGTTCAAAAATATCCTTCAATATATTGAATGTTAAAATATTTTGCTTCATCCTGTATTAGTAAGTCAAATTTAAGTGTTTCTCTCCTTTAATTGTAATGTTTTGTTCCTTCTGGTTCCCTCTAGTGTCCAACCTTCAAAGTCTCAACCTATCATGTATTTTTTAAAGAGAATTCAAAACAACAGCATTTTCCCACAGGAAAGATTCTTATAATTAATTTCAAATCTTGTTTCAAATCCATCAGGAGCCTTAGTCCATTTGTGACTTTCCAAAATCAATGTTCTAATCACCCTTTTGCTATTTATTCCAAAAGAAAAAAAAATTAAGTCCTTAAACTTGTATTTAAAACTTTTACTAAGAATTGAAGGAAACTCAGGTGCTGTAAAACGTGTTGATCCAAAGGTTCCTAATAGCTGAAAAGCAGTTAATAAGAATTTCTGAAAGTGATTAAAAAAGGAAGTATGCAAACCCAGTGTCCTTTTGAAGGCACCAACCATGGTTTGAGCAAAAAGATGGCTATTCCCTCATCTCCCAGAGCTCTAAACCAGACCAAGACTGCTGTCTTGTGGTCTTCTTGCAAGGAGCAACTGTATGGAGCACTTGTGGGTGATCTTAAGTCCTCTCCTTGTTCAGAGAGGAATTATGAAGAGCCAGTCTACTCTCAAGCTCTTTGTCAGGTTCAGCCCAAGAACAGCAATGAGGCAATCCAGTACAGTTCAGTTCCTTTATTATCTCACACTTAATAGACAAAATCTTGCCAGACTAAACCTATGCTAAAGCAATTAGTGGATATAACCCATGAGAGTCTAAGGAGGGGCCAGCCTCATCCTCTTCGTCTTCCCACACTCTTGCTGTAGGCTGAGGAGGCACTTGCCCTGGAATGTCTCTCCCCCCTCCTGACAACCTTGAAGTTCCATTCCAGAATCTTCCCCACTCATGCCATCATTACACTCTTCATTCTGCTGCAGTCATTGGAGCCATCCTCAGTTCGCCATTTATTTCCTGGAAGTCCTTCCCAGTTCTATTAATGATTCTTTATCTCCTCTCCCTCTCCCTCTCCCTCTCCCTCTCCCTCTCCCTCTCCCTCTCCCTCTCCCTCTCCCTCTTTTTTCCAGTTCTATTCCTGATTCTTTCCCTCTCTCATCCCCAACAACCCTGGGTCTCTCTCTGTCTCTCTCTGTCTCTCTGTCTCTGTCTCTCTCTCTCTCTCTTCCTCTTCTTCTCCCTGCATTAACAGGCAATGACATTGGCCTCTTTTATGATTTGAAAAAGTTTGGCAGTGCTGCAGAATAAAACTGCAGCTGTGCTTGACATCTTTGTTTTTCCAAAAAGCCTTGAGGCGAGGGAGAAGGAGAAGCAGGATATGCCAGAAACTCTGCTCCATTTAAAACAGAAAAAAGTAGAATATAGCACTAAATTTGGGGGTGTTTAGGCTGTGGGGTATAACCCCATGAGCCTTGGACCTGGCTGTGTGACCTTAGTGGCACCTCTAAAGGGGTGAGCCTGAAGGCTTTGCAGAACATTGGCAAGTGCTCCCTATTTCCAGGAGACCAATCTATTTTTGTCTTGCTGTATTTTGCCTTGTGAGGAGACTTTCCAAAGGCCTGATTTAGTCCAGGAAGCTCTAATTGCGGTTTCCTAGTTTAACATGTTAACACAGGGCCACTATTATCTCTGAGAAAGGAGAGTATTTTACTGAACAAAAGCAGTCACCTTCTGGAAGTGATTAGTCGTGGGGTGGGGAAGGACTTGGGGCAAAAATAAGTTTTCCATTTTTTTCAGTGACTGTGTGTGCGCGCAAGAGAGAAAATGTGTGGGTGAGATAATGCCTATTTCTGTACTTTCTATCAACAATTCAGTCCCTGTTTAAACTGCAAAGCCGACAGCTTTGCTTAACAATTCATTATGGTTATAATTAGTTCCAACCCAAGAGTTCATTGTGGATGGGAGAAGACATAAGGGCCATGCTGTTACACATCTTTCAGCATGAGAACTTATTTGATGCAATAGCCCAACTTGAAAGTTTCCTAGGTTTTTTTTTTTTAAAGCATGGACTATGACTAGCAATACACTTATGACAACATACACAATGCATAAAAATGAAGACTTTCACTAAGACAAGACAAGAGAAAAGACAAGCATTAGGCAAAACACTAGAAACACATGTTACTACATCAGATTATTTCTGAAAGTGTTTTTAGCTTTCCTCACCATACTACCAAAAATCCTGAAATATTTACTGATCATTCATCTTCTTGGTAGCTCAAGTTACAACAGGTTACAACAGCAAAATATGCCTTCTGTCTATGGACTGCAGTTGAAAGGACAAACACAAAGTCAACAGAGGCATAACACACTCCACCAGGGCCAGGATTTTCCATGTTGGTGAAGGCTGAGAGGTTGGGTTTAATGAATTAATTAATTAGACAACTTTTATAACATCAATTCTGCTAAATTCTTGTTAGAGTTTATACTACAGTTTGGATGTTTCCTTACCTCAGAATCATAGGAAATTATAGGATACTGGAGCAACCTGACTCCGTATTCATTGTCTTCAGCATTGTGATGGAATGATGTTATGAAGGCCACACTCAGGGAGATAAGTGTTTCCTTAGCCCCCAACAGGAGCGTGGGAAGTTTAAGAAGATGAGACTGGCACCACCCTAAGGAATGCACGGTGTTGTGGCTTGCTGGCTTGGGAACTTAGGCTCAGTCTGGAGAGATTTCTGTCTTGAGGTGGAAGCTAATAAACACAACAGAACTATATTTGCACTGTCTTGTGGAGTTCTTTGGGCTGAACTTGACATCAGTCTCTCAAGACTGAACCTAAGTTCCCAAGCCAGCAAGCCACAACACCGTGAATTCCTTCGGGTGGTGCCAGTCTCATCTTCTTAAACTTCCCACGCTCCTGTTGGGGGCTAAGGAAACGCTTATCTCCCTGAGCGTGGCCTTCATAACACCATTCCATCACAAGCACACACACACCCCTCTCATTGCCTCCCCCCCCCCGCCACTGGTATGCCACTAGTATCAAGCAAGGGTGCATTCTCACCCCCCCCCCCGACTTTATTAAACTTTTATGTTAATGGAATTGTTCAGATCCTCTGCAAATATGAATTTCATCTGCCTAACTAAATTAGAGACTAATTTTCACAGTTCTTCGCTGATGATTCAGCTGTTCTTTCCCTCATTCATGTTGGACTCTACTATAGCCTTTGGACATGTAATTTAGCCTTTGAACATTGACAGAATACTGCCAAACTATGGTGCAGGAAATACAAATTACTCAGAAATGAAGATGCTGTTCACTGTGGGACTGGAATTATTCAGAAATGAAAATGTTGCTGTTCACCAAATGATGTTGTCAGCATATGTGGAAAATCAATAGCCATCCCATTGCGCAAAGGTGTTTAAATATCTAGGCATCTATTTCCAGCCATCCACTTCCTGGATACAACTTAAGTTCATGTAGCACCAGTGTTGTCATCAGATTTGCTAGCTGCAATGGGAACGTATTGCTCCCTGCAACCATTATAGTTTTCAGTGCTCAGGTGCTAAACCTGATGTTTTTAGTGATCAGGCCTGTGCATATTCTGATCATTCACATGTTGAAACCATCCAATCCAAATTCATCACAACTTTATTGTAAGTTTTCCACTCCACGCTGATTGTGCTTCTTCAGTTAGAACTTGGATGCCTCTCTATGGCACCTTGAATGAAAACTGTTGCCTGAAGTATTGGCTAAGACACACCCTCTGAGCTGAGTCGCTGGCCCAGTTTACTTTGTCAGGTCAGTTGACTTCCACCTGGAAAAAAGACCATTGGCAATGATTTGTCATTCTGTGGTTTTTCTGCCCTATTCCTAAGATCACTTGGAATAGACAAAAGTCATGCAAGTAGTTAAACCAAAGAGTCCTTGATCTGGACATACAGAATGACAGATCTAAAATTCCATTTTATGATGTCAAGGACTTATTTCATAATCTTTTCACATTCCCCTATTAACTGTACAGAAAACAGGTTCTACTACATAGAGAAAATCATTCACGTTAGTAACGTCCCTTATGTTTCTGCTTCTATTCCAACTCTGCAGTGGAATCAGAAGGTCATGTTTTACTTCATTGCCCTTTCTCTCCCACTTGGCATGCAGAGCGCATAGCCCCACTTCTCACTCATGGTGCAGGCTGGTCTGAAACTAAAGTTCTTTGCTTTTTATTTGCTAACTTCTCCTCTGAAATATCTAGGAATGTATCAAAGTTTTGCTCGACTGCACTGCTATGTGTCTGCTTTTGTGCATTTTTTATTCTATTCTATTTATATATTATACGTCAGAAATTATCACTAGTATACTAATTTTAATATCACTAGAATAGTATATGTTAAAAAATAATTACTAATCGTCTGTTAACTGTTTTTTCTTCTGCACTTTTTTTTTTTTTTTTTTGGAAGGGGGGGTTAATTAATAAAGTTCCTCTAGTCCTAATCTGGTATTTTATATGACACATTTGACTAAACTGGAGATAGTCATTATTTCCACAGATCAGCTTGTTACTGGATTACTTTGCCTGAGTAATCAAAGAGATGTTCATATATTCCTCAGTTATTATTCAAGTTGCATTTTTCTGTATCTACTGTTATTCAGATAATGATTATTTTGCTGCAGTAATTCAGTGTTTTTTAGTGCCTACTGTTTATAAATAAGAGATGAGATAGCAGAAGAAGAGACCATTTGTTGTATTTTAAGAGAAATTACCCAAGAAAAGTGATAAGTTACTAAAATTGTGTGTACTTGTCGTGATGAAGGGGGAAGTCATTTCTTTCTTTCTTTTCTTTTTCTTTATTATATTCTTATTTTTTCTTTCTTTTCTATTTTTTCTTTCTTCACTTTCTATTTTTTCTTTCTTCACTTTCTATTTTTTCTTTTTATTATGTTCCTTTTCTTAGTTTGTATTAGTTTTTATCTTTTTAATTGTAATGTTTAATAAAATTACTATTAAAAAAAATGCGTGGACTCCAACTCCCAGAATTCTGGGATCTGGGGAATTCCTGCTGGCTGGGGAATTCTGGGAGTTGAAATCCACACATCTTAAAGTTCCAAGTTTGAAAAACACTGTTTTAACCAAATGAGGATCTACCCATCGTTTCAGCCACTCATTTCAGCCATTCAAATGATGATAAAAACAGAGAATGCTGCAAAGTATGGTTTGGTAAAGGGGGAATGACCAGGCTTCTGTTACCCAAGAAGTTTTGTCATTGTTCCCAAACTAAAGTTCCTAACAAAAATCTAGACAATCACTACACAGCAAACAATCTCCAAACTATTCTTCCCTCACTACTAACATTTCAGAAGTGCCATATCTAAAGGGCTCAGCACATATCCAATAACAGTTTTATAATTTGTCCCCTGCAAAAGGGAATGAGTGTTTGTGTCATTATGCTGCATGTTTTGTTGCCAAGTTAGTGAAGAAGGCAGTGATGCTACAGCTCCAGGAGCTCTTACACTGATTACACTGATCCTTTCCAGTCTCAGTTTTGACATGGATTTGAAATGCAGGCAGCCTGTGTGAGAGAGAGGAGGAGTGCAAACCTGCTGATATGCCTGGATCTCTTTCTGGTTTTTAATACCAGTGACTAGGGTGTAGTGATGGAGCACTTGAAGGAGCTAGGGTTGGAGCTGCTGCTGTTTAGTGATAATCCTACTCCTATTTCTCTGAATGCTATCAGAAAGTAATACTGGGAGATTTCTCATAGGAATGATCTCATAGAAATTATCCCATAGTCCTGCAAGGCTCTAACTTGTCTCCTGTTTTATTTCACAATTATATGAAGCCACTGAAAAGGATGATTCACAGATACGGAGCTAGTTATTGATGGTGGGTAGCCATGAAACATCAATGGTAAGGTGATAAACCAACTGTGTCCTTAGCTGGAGTAGAGGGATCTGGGTTCGGTGACCTATGTGCCAGTAACCTTAAATAGAATGATTGTAATGTAGTCTTTGTGGGGGAGCCCTTGATGACAGTCCAGAAATGGTAGCTTGCCCAGAATGCAGCCGTATGGGTGGTTAGTGGGGCCTCCTAAATTTCCCATATAATTCTATTTTGAAACATCTTCATGGTTGCCTGTTGCTTTCTGAGTTCTATTCAAAAGGCTCATAATCATGTATATGTTACAGAGTCATCTAATCTCATACAGTCTACCATAAATAGTTAGAACATTGATGGGGTAAATTTTGTGGATTCCTTTGCAGATTAATTTGATATCTATGGTTAATTCTGTTTTTTCTGTGGTAGGGCCCCCAAACTCCTCTTTATTGGAATTTAGAAGGAGTCTCAAAACATACTTATTTACTTATTGTATTCATTTAATAATATTTTAAAGTATTTTTAATGTATTCCTCTTGTTACAATAATATTTTTATAAGCAACACTGAGAGGGAGGGAGGGAGGGAGGGAGGGCAGGCTAAGTATTTGTGTGGCATCTTCTCTGCAGGAACTTCTTTGTGACAAGTTTTTAAAAATGATCTTTGATGGTGGTGGTGAGTTTGGACAGATGTTCAATATTATCTCAAAGTATTTCCCATCTATGGATAGATGCTGAATACAAAATATGTAAAGCCTCAAGCATCAGAAGCAACTTTACTACTTAACAGGTCATGGGCATTAGCAGGAACTTCCTACTTTCATTGGAATGATGATAGCAGCATCACAATATTGCAGTGCAGGATCCTTCCCTTTATACCTGTGCATACAAAAGGAGCGGGGCTTGCATCATCATGTTGCAGTGTTGCCTTCATCATTCTGTTTCCCCTTGTCCCCTACAGAAGCTGTAATTCATATAGTTTTGTTCAGACAGATTCAGTGAATTCTGAGCACAAGGAAGAGGCACTTTTTGGTTATTCATGCTTTTAGGCAAGCTTGCAATCTCTTTAACTGCCAAGTCATATTCCTGGCATTACAGTGGTACCTCAGGTTACGAACGCCTCTGCTTACGAACTTTTCAGGTTACGACCAGCTCTGGCCGCAAAAATTTACCTTGGTTTGCGAACTCCACCTCGGGGTACGAACTGGATCCGCGGCCATTTTCCGCCCGTGACACATGGTCCATGGCCGTTTTTCCGCCCGTGCCACGTGGTCCGTGGCCGTTTTTCTGCCCGTGCCACGTGGTCCACGGCCGTTTTTCCGCCCTGCCGCGCGGTCCGCGGCAGTTTTTCCGCCCTTGACGCGTGGTCCGCGGACGCCGGAACGGATTAATGGTAATTACATTGAACCTTATGGGAAAATTTGCTTCGGGTTGCGAACAAATCGGGTTGTGACCAGAGTCATGGAACAGATTAAATTCATAACCCGAGGTACCACTGTATCTGCAAGAAATTTTATCACAGCAATAAAGCACCCCCATATATCTTTCTGAGAAGCAGATTTTTTAAAATATATTCATACTCTGTGATTTCTTTTTCATGTTTCTTTCGACGTGAAGGGGAAAGAACTCATTCCACAAAAACACTTTTCATCATTCTGGTTGAGTGAATGTATTTAGGAGCAAAGTAGAATGTTTTTCAACTGATCACAATGTAACATTCATTTCTGACCCTGTTTCTCCATTTTTGAATATGTACACTGAAGCTGAAGATGTCAAATGGCACATAGCCTTTGTACAGTCTTGTGCTGAAGCTTCAAATTTTCCAGCAATGTTTTGAAAATATTCAGATCCTCTGTTGGTGCATACATATGCATTTCTTCAATAAATTCTGAATGCCATTTAGCAGGATCTTTATTTATACAACATAGAATGATGGAGAGGAGATATTCTGCTGGTGCATTAGGTTCTTTACTGATTTTAGATTTACTAAGTCCTTGATCAGAACCATATATCTGATTTTGTGAGAAGAATGACCCTGGTGGAAATATGAAGCCTTCTCCTGAATATTTGAAGAATGGCACGTACACATAGGAAGGAAGGAAGGAAGGAAGGAAGGAAGGAAGGAAGGAAGGAAGGAAGGAAGGAAGGAAGGAAGGAAGGAAGGAAGGAAGGAAGGAAGGATTATGTAGATTTGGGGTATTTTTTAATGGCTTTCTTTGGCATATTTGCCTTGCTTTTGGCTTTTCACTTGATAGTTCTGTCAAAACATTGTGGGATTTTAGCTATGCTACTTCTTAGCCCATTTTGGATCTATTAGGCCCTTGTAGCTGTTATGTTGTAGTGGCTGCTGGTGGGTGAAGTTTATTGCTGTCATAACTTCTGTGGAATAATACTCTACTCATCAACCACATAGTAAGACAAGTACAGGAATTCAGTAGGTTCAAAAAAGACTAACCAGAAGTTGTAATGTTGATTATTTTTGAGGAGTTTGGTTGTTTATTCCTCTATTGCTCAGCTCACCAAGGACAGAGATAATTGCAGTTAGATGCAAAATGGGATCTTCCAGAGGAGTAACTGAGCTGCAGCAAGCAAAGCACAATGGACAGCTTAAGAACTAATACAGGCAGTTCCTGTTTAGAGACTGCAATTGGGACTGGCAACTTGGTCACTAAGCAAAGTGGCCACTAAATGAAAAATCACATTCCTGCGATTGCGCTTACAATTTTACACAGGACAATGCGTACTAACTGACTGTAATGGCAAACACATGAGAGAGAGAGAGAGAGAGAGAGAGAGAGAGAGAGAGAGAGAGAGAGATGCTGTGAAGATTGGAGAAGACCGGAGTGTTCATGAACAAATGACTTGTAATGGTATGTGGGAATGACCTTGGGAGACAGGGCAATGAGACAAAGCCAAGGGAATGGTCAGATAAAAGGCAGTTTAGCTAATAGCAGGAATGCGGGCAGGGCAAGAGGCTCAGAAGAGACCCTCCCTAGTTTCTCAGGCTGTAAAGGAGATGGTGGGAGAGAAGTACTTTCAGACTAGCAAGATTCTGTTAATGTAACCTTACAATAAAGTAGAATTAGCTCATCTAGTGATGTTTCCTGTCTGGTCTACCTCGAAAGCCTGACAAGACTATATCAGTTAGGGTTAGGATTGGGAATTATCATCCTCCACCGCCATCATCATCATCATTATCATCACTTCCACAAACAGAAGGAATGGAATCACAGCCTTCCAGTCCCTGATGAATTCCCCCCCCCAAAAAAAAAAACCAGAATGGAAGGGGCCATCCAAATATTCAGATGATGAAGTAGAAGTTCCAATTGTTATTTATGTTGCTGAATTACTGAAATGATCATTTTCACTTGGCTTGAGATGAAGAAGGAGACAGTTTTGTTTTTTTTAATTTCATTGCTCAGTTGTGGATGTGACATATTCCTCTTCCAAAACATGAAATCTGTTAGGCGATATAGCTGCCAGCCCCCCAAAATTGTGATGATATAGTTTGTTTAAATACATTACTACTCTTTAACATGTGAACAAGGTTTTTCCTTTGTTATTTTTTTTAACTTTTAAAGGGAAAAACAAAATAGTTGTCCATGCTGTTTGTGTGAAAAGGTTCAGCTGAGTCATTGAGTATTTATTAGTAGAAGATGAAAAGTTGATTCAATTGCTACACTCTTCAACCAAACTAAGAAAGTAGAAGGCACCGGTTACTGAGCAATGTGATTAAATCTGCAGGTGAAATGTCTTTGCCACAGGGAGCTATTCATACCACTGTCACTTCAACAATCTCCTCTGGGGGAGATGGGTGGACTATAAATTCAATAATAAATAAAATAAATAAATAAACAATTACCACTCCACTCCTCAATCTTTCCTGATACTGTTTTCCTTGCTTAACAACCAAGATGAATAGATTGTCATGCTTAACAGGACGATGACAGTAATCAGCATTTATCTATTATAGACCAATTTATAGACATATTTCCATTCAGATATGTACCCTAAGTCTAACTGAAATTAATTTTCCTAACAGGAACAAGTTCTCGATTGAAACATAAGTATGTCACTGGTTATTGCTAATTTCCTGTACTTCCTGATGCAGCCCATTTCAAGAAAGGTAAAAGGATTTTCAGTATCTATCTTTAGCCCGCCTGGCTCTTATTTGTTTGACATGATTAGGAGGTTGCAAATGTGCAGACTTACATCATCAAGGTCAATATTTCCCTACTTGCCATATGGTTTATTGCCCACAACAGTTCAGTTCAGAGCAAACAGGGGGAGTTTAACATTATAGGTCAATAGAAGTTAATGACTATCTTACAACAGCTGCATAGTTGAGATACACTATAAGTTTCCCATTTTCATTTGCCTTTGTTTATATTTGGGCAGACCATGGAGTAATAATCTGCCTTTGCATGGTCAAAACACTGGGACAAAAGAGCATTCTTGAGAAGGAAACACTTATGTCCAAATTTTTCATTGTGATAATATGGCTGTGCTGTATAAATTAGAAACTCCGTTATCTATGTCGCTCTATACAATAAAAATGTGTGTTGCAATATATACATTTCTCTAAGTTGTAACACACAGACATCTTTGAGATCCATAGTAATTTATAACAGAGGTCAGGACTAACCCCAAACACCATACCTCAGCCTTTCCCAGCTTGATGCTTTCCATATACATTAAAACTACAGCCCCCAGAATTCTCTGACAGCATGGCCAAGGTTGCCCCAGCTGATTCTTTCTACCTTCTCTCTCTCTATAGACCAATATCTATATATTCTCAGGATATGAGGGATAGGACAATAGGGAAAAATATTGCATCAGTGTCAGTTGCAGCATGCATTAATCAAAACTGAAATATTATTTTTATATGGAACTGAACTCTACAAATATATTTATATGCCCAAGGATTAAGGGGGTAAAGAAATGAGAAACCAGCAGAATGCAGAAAAACATTATACCCACAGTGGAATTAATGAAGTGATGTTTCTGTTGAACTAAAATATTTGCAGAGTGAGGGATTGAGATCAGCAGACTCAAAAGATAAAGCAAAAGCTATTTGTATACAGTACTGAACCAATATATGTCAAGATATAGTTTAAGCATTACTCATTTGAATCTGAAACCAGCAGCTATATGGAAAACATGAGATTTTCCATTCATGTTGATATCATGGTGTTTGTTCAGTGAGGCCTTTTTAAAAGATAATATATCATTCTCTTTTTTTCAACTGGACTTATTTTTGTTTTGGGGGCCTGACAGAGATTAATTAATTTAAAAGTGACTGTGTATGGGAGCAGGGAAACAGGAAATAATGATATATTTTCAAGGGAGGATCAATAGATACATGAGTGATTAAATTACACCAGCTGACTTCCTGTCTGAGACGGTATAGTATGTGTATGATTAAGATTTTGCGGGTGTGTATGGATATGTGTATACAATACATTTTTTTTTTAAGAGCCTTGTTGGATCAGATCACCACAGCTTTCCTTAAACTGATACCCTCCAGAGGTACTGGATACAGTTCTCATCACCTCCAGACAATGGATATGGAAGCCACCTGGTCAAGGAAAACTGTTTTAGAGTTCCTGATAGTAGTCAGTTAGACATTACTAGATAATCACAAGAACAACATGAAGGTAATTCCTTCACCTCCATTTTTTTTTACTCATATTTAATATATTGCCTTCTATTCTCTTCACAGATACAACCTCTCCTCACAGACATCTGTTGTAAACCAAGATTATGTCAAAACGAGATGTGTGCATGGTGACACCATGATGCAAATGCTATCTTCACCAACTTGTGTTTCAGTGCCTGACTGAAGTATATCATGAGTTTTGTGTCATGTTGTCTTGATGCATGTTTCATCATCTGTCCCTCATGTCATGCATTTTTCTGATTTTCCCACTCCCATTTACAGAACCCATCTCTACTGGTGGCCCTTACATTTTATCTCAGAGGCTCTTAAGTTTGCTTCTTTGGAAATATAACATACCTGAGCTGCAAAAACCCAAGCAATCCAATCACTAGGTGGCAGCAAAGAGATTCAGAAAATTCTAACCCTTTGCTGCCACCTAGAGGTTGTCTGGGGATTTTTGCAGCCCAGATTTTGTGTATCTGGCATAATAAAGAAACAAGAGAATGACTGTCAGTTTGTGAGAAAACATCTTTGAAAACCTGATCCGCATTCACCATCTTCATAAGTATTCTTCCTTTCTCTCTACTCAACAAAATGCATACAGATCCTTCTTATTAGGTATGTTTTTAAGATATTGATCCCACTGCAATTCATGGGACATGGAGTTCCACAGAGTACACTGCACCTTTAATTTTGATTGGATAAACTTAGTTTGTAAAGTGCCTGGGCCTTTAGAATTTATGCAGCTTTTTTCAATCCTCCTGTCCCTATGTGACACATATAGATCATATGCACATGACCTATGTGTGTAAATGTGAGTGCTCTGCATATGAGTTGCATTAACTTGTTCTGCCTACTCATTTAGAGAGAGAATGTTATGCTGTCTCCTGGGACTAGAGTTGAAGGGAAGATCTGCACCAGGACTGTACTCATGTACTAGAAACCTGAGGGCAGATGAAAGGCCAAAAGTGAAAATTTCATCTACCATGCATAGAAGTCTTCTGCTCCCCCTTCCCCTCCTCACAACAATGTTTGGCTCCATCAGTCCTGGAACTGTGGAACTAAAAAGAAGCAGATTCTGGCCAGAGTCCAATGGATCAAAAACTACTGAGAAGTTGCACCCAAATATACTCCATTCAGGTCTCTGGCATCAATTTTCACAACATCAGGATATAATTGACCTGATTTATTTTACTGTGTTGTTTTCCCTCTAGAAATGGGGTCAATGGCTTTGTACACAGATAAGAATAACCCTGACGGCCAATGGAGCCAGTGTTTGCTAGTATCTATGCCAGTGAGAGATTTGCCTCCCCTGGGCCTCATTTCAGATGTCAGTTATTAGAGATGCAAAGATTTAAAAAGAAGAGTGTGTGAGGCTCAGCTTTTGAATGCATTCAAGTTAAAGAGCTTACTTCTGAGGAGATATTCAAGCAACTGGATATAAACAACTCTCAAAAATGCTCAGGGAGAGTAAGAACTGTGCTCCCTCTCCCCACCCTGAATTGAAAAATACCTAGAATGTCTGATATTCAAATGGACTTCATCTATGAAACATAATTAGCCTGAAGAAACAGGCAGCATCAGGATTAACAGGAAGCATATAAATGGCATTAACTAACTGGGAAACTACTGGCTGGTATTGATTAAACAGGAAGAAGACTGGAAGATTGTAGTGAATATAACTCTGAAAATATCAATTCAGCATGCAACAACATTGAAAAAGGCAAATTCTTGTTTGGGAGTATTAGGCAAGGAATAAAAATAAAATCCACAGTAATATAATATATCTGTATTCCTTCCTGATGCTAAATATTGGATATTGCCTACAGTTTTGTTCTCCCAGCTAAAATAATATACAGATAGGAAGATTGATAGTATGACAAAGGAAATCGATTCTCCATCCCATTCTTATTGTAAGAGACTGGGCCTTCAATATTGGAAAGACAATTTTATGGCCCCAATTGCTCAGTGAATTGAAGACCTGGGATTGCTTGCAACGTATGAATGAGTTGATTATAGACTTTGTTGGTACAGACACATCACAGCATCTGGAAAGCTTTTCCAAGGCCTTTATTGCTATCTTATCAGGTATTTTTTGGTGTGTATCTTGGCTGTTAGTTCATTTGTTGTTGATAGTTGATCCTAAAAGGTATCTACCACTTTAGTATCTTCACTGTCAATTCTAAGGCTGCTTGCTATACTCTTGTCATTAGTTTGGTCTCCTTTATGTTTAATCTTAGTCCCATTTTTTTTTTCATTGTAATCCTTGACTTTCATTACTGGAGCTTTGCAGATCATGGTATTTTCAGCTATCAGAGTAGCGTCATCAGTACAGTGCAGGCTTAATGTTTCTTCCTCCTATTTTAAAACCACACTCATCTTCCAGTCCAGCCTCCCTCAATATACTGTATATTCAGCATATAAGTTGAATAAATAAAAGAGAGTACTCCAAACTAAGTATTTCTTCCTGTCAGACAAAACTTAATTTAAAAGAAAATCTGATGTAACCATTGGCTCGGACTAATGCACAGAGAATAAGGCTGCCATTGGTTTAATTAACAGGCCCACCCAAATTTTGAAATTGTATGGCCCTGAATCCCAGATGCTGGAAACCAAGCAAGTAGAGACTAAATTGACATTAATGTTTTCTTGCTTGGATCTCCTGGATGCTGGGTGAGCTCCTTCAACAATGAGTTCTTTTCTTTATGAGAAGCCAAGGAGTGCTTGTCACATTAAAACTGATGTTAAGTTTCTATGGGCCCTCCAGATAGAATCTTTTTAAAGTTACTTGCTTCCAACTTGGCTAATCCATTCCCCAACTAAACTGAGTGCTTCAGAACTTCCTGCAACATTGTGAGATATAACAATGAGTTGCATCTAGGCAAGTCTGACCATAGTAAGGGTGTCAGTTTAGCTTTCAGAGGCATTAAAAAAACAACAACAACTTATACTGTCATGCTTGCTTTACAGGAATAGATATTATTCTTTCTCCAGTAGTCTTGACAATGACAACTGACTGATTTTGATCCATGGAATTCACTGAGATCCTCTGAATGGAACATTTTAGTGCCTAGGTCTGCTGAAAAACATGGCCAGAAATGCTATTTTCCATGTAAATGGCAAACCTGGTCTATATAACTGCAGAGACAAGCTTAAATGTGTGATGATAACTTTAAACATTTACTTCTGAGCAAGTTACCCACATCAGAAACAGATTCCTGAAATATGTCCTTTCAGTTCTAATGCCATTTAGCTGATAGTTGAGTTTTATATTTGGACACAGTTTTTCTCTACCTCATGTATAGCTTTCTGCCTTTATATGGAAAGAAGGAGGGAAAGCTGTTATTTTTTGAGAAGCCACATAAAAATATCTGCCAAAAATCTGTACTGCTGGTGCCTGGTGACGACTTTGCTTCCAGAAACGTGACAAAGAACTTTTCAAACAATTTTCCAGGACCAATTCCCAATGACTGCTATGACTGACTTGTATTTACAGAGTACATGTAGCCTATGTGTTATAACACATGTTCTGCAGCACGCTCCCAAAATGAATGAGAGATATTCACTCATGTGAGGTAAATGAAGGGAGCATTGTTTTGTTTTGTTTTGTTTTGTTTTGTTTTGTTTTGTTTTGTTTTGTTTTAATTTAATTTAATTTATTTTGTTCAATCTGTATACAACTGTAATCTACTAGGACTCCCTGCAGGTAACAGTAATGTATAAATAATCTTAAAACATCCACAATGAAGAAAGATAAAACATATATGGTAAAGAAAAACATTATATATTACACACACACAGAAGGATAAACTCTTAGGATCTAAAAAAAAAGTCATACTGGATTAAAACAGTAAGTAAATTCAGTATCCAGTTTATCTCAGTGCCTATCTATCTCTGGGTAGTCCCCAAATAGGACATTAGTGGAAATAGCCATGAATGTTGTTGCTCCTGAACTCAGGGCTATTGATAGAATAAACAACACAATATGTTAAGCTATTAGTCTATTTGTGTGTTGTTGATTAGTGTGCTGTAATCTACTAGGACTCCCTAATACATTCATGATGATGTAATAATACATTCATGATGATTAGTGTGCTGTATTAACAGTCATGATGATTTGTAAATCATGGCTTGTAGCAACTTCTTAAAACCTAGTATTCTCCAGATTGTTAGGACTGCAATTCCCAGCTGATAAAAACCTGGTTATGGTTTGTATGTTCTGTGTTTGATTCAATAAGCCATGGTTAAGTAAGCCATGGTTAAATAAATCATAGCTTAGCAGGTTGTATGAATTTAGTCCATTTGTCATGGGCTGACTTCATGCATTGCATTAATTCACATCTGTATCTTCAAGTACAGTTAATTATGAATAGATAGTTTAGGCAAACTGAATGTTGTTAATAATTTCTTTCTGAATGAGCCATTTTAGGTTGACACATAGACTGAATTACATTAAGGTTAACTGTGTTTTAAAACAGCCTAGTCAAAGAAAATGCAATGGCTGGTTTTGTAAATAATGTAGGACCATAAGTAAGGGTGGGGAACTTTTGGACAAACTAACATTTTGTGATGAGTGGAAGACAAATTGGTGATGCAAAATGGGGATGGTTCAGGGATTGCCTCACATAGCCCACCTCTGACATAAACCATGGCTGGGTTCTTACCTGAGCTAAGCCAAAACCACAGTCTGATTTAACACAATGTGTGAACTCAGCATTTGCTCAGAAGTCTCCTCCTCCTCCTCCTTCTTCTTTTTTAAAGAATGTTGGGAATATGGAAAGTCCCAATAACCTGTGCTAGGGGAGATGGAATACAAAAAAGGGCTGGAAAAAGGCCAAGTTGGAGGAATGAGAAAATGCAAAGAAAGAAGAAAGCACAGTTTTTCCAATGGGAAGTGATCAATATCTTAGCCAAAAAGTTCCAACATGTTTTCCATTAAACCTTCTGGGACAGAGTGATTTTGAAAGGCTGATAGAAGTAGGAGTCTACCACATAACAATCTCATCAAGACAAACAGTGCAGTGAAGTCACATTTTCCATCATCTAAGATGCTGCTTTCTTCCCACACAACAGCTGAAAGGATCAGGCAAAAGTGTGATATACTTAGTAAAGGGAAGAAAGGGAAATGTGTTGCCTTCTATCAGTTTGATATATAAAACTCTCTTGTTTAGTTTGATTGGATCTTTTAATCCTTAAAAATTCAGTTACCTGCATGTGACTTTTAGGTAGCACAGTTCCATAAAGTAGCTACTTTAATAGCCACAATTGTTCCTTGAATTTCTCTAGCCATATAACCTAACGACTATTTCAGGCTACGAACTCTATAATTCACTTGTGCTTTGCCTTTCTTGAAAGCTCCACAGTTTCTGAATAGTTTTGGACAAACAGAATAGCCTGAACATCTTCAAGGGCAGCCCCATCAATTTTTAATGTATAGAGCCACCCATCTCAACAAGTAACTCTGGGCAGTGAACAATAACAAATCAAATAAAAAACATTTATGTACATCATAAATTACAACCATTAAAATACACAGCAGCTCATACAGCCAAGAGACGGATCCTTTCACACACTGAGTGCCCCTGGCCTGGGCACAGAACCAGGTTTTTATTGCCTTATGAAAGACCAGCTGGGTCAGGACCATCCTAATCTTCATTGCATGAAGTCAGCAGTACATTATTTGTGAAGCATGTTAAAGGTGAAGATTATTAAGTTTAGCTGTTTAGCTGCAGGACGTTTTCTTACACACTGATGAGACTACCATGAACTTACATTCTAAACATCTCAAACAATGGTTTTGATATTCTTTGTGCGTTTTGGCTGTCTGGAAGCCAGTCACCAACCCTCGCCTAATTGGAAAGCAAAATATTATTCTTTCCTTTCCCCTTTTCCTCAAGAAGTCCCTTCAGAATTTTTGAGGCTCCTGCCAGTCTTCATCTCTTTTGTTTTCAAATAAGCAGTGAAAAATGGCATTCTCATGAGAATATAAGATAGCTGCTGCTATACTGAAGTCACACTGTCTTGTGCAAACAATTCTCTTCTCATATTAATAACCAAGTTTCTATAACTCTGTTGCCAGGATTGCAATTTTAAAATGTTGCTTTTGCACTGGTATCTAAATAATGAAATCAGTGCCAAGGAACTTGAAGTATATTTACAGGTTTACATAAGGCTAGCTACCAAGAAATCAAAATATTATTGCTTCTGAAGAACAGTCTAGGTTACCTTAAGAGCAAACCTAAATATGCAATACATCATTTGCAATTTCATAAAAATGCCCCAAATGTACAGAATGTACTGGCCACCACATTCAATAGAAAGGACACCCCTATGACAAGTATATTTATTATAGCTAAAGACATCTGATTGTGTGTGTTTGGCTCCATTATATGACTGTCCTACCACCAGTAGCCAATGTTGTGGCCTGGATAGGAAAATGTGCCATTAGACAACTTGACATCTGTTGGGTGTATAATTACCAAAACTTTATGAAGGAAGAGTTTGCCACAGGAAGGGCATTTGCAGTAGCACTCATGTAGGAAGTATAATATGTTTCTGCTCAAAGCCTCACTTTCAATATCAGAGGCAGGTAAATTTTAGTCCACACATCTCCAGGTTGAGTGCAATACATTCAACCCTCTTTTTTTGTGAACGGATAGGATTAAGGGGGAAAACAGTAAAGTTTAAGGCAACAGTTTTGCTCCTTAGCTTCATATGCAGGTCTGAAAATTCTAATGTTATTGGTCATGCCCTTGAAGGTTCCCAAGCAGAGCATGAAGTTATAACACAATGTATCTAAAATTTCCTGTCCAACATGCTGGAGTCCACCATTTCAATATATCTATGCATCTCCAGAATCTACCTTCTGCACTACTTGCTAAATCTGCTACTTCTGATGTGATACAGAGACAGAATTCTATAGATTAGTATATCTTGCTCCTCTGAACTTGCTGAGGGAAAAACCTCAGATAAAGAAAGTACATTTAATGCCATTGGCTGCTGCCTTTTAGACAGTGTTTGCATTGTGCAAACTTCAAGTAGGTGCCATCTTGGATTCTTTCAAACATGTCTGTTTACGGACTTGACCACACTGCCAAAGTAACATATTCTGACTGGTGCCCTTTGTTGGAGGCAATAAGTTCAAGTATGATTCAAGCAAAAAACAGTTCTTCCCATGGGATGAATAGACAAATTCTTTTCCCAAATATCTCAAGCTCTGCTGTAGTTCTTCAGTAGAGAAAGCCTACCGCTGGGGGAAAATGCCACACAATTGTATTCAGACAGATTGCTTTAACAGAGTGATGAGGACCCTGTAACTCTCCAGATGTTGCTGAACTATAACTCCCAGCATTCCTTCTCATTGGCCATGTTGCTGCTAAAAGAGCCATCTGAAGTAGAGTTACCAGATGTCTGGCAAAAGGACATGTCCTTCTTTTTGTCCTCGTGTCCTCCATCCAACAGGCATAGCCTTAAAATCAAATATTGTCCAGCTTTTTGAGTATCTTGGGGTTTTTTTGAATTGTTTTCACAACAGTAGTCATTTAAACTTTCATGTATTATGACCTTGTAAATTGTCTGCTTCTTTCCTTTCCTTGTCTGTCAACAAACTCAACAGTCTAGATTTATGTTATTCAATTTATTTATGGATTCTTGCAAATGGCTTCAATCCAGCCCCTTCAAATCTATGATCCCTGGAGTCTGTAGATCACGACTCATCATATGTTTCTATGGTGAAATTTGAAAAGTGTGTTCTTGTTGATGCTATGTTATCGCTAGCATATGTTCTTGAAGGTCAAGATTTTTTGGAAAAATATTGTGTTTAAAAACCAGTCTTTCTGATGTTGGAAAAAGTAATTTCATACAGGTAGTCCCCAGTTTAAGAACAAGTTCTGTTCCCAAGGTCTGTCCTTGAGACAAATTTGTATGTAAGCCAGAACAGTATTATTGTATAAAACTGTATAAGTAGTATTGTGTAATGAACTCAAACCACTGTGTATTGAACTCGAATCATTGTGTATTTAACTTGAATTTTGCCACAATAGGCTCCATTCTTAACTATGGGTTGTCTGTAAACTGGACGTTCTTAACCTGGGGACTACTATACATGTAGGCCTAAGTAAGGTTTTTTTTTTTTTGGCAGCTTTTCACTGTAAATTTAGTTGCAGATGCCAAGAAAGCTAAAAAGATAGTGTGTCCTCCTCCCCTCCCCCCATTTGTCCTACTTTGCCTGTTTAGATATCAAACTGGAGAGACACTATTCCCTTATTCTACCCTAGTCATTGAACTATATAGCTATCAGTAACAGTTTTTATATGTAAAATTAAGAAACAAGCAATATATGCTTTGTTCTGTGTAATTTGCACAATCTTTCTTTGCTCCTCTGAAGGAAAAAATCCTACAAGTCACGTCTCAAAGGTATTGTATGTATGAATTGAAAAAGTAATTACAGGCAGTGAATGTATTAGAGAATTAATTAAGTCTCTTTTATCAAATAAACTATATATGTTACAGTATCAGGCTTGCATCATCTTTATATTTTCTTATCCTTAATGAAACGTTGATTTCTAAAGGACTAATAGACAACATTTCTTGTGCAGGTTAAATGCTTGGCTTCTTCTAAACATTGTTTTTCACATGCAATGAAAAAGCAGAGATGTATCTTGAGGGATACCATCAGCTTTAATTACTGCAGAAAATATTACCCTGGCATTGTAAGGGGTAATTAGAGATTATAGAAAGTACTAGGAGAAAGTAATTGCTCTAAAAATAATGTAAATACCATATATTTGGTTTAAAGTTAGGAGTAACACAGTTTGATTAGTCTACATCAGGGTTTTTCAACCTTTGCAGTGTTAGACCCCTAAAATGATAAATGAATGTTACAAAATGCCCCCCCCCCATTAATGCAACTAATGATTTCACTGGGGTTAAATTACTGTAACTTACTCTATATGTGGCTGCTGGTAAAGATACAGCTGGTACAAAATGTGTCTAAGGAGAGCTATTATCTTGATACTTTTGGTACAGTGCCCTGACTCTTATGACACTAAAGAAATGTGAAAAATAAATGTAACAATTACTTTTAATAATTGAATGTTAGCCTATGTATCAAATAAAACAAATATAGAACCTTGTAACTTTATAAGGTAAAAACTTTTTATTGGAAATAAATAATAAAGCAATCAAATTTAAAATCATCTATGTGTGCATGCACCCACACATACATAAACATACAGGATGAGCTTGTTTAGTTTTGTCTAAATTCTAAAATTGCCTTTATTATTATTAATTTTTTTTTTACCATCACTCCCATTTTCCATTCCAGATTTAATTTGGATTGATACACATTCTTTAAAGCAGCAATTGTAGAAGATCCTGACTTTGCTGCTGGGTTGTCCAGACAGAGCAGGAACAAATTATGAGTGACTTGGCTTTTGGTGCACACTGGTGAGGCTCACAGAACTCACTCCAAAACAAGCCAGCTGCTGGCTTGTCCAGGCTAAGCAAGAGTTCTAACAGCAATCCAGCTTTGGGTGCGTAAGCCCTTTCAAGACTCACCAAACAGAACAGGTTCTGACAGTGCTCTAGTTACGTGTATGCAAGCCCCAACCCAATTTTATCTCAGATTTGCTTGTGATCCCCCAGGAGTTATGTTGCATAGTATGAGAATCCCTGGTATACATAATCTTACTAGCAGTACTTGATATTGTGTAGGGCAGTCTAGCTTGGATCCCCGCCTTTGATTATTTGTGATGCTTAATTCTTCTATAAATCTGTCACAGCTTGAACTAGAATAAATGATTGTCCCATCTCATGTCTTTTGAGGAAGCCCCAATCTCTACCGTGCTACAGCATAGGTACAACATACAAGGGGTACTACTTTATTTTTTGCTGTGTTAGAATCTGCATATGGAATGTTCTACCCTAGAAAAGCCAGCAGCTTCTTGGCCTCGTGGCACTAGCTGTAAACTTTTCCTCTGTTAACTGATATTTGATTCCTGTTTTCAGATTGGCCTGAAAAACATGACTTTTTAATCTGCTGTTGTCCATTTTTCTCCGTTTATATGTGTTTGTTGTTTAAGATGCTAAGTCAATTTAAGAATCTCAGATTACAAAACAGAAGGGCAGGATATAAACATGAAAGACCACCCAACTGCCCGATGCAACTTCAGTATATACTGAAGCCCAATCTTTCCTTTTGGGGATAGCTGATTCACCAATTTAAGGAAATATCCAGCGTTTTATAATATGAGACTTTTGGTGTAAGTTTTTCCATTGGCAACAACTGTCGTAGCCCCTAGGGATGAATCACTGAATTGGAAAGAGAACCATTTAAGCCATTAAATCCAAACCCTGCTTAGTGAAGAACTCAAAATTAAAGCATCCCCAACAGATGTTTGTCCATCTGCTTGATCACATTCAGCAAAGAGCTCACCACCTCTCTCATAATTGGTTCTGCTATCAAACTGCACCCACTTTTATTAAATTTTTCCTAATGTTCAATCATAAACTACTTTATTATAACAACAATTGTTCTGAGTACTGCACTCAGGGCACGGAGAACAAATCTTGACTAGCTGCTGTGTGACTTTTAAGGCACTTGGTAAGGGCTAGCATGCCCATTCTTCGTTTCTTCCTCGGCTAAACATATTCAATCTTATGTCTCCAGTTCCTTGATTGTCTTTGTTGCTGATTTATACACTTCCTTCAAATATAGTGCCTCAAACCTGGACACATTGGACTCTGCAGAAGTCCACAATGCAGAAATATGATTCAGTAATATAAAGGCACCCAAGATCCTAGATCACGTGTGGGGAAATCCAAGGTTCAATAGATGCTGCCAACCTATAAGTCTCAGCAGCCACAGTCAGCTGAAGAATCAGGGACGTTAAGATCTGTAGTGCACATAATTTGGGGCCTCTCACCTAGATGAAGGATGCAAGGCATGGGTTCGCCAACTTTTCTGTTTCCTAAGGGACACTTTTTGTCTGGATACTCTTGCTTTTGCTTGTTTTGTCATAAACAGCACTCCTTTAAGGTAAGAGCAGGTTCTTCTCCCATTTTTTAAAAATATACCATAAACTTTCAATTTAACAGAACATAATTCAGTGGACTTTCAAACTGACAAAAACTGCTAGATCTGAGATTTGTCCAAATTATCATTCCTGTACTGAGACTTATTTCTATAATAATTGCTGAAAAGAAAAAAAAATCTGTTCTAAAGATTTGGAAGAAGCAACTAATGAAGGATTGGATTCCACTGACTGCATTTGCATGGCATGTTTCCCAAGTCATGGCTTACTCATTTAATCCAATTTTCTGGAATTTAGAACTACTTAATTAAATCTTCTATTAGAGTTGGGAGTCTTTTCCTGGTTCCCCAATCCTGTATCCACTTCTTGAGGAAGGCTTCTAATACCCTTCCCCAAGTACTACAATCACTTCTATAATCTATATTTACTAGTACAGCCACCTGCAATGTCACTCTGCTCCCAAGAGCAGTAGATTGTGTGACTCAGGTGAAGACCACGGGGCTAATATGAAAGGAATACTGCTGTAGAGGGATGAGAGTGTTCAAGAGAAGTGAATTTTTTCCCCACAAAATCATATTATCCATACAGTATATCGAATTATCATACCATACAATAATTTGCCAAAATAAAAATGGGAATATTTATTATTTTTTCTACTAAAGCAATAAACTCTTACGCTTATGCATTGGTCTTTGTCAATCATTTCACTGTTAAATTTTTACTTTCAGTTGTGTAGAAAATGTAGACATAACTCCATAAAAACAACTCAGGGCAAGTCACTGAACAACTCCAAGACCAAGATAGGTAGTGGTGGCAAGCAAAGATAGGCCAACTTATTTGTAAAAATAAGTTAAGCTCTCTTCACATAACTATATATCCACGGCTTCATTAAGAGACAAGATATTTTAAATATGTTCATTACAGTAAAAAGTTCTACATTACTTGCACCAATTTGGGTCTATACAAATTGCAGCAGCATTTCCTGATTAAATATGAAGAATCAGTCAGAAATCACTGTTATATACTGGAATTGGACAGAGATTCTAAAACCATTACTGAGTGGTAGTTCATGCACATGATAGCAACAGGGAAAAAGGGAAGATTTGTAGACCCCGTGCAAATGAGACAGGACAAACTGTTACAAATCTGCAAATGTGTGCTGGACAAATTTAAACTGTACAAGTCTTGCAAGGTTACAAAGACATTCAGAAGCACATTTTCCTCTCCAGACAGCCACCCTGTAAAGACATTGGTCTTCATTTGGCCTCTTGAGCTTTCTTAGCATTCTGTTTTTCTTTTGCCTAGAAAATAAAGGCAGATAGAAAGCATTTTGCACTGTTTTAATAACAGGTGTTTTTTTTTTTTTTTTTTGCTGTAACTCAACATTTACAAGATTCTGCATTCTCTTGAAATATTTAATAAATGAACAGGACATACTACAGATCAACCATTCTTTATGATTTTCAGCTGAGGTTTTCACCTTATCTGTCAGCCAATGTATCCATGCTGATGTAGTCCTGCCCTTCTGCAAGCAGAACACCTCCATCCATTTGTGGAGCGAATCAGGATGCAGCAGACGCTCCCTGTTTAAGGAAGAATCATAATTTCTGCTAATCCCTGTTTGCTTCACTTCTCAAAACAGCATTGCAGAACAGCTAGTATGGTATACTGGCCAAGTGTTGGCCATGGGAGTTCACTGGGTGAACTTTCAGGAAGTCATTCTCTTTTAATCTTATCTACCTCAAACTGTTGTTGTCATGGGGATAAAATAGGGATCTGCATGTAAGCTTGTTTGAGCTTCTGGAGAAAAGGCAGGACATAAATCCACATAATTGGGCATTGAGAGCTAGAGCTAGGCACTGGAGCACTAGTATTGCTGTTGTATTTCTAAAAGCTTGATGAGACATTAATGGTACATGCAATCTCAAATTGCTCTATACAACTACTGACTATAACTATCAAGTTTTATTATCAGCATTTCTTTCCCTGTGTCAAGTAGCAAAATAGCAATTAGTGTTTTATAAAGATAAAAACTGCATGCTCTTATATAAGTTAGGCATTAATATCCAAAGAAAGAACTTGATAACTTTTTTTAAAAAAAATCTCCTCTGGTTACCTTTAGAAAAACTTTTCACTGTACTTTGGTTAAGATCCAATAAAACTCTTTTTACCAAGAAGTAGAATTTGAAAACTTGCCAGTTTGTGACTCCAATATAAATTAATGCCAGTTACGGGACAATTATCTCAAGATCACTACATTCTAAACAGGGAGCTAGATTTCAAAGGATTTATTTTGTTCCTGTACATTACTATGGGAAAGGTCAATGAAAAGTGTAAAAATACCAATATATCTTCTGAGGTTGTCCAATAGGCAAAAGATCCCCTGCTACGGTATACAAGTTTACTACCCGCTATTTTAAGTCTCAATTACTGGCTGTTAATGTAATAGAAAGCTCCAATTTAATCCAGATATTGTATGATATCTGAAAAATTAAGGACATTTTCCTCAGCTGATGAAATGATGAATCTATTTGTAACAAGTTCAATGTGAAGCACCAATCTGAATGATCTTATGAAGGAAGCTTTCTTTAAATAAAGATCTCTCTGGAACAGCAAGTAGCTACCATCTGAAACCATACCAATACGATCAGAATCATTCCACCTAACTGTAACAAAGGGCACTTATAAGGGCTGATATATTCTTCTAAAATGGCCAGCTTCTTATTGAATCAAAGTAGATTTAAACTGCCTGCATCAAGATCCTTGACAAAAGTGACCAACCTGCAACCAATGAGCTCTGTTTCTGTAACTCCATCTGACATAATTGTTAAAAATAGCTGGTGTGGATTTCTGCTGTTTTCAGGCAGAAAACATCAAAACTGCAGGTTTAACATCATTTAGACAACAAACAAAGGAGTTTAGACAACACTCCTTCTGAAGAACAAATATCCTACCCCCTACCAACCTGCATGTTAAGTATGGTTTTGACACCAAATTATACTCATGTTAAAAGAGAGCAAGACCTTTGCAATTCATCACATAAGCTACAAAGAGCTAGATCCAATGTTATTCATACTTAGACATGATTTACTAAAGTCAATAAGACTTAATTTAGCTATGACTAAATGTCACTTATGTCACATATACTTTAAGTATGGCTACATTTGGACCCCCCTGCTAACATTCAATAGAATTTATTCTCAAACATGTATTTAAATCTTCTGATGACAGCCTGATAGCATGTGAAGAACTGAACTGGTATAAACATATATTGTTAAAACTGTGAAAGGTAAGTAACTGATTGTATTCATTGTGGTTCATTTAAAAGTAAAAAAAATATTTCTCATTGGTGAAGCCTGATAAAATACAAATTTAAATGGATTTTTTTAAGCATTAGAATCTCCTATTTTACATCTAGAGTACCAAGGAAGAACATGTCCAAAGCTGTTTCAGGGTAAGAATCAAAATCAGGTTAGATGAACCATTGCATTGTTTAATAGCCCTAAGGGAACAGGGGACAGGCTAAACATGTTACTTTCTTCCCCAAATGTGCTTGGAACTTAGCCGTGTCAGTAAATCAGTATTATAGCTAGAACTGGAACACAGAGGATAGAGCAAAACACTACCAAATCAAAGTAGTTAGAGAAATAACAGGTATTCTGCATGTTAACTTTTTAGAGGAATGCATCTATGCTTAGAGAATGCCATCTAGTGGTTGCACAGCCACCACAAAGTTTGTCACAATAGCCTTCTTGCTTATCTCTCTTCAAAAGAGAAATCTGCAAGTGATTACTTTTAATTTTCCATTCAGGCAGATGCTATTCTCAAACCCTCACATTCATAAAAGCCTAGAATTCACTCATAAAACAACATTTACCTTTTCTACTAGTGGAATCAATTGCTGATGTTCTGCTAATGTTTTCAGCAATTCCATGATAAATGGCAGGTAGTTGTGTTTTCTTCTAATGTTTTCAATCTGTAAGCACAGAAGGAACATGACATGAATTAGCATTCGATTCCATTACACAGAATCACATTTGTGAGGCAAGCTCCTGGATAAAAGCACTACAGAGTTTCTAGAATGGAATTGGGGCAGAGATGGAAAAAAGGAAGGGAGGAGGATAGAGATTATGGCTAATGGATGCAATAAGAGCATTTCAGCTACTCTTCCACCTTATCTTAATAATCCTTTTGGACCAGGAAAGTTAAAAAATTATCAGTGATAACAGTGGCATTCTCAGTCTTGCACACAGTCAAGATATATATTCAGCTCTTTACAATACTGTAATCTAAATTACAGTGAATGCAATTTTTAGAATTAAGCTCAGCATTTACATGTGACTGGCAACAAATATGGATTTAGTCTGGAAGGTTAACTGCCTCAAGAGGTAGAATGAACATTTAGGCTGTTAAGTAACTTGTTCTCTGAATTCTGTAGTTATCCTTTCTTCAATGGAAATCTTCAATGCAATTGTTTAGCCATTTAAGGATGTGCAAAACCGTCTAGTTTTACATTTGAAATGGCCATTTTGAGCATCATGGGACAAAATGTAGATTCCAAAAGGTTTGTTCTGAGGTAGTAGCAAACCAAGCCTCTTTTGAGCCATGCCATTTTGAGTGTTTCTACTGTTCTGATGCTGTGACTGGGCTGGCTTATTACTGGATGACTTCAGTATAAAAGACATGCTTCTGCTGCTATTAAGAGTTGGGTGAAGTGGAAATGAAGCATGGAGAGAAAGAAGCAGTTAAGCATAAGACCCAAGAAAAGAAAACTGCTCACAACTGCATACCTGCCAGGTAAATTATATTATTATTAATAATAATTTATTCAATTTGTACATCCACCCATCTCAAACCAGTGACTCTGGGCGGAATTACTGTTCTCAAACACACACTGCTGTGGGAACTTAAGAACCCTAACTGGTGGATTACAGGTAGTTCCCGGGTTAAGAATGCCCTGTTTACGGATGACCCATAGTTAAGAGGAGAGCCTATTGTAGCAAAATTCGAGTTAAATACACAATAGTTTAAGTTAATTACACAATACTACTTATACAGTATTATATTGTTCTGGTTTACATACAGATTCGACTTAAGGACAGACCTTGGAACGGAACTCATTCTTAAACTGGGACTACTTGAACATATGTATTGCACTGTATTTTACTTTGCCAGCAGGTAATGCAAAGGTGTATACCGTATATATACACTACTGTGTTTCACACAAGTGTTGCCAAACTTGATGAGATTGTATAAATGAAATGACTATTAGTATATTGTTGGTTTGTTACATTTTTAGATATTTTAGCATTTCAACTGTTTTTTTAACTTTAAAAATATGAGAATCTATTTACAGAATAGGCAGATTAAAATGATAAACCAATAAAATCAGAATTTGTCAAAAGTTATATTACTGAGCTTAGTTTATAATCTTATACAATTTATGCAAGATGATATACATTCCATCATGTAAACACTATTTGTGCATATATAAATCAAACAATAACACATATTATATACATTACAATCCCATTGTGAGATTGTGAGATCAGTCTTACCAGGGAAAACAGTTAAGAACATAGCTGCAATATGTAGCTTAATCTGCAATTAACAAGTGGCAACATAGATTTTGCATGAGCAGTATAAAGTCAGATGACCAACCAAAGTCAGGCCTTCTTTTTGTGAACAGGAACATTTCAAATTACTATGTTCCCATTCATTAGGCAGTGTTGCACAAATGCCAGTCTTCCAACATGAGGTACCTCTTGCAGTACCTCTTGAATTTAGTTGTCTATTTCAACAACCTGGTTGGTTCCAAAAACAATGACCACAGAAACATAAGGTGACACCGTTATTTGATCCATTAAGAATCATACATTCAGAATTATGGAGGCAAGCTGAAATAAAGGAGGAATTTGAAAACAGCAACCAAATGAATTAGATTACAAGCTATCTGACCTTGTTGCAGGGATCAGGTTGCACTGCCCCCTAGAAACAAGGTAGAAAAGAAATTTCAAAAAGGTATGGGGAGGGGAGATTAAAAACTTGCCATGAAATATAATGAATAGGCCTGAGCAAAGCAGCTCTTCAACAAAGAGATTCACACCCTGGAGGTAATGTGATTCTCCTTCTCAAAGCCTAGAAATGCTGCAATTAACCTTGCCAAAGCAATCTTGAGATACCTGGAACTACTTCAAGCTGTGTTAAGGAAAACGTTCCTCTCAATATCCTTCTGCAGGAATGGCTGAAGTGCTTCCAACCTGGGAAGAGGTCAAAACCAGGTGCCCACCAAGACAGCTTTATACCAGTGGCTTCAGTGCACGCTGCAGGCAGACCAAGACTCCAAAGGAGCTCTAGGCTGGGCAGCTTTGGCACAGACTGTGGGACTGCCCAAATCATTTGCAAAACTGCCCAGTCTGGAAGCCAACAATGCAGATTAAGGCTCCATTCAGCCTTCTCACACAATGCTCACTGAAGAAGGCTTCTCTTAGAACAAGGGAGCTATCTATTTCCACAGTCCTAAGAATGAACTTAAATGACAAAGCATCTTTCTACTCCAGCAGTATGCCCAACAGATTAAGACAATAATTCAATAAGCGCTACTGGACATAATTTCAGAAGAAAATTGTTTCAGGTCTAAAAGAAAGGTACTAAACAATAGTCCAAAATTAGTTATCAGGCTCCCTCCAAAATTCCTGTACTTAAAAAAACAAAAACTTTACTTATTATCAACATGAAGTACAGTAGCATGCAAACATTTAGACAATCTGATCAAATTGTATGTTCAGTTAATCTGTAACTGAATAGAAGCTGATATAGCCTGTACATGGTACAAAATTAACCACAGTATATTTCTGAAAATCTGAATGCATACTTATTACAGAATCAGATCTACAGATTCAAAATAAAGCAATGAATATAGCATGCAAAAGTTTGGACACCTTTCCAGTCCCTATTTTTTAACATCTTATTTGGCAGAAATATCAGCTTTGAATTATTTCCTATAGCCAGTTAAGAGGATTTCTACTCTTGCTTTTGATTTTTTTCCTCACTGTTCTTCTAGCTCAGAAGTATTCCTGCACACCTGAGACCTCCCCAAGTGTATATTGCTGGTTATGGCCAAACAGTTCAATCAGTTAAGATCTGCTGCTGACAACTCTCCCATGTAAATTGTTGTTTAAGCCATGCTCTACTGTGAACCTACTGAGGACCCAGAGATAACCATTCAAGTGTCAGCAAACTTTTCAGTAGATTGTTTTCAGAAAACTGTAGGTTCTATTTTGCAAGTCTGTCCTACTTTCAGGCAGTTGTAACAGAGATTTTTCTTGGTCTTCCAGATCTTGCCTTGACTTCAACAGTTTCATTTATCTTCAATTTCTTAACAATGTTTCTTATAGTTGGACTTGCTAGCTGGAACCATTTTGAGATTTGTTTTATAGCCTCCCCTTGCTTTTTAAGAATGAATTTTGTTCATTTCCAAATGCTCAGAGAGCTGCTTAACCATGGTTGTTGAAAGCAGACCATCACAAACTGAGAAATTAGAAGAGTTAGAGTATTTGTTTATGTATGTAATTGTCTTCACTGGGTTAACAGGAGACCTAGCAAGTTAACCTTTTGGGCTTTACTAACCATTTTACAGTAAAAAACAAAACAAAATGCTGAATCAGCTGGAAGGGTATCTAAACTTTTCTGCATGTCACATTCACTCTTTTTGTATTTTGAATCTGTAAACAACCACATGTAAATAATTAAGCATAAATTTAAAGAAAGATCCCATGTTGTGTCACCATCTGTTCATTTAGGAATTTATTGAAACATACAATTTTATTAGGGGTGCCTAACCTTTTCACAAGACTGAATTGTTCTTTGAGAATGTTTTCTTTGAACTTTCAGTAAAATTGCAGAACTGCTTTGTAACAGAAGGCAAATGAATGAAGCATACGCAATTTACTCTTCTTTATAAATAGTTTTGCTAATGTAATTTTCCAAGGTATATTTTCTGTTTCTATACACACCCCACTCCAATTTTCAAACTGTGCTCTGGGAAATCTTTTGGTTCCGCAGAAACTGACCAGGAGTTCTTCTATTAGAAATATGGTAGTGATAGAAAAGATTAGCTGAAAGATTGTTTGCTCATCAATATCAGTTTGTCTCTGCAATGTAGAAACAGAGTCCTCCTCTGGGCATGGTACAAGCAAATCAGAAGTCCAATAGGGCAATATAAAGAAACCATGTAAAGTGATGACTGTTGATAGATGCTCAGAGAAACCAGTGTGAAGCTGGGTCCACAAAAACATCTAAACTCATTTCTTTGAGCTGGAAGGACACAATATTTTTTGGTGCAAGGGTTGCGTTTGGTCTTTGAGATGGGTGCTGAGAGACATACTAGAAAAATGTGGGTGGAGCCAGGAGAAAAAAGAATTAAATAAATGCAATTATTACTTTTGAGTAATTTAAGATGAAATTGATGTATTTCAATAAAGGAATATGCAAACAACCCAGTCTACCACTTGATTTTTCTCTATGATTCTCAAACACTCACATTCAGATCTTACACAAAGGACAAAAATAAGAAATTAAAATTCAAAATATTACTAATCAATTGAGAAATATTTGCACTGGTCAAATTTTTGCTCCCAGCCAGCCAACAGACTTGGATCCACACTGGTTGTGAACCACAGAATCTACAGGATATGTATGCCAAAAGCACGTATCAGTGAATCACAACCTTCTCACTCCCGCTGGGCTTCACCTGCAACTTCTGTTTAGTGGGGAATAGAAACTAAGATGAACTCTTATCACAACTGTTCCTGCTATAGCAGTAGCAGAAATACATCAGGGAAGACAACAGGATGGAAACTAAGTAGTAAGCAGCTTTAGAATGTCCTGTGGGGGCGGGGGGACAGTAAGCAGGAACTAGACAACTAGTCAGTTGCTCAGTATTTCCTTCTTTTGGGGGGGGGCGTACCTTCAAGTCAGTCTTGATTCCTGGCAATTGCCTGGACTAGTCCCTGCAGTTTTCTTGGCAAAGTTTTTTGGAAGAGGTTTGCCATTGCCTGCTTCCTAGAGCTGAGAGAGAGTGACTGGCCAAAGGTCCCCCAGATGGCCTTGTGCCTAAGGGAGGACTAGAACTCATGGTCTCCAGTGATGCCTGATGCTTTAACTACTACACCAAACCATGGATATTGTTGCTACAAAGGCATTCTGTCCTGCTTGTCCTGCTACCCATTACTGCTGTTGCCCCTTATTCCCCACTCTTTACTTATTCTGTGTGAGCAAATAGGAGGGACAGTAGGGAAAGCTGTAAACAAACATACTATGGAAGAAGAAAAAGGGAAAGCTTCATTTGCTTGGCTCTTGTTTATGCAATTTGACAATAACTTTGGAAATCTGGGTCATTTTTAATGGGTGGTAGTGGTGATGTGGCATTAATGTCTTTTATTCTAAGAGGCAGCCAATGACCCTCATCTTGGATGTATTTTGTTTTTAAGATTAGTTTTGTTCTGAACACTAAAGAAACCATTATCTGAAAGTGGCTACGTCTCTGTGGGGAACAACACAGCACAAGGTTAACATTTCAAACAAATTAGCTCTTTTTACCATTCAAAGTGAGCAGTTTACATACCTTGTACCTCTTCAATTTTTGGTTTTCTTCTTCAATTAACATCTGATACTTTGCAACTTCAGATTGAATGGAACTTAGTATATTACTACTCTGGTCTGTATCCATCGGCTCTTCCTTTTGGGAAAAATAGTTTTATCAAGTTGAATATCAGCATTTTAAACACAGCATCCATTCAAGAAATATAGAACATGGATAATATATGCTGAACCAAAGAGCTGACTCCAGACTTTGCAGGCTCCAGCATCAGATGCAGACTTTCTGTTAAAACGAGTAGAGAGAGGCCCTTTGCACTACTCTTTTTAAAAACTTTAAATATTAAGAAAGCTATACTAATATATCAGAAAAATAAATCCTATATTTATTTTATAGGATTTGGGCAGTATTATTCGATTTGGGCAGTATTAGTTTAGGACCAATCATAATGCTACAAGACTGTATGTAATCCTTTGGGTTTTCCAGAACTATTGATCAAATGAAACAAAAACTTCTTAATTAGAGCATAACAGTCCAGCTCTCTGCTGCCTTCTAGTGCTTGCTTTTAATGCTTGGCAAACTGCACTTAATTTGCTAATGCAATTTTTTGCAGCTTGATATTCTACCCAAGAAGCCACATTTTTCATAGTCCGTTTAATGCAGTTTTGTTTAGAAGAATCTACCTTTTTAGGAAAATAATGGAAACATTATGGATAGATTATTTATAATTGTAATAGTTTCAGGAAGATGTATTTTGAAATTAAGTAAGAAACTGAAGATACAAACTGTTTAATTTCATCTTGTTAACTTACGCTTTTCAAGTTTCCAGAGAAAATCGCAATGCTTAGATACTGAATGGGTGAGGGGGAAAGAAGGAACAAGAAAAATCTGATACCTGCTTTATAGCATTATATTACTAAATCACTCTTACATGAATCTCAGCTATTTAGCTTCTGAAATGTTATGTAGCACCAGATGTTCCTAGGTCATTCACTAACCCTCACATCCCAACCATTACAAAGAAACTTATCTAATTGATAAATACCTCAGCCAGCTGTCTCTGCAGTTCCGCAATTTTCTGTTCGTATATCATTTTTCTATCAGATACAATTGCCATCAGGTTAAACCTTATTTCGCCTTCACTATACCTGCAAAATAAGAACATAGTTGTTACATATTGTTGTTACTGCATTATGAGCCTCACAGATATTAAATCATTTAGGAGCATTTTCATAATGCATGACAAGCAAAGCAAAGATTCAAACTGAATATTGCCCTCTATTTATCACAAAAAAAAAAAAAGGAGATGTTCAGTAATAGAGTCCTTTAAGTTCCCTTCAAGTGTTAATTTAATAGTTGTCAATACATGCAAAACATACTCCTGGTTAAGAGCATTGTGATATGACTCCAATCACTTGATGTACACTTATCAGCTATGCTTACCTGAAAGCCAATTTAAGGTTTAAGGCTTAAATATTGCAGAAGGTCAAATAAATTTTAAACACTGTTTTAATGTAATTAATTTAAATCAAAATGGGGATGAAATAATACATTTCATATTATCATCTCCATATATTCCCTTCCTAGGAAAAATGGCAGCAGGTGCTTTGATATGACTACACTAGATCCATGTTTCTATCATGCCAACAACTCCAACATAACTGCTCCTGGATTAGCCAAATAAAAATGTGCCCGTGGATCACGAGATTGACATATGAGAGTTTCCAAAAAACTGTTTTCTCCAAACAACTGAATAAGGAAAAGCCGCTGCTTTATTCTCTTCAACTAGCTTACCAAGAACAAACTCTAAATCTGTTCATTCAATTTTCATAAGCAAAACAGCTGAAAATACAAGTTAGAAACACTTACTTTTGTATCCGTTTTTCTATGACAGGCCTTACAGCATTGATCCAGTCATCTTGATTGCATACTCCTAAACAGGAAGTACACAAATAATACAAATCAATACATGTACACATGCTTGCAATGTGAAATCATAAAATCAAGTTACTTGATCTTTGTTATATGAGGTCTGCTGTCATCACTATTCCCAATAATGATTCTGGCATTCATATGGGCCTCCTAAGCATCCATAAAAAGTAAAGTGGTGGGTTGGTTGCAGGCCAGTTCTTTGGAAGTGTGACCAACTCAGGGGGAAAAAAAAAGGTAATCTGGGATGGTAAACAGTATTCTAGGGTTAGAATGAAAGGGAACAATGTATAAATGTACATTTTGTTAAATTAATTTTGACTGATAACATCTATCATGGCAGCCATTTTCTGACAGTATCTGCAATCTGCTCCCAAAATTCCAAACATGGCCAGTAGCCCCCAAAATATTTATATATTCAGAATGTCATGCTGTACAGTTAAAAACGCTGAGATTAAAAAAAAAATAGACAACTACACAGGTGAAATGAAAATATTACCTAAATCTATTGGACCTTCCCTCAGACCATCCAATTCATATAATCGACCATTTACAGGAACATAGCTGACAAAGTGAAAGGCATCTTCTTCTTTTGCTGTTGACTTCGCATCAAATTCAAACATCTGTTGTCTGCAAGAGAAGTGAAACACACAAATGGATATTACAACCATACCCTCTGAATACATTTTACTTGGGAAATATTTCAATGTCTTCTTACCTAGCAAAACTGTTATGAACCTGCCGTATCACTTCTGAGTTACTTAATGCTAAGCCTTTCATCTGAAAGAGAAAATAATGTAATGTTTGCTCATATTCAAGATGTTTCCCCAAAATATCAAAACTATTTTACACATACCGCTGCATCAAAGCTTTGAGAGAATTCTTTGAATTCAGACAGCGTTTCTCCTAAATGGATATCTTGATGGGTACAGTTCAACAACACACTTACTATGGCTTGAGTTGCACAAGCATTATTTATTACCTGTAAAGAGTATAAAAATAATTTAATTTAGCGCAGTCAAATTATACACATCACTAACTTTACTTGCTGCAACTCACTTTCAACTATAGAACTGTTTACAAGGTTCTATGTTTGCACGGTCAAATATATTTGATGCAATGGTTTATACTTCAGCTTTATCTATATAAACAGCTTACAGCTGTTCATCTATTCCCCTAACTGGCCCTGAACAGCTTCACATACTGTACCATTTGTTTGTGGTTGTCATTATTATTATTTTGGTTTGCATTATTAAATGGGCTAAGGGTTGCATGAGCCATTCAACTTGCTGGGCTTTAATAGTCAGTAATTTCTTTGTTAATAACTTGTCTGAAAACCATAAATACACATGCTTTCTTAAGAAATAGTAACAATTGGCTGCTAAAGAGTTCTGCACATGGAAATTCTTCCTTCAAAGGATTCAAAACAAAAAAGTAAAAAAGACAAATAGAAATTAAAGGAAACTTAGGAATTAAGATTTACTTAAGCAATAATTAGTACATAGTGAAATCTTATTTTCTGAAATCAAATGTTAGACCATGTTTTAGTGCATCACACATTCTTAAATTAAGTAAAATTCTTGTTTCTCAATCTTCCATTCAAATTAAACTGAGTTAACTGAATATTCTCATGTGATTATGTTAACGTATTATCTCTCCAAAAAAAAAAAAAATTAAATCAGAAAGTAAGAATGGCAATTCTGCTGCTTACCTCCCTCTAAGTAGTAATAGATTTGGATTTGAATCATTACAGACAAGAACAAAACAATAAGATAAAGAGACCACTTCTTGAAGCAGATCACAGTGGTGATTGCAATGCCACAATTCATTCTATCCCTAAACACACTAGAAAAATCATCTTGCCAAGTTCCACCTCACTCACCCTTAAACTTTACAAGGATGACTTCCTCATGAAAAATGGATGACCCAAAATATATTATACCATTGGAATTAAACTGTACTGCATTATTCCTTGCTATCTTAGGACATCAAATCAAATCAAATCTCCAAATCAAACAAATTTTGTTCCATGTTAAATACTTGGAGATTTTCTTTCTGGAGGTTTATATTGTAGAGATTAAAATTCTGAAACAAACAAACAAACAAACAACCCAATTTCCTAATAAAGAATATTTGAAGAAATGTATATGGAAAATTTCATAGTTTTAAAAATATATCCTCCATCAATTTGCTAAAAAAAAGGCTTCTACAGGCAAACTATATATCATTCTTCTAGCTAAATACACACAGCTTTGCAGATCATGGAACATTTTCCATGATTAGAATCAGAAAATACAGGCATGTCTTTAGTAATATTAAAATATGAATTCACATTACATACATTTCTGGCTCCATGCCCAAAATGATTATCATCTGAACTTCACTGAACCTGTTTTGCCAGGTTTCCTTCTCATTTAAATGTATCACAATATTTTAGAACATAATTTTTATTTATTTTACTTAAAAAGAGTCTGTCCTAGAAAATACACAGATTTTCTCAATTTACCATACCTGTTTAGCAAAAAATAATGTATCTAATCTAGAATCCTGAACAACAGAACCAGCTGGTTCTTCTCCTGGTTGCCATTTGAATAAAAAAATCAGTCCATGGACTGGCCTATAGATGAAGAAAAACACAATAAACACGTTGAAAATTGAAACATTACTACTGACTGGAAATAAAACTAACTGCATATATATTATAATTAAAACGCAGAACAGTAACTGATTTAGCAGGTGGAAAGAAAAGAAATATTATGCCTTATAAAAACGTTTGGGGAGTCATACTTACAAGTCATACTATCCCTCTGTAACTATTCTGCATGAAATATATAGCTCCTTACTGGGCGATGGAGTACCTAGACTGTGGCACTTTGTAACAGGCAGAGCAAATAACTCCACAGCTCTCCAGCAGCATTCAATGTCCCCTCCCCACTGGAACCCACAATCTGAGAGAAAAGTAACTATACAGGATTAGAATCTAAAAGGTGTCTTCTTTTGTTTTTCCAATAATGTGAATTGCTTGACTGAATCTCCGACAAAAACTCCTTTGTCTGCTGGAGGGAAATGCAGGACCTAATTTATAAAGCAAGGATGAGCACTGGATACAAAAGGTAAATAACTACAAGCAATGTACTTACTTTAATTTTTCAAAGTTCTCAGGCTCCAAACTCCATATTTCTTCAACCTGTGCTCCTCTGCAACCTGAAAATTCAGAAATAGTTTTTCATAACAAATAGGAAAGTTAGGCAAAATAGAGCAGCAGTGTTGGAAGCCATCCAGGGCCATTCTATATGGGAAAAATCTGAGGGTGAAACTGAGCATTAATTTAAAAAGGAATTACAAGTCAATCCAGCTCTTCAACAAGCATCTGCCTCACTTGTGTTTGCAGTCACAAAATTCTGATGCACACATATTACACTTTCAGGCATTTGCTACATTATATGTTATAATTATAGATAGACAATTGAAATATAGATTTAACACATTTAAAGTAGCAGTCACCACCAATTTTGACTGCTTTTGAAAAAGGGGGTAATTTTGGTTCTGGTTAGTACATGATTGGGAGACCATTAGGAATTCTAGGCTGTAGACAAAACTGGAAATAAAATGATAAATGCTGATCTAACCAGTACAAATTTACAAATGCATGTCAGAGAGAAAACTAACGGAACTGCTGCTCTTTTTCTAAAAGTCAGTTTGATGGAAAGCTTCTGTGTTACATACAAATTGGTATGTATGCATTTCTCCCCCATCCCCAAATTAATGGGAGGCAATACATATTACGATTTCCATACAGCTACCTCCTTTTGTTAAATATCTGTGCCTTCATCACAGGTATGCCTACTAGAGTTACCAACAAATCAAAATTTTACCCTCCAGACCCATTACTAGGGCAGGAAAGGGATATTAACATCACCTTTATTTTCCATTTCCCATCAAAATGTGTTTTAATATCGAAGAAAAACAAAAACTCTGATCTGCAAAAAGAGATTCTACACGGGGGAGGAAATAATCCTGTCATAGGACACCCCACTTCTAAAAAAAAAAAAAAAAAAAGATTCACACAAGACGCTAAATAAATAATACAGCATGCAAGCTTTTGCCTTAGTCATTGTGGCTTGTTATCCCTGAATTGCTGCACGGTGGGATACTGCCCGAATGACTGACCTGCAAACCAGTCGTTAACCAAGGAACCGCGTTCTGTACATGACCAGAGTCTCCATCCATCCCTAACCAATGAGGCATTTGCAAACCGATGCTGGGAATCCTAGGAACCAATCGAGCCCATGAGGGTCGAATCTGACGCTTTGGCCAGTCCCCCCTTCGGCTTCCTTCGCCCCACCGCCTCAGAGAGGGGCCGCGATGGCAGCCCAGCCACAAACCTCACCGAACCCCTTGATGAGCTCCGTGAAGACGCCTGGGTCGCTCTCCATGAGGCACCACTCGCCAGCACTGCCCCCGCCCGCCATGGTGTCCAAGAAGCCGCCGCACCGTCCTGCTTCCTCTCGGTCCGCGCGACTTCGCAAAAGGCTCCGGTGTTCGCTTCACTCACGCGCCGCCCCTCTGCGCTAACCGCGCGCCCTTCGCCCACCCCGCAGACGGTCGGAGGCAAGGCAAGGCAAGGCAAGGCAAGGCACGCCGCCGCTTTCCCAACAGCCTCAGCGGCCGGCGGCTTAGTTCTCGACAGGGCGGTCTCATCTTCTCTATGGTGAAGACGAGCGAAAGGACTAACCAACGAAATGAGAGGCTAAACCGTCTCACATGCTTCACTTCCGGCTTCCAATTAAAGAGCCGCCACCGCTAGGGCTTAAGCGTAGGGTAAAACCGGTGCATGTCAAGTGGGCGGGGTGGTACTTTTATTATTTTGCATTTGGTTTAACAGGAGCAAGTTCCTGTTAAACTGCTTGTCGAAAGGCCAAGAGGGCAGCGGCTTATAGGCTATGTTTGCATTGATATGCTTACCTATAAGTAAACCCTGGTTTACTCAACCCAGTTTCCGGTATTCATGTGATATTGAATCATTAACTAGTCACACAGCTTGGAGGCAGACAACACTTAGACTAAAATGTCTTTGGGTGGCTATGCTATGCTAGCAGTGTTTCAGCTTGCGCTAAATCAGCTTGTCAGGGATGACAAACCATAACTATATTATATCTTAGCGCGTTGGGTGAACAAATCATCACGTTCATCCATAATACTGAGGCTTGTTTGGTTAGTTTAGCATGTTAATAGTACCATCCAACGTTGCTAATTACAGCGTAGAATATTGTGCAAACGCAGCCACTGACTGATATCTGAGTCATTTTGTCCCTTCATTCTGTGGCTCCAACTGAGGTTTTAGGTGACTGAACCTGATAACGCATCTGTGAACCTTTCCTTCGTTTCACTGAGAGGGAGACTCTTTTTGTGCCTAAGGCGGGACTAAAACTCACGGTCTGCTGCCACTATACCAAATTGGCTCTTGCACTCCATTGGTTTCAATTTAATACAAGGACCGCTGTCTTCCTTTTTCTCGGAAAATTAAAATAATCCCTCACTGAATCACAGCAATGTAGCTAGATTAGCCGGTTGCAGTAATAATAATAATAATAATAATAATAATAATAATAATAATAATAAAAAAAATAAATTAAAATGTCAAAATCTGTCCTCAAACTCCTCTCCTCCAGATACGCTTTCCTACATTCCCATAATCCTCGCCACCACGAATTTTGCCTGCCAAAATGTCCGAGGATTATAGCAGCTGAAATTGCAGCCCATCCATACAGTATTGCAATTCCAGTTCAGGTTGGTGTACTCCGCTCAAGCACCAAATTTGGATTAACACCTAGGGAGCACTGTACCCCGCTCATGGCATTGTGCACAACCCACAGAAAAGCAGACTGAAGCGTTGCGGCTCTTTGTGCCTGCGAGACCACAGGGATAACTCCGCGAGACAGATACGGGTTGCGGGGCGGGGGGGGGGACGGGCAGTGCATCCGGGTCTTGGGGATACCCGTCATCTGTGTGGAGGCGACGATAGCTAGCCCCGCTGCTCCATCCGGCTCCCTCCCTCTTGTTTTTGCTGCGTGAGGGAAGTTGTCAGGCAGTCTTGGCGGGGTAAGGAGGAGTGACTGGGGAGGACGCCTGAGGAGAAACGGATCCTTTCCTTGCGCTCCCGAAAGCCGGTGAGGCTGCCGCAGTTGCACAGAGGTACGGAGTGCATGTGCAGGGAACGCTGCCCAACCCGCCTTAGGCTCCCAGCAGCGAGGCCGCCTCGCCCGGGCGGGGAATCGCCCTGCTGCGCTCCAGGGATTGCTCAGGCTGGGCCTAGGAGCGCTGACGAAGCGAGCCGCCTTTCTCTCTTTGTCAGTCGCTCATTCATGCCCAGCTCGGTGGCACAAGCCGAGGAAATCCAGGCAGTTGTTACCGCCTGACCTCGTGAGGGTGGGGAGAAGCAGTTCACAATAAGCCCAGGGATCTCCAGAGTCATCCATCTGGGGCACCCTCGATAGGGGGGAAATGTGAGTTGAACAATAATGCAGGATAGCGCTAGAAGCCACCGTGCAACTTGCTGTCGTGAGGAATGTGCATACCGTAGTATGCATGAATAAAGAACTGCACGTGTCTGGTTAATGATTTCGAAGAGGTTTTGCAAGATCTGAGTAGGTTGGTAGATCATTGCATGTAATATTCTTTGGCTGCTCGGTGCGTAGCTGTGTGAGAAGTTCAATACCATAATTCCCCAAGCGAATCTATGGTAATTACCTGATTACATCCGGTAGAAACATGAATTCTTTATATCCTCAGAGGCACTCTTTATTGTATCGTAGATTTTGGCATGAACAGTCTCACTGTCAAAAAGGTTGTTCAGCCTGAACTGCTGCAGAAAATATTAAATTTGAACTGAAACTTAGCTATGGAATGTGTTGAGCTGGATCCAATAAATAGCTATTTTTGTTTAATCTCTTCCACAGCAGAAAACATTGAATAAGCTAAGATACAGCACTTTGAGCAAATTGGAAAATGGGTAGGGTACAAATGAAAAACTGCACTGTGTTGAATCTTGCACTCATAACTGCTTTCTCCCTGAATGGCTGGCACATAATGCATTTAGTTGGCTCTGAACTATGTTACAGGATTTTATACTATTTTTTTTAATAAGGAAATGTTTATGTTTAAATTTATTGTATTTCAAGTTTCATATTGTTTTATCAATGAAAACTACTTAAAGAAATTATTAAAAACAATTTAATAATTTTTTAAAATTGCACACCTGTCAGTAGTGCATTTTTGTTGGACTAGAGAGTGCCTCTTTAATTTAGGAATTGTGCTAAAATTTTGCTATTCAAAATATTTTTTGTATGTTGTGAGGGAATTGGTTTTAATTTCAGTTTCAAATGATAAAATATGTATTTTTGGGTGGGATTTCATTAGCACATTTACACAACTTATTTTTAAAAACAAAATATTGCATGTTTCCTAAGAACATGATATTTCAGATTGGGTACTGCACTGGACCTAATTGAAGCAATAATTATATGTTGACAATCAGAATCCTTGTTCTGAAATGTAAAATAAGCATGCCTATCTTTAAATAATACATGATGTAAGGAAAAAAATAAAATTGGCAAAATATTTTAAGTTCAGAAATTAAAAGTAACTGTAGGATTCTTAGTATACTGGAAGATATACATCAAATAAATGACAACTTGAAATTCTTAAATCTCAGTTACTAGGGATGCATTGGAGATAGGGATTTTCATACACATGTAGTTACCAAAATATTTTGGTCTCTGGATGCACGTACAGTGATTATGTTTTCAATTGGCAGAATGACTTCTAATTACAAAGACCAGCATAGGGTAGATAAGAATTATGAAAGTTACTTTATCTTTCAAAAAATTCAAAATATGCTTTTATTAATATATCTGACCAACTGATTCCATTGGCCTGCTGTGTGAAAAACCCTTCACTGGGATTGAAGAAGAAATTCAAGTATTGAGTCACTAGCATTGTCTAATAACAATTAGATCATTTAGGTTAATTTTTTAGAATTATATCAGTGAATAGTTATCTAGAAATTGAGATCATCTCTCATACTTACTGCATCTAGTATATCTTGTATGTAATAGATTCTCATTCTCAAGGTTTTTGTTGAATATTGAATATCCTTTTCATGAGACGTTGCCAGATTTGTTTTGAAATAAATATTTTTACTGAGTAACTGTCTTAATAAAACTCACCATAAAGTCAGGAGTACAAATAGATGAAGTGATTTTGTTTTTTCTTCAGGAGGCCTCTTTATACTGAGAAACAATGGAAGGAGGAGCAAGTCAAATGCAACCATGCAATGAAAGCCAGATTTCAAACTCTGAAGGTGGATGTGCATGGCAAGTTACAGACATGACTCGACTGCGCCGTTTCTTGTGTTTTGGTTCTGAAGGAGGTGCTTTCTGTGTCAAGGAACAAAAATTGAGCTTTGAAAGTGTAGACGCTCTTCTGAGGCTTATTGAAGGTGGCAAAGGTTATGAAGCAGTACAGGAGATAAAGACGTTCAGCCAGGAAGGTAGAGCAGCAAAACAGGAACCAGTATTGTTTGCGCTTGCCATTTGTTCACAGTGTTCTGATGCAAAAACCAAACAAGCAGCTTATAAGGCTGTCCCTGAAATTTGTCGTATACCAACCCACCTCTTCACTTTCATCCAGTTTAAAAAGGATCTGAAGGAGGGCATGAAATGTGGCATGTGGGGCCGTGCCCTGAGAAAAGCTGTTGCAATTTGGTACAATGGAAAGAATGACATGGCTATTGCTTTAGCAGTGACAGCATACAAGAAGAAAAATGGCTGGTGTCATAAAGACCTTCTTAGGTTATCACATCTAAAGCCTGCAAATGAAGGTAACAACAACTGGAGATGTTCTGATTCAACAAGGATGGTTTCCAATAAGTAATTTTGTCTGTGTTTGAACAAAAGAGAGTGAGGACTGAGGAAAGGAGGCCACCTGTATAAAGCTAGGGAGTTTTTGTCTGAAATAACCTAGGTATTATAGACACAGGCATTTTTGTAGATGTTATATATCTGTGCAAATCATGCACCTAAATAGAAGTGTACTTCTGTAAATTAAACCATGACTTTAATTGTGGGGAGAAAAGCAAACTGATGTATAACAGTGCTAAATGTGGGACAGAATACACAACTTTCACTTTTTAAAATAAATATATTTATTAATGTACTGCTTTATTTTATATTATACTGTCAAATGGATGGGGGAAAATCTCCAATAAATTTTAAACTCATACATGAGTTTTTAATTTTTCATCTCATTCCTTTTTTTTTAATCAAAACCTTGAGATTTTTCTAGAAGTAGTAAATATGTTTTAATTAAAGTAATTTCACATATTCTAAATATGGCTAAAGATGGCCAGTTGACAGTTTAGTTATTCATATAAAACAAGATCTTCACTGTCTATCAGAGAAGATAAGGAGGTGGCAAAAAACCATTGTTACCTTTCCTTGATTTTTTTTTTTAACTGCTACAAATCGCAAAAGCAATGGAGAATTACACCAGAAAGAATGCCCACGACCAACAATCCTAAAAACTGAGGACCAAATGAATAAATTGTGAAAAAGGCATTGTGTGTGTGCATATGTATTTAATTAAATAGTAAAGCTATTTGTTCTTTTGCTTTTACACCATCTTCCACTATTTATATATCAAGGTAAAATAGATAGACAAATTGCTAGTTTTGCTAAGATGCCAGAAAATATCAAATGCAAAATAAATACACTTTCCAGCCTAATATTTGTAACTTCAAATTGTTTTGAAGTTCATATTTCTTTTTAAAGTATTTTCTAGATTACAAATAAAACTTGTTCTATTTCAACAGGCCTGGCCATTGTCACTAAGTATGTAATGAAGGGATGGAAGGAGGTCCAAGAGGCATATAAAGACAGCAGGCTTTCTGCTGAGGCTGAAAAAGTGTTGAAGTATTTAGAAGCAGTGGAAAGAGTAAAGCATACAACAGATGAACTGGAAGTGATTCATTTGATAGAAGAGTATAGTTTAGTTAGAGAACACCTCCTGACAAGTCACTTGAAATCTAAAGAGGTAAGGAAATAAAGTAAACAATAATACTTTGAATCACACTACATAATGTTATATTTTGCACTTTACTAGTCCTCTGTTTTTATAGCACTTTTAACAAATTTTACGTGTATTCTTATATGTACATGATTATGATAAAGTTATGCATATTTACACTGAGTATACCTTTTTCTTTAAACACCATGAGTTTTCTCTTCCTTACCCTCAAATTTCATTTTGTACAAGGTATGGAAAGCACTGCTACAGGACATGCCCTTAACAGCAGTATTGAAAAACCTGGGAAAAATGACAGCAAATTCTGTTCTTGAACCAGGAAGTCCAGAAGTAGCAATGGTTTGTGAAAGACTAAAAAATGAAAAACTTCTTAAAAAGGTAAGGATTTTGTGTGCATTGTTCTTGCCTGCATTGTATTCTAGCAATATTCTGTTAGTTGACGTTTTAATAAAAAACACTATTGAAAGTTAAGCTTCATTGTAATAAATCATTGCATAAATGCCTAATTAAACTACTATAGCATATCCAAAAGACAAATATTTATTAACATTCTAGGTATTGGACTTACAAAGGGAATGGTCAAAGGAGAGAAAGATTCACTATTTCTGCTTCAACAACCCTTCTGTCATATCATTAGGAAAATACTTTTTTCCTGTGTGAAAAAAAAATATTAGGAAATGGTTAATCAGTGATTAAAATTGTTAATCAGTTTTGGACTGCTCTTAGAAAAAGATGAAATGTTGATATGTTAGTAAAGTATCAGATAATCATGTATAAATTGTAAGGGGCTATCATTCATTTATTGAGGTTTGGAAATAGATGCTGCTGTTAAAAGCAAGCAAATGAATGGAGGAACAAATAATAAAAGCAAGGGGCTGAAAAAAAAAGCAGGAGGGGTGGAGAAGCTGCTGCTGCTGTTTCAAGGAGTGCTTGCAGATCCTGCAGATGTAGAGGATGAGATTCTACATTGGAGAACCTCCTCTATCCATGAAGACAAGGATGAGGAATCAGGAAAATTAGAATTATTGATTAGTGGAGAGTCTGTCTGGTTGGAGAGGTTCTCCACTGCAACCACTCAGCCCATATGCGTGGGGAGAAATAACAGCATAAGGCCATAGCATACTGATGGGCTGAGCATACTTACTGATAGGAACAACTGAGCAAAGTGACTTACAGAGTTAAGCATATCTAGGTTTCCTTGCACTCCCAACAGAAAGGCCTCTATTAATCCATATCTATTTTGTAAACAGAAGGGGGGAAAAACAGCTCAGTACCTTAAGGATCTCTTCCCCAATTATGGTCCCAGTGCATGTAGGGTAAGTTGAATAGAACAGAGCTGCCCCCAACATAGCATCAAACTATGCACACCTACCTGGGAGTAAGAGTGTTAGAACTTAGTGGGATTTAATCTAGAGCAGCATTTCTTAAAGTTTTTAACCTGGAGGAATCCTTGGAATAATTTTCAGGTCTCAGGGAACCCTTGCATAAAAATTATTATGTTTACATTAGCATGTAATGTTACAATAGCATGTTATTATTAGTGCATTAGCATGATCAGTAAGTTGTAGATATAATAATCCAATAATAATTGTCAATGCTCTTTTGATTTTTTTTTGCTGTGGATCTATCTATTTTGGCCAATTTATTAGTCTATTCTTTTTGTTTGGTTCCCCCTCCACCACAAAGGTATTAACTAATGCAAGTCAGTAATGTGGGTAGAGGAAACTTCAGTTTTTCCTTTAAAAAAAAATCCTACTTTTTTTTTTTTAACCTTATCCAAGTAGGCTAAAAGTCTTACAACAGATGTCTATTGTACAAGATGCTACTGAAGAATGGTCTCTGCAAGAGTAGTTTTTCCCCCTATCTCAAACTAAATATGACTTTTTAGCTCCCTACTTCTTGAAAAAAATATATAGTTATGCTTAACTTAGCTTTGTTGAAATTAATCTCTTTATTCCCCTTTCATAAATTTTAAAAACTTACAAGGCAAACATAATACATTTATGTTAAATAAATAAGACAATATGGGATTTAATTTTTCTAAAGGTAGTCCTGGTAGAATTTTTAAAAAATGAATATTGTAAATTGATTGCAATTAATGATATTTACACCATGAACATTTATTGACAATATTGAATACAGTAGTAAAGTTATTAAAAACCATACACAGCTGAGGCCCAGTGTGTAAAAATTCTAGCCACTGTGAGTGCTAGTTTTACATGATGTACAAAGTTGAAAAAAGTTTTTTTTTTTTTTTTAATTTCAACCACAATCTCTTCTGAAATCCTAAGATTCTGTGGAAACCTATGTGAGAAGGGCTGGTCTAGAATATGCATATATAGAACTTGCTGAGTCCAGATATCCATGAACAGTTTCTTATTTTCTTGGATATATATTTTGTACTTGTGTGCTACATATGTGAGTGCAAGTTTGTATATTAAAGAATGTGTGTGTGTAAGTATGTATACATGCATGCACACAGTGGATCAATTAATTTTAACTGAGGAACCTATGAGTCAAAATAAATGACATATCATGTTTAAAGCTTTTTATAGGAAAAAAAAAACAAACTCTGTTGCTTCCATTTAATAAATATTCACAGAATGTGTAGTTCTACACATTACACAAGACCTCATTCTGCCTTCTGATTTGTGTCAAGAATGCGGTTGTTTGTACTATTCTGACTTTCCTTATTTAGCCTTTATCTATTTTTATTGCCAATTGTTACATTGGTTGGGAATTTAATAAAGATAATAGTACCAATTATCTTTATTAAATTGAGTTATTAAATTATGAGTTTATTTAATATCATGAGTTTTTATTTTATTTTTATTATTAAATTATTTATTTATTAAATTATCATGAGTTGATACATTATGCCCTGTATACATCTAGTTATTTGAAAGATCTGCTGGTGACTCATTTATCTGTGCACTTGTCCACATTTACTGGTCTAGAGTTATTTGTTTCTACCACATACTGGAATAGCCACATCCTGGTTAAGAGCTTTTTCTACGTGCCTCCAGTTTTTTGGAATAGACTTCTACCAGGATTATGCTTGGATACCAATCCCTTAAGAAAATACTAAATAGCTTATTTTTCACAGGATCCTGTGAAATTGCTTTAAAATAAATATTTATTGACTTTTTTACTTTGTATGATAGAGGATAATCTTATTATATAATGGACCTTTCAGTTTAATTGAGTTGTAATGTATTATTATATCAGTTTGTATTTTCAATGCCTCTCTTTTGCCTAGTTTTATGTGCCTAACAATAAAGCTATTACTATTTTACAGATGGAGTGATTTATTGTATAGGTAATTTAGGCTTTTTTTATGTGTGGCTAAGCATGTGTGCCTTCAAATCATTCTTGGCCCCTGGTGACTGCCTAGACATGGCCCTATAGTTTTCTTAGCAAGATTTTCAGAAGTGGTTTGCCTTCCTAGAGCTGAGACAGAGTTACTGGCCTAAAATCATCCCACTGGCTTTCTACTTAAGGCAGGACTAGAACTTGCAATTTCCTAGTTTCTAGCCTGGTGCCTTAAACCGCTACACCAAACTAAGTGGATTAAGTAATCAGTAGTCATTAAGTAATAGTTTTGATCTTGACCCTCTTATTTATTGGAGAATGATCTCTCCCACATTGATTTGTTCAGGATGGAGAAGCTTTGGGATTGATCTCAGTGGAAGTTGGCAACTCTCGTTGCTGAGGGAAGTTGGACAGCATCCAAGATTTTTTAATATGCTTGTAAACTTACTTTCTTCCCATTCATTCTTTTACAGGGGAGCTTCTTAAATCCAGTCATCTTTCTTTTTGCGTGTTTTCTCTGCTGCTTAGATGGGGGAATCATTGTTTTGCTGAAAAAGTGAATACTGTACAAAAAATTATCCTTTTGTGGGGAACATTGGCTGTGAACTGCATATTGGAAAGATTTCTTTTCTTGAGAAGTAGGTTCACAGAAGGCAAAGAGAATGAAGCAGCATCATTTGGATTCCTAGACCGAATCTGAAGTCATCACATAAATTTGAATCTCTCATAACCAATGAAATGAACAGTTGAATGAATAACTTAAAAAGGTTTTTTATCTCATTTAGATGAATTAAAAAAAATGTTCTAAGGGACACTGTAGCAGTTATTTCTAGCAATAATACTTTGGACGCATGTTAGCAAAGTTTTATTTCATTTTGTATCCAGAATACCTAAAGGAATATAATTTTCCATTACAGAAATCATTGAGCTTATAACATACTTATTAACAGAAATTACAGCTAGAAAGAGAAATTAATATATTGAGTATGTTTTACAAAACTCTTTCTTTAGGCTCGAATACACCCATTCCATATTTTGGTTGCACTAGAAAACTATAAAGGAGAACGTGGTTATCGGGGAAAACTACGCTGGCAACCAGACAAGGACATCTTGGAAGCTCTAAATGCTTCGTTTTACAAGTCCTTCAAGGTAATGTTTATGAATATTTATTTAACTATTTTCAGTGTAAGTCTCCAATTTAAACAATCTCTGTTTAGGGAAGTTCTGATTTTGGTAATAAAGGTTAAAGGCAGGATGGTAAATATTCCTAGGATTTTTATTTTCAGAGTTCTTATGAGCAGTCCATAACAGTCTAGGCTGTTGTTTTCCTTTTTTTCCCTATCTAAGACTCATGAAGATTTAGTCTACAGATTATGCTATGCTGGGTTCCCTCAGCTATAACATACATTTGGGGAAAGGTGGTGGTGGAGAGGAACATTTACTGACCTCTCTTTATATAACTGTATTATATTTTTGTTTATAATTGACTAGTAGTTTTTTGAATGATACTGCTGGTACTGGAAGCACTCACATGCTATGAAAAGTCATGTCATTAAAAAAAAAAATGATGGAAAGCATTATGTGTTCTGACTTTTCCCCTCCCTCTTTCTTTAGACAGTAGAACCAATGGGAAAACGTTTCTTGCTTGCAGTTGATGTTAGTGATTCTATGTTGCAAAAGGTTTTTGGTAGTGTACTGAATGCCAATACAGTTGCTGCAGCAATGTGCATGGTAAGAAACATCACATTTTTATGGTTCTTTTTAGTCCCAAACTTTGGGATGTGATGGTGGTGTTCTGCCTTTCCAAGCCTGAAGAGATGTAATTTGATAAAACCTAGGATATCTGCCTCATGATTTGATAAATATGATTTTAAAATATAAAAGCAGACTATAAAATATATTTTTGAAGCAAAAACAGCAACAAACCACTCCAGGCAAAAAATCTATTAATTCCTGGCCTACTTATTTATTCAGATATAAATGGAACCTCAGTTATCCTGTTTATTTTCAGATAGCATGGTCGATGCTTTCCAAAAGTATGCTTCCTCCTTTGACCCCCAAATGCCTGTGTTCGTTTGGAATTTGAGTGACTTATTGCTGGAGAATATTTGGAGACATGTTGATATCTTTCATTCATTCCATGCCTTCCTACCCGATCTTGTCGTGCCACGTCTCTAACAATTTTCTTGTTGCTCAAGTTAGAACTGGCAACAAAGCATCTTTACAGTGGTTAATGCCTCCCTTGCTAAAGCAAATGTTTGGCCAAGATGATGCACCCATTCAGTACCTGTTCTACAAGTCAAGAACGAACCATTGTGCAAGATCTGGTAATCGCATTTTCAGCACTTGCATCCAAAGAAAATAAAAGTTGAAAGAGCCAGGATGTTGCAGAGGGTTAGAAGAGGGATGAATTAGAGGAAAGAGGATGTTGCAGAGGGTTAGAAGAGGAAAGGCTTGCGGAAACAGCTATGAAGCATTTGAAAACTACAGAAAGCCTGAGGTAGAGAAATGCTTTTTTAGTTTAAGAAAACAGGAAAATAACATTCTGTTTTTACTTTCGCTCATTTGGTTTTCACCAGGTTGTTGCACGCACTGAAAAAGATTCCCACATTGTTGCTTTTTCCCATGAAGTAGTTCCTTGTCTTGTGACTGAGGATATGACTTTACCACAAGTATTACAGAAAATGTCTGAGGTATCTAATATGATTAAAGTCACTCTGTAATTTTATATGAGAATACTTAACTAAATGTATTTATTATGGAAAGAAGTATTTTAATAATTTTTAAACAAGTAATCTTTTCGCGGAAGCATTTTATTTTCAAGAGATTTTTTTATTACATGTATGTAACATTTGATAATATTTATACCAAGTAAAAAAAGAAAGAACACTGACCTGAGGAATCCGGTACCTAAACTTCATTAGAAAGGAAAAGGGAAAAGGGGTAATTGTAATAAGAGATGTAAGAGTGTATGGATACGCTTTGATTTGTACTTGAGGCTGGATATTAATATATAATTTAAAAGCACATGGACACTATATTGCCCAGCAAGTTACAGGATAAGGAGTAAAAGAGTAAAATGAGCCCACTTAATAGATCAGACTATGTAGATTAGTTTGGGGCAGTAGAATTTTATTATTGTGTGTGTGGGTTTATAGAAGGAAATAAAAACAGAAGAGAGATTAGGGCAAAGTCATTAAAGAACTTTAATAAGTATTGAGGGTAGATGCAGAAGAGGATGGGAATCAGCACTGGATTTGCAGAGGATGTCTCTTGGTAATAACTTAAAAAAAAGAAAGGAAAGGAATATGAATGGAGATGGAATTACAGCTGAGCAAAACTAGTCCTCTCCATCTTGTACAGTGCAGCCTTCTATAAAAATTCCCCTATCCTATGCTGCAATGAGCCTCATTGCAGTGTGGATAGAATCTTCATACAGTCGTGTGAAAAAGAAAGAACACCCTCTTTGAGTTCTATGGTTTTACGTATCAGGACATAATAAAAATCATCTGGTCCTTAGCAGTTCTCAAAAGTAGGTAAATACAACCTCAGATGAACAACAGCACATGACATATTACACTATGTCATCATTTACAGTGGTACCTCGGTTCACGAACTTAATTCATTCTGTGACTCTGGTTGTGACCCGAATCAAATTTTCCCATAAGGTTCAATGTAAATACGGTTAATCCATTCTGAACTATATGTTTGTTTGTTTTTTTAAACCGCAAAAATATGAAACAAAATACAGTACGAAGGGAGAGAACACTAACCTTGCTCAACGCGACTTCTGGCGTGGAGGACAGGAAGGCGGGTGGGGAGACGGTTATTGCTTGGAGGGAGAGTCCCCCTCCCTACAGGAAGCCGCGACCACGTGTCACAGGAGGGAAAATGGCTGCGGATCCTGTTCGTCACCCGATCCGGCGTTCGCGAACGGAGGCAAAATTTTGCGAACGGAGCTGTTTGTGAACCGAATTGTTCGTGAACAGAAGCGTTCGTGAACCAAGGTACCACTGTATTTTACAAAAAGAAAGCCAAAATGGAGAAGCCATGTGTGAAAAACTAAGTACACCTTATGATTCAATAGCTTGTAGAACCACCTTTAGCAGCAATAACTTGAAGTGATCATTTTCTGTATGACTTTATCAGTCTCTCAAATTGTTGTGGAGGAATTTTGGCCCACTCTTCTTTACAACATTGCTTCAGTTCATTGAAGTTTGTGGGCATTTGTTTATGCACAGCTCTCTTGAGGTCCCGCCACAGCATTTCAATTGGGTTGCGGTCTGGACTTTGACTGGGCCATTGCAACACCTTGAATCTTTTCTTTTTCAGCCATTCTGCTGTAGATTTGCTGGTGTGCTTGGGATCATTGTCCTGTTGCATGACCCAATGTCAGCCAAGCTTTAGCTGTCAGATAGATGGCCTCACATCTGACTTTAGAATACTTTGGTATACCGAGGAGTTCATGGTCGACTCAGTGACTGCAAGGTGCCCAGGTCCTGTGGCTGCAAAACAAGCCCAGATCATCACCCCTCCACCACCGTGCTTGATGGTTGGTATGTGATGTTTGTGCTGATGTGCTGTGTTTGGTTTTCATCAAATGTGGCACTGTGCATTATGGGCAAGCATCTCCACTTTGATCTTGTCTGTCCAAAGGACAGGGTTCCAGAAGTCTTGGATTTGTTCAAATGCAACATGGTGCTGCCATGTTCTTTTTAGAGAGAAGAGGCTTTCTCCTGGCAATGCTTCCAAACAAATCATACTTGTTCAGTCTTTTTCTAATTGTGCTGTCATGAACTTTAAGATTTAACATACTAACTGAGGCCTGTAGAGTCTGAGATGTAACTCTTGGATTTTTTGCAATTTCTCTGAGCATTGCACAGTCTGACCTTTGGGTGAATTTGCTGGGACGTCCACTGCTGGGAAGATTGGCAACTGTCTTGAATGTTTTCCATTTGTGAATAATCTTCCTCACTGTAGAATGATGGACTTTAAATTGTTTGGAAATGGCCTTATAACCCTTCCCAGATCGATGGGCAGCAACAATTGCTTCTCTAAGATCATTGCTGATGTCTTTACTCTTTGGCATTGTGTCAACACACACCTCAATGCTCAAGACCAGCCAACTCCTAAAACTTCGGCTTTTATAGAGGTAGTCACACTTGCTGATGATCAATTGATCGAGGGCATTTGATTAGCAGCACCTGGCTGCTACTTAGCCTCTTCATACCTATGGAAGCAGTAAGGGTGTACTTAGTTTTTCATACTTGGCTTCTCCATTTTGGCTTTCCTTTTGTAAAATAAATGATGACATGGTATAATATGTCATGTGTTGTTCATCTGAGGTTGTATTTACCTACTTTTGAGAACTTCTAAGGACCAGATGATTTTTATTATGTCCTGATACATAAAACCACAGAACTCAAAGCGGGTGTACTTCCTTTTTCATAAGACTGTATATGTATAGGTAGTCCTCGCTATCCAACCACAATAGGGACTGGAATTTAGGTCACTAAGTGATTTGGTTGTTAAGTGAATCATCTGATTTTTACAACCTTTTTATGATGGTTGTTAAGTGAATCACTGCAGTTGTTAAACGAATCACATGGCTGTTAAGCGAATCATGTGGTCATTAAGCAAATCCAGCTTCCCCAATGGACGGTTTTTGCTGGCATTCACTTAATGACCATGTGATTCTCTTAATGACATGTGATTTGCTTAATGATCATGGTGATTCACTTAACAACCAACACAAAAAAGGTCGCAAATCACAATCATGCGACCATGGGGTTGTAAAGCACTTTTCCCAAGGCCGTTGTAACTGTGGACTGTCGTTAAATGAACTGTTGATAAGCAAAGACTACCTGTATGCCTGTTTACATGCTATGGGTATTGTGGATTTGTCTGTGCATGTGTGAAAGATGAAAAAGGCCTCTGTGAATTGTTGGCATGTGTTGTAATCAGCTGCCACTAAATTAGCCCTCAGGCCAGAAAAAAATTTACTCCCTTTCTCTGGGAACAGGAACTTCTGTAGCTGCATGGGTTGCCTTTAAAACTGCTTTGTTGTGTTCCTCCATTTGCCTATCAGTTTGGCATCTCCAGAGGAAAGGCTCAATGGGCAAGTAGTATAGGTCTCTGTCTGAAACTGTGAACTGATATTGCAAGTCACAGGAGATGTTGGTTTGATGGGCAAAAATAATTTAGGTGGCATTTGATCACTTCCCAGGGAAACCATCATTCACTATATAGAATATGATATACAACCAACAAAGCTGGAATTCTTATATATAAGCTTTGGTTCACATTCCCATTGCAGAATGGGATCCCCTGGCAGAAATACTGCTGAATGAAAAAGCTATGTAATATTTGCTGGCTTGTTTGGTTCTTAATGATTTTCTTACTTATCATAGATTCCCAAGGGTGCCACCAATTGTTCTTCTCCAGTGCTGTGGGCCCAAAAGACAGGTGTAGCAGTTGATGTTTTTATTATCTTCATGGATAGTGAGACTTTTGCTGGAGATGTTCATCCTGCCACAGCCTTGAGGCAGTACAGAGAGGTAAGTATTCTTTATGAAATGCAAAATAAGAAAAAAATGTTCCTTTATAAAATCCTGCATTCTTAAGTACTTGCCAACTTTCTGAAGATGTATGTTATGTATAACAAAGGACCATTTTCAGAAACCATTATATCTGATATGGTAAACAATATAATTATGATCCTAAAATAGAATTAAATACAAATATATAAGGTGATTTTGTGCTTAGTGCATGCTAGTTCAGTCCTTTTTATATTAGTGTTGTGTCAGCACTGCTTGTGGCTTTTTAGGGATCTGCACTACAGTCATACCATCTAGAAGTATACCGGGCTCACATAAGTAATCCACGAATGTAACAGTGCTTGTCATCAGAGGCAGTAAAAGCTATTCAAGGGCAAAGCAGAAGGAATGAGCAGTAAAAAGAAAAGGGCTTCTGCAGATAAGACAGAAAGTGTACATTTAAGAAAGCCAGTATATTTCCCCCATTTGCCACATTCAGGTCTCCCTAATTGTGTCAGTGATAGTTGGGATCAAAAATCCTGACAAAATACTGAGAGAAAGGGAGCCTTCCCACTTCCCAGGGAGGTGGCAAGACTATGGATTGTGCACTTCAGTAATAAACTCTGTAAGACTTGGCTTTTATAAATAATTTGTTGTTATGCAGTTATGATCTGAAAAAAGTGTTTTTCTGTCTCTCTTTGTCTTTTTATAGAGAATGGGTATTCCATCCAAGTTAATAGTTTGTGGAATGACATCCAGCAGCTTTACGGTTGCAGACCCAGATGACAAAGGGATGCTGGATATTTGTGGTTTTGATACAGGAACACCCATTGTCATTCAAAACTTCATTTTGGATTTGATCTAGACCTATGAGCACCCACTTTTCTAAAGCTATTAACTTCCTGAAGATTTGACTGGGACCTATCAATTGAGTTAACAGACTCTGCTAATTCAAGGCTAAGTTTCATACCCCAGTTGGAATGTTTAACGTTTGAAAAGGGATGTAAAATCAGGCAGTGGCAAACTCTCCTTTCTGAATATATTGTTTACATCTGTTGTGCATAATTCTAAAAGGCTTCCTATTGCTTTTTAAAACTAAATATGAAATACAGTGAATGCTTTTAATTTTTTATATTAGTTTAACTATGACAAGGTATTACATCACTGTAGACTTTATTTTCCTAGAATGAATTTACTGCATTAGTCACAGGGAATCAAAGGATGAGATAGGACATCATCTTTTTACACTGTTTTAGGTTAACAACTCTTTGATTGAATAACTTATTGTACTGCCTAGGAAAAATGAGCCACGTATGCACTACAGGTTATATTACTTCTACATTGCTCATTAGTTCCTATTATTTTACAGCACATTTACCTCTGGCAACTTGATGCTCTCCTTGTTTTAGCAGAGATTTTGTATTGAGAAGTTTTAGGATATTTGGGAACAACTGGATTCTTCCCAGGGAAATTGACTTCTTGGTTATACTCTAGCCTTCTAAATTATTTTTTGTTTCAAAACAAGCCTTGCAAAAATCAGCAGTTTTGGCTACATTATGGTCTAAATCAGTGTTTCTCAAACTTGGCAACTTTAATTGTGGACTTCAACTTCCAGAATTCTCCAACCAGCATGGCTGACTGGGGAATTCTGGAAGTTGAAGTCGACACATATTAAAGTTGCCAAGTTTGAGAAACAGTGGGGTAACTGGTCTGTATTTTATTTCCTGACAATGGAGAGTAGAAGACTTCATCAAGTAAGTGTAAAGCTATTTTCTGATATTCTTTACAGAGAACGCGATTTATTATATCCCCTGAAGCAAGTGGACAAAAAGGCAAAAAGAAGCAAGAATAGGGACTATTAATAAAACTAGCCCTATTCATGTGTTACTTGTACACAGCATAGTTACACAATAAAACAGAAGTGGGGACATGTTTCTAGCCCTGCCTTGAAATAAGATGGCTGATCTGTCTTTCTGTATTAACGTTTGGAGAGTAGTCTTTTTGTGTCAGCATGTCTACTTGAACGTAGAGTCTCTGTGAGATCAAGAGAGCTGATTACATGCTGTTTTAATTTATATATACTCTGTATATGAATAGCTGGTCAAACACAGAGATTCCCTGCCCAAATTCTGTGTTAAGTGAATGGATGATAGAAGCAGGGCCATAAAATACTTTTGTTCCCGCTTCATCACCAGGCTGGTTTGCATAAGGGTTGTATGATCCTAGGGCAGGTAATATAACAGCACTCAACCTATCTTGATTCCCTTGTCTCTTAATGCAGTTCATACTAAGGACCATCACTACCAGCAGTGATAACAAATCAAGAGTAAGACCAGCCATAAAATTTTAGCTCTTCCCACAATGCCCTTGGTAAGAAGATAACCTAATGGCTGAACTAATGTTCTTGACATTTTAGTTAGGCCTGCTGGGGGTTGTGGCATTCCAGATGTTGCTGAACTCCAAATTTCCCATCTTTGCCCTTGAAAATAAGTGCATGTAAACAACACATTCTCTTTTAATTGAAGGAAAAAAAGTTACAAAGTAGTAAATTGATAGATTGAGCAAGAAAGAGGCAGCTTATATAAGACAGTTTCACAACTGATGTTGTTCTTCCTTCTCTTCCTATCCTAGAGTCCCCTAAACCAAACCTTCTCCTATAGATCAGGAAGCCTTCCTGAATTTTGGCTATCTGTGTCATATGAGGCAATAGTGTGAAAGGCAATTTCCTATATTCAAGCGGAGGGTTCTTAACCTAACGCATAAACTTCCTGCTTGGTATGAAATCACTCTGCCTGATTTGGGACACTTTTCCTTTGCTGCAGCCCTATATGACATACAATATAGCAGAAAGATCAGGATAACTTTTATTGTAGCAAGAGTGTTTACTGCAGTGCAGGGTTGGCGGAATTGATGAAGAGGAAAACTTTCAGTTGTTCGGGCTAGCCAAGTCACAGATGGCTTAATAGCTGCACTTGCTTTTTTGTTGAGCATATGGTGCTTGCAGACAAATTTGTTACTAAGCCAGGCTTAATGGGTTATTTTGACAAATGAACATACCCTTTGCCTTTGAAAAACACCTAATTGACTTAGCAAATCGAGAAAAAAAACCCAAATGATAATGCTGAATGGGGAACTTGTGCCCTCTCCCTATATTGTTAAAATGCAGTTCCCAGCCTTCCTTACCATTAGCCAAGGATTTATAATTTAGTAACATCTGGAGGGAACCTTCGTCTAATATATGTATAGTGCACGTTTGTAGTAGCATACATTCTATAACCAAATGCTCTTAATGAATTCAACTTGATAATCTTATAAACTATTTGATAATGAAGATTGTGACAACTGTCTACTCCTTACCCAAAGATTCTCACTGTATACTTTCTATAGCTGTTCACATTTTTCATAATTCCAGACATACTGCTTGCCAATTTTTTTTAGATAAAAATGGCTAGAGAATTTGCTTTGACTCAGTTTTCCCCAACCTGGATGGGAGATGATAGAAATTGTGGTATAACACATCAGAAGTTGGGGAAAGCTCCTCAAATCCAATTAGTAATGCTGAAAGAATAACCCAGATTATGTCTACTCGGCAAAATTTTGCACCGCAGGTTATGCGTATTAGAATCTGATACTAAATAAAAAGTGATAATATAGGTTTGTAATATTTGATTGGAAGACTTGTTGATTAAACTTCCCCCAGCTATTTCAGCTCTCCTGTCTGCAGCAAATTTGCACTGGAGAATTGGGGGCTTTTTAGAGCAGATGCTGGAGTGGATAGGTATGTAGAGAAGGGAGGGTTTGTTTTTTTTTAATGGAAACCGTTTCATGCAGCATTTGGATGTGATTTGGTAGAAGCAGCCTGCCTGCTTTAGGTAGCTACAATTTTAGAAAAGTCCTAGAATAATGCTGTCAGAATAATGATCAATTTTTGCTATAGTTAGAGAGGAGGAGGTTGCTCTGGAAATGCTGATCTGTCGTTATTCTGCTCTTTATAGAAGTAGCAGTTGATCAACAGCTGCTGTATTAAAATCATGCATTTTGAAGAACTTGTGGCTGTATTGATCTTTCTGTAAATTATCTTTATTAAAGAATATTTAAATAGCTAAAAAGGTTTCTACAGTGCCACGCAAGGCTTTTCACCTTGGGTAATATTATCTAAATTAGTTTTCTTGTCTATTTTCTGAGAGGATTCTTACTGCATTTCCTATTTAACTGTAAAAAAATAAAGATTATGGTTCGTATGATGATGATGATGACTCGTTTTTGAGAGAGATGTTCAACATAATGTAATATGCCTGACTGGTGTATAGATACTACTGACAGTTTCTGACAAGTATAAAAAATGGTTGCTGAGCCTGGAAGGAGTTGCTACACATAGATTAATTTTAATTCTAAATGTGTGGCTTGCAAGACATTTGCAAAGATCTAATTATAGCTGTGATTTATAGAATAAGCTAATTGTATAAGTAGACATTGACCTAAGTGCCCTTGTAGGTCTTTTGGCACTGATTCAGTTAGAAGGAATGCAGCTATATTTGCAACATGCTTCTACCCTCTTTATAAATAGATGTGACTTTTGTATTTCCTTTATGGAGGAATGCCAGTACCAGAATAATGAAGTTTAAAAAGTCAAAATGTATAATTTACATAGATTTGTGGGAAAGCTCCAGCAGGTTCATGAGCTTAGTTTAAAGCTCCAGGGTATTACATAATATACCAGTATAAAGATATGTCATGCAGAAGTATTTGTTTCTGTAATGTTGAATGTACAACCTCTTTTCCTGCCATATTATAAATGGCTTTCAGACTTTTCTTCCATTATTAAAACTGTTGGCCTCCTGACTCAGGAGAATTGGACAGCTGTTTTCTAGGAAATACACAAATCAAAGCTTTCCTTGGACACATGCAGGTAGATATGGGGCTATTTTAAATTTTTGCCTAAGATCTGGTTTTTCATCCTGATATATTTTCCCCATGAATAAAACAAAATTATAGAAGAACTAACATATTTGGATTCTAATATTTAAAAAATGGTTATTCTTTATAAATTTGTTAATTTTGGGGGGAAAAAAGGTTGATTATATATCACTGAGCAATACAAACAATTATGCCAACTTGCCTGCTAAAGTACATTCAGTCTGAATTTGTTCAAACTACTGCTTTGAATTGTTTTGTTCAACAAGGAATGTGTGATAGCAAATTTTTATATTTTATTTAAAAATAATAAAATGTAGGAATTATCTTTTTGTATAGATATGCTAATTTTGCTGTTAAAGTGAAATAGTTATTTAAATTTTTTCAACCCATATTGCAGAAGCAGCAGTAGAATAAGCAAGGAAATAGGAATAGAATAGCAGCTATAACAGATGAGGTGTCATTTTTGGTCCCTTATCTTAGACCTTTTTCATTCTTCTCTGTGTTCTGGATTGAATTAAATCTAGAGATCTACCAATAACAGGTAGGTGGCCTCATTCTCCCTTTTATCCATAATACTGTTTCCCAAATGTTCCAGTGCAGATTAGGGAATCCTGTTAAATGGGGTGGCAGTAGGGGATTAAAGTGGAGTTTGCTAAGTTTGAGCAGAACATGTTACTGATGGAGAGGAGAGGCGGGGAGAGGGGAGGCAGGAAAATTTGGTCTACTTGCCTGTGACCATGGATAAATAATCCATTATATTTAAATCACTCTTGCAATCTTCATAGGTGTCAGTAATATGGAATAAAAGATTCTCTGTGTATTGACAAGACAGAAAAGCCTTCCTTTTCTTGCATGGTAATTAGTTGCTATGAGAGTGGCTGCAAGATGAATTGGGACCTTAAAAAAATTGAATGCTTCAAGACTGAACTCATCCTATGTTAAAAATGAGTGTGATTATGGGATTTAATGGCAATGACATACTTTTTCAGTTAGTTTGGGGTTACTTCCAATATGAGTATGACTTCTCTCTGCCCCTCTTGGCTATACCCCAAATTTGCTTCAGACAGTTCCTCAACTTTCCAGAGCAGAATTGGAGGGGACAGAAATAATCCATTTGTGGATGCTATTCCTTCAGTGGCAGGGACACTGAATTCAAACCATAAACCACAGAATGGATACTTAATATAATAAACTTAAGCTTTTAATTTTTATAAGTCCTACCCAATTAATTAAGAGAGACTTGTAAAGCTGTTTCATTAAAAGAAATATGCATAATTTGGCATAAAGGTGGACTTTAAATGGAGCATTAGAAAAAATTTCCTGAGCAGAGTTAAGTTACTGTTTGCTGATCAAATTGTAGGACATACAAAACTTTAAAAGTCAAAAAACATTTTATAGGAAAATGTTTGTAAAACAGATAAATTTGATCATTTTAATTGGATGCGAGCAGTTGTTACATACTGTGCTAAGTTATAAGTGCATAATAAATTACTACTAAATAGTAAGTACTAATAGTTATAAGTTGTAAAATAGTAAGTACTAATAAACTACCACTACTACAACAAAATTAATTTGATTTTTTTCTAATACTGTGTATTAGATCCAAAGTAAGGTCCTATTCAATATTGGTCTATAATTGCCTTGTTTGCATGTACCATTCCAAAGTCTCACTTGAGAATTGTGTATCCTCAGAAAGAGCCTAGAACAAAACTTGTTAAACCATTAATATACAGAGAATTGTTTATTTTCAACCACTTTTATGTTTCTTTTTATTTTTACATGGTAGGTAGGTATTTTTCAACATCTCCATCTAGGGCTGAGAGAGAATGTCGGGCCCGAAGTCACCCATCTGGCTTCACTGCTCTTCTACTCTTACTCTAGCACTTTAATCACTATACAACACTGGCTGTTTTACTTAATCCGAAAGTTACCTCATACTCTAGTAGTGCTGCTAATTCATGTGTGACACTCAAATGCACTTTCTGTCCATGTCAGCTTAATCCTACTCCATCTTTTTTCTTTTGGTGATCACTGATGTCTTTTTCAGGCTTGCCTCTTACAGATGACATTTCCATTTTTTTTCTTCTCAATAGTCACTGTTCTTGTTTTAGAATTAGTCTTTGATACCATTTTGTTAAATTGTAGATTGTACCTTTAGCTTAATACAAATGTAACACTCTCAATATTGTTAAAGGGTGTTGTGGGAGTATGTGCTTCTATATTCTGCTTGCCTCAGCCATTATTAGGGGTTATATTGGCACATACTCTAATCACAATTCAGTATAATTTGAATTAATGATGAATTTTAGTGTTTCCAACTTTGAATTCTGGTTAGTGCTGACCAGTTAGTGCTATTGATTGATGCTAGCACAGAGGGTTTCAAAAAAAGAGGAAATGTGTGATCATATGGCTGCTTTTGAATTGTGTATTCATGATCAGTGAATCAGAAAGTGTCATCTGCACAATAACTCTGTAATACCCTGAACTGGTAATCTCTTAAAGGCATATAGGGATTCTTTTGATCTTTCAGAACCTTTATTTATATATGCCAAGAACGTACTGACATTACTAAACTGGCATCCTGCTTTGTTGAATACAATACCAAAGATTTCTCATTGGAATCTATCCAGGATAGATAGTAAGTATGAGAAATTGAGCACCCAGTTTGACAGTCATTTGGGATATCAAGAATATTTGATAAATAACCCATATCAATTTCTTGTTTCCATTGCAGTAAAAATGTCTGATCTAGCTATATTATATCAAATTGCATGAGATCATGCTTTAATATAAAAGCATCATCCAGCTACATTGTAAACTAGTGTCTCAGAAAGAAGACTAAGCTAATAACTTAATTGTTCTTATAAGCAGATAATGCCAAGGAAGAATATGTGAACTGTGTACTTGCTGGAGTGGCAGAACTTAGTTAAAAGATGATAGCTTAGGAAAGGAATTGACCTTGCATTTATACTTTTAAGTTGAACAACTCTTAACAGCAAAACATCATCAAGTGTCTCAATTCTCCAATGAACAAATATTGTATAGTACATTAATATGGAACATGCAACACTTGGGTTTAACTGGATATCTCTACATATTTGTACAATATGTAGTTCAACTGAAATGTTGCTGAACATTTATATCCAGGTATTCAGATTATGCTGTTAAAATAAACAGTGGGTAAAATTTTTGTAATAGATTGAGATTTAATTTGGTGGTGGGGAAAGAACTTTACTTTGATCAAGTGTCACCATTGCCTTTAGAAAGCCTTAAAACACATGGCCATAAGAAACGGACAGTCATTCAAATCTGTAGGTGTGTAACTTTTTTCCAGAATAATTGATTTCTGCCTAATGTCGCTATGTTCTGAGATTGGAGAATATATAATCAGTACTCTGTTGGGAAAGGCTGGTAGTTGCTCAAATCATTTTGTGTACAAGGATTTAAAAATGTAACGTTTTGAAAATACTAATTTTACACATTACTGTAGTTTTATCAGGATAACACAATACTCATCATCTGTTTTTTTGCACTATATACAAATCTGTATTATCCTTAAGTGGCAATCCATAGACCACATTAATTTATTAACATTGTGAAAAAATTGAATCCTTTAGCTGAGGATTCAGTGAGTTTCTGAAGAAATGTTGAGGCAGAAATATTGTGCAAAATGTACATTTTTTAATTTAGTATGGATATTGTGAAATGTATATGTTTAATTTGATTGATAAAAAATACTTAACAGGGTTACAAAGATTTTTGCAAAACTTATTCTGATAGCAGGAAACAATGCAGTTATCCAGTTGTCTGTGTCTGACAGTTTTGTATATGAAAGATACACTATACCTTTTAAAATAAAAAGGAAGAATGCCAGTAAGCTAACAAACCTCCTTATTTAAACTTTATGATAGAAACAAGTTTCAGTGTTTAGCAACAATTAGAAGTTGCTGCTCATCACTCTAAAGGGCAAAAGCAATTAATTTGTGGAAGCAAGCTGCATGTGTCATAGATGCAGTGGGGCCCTGAGAATAATTTAACAGGTGAAGGAGAGGACTGTTTGACCAGATGATTTGCTCCACCAGATGATTTTCTGGTCCAAATCGCAATATTCTTCCCACTCTTTCACTTCAGATGCTTTTACCTTTGGGCATCATAATTTTAATGAGTGACTGTATGGAAAAACATTGTTAGAAGGAAAAGGGTTAAATTATTGCTCCTCTCATTAGAATCATGTTCTTCTGAAGCTTATATTTTTTAAAAAAGCAAAACAGTGCCAGTACTGTCAAAACTTTATAATAAACATCTAGTATTTGGTATGTGACTTCCACTTTGAAATAAATAATCAGCCTTGGATTTCCTTTTGGAGAGGAGTACATCTTTAACTGAGGTACAATCCCTTTCTTATTAAACATTATCAGAGAGCAGGGGGTTTGTTGGCAATCCTACCCTTCATTTTGAGTAAATAAATGACTGTTTTTAGATACAAATGTAAATGAAATGTTCCTAAGTGCTTTATGCTTTGTAGAACAAGTGCAAAATAAATTCTATGCACCTCATCATTTTAATTACCTTTAATGACTCCACAATCGTTATTTACTAGGGTAATATGTGGTCAGAAAGGTGAACTGGAATTGTGGTTCTATGGCTGCTGGATGTGTGGTTCAATTCCATGTGGTTGTTTTTGTTCTTGATATTTTGCTTCTGTGAATGGATGGGTGGGTGGATGGGTAGGTCTCTCTGTGAATGTCCTCTGTCCTGTTTACTCTTACATGGTGATTTGGGAGGAAGAAAAATTGGAGACAAAGCATGATATAAGCTCATTAATTTTATATTTTTAGATTTAAAAAAACTGTTTTCAGGATTGACTTTACACTAAGAGACCCCATTATATAATCTGATGTTCTGTTCACACTTTGACATATGATGCTTCTTGTTGCACTACTGGTAAAATTTTCAGCTATGTCTTATATCCAATTGTTGTACGGTTTTCTTTCTTTTTTTTAAAGTCTGCTTTAGGATACAATACTTGGCTGAAAAGTGGAATTCAAAAAACATTCTATATGATGCGTGCATGCAGCTTATGTACAGTTAATCATAACACATGAGTGGAAAATTCTAATAAATAACTGGTATTTGTTTAATGCAAATATATTATACAAACAGAAAAAGCATTTAGTAGGTCACAATAACCTTTTTTGTCATATACCCATAAAGTACTATTTCATAAATACCATGCAATTGCAAGCCACAAAGAGGTCACATTTTCAAAAGGTTTTGATAATGAAATGTGTCATTTAGCAATCTAGATGTTTTAAACCTCTTATCTCACAAAAAACTAAGATTTTCTTGTCACTAGGACAGCAAGAACAGTGGTTTTTTTTTTAAAAAAAACCTCTCAATCTGACTTGCATATTACTTTTTGCAAATTTTTCTTTGAAAGTATTCACCCGTCTATGAATCATTTACTAACATTCTGCTGGATATAGCTGATGAGGTCCTTTTTACCTAATTAGAATTAGATACCTAATTCCCGACCAAAACTCCTTCATGTGATGTGTTCTTGAAGGGTGGTTCTGATACTCTGCCTAAATAATCTCCAATATTACATCAGGCAAGGATAGATAACCTTGGACATATCTGAACTGAGAAAAAGTTAGTGATGGTGCCTTTGCTGAGAATGAAGACCCATGTTACAGAAGTCCTACTTGCTAAGCACAGAGACTAGCAAAGCTGAGAGTGCAAACTACAGTTGTATACGTACTTACATGTAGGTACAAGTGAATACAGTAGAACTTCAATCTATTTAAAACTAGTCTATATATCTTATCCAAAAGGGCTTCTTATTCATTCAATTTATATTCTGCCTCTCTCCACAGAGGGCATTCAAGCTATTCTTTGCAACTTGCTGGTATTCCCTTTCTATATGACTTTAAAAGGGGGCAGAGGCCTTCCTTCTATGTATTTAACCACACGCAAAAAAAATTCCCCTCACTCCTAATCCCAATGCATGTGCTGGGGCTAAGGAGAGCTTGTGGTTTTGTGGTTTTGGAAAAAAAAAAAAAAACAAGCTCCAAAGAGAGAAGAAGAAAAGAAAAAGGTTGAAAAGAAGGGAATATGTTGAAGAGAAAGGAAGAATTAAGTAACAGGGAAAAGAAAATGCTTCTCTGAGTTCAGTTTCTCCCTTTCCAACTGCTGTTTCGTCTGTTCCCAGTATCCATTTCCAGCACTCTACCTGCTAATTTTGTGTTGTCCAGGTCTCTCTTCACATTTTATGCTTAACATGCCAACTTGCCAATGCTCAGTTTGCTGAGAGAAACGGGGCATGCACAGACAACAGAGTTATACAGCTTAGTACAGAGTTGCAGAAACACCAATCAATGATAAAACTCTCATGGAGGGCATCTGATCATTGTGCAGGTGCTCACAGCTATACCAAAATCTTCCTTGGAGTATTACTATAAATTTGAGTGCAGGTGGCATAATTCTTAAACCTAGTTTCCAGAACTCAACTAATGTGACAAGGTTTATTCCAGCATTTGTGCATCTAGCTGCTTAGTTTTCTATGATCAAACACTATAGGGTTGCAGCCTGCAGATTTACTAGCTAATATATTTTGGGGCAATTCAAGGTTGTTGAAGCATTTTTGTACATATAAGGTGCCAAAGTCAAATCTGGATTTACAAATTAAAGATTGTCAAGATGTATTAAAAAGTCAAGGAAAACTATATGAGGGTACTGAGTTTCCTTCTCTTTGGATCTGGCACTGGTGAACTAATGGAAGCAATTTACCCTCCCTGTGAAGACGCTGAGTATCTGTAGCACCTCCAACGAAGTTTCCATTGATAAATATTCTGGGAACCTGTTGAATATAAAGAAATGAATGTTATAAGCATATAGTTCAAACATGAATGAAACACACTATACTGCTTCTACTTATGTCATCAATGAATCAAGGGAGATACTCTATTAAGATACTCTGTTACAAACATTGGAGGAATCAGACTCTATAAAAAACCTTGAGACCAAGAAGATAGTGAGAGAAGTAACAGTGATTTCCCTTGACATCCAAGAGTAGCATCTTACTCCAATCTAAATCTAGCAATGTGCATTCTTCTGATTCTTTATGCAGGTATCCTTTGGAATTCAAGTGAAATACCAAATACCAAACACAGGTAACATTTCTCAATTTAGCACTTTAATTTTTGTGTAATGCCAATATTCAACTATGATCTAAAATTGAAAGGTTGAATTCACAAGGTTGATTCAAATTTCCAAATTCAGACTGAAAGCTGTCATCCAAACAAACAAACTGAACAAGGATATAGATAAGCAAAGAATGAATACTCATTCTGTGAACAGTGAAAATTTTGCAGCAATGCCTCACTAGTTTTGACAAGGTTAGAGATTATATTATATAAGGAAAGTTCACTCTGCTAAAATATCAAAATGCTGTACTCATACCAGATTCAAAATGAAATAATATTTAAATGAGAACAACCCTTAAATACATAACACTGATCTTAATATCTGATAGAAACAGGACCCCCCCCCCCAAAATCTTACTCTTATCAGACCAAAGCTCTGTTCAGTATACAGTGGTACCTCGGTTTACGAACTTAATTCGTTCCATGACTCTGGTCGCACCCCGAATTGGTCGCAACCCGAAGCAAATTTCCCCATAAGGTTCAATGTAATTACCGTTAATCCATTCTGGCGTGGAGGACAGGGAGGCGGCTATTGCTTGGAGGGAGAGTCCCCCTCCCTATGACCACGTGTCAGGGGCAGAAAATGGCTGCAGACCACGTGTCAGGGGTGGAAAAATGGCCATGGACCACGTGTCAGGGGCAGAAAAATGGCTGCGGACCACGTGTCAGGGGTGGAAAATGGCCGCAGACCATGTGTCAGGGGCGGAAAAATGGCTACGGACGTGTCGGGCGGAAAAATGGCTGCGGACCACGTGTCGGGCAGAAAATGGCCGCGGACCACGTGTCAGGGGCGGAAAAATGGCCGTGGACCGTGTCACGGGAGGGAAAATGGCCGCGTATCCTGTTCGTACCCCGAGGCGGAGTTTGCAAACCAAAGCAAAATTTTGCGGCCAGAGCTGGTCGTAACCCGAAAAGTTTGTTAACAGAAGCGTTCGTAACCCAAGGTTCCACTGTATATGTTTATTTCTCAGTGCTCAATCATATGCCTTCAAGACTACAAGTAGAACATGAAGCAATATTCTCTTATTGTCACATCCCAGCAACTTGTACAACAGCTATTGCAAGAAACAGTCACATATGTATGGATTACATATTTAATTTCATTTTAAAAAATACCTACGTTACAGTAGCAACTATTGTTATATTATGAACCATTTCGAATGACATGGCAAGGTAAAATTCACTAACATTCTGGACAAACTCTGAACTACTCCAGTTGTACTTGCTGATTCCTCTTGCAAGTGGACACAACTTAGAAAACCATGGGATGCCTCCATGCAGGATTTATTGTCATCTTATCCAAACTAAAGATGGTAGCTTGTTCTGTAATCTGAAAACATCCAATATGTTGCCCAATTTATTACATAAACTATGTGCTTCTTCAAAAAATATTTTTATCTAGAAATGAAGTAACCCCTTTCTGAAACGTGTACTGTAGATCAAAGATAAAAAATAGTACTCACTGTCCTGCTGCCTGTCATTTGATGAAGAATATCCTGAAACTGACTTCCATTTTCATATCTATCAAGTTCTATGGCTTTATAATTCACATTCATTTCTTGAAATAGTTTCTTTGCCATTTTGCAGTAGGAACATGTGCTTTTTGAGAAGATCACAACACAATTATCTGATATAGCATCCTATGGATTTAAATAAAAGTTTATATGAGATGTATGCATAAAGGAAACTGAAAGAATTTATGGCTAGGTTCACACAGAATTCAAAGCCCAAACTAAGTTTACAGCTTAGGGTTTAATGTGAATCCAGACAATTAATAGCTTATTCAACAATGATTAAACCAAGCTTGGCAGGCCAGTGTTAACCCAGCCTGCATGTTTGGCACTAAGTCTAAATTTAATGTTTGTAAAATTGGTGATTTTTAGATGTAATCCTCTTCCCATCTTAGTGTAAATTTCATTTACGTATAACCATTTTTTAATTTACTTTTAATAGTACAATTGTATCCAACTCAGAAATAAGCCTTGCAGAGTTCATTATGCTTATTACCAGGAAGTGTAAGTAAGATAGACTGGAAGGGAGAAAAGGCAACTTATTCCTCAAGGAAACATATTCTACATACTTGGATGTTTTTTTTTTAAATACATAACTATAATCTTCAATATTATGGCAAAAAACCAATAATCAAAATGTTCCAGTCGAGCCTATACTGATAAATGAGTTAGCTAGCATGCTTTGATTTAACATGACTTTTCACTTTTCATTCAAACTTCCTTTATTTTGAATGGGACTGCTAACCCTCTCAGCTAAAATAATTAGAATCTACTATATTTTTGCTATTCCCCAAAAGTTTGAAGTTAAGGGCTTCTTGATACAGATTGGAACAAACTTTTTATATGGACTGAGCTATTTTACTAGGACACACTTCCAGTACTGTTTAAAGATATTAGTGCAGAATGGGCAGCTCTCTGTTTTAGGACCGTAAGTGGCTCTCAAATCCTCTTTGCAGCCCTTGGCATGCCTTTGATTACAACTGCAAAAAAACTGACAGCACAATTTCCTGCCATTCTGAAACAGGTATTTAGGAAAACTCTTGTGTAAGCCATACAAGATAGTGTAAAAGGAAAACCCTTGCCAATTCCTTACCATAAATCTTCCCTGATGATCTCTATGATGTATGGCCCTGAGATACTCCAAAAATGTTAACTGTGGTCCATGACCAGCAAAAAAGGCTGCTTATCACTGCCTTACTGTTAAAAAATTATACCCAGGTTAAAATTATATTCCTAAACATACCTGGTCAGAAGCCATGACAAGAGTTGTAAACTTAAAAATCAACAACTTCAACAATATTGTAGGACTTCTTAGCTATAACAATACGCATTACACTCCCAGAATCTTTATCTTTTGTTAAAAAAGACTCAGTTTTGTCAACATGCTTCTCAATTCAAACAACAGGAACATGACTCAAAATTACATTTTATATTTTAGAAAAAATAAAATCCTTGTCCCATAAAAAGCAACATTTAGACTAATCATATTTACTCACTTTTATCTGGTTAGCTGTAGCAGTATTAGATATTGCTGTAGCTGCAGATGAATTGTTCCCCATTCTAAAAGAAAGCCATTGCAATGAATATTACGGCCTATTTATAATACAATCCTGTACTTAAAGATCAGCGTTACAACCAATCACACTGTGAATTTCAGCAAAAGATACATAAGTAACCAACTAAGTGGCACAATCCTTTTGGACACATAGACCTAAGGCTAATTTTGATTAAAGTCTTAGATAACAGTACTCATTCCAAATTAAGAATTACTACATTGTAGCCTTTTAAAAATATGTATTTGCACTGAACGTTTTAAAGAAAAAAAAATAAGTAAACAAAAAAAAGGGATAAAAAGTGGGAGTATGAGGTACATAGATAGGAAATTTACAAGTATTACAGAAAAAGTTTTTCATTTCATTACTGTAATTACAATAGTTATAAATGGCTGATTATATAATTTTAAAAAAACTACATATCACCATAAAGCTTTATGAAGACCATAAATACCAGGAATAGTAGTTAGCACAGTATATATCATAAATTACAATACATTATATCCATACAACTAAAAGTCTATTCTGATTTAAAAGATCCTATAAAGCTGAAATAATATGTTATGTAAAAAGAAACCCAAATTTTGGATGTCATACAAATTCACATAAAAATTGTAATGTAGAAATTGTTTCCCAGTTGAATTAAACTCTGTATCACATTTACTTTTAAGATATGAACTTATTTTGGACTTGAAACCATACAACTTAATCATTCTTCCACAAAGGTGATCAAATGTTCTGTCTAGTAAGAAACAGAGTATCTTCGCAGCACTCAGCGTGTACAGATCAAATTCAGAATACTTCATGGGAAGTTATGGTTTAGTAAAATTCAGTAAGAAGTTTGCAGATATAAATTTTTAAAATTTGTTTTAGTCTGATGTAAACCATTTTCCAAAATTGTTGAGCTTCACAACATTGCCACCAAATATGAAAAAGTTATCCAATCTGGACATTACATTTTCAGCTCTTTTTAGAGTATATGTATATGTCCACGTATATGACGTTGACAATCAAAGCTCTGTTTTCCACCTCTACGAAAGTTAAAACAGAACTTAACTAGTAAACTAAAGGAAAAAGTAAGCTTCCTATACTACTGCTTATAAAATTGTCATCACCATTCTTCATACTGTGTTTAAAAACTAAGCATTCTACAGAAGGAGAGAAATATCAATTAAATTAGAATACAGCAAAGTACAGAGTAGACATACCTAGGTAGCTCTAACTCTGAGATAAAAGTGGAATATCAAACAGATAACCACTTTATGATAAAGAAGAACAAACTAGACTCTATAAAACCTACTAACAATGGATAACTCATGAAATCAAGTAAAACTAAGCACTATACAACATAAAAGCCAGAGAGACCTATCACCAAAGCCAATCTGGAAGCCACACTTCCAGAGCAGCAGCCCTCTCCTCAGACTCAAACATAAAAGTATGAAGGCCAGGAAACTAAGCATATGATTGCGTTATACATTTCCAGAGTCAGGATATTCTTTAACAACATTTTTATTATTTATTTATTTATTTATTTATTTATTATTAAATGTATACGCCGCACATATTAGTTTTTCCCATCAAAATCATCTTTGGGATTTCAATATACGATCATCCCGAAAATCTTCATTGTTAACCTGTTCTTGGGAGAGAGGCTGCCTGGCCAAAGCATCTGCCTGTCAGCACCTGAGCAACTTCACTGCATGCCTAAGGCCTTTCCATTTTCTGTGCAGGACAGGAAGTACCCTAGAGATTCAAAGCTAAATCCTGGCCAAATACATTCCCTTACATTACAACAGTGGTTCCCAACCTTTTCTATGCCCCACACCCCTAGGAAAAGTATGATTAATGTTCGCACCCCCTATAAAAGTAGTATCACATTTGAAAATGAAGCAGTCTAATTTCTAATTGCGGGTGAACTAATTGAATTTAAACAAGCAAGCTTTTAACTCAGCGCATAAAATTGTCGCACCCCTTGAAATTCCGTCTCGCACCCCAGGTTGGGAACCCCTGCATTAGAGGTTTTATTTATTCACGAATAAACACCCATGAATTGACAGTGTAAGGTGACTCGCGTAAAGAACCAACCTTACAGGGTACCCCAGCTGAATGTTACAATAATTGATACAGTTAAGACTGTTCAATTCCCTTACGTACCGCCTTAACTCACAAAACAGAACAAGGTATACTGTATTATAGCATCACTACAAACCAAACCATCCGGATCAGGCCAAGTTGCCTTCGTTTACACGCACATCCTTTCTGAGCTTACCAACCTGAGCACCAAAAGCCCCCGCAGCGCCCTCAAAGCCATCAGCCGAATGAGAACAGCAGCACCGACTCCGCCCCCGGAAGACAGGTCTGCTTCTCTTCCAGGGCCCTCAACAACAGGGGCTAACTACTCCATTGCCTGTTTGTTTTCATTCCTTTGAAACTCGACTTCCCTTCGCGCGTTTTGAGAGGCTCTTCCTCCTGTCAATCACGCTCTGCCTCACGGCGAGCGGTGGAGATGCAGAAAAGAGGTGGGTCGCAGTGCCGAAAAAGACGGATCTTCTATTTCTCGGCGTTCCCTTCAAGGAGGAGAAGAGTCATGGGCGGGGTCAAGGAGTGTTTTTTTTTCTTCTGAGCGCAGGCGCAGACGTAGGCGGACTGGTAGGGTCCTTCTTTCTCTTTTCCCTTCTGCGCGTGCGGAGTCGGTGGTGTTGGCGGCGGCGGCGGCGGCTGGGGTTGTTGGTTCGTCGGTCGGTCGGTTGGTTAGTCAGGCGGTCGGTTTGTGTGCCTGACAGTCAGGCGGCGAGGCGGCTGTCGAGGCGAGAGAGCGTAGGGAGGAAGGCGCACTAGAAGGCGGCGCGAGGGAAGTCACTGGAGCGGGCGCTCTCCGGGGTCTCGAGGCCAGCGAGCGAGGCAGGCTGAGGCGATGGCGGACGTCCTGAGCGTGCTGCGCCAGTACAACACGCAGAAGAAGGAGATTGTGGTGAAAGGAGACGAAGTGATCTTCGGCGAGTTCTCCTGGCCCAAGAACGTCAAGACGAACTATGTCATCTGGGGGTGAGTCTGCGAAAGCTTCTCCCGCGGGCTCTGAATGCAAGGCGGGGAAGGGGGCAAAGGAGGGCGCACGCGTTGCACCCGAATGGGGAGGGACCGAAAAAAACGGCGTCCTGCAGGATCAGACCAAGAAACTGTTCCTGCTCGGCCGATGGTTCTCCCTGAGGGACAGCGAGCTGCTCCCGAGCAGTCCGGGAATGCCAGGCGGGTTAGCTTGCCCGGCCGTGATTAACGCTGTGCTGACTCGGGACGTCGGAAGTGGTGCTTGGGGCCAATAGCCAGTATTGCCTCTGCTTTCCGGTGTGTCTTTAATTCCCTTTCTCAAAAAGCCGATCGGGGCCGCACCTGCTGCTGCTGCCGCCAGGTTAACTAGGAAGGACTCCCCGAACCAGGATGTGGAGTTTGCGGAGCCTTAATGCATAGTCGCTTGGAAGCACGTGTGGTGGGACTCCATGGAGCATGGCCAAAAGATAATTTATTTACTTGGAGTTGTTAAGGTGTGAGAGAGCTAGGATGAAGGTGGTCTCTTGGGTAGGGTCCTTAGGAAGGAAGGGGTGAGCAGGTAAGGTTGCCATCCTGTTTTGTGTGTTCACCTGGAAGTAAATCTGTTCAACCTAGGGAGTTGTATTCTTGATTATCTAGGAGTTTTATGTCTGTAGCAAAATGCAGATGCAGAAGAGTTCAAATTAACGAGGGTCTTTCTGTCGTTTTAATCTCCATATCAGGAGAAGATTTTCCTTCTTTGTTCATGGAGGCTGCTATAAAAAGAGGTGGAGGTGGGTCAGTTTATACAACAAAATTTGACAGGGAGACGAAAAAGTGCACATTTGGGACTACAGTAAGTGGTCTTCAGCCTTAGAAGCTCCTGTTATCTGTCACTGAAAATGTTTGTTGTTGGGGCTGTAAAAAAACAACTACTACAGTCTTAATATGTGTAATGAAGGTAAATGCAAACGAATAGCCAACAGTGCCTGATTCATGTATTCTTTCATTCTGTAGAGTACAAAATTTGCACTTTCTAGGATAAACTGAAGAAAAGAAATAAATAGATCATACTAAACCTGGATTTGGTAAATCATGCTACTGAATAAAGTATAGTTGACTGGGTTTTTATAATACATGATGTTATGCCATGGGTTACAAAGCATAGTAGCTGAGTTCATACAACATATAAAGCGCAAAACAAACAACACATTTCTTACCACAGTGAGTGAACTGTGTTTTTGTATGCTTCTTTCTGCATATGTGTATTGTGGTAGTATTATATCTGTCCCTCTCCCCCCCCCCCAAAAAAAATGATAGGATGAGGACTCAGGAAAAGTCTGTGTTCCCCTTTAAGCCCCCACTACTTTTATGGAACCTTTGAAAGGACAGATTATAGAGTGGCATAGAAACAGCCAGTTTTTTGTTGATACGACTTTTCAGATGTGATTTGGATAAGAAAAAATTGGGGTGAACTGAAGTGTTATTCATCTTACAAGGACTGTGCCATCTGGCTATTAAGAACTTCATGTCGTACTGTTTGTAGAAGGAAGCATCACTTTGTTCTAATACAACTTTTCTGCTGGCTACTATAAAAAGGTAATTTACCAGTAAACCTGACATTACTCTTTGTTTTCATAATTTGAACATTAAAAACAATTTGAAAAGTTTTGTTAGATTCAACTAAAGCTTATCTGTTTTGCTGATAGTCAACCAGGTCTCTCTGAGAGCCTACAACAGAATATGAGAGCAAGATATTTCTTTCTTCTGTAAGACTTATTTCTCTTTTGTTCTTTTTTAGTACAGTTAATAACATTTTTCATTGATTTATCTAAGCAGCATTGTAATTTCTGGAAATTGCCTCCCTTTTTAAAAACCTAGTAGTTCTTCTAAAATAGGTGGTTTTTAGGACATGTTAAGATTTTTGTTGCAAGAATAACAGTTGTATATTTGAGTGCTTTATGAACTTTCAGATGGGTCTAACTGTATTTCCTGATATGTTTGCTTTCAGTAAGCTCTGGGAATGTAATGTCTTGTCTCCACTATAGCTTCAATTTCCTCTTTTATGACTTAATCTTGACAGCAGAACATTATAGGAAGCTAATTATGAAATTATGAATTCAAAAGTTGAAAAAGCCTAAAAAGCAAAACAGATCCACATCTTTAAATTCAAAGGAGTTACACAAAGGTATCCAGAAACAGTGTGAAGCCTCAAACCAGAAATGTTTCAAGAACTCATGGCAAAGCAAGGGACTGAACACCTTGAAAAGTTACAAGAATTCAGTTATATAGGCATCTCCATATTAGTATGCATGTTAGTGATTTACATGACTACAGGGAGTTCCTGGTCTAGCACGTCTATATCCCAAGCAGATATAAGCCTGTATTCTCAAATACCTTCTGTTCATGAGTTTATCTTTGTGAACTGTTGTATTTTTTCACAGCACTGCTTGGCTCAGATTCCTGGGCTTGATCCTACATTTCTTTTTCTTTGGATCAGGAATCCTGCCAACAAGCATGGTGTTCAGTTTCTCTGACATACAACTTATCCTGGGTTGGAAATAGTACTATAAAAAGCAATGGGTGAGGAAACAGGACAAAAGTTAAATTTGATTTTAGTCCTTGTACTTTAAATTTAACTAAAATAAGTAGAGTTAATATGTTTATATAAAGAATAATTTATCTATAGAAATATAGTCATATGGTGAATAATCCCCCCCCCCTTTTGCATGAAAAGGAGCTTTTTTTTTTTGCGGTCTTTATGACTTTATGTGGCTTGGATCTCAGGGTTCTACTTTATACATATAAATGAATAATTAAAGCAGTTTCCCTGTAATAGGTTTGTTCTCTTTAACTACCTTCACTTGACACTCACATTTTTTCTAGGTAGCTTTTATGTGTGCAGTTTTTTTTTTTTTGTTCAAGCTTGTGTTCTTTTTCACTGTCTATTTGTTCTAGATAGCTAGATATATTGTCCCATTATTATCCTCTCTGATATTTTTTTGCTATTATGGAGAAGATGTTGAGTTCAGGAGATTTACATTCATATCTTGACTTTGCTGTTAACTCACTGGGAAGTTCTGTTAACTCACAGTCCTCTTCATTCATAATATAGGCTTAATAATACTTGCCTATTTCCCAGGTCTCTTGTGACGTTAACCAAAATATGGCTGCTGTTCTTTATATAAATATGAAGTCTAATTATAGTTATTTGTTACTTGTAAATCTTTCCTTTAAGAAATGAAACTTTTTTTTTAAACCTTGCAGCAGTTAATCTGGTTAGGCTGAGATATGAAGTCTGGACTAAGGCAGCTTAATGCATTCGTGACTGAGCAAGATTTTTGAATTAAAATCTCTTCTCACTCTGATCATTTTACAATTTGGTTGTTTGCTGTCTGCAGTATATTTCAGTGCATTTTAATTTCCCTTCTGTTCTTAGACAATGTAATGGGAGAGGTAGATACATTAATTGCAGAGCTTTCCTAATAAGTAATAGATTTATTATCATTGGATTTGTGTTCATATTATTTTTATTATAATCACTGATTGCATATCTCTGTCATATGTACTCCTTTCCCAGCTGATTGACTTACAGAATAACTTAGAGCTCACAGTGAAAGAAAGGAAAAGGATATTTGTTTTTACCTTCTTCTTCTTCTTCTTCTTCTTCTTCTTCTTCTTCTTCTTCTTCTTCCTCTTCCTCTTCCTCTTCCTCTTCCTCTTCCTCTTCCTCTTCCTCTTCCTCTTCCTCTTCCTCCTCTTCTTCTTCTTTTTGCTGTACACTCTGAAAGCTGTAGGTTAATTTGGATTAATTAAAGGATAAGATTGACAGGTTCTAAAATTCTCAGTTCTCCTTCTCAAACAATGTATGTGTGTGTGTGTGTATTTCCTTTTATGTAGTGTTTCTCTTAAGTTTGTCTTCTAAGACTCACTTTGAATATTTCATATTCTACTTCTCTGTCAAATAACTTGGCAGGAAAGTTAAAACGCTGATTTTTTTTCTATGTCAGATTTTGCTTTTAGTTGTTGATCTTTACATCTCTTGATACAGTCAAACTTGAGAGCATCCAGTAAAATCACCCATTAGGATAAGCAATAGCCCATGGTTGACCATGTGCTTTGCCTGTGTGGCTGCTTTGAACATTGTTCCAGTTGTCTTTGTGTATGCATTTAGAGACAACATTTCTGTTGGAACTGCCAATGAAGCCAAGTAACTATGCATTGATGTACATACTCAGACAACCAAGAACAGTCTTTGAAGCATCCCTGTAAACCTTCTGAAATATGTAGCTGGTTTAATGCTTTGAGAAAAGTTCTTTGCTTGTGCTGATATGGTTATTTAGCTGAATTTGAGTCATTTGAAATCAATAGAATGTAAGTCATGGTGATTTTGGAAAAAATTCAGTTTATCCATTATAATTTTGATACAGCCAAGTACACATTCAAATTTTTGCCCTATGCATATATCTGCAAATGTAATTATTTTTTTAATTATGTTTGCAGTTTTTGAAAAAATAATCAAATGTAGAAATTAAAAATTAAACAAAAGCAAAACCACAACCATTAACCTGAAGTTAATCTTGAAGTGATCCAGTATTGGATATACTGGGAATTATAATGTAAACCAGAAAGTAACTTCTCAGCAAAAGTTGCTCCGTTTTATTCTAATGCCCATTCTTTATATATAATCTTGCTGATAGTTCTCAGGATAAATAAAAGTTTTATAGATTATAAATTTGTTTTGTAGAAAGTAGGGAGAAAATGTTTTTTTTTTTCTTTGTGTATATAGTTAAACAGTCAAAGCTATTTACTAAAGCCATAGATGAAGGAAAAGCTGAGTTTAAATTTCTGTGCTTGTGAAGAATTTAAATTAGAGCTGTTAGGGATTTCATATAAAAATGGCTTTGCTGAATAAAATTTTGGTTGGGCTGCATAATGCTGAAGTATTCTTAGACCCATTTTTTCATATATGTTAATGAATCTCAAAATAGAATGAATTTAACCACTTTTCCTATTGATGCTACAGATTATATTCTCTGAGGAATCTGATAATTAACCATAAATAAAGCATTATTCACATGGTTATTTGATTCATACAACCAGGACTTGTAAGCCTGGATCAAAAGGTATGTGCATGCGCTTTCTCTCTCTCATTCTCAAAAAAAAAAAAAAAAAAAGGCTTAGCTTTAGTAATGCTGTTCATAAATGATGGTTTAGGGCTTAGCATGTTACTTTAGTCAGTTAAATGTAACAAACCATGAGTTGGGTCTTTATGTGAATTAAACCACTGTAAATAGCTTGTATGATTTTCTTTTTAACCTGTAGTGTCCTTAAAATATTCACATTCAGTTGTGATTTGAATATGAGAATATAGGAATCTGCATTCTGAAAAATATTGCCTGATTTCCTTTATGGTGTTTTCCTGCCCTTGGCCTAGTGATACCCTAATAAAGGGAAAATAAATAAGTAACAAATTAAAAAATGACTATGAGTAAAGACCTGATAAAGTAAAATAATACCTGATTTAAAAACATTGTCTAATGTAATATGTCTTTTATTCTGGAAAATATACATGAGTAAGGGACACATGGCAATAAGGAACAAAGGTTCTTTTGTGCTGTTTCCCTTAACCCTAAATTGCCCCAGAGACCAAGTGTTCCATGTTTATTGTGAAATTCAGAGTGGACAGACAATCTAATGCTCCAAAATTTGTCTTGAAATTAATTGGTTTATCTCGGATAAAAGGTAAGTTTTTAAAAAAGATTTTTATAATCTAAATGGGGTTTTAAAAATTATTTTAAATATAAATAGGATTTTCACATTTTCTTAAATTATCAAATAAAAATGATCTTAGAAAAACATGTTCTTACTCAGTTTTTTTTTTTTTTTTAATTTGCTTACTGAAGAAAGACTAGCCATAATAAATAATGGCTAATAAATAAATACTAATAAGCATCTTAGTACAATTTAAAAGTTTATTTGGTAATAATAGATCATTCAAATATCTATGATTAATTGAACCAGACAATCATCAAAGCATGGGGAAAATCACTTTGTAAGCTTAGTAATACTCAAAAATCCAAATCTAATTGACATACCCAAGGCAAAATGTTAAAATTTTTCAATCCCCCTCCCAGGTTACAAGTGTACCCCCATAGAAAAAAATCTGAACTTGTGTGATTTTTGAAGCTGATAGAAGACAGCTTACACTGTGTCCACAGTGAAATTTCAGATAATCATGATCAGTCTTTATGCTTTGTCTTATCTTTGAGAAAGGATTATGTCCCTTCTCTGATTTTATTTCTTTTTCCTGATGTCTGCTTTAAATGTATTCAGTTCTTTCTCTGCACCAAAATCTAGTTGATCCCTGTTGTGCTTGGTTCCCCCAAAATGACTTTGCTCTTTGTTTATTTACTTAAATAATTTATAGGGCTGCCAATCTCACAATAGTGATTCTCGGTGGACAGGGATTAAAACAATAACTACAGCATCTGCATGCAACCCATGATGCCCAAGGTTTAAAAAAAAAAAAAAGCAACTCCTACTCAAAAAGCCACATCAACAGCAGTGCTCACCTAACTTCCTGGCCCAAATGCTAGGGGAAACATCCAAATCTTCAAAGCTTTGCAAAAGGTTAACAGGATCTGGATTTCCAGAGGGATGCTTTTCCACAGGGCAGGCACTTTCACAAAGAGGGCACAACTCCTGGGTCCAACAAGATCACATTGTTGAAAGGACCAGGAACATGCCCTCTACAGGTAACTCCTCGCTTAACAATGGTAATTGGGACTGGCAACTCCGTGGCTAAGTGACACGGTCATAAAGTGTGATGTCACATGACCGCGCCAACTTAATGACAGCAGTTGCAGCAGTTCCAGTTGCCATTGTTAGGTGAATCCCGCATGGTAATTAGGCGTGATGTCATCTGACTGCCATTTGTAACCTCCTGCCAGCTTCCTTGTTCACTTTGCTTGTAGGAAGCCGGCAGTGAAGATCACAAATGGTGATAACGTGACCATAGGGTGCTGCAACTGTTGTAATTATGTTTTTTTGTTTTGTAATTTATTAAAAATTACATTATACAGATAAAACTGATACAAACTATAAAATGTAAAAAAGAAGAAAAGGAAAAAGTGCATAAAAGAGAAAAATATATATAAAGGAGAAAAGCCAAAAAAACCAAACAAACAGTAACTTCCCCTTCCATCCCAGCAAGTATAAAGAATTTTAGCAACTTATCATCTCTTAAGGTACAACAAACAATCTCTTCACCCCAAATCTCACCTCATTCTCTATAAACAAATCTTCAAAGCCTCATCATCCATCCCAATCAGCAAAAGTTCATTAGGGTTGTCAGAAATAACCACGTATCTATTATACACTTAATCTAATAAACCCACTTGAATTCCTTCCTTTTATATTTATATCTCATTTTCTATTTTTAAACCCCTCAAACCTCATAATTCAAATACAATCAATAAATATCCAATAAAAGTTACCAGGGATAACAATATAGCTATTTTAACCTTAATCAGATAAGTTTAAAATGTAACAACCTTTTCCACATAGAACCCTTGTCTATAAAACAAAACTAACACTTTATCTTCCAGCCGTAGTCAGAAAAAATTCATTAAAGATTGCCAGAAATAGCAACCTACAGTGGGGCAAAAAAGTATTTAGTCAGCCACCAATTGTGCAAGTTCTCCCACTTAAAAAGATGAGAGGCGCCTGTAATTTTCATCATAGGTATACCTCAACTATGAGAGACAAAATGGGGGAAAAAATCCAGAAAATCACATTGTCTGATTTTTAAAGAATTTATTTGCAAATCATGGTGGAAAATAAGTATTTGGTCAATATCAAAAGTTCATCTCAATACTTTGTTATATATCCTTTGTTGGCAATGACAGAGGTCAAACGTTTTCTGTAAGTCTTCACAAGGTTTTCACACATTGTTGCTGGTATTTTGGCCCATTCCTCCATGCAGATCTCCTCTAGAGCAGTGATGGTTTGGGGCTGTTGCTGGGCAACACGGACTTTCAGCTCCCTCCAAAGGTTTTCCATGGGGTTGAGATCTGGAGACTGGCTAGGCCACTCCAGGACCTTGAAATGCTTCTTACGAAGCCACTCCTTCGTTGCCCGGGCGGTGTGTTTGGGATCATTGTCATGCTGAAAGACCCAGCCACGTTTCATCTTCAATGCCCTTGCTGATGGAAGGAGGTATTCACTCCAAATCTCATGATACATGGCCCCATTCATTCTTTCTTTTACACAGATCAGTCGTCCTGGTCCCTTTGCAGAAAAACAGCCCCAAAGCATGATGTCTCCACCCCCATGCTTCACAGTAGGTATGGTGTTCTTTGGATGCAACTCAGCATTCTCTCTCCTCCAAACACAACAAGTTGAGTTTAGACCAAAACATTCTACTTTGGTTTCATCTGACCATATGACATTCTCCCAATCCTCTTCTGGATCATCCAAATGCTCTCTAGCAAACTTCAGACGTGCCCAGACATGTACTGGCTTAAGCAGGGGGACACGTCTGGCACTGCAGGATTTGAGTCCCTGGCGGCATAGTGTGTTATTGATGGTAGCCTTTGTTACTTTGGTCCCAGCTCTCTGCAGGTCATTCACTAGGTCCCCCCATGTGGTTCTGGGATTTTTGCTCACCATTCTTGTGATCATTTTGACCCCATGGGGTGAGATCTTGCATGGAGCCCCAGATCAAGGGAGATTATCAGTGGTCTTGTATGTCTCCCATTTTCTAATTATTGCTCCCACAGTTGATTTCTTCACACCAAGCTGCTTGCCTATTGCAGATTCAGTCTTCCCAGCCTGGTGCAGGTCTACAATTTTGTTTCTGGTGTCCTTCAACAGCTCTTTGGTCTTGCCCATAGTGGAGTTTGGAGTGTGACTGTTTGAGGTTGTGGACAGGTGTCTTTTATACTGATAACAAGGTCAAACAGGTGCCATTACTACAGGTAACGAGTGGAGGACAGAGGAGCCTCTTAAAGAAGTAGTTACAGGTCTGTGAGAGCCAGACATCTTGCTTGTTTGTAGGTGAACAAATATTTATTTTCCACCATGATTTGCAAATAAATTCTTTAAAAAACAGACAATGTGATTTTCTGGATTTTTTCCCCCATTTTGTCTCTCATAGTTGAGGTATACCTATGATGAAAATTACAGGCCTCTCTCATCTTTTTAAGTGGGAGAACTTGCACAATTGGTGGCTGACTAAATACTTTTTTGCCCCACTGTATCTATTTTAACCTTGATTAAGTAAACCCACTTTATATTCCTTCCCCTTACTCCCAATAACCTTGGTCTTAAGTCCCTTCAGATAATATCGCAACACATGATTCATTTTCTCTTTGTCTCTTCTCACAAGGTCGCTGACAACATTAACAAGACTCTTGTAAATCCAGTATAAAAAGGCTATCCAAGTCACTCTTTAGGTGTATTATTTGTATATCCTTTTTAGTTATTAAAACATTCACCAATTTTGTTTGTTTCATTGTTTCATTTTGTTCCATATACTTCTTGTAGACTGTCATTTCTAAGTCCAGATTTGAATTGTTTTCATTCTTGTCCAGTAAAACTTGTTCTTCTGTAGCAACATCTAGTCAATCAGTTATGGCAGAAATCCTTAAAAGTAACTTCTGAATCTTTTGTTCACACATATCTCTCAGTACATCCATTGTTTTATTTGCTTCTGGTGTCTTCTAGTGTCCAAACTTCAAAGTCCCATCTTATCATTTTTTTTTTTCCAAATGCAAGAACATGGCTAGTTTAATTTAAATCCATTTATACTAAATCCTTCTGGATCCTCAGTCTGTGTATAACTTTCTAAAAACAACACTCCAATCACCTTTTTGCTGTTAATTCCAAAAAAAAACCCCAAATTTTTATAGATCAAGAACTCATACTTAAAACTTCTTTCATAAAGGATTGAAGAAAACTCACCCAGTCAATACCATAAAACTTGCTGTTCTGGAGGTTCTCAATATTTAAAAAGCTCAATAAAAAAAATCCAAAGTGATTTAAGAAATGAGGATTGGCTGAACTTTGAGTCCAAAAAAGCTACATTATGACTATGAGCTTAGATGGAATCCCTTGACTCCCAGCTGCTCCACTCACTAGCCAACCATGAAAATGTTGGTTCCTGCAGTTTACTCATGAGAAGTAGCAGTCAGGAGTGCATGTGGGCAATCTCAAGATCTCTCCTTTCTCCAGAGAGATTTTGCCCACCCAGAATCTGCATCCGGCCACAAATTTCAGCTATAATGTCCCCATTTTCCAAGGATGTCTTCAGTTCACCATGCTCTCTCTGGAAGTGAACTGTTGTAATTGTGAGCTGGGTGCCACACACCCAGTTGCGATTATGTGACCATGGGGTGCTGCAATGGCCGCAGATACAAGGATTGGTCTCTTCATTGAGTGTCGTTGTAACTTTGAATGGTCACTGAACGAGTGGTCGCTGAATGAGGACAACCTGTATCTGGGGGACTGAGCAGAAACATTGGGTTTCCCTAGCATATTTTTTGTTCCTTATTTGGTGACCCATAATGCTATATTCTCATTGTCTTCTGTCATTGACTTTAGAAATAGTCCAAAAGTCCAGTGTTTGAGGGTATAGTAATACAATCACTTTTCTTCTAAAGATTTGTGATAAGGCCTGTACATATTTGAGCTAAACTTGATTGTTTTATCTTAATATAAGATACTTATGTTGCCCTGCAAAAATCTTAATAGTGTTCTCTTCACACATGTGTATAGATAAAAGTTAGGATATACATGCAGACAAAGACCTGAGAAGCAGTTCCAGTAAGAGGTTGAATCTATATCAATATAGTTAATTAGTTAAGATATATGATATATGTTTTTAAGGCTGTGTGTGCTTCAAAAGTGATTGAGAAGAATTTTTGGACCTCACATTAGCATGAAAAATTATGTGGCTTCCTTAAGAGTTGCATTAAAGATGTTCCTCAAAACCTCCCCAAAGTACTTGTTCCAAATCATTTTAGTGGGTGGAGCCCTTGTATTGATCCTGTTTAGGAATATAAATGTAGGGCTAATATGTTTTCATACATTTTTTAAAAAATTAAATGCATTATTTGTTTAATAAATGTAAACTAATTTAAATTGGGTGAATAAATTTAAATTTATTAATTAAATTTGAAATAATGTTCTTTAAGAAAAGCTTAGTACAGTATATGAGTTTTTAAAAATCTGATTTCTTTAAATCCTCTGTATTGCTATATATTCGTCAGGTATGCACAGAAAGCCAATTTACATTGAAATTTTCACTGCACTGTCAGAGTGCAAACAATTTTCTGTTGATATTTGAAAAGTTAATTTGAAAAATTAATCAACATGCAATATTGGAAAAAGTCATAGAAAACATTAATTATGTATATAGTGTTTTTTTGGGTGTAAATGTAGTTTTGTTGAGTTACAGGAAATATAATTGTTTACTTTGAATTTGGAAAATTGAGTATGCTTTAAAGAATTAAAAAAAAAAGTAAATTAACCTCAGTGCAACAATGTAACATCTACTATAATAGTTCATTTCAATTGATGAATTTAAAGCATGACATTTTCAGTGTGTTTAACTTTTGGAAGAATATTTTATGCAGCTGGGATTCACTCAGTGTATAGTTACTATGCAGGTCGACTTTCTCCAGTGGATACTTTGTCAACAAAAAGTTGTGTAGTAAATTGTAGAAGAGGTGAGGTGCCTAATATTTCTAGTACCTGTAAAAATGCCTTGGAATGTTTCTTCCCCATTTTTAACGCTGTCTGAAATGTATTTATATCACTATCTCTTTATGAGGAGAAAGGGTAAAAGAGCTAGTAATTGCAGGAAAAAGAACAGCAAATAGTGTCAGCTTTCTTCTGTCTGTTTTATCATTGTACACCATACAGCGCTGAAAATGTTTCTCTCTGGAAAAATAAGCCTGTTTTATATAATGATTTATTGATCTTTATTAATATCATTATGTGCTAAAATAATACATGGCCATAAACTGAAATTTGATAATTAATGTATTGACGTAAATATAATATGGTAACATTATTTTTGTTACCATATATTGTGAGGGATATACAAATAAATCTTTGGAACTGAGTTTGGTATGTGTACATACTGAAGTAGCTTTTTAAAATTTTGATGTAGTCTTAGAAACCAGTATCTAAACACTACTTTCTTGTACAAAAAGACTTCCCCTTCTGCTTTTCTCCTCTTCCTTCTCAGATCTGCTGTAATATTCCTTCAAATATCCACATCAGTGGAAAGAGAAGAATCCATTCTGCTGACAGATGCTACTTGTCATTAGAAAGATACCACTGGATAATTCCTGAAAATCTAGAAATAGAACTTGTTCCTTTGTTTTCAATATTTCAGTTGTTACTGTAATTCTGAAAATATGCAATTGTAACCTAGATAGAAATTCTTTTACAAATTTTACTGACTTATTGACAAATCCACAATATCCATCTGTTGACCAGTTTACAATTCTTTTTGTAGCCATATCCATTGTAAAGTATTTATAAAATACTTCAGCATTTTGCGGGGGAACATTTTAAGATGCTTTGTTTTATTTTTGTTTCCAAATTTATTTTATAATGGAATGGTATTTTCACCTTCATATTTTAGTTCTTATTTTCAGGTAGATTTTCTACAACTAATCATTGGTTTCATTTGCACTATTATAGCATTCCCATTTTCAGTATTTCCCCACATAAAGAGCCCTATGAGATAGGTTGGACTCAGGACAAGCCCAGAGTCATTCAGTGAACTTTTATGGATGAAGCTGGATGGGAACCAGGGTTTTTGTTTTCCTGCTCCAATGCCTTAACCACTACACCAGATTAGTTCCCTATGCATGTTTTATGATAATGAGCCATGTAGTAGCCAATCAGTAAGGCTTTGGACATTCTTATATGTTTCTGAATAACCCATTATTGCTATTTTTAAACCATAGCTGAAACATTAGAGCTTATTTATTTATTATTTATAAGATTTCTGTGTCTTTCCATAGGGAGTTCAAAGTAGCTAATAAAGACATTCTACAAAACCAAATAACTCAAGGACTCAGTTGAAAAACATAACTAAGATTAATAAATGAACAATCTACCATTAAAACAATAGAAAAGCCAGGAATGCAGAATTGTGTAACTTGTATGTTAAGGTATGTAAGGTTTTTATGGTGTGTACTTCTGCTCTTAAGAAGAGCTAATGGGCTGTTAATTGTCACCTTGATGTAGCGGCATTGCGGAAGACCATTGTATTTTGAGGAACGTAGTGACATATTTTGATTTGTCCTTCATATTAAGATTTTAGAAATTTAGAGTTTATTCTGAGTCATAATGATGTTTAACTTGTTTATTTTTCATTCTTGCTTGGTAAATAAAGAGAAGGTAGGAATCTTCACATAGATGTAGGAGGACCTCAAGATTATTTAAATTGGCACTGGTTTATCTGTATCCAGGCTCTTACATTCCAGGGTTCTGGCAGTTTACGTGATGAACAGGTGCACCATCTAGCCATGGTCTGGTCCTGCAATCTCAGTACCATGGAAACAAGGTAATGAGATTGTAGTGCCAGATTTGATAAGACCTTGGTATTATCCTTTGAGCTGGAAGCTTCGATACAGGCCTAGCATTCAGTATTGTGTGGCTTAGCCGTTTCGGGGTCTCTCCACGTTGTTCCACTGGGGCTACCAACAGCTGAACAGAGATTTGTTGTCATCTTGCTTGGTATGTTATGCTTTGTGTTTCTGTTTAAATCTTTCTGCTAGAGTTAACAATAAAGCTTAAAATCTCCTTACTTACTGGTGTGTTTGTTGTCTCTGGATCTTCAAAAATCCAATTGTCTGGCCCTTGGCCATTGCCTGACACTTGGCAATACACTTGATTATGAGTTTTATGTGTTGGCATCAATTGATATGTGTCAAATAGTGTGTAATTCTATAGGGGACTTCTCTTAGTCATTATGCCCAGAAAAAACAATAGATTTTTATTTTTATCCATATCTAATGAGTTAATTGCCAATCATGTTCATTTGAACAATCAGTTCTTGAGTTCTAAAATCATACAGTTGTGGAGAATTGTACCTTCAAAGCACAGATCTAATCAAAGATTTTATAGATACCTGTTCTCATTATGGTATTAATTTAGGATAGGATAGGATAGGATAGGATAGGATAGGATAGGATAGGATAGGATAGGATAGGATAGGATAGGATAGGATAGGATAGGATACTTTATTGGCCAAGTATGTAAACATACAAGGAATTTGACTTCGGTGCAAAGAGCTCTCAGTGTGTTTGCATAGCATCAAGTATAAGAATAATAAAGTAAAGTAAAGTAAAATAAAATAATAATAATACTAATAACATTATGCTAAAACTATGCAGTCAGAAGAGGAGAATTAGAGGAAAGATAGTACTGCGGCTATTAACTAACATACATTCACATTTACAGAGCATTATCAGTCACGTCTTAGCAGTCATAACTTCATGCAGTGTCAACCAGTATATCATACTGCATTAATTAGGTGTTCAGTAGAGCAATGGCATGAGGAAAAAAACTGTTCTGGTGTCTAGATGTTTTAACATACAGTGCTCTATAGCGCTGTCCTGAGGGGAGAAGCTGAAACAATTTATGTCCAGGATGAGAAGGATCTGCAGATATCTTCTCCGCCCTCCTTTTGACCCTCACAGTATATAGCTCCTCTATAGAAGGCAGACAGATTGCAGTTATTCTTTCTGAATATTCATTCATTCATTCATTCATTCATTCATTCATTCATTCATTTTCTATGGCTGCCATTTCAAACAAGTGACTCTGGGCTGCGAACAATCATACCATTAATTAAAACCAAGTTCAAACACAATACAAAAAATAAATATATATAGCAGCCGAGAAAAATCATAACCATAGATGTTAATATAACCAGGAAATGGGGCCTTTAACACACTAGGAGCCCCAGGCCCAGGCACATAACCAAATCTTTAAGGCCTTATGAAAGGCCAACAGAGTTGGTGCCATCCTAGTCTCTGGAGGTAGAATGTCCCAGAGGGCAGGGGCTATGGCAGAGAAGGCACGTCTCCTAGTCCCCACCAGCTGGCATTCCTTGGCTGACAGGACCCGAAGCATGCCCATCCTGCCAGACCAGATTGTATGGGTAGAAGCAACTGGGAGAAGACAATCCCTCACATACCCTGGTCTTAAGCCATGAAGGGCTTGAAAGGTGACAGCCAGCACCTTGAATTGCACCTGGAAACGCACTGGCAACCAATGCAGCTCACAAAGCAGTGGTGTTATTTGCTTAATCTGTTTGATTACTTAGATAAGGTTGTATAAGTGATCTCAATGTTAAATTTTTTGAAGCTATTTTTCAGGGGCATTTTTCAAGAGCAGTTGCGAATAATATTTTAATGCAGCAGAATACTAGGAGTATGATAATACAGTAAGAATTCTGAATGTAATCTAGCAACAGTGGAGGCATGCAACTTGCTATAGAAATAGTTAGTCATCTTGAGATTTGATTTAGGTTTTATTGATATTTGAAGTGGACCCCAGATCACCTTATTTCTTCAAGAATACCAGCCTTGGCTTCCAAACTGAATGGTTGCAAACCCCCAGATATTTGAACTGTAGTTAGCCATTTTATCCAAAAAACAAGAAGAGTGATTCTGAAGCTCGCTATCTCATTGAATGCAAGTTGGAACATTTGACATGTAAGTTGAAAAGAGAGAAATTGCAAGAAAATACATTTTTCTTTTAAGTGAGATTGCAAGGATTATTATCCTTGGCTTTTGCACTGAAGAAACAAAATATAGAGTGAAAGTGATAGTCATTAATTAGTTCATATTTCTTGCTTTTTATAGTCAGAATCATAGACTGTGTATGTTCTTTTTACAGCGGTTTTGTAAACCAATTTTCATTTTATCCTATACAGGACAGGAAAAGAAGGCCAGCCAAGGGAGTACTATACATTGGATTCAATTTTGTTCCTGTTGAATAATGTACATCTTTCACATCCTGTTTATGTCCGTCGTGCGGCAGTAAGTAAATTTCCTGGAGGAAGAGCTTAGCGTTGTTTAATTATGTTATGTGCAAACAATCTTGTATATAAAAGAAATAAAAGAGATTGTTTCTACATCATTAAAAAAAATGTAGAAGAGCATTCACAATTTTGTTTACTTTTAGCCTTTGTTACTTCAGTTGTAGTTTGGTCTTGACCACCTTAAATCTTATTACAAAAGCTGTGTTAAGCTGCTTATTATTTATTTTTATCCCAGATCTGTTTACCTGGAAGAAAATGACATTAAACTCATTTGAACTTTTTTGGAATTGAATATTCTAACTAGATTTGTAGTCTTAACTGAAGTAAAGAATTACCTGCCTATGGCTGAATTTAAAGTTGATATTGTATTTTAGCACATTGTTAAAATTGGTTTTTAATGTTGTATTTATGTTGCCTGTATGTTCCAATATGTTAATTTTAGTTTGAAGAATGAAGAGTTGCTTTATTTTGTATGTATGTATGTATGTATGTATGTATGTATGTATATATATATGTATGAATGAATGAATGAATGAATGAATGAATGAATGAATATATGATAATAGTAAAATCTAATACAAACTAAACTTAAAGAAAGAAAAGAGAATAGAAGGAGTGAAAAGTACAAGGGAAAAGAAAAAGAAAGAGAAAAGTAAGTATATAATAAAGACAAAAGAAATATATAAAGAAGTGACTTCCAACCTTCATCACGACAAGTACAAACAAATTTAGTAACTCTTCATCCTCCCTAAAGATACAAACATTGATCTCTTCATCCTATATCCCACCTCTTATCTATAAACAGATCCATAGAACATCATCTTTTCAGTCCTGGTATCAGCAGGAAGTCTGTAAAGGGTAGTCAGAAGTAACAATCATACCTTGTTTTAAGCTTGATCTAATAAACCAACTTTATATTCCTTACTTTTACTTCTAACATGCTTAATCTTTAGTTCATTCAAATATTGTCATAGGAGTTGATTTCTCTTCATTTCTTCTTTGTCCCATTGCATAAGTCCCATTGTTCTTCAGGGCTTTAACAAGCCTCTTTTGTAAATCCAATAGGAAAAAATAAAAAAAATTATACAGGTCACTCTATTTGTTTGTCATTTGTATTTCTCTTTTAAATTTTAAAATCTCAACCAGTTTCTTTTGTAGATCCAGTGAAAACATCCTTTTCTAAATCATTATTTTGGCCTGTCAGTTGTAAATCCACTTTCAATACCATCTCTACCTTGTCACATAAAATTTGTTCTACATCTGACATTTCTTAACATTTTTTAGACAAAGTCTATCCATAGAAGCAGATATCATTACTGACATTGTTGATATTGTGGCTACTAATTTCTAGCTCCATTCTTCAAAAATCTCCTTCAGTATTTTTATTGTTATAACATTTTGCACCATCTTACAGGCCTGCATATCTTTCCTTTACCTAAAATCTTTAGTCCCCTCTAGTGTCCAGTTTTTGAAATCATGAAATTATTTATCAGTGTAAAAACCAAAACAGGATCTATTTCCCATGAGAAGCTCTTTGTACTTTAGAATTAATAGTTTAGAAGCAGTTAATGAGCAATTTCTGAAAGTGATTAGAAAGTGAGGTTTGTGAACTTAGCATCCTTTAAAAGTCTTTGCCGCAGTTGCGAGCAAGATGGCTAATCCTGTGGTGTCCTGGCACTCAAACCTGCAGAAAACCGCTGTCCTGCAATCTTGCAGGTAGCAGCTGCCTGGAGCACATGTAGGCGATTTCATGTCTTCCCCTTATCCAGAGGGATTCCAAGGAACCTGTCCACTCACTCATTACTTGGTTTTTGCCTTCAGTTGGCAAAGACCAAGGAACCAGTTGGCTCCATTTTCGCAGAGCTGCCTTCAGTTCACCATAACTCCCCTAGAAGTGAAGAATGAAATATTATGATTGGTCAGAATATTCCTTTCGTTATTAGGTTATTATTCACATTTTACAGATAGGTAATTAATTGCTGAATAAAATATTTTTGAATATTTTTATTGAATTTCTTGAAAGCTACACATGCAATTTAATTTAAATAAGTTTATATATTTTAAAAACAAAAATAAAAACCTAAAATAATACAACTAGCAATTAACATAAATATGAAACAGAAATAAAGTAAAAAGGAAAAGAGGAAGAACAGTCAAGTTCAGTAACATTACTTTTCTGCAATACAAGAAATGTTTATTAAATACTTTCACAAATTACTACAATTCCATTTTAAAAAAAACATAAGCCACATTAAATGATCTTTCCTTTCTGTCAATAAAAAGTTCAAAATCTGAGAATTTTTAAAGTCTGGTATATACACATCCTTCTAGTAATATAGAATCACCTTTTTTGCAACACACATGGTGCATCCACAGCTCCTGGTAAATAGATAAGTTCCAAATTTTGGGGATATAATCTAACAATACAGCTATATCTTTAAGCTTCATTTTCATTTCAGGAACCTGATACAACTCAGTATTTTTTTAAATAACAAAATAAATTTAAAAATTTTTTTTAAAATGCACAAAATTATAAAAGAGAAAAAAGCTGAAAAAAACCCCAAAACTTACAAAATATATATTTACAGACATGTATATATCAATAATTTGAAGTCATGATTCATAGCAGTCATTCATGGTTGTTCAATATTAAACAATTTTGCAAACCACTGAATCCATATCTTTGTATTTCTGATGCTGAAAACTAAGTCTTTTGATTGAAAGTACATTTTCTTTGTCCAGAAGCCAATTCTTCTGTGATTGAAATAGAATATAAGCATATTCAATCTTAATCCATGTAATTGCTTCTTAACAAAATGAAACAATACATTTAAAGTGTTAGTTTCTGTGCATCTCCAGCAACATAAATACATTGAAGAAATTTCTAAAATATTATTTCTTGTTGAAAAGGAAGTAATCTAAAATCTATTGAAACTTTTGGGTTTTTTAAAGCTCTCTTTTTTGATTGGTTAAGTAAAATTTAGAATTAAAAAAAAGGAAATACAGTGATACCTCGGGATACGAACGCCTCTGCTTGCGAATTTTTCGGGTTACGACCAGCTCTGGCCCCAAAATTTTACCTCGGTTTGCGAACTCCGCCTCGGGGTACGAGCCATTTTCCGCCCGTGCCACGTGGTCCGCGGCCATTTTCTGCCCGTGCCACGTGGTCCGCGGCCATTTTTCCGCCCGTGCCACGTGGTCCGCGGCTGTTTTTCCGGCCCTGCCGCGTGGTCCGCGGCCGTTTTCGCGCCGCGCCGGGCTGTTTTCGCGCCGCGCCGGGCCGTTTTCGCGCCGGGCCGCGCCGCGCCGGGCCGCTTTCGCGCCGCGCCGGGCCGTTTTCACGCCGCGCCACGCTGCACCCGGCCATTTTCGCGCCGCACCACGCCGCGCCCGGCCGCTTTCCCTGTGGTCCATGGACGCCAGAACGGATTAACGGTAATTACATTGAACCTTATGGGAAATTGCCTCGGGTTGCGACCAAATTCGGGCGGAGGGCGGAACGGATTAACCGGATTTACATTGAACCCTATGGGGAAATTTGCCTCGGGGTGCGACCAAATTCAGAGGGCGGAACGGATTAACCGGATTTACATTGAACCCTATGGGGAAATTTCCTTCGGGTTACGACCAACTCGGGATACGCCCAGAGTCACGGAACGGATTAAGTTTGTATCCCGAGGTACCACTGTATACATATTCACTCTCTCTCTCTCCTTAAAATATTTTGAGGAAAACATTAAAAAAGCAAAGGAAACAAACAAAAAATTAGAAAAAGGGTATGCTGGTAGTCCCCCTCTCTTTCGCAGTATTGATGTCTAAGCAAAAAGGAACTACCAGCAGACATGGCTAAATCATATGCATGAATGTGCCTTGAAATGTGCAAGACTGAGAATAACAAACTCATTTTAACCATCCATTGAGGTGATTAATAATTTTTTTTTGTTAAATTAATCTTGTTTCAGATTGTAAGAAAGATATTTGGTGTTCTATAAAATCTGAGACCATTAGTTTTTTAATATATAATTATCTATTCCAATTTTCATGTAGATTATCCAAAAATATTTTGTAACATCTATTAATATTATTGGAGTATTTGTTTATTTTAGGCTATGTTGTATGTGGTTGAGTAGTGCTGGAGCTTGCTTTCCAGTTTTAGCCACTGTATAATATTTAATCTTTGACCATAACTTTCACCTTCCAATGTTTTTTTACATGTTAACATATTTAAACTCATTTTCCTAGCTTCGCTGCTGGAAGGACTCTGAAATTTCCCCATATCTGTTGTTGTATATAACTTTTTGCAGAAAAGTATAAGTATACAACTCGCCCAGAGCCGTTTCAATGAGATGTGTGGTGACAAATTTGATATATAAATAAATATATATATGAAATCCCTAATTAAGTTCTTTCCTCTCTGTTCCAGATTTAATACAAAGGTATTTAAGCAATATTGGGTAAAACTGTCATGGGAAAAGTGGTCTGAAGGCACCCTTCTCACCCAAAGGCATTAGAATAGTTACTGCCAAATTACACAATGGAAAAAAAAATTAAATTTATAGAATAATCATGTTAGCGTACTAAATTAAAATTAAACCAACTTTGTTTGTCCTTTGTTGCTCATTTCTTAAAATATTACCTCTGAGTTTAAAGAAAAAGTTTTATATCCCTGCTTTAACAATATCACAGATTTGCATGAAACATATAATTCATTGTTAGTTATTCAAACTCTGGATGCCAGACTACAACATTTTTTTGCATAATATTTTTATTTATTTTATTTATATATCAAATTTATATCACTGCCCAACTCCCCCATAAGGAGGAATTCTGGGTGGTTCACAACAAAACAATTTAAAATCAGTAAAAACATAAATAATACAAATATAAAATACAATTATTAAATACTATAAAATCCAAGAGATGATGAAATTATTTCAGCCTGTGACCAGATAATATCGGTCAAAGGTAAGATTAGGGAACCAGCCAACCCCAAAACTGACTATTCCCATCCCTACCCCATGCGTGATGACAAAACCAGGTCTTCAGTTTTTTTATGAAGTCTAAAAGGGAGGGAGCCAACCTCACTTCTGGGGGAAGAGTGTTCCAAAGGGCAGGGGCTACTGCAGAGAAGGCTTGCCTCCTGGACCCTGTCAGATGAAATTCTCTTGCAGACGGGGTCTGTAGCATACCCTCTCTGCATGACCAGGTGGAGTGGGTTGATGTAACGGGGATGAGATGGTCCTTCAGGTACCCTGGACCCATGCCATGTAGGATTTTAAAGGTGATAACCAACACCTTGAATTGGACCCAGAAGCAAACTGGCACCCAGTGCAGCTCAGAGAGCAAAGGTGTTATATGTGCTGATCTTGATGCACCTAAAATCGCCTGCACAGCCACATTCTGGACCAGTTGAAGCTTCCGGATACTCTTCAAGGGTAGCCCCATGAAGAGCGCATTACAATAGTCTATATTGAAGATGACCAGGGCATGAGTGACTGTTCGAAGGGCCTCTCAGTCCAGGAAAGGGCATAACTGGCGGACAACACAAAGTTGTGCAAAGGCCCTCCTGGCCACGACTGCCACCTGCTCTTTGAGCAGGAGTCGTGAGTCCAAGGGGACCCCCAAGGTACGCACTGGGTCTGTCTGGGGCAGTGCAACCCCATCCAGAACCAAAGATGGCAAATTCCTAGGGACTGAGGGGCCATTAACCCATAGCCACTCCATCTTGCCAGGGTTCAACTGAAGCCTGTTGTTCCCCATCCAGACCCCCACAGCCTCCAGGCACCTGGAAAGGGCAGCCACAACATCACTTACTTCCCCCGGGATGGAGATGTATAACTGAGTATCATCGGCATATTGATGATACCTCATCCTGTGGAGATGGATGATCTCACCCAGCAGTTTCATGTAGATGTTAAAAAGGAGAGGAGAGAATACCGAACCCTGCGGCATCCCATAAAGGAGGGGCCGTGGGCCCAATCTCTCCTCCCCTATCAACACCGACTGGGATTGGCCCTGGAGGAAGGAGGCAAACCAATGCAAGACTACTCCACCCACCCCCAACTCCCTGAGTCGGTCCAGAAGGATACCATGGTCAATGGTATTGAAAGCTGCTGAGAGGTCAAGGAGAGCCAGGATGGATGCACTACCGCCATCCTGCTCCCGCCAGAGATCATCCATAAGTGCGACCAGTGCTGTTTCTGTTCCATATCCGGGCCTGAAACATGACGGAAAGGGGTCCAGATAATCTGTATCATCCAGAATCCTCTGGAGCTGCAGTGCCACCACCTTCTCAACCACCTTTCCCATAAAGGGTTGGTGGGAGACTGGATGAAAATTATCCAGAACAGTAGGGTCCAGCGATGGTTTCTTGAGGAGGGGGCACACCAGCGCCTCCTTAAAGGTCGCCGGGAACACCCCCTCTCTCAAGGATATATTAACCATCGCCAGGACCCAACCACATGTCTCCTCCCTGACTGCCCTCTCCAGCCAGGAAGGGCATGGATCTAAAGGGCATGTGGTGGCATTTACAGTCCAGAGGATCTTGTCCACTTCCTCAGGATCAACAGGATCAAACTGGTCCCAGATAACTCGGCAAAGATGTTCCCCGGGCATCTCACCAGACCATGCCTCACGCTTGGCGTCCAACTTAGAACGGAACTGAGCAACTTTATCCTGCAGATGCTCAGAAAATTCCTCAGCATGGCCCTCTAGATGATTTTCTAAACCCCCTCTCCCCAACAGGGATCGGGTGATTCTAAACAGGGCTGCTGGGCGGCATTCTGCAGATGCAATAAGAGTGGAGAAATACTGACGTTTCGCTGCTCTTACCTCCACAAGTAGGCCTTAACCGCGGCTCTAGCTTGTGTTTGGTCAGGTTCGGTCCTTGTCTTCTTCCAGCGGCGCTCCAGGCGTCTCTTAACCCTCTTCAGAACCCTTAGCTGGTCCATAAACCATGGGGAGCGATGGGTTCGAATGGGCAAGAGAGGCCGCACAGGCACGATCCTGTCCAAGGCCCTGGCCGCCACCCTATTCCAGGCAGCAGCCAGAACCTCCACTGGACCATGCAGCAAGATCTCGGGGATAACCCCCAGCCCCTTCTGAAACCCTTTGAAATAAATTAATCAATTTATTTAATTAAATTATTAATTAATTAAATTATTTTTATTAATAATTCATTTAAATTAATAATTAGTTTATTAATTAAATTGATTAATTTAATTAATACTATGATTAATTAAATTTGTAATTAAATTATTATAAAATTATTCACAATTAATTTAATTAACTGAAATAAATCAGTTTTTAGGAAGACCAGGACAGTGGGGACCAATCTAATTTCTAATGGGAGACTGTTTGATAAAATAATGCTGCTGCTGCTGAGAAGCAGCACTTACAGTGCATTTGGGAAGTATTCAGACCCCCTTCATGTTTTTCAATTTTGTTATGTTGCAGCCTGATACTACAATCGTTCAAATTCATTTTTTTTCTCATTAATCTACACTCAGTACCCCATAATGACAAAGTGAAAACAGAATTTTAGAAATGTCTGTAAGTTTACTAAAAGGAAAAACAAATATCACATGTACTTAAGTATTAAGACCCTTTACTCACTACTTTGTTGAAGCACCTTTGGCAGCAATTATAGCTTCGACATGTGACATGACAAGCTTTACACACCTGGATTGGGGGATTTTCTACCATTCTTCTTAACAAATCCTCTCAAGCTCAATCAGGTTGGATGGGGACCGTCGGTGGATAGCCATTTTCAGGTCTCTCCAGAGAAGTTCAATAGGGTTCAAGTCAGGGCTCTGGCTGGGCCACTCTAGGACATTCACAGAGTTGTCCCTAAGCCATTCCTGTGTTGTCTTGGCTGTGTGCTTAGGATCGTTGTCTTGTTGGAAGGTGAACCTTCGGCCCAGTCTGAGGTCCTGAGCGCTGTGAAACAGGTTTTCATTGAGGATATCTCTGTCCTTTGCTCCATTTAGCTTTCCCTCAATCCTGACAAGTCTCCCAGTCCCTGTTGCTGAAAAACACCCCCACAGCATGATGCTGCCACCACCATGCTTCACTGTTGGGGTGGTATTGGGCAGGTGATGAGCGGTGCCTGGTTTCCTCCAGATATAACGTTTAGAATTGAGGCCAAACAGTTCAATCTTGGTTTCATTAGACCAGAGAATCTTGTTCCACATGGTCTGAGAGTCCTTCAGGTGCTTTTTTGTAAACGCCAAGGGGGCTTTCATGTGTTTTGCACTGAGGAGAGGCTTCCGTCTAGCCACTCTGCTGGAAAGCCCAGATTGGTGGAGGGCTGCAGTGATGGTTGTCCTTCCAGAACTTTATCCAATCTCCACACAGGATCTCTGGAGCTCAGTCAGAGTGACCATCAGGTTCTTGGTCATCTTTCTTACTGAGGCTCTTCTCCCCCGATTGCTCAGTTTGGCCGGGCAGCCAGCTCTTGGAAGAGTCCTGGTTGTGCCAAACTTCTTCGATTTGAGAATTATGGAGGCCACTGTGCTCTTGGGAACCTTCAGTGCAGCAGAATTTTTTTTGTAGCCTTCCCCAGATCTGTGCCTTGCAATAATCCTGTCTCTGAGCTCTGCAGGTAGTTCCTTTGACCTCATGGCTTTTGCTCTGATACAGTATGCATTGCCAGCTATGAGGCCTTCTATAGAGAGGTGTGTGCCTTTCCAAATCATGTCCAATCAATTTAATTTACCACAGGTGGACTCCAGTCAAGGTGTAGAAACAACTCAGCAGTGATCGAAAGGACCTGAGCTAAATTTCAAGTGTTGTTGCAAAGGGTCTGAATACTTAAGTACATATGATATTTCAGTTTTTCCTTTTTAATAAATTTACAGACGTTTCTAAACTTCTGTTTTCACTTTGTCATTATGGGGTACTGAGTGTAGATTAATGAGAAAAAGAATGAAATTAAACGATTGTAGTATCAGGCTGCAACAACAAAATGGGAAAAAAGTGAAGGGGGTCTGAATACTTTCCGAATGCACTGTATAAACTTTCACTCATTATAATTCACAGAAATGGGCAATCACCAGGAATTTTGCATAGTATGTACAGGTTGGACATGCCAATTTCACTTGGGGGAGGCTGTCCTGCAACTACTTAAGTGTCGAGCTATGAAGGTTTTCATTGTTTCTGTTGAAACTATTTTTTTCTGTCTCAGTTGTATAACAGCTGTACCAAGTGGTCACCTAGTTCAAGCTATGCCTGGCAGTGATTTAGGTTCAGCTGCAAACTTTAGATGAGGAAAAAAATTGATACATATGTTAGAACTGCAGAAGAAATTTGTGAATTACTCCTTTTGTCTAGCATTCTTGCAACATATTTTAAAATGAAATATTGTAATGTTATGATATCTAAACAATACAGAAATACTCTCAGTGCTAGTGTCAGAAAATTCTCTGGTGAATGTAATTTTATTCAGCTTGAATACTGACAAAATATGATCATGTAGATGATAGTGTATTTACTAATATGTCTTTCAAGATTTGAACATTGTATTTTTGCTTTGCTATATTTGCTAAACTTTCAAATCTACTAATATAGCAAAGCAAAAATACAATGTTCAAATCTGTGATATAAAGTCGGCTCACAGCAAAATACCAATTTTGGGATTTTTAGATTACTAAATTAAGTCCGTATTTTTATTCTGTTTAGACTGAAAACATTCCTGTAGTAAGAAGACCTGACAGAAAAGATCTCCTTGCGTATCTTAATGGAGAAACATGTGAGTCAAAAGCATAACTGCTTATTGTTTTAGTATTCTTCCTAAAAATATGACTAAGAATTCAGGAGTAATGATACATTTTCTCTTACATTAAAAGGCAAAATAATTCTAGTACCTTTGTCAGAAATTAAAATACCAAATCAAAAGTTTTGCTTGATTAGATAAAAATAATTGAATCTGGTGTCAAAGATAAGTCTAACTGGTGTTAAAAATGAAAAACAAGTTCTGAATAGTTCTCTTCTCTTTTACCGAGTGTTTCTGTGGCCCTGATTTAAAACCAAAAGAAGAAACTGCTGAAAAAAATCAGTGTGAAAAAGTCAGTAATAAAACATGAAGGCCCCCCCAAAAAATGAAAAAAAGAAAAAAACTTTATTTCCCCCTTGTCCCTCGTGTTAGTGGAATTCTTGTTGACAAATAGTACTTATTTTCTTACTATGGATCAAGTATTAGAATTAGTTTTTACTCAGGAGTTCCTAATGTGAGACTACATTATATTGGGCAGTTTTAGAGTCTATTGGGTGCACTCTAACTCTGAAAGACTATCATGTCAAAAACAACACATTTACTGGAAGACAAATGAGAGATTGATTTATATACCACCTTTTTACAAAAGCTCAAGGTGGCATGCATAGTGTTCCCTCCTATTTTCCTCAGAAGAATAGCCCTATGGTTGAGCTGAGAGAAGATGACTGACCCAAAGACACCCAGGAAGTTTCTGTGGCTGAGGTTGGATTAGAACTTTGGTCACATTGCTTCTAGTCAGACACCTTCATCACTACACCCTACTGGCTTTCTCCCCTTATCTCCCCTTAGCCTTCCAGGATGCCCTCTACCATTTTGGTGGAAACTTTCTGAAACAGAACATTGGATTGCAGTTTCCTATTATTTCAGTTTTTAAGAATAACAGCAGGATGTATGTGAGGCCCAGAAGTTTTTTGGGGGAGCATAACAATTATGCTTAACGTTGACACTTTCTGTGCAATGTGCTAGGTTCCCCATTATTTTTAATTAAAGTAATATTTTTAAAACATCAGGTGGAACATGGAGCCTGGTGGGTACCAAGGGAATTCTGCTGATAGTAGAAAAAATGCTTAAAGCCAATTCTCAGTTGTAGTAGACTCACGGTACTTTCAGTCTTGCTCAGTACTTGAGAAAGCCTAATGAGGTTATTCTAATAGATGTTGGAAACATCAAACTTGAATTGAATATTGTGCCATGACTAACTTGAACCCTGGTTGATAGTAAGGAACACTTCCATAGGCACATAGGCAACCATGCTTATCATGCAGGGGATTCATGTTGTAATATTTTCATATAGTCTGGTTACTGCTTCAGTTTTTCTGTTCATATGTCTGCTTTATTTTTGAACATTTTAAAAGCTTTAATTCATATTTTTTCTGTACTTATAAATATTTAGCAACATCGTCGAGTATAGATAGAAGCGCACCATTGGAAATAGGTCTCCAACGATCTACTCAAGGTATAGTTTAATTATTAAATACTGTATTAGTAGAATTTTTTGTAAAACTCCTCTTTAATCCTTACTAATTTATCTTTTTCTTATAGTTAAAAGAGCAGCTGATGAAATATTAGCAGAAGCAAAAAAACCAAGAATAGAGGTAAATTGGTTTCATGCAACGTTTTTATGGAATAAGATGAACCTTGTTTTGTGGTTTTAAACCTGTTCAGATTTTTTTCTTCCATTATTATCTTCTGTGTGGTATAGCTATTATCAAGGCAAGTCATCCCTTTTGATCTACAACTTAAGAATTGTAAATGGCAATGTTCAACATCCATTGATTGATTAAAGGGAGGCGATTGGTCCACCCCCGGCGCCTGATGGACCCGTCAGGGTTTCAGAGGGAGCTGGGGGATATTCCTGTGGACCTGCTGCACGGTCCAGCGGAGGCCCTGGCTGCTGCCTGGAATAGAGAAGCGGCCGGGGCCTTGGATAGGATTGTGCCTTTGCGACCTCTCTTGCCACGCCGGCCCCGATACTCCCCGTGGTTTACGGAGGAGTTGAGAGTGCTGAAGAGGGTTAAGAGACGTCTAGAGCGCCACTGGAGGAAGACACGGACTGAATCCGACCGAACACATGTTAGAGCCGCTATTAAGGCCTACATTGTGGCGATAAGGGCGGCAAAGCGCCAATACTTCTCCGCCCTTATTGCGTCTGCAGAGTGCCGCCCGGCGGTCCTGTTTGGGATCACCAGGTCCTTCCTTGGTAAGGGGGATGTGGTGGTTCATTTGCAGGGCCGCACGGAGGAATTTGCAGAGCACCTGCAGGATAAAATCACTCGGATTCATTCCATGTTGGACTCCGAGCGTGGTACAGGGTCTGGGGAGATAAAAGGGATTGTTCTTGCCTAGTTAGCTGGGAATGGTTTGATCCTGTTGTTCCTGAGGAAGTGGACAGGATCCTCCGGACTGTGAGGGCCACCACTTGTCATCTGGACCCATGCCCCTCCTGGCTGGTGAAAGCAGCTCGGGAGGTGACATATGGTTGGATCCAGGCGATGGTTAAAGCATCTTTGCAGGAGGGAGTGTTTCCAGCGCCCTTTAAAGAGGCGTTGGTGCACCCCCCCCAAGAACCCGTCCCTGGATCCTACTGTTCTGGACAACTTTCGTCCAGTCTCCCACCTCCCCTTCTTGGGGAAGGTGGTTGAGAAAGTGGTGGCTTCACATAGCTCCAAAGGGTCCTGGAGGAAACGGATTATCAGGCCTGGCTATGGAACGGAAACGGCATTGTTCACACTTATGGATGATCTCTGGCGGGAGCGGGATGGTGGTAGTGCGACCATCCTTGCTCTCCTTGATCTCTCAGCGGCGTTTGATACCGTCGACCACGGTATCCTATTGGGATGGCTCAGGGATATGGGGGTGGGCGGCACAGTTTTGTGCTGGTTCACCTCCTTTCTCCGGGGCTGATCCCAATCGGTGGTGATAGGGAGCGAGAGGTCCCATCCTCGGCCCCTCCTTTGTGGGGTGCCGCAGGGTTCGGTTCTCTCTCCATTCCTTTTCAACATCTATATGAAGCCACTGGGTGAGATCATCTGTCACCATGGGATGAGGTATCATCAGTATGCTGATGATACTCAACTATACATCTCCATCCCTGGTGAGGTAAGTGATTCCATGTCCGCCTTCTTGCGGTGCCTGGAGGCTGTGAGGGTCTGGATGGGGAACAACAGGCTCCAGCTGAACCCTGGCAAAACGGAGTGGCTGTGGCTTAATGGCTCCCCTGTATCCGAGACGTTGTCATCGTTGGTTCTGGATGGGGTAGCACTGCCCCAGACAGACCCAGTGCATAATTTGGGGGTCCTCTTGGACTCATGACTCCTGCTCGAAGAGCAGGTGGCAGCCATGGCCAGGAGGGCTTTTGCACAGCTTCGGGTTGTCTACCAGTTACGCCCTTTCCTGGATCGGGATGCCCTATGAACAGTCACTCATGCCCTTGTTATCTCCCAGCTAGACTACTGCAATCTGCTCTACATGGGGCTACCCTTGAAGAATATCCGGAAGCTCCAGCTGGTCCAGAATGCGGCCGCGCGAGCAATTTTTGGGGCCCGAAGAAGGACCCATATAACACCTTTGCTCCGTGAGCTGCATTGGGTACCGGTTTGCTTCCGGGTCCAATTCAAGTTGTTGGTTATCACCTTTAAAGCCCTACATGGCATGGGGCCAGGCTACCTGAAGGACCGCCTTGCCCCCATGATCTTAACCCGTCCCACCCGATCTCACAGAGGGGGTATGCTTCAGATCCCCACGGTAAAAGAACTTCGTTTACCGGGATCCAGAAGGCGGGCCTTCTCTGCTGTGGCCCCCGTCCTCTGGAACATCTTGTCCCCGGAGGTGAGTCAGGCCCCCTCACTCCAGGCCTTTCGGAGGGATTTGAAGACCTGGCTCTGCCATCTGGCCTGGGGCGGGGAGGGAGGATATCAGAAATGGGGTTAGCTGGCCACTTAGCGGCCTGGTGTGGCCCCCATCAGCCTCTTGGATTTTTTAGCTTTTTTATTTTTTAATGCTTGGTTTTTATAACTTTTAATTGTATTTATGTTTTTAGTGTGTTGTAAGCCGCCCAGAGTCCCCCATTGTGGGGAGATGGGTGGGGACAAGTTAAATAAATAATAATAATAATAAAGGAGTTCAATTAGTCTCATTGAATTTTTCCATATTACAGTGTTTATTTTTTCAGTTTGACACTCAGTATGGGTGGAGTAGCTCTGTTGATTAACTAAAAATGATTAAAGCCATGGAACGAGTTTGCCAGTATTTTGATTCCTGTTCAGTTCTTGGAACAGCCTAAAGAGAATATTCACTTAGATGCAGAAAAAGATTGAACATCAGTTGCACAGTGTGAGACTGATAACTTCTAAGAGACTTTCTGAACTTTTTCTGGGTAGATTGAACACCTGAAATTTAAACTGATTTTTATTCAGAAATAGTTAATATAAACATTGATAATAGTGGCTAAACAGTAATTGGAAAGAGCATACTGTGGACAGATAGTCTTTCATTTAAATGTTCTAGCTTCACATCTTTGTGGACTCTTAATTATTTATCCTAGTAGGAAATAAAGATGATCTTATAAATAATATTCTCCTTACAAGGATGAAGAGTGTGTGCGGCTTGACAAAGAGCGGCTGGCAGCTCGGCTGGAGGGGCATAAGGAAGGCATTGTGCAGACTGAGCAGATCAGGCAAGTTTTGCTTTGTTCATGCTACTCCTAACTTAAGAGTTTTCTTAACAATAGCATGGCCATTAGTTATTTAGATTTTTCTGAAAATTTTCCTTGCAAAAATGGCAAGTTGTTAAAATTCAGTATACCTTGGGATAGAAACATGGAGATAGCACAAAATAACTTACAGGTGTGTGTGTGTGTGTGTGTGTGTGTGTGTATCATATAATATATATCTCATCCTGGAATATACAACTAGAAATACCATTAAAAGATGCCCCACTAAAAAGGTATTTAAAGGAATACCCTGACATTCCTGATATTGGATGTTCAGTGTAAATTTTTCATATTTACTGTAAAGTAAATCCCATGGGATTCAGTTCTTATGAAAAATATGATTGCATCCTGAAATCCGGAAGACTTAGAAAGCACAGGAAATAATTTATGGCCCTGGGTGAGTTGCTTTCTCAACTTCAGTTTTATATTTAATAAAATAGAGACAAGAAGGTAGAAATGAAGTTTTAAAATAAAATAAATAAATAAATAGCTGCAGAATCCTATTCAAAGCTAAGTAGTATCAGAATAGTTATTTTAACTTTGTTGAAAATCCACATATCCCATACAGCAAATAATGCCAGATACTGCAAATATATTTTCTTTTTTGATGCAGCTACCATTCTAAGCATATGTAATTAGGGGCAGAGGATTTGCCGCTATTGGGTAAAAACAGCTCTCTTCCCTGACAGCGTAAATTAAGCTTCATCTACAAAATATAAAATTTAGTAAAAAGGAGATTGTTTTTAGTACATGTATAAAAGGTCTGTAATAGGTAGTGTGGGAAAACTGTCTTCACTGAGTTACAAAACATTAAAAGAGAAAATTATATTTCATATTCAGTGTGTGTAAATTAATTTTTTATGATTAAAACATTTCAGGGAAAAATTATACAAAAATTTGTGTTGATGCCATAATTTAATATACACTAATTAAACTGTTAACTTGAACTAAGGGATCAGATCACTGAATCTGTCACTTGAAAAATAGTAACTGAGAAGACCTTGAATAAAGGGAGGCTATTCTGACTAGCAAAGAGATTGCATTATCCATTTTAGAACAGTATATGGGAATACTGTTTGTACCATGTTTTAGTTTAAAGTCAAATAAAATGAAACAATGCTAGACTACACATATACTTACTATTGCTATACATTTGGGGTTGAAGATAACTGATTTTTCTCACTTCCCGGGGTAGTAAGCCTCTGGATATTTCCATAAACCAAGCCACATTGAAATGAATGAGACTTACCTCTGAGTAAACATTCTTACAATTGTATGGCATAGTAACATTCCAAGTAATTATTTGCCCATAGAAAATGTTGCTTGTATGCATACATATATTTATGTTAATACAAGTAGTCCTTGGCTTACAATGGCAATTGGGACTGGAATTGCCATTGCTAAGTGATGGAGTTGTAAAGCACAATGTCATGTGACTGTGTTGCTTAGCGATGGCAATTCTGGCAGTCCCAGTTGCCATCATTAAGCAAGGACCACATGGGTTGTTAACTGGAGACCTCACTTGACTGTGACTTCTGACATCCTGCTGGCTTCCCCATTGACTTTGCTTGTGGGAAGCCAGCAGGGGATGTTGGAAATTGTGATCACATGACCACGGCTCACTGTGACATCCTACTCACAAGCCGGGTGCAGAGTAGTGCCAGAACTACAAGTACCCATCGTAAGTACCATTTGTTCACCGCCATCATAACTTTGAACAGTCGCTGAATGAATGGCCGTAATCTTAGGGCTACCTGTAATTTGTGGCATTTGAAGTCCTAAAAGAAGACAGAACAAATTATTTTATAATTCATTAAAAATATCTTGGCAGTGAGAAGTGATTTCATCTGCCCACTTTAGATTATTTGCAATATATGTGAAGTGCTGTAGAATTCAGTGTTAGGTCAGGCTTAAACAGCGTTTCTTAACAATAGATTTTGAACACTTGCACTCTAGTGCTCACACATAGAGCTTTCACTACTTAAACTGCATTATTTGGCAGCTGCTTATATGCTTCTACTATGCAACTTATTTTAGAGTCAATTTATTCAAAAAAGAGATTCAACATTACTGGAACTTTCCATTTCAGACTGCAGGTGGGGAATCATATTCAAATACAGACACATAAGGAGAATACCATAATTTATAGAACAAGCATGTTGTGGAAAAGGGTTTAATGTAATTTTTTGATACTGCTAGATTTTTTCCAAATAAAATAAGTTTGTCTACTACTGTCAGTCCTTCCAGTAAACCAGACAGGAAACACAACCAGATGAGCTAATTCTACTTTATTGTAAGGTTACATTAACAGAATCTTGCAAGTCTGAAAGTACAAATCTCCTGCCATCCCTATTTACCTCCTGATCAGTTAGGGCGGGTCCTTTCTCAGTTTCTTCCTCTGCCCATTACTCAGTTGTGACCTCCTTACCCCTCTTTATCTGATCATTCCCTAGTGATTTAATCCCCCCCCCCCCAGTCTTCCATGGTCATTCTCAGATTTCATAAAAACTGCTGCCTCTTCACTCACATCTTAAGCCTTTCCTATTTAGAAACGTATCTCCTCCTCCTCCTCCTCGATTAAGATTTCAGTCTGATGCATAATTCCTAGGATTAAGTCAGGCCAAACACTACTTCTGAGTAGAGTATTGTGGTGTGCTACATTGTAAGACTGCACTCTTAAACTTAAGAAGGGATAAGCCTAATTGAATAAAATAGTAGTAAAAATGAACCATATACTTTACAAATTGCAATTTGCCATTGTTTTAAACAATGATTTCAGATCCTAGTTTGACAGCCCCAAAGTAATTGCAGTTCTCAGGAAGCCGGATGAAGTACAGATATTGGCTATATTCAAAAATAATGTCAAACCATAGAAGAACACTGTATTGAATGTGTATTAAAGAGGCCAGGCTTCAGCTCACATATATTGAACGTGTAGCTTGCTTTACTTAATATTGGATTATTCTCCTGTCTTTAAAAAAGATTAGCTACTAATCTTTGCATCACTTGAACAATCAGAAAATTCTTGGTTTACCGCTTCTGTTCTCATCTCACTGAGCAATAGCAGAAATGGGGTGCTGAATTTACATCTTTAGGCTGATGATGTTGTTGAGACAACAATCATAAAATACCCTCCTATTTCATTACTTTTCATTTTCTTAGTTATGTTAAAATTTTCCTCCTAATACTCATGAATACAAGTATTTAATGAATGATCATAGGCGGAGTTAAAACAAGCTTGTTTGCAGTTTTAACTCTGCAATTATCTACTGATAGAATTGAAATTCTGTTGAAAAACTAAGTGATTAGTGGTTTATCAGAGAAGTATTTGTTTAGCGGCATGACTGAACTGCCAGTACCAATTTCTAATTTCTCCAGTTTCTAACCATTTTTCTCTAGATCTTTATCTGAAGCCATGTCTGTGGAGAAAATCGCAGCTATCAAAGCCAAAATTATGGCCAAGAAAAGGGCCACAATTAAGACTGATTTAGATGATGACATAACTGCTCTTAAACAAAGAAGTTTTGTTGATGCAGAAGTTGATGTTACTAGAGATATTGTCAGCAGGGAAAGGGTATGGAGGACAAGAACTACCATTTTACAAAGCACAGGCAAGGTAAGATTGGCTTATTAGATTTTCATTCAATATCACAATACATTTTAATGTATGAGAGAAAATAGATGCAAACTAGCAAGTGCAGTAGATAACACTAAGCAAATATTAGAGCTCCAGCTTGAGAGTTAATGTAGCTGTGGATTACAAAACTGGATGAAAATAAAAAGATTTTAGTTTCTGAAAAATGTTCAGGATCTAATTTTACAGATCCTTAGAGTGTAAGACCAAAATGTATGCTGTCTAGAATTTGGAATATGTATTTTTCATATTTTAATGGGTGACTGATTAAATGGATAGAGAAATAAACAGTCCATATGGTTTATAGTTGGATAAACCCTTTAGTATTATCCCAGAGTAAATGTATACAATGTGGCTCCTATTTAAAGACATATATCACTGCTCTTGTGAGTGAAAACTAATAATGGCTTAAAATCAGTTTATTTCTATGATGGCATCTGTTATAGTGTTAGTAAATTTGGGAGTATGCTAGAAACTTCTTTAGAACATGAGGTTAATCATGACATTTCTTTTTTACTAAAGGAACATCACTGAGGTATTGCCACAATACTTATATTAGTGACAGTTTAAATACATTTGTGGAGGGAAGTGTGATCCTTTTCTTAGATTTTATTATTTAGTCAGTGAGAGTTTAAAATATTGATTTTCGGAAATATGTTTGTCAAACTCCCATTTCCCATAGAGACTTTACAAGATCTCACATGTAACTGTGATATTGTCTAATTATTCCAACTGCAGCAGGTGTATCACCCGAAAGTGGATAACATATGCCTGAAATCTCGCTGTTCCTCATTTGAATTCTTTAAATACTAAGCAGTTTAAAATATTGGCTGGCTTCTTTTAAATAGTAGGCGTTGAACAAAGCGTATAGTCAACTTGCAGTATTGCACTCTTTAGAAATTTTCTTGAGAAATGCCTATCTAAGAATATACATTATAGCTGGGCTCTATCCTGGATGGGTATTTGGCTTCATTTGGTCATATATACATCTACCTACCCACATGTACATACATAAGTGTTATTGTTTATTCTTGTCACGATTCAGTGCACCATGACTTTTTTTTGTTTTGCTTCTTGGTTGCTTTACATGCTTGAGGTCACTATGGGAAATGGGAGTTTGACAAACATATTTCCGAAAATCAGTATTTTAAACTCTCACTGACTAAATAATAACATCTAAGAAAAGGATCACACTTCGCTCCACAAACGTATTTAAATTGTCACTAATCTAAGTACTGTGGCAATACCTCAGTGATGTTCCTTTAGTAAAAAAGAAAATGTCATGATTAATCCCATGTTCTTGGGACAGGTCCAGACATTTTGCTAAACTTAAAAAGATACTGTGCTTCTTATTCAAGAGATATCTCTATATATGGAAGGGTAGGAATTTTAGTGAAACTCTCCTCAGAAAGATAATGGCATCCATGCTATGTCAAATTTCATCTTGATAAGCCCCAAGAAAACAGAAGATAGCCTTTGGTGTATGTAAAAGAGCAGATAATTGTGTATAAATTCATCTGTTTTCCTCTTTTTAAAAATTATTACTTGTTTTTTCATCCTTGGTAGGCATATCTCCTAATGCTCATTGAATATTAGGTTTGGAAACTAGAGTTAAGGTTGTTCTTCTATTCACTATTGATATTGTTTCAGAATGACACTACTTACAGGTTATTTTCCAACTTTATTCTAGTTCTGGGTGCCTTAATTAGCTCAGTACAAGGCTATATCCACATTCTTCTCTGAATGATGTGCAGGTTCACCTTAATCTTTCTGTACTAGCAGAGTAGTGAAGGAAGGTTACTATCTCTGCTCATTTTCCATGGTTCTCTAGGGAGGTCTCCTTTGATTACTGTGGCTTTATCTACATTTTTATACTGCAAAGTAATCTTAACTTGGAATTTGTGGACTGGAATCTTTCAAATGACATTTAAAGAATCTTGCAGTATGTTATAGTATTGATTAGTTTAGCTTTGTTTCCCTAAAAATCCTCACAGTGAATTCATTTTACTGCTTATGTAGAAAATATGAATTCTTAAAAATCCATGTATATAATAAAAATGTTACATTTTTCCCCAGGAAATATAAAAGGAAATTATTTTTTTACATTTATTTTCTATCAGACCGCTAGGTGGTGCCATTGTTACATATTTGTGAAGATTTTAACCAGTAGTATGACTCTCATAAGTGTAATTCTGAGGTCTTAAAGTACTAAGACTTCCTGTTGCCAACTCATTCTGATTATAAGTTTCAGTATGTTTAAGTTTAGAATATTTTGAATTAAAAGTTGTATGAACATTTATATCAAGGCGATTTGGAATATCACACACAAAAAGTCAGTTTGAAATAATTGATCTAAATCATTTTCCCCATTCAATAGAGCTACCAACTCTGAGCTGCAAAAATCCTGTCAACTACTACATGGCAGCAGTGAGTTATAGTTTTCTTAAGTCTTTGCTGCCCTCTACTGGTTGGCCAGATTTTTGTAGCTCTGCCTTTCATTAATTCAAACTGTATATACCAGTTGATTTCTGAAACAGTGAAAGCATACTGATTGCAGCTAATGTTTGTTCGCCTCGGAGCGTGATTGCAGATCTCAGTCTTTCAGGGCCTCTGTGTGGCACTATTTAGGACAAGAGTGTTGGCTGTGCAAAGAAGAGATATGGCAGTCTGCTTCTGCAAGCTCAGTTATCAGAGTTTATATCACCCTATTGGTAAAACGTTACGTTACAAAAGCAGACAAACAAAAATGTGCTATATTCTGCTTTTTAGAACGCTTATGTTTTACGTGCATGGACCAAATTCTGTAAATTCATTTCAATAATGGTGTATAGGATCAAGCTACAAAACATACTGAGCATTTGCAAAATCAGAACCCTTCTACCAGCTGTGCTATGCTTTTGTATTTCTATGACTGCTTAACAATTTTACATAAATTGTTATTATTTAAATGTTTTTTAAATTGCTGGTGCCTTCATAGAAAGAAATAAACACCCAAGCGTTTTTCTGAATGAAAGAAGTTTTTTGTTTTTTTTTTAATTACCACTCTTGTGAGAAAAAATGATAATTTTTGGAAACTTGGTTCAGGGTCTTACCACTTGTGAAAAGAATTAACTACCTAACAACAACTAGAAACTCAAGAGATCCATTATTATATTTTCAATCCATCACTTTAATTCAAGTGGCTTTAAAAAATAAGCTTTGGGCTTTAAGAACATTTATTAGAAATTTTCTCATTATCTTCAGCTAGCCTCACTTCTAAGCAAATAAGCTTAAAGTTGTGCTGTTACTGAAAACAAGTCTTAATAATGATTGTATAACTGAAAAGGAAATGAGCATTAATTTCTATGCAGTGTTTTCCTGATTTACTTGGGTATAGTGTTTATGGAATTAATTCATTTTTTTATTTCACACTGAGAACGTTTTAATAGAAAATATGATAGACTAAATGCGATAATGCAAGTTAAATAAGGCATGAAATTTGTTTGTAAAGTATCATCTGAATTGTTTTCCTGCCAAGTCCTATATTCATTATAGTAACAGGAATCCTGGACAAATTTATTAGAGAGAATCCTTCATCAAGAAAAAATAAATCAGATTTTGTTTATAGAGTAGACTAATGTTTAATTTCAACATTTCTGTACTTAGAAAATGAATAAGGTTGGTAGATATGAAATGGTATGTTGTTTTATGCTCTTGATAAAGTGTTTTAAATCCAGTTTTCAGTTCAGCTGTAGATTGGATACACTATTTTCTTTAGCTAGAATATTGCACAAGGATTTGTGGTATATGCTAAAGGTGGCATTTGAAAAATGGTGGTGGGGGGAGCAGGACTTCTTTGCTGGTTTTGTTTTGTTTTTTCTAAGTTCTTAAGAGGTAAAATGGTATCTTAAATGTTTGCAATGCTTATGATACCTACTTTGCTTCTTAACCTCCCTATCTCACAAATAAAATCAGCCTTTTTTTCAGCTGTATTTCTCTGGGAGACTCTGAAGCCTCAGTTCTGATTTGACAGATTTCTGAGGGAGGCATCGCAAACTGAAGACATTTCCGCAAAAGCGGAGCCGACAACTGCAGCAAAGACCAAAGAATCAGTGAGTGGACCGGTTCCTTGGAACTTCTCTGGATAAGAAGAGGATGAGAGATCACTCACATGTGCTGCAGATGGCTGCTCTTCACAAGTAGACCAAGGACTGTGGTGTTTCATGGGTTTGAACACTGGGAGATGAAGGAATTAGCTATCTTCCTCGCAACCATGGTGGAACCTTTTAAAGGACACTAAATTCACAAGCCTCACTTTCAGAAATTACCTATTAACTATCTTAAAGCTATAAAAGATCTTCAGAATGACAAGTTTCAAAAGTTGCTGGATGAGTTTAGCTTCAACTCTGAATGAAAGAAAAATAATTACAAGCTTAAGAACTTCAAGAATTTGAAATAAACAGCAAAAAACTAAATAAGATTTAGATCTAAGAAAGTTACAAATGGATTGAGGGTCCAGTTAAATTTGGAATATTGACTTTTACCATAAGATTTTGGAATTAACTGTGAAAAATAGCTTTTTGTGGGAACTAGAATTATTCTGGCTATCTTGATTTATAACAAAGATAAGTGACTTTATGATTGTAGAAACTGGACACTAGAGGGGACTAAGAACTCTAAGTAGAAGGGAAAATAAATACAAGCCTGCTTTTGGTGTTGGTTAGTACTGGGACTCACAAAATGACACAAAACGTCATAACATTGGAAATATTAAAGGAAATTTTTGAAGAATGGAGCTAGAAATTAGTAGCTACAGTACAATATCAAGTGTCAGTAATGATGTCTGATTCTATGGAGAGATTACACCCAAAAGTTGTTAATGAGAGAATGACAGATGTGGAGCAAATTTTGTCTGACAATTCAGAGAAAGTACCAAAAGTGGAACTACAAATGACAGACCAAGAGAATGATTTGGAAAAGGGTGCTTTATTTGAACAACAAGAAGGGTCATTTTATCCTGCTTGGTAGACATGCAAAAAAGCTAGAAGATTTTGGGTTCAAATGCATACACTGATTCAGAAGATTTTAAAGATTAATATACAACTGAAACCAGAAGTTTTCCTCTTGGGACTAATGGATAATCGGTTGGGAAAAAAGTAATGGAACTTGGTTTTTATATATGATAACTGCAGCAAGACTATTGTATGCACAAAGATGGGAAGATTTGGCAATACCTACAATGGAGGAATGATTGGTGAAGATAATAGAACTTATTGAAATAGCCAAATTGACCTGTTTGATTAGAGAAAAAAGAAAAGAAAAGACAGTTTATTGCTGACTGGAAACCCCTTATGGACTTTTTGCGTAAAACAGAAAAAAAATAGCTTATGATCTGTGGTTTTGATGATAGGATAGATATAGAAAGAATAATGTAACTTTAGAGAAAGAGGTAAATTTACAGTTGTACTTAATGATGGCTCTAAAGAAGATCGGAAGCCACTTTACACCTTTTTTTTTTCCTATTCCACTTTTTTGTTCTTTTTCTTTTTCTTTTTCCTTTTCTTTCTTTTCTTTTTTTTTCCTTTTCTTTTTTTTTTTACACTTTAGCTTTCTCTTTTATTTCTTCCCTTTTCTTTTTTCTTTCTTATTCTGTTTGGTTTGTATTAATTTTTACTCTTGTTTTTAAAACTTTCAATAAAATTATATTTAAAAAAAAGGAAAAGGACACTTCAGTGGATATTCAAGAGAAACTGGTTGAAGTTTTAAAAATGAAAGGGGAAATACAAATGACCAACCAAGAGAATGACCTGGAAAATATTTCCTTATTGGATCTACAAAAGAGGCTTGTTAAACCTTTGAAGAAGTCTATGTGATGGGATAAAGAAGAATTGAAGAGAAATCAAGTCCTACAACAATATTTGAAAGAACTAAAGATTAAGACTGTTAGAAATAAAAGGAAGGAATATAAAGTTGGTTTATTTGTTCAAGGTTAAAATAAGACACACACACACCTTTTTTTTTTTTTTTCTGCAAAGTTGTGGCAACCCTTTATGGACTTTTTGCTGACATCAGGATTGAAAAGTTGATGCTTTATGGATCTGCTTATAGATAAGGGATGGGATATGGAATGAAGAAATATCTGTTTGTAACCTTAAAGTGTTTCTAAATTTTTCTATACTTGTAATGAAGGTTGGAAGTCACTTCTTTATATATTTCTTTTCTTCTTTCTTTTTCTGCACTTTTTATTCTTTCTTACTATTGTCTTTTCTTTCTTTATATTTAATTTGTATTAGTTTTTCTTATTGTAATCAAAATCCTTAATAAAAAAAATTATATAGAGAGTTCTGATTTCACATAGCCTGTGAACTGCATCATTGTTGTCACTGAATTAAAAGTTCAGTTCATTTGTTATTTTGCAAGTGATAGCTAGAATCAAAATAATTATATTTGATGTACAGGTAGTCCTTAAGTTACAGCCATTTGTACAACGACCATTCAAAGTTACAGTGGTGCTGAACAAAGGGACTTACAACCAGTCCTCAAAGTTCTGGCTGTTGCAGTGCCCCTGCAGTCATGTGAACAAAATTTGGGTGCCTGGCCACCAGCTTGCACTTACGACTAGTTTCAGTGTCCCGCAGTCACGTGATCGTCATTTGTAGCCTTTCCTCCTGGCTTCCCCCACAGTCAGTGGGAAGCTGGGAAGGAAGGTTGCAAGTTGCTAGGGTCAGTCTTTCCCCACCCCTGGCCTTTCTTTCCTTGGCCTCCCTGTGATCGTGCATATGCATCCCCACACCCTCTTTCCCTGGCCTCCCTGCGATGACACATGCACCACACCCTCTTTCCACGGCCTCCCTATGATCGCACATGTGCGCACACTCTGTGCCCTCTTTCCCTGAATTCCGTACAGTCACATGCATCCTGTGCCCTCATTCCCCAGCCTTTCTGAGCTCACGCACTCCCTCCCTCAACTCATGCGTGTCCTGCACCAGGCCTCCTCCAGCCCCCTGCGTAACCCTCGCACTCTTTACCTGGGACTCCCTCCACTTCCTGCTTAACGACCTGTGTGTGTTAGGTTATGGCAACAATCAGGACTGCTTCGATTGCCATTGCTAAGCAGTGCAGTCATGTGACATCACACTTTGCAACCGCGTTGCTTAGCGATAGCAATCCCAGTCCCGTTTGCTATTGTTACTCAAGGACTACTTGTACTATGAGCATGGTGTTTCTGTTTTTCCTTTGGTGACAATAACATACACATCTTGAAAGTAGGAAGGCATTTTGAAGAGTAGCATTCTGTCAGAAAGCAAAACTAGTGAAAGTGATTTACATTTAACACTGGCCTCTCTGTTGTTATTTTGAACCTTATGTCATACTGTGATTTCCAGGAGCAGTCCAAGAAATCATTTTTGCAACTAGAAAGTACAACATGTGCTGAGAAAATACTCTTGCAGCATTCAGGTGTTGAATCCCAAAATGTTAAGTATCATGGAAAGAAAGTTATTTTTTCCTCTATCCCTTCCCCACAGATGCTTATGATATTTTACAAATTGCTTCTGAAACTTTAAAAGACCCTCTAGATTGTGAGAATGAGGGGGAGGGTTTGCTTGGGGAAGGAGTTAATTAAATAATGTCCCTTCTCTGTACATCCTGAAGGCAATAGATTGTAAGAATTATACTGGACAGTTTTTCAAGATTTCCTTTTTCCTAGCAACCAGTGGTTTCCATCCCACTTTTTGAAAAGGCATTTCTGACACTTCAGTTCTATGCACTACAGTTCAGAATGTTATGTTGTGCATCTCCAGTTGCTAATGTTTAAATCTCAGGAGGTTAATTGGTTATAGACCTTCAGTATTTCAATAGAATCCCAGAAAAGGACTCAAAAAAAGAAGCAATTCCCAACCCAAGCTCCAGTCTGGTCAATAAGTGTCCTTTGATTGGCCATGTCCAAAAAGGCATCCATTTTGTGAGAGTCCCCATAGCATGCTCTCAGGTTTACAGCAAGACTGGGAAAAGTCAACATTCTCTTAATGATTCCCAGAGGTCCGTGAAATTGTCTTACCAATTGATGGCTATGTGATTTCTTTTTCTGATTGGGCAGCAGACAAAAAAGTATGCAAGCCATTGAATAAGTTTGAGGCCATTAAAAAGCAAAACAAAACAGAAACCTTGAAGAAATCCTAGTTCTGCTCATTTACACTGTGTCATTGCCTCTACCAATGTAGTCTTTGATGACTTCAAAAAAGTATAGCACCTAGCCATTAAAAGCTTGCCCACTGTTGATTTAAAAGACTGTTTTTCAACTCAGGGAACATCCAGATGTATAGCCTTCAATTCCCAGAATTCTCAACCCTGTCCTGGATGGCTGGAGGGTGCCCAGATCAGGAAACAGATGTAGAACAACTAATTTAGTCTAACAGCTATTTGTCAATTAGTATATAAAATAGTACTGTAGTGATATGATGCCAGTCCTTTATAATGAACAGGGTTCTGATTATTGCAAGTCATTGAAGCTTCTGGATAATTTTAAAAGAGCGGGGAGAGGGGGGCTGAGTTTCACTCTTAGAGATGTGCCTGCCCAGGTTCTAGGTTTGGCATCAGCTGTGGGCCCAGGGGCTGAAGGGACTGTTGTTATCCATGACTCATTGAGGGATCTTAGATTTTCTGCACCACAAATAACCAGATGTGAGACTCTGGAGTCTTTGGAGTTCTCTGAGCTTGGTTGTTTTCTTGCAAACGTTTTGTTACCCACCTAGGTAACATCTTCAGTGCTAGAATGGAGTGAGGTTTACATAATCCCTTTCTGAATTGCTGGGTCCCATCTCCAGGCTAGCCAAGACTGTTAGTATGGAGAATTTTAATTTGCTGCAAGGTGATATTGAGTCCATGGAAGCTCAGGAGTTCATGGCCTAAATGGCAACCATGGAACCAAATCATTGAAGGTGTGCTGCATACTGGTAGTCTTGGATCTGGTTTTTGTCTCAGGGCATTTGTGAACCGGTCTGATACCAGAAAATATTACCATCAATCCATCACTATAGTCATATCAGTCTATGGTTGTCATTCCATTTGCTGTGCTTACCTTACCTCACAGGGAGACAGTGCACCCAAGCAACTTACATGCTCTCTTGGGGTTCAGAGAGAATTTAGGATTATCCTGAGGATGTAGTGGACAGTTTAGTCAAAGCAGGTAGCTGAGGCCGGATTGCCCATGTGTGGCCTATCCCTGTGTGCCAAACTTAGTTCTCTGAGGAGAATGATGAAGCACCAGAGAGGTGCCTAGAGTGCCGTTGGAAGAAGATGAAGAGTGAGTCTGACCCAATATGAGTAAGAGCCCATATTCAGAATTACATTGTTGGCATAAGGGTGGCAAAATGGCCATTATTTCTCTGCCCTTACTGCATCTGCCGATAGCATTCCAGTGACTCTATTTAAGGTGACTCACTCCTGACTGGGGAGGGATGAGTCACAGGAACATCTACTGGGCCATTGTGGAGAATACTCTAGCTGTCTGGCAGATAGTCACTCAGTTTCTCTCAGAGTTGGACTTTGACATGGGTAAATCCAATTGCAGCGTCTGGGGGATGGTCTTCTTGGTTTACCTGGGATGAGTTTGAGTCTGTGACATCTGATAAAGCAGAAAGGGTCCTTCATATTGTGAGCTCAGCCACCTGTTTATTAGATCCAGACCCCTCCTGGGTGGTTAAAGCTTCTCAGGAGGAGACCTACAATTGTGTGGATACAGTGGTATCAGCTTCTCTGAGAGATGAGGTGATTCCCTTGATTCTGAAGGATGCGACAGTGTGCCCCCTCCTCTAGTAACCACTGCTGGACCCAATGATCCTGGAGAATGTTTGTGCAGTTTCCAGCCTTTCCTTTTCTGGAAGGTGAGAAAATAGTTGGGCAACAGCTCTAGACCCTGGAGGAAGTGGATTATGTTGACCTTTCCAGTCAGATTTCAGGTAGACTGACTGACTGACTGACTGACTGACTGACTGACTGACTGACTGACTGACTGACTGACTGACTTATATTTCAAATTTAGATACCATCCATCTCACAAAAAGTGACTCTGGGCTGTTACTATATTGTAACAGCTTTGGTTGTGCTTGTTGATGACCTTTGGTGGAGCCATGACAGAAGTGGTACATCCATTCTTGTACTCCTTGATCTCTCAGCATATTTCGGTACAGTCAATCACAGTATTGTTCTGAACTGGCTCCAGGCCATGGGATTGGGGTCACTGTGTTACAGTATTTATCTTCCTTTCTCTGTGGTCAGTTCTAGTCAGTGTTGACAGAGAAGAGAGGTTGAATCTGTGGTCTCTCACTTGGATGCTACAGGGCTCAAACCTCCTCTCCCCCTCTTTTTTTTGTTCAATATCTACATGAAACTGCTGGGTGCAGTCATCCATTGTTTTGGGGTCTGGTATCATCGGTATGCTGATGATAACAACTCAACTCTAGGCCATCCAAGTGTTGGTGTGGATGTATGGTCCTGCTGTCTGGAGGCTGTGGAGTCTGGATGGGGAGGAACAGACTTAGTCTCAATCCTGATAAGACTGAGTAACTCTGGGTTTTTGGGCCCCTGAGCCTGAGATATCTTCCAAGTTTAATCTTGGATGGGGTAGTGCTTTTTATTTGAGTCTGATGTATAACCTGGGGATCATCTTGAACTCCTTTTCAAGGAGCTGGTGGCCAAGAAGGCCTTTACAAAGATTTGTCTAGTGGATCAGTTGTACTTGTTCCTATCAGTGTCCCTTCAGATGGTCACTCTTGCCCTCACAATTGCAGTGTAGTTTACATGGGGTTGTCCTTGAATACCACACAGGGCTACCCTTGAGGACTATACAGAAGCTACACCTGGTCCAGAATGCAGCAGTGCAAGCAGTAATGGCCATGCCACGGTATAGCCATGTGACACCATTGCTCTGTGAGCTGCACTGGCTGCCAGTTGACTTCTGGGTACAATTCAAGATGCTGGTTATTATCTATAATGCCTTTCATGGCATAAGGCCTGATTATTTAAGGGACCACCCATCTCTAATAGTGTCTGCCCATCCACTAAAATCCAGCAGAGTGGGTGTACTTGGAATCCCCTGTTGGGGCCTCAGAGGCATGCCTTCTCTGTCATGGCACTTATCCTCTGGAACAGAATTCCCCCCAGAATTTCATATGGCTCCCACCTTGATGTTCTGAAAGACATTGAAAAGCCTGCTCTTCTCCCAGGCCTTGGGGCAGAATGGTGGGTGAACCATGGTAAGATTTTTTTTTTTTTTTTAATGCTTTGTATGGGTTATCTGGATGCATTTCATCTATTTCACTTTTTTTGATGTCCTGACTTTTTTCATAAAGTAAAGCAATTCCTTAAATTGAATGAAGGAATGAATGACAAATGTTCAGTGAATTAACAATATTTAGGTTATGCAAAGGAAAGGGAATTCCATAGGGTGGGGGCTACAGCAGAAAAGGCCCTCTGCCTAGACCCCACTAGTCGAAATTCTTTGACTGTCCCTTGTGCTGGACCGAGTGGGGCGGGCTGAAATAACCGGTATATTTGGTATAAATAATTATACCAAAAACCTTTTTCACCTTCTCAAAAAAAGTAAACAAGACTCACATTTGTGGTTACAAAATGAACATCTTGCTCAGGTCAAATCATAAAGTAATTTCCAGGACAAACTGGAATTAATAGCAATGGCAAAGGAAACCTTTTAAATAAGTTTGTTTTTTAAGACTCTTGTGCAGTTAATATTGGGACTACCAAAATAATTTAACTGTAATTAAACTGAAAGAAGAGAAAAGGAAGGCTTGTCGTAGGATGATTCCTGGTTTGATAAATGCAATTAGCAGTTGTACCTCCATTAGCCCAGAGAGGCTTAAAGTATGGTATCTTGTTATTTTGGAGTCTGTTTAATGAAACACAGCTTTTGCATTACAGTGCTTACTCATTCCTCTGCCATTTCAGAGGAAATGGCATTTAAATTTTGGTGCAGCATATTAGATCTATTTTTTAATATTACTGTTATCAAAAAGGAAAAAAGTTATCATGAACATCTATCATTCATTTAATCTTACATATATGTTCTTAGCAGACTATAATTAATTTCCTTCTGTTTACTTAAGTTTAAAGAAGGGGGGAAATGGAAGATTAAATATATAAAGTAGTACAAGTCCAAATTTCAAGTCAAGACTCCCAAACACAAGATCCCTTGATGTTTATATAAACTTATAGTATATATCTACTTGTTATGCTTTTAATGTTTTCATAATGATAATGAATAAGATAGAGCCATTTAGCATTACAAATGTTTTTATGGAGCTCAGCTGCTGAATACATTCATTATTACTTAGAATTATCAGTAATGGAGGACATCTGTTGTGTACATATGCCATTCAACAAGAAGTGCATATTGAGAGTTGATGCAAATTGGTTAAATATGAGCCTTTTATAAAATGCTAATTTGTCATTTTTAAGCTTCTCTTAAACAGAATAATGCACTTTAGTTATGCAACTTCTCTTTGAACATATTTAAAAGAGCATTTTTCTCAGTTTAAATGTTGCATGTTTTTACCTGCCCTCGAGGCTTACTTTTTTCTTGCTTTCTACCTGTTGTATGCATATTGAGCTGGGACCCATTTTCTTGGTTTGGAAAAGGAATAGTATATACATTTTTAAAATAATATCCATAATTAGTTTAAAACTAATTTTATAACATAAAATTACATATTTATAATGTTTACTTTGTCATACTCTTTAAATGACTGACAAAATATGCTACTCTATTCACAAAAAAAGAAGGCTATTTTTTTTCCTCAAATGTAAGAGTCTTAGCCTTGTTGAGAATATGATATGTAAGCAGAAGAAGCGGGGTTTTCTCCCTGTCATATCTTCCTTTTGGCGGGGGGAGAATAATCTTAAATGTAGTGTGGGGAGGTGTCTTGTTTTCAGTAAATACAGTCTTAAGAAATGCCTTTCTGGTTGAATTACCTTTTCTCTTCATATATAGGATTATTTCCTATATTGGTGATGCTTTACTCATTGGTCCATTGGCTTACATAAAGTTCTATAGTTCTTCAGTATTTTGGCCATAACTGTTGACATATAGTATTTAGGATCTAAAAGTGGGAAGGTTGGGATAAGTGTGAAACCTTTGTAAGAATAGGTTCAGTGTATTCTAAATAGCTGATATGTCTTATGTTTGCTGTGAAGATTGTACCCACCTTGTGCCATGGGATTTGTGCAATTACTCTACCTTGTCCAGTGTAGTAGTAATGCCAGGAGTTAAACTTGGCACTTTCAATTTCATCCATGAAATACATATGTCAAAACAGTTTCATTTTCGTTGTCAGCTGCATGTCTAATTATTTGTAGTCTCAAAGCTATATTTTTTAAAGAATATTCATTTTAAAGTTTATATCATACTTGTGTAACCAGTGGCTTCTGAAATGGTATAAAAGAAAGAGAATACAATATTTTATTTATTTATTATTTGTTTGCCTGTTTTAGAACTTTGCCAAGAACATATTTGCAATTCTTCAGTCAGTCAAAGCTAGAGAAGAAGGCCGTGCACCTGAGCAACGACCAGCACCAAATACTGCGCCAATGGTAAGACTGCAGTAGAAAATAAAATCTTATTTAAAGAAAAAATAAAAATGGAAATTCTTTCTTTTTCATTTTGCTTCATTTTTCTTTACTCAAAGAAAAACGTTTCTAATGTTATGTAGATGCATTTAACTGTGAACTATGCATTTAATATTTTTCTATGTGTTTTGTCATGGTAATTGACTTGGTATATGAGGTCAATAGAATGACTGCTTTGCTTGGAATAAATACTGTACACATGCTATTTCAAACTAAATGCCTTTCCTAAAGATGGATCAACTGAAATGTATTGCCGCATTAGGATGAGCATCTACACTCTTCAAAATTTATATATAATTTGCATACCTAAATTCAAACAGTGCTTATTTAGAAATTCATTTCTGCTGAAGCAAAGTGACCACTCATTCAGTGACCAAAGTTACAAAGGCAGTAAACAAGGAGACTTACTACCAGTCCTCAAAGTTGCAGCCGTTGCAGTGTCCCCACAGTCACGTGATCGCAATTCAGGTGCTTGGCAACTGACACACAATTATGATGGCTGCCGTGTCCCAGTCACATGATCGCCATTTGCAACCTTCACTGCCAGCTTCCGATAAGCAAAATTCAGTGGGGAAGCCAGCAGGAAGTTGCATGTCTCAGTCACATGATGTCACGCTTAATGACTATGCATGATTTGCTTAACAACTGCAACTGGAACTGCTGTCATAAGTCAGCACAGCCATGTGATTTTTTGATTTAGGACTGTGTTGCTTAGCAATGGAGTTGCTGGTCCCAATTACAATAATTAACTGAGGACTATCTGTATGAAGATTGAAACTTGCAACAGCACTTAAGTTGGCCATATTAAGAGTAGACGCTGGACTGTGTCAACCAGATGACTAACTGATTTCATATGTTACTGGAATTAAGTGAGAACTGTTTCACCCATGATTGATTTGATGCCATACTTTGTGAGATATAAATATGTAGATCAGCTAAATTATGAGTAGCTTAAAAACAACTGATTCAATATTGCAGTAACTTTCAACTTGAATCCTAGTTAGTAGGCTTAGCCAAGCCAACAAACGTTAGTCATTTCTCTTTACTTTCCTTCCGATAGTCTTTCTCTTGGAAAAGGTAAGGCAGCAGAAGAATATAAGCTCTATGATGGTTCTTTCCACTAATCCTTTTTTAGAGGAATAACCAAATGGAAGCATTTCATCAAGGAGAAATGGCAAGCAATAATTTGCTAAAGCCATTTACTTTACTTGAGCCATATAGATGCCAATCATTAGCTTTCTTTCCAGTTTTGGAATTAAATGGAGAAAGGATTGACACACAACTACTCAAGTATTCTGAAAACACCTTTCTTCTTTTAAAGTTGGGAGATAGCCTACTGTTCATTATGCTTAACGTGGGAAGTAATATGTCGGCCTCAGTGAACTGAATTATTGAAATCTGGGTATTTCACTAATTCTGGGTATCTTTAAGTACAGATAGTCCTTGAGTTATATCCATTCATTCAGCAACTGTTCTAAGTTACAACGGTGCTGAAAAAATGGACTTATGACCAGTCCTCAAAGTTCTGGCTGTCAAGTGCCCCCATGGTGACATGATAAAAATTTGGGTCCACCCACATTTACAACTGTCTCCCTGCCACTGCCCACCCCTGCTGCCACCCCCAACTGACCTTCATCTTCTACTTAGCCTGGGAAAAGGCAGGAGTCCCAGGCAAGCAGGCTGGCAGGTGAGAGCCTTGGGTGGGATGGTGGGTGCCATAGGCAGGCGGTAGGGAGTGTGGGGTTTGCAGCAGTGTGGGGCTTGAGGCTGACTGGTGCTGCTGAAGCTTGCTACAGCACTGGGGCTTGCTATCTCAGGCCCCACACTGCAGCAAGCCCCACACTCTCCAGCGCCCACCCGTGGTACCAGCCCACCAACCCATAACTTGCCTAGGACTCCTGCCTCTTCCCACTTCGCAGTCACATGAAGTCTTCACTTAACAACCTGTATGGTCCTGGGGTTATGATGGCAATTGGGATTGCCAGGATTCGTGCTAAGCAATGAGGTCATGTGATGTCATGCTTTATGACCACATCACTTAGCGACGGAAATCCCAGTCTCGATTGCTACACCCAAGGACTAGCCATAGATTTAAAACTTAGTGTTATATTTATACAGAAAATTAGATTGAAAATGAGCCTTCTTTCAGTGTATCTAAATATTTAGTGATTTATCTGTTATCTATACTATTCAGGCATAAATGTATAATATTTGCAAACAAATGTAACTCATACAAAATCCCCTTCCCATTTATTTTCAGGATCCAACTTTAAGGAACAAGCAGCCTATTCCAGCTGCCTACAACAGATACGATCAGGAAAGATTTAAAGGAAAGGAAGGTAAGAACATGCATCACAATGAAAGAAACACATTTCAAAGTTTTTGGAGCTTTCAGTTGTGACTCTAGGAAATAATAATAAAGTAATTAAAACAACTAAATGCCATCGTTTTGCTTCTATTACAAATTAGTTTCCACTATACTTATTGCTTGTTATAATGATACTAGAGATCAGTGTTTGTCTTTTATACAATGTTGATTTGGATGCATCGCTTTCCTACTTCACCTCTGCTGAAAACATTGATCAGCTTTGACAAGTTGGTTCTTGAACAACTGTGTTTTTTTTTAAATATGAAGCATAAAAACTGAAGTAATCATTTATATTTTGCATTTCTATTACTAAAAAGCCTGCTTTACTGACAAATGATATATCCAGGTTGTTTTAATTTATTATTAAGCAGAATCTTGCCTTTATACCACATGTACATACCGCTTTGATTTTCAGAAAGCATAACCATTGTTTCTTTTCCTACTGTATATGTGTATATATGAGATGCCATCAATTAGCTGTTCTGTATTGCAGTCACTACTTGAGAGGTGCATGGACTTTTGATAAATGTTAGGAAGTAAAAAGAAGGTAATTCTGGAAAAATATCCGTGATAGATATTTTACCTCACCTCACCTCACCTCACCTCACCTCACCTCACCTCACCTCACCTCAATCGATTTATACAGCCACCCATCTCACTTATGTGATTCTGGGTGACTTACAGTAAAATAGATAAAAACATATATAATACAGAAAATAAAAACACACAGCAGCTGGGAAATAGCAAGACATTGTTACAAAATCAAGCAGCATATATTTTATAAAAAATACTTTCTGATTTTTCTGCTTAAAACAGCACCTTTTAAGTCAAAACCATGTACCTTTCCTCCTATGCTATTCTAGGAGATTCGGTTTAATGCGCTTATGTGCGTGCATTTGCAGACAGTTATATCTGTCCAACTAACCATTTCTCCAAAGGAATGTATTTATTTTTCAATTTATTATTCTAGGCCTAGCCACATAAATGTCTCATTTGCCTTATTATCTAATATTGACAAAGCTAGCAAGGACTTGGTGTGGGCATCATAGCCTGGCATAAATAACTTCTGTGTACTGTATATGAGATATAGGTTCCTTCTGCTTGGAATATCTCTGAATTCTTAACTTTTTTTAACTGTGAAGAGTGAACTGTGGTTTGCACCATTATCTGTAAACATAGGTAAAACTGGGAGACGAGGGTGGTTGGAGTAAGGCGTTCATAACCGTATGGTTTATTCAAGATCCCTTAAACACAATATTGGTTGTTGATGATGATGATGATTATTGAACTGTTGAGTATTTTATTTTTCATCTGTTGGGTGATGGTTGTATAATTGTACATTATAACTTTTCTGTTATGGCCCCTATACTTAAAAACTCTGTACCCTTGGAAATCCATGCAGGCCATTCATGGCACTTCAAAAAACAGCCAGAATGGGCCTATTCCATATAACCTTTAACCCCAGTTACCTGTTAAAGGCATCCATCTTGGTAGAGGTATCTACAGTTCATGTATTGTTTTGCATTTATATTTTTACTGCATTATAACCTGCCTATGTTTTGATTGAAGCAGGTTGCACAAGCTGCAAATAAACAAGTAAATAATGCTTTGATCAATGTATTGAATGCACCCTTACTGCATTTGTGACAACTTGAAATTAGATTCTGAGAATATATTTGTAAGTTATTGATACACTTCATGGATGGTTTATTTAATCAGAGGTCATGTAATGTCTCATATTCTTACAGTACTAATCAGCATTTTGCATTATTTAGAGGTTTCATATGTAACTTTTCTTTCCATTATGGGATTTTATGATCTGCCCTGGGTGATATATTTAGGTGTGATTTTGTTCCATAATTGATTTTTCAAAAATCTATAAATTCTGCCACAACTAGTAATTTTTTAAAAATCCCTTCCTACTCAGTTTTATTTACTAGTTCAGTCAAACACTATTTAAAAGGACTTTGTATTTGTTCAATTGTTTTAGAGTCTACTGCATTTAAAATAAATGCAGGAAGATTTTTGTTACTCCGCCCGTTTGTCTAATGACTTTCCTAGCTAATGTAGTAATACCACAACTTAATGCATAGCACTATAATCCACAAGCAATCACTCCAGCTAAATATGCCATTAGTATTATATTTGTATTGTGTTGTCAAAAAATCACAGGTCATCTCTTGTGATACCACCTTGAACTCCTTGATTTTTATAACACACTAATCCATAAAACTGGCTTTGGTTTACATGGTAGGTACACAGCTGTCTGCAAAACATGATTTATGGATTACTATTATATGGGAACCAGGTCACTAGAGCATGTTAACAAGCCATTGTTTAAAAAAACCTATGAGTTAGTATAAATTGCAAACCCGGCCTTTTTCTTCCACAACCTCCCTCCATCCCCTTAAGAGATCATCCAGTTAATGCTGTTGTAGTTAATGTAGTTAAACTATTGCCTGTATAAAATATACCACTTTTAGTATATTTTGCAATTGCCCTTAAGGTTACTGTGACTTTAGGATCATTCAATTCATATGAAGCTAAAAAATAGTAACCTTTCTGATAATGGAGTGATGTTTAGTTTCTTAAAGTTGGAAGAAAATAATAGAAATTAGGGTTGGTCAATGTATTTCCTTCCCAGTTGCTAATAGCTTTGTTAAAGGAAATATTCTCAACCCTTTCAGAGTTATCTTCTGTCCCTAATTACTGGAACACAGCTTCATATTTTGTGAATAAACACCTGTGGGTTTAACAGATAGAAATCTCTAAGAAAAATAGATCAAAAATTATTTCTATCATTTAATAGATAGAAATGGTTACTATCTGATAAAGACAATTTTCATTCTTTGGAACACCAAATGTGCAAGTGGAAAATGGGATTAAGTTGTAAAAACAGTACAGACTTATGACTATCATTTGCTTTATTGCCCTCAGTGTTGCTGCTGCTGCTGTCTTGGCACTTCTGTATCTTTTCAGTACTGAGTTTTGTAGCTTTGCTATATTTTAAGTAATTTTTATCTCATCATCTCATTTCATACAAACTAATTTTGCTAGTTTTTTAACTGCTTTAAATTTTGTTTTTATCTTCAAAGCCAACTTGAGCACTCATCTATGGTTTTATTGAATTCTTCATTTTATGAAAAGTCATGTGGTGAAACTCAAATACAAAATATTTTAATGAATGCAAAAAGAAAAGAAAAGAAGAATCTGATAAAGAAAGAAAAAGCTCCATATTGGCTTCAGTCAGCAATTGAATATCTATCTTATGTCACATGGATGTATATTTGCATGTGCTAAATGCAAATATATATTATACATACATACATACATACATACATATATATATATATATATATGAAGGCTCCACCTTCTGGGTGGGAGACAGGAGATGCGAGGGAATGAATGGGAGGTCCACCCTGCCGACTAGTGAGAGAGGTCGTGCAGGGTGGCAGAGGGTGTGTGGGAGTGTAAGGTTTGGTGGGGGGTGGGTCCTGGTGGACCGAGAGTGCAAGCTTGTGTGCCGGGGCGGCCCTCCCTCACCTGCGAGTGTTTGGGTGTGACTGAGGATGAGTCGCTGGAAGGAGGGACCCTTGCCCCGGGTTGGGGAACCTGGAGGTTCAGGAGTGGAGGTATCTGGGCCTATAGCCCCCAGGGATTATGTGGTGGACTACTCTCTCAAGGTGGTGACAGGTAGGGGATGATATGGCGGGAGCTGGAGGGCGGGCCATCTTCGGGGAAGATGCCCCTGATGTGTGTTACCGGTGGCGTGTTCCAGCCCTCCTGGCTCATTCCCAGAGTCTCGTCAGCAGGCTCTTAGGGACCCTGGCCTTTGGCTTCTGCTGCTTAATGCCAGGTCGGTTATCAACAAGGCCCCCCTCATATGTGACTTGATCACCGAGGAGGAGGCAGACCTGACATGCATTACCGAGACCTGGCTGGGGCCCGAGGGGGGGGTGCCCCTCTCGGAAATGTGCCCAGCTGGGTTCCCGGTGTGACACCAGCTGAGAGGCCAGGGCAGGGGAGGAGGGGTGGCTATTGTGATCCGGGAATCTCTAGTAGCCTTCAGGGGCATTGCTCCACAAGTTTCTGGCTGTAAGACACTTTTTATTAGGTTGGGCACCCGGGAACAGTTGGAAGTTCTGCTATTGTACCAGCCTCCCTGCTGTGTGGCAGCCTCCCTGCCTGAGCTGCTGGAGGCCATCTCGGGGCTGGTGGTGGAGTTCCCCAGGCTTATGGTTCTGGGAGACTTCAACCTACCGTCCCTGGGGCGGTCTTCAGGGGCGGCTCGGGAGTTCATGGGCTGTCTCAAATTGTGCGGGACCCAACCCGGGATAGTGGCCACATGCCAGATTTGGTTTTCTTGTCGGAGCAATGGCAAAGTGTTCTGAGGGGAGATCTATAGCTTTCCCTGTTCTCATGGTCAGATCACGTCCTGGTGACTCTTCTTACCTAGTTATCTGGGAACAGTTTGATCCTGTTGCTCCTGAGGAAGTGGACAGGTTCCTGGGGACTGTGAAGGCCACCACTTGCCATCTTGACCCAGGCCCCTCCTGGCTGGTGAAAGCAGCTTGGGAGGTGACATGTGGTTGGATCCAGGCGATGGTTACTACATCCTTGCAGGAAGGAGTGTTTCCAGCTGCTTTTAAGGAGGCATTGGTGCAAGAAACCCTCCCTGGATCCTACTATACTGGACAATTTTTGTTTAGTCTCCCACCTCCCCTTTTTGGGGAAGGTGGTTGAGAAAGTGGTGGCATCACAGCTCCAAAGGGTTCTGGAGGAAACGGATTATCTGGATCCCTTCCAGTCAGGTTTCAGGCCCAGATATGGAACGGAAACGGCATTGGTCGCACTTATGGATGACCTCTGGCAGGAGCGGGATGGTGGAAATGTGATCATCCTTGCTCTCCTTGATCTCTCAGCGGCTTTCGATACCGTCGACCACGGTATCCTGTTGGGACAGCTCAGGGAATTGGGGGTGGGCGGCACGGTCTTGTGCTGGTTCGCCTCCTTTCTCCGGGGCCGATCCCAATCGGTGGTGATAGGGAGCAAGAGGTCCCATCCTCGGCCCCTCCTTTGTGGGGTGCCGCAGGGTTCGGTTCTCTCTCCGCTCCTTTTCAACATCTACATGAAACTGCTGGGTGAGATAATCCATCATCATTGGGTGAGGTATCATCAGTATGCTGATGATACGCAGCTATACATCTCCATCCCTAGTGAAGTAAGTGATGCTGTGGCCACTCTTTCGCAGTGCCTGGAGGCTGTAAGGGTCTGGATGGGGAACAACAGGCTTCGGCTGAACCCCGGTAAGACGGAGTGGCTGTGGGTTAATGGCTGCTCTGTTTCAGGGATTTTGTCATCTTTGGTGCTGGATGGGGTGGTGCTGCCTCAGACAGACCCGGTGCGTAATCTGGGGGTCCTCCTAGACTCATGGCTCCTGCTTGAAGAGCAGGTGGCAGCCGTGGCAAGGAGGGCATTTGCACAACTTCGGGTTGTGCATCAGTTACGCCCTTTCCTGGATCGGGATGCCCTTCAAACAGTCACTCACACCCTTGTTATCTCCCAGATAGACTACTGCAATGCGCTTTACATGGGGCTACCCTTCAAGAGTATCTGGAAGCTACAGCTGGTCCAGAATGCAGCTGCACGGGCTATTGTTGGTGCCCCAAGGAGGGCCCATGTAACGCCTCTGCTCTGCGAGCTGCATTGGGTGCCAGTTTGCTTCCGGGTCCAATTCAAGGTGTTGGTTATCACCTTTAAAGTCCTACATGGCATGGGACCAGGTTATCTAAGGGACCGCCTCTCCCCTATGACTTCAACCCATCCCACCCGATCACACAGAGAGGGCATGCTTCGGACCCCCTCAGTGAAAGAACTTCGACTGGCGGGGTCCAGAAGGCGGGCCTTCTTTGCGGTAGCCCCTGCTCTTTGGAACATCCTGCCCATGGAGGTGTGATTAGCCCCCACACTCCTGGCCTTCCGTAAGGCTTTGAAGACCTGGTTCTGCCACCTGGCCTGGGGTGGGGAGGGAATACCTCAAGCATGGGGATGGCTAGCCTCATAGAGGCCTCTGCCTTCAACCTCAGGTTTTTCATCCTCTTGGACTCTCCTTCTTCTTTTTAGTAATGTTTTAATTTAAGGTTTTATGTGTTTATATATTTTATGTTCTAATGTTTGTTGTGAATCGCCCAGAGTTCCCCCATTGGGGGGAGATGGGCGGTTGAAAAATGTAATAAATAAAATAAAAAATAAATAAATGGAATGAAGCAGTATATTTACGTTGCACTAAAAATTACTTTTCTGTTGGATCCTTGTCAGCAAGCTAAGAATTCTCTCTGTCAGTGTTTGAAGATGGTATTTCACCCTTACTGGGGGGGAAAAAGTCCTTGGGTGCAGATTTTTACATTTCTCTATACATGTGAAAGCAGCTCTGTCTACATAGAAGTAAATAGATGTAGAAACTGAAATGGGGCTAGGGTGAAGCTTGGTTTCTACTCTGGTGGCCTCAGCTATTAAAGATCAGTAATGTTGAGTTTCCACAGCCTCATTCTGAATTGTTTCATGTTTTTTGATGGAATTATAAAATTTTATGTATGGCCTGTATACATATATAATTTGTAACCGTTGTATATATAAAGTTCCTATGTCATAGTTTTCTTCATAAGAATTCTGCCAAGCAGGCAATCCACGTTTCTATGACTAAACAGTTTTTGTAAAACTTTGAGGGATTATGTAAGGAATATACAGTACTTAGTCTCTAATTTTTAGGAATAATAGCTATGCTGACTTTGAAGAAAAAAATTAAGATCCAAATAGGAAATTTCTTTCTTAGGCCAAAATTATATAATTGCAAGTTTTCAGATTTCTTAGAACCCTTCAACTTTTTGTCTGATAAAGCATTCTAAAAAACTTAAAATCTTGCCGTTCTATATAATTTTGGTTGCATTGTTTTTATTAATTAGCTAAGAGATTCTTAAGATAGCACTGAACAATTAGTATTATCATCCTAGATTGGGAGCAATTGCATTGATAGTGGACTTATGGAAAATGGCTTTGGTTCACCTCAGCAAAGTTCTTCATAATGCAAAGCCAACAAAATTCTCATCTCTTCTGGCAAAGACAAGTGCTGTAGGGGGGTACAGAGGAGACTAACCGTTTTGCTTTGTTCTTAAAAGCAAGGTGATCATTTTGCTTCAGAAAGTGGCTTCAGGAGGCTCATTCACTTGAAATTTTGTTAAACAAAGCATCCCCTTGAATATCTTCACAACTCTATTTCACAACCCTATGGTACACATTACTGTTCCATAGTGAAACTAAAGCTTAAAAAAAATTAACAATTCTAACACCAGAGCAATACTCCTTAACTTTCTTAAGAATCTCCTTTAAGCCTTTAAGAATCTCAACTTTCTTAAATCTAGATACAGGTAAAACATTCACTCATGTAATGTTTGAGCCATGTAGTAAGTTATTAGATTAATACTGTGAAGAACAAATTTCCAAATCCACTCAAGTATTTTGCATGGGTGAGCCTATATGTCTCCTGGATGGGCTGATAAATTCCTATAACTTGGCTGAAGTCATTCTGAGACTCTGTATCCTCTGTCCATTGTCTGATGGCATCTTTAGCCTTGTCTACATCTAGAAAAAGCTGAAACTGAGGTAACATAGCACATGGGTGCATTTTCTGTAATGTTCAACCACCACTGAACATTGATGCATAGTTGCCTTTTTCAGTTAATAATAATACTGTAGGAACTAAACTAGGACTTAGCCAGGGAAAGAATATTGTTTGCCAAGCTATAGCCTCAATTCTGGGCAGCCCAGCTTCTGACTTTTGATCACATTATGGACAAATCTGGAGATCAAAAGAGAGCCCTTGAAAATCTGTTCTGTATTTTTATTTATAGTGTCCACAGTTTGAACAAGGGCCCAATTGTGCCCTGTACAATATGAGCAACTGGTTGGGCTGTAAACTGTTTAATTATAGATGGAATAAAGAGCTCTCACTGGCTCTGTGGAGTCTCAGGATGGCTTGTGTACATTTTGGGCCAGACTCTGCCATGACATAGTATTTTGCATACCCCTGTTTAAGTTTCCGTAATCAGATTGTCTGAATTGGTCCTTCAGTTGAATGGGGAAGGCTTGGTGTCACCAATCCAAATCTGATATGAAAATGACCTGCCTATAATAGTGGAATGCTTGAACTCCATTGTCCTGTAGTTCTTTAGCATCCTTGCAAGATATCAGTCAGCTGAAAGAGGCCATTGGCAATATATGAAGACAGTATACTACCATATTACTGTTATAGCACTTGCTATAAAATGTCAGCATTTGTATTAGAATGACCAAGTCTTCATGAGAGCAAGATGAAATACCTATTTAAGATAGTAATATCTACCTCAGTCTCCATTACCCTCCAGACTAGATTTTTGTTCTTTGTGGTTTGGTTTTATTTTATTTTGTAAAAATGCTTTGCACAAACATTTGAAAATGGGTAGTCCTCCCTTAACGTCCATTCGTTCAGTGCCCATTTGAAGTTACAGTCATGCTGAAAACATGGACTTGTGACTGGTCCTCAAACTTAAGACCGCTGCAGCACCCCATGATCATGTGATAAAAATTTGGCCCTGCATGCATTTACGACTGCCCCCCCCCAGCTGAATTTTGTCATCTTCACATGCTTCCCCTCCACTGGACTCAGCATCCCAACCTCCAGTGGGGAGGTGCTGCAGCTCTGGGGCTGCTTGCACCATCATGCACCTTCCACCATCCTTAGCTCTGCTGTGCCTCACCAGCCACTCGTGCACCATCCCCCAGCTCCACTGCGCTTGCATCGTGCCTCACTAGCCATTCACACACCCTTGAGCACCCTCCCCCACCCGGCAGCAGTCACTTACCCACTTCCTGCCAGCTTCCCCATTGACTTTGCTTGTTGGAAGCCGGCAGGAAGTCGCTGGGAGGTCCTCGCTTAACAACCCACAGTAATCACTGAACAATAGCAATGGGGACTATCATGATTGCCGTTGCTAAGCAGTGCAGTCACATGACATCACACTTTACGACTGCATCGCTTAGCAATGGAAATTCTAGTCCCAGTTAGTGTCATTAACCAAGGACTACCTTTATATTTTATAAAGCTTCCTCTTAGAATACTGACTTTTGTTCAGTTCTGTTCAGACTTTTGTTAGCCTAATATGTATATTTTTGCTCCCAATTTTCCCAATATATTAAAAAAGTAGTTTTTACTAATATGGACATATTTGTATAGAATTTTCCCCAACATATACGTTTTTGTAAACATTTTTAACTGAAAAGCCATATTGCAAAATTTGGAGAAGTACAAATTTCAGAAATTTTAATTTTGGATCAGGCATTGGTTCATAAGTACAAAGTTAAGTGTAAATTGAGAACCCTTCACTAGCCTGTTTGTGATCCTCCTTGTGCTTAGTAGTTATTCAAATTGTTATTAATTACTCTATAGCAAGAAGGTCTCAGGATTACATACAAATGAGATAATGAAAATACACATAAAAATCAGTGCAAAAACATAGAAAAAATAATTAAGATAGCCATTGAAAATTCAGGTTTCTAGTTGGAATACATTGGACAAAGTATTCCTTCAGGCCCTGTGCTATGGCCATGAATGGGTTTAGCAGTTAACACCAGTAGTTAGAACTGTGTCTTAAAAAAGGGAGCCAGAGCCTATAATGCACGTTCCAGTCAGTATTGTAAGGTATCACGTTTTTCACTCATTCATTCATTCATTCATTCATTCATTCCATTCATTCATTCATTCATTCATTGAATTTAGACACCGCTCATCTTACAAGGAACTGACTCTTTACCTTAACTGAAGTTTTTAGGTGGCCTTAAATAATAGTTTTCACCTGCAATGCTTTATAATTATATAAACAGCAAATTGAACACAGAGGCTATTTATCCTGGTATGAGTATAGCTGGTATACCAGCCTAAGCTGGTAAAAAATTTTGAAGTAAGACCTGTGAGCATCTAATTACAATTATAGATGTACAAGTATGTTTTAATTTATTAGCACACATTCAGTCTGTTACTGCAGTCAAGCATTAATTAAATATTTACATTGGCATACCTTGGTCTGACAAGAGAACACTGCATTTTATTATTGCATTAGTGGCAACTACTAAATTCCAAGTGATTTAAATCAGTAATTTCATGTCGTTGTTAAATAGCAAAGGGTGTAAGATGAAGTCCTATGAGAGCTCAGATATAGATGTCATAGCGTCAGTCAAAAATCCCACCATTGATTTTTGTATGATGGAACCACCAAACAATTGTACACACCATTTGTAGGTCAAAGGCTTAGGCATATTTAAATCCTGATTGAAATCGGTATAAAACACTGACTGTGTTGAGTGTAGAAATGAGCATTTATTATTATTATTATTTTTTTACATGGTGGGATAAAGATACAAATAAATACTACAGGATGAATTACTCAGGTGTGCAGAATGTTCTCATGGGACATGTACTACAGTGTTACAAGAATAGAGTGGTGTTCAACTCTCAGCAGTTTCCTTTAGTTAACATTACAGTACATGAAAGGATTTGTTGCAGTCAGCAAAGGCTCTGGAAATGATTGGCTGAATGATCTCACAGAGGTATTTATGAACAACAGTTGCTGAAAATGTACAACTTTTGTGAAATAAGTTAAAGTTTGGCTGTGAGTATCCATGTAGCACCTCAAATGCTGCTGGACAACATGTACATTGTTTTAGGAAATTGAAGAGCTAACAGAAAAATAAATAATAAAAGACATAGGACCAAATAACTAGACTTGCAGAGGTTCACTTCATAAGGGGGGGGGGGAGGAGAAAAAACCAGCACTCTGTACATTTGTTAGTTTTCTCCAAAACTTTAGGGTTAGGGTTAGAGAAAATAATTAGAGAAAATCACTTTTGCTGGAAAAAATGAGGTTGTGATTCCTGGGTATTTCTCTAGCTCAAAACCAGACTGCCTCATTGCTTAATATAGATGCATAAAGGTACCCCAAAATATAGCTAAATGTAAAAGTAAATTGCTCATATATGCAACACTCAAATTATATATGCACACAATAATCTCACTGCTGTAGAAACAAATAGACTGACCTCTAATGAAATTGATAAAAACTCTAAAAATACCTTGCCACATAGGTAGTCCTCAGCTAATGACCATTCGTTCAGCGATTGTTCAAAGTTCTGATGGCGCTGAACGAGTGGTATTTACGACTAGTCCTTGAAGTTATGGCCATCCCAGCATCTCTGCTGTCACATAATCACAGTCGGGGGCTTACGATGGTTGCAGTGTCCCACAGTCACAAGATCGCCACTTGCAATCTTCCCTGCCGACTTCCCACAAACACAATCAATGGGGAAGCCAGCAGGGAAGGTTGCAAGTTGCTCCTGTTGCTTTTTCTCTGGAGGAGCCCCACTGCAGAGTATGATATCCCAGTGTAGCATGCATTCAAGCTGCAGCACCTCCTCCTCAGCCCACATGCACTTGTGTAGCACTGCAGGACCCCCTCCCCAGCCCACATGCACTTGCGCGATGCCACAGCATCCCCTCCCCAGCCCACACACACTTGTGCAGCACCCCCTCACTCATGAGCTCACTCATGCAGCACTGCAGCACCCTCTCCCTGGCCCTCTTGCACTGTGCAGCAGCATCCCCTCCCTAGCCTGCACGCACTCTCTGTAGCACCCTCCTGCCCCACCTCACTGTGCAGTACTCACCTACCTGCCAGCCTGCTTGCAAGCCTGAGAGGACTTGTGACTTCCTGCTGACTTCCCCATTGACTTCGTGGGAAGCCACAGGAATTTACAAGTCATGGTCACATAAGGTCCTCACTTAACTAGCAGTTCTCATTTAACAACATTGGGGACTGCTGGGATTGCTGTTGCTAAATGATGTGGTCACATGATGTGCTTTATGGCCACACCTTTTAGTGACGGAAATTCTGGTCCCAGTTACCATTATTAAGCGGGAACTACCTGTATGATGCAGAGTTCAATTGAAATTTAAAACAAGAAGGCCCCATCTTTAAACACAGAGAATGCTTTTTATAGCCAGAAGACCAAAATCCACTGGACCACTGTACTAAATAAAGCTGCATTCTTACATAGTTCATATTTACCGTAAAATTTTGGTGTCCAGATTTGCAAACTAGTTGGATGTTCTTAAGGGTATCTTAACAGTGTGAACAAAGAGATATCAGTTAATGGACCCATGTGGAAGAATGTCTCACTGTTCCCTTAAAAAATAACGATTAGATCAGAGATGCTGGATGATATAGCTTTTTGATTCTATCTTTTGTTCTCTCTTTTTTTTTTAAAAAATTATACTTTCTTATAATTGTGTTAAATATGCAAAATATTTTTCAGTATAATAAGCAAAATATTCTTTGGTATCTTATGATAAATAAGTAGTCTTGTTTTGTAAAAGTCAGATAAATAAGTAGTCTCATTTTTTTAAAGTCAAAGAGCTGAATTGGAATGCTTTTTTTTCATAAATAATTTGATAGTTTGAAGATCCTGACTTCAGTATTTCATTTTCAGCCACGAGAGCATCATAAAACTATTTTAGAGCAATAAGATTAGAAAGCCAGATTAGCAGTTTTACATTCTATGATGGTCTGTCTTTTTGGCTATATACCATGAGCCACTATATGAAGTCAGTATTGGATAGTTGTAAAAGGGTAATAGTAAAAAATGGCATAGAATCAAATAGTCTTCTCTCCTTCCCACCCACCCACCCCCAAAAGTGGTTTGGTTCCTTAGAAAAGTATGTATGTATTTATTTTCTTCCTTTATTTCTTTTGACTTAGATCCCACTCATCAAAAATAGACTTTTGGGCAGCTTATAGGATAAAAACAGCAGATATATAATCAGAAATAGAACATAAAACAATTATACAAGATGGTGAATCCGGTCAGCAATAACAAACATATCATATACCAGCAAAGGGCTCCAACCACCCTAGCCCAGAGCCTAGGAGAAGAGGCAGGTCTTTAAGATCCTCTGGAATACAATCAGAGTAGGAGCCACCCAGATTTGGGGGGAACCTCATTTCAGAGGGTAGGTGCCATGACAGAGAAAGCATACTTCTGGGATTGCAACTGAGATCAGATGGTTTATTAAACTTACATCAGCAAAGAGAAACCCAGATTAATATTAAGCTTAAAAAAAGAATTAGGCTTCAAAAGAGAAGGTACAGAAAGTTGCTTAATGAGTGCTCTGTTTAGCAACCATTCAAAGTTACAATGGCACTGAAAAAAGTAAATTTACTACCAGTCCTCGCATGTACGACTGTTGCAGTATCCCCATGGTCACATGATAGAGATTAGTGCATTTTGCAATGGTGGGTGTGTACGACTGTCGCGGCATCCCTTGGGTCATGTGATCACCATTTGAGTGCTTCGTATCTGGCTTCCAACGAACAGAGTCAATGGAGAAGCCAGCAGTAAAATCACAAGTCACAGCCACATGATGTCTCACTTAATGATCTATGGTAACTTCCTTAGTGATGGAGTTGCCGGTTCCAATTGTGGTTGCTAAGCAAGGACTACCTATATAAATAAAGGAGCATGGGTAGCCATGTCCAAAATGGAGATTAGTCCTCAGAGAAAAGTAGTATTAAAGGAAAGTAGCCATTTGCTGTGAGAACCTGCAAAATAAAATCAGCTCCTTGAAGCTGATCTCTTTACTCGCTGAACCAAACAGTCTGGGTTAGATTATATTCCATCCTGGAAGATTTCATGTCATAACTTGGGGTGGACCTGGATCCTTTCCCTTATCTATAGCTACTTCTATGGAAGTTTGAAGGACAAGAGTTTCCAGCATTTTTTTCCCCCTTACTAGAAGGGATTGGGTGTTGGTCAGATGTGAGTATGTCGTAGATCTAACAAGAATCACTAGAGTAGGCTGGCACAACAAAGACCATACTGATATCTTAAAAATAATTGCAGGCCACAAAGGAATAGCTGGCATGTTGAGCATCTGGCAGCTACCAATACGGTAGCAGTGGTGGTTGGCAATGTCAGTGAGGCGTGCAGATGCTGGCATTGTGTCTTTCAGGGTAGAGGTGGCTGTGAAAATCTAGGTGGCAACACTAGAACCTTCCTGGGGGTGGAAATGTTTGGCAGCAGTGGTTTTGTTGAGTTTTCAAAAAAAAAAATGCTGGCAGTTTGCACAAGGCTGCTTGGTGGACCACATGTTGTACTTGCCTGCTCTTGCATTGTTAGAGGTGCCTATTATAGTGCTGAATTATTATTTCAGCAGCTGAGGCCATTCCTGTATTTGCTTTTCAAAGAAGCATTTGTTTATTTCCATTAACTTTTTGCTTGTTACCTAGATATACATATTTGGTCACATTCAGATCTCATTCAGATGAGGCGTGTTATGTCAGTTGGAAATTTATAGGGAGTGAAGAGTTATTAAATTTGTTTATACTTGTTGTGATGAAAGTTGGAAGTAACTTCTTTATATATTTCTTTTCTTTTTCTTTATTATATTCTCTCTATTCTTTTTCTTTCTTTTTCTCCTTTCTTGTACTTTTTATTCTTTCCATTCTCTTCTCTTTCTCTAAGTTTAGCTTGTATTAGTTTTTACTATTGTAATTAAAATTCTTTAAAAAAAAAAAAAAGTATGCCATAACTGAGTGATGTGAACATACAGATGCAAAAAAATTCTTAGCTAAGCCCCTGACAATTCCAGTAAATATAACCCAAGTAGTAGGATTAATTATGATTTCTTTCCTATTTGCTTCTTAAAAAATACTGCCTTAATCAGTATAAGGCAGCTTCATATGTTCATATTTTGTCTTACTGTATGTTCAATCACTAACTGCCTCTAAAATCCATTTATGTTCACACTGCAGCTATTGTACAGTTTTATTGAGTGTACTTTAAAATAGATAAAATCAGTTAACCTTAGAAACAAATGTTCACTGTATAAAACATTACATACTTAGGCATGCCTTAAACTAAAGATTAGATAGTACCATGAATAAACCTGTAAATGTAGTCCCATTAGCAAGTATTAAAAACAAACTGGAAAAATCAGTTGTGATGCACAAGGACAATAACTGGTTATCTGTCAGTATCTAGAATAGTTTTGTATCTATCAATAAGAAAGTAATAATATTGAAATTTTATGAACATTTTATAACTTGTTATGATAAACAACACATTTTCTGTCATATGGGTTTATGAACATGCTCAATTAAGAGATGTGTGAGAAAAACTGTTTTAACAGGGTTGATAATATTTAGAGTTAAGGAGGATTTTTAACTTTATAACCTTTGTTATAAAGACTTTGTTGTTCATTCAACAAAAAAGGTATGTGAAATTGTATCTCCAGAAAAGCCTTCTGAGCTGCTGAATATACAGGTAGTCCTCGCTTAATGACCACAATAGGGACCAGAAAATTGGTTGTTAAGTGGGGCTGTCATTAAGCGAGTCACCACATGACCAGACCCAATTTTATGACAATTTTTACGATAGTTGTTAAGCGAATCACTGCGGTCATTCAGTGAATCATGTGGTCGTTAACCGAATCCAGCTTCCCTAATGGGCTTTTTTGACGTAATTTGCTTAGCAATTACGATTCACTTAACCATGTGATTCGCTTAACTACCATCATAAAAAAGGTCATAATCGTAATCATGTGAGTGCAGGGGGGGTGTGACGTTTGTGATTGTTGTAAGTGAGAGTACAGGTTGTAAAACACTTCCTGAGGCCATCATAACGTCAAACCATAGTTAAACAAACAGTCTTTAAGCGAGGACTACCTTTTTGTAAGACTGTATGTTGTTCTTCAGCTCATTAGTGTACTCTAGAATCCAGATGACATGCATTCTAGTCTTCATTGTTATTCAGATGCTATTTGGGAAAATGATGGCAAAAATAGTAATAGAATGGTAAATATTCAGGGCTGTGAATTACTTTGAAAACACTGTGTTTGACATCCTGCTCCATTTTTTTTTTTATTTAGGTTGAGAAAGTGGTGTTCATTTTTTTTTTTTTAGTTTAGTTTTGTTTAAGCTGTTATATACTTCTTACAAATGACAACTATGGTTTTAAAAAGTGGTACCATGTCTCATAATTACATTATAGAAAGGGGAGCAGAAGCTGGGAAGAAGCATTTCAGTACTGCAAGTACAACTTGCAGGCATTTTTCCTGTTGGAAAATAAGAGACTTATTTTCCAGGAAAACTTCTTTTCTAGGCAATATTTATATTCATGAAATTGGCTGTACCTGTTGTAAAATATTGTCATGTTTGTAACATTGTGATGCTGTTAGTATCTGAAGTCAAGGAAGGCTGGGCCTGGAGCAGCACTACCATTGGATTGACATAACTTCTGAAGCCATAATGCACATGTTTTGATTTGGCTTCACAGAATGTATGGACCTATCCCATTATGATGTATAAATCATAGTTTATGGCATACAGAGCACATTTGGAATTTAAGAACATATTTTGGGGACTTTCACAAGATGTTTTCTATGATAGGTGTAGTTGGTTGCAAAACATTTTCCAGAAGTCAGGCTGCTAAGGTTGCTCTGTACTACCCTACCCAAAACCCCATATATGTTTGTGTGTATGCTATGGGTGTTTGTGTGTATGTGTGTGTGTGTTTCTATGGCTAGATGTCTATATTCTGTAGTAGCTATTCTGCAAGCATATGACTTCTTCTAGTTTGTAATAAAGCTTCTATGTAAAAGCAAGCTTTAAAAGCTTGCTGATTCCTTGAAATTTGTGCCTTTACTAGTTGCTGTGTTCAGGGGTGGGGTGGGCTCAGGCATCTGAAGAGCAGTGAATCAAGTGAGTACATGAAGTCTGACAGTCGCCTACCAATTTCTAAGAATGCTTTGAGAGGCTGGAATTTGCTCAGCAGCATAATAGCACCGTATGTATGTATGTATGTATGTTAATAAGTCTAAAAAAGAAAATTTCAAAACCATCACTGGAAATGGAACAGAATAGAAAAGCAAAGCAATGATTACTATTATCCATTGTTTCAATACCATCTGAACATTTAGTCTGTTTGAGGTATATTTAACTATCATAAGAATATTGCTTCCTTATATGGCCTTTTTTTTCTTGCAAACAAAAGTCCACATTGGATCAGTTTCTTTTATCATGATTTGTCAATTAATCTTAATTGCTGTAAAATTTCCACGTGAGAATATTCATAAACGGTTTTGGGGTTTTTTGTTTTTAATTCCACAGAGACGGAAGGTTTCAAGATTGACACTATGGGTACCTACCATGGAATGACTTTGAAGTCCGTAACGGTAAGTAAACATAATATTGGCTAAGATTATTTGTTGCAATGCTGTGTGAAGAAATGTTCAAAATATTTCTTACAGATGTTCAGTATTGCTTTCTACAGTGAGAAAAGTCTGTGTTGCATGGCAACAAACATAAATTATCCTGACACAGGTTTGTATATAGCTAAGGATATATGCTTCTTCTCCTTTGACATTCCTGAATCCTGCAGTTCTTTGGGGTACCATTTTTTTCCTGGAATGGTAAAATTTTTAACATATTTATAATATACTCTGGCATATAACAACAGTTCAAGTTAAATAACAGCAAATGCACATAAAATGAACGTCCTTTCGAAAGGAGAATTCATGTTCATATTGGTAATTTCCCAAACAGCTGAAATCAGAATATCCCTAAAATGATGTTTCAGCTGTGCTTGTCTTAAATTCTCTGCTTTTATGGAAGCGGGTTTAGCGTTCACAAACAAATGTTATTTTGATCTCCATGCAAGTAAGACAGATGCTACAGAACTAGTATAGAAACCTCATTAAAGAGTTTTGCCATCTGTATGCCTATATAAATCTGATGAATAGACACCACTATACAGTCTAAAAGTCTGGGCATCTACTTTTGGTTTACTCTCACTAATTTGAACATAAAATAATGCCTGGAATATGACTGTCTCAGAGCCAATTACTGTTAACTTGCTTAAATTCCCCGTCTCATAAAATAGTTCCATACGTTTTTATGTCATTCCTAGTCTTTCTGTAATTCAAGTTGTAGACTTTTAAAAAAGCAGCTAAAACTAAAAAACAAAGTTTTGACCTAAATTGTGTGCCATGTGGAATACCAGTCAGAGTATTCTTAGATATCACAAATAAAATGTTTTCTTGAGAACATTAATTATTCTCAACATACTAATGGTGACAATTGGCTAGATACATTAATAACATGAGTGAGGAAGAGTGTTGCTTAGATTCTGTTAATGCAAAACAAAAAGATGCAGGATTATATGTGACAATTCAGTTTTCTCAAACTTGACCCCTCCAGATATTACATCTCCAGATTACAACTGTTACGCAGGCTGAAGGAAATATGGAGTGTAATTTATGTAGCATTAAGTTGGCAGTGGTTACTATACGTCGTGCTCATAATCCTCTTTAAGATTTAGGAACTCCCTCTGGGAAGTAGCTAATGAATGTCATTTCACAATTGCAAATCACTCATCTGACTGAGTTTATGGTTTACTTTTCTGTGCTAATTATATGTAATAAGTACAGCAAATGAGTATGTTCATAATTCCAATTTTGCAAATACGTCTTGAAGTTGTTATTCTGTAGAATGTAAGGATTGGCAAGGCCCTCAGAAATCATCTAGTCCAATCTCCTGTCCAGGCCAGAAATTCACTACTACATTATCACTGATAGATCACATCCAGTATGTGCCTAAATAACTCCAACATTGAACAGTTCATCTCCTGAGGAAGTCTGTTCCATAGTTGAATAATTCTTACAGTTAGAATTTTTTTTCCTGATATCCAACCAAAATCTGCATCTTTGTAATTTAAGCCCATTGTTCTTTGTCATGGCTTCTAGAACAACTTTGAAGAAGTTTGTCTCATCTTCTACATGACAGCCCTTCAGGTACTTGGAAAGAACTATCATATCTCCCCACAATCTTCTGTTCTCCAGACTAAACATAAATAGCACCTGCAATGTTCTCTCATATTTTCCTTCCAGGCCCCTTACTCTATTATTTTTATGGACACACATTTTTCAATGTCTTTTGAAAAATATGGCACCCAGAAATGGACACAGTATTCTAGTTGTGGTGTGATGAATAGAAATAGTGAAATCTCTTCATCTTGACATTATATTTCTGTTGATGCAGTGTAGGATTGCATTTGCTTTTTTCACAGCTTCAGCACACTGCTGGCTTATGTTCAATTTGTGATTCACCAGAAAATCCAGATCCTTTTCATATGTTCCCTACCTGATTTTTCCTTCCCAAATATAGGACTTTGCATTTGTCCTTGTTGAAATTCATCTTACTAGTTGTTGCTCAGTGTCCCACTTTTCAAAATCCTTGTAGACCTTCATACTGTCCTCCCATAGTGTTTGCTATCTCCATATCTTTACATCATCCACATATTTGATCATCATACTTTCTGATACCTCATCAAAATTATTTATAAATATTTTGAACATGGTTTGCTATTTGTTTATCACCTCCTTCCAGTTTGACACAGAACCATTCATGTATACTCATTGAGTATAATTGTTCAACCTGCTCTGTATATATCTAATGGTAATATAGTCCAGCCCATATTTTTCCATCTTGTCTGTTAGGATCTACAGGAGACCTTGTCAGGTTCTTTGCTAAAGTCCAGGCATTCCTGTAGTAAACTAAATTGGTTCTGTCAAGAAGGAGATTAAGCTAGTTTGGCATGACTTGTTCTTGATAAATCTGAGCTGGGTTCTGCCAAGCACTCTATTCTTTTTAAAATGTTTGCATACCAAGTCTTTAGTAATATATTTTAACATTTTGCCCAATACTGACATCAACTTGGCCAGTCTGTAGTTACTGTTTTTCTCCTTTTTTGAGGATAAAAACAACATGTGCCCTTCTCCAATTTTCTGGCAGTAAGTTTGTCTTCCATGATATCTCAAAGATCAGAGGAAGGGGCTCCAGAATGATGTCCACAAGCTCCTTAAGGACTTTCAGATGTAACTGATTTAGTCCTGGGGACTTTAAGACATTAAGCTAGGGACTCTGTAACTATCTCTTTCTTTATCTTGGGTTACCACTGCCTCCTTTTCTCATTTTTGCTTTGGTCCAGTGGAATATAGTTCTCCTTTCTGGATAAAAGGCTGAAGCATAGTAGGAACTGGGGCACTCTGACCTCTCCACATAATCCCTGGCCATCTTGGCATCTACTTCAAGCATCAAGCCCACCTTTTTTCTTCCTCTTGCTGACATAGCCAAAAAAGACTTCTTTGTTGATTCTAGCCTCCTTTGCAAGCCTGGGTTTCTTTAGTGCTTTACTGTTTCTAACTTTCTTTCTGTGAATATTAGATACTTGGTGGCATGCCTTCTTGGTGATTTCACCCATTTTCCATTTCTTACACATGTTCCTTATAAGTAACTCTTAGCTCAGCCAAAAGCTTCCTGTTCATCCATGCCCCCACCATTTCTTCCCCTCATTGAAGTGGTGTATGATTATATTTCCAGTCTTGTTTTTAAGAAGTTCCCATCCTGGGGAACTTCCCAGGATCATCAACTTCCATCAACTTGCTTTGATAAGAGGATATTTGTCAGTGGATTCCCACCTAATACTTCTTTAAACTTGTTGAAATTGGCTTTCCTGAAATCTAGTGTGTGTATTTATGACTTGGTTCCCATTTCTCTTTCTATAGCATCTTGAATCACAAGTTGACATGCTTTCCCAGGGTTTCCACTGTTTTTACAGTATTACGCTGTTCTTAAACCAGTTCTTCTATCTTGGTTAGCATCAGATCTACACTGTGTGCACAATTATTCGGCAAGTGAGTATTTGACCATATCATCATTTTTATGCATATTTTCCACCTCCAAGCTGTAGAAACCTGAATGCTTATTGGATATAAGCATATCAGGTGATGTGTATTTGTGTAATGAGGGAGGGTGTGGCCTAAGGAGATCAACACCCTATATCAAGGTGTGCATAATTATTAGGCAGCTTCTTTTCCTCAGGCAAAATGGGCCAAAAAAGAGATTTAACTGATTCTGAAAAGTCAAAAATTGTAAAAAGTCTTTCAGAGGGATGCAGCACTCTTGAAATTGCTAAGATATTGGGATGTGACCACAGAACCATCAAACGTTTTGTTGCAAATAGTCAACAGGGTCGCAAGAAACGTGTTGAGAAAAAAATATGCAAATTAACTGCCAAAGATTAGAGAAGAATCAAACGTGAAGCTACCAGGAACCCACTATCCTCCAGTGCTGTCATATTCCAGAACTGCAACCTACCTGGAATGCCCAGAAGTACAAGGTGTTCAGTGCTCAGAGACATGGCCAAGGTAAGGAAGGCTGAAACTCGACCACCACTGAACAAGACACATAAGTTGATATGGCAAGACTGGGCCAAGAAATATCTGAAGACAGAGTTTTCAAAGGTTTTATGGACTGATGAGATGAGAGTGACTCTTGACGGACCAGATGGATGGGCCTGTGGCTGGATCAGTAACAGGCACAGAGCTCCACTTTGACTCAGACGCCAGCAAGGTGGAGGTGGGGTACTGGTATGGGCTAGTATTATTACAGATGAGCTAGTTGGACCTTTTCGGGTTGAAGATGGACTCAAAATCAACTCCCAAACCTACTGCCAGTTTTTAGAAGACACTTTCTTCAAGCAGTAGTACACGAAAACATCTGCATCTTTCAAGAAGACCATGATGTTTATCCAGGACAATGCTCCATTGCATGCATCGAAGTACTCCACTGTGTGGCTAGCCAGTAAAGGCCTCAAAGATGAAAGAATAATGACATGGCCCCCTTCCTCACCTGACCTAAACCCTGTTGAGAACTTGTGGGCCCTTCTCAAACGGGAGATTTATGGTGAAGGAAAACAGTACACCTCTCTGAACAGTGTCTGGGAAGCTGTGGTTGCTGCTGCACAAAAAGTTGATTGTCAGCAGATCAAGAAACTGACAGACTCCATGAGTGGAAGGCTTATGACTGTTATTGCAAAGAAGGGTGGCTATATTGGTCACTGATTTTTTGTTTGAAATATCAGAAATGTTTATTCGTAAATTTTGAGTTGTTTATTATACTCACTTTAACAGATGAAAATAAACGAGTGAGATGGGGGAATTTTTGTTTTTCATTTAGTTGCATAATAATTCTGCACACTAATAGTTGCCCAATAATTGTGCACACATAGATATGCTCCTAAGAAAGCCAAAACCTCACTTTTATTTTCTTAAATATTCAGGTTTGAGGTTTATTAACATTTTGGATTGACTGAGAGGACTGTCGTTCTTCAATGATGAAATTCATCCTCAAAAATACAACCTGCCTCATAATTGTGCACATAGTGTAGAAGAACTGATCTCCTTATTTTCAACATTCTGGAAAATGAAACAGACATCAAGACCATTGAGGAATTTTGGGGACCTTGTAGTCTTAGTTGGTTTTACAACAGATGTCCAGATAGTTGTAGTCTCCCATTATTACTGTGATTCTCCTTCCTAAGAGCTGGGTAATCTGATTTAGGTACTAATTACTTCCTTACAATGGACACAGATCATCCTACCCAGAATCCCTATATAGCATGACAGCTTTCTTCATCTAAATTTGTAGTATTCTGAAGTAATCCTTGGCAGTTTAGCATCTTGAAATTCCTCATCCTCCAAGCTTCTACTGTTTCTTTCTTTCTGTTTTCCATCCTCTTCTATGATTAATGGGAAGTAGGGGACAACATATTCATACTTAATTCATATTTTAAAGATGAGATGTTACAGTGTGTGTGTGTGTGTGTAAAAATATATAAATAATGAAAACAAGTGTCTACATTTTATATATTACCTGGTGAGCTAACACAGAAAAGTTGTTCCCCCCCCCCCGAACAGATAGTGAAGGGTGGACTTTTTAAAAGTAATGTTAATTTACATTTATTGGCTTGTTGTGGAATTGTTCTTATTTAATTGCCATGCTTAGCTTTTGTCAGATGAATCTACATTTTAATGAATTTCTGTTGCTGAACAATAATTTTCTTTGTTTCTAATAACCAATTTCTGCATGATAATTGATTTTTCCTTTTTGTTTCCCTTATTTCTTCATATGTAAATAATGTAGGTTGTAGTTGGAAACTAGAAAAAGTATGTTAATACCTATCTGGAACAAAGTTCCCCTTGAGATCCAGATGGTTCCCACTCTGCTGTTGTTTAAAAGAGCCATGAAGACCTGGCTCTTCACCCAGGCCTTTGGTGAAGCAGAGTGAGACCCTTCACTTCATCTCTCTTGTCATCTTTTATCTTTATCTTTATCTTTTATTGATTTTATTGTTTGATTGCTGTGAGCCACCCAAAGTCACTGAGAGTCGGGTGGCATACAAGTTTAATAAATTAAAATTATTGCTATCTTTTACATCTTAAAACAACGGCTAAATTTTGGCTGCCACAATGTGCTGGAATTCTGAGAGGAATATGGGAACCAGTTACGGTTGCCATGGAGAGAAATAAACTACAGGTTCAGATGTATTAGTAAAAGTTCCATGGAAATTTCTTCAATTGTTTAGTTGATATTGCTGGCAGGAGGATGTAAATGAAACAGTGGTAGACTACCATTACTGCTTTTTGGAACTAGAGCAGAATTCTCATTGTGGTCAATTTTTATTTTCATATAATAAATCTAAAATCTTCTCTTTCTTCTCTCATTCTTTTTTTTTTTTTAACTTTTGATGACTAAAATATAGAACAGCTCCTTTTTTTGTCTTGGAGTATTTCTTTAAAGATAAAGTCTTCAAGAAATATATAGGATGTATTTTTATTTTAGCTTTCCTGTAGTATGTGAATATAAATGAAAATTTTATTTTAAAGTTATGGCTAATTCTACAGCCTTCAGTGTTCAAGAATCAATCTGTTATATTATCTCAGGACACATGAGAAATTTAGAATAAACTTCTAAACTAAACTTCAACTCTAAATAATAGACTTGAAAGGGTCCACAAATATCAACTTGCCCCAGTCAGAGATTGTTGCAGATTGGTTGATTATGTCCCATCAAGTCAGTGTTAACTTTTTAGCAACCCAGGTAAGATTCTCTAGGATTACAGTATGTGTCTCCAGTCTGGTCCTTCTGGTCTTCCAGTGGGACACTCATTGCCACTGTAAACAACGGCACTGAACGAATAGTACTTAATGACAGTTCCTCATAGTTCTGGCCACCACAGCGTTTCCACGGTAAGATGACTGCAATCCAGGTGCTCAGTGCCCAGATTGCAATTAGAACGGCACCGAGCCATGGTTATGTGATTGGGATTTCCGACGTTCCCTCCTGGCTTCCCACAAGCAAAGTTAAAGGAAGTCGGAAATCATGGTAATGTGAGGTACTCACTTATTGACCCGTGCAGTTCTCACTTAACCGCAACCAAGCTTAAATTATGACCAAACTTAAATTAACATACAGGTAGTCCATGGGCTGTGACGGCAACCAGGATTGCCATCGCTAAGCAACATGCTCACATGATGTTGCACTTTACAACTGTGTTGCTTAGTGATGAAAATTCTGGCCCAATTGCCATCATAACTCAAGGACTACCTGTATGTTAATTTAAGCTTGGTCATTTTTGCCTCAAATGAGAACTCGGGGTTGATTTGTTTTATGATCCATTTGTTTATTTATTATCTATGACTATCATAGTATTCTCAGAGATTTCTTCAACATCAAAGTTCAAAAGTGTCAATATACTTTCTTTTCTGCTTCTTCAGAGGCCAACTTTTGCTTCCATAGAGGTTCACAGAGAAAACAATTGCCTGCATGATTCTGTTCTTTGTAAGTGTGGAGATGTCATAGCATCTGAATAACTTTTCCAAGGCCTTTGAACTAAGGCTTAAATCACCATGAGCAAGGCCTCGCAATCCAGAAATCTGTGCAGTTAATATGCAAACTGAACCTGCACAAAAGCCACCCCCCCAGCAACTACTGCCACCTGCTCATCAAGCAGGAGCCATGAGTCTGGGACAACCCCCAGCTTGTTTAATGATTCTGACTGGGAAAATGCGCCCCCAGGCAGAGTTAGAGATGGAACATCTCTAGAACCAGGGGGACTTTAAAACCCACAGCCACTCAGTTTTACCAGGGTTGAGCCAAAGCCTGTTCTCCCCCATCTAGATCCTCCAGGCACCAGAAAAGGATCTTTAGAGATTCTTCTTATGTTGACAGACAGACAGACAGACAGACAGACAGACAGACAGATCAACTGACCGGCTGACTGACCGACCATTAATTCCTGTAGCCTTCTGACTTAGCAATGACCAGAGTGCTGATATAACTTCATTTTCTAGTACTAAACATTCTTGTAAATAGAAAATATCTTCCAAGATATCTTGGATGTTGACATCTCTACTATACAGATTTCAGAATACTCCTTCCATCTTTTATCTTCTTTGAATCAGATACATTTGGAATCTTTTAGCATGCTGGTTTGAGGTTGGAACCTTCTTCTAAGTTTGAGGATCTTTTGGGAGACTTCCTTGTTTTTCCGAGTTGGTTTACATGTTGTTTTTTCAAGTCTGTAAAGACAGCTGATGTCTTTATTGCTTCTTCTCCCTTCTAACAACTCTGTGAAATTCGTCGTTAAATTCCTTCTTGAGATCTTTGTCTTTCTTGGCTTTGTCTTCTCTTTGTGGAAATTGATTTACTTTATTCTTCCATTTTAGCTTAACTTGGACCTTGCATATGAACAGTTCATGATCTGTTCCAGTCAGCCCCTGGCCACATCTTTGTTGTTATAACTGAACTGTTCCACCTTCTTGTACCTGTAATATACTGTAGTCACGGAGGCGAATATCTGTAGCTCAAGGTTGAACTGTGGAGTCCTTGGGGTTCTCTGAGCTTGGTTCTTTTCTTGCAAATGTTTCATTACCCAGCTAGGTAACATCTTTAGTGCTAAAATGGGATGAGGTTTGCTCTCTATTTATCTGCTGTGGCCTGCCTTGCCAGTGCTGGTGAGGGTGGGGGTTCTGTTTTGCTCTTCTGACTGCTTGATTGTGTGCCTGGTGGTGACCTTTGCTTATCTGGGTGATGATTGCTGGAGATGATTGCTGGTGATTGAATGCTGGTGAGGCGATCTTCTGGTCTTTTGTCTCTTTTGAATAGTATGTAGATGCTGTTTATCTCTATGTGTCTGTTAATTGCTGCCTTGTCTGAATACCAAGCTTCCAAGAATTCTCTTGCATGTTTGGATTTGGCTTGGTCTAAAATGCTGACAGTTTCCCAGTTAAAACTGTGATTGAGTCTGTCCATGTGTTGTGCAATTAAGGAATTTTCATCATGTCTTCTGACTGGTAGTTGGTGCTTATGGATGCGTTCTGCTAGTCTTCTGCCTGTTTGTCTTACGTAGTGTTTGTTACAGTCCTTACACTGTATGTTGTAGATGACTCCTGTTTTTTCTTCTTGGGCAACTGGGTCTTTTGGTTTACTTAGGATATTTTGGAGTGATTTTGTTGGTTTGTGTGCTACCGAGATGCCATCTGGTTGTAATAATCTGTTGGTGGTTTCTAAGACGTTTCTGATGTATGGCAGTGTGAGCCTTTTCATGGCTTGTATGGGTTGTGTTGTAGTAGGTTGAGTGGTCAGGCACTTTTTGATAAAATTATGTTGGAAGATGTTGTATAGCTGGTCTTTTTCCTTTTTCTGCTCTTCTGGGTTGCTGCAATGCGTTTGAGCTCGCTTGAATAATGTTCTTACACAGCTCCTCTTGTGGGAGGTCGGGTTGTTGCTTTGGTAGTGGAGTACTTGATTGGTGTGGGTTGTCTTCCAATAAACTTGGGTTTCTAATTACCTGTTGTTTCCTCTGCTGATGAGGATATCCAGGAAGGGTAGTGTGTTGTTGTTTTCTTCTTCTCTGGTGAATTTTATTCCTTTGAAGATGTTGTTAATGGTTTCATGTGTCTTCTCTAGTTGTTTCTTTTTTATTATAACAAATGTGTCATCTACATACTGGATCCATATTTTAGGCTGTATGTGTGGAAGTGCTAGAGCTTCTAGGCATTGCATTACAATCTCTTCTATGAGTCCTGACAGTGGTGATCCCATGGGTGTGCCTCTGATTTGTTGGTATATTTATCCATCAAATTGAAAATAGGTGGTGAGGCAGAGGTTGATGAGGTCCATGATTCTGGGTATTTCGATCTGGGTGTATTTGGTTAAGTTGGGTGTGTTATAAATTGACATTGATCTGCTAGCCACTGTTCTATTAATTCTGATTCTGGATGTTCTTCTTTCCAGAAGCGGTGCGTTCTTTTCAGATATCCTCTTCTCATTGGACTTGATTTGTAATAACAGATCATTATTTCTTTGTTTTCAGTCTTTGTATATTTGCAACAGGTAAACAACTTTTTTTCCAGTAGTTCTGCAGATCCTGGCCCTGGCTGCTCAGCCAACAGCCCTAAGTCCTGTAGCCCACTTGTCACCAGATGTCCAGGAACTAGAACACCTACTGTGGTCCTTGTTGACCAAAGCAGTAATTGATCTGGTATGGGTTTCTGTAAATTACATCTCACCATTTTGTTTATGGGAGAGACACTCTTTGTCTGGCTCCTCTGATGAGACCTGTCCAGTATGGTTGAACCTCCAGCATACCTCTCATCCTTCTCAGAGCATGGAAGCCCCACAACCATGTCAAGGTAGTGCCTCACTGGGGGTTGTTGTTATGTTATAATATTAACATAGAGTATGTAAAAAAAAAAAAAAGAGTATGGGGAATATTGAGTAACCAAATGCACAAATCAATGTCCTGGTATTGTCTAAAAAGGTCAATTCAAACAAACATTTCTTCAGCTAATCTGGAAATGTTCCGAAAATGAGAACGTTTGACCTTTTTATATTGTATAAGTATGCACTGTTGTAGTTTTCCAGAAAGTTTTAGCTTAGAAAACTTTAGCTGTTCTGTATCAGTCTGATTTTATCATGTTTTTAAGTGCTGTACACTATGATAATTTTTCCAACAACCAAAAATGGTAGAGCTAAAATAAGAAACTTTAATAAAGGACAGTTTTGTAAGTTGAATATTTAGGCAAATTTGAAGTGTTAGTTGACAATTATATTTATTGAGATTTTAAAAAATATTTTAAGACTTGATGATAGCATCCATTCACATTATTCAGTCTTAAAAATGAAAAATTATGACACTGAAAATGTAATATACTTTAAGATCATCAAGTAAAAATTAGATATCCCTCCCTGTTTTTATTTCCCATTAATGATGTTACTACAGTTGTTCTTAGATTTGTTTTTCCCTTGGAATACTGAATACTTACATTATGTTGATATAATGATTATAAAGAAAAGGCTAGTATTCCAGTTTACAGATCGGTAATATTCCTACAAATTGTAGATCCTTTACTTCACTGAATCATGGGAGGTCTTATATCTGTAGAATGTCTGCAGCCAATTCACAGCTCTTTGCCTCTCACTTAGAAACAGGTGTTCTCTCACATTCACTTATCCACAGTTTTCCCAGCCCCAGTACCACTTGCGAATTGACTATACATTTGTCAGCACTCCCAGTGCATTGTGGTGTTTATTTGATGGAGCCAATGTATTAAGGAAGAGTTGAAAATGAAAGTGCAGTCATAATAGCAATTTATGGAATGAACACATTTGGAATTCTGTGTACAGCTCTGGTGTATTTTGTATATATTTTTTTAAAAATTAGAAAATGGAATAGGTAAACTGATAGGTGCGCTTCAGAGAAAGTCTAATTTTGTTCAGTGGGAGTTCTGAATAAACACATACAGGATTGTATTGATAAAGGAAGCAGTTTTTTCTGGAAAGAAAAGCTGAAGCGTTTGTGATTAAAATTAAAAAGAACAATGTGAAACAAAATTTTAAAAAAGGTTAGTGTGATTATCCATCCAAATTAGAGTATTAAATGTTAAATAAATATTGAATATTATGAAAAATGAACATTCCAGTTAGTACTTCAAACTGGTATAGTGGTTAAGGTGTTGGAGTAGGAGTGTGGAGACCCCTGTTTATTCCATCCTCAGCCATGGAAGCTCACTGGATAACTTCGGGTAGTCACTATCTCAGCCCAACCTATCTTACAGGTTTGTTGTTGTTGGGAAAAATAGGAGAGAACTCTGTGTGTATCACTTCAAGATTCTGTACAGAAAAGATAGAAACAAATCTAATAAATAAATATTCTGTATTAATGGTATTATAATTTTGGTTTGCTTGGAAAACATAGTTTCTTTTATGGAAGTAAACTTCACCCATAAATTTTGAATCTCCTGCATTTATATTTTCCCCCTAACAAAGCATAATGTTTCATCCTCCTCCTCCTCCTCCTCCTCCTCGATTTTATTATGATTATTCAACCCCAACGTACAAAAATAACATAGTACTGACATGTAGCACATTACATGCATAAGCACATATGAGTCCACAATTTTACTGTAGGCTAACAGTAAAATACATAACATATTAAAGCATCATAACTTGAGGATTACAGACTCAGCATACCTGCCTATACATATTAATGATGACCCCATGTAATGCATTACTTAATCTACAAAAATATTCTTAATGTAGGTCTGTTCCTTGTTTGTGGCATGTATGTGTGCTTTAAAAATGACTTATCCCATTCTGCAAATTATTTCACATTCAGAATAAAAAGACCTTGGATTTTTTTTTTTAAGTTAATCTAAAATACCAATAGAAAAGAATATGTGTAGCTCAGGATTAAACTGTGGAGTCCTTGGGGTTCTCTGAGCTTGGTTGTTTTCTTGCAGATGTTTCATTACCCGGCTAGGTAACATCTTCAGTGCTAGAAGGGAGTGGGGTTTGCTCTCTGTTTATATACAGTGGCATGCCACGGTACGTAACATCTTCAAGCACTTAAGATGTTACCTAGCCGGGTAATGAAACATTTGCAAGAAAACAACCAAGCTCAGAGAACCCCAAGGACTCCATAATCTAAAATAAAAGGAAGTGATACATGTGTCTATCCATGCAGAAAGCATTGAATGTTTGTGATATTAAAGTCTGGAAGCTATACCTATATCTACCTGAATTTGTAGAGCTAGTGGAACTCCTTGGCAATAGTGATAAACTCTGTAGAGTAACAGATGTAGTATCCTTATGGCATCAGCTCTAAGTATCACAGAACATACTGCACTATAGATCATCATAGTACTCTGTGCACAAATTACCAAAATTCTTAGCTATCAGTCTTTGAACAAATTATGTGTTTTGTTAACAGATAGTTGTTCTGCAACAATACTCTCCAGGTGCTCTTAAATTACTACTTCAGTTTTTATGTTGCTGTTTTGAAGTTGGTTAATAGCCCTGTTTGATTTGAACTTGATGTTGTTATAGATTTCATACTGGATATAAAGAGTGCATGCAACTGTGATAAACATTCTAGAAAAAGCAGGAAAGCAGGAAAAACTATTTTAATGGAAAAAAATGTAATTACATGGGCAAACCTCTTTTCATAGTTGTCAAAATGTAGGTACAAATACGTCCGTTATGATGCTGTCAGTTCTACAGAGTGGGTCACTTGTATGCTAAAGATTTGCCTTGCATGCTTGTATGGAAACAGTGAATTCAGGTATTGGTTTTATAACAACAAAGTTTCCTGTGAGCTTCTACTAGAGTAGATGGGCTGAACTATATTAACATTAGCTGAAAACAGAGCTGATTGAACCATCATACCCAGTGATTGTATGGCTCTTCATTAAGCCAAAGTGAAGTGTCAAGTGGTGTCATATTAATAAATGATTTGGATGAAATATTAAGAATATGATGATGAAATCTGAGGATGACCCAAAGGACAGCAAACACCTTAGAGGACAGGAGCAAAATTCAGGAGGGTCTTGACAAGTTGAAGCATTCAGCAAAAATCAGCAAGATGAATTTTGACAGAAGTATAAAATACAAATACGTATGGATAGGAAAAACAAATCAAAAGTATAAGTATAGGATGGAGAAGATGTGATGATGAAAATCATCAGGATCTTTTAATGTTTCACAGACTAAACATGAGCCAGCAATATGATCTGGCAAAAGCAAATACAAACTTAAGCTGCTTCAACAGAAATATAGTGTCAAGATTTTAAAAAGTTACTGTTCCATTTTCTTCTGTATTGATCGGAATGCACCTAGAATATGGGTTCCAGTTTAGGCTTCATGTTCTAGAAAAGAGATTAACAAATTGAAATGTGCTCACATGAGTGCAACCAAGGTAAGGAAAAACTTAAGAACAATTTGAGACATTGGGTATGTGTAACCTGGCAAAATATGTCGGAAGACATGATAGCTCTCTTTTAAGTACCTGAAGGGCTGCACATAAAAAATGGGAAAGATTTTTCTGAGTAATTCCATATGACAAGGCAAGAAATGTATTATTTTTATTCAGTTTGGTTGTTGCCTAGCTCCACCTTAATGGGTTTAAATTACAAGCAAGTACATTTCAATTGGGCATCAAGAAAAAAATCCTTATGGTAAGAGCTGTTCAGCAGCGGAACAGACTGCTTCAGGAGGTGGTAGATGCCCCTTTGCTGGAACTATTTAAGCAGAAGCTGTTGTGAATGATGCAATAGTAGATTTATGCCCTGGGCAGGTAGTTGATGATCTTCATGTTCCCTTCCAACACCTACATTCTATATTTCTATGAAGGAGGATAAAAAGTGTTCTGGTTTTTTATGTATCCCATTTATGCTGTAGCAATCTAAAATGTTATAAACATATAACCTGCAATGATTATTCATTTTGACTATAAATATGAAAGGAAAACTTGATGGTTCCATGTTTGTTGCTCTTGCTGAATGAGAAAATATAGGGAGAGGGGAGACTCTAAAGCTTTCCATTAATTTTGGCTCCTCAGTTTAATGGAATTCATACACAACTGTTGTTAAATTCTGGATGGATATGATATTAGTGTGTTTATATTTTTGAAGGTAAATTGCATCTGGGAAATATCTGATTTCAAGTAGAAAATTAATACTGTTATTACTACTATGCTTTTAAACCAACACAAGTAGTGACCACTATGTTTGGCTTTGCTGGTTTAACAATGAGTTTGGGTAGGTTTCAGCTGCAGTTCAAATTGATTTATTTCAGGATATTAAAGCTATTAACCCTTCACCAGGGTTTAAATATTTGTGTTGTCATATCTGTATCCTTTACTGATGGTGGTTCTGATATACAGAGAACTGAGAGGAAAAAAAAAAACACAGAAGAAAATGTGTCGTTAGTTCTATATTAAGAATTTATGAGCTGATGCTTATGATGGTTTTCATAGAATAAAGTATTAAGACTGCTCTACTCAATGTAGATTCTACCAATTCCATCAAACGTGCTACCATGGTAGACTGTGCCTTAACACCTCTCCTAATCTCTCAGAAAGCTTTTTTCATCCTTTGAATTTTTCCAGTCCACACAAGAGAAGAGATTAAGGAGCAGAATTCATCCTATGTGTAAGTGCCCTGAGATAAGTGCAAGGTGCTTTCTGTTTTTTGTTTTGTTTTGTTTTGTTTTGTTTTGTTTTGTTTTGTTTTGTTTTGTTTTGTTTTGTTTTGTTTTGTTTTGCTGATTCTGAGATGCCTCCTTGAGAAAGACCTAGAGATCAGAGTTGAATTTAGTAGCAAAAGCCTTGGCAGCTAAATAGTGTTGAAATCAAAAAGAAAAATCAATAGAAGGAAAGGAGCCATTGATTACATAAGAACAGAAGGAAACAGCTTTCCAGTTGAAAGGAAAAGAATAAAGAATAAGAGGTAAGGAAAGAAGAAAAAAAGAAGGTATCCATTAAAGAGAAGATTGGCAGCTAAACGGAATCTGAGTAGAAGAGTCTACTGAAGTTTTTTTAGCCAGAAGTACAGCAGTAAGATTTCAGCCTCTTTGGAAAATATTAAGCCAGTTCAATTATTTTGTTTGTTTGGATTGTGAAAATGGAGGATATGAAAACTTGGGAAGAAAAGAAGTGAGGGCAAGGACTGTTTTTACTCAGAAGCCATGGAAAGAACCATGTATCCTTGTAACATGAGTGATTTGTGGACTGTGAAGAGGCTGTGTAGGTGGCACCATCAGCAAGAAGACTTGTGGGGAGATGCAAAAGTACTTCTGTTATAACCATTAACAAGTGAGGAGTGGCAAGAAGATGGGCAAGGCAATGAAGGCAAAGTTATCTGGCCCTGAGGACATAGGTAGCAGCTAGATTGAAGAGTGAGATTGTGTTCTTATGAATGTTTATAAATCAGTTCCAGAGGAAAGGAGCATTCAGTGAGGAAGTGGGTGATCAAGAGAGGTGCCACTTTTTTCTGCAGTTGGGAACTGGCTCTGCAGAGGCAGCTGCTTGTAGGCTACTGCTGCTGTTGGAAGCTGACCATCTGAAAGGTCATTTTGGAGGACAGTCCAGAAGATCAGGAAGTAGAGTCAACCTGGCTGAATGAGGACTTTTTGAACTGTACCCTATAGAATGAAGATTACTCCAGATTACCCCAGATTGGAATGCTGATTGGAAGTACACATTGTTGTGGCCCCACTGCCAGGAATATTTGAAAGCTGATATGGGAAGCTTGCTGCCGCTGCTATTGTAGGATGAGATCCTGTCTCTTCTGTGTTGACAGGGGAGATTTGAACAGCCCCACCTTCAAGGGGAGACTAGATTTAGGCTGTCTCAGAACTACTGGGTTAAGAACTTATTGCTAAACTGAAGCAGGAGGGTTTGCTAAACTGCTGTTGGAGATCACATAGTCATCCTTCTGGGAATGATTAAACCAGAAGTGGTTTAGATCTGGTGGAAGATCTAATAGTACTGGGACTCACAAGTTGGTTAACTTGAATAATTTTTTATAGTGTTTCCTGGCAAATGATGGAGGATCCAATAGCTCAGGCATGGGGAGCAACCAGGACATTTAGCAACTACATTATAGCACAGCTCTAGGGCCAGCAAACTCCTTCCTAGAGAAGAAGGAGGAAGAGTATATCCCACCATATTCAGAATGACATGCCTTTGAGGGAACTTCTTCAATCCCTTCCAGCTAGGCTGAAACCACAGGCATTCCATTACTGTGCTTATGAGATCTGTGAGATCTCTTTTTTAATATATATTTTTATTAAAGTTTATATGTACAAAGTTTAGTTTTGTATTAAAAACTAATCCAAAACTAAAAGACCTACAGAAAGGAGGGAGGGAGGGAGGGAGGGAGGGAGACTTCCCCCTCCCTCCCTCCAAACAAGCATATGCATTAACAGTAATTTAACACCTTCTTTAATATTACTAAAAAATAATCCCTCTTCAAGATCTGTGAGATCTCAAGTGGGTTTTGGAGTAGGGCTGAACTGGGGTAGTTGTTTTGGTGTGGGAAACAAACCTGAAGGAGCAGGTTTGTGACTTGAAATACTTTCTGAAAGACCTTCTGTATGGGCAAGTAGAGACTGTAGCCAGAGTCCATTCACCCAGCTGGTGTGCCAACTGTAGCCTTGCCTGGAAACATGAAATTCTTGAAAGTCCTATTCACTTGGACTATTGCAGTGCCCTCCCAATACTTGGGGCTTTTGCTGAAAACCACCCAGAATCGCAAGGCATCTTTCCCCTCCCCCCCCATCTCTAACAAGTCCTCAGAGAACCAGTTAGCCCACTGAGATTGACACACAATAAAATGCCACATAGGGACAATCCAACCCAACCCCAACCCACATCACCTACCTGTTCAGGCAACAACAAGGGAGTCAGTTGAACTGCCTTGCAGATCCATAGGACAAACCTCAAACTCCTTCAGAAACTCAACTGGGTCCATCAGTCACCCCAGTCATAAGTCCTACCTCCTTGTGGGAAGGAGCAGCACCTATGGGCTAGAAATTTAAAATCCATTAAATTTAAAAACTAAAAGAGATAATTTCAGTTGGTTTCTAAAATATTTCCATTAAAACACCCAAAATTACTTTATTTTGGAAAAGCATATTCCAAAATTTCCCAGTACTTTATTTTGGAAAAGCATATTCCAAAATTTCCCAGTAATTTCCCAGTTTACCACATTGGTTGACATAAGCCATAGAATGATTACTGAAATTTTGAACCTCAAAATATAAATCATCTCTGATCCTGAATGAGGACTGCACTTCACTCTTCAGCATGGGATTTTTCTTTGATTCATTGCTCTTGCTTGAGCAGCAGGTGGCAGCTGACGCCAAGAGGGCTTTTGCACAAATTCATCTAGTGTGCCAGTTGTGCCCTTACCTAGACCAGGAGACCTTAAGATAGTCATCATCCTTTGGTCACCTCTCAATTGGACTGTTGCAATGAGCTACTCATGAATCTGCCCTTGAAGATCACTCAGGAACTAAAGCTGGTCCAGAATGCTGTGGCATGGGCAGTTATGAGCATGCACATGTAACACATCTGCTCCGTGAGCAGCACTGGTTATCAGTAGGCTTTTGGGTATAAAGTAGACATGTGGGTGCAAGCCTATCACCTATAAAGCCCTTCATTGCATGGGACTTGGTTTCAGTCTGACAGAGTTGGCATGGGCAAGGTCCCATAATTAAATGGTCTTACCTGATGAGACCCAGGAAGCTGGTCGTCTTTGTCATGGTTCCTTCCATCTGGAACACTATCCCACCTGAGATTTGTATAGCCCCACCTTCACCCTTTTTAAGTGACCCCATAAAATGTGGCTCTGTCCCCAGGGCCTGAGTTAGAATGGATAGTAGACCCCTTGTGAGATGTTTTGGTTGTTTAATTGATTATTGTTTTTTTTTCCCCCCCAGACTTTCTTTTGGATTATATAAGTTGCATTTTTATTATTGTTACTGGTGTATTTTGTAAACCACCCAATGTTGTACAGATTAGGGCAGCTTATAAATGTAATAAATAAATAGTTTTTAAACTTAGCAGGATTGCATATTATAAGCATTCATGAATTGTTCTGTTCATAAGACTTAATTCCCACTTTAGCCCAAGGAAATGGTTTTAATATGCAGCAATTCTGAGTCACAGATCCTCAACTCAACTCTGTCCCTACCATCATTTAGTTAGCTTTGTTGTGAAGCTGTTAGATATTAAATACTTAGAAGAGAACTCTTACAATTGTTGCCATGGTAATAACATCATGACAACATGGTAGTTTGGCCAGAGCCTTCTATTTAACTATGAAAAGGGTGTTGTCATTCTATAGTTAGTTTATATCTTTTGAGTTGCTCTGTACTAAGGGCCACAATTAACATTTCCCCTTTAAATGAAAATGTACTTCAACATTTAGTATGTTCTTGCCTCTTTTGTAGTTTAATATTCATTGACTGATTTCTGTGTAGATTTACTTTAGAATTATCACCCTGCTATTATGTTTTCATGTCAGTCTCCTCCTCTAGTATTATATCTACTCAGAGTGTTGTTAAATATGGCTGCAGTCAAAGCCTTTTGATATTTTGACATGGAAATAGAAGTTGACCTCTCTTGCTTTGCTATGTTTCCCTTTACTGGAACTAGCAACTGCACAATTTTTTTTTTTAGTGATGCAATACATACTCAGAAAATACGACATTTTATCTTGTTTAAGCATTCATAAACTATATTTCAGTATCTAAACTTAGGGATCAGTGGTGTGTCTTCTACCTTTACCTAATAGCACCACTGCAGTGGGATACTATAAATGGTTCTTTGCCAAATTAATGTAGTCAGCCCATGGGATATATCAATAAGAGTTAGTTTTTCTGGATAGTTATCCAAATGTGGGAGATTTCCCTAACTTTCCCCCACCTGAGGTCATTCTAGCTACTGCACTCCCATGTTTGTCTGCTTGCCTATTTCTCTGTGTTCTGTCACAAAAAACATGAAAATTCAAAAAGCTAACCATGGAATATAGAAGAGTACCCAAAGGTGCTGCAACCACTGAGGTCTGTACTGTTTTTAACCTGTTCTAGATCTACTTTCTAAGCCATTAGACTTTCTATAGTTCTCCCACAACTCACCATCTCCACAGTCACTTGCATGGTGTCTCTGAACCATTTGCTGGGTGAAGGATTGATAGCATTGTCATAGGACTGCTACAGCTTGTCTACTGTGCTGGTGGCAGCAACAACTCCATAGCTGCTGTTCTTTGCTTCTGCTAGGCTCTTTGGTGCTCAGATTTCTAGCACTGGCTCTCTGGTACTTGGTCTACTTGTAGGAAATTCTAGCTGCTGATGGTGTTAGGGTTGTACTGGCTGAGCCTGGTTTGGGAGAAGGAGGCTCCTGCTACAGCTGCCAAGCTTGGCTTCACTGGGTCTCCTCTGTTGCCCAGGACGGCCTGTGACTATTCTTTTTCCCTTCAAGCTGCTGGAAAGCTGCTACTATTCCATGTCATCATCTCAATTGTTACTGCTCTGTCACTTCTGCTAGCCCCATTGGTTCCATTGCTTCTCCACTGCTCAGATTGGGTGTCTTCAACTCTCTTCTGGATTCTTTTCCTTTTTTTCTTCTCAACTTCTCATTTTTCCCCCATCTCCCTTCTTCAGTTCCTCTGTCACCAACCACTCCTTTTCTTCCTTTCTCTACCATACTTCCCCTTTAGCCAGACCTTGTTTAAAGGGGAGACCCACCAAAAAGGGTACAGCAAGTCCCTTAGAAAACTATGGGAGGAAGAGCTTGGGCATTTTCTTCACAGTGTGTTCTTCCTATCACAGACAGTTATTGACTGGATGTCAAGAAAGGATATGCACAACCATAGTGACATTCATATAACCACCCATGAACTTCAGAACCTGAAGTGTCTTTAAAATGTCAGTTCTCTGAGCACCCAAGTTTGCCTACCAGCCCATCTCTGTAGGATTATACTGTTAATGTACATGTAAGTAAGATGTATTATGTCTGCTCCCACTTTGCTTCTGATTATGACCACTGCAAGAATGCAGATTCTAGCAGATTCCAGTTGAAGCAACATAAATCTGCCCTTGACATGAAAAAAGTTTCTATTTCCTGTCACTATAATCAGTTTTCACTGGCATTCATAATACAGTGACTGGCTTAAAATAAAATATTAAGGAACATTCTGTCCATGAGAGTAACTACTTATTTGTAGTATATCTTTCAGCTTATTCTGTATTTCTTATATGTAGCCTCTTCAAATGTCCATTCTAAATGTGAGCAGTGTTTCTACAGTTATATTCCAAATCTGGCTCTTGGTCAGATTGTAATCACCACAAGAGAATATAGAATGTTTTCTTAAATTTAAACAGTTTATTTGTATTGGTGGCTGTGTTTCTTCCAAATCTGAAACAGCAGTCTTTTTTTTTCCCCAGCTATGTGATCTTTCCTGTTTTTCATGATGATTTTGGAGTGCAAATTTGGATCTTTTGCATGTAAATGGATATACATCTTTTCAAGATTTTATCTTATTGAAAAAAAAGTTTTCATGATCTCTTATTCAGGTTTTTAGATACCTTAACCCACCCACCCCAAAAAAAGGCCTTCTGTAATAATAAGCTTTCAGGACTCTGGTCCACTTCATCAGATATATGCAGTATCGTCCCAAAATACAAATGCACATTCTCCCATGATTGGGAAAGTGGGGAAAACAATGAAATGAACAATTAAGAGAGAAATGAAATGGAGACAATATGTGCTAGATGAGATAGTCATTTTTGTGTTAGTGATCACATTTATACATACACAAAATATTTGTGTGCTTTTAAAGTTTTGGTGAGTGCACTGGCCAGATCATTTCTTTCTTTATATTTACATGGCTTAAAAGCTACTAATTGTGACTTATTTATGGTTGATGCCAAGTAAATGTAGCCCAGTGGGAACAAGCCAGAGAACATTATCAGATATCATTATCAAAACACTCTTGGTCAAAAGTATCAGGCATGTTGGGTTCACATAACTTGGTAAACTCTAAACAAGCCACAAGCCAAGCTTCATGGAGAAGAGATCTTAGGTAGCCACATTGTCTTGTTGTTTTCTCTTGGAGATCTGCTTTATATTAGTTTATTCCTGACTATCAGTCAGATCCTAGTGTTCTGCCCTCCTGTAGTTTTGGTGGATCTTCTAGATGGAGAAATGTCCGATCTATATGTGAAGGACATTTTTGGTGGATCTTCTAGATGGAGAAATGTCCGATCTATATGTGAAGGAATGTTTCCTAGATCTGCAGAGAATGTGGCAATAATGCGGTAACATCACTAGTGGGAGCAGAAGCAAAATTTTCAGCCCTGTGTATAAGTATCCATGATGATACCAAATGATGAAACATGTTGTAATAATACAATACAAGCTCCGCCATTTTATATTTGCATTGTGATATTGCATACAAATATGTAAAGGCCAAGATTTGCATCACAACACATATTTCATCGCTTGCTTCCCCCCCCATCCCAAATGCCCATGGTCATGGTCCTTTCTTATTTTTAAGTAAAACAGATGTGTTAAGCTTAGTGGAACTATTTATTGTTGCTTTAATGAAAAAGCATGCCACTGAAAAGGGTGTTTGCTTTTGAGCTACATGCCTATGAAATCTTTTTTTAAAGTACAGGTAGTCCTCGCTTAATGACCACAATTGGGACCAGAATTTAGGTTGTTAAGTGAAGCAGTTGTTAAGTGAATCATCACATGACTAGATCCTATTTTATGACATTTTTTGCAAGTGTTGTTAAGTGAATCATCACGTGACCAGACCCAATTTTACGACCTTTTCTGTGGCAGTTGTTAAGTGAATCATGTGGTCATTAAGTAAATCACATGGTTCCCCAATGATTTTGCTTGCTGGAAGCTGGCTGGGAAAGTCTCAAATGGCGATTATGTGACCCCAAGATGCTGCAACCTTCATAAATGCAAGCTGGTTGCCAAACAACCAGATCATGATCACATGACCCCACAGGCGCTGTGGCAGTCATAACTTTGGGCACCAGTTGTAAGTCACTTTAGCACCATCGTAACTTTGAATGGTTGCTAAATGAACGGTGGTTAAGTGAGGACTACCTGTATTCATAGCTTTTTTGCATTTCATTGAAGGGGACAAAATGTTCTTCATATTGGGGGTAGAGATTGTCAGATTTAATATATTCCTTTAAATTCTGATTTTGAGACAGAATGTAATGAATCCTTCATTGAGAAATATCTATGGCAGATTACAGCCAGTTAAATTGATGAGTTTTTATACAAAGGGAATAGAAAGTGGCAAGGAAAAATGATATCCTATATCAATGGATTATTGCTGAGTATTGGGATAGAGGGTATGAAGCACTTAACGTTTATAGATACACTGATTCTCTAAAAGAAAATTAGTCCTTAAGCTAATTAGATAGTTATGATAGCCACAGCTATCTTCTCACAGCTTCTCAGGATTGGGGTGAAATGGCAGTGAACACAAGGAATTAAACTAAGAGTTCTGATGACTTCTGTCTCAGTTTATCCATACATCCACATACCTAAATGCTGTGACTGGCACAACTAAACATAACAACTGAGTGAGTGAGTGAGTGAGTGAGTGAGTGAGTGAGTGAGTGAGTGAGTGAATCACTGGAGAAGGAAGTGGCAACCCAGTCAGTATTCTGCCAGGAAACCAAATTGATAATCAAAGTCAGGACATTGTTAATGAGATTCTAAAACATGAATTAGTTCAGAAGATACTCAATACACTACTGGGGAAAGACAGAGAACAAATATGAGTGGTACTAGTGTTTATGATATGGCTAGATGAAAACCAAAAGGATGTCCATCTTCTGATGCAGAAGGAAAATTTGATGCTGAAAAATATCAAGTATAAGTACACCAAAGATATGTGGAATGTCAAAACTGAACCAGAGCAAACATTTGGAGCAGAAATGTCAAGGTTGAACATTTGACATTAAGGGAAGAAGCAAATTGAAATGGAATGAAATAAGTCACTTCAAAGCAGAGGAGCATCAGATCTTCTGCTGTGGACAAGATAATCATAGAAGAAATGAGGTACCCATCATTACTAACAAAAGGGTGTCAGTCGGTGATTGGATGCAACCTAAAAAATGATAGAATGATCTGGTGCTGACTGTAGCCCAGGTCACAAATTTCTTCATGTAAAGTTACCACTCAGAATGAGAGAAAACAAAATCATCAGGTCACCGTGATATAATCTCAGCAATATCCCATATGATTATGTAGTATAGATAAAATACCAGTTAAATGGATTCGTTTTGATAGAGTGCCTGAAGATCTATGAATTTAAATCCATGACAAAATGGCTATCTGCTGATATGCTGAGAGTAGCTGAAGAAAGGCAGAAAGCAAAAGATGACAGAGAAAAAATTGCTAAACCAGACACCTAGTTCCATAACAGAGCAAGATCCTATGTAGACAACAAGTATGTAAATAAGCAATGAAAAGAAATTGAAGATAACGTGCAAAAAACAAGATAATTTAGAGAAATAAAGGGGAAAATGGGCATGGTAGAAGACAAGGCAAAATAAAGAAGAGATGGTACATTTTGGGAAATGAAATAAAAACGGTCCCTATAAAATATTGATAACAACAAAGATGCAGGAATTGATTATTTTATTTTATTTTTCTAACGTTTCTATGCTGCTTTACTCCCAGTAGTTCAGGGCAGAATACACAGAAAAACCAGAGGGTTAAAAATAACATGACAATATTAAAAATACACATTATAATATTACTGTCTAACAAGTCAATTTACACACCACACTATTTAAAATCTTGCATGATAACTTACAGTTTATAAGAAAATATAGTGGCCAGGGTACCGGAAAAGATCCACTTAATTTCCAGTACCACAAAAGGGCAATGCATTTGCCAGATAATTATGGACACATAAATGGTGGGATTTTTTTGTTTTTGTTTTTGTTTTTGCTTTTTGCTTCTGATGATGTTTTTGTGGTAGGAGTTCTTTTGTTTGTTTCTATTTGTTGTATGTATGCCACCCAGGGTCTTCCACTATTGAGCTAAGCAATAAATACCATATAAATAAATAAGATATTCCAATCCAGACTTCAACAATATATGGAGGAAGCTGAGTGTACAAGCTGGATTCAGCAGAGGCATAAGCACACAAGATCATCTTGCAAACATCCAGTGGATAATACAACAGGCAAATGAGTTCAAAAATGTCCATTTTTGTTTTATAGATTGTTTAAAGCTATTGACTGGGGATTGTGGGTAGCTCTGGTATACTCAGAATTTACATTATGACCAAGAATCAACAGTTAAAATGGAATATGGAGCAACTAAATGGTTCAAAATTGGGAAAAGAGTATACTGAGATTGTATGCTGTCACTATTTATTTGATTTATATCATGTGTCATTATAAATAGAATAGAAGTAGGGACAGAAGAAATAGAAATTGGGATTAAAATTGCTGGGAGAAACATTAGCAACTTCAGTTATACTGATGTTACCACTTTGATGGTTGGAAATAAGTAAGATATTTTTTAAAAATCTTGTTGAGGGTGAACAAGGAGAGTAAAAAAGCTGATCTAGTGCTTATATTTTAAAAGCGAAAATTGTATCAACAGGCAATGTCAACTCAATGTATATATGTGAGAAAAAAATTGATGTAGTAAGTCATTATCTTTCTAGACTTAAGTATTCACGGGGATGGTGATTAAAGCCATGAAATAAAAACTTGCCAGCTACATGGAGAAGTTATAATAGATCTAGACAAAATATTCAAGTGTGGAGAAAGATCACTGACAATGAAGACACATACTTTCAAAGTCACGGTTTTCCCAGTTGTTACATATGGTATCGCTGTCAGAGCTGGATCATTAGAAGGCTGCATGAAGAAATGACCACAATTGGGACCGGAGTTTAGGTCCCTAAGCAATGTGGGTTTAAACCAATTATCACTGACTGCTTTGCTTAGCAACTGCTATCCTGGCAGTCCCAGTTGCCGTTATTAAGTGAATACCTTGGTCATTAGGCAACTTCCTGCCGGCTTCTCACCCTCAAGTCTGGGGGAAGCTGGCAGGAAGTTGCAATCCCCAAGCACTGCAGGGTGGGGGAGGGAGCAAGGGGGTTCAGTGGGGGTTGGGTGCGAGAGGGCCTCAGAACCGCTTGGATTTTCAGACCCAGAGTTGAGAGGCTTCTGAAGCCTCTCCTTTCTGGAGCTGAAAATCCTCTGTGGCTGAAAATCCTGCTTGAATTTTGGCATGAGACGTTTTCAGCTAGCCCCAGAGACGAGAGGGAGTCCTCTCGGCAGGCAGCAGCGGCTTGCAGTTGCCAAGCACTCCGGGATCATGTGATCACCATTTTCAATCTTCTCTGCCGGCTTCCCCAGAAAATCAGTGGGGAAGCTGACAAGGAGGGCTCCAAGCCACTGCCACCTGTCGAGAGACTACCTCTCAACTCTGCGGACTGGCTGAAAAAAAACTCCATGCCAAAATCCTGCTTAGATTTCGGCACAGAGCTTTTTCAGCCAGCTCCCAGGGATGAGAGGGAGCACTGCAGAGAAAGGGGGGAAAGGGCTGCTTTTGGCTCTTTTGCCATTCTTCACAGTGCAAAGCCTCTTTGGAGCTCTTGGGCAGGGGTGGGGCTGGTTTGTGCTGGGCTGAAAGGGGGGGAAAGGCTGCTTTCGGCTTTGAGGGGTTTGTCTTAGGGCTGCCCAGAGTTGTTGGAAGTCAGATGACCTACAAATTGTATGTATCAATGAATAAACAAACAACTGTTGTTCATCAGGTCACAAAGAGTTGGAACCAACTAAATGATCAAATATAAAGAATAAGCTGTCTTCCATGCAAGATACCTGAGCTGGGCTTATCCCATATGTTGGGGGCAGAGTTCTAGGGAGAATTAGGAATTGGGAACACCTCCGTTCTGTCTTGAATGAATTAAAGCCGACTCTGAATTGACCCTTTTACTTGTGGATTTGTGAAAAAAAATTAGCATTGTTCCATTGCAGAATAAGCTGCAGTACAACTAAAAAAATTAAGTGACATGTCCTCCATTAAAAACCGCTTAAAAATAGAAAATGTCATCCCTGTCAAGTGGGATCTAGCTCCACTCATTTTGCCTAATTTTTTCACCCATTGCAAGTCATGTCATGTATGGCTCTCAGCCATCAAAAAGTTAAGTATCCCTCATGTGAAAACTGGTATTTGTGATGCTAGTTACTAGGTAAAAGCTCAGTATTATAATGGATTGAAAGAATTTTCTTGAGCTGAAATCAGACTCAGTAGGTTATCTTAAAGATTAAGTTACCTTATTGCTAATCACACAAAATAGATATGTAGAAACAACATTTCATAATTCTGTGTTCCAATTAATTTAAGATCATTATTGCTTCTGTTTATCTGCTTCCTTTCTTCTGGGAACAGAATTGCCCTAATGAAACAGAGTAGCTAAAGTTAATAACAGCTTTCTTTTTTTAGCCACCTGTAATCTAATACATATGAGTTCTTTTGTGGAGAATATTGCCAAATATTACTATAACTAATAACAACAAACTGAAAGATTACAAAATGGTATGCAGTTGCAAGGTAGTTCTGAAGGTTAGTTCATAGTGAATAAAATACAGTTCCCATAAAAAGTACTGGAAGTGTCCATGCTGTCCACTAAACAGAATTGATGAAAAATCTCTTTTCAAATACAAGGATATTTTCCCTCTTATAAAAGGGGAAAATTCCCTGTGTAAAAATCTGGATATGCAGTAACAAAAAATTGGGGAACAAAGGGGAAATTGAGATAGAGAAGAAAAAACGGTAAATTTTGGTGTATCCCAAACTAAGATTCCAGTTTGCTGGATATATATTTTAATGGTAGATGTTAAGATGGTTTCCATGGTGTATTTACTATGTTCTTAACCTAGGGTGCCCACTGTTACATATGGCATGCATTGCATGATACAATAATCTTCCCATAGTTATACCATTACTATATCTTTATTAATACAGACAAAAACAGCCTTGGCTTACAGTTGCTGTACAAACTGGGTGGGTGGGTGGGTGGATTTTAGGCTTATGCAAAGCATGCAAAAGAAGTGTTTCACAACATGTGTTGGCATGAGTAAAGCATCCCTCCTCAAAGCATTAGAGCACCAGCATTCTTTCAAGGCTTACATTGCTCCTTTGAAGGCTGTTCCTGATTTTCTGCATATACATGCACAGACAACTCTTCCATTGAGACTGCCAGGAAAGAATAATACCTGGTAGGCACAGCCATCCCCAGAATGCTGTGGACAGTCTTCCAAGAGGCCAACAGTACTTTCAAAATACACAGTCGTTTTGAGGCTTTGAGAAGTAGAGCTTTGCTTGTGTTAACAGAGTTGGTGAAGGGCCTCTTTCAGAATCTTCATTCAACCTTACATGCATTATCACGACACATATGTCCTTGAAACACTAGGGCAGTCTTTCTGTTTAGAGTTGTCATAAAGTAATCACAGCTATCATGCTTTGCATGTGTAAAATGACAAACATCAATGGATCACCAAGAGTTGGGGTTTGTTTTCCTGTAACTGGGTTAATTTAATAAGTGATTATAGGAAATGAACTCTTACTTACGGCATGCAAATGTAGGTGATCACTACCTCTTTTATTATTTTAGTTACATTTTTCTACTTCCAGAAGATCAGGCTTCCTCAACCCATTTTTTTTTAAAATACTTTTATCCTGAGAGATTGAATCTACATCTTGGAAATCCAATTCTCTAATACTTGAAGAGCCAGGACTGCAGTTCAGCTTCCTAACCAACTGAGTGTGGCAGGAGGTTATCCAGTAATGTTGTCATTATCACGAGAAAAGGCAGGGTTAGTATCCCCCCCTTTTTTTTTAAGTTTGCAGGGGATTAGGTTAGGAATCAGAATGGATGCAAATCACTCCCATCTTTATCCTCAGACTCTATAGCCACAGTTCCAAAGACCTGAAATCACTCAACTGAAATGTGGCCATTCTAAGCCTGACATTCAGTGGCATGATTTGAGAATATAGAGAAGCCACGTGTGGGCTATGGCTTACCCATTCCTCCTTTAACAGCTGAGACCTACAAGCTTTTTTTTTTTTTTTTTTTTTTTTGGTCATGGGCAAAAATATTAAATTATTTCATTTCATAAAATGTAATGCCATAAAACAAAAATATATTAATGTTTAAAAAATACACACACTGTATAGTCATTAGTTATAGTTGGAAAAATCAGTATCTATTAAAACCATTGTATCCCAACTGCTTTAATTTTATTTAGTTTCCATTGGAACAATTGAGACTTCTTGTGTAACCAATCTCATTAATTTCAGTGGAACTTCAGTGCAATCAGCTTTGTCTGGCTCCAATCCATTGAGAATAAAAGGAGGCAATTCCCAATAACTCAAAAAGGCAGTGACTTCTCCACTTTTCTCTGTTGGTTGTAAATAGACCCCATTTGGTTTCCCTTATATGTTAAAAGTTTGTTGTTGCATTTAGGATAGTTCTTTAAGAATAAGAGAGCAACATCATTGGAACTATACTGCTAACAGTTTTTGTTGTCAGAAGAAGTCCATCAAACTAAATAATGTTTTATTGCTATCAGTAAATTGATTTAGTTTTTAATTGCTCACTACTATGTACAAAATTTTGATTTTGGACAGTTTGTTTTGTTTTCAGTATGCTTACAAAAATGTAGCTTAACTAACTGTAGAAATATAGAAATCAGATTATAATGAAGCAGGAGCTACAACCATAAATCTGATTGCATACAGATTCTGTTGTTTGTTTTAAAGGAAACTATCCACCTGTTCCCTGTTTTCTAGTACAAATTTTTTATTGTGAGTGAGAAACTTAACCCATTTGGACTTGTGTATTATGAAGGAATATCATCTGAACAGTGAAGAGAAAGTACTTTATTTGATGGAGGGTGGGAACAGACAACATAATACCACAACTTATTCCCCATTAAATCTTCTACATCAGTATAGGAACTATGGATGCTCCCATTTCATACCTTTTCAACTTTCTATGGCTTGATTTCCTTTTAATGAGCTCATATTTAAGCCAGCACAAGTGTTCTGTAAACCAGTGAAGCAATTTCTCCCAAGTTGGGCATGAGGTTGTGGTTTTTAATGCTTGTAGGTAATAAGAATACTGCAGGCATAATTAATTAGATTGATCATGGGCAAAAACAGCCAGTGGAATTTTGCAATTTCACATTAGAAATATGATGGGCATATTTCAGTTCTTCAGAAAGGCACTGGATGGGATAAATATGACTTTTTGTATCTTCCGGTTTTCATTTATCTGCTAGTTTGTTAAATACATTTCTAAATCAGGGATGGTGCCTCATATGGCCCTCTGGATGTTTTTGAACTCTAGCTCCTATCAACTCTAGCCATCATTGCCAATGGCAAGGAAATATAGGAACTGCAGTTTGAGAACAAGTATGCAAATTGGTGGCAGCCTAGTGTCATTGCATGAAGAGAAACCTCTGGAAAATGTTCACCTATTTTGCAAATATAGTATCTGCTTTTCACCAGTACTTGGAAGGACTGAGTTGAGTTTTCTGATGACAACTCTTGTTTTGTTTAAGCCAGATCTTTGAAGTTTGAAATCATAACGTCTTTAAGCTTGAAGTGTGGTTGTAAAAAATAAAACAATGATCTCAACCATTTAGCGTTAATATTAATGAATTTTACCAATTTGAAGCTGCAGCAAAGTACTATTAAGGAATCCTTCTACATCTATCATTTGTAAGTTTTAAAACCTCCTTATTCACCAAGGGTCAGGATTAAATTGATAGTTTTATTAACAATTTTCCATTCTGTTAGCTGCAGTTGGAAGGTCAATATGGAGAACATTGTTAGTTGAATCTAAAGTATGTAATAACGAGTGGATCAGATCCTTTTTTTATACTTTAGTTACCAGAGTAATTCTCGTTGAGTGGGTCCTGTTGTGTGAATTGCAAAAATAGATGGCATATCAGGAAAACTGAAACATGCCTATTTTTTTTTTAACATTATATAGAATGTTAAATATTTTCCAAATGAAATGTATAAATACAGCCTTTAAACATAGTATATTCCCACTGTGGTCTCTAAAAGCAGTTCCTCTATTTTGATATATTACTAAAATATTAGGTAGAAATTGTCAAGAAATAATGGGAATCTCATATGGCAATCTAAGTGTTTTCACTATTGAAAGGACTTGTTCTACAATGAAACAGTTCACTAAGAATATTTTAATGAGACAAGCTATGATCAGTATGAGATTTTATATTCCAGTTGCCAGTGTTCTTATTCCAAGACATTATCTCTGTTGGAACAAGGGAATTCTTTAAACCTTCTGATGGCATTGATGCCACATAAAATCACATTTGAAAATGATGTATATACTCAGTTGAAACTTCCGTCAGTGGGAGGAATTTGATTTGTATTTTGTCAGTTATGTTTTTCACTCTTTTCCATTCTTTTTTTAATCTTTTAAAAATTAAATTAATATGGAATAATTGCGTAGTGAATTTTATTGGCACATAAAATAGCAATTGTACCACCAAGCTGTGCATGCTTATTATTGCACATTAACACGAATATCTTGATACGATCTTTCTCTTTCCTGCCATTGAAAACCTTTTGGTTAATATTCCTCTTGTAATATTTTAAAGAATTAGATAATTTTTTTTTAAATTAAAAAAATAATTTTCATACATTAAGTGCTTCATCTTAAATATCTCCCTCTTAAGCACATCATTTTTTTTCACTGTACATGCTTTCAACTGTATTTTTCTTTTTACACTTTGCAGTATTTTTAGAAAAGTCCCTTCTAGTGCAGTTTACGATGACGATATTTTCCCGCTTTTTCTTTTGCTGTGTTGGCACAGGCATTGTGCTTATTCTGTTGTAAGTGGTTCCAGTATTTGATCAGTTCGCTAGGCTGGAACTGATGGGAGGTAATTAGATGACTATATTTACAGCTGGAATAAGAAACCCGCCAGTGATTGAAGACAAACTCATTGGGTGGGGGCATTGGGTCAATTCTCAGTTTGGCAAGACAGATGCCTACATATACATCTTCTAAATGCAATCGTCTGATACTCAATGAAACCTTAAAAATTTTTTCTGCTAAATCTCCAGAAAACACATAGCCAGTCCCAGAACAAAATACAGGGTAGCGTTCGCTTGGATACAGATCAGGTGGCATGTACCACTTACTGTCTTTGTTCCGATTAGGTGCATACCCCCTCATTAGATAGCCAGTAAAGTATTTTTGCCGGGGAGGCAGCTCTGGCCTCAAAAGCTTATGTATTAAATATTCTGTATTTACAAACATGTCACTGTCAGTTTTCATAACATAGGGAACGTTTGGACAGTAGGTTGCCACCCAGTTCATCCCCATAAGTGTTTTAATTGTTAAGTTGTAGTAAGTATCCAAATATTCTTGTTGGATAATATCATGGTATTGTCTGCTTTCTTCTAGGATGGCTTGCTGAAGGTATCCATTTAATTTAATACTTAAACCCAGCAAAAAAATCCGAACTATTTGAATCCCAGGTGCCAGGCTTTCATTCCCCCAGGTTTGTCTGATAGCTTGCCGAGGTTCCACTTGACCTGGTTCTGCAGCTATAAGAAGTATTAGGAATGGACTTGACCCCTGGCATTTTTCAGGCTCATTGATGATGTACTTAAAATGATACGAAGCTGGATGACCAGTTCCTTTTGCATTGTATATACTCCCATTGGCACTGAGCGTGTTCTCTAAACCAGTAACTCCTTGAGGCGACAATCCTGTATCATTGGAATTAGTTATCATCTGTGGCCTCAGGGTTTGAGGAACTGCATCTTTCCAAATGGTCCTTAAAGAGCTGTGGTTTGTTTCACTTTTTGTTGATCTAAATCCCCGTGTAGTATAAGCCACAGGGTTTTCTTTGTATCCAACTCTCCCAGGCAGCCAATCATGGTGATTAAAAAACAGAAATATAGCAAAAAGGAACACAAGAGAGAGTAGACCAATGAAGTGAGTGCGAAAGAGGGACCGTTTGGTATTCCAGGTCATCTTGGCAAAGCAACAATGCCGCCTTCTCCACTGAAGCATGTTGTAAGTATCCGATAATGGATATGAGAATGATTGAAGGAAGTGCTTTCTTTGTTTGGAATCCACTGCTATTTCATGGAATTCATCTTGCGTCTTTTATAGGCAGATGGCTAGTGAATGGTGAGCTCTGCAAAAATCAAAGGAGGTTTAAGTGAATAAGTTTTCAAAGGTTGCTCTTTCCATTCTTATAAGGAACATAGCAAAAAGAAGAGGGTTTTTACAGAAAGAGGAAACAGCATTAGTATCTTATATACTACTGTTAATGTTTCAAATTATTCTTGATTTATTGGCCTGCATCCAAACTATCTTGGTTATTTATTCCCTTTTTACAGTTGGTAAGTTAGCTCCCAAGCTTACTTGATTAGTTCTAAGCAGAGCAGGTTTTGAACTCATATTCTTCAAATCCATACCCCAATACTTGTCCAGTTTGCTGTTCTTAAGCGCATGTTGACTGCAAATTTAAAAAGCTACAAGAGTAATACATGCCAGTGATACAAAAGAAGATTATGTGCCTGTGGTTTTCAAACTTTCTATCCTCAAGAATCCCTTCTGCATCTGCCACTGAAGTTCTTGAGTACAGACAAAACTTTTTTTAAAAAAGGTACTTTCTAATAACAGGGCTGCTACAATTCCATATGCTTTACTTATTGGGCTGTATGTTTTAAAATAAGTTTGCTTGGAGCAAGATGATTAATGACTTGAATCAAACCAAGTCTCAAGATACTGCAAATGAAGGGTCCTTGGTAAAGACCAAATGTAAAGAACCTGGTACTAGAGGAAGGATTACGAGAACTAATTAAAGCTAATTTGAATGCATTAGCTAGTATGATTCACAGTATTTAGTCTCAGTATCTGTTTGGAAATTGTCATATATTGATAGAGGGACAGACATAAAAGATTGATTATAACAGAGTTCTGTTAGTCACAGTATGTTGCTTGGCTTGTTTCTGTTGGCCCCTGCTGTGTTCAGAAAGTCAGTGAGAAGATGCATCTGTTAAAATTAATTTTCAGGATCCAGATATCTCACAAAAACATCCTTCAGAATTAACAAATATTGAACATTTTGATTCACATGTGGTTTTGATCCTTTTAAATATGTTTTAAAAATTATAATAGAACTGGAGATTATTTTCTTTACATGATTGTGTTATAGTCAAAAAGTTACATTTAATAAGAATCCCTTTAGTTTCTAAACGTTGTTGTAATTCATTGCGGATTTCAACTGCATACATGCAGATACAGACCCACTTCCTATGCCTAGCAATAGTATTTCCTAGAAATAAAATCAGTCTTCATAGAAAAAATGTTCATATCTTTGTTGAATAAGATACTGTAAGCAATATTCATTCAAATATTGTTGGTAGATTATAACTAAAATTTTATAAAATGTCTCCCACTGTTATTTCACTTTGATATTCTAGAATAGAGTTAATAGGGAAGTTTCATGATACTGCATATTAAAACTCAAATCACATCATCGTCAAATGAGCCTCTTCGAACATGATATGAATTGGTGTTTTATTCCACACACACATACACCCCTCTCATTTGTTTTAAAACCCTGGGGCCATGAGCTGGAATAAAAGTCATAGGATATATATATATATATGAAATAATAATTTTTAAAATGTACATGTATAACATTTAATGGCTTTGCTATCTCTTAAAGACTTTTTTCCCCTTTCTACCGTTTTCCCAATAGGCATTAATTCTTTATTTAAAAGAGTTAGTTATGTTTTGCATGGATGACATATTCCATGTCAGTTTCTGCTTTCAAAAAATGTCACTGAGAGGGATTGTGATGTTCAATTGGCTTTAAACATGGTGTTGCCTCAAATAAGAACTTAAATATACAATAGCAAAAATAGTTTGAAATTAATGAGGACACAGTCTTTTAATTTTTCCAGTAGACCACATTAAGGAGAATTCAGTACAATGTGGAACACATAGCAAATCTTTTAGTGTCTCAAAAGAAGTATTTTCTGTCATTCAGAACAAAAGCTACAGTTAATCATACTAACTACCACTAGGAGGAGCAAATAGTAGGCTTAGCTTTGAATTGTAGGATGCCGTACATCTTTGTGAAACTTATACGATCCTTGAGCTATGAATTAAAATTCTCAAAGCTGTTTTCTCTGGAACAATAAATATCCTATTAAAGTAGCCCCTGTGAACTTAAAAGGTTTCAAGCTTAACCATTAACAAGATAAACCCTGGATAAATTCGTTAAAATTATATTCTAATAATTTCTGATTTATAATTTAAACTTTTCAATTATAATCATCATCTTTAGATGATTTGTTTGTACATGGATTAACTACTTGAGGTACAGTTAAGTTAACTGGTGCAGCTAAGTGGAGAACACCGTAAGGACTTCCTCTAAGCTACTTCTTTTTAGAACAAGATTTTATTTGGAATAGGTCTTCTGTATTTAAGTATTTAAATATATTTGTCCATTACATCTATATCCTCAGTACACTTAACAGTGCACAAAAAAGGTTAATCTTTTGTTCTTTAAAGCATATGTCACACAGCTATATTATAATGAGGTGATTTAAGTTTTAACCAATTTTACTGTTATATTATTTTCAGTCAAATAATATGTAAAATATTTAACATTATCCTAACTGAAAACAATTACATTGCTTTCTTTAGAAAATTAGCAAATGCTCTTATATCAGTAACTTAATGTTTTGTATGTATCATGTTACAATTTTATAACTAATGAGGGCACTTAATTTAAGTACTCTCATTAGTATAACGTGCCCAGATACATAGATATATGTAAATTTTAAAATTGGTTTCTCAGCAGAATGGAAAGTGTTTATAGTTTAGGATCCAAAACACTACGTGTAGCATCACATGCACTCTGGACCTTTCTCAGCTTCAAGTGGTCCCCAAAAGCCACTCTTGAGGGTCAGGAAACTCCATGGCACTAAGTGAGATGAACAAGAAAGGAACAGGGGAAGCTAGTGCATGCTCTCCGATCATAAATGGGCCACTTTGGATCATGGCCTATATTAAAAAGCTATGCTGAATGCCTCCTTGATTTTCAGTTGCTCAGGCTCACAGTGAATACTAAATTGAGATTACTTTGTTTTGGTTATGCACTTGCATATTTAAGTTGCCCATAATTTATTTCTATTTCTTGAGAGTCCCAGTCAGTAATCAGAATATTTGGGGGGAGAAAAAAATAAGGAAAGAATGGAATGTGATATATCAAGCAGAACAAATTATTTAATGTCTGTATTGTGCAGGGCCTGATATTAGTTTTGACATAACTGCATTAATACTTTAGGAGAAGAACTAAGAGGTGGGGGGAATCTTAATCATTTTAAAGCCCTAATAAAGAAAAATCCATGGAATGCAAAGCAAATGATTTTGACTAAGGTTTCTTCAGCACTATACATGCTTGTTTCCTATGATAGATGTTTCAAAATATGTGTTCTCAAGCTGTTTATTCTATTGTTATAATTTACCTCTGATTGTGTCATATTATTCTCTCAAAACCAGCTTTCTCCATTTTTTTTCCTATTTTTATTATGAGTTCGTTTTGCCTAGGGCAGTGAAAGCACATTTATGCTTAACAGTCTTTAATGATTTAGTATTGCTTGTTGGCTCAGTTTTGGAAGAGAAGGACCCAGGCAGTAAAGCAGTATTAAAATTGCAATAGATTGAGGTCTTAAATTTTTATTGCAGATAAGTAACCTGTGTTTTTCACCAATAAGCATTTCAAACAAAACCATCAAGTTTAAATGACTGGAAATGCTAGCAATTTAGTTGTTTAATAGCAGCTTTTCTTTTTTTTTACTAAACAGCCCAAAACATCACATGCTACTCAGAACTTGGAATGCTGTGATATATACTCCCATCTTGAAGGAAACAGTATATCGATGCTTCCTTCTGAGATTCTGATGGTTATTGATGTTACTTATCATATCCAGATGATGCTGATGCTGATGCTCATAGTCCAAATCACTATCCTTTTCTTTGGAGCCCTTTTTTGGAGGGTTGTGTATGTCAAACCAGGTGTGGCTGCTAATGATAATCAGATGGCACTGTGTGTTAGGGACTGAGAGAATGAATCAAACCTTGAAAGGGCTGAAGATGCTATTGAACTTATTGGACTGCCTAGTCTGCTTTGATGGTTTTCAGAATATGTCACATAATAGCTGTGTTACTGGTGTTCGGGGTTACAGTTGGTAAGAGTTAAATCTTGCCTAGTGTGATTAACTGATTTTTTTTAAGACAAAGAGAGGATGAAGCAGATTATATACATATACATACATACATACATCTGTTATTGCTGTTAATCTCTCATCATCTTTATCATTTTTATAACCTCTCCAGTCTTAACATTTGACTGCAAGTGATGGTTTTGCTAAGGAAATTTCAATCCAGTCACATTTTTATCAGCTGTGCACACAGAAAGCCCTACGTATACATATACATCGATATGCAGTTAATCATCCATAAAAGCATTAACTCTGACTTCTAGGTGAGTGGATGACAGTATTCTCTATTCTGTTAACAAATCATGCACTTGAATGAAATATCATACAATGATTCGACATACCTTCCTTGTTCAGGCCATTTGTAGCATGAAAGGATTATGCCCACTGCAAGTAGTTTTGGCACACCATCCCTTTAGCCAAAAAGATGCTATCAGCCATGCTTTCATCTCCCTCCCCCCAACAGCCTGCTGCTTGAGACTGCTTTTCAAGGCATCCACTGTGTCCATCTGTATGCTTCCTGCTCCGCTACCTTCCCTGATCACCAGCGTACTTCTCTTGATTTTTCTGCGGTCATCTCTCAAGAGACGGAAGCGGCACTTCTAGTTTCCATTCTCACAGACATTGACTGCTGCTGACAATAGATGCATTGAAGCTTTTACAGTTGGTGGTTCCCTTCTTGGACAATGCAGTGCTGTGTTCTCTCTTCAGTATCCATATTTCTAGTGGCGATGAGAGGCAAAGCAGCAAGAGCTAGAATCAGGAGCTATTCTCTGGCATTTGATAATAAGATTTAGCCCACTTTCTTCATTGTTGCTAGGCAGTAACCAAAAAGGATGAGTTGAAAGATGTGAGGAAGAAAAGGGATTTAGCTGAAGGTTTTGTTCTGAAAAATCCAATCCGTAGTTCCTCAGCTGCTGCACGGGCAGGCAGCAGTTTAAATGTGGGCTTTTGACAGATGCTGTCTTCTGACAGAGCAGAATTTCACGTCATTGCTTGGCTGTGTCCCACGTGACACTTTGCATTCATTCGGACTAAATCTGAAAGCAGCCAGAGAGCTTACTGCTTTTGCTTCTCTTCAGCAGACGATACACATCCAGCATAGCATTGAATGAATAAAATGAGGGATGATGGGGATTGACTAGATGAGTGTGTTTTTCCCAATTGCCTGCCTTTATCTTTAGTGCTATACATTAGCACTTCCTAAATGTTTCTTAATGTCAGATATTAGTTTAACTTAATCCAGACAGATTTCTGCTTTATATAAGTACAAGCTCTCTAGTATATTGACCTTTAGCATTTTTCAGAAGCTATTATGAGATTTTTATAAGTTGTCCTGAGGTAAAATTATCTACTTTTACTAGACACATGGATTATTTTGAAAATGTTAGTCAAAACAGCTTCTGCCAGTTTGAACTCTACCATATTTTAAATATAAAACAGAATTACATAATCAGGGTAATAATTTTATATTCATTTCTTAAAAAAAAAAAATCAGGCCATAGGTTTATTTGGTGACACATTCTATTTCCACAGCGGTTAACAAGCACCTTCTAGAATCCCATAAGCCAGGCTTGAATACAAAAGCACCATTGCTTTTATGCACATATGAGAGGGGGTCAAATGATGTCATATGCATCATGATGTCATTGCAACAATGATGCATTTGTGCAGTAACATCATTGTGGCTTCCACTGGATTCCTTCATCTCAACTGAGATTAAAAGGCACATTGACTTTGATAGGGAGATTATATATAACCACCTTTACGTGCAGTCCTTGATAGCTTTGTTTTCCATGAATTTAATTATATTTCCTCTTTATTAGGACTATTATATACTTGATAATAAATTGAATAATTTAACTCTTTACTGTGTAAATAAAGGTTTTTTTTTAATTATTATTCTTTCCAAAATCTCCCTCTATTGAGCTTCATAGGATGAGCCATGGTTCTTATGCTGTTGGAAGGAGAAAAGTTTTTTTCCCAGCTCTTTTATTTAAGATTGGCATCATGTTAAACATCTCTAATATTTAAGATGTTAGAGGTTAAATGTTCCTAACAATGAGATCCTCATTCATTTTTTTTTCCTGAGGTAAAATCTCTAGTGTAATTGTCTGTTTGTGACTTCTTTAGGAGTCTTTTGTAAAGGAATTTGTTGAAAACCTTTTGAAAGTCCAAATAAACAGTGTTTACCAGAGCATTGTTCTACACATTTATTGACATTCCCCAAAGCTTTACAAGATTACGAATTCAGGACTTTTTCAGAAGCCACTTTGATTCATTTTTTTTAAAACAGTATTCTGTATGTCTGGTACTTTTTAAAATTTAATAATGTTTTCCATCAGTGTACCCAGGAGAGATATTTAAGTAACAGATTTATAATTTCTTTGATAGCCTTCTCTACTCCTGATCACTTTTTTTAAAAAATTGACTTTGTGTTGACTACTTTCTGCTATTACAGAAGCTGGCATTAGAAAAACATTGATATGTTTTCTTCTCCTTCTCCGTTATGTATTGTGTCTGTCACGCATTATGAGTGCCAGTATAGTGATTAAGGGGCTGGACTAAGAATGAGGAGACCTAGGTGGTAATCAGCCACAGAAACTCACTCGGTGATTTTGGGCCAGTCATTCCCAGCCCAGTCTACCTTGCAGATTTTTGTAGGGAAAATTAGGAGGAAGAAATTTTTGTATCACCTTGAATTCCTGGATGAAATGTGGGATATAAATGTAATAAATAATTGATAAAATGAGAGTAATATAAATTCTTCTGTGGGGTGTGCAAACTTAAGAATTTACACTCTCTGTAATTGAGCCAATGAAATAGTTTAAAGTGAACTCCTTGACTATGTTAATTGATTCTGGCTAATCAGTCTCTCACGTCATCATGTCAGGCCCAGACTGCGGAGAATAGCTTTAGAACTCATTGCTATGACATGAAAGCTGAAACTAAATGCTAAAAGGATATATTTAAGGGTCTTTATGAAAATGTATTTCCATGTATCTATGGGCATCCAGATTTTGTGAAATTTTCAGGAGTCAAAAGTATAGTATTGTCATGTCAAAGTATGTACATTGGATTTCATCAAGGCCAGATCACAAGATGAAGTGAGATAATTCAGAATAGATGTTCATTTACCCGAAGTGGAACAAAACCTTCTGAACCCACTGTGTTCTAATTCTTCACAAGGTCCATTCCTGATTCATTTCTCCAGGGTTCACCATGTTGAGAAAATCAATATGGAATTATGAGGGGAGTGGAGGATATAGAAGAGTATCAGCAGCAGAAGCTTTATTTATTACATTCTTACAACTAAGTTCAGTATAGACATAAAATACAATACCATTCATCCACATCCTTTTTTCTAGTCTTTCATCTCAAGCAGTGGTATCACAGTGTTGTATGTAGTATTAAGTAATTATGGAATTTTGTGTGTGTGTGTGTGTATTTTACAAATACAAGGATAAAAGACTAATATAAACTAAGAGAAATATAAAAAGTGAAGTGAAGAAAAAGTGCAGAGAGAGAAAAGAAAAGAAAAAGAAAAAAAATAAGAAAAGGAGAAACATAGAAAAATGACTCCCCCTCCCTCCACATGAGTATAAACAACTTCAGTAACTTAACACCTTCTCTAATATTTCAATAATAAAAAAAGATCTCTTCTTCCCATATTTCATCTCTTATCAATAACCAAATTGAAAAGCTCATCATTCAGTCCTATTCTGCAAAAGTCCATTAAGAGCTACCAGGAATAATAACATATATATTTTAATCTTAATCAAATAAATCCATTTTGTATTCCAACTTATCACTTTCTCTGAGGAATTAATCAAAAAAAAAATCTCCCCATTTTTAAGCAAATCTTCAAAGCTGCATCATTCAGTCCTGATCAAGAATAAATTCCATTAATATCTACCAAAAACCACAACATATATATTTTAACCCTGATCAAATAAATTCACTTTATAATCCTTCCGTTTACTTTTAAAAAGCTTGGTCTTTTATCCAGTCAAGTGATATCCCACAAGTTGATTTCTTAACCTTTTTTTTTTTTTTTGTCTCCTGTCAGGAACAGCTTCAGTAGTTTAACGCGTCCCTTTTGTAAATCCAAGATAAAGAGGCTATCCAAGTCACTCTTCTGATTTATTATTTATATATCTCATTTACTTACTAAAATACCAGCCAGTTTCATTTGTAAATCCATTCTAGCATCTTTTTCCATGTCACTCTTCTAATCCGTCATTTTTAAATCCGTTTTCAAATCTACATCATATTTTGCAGTCCATATCACTAATGTAGTCTGGCATTTTTTTAAAATCCATTTTCAAATCCACATTCAGGTCAGCCTCAATCTCTATTTTGTCCAGTAAAATCTGTTCCTCTTCTGTAACCTCTGCTAGATCCATTTTATAGTGGCAGACAATCTTGAAAATAATTTGTGAGTTCATTGTTCCCGGACAGCCTTAATTTCTTAGTTTTCTCTGGTTCCCTCTAGTCAACCTTCAAATTCCCCTTATCATATGTTTATTTTCCAATCAGTAAAACTTTCCCACAGGAGGATTTCTTATAGTTAATTTCAAAATCTTCATATATGCTTTTATAAAATTTTAAACAACCCATAGGAAATATTCTTTCAAGTCCGTATGGCCACCTTAACTTTCCAAAATCAATATTCTAGTCCCTCTTTTGCTGTTGTCCAAAGATTAAAACTTTTCTTTTTAATCCTTAAACTCACATGAAACTTCTTTCATCCAGGATAGAAGGAAGCTCTCCTGGCATAATCAAACTTGCCCTTCAGAAGGTTCTTAGCATCCAAAAGATCAGTAACAAGCCCTTTCCTAAGATAGCTAAGAAAGGAAGTGGGCAAACCCAGTGTCCATTTAAAGGTGCCAAGCTGCGGGTTAGGCAGGATGATTTTCCCCTGGCTCCCAGAGCTCTCAAACCTGGTGGAAATTGCTATTGTATAGTCTCTTCATGGGTGAGCCTCTGTATGGAGCAAACTTGTGGGTAATCCTAGTCCTCTCCTTGATCCGGAGAGGGGTTCTGAGGGGCCGATCCATTCACTGGCCCCTCTTTCTGCCATGGCCCTCATCTCCACTCTCACAGAGCTGTCTTCAGTCCACCATTGCTTCCCCGGAAGCTCCCATTTCAGGATTTTCTAAGGAAAAGTCAAACACACTTAGTTTCTGATGTTGGCAAAGACAGGAATAAACAGTAAAGCCATATTAATAATGACAAACTTGTATTGTTAAGGTTAGTAATGAAACGTATATGGTAGTAATCCAATATAATGCAGAATTGTGGAGAAAAGGGTTGCTATTTATAGCCAAGTACTACAAATGTAAATTTAGTATCTAGCATTTATAATGACTTACAGTGTCTTACTTCATATAGGTCTAGCTATTTCACTCACAAGCTTTTTATTCAGAGAAAACCCCCTTCTGAACATATCAATAAATAAAAGGTTAACTTATCTTTTACAAAAATGGTAATGAAGCTATTGTGCTTTTAATTTCAGGTTTTCGTCATATCAGGGACATTTAGATAAAAATGCTGCATGTGTAGAATGTTTCATTTCCTTTCTCTTCAATTTAAATTCTAGGTACCCTAGTACCCTATTAATGGAGAAGAATATTGAGAACTGTGAAGTGTCAAAGATTGGAGAAAAAGTTTTTCATGCTTTTAATAATCTTTGAGATCAATTGTTATCCCAAAAGTATAGCAGGGTTAAATTTGTAATATACTTCTTCCTTGTGAAAGGGGCTGTCTTTTTTTTTTTTTTTTAAGAATGAGTACAATTTACCAGACACAATTTATATTAAAATATACATGAATCAAGAGTTGAATTTTCTTTTCTGACGAATAATTGAGGTGAATACAGTGGAACCTCGAGTTACGAATTTAATCCGTTCTGTGACTCTGGTTGCAACTTGAATTGGTTGCAACACGAGGCAAATTTTCCCATAAGGTTCAATGTAATTACCGTTAATCCGTTCCGGCGTCTGCGGACCACACGTCAGGGGCGGAAAAACGGCCGCGGACCACGCGGCAGGGTGTAAAAATGGCCGCGGACCACATGTCAGGGGCGTAAAAATGGCCACGGACCACGTGTCAGGGGCGGAAAATGGCCGCGGACCACGTGGAACGGGCAGAAAAACGGCCGCAGACCACGTGGGACGGGCGGAAAAACGGCCGCGGACCACGTGGAACGGGCGGAAAAATGGCCGCGGACCACATGGAACGGGCAGAAAATGGCCGCGGACAACGTGGAATGGGTGGAAAATGGCCGCGGATCCGGTTCGTAAGTTGAGGTGAGTTCGCAAGTCGAGGTAAATTTTTGGGGCCGGAGCTGGTCGTATCTCGAAAAATTTGTAAGTAGGGGCGTTCGTAACTAGAGGTACCACTGTATTGGTAAAAGAATACTGATAAAACACTCAGATGATATCTAAATAAGAATAGGCATTTAAAGAAGCTGCATATTTTTATTATCTGATCATATTCTTGCTGAGAAACACATTACTCTCATCTTTCCAAGTTATCAATAGATTATGTGAAAAACATGACAGATGGATGAATTGGCTCATTTTATTTTTTGAATTCACAGACTGATAGTATTTCTTCTATGAAGTTTGATAAAGTACTGAAAATCCAAGGATTTGCTGATTTGTCAAGAATGGCTTCCAAAAAGCATATTTCCTAGAAATAGTTTAGAATATGGTCAGATGGTCATTCTTGCTAGTAACCAAAACACAATGTGTTTTATTTTAGGGATACTCAGATGTTCTGAACAGTAGTCAGAGTATTTATTGCCTCAAAATTTATAGTAGCTCTGAGGTTTCATTAAGTAGCTTTCTGTATGAAATTCCGTAGTATATATCTGTATATACCATATTTTTAATTGAAAATTCAAAGTGTAGTAATGTATTAAAATAATAACCTTTTAGTATATACATTTGTATACTTAAATAGGTAAAACATTAATTTAAGGTTTAATACTACCAAGTATAGAGGGAAGAGGGGGAAAATTCGAAAAATGACTGCATAGTCATAAATATGACCAGATCATTGAACAGATGGGCCTAATGTAAGCTACTATACTGAAGCACCTGTCTTAACTAAGAATACCTTGAATGGGTTAGGGTTTCCTTCTATCAGTATGGATCATTGCACAGGTATAGCTATTCTATATTATGTGGACCAAGATTAGTACTGTGTTGTGATATTAATTAGATACCAAGAGTGTTATGACTGAAAGCTGTAGGCTGCAATAAATTCCACCCTAGTAAATTACTTGATTAAAAAAATACTTGGCAGGAGCAGAAATACCTAACTTCTGGCCTGGGCATTGTTTCTTGTTCTGCTTTGCTTCCAGATTTATGGTGAGAGGGGTATATGTTTTCAGGAAGGGATTGTGCTTTGCTGAGGCTAAGGCCATCAGAACTTTCTCTGATGTTGGCAAGAGGAGACAACTCAAGTTTCTTTATATTATGATTCTAGCTCAGCTGCAAGAACAATTGTTTGGCATGAGCTACTGTCTCCTTCTGAGCAGCTGTTATCTGAGTAGAATTCAGAACCCACATAGACAATTGGGCATAAAATGAGTTGAGCTTGTTCCTTTGCTCAAGGGTGGAATTATATGTGAAATTCATCCCTACTGAGATCAGAGAGACCTTTATTGAAACATGCTTGCAAGCCATGTTTTTATTATATAAAGGGATTGGAAAATGTGTGATTGAAAAGCAGTATATAAACAGTCTTTTCATAATATTTTGTATTTCAGGAGAAAAAATGAATCACCAATTTGCAAAACATTCAGTTTAGCAAGTGTGGTGTCTACTAATCTTTTTGCAGGGCAGCTTCAGTAATATTTTACTTTTAAAAAGAGCCACAAGTTAATTGTTTGAGCATTAAAAAAATCTGCTTTGAAAAAATGTTCTGATATAGGTGCTATGCATAGCAAAATTTTAATGTGAACTAAGTGGTTCAAACTGTATCAATACATCTCAGTTTGTTGAAAATATACTAACAAATATTCATGGTTTCCATGAACTATAAACCTCTCTTTGCTAACTCTTAGTCTCATTGCTTATATTTGTTCCTCTAGCAAAAGTACACAACCTGAGATCCTAAGACCTCCATTTTTTTTTTAATATGATAAAGGAAGAAAGTTGTTATATCCATGACTGGAGAGTAAACTTATTGCCTGTATTTAATATTAATTAAATTTTAAAAAATAAAGAAAACTTAATTTACATCATTACTCACTACTTTTTGAACTGTTGCTCAGAGACCTTGTGAGGCCCTTGGACTATAAAAAGTTCTATATACCTGGTGTACTGGTCTGAAAAATGCTGAAATGATAAACTAATGATAAATAATTACAATACAGTGGAATATACGTAGGAGTAGATAATGATATGATGAACTGTCAACCACATTATACTGAACTTATCATGAACCTATGACTCAGTAGCAGCTACTCCACAAGTCAGATTCTTTCAGCAAAGTTTATTTTTTTTCTGAATTTACTCTGAAGAACATCCAATGATAAAATGTTGATCCATATCAGTATGAAAGTCCTTTAGGAACTGTGAGTTTGAAATAGTTCTTATGATTTCCAGAAACAGCCCACATAGTAATTCTGCTAACTTCAATTAGGAATTCCAGGTCCAGAGTTTTTTGCTTAAACTTTGCTCCAACCTTCTTTTAACCCAAGATCAGCGACACCACAGGAAAATATTATATTACTTTTTTTATTGCAACTTACATGCCACTCAGTTCTGAAAAGGTTCTAAGCAGCTTTAGAAAATAGAAACAATAAAATAGAATAACAAAGAAAATATATCAAACCAATCACAAGAGTAAACCTTCATGTGTGTATATTGAATAGCAATTAGTAAACATTATCAAGTAACTGAATAACATAAATCCATAATTTGTAAAAAAAAATAAAAATAAAATTCATTAGCAGGCAAAAAAGTAATTAAACCCCTTCATATTTACCATATATCATAATTATTGCCAATAGTGGATCTGTTATAATTAAGATATTTCATAAAATCTGCCCAGATTTTAGAATTGTGGTTCCTGCCTCTTATGTTTCAATTTTTAACTTTTATCTGTAACCTTTTCTAACATGCAATTGCAGAATCCTTATTGATTCACATCTCACTTGTTGTTGTTAGACAGCCTATGGTTTTCCATTGCTGAAATATTATTTAGTTGTTAAAATTAAGTAGACAATGTTCTTAATTTATACTTATTTTTCACAACTAAAATAATTTTTGAGCTTTAAATTGATTGTGCAAGTAAATGCAACAACCCTGACTCTGGGAAGCATTTAGTTCTTTGGTAATAATATATATCTCACCAAAGATTTACCAGAAAAAGCCATGGTAGCTGGTCTCGTATTCATTGCTCTATCTGTTCTTTATTGAAAGGTTGCATATTGCTATAGAAATCTTCTATTAAAGTTACAGCTTCTGAAAAGTCTTATTTGACCCCAACTATATTGATCATCCTGCTCTATGTATATTATTAAAAGTGTTAAAGGGAAAGTGTCATTTCCCAAAGCTATATATTTATTTTTCTAAAGCTGAAGTATTGTTTTAATAAAAAATGTTATAAATTTTTGTATTTTTAGGGGGGAAATGGACAGGAACTGTTGATTTATAAACTTACATGATGTAGTTTTCTTCTGGATCCATTGTTTATATGGGGACTTACCATACTGTTAATCCCCAAAGGCTTTCCAAAAAACCTGAGTTATGGTAGTTCTTCTGAATGCAAACAGGGTTGGTGCTGACCTGACCTTGCTCCAAAGCCTTGCAGAATGTCAACCATGCACTGTTTCCAGGAAGATCAATAATTATTGGTCAGAGTTAGAGAAAGCTGCAGAATAATTTTAGAACTGCTGGAAGGTATTTTGTACCTCTGAAATAGAAGAAAAAAATATTAGTGGATGAGATTCTTTGGATGTTTAGTGAGGTATATGGGATGTAAAACCTGTGATTGGAACATAAAACGTAAATATTCAAAGTATGCTACTTGTTTAATGCCATACACTGTGATATGCCAAGTCAGTTTTTCTAATTGCTTGGGAAAATGGACAACCTTGGCTTTTTCAAAATGGATGTGTAGAGTGTAATCTGTACACCAGTGCTCTCTTTTAATCTCCTGACATCTGTGAGAATACTACATTATCTGTGTACAGAGACTTTGGATTTATGCCAAAGGACTCCCCTAAATAGATTGGAAAGTTGCTTAAAGCCTGTGCAGGCAGCATACAAAACTGCTTTAGATGACTGTATTTTCAGATTGTAAAGCACTAAACCCTGATCCAGAGTGGACCTACCTGATATGAAATCTCATTGTTCATCTTCAAAGATAGTTTCCTTTTCCAGCAAGTCTAGTAAGTCCAGCACATTGCTAATAATGTTTGATATATAAGCTGGCTATCTTTCCTATTCTTCTTGAAAATGGGTGCTTGTGATCAAACCCCTTTTGGGTGTACAAAGTGATTTATTTGTATAAATAAAGTTCAGTTAGGAATGCTGTCTCTCTCTCTTTAGGGTAATAACAAATTGCATCCCATCCTGATCTGAACTCAGTCTCACTCCAGAAAAAAATTATCTAACCTTTAATTCTATTGGAAGTAGTTTCATAAATCCTTTTTACAATTACAGCTAAGTGATGTAGGTAGCATATTTCTCTATTCATATTGATTTCATTTTTCCAGACAGAAAGGAAGCCACCTAAATGTTAATATACACAGAGAATCAGGCAATTTTGATTTTTTCTGTTGGGAGAAATTTTCTTCCACTGGGATAACAGAAACTAAAATGATGTTGTGACTTCCTTCTAGAGAAGAGAGACTTCTTTTTAACCCAGTATATTTCTTGGTTTTAAGGAGATAGGAAACAGCTGTAGAACATGAAAGAGTTTTGCTGAGTATTCCATCCTGCCTAGAACAATGGGTCTTAAAATCTATGGTGATATTAAAAGAAAACAAAGGAGATAGTATGATCTTGGGAGCAACATGCTACAAGGCTTCGTTCAGATACCATATAAAGCTTTTGCCTCCTGATTAACTTCTAATTATTCTAGCAGTTGTTCTGGCTGGCAGAAGGAGCCAAGCAGCAGTGGGTTTCGCATTCTGTGTGGGCACAGTGCTGATAAATGATAAGCCAGGATTATCCAGAATTCTGTGTAATTGTGTGCAAACACATGGTTTGCTTTTCCAGTAAGCAAGATGAAAACATCTTGTTGACCTTACAGAGATTGATTTCCCAACCACTAGTTGCAGTTTTCATATTTTAACTCTGCCCTTTCATAAAGTGGTGTAATTTGGAATTTTTTCCAAATTAACATAAAATACTTGCATTTAAATATTTGTTTTATTTGTTCATCAGATTTACATCCACTTTTCATTCAGAGCTCAAGGCATTGCTCTCCTTTTTCCACATAAAAACAACCCTGTGAGTTGGGTTGAGCAGAGAGAGAATGGCTGGCCCAAAGTTGTCCAATAAGCTGCTATGATCAAGAGTGAACTAGAACCTAGGCCTCCCCATTGCCCAGCACCTCAACCACTGTAGCAAAACACTGATCCATCAATGCTTCTGGAGCTCTGCTTCTGTGTTTGTTGCTCCAAAACCTGGTTATGAAAATGTATTTGCCATTTAAAATCAATGGTGCAACCTTTGTATCAGTTACAGTTTGATATGTCTTTTATGAGAGTTTAAAAAGTAAACAGGGAAATCTGCATTTAAACTTTTAGGTTGTTTGGGTATCATTTGATCAATGGTACAAAATAATTACAAGATTCATGTATACTTTTTTCTAAGAACATGCTGAATTCATTATAAAAAAGTAGACTTCCCCCCCCAACACATAAACACAGTGACAATCTAAAGATGGCCACAAGTGTCGCTGTTGTCTTTAATTTCTTTTCCAGCAAGTAGAATGCATTGTTCACATTCTCATTTGTTGATACACTGCAAACAAATACAGCTGTATTTACTATGAAGATTCATGCTGTGGAGTTGAATAGATCAAGGATCAATTAAATCTTTTATTTGGAGATCTTCAAGTCTCTGCCTTCCCTCCATTAATTAAGATTTATCTCCTATGTGGTAAATAAAACAAAGCAAAACTGTGAATTACCAAGGAATAGCCTTGTTTTTGTTTTGTTTTTTTTAAGTCCCCAAAATATATGTTTCTATCTCAAAATTGTTTGTTATGTGTATTATTTTTAATCTTAGCACTGCACAATTAAGACATTTTAGTATCATTAAGGATTGTTAATTTGTGATGCCTTCTCAAATCATTAAAGCAAATGAAATATCCTGGTGCTCTATCTTACCTAGCATTGCAAATAATACATTGTGGTAACTAGAAAGCACTTAGCAAATTGGTTCTCTCTCCATATTTTAATAGGAGTAATCAAAATATAGGGGGAAAGAAGAATGAGTTTGCACACATATATTCACTTCCTGTCTCTTAATCATGGTATAATTGACATCAGGACACAGTTGTAGATTTCTGATGGGTAGTATCTCCCAAAACAGCCTACACAGTCTAGACTGCAGCGTGCCATGAGCAAAGATCAGGGACATTATAGATAGTGTTTATGAGAGAAGCAGCCAAAATGTTAACTGTTTAACGAAGTAGAAAATTCTGTGAGTCTCACCAGGGAGGTACAGATTTCTCTTATTTTAGTGGTAGAAACATCATCCCATTTCCAATGTAAATTTGTTATAATAGGTATTCTTCAGCTGTCTTTTAACCAAATACTTTATCTTTTTTCTGGACTGCCCTGTGTAATGTTTATATGTAATGTTGCTCAAACATCTGTTTTGTATTCTGATTAAAATTAAAAATGAACTTTTATCATACATAAATTTTCAGGACATATATAAAGCAGTGGATGAATCTTTAGAGTCATAATTTCTTGTTCTGTTAGTAATGAAGAAAATATTGGGAAAATTCTGTGATTTGAGGTTTTTTCCTGATTTCACATTGCAGAGAATGACAGAAATGAGCAATCCTTATGGGGAAGGGATGGTATAACTGGTCTCCTGCTTGTGACCTTCTCACTGGCATCTGCTTAGACAGTATGGGAACAAAATGGAGGACTAGATGGCCTTTTGGTGTAATACTCTGTAGCTTTTATTATGTTTATATGTGTATAATTATATTGCAATCACATCTCCCCATGTAGACTTTATGTAAACTTAAGAATTAAGCCATTGTGGTAGATATTGGAATAACTCTGGATTATATATTACTTCACATGTAAGGTTTCTTGCTAAATAATAGCTTTTATAACTATGAAATCTTCTTTTCTTTCTTCCCTGCTTTCTCCACAAGCTAAATCGATAAATTTGAACAATCTTTGAACTCTGCTTTTTAGACACAGATTATTATGCTTCTCAGTACTACTGTGTACCTATAGTATAAATATAACTAGTTTTTGCCTCTTTGGAGTGAAATGAAGTGAGCAGTGAATTAAGGGGAAATTAATGTAATTTAATCATGTTCTATGAAATTGGGCAAAAGGAGTAAAATAACAAAGGTGCACTATTAGGCCACAAAAGCTGCTTCCATATCCTTATAAGAAAAACTGTAGCCATTACACATGCTAGTTATATTGGAGAGAGTTTTTCTTTAAAAGCATCCTCTGACATTATTCTAAAAATATAGTTTCCTGTATGTTTTACTTCTTTGTCCTGCAAAGATTTAAGCAAACCAAAATCCTGTGGTTTCTTAGATGCACATTGGCTTTCTGAGATCTGAATCTTGTCTTATCTTTTTAAAGAAAGCAAGCTTGTGAGAAATATATCTGAGCAGCATATATATAGAAAACAGTTTCTGCTTTATAGAGAGTATGGTGCTCCAAAATGTTGAAGAGCTTTCTCTCAAGTTTCTAGACATTCCATTCCACTTTCTACTCCCCCCTGTCCTTTTCCTGGTTTTCCTTTCTGCTGATCAGCAGTCAAACTTTATTGGTTTCCCTTGTTAAGTTTTCCCATTCTGTTTTGAAGTAGAAACATGTTCTACTTTTGTGGTCTTGAAGGGTACTAGAAACATCATGCTCAATTTCCATTTATTTCTATAGACAGCTCTTTGCCTTCATGATTGTGACTCTCTTCCTCCTTGCTGCTGGCATAAGCTTCTGTCTAGCTTAGGAGCACTTAGTTGTCACCTCATTCAGTTCATGCAGCATTGGCTGAGAGAATAGCCTCAGGCTTCCATTCGTCCTCCCTTCCATAACTCTGCCAGTGCCATGGAGATGGAGCTAGACTGTTGTGAGCATTGCCAGAAACTGACATTGAATGTCTAATGACAGCAGGTTGCAATTTATGTGGCTTCTTCTGCATCTGAACCAAGTGGACAGGAAATGAGATTGGATTTTGGATGCCTGTATTACTGTTTCATGAATTGTACCATGAAGTCTTAAAACAACATTTTAAAAAGGAATAAAATGCATGCATCCAACACAAATGCTGAGAGAATTTATATGTTGTTTCCCTTATAATTGATCATTAATGCAGACTATCTTCTTAGCTTATAGTTACATTGGCAGAGGTGACTTGAGAAAAACTTGGAAAAATATTGCCAGCCATCTATCAGTCTGTTGGATTTATATGTCACTGAAGTAGAAATTCATTGTAATACATTTTCTTAAATAAATGTTGCAGGCTGGTATTGGTGTTCCCTCTTTTATAGCCATTTCATGCCCCTGGGACATAATTTTGGAAGACTCAAGTTTCACAGCCTCCATGGCAACCATGCCCTTGTCCAAGGTAATCTCAGACCCAACATACATAGATAGAGACACAAGTTAGACTTCTTTGACTTGGACCTGCTGGCACATGATCTGGATATGAGGTCATTAAATTAACTCTTTTGTTCTGGCGTATCAGTTCTTGGCCTAGATGAGATTTACTGCCTCCTAAGTTCTCCTCAGATAGATGAATTGCAAAGCAGACTTTTCTCAATGACCCAGTGAGCAGTTCTGTTGAATGCTTGGTTGTCTTCTGGAATTGGAATGCAGTTCAGGTCCTTGCTACAATTGCCTCTGAGTGGCCTCTGTCAGCTAATTTGGGAGATCATTTTGTTTTTTGAGAAACTCTGAAAGTAAAGCAACAGAATGACATCTGTAGCACTGTTGGAGGAGGATTAACACTGAATCTGATTGAGCACAAATTCAGCCCTACAGTGTTGTGATAAGGACAGAGAAGCATCAGTGTTTCTCCACCATAATTGTGTCAGACGATAGTCATCCAGTGGCACTAATCAGGCTGCACACTTCCTTTAGGTGAAGCTATTTTTTTTTGCATAACACTTTACAAGAAGAAACCTTTATCAGAGTTTTGATTCTAAATAGGCTGGGTCTGAATTGATGACTGTGGCAGCATCTTGTACTATTAAATGAGATTCCTTTTGGCCTGCCAACTCTGATGAAATGAATAAGACCTGTGGCTTAGAACTATGCCCCTCCTGACTCCTCCAGGGAATGGACAGGTGATGGTCAGTATCCCATTAGAGGAGGGAATGATGTTAACAGCCTTGAAGGAAACTGTGGTATTAAGCAGCATACTTGCTTCCCAAGGGATCTTTCCTGGACCCAGCCACAATTAGATGCCTATCACCTAATCTCCAACTTCTCATTTTGGGATAAGCTTGTTGAAAAGCAGTGGAGCATCAGTTGCAGAGCATCCTGGAGGAATTAGATTTTCTAGACACTTTCCTATCAGATTAAGGCTGGGGTGTACATCAGAACCTGAATGGGGGAATCTACCCCCTGTGGTTCTGATAGATATCTTGGAAGCATTCAGCACTATAGACCATTGTAACTTTCTGGACCTCCTGCAAGGGTTGGGGATTGGAGGTACTTTTTCATGATGGCTTTGTTCCTTCCTGAACAGTTGATGGGGGTGGGGGGTGGGAGAGAAGTTAGCCTAGTGGGTACTGTTTGTAATATGCCCCAGGGATTGGTCCTTTGCAATATATGCATGAAATCACTGGGAAAGGTTAGAGAGAGTATTAACAGTATCAGCCCTTTGAGGTAGGCTAGGACAGGAAACAGATACTGCCAGGAGTACAGGAGTGTTACTTTAATGTTATAGGGTATAATAGCAGTTTCCCTCTGCCCCCTCTTATACCAAGTGGAATCAAGGGCAGGTTATTTTGAGTTTCTTTCTCACACCTTCCACTTTCCCAGGGGTGAATTGTCTTTTATTTTCTTTAATGGCTTCTGCATACTTTCACCAAAGGTATCTTCACATTCCTCTACACTTGCTGCTGATACTCAGCAGCTGGATGGAGAAATGGAGGTTGTGGTCGGGGAGGTCTTTGCCCAGGATTGGTTGATGCACCAGTAGCAGCCCTACTTGGAGCAAGAGGGCCTGGCAATGATTGCTTATATATCACTGCATGAATACCATAGTCTGCTGCAATGCATTCTGTATGGTACTACATTTGCAAACCACTTGGAAATTGCTTTGTGCAAAATACAGCTGCCTGTTTATTGACGGGTGAAAACCATCATAACCATGTAACAGATGTGCTACAGTCCCTGCCTTTTTTTTGGTGTTGTCCTCTAATTTTATGGAGCAACTTCCTTCTTGAAGTTATGTTGGCATCCACCTGGAGGACATTCTGGAAATTGGTTAAAAAGGAACTTTTTCAGAAAATGTTTGGAAAATAACCAGTTTGGTGTTTGTAATTTTTTTGGAGGTATATATATACCTTGGAGATTACAGCAGCATACAAATTAGACAGGCAGGCAGGCAAATAGAATGCCTGTCTGTATTTGCCCTGCACAAATTTGCAGCTGATTGAAATGACCATAAATGGAGCATATTGGCAATTGGTAAATGTTTCATAATGTGTAACTTATACTAGTGAATATGTATGCATGTGTGTTCCCAACACTGTCTGTCTGTCTGTCTGTCTAAAACTATATCACTACATGTCTGTGCAAATAATGAAGTATACCTTTACTGTAATCCCTCTTCAAAGAAATTTAGGAGAGTGTGAGAGGTAGCATTTGGACTTTTCTTAAAACTTGGGATCTGACATCAATTTTTGTTCCTTTGGCTTCACTTCATAGCTTTTGTCACAAACCAAATCATGATAGTACCTGACAGGCTAATCCCATTATATCTGTAAATCTAAATTATTACAACTGCTAGGTACCTCCTGTTTTCCTGTTTATAATGCTGTTTTAAGGGGAGAGACATTGTGGACCACATCCACTGTTATACAGACTTAAACTTGTACGATGGGATTTACCCTCACTCTTTGTCCCTGTGCTTCTTGAATACTCCCCCCCCCCCATCTCTTAGCCTTTGGGGATAAATTAGAAGAGGTGGAAGCAAAAAATCCATTAGATGCCATTGTATCAGTGACATGAGATTATTAGAAAAAATCCAGTGAGTTATACCATTCTTTGTAAATGTTACTGATTTTCTTGCAGCAGTTTAGATTTAAATGCTTTCTGTCTATTGACTTTGGCACTAGAATGCATTCTTCAAGTGGCCCCATATTCCCATATGTTTTGGACCACTTGGCATAACATAAGTCAGAAGAAAATACTTATAATTTAATGAAAGAGCACTTTCTAACCAAGTGCCAAATGTATATTGTACAAATGCTTTTTTATATATAATTTGTATGAGAAATTTACACATAGATAAAAGATAAACATGAAATAAGATAAAGTAAGATAAAAGAAGTGTGAGGTGAGAATTAAGCAAAGTGATTAAGAAATACAAATAGAAGAAAAGAAATATCAAGAACTGAATTCCGATCTTCTTCACAGCAGTTACAAACAAACTTATCCTCTCTCCTGCCTCATTAAAGTTACAAATTGTACAAATGCTTTTATTATGGTTTAAGATTTTTTTTCTGGTTCTTTATGACAAATTTGCCTGAAGTGTAAATTGTTTTTTTCTGAATAAGCTTAGAGTAATCAGTGGCAAAGTTTATTTGAAAGATAAACAGCAGAGAAGCATAAAGCAATTGAGTACCTAGCAATTCACAGTGAGAATCTGATCCCTTATGTATTTCTTTTTTATCCCTTAATTTTCCCCTACATACTATAATTTCTCTTAATTCTCCAATAAATTACATGAAAGATTTAGAGCAAAACCAAGGATTGTCTTGCTTTTGAGAATTGTGGCCATCAAATAGATGTAGACATCTTAATGGATTATCCTACAACAAAACCAGGACATTCTGCACTGGAATAGCTCCCATTTGCTACAGAGGCAAAGTGAGAAGAGTCTGAAAATGCTTCCTAGGGAAGGTATAGCACCAAGGTTTTGGCTTTGCTTTGTGCCAAAGTGTATGTATGGCCATCAGCTCTGCTCTCCTTCAATCTTTACAGATCTCTGCCTTTTCTGTCTGGCATCTTCCCCGCTTTCTTTTCCTTTTGTTTTACCCCCATCCCCACTGCATGCCATTCTGTCAGGAACCTGGAGATACTGAAGGAACTTTCTTACAATCCTACCCTTGGGACCAAGCCAGTGACTAACCACCATAGCATACCCACATATTCTCTTGCCTCACTGCCATAATCTCCTCAAAAGATGCAATCCACAGGCTGTTTGACTTACCTAATCACTGGAGGGCCTGTCTCCTCTCCTCTTGATGGTCCAGGTAATGGAGGAAATGGAAACTGGCAGTGCTAAGTGTTTGATCACCCCCATGGCCTCCTCCAAATTTTAACTGGCTCTGCCAGGTAATTTCTTTTCTTGAAGTTTCCACTGCCTTCTGCTTTCCAGAAATGTTGGGGAAGGTCACAGCATCTTGAATGGGCTGCAGCTTCTCTGGATTATCCTCACACCAATGACCAACCACACTATAGTGGCAAAAGCTTACAGGGAGCAAAGAGAGGGAAGGGAAATGGCATTGTTCCCTATCACACACACACACACACCCAGCAGTCTCTTATCCAGTTCCTCACTGCAGACATCAAGACACAAGACACCATCCAGGGAAAAGAACCAAATATCCAAGTGATTCAACCCCATCCCTGATTGTGCATGATTCAAACATCTTCATTCAGGATCAGATTGGGAAGAAGGGGAATAACCAGTCCCCCATTCCACAAAGCTCTTTCAAATATTAGATTTCCTCCAGATTCTTGGGAAAGACTGCAAAACCCTAATTGGACCCCCTAATGGACACATGGACCTGTCCTTCCCACTGAACAAAGATAAGAGCATTCTTCAATCAGTGAGCAGGTTGGAATACATTCTGTTAAAAGAGGGAAAGAGATCTTCTGGCAGCTAGTCACATCAGCAGTTAAGACCAGGCATCCAGACTTCATGACCTTCACTGGCCACCTGGTCTTATGATTGTCTACATAGACTCAGTAGTTTGGGGAAAATTCCATCCCGTACCCTCCATTGACTGCTTCTCCCCTTCCAGAACCTAATAACACAAATGTCCTGGGGATCCCAGCAAAGGTGGAAGGCTCCTTCAAGTGGCAATTCTCTATACAAGAAGTAGAGATCAACAGGCATAAGAAGAGTGTTAAAAAAAAAAAACAGGTTCTGAGGCCTGAAAAAGTTTGAAAACCTTTGCTGTAGATGTACCTTGTGGTCAGTAAAGGCTTTCTAATAAAGCATGAGGACAAAGGTTCTCTTGCTTTATTGTACATGGGTTCAGGGTGACTGTGGCCACACAGTAAAGTATGATCCTGCTTTATACTATCCACCCACCACCTGTGGGGTGGCACTGCAAGTGATCTTTGTGGTGGGCAGTGGCTTCCACTTAAAGCAGAAGAAGAAAGCCTTCACCCACCCTACTGATCAAGCCTTGACAGATGGCTAAACCATTGCTCTAGTCTTATATCAAAATGGTCCTCCCCAACCCCCTTTCAGGAGAATGATAGGTGGATGTTTTTCCCGGTGCAAAAAAATCTACCAGACACTACGTCTAAACTTTCCCTACACTAAACTATTAGGACAGCACTCCTCATTGAATTCATTCAAAAGGCAGAGTCAAGTTTGGCTATGGGGGTAGAGCAAGTTTATGCTGGCATACTTTGTGCTGTTTCACAGGCTGGGGGACAGCAATTAAACTAACTGAGCCCTATTTTGAGCTGGATTCCTTACTTGTGTTCATTTTTCTTTTTTGCATAGATATTGACCAATTTATTCAGAGTAGAACATAGTGGACATTCTTAATAGATTGTGGCATATGTTACATGGGAGAATGAACAAATATATGTTCCCCTGCTACAGTGAGTGACTTTACTGGGTCCTGTAATATTGTTGTCAGAGTAATTAGGGGCCAGTGTTGGAAGCTAGCTTCCTCATTCCAGTGAAGGATAATGCTTTTCTGGGTAAAAAGTGCCAGAACAAAGCACGTTAGTTGAGCTTCAGACACTCTCCATTCTTCCTCTGTCATGAAGGGTTACCTCATACACAAAACTTGCCACTTTGAATCTTTGGGGATTGAGTGGCACATAAATTATAATGTATAAATGAGTAAGTAAAACTTAAACAAAAATTGTGTGTGGGTGCTAGTAATGCTTGTTATGCTCTATCATACAAGATAGGCAAAATATTCATCACTCTGATGGCATTTGTCCAGCCCACCCACCTACCCCTCAAGTTAATAAGAGTGAAATCCTTCTTGCAGTTTTTTGTTCTAATGTGTAACTGTTTAATTTGCACAGATATGGTTATGGATTTCAAGAGCACGGATTCAGTAGTAGGCCTACTACTCCCCATATCTCAGAACTGCTTTGGCTGTCCTGAGATTGTGTCAAGAGTTTTGCCAAAAAGGATGCTGTAGCAGAACTTTTTCTAGCATGCTAGCAGCAATACTGGATTTCCATCAAATAACTAATTACAGCCTCTCAACCAGCAGCTTTTCAGTATTGGATTATTCCCTAAAACACTTGTTTTCTTCATTTAGTCCCCATTTTTCAACACAGGCAGGCATCAGCAGTTTTGGTAGTAAACACTGACCTGGACTCATGCACTTGGTGAACTTTGGGCAGTTGTGTTCTTACTTACCAAAACAAAGAGGTTTTTTGGGAAAAAAAATCTAGCCCTAGTTGAGAATCAGATTCATAGATAGACATGTGGATATTGTCCATCTATAGTTAAAAAAAAGTATTACAGTATTCCATTTCAATGTCTTCACTGTTTTGAATTTCTTTAGCTAACTCTTCTACCAAACAAAAGGAATGTCTTTCTGGCTTTCAAAAAAATATATAATAAATGAGTTGCTGGGAAAAAAATCCCTTGGTAAAAATTTGCTTTAACATTATGTTCTTGTCAAGTAAGCTTGTTTATGCTTTTGTGTGTCTTCTCTTTCTACAGGAAGGAGCTTCAGCACGAAAGACTCAGGCCCCAGCAGCACAGCCTGTGGCAAGGCCAGGTAAAAGCAGTGGATTTATTACTTTATATTTATCATAGTATGAAGGATACACTTTTTTTTTCTTTTTAAGGCACTATGTTGAAAATGCAAACCCAGCTTTTAATTCACTCTGACTTGAATAGTACTAGTACTGGCTAGTTCTAGGGAACTACTGAAGCCTTAATCTTTAAATTATGAAAAAAAAAATCTAAAATCAAATGAATGCATCTACATTTCTGATTGCACACATGATAATGTGATACAATAATTATAGGAACACATGCATTCTGTAAATTTCAGGTACTTTAACAATCATTTCTTTGCTGTGTACAGTGATCTTTGGAAGGTATGCTTCTGCAAAAAGGCTAGGGATCTCTACCAAATCACATTATTGTTTGCTTATCTGCACTACCTAGGATCTTGAGAAGAACTGTCAGCCGAGCAAGAAGTATGATGTATGCATATTCTGAACAAGTCATCTTTCAGTACTGGAAATATTTATATGACCTATTGTATTCCTTGTGATACATTTCAGAAGATAGTACCCATTATAAAATTTAGTAATGAATACCATATAAATACTTCTAAGGCTGAATAATGACTATCTGGCTTCAGGCTTATAAACACTTGAGGGGATAATGGCTTTAGTAGATTATTAAAAAGTAATATAATGTGAAGGTTAAAAAAATAAAATAAAATAGAAGGGTTCTATATGAGTTAGATAACATAGTCTTTTAATGACAACAGCCCCTGATGCCTTTCCAATTAAAAGCAAAAATCAAAACAGTCTCTTCAGTTTTTGTAGACAAAAGTATTTGCAGGATTTTTTCCAGTAATAATGGAAAACTGCTGGTTAAATAGCCATTGCTAAAAAAAATTATATACCAAGTCTAAAATAGTTACCTTGCATTGCTAATTTTTTTCTAAAAATGATTTCAGGATAGAATGCTTATGTATTTGAAGTAGCATGATGTTGGGATTCTTTACTGGTTTTGTTATTTTTGCAGTTGTGTGCCAGTGCTTAGAAAGGTCATACTGCCTGTCATAGTTATCTCACCAGGGCTGTTGAGAATAAGAATGTGCTTGGAACTGACAAGCAATGATATGAAAAGGGTAGAAAAGCAAAAGCAGAAATGCATCTGGATAACTGCCGCACATGAGATCACACTGCCAGATGCGATTTCACACACATTAACTGAAAGCCCTGCACAGGCTTCATCAGTACAAAAGCAAGCCCATATCATGATTGACCTTCCATATTGCAGGATACAAAGAAATAAACAAAGTACCAGAAAGCACCTGGAAAAAGTACTCCCTCAGGGTTTCTCTAGAAAAAATGCTTAAATTTCTTTAGTATTTTCATTTATTTATTCCCTATCATTTTAAAGTATGAATTCTTAATAGAATTTCATAGACACATGCTGTTTGAAGTCAGTGTGGATGCAATCCAGAAACCATTTAGCAAATTAAATAATTACATAGTGTTGGAAAGTCTACCACCCAATCCCCATTATTTTTAGTCTATTTTTCCAGCTTATTACAGTTATTTGATTTTATTATTTTTTTTAGAGTCAACTATCCTACTCAATTTGGGTCATCCATAAATGTATTTAGTATTCCCCTACCTCTTTATCCAAGTCATTAATAAAATGTTGTAAAAATAGCCCAGGACTGAAACTTGTGGCATCTCTCTTGATACTCTACTCCCAGTAGATGACAAACTGTTGATGAATCTATGCATTCACTTAATTGTCATTTCATCAAGCCCACACCTTACTAGCTTGCTAATCAGAATGCCATGCTATAGTTTCTCAAATGTTTTTGCTTAAATTAAGATGTATCAACTTTTATAACACTCCCATAATATATTAAGGAAGTTGCTCAGTTAAAAAATGAGATACGGTTAGAAAACTAGGATGCATTCACCCTCTTCCAGTCATCCAGCCTATCAAAGACAATACATAAAGATTCAGACAGGCAATCAACAAATTTCTTCAGTATTTTTAGATACAATTCATCTGTCCCTGGGGATAAATTTATTCAAAGTAAAAAGATATTTCACAGTAATGTTTCTGTCAGTCTCAAGCTTTAGTTTTGCCTTTTCAGTCCATTCTTTACAGTTGTCTGGTAGAACACATACATTTCCAAAAAAAACCTGAGCTAAAGTGAAAGTTGTGTAGTTCCAACTCTTCTTGTTAGCCTTTCCATCTTTACTGATGAGCTGGTAAAAGTGATTCTTTTTTCTTCCTTTTAGTTTGAATATATGAAGATGTCCTTTTTGATATCCTTAGCATCCTTCACCAATCTCAGCTCGTTATGAGCTAGTATTTTCAATACTTCCTCTCTAATTCCTATCTAGTTATATGTAGTAGTACTGTTAAAAACTATCTTGGAGTAGTAGTTGATTATGAACTGTGAGTCAGCAATATGACATGGCAGTAAAAAAAAAAAAAAAGCAAATGTAACGTTAGGCTACTTCAACAGGAGTATAATTTCCAAATTATGGGAAGTAATTTGGAAATCATACTTTATATTGCATTGATGGGGTACCACTCAAGTGTTTTCAGAATTAGGCACCACACTTTTAGAATGATTCAGACAAAGTAAAAAAGTTCTGGGAAAGGCAATGAGGATGATCAGGGGACTTGAAAGTATAGCCTGTGGAGACAGACTGAAGGAAATGGGAATGTTTCATCTAGAGAAGTAAACACTGAGGGGGGATAAAAGAGTACTCTGTATACACCACAGAAAGATTAAGACCTGTTCGCCAACATTCCATAGCTCAGGATATGAAATAATAGCTATAAGCTACAAGAAAGCTGGATTCTGATTGTATTTTGAAAAAATATTTTTAACAGTAAAAGTGACAGTGAGATCCATTATACATATGTTCTCCCTTTGCTGAATTTGGCTGCTTTAACTTAGATTCCTGGACTGATCAGGGATTGGACTCAGTGGCCTATATAGTTGGCCCACTTCAAACTCAAAAAGGGGTTTGACCTGTCCTTTTTTCTACCTCTTGTATGTCTTCTGTTTTTCAACTCTATTAAGTATTTTTCTGATTTCATTTCTTTTTCCTAATTAAAACTATTTGCAGTTGTGCTTTTAATATTTACTTTTTAGAAATGTGTACCCATATTTTGTTCATTTTAGCTTTTCCTGCCATAGATACCTGTTTAACAGTTGCTCTGAATTTATTAAAATCTATTTTTCTGAGGTCCAAGAATACTATTTAATCACTCTTGGCTTTGGTTCCCATTACAGTAAACAATTCCAACTTTACATTGCTTCTATTACTTGCACTGCAACTAAATCTAGTGATTATGCTTGATTCTGATATAACTCATCTTCTTGTGTATTCTCTGAAGGAAAAGTTGTCAAAAAGACAAGTCAGGAATTTCCTGGGAGGGCCATTTTTGCACATGTCAGATTAATTAAAGTTCCACATAATTGTTATTTCATATCCCTTTGAACATTTTTCAAATGGCATCATCCACAACTACTTGGTTAGATGGGCAATGCTAGACACCAAAACAATAGTGTTTTTATAAGTTCCTCCACTTATTCCAACCGAAATGTTTTTTGCAGTATTGCTAATTCCATTTACATTGATTACTAAAGCAGATGTGGATATTCTTAACATGAAGTTCAACTTTTCTTTTTCTATTACTTCTGTTCCTTTTGAACAAATTGTATTCTTCAGTTGCTATATTCCAGTCATGGGTCTTACCCCATCCGGTTTTCATTAAACCTATTAAATCATATTTCCTTTCATGTAGTAACAGTTCAGCCTTAGGAGTAAGCACCACATGGACAACTTTGCCTGGGCTGGGAAACTAAGTAGGGTCAGGCCTAGTTAGTACTTTGATAGGAGACCCACAAGGAATTCTGGGGTTACACAGCCTCTGTTACACTTGATAAATCCTTGTCTCTTATGAGCTAATGTATGGTCACTTCTGTCCCAGTCCTCTGTTTTTTTCTTCAAGCACCATTACAACTCTGTACTTGTAAATATATGCCAGGTTGTTTTCTATCAGGCATACAAATATGCTACAAGCAGGTCTTGTCTGCAGAGTTCAGTCTGTCTGCAGATCTGTTTCTTAAGTCACAATCAGTAGAAACGTTTTGCTTATTCCCTATTAATTATCATAGAACCTCCCCCTTAAATTCTGCTGCCAAGTTCCTGTTTTCTTGCTTAATTTGCTCACTTAATTTACTCCTTGAAAACTGCTTGCATTATATCTCTCCTACTGTATCTGAAGCAGCCTCTGCTTACTCAACAAGAACTATTCATCAAATATTCACTTAACACACAATCCTTTTGATCATTAGCTTCCCTGAACATTTTGAAACAAAAGAAGATACTGTTCTTATAGTTCTGAAGCCCCATCTTAAGATACCCTTTATTAGATTAATCCTCTATTAATTGATTTTTAACCAACCAATATGCAAGAGTCAAAACTGATAGTTGAGTCCTCACTCTGCATTGAAGAAGCAGAGGTACCTTGTCTTTGGTAGCTGAGAAGAGAGGACATTCTTACATACTTATGTCAGCAAAATAGATTAGAAAGGTTGCTAACTTCTCAGTGATTCAGTTAATCCAAAATAGTACCGTTATTTACATGCAATTCTTCCACAGTGAAGAGAAGCTCTTAACTATCTGAGACCTTTCCTACCCATACTCCTTTTTGTCTCTGGAACATTAATCTCCTAAACAGATAGATTCTAGGGAAATTTCATTAATTTCATGGTGAATCAAAATTTATTGGATAAAACAGTTATTCTGTGCTTTTTTCCCCATAGTTTCCCAAGCAAGGCCTCCTCCAAACCAAAAAAAAGGTGAGTTGCTTCTAATTTCACAGGTGTTTTTATCTTATAAAATTGACATCTTATATTATGGATTTTGTGATAATTTATTAATTAGTTCTTAAATTTTTATATAATTGTTCAGCCAGAGCTTGAAGGGTTTGTGATGATGATGAAAATTGCATTTTATTAAAATTGTACCTGTTTGCCTTAAAAATATATATCTTTCTACAGGATCTCGAACACCAATTATCATTATTCCAGCAGCTACCACCTCGTTAATAACTATGCTTAATGCAAAAGACCTTTTGCAGGATCTCAAGTAAGTAACTAAAAGATATACATGATAAAAGTCTCTTTTCAAGTATAAATGAAGCAGGTGGCAGCCGTGGCTAGGAGGGCCTTTGTACATCTTTAGGTTGTGCATTGGTTGCACCCATTTCTGGACTAGGAGGCCCTGCCCACAGCCACACATGCCCTTGTAAGCTCCACATTAGACTATTGCAACACACTCTATATAAAGTTGCCCTTGAAGAGCATTCTGAAGCTTTAGCTGGTGCAGGATGCGACGGTGTGGGCAGTTATTGGTGTCAGTTTTGTGATGCATGTGCCACCACTGCTCCATAAGCTGCATTGGCTTCCAGTGTGCTTCTGGGTGCAATTCAAGGTGCTGGTAGTTATCTTTAAAGGCTTGCATGGCTTGGGACCGAGCTACTTACAGGACCATCTCTCCCCAATTGTTTCTACCCATCCCATTCAGTCTGGCAGAAGGGGCATGCTCTAGGTGCCATCAGTTAAGAAGGAGTGTCAGCTTGTGGGGCCCCACAGGAGGGGCTTTTCTGCCATGGCACCCACTCTGTGGAACATAATTCACCTAAGATTAAGTTAACCCCTACCCTGCTGGTCTTTCACAAGGCCCTTAAAATTTGGTTCTGTCCAAGTCCTAGAGCCCCAGGAGTATGATAGACCCCATCTCTTGGCTTTGTTGAAGGTTATTTATGAAGCTTGGCTGCTATGTGGGTTTTTTTTTTTCATTTTTATATTATGTATTTTATTGTTTTTATTTTATTGTAAGCCACCCAGAGTCACTCATGTAAGACAGGTGGATGTGTGTGTGTACAGTGGGGCAAAAAAGTATTTAGTCAGCCACCAATTGTGCAAGTTCTCCCACTTAAAAAGATGAGAGAGGCCTGTAATTTTCATCATAGGTATACCTCAACTATGAGAGACAAAATGGGAAAAAAAATCCCGAAAATCACATTGTCTGATTTTTAAAGAATTTATTTGCAAATCATGGTGGAAAATAAGTATTTGGTCACCTACAAACAAGCAAGATGTCTGGCTCTCACAGACCTGTAACTACTTCTTTAAGAGGCTCCTCTGTCCTCCACTCGTTACCTGTAGTAATGGCACCTGTTTGACCTTGTTATCAGTATAAAAGACACCTGTCCACCACCTCAAACAGTCACACTCCAAACTCCACTATGGGCAAGACCAAAGAGCTGTTGAAGGACACCAGAAACAAAATTGTAGACCTGCACCAGGCTGGGAAGACTGAATCTGCAATAGGCAAGCAGCTTGGTGTGAAGAAATCAACTGTGGGAGCAATAATTAGAAAATGGAAGACATATAAGACCACTGATAATCTCCCTCGATCTGGGGCCCCACACAAGATCTCACCCCGTGGGGTCAAAATGATCACAAGAACGGTGAGCAAAAATCTCAGAACCACATGGGGGGACCTAGTGAATGACCTGCAGAGAGCTGGGACCAAAGTAACAAAGGCTACCAACAACACTACTATGCCGCCAGGGACTCAAATCCTGCAGTGCCAGACGTGTCCCCCTGCTTAAGCCAGTACATGTCCGGGCCTGTCTGAAGTTTGCTAGAGAGCATTTGGATGATCCAGAAAAGGATTGGGAGAATGTCATATGGTCAGATGAAACCAAAGTAGAACGTTTTGGTCTAAACTCAACTCGTTGTGTTTGGAGGAGAGAGAATGCTGAGTTGCGTCCAAAGAACACCATACCTACTGTGAAGCATGGGGGTGGAAACATCATGCTTTGGGGCTGTTTTTCTGCAAAGGGGCCAGGACGACTGATCCGTGTAAAGGAAAGAATGAATGGGGCCATGTATCGTGAGATTTGGAGTGAACACCTCCTTCCATCAGCAAGGGCATTGAAGATGAAATGTGGCTGGGTCTTTCAGCATGACAATGATCCCAAACACACCGCCTGGGCAACAAAGGAGTGGCTTTGTAAGAAGCATTTCAAGGTCCTGGAGTGGCCTAGCCAGTCTCCAGATCTCAACCCCATGGAAAACCTTTGGAGGGAGCTGAAAGTCCGTGTTGCCCAGCGACAGCCCCAAACCATCACTGCTCTAGAGGAGATCTGCATGGAGGAATGGGCCAAAATACCAGCAACAGTGTGTGAAAACCTTGTGAAGACTTACAGAAAACGTTTGACCTCTGTCATTGCCAACAAAGGATATATAACAAAGTATTGAGATGAACTTTTGATATTGACTAAATACTTATTTTCCACCATGATTTGCAAATAAATTCTTTAAAAATCAGACAATGTGATTTTCTGGATTTTTTCCCCCATTTTGTCTCTCATAGTTGAGGTATACCTATGATGAAAATTACAGGCCTCTCTCATCTTTTTAAGTGGGAGAACTTGCACAATTGGTGGCTGACTAAATACTTTTTTGCCCCACTGTATATATGCTTACCTTTATTTTGTATATCTGTCAAAGAGGGATTAAAGAAAGAAAAGGACAATTATTCATTAAAAGCAGCAAATATTCTATCAGATGATTGTCAGATCCTCACAGCAGGACACAAAAAAGGAAACAAGAATTATAGAGATTTCTATAAGAAGTTTTTAATATCAAGATTAGGAGTAAAGCAGAAATTGTTGAAAATGGTGATAGAATTTTCAGCCCTCAATTGTTAGCAAGTTCATGAAGGAAGAGTCTTTTTAAACAATTTGAATTGCTTCTTGTTGGACTTTTTGCAGATCCATAAACCTATTAGTTATTAGAGACACTGAGAGTTTTTGAAGTATACTGTCAAACTTTCTTGAGACATATGTTTCCTGGGGCCCTAGACATACACACAAATAACTTGTTCTCTGATACCTGTTAATAGTCTGTTACAGATTAAAACATACTAAAATGCAATCAAAAGAGTGCAAATTAGTGCCATTTATCAGATAAAATCATAACATATTTCTGCATCCAGGCATATTTAAAAAAAACTGCTAATCATGTCTTTCTGAATTACATGCAATTAAGAAGAAATTGGTGCCGTCCTTTTTGGAAAAATAAATGGTTCTGCATTAAATCTGTGGAGCAACTAGTTAATGGAATTAACTTGATATAAATATTGAAAAAAACATGTATATGTACATGGCTTTTATATATGGAAAGCATAATTATCTCCATGTATCTCAATCTTACTTTTGGTATCTTGTCTAAAAAAAGTTATTACAGTTAATCACAGTACAAATATTATAGTAGCCATCTCCTAGCTATGCTTTAAAAAAAAAATCAAAAGTGGGTTAAAGATTCCCTTCAAGTCTTAATTCCCTTCCCAAACAGATCTTCCCTCCTTTCCATTGTTAGCATCCCTTATGGAATAATAGCACTATTGTTGAATAGCATTAGCTATACTTACTATCCAGTTTCCCACTACAAACTTGAATTAGAATGGACAACTTTCTCTTTCCAAGAATTTGCCAACCTCTCAGATTCCCACACTGAAAATTGATAGCAAAAGCTTGAGGTAGTCTCCTAGAGCAGATGTTCATAGAGTGCAAAGGATTGAAGGAAATGAGGAAAATTAGTAATATCATTGTACTAAATCATATATTCAGCTATATAAATTTGCTTAAATAAGTAACTGATTTTACAGATAGGAGTGCCTCCTATTTATGCAGTAGTTTTAGGATCCAAACTTAAATTCAAATCTTTGTTTAAAAGTTGATCACAGTTGATTTTGCTGTAGACATAGCTTTATTTGTTATGAAGGGAAAGTTTGACAAAGTTTACATGAGAAATAGAGAAATGATTGAAATTATAACAGAATTGCTTGGTAATTTTGCTCTGATTTTTTTATATTCTCTGTCTGAATACATTCATATTTGGTTGTTTTATTTTGTTTATGATAGATAAATTGAGCATCGCAATCATTTGTGTTAAGTACTAGGCAAATAACCATGAATAGAAAGAGTGGATTAGCGCCAAAATATTTACTATTTTTTTCAATATAAATAAATTATAAAAGAATTAATAAAATATGAAACTACTTGCTGAACTCCCAATTGCTGTCTCTCCATTGTTTGCACACGGTGGATTTTCCAAAATATGCAGAATTTCAGTTGTGTTGCCAGAGCTGTTTTGGAAGGGAAATATGGGAAAACCCCATATGAAACCCGATACGGCCCCTGCGACACGGGTGCCATAGAAACCACAGCTCATGTTCTTCTGCACTGTCAGTTCTACAGGGACACTCACCATCAGTTGATTATCCCCCTTTTATTTAAATTTCTGTGGCACTCCAATAATTTTTATTTGCATTATCTGTTAAACAGCCAAGATAAATTTATTTCTCTAAAAGTAGCAAAATGTTGCTACATTATGTGTAAGCTTCACCCACAAATGGTTGCCAACAGTTATTGATATTAGGGAATAATTTTGCTTTGCTTGTTTTATTGAATGTATTTTTATTGGTCAATGACCAAAATAAAGTTCTATCTGTCAGAAGAAGAATAATTTCAGTTGCATTGCCAAGGAAATACTAAGATTTCTTGAACGTGATTAGGAAAATAAGGAAGTCTTAAAAGCAGATGAGAGGCTCATTCCCATATGATGGCATTTTTGCTCCCTAAATATAAAACATATAAAAATGATCTTTCAGCATTTTGTTTTTTCCTGTTTCAGTAGCATGATTTTATTTGCATTATGCCAGTTTATCAAAATTTATTTCCTTGAACCATCATATTTGAATTGATTCATTTTATTTATTTAATATTGAAAAGGTTTGGCAGTCTGGAGTGTATAATTTGCTTATTTTAACTTTATATTTGTTTGAGAACATTACCAACAGACCACAAGCATTAGCCTATAGTGGTAAATTCAATTTCTTTAGTCAAACTGATGGAAATTAATAGGGCATTTAGTTATAATAGTATTATTATTGACTGTTTCTAAGGAGAAACTATTCATTACTCTCAATAGCAAACAAATACAATAAATTGCATTGTTTAAATATAGTGTTTGTGTTCAATCATTAGCATTGTTGCACTTAAATATATAGGTAAAGGTTTGGTAGTGGGTTGTCTTTTTTGTTTTAGCACACATATAATCCTAAAGATTTTGTATCAATAAAAATATTAGTAGAATCATACTCTTTGAATTTCTATAATCCATATTGTTACATAGATAGGCTTTGTAAATGGTGTTTATCTTCTCCACTAGTCTGAATTTCCAACTTTAAACAAATTTCATGAACAATTAAATGTCCAAATTGGAAAAGACAATTATAATTTGACCCATTATCACTACTCTGGCCACTGTGGATGATAGAGATTGAATATCTTTAAATAAATTAATATTTATTCATTAACAGGTATTGATTTTACTTTTGGAGACACTGAGCAGAATCTACTGCTAAACTGAACCCTAATATTGGGATCTTATAACAGTTATTATTTCTGGGATACCTAGCCTTTTCCTTAGTTGAAATAGCGTTTTGTACCATTGTGACATAAGATTTATAAGCCAAATCTCACTTGCATCTAGACTTAGCCTGATAAGTTATGCCACAATACACTGGATTCGTCATTTCTTGTACTGCAGGAGACTTAACATATGTACTATGTTAAGTTGATTTTGCTGTAGACATACCTTTAATAATTATGAAGGGAAAGTTTGAGAAAGTTTACATAGGAAATAGAGAAATGTATGAAGTTACAGAATTGTTGGTAATTTTGCAAGTAAGGTGTAGATAATTGAAATGATGTAATTTGATTTCTTTGATACTGGTCAAGGGATTTTTTTGAAAAACTCAGAAGCTCACTTTTACAGTCCAATATTATCAATTTCTGAATTATATCTACAGTAGGTACTATCTGTTTTTACTTTGTATGAAATCAGTTAGTATCAGTCTACAATATTGTTTCACCATCTCTATTTTTAAGGTTTGTACCATCTGATGAAAAGAAAAAGCAAGGCTGTCAGCGAGAGAACGAAACTTTAATACAGAGAAGGAAAGACCAAATGCAGCCTGGTGGAACTACAGTCAGTGTTACAGTGCCATATCGTGTTGTTGACCAGCCTCTTAAACTCATGCCTCAAGATTGGTAAGAGAGAGTGTTTTGTTACTAATAATGTCTTCCTCAACCAAAATGTAAAATCAATATAGTTGCACATAATATATTCTTAACCACTCTCCTGAATATCTTCACTTTTGATATGGAGCCATCTGCTGCCCCCTTACTTACATAACTGAAATTATCATTCTGATCTTCAAACCTTTTTATTGGATATTTTATTAATCTTGTCATGTGTTTATGGTCCAATGGGATTGACGGTATACTGTTATTTAAGATGATTCTAATTTGCAGTACACTGTATAGTTTGAGATTACAAAAACTATGTAGGAGACTTTATTTTTCCACTGTACAAAAGAAGTGTTGAAAATGGTTTGAGCCACTGTTGGCTTAATACTTGTGAGAATGCCTTCCTTGATTTTTCTTCCAGGTACTTTATAACATGTGCTGGAATTGCTCAGACGAAAGTATATAAGGACAGCTGGGATATATATGCAAACATTTGTTAACAAGGGATATGGAGATCTCAGTTATTACCCATAAGTGGGTAATACATAGTGAATTAAATTTATATTTCTACCACATATATTAGTTCTTTGCTATAATACCACTTTCTTATTGCATCTATCTAGAACTTCTGTCAACATCAACTGGGAACTTGGCTAAGTTAAAAGCATACCATAAGGTGGTAGAGAATTGCATAGTTAAACTTGAGCTTTATAAGGTCCTGGTTTAAATACATGAAAATAAAATAAGTATTTGAAAGAGATATGACATTTTGTTGGCTCTCTTTGAATTAATAGAGCCCGTCCCTCAACTGTAATTCTGAGCTAACTGGCAAAAAGAAAGCTGGGTTCTCATTCCCCAAATTTCAGAATACATTGGGTTGCATTTTGGCAGAAGCACCAAAAAAAAAAAAAAAATGGTTTCTGTTGATTATTTCCCTACTCCAAAATCAGTACTTTCCCTCTTTTCATGATTGTTTATCTATAATATTTTTATCCCATCCATCATGGCAAAAATATTTCAGAGTGATTTACAAAAAAGAAAAGAATTCACTGATCATATGGGTTGAGATTACAGGTTTACCAGTGGGTTGTTGTTGTTTTTTGTTATTGCTGTTGAGAAGATTTTGAGTCAGTAGTTTAGACTTTAATGTTCTGAAATTTAACAAAACTAGGATATATTTGAAAAATGTATGAAAAATATTAATGTTTTTAGGGTAAACAGCTTCACTCTTACTCTCAATCCATTATGTGTTTTTAGTGATTGAAATGTGAGTGCTTCTCTCCCTTTTAATATCTATATTCTAGGGACCGTGTTGTAGCTGTGTTTGTGCAGGGTCCTGCTTGGCAGTTCAAGGGCTGGCCATGGTTATTACCTGATGGATCACCTGTTGATATTTTTGCAAAAAGTAAGCTTTTTATTTTGATTTAATTTTCTGCTGTATATTCATCATAAATTACTTTTATTGTATTATATCTTGATGGTAAAGTCTCTGTTACTGTCAAAGCTGATGTGATCAAATATTCTGTTAGTTAGCAAACTCAGTTTGCATTCCAGTTTCTATTTATTTATTTATTTATTGAATTTATATCCTACCTTTTTATGAGTCCAAAACAATATACATAGCACTCCCTCCTTTTTTCTTTTTTCTTTTTCTTTTTTTCTTTTTCTTCCTTTTTTTTTTTTTTTTTTTTTTAACTACAACTCTGTGAGGCAGGTTGGGCTGAGAGAGAGTAACTGGCCCAGAGCCATCTAGGAAGTTTCCATGGCTCACCTTGGACTTCAGCCTAGCTCTTGAATGTAATAGGACTGGAAGTCACAACAGTCAGGCTAAGAACTGAGAAAAGAACCACGGTGTAGGTAGCCTATGTGGGGTTTTCTCACTGCTTGTCATAAAGCAAGCAAACTGGAGCACAGATAAGTTTAACGTGTAATGATGTAAATACTGTCTCTTGACCAGTTCTTAGGTTTGCTGCTAGAAATACGTAGCTCCTGACCTTCAAAAATGAAGTCAAATATTAGCAAAGGCAAATGGATTTTTTCCACTATGATGACTAACCTGGTTTTAAAGCATGTTTACATATGTCAAATTACAAAGTTTATTATGGACTGATACCTTAAAAAAAACAAGAAAACAAAAAACAAAAGGAAGGAAGGAAGGAAAGAGGAAGTCATGGAAAAGAAGCAGTCCACTGAAAGATGAACCAAAGCAATGGAGACTTAAAACAAAATTGCTTTATTGAAATACCCTAAAGGAGTTACCACTGGTCTGCCAGCCAATGAGAAGAAGAGCCCCAACAGCAGATTGCCAAAGATTTGTGTAGTAGATAGAAAAGATGCATAAAGAACCCCCAACTCTATATCAGCAATAAGGCAGTCATGCAAATCCAGCCTTGGGGCTGATGCCTCAATTTTGCTGTCAACCCTGATCTACATTTTTTAATCAAAGAGTAGATACTGTTTTTAATGTATTTTTGATAAAATAGGCCTTTTTCGTATTTCTCGTCAAAATGCAAGTCTCTGCCTTGTTTTCTGCCTTATTCCTCAGGGTCATTTTAAACTGAATTACAATATCAAAGGGCATCCTGAATCCCAACAACTTTCTTAGTTCTATACAATTTTCTACTTTAAAAAAATTATATAGAATTATTGTATACAAAAAAAATGTGTATAGAACATTAAAACATGATTTAAACATAAAAATTAAATTCTTAACTGTGAAAATCTACTTTTAAAGAATTTTAACTTTTAAACTCCACAAGGATTACAGTGAGATGCAATAAGTCTAAATGTATTGCACATTTAAAATGAAATCTGGATTAGATTTCATCTGCAGTATCTCACATTATTATTTATGCTAGTCAAAATTCTATGCTAGGTCAAAAGTCTGCCGCTTTTGACTTCTAATCCATTTGTCTGTGGACGGTGCACTGTTTGCTCCTGTAAAGAATAATGTCTTTTATCCTATCAGTTCACAGATGTTTGTGATAAAGTTAGCATTTGGAATGGAAACTTTTATATTTTGGCATTTTAACCAACATGAATGTTTTATTTGAATGCCATTTTAAAAGTTTACTTACAATCACATGTTAATGCAACTCTATTGAACTTGAAGGTCGCTTTTTGTAGATTGATCCTTATTCAGTTTTTTTTCTCTAAACTCAAAATGTCGGTTTAACATGCATAGATTTCTTTGTTAAGTGCATAAATTCTCCATTTAGATATAGTTAATGTACTTCCTTTTTAAAGAAAAATTGATGTACAGTAATAGAATATGAGATTAGGCTTTAAAAAATGCTAAGGATGTTCTTAATATATAAAGTTGATGTACTTAATTTACAAAGTTTTGAATGGAAAGAAAATCCACTTTTCCTATATCTGTTATCAGACTTTTCTTGTTCTATCTATATATTATAGAAATACTTGCTAAAATATTTTGCCATGGTGATTTGAATATTCAGTTCACAGGTAACTTACTGTCGTGAGTCCGCCGTTTAACAGATTCTCCCATGTGGGCAGGATCCATCTCACAAATGTGGATTGGAACCAGAATTTGGATTCTAGCAGTAGGAGCTCTCCAAGCATAGAATACGCCCATTGCTGGAAAGAGGAAGCTGACAATCTTTAGCTATTTCTTCCTCCTCCTTTGGACTATAGCTTAGCCATAGTATTCAAATATTATTCATGTGTTTCTTAATTGACATTGCTATTTTCTGTACCAGCAGTGCTCCTTCATTGGCTGTATAGGAATGTGAAAAATAGCCACATAAATCAGGAGTCCCCTATATACTGTTGGTGTATATTAGTGTTGTTGTTGTTGTTGTTTCTCTTAGATTTATATTCTGCCATTCCTCCAGACCATCAAGGTCGCATTCATAGCAGTGTCTCCCCAAATTTTCATCACAACAATCCTGTGAAGCAAGTTGGGCTGAGAGTGAGTGACTAGACTGAGAGTAACTAGTAAATTCCCATGGCTGAGGGTGGTCTTGAGCCTTGCTCCCCTTGCTTAGTTGAGTAGCTTAACCACTACAAGAAACAAATGAGTCGATCATGTAATTGATCATTAATGAAGATCACGAAATTGCATGATACTTCTTGGGATAATTCCCATAGGATGTATTTAATAACAAAACACTTTGATTTTAAAATAAATCTGGATTAAAAGAAGGATCATGTTTGGAAGCAGCAGAGGCACACAGCATCCAAATCTGATTCATCAGTTAATGCAACTATTTAGAATTTGACTGACTAAAATGATGTCCCCAGTTGGGCAGAGGATTTTATGTAGCTTTTACTTCAGGTAAATATTTCAACTGTCTGTAACAAACGCCATAATAAAAGACAGCCTTTCAAAAACAAAGGAATACTGCTTTATGAAAAGATAAAATAAATATAAGCCACAATTAAAGAATGATCCCATAAGAAGCAACCAGAGTATTCTCAAAACCCAGATTTAGGAATTGGAGATGGACTACTTCACTGAGAGATAGAAGACTTGTAGGGGATTGCTTTATTTTTAATCTGTTACTGACAAGCTTTATCTTCTCAGAAATTAGTGGCTTGCCCAGTAAGCTTAAGGTATGTTTGAGTTTGAACCTAGATATCTCCAGTCTTATTCTTCTATGGCACCCATTACACCATGCTGGCCTTTGGAACAATGGGGAGTATATGGGACTACAAACAGATTCATAGTGGGACTCTGGTCAGGATTTCATATGTGTGAAGAACTAGTTCTCGGTGGACTAATGAACTGTCTAGATTCCAGTGGAATGGAAGTTAAAATGCTTCCACCCTCACAGGCATTGAGATAGCCAGAAATTCACTACTGTTACATAAATGGAGCTTCCATTCAAATTTCGTTGCATTCTCAGTAATATCATTACAGACTCCCTTAGCAATAGCTTAGGCAGTATGATATTTTTGAACCAAATGTTATTTATTTATTTAAACATCACATTTATATAGCCACCCATCTCACACAAGGCAATTCTGGGCGGCATACAACAATTAAAATAACAAGCGAATAAAAACAAGCATTATAAAAAGATAAAAAGTTGTTATTAGAATAAAAACATTATCACACATTTTTAAAAAATCTTTCCCCTAGGTTCTGTTTTCTCTGTCATAATTCTCCAAAATGTATTGGATTTGGGAAATTATTGATTCATTATTCTGCCTTCTTTCTCATTTTATATAGTTAAAGCCTTTCATCTTAAATATGATGAAGTTCGTCTAGATCCAAATGTCCAGAAATGGGATGTAACAGTTTTAGAACTCAGTTATCATAAACGGCACTTGGACAGACCAGTGTTCCTGCGTTTCTGGGAAACATTGGACAGGTAACTACTCATTTGAAAGGGAAAATACAACTGTATACTTATCTAAAGATTAGGAGTCATCAACTGATCTTGAAAGCAAAAACTTCCATTTAAAAATACAGATTTTTTTTCAAACATATAGACCAGACTCTTTCATTTTACAAGAAGAATCTTTATAAACTTTATAGATCTTTATAAAGAGCTGTGTTTTATTGCCGCCCAGATTCGTTATGGAGTCAGGTGGCTTTATACATTTGACAAATAAAAATGGCACATTGAATTTTGAAATCCCATATAAATGTTAATCTTTTTGAATGTTTTGTGGCTTCTAATGCTACTCCCACTCTAAAAATGTATTATATGCTTCTTTCCCTTAGTTCTTGTTTTTGTGATAATTGCAATACCTACTATGTTTTCATCCACTATTTATATGTGTATACATTTAATAAATAGACTAGTACGACATAAGGACTGCTATAGAATGCTGCTTGCTGTATCAGGTTACTCTCACTTGCTCACTTATTAAGTCTATAATTTTATAAAATAGCTCTGAAAAAAAATGTCTCCTCCACATCATATAGCAGATCCCAAATATAAGGGTAACCTATGCAAAAATCTACTAGTTTTTTCTCTAAAGTACAAAAATTCCTGGTAAAAATCAATACATTTAGTAGTAAATATAGCAGTATACATTACCTAAAATTCACCGGTCTTGGAAAACATAATACTAGTTCCCAGTCCTTTTCCAAAAATAATTTTAACTTGCAAAGCCCCAATCTACCTATTCCTCTTCTTGAATGAATTTGTTTAGCCATTAAGTTTGGTCTCAGAGTGGTGATTGTAAATGGAATTTTCTATTATAGAATACTGTTCTTGGATGTTCCTTCCTAGAGAGCCATCTGCAATTTCATTTAAGTGACAAATGGAAACATTGTTTTTTGTGCTAGGTAATTGCAGCTGATCTCTGGTTTAGTAGCCACTCTGAGATTTTTGGTTGAAGAACTGCAAAAATATTATTAAATAAATAAATAGCCCTGTTAAACTACTACTGCAGTTCATTTTATCTGCCCTCTTTATCATTGTTTTCAGACTGCCAATAAAAATAGTGGAGGTTATGCAATTAAATAGCAATTGACAACACATTTGTTGGGAAATAAAAGTCTTCTATTGCAGAAAGTTCAGCAGATACAACATTTCTAAACAATATGCTAAGAAGCAAAAGAAACAAGTAGAATGGATGATACCAAAATTTAATTATAACTCCTCTTCACAAATGCATACAATTTCTTTTTATTTTTTTATGTATGTATGTATGTATCATTTAAATTTAATTCTCGTGTTTTGGATTGTATATGTCACTTTTACCTTTTGAGAATTCATGCCTTAATTTCCAAATGTATGTAGATATCAACTCTGGTAATGTGGGTTTTCTCTCCTTTACATTGCAGGTATATGGTCAAGCATAAATCCCACTTGAGATTCTGAATTCTTGACTGCCAATTCATTCTGAAAACTATTGTGATCCAGAGAGGAAAAATTTCCCTGTCAGCATTTGTCAAGAACATTATTACAGATAAAGAAGGAGTCATAATTCAATCTTTTATAAGACGTTGTTGGATCACCATGTTGCAATGAAAGGCCAACAGTTCTTCTCTATAACAAGCAGGGGGGTTTGCTTAAAACTATTTTTTAATAACATAAGCCTTTTAGCCTGCAATTCAAATTGTATATTTTGATAGCAGCCATTTCTTTCCCATTTTGTTAAATTAGCAAACTTTTTACAATTACTTTTTTGTTCTTCAATAGAATATAGGTTGATTTTCATGGAAGGTTACAAACTTATGTGTGTATGTATATATAGAAATAGAGATAGGTGTTCTAAACCACTTCGCTTCTAAGCATAGTTCTTGGTTCTTTGTTTTATTGTTTCATTTGTGAAAAACATTTTGTTTTGATTGGTATTATCTTCTAGTCTAAAGAACTCTAGGAACTGAGCTAAGTGAAGGTTGCTTTAGCTTAATCAAATTGTCAACCTGTATATGTATTGTATATTCTTTCCGTCTTTGAAAAAAGGGAGAAAAAAAATCAAAATGTTTCTTTTGTTATGATAGTTTACCAAAACTGTAAAAAGAGTCATTATGAATACATTTGAATTACAACATTTTCCATGCAAATTATTTCTTTTAAAATTGTGTCTTCATATGACCCCATATTGAAGTGTATATGAAATACTGTATACACAAGTATATTATATTTGGGGCACCTGGGATTTTTAAAATTAAAGATTAGCAAAATCTTTTTTTCTAATCCCAGAAGAACAACATAGTTTTTACCATTGGTATTGCTACATTATTTTGACTGTATGGAAATGAGACTTGGCTCCATGGAAGGAGCTCATTTTACTATACACCCAATCATTAACATGCTTTTCCAGATTTAGCACTGGTATAAAAAGGAGATGCAGCAGGAACTTTCTTTGTCAGGTTATTTTGTGAATCTGGATATAAGGCAGGATCCTGCTCAATGTAACATCTCAATTGCTGGGAAAACTTAGATTCTCACCAGTTCCAGTAATAACTGCTCAGCATTTCCATTTAAAAAATATCAGTAACCAAAGAACATGTTTACTTGATTGAGAAGGAGCACAAGAGAGCAAGGAAATGTTATTTCTGTGTGTTTGTATTTTATAATATAGTTGCTGAATGCTGCATACCAGTGCACAGACAGAATTAACATAATTGTTTACTTTGATTTGGATTTTTGGGAGGGGATGAAGAAATTGCAAAGTTTGGGGTTGGGGGGCTGAATCCAGAACCATGTTTTTATGCTGAGCATCTGACAAAAGTAAAATATCTATATATTCTTCTTTAGTTTTCCTTTAGATCATTCTATTAACTGGTTTATCATGTAACATTTCCTAATGGAATGTGAACTTTTTAAATTTTCTCCCTGTAATGATTTTTAGGATACTCTAAATTCTTTTAATATTTATTTCTGGTACACTGAGACTGTGATTTCAATTTTATTGTAGTTACAGCAAGAATAAAATTTTCAGCTTTTCAGGAAGGTTTTTCTGTGATAAGAATCCACAGTAGTAGTATTTTTTAAAGAAGATCACTACAGATATAGATAGACGGACACAATCAGGAATACAACATGTCTTTAAAATAAAAAAGGGCTTCAGAAATCAAATTTAATGTTGAGTCTTCCAGCACTTTCATTTAGCACTATGGAGAACTAAAATTGCTCTTACCTTTAAATGTTTTAAATAAAAACAGTTGTTTGTACATAGTAGATTTTGTACAAATGGGGAAAAAACTATAATGTGATGGTTTTAACATTTTATAGAACTGTAATTTCGAAAACTGTCACTCCTCTGGATAGAAATTCAAAAGACCATAGTTTATTGATGTTATTTTTCAGAGTCCTATTGGAGCTTAGCATGTGAAGTAGCGTGTTACTTCATTGGAAAGGTAGATCCATCTAAGAATCACTTTTACTTCTATAGCTTGTAATCAGAATGAATAGGGTAGGCTCTACACACGCGAGTCATATAAACTGTTTTTTAAAAAAGAAGTGGCAGCTATAGGCCTGAAAACTGTTCAAGACTATTCAAGTGCAAAGCCCTGTTTCACATAATGCATAGTGTAATAAGCACATAGAAATCAGTATTAGAGGATGAGATGATAGCATAGCTTATTTAATTATTGTAGCTAAAGAGAACTATTATGCTTCAAGCTTGGTATGACTCTAAACACTAGAAACATTGGCCTTTATGTGAGTTTCTTAGAAACATCTGGCTGCCCCCAGTCAGAAACTGAACACTGCAGTGGCTGAACCCTTAATTTGATCCAGCAGGGTCATAAATACACTCCCATAGCAAACAAATTTCTGCACACGCAGAGTGCAGTGCTTTTTCTCCTAACATAAACCATGCAGTTGAGTTTGTTAATAGGCCCTCATTTAAGAGTTGCATTACTTTTTCCTATCATTTCAGTTAGTATAGGATAAATAGCTAATTCAGATCAAGGTACTGTATTATTCATTCCTCCTTTAGTTTCTATCTCTTTTTGAGAATGAGTGATAGTCTTTGCCACTCCCTGAAACAAATCTTGGGTCGAGCATGCATGCGTGCGTGTGTGTGTGTGTGTGTGTGTATGCCATGGCCCATGTGACCACATGAAATAAAGCTGTGTGGTTCCAGTCATTACCACTCCATTGATACAGTAAGCCAGTTATTCAGCTGTTCAAGTTTAATCATAGGCTAAATGTGTTAATGCAATTCTACATTTGTTGGGAATTGTACTGCATCATTAAAAACCACCAAAAGAAAGTTGGGTAGGAGGGGTTCCTCACACAAACTTCAGATACCTGTACAATAATACTTCTGCAGGTCCATGTATGCTTCTAAGGTGAGAAGGTAGCAGAAGAGGTAGCATTGTGTCAAGGGATTGAAGTGGCTCCATTTTCCGACCAAAAGTGATCAGATTAAAGCAAGTTTAGAAGTTTTAGAGAAAATGCATCCTTTAGATCATAAGGGAAGGCAGCAACTTGTCTAAATTTTATAATTCCCCAAAAGTAATCTGGACAAGGGTTTGAATGAGAGATGTACAAAATGTTCTATGTATGCATGAGCTGTGTCCTATGACAAAACCAAAACATTGCTGGTTTAATCCATGTTTCTTGCTATTCTGTTTGCCCTGGGGGGTGAATGGAGGAGAAGAGCAGGGAAAATACTAAGGACATTGAAAGTAGCTGAAGCAAGGGGACCATGAGGTTGATGCATGGCTCCCTGTGTGGCACTCCCCATCAGCCCCCTAATATTCCCAATATTTCCTTCAACTGCTGCTTATGTTCCAACATGGCATATCCTATTGACTCAACTCAGGATTTTCCAGCCCCTTTCTTCCTCCCCTTCTTCCCTCCCTTTCAGCTGCTCCGGCCGATCAACCTATTACCCCCTAATCTCCCCCATGCCCACCTTCCTCACTACATAGGAGTGGGGGCAGAGGTGGGCCATGTCTCCGAATGCCATTTCCATTCATTTTAGGCAACAAGAACATGCTTGGCCCAGGATCAGGACAGATTTTTTGTTCCATGTGAGTTTGTGCTCATTGTTAGGAACTGTAGCCCAACACGTGATCTGAAGAAGGGCAGAGTAAGAAGGCTGTGTCCATCTTCAGCTCTTTCCAATCTTAAATCCATGCTTAGTATTACAGTAGAATTTTACGCATCTGAGTTTGTTACATTTGTTACGTGCTATATCTGGTAGGATGCAGTTCATTCTCAAGAAGAGCTCTGTATGTGTCAACATTCTGTAAAAATTCAACAAGGTAAGGAAAACACACACAGATTGGTTTCTGGAATTCTTTTTAACCCTGGCCCAGCAGTAGCCATAGGCAGTATTTGTCTTTTTTCTGTGTAATATGGGGGGGGGGGGTTGCTTTCCCCTTGTGATGCATCTGAATGTATTTGTCTGTGAACACTGGGAAGCACAGGGCAAGCTGCAGTTCTCTACTGGGAATCACATGACCAGAACACGGGTGGGTGGGCTTAGAATGGAGCAGTCAGCAGCATTCCAAGTCCCTGCCCATGTTTTTCTCCAAGGTCCCAAGCCACACTCAGTTCATTTTTTAATTTGATCTTTGCTTTGCTAACTTCTCCCATCATACCAGTTTTGTTCCCATTCTATTCTATTTTTTGAAAGTTACCTAGCTGACAGAATACACAAATTTCTTTACATAATTTCTTCCCAACATTCCTCTGGATTGGAACAAGAAGAAGAAGAAGAAAAGACCCCAGAGTGGTCAGATGAGCAGAGCTTTTGCTCAGCCCAAGAAACTAAGTTGAGAAAATGTCTCAGGCAAGCCCCTCTCTAGTTCAAATGAAAAGCAGGCTGGGGGGACCACATTCAGACTTGCAGGTTTCTGTTACTATATCTGTTAAAAGTAGTCCTGACCTATACCACACTGGTTTCTTAGGTCTGCCTTGTAGCATTGACACCATCCATCAGCAAAATAAACACATCCAGGGAGATGATGTCTACCAAGCTTCAGCCAGCAAAGCCAATGCGAATTGTAGTTTAGCAATGATTGGAGGGCCAAAGCTTTGCCATACAGGTAATCCTCACCAACCATTCATTCAGTGACTGTTCAAAGTTGCAATGGCACTGAACAATTGGTGCTTATAACCGGTCCTCAAAGTTCCAGACATTGCATCACCCCCTGTAATCGTGATTGCGATTTAGGTGCTTGATGACCAGCTGGCACGATGGTTGCAGTCATGTGATCGCCATTTGTGACCTTCCCTGCCAGCTTCCCACAAGCAAAATCAATGGGGAAGCCAGTAGGGAAGGATGCAAGTCGCTTCTGTAAGTCCCCCCACCTCCTTATGCTTGCACAGCACCCTGCTTCCTCTGGCCTCCCTTCACCTGTGTATGGACTGTGCCAGACCTCCTCTCCCCCACCCTCCTATGCTCCTTACTTGGGACTCCCACTGCTTCCCACTAAACGCGTGCATGTTGGAGGTATGATGGCAACTGGAACTGCTAGGATTGTCATTGCTAAGCAATGTGGTCACGTGATATTGTGCTTTACGACCGCATCACTTAGCAACAGCAATCCCAGTCCCAATTGCCATCCTAACCCAAGGACTATCTGTATATGAATCAACAGATATTTCTTTTGCACATTTTGGCAAGACTACTGTAACATACCTTAGGCTCTAATTGGGCTTCTGTTGGAAGACCTGGAGGACCAGGTTAGAAACATCATCATGGAGAAAATCTAAGAGTTGATGCTGACTTGATGGCACGTAATCAGTTCGGCTATAGAACAATCAAAGCACTCTAGTCTCCAAAGACCATTTATCCACATTTTTAAAGAAAAGTTTGAATCTAGATACCTGTTTTTATTTGTTTTTATTCTGTAATTCTTGTAGGGATGTAGAATGTATATAATATATACGTATTGAAATCACTGCAAGTCCACAAGGAATTAAAATGAATGTGTGATCAAGAACGATGCCATTGTCAGTTCACATGAATGGTAATTTTGTCTTTGATATTTGTTTTCAGTTCAATCAATGCCTAAAACACACCACTTGTTCTCTGTGGCAACTAAGAAACAAATTTTATGGCACAGCTTCTCAGGTTCCTACCCAGTGAAATATGCCTCCACTTGCTAGTACTCGCTAACTCTCTCTATACACAAAACAGAACCTGGCCAAAATTAATGGTTTAGATGATGATTTTAAAATTTAATGTTGTGGGGCTGTGCTCATTTTAATTCAGAAGCTATAACTAATGCCAAGCACTTTATTAAGGCAATGTGTTCATGAAAAATTAAATGCCCCCGCTTGGAGGAATTGTTGGCCTAGCAGGTTAAAGGTCACCCAGCATGCCAGCAGCAATTGTCAATGGTACAATTTACCATGTAAATCAGATTTGGTAGATGTCAAATTCTGGCTATTCTAATGCCCTTATAATGAACACTGCAGATTTCATTAAAAATTGCAGTCATCAGTGATGATTAGATTTTTTTTTTTCCCCGTGGCTATTCGCTTTGCTACAAAGACCTTATCAACATCTTAATGTTACTCAGGAAATAGCAAGAATCTGGAAACAGAACTGAATCTTCTGGATGTATTTTGTAATGTTGGTTTTGCTCCTATGATGAGTGACAGAAATTGTAAAGAAATGGAATATGTATAGAACAACCCATATTGGAAAAAAGCAAGTGTTCACCAAGCAGTATTTTCATGATAGTTTAGATTCATCAAAATAATGCTTACAAATTAGTTCAAATAATTGGAAGATATTTTAATCCTTAAATGGAAGAGTAATTAATCGTATTTCCAGGGAGGATATGTTATTGCAAGATTTCATTTTTATTGCTAATTTTTTGTATCCCCTAAAAGCCTTGCCTAGCTATTCCAGTAACCAGAAGACACTTCTTTCCTTGTGTTACAGTTAAGATATTCAGTGCATATATATTCTAGCTTTCTTGCATCATGAAGCTTAAAACCATGTCTGCACGATTTCTAGACTGGCTCCTATGAAGTCACTGAGAGTACTATAATAAGCAATGCATTAAACAATGTAATAAAAGCAGTACATAAAATAAAAGCTGAAAAGATAAAAGTCAATCAAAAGGATTTTTTTTAAAAAAAAGGAAACAAAGCAATAATACACACAGTACACAATGCAGCCCTTATAATTCCATGTATTTAGAACGTCAGACATCACAACCCAGTGTCAGAAAGTCATTGTTCTGAGTAACTTGCATTTCATTTAGTCCTCATTATTTCTTCCATTTATTTTTAGTGCAGCTTGATATGAAATAACATCAGCTGGATGCTGTGAATGTATTAAAAACATAAATCAACTCACAGAATATTGCTATTTTGGAGACATATGTTAGTCCCATTTAATAAGAGTTAAGAACCTAAACCTCTTCTAACCTCTATCATTGAAATCAGTGGGACTTAAATGAGCTTCATATGCCCAGGATTGTAGTTGCCAGAATGGCTGAGGACTCAACCTGCTTGAGTTACTCCCAGCTTTGATGTTCTGCTGGAATGTTAACATCTTGAGATTGACTTATTCTGAAACTCTGAAGGCTGTTTTAAAACCTGCAGTAACAGATATCAAGGACCTAAGATGGAATGGCCAAAAAAGAATAAGGGTAGGGTGTGGAGAAACATGAAATAAAGTGGTTCGGGAATCATCAAAGAAGCCATGAATATTTGCAGTAGCTTGAGGCAACTGTGTTTTCTTGTAGCTTGTTTTGGGATCTAAAGTTTATGGAATCTGTAAGCATGTATTCCCATTATCTGAACTCACAAGAGAGGGTACTTTCAGCCTCCTGATGTTTGTTTTCCTATGTGAATTTAAAGCAACTCCTTGTTTTTTTGCATCAATTCTAGCATTGTTAAATCTTTCCTCACAGCTGTGTATCTCCAGATGCAGTTTCATAATGAATAAAATTATTGGGATCAACAACAAAATGTTATAGTAATGGAGCAGTGCAGTATGAGATTCAAAACACCTTGCTGAAATACTTGAATTTTCATCATTCTACGGCCACTGAAGACAGTCTTTGTGAAGAATTTTCTCTCCATTAAGTGTCTTTTTTGAGGGGGGAATGAGGTATCCAGAAGTATTTCTGACAACTTCTGGGGGTTTCCATGGCTGTTAATAGCAAAGAGTGCATGGATGGTCCTGTTTTAGCTCCATTATAGCAATCACAACATAAACACTAGAAATGAATGGAAGATTCTTCCCGGCAGCAAATACTGTTTGTGAAGCACAGTTTATCCACTTGAGAGAACACTGACAGAGCAAAATGACAACAGGCTTTTAGATATTTAAAGATGAATGCAGTGCCTAAGTCAAGGTGAAAATGTAGGTGAACTGCAGTCATTTAATCCTACACTTCAGCATCCTATTTGAACCCAACTAAACTTGTATACTTCTGTCATGCCACACCAAAGTGCCTCCAAAGAGTCAGCTGACTAATTAAAGTGCCAGTTGGTAGCCCTGAGTTGAATGGAGGCATTAGTGTGCTATGGAAACCATTAAGAAGGAGTCAAATGACCTAGTTAACCAACCCACAGAGGGTAAATTTAACTTAAAAACCAGTTGAGTGTGTAATTCCACTTACAAAAAAGCTTTACATTCAGTCAATTGTCCTGTTTTGCATATCTAATTTTTCAGAAAAAGGGCTGAAAAGAAAGGCTAGCCAAAAAAATGCAAACCTCTGCATTCCAGAACTCACTGAAGTCTTGACAGCACACCACCATACACTGATTTCAACAGTCTAGCCACACCCGCTGCCACCTGTCATCCAATGGAAAAATGTTTGTGATGTAATGAAGCCTTGCCAATATTCTCTCTTTGTGCAAGGAATCATGAGATACCAAGCATTCCCTGAAGAATGTGGATGAGAACAAAGGACAGCTTTGGATCCAATTAGTTTGATTGCGTGCTGCCAGAACCACTGTAAGCAGATTTGATTGGATTAGTAGCGCTCTGGGTTAAGTCTTTGCAGGAAGAAGTCTGTTGAGCTGCAAGTTGATCATACACTGAACACTAATATACTTCAATCCCATTAAGCCTCATTTAGAACATGCCAATTGGGTGATGTGACTTGGTCTTTATGACTAATCCAAGAGGTGAAAATGTGTCTAAAAATTTATGGGCTGTATTGCGACTGAAGCAAATCTAAAATTCTAAAGTGTGTGAAGTACTGGTGGCTGTATTTTATCAATGAGCAAGGGACTTGGTGACCAAGAACTACACTTAACTTTGAAGGGAGGCTCCTGTAGGGAGGTTCAGAGTAGAGGGGAGTGATATTTTTGTAAGACACAATGAAAGTATATTAATGTGGAATTTTAAGAACAGATGCTTTTACTTTCATGTGATTTCTGTTACTCTAAAACAAGTGGTTTTTCACATAGATGATCAACCTGAATTATTGGGATCTGGGATAAAATAAAAGTCCTACTGTTGCTTTACATGTCCTAACAGCTACAATAATTTGACTCCATCTATCTATCTATCTATCTATCTATCTATCTATCTATCTATCTATCTATCTATCTATCTATTCACAAATGTATCCTGAGTGAATCATGTTTGCAAGGAGACCTCACTTAAGGGAGTCATCTTAGATGGGATCATGTGCATGGCAAGTGCATAAACATCACCTTAGACAATTGGATAGTAGTTTAGAATGGAATCTAGAAGTACATGTTACATGATCAGGTGTTCCTGTGATGAATTAACATGTTTATAGCAGTGTTACTTTGAAAGAACTGGAGGCTATAAATAACCAAAATAGCAGCACCCACCCCAATGACACAAACTTCAGGCTTCTTTCTGCTCACAATTCTCTGTTTTGGGCGGGGGAGAGGGGAGTGTAAAAGCTGTTTTTGAAATTCTGAGATAGTGTTTGACCAGAATGCATTTAGACCGTGGGTTTCAAGCACAATTTTATGGGAAATGTCTATTTAGCCAAATTTTGTGTACATCTGACACTCAATTTATAAGGGTAAAGGCACTCTGGTTTTGTGTGTGTGTGTCTATGTGTTTATTTGTTTTCCTAGCAGCAATCCTGAACCACCACCAGTGATACAACCTTAAAAAGTCCTTTTGAAATTGAGGAATCTGAAAGATTCTTTGATGTGAGTTTGAAAGAAGCTGCTTTTCCAAGGATGTCAATGATATTTCTAGTAGAAACAACTCACATAAACCCAAACAAATGTTGGTTACAACTGATAAGAAAAATAATACATTTTAATGGTCTGCCTAAAAAAATGACTTGGATATTTTGTTGCTTTGTCTGAATTCCCATAACACTGATTTTATGTGTGTTGCATGTTGTCCTCCTGATAGTTTTCAACATTTTCAGCAATGAAAACAAAGAGGATATCGGTACCAAACTCTTCTCAATGCAAGTATTTGTTTACTTTTTAATGCAAAACAGAATTGTAATTGCTTTAATAGTGTTCTCCACAGGGCATGTGCATCTTCTGTAAACTGGGGGGAAGGTCATTATTTATTTCTTAAATTTATAAGATGCCCAACTTCACCATGACTCTTTTATAGAAAACCTGATTTGTTCAAAAGAGAGTTAACTCCAAAATGGGGACCTTGCCCCTATAATGATGCAGTGAGGTGGCTACAGTGCATAGTCTTTTGGTGAGGAGGACCCTTTGCTCCTGCTATCTATCTGAAAGTCTATCCTGGGTTGAAATAAGGAGGGTTTTAATGAGGGAGATTGGGGCATGAAGCCAGTCATTAGCACCTCAACATCAGATTGAGCAAGCACATAAATCACCTCTTTTCCCCACTATCTAGAGATGTATTCTAGTTCTGTGTAAAAGAAAAATTATTTCTAATCAGAGATCTATACAGACAAATTAGCATCTGCAGTATATACACAAAACTCTATCTGCTTTTGTCTTCCTATTATTATTATCATCATTGTCATCTTCCTTTACACCTATTAGAGCATTTAAATTCTCCATTCTTCCTGATAGGTATTGATTTTGTCAGTTGTAAATCCTGCCAACCACAATAAAATGATTTCCCACTTTGTTTTTAATGCATTTTATCAGACACCTTCTGGAGCAGGGCAATCCATCTAATTTTATCACTTTTTCAAGTGCAAGATTATGTAGATATCTCCATTGATGGGCAGTGATTGATGTTGGGGCTGAAAACAGGCAAACTAAAAATGTCTTGCTTTGTATTTCTTTATTCCTTCCAACAAATACCTACATTTGGTGAGACTTTAAACTTCTGGTTATTTTTATCACTATGTTAAAAATTGTTGCATTGTTATCTCATTCTCCCCAAAGATGGAAGAAAGTTCCTTTTTGATTGCAATGCCTCTAGCAGCTCATAGAATGATTCTGTATTGAATGCGAGATTCTCATAGGGGTTAAATGTCAGCAGTGGAAGATCTTAAAATACAATTTCTGCAATAAATCAGATAAAAATTCCCCAGACTTCCATAATGGTTGCATATTGTATCATCCAATGGTTATCTATGTCTATTTTGAATAAGTATGAGTAAATTTTTGATATAATTATTTTTTTACATTATTATTATTAATTTCAGTTGTGCAAAATAAGTACTCATTAATTTCTCAAAATGGGACAGTGGATTAAGCTCAATCACATTCTTGGTTTGCAAAAATGAGTTTATTTGAGACCCAAGTAGCTACCTCACTTTACTCCTCTTCGGTGAGGCATTTGCTCTGTTTTGGCAGGACATAAGTAGCCATCATTCTCATTGCTGCTGCCACACATGTGCTCAGCACATGCTTTCTGGCAATTGAGTAAAAAAGATTAATTTGCAGGGTTGGAAAAGACTCATTGTTGCCCTTATAGCCTAAAGATTAGCAAATGTTTGGTTAGAAGGTTGGGACATATAGGCATTTTATATATATAGAGAGAGAGACATTTTAGATATTTGTAGACATTTTGGATATTTGGACATTTAGATGTTTTAAACACTTGCCTTTACCTGCTTGTGTAACATGAAGTAAAAGCCGGCCCAGCAATATGCCAATATTCCCTTTCCTGTATGTATGGTTGACCTCACAGTAATTGACCTTATTTAAATTATCAAAAGTGTTCAGATGACCCTTCACAAAGAGAGATAAGCGGTCCTGACCTTGTTTCTTAGGGATGTAGATCAGGACAGCACCCGGTGAACAAGCAGAGTGATAAAGGATACTTTACATATGGCTGTAAACAATCAAGGTGATAGAAATTAGTTTACATACAAGAAGGGAGAATCTTAATCAGGACCAGAGAAAGGGGTCCTGGGTAAAGGGAGGAGTATGGATGAAGGTAACTGGCTTTGATTGGATCAGAGGGTCATGACATCTTAATGTAGGTCTGAATGTAACAAAAGGTATATAATATGCTGTATGGCGGGGGTCCAGCGTGGCCGCCCACCTAACTGCTTGCTGTCATTGCTTCTGCACTTGGGTGAAGAATAAATCTCCTAACTTCATGCAATTCGTCAGTGTCTTTACTCCCGGCTCAGAAACGGACTTGGTAAGATAACTTTTTCTTCCAACAGTTTCATAAGATTCTGAGAGAATTTCAGCAGTGCTCCCATGAGGAGGGTGGCTTATTCTTTTCTAAAGGTCTGCCATGGTGGGCTCCAAAACAACAAATTGGTGAGAATGATCTTTTGTCTTTTTGGGTGGAGAAAAGGGGTGGTAAGTGAGCATGTTTACTTTACTTTAATTTATTTGATTTAGGTACCCCCCCGAGTCCAGAATGACTGGGACTGATTTTTACTCTGTGGGACTCAGAAGAATTGTTGTAAAGAAAGATGACGTTAGAGGCTAGTGCTTTCCTTTGTAAAATTTATTTATTATTAAATTTATATGCTGCCCAGAGTCACCCTTGGGAGAGATGGGTGGCATATAAATTTAATAATAAATAAATAAATAATAAAAACATGCCAACAGGTCATGTACTTATTTGTAAATTAAAGGAATCTAAGGAAAAAAAGAAAAGTGAGGTGGGTTAGGGAGGTGTGCAAGACTATACTGGTACCAACAGGTACCAGGTGGCTTACCTCTAGATCAGGCAATAATGAGCTCAGTGTTCTATCATTGTGTACAGCAGGGTTCCCCAAAGTGGTCACTATTGATGAGACCCAAGGGTTGATGAGACTATTATCACTGTTAGTAGTAGTACTTAAAGTAGTATTTATTAAATTATTTTCATATAATAAATGTTTGGGGTCAATGAACAATCTGAAACTTCATGAAGGGGTCAATGGGCTGAAGAGTTTGGGGATTCCTGGAATATAGAAAGTAAGGAAGATGACCCTGATGGAGTCATGCAAGCTCCATTCCCAAGGCAACAAGGGTCAGTCAGAATTCACAGCTCTGGAAAACCTCAACCCATGCTGTCTTAGCAAAAGATCATTCCATTTCGTCCCACAAGGCAACACCTGTGCAAAAAGCATCCATGTTCATTGAACACACTTAAAGCAGGAAAGAAAAACCTAATAGATGCATTTGTGCTACATGTTAAATGTGTGTGTGTGTGAGAGAGAGAGAGAGAGAGAGAGGGAGAGAGAGAGAAAGAAAGAGAGAGGGAGACTTATCCTGTTGGGTTAGTATTGTGAGAAGGCAGGGAGAAGTGAGGGCTTCAAACGAACCATGTTTGCTAGGGGAGAGCGCTGTGCACCATGGGGCAGCCTTGGGGGGGGCGGCAGGAGGGAGGATGGGCAGAAGGCACACTCGCACCAGAGTGAAGAGGGACGGCAGGAGGGAGGAAAGACTGCAGGCAAGAGGCACGTTCGCACCAGAGTGAAGAGAAACAGCAGGGGGCGGCTGTCGGGTCAAGTGGGGATTGGAATGTGTATTGTGCTGATTGAGTGGAATGTCTGCGGTTTTGTGGTTAATTAGCGGTGCTCCGGGGCGGTAAAAAAGGTGAGATTGTGAGCCAAGCCCTCGTAGGAGGGGGAGGACAGATAGGGGGTATAAAAACCTGTCAGACCTTGCTTCGGGGTTCCTCCATTGCTGCGGGAGGGACCCACCTTTGCAAACGTGCCCAATAAAAACTTCTGTCTACTGGACAACCGAACCCGTGTCTGTCGTTTTCTGACAAAATTGGCGAGCCAGCCAGGAGTCCTTGACGTGGACCGGACTGTGGGGAACCGGTGAGTAATCGGCCGTAATACCCCGTTGAGTATTACGTTGAGGCCAAAATATCCACTAGTGGACCCCGAATTCCCCTACCATTGGGATACTCTTGGAATCCCCAGTAATTACTGGGTGACCCAACTAAAAAACTACATTGTGGAACATAAAATGTTAACACAGGAACCCTATGTGGAAGTCTGGTTCCATGTTCATTGGGAGGGGCCTCGACCCAAGTTAGCCAAAATTTTTGTCCAAAAAGAACAGGAGGATGAGGAGGACCTCTGGCTGACTGGACCCCAATGGGAGCTGCCACCTCCTCCTCCTCCTCTTCCTACCGCTCCCCCTCCGGCGCCCCCACCCTATCCCGGGCTGTGGAAAGAGCTGGACCAGCTGAACCAAGACATTCAGAACTTGCCCTTTATTCTAAGGTCAGCCAGTGCCTTCCCCGTCCTGGAGGTCCCGAATGGAACGAACGCACAGGGGGTGGCCGTCACCAGTTACGTAATGGTTCCCATCAAACCCAGTGAGTTGAGGGAATTAAAAAAGACCCTCCCTCGTATGCAAGAGAACGCCCATACCGCCGCCGAACAATTGGAACTTTTTCTCGGCCCGGTGGAATACTCCTGGGGGAACTGAATTACATTTTAGCCCACCTCTATATGCCAGAAGAGAGGGGCCAGATTCGGCGAGCTGTGCTCGGGGCTTGGGAGCGAAGGAATGCAAATGTCCCAAATGCCCCGGCCGCGAATACTAAATTCCCTCTGGCAGACCCAAATTGGGATCCCAATAATGCTGAACATCGGGAGAACATGAGAGGAGTTTCCCCCTGTACGACTAGGGGGGTCATGGTTCCCCAACCGGGACCCACGGGGAACCCTTGGTACTCGGTGGGTCCCACCGGCGAGGAACAGCAGTTCCTCGTGGACACCGGAGCCTCTTGAACATTGCTGTGCCCACCGATCCCAGGGATTGCGAAATCCCGGGGCGCGTCGGTATCGGTGATGGGGGTAGGAGGCTCTCCGGTCAAGGCAAATGTACTGGAGGAAGTGAGACTGGAGTGGAATGGGAAGGAGGTAACTGCAGATGTGTTACTGATCCCACAGGCGAGAGTGAACCTGCTGGAAAGGGATCTAATGGGTAGTCTAGGAATAGAGTTGTGGAATGTGGAACAGGCAGAAAGGATGTGTTTGTTGCGGGAGGTGGACGTGGAGGTTGTGAACCCTGAGGTATGGGCAGGGGAGGGGGGAGCGGGTCGGTTTCGCATAGCCCCAATTAGCATCCCCTTGAAACCAGGGGTGACGGGTTTGCGGCAAGCCCAATACCCGCTGTCCCGGGATGGGAGGCGTGGGCTGAAGCAACAACTGAGATGGACAGTGCTGCCCCAGGGGTACACCGAGAGCCCCCTCTTGTTTGGACAGGCATTGGAAGAGAAACTCCAGGGGTTCCGGGCCCCTGGGGGTTCTCGGGTGCTGCAGTATGTGGATGATTTGTTGGTGTCTGGAGAGAAGGAAGTAAAGGTGAGAGAAGACTCAGTGGCTTTATTGAACTGGTTGGCTGAGGAAGGATTGAAGGTGTCAAAAGGGAAGGTCCAATTTGTGGAAAGGGAGGTCAAGTATTTAGGACATGTACTCCGGAAGGGCGAGAAGTTGATTGATCCTTCTCGGATACAGGGGATAATGCAGTTGAAGCCCCCTCATACTAAAACAGATGTGCGGCGGTTTCTGGGTCTAGTAGGATATTGCCGGCTATGGATAGATGAGTACATGAGCAAGGCTCAGTTTCTGTATGAGAAGTTGAAAGGATCATCTGACAGGGTAGAATGGACAGACGGGGACACAGAGAAGTGGGGAGAATTACGAAGGAGCCTGGTGACGGCCCCGGCTCTGGCTCTACCGAACTTGGCCCCCCCTTTCACCTATACGTTACAGCCCATGGGGAACTGCCATTGGAGTGCTGACTCAGAGACGGGCTGGGAAATATCAACCAGTGGCCTTCCTGAGCAAAGCCCTAGAACCAGTGGTGAGGGGATGGCCGACTTGTGTGCAGGCAGTGGCTGCCGCTGTTGTGTTAGTGACAGAAGGGAAAAAACTCACTTTTGGGAGCCCCATGATTCACCCCGTCAGATCTTAAGTGTGCTTAGTCAGCAGGCGGCTGCTTGGATGACAGAAGGGAGGATGTTGAAATATGAGACAGTTCTCCGGATAAGTCCTGATGTGGTGGTAGGAACAGACAGGAATTTGAACCCAGCGGAGTTTCTTGTGGGGGAGCAGAAAGAATGGGAGCCAGCGGAGCACGAGTGCTCCACCCTGTTGCAGCTGCAAACAAAGACCTGGGAGGACCTGCAGGAGGTCCCGCTGGAGGAGGGTGAGGTCTGGTTTGTGGATGGGTCTAGCCGAGTAGAGCAGGGACAAAGGAAGTCAGGATATGCGATAGTGACGGCGGAGGGAGAGACAATAGAGAAGGGGGCACTACCAGCGGACTGGTCGGCTCAGCTGTGTGAAGTGCACGCTTTGAAACGGGCACTAGAGTTGGGAAAGGGAGTGTCCCTCACCGTCTACACAGACTCGCGATACGCCTGGGGAGTAGTGCACACTTTCGGGAAAATTTGGCTGGAACGGGGTTTACTCACAGCTGCTGGAAAGGGAAGGTTGCAGGGAGGAAGCAGGTCATTGGGTTACAATTGAGGGGACCCCAGTAGTGAGCCGTGCTGACATGAGGGGGATGGTGGAGAAACTGCACGAAGGGTCTCACTGGGGGGTGCAGGCTTTGGTAGACACTGTAAAGCCGTGGTACTGGAGCCTGGGGGTTCGATGGGAACTCCACACCCCTTGGCATCCTGACTCCAGTGGGAAAGTGGAAAGGGCCAACGGGGTGTTGAAGCAACATCTCACCAAACTGGGATTGGAAACAGGGCTATCTTGGACAAAGACACTTCCGGTTGCCCTGCTTCGAATGCGGACAGCCCCTCACAAGGATGTGGGGGTCTCCCCGTTCGAGTTGATGATGGGAAGACCTTTCCTGGCTCCAATGGGAAAGCCTATCCCCGAGCTAAAGGATGCCTTCCTAAGAAAGTATCTCTTGGTACTGTCACAATCTCTCTTGTCTCTAAGAAAACAGGGACTCCTCGCTCAACGGCCCCCTTGCTGAAAGACCAACACCCCCACAAGCCAGAGGATTGGGTCCTGATAAAGACGTGGAAGGATGAGAAGCTGAAACCGTCTTGGGAGGGACCATACCAAGTTCTCCTGACAACTGAATCAGCGGTTCGGACCCGACAGGGGGGTTGGACCCACTACCATCGGGTTAAGCGAGCTCCCGACCCCCGACCGTGGACTGCCCAACCAGGAGACGAACTCAAAGTAAAACTTAAAAGGAACTGAACTAAGGCAGGGGAGGAGATGACCAACATAAAGGCGTAGAATTGGCACAGACAGCTTTGATCACTGGGGATGATCCCCGTGGGGGGAATGTTCTATCATTTTGGGTCTTCTCCCATACCAAGACCCTGGACTAATCAAAGGCAAATGGCTCTAAATCTCTTGGGGATAACCAATGCAACTCAATGTGTATATTTCAACAATACCCAGAACCGTACCCCCCATTGCCCTCAAAAGGTCCTGCTTTCACTTGTGGAGGGGTCTATAATATCCCTTACGCCTCAACCCCTCTATACCTACCTAAAGGTTTCTTTTTGTTATGTGGACATGAAGCTTACACCTATGTTCCAGCCTATAGTTCAGGGGGCCCTTGTGCCATAGGGCGCCTGACCTCTCTATATGCCCTGCCTCCAATGCAAGCGCACCCATCAAAAGAAAAAAGAAAAAGGGAGCTGCCATCTGATTGTGAGAGTGATGTGACACTCTTGTCCGAAACAGAAGCCATGACTCTGGCCCTCTCCTTAGTAGGGGTTCCTGCACTAAGCGGAAGAGCTTACCTGGACCTAAGGAAGGTGGCCTGCCTCCTGGCTAAAAGTGTCAACCTTACATCCTCTCTCATTGCAGCCCTCACTGAAGAAGTCACTGAGATCAGGAGGGCGGTCATTCAAAATCGGATAGCTATAGACTATCTCCTATTAAGGGCAGGACAAGGCTGTGAATCTTTTCAAGGTCTTTGTTGCTTTAACCTAACCAACAATGAGAATTATATTGAAGCAAAACTAGCCAAGTTGAAGACCTTAGCCTCTCGCATATCCGAAGATCCAGAGGGATGGAATTGGTCGTGGCTCACTAGTTGGTTACCTAACTTTGCTTGGTTAAAACAACTTTCTGTGCTAGCTATTGGCTTCATTGCCTTACTGGTCCTAGTATGTTGCTTAATGCAATGCCTCCCTGCTTGTGGGAATTGTCCCAGTGTGTGAAGCCCCGGGTCCGGGACGAGGGAGCAATCCTGTTAGCCAGGTTTGAGGCCCAACAGAGGCGTGAAAAGAAAAAGGGGGGATTGTGAGAAGGCAGGGAGAAGTGAGGGCCTCAAACGAACCATGTTTGCTAGGGGAGAGCGCTGTACACCATGGGGCAGCCTTGGGGGGGGGTGGCAGGAGGGAGGATGGGCAGAAGGCACACTCGCTCCAGAGTGAAGAGGGACGGCAGGAGGGAGGAAAGACTGCAGGCAAGAGGCACGTTCGCACCAGAGTGAAGAGAAACGGCAGGGGGCGGCTGTCGGGTCAAGTGGGGATTGGAATGTGTATTGCGCTGATTGAGTGGAATGTCTGCGGTTTTGCAGTTAATTAGCGGCGCTCCGGGGCGGTAAAAAAGGTGAGATTGTGAGCCAAGCCCTCGTAGGAGGGGGAGGACAGATAGGGGGTATAAAAACCTGTCAGACCTTGCTTCGGGGTTCCTCCATTGCTGCGGGAGGGACCCACCTTTGCAAACGTGCCCAATAAAAACTTCTGTCTACTGGACAACCGAACCCGTGTCTGTCGTTTTCTGACAGTATGGAATTCAGTGTGGTGTGAACCAAGTAATGGGGTTAATTCACTAACCATTTAGTAATTCAGTAACCTAGAAATGGGGTTATTTCCATAATTAAGCATGTGTGAATATAACCAATGAACTAGGATAGGCATGCACATCACACATGACACACACACACACATTACTTTCAGGGAAGGTGGTGGTTTTCTTTTTTGGAGGATGGGAGGAAGAAGAATTCATTCTTGCTCGGTGTCAAACCTAATATACAGTCAGGTCCAGAAATATTGGGACATCGACACAGTTCTAACATCTTTGGCTCTATACACCACCACAATGGATTTGGGATGAAACAAACACAATGTGCGTTAACTGCAGACTGTCAGCTTTAATTTGAGGGTATGTACATCCAACTCAGGTGAACGGTGTAGGAATTACAACAGTTTGCCTATGTGCCTCCCACTTGTTAAGGGACCAAAAGTAATGGGACAGAACAATAATCATACATCAAACTTTCCCTTTTTAATACTTGGTTGCAAATCCGTTGCAGTCAATCACAGCCTGAAGTCTGGAACGCATAGACATCACCAGACGCTGGGTTTCATCCCTGGTGATGCTCTGCCAGGCCTCTACTGCAACTGTCTTCAGTTCCTGCTTGTTCTTGGGGCATTTTCCCTTCAGTTTTGTCTTCAGCAAGTGAAATGCATGCTCAATGGGATTCAGGTCAGGTGATTGACTTGGCCATTGCATAACATTCCACTTCTGTCCCTTCAAAAACTCTTTGGTTGCTTTTGCAGTATGCTTTGGGTCATTGTCCATCTGTACTGTGAAGCGTCATCCAATGAGTTCTGTAGCATTTGGCTGAATGTGAGCAGATAATATTGCCCGAAACACTGCAGAATTCATCCTGCTACTTTTGTCAGCAGTCACATCATCAATAAATACAAGAGAACCAGTTCCATTAGCAGCCATACATGCCCACGCCATGACACTACTACCACCATGCTTCACTGATGAGGTGGTATGCTTAGGATCATGAGCCGTTCCTTTCCTTCTCCATACTCTTCTCTTCCCATCACTCTGGTACAAGTTGATCTTGGTCTCATCTGCCCATAGGATGTTGTTCCAGAACTGTGAAGGCTTTTTTAGATGTCGTTTGGCAAACTCTAATCTGGCCTTCCTGTTTTTGAGGCTCACCAATGGTTTACATCTTGTGGTGAACCCTCTGTATTCACTCTGGTGAAGTCGTCTTTTGATTGTTGACTTTGACACACATACACCTACCTCCTGGAGAGTGTTCTTGATCTGGCCAACTGTTGTGAAGGGTGTTTTCTTCACCAGGGAAAGGATTCTTCGGTCATCCACCACAGTTGTTTTCCATTGTCTCCCGGGTCTTTTGGTGTTGCTGAGCTCACCAGTGCGTTCCTTCTTTTTGAGAATGTTCCAAACAGTTGTTTTGGCCACGCCTAATGTTCTTGCTATCTCTCTGATGGGTTTGTTTTGTTTCTTCAGCCTAATGATGGCTTGCTTCACTGATAGTGACAGCTCTTTGGATCTCATCTTGAGAGTTGACAGCAACAGATTCCACATGCAAATAGCCCACTTGAAATGAACTCTGGGCCTTTTATCTGCACATTGTAATTGGGATACTGAGGGGATATCACACACCTGGCCATGGAACAGCTGAGAAGCCAATTGTCCCATTACTTTTGGTCTCTTACCAAGTGGGAGGCACATATGCAAACTGTTGTAATTCCTACACCATTCACCTGAGTTGGATGTACATACCCTCAAATTAAAGCTGACAGTCTGCAGTTAACGCACATTGTGTTTATTTCATTCCAAATCCATTGTGGTGGTGTATAGAGCCAAAGATGTTAGAATTGTGTCAATGTCCCAATATTTCTGGTCCTGACTGTAAATATTTCATTATTTAGCTATATTCAGCTGTCTTGTCAAGCACTGAAGTCACAGAGTGTTCGGTATTTAAGCTTATCCCTGCAGTAGGGTGTTGTTTTATTTAATGGCATAATTTTAGTTATGAGCAAACTAAAGTTTGTCAGGAACTGGCAATCACATTTATTAGCTGACTGTCTCTTACTAATTGTCATTTAGCAAAGCCATACAGATCTGGTGCAAAAACAATATCAAAAAGATTGTTTTAAAGTAGTGCCCTTGCCCCCACAACAGGGTCAGCTAAATTATTTTTTGTAATTAATGTTAAATGCAAGGTTTGTCCCATGAAATAGCATTTTCAAGGGAAAAGTAAATTAATGCTGTGCTTCTTAGAGACTACTCATCGTAATTGCTTTTCTTGTGCAATAGTGGAAGTCATAAAAGCTTTAATTGATATTGCTGTATTGTTTGGAATGTCAGCCTCTTTCTAGTCATTGCCTTCTGCTAAGCTGGGTGTTTCTGTTAATTCTTCAACTGAGCCAATTAATGCAAGTGATAGTGGTACATCTGGTGATAATCCTATTTGTGTTGGGTGCATATTCCCTCCTCTTACATTTTCCCTAGGGACTGAAGTATAGTAAAGCATAAAACCAAAAAACATTGTCTCAGGGACTCTGTAACAGAAGTCCCATTTTGTTTGAGGGAATTATTTTACAGTGATTGCACCAAATCATGTCTATCTTAGAAACCGGACTTGCAACAGACAGTGGGGTCAGGGTTCCAGCTGCCCCATTCCACCTGACTACTTCTGTGTGAAAAAATTTGTCCCCAAAGGTAGCATTTTATGGCCAATCCATTTTAGATTGTTTTGCAGCCTCGCTTTAGTCCTCCCACCAATAATTAAATAAATAAAACTTGGGAATATCACAATCAGTGGGCCAAAATTTAAAGCACAATATATCTATTAGATCCTGCTGGACTAGAATGGTATATCAGTCGCAGGAAATAAAATAAATAAATGCAAGCTTCCAAAGGTCTTAATGTTGCTTATGTTTAACTATCTTGAGTCTCTTTTGGACAGAAAGATGGGATAAAAGTTGAATGAATGAAAAAAAAAATGAATCAATGATACATACAAAAGCCTTTCCCTCCCAACAAAACACAGAGAACAAGTTGTGTTCTCTGTGTGTTTTTGGGAGGGAAAGTCTTTTGTACATCCATAGTTTCCACTCAGAACTAAAATTCAGGGACATACAGTACTTCCAGGCATTTCTTAATTTTCATAAATTGCTCTCAGCCTTTAATAGTAATAGAAACTCTGTGGATGGCCAGTTATTCTTTGGGAAATCAAGAATAAGGCTAATTTCAGGAATTCAGCATGATTGACTGACCGAGTAAAAAGATTTAATTAAGATGTTACAGAGAAGGATGGTTTGTTGGTTTGAGGGGGTGTTTATTTGCTTATTTATTTATACACTTCATAGGCTGCCTGGATCCCAAAGACTCTGGGTGGCTTACAATTAAAAAAGCAAAAAAAGAAAGAAAGACAAAAATAGATGAGGAATGGCCCCAAAACCAATATATAACCAAAACATCCATCCAGACGGGATTCAGTCTTCACTCGGCTCTAGAACCTGGGAGAATAACCAGATCTGTAATAGCTTCCTTATTTTATTTTTAAATGGGCCAACCTACACAGGGAAAATACAAAGGTAATCAAGAAACCAAGTAACTTGTCGGGCTAGAGAAGACGGGAAAGAACAACCCTCTCTACCATTTTGCATTCTGATAAACTGGTATTTTGTGATTGGTCACACCTCTATTGCAATCCTTTTGTAAATGGGTAAGACACACATACACACACATGCCCCACCATGACAGCTCTTTTCTTTTAGCATCTAAAATTTGCTCTTTTAATGTGGAACATGTTCGGTTTGGGAACTCTTATCTAATATGCTTTTCATATGTTAATTTGTACTATGGAGATAATACAAGTGAGTTTCCAGTAAAGTCATAGTAGGGCAATGTCTGCATTAGGACCACAAAGAGTTCTTCAAAATATTTTATTCTGTTCTATTCTCGTGAGAAATATATCTGAATCCCATTTAACAAAGTGCCTAACTCATACCACTCTAAAGAAATGTATTGTTTTCACAGCAAGGGCAGGCTAAAGGGATTAACCCATTTTATAGTAGAAATGCAGATGATGGGTTCAAAACAACTGCTGGTTGCTGGAAATGATGAAGATGAATGAGATGGTCAAGACTGGTAGTGGGAAATGATTGGGAAAGGTGAAGAAAGGCAAGGTAAACAGAGTTTTCTTTTCAGATGCTTTCACAGGCTATTGATGCTCAACGGTTACATCTTCTAATGGAAGATTCCTCAGATTAGATTGCTTGGTCCTTGCTGAGATCTCTTGGGATCAGATTGCTAAGTGTCAGAGAATTTTAGGATTGAAGTGGATGTAATGTGGATGGTTACAAGCATTAACCTGAATGGGCCTATTAATGGTGGGCCCAGGAGAATAGATTAAAAAGACTAGTATAACATACACAGGTTGGACCCAAGGCACTTGGGGCAGAATGCATTCTGTTATGACTGGTGGAGTCCCCACCCTTATGGATCTACATGACTATTATACTTCTTTTCTCTCTGTCTTACCAAGATATCATCATGATCATCACAAATTTAATGTGGGAGGAATGATTTGAAGAATGCCAAGTATGTGCTTAAACTACACTTGGCAAATGAGGCAATTTCGTGTTACATCAAGCGATAATCCAGCTATGTTCTAGCATCTTCAGATAGGCATTAATTTTGGTATAAACCTAAGCATTAAAGCACAGTTCATTTGTTCCTTACCTCCTTTTACCTTAACTGACTGAAAGGTAAATTTTGGACTAATCCATCTGTTCATCTCCTTTGAGAATAGATGCTCATTTTGGTTTCTAACGGGGACCCCAAGCTGCTTTGCCCTTCCAAAAACACTACAAATCTTAAATGGCTATTGGGTTCCAGGTTCAAAGCAATAGTATGCTGAACTGATTAAAATACAAAATATAAATGAGCCAGACATGAAGACACATTTAAAGACTATAAATAAACTCCTTGTACAGCATGTTTCAGGAAAACTAATGCTGGCTAATCTTCCATCTTATCTGGGTTTGAGCAAACCATGCTCTCAGGTGTTAACTGGCTACACAAACAAAAATAAGACCAGTTCTTTGTAGTGGTCAAGTGTTGTAAAAATGGAAGAAAGATTGCAAGCCACCTCACTCCTATGTCAATGGTGTGTTGTTGAATCATCACAACCAACTTTGCTTATAGCATCCGAAGTAAGTCTCATTAGTCAGGAAGTGATGGGGGGAAAACACAGAAGAAAACAGCAGCAAATTATAATAAAAAGGCCTCCCTGTTTCCATCCTGAGATTAAGATAACAGTTACTTAGCAACTATTGTATGGAAATGAAGTGTCCTGTGCCATTTCCCACCCTCCAACTGGAAAAGCTCAAGCGTGCCACCACATGTTCCCCGTCCCTGAATATTCACTGGCAACAGTTTGAACTGTAATTGTCTTGTCATCACATCTGTTGCCAGGTGATGAAAACATGTTTTCTGTTGGGATTAGATGAGAACAGTCTTTCTATATTTTATACTCACACAATTTTCTGGGTCTGGGTAAACTGCCACCTCAAGGGTTTTCAAATGTTATGTTACTATGACTGCCCCAAATGATAAGGATTTGCCTGAAACCTCATGAATGAAACTAACCATTTTATCTGGAAAGAAATACATATGGGGCTTGGAATAATTGCATTTTAATCTATATATTGCAGGGCTTCTCCAGCTTTGCGGGAATGTGCAGGCAAGGTGAGGAATTTCAGGAATGATCAAGTATTCTCTAGGCCAGCCTGAGCAGGTTTTAAAAACTTATAGGGAACTCCTACCCCAAAGTTTTTCAACCCCCTGCATTATGCTAAAAAGCATAACCAGCAAGGTCCCAGTTACACTGATGAGCCTGTCTTGAAATATCAGTCTGCAAATTCCTCCTTCACATGACATTACAGTCAGGGGCGTTCACAGGGGGATTTAAAAAAATCAAGGTGGCGACTGCTCAATATATTATTAGTTACCATCTTGAGTTTTTTGACACACACATCTCCCCTGCAGATGCTACAGTCTTCCTTCTCCCTGTTAACAGCTCCTGCTTATCCTGTTAATACTCCATTGCTTGCTCAGGACAGGAAAGCAGAGGGCTTGGCCAGGGTAAGGAGAAATGTGTTGCCTACTCCATATCACAAGGAGAGCTGATGACGTTAATAGGGGAGTGAAATGAGGAGGATACTGATAGATGTTTCTTCTAGCCTCTTTTTGCAAGCCAGAGTGCTTCTTGGAACTATAAAGTGTTACTATTTATTACAATTAGTAATTACTATTACCATGATCGTTATCATCCACCCACAAGAGTTCTGCCAATCCTGTTTGTCAACCATCTGTTTGTTCCCCACCCTTCTTTAAAAATGTTAATTTCTTTCACCTTTTCTTTCTCTGGTCCAACCAAGTCTTATTGTCTGAAAAGCCAGTACAATACAAAGCTGACACTGAAATATTGGAGGGTCATTCCTTGGCCAAGTCAAAGCCTGCCACTAACCCACCAGTGGATCACCTGTGACTAGCAAAGTGTTTCATAGCTTTCTCCATTACCTCCAAGTTCAGATTCTACATGATGGCAAGGGAAAGTGCTGAAAACAACACTTTTCAGCTCAGAGATTAGGAGTCAAGTAGTCTCAGTCACACAAAGCCATGTTTTATGACTGGGTTTTTATAAACCCAATCTACATGGTTGAATGAATGGAAAAGGAAGAGGAAGAGGAGGAAGGGGAAGGCAGGCAGGAAGGTGCAGACAAGTAAGTGCCTATGTGGTTAGTTTATGGGTGACTGTGTTATGTGATTACAGAAAATTGGATTGAGTAAACTATTGTTAACTTAACTATAGGTAATGGCAGGCAAATGTAGCCAATCTTTACAGCGTAGCCCGACATTGTAAAAGAACACTTTTTAAAAAATGACTTTCCTGTCCTCAGTATATCTGTCAGTATTAAAATTGTTCATTCATTGGGTAAAACCTTTGAAAAGCAAGAATATAAGCCTTCTTTTAAAAATATATGGCTGAGAAATGTAACAACAGGTTTTTGCCTTGTACCTTCAATTTTAGAAGGCTTACAGACTAGCACTTTTTCTTAAATGAAAGCTTGGAAGCTAGACCCCTTTAGTAGTATACACTTTCAGGGGCACCAGCAAAGGAGGGAGGGTTCAAAAAAGTAAAGATGGTGTCCATGTGAGTTGCACATATAGCATGTGCAAAAAAAGAGGGTCGTGATCACACAGTCATGGCTGCCATTTTTTAATTTCCTATGGATGCTATGGCCCCCCTTTGCAGCCACCCACACAGCCAGCCTGACTTTATGTGGAATCAATGTCTGAGTTCATCAGGATCAAAAACTGGTTTAAAATGTGGTAGTAGAGTTGAGGAATAATCTGGGAGCAGTGTGTAAGTATGTGTGTGTGTGTGTGTGTGTGTGTTTCAGGGGAGATTTCGGGGGAGACAGCTTTGTAACATGCACTCTCACATGGAGAGGACTACTATTGGCAGGGAGGGTTCACTTTACAGTTAATTATGGAGGTCAAGGGAGTATCGTATCAGGCTGGTTGGTGTAATTTACTGTTAATAAATAGGAGGCCAAAGATGACTGGTGGATAATGGATGCATGAGATTAATTTCACTCATGCTGAGGTGGTTGTATACCTTTGAGGCTTAATTCACCAAATGGTTCCCTTTCACCTCTTTTTTAAGAGAGGAAAAAAGATGACTAATTATCAGTAAAAGAGACATTTCAGTCCAAATTCATTACTGACAGCCCACACATGATATGATAGCAAGACAGTGTTTCTTCTCCCATTGCCCTCAGCATAATGCAGTTACTGTTGTGTGAGAGAAAGCTTGCAAACAATCCCTGCTGTATATTCCTTGTGGCATGTTGGGGGTCTGAACTGCTCTGTAGAGACCTGTCTACTTGAGTACACATGCTGGACAGTTTGACACCTGGACCTTCATATCTTTAAAACATACCGTTTGTATATCTCCATAACATCCCTCCTCATGAAGCTGACTGAGAGAGAGCTTAAAAAAAAAATCACTTTAGTAAATCCATAGTTAGTAGCTTTGGATTGGAGCTGAAACCTAAAACTCAAACAATCTGAACTTAAGTAGTTTTCACATCTTGTTTAATCCCGATCACAAAAGGTGGGATCGCTGAATGTCAGAACTAACCCATCTGACTTCAGAATCAGGAGTTTATTGTTTGTCTGACTGGTTGAGATTTCAATCCTGTACACATTTTCTTGGAAATTAGCCCTGTGGCAATCAAATGCTAGGTACAGAATTGTTCTGAAAAACAATGAGCGAAATTAGCAAACTTTTATTTAATGAAAAAGCTGGGCATAAATGGCTTTTCAGAGGGAGAAATGTTTCAGCAATTTTCAAAGGTTGGACTCTCCCTTAATTATAACAATAGCACTCCAACTGAACAAGCCCAGTGAAAGGACTTTATTTTTGATAGCTCCCCTTGAGATTTAATTAACATCAGGAGCTGAGGAGGTAGCAGACTCCTAGAGAGATAGTTGCATAATGAAAGACAGACATTAACACACATTCTTTGGCCATCTTGTAATTCAATTACAAGTTAGTTAATAATACCCATGAGGATTTCTCTGAAGTTCTTTCCCCCCTTGAAAAAAATTCTACAGCAAATTCTCTTGTAGAAAACTGGGTGAGAACCATTAGCAAGAAATGCAGAAGTCCTCTGTCTGGCACCACTCAATGTTTCCACAACTATCAGATGATGGTTATTAACCACACACATGTTCTCTAAGAAATAATAAGTAATATGAACCAAATTCCCTAGTGGGAAAAATAGCCCAATGAAGACCCAATATGATTCTCAACCATGGAATATACCTCGGGATGATCTAGTTAAGAGGGCAGGAGGAAGTCGGATGACAGAAGACATGACCGACAGGAATAGAAAGGTATACTGGGGAAAGGCAAGTTGGAAGAAGAACATATCATATTCCATATTACTGCTGGGATATGTTGATTGTCAGATACTATTGTGGCTTTTATTATATTTTATTAAAAAATTTTGCAAAGAGAAACACGAAAAGAGAAAAAAGGCGGGGGGAGCAAAGAAAGAAAAGAAAACACAAATCATATAGAAGAGTACAGAGAAAATGTTGACAAAAGAACACAAGAGTCAGTAGGAGAACCAGTAAGAAAAAGTAAATGAGAATTCAGTTCTGGGAAAGGAGGGAACATAGGAAAGAGACTCAAAATAATCCTTCCTTGATTCTCTTTGTTATAAGAGGGGCAGAGGAAACTCTGGCAGGCTTTCAAGATTCTGCTGTTATATACTACAGAAATAAAATAGTATTCCTGTATGTCTTGTTACAATGCTTGTCTATTTGCAAGCATAATAGGATTAAACAAGACTGAATTTATTAGATAAGAATTTTCAATATTTCACTAGTTTTACATAGCTGAATATCTTCTGTCAATTTTTAAACTGCAGGTTATTGCTGAAATCTCATTAGCAGATAAACATCAATGACAATAATCAGCAAAGTGTAGATCATGAAGAGGAAAAAAAAAACAATTTCTATCTAAACAGTAAAAGATCTATCCTTATTTAACAGATCACTGAAAAATAGAATACAGGAAGTCCTCATTTAGTGTCTATAATTGGGACCAGCAACTTGGTTGTTAAGTGAAACAGTCACTAAGTGAAACTGCCACTGTGCTTACGATCTTACTTCACCTTTCCTTTGCTTTACAGACCTATGAAAATTGTAAATGTAAAGTTTGGTTGCAAAGTTATTTTTTCATCACCATCATAACTGCAAATGGTCATTAAACAAGCAATTACTAAATGAGGACTACCTGTACTAGTGTTAAAGTAATATTTTTTTTCCCTTTTTCCAACACTTTTTCAACCAAGGGCAGCCTCAAGGTGTACAAAATGTCACCCATTAACTTGGAGGGAAGACAGATGACTGGCAGTAACTTGAAACAAAAGAAATAGAGGCGAGATAAATGATAGCAAATTTCATGCAGGTATAGTTTTGTACCAATTCATGGATGGGTGGAGAGCATTTCAGCTCAGCAGTGGGGAAAGGCCCTAATTCTCATATTCTCAGTAATAGCAGATTGCTTGCTGCTTGGCTTCCATTCTTAGAAAGTAGGAGATGTGTTTATACCATTTCATTATCCCTTATAATTCTGTTTAGAATCTGTGGGAGTTAATTGTGCTTAAGAATGATTCAGGAACCCTATACAGATTTCCCCTCCACCCACTTGGTTAGAATTGAACAGGAGAATGGACATGAATTCTTGGCATTTCTTTCTCCATCATGTGGAGGCTGCAGTAGAAAGGTGTGGAGCAATTGGGCTGATAATCACCCTCCCTATCACATATTTCTGTATTGCTTGGAGGACTCTTTTGTGCAAAACAATTTTTGCTTGGTAATGCAGATATCTGCATGTTTTTGGCAACTTGGAGAATTCTTGATGCAAAAGCTGGCTTTTCTGAAAGAAATGATAGGAATTAGGTGGGTGTGTCCTCCTTGAAATACACACATTTAAACAGAAATGCTCGGGGATGTGTGAGAAAAAGCAGATGATATTTATGTTCCAGACTTTATTTTGCTGCTGTAACATGTGAGATGTTCATTTAACACCTTCTTTCTAAGGTGATTCAAAAATAGAAGGAATTTACAGGCTGTTTTTTAAAATGTATATATGGATATGCTCAGTTCACACTTCTGAATCAATATGTGAACTCAAATGAAGTTGCATGCCCAAAAGCTGTGTTTTTCAGAGTTTTGCAATGTGTAAGATTTTTTAATGTGCAGAAACATGTACATGAAAGAAAAGCACAAAAAATGTTTTCAGCCCAGGGACAGTGGGCATAAAACAGGCTGGCGGGGGGGGGGGGGATCATTTTCAAAATTAAATGCATACAAGGAATTTGCATACAGAGTTTCCTCACAGAGGCAGTTTGCATCATTCAAGGCCTTGAATAGGATTCCCATACACAGGAAATGCACGCAAGTCTCTTCTGGCTACTGCAACTCCCAGATGAAGTGAAGCAAAGCAATTCCATTTGCTGGGACGCTTAGCTGTGTGAAGCAATTTCAAAGGGGTGATCGACACAAACCTTCTTTAAACAAAGCATCCCTTCTGAGCTTCATAGAAAATACATATTTTAGGTGAATCATATGTAACTATTTCATAAACTAAACTGCAGGTTTCATTGTTTTGACAGTATTTGCAAACAGATGAAGGTGGGGTGGAAATTACAGTTGGGAAAATTGAGCAGCCATGTGAGGGATTTGGCCATCCCTAATAGGGCCCATTTATTTTCATGGTTTCCATCTAGTTAAAGCTTCCCCACAGAATGTCGGATGTGCAAATCCTAGCTGGTTCAGGAGAAGTTAGTTTCCTTGGAGGAGTGTTCTTGTGTTAAAACCGTGAAGAGGGATGTGGGACTGAAACAGGACTTTAGACATGCCTCTGAGCTTCCTAGTGCTATTTTCGGAAATGAAAATAGCCTTTGCTGATTTCAATGCAGGATCACATCATCCTTGCTTCCCATGCTGTTGGTATGTTTGCCCAAGCATCTGATTTCCACAGAATTCATTTCCTATGAAAAAGCAACTATGTGCATGCTGTAATCAGAAATGCTGATAAGCACCTCCTTGTGAATGTCAGCTTGAAGAATCAAGAGATGATAAAGGGTCCCAATCTGCAAAGGAGTTAGCATATGCAAACAAGTGAGAGACAAGGATACTTTCTAAAGATCTTCACTCTGAGATATGAAGAGCTAATAAAGTGTGTGTGTGAGAGAGAGAGAGAGAGAGAGAGAGAGAGAGAATCTGATGTCTGTATAAGTGGATAGTAAACAGTTTTTATTGCATGAAAAGAATAGGTCAGAAGAATAAACCGGAAGTCTTCCATGAACCAAAATGGCCACCAGGAAAATGAAATGTTCAGAATTTAACTGAGAATATATGCTAGAATTGTCAAGAGAAGGAACGTAACTCTGTTTGTTTTTCCTGAACATTGGTAACAATTACAATGTTAGGCCCTAATACTTGCGATTGAAACATATACTTTCTGACGCTAATGTATCAGCAAATTTAGGCACGAAAACAGCTGTTCTTATGTTTTTCCTAAGGTAAACCTTCAGCTTCCTTTAAAGATGCTACCATGAGCTTTTGTCACCTGGTTTGTCTAGATCCTGTGAGGTGACTAGTTGTCTCCATGACACCTAGTAAATACTTGCATAAATAAGCATTAATGCTCGTGTTGGTTACTGGTTGTGCAACTATAACTATACTATGGGAAACTTCTGTTGCAGAAAAAATACAGTTTGGCCATTTAGATATAGCCAACAAGGTAGACAGATAGAATTCTTTCTCTATCTGGCAAAAGGTTTTCTTGTGGAGTGGGAGATAGGATTTCAAGGGCTTTTTGTTGGATTAGTCTGCTGCTAATTTTTGATTGGGAAAGTCAAAAATCTCCTGAAAGAAAGTAATAGTAAACCACTTCTATATTGTTCCCAAAAAATTACATTGGCACATCCATGTTGTCACCAAGAGTCAAGTTCAACTTGTGGAAATCTTTTTTTAGCAGTCTGAATACTTGTCTGCTTCTCCACACTGACCTTTTGCTGGGATCTGTCTGGAATTTCCTGAGAGATTTTTTTTCCCCCCTAAACAAAAGAGTCTTGTTTGTTTCTGTCACAATTTCAGAGTGCTTTAGAATTTTGCTTGGTTGTGTTTTTAAGCTTACTTTAACGGTTATGAAGTGGTGGAAAGTTTGATATTGATCTCCATTACTCTGTAGCCACCCTAGTTGTTTCTGATTCCTATTCTTGAGAATAACACCAACATCCCCCAAGGAATGCATTCCCACATGGTTTTCTTCCCTGTGGGAAGCCAATCCTACACAGATGAACTACAGTGAAGATAGGCTACTTCAAGATACTTCTCAGCCATCCCATAACCAAGGTAACCGCAAGAAACCCATATGCCACCCATGAGAACATCATCAACAACCATTTATTTATTATTATTATTTTATTTATACAGCCACCCATCTCACACAAGTAACTGGGCATCTTACAAGGATTAAAAAACAGAAAAGCCCATAACATATAATTCTGGGTGCCCAAGGATAAACATTAACCCCATTCACAGAAAATTCCTATCAATAACAGCAGAGCTCACCTATCCACCTGACCCAAAGGCCTGGGGAAACAGCCACGTCTTCAGTGCCTCTTGAAAGGCTAACAGGTCTTCTCCATTGTTTTTAAAAAGAAGCAATTCCTTTCTCATCAAATTGGTTGTGACAAGTTGGGGGGAAAGCAGAAAAAAATGTTGCTGTATGACTGATTTATAAATACAGGTATAGGTTACAAAATGTTATAATCAGCATTCCTCTGATTATCAGTTGCTAGGATGCAAATAATGGGGAAAGGCTGTGACTTCCACCAGTATGGAGACATGTTGTTGAGACACCTTAGAGAAAAGGAGGATGAACTATATGAAGCTTTGTTCCGATCATCCAGAAGGGCTCTTTTTACATTTTCTTTCACATATTCCATGCCTCTCTTTAGAAGCCTACAGATTCTCTACAGCTGCTGCTGACACTTGTCATGGAAAGCACTAAGCACAGTAAATGTTAGCACACAATAGTTCATGGAAACCCTGTAAGATGGAGAAGTATTCTTTCTCGTAGTATATTGCTGTAAAAGAAGAATGAAGGCACGGGGTCTGGGAAAGGCACTGGTACTCCTTGGTAGGAGAAGATCCTAAGATTGCATTATTTTGGAGATGAAAGTCCTTGCTGAAATGGAGACTTAAGCCCTAACACACAGACTTCATACGCAAGGAAATTATCAGCTGGACATACTGTATTTGTCTCCAAGTAACGTTCCTTTGCAATGTTTCCAATGTGCTCTGTTGTTTTGGCTAGTTGCAGAAGAAATGAAATCTGTTCCCATGAATCTCCTCTCTGTTGGTAAGTGTGCCTGTGGTGAAAGCATAGCAGTGAAGTCCCACTGTCTGACACATTGATCTGGAAGGCATAACAAACTTGCCTGCACATTAAGGGCAGAAGAAGTGGGTGGGTCAGGGTCTGCCAAGTGACCTGGAGAGACCAGAAAACAGACGCAGCAAAAAGGCAAACTCAGTCTGAGATTGCCCACCCACCTGGGTTGATCTGTTTCCTATCAGACCCACATCTGATAAAACCATATCACCCAAATATACTGGGGGGGAAAAAAGTGGGATTGCCATTGAATCCATGACAACTGTGATGAAAATGAACTTTTATGTACGACTTTCTGGATAATCCACTCCAGGAGGGCAAATTTTGATCTGCTTCTACATTCTGTGCATCTTATTGCTGTGTCTTAAAAACACATCCACAGATGCCCATGCATACATAAAGACACAAATGAACCATCTGGAGTGCCAAGAATAGTGACCTTTGGCAGCCAAGAATTCTTAATATTTGCGAAACATGTTTTGAAAGAGGATACATTTTATCTGAGAACTATTCTCCTGTTTGAGAGGGTTAAAAGAAGGCAACGGACATGCGGCAAGAGGAATTAGTTAGACAACGATATGGTAAAGTTGCCATATCTTTCTTTAAGAAGAAAAATGCAAAATCCATATTAGGGCAGAACTTTTATTAGGCCAACTCAAGGTCACAAACTACCGCATAGGCTTTCAATTTATCTCCATCAGGCAGAACAGCAGGGAGAAAGCTAATCCCTGTTGGTTTATTCTATGATATTTTATGATAAAGACTTCTAAAGCTTCCTTGCTATTTACTGATCTTGAGTTGACCTAGCAAAGATATTACCTTAATATTGATCAAACTTGTGGTTTTGAGCAGTAATGAGCAGGAGTTGTTTTTGAATGATGTTTACTTTTAGCTGATAGTTTTGGCATGTAGTTGATATGAAATCCAAATTGTTAAATAATATGGTTTGTGTTTATTAAGGAACTCTGGAGAATGATAGCTTATGGAGGTATTTTTCCTTTGGATGTTTAATATTGGATAAAGACAGCTTCAGAGCAATTATTTACATGAAAGGAATATTATTTTTCCCCTATCATGGGGGACATTTATAATTGGAAGGTTTTGGATTCCCCAAAAATGCAATAATGGAAGCAGATGATTCTTTTTTTTTTTTTTCCCCTGTGTAATCTTCCTGGGCAGGAATGGTTTTTCTTTCTACTAAATACAGTGCAATGCATTGTTGCATTTGCTCTTCTGTCTGAAACATGAATTCAAGAATGTCAGTGGAACTTAATTAGCCCTCTGTAATATATATATATATATATATATATATATATATATATTTATTTATTTGAAGTGACAATAATAATAATAATTATTATTATTATAATTATTATTTTATTATATACATATATTACAAATGTACAAGTTCAGCAGAGGAAACTTGAAGGCTCCCATACTCAGTCAGGTCTATTGGCCCCATATCAGATCCTCAGGGAGTCCATCAGCAAATGTGATGCTCATACAGTCCAAATTAATATCTTTGTGTGTCTGTCTCGCTCAGCACTCTTGCAACTTGCACCCTCTCTCTAGCTTGATGGAAGAAATATTCAGATGAGGAATGCTTTCTGTTCATTCTCTACCTGTCTTGTCTTCCATGGAGACACATCACTATAATATACCTGCTAACTTTCTTTTCTCAAGTTAAGGCCTCAGGGCAGCCCTCTGATCTCTCTTTGCAGATATCAGAAACAAAATCACACTCATGCATTAGAAAAAGAGATTGATTCATTGTCTCAACACAATGAACGCTCTATTCCTTGCTCCTTTTCTATGCTTCCTACAACATTTCTTATCCTGAAAGGGAAGAGCGTGATGGGCATGTGTGTGTGCCTCTGTGTGTATAAATCAAAGGTTTAAATCAGTTTATCAATTTTGATCTATTAAAGGTTTAAAAGAAAACTTGCAAATGTGTTAAAATAGCTGGTTGAATTCGGGTCCGATATTAGGAGGAATTGGCTGTGATTGCTGTCAACTAGAGGAATAGGTTGCCTCATTCTATAATATATGTTTTACTTTACTGGAGGTTTTCAGAGAGAGGCATCTACCTGAAGTGCAGTAGCAGAGCCTGTCCTGAGCGGGGAGCTAGATTAGATTACTTCCAGCTTCTATTCCAACTCTCTGATTCTATGAATGTAATGTGCTTGTATGTGTAATACTAGAGACAAGCTATATTCAGTGCTCAGAGAGACAGAGAGAGAAAACTGAAACTGAAAATTGATGTCAGGTCCTATAACTTGATATTTTCTTGCTTCTCAGTTGCTTCAACCATATGTCTCCACTTTCTGCATGACCATCTACTCTGCTCCATTTGGGTTCAATATGATTGACAGATATGTGTGAATATGATCCTTCCTTCCTTCCTTCCTTCCTTCCTTCCTTCCTTCCTTCCTTCCTTCCTTCCTTCCTTCCTTCCTTCCTTCCTTCCTTCCTTCCTTCCTTCCTTCCTTCCTTCCTTCCTTCCTTCCTTCCTTCCTTCCTTCCTTCCTGAACCCTGGACTACTCTGCAGATATGTTACACATTATTTTTTTTCCCAGCGATGTGTAATATTTGTTGCAAGATAACAGAGAGTTCATCCAGCTAGGTGGCAGCATCTAGCCAACCTTGGCTATCTTAGAAAGCTAAGGAGGGTTGGCTGGGACAGCATCAAGAAAGCATTCTGGACAAAAGCCATTTTCATAGTGTTGCCAAGCAAACTACATAGACAAGTCTACAAAGTCATCAAGAGTTGAATTTGACTTGAACCCTGTTAGTGAAGCTCTAAAGATGCTGCTGCCATTGTTTCCCTCCTACACACATGTCCATCACTGTGCAGCCTTACTGGCTGCTTGCATTTCCAAAGCGAAGAAGAAGAAGAAGAAGAAGAAGAAGAAGAAGAAGAAGAAGAAGAAGAAGAAGAAGAAGAAGAAGAAGAAGAAGAAGAAGAAGAAGAAGAAGAAGAAGAAGAAGAAGAAGAAGAAGAAGAAGTTGTTCCTCCTGATATTTTCCTTGGGATTTAATTGAAAGGCTGTAGACTATTAGAAAAATGATCACATAAACATTCATATGATTTCTCAGTAATCTTTAACTGCTGCATTATCTAAAGTAAGTTCAGATAAGTAGTTCCTCTGTCCTTCTTTAGAGTTTGCATGCTTTATAAATTGCTAGTTATGGCTATGATCTTACTGGCAACTTCCTGAAATTTTTAGAAAGTGCAATCCCTCTTTCTTGTCACTGCTGATTTTTTTTTTCCACCTGAGGAATGACAAATGATGGCAGGCTTCATTCTGTCTGGCATTCATGGCACTGTAGATCTACTAGCAGTGAAACATGAGAATTTGCTCCCAGCAATATTTCTGATATATTTCTTTGTAATCCCTAGCAATGACGCAAGAGTGCTCTTTTAATGTAAAATTGCTGGTTCTTTGTTTCTCCACATGTAGATTATGGATGCAAAACAAAATGAACAAAGTACAATTCAGACAGACAAATTTAGTATTTTGGGCATGGGAGGCAAATTAATTGCCTTTGAATTTATCGGCAAAGTCACTTCTGAAAGCACTTATGAGGTTGTTTAAAATGTCTGTGTTAGATTACAGCAAGAGATCCAGATCTGGCTTTTGCTTGTTTTTTTAAAACTGATTCTATTTAGGGTTTAGTTTATTCAGTAAACCTGTGTATCCTGTGTTTGCGAGGCAAGGCAAGGCTGGTGAGCTTATTTGCAACTAGCTCCTGAACTCTGACCTTGAGAAATGGGGGTCAGCTTTTGCAAGCTCGTTTTGCATGGAAACCTTGCTAAGGAACCTGCGAAAGGACAAGGGTTCCTTTTACTGTCATATTGCATCAATCTCCTGGATGTGTTGAAGTTGTGTCTCTCTCTGAGATGACATCCTTTTCAGGCTATTTTAAAATGATCAATTGTCAGATTACCACTGACATAAACACTTCTTAGTCACCTCAACAGCACTCACCTCAAGCTGCCTAATCAGAATGCTGCCCTCCCCCAACAATATTGACCCACTTCCAACCTTTGCACAGAGTCACCTTCCATGGATGTTTCTATGTCAAGTTCTGTCATTGGTGTGAGGGTCAAAAAATCTGTTTGAAAGTCTCAGGAAAGTGTGAATTATGTTGGGAAAATAAATTCAATCTAGGCTTGGAGAGTGTAACAGCCATTCGTCTGGCAGTCTTCCATTGCAGAAGAAAAATCTGTAAGAAGTATTACATCTGTTTCCCCCTTCCCAATTGCATGAAATGCAATGAGGTTCATTTTCTCTCCTCTCAGTACTCAGTGTTTGTTCGATCTCCCAGCTTTATTAAAAAGGGTTTGCAAAACTTGATCATGCCCACAGGACATGTTCAGAAACATTCCAAGGGCAGGACCCCGAAAGAAAGGAAGTGGTTTATTTATTTTCAAGCAACAAGGAACTACAGATGTGTAAAAACATGATTGGGTACAAAGAAGTCCGAACTCAAAAATAATCACACCATGATGCCCCTGTCAAATGCAAAGCCACAACTTCCCACTAGTTCTAGCTGTCCAACTTCCTCTTGAAACCTAATGGCTAATACAGAGTTGAACCTTGCTTAGTGATAGCTGCTATGGGTTGCTATGCTCAAAAGCTATACTTAAATTCTTCCACACCACAAAGCTGAGTTGAAGGGTGATCATTTTGCTCCCCATTTTTCCCTGAAAGAAACCAAAAGAAGATAGAACCCCTTACTTTAAGTGTGCAAGTGTGAGAGATCTTGAACAAGGCTTAACTGTGTCCACAGGGTTTCCTGCCCCAAAATAAAGTTAGTGTGATAGTGTTCTTTTGGTTTAAGGCTGAATTTAACACACCAGAAAGTTAAACTTGGGTTTGCCCTAGCCTGTGACTCTCATCTTGCAATTGTAGTTGCTGCTACAATCACCTGGAGGGTTCTGAATACATGCTATGAGGTTTACAGCCATCTGAGCAAACTGCCTCCCTTCCCCATTGACAGAAGTCAGCAGGTGAATGACTGAGCTGATGGTAGTGGGATCCCACCAGCTGATTCAGTGAATCAGCTACAGCCCCTTGGATGCTTTTGAACATCCATGGCTTTGTCTACAGGCACCTGAATGAATGGCTCAGATTAGCTGGGTTCACACTGCACACTCGCTGTAGTTAACTGAGATGTTTTCTGGATTGGCTCAATGCACTGAACCATAAACTAACCACACAGGCTGATTTGGCATTCCCCATTGGACTAAAATCTGCTTGGCTAGCTTGTGGCTCAGTGCATTGTGCAAATACAGCTTCCTTCTCTACTGCTACAAGTAACTGCCCGCAAAGAATGACTCAGGCAATGATAGGATCAGCCAGTAGTTCTGCTACAGTGCTTCTGCGTATTTGCTGTTGCATTACAGGCCTCTGACTGAGGATGGGTCATATACAGTAATGTTCAGAGAGCCTCTTGAGCATAGCCCGGCATGCTGGGCAGAAGGTGCTGCAGCAACTGCTCTTTATGCTTTGTTGTGATGTACCATCTTTATAAACAAGGAAGTCAGACATAGGAGCAGACAAGAGAAACTGCAGGATTCACGTTCTGCTGAGGACCTCAGACATCTCTATCACAAGAGGAAAAATGAACTCATTTTTTGATAAGTGGTTTGATTTTTATTTCCAAGGCACCAATAGTGGCCCTATTTTCTGAATCAGAAAAAATATACTGAGCACTAAAGTTAAAGCTGCAAAAGGTGGCAGGCAAACAGTTGACAATTTGCACAGCAGTTGGCAAGTAATGAAAGCGACATGAATGCCTGTTGCAGAAATGTAAAAAATAAAATAAAAAAGAATTGGTGGTTGTTTATCTCATAAAGTGCTGAGATGATCTGCTGACAGGCTGGCTGCCTGTCCACTAGGATTTCATTCTTCAGAATCATGACAACTCTCTTTTCTCCCATAACAGTGTTGGAGACAATTGCTTCATTGTGATTGCATCTGCACTTTATAATTAGTCCCAGTTTCATTGACTTCTCGCTTTCATGCTTTCCACATTGGGAACAGGTGTCTCCTGAATCAGAAAATAAAACCCAAAATCCACAGTTGGGTGATAGATTTGGGAGGATCAAATATAATAACATAAAAAAGTGTGCAATGTTTTGAGTTCTCTAGAACTGTTCAGCAGGCACGATTTATACAAAGCCGGGGATGGGGAACAAGCAAAACAAATGAAAAAAATAGGCCAGATGTTTCATCCCTGTGTCAGATTCAGTCTTATGCTTGCAGACCAAATGCATTTGGCAACAGTTGATAAGCAGATTTCACATACTGTTTAGGAATAAAGCAAAAGGTGGCTTCCCCAGCCCTGAGGACATAAAAGCCATTTGTCTTCAATCTATTTCTTACTACTAGTGAAGCTCTCTCCTGGTTTCATAGAGAACAAGGGGAAAAAACCTTAACGGTCAGAGGCATCCACCGGATCCAACACTTCAGTGCAAGCCTCACCCCCTTCATATAAGTGTGCAATATCATGACACAGGCAAAACAGGGGCAGAGCCTGCATTACAGTGAAGTGACACTGTTTTCATCATTTGACTGCCCCCTCCCTCCTGTGGACACTTCTGCTAATAGTCCTTCTGTTAGCAAAGCTAGAGAATAATTTTTAGTGTTGTCCTTGGTAGAAAGTCAAGTAGTATTAATGATTGAACAGGAAAGAAGTCTCTATCTAGATGAAAGCACATAGCAACTTTGGCTGATCTCAAAAGCTAGGCAGAATCAGACATGGCTAGTGCCTGGATGGGAAACTACTAGGAGATTGCAGAACTACAGATCTGACTGAGAAGGTAAACAAAAAAACAGAAGACAGCCACAGCCAACTATTTCTGCATTGCCGTTTTCTGACCTGAACTGGCTTAAGCCCTTCAGAACAGATGTCTTACGTACTTTGTTCGGAGCCCCGAACTTTGTTCTGCAGCCCCAACTCTGATTGGCTGCAGTGCCTGACATGTCCACTCCCTTCCACTAGCTGATTGCTGCCCTGGCGGCTATTTCAACCCTGCTGCCAGGCTGTTATGATCTCTACTGGTTGGTAGTTGCCTTTTTTTTTTTAAAGAAAAAAATAGTAATCATATTTCAGTTGATTCATCAATGCCCCATAAAGCCCATGAAGTATCCTCAACCCTTCATTCAATCCTTACGTTGTGCAGGGGACACCCTTTTGATTTCTGCCAGCACGGGAGACAAGTAGCTTAGACTGCAGGCCTCCACCAGAATCCATTGCCAGCCCATTACTGACCAGTATTCTTCTACGATGCTCATCTTTTTTCAGCCACTAGCTGTCATGTTCATGTTTTGTTTATTGGAGTGTATTTTATCTATATAAACACAGTAATGCTTGATAAATATTTATGTTAAGAGGATGTGGAGTGTTTTTGATAAAGCTGTAGGCACATGAAAGGTTTACCACCAAGGACCATGCCATTATTCACAGGAAGATCTGGAGGAAGAAAGTGTATGTATGTGCAATTGCTTTTTTATCAGCTTCCCTCTGATCAACTGTTGCATGGAAAAGGCAAATAAAGTGTATTATATCTCTAGTCAATTCAGCTTGGAACCCTTTCCCTTTTCCTTATTGGATTTGTTCCTGTTTACATCTCATTCTCTCTCTCTCTCTCTCTCTCTCTTTCTCTCTCTCAGCTTAAGTCAGAAAATTTGAAATTTGAGACAGGACTAAGTCTGTCTGTTTGCTTTTCAAGGCACTGGGAGTAATTTAATTTCTCTCTCTCATTCCAAAAGCCTTTGTTGTATAGCAAGTTATATATTCCATTGCCAACTGTCAAGTTCAGAGGATGGTAAAATAACACTGATTTGAAAACATGCAAGCAGTTTCTCATGGATGCTCTATTGGTTCTGTGAGTGGGGCAAAGGGGAAACCACCTTGAAAATACTTGGCATCTCTAACTGATTTGAGGTAGCAAACATGTAAATTGGCAATTTATTTACAAACCAACCAGTCTTTAGATCTTTGTTAAAAGCCTGGAAACATTCCATGGGTTTCATAACCTCGTTTTGTAATCAGACATATGATGGCCAGCAGTTGTGGCTGAAAGTGTTTATATAAAAGACACACACAGCCTCAAACATTAGGGGATCTCAAATAAGGATAATTTTGCTCAAAGGGCCTCTAGGAACCTATCTTTTAAGCATTACTCATATAACACAGTGCTGTTGCATTTTTGCCTAGAGAAATGCAAATCTTTGTGTATAAGAAACTAAGAATGGTTACAATTAAACATTAATAAGCATAATTTCTCCTTCCTAAAGTCAGACAGTGCAATTGTTTCTGTTTCTATTTAGGAATAAATTACATTGAATTCAACAGGGTTTAGGCATGTCCCACAGTGAACCATTAGGGGACTTAAGATCAGCCTTCCCAAGCCCTTCAGATGTTTTGGATTTCAATCCACAGGTCATAAAAGCTCAGCTGTTTGCCAAGCTGGCTGGGAATTCTGGTAACTGAAGTATAAAGAATCTGGAAGGCACTAGGTCAGGGAAGGCTGACTAAAAGTTACCAAAAATGCTGAAGACATGAGGGTTCCTTTTCAGTACCGACTTTGGTTACTCAAAAAATGATGGAAGGTCTACATAAAAGCAAGCAAAGAATGTCAGCTAATGAAAATCAGGATAAAAAGACTTCTATGTCTCTTGTCTTGGGTTAAATAAAATTAAAGCAGTGATTTTAGTGGTGTGAGGACACATTAATTTTGTGTAAGAGGTCCTGGAAGCATGGATTTCCTAGGATTGGGTAAGGTCATAGGATCATACCTTGGTGGTCTTGCCAGTTGTTTCCTTAACCTGGATGGTGTCATTGGTTTGGAAATTATCCTCTCTTCTCCTGGAGCAATTTCTCTCAGTTCTTCCCTCTCATAAAGGAGTAAGATTTCCAGAATTCCCAGCTAGCATAGATTGGTCATTTTAGTTGGGAGTTATTGTAATAATGCATTTGGAAGGCACCAAATTTTGGAGGAACCTATTTATTGCAGATGTTTATGTCTATATACAGTATGTGCCTGTGCTGTTGAAGGAAGTGGAAAATCAATTAACTACATTAATTTATCTAATAGGTTTTACAAATTAAAAAGGGAAATGGGACTTTGTTTTTAAAAAAATTAATCTTGAAATGATGGTGGGAAAATTTGTAATGGAATGTGGGAAAGACCTTGGGAGACTGGGAAAAAAGATGCTGCCAAAAGAATGGTCAGATAAGAGACAGCATAGCCTGCAGCTGTATAGTGGGCAGGGCAAGAGGCTCAGAAAAGACCATCCCTAGTTTCTGTATTGGAGTGTGTGTGGGGGGGGAGGGGTAAACTTGCACTGCTTGTAAGTGAGGCTGCTGGCATTTAGGGGAAAGGAATGAGAGTGTCCCTTATGCCCAACTTACATCTGGATTGTGCAGCTGAAGCCCTCTATTCCCAAGATGATGGGCACTTGCAAGGAGGCAGTTACATAGAGCATTATGAACTCTGTGTGCTCTTTGACTGTCAACTGCAAAGGAGCTGCAAGCTGCAAAATTGGCTGTTCTTGGTGGCTGTCGGTCAATCATCTCGACTATCAATGGGCTTTCTAGAGCTTGAGTAGCAACTTTAGTTTCTGTACTGTTTCTATATCTATGAAATTAATGGTTGCCCCCACGTCTACAGAGCAGAAAATTCCACCTTCTGCCTGGAATTTAAAGTAACAATAACAGGAGTAATTGGGTATGCTTGCCTGCTATCAGCGGTCTAAGCGCTCTTTAAATGGTGGAGGGCCCCCCTTCTGAATTCTTGGGAAGAGGGCCAGCAAAGTTTCCCTGGTGTGCTGCTTCAAAGTGAGCTGGGCACTTGTTGGCTATGTGCTTTGTTGATTTACAAGTTCTGCATCTCATTGCTGTGTCAGCTGGGGCTTTTACTGGGCATGATCTGGCTATATGTCCAGGGGCCCTGCAGTAGAAGCACAGTCCCCGATCTCTTCTTTGCTTCTCTCCTGATGACATGGATCTCTTGGCTGCACTGATTTGCATGGGATCTCCCATGCTGGATTCCAAAGAGGCCACTTGGAAGGGGGATATGGGGGAAGACAGGCTGTAGGTTCTTTTCCCCTTACCATTCCTTCCCTGCCTTAATTCCTTCAGTCAGGCATCTATTATTATACAATGTTGATACAGGTCTTCCAGGTTATTTGGGGCACCTTGCCTCACCAGTTCATCTCTTAGGTCCTTGGCCAGCCCTTCTCTGAACTGGGTTCAGGGTTAAGTCATTCCACCCTATACAAATAATTTAGAGTCTGAAATATATGATCGTATTCTCCTCTGTCCTTGCTTGAGCTTTTGGATCTCTCACCTAGCAGTCATTCTCTGTATGGGATCCCCAAAGTGTCCTTTGAGTTTATCCATAAGTCCCGATAGTTGTCCAGCACCAGATTGTTCCTCTCAATGAATGGGATAGTGGAGTTCCTTGAGGATTGGAGGCCATTCCTGAAATTCCTCTCTTTCAAAGAGAGTACAAGATTTGCAAGATTGATGTCAGCCTTGTGGGGTAAACCAGATAGGAATCACAACCCGATGAGCTAATTCTACTTTATTATAATGCTATATTGACAGACTCCTGCAAGTCTCAAAGTACAATTCCCCCCTGCCCCGCCATCTCCTTTACCACCCGAGAAACTAAGGAGGGTCTCTTCTGAGCCTCTTACCCCACCCATTATCCAGCTGTGGGCTATGCTGTCTCTTATCTGACCATTCCTTGTCAGCATCTCTTTGTCCAGTCTCTCATTCCCACATTCCATTATACAATTGTTATGTTTTAAAGATTAGTTTATATTTGAAATGTAGGGAGGAACGTAATGTATTCTTAATTAGTTTTATTGTAGTGGTTCTATGTGGGAGAGGGCATTTTAAATAAAATAACTTATATTAATTTGAATTCCATCATTTAATATGGTTTTACAATTCTTTGGAATGTTTCTATTGTTTTGGGGTCATTTTCAATGACTGGAAAATAGCTTCCAACCTATAGCTCAAAATTTAGTAGTCCTTGGCCAGATGAAAATTTTGCACCTTTGACCTAACTGTAAGGTCATTCCTTGCCATCTTTCTTTGGGGATTTTGCTACATGGGATGGAAATTGAAAAAAAGAAATGATTGGAGCATTGAATTCCCCTCCCAAGTTGTGTGTGCGTATGTATGTACATATGGACATGGAAGTAGGCAGTTGTTAGCTTGTAGAAACAAGAGATGAACATCATTCTTATGGAAACCACCTTAACCAGAATAAATGAGAGAAACAGAAAGAACACATAAGTATGGGAGAAAATAAATAATCCAGATCCCCAAGTTCAGAAATGTTGGGATCCTCTACAGCTGTCAGGCCATTAAGTGCCATCCTGGCACTATCCCACTGTTCTTAAAGCTAATGTGGCCTGAAGAGGATTAAATTATTACGGCATGTAGCAGATAAAAAAGTGGAGGAATCAAATATAAACATTGACAATTTGCTATGCACACTTCTGACATACTTTTCTTCTGCACAAGATACTCATCTTTTCTTTAACCAGTTGATGGAATGGAGGATAGGGTGAAAACATACTAACCGTGGCACAGTGTTTATGTTAAGTGGTTATTTGGAGCATTCTGTCATGTGGAAAAGATACCTTTCCCACCATTCAGAAATTTCAGGAAACAAATCTCAGTACTTGGCAAGGTGACAGAAGGGGTGAAGTCAAATGAGTCTTTTTTCTAATGGTCACTTAAAGCCATTGCGGATCTTGATTGGTCTTTGGGCAATGCGGTTAGAAATGAGTGATAATCCACCATCACCCCCCCCCCCCCCGTTCAGTTTCTCTTCCCTGACAAAAGAAACATCTGTTTTTCTATCACATTCCTAGAGCACTTCAGAATTGCTTCCAAATTTATTTTGGCTGTGAATGTGAGCTTACTTTATTGTTGTAGTGATGTTATTTGTTAGATTTCTCTCCATCATTCTGTAGACTCTGGATGCCCATGTTTCCTCTTGTGGAAAAAGAAAGTGGGGGGGGAGGGAAGAATTCCCTTATGACATCTTCCCTTGGGATTTCATGAAACCATGGGAAGTCAAAATACTAGGTAAGTGTTTGTGGAAGAAAAGATTGGATTCTCATAGATGCCTCATAACTTAGGAAACTATCAGAATATCACATCCTTCCCATTAGTCTTGTTTTTTGTTTTTGTTTTTGTTTTTTTTATGGGGGAAAAAAGGGAATAAGTTTCTTTTCCATCAAACTAAAGAAGAGTGATTGAGGAAAATGCAGAGGGAAGGAAGGAAGGAAGGAAGGAAGGAAGGAAGGAAGGAAGGAAGGAAGGAAGGAAGGAAGGAAGGAAGGAAGGAGAGAGAGAGAGAAAGAAAGAAAGAAGGAAGGAAGCAAGGAAGCAAGGAAGCAAGGAAGCAAGGAAGCAAGGAAGCAAGGAAGCAAGGAAGGAAGGAGAGAGAGAGAGAGAGAGAAGGAAGGAAGGAAGGAAGGAAGGAAGCAAGGAAGCAAGGAAGCAAGGAAGCAAGGAAGCAAGGAAGCAAGGAAGCAAGGAAGCAAGAGAAAGAAAGAAAGAAAGAAAGAAAGAAAGAGAAAGAAAGAAAAAGAAAAAGAAAGAAAGAAAGAAAGAAAGAAAGAAAGAAAGAAAGAAAGAAAGAAAGAAAGAAAGAAAGAAAGAAAGAAAGAAAGAAAGAAAGAAAGTCAAGTGCTTGGTAATGGCAGCAACTTAGAATTAATGAATGTGGACATGGGTAGTTGAACACAGGAAGGGCTTACTGTCTTCCTCACCACAAATGTCTGTATGAAAATGGACTTGGAAAGCTCATGGTTGAAAGAAATATAGAAGAAATATGGTATAGTATTTAGAACATTGGACCTGAGAACACTCCAGCTGAAAGTCCCACTTGGCTGTAAAACTTACTAGATGGCTTCTCAAAGGGATAATAATAGCTGAACATGGTTTTGTAGACACATTGTTGATGGCTTATTTAAATTTCTGCCCTGACTTTCCTTCAAGGATCTCAAGGCAAAATATGTGATTCAGGAAGAACTCAATCATTTTATCCACACAACAGTCTTGAAATATATATAGTGACTAGCCCAAGGTCTTCTAGTGAATTTAATAGCTAAATAATCTAAGGCTATTTGATTTTAACTGTTTTATTCAGTCTTCTTTTTCATCTATTGTTTTATTATATTTGTGATCTTAAGTGTTCTGACATTCCAACTCAGGAGGGCTAATAGCTTTTATAAATCATTCAAATAAATAATAATTTATTCTATTAATTATTCATTTTGAGGTACAGAAAACTACCTTTTTCTTTTGGAGTGAAAATAATGATCTTAAGTTCATACAATACATATAAATGCTGTGTATTCATTAAGATGCCTGATCCTGCCTGTGATTGGTTTATATATGCTATAACACAAAGTGCTCAACTATAAATCAAAATTCAGTGGGGGCTGGAAAAAAATAGACAAGGGCACAAATTTGGTGCTTTTCTCACTTCTAACAAACTGCCTTATTTTCAGACCTGATTATGTATTTTATGGTAGCATTGTTGAAGTAACCTCTTATAAACATGATCATGAAGCATGCTGGGAACAAGCACTGGGAACTGTAACATACAAATTTCAGTTCAAATCTGACTATGTTTAGGAAAGTTTATAAGCAACAACTAATTCTTTCAATACGGATGCATATCTGCATTCAAAGTTGCAACCAATCAGTTCTTTCAGCTTGGGTGAATATTATTGTATAGATAAGCAATGCCCACATGGGGATCCCATGTTTTGGATCTGGTTCGTATATTTTCATTCCTATTGTTGCCATACTCTGATATATTTTAGTATACATAAAGAGTATACTTTTAGGCCAGAGTGCAAAGAGCATGGGTTCTGAATGCATATGATATGCATTGTGTTACTGTAGTCTGATCCTAGAACAAAAGAAGCTTTGGAAATTCAAAGAGAAGATAAATTGAAGGCCTCAGTCTTATAAGCTAGGCCTGGCACTTAAGGCAAAACTATAGAAGTGATATCCAGCCTAGAAAGGTCATTTGGTAAATTATAATAAATCTTAATCTATCTAAATTAGACACTTGTAAGCCATTTAGCATTTCCATCAGTTTTCTGGTGAACCACTAGAAACAATGCTCTTACCATTGTCTGAGGCCTGGGTTTCCATCACAGAGACAGTGGCAACAATGTCCCTGTCACATCTTCATTGGGACCCATAAAACATCTTACTCTACCAAATTTTATTTTTCTATGTTTAAAAAAAAAGAAAGAAAATGAATAGGAAGCATGAATAGGGAACATGTGGTAAAGCAGAGTGCCAGCCTCTCCATAACTTATAATTCAATAATACACAATGGTGCCTCTGTATCTGGGCCCTACATAGACCCAAATATATTCTTTAAAAATAAATAAATGGCAGATGCCTACAGCCCAGTTATTTGTTTAGATTCTGGTATAGGGATGTTAGATTAGGATTGGCCAAGCCTTCTATAGCTACCACTTTGTAGGCGTGCCCACGACTTGCTCTCAAAATTTCCAGTGTGCCACTTGGTCCAAAAGATTGTTGGTGCCTGGTCTGATGGTTAATTATTGGGATGTATAAATGGTCATATTAGTAACTACATTTAAAAAAAAAAAAAGAAGCTTAAATTTTCTTACAAAGAATTGTTGTGGGGAAAATGCCCACTAAATAAGGAACCAAAACATCTGGAGCTATTGCAACAAAGTATAGTTTATTGCACAAACCTACAGTGATCACCAGGTTCCTGGTCAGGGAAATGCTGAAAAACCCCAAAGTCTACATGGTTACAGATTATATACCTTTCAAGAAGGTACAATAAATTATAAAGGTAATGGAAATTACTCTCATACCAAGAATGTTACATTAGGTAAGGTGAGGGGGCAACCTTACTATGGAGGCCATCTGATGCCTTCAAATTTCTGCATTTCCATCCTCCCTTCCTGACACCAACACTAGCTAACATAAACATTTGCTCTTTATTATTCTCATCCAATCACCCCCTTTATACTTCTAGAAATGATAGCAGCCTGCTTTATGTTATCAGTCCCTTTTCCCTTCAGGGTCATCCATTTTCATAAATTTGCTTTTGCCTACTCATTTGAAGTCTTTTGTCAGGTTTCTTATAAAAGAATCAAATCAAGCAAAGTTTTCCAAATTACTTGTTTAACCTTGCCCAGAATTAATCAATCAATCAATCAATCAATCAATCAAGTAATTAATTAAATAAAATATCCTCAGAATGAAATCTCCTGCCCCATTTCACTTTCTTTTCTGGATAAAGACTCTAATGTCTCCATTACTCCCTAAACTACATAACCAAAATAGAAGTATTATAATATTGTACCCTAATCTTTCCCCCACAAGCTCATAACTTAACTAGATTGTCATTTGTCTATCTATACCTTCACTTTCTTTCCCTCATGCATACACCAATTAAACCATACTATTCTTCGAACTGTATGTGTCAAAATAATTAGAAGTATGAAATTGTATGAGTGAATTTTAATTCTACAGTGCTGTTGCATATGATGTGAATGTGTGGTTCAATCCTTTTCAGTAAAGTAATCCTTGGCTTAGCCCTTGGGTTTGATTGACCTCATTAGAAATTTTGCCTCTTCAAAAAGTTCAGATAAACTTGGGTGTTTTCTCAGATGAATATTTTAAATGATTTTCACAGAAGCCATCGGAGAGCCATCACTGAGTTTTCCCAAGATCAAGACTTAGTACCTCTGCCTCTGAACCACCACTATATCCAGCATATGTGAAACAGTAGACTCATACCTCTCATGGCATCTGGTCTACCAGAAGCCTATAGGTCCAAAGATATAAAACCTTATAAAAGTGCATGAAGTGGACTTGAACTTCTCCCTTTTCACCTTGAGAGACAAGTGGCATGGCAGCAAACATAATTAAAAATGACATCTGGTGGTTTGGGGACTTCTGCAGTTAAGTGCTAATGCATTTGAACTTGCTGTGACCTGATTGTCTGGGAAAACTGAATCCTCTGTAATTATGAAAGCATGCATTTCGTCAGGAAGAAGCATACTCTCTCCTTTTCAATCCACTGCAGGACCAATTTTGGACCAGCAAGGGATTCCAATGCAGATTTTAAGATTACCCTTTCCTGTGCCCTGCCCCATTCTCAATTCCATGAGTGGGTAAGTGGGATGTAAATTACAATAGTACCAAATGATTTTAATCTGTTAGAATGGTATAGTTTCTTGATTCTTATCACCTTGGGAGTTGGTAGATGCATAAAGCTGTGGTCTTCTTTAACTTCCTCTATAGGAAGGTTAATAGTTTCAACAGAATTCCTTACTGACCTAAACTTGGGGATATGGAATTTTAACAGGAGGATACAGTGAAAGTGTTATTTGTGGGTTGTAAGCAGGTAAGAAAAGCAAAGCCACAGTCAAGGGAGTAGAACATATAAATATATATTCCAATACTAAAAAGAGCACTTTTAAATAGTTTTCAAACTACCCCAAAATTGCATTTGTTTTACATGCAAGGAAAATAATATTCAGGATTTTGCAGACTAAGCTTAAACAACACATGGAGCAAAAACTGCCAGCTATAGGAGCTAGATTCAGAATAGGTAGGGGCACACACAATCACATTGCAAACATCTAATAAATAATGGAACAGACAAGGGAATTCCAAAAGATGTCTGGTTGTGCTTCATTGATTATACAAAGGCTTTTGACTGTGTAGACCACAAAACAATGTAGATAGCCCTGAAAAGCATGGATATATAGCATTTGCCATAGTCAGGGGAGTATCAGTACTATATTGCTGTCAATCTGTTCCGTGAATATGTGTTATTTTCTGTTGGAAACATCTGTTAACTCATCAGAATTAACGTTAATAATCTTGAGAGGCTACTTCTGACATAATGATATCTTTGTTCTCATCTTCATGTAAACAGCGTTCTGTTGGAATTCCGGTATTATCTTTAGCTGACCTATAAACGCTGATCCTCTTATCTCACCTGGGATTTACTTTTGTTGGTCTAAGGGTTGGCTTTCATGCTGAACTGAATTGAAAAATTAGCCCCTAGCTAATGCCAGCCTATTTAAGTAAAATTGATTTTTAATGTCATTCATTTCTCAAACTTCCTGCTTCGAACAGTACATTCAAAATGCTAGCAAGTATATTTGTATTTTCTTCTGAAGATCTCATTTTTCTTTTTTTCCATCTTGTTTGATTTTTCTAATTCTGGATTTTGTCTCAAGGGGTTCATCACAAGCAACAGAAGTGAAACAAATAGGGGTGGAAAAGGTAGCACTTGAATTTTTGGGTACTCTTTGCTTAAGAAGGAAAAATGTTACCACAATGCCCCCAGGCTACTTTCTCTGATGGGAATAATCCATCCTTTTTCCTCTGTGAATTATGTTGGCACCATGATCACTTACAATAACATCTTTCTGTGTTGTTTGCTAACTAGTGTTTTGCACTGGCACATTTTGTACATCAAAAAAGAAAAGTGAGCTTTTCCTGTGGTTTGCATCTGTTCTATTTTGTTCCTTAACTATGGTTAAAGTGAAAGCCCAAAGGTCCTTCTGAGAAGGGAGGACCTTCTCAGGAGGGAGGAAAAAAGGAGGAAATGCACAATTCTGCATCTAATCCTGTTCTTCTATACTGTATGTAGTTAATAGATTCCCCAGAGTTGCTTGTGCCTTGCACTGTTGAAGCCAGAGGTGAGTATTAGACATTCAAAGGGCTGCTGTTTGATTTTCATTGCAAGGATTCAGCATTTTCTCTCACTCTGTTTTAGTTTTTTGCCTTCTTCCAAAAGCACCAGCCTCTGGAAAATGAGATGTGAAGGATTCTCTAGATCTAGTAACAACATGCTGCTCTTTCTTCATTTCTAATTTACCCAAGCCTTCTTTATCATACAACTGTACAACCCTTTAATCCATGTAGAGTGCCCGACATTCAGAAAACCAAGAAACATGCCAAGAGGTAAAAATGTATAATTATGATCAGGGAAAAGCATATCATTCTCTATTCTTGCAATTAATAATACAGTACACATCTTTTCTTTGCTCCTTGATTAGGTGATGTTCTACCAGGGAAGGCAAGTACTTAAATCTCATTGCAATGGCTAATTCAATCCTTTTTGTACTCAATTATTTCCCTCCATATAAAATCCTTTGGATAACCTTTTTAAAAAACTTTATGCCCTACTAGCCTCTGCTGATGCATTCACATCATATGATTGGCCTTAGGACAAGCCATGCTGAGATAAAATATAGATGCATAAGAAAGTGTATAAAACAGTACTCCGCTGATCCAAAGTGTTTTACTGCTGAGCAGTTTCTATCCAGTAGAACAAGTTTGGTGTAGTGATTAAAGCATCAGGTGAGAAACTGGGAGACTGGAAGTTCTAGTCTCAGACTCGGCGACCTTCGGCCAGTCACTGTCTCTCAGCCCTAGGAGGGAGGCAGGCAAACCACTTCTGAAAATCTTGCCAAGAAAGCTACAAGGACTTGTCCAGGCAATTGCTAGGAGTTAAAACTGACTCAAAGGCACACACACAACACACACACACACACGGAACATAGATTGGCACCACCTATATAGCTCAGTACAAAACTTGGACCCCAAACATATAGTTACAATTAGGTTTAAACAAGTTAGTCCTAACTTAATTCCAAATGATGTCAATAGGAATTTAGGCTAGACCTAACTAAGAATATTATCCATGCATAGTTTAGACAACGCTGCTGCCCTGGCACATACAGTACATTGTGTTAATACATAATGTGGTTTGGGGTCTTGTCTTAACATGCTAACTAATGTGAATTCTAGTTTTATATTTATTTTGGATTCTGTTCTTTTTTCTAAAGGAGAAAGTATGTTGCATAACCCCATCTGATTATGGTCCAATTATGTGTAAGCAAATAATGTGTTAATATGATATATAAACCCAGCCCTCTGCTCATGCATACAAACACCCACATCCATCCATTATATCCAGGATTACAGGTGCAACAGGAACAGGGGACAACTTCATTTCATACACGGAAATGCATTTTTAAGAATGAATAACCACAGGAAAGGAACGTTTTTGTAATTCACAATAAGTGGATAGAAACTTTTTTTTTATTATTACTTGGTTACAGATTTAAGATTTGCCACACCCTCCTCTGGATGACAGAACTGCCTTTGTTCTCAGAACGTCCACTGAGAAAAAAGTGCATTCCACATCAATAGGATACTTCTGGGCAGATATTTGGCCCATTTTCTCCAGCTAGAGAGAGAGGGGATCTTATGGCGTGGGTCTTTTTCTTCTACTGTAGCCTACCACTATAAGTTCCCATGGAGACTGTGGCAAATCCAGACATTGCTTCCTTAGAACCCCCTTCAGACAAGCCAGATAGGAAATACCTAGCCAGGAAATATTTAGGGGAATTCCTAAAGGGAATGGAATATCCTGTAAGTTAACTTAGAGATTTAGAAGCTACCTATTTGTAACCTTCTCTTGTACTCTGAACATAACCATAAAAAGAAACTTTTGGGGGGGGAGAGGTTGAGGGGAGACAGCACATATTTATGAAATGGAACAATTTAAATTTGCTGCCAGTTCTATTTTATGTTGTGTTCATTGGCGTTCTTATTCTTGGTGTGGGTTTTATCTTGTTCTTTTCATGTTCAGCTGTTATTATTTTAGTGGGTTATATTATATTTTTATTGGCTTTATGTTTTAATATAACAGTATGCCCACTAGAAATCTTTGAGCTGTAGGATGGTCTGAAAAGAAAGAAAGAAAGAAAGAAAGAAAGAAAGAAAGAAAGAAAGAAAGAAAGAAAGAAAGAAAGAAAGAAAGAAAGAAAGAAAAGAGCCGTGTCTGTGAGATGAATGGCTCTCAAACAATGGATGTTTCTCTGAGGAAAATGAACATTTTTATCTTTTTCTTTAAAAATTAAAAATAATGTATTCTTATTAAAATTGTCTCTACTTTCTCAATGTTCTATCAACTTTGATTTTCTTTTTCTATCAACTTTTTCCTTTTTCTTCTAAGTGCTGCAATTGAATATCTTGAGAAATACTAAGATGAAAAAGAACTTTTTAAAAAACAATACTGTTCTATTTTTACATCCATCTATCCAAGACTAAAACGTTCAACAATATAATGTTACTATTATTTTTTTTACACAACAATGGCAATATAAAGCTAACAAGAATATACCATTTTTAATGTCTAATCCAAGCTCTTGATAAAATTATAAAACTGAAAAAGACATGTTCTTAAAACTTTTGTGATGCAACACTAAATACTTGTGATTCAGTTTCATGCTCAGTTTGGTTTTATTTTAAATGAAATAACTTGATTGTTTAAATTAAGAGAGGTTTTGATTGGATCTAGCCTATGTCTGCTGTGATTAGTTCTAATAAAACTAAATAGAAATCAGCCATGTCTTGATCAGTGACTCTATATCCATTTAGTAGACAATAAATCTTGTTGAATTCAATGAAGCTTCCACTTCACTAGAAATCATAGAATTCAAGCAATGACTAACTTGTCAAAAGGTTTGGTTTCAGTTTGTTTACTCTAATTCCAACCCACTACAATTAAACAAGCAAGGGGAGAAATCTTTACCAGAGGATAATATGGTAGCCATGATTATTGAGACTTAAAAGAAAAAAAAATCTGTTTCCTTATGGCACAGGCTAGGAATAAGGGTGGGATCCCTCTTTCTGCAGAATGGTACTTATACTGTACCTCCACAAAATTCTACCACCCCAGTGATAGGGTAGGATTTCTTTATCCCTTCATTCCTATGTATAACACGATTGGGGATAGTAGTGGGATCTTGTAACATTTCCTTCCATTCTGCAATGACAAGGAATATAATGAATCCTTCCTTCACCAACAAGACATCCTTGGATGACAGACCTATTTCCTATATTTCTATCTGACATTTCCTTAAAGAATATCAGCATGATTCTTACCTGTGATTCCACATCCACTAGTATCATCATAAAAAATCTGTGAGATAGATTAAACATAAGGATGGTGACTGGGTTCAGACGTCATGCTAATCTAAGGTTTGTTTAAGTATGATTTATTGACTAGGCTCACACAATAAAATCAGCTCAAAACATCTTTAAGGCTTATCATGATGTGAGTTTCAAGAAACTCACATCATGATAAGCCTTAAAGATGTTTGAGCTTCTCAAGCATCTTTAAGGCTTCTCAAAATCATTTTTAGTAAGCTTCATGAAAGAATGACTTCGATCTGACTCTTCTAGTCCTTGTCTGACACACAGTCCACTTGGATAGAATCAGATCCTCATAATGTTGGTATCCTACCCCAGATGTCCAAATCTGTCTTTTGTATAAAACAACAGTAATCGTTTTTAACAGATCTGAGCAGAGAAAGCTCTATTATCTAATCAGATTATTGGTCCACATAGTCCAGCATTAACAGCATATGGCAGAGGCTTTCCAGGGTTTTGGGCTAGTGGGACCTTTTGCATTCCAAGCAAGTGTTCTGCCATTCTTCTATGGATCTTCTTCGGAGGAAAAGAAGTGACAACGTAGAAGACTGACCTTTTTTGAGCAGCATTAATCAAAGACATAGCCCAGCTGCTTAAGCTGTCTATTTCATCCTGAGCTTTGACCCTGCAGCGAGATCAAAGCTACTTCCAGCATGAAAGGGAGGAGCAAATTGTTAAAAGCTGGAATTGGTGATGATGAACAAGCATGGAGACCTTTGAGACTGTTGCTATAATCTTTTGATGTTAGGGAAGTGTACCTATGCATAATTCAATTGGGTGTGTGGGGTGGTGGTGGTGGTCTTTGCTCATAGTTGCAAAATTAGGACTCTTGCCACTGACCTGATTTGGAGATTAGTATGGAAAACAAAGAGTTCTTTCAGACCAATTCCTGATGAAAGCTCTAAAAATAGATATGAATAACACCACATTTCCTCCCTCCAATCCATTCTGCCTTTGTATCCCTTTACTATGCTGGGTTTACACAAGATGCTATGATAAAGTCTATTTTTTCCCTCTTCCTTTTTACCATTGCTCTGGCCCTTCAGGTATCACTGAACTGCAGGTCCTAGCACACTGCATCTTTTTCTGTTATGGCCTGGGCTAGCAGAGTTCAAGTGTAGCAAAGCTGAAGAACTAGACCTTGCCCATTCCTGCCGTAGAACTCCCTTCTCTCAACCTAGCATCTTTTACATGTGCTGGAACTACAACTCCCAGAATTCCCCAAGGTGATTCAGGTTCCCTTCTTCCTGATCTTTTCCCTACCCTATCAGATGATTGATTACAGCTGAATGTGAAACTCAAGAAACACTTGTATTCAGGAGAGGTCTGCTGGCCAGCTCATAATGGAAAGAATTTGACTAACTTTCTGTAAAATGTGTGGGTGAGCTGTGCCATTCTTTGAATTCTAATGCCTGAATTAATCCTTGATTTGTAGGCTTGCGTGGTCTGTAGGAATTACAGATAAAGCATTTATTCATTAAATGCATATTGATGGCAGACTTAGCATCGCCCTGAAGGATTTTGCTGCTAGTATTTGGGAGAACAGACAGCCATTGAAGGACAGCTTAATTCTAACAACAGCTGCTGTGAGAGTTAGATTTTGGTAGAGTTTTCAGGGTGCAACTATTATAATATGACCACTCCTCAGGAATGTTCTTATTGCTGACTGTATTAAGAGGTAATAAATAAGTGACCATAATTAAAAATATTGCATTGCTTATTTAATGTTTAAACTTCAGTATCTGTCTCTATGTGTAGGCATTAATTATTCTGAAATACCCAAAGAGGAACAGGACTGAATATGAATTCTACTTTACTCCTTATTGCAGGTTTGTTAAATCATCAAGGAAAAAGCATAGCCAATTGGTTCCCCAAGTGTTGTCTCCCTCCCTCCCAACATCCATTGATTAAGTGGGATGTCTGAAAAGGAGACTGAGGCATGCACAGCTGAATGCATGCATTACTTTTTAAAAATCCAATGTGCCACTAACATTACCTGAAGATTAAGATAGAGCTGCAAACGTCTAGAAGATCAGTAGATGGCAGCAAAGAGTTAAATAGACCTTTTGTAGAACATTGCCACTACCTACTGGTCATTCATAATTATGCAGCCCAAATCTGTTAGTCCTAGTTAAGAGGCACTCTCAGGACCTTTCCATTGACACTGCTTTGGTCACTGCTCAGACAGTCAAATCAGTTTTCTTCCAATTCGGCTGTGGTACAACTCAAATTGCAGTAGTGGAACTCCATGGAACTTGGGCCAGGTTGTGATGTTTTCCCATTTGTAGGAACTCTTTCCTCACTTTGCCTTCCATTGCCTGCACTGGGAGATGTTGCATTGATTTCACAGGTAATTTAACAGCAAACCCAATCTTAGTACAGTGGTACCTCGGGTTACGAATTTAATCCCGATTTGTTTGCAACCCGAAGCAAATTTTCCCATAAGGTTCAATGTGATTACCGTTAATCCATTCCAGCATCCGCGGACCACGCGGCACGGGCGGAAAAATGGTTGCGGACCATGTGGCATGGGCGGAAAATGGCCGCGGACCACGTGGCACGGGCGGAAAAATGGCCGCGGACCACGTGGCAAGGGCGGAAAATGGCCGCGGACCACGTGTCACAGCGGAAAATGGCCACGGATCCAGTTCGTACCCCGAGGCGGAGTTCGCAAACCGAGGTAAATTTTTGCGGCCTGAGGTGGTCGCAACCCGAAAAGTTTGTAAGCAGAGGCGTTCGTAACCCAAGGTACCACTGTATGTCTAGTTTTATAATCCCTGTAAAAATATTCTTTAGCTAAAATCAAGCCAAATAGTATTTTTAAAGGGATTGTAATACCAGACAGACTAAGATTGGGTTTATTAAAAGCAGCATGTATCACACTCTTACTTTGCTGCATCTCCCAGCCTTTTGTCCCACCTTCTCTCACTCCTTCACATGCATATACAGATGCTCCCTCAGTCACCCAGTTGAGGCTCTTCATTATAATCTACTACTTTGGTTGCAGCTGTGGGGAAAGGATCTGGAATGCACAACTACGATGAGATGCATTCAGTGACATTTATATGCAATGCACATATACATAATACTTTATTACAGCTAAAGGCTAGGAAAAAAAATATTACTAAAAAATTACAAAAAAAAAAAGAACATTGAATAACATCAAGGTGATCAGCAAGTAAACTGAATTATAACTATGGAAGATCTTGCTCCATAGCTGGTACCTCATTTCCACTGCCGCTGGATAATATTTTGCTATAATCCAAGTTGTAGAGAGTTTGGAATCTGAAAAAAGTAAAATCATAAAGTTACCTGTTCTTCCAGGATACTGACAAAGCAGAGGTAGGATATAGGCATTATGGATGTCCCCATAGATACCACAGTAAAATACCACATGTTGGATTGTTTTGATAACCCTGGCTCCACATTATTAAATGACAAGGGGAACCAGCACCTGAGTGACAAAGAGTTTGAGGAAGCAGGAAGCTATTTTTTCCTCTTTATATTTCCCAAATTAAAGAAAGCTTCTGCAGCGGCTAGGTATAATATTTTGTCCTTTGCATTATTACAGGGAAGATATTCTTAAGATTCCATATGACAACAGTTTTGTCACTGTACCAAACATTCTTTTTAAAAATTTATTTTGCAAATCAGTGGCCAGATATACATGTACTGAAAACACAGGGGGGAAGGAGGTAGCAATTTCATCCCCCCCCTTTTTTTTTTGTGCTGAACAAATGGCAAGAAGATTTTTGTTATTCCAGGAGCTGCTGTTTCTTAAGAAGAGAAGCATGGACTGAACAACAATTTTTACACTCTCCTGTTAGTTGGAGGAAGCACCAATTACCTCATGGTGTTCTTATCTGTTCTCAAACTTCCAAAGTCAGCAAGCATGAAGACCATTGAATAATTGACCTTGAATACTTTGGAGCGATTGGGGAATTGAAAAAGTGCCATGTGGAAGTAACCCCAGAAATCAGACCTGGATATGCCATTCCATTCAGAACAAGCTGAATCCTATTTCCTGAGCCTTGTTTTATATATGCACTTCATATGAACTCTATGTGTAGAAGGGCTCTTTTTCATGCATCCCTTCTAACATGTAGAGCTAAGACTATATCCTATCTTCCATCTACAATCTATACATGGAAATACTCCTAATAAAAGTGTCTCACCTCAATCTGATTTCCGTCTTTTCAAGTACAATGAGGTATATCTAGTCTTATGAAAAACAGCTTTGTTTCTTTTTTCAAAGCAACTAACCATTCATGCCATAAGCATAATTTTCAGCTTATTTCCAGAATAATTCAGCTAGGTGGATTTCCAACCAAGGCAATCTGTAGGTTTTTGTTTTTTGTTTTTTGTTTTGCCATTGATGAGTCATGCCATTTGTAGACACTGACTCACTGAAAACCTGTATAAGAATGGTTAATGAAGTATATGGTAGAGACACATGGAAGGAGGCCATCCTTCAGTAATAGTTATAAAACTATTTAAGGGTTAAAGATAAGAACTAACAAATTGAATAAAAAGCAATAGACAGTAATAGTGGAAGAACATTCTTTGACAGTTTCTTGAAAAGAGTCAATGGCATTTTGTACTAGCTGAACTTTGTGGTGGTGGCTTTAAGGGTAATTCCATATAGAACATAGTACTCTAGTCTTATGCAAAATGTATCAATGACTGTGTAAGAATGAACATAAGGAATGGATATAGTTAAAAATTCATAATTTTAAATGTTTACTGGGTTCATATTCACCAAATGCTGAGCAACTTGGTTCTAGTTAAACTTTTGCTATGAACCCATCCATTCAGATATCTTCAGGAGATTGTTATTTGGGCTTCCAGGGAATAAATGGTTGATTGAATACGGCTCTATTCTTTGTGGAGCTGATGCCCACGGCAATTAGAGGAGTTGGCCTTGGTCCAGTTCTTCAGAGTCATCTCCAGATAAAGGAGATCAACAGGATCACCCACAGGTACTATTTACAGAGATTCCCTGTGAAGAGATTGCAATCTAGCAATCTCTAGCGGGTGAAGCACTCTGGGAGTCAAGGGAAACATCAAGCCCAAGCTGTGGTGTGGAGCCTTCAAAAAGACACTAGATTTGCTTTACTTCTTCTTTTAACTAACATTGTAAATTGCCTATCTGTGATTTATCTGGCAATTAAAAACCTCCTGAAAGACAAGTTGCAGTACACCGGGAGAATTTCCTACTATCCTGGGAGAAAGAAGACTAAAATAAGATTAAAGATAAAAAAGAAATATTTTAACATTTGGAAACAGTGAAAGGGAATTAAGAATGTTGATTGGGGACAATTAAAAGGCTAGATGGATTTGAAACAGCTTTTTAAAGGATTGTTTTAAATGTTTAAGAAAATATGGTAAGTGAATTTGGATTTAATTGCAAGAAAATCTGCCCTGGGAAGTTTGGCTTCTGAAAATAAACATAAGATAAGGCACAGCCTTCAGGGTCAGAAGGAACAGACACTAACAATATATCTCTTTTAACGTAATATTTAACATAACAGCGGAGTATCTTTCTTCCAAAGAAGAATTTTTAGCTGTTTGGAATCAGTGTGTCCAGGAACTATTTGTAAAATTGGGACTAGCAGAGGCTGTAGAAGAAAATATTTTATTGGATAAAATAGCAGTGGAGGACAACTTGAATAAGGATTCTAAAATGGACTTTAAAGAAATGCCAGAAATGGAAGATATGGAAAAAGATGCTGTGGATCTGAAGATGGACTCAAAGTTGCTTGATTATGAGAATGATATGGAGAAAGAAGCTGTAATGGACTGGAAGAGTGACTTTGAGAATTATCCTGTTTTAGACATAGAGAAGGGAATACCAAATCTCTGAAACCTTTTCTGAAAATAGATAGGAAGAGAATGATAAGAGATTGTTATCTGGGGTTCTATTTGGAGAAGAGACTGAACCTTTCCAAAAGAAGAGAAAGGAATTCAAAGTGGATTTATCAGATCAAGGTTAAATTGTCCATGTTTTGATCTTGGATTGCTAATATTGAATTTTCTCTTTCTGACCAGGACTGTAAGACAATGATCTATACCTGCAAAAGTGATTTATTTGGTTTAGTTTAAAACACGTATGCGATTATTATTGGTCCTTTGTATGCTTAAAGGGAGAGATCTTTTAGGTTTCACTTCTCAGAAAAAACTTAGAAGCTAAAATGCAAAATTGACCTATTTGTTTAAGCTTAAAAATTATAGTTTATTACTGGCACTTTTAATCCTTTTGCTGATTAGATTGATTGTTGAATACTTTTTATAATTTGGTTATTATTTAGGGATGAGAAAGGGGATAAAGAAGGTTTTTTTTTTAGTAATAATAGAGAAGGTGTTAAGTTACTGTTAATATATATACTTGTTTGGAAGGAGAGGGAAGTCATATTTTACATTTCTTTCCTTCTCTTTTTCTTTCTTTCTTTCTTTCTTTCTTTCTTTCTTTCTTTCTTTCTTTCTTTCTTTCTTTTTCTTTTTGTTTGTAGGTTTTTTAGATTTGTATTAGTTTTTATATATATAAACTTTAATAAAAATATTTCTTAAAAAGGAGATCATTATTTGGAAAATTATTATTTTAAAAAAAATTTTGAATCACTTCTCATAGTTATATGTTTGCTCTTATGCTTCTTTAGTAAGTATTATGTATTTACTTTTATGAAGCCTTTAATTAGGTAGATTTTTTTTTAAAGTGCAATAACCCATGAGGTTTATAGACTGCTGTAACAGTCCAAGAACACCCCATTAAATTATTCTCATTAGCACATTTTATTTTGGCTCCCTTTTAATTGCATTGTAGCTGTAATGTGGTCATTTAAAATTTGCAACTGTAATTAAAATGATGCTGATGGATATTGTATGCTTTTCTCCCACTCCCTTATTTAATTGATGCTGAAATTAGACATTTAATATTAATGTAACATTTGATATCTGTAGCCAGATTTTTTTTTTTTGGGAGAGGGGAGGGACTGCAAAGTAGTTCCAGCTTTTGTTTGTTGGGCTACAATCTAAGCATATATGTACTGCTCAGATTTAAAACTTGGTTTAATATTCAATTTATTTTACCAGAATTCTTTCAGCAGCAGTGATGATCATCTCAGTTGAGAAAACACAAATGTTAATTTGTTGGTGGGTTTGGGGTTTTTTTTGGTCTAATTAATTAGTTATGGTGTAATTAATGGATTCAATATAACTGCCATAAAATGCTTGTATACAAAACAAAACAAGTTAAAAGTTCCTTAATGCGGCAAATTATAGAAGCCTTCCTTCCTAGAAGGCCTGTTTCATAGCACATAGCTGCTTAAAGCAAAGAATGAACTTTAAATGTGCCTGCTACATTCATGGTTGGGACCAGTTCTCAAGTGCCTGGAAAAAAGCCTCTCATTTTGCATGGTTATTTTCTGTTTTGTTAGAATAACTAAGTGTCTGTGTGGTTATAGGTCCTATTAACATCTTTAGCTGCCTTGAAACCATTGAGAGAGTGGGAACTAGGTGCTGATGATTATGCTGCCAAGTATTTTCACCTCGTTGAAGGGCAGAGATACCCTCAAGTACAGTGTTCCCCAACCTGGGCACTTTCAAAATATATGAAGTTCAACACCCAGAATTCCCCAGCCAGCATGGCTATTGCTGAGAATTCTGGAAATTGAGGTCCATGCAACTGGAGGCCCCTCAAACTGGGAAGCTTCTTCAAAGAATCCAGGTAAACAGTGAAGCTTTATTTACTCTGAGCATGTGTAAACAAATCACATCCAGTTATTTTCAAGGAAGTCAGTCGTAGTTGAGACAAGACGTGAAATGAAGTTGTGTGCTTATTTTGTCTTTTTTTTTTTTTTTAAAGAAGGATTTCAAATGAATGCCTTCACCTCTTTAATAATAATCATGTAAAAAACATGTAGGCTACAATGCTCTCTTTACTTAACACAATTGCTGGATTAACATGCTGCCCTTGAAATAGACTGTGTTTGGATTGTATAAATATTCATGGTTAAATTAGCCATAATTTTTGCTGGATTAAGCCACCTGTCAAGGTTCATTTGGCACACTGACCCATAAATTAATAAAGCAGGTAGAGTCATACAACATGCTAAACTGAAACATGGTTGGTTCAGTGAGTTTATTTTATTTTATTTTTTCTTTACTTTTCTACGTTGCCCATTTTCTCAGCTCATGGAAGTTTACAATGATATAATATTAAAAACAAAGATATAGGTAAAACCATAAGCTAAGTAAGAGAATAACAATAACGTAAAAAAGTCAATGAGCAACTACCATTCCAAATAACCACAGTGTCAGCCTAATTGTGAACAATACTATCTTTTGAAAACCCTGGGGAACAACTTATTTTGAATTGCTTCATGGAAAGATCCTAAAGTTGGTGCCAATATCTCTCCACGGAGACTAGCCCACAGGGAGGGGGCATCATGGAAAGACACTGCCTCCAGCCCCTTGGACAAATCGCACATCTTGAATATGGGAGATAGTCAACTGCCTAAGCAAGTCCAATCAGGTCGGTTAAAGATGTAAAAAAGAATGTGTTTGTAGTTTTCAGATGGCCAAACTTCCAAACTAGATCCCACCTGGGCAGGCAGTAGTAATTAAAGTTGGCTAGGATCTATTAATCTTTGCTCAAATATTTGCACAGAGAAAGTACCTATTTCAAAGTTGATGTACAAATCAGTTTATATTAGTAGATGATTAGTAGATATTAATATTTAACTATTTAATATTTAAATATTAACATTTAATGTAATTTTAAAATGTATATTGGGGTAATTGGCTGTGTTTGCACCCCATGCTCAATTGTAAACTAGCCATTTGAACTAATTATGTTGAAAGAATCCATCTTGGGTAGTTGGTTTATACTTCAATTTTCTGCAAATCCCAGAAAACTGAGTTGAGTATCCCATGACTGAGTTGTACAAGTACAGTCAGTGTGTCAGAAATTTTACAGAATACAGCAGATTCCAACTTGATTTTAATTCATAAAAAATTGACAGCAAATAATATATAAAGAGTTCAGACTGAGATGGACTGGATTTAGACTGGTGTGAATATTACTTTGTCCAGTGCTCCTTATAATTACATTGTCCAGGATCTTCCTAGAATACAGGGTACGTTGGTCCACATACAAAAATTGTACTTGCTCTGCCTCCATTCGCATCCAGTCGAGGCATTTCAGTTCAGTATGGCAACAGAAGGTGAGATACCTTCTTGGATCACCCTTACTCCCATTATGCAGGCAAAGGACAGATTTCCTTTTGTCCTTTTTCTGTTGTTTCTCCAGTAAAAATGCCAGTTGTATCCGGCTGTTTTTCTCCACCTGCAGGAATGACATGCAGTTCATTTGTCAGTTCTGTTTGAACTTTGAACTCTATTCATCATGTTCCAAAGTAAGGGAATTCTTGGAAAGTTTCATCTTAGGTTTCAAATCAAGATTCATCCTGCGGTCTTAAACAGCCATAAAGCAATTAAACTGAGGTTATAGACTGTTCTTCCATCAATTAGGTATTTTACTAAAAATGGAAAAGGAGTGTGGGAATAAAAAGGATTGTAAAAAATGGTTACAGAAAGAAAAAGTCAAGGTGCTGTATTATTCAGTTCCTCTTATAAGCCCACTGGCTTCTAACTCACCCAGAACTGATATATGGGTCAGCTGGTGCTATAAGGCATAACAGCACAATTTGCTTTTTAAAATGTCTTAATATTATGTTAGCCTGCAGATTGGATCACCTTGAACAGGCTACATAGAGAGTACCCTTGGAGACATTTGATTTACCTCAGAATGCCCAGCAAGTGCCTCTTGATACATTCTGATTCACTAGATTCAGTCAGTATAATGGTACTTATAAGGGAATTGCATCATTTGAATGAAAATCAATTTCCATTCATATGAGGCTGATCGTCTTTCTTGAATATATCTTAACAAGAATCGTGGTTTTATGGCTATTGTATTGTTCACTCAGTATTTTTTCTCTTGTCCGTTTCAGCCATTTTGAGCTCATGTGAAATGAACCAGGCAATCAGGAGAGAGCCACTGCTAGGCTGTCAGAACGAGAATTCTTGCTGACTTATATTTATGGTTGCCTGCTTTCTTCACTCTATGTCAGTTTTAGGCATTTCTGCTACAGTGGCTACTCATCTATAGCTGCTGCTGAAAACTCTTTTCAGTATGAAAAGCTGTTGTGCTCTCATGGTGTTGTGCTGAAAAGTACAAGTATACTGTACAAAATATTGCATAGTATTGTCCAAGGCTATTTGCTGCTTCAGGCAAAAATGTCTGCTCTCATGTACTGAAGCAAAAGGAACAGTTCAATCTTAGTTCAACAAAATGAACCAAAAATGGGGAAAAGAAAAGAAAAGAAAAAAGAAAAGAAAAGAAAAGAAAAGAAAAGAAAAGAAATAAGAGGGGTGTGGCCCTGGAATAGTACAAATTGACATGCATTGAAGCCCTGCTTGAAATGCCTGTAATCTCTGGCTTTTTATGTAGTGATTCCCATGTTATGGAAGAAACATCCACGCTCTGATGGATTTTCCCTTTTCCAACATTTGCAGGAAACCTTTTCAGTCCTCACTTAACTATTAGTCCCCATTAGTGACCCCATTAGTCCCCATTAGTCCAACGTCATGGGCCATTAACGTTCCTCTGTCAAAATCTTAAAAAAATTTTTTTAAATTTTTTTATTTTTAAAAGTGATAGTAAAAGTCCCACAAAAATATTCAAAGTATGCTTGTTTAAAGACAACATTTTTTGTGGGGAAACTGTGAGGTTATTTGTTCTATTTTAAGTGATATTTTAACTGCAGAAGTATTTCAGATGTTATTTTCTTGTGATTTCCAATGAATACTGTAAGACAATTATTTCATGATCTGCTGTCGTGTCAGTGCTAGGTCTAAAGGAAAAGCTGCTGTATTACTCTGTGGAATCAGGTTTATGCCCCTTATTTCCTACTCAGAATACTGCTTTGTGTAGGTGGAAAAAGGAAGACATGAAGGGTTGGGTTAAAATACAAGATTAAGAAAAGAAACCAGACATGGGGGAACAACTAGCACATTATAACCCGAAGGAAGACAATTCTTTTTCTGTCAATGGACATACCCCTCAAAGTACTCTACTGGGTGCTGCAGGTGGGAGGGGCTGAAATGTATTGGGGGGTGGGTGGGTTCAGAACCAAAAAACATTGGGGACAAGCATAATTTTTAACCTCTTTTTTTCCCTCTTTTAACACACCTTTCTCTCTGTCTTCAAACTCAGGAAAGGGTTAGTTCTTCCTAGATGTCTGAACTCATCTTTTGTTTAAGAGTTTTGGAATTTGGTCCAGAGCCACACAAAATTAGCCTTGGATTGCAACTGACTCTAGTGCTACAGATTACCTACCTGTTTTATAGCCAGATTTCAGCTGCTGTAGAAGTGAGATTGTTAGGGGAAATGCGTGTAGGGTTTTAACTGCTTAAAAACATTCCTGTCCTGAAGCTGGCTTGTATCACTAGAATGGGTATCCATTTCAGTCTTCCCTTGGCAGAATTATATAGGAATTCTGTTTGCTCCCTTGGTATTGGTTTAGAATTAAGAATTGACCCAAGTTACTGCTATTGAGATCAGCTTCTCATTCTACCAAGACAAAGGCCAACTTGCAGTTGCTCAGAATAAAACATAATCAGGACAACTTAGCAGCCTTTTGGCTTTTATCAAAATGGGTTATGATAATGAAAACCGGGGGGGGGGGGAGGGATTACACTTCCTGAGATGCTTGTTTCAGACCTGTGACAACCCTTGACCAGAGAACATTCATTCCTCCTATTGTAGGGCTGGTGGAAGGAAGGGTTTTCAATCCATTTCAGCATCTCCTTCCTGAAATGTTATCATCACAATTAAAGAAATCTAGTTAACTTTTGCAGTAAGAAAGTTGGGCCCAGAAGTGATACTGGACCTAGTCTGCAAAAGAAGCCAATAGGTCCAGGTCTGAGTGTAACTACCTCTTTTTGTACTTAATGGTTCAATTAGATAATTTGGTGGCAATGGACTTAGGGAGCAAAGAAGCTGTATTATGGTGAGCAATGTCAGCTCTGAAGCCCTTCAGTCCTGCACTTTCTCCATGGGTGGCCATTTTCAGGCTTCCATAACTGCAGAGCCCTGAATTTCAGCACTGAGATTAGCCCCAGCGGCACTACCACAAGTTATGTATCCTGATCCCTAGGAACTGCCAGCCATTAACCACCTTGGTTGCCAGGCTTCATTAAAGTCCTTTCTCTCCCTGTTTTGCAGCTCAATTTATTCAGGATACCTGTATCTGAGGGCATCTTCCTGTGGTTAATCTGATGGAGATAATTGGAATGAATTTGTTTGTCTCTCATTATAAATGAAATTTGCACAGAGGAATACAGAATGAAAGGAGTACTTATAGCCACAATTATCATTATTAGACACAGCCTAATGAGGAGCAAAGAGGGACCAACAAAAAACAAAGCTGATGTACTGCAGCACCTTGTATGAATCCTAGTAGCCTTAATTGCTTAAGACTACAAGGACAATAGAGTTAGAATTGGATACTAGTTTATCCATCTCATTGACAAAACGGGTTTAAGTGAAAAATTAAGGTCCCTTTATGTCTTTTCTTGCATAGGTCAGTGATAGATGGAGTAGCTGGATGCCAAAGCTTCAAACCCAAGTAGGTTGATGGGTGAAGGTGGAGACATAGATCTACTCTTACTGTGTTACCGTATAACGTTTTGCCTTCTGTTCATCAGAGGAACTTCATCCTCTAGCAGAAGTTTGGAAACTAATCTCACCTGCAGTTGCATAAATGCCAACCATTCTTCCATATTCCAGCCAATGTTGTCATCTGACCTAATTGCATTCAAATGAATGTTATGGGGAGACTTGGGTTTCCTAAGAAGCTTGGTGAAAACTCTACTATGAGAAGCTTCCATGGCCACCACTCCCAAGATTTTTAAATGATGGGTATTTGCAGGATAATCTTGAGGATATGATTGTGAATACTGATATCTCAGTATGTGTGGGACAACTGAGAAATCAACAGAGCTGGTTGGGTACTAAATGACCACCAGAAATCATCTTAACAGAAAGCCTCAATATTTATCTTGTGTTCAAGAGTTCATTCAAAAAGGAGCCTATGCAAACTAATAATGTGTAAAGCATTCTTTGGCCTCCTGAAAATGAATGAGAGAATTAGGAACTTTCTCCTAATTCATCTTGTCCCATATGGAGAAAACTGGGATTATAGCTGGGGAGGGGGAACAGTCAGCAGTGTGACAATTCCTGTGAGGGATACTCTGAACCATGACTATTCACAGTCCGAGCATAGCAAGGATGATTTTTGCTACTATTCTCATGTTTCATTGAGCCTTGGGGTCTCCCCAACAATAAGAAGTGGGACAAAATACTCTTTCAGCAAACAGAGTGCCAAAAAGAATAACATAGACATGTTGAACAATCTCTGGATGCTACCTACTATTGCCTGCAGTGTTCTTGATTAGCTGACTTTTGCCTTAATATTTACTGTAGACAGATAATTTGAGCTTATAAACAATGTCTGTGGCTATGTTTGCCCCCTTGGCTGTTCTTTAATTTGCTTCCAGCATGTTTTCCTGGTCCTTTCATTTAAAAATTAACATGTCCATACATACCCATAATCCCTGGCCATTGGACATGCTGCTTTGGCTTTATGTAGGTTGTCATTATTTTGTTTTGTTTTGTTTTGTTTTAATTTTGGAGGAAAAACAGCAAGTCCATGCTCATATTCTGTTGAACATTGCTCCTCCCACTTGCTTCTTGACTCTAGTAATTCTGTTTATAAGATATGCACGTGGACAACAACATTTAGTTTGGACCTCAAGTTTGTGATTTGGAAAATAGTTCTTGTAACTTTTATATGTGAAGGTTCAAATTGTTTTTTAAGACTCTATTTCATGACCTTGAGTGGACTTCTGATAATTACTGCGAAATAATTATAATGCAAAGGATGTTTGGGCCTTTGTTGGGTTTATATTTGCATTACTGAGCAGTTGAGGTGAAAATTAAGCTTTGCCCTTACAGTTTGTCAGACTTCCTCTATCTTGCCTAGGGCCAGGTACTTCCATTATTTTCAGTTAGTCAGCTTTCCTGTTTCTTGGGAGAGGGAAAATAGAGACAATCTATTTCTGCCCCTCTCAGGATCTTTGTCCCCAGTGGGCACAATCACCCCAGAAGGCAACAGTATACAATACAATAACCGTATATGTTTATTGAATCAAAGCTTAGAACAGTTGCCCTTTCAATACATTTCTCAATTCCAGCATGACTAATTAGAGGTGCACATTGCTGACCAATATGATTTTCCCAATTGGCTTAAGCACAGAAGTTACCTAAATTAGTAATCGGATATGATCAGAAGGTGTCTCATAACTCCTTGATTCCAGAACAACTTCCCTGTGTGGAAAGTGTAGCGAGAGAAGTAGCAGGCAAAAAGAAGAAATCCTTACACACCATATGCATACCCTTACACATTTCACTCATTTCTTACAGAGCACCTTTTCATCCCCTATTTTATGACCTAAAATTTTGAACTCTTGTCATGGAATATTGATATAATTTAGAGAACAATTTGGGGAAGGATCTAGATGTTCATGGCAGTTCTTGATCATGGAAATTGATGTCCTGACTCTTGGTACTTTTTGTCCAACAGCGATATTTTGATTTTCTCTTGGTCTTTGGCACATCATTCTTTTGGTTCACCCTAGCATCCTGCTGCACGTCCATGCACCTGTGTGTTCATGTGAAGTGTATGTACTTCATTAGACTCAGCATTCATCCTATTTATTAAGTATTAATTAAGCTCATTATCCATCAGGAACACTAAAATAGGTCATTTACTGGGCAAACCTGCAAAGAGTTTACATTTGTTCAAATACAGAATCTCTCTGGTTCAGTAAGCCCTTGGTTTTTGAATGTCCAAAGTAACCTTCTAACACTCCTCCTCTGTTAAACACCTATGTTTGCAATTAAAACAGGGGGCCTGAATTCCACATTGGCCTCACATATGCTACCATTTAACTTCCTCACAGTTTAAAGGAATATTTGTGCTGCTAGTGGAAATAGGGCTACACTCTATGGCATACCTCATTGAAATCAGATAAAAGAAAGAAAACACTTTTTTCTTTGTCTCAACTGAGTTGAGATATAGCCATCTCTTTTTTATATACTTCTCATGGACTGGTAAACATAACAGGCACCATAAAAAAAAAAAAAATCTGCCATCTATAAATGACCAGAAGGGTAGTCTTTATATAATAGGATTCTGCCAATTATCTATCTTCAATCATTGCTGAAGGCATAGCTTGCTATCTTAAAGCCATGTTTGCTGAGCTTTGTGAAAGGTTATATTAACTAAACGCTTAGCTCTTCTGTGGTCCAGTTTCAACCTACTACACCAAGGCCAGAACTTTGTTATTGCTATAAAGTTCTTTTACCCTTGGATTATTTAAATTATAAACCAACTCTCATAGTTCCTTAGATTCCAAAGGAATGGTTGGTATTAACAGTGATTACTTGTCCAACAACGTATGTAAGGAAGATTTCCAGTGCTTTTGTTAGATTAACAAATCCAAGCATTGCCTAACCACAGACCTGGATTCTTAGAGAAATAGAAGGTGTCCCCAAAGTTCTAGTGCAGTTTTAAGCTTTAATACTTTTGGGGTGCCCTGTATGCTTGTAAAAGCTAAGATTGGCTTTATTAACAGGAACTTTAATTGATGCCAAACCCAATTTAACTTGTATAAGGTGGGAAAGATTGATTTTCTAAAAACCTTACATAGAAGGCATTCTAGCCTTAAATTTCTAACCAGAATTTGCAAGGTAATTTTCCCACAGGACAATTTTAATGTTGGAGCTATTAATCTGCTTTCTTTTGTAGTATCCCAATTGTCTTAGTTGTTACTATTTTAATACACTCTGTGTGAGCCTTCCAAGACAGTGTTTCATTAAACACTATTCACAGATATTTAAACTACTTACACTGTTTTATGATAGCTTCTCTGGTAGACCATTTAAGTATTTTAGGCTGTTTCCCAACAATCATAACCTTGGTTTTGGAATAATTACTTTCTAGTTGTTCCTCAATGTAAATATGTCCTTTTTCTTCCTTCTCCTTCTTCTCCTCCTTCCTCACAGTCTTTTCAACCCAGTTCTTGTTTCCAAGAAAAGAATCATATAATCAGATACTTTCCTTGAACATAAAAATGGAGGAAAAAAAAAACCCTCTGGAACTGACAAATAAGGCACCACTAGGTTTATGTAATGATTAAATCATATAGGTGCAAGAACACAGCTTTGTATTCCCTCCTCATTTCATTAATATTATTACCGTAAGTAATTTAGATAAACCTACTGTCACTCTAGTAGACGAAGTAGAATGTAAGTGCTATACTAAATAAATCAATACTTATTTGTATCAGAATTTGCTAATTTTATCCATAGCTTACATCTTTTCACTGAGTCAGAAGGAACAGGAAAATCACTGAATAGTACATACACATATTTTGTAGTACTGGAAAATAAAACAAAAAATCAGTAATGGTTGGGTATGTTTTGACTTTTCCTAAAATCTGCTTCTTCACTATAAATAGTCCTATTAGTCTCCACCCAGATCTCCAATTTATGTAATAACTTCTTGGCATGACGTTTAACAGAAATATCCAGAAGGCTGGCTGGTTGATAATTCTTGGGTTCTTATTTATCTCCCTTTTTGTATATAGGTACCTTTATACTATTATGCTCAGCCTCTAGCCCTTTGGATATATTCCCATTTTGTTAATATAAGTAAACAGTGTAGCCAGTAGAGGTGCCCATCAATTGGCAGAATATTTGTATCCATCTGCAGGGATTATATCTTTACCCAATGCCTTGTTAGATGCCAATTAAGCAGTGAGTTTCAACACCTGGTTTAGAGAAAAATGGCACCCAAGAATTACATTGATCCAAAAGGATCATGAAATGCTCACCTAGTGGTCTGCTGACTTCCCAGGCTGTAGCAAAGATTGTATTGAATTATGAAATCCATACTTCCAATGGAATATTTACTTGTAAGTGGGTAAACGTAAGTACCCATTTCACATGTGACCAGTTCCTAGATCCTTCTCCCTTACCACACAATCAAGTTCCTTCAATTGTAATTCAGCAAATTTTCTCTTAACAAGTTAATTATATTGACCTTTGATTAGATCTTCTAATATCTCGTGTGATCTTATCCTTCATTGGTTATGGAATTTGTTTGACTGATCTTTCCTTGCCTTTCTGCACTCTTGATCCAACCATATTATGTAGTGGTGGTTTTTGAAGATTCACATGAATTAACAATGGTTTTAAATTAGATACAATCTGATTATTACAATCTATTATAATCTTTATATCAAAAGATATGTCCTGGTGTCATAGAAACAGAATCTGTGAGCTGTTCAAAGCCCTAGCTACCAAATTATTTGTCTTCATAGACCACATAACCTTATGTTTCCCCAACAATATCCCTCAGTCCCACACCTAGTAACAGAAGCTGCTTATCTATACCAAAAAATAGGATAACAGAAATGGGATCTCTTTCTTCTTTTCTGTCTGCATTAAAGAAAATAATATTCTACAATAGAGCTAGGAACCAAATTTAATCTGCTGTGCTTGAATTTCTCTTTGAAAAACACACACATGCATATATCTTCCAACTTTATTTTTTCTTTGTCCTCAGAACACAATGGGGGGATGGGGGGGGTGGAATCTCTGCCCTGGGAAGTTTCATCGATCTCTTTTGAAGGGCCTATCTTAGTATTAAGGTCCATGCAAATGATAAGAACAGAGTCTGGGAAGTCCCTTGCAATCATTTCTAAATCTATAGCTAATTTTCTACACCACTGGAAGAGCATGAAGGTTTGGCATCACCAAGGAATATAGAAAGTAATAAAGAATATGGGTCTTAGAAGTAGGCCTTCAAGTTGGACAATCCCAGTTGACTGGGATTCCTAAAAACAAGACCTCTTGAGTTCTATTGATTCCAAAAACTGTTCAAGCCACAGTTAGGCTTGTCTTTATTAATTTATTACAAAACAACACAACGTTTATATTCTGGTAAATCCAAATCTGTCACATTCCCCAAGTTTTTTTTTTAAATAGATAATATGAAATGATTATATAAGAACAAAAAGTCCTTATACAATGTATTTTTCCAAACTGCTTGATTTCAATATAAATAATTTGATTTAATTCTCCTTTCAAATCCACAAGAAGACTCTATTTCCAGGTAGATACTATATTAATAATAGATCTTTAATTCCACATATGGGAACTTCATGATCTCCTAATTCTGCTGGGCCCCAAAACCTAAAAAGTCTTCCATTGATCCTGTTTTGTAATTATTTCTATAGCTGTTGTTCATTCTCTGAGATTCTGTAAAAAGCTCAACCTCAGATGAAATACAGATTGTAGGAGAGAAGTAATCAGGAACTACTGTTCCATGTTTTGGCATCATCCGCAGGGGCCCCTTTGGTGCCATTCTCCATAGTTTTTTTTGTTGGAATTGATCTTGCATGCTGACTTGAGAAAGTATAGCAAGAGGAAACTGAGATGTTTCTAAATTAGAAATGTTAATTATATCCCAAAGAAACTTACGTTTCTCAGATATCAAATATCTGTTTCGGTTTGACTACAGAAATTTGGTCAGTTCAGAATCTTTTTTACATCCCATGTTTCTTGAACAATTCATCTCTAATCACCCAGATGCCTTTACATTTTTGAACAGGGAAAAAAGGTCCTGTGTCTTACTTTGAGGGCCATAATGTTGTAACAGTGGGTTGAACTGTAAAATTGGGCCTGGGTCTGATGGTCTACCCATTACTGTTCCCATTCTTCCATCCACACATCCAATACGTGCTGGAACTTTTCAGTGCTCACCTGCTGTCTTGACTGATAGCAGCTATTATTTCTCTATTCACCTATTTGAGAAAATGGTTGTTCATCTTGATTACAAGGTCTTTCAGTTCTTATAAAAGACTCCCTAAAAATGGCCATATCAATAAATACCTGGTTTTTACCAGATTGACTTAAGTAGCTGAATGATTTAAAAAGATCATGAAAGTAGGAAAGTGATCATGAAAGTAGGAAAGTTCATAAAGGTCAGTCTGGCTTTCCTTTTGGGGATTAAGAGAATTCCCTCTTATATTGTACTGTATATATGGAAGAGTTTCAGGAAGAAGCCCAGAAAATCAACTCCATAGGAAGACTAGAACTATACTTTATTGAGACTGGCTATAATAACAGAATCTTGCAAGCCTATTGTGCTTTACCTAAACATTCCAGTAGAAGGAAAGTATCATTCTTTGGTCAAGGGTATTCATTAGCTGCATTCCTGCGCTAGAACCACCAAACAAACTGAAAGTCCATAATAAATCTGTTCTATTGAAATTCACATAATTCTATAAATATTCATATCTTAAAAAAATGAAAATATATAATCACTTGTTCATAACTCTTTCCTTAATATACTGTATGCATTTGCTAGAGCAACTTTTCTGCTATGACCCAACTCCTGCTATGTAATATATAAGATATTTTGGGGACATACATAATGCAAGTTAAGGTCTTTGTTGTAGTACCCTTGCTATGAAGCTCCCTACTTAGGAAGGATCTGGTATCTTCTTTTTAAAAATATATATTTTATTAGACATTTTAGAGGAAATAAAATTATACATTTTTTATCTTTCTTTTACTTCCCCTGTTTAATATTTAATATTTAAACAGGGGAAGTAAAAAAAAGAAAGAAAAAATAGGATACAAATGAGTAAACAAGGGATTTACAAATGTCATATGGATTATATTTTTTCAGCATATCATTAACTGATCATTAATAACGGAATATATCATTTTAAAAGCTTGAAAGTTGCTATTAAACTCTAAGGAAACCATAAATATTAGGAACCACCAGTCAGCACAGTATAAATCTTAACATGAAATTGTTAACTGCTATAAATTCTGATCAGGCTACTGAAAGTCCTATCAGACAAAAATTTATCTCTCTTTATGCAGAGAGAAATCCAAACTTTGGATGTGGTACAAATCCTTGCATTCGACTGTAATTTAGAAATTATTTCCAGTTTGAATGCAATTCTATATCAGATTTACTTTTGAGCTACAAAGTTATTGGAGACATTGAGGCCCACTTCCACCACTTAGTTAACCATTCTTTGACAGAAGGGATCCAATGTTCTTTCCAATAAAAGGCATATCGCATGTACAAAACTAATTCAGGATACTTTGCCACATTATATGGTTTAGTAAAATCTAGTAAATATATCACAGGTTGAAGTGGGAATTGTACTTTTAAGACTTGTTTCATTCTAGTATAAATAACTTTCCAAAATTTTTGAGCTTTACACATTGCTACCATGTAAGAAATAATGATCTGACCTGATCATTTTATTTTTGGCAATTTTTAGAAAATAAACCATTCATTTTAGCAGTCAGGATTGGGCTAATATTCCAACAATAAAACCTCTTTATTTTCTCTATGTATAATATTCAGTGTGAACTTCATACTCTTCTTCCATTGAAATTACCATTGTTGCATATCTGTTGCTGCATTTAAATTCTGCATCTATTTGATCATACAATCTTTGACCTGCTCGGTGTCTGAGTCACACTTGACAGGATGTAATATATTCACTATCACTGTTGAAACAAAATGTACTGCTTTATCCATGCCTTTTATTTTTTCAGACAATCTTGGATAATTTCTCTGTGATTTTTGTGTTATTTTTATTTTTATAGTTTTATCTTTTCATTTTAATTAAGGCACTCCTGGCACCTACTCTGTTATGGTTCTGGTTCCAATGCCAAAAACATTTTAATTCTTCTAGCCTTTTCAATATATTCATATGTTAATACTTTTCATTTGTAATCAGCAATGAGGCTTCATATTCCTCTCTTATTCCTATTCATCTTCATTTTCATCTTCATCTTCGTTCATTCATCTTCATCTTCATTTTCCTCTCTCTCTCTCTCTTTGTAAATATATGGTGGTTTTAATTTATGGCATATGTTGTGGTTTTAATGTATAAATATTAAATAATATTTAAATATAGTTACCTGCTGGGGGAGATGGGTGGCACACAAATTTAATAAATAAATAAATAAACAAACAAACAAACAAACAAATAAATAAATAGCCACTCAGAGGAAATTTTGTTTTCAAGGATCATATATTTAAAGAATAAAAATAGATATATTTTGTAAATCATATTGTTATTGCTTAATGAATGACAATCAACAATGCATTTCATATGCCTCTTTCTTTAATGTATGCGTTTCTGTGCACAGTTTTGGAACAGAGACCTGCAACACAAATGTGAATAATTATACAATCAAAGGAGAGTCTGACTGGTTCTTTCCTAAGAAACATGAATAACCAGTTGGTACAATTTGCTATTCATTAACCCAGTTTGGTTAGGTACTATAAATATACCATTTATTTATTTATTTATTTATTTATTTATTTGTTTATTTATTTATTTATTTATTTTTCAAATTTAGTCCCCACCTATCTCACTCAAACAGCGACTCTGGACTCTTACAACAACAATAAGAATAAAAAACCATTTAAAATACAATAAAAATGGCGTTCATTAATAAATGACATAATCCAAAGAATTGGTGGTAAAATATAATAAGTTACCAACCTCTGGGAGCACCTTCAGGGTGCCAACCACCCCCAGGGTTGGTGATCCCTCCTCAAGCCCCATATGAGAAGGCTGGGAGAGTAGGGGCCTGCCTCACCTCTGGGGGGAGAGTGTTCCATAGGGCGGGGATCATATAGAGAAGGCTCTCTTCCTGGACCCTGTTAGTCGACACTCCCTAATTGACGGGGTCCATAGCTTACCTTCCCTGCCTGATAATGGCATGGGATGGGGTAAGACAATGGGGATGAGATGGTCCCTCAGGTAACCTGGTCCCATGCCATGTGGAGTTTTAAAGGTGATGACTAGCACCTTGAATTGGTCCTGGAAGCAAACTGGCACCCAATGCAGCTCACGTAGTAAAGATGATACATGTGCCATCCTTGGGGCACCCAAAGTTGCCCATGTGGCTGCATTCTGAACTAGCTATAGCTTCTGGAAACTCTTCAAGGGTAGTTCCATGTACAGCACATTTCAGTAGTCTATACGGGATATGACTAGGGCATGAGTGACTGACTGGAGGGCTTCCCGATCCAGGAAAGGGCGTAACTGGTGCACAACACGCAGTTGAGCAAAGGGTCTCCTAGCCACGACTGCCTCTGTTCCTCCAGCAGGAGTTGTGAGTCCAGGAGGACCCCCAGATTCTGCACTGGGTCTGCCTGGGGCAGTCCCACCCCATCCAGAACCAAAGATGGTAAACTTCTGGATACAGACAGAACTCACAGACACCCCATCTTACCAGGGTTCAGCTGAAGCCTGTTGATCCCCATCCAGGTCCCCACAGTCTCCAGGCACCGCAAAAGGGTGGCCACAGGATTACTTAAATCACCTAGGACAAAGATGTATAATTGGGTATCCCCTGCATACTGATGATACCTCATCCCATGGTGGTAGATGATCTCACCCAGTGGTTTCATGTAGATGTTAAAAAGGGACAGGGAGAGTACTGAACATTGTGGCACCCCACAAAAGAGGGGCCACGGGCTGGACGTCTCGCTCCCTATCTACACTGATTGGGACAGGCCTTGGAGGAAGGAGGAGAACCAGCACAGGACTGTGCCACCCACCCCCAGCTCCCTAAGCCGACCCAAAAGGATACCATGGTCAATGGTATATCTTTTTATCTTCTTCCTGTTCTTTAAGAAATGTCTCAGGTGATTTAATAAAAAAAAAAAAAACACCATCCAAAACAATCCCACAAGCTTCAGCTGGACAGAGGTATTTGAAGATGGTTAAGCACATATAATCTGTTAGTGATTATGGGTAATTTTATTAAATTAATATAGCTAATAAAAGGGTGGCACAACGGTGAAGTTCTTGATGAATTTTGACGTAGAACATTTCATATTAACAACATCCTAATGGAGAACCATTTACACCAAATAATAGTAATTTGCACTCTGATCCCTGCTCTGAAATGACTTACCAAAAAATAATATTCCATTATTTCTCTATAAAGTTGTAATTTTGTATTATTGAAAAAGAATCTTTTCAGGTGAATCATTAAGATAATTCAATTTCAGCTTCTCTTTCTTTCCTGTCTCTTTCTCTTTCCATTGTGTAATTCACCAAGTGCACATTTTCAACAATTTCCCTCTATATGTGACAGACTAATTTCTCCACTGAAGTCAAATTATTAAAACTTGCAAAGGAATTTTTGGGTACATTTTCTTTTTATTGTTTATCATGAATAAAGCAACATGAAGCAAAATAAACTAACAAAGCATAGATATATTTATTCAGTCTTGTATAGTATTCGAACTTCTTGCTTTTCTTTCTGAGATGAAGAAAATGTTAATTAACAATTATAGCCATGGTAAGAATTCATTAAGGTAATCACAGAGTCACTTCTGTAGAAGCAAAAGACAATAATGCAAAATAGAAAAAAGCCAAATAACTCCAAATCATACAAATGTATTGAATATGAATAGTTTACACAGTTTGCAGGATTATGTTCCCTTGACATAGAATGATAGTTAAATCAACATGGTATAGAGCATTTAAAACACACACACACACACACACACACACACAATGCACATGAATATATCTACAAGGACATAAAAATCATAGAATATAAGATTTGGAACAGGCTTCGGAGATTATTTGTTTCCACCCTTTGCCATGTACAGGAATCCATTACTACAGCTGCCCAGAGAGAAATCCAACTAGCCTCTGCTTAAATACCTTCTGTGAAGGAAACTCCACACCTCCTTTGGCAATTTATTCCATTATTAAATATCTCTTACCATTAAGGAATTCTTCCTGATGGCCAAGAGAAATTCACTTCCTTGTAATTTGCACCCATTGTTTCTTGTAGTGTCTTCTGGAATAACACTGAACAAGTCCACACCATCTTCTATATGCCAGTCCTTCAGATACCTGAAAACAACTATTATGTCTCCCCACAGTTTTCCTCAGGTCAAACATACCCAGTTTCTCTAATTGTTCCTCATAATTTTTCTTTCCAGTTGCCTTATCATCTTGGTTATTCTCCTCTGGATATGGTCCAGTTTGTCAATAATGTCCCTAAAATGTGGTGGTCAATACAGAATGCAAAATTCTATGTGCTGGTTGACCAATGCAGAATAGAGAGAATCTTGAACCAGTATGATTCTCTTGATGCAGGGTGGGGTTGCAGTAGCCCCCCCCCCCCAATGTATCATTGTTGGCTCATATGCAGTTTGCAATCTACCAGGACCATTGGATCCTTTCTTCATATGCCACTTCCCAGTATGATCTCCCCATACTATACACATGCCTCTGATTTTTTTTTCCTACCCAAATGAACAACTTTGCATTTATCCCTATTGAAATTCACTTTCTTGCCCATTGTTTCAGCTTGACAAATTACTTCTGAATCTTAGTCTTCTGAGATGTTCACGTCTCCCCTAGTTTTGTGACATCCACACATTTCATATTTGAGTTTTCTAACTTCTAATCCAAATCAGTTACAGATATGTTAAACAGTTCAAAACCTAGAACAAAGCCTCCTTCAGGTTTAGTGTGGACTCACTGATGTACACTCATTGGATATGATTGTGTAACCAGGATATATTGTCCATATCCATCAAAATGACAGAATAAACCAGTCCACATTTTGCCATCTAGGATTTTTGGGAGACTTTGCCAAATGCTTTTCTGAATTGTATATATCTTATGTGTACAACATTCCTTTGGTCAACTAAACTGGTTATTTATCAAGAAAGGAAATTGGGTTGATTTGGCATTGCTTGTTCTTGATAAAAACTTGCTGGCTCTTGCCAAGCACTGAATTATTTTCTAAGTGCTCAGAAACCAACTGTTTAATAATCTGTTCCACAGTTTTCCCAGTATCAACACTGATATCAAACTGTCTCTTTTGTCTCTTTTTGAAGGAACAATATTTGCTTCTTCTCCAGCTTCCTGGAATCATGCCTGCCCCATGATTTCTTACCCTGAGAATAACATCTGCAAGTTCCTTCAACATTCTTGGATGTAACTTGATTTAGTCAGTTCTTTCCTCTCCTACTCAATTTTTCATAGCCCCTTGCTGTAACTTGGGAGCCTTTCTGTCTCACCCTAAATGTGAACCAGGACAGCAACACTTCTGATAGTCTATTGGACTGACAGATTGCTGCTTTAGCCTCTTTCAGTAGGAAATCTCTGATCACATTCAATTAATTATGTATATTGGTGTTTCAGGTAACTATCACCTTCATGTAGAGGGAAAGCTCAATAGCCCCAATGACACTGAGAGTGATGATGGTTAGAGTGTGAGTGCCTCACAGGGTCACCTTCACAGGTAAGATTAAAAAGTAAGAGTTGAAGCTGATGCACAAACAGGATGAGGGCAGGTAGGATTCTGTAGGTTATAGGGAGGCCAATCTACCTAAGAGAAGGAAAACCACAGTCAAACCTGGATGGCTGAGGGGTGGGGGTAGGGTTGAATGGTCAGATTCTGTCATTGCCTTCTGTAGATGCCATGTGATCCCAAGAAAAGATGTGGCTGCTTTAAAATTTGCAGGCAGGTGTAATGTTCATGGTCCAAAGCACTTTTTTGAGAATTGAATCCAAAGCAGTGCACGACCATCCTACATAACAGAAAACAAAAGACTGATATCACATTTATGGGTTAAACTTAGAAAATTAATGAAAGTAGATACAGTATGCCAGCAAGATTCAGAATTATATTCTGACTGCATGTACAATCAACTATAGGATGATGGAAGGAACAGATTCAGTACATTTAATTTATGTGAAGTAGAACATGAAGAGCTATGGGAAGAAAGAAGAAAACCTGTGAAAACTGAGGCCAGAAAAAACCAATTGTCAAAATTTCATAAAAGAAAACATCCAAGTGGCTTTCATGATATCAGGGAAAGATGGAGGATGAAATTCTTGGAAAAGAAGAAGGAGGTATTAAGATTGAATGCAGACTTTCAACATCAAGCGAGAAAGGACAAGGGAAAAAATCAAAATGTACAGAAGAAAACAAAAGAAAATAACAAATATATGATGAAACCTTTTTTTTAAAGAAGATGAGAGAAATCATTCAGCTAAGATAACATTACTCAAGAATAATCACAATTATTGTCTAATAGGACAAATAGTATTAAAAGAAAATAGAAGAACTACTGTATATTTAAATGTTTGTAAAACATTTGCAGAGAGAGAAAATATTCAGGAAGTGACTCCATTACAAAGTTGGGTACAAGAGATAATAAGCTGAGAAATAGAAAAGTATCAGGCACAGTTGATATACCTGCTGAATAGCTCTTTGTCAACAAATATGGCTTATAGATCAGAGAAGATTGTGTACATACCCATATTAAAGGAAAAAATACAATAGAAGTTGCAATTATTGAAGCATTGCATTAATTCTTCATTTAAGTCAATTTTTCTTAAGATTTTACAAAGAAGATTGGAACCATAGATGGAAAAAAAAAAATGCAGATTTCAGAAAAAGCAGAGACGTGTGAGACTACATATCTAACGCATGATGAATAATGGAGACAGCATGACAATTGAAGGAAGCTTTTTTATGCTTTTTGGATTATAGAAAGATCTTTGATTATGTAGATCATCCCTGAATAGGAATATACTAAGGCAACTTGGCATCCTAAAACACCTGATTATTCTTATATGGGATATTTACTATGAATCAGAAGCAATAAGGACTGGCTTTGGAAAAACAAAGTGATTAAGACAGATGTACAGTACAGTATATGCAACGTTTCTCCCTGTCACTTTAATCTGTACAGCAAATATAAGAATGACAGAATTAGAAGAAATTACAATTGAAATATTAATGGAGGTTGAAACAATTTCAGATATGTTAGATGAAAGTAAAGAAGAAAAGCTTGTTAGGAAAATAAAAATGGAAAGGGAAAAAAGTTGAGTTTATGTTAAATATTAGGAAGACAAAGGGAATGTCAAGTAGTGAATTCACTGACAACTGAGGAAATAAAGGTTGTAGATAGATTTGGTTTCTTGGTCTCAAGAAGAGATACAGATAGAAAGTATTATGGACAAGTAAAATTATTCCTAGAGGAAAAAGCAATAGTAATCTCAGATATATAATCATGAAGAGTGAGAACATTTCTGGGACAACAGTGATCAGAATACTTAGAGCAATGGAACATCCAGTGCTGGTATATACCAGTCAAAGATGGATACCTTCAAATTATGGATTTGGAAATAATTTGTAAGAGCATCAGGGACTCCTGGAAGAAATAAAGACTGATCTTTTATGGGGTAATGAACAGCAAGGAGAAAGTCACAGGCTTTGGGCATGTAACATGAGTAGATGATCTGCTAGAAAATGTGCTAGGCAAAAATGAGGCAAGTAAAAGAATGGAAGAAAGCAGATAAAGTGGATGGGGATCAGGGATATCATTGGAATATACCTTGAAGAGCTGTCAAGAGTAACTGGGAACAGCTTAAGGTGGAGGGCATTTATCTATATACAGTAGTTATCATAACTTGGGTCTGTCTCAGTGGCACCTAACTGCCTATATTGACGTGTGAAACTGTTCCTCACCTCCTTGCTTCAGCATAGCCTTCAACACAATGCTGAATTCATACTGAAGTAAGTGAAATTGCAGAATTTGATCTTGTTTTGACAGGTTTTTTTCTTTTAAATGTAACTTATAGATGATTAACCTAGAGCAGCTCTACTTGATCAATTCTTATGAAAGTAAATCTGGAGCTCATAACTTAGCAAGAGAGTCCAGAGGCAAAATGCCCTATGTTCAATTCCTAGTATTGCTTGTTAAAAAAGATGTTTGTGATCTTAGAGATATTTGTCAATGAGTTAGTGAGAGCTGGACTTCAACATCTCGAGGATACTTTTAGGATAAAAGGGCTAAATCAGAATAAGACAGCTTTGTATGTTCATATAATTAACAGCCTTTGGGGGGGAAAAGAACAACTCTCTGGGCCTATTTTTTTCTCATTTCATATACTAGAAGAGATAAAGACACATATGAACATTTGCCATTAAAAATCAAGGTTTGTTCATTTGTTTAACAATGACAGTATTTCCAATTCAGTTCTTAAAGATAAGTTATAAAGAGGGAAGAATTACAGGGACTTTCTTGGCCTGTTTTGAAATGGCAAGATTCCTTGAAAGGAGCTTTGGCTTAGTAACAGCTGCCACAGAAAACCTTAAAATGAGTAATGAGTCAGATGAGGTTAGACTGTTGGGTCTATTGGCAACACCAGCCCTAACGTAAGGTAGAGTGAGATATTGCTTTGTCTGGCAGATGTTGAGCTATAGTAATGGTAGCAACCACTCTAACAATGCTTTGGAATTCTTATGATAGTATTTCCCTCTAATCCAAACAAGAATGCTTCCCTCTGATATAGTAGAGTCAGTACTAAAGTAAGATTCAAATAGGGGAACTGGTCATATTCAGTATTCCAGGGATGGGGAATCAATGGTCCTCCAAATGATGCTGAATTATGGCTTCCAGTATCCCTCATAATTGACCACTCTGACTGAAGATCAGAGCTAGGAGTTGAAGTTCAACAACATCTAGAGCTCCACTTTGGATGTCTATGGATTAGGAATGTAATTAGTCTTTTTGCTATGTACTTGAGACAGAAAAAATGCCTTGGGTTAGCCCATGCTCTTAGACCCTCTTGCATAAAGATTTTTTTTTTTTAATGAAGTAATATGAAGCAATCAGTTTGACAATAGATTCTGGAGTTAATGTTTGTCATTTAGAAATATAATTCCAATATGGAGTAGGGGGATAGTTTGTTTTAAATGTCAAAGTGCTTAAAGATCGCCTTGTGTGGTAGGGATCCTTGAAAGCAGTGTAATAGAAATCCATCAAGAGAACCTGGGTAGGATAAGTCCTTTGATGAGAATTACTCACTATTCTAAATCACAAACAGAGAGGGAAAAAGTTATATAAGTACCCAATTTTCTCTACCCAAAAAGCAAGGGATGCAATAGTAGAGTAAAAGTTATCCTGTTATAACCTAAGAGTGCACCTTAAGCTGACTGGCAATTATTTTCATTTCTATACTAGAGAACATCCTCCTACTCTACTAAATATTCTTAGTGTTATTTTTCAGCATTTGAGCAAAATAGGTTTTAATCAGATTCTTCTGCTTCTAGCCATTCTGCCTTAGTGAGCCAGGATGAAGTGCTTCTAACATACAGTAATTGTCAATCAATTGCCTATTAATTTGACTCTAATCTGCTAAAGTGTATATAATTTAATTGGGATCTTATTTACTGAGTTGGTCAGCATTATGCAAGGTCAAGATTAAGAGCAAGACACACTAGAAAAGGGAAGGAAAAACAAGGGTAGCAATAGTGCTAACCTATTATGCCTTTTATAATTATAGGTATAGGGAAAATATTATCTCCATTATTGTATTATAAAAAGTAGACTTACTGGATCTGAACTGCATTTTGTGTGGGATAACTAGAGAAAACACAACATGACAGAACTACAGGCATGATGTCCTTGACATTTGTATGCTTGAATGCTTAGAAAGTTAATGTTCAAGAATGCTAAAAGGGTCTTGAAGAATTTCAGATACTTGTACTAATTTCACTGTTATCTGTTCTCTATTTTACTATTATCGATAGTAATTTTCATATTAGGAGTAATAATTTCCTATGCTGTCCATCTTTGGGGGGGGGGCAAATTGTCAAGGCCAATAAGACATTATTGTTCTGTTGTGGGTTCAGCCCTCTGGAATATTCTCCCATGTTTGGCCCCAACAATGGTCACCTTCCAGAAGCTTCTTGAAAGAGAGCTGTTCCAGGGGGGCATTTCAGGTAGATATCATATGCCCTTTGGAGTTTAGATTTGTCTTTTTTGGTTGTTGATTTTATTTTGTAACATTTTCCTTGTTTCTGTTGTTTTTCTTTTATGTTGTGAGCCACTGAGAGTCTGTGTATGATTGCAGTGGGGTATAAATGTGATAAATATAAGTAAACAAACAAATAATATTAGTTCCTTGCCACTATATATTCTTTAATTCTAGAATGATCTATACATGTGGCCCTAGAAGGACTTATTTTCTGTTGGAGCCAACCAAGATCTCCAGGGATTATACAACTGATATTTGGTGGCAACCTACTAAATCATAGATGCAGTTTCCTGCTAAATTTGACAAGGAATCTAAAAGGAAAAGATGTGGTAAGCCTTCACATTGATTTAACACTATATATAAAATATATATAATATTTTTTAACCTCAGTAACCATCTAACTCAAAAACCTAGCCTTACCTACTTGTGTGACATGATGACCTCTGCCATTCCCAGCTGTCAAAGAATCCAATAAATGAAACATTTGGGTCTTACCTTCTAACTGTTCAAAAGTTGTGTGCTTCTCCTGCTTTAACATATGGACTAGTCATTGGCTACTCAATGTCCTTTTCATACTTCTTATATTCTGCAATATCACATCCATATTTCAGGTTCTTATCCAGGATATCCATCCTTATTTTTTTCCTACTTTACTTCATATTCATACTGAAGACTGGAAAAAAGAATGTGTTATATTGCCATACGATTGGGATGATGTTGGATTTGGATTTTGCAGCTCTGGCAAAAGAAACAAAAGAATTTTCCAGCAATGTTTGACCGCTTCCTGTAGAAATGCTGGTGTTTTGTTTGTTGAATTAACTCAGACATTCAGATGTTGACTAGGCACCCTGTTACATTGACAGGATACAGCATTTAGCAAAGAACTTAAGCAGTTCTGGCACTGGTTTTTCCTGGGCTGAAGGAGGAGGAAGGCTAGATCCAATGTAATTAGCAGTAGCATGAAGTGACTTGTTTTAGTTAGCACAATGCAGGGCCCAAGAATAGTTCTGTAACTGAATATTTTCAAGATTATGATTCTGCTGAAAAGAGTTATCAGATGGGCTTTTTCAGGCATGTTAGTGGCTGGGCTGGACTTAGGAAGAGAGACTGAATGGAGTACCTTTTGGGCTAATTTCTTCTGCCAGGAAAGAAAATAATTCTGCAAATGTTAATGAATTACTGCTGGAGCTTTCATACAGAATCAGCCATTTTTCTGGGCCTGTAAGGCACATTTAGAATTTTGGAAATATATTATAGGCATTTAAAAAAAGAAAATGTCTGATGGGTGCATGCTATGGGTTGTCTCATAAGACAGCTACCATGGTTCACATGAGGGTCACAAAACAATCATTTATCAGAAGACAAACAGGCACGGTTTCTCTTGGTGTTTCCTCTGCTCCTGGATGCTTACCTCTGTCTTCCAAACAAAGCACTGGGCTGGGACTGCCCAGCAAACATGTTTATTTTCCAAGTGTGTTAATAGCAGAAGTGTGTAACGTCCATTATTCAAGGGCTGCAGCAAGCCTTGCATGACACATTGAGGCCTATGCTCCAAACTTGGGCAGGGCCAGCATCCAGTTTTGGTGCATTTGTTGTATGTGTGTATGCGCACGTGTGCGTGCATGAAAGTGTTCAGTTTGCTCTTAATCCCCCCAAAGCTCTAAAAATCATGCAGTTAACAGCTATGTTTTTGGTCCCACATGTTGTGAGCCACCAAAGGCACTATCAATGGATCACAATTTTTGTGGAGTATATACGTATCTCAAAGCACTCTTAAAAATAAAACAGCAGCTGAGGCTGACACGCTTTGCATGTTGTGCAGCATGCCACTTCATTTTTATAAAAGTAAAACTAAAAAGAAATTCAAGTGGGGCAGGCAAGCAGGCAAACCCTGAGAGGTGTCTGCAGGCTCTCTCATAATGCTGGTACAAGATTCTCAATCCCTGTTGTAGTACAGAAGGGACATGTGTAATTATTCCATGTTGAGAGGATGTTTTCTCATCTCTCAGGGATCAGCAAATGGAAGGTGTTATACTTCAGTATAGTGGAACACAAGTTTTGCATGCAGAAATCCCCAGCTTCACTGCTTGGCATCTCTAGTTAAAGTGTCAGATATTAGACCTGAAAAAAAGGTATATTTTTGACTTTATTTGTTAGATATATATCCTGCCTTTCCTTCCAGGGGCATATCCAGTATTCCTTCCTCCATTTTTACCCCACAGCAACAACTCTGAGGTGGCTTGGGCTGAAAGAGAGTGACTGGCCCAAAGTCACAAAGTGAGCTTTTATGGCTGAGAGTGGACTTGAATCTGGGTTCTCCTAGTCCAGGCTTTTAATCACTTGTATCACACAGGTTCTTTCGAGAACTACACCCAAACCAAACAGCTCAAATAAGACTGGATGGACCAAGAGTTTGACTCAGTATGAAACTTATTCCAAGAAAAACTCAACCACATGAATTCCTGTTTGGGCAGGGAAGGGATTGCTCCATAGAGCATGTTTGACATTAGATAAAGGCAGTATTAAGCAATGATATACAAATGGCTATTATATATTAAATTTCCTATTATTTCTCAACAATCTTTCCCAGACCACAAGTGTTAAGGTATGCTTTCTTGCAATGCCCTGGCCAGTCTCCACACCCAAAATATAGATGAAATCTCTCAAACTCATGCATGATACCTCCAAATTTTCACAAGATTTCAGCAAGAAGTTGCAAAATTTGGGTAATGTAAAACAAAACAAAACAATCCAGGTTCTGGGATGTCTCTTGGAGGTTCTCTTTCTGTTTAAACAGATTTTGCACTGTTTTGAAGTATGCTGACCTGACCACCAATAGGAGGGAGCTATGTGTTCACAGTAGCCTTGTTCAGATATGTGTTTATGGAAGTATTTTGGGATTTAAACTCTCTGTCTCTGATGCTATTTGCCTATATCAATCTCTTTCACTTTTCTAGGCACATTTGTACAGTATATATGTTTAAGAACTTTCCATGGGTTGTACGTATGAATGATAGAGGCAGAAGGCATATATTTAGCACCCCTCCTTCACACATTCAGGCCTCCCTGGAATTCCTCCTGGGGACACTGAGGAGTATTGACAGAACAGCCAGGGTTACATGTGTAGCTAGGTGTAAGTCCCAGTGGATTTAGTAGGATTTCAATGGTAGTAAATGAGCATTTGATTGAGCCCTTAGGGTGATCTCAGGTATGGCAAGTATCTTTATTAACAGACACCAACCGTACCATATTAATTTTGCTAGCAAACAAACTCATAACAGCCCTGAAGGGGAAAACAGGTTTTTGTTAAAGAAAAGAATGTAAGAAAAAGGTCTTTATATAGATCCTTTCTTTTCCCTTCACTCTCTGTTAACAGGATATTGTGGACTAGGAATATCAAAAGACAACAAGGTGGCATTTCTTTTTTCAGATGTCACTGAATCCTTTCATGTAACTGAAACAAAAAAGGCATCTAATTAAGGGGGATTTTTTTTAAAAAATGCTTTTTTGAATTCATAATTTCCTTTGGAGATGAGAAAAAGAGAGATGATGCTGTCCTTGATAGTTCCTTAGCTGATTACACTTCAAGAATGCAAGAAACAGGTTGTTCTCTACTAACCCATGTGAAAGCATTTAGATCCCATGGCATATTTTTTAATCACTTTCCTGGCTGAGTAGCTATGGTCTGAAGCCCTCCCCACACTGAATGTGCAAAATCCAGAATTTCATATCACAACTAAACCAACATGAAGGAACAAGTAAAATTTAGGATTTTCTGTTTGCCCCAATTTTGACCAGAACATGGACCATGCTTTGAGCAGCTTTGTAACTCCAGGTGGCTCCAGTTGCTGACTCCATACCAAGATATTAAAAAAGATGAAGTACTTAACATAGTAGTATTAAATAGTGGTAATAAAGCAGAATAACTCTATACACTCTATACTCTGTATCTTATACTAATATACATATTTACACTTAAGAAAATAAAAAAAAAGTCAAGGGGAGCATCCTCCACAGTGCTGACCAGCAGTATCAGTTTATTGAGAAAATACTTTCTCAGATTATTGAGAAAATATTGGGTCATATCCAATTGAGTTTGCACCTGACTCCTAGTCAATTCTCTATCTGGATCAGAGCTAGCACACCTTGCCACTCAGTTCAGCTAGCAACAAATATATTGCTTGATGTTTATTTATTAAAAATCAGCTAACATCAGAAACAGTTAACTGGCCAAAAGAAAAAGAAAAAGAAAAGAAAAAGACCACCCCACCAAAAGGGAGGGGCAGGCAAAAGTGGGGAGGGAGAGAGAAAAAGGTCAATAACAGGCAAAACTTTATATTTATCTATCTATATATAAAAAAGACAGAATTTTACAGAGCTACTGGAAACAATACTGTGGGTAATTAGCATGGATAGTCCCAAAGAGCCTACCTTTGGTTATTCCAGCCTTAACTCTCTAATGTACATAGCAGCAGTAGGATAGAGATGGAAAGTAGGGCACTAGGTGATCCTTCCTCTATTCTGCACCATAAGGGAACAATGTGGTGGATGAAGATGATCTATTCAACTCAGATGAGGTGAGCAATGGATCCTTTGCAAAGCTTTAGGAAAATGTCCAGTGTAGGCTGAACTTGGGTTAGAACTGCTGGAGAAGTTGCAAAGTAAAGCTGTTTGAAGTGGATGGGGCAACTTTGCTTCCTGAAGCTTTGTCAAAGTGAAGACCCCTTTGAGGATTTGCAGAGCTCTAATTATTAGACAATAATTGTAATTAGACAAGGTAGGAGAAGTGGCGCTCATGATTTGTAGTGTCATTCAGCTGCCATTGGGATACATATCTGAAACGAAGACAGCCTGTTGCCACTGCAATGGTTGAGTAATGTTATAAGATGCTATAAATCACCAGTGTGGAAGCAGCCATAAATGCCTCAGATCAAATTGGCAAAAATAAACTACGGGAAAAGTAGGATGATTTTGCAAATAATATAGCAGTTGTCACTCCTGGAGTTTCTTTTTCTTTGCATCCCCTTACAGAAATCCTGTTTATAGTTTCCACCATTTTTTAAACTGTGTCTGTTTTTGTAACCTAAAAAACTCAGAGCATCAACATTTTCCAGATATGGAGATAAATTTTGGAAAAAGAGTCAACTGCTAAATTATTATTAGACTCTTGCTAAAGGCAGACAGGTGCTTTTTGAAACAGTATTTTTCCTTTGAACTTGGTTACCCCTCCTGGTCTCTCTCTCTCTCCTCCCCTCGCCCCACCCCACCACCAGTGAAAATGAATATCAAGCAGGCAGGAGGTGCATTCATTTTGAATTTGTTCAGGCTGTGTTCTTCAGGGGCTGGAAAACAGCAGGCAGAGTGAAGGCCTGCTGTTTTCAGTATCAGAACCACTGTAGAAGGTTGTGAAGATAAATAGCCTGGAGTAGGAAGTGGGGAAATGTTGGTGTTCTTGAATTTAGAAGTTCTAAAAGTGGGGGGAGAATATATAAGAATGTGGAGGACAGATGGCATGGGAGTGAGCAAGAAAGTGCATTTATTATTCTTTTAAAATGTAAACACTGGGTAGTTTTACTCTGATGAGTGATAGCAGAGTGCACTGTGCAAATTCAGCAGGAAGAACCCAGGAGTGCTTTTCAGTTTACAGTGGTGATAGGAGATTTGTAGAAGTGTTCAAAGGCTTATTCAAGAGGTGCTATAGACTGTATCACAGGAAAAGAAATGCAGTGATTCTTTCATAAGTTAAGTGAATTGAAAAACAAACCAGGAATGCCCTTGGCATACCCCATGGAGGCACCACATGAACTACAGGGATGTGTTGTCTTTCTAGATGTATGCCTCATACTCAAAAATTCAGGAGTGCTAGTGGGGTAGAGGAAGTAGAATAATATCATGTGCAAATTTAAGCAGGGTTCAGAAAGAAAAGATAGTTAATACTGCTGCCAAAATCTTGTCCAGGTTGCTCTGAAAAAATTATTCCCCAGTGAAACAGGCTTCTGTCTCTTTTTCATTTATTTTCAGGTAGCTTGAGAAAGTGGTGAGTTCATCCCATATATTTCCTTCTCATTGTTGAGAATCCGCTCCACTACTGTAAGAAATGGTATCATCATGTTTTGGAAGACCCTTGGTTTTGGATCAGCTGTCCCTCACTCTGTCTGGCTGACCAGGATATTTCTCACCATAGGAGTTTTTGTTCTTGCAAATTGTGTCACATTTGTTTTCAAATTAACAAGATGCATTGATTATGTTTCACAATATTTATGGCCTGACCTAGTTCATTCCTGAAGAATTCTGGGTGACATATAGCAACAACAAACACAAGAAAGGAATAACAATAAAACAAACCTTAAAAACTTGATTTAAAAATTAAAGCCTAAGAAGGTTGCTCTCAAACAATCACCTGAGGCCAAAAGCAGACTGAAATAATGCAGATTTGTTTGAGTAAAATTACTATAATGTAGGCTGCATTTACTTTTGGGGGGAGAGTGTTTTACAAAGTGGGGGCTGCCACAGAAGAGTTATGGTCACCTTAAAACAACAACAGATTTTATGGCCACCTTAAAACAACAATAACAACAGCAGCAGCAGCAGCATGAAATCCTTACATCTGTGTGAAATTTGGCATCCCCTCAAGTTTTTAACTTTCTTACCAGCGTTGTGCCTAGTGGAAAAAAGTTTGTGCCTTTTGCATATTTCCTTTAAGTAAGAGAGGAAAAAAAAGCTCTGTTTTCTGAATCTTGCTTTGTGTTATGGCATTGAATTTTGATGGATTACTTTCAGAAGCATCTCTAGAGCAAATCACCAAATAATCTGCACACCAATAACTCTCTAGTTTTACTTTTTATTTTTGGCCTCCTTTAGAATTATTTAGAGGTTTCACTGGGAGGTGGTTCCAATTTGGAAGCAGCTGACTGACATCAGTGTTACGTCCGTCAACTTTACAAGAAGGGACTGAAGCTGAAAAGTTGGAAAGGGGCAAAGGGTGGGTGATATTGCTACAGAGGGCTTGAGGATACTGTATTGCCTTAATGTTGGACCCCAATCCACTGAAAAGGTGGGTGCTAGGTGGCAAGAGACAGTAAAAAACCTGGCAACTCTAGATGTGGAGTTTATGCTGAATGCTGAAATAGAATGTGCAGTATGTGTGAATTATTTTATGCAGTCTGAACTCACAGGCACAGCAGAATAGTTCAAGGAAGTTGGAGCATCAAAATACCATTAAAGAAACATGTGGTTTTTTTCCCATACAGTCTTCTCAAACAGCTTTGTTTGGTTAAAGTTTCCCAGCATTTGTTTGTCATAAAGTAAGAGTGCTTCCTCATGGCATTTTTGCTGGATGTTGTACTCTTCTGGGTCTGTGTGCAAGCATTCTTTACAGTGGGAATTTGAAGTAAGCAATGGTAAGAGAAGCAAGTTTTATAACAGAAAGAAGATTGGCTTACAGAAAATACAGAGATCGGCAAAGCCTAGGACCTACCAAGCTCCATCCTGCAGGAGGAGAGTCAAATGTGCTCTGTGCCTAGGAAGAAAGGCAGAAGGAAGTGACCTGAGATGAGTGATCTCATAAAAGCAAAAGCATGCAGAGTGATAGACAAAAGAGGGAACACAGAATAAATCCTTACCATTCTACTGGCCTCTAGAGATCAGTAGGATGTGAGGTCCTGAAGAGTTAGTGCCACTGAATTTGCACCTCCAACGGTTTTGGCACGGATTCAGCATCATGCCTTTGTAATCCTCCTAGGGCACCTGAGCCAATGTTCAAATTGCTAATCGTCCATTTTACCCTTTGCAGGGCTAATGCTCTATGGGGCTTCCCCCCCCCCCCCATTTACAGGAACTTTTGCCTCCCCTTACCTGCACTCAGGACCTTCCTGTAGAATTTCTAGGCAGTTTCAGAGAACCACATCTTATTCCTTCCAGTTAGCTATAGAATTCCTGTCCCCCCCAAAGTTGTCTGGCTGGAATTGCTTCATATATAGAAACAGTGTGAACTGAACCCTTACTCATACCTTCTTCTGGCCTCTAGGCTCAAGCAAGCCATTTATCTTGATTATCCCTCCGCCTGAACACATGAGGGTCTGCTGCACTCTGTACTATGTTTGCAGTTGCTGGGAAAAGTGGGTGGCTGCAAAATTGGTGTTGTGTTATCATTTATTTATTTATTTATTTATTTATTTATTTATATTTCAAATTTGTCACCACCCATCTCACTGTAGGGTGACTCTGGGCAGTCATTGTGGCCTTCTGTGGGAATTTATATACAGAAAGAATGAATCTGGATAGCAGATAGCTTTCCCGTCATACAACAGCTCATTTTCCCTAAACAGTCAGTGCACATACAATGTACTGAAATCACAGAGGGAGGCAGTCTAGCACTTTATATTTCTCCTTTCTGTATGTAAGAAGGACAATACCTTTTTTCCTTTTTTTAACGCTAAGAGCTACTGTAGCTCAGAGGGTGGGGCACTGATTGACGGTCTTTACAAACTCCAGTTGGCTGGCACTGATTGGTTCAAGGTATGATTCCTTGTCTTGGAGACAATCTATCTATGTGGTTGCTAGACATCAAAAATGACTTGATGGCACGAATCAATCAATCAATCAATCAATCAATCAATTATTCCCTGCCTGTTCTCAGCATTTGGTGGTTCCAAAATGTTTTAGAGGCTTTGCAGATTGAAAATGGTGGTGGTCTGGGCGGGCCCTAAGAGTAAATGGAGGAGAAAGGAGACAAAGATCCGGTAATGCCTGGTCATGTTTGAAATGGTTTAAATGAGTCAGAGGCAAACAGTCTATAAGCAGAGGCTGCAGTGGAAATACATTTCTAATTACGGATCATTAAAGCCTGGACTGAACTGTCTGACCTTCCTGTCAGAGCCTTTCAGCCAGGATGCCAGTCAGAAGCGCCCTGAAATCAGGAAGCCGGACTGAAAGGCACAGGCAGATGCAGCTTATGATGCTTGAATGGTTCCATATGGACTCCTTCATCACTAGAGGGATACAAGAGATTGTTAAGCATAGCTTTTATGTGCAGCTATCTAAGCACGCAAGATATATCTTGCACTACTTAAGCAACCTTTGTGCATATATAGTTTCCGTTTGTTATGATGGCTAACATCCATTGTTATGATACGGTAAGTCTAGATGAAGAGCGTGTATAGGAGATTTTTATTACTATTTTAATGCAACCACTCTTCCTGTCTGTAGTCCGCTGTGTTCTTTGACTCCCAACATAAGCTTCAGAGGTCGGAGTATACACTAATGGATGCAGCTACTTAACTGTGAACATTCCCAGTTAGGCCCATAGACAGAGATAGGCAATCCAGATCAGATTTATTAAGGCTATTCACTGATTAAGAATGGAAACCTATGGTCTTATGATTAAGCAAGACTAATCAATTTCCTCTTGTCCCAGGTAATCACATACAGAAAACACACACAGAGACCACAATGAATTTCAGGATTATAGTTCTGATTATGATCTCCAGGTGAGAAAGGGCAAGGTGTCAACCTTTTGAATAATATCATGCCATAATCCCCAAATTGTGTCAGATCTAAAAAAGATGTTGCTGGGATAGAAGAAAAAAAAAAGTAACCTGGAAAAATAATGGTCCCCAAAGTATTAGGGAGGAGGCATCTTAAACAGCAGTTCTCCGTTGGGATGAGCCACAGGCCAAATGAAACAAAGGAGACCACCCTTTTTTCTGTATGGAACAAAGAACAATGGGGTGAAAATGACAGTCCAACTGATTGTCCTGAAGCACATTGAGAGAATCATTCAATGAATTCAAAGACCACATCAGTAGGCCTGGGGGTCTCCAAATATACAAATCTTCACCACTTCCTTGCCCAGTGCAAAGACAGCCCGCTGACCACTTTCACAAAAGATGTCTGCATGCCAGCAACTGTATCTCATCGTTCACTCACAGCTGAGTCGATAGGTGCTCTGTTCTTATCCACTTTTGGATGCTCTATGTGGGCCATGTAGAGTGTGTTGATGCTCATGGGGAAGGAGACCTGAAATGACATATTCTGTGTTGGTGCAGAGAGTAAAGAAAGCAAACTTGATGGGGAGAGGGAAGATCCATTATCAAGGCAAAGAGTAGATACACATTGCAGAAACCCGGAGAAGGGGAGCAGAGGTACATCTCAGACAGGCACCCCTCAAATTCACATAAAGATAAAAGACTGAGGAGGAGGAAGAGAAGCATATTCAGAGTTGCAAGATTCAACTGCTGTAGCCAATCTTAATAAAAAGTAGTTTTACATACACTGGGCATCTGTTTCTTGTTCTGGTCTACCTTGTAGGGCTGACACTAGGTGAACTTGTTCCAGATTTTCATAGGACTACCCCCTTACGTGTGTCTCTGACTGTTCCTTTGTCCCTCAGTCCTCCTTTAGCTGAAAGGAAGAGTAGAATATTCTCTTCAGCAGCCACTTTTTTTTCTTGTTTAAACTGGGTTGGTTGATTTAGAGAGTGCAAAGCTGTGAAATTGACTAGCTTGCCCCTGGCTGGATGCAAATAATTGGAATTGTAACTGGTAGGTTGTCTGGCAGGGAATCCCTTTCTCAGTGCCTCCGGCTCCCAGAAACATTGGCTCCTCACTTCCTCTCCTTCCATAGGGGAAAGGAAATTCCCTTAGGGGAATTTACAATGTTCATACCAATTCTCACAGTTAAAACTCTTTCTCATACTCTCACTCTTCAACAGCAGTTGTCTAAACAACCTTTGGATGGCAGCCAAGAGATACAAAAAACCCCCCACTTCTTGCTGCCACCTTGTGATTGATATCTTAATCCAGTGTTCCTCACCTTCAGCCGCTTTAAGATGGGGGAATGCTGGCTGGAGGGAATTCTGGGAGTTGAGGTCCACCCAACTTAAAGTGGCTGAGGTTGAGAAACCCTGGATTAAATCAATTGGCTGTCCCATAGTTTCAAAGAGTAAAAAAGAAAAATATTCACTCAGGTGACAGCATTTATTTATTTATTCTTATTTATTTATTTATTTATAATTCAAATTTGTCACAGCCCGTCTTACTGCAGAGCAACTCTGGGCAGTTATGTATGACAGAAAGGGGAAAATGCACTGCCTGGAGGGAAGCAGAACATTGGACAAGCCATTTGGAGGAAGATTGTCACATGGTAGATTATACTGAGTGCGGCTGGAATGTCAGCCAATGAAAACACCAGTCATGGTCCTTAGAACTTTATATGTGAAAGCTGTATGGATAGCAGTGTGCAGACCTGTTCCCTGTGCGCAGTAAGAGTGTGCTATGAGGCAACAAGACGGCAGCATCATTTTTGATATGGCCTAAATCTAAAATAGGTATATTGCAGAGACTACTTTATGGTTAGGTTTACACACTGCATTAAAAAGTTTGTGTAGCATGATTTATTAAATAAACCTCAGTTGGGTGTATTTGTACAACTTGCCATGCCATAAACTGCTGTCTACAAAATGCAGTAGCTTAGTATTCATAGAGCGCATTAAGCCAATATGCAAAACACTGTATGTTGGTTTAATGTAATGGATGACCCTTGCCTGTATGTAGGTATATGTGCATGCATACTCTCTTGAAACATATTTGTTCCTCATTATTACCCTTGGGGGGGGGGGTTGGGTCACAACCATGGTAAGGCCAAAACAAAGAAAACAAAGAAATAATGTGTTATCACTGAAAAGGTCACATTTTTTTCTTACCAAGGTCTTATCAGATTGGTTGGACTAAAATTCCTATAAGCTGGAAATCATGGGAGTTGTAATTAATACATTTGGTGGGTGTCAGATGAGTGAATTATATGTTTTCTTTTTAAAGGTTCCTCCACATGAGTGAATGAAGTGTGTAGACGTTCTCTTATATGGGAGATATTAAACAGAGACTTTCAGAGACTTCGTTCCAAGTCAGTAGTCAGACTAACTATGACAAATCAAGTAAAACTGCCTCTTTCAACTGCCTAGTCCTATACTAGTTTCTTTCTTTTTAAAAAGCTATCAGCATTTTTGCCAGAAAAGCTTGAACAACATTTCAGGCTGGCTGATTGGGTCTTCCGGGCTGTGTGGCTGTGTGTCTGGAAGTTTTGTTTCCTAATGTTTCGCCAGATGCTGGCGAAACGTTAGGAAACAAAACTTCCAGAACACGGCCACACAGTCCAGAAGACCCACACCAGCCATCGTATTCCGGCTGTGAAAGCCTTTGACAAAACATTTCAGGCTGTTTATGAAATGCACCATTTCATGAAAAAAATAAATCCTAGCCTGGCTGCTACCAAATATTGCAGCTAATTGCCTAATATAATTAAATGCTGTTGAAGGAGAGTCAGTTGTAGAAGAATGTCTCCAATTAACCTGTACTGACCAAGATTAGGATGATAATGACAAAGGTAGTTCCAATTGGTTCTGTAACATTTCTGTAAGTTTCCAAGATGTTCCTATTTATGCACTTATTGGAGTAGGTGACTCTTTCTTTCAAGGATGATTGGTTGAGCGAGTGCTATTGTTGAAGAAGAGCGACAGCTTAAGGAATGTTTAAATGAATATGGTATAAGCATAGAGTGAAAAGCTAGCAGAACTTTTATATTTGCTAAAGTTCTTTAAAGCCACCATGACTTAAGAAATATTCTAGACAGGTCATCCTTCTCCTTTGCTTGACCTGTGCAGGAAACCCTGGGAAGACTCTGCAGCTGCAGGGATGACTATAATTTAGAAAGTGAGGTTGTTAAATTAGTTTAATTGCTATAGTAATACAAATGGCATACTTAAATGGGCTAATGACTGCTCTTCTCTACCAACACTTTATACTGACACAGTACCATGCTAATAGTAGAGAAGAATTTACCAATCCTGTCAGAATTCTTATCTTTCTTTATGAAGCGGATGTTTGAATGTCACGTGCCTGCAAAATAGAACTCATGCGAACACCACTCAAGACAAATGACCAAGCAAGTAACTATAAAAGGGCTTTATAGGAAAATGCAGGCACGCCATATCTGGGCTGCAAAAATCTAAATGATGGCAACAAAGCTTTCTATATCATTTTGTTTCCACCTAAGTCAGTGTTGTCCAAACTTGGCCACTTTAAGATGAGTGGACTTCAACTCCCAGAATTCCCCAGCCAACCATTCTGGGAGTTGAAGTCCACTCATCTTAAAGTGGCCAAGTTTGGACAACACTGACCTAGGTATTGGCTGGATTTTTGTCACTAGACGTGGCATGCCTAGGAAAGTAACGCTTACAGACTTTTCAACAGAGCATATATCCATTTCTCTCTACTGAAGGATTCCAACCTAAGTATGTCGTTTTTGTCATTACTTCCCAGTGCACCACATTATTAGCTACCTTATATTTATGAACCATTTGATCATCTATGAACCATTCCATGAGTTAGATAATGGCTTCTATCCAATTTATCTCGACAGAATTTTAGTCCCACTAAAATTAATGAAGCAAACAAATAATTTATTGTTAATATTTTTACATCACTTTTCTTTTAGTCTAACTGACCAAAACTGTGTACAAGACGGAAAATAAAATATGAAATATAAAAACACAAACCAACAACAAACCAATTCTGAACATATTTAAAAGAGCAATAAACACACTAAAAATATTTTAGAAGGCCTAGCTGATTAAAAGATGTATCATAACCCTTTTCTAAAATGTAAGTTAGTAGGGCTCAATCACAACTCTACAGCTGGGAGGAACAAAACCAAAGAAAGGTATTTCCCACATGAGCATATTTTCAAAAAGGGGTTTCTAGCAGACCTATAGCTAGATCCTCTGCTAATTAGAGCTTATAAAGTTAAAACCTTAATTAAGCCAGGAAAGCAATTGTTGGCCAGTGCAGAAAGAAGTAGACATTTATCTGGTTCTAAGGGAAGGGGAGAGATTTCTCATTGGTCCTTGGCAGGTGAGACTGGGAAGCCTCATAAACTGCATTTGATCCTCCACATGGAATTTATTTATTGAATTTTGATCCTAGTTTTCTAAAAAGGCTAGCAATTAAAATAAAAGCAACTCTTTCATCAAAACATCACCCAAAATACAATAAAAAAAAAAACTTGGTTGCTCAAGCCTGTTGTTTCCCCCCCCCCCCCCACCAAAGGTTAAATTAAAATGTTTTTGATGACTGGTGAAAGGGTAGCAGAGAAAAAAAAGCTAACATGACTTTACTTAGGAAGGAGTTTCAAACCCAGGGGGCACTTTCCAAGAATGTTCTATCTCACATCTCTCTGAAACATTTCACTGATGTTGGTAGGACCATGAGAAGGTCCTCTCCCAAAATTCTTAAAACCTGGGTAGGCTTATAAAGAAGAAGAAGATCTTTTGCACAGCTGAATGTAACTGCTGTTAACCACCAGGACTTGTTGGACATTATAGTGGTATAGAAATCTAATTAATTAATTCATTTTCATGTGCTTGTAACAGGTCCCTGTCAACAAACTGACTCCAGCATTCTAGAATAAACTGACAACAGCAAACAAACAATTAGCAGAAAACAATACCCTGATCAAGGAACTACCAAGGCGAAAACCACATCCCCACCAACACTGGTAGGGCAAGCTACTATTTATAGACAGGGAGCAAACCCCACACTCACTAGCACTGATGATGCCACCTAGCTGGGTAATGAAACATCTGCAATCAAGCAACCAAGCTCAGAGAGCGCCAAGGATTTCACAGTTCAACCCTGAGCTTCATATATTCTCTTCTATTGGAAAATGTTATTGTGTATGCAATCCAGTGTTGTTTTTCCTACTTTATCTTATCCCTGATATTTAAACCCTGTAAAATAAACAACTTCCACAGAAAAACAAATGAGCAGGGCATAAATCTTTAGCAGGTGCACAAGTCTTTACTTAGGATTAATAGATTCTTACATCCTAGTACTATAAGACCAATATTCTGAATAAAACGATGCAATCTTTACAGTGACATTTATATTATGATCCTAGGCTGATCCTAGGCTGTAAACCAGATGAAAGCCGCTATTCTCTGTGCACTTGCTTGGAAGTAAGTCCTATTAAACATAGTAACATTTACATCACAAAAAACATATGTAGAATTGGCATATGAATAAAGGCCCATAAAATAACAGTATGATTAGCATATACCTTCCTGAAAGAGGAATTGCATATATATGAAAAAGTAATTTCTGCTTTTTCGTTGCAAAGGAACAGCAAACGTGAACAGAAATGTTGCAGCTGTTTTAGACTCTAATAACTTGAGAATTAGATGAGATCACTGCAGGTGATGCTCAGAACAAATACCTTTCATTCCACATTATTAAAATTTCTGTGAAATTTAGCTGGAAGATACTTGCCATTTCATTGTGGGCAGTCTTACCATATCCTTGTTTCATAATGGCTCTGAGTGACCATGTTATTTTATACCCTAAGATAAAAAGTTACTTCTCTTTAATTGCTCATTCCAGTTTATATTGTCTATGATGTGATGTAAGGGAGCCACTAAAATGTGAATCTGTGATGAATTAAGTGCTTTATCCATATAACAAATAATCCTAGTAATAATTAAAAATGGAAAGGATAATGCCTATGCTATATTTTCCTTTTTTCCAAAAGAAAAAAGAGACAGTCCTATATTTATCTGGAGCTTTGATCTCTGCTTAAGAAGAAGTATGTTCCTTGACAGCCACTTTTTAAAAAATAGTTCTTTATAAACTAGAACCAGGCAGAAAAATCCTTCTATATTTCTCCCCATTGGTTCCCATTAAATTCAATTATAGAGAATTTCCTCCAGAAATTCATTCAGAACGAAAAAGAATTTCAGTCACATGTTCATAGGTGGACTGTTGTGTTTTTCAGTGGTGTCCAAAAAAGGTATGAAAACGGGATCCAAAACAGGCACCCACAGGCATGGTGGAGGTTGTGACGTTACAATCCAAGCCCCGTTCATTTTTATTTGTTTTGTTACAAGGCCACCCAGGGAAGGGTGAGAATGGCCTGTTTTGCATTGTACAATCTTTTCTCTAATGATCTGCACCCTTTCTAGCTCCTTGTGCAGATCATTAGAGGAAAGACTTCGGGAGGGAACAATTTTTACAATAGGGGTGCTATTATTACTATTAGGTGGGAGTTTCGCCACTTTGGAAATTTTTAGAGAATTTCTCCTTCTGCTGGAGAAATTCAGGGGAATCAGCCATTTCCCTGCCCAGAATTTGATGGAGAATGCTGAAAGGCTATTTGTGAGCAGCTCTGTTCAAAATCAATCTGCCAACATGTATAACAAGCAAACGTCAGAATAAAAATAACAAATGAAATGGCAGGCACAGAAACTGTCCTTAGCCTATCTAAGTAAAACTATCACTTAGTCAACACATTTCAATGTATGTCCTTTTCTGTCTCCCTCCATCCAGGTCCAAAACTTATTTAAGAAAGAGTTAGCTTGGACTTCCTGAGAAATCTCACTGTAAGGATCAGATTAATTTGAGGTGCACAAAAAATGAATCCTTTGAAGGTTCTACAGCAGTGTTTCTCAACCGTGGCAACTTTAAGATGAGTGGATACCTTAACAAAGAAGGTCACCTTTATTACTCCATTTGCATAATTGCTACTTTATGGACACCTAATATTGCTAGAGCTTTTTATTCTGGACAGAGGCTCTCCTCCAAAGCTCCTGAGGAATCATAGCAGTTAAAGCAGGCCCAGCCCAACCACAAGGCCCTCTAATGAAGGTTTGATTAATTTTCAAAGGACCACTTTGCTTTGATGAAGACTGGAGTGAAGTACCTCCTTGAATGCACTTTGTGAAGCCGTGCAGCCCCCTTGCTTCAACTGTGTTCTCAATCAAAGCAAACCAACTGTGTTGCTTGATTTCACCTCTAGTGAGACTTCCCCTGGATTCCTAACACTGGAAGACAAGAAGCTTTGGAAGCAGAAGACTTCCAAGTATTGCAAGTATCCTGTTCATCTCATGGCCTCAACAAAAGGTATCACATCACCCCAGACAGACCCAATACTTAGGGAGTAGCTGGGACTGAAGCTCAACTCACTTATTCTTTAATCTGATTTCCTTTATATTGACTGGTACCATGTTATTGAACTAAGCAGTTCCTGGCCTCTATGTTAGAGAGACCCCTTGTGTTCTTAAAGAGAATAAATTCTCAAAGGCTGAGGTCAGGAACAAAAATTCAGCTGTGGGTCTCAATATAACCAATCAACAGTCTGGGAAGCTTGTTTCCACACACAGTTTCACAGGCTGGATCAAACCAAGAGTATGTGTATGTTTTTAGAATGGGATGCCAGCACATTAAAATGTCTTCTGGAACTTTTGGAAGAATTCAAGACCTTGTAAATCCTCAATCATGCAGCTGGATAGTATGTTACAAAATGATTAATTGAATCCACTCCAAATTGGGGTTAAAAATTAGTTCTTTTTATTCTTGTGTTATTTGGACAGAGAATAAAGCAAGTGTTTAATCAGTGTTTAACCAAAGTTGATTAATACATACAATTTCTCTAATTCCTCTAATATTTATTACAATAAAATATATGCTCATTAAAGACTATCAATAAATGTAAGTGCCCACCTAGGCTAACAACAGTATATCAATAAACAATTCTGCCCTACTAGGCTACCCAAGTTGCTGTAAATATTTCTGCCCAACAAGGCTACTCATTCACACAAAATACTTACATACACTCTCAACACAGTTGATCAGGCTGTGCTAGAGTGGGCTGGGAATCAGACTCAGGGCGTCCCCTGCTCCAACAAGAGTCGTCTCGCACTTCCAAATGGGCATGGTTTCCATCCTTTCTTTTATACCCAACTTGTTTACTTAGAATTCATCCAATTCATCATCCAGGTACGTTACATATCAGGAACGTTTTGTGTCTGTTCAGTTATGTAAGGCAACTTGTAGAATGGTACCTCTCGTCTCGTTATCTCGGAAATTCATGATGTTTCAGTTTATTCCTTACACCCACCAGCGTTCCAGCCCTATCAGTGTTGAGAACTCATTCGTACCAGGTCTGGCATACATTCCAACATTCTTACATACCAGCAATGTGAGTTTCCTATTAAAGTTCATGAATAGGATAAACATGGCTGTTCTATGGCTATATGATTATATAGATTCATATATATATAAGGCTTAAATTCATTACAGGAAGAAGAATGTTATTGTATACTAGGAAAATTGCCAAGGTAGCATTCTCTTTCCATTGTCTGATGATATGTGGAGTTAAACATACCAGCTTTGTTGTTGTGCTGCTTTAGCGAAGCAACTGAATACTTACTAATATGCTGTTAATTATAGTTTTCCACAAGGGGAAAAAAAAACTTGCTAATATAGCTAGAAGTAAATTTGTTAACACATTAAAGAAAACACTGGCCTTTCTCTCTTGACATTTAACCATCAGAAAAGCATTAACCATTACTGATTACTGAGTTATGCCTTAGAAATTAAAATTATATTTAAAGCATTTGTACAATTTCCCACTTATTCTTCACTGGGTGAACAATAAATCAAACAACTCACCCATATTTAGAACTTACAGATCTGTTGGGTGCTTTCATTATCTGTATACTCTGAGTTTCTAATGGGAGTCTAGCTTTACTTATGGAAAATAAATCAGCTTTGCAGAAAAGGGGTGGTACAGTATACCTATTAGAATGCAGTGATAGAAGTGGTGACATTTGGAGCTAAGATATTAAGGAACTGCAGTTGGAATAAACCAAAACCAAGCAGCAGCATTTCTGATCTGCTTCATGCATTAATTTTGCTGCTCAAGTTAATTTGAAAATCAGTGGGGAACAATAAACTAAAGCTAATTGCATGGGAATCTCAACATTGAGGATACTGTTCTGCTGTGTCTTAAAAGAATGTTAGGGGAAAAAAAATAAAGCAGTGTGGTGTTAAGAGTGTTTAAAATGTATGATTACAACAAATTTTAAACAGTGCCTTTGACAAATCTCTAGGGCTACAATTCTGTGCATGCTTATGTGAAGGCAATGGGAAATACTTCTGAGTGCACGTTCATAGAACTGCACTGTAGAAATCATCTGATTCATAGTATGAATCCACAATTATATTTTACATTTTAAGGGTCAAGAAAAGGTTAAACTTGCAATTCTGAGTAAAGCTGAATAAAAGTAAGAATCTCTGAAGTTGCTGAATTCTGAGTAAGCGTGCTTGGACTTGGCTACAGATAATTCAATTTATTGTAAGGTTAATTAGTCCAAATCCTTGTAGATGAATCAAAATGGAAATTCTGCTTGGTATACCATTTGTAAGTCAGATTAGAAAAAAGTTCTATTTCTATTTTCATTCTATTTTTAAAATCTATCATTTTATATTATAATAATTTCTTATGCATCAGTTACTTATTGCTTGATTTTTTTTTTAATAATGAGAAATCTTATTGTCAGCGAGTTTCTTTTCACTCTTTAAATGTAAGGCTCAAGCCAATAAAATATTAATTTTCTGATACAGAAAAGGGCATCCCAAAGGAGGCTTTATTTAGAGAAGAGATGTGCAAGTTTACACATTCTTTCATGTTTCCCTTCTAAATGAACTCTGCTGCTTGAAATCTGTTCCAGGAAATATGTCCTTATGCCAAAGCCTTGAAAATAAATCCTGACAGTAACAGTGTCTTTTTTTTTAAATCCAAGAAAGTTAGGACTGTCCCTTTCATTAGATAGAGGGGGGATGGTTGTTTCTAGCAATATATTCTAGGTCATGGTTCACGTAAGAAGCTGATAGCTTGGTTTAGTCCACTACGTGAATTCAACTGTTTTGATCTGTAAGCCATGCTTTCTGGCTTAGTGTGTTGGGTTCACCCAGCCAACTATGGCTTATATAACAAACTATGACTGTTAAGATATATGAACCTCGTGTGTCATGAAAGAACAGTAAATCATTTCTTAATTGAGGATTTTGTCTTACATGCTGAAATTACTTTGTGGGGTAAGTACTTGATTTTTGGTAGCAAAATGCTTTGGGCTTACTTTGAACTGACCCTTCATCTTTCATTTTATTCAAACATAATCAGCTTTATCTAGTTGTGAGGGATACTGCACCCTGATGTCACAATGCTGTATTTCCTTCTTTGAATAAAGGGAAAGTAGCAGGGCAGTCAAGAGCCAGTTCAGTGTAGTGGTTAAGGCACCAGGTTAGAAACCAGGAAACTGTGAGTTTTAGTCCTGCCTAGTCATGAAGCCAGCTGGGTGACCTTGAGCCAGTCAGTTTCTCTCAGCCCTAGGAAGAAGCAGGCAATGGCAAACCACTTCTGAAAAACCTTGCCAAGAAACTTGCAGGGACTAATCCCAGGCGGTCTCTGAGAATTGGACATGATTGAATGGATTAAAAAAAAAAAAGTTTGGCAGTGCAGCAATCTGGATCCAAAGAAAAAGGAAAACAACATGTGTGGGCATGCACACTGCACCTTCCAGCAATTCCTTAAAGAAGCAGTGTATTCCCATGGGCTTCTATGACTGGGCTCAGGTAAAGTAGCTTTTTATTTGAGGAGGTGTTGACAGGTTCAATATATGTGCCCAGGAATATTATTTTCCTTTCCAAATCTTGATCCCTATTTTATTTGTCATAATTATTTGTAATAGCTTGAGAAATGTAAGCCTGCAATGGGTTGTAGAAAAAAATATGGAGGCTCGCATAGACACATGCTACCATCTCAGTGCCTCCTCTTCTGAAGTCTCTGAAGTCTCCATGTTCAGAAGTGTACATGTAGTGGGGAGGTGTAATCATAACGAGATAACTTTCCACAAGAGGGGAATCCTGGTTGTCCTGGATTCACAGGCCTATGGATGGTTGTAACTAGGGATGGGTGTATAGGTCCCTTTTGGTTTCTCCTCATTTCTCATTTTTGCCAGTCAGTCAAATAAGATCTTCCCAGTTTCTTTATTTATCTATATCTATATCTATATCTATATCTATATCTATATCTATATCTATATCTATATCTATATCTATATCTATATCTATATCTATATCTATATCTATATCTATATCTATATCTATATCTATCTGTCACGTTCAGTTTTTCAAACCTTTTGTACATTGTTTTCATGAGTCTATACATTTCTGTACAGAATATTGCATTTTTCATAATATACTTAAAATATATTTTTGTATTGCAAAGTTCAGAACTATGTGAATTATGTGAATTAAGAATAATCATTATATTGCAGTTCAGGTATTGATTCAAAATGTTCAATTAAATAAGTTTGTATTCAAGTATATGCTAAAATTACTTTTTTACCCTATCCCTAATTGTAAGCTTTAGCTGAGTGAAGTGATATATATCCTTCCCTCACCAGCATGAAGAGCTTAGAGGGACAAAAGGAGGCCCCATCACTTTTCATGAATTCATTTTCTGATCATGAAAGACAGCTTTGATAGTTTGTCCATTCCAATATTCACTAAGCTGAGTTCTGGCCTTCTAACATGCAGACTGAGCTATCCACCAATGTTTGCATTTCTCTGAATATTTCACTGCAGTTTGGGGCTGTCTAAAACTTTTAAAAGGAAGTTAATCTGTATATTTTGAGAGACAGGCATATGTGTGCAGATTTAAACTAAATCCAACATTTGAGTCAGATTTCTTTTTATACAGTACAATAAAGATAATACAGGAAAAGGATAGATTTCATCCATGGAGGAACATATGGTAACATGACATACTCTGAAAATATACTGATTCATCCACCCTTATACTTCCATGACAATTTGAGACTTTTTCATAAAAGTCTGGCTACTTGCTCATGTTCTTTTAAAAACACCGATTGCAGGCTGTACATCTGCTGTTGGGAATCATATGACTTTGGGTGGCATCAAGGCAAGTCTGGTCCTCTATCTGTATTAAACAAATAAATTCTGGTCCACACTGAAACAAAACAAAACAAAACAAAAAAAATGTTATTATCAAATGGATGAAAGAATTACATTGATATGCTTGAGTTCTAGTGAACCTAATGAGCAAATGCTGACCATTTTTCCTGGACTGCAAGCAGACAGAAAATGTCAGCAGACGCTTCAAAGGTTTGAATAATGGTTTCAGTCTGACAAGCTGACAATTGCCATATACGTACTTTTGACTGCTTTTGCAGAGAGTATTCAAAACTTGGTGGAAAATTGTTGCGTGGAAAACGTATGACATTTACTGATTTCTGTGTAGAGTTGGAAAGAAAAAAAAAAACTATTTGGTTGGGAAATCAGTACTATAATGCTACTGAAGAGGTGGAGGTAGAAATCCCAATTTGAATAGCCCATCACCCTGGAATGCACTTAATAGCTTTTGGAAAATCAAGATCCAGCACACTTTTCTGGACTGTACTATTTCAGGGAAGAAAATTGGTTGTTGTATTTGACGGTTGCATGTTTGAAGTTTTGGGGTTTTTTTCCCCCCTCTAACAGCAATAACGTTGGGCAAATATTGCAGCAGGAAAGAAGCAGGAGCATTAGGGAAAAATGACCGTGTCATTTTGGAGTTCGACATTTTAAGGAAAAGCTGTATGAAGTTGAATAGATCTCTTGGAGATCAAGAAACCATATTTTAATAAGACCTAATAAATAGGCTTGCATGACAAGAGAATCTAGTGGGAAAAAGAGCTTAAAGTGGGTGCCATTCCCTAAAAAAGGAAATACAATTGTACAGAGTTCCAGTGATGAAAAAGATGGAGGGCAACAGAAGAAGCCAATGTGCCTACATAAAAACTTATTACAATCTGGCAAAAAGAGTGACATAAAGGAAGTAAGAAGCAGAACGTACACTAAGAAACATTACATGGTGCTAGCCTGGAATGAATAACAGATAGAGCTGTTCAACTCACTTTTTGGCTTAATCTTCTCCAACAATAGGATATGTTTTGTAACAGACAGCTGTGAAAAGGAGGAAGAAGGGGCAGGATTGAAGCTTGAAATTGACAGAAACATAGTCAGGGAATATCTGTTTAGTTTAACATAACTTTAAATAACCAGAGTCTGATTCATTGTATCCCGGAGTATAAGAAAAAAACTTCTTTATAGTCTGGCTAAATGTTTTTCTATGATTTTGAAGAAATCTTGCAGAACTAGTGAAGCGCTAGATGATAGGGTAAATGGTTCTATCTTTAAAAAGGAGGATCAGTGGAACTACAAACATAGAGTGTTGGGGTGATTCTAATGCAGATGATAAAGAGGATGATCTGTAGTCAACTGAAAACTATGCCGAAGTATCAGAAGTCAGCATGTGTGACTTGCCAGATTAAATCCAATCCCCCTCTGCTATTGAGTAATGACCATAGTCGATTGTGCAAACATAAAATATAATCTACATAAATACATACATGCATATCTGTCATGCTATTCCCCTTCAGGGTAGGCAACATTATGTAAAATGCACAAAAAAAGTAATATGATAAATTCAAAAAATTAAAGATGGCGACTGGGAGCAAACACCAGCTGCCTCGCTAGGCTAGACGTGGCAAGCTGAAGGAGTAATCAAGGGGCTGAGCAATGCAGCTGGGTTAGGTTTTACCTGGCTGCCCTGGGGACTCCTTGGCACCAGTCTGCGAGGATTTGGGGTGCCTTTGGTGCCAAGCAGTCTGAGGTGAGCAGCCCAAAGTTGAATGGCGCAGCAGGCAGTTTGACCCAGGTAGCGCAGCGAGTGCAGCAAGCACAGCAGGTGTCCAGAATCATTGAGTGGTGCCCAGCAGAGCTCAACAGAGGCTGGTGGAGCTTAGCAGAGGCTGGCAGAACTGGGCTGCACAGCTGAATGGGGTTGGACAACTGAGTGGCGCAATGGGGGGTGTGGCAAGCAGCCCTGATTCTAAATATCCTAAAGATACAGCACAGCAGGCCTCCTGGACTGAGCGGTGTGGCAAGTGGCTCGGGATGCCAGGTCGCACCCAGCGGATTCTGATGGAAGCTGATGTGACTCAGCAGAGGCTGGCAGGAGCTTGTTGGAGGCTGACCGAGCCGGGCTGCACAACTGAGCGGTACAGCAAACACCAGAGCAAGCAGCCTGAGATGAGTGATGCAGCAAGTCCCCCAAAGGGGGCCCTGGTCTGCAGCGGCCTGGAGAACAGCTGAAGTAGGGCTTGGACAGTTCAAATGACTGGAAGTTTACTGGACTGGTGCTGGAGCAATAGTGGTACTTTGAACGGGACTGGGGGCATTAGTGGAAGAATTGGTGGCAATGGCCCAAGGTCTGAAAATCAATGAGGGACACAGTCTGAGGTGCAACCTGAGGGGCAGCCTAGGTGGTCAACTCAACTGGCCCCTATAGCCTATGCAGAGAGGGCAGAGGTAGGTGGGGGTCCCTCCTGTGTGTGAGAGTTGGGGTGCCCCTCCCTAGTGTGAGAGACAGGGAGAGAAGCCCCAGGATGAATGTATAGAGTGTGAATGAGGATGTGAGTGTTGTGAGGATACTTGCCCCCCCGAGTGAGAGTTGGGGAGGGAGGGGAAGTAGATGGGGTACCTCTTGCTGGCTAGTGAGAGAGGCCGATGAAGGGGGCACAGTGGGTGGTAGTGAATGAAGGGGGTGAGGGTTAGGGCTCCAACGGTGCTAAGAGCAGTAGCTGAGGTGTGAGGAGCCCACCACCACCCTCTGATTGATTGAGGTGTGAGTTGGTGTATGGCTGGATGGAAGGCCCCCTAACCAGGGAAACTGGAGGTTGGAGATTGGGGGGAAATGTAGGCTTTGGGGAAGTTAAGGTGGGTTACAGTATTCAGGTGGTGATGGGTAGGGGATGTTATGATGGGAGTCAGAGGGCGGGCCACTCTTGGGGAAGGTGCCCCCAGTATTTGTTACTGGTGGTGTGTTCCAGCCCTCTGGACTTAGACCCAGGCCCCGGACAGCAGATCCATCATGGACCTGGCTTTTGATTGATGCTTCTTAATGTTAACAACAAGGCCCCCCTTATATGTGATTTGATCACTGAGGAGCAGGTCAACTTGGTGTGTATTACTGAGACCTGGCTGGGCCCTGAAGGGGGTGTTCCCCTTTCACAAATGTACCCAGCTGGATTTATGGTTTGGCACCAGCCAAGACCCCAGGGCAGGGGAGGAGGGGTAGTGGTTGTCATCCGGGGCTCTCTATTGGCCTTCAGGGGCACTGCTCCACAAGTGGCCAGTTGTGAGACCCTGTTCCTGAAGCTGAGTTCGTGAGAACAGTTGGGATTGTTGCTATTGTACCAACCTCCCTGCCTGAGCTGCTGGTGGTAGAGTTCCCTAGACTTATGGTTCTGAGGGACTTTAATCTGCCATCCCTGGGACATGCCTTGGAGGAAGTCTGGGAGTTCATGGCCACCATGGTGGCCATGGACCTGTCCCAGATTTTTCACAATCTGACTCAGGACAGTGGCTTCACACCAGACTTGGTTTTCTTGTCTGAGCAGTGGCAATGTGATCTGAAGGGAATTACATCTGTCTCCCCTGTCATGGTCTGATCATGCCCTGGTGGCCTTGAGATTCTCCTATGCCACCCCCCTCTGCAAGAAGGCTGGACCATTTGACTGGTCTGCCCCCAGTGACTGAAGAACCCAATGAGGTTCCAGAGGGAGCTGGGGACTATACCCGAGGATCTGCTGCATGGTCCAGCGGAGGCCCTGGCTGCCAACTGGAATAGGAAGGTGGCCAAAGCCTTGGACAAGATCATGCCCATGCAACCTCTCTTGACCCATCAAGCCTGATACTCCCCATGGTTTATGGAGGAGTTGAGGGTTCTGAAAAGGATTAAGAGATGTCTAGAATGCCACTGGAAGAAAACAAAGACCAAATCCAACCAAACAAAGGCTAGAGCTGCTATTAAGGTCTACCTTGTGATGGTAAGAAACGACAACATTTCTCTGTTCTTATTGCATCTGTAGAATGCCATCCAGCAGCGCTGTTTAAGATCACCCAATCTCTTCTGGGAAAGGTGGGCCAGGTGGGCCTACAGGGCCACACAGAGGAGTTTTCTGGGCATCTGGAGATAAAATCGCTTGGATATGTTCCCAGTTGGACACTAAGTGTGTGGCATGGCCTGTGGAGATGCCTGGGGTACGTACTTATCCTGTTATCTGGGAACAGTTTGAGCCTATTGAACCTGAGGAAGTGGACAGGGCCCTCTGGGCTGTATATGCCACCACTTATCTATTAGATCCATGCCCCTCCTGGCTGGTTAAGGCAGCTTGGGAGGTGACATGTGGGTGGGTCCAGGCAATGGTGAATTCATCTTTGAAAGAGGGAGTGTTTCCAGTGGCCTTCAAAGAAGCACTGGTACACCCCCTCCTCAAGAAACCATCACTGGATCCCACTGTACTGGACAACTTTTGTCCAGTCTCCCACCTTCCTTTTTTAGGGAAGGTGGTGGTATTGCAGCTCCAAAGGATCCTGGGTGAAACAAATTATCTGGACCCTTTTCAGTTGGTTTCAGGCCTGAATTTGGGACTGAAACAGCATTGGTATCACTTTTGGATGATCTCTGGCGGGAGCGGGATGGGGGTAGTGCATCCATCCTTGCTCTTCTTGACCTCTCAGTAGCTTTCGATACCATCGACCATGGTATCCTTTTGGGTCAGTTTGGGGAGTTGGGGGTAGGGGGCACAGTTTTGTCCTGGTTCACCTCCTTCCTCCAAGGCCGGTTCCAATTGGTGTTGATAGGGAGTGAGAGGTCCAGCCCGTGTCCCCTCCTTTGTGGGGTGCCACAGAGTTAAGTACTTTCCCTGCTCCTTTTTGACATTTACATGAAACCACTCGGAGAGATCATCCACCACCATGGGATGAGGTATCATCAATATGCAGATGATACCCAGTTATACATCTCCATCCCAGGTGATCTGAGTGATGCTATGACTACCCTGTCCCGCTGCCTGGAGGCTGTGGGGGTCTGGATGGGGAACAACAGGCTTCAGCTGAACCCTGGTAAGACAGAGTGGTTGTGGGTTGGGGGAATCCTCTGTATCTGGAAGTTTACCATCTTTGGTTCTGGATGGGGTCGCACTACCCCAGACAGACCCAGTGTGTAATCTGGGGGTCCTCCTGGACTTACAACTCCTGCTCAAAGAGGAGGTGACCATCGTGGCCAGGAGGGCCTTTGCTCAACTATGTGTTGTGCACCAGTTACACCCTTTCCTGGATTGGGAGTCCCTCCAGTCAGTCACTCACGCCCTAGTCATCTCCCTTATAGACTACTGCAATGCGTTCTACATGGGGCTACCCTTGAAAAGTATCCAGAAGCTTCAGCTGGTTCAAATGCAGCCACACGGACAATTTTAGGTGTCCCAAAGATGGCACATATTGTACCTTTGCTGTGTGAGCTGCACTGGGTGCCAGTTTACTTCCGGGTCCAATTCAAGGTATTGGTTATCACCTTTAAAGCCCTACATGGCATGGGACCAGGTTACCTAAGAGACTGTCTAACCCCCATTATATCAACCCATCCCACCTGGTCAAGCAGAGAGGGTATGCTGTGGACCCCATCGATGAAAGAATGTCGACTGGTGGGGTCCAGAAAGAGAACCTTCTCTGCCATGGCCCCTGCCCTATGGAATACCCTCCCCCCAGAGGTGAGGCAGGCCGCAACTCTCTTGTCCTTCTGGAAAGCAGTCAAGGCCTGGCTCTGCCAACTGGCATGGGGCAAAAAAAGGGGCAACCAACCCTGGGGGTGACTAGCACCTTCAAGATGCTCCCATATGTTAACATCTTATTGATCACCAGCATCTTGAAGATATTATTATTTGTGTATGTGCTTGGTTTTATTGTATTTTTACTGTATTTTTATACTGTTCTTATTGTATTTTAATTAATATTTATTTGTTGTTTTATTGTGAACTGCCCAGAGTCACTTCTTCATGAGATGGGCGGTATCTAAATTTGAAATATAAATAAATAAATAAAGACATGAGATAAGAAAAGGAAACTTAGCTAAAACTGGTTTACATACCACAATTCACTGTACCTCTTCATACTTTTTTTTTTTTTTTTTTTTTGTGAAACCTCTTTCCTCCCACCATGTATTTTTTTTTCAATGTTCTTTCAACTCTTTTGGGTGATCTTATCAGCTCGATCCAACCAAATGATTTTCTTTCTTCTCTCATTTAATCCATTAATTCTTCCTTCATATATTTGTTTTGAAATTTGTCATTCATGACAAAACCAGTCCAATGTATTTCTGTCATAGTGGTCACTCACTTTTGTATTCAGTCCACATTCATTCAGCACCCATTCTTTCTTGACCTTTTCTCTTGTTATTTTACCCCCCACACTTCTTCCTACTACATTCATCTTTCATGTTTCTCCTGACATGCCCAACTCTTGCTTCCATACAGAAATTGGGCAGACTTTGCTATACACCTCCATTTTTGTGTTAAATTTTTCCCTCCTGTACATGGTTTTGATCTGGCATACTGGCATTGAAATGGAAATTCTGTTGTGAGCACATGCCTTGGGAGCATAACCTTGACCATCTTACATTTTGCTCATGTCTCCTGGAAGTTGTACATTATTTATAGCCATTGACATATGCACATATGACATTGTGACAAAAGGAGAATCTTATAAGTGACCCCAATTAGGTACTAAGGATTCTCTGGTTCCATCCAAAATTTATGCACAAGCTTAATTACATTCCAAATATATTTCAAAGTATAACAAGTAAAAGATTTCAGCATGAAATTTACCTGAAAAAATTGTCAGGATATATCATACATGAATAAAATTTTGGAATTCAACAGGAAAATAAACCAGAATTTAAAAGGTCTCTAAAATATCTGTATCTAATTATGTATGTCTAATTTATATTTATAAAGCTTTCCTTAAAATGCTTATTATTTTTACATTGAGATATTTACATATAAACCAATTTCCAATTTCCAAATCTGATTTTAGGATTTGCTTGCTGAGTTCTGAATGAAGTTTAATGAAATGTGCCAATGCTTAAATGTTGCTGGAAAACTTTAGTTTCTGAAAAAAGAAAGAAAGAAATATGTTCATATTTTTTTTGCATTGATGATATTTCCATATTTCTCCCCATTTTAGCTTGGAAATACTTCAGTATATTAAAAAAATAACTTGATGTCTGAGCTAGGAAATTCATGGTGTACATGTGACTGTATAGCTGAATGCAAAACTGAATTTTCTAGAAGGACAAGTAATCTTTCAGTTCTTTTCATCAGAGTAATTACTCTTTTCTTTTATCAGAATATTACTCTTTCCTGTGGAGAGTAATACTGATATACCTTTTATAATTATTGTTAAAATTATTAATATTATGAACAGGAAATCTGTAGAACACTCTGTCACTGAAATGTGAGGTTTAATAGGCTTAAGCTTAGCAGGATTCTTACTAAGAAGTTTTAAAATTGCTTGGAATTTTAACAATCCTACAAACACTTCTGGGTTCCATGGCACTTGAGTAAATAATTATGTGTAAGGCTTAGCAATATTACCATTTTAAACATTCAAGTGATTGTTCAAAATTTGGTGACTGTTGACATTTACATGTTTGTGTCAGAAGTCTCACAGATACAAGGGTCATATCAGTCCAGTGGAAATTGACAGCTAAACCAGGAGATGATTTGTTTATTTAAAGCATTTTTATCCCACTTTTTAGCCAAATTGAGCCAAACTCATAAAGGTCAGAATAGATGTCCCCTGCTGCATCTAAAATTTTCATCAAAGGGAAAGCAGTGAGGAGGGAGGAGAAAATAAGAAAATCAGATGTTCAGTTGCAAAGTTTATTAGGGAATAATAATTCAGTTGGTGATGAAGTTTGATCTAAACACAAGAGAAGGCTGTATATTCATCACTTTCTTAGTTTTACATCAATAACTGTGATGCTCAACCGCCAACTTGGGGAATTTTGTATTTATTATTAGACATTGATCAAATTTAACTAGAACTCTTACCAGTTGTGCCTTTGCACATGTTTGCTTTATTTCAGACAGTGGATTTAAATATGTCTCATAATGTAAAGCAGAAGCAGGTTCTCTATGCTTTTCCTGCTGGGATAACCTCTAGAGTGCTTCCATATTATTTATTTTCCGGATATGCTACAATAAATGATTAATTGCTTCAAGCATACAGTGATGATGCTAATCAGGAAAACTAACCCTAAACACAAATGGTTTATAACTAATCAATAATTAGGTGATATGCTTCATCCTTAATATGCAGGACTCTACTAATGGTATCATTAGAATGAAAATTAAATCATAGCACAGTGGTTTTAATTATGCATACATATTAGAACTACAGTCTTCCATTCTTACTTTGGTTTCTGTTTAAGTCAACTCCATCCCCTGGCTTCATAGAAATGGAAAAAGTGCATATGGATTATATTAGTAGACAGTGTTCGTGTGTGTGTCTCTCTCTGTGTATGTATGTACGTATGTGTATGTCTGCGTGTGTGTGTGTGTGTGTGTGTGTGTGTATGTGTAAGATTTTTATTTTTGTAGTAAACCAGTGGAGGAGGAATATGGAAGATTGCAGACAAACTTTAATGATTAAATTTTGATTTAATTTTTGCCTAGAGATAGTTTATTATAAGTAGCAAAATATATTATAATTTCTGTTGGTATCCATCCACCACACTTTATATATTCAGAGCAACCAAATCTAAGTTTGTGGTAAATGGAAGAACTAAAATAATTGGTGAAATGACTTCCAGGTAATGCCAAGAGTGACAATGAGTATTTGCAGACATTTTGCTTGCCCTGCCGTTAGCTTCTTTAGAGCAGAACTGAAGCTGAACTTGGCAAGAGATGTCACTTCCTAATACACTGGCAGTGTTTGATGGAGCAGAATGCCCACAACATGCCTAGTGAAACATCAGCACAAATTCACTCTGTCATATGGCATTACTCGGAAGTCATTTTGCCAAGAAATAGCAGCTGTGAAACTCTACATGCTAAGAAGTAAAATTATTTGTCACACACTTATTTGCAAAGACTTCCTTGGGGGAAAAGAATAATATTTATTCAATTCCATTCTAGTGAGCTGCTAGGAAGGACTAAATGTACTAATGAAAATCTGGAAACTGAAATTGAAATTCCTGTGGAGAAGAGGTAGTCATGACAGACATATTGGTCTAGAGTAGGGTTTGTTGTCCTTAAGAAGGAGCAGGATTAAAAATAAATTGGCATTTGCTTGTTTGTTAGATTAATAGCCCACCTTTCTTCTTTATAGGCTGAGAATGAGTGAGGAAGGCTTTGGAATCTGGAGCTCACTCTGGGAGTGATACGGAAGAGATATACCGCTCTAATTTCAAAACCCAAATTATGCAAGACATGTAAGCAGTGGAAATGTCCCTGCCCCTTTATTGACCATGTTTAACAATTACTTGTTTCAACCGGAGGCTGATGTGTAGTGTGCCTTTCTTTGTGCCTCTACACTTTGGCACTTCTGCAGTGGGTTGCCATAAGGCACAATTTTGTTCCAGTGGTCTTTAACATCTGTATGAAATGTCTGGGGACAGTCATCAGATACACACATTTCTCTTCCATAATAACTGAATGAGGAGAGGTTTTACAAGTCCTGAACCTCTATCTGGATGTATAAATAGGGAAATTAATCTCAACAAGATGGAGACTTTCTGAGTGCCTGACTCTCAGGTTTGGGAACTGGAGCATTTACCTGTCTAAATGGGGTTGCAATCCTTCAGAAAGACCATGGCATGTCACTTGGGGGTGCTGCTAATCCCAAATGACTTCTGTGGCTAGGTGTGCCTATTGCCACCCAGATTCAAACTGATGAAGTATAAATAAATAAAAGTAAATAAATATTGCCAGCTTTGATGGCGTACCAACTCTAGAATTTCTCTTCCCCCTCTGGATAGTGCTGAACCTCCTCTGGACCTTGCTATTTCAGGTGCTATTTGGTGGTTTTCTAGAATCAGGTTTTCTGATCCTGAAGGAATGTGAGATGTATTGGAATGGCCTAGTGGAGGTTCATCATGGTCAGCAGAGAGAACATGATATTCCAGAGTTATCCCAGGTTCAGCCAAATTCAGCCAAACAAAGATTTAATCTTGGTTGCTCACGATTGTTATTATACAGTGAGTTTTTGTTCTTTGTTTTGTTTTAAACAGCCCAATCTTTAAGCAAAAAATTAATATATCCCAAAGGCTAATAGAGACTTTAAATTACTTGATTTCTACTGCTGTGAAAGCTGTGTGTAACAAACAGTTTTGGCAATCTGTGTGTTCCCAGAAGCCTAATATTCATGGTTAAAAATAACATCTATACAAGAAGTGTGATAAGGGACAGTTTCCTGGATCACTATTGCTAAAAGGAATCAATATCACTAGGAAATTAGCATGCCAAGTATATTTACCTTTTTTGGAAAGTGTTATTTCCAGTTTGCCTTCACAAATTGTTGTATGGATAACAATTCTTTGCCTAGCAAGGGACTTTTGAGGGGAGAGGAGTCTTATTGAATAAAACCATTCCACGGTGTAGTGTTCAATATCTCCTTGTAGGCCACACTGTTGCAGGCTGGACTGAAATTTATCAATGCCTCTCTTGTTGGCTAAAATCATTAGAAGGCAATGCATTATTAAAAAGCTTCCCAGAGACATAAGCGTTATGCTGGTGCTGCTAACAAATGTTGCTAATGATGCCTTACAAAATAGTCAACATGGCAGAAAGTTGTAGTTTGATGCTGTGCAACCTATTTAAAAGCAAGGTCATAAACAAAGGTAAAATTAAATTATTGGAAGTTCCAAGGACCATACAGAAGCAGTAGGAGCAACCAAAAACTGTCCTGCTTTTAGATATGCAGTGCAGGGGGTCAGTCTTTTGCCTGTCAATTAAAAAAAGGGGTTATTTGCAATTCTCAAACTGGAATTATCCATGGGTGTCCATTTCTCATGGAAATGGGGGTCAAATTTAAGCTTACTTCTCCAAACTTCCAAAACTGCCTTTGGACAACTGTGTTTTAGGCAAAGCCAGTTGCGCCCACAAGGATTTGGAAAATAATTTAAATTGCACAGAGATAGAAAGGTAAATAGAAGCCCAATAATGGAGCTGAAAAATTTGGGAAATTAAAACTCCACCTTAAAAATTCTTTCAAAATCATTTTTAAAAAAATCCATTAACATTATTACTATGCCTTCTAGTCTCTTGATTCCTGGCGACTGCCTGGACAAGTCCTTGCAGTTTTCTTGGCAAAATTTCAGAAGTAGTTTGCCCTTGCCTCCTTCCTAGGGCTGAGAGAGAGAGTGACTGGCCCAAGGTCACCCAGCTGGCTTTGTGCCTAAAGCAGGACTAGAACTCATGGTCTCCTGGTTTCTAGCTGGGTGCCTTAACTACTACACCAAACTGGCTCTCTATTAACATAAGTGCACCTCTCAAAGTATATATCAGTCTTGAAGTAACATCCATTTTAACAATACTTATTCTTCTCTAAAACTCATAGACATTCTCTATTATTTTTGATACGCTTCTGAAATAAATAAAAATATTTGCTTCTACAAATATGGAACTCTTCCTAGGAATAATTATTCCAACGTATTTCAAGGAATTCAAACAACATATAAAATAAAACTTTAAATATTTGTGTAAATACCTTAGGATCTATAGAAAATATATTACATTCATTCTAATTAATTGAATAAACTGAAGGGTTTTCAAACCGTTGTACTGTATTCATTACATTTGGTAGTGAACAATACAATCAAGCATACAATAATAGGATATAACAGAGTTTGTGTTCATTACTAGCCATCTTCATATCCAAAATATTCTTTGTTTTTCAAATCGAGCAGGCCAACATTTCCAAAGTCAAATATAAGATGGGATAATGGACATCCTTGGCAAGTTCCACAAGACATCTTGATGAATAAAGACATAAATTCATTTCTAATAACCCTGACTGATCACTTGGTATACCACATTTTAATTCAATTAATAAAAATAGAAGGAAATCCATATTTAGCCAAATAATGTTCTAAAATTTTAAACTATGCCTTATCAAAGACTTTCTCCACTGCTGAATCCAATTTATCTGACTAAATATTTAATATATCAAATAATAATCTGATATTAACTGATGCTTGATGCCCTTTTGCATGTGATGAAATATTGAAGTCAATATATTTTGAAATCTTTATGACAAGATTGCTGTCAAAATGTTAGCATCTACACTTAACATTGATAAATAAGAACTTGCATAGTCAGCCGGATCTTTACCAGCCTTCAAATGCATTATGAAATAAAGAATGAAAAAAAAATCAATAAAATATCATTGTAAACCTTCATATCATAGAAGCAAAATAATAATAGCAACTTCTGCCTATCTCAGGTCCTTGGGAAGGACTTGATAGGTGGATAAAAATGCCAAATCCAGTCTAAACATCTGGCTGACTGTGTGACCAACCATAATAATATTAATAATGATGATGATGATGATGATGATGATGATGATGATGATGATGATGATGTTGGTCACACAGTCAGTTAGATGTTTAGACTGGATTTAGCATTTTTATCCATCTATCCAGCCCTTCCCAAGGATCTGGGATAGGCAGAAATAATAGGGAAACCACCTAGACAAGGAACTTTGTCACTTTGGGTTGATTTAAAATATTAATACATGAAGACATAATGGTATAGCTAAATACAGTAGACAGTCTGATCAAAGGTAATCTTTGGAGGATTTTATATTAAAAAAAAATCCTTTTAACTTGTTCATCCAGGATCCTGGAATCTAGGTTATAAAGTGAAGTATAAAAAAATTAAAAAATGTTAATTCACTGAATTCAGGTCAATATATATTTAACCTGAGAATTCTTTATGGTTGGAATAATACTACTTTTTTAAACTGTTTCAACCTAGAAAACAATAGTTTATCTATTTCCCCCCCTTACTCCCAATAATTTTGCTTAATATAATTCAATAAATATTTAGCATCTAAACCATAAAGATGGTTAAGTACTATTTTAGGGGCTTCTGGGGAAGAAATGGCCAATTGAACATGGCTCTGTTCTTTGTGGAGCTGACACCCATGGTAATTAGAGGAGCTGGCCTTGTTCCAGACCTTTGGAGTCATGTCCAGATAAAGGAGATCAACAGGATCACCCACAGGTACTCCTTACAGAGATTCCCTGTGAAGAAATTGCAATCTAGCAATCTCTAGTGGATGAAGTGTTCTGGGAGTCGAGGGAAACATTGAGCCCAAGCCATGGTGCTTTACTTCTTCTTTTAACCAACATTGTAAATTGCCTGTGATTTGGTAATTAAAAACCTCCTGAAAGATAAGTTGCTGTACACAGGGAGAATTTCCTACTATCCTGGGAGAAAGAAGATTAAAATAAGTTTAAAGATCAAAAAGAAATATTTGATTTTTTGGAAACAGCAAAAGGGAATTAAGAATGTTGATTGGGGACTGTTAAGAGGCTAGATGGATTTGAAACAGCTTTTTAAAGGATTGTTTTAAATGTTTAAGAAAATACAGTAAGTGAATTGGGATTTAACTGCAAGAAAATCTGCCCTGGGAAAGTTTGGCTTCTGAAAATAAACATAAGATAAGGCAGAGCCTTCAAGGTCAGAAGGAACAGACACTAACAATATATCTCTTTTAACATAATGGAGGAGTATCTTTCTTCCAAAGAAGAATTTTTAGCTGTTTGGAATCAGTGTGTCCAGGAACTATTTGTAAAATTGGGGCTAGCAGAGGCTGTAGAAGAAGAAAATATTTTACTGGATAAAATAGCAGTGGAGGACAACTTGAATAAGGATTCTAAAATGGACTTTAAAGAAATGCCAGGTATGGAAGTTATGGAAAAAGATGCTGTGAATCTGAAGATGGACTCAAAGTTGCTTGATTATGAGAATGATATGGAGAAAGAAGCTGTAATGGACTGGAAGAGTGACTTTGAGAATTATTCTGTTTTGGACATAGAGAAGGGAAATACCAAATCTCTGAAACCTTTTCTGAAAATAGATAGGAAGAGAATGATAAGAGATTGTTATCTGGGGTTCTATTTGGAGAAGAGACTGAAGACTGAACCTTTCCAAAAGAAGAGAAAGGAATTCAAAGTGGATTTATCAGATCAAGGTTAAATTGTCCATGTTTTGATCTTGGATTGTTAATATTGAATTTTCTCTTTCTGACCAGGACTGTAAGACAATGATCTATACCTGCAAAAGTGATTTATTTGGTTTAGTTTAAAACACGTATGCGATTATTATTGGTCCTTTGTATGCTTAAGGGGAGAGATCTTTTAGGTTTCACTTCTCAGAAAAAACTTAGAAGCTAAAATGCAAAATTGACCTATTTGTTTAAGCTTAAAAATTATAGTTTATTATTACTGGCACTCTTAATGCTTTTGCTGATTAGACTGATTATTGATTTTTTTTTTAATAATTTGGTTTTTGTATGATATCTGTGACTGAGAACTCAATTTCATGAAGCAATACTAATAATCAAGCAAAGGATCCAAAATGTGTAATAATCTCCAGGCATTTTTACCTAATCCACTTAAAAAAAATTTTTTTAATGGCCAAAACATACATGATCCATAGTTGGACCATAACAATTGAGACATTCAAACCTATTATCAAAACATCAATTAAGAAAGGTATTTTTGAGTCACCTTTCTTGTTCCACAAGTTTTCAAAACATATTAATCAGGGTTAATACCTCACTAGGAGTGTTTAAATTGCCACTAATATACATTTGATCTACACATTTTTATGGTGAAAAGAAAAACCAAATTAAAAACCTTTCTTGTAATGGAGAATACGAACTTTTTATTAAAAAACAAACAAACAGGTTTTAAACTACCCAGCTTAGTAAATATCAGTCTCCTCTTAGAAGGTCACCTAAGGCCTTTTACATTAAAAAGTTAGCCCCACTATAGACAACATGGATATAAAAACTTTTTAATAAGGAAACCTCAACTTTCATGAGTCAAGAAAGAAAAAGAGTTTTTTTTAAAATTTAACTGATCAATATTTCTTTAAAACTGAAAACACACACGTGCACACACACAATACTTGAAAAGCTCAAATAAAAAGCAAAAACCGGTAAGAAAAATCGTAAGTGATAAGCATAACAATTAAGTATACTGAGGGGTGGAAGAACCTAAATCTATATTGACTTCCAGAATTCTATACAACCTTCTTCGAAATCTAGCAGGTCTATCTCCTATTCCAAAATAATAATAAAAAATGGTAAATATATCCCAAACAGACTGCTACATTTTTTCTCCTACAGATTTCAGCTAATAAACATATCAGCAGCTTCCAAATAAAATAATTTCCAGAATTTTAGATGAAGAAAAAAATGTTTCCTTGTCTTTTTTCAATTAGACAAGTCCCATTAAGCTACTGTGGGTCAATTCATGAAAAATAATTATTTGCTTAGCAATCTACTCAAAAGATCTTGTCTGTTAAGACAGTATTATCCAAAATTCTGGAAATTTCATACATGTAGAGAACATGGGACTAGGTCTTTGTATTATGTGGTAACAGGAGTCAACATGATGCATAGATTCAATCTTCAATTTCTATTCCAATTTTTGCCATGAAATTCATTAGACAGATATTGCTCAGCATTGTAGAATGTATTTTAAAATATTGATTGTTCTAGGCAACAAATTCTGCAGTCTGAAGCTGATTCTTTTTTAAGAAAATAAGGCTGAGACACTATTTCTTTTAACCCCAGCAGATTTTTATCTAAGAGTTCATTCTCAGTGAAATCGTATCTACTATAGTTTTTAAATTTTGAGAAAGTTCTTTCAAAGCAACCAGCGGTTTCAAACTGGATACAGTCTCAGTTCCTCTTACTATTAACAGATCAGGAGCTAACTTTCTAGAATCTGTCAGAGTTTCAGCCACCATGTGTCAACTTCTTTTGTTATAGGCTGATCACTTTCACTTGCAGAAGAAGTTGGGGGGAGAATTTTTTCGCCTTCTGCATTGTGCCATATGAGCCATAATGGATTATCAAACAGCTAAAAATAAGAAAGAAGAGACAGTGAAAGCTTTCTACTAAACCAATTAATTTGCAAAGCAAAGAAATTAAGAGAAAACCTCCCAAACAGATGGAGAATCTGAGATCATAAAACTGAACTTCTCCATTACTAAACTGGAAGTCTTCTCCTTGAATTCTTTGAATCTGTGTGGTAGGCTTGGCTCATGCAACGTACTGAGCCATACTTTCTTTGTTTGCTATATGAATCCAGCCAGTGTGGTTTACAAATTAAGGTTTATAGTTTAGCATGTTGCCTGAAACAAGCCAGCTTTTTCAACAAATCATGATTTAGTGCAATCTAGTTAGCAATTTAGTGAACACTGTCATAATTTTGGTTACCATGTTTTAACTATTTAATAAGACACTTCACTGAGACATTATATGTCTTCTTTTGCCCTTGCCTGATTCATCTTTGGAATATGTACTCCATGAAAGCAGTACTGTAGTTCCTCTCTCCAGTCAAATAGCACATGTCACTTATAAACAATAGCTGACATCTCACCAATTCATTTTTCAGCAAAGGGAGTGGAATCATTCCTCCCTTCTCCACCTCCACAAAATTGCTAACCAGTGGGATGTCAATTTCTTTAATAAGCTTTTTTGTCTGACTTTGTATGAATTATAGTCCTGATGTGTGTTTGTTACATCATAAAAGTATGTGTATTGCTAAGGTAGAATAGTTCTACAATAGAGTATATAATATTTGGAAAAAGCTCAGCTTTTATTGTGATAACTGAATTTTGTTGTTTTCAGAGAGAAGTTGTTTCAAGATATTGAACATCACATTGTACATCACAACGAGGATCACAGGTAGTCCCCAGTTTAAGAACAAGTTCCGTTCCCAAGGTCTGTCCTTAAGTCAAATTTGTATGTAGACCAGAACAGTATTATTGTATAATACTGTATAAGAAGCGTTGTGTAATGAACTTGAACCATTGTGTATTTAACTCGAATTTTTCTACAGTCGGTTCCATTCTTAACTATGGGTCATCTGTAACCCAGGCATTCTTAATCAGGGGACTACCTGTATTCCACCTCTACCATATGTGCCTCTCGTAGCAGTTTCCAGCAGCTGATTGTCTCCCACCCTTTCTTTGTCTATTGGGAAGCTAATTCCCTGCCATAATATTTGCTATCCAGCATGTGATTTGAAAGCTGAAGCTGTGAAACTGACAGGGAGGGTCAGCAGGCCTTCCCACTAGAACTGACTTGTGCAATCAGAAAGTTCAAATATGGTAGGGTTCTATAGTTGTGCTCAAATGAGACATTCCTAATCATCTGAATAATCAAGGGCTGTATTCCCTCAGAGATAATCTGTTGGGGCTTGTATGCAAGTAGTGGGCAGAACAAAAAATAAACATTGCTTACTTTCTTCTTTCGGCTATCTTTTCTCTTTCTGATGCCCATTTCTCTCTATTTCCCCCCCTTTCTTTCCTGTCCACTGGGCTTCTGGAGAGAGACATCCTGGTGGAAGCCTGAACTGATCTTAAATGTGACCCTTAATTTGGACAAATGAGAACCAGTCCATGTTTAGATATGGAAGGGAAATGCATTTAGTTCTCATCTGAATGTAAACTTATATAAAGTTTACATTTTTGAACAGCATTGACACTTTCCTCATTTTTAAACTGGAATTGCAATAATGAAATGATATAAACACACCTCTTACTTCCTAAGAATGGGAGCCAAGAGGGAAACAACCTGTTTCTACTAAATATCTGAGAACTAGGAAAATACTACTTTGACTGCCCGTACAGCTGTGGACAGCTTAAGTCTGTCTCGCTCATGGGTTGTGGATAAGATGAAAAAACATTACAGGGACAGAAAAAAGAAGTTGCAAGGGGGATGTTTCTGCTGTGGTTAGATGCATGTTGGATGTAGCCAGAGAGAAACCAAAGGTGACATATTCACCCATCTCTTTTTCCTGGTTATCTCCTGATTTGCAGGTATATGGCTGATATGATCAAACTATGTATAGTACAATAAACTCCACCTGCAGTGGGTAGAAGGATGAATAAAAGGCTCTTCCCAATCTTTGGAAACATGTCATCTTAGTATGTGATTCAAATAATGAACACTTAGAAGAGTCTCAGTGTATCAACAATAATAATAGTCATTGATTGCAAGCTTACTGAGTGAATGTGCCAGATAAACTGAAGCAAAAAGGGCTTCCCTAGTAATTAATTATATTTAAGTAATAGCAGTCCTCTCACTATAAAAATATTTAAATTAATAACACAGTGGAATAATCTTTTTGTGATCTATTACATTTGTTTTGAAAATTTGGTTTCAAAAGGAAAGGAAAAGGTAAAGAAGCCATAAGAGAGAAAGCGAAAGAAGCATTCAGCCCTTGACTTCTCTCTTTCTTGTCATATTTGCTGCTGTTACCTGAACGAGTGGAGTTGTTGCTGTGTGTACATGATGATGGGTCAGCCTACCTTCATTTCATCAGGAAATTATCTACTGTGTAAGATAAACTGATACAGAATAAGCCCATCTTGTTCCCTTAAATAGAAGGCATCTTTGTACTATCATTTCCCATCATTTAACTTTGTGGCTTAAATGATGGTGGAAATGGTTTTTGTGGTTTTGATTTTGGGTTCTGATATTTCAACAGAAACCAATGTTTGCAACAACCTTGAGTTCCAATTAGATGTATCGATCCTCCCTTCCCTTCCCTTCCCTTCCCTTCCCTTCCCTTCCCTTCCCTTCCCTTCCCTTCCCTTCCCTTCCCTTCCCTTCCCTTCCCTTCCCTTCCCTTCCCTTCCCTCCCCTCCCCCTCTTTATCCTTCAGCCCTACTTTTTATAATTGAAGAAGGCATTGCTTTTATCTGGAAGTTGTGTGTGTGTGTGTGTGTGTGTGTGTGTGTATGTATGTATGTATGTATGTGTGTGTGTGTATGTAAACATACACAGATATACATTTTAAAAGCAAAATTAAACTTGGTTCCAGAGAATTACAGCAATAAATGGTATAATTCAAATCAATTTGGCTCTCCTAATTAATAATGTTTTTAATTATCACATGAGAGTGAAAGCGCAGAATTAAATGAGACTACGATACTTTTTGAAATAGGACTTGAAATAAGACTTCAATAAAATAGGGTTTTAATTTTTAAAAACATTTTATTTAAGAAGGGGTGTTTCTAGTCTTCTTGGAGATGCTGATTAATTTATTATAATTTCATCTATTCTTTTTAAAATGCACGTTTTAAGTATAAGGTGAGTCACTAATTGTGCCCATCTGCTTACAGAATGACAACTGCCAGAGTAATTTATTTCTTCTCTGTCCACCCATCCATCTGTCTGGAAGGTTGAGGAATCCTCTAAAGCAGCTTTGGGTGGTATGTGTCGGATACAGTGCGTAGAGAGCAAAGGAAGATCTCATAACAAAATAAAAATTTGGTCACCTGACATTGGATGTAGCCCAGAGGGTTATTATCCTCTTATTTAATTTCAGTTGAAAAATGCAAGGCTAGCAGCATTTTGTACACACTACAGCTAGCACCAGAAGCTTTTGCTTTCAGGGCCAAAAAAAAAAAAAAAAAAAAAATGAAGGTATTTCTGTCTTGATCCTATGTGTCAGCATTTTAAAGATATGAAAGTTCCCAGTTTTACATGCATGTGGATAGAAGGTTTAGTCTGGGAGCAGATCTTAGTGGAATATAAAAAATCTTATATTGTAAGGGTTAAATAGTGTCCAGCAGCTAATGGGTGGGTATAACGTATTTGCATTATATGTTTACAAATAGGTGGGGTTTTTTGGTTTTTTTATCAGGAGTGGACACTACTGATGGTGTTATGGGACCTAACCATGGTGACTGATAGATGGAGGATAGATATAGTATTTTGGTCTAGCAGTGTATTGTTTTACCTCTGATAGATCTGCTCATACCTAGAGCAAACTGAATTAATGCATTTGTTGAAAGGTAGTCATCTGCTGGGTTTACAGTTCTTTGGATTAGGGTGGACATCAGCAACTTTCTTAATTAAAAAGAGTAAACTCTTTTTTGATTACTAACACTTCCTGTTAGTAATCAAAGCAGCCATGACATGAATGGCATGTTACAAAGAGTGCTTCAAATAATACTTCTGTTATCAAAACAAGTCCCTTCAGTCTAGAAAGCAAGTCAGTCAAGCAAGTCATATTTTGTGGCTATCCCCTCACCTCTGTGCTAAGGCATCCCATTATATTTTAACTCTGTGCACCTTTGGACACAATGCTAGACAGCTCTTTGGACTCAACTGGTAAGGCTCAGGTATAAGTGAACAGACTGAAATATAATTACTTTGCAATCTGACTTTCTGTTAGCTTGCTTTCCTTTGTCACCTTCCTCAAACTTAGCTTCAGGAACTATAAAGATTAGAACTGAATGATAGTGCATACAGTTTGCATTTATGGATCTCGATTCAGTTCCTGGAAACTAGAAATAGGACTGGGAAGCCTATTTGAAATCCTGGAGAACTGCTGTAAAAGGGTATCAACAGTAGTCTAAGTCAGTATCAGATTGTTTCCGAATAGGAAAATATATTCATAAATATGACAGAGATTAAAATGTCCTATGCAAAAAATGAACATAGGAAAGCAGCTATATGTCCTGACAGTTGGGCAGTGTGCATTAGTCGATTAAAGCATAAGCACTATACAATTGGTTTACCATGAGTTTGAATCAGTTTGTTCATTCTACCAAGCGGACCACCAGTGTTCCTTACGCAGATTTTGATCGTTGTGTGAGGCAAAACCATGCCATCTGTTAGTGAGGGTAATATTTGTAATACAGCTATCCTATAACCTGGCATTCCTGAGATTAGTTCTTTAAAAGAAAGTTGTAATATATGACAGCATTTGCACATGTATAGCCTTTAAATGTTTAAAGTGATTGAAAGAAAACTGGAAGAGGCAAGTTATTTTTGAACAAACAAAAACATGTCATGGATCAATCATTGCTCTGTTCCCTTTCTCTTTAGTTTGACAACAGACAACAACAAGGTATCCTTATTATTTGGTTTTCTTTATGAATTTGCTAATGTCCAAATGGTTTTTTCCCCCTTGCATTGCAAAAAAACATTTGTTGGGATAGAATAGGAGTGAACTGGATGCCTCCTTTCACCTGTGTGGTTAAGAGTCCACATGCAGACAGAAATATCCATCTCTCCCCTCCTCCAACCCCACCATATCTAATCATTAGAGGAAACTTCACAATATGCATTTGGCTTGCTACAGTGAGCCAGGTGCTTTAGAGAATAAGGAAGATGACCTTGATGGGAATATGCACAAACTGTTACCTAGACCAAAGGGGCTGAAACATTTTTTTAAGTCCAGAGCAACAAGATTACATTTGGAAGCAGCTCAGGCAGACACTTTCCTGATTCACTGGAGTATAGAAGTGAGAGGAGGTACAGCATAATCAGATCTGTATTAAACCTTATAAAATAGAAGACATAAGTTGTTGTTGCAAAGAACCACACTGAAACCATGAAACCTGTGCACAAAATGATGTTATACCCTATTAATGTACGTAATGTGGATTTTGATAAAGTTCAGTGCCGAGATATAAGTTTCATAGTCTTTATCTGAACTGGTGGGACAATCTCTTCACAGTCTATATCTAAACTGGTGGTAAAACATCGAGAGATTGTTCTGCTTTAATATTTTCCTGCCTATAAGATGTCTTCAGGTAGACACCAAGGATTCAAATGAATGAGGTAGACTGCATTGACTGCATTGCAGAAAGTCATTAATATGCCTCTTCTTATTTTTGACCATGTTATATCATCTGTTTATTTGCAACCCTAAATCATTATTTTCAGATAATGTGATAAAATTTGCATCTGTAGCAGCCCTTTCTGTAGGAAATGTCTGTACTGAATTTCAGATAGAGAGATTTTTGCATGAAGGGCATGAGTGCTCATAAGAAACAATGATGCTTCTTCCTGAGTGTATTATAATAAATAATAGTAATAATAACACTATTGAGTATGAAACAACTATGCACATTGTGGATGGTGTCACCAAAATTTCTAAACTAGCACTGAGGTGATGGTAGACTATTTTTACAGCCAATAAGGAGTTATTGCACAACTGCTCAGCGTGAGAAGCGAATGAAAGTGAGCAACTTGCTTTGACTTTTGTACTGGTAATAACATTATGAATAAGAGCCATGCAGTTGAATATATTCATGTGTTTTTCTCATGCATGGATCTCTAGAACAGCATGGGAAATAGCCACAAAGCAGTGGATACTACTGTGCCTCAGAAGTGCTCTCACAAAATGACATGGTCATCTTTTTGGGTAATTGGGTAAATAATGTAGTCTTTAAATGTGGATCTTTAGATTAAACCATTTCAACAGATGTTGTTATCTTTGGGTATATTCAACTGCATGACTTTTATTCATAACGCTATTACCAGGACTTAAATAAAGGCAAGCTGTCAGCATAATCTCAGCTGATATACTCTTTATCACTTCCTCATAACAATGAAAATAGATCAAAACAGTTCTCTCTAAAAAAAAAAATAATGGAACAAATTTTACTTCTGCCCAATTGTCTCTTCCTGCTTTAACATGAGCCACAGGTCTATACTCTACTCTTTCAGAGAAAACATACTTTTTTTTTTTTCCATAAAGGAAAAAAAAAGTGCATTTGTCAAAAGCAGCATCTTCTAAATTTCCACAGGTCAGCTATTCTGTGTTTGGCATTTTCCCCTCTACATGCATACTAAAGTAACTCTTGACACATTGTACATATATGTAGTACTATAAAGGTACTTTGGAGCCTCCTGCTCTATGGATTTCTTCCTCTTAGCTTCTTGACCTAACCCTGTGATATATTCCTCAAATTTCTGGATGTCACTAATGTAGTATACAATAGGATTTTGCTTTAGTTACTCATGTGGAAATCTTTATATAAGCATAGACTGTCATTGTACGAAGATCAGAATGGACTGGCAACTGTATGATATAGATCATATAAAGGACTTTTTCAACTTTAATAATTGCAGGAACTTTAATGGTTAAGATTCTGTCACATACCTTCCAGGATTAAAAGCAGGCTATGTGGAACAGTAGTTTAGCTTTGTTGTACACTGCCTAGAGTCACTTGTTTTGCAAGATGGGCAGCTATATAAATTTGACAAATAAATAAATAAGCAAATAAACAAACAAACAGGAATTTCATTAAGGTGAAGTACTCTGTAGTAGATGGCAGGATTCATGGAAGGCCTTCAAGAGGCTCCTGCTTTTGTTTAACACTTTTGTTGTTCCTACTGCAATCACCTATTTTCCAGGGGGGTGCCTAACCTGACATCCATTCCCTAACTCTAGTGCATGTAACAGAAATAGCACTCTGATTTGCTATGCTGTGATAAAAAGTAAAAACATACACATACACAAATATTGCCATAATATATACATTGCCACCACCTGGCTGCATAGTGTATAGGCATCTAGGTAGAGGATCCAGTCCTTCCTCTTCTCCATCTCACAAAAGATAAACAAAACCAAATTTTATTTAAACAAATACATAAAATATGAAACATTTTTAACATTAAATATTAAAGTTACAGATAAATTAAAAAGCTGCTCAGATCAAGAAAAACCACAATGAACAACTTAAACTAGAAAAGTCTAAAATAAAATGCGCTGGACAGACTGCAGAATGGTGCTGCTTTGCTATAAATGGTGTGCTCCCAACTCGAATCTCTGAAGAGATACGGGAGGGATCCAAATTATATTACAAATCACAAGGGAATTGTAAAGAAAAATGATATTGTTGCAGATGCCTGAGATATGATTCAAGACTGAAATAAATCTCAGTTTTTAAACTTGTTCACAGAAATAAATTTTAAAAAAATTAGAGTTTAGCAAAACACAGAAACATGAACCAAGAATTGAGTGCAAATTCCTGGGTAGAATGTTTTTATCTATTTCTATAATAAGAGAGAAGTCTCAAAGAGGTGCTTCAGAGCATGGAAGAATGCATACAACACACATATTTTCAAACAGTTAAAGCAGCTGCATCTTTTTTCCAACCTTTCACAGTTGTATTTGTAGAGATACCTGAAGGAGCTTCCGAAACATCTGGATGAACCTGAAAAATGTGTCTGCTTTAATGATTCAGAAAGAAATGCTTTGTATCCTCTCCCACATGTTCCAAAGGGACTCTTCTAAGCAGTTTGCACAGCCCTAATGAACATATGTTGCCAATAATTCCTTGTGGCAATCATTACAATTGATGCTGAACTACACTTACTTCCGATATTTTGATATGTGTCAGTTCTCTGTCAACAACACTATGGATTTGGCAGAGTGTGTCTAATTGTGCATTCAGAAAGAGAGAGTTGTTTAAGTGGTATGACGGAAATATAATACTGGAGACCACTGACCCTGCACAAGAACATTATGGGTAAAGGCCTTTTAAAAGGATTACGAAGGAGTAATACCAAATTTTGCACTATGAAAAAGTGTAAATTTCTTGATAGGTATGAGTGGAAAACAAAATATGAAGAATTTTGTCTCAAGTGGCCTTAAAAATCATTTGGATTGCCTGCATAAAAACCCAAATGTATTTCTTCAATGAAAGGACAAAACTCTTCAGAAGTTTCAAGAAAGCTTCTGAATAACAGGCCTATCTGTCAAGGAGATGATTGTTACATTTCAGACTACGAACAGTGGTACAATTTTAGTGCCTATATTCAACTTACAATTTTAGCATTGTAAATATTGTAAATAGAGAGCTTTGTTTTGTTTTGTTTTTCATATACCTATTTTCTCCATGGTGAAGTTGTTTTGCGGAGGGGGAAAAAATAAAAGAAATACAATTATCACCTTCATTCTGATGTGTTCCATTTCAGGCCTTCGGAAGCTTCTCTTGTGGAAAACAGAATGTTTCTATTTTATATCTAATACAACCTTGTGGAGGAAAAAAAAAAAAGGCTTAGCTGTGGAAGTTTTCCATAATCTCACATTACTATCACCATGTTGTGTGTGCTGATTAATACATGTGTTGCAACGTACTAGCAATTTGCCTTGGCAGATGCCACGGATGTCAGAACATGTGATTTTTAATATAATTGAGATGCCTATAAGTTTCATTGGTATAGGCTGCAGAGTTGTTACCCAGATAAGAACAACTGTGGCAGCCTGCATCTGAAATGGGATTTTGTAGAAAAGACTACAGCTATAAAGACAAGCCCCTTCATGGATCACTGCCTTGTCGTGGCGAAGGGGCTTGCGTAACTCAGTGAAGCCATGAGCTATACCGTGCAGGGCCACCCAAGACGGACAGGTCATGACAGAGAGTTCTGACAAAATGTGGTCCACTGGAGAAGGAAATGGCAACCCACTCCAGTATCCTTGCCAAGAAAACCCCATGGACAATGTTAAAAGGCTAAAAGTTATGATGTCGGAAGATGAGCCCCTCAGGTCGGAAGGTGTCCAATATGCTACTGGGGAAGAGCGGAGGGCATTTCCAAGTAGCTCCAGAAAGAGTGAAGCGGCTGGGCCAAAGCCGATCTATGAACCAAGGCAAGCTGGATGTGGTCAAACATGAGATGACAAGATTGAACGTCGACATCTTGGGAATCAGCGAACTGAAATGGACGGGAATGGGTGAATTTAATTCGGGTGACCATTATATCTACTACTGTGGGCAAGAAACCCTTAGAAGAAATGGAGTTGCACTCATAGTGAATAAGAGAGTGGGAAAGGTAGTAATGGGGTACAACCTCAAAAACGACAGAATGAGCTCAGTGCGTATCCAAGGCAAACCATTCAATATCGCAGTCATCCAAGTCTATGCCCCAACCACTGATGCTGAAGAAGCTGAAGTTGACCGCTTCTATGAAGACCTACAACACCTTCTAGAACTAGCACCAAAAAAAGATGTCCTTTTCATCATAGGGGATTGGAATGCTAAAGTAGGAAGTCAAGGAGTAATCGGAATAATAGGCAAATTTGGCCTTGGAGTACAAAATGAAGCAGGGCAAAGGCTAATAGAGTTCTGTCAAGAAAACAAGCTAGTCATAGCAAACACTCTTTTCCAACAACACAAGAGACGACTCTACACATGGACATCACCAGATGGTCAATACCGAAACCAGATTGATTATATACTTTGCAGCCAAAGATGGAGAAGCTCTATACAGACAGCAAAAACAAGACCAGGAGCTGACTGTGGCTCAGATCATGAGCTTCTTACTGCAAAATTTAGGCTTAAATTGAAGAATGTAGGGAAAACCACTAGACCACTCAGGTATGACTTAGATCATATTCCTTGTGAGTACACAGTGAAGGTGATGAATAGATTTAGAGGATTAGATTTGGTAGACAGAGTGCCTGAAGAACTATGGATGGAGGTCCGTAACATTGTACAGGAGGCAGCAACTAAAACCATCCCAAAGAAAAAGAAATGCAAGAAAGCAAAATGGCTGTCTGATGAGGCTTTACAAATAGCTGTGGAAAGAAGGAATGCAAAAAGCAAGGGTGAAAGGGAAAGATATAAGCAACTGAATGCAGATTTCCAGAGAATAGCCAGGAGAGATAAGAAGGCCTTCTTAAATGAACAATGCAAAGAAATTGAGGAAAACAAAAGAATGGGGAAGACTAGAGATCTCTACAAGAAAATTGGAGATATGAAAGGAACGTTTAGTGCAAAGATGGGCATGATAAAGGACAAAAAAGGCAGGGACCTAACAGAAGCAGAAGAGATTAAGAAGAGGTGGCAAGAATACACAGAAGAACTATACAAGAAAGATCTTAATGTCCCTGATGTCCACGCTGGTGTGATCACTGACCTTGAGCCAGACATCCTAGAGAGTGAAGTCAAGTGGGCCTTAGGAAGCATTGCTAACAACAAAGCTAGTGGAGATGACAGTATTCCAGCTGAGTTATTTAAAATACTAAAAGATGATGCTGTTAAAGTGCTGCACTCAATATGCCAGCAAGTTTGGAAAACGCAACAGTGGCCACGGGATTGGAAAAGGTCAATTTACGTTCCAATTCCAAAGAAGGGCAACGCCAAAGAATGCTCAAACTATCGCACAATTGCACTCATTTCACATGCTAGCAAGGTTATGCTCAAAATCCTACAAGCTAGGCTTCAGCAATACATGAACCGAGAACTACCGGATGTACAAGCTGGGTTTCGAAGAGGCAGAGGAACTAGAGATCAAATCGCCAACATTTGCTGGATCATGGAGAAAGCACGAGAGTTCCAGAAAAATATCTACTTCTGCTTCATTGACTATGCAAAAGCCTTTGATTGTGTGGATCACAACAAACTGTGGCAAATTCTTAAAGAGATGGGAATACCAGACCACCTTACCTGTCTCCTGAGAAATCTGTATGCGGGCCAAGAAGCAACAGTTAGAACCGGTCATGGAACAACCGATTGGTTCAAAATAGGGAAAGGTGTACGACAAGGCTGTATACTGTCACCCTGCTTATTTAACCTATATGCAGAGTACATCATGAGAAATGCCAGGCTGGAAGAATCACAAGCCGGAATTAAGATTGCAGGGAGAATCATCAACAACCTCAGATATACCACCCTAATGGCAGAAAGTGAAGAAGAACTAAAGAGCCTCTTGATGAGGGTGAAAGAGGAGAGTGCAAAAGCTGGCTTGAAACTCAACATTAAAAAAACTAAGATCATGGCATCTGGACCCATCAATTCCTGGCAAATAGAAGGGGTAGAAATGGAAGCAGTAACAGACTTCATTTATTTGGGCTCCAAGATCACCGCAGACGGAGACTGCAGCCATGAAATTAAAAGACGCTTGCTCCTTGGGAGGAAAGCTATGGCAAGCCTAGATAGCATATTAAAAAGCAGAGACGTCACCTTGCCGACAAAGATCCGCATAGTCAAAGCTATGGTTTTTCCAGTAGTAATGTATGGCTGTGAGAGCTGGACCATAAAAAAGGCCGAGCGCCGAAGAATTGATGCCTTTGAACTGTGGTGCTGGAGAAGACTCTTGAGAGTCCCCTGGACTGCTAGGAGGTCAAACCAGTCAATCTTAAAGGAAATCAACCCTGATTGCTCATTGGAAGGATCGATAATGAAGCTCAAGCTCAGATACTTTGGCCACCTAATGCGAAGAGAGATCTCTTTGGAGAAGACCCTGATGCTGGGAAAGATTGAAGGCAAAAGGAGAAGAGGACGGCAGAGGATGAGATGGTTAGATAGCATCACTGAAGCAATGAGCATGAAACTGAGCAAACTCAGGGAGGCAGTGAAGGACAGGAAGGCCTGGCGCAATATGGTTCATGGGGTCACGAAGAGTCGGACACGACTTAACGACTAAACAACAACAACATAAAGACAAGATTTTACAAATGCATATAGATTCATTTCAGTTTTGGATGAGGTTATGGTAAATAGAAGCTCACCTCCAACATTTCTGAAAGAACCAGAAATAAATTATTACAATTCAAGTGTAGAAGGGTGATCATGCAAATTTACCCGCCTAGAAAAGTTACAGTTCAAACAAAATTATCCTAGAAGGACATCACTAACATTTAGGACAAAGAGATTTACAGATCATAAAAAAAAAAATAATAATAAAAAGCCATCTGCTTTTGTTGTGAATGTATTTGTGTTGGTGTGTTTCAGAGGGCTGGGGCAGGAAAAATTCAGTCTACGATTTCTAGGACAAACAACTAAATTCAAGATGAAAATGAAATATCTTAAAGAGCAGTTCTCAGAAAACATCTTAAAATTAAGGTTGCCAGTCAACTGAAGAAAGTTGATTAATTGCATGACTTTAAAACTGAGCAATCACTTAAATTTACATATCAATAAAACCATATTTTGAAGGGAAAATAATTTTCCTTATTCTTTATTTTCTTTTCTGATGTTACATACGAAGATCAGAGATGAAAAAAATGTCAGAAACAGGAAATGGCCAAAAAGAGTCTTACTTGGGGAATAAGGTGGGACTGCTTCTGATTGCTCAAACAGGAATAGGATGGGTATGAACCAAAGTATTCAGTCAAGTGTGATTAGAAGTCAAAGAGACTGAAGAATGAAAGCAAATTAACAGGTCAGTGGCTTATGGAAAGAGGTGCCAGCTCTTGATCTTCATTAATGCTAGAATCCTCTGACCAAGATGCAGAGTTGGAATCCTATAAAGAAGACGTGTAACAAAATATAACAGGTGTAACAAAAACCTGGAGATGGGGAAAAAAATGATTTTATTCACATATCATGCTAAGCTTTAAACCTTCTTCCTAGTTCACACATAACTCTGTACCACAATGGCCAAGTTCACACATCAAGCTAAGCACAGAACAAACCCACACAGCGGGTTAACAAGATCTGCTTGCCTAGCTGTTCGTGTTTCCTTGGGATGCAGTCAGATTTGGGTGCCAATTCTATAGAAAATACAGGAAGGAATATACTTGGGATAATGCCTCACTGTGTATAAAAGGAGGTAAAATGTCAAACAAATTAATATTCTTCTAGAATACCTGGAAGTGAAAATACTCAATCTCATTAATGGTTTAATACATGGAACCTGAGTTGAACTGTTTAAGGTAGACTAGTAATAGAAAATGAAATCAGAGAGGCATTTAAAGAAGGAAGAAGGTTCAGAGGGGAAGATTTGTCATGCAACACAGGGTTGGGGGTGAGGTACCCCTTTTCCCTTATTTTCTTCAACTGATTTCAATTTGTATGATAATGTTTCCATTAAGGGAAAGTGGGTTAATATGTTCTATAAGTTTCCAGGGTTTTGCTATTACTTATCTATCATTCAGCAATTAAAAAAAAAGTGTGTCTTTGTAGCCATACCAGAAAATAATGTACTATCCATATTAGAAAATAATGACAAAAGGTCTAAATATGTTGTTTTCTCTATTCTAACTAATGCTGCTTCCTGAAATTAAGTATCCTAAATTTACTAACTTTTGCACATGGCCATCACGTATGTAAAAAGGTACTTTTTCAACTTTTTATTATTATTTATGAATTTTAACTTGGGTTAGATGCCAAACATGTAAAATCTTTAGGCATGAAACCTAGGAAGGTTTGTTTGTTTGTTAGTTTGTTTTAATGCTTGTTTCCATTTACGGTGTGATATTTCTGTCTCTAATTCTGATACCAGTTTGAAAGATTTTGTAGCTCCAATTTCTGATCATATTAATAAAATTATATATTTTTGAGGAAGAATATCTTTTTGTACCATTAAAATACATCTTAGCCTTGTATTTTCTGTAAATGGTCTGTTGGCTAGGTAAAAACTTTCTGGTTTTTCAGAGGGAAAAAAAGGGCTCAATCTGTATGCATTGTAATCAATTATATTCAATCTCAATTTTTGATAGAACTGAATTAATATAAATGTTGTTTATAAAATATAGACCCTTCTGTTTCCAACCAACATACTGTTTCTTTTTGTTTCTATTAAAAAACAGAAGACGAGCTAATACAGAAGAAGAGATCCATTAAAACCCGAACTCTAATCATTCATCAATTTTTCATATACCCTACAAAATTGTGGCAAGAAAATCACCTGTAAAATTTTATAGAATTCTAATATAAAACCTTCTGGTCCAGATGAAAGAGAGAAGAAAGAACTTTTGTCAATTCAGATTTGGTAATAGAGGCAGTTAAGAATGCTCTGTCTTCATTAAGAAAATAAAATCTGGAAATTGAAATTGAAATTGAGATACACAATTATTAATTTTTAGTATCTCTACATTATTTGATTTATATCAAGAAGAGTAAAGTGGAGGTCAGAACATGTGGAAGAGGTGTGAGATAGTTATGCTGATGGTTGTTTGCGGTTTTTATCTTAGCTACCATTTATGAATTTATTCTTATGTTGCTGTTATAACTGTTCATTGCTCAGAATTAATTTATATTTTCATATAAATTGTAAATAATACATACGAGCAAAAAGTAGAACCTCACAGTTCTATTCTGAGTGGGTTATAACTCAGTTATTACCCATTATTATTGAGTTCACGTTCTGCATTGTTTGTTCTTTACTTTTAAGACTAATAACTTAGAGATAAACTTTTACGTGTTGGCTGTTTTCTATTCCTTTGAATACATAAATAATGTCATCTGGATACATGCTCTTATATAAAATGTCAAAGTAACAATGATAGCCTCCTTGAAAAATAGGTCCACTCTGGTTGTTTGTTCTCAAGTCAGAACAAAGTTCACTGGGAAAGCAAAACAAACATGACACCTGGAACTGGGATGTTAAATGGTAACACTTTTTGGGGGTCTGTTATTGATGTATATAAGCAACACTTCAACCTCTCTCAGTTACAGCAGCAATCATATTTATAACAGGAGCATGATACATTGATCTAATTTTGAAGGGTACTTCTTCACTGTCAAAGCTTCATTGACTGTTTATACAGTATCCATTTGTATTTTCAGTCATCTCAGAGACACTGTTGCATTCTGCCCTTTCTTTTCCCTTCCCTCTTTTTACTGAAAAACAGAGATTGGTGTAGCGAGTAAGCATGTTTTCTGCGATGAGTCTTAAATGGTCGTTATATTCAAGCTTTATTAAAACAAGAAAAGGGAAATGCGGTCTGAGGAACAATGTGATGTTTTATTTGGTCTACCTTCTACTTGAATCTTTGGTAGGGAATCAAAAAGTGTGGGAAGGGCTTCAAATTCAGACTGACAACCCATTGGTTCTTGATCTGGAAGTTCAGAATGTAAATCTGCTCAACTGTAGTTTGCTGAATGTCACATCTTTTTGCTGCAAGGTCACAGTTACAATCAACCTTCCTTACCTAGTACCCTCCAGTTATGTTGGACCAACTCTAATATCCTAGCTAGCATGGAAAATAAAATTCAGTACTTTTGGAGGCCACCAAGAATGGGGAAGAGTTGTCTAGAGAAACCTATTTAATTAACCGTCCCCCATACATTAGCAGGTTAGTAACTGTGATGAGTCAGTTCCCAGCCATAGTTTCATGCTGGCTTTTCATGTATCATTGCATCTAGGCAGACACCCAAACAAAAAGTTCATACTGCTTTGTCGAACAGCTGAGAGTAGGTGTTATTTCAGATTCTGAGAGGAAATAATCCTTCCTTTATCAGAAGGGGGTGTGATGTTTGTGTTGATATGCAGAACAATTAGAAGCTATAAATTATACTTGCAGAGTTGAGGCTGAATGAATTAAATAGCCTTTGCTGTGTTTTATCAGGAGTTTGAATAAAAAGAGAAGAGAATAAAAAGAGAAGAGAAACAGAAATGCTTTTTTTGGTCAAATCCATCAAACCCTTAAACATATCCCATGATAGTGCCTTTGCAGGAACATTATAGGATAGGATTCAGTATCATCATCCTCATCTTAATGGACCTGTGGATGGGGTGGAGGGATTGAATTAACATTGGCTTCACCAAAGGTTATGTAGTCACTAAAGGAGTTGTGACTGAAGGAGTTCTTGGCTTACAACTTTATTTTTGGAAGGATAAAATAATTCAACACAGATGTTCATTTTAAGGGGATGGAACACATAGGTTTGAATCTGCTCCATTCCAGTTCTGGATCTCCACAAAGCTCCAGTTCCTAGTGTTGCAAACAGTGGTACTGAGGCAAAAACAAGCAAAAGCTTTTACTTCATTTCTGGAGTGGCTTCCCCTGATAACCAAACAGAACCCATCTCTTCCTCCATAACATTTCTGTACAGAATGAATAATAGATGCCTACAAACTGCTTGGGCGCTAAACAAGTTGTCTGTGTTTTCTGCAGAACAATTCAGATTATTCATAATTCTCAAGCCCTCATGGTTTTGTCAGTTCCAAAGGCAAAACTGAAGACGAATGTAACAAGAGTGACCCTATTTATTTATGTCTTCAATCCAATATAATCTACATTGGTTGGCAGGAGGACTGAATCTATATACTTTTTTATGCTGTGCTTTACCTCTAATGGAAAATATATGATTGATTGATTGTATGCCATCAAGTCATTGTCAATTCTTAGGAACTACATAGATAGATTTCCTCTCTCAATTTTTAACAAGATATCTTTTTAAAAATTGTTTAAAGACAATAATAAAAGACAGTACAAACTAAACTCAGAAAGAAAAAGAAAAATGTAAAAAGAATAGAAAGTGCAAGAAAAGAAAAAAAAACAAGAAAAGGAGGGAAAAAATAAGAAAAAGAGAAAAGTATTTAAAGAAGTGACTTCTCTTCACCACAAGTAAAAACAAACTTAGTAATTCTTCACCCCCTATAAGGTTACATGCAAGTATCTCTTCTTCCCATAACCCATCCCTTATCCATATGCAAATCCATAAATCACTAACATTTCAGTCCTGGTGTCAGCAAAAAGTCCATAAACAATTCCCAGAATTTATAGAAACATGTCTTATTTTAACCTTGGTCAAACAAACTAACTTTGTACTCCTTCCTTTTGCTTCAAGCAATCTTGATCTTTAATTCATTCAGATATGGTCATGGGATTCGGTTCCTCTTCAGTTTTTCTTTTTGCCATCTCAAAGTTTCTTCAAGGCTTTACCAAAACTCTTTTGTAAATCCAGTAAGGAGTTATCCAGATCATTTTCTTGGCTTGCCATTTGTAGTTCCACTTTCACTGTCATCTTACAATCAACTTCTTAAAAATTTTTTTCCAGTCTTTCAACATTTTATTTATATTCTCATATTTCTCCATCAGATGAGGTTTGTTTCAGCTCTTTATCCTGTAGTTCTTCCAAGGTATTCTCTTTCATATCTGTCATTTTTCTTTAACATCTTTTGGACATACTCTATCTATAAAATCAGACATCACTGCTGACATTATAGCTGCTAATTTCTGTCCCTATTCTTCAAATTCTCCTACAGTATTTCAAACATCATACCATTTTCTGTCATTTTGTCTCAGTGCTCACCAAAGACAAAAGGCAACCCTGTCCTTCTCTTTTATTTCTTTTTCCTTTTATGCTGGAATCTTTAGTCCCCTTTAGTGTCTAATTTCTGAAATCATGAAGTCTCAAATTTATGTTATGACTTAGGATAGACTAAACAATTTAGTTTCCAAGTGCTGTTTATTTATATAATTATTTCCAAAATCTTATAGCAAAAGTCCTAATATTCCAAATTTGTCTGGTATTTTAATTTGTTTATAATTTTCCTGAATTAAAGTCTTATTTAGCTTTTCATCATTTATTTCAAATTGTTTAAATTCTTAAGCTTATAGTTAATTTTTCTTTTATTCTGAAATGAAGGTAAACTCACCAGATGGCTTTGTAAACTTGTCATTTTGAAGATCTTGATTAGCCTTAAGATAGTTAAATAGGTAATTCCTCAAAGTGATTAGAAAGTGAGGTTCGCGAACCCAGTGTCCTTTAAAAGGCTCCACTGCGGTAGAAAGTGGGATGGGTTCCCTTCGTCTCTGGCGCTTGAATCTGTGGGAAACCGCTATCCTGCAATCTCCTTGCAAGGAGCAGCTGTCCAGTGTACAAGTGGTTGATCTCCTGTCCTCTCCTTATTCAGAGAGATTCTGAGGGACCAGTCTACTCACCGGACCTTTGATCATGGCCACAGTGTCATCTCTGATCATTCAGAGATATGCTAGCTCACCATTCCTCACCCAGAAGTCATCTCCACATAGATAGATTTTCTCCATAAGGATCTGTCCCTAACCTGGTCCTTCAGCAATTCCAATGGCACCCCTATCCCCACTGTAACTGAGTCCATCCACCTTGCTGTTGGTTGTCCTCTTCTTCTCTTTCCTTTTACTTTTCCCAGCACTAGAGCCTTCTCCAGAGAGCTGGGTCTTCTCATAATGTGTCCAAAGTAGGATAATTTGAGTCTGGTCATTTGTGCCTTGAGTGAGAACTCTGGGTTGATTTGTCTGATGATCCATTTATTTGTTTTCTTGGCTGTCCATGGGTTTCTCAAGAATCTTCCCCAACATCAAAGTTCAAAATCATCAATAATCTTCCTATCCTGCTTCTTCAAACTCCAGCTTTCACTTCCATACAGTGTCATACGGAATACCACGGCTGGGAAATATGTGAGGGATTATTAAAAAATAATCCCGGCTGGTGTCCTGCAAGAAGTAATACTATGCAAAATGCCAAAAGTCTTAGCTATGGTGAACATGAAAAGAATTTTGCTTGATGTTGATGGGGAAGCACTCTCCAATTTGCTATCTACCTCCATGTACAAATAGAACTAGTAGAATTTACCATCAGTGACTCGGATTCAGACACCAATATCCAAAGCTTCTTTTTTGTTTTTTCTATTTTTAAAGGAAAAATATACCCAATCATAAAATTACACTGTTACACAGTATTGTGTTACCTTTGAATTCACAGGCAGTATGGAAAAGAAGCTGTTAAGGTCCCTTCCTTCTCAGTCTCTGCAGCCTTTTTTGGAAAGGTAGAAAATATATTATATGGCACTAACCAATTAGCCATATTTCTTATTGAGCTACCACTGGTTTGGCCAAATGTTTGAGCATTGAAAACGTTCCTTCATAAAGCTAAGTGGAAAGGCAGATTTTGTCCGACAAACAGAGAAACTATCTGTGTCATCACAAAGGATTTCAAGGTCACAGAAAAAAACCACTCCTGACTGCAAGTCGTGTTTTAATGGGATATATAAATACCTAAGTACTCACCACTTTTTTTTTCTTCTGTAGCTTTTTGTTTGTTTCCATTCCAGACTTAAGGGGGAAATGTTTCCACAGTTGTACATTTGTCTGTCTTTTAAGATCAGAAGAAACAAAAACAGTATTAAATACCAGCATTATAATGGGAAAAGACACTAGGTCCAATACACTTTTTTTTTTAAATTATTTTTGCTTGTGTCTTTGAGTCAGTGTTAACTCCTATAGACTGTCAGGATGAGTCCCTGCAGTTTTCTTGACAAGATTTTCAGAATGGTTTGCCATGGGCTTCTTCCTAGGGCTGAGAGAGAATGACTGGCCCAAGGTCACCCAGCTGGTTTCATGCCTAAGATGGGACTAGAATTCATCATCTCCCACTTCCTTGCCTAGTGTTTCAACTACTATATCTGACATTTCCAATACACCTTTATTATATTTAATTAATGGTTAGCATGATCTATCATTTAATAACTGGGATCATTTTTTTGAGAAAATTTTCAAGAGCCAAAAGATGCAGGGAAGATGATGGTGACATGATTTTTATTTTTATATAATTTTAATGATTTTAATATCAGTGCAATGAAATGAAGACATCATCTAAGTGTTGAAGAATGGCATTTGAATAAGATCATTCCTCATTATATACTGTAGGAAGACAGACATTGGAAAATTTCTTGTTCCTTAGTTTGGCTTTTTCCAACCTAGCAGCCTCCTTCCATATATATTGGATTGTTCCACCAAGAATTTCCCACCAACATGAGAATTTTGGAACTGTAATTCAACATACACTGAAGGATGCACTGCAAGGCTGTTCTATATGTATTGGTTAATGAATCTCTCCATTTATTCTTATGAATCTTAGCTTTACTTTGGTCTTTGCTATTTCTCTAAGTCTGGAATTAGCCACTGGTGTTTGCAGTCCTTGTTTTATTGATTGTATGGGATTTTGCACTAATCTCTCACTGGAAGTTCAAGTTCCCAGGTATATCTTGGCATGATTTTTATAAATGTATTAGAACCTTGCTTGCTATCTGTTTCTTACCTACCTTTGTGATGCAACTGATCAAATTTGGATTTTATATTTCTTGAATTTGATTCTTCTGGTTAAATTACAAGTTGAGCCCTTGTAATTGTAGTCTCGCTTAAGGAGGCTGTTGAAAGGAATAAAGGCAAGTATAATACCCCAAGCAGAGAAGAAAGTGTGAAGGGATAGCATCAACATGAATGCGCAATGAAGGTCAGACAGAAGATCGGATTGCCAAAAGTGGTGATCTAGGGGAAGTTAAAGAGGTCAAAGGAGCATCTGATGAGTTGTCAGACTGAAGAATTCAATCTGACACAGCTATTATATACACCCTTCCTCATTGTTATGAATTTCCTGGGATCAGAGTGCAAATGTGCATCAAAACCCTTCCCAGAAAAATTCCCAGCTCCAAACAACTGAAATCAATAAGCTTACTATGAGCAGCCTCATGCTGTTCCTCCCACTCCATTTGTTTTTCTTTTCTTTTCTTTCTTTTCTTTTTCTTTTAGCTCCTTCTAATGAAATTCTGAGCAAGCTCATTTGATGCCTGTTTTCTCAGTGGAAGATTTATTTTTCGCCTGTTGCTGGAAGCACGATTCTTTTGCAACCAATTAAGGGCAAAAGCAATCTGATCTGATAGTGGTAAAAAATGGTAAATTAACCTTAGACAATTCCCTCCCATCAATTGCAGCTTACCCTTTGCAACCAGGGCTCCAGTGGTTTATTATTTGCTTGAGCAATGGCTGGGAACGTTGCTGAGAGTTTGTGAGTGAGCCCACCTATTGCTGGCAAAGTTCTCGCCCTGCAACGTGAGACACAATTATAATGTGTCCTATAAATGATATGTTGTTCATATATTACAAGCCAGTGGTCAAAAGGAGGGGAAGTGAAGGTGAAAGAATTCTCTTTCTTTCTTTCTTTCTTTCTTTCTTTCTTTCTTTCTTTCTTTCTTTCTTTCTTTCTTTCTTTCTCTTTCTTTCTTTCTTTCTTTCTTTCTTTCTTTCTTTCTTTCTTTCTTTCTTTCTTTCTTTCTTTCTTTCTTTCTTTCTTTCTTTCTTTCTTTCTTTCTTTCTTTCTTTTTCCCCAGAAGCCACTGAAAGACAATCAGTGCTGTGATTCTGTGTTGTTTAATTCTGTTTAACAAGGCTGTAGCCCTACTACCTTCTTCCCTGGGAACAAGCTTTATTTAACTCACATCTAAATAGGCATGTATAAGACTGCCCTGTGCAAATAGCAATTTATCCAAACATTTTAGAGGAAATTATATTTCTGTAGATGGTTTTTTATTGGCCTGAAAAAGAAAATTAAGGCAGGAGGGTCAGCTGAAAGAACCTGCTATTGTGTAATTTATGTAGTAAGGTCATTGTTTAATTCTTTGTAATGAGAATGCAATTTTGTACATTTTTATCTGGGAATAGACCAATGAATCTAGTGAGACTTACTGTATTTCTGAGTAGCCATACATTTTCATTATGTTGATCTTGCATATCTCTGAGGAGGCATACAAGAAGATGTGTTTATAACTGATACTCTTGCTTACTTCTGTAGCAGGGGTGTGTGTCACTCACCAGCACATATCTGCCAGAATCTTTTCCTGAAATTTCCATCTTTCCATTCTTTCCATTTGAGTTCTGAGTGTCTGAGCTGAGCTATTCCTCCAGGACTCATAGTTATCATCTGTGTTCCTGAACGGGGAGATACCAAGCTCACTTGAGAACTGGGGGGAGGGGGCAGAATAAAAAATGTATCTTAAGGTCTTAGATTAGTAAGTAAGCTTTTAAATAAATAACTCCAGTTTTTCCTTTTAAATCAGGGTTACGGGCCCAAATGAATTTATAGAGCATTGCATTAGTATGAGTACAACATTAGGAATGTGAGAAAATAGGCTAGCTGCATCAAGCTATAGGAGGCGTAGATCTACATATTAAAGCTAGCAATCATTGACCTGTAAACTGACTGAGCCAAGAAGGGCAGAGAATGCCAGCAGATGTAGAACTATCCAACTGAGCAAAAACAGCACTGAAAAGGAATAACACAGGTTGACTTGTTTGCCTATGTTTCCCTTACCAACTTCACCTTCCTGGTTCCAATTCTCCCAGGTCTTGGGGGTTATTGGATCTTAGGCCCAGGTAGAAAACCTCTTACTAAAGTTCTTGCTTGAGAACCTCTACTGAATGACTGCTCAGAGACAGAAAAAGTCTCAGTCCTTCAATTCCACTGTTGCTGGAAGAGGACAATGACTTAGAGTTATAGAATAGTTAGAGTTGATGGCTACCCAGCAGGACCTTTGCATAAATGTCACCAGCTAACTTGCAGACCCTTGGATCCATTACAACTTCTGAGTAGGCATGCAGAGGAAATGTGTATGCAACAGATGCTCATGCTTAGTTTGGACTCCTTTCCTCCCTCCCCCCTTCCCCCCTTCCCCCCTTCCCCTTCCCCTTCCCCTTCCCCTTCCCCTTTTTCTTTTTCTTTTTCTTTTTCTTTTTCTTTTTCTTTTTCTTTTTCTTTTTCTTTTTCTTTTTCTTTCCTGACTCTAATTTGGCCCCAGCATGTAGATTGTGACACTCAGAACCTCTCTCAGAAATCAGTTGTAAAAGATTCTTTGCCACTTGCAAAAATACTTATTTGGACATATTTTTGGTTGAACAAATAAAAGACTATCCTTAGGCTGAGAGACAGAATACATGCCATCAGACAGAAATGAAGAGTAAAAGAAACAAAGCACATTGTGGTTTGTGATTCTGAAACATTAGCAGCTATGTCCATAAGGCTGTCACTGGCTTACCAATTCTTATCTCCCATTATTTGAATAGCATAGTACTGTAGGACAACAAATGCCCCATTGCTTGAGAATGGTGTCAGTGGCTCAGACAACCAATTGCCTGGCCTGCTGCCACATTCCTGGTACTTTAGAAACCAGTTTCTTAATTCTAAACTACTTTGTAACTAATTTAATCATAGCTCAGTCCCTCTTCTATATCCTCACTCCCTTAGTCTATATTCACCCATTCCCTTTATTATTTATTGGCAAAAATGAGGAGGACTTCTATAAAATCCATTTGCTAAGGCTGTCCTATTTTACACAATCAATCAATCAATCAATCAATCAATTAATGTATTAATGTATTTATAGCCTGCCTTTCATTCAGGAACTCAAAGGGGCATACCCAGTGTACTCTTTTCCTATTTTCTCCTCCCACAACAGCAACCTGTGACTGGCCCAAAGTCACCCAGTAAGTTTCTGTGGCTAAGGGTGGACTAGAATCTCAGTTTCCTGCTCCTGATCCAATACCTTAGTCACTACAGATGGTAACTTCCACCCAATCTTATCTGAGCTTAGAAGCTAAAAAGAATCAGGCCTAGCTAGTTCTGGGATAGGAGACTTGCAGGACATTTCAGGACTGTAGTTTAGAGTGGGAGTAGGAAAAACATTCTCAAAAAAACATCATGACAAATGAATTGTATTCTTGCTGAGAAAATTATATGGATGTAGTCAAGGAAGTCATCAGGAACTAAACTTTACTTAAAGGAGACTTGACTTTCCTTGCAAAGAAAACTAGGAAATTACAACTTTTAGGAAAGCTGCTGGCTGCTTTTCTTGTTACATTGTAGTGCTTCACAATAGTATTCACAAGTTTTCAGCAATGGTCAATCTGGTTATCCCAATACTATGAGATGAAATCCACACATCTGGATGGCACCCAGATTGGTGAAACCTGGTTAAACCAACTCTAAGCTGTAGCAAAGCCCTTTTCATTGCTCCAGCTTATTGATGAGTTTTGAAGAAAAGGAAAGAAAGCTCAGCCAGTGATGTTACAAGAAGGATGTATTTCAGCAAATTCAATTGATGAAGGTGAAACTGGTTCATTTTAGGGGAGGCATTCCAAACTCAGACAGGTGGTAGAAATGTGCCTAGCAGTACCTAATTTGTCTTGGAAACTTTCTAAATTGCTTTTTAAAAAATTGCTTGCTTTTACAATAAATCTTCTGAAGAATGCCTGTCTAAATTGATAAGCATATATACAAGATGGTTTAAAAAGTAAATAGAAAGTTAGGTCATTTGAAACCATAGGAAAAGGAAGGCTGGAGAGGAGGGTGGGTTTCACCTGATGGATTAACAATAGAATGAGTCACTGTGGCTTTTCTCTGGCTGTCTTTTTATGTTTAATGCAGCCTTTCCCTTGATATAGACATTGAATCATTAGTATGTTTTAAACCAGTACTGCAGAATATGTTTGAGGCCAAGATTAGCAGCAGTCCAAACAAACAGAAGTCCTAGGACAAAGAAGTGACTCAAGGTTAAAAAGAAGAAAAAAGAAAAGAAAACAACTAAATTAAACATCAGTTAAATATAAATAAAATTCATTCAAAACTGTTAAAAAGCCTACTTCCCACACACTTGATCAGTTTCTTCTTCTGTGAAAATTACAGTTTAATGGCAATTTTTGAGGGGCTCCAGGGGCCACATTCCTGGTATCTGAGGTTGTATAGCCATGTTTCACCCCATTTTATCAAATTCAATGCAGAGCTAGGGTAATCAATCCTGAGAATCCCAAACTGGATCATCTGCATTCTCTCTCTTGTCCATTGCTAGAATAACTACTCCAATGTCAGCTAAACTTATCAGCAAGTCTTTGCTTTCAGTGAGGATCTATGGCAGACTAGACATCCCTAAAGGAGTGAAAATTGGCATTGCAGCAGTGATCAGTGGCCAGACAGTGAATTCTGGCTGGCACAGTCTCTCTGGGAAAAGGAGAGATTGTGAGATTGCCCATTTGCACTCCAGACAGCTGCTTCTGGTAAGTAGACTGCAGGAACTGAGGTTTTTGTGGTCAGCTCATGAGTTGAGAGGCTGGGAGTCAAGAGATTTCAACCAAGCTCACACCCATAATGTTGCCTGTATGGACATAAGGTTCATATGAGCCTCATTTCTTAAACACTTTTGGATGTAACTAATTTACAACTAAAGAGACATTTTCTGAGCAGCAGGATAAGAAAATTCCACATGGCAAGTCAACAATCTTTCTGGATTACAAAGGGAAAAAAGTTTTTAAAGATTTAAAAACTTTTGACAAAAAGCTTAACAAGGAGTGGATGTAAAGAAAGTTTAAAACAGATGAAGGGGATCATTAGTTTGAAAGATTATTGTTTGGTGAAAGTGCTTTTGAACAAATTGGAATTAAAATAGAAAAATGAACCTGACCTTCGTGGAAATGTTCTTGTTTGTTTGTTTCTATTGAAGAGCAGACAATTGGTGGTTTTCACAAAACAAAAGATAAAGGCAATGTGAATCAGACTGAGATGCTGACTGTAACTATGGAATGCCACTTGAGATGAAAGTATTAAGGGCACAGGAAAACAAAATAGAAAAAAAGGGGGGAGAGCTTGCCTTTTCTCTTTCTCTTGTTTGAGACACTTTCATTTTTGGATTACAATATCATAATGGGAACCACAAGAAAAGTGGCAACAATAGTAAAGGGAAGGAGAGGATCACTAGAGCAACCTGCAGAAAGAGGAATCACACCAAATTTGCTTCAGAAATGTTTGAGCAACCAAGCAGTAAATCAGCTGAATCACTTGATATTAAATTGACAGCTTTTGAAAAAATAAAGGATGAAAGACTTATAAAGATGAAAGAGGAGATGAAAGAAGATGCTAAAAGGATGGAAAGCTCTGTAAAACAAGTGTCTGGATATGTAAAACAAATTAATGAAAGAGTGGAAATTTTGGAGAGTAAGACAGAAGTTATAGACAGAGTTGGAAAGAGAACTAGATGATCTGGTTCTATTGGAATTGAGAGAGAAGGAATTTTGTTTGAGATTTAGAACAATCCCAGAGGGTTCTAATGAAGATGCTAGAGAAAAGGTTATTAAAGCTTTAGCAAATTTTTTGGACTGGGATGAGGAGGACACAGAAGCAGAAATTGATAAAGTATATAGAATGAAAACAAGATTTACAAGAATGAGAAATATTCCAAGGGATGTTTGGGTGCACTTTGTCAGGAAGAAGACAAGGAATCAAGTTTTGCAGCAGCATTTTAATACAAGACTGAAGATTGATAACACAAATATCATTGTACTTAAGGAAATTCCTATTAGAATCTTGCATAAGAGAAAAGGCTATTCTTTTTTGACTGAAAGATTAAAGCAGAAAAAGATTCCATTTCTTTTTTTTTCATAAATTTTATTAAAAGTTTTGCAAAGAACATAAAAACTAACACAAACTAATAAAGAGTAAAAAGAGCAAAGGAAGGAAGAAAGAAGAAAGACAAAAGTAAAAGTGCAGAAAGAAAGAATAAAAAAATAGAAAGAATAAGCTTCTGATTTCCTTTGCAGCAAATATAAATACAATTACAAAATTATCTCTTACTCTATGATTATAAAAAAATCTCACTTTTTTTTATTATTCAGGTTTTTTTTCCCTAATCATCAAAACTGCAAATCATAAGTGCATTTTTTTCCATTTCATGCAAAACATATATAAGGGGTTTCCAGTAAGCCATAAATGTAGTTATTGTTTTTTTCTCTGATCAAAGAAGTTAATTTAGCCATTCTGCAAGTGTTAGCCCTCCCAGGTAAACCAGACAAGAAACACAACCAGATAAGCTATTTCTACTTTATTGATAGGCTACATTAACAGAATCTTGCAAAATCTGAAAGTACAAATCTCCCACTGTCCCTATTTACCACCCGATCAGTTAGGGTGTGTCTTTTCTTAGTTTCTTTCTCTGTGATAAACATTTTTGCTGGGAGAATTTCTGTGATAAAAATGAATGTTTTGCCTAGAGTGATGTTTTTGTTTCAGACAATACCTGCTTTGACAACTGATGCACCGTTTAAACAGTGACAGAAGGATATATCTAAATTTATGTGGCAAAGGAAAACAACCCCACAATTTAAATATAAGGTGTTATAAGACACAAAGGAAAAAGGAGGATTGGTTCTACCTGATTTGAAATTTATTTTTCAGCTTACTGTTTAGTTTGGATGAAAGAGTGGGTGCTGCTGAGAAATAGAAGGCTCTTGGAGTTAGAAGGACACAACCTGAGATTTGAGTAGCATGGATATTTGTGGTACAATAAAGTGAAGGTTAATGTGGATTTTAAAATTATTATGTTAGATGTGCTATATTAAGAACATGGAATAAGTACAAACCCAGGTTGTGCCTGAAAACACCTTTGTGGCTTTCATCACAAGAAGCTTTTTATAAATGAGATCAGGAGGGCCTTCGCACGGTCACTCATGCCCTGGTCACCTCCGGGTTGGACTACTGTAATGCGCTCTACATGGGGCTACCCTTGAAGAGTATCCGGAAGCTACAGTTGGTACAGAATGCAGTGGTGTGGACAGTTCTTAATGCCCCTAGGAGGGCACGTATAATACCCCTGTTGCGTGAGCTGCATTGGTTGCCAGTTTGTTTCTGGGTCCAGTTCAAGGTGTTGGTCATCACCTTTAAAGCCCTTCATGGCATGAGACCAGATTATCTGAGGAACCGCCTCACCCCGGTCATCTCAGCCCGCCCCACTCGGTCCAGCAGAAGGGCCAGGTTGCAGACCCCACCCGTCAAGGAATTTCGATTGGTGGGGTCTAGGCAGAGAGCCTTTTCTGCTGTAGCGCCTGCCCTATGGAACATCTTGCCGCCTGAGGTGCGGTGTGCCCCCTCCCTCATGGCCTTCAGGAAAGAGATCAAATCCTGGCTCTGCCAGAAGGCCTGGGGGCCAGAGGGGGGCCTGCACCTGTGGAGATGGCTGGTGGGGTGAGGGGTTGTCCCCCCCCCCCAGCATCTTACATGTTTTTTAGGGCCAAATTATAGGAGGTTTTTAGGCCATTTTTAATATATGTTTTTTAACTATTTATAGATTATGTCCATGTCTGGAGAGTCCTGTGTTTTTTCTTCTTTTTTATTATTGTGAGCCACCCAGAGTCACCCATTGGGGGAGATGGGCGGCATACAAATTTGAAAATAAATAAAATAAGATAAAATAAAATAATAAATAAATAAATAAATAAATAAATGAGTCACTTTATTATTCATTAAAAAATAAAATAAAAATAAATAAATAAATAATAGGCAAACCAAATGGCTAACTTATCATGAGATACTAGAATTTTGTCAAGGGGAATGTAAAATAAAATCAAGAGAAAAATTTGTTGAGATAGGTGGCTATAGAAATCAAACAAATAAATAAACTAACTAACTAACTAACTAACTAACTAACTAACTGACTGACTGACTGACTGGTGGCAGAGAGATATAGTTGTCAATGGTTTTCTTATTTACAGTTATTAGAAAGATTTAAAGTAGACAAAAGAGCTTATGGTTTTGAACATTTTAAGATTGAGTTCGAAATAGAATTGTGTTCATATGATGAACATGTCATTGCTAAAGTGTATAAACCTTTATTGACATTTTAAACAGAAGAAGAAGTGAAAGAATATGATAAAGTGGGCTAAACTTTTGTTTATAATATACAGATAGAATAATGGGAAAATATGTGGTTGAAAGAATTAAAATTTACACTGTTATAATCTTAAAGAAAAATGTTATAAAATGATGTACCATAGGTATATGTCACCAGAAAAAATGTCTAGAATGTATAAAGATGCATCAAATTTATGTTGGAAATGTGAACAAGAAGAAGGGACATATAATCATGTTAGGTGGGTGTGTAAAAAAGCTAGAAAATTCTGGATTCAAATGCATACACTGATTCAGAGGAATTGAAAGATTAATATACAATTGAGACCAGAGGTTTTTCTTCTGGGATTGATGGACAAACAGCTGGAAAAAAGTCATGGAACTTTGTTTTTGTACATGATAACTGCAGCGAGATTATTGTATGCACAAAGATGGAAAGATTCGTCGCTATGGAGGAATCTTCACCCACCCACAATGGAGGAATGATGGGTGAAGATGATGGAACTTGCTGAGATGGCTAAATTGACTTCTTTGATCAGAGAAAGGACAATACCTATGTTAATTGCTGACTGGAAACCCCTTATGGACTTTTTGCGTAAAACAGAAATAAATGAACTTATGATTTATGGTTTTGATGAATAGACAGGATAAATTATAGAAAGAAGAGGGTTATGTTGTAACCATAGAGTAAGAGGTAAATTTATAATTCTACTTATAACTTCTGTATAGAAGATTGGAAGCTACTTCTTTGTATCTTTTTCCGTTCTTTTCTATTTTTATTTTACCTTTTCCCCCCTTTCTTGTACTTTTAACTTTCTCTCTGCTTTCCTTCTTTTTCTTTTCCTTCTTTATATTAGTTTGTATTAGTTTATATTTATATTTACCATATATATACCAATATATATAAATTCCCTTCTCACCCCTATGTGTGGTCTGTGTCTTCCTCAATCTCGGGTCCTCTACCAGAGGCCTTGGAGTTTGAGGGTTCTGTGCAGCTTCGTAGCTATTCCTAGCACTGCACTCTTCTGGACAGAGAGCTCTGATGCTGTTCCTGGGATCAGTTGGAGACACTCTCCCAACTTAGGAGTCACAGCCCCGAGTGCTCCTACCATCACTAGGACCACATTACCCTTTACTTTCCACATCCTCTCTAGTTCTTCCTTCAGGCCCTGGTACTTCTCCAGCTTCTCATAATCCTTCTTCCTGATGTTGCTGTCACTTGGCACTGATACATCTATCACCACTGCTGTCTTCTGGTCCTTGTCTATTACCACGTTGTCTGGTTGATTGGCCAGTACCTTCCTGTCCATCTGGATCTGGAAGTCCCACAGGAACTTAGCCCTGTTATTCTCCATGACCTTCTGTGGAATCTTCCATCTGGACTTGGGAGGGTCTAGCCCATACACTGTGCAGATGTTATTATACACAATGCCAGCTACTTGGTTGTGCCGTTCAGTATATGCCGTTCCTGTCTGTATCTTACACCCTGCCACTATGTGTTGGACTGTCTCTGAGGCCTCTTTGCACAACCTGTACCTTGGGTCCTGTCTAGTGTGGTAGACCCCTGCTTCTATGGATCAGGTGCTTAGTGCCTGTTCTTGTGCTGCTATGAACAGTGCCTTAGTGCTGTCTTTCGGTCCAGCCCTTTCCAGCTACTAATAGATTTCCCAGTGTCAGCCACCTCAGCTATCTGTCAGTGGTACATCCCATGCAGGAGCTTGTTTTGCCATGGTACTTCCTCCACTTGAACTTCTTCCCATGTCTGCTGCTGCCTGAGGCATTCTCTCAGCAGTTCATTTTTGGGTACCATCTTACTGATGTACTCCTGGATGCTCTGGGTTTCATCCAAGACAGTGGCTTCAACACTCATCAGACCCCACCCGCCCTCTTTGTGGCTGGTGTACAATCTCTGAGTGTTGGACTTGGGGTGGAAACTGCTGTACATTGCAAGGAGCTTCCAGGTCTTCACATCAGCAGCCTCCATATCCTCCTTTGGCCAGCTCACTATACCAGCAGGGTATCTGATGACTGGCAAGGCATACATGAAGATGGCATGGATCCTTCTCATTGAGCTGGCTCTTGAGGACCTGTCTTATCCTTTGGTGGTACTTGGATGTTGCTGTCTTCCTTGCCTCTTCATCATGGTTCCCATGTGACTATGGGATAACAAGGTACTTGTAGCTGGTCTCTATGTCTACTACGTGGCCCATTGGTAGTTCCATGCCATCGGTCTTAACTACCTTCCCTCTCTTGCGTGTGTGTGTATCTCTCTCTCTCTCTCTCTGTGTATGTGTGTGTGTATATGTGTGTGTGTACACACACACACACATACATGCACACACATATATGCAAGTCCTTTGCAGTGATCTGTGGGTTCTGTTTTGCAGATCTGACCAGGTGAGGGAAATTCTACGAGAAAGGTTTCTTGTTCATCCAGATCTTGCCTTGACTTTAACAGTGGTATGTAGATTTCATTTCTTAATACTGCTTCTTGGGTAGAAACAGTTGGAAGTGTTTAGAATTTTTTAAATAGCTTCCCCTACTTAATAAGATTGATTGACTGATTGACTGATTGACTGATTGATTTAACAGTACTTGAAACCTGTCCCAATCCCAAAGAACTCTGGCTGGTGTAGAACATCAAACAAACAATGGTCTCATCATTTTAATCTAAATCCAGTTTGGATGAAGATCTAAAGATGACCCCCAAAGAAAAGCAAGGATAACGCTCAAAATAAAATGTGAGGTTGTTGTTGTTCAGTCGTTAAGTCATGTCTGACTCTTCAGGGCCCCATGAACCATATCGCACCAGGCCTTCCTGTCCTTCACTGCCTCCCGGAGTTTGCACAATGTTCATTGCTTCAGTGATGCTATCTAACCATCTCATCATCTGCCATTCCCTTCTCCTTTTGGCTTCAATCTTTCCCAGCACCAGGGTCTTTTCCAAAGAGTCCTCTCTTCGCATTAGGTGGCCAAAGTATCTGAGCTTGAGCTTCAGTATCAATCTTTCCAATGAGCAGTCAGGGTTGATTTCCTTTAGGATTGACTGGTTTGACCTTCTAGCAGCCCAAGGGATTCCCAAGAGTCATCTCCAGCACCACAATTCAAAGGCATCAATTCTTCAGCGCTCAGCCATTCTTATGGTCCAGCTCTCATAGCCATACATTGCTACTGGAAAAACCATAGTTTTGATTATGTGGATCTTTGTCGGCAATGTGATGTCTCTGCTTTTTAATATGCTGTCTAGGTTTGCCATAGCTTTCCTCCCAAGGAGCAAGCGTCTTTTGATTTCATGGCTGCAGTCTCCAACTGTGGTGATCTTGAAGCCCAAGTAAATAAAGTCTGTTACTGCTTCCATTTCTACCCTTTCTATTTACCAGGAATTGATGGGTCCAGATGCCACGATCTTAGTTTTTTTAATGTTGAGTTTCAAACCAGCTTTTGCACTCTCCTCTTTCACCCTCATCAAGAGGCTCTTTAGTTCTTCTTCACTTTCTGAGGTTGTTGATATTTCTCCCTGCAATCTTAATTCTGGCTTGTGATTCTTCCAGCCTGGCATTTCTCATGATGTACTCTGCATATAAGTTAAATAAGCAGGGTAACAGTATATAGCCTTGTCATACTCCTTTCCCTATTTTGAACCAATCAGTTGTTCCATGACCAGTTCTAACTGTTGCTTCTTGGCCCACATACAGATTTCTCAGGAGACAGGTAAGGTGGTCTGGTACCCCCATCTCTTTAAGAATTTGCCACAGTTTGTTGTGATCCACACAATCAAAGACTTTTGCATAGTCAATGAAGCAGAAGTAGATGTTTTTCTGGAACTCTCATGCTTTCTCCATGATCCAGTGAATGTTGGCGATTTGATCTCTAGTTCCTCTACCTCTTCGAAACCCAGCTTGTACATTTGGTAGTTCTCAGTTCATGTACTGCTGAAGCTTAGCTTGTAGAATTTTGAGCATAACCTGCTAGCATGTGAAATGAGTGCAATTGTGTGGTAGTTTGAGCATTCTTTGGCATTGCCCTTCTTTGGAATTGAAACATAAACTGACCTTTTCCAATCCCATGGCCACTATTGTGTTTTCCAGACTTGTTGCATATTGAGTGCAGCACTTTAACAGCATCGTCTTTTAGTATTTTAAATAGCTCAGTTGGAATACTGTCATCTCTGCTAGCTTTGTTGTTAGCAATGCTTCCTAAGGCTCTCTAGGATGTCCCGCTCAAGTTCAGTGACCACAGCAGCGTGGACATCAGGGACATTAAGATCTTTCTTGTATAGTTCTTCTATGTATTCTTGCCACCTCTTCTTAATCTCCTCTGCTTCTGTTAGGTCCGTGCTTTTTTTGTCCTTTATCATGCCCATCTTTGCATAAAATGTTCCCTTGATATCTCTAATTTTCTTGAAGAGATCTCTAGTTTTCCCCATTCTGTTGTTTTCCTCGATTTCTTTGCATTGTTCATTTAAGAAGGCCTTCTCATCTCTCCTTGCTATTCTCTGGAAATCTGCATTCAGTTGTTTATATCTTTCCCTTTCACCCTTGCTTTTCACATTCCTTCTTTCCACAGCTATTTGTAAAGCCTCATCAGACAGCCACTTTGCTTTCTTGCATTTCTTTTTCTTTGGGATAGTTTTAGTTGCTGCCTCCTGTACAATGTTATGAACATCTGTCCATAGTCCTTCAGGTACTTTTTCTACCACATCTAATCCCCTAAATCCATTCATCGCCTTCACTGTGTATTCACAAGGAATATGATTTAAGTCATACCTGAGTGGTCTAGTCGTTTTCCCTATGTTCTTCAATTTAAGCCTAAACTTTGCAATAAGAAACTCATGAACTGAGCCACAGTCAGCTCCTGGTCTTGTTTTTGGTGTCTGTATAGAGCTTCTCCATCTTTGGCTGCAAAGTATATAATCAATCTGGTTTTGGTATTGACCATCTGGTGATGTCCATGTGTAGAGTCATCTTTTGTATTGTTGGAAAAGAGTGTTTGCTATGACCAGCTTGTTCTCTTGACAGAACTCTGTTTTTGCCCTGCTTCATTTTGTACTCCAAGGCCAAACTTGCCTGTTATTCCGATTATTCCTTGACTTCCTACTTTAGCATTCCAATCCCCTATGATGAAAAGGACATCTTTTTTTGGTGCTAATTCTAGAAGGTGTTGTAGGTCTTCATAGAAGCGGTCAACTTCAGCTTCTTCAGCATCAGTGGTTGGGGCATAGACTTGGATTACTGTGATGTTGAATGGTTTGCCTTGGATTCACATTGAGATCATTCTGTCGTTTTTGAGGTGGTACCCCATTACTGCCTTTCCCACTCTCTTATTGACTATGAGTGCTACTCCATTTTTTCTAAGGGTTTCTTGTCTACAGTAGTAGATATAATGGTCACCTGAATTAAATTCACCCATTCCCATCCATTTCAATTTGCTGATTCCCAAGATGTCGATGTTCAATCTTGTCATCTCATGTTTGACCACATCCAGCTTGCCTTGGTTCATAGATCTTCCAGGTACCTATACAATATTGTTCTTTACAGCATTGGACCTTCTTTTCACTTCCAGATACATCCACAGCTGAACATTCTTTCAGCTTTGGCCCAGCCGCTTCACTCTTTCTGGAGCTACTTGGAATTGCCCTCCACTCTTCCCAGTAGCATAATGGACACTTTCCAACCTGAGGGGCTCATCTTCCGGCGTCATTTCTTTTAGCCTTTTGATATTGTCCATGGGGTTTTCTTGGCAAGGATACTGGAGTGGGTTGCCATTTCCTTCTCCAGTGGACCACATTTTGTCAGAACTCTCTGTCCTGACCTGTCCATCTTGGGTGGCCCTGCACGGTATAGCTCATGGCTTCACTGAGTTACACAAGCCCCTTTGCCACGACATGGCAGTGATCCATGAAGGGGAAATGTGAGGTAGATGTTCATAATTAATCAGCAGGGACTGAAAGCACACTGAAATAAAGGAGCTCTAACCTGTTTATGGAATTGTTGCAAAATGGGTCTGCTCATACTTCTGAGGGAAAACATTCCATAGGGTGGTGGCTACTATGGAGAAGGTCTGCCATCTTACCCCATGTCCTGAAAAACCTCAAAAGGGAGAGAATTTGCAGAAGAATGATCTTCATTTTCAAATCCTTAGACAGCTGCTTACAGAAGGGAGCCCATGGTAGACCAAGAAACAATCACATATTCATAGTTAAAAGGATCAGAATATTTATTCACTCACAGAATTGCCTTTGCTTGGATGATCATAGGCCTAAAAGTCCATCACCTTCTTGGTTTTATTAACAACTTTACAGTAACACAAAAGTAGCCCTGAATCAACTGGAAAGATGCTCAGTCCTAACCCTGCCATATTCACTGTTTTCTTATTTTGGATCAGTAAGCAACTGCATATAAAGAGGAAGTACTGTATGCATTCAAATTTTCTGAGAGATGTTGTGTTTAACTTTGTACCATGTAGGCGTTGGGTCACTTTCTGTTCCCTTAGGTATTTGTTAAAACAAACAATTTGAGCAGGGTCATCTAAACTGTTGCATGATCATATCTAAAGAGCAGTCTATTCAGTCATGTCCATTCCCAGGGTTAAATAGTGACCCTGGGAAGGGACAATTTTGAAAATATTTTCCAAAATACAATATTCTGCAAAGTATATTGTGTTAACCCAAGAGATTTGATATCATTTAGTTAAAAATCAATGCATATTACTTCTGATTCCTTTCCAAGTAGCAAGAAATAGGCTGCTCTGGTCAAGAGAAATCATAATAATCTGTAATGTCTTGACTACAGCAGCCATCAAATTTGAAACTTAAAAAGGACTTGCTGTATATTTGTCATCTCTTTCATGCTCTGAACATTTATACTGGCAGATGAAGAGCAGACTAAAATTCAAGAGCTTATCTTTAAGCTATGGCTTCCTTGTGTTCCTCCTCCATAACTGCCCGTCCCCCAGCAAGTAATCTCATCAACATTATGCTTATCTTTTTTTTCTCCCTAAGATAAATGTAGTTGCTAAGATTTTGTTTCGATTACGTTTTACTTTAGATTTCATTCTTGGCTACCCCCTTCACTGCAATCATCTGTGAAAGGACCCGGGATGCCAATGAGTTCAAAATTCTGAGTGTTTACAGGGGTTAATTGTATGAAAGTGGCTTTTATGTTTTATCTATCCTGTCTCTTATTAATGCATACTATTACTATTTTGAATGCTTTAACCAATTTTGCAACCATCCTGAAATTTGAATTATTGTTTAGATTAGCTTCATCATCATCATAATCCATGAATGCCTAATATTTTCAGTAACTATGATATATATCAAAGACACCAAAGGCAGCCTTTGGTTTCTTCTAGAAAATTTTGTTTTCTGTTTGTTTTAAATAGAAGGCCATATTAACTACAGATAATTCTTGCTTAATGACCATCCATTCAATGACCGTTCAAAGTTATGACAGCACTGAACATTGCTGTTCCCTCACGGTCAATGGTACTTGGCAGCTTGCCCGCATTTATGACCACAGCATGTGCTTCAACTACCCCCACCCACCTATCTCCTCCCACATCTCCCTTTTTTCTAGCTTTGGAACAGTCTTTCCTTCTATCCCCCTTTTGGCAGCTTTGTACTCTGGCACCTACCTCTGCTGTCCTCCACTGCTCCCAGCTGACCTTCACCATCATCTTCTTCCTGCTGCTGATGAGGTGCCCGGCCATTCTTCATGGCCTCACACAGCCTCCAAATTTTTATCACATGACCATGAGGGTGCTGCGATGGCTGTAACTTTGAGGACCAGCCATAACTACCATTCATTCAGTGCTGTCATAACTTCAAACAGTTGCTGAAGAAATGGTTGTTAAGTGAGGACTGCCTGTATGCATTTTTTTTTGGTATCTTTTTTGTATGCTTTATTAATACATACATTTTTGGTGCAAAATCTTTTTCTCTGGTGAAACCCAGAGAGTGAGATAGAAGGAAAGACTGCACCAAAGCTAGAAAAAAATCCTTGTTCATTCTTCTCATTTCTAAAAAAGAGTTTTAAATTTGCTTGATATGTTTGCATTTCTTTGATAGTTCTACATTTGCATTTGAGCTTCTCAAATGAGCTTCTGCAAAGCCGGCAAAGGTACAGTATTTCTTCCATGCCTGAGATGATGGGAGGAAATTGTTTGTTTGCCATTTTCCAGTGAATGCAGTTAATTTTATAACTAAATTTATCTGACAAGGTAAAAAGTTCTCTCTTCTAGCCCAAGTGACAGGAAGATTGAAAACTGGTAGAACTGTTTTTTACCTTGCCAGAGTGCAGTTAATTTTAAACACTTTACCAAGGCAGTCAGGATTCCTTGCTCTTCTTGCCATAGATTTGTTGAAAGACTTCCATCGGGAGACTTGACTTTACTCTTAGCATGTTTGTAGTATTCCTTTTCCCCACATTGTCTCACTCATCTCCACATGCTTATCTTTCATAAAATCCTTTTCTTTTTCACTGAAATATGGCAGAGGGGTTGCCTTTAAAGAAATCTATACATGCAGTCATATATTGTCCTTCTTTCCCACCCTGCACACTTAGTCAATTAAACCATTAGGGTGATCACATGGAAAGGAGAAAAGAGCACTTGAACCTTACAGAGTTCTGCTCAGCTTCCAGATCTAAGCAGAAGTGATGTGTCCCAGAGGAATATGAAAGAGTGTACCTGCTGGAATGCTCTGTTCCCACCAAAAGTCTTATCTTCTGTGCAACTGCTCGCTGTATGTTCAAGGGTACCTCAAGTTCATCAAGCAAAAGAACAAGTTGCCTCTTTGTGCAGAAGAAACCCAGGCAAACGATGTGGAAATGGTCAGGAAAAATCTGATTTAGGTATTTAAAACCACTTCAAGGGCAAGTAATGAGCATTTATTTAATGGCCTTATGAATGCAGGATATGCCCCATTTAAAATCTAACTTAAATGATAGTATATTTCATTAGAAGGGATAATTACCAATTTACTCCTTCTTAAAATATTTTACACACACACACACACACACACACACACACACCTGATTTGATGTTTGAAGGTAAATAGGAAGCTTGAGGGTTATGCAATGAAGCTGGCAAAATGCTTTTCCAAGTATTGCTAAGAATCTTTCTTTCTTTCCCACTGGGATTTATCTAGTCATTAGGCCAGCCTTCAGCAACTGGGAACCTCCCAAATGTATTAGGACAACTCTTAGAATCCCCATTAGTCACATAAACAGGGAAGTCCAGTAATTGGAGAATTCTGGTTAGACAAGACTATAGCGAGCTGCATAGGAAAGTTCTTTGCAGCCTCATTTGGCTTGCTAGATTAATTGGGAAAAAAAACCTTCAGGGGTAATGTGAACCTTAACAAGGTCAATAATATTCTCAAGAAGGAACATAGTTTGCATTCAACAGGTGGTCTTTGATGGTGGTGGAGGTGGGGGAATAAGGAGGACAATTAGTTTGATCCATGGAGCCAAAATTCCCTAAAGTAGCTTTTGCAGTTTATTGTCTGTCTGTCGGTTGGTCTGTCTGTCTATCTATCATCTCTATCTATCATTCATTCATTCAATCCAATTTTTACCCTGCTGCAATCATAAGTAGAATCTCAGCAGCTCACGAAAGAAAGAAAGAAAGAAAGAAAGAAAGAAAGAAAGAAAGAAAGAAAGAAGGAAGGAAGGAAGGAAGGAAGGAAGGAAGGAAGGAAGGAAGGAAGGAAGGAAGGAAGGAAGAAAAAAGAAATAATAATAAAATAATAAAAAATGCACTACATACAACCCCTGAAACAGTTGCTGGCATCAACACTCAAACACCCTCCAGAAAAGCTCCATTTTCAGCTGTTTCCAAAAAGCAGATAATATTGAAGTCCATCAAACCTCCCTCAGGAGGCCATTCTAGTTTCTAACATGGCTTATATTTTAGGAGTCTGGCAACTATGAATATAAGGCAGAAAGGACAGAGCCAGTTTTAGGCTTCTAGCAATTGTGCAAATACTTAATTTTAATGATTTTCATTTCAGTACAATTGTGTGTGTGTCCATCTGTCCTCCTACCTCTATATAGCTTTTCCATGAACAGATGTAGCATTAATGATTCACAGGACTCGTTCATTATGTCCTCTTTCTGTGTTGCCAAGGAAAAATGTAACATTTCTGGGGTATGTGGTTTTTCTTCTGCCTGCTAGATAGCAAAAAATAGCAAAAGCATGCAAGTTTCAGCATTTGAACATCTCTTTATTTTCTTTACCATGGTTTGCCCTAACCTCTTGTTTTGTCCCTGCTAATCTTGTTAGGTCAGTGATGTTAGGCTCCCTTCAGTATAGTGGATTGCAACTTGTGCTGACCGGAGCTAAGAAAAAAAAAATTGTAGAAATATCAGAGTAATTATTTTGTACCATATCTATCTGATAGGAAGATAGGATTTTTAATTTTTTTTTAAAGCAAACAACAATTACCTGTGAATTGGGAGGGTTGTCTTAATTCACTGTGAATAGGAGATGCTGTTGAAATGAAATGAATGAAAGTCTGACCCAAATGGCTACAGAGATCTCTGGTAGGGATTCCTTTCAAGATACAAGAATGAGCTGTAGCCAGTCAGCTTGGGAAGTGCACAGCTTATCCCTGCTGTGTGCCTAGTTTAAATTTAATCCTTTTTGTAACACCTAAACAAGCCTGCCTGCCTTCCTGCCTTCCTGCCTTCCTGCCTTCCTGCCTTCCTGCCTTCCTGCCTTCCAGCCTTCCAGCCTTCCTGCCTTCCTGCCTTCCTTCCACAGCTTCCCTTCCTCTTACTCCATCTCCATCTAGTTTTGGGGTTTTTTGTTGTACTACTAGAAGAAGAAAGGGGAGTATATGCATATGCGTACTTGTATCTTTCTGAAAAAGTATGTGGGCATGAGAAATAAATTATGTGCAGATGGGAAATCAATTAATTTTCTAAATTGAGTATCTCATTCTATAGACAGCTAATTCTTAAGTGTCAGCTATTCATTTCATCATTTTTTTGGTTCAAGCTCTCCTCTTTCTTGCAGTGTGGCTTCTGGCAGGTTTATATGCATATACACACTCTAAAAAATATGCATATACATATACAGACGTTTTATACCTCACATTGATTGGTGGGGAGAAGGAAGTATCCTGGACTGGTTTTAGCTGGTAGTGACAATCCAAAATTGACAATGAAACAGGATTTGTGTCGGGGTGTCTGTGTGTGTGTGTGTGTGTGCTGTGTGTGTATGTATTCTGCCTATCCTTTTATTGGGGGGAATTGTCTTACATTCAGCATTGCCTTCCTCTGGGCTAAGCATTGTAAAAAGTGAAACCACTATTAAGTGTGCATGACCTATGATGTGCTCATGTGCACATGTGTGCATGCAGACCCATGTGATCTGGTCTTCCTCCATGCTGATCCATCATGAGTTCAGGATGGTACCGATCTCAAGCAGGATGTATGCATATCAATTCCACTTGTAAAATGCTTTATTACAAAAAATATTCTATTTTTCATTGCACAAGAAAGACTACCTATGGCTTTCTAATTTACATTTCGTGTCTCTCTCCTACATCTATTATTACTAAAGGCTATTTTAATCTTCACAGTTCAGTTCTATTCTTCTTATTTATCTCTATCTCAACTTTTATTTCACTATTCTTCCAAAGCCCTCATTACCTGACATCTATTCTTAGTCAGGTCTATTCTTATCTGTGCTAGCTTCAGTTCTATCTTCATTCTATCCTGGTACCAATCCCACATACCACCCCCTACTTGCCCCTTGGCTCTCTTTCTTGCTGTGCTCTGTGGTCAACTGACTCAGCTAGACTTGACCATTAGGTTTCTGCAACTGCTGCTGGCATTGCTCGATGTCACTACCACTCTCGGATCTTGTAGTGCTGACTCTTGCTTCTTCTGACCCCAACTTTTCTGGCTTTGGCTCTGTGGTGATAGTCTTTCAGTATTGCTTCTTCTAGCTTTGGCTATCTTGGCCATTTGGTACATCTGGTCCCCTCTGGCTTGACCTTGTCCTTGCACCTGCTACTTCTCTCTCCCACTTACCTTTCTTTATTCCACTTCAAGCTGTTGAGGCCTATTGCCTCTTTTTCTCTGAGGTAGCTCCTGGTGCTGCTGGTTTCTGCTACTATGCCTGGCTATAGGCTCTAGCTGACCATGGTTGTACTATCATCAGCAGTCTTTCAGACATCTCTTAGAGCTCTTCTGCTAAGTTTCCAGCATCTTCCTTATACTCCACTCCAAAGGTAGGGAGACTTTCTTCTCCCTTCCTTCTTCTTTTGACTTGGTCCTCTCTAGGGCCAGAACCCAGCACACCTAGGTTTTCTGCTGAGCTATGACCTTAAGGAAACATTCCATACACAGGCTTCCTTTGTCTCTACTCACCACTCCTCCAGAGCTGTTGCCTTTCCTTTTGCCAGCTTTGACTGTGTCTGCTGCAGCTAAGTTCCTCTGGCCTCTCCTCTTTAGCTGCCAAGGCCTTACTTTCCTCTTCTCCTCTTCCATGGAATTCTTCAACAATCCTACATAGCACAAACATGTGGAGACACTTAGACACTGCAGGCCGGCCGGCCTGCCTGCCTGCCTGCCTGCCTGCCGGCCTGCCTTCCTCTTTTGTTTTACTGTCTTCTGGGACTTTGAAATCCAGTGTTCTTTTTTTTTTTTTAACAGCTGCATTCCTTTTAAAGGGAATGGCTCCCTTTTCTCCTGTGTGGGGCCCTTCTTAACCTTTCAGAAGAAAGAAAAATTAAACAAAGCATTTGGTTTCCTTCACAGCTATCCTCTGACATGATCATAGTTTGGAATCCTCAGAGAAACAGGAGACTGTAACTCTATAAATTATGATTCTATGCCTTTTGTCACATAAAATGCTTTACATAAAAATGCTTCTTTATTCCCCACCCCATCACCACTTATACCAAATTATTTGACTTTGAAATGGCCAAGAAGCTAAGTTGTGAAGTTTGCTATTTGGTGTTCAGACTGAGCCTCAAACCTTTCTTACTTTATAGTAGAGAATAAAATGGTGCTGTTATGCATGCTAAGCATACTTTTGGCTAAGCATATTGTACAAATAGAGCCTGGGAAATAGCAGTGGTATTTCACCAGCTGCCATCATGTACCCTGTCAATTGTCATGGACAAGTATTGAGGTGTGCTTAGGTTGTAGATGAACTATTAAGGTTTTGTGTTGTATCTTTTAAGCCACTTACGGTTACTCAGCATTCATTTTGCAAGAATCTCCACTATACCCTTCAGGTTCATCATGCCTTGGCTGTGTCCAAGATTTGACAGAAGAAATATGCAGATGGCAAATAATTGAGCAACTTTCATATGTCAGTTTCCTTTCCAAATCTGACAGTGGTTATCAAGCAATTGTAACTGAACTACAGAGATGATAGTTGGCAGTTCTGTAATGTCAGATATTACTGTCTATCTTTTGTTCATCAAATTCAGTGTGGGGAATCTTCTCCAAATATCAAAGCCATATTCTTTGTTGGTATAGATTCAAGCAGGAGACAATTTGCTATTTGTCGTTTTTATATCTTGTAAGCTGCTGGACACAAGTTCTGATCATGGCAGTGGAGGAAAAATTGGATTCTAAGGGTAATGATGAATGTGAATTTACATAACAAAAGCATCAAACAAACTGCTTCTAGCAATTAGAGAACAGCTTGATGCAAGAGGCTGAAATTTGAGAGACTGCACTCTTTCAAAGTATGCAGGCTAATGCAATATAGAGATGAGGAAAGCTTTCTTCACTTACAAGAGAACTTGCCTTTGAATAAGCACTAGTGGTAAAAGAGGAATTCATTAGGCTGGAGAAGAGACTGAATGCTATTTAGCTATCCATCCTCAATCACTTTTACAAAAGTCCAAAGGGAATGAATTAAAATTTGGGGGTCGGGGCAGTGGGGATAGGCCATCTCTTAAATACCTACAGGAGCATAATATATATTTTTTCACTTACGTACTTACGTACTTACGTACTTACGTACTTATTCAATTTATCTGGCTGCCCATCTCAGACTAGTGACTCTGGGCAGCTATATGCATGCTGGTGCCGTAGCATGTATATAAAACTATATAGAGCTTCCTTGGTTGTAAATGAGATGGCACGAAAGTGAAGTAGAGAGGAAAAACATGGTGACTTGGATATCCAATTTGGCTTGGTTATTTTGGTTAGCTTTAATATAACTCCTTTCCAGCATGGTTGAGGACTGAAGAATCACAGGTAAAATCCTTTTTGAGTGGGATGAATTCTTCAGTTAAGGTAAAGGTTGTTTTTTTCAGAGGGTGTATAGCAGACATGGTTAGGAGACTTCTTGCAAATTATTTTCTGCCTCCCTTACTCTATTAGCCATGAGCTGTCAGTGGTGGGCAGATCTTGCAGGTATTCAACTGAGCAGAAGTGTTTGATGAGCTTGTTAAAATTTCAGAGTGTTATTCTAAATGAGCATACACATCTTGCACTCTTTAAACTAGCTTAATAGCTGCCTGAGAGAACTTTGGCAACTATAGCTGAAGGAGGGGAATTAGGGATTTCTGAATGACCATTCTCTGCATCCCTACCCAGCCTAGAATTCCTTGGATTCTTTGGAAACAGAACTGGCAATTAAAACTAGTATAAATCCAATATACGTTTATGATTCAAACACAACCTTAGTGCAACTTGGCTTCCTCTCTAGCTTCATAACAGTCTCAGTGTGCAAATCAAAGCCAGAGTTAGCATCTAGGGTAATTGAATACAATGGTTGCCTATACCTTTCATAGGAGGAGAGGGAATTTTCAGCCACTGATTTCTTCTTTCCTCCATTGCAGAAATGCCTTTCGTTTGCACAACTATTAAAATACAGGTGCCTTATGTGCTGTTTCATTGCTAACCTGTCCTTTTGGTAATATACAGCACAGAATATTTGGATCCTAATCAACCTGGGTTCCATAAGTACCATTCAGATATAAATATCTATAAAACACCCACACTCTACTTTCAAAGGGAACAGTCCTTACCTTGTCTCTGTAAATTTGAAGCCAAGGTTGGTACCAGCATTTTTGCTAGGTGTGAGCCAGGAAGATTTCTTTCAGTAACACTTTGATTTTTTCCAGGAAGGAAGGAATAAACTTCTTCATCTAAAGCTGAATTTTGTCTCTCTGAAGTTTTAACATGCAGGAGAATAACTAAACACTTAGCGGGCCGTTCACTGCAGATAATTGTCTTTCTTTTAAGCAGGCTTTAAATATTAAATGCACTCTGATATATTTAGGAGCTCTGCCTGCAGAGTCTCAAACAGTAATTGGATGCTGCTTAGAAAGTGAATTTGTAATGCTGGTTGTTCAGTGTTTCACTGGCAACAATAATTTCCCAAATGGAAGATGGCAAAAATGTAGGCTGTAGAAAAGAAAGCAATGCAGGCAAGGTAGACATTTATATGCTTTGTTGAATAATCAATCTTTCATTATCTCTTTGTTGGGGAGGGGGGCTACATAAGTATTCAAACCCATGCAGGGCTAGTTCATAATACATTTCTACAATCTATGACATTTCTCACCACAAGAAATGGAAGCATCAGGAGAGTGTGCGTTTCTCTCACTGAAGAAAGGGTAACATTGTCTGAGGTGAGATAATTGATTCAAAAGTACAGTCTGTGGCATTTGACTTGTTCACATATGCAAAAGATCACTTGAAGGCTTCTCAGGTATTCTTATATATAATGTGTACTGATGAGATGAGGAATTCATGCACTCACTCTGCCCCTCAATTGTTACTCTCATTGGCCTGACATGTGAGGGGACAATTATCTTCAGTGGAGAGCCTCGTGTATCAGTTGAGATTCTTCACAAAGTTCAGAACTTCAGAAACTGGGCTTTCTTTCTTCTTGTGATTGCATTTAAATGATGTCAGAGGAAGAATGAAGCCAGCATGATTGCCCATTCCTGCTTCTTTTCTTTGAGGAAAATGCCCAACAGTGGTTTCGGTGATGTAGTAATCAGTAGAGTAAATTTTTGCACTGCACTCTGAGTGATAGTCTAAGTTCAGAATGTGTATACGTTATTTATTATGATGGTGTTGACGTTTTTAAGTGCACAATGATTGCTAGCCTTTCTGGGGCAGACCTGCACATAGCCATTATGTGCGTTAAAACATTACGATTACAGAGTGCTGAATGGGCCCTATTATATTATGGATGGATGCCAAAATATTTACCCTATGGGCAATATCTTAATATTTTTGGACATTTGAACAGTGGGGAAAAGTGAGGAACCAGACATGTCATGCAAAAATGAAATATGTGTAATACTTTTTTTGAGAAGTCATACAAGGCAATTTTGTTACATGCATGTTTTTTTCAGAAGATTCACCCAGGTACAATTATTTTATTAAAAATAATTAAAAATATATCCATTGGGAAAGATCATTAAATTAAATTATTTTAAATTATTATTAAATAATTTAAGATGCAGGTTCAGGCTTACAGTATATATCATTTTTCCCCCCTTGTTTGTTTAAGATGGATCTCCCTTGAGGTGAGCTTTACTGCTTATGAGCATATGGACATCTACATGCAATATTCATAGCAACACTATGGAAGACATTTGGCACTTAATTCTTCCAAAATATTTTTTTGACTTCCTAGTCTAGCATAGAGTCCTGGTATTTTCTGGTGGACTGTCATCAAAACACTAACCGGGTCTAATCCTGCTCTCAGAAAACCTAAGCATATCAGAAGTTACAGTTCGATAAATTCTCAGTTTGTGTTGATTTGAAAAAATTAAGAGAAATAAAACATAAATACATACAAAGAGTATAAAGCTAATTTTATAAGAAAGTACGACATTCTAATTAAGTGTACTAGCTCTTCATAATGAATCGCTTATATTATAAAATATAAATATGCATTTGACACACAAAAATTAAATTATTCCATAATATTTTGTTAGAATCATTGCAATTCCCATACACATTTAAATAAGACAAACCAATAATAATAAGGGTTTTTGAGATATGCATTAATACTGGGTCAGTTTTGTATTATAATCTATAAAAATATGAAGTTATTTTTAAGAACATTTGCTGATATTAATTTCTGCAAAATGCATGCCTATTTTTTTACATTAATGATTATGGGATTAGAATAAAATAATTTCATTATATCCTTTGGGTTGTAGAAATAACACGTTGGTTGTTAAATACCTTCATTTCTTTTTTATTTGTTAGAAAAAAATAATACAGAAAATCAAAATCAGTCAATACTTCAGTTCCACCCACTCAGCCTAAAATTATTTGTCCCTAACTACAAACATCCATTCTACTTGTTTATCGGTAACTAAAATCTTCTCTGCAACACAGAAGCATATAAAGCAAATCAACAAATGGACAAATGAAATAAACAGTTCACAGATGAGTATTGGGAAATGGAGGAAATGCTGAAAGAGTTAGAATGGAATAGGAAAAGTGATTTAACAGCTTTTGTATTCCCATGGTGATGTAATTTTATTATCAAACATTTCCAAAAATGTGGAATAAATCCTTGCCTCTTGTTTATTAAATGCTACTTTTTCTTTTACAACCGAATTAAAGAAATCCTAATTCCATTATCCTGTGAGTAGGGTAATTGGGAACTTCCAGTAAACCAATATATGTAGCTGCCTGTAAGATGCAAAATTGGTGTCCCTTTTTGGTGTCTCCGTTCACAGGTAAGAATTCCAACAACAATTTCTAAGCAGAAGATTACACTGCTAAATCGTATACAACACTTGCTACTGGATAGCAGAAGTGGTATGTATGGCCACTGTTGTCCAACTATTCAAGTGTTCTCCAACTCATTTGAAAAAGCTGTTTGTGATTTTAATGCAGGAATACAAGGATTTCTATGTCACCTTCTGCAGGAATTCAAGTATCCCAAAAATTTTCAACATTTGCCAAAACAAATCCTGTAGAAACAAATGCCATAGAAATGAGAAGAGAGGGGTAGTGTCAGGCCCAGCCCAAGAACAATGATGAAGCGATCCAGTTGAGTAAAGTTCCTTTATTTGTTTATACCTTATAGACAGAATCTTGCCAAACTAAATATATACTACTGCAACTAGTGGATATACCCTAGGAGATTCTAGGGAGTGGCTACTCTGAACCTCTTTTGCTTCCCACACTCCCCCTGCAGGCTGCATTGTCTTTTGTCTCCTTTCTGCTGCTGGAATGCACCCCCTCCTTCCTGATAGCCTTGATCTCCTCCTCATAGATACATTTCATCACAGGTAGTCATGTTTTGGGCCTTAGGATTTGTTAAATGGTAGGGATCTCAATGGCAATACTATTCTGTTCATAACTCTGGGTAAAGACCACCAGCAAGTTCCTTTGCAGACTTTCTTTATGTTCATATTAAAGATTAAAGATTAAAGATCATGCATGAAGCTGACACTTCCTTACTTTCCACCATAAAACTAACTGGGAATATAAATACTCTGTTCCTTTTATCTTGGGTGCCAAATGGTAGCCAAATATGTGGAAATATTCCAGTGATATATTGTAGGAGGAGAGCTGTGTTAGTTTATGGTAGTCCCAAATCAGAAGGACACTTTCTGTGATAGAATGGAATTATGAAGGCCAGACTCAGGGAGAAAAACATTTTCTTTCATCTCCTGAGGCGCGAGGGAGAGATAAGAGGATGAGACTGGCACCTCCCTGAGGAATTCACAATGTTGTGGCTGGCATTACTTGAGAACTGGGGTTTCAGTCTGGGAAGATTCTTGCTAGAGGTTGTAGCTAATAAACATTGCTGAACTGAATTTACATGGTCTCTTGGAGTCCCTTGGGCTAGGCCTGACACTTTCAGACGAACACATTTTATTAAGAAGGCATAAGCTTTAGTGAGCAATAGCTTACTTCATTAGATGCAATGGAGTGACTAGACTGATGTGGGATTTAAACTGGGTTGGGATGGGGGAAGGAGGGGAAGACAGAAGACAGGGTGATTGTGCAGAAACAGGTTACATGTGGGACAGATTACTGGTACCTTATGAATTAACAATCTATTGTGTTTTTTGAGACCTTCAGAGATAGCCTGAAACTTTTTGGTATACATATGTGAGTTCAGCAGTCTTTTACTCAATCATGCTGGCAAAGTTTCTTTTTTCCAAGATGGCTATTTGAGATCTGTAATAGAGTGTCTTAGAAGGTTGAAATGCTCTGATATTACAAGCATTTCTTATGTCAATTTAAAAAGCAATAATTTTCAGCAATCCCCAGTCTGCCACCCATAGCTACAACTCCTGGAATCTCTGTCCATCAAAACCAGTGGTCCAGAAGGCTGGACATAAGAGAATATTTATCTCAATACCTGTAGAGTTACCAGATTAGGGAAACCTGCTGTAATCTGCCTATTACTGTGACTAGTTCCTCATTTAATTCTTTAGGATCCCACTGTGGGCCTGGAGCCTTTTCTCTTTTTACTGATTTCTCTATAATTTAAATATGTAAATTGACAGCGATATATTTCCAACTTGCCTTTGAGTGTTGAACAAATCACTATTTGCTGTTCTCTGTTTTTATTGTGGGTAAACACATTCTGGGACGGATGGAGAAAGCATCTTTTGTGACCTTAGTCACAAAAGATGCTTTCTCCATTATTTTGTGAGCCCTAGATGGTCTGGAGCTGCTTTAAGGTCAAAGAATCCTGGCATGTTTATCTTGGCACCTTTTGAAATAATCTCATAATATGAGATTATAGTTTTAATAAATTGCTGTCCCAAAATATCAAGAAAAAGTCACAATTTTATCTTTCAAATCAAATGTGATACTTCACTTATTGTCCTTATATTTGAAATCATGAGCTCAGAGTTGCTATAGCATCAGGATATTGCATGCTGATATCATTGCAAAAACACCTTGAAGTCAGCACATAGTGGCATTTCAGTTCCATACAATCTAGAATGAATCAGTTTGCCTGTAATCTTGAATTTGTTTCAGTCTGACTTCAGGACAGGATTTGAAATTTGGACAGCTTTGACTAGATGTTTTCTGTGACTTGGACAGGGAAAACATGTCTCTGTTAGTTCCAGTGGAGTGGCATTCAATACCATTATGATATTGCTCTTTTGGACTAAATCCTTCCTTGAGGATCATTTCCAGAAGATGGTGTTGAAGGATCGCTACCCTGTTCATAAGATCAAAAGATGAAGCCATTCTGAATGTCCCATTTATGAAGAAGACATGATTTATAGCAACAAGGGAGAGGACTTTTATCAATAGTTCCTCTGTATTGCAAAATGTATTTTATCCTGACATCCCATTTTCATTCCATTTTCAAGGCTGATTCAGAGGACCCAAACAAGTGGGATGGCAGATATAGCTCTGTCCTTAAATGCTTGGATATCACAAAAGAGTCCATAAGAGTCATCTGGGAAGCTGTTTCATTCTAGAATCTACCTAGGTTCCTTATTCTGCTTCCTAGAACTGGCTCTTTAAATTCTTCAACTAATCCCAAGAAACATTATCCACATACACTTGTAGATCTGGATGGCATATATGTTGACTTGGCAGTTTCGATTAGCTTAAGTCCTTCTATATGTTCTCTGGCTACAGAATCAATACAATAAAAGCTTTTAAAAGCCTTTAAAATGTTTAGTTGGGTAGCAGCGTATGGCATGCAAACATCCTAGTCATTTCAAAATATGTGGGGAAAGTATTATTTTTGAAAAGAAACCTGCAGTCAGCCTGGGAATTTATTTTTGATCTATAGCACTGCAAAGCTCTGCATATTGAAGATTAAATTAACCATTAAATTAACACAGGCAGAAGCAATATCATTTTTATTTAAGAAGATTACATGAAAAATCTTCCCTATAAAAAAAGTTCCTTTTGTGCCAGTATTGCAGTTGTAGATCAGCCAAATTGTTCTATAATTCAGAAGCCTTCCCTGCTGCCTGTTAAATAATTCTTCAAATTTCATGTTAAACGAAGATCTGCCAAAAGGGGGGGGGGGGGGGAGAAAAAGAAAAGAAAGAAAAATCCAAAGGGTGGGGGGAACCCTTGATTTTTGTCTGGTACAAATCAGACCAATTTTAAAATGGTCATGCCCATCGTTTTTCTCCTCCTGCAGAATCTATCATATAAAGCTGAGCACGGAATAGTAATACAGTCCTTAGTGAAGTTTTCATGTCATTTCAAAACAACCAATTATCACATTCCATCTGTCACAGGATATATTTCCATGAGTTGTACCTGGATTTGGGCACTGGTCCTAGATATCATAATTTTCTCAGATCAAACCTGAATTTATTTGTGCAAAAGCATCTTAACGTACTTTGGAACAGAAGGAGGAAGGAAGGAAATGGAGACAGCTACCAGCTCTTTCTCCAACCCTTTCCTTTCCTTTCCTTTCCTTTCCTTTCCTTTCCTTTCCTTTCCTTTCCTTTCCTTTCCTTTCCTTTCCTTTCCTTTCCTTTCCCCACATTCACATCAACTGTACCTGGAGATGTGTCTTAGAGAAAGGGAATGGGTGAAGCTAAGATCTTTTCCGTATTTCAGCCAGAAGCTGCTGGAGCCCTGTACATAAAACTGAAAATGAACCCAACTGAAGAAATCCCTTTATGTATTTCAACCTCTTCCTCTGATTTGGCTGTAGTGATGGCTCAGTATTCTCTCCAGAAAATAATTATCATGGTCTTCGATTAGTGGATTTCCTCCCCTGCTTCCCATTGATGCTGGGAAAACAAGCATCAATTCCTTTCCTTTCCTTAAGTGGGTAGTTGAGGACAAGTGGCTTCCACCAATAGCCATTTTGTATGAACTTCTCTCCATTGACTTCCCTTATACTTAAGATCTTCCCATCTGCTGCATACTCTAGTGGTCCATGTTTTAAAAAAAAACAAAGTAAACCATCCTTTTATCATTCTTCCTATAATTTAGGCTAGAATGGGAAACTGGCAAAACTCTTGTCAATTTCACCTGGTTAAAAAAAAAAGAACAGAAAGGTCCATAGCCACCATTCCATTAGGAAACTTATGGAAAAGCCCAACCTTTCAGGGTTCCATAAATGAACTTGTTAAAAAAAAAAAAAAGTATGACATTGTTCCATTGGTGAAACAAAGGTGAGGGGCACAATAAAGGTTCATGAGTTATGGCCCCTTCAGAAGGAGAAATCAAGGACAAAATGGCCATGGAAAGCATTGACCAGAGGAGGAGGAATGTTTCTATCACAGTGCACAGTAGCCAACTGGAAGGGACACATTTGTCTACAATGAAAAGAAGTTTAGCAGGCAAAATACAGCACTGCTTCTCCTAGTATAAGTTGTAAATTGCTGCTTCCAACGAGTATAAGAAAAATATGAGCAGAGGTTGCCTTCCTGCCAGGCTGGGGATATGTAGAAGGTGATATGATGTGTTCCTGACCTTGAGAAATGATTAGTGGCCAGTACTTGCACTAGGGCAATCAGTCCAAACTTTCTATTTCCCACCAGCCACACTGTTCGACACTCAAATGGAACATCAAGATTTTAAGAAATACTTAATGAATTTCTTCCTATTGCAACTGCAGAAAATCCACTTGTATTCCCTGTTGTGCCCTTTGGTTTTTGAACCTCTATTACTATGTTCTGCTTTCCAGTGAGGAGCCTACTCTATGCTTGTAGATTCCATCCATGATTTTGTAACTTGATTGTGCAGGATGGAAAATTAACTGCAACAGGTTTAGACCTTCCTTCTCTGACAAGTATAAGATGATGGAGCTAAGCAATATGAGTACATCAGAAAGAGATCTCTTGGGGAATATGCAAGTACAACCGTACAGGTAAAGCTAGAGAGAGTGGGAAAATGTCTTCCTTCCTCCATCTGGCTCCATGGTTTTTGGAGGAAAGGAAAATAAAAGAGTCCATTGAAAATATGTTTTCTTCCTAATGAGATAGATTCAAGTGATGGAGTTATATGTTTTATATTCATCTATAGACTTCTAAGACTCTCATGGCTGTAACCTTCAACTGGGTGAAATCGTGCATCATGAGGCAACAATTTTTGAACTAAGATATCTCAAACTTACAGAGCTAACTTACAGAATGCATTTAAAATCCAGGACCCATTACTCCTATGGGATTGAAATTTGGGGAATTTGTGGCCCCTTCAGCACTGCTGTGCTGCCACATTGCCACAGTCAGCCCAGATCACATGATCGTCATGGGCATATCCCCGACTTCTTTCCTGCCTCCCTGTGTTCCTTCTCCCAATCTCATGGCAGTAAAGGCCCGATGGGTGAGGGCGATTGGCTGCTTTGGAAGCAAGGCAGAAATTTGAAGTCTCTTAACAGTAGTGGACATTGAGATAAGGATAAGGGAGTGCCTTGGATGCCTGCTGATGAGGTAGGGCTGTCTGGGGGGTGCTGGTGGTCAATGGGTGAGCCCTCTTCCTCCCTCAAAACTGCATGCCCACTCCCCTTGGGGACCCATGGTTCGCAGCTCCCTTTGTTCCACCTCCCCCCCAGCAAAGTGGCAGGTAGTTCTACAGGTCAGCTGAGGAGGAGGAAGAGGAGGAGGCTTCACTGGGACTTTCCTGAGGGTCACGAGGGAGGGCAAATGGGGCAAGCCTATATAATAAGTGGAAAGGGAGGGAGGGAGGGAAGGAAGGAAGGAAGGAAGGAAGGAAGGAAGGAAGGAAGGAAGGAAGGAAGGAAGGAAGGAAGGAAGGAAGGAAAATTTCTGATGCTCCCCACCAGCTTCCCACAAGCAAGGTCAATGGGGAAGCCAGCAGCAAGTCATAAGCTGCTCACATTCCCACTGCCTTTTTGTCCTTGGTCATTCTGTTTCTCTTTTTAGGTAAGGTCATGGGCATACCCCCGACTTCTTTCCTGCCTCCCTGTGTTCCTTCTCCCAATCTCCTGGCAGTAAAGGCCCAATGGGTGAGGGTGATTGGCTGCTTTGGAAGCAAGGCAGAAATTTGAAGTCTCTTAACAGAATCTGCCATGGATTATCTAGTTCTTTGCTAACTATGTCTCTTTTCATTCTCTGTTCTATTCTTTCTTGTGCTCTCCCTAGCTATCAAAATTATAAACTTTGTAGCACCAGCTTGTATTTCCATTTTCATCTGTGATCACTTGTTTATTGATGCCACTATTTATTCATTCATTCATTCATTCATTCATTCATTCATTCATTCATTTTATATGGCCACCCATCTCAAATACATGACTCTGCATGGCTAACTATGAATAAAAACAAGATTAAAACATTATAACAAAATAATACATAACATATATAGCAGCCAAGATAAAAACCAACCAATAATAATTAACACAACCATGATTATATAAATACATGATAATCTGATGGTCAAAATACAGTGGACAAGCAATTTCCCAGAGCCTCTTTTATGAACATTCCAGAGCCTCTCCTGACCATATGGAGTTATTTATGTGAGATGGGTGGTTATATAAATTTAATAAATAAATGCTGTAAATCCAAATATGGACATAATACTGCTTTTAAAAGGAAAGAAAGAAAGAAAGAAAGAAAGAAAGAAAGAAAGAAAGAAAGAAAGAAAGAGAAAGAGAAAGAAAGAAAGAAAGAAAGAAAGAAAGAATAGAATGAAAGAAAGAAAGAAAGAAAGAAAGAAAGAAAGAAAGAAAGAAAGAAAGAAAGAAAGAAAGAAAGAAAGAAAGAAAGAAAGAAAGAAAGGAAGGAAGGAAGGAAGGAAGGAAGGAAGGAAGGAAGGAAGGAAGGAAGGAAGGAAGGAAGGAAGGAAGGAAGAAAGCAGGATGACAAACCTCTGCTCCAACATCTACGAAAAGAAGCATAAATATTCCGGTGCTCCAATTTGCTTCATTTCTCCACCAGTTGTGGCTCTCAGGCATCTCCAATGCTAAGTGTGGTCATTAGCCATCAAAAGATTTAACCCCTGTCTTAAATAAGCACCTGTCATATTTTTTTAAAAAATGTAAAGCAGTATAGATAGGTTCAAGTAACTGTGAAAGCTATTTTTTTTATTCGTTATCATATTTATACCTGCACAGTCCTGATCTAGTGATTTACAGTACATAAAAGATGGTGATTTACAGTACAACATGAAATATCAGAAGTTGTTTTAATATATTATAAGAAATCTGTAAAACAATAAAGCAATAGACAACATAAATAAAAACTACACTGTGTGCATGCACGCTTATGTGTATATATCCGGGGCAACTATGCAAAAATGCATCATAAATAATATTTTTTAATCTTATTTTTCAGGATTTATAAGTCACCCTGATCCTGAAAGACTCTGGGCAGTGCACAACATAGAAAACAAAGCATAATGCTGAAATAATAGAAATCTCGAAACCAATGTATAAATAAAAAATATCTAAATAACAAAAATGGCTAAAATAGCTAACATTTCCAAAGTAACAAAGATGGACAATCAAGTCAACTGTAGATGAACACTCTTAAGAATAATATTGGGTTTAGTAATCTATACAAAATTAGAAAATCATCAAATCTGTGAGGCCACCCAATTCCATAACAACTCTGGGCGGTGTACACTATTAAAAATAGTTTGGAACAATAAGAAACAGAAATATATAACAAATGCCCTGGAAGAGTGAAACAGGTAGACCTCTTTCCCATCCCACCCTAGCTCCAGACCTAAGGGCCCATTTAAATGAGGTCCAGATAAGGTCACATGGATCTCTGGGGGGATGCTCTTCCAGGGAGCTAGCACAGAGAAGGTCTATTCCCTGGGTCCCATCAGATGATGCTGTTAAACTGATGGAACCTGAAGCATGCCAAGTCTGTTGAATTGAACAGTCCAGGCAGACACTATGGAGACAGAGGGTCCCTCAGATAGCCAGACCCTCTGCTTTGGGGGATAATCTCAGAGGCCATAGCAGTGTAAATCTATATACATCTACCCAGAAATAGGTTCCACAGGAATAAATGAAATGTTAGATCCTTCTTGGATAAATGTTACATACCAACATTGTATCATGTTTCTACATCTTCTGGATGATGCTCATATTATCTAGCCAATAGCCATTTGTCTATTTTTCTTTCATTTCTTTCCATGCCACAAAAGCCTGATTGTTTTTTGTTTTGTTTTTTCCTCTTAAAAGCTGCTGTATTTGTGGCCTAATTAACAACACTTCTTCAGTCTTGAAGGCAATCTTTGTGCAGTCCTTTCCCTGCCTCCCTTCTACTTCTACAAGTCTTCACTATTTCATTTCCAACATTTCTGGAATTAATTCATTCAAGTACTCAATCAACTGTACTTTTCTTCCTGCTCAATCACCCCCTTCACAGATGAGCTGAGAAACACCCAGCTGGATTCCAAAGACTTCTGTTTAAAATCTATCCACTCGTTCATTCAATCATATTTCTTCCTGATACCAGCTGAGTTCTGAAGACTTTATATATTATATTTATATCCAGCTTTCCTCTGGGAGCTCAAAGTAGCATACCTAGTACTCCCTTCTTCTTTTTCCTCACAACCGTAACTCTTGAGATTGGGCTGATAAATATGACTGGCCCAAAATCATCCAGTGAGCTTCTGTGACTGATGGTGAACTATAATCAAGATCTCTCTGTTCCTAGTCTTAACCACTATACTACAGTGGCTCTTTTATTTATGGTATATTTACATTATACATACTCAGGACCAGATAACTTTTAATGGATTTATATTGTGTTAAGAACAAACAGATTTTGTGCTGGTGGTTGAGGTGGGAGGCAGACCATTAAAAACAAATTCCTTTTTTCCCTGGGAGTGAGGTTGGGCGTTTCTTTGTTTTTTAAATCAGATTCAGGACCCATACATGCTCAAATGCCATGCAAAGCAGCCTGTGGATTGGCAGCATGGACATTTTTTGGTTGGCCAAATTGGAGAACAATATGGACAATAATGGTTTGCTTGGTACAGCCAGCAACCATTGAACCATTCAATGCCTGCTGAAATAGATAGATCATAGCAATAAGCATGTCAGAATAGTCTTTGGATGTCACAGTGCAAACGTGGATGTGTTCTATTCTGGCTTGAATAATGGTAAGGTATAACTGGAGTTTCGTGCCCAAGCAAAGATTGAATTAATTTTAAGGGAAGCAGAAAGATTAATGAAATGTCATAAGCGTGGGTCTCCATATTCCTCCGCCTGACACTGCATGGTGTTGCAAGCAAAATTTCAACATAGACTGGGAGATTCCTGTTTGAATGTTTTACCCATTGAATTATGTCTGAAGAGAAAAAAGAGATTTCTCAGTGGGATGTCTAGGGTCTTATAATTCTTCAGTCAGGATGATAATGAGGCCAAAGTATTTTTATAAGTACTGAAGGGCAAAAAAGTTATTTTCTTCCTTTTGCTCTTAAATATTTTTTTAAATTCTCTTCCCCCTTAGTCACTCACTAATACACTTTACGTGTGTGTGTGTATGTATGTGTGTATTCTCCAAAACGTGGACACCATATAGTTCACTTGTTTGTGTGTGTGTTGAAGTATTTTTATTCTCACTAATGTATGTCAAACTAGAAAATACCTTTAACAATCATTTCCCCTATTTAGCAGGATGTGGCAGTATCTGAGGTGGAGGTGATCAGCAATCGATAATAAGAGGGTGTGTGTGTGAAGAACGTGTGAGAACAAGAGCCCTTTGAAACATAATGGCATGCTCTGGAATATGACAGTGGAGCTTGATGCTGGCCAGCTCATTATGAGAGCAGATAGAATATCTGGTATGAATATGAGGTCAAGACTGTCATTGTCACAAAGGACTTCAATTTCAGGAAACAGATCAGCAACAGCCAAAATATTATCATGGAGGTTTATTGCTTGCCCTTTCCTCAAAACCTTTATTGTATTTCTGCCTGATTGTCTCAAATGCAAGCAACGAGCATGCAACAGAGGGCGAAATTACTCGGCATATATTTATACCGTATATAAGGAGACATTTAAGGCAGACCACAGATGCTGGAATTTTAACTCGGCAGAGCATAGATCTAGGAAACACAATTTATTTCCCCTCTAATTACAGCCTTTGGCTGAAATCCTAAACATACGGTTATCAAGGAAATAATGAAGCAGTACTAACAATCCAGAGTGCTAGTTTTAGGGATCAGTATGCAGCAGAGGTATCCTGCCCACCAATGGGGAATTCCAGGGAGGGAGCACTGGCAGAATGAAAAGTGCTGAATCCAAGATTACTCTGCTGATTTAGACTCTTAGCCACAGCCAGGGAAGGGTGATCTTACCCTCTGCTCTTCCTTGACCATTACTTCTTTGTCTCTACTAAGGATGCAAATGTGTCATCAGACCTCTTCTGGTGAAGTTGATCACCCCCTTTTGGAATGCGGAGCATCTCAGCGACCTTGAGCTTGAAACTTGAGCTTGTATTTTGAATACAAACATTTTGTACCCATCCTACCACCACCATTATAGGCATTATTGCTGGAGATATTTTGAAGCAATACAGGTAGTCCTCGTTTAGCAACCAATTGGGACTAGCAACTAAGTGAAACCATGACTGTGCTTATGATCTGACTTCAGCTTTCCTTTGCTTTACAGACCTGTGAGGATTAGTCATAAAGTTACTTTTTTTATCACCAACATACAGTAACTGTGAACAGTCACTCAACAAGGCAGTTGCTAAATGTGGACTACCTGAAGGGGGAGAAATGTGTTTGTTCAAATAAAAATTGGGAGGAAATAAAAATATGTGCATTATCTATAAACTGGTTTGCTGATAAATGTGGGGTTGGGTTATAAAATTGAAAAGCATAATTTATTCAGTTAATGATTATAAATATATTGATTGAATTTATTTTAATATTTTTAATGTATTGCAAATGAAGCTGCCAACAGCTGACCTGTAGGAATTTCCACCTGTTTAGAAAAAAGCAGATGGGAGAAATAAGAAGGAAGGAAGGAAGGAAGGAAGGAAGGAAGGAAGGAAGGAAGGAAGGAAGGAAGGAAGGAAGGAAGGAAGGCATCAACATTATTAATTCTAGATTTTGTCTTCAAGAGAATCAAACAGACACAGAAAGCACTATTTTCTGGGCAAAAAATACACTGGCAAAAAAAGAAGAAAAATAATCAAGAATGGAAAGCATATTTTGCCCAATGAAACATTGTCTAATTAGTCTCATTTCTTATGTCTGAATCCAAAATACTATAATTATCAGCAGTTTCTAATTTTTCTGGTCTTCTATTTTTTAAAACATTTTTGGAGTTCTGAAAACTGAAGCTTTGCTTCAGTTGAGACAAGCTTCTCTACCCTTTCACTGGTGAATTTATTTTAGTTTTTAAGATTTTTTTTAATTAACTAAATAGAAAAAAAAAAGAACGCACAACATTATAAAAGAATTTAAAAAGCTGAAAAAACCCAAACACATATTAGATGTGTATTTACAGACATCGATGTGTTGAACCAAGATTCATTACAGTCATCCATAGCTGATCTGTATAGTAATCAATTCGGCAAACCACTGAATAGTTGGAGCCATATGTTTGTCTTTCCAATGCTGAACAGTAAGACTTTTGACTGTAAGTCCATTTTCTTTGTCCAGACCTGAAAATATTGAATCTCAAAGTTGAGTTAATGCATGTAATTGCTTCTTATTGAAATGGAACAATATATTTAAATAAAGCATTAATTTCACTACATTTATTTCTTGATGTGCTGTGAATTTTTCTATATGTAGACCAATTGCTTTTATATCTTAATCATTTTATAGGAGTCCTCAGGTTATGACAGCTGGTGGGGGATGCTAAAGATATGAGATCACTCTGTAGTGGGGCTCCTAGGAAGAAGCAGCAGTGGGAGCAACTTATGGGAGTGACTTGTGACCTTCCCTGCTGGCTTCCTCATTGACTTTGCTTGTGGGAAGCCAGCAGGGAAGGTCACAAGTGATGATCATGTGACCTTAGCTTGCTGCAACAGCCACAACATCATGACCAGTCATAAGTACCCCTCATTCAGCACCATCGTAACTTCAAATGGTGGCTGAACAAATGGTCATAAGTTGAGGACTACCTGTATGCATATGCTACTTATATGTATAAGTAGTCCTCACTTAGCCATCTGTTCAGCAACCATTTGAAGTTATGATGATGCGGAACGAATGGTAGTTACAGCCAGTCCTCAAAGTTACAGCCAGTGCAGGCACCTGGCAGCCCACCTACATTTAAGATCACAGTGTGTGTTTACCTCCCCCCACCCATCTATCTCCCCCCATCTCTGCCCTTTTGGATGCTCTGCATTCCACCACCACTGCCTACCCCTGTGACCCCCTGCCACCATCAGCTGACCTTTGCCATCTTCTTTCTTCTGCTGCTGACAAGGTGGGCCCAGCTGAGGCAGCAGCTGGCCCTCCACGTGGCCTTGCACAGCTTTCTGAAGCCCCGTGAGCCCTCATGTGGCCTCACAAGACTTCCCCAAAGCCTCATGAGACCCTGCACAGAGATCTCAAGAGACTTTGGGGAGGCTGAGTGAGGGCGCCTTCAGCTGGGCACACCTCATCAGCTGCAGGAGGGAGAAGGTAGCGAAGGTTAGCTGGGGGCAGAGGGGGGCAGCAGGGGTAAGCGGCAGTGGGGGAATATAGGACAGCCAAAAGGGAAGAGATGGGGGGAAGATGGGAGGGGGAGTTGAACCAGATGTGAGCATGGCAGGCAGGGGAAGCATGAGGTCCTGGCCTAACAACTGCAACTTAGACTACTAGAACTGCCATCACTAAGCAGTGTGGTCACACGATGTTTTGCCTAATGACTGCTTTGCTTAGCAATGGAAATTCTATTCCCAAATTAGGGCTGTTAAGTGAGGACTACACGTAGTTTTTTTTCTTCAAGTAAATATCTCCTATTCTCTCCCCCCCCCCCCCAATTTCCCATGATTTTATTTTATTTTTAAAAAAGACTAAAATACCCATCAAGACAGCCTATGGGAGATATCAAACTCTGCAACAGAGCAGTTACAATTGAAGTCCTGCTTTTTTTTTTTTTTTTACAAGTGTTGCATACATGTCCAAAAGGGATGGAGCTTTAATCATGACATCACACCTGCCATCTTGAAGATTTGGAACCCACATTTTTTTCCTGTGAAATTCCTTCCCACCCCCACCTCCCTTCTGCAGGTCCTCTGCTAAAGTAGAAGTAGAAGCCTGTACTTCACACCCAGTATATCACCTGTCATCAGCCAGTTTCCAGTTTCCTTACACTCCTTACAATTATGCATTAAGAATCTGAGTCCCAGTTGAGTAGAAAATGTTTGTATCTGGTTATTTTTCAGAGCACCAGGAGTTAATTTCCCAGGTCCAACTTTGTTTTTAAATCATGTGGGTCTCTGAGTATTTCAATGAAGTAACCATGAGTTGGAAATGAATTCTGTAATGGCTTAAAGTACTTAAGTCCTTAAAAGAGTATACTTTGTAGCTCAAGAAGCAGTAAATCCTTTGCTAGTGATAGCCTCTTTCCCTATAGCAATGAGAGTGGCATTATTCATGTCAGGCAAATAATTCCACCAAAAAAGAAATGATGTATCTTGGTAGAAGGAAAAGGTAATGCACAACGTTCTACATTGTGTCTAAATAGCTTGATGTTATTTCATTACGGATAGAAAGGACAGCACTAATAGCAACAGGAGTCAGAGACCTAATCTGAATCTCCAAGAGTAATTCTGTTGCTGAACACTGCTTATGATTTTTCATAAACATGTAAGTACAGGTGGTCCTTGTTTAATGGCCACTTGTTCAGCGACCGTTCGAACTTACTATGGTCATGTGATCACAATCCAGGCGCTCAACAACCTGCTCGCAATTACGATGTTGCAGCATCCCACAGTCATGTGATCGCCATCTATGACCTTTACTGCCAGCTTTCAACAAGCAAAGTCAATGGGGAAGCTGGCAGGTAGTCACAAATGGTGACCTTTGATGTCACACTTAATGATGGTGCAGGATTCACTTAATGATCGCAACCAGAAGTGTCAGAACTGTTGTTGCTAAGTGGTGTGGTCACATGATATTGCCCTTTACAACTGCTTTGCTTATCAATGGAAATTCCGATCTCAATTGCCATCATTAACAAGAACTACCTATATATTGGAATGGGATAAACTGCACTTGGATCATGTGAAAATCTGGGGTGGAGTGTCTGCATCTCCAGCTTGGTAAGATAGGACAGGCTGCCAGACTCCATTATGTATTTCCAAGGTAGATTCAGTACCACCACTCTTGTTATTTACAACAATTGCTAAATCTCATTGTAATGATTGTACTTCCAGAGAAGGATAGCCCCCCACGTCAGAGTTTTTTCTCCACTTCATATTAAGAACTAGACAGGAAAGTTCACCCAGCAGTTTGGAACAGGAACAAGAATTTGAATACAGTAAAGAATCCAACAGAGACCAGCTTGAAATTGCGTGCAGGTTATAATATAACAAAATATAGACTTTACTAATGAAAACAGACTTGCTTTTGCTACCTAAACTTATCAAGAACTTAAATATGTGATTATCCTTGCAGGATGATTCTCTGGGAGTCAGCAGCAAAGATCGGCTTTCATTATGTGGTAGTTTCTTAAAGACCAAGCAAGTTCACCCAACAGGGATTTTCTAGTAATCTAGGAGTAACTTTCAAGAAGGGAAATTCAACCTGACCAATCAGTAACTTGGATAACCTAGTCAGATAGATTCCATGTTATTTTTGCAGGACCCGTTTGGCATAACTATAGGAAAATTAGCCGGCAATGTACATTCAGGTAGACTTTGACCTAGCTATAGCTGGGCATATCCTTGGTTTAAAGGAAGGAACTAGCCAATGAGAGAGAGACTGAATCTAGCATGTTCTACCATCTTGGTTTGTCTAATCATATGGCTCTTATACTGTGCTACCCTTTAGATCATGGAACACAATTTATGGTCCTTCGGATACTTCTGGTGTTTCAGATACTGCTGAACATCAGTTCCTAGCAGCTTCAGCAACATGGCCAACAGTGAGAGAGGCTGGGGGATTTGGAATGATCAAACCAGTTTATGAACTATTCTCTGCATGGAACTGATGTTTTGGGATAGTTCATGTCCATACATGTGAAACATGTTTGGTCCAGATATAGAAAGAAACTGACTGTTTTTGTTCCAGCTAGACTGAAATGCAGATGTGTTGTGCAGAAATTGGGGGTGGGGGGAGAGAAATGAGTGGGAAAATGTCAAGGACATTATGAAAGCTGAGGTAAGATTAGAGAGGCAGGGAAGACAAGGTGCTGGGAGGACCTGTTAAGGAAGATGGGGAGACAGAGGAAACCATGCATGAGCCTTGTCTTTTGTGCCCCATAAAATCAGTCTGGAATCCATGCAGATGTTATTTTAGCCAAAACTCAGAAAAACACAAATATTTCGAGTTTTGTTTCTGCTGAACTGCAACCCATTTGGAATGGTTTAGCAGAACTTTAGAAGACAATATGTTTTAGGTTTGAAAAAAAGCATATTTTCTATCTTGTGCATATCCCCATGAGAAATATAGTTCACAGCATTTGAATGATCATATATGTGCCAAGACAAAAGCTTTTGTAAGCTAGGTTTACACTTCACATGAAGCCGTGGGTTGTTGGACAAATCATGGTAGTTTGATTCAACACAAACTATAAACCATGGGTTACAAACTACAGAGGATGAATTCATGATCTGTGCTAGAACAAAACAATCAGATCACATCCTGACATAGCATGACATGTAGATCCAATCTTATTCATCTTGTAATTTTAATCACTCCCAAAATTAAATAGTAATGGATTTCATCATTTTATTATTGCATCTTGCAATTGTTATTTACTTTGGTAATAGGGTGAAAAACAATGCAAAAGTATTTCCAAATATTAAATAACAAACAGCCTATGTTTGCTGCTTATCTATGATACCAAAATCCAGAGACTATCCATCATATATTGGTTGATTGGCTACATTTAGGTTGGGTCAACATTTGTATTAATAGCCTGCAATAAAAGAATGAGCTCGCATTCCTATAAAATAACACTGTGATCATGAGATCTTTTGCAGGAAAAAAAAAAAATCACCCTCTCAAGATATTATCCATTTAATTACTTGCCTCTGCAAAGTGCTAACATTTACCTGATTGCTGAAAATCTGATGAAATGTTTCAACCTGCCAAAAGAAAAAAAAACTTTTCTGAGGTGATACGATACTGAGGTGATACAATAAAATAAATGTCTGTGTTTGACCTGTGATGAACATAATTCACACATGCAAAGCATCTCGAGTTTCAATTATCATATGACGAAAGGTGTGAACAAAGATTTGCTGTTGCAAACAATTGCCTCTCTCTGGTATACCTAAATTAGCAGTTTTGAAGGAAAAAATGCCTTACACTTAATTTCAGGCCTCTGAAATGGAAAATTACACTACACTGCAAAAGTATTGAAAGCTCTCTTCTATGCCTCAGTACTTTTCTAGCCCTCGCAAACGACCAAAGGAGCCCCTTTTTATAGCTCTTGCATAATTTTGTTACATAAGCAAAACAACATCTTTTCTCCAAAGTCACTGTTTTTGGTTTGTGACAGTCACTTTGTAAAGGAAGATTTCCAGCATGTAACAGTGAAAGGAGGAGGTTCCCTATTTAATCGATTCCGGCGATGAGACTTGGGTGCTTTCATGAAACAATTATACATGTATTGCCTGGCTTCTCTGCCTTTACGTTTTATTACAGTTTATACTCAGCATGTTCTCATGAATTCCTGAAACTGTTCATGAATCTTTACTCTGATGTAAGTCTCAGTAAATTCAAAGGGCTTTTTTTGGGGGGGGGGGGCTTCAAGTCAGTGTTGACTCCTTAGTCCCTGCAGTTCTCTTGGCAAGATTTTCAGAAGTGGTTTGCCAAGGCCTGCTTCCTAGGGCTGAGAGAGAGTGACAGGCCCACGGTCACCCAGCTGGCTTTGTGCCTAAGGCAGGACTAGAACTCACGGTCTCCCGGTTTCTTAACTGGCACCTTAACCACTACATCAAACTGGTTCTCTCAATAGGGCTTACTGATAGCTAAATGTAAACAAATTTCAACCTCATCTAAAAATGCCAAAGAGACTTAGGGCTGATCTGCACTTCCCACTTGCCTCAATATGGACTGGCTGCCTATCATTTTGGAATGAGGTAATCCTCACCTTGCACCTACCCATGCTCTGCATCAAAAGTAGTTATTTTCCCAGTTGTTGGGGCAAACAGAGCACTCCAATCCACTGGCTGAGCTTCATTCCATCTTACAGAAATGGCTCCCATCCAAGTGGCTGGTGTGTGCTCTGGTGGCCATGGGCTCTACTCCCCCTTTGTACATTCAGTGGCCATTTTGGGCTGGGCTGCCTGTCAGCCATGAAAGGTTGGAACTTTTTTTTTTTCACAGGTGCAATAGTGGAATGGCAAAACGCTGACCATTCCTTTATTTTTCTTTTGAACTGGGTGAATTGACAAGTTTTCTGTAAGCCTCCCTTTTTAGCACAAGGGATGGGAAAACAGTAAAACTCTTATCTTTCTCCCTCCCACCATCTTCATTCAAAAGACCTTACCCACAGTACAGAGAGCCAGTTTGATGCAATGGTTAAGGCACCAGGCTAGAAACCAGGAGACCATGAGTCCTAGTCCTGCCTGAGGCACAAAGCCATCTGGGTGACCTTGGGCCAGTCACTCTCTCTCAACCCACTTCTGAAAAACCCTTGCCAAGAAAACTGCAGGGACTAGTCCAGGCAGTCATTAGGAGTCAAAAACAAACTCAAAGGTGCATGCACACACACACACATGCACACACATACACACACAGAATGAAACACAATTGGCTTTGCTTTCTTGACATGGATAGGAAATAAAAAGATGCAGAGGAGTCTACCAATCAGGGGTGTGTTATCCACAATCCAGACAAAAATTCAGGCATCACTGTGGCCAAAGTGGATGAAAGGTTTGAAATGTGGAAAATAATTTCTTAAGATGGCTTTTTTCTAACCAGTTTAGACATGGGAGACAAGCATCTGAAGGCTGCAGTACAGAAAAGGCCTAAGATGAAATCATGAGAAGCATTTTTTTTTTTACTGATTTAAAGTTCTTCTTTCTGTATTTGCAGTATTATGAGAACTGTCACTATTGTTGCTAGACCAGTTCCATTTTTTACCATTGATTTCCCTTCTGCTGGCCTATTTAATTCTTACATTTTATTCGGTCTTTGCCTTGACTTTGCTAGGACTTGCTTTCCTGGGCTTAACTCAAGGGTTTCATAGGGCTGTATGGAGCTTCAAAAGGATAGTTCACTTTAGCTTCAACGCACCCCTTCAGAGCAACCAGATGAAGACAGACTCCAGTTCCTAAGCTATAAAAAGGGATACTTTTAGACACTTAACTTGATTTAAAAAAAAAAAAAAGTTTATCTTAACAAGTTTTACAGAAAGAAATCGAAAAAATACAAAGTAGAAAAAGCAAGAAAGAAATATATGAAAAACTACAAAAACAGAAAATAAAGAAACTGTGTTTGTCACATATTAATCAAATGTTAAACAGATTTCTAAATCTACATTAGGAAAAAAATAAAAATAATTAATGATTCTCTAACATTATACAATATCATAAAATCTATGATACCAAGGGGATTTTCTTTTTTCTTTTTAGTAAATAAAATTGCCTTTTCAAAAAAAGGTATGTCACACATCTCTAGAATCTAGTCCTTAATATCAGGAACATTACTACTTTTCCAATTTCTCAAAATAATTCTCTTTGCAACACTCCAGGCCTGATTCAAATATAACTCCTCAAAAGTAATCAAATTCCAAAGTTTCAGGACATAAATTAATATAACATTAATATCTTTAACACTAAAATATCATTCCCCATAAACCTATTCGTATACATTAAAACAATATTTCAAAAAAATATCACTGATTCACTAGACCAGATTATATGAGTCAACGATCCTTCAATTTTTTTACAACACTAACATTAAAAATCAGCCACCCATCCTTTCAAATACATTCTTTGGAGTGTTCAGTAAACTCAAAATAAGATCTTTTGATGAACCAGTTTTAACTGTAAATCCACTAAAGCAAATTTAACATTTTTTAAAGATCTGCAATCATTAATGTTTCATTATTGGGTCTTCCAATTTTTTAATCCATGAGCCATTAATGTCCTTAATGTTGAGTTTAAAATGTTCTTCACTTTTTGATACACAAAGGATGTGGGTTTGATTTCAAACATTAATTCCATCAAATATATTAACACCTCAGGCTTCTCAGATGGAGCCATAGCATCTGGTCCATACTGAGATATTAAAACATGCTTGAGTGGATTATATCACCACTACTGTGAACTAGGGAGATAAAATTCTACTTGAAATTAAGAAAAGTCTTTATAATAGTTGTTATAAAGTAATTGATTTAAAGTATGTATTCCAGATTTTGCCCACAGCTTCCAACAGAACATTTGCCCCCTATTTTTATGGTAGAGTTTTCATGAGCCTCAGTATCAAAACCCAGCCTATGGCATAACTCAAATGCTTCTGAAATAAATTGGTTTGTTGTAACTCACACACAAAGTTGTTAGTAATAATTGTCCATCCATTTAATGAAATAGAATGGGAACCCATGTCTACTCATGACTTGCTTAAGAAAATTAATTTGGACCATATCAAAAGCTTTTTAGCATCTAAAAACAACTATACAAGGGAGTCAATTGAGCTATATCCAAAATATCAAATAATAAACCAATTATCCAAGGATTATCTATTTTTAATAAATTCAAATTAAGAATTTGAGGGGAGAATCATATCTGGTAAAACCTTCTGCAATTGTCTAGCCAATAAAGAAGTTAATTTCTTAGTATTAACTAAGTATTAACTTAGTTTTAACATTAATTAATGAAAAACATCTATATCTTCTATAAAATTTAGAATTTTTACTGGGTTTTATGCACTGTTATATAAGCCTAAGAAATAGATAGGGGCACCCATAAAGGACTTTTTGCTGATCAGGAGTGAATGATGAGACTTTAAGGATTTGTTCATAATAAGAGATGGAATATGGGAAGAGGAGATCATTTGTTGTATTTTAAGAGAAGGTGATAAGTTACTAAAATTGTTCATACTTGTGATGAAGGGGGAAGTCATTTCTTTATAAATTTCTTTTCTTTTTCTTTAGTATATTCTTATTTTTCCTTTCTTTTTTCTTTTTCTATTTTTTATTTTCTGCACTTTTTTCTTTTCTTTTCTTTCCTTTTTTAGTTTTTATTAATTTTTATCTTTTTAATTGTAATTTTTAATAAAACTACTATTAAAAAAGGAAATTGTCAGGGGCGATTTACCTGACTTAAAGAATTCATTATACACCTCTAACAATAGTATAACTATATAGGATTTATACCATTCAATTAGGAAGCCCTCTTGCCTGGCAGTTTCTCATTTTTCATCAACTGAATAGTTCCTAATATTTCTTGGAGGGACAAGGCATTTCTCAAAATATCAGTATTATCCTGTGATAATGGTTAAATATTAATTTGCCTTTAACATTGATTAATATCTTGTTGCTCAATCTTGTCCTCCAATTTGTATAATGACAAATAAATACCTGCTTGTTAATCGATTAAGAGTCCATAATTCTCTGACCAACTTCTGTTACTATTTCAGAAATTATATTCTGCTGGCTCTTTTGCTTCAGGAAAAGTACCAGCAATTTACCAGCTTTTTCACCTGATTCCCAATACTTTAACTTCAATTTCTTCAAAGAAAATTCAACCTGCTCAGCATATAAATCAGTCAACTTTACCTTAGCTAATATAAATGCATTATAAGTCTATTCTGTAGGGTTTTTTGCATAGACCAAAAATTTTTCTTTAACCATTATACCCATCTACTGATAACAAAGATTTCTACATTTCTTTTGCCTAGCTGCATAAGCAATATTATATTGACCTTGTAAGCATCTAGACACTTAGCTTGATAACAATGTCGAAGAGAAGCAGATTGGCTCTGCCTTGTTGCTTCCTGCACAAAGTGCCTAGTAGATACAATGGGTCTACTTTACACATCATTAGTAGTTCAATTTTAACTCAATTTACTCCTAATATAAGTGTGGGCAATCTGCAATCTAAAGGCTTCCTGGAGGCTTCAGACCTTTTATTAATGAGGTTGAAAAACAGTAATATTAATAATATTAATTAATTAATTAGTAATATTAATAGTAACCCACTATTTTGGGGCAGGAACTAGGAGAATTGTGTGTAAGCCCTAAAATAGGACCAATATAATTTAAAACAATGAAACTCTGTTTCCAAACTCCCCCCAATTTCCCAGAGATCCCAACAGTTCCCACATACATAATATGGCCCTCTAATACCCTTGGTACTCCCTGCCTCCTCATGTTGCACAGCCATTAGCCACCAAAAGTTAGTCCATCCTGACTGGGGTGGGCTATTCAAGCTCAATATGCTTTTTGAACAGATTCAGAAGTGCTGCTGAACTTACTGGAAAAGATGAAAGATAGCAGTCAAGATGATGCATTTCTCCAGAAGGCCAGCTAAAAGGGTATAGGAGAGATACCTCAAGTCCAGTCAGCAGCAATGTGAGCATGCTTTGAAAATGATTCACAAGAGGTGCTTTGGAATGTATGGAATTGTGTGTGTAGGACATCTTTTTAGCAAGTTCCCACTTATTAAAGCAGCCATATTTTCAGTGCAACTCCTTAAGCAGCCATGTGTGATGCAGCTGTAAAGGTTTGAGACTAGGACTGGGAAGACCCAGGTTCTAGTCCACCTTCAGCCTTGAAGCTCATTGGGTGACTTGCAATCAGTCAGCCCAACTTTTTCCAGAGGGCTATATGGAAAAGAAAGAAAAAAAAAAAGTACCATTTGAGCTCCTGGAGGAAAGATAGTATATAGTTCTAACAAATAAATAGAAACAGAAAAATATTCCTCTGTCTCTGTCTCTGTCATACAGTTGTATAAAACCTGGCATGCTCTGGAGAAAATAGAAAAGTCTTCTCCCTCTAGCTACATACTGAAGACCAAGTGGAGTTGAATGATGAAAGAATGATGACTGATAAAAGAAAGTACTTAGTTGAACTGTAGAATTCTCTGGAATAACATTTAATGACAGTCACCAATGTAGCTGACATTAAAAGGAGCTTAAATAAAGTCTTGAAAGACAGCTGGCAATGGCCATCTTCATCACCTGATACAGTATGTCTTATAATACCAATTCTTGAGGAACATGAACAGAAGAGTGCTTTTATACATATGTGCTGCTTGTGGGCCTCCAATAAATATCTGTACTATAAGAACATTGGACCAACAGGATAATATGTTCTTATGTCCATAATCTGCAGAATTTATTTTCAGTGTTGTGCATATGGTACAAAAATTGTATTATTGTTCCACCAACTGAAATCAGATAAAGGAAGATGATCCTTCTTCTGGATAAAGTGTCAGCTCAGATTGCTATGCATTGCTTGTATGTTGACTGACACTGCTGTTTGCATACTTTCTGAAACACATGCACACAGACAAATGTGCATGCACACACACTTCTACTGAAAGGGCACCTAAACACACTCTGTGGATGCTGCTGAAATACTACAATAAATAAGAATTAACAGGCCTGTGCAATACCTTGGATTCAAAAGATGTGCTTTGAAGGGTGAATGCAACACTTTCTCTGACTCATTGAAACAGAGATGTCTGTTTCCCGATTTGTGTGGTTTCAGCAGAAGATGCAGCTGCTTTCATATGTCACAGACAGGTGCTGTATTCATGTTCCTGAATCTTCCACAGTATACTTTATTATTTCATTTCATTTCACTTGGTATACAGCCAATGACTGAAATCTCTTGGTAGTTTATACTTATGATGACCATATTTTCTTGGAAAAAATAAAGGAAAAACTTGAAAAGGGAGCAAACCTGAAAGAGGTTCATAAAATTAAAAAAAAATGTTTCTGTTTATAACTTTGCTTTACAAAGGAGAATTCAAGAGCAAAACCAAGAAAAACTTCACAAAAATGCATATTCAAATAAAAATACCTAAAATCAAACAGTATATGTATATTTATTTTAAAAAGACAATTCAGTTTCCATATTTTTCACATGAATGTTAAAGACTGTGGCACTAAGTGGTACCATTTGCATGGTAAAAGTTAAATGAACACAATAAAGGACAAAAGTGAGTTTTTGAAAAATAAGGAAATCTAAAGGACAGTTTTTTTAAAAAATAAAGGACTGTTCTTTATAATCAAGGATGTATGGTCATTGTATTTATAATAAAAACAAATTTAAAATCAAGGTTAAACAGCTATTTCACCTGAGGAAAAAAAGTACAGATAAAATCATTCCAATTAACAGTTAATTGATAGTCAAGAGCCTGTTCCAACAGATGTATTTTAAGGCCTTTTGAGAAGGTAACAATTGTATTAGGGCCCTCAACTCTCCAAGAAGTGTATTCCTAAGAATTAAGGTGTTGACAGAAAAGACTTGACCTGACCTTGCACCAGCCCTAGACAAACCTCCTTAGGTGGTCTCAGTAAGCTTGGAGGTTAATATAGGAAGAGGCATTCTCTCAAAAAGCTTGCATCTAAGCCAACTTGAGACTTTAACCACCAATATTTAATATTTTGCTTAGAAACAAATTGACAGCCAGTGCAGTGCCTTGACCACAGAAGTAATGTAATTATTTGTGTTCTTTCCAAGGCCAATATCAACCAACTTTTTGCACCTCATTGAAAATATTAACAACTAACCTCTTAGAGTTCAGTGTAGAAATCTGGAAAGAGGAGGTAGAGATAAAAGCCAATTTTCCACAAACTGGAACAGTTGTCACCCAACCAGACCAAACACTTCCAGGAAAAGGCCTTCAGCTGATTCTGGGCTGGCAAACAAGGATTTCATTCCAAGGCCAAGTAGGCTGCAGGTCATGTGGTAGAGAAAGAGGAAGTGATGGTGAAGACCCAGAAAAAGTCTTGTACTCACTCTGATACTTCCTACTGTGTTGCAGCTCCTACATTTTTTTAATCAAATCCAAGGTGCTGCCCAGTCCTCATACTTAAAGCTTCTGAGAATCCAAAGCATTCACCCATATTAAAGCCACCACACTGGTATTTCCTTTTTCCAATCATTGTATGATCTGTGACTGGACCATTTACACTGGAATAGGCCACATAACTCGACCAAGAGGCAAGTCCCACTGAGTTCAGTAGGACTTTCTGCCTTGGACTGCAGGATAAATCGCTTCTTTATACAATTACTATAGCCATCCTTCAAAGAAAGCCCTTTGTTATACCACTGCATGAGTCACTGCTCTAGCTTTTTTCCATTACAGTCTCTCCCTTCTGTATTATGTGGGTTTGGCATATTCAGCCACTCCTAATGCTGTACTCTAAGCTGGCTTCAAAAGAGGTTCCCTGTTGCTTCTGTGAATGATCTGCTGCTCTCTAACTGGCTTTATTCCATTTTAGCAATTGTGGCAACAAGTCAGCGCATAAAAGTACCAAATAGGCAGTGACCCTTGTTTTTATGTGCTCTGATTATTTTGTTGTTGAAATGTGACCTCAATTTTAGTTTAGAAGTGTGCCTGGCTGAAAAGGCACAATGAAAATAAAAGGAGGATATATTGCTAGAACAAAAATGAACACTTCAGATCCACCTTAGGGGAAATACTCCTATTTGGGATTTGCTGCTCCTCTATTTTTTTCTTCCTCAGAAGTTTCTTGATGGTGCTTCCAAGCATATCCAATGAACTAGTTTTCTGCAATCTTCATTTGCTGCATCATAAACCTCATTTGGCTGCGCTAACCAAGGACATATGAGTTACTGGAAACTCTAGCAGTGGGATATTTGAAATTTATTGAGTCCATAATAGCTGGTGTTGTAATAATTCTATCCTGGATTCAGATGAAGTGCTACTGTTAACCACATCTGATCAATGTAATAGCAGGTAGCTTTTGCAGGCTGAAAGACTGCATTCAGCTGGAATGAATTAAAGAGAATGAAATAGCTGCAACAGAAGAATCAGTTCCAAAAACATCTAAATAATTACAGTATGCACACTTCTATACTAAATTAATATGCAGGCTAATGCATACCTTACCAAATTAGGACTGGAATATCATTCAGTGAATAAATATAGAATGGAATGGAAAGGCATAACTATAATGAGAAAGAAGTTAGTGGAGAAACTGAGATATTAGCTATATAATAACTGCAGAATATTGTAGATTTAATTTCTGGTGCCTCCATTTAAAAGAAAGAACTTATGAACAGGTGATAAGAAAGAACTGCCAGAGACCCAGAAAACTGCTGCAGGTCAGAGTAGAAAATATGTGAGCTACCAAGAGTAATTTTGATTGCTGCAGCATAAAAATATGTTTAATAAATAAACAAACATGAAGCAAGATTGACAAATAATCAGTTCTGCTATAAGACTACATCATATGTTAGATGTTAATTCATTTAGTAAACCAAAGGTTGCCCAACATATTTGGTGCCATTAGATGATCCAGATTGTGACTTTCCCTACTCCTGTAACTCCAGAAATAAAATAAACTGGATAGCTGAATCTTACTTCCTTTTAATGATATCCTGCACTTGAAAGGCTTTGGAGGCTGAGAATTTACATGGAAGGTCTTGTTGGACAGTAAGATCTGAAGGGGAGTTGAATGTTCAACTTTGTGCTTAGCTGAATATGTTTTCAAATCTCATTTGTCAGGAGCCTTTTCTTACCACCTTCTTGCAGATCTCCAGGATCAAAGTGCAAGACCACCAGCAGGTTTCACCCTATAGATAAAGTCCAATCCTCAGCTGGGCAGACTGAAGCAGAGGGTTTCTGACAGTGGCCATGCCATCTGGCAGTTGCCTGCAAGGGAAGGAGGGAGAGAAAGCTCAGTTGGCTTCTCTCAGAGCCATTGGGTGCTTTCCTCCCAGAGAAATCCCACCAGTGGCTGTTCCAGCAGCTGATTCGGAAAAGATTGTTGCTTAATTCTCAATGTGCTTTTACTCCTTCTTGTTCTCACCCCCATCCCCCAAATCAAGGGCAGCTTTAGGCTGAGTAGGCACTTCCAAATCACTCTAAAAATGCAAAACATTACATTGGCTTGAGGTGGCATTATCAGTCTATAGTCTCCTTGAGCTAGCACTGGCCCCAACAGTCTATAAAGCTGTCTGTTGGTTATTCCAGCAGAGGCATCTTTTGATTCTTTGTACTATTAAATATTAAGTACTTTGATGATGGAAATAGGGTTAGTCATGTTTAAAATGCATGCAGATAGAGAACCAAAGTACTGTAATTCACAGTAGTGCACAAAGAAGACTCTATTTCTGCTTCATTTCTTCCAGCATGTCCCTCTCAATAAGCTTCTTTAAAATGATGCAGTAAGGACTTTTGCAAACCCATGTGTACTGAGGCTGTTCCGGGACGCCTGGTAACAGCATCTTAATTTATAATATTATATATTCTAAGGGGAAATATTTTAGAAGGCTCTGCTTTTCTCCTTATAGCTTCCTCTCCCAATATCACCCAATCACTAAGGACAGATAGGGAAGCCCTGCTGGTGTTTCTACCAGTTGGCCTGACTCACTGAGTGATGGCTAGGAGTAGAGTCTTTTCCATGGCAACCCTTCAGTTATGGAGCACTCTTCTGGGGGAAATATGGTTGGCCACCCAGAGGCCTTATTTTAAATATCAGTTGAAAAGATATTGATTCAATCAGGCCTATTAAAAACTCCTTCAACACCAGACTGTCTTTTAGACTGTCTTTTAAATGTACTATTTTAAATGTACTCCTGTTGTTATCACAGCAAAAGATAGCATCTAGCAAATCTTGACTTGGTTGGAAAAAGCTAAGAGGGTCTGACATGGTTGCTTTTGTCCTTGGATGGGACATCACCAGTCTACAGATAAGATTGGAAAGACAACCCCCCCCCCCCCGAAAAAATACAATGGCAACCCCCTTCTATACTGTTACTGAGAAAACTACATGGACGTGGACATGCAGTCATTGGGAACTATGCATGGGTTGAGGGAATCTTTATTTTATTCCCACTGTTATGTTGTTTTATTTTATAAGCAGTTGTTTTATTGCTGCTTTATCTATTTATTTTTATGGGGGAGTACTTTTTTATCATTTGTTGTACGCTGCTCAGGGCTCCTTCATGACAAAGAGCTGCACAGAAATCAATCAATAATCTAACCTTTTTACACTGTTGCATATTTAGGTGGTTAGAGGTGCCTTCTTATAACAGGAGATACTAGTGGAAACAGATTAGCATATTGATATTAAGGATAGTTGAAGTATGTGATATTTGCAAATTCCAGTATGTACTATGATGCAGATCAGAACTTAGTACTCCTTTGATGTATTTACTTCCAGAATGTTTCAGCATAGTTTTTACTTGGCAGTCTCCAAAAGACATTAAGAAATGTAATTGGAGAAGAATGTTGTCAGAAATGTGTTACCTCAATTGTATAATTTAAATGTACCTTACCTGTGCAGGAGGAGCTGGTTATAGTAATTTATGCCCTCATTACTTTTGGATACATCATCTCTGCCCACCAAATTGATTCTTCATGGTGCAGAATTGAGGAGGAATCACCTGGTGCCCAACATTCTACCTCTATTCTGCTATTGCTGTGATGGACTGGAATTGTGGGGGCCAGAATCGGGGAGTAAAGAATGCTCTTTCATCTCCTGAAGTGCGGGGAAGAGATAAGCGGATGAGGCTGGCACCTCCCTGAGGAATTCACTCTGTTTTGACTGGCTGACTTTGGGAACTGAGGTTTCAGTCTGGGAAGATTCTTGCTAGAGGTTGTAGCTAATAAACATTGCTGAACTGAATCTACATGGTCTCCTGGAGTTCCTTGGGCTAGGCCTGACAATTGCTAAGTTCATAAAAAAAACCTCTAACAACCAAAGACCACCCCCATGTTAATAACCCACAGTGTTGTTTCCAGTGGCTCTGAAAAGTTCTGAATCTTTTGATACAGCTGTACAGATAATATACATTCTTGCCATTGTTCCTCTCCCTCCCTCCCTCCCTCCCCCCCTCTCTTTGCCTACCATTTACCCCATTTTGCTAATTAATTGTTTTAACATTTGCTGATTTTAATAAATAAACACCAACCTATATATTTTTTGGAAGCTGAACTGAATGGTGTGTATGCTTGCTCGGATCTGGATAGAGGGATTGACTGGGGGTGTGTGCAAATTAAACTGGAAATTATCCACAGTCATTTTCCAACAGTAACTACCCAGCTGGACTATGGCAATGGCAATCTGTTTTTCATTGGGTTGCCATTAAAGACTATTCAGAAACTGCAGCTGGTCCAGAATGCAGCGGCCTGCATCCTTGACAGCTCCTGGTGATGGGAGCATATAATGCTGATTCTATGGACCCTGCACTGATTACTGATACTTTTCTAGATAGTGCTGGTGTTGTGAAAGCCATTCATAGATTGGCACCTGGGTATCAACTCCAATCAGAATTGAACTAACCTTTTAGATCTTGTAGGGAAGAGCTGCTAGTGGTTCCACATTTCTGGGAGGAAAGGGGAGTTAAGGTTAGGCACTGTTGTGTTTCTGTTCTTTTGGGATGGCATAGCCTTAGAGATCACACTAGCCCCCTCCCTGCTGGTATTCAGAAGTTATTGAAATCTGAATTATTTTGGAGGGCGTATTCTTGATTTGTTGTATGGTACCATTTTTATTTTATTTTTATTCCTTTTCATTTTTCTTGCCTTTATGCTGGTCTTCTTCCAGTGGATGATTTAATGGGTCTTGCTTTGTATAACTTAGAAGCAACCAAGAGTTTTACTGTGGCAGGATATACATTTAATAAAATAAAACAAAATGTATATTTTCTCACTAATAGAATGACTGCGATAACAGGACAACATGGGTTAATACAGTGGTTTCCAAATGTTACAACACTGCCATCCCTCAAGTAATAAATGAATTTGTGTGATCCTATGTGAATAAAATTAATGATTTCATTAGAGTCAGTAGTAGTAAAATATATTCAGGTTTCACTGCCATACCTGAGGTAACACTTAAAACATGCTTAAGCCCCCCGCCCCCACTTCTAAGTTTCTTGCAACTGCCCTGTGGGGGGTCCCAACCATAGTTTGAGAACCCCAAGCTAATAGATGAACACATGTGGAATTAACATGGAAAACAAATATATGGTTTCATACCCTTTATATATTTCAGTGTCTCCACTTTCTTTCCCTCCCACTGTAGCATTCAATTCAAAAATAATAAGGCAGCCGCTTCAAACCAATATTTTGGGTTGATAAAGAAATGTCTGCATTTATTCACCCCTATTTGAATCTTCAGATGAGATGTCTGTTAAGGAGGGTCCTTTGTATATGGGCAATAATTAATTAACACAAAGTAGTTTGTTTAAGGGAAAAAAAGGGCCATGTATAGTAATGATTCCTACTTTGAAACCAATGCCAGAGATGTGAAAAAGAATCAATGTGTCAGGAAATAAGAATTATTTAGGTTTCCATGGCAACTGCTCTTAATACCTTATAAATAAGTGTGCTTAAAGGAGGCTTTGTAGAATGTGCAAGTAACCCAAAGAGCATGATAAGAAAGTTTGTATAATTATTTTCATGCCCAAGAGACTCATTCCAGGATTTGGAGTTCCCATTGTGCCAAAGGCACTCATGATAAGATAAATGTATGAAATTGTAATCCCTGCCCCTACATAATTTTTTTTTCCTATTTAAAATGGTGTTTTGAAACAAGTTTGAAGGTTTGCTAAACATTACATTTCAGACAGAATCCCAACATAATAAAGAAAATGTACCATTCCATTGTCATGGTCTTTTGAAATTCAGCTCAGTAGCTGGGAACCCACATGGTCAAGTTTAACAGTGACACTTCAATTAAGGATTTTTTTCCACCAGAAATCTGACATGTTGATGAGTTACCCCTGGAAAACATTTGCATTATGCATTATAGTCTAAGTAGAGTTATTTATTTTACCTTGACTAACAGCTGAACTTGTCTGGAAGGACCTCCCCATTAGATCGCTGCCTGAAGGCCAAGCTAAACATTATAGAATAGCATTTACCTCCTTTACAAAGGGTGGAGAAATTACCCCCTTACAGAGGTTGCTGAACCTGAACTCCAAACATTTCCTGATATTAGCCATTCAGTTTTGGCCTGCTGAGAATTGTAGCAGTTCGACTATTCTATACCTGAATCCTATAAAGATAGGTGAAGTGGGAATCTGACCTTTAAATGAAAAAGGGTGCATGGAGAAGGTTTGTGCAATCTACTGTTTTAAACCATTTTCTATTATCCTGATTCTGATATGGGAAACAAATACGCCTTGAGGTGAGCAAGGAAGGATTTTCACTCCTCCCTGACTAGGAGACTCATGCAACTAGGAGAGCATATATTATCCCCACCCACTTTTCCTGGGTTGCATGAAATAGTCTGAACTGAAGCTGAGAACTCCAGGGTGGCTTCCAGTGCCAACACATCATTCAAAGAGAATTCAAGGTTTCTGCATTGCTTTTATTATAGGTTCCGCATTGCTTTTATTATAGGTGTGCCCACCTTCAAACAAAAAAGAAAAAGATGGTAAGTGGACCTTTTGCACAATCAGGAATGATGTGGTGCTTCTGTCCACTATACATTGCCTGCCTGCTTCCTCCTCCTCTTCTTCCTTTAAAGAAAAAACTGAAATTTCTGTTGTCTGTAAACAGTCTTCATTAGGCATTATTAAACTTATATGTGACAAGTTCTTAGTTTTGACATGGCATAACAGTGCTCTCTAAAACATCAGAAATTGCTCATTCTGAGAGCCTGGATGGATAATCAAAGCTGAATTGCTTTTGTTTTTTCAAAAGAGCCTCTCCCCACCTCCACCACCACATATAATCCCATTTATGCAAAGACACCGCTGATAATGAAAACCAGAATGTGCTTTCATAATTCCATAAGGGTTAAAGGAGTTTAGCCCCTATATAATTTCTGATTCACTGGGTAACATACAGTAGTTCTTGACTGGGCAAAGCCAATGTCCCCAAAGAAGCTAGTTTTCATCTATTCCCTACATTTTGTAAAATGAAGACCTGCCTATGAACATCCAAACAGGAGGCTCAGAAGATCTCTCTCATACTGTCCTCTCTGTAATGGGCATTGTGTTGAAATCAAGACTTGTTCAAGAAGGCAGTAACTACAGCAGGCTCACCATACTAGGTGACTGTACTGTTTTTATTTGGACTTCTTTATGTCTACTTGTTGCCTTTTCTGATTTTTCATATATTTACATATATTTCCCTGGTTTTTCATATATTCATATATTTCCCTTTCCCAATACACCCCTCCTAGCATCTAGAAATTTGGCTTAATTGCTTTTATAGGCAATGTTTTCATTAAAACCTCCATGTGCAAGATTGCACCATTATGTTGCTATCTCTTGTGTTTCAGACTGGCACAAGATTTAAGGCATGTATTCCTAGGATTTGGGTGGGAAGTTCCAAAGCATCTTCCTTTCTGTCTTCCTAGAGCTTGGATGAAGTGAGAAGCTCTTGGAAGGTCTGAGAACTGTCTAGAAGAACAGATCAGGATGGGTTAGGAGGTTTATCCTGACTGGTGGCATCCTCCAATCATAATTATCTTTTACTGGGGAACTTTTGTAAATGGAGAAAATTCTCCAGGGATTTTTAAATTTATTATTCATCCCCCCCTCCCAATTTGGGGGGGGGGGACACTTTTCTTCAGGCATCAGCAGATCACAGAACTAGTCAAAGAACTAGACAAGAAGGGAGACATATTCAGAATATTTTATGTCTGAAATAAAAGTGACTCTCAGAAGCAATAATAACTCGAATAAGGTTATTTATAAGGGTCAGGGAGACAAAGAAAAGGGTGCTTGAGCACACAGAGCCAATATAGCCAGTCCTCTTGCTACTAAAGACCAACAAGGAACTTTGATCCAAAAGCTTTCCACAAGACTGGAGGGTGTCACATAACTTGCTGGACTCTGTTGTTGGATTTTCTTGCCAATTTGGCTGGTGTCCATTTAATTCTCTCATTTGGCTGGAGGTAATGTGGCACACAGGTCAAGTCCATTCCTGTCTTCCCTCACACAACAAGACCAGCTGCAGAATAAGTCCTGCAAGACATTTGCTTTTCTCAGTGCCTCTCTTTAATCAAATAATGAAAAATGTGCCAAGTGTTGTAAGGATAACAATATTGTGGGGGAAACTCAGGTGATACCAAGATAGAGAACGCACTGAATATAAAGCTTTTTGGAAGCAAAATATCAGATGACAATGATTTACAAATCAAGCTCAGTTTTGGCAATGGACTTTCACAGCTGAATAATTAATTGCTCACATTATATGAAGTGCATATTAAACTGTAATGCCCATTATAGTCACGGCTACTGTTCCTTCACTGTCCCTTTGAATATCCCTGTTTGCGGTCCCTCTTGAGGCATTGCACTCAGCTCTTGCTGAATTTTTTAGTATTTGAAGTTCAATTAAAAGTTCAAAATTTGGTTGGTGAAATAGAACATTATGAATTATGCATTTATTGGAAGAGTTGGGGCCTGGCTTCTTCTAAACATATGAAGACTTCTGACCTTTTCTAGTAAAAAAAATTGAGGCAAATGTTTCAGTAACCAGAGCCCTTGTCCCTGTTGCCTCCTCACACTGTCTGCTTTTAACAGAGGAACTGCAAAATTCTACCTTAGCTTTCCCTGACTAGATGCCTCCTGGCTGTGTCAAGGAATATACATTTCCCATAATCCCCATGTTTCTAGGAATCATGGGAGCCATAGTCCAATATCTGAAGGGCACAAGTCAGAGAACACTCTTCTATTTTACTCGACATTTCAAATGGGAAGTATTAAAATTTATTAAATTTTATTTTAATACAATTTCAGATATAGCTATCCCTTATTCATTTTTTATCATAAAATGTGTATACCATATAAAAAGAGAGCAATTTAGCTGATTAATAACCTTTATGTCATTGGTTATCTTATCTGTAATCTAATTAAAACATGGAAAGAAATAGGTGATACAGTATCAATGCATGCAAGAGGATTGCTTTTCTATTTATGAATCATATATTGGAAAAGAAAATAATATGTTTTAAAGGTTACTTCAGCCTTTGTGGTATCAGGATTATATAGTCTTACTTATGTAAGTGCTCTAATAATATCATGCTACAAAATTCAATGGCAAAATAGAAATTTTCAGTGGTATGATTATTTAAACTCAAGGTAAGACTCTGAAGATGGTATGTTTAGTCTCTGGGAGATTCAGCTTACCTATCTGAGTGAAAATGTTACATGGAACTGCTTCACGATAAAAGTCTTGGCTCAGCCTTCTGCAGTGATGCCAGGGTGACCACCATGAGGCAAAACAGAATGGAAAAAAAAAGAACAATAGGAAGCAAAACGCTACTCGCTTGCCCCATTTTATAAAATTGGATTTATGTATGGTAGCTTAGAAAAAGAAAGAAAAAAAGTCACTGTTACTCTAACTCTTACAGCTCCTGAGTCCACCTCTTCTTTGCTTTTTTTTAAGTGGGGAGGTTCTTCCCCACTTAAAGGAGTGGTGTTTTCTGGTACCATGATGTACCATGATATCCATGGAAGTCACTGACGCCTACTTAGCACCTTAATTGGCCCACTGCCCCACTAACGACCATGGCATTTTCTCCTCCATTGCTCACCTGGTTTCTGCCAGCTTTCTCAACTAAGAGAATAGGATGAGGCTTCTCAAGTGTCCCTGTTTTCTGTACGTTATCAAACCCTTGTTCTTCCAATGTCTTCATGCTGGCCTTCACCCCAAAACAATTAATTGAAGGAGGACTGATGACATTTTGGAGCAGAATCTTATTAGGAAGTTGAAGCCCTAATTCATGTCTGATTTATTTATGGATGTGTGTTACTGTGATGAAGATATGAAAGTCTGCAATGGCATTTTGGGAAGTTTGCATTTGTGCCATTGAATGGATGAGCTAGTGCAAAACCCTACCAGCATTCCTTTTTTGTAATCTCTTTGTTTGCATTTAATATTTAGTCATTGCAAGTTACACATATGCAAAGTGAACAGCTTGGTTGCAATGATTTGTGGCTGGGTACATTTTTATTGGGAAAAAAAAATATTTAGGATAATTTGGATAAAGAAAAAAAACATCTGGCTCTTCTTTTTGAGAAATGTAAGTAAATCCTACTAAATATTTCTTAGTATATACAGTGATGTCAAATGTTAATTTGGTATAAATTTATGTCCATTGGCACCTGGACCCAGAATTTTCTAAGTGTCCAGGTAAGCCCAATCCTGCCTTTCTTCTCACATTTTGACTACATTCCTGATCTCCTTTTATTCTCAGCAGGGGAGAAGAAGCTCAGAATGTCATATAAGTTAATTATCTTGTGCTTGCTTACAGATTTCTGTTGCAGAGGGGGTTCTGAACAGGGAAGGACATTTTTTGGCAGCATCTCTGTAGCCAAATGTTGAAATATTGTACAGTGGTGCTGTGGAGCATCTCTGATTTCCTTAACTCTTCTGTGTTGGATGAAGAAGTTCCCAATGTCAAGCCAACTCTGCAATTCAAAAGAATCTCATGCGGGACTTCAGCTGAGTTTTTCTGTCTAGGAAGCCTGAGAGTTGCTGCCTGTCAGTCCCTACAGTAGAAAACTAAATGGATTAGTAGTTTAACTCAGTAAAGGCAGCTTAACATGTTCAATTTTGGAATCCCATTAAGATAATTACTCTCTTGAGGCTTCCTGAACCAAGCTTTCCAGGAAGCTATGGAGGCTTTGTTGACTGAGAGAAAATTAGCACAAGAAGTGCAATTGGCTATGTGTCATGTGTGCTATTTCCCCTGTTTTATTTCTTCTTTGCATTTATTAATGTTGCTCTTTGCTCAGGTAACTGCAAGCACAACTTGGTTTAATTTCTGCCATAAATTTGGCAGCCTAACAGGTTCTATTTTCCTATATGTTTCACTGCTGTTGTTCATGTTCCAGTAGTGCTCCCAAATTAGAATTTATCTCAAATAAAAGGCAACAAGGAAGAGCAATTAGTATCAAAAGTTCCAAAGAAACAGGAGAATGCAATGATACTATGTTTAAAGACTGACACACTGGTAACTTTCTATGTGTCACAAGTACATTTATTCTTTTCTTTACATTTTCTCATTCTATTTTTACTTACACAGCTCTGTGAACTGCCTGTCCCCTGGTGATTGTAATCTGAACATTAGGGAACAGAAGAAAAAATTATCATCGTTCTGAGGTTTGCCTTGAGGTCAATCCCCTTTATCACATGGAAATGGACTATGCATGGCCTAGTATAATATCTATGTGGGCTTATCACAGGATTTTTAAAATACCTGCTACATTGGCAACCCAGTTATAACTGCTTTTAGAATATTAGCAGATATATAAACATAACAATAAAAACAAGCATTCAAAAGATAAATAATTATGTATCACTGAGTAAGCATATTTACAAGTAATTTGAGGGTTCATAATAAATGTGGAATGATACCCTGAAATAGAAGTGAGCAGTTTCTGATCTGAAGGATAGCATGTGGTAATGGGACAGAGATGTTCTATGGATTCATGACACAAACTCACAATGATTTACTTTTTCCCCATTTTAGGGGAAAATTGATCTCTATTAGGAATTGCTTTCCTCAGTGCCATCAGCTGGATGATGGGGTGTGGGAAGACATCACTTAAATCAATCTGTGGATTTTTGTCCCCATAACATGTTAGATCATCACTAACAGGGATAGGAGGAAAAATTATGGTAGGAGTAGTTTAGCACGTATCCAGTCTGCAAGAAAGTCCCCAGTGGATTGTGGAATGTCTTAAAGTAGGACTAAAAAATACTTCGTTTGCAAGCAGCAACCTTTATTTTTTAAAAGTATCAATAGAAAGCATTTCATAGAATGAAGGGTTGAAAATCATCCAATCTGAGTCCTTCCTCACTCCAGGAATCCACTGCTAAGGTATCCCCAACAGATGGACATCCATCTGGAGTTTCATTGGACTCTTCCAGTGAAAGAGAGTCAACCACCTCTTAAGGTATCTAGTCTGTGGTTGATTAGCTCTTCCTGGTGTCCAATCAAAATCTGCTTCCTTGTAATTTCAACCCATTGTTTCTTGTCTTGTTTTATATTCTGGAACATGTGACAGCACTAAGGTACTTGAAGATGGCCATCATGTCTTCCTGTAACATACCCAATGCCTTCATACTCCTCTCCTCCCTTCCATCCCTCAGGCTGCTAATAATATTGGCTGCGGTCCTCTGGACATGTTCCAGTTTGTCAATGTTGTTCCCCAAAGTGCAATGCCCAGAAGCAAATGCAACAGGCCAGATGTACTCTCCAATGTAACTGATTTGCTCCTGGTGACTTAAAGTTATTCATGATTGCCAGGTACTCTCTAATTCTCTTTTGATTTCTCTTGGGTTGCATCTCACTTCTTATGTCACTTGTTCTATTTAGAGCCATTTGAACATAATTCCCCTTTGGAGAGAAAACAGAAACAAATGAGAAGTTCAGGAGTTCTGTCTTATCCACATTTCCTGTTCCTATCATTTTGAAGCAGTGGGTTCTTCTTCCTTTTTATGCGTCTTCCTTTTGACATAGCCATAAAAGCTATTAATTTCCCTTGTTGCTTTTAACTTTCCTTGTGAGCTGAAGGGTTTTTTTGTTTTTTTGCACGTTAGTCTTTCTGACATTATTTTGGCAGGTATTAACTACTTGCTGGAACATGATGATGAAAGTAAAACACACAACCAGCAACCAAGGTAAAAAACAATCAAACCATGATTAACATAGCTACCACACAGGTTCCAACTCACAATCTGACCCCTAAGCTCAGGAACAAAGCTTGGAAACAGAGCTATGTCTTCAAGACCTTGCAAAAGGCCACCAGGTTAGGGCCAATCTGCTTTCCAGGAGAATGGGCCGCAGGGCAGATGCAACAGCAGAAAAAGCTCTCTTCCTGGATCCCACAGGATGACATTCTCATACCCTCTTTTACTAGCTCTAATAAGACAGGTGGAAACAAACAGGGAGAGGCAGTCTCTCAAATAACAAAGTTCAATGCCATGACCTTATCCTGATCTCAGTGACCTGGCAGTCAATAGCATATCTATATAATAATATAATTATTGTTTCCTTTTCCTTCTATTGCTATCCAAATAATCTTGACTGGATCATGATGCTCAAATATCTAGCATCAAATACTTCTACACATCTGTGTGTTTGCTTCACATATAATGCTACCCGTAAGTTATCTCCCACCAGGTTTCAATGACTGTTAATCACACTCTGCACTAAGATTTCTAGTTCTTCCTGTTTGTTCTGTGCATTTGTGTAGAAACATTGGAAATCTTGAATCACGTAAACTTTTTTTATACTATGTTTTTATACAGATATACTCCACAATAACTCATGATGATTTGCAGTTAAAAGCAATAATGAACAAAAACAAGACCTGACCATAGGTTGACCTAGTTCTTCCGATTTTTACATGCTCATTGTTGTGTCCCTTTACATCCTGTGTATCATTCTCTGCTCCATTCCTAGTACTTGGTGCAGCCTGGTTGCCTTGGGTTTCTTTTCCTTCCCCCACAGGATTCAGCTAAAGTCCTTCAGATCAGGTTTGCAAAGCTCCTTCCAAACACATTGTTAGAGGACAATTTCTGCCTGACTCAGATACCACCAATTTTTCACATTTGTCATGGAGGCTTCTATTTTTTCTGGAAGGTGAGAGGTGGAACTAACAGGCTTTGAAAGAGACACAGGACAGCTAAAAAGGGAGACGCCGTTGGTTAGAAAGGCGGGAAGCAGTTGATACACCTTCCTGGTGATTGTGGAAGATGAAAAGAGAGAGGAGACAAAGAAAACAGAAGAAAAAAAGTTTAAAAGCCCAAATAAGGTGCTTGAATGCTCAGAAACTATCCAGAAGAGAAAGCAGAAGAAGTGGTGAGATCAGGCAGGGAGAAATACAATATCTGTGTGTAGGCAAGACAGGAGCAGAGAAGGTGTAACAGCAATCCAACAAACTGCAAGCACCAGATGTCTCAGCAGGCTAATGTGGAAAAGAAACAAAGAAGAAGGGAGCACTTTTAAAAATGTTAAGCCCCTACTCCTTTGTTATGTGAAGACAGGAGTGGTGACAGTTGCCAGAGTCCACAGAAGATAATCACACAGAATTGTTCAAGAAGAAGCCATAAAGCAGTTGAATGGAATTCAGGAGGGTTGGGACCAGAAAAGAGAGCCAGCAAGAGAATCCCACACTTATTAGTTCTCCCTGCCTGATCTCACCACTTCTTCTGCCTTCTCTTCTGGACAGCTTCTGAGCATTCAAGCACCTTATTTGGGCTTTTAAACTTTTTAAAGTTTAGAGTACAGTAGAAGGTCCTGACAGATACCAGGCACCAGAAGCAGATGATGAGAATTCCCACAGAGATTCCGAGAGGAAAATGCATGAAGGCTGAGAGGAAGAAATGGCATTGCTTCAAAGGAAGATGATGGACAACAGCAGTCCTATTGTCCTCAATAACCATGTGATTTGGAAGAAGACACTGGGAGTGGAACTTTGATCACACCAACATGGCCACCATATTTACTTTTTTGACCACATGCTGTGGACATCCCTGAATGTTTGGTGGAGAAAGATGTTGATAAGCACAGAGAAGGATCCAAGATAAAAAGTTAAAGCCTAACTATAGGAATTAAAGTATGATAGAATAGAGAAGAACACATTCCTAGAAAGATTGAGAAAGAAGGTTTAAAATCACATTCTTGTTTATGTAAGCACCATCTTTATTTTGTATGTGCTTATATCATAAAACACCCTTTTGCCAATAAGAGCTGAATGTGTCCTGCCTGGTTTGTCACCATCCCAAAAAAGAAACTATGATACACATCTTCCCAGCTCTTGTGAGGGGCAATCCACCTCTTGCCAACAGCCCCTTACTGCAGAAGGAGGTCCATGATTGACGAATCCAAACCGCTTCAGCAGGAAATTTCTGCATAGCCTTTTATTCTCTTCTAGTATTCTTCTGTTTCTTCTTGGGCCATGTGTTCTAGCACAAAAGAAGTAGGAAGACACCACCTGTGCCCCCAGCTCCTTCTCACTCCAGTCCAAAATTTTGTAGCTCCTTGCAATATTTGTGTTGTTGAATCTGGCTGTGTCATTTCTTCTCATGCGGCCAATAGCAAGGGATATTTGTTGGGGGCCCTACAGAATCTTGTCAGCCTTTGTCACGTTCCAGATGTGTGCCCCAAGAAGGCAGCATATCTCTCTTGACAGACTACTAGGCTGATAAATTGCTACTTTGGTTCCTTTCAATGAGGAATCTCCTACCACCATTATCACTGTTTCTTCCTCAGGGCAAAAGCAGAAGCCTTTCTTTTGCAGAATCTGTACAGTCCTCTCCCTGAGGATTGTGGCAGCTGCTTTTCATCTAGAGGTCTAGAAATACAACTAAAGGGAGGATCTGGAATCCAGTCTAAAGTTCTGAAGAAAAAGAGTTATTTTTGTTAGGCTTGGTCCATTGCTATGTTCCTCCATCTGTAGGTTCCATCAGTCTGAATTTCTTCCGTCTTCTGGGAAGCTTCTTGGTATTGTTATCCCTCCACCAATGCTTCCTGTGTCAATCCAAGAATTCCTGGATCAAGCTGAATGGAAGACAGGTTCTTTTCTGACTTCAGTACCTTCTCTTCCAGGAAGGCAATCAACCTGCACTTGATGTTTTCATTCTTCTATGTTCAGCTAAATTATAATCTATGCTTTCTTGTAGTATCATTAAAAAGGGAAATCACTTAAACACACAAACGCATGCACACAGATAAAATTATATGTTATTGCCTCTGTGTAGAAAAGCCATTTCACAGAGTCAGTTTTAAATTGGGTGGAGGGGGCTGCCAGTAGAGTTAGACTGAAAAAATCTACCATTGTAAATCTTGGGTTTGTGCACACAATTCTCCTAGTAGTACCTTCTGCCAACTGGCACATGATTGCCTGATGGAAAGTGAATTAATACTGCATTGGTAAACACATGTTAGGCATATCATAATATCCATAAATGTTTAATATGCATTTCATATTGCCTTCACAACATATCATCAATGATGAATAGATGCCAATGGGTTCCTTGGTGAAATATTTATTAAGTGCTGCAGTCATTGTTATAACCCACTCTAGATCTATTAGTAAAAATGAATGGGAATATCAAGGTCAGCCATTTGTAATGAAAGGTGTGCCCCTGGAATTAAATACTGTAAATGATGACAACTGTGTGACAAACTGCAGCAGTATAATAGACCATATCAGCTATGGATTGGTCCCCAGAGATGCTCCATCTGCTGTTTAATAAATGTATCTGGAAGAACCTTTACCAGATGTATAAGGTTTAAGAGTGAGTAAAAAATAAAACAAAGTAAAATCCTGAATTTCTCCTATGAATGCAATGCACATAATATATCTCCAAATATATCTTAGAAGTATAAATAGTATCTGTTGTTAATGTTGCTGTAGGAATCTTACTGACAATGATCAATGTTAAAAGGACAAGGCTCCCCCCCAAAGCATGCATCATCTTTCACAGTTATCCTTCAGAGAGTGCCTATTAAGACATAAGAATTGGGGAGATAGTGGACATAGCAGTGATGTATTCAACACTCTCACTTCTGATGACTTCTCTCTGGGAAAGTCTAGGAATGCCACTTAGGGATGGCAGGAATGATTATTTTGCAGACTACATGTCTTCATCCTCAGGAGCACCTATAGTTCAATTTAGTCTGTTTCCTTCATCACAAATCTGACTGTTATGATCGATGAAATTTGCAATCCCTCACTTCCTATATATTCCTGAGAGAAAGTCTCATTGAATTCAGTAGCCTTTACTTCTAGGTAGTATTATATAAATGTGGGCATTGCAAGTAGTATTAAGTTCATATAAATAGCATCAAGGAGGGCTGTCCTCCTGACCTGCCTGTGACATCATATTGGAACAGCCATCCATATATATATATGACAGATGTTGGGGAGCCCTTTGCACATAAACCTGTCCTTGCACTGATGTCCATGTGAGTGTGAATTCTGACAAGAGAAAGTTTGAGGTGAGGAGGTTAACTCGCTTGTAGATAAATGTGGTGTATGTGTGGGTGTCTATCTCAATGAAACCTGATAGACACTGTGCTAGGGGTGAGTCTTATTATCACCATTTTCATGACTCTGTTTGCCAACTGCTAAAATATTGATTTATGAAAATGTGTTATCCTACTTTCCCCATCTGCATAAGTCCCAAGATAGCAATAAGTCAATCAATAACTAAAAAGAGGCAAGTGGATAAAATGTAATAGGAGAATCAGCAGAAAGGAAGAGGATCAAATCACATGATAAAAGCCCACAACAATCAGGACAAAAACATGTGGAAATAATAATATCTTTATTAAACTCCTTAAAAAATATATGGAGATTGTGAAAGTTCCACTGGTGTCCCCACTGAGTTATGCTGGATGGATGTGGGTACTGACTGGCTTAATTATTGACTAAGATTGGATTAAGTCATCTTTCTAACGATTGGCATGTTTGAGTTACTGAATTCTCATTTTTGAACAAACCAGAGTTAACTAGATTCTCATATAACATTAAACCATAATCCTTGGTTTACAAACCACAATAATATGCTAAGCTATTAAAAAAATCACTTTTTTTAGTATCACATCCTGTAACAGAGTGTACAATAGCTTTTGAGGGCTGATAAAAGAGAGCTGGCAACATATGGCTGATATATTTCAATGAAGCACAAGTTCAGGTTCCCAAAGTGCCCACAGACATCTCACTTGGCATGTGATAGGCATCCTATCTCACTTGACTTTGTACATTTTTAAAATAATTATTCTACCTTCAAAAAAGATGGAATGTTACAAAGCAAACCGCCAGCCTCTACCATTGTCCTTAGTTTGAAAAATGCCTCTGTTACCACCACCACTCATTCCAATTATTAATGAGAAGGAGATGAGCAGGTCTTTGTGCACAGCAGAAAATTAGCTTGTGCAGGACCTGGGTTTGAAAAGAAAGCTGACTTTATTTTTAGCAGGAAATCTTATGGCATGATAGGTTCCCCTGGAAGTTTGATAGGGAGCAATAATTTATTTGGATATTAATGCAGTGGACCTCCATCTCACGCTCAAGCCTGAATATATGAACATGGTAACTAATCTTATATTACAGAAATGCCTTCACTCTCCAATACTCTCCTTCTGAGGAAACTGAAACTTACCTAAGTATCAGAGTTCCTGAAATTGCTTGCCGCTCATAACTGAGGTATATGTGCTTAACAGAGCATAGCAAGTTTATTATACCCACTACTGTGTCATGAATCAAGTCTTCCTTTGAAGGTCTAAAGATATAAGTGGTCTCATTGCTTGGCAAATGTTCTTAAAATAAATAGGACCCATCTCCTTGAGGATTTTAAGTTGAGCTAAGCCGAAGTATTTTCAGCAGAGAATTACTGATTTTTGTATTACCTTCCAATTCTTTATAGTTTGGGGATGGTGAATCTCTCTCTCTCTCTCTCTCTCTGGGAAAATGGCAGCATTCCCAATGCACAGATGTTTTTTTCCCCTTATAAAAATGGTATGATAATATATATTCCAAGAAGAACATAGTTTAAAAGAAACCTAAATGAGTCATCACTAGTTACGTATATGCTGCACATATCAGTATATGAGCTTCTTCAGGTGCTCTAGAAAGGAATAGCAGGAAAATAATTACAGAAATGCCAAATCTCATTGCAGAAGAGCTTCCTGGTTAACTGGAAGGCATGGGAACTTTATCCTGCAGTGATTTGTCTTGTAGTACATCTTCAAATGGCAGAGTACTATAACTGGGTAATTTTTTCAGTAGTTATCTGGAAAGTTCACCCATTCATCTGTTAGAACAGCTGTTTTTACATTTTATTCTCAGATTTTGATTCTAAATTTAATTGTGACTGTTTAACTGTGCTCCTCCTTCATACAAATTTTACTCTGAAATACTTTATTTTCTAATTGAAGCAGCAAGAAAGACAGTAATGCTTATTTCGAATTGAAATTCAGAAATCACAGGCAAATGGGACTTAACAATCACCTTAACCCTTAGTTCAACCTCTTCTTATGAGAATAGACCTCACACCCCTTTCTTGAGGAGAAGATTCCCTTAAAATTGACATTTTCAACTGAGCTTTGTAGCAGGAGCTGAAGAATATAAAAAGAATAATGGGGGCAAAGTAGATTTGCTTGTAAGGACAACCAGTATTAATGATGGAAGGGAGAGGAGTAAAAACAAAATATTTAATGGTTCTGTTGAAAGGCACATGAGTATGGGAGAAGGGAAAGAGAGAAAGCAAAATTATTGTTTTTGCTTTCTTTCTTTTCTGAGGATGAACTTTGATACCTGAAGTTGCATTCTATTTAATACATGTAGCCAAAGATTGTATCACTAAAGTGCTAAGATACTTGCTTTCCTGTGCAAGATACTGGTGGGTAACGCATGATGCTATGTAATTGATTTGGTATTAGCTTAATACGTTGTGGGAATCCACCTAATGTGTGGGTTTAGTCAATAAACCAGGATTTAGCATGATATATTAATCAGATAATCACATCCTTCTAGATGTGATCCCCCCCCCCCCAAATGATTCAAACACAAGAATGATACTACTTGGGCCACAGAGGCTCTTTATAGGACTGAATCGAACCATTAAAATAGGCAGGAGTTAGCATATTACTTAAGTTTTTTGAGGGGAACAATATAAATTCTCATGTCTTTTTAAAAAATCAGAGAAGTTTTCTTTAAATGGAAAATATGACAAATTTCAAATTCTTTTCCTGCAAAGCTACATAGAATGGGCCACTCTATCCTGTTCCAGTGCCTAATTGTAGAGCTACTATTAGCTGTTGTGGACCTTTAAAAATTCAGATAAACTAAAGGTAAGAAATAATCATACTGTTTAGCTAAGAGCTTTGTAATTAGCAATAACAACACCAATTCTGTCAACTGACTTTGGAGGATGTTAGTCCTTAAATCTTAAGGCTAATGATCCTGAAAATTTGCATGATTTTTATACACTTTACTGGAATCCAATTTCTGTTTTTACATAAGTAAAGTGGAATGGGAGGTGTTTTGATATGCACAATTGGGAAATTTTTCCGCAGCAATTGAGTTAAATGGTGTATTAATCTCTGGTACTGTTGCAGAAGGTTTTTGTTAATTTGAAGATGCTGTACTGAATTTCTCTCAACTTCTACACAGTCCTTGGCTGTGATACTGTGCCTGGAAAAAGTATTAAAGCCCTTGGAGTATGTCTTGGTTCTTGGAGAAACTGGTTGCTTCCAACTCACTCATGGAAATATATCTTCAGATGAATTGTAATTAGGGGTTTATTTTTGCTGTATGAGGCTATGAGTATGATCAACTTAAAATAAAGACTTTGGAAAGTAGTAAAGTTTCCATGGTCATATCAAAGAAATTGTGCCATTGAAAGGGATTTTTAGAGTGCTTTAAAAAAATGAAGGTTGAAAAAACTTATGATATAAAAGAAAAAGTATCATAGGGGAGAAATGTTTGTGAATTTAACCATATCTATGGTGCTGAGTGAGGATTGTAATTCCTCCATTTTTCTGGTGCAGTTTCTAATCTTTAACAGTTTCATGGCTCCTGATCAATTCTGCATCCAAGTTCCATCCCATAGGTGTTTTAACTAGCTTACATAGGCTCTGAACCCTAATTAACCACACTTGCTTTGCAATGGTCTCACCTCACTGGATTTTACCAAAGACAAGGAGGACAAGTCTATCTTACATTGGAGTACTTTGCCCTTCTGCCAAGAGTGAGACCATCAAGGTTCAAGGATGAGGATTCTGCTGAAAGGCACTGTCATTCAGCTTGCTTCATTCTGCACTAAATACTGAACCATTATATGAAAATACAAAATCATGCAGAGTTCTGTGTACCATGCATCTAATGGAAGGAAGTACATGCCTCTATTTAATTCCTCCTCACCAATCTCCTGTGGAACCATCAGCAATACATTATTACTGTATTTCAAAGGCCAGACTAGATCAGTGATTTATTTGAGAGCATCCACACGTGCTCAGAAGGATAAACTGGAGTGGTAGAGATCATCCTGTTGGTGTCTGGAAGCACCAGCAAATGGACATTTTTTTCATGTGGCAGACAGATTTTGGAAAGGAAAACAACCCTTAACAACAATTTGGTGAGAGTACTCATGATATGATCTCAAAATTCCTAAATAATTGCCTAACATTGCGGAAGGCTGACCATTCATTTCACTGGTACAGTTGTATAATGTGTAAGATTTTCCAGCAACTGAACAAATTTCTTTTAGCACAGGCACCTGACAGCTGAAGTTTGAGTTTTATTTCCTCTCAATGTTAGTTTTTGTTCATATCTGATAACGGCAATGCTTTCATGTCTACCTCTGCTTAATGAAAGCAGCTATCTCTCAGATCTTCTACTGATGTGAATTCACAAGATTCCTTTGCTTTAAATGCAGCTTAGCTGACAAGCTTTGGCACTGGGATCTTGCTCCATGATGTCAGTGGAGGTGGAGAAACATCTTATTCTCTTTTTCTGTGCCAGACATAGAGATTCAAACTTGATTTTTTTTTCTAGCTGCCATATGGAGATAAATTTATGAGATTTTTGAAGATTGTAATAGATCCTCCTCCTCCTCCAAGAAATCTGTGGCACTTTCCCAACCTTTGTTCTATTTTATGTTCTTCATACTGTGGTCCCATGCCAGTCAGTAGAACAATGAAATGGGATCATCCATAAAAAAGACAGGGAATTATGACCGTTCAAGATCCATCCCAGATATATAGAAAAGTATAACTTTGTAAAGAAGAGAGTATTCCAATGCAATTTGATGATACATGTGCAATCTCATTTCTTTGTAAAACCCATGAAATGTTGACTTTGACTCTGACAGGAAACGGATGGGGGCAGAAGGTTAACCAACTCTTAGAATATTGGCTGGTTAAGAATTCTGAAGTTGCAACCCTAACAAATCTGTGGAATTCCTGCCTGGAAAGGCTGACTCATGATATCTTGATTCCTGTTACTTCATCCTGGAAGCAAAATGAAATAAGAAGAGTGAAAAAATGTTTCCTTGTATCTTAATTGTATTGTGTGTGTGTAGAATTAAACATTTTGCTTCATGACACTTTCCTACTGAAGATACCTCTCCTTTCCTAACTTCTCAGGACAATTTTACTTTGTCCTGGGAATGACCTTGATATGTCTACAATTGAAGCTTCTCATAACAGCAGATTGCTATAGAGTGAATTTTATATGAAAAATGAAAATATTAAAGCATCTTGGTCATAGTGTTATGACAAGAATGGGAAATACGTGATCTTAGAACCCCATGTGGAAATTTATATATATAAAGCCTCAGAGTCCCCTGTAAATATTTTTGGCAAAAATCAGCAGCAAGGTTTCCTACCATGTTGAGTTAGGGGATACCCCAAAACTGTAGTATAACTAATTCTATCAGACCTGGACTGAAAACAAATCCAGACAGGTGTTACATGGAGTAAAGAGCTACAGAAGACTAACTTTTCTGTCATCTAATGATTGTCTAGAAGTTTGCAGGCCAGATCAGGCAGGTGTGGTGCAAGCCCTAATGTAGGCTTAACACAAGTTAGACATATAGATATAGATATAGAAATGCTCCTAAAATAATGTAAAAACTGAAAATATTGAACTCCCACACATATATGACATTTATCTTACCTCCTTGCCATTCTGTTCCTAACTTCAAGATAGGTAGCCATCAAAAGTTGTTCACTTCTGCTTTAATTAGCAGAACAGCACACTTTCCTCTCTGATACTTGCCTAGAATCACTTAGCCCTCTTACATATAGCTCTCTTCCTTTGCCCTTTGTTATATCTCTTTCTCCTTCTTTATGATGTAACTTAAGTCTGTAGAGATTGCTTTATGTTGCTATGAATGATCATACTTCCATGAATTGCTGTTCATATGAGAGCAGCTGATTATCCAATACAGTGGTACCTCGGTTCAGGAACTTAATTTGTTCCACGATTCTGGTCGTGAACTGAATTGGTCGCGAACCAAATCAAATTTCCCCATAAAGTTCAATGTAAATAAGATTAATCTGTTCTGACCCCTACGAATGTGGTCACCAACCAATTTTGGTCACCAACCAAATCAAATTTTCCCATAAGGTTCAGTGTAAATAAGGTTAATCCATTCTGAACCATATGTATTTTTTTTTTAACCACAAAAATATGAAACAAAGTACAGTACAGTATGAAGAGAGAGAACACCAACCTTGCTTGAGGCGACTTCTGGCATGGAGGACAGGAAGGCGGGTGGGGAGGCGGTTATTGTTTGGAGGGAGAATCCCCCTCCAAAAGGACATTGGGGAGATCTCCTTCAGGGGTTTCCTCTCTTCTTTGTCTCTTAGCTGCAGGCTGAGTTTTGGCAAAAAATCTGTCTAATGTCACTTGTTTTTTCCTGTGCTGCATAACCCTCTGGAAATGAAAGACCAGTAGTGGCTTAATCTTCAGCTCGGTGCTTGCGTTCGCACACAGCAAAAGGGTCAATCTGTCCTTTATGGGCTTGTGCCCCGGCAGTGCCTTTTCCTCCTGCGTGATATAAGTTCTGTTCGGCATCTTCTTCCAGAAGAGCCCTGTTTCATCGCAGTTGAACAGTTGTTGAGCGATGTATCCTTCCGTCTTCATGAATTCCGCGAATTCTTTCTTGTAGGCTTCTGCAGCAGTCTTGTCAGAATTGGAAGCCTCACCATGTCTTGTCACACTGTGGATGCCACTTCTCTTGCGGAATTTTTCAAACCAGCCTCTGCTGGCTTTAAATTCTTCACTTGTTGCGCTTGTAAAGGTTTTTTTTTTTTTTTGCAGTAAACCACTGTGCAATTTCCTGGCTTTTTCACAGATCATAGCTTCACTAACGCTATCACCTGCCGGCTGTTTCTCATTCAACCACACTAACAAAAGTTTTTCCACCTCTTCCAGCACTTGTGTCCTCTGCTTGGTTAACATCGTTACTCCTTTTGCCACATCAGCTCCTTTGATGGCATCTTTATTCTTCAAAATAGTGGAGATTGTCGACTTTGCCATCTTGTACTCCGAGGCCAGATCAGTCACACGAATACCACGCTCATGCTTTTCTACAATTTCCTTCTTCAATTCAATGGTTATTTTCTTCAAAACCTTATTCTTGCTCTGCACTTTCTTTTTACCACCATGCTTGCTCTGCACTTTCTTTGAAGCCATGCTAAAAAGCACCCCAAAAAGCTTCACAGCCAGTGTCTGTCTGCGACTGCGATCTCACCTACAGGAAGCCACGACCATGTGTCAGAGCAGGGAAGATGGTTGCGGGTCGTGTTCGTCACCCAATGCGGAGTTCGCGAACGGAAGCAAAATTTTCTGAACGCTGCTGTTCGTGAACCGAATTGTTTGTGAACAGAAGCGTTCATGAACTGAGGTATTACTGTATATCTCTGCAGGGTGCTAACCTACAAGCAGAAACTTTGGGCTCCTGTGTCAATCCCTCTCTCTTCCTTGTGCTGGCAAAACATTTTTTTTGCTTCTTTCACAGAAAGAAGAACTTCAAAATGATATTTCATTGGGAGGTAAGAAATGTGTGGCTGATCTTATTAAGTATACATAGTGACTGAGAGGAGCTTCCATTTCTTTTATTACTTTTCAAATGTGTCCGACATTCAGAGGCCAGATTCTTAAACTATAGGCTTGCAGTTGGGTGACTTTTGTGTGTGACAAATACTGTGTCACTGCAAGTGAGAACAGGTTTATTGTAAAGGTGGAATATTGCTCTGTCTTTAAAATTGAAGAAAATCCATGTTAAATTAAATACATATCACCCACCTCTGCAATGTGTAATTTCATTGGAATGCACCTCTGTCCAAACTCTTTTATAGGTCTCTTTTTAGGTTCAGACTTCATTGTTTGCTGGGGGGAAAAGAGAAAGAAAAAGTGAGGTTTGACATAGGCAGTGTGTGGAAATCTAATGTCTCTGTGCTTGAAAAATTATAAGATTTTTCTTAATCTGGCTGATCATTCAGATTGTTCCCTTCTCCCCAGTTGAGGGTTGTTGTTTCACTGACTGAATACATTCAACATGGTAACAAATTTGGTTAGATATTTTTTGGCTCAATATATTGTATGGACCCAGTTTAATTTATGGCATACTCTAGATAATTGGGTTACTTGAGTAAAACATAGCTAAATTAAGCACAGATGAGCAAGTCGTGCAACAAAGCCATATTTTCCATTTTCACCATAAAGAGATACAAACCAGGTCATATGGTCAAAGTTTGCCCCTAGTCCTCTGTACCTGATCTGTTCCCCTGGATATTGAACATGCAGGAATTCTAGCTTCCAAGGCACTTAACATTCTTGAATAACCAAGTGAAGCTTTGAAAATACACACACACACACACAAGCGGCTGGATAGCATAGCGGTTAGAACACTGCCTTTGATGCAGAAGATGGGTTCAAATCCTGGCTGGTAACTACCTTATCAGTAGGGGACCTTGGGCAAAGACTCCCTAATGCTTCACCTGCCTACCTCAAATATGAGAGTGACACAAACTAAGAGAGTCATGCCAGCTCAGACGTCACCTGGATTAACAAGGTCCGCATCAGATGTTGAGGAACCAGGACAATCTGATGATAAGTGGGCTACTGGAACCAACCATACATGGACGAGACAAGAGAACGTGGAATTGATGGAATGCTACTACAACAGCAGACCTAATGAGAGGGGATATATGATATGTATGGGGGAACTATGGATAGACAGAAGACCTACATTAACTGAAAAACAACTAGTTACCCAGCGCTTCAACATAATGAAGAGGAAGCTGTTCTCAAAACTTGAGATAGACCAACTCCATATTACAACCCAGACTCAAGAAGACCTGGAAGAACAACTGGATGTGCAGCCAGCATCTGAAGCTGAAACGTCACTGCCACGTCCTCCATTACAGATCACAGCAGCCGATATGAGGCATAAGATCATGGATAAACTAGCTACAATCAATCCTCGAGACTGATTACCAAGGCTCAGTGGAGAAGTACCATCAGGTAGTATGCTAGAAGATGCCAATAGAGCCTTCCAGACAATCCCTACTACCACCATAACTCAAACCAATGAACTGATATATGCTACAGCTGCTGTAATCCTGGAAATGCTTGGCTACACGATCAAGAAGAACAGCAGTACATACAACCCCTCCCCCCCCCGGAAAATGAGATTGGAGGTTAAGATCAAGGCAACTTGGAGAGAAGTTAGTCAGCTGGTGGAACTACAGAAGGGTGTGGAGATTAAGGATAAGACTTGGCTACTGAAAAAATATATGGGCCTGACTCCACCTGAAGACCTGGAGACTGCTAAACAAAGGCTCACAGCACTGGCTGCCAGGTTAAGGAGATACACTAGAGAAGCAGAGGCCAAGAAGATAAATGCCCTGCTCTCCAAAGAACCATCCAAAGTGTACTCCAAACTGCAGTGCAACCACACGGTAACAGCAGAGCCACCAGCAGCAGAAACTGAACAATACTGGAAGAACATACGGGAGAAAGAGAAGACACATAACACCAATGCAAAGTGGCTGCAGGACCTGAAAGCAGACCACAGCAATCTCCCAGAACAGGAACCAGTCACCATCACAATAGCAGACATCCAAGACCAGGTCAAGAACATGAAGAGCTGGACAGCACCTGGCCCAGACATGATCCACACCTACTAGCTAAAGAAACTAACAGCAGTGCATGAATGCTTAGCAGCACAGATGAACCAGCTGCTAGTAGCAGGCTCCCACCCAGACTGGTTAACACAAGGAAGGACACTGATAATCGTGAAAGACCCTCACAAGGGAACAGCACCATCCAACTACCGGCCAATAACCTGCCTTCCTACAACATGGAAATTTCTATCAGGCACCCTGGCCACCAAGCTACAAAACTGTATGGGCCAGTACATGAGCACAGCTCAGAAGGGCATTGGGAACAACAGCAGAGCCTCAAAACACCAGTTGCTCATAGATAGAGCAGTCACCCGAGACTCAAGGTCTAGGAAGACCAGCCTGGATTCACTACAGGAAAGCCTATGACTCAATGCCACACACATGGATCTGTGAATGCCTGGCACTATACAAAGTCAACCGGACACTAAGGACATTCCTCAAGAACTCAATGGGACTGTGGAAGACAACACTGGAAGTCAACTCAAGACAGCTCACACAAGTGGCCATCAAGTGGAGCATATACCAAGGTGATGCACTGTCCCCACTGCTGTTCTGCATAGGCTTAAATCCCCTCAGCCAAATAATCAGAAGGACTGGATATGGGTACAAGTTCAAGAGTGGAATCACTATCAGCCACCTCCTCTACATGGATGACATCAAGCTGTATGCTAAGAGTGAACGAGACATCGACTCACTGATCCACCTGACACGGATCTACAGTGAGGACATTGGGATGTCATTTGGACTGGAGAAGTGTGGCAGGATGATAGTAAAGAGAGGGAAGGTAGTTAAGACTGATGGAGTAGAATTACCAGTGGGCCACATAGCAGACATAGAGACCAGCTACAAAAACCTTGGTATCCCACAGTCACATGGGAACCATGCTGAGGAGGCAAGGAAGACAGCAACATCCAAGTACCACCAAAGGATAAGACAGGTCCTGAAGAGCCAGCTCAATGGGAAGAACAAGATCCATACCATCAACATGTATGCCCTGCCGATCATCAGATATCCTGCCAGCATAGTGAGCTGGCCAAAGGGAGACATGGAGGCTGCCAATGTGAAGACCAAAAGCTCCTCACAATGTGCAGAGGTTTCCACCCCAAATCCAACACCCAGAGATTGTATACCAGCTGCAAAGAGGGTGGGCAGGGTCTGATGAGTTTCAAAGTCATGTCCTGGACGAAACCTGGAGGATCCAGGAGTACATCAGTAAGATGGCACCCAAAGTTGAGCTGCTGAGAAAATGCCTTAGGCAGCAGCAGACATAGGAGGAAGTTCAAGTGGAGGAAGTACCATGGCAAGACAAGCCCCTGCATGCGATGTACCATCAACAGATAGCTGAGGTGGCTGACACTGGGAAATCCTATCAGTGGCTGGAAAAGGCTGGACTAAAAGACAGCACTGAACCACTGATCATAGCAGCACAAGAACAGGCACTAAGCACCTGATCCATAGAAGCAGAGGTCTACCACACTAGACAGGACCCAAGGTGCAGATTGTGCAAAGAGGCCTCAGGGACAGTCCAACACATAGGGGCAGGGTGTAAGATGCAGGTAGGAACAACAGATACTGAACAGCACAACCAAGTAGTTGGCATTGTGTACAGGAACATCTGCACAGTGTATGGGCTAGACCCTCCCCCCCCCCCCAAGTCCAGATGGGAGATTCCACAGAAGGTTGTGGAGAATAACAGGGCTAAGATCCTGTGGGACTTCCAGATCCAGACAGACAGGCAGGTACTGGCCAATCAACTAGACATTGTGGTAGTGGACAAGGACCAGAAGACAGCGCTAGTGATAGATGTAGCAGTGCCAAGTGACAGCAACATCCGGAAAAAGGAGCATGAGAAGCTGGAGAAGTACGAGGGCCTGAAGGAGGAAATAGACAGGGTATGGAAAGCAAAGGCCAAAGTGGTCCCAGTGGTGGTAGAAGCACTCAGGGCTGTGACTCCTAAGCTGGGAGAGTGACTCCAACAGATCCCAGGGACAACATCAGAGCTCTCTGTCCAGAAGAGTGCAGTACTAGGAACAGCTTAGATACTGCAAAATATAATATTTGTACACGATCTGAATTAACAGGAAACACAGCAGTGTTGCAAATTCTTACTGGAGAGGGTTTTTGTTTTTTTTCCGGATATACAGTAAATGTGGAGATTTGATAGGCTATTATTATTATTAGGATGAAAAGAAGTGGGTAGTTTTTCCTGATTATTCTTTAAAAATAAAAACTGGAGTCAACAGTACTGTTTGGTGGCTGACATGTTAAGCCTTTCTTTTGAAATCTGCTCTTCCAAACATGTAGAGCAAAAATTATAACTAATTCTAACCACACTGACTGAACTTCCAACTTTTTCAGTTTCAATTCAATTCTTTAACAGTTTCAGTTTCAATTCTTTCAATATTTCATCCTCTACTTTATTGCTAGGTACAATCATGACCTTCACCTAGCACCATTTTCCTGGCAATCTCCCTGTCTAAAGAGGTCAACAAAAGTCTCCTTGTTAAATGTCTGGAAGAACAGATTTATTGTATTTATTGTACAATTTATTTATTGTACTAAAAGAACAGATTTATGAAAACCTGGTGAAGCAAGATTCTCTTTCTTCCTGTCCTGTTCTGCTGTGCATTGTCTCAGGAATACATCAGGGCAACTATTGTGTTTGCTACTTGCTCTGAAAAATTACATGCATGAACTGAAGATGGGAAGATATATTTTGTACACAGGAATTCACGCTAGAGAAAAATGACTTTGAAGTTCAAGTGTAGGGATTGTTTTTTCTGTTAATTAAGACAAACAATACATGTTTAAGGCCTGGGTGTTATTCTTCCAAAGAATTATTTGCTTTCTAATCCATTTTACCTTTGAAAGCTTTTATAATACTGAAAAGGTTTGAGAAACTGGTGTTTCTATGTGCATGACTGTGTGTCAGAGGAAAAAAGCAGAAAAACAAAGTGCATATTCATTTTTCAGAAATGGAAGTTCTATGACCATTTTAATGTCATGGGCCAAATAATAAATTGACCAAATTGCTAATACTTAATTTTTATGAAACAGAATATTCTTTGTATCTATGGGGATTAGAAACTACCCTTCTCTAAAGGAATCAAAGTCCAACTATTCTAAGATTGAAACCAAATGAACTTTTGCACAACAGTGGGATTGTTTTTGCAACATTCCTTTTATTTCCAATCCAATTTATGCATTTCCAATCCAATTTATGCATTTCATTCACTACAGAGCTTTGTGTATCCTCTGGTGTCCTTCCTACAACCTTCTGAGCAAAATTTCAAGAGCTAGTTTTGATTTAGCACTTTCTTGCTTACAGAATCAGTTTTATTGTGAGAAGAGAATAGTTTGCTGGGTGTCACAGTATGATGGGATTCTTTCAGGTGGAGGTGTATTGCTTGCAAGGGTGGCAACTGACACAGAAAAACAAGACAGTGGAGGCTTTTGTGCTTGTTACTATATACAGTACAGTGATGTTATTTACAGCAAGTCTCAGTGTTCACCTGGTCTCAGGTTTCCTCCTAAGCCTTCCTCCCAGAGACTATCCCACTCAATCTTTCCTGCTTCATCCTCTTTTCTCTCCATCTCCCACCCCCATTTCTGGGCTTGACAAGAGAGAGGGAGGGAGGGAGGGAGGGAGAGAGAGAGAGAGAGAGAAAACAAAGGAAAAGGCTGGAATTTACTGTAGTGTGCTCAATGTGGCTTCACCTTCTCCTGCTCAGCCAAACACGTGGTAGGGGAAGAATCACTCTCAGGTTCTTTTGCCAAGAACTTCCCCAGAGGCCAGGGCTTTTCCACCAACAGCAGATCTCCTTCTTCTCCTCTTGGGTCTTGAGTGAAGCCATTGCCTCCTTCCTTTTCTTGGGTCTTGGGTGGAGCTCTTGTCCTTCTGGGTCTCTACTTCCCTTCTTCCAGGGAAATCACCTCTGGATCTTTCTTCTCCCTTCCCAGCCAGGACACAACAACTGCTCCACACACTTAACTTCTCTCTCCAACTTTTTTCTTCAGCTACTCTGTGGATAGACTTTTTCCGCTCCTCTCCTCCTCTTTCTCCTTCTCATCTCCTTCTTTCCTCTCCTTTTCTCTCTTTCCAATTTTTAGGTTGGATCAGCAGCATGTTCCTCAGCAGGGAGCTTTAGTCCCCAACACCTATAGGCTGGAGCAATGGAGTCTTGATGTCTCACCACAACAGCCCTGGCTAGCAGCCAGGTCACCTCATCAGCCCTCATGACAGGCCAACTTCTTTTCCCCTTTTTACTCACTCTGATGGCTGGCTTATACCAGCAGAACAGCAGCTATGCCAGGCCGCTACCCATATGTCACACTGGGTAAGACTACAAAGCACTATTAACTAATACCCCAAACTGTAAGTTCACAATGGATTTGTATTTCTTAACAAATTTGTTTTCAAAGGTCTCTTTAAAATCCACAAGGTACGTGTCAGAATCCTCACGAGATTTTATAATAGATTATTAGATGGATAGTTTAAAAAGAAAAAAAAAATGGTTTTTTACATGCTGCAGTTCTGCCATTGTAAAAGGGGGGGGGAGTAGGGGTGAGAAACTGTTAAAAAGCAGATGGCTCCTTATCACAAGCTCTGGCATGCTCAAGGTCATACCAGCAAGAGAATCAGAGGACCAAGAACTAAGGGCAATGTGTGTGTGTGTGGGGGGGGGGGAAGTAAAAAAAACAGCTTTTGGCGCGCTTTTGATCAGTCTTAGCAATGCTTTGGATCTGTACCCTTATTCTCAATAAATGAACTTTCTTTTGAATCAATATTGGTTGCAAGGAAAGTTGCTGGATTTGGGATCAACAGGTGGCAGCTCGTTACATTTTGCTAAGACTCAAGTGTAGACTTCCACCAGGGAGATTGCCCTGCGGGGAGTCCAAAGCCTCACGTTGACCGGGACCAACCGAGCAGCGGGATGGCTGATGATGTAATTGAGGAAGAAGAAGAGAGACCAGTCCCCCCTCCATTGGAAGTGAAGGTGATAACCCAGGAGGAGCCGGTGCAATCATTGTGCCAACCCCGAGCGGGGGTGAAGGCAACGGCGACAAGGGGACGAAGCCCTTCGATGAAAGATCGCATGGGGAAATTGGAAGGGCAGATGAGGTCCCTAGCCGATGATGTGCGAGCACTTAAAGCAGCGGTGGATCAACTGCTTGGAAGGGGATTTACGCCCCCCACGTGAGAATCAGCAGCCACACCGGGAGGTACGGAGGCAGCAGAGCAGTCGGCTGAAGGTGAGACCTCCAGCGAGGAGGAGGAGGATCTCACACCTAGCAGAGCCAAGAAGAGCCCGATGTAGCAGCGGGGCATCTCCATGAAATTCAGGGGAGATGCTGAGCAGCTGGCTTGCTTTATCACCCAGGTGCGGATCTACATGGAAGGCTATGGAGGTCTGTTCCGCAGCGAGGAAGAGAAGGTCTCCTATGTGTCCAGTTTCTTTGAAGGCACGGCTGCAGAATGGGTGGTTGGCCTGCACAGGGCGAAGGACCGGGCTTTAAGGAGATTAGAGGATTTCATGGCAGCTCTCTGCACACGCTTTGAAGACCCATGCATGGTGCTTAAAGCATGACGTGACCTGGAAAGGCTGAAGCAGGGGTCCAAATCGGTATCAGAGTATGCCTACGAATTTCGGGGGTTGGCTCAAAGGCTGCCTCACGTGCCTGAAGAGCTCCTGATTGAGTTTTTCCAGAGAGGCTTGCAACCCGAGTTGTTGCAGCGCGTGGTGTGCCGGGGTTTCCCCAAAACCTTTAATGGATGGGTGGCTATGGCCGGCGAGGTGGAGGAGCAATGGTGCACCATAGAAGCAAGAACCCGACTTCCGCCCTTACCCGGCACAAAGAAGGCGGCGCCCAAGGCAAAGACCAGCGCACCAGGAAGTAGCAGGAGCCAGCGCGTCTGTTTCAACTGCGGGGAGCCGGGGCACTTTGCCGCTGCGTGCCCTAAAGCAAAGACGGAGCAAAGAGGCAAGAAGACGGAGCGGAAGGGGCTGAAGTCTTCGAAGCCCGGCAAGAAGGAGTCAGCGGCGGTAGGCAGAGAGACGGGAGCTAGAGCGGCAACACGCGGTGGTGGCAAAACCCAGAAATTGTTAGCTCCACTCTCTCTCCGACAGGCGGCTGTTCTTCCGGAGAAAGAAAGCAGCTCACGAGAGGACTCGGAAAGCGAAGAGATGGGGGTGAGTCCCATTAAAATTTGGATGGAACTAGGGGTGGTGAGGACGAAGCGAAGGGCAGAGATGCGGGCGCTGATAGACTCTGGCTGCTCCCAAAATCTGATTAATCCCACCCTCGCCCGGGGTTTGGGACTGCACTTAAAGAGACTCAAAACCCCTGTGATTTTTACCCAGCTGGACAGATCCCCAGCGGGGGGAGGGCCAGTGGAGTATCGTACTGAAGAGCTCGAGCTAACCATGGGGGACCATAAAGAGACTATTAAATTCCTAGTGACTCCCATGGCAGGAAACCCAGTGCTTCTGGGCATGAACTGGTTAAAAAGGAAGAACCCAGAAGTGAACTGGGAGGAAAAGATCTTGCGTTTCCCAAAGGAGGGGGGAATCCAAGTTGAAGGAGTTACCGAGACGTTGTCAGATGAAGAGATGGGCGCCGTGAGTAGGGAAAAGGCAGGGGAAGCTGCAACTCAGATTCCCAAGCAATACTTCGACCTGCAGGAGGTGTTTAGCGAAAGGGAGTCAGATCAGCTACCCCCCCATCGTGCCTGTGACTGTGCCATAGAGATTGAGCCGGGGGCTAAATTTCCAAGGAAGAAAATGTATCCAATGACACCCAAAGAGTTGGAAGCCTTGCGGGAGTTCATTGATAAGAATCTAAAGAGGGGCTTTATTGTACCTACGCATTCTCAAATTGCTGCACCGGTGTTATTTAGGGAAAAGAAGGATGGCTCCCTACGTTTGTGCACAGATTATAGAGGGCTAAATGCTATTTCTGCTGACAACCGGTGCCCACTCCCTTTGATGAAAGATCTGTTGGCCCATTTATCCAAAGGGAAAATTTTCACAAAACTGGATTTAAGGGAGGCGTACTTCAGGGTGCGAATCCGGGAAGGAGATCAATGGAAATCTGCCTTTAACACGCCCCTGGGGTGTTTCCGTTATGAAATAATGCCGTTCGGATTAAAAGGAGCGGTGGGGGTGTTTATGCAACTTATAAATGAGGTGTTACAAGAGCATTTATACCAGGGGGTATTGGTTTATCTGGACGATATCCTGATTTACACTGAGACCATGGAGCAACATGTACAATTGGTCAGGAAGGTACTAAAAAAGCTACTGGAGGCTCAGTTGTATGCCAAGCTCTCCAAATGTAATTTCATAAACAGCAAATTGACTATTTGGGGTATAGAATTTCGCATCAGGGAATTGAAATGGACCCGGTCAAGGTGAGGGACGTCACAGGTTGGGAGGCTCCCAAAACCAGGCGTCAGCTTCAAAGTTTCCTGGGCTTTGCTAACTTCTATCGGCAATTCATACCCAACTTTGCCCAAGTAGCACTCCCACTCACCGATTTGTTGAAAACCAAGGGCAAGGACAAAGCAAAGGCATCAAAACCTGGAGCCCCCTTGGCATGGACTAAGGAGTGCCAGGAAGCTTTTCAAAGTTTAAAGCATCTGTTTACAGCTGAACCGATCTTAAAGCACCCTGATCCAGAACAGCCATTTGTCATACAGGCAGACGCTTTGGATGTAGCAGTGGGAGCTGTGTTGTTACAGAAGGGGGCAGGGAGAGAGCTGTTTCCATGTGCATACATATCCCGGAAATTTTCAGAAACTGAGAGAAGCTGGTTGGTGTGGGAAAAGGAAGTGTTTGCAGTGCGCTGGGCGTTAGTTTGCTGGAGGCACTTGTTAGAGGGATCACCCCATCCCTTTGAAATTTGGACTGATCACAAGAATTTAGAAGCTTTGACTGCACCGAGGAAGCTGTCACCCAAGCAAATGAGATGGGCACAATATTTCCATCGATTTAACTTCTCCCTGAAGTACATTCCTGGGGGAAAAATTTTTCTGGCAGACGCCCTGTCTCGATTGCCTCAACACAACAGCAAGCAAGAGGAAGTAGTCGCTCCTGTAATTCCATGTACCCAAACAGCCCTAAGGGTGGTCACTAGAGCTCAGAAAAAGAGGGGTGAAGAACAACCAGAAGGAGAATTGTTGAAAAAATTAAATGCCCAAATTGCTCAGGATGATTGGTTTAAAAGCAACAGCCAATTACTAGTGAACAAACAAGGGGCATGGTGGTGGCAAGATAAGCTGTATGTCCCTGCAGACGCTAGAAAGTGGGTCTTGCAAAGAAGTCACGACAGCAGAACAGCTGGGCACTTTGGTTTTGTGAAGACATTACATCTACTCAGGCGACAATTTTGGTGGCCGACAATGAGAAAAGATGTAGGGGAATATGTAGCTACATGCCCCACATGTGCAATGGTGAAAAAAAGAGGGGGCAAACCAATGGGGCTTCTACAGACAGTAGCAAATCCAGGGGCTCCTTGGAAGCAAGTTTCCATGGACTTTATTGTAGACCTGCCTGAAAGCAACAAAAAGACAGTTATTTGGGTAGTTACAGACCTTTTTTCCAAACAAGCACATTTTGTGGCATGCCAATCCCTTCCATCAGCACCCAAACTGGCCAAGTTATTTATACAACACGTCTACCGAGCTCATGGTGTCCCAGAACGAATAATTTCAGATCGAGGGGTCCAGTTTACTGCCAAGTTCTGGAGGGCATTCCTAAAACTACTGGGGGCATCACAAGGCTTGAGTTCAGGGTACCACCCCCAGACGGCGGGATCATGTGAACGTCTGAATTCAGTGTTAGAACAATATTTGAGATGTTTCATTAACTACCAACAAGACAATTGGGATGAGCTGTTACCATTTGCTGAAGTAGCTTATAATAATGCAGTGCACCAAAGCACTGGCCTCACCCCTTTTAAAATAGCTACAGGACAGGACTTTGTACCAATCCCAGAACTACCTAACCAATACACTCAAGTCACTTCAGTTGATGAATGGGTCCAACAAATGACACAAGTGTGGCCTCAGATTGCTGCGTCGTTAAAGGAGGCCAAAGCAACGTACAAGAAATTTGCAGATGCTAAGAGAACCCCAGAAAAGGAATGGAAAGTAGGAGATAAGGTTCTTTTATCTACCAAGCATCTTAAATCATTACAACCTTCCAGAAAGCTCGCTCCAAAGTTTGTGGGGCCTTTTATTATAGATAAAGTAATTAATCCAGTTGCCCTACGATTACAGATGCCTCTTACCTTTAAAAGAATCCATCCAGTGTTCCACTGTGACCTGCTTAAACTCTATAAAGAGTCATCTCAATGGCATCCCTCTCCAGCACCGCCTAAACAGATGATGGTTGAAGGAGAACAACATTTTGAAGTTAAAGAGATACTGGACAGTAGAAAGCATGGGGGGGGGGGGTGTTCAATTTTTAATTCAGTGGAAACATTTTCCCAAATCAATGGCTGAATGGGTTGATAAGAAACATGTAAAGGCTCCACATTTAGTTGAAAAATTTTATGATGTTTATCCTACAAAGCCTTAACATTTAGAAGGGTTATTGTATTATGTTTTTCTTTGCTTTTTCTTTTTTAGAGTGAAGAAGAGGAATCATCCGACTGACATCCTTTTTTGTGGAGGGGCAGTATGTCAGAATCCTCGCAAGATTTTATAATAGATTATTAGATGGCTAGTTTAAAAAGAAAAAAAAATTAGTTTTTTACATGCTGCGGTTCTGCCATTGTAAAAGGGGGGGAAGTAGGGATGAGAAACTGTTAAAAAGCAGATGGCTCCTTATCACAAGCTCTGGCATGCTCAAGGTCATACCAGCAAGAGAATCAGAGGACCAAGAACTAAGGGCAATGTGGGGGGGGGGGGAATAAAAAAAACCAGCTTTTGGCGCGCTTTTGATCAATCTTAGCAATGCTTTGGATCTGTACACTTATTCTCAATAAATGAACTTTCTTTTGAATCAATATTGGTTGCAAGGAAAGTTGCTGGATTTGGGATCAACAGGTGGCAGCTCATTACATTATGTTTAATATAGCTTTGTAATTACCAATTTTAATGTTATTTCATAAAGTCAGTTTAAATACAAATGTTGAAATAATAGACAAACTAAGCTGTGGCAGCCACACACACAAGAAAAGTTGTAGACTTGAAAGAAGCATTGATTGTGGGAGATTTCAGGTCCAGAAACCCTTCAGTCTCTGACTCAGACAAGTTTATAACAGGCCAACAGTAGAGGCATAAGGGGCTTCTGGTATCTATGCTTCACCATCTCAGGAACAGAAAGCCTTGTCTCAGGCAAGGTGTCTTTGGAGATCAATACTTCCTATTCTCCCTGACCTTGGTGTTGAGGCTGATGAAAGACCAAAATCTTGGAGGGCAAATTTCCAAGAGTTGTGTTGCTACCTGCTGCTCTTTTCATAGTTCTCTCCTCTTTTGGTGTTGCCTCAGCTGGGTTGATCATTAACAATGTCCACCAGGTACTTCAAATGTCCACTGTTCCCAAGGCCAATAGGTTGTCCAATAAACCTAATTCCACTTTCAGCAAGACACCTGGTCCTCTCCTGATTCCAACCTTCCCCTTTGTGTGAGTAAGGCTGGCCAGCACATTAATAGTGGCTGTCACAATATGCCATGACCTCACTCAACCACCCAGTTGAACACTTGTCACAGCATCTCCAACTCCACCATGACCATGGACTGAGGCAACTTGTGAAACAATCCCCATACCATCTAGCAGATCCCAAAATATGTTTATAGTCTCACAATCAGCCATAGAACCTTCATTCTTTCAGGATCAACATTCTAAAAACAGACAGACATTCTTCTTTGCACATTTTCTAGCCTCTCTCTTAATTCCCTAGATCTACCCCAACAAACAACCTTAAACATGTTTCCAGCCTTCCGATACCCAATCCCTATGAAAAATCCATAAGTAACATAAACAGCAACATACCATAAATGCCATTTGGAAAAAAAATGTTATTTTTTTCAATGCCAAAATCTTCATTTTGCATTCTTCTCAACCTATTTTTGCATATGTTTTATAGTCTTTCCCCCACTAAAGCTCAAAAAACCCAAAATATTGTCTTCCTAAATTAAATTATTTTTTTTCCAATCTTGCCAACTGAATTAACAGAACCAAAGGAGATTTTATTGTGGCTGTATGCTTCCCTCTTTGTCTTTAATATTTCTTTAATAACTATTATTTCTTAGTATGTGGCAATAGCATCACTACAGCACATGTAAACAAGTAAAAGAGAGCCTCTCTCTTTCAAATAAAAGTGGATTAATCTCTGTTTGGAAGAACAGATTGCATTTAATAGCAAGTCTGTCTAGTCAGTCTTGAGCAAACTATAGCTGGCAATTGTTTAGTTTCAGGAGGTGAAGTAAACATATGGCAAATGGCTGTGAGGTCATTAGTGTGAATTTGGATCTATTTGTAAATGCTAGATCAAATGACCCTCCAAGGCTTATGAGAGCAATAAAGGATAACAAGTAAATGTATAAGGAATGCTTGTGATGATGTTAGAAGCATATTGGTTATAAAAGTGAATATTCTGTATGTGTACTTTTGTATGCAGATTATACTGTTATGTTGACTGAGTAGTTTGTGGCAAATCTTAGTTGATTGTATGATGCAACAAGGAGGATGGACCTAAAAATTAATGTATTAAAAACCACGATAACTATGTTTGATATGGAAAATTAACAATTGCAAATTATACATCAGTGACAAAAAACTAAGGAAAGTAAATGAATCTATGTGTCTTGATGGAGAGTTTACTAAAGGTGGCAACATTTTAGGATATGCAAATGCTGGTGGGAAGCTCATGAGCAATATGTGATCTGTTGCAAGGAATGAATAATTGTCAAATCTCAGTGTGTGTTCTGAAGTGAGAGTTAGGTATGTCAGAAGAAACATAAAAGTAAGTCAAAAGCAGGAGTAATAGAGCACTTAAGAGGTGTGTAATAAAGCAAGAAGAGGTCAAGAATGAATAGCTTCTGAATGAATGTGAATTAAATACAAAAGTGAGTAGCCACTGTGACATAAATATGCATATTAAGGTGGTTTTGTAAGAGAGAATTAAGTCACAAAACAACTACATCAAGGAATTATAAATAAATTGAGGGGAAGACTTAGAAAGTTGGATACAATTAATGAGAATTTTAAAGAACAAAAGACAGTATATGAAGAGGATATGGTTGAAGCGAAGATACTTGGCAAGGAGAGAAAAGTATGGAACAATACTATGTGAATATTGTCAGTGTAGATTTTCTCTTTTCTTTTCTTTTCTTTTCTTTTCTTTTCTTTTCTTTTTTCTTTTCTTTTCTTTTCTTTGACTTTTTGTTATTTCCTATTTGCACATTGCATAACATTGCTGACCTTGAAAGGGAATTCTATGATGGATAGGTATGAATACATTTATGTATATTTTTCTCACCAACTCTAGCTGCTCCACTTTCATCATTTCCCTTAAACATCTAATTAAAGAATGTCACTTCTTCATAATTTGGACCTCATGTTGCAATGTAACTACTCCTGAATCTCAAAAATAATAATGTATGCCTTTATAGCATGGACTGGGAATTTCTAAATTCTTGTTACTGCAGTTTTCAAAAATTAAATTAAATTAAATTAAATTAAATTAAATTAAATTAAATTAAATTAAATTAAATTAAATAATTAAATTAAATTAAATTAAATTAAATTAAATTAATTAAGAAATTAAATTAAAGCCATTGTGCTGATATTTGACTTCTCCATTTGGTAGCAATCATATGTCCATGAATAAATATTCAGGTTCCTTGGAAAAGCTATTCTTAGATTGGTCAGATGATGTCTCCCCCCGCCCCCCAATTGAGCTTAAAGAATTAACATTCTTTATGTCATATATACAGTGCATTTTTTTCACTGATGTATGGCACCACCTCATTTCCCAACATGATTCTCTTATAATTTTTCTCCTCTAACTTTCCTGCTGTCTTAAATGGTTCTGCTTATTAATTCTTGCTTTTCTTTATACCCATCTTCTGCATATCCTGTGGGTTTCTGATTGGTCAATACTGGAAACAACTAGGAAATCTTTCCTGATTGTTCTTTTGTTCTTTTTTGGATTTCTCCTTGTTGATTGTTTCCAAGTCCACTGCTTTTCCTTCAAATCCTTTCTTTCAGGAAGGACTATAAGATCATACACATATTATGATAATGGTGATTATGTCTGTTCTATCTCTTATACAGTAGTGGAAAGCTATCAAATACCTAGCATGGTTCAATACAGTACATGGTTGTGCTCAAATGAGCGGGATGTAATTTGTACAAACCTGATGAGTTATATTGCTGCAGTTGCATTTCTGAGTCCCAAGGGAATTTCTACATCCATTACTTAATCTGCTGCAAATGGTCGAAAATAAGGAAAATTCAGAAAGCTATTTGAGTAGCTATCAGAAATTAGATAATTAAACCACCATTTGTTCACAGAACTCAGTTAGCAAGTTCCAGTATTTAAGCTTTCAATCCTTCTTCATGATTATAATTTGCCATATACAAAACATACCTTAAGAAGGTACACTACACATTTTTGTTCTGTCATTGCTAAAAAATGTTCATCACAATGGGAGCACCTTACTAGGTCACAGTGATTTGTTATTCTGCCTGCCTTCTTGAGCTCTGACAGAAAAGATGGAAAAATTTGTGGTTTAATTAATCTGTTTTCTTTGACTTAGATTTTTGTTGGAAAGGAAAAGAAAATCCATCATTTCCAATGAACAGCTCCACTCTCATTTGCAATATGGTAAATTAATATAAACTGTATCCCAATGCAAATAAGTAAATTTATGTAAAGGACAATGAAGAGACAAGGAGAATATAAATCAATATTTATTTTTATATAGAAAGAATAATATCATATTGTCTAACAGCTGAAGTTATTGTTCCCAAGAAGACTGGGTCTTACAGTTATAGGTGACCAGTGCTGGCTACGCTTGGGTGGAGACTAGGAATTCCCTGCATTTAATCCCAGTTTAACAACTTCTGTGAGAGACCAACTTGAGTGTTGTATGTTTTGTCTCCAAGCTATGTTAGCTTCTTTGAAAATATTAACTCTTTTTCTGGTTCTGATAAACAGTTTCTACCTTATCCACTAAACATGAGCCACCAGTAAGAGACTCTGGCTTTTCCTGAATTTAGGACCATTTTTTTTTCTTTTTTTTTCTTTTACTTCAACTGCAAGTTCTTTCACAAAGTTGTGGCTTCAGATTGTTATCCCTGCAGATTAGGAAATAGGTGTGCATAATGTAAAGACACAGGCAGTGGTGTGCTGGTAAATGTTTAAGAACCAGCTTTGTCAGCTCCATTGCTGCTGCTGCATTGCTAGCCATGGAACAGCTGATCAGCATATGAGGCACTGGGGCTCAGCTCTACTCTCAACTGGCTTGTAAATTTCCCCAAAATTTAACAGTGAGGTCTGGAACAAGCCTGCTCTAGCACGCCACTAGACACAGACTACATGTAAAAACTTTGGATATACTCCCAGGGACCTTTAAAAGTTAATGGTAACATTTATGGTGACAGAAAATGGAACTTGTTAAATGTATCACTGGAGAATATGTACATCTGATTTTATTTAAATGTAAATGTAAACAAAATAAATCAAATTTAGTTCTTGTTCTGGACTCCTGCACTATTTTGTAACCCAAATCACTGAAAATACAAGTGTAACCCTTAGTCCTAGAAGATGTGCCAACTAACATAGATGGCATCACATTATAACTGAAATAAGTGGGAACTGCCAGCCATCGCTCTTATTTTCAGATAATCTAGCCTTTTCTCTTCCTGCCGTGCTGTACTCTCCTACGCCATTTTACATAGTAGGTTGTAAGAGCTTTTAAAGCAGATGGATCAGTGCCTATTTATTTATTTATTTATTTATTTATTTATTTATTTATTCGGCTTGTATGCCGCCCATCTCCCCCACGGGTGACTCTGGGTGGCTCACAATAAAATCGAAGAAATACAATTCTCTCCAAGATGGCTAAAAACTATAAATAATTTAAAAACATATTAAAAATACCATAAAAAACCTCCTCTAATTTTGGCCCTATAAAAATCTGTAAGATGCTGGGGGGGGGGGGCAACCCATCATCCCACCAGCCATCTCCACAGGTGTGGGCCCCCCTCTGGCCCCCAGGCCTTCTGGCAAAGCCAGGATTTAATACCTTTCCTGAAGGCCATGAGGGAGGGGGCACACCGGACCTCAGGAGGCAGGATGTTCCATAGGGCGGGCGCTGCAGCAGAAAAGGCTCTCTGCCTAGACCCCACCAATCGAAATTCCCTGACCGGTGGGGTCTGCAACCTGCCCCTTCTGCTGGACTGAGTGGGACGGGCTGAAGTGACCAGGGTGAGGCGGTTCCTCAGATAACCTGGTCCCGTGCCATGAAGGGCTTTAAAGGTGATAACCAACACCTTGAATTGGACCCAGAAACAAACTGGTAACCAATGCAGCTCGCACAACAGCGGTGTTATATGTGCCCTCCTAGGGGCATTAAGAACTGTCCGCGCCACCGCATTCTGCACCAGCTGTAGCTTCCGGATATTCTTCAAGGGTAGCCCCATGTAAAGCGCATTACAGTAGTCCAACCCAGAGGTGACGAGGGCATGAGTGATCGTGCGGAGGTCCCCCTGATCCAGGAAGGGTGGTAACTGCCGCATGACACGAAGTCGTGCAAAGGCCCTCCTGGCCACGACTGCCACCTGCTCTTCGAACAGGAGTTGTGAGTCCAGGAGAACCCCCAAATTACGCACCGGGTCTGTCTGGGGTAGTGCAACCCCGTCAAGAACCAAAGATGACAAAGTCCTAGATCTTGAGGCTCCCCGTATCCACAGCCACTCCGTCTTACCAGGGTTCAGCTGAAGCCTGTTGTCCCCCATCCAGGACCCCACAGCCTCCAGGCACCGCGAAAGGGTAGTCACAGCATCACTTAAGGCACCTGGGATGGAGATGTATAGTTGGGTATCATCAGCATACTGATGATACCTCACTCCATGGCACCGGATGATCTTACCCAGCAGCTTCATGTAGATATTAAATAGGAGCGGTGAAAGCACTGACCCCTGTGGCACCCCACACAGTAGGGGCCGGGGGCTGGACTTCTTGCTCCCTATCAACACCGATTGGGTTCGGCCTTGGAGAAAGGAGCTGAACCAGCACAGCATTGTGCCACCCAACCCCAACTCCTGCAGCCGACCCAAAAGGATACCATGGTCGATGGTATCGAAAGCCGTCGAGAGGTCAAGAAGAGCAAGGATGGATGCACTACCCCCATCCCGCTCTCACCAGAGATCATCTAAAAGTGCGACCAATGCTGCTTCTGTCCCATAACCAGGCCTGAATCCTGACTGATAGGGGTCCAGATAATCGGTTCCTCCAGGATCCCCTGAAGCTGCCGCGCGACCACCTTTTCTACCACCCTCCCTAAAAAAGGGAGATGGGAGACTGGACGAAAATTGTCCAGGAGGGTGGGGTCTAGCGACGGTTTCTTGAGGAGAGGGCGGACCAAAGCCTCTTTGAAAGGCTTCGGGAACACCCCCTCCTGCAAGGATGAATTAACCACTGCCAGGACCCACCCTAGGTGGGTCCGCCAGGACCCACTTCATTTAACTGTTACTTGGAACTTTTGGCCATGCAAATAAGTACAGGATTAAAAAGGGGTATTATGGATTATGATGATAATGGGGATGATGATTTATGGTTGTTCTTAGAAATGTAGTGCATTTGGAACAGAAGTTATTTCAAAGGCTGTTCTAGTATTATCCATCTGTCTCAGCAGGAAACCATGGAGAATTTGAATTCAACAGAATGGAAGTAGGCAAGAATGTTAGGCTTTGTTTGTGGTGAAGATGAGGCATATTAATTAATTTCTGGAGGCCATGGACTTGAGGGTTAATGTACCATTCTTTCAAATGTTGGTGAAACAGTGGAATAGTAAAGCTGACAGACTGTATGCAAAACATCTATCTGGTCATTATCATAGAGATGCTTCATTTTTGCACTTCTGTTTTATGTATGCATTTGTATTTTTTTTTTTTAATTGAATGGTTGTTTCTGTTCCAGACATTTGGGTTTTTAATTGTGTTTGAGGACTGATTTTATTGTATGCCACCTGGAGTCTGTTATAGAGTTGGGCAGCCTTATAAATTTAATAACATGAATAAATATAGACTGTCACTTCATGAACTGTACTTCATTAGAACAAAAAAAACCAACAGGTGTTAAAAGCAGTACAGCTAATATAATTAAAGAAATCTCTGAAACACAAAGAACTAATCATATTGCTCCTTTTTTAAATAAGCAAAAATGGACCTGTGGAAATAAATTAATGTTATGCATTTATATCTGAAGATTTTAGGGCAGAATGGTAGGAAATGAAGATATACTTTTAATATAAGCCCCCTGTTTCTTGGGTAGGCATCACCCAGAAATAGCATATGGCTTCCTTGAGGCAATTAGGTAGTCACGAGAGACTCACCCCATTTGGTGACATGGCCTCCTATTCTGCTATTAGTCTTAAAAGCTAATGCTATCTCCAGAATCAAATGTAGCATGGCTTAAATACTGGCTATTAGGGAGGAGCAACAGGAGAGGGCTATCATCAGCTAGTCCTGTTTGTGACTTTCCACAACTCATTTGTCCACCTACTACATGACAGAGAATGTCAAACAGATGTAATCACTAGGAAACTGTTCCTGCTAAACAATCTCTTTCCACCCATAAATAGTCACTCAAATATATGTGTTTTCAATGTTGCTTAAAAAAAAAAAAATAGGAAGTTGTTAGATGTTTCATGGACATCCATCAAAATAATACAAATCAGAGTCAGAAAACCCATTTTCCATGTGGCTCAGTGAATCTTCCCATTGCTCAGATGATGATCCTTTGACTGGGCAATCAGAACAATTCACTCTTGGCACCAAGAAATAGTGATCTTGATCATGGTCACTGATAGACATACCCTATCATTGTAAACCCAAGGAAGCACTGTTTCTTGTTACTAATGGCAGTAGGAAAGCTGGGATTCTGTTTCCATGTGTGTGAAAGGCTGCAGATCTGAATCATTGCACCACCCATCCATATTTCACAATCACCATTGTACACTACATACAATGTTGCCCATCAATGTAATCAATATTGCCCACCAATTTAACCAATATCAGTATAAGACTGCAATTCTACATAGGGGGAAGAATGACTTTTGAGTAGACAATTGTGCTTAGGTATATTTTTGCTTATGTCTTGAAAATATATTAGAGCAATCTTCCTGAACCTATCATCCATAATTCCCTATTACTGTGAATTAATATATTCTGAAAGTTTCTGCTTGGGTCAGGATTGTGCACAAGAATTGTAGGATGGGGAAATGTAATCACGGAATAGGATCATTTGATAGCCTTTCAGTTAATACACAGATATACTTCTGAAGCTGAAATTATTTCAAATGAATTTCAGCCATGTGGATTTTTAAAAATATAACCACTGCTAATTAGCACCACAACAAATATGGTCTATTTTACTATGAGTCGGGAAAAAATGCAATGGCTTTTGTAGACATGACTCAATGAGAGGTTCCAAGAAATGCACCCAAATATAGGTAAACATTAACTAGAATAAGCACATATGTTCTTTTATACTTGCAAAAAGAAGCACTATAAAAGAGGAAAGGTGTTATGTGCAGAATTTTTAGCTGGCTGACATATATACAGTTCATATAGAAGACTAGAAAGGAAAGAAAAGTAGGCCATAATGCTAAAGTAATTATTAGCATGTTGTTATCCATACTTTTCCAACATGCCACCTGAACAGAAAAATGATGAAAGGCAGATAAAAAATATGAATATCTTTCCTGTTCCCTTGCTTTGGAGACCTTGTACTAGACCTTGCCCCTTGCCTTTTCATAAGTTTCTAAATCAGCTCCTTTTCCATTTTGAAATTTTTCATGTTGAATTTATCTAGTGGAAGGAGAAATTAAGTGTGAGCTGGAAGGCATGACAATTAAGTGGATATATAACGACTTGAAAATCACAGTCAGAGAGTGCTTATCAACAATTCAGAATTACACTGGAGTTCTTGTATCAAGTGCTACAAGGTTCAGTCCTGGCCTCTCTATTCTTCAGCATTTTTATTAATGACTTGGATGAAGAAGTGGATGGAATGTATATTAATTTTTAGATAACAGAAAATAGATGTGAACAGCTATTACCGTAGAAGATTGAAATACAGTTCAAAACTGTCTTATTTAGAGAAAGAAAATAACATAATGAATGTTAACAAATGCAAAATGATATTTTGAGGACATAGAAATCAAATGCACAGGTAAAGAATGGGTGATAGTAGTATTTGTGAAGGGGGAAAAAAATCTTCCAATAGTAGTTGAATATGAGTCAGCAATGTGATTTGTTTCCAAAAATGCCAGAAGCAATCCTGGTTACCAAACTTGGATTCAGGCAAAATAAAACAGATTCCGGGAAGGGCAACCAGGATGATCACAGAACAAGAAACTAAGAGATTAAATGAATTGGAAATGTTTTGTATTCAGCAGAGAAGAGAGAGAATGTGAGCATTTTTTCAAGTCCCTGAAAGGATATCACATCAAAGCAAGAATTATTTTGTTCCATAGTTCAGGACAGAATAATAGATTTATGTTGGAAGGTCAAGATCTGTTCCTTATCATGAGAGACTTCAAGGCATGAAATAGTAGTTTTAAATTGCCAGAAAGTAGATTATGATGGAATAATAAGGGAAAACATATTCCTACAGTAAGAGCAGTTCAACAGTAGATCCAATAACCCAAAATGCTGGTCCTCTCCTCTTTACTGGATATTTTCAGGTGCAGCCATCGCCAGGGATTATTTAACTGGATTCTTGCACTGAGTGGGAGATTAAACTCAATGGCTTAAATTGTATTTCAAAAGCCATTGTGTTCACACATACACACATGGTGTACCAAAGGTCAAGCCCCATAGGCCAATAGATAATCTAGAGACTATCATTAGAATTTGCAAACTTCAGAGAAAATGTTATTATTCCTATTATACTTAGGAATGTTCAAAAGTCATATGTCAAATGAATAAGGAAGTGTTTAGAAGAAAATGGCAACCAATTTGAACATTTAATGCAATTTGCATAATAAATTGTCTATGGGGCTTGACTTATGGTACACCCTCTTTGTGTGTGTATATATGTATGTACATCTTTCTCTCTTTCTGTGTAGGTATAAATGAAATTCTCTAGCAACAATGTAATCTAAGTTTAACAGAACACCATTTAAAAGATTGCATATACAACAGGCCAGGTTACTGACTAGAAATCCCTCTTAAATAATGGTCAAGTCCACTGTATTTGAACTAGTGCAGATAAAGCAGTTATTCACACATACAAGATGATGATGATGATGATGATGATGATGATGATGATGATGATGACACCTTCATAGTGTTGTATGTTATTTGCATAATGATACTAATCACTGCAGATGATGTCGTTTGTATTATTTGTGCAATGACTCAAATTGCTGCAAAAATATTCACAAGAATCATTAGATTTAACACTCCAGTCATATTGCAGACAATATGGAGGATCAGAGAAAAGACCTATGTAATTAGCTGTTCTCCACTGAATGGCGTTTAAAACATAATGCCTCTGATCCTGGAGAAAGTAACCTTTCTCCACTAATTTGGCTAATCTGCTTTTAAGGCTATCCAAGTTCATGCCATCACTAAATATTAGAGGTGTGTGGATTGGTTCTGATCCAGTGACAATTGTCAGTCCAATCAGATTCCATGATTCAATTAATTGAATGAAGTTGATTTGATTCAGAAATTCAATCAAATCACCTTCAGGTCCAAATTGCTTCCCAAAGCCTTCTCAAACAGCAATTCAGAGACATGGACCTTACCTTTTGGGAACAGGAGTAATCCTGTACAGAAAGGGCTGTGCAGTGCTTCCAAGTCATAACATAATATTCCAGCAGTGTCTCATCTAATCTGGATTGGGCTATTTACAGTTGTTCCAGGTGATAGGTTTGGAGAATTTTTATGGACAGTCAAGTATTTTCAGGTTCTGGAATAATCACATTTATATATGAACTAATGAACCATCTTCTGCATTTATTTGGACATCAATTTTATATAGTAGGCTTGTGTTTAGTCTGTGGCTTGGCTTTGTTCCTGATCATTGGCTCCTTTTTCTTTCTCCCCCATCTCTGATCCACCTTGGCTTCACCATGAGACCTACAGTACCTAGAAATCAACCCTGACACATCCATGACTAATTCAATGGGGGGAAAAAAAGCAGATCTGACTCATTGGCAGACTTTTGTATTACTTTTGTGAACTCAGCTAGAAGCATCAATACTCCACAAGGGGAACAAGCTACATGCTATGCACCAAAATGCAAAGTACAATTATTTTGTTTCTTCATCAGTCATTAATAAATTCTTTTAAGCCATTGTTTAAGCAAATCCTCTTGTTGAAACAGTTGGAGGATATAGGAATTGTTTTGAAATTTAAGGATCTAAAGATTAATTGCTCTAGTGGCCAGACAAATTAGATGGTGATACTCAGCTCTCCCTGAAGGTTCATGCCTGGATGAAGCAAAGCATTTTTAGTTTTGAAATATTGAACATGATGCCGCATAACAGCACTGGAGATTATATAAAGCAGGAGAAATAGGAGAATCTTTTTATTAAATGTTCTTCACCTGAACACATTCCCATATGAATGTATGAGGGACTAGCAATAATCATCACACTTTTTTATTACAAAGGATGGAGAATCGCAAAGGATGTTTCAGAGCTCACTCCATGCTGGTGGCTACTGATAAACAAAGGGACATTAATAGTAGATTTCTAGCTTTGGTGTCTGACAGGAGAAAATCAAATACATTGTGGTTCTGCTGCTTCTTATTTGCTGGACTGATAGGAATGCAAACCTTGTTGTGACATGTGGGTGATTCTGCTTCCAGAGCCCTTATACAGGTTAGCATCATGGTCTCAGTCAGACATGCTCCACTTGAGCTGCCAGGGTGACATATGCCTCCCCAAACTTTGGATACAGTCCCCAAAGACCTCTAAAATATCACCATATTTGAATAATTATAATGAAAACATGTCACTGTAGAATATTCATGTAAACTTTGTTTACTTCTAGTTCAATGTAAAGAAAAATAAATCACATGAAGTTTCTTTTCTGGGCTCCAGCTACTACTTTTGGAAGTGTGGCCCTTGACATGCCATTAAAAGGTCCAGTATGGATCTTAGATTGGGAAAAACAAAACATTGCTTGAAATGTTCAACCTTCCTATGCTGAGAAGGAAGAATATATTTGAATTTGTAAAAGGAGAATCTTTTGCATGATGAAAAGCTGTAATATAGTATTCTGATCATATAGAAGTTTCTATATAAATAATACAAAGGTGTGTATTACACATACACATGCATACACATATATACACACATATATGTAGCATACATACAGTATATATGTGAAACATGAGTCTAAGTCCCCTCCAAACATCCCGCTTCAACATGAAGTTGATTAGGGTATTGGGTGCAGGACTGATTTACACAGTCCCGTGCACATCATTATGCATGCTTCTATTCTCTATTCAAGCATAACATCTGAACTGGGATTCTGCCTCAATTAATTCTTCATCTCAAACCTCCAGGTTCCTCATCTAGTTGTTTACCTTTGCCATCAGTCTAGCAACACAGAGTGTTAATTCACCAACTGACTTTCAAGCAGAAGAAGAGGAAAGTGGGATTATACAGCAAGGCTACAAAAAGTGTGCCCTGGGAACCACAAACATAGACCACCAGCCTCCTAAAGTAGGTGAGTCCAAATAATTGTGTTTGGGGGAATTAGGGAGATTTTAAGAGGCAATCATCCTTCAAAAACCTTAACAGCTCCCCCAAAGTTGAGCCTGGTCCTCTCTACTTCTGGCATGTGGTCTTCAACTTACCATGCAAAGCCTACTGTGCCTGTTGAACCAAATTCAGCAGTTTAACTTGGGCAGCAGTCTTCAGGGAGAGGTTCTTCAGCTTCAGACTTGAGAACTAGTGGTGAAGGTGGGGAATGGAGGATCTATGTGGCTTAGTAGAAAGAACATCAATCAGTATAAATCTGGCAATCCACCTTAGGTCTGAGGATTGAAGCAGCTGCATTCACAATGATTCCAACTTCATCTAAATTGTCCTGCACAGACATTCTAAAGAGATTAGTTCAATCAATCAATAAATCAGTCAATCAATCAATTTATTTATGGCCAAAAGGCCCAAAAAGCAAGTTACAAATATAATCTAAAATTTGGCATTAGATAAAACAGTTTAACAAGTAAAATATTTAATAAATATTTCATAATACACTTAAAACCCCAACTCACCGATGCATTACTAAAAACCTTGTTTTTATAGCCATAGTTAAAAATCTGTTTGTTGCCTCTGTAATTTTAGGATTTTCATCTGCAAGTAAAATTTTAACATACTCAGAAATATCTCTCCTGGTTTTGATTTTAAAATAGGCCAGATAACTTCCTACAAAGGCTCTTATAAAAATCACAATACAATAAAATATGATCTACCATTTCATGATCAATACCATTACAGGAACAAACTCTTTGAGAGATGGGGATTTTTTGAAATCTACCATATAGCATGTTTGATAGCAATACATTTAATCTGGCTTTTGAAAAGGCTATTCTATATTTACTTAAATATAAACTATTCAGATATTTAGGGGGCTAAAAAGTATATCTGTAATTAATTCCAAAAGTTGCAGATGAACATGAAACTTTGGCTTTAGCCATTAATTCTTGTATTGAATTATCTTATAATCTTTGTTTAATACAATGAAATGCTGATGTCATACGCCTGGAAAATAAATAATCAGGATCAATGCCAATCCAACCAATTTTTTGGGTCACCTGTTTAAACCACATATCTATAAAAGGTTCATTTGGGATTTCCTGAAACAATACTTCCTTGTTTTTAAAAAGGTATATTTGCAACCAAAACTTAATAGTGCTTAGCCAAGCCTTTGTTTTCAAAGGGCATTGCCCAGTTTCCAGAAGAATAACAGAATTTGGAACACAACTTGGAATACTTAAAAGAGTTCTTAAAAATTTCACCTGCAGTTGGGCTATGTTACTATATGCAAATTTAATCAAATTGGAGCTCCATATAAAATTTGAGATGCAATTTTTGCATTAAAAACCTGTATTGCTGCAGGAACAAATCTGCCTCCTTTTGAATAAAAATATTGAAGCAAGGCCATCATAGTAGATTTTGTTTTCAGAAGTATTGCCTTGCAATGATGTTGCCAGGATACAGCATGATTAAATAAAATGCCCAAATAACTAAAATTCCCTACTTGTGTTATCACATGATCTTAAATTTTCCAGCTGTACTTTTTAGCTTTTTTTTCAAAAAACAAAATTTTAGTTTTATCATAGTTGATTTGTTATTGATTTTCTGGGCAGTACTTAATGAGTGCCTCAAGGAGATGTTTCAGACCTTATCTAGTACTTGAAAGAAGAATAGTGTCATCCACATATAGCAAAGCACAAATTTTCCTTTTGGCTAATGATGGACAGTACCCATAAAATTGAAATAATATAGTCTCCAGATTATTGACATAAATGTTAAATAGTGTAGGGGTCAGCATACAACCTTGTCTCACACCCTTATTCATGGTTATATTACCTGTAAGTAAACCTTTTCTAATGCATCTAACTTACATTGTAGAATCTTGATATAGCTCCCATATTAAATAAGTGAGATGCTTGTCAGGGACCAGCTTCTCTAATTTGGCTCAGAGTTTGGTTCTGTGAACAGAATCAAAAGCAGCCTTAAAATCTATAAAAGCAGCAAATAATTTGCCTTTACCTGCTAGGTAAGCTAATATAAAACACTGTTCAATTGTTGATCTGCCTTTTCTAAAGGCAGCCTGAACGTTTGTTAGAACAAAGTGTTCCTCAAGGTAAGAGGTTAATTTTTCATTTAAATGTCTTGCACAAATTTTCCCAGGACTGATAACAAACTAAATGACCTATAACTGACAGGGTCTCCATTTCTCCCTTCTTATATAGGGGAACTATTATAGCCCTATTCCAGCTCAAAGGGATTAAACCAGAACTGTCTATTGTGGTAAATAGGGCCATTCAAAACAATAGAGATGGTGAAAGGATCATAATAGGAATCTATTTTATAAACAGAATCAAGAATTCCATTTATAAACCAAATTATCATAGTATCCCATTTTTACAAAATACAGCCATCAGTCCTGCAAACCTAAAGACCAACTGGCCAACTAGCCAAACCATCAAGGAAAATAATTAACCAAGCAAATCAGGCACAAAAATGTAATAATGTAATGTTTGCCTCTGCCATGGAAGCAAATTGTACAACAAGAGAAACAAAGAGATTACAGAATAGATCCAATATTGAGTCTGCTTCAAAGTGGCCACAAACGAGATACTTGGAAGCCAATGAATGAGGTGGTAACCCAGACAATCTAGTGGCCTTTACAAGTCATCCTAAATCCATCCAAAACTTGTTGGCAAATAATTCTAGAAGCAGGAATTGCTGTGCTATTTTCGCAAGGAAGGATTATTAAATTGCATTGAGGGTGAAGACTGATTACTTTCAGAATATAGCCCTGAGCACTCCATTTTGAAAATAATTTCCTGGAATATTGCTGGTTGGTTTAATAAATGTAATGATATTTCTTTTCTCAATATTTAAGTAATTTTGATATTATTCTATTACAAGAAACCTGGGTACATAATCATTTTCATTTTCAGGGTTTTACCCCATTTATTGTAAAGGCTTTTAGAACTTCCAAGAAAGGGTGTAACAATGCAGGTTTAGCAATCCTTATCTCAAGTGCTTTAAAGGCAGAGACATCCTTCGTAGGGCACCATGGACAATATGCTATTACCATCCAATTAAAACTAAAGCATTTTCATTTAATATCTTCTACCAGTTAAAATAAGATTCCAAATTAAACGTATTTGGATAGGATTGGAACAATATATATACAATCTGCTTTTAAAATCCCCCCATACATATTTCGTGATTCTGGGTGATTTAAATGCCAGAATTGGCCCTAATAATGAGGCACTGGTTACCAAGTTCCCTTACTTATCTGCCAAAATTTGGGCAAGTAGATTGTATGACAGACAGTTTAAAGATCACAACATCAAGTATAGGGGCTATTGTTTAGCTAGTCTTTGTAGTAAGTTTAATTTAATAATTTTAAATGGTGCAAAGGCCCATGATCATCCTGGTGAATTCATGTTTACTTGTGGGTAGGGATCAAGCATGATTATTGTCTAATATCTACCAATTTATTTCCCTTGATCAGATTATTTAGTATTGGCTTCAGATCAGATACTGACCACCAACTTATCATTTTAAGTTTGCTAACCAATGATAGAGATGTTTGTCTGACCCAGCATTATTCTCCCAACATTCTTTCTGAAGGCAATTTACATAGCAGGATTTTTTGGGCAGAACACTCAAATAATTATTTAGGTACAGTTTAAAACTCTACCCAAGCTTTAGCTTTTAGATCATGTATACTAAAAGGCAGGAGTTTTACAGGAAAAATAATTTCTTTTAATATTCTAACAAATTTAATCAGTAAAACTTTAGTATCTGGAGCTCCACTGCATCAAATCAAAGAAACACTGGGCTGAGTATTACTTCCAGCTGGTTTGATGTGGATTGTGCCACTGCTAAGAAAAAATTAAGAGCTTTATATTTAGCACACACAAAGTCTAAGTTACAACAGCCCCTTTCAAGATATTATTATGATTAGTTACAAAAAGCTGCAGAAGGGTAAACCAAGAATGTTTACAGTATCACCTTCAGAAACATATGCAAAGCATTGTTTTGCAGTGACAAAAGAAACATTAATATGTAAAGCAATAAATTGAGAAGCTGCTTCTTTCTCCTCCTCCTTCTACTGAGTGAATTTATTTATTTCCACTGTTAATATTTCAAAGTTTGTGAATTGGCTTCAGCATGGTCCTGTGATTTGCAATAGCATGGCCATAATGAAGGACAAAGTAGATGGTTCATAGTCTGCCTCTTGCCACAGCTGCAGGTTGCTGGTCCAATGGAATGACCCCTGATTGGCCATTCCTTCAACTGCTCTTTGTAGGATTTGCCTTCCAAGCTCCTTATCTTTGTTGCTCTTCTCTACATTCTTTCCAGTTCTTCAGCATAGCGATGACCAGAACTGAACACAGTATTCCAGATGTGGACAGACCAGCGCAGCATAGAGCAATACTATCACTTCCCTTGACCCTATAGATCTGTTGATGCAGCCCTAAACTGCATTGGCTCTTTTGCTAGCTGTGGCACACTGCTGACTCATGCTTAATCTGTGGTCTATCAAGATACCCTGATCTTTCTCACAAGTAGCACTGCTAAACCAAGTACTGTCTATCTTGTATTTGTGTATCTGGTTTTTCCTGCCTAAACGCAGAACTTTACATTTCTCACCATTGAAGAACATTTTGTTGGATAAAGCCCAGTGTTCCAGTCTATCAAGATCCTTTTGAATCATGAACCTCTCTTCTGGAGGGTTAGCAATCCTGCGCCCCCAGCTTTGTGTCATTTGCAACTTTTATAAGCATTGTTTTCATTACCTCACCTAAGTCATTCATGAAGATGTTGAAGAGTATTAGGCCCAAGACAGATCCCCACTGCATACCTCCCTCCATGTGGACATAGACCCATTAGGGACTACATGTTGACTACACAGTTGTTCAGTCAACTGTGAATCCATCTGATAGTGGAACCATCCATCCCACAGTGTTCCATTTTATCAAGAAGGTGACTATAGGGTACTTTATCAAATGCCTCACTGAAGTCTAAGTAGACTTCATCCCAGCTATTGTTCAGTAACAGGTCAATTTTATTTGTGTGAGTGGGCATTTCCATATTGGGTATACCGATTCAGCACTAGAATAACTGAGGCAAAACTCTGATGGTTGATGAGGGTACCTCTAAATAGGTGTTTGCCCATTTATAGACATTGATGTCTGGGCACTGTTCTATAAACATAGAAATCCAGGATCATGAAAACATATCAAGCTTCATTGTGATGGACCTTGTATCTATTTCTGATGGAAATAGATCATGTATAGATGGAAGAGGCTGACCTGAGTTTTACTTGCATCTGGTCTATGTTGCATCATAATAGGTGACCAGTTTTTCTAGTGTTGCTGTTAAGATCTTTTTAATTTGAGTAACTTCCCTCATCTGTGTGGCTAAGACTAAATCAACAGATTAAATCATTATTTATATAAATGGTAAAGCAGAATTGTGCCAGTATACTTCCTAGAGGTAAACCATTCTGTTGAATATTGGTTGCATTTGCCTCTATGCCCAGTTATAAAAACAGGGATTTTCAGTGAATGTCTGGAACATTTGCCTTGGTTTGAAATCCTAGTCAGATTATAAACTTTCTGTTGCAACCTGCTCTGGTAAACAACAACACTTCTGTGATTTGGCATTTCTCAAAAGCATCTTCATTACATTGGATGAGGTTCAGTATTTCATACATGATTTTCCAGACTGAAATTCAGTTTGCTTTGATATCAGTTCATTGACTATGGGTGAAAGTCAGTTCAGAATTGTATGCTCAAATAACTTGTAGGGGTGACACAGGAGGAACACTGAACAAATGTTCTTTGGATCTGAAGGCTCTCTGCCTGGTTTCAGCAGTGCTACAATACATTGCTATCTCCATATCTTAGGTATTTTGCCTGTCTTTACACACTGGTAAAGAATTCCAGGAGATATTTCCTGATGTCCAGTCCAATGTTATATTTGGCTTTATCAGGCCAACAGTGCTTTATGCTTTCATACACATAATAGTATTTTTAGCTCCACCATTGTGAAAGAGTCTTTAAAATACTCATTCTCTTGATACTTATGCCATTCTGTTTTCTTGATCTATAATTTGTTTGGAGAATTGCAATTTAGAAGCAATTGGTGCACTACTTGGTAAGTTGTTAAGATTATGATGCTATTCCATATTCCTTGAGTTAATTCGACTCTCTAATCATGCTCCATATTTTCCTACTGTTGTGGGTCCTATCTATGCTTGCAATCAGTTCCTGCCATGTCCTTAGTGTGATGCATGAATCCACTCTGAATTTTGCTCCAGCAAATAGGATTTATGGGCTCAAAAGGTATGGTGTCCCTAGGCTAGTGAATTGTCTTTGCAGTCTATGAAGCTGAATAGAATTCCAAAAGTGTGTTGTGGCTTCACCTGCACAACATTTTGCAGTCCAAAACCTATCACCAAACAGGAAATCATTCCAATCTCTAATGTCTTGTTTCTCTATACTTACTGAATGCATTTCCTTTCAGATTTGAGAGAGAGTGCTGAAGGTGACATGTAAAATACTGAAAATATTCATTTGAAACTTGCTTAGGGTGTGGCTTTGTATACATTTGGCTTGCAATAAGCTCCAAGAAATTTAAAGGGTATATTGCCAAATGAGCATACACAGAACTGTACTGTGCAAATCAGTGCTTAAAAGCATATGTGATGTTTGAAATGGACATACACTTAGCTCTGAGAAGCTATTAATAACATTTTTTTGCTAGAGGAAAATGACATCTTGGCCAGACTTGAAAGCTACCTCTTTTGTTCTTTTTCTGAAAGAGATGTTGGAGGTAATGCACAACTTTTGCAGGGCTTTTTCTTTTCTTTCTTTCTTTCTTTTCTTTTTTATAACAGTTTCCATGTTCTTATAAGTAATGGGTCATACTGTTCCTAGCTTGTTGACCCTGCCCCATTAAGAAGATGCATATTCTCAAATACACATGCCTGTTTCAATGTGAGACTATTTTGAATGAAAACAATGAGTGATGGTGTTGAATCTCAGTGGGTTGTGTGACTAGTTATACTGTAGTAGTGACTCAAGTAAAGACAACCACGCAGCTCTCCCTAGCAAATATTTTCGAAAGCAAGGATTAGTGAAGGGGATTTGCAAAAAGGAGGCCACAATTTTTCCAGGGGAAGTTTCACGAAGTGGGTATCAATGTTAATTTAGTCCTAACTGAAAGATAAAATAAAAATTTACATGTAATGATTTACAGGTTGCTTCCCCTCCTGGAAGTATGGCAATTAACATTGTCCTAGTTAAACTTTAGGGACAAAGATAGCTATTTTGCAAAGCAGAGAGACAGAAAAAGATTTACTACAAATGCTTTGATTGTGAAAATATTCACCTTCCTTTGATTTTGTTCATTGTGGCTATTTTCCTGTACAATTACTGGGACTTGATTACCTTCCGTTCTATTACTGCTTTTATCACTTTCCTGGATTACTGATGAAGAACATGGTCATAGGGACCCCAGCTAATTAGGAATAATTCTGTGATTGTTCTGTGCTAGTTTCTCATCTGATGATGTCACAGTGGACAAATTGGGAGAAATAAGAGAAGTAGGTGGAGATAACCATGTACATAAACTGACAACATTTTTGCAGGCATTACTGAAATGCTAAAGCAAAAGGAAGGTGATTTTCATCCTAACTGCAAGTCTATCCTAATGATCCAGATCTGATCAGTGGTGTCTGTTCCTCTTAATTCTTTGTGAAAAACAAGTGCCTTTTTTGACTTTCAAGGAGATGATTTACAAACTACCGTATGTAGCAAACTTACAAGAAATGCATTTTCAATTTGTTTAAAATATTTTGATTGTCTTTGTCTTGATTTCCTCAAAGACTGCTAATAGCTTATAGTCTGATCCTTCCTTCCTTCCTTCCTTCCTTCCTTCCTTCCTTCCTTCCTTCCTTCCTTCCTTCCTTCCTTCCTTCCTTCCTTCCTTCCTCCCTCCCTCCCTCCCTCCCTCCCTCCCTTCCTTCCTTCCTTCCTTCCTTCCTTCCTTCCTTCCTTCCTTCCTTCCTTCCTTCCTTCCTTCCTTCCTTCCACCTTTTGTTTACTCTTCCATCATTCACATGGATCCCATATATGATAAGATTGCTGGAAAGTAAAACTACTGTCCTGATTTATAGGCAGTCAATTGTGCTTTTAAGGATAGCACTCAAGAGTCATCATTCCTTTGACCCAGCAGTTTCTTTCAGATCTAAAGCAGTTTCACATGGTACTATCATTGAATTCTTTTAACTGGCTACTGCTTCTGGCAGTCTGTGCATCTACCTGCCCAGTCATCTTTATTTAGATTTATATTCCATCTGCAGGGTTTGGAGCCTGGGGTTAGCTGGAACTTCATAGTACAGTGTTCCATAACTTGCTATCCTCCTTATGTTTTGTACCACAGCTCCCATAAGCTTGACTATCATTGCTGGGCCTAATGGAAATGTAGTGTAAAGCATTTGCAAAGTCCCAGTTATGGCAAGTTGAATGGTTAGCCCTAAATGGCCAGCACTAGCCAGGCTTGCTGAAAACCAGTGACAACTTCAGCTCTTCTTAAATTTCTCTAAGTGCAGCATCTGTATTTCTGAAGCACCTATTTGAAGTTTCCTAGAATCAGCAATGAGCCATGTTTCTTAGTTGTCATTTGGCAGCTACAGTAGAAGAAAATACTAAAACCCCCTCCCATCCTGTGTGCACAATGTGGAGGGCTGGCAGCAATATGTAAAATCATTATACCACATTTGCTTCCTGGAGAATTTTTGCATTTCAGATATGGCTGTCATATGTTACCATGCAAAAAAACTAGAATCTTGCTATTAAATTGCATAGAATTTTTTTAAGCATCTGAGAGGATTATGCATAATATTATGAAGGCCACTTATTCCAGGAAAGACAAGCTTACCAAGAAGGCAAAATCAAATTATTATGTACTTCCAATTATCTCTAGACTGTGCTAGTCTTTTCTAATCGATAATATAATTTGATAACATAATTAACTTTTTTTGTTTTCCAGCCAAGTTAAAAAGCATTTGATAGCCTCCTTAACTGCTAAGGTGGAAATCTTCACAGACCCCCGCCCCCCAAAAAACAACAACAACAAAGAATTATTAATAACAATATATTAAAAGACAGCAATAGGGGAATATGTATTTTATAAATGGTAAAATCTCTATCCATCAATAACTGTAAAAAGATCCAGGCTGTGAATATTGAAAAGCCTTGTTGTAGACATTCTTTCATCCATTATTTTGCCATCTGGGTTTTCTACTCCTTTGCTTGCTCTTTATAGCAGGATTATTGAAAGAAAAAGCATATTATAGAATTCTGGAGTTAGCTTTTACTGGCTACATTTTCTTCATTCCTTGTCTTTGCTCTTGTCAATAAAATTGTAACTCCATCCCTAATCATTTGAGTGATTGTTTGGGAGAGAGAGAGAGAGAGAGATTCGGCTGTATGGAGCAACAAAGCTTTTTGTGGGAAAGGGCTCTTAAGATGCCAAGATAAGTGCATTTCCTTTAGTGCCCTGTTTGCCTAACAGGAATCTAAATGCTGCTGCTTCATTTTGTAGATTTTTCATGATCATAAATAAATATCAGATTGGCACCATTTTATTACAATGAAAGCATTCTAGTTTACCCAGTCAGATGAATGGCCTCTGGATTCTTTTGATAGGGTACATTTTTGAAAAACCCCAGAAAGTTACTGCAAGATCAAGCATTCAGATTATTTGGATGCTATACATATGATTCCTTTTTTTTCACTTCAGTTCAAATGACCGTAAATTAAGCCTTTGATAATTTGGATATATAACACCAGGCAAGTGTAGTGCTACTACTAGTAGTAGCAACAGCAGTAGCAATAGTAAAGTTTTCCATTCCAAAATACTTCAGTTTGGTGATAAAACCTGCAGGTGGAATCCTGCCCTTCCTGAAGTGTTGCCTCTCTCCTACTCAGACTTTCCTTCTTCCCTTTCTTCATCCTGCAGAGCCCCTGGATTTGTGTTCTTATGGTAGGTATGTGATAGATCTTCCACACACCTGCCTAGAAACAGCCTTTGCTGAGGAGGTGTACAGTCCCTCTGGCTAACACAGCAAAATTGCTGCCAAAAACGGCCAAAGTCACCCAGCCAGAAGGTTCCTCCTCTCTTATGTGTATTAAAATGTTACAAGGGGTTTCTTCTGTTCTCCTTGGAAAACAGCACTTTTCTGCAGATCTGATTTCAGCCTACCCCAGCAGTGGGTTGGCACTGAGATGAGGCTATTCTGTGAGGACTTGTCCTTACCAAATGGTAAGTGAGCCATCTCAAAGAAAGGCAGAGTAAGGAGGCTGGAAGGATGAGCTCCTATAGTACAGACTACAGAGTTTAAAGCCAGTCTTGTAACAATTAATGCAAACACTATGAATTTGAAGTAGCTATTACTAAGAGATGTATTTCTTCCATTCTATCCCATCCCAGTCCAAGAGATTCTCAGTGGCTTATATGATGAGGAAACATTAAAGCATCTATCATAAGTCTTAAAATAGAGTAAACCAAATAAAATAAACCATAAGATCCAAGTAAAGCAAGGTAGAAAGAACAATAAGGTAAACATAAAGATAAAAGATGGCTAAAATTCCCTAGATCACTAGAATGCTTGCTAGAACAGTTTGGTTTTCCGCATTCTCCTGAAGGCCATCAAGGGGATGGTGAGAAAGAATGGAAATCAAGGAGGAAATCAAGGAGGAACTACTGCTGTCACTGCAACAATGATATCCACAGCTGAGAGTATGCTGTATTATAAAGGTTAATTTAATTAATGTAATTTAATTAAAATTATTCAGTGTAGGTGCAACCGAACTCCAGGTAACTCTGAGCAGTTCACGGTGTAATAAAAAAAATAAAATACGACTAATCAGAAACTAAATAAATAAAGAATTTTTTTTTAAAAAAAATAAAGAACAAGAAAAAGATGGTAGTTCAACAAGAAGACACAAAACATATTCCATTCACTCTAGCCCAAGGCCTGGTTGAACAGCCATATCTTTAAGCAAAGAGATGATTAAAGCAGCTTAAGCAGCCAAGGAAGAAAATTTCTCCAACAGAGTCCAGCCACCCAAAAGCCTTTGTCTTATGTACCCACCATCTTCATCTTTGTAGGAAGTTTGATATGTAATGTAATTTATTTGTTAGATTTGTCTTCTGCCTTTCTTTCAAAAATGTGTAGTGCATACAAGTTACTCCAAATTTTCCCCATAGTAACAGTTCCTTTAAACAGGTTGGGCTGAGAGTTAATAAATGGGCCAAGTTACCCAAGTAAGTTGCATGGCTGAGGGTAAATTTGAACCCAAATCTTCTTGGTTTAATCCAATGCCTTAATCTCCACACCACATTAACTTTAAGAGCATCTCAAGTGAGGAACACAAATTTCAGTTAGAATCATAACTGAGAATGCAGCCTCTATCTATACTGAATGATACGACTAAGAGTCATCCTTTGTACTGGTTTTGAACTCCCTCACACTTAGATTTTTGCTGTTTTTCTCTATAGGAACATTAAATTGTCATTTCATCCTTTTCTGTTACTTCTGCTGCGCTGGGAGAAATATTCCAATCTGAAATCACATTTGATATGAACATCTGTTATATGGATTATGTCTGTGAGACACAATCAATAGGAAGTCCCGCTGTGCATGTTTTAAGCTAACTTTTTGCAGGAGAACCACCCATGGTGCAGTTTTCTGGTTCTGTAGAAATTAATGTCTATGCTCCTATTGACTTTAATGGAGTCAGAAGTAATCTATTTCGAAGGCTATACTCAGATCTCACATTCTCTTTCATGAACATGTTCTTAGGAGTTTTAGTATATAGTACTGTACATGAAATAAACTAAATGTGAAATCCAGGGGTTATCATCAATTAGGTAAGTTTTTAATGTTCAAATAGATGTACAAAATAGACAGTTTAGGGCTTCAACTTTTAAAATACAGTAATATACTGATCAAAAAGAACACCTTTTCTCAGAGTGGCATGGACTACATGATAGGAGGAGGAGAAAAAAAGGATTTGTTTAATTAATTAAGTCATGAGGTATGCTTTTATAGCAGTTGGGAACAAATTGCCTTTTAAAACTTCTACCAATTTTATGCACAGAGTAACTGGGTGTGTAAGTTCTCCAAACTTTTCTAAGAAAAGGAGATATTTTCTAGCAATTACTCAAAGTCAGGGGTGACAATAGCACTATTAGTGAAAACTCCAGCAGATGGTTACTTTTCCCCAATGTTTTTGTTACATTCACTTCCTGGTTAGACTCAGGTCAAAGATAGCTGATCCTGTTGTGTCTTCCTTCATCTCTGAAGGACAAAGATGTCAACAAGACAAATCAGGACCATGCTTGGTAGAGTTCATCTTCCAACAGATGCCAGGATAATTAAAAATCTTTATTACTATTACTTTATGCCTCTTTGAAAGATTGCAGACATTTTAGATTTTTTTGTTTGTTTTTAAGTTTCCTGTTGCATAGTTTTCATTGTACTTTTTAAAAGTTGTGTTTGATATATTTCTTAAGGTAAGAAGCTCTGCTTACAATTGTGGAAAAATGTGATATAAATAAAATGTTTTTGAAGGGGTATGAATGATTGGCAGAAGTTTTGAAGTTCACTGACTGTTTTTTTCTTTATGCCTCTCTGCATTTCTCTGAATGACCTTCCAGTTGCTACAGGGTGATGATTAGGCAACTCCGTATTTGCACATTCTGTATTATGGACTTCATGCTCTGACCCTTTGAAGCTCTCCGAATGTGACATATATGTATTGGGCTGTCATCTATGGTGCCAAGGGGAAACAAATCAAGTCCAAGATTTTATTTGAATTGTGGAAAGAAAAGAGGACACTATTGAAAAGGAAATATAGGGAAAAAAGAGTAATGAAAATCTAAAGTCAGGGCTACTGTCCTAAAAACAAATAGAAGGCAGGAAAATGAGGGAAATTTTTAAAAGGTACTTCTAAGATTAAGCTCCAATGAATAAGAGACAGTTGGTGAGTGGGTGGATAAGTCATGGTGAATCTATATTCCTGTGGGGAAACAATCCAATATTACATTGGGTTCTAAGTGTCAAGTTCAGCCAGCACGGCACTGCTACGAACTTGCCCAGCTGCGCTGAGTCAGTTCTACCGCCCGCTCGCAAGCCGGGGAAAAGAGGAAGTGAAAGCCGGGGCTGATTAACGAGCCACCTGCGCCCACTTAACAGGAAAACCATAGAGTGGAGGTTTTGTATCCACTCTGATGAGCTGTGAGCGCCAAGACAAAGGACTAAGCCGTGGCTCGCAGAAAGACGATCAGCGCGCAACTGGGAAAACCCCAGCTTTGCGCGCAACTGAAAGGACCCAGAGGAAACATGACCATGCCGGCGGGGCAGAGCGATCAAGGGACAATGAGAACTGGGCTGAACCTGCCATTGGAGTAACAAGGGGGATTACGGGGGCAATTGGTAATCTGCAACCTGCAATATGTAACTTAGCAACGGGGCAAAGCGCGGGAAGGGGAGAACTATAAACTGTGTCATGAAATGTGCCAAGCCAGTCCTGGCTTTGTTTGTAACTGCTGTGTTAAGCTTGAGTAAACTTCTTTGTCGAACACACGTGTCGCGAGAGTTTCTCTAGATGAACGGGGTAAACCTTACACTAAGGATGCTATAGGAGTCTTGGGACAATTCTGCACTGCAGCTTAAGCTACTTGTCTCCCTTGCTGCTCCTGACTGTTTCTTAAACCAACTTCAGAAATTCCAGACTAGATTATAATAAGTTGGCAATGAGACTGGGCTGGTGCTCAGTCTGGTCTGTGGCTATCATAAAACCTGGCTGGTGGTTGTTCTACACTTGTTTTTGCCCAGCCATGCAGGGAAGGCAAGCCTTGTTGACTGGCTCCTGTAGGGGCCTTTGTGGACTATTCTATTACCACCTGCCTTTTCATATTAGAAAATTATTGTTCCTTCCTCACTAATCCATGGCTTTCTTTCGCTTTGCTAGGTGTTTGCACACATGGATGCTTTCACCCATATATTATTCCTATATTATTTCTTTGACACCAATGCTGATCCCCCCCCCCCCCCCTTTTATGGTACCAAAATTGCTCTGATACTGTCATAATCAAAGAACAAGGAGCCGGTTGTCCTCTCATTCCTATATACCTCTGTAGGTCTAATGAAACTTGTAGCAAAGAAGAACTGAATAGTTCAGCTTCATAAAAGCAAAGCAGCAACATTTAAATATATTTAAAAATAAAGGGAAGGGAAGGTTTTCTATGGACAGGGGGTGGGAAAGCAAGGGGAACATACTTCACCTAGCCTGAGCACAAACCAAAAAGTGTACCCATAAGGGTTGACTGCAGCATGAGCTTCTAGGGTTGAGGATGGATTATTGGCTTAACAAACCATTGTTGGATCAACTGCAAGATTATAAAACATGGCAATTGCTCTTTAATGGAGAACATAGGAGCTTGGCAACCCAGGATAAAATGGTTTTACAGGGCAGCAACTAGCTTCTGAAAGGGAAGGAATGTGCCAGGCACCACAGCCTATTGGAAAAAAGGCTGCTACTAAATCGAAATAAGTGCTGAAGACCATCCACTCTGAGGAAGTTAAGTTTGGGTTGGGAAACAGGAATTTTGAAGTAACACTGGGAAACATGGACACAGGGTGCATTTGCAATGGGTTGGGAGTGGGAGGGAAGAAAATGCCCTCAGACTTTTAATTTTTAGAGAATATTGTGGGGCAGTTGGAACCATCTACAATAACAGCTTCAAACACAATCTGTTACAAGGCAAATTGAAGAGAGGTTCATTCTTTTACCTTTGATAATTGGTACTGATTCAAGTATGAACATGGATAATCACAGTCAGGAGTAAACAGCCCGATGTCCTCTGGATATTCTGGACCACAGCTCCCCTAGTCCATTGACATTGCACATGCTGGCTGGGGCTGGTGGGAAGTGAGTGTACCACATTGCTTATCCTAATAATTTTTCCCAGTCTCTCCTTTTTTAATTATTATTTCAGAATAAGAGTTGGGCAGGCCTTTGTACCCTTTTCTATAATCTACTTTCTGTTCTGCATAACACATCATTAACAAATAAGACTAATTCTCTGTCTCTAATTCTCCTAAATGCATAACTTTTTACAACTATTGCACTTTCTTATTAGGCAACATTCTTGTTTTATGAACTGTTTTTGGTGGGAAGTGGGAACTTTTAAAAACCAGAAGGTCACTTATTTGGACTTAGTTTCCTACCTCTGTGTCCTCTCTCCCTTATACTATCTCAAACATAAATAGTCATGTCTTTCACTAACTAGTATACTGATGTCAGGTGCTCCTAGAGAGTGTCCTGACTAAAGCTATGCATGAATTCATAAGATCTTAATCAGACTTCTACAGTATCTAATTCACAAGACTGCCTTTGGAGACTTTATAGAAACTTCAATTGGCATCAAATATAGTTGCTACGTTACTAACTAGGAATGGCTGAAGGGAGTGCATGCTCAATGCATAAGTCACTGTATGGTTTCTAGATACTAAATGTTTTGGTGCCCTGGTAACTTTCTTTTTTATGAGCTTGCTCATTCTCACTTTTCTGCATTTGAGGTTGTCTTCTGGATCCTCTTAACAATCTGAAATCAGGTGGGTACTAGGGGTCAAAGAAGATCTTTTTCAGTCAAAGCAGCAAAGCACTCTATATATGGAAGACCCTCTCTTCAACAAGGTCATCTGGCACTAATATTTTAATGTTTCAAAAAAGCTTGTTACTTGCTGAAGTAACTAAATACAGCCCAGTTATGTCATCACTTGGAATCATCATCATCATCATCATCATCATCATCATCACATAATAATAATAATAATAATAATAATAATAATAATAATAATAATAATTGTAAACATGATTCCCCATAGATGGCAGTAAAAATAACTAATAACAACTTGCTGCCTTTTCATGACAACCAAAACTTAAAGTGTGAAGCAATTACCTCACAAGGAGTTTGTTGAGTCTCTGTGTGTCAGTGCCAGGAATGTTTGTACAACAGTCCAAACTATAAGTCCTTGTTATGGCTGGTAAGTTTCAGACCAATAACCATAAAAAGAGACCTTTATTTCAAATCATAAGAAACATACCATATTTCCTGTATGCTGAAGGATGAAAAACAGTGAGCTAGTTATATCAAGCATCTCCCAAATCTGAAAAATTAGATCAGTGTGTAATGAAATGCTTATCCCAGCTAAATGAATTAGAGAAGCATAATTTTATCCTCACAAGAAAATGGAATTATTGGGCACACAATCTAAAGAAAATTAGCCATATTTAAATCCCCATGAAATCAATGGTATTTAAGTATTTAAAACCATGTGCTTAAGTCTCATTGATTGCAATCATTGATTATACTTTATGAACAGATGTAGGCTGCATTGAAAGCTAAGAATGTAATCATTGATGAGATCAACAACAGAAGTCCTACTTGGTTAGTATTTTTGCTGGTGAGTAGGAATCTGTATGAAGAAGCTCATGCAGTAGTTCCACACCTAATAATGCACATATAAAAGAGTCCCTCCTTTGTTTTCCACAAACATATCATAGCATTTCCATATCTATAGTTATATGTGTGGAAGCACTCTCTTTCTCTCTGCTGTTCATTGTATAAGCTGGGACATTTGGGGGGATGGGCCACTTGTGGGATAGTGCAGCTATTTAGCACACTGCTTGTCACATGTTCCTGTAATTGGTAAACTGAATAACAAAATAGGGCTAAGGCAAGGCTACAATCAGCCAGAATTTTACTTGGATTAGTTCTAATTCTTTCCTTTTACTAATTATCAGATGGAAGAATGTAAAGCCAGTGGAAAGCATTTGTGTCTGCAGTTTGTATTGTTGTTTCCCTATTTTCTATTACACCTATTTTCAAGCAAGTAACAAAGAAGCATAGAAACCCATATAATGATGACATACTTCACACCCTGGTTGATCTTCAGAAGGATCTGTTTTCACTTTAAGTTATATCTGCCAAAGAAAAAACACCTTGTGATTGTTTGAAGGTGCTCTATTCCTAAGATTGGTTCCAAAACAGAAGCCTCTTTCCATTTCAAATGAAAAGCATTGTGTTCATATTGCTCACACAGTTTCAATAAAGGAAAATATTTTCCCCCTTTCCAGTTGGAAACAATACTCAAAGGAGGCAGATGAAGAGGTCTTAACTTCTCAAGGTGCCACAAACACAATGTGGAAAAGGAAATAAAAGTATCTCTATCATCAACAAAGATGTGAGGATGTAAGAGCAACCAGCACAAAATTGCATAAGCTAATTTACCAGTATAGCTGAGATTTTGGAATTCTGGGAGTTGAAGTCCACACATCTTAAAGCAGCTGAGATTAAGACACACTGCCCTAGGGTGAGGGGAAAAAAATAGAGATTAAGAATAGCTTCCCAAAAGCTATTGGGAAGCAGAACAAAGAGAGAAGATAAATTGGAAAGAAAAAAAGAAAGGCTTCTAAATTCACTAGCGTATTGTCACCATTTTCACTCTTCAAACCATGATCATTTTTGCTTTTGCCCTCTTGAAACATTAAGATCAAGGAATGAGAATCATTACCCCACTTGAGATGCTGTAAGTTCCAAAACAACTAAGAACTTGCTACTCTGCACGGAAGGGTCTGACACTTGGAACCCCACCTTCCTTGCTGAAGAGAAGGAATAAATCAACAAATCTCTTGTCAGTTTCATGTGTGTTTGTTGAGCCTGGCTTCTGAGGGGGAGGTGCAAAACTTCCAAGCTAGAATTTCCCTTAAAGGACCTGAAGTGCAGGGGCTGAGAGGAGTGGTAAGGCAACAGTTCCCTCCAATGGAGAAACAGAGCCGTGGATCACAAAGCAAACATGCCATTCCCTAGCTCTGCAGCTGTTTCAGTTACCCCACATTATCTCAGCTTTCCGATTCTGCTGATGTTTTAGGAACACAGATCTGGAGCCAGAGCTGTGTTCAAACTAATTTTGCAATGCCTGAAAAGAAATGCCTGAGTCATAAAGAGATAAGAATGGGCAGAGAGAGAGAGAAGGTTGCAGGATCCTGAAGAGCAGGGGAAGAGCTTGCTGTTGATGGCAGAAAATGCTACAGGATGGAAAGCTAGATGGAGGGAGAGAATGACAGAAAGAAATGAGATGAGAGAAAAAGAGATACAGAATGCAAGTTAAAAAGAAAAGTAAACAATATGTATTTTGTGGTCTCTTGTATTCCTAAAAGTTAATCAAAAGTGACTCTTTTGTCAGTTTGAATTGTGCCTGTCTCGGAGGATATTTGGATGAAATCAAAGTCTTGCTATCTATATAATTGCCACCAATGTGGAAAAGCTTTTCTTCTCTCAAGCTTGCAAGGCAGGAGGTTTTGTGAAGTACCACCTGAGAAGGCCTGTTTATCTTAAAAAGGAACATATTTAATTATTTCAAAAGGGAAGAATTAGTTAATGCGGGACCCTGCGGATTAAAGATTGAGGCTACACTGCAGTCTCTTGGAGGCTTGTGCAATCTGACTGCTCATGCTATGTGAGCATCTCATTTTTATTGCATAAAAAGATAGGGGGAAAAAATGGAAGTGTGAAAAACAGAGAAAGAACAAAGCAAATCCCATGAAGGCAGAGGAACTGTCTTGAATAATTTAAGGCACTTCCCTTCTTTCAGGAGTCAGATTCTTTGTTCCTTTATGTACCTTTGAGCCCACACTGGGCATTTAGTTTGTCAGTGGTCAGGCTACCACCATCATCAAATCCACAACAGCAGGGGAGCGAAGCACCAGAAAAATACATATTTATTATTAGGTTTAAGCTACTGGGAAAACAAAAAAAGAGAAGATTGTGAGGAAAAAAAAATCCCTCTTGGTTGATTTAATATAGGATATATTCTTGAGCTGTAGTGGGATTGCTCCAGCTGGTCAGTACCAAATCTGGAAAGTGGCATTAACATCTGTCTTCCCTCTTCCCAGCATACACAAATAATATAAACAAAGCTTATTATTTTCTTTATTGCTGGCTGAAGGAAGACTTTCTGAAGATTACGTTGGAATCAGCAATTAGTAGTATATATTTTAGTAAAAGCCAAAATCAGCATCTTAACCAACTAGTCCAGTGTTTCTCAACCTTGGGAACTTGAAGTTTTGTGGACTTCTACTCCCAGAATTCTCCCAATTTCTGGGAATTGAAGTTCATACATCTTCAAGTTGTAAAGGCTGAGAAACACTGGACCTTTATGTTGCAGGTGGAAAGTAATTATTCTAGGGAGGGTCACATTCAGGGTTGATTCACAATTAGCATAAGTTAATGTTTATGCTGCATCTTTTCATTCTCTTTTTCTCTCTTCCTCTCTTTTCTGCTGGCTGTTGCTGCTAAAAGGGGTATCCTGAAGGAGAGCATTAGATTTCAATGTAGAAAAGCTTCTGAATGAGATGAAGACTTTCTCTTACACCTTCCACTGGGTGGTTAAGTGACCTTCTTGTAGGTCTGCGGAGGGTTAACTTCCATAGATCCAGGACCACATCATTCTAGTTTGATTCAGGAAGAAAACCTGCCTAATAGAGCATCTGTATCTGCACCTTCTCTCACTTTAGTTTTCTTCTAGTGCAAGTGCTAGATGTCCATTTCTCTCCACAAATCACCTTCCACAATAGCACTTTGCAGAACAAGTGCCTACTTTGACTTTTACCAATCTGATGCCCTCCAGATGTGTTGAAGTGATTATTGGCTTTGCTGAGGGATTCTGAGAACAGAAGACCCAATACATCTGGAGGACACAAGGTTGGCAAAAGCTAGTCGACTTCAATTGGCAATGACTCTCCAAGTTTTCAAAACGAGAACTCTAGCATCTCATTACCAGCAGATCCTTTTCACTAGGAACACTGGGTGCTTGACTGGAAGCTGTCACCATAAAAACTCAGCAGAATCAGGAAACTCCCCTCATTGTGAAGTTAATGTGGGTTGGGTGGGGAAAAGAATTAGGTTAGAAGGGAAGAGGAAACTTAAGAAACATTTGTCTAAACTGAATCTGTAGAAGCGACATGATACATTCAATTCATTTTCTATCTTAACAGTTCCACAGGCAGATATTCTCATAAAGAGTGTCTCTGCCCTGTGGATCAGGAACAATTGAAAATGCTATCCAGGTGCTTTTGTGTTGCCATCATTATTACTGTTATTATTATTATTTTACATTGCTCCAAATCTGCTGAAATTCTCAGACCATTTGGGTCTGGTTAATCCTTTTCTACTGTTATCAGATTAGGATGAGCTCATTACTCATCACATGGCAAAATTTTATATAATCGCTCGTAACATCAGAGAGGAGATAAGAACTACTTGAGTTGTGATTCTATAGTGCCTGTTAGTGGAGCAGATCTTAATGTTTGATTAGAAGCATATTAATTAGTGGTAAGGAGTTTTGTTTTGTTTGGTAAGAGTTAATATGATTGGCCTTTAGATGTTATAAAGATGAACTTGACTACTTTATATCTCTGCTGCCCTTCCACTTAACTATGGGTAAGTTAGTGGTAGGGTCATCTTCTCCAACCTCCCATCCACCAGTTCTGCTGGGATTAGACTTTCAGAGTCCCCAGACAACTATTTACAGCAACTTGTTGCATGGTTTTAATGTCACTGTAAAACTTCCCCAATGTTTAAATTATGTAAAAAAAAAAAAAATCTTATTCTACAATTTATTGGTTTTTTGTGGTGTTACAGGTTACCTGTTAGAACATGATTTTACAAGCTGAACAAGTAAAATAATGATAGATTGGCAATCTTGAATATACACTTTTCAAAAAACAGTGCAGGATAATGGGTACTGTGCTGCACTGAGACAAAAAGCCATGAGTTGAAACCCCCATTTAAGTATTGGGAACATAAGAAGAGCCCTGTGGATCAGTTCCATCTAGTTCAGCATTTTGTATCCCTGCATTTCTTTGTTATGGATGACCTTGAGCTCTAACATTGTGAGAGGGAGAAAAACTCTCCAGCCACATTATCTGTGTTGCATTACCTTGTATTTTCTCAGCAGGCATTTGCTTCCATACACACTGAAGATTACAGCATTTGATCATTATTCCAGATTGGTTCAATAATATTAAGGTGTTGGAGATGATTTTGATCACTACTTAGGATTAAATCCAGTGTTAAATCTTTTCTTGTTGGCTGCTTGACTAGCTGTATCAGGGCACAATAAATAGGTTTCATTGTGACAATTGGAATATATACTTTTCCTGTTAATGTTAAACATGCTATTCTTTGTTTCTTTTTTCAGATACTTTTAAAATCAAAGTTATAGACAGTCATTAAGTCGATTCCTCAGCCTAACCTCATAGGTTTGGAGTAAAGGAGAGGAAGAAAATATTACACTGTCTTGACTTTCATAGATGAAGGTAGGATATACAGTAAGTGCATTACATGAATGAATGAATTCTTTGACAATCTTAGACTAATAACAAGACATGTTGTTACTCTGGAGCTCCCAAATCTTTAACCCAATACAATAAAAATTTAGGATAGGTGTTTTTTTTTTAAATGTGAAACATAAACTGTATGAAACATTCAGTATAAAAATTATTCCTGGAAATTTAAAGATCTACCTAGATCTGGCCTTCCTTCAGGTTGTTATGATCAGGGCTGGTCCTGATTCATAATAGTGAACCCAAACTTTTTGGGATGACTGACACTTCAGGTCTCTGCCACAGAAGTCTTATTCATTGTTCTCTTGGAGCCCAATCCACCAGGGAAATGAAACTATTGACTGAGGGTTGGGGAGATAATAGGAGGCCATATGAATTCACTTAAGAAGGATGTCTGCAGTTACTTCTTAAATTTGGGACAGGATGCATGTAACTCTTCAGGGAGCTTATTTGTTACCTGAAGAGAAACAATGCTAAGTTACAATGGTGGTAGGTTTCATCAGCCTTCTGAGTAGAAATTATCTGACACAGCTTGTCATATGTACTTGATCTTGATTAAAATAAGGAATTATTGACTCACTTTACCATAGCTTAACCAGAGCAGATATCTCCTTTTTGTTTGACTATCATTTTCATTTCATAACCCATAAATATTTGAGCAATGTCAACTAGCAGGAATGAGGGCAATGATTATTTTGGAGTTCTACAGCTCCAGACCATCAAGCAATTGAGTTGCCATGGAATTTCAATCATCTTAGATCCTGAACATTAACTGAAAAGCAGAGCCACACAGGACAGAAACCTTTCTTTTTTTGAACAAGACCACTAATCTAGCTAGCCATGATTTGATGCCACTGATTCCAGGCTTACATGGACCACAATCAATCCTAACAATATCACAGAGTGACCCAGGGATCTTCTTTATGAGAAGCATGTGTTCCTTCCCTGAGTAAAACTGAGTTATAAAATGGAGGGAGACCCCTGTGTAAGCCTCTGTGAGGAAAGGCAGGGTATAAATTTAACAACAATCTCATCCATTCCCATTTTGAATGAGATAAATTTTAAGACTACTTAGGCTAATGTGTGTGACATCACTGGAAAATAGAAAGTGGGTCATTTTACTAGTTAAACAGAAATGACACATGAGTAACTGGTGAAGAATTTTCCATGAATGGGAGCAGTTATGTACCTTTACACAACAAAGTTCACTCAGGAAAGTATTCAGATGGATTGTAATTCTTATTGCCTTTTCTCATCTCTTTGGGTAAGGGACTGTCCCCTGGAGCCTGTTGCCTGATTTAGTTTTGAAGTTTAGAAAATTGCTTTCAGGGGGTCATATTAAAGAGTGAAGGATTGGATAGCTGCACTTACTTCTGAGAAAAATTAAAACTGAAGGGACATTATATGCTACATGTAACAGGGAATTTGCATTACTGAAGCTGAGAATTGAACAGAAGATTCTCCATGAATGCAACATTACTATAATTTTCAAGTGTTATAATTTTTGAATGAGTGTTGAAAACAAGTATAATAAGTTGGGCTTGCTGAATCACATTGAAAGTTCATTTAACCCAGTGTTTTGTTTATGGTAGGGACAACTAGAAGATTCCTTTGTACACTATGCACAATCTAAACTATCTTTAGTGACACAAATAATGATGAACAATTATCCCTAAATAATCGCCTCTAAAAATCTTGTTCTTTGACAATGCCCCTTCCCTGTCTTATAAAAAATATTTTAAAATGTTATAAATCAAATACATAAGATGTTTTTGTTGAATCAGACCATGAACCCTTTGATTCAGCATTTTGTTTACCACTGGGTCCAACCAAATGATGTTCCTATAGCTAGAATTTAAAATGGCATTTATCCTCCATCATAATATGATGCTGTTGATGAAATCTTGATGAAATCTTGCTCTTAGCCATCTGTGACAGGATGCCTCAAGGGAGCACGTTCTTGTCATGTAGGCCTTGAGCCACATGTAAATTTCTTATCTTTCTGCAAGGTGAGAGGTGGAGCTGAGAATTTAAAAATAAGACATGGGGCTTTTTAATTAGAAGTTTTTTTAGCTGATCTTTGAAAAAGTGAAAGCTGAAGCTTGTTGGAGAGTCAGAGGAGATGGTACTATGGTACATTCATGTGACAGAAGACTGAAGGGTTCAAAGCATGAAAAGGAATTTTAAAATTATGAGAGAAAGGGAAGGGAAGGGAAGGGAAGGGAAGGGAAGGGAAGGGAAGGAAAGGAAAGGAAAGGAAAGGAAAGGAAAGGAAAGGAAAGGAAAGGAAAGGAAAGGAAAGGAAAGGAAAGGAAAGGAAAGGAAAGGAAAGGAAAGGAAAGGAAAGGATATTCAACACAAGGCAGGAGGGAAGAACTTCAAAGAAAATAAACATCTTTTTAACAGAGGGGGATATGAAAATGAGAGCGTATATATAAGAAGGAAAAGAAACATAATATTTAAGAGAATTTAAACCTTAAAGTAACAGCAGAACAACTTAGGAAAACAGCATTTTTTAAAAAATAAATTCACTGCCAATAATAATGTATGCAATACTCAAGCAGTTTAGTTTGTAAATAGCCTGTTTGCTAGTACAAGCAGTTGCTCCACCAGTTGATTTGCCTGGTTTGTTGCCATCCTGAAAATATTTGAAGCCATGACATATGATGAAAGCAGTGAGATGGTGTGGACCCAGACAAAGCATAATTAGTACTGTTTTAAATTAAAACTGGCAGAAGGGGAAGACTTAGAAGTTGTCTTTATAATATTTGAAAGGGTGGCTACAGTTTGCTCATGGTCTAGAAGACAGTGGTAGCTAGGTTAGGTCTCAGCTTCATGGGAGAAGTCCTAAAAGCTTATTCAGGCCTGTCAGGAGGAGAGGTTGGACTATGTAATCTTGCATCAGTACAGTATAATATAACTAAAAACAAAAATTGAGATCACCAGTAGGAGTTTGAAAAATGTGGGGCTGCCTGGCGGTGTTGTTGTTGTTGTTCAGTCGTTAAGTCGTGTCCGACTCTTCGTGACCCCATGAACCATATCGCGCCAGGCCTTCTTGTCCTTCACTGCCTCCCTGAGTTTGCTCAGTTTCATGCTCATTGCTTCAGTGATGCTATCTAACCATCTCATCCTCTGCCATCCCCTTCTCCTTTTGCCTTCAATCTTTCCCAGCATCAGGGTCTTTTCCAAAGAGTCCTCTTTGCCTGGCAGTACTTTGCAGTAAATGATTGCAACCAGGAAGAAAGAGTCTGGATGAAATAATGAAAGAACTGCAGAACTGTAGAGTTAAAATAGACTACAAGGATCATGTAGTCCAGCTGACTCAGGAAAACCAGTGAAACCATGAGAGGTGGCTATCCAGCCTCTTCTTAAAAACCTCCAGAGATGAAGAACCCACAATCTCCATAGGTTTCACTGGTATGCAGATCTCAGTGTTCAGATTTTTTTATTTTTTTTTAGTAAAAGCAAATGCTAGATATGTGGTAGGGTTGAACATATGGAAAGTAGAAGGATTTTTATAAAATAAATTCATTATAAATTATAATGGAAACAACATGGAAGCAGTTTAGTCTATTAATAACAGTGTCTGCTCCGCCTGTTGATTTTCATGTGTTGCTGGTTTGTGGCCATCCTAAACATGCTCAAACCCGTGACACCATGTCTCTGTAAGGTTTGCCCCGTTCGACAGAGAAACTCCTGTGACACGTGTGGTTCACAAAAGAGGTTTACTCATGAGTAACGCAGCAGTCACAAGCAAAGCCAGGACTGGTTTGGTACAATTGCATCACTCGTTTTATTCCCCCCTTCCCGCGCTTTTTTCCGCCCCGCGATCACGTTACCGCTGCAGATTATCGACCCCCCAATAATCCCTCTTGATTGTCCATGATGGCAGGTTCGGTCAGGGTCCATTGTCCTTGATTGGCAGTCCCCTCCGGCTTGGGTTGGTCCCCCCCCGTTACGTGCAAGCCCGAGGGTTCTGTGCTGCGCGGCGATCTTGTTTCGCTGCCTGCGGCCCCGTTCATTGTTGGCTCGCGCCGTTATCAGTGTAGAGTTAAAACTTCCGCTGCGGTTTTCCTGTTTGGCTGGGCGCAGGTGGCCCATTAATTAGCGGCGCTTTCAGCTCCTCTTTCCCTCGCTAGCTGCCGCCGGTGGAGTTCACGTGGTCTGGCTGAGAGCTTCCCCAAAGCCCCATGCTGACCGAACCTGACAGTCTCCTCCTCAATTTATACTTTCATTTTTATCCATATATTTATCTATTTCAATTTTACACCACCCATCCTGGTCTTCAGTTTTCTAAGACCATTGGATCTTTGTCAGATATAAATTATATAGTCCTGCAAAATAAAAGTACAGCTAAATTAAAGTTAATATCTTGGAACATTGGAACTGTTATAGAAATAGCATGTAAGATTTCATACATATAGTGAAATATCAGTTTTCAGATGTAGATTTGTAAAAACTAGACCTTCTTAATTGCCAAACAGATCTTCATCTATTTTTCTTTCTTTGTTAGACATTAGTATCTAGGGTAGCATTCCCTGATCTGCAATGTTTCTTACTGTTATTTTATATTAGTTCTCATTTTACCTAAAATTAGATATGTGAGATACATATAGAAGCTTACTATCTCAAGAAGGAAAGGAGTTATAATCCAATACATCTGGAAAGCACAGATATATGGAAGACTGTATTCAAAGGACTGACTATTCTTAGATATCTAGATTTCATCCTCCAATCTCAGGTAATGGAAATAAACTAATATTAGCAAAAATTCTGGCTTTGGAACTGGACTACCACCAACAAAGAGGCCAAAAAAATGAGAAGACTGAGCTGTGCTGAAATTGAACAGATTCTGCAGGCATACTCATCAAAATGAAGGCAAGGAACCCATAAAAACAGATTATGAAAACCACCCAGTCATTCCAAATATAATAATTTTATGTTCAGGAATATTAATTCAAGGATATCTCCACACTGCCTGATCGCTTTGCCAGAATGGGCAGGGAACTGTTTCTGGAGGGCAGAAACAGATGATGTCACTCTCTATTAATCTCCCACTCACCTTCAAAGCTATTTCAGGGCATATTTCTCTGCTCTATTTCTAAAATAACTTTTAGGCTGCCTGAAATGCCTCTGTACATCTGGGCTAGGACACTTCAGTCTATTGCAGGCTAACTTCAGCAGTTCATATGATTCATTTGCAGAGGAAGGATTGTCCCTTCAACTGATTCAGTGCTTATCATGCACTGTAATAATTTTTCTATCCTTCTTTATCAGCATTGCTGTAATTGTGTAATGTTTAAGAAAGTTGCCACCATGTTTTTAAATTACAAATTTTCATCTCTTGAGTAGGTAGTTTCTCCAAGGCTTGTTGTATGGTGGTACAGTCAAGCTTGTTCAATTTCTGGATTCAGTATAGAACCTTAAGAACCTCCCAGAATGTGTATTATCTGTCCTTATTGCTTGCTTGCTTGTTTATTTATTTATATGCCACCCACAATTAAAATCCACAACAATAAAAACAATAAAAATATAAATATCCATATTAAAAGAATAATTCTATATAAAAAGCCTATATACAATTCAAGATGCTCAGGGGGAGCAGTACTGACCATCCCACCAGCCAATTCCAATAATGTGAGTCCCCATCAGGCACCCAGGCCATCTGGCATAGCCATGTTTTCACACTTTTTCAGAAGACCAGGAGAGTGGGGGTGGCCTGCATCTTAAGTGGCAAGCTGTTCCACAGGGCAGGGACCCTGGCAGAAAAGGTCCTCTTCCTAGACCCCACCAGCCAAAATTCCTTGACTGGTGGGGTTGCAACATGCCCCTGTTGGACTGAGTGGGGTGGGCAGATATAACGGGGGTGAGACGGCTCCTCAGATGACCAGTCCTGTGTCATGGAGAGCTTTAAAGTTAATAACCAACACCTTGAATTGGAGCCAGAAACAAACCAGCAACCAATGCAGCTCATGTAACAGAGGTGTTATATGTGCCACTCTAGGGGCATTCAGAACTGTCCATGCTGCTGCATTTTGTGCCAGCTGTAGCTTCTGAATACTCTTCAAGGATAGCCCCATGTAGAGCACATTGCAGTAATCCAACTGGGAGATGACCAGGGCATGAGTGACCACCCTGAGGGCCTCCTGATCCAGTTTTTGCCTCCATCTACCATTTTAACAAAAACACTATTTTTTTCTGTTGTTTGGGATTGGCATAGGACTGGTGTGGTGGTGAAGGTGCTGGACTAGAAGAAGGGAGATCCAGGTTCTAGTTCTTCCTTAGGCACAAAATCTGGCGGGGTGACTTTGAGCCACTTATTCTCTCTGAGCCCTAGACATTGAAAAACATCTACCTACCAACCCAGACTGGATCATCATGGTAGATTATGGTCCATCACCTTCAATAAAGACACTTTCATCCTGCTGATAAAATACATTCCATTTCCACAATAAAAACATTGTAAACATACTTCATGTGTAAATGTGTATTTAATTGTGCACTTTCAAATCTAGCTCTTAAAATATGCATTGTGTTCCTACTGTACCAAAGCATCCTTTGGGTCCTTCCCTTTACTGTATGTACAGAAGTGACAATTCAGAATTCTGGTGTATCCTTCCTGTGGTGGGTACTAAACATTTTACTCAGAGCATTTTTCAGATTTGGTGTTCATATATACATTTAATGATTCACAACAGTAAAAAACAAAGTATCTACGTGCTCAGTAGGTTAACATTTTCAAAATGTTTTGCATTGAACTTCATGGTTGCCATCCCTGACTGCTGAGGAATTTGGATGAATGGTGCTTGCATCTCTACTGATAATTCTCTTCCCAATGAAGTCTCCAAGTATATCTTTCTCCTTTCTCACTCATAAAGTCTTTGTGTGTGTGAATATAAAAATATCATTTTTAGCTCATGTTGACATTTTGATGGGACACAGAGAGAGAGGAGCTTTGTTGCTATTAACTTCTTCCCCTCTGAGATTGCAGTTCCACATCTCACATTTCCCTTGCTGTTACTGCTTTGAATTCAGACAAAATTATACCAAACAGGCCTGAGAAATATAGCACAGCAATTCCTCCCTGGTTTAATCCCAGGTATTCAAGAAGTCCATTATGTTAATGAACTTAAGCTGTCAAGATAGACTACTTCTCTCCTCAGGGTGGAATTTGACATGGTCTCATGTGTGTGTGTGTGTGTGTGTGTGTTTAAATCAAATTAGATCTGACATTTTCCTGTCACCAAGTACCTCCAGAATAAAATTATGAGGAAAGGGTGGGGAGAAATCTAGATTTTCTCCTTAATTGAAGACTTTAATTTTCCTCAAACTATTTTCTTATAATTTGGATATCATTAAAGAAGTCTTAACTGATAATAGTCTTTGATTTGGCTTGATGGGGTAATCAATTGTCTGGGTAAATCGCTATAAATTTTATAGTGAATAAAAACAGTAATTTCAATTAAAATATTGCATTTCCTTTTTTAAAAAAAAAATCATGCACAGATTACAGGAGGCACATTCTGTGGTGTATAAAATAAAATTTAGGAATATTTCTTCAGAACTGTTTTCTACTAGGAATGTGCATTTACTACAATAGTTAGTTTATTTAGGAATGCAGGACAATATGTAATTTTTATTAAAAAAATTAAAAAGGAGATAAAAATTAACAAGAACGAATAGAAAGCAAAGAAAAGAAAAAAAAGAAAAGAAAATGCAAAAAGTGCAAAAAGAAAGAATGAAAAGAAGTAGAAGTAGCTTCTGATTTTCTTTACAGCAATTATAAGTACAAATACAAAATTGCCTCTTACTCTATGGTTACAAAAAAACTACTCTTTTTTTTCTGATATCAATTATTTCTATTCATCAAACCAAAAATAATACATTCATTTTTTTCTGTTTCACCAAAAAATCCATAAGGAGTTTCCAGTCAGCAGTAAATGTAGATATTGTCTTTTCTCTGATCAAAGAAGTCAATTTAGCCATCTCTGCAAGTTCCATCATCTTCACCAACCATTCCTCCATTGTAGGTAGTGCTGAATCTTTTCACTTTTGTGCATATAATAATCTCACTGCAGTTATCACATATAAAAAACAAAAGTCCATGACTTTTTTTCCACCTGTTTGTCCATCAATCCCAAAAGAAAACCTTCCAGTTTCAATTGTATATTAAACTTTAAGATTCTCTGGATTAGTGTATGTATTTGTATCCAAAACATCCACCAAACATAATAAAACATCCCTTCATGTTGTTCACATTTCCAACATAAATTTGAGGTATCTTTATACATTCTAGACAATTTCTCTGGTGACATATACCAACAATACATCATTTTATAAAAATTCTCTTTAAGGTTATAACGTAATGTAAATTTCAATCCTTTCAGCCACATATTTTCCCATTGTTCCATTTGTATATTGTAACCAAAATTTTTAGCCTATTTTATCATACATTCTTTCACTTGTTCTTCTGTTTCAAAGTTCAATAAAAGTTTATGCATTTTGGCAATTACATGTTCATCATTTGTACATAGTTCTATTTCAAACTCAGTCTTACAGTATTCAAAACCATAAATTCTTTTATCTACTTTAAGCCTCTCTGATAATTGTAGATAAGAAAACCATTAACAAATATATCCCTCTGCCACTAGTTCTTCTCTTGATTTTATTTTACATTCCCCTTGACAAAATTCTAATAACTCATTTGCGTTTGCTTATCATTTCTCTTCTATAAAATGCTTCTTGTGCTGAAAGCCACAAAGGTGTTTTGGGACACAACCTGAATTTGTATCTAGCACATCTAACATAGTGAGTTTAAAATCTGCATTAACCTTTGTTTTGTCATACCACAAATAACCATGCCAAGCAAATCTCAGATCATGTCTTTCTGACTCCAAAAGCTTTCTATTTCTCAGCAACACCTACTCTTTCTCTAACTAAACAACAAGCTGCAAAATGTAATTTCAAATCAGGTAAACCCAATCCCCCTCTTTCCTTTGCATCTTGTTAACACTTTATATTTAACTCGTGGTTTTCCCCCCGCCATACAAATTTAGACATATCCTTCTGTTATTGTTTAAATGGTGCATCAGTTGTCAAAACAAGTATTATCTGAAACAAAAATAATGTTTTAGGTAAAATATTCATCTTAATCAGAGAAATTCTCCCCAGCAACGACAATTGTATTTTCTCCCATCCAAACACATCTTTTTAAACTTCCTTTCATGTCTTAATGTAATTATTTTGAAACAACATACAATTCATATTTGCTATAGTGACATCCAAGTATTTTACCTTCTTCTCAATCTTAAAACCCATTTTATTCATCAGTTCTGTTTGATCTTGTATTTTCGTATTTTTTGTTCACATCGTCGTCTTCTGTTTGTTAAGTCTTAATCTGCTAATGCAACAAATTCTTTTAATTTACCCATTAATGTTTCAATTCCCTTTAAAGGATCTTCCAGAGCCAACACCAAGCCATCTGCAAAAGCTTTTAACTTATGTCTCTTTTTTAATTTTTAATCCCACAATCCTCTCATCCTGTCTTATGTCTCTATTCAGTACTTCAAGAACCAAAATAAACAGTAGAGGGAACAATAGGCAGTCTTGTCTTGTTCCTTTTTGAAACTTGCATGGTTTTGTTAGATCTCCATTAACAATTATTTGTGCTTTCTATGAAGTATAAATCGATTTTACCCATTTTGTAAAATTCTCTCCAAAATTTATATATTCTAAAACGTTAAACAGGAAAGTCCAATTCAAATTGTCAAAGCCCTTCCCTGGATCTAAAAAAAAAAAAAAAAGAGGGGGGGTCTTGTTTTTTATTATGTTGTTTCAAATATTCCAAAATATCCAACAGAGTTCTAACATTGTCCTTTAATTGTCTTTTAGGTAAAAAAACCACATTGATCCTCATGAATCAATTCTTGCAAAATTATTTTCAACCTTTCAGCTAGAGTCATTGTGAATAACTTATTCGATAGTGATATCAGTCTATAGGTTCTTGTTATAGTCAAGTCTTGTCTCTCTTTAGGTATTAATGCTATATTGGCCTCTTTCCAACTCTCTGACATCTTTCCCCTCGGTAAAATAGAATTCACTGTATTTTGTAAAGGTTGTAAAAGTTCATCCTCAAAGCATTTATAGTAAGAAACCGGTAACCCACCTGGTCCAGGCACCTTTCCTGCTTTAATCTTTTTTATAGCTTCCAAAATTTCCTTTATTGTTATAGGCCCATTCATAATTTGTCTTTGTTCCTCTGTAATCCTCAGTAAATTTTGCTTTCTAAGATATTCATCTATTTTCTCCAAAGAAATGTCATGTCCTTTATACAAATAGGAATAATACTGGTGGAATGCTTTTTGCATAGCCACATTATCCTTCTCCCTCTTGAAGTTTCAGTATCATTCCCTTTTCTCTTTCTTTCTTTTTGGAGTTTATATGCCAGCCATTTCCCTGGTTACAAATTTGCAAATTCAAATGTTTTTTTGTTTTGTTTTGTTTTACATAGTTCATTTTTATTTCCATTTATCTATAGCATATGTAGTTGATCCTATCAAAACTTAATTTGTTGAGAGATACTTATCTTCTCTGGAAATTTCTTTTATTCTAATTTTCTTTTTATCTTACCCAAAATCTTTTGTGTTTTCTCTTGTCTCTTCTTTTTAAATTCAATATTATGTTATATAAAATAACCTCTAATAAAAGCTTTACTTGCATCCCAAACCATTCTTAAATCAGTGCCTTTATTTAAATTAGTTTTTAAAAATTCTTTTAATTTTTTTTTTCATAATCCTCTACTATTGCTTCTTTCTGTAGCAACATTTTGTTTAGTCTCCGTCTAAAAGTTTGGCTTATAAAAGAAAACCTCATTCTTAGCCCCATGCAAAATCACTTCCACCTCAACAAATTTACCGTGCTCATCAGTCAACACAAATTCTGGTTTTAGTTGGGGGTTATTATAAAAAAAACAACTCAATTTCCTTTTTATTTTTTTATTTTTTGTACTTGCTGAGGTAAATTCTTCACCCAAATTTATAAATCAAATATTTTGCATCCTTTTTTCTACTATGAGTCTCTTGTAGGCAAATAATATCTTGTTTAAATTTTTTCAATTCATGATTTTTTCTCTTTTGAGGAGCATCTGCTCCATTTATATTTCATGTTAAAATTTTGTAATCCATAATCAGGCCAAAAAATTAGGAAAGTCAATACCTGTAGCACCTAATTCAGTATCATCCCTTTCAGATTTCTCTTGCATCTGTTGTGATTTTTGTGTAGTCTTTTCTGACATCTTCATTTCAATCTCCTCCAATTCTTTTTTTAAATCTTTCTAGAAACTCTCTTGTCTTTTGAACAGAATTCTGTTGAAATCTCTGCTGTTTAAAAGTAAAAATCATCCCTTCCAGTTCTTTTTCTACTTTAATCTTTCAGTTAAAAAAATTCTGTTGTGTAAAATTCTGAAAAGGATTTCTTTTAGAATAATTATATCTGTATTATCAATTTTCAATCTTGTATTAAAATGCTGCTGCAAAACTTTATCCTTTGTCTTCTTCCTGACAAAGTGCACCAAAACATCCCTTAGAACATTTCTTATTCTGGCAAATCTAGAATTTATTCTATAAAGTTTATCAATTTCTGCTTCAGTATCCTTCCTTTCCCAATCCAAAAAAATTGTTAAGGCTTTAATAATTATTTCTCTCATATGCTTATCTGAATTCTCGGGGATTGCTCTAACTTTCAAACAAAATTTCTTCTCTTTTGATTCCAATAGAGACAAGTTATCTAATTCTCTTTCTAACTACCTGTCTATAACTTCTGTCTTGCTCTCTAAAATTTCCACTTTGTCATCTGTTTTACTTCTTCAGTCATTTGTTGTACAGAGCTTTCCATCTTCCTAAATTCTTCTTTCACCTCCTCCTTCATCTTTACAAGTCTTCCATCCATTCTTTTTTCAAAAGCTGTCAACTTAGTATCAAGTGATTCTAACTTACTACTCAATTGCTCAAATATTTTCTGAAACAAATCTGGTCTCATTCATTTCTGTTCAGGTTGCTCTAACAATCCCCTCCTCCCTTCCACTCTTGCTGCTTTTCTAGTAGTTGCCATCCTGATATTATAATCTGAAAATAAAAATGGAAAGGAAAATTCAAACTCCCCCCTTTTTTTGTATCTTTCTATGCCTCTAACACTTCTGTTTCTAATGGCACTCTGTAGTTTCAATGCACATCACAATCCATATCTCCATACCAACGAAGCATCACAGTCTGGCTCATATTACCTTTATCTTTTGTTTTGTAAAATCTGCCAATTGCTTGCACTCTTTAATAAAAAAAAAAAAAATCCCACAAAGGTCCAGTTCATCTGTCTATTTTAATTCCTATTTATTCAAATGCACTTTCACAAAAAATAATCTTTCGAACTAACTATCCTCTTTATCCATTTTAAACTTTTTTACATCTACTCCTTGTTAAGTTTTTGCCAAAAGTTTTTAAATCTTTAGACCTTTTTTCCCTCTGTAATCCAGAAAAAATGATGACTTACAAAGTAGCATTTTTATCCTGCCACTCAGAAAATCTCTCAGAGCTTCCAGTGAGGATTATGGCAGACTAGATGTCTCCAATGTGGGAATGACATTACAACCAAGAATGCTGGCTGGAGGGTGAATGCTGGCCGGCAAAATCTCTCTGGTGAAGGAAAGATCATGAGATAGCCCACTTGTACCCCAGACAGCTGTTCCTTGTGAGTAAATTGCATGAAAGTAAGTTTTCACAGTTGGCTCATGAGTTGAGTGGGTGGGAGTTGCCAGACCCCATCTAAGCTCACAGGTATATGTAGCCTATATGGACATAAATTTAGTCATCCTCATATCTTAATCACACTTGCATTTAATTAATCTACAGATAAAGCAAGATTTTCTTTGCAGCAAGATAAGATTCCTCTTGGTGATGTAACTATTTTTCTGGATTACAAAAATAAAAAGAGGCTCTAAGGATTTAAAGACTCAAGAACTTTCAGCAAAAAAGAAAAAAAACTTAACAAAATGATGACTTAAGAAAGTTTAAAACGGATAAAAGGGATAGGTTTGTTTGTTTGTTTACTATTTTTACTTTTGGTGAAAGTGCTTTTGCATAAACTTGAATTAAACTAGAAAAAAGACTGGACCTCCGTGAGAATTCTCTTTGTTTATTAATGCAAGACAATATGGAGAAGTCTGGCTGGCAATTGCTTTTTCTTTCAAAAACACTTTTGTAGGCCTTCCAAAAGTAGAAAAACCCTAGGAAGGAGAAGCATAAGAGGAAGGCTGTTTTTTGCAATTCTAGCTCCCAATCAAACAATGAATTTACTATGCCATACTTCCAAACTTAGAATTTTGGGAAAAAACTTTGAAGGATCATATCAGATGGTATTTCCATCAAATGTGGTTTTGCTAGTTTCTGACAGCCTGGGAGTAGGTACAGCAGCTTCTGAAGATCTAGGCATACTGTTTTGATGTTCTATGATTACTCAGACTCCCACCAACATCCCTTAAAGGAGGTGTATTCCAGATGTCAGAGAAGTAATATACCACCTGTGGCTTTGCCCTCTACAGCTCTTGGCTACCTACTATTTCCTGATAAAGATGACACATGTTGGCAGCTTACAACAGAGATCCAGTAGGATCTAGTAAGGATCTCTTAATACAGCTAAAATCAGTTAATTTCAAATGGTCTCAGATTATGTTTTTCTAGCCCTGGGACAACCCAGATGCTCTGGCAGCATTCTAGTTGGGGATTACAGAAACTAAAAGGATGCTGCTTAGATATATGCATGTCTGTTCCTCTTTATAATTCTCAGTGAGATAAATGCTATCTCTTGATGGGGAGGCTCTGAACTACATTGAATTCCTCTAAGGAAACTTAGAGTTTTGAGATTCCTTCAGTATATATCAGTCTTCTGGCAGCACATCTGTCCTTCCTCTTAAACTATGTCTGTTACACTGCTGCTAGGACCAGGGAATGGAGTAGTAAGAGAGGAATCAAGACTTTTACCTGGCTTCTGTTACCAGCAGAAGAGAGAAGCTAAACTGGGTCTGCACTTGCTAGTTGTTGCCAGGGATAGGGAGAGCTACCTACCTTATGTATCATAACCCTGGGTCGCTTACAAACAATAATAAAACAATAAAAAGCATAAAACCAACATAAAAACTCCTGGAGACCCCACCCCAACCCCACCCCACCCCAAAACAACACATACCTAACATCCAACAAACAACTTTTTCTGGGTTGCAGCCAACACACTACCCCAATACTTGGGAAAAAAGCCAGCTCTTCAAGGCTTTTCAGGGGGCCAGGAGTGTAGGGGCCTGCTGGATCTCAGGGGGAAGTGTTCTTCAAAGGGCAATCTGTTCACTCCACAGAACTCCCAAATGGCAGTTGATCTCCTCTGGACCAGGAAGTCATCTAACTATAGTAGAAGACTGAAAGAAATGCCCTATATATCTATATCACTCTACAGATGTGTGCTTGGGATAAAGCTGAGATTTTATTGTACTTGTGGCATACTAGGCAAAATGTACCCATACTGACTGGTACTTTTCTTACTATTAGCAACCAATGTGGCATGGGTATAACTAAGGCATGTAAACCTAGTCTAAACATTTTCCCTTTATTGAAAAGCATTATGTGAAAATCTTGATTGACTAGACACATTGTATGTTTGTGACATTTAGACAAAAGGGAAGGATTTGATCTTATGATTTTTTTTAACATTTAAATTACATTTTCAGAGCAGTTTACAAATTCAAACTATTCAAATGGAAGGGTAAAATCATTGATCAAAGTATATGTAACATATGCCAATTAAGATAAGCAACAAAATCTACAGTACCATAACAGAGAATTTTTAAAAAAGCAGTAAAAATTTTAAAATATCACAGTAGAATTAGCAAATCATTAAAAGATCAGGGAGGGATAAAAGGGTCTTTATCTGGCACAGAAAAGACAATGAAGATAGCATTAGGTATATCTCAGTAGGACAGAATTCCTACGCCTTTTCCTGGGTAACCATTTGCTGCACAGCAGGATGGCCACAGCTGGCCCTCTGAAGAGGATTTTAGTGTGCAGGTGGAAGCATCCATGAAGGGACATTCCTTCAGATATTTCTGATACGCCATCACTTCTCTGGACCAGGCCATCCCTACACCTTGACTCTTCTCAGATATGAAACTGCTTTTCTTGGTTTATTAAAACAAAAAACAAAAACAAATCCTCAAAAGAATCACATATTCTTGTGATCTTGTGAATGAAGGTAGTCTGTTACTGTGAAGTGGAGTTGAGATAGATAGATAGATAGATAGATAGATAGATAGATAGATAGATAGATAGACAGACAGACAGACAGACAGACAGATGAAGGTTTATATCTAATTATGTATGAAATGTATGTCAGAAAGTATGACCTAGTGAGCTAGTGCTATCTAGGCTGTTGCAGTTACATGTGAAAGTAGGAATCCATAAACTGACAATAACTACAAGATACTCTCCAGCAAACGAAGATAATAGAAGAACCAGATATGAGTTATGGCGACAAATGCAACATTCTGAATGAATCCAATACATGGAAGGAAGCATGGCATAAATAGATGGCATAAATGGGAGGATGAGAATGAGATGAGAATATAGAAAAGACGATTGGGCCATTCACAGACCCAAGAATGAATGAGCATTGTGCCTGTTTCGTGAGTATCAGCTTACAATTATTTATTTACAACCTAAATTTATTTACAACCTAAGGTTGTAAATCTTGCCTCTTGGTTGTAAATTATTTGTTGAGTATCACCCCCCACAAGAAAGAAAGAAAGAAAGAAAGAAAGAAAGAAAGAAAGAAAGAAAGAAAGAAAGAAAGAAAGAAAGAAATATAGAAGGATGGTAGGAAGGAAGGAAGGAAGGAAGGAAGGAAGGAAGGAAGGAAGGAAGGAAGGAAGGAAGGAAGGAAGGAAGGAAGGAAGGAAGGAAGGAAAGCAAGCAAGCAAGCTTTAAAATGTCATGAGAATGTTGAAAAATGGAAAGGCTGGAGGTGTCCATAGTATAACCAGAGGAATGATAAAATATGGATCTAGTTTGCTTAAGGTGGTGCTCTGTGACTTGCTTAAAGTATGAGTGTAGATGGCTTCTGTGCCTACAACTGGAAGAATGCTGTTATCATTCTTAAATACAAAACAATAACAGAAGAGGTAGCAAGAGTCTATGCAAAAACTACAGAGGGATTAATTTGTGAGGTATGTCTTGGAATTTTGGCAACTTATGGAAAGGGTGCAAGAGTGTACAAAATTTGGAAAGCACAGTATGGCTTTATATCAGGAAGGCAGTGTGCAGACTAGGTCATTAAGGATGAATGTGAGAAAGATTTCTGGTACAATTAGATAAAGTATATGAAGAATAATCTTGAATTGTTTTGTGGAAATATGGAATTGAAAGTTGCTGAATGCAGTAAGAGTGATGTATGATAGAAGCAATAATTGCATGAGAATAAATAGAATACTTAGTAAACAGTTCAATACTGAACAGGGACTAAGACATGAATGTATGACATTCCCTTCTTTAATGTAATTATGGATACATGTATAAGGAATGTGTCCTGGCCTTCTCAGAGCCTGGGAAAGAGGATGATGGTTTGCAAATTATTACAAGTACAGAACATCTGCATATTCTTCCTTTGTTAAGAAAAGAAGTGAGTAGTCACCTTCACAGTTCATCACTGGGTGATTAGCAAGTAGATGAAGGAATCTCTGCCCTAACAATTTGGAGATAAACTGAGTTCTAAAATAAGCATATCCAGTTGCTAAAATTTCTGTATCCTAATTCCCTTTTCCCTTGCAATGACTCTGGCTGAAGATGACTGTGAGAATCTTGCCTCTTGGTTGTAAATAGTTGTTAAAGACTTGACAGAATGCTCAGGGTGATATGAGAAGTGTTGGTTGGTTGGCATCATGAATGTAAGTCACTTCTGTAGGCAGATTATGCAGTGTTGTTGGCTGAGCATTCAAATGATATGCAGCGAACATTAGATAATGGTATGATAGAACGAGGATCATGGATCTGAAAATAATATGCCAAGGTAGTTGTTTTTAATTGGAAAATGGAGTGAATGATTGCATGCGATATATAAATAGAAAAGAGCAAGGATATGAATTTGTGTACCTTAATAGAATGGTTCCTAGAGAAGGGAAATGGATGGAGGAGGTTTAAGACATGTTAATTGCTAGTAGAGATATACTGGGTAGCGTGTAATCTATTCTGAGGAATGAAAGCTTGTAGAAAGAAGTGAAAATGGCCATGTATAGGAGCATGCTTCTGCCCTCTTTATTATATGGATGCAAGAATTTGGTACATCAAGAGAAATATAAAAGTAAGTTTAATGCAGTGGGAATAGGAAACGTGTGTGGTAAAACAAGAAGAGGTAATATCAGTAAAGGGAATGCTCTTGAAAGGGAATATTCAAGGTGCGTACGTATGTATATATGTCTCTCTCTGTGTGCATACACCATTTCCATTGGATTAATCCAGGGCATCTTTTTAATTGATCAAAAAGCTTTTAGTGCACCTGGTTAATTGATTCAATGTTACATCCTTACAAGATCTGGTGCTGATGCAAGATTTTTCCTGGTAATCAATTTTAAAGTGGACAGTTCTTATTCATCAATGGGATTGTATTCATCTTCTTTTAAGTTACAGATTTTTATAAGAGTTTGTTGTGCCATCCCACCATTAACAGGAAATATTTTGTCACTGGAGAAAATATTATCTCTCCCTGATTCTGGACAAATGTTTCCTCCGTAGAGGAAATACTGTATGAAGTTTTATTGCATTGGGTCTGCGGTGCAGTGCTATATGCATCTTCTTCAGTTCTTTACTCTCATCCCTAACTGAGATCCTCACATTTAAAAAGCATGAAGGAATAGTTGTTAAAGGCCACTAGTCTGTTATGATCTCCTATGCGTTTAGAATTTCTCTCTTTTTTGTTCATATGTTTCTGGATATCTGGGGATTCTCCAAAATATCCAGAAAGCTCTCTCTCATCTGGTTGGCTTTCAGATGAGATCACTTTGGTATTATTAGACAAGATTATGATTATGCAGTTCATTATAAGGGGATACCCATACTCTGATGATTGAAAGAATATTTTTTTTAACCCTATACTGCATATCTTAATGATTCACTGGTGTCTTTTCTTGCAAAATTCATATCAGATTTTTTTTAAAAAAAATTGTTATTATCAAGATCTTAAACTTTTAATTTTTCTCTTCAAGAAAATTGGAAGACGAACTGCAGACTCTCCTCATTCCAAATTCCAGAGCAGTCCGATAGCATTATATTCCTTTGGGCTACATGAGCTATTTCTGTGTCAAAGTTTTAAAGACAGGGCCATGTAAATTAATGCAGGGCTGCTGGCATGAATCTGTCTAGACTTAGGAAGCATTAAAGTAATCTTTTGAGCACTTATTTTAATTTAAAAATGAGAAGCTAAGGTAACTAAATTATTATTTCATCATGACTCTTACAGAGGGGTAAAACTGATGATTGTAACTCAGATAAAGTGGCAAAGTTTTAAAGTAGCTTCCTACTAATAAGAGGTATTCAACCATGGAACACGTTGCTTTGGGCTTCTCATTTATTTTAAGTATTTAATCAGAGTCTGGATGGGCTTCTGCCCAAGATGCTGTAGTTGAATCAGGGAGTATACAATTTTTCTGGAGCATGGACTTCATTCAATAAAGTAGGGGTGAATCTTGGACATCTAAACTGTTAGATCATGAGTGATCATCCACAAAGATGTAGCTGAACCTAGCACTCTCCCAAATCTTTTTGGTCTACATCTGTCACAATTTGCTGCCATGGCTGTAACTGGTGAAATTGGGAGTCCAAAGCATCTGGAAGTCACCATGCTACCTATCCCAACATTACATAATAAATGATGCTGAGAGTAGTCACAAGTTCAGTATGAACTCTGATGTTGTGAATACAACTTTGGTCCTGAGTGCCAGAGCAAGAGTGCTTACTCTTGTGAGCACTTCTGCTCAAATATTATAATATTTCAGTGCCTCTATTGATGATTGAGGATAATAACTCATTGTTGGTTGCACCCCATTTGGGATTTCCCCAAATGCCTCCCTTGCTGATTTTCTAAAAATATTTGAGTGCCCCCCTCCCAGTGAAAATAAGATGTTGAACTAAATGGAATCCTCATTTGAATCAAGATGATGATCCATGCTTTGATGAATTTCTGAACTAAAAATAAATTTAGTATTAAATTCAGTAATATGTGAATCTGGCCTCAATAAAGACTTTTTTGAAAGATAAGCCCTTACTGACCATATTTGTGGAAAGAAAAGTACAAATAAGCCAAAAGCTTCACTAAACTGTGTGTGTACATAGCTCTTAACAAAAACTGTGAGGTAAATATAGAACACCAAAACAACTTCTAAGGAACAGTTTCTGAAAAATGATTGAATCGTTTAGAACTGCAAAACTCCAGGGAGCAATTAGGCAGAAGAGAATTTGCAACATATCCAATGTGCCAAATAGAGATTCACTGAAACATGTTCATTTGTTTTAGATTTGTTTCATGCCACTCCTCTAGGAATTCAAAGCAGTGTTCCATCTTCCAATTTTATATTCATACTGACCAGCTCAGAGTTATCCACTGTGGACTTGAACCTGGTTTCCTGGGTCCTAGTCTAATCACCCTAAACACTACACTACACTGACTGTCACATGAGTGATGGTGCTCTCAGCCCACCAGGAGAAATTATGAGTCTCAGTCAACCATGAGCAATGTTGACTGGCTCCAAGATATCTAGGGAATACCAATTCACACATTACATAGTGAAAAATGATTGCCTTCCATTACTCAGATATACTGCAGCAAGGAATTATGCCCAATTCTGTTTTCTATCTGCACAACATATGGATTTTGTCTGGGAATATTGTTAAAAAGCCCTTAGTTATGAATGGAGACATTAGCAAATCCGATACACTTTCAGCTATGGAAGTGGGAAAAAAATGTATTAACTTCATTAATAGAAACTTCTTAAATAGCTACTCAAAGGTAGAAGGTACATAATCTCTGATAATAAAGCCTTCTGTGACCATTATTAATAAAAGTGTGGAGGAGTTTCTATACCCAAAACATTTGCATCCTCCGTCCTGAACCACTGCACGCCCTTTTGTACTATTTTAAGGCAATGTGCTTCCCCTCTTTGAATTCCAATCAATTTCAATTCCATTATACCAGACAATATGGTTTACTAATGATTAGTCAATTAACCTCAAAGCAGCAAAGTAAAAGGTGAATGACTGAGTAATGTAATAGCATAATTGCATTCTGATCCTGTAGAGGGGAGGTTGCATTCAAATGAGTGGCATCAAAGTAAAATGAAAGCTACATAGAAATTAATACAAAAATGTAACCTGGTTTCCTCCCATTTTTTTTCCCAGTAACAGCTGCAGTGAGCTTTGTACACTAAGTAAAGGATATGGGATTGGAGATGGAAAGTGCAAATTAATTACACTTCCTTTCCCCATATTTGTGGAACCTCTAAAACTAAGTTTGGAAATCTCTTCTTGTACTAGAATAAGGGATATAAATCTACAAGGTAATGTGCACATGAAATAGGAACACAGCTTAAAGTTCAGAAAATTGTCTCGGACATGAAGCATCAAATGAAAACTATTGTGAACTCTAAGTTTAAGGTAATAATGAGGATGGTTTGGATAGGAACTATGAGATCTCTACATCCCAGTGTTCAACATACTTCCTTGGAAGTTTCATATTTAACAGATGTACAAATATCTGCAGCGCAACTGGCATAATCTGAACTGGAATGGATCGGATGGTGCATATTTCTGAGAGCTATATCAGTAGGATTGGATTTACAGTCCTTGAAGGCTAGAGCTTGGCATCATCTTGTTAACTTTTATGTTTTTCCTTTGTGATATGGACCCCAGTGGTCTTTAGGGATCATTTAAACTCAACTGGTATATGTTCGTTTCTGTGTGTGTCTCTGTGTCTCTGTCTCTGTCTCTGTCTCTATCATCTATCTATCTATCTATCTATCTATCTATCTATCTATCTATCTATCTATCTATCTATCTATCTATCTGCCCAGCCCAGCCCAGCCCAGCCCAGCCCAGCCCAGCCCAGCCCAGCCCAGCCCAACCCAACCCAACCCAACCCAACCCAACCCAATCCACATACATACATGCAGCACATGGGGATTTTTCAAATGTATATGTGCCAGCCTCCTGTCTTTCATATATCACACTTTTGAAATTTTGCTGGACCTTTTCTTTGGCCAGGCTAGGTGCGCTGCCCTCTGCCTTCTGGTTGGGGTGCTGCAGAAGCATTGCACTACACTTCTATATGTTTTATCGGCTTTCCTCAGGTCTGAAAATGTTATATTAATGTTCTTTATTTTTAGCTTTATATCTCTCTATTTTTAAACTATTTTATCTTACTTTTCCTTAACTGCTGGTTATAATGTTGACTTGATTTGATTCACACTTCAAAAATGGAGCAAAAATATGAATATTTGTGTGTGTGCATTATGTAGGATAACAGAGAGAATCAAGACAATAATTTATCATGCTGTTTACATGCCTTATTCAGGAAATGTAATGGATGATACACCAGGCTGTAAACCTCCCACATTTTGTTACTGCCCCACCCAATATTTTTCATATTGGAAAAAATCTGTAAGGAAGAAGAAATCCAATTCTATTTCAAAGCTCAATTTTGTGATTAACTCTTTTTTTTTTTTTTTAGTGTTTAAGAGTCTTATTTGGAAATACCTTAGATCTGAATTAGAGAACAAAGTTAATTGTTTTGAATCCATCTGGCTACACAGTTTTATCTCTTCAGTACCAGACTAGACCCTGAACTAGCCAGGAGAACCAATATACAGGATGCAGTGCCCATGTTTCACAGCTGATGTAGTTAACAGTATATTTGCTCTGCATGTAAAGCACCATTTGAATGCAGGGATGTACCTTTGAAGCTGATGAGGGAAGCACTCTAGATTGCTAGTTCTTGCATAGAAGTAATGATAGGCAACATCTATGTATGTATGTGTGTGTATACACACACACACACACACACACACACACACAAAGGGATGTAGTAGCATAAAAAACTGTTTAAAAAGAGAACTAGATACCCAAAATACAAATAATAAAATCTATTGCTAATGATATCTAGCCAATAAGAGTTTGCATGTTGCTTTTGTTCTTTTATAACTCAGAAGAATGGTCTTACATGTTTTCTTTTCTAATACTTCTTGTTTATAAACATGCCTCAGTTAACCTATGGAGTCCTTGGTGCTCTCTGAGCTTGGTTGTTTTGCTTGCAGACATTTCATTACCTGACTAGATAACTTCATCAGTGCTAGTGAGTGTGAGGTTTGCTCCCTGTTTATATACAGTAGCTTGCCCTGCCAGTGTTGGTGGGGGTGTGGTTTTCTCCTTGATTAGGTTATTGTTTTCTGCTTGATTGTTTGTCTGGTGTTAATCCCTGCTTATCTGGGTGTTGGCTGTTGGAGAGGATGCATTCTGGTCTTTTTGTTTCCTTCTTAGCTTTTTTATTGTCTTTTGAATAGTGTGTAAATATGTTTTATTTCTATGTGTCTATTGATGGCTGATTTGCCTGAATGCCAAGCTTCCAGGAATTCCCTAGCAGTTTTGGATGCTGACAGTTTCCCAGTTGAAACTATGGTTGAAACTGTCCATGTGTTGTGAGATTAAGGAGTTTTCATTGTGTCTTCGGACTGCTAGTTGATGTTCATAGATGCGCTTTGTTAGTCTTCTGCCTGTCTGTCCTACATAGTGGCTGTTAACAGTTGTTACACTGTATGTTGTAGGTGACTCCTGTTTTTTCTTCTTGGGCTACTGGGTCTTTTGGTTTGCTTAAGATGTTTTGGAGGGCTTTAGTGGGTTTGCATGCTACAGAGATGCCATGTGGTTGTAATAGTCTGTTGGTTGTTTCTGAGGTGTTTTTGATGTATGGTAGTGTTATCCTTTTCATAGATTGTGTTGAGCGGTCAGGCAGTTTTTGATAAAGTTGTGTGGGTATCCATTTTGTTGGAAGATGTTGTATAGGTGGTCTGTTTCCTTTTTCTGGTGTTCTGGGTTGCTGCAGTGCATTTATTCTTCATTCAGACTATATCATGCTTACCTTTCTCTGGCAGTGGAACAATTCTATTTTAATCCTCCCCCCAAAGTACATTATTCTGGTATTTTGGAGCCAGCAGAGGCTCCACAGGTTGCCAGTGGAGCAAAAAACGAGCGATCACTTGCAAACGCACATTCTTTTGCTGATGCTATTACAACTATTTATCCAGCTGAATTGGACTAGGCTAGAATTACTGAGGTGAAACAAAAACCAGATGAAAATCCTGCCAATTTTTATGAGAGACTGATTAATGCCTTTAAGAAACATGGGGGAGTTCAGGACCCTGCAGTAGATATGCTGAATGCTGTTCGTCAGCACTTTGTAAACCAGCTGGAAATATGGCTGGGAAATAAAGTTAGAGCCCATCTTCGGGGATGGGAGAGTAAGTCTCTCAATGAACTCAGGGAGGAAGCCAGTCATCACTGGCACCAGGAAATACATCATGTGAAAAGAGAAAAACATAAAGTCAGACTAGCTGCATTGCAACTGAGTATGGGTCAAGGGTCCACCAGAGATCCTCAAGACAAATATGTGTATGATAGGAGGGGAGGATATGGATGGAGCGGAAGAATGAGGCAAGGAAGAGGAGATTTTCAGAATCAAGGATGGAATTCGGGATTTTTTTTTTTATTTTGTGGAAAGCAAGGCCACTGGTAAAAGGACTGCCCACAGAATCAGGCCCCTGTGGGACACACTGCCACTGCTCCCGCTAAAGATTTTTTAAATCAGGGGTGTCCCAGAAGGGCAAATGTGGCTCTTGTGAGAGTCACAACCACTGGTCAGGGGGAAGTTTATGTTAAATTGGGATGTCAGAATATTAAAGCATTAGTGGATACCAGAGCGGACTTGTCAGTGATAACCCATATAACACCTTTGCTCCGTGAGCTGCATTGGGTACCGGTTTGCTTCCGGGTCCAATTCAAGGTGTTGGTTATCACCTTTAAAGCCCTACATGGCATAGGGCCAGGTTACCTGAAGGACCGCCTCACCCCCACGATTTCAACCCGTCCCACCCAATCTCACAAAGAGGGCATGCTCCGGACCCCCGCAGTAAAAGAACTTCAATTAGCGGGGTCCAGAAGGTGGGCCTTCTCTGCTGTAGCCCCCGCCCTTTGGAACATCTTGCCCCCGGAGTTGAGACAGGCCCCCTCACTCCAGGCCTTTCAGAGGGATTTGAAGACTTGGCTTTGCCATCTGGCCTGGGGCGGGGAGGGAGGATGTCAGAAATGGGGTCGGCTGGCCCCTTAGTGGCCTGGTGTGCCCTCTATCAGCCTCTTGGATTTTTTAGCCTTTTTATCTCTGTAAATGTGGTTTTTTATAACTTTTAATTATGTATTTCTGATTTTAGTTTGTTGTAAGCCTCCCAGAGTCCCCCATTGGGGGGAGATGGGCGGGGACAAGTCAAATAAATAAATAAATAAACAAACAAACAAACAAATAAATAAATAAATAAGAGCCCTGGATGCCAAAGGAATACTCCAGCCTTGCAGAGGGGAGTATTAGCAACAGGAATTTCTGGCATGCCTATTAAACACATTTGGTTGGAGCAGCTCTAATTTCATTGGGCCTGTTGACTGCTGAACACGCTTTTCTGATTGGCACTGATGGATCCCCAAACCTACTGGGCAGGGACCTCTTGTGTAAATGGAAGTGCCAGATTGCGTGTCATCCTGATGGTAAATTAGAGTTATTAATTCCCGAAGAGGATGATGTTGATATGCAAGAAGTTCAAAAAGAAGTGTTTCGGCTCTTATCTGTTAAAGTTGTCACACCACCCCTGCCTTCGTTTCTGTTAGCAGCACCAAGGGTGTGTGTGGACAACTGAAGAAGGGAATTATGGTTTCATAAAAAGGGCCATTCCGTTTAAATTGGAGCTCCTTCCAGGGAAATCTGGGCCATGCCTGCCACAGTATCTACTGAACTGGTCATTGCCACTGTGATTGGTTTGTTGCTCAAGCAAAAGATACTTAAAGAAACTTCCAGCTTGTGTAATATACCAATATTTCCTGTGAAGAAACCAGGAAGTGATCCCCCAAGTATTGCTTGGTGCATGACCTAAGGCAGGTCGACTAAGTCATTCAACTAATAACACCAGCGGTAGCCAATCCTTACACCATTCTGTCATCCCTCCCAAGGACAGCAACATTTTTCACATTTTTGGACTTGGCAAATGCCTTTTTCTCTCTCCCACTGTATGAAGATACTCAATATTTTCGAGCTTTCACCTCTCAATGACTCTTACGAAAAGTCTGCTAGCTTTTTCAAACCCCTTGCCAGAGCAGACCACAATTTTACAATATGCTGATGTTGTGCTGATTGCAGCTGCAGAAGAAGATGCAGGCAAAGAAGTCACTTTAGCTTTATTGTGCTTCCTTTATGAGGAGGCTACAGAACAAATCAAAACAGTTTGCTCAGACTCAGATCAAGTTTATAGGCCATATAATATCACATAGCCAGAAAACTTTTGATCCAGAATGGGTTCAAGCCATCTGTGTTTGAACCCCCCAGCTCAGTCAGGCAGCTGAGGTCCTTTATTGGAAAAGTGGGTTACTGCAGGCAATCAATTCCACAAGTAGCTGCAAAGCTACAACCACTTTATGAAGCTACCACCACTGGGAGCTTTTGTTTGGGGTCCTGCCCAGCAACAAGTATTTGAGCAATTAAAGGCAGACCTTGTACTGTACAATTACCAGCCTTGGGACTCCCTGACTATACTAAAGACTTTCATTTGTTTGTACCTGAAAAAGAGGGCTACACTTATGGAGTTTTAACTCAGGAACACAGAGACTCAAAAAGACCAGTGGTCTATTTGTTTTACAAGTTGCACCCAGTTGCCCAAGCTCACCCACCTTGTTTAACGGGCAGTGTCAGCAGCAAGTTATTTATTAATCCATGCAAAGGACATTTTGCTTCATCACAATGTAACTGTACATGTGCCTCATGAGGTTCAGGCCCTTTTAAACCATGGGCATCTTTTACCTATTTCAGCTTCCTGCCTCACATCCTATGACCTGCATCTCTTCCAGAATCCAAGTGTGACACTTTCTAGAGCTCCTTTTAAAAATCCAGCTGAATTTTTCCTGCCTCCCATGCAACAGCACCAAGACTGCCTGTCTTTCACAATAGCAGCCACAAAGCCAAGGGAAGATTTTAAAGATGAACCCAGTTTGAATGCAGACCTTGAAATTTACAGTGATGGAACTAGTTTTATCACAGAGGGAGGAGAGTGCAAGACAGGCTGCACTTCACCACAGAACATTCTGTTGTAGAAGCTGACAGCATTGACTCCTCTACTCCCCACCCTCCGTTTCAACCCAAGTGACAGAACTAGTAACCTTGCATCAAGCCCTGTCCTATGTAGGGACCCAATCAGCTAACATCTATACTGTTCCAAGATATGCTTGGGAAATAGCTCAAGATTATGTTCAGTTGTGGAACAACAGGGGATTCCTGACAAACAGCGGAATGGAGCTTAAACATAGGGCATTAATTTGTGCTATTTTAGATCTCATCCAGAACCGGAAAGCTTTGGCAATAGTCAAGGTCAAAGTACATTCAGAACTTAAAGGCAATGAGTTGGCCAATGGGGCAGTTAGGCAGGCCTCTCTCTAACCACAACCAGAACAGAAGGTTTTACAATTGTTGCCCTGCACCATACCTATAGATGTAGCTTGGGTGCAGGAACATGCAACTAACCAGAAAGAAAAAAGAAAAATGGGAAAAGAACCAAGATGAAAATTATGAAGAAGGAGTTTGGAAATTTAAAAGGAAAGTAATCATTCCAAGGCTGACAGGCACATTTTGAAGTTGCTACATGACCAAGGTCATGAAGGAGCAGAAGCATTAACTCAGAGGTTTAAGCAACTTTGGGCAGGCAAAGGGATTCATACAGAAGCACAGGAGATAGTTGGTAACTGTGCAGTTTGTTTAGCCCATTCTAAGGGGAGAGGACTGAGGTCACATCCTTCCCAACTGCCTAGAGGACAATACCCTTTCCAAATGATACAAATTGATTTTGCTGACATGCCTTCATGTAAACAGAAGAAACACCTATTGGTTATTATATGCACCTTCAGTAACTATGTAGAAGCATTTGCTACAAGAAAAGCAGATGCCAGTGAAGTGGCCAAGTGTTTGTTAACTGAACTGGTGCCAAAATGGGGGGTGTCAGCAGTCATCCATTCAGACAGAGGGCGACATTTAGTGAATCAAGTCATCCAGTTAATGGGTACATCCTGGGACTAGAGCTCAAATATCACTATGCCTGCAGACCACAGACATCCTTGCTGGTAGGGAGGATGGTAGGAATACTGAAAAATTGCTTGGCCAAACTAGTAGAAGTAATTGGTTGGCAATGGGTAGGTGTACTCCCCATGGCACTTTTGGCCATCAGAAGCTCACCTCTAAAGGAACTAAAACTGTCTCCCTATGAAATTGTATATAGGCCTTGGCTTGATCCCCATTGCAGAAAGTGTTCATCGTGACCCATGGTCAAATTACTTACATGCTATACAATCTTTTCAACAGGAGCAGTGCCAAACCCAAGAGCAAGTCAGACAACATCATGACCAGAACAGCTACCTGAAACCAAACCATTTGACCAATTGCAACCAGGAGATTGGGTGTATTGAAAAGTCATCAGAGGAAAGACTGTCTCTCCCCAAGGTGGAAAGGCCCATGCCAAGTGCTGCTAGTAGTCAAAACAGTGCAAAGCTTGAAGGTCTGACCTTGTGGGTTCACCTAAGTCATCTCAGGTGCGCTTCAGCTCCAGCCCCAGAAGCAAGCACTACCAAAGACTTTGTTGCAGGCTCCCAGGAAACAACCAGAAGAAAGAAGAAGGGTGAAGTTTTGACTATGAAACCCCAAAGAGCTCTGAAGATAAGTTTTAATGGACTCTTATTAGTTTAACTTTGATATTTAGGCTCCTGCGGTTATTTAGATTGCCATTGTACTTTTTACTTTCTGCCTTACAGCAACACAATGGCACTGCTAAAAATTATGTTTATGTTGGTCAATGTGATTTATTTGCAATTGCCAGGATGTAAGATACAATGCTCACTGGACTGATTGCCTACAAATAATTCTTATTTGACTTTAGTCCATTCCATAATCCTGCCTGGTGAACTTTTCTGTGCTCTTGAGGGAACAAATTGGGATTCTATGCTCAAAACATGCTTTGTAGGAGTACCTGAGCTGTTTTTCAAAGTACTCCATACTATTACTAAGCTGTTCCCAACATGTAACCCACTCAACCTTGATTACCTAGAGAAAACACTTCTATGCATTGAGTCTACACCCACCAAACACTAGTGGATTAGCCAAGCATTATACATGGTGGAAACCAAAGGCAATTTGCCAGGGAACAGCTGTGTGCATGTAGTTGGCTGTGATGACAAAAAACATGCCTTTCCCTACCAATTCTTGAAAAATGCTCAGAGGTAATACAGCTTGACTCTGTAAAAGTTCACTGCTACTTACCAAAGGGCTGGTATCTATTGTGTTGAAACTATGCCTTTTCATACTTTCTAGCACATTCCTCGAGAGGCCCCTGTGCAGTTGGGCATTTAATTTCATTTGACACAGTGCCACTTATCCAAAATTACACTAATCACAGACCCAGGTGAACGTGCAGGCCTGTTATTGAGGGGCCCCCACTTGGCAGTGCCTGTGATGACTACATAGGGCTGTTGAATACCAGAGATGTTTATGGGCTTGCTATATCCTTAATTGGAACACCAGCTCTAGCAACCTTTACCTGTAAAAGCTACGGTGCAAGATTTACCAGATCTGGCAAAGTGGATCACAGAACAAGCCCCCACTAAACTTTGGAATTGGCTTACCTCTTGGTTTCCTGGGACTGGGTGGTTGCAAAATTTGGCTTTAGGATGCATAGCTCTTCTGGCCATTACAATCTTATTGCTTTGTACTTGGCAATGTTTAATTGGTCTTTTTAACAACTGTTTCCAGAGGAGCCTATGACTAAATCCAGTTCTTCTGTCTGACCTGGAATTTGACCTTCTGAACATCAAAAAGGGGGACAACTGTGAGGAAAATACATCTTTGGGTGAAGAAAGTAAGTCTTTAGAGGCTTCAGATGAATGGGAGCGCCTTAATAAGATTGAAATATAAAGGAATGTGCAGCATCCTTGAAGCTGGTGGGAACTAGGCTGGTTGTAAAGGGTTTATCACAGCTGATGTGAACTGGGCTGGCTGTAAAATGACTTATTACAAACATCCCCATAGCAATCAAGGCATCTGTCTTGAAGGATGATGCATTCTTCTTGGCATTTGGCACCTTGAACTGATTTGTTTCTTCTCAGTAAGGTTATTGTTTTCCTTGAAGATAATAGATAAGCAGAGGGGCAGAAAGTAACTTGAGGTCTGATGCTTACTTATGTATCCCTGCATCATCATATGAATATGTATGTATATGCATTCTTTTCCCGTCCCCTTTTTTGAAATGTATAAATATCAGAGTATGTATTTTGCCTATACAGGAGTGTCTCCCACTAACCCTTGGTGGGGTCCCCTCTAGTGCACACTAATAAATACTGCAGTGAAGCCTTGATTATTTTGCATTTGAGTCCTGCATTTTAATTTCACAGAAAGTTGACTTGTTATGGAGCACTTGGCTAGTGTGGGTTGTTTTTCAATAGACTTGCATTTCTAATTTGCTGTTGTTTTCTCTGCTGATGAGGATATCCAGGAAGGGTAGTGTGCTGTTGTTTCCTTCTTCCCTTGTGAATTTTATTCCTTTGAAGAAGTTAATTGTTTCATGTGTCTTCTCTAGTTGTTCCTTTTTTATTATGACAAAGGTGTTTTCTACATACCAGATCCATACTTTTGGTTGTGTGTGTGGGAGTGCAATAGTTTCTAGATGCTGCATTACGGTCTCTGCTATGAGTCCTGAGAGTGGTGATTCCCAAGGGCATTCCTCTGATTTATTGGTTTATTTGTCCATCAAACTGAAAGTAAGTAGTGAGGCAGAGGTTGATGAGGTCCATGATTCTGGATATTTTGATCTCAATGTATTTGGCTAGGCCAGATATATTGTGTACTACTGCTGCCATGGATTCTTTTACTAGTTCTGGATCTATGGATGTAAAGAGTGCTGTGACAACAAATGAAACCATAATTTCATCTTCCTCAGGTCTTTGAGTTTCTGGAGGCACTGTAATCGGGATTTGATAGAATATTTGGTCCCCTCTGTGAGATGTCTGAGGTTTTTTGTAAGTTCTTTGGCTTTGTTGTATGTTGGGGTCCCTGGTAATGATACAATTGGACAACGAGATATGTTGAGCTTGTGCATTTGTGGGCATCTATAGAAGCGTGGGAGGATGGGTCCACTACTTTTCATCTGCCACTGTTCTTCTTTTGTGATTTGACCTTTCTTGGTTAGGTCATTGAGGGTCTCTTGATCAGCTTATCCAATTACTGTATTGGTTTGGTGTTTACTGGGATTTATGTTTCTTTATCCACCAGTAATTCTTTGGGGTTTTTTTGTATGCATTGTGTTCTGTTCATGACAACCATGATTTGGCCTTTGTCTTCTGGGAGGATGGTGACGGTTTGGTCTTTCTTTAGGTTTTTGAGGGCTGTTCTGTCCTCTGCTTTGAGTTGGTTCTGATTCTGTGTTCTTCTGGTCTGTGGTACGATTGTCTGCCTTGTTTCCTTGGGTCTCTGGGGCGAGGCTTGTGGTTATAAATGCTGCTTCTAAGGCTGCAAAGAATTCTAACTGATTAGCATAGTTTATGTTATAGTTGTTATCCTTTCTGGAGGATATTGTGTTCTGCGATGGATAGTGAGTGGCTGGACATGTGGACTACCCATTTGGGCTCAGGTACCTCTTGCTTATGGGGTTTAGCTTGAGCAACTTGGTTTGGAGTTTTGTTTTCCTTTGTTCAGCTTGTCTTAGGATGTAGCCTTGGTGGTGGTTGTCAGCATTTTTGTGTGTTCTGGATCATGATTTGTTCCAGATGCTCCTTGAGGTTGTCTATGGTATGCTGGTATTGGTTTAGTCTGAGGTAAGCATCCATGATCAATAGCTATATTATTTTTTGGCCACCTTGTTGAGCTATTTTCCATCCAGCTGTGCAGTTTATTGGAGGTTTGTATCTGACACTGGTGAGTTAACCTACTTTGAAAGATGTTTCACTGTGAGACTGCAGACGGTTTCTTAGGTTCTCTTTTTTATCATCCATTATTTATTGTTATTTCTTAATATTTTATTAGGATTGAAATATCCCAGCTATATTTGCCTGGGGAAAAAAAAACAGCTTTAAATATTTCCCAGTAAGAAGTGCAACAGATTTTTATGTGTTGTTCTATTTTTCCTGTTACTGGAGAGCTGGTTGTTCAAAACAATTTGATGCATGGATTTTCAGTGGCAATTGTAACCTCTGTTTAGCCCAATGTTAAATACCATCATGGGGAAAAAATGTTAAATCTTTAGTCATTTCTCATGTTTCTTTTTTTATACTGTAGGATGTTTTCACCTGCTATCTTTCTGGGGATCAACTCATAACTCTGCTGGGTGATGTTATCCAACTATTGATGGAGATGCTGTTGTCCCAATAATAACCACCTTATATATTAATACTAAAAAAAAAAAGGCAAATATGGAGCTGCACACTGCTAAATATTCTGTATAACATTTAGACCAACTCCAAATATAATACATAACCATAATATTACAAAGTAGGGTCTCCCAGAATGGGGTCAATTCTCTCAGGGCTTAATGCTTTAAGTTATTAAACAGTCTAATATATTTCAGAATGAAACTATAATAATCAATATAATGCATTAAATGCTATTTAATATTCAGCCCCCTTGAGTTGTAGAAAATAAAGGTGGGATATAACTCTAATAATAAATAAACAAATAAATTTGAGACTAGGGCAATCAAATAATAAGCAGTTGGCAATTTAGGCAAAGAACATTTCAGGATCGCATTCAGAAGAAACAATTTATCATCTATGGAGAGTTTAGAATGAGTTCCATTCAGTAAGACAGCAAGGAGTTTAAAGAATACCAGAAGAAATTAGAAAGGTTTCAGAAAGTGATTCACTTTACTCAGGATTCAGCTGTAGAAGGAGAAGGCAGAAAGAGAAAAATAGACTGTTGCTAGAACAAGGAGTTTTGGGGGCTTCCGAATACAGGAAAAAGGAAAAACAAATTACAAGGGAAGGAATATATATACATCCAAGCTAAGGGGGAGCATCTTTTGCATGGGTACCACATCATTTGGGAAGGAAAAGTTAAATAGAATGTTTCTAGAGTGAAGAAGCAGAGAAGAGAAAAATGAATCACTGTTCCTTTCCAGCTTGTGCACACATACTTGTCAGTATTAGATCAGTGCTCCAGCAGTTAGAAGGAAAGGATGATATGGAGTCCCAATCAAAGCTGCTTGCCAGGGCTCTTTGGCTACATATGTCCTAACCCTAAGTTCTTGGCTTTCTGAAGCCACACTTCTCCTGGAGCTAGGGACTAAGACCAGTTTAAAATGTATTGTATACTGCTCCTTTGTTTGACTCTAGATCCAGCTAATCAGGTGAAGGTGGCTGATTCTTCCAGGCTGTAAAATCCAACTTAGCAGACTGTTTCAGGGATCCAGGAAAATTGCACTTTCAAAGTCAACACAACATTTAGTTTAGCTCCTGTAAGACCCAGCTATCTCCTTGGGGTTGTACTGCAAGTCCAACTCAATGGAGGATCATGAGACCCTAAGCCCAGATATAGTCTAGGAGATGGGATCAGATTTCACATGGCTCAGGACGTTTCTCTCTGGAATAAGCAAAAGGCTGGCAAATGAGGGGAAAGCTTGGGACTGGTTATCCCTTTCTGCAATTCTTCTGAGTGATATCAGCTATTGATGGAGAGAAAAAAGAAGCAAAAAACTAACGGAGGTTATCCTTCTCCTTTTGTAGAATATTGCTGTGAAGTAGAAATATTGCTTTTCCAAGTAGTCCTACCTGGGGTAAATGGAGGAAAAAAGAGGTGGTGAAGGCTTAAAAAACAAAAAAAGGAGGGGGGAGAGAGAGAGAGAAAGAAAGGGGAAAAGGTTGGACCAGGTGATCCTGGTCTGATCAAAAAAGAGGCCAAAAGGATGATAGGTCTGACTCCTTTCCAGACTCCTTTAGTTATCAAAAGACATACAAGAAAGAAGTGGATGAGTCAATAAAAAGCAAATGATTACTGTTCTTGCTAATAAAAAGAAATAGCCTAGGAAATATTCATGGCTCTGGCCATATTGCCTTACAGGATATCATCTGCTACATCTGCCAGTGTTTTACCAAGCTTCAGCAATCAGCAATGCAAATAGGAAGAGTTAAGAGGGATGTCTGCACAATCTTAGTTTGGAAAAGACATCCTCTTTAATACCATTTTTATTCTATATTGCCGCTAGAATTGCTATACACAGGTGATGGTGGAAAACACTATTAAAGGCACCATACTTTTCTTCAAACTGGAATCCTCTTCCAAGTAAACCTGCCTGCCAACACATAAGGGTGTCAGTTTTAACACAGAAAGTAACTGTTCCTTGTAATCATATTTCCTTGACCATACTATTAAGGTTGCACGAATATTGAGCCAATCTGTGAGTAACATTTTATGGAGAGTACAAATAACAATATTATAGCATTGTTACCTGCCCTTTAGCTGCAGATCTGCACTTTCTTCTCTTTTACTCTTTCAACAGTCAGCATAAAATTTTGGCTGCTTGCTTGCTTGCTTGATTATGTGCCATCAAGTTATTTTCAACTCCTAGTGACCACATAAATAGATTTTCTCCATGACAATCTATCCCCAACCTGGTCTTTCAAGTCTCCCAATGGTGCACTCATCGCCACTGTGACTGAGTCCATCCACCTTGCTGCTGGTCATCCTCTTCTCTTTCCTTCCACCTTTCCAAGCATTAGAGCCTTCTCCAGATAGCTAGGTCTTTTCATAATGTGACCAAAGTAGGGTAATTCGAGCCTTGTCATTTGTGCCTTGAATGAGAACTCTGGGTTGATTTGTTTGAGGATCCATCAGTTTGTTTTCTTGGCTGTCCATGGTATTTTCCAACATCAATTCTCCTACACCACTTCTCCAACATCTTTTCTCCGACAACAGTTCCAACACCAGTTCTGGTTATAGCAGTTAAAATGTTAGTGAACTTTCTGTAACACGTGATCACTTAACCAGTGACTAGTAAGTATTACTTGCAGTCAGCTGCTATGAAAATTTGTAAGTTGCAATGTATATATTTTCATATCTGGTTTTTTTTTTGTTCCATTTATCTGATCTTGAGAATGAATGATCAAACCTATAACTTATATAAGCTTATAGACCCTGTTCTTAATTTATTACCTTATTAATCTCTCTTTGATCATAGTAAGTGTATGTTCTTACTTTTTAAATGATTAATACCTCTACTACAGATACTGTAAAGATGTTGTATTGTTTCATAGATAAATACTGTAATAATTTGTGCTTGGAGCATTTTATATTAAAACAATGTAGTAAAATAAATCTTTAAAATCCTTTTAAGAGATAAAATAGAAATCTGTGTAAAAGGAATATACAAGGAAAACACAATGAAGAGGCAATTCCCCAACAAGTTTCTGTGTAACCAAAAATATTTTCAGACTTTTTATTTTTAAAGAAGAGAAGGTAGGAATTATGGTGGTGATATGGGGTTATAACACCTTCCAAGTTTCAGCAAAAGCTTTTTGCCTGTCTTTTAAAATAAGATGACAGATTCTATAATTGGTGGTCAGTATCTAAGAGCATATAATAAATAAAAGTGAGATTCCAATACAAATAATTTTAGTTATGCCTTTAGCTTAAAATTAAAAGACACAAGCTTGAATCCAAAAAATACTTTGAACTAATAAAAATGCCAGTCCACTTATACAAAGTATGAGAGTTAAGTTGAAAGTCATCTGCTCCCAAGAAGAAAAGCTAGTTATATAGAAAGTCAATTGTTCAGCTTTATGGTCATAAAGCACATAGCAAAGAGTCTGCTGTAGCATGGTGGGATGAAAAGACAACAAGTATGGATTGCCAAGAATATTAACACCTCCACTCTAACAGAAGGCAGTCAGTGGCTTTATATGGTCTTATTCTATGATACAATAAACATTCATGTCTATCCATTCCAGATTATCCATCTGAGGGCTTTTCTTTACTGCAGCCTTACGCTCCTGGACTCCCATGTGTAGCCATCTGGAAATGAAACCAGCTTAAGAAATCCCTCTCCTGATGTCCACCCCTTCCTTCAATTTTGCCCTAGTAATGGCCTGATGTCCAACCCAGACCATAGTTACCTTGGCCCCTGATTGGTGGATTCCTGTTCTTCATGAACTAGTAAAAAGTATGCAAAAGAAAATTTCATAATTTTACTTGAGCTGGAAGGGAAAGTGGCAGAACTCTTGTAAATTTTACTTGCTTTTTTAACCATTTTTTTTAAGGCACTGTTCCATTGTTCTATCAATGAACTTGGTAAAATTAAAAAAAAATTATTTCACTATTCCATAAATGAGCTTGTTAAAAAAATGGCCATGGCAAGCAGTGACTGGAGAGAAGGGGGTGGTCCTATCAAAGTGCAAGGTAGCCAATTGGAGTGGAAGTGTTTGCATACAATGAAGTGAAGTACATTGGGTGGATCAGACATCAACACTTTTGCTGGCATTTTTTTTTAAGTACTTTTGATGCATAACAGGATAAAAACAAAATGGATGGAGGTAACCTTCCTGGTGGGCTGGGGATAGATAAAAGACATTATGTGTGTCTGCCCAGAAAAATGGTCAATGGCCTGTAGGTCCCCTCTGATCCAAGGTTTCCCTTCACATAGTGATAGGTGACTCTCAGGATTTTCTTTATCCCTCCATTTGTCACGTTCCTAACATTAATCTCTTTATTTAAATTTTGTCAGTTTCTTAACTTTTTTCAGTCTGTGTGAGAAATGGGTAAAGATAAAATAAAATCTCCCTTAAGTCACACTCAATTCCTGGTGACTTCAAGTAACATCTGTATTATTTTCTTGGCAACAATATGACAGTGGTTGTCAATGCCTTCTTGTCCTTCAGCTTGCCAATCTAGTCTACAGCCCTGGAATTACCTGGAGATCTCTCATCCAAATTCTTACCAAGTCCAAAGCAGCTTAGCTTTTTGGAGATCAGACAAGGTCAGCTATCTGCAGCCATCAATTTGACATAAAAATATGAAACCCTTTTCTATTTTTCCTAATATTTTGCAAGCATCTCCCCTTAATATATCTGCATGTTTGTACATTATTTACATCAATATATGCATTAGTAGCAAAGTAGAAACTCCAAATGGGTTCAGGAATTTAGCTATGACTCAGTGTAACTTTTGGACAGCTAGCTAGATTTAGTTGAACCTGACACTCAGTTGCGGTATCTATAAATATATACCTATTCGGATACCTTGGAATACTAGTAGCTGGAAGAACATCCAGTGACGAACAGCTGGGAATTAATGAAAATCATCCCAGGTAAGTCACTGAATCTTTCAAAATGGCAATTGAGAGTACTGTATAAACTTTTCATTTTATTTTCCCACTCCTTGTAAAACCTAAGGAAATGCCTTTTTCAGAGCAGTGTGAATGGGAAATGAAAAGACTTTCACTGAAGGTCTCCAAACAAATTAACCTTTGGTTTGAGATCAAACATGGAAAGGTTCAGCCCCAGAGGACACATCTTCAGAGCTTAATGAGAGCATGAAAACAGAAGGGTGTGTATGTCAGCCTGAGAGGTTCAATATACCCTTTTAACTTCTATATAAACGGAGATACAATAATTGCTATTTCTATAGCATTTCTTACACATAATGTCAAAACAGCTCACAAAGGTGAGGAATCTTTATAAATGGGGAAAATAATTTGTAGGTTGATTACAGACTTCCTTTCCAAGACACGTGGGTATAGTTTCAAGGGTAGGGTACTACAGCACTTTAATCCTTGATCAAACATATCTTATTAAACATTAGGGAAGAGGTTAAAATTATGGTATGCTTATCCTAGTACCTCAGTTCAGAATACATCATAATATGAAAGAGATGCACTTTCAGACTTGCAAAATTGATGTCAGCCTTGTGAGGTAGTCCACACAAGAAACACTCCAAGAAGTACTAGTTCTAACTTTATTGTAAGGTTACATTAACAGAACCTTGCAAGTCTGAAAGTACCTCCCCCTCACTTTAAAGTCCAAGAAACTAGGGAGGGTACCTTCTGAGGCATTTGCCATGCCCCATTCCTTCTGAGGACTCAGCTGCTATTTGACTGTTCTCTATCTTGCAGCTCTTCTCTTGTCTCCCAAGGTCATACCCACATACCATTACAAGTATTTTGCTATGAATGCCCTATGTGGGATTGGGCTGCAGGGAAAAGTTGAAGATCCTGCTCATGAATCACAGCTCTTGTTGCATAGCAGGGACTAAACTCTTGGATTTTTCTGCAAGGTTGATTTTGAAGTTGTCCTAGCTATTAGTGCTGAGGATATCAATCGTTATGCCCTTGAGTCAGTGAAGACTCAAGAATTCACAATCATCATGGCAATCATAGGCTGGTCCAAATAATCAGGCCTCACCCACACCATATGTCACCTCAGATCAATTAACATGATTAGTTGCAGGATGAAACAGTCCTTTCCCATGGTCAGATCACTCCCTGTTCCAAACTAAGGTAATCTCTGTCACTGGCATCTGTAGGTTCCAGACATCAAATGTGGAATATAGAGGCAGCCAAAGCATATGATTAGATTGCTCCCAACTGGTCTCCCCTGTTAACCAATTGTGGGGGTGGGGTGTCCCTGGTTTATCAACAAACTGCAAGAGAGGAAATGGCAGAAAAGGTGTCTGGAGCATCAGTGGAGGAACACCAGATGTAAACTTGACCAAACGTGAGTAAGAGCTTACATTTGAATTTCCTCTGTGGTGATAAGCATAGTGAAACATTATTCCCTGCCCACATTATTTCAGTGGAATGTACCCCAATGGCCTTATTTAAGGTAATCCACTGCCTTTTGAGTGGCAAGCTAGAAGACTATTCTCCTGGTAGCTACTGCAAGATATTTGGCAATACTTCATTGATAAAGCCAGTCAAATTTACTCAGATCTGGAATTGCATGGAGTTTTGCCCAGAAACCTAGGATACATTTCAGCTTATTGATTCCATGAAAGTGGATTAATTATCAAAAGTATGACCTTTGACCCTTGTGAGCATGATCCATGCCCAACCTAGTTCTTTTGGGAAGCTCAGATGAGGTGTGATTGGATGGATTTGGTCAATGTCTTCTTAAGGGAGGGGCTAATGCCCTCTGTCTTGTAAAGAGGCCCTATTCTAAAGAGGCCCTCCCGAGATCTGGTCATTTTAGACAATTATTGCCATTATTTAAAGGAAAGATTGTTGAGAAAGCAATGGGACAACATCTATAGAATGCCCTAGAGAAGATGGATCATCTGGATCCTTTTCAGTCACAGCTCAGGCTTGGACATGGGATGGAAACAACAATGGTTGCTCTGACTGGTGACCTTCATTACAACCTCAGTTGGAGGAGTGAGCTTTTAGACCTCCCACTGGCCTTTGATATCAGTGACCATAGTTTCCTTATGGTTTAAGAGTGTGTTCTATAATGGTTCCATTGTTCTATAATGGTTCCACTCCTTCCTGAGTGAGTGATTTAATTTGGTGGGGGTAAGGAGGAGAGGCTAACCTGATGATTGCTTCCTTGGGGGTTACTGTCTGCTCTTTAACGTCTACATGAAATCACTGGGAAAATCTGTTAGTTGGTTCTATCAGTTGGTTCAGGCTGAGCTGTTATAAATATGCTGATGATACTCAGGCCAGGCTGGAGATCCAGTACAGTTCCTGATCCAGTGTCTGAAGGCTGTGAGGAATTGGAAGAAAAGGAACAAGCTGAAGCCAAAGCTGTGCAAGATGGAAGTAATATTCATCCCAAAACTATCTGACTTCTCACTCTGGTTAGCATAACATTCTCCCTGAAAGAGCAGGTCCATTACTGGGGGATCCTGCTAGACTCATGACTTCTGCTGAACAGGCAATTTGAGGTGTGATGCAGCACTATCAGGATCAGGAGGCCCTAGTGGCAGTTACCATGACCATGGATTAACTCTTGCACTGTGCTCTACATGGGATTGTATTGGATGATTCTGTGGAAGATACATTTGGTACAAAGATAAGAGCTTACCTGTTGATGACTGTCAGCAACCATACCCTGTTCTTGCAGTTGCTACATTGGCTGCCAATAGGCTTTCAGATACAATTCAAGGAGCTGGTTTTGACCTATAAAGCTCTTTAAGTGTTGATGCCCAGGTACCTTCAAGACTTCCTTCTATAGGTAGAATTGATCCATCCATCCAGTTGCAATTTGGAAGGGAATCAGTGGTCCTCCAGACATTAACATACAGTAGTACAATTCCCACCATGCCTGACAATTGTTGGTGTAGCTGTATATTGACTTTGGGGTCCAGTAACATCTGAAGAACACTACAATTCACAATTTCTGATTTATAAGGTCCATCTGACAATAATATCCTTTTCTGAAGTCCTATATATCTAATCATCTTATGAAGAAGTGAAACAGAGGAGGTTTCATTTCCTTCTCTGCTTCTTCTGCAGACATACTGCTTGTCCCATTCATTTGTTACAGAACTGAAAGCCTTACCTATCTCTCTTTTCATTCCTATTCCAGTAACCTTAATTGAATAATCTGTCTGAGTATATGTGTAGGGAATGAATGCCATGATTTCTTCAAATTACAAACATTGTATCTAGGGAAGAACCCAAAGAGAATGCAACCTTGACTCTATGAGTTCCTCATGAATATATTACTGCTGTAACACAGATAGCCATGTTACCAAAAACGTGATCTCATTGTCTTCTTAAAGTCTTCAAGAGTCTGCCTCATTCTTAATGCAGAAGACGTTCTGCCCAGGAATCAAATAATGAATACGTTATGTTCTCCTGAATCCCCAGCCATATGGAAAAGAATATTAAAAATGCTACTTACTGAGGACACTACCCTGCAGAATGTGGTCCCTTGCACCTTGTCCTTCTTCTGCTCAGCTTCAAGTCTACAACAGTTTATGAACTGCTGTCCCATTTAACAGCAAGCATTACATATTCAGAGAGATAGATGCTGTGTCAGTTTAAAGAGTGATGATTTCCTTCACTTCTTGGTGTGCCAAAAATTCAGAAAGGTCCACCAGCAGGAAAAAGCTTAGAAGAATGGAGTAACTTCATGTACATGCTTAGAAGAATGTACATGAAGTTATCTGAGAAGCACTGAAGGTGTTTTAAGATTTAAGAAAAATTGAAAGAAAGAGAATTCAGTACACTTTCACATGTTTAAAAAAAAATTGTGCTTTCTTGAGTTTACAAAGCCCAGATGATGTATCACAGGAAAGGTGAGTTCCCATTTGTCCACTGCATGCTTCTGCAGCTGTAAGTACTATTAATGAATGGAGGGTAGGTATGTAAAAGAAATACATCACAGATATGTTTTATCTTGAAATGTCATGATCTGCTGAAGCAGATTCTATACTGTGACATTGGTAGCCGCAACAGACAACATCTACTGCTCATCTATCTTTCTTGAGTAGAAAAGTTAGGACAAACCTCTTTATATTTGGTAAGATTGCAGTAAAACTAGCATACATTTTGGGGAAAATGGTACAAAAGAAAGTAAGTTAGGGCTAAGTTAAATCTAAGTAAAGCAAATAGAAGGAATAGTTGCATATAAAAAGGCTAGAATGGATTAGATTCCCAGGTGAGATTTCATTAGATTCCCCGGGGGAGTTTTCATTAAAAGAAGCAGCAGCAAATCTCTTGCTTAAACACTAAACTGCCCAATCATTTTATGAGAAATGAGCCATTTCTGCCTTTCAACAGCTTTAGCCAATGAGTAAAATTATATCTTTGAATGCCATTTATTTTATGGAGTTAGGATTTCCTGGTTCATTTTTATGGAAAGGTTTTGTGTCTGCTCATATGCAGTTTATGTATTCATGGAGCTACTAGGTTAAAGTTATAAATTGCTCCCATCTGCCCACAAGACGTCCAAGACAATAAGCAATAAAAAATTAATGTTTATCATTAACATTTATAAAACCAAATATGGTCAGATCAGAGAAACACAGGAACAAAATTGTTTGTTAATGTTTGTCATTCCCCAATTTTAAATAATCTTGACAGATATGAAATGTTTGACAGCATGGAAGACTCATTAATGCCCACTGAAAGCATAAAATGACAAGAGCTAGTTTATATTTATATTATATTTATAGTTTCAGTTCTTGGAAGAACATTCTAACTTTGGAGTTCAGCTGTTCAAAGGCTGATCTCCCAACCTTGCTGTCCCCTCTTCCCTCCACCCCACGTCATCTTTCTCATTCACTTCTAGGACCTGGAACCTATCCAATCAGCTCTCATTCTCACTTCACACCTACCACAGCAACCTCCCCTGACTATTTCTGCACTCCAGCTCTTGGTGGCCTGGGGCTGGGGGGAAGGTAGTATCCTAAGGTAGGATTATCAATCATTCACACCTAATCACACCCCACCACCTCTTACCCACTCCCATCCAACACTGTCCCTCCATCCATTCCCTCATCCCCAGAATGTCACAGTATGGAAGAAGTCATAGATGGCATCAAGGTCAGACCACTCCATGGTTCATCCAGTCTGTTCAGAACAAGTATGAGAATCTGGGGAGGGGGGGAGGAAGCACTACCAGCAACAACAGTCTAAATTAAGGCATAGAGGGCAATAGGCCAGAGCAGCTGTTGGAGCTTGGGGTTATTAACAGCCAGTCCCTTTTCCTGGCCCGCTTCTGCTGCCCCAGCTCCCTTTTGTTGCACTTCAGGTTGCTGTTCGTTGTAGCCGTACACTGGCAAATCCATATATCTCAGGTCCTGGACTCATGTGGATGGAAAACACAAAAACGAACAAACCAACTTCCAATCACACCTCCAATCTACAACTGTTGGCAGGCATGGATGAAGGTCAGATGCTTGTCCACTCCAGGGGCTGACCAAGGAAACAGCAGAGCCAAAGAGAGCCATCTGCATGGCCACTTCCATATTTCAGTGCTGCTAATCATCAGCCTGGCCACTCTGCCTTCCATTTTGGCCTTGGGGAGCTAGATTGGAATTATTTTTAGCAACATACACATTGTGTGTGTATGTTGCAAGCACCATTTTGTGTATGTATCTATACTCCCAGAACTGAGCTGCTAAGTTTTGAAAACTGTCAGGGATGAAGAAACAACAAATACCATTTGTGTATTGTCCCCCATACTGTAGCTTGACTTGTGGTTAAATGGGAAGATGGACCAATATCCTGCACAGTTTATTGCACCCTTATTTCATGGATTTAAAATAGGATATCAGTTCTAATAGCCACCACTAATAAGAGCTGGTAAAAAATGGATAAGAGCTGTTAACAAGGCACTAATAGTTAGGACTGCTACAAAGGACTACACATGAACATGTTGATGGTCTGGGCATCACGATAAAAATGCATTTTGTCTTACATGTTGCCAGCAATTAAGTGAGTGAGTTTCTTAGCCAGAAAAGGGCACTAATGTGCTATCAGTTTTGCAATGAACATAATAAATATCCATTAGCCTAACTGTATATTACCGTAATAAAAGAGCATGAATACTAGCAAGGGCCTCATGAGCATCTTTGAAAGTGAAGCCATGGGACACAAATGAAACCTCCTTAATTCAGACACAACACTTCAGATTGTGCCATTAAATTAACCATGCTTTTTAAAATGTATCTAACCTTTTCTCCCAGTAAAAGCCATCATATCACTATTATTATGTTTCATGTATCTAATCTTGCAGTTCATGTTCACTTTAAGCAGCTGTGTTTAAACAGTTTTTATATTTATTTTCTGGATAACAGACCAACTATGCACCAATAGATGCAAATGATATATAGAGGTGGGATGGCCAATTTTAAGGGGGGGGAAAATCAACCCTATTTATTAGTTACTGTCCCAGGTGTCTAGATATAAATCCACCTATAATTGGGTGGTTCCCATGATATAGTTGTCATCAGTCAGTCCATGCGACAAGAGATCAAACTGCTATGTTTTCATTCATAAGATCTCAATGTCTGGCGTATCTAAGAAGTTTCTCTCTAAACCTTTGGGGAGCCACAACCAATTAGTATTAATGAGACTGACTTGGATGGAGCATGATTTGTCTAAATATAAAACAATTCCCTATATTGTTCCACTAGTTCCGTAAAAGCTTCTCTGACTTTTTTTCTCATTTAATTCTCATTTCCTAAATAAATGATTTTTTTCAACCAAGAGTGAAGTTCCATACTGTTATAAAAATAATGAAAGATTCAAAAGCCCTAGCTGTCTTGTCCATTTTTTAAAAAACAAATTTAGCCTCTTTCCTGACACTCTGAAGTGGACTATAAATATATCTAGACATTTTATTAAAAATGCAGATATAAAACTTTTGGAGTAAAAACTTGTCCTGCAAAGGATCAGATTTGTATTGATCTATACATTCCTAGCATCTACTTCTGCCTTTAAACTAAAGTACTTATTTTTATTTACATGCAAGGCACTACTTATAATAAGAATAATGAAGAAGCTATGATTTGATTTTGGATTCTTTGAATTAGCAAGATATGACAAGAAACTGGTTCTTCTAGAAATGGAAATAAATGTTTCTGATATGCTCCATATGGTTAAGTATAAAATGATGGAAGAGATGATCAAGTGAGGTCATTTGTTCCTTTCTATTCCACCTTGCTCTATCAGCCCTTTAAAGTAGGCCAGGTCAGGAAACAGACTCCATGAGTCTGACTAGAACTATACTGTATGAATATAGGCTACAATAATATAATCTTGAAAACCTGTATTTCTTCCCTCCCTCTTATTCCCCAGTGAATTAGTTTGGAGTCAGCCTGAGTTTCTTTTTCATGCTTTCTCTGTTTCCCAGGTGTAACACACACTTTTGTTTTCTGCATATCTGCTCCAAGATCATCTCTGTGGCTTTCCACATGGTCAAAGCATACCATACCTAGAATATTCTATCTGGACACCAGATTGTCATTGTACAATTGTACAGTCAATTGTAAAAATGGAGCAATCCAGAGCAGAATGATCAAGATGTAAGAGGCCTGGTAAAAAGTGCTTAAGAGAAAGGCAATTGATATGTTTAGGCTGGAGAATAAAGGGTTCTGAAGAGACACAATAGGTGTCTTCCAATATCTGAAGGGCTGTTATGTGGATGACATCATAGAATTGTTCAGAATGGCTCCAGAAGATTGGACAACAAACATCAGTTTTAAATTACAAGGAAGTAGATTTTGGCCTGATATCAGAAGTCTCCTAATGGTAAGCGCTGTTCAGTAGTGGACTGATTTCCTAGTGGAGGTGGTAGACTCTCCTTTGCAGTGGGTGTTTTAACAGAAGCTGAATGGCCACTGATCAGGGATGCTATAATAGGGGGATTCTGCACTAGGCTGGGGAATAGCCTGGATGATCTCCAAAGTAGCTTCCAACCCTGTATTATTCAATGAAATGAAATGAAATGAAATGAAAGCCAATTTGGTCTAGTGGTTAAGGCACCAGGCTAGAAACCAGGAGACTGTGAGTTCTAGTCCTGCCTTAGGCATGAAAGCTGGCTGGATGACTTTGGGCCGGTCACTCTCAGCCCAGCTCACCTCACAGGGTTGTTGTTATGGGGAAAACAGGAGAAGGAAGGAGTATTAGGTGTGTTCACCACCTCGAGTTATTTATAAAAAATAATGAAGGTGGATAAAAATATCTTGAAAAAAAAATTGTCAAGATTCAAATATTTAATCTGTCTGTGCACTGACATCTATTTACAGTTAAAAATCATATTTAGCCTTGGGTGGCATGTTATGGCATCACTGTAAAATGGACAAGGCTTAGACAAACTTAAGTTTAATTATAGTTACTGTACTTATAGGTATTTTACAATTTCCTACTTCTGTCATGTTAAAAAATAGTTTGCCAGCAACTTTCAGAAGATCACCCAGATGTTTGGGGGAAAGGGGCTGGATACATTCCTGAATATACTCCTGTATAAAAGCATACCTAACCCAGTTTGGACATCTGCAACTCTAAACACCACCATTCAGGAGGACCAGAACCCCACACAAAGCAGATTGCGCTCTTATCACTCTTGGCTTTTTGTAAAAATCTACCTGGTGGTCTGAATTTCATGTTAATGGCTGTCTCTCTTCTAGAGACTTAACTAGCAGAACAAAGTTTCTATTTATCTGATAATATAACTTGACTTCTCCAATAATACATTCTGGATTAAAAAAGCAAATTGTTCTTTGGATTTTTCAGATCTCAAGTGATCTTAATTTACTGTTTCTGCCTGCAGTCCAACTTTTTGTATTACTTGTGATGGTCTGGTATTTTTCTTAGCACTGTTGATTATGGTCTGGGATTGGCAGTGTGGGATACTGGTTAGGTATTCAAGTAAGACTGGAAAGATCCATGGTCAAGTTCTTTTACTACCATGTAGATTACTGGATCACCTTAAGCCAGTCAGTTTCTCAGCTAAAAAGGCTGCTTGGTGGGAGAAAATGATATGTATGCTGCTTTGAATCCTGGAGGAAAGCATGGATATAAATATAACTAACAAATAATAACAGTAAATAAATAGTTATTGAACTTTGAATGTTCAAGATTCATCTGGAGCAAACTAAATTTAGTATCAGCTTGTTTTTTAATGTCATATTTTGTACATTTGCTCCATGTGTAAATAACAATAAGAGTATAGTTACGATGATAGATTGAACTGAAATTATGGTCACTAAGAGAATTTGGGGGACACCTTAAATAATTAACATTGTATAAAACCAACTCCAATCTAAGAACAAATGAAGGACTGAGCAATTTTGGTGGGCTTTGAGGGCCATACAAGTTTTGGGGGGCTAGTAAAGCTATGACCTAACATAGAGTCCATCTCTTTCACATAAGTACTATACACAAAATTAGGTTCTATAAGGGGCTGAGGTTCAAACTTTGCTGCCATCCGCAGTCAGGTTTGCTGGAGGAGGGAAGACATTAATTTCAGCCTCTCATGCTTTCTTGGTTGCAGGCAAGAATCCTGGTGGGATACAAGAGTAAAACTTCTCAGTCCAGTGATCCTGATTAAGGACGCTCTTAAAGCAGTGGGAAAACAACAATCTTTGTTCATCCATTGTTACCAGCAGAGCAAACGCAATCTTAATTGGGATCAGTGCATGGGCAAGGAAGACTTTAAGTTTATGATCCTGCATATGAATGTACTGGGGAAAATATTACACTAATATGGCTTTTCTTGTGCACCCCTTTTTCTAGCAGAATCATGTCCCCACCTTTGATTAGTGAGCTGTTGTTAGATGTATGTGTCCAATCTTCCTCATCACAATCATAGGAGCATAAAGGGCAGTTTGGGTGGGTGAGAAGGGAGAGACAGAGACAGCAGCAGAGGCACCCAGAATATGAAGACCTCTAAGTTGCTTGAATGTATTCTTAGAAGTAAATAATAATCTCATAATCAAAAAAATCAATTAATCTTTGCTTTGAAAACACAGTTATAGCATTCCAGAAAATGAAAAGTGGTTGGTTGGAAAGAGGTTATATGTGGGAAAATAATGTGAACAAAAGGATTACTTTCTGAAACATCTACTATTGAGAAACTGCCTGGTTAGGGAGAGGTGGCAAGACATTACTAGATTCCAGTAACAGGCAGCAAAAGGAACATTGATAAATTAGCAGAGTGACTCTTTTGTGTTCCTGTGGGGATAATAGCCTTTTAATCATCATAAAGTAATGTTTTAGCAATTTCATACCCTGAAACATTGCATAGATGGGAAAATGGCATGGCATGTTTAGAACACCCATTGTCAAACCAAGGATTATGTCGCCAGCTTCCAGTCTCCACCATGACACATATTCTTAAAAGCTCTATAGTTGTGCCTGGATGCTAACATCATTTCTCATGTCCCATCCCTCCCAAACTGAAATGGTTTCACAAATTTATTTTAATTGAAGGGTTTTCAGATTGAGTGGTGAGACCTTCCTTTGGTAAACTTAGATTCAGATTTTATACAGTAGCACAAAAAGAGGATTCATTTCTTAGTAATTATAATTTCAGTAGTGCTATCAAATTGTATCAGGTCAACTCCCCCATTGATTAACAGTTCAAAACAAGCCTGAACTCCTCTCCTTCAGCAATCCTGATGAAAATATTTTTTTCTGGAGCAAGTTTGATACACACAGTCTTTCCTTCCCCTACTACAATGTATATCTGAACAACATATATGCCCAGAACTACCTAGAACATTCTGAATTGTTTCAAAATACTCTATCATTGAGACAGTAAGGTTTTAAAATCTAGCACTTGCTGGCTGTGGAAGAGTACAGTTGCCTATAATATCCTGTCATCATGATGCAAATGAAAAGTGCTCCTGCACATTGAGAAGGAACTGAGTTGGGTTAGTACATCAAAAGCACAAGGTTCTGCTCTGGCTTGATATGAATCTCATACTCAGAGTGGAATGGGACCATTCAATGCAATTTTAACTCCCTCAAGGGAATTACTTTTTCTGTTTAAAATAATCCCTGAAGCTCTCCTTTTGCTATGCAGATCATAAGTTCTCCTGGATGTCTCCAAGTCATGTTGGTGCTTGACTGATAGGTCTGCACTCTAATCAGGGTGATACTTATGATTCAATTATCTTCTTAGTGATCCAGTCACCGCCTCTAAAAAGTTTATGGTGGGGAGAAATTTGATAGAAAACTTTTTGTTTAATCATTTCTTCATTGCAGTATTTCCCACCTCCCATCTATAGAAGTATAATTTTGTGGCTACCTTATCTACTTAAATATTTTTTTAAAAGAAAAGATGAATTATTTAATCTCACTTTGAATCTTTTCCTCACCCTGGGACCTGACAGTCAGCTTCCCTGCATTCAAAGTGGCATAATTGTTTTTCACAACCTTTCTCTTTGCACAAAATCAAAGTTCCACTATTTGCGATATAAATAAATAGAAAAATAAAAAATTATGGACACATTTTTCTTTAGGAAAAAAAATATTTTAAAGAAGCCATGCACTAATTTCTGTAGCATTTGGCATTCTTCATCTCCTAATGATGGTCTACTTTCCTGTATGTTTTGTACTATTCTGGTAAACGGGAAAAAAGGGTGTAAGTACAATAAGTATAAGAGATCCAAGATACCACAGAGTAGTTTTTTGTGTAGACACCAATGACCAAAATCTCATGAGATCAACACATTTTTTGAGGGGTTTTTTTTTCACATTTTCACTTGAAATCTCATGAGATCCTGACTTTCTTGTTCCCCAATATGCAAAAATTTAGATAGGAACATCAAATACTTTTAAGATTTTAGCCAATAAAATTTGTTTAAAATGCAGATTCTGTTCTTGTATTTTGAGGCCCTGTGTATGGTGGGGGCCGGGGAGTCATCGAAAGTGCTGCTGGGCCTCTAGTCGCTATGTTGCTCATTTTTAGCTTATTTGCTCAAAATGTTTCAGTGATGAGGCAGTGGTTTGTATATAGGAAAAAGCTGGGAACTGCTGATCTATCTTTCATTAGAACTGGTCATGGAAGGATCAATAATCTAGGTTAAGTACAAAGCATTCCAAATATACTTAGTACATTTCAGACTAAGCACTGGGTAAACCTTTTTGACCCCATCTGATAACACCACAAAGGATATCATATTATTTATTTATTTATTTTTGCCCTTTCTGAAGTGAGGCTTGATCAAAATATGGGAGGATATGGAGCCTTGACTAGGATCCTAAATCAGTTTGAGGACAGAGCACAGAATGTTAACATTGTAAGTAGCTATATGAAACCTTTGTTGGTGGTGGTAGTATTGTTAATGCAGAATAAAGCATTATGCTGGCCAACTCCTTTAGACACTGATTGCAAATCTTTAAGGAATGGTCTAATTGGGTCCAGGTGTCCAATAATTAAAAAGAGCCTCCTACCTCTTCTCTCCTTATTGACTATACATTGCCTGGAAGCTGGAGAGCCTGTAACAATTAGTTGCTTCTGAGTCAGATACTTTTAAATGGCTCCCTAACAGGATGGCCAGCTCTTACAGATCTAAGAATAGCTTCTAAATTTCTTAAACACAGGGGTGGGACTAATTGCATAACAGGGTGTGCAAGATTTTTTCCCCTTCACCCTAGCACTCTGTTCCCTCTGAAAAGTCAGTCTTTAAAATATTCTTGGTTTCTTTTACATTCGGTGCAAATATACAAATTCTAGATTTTGTACACATGTGTTGGTATTTGTGGCATGTGTGCAGAATGTATTATTATTATGATTGTTGTTTGCACAGTCAGCCAGATGTTTAGATTGGATTTGGCATTTTTAACCACCTATCAAGTCCTTCCCAAGGACCTGGGATAGGCAAATGTTGTTGTTTGATGGTGTTAAAGGTATCATCGCAGGATGGAAGCTGTTCCAAGTAAAGCTGCCTTTTGCAATTGACTGATGGTGATTTTGTCAATGCCAGTGGTGTTCAGGTGGTGCTTCAGATGTTTTGGGATTGCACCCAAGGCGCCTATAGCTATTGGTACTCTCTTTGCTTTCTCTTCTCACAGTCATTCTATTTCTATTTGCAGGTCTTTGTATTTTGTGATTTTCTCCAGTTCTTTCTCTCCTATTTTGCTGTCTTCAGGTATTGCAATGTCCACTATCCAGACTTTTTTGTCTTTCTTATCAACAATTGTTAAGTCTGGGATGTTGTGTGGCAGGTGCTTGTCTGTTTGAATTCTAAGGTCCCAGAGCACTTTAGCTTCTTCATTTTCTATTACTTGGTCTGCTTTGCGGTCCCAGTAGTTCTTGCTTGCAGGCAAATAGTATTTCTTGCAGATATTGCAATGCACCATTGATGCTACTTTGTCATGCCATTGTTTGTAGTCAGCTTGGGTGATCTTCTTGTAGCAGCTAACTGGGTGGTCCACTCTTTCTTCAGCTTCTTTGCAGAGGTGACATTTGCTGTCTGTTGCTGTCTTCTCAATTCTGGCTTTATATGCATTTGTTCCTAAGGCTTAGTCTTGTGCAGCCAGAATTAACCCCTCTGTCTCTTTCTTCAACTTTTCTGCTCTTAGCCATTGCCAGGTCTTGTTGTTATTTGCTTTCCCTGGTAGTTTTTTTGTGTCCTGGGCATGTAACACTTTGCCTTGCCAAGTCTCTTTTCTATTCTTCATTTCATCTTTCTTGTAGGCCAGTTTGGTCTCTTTGGTATTCAGTAAGCCTTCATGGTGTACTAGCTTCAGTGTATCTTCTTCACTGTCCTTCGATATTCTCCCAATGCCTTTTTTTACTTCTTCAACTGTCTGGTGTACTTGCAGCATTCCACACCCATCAGTGCTCCTTGGTAAGTAGAGTTTGTCAACATAACTGCATGGATTCATTGTCATTATTTTTCTGGTCTTCCTATTCAGGGCTTCTAGTTCTGCTTGAGTCCAGTCCACTATTCTAGCTGTGTATCTATGACTGGAATTGCCCAGGTCTTAACTGCTTTGATATTTCCTCCACTGAGTTTGGACTTTAAGATCTTCTTCACTCTCATGATGTATTCACTACTAACCTTCTTCTTGACTTCAGTGTACTTGATGTTGTCTCCTGAAGGATGCACAGGTATTTGTAGTGATCTTCTTCATCCAGACTCTTGATGCTATTTCCATAAGGTGTCTTGATTCCTTCAGTTTTTACTGTTGTTCCTCTGTTGATGGTAAGGGTGGCACATTTGTCCAGCCAAAACTCCATTGCAATATCTTGGCTGTATATTCAGATGGTATTGAGCAGTGATCCTATTTCAGATGGTGTTTTTCCATACAGCTTCAGATTGTCCATATAAAGGAGGTGGAATAGCCTGGCAGATGTTTCTGATGTTTGGTAGCCATGGCCTGACTTGTTCAGTATTGTTGACAGAGGAATCAATGCAATGACAAACAGTAGTGGTGATAGCGAGTCTCCTTGAAAGATTCCTCTCTTGATATTAACCTTTCCCAGTCTATCACCATTGACCAGCAACTGTGTCTTCCATTCTGCCATTGACCTTTGCACAAAGCTTCTGATGTTTCTACTGATTCCTGTTATTTCTAGGCACTTTATTATTCAATCATGTGGCAGGGAATCAAATGCCTTCTTGTAATCAATTCAAGATACATTCAGATTGGTCTTCCTTCTCTCACAATTTTCCAAAATCATCTTGTCAATTAGAAGCTGATATTTTGTTCTTCTGAGGTTTGGGTGGTTTCCTTTCTGCCCCAATGCTGTTAGACTGCATCAGTTACCACACCAGTTAGCAATATGAAAGTTGTTGGTAAGCAGGTAATTGTCCTGTAGTTGCCTGGTGCTGCCCCTTTTGCTGTATCTTTCATTATCAGGTAGGTTTTGCCAGATGTTAACAATCTTCAATTTCACCTCCTTGCAGTATGTTGTGAAATCGCTTGGCAATGCATGGGTGCAGACCAGTCAGATGTTTCAACCAAAAACCATGTAGTTCATCTTTACCTGGTGCTGACCAATTCTTGATCTTCCTTGCTCTTTTCTCCACCATTTCTGCTGTTACTGAAAGTTCTTTCATTTCAATTTCTTTTTATTCATATTCACCTCCTTTATCCAAGCTGAAAATGAGGGAGTGTTTTTCATTAGTTCGCTTAAAAAGTGTTCTGAAGTGTATGCTTATTTAAAGATGAAGTAACCTTACTTTTTTCAAGGTCCAGAAAATAATGAGGGATATTGAAGTAGGCATCTGTTGTTTATTTCCCATATTTATCAGTCTTAATCACTTCTTCCCCTTCCCATGAAGTAAGGGTGGTTGCTAAGCAGCTAGTTAGTTTCAATTCTATTGCTATTCAGGACCAAGCTAGTTCTACAATTATGGCAGGGTCTCCCTCCCTCCACCCTAGGGCTATTTCTCACAAGTTTCTTTATTGCATATTATTTTAACTTGGGAGATGCCCAAGTGGAATGGAGATAGAAATCCACACAGAAATCCTGAAGGGAGACTCTTCCTATTCCTGCAATAACCCATAATTGGTAGATGTTTTCCTCACTGACTGGTGACATGCTGAAAGGGGATGGGATGGCATGGAATGAGAGGATGGCATGGACAGTGGTGTACTCACAGACAAGGACAACATCATTTGACAGTACTTTAGAACTAATACAATGCAGGCAGGATAGGAGTTGGCAATTGGAGTGCAAATTCTATGTTGGCATCGTTTTGTCCAGCTCAAGGATAGTGGATGTCAATTTAGCTAAATAATGGGGAAAGGCCAGGAATGCTCTAGCTGTAGCATGTTTACAGTAGTAGTGGTTGGTGAGGTACTGTTTTACTCACAATACTCTAGAATGATATGAGGCTGAGGAATAATGGGCCAATGACTGCTGAAAAGCCTCCTTTTATCTCACAGCCTGAAAACAGAATGTATAGTTGCAGATGCAAATTCCAAAATCATATCTGTCAGTCCCTTTGTGCATTAGCTTTTTGGGAATACATGCAAGCTAAAATGAATAGGCCCTATTCCGTTCAATTTTTCAATAGCTCTAAAGCGAGCACTAACCTTTTGTGATGGCCTTCCCCATGGAACCAATATTCCTTTCTATCAAGGTGTCAGTTCTGTATTTAGTACCCATGAAATTAGCTCCCAAATGATTGGGCCTTTAAAAAGTACTCTGGGCCAGTGGGAAATGAAGGAAGTCTCATGTTTATATAAAAATAAGGGCTGTGACTCCTAAGCTTGGAGAACAGCTCCAACAGATCCCAGAAACAACATCTCTGTCCCGAAGAGTGCAGTGCTAAGAACAGCTAAGATACTGCACAGATTCCTCAAACTCCCAGGGCTCTGGTAGAGAACCCGAGATTGAGGAAGACACAGACCACCCATAGGGAATGAATGTATGTATGTATGTATGTATGTATGTATGTATGTATGTATGTAAGTATATATATGTGTGTATGTAATTTTTATTAAAGTTTTCAAAAGAAAGAATAAAAACAATACAAATTTTGAATTTAAGAGAAAAAGAATAGGGAAAAGTAATAAGTGAAAAAGAAATAAAGAAAAAGAAATAGAAAATAAAGAAAAAGAATAAAGAATAAAGAAGTGGTTTCCGGTCTTCTTAGCAGCAGTTATAAGTACATTTATATTTTAACTTCTCTCTCTAAGGTTACATCATAATTTCCTACTTTCCATAATCTACTCTTTCTAATCATCAGATCCATAAATCACTAATTTATTTTTTCTTCTTTGTCAGCAGAAAGTCCATAAGGGGTTTCCAGTCGCTAATAAATGTAATAGTTGATCTTTCTCTAAGCAACAAGTTAATTTTGCCATCTCTGCTAGTTCTGTCATCTTCATCAACCATTCCTCCATTGTGGGTATTTCAGAGTATTTACATTTTTGCACAATAGTGTCACGGTGGTGATCATATATAAAAATAATCTTTCATGCCTCTTTTCTAATTGTCTGACCATTAGTCACAGCAAAAAAAGTTCCGGTTTCAGCTGAATATTTGTCTTTAAAATTCTTTCTATGGTTATATGTATTTGAATCCAAAATTTTCTGGCTTTTTTACAAGTCCACCAGGCATGATAAAATGACTCTTCAAGTTGTCCACATTTCCAACATAAATTTGAAGTACCTTTATACATTCTAGACAATTTTTCTGAAGTTATATACCAAAGATATATCATTTTATAAAAACTCTTTTAAATTATAACATAATATGAATTTCAATCCTTTCAACCACATTTTCCCACTGTTCCAACAATATGTTATAACCAGAGTTCTTAGCCCATTTTATCATACACTCCTTCACTTGTTCTTTCTCCATTTAAAATTTTAACAAAGGTTTATACATTTTAGCAATTACATGTTCATCATTTGCACACACTTCAGCTTCAAATTCTGTCTTCTGCTGCTCAGTTCCAAATGTCCTATTGTCTAAATTGTTCCCTTAACTCTGCATAGGAAAACCATTGGAAACTAAATCCCTCTGCAGCCAGCTGCTCTCTTGTTTTCATCTTATATTGTCCATGCTCTTGTTTTAACATCTCTCAATAGGTTAACCATTTCTCTTTACCTGCTGTTTCTTTCCTATAAAATGCTTCTTGTACTGAGACCCATAAAGGCATTTTTGGGCACAGTCTGGATTTATATCTATTCCATATTCTCAATATGGCACTTCTAATACAGTGATTTTTTTTTTAAATCGACATTAACCTTAACTTTATCATACCATAGAAAACCATGCTATCCAAAAGTCATGCTCTTTTAGTTTTACAATTCTTTTTATTTCTGAACAACAACCACTCTTTCATCCAAACCAAACAGCAGACTGCAAAATACAACTTCAAATCAGTCAGTCCCAATCCTCCTCTTTCCTTTGCATCTTGGAGGACTTTGCATTTAACCCCTGACTTTTTCTCTTGCCACACAAACCTAAATATATCTTTCTGCCACTGTTTAAATGGTGCACCTGTTATCAGTGAATAACAATGGTGACAGGGGCATCCTTTTATAATTATCTGTGCCTTTTGTGAAGTGTAGGTTGATTTTACCCATTTAATAAAATTCCCAAAATAGGTTGTCAAAACAAAAACATCATTCTAGGCAATACATTCATTTTCATCACAGAGATTCTCCCTAATAGTGACAATTGTAATTTCTCCTATCTTAACATAGTCTTCTTAATTTCATTCCATACTTTAATATACAATTATGTTAGTCATAGTAATACCCAAGTATTTCACTTTTTTCTCAATCTTAACACCAGCTTTTTTCCCTCCCATTGGTTTCCTTTGATTTTCCATTTTAATATTCTTTGTTAACATGTTCATCTTTTGGTTATTAATTTTATAGCCAGCTAATGCCCCCAAATCTTTTAGTTTTTCTGTTAATATTTCTATTCCTTCCAAAATTATCACCAAATCATCCACAAATGCCTGTAATTTATGTTTCCGCTTTAATCCTCACTCCAGCAATTCTATCATCTTGTTTTATGTCTCTGTTCAATACTTCTGAAGCTAAAATGAATAACAGTGGTGACAGGGGGCATCCTTTTATAATTATCTGTGCCTTTTGTGAAGTGTAGGTTGATTTTACCCATTTAATAAAATTCTCACCAAAGTCTATATCTTTCAAAATTTTAAACAAGAAAGTCCAGTTCAAATTGTCAAAGGCCTTTTCTGCATCTAGAAAGATAAATTCAGCTTGTTTTTTTCATTATGTTGTTCTAAGTATTCCAGAATATGCAATATATTTCTGATATTATCTCTCAGCTGTCTTTTGGGTAAAAACCCACCTTGATCTTCATGAATAAAAACTGTTTCATCATTTCAGCTAAAATCATCATAAGTAACTTATAGTTACCATTCAGTAATTATATTGGGCAGTCATTTTTTGGTGAAGCCTTTTTTATAGCTTCACAAACCTCCCTTATTGTTACAGGTCCATTCATTGTTTCTGTTTTCTGTGATCTTTGGGATTTTTTTTTGTTTCTCTAAGTATTTGTTCCCACTTAGTCCAGGCTCTTTCTCATCCCAGTATATCCACAGGATTGCCAAGGAGATTAAGATGCTCACAATATTTATGGAGATAAATATGTTCCACATATGCTACCTTAAGATCCTAGAAAAAAAGAAATGCAAATAAATAATAATGGCATTGTATAGGCAACTGCAAGATATGGTCTGTCTCCATCCCATCTGTCTTGTCTTCCCCATGTTGACAAGTATAGGTCACTGAACACATTTATAATACTCCCTTAGATTAAAAACTTTCTTAGAACCTTAAAATCCATTCTTAAAAGCATTCTTGAAAACAAGTGCAAGTGAGGACAGATGCATATCTCTTGGGAAGACATTCTATTTTAATGGTGAATTCATTACAACAGCATAAATTAAATGATATGTAGAAAAGCTATTGTGCTATACCATTTCTGGTTTTCCTTTTCTTCATACTCTCCAATACCTGATTTGAATTGGCACTGTCATGGATGGAAAAGGGTCCATTAAACTCTCCTTCTATCTCACCTAATTTAGCAATGTGATTTTTTTCTGCAAAATATTTAGGGAACCCCCTTCATGTGTGCCTTTGTCCCAGTTGAGATTGAGCTAGCATGTTTTTGTAGTGGGAAAAAGAACATGAGAAATGATAAAATGTAATACGCATTTTAGGAGAAATGTTTCATATTTTGTGGATGGATCACATAACATGCTGAACCAGATCATTTAAGTCCAAGTGACTAGATTTGTAACAACATGTTAATTATTATTGCTTATCATGTAATTAGAACCTAACCCAATGGATTAATTTACAGTTCCCTGGATTATGTGAACAGAGAAAATGGGTTAATTCAGGAACCAAATTAAGATCTGTGAATAGACTATATGTCCAAACTATAGTCAAAGAAGCATTTATTACTTCTGAAGTCTAAACTCCCAGGCTCGCTCTGTTAAATTTTAAAAGCCAAGATGTGTAAGGATGTAGACAAGATATTCAGTCTTGATCTGTCAAGAAGCTTCAACGCTTCTTCAGACTATACAAGACACAATGATACCTGAAGAAGAGTACAGATGAGCTGTCTCATGTAGACTTACTGTCTTCAGAAAGCAAAATGAGGTGATTGAAATGTGAGATGGTGAAAAATATGATACAATTTTCAGGCTGCAAGTGAAACCTAAGAACGCAAAGAATGCATTCAGAAAATGGAAAAAGGGCCAGGGTCCAAAAGAAGAGTATATATAGACAGAGCCCAGAACTACAAAGCAAAAGCTCAGAGCGAGTTGAGGTTACTAAAAAGGGCTCTTTAGATAGATGCAGAACAAAAAGAAAATAATTACTTAATGAAAAGCCAAATTGTTAACAGGTAATAAAAGCTCCTATTTTGGTACACCCTTCTCAAAAAACACAAAACAAAAACACAAAACAAAACAAATCTATGTGTTGTACTAGGAAATTGTGAAGTGGAACATGAAAGGACAGCATTGAAGTTTCAGATGGAAAGATAAACAGTCAAGAAATACCTCCTTGCTTTGAATGAGTTGAAATCTCTAGGAACTGATGAATTGCCTCTTAGGGTACTGAAGGAATGAGAAAACAGTTTAGAGAAATGTTTACATGTTATATTGAAGAATTTTGGAAGAACTGATGAAGTACCAGATGACTGGTGTCCCCAAGTCCAAAAAGAGGGAAAAGAAAGGGGCAACAAATTCTAGCAACTACTATGACATTGAAACCTGGGAAGACCCTAGAGCACATTTTAAAGAGATCAGTCGTAAGCACCTTGAAAATTATTTATTTATTTAACAGCATCATTTGTATGCCACCCATTTGCCAGATTCTGGGTAGCTCACAACAATAACACATCAACATAATTTCTTTACAATAAAACTGCCATACAATATAGGGCCAAATGGTTACCTAGTAGACACAGACATAGATTAACCCTCCTTTTGGGAAATAGCAGACAACTCTGAAGGATAGTCTTCACTTGTTTCTGAAATGTCATTAAGGAAGGTGTCATTCTCACTGGGGAATTCCATAAGGTTGGTGTAGTTACAGAGAAAGATTATCTCTGTATTGCTGTCCCTCAAACAGTCTAGGGAGATTTAGTCCTTCCCTCATGGCGTGCACAAGATGGGAAGATTTTACTTGAAGAAGGCAGTCCAGTAAGGACTGAGAACTTGAACCGTACAGGGCTTTATAAGCTAATAACCTGCATTCTGAAATTCATCTGGAAACCTGCTGGTAACCAGTGTAGTTCCTGCAGGATGGGGATCTTTCTGCTGAAATGGGAAAGTCTGTCAGCAAATTGGACATCTACATTTTGGATCAGTTGCAGACATCCCACATAAAGCATAGTACCACCCTAGATGGTAGGAATAAAATTCAAAATGTTCTTGGTAAATTGAGGAAAAGGATTGAAAATAGAGACAAGTGCAAATTTCTTTACTCTGGAAATGAAAATCAGATATGCAGATATAGAATGAGGGATACCTGCCTGAGTAACAGCACTGTGAAAAAGATTTTAGAATTGTAGTTGATTGAGAACTGATTATGAACGACCAGTGCGAGGTGGCTGCAAAAAGAGATGCAATTTTAGGCAGCATCAACAGAAATAAATTTCCAAATCATGGAACATAGCCATTCTGCTCTATTCCGTTTTGGTAGTGATGCATCTCAAATCAGTCAGACTGTGTCTAATTGTGGGCACCATGTTTTAAGAAGGATTCAGAGAAATTGGAACAAGTTCAGAAAACAGCAACCAAGATGACTGGGGACTAGAAACTAAACCCTAAGAAAAGTGATTGACGTAGCTGGGTATTTCTGAAAAAAGATGACTGGTGTGAAGGTTGAAACTGTTGAGGTGAGAATCTCTGATTCTCATACCTCAGAAAGCCATTTGGTAAACAAAGGACAGAGAGTACAACCTTCTAGTCCAAGAAATGAGCATCTTGAAAAGATGGCGGGAAGGATATGGACCTGGGAACTAACATATATAGAAGGTGGGGGGGGGTTGCGGATGCTATTAGACTGAACTTTTCATATGTATGGCTTCCTAATTTGTTTACAATAACTTTTTTTACCTAAGCTTCTTCCATCTGCTTGGAATGTGAAGCAGAGGGAGAGGGTATAGAAAATTTTATCTGGTACAAAACGATAACACCTAATGGGAGATATGATGGTAACCTTCAAATGTCTGAAAGAATGTGGTGAAGTACCCAATTTGATCAGAAACCCTGCTCCTTTCCATTTATCTGGAGACACGCTCATTCCTGAAATTTCAATGCTGCCCCATTTTAATATACAAGTAACTTCATAAATATGGCAGAGAGAGATATTGGAGAAGCATGTGATTACTACAGGGCAATATAACAGATCAAGAGCTCTTCTCTTTCATTCCAGTGCTCAGGACACAGAATAATGGATTTAAATTGCAGGTGAGTTAGGGAAGAAGATTCTGGGATTAAATACTATAAAAATGCCTTAATAGTAAGAGCAGTTTGACAGTGGAACCAGTTACCCAGAGATATGTAGACTTTCCTTCAGTGGATATATTCAAGAAAATGGTAGACAGTCATCTGTTTGGGAAGCTTAATTTGGATTACTGCACTGAGTAGGGGGTTGGAATGATGGTCTAAATGAATCTTCCCAATTTGACAATTCCATGAATTATTCTTCATGCTTTTCTCATGTCTAAAACTTACTGTGTTTAAAACAAACAACTGTATCTGGCACAAAGATGCATTTCATCCAGTTGTGGTACGTCTAGACTGGAGGGCATTTTTAAGAAAAAGTGGCAATAGTGATCACAATTATTTTCCACTTGTACTCTGAAATGGTACTGGCCATGCTTTTCCCTCAAAAACCTCCCATCTAATTTTCAACTCATTCTGGAATATGAATAGACCAAGCTTCCTAACAATTTTGTGTTTCCACAGTAATATTATTCTGGAAGGCATTTGCCTGAGAGAGAAGGCGGGGGAAGGTCAGAGCACCCTAACTTCTCAAAACTCTTCTTCTATCTAATTAGTGCAGTATAACTCTATGTCATTAAGGATCAATAATGGATGAGCTGTTCGTGTTCTCAGTGCTGAATAATGTAGTACCATTTGTACTGATTAAAAGCAGCCTTCTGGACAGGGCAGCCAATCAAAGCTAGTTTTGGAAAGATTCATAGCTGGAGTGAAAATGTAAAGCAGCTGACCCCACCAGAGGTTGAGTCAGAATGGAGATATCCAAATGCCCAAAGAAAAATTATTTCAGGTCCAAATCAGAGTCCTGGGCTCTTCCTTGTGAAAATAATCAGATTTTTTTTTAATTTTTTTTTAGAAATAAGAATAGGTTAGAATGTCTTCTGGCTTTTTTCAGGCCAGGTTACAATTAGGTCACCTGTATCTAGCCCAGCAATCTTTTCTGTATAAATTGGTAAGGGCCACACATCAAATTATACTTCCTTGATATTGCTGTTGTTTTCAGCCTCTAGGCAAGAGGCTCAACTGTGTTTTAACTTTGATGGTATTTTAGAAGTGATTTACGACTTTAATGGAAGAAAGTTGCAGAGCTGGAAACTGTTTGGAGATATGGGGAGGACATCCCTGGATTATCAAACATCTGTTAATGCCACAAGATAAAAACCTTTCCGTCTTCAGCAGCACTTAGCAGAACCCCCATGGCTTCTCTGCACAACTTCAGTGGAAATTAAGCCCCCCTCCCCCTTTTGTCAGATGCTTTGTCCAAGAGCCATTTTTTTCCAGTGCTTTAATAAAATGATTCCCTAGATCTTTTATTGTTTATTAATTAGACTGAAGATACATTATTTTATTCACAGCTCCCATATGGAACTCGGTAAACAAGCTACCCATTAAAATGGGTCCTGCTGTGCAAGAAGCACAGTTCTGGTTGCTTACAGGCTTGCATGATTTCTGAGTTAAAGTCACATTTCATTGCTGTAAAATAAATAATGTATTTCAGGCAAGCAAGCAAAAGAAAATGATGTTCTAAGCAGCAGCTCTATGGGCCACGCTATACTTTATGTGCTGATGCATATCCTTCCTTTATCTTTGCAACTCCTTTCAGGAGTGGGGAATGGGAAATTGTTTTATTAATTATTTACTTCTTACATTGATACTGTGTCATTAAGGGGCTCATGATGGCATAAACAGGGAGAGGTTTCTCCCCTTATTTTTATCCTCATGAAAACAGCTGTGGGAGGTGGGCAGAACTAAGAGATGGTGACTGGTGGAAAGTTATTCAAGTGTCCACCATGGTCTTCCCAATTGCAGTCCAGTTTTCTAATTATTAAACCACACTAAATTAATTAAATCAGAGTATATACAATGATAATAATAACTTCATTTAAAACCTTGCTGTAGTAAAGCCATAGGGAGGTGGTGAAGTTATAGAAATGATTGCTGGAAAATGGGCTAAACATTTCTCCTATCCAAAAAATTATGTAGATGACAATGGATCAGGTTTGGCTCCTGATGAGTGTATGAACAAATGCTTGCCACCTGATCTGTCTCGAGTAATACTTGCCCTCTGGAATACCGGACCCTCTGAGATCGGATTGGCCCCAACCCTGATGGCCTGGGGTCCAGAGGTTAGATGACCCATAGGGAGGTTTCTGTTAGTCTTGTTGGGTTCATCCTCAGTGACCATTGCTGGTTTTTTATTCCACTAATATTGCTTTTGATTGTTTTAATGTGTTTTTAGCTGCCCAGAGACACACTTGCATATAAATTGATTGATTGATTAATTAATTAAAAAACAAACAAATGTAACTTTTCCATCAACATTCCAGTCATCTCTTTGGTCCTATCCATCCATCTCTATTAATCTCTCCTTCTGTTTCCTTCAGCCTTACCAAACATAATTATCTTTTTTCTAGTCAGTCATAGGATTGTGCAGATTTTTAGAGGGGTGCTATACTTTAATGAAGGTCCAAGTGAAGTACCTCCTTAAAGCTGCTTTCCAAAGCAAGAGAGACCCCTTACTTCTAAGAGTGAAACGAATCAATCATATTGTTTGCATTGCTCTGCTCCACAGATCCTCTCAGAGTTTTCTCCCAGAGTTCATGCTGTTAGGGAAGGCTGAGAAGACCTGTCTCCTGTTGTGCTGACTGAAGTGTTTCCAAGCTTGGCAAATGCTGCAAGAATCCTCACAACCTATGCCAAAGCTACCAGTCTGGAGCCCCATTGGCATATGTCAAAGGTCTTCCAGGCTGGGCGACTATGTCACATTGAATCCTGCAGCTTGCACTGAAGTTGCCCTACTGGGAATCATTTTAGCCAGCATTGGGAGAGAAGACTGAGCACATTGTGGACCCTTCTCCTACAGCATTGATCCAAAGTAGTTGTACTGTGGATGATGTGAACGACTTTCCTGAGGCATATCATATTGACTCTCCAATTAAACCAAGAGGATCATGTCTCCATGGTACAAATCTCTTCATGCAAGCAAATCTACAGCTTCCTTCTCATGTCCTTCTAACTGACAGAAAACCCTCTCACTAACTGTCCTCAGAGGTCATGTTCTGATGACATTGTCTTTGTCTCCCAGTCCACCAAGGAGGCTGCTAAAATGAACCTTTATCTGTTCTACTTTAAAAGGAGTGTTTTTCCTCTTTTTGTAACACAAGCCTTGCTCCATACCTTACTGATTGTGGGGGCTGGGATCTGCTCAGTTTCAATTGGCTACTTTAGGTTGATGAGGGTCCTCTTCTTGTCCAATCACTGTCTTCCATTACCATTAGAGTACTTTACTGTAGTAGAGCCCATGCCCCTGGCTTCCAAAGGGGCACCTGCCAGCCCAGTGCCTGAACAGTTCTTTCTGAAACAAATCAGGTGTTACATAGGTTTCTATGTTTTTTAAAAAAACAGGCTTAGGATGTGTGCTTCTGTGTAAATGAGCAGAGAGCAAGAAGAAGATGTGGCCTGGTCATCTCTAGGCAACAAGCTCTTGTTTCATATTTATTAACATAGAGCGGTTAGCATTTTAACTGCCTCTTCTTATGAACTTTAAACAATTCTATCTGTGCCAGGCACCCCTTTGACAGTTGGTCTATTGTATGTTGTAACTCACTGTCTAAAAGTGTTTATTTCTGTAATTCTTTTGTAAAGGGCTCGATATAATTGTTCCATCTTCTTTTAATATCATTTATGTGCATCAGATTCTTCTATTCTTCTTTATTCCTAACTTAGCTGTGCAGCATATTTTCCTGTGATTTTACTGATATGCTCAAAAACATTTTCATTTTGCTTTTGTAATTTTTTAAAATTTGTTGAACTTCTTGAGTGAAATACCCTTATTTGTCTTTTCTTGCTTAAAGTTGAAAGTGTATATATTCTTTCTTCTGCCCAAAAATTGCATCTTCCATCTTTCCTTGTTATCATGATTTCTTCTTCCAAAAGTAATTTTATTTTTTTTCCTCTCTGGCATTTTTTCCTCTTTGCTTTGGACAATATCTCTTATTTCTTTTCATTACTTAGATTCCCTTTTGTGTAAATTATGCATCCTGAATCTGTTCCTTGTTATAATCTTATATTCTGATTGGATGTCCTGTATATCAGATTTTGCTGGCACACTTTCTCTAATTTTATAAGTTTAACTGCACATTTGATGCTAATAATTAATGGCCCATCTTACAATCTGCACCTAGAAGAGTCCTGGTTGATTGGATTGCCCTTTTCATCTTTGGTTTCCTATTATGTAGTTGATTTGATTCTAATGTTGTGCAGCTGGTGATGTCCATGTGTAAAATCTGCATCTAAATTCCTTGAAGTAGATGTTGGCAATAAATGAAGAATTCCTTTAAAAAACATCATTAGCCTATCTCCGTTATTTGAGGTTGCTCCATTTTTCCAGCTTATATATTCCAATAATCCATTAGCAGTACTACATTATTTTTTGATGTTGCATTTAGCATCTCTTGCAAGTTACCAGAGAATTCCTCAAGATCTTCCACTACTGCATCTGTAGTAGATACATAGACTTGTATAATATTAATGTTTACTGGCTGTCCACAAATTCTATTAGATATGATATTGTCACCTTTTGGATTTTAGCTGTGCATATATTTAAATGGTTCCCCCCCCCCAAATTTTCCTTGATTATTGCTTCCTTTTCTGATTATATGCGTCATTGTGAAGCAAAGAGCTCTTCTTTCAGTACTGACCAAAATTCCTTGCAGTTATAGTCTGGCCTCATCATAACTCTCAGATCTTCTCCTGGGAATTCTATGTTCTTCTCTAGTCATTAAAATATTACCTTCCAACCTGGTGTCTCATCATCTGGCATCTGAACTGGTCTAAATGTTACATTTATGTCCACCCAGTTTTCCTGGCATCCATTAGATTTGCTATTGCTGCCTTTTGGGTTTGATTTTGGAGTCCCTTTTCTTAGGTGGATTGGTTCCTTCATGCCTGCAGAGCCCCACCTTGTTGTGGACTATTCTTAGCTTCATCTCTATCATTTGTACCTTGCCAGCTAAGGCAATATTACCAGGATCTCATATTCCCATGGGTCTTGTTTTGGGCCCATTAGAGCTATTGAGCCAGCCCTCCATATCAAAATGGTAATCCCCTGGGATGCAATTTCCAATGACACCATTCTAAAATGGATTTTCCTGCCTTAAAAGAGTGAGAAGTTATTGGACCACCCAGTTATGTATTTATCTGTATAATTTATCAGTTTTCCCTTGGATTTGAGCTAGGAATCTTAGAAAGTAAAACCATAATATAATGAGTTATTTAGCATACAAATACTCAGAGCTCATCTTCAGACTCAGACAAAAACAGGAACATACAACATCAGACTGGAAATTAAACACAATTTCTCTAGATTTGCTATACCTGAAATAAATGTGTGGGGTGGAGGGTGGGGGTAGCTGGTTTGGCATCTAAAATAGCTGTAAAGACAGCCATGGAGATCTTTGGGTAGGGAATGCATATCTTATGTTAAAACTGAGCTATGAACCCAGCCTGGCTCTGAAATGCTGGGAAGTTTTATGAAAATGGAATTTCAGTGAATTAATTCATTGTGTGAGTCTAAGCATGTGTGTGTATGAGAGAGAGAGACACAGAGAGAGAGAAGTTGGTGGAGAGGGATGGGTAAAATATATACTTGCATTAATAATCAGAAGTTATAGTTATTGCATAAGTATGTTCACTCATCTATAAACTCCATTGAATTTAATGGGATTTTTTTTTAAAAAAAATCAGGCATAAAATTAAAAATAAAAGCATGCTTTTGTACTCCATTTTGTATTTTTGTATTTTGGAAAATTAACTCCTGCTATGCAATGTATAATGGTTCAGTTTAAAAAAAAGGGGGGGTTAGTAACATAAATATTTGTATAATTTATATCCTTATTTCTTAGCACACATGAAAAGTGTATGTATTCATCAGTGTAACTCAGCACATTCAGTGTGACTTACTCCCAATTAAGTTTGGATGCAACTACAGTCTAAAGCACCGTAACACTATTGACTATAATGATTCCTACTTATTTATTTCCCATAACTTAAATGTTCTTAAAAGTAAAGAATCAACTTTTTTTTCCCAGCCTGGAACTCTCCTCTCCCCAAAATCTGCCATCTATCAATTCATCTAAAATCTATTCAATTTTAGATACTGAACAAAAAATAAAAAAAATAAAATAAAAAAAAATTCAGCAGCACCCACTGTCATTCTGATGAAAGCAGTGTTGCATTATGCCACAAACTCCACCTTTTTTGGTGTGCATGTGGTGTCACAACACATGTAGAAAAGGGGATGTCTGCATCACTCTGATCTCCTTTGCCCCCTCCCCATGGATGCCACTGACAGAAGGACACATTAACAAATTCAATACATGCAAGCACATTTGACTTAAAAATTCAGATGAAGCACAATTAATATATGTGTGTGTGGGGGGGGGGGGAGGAGAAGCATAAAGCCCTAAATCTTTATGTGCCACCTCCATAATCCCATGTCATTTCAAACAAAAAAAACAAAAAAAGTGGAATCTTAGTAACCCGCAATTTTGAGCAGAAAACAACCACTAAAACGATGAAAAATAAATGCCAAGCTTCCTTCCCCAAACAGAAAGAATTAGAAAACAGAGTTAGAAAATCCTGACCATTCTCATCTTCATCATCCATCCAGTTAGCACCATCAGCAAAGTGTTGCCCACCACGACATCAGAGGGTCAAAGGTAGAAACTGACCATTTAGTATTAGAAGCTGCCCAGTTACAGAAATGGTGTAGATTCTTCTGCCAGAATTGAATGGTTTCCATCCGTTTTTCCCAATGTCAGCTCTCCTCATTCCCATTCAAAGGCAGCCATACCATAACTGATCTGGAGAGGGACAGATTTGGGAAAGGGCATCCTAGGCTGAAAACATTACATTTCAAGCACAAAGTGCTTTTGCAGCAAAACCAAATATGTTAGCTCTTGGAAAGAAATCTTTCTCTCCCTTCAGCAGACAGTATCAGAGATCGCTCCCAAGCAATCTCCTCCATTGTCTGCAAATGGAGAAAATAAAAGACTCTCTTGGTGCTTTCTCTATTTCCCTTTATTTTCTTCTTCTATTGAAACAATTGTACAAGTGGTTATATCATATACTGTAAATTCCCCACTACCCCTACCAATCATTTCTTTTGTTGTGCTTTCAGTATAAACTGTGTTCATAATCATATCAAAGAGAGAGAAGAAACTCCATTAGTGACCTCTTGCAGTTCTCTGCAAATATCATTTCCATGTTCTCTGTTACTCGGTTTTCTAGAAAAGAAGCTGAATGCCTTGTAGATGCTCTGTAATTCCAAGGTGATGAAAGATATAAGGAAATGTTTTTTTTCCTCCCTTGCTTCATGTAAAGAAATGCACAGTGGAGAACCAGCAAGCAATGAAGTTTAGCTTTGTTTCCTTATTTTCATTTTCACATTATTTCTAGTTTCAGCTATTTCTAGCTACCCTATGTGGGAAGTTTACACATCTAAGTTTGTAGAGAAGTGAGAGTGAATGAAAGATGATTTAAACTCTATAACTAGATACTCCTTTAAAATCTTTAATATACTATATGACAGCTAGTGCTTCCTGACTATACATTGTTCTAGATCTGTATATTCTATGGTCTCAGGAGAGCTTGAGATTTGTAGATTACCACGCTCCCAAAAACTTTGGGGTTGCAATAATTGATAGCTCACATCTGTCAACATGATTCTATCCACCCATTCAGGTCCATTGGAAACCCATATCTCACCAACAGAAGCAAACCTGGTAGGTTTGCAGGACAGAGCCTTCTTAGCCACAATGCCTACATTTTTAAACAGTGTTGCAGTTCTTTACTACAGGTAGTCCCCAGTTTAAGAAAGAGTTCCATTCCCAAGATCTGTCCTTAAGTTGAATTTGTATGTAAGCCTAGAACAGTATTGTTGTATAATATTGCATAAGTAGCATTGTGTAATTAATTTGAACCATTGTGTATTTAACTTGAATCATTGTGTATTTAACTCAAATTTTGCTACAATAGTCTCCATTCTTAACTATGGGTCATCTGTAACCTGGGCATTCTTAACCCAGGGACTGCTTGTATTTTGGCACCATTTGTCAAGGAATGCATGAAGTTAGAAGCAGTCATTTCTTTATGGCTTGGGGTCCCAATTCCCATCCAAAGGCCAGCTTCAGCAACATACTTTCTCAGATGCTTTCACAAAAGAAAAAGCCTTGGACAGGATCACTGTCTTCCTGCTGCTGCTTCAAAAATATCAAGGGACAATGAAAGCACTACATAGTCAGGTAGTTGTGGTTAAGAAGCAGGACAAGAATGCATTACAGAGCTTCCTTGTATGCTCATGAAGTATGAGGAAGCCCTGGAGGAAGAGGAGGAAGAGACTTGAGAAGATTTCCCAGCTGTCCTGATTTTTTGTCGAAATACTTTTCCTTGCTCTGAAAAGGCAGAGGGAAGAACTGCCTGTTTTGCAAAAGATTTCCCAAATGTCAAAGCCTCACTGGGTCTAGGGTTCATATCAAATTCTTTGCTCTGGGAGAGACTGTGTCATTGATGGCCCTTTAGAATATCACAGAAGTATTTTTATTTGACTATGCTGCTAGTCCGGCACCCTGGGTTTTATCCTATTATGCTGCATTTATATTGCTATACTGGGTCATTTTTATTCTAGACTTTGGGGAAAATAAAGAGGAGGAACAAATATGAGAGAAATGAAAAATAAGTCAAAGCTGGATGCCTGTCAGCAGATATGATTTATTTCATCTATTTATTAAAATATTTATATAATCCTGCAGCAGTTTACTAGAGTACTATAAAGCAAACCAACAAAACAATAAATATTAGAGATAACCAAATGCTAAGAAAAAGTCAATGTAAAAAGCATTTTCAGGGAAATGGCAGTTTGGGAGCTTCCTGGAGAAGCCAGAAGAAATAATTCCAGAGGGCAGTTACCACTGCAGAGATTGGCCTCTGTGCCACTTCCAGTCTCCAAGATTCAGCACAGAGAGCTGAGGTTTTCTTGAAGATTGTGGAGGCTTTTGAGATTGATATGGCTGCAGATGTCCTTGGGGGTAACTGGACTACAATTATCTAAGGCACTGTATATTAACACTATCTCCTTAAACCTGTCTTAGCAGCAGATTAGCAACTGGTGAAGCTACCTACATGATTACAGCAGAAGAAATGTGTATAGGAAGATGTGTAATGAATCAAGGAGCATACAGATGTAGAGGGCAGAGGGAATGGCACGGAAGGAAGGTGGAAGTGCCACAATCAAAGCAACAATCAAATAAGTAGAGCTCAATCCTGATCCAGGAAAATAACTGGAGAAAATATCTCAGACAAGCCTATAACTTCTGAGCTATAATACACCTTGAAAACCATACTCATGACATAAAAGTATGAATAATCAGCAAATGTGACAGAAGTAATAGTACAAGGTATCTAATTTATATAGGGAAAACTATCGGTAATATAGAGTAAAAGATAAATACAAATCATAGTTCTATTTCCACCTTTCTATTTAGACTTTCACAAGTCTAAAGTGACTTGTGAGATTCCATTACCAAAGCCGTTACAATAAAAGTAGTCCTGACCCATATGCCAGTGGTTTCTGAGCCTGGTCTACCTCTGTAGGGTGAACAACAGGCTAGCTGTGGACTAGAAATGCAGTGTAACTCTAGAACTGTTAACGTTTTTCAGTGGAAGGCAGAGAGGTGGGATGCAAAAGGAGAGGAAGTTAGATGTTTATTTACAGGCAGTCTTTTGGCTGGAGAGAAGCAAGTAATTTAACAGGACTAAAGCATTTGTTTTAATGTTGATTCCTGGGGAAGGGGTATTACCTGTTCTGCTCCATTCAGATTTCAGGTAAGGGAAACATCTCCCCCATTCAAGAACAAGTGGTGACAGCATAATTATCTGCCAGACAGTATGATTTTACCTGAGGGAAAAGTCATACTCACTCAGATAGAAGGGGAACTCAGAGGCCATGAGAGGGTAGAGTTCCTAGAAAGGGATCTAGCAGGCTTGTTATGGGTGTTGGTGACAAACACATCAAGTGCTTCCCCTGCTACAGGGTGTAATTCTGCCTTGGTTATTTTGAATCTGTGAAAGTGACACAACCAAGTAGAAATATTAAAGAGGCAATTGGAGATTCAAGATCAAAGTGACTAGTTTGAGAGAGGTGGGTGTTATCTGTGCAAAAGCAATTTCTTTCCTTTTGCTTTTCTCCAGTTTAAAATCCTGTAATCTTGAGCCAAGTATCTCAGTCCATCTCTTCTTTTTCCCACAGAAATAATGTTTACTGGACAAGTGAAAGAAGTTCATATTGTTATGATTTTACCAGGCAAAAAGGTCTATAATTTTGAAATTACTTTTATAGAGTGATCTGCCAAAGGCATATATTTTTTTCTCAGTATAGAATGACCCAGGATCAAACCACATGATTAGTGAAAGTTAAGATTAGGCTAAATTGCAAAATCAATGTTTTTGAAGTAGAGTATATTGTCAATTGTGTCTGCCTAGAGATTTTGCAAAGTTCATAAGCACACTGCTATTGTGAGAGGTGAGAACTCTTCAGCTGTGATGATGAGAATGTTGAACATCTGGTAATTAATCCTAACTTTGGGGAATTTCAAATCTTTGCCAAATATGCAGAAAATTTAAATTGGTTGATATGAAAGGGCATTCTTATTCTCATGTGTAAGTCATTCTTAGGTAACGCACATAGAACAAAACATAGAAAAAAATACTCTTGACTTGTATTTGTTTGGGCTTTGAAGAGTGTATAATAAAAACATTCAGTGACTGAAGTAATGTAATTCCTGAGCTCTGCATTTCTAAGCCTTCCTCCTTTATGTTTAGCTTTTCTTTCCATTCCATTCATTCCCTCTGGACTTTTCTTTAGTTTCTTTTTCCAGTGAATCACTTCTTTCTGACATAATTCCTTTAGTTTTCTTTGGTCTGCCCAGTCTGCTTTGGCTTCTCAGATTGCCTCTTGCCAATTTTGCCCCTTATATATGCTAGGTTACATTTATTTATTTCTAGCCACCCAGTGCATGTAAAGGTGACTTCTGATGGCATACATCAAATAAAACTCAAAGAAGAGTGTATTGGAAATAAAATAAAAGTTAAAAAAAAATCGGCAAAACAAATCCATAAATCAATGTATCAACAACATACTGTACAGCTGGGGTTCACCAATCATACACTCAACTTTCTAGAAGATCAGCTCATCTCTTCTTCTGGCCCAATACCTGGGGAAAAAAACCAGGTTTTTAAAGCTTTCCTGAAGGCTAACGGGGTCATGTCCATCAGAATCTTGGGGGTGGGGAGATCATTCCAAAGAACAGGTGCTGCAACAGAAAAGAGGTCACATCAGATGACATTGCCTCAAGAAGAGGAATGTCAGCCCTTCAAGGTAGACCAGACTAGAAAACCAAAGTTATGAATGTTAATACTACTTTTATTATAAGGTTACAGTAACAGAATCTTGCAGGTGTGAATACACTTCCCTCTCCCTCCCTTTATCTTCATGAGAACTAGAGAGGGTCAAGTTTGAGACACTTTCTGAAATTACATTTCTGCCCTGGACTGAGATTTCTTTTATCTAACCATTGCCTTGGTTGCAGCTCTTCTTCCTATTCCTCAAGGTTATTCCTTCTTCCCATTACAGGTGCCTGTAATGCCCACCCAGTAAAAGTGATGAAAGAAATAACTACAGATAGACAGTACCACAAATAACCTTATCCTGTGCCATATAGGGCTTTCTGGTGATAACCAGCACCCTGAATTGCACCTGAAAGTCTACTAAGTGCCAGTGCAGCTTTCAAAGTAATGGTCTTATAGGGACATACCATTGGGTGGCTATGACTACCCATGCTGCTGCCTTCTGGACTAACTGCAGCTTCTGGGTGATCTTCAAGTGTAGCATATATTCCAGCAGTCCAAATGGGAATGACTATAGCATAAGTCACCACAAGCAGGGTGTCCCAATTCAGGAATGGACCCAACTGATGCAAAAGATACAGTTGTGCAAAGACCTTCCTGCCCACAAAAGCCACCTACTTTTCGAACAGGAGCTGTGAGTCCAAGGGGACTTCAAAACTGCACACTGGTTCTGAGTGAGGGAGTGCAATCTCCTCCAGAGCCAGTGGTAGAAAATCTCCAGTTTTAGGTTCAGAGGGGCCAATGCCCACAGTCAATCAGTCTTACTAGAACTGAGCCAAAGCTTATTCTTCCCCATGTGGGCTTCCTATAGCTCCTAAAACCTAAGAAAGGATCTTGACAGCATTGCTTGGTTTGGGCAGGGTGGAGATGTACAACCGATGATGCTGATGATAGTGATGCTGTTTAACCCCATGGTAATTAATGACCTCACCCAGAAGCTTCTTGTAGGTATTAAACAAAAGGAGGGAGAGATAAGAGCCCTGAGACACCCCAGACCTTTCTTTCCTCACCAACACCACCAGGAATTGATCCTAAAGGAAGGAGGAGAACTTACCTGCATGGTGCCTCCAGAAGGATGCCATGTTCAGTTGTATTAAAATCCAGTTGAGAGGTCAAGGAGGGACAGGATGGATGCCTTCCTTTTATGTGAGATGGGTGGATATATATGTATGTATGTATGTATGTATGTATGTATGTACTGGGATCTGTTGGAGCCATTCTCCCAGCTTAGGAGTCATGGTCCCGAGTGCTCCTACCACCACTGGGACCACTTTGGCTTTTACTTTCCACATCCTCTCTATTTCCTCCTTCAGGCCCTGGTACTTCTCCAGCTTCTCATGCTCCTTCTTCCTGATGTTGCTGTCACTTGGCACTGCTACATCTATCACTACCGCTGTCTTCTGGTCTTTGTCTACCAGGAACAACATCAGAGCTCTCTGTGCAGAAGAGTGCAGTGCTAGGAACAGCTAAGATACTGCGCAGAACCCTCAAACTCCCAGGCCTCTGGTAGAGGACCCGAGATTGAGGAAGACATGTACCACCCATAGGGGTGAGAGGGGATTTTTATATATATATATATATATAAAAATCCTGCGCCCACCAAAATTCATTGACAAGTATGATACATTCTTTCTTAGTATGAAGTCAGACTGAAAGGGATGCTGATAAGTTTCCTCCAGGGTCTTTTGGAATTGCAAACCAACCACCATCTCAGCAATTTATCCTAAAAACAGAAGGTTGGAGACAGGATGAAAATTGTCCAAATCTGATCCAACCATGGCTTCCTGAGGAGGGGATGGACTACCACTTCATTAAAAACCAGCAAAAGTGCCCCCAGCAGCAGTCAAGTAATCACCTAGATATTCTTTCTATATAATTAATTCACTTAATCATAATTCATTCACTCAATCTCTATAAATTATGCCCTCCATCACAGATAACATCTTATCCTCATTCATTCATTCATTGCTATGATCTAGCAATGGATGCCCAGCAATGGCCCAGTTGGCAAGAGAATTCTGGGAGTTGAAATTCACACATATACAGGGTGCCCAGGTTGTGGAAGGTTAGTGTACTGCATCACAGCATTGATCATTAGGGTTTTGTAAGTGAAATTAATTAAGTTCAGTTATTGATATTAGCAGAACAGGCCTGCTGAAGATGTCCCTACTGCCAGAAGCATGATATGTGTGAAAAGGCATTCTTCAGCTTCTAGGATGTGGAATGCAGGTTTTTAGGTATTTAGGAAAGTGATTAAAAAGCCCCACTTTCACTAAGCCTTTAACTGTTAATTAAGTCAATAATTTAGTTTAATTGTGGCGTTGGTTTTAAGGGTATTAATATTGCTATGTTTTACAGTCTGTACGTTTGAGTGTTTATTCCAACCTTGAGTGTTGTAATAAACAGAAAACTGGGATATCTATTCAATAATAAATCACTAAATATGACAAGGATGGAAGGGTAATGAATGGCAGCAAGTAGTAGCAGAGACAGTAAGACTTGAATATTCAGCATTTTTCCAGCATGTATGGCTTGTTCCATTGAGAGCAGATTATATAATGGTGCCAAACAATAAATTAACATTTCCTGCAGTAAAGTGGACATTTCATTTAAAAGTCAGCAAAGTACAACAAGCATTACTTTGGCAGTAGCCACTCAATCCCAAGAATCGCACGAGAGAAGAAAAATTGCCGGTCCTTCAGATAAAAGGCAGCAGGTTGATGAAAATATTCCCAGAGCTACAATGTAACTGGGGAAATGAGTTTTCATGAGATAACCCTGGATATATTCTTTTATGATAAGGCTTGGCTCTATAGCTCAGAGCAACAGCACATTTTGAATAAATGATAACACATATAGAAACTGTTTGGACAGTTGCCTCTGGGAATAAAATTAGTTATCTATAGGTTGATAGCCTCCACAGGTGACAGAACCTGACCAACCTTGTCTCAGTGGAGAAGTCAAGCAGGACTGGGTTGGAAGGAAGAGGCTTTGATGGTATATCAGGGCTATAGGCTAAGCTGGGAAGCCAAAAACATGCCAGAAGAAGGCAGTAACAAACTGCTTCCATGCTGCTGCTAAAGAAATCTATATGAACATCAGAAGTAGGGTTCAACCTGAAGCAGGCTTTACCTCATAAGCCAAGAAGAAGCAAGGGAATGGTTTTGTTATTTCACTTTGTAGATCTTACTAAACATTGGTCGTGATAGGTCAAAATAAGGGTAAAAAACTGGATTAAAAATTAAAGTGTAGGATTAAGTGAAATAAAATTATGTTTGTGGTCTTCAGAACAAGGAGAGAGCAAATACAATTGTGAATGTCTTAGATGAACCTGAATTACAAAAAAGTAATGTGTTTTTAGGTTGGATCTGACAGCCAGATATGCAGCTTCTGAACATATGTTTATTTTAAAATGCTAATATAAGAGTGGAGGAGTCATGTTTGGGACATGGAAATAAAATGCTTACTAATTCTTGAGTGTGAGCAGCTGATTTCAACCCTGGCCCTTGGAAAAGCCCCTGGAGAGGATATGATTCCCCCATAAATACTGTATATAAGTTGAATGACTCCTGGTGGGTCCCCATCCTGACTAGACTTTTCTCAGAAATAGATGAAACGTGTGTTGTACCTCCGCACTGGGAAAAAAAAAAAAAAAAAAGCATAGTATACCCAATCTTCAAAAAGAACAACCAGAAGGAACCTGCCAATTATCATCCAGTTAGATATCTGTTAGATATCTCTTCTCAGCTTTATTCCAGACACCTTATGTATAAACTAGAAGGCAAAATTCTTCCATCCAGAACAGGCAGGGTTTTGAAAAGGACATAGCACAATAGACCACTGTACCACTTTGAAGACCCTTATTCAGAAATATACCAGAGGCCATACAAAACAACTCTATGTCACCTTTATTGACCTTACCTCTGCTTTTGATTCAATTGATTTGTATTTGGGTTACACCATTGCACACAAGTATAAAACATGCAAGGGGTGTGTTGCAACACTTCAATGCATGTTTCACCCCCTGCCCTTCTGCAGACACCTATGCCACTTTTAAATGGAGTTTTCTCTCAGCCATGGCTTCAAAACCTGAAGGAAGTTTAGCTGAGTGGGGAGGGAAAAGTCAAGAGGGAGAATTTAATCAATGAGTATAAAAGATTAAGAATCTAACAACTAATATTTTTCAACTGCCTCTCTATTCAGTTTATCTTAGGAAATTAAAGTTTGGTAATATTAAAAACATGCAAGGGAATATATACCTAGTTATTGGGAATAAGCCATAATAATGAACGTTAGCACTTCATTACCTAAGTTATGTGCAATGTTAAGTTAATAACAAGTTATGTAATTTGTACCATTTGCACAAGCACATCATGAAGCGCATAGTGTCACTTGATCCTTATTTTCCCCTTTGCTGAAATCCAGGAATATAAACTACTATGGGTATATATATATTTTTATGCAGGAAACTTTTCTAAAATGTAAGAAACCATAAACTGCAGCATCAACAGCGATAGACAAAATGACACATAATGGCTAGCTTTCCCATTTGGAAAAAGCAAATAAATTTGACAATCAGGGGGCAGGTTGGGAATGTGAGTGCACATGCTGGATAACTTCAACAGAGTCTGGATAGAGATTTCTCAGAGATTTCTTATGATATCTGCACCGTGCAGGAGACTGGCCTTTTTCAGTACAAAGATCCACAATGGAGTTGTAAGTAAGCATGTTTGGCCAAATATTCAGCCTACCCAGAACTAGATTGATAGTGGCTGCCTATACTTTTAATTCAGAAAAAAAAAAAAGTGTGATTTAGCTGTCTATCAGGAGAGAGGGGACAGTAGACTGCATACAGAATGGCAGACTTTTGGTTTCAAATGTAGCAGTCAAAGGAGAGAGTCAAATCAAAACCCTAATGGGTAAGAAGAAGAGCCAAGACAGAAATCTCTAATATGTTGGCTTTCTTGACCCAAATACTAGTTGAACAGAAGACCATTTTAGGGAATGATCCTTCATTTCAGATTGGCCGGAAAGTGAAGGAGCTAAATTTTGCCTTGAAACCATTTCAGAAAGAGTGGAATAGGTATTAATGGGATATTAATTCAGAATTCCTATTTAGTCTTTGTGGGGTCCTTGGTGCTCTCTGAGCTTGGTTGTTTGCTTGCAGACATTTCATTACCAAGCTAGGTAACATCATCAATGCTAGTGAGTGTGGGGTTTGCTCCCTGTTTATATACAGTAGCTCACCCTGCCAGTGTTGATGGGGGTATGGGTTTTTTCCTTGATTGTTCCTTAATTAGGAACTATTGTTTTCTGCTTGATTGTTTGTCTGGTGTTAATCCCTGCTTATCTGGGTGTTGGTTGCTGGAGAGGATGTGTTCTGGTCTTTTTGTTTCCTTCTTAGTTTTTTTATTGTCTCTTTTGAATGGCGTATAAATGTGGTTTAGCTCTATGTGTCTATTGATTAGTGATTTGTCTGAATGCCAAGCTTCCAGGAATTCCCTAGCAGTTTTGGATTTAGCTTGGCTTAGGATGCTCACAATTTCCTAGCTGAAACAATGATTGAGTCTGTCCATGTGTTGTGAGGAGTTCTCATTGTATCATCAGACTGCTAGTCGGTGTTCATGGATGTGCTCTGCTAGTCTTCTGCCTGTCTGTCCTACATAGTGGTTGTTATAGTGCTTACACTGTATGTTATAGATGACTCCTCTTTTTTCTTCTTTGGCTACTGGGTCTTTGATTCTCTTAAGATGTTTTGGAGAGCTTTAGTTGGCTTGTGTGCTATGGTGATGCCAGGTGGTTGTAATAGTCTGTTGGTTGTTTCTGAGTTGTTTTTTATGTATGGTAGTGTTATCCTTTTCATAGCTTGTGTAGGTTGGGCTGTAGTGGGTTGAGTGGTCAGGCTCTTTTTTATGAAGTATCATGGGTATCCATTTTGTTGGAAGATGTTGTATAGATGGTCTGTTTCCTTTTTCTGGTGTTCTGGATTGCTGCAGTGCATTTATTCTTCATTCAGATTATATCAAGCTTATCTGTCTCTGGCAGTGGAGCAATTCTTTTTTAATCTTCCCCCCAAAGTACATTGGTATTCTTGAAAGAAAAAAAAGTAGTTTCCACAGGAGGCCTACATTCTTCTGCCACCTAGGAATAACACACTACCTTGGGCATACTGAGGCACACATAGAATTTTCAAAATGGTGGATCAAGCCATATTAATAGCAAATATTAATTAAAAGAGGACCTAACAGAGTTAAAGAGCAGTGGAATGAGACATTTCTTGCCCACCCTTATACAATCCTTGAACTCTTAGGAAGATATTTTATTGATTGATAAAGAACTCTAAATGCAGGGATTTGATCCCTGAGGAAGTAACTCCCTTCCAGGAAGTAGATTGTTCTTCTCTGTGTTTGATTTCAGGTTTTTCATTCTATAAAACAGAAAATGTAATAGTGCACATTCACCATGGCCACCACATACTTCGTACATTTCAAAATCAAGTTATTCTCTGGGTGAAAAATCTGTTTGAATGTATTGCAAAGGTAACCAGCCCCTGCAACATCCAAAAATGTCATGCTGAAATTCAGTGGGAGATCAACAGTGCAGTATGATTTCACCACTTTAAAAAAACCCAAAAACAAGTAAAATATGTCTGTTAAATTTTAAGAAATATATTTTACTACCACCCTGAACATTCCCCCACTGGAGGAAAGGACTGAAAATCACAGCCCCCACCCCTACCTCAACCTGCCTGGTGACATCATTATGTTTACCAGTATTCTCTGAAACTCTTGAAGACACCTCTCTCTCATACTTTTAAGGAATAAGCAGATATACATAATAAATGTTGGTCCAGATAAGGAGGCACACGGAACTAATTTTAATTTGGTTCTGCACGAGATTAGCTGAAACAGTTTCCATAACCCATGTCTGAAGGCCTGTACAGAGCTTCTTTTACTTATTCTGTCTTTGTTTTAAAATCCTTTAGTTTCACTCAGAATCCAATGTCTATGCAAAATGGCAAAGTGCTTTGCAGCAATAAATGATTGCAGAGCTCAGCAACTGAGTGCTTACAAGCCTTTTTGCACTTGCACTTGAATCTTTAATGGAGAAAAACAGTATAAAATGTGGTGTGAAATACCTAACTCAATAGTTCTAAAACTTCCTTGCTTAAAGGGAACCATGCTCATAAGTCAACGTCACCATCAAAATTTTGTATGCTGTGTAGGATCCTAGGACAAATTTTAGGGCAGCTGTAAGCATATGCATAGATTAAAGAACAGAGTGTCTTAAATACACACCTAGGAATTTATTTGCAGAATTAGAACTGAACTGAATTCACAGTCTCATATATATACTGTGTGTATATACACACACACACACACACATACACACAAATCACTAATCAATAGCCTAAGTAAAGCAAGAAAAAGGTCATATTGTTTTTGCAGTTGTTAAACAGTTGGGAGTAGGAAAACTATGAAAAACATCTGCAAATAATCCAGAACCTGATGTACACTATTGTCCAGATCATGATCTACTTTGTGCCCAGGTGTTCTAGCATGAGCATATCATTCAAACAGGGAATTAGCCAAGTCCAATTAAAGTGTTTCATAGAAAACATCTCATGTTCTGTTGCCCTTCATGGATAAGCAGGGGTAAGGAAACAACCTCACGGAAAAGTGTGCCTACCATTATAGATTGTGTTACTGAGGAACCCAAAGTTTCCTCAACGATTTGGAAGCTACTGGTAAATGCTGAATCTTGCTTGAGGGGCTGGTAGGACCATAGGGTGTCTACTTCTGCTAGATATATTGCATGTTCTTTGATCAGAACAGAATGGAATGTTATGATGAAAAGATATGATTTGTTTTGTCCCAGTTCTTCACTACCTGAAGGCCTCTGTAACCTTTAAAAATTTGCTCCAGATTTTGGTGCTCAAGAAAAGGAGTGGAAACTGCAGAGTGAGAAAAGAAATGGAGAAAACTGCCTCCCTTTCCCACCAGCTGGAGCCTTCACTGGATCATTCACCTCAGCATGAATGGAAGGTGCTTTCCCATTCATAGAATGGCAAATCATCACCCAAAGCATAGTCGCCTAGATGATTATAATTACAAAGTAACATATCAAATTCTTCCTTAATCTGGCAACGTATTGTAATTATGAATTGCTGTATAAGGAATTTGCTTTATTACTTGAAGAATAGAAAAATTCTATAATTTGCCCTTTTTAGGTAGAATCTCAGTAGCATGATGAAAAAACTATTTCCTTAAGCATACTTTTTATTCTCATGTCTTCCCATTAAGCTAAATAATAATAAATGGCAGAAACATTTGATAATTTATTTTTTATGTAGTAATAACTATTCTAGAATTAAAGTAACTGTAGTACATGATGCAGAAATAGAGGTGGTCTATCTTTTCCTAATTTAAAGTTTTTGTAATGCTGTTAATCTTATTAACTAAATGGATTAGACTTCTAAAACTGGACAATCCATAATTTGTGAATGCCATAGTTAGAACTTCTTTGCATGCATTGCTTTGTGGAAGGATAGATATTAGAATAATGTAAGTAAAACTGAATTTATATTAGCTAATTTATTTAGAATAAGGGCAGAATTAATTTAAATCTCTCAGTGGAGAATTCAAATTAAGAACAATGTGGCAATGTCTGGAAACGTCATGGTGCTATCAATATAGGTATTACATTATATTAAGGGTTATGCAAAAGAAATTTCTTATTCCATTAACATTCATTTTAAAAATGTAGCAAATTGTGTTTGTTGCTTTGCCACCCTGTATAAAATTTTCAGAACAACTGCCAGTTCTTTAAGACCAGTGAGATTTCAGGTTATAAAAAGGGCCATTCTTTAAAGATAGTGACATAGGCATCTAATCTTTCCATTACATTCTATGAAAAATGTAGCCACTTTTATCCTCATTCTGCTGGCATTATACTATGGTACCAAATGAGCACATCAAACACCAACAGGGAGGAAAAGAGGTCACTTTTTTAATTGACCCCATTGTATGTATGTTTGTGCATATGTGTGTGCGTATATATTATATTATATTATATTATATTATATTATATTATATTATATTATATTATATTATATTAGTGTGTGTGTATGTGTGTATGCACACCCTCTCCTCGTTTAGTCACCATAATCTGTTCCAGCAAATTTGTTGTTAAGCAAAAAGGTCGCTAAGAGAAACATGTGACTGAGAAAGAGAGAGACACACACACACACACACACACACTGCAAAGTTCACTGGTTGCTGGTGTCTCATTCAGATAAAATTCTCTTGTACAGTGTCCTCTGCCTGACCCATATTTTTTCCCTTTTTTGTCTCCTCACAGAGTGGAGAGAGTGTATATCTCTTAACTACCAAAACAGTAGTGATGGCGATTCTATGACTCCTAGGAAAATATCCCATTGTGTGAATTTGTTCATTCTCTTTCCCTTTCTTGATGCACCTTTTCCTCTCCCTCTTTCTGCAAATTACTAAATTTTAAAGAATGTAAACACTGAACATATAAAATGTCTACCTGTGTGTTTACAGTATATGTACACATACCTACCCACAACCACACATATGGATATATGTTATCCTGTAATATAAATATTAGGGTGGTACTTCTGTTGGTGATGATGATTTAAATAAACAGCTTCCATGATTAATCAGTTAAAATGCAGCTGGTAAATGCATCAAAGTTCTCTAATCAGTTGGTAGCCCTAATACTTTCTATGAAAGAAAAAAGGAAAGAAGCCTTTTGCTTTAACTGTCACCACAGTAACTGTTTGTTTGATTTGTTTTTCAAAATCTGAGGCCATTATAAAAATGTCAGAATCCTTAGTTCTAGCCTGCCCTTAACTTTAAACTATCTCAAAGGTTTTTATTCTTGTCTTCAATTACAGAAGTCCAGCCAGTGAAGGCATAGGCAATTTATTACACTTTTTAATGTTTAATCTCACACTTAAAGATTTCCTTTTACTCCAATATCTGTTTACTTTACTTTGGGGTCAAAGAAGATGTTGTAAACCTACCTGTGTCAACTTGTGAGATTAAAACTAAGCAGTGTAGTTTCACATGCAGCTAGCATTTCTCTTAGAAGGAACATTTTCTTGCCCAAAAGGGAGGAGGGGGCATGTTTTTAGTGCTAGAATTGGGAAATCTTTGCCATCACATGTTGCTGAATTGCAACTCCTAGGAGTCTTCATCAATATGACCAAAAGTGAAGGAGCTGGCATCTCTAGGACTACAGATTCTCCTTGATGTAGCTGTGTCTATGTGGTAGGCAGTAGACATGATAGGTATTTCTTTATTTATGAAACATATATAGCACTTCAATCACAATAGACTCCAAGCTGTGTATAATAATCTGCATAGTAATAATAAATATAATAATACAATAATACTTACAAAACAATAAATCAATATGAAAGAGACAATATATTTGGTAATTCAGGTTGACAGCATCACAATTCACTCATGCAAATGTAATATTCTGAAGATATGGATTTTGGCAAGAACTTTAGAAAATGGGTGAAATTGATATATACACTCCAGAAAGCGCAAATTATTGTTAATGGAGATTTAACAAAAATATGTGAGATTTAAAGAGGAACAAGACAAGAATGTCCATTATCCCCACTTTTGTTTATCTTGGTTTTGAACATTTTGAATACAGACATAAGACAAGATGAGGGGATAATGGGTATAAACATTAAAAAAGAGACATACAAATTGAGAGCTTTTGCAGATGATTTAGTGCTAGTGTTGGAAAAGCCATTAAAAGGGATAGAACTATTAATGAGGAAATTAAAAGAGTTTGGTGCACTAGCTGGTTTTAAGATTAATAAAAGACAAAGATGTTAACAAAAAATATAAAGACACAAGATCAAATAGAACTGATGAACAAAACAGGTTTCAAGACTGAGAAAAAAGTAAAGTACTTGGGTGTTAATTTGACAAATTTCAACTGTATGTTGTTCCAGAATAATTATGTTAAGACATGGAATGGAATTTTAAAAAGACGTGTTAAGATGGGAGAAACTACAACTGTCATTGCTGGGAAGAATTTCTGTGATAAAAATGAATGTTTTGCCTAGGATGTTATTTTTGTTTCAGACAATATCAATTGTGACTACTGACTTATCATTTAAACAATGGCAGAAGAATATAACTAAATTTGTGCGGCAAGGCAAAAATGCGAGTTAAATACAAGGAGTTGCAAGATGCCAAGAAAGAGAAGGTTTAGGTTTACCTAATTTGAAATGGTATTTTGCAGTTTGCAGTCTGGATGAAAGAGTGGGTGACACTGAGAAACAGAAGGCTATTGGATTTAGAAGGATATGATTTGAAATTTGGATGGCATGGCTATTTATGGTACAACAAAGTTAAGGTTAATGTAGATTTCAGAAATCATTTTATTAGATGTGCCATTTTGAGAATTTGGAATAGATATAAATCTAGATTATCTCCAAAAATATCTTTATGGCTATCACCACAAGAAATTATTATATTTTTCTTCTGTAAAATATTATAGAAGAAATGGTAATTAAGCAGAAATGGCTAACTTATGGTAACATTTTAAATTTCTACCAGGGTGTATTTAAAATAAAATCAAGAGAAGACTTGATATCAGAAGGATGTATGTGTCAATGGTTTTTACATGTACAATTAGTAGAAAGATTTCAAGTTGATAAAAGGACGTATGGTTTTGAACATGATAAAATTGTATTTGAAACTGAGTTCAGATACTAATGATGATACATTATACTAAAATGTATAAACTCTTGTTGAGATTTGAAACAGAAGATGAACAAATTAAAGATTGTATGATAAAATGGGCTAAAATTTTTGGATATAATATACAAATGGAACAATGGGAAAATATGTGGATGATAGGACTGAAATTTACATTATGTTATAATTTTAAAGAGAATTTTTATAAAATGATGTATTGATGGTATCTGTCACCAAACAGATTGTCAAAATATATAAAGGGACTTCAAATATATGTTGGAAATGGGAGCAACAAGAAGAGACTTTTTATCATCTTTGATGGACATGTAATAAAGCTAAAAATTTGGACTTAAATACATATATTAATTCAGAAGATTTTGAAGATTAATATACAGTTGAAACCAGAGATATTTCTTTTGGGGCTGATGGATAAACAATTGGAAAAATCTTACGGACCTTTCCGTTTATATATGATAACTGCAGTGAGACTTTTATATACTTAAAGATAAAAAGACTCAACATTACCTACAATGGAAGAATGGATTGTAAAGTTGATAGAGGTAGCTGAGATCGCAAAACTGACCACTTTGATTAAAGAGTAGGCATTGACTAATTGTAATGCTAATTGAAAACCCCTTTTTGGACTTTTTGTGGGAAATAGGAAAAAAATGAAATTATGATATATGGATTTGATGATGAGTAAAATTAATAGATTATAGAAAAATGGATGCTAAATTGAAATCTTAGAGTAAGAGTTTAATGTATATTTTACTTATATCTGCTGTAAAAGAAGTTGGAAGTCATTCTTTGTTTTAACGTATTTCTGCTTCTTTCTTTTTCTTTCTTTTTCTGCACTTTTTCTTTATTTCTTTCTCTTTAGTTTTTTTTATTCTTTCTTTTCTTCTAATCTCTTTCTTGATGATTAGTTCTTGTTAGTTTTTATTGTTCTGTTTTTTTAAAATTTAATAAAGTTATTTAAAAAAAAAGAAAATGTAATATTCTATTTCCTGAAGGTCTTCTGGGTTTTAACAAGCTTCCAGAATATCACAAGGGAAGGGCCTCCCTCTCTCACAAACTTCCTCCTCTCTCACAGACTTCCTCCCTCTCTCACAAACACCCTGATAAAAAGCGAACCTCAACAGTTACTCTTTGCTTGTACACTTTCTGCTTGTACATGTCAGGATGTGGGTGAGATTTCTTTTGTCTGACGGTAGCTTTAGAGGTTTCTTTACTTTTTAGAAAACTAGGCTAAAGCTAGCTTAGGACTTTAGCTTCCATGTGTTTATTGCTTCAAAATGCTGAGAAGCAATGTTCCATGGCCATAAAAAGATGTTTAGGGACATTTGGTCTTTGGGATGTAGTTCTTTCCCCCTTCTATGGAGAATGTCCAGCTTCAGTTCTCCAAATTTTCAATCCATACAGATAATATTGGGAAACATATGGATGCATATCCTTTAAGTGCTGGCACTTACTATACAAAGAGGACTTTTAAAGGATTCACAGGGATGGAAGCTAGATTGGGCTATTTCCAGAATATAAATTTGTTTATGACGGCAACTAGCAAAACTGCACTGCATAATGAATATGTCAAATATTGAGCAATGATTCAGCAATAAAACTTATTTCAAGAGCATTTTGAATATTATAAAAAAGTTCTGGAATTTAAAAGTGACTGCATTTGTTCCCCAAATTACTCTTCCAGACTAATTTTATCAGGAAGCTGAAGAGAATTACTACCAGAAAGAGAAGATGAAACACACAGCTTGGGTGAGGCTCTAGAGACCTTTCCCCCACAAATCCTGGTTTATGAAAATTCTTTAACTCAAAGTTTAGAAACATATACTCTATATCCACTCACCATCCCCCCAAAAGCCAATGGCATCTACTTTCAATGATGCCTGATTCATCTATTTCAGGATAAGCCTAAAATTAAGCTCATGTTGTGGCTTTTCATGCTCCACAGAGCCAAAAAAGTAGGCGTACTAGGAAAGAAAACTTTCAGCCCAGAAATAAGTGATAGTGACACTGACAGCCTGTCAGCCAATCCTTGCTCCCTGCCTGCTGTTCAAATGTTTGAACATTCCACGCTTAAAAGGAAAACAAACATAACAAGCTATGCTGAAGGTTTCAGATGCCCCTGGCATTTGATCACCATCTTGATATTAATATGCATAAGAGAGCTTCACAGCAAAAAAGAAGCACTGTGGAAAGTTCTGTTTTTCAGGGTTGCAGCCAGCCATCTCTGCCACCTCCCACAACATGTCATTTCATCTCTTCCCCTGGTTCTCTTTTCAATCAGCAGGACTTCCATGGCTACCAAGTAGCCTTTGCTCTAATTATGATGGTTTAGAAGGTTTTTTTTTTTTTTTTTTTAATTTTCCATTCCTATATGATCTGCATGAGATGAATTCCTATATTACATAGACCTCACCCTCGCTTCATCTTAATGAGCCACTGGAAAGAAATTTCAGTATAGGGCTGTACAGTTCCATGCTACCATGACGTAGATTAGACATTACTAGTCAGAAAAGTAAAAAAGGGGCAGAAGAAGGGACAGAAAAGAATCACATTGTGGCAAAAGCTTTTGGACTTTTCATATCTAGTTTGGTCTTGACTTATTGGAGCTGGATGAATAGGAAAATGTATGATATTTGTTAGCCAACCTGAATCTCCAAATATTTGTTTCATCAATTTCCAGTATGCACAGAGATTTCAAAGAGTTGAAAACACCTAAAGTATGTGAAATAGTTTATCTTTCCCTAACCCACTACCCCCAATTGCCATCTCTTTCAAGCTATTAGAACCACTTCTTGAGCCCTGAAAATGGGAAAGAGAGTGAGCTAAGGACCTGGAGAGACTGCCTGTTAATCTTCTTGTACTGCTTTCCTTCAGAGCACACTCCTGCTTTACCTTTTGGTTGGTATCAGAAAAGGCTGAGCAACTAGGAATTTGGTATTCTGTGCCAAGGAATTCTATAGGGAAAAAAAGCAAATTGATATGCCCTTCCTTCCATGCATACCTAATAAATGAAGGGGGAAAAGATTTAAAATAAATATGTCAGTATGCAATCAATAACTAAAATGTAGAGTATACAAGAAAATGATGCCATTGCAATCATTTTCTAAGCAGAGGCATTATAGCTGTAGATGTATTTGATTTCTCAAATACATGAGATGTATTTGAGATGTACAGTCATGTGAAAGAGAAAGTACACTCTCTTTGAGTTCTATGGTTTTACATATCAGGACATAATAAAAATCATCTGGTCCTTACGAGTTCTCAAAAGTTGGTAAATACAATCTCAGATGAACAACAGCACGTGACCTATTACACCATGTCATCATTTATTTAACAAAAAGAAAGCCAAAATGGAGAGGCCATGTGTGAAAAACTAAGCACACTTTATGATTCAATAGCTTGTAGAACCACCTTTAGCAGCAATAACTTGAAGTAATCATTTTCTGTATGACTTTATCAATCTCTCACATTGTTGTGGAGGAATTTTGGCCCACTTTTCTTTACAACATTGCTTCAGTTCATTGAGGTTTGTGGGCATTTGTTTCTCCACAGCTCTTTTGAGGTCCCGCCACAGCATTTCAATCCGGTTGGGGTCTGGACTTTGACTGGGCCATTGCAACACCTTGATTCTTTTCTTTTTCAGCCATTCTGTTGTAGATTTGCTGGTGTGCTTGGGATCATCATCCTGTTGCATGACCCAATGTCAGCCAAGCTTTAGCCCATTTGACTCTAGAATACTTTGGTATAGAGAGGAGTTCATGATTGACTCAATGACTCCAAGGTGCCCAGGTCCTGTGGCTGCAAAACAAGTCCGAATCATCACCCCTCCACCACCATGCTTGACGGTTGGTATGAGATGTTTGTGCTGATATGCTGTGCTTGGTTTTCGCCAAACATGCATTATGGGCAAACATCTCCACTTTGGTCTCATCTGTCCAAAGGACAGTATTCCAGAAGTCTTGTGATTTGTTGAGATGCAACTTTGCAAACCTAAGCCATGTCATGTTCTTTTTAGAGAAAAGAGGCTTTCTCCTGGCAATCCTTCAAAACAAACCATACTTGTTCAGTCTTTTTCTAATTGCACTGTCATGAACTTTAACATTTAACATGCTAACTGAGGCCTGTAGAGTCTGTGATGTAACTCTTGGATTTTTGCAATTTCTCTGAGCATTACACAGTCTGACTTTGGGATGAATTTGCTGGGATGTCCAGTCCTGGGAAGATTGGCAACCATCTTGAATGTTTTCCACTTATGAATAAACTTCCTCACTGAAGAATGATGGACTTTAAATTGTTTGGAAATGGCCTTATAGCCCTTCCCAGAGTGATGGGCAGCAGCAATTGCTTCTCTAAGATCATTGCTGATGTCTTTACTCTTTGGCATTGTGTTAACACACACCTCAATGCTTGAGACCAGCCAACTCCTAAAACTTCAGCTTTTATAGAGGTAGTCACACTTGCTGATATCAATTGATCAAGGGCATTTGATTAGCAGCACCTGGCTGCTACTTAGCCTCTTCATACCTATGGAAGCAGTAAGGGTATACTTAGTTTTTCACACATGGCTTCTCCATTTTGGCTTTCTTTTTGTAAAATAAATGATGACATGGTATAATATGTCATGTGTTGTTGTTCATCTGAGGTTGTATTTACCTACTTTTGAGAACTGCTAAAGACCAGATGATTTTTATTATGTCCTGATATGTAAAACTATAGAACTCAAAGAGGGTGCACTTTCTTTTTCACACGACTGTATAGCTATGGATGTATAGCTGTGGATGTATTTGAGAATAAGCTTCACATTGCAATTCAGTATTCCACACTTTAATGAGTACTTCTGAATCATTTTTCAAATGTGCTCAGGCCTACTGTAGACCTTCCAAACTGTTCCACAGGTTTGCATTAGTTTTAGGCAAGTCAAAAGACTCAGAAAGCATAACAGAGAGTCTATATCTCTTGTTATGGTCATCCCTGCAGTTGGCTTTTGCACTTTTAAAAAGTCTGTAGTTTGTAGCTATGTCACCTAAAAGACTCACAAAGCACTGTCCCATTCAAAGAGTTGATTGCATTGGAGAATTGCATTCAGCAGGACGTCTTCTTCAAGGATATGCTCTTCAATGTAAGCAGAGGGCTGAAAGAATATTGAGTAACTAAGTAGCAGGATCCCATGAAAAATGCTGATAACCCAAAGAAATGTAGTTGTCTTGGGTGCTGAGCATGGGTTTAGCCCAGCTATCAGGGAATGCTAACATATATTCATTGTATTTGAAGTATAAGCTAGAATTATTAAGAAATATGTGAAGATATTAAAGCCTCACCTCTACCTACATCTTGAAGAGAGGGAGAACCATGATGAAGTCTGAAGTGAGAGAGAGTGAAGAGAAAGAAGTCTCCTTGTCTCTTAAATAAGGAGAATCATTTAACCAACAGAAGGACTGGTGAAAGTTGAAACACAGATACTGTGTGACAATGTGTGAAGACCCTTCCCCACATCTATCTCTCACCATTTACCCTGGTGGACGTAAAAGCTGATAGGTGCAAAGAGATGATACACTCCCCAATGGATTGCTGTGAACCACAATTTCCATATAAAAGAACAAGAATCAGCATCTTGTTTTTGCTAGGGATATCCTACTTAAGTGCCCAAAGTTCCAGTTTTCCCTTTGGTCAAGAAATGATACTAAATTACTGGTTTAGTGTCTTAAAACCAAATAATTTTTAGATGGAAGAAAACAGTAGTGTTAAAATAATGTATTTAATATAGTTAAATAACCCAGGGGCATGGCAGCTAAATATAGTAAATGAACTCTTTCCTATCCCCTTTATCTGAGTTTTCTCAATGCTTTTTGGGGGGGAGGGGGACTTCCTGCCTTTATTGAAGATGATTTCAAAGATGGAAATCTGCAATAATACTTTTTGTTTGATATATAGTTACAAGTCCATGGACCAAACCTACCTGCTGTCCTATATGAATGAAGTATACCCACTGTACTATAGAATAAGCATAATGCTGCTTTGCAGCTACCCATTTTTGTAAAAAAGTAATAATATGGGGCAAATCAGGGAAATACATTTTCCACTGAAGTTTGTGAACACTGTTTGAAGGCTGCCGAGTTCCTCCTTTCGTACCAGAAAGGTATTATGTTGGTGAGTCCGTTTGATAAACTCTATGAATGTAAGGCACTCTTTGCTTCCAGTGTGTTATGTGGATCAGTGCTTGCTAGCCCAGATACATTCATATGACAATGTACACTTTGGTCCATGAATGGTTAAGCTGTAGGAATCATTACTCTGTGAACTGCCTTCAGTTGTTGGCTGCCACATATAAGGCCAAATAGTTGGGCAGTGCCAAAACAGAATGAATGAATGAATGAATGAATGAATGAATGAATGATGAATGATGAATGATGAATGAATGAATGAGTAGATCATATCCCTCTTAGTTATTTCTTGATGTTGCAAGGACATGTAGTTTACAGTATTGTAATCTAGGCTGAATCTAGTTTGAGCCTCAGTGGGTATTGCTTAAGTTTTTGCAGGCCCCAGGTTTCATTCCTGTGCCTTATTAGGTGTGATACCTAGCTGGGAAGGATAAGTGCAGCTTCTGGCATTATTCTTGGTATCACAGAGGAGCACAGACAGTAGGACCCAGCTCAGCACATTGTCTAAGGCATCAGTGATGCTTATTGGCTGTGCACTGCATGGCGTATCATCTTCTCAGCAGTTTTCTTCTGGCCCACTGGCCTTCCCAATTGTCTACTATTCTTCCCACCTTGAAGGATGAGATATGGCTGGCTAAGGATGTTAACGAATATTAAATTTCCAAATAGTGTCCATTGCTATCTACAGATTTCTTGCTTCTTCAAACAGGCAATCTTGTTTTGTCTGCGATTCACCCTAGGTTTCATTCTAGCATTTCATTGTTTTAATCACCTCATTTGGATATTTCACTTAGGTATCCAAATTCAAATGCCCAAACTAATTTTAAGCACATTAAGAAAAGCCTTTTATTACTGGAGAAAATCAAATTTTACACATGACATATCAAACAGTGACTTCTGTAATTCTGGTAAATTAAACTACGATGGCCATAACGTAATGGGCTGAAGAATTGCTGATGTCTCCCAATAACTACGTTCTAAAAAGGAAGGGGAAAATGTATTGATATACAGAAGATTATTTTTAAAAAACTCATCTTGTGAAAGCTATTTCTGGAGAAGCAATTTTTAGGGAAAAAAAATCCTATTGCTTGGAGTATCATAGGAATCAGGAGGATTTAATGCAATATATAAGTGTTTTTAAGTATGTTCCAAATAAGGCATGGATCAGGAAAAAAAGTGCAGGTCCATGGGTTTGATCTAATCTCTGCTGACCCTTTAAAGTTGGAGACAAAGGCTGTAATAAATTTGGGGACTTCAATCTTTCTTTATTCAAAGCAGTTATATTGTCTGCTGTCAAATTATTTTTGGTATCTGAAAGCAGAAATGCATGCATGTTGACTGAGGTGAGAAATGAATGGGTAAATTGGATTAGTAGTCATTTCCTTAAATAGTAATGTTTAGGATGGAATCACTGGCCAATTAGATATCTAAAATTTCTAACACAGCCCTATTTACATTGCCAGATAAATAGATTTAAAATTTCAGCCCTAAGGCAGTGGTAGATCAGAGGTGGAAAATCTTTGGCCATTTCCACACTAGCAATTTATAGTGACTTCTAGCATTATCCAGGCATAACTGGGGTGATAAATCAGAAATGAAGACAGGCTTTATATCACTGTAACGATAGCTGGATGGCACTGTAAGATGTTTAAATTAATGGTATAGAAATGGCATTTGTGTTGCCATGTCTCCTCGATTCATGTCCCTACCTACTATTTTGATAAGTACACAGATACAGGAATGAAGGATCTGTTCTAGAATAGAGCAATGTACAGTCCCCAGCAGATTTATACACCGTGCTCATTCTATAAATGGGTCATCATTTTCTCAAACAAGGATTCAAATCCAAAGCCTTCAGAATGTCACCAAGCCTTCCTGGCCATTGTTTTCCTTTGAAAAAGTGGGAGATACAGTATGTATATCAAATAAATATACTAAGCACACACAATAGTATATTTAGCCATAGCAGTTCAACAACTTTAGGGTGAAGGTAGAGAAAGGTAAGCTTGGGGGGAAACTAGCATTTTAAAAAGAGGCATTACCTAAACGGCAGGGCATGGAAGGCTGCAAATCATTTATGAAGGTTCCTATACAATAAAGTATTTGCCATTGCTAAGGAAATTTCTGTTGTTTTGTTTTCTTTTTGCATTGATCTGTTGTGAAGAGTTTTCATTGCTCTTCTCAGAGTTCTAGACAAGCATAAAGAAGTAATGGCAAAGATTTATCTAGGTAGGTTTCCATTTTCTTTCTCTTTTCTTGGCTACCAAGTCACATCCTTTCCTTCCTACTCTGGGATGCCCTTGATAGTTGACTCTATTAAATTGCCATTTCCTTTATTTTCTTTCTTCCATTTTAATCACTAAATTGTTACACATGCTATGCTTCAGTAGATATTGGAAAGCTCTACTGAACATTCAACAATTCATTTCTTGGGAAGAGAATTGGAGTCACAGTAACAAATGCCCATCATATTTGAGTTAAGTCACCACCATTTGTGATTCAGAAGGCCTTGAACTTGGAGAAGTAGTAATGTGTTTGAGATCTAGTTCACCTAAAGTAAAATGCATCCAGTTAAAATAATGTTTTGAAGAAATGTTTAATGTTTATATCAGGAATTTGTAATGGCCTTAGTGCCTTAGTCACCAGGACACACGTTACTGCCATCTATGACTCATATATCACTTGAAAATTAAATTCAAGTTACTTTTCAATAAAGACATGTTGCTGAAATATTGTAAGATCAACACTTGCCCTAGGTTTATGCTAGATAGCTGTACATTCACAAAATACTATGCTAAAATACCAAACATTTCAGGATTCTTCTGTGCGATTTCACAAGATCACACAGCAAGATTGTCAAACTGCCCACAATATTATGCCAAAGTCAGATTTCATAGTATTTCAGGGCAGAGACATCCACAGGGATGGTCACTGGCTTCAAAATAATGGACACAATTGGGTAATAGAAACCTCTCCCCTTTTGACATATGTTCAAGGTGCACAATGAACTTTACAAAGGGATGGGACTTTGATTGCCTAGTTGTACCCACCATTTTGAATCCAGTGACCATCACTATGGACACCCCTGTTTCAGACTGAAATTGCCAATATCTCATAACATTTTGAGCAGTTTGGGAGGAGTGGATTTCATATGAGTTTTATGGAATTTAAAATACTTCCAACCCTAGTTTACATTCCTATGATTTAAAAAAAGCCTACAAATATTTAGTGGTTTTGTTTTGTTTTTTTAAAAAAGGTAGTGAAGTACATTTATTATTCCATATTTACAAAATTGTCAGTATAATACAACAAAAATATACATCACATTCTAAGACCACTTTCTAAGGTTTTAACTGTGACTAGACAATCCATGACCCATTGGGTCATCATTTCAGAGATATTTCCTTACCTAAACAGAGAAAAAGAATGACCAAGGACAAAAAAATTAATGGGAGGGTGAGTGACTTATGACTTGCTGCTGGCTTCCCCATTGACTTTCCTTGTGGGAAGCTGGCAGGGAGCATCAGAAATCCTGCCTGCCTGCCTGCCTGCCTGCCTGCCTGCCTGCCTTCCTCTTCCCATCCCCTCCCCTCCCTAATATCTCTTTGCTTAATATTCCTTCTTTTTTAGTTTAATAGTTTTTTAATGTTATGATAATAATTACAATATTGATTGTTTAGTATTTATTGACTACCTGTTTTTTAGCTTCATTGTACACCATCCAGAGTCACTTGTTGTGAGATGGGTGGCTATATCAATTTGATAAATAAATAAATAAATAAATAAATAAATAAATAAATAGGCACAATTGGCACACAACATGAAGCTGTAAAAAGGCCCTCCTGGCCACAACTGCCACCTGCTCCTCAAGCAGGTGTTGTGAGTCCAGAAGGACCCCCAGATTGAGCATCAGGTCTGTTTGGGGCAGTGCAACCCCATTCAGTAACAAAGATGATAAAGTCCCCAGAGCCACTCAGCCTTGCCAGGGTTCAGTTGAAGCATGTTGTTCCCCATTCAGACTCTTACAGCCTCCAAGCACCAAGACCCACACCACCACTACCCATTACCCACACCACTGCCAACTGATGTTCCAGATATTCTTCAAGGGCAACCCCACATAGAGGGCATTGCTATAATCCACTCATGAGGTGACCAAAGCATGAGTGACTGTGTGCAATGCCTCCTGATCCAGAAAGGGGTGCAGGTAGTTAAAACATGAGGCTGTGCAAAGCCACTCTGCTCACCTCCCCCCCCCCACCCTCACGCCCCCTACCCCACCACAGTTGCCAACTGCTCTTCAAACAGAAACCCTGACTCCAGGAGCATCCCAAAATTGTGCACTGGTTTAATCTGGGATTCTGCAATCCCATCCAGAAATAAGCATTAAAAATCACCAGATCCAGGAAGCCCTCACATCCAAAGCTACTCCATCTTGCTCAGGTTAACTTAAAGCCACTTCTTTTCAACCAGACCCCCAGAGCTCTAGGCAGTGAGACGGAACTCCCACAGCATCAGTTGCCTGCCAGGGTCAGAGATATACTGAGCAATTCTATTTGACATGGCCCAGGACTCTGATTCTGACTCTGAAGAAGCTACTCCAGATGAACCAGTGGAATGTCAGCCTCAGGAAACACCAAGCCAGGAATCACCTGAAACTGAAAAAAAGGCAGACATCATTCAAATAGCTAGAACAATCACATGATAAGGTACTGCCCCCAAGCCCTCTGACTTGGTGAGTAGATGAAGAGCAGAGCAAAGAGGCTCAATGAGACTCCTTTCTAAGCAAGGGAATAACTATCTCAGTTGAAAATGCCTGACTGCAGCTTGATTTAAGAGGAGGATTTAACTTATGTTTTTCTCTGGAGGCCTTGGTGCTCTCTAACATCATCAGTGCAGTTAAGTGTGGGGTTTGTACCTACACATTATTCTGTCTATAATTGTTTTTGTATGTATTGCGTTCTATCCATGATAATTGTGGTTTGGTCTTTGTCTGCTGGGAGGATAGCAATGGATTGGTCCTTCTTTAGGCTTTTGAGGGTTGCTCCATCCTCTGCTCTAAGTGGGTTCTGATTCTGTGTTCTTCTAGTCAGTGGTACAATTGTCTGCCTTACGTTTTCTTGGGACTCTGTGGCAAGGCTTGTGGTTTTAAATGCTGCTTCTAAGCCTGTAAAGAATTCTGACAGCATCATCTGTGTTACAGCTGAAGCCTTTCTGGAGGATATTGTGGATAGTGGGTGGCTGGACATATGGACTACCCATTCGGGCTCAGGTACCTCTTTGCTTCTGGAGTTTAGCTTAAGCAACTTGGTTTGGAATTTTGTTTTCCTTTTTTCAGCTTGTCTTAGGGTGTAGCCTTGATAGTGGTTGTCAGCATTTTTGTGTGTTCTGGGGCCATGGTTTGTTCCAGTTCCTCCTTGAGTTATCTATGGTGTGCTGATATTGGTTTGGTCTGAGGTGAGCATCCACGATCATTAACCATATCACTTTTCAGCTGATTTATTAAGCTATTTTAATAGCCAGTTGGTTGTTTTTGAGATGTGTTTGATGTATGGTAGTGTTATCCTTTTCGTAGCTTGTGTTGGTTGTGCTGTAGTGGGCTGAGTGGTTAGGCACTTCTTGATCAAGTTGCGTGGGTATCCATGGTGTTGGAAGGTGTTGTACAGGTAGTCTATTTCTTTTTTTCTCGTGTTCTGGGTTGCTGCAGTTTGTTTGTACTCATCTGAATAATGTTCTTACACAGCTTCTCTTGTGGGAGGTTGGCTTGTTATTTTGGTAATGGAGAACTTAGTGCGGGTTGTTGTTCAATACACTTGCATTTCTAAATTGCTGTCATTTCCTCTGCTGATGAGGATATCCAGGAAGGGCAGTGTGTTGTCTTCTTCCCAGGTGAATTTTTTTCCTTTGAAGATGTGGTTGATTGTTGTGTCTTCTCTCCTTGATCCTTTTTTTATTATGATGGTGTCATCTCCATACTGGATCCATACTTTTGATTGTATGTTTGGAAGTGCTATAGTTTCTAGACGCTTCATTAGGGTCTCGCTATGAGTCTTGAGAGTGGTGATTCCCAAGGGCATTCCTCTGATTTATTGGTTTATTTGTCTATCAAACTGAAAGTAGGTAGTGAGGCAGAGTTGATGAGGTCCATGATTTTGGGTATTTTGATCTGGGTGTATTTGGCTAGGTTGGTTGCCTAGCCAAGAGTGCTGTTGACATTGAATGAAACCATAATTTCATCTTCTATTTTTAGGTTTTTGATTTTCTGGAGGCCCTGTAGTGGGGAGTTGATAAAATATTCATTCTCATCTGTGGGATGTCCAAGGTTTTTTGTCAGTTCTTTGGCTATGTTGTATGTTGGGGTCTCTGGTAATGATTCAATTGGAAGAAGAAGTATGTCAGGCTTGTGTAATTTTGGTATCCATAGAAGTGGGTGGTAAGCTGCTAAGAAAATATTTTTGTTGATGCTTATGCCTAGCACTCATCTCTGTTTCTCAGCCTTCATTCAATCCCACATTGAGCCCCTTCCAGCACACTCCTGAGAGCAGGAAAAGGGGATTCCCTATTTCCTGAAATACTTTTTGATTGACCAGAAACACCTCAGTTTTGCCTGGATGAACCTGGAACTGTTTGTGAGTACAACATACTGTATGTTAATATAGATCTTGAGCAGTTTCTTTGGATTTAAATGAAAGAAGAGCTTGGTATTAAGCATACTGGGTAACCTTAAACTGTAAATCTCTAAGCAACCTCTCTTAAATGACTATTTAAGTTATGTTAATTATTTATTGTATTCTTAGTCTGCCCATTAAGAAATTATTTCTTGGTAAGTTGTCCATTTTGTGGGTATCAGTTGTCCATACCTTCTGTAAGAAACCATAAATAAACATTTGTGCCAGGGTGTAATGCCAATAGATCCATCACTGTAAAATACACATAATATATATTTGGCTCAATAGCAGGTTCTCCTTTTGGGAAATTTGTCTATATTACTGATTGTCTTATCGTAAAACTTCAGATAGGCTTCAAAGGAATGCCACACAAATAATCTACTAATAACATTATTCTGTTGCAGATTTGTGTGATCTCCCAGCAGAATTCACAGGGTTTTGTGAACAGATAGGCAAATCCAGTCATGTACAAAGGCTTTCTATGTTAGAAAAAATTGCATATGGAAAGATCTACACTGAAAAAAAGAACAAAATTGAAATCCCCCAATAGACAAGAATATTGCCCTACTAACACAAGAAATATCTATTGATCCACATATCCCTAATCAAATATCTTGAAACGCTGTTTGAAAACCACTGAGAGAAGGCACTGGAAAAAAGGGAAAGAAGTATATTATATGGAAGTCTCACAGCAAGAAGCTCTGAAAAGCACTTTCAGATGGATGTGTGATGTGAAGGATCTGAGTTTCAAAACTCTTCCCTCCAGCCCAGGGTTGCTAATTATGGCTAAATTTTGCAGCATATGAATGATGTCTGAATCTTTATCAGAATTTTTTAAGAACATGCCCACTGTGACTAGCAGTCATTTGCAATGTGTTTTCTTTTGTTTTTGAGACTGTTTACAGCTGCCTGCACTATGAATAGCAGTTTTCATTATGTGTTAATCTGTGTCATACAAGAATGCCTGGCAGGAGCTCTGAACATAAGGGTTGATTAGGTGAGGTTCAGCATGTCAATGATCCCTTTTTTTCACATGGAGTACAACTTTTCTGAGTTAGATGGTCTTATACTAACTTGTACACCCACACACACATATACACACAGTCAAATAGATTTTTTAAAATAAATCTTATTATGGATTCTTTAGGTACCATATAAAGGAACCCAGTTGTACATAAGAAACATCTGAAAGCATCACCCAAAAACAGCATGACAAAATGTAGAATCTGATTTGCTTTTGACTGGCGTCTACATTTGACCATGTTGCTTTCTGATAAAAGTCAACTGGATAAAATACAGGAAAATTCAGGAAATTAAACCAGCTAAGCAATAAAACAAAAGATAGGCCATCAAATGTACTAGAGACATTAAGATAAATGTTTAAATATTAAAAAAAGAACATGTTTTTCTTTTAAACCCTGCCAATAAAATAGGTTATAAAAAGAGATAATCAATAAGCACAATAATGATGCATAAAATGATCCAATTAAGCATTTGGCCAGAATATTCTATAGTCCTGAGGAATCTTGTTATTATCTTTACTGATTAAATTCATAAAAGGATGCCATGTATCATAAAATCATTTGGATCTATATATACTCACGTACATTGATGCTTTTGCTGGAGAACTTTAAAATTCCATCTTCACTTCATGTATCCAGCATAAACTCTTGTTTCAGATTCCTTATACTTAAGGTTGTGTAACCTCTGTGTTCAATCAGAGGTGGTTCTGAGGTCAAATACTTGGATCCCTGGGATTCCTATGCAGCCTCCCTCCAGTTCATTTGCATTTTCCTCTAAATGGAGAGGTGCCAAGCCAGGCTCCACCCAGTGGGAAGGTGCTAACATCCCTGCCTTCCCTGCTAAAATCAATAAAAATAAAATGCCTCCGAAGAGTAGCAGTTTCACTATATCAACAATCATTAGATCACTCTACCAGTATACAACTGACCACAACAGGATCAGTGAGGATCATAATTAGAACAGCTCAAACAATTTTAAGCACAATGAGAAGAATGCCGTTTTATCCTGCAAGAGAGATCTGAGATCTAGCAGTTTGTTCCCACTTTCCTTTCTCACACACATATACCCTTAAATGCTCCCATTGTGCTTTGATCAGTCCTTTGTTCCTCTGCAGAATGTCCCAAACCAAATAGCTAGAGTCTTCAGAATCTCATGTAGCTGCTTTTCTTACTCTCTGGTTCTCTTCTCCTTGCTACCTGATTCCTTCTTCTTGGTTGGATCTTGTCTGATGGGTTTCTTCTTCTTCTAGGCACTTTCCCTCCTCTGGGAACATCGTTAGCTACTTCCAATGTCTCCATTGCCTCTCTGTTGCTAAAAGAAGCTCCTAGGTTGCTCCTTTTCTCTTTCTCCAGGTGAGGGAAACCCCTGCCAGACAGAACAGCCCTCTGCTTTCTTCCTTCTTTCTCTTTGCTTACTTAGAGGAAAGATTTTGCCTAGAGAGAGAAAATATTCCTAGCTCCAATTCTTATCTTCTTATCCATTTAGGTCTCTTCTCTTCCAGGTTCATTTTTCTGTTTCTTCTTTTTCTGTGCCTTGACACCATTTCCCAGGCTAGACTTCTGCTGCACATCTTTCTTCTCTTATAAGCTTCTTTTGTACATCCTTGGCTCACTCCATTTATCCTTCATACAACTCTTACATTTTTGTTTCTATTTAATCCATTTTTGCATCTTCAATCCCTGGGATAACATCACCTGCTCCAGAGGTATCTAAGTCTAATCTCCATGGCTTTCTTGGCTCACTTAAACTATAATGGCATGTGGGAATGACCTTGGGAGACAGGGAGAAGAGATACAGCCAAGGGAATGGTCAGATAAAAGGCAACTTAACTTGCAACAGGAATGTGAGTGGGACAAGTATCTTAGAAGGGACCCTCCCTAGTTTGTTGGGCTGTAAAGGGGGCAGGGGAGAAATGTATTTTCAGACCTGCATGAGTCTGCTAATGTAATCTTACAATAAAGAAGAATTAGCTCATCTGGCTATGCTTCTTGTCTGGACTACCTCACAAGGCTGACATAAACATTACCTCCCTGTCTTTTCTTTTGTGCAATAGACAGTTTATTTCTTCACATTTCTATCTCCTATTTGCTCTGCAAGGACCCTGTTTCTTTTTACTGTTTAACCAAAGCATGGATATTGACTTTCTAGCTTTAATTTTGGGGTAGTCCTATGCCTATCGTCATGAAATAAGTTATATATTCATCTCTGTTTTATGGATGGCCAGATGGAATCACTAGGCCCCAAAGCCTTAACATTAGTACTATGTAAATAGGAATTGGAGCCTGTTTAAGGTTTGGCTATGCTGCTCAAGTTGAATTCATCACTTTAAGCACCTCAGTGATTTGTATGTACGCTTTATCAGGACTGGAAGAGCAAGATTTAGGGAGGGGTGACTTAATTATCTCTGAAAGTCTGAAACAAACTCATAATTGTACTGACAGAAGAAGGAAACCCCCATTTGGTCCTTGAGTGTAAAATCCGATATCCCTCAATTTCTTTAATTAAAGTTCTCAGCTTTCTACGATATGAGTTGAGAGCCAGTTTAGTGTTGTGGTTAAGGCACCAGGCTAAAAACCAGGAGTTCTAGTCCTGCCTTAAGCATGAAAAACAGCTGGGTGACTCTGAGGCAGTTACTCTCTTTGCCCTAGGAAAAAGGCAATGCAAACTACTCTGGAAAATGTTGCTAAAAATATTGCATGGACTTTTAAAAAATATTTTTTTACTGAAGATTTTTTTTTAAAGGAAGAAAAATTAATACAAACTAATACAAAAAAGGAAAAGGAAAAGGAAAAAAAGGAGAGCTAAAATTGCAAGAAAGAACAAAAATGTAAAAGAAAAGTAGAAAAGAAAAAAGATACAAAGAAGTAACTTCTGATCATCTTTACAGCAGTTATAAGTACAATTATAAATTTGCCTCTTACTCTATGGCTACAACGTAACTCTCCTCTTTCTACAATCTATCCTGTCTAATCATCAAAACCATAAATCATAAGTTCATTTTTCTTTCTGTTTTACGCAAAAAGTCCATAAGGGGTTTCCAGTCAGCAATAAACATAGATATTGTCTTTTGTCTGATCAAAGAAGTCAACTTAGCCATCTCAGCATGTTCCATCATCTTCACCAACCATTCCTCCATTGTGGATAGTGCTGAATCTTTCCATCTTTGTGCATACAATAATCTTGCTGTAGTTATCATGTACAAAAAGTTCCATGACTTTTTCAACTGTTTCTCCATCAATCCCAGAAGAAAATCCTCTGGTCTCAACTGTATATTAACCTTTAAAATTCTCTGAATCAGTGTATGCATTGGAATCCAGAATTTTCTAGCTTTTTTACATGTCCACCAAACATGATAAAATGACCCTTGTTGTTCACATTTCCAATATAAATTTGAAGCGCCTTTATACATTTTAGACAATTTCTCTCATGACAACTTTCTGTCTATAAGTTCTGTCTTACTCTTCAAAATTTCCACTTTGTCATTAATTTGTTTTACACTTGTTTTACAGATTTTTCCATCTTCTTAACTCCTTTCATCTCCTCTTTCATTTTTAGAAGTCTTTCATCCATTTTTTTCCCAAAAGTTCTCAATTTACTATCAAATGATTCAGCAAACTTACTGGCCAGTTGCTTAAACATTTTCTGAAGCAAATATGGTGTAATTCCTCTCTCTGCAGATTGCTTTAGCTATCTTACCCTCCCCTCCATTTTTGCTGTTTTTCTGGTAGTTGCCATTATGATATTATAATTCAAAAATGAAAGTGTCTCAAACAAGGGAAAAAGAAAAGGTAAGCTTCCCTCCCCCCCGCCCCATTTTGTCTTCCTATCCCCTTAATACTTTCATCTCAAGTGACACTCCATAGTTACAGTTAGCATCACAGGCAACATCTCCATAGTTAGTCAGGATCATAGTCTAGCTCATATTGCCTTTACCTTTTGTTTTGTAAAATCTACCAATTGTCTGCACTCTTTAATAGTAAATAAAACATTCCCACAAAGGTCTGGTTCATTTGCCTAATTTAATTCTGATTTATTCAAAAGCACTTTCAGCAAAATATAATTTTTCAAAATAACTATCCCCTTTATCTGTTTTAAACTGTCTTACACCCACTCCTTGTTAAGCTTTTTGCCAAGTTTTTAAATCTTTAAAACCTTTTTTTCCCCCCCTTTGTAATCCAGAAAGAATGTTGACTCACCAAGTGGACTTTTTATTTTGCCACTCAGAAAATATCTCTTTAGCTGTAAATTAGTTACATCCAAAAGTGTTTAAGAAATGAGGCTCACACAAACCTTATGTGCATATAGGCTGCATTACGGTTGTGAGCTTGGTTGAAATCCTTCATCTCCCAGCCACTCAACTCATGAACCAACCACAAAAACCTCAGTTCCTGCAGTCTACTCACAAGGAGCAGCTATCTGGAGTGCAAGTAGACAATCTCTCCTTTTTCTGGAGAAACTGCACTGGCTAGAATTCATCCTCTGGCCACTGATCTCTGCTGCAATGCCACCCCTGCTCCTTCAGAGACATCTAGTTCACCATGAATCCTCACTGGAAGCTCCAAAGATGCATGGACTTGTCTTGGTGGTCACCAGGAGTCAAGACTGATTTGAAGGCACTTCCCACCTCCAAAGAATATAAGTTACTGTTGCACTTCTTGCTTCAGGCTCTAAATACTGTTTTCCAATACTCCATTGTAAACCTCCTTTCCTGATTCTGTTACCGTTCAGAAAGTCTTATTTACATCAGATCAACTACTTTTCAGCTTTATTTCCCCCTTGCCCCTTGCCAGCACTACAAATTGTTTTTCCTCCTTTCCCTCCTTTCTCTACAATATGTCATCTACTAAAAATCTTTCTCTCTCAGCTTTACTGTTGATCCTGACTCAGTATTTCTGGAGTCAAAGAAAAATAAATTATGTTGTGTGGAGAACATTCATTTCCTCCTAGCGTTTGGCAAGCAGAAAATACAATATCTGTTACTTGGCAATTGAGCACACGTCACTGATGTTGGTGTCTATTTACACAAGAAAGTAGTGATCTGTTAGCTCAAAGTGATTTATAACCAGCAACATATATCAATAAGGAGCTTCAGAATGACTGTTCCTAACAGATTATGAGAAACTTGAGGCTCACTGAAGTTTTAGAAATGTTAGATATTAGCAACTATATTTCATTGTTTTCCTGGAGGTAATGGAATAGCTGTCTTACATTGTCCAAGTGAGTGGGAAATCCTATCGTTCCCAACTAGCCTTATTCATAGTAGATGGAATCATAAGAATTGAAGTCTAACACATCTGGAAGATGCAGGTTCATAAGGTTGTTCAAAGGAATCACAATTCTTGGTCAATCTGGCTTTTTTAAAATTGCCAAAATGTACAGTTTAATTCCTGAGAAGCTGCATTATGAGAGAGAAAAGGAAAAGCAGAACTAGACCACATCTGCGCAGGAACGCATTACTACTATTTGTCACTTTTTCTGTCCTAGAATAGTGTCCTTTGGCTCTTCCTCACCTTTTTACCTTTACAATAACCCTGCTTCATAGTCAAGGTAGAGGAATTATCATTCGCCCAGGGCTATAAATGAACTTTATGGGTGAATTGGGATTTTCATTCCATTTTTTTCCTACTATACCACTATATCCATCAAGTTCACTGAGTAATTTACACTTGAGTCTAGCCTGGTTAGGGCAAAGTGAAATCTAGGACGGTGTTCAGAGAGACTCATCAATATATACTTCTAAAAAATCCCTTTGTGGTATGTATGGCTTGTGTAGACTTGATCTTTTCACATTTTAGCATTCCCCAGTACATTGCAGGAGCTGGGCTGATCTTATATTTCTTGCTGGTTTGCAGCCTGCAGAGTCCAGAACATGGTAAGAATGTGGTCCAGGCAAAGCAGAGGTCAAATCCCAGGAAAGAAACTGTCCCAAGGCAAGAAATCCAAAGCAAATGAGGCACACAATAAAAGAACAGCTTTTAACCTTTGAAACAGACTGCCAGCAGCCTCATCTCAATTGTTAAGCAAATCTACTGCAGGAGTAGGTAAACTGCAGCCCTAAGGTCATGTGCATCCCTTAGCCTACTCTCCAAAGCCCCTATGTAAGCAAGCAATTAAAGCTGGGGCTGCTAAAAGGGAAAAGAAATCCCTTCTCATTTTTTCAAGGTCTTTCTGCATTCATTTTCCTTTGCTTCTCCCATCACTAAGCTGCTGCAAACCCGCTGCAAGAATAACATTGCAATTGAAGGCATTTGTATGTGAGTTAACACCCCTCTAATGGGTATTATTTATGAGTAACCATGTATGCTCATATATATAATTCTGTTAACGGAATACACTGTGGATTAGTGCTAGAAAAGAAAAAAAGGTTCTTTTGAAAATAGGCAGGGCCACTTTATGCCATCACAGTAGAATCACGGTAACTGGGACTGCCATTTAGTCTCTAGAAATATACAAGAAAGCAAGCAAGTTGAGAGCCTTCAGCAGCATCATTTAAGCATATAAATGGGCACAGAAGAACAGGAAATAATTTATTGGTCAGGATCTTAGTTTATTTGCAAGATGGAAAACCAAGAGTTACATAGCCTTAAGCCCTGGATTTCAGAATTGCAGATAGTTCAGTGATAAAGTTGGCATCAAAGGTGCGGGTCTGAGAAATGAACCGTTCAGAATGAAAGGAGAAAAGAAGGTTAATTTCTCAAAACATTAAGAAATTGCAGTGAATGTACCAGGAGAAGAAAGAAAGGAAGGAGGAAGCAGCCACAATTCAGCTCTTTGTCAAGAATGAACTCAGCAGTTTTCTGAACAAAGAAAAATAGTGCCAAAAAGAGAGCAAAGAGGATCTCGGCAAAAAGACAAGTAGGAGGAGAAGGAGGAGGATACCTAGCCATGCCCACTTTGGCTTCTGACCCTATTTATGTTTTGCTTCAGTCTGACCCATGAGGTCTAGTTCTTTTTTTTTTTAATTAATATACATAAAGAAAAAGAAAAGAATAACATTTCAAAAGTACCCAAAAAGGAAAATGAAAACAAATAAACAAAAAAGAACAGGAAAAAGAAGTACATGCTTGTATAACAAACAGTTCAGTTTCTAAATACAGCATTAAACTTCAGCCACACAAATTATTTCACTGAATTAGGCTTCTTACAATCTTATGTAATATTCTTTAAGACCCTTAATCTTTGGTTTGCTGGTTTGCTTATTTAGAACATTTATATTGGCATTCAATTCACGTAAATGCAACTCTGGGCAGTGTCCATCAATAAATAGAAACCAAAAATATTAATTTACAATAACAACAATCAACAGATTATTTGGCCCCCTCAATATACACTGTACCTCACAAGGTGGGATCTCCTATTATATTAGCCCCAACACCCAGGGAAGAACCATGTTTTTAATGCCTTTGTTAAAGCCAATGGGTTGGGTCTAGTTGTATGTTGGGGAAGATCAGCTCTAGACACTGGGAAAGAACCTTGATAGCATTACTTGGTCAACCAAGGCAGAGATATACAATTGAATATCATCAGCATACTGATGAGACTGCATGCTGTGCTGACAGAAGACCTTCCCCAGGTAGATACTAAACAAAAGTGGAAGAAGATAGAGCCCTGAGACATCCTGCAAGACAGTAGTCTTGGGCTAGATCCCTGCTCACCCTCCACACTGACTGGAACCAGCTCTGGAAAAAGGAGGAGAACCACCACAACATTGTGCTTCATGCTTTCAAACCCCTGACCTGGTCCAGAAGGATACCATGGTTGATAGTATCAAATGCGGTTGAGAGATTAAGGAGAGCCAGGATGGATGCACTCCCCCCATTCTGAGCTCATCAAAGGTCATCAACAAGCACAACCAATGCTGTCTGTATGTCCTGGCCTAAATCCAGAATGAAAGGTATCCAGATAATTCAATTCCTCCAGGACCATCTGGAGCAGTAGGCCGATCAGGTATGACTTAGTCTAAGGCTATCATCACCTTCTCATTCCAAGCAGCAACTAAATCCTGCATCAGAACCTCAGAGAGAACCCCAAGTTCTCTCTGAAACCCAATCAGGTCTATCAGGCACCTGAGGCAGACTGATCACAGCAGTCCTTTCTCTCTGCAACAGGGAACAGCCATGGTAAACTCCAGGATTAGCAGGGAATGATCCAATCACGACAAGGCTAGTGAAAGGTGATGCTGGAAAACTGTGGAGCCACCAAGAGATAATAAATCCAATACAAACTTTGAGTGCTTCAGTATTTATATGCCTTTTGTGTCATGAAGTAGCCAAGATGGCTCATGCTCCTTCAAAGCATCTCACATCACCCTGAGGACCACCAGACTCTTACAGGTCCACCAGTTCCTGCTCCCACTGATGCTTGATGCCAAGGCCACTGGTCAGCAAAAATGGTCCACCATGTTGCTAAGGGAGTCAATTGTGATGAGTCAGCCACTATTGTTACTACAAGGAGAAAGTTCTTCAGGGCTTCACCTTCATAGATAGGCTGAGTGACAGTGCTTGCTGATAGTTGATAATTGGTTCAAGTATCGTTGCTGTTCCATCACTGCCACCATTGTTGACTCCCCTGGTGGTCCACTATCAGACCCAACAAATGGCACTAGCATATTTAACACTTGGAGTGGATCATTTCTTAACACCCCCTCCTTTGTCACTGAGAGCCAGTTTGGTGTAGTGGTTAGGGCATCAGACTAGAAACCAGGAGACTGTGATTTCTAGTCCTGCCTTTGGCACAAAGCCAGCTGGGTGACCTTGGGCCAGTCACTCTCTCTCAGCCATAGGAGGAAGGAACTGGCAAAAAATTCTACCAAGAAAACTGCAAGAGGTAGTCTCCAGGCATCACAACTGACTTGAAGGAACATTTATTTTCTTCCGTTGCTGCTGCATTGGCCTGGTGACTGCCAAACAGCTGATAAGTGTGTTGGTAGCAGTGACCCAGCTCCATATCTGCTGCTAGCCTCTTCACTGTCTTCAACAGCAACCTTCTCCCCTTATTGGCTGCATCCAGGGCAGACCCTCTCCCCTTGCCCCCCTGCTCCCACATAAGCAATTCTTCCTTTGCTTCACTTTCTCAGATGACCTGACTTGGCTTGGTTTTCCTTATATTAGGTTGTTATTAATGTGAATCCAATTGGTTAGTAATTACACTCATTTATATTTATTTAATAAAATTAGATTGCAGTCTAACAGGGTAGTCACTGGCATGATCATTCAGAACAGGGTCATTTGTTAAAAGGCAGCCTAAAAAGGTAAATATCATATACAAGTAAGCCATCATTAACACTTCAACCATAATCATATTTGTCTCATCCTTATTTATGCTAGTGGATAAATGTAGATTTTCAGGTTGTATATAATCATGTTCAGTTACATTTATTTTTACTTCTCAGCATCACAGACCTCACATTTTAAAGTTCATTGCATGCAAAACATACCAAGAACAGTTGAAAAAACAACACTCTTTTCAAGGATGGCTTCGTGCCACAGGAAACCACTGAGTAAGTTTTTTTTCTAAGAGCAGCACTTGGTCTATCCTTTGCTTTGTAGGGTCCCTGACACTCACTGCTACCCTCAGCTTAGACCTGGGAAGCCATTGCACTGCAGTTCAGCTTTCAATGTGTGTATTTTGGGCCCATATTTGTGCAGAGTAACACCAATTCAGCCTGTTAAAGAGCAGGAGATAATAAATAATTCATACCTGTTCTGTCATTACTTTCTGGGCTGCGTAACTTTGCAAATACCAAATGAAATGACTTGGGAAGACATTTCTGTTGGTGTCAGAGAGATGGCATGGTCGATCTATTTAAGGGATTGGAGATGGGTGCTATTATATCTGTTGCATTGCAGACACCCAATGCTTCTCAGCTATAGTTGCTTTGGTACTAACAAAGTACAAAGTTCAGAAATCACATTAGGCTGTTTCTTGCTTATTTTTTTTCTACCCTCCATCTGTGAAGAAAGTTGTATAATTTTTAAACACTCAATGAAGAATTATAATATAATCCCACCATTTCTGATTTCTCTGTGAGACCTCATTGCTCAAAGCGCTATAACAAATTTGAATAAATAAAATTATCAAATAAAGGTGGTATCACACGAGAGTATATTCTTAATTCCTTCTACAATATGTCTAACTCAAGCTAGTGTTTTTAATTACAAATTGTAGAATAATGTCCTAAAGATGTCTCACTCATTTAGGCAGTGATCCCAGGTATATATTGAATTTTAACTTCTCCCCATGAAATTAAGCATAGAAACTGAGCTGACTTTCAGAGAAAGGACACCAAATATGAAATAAATCAATGTGGGAATTTTCAAGCTTCTTGCATTTAAAATCTGCTCTTAAAAAAAAAAAAAGGAATCAAAGAAAAAGTATCTGTATTGGTATTGTTTTAGGAGGAAGGTAGTATCATAGCCTTTTCTGTGGGGAATATCTGTGCCAAAGTTCAGGTAAATAAGATTTTGTGTGAAAGGAGTTATTAAGGAATTTTGAAGCCCTTTCCTGACTAGTCACACTGAGCATTTCTGCTCTTCCAATCCCTTCATGTTACCAAGTGCTGATTGGAAAGATGAATGAGAATGGCTAATGCATTGTTGATATCTGAAGCAGTGAATTCAACAGATATTTATATTTTGTTTGGTCTTCACTATGGGGTTCCAGTTGGGACCAAGATCTTCTTGTAGTCCATCTCTCCATCTTGTAGAAGACTGTCCAAGTGGGTGTGTGTAACTGTAGGTCCACCACCATGTTACTTTTAGCGTCCATCTATTGTCAGGTAAATGTACAAAGTCTCCTACCATCTATATTTCTGTTCTAATGCTTTTATTATAACATCTTTGTCATTGAATTTCCTAATTTCTGATTTGATCTTTGAGATCTTTAACATTCAACTTTCTATTGCACACTGTGGGACTCAAAGCTTTTCTATATCTGTTTTCCTTAGGTTCCACATTTCACAGCCATAGAGGATTGCTGAAAGGACCGTGATGTCAAAGGTGCTTGCTCTTGTCTTGGTGTTACCCATCTGCTGGAGAATTGTTTTTATGCAACTAAAGCTGAGCCATGTTACAGTTCTTCTGCATGATATTTATTGGTCAATTTAATTATTGATTTCTTGGCCAAATGTAATGGGCAGTAGGAATAACCTTGAGGAATAGGAGGAACAGCCACCGATAAAAGAAAGTCTGGGCAGAAATGTAATTTGAGTAAGCATCTCAGACAAGGCCCTTCATAGTTCTCATTGAAGATAAAGAGAGGGAGGTGGGAAGCACATTCAGACTTGCAAGATTCTGTTACTATAAAGTTATAATAAAATAGTATTAGCATTCATCACTTTGGTTTCCTAGCCTGGTTTACCTTGAAGGGCTGAAACCAAGATAGACATAAGAATTTACCCCTTCTATGATTCACCTCCTAGTTTTATTTCATGATATTGACACAACAGGGTGCATATATATGGTGTTTTGTTTCTATTGAATTTTAGGCCAACTGCTTTACTTGCTTTGTTGAGCTCATTTAAGCATTTTGTCAACTTCCTCCACATTGTGACTGACAATCCCATTGTCAATGGCAAACCAAAGGAGAGTGATCTTTTTGCTGCCTGTATGAATGCTTCTGTCTCCCTACTAAAGCCCTTTGAACATCTCTTCAACAGCTAGTGTGAAAAGCTTTGGAAATATTGTATCACCTTATCAGATATCCTGAAGTGTTTGGATATTTGGTAGTAAAATGGTATAACTTTGGTTGAGCAGCCTTCATTTATTTTCTCTGATAACTGGATGCATTTTTCATGCTTTGATTTCTTGAGGCCTTTAAAATTGCATTTGACTCAATACTGTCAAATGCTTTTTCACAGTCAAGAAACACAAACCATAGGGGCATAAGGAATTCTTGGGCTTCTTCCATGTGGTGGTTGATCACATGTAACTGGTCTTCAGTCAAATAGCCTTTGCAAAAGCCAACTAGTTCCTAAGGCCAATGTTCATCCAAGTGTTTCTCCAATCTATTGACTATCATATGCGTTAAGAGTTTGTAGGTTGTGGAAAGTAGGCAGATTAGGTGGTGATTTGTAAGCTTTGAGGGAGATTCTCTTTTTTTAGGAGTAAGATAGTTTTTGAACTTTTCCATCATTTAGGAAAATCTTCTCTGTCTAAGCAGTTATTGAAGAGCCTGGTCAGTAGTGTTGCAATTTTTGGCACTGCTTAGTATCCTGCTGAATAGCAGTATTTTGGGAGACCTATCTTGGAGGTGAAGAGACCCATAGAGAAGCACCAGTACTGTTTTTCACTTTCTCTTTGGTTGGTTATAGTAGTATTGTCATCTTTCTTGAGAGCTTTCAAGAGCTCTCTCTTCTGTTGCATTTCCTTCCAGCACTTTATGATACGACCTTTTGCTTCTGTCGCTTCTATTAGTTGTTGCAGTCACTAATTTTCATAGCCTTTCTTTAGCCATGGCCTTATTTTATGGCTTAGCTCAAATAGAGCAATCTTGTCAAATATATGCTCTCCTCTGAGTTCCTTTTTCTTTGCTAAAAGGTCTCATGTTGCATCACTGATTCATGCATTCTTGTTAGTTTTATAAATCTTTGTCATAGTGACGCATTTTTTGAGGTTCTTTGTGAACTGTACTGGGGGTAAGTGATGCATTGTAGGTCCAGTTTTATTTCAGGATTACATTTTCAAGTAAAGTAGCTTCTGTTTTCATCCATATTTCTCTTTTAATTATTAAGTGTTGATCAAGCTGGCCTGTGGTCATAGTCAATGTTTCTAACATTTTGCATACTGTATAGTTGATCTCTGCTTTTGATGCCCAGTTGTGGGAGTGACAAAGAAGCCAGTGCTTCCTTGCTGGCTTCTTAAAATAGGTATTCATCGCATACATTTTGTGTGATTTGGCAAAGATTACAAGACATCCACCATTTTCATTTTGCTCATCATCTGAAAATTTACCCACGCAGTTCTCTAGGAATATAGGAAAGATCATTCTCCTTGCTACCAATGTGGTTAGTTAGATAAGTTAGATCATCCCATGCGGTATTTGAATGCTGTAGAACCAGCTAAGGAAACTGCTGCCTTTTCTTAATTTTTTTCTTCTTATCTTACTTTTATAAGGCAATCAGAAATTAAACTCAGATGCATTGGATTCTATATATCACCATATTTCAGAGATTACAGAGAGCAAAAGAATTAACAGTATTAATAAATGCTTAATCTGACGTCTTTATTTTTCAAATATATTAACCTACCTCCATTTTAATAAAATCAGATAGTTTTTCAGATAATTTCATTATTGTAAAACACCCTTAATTTAACAAATTGAAGCCAAATTAAGATTGTGGTTCACATTGTACCTGGGGAAAAAAAAGGCAGCAAAGCAATAAGAATATTTTGTTACTGATATGTCTGTGTGTGAAGAGAGAGAGAGAGACAGACACACACACAGAGTTCTGCCTTGTAATTGATCCCTATATCTGGCTAAAAACAAGAGAATTAAGCTCCAGAATTTCAGTGACCTTATCTCATTAAATAGAATGACAAAAGCATGTGGTTTGACCACAAACAGACCATTGCCACAGTTGTTAATGGAACTATACAAGAATGGAAAAACCAAGAGCCCAATATCTAGTAACTCTTGATCCCCTATATATAATTCAGTCATTGCTTTTCAGTTGGATTGCAAAGGTATGTAAAATGCAATAGAAAACTCACATAATGTCTGAACCATTAGTCCATTAAACTTAATACTGTTTGTTTTGACTTATAGCAGGGATCTAGAGGGTTGCTAATAGTGAGATCCATAGTAGCTGTCCTATCTAATGCCAAGAAGAAGTAGCAGAGATATGCAACGGGACACATTATATGACCTCATTGTTGAACTTGATTATATCAGTGATGACATATCAAGATGTAAACCAACTGTTAGCCTCCTTTACTCCTTTTCTCTGACACAAGATAGGGCATTCATTTCAACTACCAACTCTTCCAGGGTGGTGAAAAGTGAAAGGAAGGGAGTATAAACATTGGAAACTGCCTTAATTGAACCTTATTCACTTGCCATCTAGCCCAGATTATTCCAGGGATACTCTTTTAACCAATATGGTAGAAATTTATTTATTTAATCAATTATTTATAGAGCCACCCATCTCTCTGTTGTCACTCTGGGTAGTGAACATAGGATTAAAAAAACAAAAAAGAACAAAAGTTAATAATTAATAATAATAATTAAAAAAAAAACACACAATAGTGACATAATTGCACCTAAATGAAACCAAAATCTTCATCATACAAAAAGCATGTGCTCTATTCCTGTCTAGGATTTCTCTCCAACATATAATAATTAAATGTACTGAGATATGAAGTGTAGCAATAACGCAGTGTGTATTTCATGGTTCCCAATAACTATACCTTCCCAAATGAGAGAGCTTCAGAATACATTGGAGCGTCTTAGCAGCACTGCTTGGCAGTGCTCGCCTGGAGCTACCTCAGTGAGATGGTTTGTATACATAACCACAACAACGTTTCAGCAGCCTTTTTCAGGTGTTAGCATTACAAAGATGACAACAGCTCCATGTATATCCATCATAGTTTTAACAACTCTTCATATCAAAACTAGCCAACTGTGGACTTCTTTCTTTTTTCTCAGCAGGTGGATGCACTTCTAAACAAAACACTGAGTTGCAGCCACTGGGCATAGCTACTGTCTAAGAATGTCTTTAAAGTCCATGTGAGGCTTGGAGGCATTGTTGGAAATAAGAATGATGGGTAACACTGGTATTTTGCACATTGCTGATTCCCATGTGATACCAGTGTTCTTTTAATTTTTTTTCAGAAATATATATATATATATATATATATATATATATATATATGGAAATATGAATTCATTCACATGATTTTTTTTTTTTAAAAAGAACACTGGTATCACACAGGAATCAGCAATGTGCAAAACACCTTGCTGATTATATATATATATATATATATATATATATATATATATATATGTAATTTTATTGAAAGATTTAAAAACAAGAGTAAAGATCAATACAAACTAAAATAAAGGAAGAATAAAGTAATAAAAAAGAAAAAGAGAAAGAAAAAATAGAAAAGAAAAAGGATGCAAGGAAGTGGCTTCCGATCTTTACAGCAATTATAAATACAGTTGAAGACATAACTCTTTCTCTAAAATTACATTGTGACTCTCTTCTTTCTATAATCTATCCTATCTAACCATCAAAACCACAGATCTTAAATTATTTTTTTCTGTTTTACATAAAAAATCCATAAGGGCTTTCCAGTCAGCAATAAACATATTGTTTTTTTTCTCACCAAACAGGTCAATTTGGCTATCTTGGCAAGTTCTAACATCTTCACCAACCATTTCTCCATTGTAGGTGTTGCCAAATCTTTCCATCTTTGTGCATACAATAATCTCACTGTGGCTATCATGTACAAAAATGAAGTTCCATTACTTTTTTCCAACTATTTATCCATCAGTCCCAAGAGGAAAAGTTCTGTTTTCAGTTGTACACTAATCTTTAAAATCCTCTGAATCAGTGTATGCATTTGAACCCAAAATCTTCTAGCTTTTTTGCATGTCCACCAAGCATGGTAAAATGACCCTTCTTGTTCACATTTCCAGTATAGATTTGAAGTGCCTTTATACATTCTAGATAATTTTTCTGGTGTCATATACCAATGGTACATCATTTTATAAAAGTTCTCTTTAAGATTATGATCATGTAAATTTTAATCCTTTCAACCACATATTTTCCTATTGTTCCATCTGCATATTATAACTAAAAATTTTAGTCCACTTTATCATACATTCTTTCACTTGTTCTTCTTCTTTTTCAAATTTCAATAAAAGTTTACACATTTTAGCAATTACATGTTCGTTTGTACAAAACTTCATTTCAAAGTCAGTCTTAGAATATTCAGTACCATATACAGTGGTACCTCGGGATACGAACGCCTCTACTAACGAACATTTCGGGTTACGACCAGCTTCGGCAGGAAAATTTTACCTCGGGTTATGAACTTGCCTCTACTTACGAACCGGATCCGCGGCCATTTTCCCTGCTGTCACGCAGTCGCGGCTTCCTGTGGCCGAGGTCGCGGTAGCAAGATGTTCGGTGAGGCTCGTGGTGTGTTTTGCGGTGTTTTGTGAAGGTTTTTGGTGTGCGTGTTAGCATGGCTCCAAAGAAAATGCAGAGCAGGCTTGGCGGGAGTCAGGCTCTGAAGAGGAAATTGCCTCGGGTTGCGACCAAATTCGGGCGGAGGGTGGAACGGATTAACCGGATTTACATTGAACCCTATGGGGAAATTTGCCTCGGGTTGCGACCAAATTCGGAGGGCGGAACGGATTAACCAGATTTACATTGAACCCTATGGGAAACTTTACCTCGACTTGAGACCAACTCGAGTTGCAACCAGAGTCACGGAACGGATTAAGTTCGTATCCCGAGGTACCACTGTATTCTTTTATCTACTTTGAATCTTTCTGCTCATTGTAAATAGGAAAACCATTGACAATTATGTCCTCCTGCCATCCGTTGTTCTCTTGGTTTTATTTTGTATTCCCCTTGATATAATTTTAATATCTCATGGTATGTTAATCATTTGTGCTTGCCTATTATTTCTCATCTGTAAAATGCTTCTTTGTGCTGAGAGCCACAAAGGTTAATTTTCTTTTTTAATTTTTGGTCCCACAGTTCTCTCATCTTGTCTTATTTCTCTAGTCAATATTTCAGGAACTAAAATAAACAGGAGAGGAGACAATGGGCATCCTTGTCTTGTTCCTTTTTGCATCTCACAGGGTTTTATTAGGTCTCCATTGACAATTATTTGTGCTTTCTGTGAAGTGTAGATCAATCTTACCCATTTGATAAAATTCTCTCCAAAATTCATACCTTCCAAAACCTTGAAGAAAGCCCAGTTCAAATTGTCACAGGCTTTCTCTGCATCTAAGAAAATCAGTGTGGCTTGTTCTTCATTATGTTGCTCCAAATATTCCAAAATGTCCAACACATTTCTAGTATTGTCCTTTAACTGTCTTTTAGGTAAAAACCCACATTGATCCTTATGAACAAATTCTCGCAAAATTATTTTCAACCTCTCAGCCAAAATAAATGTAAGCAATGTATAGTCATTATTCAATAATGATATCAGTCGACAGTTTCTTCTTGAAGTCAATCTTGTCCCTCTGTAGGTATGAATGCTGTATTAGCCTCTTTCCAGCTCTCTGTAATCTTTCCCCTCTATAAAATAGAATTTATTGTATTTTGTAAAGGTTGTAAAAATTCATCCTCAAAGCATTTATAGTAAGAAGCTGGTAACCCATCTAGTCCAGGTACCTTTCCTGTTTTAGTCTTTTTTACAGCTTTGCAAACTTCCCTTATTGTTATGGGTCCATTCATAATCTGTTTCTGTTTCTCTGTAATCTTTAGTAAATTTTGTTTCTTTAAATATTCATCTATTTTCTCCAGGGAGATTTCTTGTCCTTTATATAAATTGGAATAACATTGATGAAATACTTTTTGCATAACTACATTATCTGTTATTACAGTATCTCCCTCTTGTAATTTCAATATCATTTTTTTTTCTTTTTGTAATTTGTATGCCAACCACTTCCCTGGTTTATTTGCAAACTCAACTTTTTTTTTTTTTTTTGCATAATTCGTTTTTATTTCCATTACTCTTAGCGTTAACATAGATAATTGTCACCGTAGAAGCTTATGTTGTTGAGAAATATTTATCTTCTCTGGAAACTTCTTTAATTCCTCTTCTTTTCTTTTTATCTCATCCAAAATAGCTTGTGTGTGAAAAATTCTTAAAGTGTTAAGAAAAATTAATCTTAAAGTATTGCAAAATTCTTTAATAAAAAGATTTTCAAAAATTAAAAGCATTGTAAGAAATTTCTAGTCTTTACAATGTATTGGAGAATTGTAAATTAAAATGTACACTCCCATTGCAGAAAGTTGTACAGTATAGTCACATATACTCTATAGAAAGCTGAAGCCAAAAAGATGTATTTCTTTTCCTGCAAATTACTTTTAAAAAATGAAAGTTTTCCAATTACTCAGTTATATTCATTACGGTAACTACAGCAGATGAAGGACTGAGCCAACATTAGCTGATCTTAAACACCTTCACCTCTTCCCACTTTACCTCCTTTGATCCCAAAACAGATCCTTTATCCCCCACCTTTATTTTTTTTAATGGTATCATTGTACCTTTGATGCTACAGTGATGAAAACAATAGGGAGCAAGTTGTTCTTTCATTCCTATCTTCCTCTGTAATCCCATGGAAACTTTTTAGCAAGAAAGAAAGGAAGCTTAGTTTCATAGAAGCAAAGTAGCAATGTTCCTACATGGCAACTTAAAGATGTTTAAAAAAATAAAGGGAAGGGAAGCTTTGTGGAGCTATGGTCACAGGATGGGAAGACAAGGAGACCATGTTTCACTTTGCTTGGGAAGAAACTGAAAGGATGCCCACTGCCAGATATCAGAGTTAAAAGAAACATGAGCTTCTAGGGTTGAGGACACTTCTTTGACTTTATGAGGCATCATTATGGGGAAAATTATTTTTAAAAATTCCAACCACTAACCAGTGTAGAACATTGCATCTAACCACCCCAGACAAAGTGCTTGCATGAGGCAGTGACCAGCAGTGGAGGGGAGAGGGAGTGCCAGCCATTGCAGTCTATCAGAGTTGTGGCTGCTACTCTATCAGAACTAAGTGCTGGAGACCATCTGCTCTGAAGAGTTTAAAATAACCTCCATCAGAAAATATCAATTTTAAGTCAAAACTGGAAAATATGGGTGTGGGGTACATTTGCAATGGGCTGCAAATGGGAGGATGACAACATTATCCATTCCTATACTCAGGAAGTGGTGAGTGGTCTGCACCAGTGATGAGCCAAGTGGAAAATGTGGATCTGCCCTTGGAAATTGAAACATTGTGGAAGAAAATCACAAACTTTTACTCATTATTGCCAAGAAAATGACACAGACCCATCTGAGAAGTCAGTGGTAGTCAAACCTGACTTGACTAAATCTTTGCCTTTACAGCAGAATGTTTTGTTTTTATGTTGTTGTTGTTATTATTATTATTATTATTATTATTATTATTATTGATAGGGTGGGAAACAGGAGGTAAAGCAGCTTGTTGAGGCCATCTAGTAAGTTCATGGCAAAAACCTGCAAATCTCTCACTTCCAATTCATAGCTAAGCTAAGTATCACACATTCTGAATGCAGATGATGATATATGAGCCTCATCAAGACTTCACTGATTTCCTGGTTTTATAGCTCATCTCAATCTAGAAAAGATTGCCAGGCACCTGGCAGGCCAGAAGGCATGTCTACTGGGCGTCAAGAAGCTTGGCAAGCCAAAACCTTTGCAGGCCAGGAGGTCAGTGAAAGAAGCAAGATGGAAATTGGCTCTGGTTATTGAAGTCAAATGATTTTGACTCCAGTTTGGAAGTGTAGTTTGCAAACGTGATGCATATAATTTTATGACATCATTGCCTTTAAAGTGATTTTTATATGCCTCTCTCCACCACCCTCTTCACTGACTGTATGGCTGGTTGCAGTGTCTTAAAAATAAATGGCTACTAGCTCTATATCTGGACATCTGTTTAGGGCAGCTTGCTGTTCTGCCCTCTTTTCAGCAAATTAATGGATCTGCTTTTGATGACATTAATAAGAAATGTTGCTTCATGAAACTGGGCATTTTTTAATGGTGCCCAGTTCTTTCTTCACATACATGATCTAAAGTGCCATATTGGTTCAAAGAAAATAAGTTCTGAATGTGCTATTGAAAACAATATAAAAGAAACCATTGCTTCCAGTGAACTGGAAATATATACCCCATTTTGCATTCTTTGTACTGTGCTGAAATTTAAATAATTCGTTTAAGAATTAAATCCCTAAAATTGGATATGCAAGCAACTCCAAAGAGCACAGTAGGTAGAATAAGTCAATGACTGCACATTATTCTGCTGCTGTAATAAGAATAAATACCTTTTGTTTGGTCCACATAGTATAATAATGACTGTTGGATTCAAAGCTTTTGTGAATTTTAAGTAATTGTTGAAGTTTGAACCAAGTACAGTGATTATTATTATTATTTTGCAGATAATTCATATATATCACTCTTTCCAACCCATTCATGCACACACGCAGAGATATACACATGGACATCTGTGGGTGTCACAATTTGGTTCTTATCCACCTGCCAAGGCTGAAATCACCTACCAGTACAAAAACTTCAGACAAGGATTTAAGTCAAACCAATTTTTCTTTAGATTACAGTTGCTTGCACTTGTGCATACATGCATACACACACAAATATCTAGTCATCAACATTTTCTTTTAAACTGGCCTGGCACAATGCAGGGTGATGAAAAGATCTGAGGCACCCAATATTAGAGTGAAATTCTGTTTGCTCCGCCTGTCTTTTATACAATGAAAGATACTTCTTTTCTCCAAAGGAAGGAAACATTCCTTTTGTTCTCCCAAATATTCAGAGGAGGGAAGATATCTGGCTCCTTTTAACCTTCAAATAGGATGAAACTGATCCACTGGTTTGAATTTGATCCAGATGAAAAATTGCTTAATTATCAACTGTCCAACACCTCCAACTTTGTGTACCCATGTCTAATTGCTAGCTGGAATTCAATTTATTTGGGGGAGAAAGAGTTATGAACCATGGATAGTGATATAAACACCACTTCTTTCCTACCTCTATCACAATATTTTTCACAAGGAATAGAGCTTGCACCACATGTCAGAACATTCGTATTGGCATCAGCATTACTAACTGAGAACATGACTCTGAATATAATCTGAAATAGTAGATCTGAGGTATAAATAATCCATATGTAATACATGCCTACTGTATTTATGTGTGTGTGTGTATGTATGTATGTGTATACACACACACACACACGCTTTTTCCAAGCACATTTCCCACAGAATCTCTTTAGCAAGATTTATTAAAAAGAATGGGATGGGATTACAAGATTTTGGAACTATTTCCCATTTACAAATCTATATATCCCAAAGCATGCAGAGTGAAGTCTTCCTCAAGTTCTTTTTTTAGTGTCTTTCCGTGAACTGGCAAACTGATGGGTCTCTTCACTGATAATAAAGGAGCTTGCAAGCGGTTACTTATAAAACCTTCCCCTGCATCAATCTGGATTACATCTAGGAATAATGGGCCTTCCTTTAAAATAGTTAGCCATAGAATTTCATGATTGGCGGGCAGATCTATCAATGTTATTTATATTAACACTTTATCTGCAATTGTGTTGAAACTTGAATCTGCAATTGTTGCTTTTTTCTGACTAGAGTTCTAAGGTTGTTTGAACTACTACATTACCAAATAGATTAATTTCTATACTTTTATGGGAAAAGGTGATGGCTCCTACTCACAATGGTAATATTTTAAGATAAGCTATATAACTACACTTTTGGAATCTCAGCTTCATTGCTGATGTCAGAAATGTGATGTGTGTAATGACTTTTGAATCAAACTTTCAACCTTCAGCCTTCGACTTTCAGCCTTCATTGAGGAGATAATAAAAACAGAGAAAAGAATCCTGCAAGTGCATGTTATCAGGAAATTAATAGAAAAGTAATTATTAATGAATTATTAATGTTAATAAACATTTAATAAATTACTACCTATTTCCAGTTTGATGGACAAATATACCAACAAATCAGAGGCACACCGATGGGATCACCACTGTCAGGACTCATAGCAGAGATATTGGAAAACAACCCACATTAGTACTCCATTACCAAAGTAACAACCCAACTTCCCACAAGAGGAGCTGTGTAAGAACATTATACAAACAAGCACAAACACACTGCAGCAACCTAGAACAGCAGAAAAAGGAAACAAAACACCTATACAACATCTTCCAACAAAATGAATATCAACGCAACTTTATCAAAAAGTGCCTGACCACTCAACCTACTACAACACAACCAACATAAGCAATGAAAAGAATAATGCTGCCATACATCAGAAATGTCTCAGAAGCCACTAACAGACTATTACAACCACATGGCATCTCTGTAATACACAGACCAACTAAAGCCCTCCAAAACATCTTAAGCAAACCATATGTGATGGAATGGAATTATGAAGGCCAAGCTCAGGCAGATAAACATTTTCTTAGCTCGCCAGAATCACGTGGGAGAAACAAGAGGATGAGACTGGCACCTCCCTGAGGAATTCACACTGTTGTGGCTGGAGGACTTTGGGAACTGGGGCTTTAGTCTGGGAAGATTGATGTCAGGCCTAGCCCAAGGAACTCCAAGAGACAATGCCAATTCAATCCAGCTATGTTTATTAGCTACAACCTCTAGCAAGAATCTTCCTAGACTAAAACCCCAGTTCCCAAAGTCCTCCAGCCACAACAGTGTGAATTCCTCAGGGAGGTGCCATCTCATCCTCTTGTTCCTCCCACGCGGTTCTGGAGAGCTAAGAAAATGTTTATCTGCCTGAGCTTGGTCTTCATAATGCCATTCCATCACATCAAAAGACCCAGTAGTCCAAGAAGAAAAAACAGGTGTCATCTACAACATACAGTGTAAGGACTAACAACCACTATGTAGGACAGACAGGCAGAAGGCTAGCAGAGCGCATCCACAAGCACCAACTAGCAGTCAAAAGACACAATGAAAACTCCTTAATCTCACAATACACGGACAGACTTAACCATAGTTTCAGCTGGGAAACTGTCAGCATCTTAGACCAAACTAAATCCAAAAATGTGAGGGAATTCCTGGAAGCTTGGTATTCAGACAAGGCAGCTATCAACAGGCACAAAGAGAGAAACAACTTCTACACACTATTCACAAGAGACAATAAAAAGGAAACAAAAGATCAGAACACCAGCAATCATCACCCAGATAAGCAGAGATTAACAGCAAGATTATCACCACACATACAATCAAGCAGTAAACATTACCCTAATCAAGGAAGTACCAGAGAAAACACACACACGCACACACACACACCCCAACACTGGCAGGGCATGCCACTGTATATAAACAGAGAGCAAACACCACTCCATTCTAGCACTGAAGAAGTTACCTAGATGGGTAACGAAACATATGCAAGAAAACAACCAAGCTCAGAGAACCCCAAGGACTCCACAATCCCTTTAAAATGTATTGAATTTTCTTATGAGTGAAGCTTCATCCTGGTTTTGATAATATAGCCTCTGGATATATCACAATCAGTAGAAACCTTGTTATTTCAGACTTTGATTTCTCTCTCTTCTTTTTCAGAACTGACTTTGGAAAAGGAACATGTTTGATCTGAATTTAGGACAAAGAACCAGAGTAATCCAATCCAGTACAAATTCTGTTTGTGGTAAGGATCATAGGAAATTCTTAATGGAATCTTGAAGGAAAAGATAATTGTAACTTTAGCAAGATATTTGGAAGACAGAATGTTGAGTTACAGTACATTAATAATATTCAGAGGTAAGATTGCTTATGAACATGAAAGATCCACTTCTGTATCCTAGCTGAAGCTTATTAAAATAACTACCTTACCCAAAAGTTATCTAACTTCAGCTTAAAGCCCTTATGATGCATGCAATTTTAACACTTCTTTCAATTAAAAGTTGATTCCCACACAATTTTTATTACATATAATCATTTTGCCCATCTTTCTCTTTTAAAATGCTACCTGTAGATAGTCAGGAAGATGACCTGGATGGAGATATGCAAGCTCTGTTATCAAAGCGACGAGAGGTAAAACATGCCTAAAGTCCACAATAGACAGATAATTTACAGAAGAGCTCAGACAGACACCTCCCTAATTCACAGGAGTATAAGAAGTGGGAGGAGGTCCAACATAATCAGACTTGCAAGGTTCTGTTATTATAGCCAATATCAGTAAAAATAGTTTTAACTTTCCTGTAGAGTTCATTTCCTGGTCTGATCTACCTGGTAGGGCTGACAGTATCAAGCTTTCCAAGGCACTCACAACAAAAACAGTGAAGCGAAATTATATCCACAAAAGAATATCAAATTAATAAAAAGCCTAAAGAAATCAAATAGTGGAATGGCATAAAGTATGATTAGTGCTTTAGAAAAATATGTAGATCTTTAATTGCTCCTATGACTACAGTCTTCATGGGGAACAAGGTGTACTAAATTTTGTAAGATTGACTTTGAGAAATATATTGGAAGGTTGTGAGGATCTTAGTCATTGGCATATTGTATAAAAGAAAAACAAAGCCCTATTTATCAGAGTAGAAGAGCTTTTCTTTGTGGATATTTTTTTTTATATAGGAGATCCATGAAGTCAGCAGAGTGAACTAACCCATTCCTATTATGACTACTTGGCAACTAGCGGTGGTTATGTCTTATCTTCATTTTTCATCATCTTCCTTCCTGAGATGGCAAACTTTCATAGGCTCAGTCTAGTGCCAAATTTGTAATGAATCCTGCTGGATTCTCTATCTGAAGAAGAGAACAATCTGTTATTGTATCTTCTTTCAGTTTTTCTTTGCTTTCTCTTCGGATCAGAGAGCAATGTCTTTTGTACATGTGCATGCATGTGCAACTTTTTTTCCTTTTTCAAGGGTGTAATTAGAAACTTGGATGATGAAATACATTTTTTTCTTCTTTGAAAACTGAAAGACACAGTGCCACTTCAGGTGTGAAATTCGGTTTTTTGTTTGTTTTTGTCTGTTTTGGATACACAGATTTTACAGACTACTCTTGTTTTGTGTATTCTTTAAAATCCTGCAAAATCTATTTGACCAGAACCTAGCAGTAAGACAGAAGAATTGATTGAGGGGACAATGGGATCCAGTGTATTTCCAAAATAACATATAATCCTAGGAGTGTTATATGCAGTAGATGGTTTTGTCTGGTTTGTGCAAACCAATTGTTTAAAAAAAGTTAATTTGATGAAAATCCAGGGTAGAAGAAGTGAATTTGGAACAACAAGTCTGAGGCTGCACTGACTCACAGAAGGGATAACATTTTTGGTTCCAAACTGATCAGGATACCTTGGTGACTGCTCAGTGCTGAGGTCACCTAGAGATACAATGAAATAGTAGCTCCCCTTTCCATTTGGGGATGGGGCTCTATATGACATTTGAATGCTAACCAGAAGTGTTAGTTGCCTGTTCCTTTGTCCTACCTCTATGCAGCAGATGCACTTTGGTCTTGACAGGGAGGTAAATAGAAGTCCAGATGGACCTATAGGGAGGGATAGGGGGCAGTCCAGGTCCACAGAACAGAAAAGTATGTGGGAAGGAGAGATCTGAATGTCAAGATATCTGACGGGGAAGAACTGGCCACCTTCCATCCTTGATAATGGAGGAAGAGCTGACTTTAGCCTGCAATCCTATCTATGTTCTTCTTAGAGCAAATCCCATGGGATGTCTTTGCTAAGGAGACCTGTGCAGATCAGAATTAGGGTCAGAGCCAGATGTACTGTAGATTACATCTCTGTACAACTCTCTTAAATTCTGCATGACCTTAAGGAGAAATAGCTTGCAATGTATTACACATAATCTCTCTCTCTCTCTCTCTCCTCAGTGCCAATTACACCGTAGCCAAATAAGTGAATTTTGTACACAGTAGAGGATTTAATTATTTTGATCTTTTCTGGTGACTTATTTATCAGCTGGAAATGTTCTGTAAAGAAACCTGATTGAAGGCTTAACTAATCTCTTAGCAGAAACAGAAACAGCTTCTATAACTGAAGTATGTATGTATGTGCTAGTTTCTCAGGAAAAAAGGACCAATATTGATGCGTTGCTTTAAAATTGTGTATGGTTGATATCGATAGAAACAGAAAGCCCCTGTGATTCTCTGTGTTTTTAAAAAGTTGCCCATTTTTATTTATCACAATTGTGGGAAAATGAAAGATTAGAGGGAACTCTCCAAATCATTTCAAGTCTGGAATGATGTTATCTCGGAAAGCAGAATACATATGTCAAATTAATTTATTAAGGCTACATCTTACAGTCTCTGGAAAGGCCCACAAAGGGGTCTGTCTGTCTGTCTGTCTGTCTGTCTGTCTCTCTCTCTCTCTCCCTCCCTCCCTCCCTCCCTCTCTCTCTTTCTCTCTCTCTCTCTCTATATATATATATTTCCAATAGTGAAAACATGACCTCTAAAAGGAACATCTGATATTAGAAACTAAAATCCACACTGAGACAATATCTTTATTAGAACCAATGAAAATGCTGCATAAGATTTATTTCAAGTATTCTGATTAGTTCTAATAAAAAGTGCTACTCATTATAGGATTTTTAAAAATTCATTTGGAATCAGAGAAAATATTCAACATGGCTTTTACCTTTGAACAATGAATATTAGTTTCTATTGAGTTGAAATATATTAAAATGTATTACACTGAAATTGAAAATTCCTGTCTTGCAAGTTCATAAGCAAGCATATGATAGATAGCTGAGAGTCCAAATGTGGGTCAATTTAAATGGTCATTGAAGGTAACAAGCAAAAATGCTGAAATCAGCTTGAGTCTGAAATGTAACACCTCAGAATATCCAAGAATTGTCCTCAGCACAGTTGGTTTTACAAAAAAAACCAAAACAGAGCCAGTGTTATACAAGAGAGATAAAACATATATGAAGTGGCATTTATCAAAAAGACAGATAAAATATTTTGGGCAGAAGGTTAGCAAGAGTACAGCTCCACACTGCCTGTCTTGACTCTAATGAGTAGCCTCTAAGATCAGTGGTTGTGAGTTTCTGCCAACTGTAATTCAGGCACCTGAGCAGAACCATGGAGAAAAGAATCAAGAAGTAGATTAAGAGGTGGAGTGAGCCCAGTGGTACACAATGAAACATATGGACAATGCATTGATTTAAATCATCTTCAATCTGATATACTCTGGTTGCATTGAGCTTCGATTCCCATATGAAATTATGGAAGTAAATTTCAACTCATCTGAAGGACACTAGATTAGAGAACCAAGTTCTGATCCAAGCTCTGATCTAAGATGTACAGCTAACCATGTATGGATGCTCAGCACTGCTCAGTATATCTCTGCCCAACAAAATCTTTGCTCCCCAAGTGTCACTGGACTGAAATTCCCATCACTTCTGACCATTATCCACATTGCCTAGGGATATTGGGAACTACAGATCAACAACTACTGGAAAACCAATAGTCTACCATTCCTACTTCAACAGGGAGAGGAAGAACTTGATCACATTGGGATATAATGCTGCAGTGATTTCTGATTCTGGCTCAGTTGTCCAAAACCAGGTTGTAAAAAGCAAACTGGACCATAGCAGAAGTCCTAGATCGCCCTTATATTTTGCAAACTAGTCCCATCTTTTATCAACCAGTTCTGCATGAAAGATGAGATAAACCATATTGGAAAGAGTCTTTCTGCATTCCTTCTCTCTCATTACATTTGCCAAGCACACAGTCTTCTGATATGGGCAGGAAAGAGATGTCTGTGCAATGTGTTCAGACACAGAATGGGCTTGGCTGCTTCTGGGTGCTTTGCCACATGTCTCCCTGGGAATTTGTTGCTACTATTGTCACTCAGCTGCAGGTATAATGGCTAGGCATGATGTGACTGACAGCAACCCCCTTGAAAGTAAGCCAGCTAAATGAAATGTAAGCATTTGACTGTTTGGGAATGTAACAACCTGCATTTTACTTGTCACTGAAATGATTTAAACCAATAGTATATAAGAATCTGCCTTACATTAAATCAGAGCATTCATTCATCTCACCCCACCTACCCCAGCATGGTCCCTTCCAGGGGTGTTGGATTTCAATTCCCAGGATCCCTCAGTTAGTATGACCACTTCTCAGGCTAGTACGTGTATGGTGTGTGTTAAACTGAGCTAGCATGGTATGTCAACATAGATGTTAGGTAGAAGGGTTTTGCTCCTTTCTGATCCTGGCTGGAAATGGCAGGGTTGAACCTGGGACCTTTAGTATGTAAACCATGTTTTCCTGGTTCTGAGCTATAGCTTGTACCCACATATCGGGAAAATGCTCCACAGTAAATGGTCTCTCCATTCTTTTTAACAGCGGTAAGAAAAAACAGCTTATTCTTTTCCCTGAAGCGCTCTGTAGATATAATCATTCTCTTTCTCTTACAACAGCTTTAGTTCACTCTTCAGCCCGTGGAATTATTCCTTGTTTAATTTCATACACATGACAGAAAAATTTGGCCTTTGGCCTCCTTGTACTAGAACCTTCTTAATGGAAAAGTATTAAAAGAAATAGGTCATATAAATGGGAATGTAAAATGTTCGAGATGTGGTGCCCCCTGCTATCTTTTAAGTAGAACTCTAATTTGACACTAGCATAAGAAATAGAAATAATTTCCCTCTGAGCTTTCATGAGAACTGTCAGGATGATAAAATGGAATATGCTTTAAAATCAGCTTTTCTATGGACAGCTGGTTCATCATCATTAGTATGGATATACTTATTAATATCTAGGCCACACAGTTCTGCAAAGTATTTTATGGGAGTTTCTCAGAACACATGTCTGTTTCAGCCATTTGATGAAAGAATGTATGTAGCTAAGCTGCCTGTGAAGATGAATCTGTTGTCAGGTTTATTGGTAGCTTAAAGTACACCAAGTGGCTTTCCCCCATCCAGTGTGTTAGGCATACAACTCTCAGAAATCCTGGGAGTTGCAGCTAAAAAAGGCTTTATGGGGGACAAAAGTCCTCATCTCACAAAGTACAACATGACATTAACACACACATACGGTTCAGTCTTCTTTCCCCAGGTACCACATATTTGCTGTAATAGCAGCTATTGCCCTTATTAAATCAAGGCCCCCATTTTGTGTTGGTATGTCTTTTAGAGAATCTGTCCAGTTGATGGGAAATGTGAGAATAAACTTTCATTGGCCCATTTGTATCTGTAAAAGGGAGAGGATGAGCTTTTCTTTTTGCTGTTACAGTTTATTTTGTTTTCTTTTCCCTTTAATATGTACAAACAATAATAAAGTAATGATACAATAGAGAGTGCAGTACTAAGTACTAAAGTTAAGACAGAAACCTTTATTGTATAACAAATAGTTTGATGTATTTTGCAGTTGTTTATGATTGCCGTATTTAGTTTTGGATGCCAAATTTAAACAATTTTATGCTTATCAACATTGACATTTTAGAAATCATAGTTAATGCTGATATACACTTCTTTATCTCTAAAGGTTTAAGTTATCTAAATATTAGAGAGTTAAGAATCTCTAGTCAATATTGTATAAATACCACTGTACTCAAATAATATAAAGTACGAATATTTTATCATACAGTAAAACAAATTATGGGGAAAATTAATTGAAATCTAGATTGCTTCAAGTTGCAACCACTCTGCTGTTAAAGCAGCCCAGCTGTTAGGAATGAAGCTAGCACAGCAGGGACCAATAGTGGGAACCATTACAGAAACAAATTCCAGCTGCTTTCTATGATCCTGAAGAGATGGGCCAAATAGCCATTAACTCAGAAAGGCAGGAGAAACCCCAAGAATTTAAACCCTGGATCGCTGATATAAGTATCCATAGTAGTCAAGCTGCGTCCAAGAATCTACCTCTGAATGAGCCACTTCCAGACCAAGGGGCTGAGAATTTGGAGAGCCTAGATTTACAGTCATGCCATGATTCCCATGATATTCCCACTTGCACATATAATGGAACAAGGGGAATACTTCATCTGCCTTCACTGCATTTTGAAATAACTCTAGCAATGTTTTTCCAGTTTCAGAAAGGCAAGAAAAAGGAGAAGCCCTCTGCTTCCTTGTCCTAAATAATTAAAAAAAAAAAAAAAGCTAGAAAGGGGACCAGCAACCCACCCAATACACAAATAGAATTACACAGACTGTGCTTCAGGTTGACCTTAAAACTTCTTAACAGGAGTAGTCACCTGGAAACCAGTCCAGTCTGTAGGCCAAAAGATGTAGAAGCTTAGTTATCCAATGATGAATTTAAGCATTAGATCTAGACAACAGAATTATCCCTGCTAAGGTTTATAACCATCTTGAAATAGAGATCCAGGTACCCTAGAAATCTGGAAATATCATCTGGCAGACTAGATCTTTCCATTGTCTCCATGATGTGGCAACTTGGCACTCCAGCTCCTTAAGGAGTTACAAAGGCATCATGAGAAGCTGGAACAGAGGAGTAGTATTAGAAACTCTAATAGGGGGTTCCAAGGGAAGAGATAACAAAAAGGAACCAGTGGAATCACTTTAAGAAGGTAATTGATGGAGCTAACTGAGGTGGTGAAATTGCAGCTTTGATTAGAGAAAAGACTGACTAATTTTAATGTTAATTGGAAGGCCCTTTTGGATTTTTTTGTGGGAAACAGAAAAAAAATGAAATTATGATATATGGATTTGATAATTAGCAAAATGAGTAGATTATAGGAAAAAAAGGATGTTAAATTGTAATCTTAGAGTAAGAAAAAAGTATGTTTTACTTGTATCTGCTGTAAAAGAAGTCAGAAGTCATTTTTTTTTCTTTTTGTATTTTTCTTTTTCTTTCTTTTTCTGCACTTCCATTCTCTGTTTGTCTCTTTATTCTTTTCTTTTTCTTTATTATTAGTTCTTGTTAGTTTTTATCTGCTTTTAAAAATTAATGACGTTATTATTAAAAAAACGTACTTCTCAGTCTACCTACTGGAGAGTGAGACTAACCTCATAGAATGTGATTTATTTCTGAAAAGAAATAAGGAAAGGATTCTGAGGTCACTGGGAAGAAGAATCTCTGAGATGTGGATGCAAACTTTAAAAAATCAAACTGTGATATCAGAGATTGCAAACACAATCAAAGAATGAGGGTGACCCAATTCCCACTACCAACCACACTGATAATTGTGTATTATTTTGAGGGGGGAGGTGTAAATTAGACTAGAATAGATGCTTACAGAATCCTATTTCCTCCCTTCAACATTCAGGTTTTAGTTTATCAGAAACATTTATTGGAGGTGAATCAGTCAGTTGATGACAGTCTTAGACCAGTACAAGCAATGTGCCCATGAGTGTTCTGTGAGTGCTTATAAATCTATCTTAAAAGATACTAAATAAAATTTAAGACAAAGTTAAAATGCATTTATAAAACAACCTGACTAGAATCCATAAGTGAAGTCCAAAAGGAGCAATCTATGTCTAGGTTAACACTGGAATCCACAGACTCTCAGGGTAATGTTTCCAGAATGCTGTAAACATGAACTATCAACAACTATCATCCCAACCCGTTTTTTCAGATTTGCTTTATTTTATTTCAAGAGTTTCCTTCAGCAATTAAAGCAATTTGCAATCCTGCAAAAATCATCATCATCATCATCATCATCATCATGACTTGAGTATTGGTATTAACAATGGAAGAGGATTCCTTGGGAGCAGAGATTTACTTACTCTGATTTAAGGTAACCTGGAATGCATTTTTTTGCTTTGCTCTCCTGTTCAAACCTTTCTATAGTCTGCATGCCTCTCTATTTTATCAACAAATAAACAATACATTGTGCAGTTCGCTGCTTACACTTTATCATCAGCTGTGTGAGGAAAGGCATGCAGGAACTGCTGATTTATCCAACCCAATCCAGCAACTGGAACACATACTCTTACCAAATAAGTCTCAGTAAAGCACATCAGTTGCTTCAAAGTTACATTCAGTTCCCTTTCTCTGTCGTGATTTTTCAGAGGAGGGGCAAGAAATGTGAAAGAATTCCACCACAAATTTATTTAGGAGCAGAGTTCCTCAGAGGAGTCCTTTGTGAGGTAAACGGTAGCCACAGAAAAGGGTTGGCCAAAAGAAAATGCAGACGGATTGCACTTCCTCCTTTTTGAAAAATGTACAAAGTCACAAAGAGCATTCTCCAAGCTTCCTCCACCCCTAAAAAGCCCTGCTCATTTAAGCAGAATAACATATGTAAGGTCAGATGACATGGTCAGTTCAGGTATGTAAGGTCAGATGATATGGCTGGATGATTTAAGATTTAAATTGGGATGAGGCAGAGCTAGTCTGGTGTAATGGTTAAGGTACCAGGCTAGAAGCCATGAGTTTTAGGCCCACTTTAGGCACAAAGCCAGCTGGGTGACCTTAGGCCAGTCACTCTCTTTCAGCCCTAGAAAGGAACCAATGGCAGTGGCAAGCCACTTCTGAAATCTTGTCAAGAAAACTGCAGGGACTTGTCCAGAAAGTCACCTCCCCTCCCCCCCCCAAAAGAGGGAAAGGAAGGGGAATATGGGTTGGTTATGCAGATGCAGATTACCTGTGAGACCTTATCAGTTAACAGTTGTGTTGGGTTAAAAACCCATTGTGCTTGTTGAAACCTTCTGAGACAGCCTGAAACCTTTTGTTGTATGTGAGTTCAGTTATCTCTCACTCAGTTGTGCTGTTAAAGTTTCCTTTTTTCCAAAACGGGTACTTTGAGATCTGTAATGGAGTGTGCAGATTTTTTACACAACATGCCCTTTCCCTGATTCAGCTGCCACAAAGATATCAATTTATCAGTAAGATGATACTTGTATGAACTAGACACACTGTGAAGAAAACAGAAAGGCTCCCCAAGTGCAACTATCCAAATCCCCCAGATATACATACATGGATCTGTGTCATCTTGTGTGACTAGCAAATTTGGTTGGTTTGGCTAAGTCAGAAGTTTGCAATCCTGGCAACAAGTTAAATAGAAGTGAAGTCCTGGATACATTCCAGTTCTTAAATACTCTTCTCCTGCGCCTCTTTAACACATCCCACTTTATCTGGCAACAGTTTATCAATAACATGCCTGTTCTAGCCTGTTCTGTTCCAGTGTTTATACGGTCCCAAAAACTTGCTTAGAAAAAGAAGTGCCATATTTCAGGGGTAAACATATTGTGATGAATCAAATATGTTGATGAGATGGAACGTTCTGCTCTTCATCTCTTTTGGAATGAAATATGGCAGATGGCTAATAACAAAAATCGTAATTGTTTAGTTAGTGAGAAGTATGAAATAGACTGTAACTTTTATCTGTCAGATCAGTTTTTGATCTGAACATTAGGACTTTCTTTTTTATCTTAAGGTCTTGAGGTGATTCCAATAGTACTGACTGTTCTTCATTTAACAGAATGTTACACATGCTGGGGTGCCTGTTCAAAAGAATCAAGATGCATTTCACTGTTTTTATTGAAGACTCTGTCCTTCCAGTTTTTAGAACATTTTTCACTCCAAAGCTTAAGCAAATAATCTTTTTTCACAGATGAAGCTTGAAAATTGGCATCTTATCCATGTATAATTATGCTACAGACTTATTTTTAATAGCACTGTTCTTTTGATCTAAAAGTCAGAATCTGTTATTGAAAACCACTAACAGGCCTATCCTCCATAATGTCTATAGCTTTTGAAATGCCAGCTAAACTAAGGGCTATCATTGATTGCAATTATATTTTTTAGATTAGGGCTTTGCAGAGATCCAAATTCAAACAGCAAAATGTCATTCAGAGCATGTGTGGGTACATATGTATTACCTGTAGAAAGCAGTTTAAAGCAGCTGAATCTTTTTTTCTGGACTGCCATGTGATCCTAGGAAAAGTGTTTTGTGCCCTTCAGATCTGGCTGTCTGCACAGCCCTGTTTTAGGCACATATACCTAACGTTTTCTGCTGGAAAAAAGAATGAGTTCAAGTTGACTTATAAGATACAAAAATCATAACAATCAAAAATAAGTCATTAAAATACAGTATATTTATAGCAAAATAGAGGGCAAATACAAACAAAATCACAAGGAATCTAAACGATTAGTCAGATTTTAACAACGGCAGAATGACAGGTTTAGGGTAATTTAACCACAGGTGAGAGATCTGGGGGAAAAGAATTAGCCAAAATGCTTAATTAACAGAAAATTTACCTTTTTCCTATTAAAGAACTACAGTTTTCAGCTTTGTGCCTAATTATTCCACAAGTTTTGAAAACTGAAGGGTGGGGGGAGTTAACATTGACACACAAGCAAAAAGAATGGGACATTGATTGTGCTGTTATGATCATCATCTTGACTTTGTTGAATCCTTCCTTCCAGGTCCCACTGCAGACTTTTGTTGTTGAAATGAGCTTTTGAGACTTAAATTGATGATGTCCAGGCAGCCATTGTATTATCTGATTTTTCAAGTTGATTTTTAAGAAGTTTCAAGGGGCTGGGGTTTGCTTTATGTATTATCATGAACACTGTTTGGAGTCATATGAATGGGTAGCATTCAAACAACCTGAAAATACATAAATAAAGAGGTATGAACCAAAATAGCTACTATTTTGGAATTCTAACTGGAATGATCTTTGATATTGCAATTAAATGAGCCTCCAATGGTTGACTGCAGAGTTGTAATGAAGTGATTCTTTAACTGAAAGCTGCAAATATCAGCGACAAAATTAGATCCTTCTCTTCTGCTACTTGGGTGAGGATCAGCAACTGGTCTCAACAACTAAACATAATTTCTGAAGTTTTGGCAACAGCCCACTTCACTTGATTCCCTTTTGGAACCAGTTGCCTTCCCAGAAAGTTTGAATACATATGAAGGGTTCTTTTTAATTGGTATAGAGGATGCACAACTTTAGTCGTAGAGCTGCCATGTGAATATGTATTTTTTAAACAGAGACAAAAAGCATTTTAATGCAATACATTTTAAAAAATCAATCCTCCATACTGCTAAAATGAAACTGAGCATAAGGTAAGGATTTCCATTCTTCCAGCCTTATTTACTGGCTGGGCAAATAGAAGTTCCAGAAGCACCTAATATATAGGCACGTAAAGGCTTCTCCCCCCTTCATGGATCACTGCCTTGTCGTGGCGAAGGGGCTTGCGTAACTCAGTGAAGCCATGAGCTATACTGTGCAGGGCCACCCAAGACGAACAGGTCATGACAGAGAGTTCTGACAAAATGTGGTCCACTGGAGAAGGAAATGGCAACCCACTCCAGTATCCTTGCCAAGAAAACCCCATGGACAATGTTAAAAGGCTAAAAGATATGATGCCAGAAGATGAGCCCCTCAGGTCGGAAGGTGTCCAATATGCTACTGGGGAAGAGCGGAAGGCAATTCCAAGTAGCTCCAGAAAGAGTGAAGCGGCTGGGCCAAAGCCGAAAGGACATTCAGCTGTGGATGTATTTGGAAGCGAAAAGAAGGTCCAATGCTGTAAAGTACAATATTGTATAGGTACCTGGAATGTAAGATCTATGAACCAAGGCAAGCTGGATGTGGTCAAATATGAGATGACAAGATTGAACATCGACATCTTGGGAATCAGCGAACTGAAATGGACGGGAATGGGTGAATTTAATTCAGGTGACCATTATATTTACTACTGTGGCCAAGAAACCCTTAAAAGAAATGGAGTTGCACTCATAGTCAATAAGAGAGTGGGAAAGGCAGTAATGGGGTACAACCTCAAAAACGACAGAATGATCTCAGTGCATATACAAGGCAAACCATTCAACATCACAGTAATCCAAGTCTATGCCCCAACCACTGATGCCAAAGAAGCTGAAGTTGACTGGTTCTATGAAGACCTACAACACCTTCTAGAACTAGCACCAAAAAAAGATGTCCTTTTCATCATAGGGGATTGGAATGCTAAAGTAGGAAGTCAAGGAGTAATCGGAATAACAGGCAAGTTTGGCCTTGGAGCACAAAATGAAGCAGGGCAAAGGCTAATAGAGTTCTGTCAAGAGAACAAGCTAGTCATAGCAAACACTCTTTTTCAACAACACAAGAGACGACTCTACACGTGGACATCACCAGATGGTCAATACCGAAACCAGATTGATTATATACTTTGCAGCCAAAGATGGAGAAGCTCTATACAGACAGCAAAAACAAGACCAGGAGCTGACTGTGGCTCAGATCATGAGCTTCTTATTGCAAAATTTAGGCTTAAATTGAAGAATGTAGGGAAAACCACTAGACCACTCAAGTATGACTTAGATCATATTCCTTATGAGTACACAGTGAAGGTGATGAATAGATTTAGAGGATTAGATTTGGTAGACAGAGTGCCTGAAGAACTATGGACGGAGGTCCATAACATTGTACAGGAGGCAGCAACTAAAACCATCCCAAGGAAAAAGAAATGCAAGAAAGCAAAATGGCTGTCTGATGAGGCATTACAAATAGCTGTGGAAAGAAGGAATGTGAAAAGCAAGGGTGAAAGGGAAAGATATAAGCAACTGAATGCAGATTTCCAGAGAATAGCAAGGAGAGATAAGAAGGCCTTCTTAAATGAACAGTGCAAAGAAATTGAGGAAAACAATAGAATGGGGAAGACTAGAGATCTCTTCAAGAAAATTGGAGATATGAAAGGAACGTTTAGTGCAAAGATGGGCATGATAAAGGACAAAAAAGGCAGGGACCTAACAGAAGCAGAAGAGATTAAGAAGAGGTGGCAAGAATACACAGAAGAACTATACAAGAAAGATCTTAATGTCCCTGATGTCCATGCTGGTGTGGTCACTGACCTTGAGCCAGACATCCTAGAGAGTGAAGTCAAGTGGGCCTTAGGAAGCATTGCTAACAACAAAGCTAGTGGAGATGACAGTATTCCAGCTGAGTTATTTAAAATACTAAAAGATGATGCTGTTAAAGTGCTACACTCAATATGCCAGCAAGTTTGGAAAACGCAACAGTGGCCACAGGATTGGAAAAGGTCAGTTTATGTTCCAATTCCAAAGAAGGGCAATGCCAAAGAATGCTCAAACTATCGCACAATTGCACTCATTTCACATGCTAGCAAGGTTATGCTCAAAATCCTACAAGCTAGGCTTCAGCACTACGTGAACCGAGAACTACCAGATGTACAAGCTGGGTTTTGAAGAGGCAGAGGAGCTAGAGATCAAATTGCCAACATTCGCTGGATCATGGAGAAAGCACGAGAGCTCGTGAAAAATATCTACTTCTGCTTCATTGACTATGCAAAAGCCTTTGATTGTGTGGATCACAACAAACTGTGGCAAATTCTTAAAGAGATGGGGGTACCAGACCATCTTACCTGTCTCCTGAGAAATCTTTATGCGGGCCAAGAAGCAACAGTTAGAACCAGTCACAGAACAACCGATTGGTTCAAAATAGGAAAAGGAGTACGACAAGGCTGTATACTGTCACCCTGCTTATTTAACCTATATGCAGAGTACGTCATGAGAAATGCCAGGTTGGAAGAATCACAAGCCGGAATTAAGATTGCAGGGAGAATCATCAATAACCTCAGATATGCAGACGATACCACCCTAATGGCAGAAAGTGAAGAAGAACTAAAGGGCCTCTTGATGAGGGTGAAGGAGGAGAGTGCAAAAGCTGGCTTGAAACTCAACATTAAAAAAACTAAGATCATGGCATCTGGACCCATTAATTCCTGGAAAATAGAAGGGGTAGAAATGGAAGCAGTAACAGACTTCATTTATTTGGGCTCCAAGATCACCGCAGACGGAGACTGCAGCCATGAAATTAAAAGACGCTTGCTCCTTGGGAGGAAAGCTATGGCAAACCTAGATAGCATATTAAAAAGCAGAGACGTCACATTGCCGACAAAGATCCGCATAGTCAAAGCTATGGTTTTTCCAGTAGTAATGTATGGCTGTGAGAGCTGGACCATAAAGAAGGCTGAGCATCGAAGAATTGATGCCTTTGAACTGTGGTGCTAGAGAAGACTTTTAACAGTCCCCTGGACTGCTAGGAGGTCAAACCAGTCAATCTTAAAGGAAATCAACCCTGATTGCTCATTGGAAGGACTGATAATGAAGCTCAAGCTCAGATACTTTGGTCACCTAATGCGAAGAGAGGAGTCTTTGGAAAAGACCCTGATGCTGGGAAAGATTGAAGGCAAAAGGAGAAGAGGACGGCAGAGGATGAGATGGTTAGATAGCATCACTGAAGCAATGAGCATGAAACTGAGCAAACTCAGGGAGGCAGTGAAGGACAGGAAGGCCTGGTGCAATATGGTTCATGGGGTCACCAAGAGTCGGACATGACTTAATGACTGAACAACAAAAAAGGCTTTTCCTGTCACTCTCCTCCACACTAACAGTGTGTAGCAAACACTATTTCTCAGTAACTGGATTGGTTCTGCCTGTCTTGCTTTACACATTTCCCTTCCTTTAAAGAAGCAAGTTTATGCTGAGGACTGTTTCTTCTTATGGTAGTCCATTGTGAGTCACATGGTGAGTCTGACTGAAGCATAAAGTAGATAGTTCCCGAAACAAAAATAAGGAGGGATATCCATTCCCTATCTGGCCCCTTTTTTTGCCTCTTTCTGCTGTTTTTCGTTTCTGTAGCAGAGGACTGTAGGAGAGAGACAGATGGCTTTTAATAGAGTCTCAACTTATCTCTTGCAGAAGGGTTAGAATTTTAGATTACATGGAATTCCATTACATGGAATTAATTGTAGGGCAGCAAGTTGCCTACCCATGGGCTATAAAGTGCTTGACACTTTCAATATCTATTCTTTTTCAGTATGTACAGTATATGTATATGTGTGTGCGTGTGTATATAAAATCCCCTCTCACCCCTATGGGTGGTATGTGTCTTCCACAATCTCAAGTCCTCTACCAGAGGCCTGGGAGTTTGAGGGTTCTGCGCAGTATCTTAGCTGTTCCTAGCACTGCACTCTTCTGGACAGAGAGCTCTGATGTTGTTCCTGGGATCAGTTGGAGCCATTCTCCCAGCTTAGGAGTCACAGCCCTGAGTGCTCCTATCAACACTGGGACTTTAGCCTTTACTTTCCACATCCTCTCTAGTTCTTCCTTCAGGCCCTGGTACTTCTCCAGCTTCTCATACTCCTTCTTCTGGATGTTGCTGTCACTTGCCACTGATATCACCACTGCTGTCTTCTGGTCCTTGTCTACTACCATGATGTCTGGTTGATTGGCCAGTACCTGTCTGTCCATCTGGATTTGAAAGTCCCACAGGATCTTAGCCCTGTTACTCCCCCTGACTTTCTATGGAATCTCCCATCTGGACTTGGGAGGGTCTAGCCCATACACTGTGCAAATGTTCCTGTACGCAATGCCAGCTACTTGGTTGTGCCATTCAGCGTATGCCGTTCCTGCCTGCATCTTACACCCTGCCACTCTATGTTGGGCTGTCTCTGAGGCCTTTGCACAGTCTGTACCTTAGGTCTTGTCTAGTGTGGTAGACCCCTGCTTCTATGGATCTGGTGCTTAGTGCCTGTTCTTGTGCTGCTATGATCAGTGCCTCAGTGCTGCCTTTTAGTCCAGCCCTTTCCAGCCGCTGATAAGACTTCCCAATGTCAGCCACCTCAGCTATCTGTTGATGGTACATCCCATGCAGGGGCTTGTCTTGACATGGCATTTCCTCTGCTTGAACTTGCTCCCATGTCTGCTGCTGCCTCAGGCATTCTCTTAGCAGCTCATCTTTGGGTGCCAAAGATGGGATTGGCATGAGGGCTCTATTGGCATCTTACCGATGTACTCCTGGATGCTCTGGGTTTCATCCAGGACAGTGACTTTGACACTCACCAGACCCCACCCTCCCTCTTTCTGGCTGGTGTACAGTCTCTGGGTGTTGGACTTGGGGTGGAAACTTCTGTACATCGTGAGGAACTTCCGGATCTTCACATCAGCAGTCTCCATGTCCTCCTTTGGCCAGCTCACTATACTGGCAGGATATCTGATGACTGACAGGGTGTACGTGTTGATGACATGGATCTTGTTCTTCCCATTGAGCTGGCTCTTCAGGACCTGTCTTATCCTTTGGTGGTACTTGGATGTTGCTGTCTTCCTTACCTCCTCATCATGGTTCCCATATGACTGTGGGATACCAAGGTAATTGTAGCTGGTCTCTATTTCTGCCATGTGACCCACTGGTAGTTCCACCCCATCAGGCTTAAGTACCTTCCCTCTCTTTACTACCATCCAACCACACTTCTCCAGTCCTAATGACATCCCAATGTCCTCACTGTAGATTCTTGTCAGGTGGATCAGCGAGTTGATGTCTTGTTTATTCTTAGCATACAGCTTGATGTCATCCATGTAGAGGAGGTGGCTGATGGTAGTTCCACTCTTGAACCTGTATCCATATTCAGTCCTTGTGTTTATCTGGCTGAGAGGGTTCAAGCCTATGCAGAATAGCAGTGAGGACAGTGCATCACCTTGGTATATGCTGCATTTGATGGCCACTTGTCTTGAGTTGACTTCCAGTGTTGTCCTCCACAGTCCCATTGAGTTCTTGAGGAAGGTCCTTAGTGTTCTGTTGACTTTGTATAGTGCCAGGAATTCACAGATTCATGTGTGTGGCATTGATTTGTAGACTTTCTTGCAGTCAATCCAGGCTGTGCTCAGATTGGTCTTTTTAGACCTTGAGAGTACACCTTGGATGGTTCTTTGGAGAACAGGGCATTTATATTCTTCACCTCTCCTTCTCTAGTGTATCTCCTTAGCCTGGTAGCCAGCGCTGTAAGCCTTTGTTTAGCAGACTCTAGGGCTTCAGATGGAGTCAGGTCCTTGTATTTTTTTCAGTAGCTGAGTCTTATCCTTAATCTCCACACGCTTCTGTAGTTCCACCAGCTGACTAACTTCTCTCCAAGTTGCCTTGATCTTAGCCTCCAATCTCATTTTCCAATCTCATTTTGTATTGCTGTTCTTCTTGATCATGTAGCCAAGCATCTCCAAGATTACAGCAGCTGTAGCATACAGCTTCTTCCAGGTCTTCTTGAGTCTGGGTTGTTATGTGGAGTTGGTCTATCTCAGGTTGTGAGAGCAACTTTCTCTTCACTATGTTGAAGCGCTGGGTAATTAGTTGTTTCTCAGTTAGTGTGGATGCAGGTCTTCTGCCCATTCATAGTTCCCTCATACGTTTCGTATATCCCCTCTCATTAGGTCTACTGTTGTAGTAGCATTCCATCAATTCCAAGTTCTCTTGTCTCATCCATGTATGGTTTGCTCCAATAGCCCACTTATCATCAGATTGTCCTGGTTCTCCAATGTCTGGCATGGACCTTGTTAATCCAAGTGACGTCCAAGCCAGCATGACTCTCTTAGTTCATGTCACTCTTATATCTGAGGTAGGCAGGTGATGTCCAAGGACCTCTACTGGTAAGGTAGGTACCAGCTGGGATTCGAATCCCAGTATGCTGGGTCAAAGGGCAGTGCTCTATCCACTACACTATCCAGCTGCTTCCCTAATGACATTGCATGTATTGTGGCTCCCTAAATCTCTACTTATATTTTTCTTTGACTGCCCTTAGAATTAAGAAGGAAAAAGTGATTTTGTTATATTGAAGCATTATTATTCAGTTACTTCTGCTTCAGTAAGTACACTCATTAGAGTTTTAATTTATAGAGCTCTTACACAGATAACAAGTCAGCACTACCTACACTATGCATCATAGTAAGGCTATTTCTTGCAGCTACAGGAGGCACGTTTACAGTATAGGTGGATACAGCTCTATCCATCAACAGATTGATGAAGCCATGTACCACACACTTCCCATTTGGAAAAGGGAACTCTCCCAATACCTGGAAAGGGAGCCTTCCCCAAATTTTGGGAGATAAGTGGAAGCCCATGGTTTGCCCTGTAATCACAAGAAAGATGCCTTAAGTTGCAATGTGCATATGTTTGTAGATACTAATATATGCCACTATGCTGAATCTTTCTTGGTACCCAGAACCTATTATATAGTGTACTCATAATTTCATTATTGAAAAGTTCAATGTCTAGCACATAATATGGCTTGCTACTATAGTATCTTTTGAAATATATTTATTCACTCTCTGGAGAAAGGATAACTATCCAAAGGAGATGAAAAGTAATTACTGTTTTCATAATGTTCATACATGCGTGTGCCTATAGTGCAATATATAGACATTATGCATTCAGTAACTGCCTGGCTGCAATATCTCCTATGAGCAATAATTAAAATATCTGAGGTGGGTGAAAAGTTCATGAACACTGTAAGATAGCTGGCTGAAATGTGCAGAGCTGTCTATCAGACAAAGTCAGTGAATTTCAGACATCTTAAAAGTATCTGAAAATCTAGTTATTTAAATATGTTGTTCTATAGGTTCTTGTATTTAGAACTTTTAAGATTCTGGACAAGGATGTTCTGCAGAGGGAGGCTCAGAACAATTGGCTGTCTATTCTTACCATTGCTTTATACTTTATAATTGCAGTATGAGCTAGTTCACTGTGTGCTGCCAACATTTGCAGTGATCTACTCATCTCTTCAAATGATTGTCTGATCAGGGTCTCAGCAGTTATTCTACAACAGCATAGATGGTTACTGAGGTCTCTTCAGTCTTCCAGATTCCTTTGCTTTTTAATCCAAGGAACTCTGATTCAAACATCCATAGTCTTTTGTCTTGCAGATATCCCGTACATTTTTTTTTCTCCTCACCAGTGTACCAGAATAAATGATATGTATCATTCCTGTATTTGGGAACCTAATAAGAAAAATCCAAGTGGCTGCTCACTCCCCCACTAAAAGACCATAAGGACTAAATTAAGAAACTAAAACTTGGGATATGGGAGGTATATTTGAGCTGGGTCTGGAAATAGCCTGATGTGTTGCAACATATGTGCCTTAAGATAAACTTATTTGTATGCATGCCTATACTGCATGAATATATACTATGCTAAAAACTATACTCAGATTATAACATCAAAAACATTGTGTGCATAAATTGGTAGGAGGCAGGTAACAGTATCTTGACCTGCAAGGTAATCTCTAGATTAGAGATCCTGGCTTGTACAGGGTAGTGTGTGCATGCTTGGGGTAAAACTGGACTTCAGTTGCACCTGTGACATACTGGGCAAAATGTGCCCAAACTGACCAGTACTGTGCTTACTGTTAGCAGGGAATGCTACACCTGGCACAGGTATGGCTAAGATTGGTAATTTAGTCTATCCATTCTTTCTTCTTTCTAAGCATTGTATGAAAGCCTTGATTGACCAAAGCCATGATGTACAACAGTGTGAAGGCTAGAATGGCAAAGTCAGTAGCAGACAGCCTTCATTAAAGTAACCATGGTCCATTACAGTAACAATGCCCAAATATCAACCCACAGAGAAATGGCCAGCACTCAGTCTATTAGGAAGTAAAAGCAGGAGAGGAAGTAAGATTTCAACCTTGAGATTGCTTGACCTTATAGTCTTCAGACGCTGGTTTTCAGTTCTAATTAGGGCTTCTCTATTAACTACAATAATACTAGCTTTTCAGGACTGGGCATCTGTGACAGAGGGGAGGGGGCAAATAAAAATATGCATCATGATGATGCAACAGAAACTCTATGCTTTGGTACTTGCATCATGACAGTGCACCGAAGTAGGTAAAGGTGGAACTTGTGTTGTAACATTACATCACACCTTTCATCATTTGGATGGAATCTTAACTAGCTGCAGACATCCCTGCCCAAGGCTTCTAATCTGTGTATTGGTCAGGGTGAATTCTGACTGCTGGTGGGGATCACTTTCTATCAGCCCATCTGGTAACTAAGGGACTTATGTTTGGCAAGGAAACTGGAGTGAAGAACTGCAAGCTTTATAATGCATTACTAGCAAAAAAATAAATAAATCAGCAACTATATGAATTTGTGCAGCTTGTTAGAAAATAGTGAAAGTTGGGGAAATAAATAGAATATTTTTAAAATGTGCAAATGCTGACAGAAAGGGCCCTTTCTGAGGAATGAATACTTGTTGAAAGAAATTAAAATGGAAGTGAAAATGGCTGTGCAGAAAATCATGCTTCTGCTCAGTTGTTATATGGCAGTTAAGAGTTAGCTATGTCTGGAAAAGCATAAAAGTAAATTGAGTGCAGTGGGGATGGGGTAACTAAGAAGTTAAGTATCCCAAGAAAAGATACAGTCAAGAATGAGAGTGATGAATGAATGAATGAATGAATGAATGAATGAATGAATGAGTGAGTGAGTGAGTGAACGAACGAGGACTGAATATGAAAATGGATGACTAGTATGAAATAAGTAAATTTGGTCATATAGAGAGAACAAATGAGGACTGAATCACAAACAAATGGGTGAATGCATCAAGAGGGAAGGAGAAGACTGAGAAATGTATGGTTGGATGGAGTTCATGAGATCCTTAAAAACCTTTAAAGAGGTGTGAAGTTTCAAAAAGGAATTGCAGTGTATGGAGAACACTGCAGAACAGTAAACAGTAGAACAAGGTTGGTTTGCAAGCAGGACCACCAAGGTGCCATGACACAGGGGGCTTCAAATGAGGGAATGGTAGTAGTCCAGTGCTGCATTGTAGGGCACCAGGTTGGGGGAAGAAGCCCGTCCAGTTACTGTTCTGTGTGTCTGCACATGTGCTATAGAAGAAAAGGGAGAACAAAACATCAGGAAGCCACATAATGTGACTTGATGCTTTGGCAGCAAAAAACCTTTTGCACAAAGGTGACTTACATGTCAGTAGCAGGCCTGTTGGCAAGGATAGAAAGATATGGAGACATATCTCAAGCATTTATCACTGTGGGTTTTAATCTTGTGTTATAATTTGGTTGATTTTAATATGCATTGGAGTTCACCAAGTGTCTTGTGGTAGTGTGGCAGTATATAAATAAATAGTAAGTAAATAGTAAGTATGTTTATTATTTGTTATTTATTACTTACTATTAGTAATAGTAAGTACATAGTAAGTAAATAGTATAGATATAAGTAAGTCATGGATATTTGGCTTATCATTTCTTACACCCTTTTTCCACTTTGCATAACATTGATTACCCTGAAAGGGAATAGCACAATGGGTATGTATGTATCAAAATATCCTTACTTCATGACTAACTTTAACTGAAGAATCAGATCTTCTGTATCTCCTGTTTACTACCAATTCTCTTTTCTTTTAATTTGACTGGTCCCAAACTGCACCCTGCAGGACAGGGCACCTGGTATCCTTAGGCAGAATGAGGCAACAACTTCTGGTAGCAGATATTCCCTAGTTATTTCTTTTCATACTCCTAACTGTTCCTCCTCTTGGAGAGAGACAGAGACAGAGAGAGACAGAGAGGCTACATAGTCTGTTCTTGCCCCTAAAATATCTTGCTGCCCCCAAGTCTTGTGGGGATTCAGTCCTATCATCCATTCATTTAGCTTCTATATATAAAAGAGATGCCACGTTGTTATCTGGGGCAAAAATCTTCACCTAGTCTTGCCACTCCCTATCCTTGTCTTCTTCTCCACAGGTTCCCCAGGATGCCTCTCTTTCACCTTCTGAAATTTTCTTTCCATGTCTGGCTGCTGCCTTCTCAGATTCCAAGTCTTGATTTCTTTATAACTCCTTCCTTTCTTAGGTTTTTCTGAATCCACTGCTTCCTTTTTATATAGTATGCCATTAGAAACCTCCACAAGTCACTGACTGAGTGTTCATCTCATCCCTGCCCCTGCATTATTAAATGGTGTAGTGCCCTGTAATATGGATCGCATCCTTTTGAAATTCCCAGACTCCACGGTAAATAGTGTACTTGTTTCCATTTGTTAATATGTTATCATGGTGCTTGGATTCAGAATTAAAAAGCCCTTTGTTTACTTTGAAAAGAAACCTGAGAGTAGACTATTCATTCTTATTTGCTTATAGTTGCTACAGAACTGCTGGCAAAGATGCAATTAAACCTATTTACATTAAATGATACAGCTTTGTATTAGGAATAGTCAAGCAGATGGCAAATCTCTTAACTCTTAAATCAATTTAGCAAGGATTAGACCCCCCCACCCCCCACCCAAGGGGGAAAATCTTCTTAAACTAGTAGAAAGCTTTCTCTTGCCATATTATCAAGGAAATATAAGGGAGCTCTCTCTTTAAAAAAAAAAAAAAATCCCCCATATTTTATCAAGATTTCTGCAAATGTGCAACCCTATCTTTTTCTCCCATGGCCAGACTATATATCTTGACCAAAGCAGATTTTACAGCTCACCATGAAATTCAGGTGTAAGTAGAAGATAAGGAGCTACTGACTACCGAATTTCCAAAAGTTTATAACTTTATAAATAAAGTTATTTATTTATAAAATAAATACATTAGGCACTAGCTCAGCAGCCGTACAGGAGCTCAATAAATATGTAGCCTTCAGATAGTCAGAGGATGATTTTTATATTGAAAGTGATTCAGAATTCGTATTTTTTGTCCTCCATCCAATCATACGCCTGTTCAAAAGAATTTTCCCCCCTTTTTCACTTTAAATTATCCATCTGGCTTCAGGCCTGGATATAGCACAGGAACAGCCTTGGTTTTTCTCTTTGATGAACGTCACTGGGAAAATGATATGGAGAATGCTATTGTATTCATTCTCCTAGACTTCTCAATAGCCTTTGAGATCATGAACAATGAGTTATTGCTGGAGTGGCTTGGTAGGTTGAGAACAAGAGGCACTGAATTATGACAGTTCCATTCCTATCTGCAGGACCATCACCAGAGAGCAGCAGTGGAAGATTTGAGTTGTGGTATTTCAGTTTTGTGAGATCATACAGAGTTCTTCATTTTCTCCCCCGATATTTGACAGTGGTAGTTCAATGACCTGGACCATGGTGTTATCAGCATACAGCTTATGTTCAATTTTGTCTCTTCATTCCATCTGACTCAGGAGAGGCTGAGCAAGAGTTTCACAATTGCCTGGAGGCAGTGAAGGGTCTCAGACCTGGGAATTAGGAAAGCTAGCTGAACTGATAGTACTGCCTCCAAAGGAACTAGTCCATAATATGGGCATTCTTCTTGTTCCCAATCTGTCACTAGAAGAACAAATGGCCTCTGTAGCAAAAAGACCTTAAACCTAGCTTTGGTAGGTGTGTTATCTATACCCTGTCTAAACCAAGATAGGCTAGCCTTAATAATCCATGAACTAATAACCTCTCAGTTAGATTACTTCAATGTTCTTTAGTGCTGAAGAATGGCCTGGAAGCTGCAACAGATGTAGAAGGTAGCTTTCATCTATTATGTGGTGCAGCTAATGAGGGCCACATAATTTTTATTATTTGATTTACTTATTTATTATAATGCCTGTCTTAATAGTGTTGCAATAATTGCTTGTCAGCTACTAGACTCTATTCAGCTTTAAATGACTTAGGATTCAGGTTTCTCATGGTCACAGAGTGGGTTTGGTTCACAGTTCAGTAACCATGAATGTGGCCTTCTGAGTAAGAATACTTAAGGAATTCCCTCTTGACAGATGTTCCATCAGTCATGTGAATGTTCTAAGAATGGTGACTTCCGTAAAGAATGGCTTATTGAGAATGTTCATATGAGCATTCCTACTTTTTGAACTTCTGCATAAGGCTACAGTTTAATCATTAAGTGATACTGACCTAATTCTGTTCAGGTGAACTCAAGTTCCCATTTGCTTTTATTTGAGAAAGACAAATAATATAGCCTTATCTGCCTTCCTGAGCTATATGTCTTCTAAAACTGATATAAAAGGATAATAGAGTTCTTGAGTTCCTTCCAGATGTATACAAAATGTATTATTCAGATGGCAGGCTAGGATCTGCACATTTGTCTTCACTATTGTATTGATGGTTACATAAGTTTCCTTGAAGCTTGTTAAAAGATAGTTGGATGCAATTTATTGGCCACATAAATAATTCTGTTTGCTAAGTTTCTAAAGGCTATAGCTTCACATTATTCTGAATCTCACATTAGCCCTGTTTCCACAAATCACTTAACCCAGTCAAATTTCTTTATCATTTTTGGGGGAAGTACACAATTATGCTAAATGCTCAGTTGTACATCTTGCTCCACTATCCATTTGTTGAGACATGAATGCACAGTCATCCATACCCTGTCCCAAGCCCACCTTGAGGACAATGTCTACCCAAGTCTTTTTGCTCTACATCTAAAGAGTAGCACAAGTGATGCTGTGAAGTGTGTTTGTGATGCTTCATTTCATTATAGGAAACACTTCCACCCCAGTTGTCTAGGATATGTTATTACAGGCATGCCCCCTCCCCTCCAGTCACTGGAAGCTGTCTTCCATGGCCTTTTCATTTTGGGCTACTGAGTGACGTGCCTTCCTTCAGAAGCCACCATGTAAAGTCTGACTGCATTTTGCTTTGAGAATCACACCTCAGGCTTTATATGGCTCCTTATAAACCCAAGTATTTTGGAACAATGGGGTATTAGGTCCTGTACGGATGAGGCACTGCTGTACTTCTGAATAATTCAAGAGTTTCAGCTGGTTTCATGGGTTATGTGGTAGCTGTTTCCACCAACTTGTCTGTCATCCCATAGAGGAATATTCCCATAAATGCAGTGGGGCAGTGCCATTTTGCCTACTTTAATGCCATTTTGCATACTTTACAGTAGTGTTTCTCAACCTTAGCAACTTTAAGATATATGGACTTCAACTCCCAGAATTCCCCAGCCAGCATGGCTGGCTGGGGAATTCTGGGTGTTGAAGTCCACATATCTTAAAGTTGCTGAGGTTGAGAAACACTGCTTTACAGGAACTTCTTGATGCTGTACTATTTGCTGCCAATGTTCACTTGTAACACCAATTTGGGACATGGGGAGTGAAACTGACAAGAGGTCTCCTAGTTCTCCCTTCTAGTCCAAGTGACAGGAAGATGTAAAACTGGTAGACCTCTGTTCAAAAATGGCTCAGTTGAAGTTACGTGGCCGAAAGATGGTCAGGCGCTTCACCTGATACCATTTCTCCACCACACAGACTTTTCAGATTCTGTCTTTTTGAACACAGGTATCAGTCTTAAAGAAAACCGATGGACTTGGAGACTGATTCACTGTTTTCCCTGTCACCTGGGTTTTCAGAAGGCAGATAAACCTGTATTTAAAAAAAGGAACAGAGCACTTCCACAATGGTGCCCTGGCACTCAGGCCACTTGAAAGGTGGTTAAAATCTCTGTCCTAGGCATCCACCCACACTTGCCCAAACCTGCTATACCACACTTTAAGAAGAGGGATTAGCAGTGATTTCCCCCTGCTGAGTTGGGTGAGAGGGATGGAAATAAAGCCAAGGAATCTTATTGTGGATTCTAGGAGAAGGAAGTAGAGAAGAAGATGAAGAATTTCTTTAGAGAACTGCCAGCGGAAGACCAGTCAATCTTCTGCTGCCAGTAACTGGCACCAAAGCAGACATTCCCCACCCTTCCTCTCTATTTCTCCACACTTCTTGTGAGGACATAGCCCCTATTTACCCTGTTGCCAAAGCAGGATATAAGGTAGAAGTGTGGTCAGCACGTATTTAAGCTGGCTCGCACTCTGGATAACAGCATTTTAATGCTGTCATGCAGAAGAGCCCTATTTGGCTCAGAATCCATCATTCTGAGGCTACAGAACAGTGTTTCTCAACCTTGGCAGCTTTAAGATGTGTGGACCAACTGCCAGAATTCCCCGGCTGACATGCTGCTATAGAGTCTCCATCTACTTTCTTCAGGAACTAAGTGGTATCTCATTGTCAGCCCCACTAGATAGACCAGACCAGGAAATCAACTCTACGGGAAGATTAAAACTATTTTTATTGAGATTGGCTATAATAACAGAATCTTGCAACTCTGATTGTTCCAATAGAAGAGAATATCTGTAGCTTAGGGTTGAACTGTGGAGTTCTTGATGCTCTCTGAGCTTGGTTGTTTGCTTGCAGATGTTTCATTAACAAACTAGGTAATATCATCAGTACCTGATGATGATGTTACTTAATTGGCTAATGAAACACGTGCAAGGAAACAACCAAGCTCAGAGAGCACCAAGAACTCCACAAGTATGATTGTGCTGTACCTCCTCTTCCTTCTTATACTTCAGTGAATTGGGGAGGCTTCTGCCTGATCACTTCTGAATGTTATCTTGTTGCTCTGGGCTTAAAAATGTTTCAGCCCCTTTTGCCTAGGTAACTATTCTTGCATATCTCCATCAAGGTCATCTTTCCTACTTTCTACAAAAACTGTAGAGTTAGCTGAACTGTGGTATGACTGGGTCTGTTTTAGATAGCGCTAACTTTGAAGAAGTTAATTTATCCTTTTTTAGTGTTTGCTCCCACGCATTGATCCAGTTATGGGGAGAAGACTACCATTTGTTCGAGGCATAGCCTATTGAACTGAAGAAATTGAAGGCTTTCTCATCTGTTTCTGCCTTATAATTCATTGTTCTGTGTATGCCACATATTAAATAAAACAGAATAGCATGGAATATGACATCCATGGAAAAATTTGTCTTTCACTTACTTTAATTTTTTCAGCTAGTATGTTCTAGTCCTTTGGGAGATATGAATGAATAGAAAATGCCTTTATTTGAAAAGGCCATAAAATACATTTGATAAAATACATTTAATGTGATACCTTTTGAGTTCACAAAAGGAAACCATTTGTCATTAAGTAGAAATCAGTAAGCTGGTAGCTTTCTTTTTTGGGGAGCAGGAGATGTGAGGTAAAGCAAGACAAATATATGCAGGTATATTCTGCAAAATTGTACAGCAATTTGAAACCAATGCCTTAAACAGTTTAATATCAGTTATTGCTTGTCCCATCACCAGGGAATAAATTAATATGCAGAAGCATGAGATACCTTTGTGGTTTGCAGATTATGTTAATATTTCACAGGAAACTTTTAGTATCTTTTGGAATATCTCTAGCTGCATGCCTTTCCATTCCTTTGAAGGACAAATGTTAAAAAACAAAGCAAAACCAAAACTCATTCCAAATGAAGATGCTGAACTATCTGGGACTTGAATTTGAACCAAGAAATAATGGAGATAGTCTAGAATCTTCCCAGCAAATGTTGTAAGTTACTGTATGAGTTCAGGTCTTTTAAGACAATATGAAAACAGCGAAGAATAGTTCTGAAATATTTAGTTGTTATTTTTTTTTTCCTGTCTGATTTTTACCATGGATTTCAGGGCTCTGGATTTTTGTAGAGACTAGCCATGTTGAAACAGGACTACATAGTTCTATTTTTCACTCTTGCATTCTGGAAAGGCATAGAGGTGAGCAATCTAAACATTAAAGGGGGGTTGAGGACCACAAAATAGGGAGCACTATATAAATGTGATGGCTTCTTTTAAGGTTTACACTACAGTTTTCATCGGTTTCCTCTATCATATGGTAAGGCGCTGTTGCTGGTTTTCAGCAACCATGATCCCTAAGGGTTGCAAAAAACATGCTCATGATTATACTTTTTTTTTTTTTTGCAAAGTTTGCTTCAGTTTCAGGGTTTTGTTTTATTTTTTTTATTTTTGTTTTTGTTTTTGTCTCCCTTGCCTTGTTTGAGGTTACCAGAAAACACAAGTCTCCTTAAATGAAAAATGAAATCTGGCACATTAGTGGTTTTTTGAATATTACAGCCATCAACATTTGGATTATTTTTCTGGGTAGGTAATAAGTGAATTGGCAGCATCTATGCACAAAAATGTTTTGCCTTAGGCCCTATCTGATCTTGCTGTTTTGCATTTATCTTTTGCATTCATTCATGCCTTATCCAAAGACTTGTTTCTAATATAAACTCGCCTGTAACCAAATCTGTATTTCTCTTATAGTGGCTAAATGTGTGTGATTTTAACCATTAAGTAGCTTTAAGGAAGTTGTAATAAATCTCTCCCCTTTACAATATGGGGAAAATAACTTTTTATATATGGTGTAGGTATTACTGAGGGTTCCCAAAACAGTATGAATACTTGAGATGGACAATTCGGGCAACTGTCTAGAACCCACATAAGAAGGAAGTCCTATTAACAGTACATGATCAAATGACTTGACAATTTGCATTCAAGATACTAAAATTAATAAAATCCATGTATTATTTCCTCCACACATTCCTCTTTACTGGCTCCTTAAGTTTAATGGACAAAAAATAGTTGAGAAAAGAATTGCACTGACATAGGGTACAGTTAGAAGAAACTGGGAGATCTAATAAACATTTTGTCCTGGCCCTTCTGGGGTTAAAGGGGTCCTGCAACATATAAGCAAATACCTTTCTCTTGGATATTGCAGATAACAAGTAATTGCTCCCCAGCCTCTTTGTGTATCATTATATACACAGTTACTACTGTCTGTACAAGCCAAGTTACAGTTCATAACCTCTGTGTTATTACTATTTGGCCTTGAATAGAGGTTTTTATGAACACAGTTGTATGAAGGCCCTCTGGACAGTATTTGCGTCATGCAAATGGACACCAAGGGGCCGTGTGGGATATATTATGTCAAGGAATAGAGCCATTCCCTGCAGGTGAATTTGGTGATGTTCATGTCAGAAGCCCTTCCCAGCTGTTTTATATGCCAGTCAAAGCAACTACTGTAGAGCTAAGCAACATGTCTAGTTTGCTCTTACAAGTAAGAGGGACATGTTGTTCCACAAAGCAATTTCCAGAGAGTGTTTCACTTAGTGTTTGCAAAGCCCAAGATCAACCTGGAGTTCTGCATAGCTCTAGCATATTCTCCTTCTATTTGACTGTTTTAAGATATGTGCACATCTTCAACCTAGTTTTAGAGGTTGAAATGGGTTGCCATTTAATTTTTGGCTTGGATTGAAATACAAAATCTCCATTTACTAAACTCCATGAAGAACAAAGTGTGGAGTAGTGGTTAAAGTGCTGGATTAGAATTTAGGAGATCCTGGATCATACACCCAGTGATCCACAAAGCTTAAAAGATTTTTGCTTTGTTTATCCTACAAAATTTTGAGTGAGTAAAAATGTATATAATCTTGAGCTGCTTTGAGAAAAGTCAGGATGCATAAATAAAAGATAAATTAACCAACCTGTCCTTTCTGTTTGAAAGTATTAATTTAATCTAGGTGTAAGTAGAAACAATTCAGTCTACACTAGATACTTATGGCAGCAACTGTATACACAGTTACATGACCATAATCCTTACAAAACTCAGTAGTGGTTTCTTCTGAGTAGATAGGTATATGATTCCTCTGTTAACTGTAGCTTAAATCTTCAGTCAAAGGACTTGGAATTATAGATTTATTTATACATGCCAAAAAAAAAAAATGTACAACACCTACTTTGGAAACTCAAGTTTCCAATTAGTTTCCAATTTCATGAATTAAAAAAAATAGAAATGTATAACTCTAAACCAGCAAGTAAGGCAGTCCTATCATCATTTGTTCACATACTGTATATCGTACAGTGCAAAACAGTCTTAATAACCTTCTAAAAGGACAGTAGGCTAGTGTGATGCTTCCACTAAATAGAAAAGGAAAGTAAACATTTCTTTTATTTTTTAAAAATGTATAATTTCTATAATGAAGTTGTGTTTCCATGGCTAAGCAACGTTTAACCATTTTTTAAAAAGGCAACATTGGCATTTATCAAAATGATTATTGAGTTTCTGTTCCCAAATCCAATCTTTTAGCATTTTATTCTCCAATTATGTTTTCTTATCTAAAGAAATCCAAAGAACTGTCTGAGCAGCAGTGATTCCATGGAGATACATTATATAAAAAGATAAAAGTAGTTAGTAGTTAGATTTATCCTAACTAAATCTAATGATGTTGCTACTTCTCATGAGTGGAGGAAACAAAATAAATGATAGTATTTTACATCAAATTTCTCATTATATAATTGATTTTAAAAGGTGGTGATATCTCTGTTTCCCAGTGCTTCTAATGAAGCATCTGTCCATATTCTGTTTTTAACTGTAATAATCCAGATCAAAATGATATGAAATCAATAGACATTCTATTACTCCCCTAAAGGATGCACTGATTACGGCATCCCACTCCATAGTTTTGAATAACCTTTCCAGCTCTCTTGAGTTGATATTAAGCAGTATGAGGGATGTGATGGAACTCCATGGGAACAGGGCTTTAGAAGTGGAACAATAGTTTTCCAGGACCATCTTCTGGATATAGCCAATAACTGCACAATGCCTCAGACCAATACAATACTTCCTTATTAAAAGTCTTCTAACCACCTCCTCTAGGCAGCAGGGAAAACACTACATCTGCAAGGAGGTGTTAATCACCTCCCTTAATCATGGAGCCAGATCTTACCTTGGCTAATAATTCATCCAGGAAACATGAATTCCACTTCCACAAGATCTGCAAACTAAAAAAAAAAAATGTTTCCCAACATTATATTCCTATGATCAGTCCCAATACTGGACAGCAAATGGATGTCAGTTTGTCACAGGAAGCAATGGGCTGTTAAGATTTTCCTACTTGCTGAAGAAGACATAATGCTGTCAAATTTTATAGAGATTTGAGGGGGCAGAGAGGTAAGCACTCTTCTGCCACACAGTAGGCCTTCCAAAGGCTTCAGTTTGGACTAAATCTAATCTCCTGAGAGATCCTCTACTTGTGCACCAGTTGTCATCCAACTTACTATATCACCCTCAGATCCTAGAGGGATGGTTTGCCTCTGTGAGAGGAAGAGAGTGCTTAAGAGGGGTAGTCACTACCAAGATAATTTTGGCCCTTAGCCAGAGCTCCATCAACATTGGCAATGGATGAAGTGAGAAATTCCTCAAGTGCATTCAGGAAAGCATCCAGATATGGCTTTTGGGTTGGGCCATTTTAATGGTCCTCTATTCTTACAGGAGTTTGTTCCAACTACAAATCTCTTTCTCTCCCTCTCTCCCTCCCTGAGTGGTTTTCATTAATTTCTGATATTCATTAGTTTCTCATGAACAAATGTGAAGGGTGCATCTGTTTCTATGTGAATACAAAATAAAACAGATGCACCCTCCACATTTGTATGGACAGTATACAAGGGTGCACCTGTGGACACATCTATAGCAAGTTACTGTAGCCTCCACTTGGCCTCTTTGAAGTAATTTTGTGCTATTAGCAGCTACAATTCTGACAGTTTAATGGCACTACTGTTAGGTAACTGTGGATAAGATTGTATCCTGAAACATTTATTTAGATTTGTGTGTATGAAGTATTCCATTTGCTCCAATTATTTTGAAGTTAAAATTGCTTTATGGGAATATCATCTGGATGATTCAATTTTATTGCCATTTTGCATGACAACAAAATGCTTTGATTTTCTGTTTGTAGGAAACATCTATTTTGCATAATCTGTCTCAATGTGGAAACCAGCTACTGTAGTGAGTAGTTCATTTCAATTAATAGACTATTATTCCTCCCACAAGGCCAATGGCAAATGCTTTCTGTTGTTATGCAAAATATTGTTGATTGAATCTGGCAGCTGTTCATTATGCGAGAAATATTACTCGTAGTCATAGCCTTAATTTCATAACATTTTATATTGGAAAGTTGCCACCCTTGTATACTTTAAGTATAAAATTGAGCTTCAGTTGCTTATTGGTTATTTCATGAATCTATTTTCAATTTATTCAGTGTTCTTCCCTTCTTTACAAAGACTATGTGTTATCTACCATAGCTTATTTTGATTATGCTTTCATTAAATATAGATTTGCTTTATTTACAAAAATTGCAATGTGAAATTATTTCCAACATTGCATCACAGCAGGAATAGAACTACTGCTGTTCCTGCCATTTTTTTTTCCTGTAAAATAATTGTGCCCATTACAAATAATTGGAAGAAATAAATTTAGATGAATTCTACTGAAGTTGGTCTAGATTTTGAAGTATTCTGGAGTGATGGAAGAAGCCTGGAAGAATTTAGGATCATTCATATCCAAAATTGCTCTCAGTATACCCTACATCCAACTCCCCACTTTTTTTGGACATTCTAAGGTCAGGATTTCCTGATTTCAGAAAGAATCAATTGCAGTGGTGGGAAGGCAAGATACTAGATTTCCTTCCATCTCAGAGAAAAAAGTCTAGAGGCGATAAGATGAACCAACTAATTCTGACTTTAAACCTTTTCCAAATAATAACATACCCCTTTAGTTGATTTGGTGCCTCATGGCTCCATGGGCAAGTTCATGTAGATTTCTTTGCAATGACATGGAAATTACCTTCTTATGAGATGCTTTTTCAACCTCACAGTCTGTTCCACAAGCCATGGGATTCCCCTATGGGCTCTCCTATTTAAATATTAATGAATTCTGACTCTACTTAGATTGTTCAAGATCAGCCAAAGCCAATTAGATATTTCCATCTCCTATAACATTTCCCAATACTTAAAAGAAGAAAAATATAACACTACCAATTAGACCATTTTCTCACTAGTGACTTATAGTATATTCTAGAATCACCCAGCCTTCTCTGAAGCAATATAAAATCTCTCTCTGTTATTGTTATTTCAGTATAACCATGGTTGAATGATGCTGGAAGATATTATAATTAATGACCACAGTCACAAATAATATAATTACAGAATATTTCTAATACATTTCCATAGATCCCTCTTTTTAGAACTGAAATGCATTAATTTAGTCTACCCTTACAAAACTAAATAGCAAAGTTGGATTTTTGGGCATTAAAATAAGCACATATTGGAACAGTTTCCCTCTAGATCAATTTTCACGCATCTTCTAGTATTTGGCAATTAACATTCTGACTTCTATGAGCATATAACATACTTCTCCATTTATTTTTGTTTTCTTTTTATTAGGCAAGAGTGAAAATAATCAGTGTTCTTTTTCAAAAGAACAAATACCTTCCATGTTGTCTCTTCAAGGACCACTTGTTTTCTAATGTGTATTTGTTTGTAAAAATAGCTTAGTTGGAAGTTGCATGTTGATAGCCCGAAGATAAATTGATTGTATGAGAACATTTCAAGTTCTCTGGGAGTGAAGGTGAAAGTCTTATTCAAGAAAAAAGCAATAAATCCTTATCTAGAGCATACCTTGCACTGCCATAGAGTGTTGGTCCCTCAAACACAGCATCTTTGTGATACTGTGTTTGACAGACCAACTTTGTTGTTAGGGCAATATATTGCAAAGCATTTCATTCTGTTAGAAAATGTAGAGACCAATTATTTCTTTTCAACTAATGAGGATTACATTATTAAAAGTGAACTTTTACTTTAATCTAACAATGGTCTCTTGTATTTTATTTTCCCCACCAACTTCCAGAAATATATTATTTATATATTTGAATTTATAAGCCACCCAACTCCAATGGACTCTGAAATGGATATGAAAGAAAGCTTGCAAGAAAGTGAATAGGAAATTATGGACATCTATGAATTCCTAAAAATCCTATCCATTTTTTCATTCATATTAATAGGACAGTATTTTTATCTGGTTCCCATAGATTTTTTTTTAATTGAAGAAATTTCCTTAACGTCCACATCTTGTAATACACAGAGCATTTCTCTTCCCCTAATATTCATAATTGTTGAAATAAATGTACTGTTAACAGTATTAATGCCTATCAGTTGTTATTCTTTGACATGAAAATGTCTTTGATTAAAAGTAAATTTTCCCCATATGCTTTCTCTTACTACCACTCTATTTGAGTAGGGTTTTTTTGGGGAGAGGAGGAGAGGATGTGTGAATAGGGAAAGATGTTCGTTCTCACAGAGTCTGACTCTAGTGCTTTCTCTATTGCGAAGTCTGATGACAGTGAATTGTTCAAATTGTTTCCCAACAAATCTTCTGCTGGAATTCTTTTGTACCCTTATGCATGGTTGGTCGTTAATAAAGGACAGTTACAATAATCAGCCAGAAGCTGTCTGTACATTTTCCAAAGAAAAAAATAATTTCTATTTAGTCTTGAATCTAAATAATTGCTTGCCTGCCTGCCTGCCTGCCTGCCTAACTATCTATCTATTCTCTGAATTGGTACTTCCATGGTCACCCATTACGGTCAGAGAGGGATTTGGAGGTATTGGACAACCTCAGGGTATGTCATCAAATATTACTACCAAGGGGAAAGACCCTTGCCTCCTGTTCAGAAACAAAAATATCAAAGAAGGTAGAGAGAATATATCTTTGATAGCTATGGTGCCTGAACAAAAATTACAAACATACTTTATTCTTTCTCTGTCAATCAAATGGGAATAATAGCCAAGAGCATTCGAACTTTAGAAGGAGCAATGATGGAAGACATAGGGAACAGAACAGAATAGAGTCTGGGAGGGAGAGTGCAGTTAGAGCTTTTTCAGAAGAAATAAATTTTGACTCTAAACAAGTGTTGTATCCAAAAGGGGAATACTGTATCACAATTAACTATACCTACGGAGAGAGAAACCATGCAAAATTTATCAGTTTGCATAGAATAATTACTGAATAATTGATAAAAAATTCCAGCAATGTTAAAATGTCAAAGAAAGGTGTAATTACGCTGCTAAGATATATACATTCAAACAATGGATTAATAAATGGAACATGGTTGCAAATTATGAAGATGTAGAATTCAAGATAATTACAGGAGAAACATCTGAGACTTCAGTATTGCTGCAAAAATAGAATTTTATTCTTTTGATCTCTTCATTTCATTTCAAGATGAAAAGATGACAATGTCCAATAAAGCTAATATTTATAATGAAAGTAAAATAATGCAGGACCATATCTATAGGAACTAGAGTTTACACACATGGATACACACATTCAACACTGATGATCTGAAAGCTTAAAAATATAAATTTACCCAAGCGACATGCAACAAGGTGTATGTATGTATGTGTATATGTGTACACACACACACATTTTTGAACTAGTGTTAACAATATGGTACTTTTATCTAAAAATTAAGGAATGATTAAGGTGGGAAAAGAAATATTAACACTTTGTGAACTCACTTTAGAATTTAAAATTAAAAAGAATCCCTTAATAAATGAATGAATAAAAAAGCATCCCCAAATGTTCAGGCCTTCCTAATTCTACAATTTGCCTCCCAACTTCCTGTCAGGTTCCCTTCCTCATTACTGCACAAGATTTCACTTTAATTCATAGCTGTTGGAAGCATGTAGTCCTTTCCATTTATTGCTTCCTGCCCCCCCAGCTTAAGTTATTTATTTTTATTTCTCATTCCTTCAAAGTGCACTATGCATAGCTGTGCAAAGCTTTCATGCAAAGCATAATTAATTAAAGTAATTAATTTATAAAACTCTCTGACACAAGATTTGTAATGGCCATGACTTAAGTTTCATGGCATAGCGTTTCAATGTGATGGGACAGATTCCTAGAAGAAAAGGTCTGCTGTGATAATTGGCCATGTCCAGATGCCAACTATGTGGCAGTTCCATTCTCTTGGTAGTTTGCTTGACTGCTTCCTGGAGGTTTTTTGCTGGTCAGGTGTAGAAATAAAATTCTGGATCTATTTAGAGCTCAAATAAATTTGTGAGCTGCAATAACTTTGTTCTTCCAAAGGGCCAGGAGCATTTTTGAGTAAAGCAGCAGATTTTTCTTCATCACATAAATGACATCTTAGGCATCTTGTCTTCAAAGTCCATTTTTGATCAACTATTATTTCCATCCCTGATCATTCATAGTAAAAAGAGCGTGTTTTCTTATTGCACATCTCAACAATATATAATTCTCCTATAGTAAGTGCTAGTTTTAGTATGATCACACTTTTTGACAGCAGAACATCTGGAAAGAAATAACCTGTGTTCTTATCTGTGTGGCATAACTTCTTAACTAATTTACAGGATTTCTCCTTGACACCTTTTCTGCGTATTTTGCAGTAAAAGCATGGCATAATCTCAAAGACACCTTAGAATTACATAAGGTTGGAAAAGGGTTTTCCAAAGTCACATAAGGCAAAGTAATTATCCACAGAAACTTTTAACCACTCACATAAACAGAGGTCTGAAAGATATGGTCTCATCTGTCTGTTAAGTGTAGATGGACTGAGTTAAAAGAGAACTTTAATTCACACTAGTGACTTGAGTAGAAACCAACGTGATGAGAATAATGTTTGTTTCAATTGTCTTCTTTGGTTATGTAGTGCCAATGAGACTGTATCACAAGAACATTCTTGGGGCTTAGATCAGTTATATGAAAAAAGGCCAGAAGTTGAGTCTGACTCTTGATTTTTTATTTCTAGAGCATGCAATCCCTGGATGTAGAACCAACTCCACAAAAACCATTTTGCTGAAGGAAAAAAAAAAAAAATGTTAAGCCACTAAAAGGCTCAGCATATTGTGTTTTATTTTTTGAAAAACTCTCCAAATCCCCAAATTGGACTGAATAATTTTGGCTTGACCCCAAAACACAACAAACCACATCTTGTTCTGGAAAATATGCTTCCAGAAAATTGATGGATCAACCCCAGAATGGTCAGATCGGCCTGCTCCAGAGGATGAACAGAACATCTGGAGCTTCCCATAACATTTTGTCTCTGGATACAGTACATTTTACACATACTTACTGTCCAGTTTTATGCAATTCATCACTTGCTAGATGGAGGCAAGCTATCTCTTCAATAATTGAATATACATCAGTTTCTACTTTTTATGGTACACATAGCAGCATATAAACCAGCTGCTGTATGGGTAAACCCCCGCCTTTGGTAAGTTGGAAGGAAAAGTGAATTGTACTTGTTAGGTTTCTCCATGGTTTGGAACTCTACACAAACTAAGCTCTTCCCAGAAGCTCTTTGGGATTGATTGTAGAGCCAGAGGCACTTGTATGTATGTATGAATGAATAATTGTATGTATCAGTAAATTTGATAATAAAATAGATAAATTGCATAGATAAAACTCACCAGGAATCTGAAGAATAAACTTTAGCCTAGCAAAAGAACAAATTCCTTTTCAAGTATCTAGCCCTTGCTTAGATATCTTTTCATATCACTTTTTCTTAGCTTCACTACCATTACAATTCAGGAGGAATTCTCCATTATTTATTTTTATTTTCTCTTCTGCATGAACCCCATATCTCAAAATAAAACTACAAAGCTGACTGTTTTGGATGGTTTGCTGTCCCAGAGCAGAGTTAAATTCTTACTAAAAGTATTAAGCCAAATGAGAACATTCTGAGTAGCATCAAATCAGGAAAGAAACAGCTGGATGTGGCACTGTAATTTAATGTACTGGAATTATAACTAATTCTGTAATACATAGACAATCATGACAAACTGATCAGAAGCACTGATATGATGTTATATTAAGGGAGCCTCCCTTGAAATTTTAAACTCAAGAGCTGTTCAGTGCCCTTACATGGCCTTTCTCCTTAAGTCACTTTTTCTCAGCATTTTTGTTTTAGTTATATACATATTCAAGTTGCATGCAACATATAATTTGCTACTATCCTATACTAGCCATAACTATGATCATGTGCTGTCTGAACAGATACCAATAAGGCAGTTTATATGGAGATAATGAAACCCTGTGTCACTCAAAATAATGTGCAATTGTCTCTCTTACCCATGTCTTTCCTCACTGTAGACTCAGACCAAACTAACAGTAAAGTCAGCAAACTATTTCATGGCTGGTATCAAAATATGAAACATTATAATGCTTTCAGATTGTGCATAATGTTGAATTTGCTTAGTTTTTGTTTGATGTGTTCTGCGTATTAATTTCAATGACTGGTTATTGATGCAAATAAGTACTTTACCCATCCATGCCATGGTGTCTACTCTGCCTTTTTCTGCTGTTGACAGGTAATCCTTCATTTTATGGATGGAGGAAATCTCAACCATTGGCTGCCAATTCCAGTGAAAATTTGTGTTAAACATAATTTTTAGTTCTGCCTAGTATCAAAAGGAAATAGCACTGCATCTTTACATCAAACAGCTGAAAATAAATCTGAACTTGAAGGTAGCAAGGATCTTGATTTAGTCTCTTGAAAATATCAGTAATTTCTATGTCAGGAAAGCAAGGAAGCATCTTCTTCATGATTAAAAAGGCAACTTGGTTCAGTTCTAAATACTCACATTTCCTCCATGACAGATCTGTGCTGTAAAGGATTTTGCATTTTCTCAACTGCCAGTCAGATGTTCCAAAAATGTCTCTGCCAGTCATTTTCTGATAGTTTCAAACTGTACAGTTCAAAAGAACTCACAAATGACATGTAGAGGATGACTTCCCAAGAATGTCACTTTTGACTTGCAAAGAAGTTGCCGCTTTTGCAGACTTGCAGAGTTCTGCAGTGCTAGAAGAGGCAACAGAGGTCCTAGGAAGATTTGTTGTTATTGCCACACACTTTGAATATAACACATGTACTTGTCAATCTCAAGTTCTTTCTATCTTGTTTATTAAGACATTTATGGATATTGGTAAGTTTTCTTTCTTCCCTATCTTTAACAGTAACAAAGAGAATTATTATACCCTATACCTCACAACTTTAGTGATTTCAAAATGTCACTATTTAGGGTAGGGGTAGGATATTATTGATTTAGAAGCTGCATTTTATCACCCTCCTTTCTTAGAAGATGCAGCGATATGAGTCAGAAGGATGGGGCCAAATCAACAGTGTCTGCAAGCTCTGCCCATTTTGAGTGTGCATGCAATATCATGACACCTGTAGAAAAGGGGTGGGGCTTGTGTTGTGATGTCACAATGGTGCTTTAGTCACTCTGTCCCCCCTTACCCTTCCCTTGATGATAATGGGCCAAAGTTTTCAGCTTGTCCCAGAGATATGGCAACTGGACTTTTCTTTTTTGGTAGAGACGTTTCACTACTTGTCCAAGCAGCTTCTCTACCAAAAAAGAAAAGAAATCGAATTGCCATGACTCAACTTTCAGACATTTCCACCTGGATGACTGAGAATCTTCATAAACATAGTCCCAGAGATAGTTTTGGATTGGGGAGCTTTAAGGGTGGGGAATAGCCATGTTTTACCTCCTAGAGGCTTTGTTTCCCATTCTCACTTTTATTTTTCCGGGATTTTTTAATAAAATATTATCTCATGGGCTGCCAGTAGAATGCTATGTGGCTACCCATGCACCCATAATTTTCTCATCCTTTGCCTGCATCATCTTCTGCATTTTATCCCACTTTGCATCTACCAATTATGATTGTCCCCAGCTAAGTACATCAACATGGATGTCCACATACTCTTCATACTATTTCCTGGAAGTGAAATTGTCTGGAAATGGACTGTAATCCATGAGAGCTAATATAAGAAATGTGTTACTTTAAAGATGCCACATGACATTTATTATTCACTGGCCATACAATGTTGTGCTGGTCACTTAGAAGTAAGTTCCATTGAGCTTTGTAGCTACACTGATAGTTATGTTTGGTAATAATGGAAAAAATATAGCCCTCTAGATCAGTATTTTTCAAACTTGGCCAGCTGGGGAATTCTGGGAGTTGAAGTCCACACATCCTAAAGTTGCCAGTTTTGAAAAACATTGCTCTAGATGTTGCAAACCTTGCCTTTGACCATGTTGGCTGGGGCTAGACTACTGGCGTTTTTGCATAGGGTTTAGCCTATTTGTTACTATTCTACTTCAGATACTATTTCTTCCTTGCCTTTAGTTCAGACTATTGAATAACAAACCTACTACACTAAAGAGGTGCTGCATTCTAATGAAACAACCTGAGAAGTAAACCTAAAAACCAGTGTGAATTGCATAATGCAATTTATAGCACGTTAGCAGAATGTGGATTTCCTGCTTATTAGTTTGTCGTTTTTAATCTATTGTAAATTATTACTTCTGCCTCTAGTATGATTCACAGGGCATTTAAGCTGATACAACCCAGATTTGTCCAATGAAGATGAAAGAAACTATTTCTTTTTATTTTCATGGCACTAGTAAGGGGCATTGAAAGCTAGTTTGATGTAGTGGTTAAGATATCAGGCTAGAAACCAGGAGACCATGAGTTCTAGTCCTGCTTTAGGCACAAAGTCAGCTTGGGCCAGTCACTCTATCTCAGCTCTGGGAAGGAGGTAATGGCAAACCACTTCTGAAATCTTGCCAAAGAAACTGCAGGGACATGTCCAGACAATCACCAGGAGTCAACACTGAGTTGAAGGCACTCCCCGCCCCCCCCCTCACCAAAAGTAAGGGGCATTAACAAATTTTATATCTGCCTCTCCCCAAAAGATCTGCAGTTGTTGAAGGAGCTTACAGGCTAAATATTGAGAATATGTATGTGGAAATGCAGGATGAGGCTAACTACTCCATGAAAAGGCAACAAGGGGGTGCATTGGAATCACTTTACCCACTTATGCATTGGCTTTATTCCAGCTGAGAGTCTGGATCATAGCCTTAAATACAAGTAGGTTGGTATCAGTGTTTTTTTAAACTGCAGGTTTCATTTGCAATTTGCTCTCATTTCTGTTTGTAGATGATGACACTAGGATGAAGAATTACCTTCATTTTAAAAAAGAAAGGCAGAGAAGCAAACTGCTTTCCTTCCCTCGAAATGAGAGGCTTAAAAACCTCCCTGTTGCTGCTTGTCTTAAGCAATATAAACCATGGAAAGGAAGTAATCCAGAAACAGCATCACTTGTTGGAGGTCATTATGAAAGGGGGTGTAAAGCATCTGAAGGGAATAAAAAATGGACCATCATTTTCTGTTTTATACTACAAACATTTAAAATGATTGAAGTTTGAGTTCAGCCTTGTCAGCCCTACAAAAAGATTGCTGTTCCAACAAACAGAATTCCTATCAATATTTTATCACTTATTGAGAGGGGGCAGGCTTTTGTTCATGGCCTTCTGCCACTGTTTTTTACCACCACTCCCTTTTTTTTTTTTTTTTTTACTCATTTTGTGGAATAAAAACTATTCCATCTCCTTTTTATAATACTTCTGTTGATTATGTTCAGTTCAAGGTATGGTTCAAAGCTTGGGCCTAGCTAGAGCCAAGGAACCTGTGGATCTCTGACTGTTCCTGAAATTCAAACCCTAGTATCCCTTATCCCTGGCTGTTCAGCCTGGGAACTGCAGTTTTGCCACAATGGGAAAGCCATAGATTCCCCATCTCTGGCTACAATATTGCAAGAGAAGGCAAATATTACAGCTTTTACATTTGCCATTGGAAATGTTGGCTAAAGGTGATGGGAACTGAAAGCGGATCTGTCTGATGGGAACCACATTGGCTACCCTTGTATTAGGAACAAATTAGGGTTAATTTATGCACATTCTTTACTGACTAACAGCATTACATACCTACCTGAAACTTCAGGAACAGACATGGCTTCTCTGAGTAAACATTGACAGGTACAGTAGGCATGCCCATTGCTAAATCCAGAGCAGATCTTCTCTGCTTTGGATTTGCTTATACCTTCAACCAAGCTTTCAAACAGAAGCCTACCTGCTTGCTCCAACTCCCCCAAATGGAAATCGTATTTCTATAAGCAGCATTACTATCAAACCTCATTTGCAAGAGGTGGGCCGAGAAAGTAAAGGAAGGAGGGTTCCTCATAAGCAGCGCCCTATAATACTCTATGTCTCCTCCAATATCTGCCATGTTTTGGAGGCTTTTCTTCTTGTATAAGCCAAACATGGTGCAATATAGGAGTGAGAATCTGTCAGGACAAGCTGAAGGGATGGGAGTTTCTGATCAAATTGGGGGCTTCATTACAAAGCCATTATACTCCTCCTTCCAATTCCATTTGATAATTACTTTTTCCCATTAAGTCTTAGCCTCTCTCCCCAGCAAGGATACATTCTGAACTGAACTCATTCACTTCCTGGTACTTCCTCTCTATTTTCCTCTTTCTCTCTATTATGGAAGGGGATGACTACCAGCTTAAATTGTAGAGTATAGACTGAAGCAGAACCAGTCCCTGCAACAGCTTTGGACTCTGTAGCTCCAATCATTGATCCATAGCCTCTGAAACCTAAGCCGCTCTGCCACTGTTCAATGGAGGTACTGAGAGCTGAGTAGCAGAAAAGTATCAGGGTCAGGCTCCTCTGGAGAAACAGCCATTTCAGGAGCTAGAACCATGAGGAGTGCCAGCTGAACCTGCAGGGGCCAATTGCTGGGAGTTTTAACAGGCAATCTCAAAGGCTAAGTTGATTGCTGGAAACCACATTCATAAAGCCTGCCTTGTTGCCCCACGTTTGGAACTGTGTTCTTGGATATACCAACCTCCACCTGCATCTTATTCACTGGTCTAGGCTGACTCTCCAGTACAATATATCTTGGTTTTGGACCTATAGACAGGCTTGAATAACTCTCTGGCTTCAGCATCTTAGTAGGCTTATAAGCTTTTGACCTTGGCTTGCAGACGGTCCTCTCCCTCTTGATCCTTGCCCCTCTGTCCAGATGGTAAATTCTTTAGGACTGAGATAAATTTTAACTATCCCTCTGTAAATGACTTTTCATATTTATAATACAGTAATAATAGCAACTGCCATTACCCATTGTCAAACTGTTGGAGAAGGGGCAAGGTAGAAATTGAAATAAATGAAACAATGCAAGAAACAAAGGAAGCTGGTACTTGACAGCCCTGATGAATGTTGCACAGAGACTGTGCAGATATATAAGAAGCTAATACATCCTAAATTATTGTGTTACTGAATTAGTGTTATAGGAGATATTAATTTGATATGCAACTTAGGCTTAGCAACATTGCTTTACAGCAAATGCTTCTATGATATTTTTAAGCGATAGTCATATTAACAATTGTTATTACATTCTAATGAACATTGTTAAAGGTGTATTAGGTTTAATGTAGTCAAAAACCACTAAAAATAACACACTTCATGTATCATTAAACTTATTAGATGTAAGCATAAATCTGATTCAGACTTTTATAACACATCCTTGTTTTAATGAATGTTTCTCTTTGTCAAGCAATAGGATTTAAACCTCCCAAATGTACTATGGGTACCTGAGAAGCACTCTTAAACAGACAATGATTTCTAGCCTTTCAACAACTTATGTCTATATACAAGACAGTATTGCTCAACTGTATGAATCTATGGGGACAGTATTATTTCAAATATAACTTTATTTGCCCACACTGAGGCCAGCATTGCAAAATCCAAGAACACTAAAAAGATTTCTGACTCTGCATCAGGTTGTTTTGCTGTCAGTCGATTTGCAGAACAATTCTTTTGCATGGATTTTTTTTTTAAAACCTACTGTGGGACAACGGCAACCAATGTATCTTACCTGTTGAACCAACTAAATTTAGTGATGGCCTAAATTAGTAAAACATGTTTTTCATTTAAAAATGACTGTTTTTATACTAATTGTTCATAGGCATTTTTCATAGGCATTTTTCTGCAGGTTTCTCCAAAAAGACATGATTTTTTTTTAAAAGTCGTATACAACTAAAATTCATTGGGATCATTCAGAAACAATACTGCTGTCAAAATATATAGTTCCACAGAATAAAGAACAAGGATGATTCTAGTCTATGCTGTTTTTCTGATAAATGTTATGAAGTGCAATCACTTTGATTTGGTCCCTGTTTGTGAATGAGAAGGCAAAATCAAAGCAAAATTATCATAAATGAACAGGGCAAGAATTCATCTCTTCTGTTCTGTTTCCTTTTAGAGGGATCACTTGACCGTATAATGTCACACACTTATCTGACTACTGTGTAGTCTGTTGACCCTTCTCAGTTTAAAAAAGATGAGGTCTCATGCCCCTTAGCTGTATGGATCTTTTTATTAAAGAAAAAGAGATAAAAGTACAGACTTAGAGAACAAGCCTGATGGTCTTCAGAAACATAAGAACTTCCATTTTCCCTCCCTGCCATAATATTCACCCATTTATTTATTTATTTGGTAAATTTATATAGCCATCTCACATACATGACTCTGAGCAGTGTACAAGGAAGAAGAAAGAGGCGGTCCCTCAAGTAATCCAGCCCCATGCCATGTAAGGTTTATAGCTCATTACCAGCACCTTGAATTGAACCCAGAAGCAAACTGGTAACCAATATAGCTTGCAGAGCAGAGGGGTAATGTGCACTGATCTACATGCACATATAACTGCCTATGCTGCTGCATTTTCCACCAGCTGAAACTTCCATATGCTCTTCAAGGGCAGTACCATGTAAAGCACATTACAGTAATCCATGTGGAAGATGATCAGGGTGTGAGTGGCTGAGAGTAGGGCCTCCTGGTCCAGGAATGGGCACAACTGGCATACAACCCAAAGTTGCACAAAGGCACTCCTAGTCATGATTGCCACTTGCTCCTCAAGCAGGAGTTGTGAATCCAGAAGTACTCCCAGATTTCGCACTGGTCTGCTTGGTGCAGTGCCACCCCATCCAGAACTAAAGAGAGTAAATTCCCAGATCCAGGTAACCCCTAAACCAAAAGCCCTCCAGTCTTGCCAGGGTTGAATTTATAAGGATAAGGATTTAAATAGGATTTTTAAAAAAGTCCTACAAAGGAAGCATATCCTCTCTTCTTTTTGCAAGGAGTAAATTATTCTTACAAAAGCTTCTTTCTTTTATTTATTTATTTTTTTAGGCTGCCTGACTCCTAAATGCCTCTGGGCAGCTTACGACTAAAAAAACTCAACATGTTAACAAAATACAGCTGACCAGAGGAGCAAAATACAAGCAAGCAAAAATAGAGACACCAAATCAAATCAAGAAGGGGTCTCCACAGTCATCCTGTCCCCAAAGCCTGGGAGAACAACAATGTTTCCAATAACTTCCTGAACAACATAAGAATGGGAATCACATAAATCTCTGTGGGAAGAACTTTTATTTCGTCTTCAGATGTGAAGATGAAAACCTGTGTGCACTGTCACATCATTTCTCTTAACATACTCCTTCTTTATGGTTTTTTTAAACATGGTTTTTATTTCTTGAATACAAAAACAAAACAAAAAAAAAATATATAATTATGAAGAAAGAAAAAAATAAAATGAAATATCCCCCCTCCCCCCAAAGCATGTAAGGTATATATTCCGGAATACATATAGATATATAACAAATTCTACCTAAGTACTTCAATAGATGGTGGCTGTATTTCATGACAATTGTCCATAGTTAATCTGTTTTGATAATTAATTTGTTTGTAAATTGGTCATAACATCAGCTCTGCAGGTCACTAAGTCATTGGGGCTTTTGATTGACCATGTTTCTTAATATGTCCATTTGGAAGATAATTTTCCCCAATTTATTCAAGGGTTGCAGGCATTTTCTTCTAATACAGTGCATGTCTGTGTGTTTATGGGGTGGAAAGATAAAGGGTTTTTCTGGATATGTCTTGATATGCATAATTTAGAACCAAAGAAGAGATAGTTAATTATTATTGGCTGAGTTACTACCTGTGGAAGGAGTTCTCTGAAATCAGGGTCTTCAAAATGTTTTCAAAGATTGTCTTGTTTGGGCAGGTTTGATTAGAGCAGTGTTTCTCAACCTGAGCAACTTTAAGATGTGTGGACTTCACATTAACATGCAAATCAGATAAAATACTTTCTCCTTAATTACTGAAATTGTTTTGGAAAATGCATTTTCTTCTCTATATAAGCATTTGTGAGGGACAAGGACGGATGACTTTGTTAAGTTCAGGTTCAAACCCAATTCCTTCCTTCGACCATTTGCTCAAGGAGAGAGATATTTTAATCAATCAAAATATATTTCATCAATCTAATTATGTCCCTAATACTGGCACCCCTAACTGTGCTTTGTTCTTCATAAATTATGCATATGGATAAGGTTTTACATAGCAATATGAAAGATTATATTTTGCACTAAACATATGGTCACCAAAGCCCTTTTATGCATCTTAACTCTGAGGCTCATTAAGAGAAAATCTCATAGTAATGCTCTTCTCTGAAAGGTGAAATCGAATTCCCCTTGGCTCATACTCTTGAGGAGGTTTGTAAAACATTCTGCTAATTGGAAAAAAATATTATGGAAAGCTGAGTAAATATTTGACTGATTACCTTCTTTAACTCTTTGAAACTGAAATAATTCCAGTTGAGGTAATTCGATTTGCGTATTTTGGAATGTATGCTAGCACAGTCAATATCTGCATCAAAAGTTGATGTTAAATAAGTTGAATTACATGAAATAGGTAAAAATAAAATTAGGTAAACCCTAATATATGCAATTAAATCCCCGAGGCATAACTTGTTTGTCTCTAACATTATTTCCTCCAAGAAAAGATGAAAACAGAGCTTTTCTGGAGGGCTTTTGGGGTGTGATGCCAGATATTACACTGTTGGGGTTTTGCTGTATTTTCTTTATACATTTTGGGTATTTTTATGTTCTTTGTATTGGAAAGCACTGAGAATCTGTTTATGGATTGCTGTGAAATGTAAATCTGATAGAGAATTTTTAGGTAGATCTGATGATATGGGAGAAAAATTGTTCAAACTGCACGTTAAGGGAAATGTGTATAAAGATGCATCATATTTGGGGGAAAAACACATGCCAAAATGGGTACAAATGTGCTTTTTACATTTGTCAATGGGAGAAGTTAGTCTCATTGATTTTAATAGGGTATTAGCAATCTTGTGTCTGTTGACTTGGAAGTATGTTCCATTGCATTTAGTGGGGCTTCCTTCCAAACTGATTATGGTTTAAACACAATGGTAGTTCTTGGATAGAGGGGCTATTGAGTTTGATACTTTGGTTCAGAACTTTAATTTGATCTGAGTGTAACTCAGTGGTACTTGACAAGTGTCTAGGGCTTCATGCAGAATGTGCCTTCAAAACCCCTTGTTTTCAGCAAGTCAATGTTTAACAAGCTGACTATTTTATTAGCTATTTCATGAAATATTTATTGCATTTATTATGATAATTTAACATTCTTTGGCAGAGAATACACTTCTTCAAGTTGGTGCTTTCCATACTGGTGAGAATTCTGGAAAATGTCATCCAGGGTATCTAGGAAGCATCAAATAATGGTGCAGTTGGAAGCACTGGAGAAAGCTTAAGGACTTATATGTGAGGGGCATTTCTTTGCTAATTTTCTGGAACTGATTAAGTTCCAGAAAACTACTACTACTACTACTACTACTACTACTACTACTTCTTCTTCTTCTTCTTCTTCTTCTTCTTCTTCTTCTTCTTCTTCTTCTTCTTCTTCTTCTTCTTCTTCTTCTTCTTCATCATCATCATCATCATCAATTAGCAGGGTTTTTGCCTTAATATTAACAATATGGAATACTTCATGACCAAATCAGTCTGGACATACCAAGATCTATTTCAGTAAAATTGAGAAGCTCTAAGTTTAGAAATTGAAGGATGATTGTTAGAACTTTGCTACACAAACAGTTTCAAGGAGTGGATGTCTGGATCTTAAATAGCCTGACCCACCCCTGGTTAGTGCAGGGATAGTCCTTTCAACTAGCTCTTGGTTCCAAGGTGTGATTTGGAAAAAAGTGCTCAGCCTTCCAATTTTCTAGCAGAATAAAAGTGAAGATGTCTAAATAGCTATTTTTTGTTTGTTTGGTGTTGCTTTTCAATCAGAAGCTCATGACATGTGTACAAGAAAGAAAGAAAGAAGCCAGCCCAAATTGAACCTAATATAAGGGATTGAAACAAATCACATTTCACAGAAATTCATGCTATGTTTTTCAGCTATATCCTTAAAATTGGGGTGACGAAATGTAAACAAACTGCAGGGTTCATTGTGTTGAAGACAGACTATTTGGTCCCCGAATTCAATCCTCATCCTCCTTTCCTTTCCCACCATGGCATTTTATGCCAGCATTAGCAAGATTTTATGTGTTTGCTTTTTTTGATCAATTGCTGAGGTAAATGAGGACCAGAGTTTTGCAAAGTGATTTGAATTGGGGTCAGAGCAGGGCAGGCAAGAGCTGTCTGCTCTGCCTTGTGAAAAGCCAAATTGTTCCATCCTTTTTTTTTTCCCCTGACCCACTTCAAAATTCACATTTTGTCCACCTCTGATGCACCGTTCTTATTTATTTATTATACTACTGCCCCATCACAATGTAGTGATCTCAGTGGCTCTCAGGCTGCATAAACAAAGTTAATACATCCATGATGAAGTTAAATCCAATCCAGACAAACTTATAATGATAACAATAAGTACATCAGCCCCCACATCGAAACATACGGACACAAAAACAAGAAACAAAGAAGAAAGCAAGAATCAGAAAGCAAGATGCCATCAGGAATAGACTCAAGGAAGGGTCTTCCAAAACAACTCTTGTGTTTAAAGGTTTCCAAGAAAGCATGCAAGATGGGGGCCAGGCTGACCTCCACCAGGATGCGATTCCAGAATAATGATGCTGCCACAAAAAACCAGCACCATCTAGGCTGAGCCCACTGAATTTTTCAGAAATATAGAATTACAAGATTTCCCCTTGTTGTTGTTGTTCAGTCGTTAAGTTGTGTCCGACTCTTCGTGACCCCATGAACCGTATTGCGCCAGGCCTTCCTGTCCTTCACCGCCTCCCTGAGTTTGCTCAGTTTCATGCTCATTGCTTCAGTGAATTCTATCTAACCATCTCATCCTCTGCCGTCCTCTTCTCCTTTTGCCTTCAATCTTTCCCAGCATCAGGGTCTTTTCCAAAGACTCCTCTCTTCGCATTAGGTGACCAAAGTATCAGAGCTTGAGCTTCATTATCAATCCTTCCAATGAGCAGTCAGGGTTGATTTCCTTTAAGATTGACTGGTTTGACCTCCTAGCAGTCCAGGGGACTCTTAAGAGTCTTCTCCAGCACCACAGTTCAAAGGCATCAATTCTTCAGCGCTTAGCCTTTTTTATGGTCCAGCTCTCACAACCATACATTACTACTGGAAAAACCAAGGCTTTGACTATGCAGATCTTTGTCAGCAAGGTGATGTCTCTGCTTTTTAATATGCTATCTAGGTTTGCCATAGATTTCCTCCCAAGAAGCAAGCGTCTTTTAATTTCACGGCTGCAGTGTCCGTCTGCGGTGATCTTGGAGCCCAAATAAATGAAGTCTGTTACTGCTTCCATTTCTACCCCTTCTATTTGCCAGGAATTGATGGGTCCAGATGCCATGATCTTAATTTTTTTAATGTTGAGTTTCAAGACAGCTTTTGCACTTTCCTCCTTCATCTTCATCAAGAGGCTCTTTAGTTCTTCTTCACTTTCTGCCATTAGGGTGGTATCATCTGCATATCTGAGGCTGTTGATATTTCTCCCGGCAATCTTAATTCTGGCTTGTGATTCTTCCAGCCTGGCATTTCTCATGATGTACTCTGCATATAGGTTAAATAAGCAGGGTGACAGGATACAGCCATGTCATACTCCTTTTCCTATTTTGAACCAATCGGTTGTTCCATGACTGGTTCTAACTGTTGCTTCTTGGCCTGCATACAGATTTCTCAGGAGACAGGTAAGATGGTCTGTACCTCCATCTCTTTAAGAATTTCCCCTAGCTATTCTAAATGGTTCACCAGTTGGAGTAGATGGTCTTGAATGTATCCAGATGCCAAACCAAAAAGGGCTTTGTAGGTCAATACCATTACCTTAAATAATTCCTAATAATTATTTAGAGATTTGATCTTTTCCAGTATGCTGGGCATGTGAGAAAGCTATCTTTGAATGTATCTGATATTGGGAGCCAGGAATTGGTGGAGAGGGGAGTGTATTGCTCTGTCACCACCCCAGCAGGATTGGGTCACCGGTTCTTTTGGATTTGGAGGCAATGGCCACACCAGTATTACACACCACTGAAGGCTGTATTCCAAGCCAGTATGGGAAAATAGCATAAGTCAGCAATGAAAAAGTATTCAAGAATATTATACGACAAAGAAAGAAAGATCTTACACCTCTTCTGACAGTCAGGGAACCCCAGAGATGATGATGGCAAGAGAATCCCTTCAAAGCTATCAGATATGCAGTACCCTTCTGATCAGTTCTGCATCAAAGTTTCATCCCATGGGGATTTATGACTAGTTTATATAGGCTCTGAACTACTGTTACTCATACCTGTTTTTGATCCTCCCATCTCACTGGAGTTTGCCAAGGAAATAGGAATGTTTTGCCTATTCCTGCCAAGAATGAGACCATCTCAAACTTAAGGAGTATCTGTTTCTCAAGGTTTTTGAATTGAAGATGAGAACAATCACCCTACCCTACATAGCAAGGAAAGGCAAAACAAAGTATACTCCAAGCACAACTCTTTCATGACTAAAATCAATACTTGCTCAGTTCTGTATACTGTAGTATATATTTAACCTTTACATGGGAATATAAAGTTCTATGTACCATGTGCCTAAGGGACAGAGGTACACACCACTATCCAATTCCTCCTCACCAATCTGCCACCAGCACTACAGAAGGTTGTTACTGAGCAGCATAGCTGACATAGTATCAGACTATCTGGCTAAGATGATAGAACATGTTTTTGTGCATGCAGGAGGATAGGCTTCTGGTACAAACCATGATGACCCAAACAAAGGGCAAAATATGGATTATGACATCATGTCCTAGAAATAAGAGGTCCTGAAATAAAAATATTTCATGCAATGCTTCAGAATTCATTCAGAATCACTTAGGTCTTACCTTCCATTTTTTGCTTAAGAAAGATAGTTGTCTAATAATATTTATTATTTACAAGCTACTAATCAGACAGTGCTTGCTTTCATTAATTGAATGTTCTATAATTTGTTCTTGTACTTACGGTGTGGTACAGGACACCAACATCTGCAAGAGGGGGCTAATGGTGTGTCCAATATGATGACCCAAGTACTAATGGTCAGGGATGTTGGTGTCCTGTACCACACCATAAGTACAAGAACAAATTATAGAACATTCAATTAATGAAAGCAAGCACTGTCTGATTAGTAGCTTGTAAATAATAAATATTATTAGACAACTATCTTTCTTAAGCAAAAAATGGAAGGTAAGACCTAAGTGATTCTGAGTGAATTCTGAAGCATTGCATGAAATATTTTTATTTCAGGACCTCTTATTTCTAGGACATGCTTGACACAGTAAAGAATTATGTTTGACCTACACAGAATATTTGGTCATGAAAACTCCAGTTGGAGCTCCATATATGCATCCTGAGAGGGAGAGAAATGGCTCTTTCCAAACTGAGAACCAACAGATTTTTTGGGACTATAACTTCCTGGATCTTGAGGATTAAAAAAAAAAAAAATTACACACACATTGTGTACAAACTTCCATTTCTCATTTCTTCTTTTTGTGGGTGCTTGAATGTTATACCAGTCAAATTCCTTGTGCTTTGCTTTCACCAAAGGATGACAATGCTAAAACTGAGACTATTGATTTTCTACAGCAGTCATCAAGCTTAATATTGTAACTTTATTTTTCTTGGCTACTTTACTTTATGACTACCCAGGTGCTTTTGTAATAAATTTGGTTAGAAAACACAACTGAAATTTGCAACAAGGGAAAAAAAATCACCTATGGCTATTGTTTTTCAATCAAAGCAGCTGTTAACTATTAGGATAACAATAAGAACATCTGTCTTTACTAATACTGGGTTTATTAGAAAATTAAATCTGTGCCAACACTTTTTCAAAGAATATATATTTAATTGTGTGTTCTTTTGGCCAGCTGGTCTTGTAGGATCCCAAGCCAGTTCTTTCCCTTACAAATGCTCATAGCCCAAGAGGACACACTAATTGGGGTTCAAGGAGGGCACATTGATATATGTCTTACTCCATGAATCCTTTCCCCAGCAGCATCACTTATCCTTCTCTGGCCATAATGATATGTGATACTATTAACATCATTTTGTAAAAGATACCATAACACTCTTAATATATTCATATGGCTGTCCATCTCACCTAAGTGCTTTGGGTGGCTCACAACAATTAAAAACAACAGGCCAATAAAAACAAGTTAAGACAGATATACAAACATATAACAACATCAACAACCAGATTAAAACAAAAATAACCATGAGTAGTGGCAAAATCCATCATTGTGTGATACTCAACACATACACTGTAAAAGCTCCCCACCATTGCCAGACCCCCAAGCATGGTGGCAGAGCCATGTCTTCAGGGCATTCCTAAAGGCTAGCAGCATTGAGGCCAAGCTAAGGGCCAGGAGAATGATATTCCAAAGGGTGAGCACTATGGCAGAAAAGGGCCTCTTCTTGGGTCCCACCAGATGACATTCTTGTAGATAGGACCCATAAAATGCCTCACCTGCTGCACCTGATGAGACAGGTAGATGTAACCAGGGAGAGGTGGTCCTCAAATAACCCAGTCCTATGCCATATAGGGTTTATAGGTCATTACCAGCATCACTGAATTGAACCCAGAAGCAACCAATGCAGCTCGCAAAGCAGAGGTGTAACTCTGTGTTTTGTACTGGCTGCAGCTTCTGGATGCTCTTCAAGCATAGTCACATGTAGAGTGCACTACAGTAATCCATTTGAGAGGTGACCAGGGAACGAGTAACTGTGAGCAGAGCCTCCTGGTCCAGAAATGGGCACAACTGGCAAACAACACGAAATTGTGCAAAGGTCCTCCTGGCTACAGCTGCCACCTTCCACCTGCTCTTTGAGCAGGAGTTATGAGTCCAGGAGAACCTCCAAATTGCACACTGATTCTGAATGGGGCAATGCCACCCCATTCAGAAGTAAAGATTATAAGTCCCTGGAACCAGCAGGCTCCCAAACTCAGAGCCAACTAGATAACTTATTTTGAACTTGAGATCATCTTTGAAAGAATGTGAGCCTTTAGTAGTTCTAGAGGTTGGATTTTAACCTTCACCTATCATTATTTAATCTTTCACAAGAATTTTATTTCTGAAGCATATTTGTAAAAAAATTGCCTTGAGAACTAGTAGCTGCTTATGCAAATTGTTTACTGTGAGTCAAATGCTGAATACAAATGTATCTTTCATAATTATCTTTCTGACTTCTTTGAATTTGGACAGGAACCCCTCTTATAAACAGTACACAAACCCTCTAGAATGGGATTACCTAAGACCTGAACATTGTTTACTAAACCATTTATGTTTTAATTAAGCTTTTAATTAACTTCATGAGTTTTTTAAACTAATCGTGATATCTGGTTTCATTTTGTTTCAAATAAGAACTGATTTATTTCTTTTAATAGTATCACCCAACCTTCTAATACTGAGAGAAACTAACTTGAATTCCACTATATATTACAATTAGGCAAAGTTAAGAGTGTTGTATCCTATATCATCATTCTATGTCTCTTAGAATTTTGAACGTAATACTAGCTATAGTATTACTATAGTGTCCATTAAATGCTAACTATACAAAATCTCTTTTCCCTACCATAACTTCCTTTAATGCATTTCCATCCCAAGGGGGACAAAAACTTACTCACTGGCCATTTCCCATTAGTGATTTAATACATCATCATAGCATCATCCAATAATGTTATTTTGGAATAACAATGGATGATTCTAGAATATGCTATAAGTGGTTAATGGGTGTTAATGTATTGCATTGCATTATTTGTGAGTAACGTATAATGAGTGGATAAAAGGAGCCATGGGGAGGGGGGAGAGAAGGCTTTCTACTTCTGATGTAACCTGTAAGCTACCACTAAAGCTTACCAGCATATTAGGTTTATCTTTTTTATTATTTCTTATGTTTGTTGTGCTAACAAACAGAACCGGGGGAAAGCAAGCATTGTCTAGAACTCTATTTTCATCTAGTGTTACATCATACCCAACACCTGTTGTGTAATGGGCTATGAGAATAATCTTTGGAGACAGACAGGAGGAAGTGCTGCAGCCTAGACAACAATCTCATAAGAGAAATCTGAGTCCAAAGAAGGGATGGGGTTGAAGACAGCATCTGGAGAAAACATCTCAAAAGGGACCTTCCCTAGTTCTCTGAAAAGTAAAGGCAGAGGATGGGGGAAGTGCTTTCAGACTTGCAAGATTCTGTTACTATAACCTTACAATAAAAGTAGGGTTAGTAGTATTGGTTTCCTGTCTGGACTACATTGAAGGGCTGACATCTTGTTAATTAATTAATTAATTAATTAATTAATTAAGATGTGCCATCCAGTTATTCTCATTAATACTCCTGTCCTCAGCTCTAATGGCTTTTACTGACTTGTAATTCCCATACTTTTTAAACACACGCTAACACAATTTCTATAATTTTCTATCACAATGAAGCAAACAAACCAAAAATTGGTGGTGTGCTGTGCTACCTTTAATTTTCTTCAGCAAAGTGAAGTGTACCTTAAGTTTAATCCTTAAGTTGAATTATCGCCGTTCCTTTTTCTGTTGAACTGTTTTCCCTTGTGCAGCTGTTTCCAAGGTTTGTTTCTGCTTTCCCTTCTTTAGGAGTTTCTTATTACACTTTCTCAGTTCAGAGTTCTAGACTTTAAAGAACAACACAAGCTTTCAGGTATTACTCAAAATGCCTTACTTTTTTTGCAGTAAAGAGCTTTACTGGGAGAGGCCAATGATATATTATTCTCCAGTCTTGTAATAATGGGGTATTGTCACGAAGATGAGTTTCTCATAACATTTTTGGAGCCAAATCTTAAAGCACTGTAACTTTACTGCTCTTGTACAGCATGTTTCTTCAAGCTGTCAGTACTTCATGGAACAATGACATCCCTTGGAAAAACAGAGCCAATCTTCCACGGAGTAAGAGTTCCATAGATTCTTGCTATATTATGTTTGAAAACTCCAGATTAGGTACAGTCTGTTTCACCCATGTGGAAACAAAGTTGTACATTTTCATGTTCAGTGATGCCTCATTCATATTCATAATTTGCATTCTATTTTCATACTTCTGAATTTTTCAGAAATCTATATGCAATCCTTGCTAACTAACTAACTTCACTTCCCCACAGCTTCTGCACTGATGATGTTACCTGGTTTTTTTGATAGTTTGCAATATCACAGCCTAGCTCAGAGAATTCTTAACAACACAACCTGTCAACCTTGAGCTGTATGTATTTTCTATCATTTTTTTTTCTTTTTAGAGGACTTGTTGGTTGTTATATTTAATCTCTAATCTTTGTCCTAATTCAACTGCTGTTAAGGCAGTTTGATTTGTTTGTTGTATCTGCTCCCCGTGAGTTTTTTTTTTCTTTGACAAATTAAAAAAAATATATGTTGTCAGGTCTCCATTAGGTTTTGTTGAAAAGAAGGCTATTTATTTAAAAATTCATCTTTAAAACCAACCTCTTGTCCCTGTTCAGTTTGTAAATTTTTAGATGTTTTATTGGTTGGTGGCACCATTTTATTAGTAGTTTCAGCAGTTGGAGATACTTCCTCATCTTTCTCCAGTTGCTTAAAATATGAGGTAAGCACTCTTTCATTTAATTTAATTTCAGGAGTTTGCAATCCAATTACCTTATTAGTAGAGTTCATACACCTTTAATTTTAAGGTTTGGGAATGCTAATTAATAATTGGGATAGGAGCTGGAGCATATATTCATACATCCATTCTTGACATGGGTCAAAGAGGAACCTTAAAAATGGCAAAGATATTTTTTTCCTTATTAAGAATGGTGTGAATACATAACAAGTGAAGTTACTTAGCTGCCTGAGACCAGACTAAGAACAAGAAATGAATTCTACAGGAAGCCTAAGGCTACCTTCATTGAGATGAGAATCTTAGCAGTGCTCCAAGAAATGTAACACAGACAGAGATTTATTTTCTTTTCAATACTTTTTGTCCAGTGTTAAGCCATCACATCAAGAATCTGTGTCTAGTTGTCTAGTTGAACCACTGCCTTCAGGAATGTTATAGATTCTAGATTATTGTATCCAGCTAGATATTTGGTGTTCTTACAGCTGCTTGCTGTAATCATTTGGAAACACCTCTGTTCTTGTCATCCTCTGTAGTTCCAGGGCATCTCCACATGAGTATCCCACTAGACTTCTGACTACAGCTGATCAGTGCTGTCTTGCGATATTTCACTAGAGCTATGTTACTAGAATTAACTAAGAATTCCCACTTGCATGAGTGATTCTGCATCCAGCTGATATGAAAGTTAAATGAACAATCAACAGTTGTTCAGCTTCAAGATCATGAAGCCCATAGCAAAGGATCTGTGGAAACACAGTAGGAAGAAAGGGCAATTTTGAACTGCCTTAGGATATAAGATGGAATTTACATCCTCACTCTGCAAGAGGCATTTCATCCTAGTATGAAATATGGTTCTTATCCAGGGATGTGATGCATGTCTGAGAACCTCTAGCTGGGTTAAGCCTATGTAGAGAGTAAGAATGAGGATCTTGACAGAGATATGCAATGTACTGTGAAACATATTTTGAGTCCACAACAGTCAGATGACTTTCGGAAGCAGCTCATACAGACACCTCCCTAAATCACTGAACTATAAGAAAGAGGAGGAGGTACACCACAATCAGACTTGCAAGATTCTGTTATTACAGCCAATCTCAATGAAGGTAGCCTTAGGCTTCCTGTAGAATTCATTTCTTGATCTTAGTCTGGTCTCAGGCAGCTAAGTAACTTCACCTGTTATGTATTCACACCATTCTTAATACAGAAAAAAATATCTTTGCCATTTTTAAAGTTCCTCTTTGACCCATGTCAATTACTGGAACGAATGTATGCTCCTTGGATCTCAGCAGGCTCAGACATTCACCAATGCTAAATTATCTCTAATATATATCCATGAGGGAGAGATGTTCTTTGTCAGGTAGGCACAGAGATGTACCATCAACCTTACCCTTTACAGGTTAGAGAGAAAAAACTTTTGGTCATTTTCAATCTTGAAGCAGAACTTGAGGAGGAAACTGAAGGAAAAGCTTTGGCCTGAAGCTGAGAAAAAAGAAGAATTAACACCATTTCTCAGAGGCTCAGATTAAAGTTGGAATTTCCAGGAAAAATAAAAATTCAGGTAAAATGAATTTGCTTCATAATAAAAATATGCTATGCATTCTAGGCAGAATTTGCATTAGACTGCAAATTTACTCTGTAAGTGCAAAGTCAAGTCTATTTCTTAAAATTATTACTATTTCTCTGTACAAGTTGGAGAACGTCATGCAATTTTAACCTTTATCAATTCTTCAGGCTAAATAAAAATAAAATAAAAAATATTAACCTTATTTATAAATTTCTTGTAGCAGATACTAAATTGCATCATATCCTGTCTCACAGAGAGAAAAAAATCACTTGTAGCAAATCACCAACTTCTTGTGGTGTGCCTAGAATACCACATATTATTTCGTACCTTTCAAGATGCACACCCCCAAATTTAAAATTACATTTGATTTTGTTCATCTTTGGTGAGGTTACTCTATCTCCCAAGGAGGAAGGGAAGGGCTAAAGCTTCTAGTCACATACTTCTATAGTATTTGACCAGGACACAACATTATTGAAATTATATCTATGTTTTTCTTTTTGACCTTTTAATTATCAGAAAGACATCAAAGGTTGTGAGAGCCCTATCTTTCTCACATAAATGTTAGGATAAAGATGTGAGATACCTCCTGGAAGGTAGGGGGTGGTAACAGGAAGTGCCAAGTTGTTACACCAGCAGCAGGAAATAGGGTTGGTGTCTGAAGACCCAGAGGGCTTCTAGGAGAGAAGATTTGAGATATCTAGACTACCACTCTATGGGTTCAGCTGTTTTGATACAGTGACATTGCTTTTATTATTATTCTGAGGACTCAAAAGAAAATAAGGCAGTCTTGAAGTACACTTAGCGTGAATATATACATGTGAGGGCCTTTACACTTCAATATGACTCTGACTCTCATGGCTCCTGAAATGAGGCTCCAGGCTGATCTTTTAGAGTAGTATTTGATTTACTGAACATGGAAATAAAATAGGTTTATAAGAATAAAGAGAGAAGACTCTAAAGAGGACTCCAATCTCTTTAGAATGTGCTTGAATGAAAACCACAATGTCTTCTTCATTGCTTTACTGTTGTCTGATGCTCTATTTCAGAAATATGATTCTCCAATTTTTTTCTGAATCACAGAATCTATAATACATTTTTCCTTCTGCCATGGCTATCCTTTTTAAAACCATGGAATAACTATTTAAACAAAACAAATTGATTGAGGGAAGTGCTTGTAGGCAGATGCTGAGAATGACAGTAGGGCTGTTTTACTGTAAATTTATTTTTGGAATGTATTTTGAGGGTGCTTTTAAGCTTTGCTATTGAAAGGTGGCAGACAGTGCTAATATTATTGCTTTTTTCTATAATATTTTGATAGTTCTGCTGACTTACTAGCTGCCCATATTTCCTGGTCTAAAAAACAAAATTACAGATTTTAATAAGAGTAAGAATCCAATAAGTGATTGGCGAGATGATTGAAGAGTAAAGTAAATAGAAGAATCTTGTATCTCATTCACAAAAATGTCAACTTTTTCTTCATCTTAAGAATCAGGAAGGAAGGAGGGAAAGAAGGAAATGGATATTTGTTTCTGGTTCTAAAATGATTCACCAAGAAGTGCTTTTGTTACATTTGAAATTTACCCTTGAAAATTTCTGAGGTTCCCTTTTATCTTACTTTCCAGTAAAATATCTGGCAATTTTTGCAGTTCCAGCACTTTTGGAGGTGGGGAAAAAAATTGGCTTTTTTTTTTTTTAATTACCTTACTGTGCAACTTAGAAGATTTATCTGAATTTACATGCATTAATTTTAAGGAGTTAGAGATAACAGGCTTGGCTGTTTAAAATTATAATTGAATGGATGGGTAATTAATCAGGACATCTCATCTACCTACTGAAGAATTTATATGATGATCAGAAAGCAACACTTAGAACAAAATATGGAACAACTAAATTGCTCAAAATTAGGAAGGGTCTAGACCACGATTTGACACTGTTTCATTTATTTAACATAAGTAGAATATATTATGAGAAATGCTGGTCTAAAAGAAATAGAATTAAAATTGCTGGGACCACTTTAGATATGTTGATGATACAACTGTGATAGCTGCAAGAACACTTAATGAATCTTTTGCTGAAGGTAGAAGAGTGCAAACACTGGTCTGAGTGGCTACAAACACAGGATTATGTTAATAAGCAATGCTGGTCCATTGCTAATTAGGCAGAGAGAAGCTGAACTAAATAACAGACTATCTTCTTCAGCTCAAAAAAAAAATCATAGGGAAGGTGAATGGAGCTATAAAGATAACTGCTAAATGGGAGAAAGACTATGAGAGATATAAACAAAATATTAAAGTGTAGGAACATCACACTGCTAGCAAAGGTATATATTGTCAAGGCCTTGGTTTTCCCTGAGAAAAATTGGCCACCAGAAAGGATAAATAAAGAAAATCAATGCTGTTGAATTGTGATGCTGCAGAAAACAGTTGAAAAAAACTTAGATTGTGAGGTGAACAAATCATTCAATACTATATGAAATAACACCAGATTGCTCATTGGAAGGAGTAATAATGAATCTAAAGCTAACATTTGATGGACATAATATGAAGTCAAGAATCATTTAAGAAGAAGACTTGATGCTTAGGGAAATAAAACATTCAAAATAGAGGCTGACAGATACTAAATATACTATCTGTACTATAGATACTATAACTGATGATATGATATGAGCATAAGAACTCAAGAACTCATAGAAGCAGTTACCGGCAGACACTGCTACTGATTATCTATCCGTCCATCCGTCCGTCCATCCGTCCGTCCATCCGTCCGTCCGTCCATCCATCCGTCCATCCGTCCATCCGTCCATCTGTCCATCCGTCCATCCGTCCATCCGTCCGTCCGTCCGTCCATCCGTCCATCCGTCCATCCGTCCATCCGTCCATCCGTCCATCCGTCCGTCCATCGCAACCTAGCACTTCTGCAGCTTGCATAATATATAATGCAGAAAGCAACAAAAAATCCATCCACGGTATAGTTAAAATGAAAAAAAAAAAATTAACAATCACAAAATCCATCCTGTTAAAAGAACAGCACCAACAACAAAAATGCCCACAATCAAAGAGTAAAACATGGTGCAGCACTTGTACTTTAGAGAATGGTCTTCAAATTAATTCTCCTTTTACATTTTTCTGACCAACAAAAAGAGAACTATGATGATCTCTGTTGCAAGGCAACTCCAATGTACCAGTGTCACCATGGAGGAGCAATGACTTCTAGTTTTGGCTCCTCTCACCTCTTGGAAGTGTGGGTCTATGAGTAGTTTCTCCCTGGAAGATTGATTGAGTCAGTGTGATTCCGGTTGAAGCAGATGGTCCTGCAGATACTCAGATGTCATAAATGGTTTTATACCTCAAAGAAGGTAATTGTGGCCACCGTTTTCATATAGTGGGTAAGAAAAGTAGATGGACATGTCCATGTAATTGCCTGGAAATCTTTCCTTTACAGATAATTGAGAAATTCAACCTGCATAAATTCTATGATGAACTGGCTGACCCACAATTCCCAAACAAATAGCAAATTGAAACTTACTTATTTTTCTACAGCTTTTAATGTTTACTACTCAGTGAGGAATAGGATGGTGAAATATGAGACAGTAATACATAGTGAATATTTGGATGTATATATTTTTAAATCAAAGGTCTCCTGTATTAAAAAGCCAATATTTTTATTGCAAAGGGAGTTGGGCCCAAGATAGAATTGCAAATTCTGAGCTCCATTCAGTGGGAACCATCAAAGCTTTTCCATCTGTTTTGTTCCCTCTTGTATCACTCTCTGTGGTCCCTGTCCTTTCAAAGATTTTGATGAATGCTGCATAGATCATCAACCTGCATAGATCCTTTTACTGTCCATTTTGGCAGGACAGTTTTGTAGTCTGTTGTTTGTACATATTTTTTTTAAAAAGAAAATTGTACAAAAAGTTCACTAAATTGTATTTATATGGCTTGTTGTTTAATTAACAGGTGACCTGAGAAGTCACATTCACCTAATTTGTAAAACACCCTGTGTGCTCATAGACCCCAACAAAGAGACTTCTCTTCTGCTGCTTCCTAGCTTCCTTAGGAAGCCTGGGGGAAAAAGATCCTGTTGCTTTAAGGAATCCAGTGTATCTCTTAAAGCAACAGCATCCCTTTTTCAGGTTTGTGAAGAAATCTGACAAAAGTTGGGCCTCTTTAACCAATATCAAAACAGTGCTTCACTCACATATCTGCAGCACCTCTTCTGAACCTTTTTCAAAGCATGCCCAATCCTAGCATTCAACCTCTCATGGTTTCTGGTAGGTGTAGAATAGAGAAAGTCCTTTTCAGCAGATTGATTCTTTTACCTTTCTAGGTTTGGATGCTACAGACAACTGCTACCAGTCCAAATGGTAGTGTACTTAGGATCCCAGTCTATAGAAGAGCTTGATTTTATCTAGGGAGGGAACCACCACTTCCATAAGTGCACTAGCAACTTAGATCCCATTCTTTCTGAGTAATCACAATTTCACACCCTGGATTTTATTTTGATCTAGGATCAGCTAGACTTTTAACCATTTCATTTGTGCCTGCTCTAGAAATGTTTGTACATGTGTAGGAAGACAATCACAGTGCAAGAAGGTAGTGCTAGAAAGAGAGCAAAAACAGGAAGAAGCATTCATTTGCTAGCAGCATTATGACATTCTGTGTTTGAAGAGTCCTTCTTGCTGAATTTGATGCTACTTGTCTGTATGTGTGTGGTTCTGGAAAATATTGGATTTGCTTGGAAACATGCATTGGAAATACATGAAGTGCATTTCCCCATATGTCTCTGATACTGGCCACAGTTCTGCCTAACTCTGCTGATGGCCTTGCCTTCTTTTTTCTCATCATCTCTTCTCTCATCTTTGCTTCATCTCGTAATATTTTTTTTTTCATTTGAAACCCTGCTGTCATGTCAGAGACATGGCTGGAGGTTGGGAGAGACCAGCTTGAATGATTTCCTCCTCCTCTCTTTTTCACTGATTAAACTAATGTATGGAGGGAATTGAATCATTCTGTCTTTAGCAATGGCAATCTGTTTCTACTCTGCTTCAGTTATAGGGCACTTCCTGTCTGTCAGCAGGACCAGATGGAAGGATGCATCCATGAGATGTTAATCCTAGCCAGCACCAAAATGGAACAACCATCTGAGGAGGTTTTTTTTTTTTTGAAAGATGAGTATATCTGATGGCAGTGCCTTTTAGTTACTCATTTGGTGGAATGTTTGTGAGGAAATTTGGGGAGAAAATTACAGAACCATATCTGATTATATACTTTTGAAATGTGGCTTTCTTCCCTATCGTTCTCAAGGCTTATAGGATTATGCAACATTAAAAAGTATTCTATTTTTGCTATGGGTGTCGGATTTATGGTGGCAAAACACTGGAAAACTGAAGTACATTTTTCTGCAGATCAAAGGTTTATAAATGTGAGACCTTGCAGAAAATTAGCGCAATAGGAAACAGTCTTAAAGAATCTTGTAGTTAAGGATTGTTTCATTCATATCTGATATCCATAGTTTAGCTATTTTAACAAAGTGATTTCTAATAGATTATCTTTCTATACAATGTTTTGTGAACAGAACATTAATCATGGGTATGTGAATTTTCATATCAGCCCATTAGATTATAAACAAAGAGTGCATATGCATATGTGAGGGTAATATATATCCTATCTATCAAAATAAAGATTGTGTGGTTTGGTGTGTTTTGTTTTTTTTGATGTACTATTTCAATAAAAGTGTAAAGAAAGGAAGAAAAATGCCTAGCATGAATTTCTTAACTTCTGCTAATAGCATGTGTTTGTACTTCAGAGGCAAACATTTTATCTGATCTTAATAGCTCAGTGCTTTTCTATCATCTTTTTGTATTTATAAATGTTTAGATGGCATTCAGACATCAGACAGACCTTTACTGTATTTAAGAGCAGAAAAGAAAATCTTATTTCAACTGTGTCATTCACATATATGTGTGCATATAAAGTTAGTTACATGACTTCTGTGCTTGCAATTGTATTTCTTCAGTAAATAAATTGCAGTTCCAAGTGGAAATAAACTAATTTCTTTTTCAGGTCGCTTCTTGGAAAGATTAAGTTTTGTCAGTTAGCTTTAACCTCATACATACCACTATGACATTTGAAGATGTGAAAATCACAAGCTGCAGTTGAGTTGCTCTGTCAAAATCAAATAAATTGTGTTAGAAAAAGCTGAATCACACTGACTACCATTCTAAGGGTCATCTTTTGATGTATTCTTTACCTGGGTTAGTTATAGCAGATAAGTAGTAATATGAAAAATCATCACATTAGTACCTCACATCACAGCTTGAAATGAAAATGTTTTCTGACTCAAGACCAGAACTTTTGTCATATCACAGTTTGGCCAGATTATTTATTCTGCCAGGTTTTGTTGTTGTTGTTTAAAATATGTTATTACATTTGTGAAGTAAGTGAAACTCTTCCATGTAAACTGAAATGTATTGGTTACTCAGGGAGGCAAATGAATATTTGTTTTTTACACTTAATACCTGAAAATAGATTGGCTAAGGAACTGAGTAGGGGAAGAAAGATGATATATGAAAGGAATGAACATTTTCTGTCTATCAGTGGAGCAGAACAACTTAATGTCATATATGTATGCATGATTTTGATTTATATAGCTACCCATCTCAAATACTTGATTCTGGCTTACAATTAAAAGCAATACAAAAAACCAACAATCCAGAATATAAAACCATATACAAAGCATGTAAAACCATGTAAAAAAACATAATTTGCAGCCAAGATATAAAAAATAGTCAACAGCACACCCAGATCCTCAACCCCAGTGGCAAAGCCACATCTTTAAAGCATTACAAAAGGCCAGTAGGGTTGGGGCCAATCTGATCTCTGGGGGGATGATTTTCTGAAGTGTGGGGGCCATGACAGAAAAGGCTCTCCTCCTGGGCCCAGATGACATTCCCTAACACAGGGTTCCTCAACCTTGGCAACCTTAAGATGGGTGGACTTCAACTCCCAGAATTCCCCAGCCAGCCTGGGGAATTCCCTAGCTGGCTGGGGAATTCTGGAAGTTGAAGTCCACCCATCTTAAAGTTGCCAAGGTTGAGGAACCCTGCCCTAACAGACAGGATTGGAAACATACCTCTCCTACTAGATCTAATAGGATGGGTAGATGTAACCAGGGAGATGAGGTGTCTCAACCCAACCCATGCCATGAAAGTCATTATATCTTTTTTATATCCATATCCTTTGGTGAGGGCCCCACACTTCATTCCACCTGGTCTTTCGCACTTGCCATCTTTAATCTTTATCTTTTACAGTGATACCTCGGGATACGAACTTAATCCGTTCCGTGACTCTGGACGTATCCTGAGTTGGTCGTAACCCAAGGTAAATTTTGCCTGCCGAAGCTGGTCGTAACCCGAAATGTTCGTTAGTAGAGGCGTTCGTAACCCGAGGTACCACTGTATTGATTTTATTGTAATGTCTTTGTTGTACGCCACCCAGAGTCATTGAGAATCAGGTGGCATACAAGTTTAATAAGTTATTATAAGTCATCATTAGCACCTTGAATATGCCTAATTAATAATAATTAATATTACCTTGATAAAGTTCTTCTCACACTTTACAGTATGTTTGTACTGCTCTTGCATTTCACCTTTACTGGAATGCTGCCAACGATTGAAAAGTTGCTGCCAAATAATGTTTGCCATTTTTTTTTTCAAAATTCCATAGCCTGCTTCCAACACTCTTGAACTCAGCATGCAAAGCATCTCTGTGAATGTAATCACCTGATCACATACAGTATTGCAAACATATTGGAATCCAAAGCAGCGATTCTCATAAAGCTGGCAAGTTAAAAATACAAAAAAAAAAAAAAAAATGGGCAGGCTGAAGAGATGGAAAGAGGACTTGACACCTTTAATGGGAAGCCCTTTGGCCTAGAAATGAATTCTTCTTCTACAGAAGTGTTTCTCAACTTCAGCCACTTTAAGATGTATGGACTTCAACTCCCAGAATGCCTCAGCCAGCATGCTGGCTGGGGAATTCTGGGAGTTGAAGTCCCTACATCTTAAAGTGGCTGAGGTTGAGAAACACTGTTCGACATTGTATTGCTTCATTAATAATGTTATTTTCTTATTAATCACATGTTTACTATTATAAAAACAAGGTTGCACATTAAATAAATACATTCAGGTAATAAACAGCAAGAAAAACAGCTGAAGTTAGTAATTCCTTGGCTTGACACATAAACTTCAATAATAATGTTTACCTTTAATAGGAAATCTGTGGCTCTAGAGTTCAAGTGCTAAGAAATGACAGTGGTAGAATGTGAATCCTTGCCATTCTACCAAGAATGAAAAGAGAAAAGGGGTGAGAAAGAGAGGCCTGTAAGTCTAGAAGCTGTAACAACAGCTGCAGATCCTAGCAAGGAGCACTGGGAGCAGGGATGGGTTACCAGGAACCTCCAGATATTTTGGACTACAACTTCCATCAATGCCAGCCAGGTTTGGCCATTGTTAAGGGATCATTTGAAGTCTAGTCCAAAAATATTTGGATGATAGCAGATTGACTCACAACTGGCCATTCTGAGTCAATTTAACTCTCGCACAAGGGAATACACTCCTTTTCTGAGCAATCGCCACTTTTATTCGCAATTGCCTGGCTTACATAAAGTATCGGTATGGCAGATGATACCCATTATTTTTCTGAAAAAATGCTTATTGTAGGGGATTTCTGGGTTAAATTATTTCCTTCCACCTTGGATAAGATATTGATTTCTTCTAGTGAGCATGATCATAACAGACAAGCCTGAAATTTTCATAAACGTCTCACACTCATTCAGATGCAGTATTGTAAGTTTTCAAGACACTTCAGTACTTGATACACATATATCAGATGAAAGACAATGATTCTCATTGCTGCCATGCACAAAGGCGCTGGATTCTCAAACAACAAATTCAAGCCCCAAATATTCATTGTTAAATAAGATTAAAAGTGACCTCCCTGCAGCCTTCTTACTGCATGCTGTAACTGTAGTGATGTATTTTTTTTCAGTTAAAGTGGATGTAATGTTTAAATGTTGATATAGAGAAGCAGTTTCAAAACTGGGTCTGTCTCTGATTGACAGGTGTCATAACTTTAGATGATTCTACAAATTATATGTCTCATGTAACTGTTGTTTGTCCAGCTTATGTGTTGTGAGATACAGAAACAGTTCTAGATGTTTCTAGAAAATGTATTGTCATTATTACAGGTAATTCATTATTCATTATTGCTGTGAATTCCAGATTAAGGTCATCTCTTCATTGAACCAACCTAATTACAAACTTTGTGCAAACATTCACAGTATCAAGACCTCTTCAACACGTCAGATGATTTTAAAACCAGGAGAGGTGTGTTTGAAATGTAATCAATGTCTGGTTAGGTACAGTCTTGTGTAGACTATGAAATAGACAGCAGACAAACAAACTGGAAATGATGATAGGCAACTAGAACTCTTCTGAATTTTTTGGAAGGGCAAATTTATGATTCCTGGGATTGTTAATGTTATTGTTTTCCAGGGCCACAATAGGAGGGGCGGTGATGTAACAATATTAGTAATAGGGGTAGGGTCAAGAGATTTAAAAGTTTGTTTATATATCTTACATTTAAATGAGGCTTAACACATAGCATATGTTTTATTTCTGTGGCTTTTGGAGGTTACATTTGATTTCCAAGCCGGATTCTTGATTTTTTTTTTCCTATTTACTATATGCGGCAGTAGGTTATTACAAAGTGTTTAAGGTGATCCCTCATGCAAGCACTAAAACTATTTATCTATTATCTTTCTCTTCCTGATTCCTGGTCTATAACATATATTTAATGACCAACATCCCATGACCTAACCAAACCCACAGGTTTTTTATACTCTTGGCCAAAATCTTGCAAGATTTTAGACAGAAACACTATTATCCTGTAAGATTTGATGCCATTAATTATTTTTTGCCATTTTAAAAAAAATAAATAATACGGTATTCCCTGGATAGTATGTGTTTGTGTTGTGGGGAAGTGTTCATCTGTATCATAGTACCACAGTGCTAGACACTAGCCGAGGTAGATATACTTAAAAACTTTTCTTGACAATATAGACTTTGCAGGAGGAAAACCATGTTAATCTATGGTGCAAAAAAATCAGGATGATTTTGGTAGCCCTGTTTTGATGAACACATTTTATTAAAAGGTACAATCTTTTATGAGCTGGAGCTTCCTTCATCAGATAAGTACAGTGGCTGGATTGATGTAGGATTTAAATTGAGATGAGGTGTGGAAAGGGAAGGGAAGACAGGTTCCCTATGCAGATGCAAGTTGCATGTTAAACAGATTGGAAGTACCTTAGCAATTAGTAATTGTAGTGGATTAAAAACCCACTGTGTTTGTTGAGACCTTCTGAGGTTGCCTGAAATCTTTTGATGTATGCAAGTTTAGCAATCTCTCACTCAGTGGTACTACAAGACTCCATCAGATTTCTTGACAATATATATGGTAGTTCAAAGAAGACATGCTGTTATGCAGTTCATCTGTGGACATGGAGGTGGCTCTGCGATGGCAGATGTTTTTGATGTTCGATAACCATGGCCTGACTTGTTCAATTGAAAGATTCCTCTCTTGATATTAACCTTTCCCAGTCTATCACCATTGACCAGCAACTGTTTCTTCCATTGTGCCATTGATCTTTGCACAAAGCTTCTGATGTTTCCACTGACTCCTGTTATTTCTAGGTACTTGATTATCCAGTCATGTGGCAGAGAGTCAAATGCCTTCTTTTAATCAATCCAAACTACATTCAAGTAGGTCTTCCTTCTTCTGAAGTTTTCCAAAATCATCTTGTTAATTAGCAGCTGATCTTTTGTTCCTCTGCTGTTTTAGAGGTTTCTTTTCTGCTCAAATGGAAAGAATCCATTTGATCTTTTCAACCAGATGCTGTTGGACTACATCAACTACCATACCAGTTAGCAATTTGAAAGTTGTTGGCAAGCAGGTAATTAGTCTGTAGTTGCCTGGTGCTGTCCCTTTTGCTGGATCTTTCATTATTGGGTACATTTTGCCAGATGTTAGCCAATCTTCAATTTCACCTCCTTGCAGTATGTTGTTAAACTGCTTGGCAATCAGTGGGGGCAGAGCAGTCAGATATTTCAACCAAAACCCATGCAGTTCATCTTCACCTGGTGCTGACCAATTCTTGATCTTCCTTGGCCTTTTCTCCACCATTTCTGCTGTTATTACAAGTTCTTTCATTTCAGCTTCTTTTTTTATTCTTGTTGTATTTCTTTGGGTTGTCCCATAGCTGCGACCAGAACTGCACCATTTCTTCTTTGTCAGGTGTTGACTGGATCATTGCAGTCTGTCCGTTGATGGATTGGTAGAAACATTTCTAATTTGACTGAAATTGGAGATTCTGCCTGTAGTTTGTAATTTGAGCTTTGTATCTGCTAATCTTTTTGGCTATGGCTGTTATTTGCTGCTTTATTATTTCTAGTGCTTCCTTGATCTTCCTAGTTTCTAGGTGATATCTCTTGATCAGGTATTCTTTGGTCTTCTTGTTCTTTAGCTTCTTTCATCTGTTCTAGCTTGCTTGCATCTGATCTTAGCTTGCTGATCTTATTTTCCAACCTGATCTTCCATTTTGGTGGTGCACTGTTTGGCTTTTTTTCTTGTTGTTGACTTTGCATCCAAGGTATTCAGTTATAACTGCAGCCATGCTGTACATTAGTTGGTTTGTTTCTTACAGTGAGCTGGTGCTTATATTTGATAGTACAGGATCGGCATTGTTTAATACTTGTGCTAGCTGTTTCTTTGTAACAATCTTCAGTGCTGGCAGCCTTATTCTATTGTTTTTGTGCTGTTCTAGATGCTGTTATTCTTTGTTTCAATTCCTCTTGTTTTTTTTAGTTAGAGGGCTTTGTTTTTTCTGAGGAGAAGGCTCTACTGCCTGAGCTACTTCTGGCAAGATTTTGATTTCTTTGCCCTGGGTAGAGCTTTGCAGTTCTACCAATTCTACTTCTGTGAATACTTTATTTCATGTTATAAATCAACATTGATCTGCTAGCCTCTGTTCTGTTATTTCTGATTCTAGATGTTGCTTTTTCCAGAACTGATGCATTCTTTTCAGATATCCTCTTCTTGTTGGACTTGATTTGTAATAGCAAAACATTATTTCTTTGTTTTCAGTCTTTGTATATTTGCAATGGGTAAACAACTTTTCTTCCAGTAGTTCTGCAACTGCTGGTCCTGGTTGCTCAGCCAACAGTCCTGAGTCCTGTAACCCACTTGTCATCAGATGTCCAGGAACTAGAACACCTAATGCGGTCCTTGTTGACCCGGACAATGAGCGATCTGGTATGGGTTTCTATAAATTACATTTCAGCATATTGTTTATGGGAGGGATGCTCTTCATCTGGCTCCTCAGATGAGATCTCTCCAGTATGGTTGAACCTCTGGCATAGCTATCATCCTTCTTGGGGCAAGCAAGCCTCACAAGCACATCAAGGTAGTGCCTCACTGGGGGTCACGGTAGTGCCTCACTACCTTGAGGGCATGTATTATTTAGTATAGTATAGTATAGTATAGTATAGTATAGTATAGTATAGTATAGCATAGCATAGCATAGCATAGCATAGCATAGCATAGCATAGCATAGCATAGCATAGCATAGCATAGTATAGTGTTCCTCAGCTGTATATATTATATGCCTGGAAGATGATGATGATGATGATGATGATGATGATGATGATGATGATGATTGCATTTTCAGTCTTTTGAAGAGATAGAGTGAGGATAACAGCAAGAACGCTACTTCAATCCTTTTCCCCCCCTTGCCTTGCTTATGTATTGCTTTTGTTACACACTATGTTTTATTGCTCGCATTCCATCTTGTTTCCTTCTTTCTTAAAACAAGGTTTTGGCAGTATAAAAATGTAGGTGCTCAATCATTTATATTCCTTATGGATTTAGAAGTAATATCTCCCCTTTCTACTGGTATGTAAGGAGGAAAGGTAATTCAGAGTAGATGTTTTTTTCACCCTCTCTCCAGAAAAGAACAAGGTGATCATTTATAACAATTTTCAAACCTTATGAAGACTCAAAAAGCATCTTATGCCCTTTGTTATATGGTCTCTCTTGTACAGGATGCTCTGTATACTCCTCCACAGATTTTTAATAACATCATTATGCTGAAGATGATGTATTTTGAAATCTAGTTTTAGAAACATTTGGTTTTCTGTAATAGCTACCTGCATTTCAGCTCAGGGGACTGTATTTCAGTTCTCTTTATATACTCACAGCTGTCTTTCTTTCTCTTTATGAAGGCTCCTAATTGGTTGGCACCGAAATATGTGAGATGTCACTTCTGATTGCATCAAAAGATGATATTTTGTTAGTCACTATAATGAAACATTGTTAGATGATGTCTTTGTGGAAATATGTTTATTTTGATAGAATGAGACGTGGAATATCTGTACTTTGACCTTCTTCCCCCACTGAATGTGCTGCTTAATAAACCTGATAAAAAGCCTATAGTGAAGAAAAGGAGTCCAGGCATATGATAACTTCAGTTGGATGTGTGTGTGTGTGTGTGTGTGTGTGTATGTTTTTTTAACTAAGAGCCTTCCCCACCCCCTGCACACCTTTTGCAGATTTTTGTTTGTTTCTAACTTATACTTGTTTAATTAACCTGATACTACAGCTTGGCTAAAGGCTTTAACAGTCATGACAGCTAATTTAGCAGCACATGAAAAAATGAGAGAGTAAGCAATTTCTGTCAAAGGAAGAGGCTGTTTTCCTTTTAATATTCTCATTTCCAAAGAAAATTGAGTTTTTGAGTAACTCCAGGGTCAGCAAGATAATTGCACAAATGCATAAGGAGAAAAGGTCTTATGCACATTTCTAGGGTATTCTAATCAAATTATTTTATGTGGCATAATAAAATACATTACTACTGTATTTGTGGAAGAAACATAATTCTCTTTCCAGCTAGGGGATTAAAAGTAAGTGATTTTAAGAAAATGATGGGTAGGCCTTAAATTACTTCTTCAAGTAACTGAAATATATACTCCTAAATATATATAACTTTGTGTCAGGATGAACTAGATCTTGAATCATGGACTTTTTGGTGTTAATGTTGTGTTTGCTCTTAAGGCTACAAAACAGGATAAAAAAGACTCTAAGCTCTCTTCTGTTTCTGGCACGGTTGTAATTCTAGACAACCCAATTTTTATTTTATTTTTTAATTTTTCTTATCTTTTTTAGTCACACATTTATTTACAAGGTGTAAATGTTTCCGATTCAAGCCCAGGTCTATTCAGAGTTAATCAGAGATCTCTGTTCTGAGGCACTTAAAGCTTCTCTCAACCCAATTGCCCCAAATTAGCAGTACAGTTTTCTGCCATTTTGAGAAGAGACATGCACCAAAAATGGCCTTGATCACCTCTGTGACAAAGGTCTACCCACTTTAAAAGATCACTCCATCCATGGTGACCCTTTCTTCTCCCATTGTATTAAGCATAGCCTTTGGCCACCAAAATTTTGCCTACCTCTGGCTTACATTATCCGTCCATGACTGACTTTATATCAGTAAGCTTGAATACCAATATAAATATTGATATGAATACTAACACTGGGCATTATCATATCTGGCCTTTGAAGCAAAATTATTACCATTGGGACTTCTGAGGCTACCTGTGAAAACTCTTGGGAGGTAGGCTGCCATATTTGGCCAAGAAATGCTTTGTCATTTAAGATATTTAGAAGTGAAAGGAACAGAGAATGAGAGAAAGGTAGAACAACAACTTAGGCTATTTTGTAAATGTGACATCCCAATATTTGGGCCCTTTCCTTGAATCACTCACACTAGATAAGTTCTAAATAATTTGCCCCAGCCTTAGCCAGCTTATTCAGTTTCTTCAGGTGTTTGCTACCAGCTGTGCTCTTCGGGCGATTATTTTATCTTGAATCTCAGCTGATGAGAGTACTAGTCTAAGAATGAATACACACACACACAGTGTGTGTGAGTGTGTGTGTGTATAATGGCATCATGCATCAAAGCACATGTCTGATCTATTTTATTGTTTTTCCATCACCTGAGGTAGAAGGTTGCACCTCTGGAATTCTTTTTAAAGCCCAGAGGGAAAGCTTGGTACTCAGAAAAAAGAAAAGAAAAGAAAAGAAAAACAGTAATTAAATAAAATAGTAATTCATTTTTTAAAATGTTTCTACAGGTTTTAAAATGGCAGCCTTCCATAGGCTAGGCAAAGATCATAGCTAATGGGTTATTTCAATACTGCTAGTAAAAGGTAGTCCTTGTTTAGCTTACATAATTTTTATTAGAGATTTTTTAAAAGGAAGATAAAAATTAATGCAAACTAATATAAAGTAAGAGAAATAAAAAAAATAAATCTAAAAGAAAGCTAAAAGTGCAAGAAAGGAAAAAAGTAAAGAAAAATAGAAAAGAAAGAAAAAAGATGCAAAGAAATAGCTTCTGATCTTTACAGCAGTTAAAAGTACAATTATAAATTTACCTCTTACTTTATGGTTACAACGTAACTCTTTTCTTTGTATAATCTATCCTGTCTAATCATCAAAACCATAAATTATAAGTTCATTTTTCTTTCTGTTTTATGCAAAAAGTCCATAAGGGGTTTCCAGTCAGCAACAAATGTAGATACTGTCTTTTCTCTAATCAAAGAAGTCAATTTAGCCATCTCAGCAAGTTCCATCATCTTCACCAACCATTCCTCCATTGTGGGTAGCTACAAATCTTTCCATCTTTGTGCATATATTATCATATACAAAAACAAAGTATGATGACTTTTTTTCCAATTGTTTGTCCATCAATCCCAAAAGAAAACCCTCTGGTCTCAATTGTACATTAATCTTTAAAACCCTCTAAATCAGTCTGTGTATCTGAATCCAGAATTTTCTAGCTTTTTTACACATCCACCATACATGATAAAATGTCCCTTCTTCTTGTTCACATTTCCAACATAAATTTGGAGTGCTTTTATACATTTTAGACAATTTCTCTGGTGACATATACCAATGGTACATCATTTTATAAAAAATCTCTTTAAGATTATAACATAGTGTAAATTTCAATCCTTTCAGCCACATAGTTTCCCATTGTTTGATCTGTATGTTATAACCAATTTTTTTAGCCCACTTAATCATTCATTCTTTCACTTGTTCTTCTTCTGTTTTACATTTCAGTACAAGTTTATACATTTTAGCAATTACATGTTCATCATGTAAACACAATTCTATTTCAAATTCAGTCTTACAATGTTCAAAACCATAATTTCTTTTGTGTACTTCAAATCTTTCTAATAATTGTAAATAAGAAAACCATTGACAACTATATCCCTCTGCCATCAGTTCTTCTCATGATTTTATTGTACATTCCCCTTGACAAAATTCTAGTATCTCATGATAAGTTAACCATTTCTGTCTATCTATTATTTCTCATCTATAAAATGCTTCTTGTGCTGAGACCCACAAAGGTAGTTTCGGACACAATCTGGATTTGTATCTATTCCGTATTCTCAATGTGGCACATCCAACATAATGATTTTTACAATCTACATTAACCCTGACTTTATCATTCCATAAATATCCATGCCACTCAAAACTCAGGTCATGTCCTTTAACTCCAAAAGCCTTTATTTCTCAGCAGCACCCATTCTTTCATCTAAACCAAACAGCAAGTTGTAAAATACAATTTCAAATCAGGTAAACAGAATCCTCCTCTTTCCTTTGCATCTTGTAACTTCTTATATTTAACTCCTGTTTCCTTCCCCTACCACACAAATTTAGATATATCCTTCTGCCACTGTTTAAATGGCGCAACAGTTGTCAAAATAGGTATTGCCTGAAACAGAAACATCATTCTGGATACATCATTCATTTTTATCACCGAAATTCTCCCCAGCAATGACAGTTGTAGTTTCTCCCATTTTAACATGGCTTTTTAAACTTCAATCCGTATCTTAACATAGTTATTTTGAAATAACAAATTCATATTTGTCATAGTGATATCCAGATATTTTACCTTCTTCTTAAAACCTATTTTATTCAGCAATTATGTTTGATCTTCTGTTTTCATATTTTGATTAACATCTTTGTCTTCTGATTAATCTTGAAACCTGCCAATGCACCAAATTCTTTTAATTTGCCCATTCATGTTTCAATTTCCTTTAAAGGATCTTTTAGAACCAACACCAAGTGCATCTGCAAAAGCCCTTAACTTATAAGTTTCTTTTTAAATCTTTACTTCCACAATCCTCTCATCTTATCTTATATCTCTATTCAATATTTCAAGAACCAAAATAAACAAGAGAGGAGACAGTAGGCATCCCTGTCTTGTTCCTTTCTGTATCTCACAGGGTTTTGTTAGAACTCTATTAACAATTACAGTGGTACTTCAGTTCACGAACCTAATTCGTTTCATGATTCTGGTTGTGAGCCAAATTGGTCGCAAACCGAATCAAATTTCCCCATAAGGTTCAATGTAAATAAGGTTAATCCATTCTGACCCCTATGAACATGGTTGCCAACCAAATCAAATTTTCCCATAAGGTTCAATGTAAATAAGGTTAATCCTTTCTGAACCATATGTATTTTTTTTTAACCATCTTTATTTTCAAAAGAGTCGAGATTGTCGACTTCACCATCTTGTACTCCAAGGCCAGATCAGTCACACGAATACCACGCTCATGCTTTTCTACAATTTCCTTCTTCAATTCAATGGTTATTTTCTCCAAAACCTTCTTCTTACCATTCTTGCTCTGCACATTCTTGTCACCTTCATTACCGTTCTGCAAGTCCTTATCACCTTCATTACTGCTCTGCCCTTTCTTTTTACCACCATGCTTGCTCTGCACTTTCTTTGGAGCCATGCTGGATGTACTGTATGTGCTAAAAAGCACACCAAAAAGCTTCACAGCAAGTGTCTGTCTGAGACCGCGATCTCCCCTAGAGGAAGCCACAACCATGTGTTAGCAGGGAAGATGGCCGCGGGTCGTGTTCATCACCCGATGCGGAGTTTGTGAACAGAAGCAAAAATTTGCGAACTCTGCTGTTTGTGAACTGAATTGTTCGTGAACAGAAGCATTCGTGAATGGAGGTATTACTGTATTTGTGCTTTCTGTGAAGTGTAAATCAGTCTTAGCCATTTTATAAAGTTCTCTCCAAAATTCATACCTTCCAAAACCTTGAACAAGGTTGTTCAAATTGTCAAAGGCCTTCTCTGCACTTTAAAAAAAAATCAACACAGCTTGTTTTTCATTGTGTTGCTCCAAATATTCCAAAATGTCCAACGCATTTCTTATATTACCCTTTAACTGTTTTTAGGTAAAAAAAGAAACCCACATTGATCCTCATGAATAAATTCTTGCAAAATTGTTTTCAGTCTATCAGCTAGAATTGTTGTGAACAACTTGTAGTCATTATTCAATAGCGATATCGGCCTATAGTTTCTTGTTAAAGTCAAATCTTGTCCCTCTTTAGGTATTAGTGCTATACCAGTGCTATAAAGATAGAGTTCGCCATGTTTTGTAATGGTTGCATAACTTCATCCTCAAAACATTTATAACAAGAACCTGATAATCCATCTGGTGCAGGAATCTTTCCTAGTTTAATCTTTTTTAAAGCTTCAGAAATTTCCCATATTGTTATAGGTCTGTTCATAATCTGTCTCTGTTCTTCTGTAATCCCTGGTAAATTTTGTTTTTTTAGATATTCATCTATTTTTTCTAGAGAGATGTCACTTCCTTTATATAAAATGGAATAATATTGATGGAATGCTTTCTGTACAGCTGCATTGTCCATTAATAAAGTATCTCCCTCTTGTAATTTCAATATCATTTTCTTTTCTTTTTCTTTTTATAATTTGTATGCCAACTACTTCTCTGGTTTATTTGCAGACTCAAAGTTTTTTTTTTTTTAAATAATTCATTTTTATTTATATTTCTCTTAGTGTTAACATAGATAATTGTCATTGTAGAAGCTTCATTTGTTGAGAAATATTTTTCTTCTCTGGAAACTTCTTTAATTCCTCTTTTCTTTTTATCGTATAATATAGCTTATTTTTTCTCTTGTCTCTTCTTTTTGAGTTCACTATTACATTGTATCAAATAACCTCTAATAAAAGCTTTATTTGCATCCCAAACCATTCTTAAATCAGTGCCTTTACCTAAATTATTTTCAAAAAAATTCTTTTAATTTCTTTTTACAATCTTCCACTATTGTTTTTTTTTATATAGCAACATTTCATTTAGTCTCCATCTAAAAGAACTAGATTTTCTTTTATAAAGCAAAATCGCAGGATTATAATCCCAAAAAATCTTTGGTAATATCTCTACTTTAGAAACCTTAGTAGTAGTTCTTTGAAATCCAGATCAGGTCTATTCTTGAAAAGGATCTATATCTTTCAGAAAAGAAGGTATACTCTCTTGAATTCCCATTTTTCTGTCTCCATATATCACCCCGCCCTAAACTGTCCATCAGTTCAAAGAAAACTTTTGGTAATTGACCTTGAGTGATTTTTCTCCAAAGTTCCAGTTGTGGGGAAATCACTCCATTCCAATCCCCCATCAAATATCAATTTTCATAATAGAAACCTATTAATCTTGCCATATGTCCTTTATAGAACAATACTTTGTCCTCATTTGGGGCATAAATTCCCAATATCAAAGTCATAGTCCATGCAAATTAACTTCCACCCCAACAAATCTACCATGCTCATCAGTCAGTACAAGTTCTGCTTTTAATTGGGGATTTATATAAAAAATAATTTTCTTTCTTTCTTCCTTCCTTTCTTTCTTTCTTTCTTTCTTTCTTTCTTTCTTTCTTTCTTTCTTTCTTTCTTTCTTTCTTTCTTTCTTTCTTTCTTTCTTTCTGTTCCTGCTGAAATAAATTATTCATCCAACTTTTTATAAATCAAATATTTTATGTCTTTTTTTCTAATATGTGTCTCTAGTAGGCAAATTATATCTTGTTTTAATTTTTTCAAATAATGATTTTTTTTCTCTTTTGAGGAACATTTACTCCATTTATCTTCCACATTAAGCATTTGTAATCCATAATGAAGCCAAAAAATTAGAAAAATCAACACTTATAGCACCTAGTTCAGTATCATCTCTTTCAGTTTCCTGTTGGAGTTTTTCTGTAGTCACCTCTGACATCTTCATTTGAATCTTCTCCAATTCCTCTTTTAATTTTTCTAGAAATTCCCCCACCTTCTAGACAGAAGGTGGATCTTTTTCTGCTTTAATCTCTAGCCCAAAAAGAATATCCTTTTCTCTTACACAAGATTCTAATAGTTTTCTTAAGTACAGTTATATCTGTATTATCAATCTTCGGTCTTGTATTAAAATGCTGCTGCAAAACTTTATCCCTTGTCTTCTTCCTGACAAAGTGCACCAAAACATCCCTTGGAACATTTCTTATGCTTGCAAATGCTGTATTTATTCTATATACTTTATTAGTTTCTGCCTCTGTATCCTCCTCATCCTAGTCCAAAAATTTTTGCTAAAGCTTTAATAACCTTTTCTCTAATATCTTCACCAGAACCCTCTGGGTTTGCTCTAAATCTCAAACAAAATCCCTTCTCTCTCAATTCCAATAGAGCCAGATTATCTATTCTCTTTCCAACTCTGTCTCTAATTTCTCTCTTACTCTCCAAAATTTCCACTTTGTCATTAATTTGTTTTACATCTCCAGACACTTGTTTTACAGAGCTTTCCTTAACTTAACTTTTTAACTTCTTAATTTCTTAACTCTTAACTTAACTTCCTAACTCTTAACTTCTTTCATCTTTACAAGTCTTTCATCCATTATTTTTTCAAAAGCTGTCAATTTAGTATCAAATGATTCAGCTAACTTACTGCCCGGTTGCTCAAATATTTCTGAAGCAAATGTGGTGTAATTCCTCTCTCTGCAGGTTGCTCTAGTGATCCTCTCCTTCCCTGTACTATTTTTCTCACTTTTCTGGTGGTTGCCATTATGATATTGTAATCCAAAAATGAAAATGTCTTCAACAAGGGGAAGTGAAAAGGCAAGCTTTCCCCCCTTTTCCCCCTATTTTGTCTTCCTGTGGCCTTAATACTTTTGTCTCAAGTAGCACTCCATAGTTACAGTCAGCAGCTCCATAGTTACAGTCAACAACATAGTCTGGCTCATATTGCCTTTATCTTTTGTTTTGTAAAATCCACCAATTGTCTGCACTCTTTAATAGAAGCAAACAGTATTCCCATGAAGGTCTGGTTCATCTGTCTATTTTAATTCCAATTGTTCAAAAGCACTTTCACCAAACAATAATCTTTCAAAATAACTATCCACTTTATCAGTTATAAACTTTCTTGCATCAACTCATTGTTAAGATTTTTGCCAAAAGTTTTTAAATCTTTAAAAACTTTTTTCCTTTGTAATCCAGAAAGAAGACTCACCAAGTAGAATTTTTTATTCTGATTCTTAGAAAATCCCTCTTTAGCTATAAATTAATTACATCCATAAGTGTTTAAGAAATGAGGCTCATGCAAACCTAATGCCCACATAAGCTGCATTATAGCTGTGAGCTTGATTGAAATCCCTTGACTCCCAGCCACTCAACTCATGAGCTGACCACAAAAACCTCCGTTCCTGCAGTCTACATATGAGGAGCAGCTATCCAGAGTGCAAATGGGCGATCTCATGATCTCTCCTTTTTCCGGAGAAACTGTGCTAGACAGAATTCACTGATTGTCCACCAATCTCCATCACAATGGAGATTTAAAATCCTACTTCAGCTTTCCTTTGCTTTATAGACCTGCTAAGGTTGTAAATGCAAGGACTGTTTGTAAAGTTACTTTTTCATCACTGTTGTAACTGCAAATGGTCACTAAACAAGGCAATCACTAAATGAGGACTATCTGTATAGAAAATATCAGAATAGAACAGGGAGGAAAGAATCAAATTTTAATTTCAAAGGGAATTGTTTTATCTGCATATCTGTCCATTTTCATATATTTATATACAGTATGTGTTTGTGTATCCACAGACACCCCCATCTATGAAACTATATGTTTCCAGCTAGACCCACACACAGGAAGGAACAAAAAGGTAGGAAAGCACAGCAACAGGGAAATTGTTCAATGGAAGGACATGATGGCCTACAGTTTGGAGTGAATACTTTGTAAGCTATTGTCAAAGTATCTCAGTTTGAACTATGTTTTCTTAAACAAGTTTAGAGTTGAACACAGGACACCAGCAGCTTAAAAGGTAAGTGTGAATATGCCCTCAGTCTAAGAAGGTCAGGTAAATGGTGCATTGGCTTTACAAGTGATGTATTTAATTGATTTATTCTTGTAACACCTTGGCTGATCTCAAAAATGACTTTATCTTTACATTCTGCCACTTGTCTACAGTAAATTGAATCAAAACAAGATTACCACATACATGAATCTAGCAAAATAAATAAACCTTTGTGAACAATTTGATTTAACACATAGCAAATGTGAAAATAGAAACAGTAATACAATAAGCAGAGCATAAGAGATGGGACTCTTGGTCAATGTAATTGTTTCTTACAAGCCTTTAGAAAGAAGAAATGGAACTGTACTTTGTTGACTCAAATTAGGCACTGAAAGTATCAATGGTTGATTTCCATAGAAACAATTTTCATAGAAATTACTGTTTACTTGGGAGTAACAGCCTAATCTTAAAGTAGTTTGTCAAATCAAATTAAACATTCTCAGCACTGGAACATCTCAAGTTTAATATACATCTTTGCAATTGCTGATGCTTGAGGATTGCATTGTGTAGATAATACATATGTCAGTTACCATGGAGTCCACAATTCACCCCCAAATTGCACTGAATGCTTTTGTCTGGATTGCCAAATGATCTTGAAAACTATTAATAGACTTTAGGTTGGATGCATGTAAACATGAAGGTCCCCCCCCCCATTTATCTTTATAAAGTTGCTCATCCAATTTGGATCCTGCTGCATTTCTCACAATGATTAAAGAGGTGTCATAGTGTCACGGCCCATGCTTTGTTCCTTTTGGATGTGGGTGCAACATCATGATGCATATGGAAAAGGGTCAGGGCTTGCATCACAATGCAATAATTCTGCTTTCATCGGTCTTATCTCCCTGACTCCTGGAACAATGCAGACCTTAGTAAGCTTTTGGCTTGTTGACAATTGTTCTGAGGAGTGTTGACCACTTGTTTGTCTTTCAACAGAAATGTAATTATGACTCAGATAACATGTTCTACAGATAGACAGATGATCATGTAATACTAGGTAATGAAATTATGGGGAAGCCTGTTTAGTGTCAAAAGCCAAAATAAAGTGCATTAGACTCTGAAAATTGCTTAAACACTAGAATTATGTGTTAGCTATGCCATTTGGTAACTCTCTGCCTGTTGGCTCTAAAGGGTGAAAAATTATTCTCTGAAAACTGCTTTCATTCCTCTTTGCTGTAGTGTAGCTGCAAAACTGCTAACATCTTCTGTTCCTGGAAACTGACAAGTAATCAGGTGATGGGGCCAACTGTAAAAACTGACTTCAGAGGCAGTACTAAAAAGGCTGAGGCAGAAAGGCAAAGTGCCAGTGTATAATTGTGTGAATAAACATGGATTTGAAAAGGAAGTTACATGGAAAGGACAAATGAATTCAGACAGTCATCTTTCTGAGAAAATGGTTCCTCTTTCTCTCTCAGTCATTTCCATTGGTTGCCTACCCTTCCTGAAATGCCCCAGGGTTTATTAACAATAAAAGATAAGTAAAAGTAGAAGAATTAATAAATAATGAACAGTATTTGCTATAAAACTCTATTTTGCTGTAAAATAGCAAAAGAGCAGAGGAACAAAATAAGCAGACTGCTAAATACGAATTATGTCCAGTGGAGCAGATGGGTCTTAATCAAATACCAAAATGTCATGCATGTTTACCTGATATATTCTCATGACGAAAGGTTCCATAATCAAGGTACTCCCATAGAAAAATACAGAATACAGAATACAGAATACTTTAATGGCCAAGTATAAAATATATGCAAGGAATTTGTCTTTGGTGACAAACGGCAAGATCAACAGTGTGTTTAGATAGCAACAGAAAAATAAGAAACAATAACACTACACAATAAAATAAAAAACCCTATATTATATTAACCATTCTACATAAATTATGATAAAAATGTACAAGTAGACTTAGGACTTCTTATAAAAATTAAGAAAAATAAGATGTCCAAGGCAGATGATGCAACCCAATATGGTTCAATCACACAAAATCGTCTCTTTTAGAAATAAAGCAAATGTGCGATGATATTTTTATGATTTATATATGTCTGCATTTAGCTGCTATCCTTACTTCAAAAAGCAAAAGTCTCTGCATGTATCTGTCCCTATTCTTTTAATAATCTTACTAACTTGCATGGTTGGGAGGAAAGAGACATTTGGCCCAAGATTATCCATGACTGAGTGAAGAGTTGATCTTAGTTTTTTCTAGCCTTAATTCTGACCACTAACTCATCCTTCCAAGAATTCCTCAGCCAGTATAGCCATTGATGGGAATTCTGGGAATTGAAGTTGATACGTCTGGATGGCACCCAGAATGTGGAAGCCTGCTCTAAATTGCACTGTTAAATTGATATCTGTTTCTCTCTGTTTGACAAAACACACACAGTCCTATTTGCTTCTACTCATAAGTAAACCTCACTAAGGGCAATTTTGCAGTATAGCCTAAGCTGCTTGCCTTCCACACTGCTTTCAGCTGTTTCTTAAGCCAACTGCAAAATCTCCAGTCCAGTCCAGTAGGCTGGCAATGGACTGGGATGATACCCAGTCTGGACCTGATTGGTCTTTCTCTTGCTTCTTGCCTTTCCCATCCATGCAGGGAAGGCAAACTTGCTTGACTGGCTCTTCTGTGGACCGATCTAGCAGTGTCTGCCTTTTGCTTTTAAAGATTATTCCCTCCTCCCCACTAGTTTCTATGTCTTTCCTTTGGTTTTCCAGAGGTTTGCCCGCAAGATGCCTTCATACCGCCTTCCCACATTAGCTCCTTTGACACTAATGCAGATCTTTTTCTTTTTTCCCCTTAAGGTACCATCATCGCTCTGGTGCAACAATAATCAAAACAATGAGAAACACGGTGTTCTTTCTTCTTACATTCCTCTGAAGATCCATAGAAACTTCATAGCAAGGAAGAATGGATAGCTCAGCTTCATAAAAACAAAGTAGTAATGTTCCTGTATGGCTTTTTAAAGACATCAAACAATTATATGAAAGGGAAGAGAAGCTTTGCAGTAATGTAGGCAGGGGTAGGAAAGCAAGGAGAGTATGCTTCACTCAGCCTAGGAGAAAACCAAAAGAGTGCCCACTGGCAGAGGATAGTTCATTGACTTAATGGGCCATAGTTGGATCAACTGCAAGATTATATAAAAAAAAAAACAGCAACTGCCAACCAGCAGAGAACATAGGAGCCTGGTAGCTCAGGATAAAATGACTGCGTAGGGCAGTGACCGGCCACTGGAGGGGATGGAATTCCCAAGCACTGCAGCCTATTGGAGCTGGGGCTGCTACTAGCCTGGAACCAAGTGCTAAAAACCATCTGCTCTGAAGGGCTTCATCAGAAAACAGCAGTTTTGAATCAAAATTGGAAAACACAGGTGTGCAAGTGGGAGGAGGATGGCATAATCCAGTCCTGCACACAGGAAGTAGTGGATAATTATATTGGTGGTGGGTCAGGCAGCTGATTTCTTATTTCTTAAATTCCATTTTTCCAGCTCAAAATGGAAATTCAGTCAAACACAAGGTAAAAAGGCAATCCACTGATAGTATGAAGCATGATTAGAATACAGTGCCATGTTTATAAGTCAGTCTGTTAAACCAAAGATTTCTCTGAAAAAGAATACACTTGCCTGCAATTAGAAGGTCATTAGAGAAGACAGATTTTTCATGAAGCATGGACATTTTTATGGTTTAGTCTTCCTCCAGATGTGTTATTCTTCAAGTCCCATCATTCTCTGCCAATGGTGGTTAGAGGTAATGAGATTTGAATATCAGCAAGGACAGTAGGTTGGTGAAAGTAGGCTGTCTTATACTGATGAAGACAAGTTCTCCAGAACAGAATGAAAAAATCCTGCTGCTCATATTCTGTTACCATCTTGTTTGGATAACTGCAGTGTACTGTATATAAGTCTTATTGCACTGGTTTCTAGTCTGCTTCCAAAGCATTTTTTTTAAAAAAGCTTGGATCTTTGTACATCAAGGACCTTATTCTGTGTGAAGAATATTCTTGAGTATGTAGGCCATCAGCAGAAATGCTAACTATAACCCTTGTGACAGTGGATGTAGTCATTTTGACTATATAGCTTTCACACAGCTCTTTTCAGGGAGCCTTTTCAGCACCAGATCTTGGCCTTTTTAATTTCCCTGATGAATACTAGTGCTTTTAAAGGTTTTTCTCTTTTCATGTTTGGAGAGAGAGATTGGCGTTCTCTAATTATATTCCTTTTACTTTTCTTTTTTGTAAATAGGATAAAGAAAAGGGATGCAATGATAAATTGATCCTAATATTTCTCAGAACAGAATGTGGAAATAGATGTTCATTACTGAAATGAGAGACGCATACCATAGAGGATAACCATGGGGAAAAAAATCCACTCCACCCTTTGTTAAATGCAGAGGCTCATTTGCTCACTCTTAGGGAAAAGTATTCTCTACAGATTAAAGGTCCTGCAATTAGTTTACAACTGCTTAAAGCAGAAACCCCAAAGTAAATGGTGGTGATTAAAGACATTTAAACAGGAGGGCTCCAGCTGTGAGACTAAGAGTAGCTTTAGGTGCTATAGTCTGCCCTTTTGATCACTAGAAACAAACAACAGCATACATGCATTGTTTATATAGAGTACCATGGTACCACTATCTCAGGGAATCCATCACATACTGACTATAGTAGATAGTTAGGTGATGGATAGGTGAGTACATCCAACATCCCCTGAAGTTTGAGGAAGCCCAGTTGTTTTCTTTTAAAGGCCAATGCAGTCTTTCTGAAATGTGTGTCCTCCAGATAGGTTGAGAGTACAATTCTCACAATTCCCCAACTAGCATGACTGCCATTTGAGAATTCAGGGAGTTGTAATATAAGCCCACATGGTGGATGGCAGCAGTAATGGGCCTTCTTAAAATTCATATTGCTTGACTGAAAGTCATCCTGTGAGATAAATACTTTTGTATATGAAAGCCTAAAGGGCAGGGGCGGGGTGGTAGAAATCTAAAATTTATGAGCTTCTTATGTACAGAGCAATTTTGTCATGTGGCATCAAGCTTTCAACCAAGTAACCTATGAGACTATTCCTCTTTCAGCCTATGTTTGATGAGAGGTGTTCTTCTCACTGTTGACTAGATCTTCTCAATGAGTATCTTGTGAGGCCCACCACTGATGATGAGTGAGTTGGTTATCTCTTGGGCCACTTGAGAATTATGTCAGTCAAGCGTGCCCTTTGGGTAGAGGCTGACCTCATATTCATTAAAAGAAGTCTATTCCATTGCTGTTTTTGAATAAGAGCTGAAACTGTGGATCTATGGAATGGGTTGGGAGTGGGGAACATAAGAATAATTTCACTCTGGGATTTTCCAGAAGTTTTAAAGGACAAAAGAGAAGTTCTCCCAAATGGTCCAGCAGCTGGAGATCTTTCCTGAAAGATCAGTAATCCCTATCTATGGTCCCTAAAAAAATAATTTCTTTAAAAGAAACCATACAACAAAGATAGTATCATGAAGAGTAGTAGTGGAACAAGTATAACTGCCATTATAGAGGTATTGTTCTATTCTGCAGTACACTTATTACCCAACACTATTGTACAACTCCCTGAAAATGCTGTTGATGTTACTTCTGCGCTACAGGGAAATTAATTGGCACAACCTTCTCTATCATTGTCCCCATATACCATTTTCTTGCAGAACTTTGCAGTGATGTTTGAGTGAAATGATCCTTCAAATCCTCTCTTTCAACACCGGAGTGTTCCCCTTCCACCCAGTGGAGCAGAGAGGCTGGGGCACTTCACAAAGTAACTTTCCTCAAAGAGAATAAGCTAATTGAAGCAGACTGATTCAATCTTAACACTATTAGGAGGTGGTGTAATTTGTCTACCAAGCAGCTTCTTCGTATAAACATTGTCAATCCAGCTGAACAAGGAGCTTCATTGCCTCTGTGAGGTAAAGCTGGATTGACCACAACCACTGGACAGTAATTAAAGACTGTCTTGGACAAAACAAAATTACTGTTATCTGAATCTTCTGTTACTCAACTGTTGCTTCCCTCTACTGTGCAAGCGATTCATGGTGTGTAGCTCAGTGTGACACTGTGAACTTAAGATATAAAAAAAATACAGTACTAATTTGCAATGATTTGTTTATGGAAGCAAGAGTGGATAATGGATAAGCAAAGCATGAGTCAGGCATATATTCTGTGAAATGCATCTTGAAATTAAAGAAGAGATGCATTGCATAATTTGAGTAGTACCAGTGATCTCTGAAATGGAAATATGTCAGGCTTCAGATAATGAGACTTGTAGTATAAAAACTCTAACTCTCTGATTGTTTTTCTGAATCACTGATTCACTCTCACTGTAAATTAAAATAGGTTTATTTTGGGGGCAGGTACAGAGGCAGAGAAGCAAACATTAAAAAGCTGCAAAATTGCAATCAAGAGGAACTCTGAAAATTGTCTTGAGTGGTCAGGATATTCAACATGATATAATCAAGAGTTCATTAGTTTCAGAGGGAACTTGTACCTGCATGCTGTTCTAATTGCTATACTTACATTGTATAGATAGATTCATACATCCACTGTTGAATTTAATTTTTTGTTGTCCCATCTTATCTCTCTCTCTCTCTCTCCCAGTTCAACTGCTAAAATTATGAAAAAAGGCATAAATCTGCAAAGTGTTTCATGTACACCTCTCAATTAATCACTGTACTTTGGAGAGATACACATTCAAATCACCTATGACAGTAATGGAAACAAAAAAGATGGATATAAAGCTCAATATTGTTTTCCAACTTTGGAATATTTTATTTAAGGACAGTGCACAATTGATTTATATCCTGCAACTGCCTTCAAGGAGCAAAAAGCAACATATACAATTTCCTCTTTCCTTCGTCATCTTCACACCAATTGCATCAAGCTGAGAGAGAGAGTCTGCTTCCAAGCCATCTTGACCAACTTGCTTGAAAGGGGATTTCAGCCTGGGTCTCCCAGTCCTTTTCTGACAACCTTTTTATCATACCAGTTCTCACTCAATATCAATCCCATGTTCCATCCCTAAATGAATAAGCTGCTTCTTTTGAGATTCAGAGATAGTAATTTCAAAGGTCCACAATTTCATAACACAGTATGTGTGGTGTATGTGTTTCTGTAGGTATGCATGCATTAAATTTTATCTGAGAGGGAAAAAAAGACTTAAATCAGAAGTGAGAATTGATGTTTTTTTTAACAGCCTTATTCCCACTCTGAGAAAAAAAAGCAAATACTGCGTATGGGCTGTTAAATTAGGAGGAACAAATCTCTTTATGAAGAGTTGGTATTAACATTTGGTCTAAATCAACAAAAAAGCAGCTTCCAGCCAGTGGCTGTGAAGATGATTAATTTCTTTGGCAACAAAATCAAGATTCCCTATAAAAAGGGGAAGGGAAGAGGAAAAACTCTGCGATGCAGAGTTTGTTTTAAATTAGTAGAATAACTAAACACACTAATAGCCCAGTGGTGTGCATGCTTCCTTAGAAGCAATTTCTTCTGAGTTGATTGGGAATGGCTCCCAGCTTGCTAAGGATAGGGTTTCATCAGCCTTAACACATTTCCTGTGCTAATCTGCTTTGACTTCAGATGGGAGGTTGATGTTCAAAGGCTGTTTGCCACTGAAGGCTTAGCACTTAGCAGCCATCCTCAATCTGGTACCCTCCAGAGATCTACTGAATAAGTCTCCCAGCACTTTTTTTTAAAAACTAATTTGAGCATCTCACCCAGATTTAGCAGTGGAAAATGCTAAGTTCAGACAACATCCTCTAATCAAAATTCTTCCTGTCTCTCCAAAAGAAAGGAAAGATCCACTTCTGAAAGTTGTATACTTCAGTATACATAATGAAAGTAAGATTTAAAAGGAAAGCTTTCTTTGAGAAAATCTGCACGAAAAGAAAGTGCTGTGATTTGTTTGTGTGCATTGGGGGGAGGGGGGAGTTGGACAATTATTTTAAATTTTAAATCACGGGATGATGTGCAGAAAGCCTACATGTTATGAAAGTGAATGTAAGCAATTACAATATTCTCTATAACTAAAAAAAAAATCTGTAAAAACACAGTGGATTGGAATATTGTCCACTGACACAGGCCATAAAGCTGATAGTTTTTTGTTTTTTGTTTTAACTGATTTGCAGGTCACAAATATTAAACTGACTTTCAGTGTCTGGGGGATTATAGGAGTTGAAGTCCAACATTCTGAAAGACTCTAGATTGGAAAGGCATAGTCAAAGGACGCAACACACCAGTAAAATGGTAAAAAATGTTAATATTCCCCTCAGAGGAGTACAATATAGTAACAAGAAGCTACTGACTCCCTCTGGGTAAAATTAATAACCCTTCTTATATATTGAGAACTGTTACAAAGGGTTAGGGTTAGGTGTTACTTATGGACTCTATTTTTGCTATTGTATCCTCATTGGTTATAATTTTCTCCAACACTGTGTACTGGACAGGGAAGACCTGAAGGCAGGGAACCTGCTGCACATAACAAAATCTATACATGATTTCAGAGAAGCCTGAAATATGGATCCCAACTTCAGAACATTTCCCCAACCTGTGATAAACGGGAGGGACAGAATTAGCCAGGATGTAACAATATAGGACAAGGCCAGGCAATATGAATATGCTTTTTCTTCACATAGTCACAGTCAGATCTAGGCAAATACTTGGAGATAGCTACTTACGGACTAAATTATGAGATTTATGACTCTCCCTACACACCAGTCTCATAAAAGTCTCCCTTCAGAAAAAAAATCAACAGGGAGAGAACTAGGTTAATTTTTGCTATTTTATACCTGAAATTTCTAAAGGAAAGGAGTTTATTCTAAAGAGGTAGGGTTTATTGTTGAAGGCTTTTGCACAAATACCTCCTCACATCCAGAGGGAAAGAAAAGAATCCCAGAAAAGTTTTTGCACTAAACAATCTATGGAATAAGTTTTATTACCTAACATGGCAAAAATTAATGAGAAAATAAGACGTAATGTGCTTGTTGAGATTGCAGCACTGAAGCCAATTTCTCAAGTGTGAAAGACGTGCAAGCCTTCACAGTAAATGCCTCAAGCTCTTGTTTGATTTTTTTTGTCAATGAAATGTAGCACAAAAGAGATTTCTGTTTTACCAAGCAACTGGTCTCATTTATGGAATCTTGATTAAGCAAAAAAGAAGTATGGGATGGGGAAAAGAGTTAATCAACATCCATTGTTATCCTCTCTGAGCTTCTAGAATGTCAAAGTGAATATCTGTCTGTCTGTCTGTGTTATCCTTTACATTAATGTAGAGATGAATACTAAATGATGAGATAAAATCCATGGTGCAGCACAGAGGCAAAGGGAATCCAAAATTTGCAAAAAGTCAACTTAGCTATCTGGATTTTTATTTGCTTTGGGAAGGAAGCATTTTGAAGTTATTTTCTTTACCGTTGCATTGGAATGTTTTTGCTAATATTCACTCTAGGTTCTTGTTTATTGAGTTGTTGAACCAGTGTTGGTGTTTTTCACTTGGGTCTGTTATATATATATATCAGCCCAAAATGTTTGAGTGTGGGAGGGAGATATTTAACGTAATGTCATGCCAAAAACTTCCTTGCAATTTTTAAAACTTGCATTCCCTTGAGAAAGAAGCTTCTGCATGTCTATGTGATTCTCAGGCAGCCTGACCCTTTTGAGACTTATTCTTAGGAAGTTTTTAAATCTCTTTTGGTGATCTTTCTGAGTTTACCTCATTGTAAGCTGTTGCTGATATTGCTTTCTTTTACACATCTTTCCATCACTGGAAAGCTCCATTGCCACCCAGACTTTTTAATCTGAAAAGTAGGAGGTGTTCCTATATAATGCCTTCCCTTGGGATTTATTTGGTATATTAGAAACCCAAAAAGTCAGCCAATGATTGGAGAGATGATGATAACATTAAAGATGGGACATTGGCATAGAATACTTGATCATCTCATAACTAAATAAATAAAGGAACACTATATTCCACCCATGAGAATTTAGTGGTATTCTCTCGTTTCTAGGAAATTCTCTTTCAGCGAATGAAATATGAAGTGATAGGATAAAATGTATATTCCCCCCTCCCCTGCATGACCCTAATTTAAAACAGATTTTAATTAATTGTATAACTAATCAACCAGGCCCCACCTAGCAATGCACCAAGACCTATCTCTGGCTCAGCTTTTCAATTTTTAAATCAGAAAGTACATTTTCCTTGACCATCTTCTGCTTTCTGGTGCTGTTGATTGGCTTGATCTGCTGGTTTTTCAAATGTGATTGTTTTCTGACTAAATATTACCTTACCTCCCATACGTTAATTCTATATGATGTTGGATTCCATGGTTAAAAAGTCCCAAGACCTACCGGTGGGTCGGGAGGAGACAAAACTGTAATGTTTTGTGTTATTTTTATTTCATCTCACTATACGTGCTGATTCAGTCTGGTTCCTGGAATTCAATGTATAGCAAGTTTGGACAATTAATGACACAACCAACCCAAGTCATCCCAGCAGCCATGTAGATATTGGCTTCCTTTAATTGTCCCAGATGGGCCTCAACATCAAGTTGTCTTGGCTAAGAATGTTTGAGGTTCAGGTTATCAGTTTTTAAGAAAATGGATGCAGCTATTTTTTTAGATTAATGAGGTTTTTGGTTTTTTGCTAAACTATTCTCAGCTCTCAACATTTTTTATTTTGAATCAACTGTACATAAAAAGTGCATAATGTAATTTATTTTTTTTCAGTGTATACATTAAAATCATCCTCAGATGAATACCAAAGTTGGACAGAGTGGATTTATACACACTGTATAAATTAATACACACTGTAATTAATGATCCACTCATCCCTCATATGAACAAAAGTGTTTTGTTATATATTTGAGGGCTCACTTGCTTTCCCTGCAAAATAATAATAGCTCCTTCTTTTTAATATTCTAGTATACTATCTCTAGTAATATTTTATTTTATTTTATTGTGTGATAACCCTTAACCTGCAATTGAAGAGGTATAACCTCTTTGGGTTTTGTTTTATCTTTTAATCTTATAACACCTAACATGATATCAAAATCCTCCTTAAAGTTATGGACTCCTGTACCATGTTAGGGCTCAATTTATGTATTTCAGAATTGATTTTTCTCAGAAACTTTTCCCATTGCAGTAGAGATGTAACCATCAAAAGGCAGAAAGTTACTCAATAGGGAATTCATTAGAAAATGTGGTGTAGGTAATATAACAGATAAATGTTCTCCTTTCAAGGGGCATTGCTCTATACAACTGCAGCCACACTTTAATTAAATAGATCAGATTTGTATTCAACAATGATTCTGCAGAATGACAGCTAATATGAAAGTGAGGTTTTTTTTATTAATTAAAAAAACCTATCACTATGGACAAGACACAAATATTTTGGTCAGACATTTTCTGTGGAATTAATGCTAGAATATAATTCAGTGAAAGCTTTTAGTAAAGAGAAAATGCTGTTCAACGACAGAGGATATGGCCCCTATCTAACCATAACAGGAATAAACAGAAGCTTACTATAATTTAGATTCCAGAAAACACTGTACTCAATATACCTTTCTATTATTCTTTTTAAGAAGTACTGCAGAACAATTTCATCCTGCACAGCTGCAATTGCACAAGAGGAGCCAATTTTATAATATGCAAAGATTTCTAACAAGGAATCTGGAACAAACCTTCTTGTATGTCCCCAGTGACACAAAAAATTGCTGTAGAAGCTCCCTTCCTTGCAGTCTCTTGAATTTGACTTCTGGTGACTTCGTGGACTTCATTTTCTTGGTCACCATGTGTCAGTTGCTTGCCATTTCCTGTTTTGATTTCCTGGTCTATCCTATAGTTCTGGTATGTCCTGGTGGTCTCACATCTAAGTACTAACAAGCCAGGTCAGACCCTGGTTCATGTAAGAGAACTCTCTGGGGATGAGAAAGAAAATGGAATATTTCAAAACATCACTGCCAAAGAGCATATGCATGTCTCAGTATCAGGCTGGGAAAAGAATAGTTAGTCCTTCAGTTTTGCATCTTGGAAAAAAGAGGTTCAAAGAAGTCACCTTAATAAATGCACTTATAAATAGTGACAGGAGTTTTGGTTATTCTGTTTCTAAGATTCTGTATCCTAACTCCTCCTTTCTTGTTATTAAACCTGATTAATGAAATTGTTCCTCTAATCATGCTTGGATATTAGGTGCCTGGCAGTATTTTGGAATCAGCCAAGATAGGCCGGATGTTGCCACCTGCTAGGTAATGAAAGAAGGTAGTTGGGGCAATAATATCAGAAATACGCTGTTGGAAATACGACTCCAGAAGTATTTACTTATCATAAGGACCTGCCTTTAGATTTTATGAATGGGTTGGCTTTATTCACATGCTTTGTTAAATTCAATCCTCAGCATGTAGACTGAATGATTACAGCTAAGGTTCTCTCAAGTTTTTCCTTGCCAAAGAGTTATGACCCCAGGGAATGAAAGAACTGAGCACATACTTTAGAGAAAGCAAAAACTATTTTGATAGAGAACTGAAGAATTCTTAGGCAACTGAAAAACTAGAAGGTCATGAATTTATGCTTGGTCTTTTAAAAAAGACAATATTTTTTGAGAAGCCAAGAAGTCAACAGCATGTTGCAAACTTAACAACCAGCAGAACCAGGAGAGGAGCAAAAGTCATGGAATACTGCTGGTGAACACCAATAAGGATGATTTGCTGATGGTGAGAGTCTGAATGTTGGTTCATTTAAGGAGAAGGTGATATGGAAAGATGTGGGACATGCTGAAAGGACTGCATGAGGACAAAAAGTGCATTTTGCAACAAGACCTTATAAGAGGCCCAATGCAAGGAAGAACTGATATGCACATGTTAATGAGATGCACAGAGCTGAAATTTCAAGGTGTGACTCTACCTGAGGTAATCTTAATTGGATTCATGCTAAGCAGCCTCCAGATTTTTTTTTAAACAGTCATGAGTATGCTAGAAGGGAAGAAAGATCCAGACTTGCAATGTGCAATAAACAATTTAGAAGATGTTTAATAATATGGAAAGGTACTAATGAGAAATGAGGGAATGGAGCAGGCTGAATTTAGAAGGCTGAAGGTATTACCTCTGGGGCAGCCCTAAGCATATGCCAATTTTCAAATTAAATGGCCCCACGAAAAGCAGCTGCCAGAGAGAAACAAGTCAAGATGGACTGGCTTATCAAGAGACAATATAAGCAACACATATAAACAAAAAGTGTAAAAACAGGCAAGCAGAAATTTTGCATTGACATAGAGTAGATTTTGGAGCTAATTCTGAAAAGCACAATGAAAGGGTCTACACTGACTTTGGTGCCATCAATAATTTCATGAAAGAAAAGAAAATGAATTGGATATGGATTGTAAAATTCTGATTTAACTAACAGATTTTTTTAAATGCTGAAAGCAAAGGAGCTGCAAGACTGCAAGGCAAACTAGAAAAATGAGACTAATTAAATTAATTATTGAAATGTCCTTATATGTTTTAGTGCTAGATTCCAGTTTAATATCACTGAACTATACTACTATGACATAACACTTGAAGGAAACCACTGTTTTGCCATGTACAGGGATGAGTATGAAAGGACATCTAAAAAACAGTGGCATATTTGAAGTGGATTATGTGGACCGAAAGGCCAAACTAGAAACAGTGCCCACATAAGAAATATTTAAACTTGTCAACATAAAAGACTGGATCATAATAATTCACTATCTTGACTTCAGAAGGGGGACTTAGCAAGAGGTGTGAAGATAAATCCTTGCTAAATTTATATGTGGTATAAAGACAAAAGAAATTGGGTCCACTTTTCTTCAGCAGAGAAAGAGAAATACAGTGCCTGCTTGAGATTATTCACAAGAATATATGTGGATTCAAGGAGTGAAACTCCAGGTTGGAACAGATATATATTGACTTTTACTAATGACTTCTCCAGATATACATACATTTCCCTGATCAGTAAGAAAAGTTAAATGCTGAGGAATTTAGATACATTGCAAAAGTCAGCAATAACTTTGGGAGAAAGCTTTAGACTCTGCATTCAAATAATGGAGGTAAATATGCAACGAATGATATGGCAAGACATTTGAGTAAAATGGATGCTCAGAGAGGATGCAGAGATTGCAGAGAAATGAATGAATTATTTATATAGGATGGATACTTGTGCTTCTATTGACTTTCTCAGGGAGAGAATTGGAACAATTAAAGCAAAAGGAGGCAACAGAAGATATTCTAGCACACCTGGAATGATTATACTGTAATAAATCATTAGGACCTTTGGCAGCCACCCAAGGGTTGTGAAAAAAACTCAGTATTGCTGACCTCCTATCCAAAATTGGTAAGTTCTGCAAATCAGAAGACTGGAAAATATCCATTGTGATACCAAAGGATCTAGGAAAGTTCAGGAAAATTATAGTCTAATCAGCTTAAAACCTAGTAGAAATGCTAATAAAACAAAACAAAATAACTAATGACACATAGAAACAAGCCTTGTTAAAGGAAAATCATCATGGATTCTGCAAAGGTAAATTCTGACTTGCCAACCTAGAGTCATTTGAGAGTGTGAACTGCTCTATGGATTTAGGTGACCCTGTTGACATTAAGGGGAAGAGCTATGTTAGTGTGTGGCAACAAAGTAGATACAGAGTCAAATAGCACCTTCCAGCCTAGCGGACTTTATTGGGGCATACGTTTTTTCGGAATAACAGCTCACACTCACTACGAGATGCATGTTGACATTGTGTATTTTGGTTTTCAAAAGCCTTTAACATAATTCCTCATCACAGACTCTTAAATGAACTGAGCAGACATGGAATAAACAGCATTTTTCTTTTATGGACTACCAAGTGGTTAAAAAAGAGATAAGAAAGCATAGAAATCAATGTTCTCGATTCAGGGAAGTAACAGGTAGTGTTATGTTGGGATCACTGCTTTTTAATTTGTTCATAAACTATCTCGACTTAGGGGTAAGCAGTAAGATAGTCAAAGTATTCAGGTTGGTGCAAACCAAAACAGATTGTGAAGACCTCTAGAATGAATTCTTAAAACTGGGCAAATGTTCAAACAATGGCAATTACAGTTCAATTTAAGTAAGGGCAAAGTGATGCCCATTGGGGCAGAAAGCCTTAACTTCTCATTTACACTGATGATATCTGAGCCAGAAAAATGGATCTTGAAGTCATAGCTGATAGCAAAACGAAGATGTTGACTTATAGTGGGGCAACTGTAAAACAGGCAACTTTCATGCCAGGGATCATTAAGAATATAATTGAAAATTAAATTGCCAACATTATAATTCCATTATGCAAATCTATAATATGTCCACATCTAGAATAATGTATACTGTTCCACATTTTAAAAAGGATAGAATAGAGCCCAAAAAGCTCAGAAGAGGGCAACCAAAGTTATCAGGAGGCTGAAACACTTCCTTATGAGAAAAGGCAAGAATGTTTGGGATTCTTTGGCTTGGGGGAAAAACAAAACAAAACAGGTGACTGAGTGGGGACATGATAATATTGTAGAAAAACATGCATCGCATGGAGGAAAAGCACAGGGACAAGGTTTTTTCTTCATCTTCCCAAATACTAGGATGAGGACTAATGAAGATTTTTATGAAACTTAAAACAGACAAAGAAAACATTAGTTCACATAGCACCTATTTACACGGTCATTGCTATTAATTTAAAAGGGGGGTGGATAAATGCAACTCAATCACCCACTTCTAGTGTTGAGTGTCAATGGTGACTTGGGCTGGGATTAGCCTGAGAGCAATACCCAAACCACAACACCATAAACCTCTGACAAAATTAAAGGGTTATAAAAAGGGGATTGTCCTCTGGTGGCAAGAACAAAGTGCATGCTTCTGGATGCAGGACAGGTTTTGGGGAGAAGCAACTACAATTGTCATCTGTCTGCAGAACAAGCTACTAACAAAGTCTATATATATAGCACCATAGAGTTATGGCATGAAACCAAACCTGCTATGAGCCATATCAGAGTATTTCGATTCAAGGTATATGTGTACATCTTGATGATAAAATGAACTAAACTGATTTTTGGTGGATGAGCATAATAGTGTGAAAGATACAGAATTCTGGATGTTGTCCCATATATGATCAAGCTGGTAGACTGTTTCCAGTAGTTCCAGCTGTTGCCCCAAGCATCCCAGTAGAGGGAGAGTCAAAGCAGCAATCACAGCTGAGTGACAAACTAATTGTGTGATTTGAGCCAGCTAGAAATCCCTGAATGAGAATTGGATGTATAAACTGAACCAAAACCGAGACAACAGCTGAGACAACAAGACACCACAAGGAATTTCCACCTAAAAGATTCTGTAAAGCAGGAAAGGAAAAAGCCATTTGCTCCAGCTGTGAAACATGCTCCCATAAGGATGTTTTCTCAGTAACAGCAAGGAAGATGCATGTAGATTACTTACTGTAAAGGCTGCTTCTTGCAAGGAGAGATCAAGGAAGGCATTTGTATGAAACTACCACTAAGGTTTGAAGAACCTGAAAAAGAAAGATTTTCAGGCTTCAAAGGAGCATTTATGACCTGAAACAAGGAGCAACAGCTTGGATCAAAAAGCTGAATCTAAACACTGCATAAAGAGAGGTTTCTGCAAAGAAACCGGACTCTTGACTGTACTCAGAATTCAGGAAAGGCAGATGGACATTCATTCTAAGTTATGTAGAAAATCTGATTATGTGCTACTAGCAGACAGAAAATAGTCATGACATGCTAAATGACATTGTGAAGCACCTAAATAAGAAGTTAGAGATAAAAGAAGTAGGAAACTTATTTATTTAAAGTTATTTATGCAAAAGAAGGATCATGACACTGACGATGATGGTGGTGGTGGTAATAAAGAAAGACATTCTGGAATATTTAAGATTAACAGAGGCCAAGGAAGTACAATAATAATAACAAGCTTCATGAAGCAAAATTAAAATAATGAGCTTCTACCAGATAACAATTGGAAAGCTCCTGTATGTATCCACAGGAACGAGGCATGACGCTATCACAACTGTGGGGATATTAAGCGGGGGGCGGGGGGAACCAACCCTACTGAATTGCTGTGTAAACATGTGGAAGATATCCAAAGACTTGCCTAAAATATACAGAATCTCAAAGTGTTAGCAAGCAGGAATCCCAAACAGATGGGACATATGTATATGTATTAGGCTAAAGGCAGAGCAGACCAGTTGGGTACAAGCTACTATGTGTTATACTATGCAGTTTGGGCAATCAGGTGAATCAACTAGGAGTAGTCAATTGTTGCTCTCCAATCACAAAAGCAGAATATGTGTCAATGGCCCAGGCATGTGTGTTACTGGACTTTGGAATTAACAAGCAAAAGCCAGCTTAGAAGTTTGAAGGCAACCAAGGATGTGTTCAGTTCTCATAGGTACAGGTGATTAAGTCTCAAAGAAGCACATTGAAATGAAACACCATTCTGCATGACATATGCAAAAGAAATGGGCTTTCTCATGTAAAGTACTGTCTAGAATATGAAAAAGATGGCAGATGGCTTGACCAAGATGCTATCAATGGATCTGGAACCTGTCTCTTTGAGAGATTATAGGAGTTATGGAGCCAAGAAAAAGGGGTATTGAAAAGATAGCTCCAAAAGCATTAGTTCTTTACATCTTTTATTCTACTGACTACCTGTATAATAGCCTATATTAGAGGCAAAATAGCAAGGAAATATTTTATTTCTTCCTGTCTTTGTCACTGCTCTGCTTTCCCTTGATTGGAAGATTCTTAGACTCTCCCCTTCAGCCTGTTTTCTACAGAAAAGCTGCTTCCTCTTGCTTTTCCTTTTTCCTACCATACGGACAGAATACTCTGAGATTCAGGCTTTATATTATATCAGGTAACTTCCTTAACAATGTTTACCGATTAACTTTAATTATCTGCCTCTAGATACCCTAACTGGGCTTGATTCTGTTTATACAGATATGGTCTGCTAAATATGGAACTGAGTGAATGAACTGGAGGATTCCAACTTTTTCTCTCCAAGTACTGGAATAATTATATATAAGGCACTACTTTAGGCAATAATATAAGAATAACTTAAGGCAATACTTCTGTTCAAATGGTACAAAAAGGATCTGAGCTGTAACTGCTGAGCATTAGGTACTTCCAGTGTTACAGAAAAGAAACCTGGGGTCATAACATAAGAAGAAAACAATAAAATCTTTGTTGAGAATAACTTGATAGTTAGAGGTTAGCATGAATTTGTGATGCATACACATTTTGCCAGACTAATCTTATCAGGTAACTTCTTTAGTAGATTGTGGGAATGCTATAGATATAATAGAACTTGATTTCAGTTACGCTTCTAACATTCTGATTAGCAAGCTAGTTATCTGTGGGATGGATGGAATGACAATTAGATGCATATCTGACTTGAAAATTATGCTCAGTGTTCATTAATAGTTCATTAATAAGGGAGGATAAGTATTAAGTGTGATGCTACCAAGCTTATTCTTATGCCCTCTACTCTTCAAGTTTTTTTTTTTAATTAATTATTTGGATGAGGGGTGGGTGGGTCTATGTATTAAGAGTGACATAAAATTGGTTCTTCTAATACCCAACATCGTTTTTTAAAGTGTTGTCCAAGGACTCCTGAGGCCCATGAAATTATTTGTCAGACATTAAAGATATTTGCAAACATTTAAAACAATATCACCCTTCTTCTTATTTTTTATTTGTTAAAAATAGGGTTTTTCATGAAAAATATTTATATTAATATCTAATGGGTTTAATATTATTTTTACATGATTCAATAAATAATAGGAATAATGAAAGTTATGTTGTAAACATAGAGCAAGAGTTTGATGTATACTGCTACTTATATTTCTTGTGAGGAGGGTCGAAAGTCAATTCTTTTTTTTTTTCTTTGCTTTTTCTTTTCTTGTTTTCTGCACTTTTGACCTTGACCACTCTTTTTTCCCCCTAATCTTTCTTTAATATTAGTTCTTGTTACTTTTTGCTGTTTCTGCTTTAAAATTTAATAAAGTTATTTTTAAAAATTACATGATTCAGTAAATATATATTCCACAAATGCATCCATTTTAATTTTTAATATGGTAAATATTGATAAATATAACCCATACAAATAAAAACTCTTTTGGGGTCCTCTGTAATTTTTAAAAGTGGGAAGGAGTCCTGAGAGTAAACAATTTAAGAAACACTGCCATAAAAGAACAAAAATTCAAAATGATATTGACAGGCTTAACAGAAACAAATTCAGAGTTACACAGTTAGGAAATAAAGGCATAGGTGTAGAATGAGGATATTTGATTTAGCAGTAGTATTTGTGGAAAAGATCTTAGAATAATAGTTGATTACAGACAAGTATCAGGCAACTAGATGCCAAGTCATATGAAGAAAGATTTAAGGAAGTAAGAAGAGAAGAAAGAAAGGATATGTTAGTACTCATCAAATGCCTGAATGGAGGACACAAAATAATAGACTTAAGCTAGAGGATTTTCTTACATTACCCAGTAGTAGAGAAATGAGCTGAGCTATAGCACATCTCTTGCTACCAAGTTAATATAAGAAGAGGACCAAGAAGATCTCTTCAGGCATTTCACATGCCTCTGAAATGAGGAAAAAGATTGGGGACAAGAATGGCAGTTCCACTGCTCCATTTTTGTTCCTATCATGAGTGGTATGCTGTGGAAGCTAGCTAACTTATTCAAAACTCTGACATTCAAAGTCATATTAAGTGAAATGAAATAGTACATTTTGATAGTGAAGTTTCAGATTGGTACCCTACATGGGCATCCTTTTGTATTAAAAATAAAAGCAACATTTCCTTTTTGCAGTAGACTAGCATACGGTAGGGTTGTAGTAAAACTTTCCTGGTGTTGTATTATCTTGCTACATTCAAAGATTTATCCTCTCCCCTCCCCAAATCTGAAAATCTTTCTACTCATTATGTATGTGTATGGTTTCTATAGGGATGGTTATTCCGTAAGAATGAGTGTGCCTACTGCTGGAGTATATTTGCTTGCTGCTGCAGACACAGACAGGCAGAAATATAGTCTATGTAGCCTCAGTTATAACACTGGAGCCAGTCCTGGGTTCAAGAATCAAATCCTGCATTCATATGGTAACTGCAGCAAGATTATTGTATCTGCAATGATGGAAGAACAATGAAATCCCCACAATGGAGGAATGGATTGTGAAAATGTCAGAATCCTCAGGAATGGCAAAACTGACCCGTTTGGTCAGAGAATAAACAACAAAACCCTTTTTGAAAGACTGGAAACCTTATATGGACTTTTTTGCTGAAAGAAGAAAGAAATGAAATGATGATTTATGGATTTAAAGAATAAAATACTTGGATTAAACATGGGGCTGAAGGGTCTATATAGTATCTGAGGGAGGAGGGACAACAAGATTGTAAATATCTGTTGAAAAGAAAGTTGGAAGTTATTTATATATATATCCTAACTTTAGTTTCTTTCCTTTTCTTGCACTTTTTTGTTTTTCTCTATTTTTCTTTCTTTCAGTTTGTCTTTTATTATATGGAAAATTCTTAATAAATATAAATAATAAAAAAAGAATCAAACCTTGCAAGTATTTGCTAAATGCAAACTCTTCCAGTTCTATTCTCATCAATCCTGCCACCAACACTTCCTCCTCTGTAGAGTGGCTTCCTTCCCTCTTGGGCCATCCAAAGAGAATGGGCTGATCTGTAGGGAGGACTCTGCTGATAGTAGGCAGAAATGCAACCAGTAGTGAGTCATCTCTCTTCTGGCCCTATTTTTACACCCCCTTTTTTCTCCCCAACTTTTCCTTCCCCACAAAAGCTGCTGAAAAAAAAAGGGAGGGGCAGTTTTGGTAAGAGTCTGCACTGATCACCTGAAGAGTTTGCTGAATTTAACTAAGGGCCAAACAGAACTTCTGGTTGCACTATCTGCACCACACCACCAACTGTTGAACAGCTGATCCACACACCAGCAACAATGACCTGGCTCCACACCTACTTCCAATCTTCTGGATAGACCCCTCATCATATCCAGGGTGCCAGACAGTGCATCACCTTATTGCTGTACCTGGGGCAGACTGTCCCCACCTCTCTGTTGTTAGTATGCCACTGTTCTGTGGGTTTTATGTTTGTGTGTCAATATTGACTCCTGGCGACTGCCTGAACAAGTCCACGCAGTTTTCTTGGCAAGGTTTTTCACAAGTGGTTTGCCATTGCCTCCTTCCTAGGGCTGAGAGAGAGAGTTACTGGCCCAAAGTCACCCAGCTGGCTTCAGATGGGACTTGGACTCGCAGTCTGTAGCCTGATGCCTTAACCACTACACCAAACTGGTTCTCTCCGTAGATAACTACAGTGAAAAAAAAATCATATCTCATATTAAAACTTCTCTATGCAAATATATTTTTTCATGAAGAAAAATTATTTACTCTAAACTGAAGCAGGTGCCAATTTCTGTACATATATTGCAGAAAATATTTATGCCACATTACACATTAAAATATTATTGCTATGTTAGAAAAAAAAATATGCAAAGCACCTTTCAATTAAATTGCAGTGGCTAGCTTAGCCACAGAACATACTCATGCATTAGTAATTTGCATTTGTCAATATCTATGTAAATTTAATGCTGCAGGCTAATTAGCATTATAAATTTGTCCACTGATGACTTCTGATTAGCAGATGTACATATGTGTATGATATAAAAATACACAAACAACTTAGGATGAAATCCAGATTCAAGGTGGGAAATTCACTTGGGGAAATTTGGGACAGATTTTAATCACAGTCATAGCACAGAACTCTCAGATGCCTGGACTCGAAAACCTTTACGAAGTTTCTAGCTCTGATTTGTCTTTCTGTAACTCTGTCACACTGCAAGGAACAATACCACTCCATTAATGCAGAATTGGGGAGGAGAAAAAAAAATCTGGTGATTACTTTCATAAAAATTTTTTGATGGGGAAGGGCAGGAAGGAGAATATGAAATTCAGTGATTGACAGGTCTGATTTCAAGTCACCATGACCCTGAGGTGTCCACAGAGGGTTCAAAGAGTCAAGGTGAATGTCCATGGCTGTGTGATCAAAGACCCATCCTTTTTTGGGGACATTGGGGTCAAAAAAGGCAAGATGCTTTGATTGTGCAGTCATGGCTGCCACCTTGACTTTTTCAATGCCCCATGGACACCCATGCCCTGACCTTTGTATTCAGATTACCATCACGTGCCCCAATTGCAGCCTTTTTCTTCAATTAGAGACAAGATGGGGGTGACACAACCATCCTAGCCTCCTGGAACTCTCAGCAGCTTGGCATGGTTCTCCAGTGGGTCTCCTCCTTTCTCTGTGTCCAGGTGGTGGTTTTATGTTTGTGTGTCAATGTTGACTCCTGGCGACTGCCTGAACAAGTCCACGCAGTTTTCTTGGCAAGGTTTTTCACAAGTGGTTTGCCATTGCCTCCTTCCTAGGGCTGAGAGAGAGAGTTACTGGCCCAAAGTCACCCAGCTGGCTTCAGATGGGACTTGGACTCGCAGTCTGTAGCCTGGTGCCTTAACCACTACACCAAAATGGTTCTCTCCGTAGATAACTACAGTGAAAAAAAAATCACTGTTTTTTTTTCCAGTGGTGGTTCCAGGTGGTGTCAATGGTGTGGGGAGGAGATCTAGGCCTCGGCCCCTCTTATGTAGGGTGCCTAAGGTTCAGTTCTCTCACCCCTCTTATTCAACATCTACATGAAGCCACCAGGTGATGTCATCCAGAACCAAAGGATACAGTATCATCAGTATGTTGGTGATACTCAGTTGTACATCATTGCCCCAGGCTGGAAAAGTGATCCCAGTTAGATGCTTATCCAGCACATGGAGGCTGTGAGGGTCTGGATGGGGAGAAAGTGGCTTCATCTTAACCCTAGCAGGATGGAGTGGCTTTGGGTTTTGGGGTCCCTTGGATCCCAAGGTTTGCCATCTTTTACTCTTGGTGGGGTTGCTGTCCCCAGGACAGAGCTGGTGCACAATTTGGAGTCCTGGACTCGTGACTCCTGCTTCAGTAGCAGGTGGCAGCTATAGTTAGGGGAAGATTTTCATGAATTCATCTTGTGCACCAGTTGAGGCCATTCCTGAACCAGGAGGCCCTGCTCATTATTGCTTATGCCCTTGTCCCTTCTCGTTTGGACCACAGCAATGCACTCAACATGGGGTCGCCTTTGAAACTTCAACTGCTCAGAATGCATTGGTGCATGCAGTTTTCGGCACCCTGAAGTTCGCCTGTGTTACACCTCCGCTGCACAAGCTGTATTAGTTTCCAGTTTCTTTCCAGGTGCAATCCAAGGTGCTGGTTATCACCTTTAAAGCCCTGTATGGTACCGGAGAGGGCTATTTGAGGGATTGCTTCTCCCTGAGGATATCTATCCATCCTACTAGACTGGATAGGGTGGGCTTGCTCCAGTTCCCCTCTATTAAATGTTGTCATCTGGTGGGACTAAGGAAGTGAGCCTTTTCTACAGCTGCATCTACCTTATGGAAGAGACTCCCTCCTGAGATATAGAGGGCCCCTACTTGTATTGACTTCCAGAAGGCTGTTAAGCCCTGGTTCTTCCCCCAGGCATTGGGCCAGAATGGGAAGTGAGCCCAGCATTTGTTGTGCTTTTTAAAAAGGTATTGTTGATAGCATGTTGGAGTTTTAATCTTCTGTTTTTGTTATTTGTATGTTCGTTAGCCATCTAGGGTTGTTTTATGTAACATTCTTGTCCATTATCTCTAAACGGATAGGTCACAGGCAAGGAAACCAAGTAATACAATAATATGTATGTCAGGATATTCTCGGACAGGGAAGTGATGGGTCAGCTTTTATAAAAACCACATAGGGAACAAAGTGTCTTTGTATGTGCAAAATAATATGTTTAACCAAATTAGGGGCAGTATACATTAAATCAATGAGAAAGGGACACATCGTACTATGTGCACTTATACGTACTGTAACTATTCCAAAGTTGGTATCTGTACCTGTAGGGCAAATCCAACAATTGTCACTGAATAAATATTTCTCTTTACCTGTTGACCTCTTCCTATCATTCAGTGTGGAATCATTATTTATCATAGCTCATGTCAGAGTCATCCAAAGAGGTGGCTGGAGCAGCATCCAGATGGGGCTTTGGAAATTAAATGTCACCCTTTCTACTTTATGCAAAGGACCATCTCTATAGAGATGTAGAGGAGGTTCCACATGGTCATGGAGTGGAGGTAGCTTTTACACCGTCAGGCTAAAAGCTGACAGTACAAAGCTGAATATTTAGAAGCTATAGGCATCTGTTATAAACCAGGATGATATCACCTGCATCATGAGGTCATTGCACAAATGAGACAAACTATGTAATGTGCATCAGTGACTGATACAAATTAAGTCATTTGCACCATTTGAACAATGTCATTTTATAATTTCGCTATGTTATTGTTATTTGATTGTATTCCATGGCATTCCTATGTTACGACCTGTGGTTACAAGAAACTTATTGACTTACTTTACTTACTATAATGCCCATGATGTCACTTGGCCTCTTCCCCCTTTGCAGTTGCCCATGCCAGGAGAAAACGTATAAAATGACACCTTGCTGCACTGCAATGTCAGAGCCCTTATCACATTCTCAATTAAAGCGGGGGGCATGCCTTTGAAAAGCATAGTTGTTGCTGTTGTTGCTGTTTTTCCTACTGCAAGGCAAATCCTCCTGGTGAGATCTGAACTTTGTTTTCCTCTAGTTACACTCTGCAACTGGGAATAAATTGAGATGGATTACCCTGAGACTGACCCAGTGTGAATCGGCTATTTCCAGATTCTCAGTCTCAGCAGAGTCTTTATATATATACACACATACAGAAAGAATACACAACTGCTGTCAGATAAGGCCCTGAGATTCTTTAGTTTTAAAAGTTGTATCAAGAGGAAAATCCTACCAAGTACACTTTCTATTAATATAATTTCTATTAATGCAGGACTATAGTAGGTACAGACTTAACCTAGCTGAACTCTGCAGCTTAACCAGCTAAGTGTATGTAGTAGAAGGGTTTTTAAGCACTGCAGTGGCATCAGAGAGGGCACTTGATTTATTCCTGGGTAAATGTGCTGTGGATTGATGCCTTATGTGCACAGGAATTCTTCCAGCCTCTGGTCCTGCAAGCTTAACATTTAATAGGTACAAGCAAATCCTCATATAAACTAACTTTCAAAAGTAATATGGTCTCTGTTACCAAATGACATTGATTCAGAAAGAATGAATTGCTGCATCTGAAAAGCAATATTTTCTAAACGAGGTTTCAGGAAATGCAAATTTGCCCGGAAAGATTTATGAGTTGTCCTGACATACTAAATCGCTGCATAGCTCAAGAGTTTAAAGGCAACTTGACTTTAAGGAGTGACCTCCCATTTAAGCATATATTGGCAAAAAAATCCGCTGGAGGTTAAAGAGCAATGTAGCCACCTTTGATCATCTCTACTGATCCCTACCACTTTAACAATCAAATTCAGAGCTGTTTGCAGTTGACTAAAATATTTATCTCTCTCTCTCTCTCCAGTAGGTTGTCATAAAAGGTAGGAAAATTCCCCAGCAAAACAGCAATAAAGTCATAGCATTTGCCCAGGCTGAGCCAGACCCAGATTCAAATTCAGATGGCAGCTGTTTAAAATAAGTAAGGTCAGGCCAAATGGTTGTAAAATCTTTTTTACATCTTGTGAAAGAGACATGATTTTTTTTACACTTATTTTTCAGTCAGTAAAAGAATTTGCATAAAATATTGGCAGAAGGGAAAGGGAGGTTCCTTCACTTGGAGGTAGCTACGTATGAGGAATTTGGAAAAAAGCATCTCCCGGGCGCCCACTGTCAGAGCATCTCTTTGGATGTTTATTCCAAGAACAATCTCTTGGCAATTGTGGAATCAGATTATTGTTTCTGACAAGAAGCTGCAAGATGAAGGATAGTCCCTGTGTCTCAAAGATGTACTTGTGCAAAAAAAGGGGATCTCTCTCCCTTAGCAAGATGATCTTCCCTGCTGCTCTGAAAAATCTCCCCTGGGACTACTGTAAGAACTTTGAAGTCTTTTTTAATTTTGTTGCCATTAATTCATCCCACCCTCACGATCGGCCTCAATTAAAGGGGAAAGAATCATTTGGCTTACCACTAAAAGTGAAGTATATTTCCATTTTGGCCATTCAAAGGCAAAATTTGTCATTCCTGATTGGAATGCTTTATCTTTGTTTTGACTTTGTTATGGACTGAACTATGATATCTTATGAGGGGTCAAACATGTCTTCCTCTGTCTAGGTATGCAGGTTATTCAAATCCAAAAGAATTTTTCACACTGACTGCCAAATACAGTTAAATAGCAGATATGGACATCAAAATATATCAAAATAACATTTACCTAATTAAAATAGTCAGCCTCATGGAATTTGGTTTAAGTATTCATCCTCACGGTTTAGATTTCAGAAAATAGTTTTTGAGAGCTTATGAATTCAAAGTAAAAGTCCAGGGATTTTCCATCTTTACTCCTGGATGGGATCTCACTTTGTCATCCAGCAGTTGTGCACAATTTGGGGATCCTCTTGGACTTGAAGCTCCTGCTTGAAGAGCAGGTGGCAGCTATGGGCAGCAGAACCTTTGCACAGCAGCATCTCCTGTGGCACTGGTGCCTCTCTGGATCAGTTATTCATGTCCCCGTCGCCTCATTGCTTTATACAGTAATTATAATGTGCTCTACATGGGGCTGCCCTGGAAGACCACTTGGAAGCGTCAGCTGGTCCAGAACATAGCAACATAAGCAGTGATCGATTACACCCACATGATACCTCTGCTGCATGAGCTGCACTGGGTGCCAGTATGCTCCCAGGTAGGCTTTCAGGTGCAATTTCTTACCTCACTAATCTTTTTCTATTGCTTGCTACATTGCCTGCTCCATTCTTTACTTCATCACTGGTCCCATTACCTGCCTCATTACCTGCTTCATCATTTGCTCCAACATCCACTCTCATTCTCACTCCCCTTCTCCTCATTCTATCACTTGCAGCATCATGTGCTCCACTCTTGTTCTAGCTCATCTGTATCTCTTGTTTGCCTTTCCCATGCTGTTACTCACCTTTCTTTCTTATTTATCCTTCTCTCTATCTCCGTATCTCCTCCTTTATTGCTGTCTCTCATTACCTGATGTTTCTCTTGCCCTCTCTAAAAAGAACTACCAGGGGATCTGTGTAATACCTGACTTCACATCAGATATCTGATTATTCCTGGTGCCCTAACCAAAATGATCCTAGAGGGAAGTCACCAGTGATCAGAAGCAGGGGCTATTCATGTAGAAGCCAAAAGCGGCCAGTAAGAGCCAAGTGGATCACAGTCCCTTTTGCTGTCACCTTGACTTCCTTGGTCAGAATGCAATCTGAAATGAAGGAAGGCTGGCCATCAGTCTGACTCCCTTTTCCTGTAACTAGGGGAAGGGATTTTCCACATACGTACTTTTTTTCATCAAGCAGAATGGAAAAGCAGCGAGAAGATCCTCCTGATGAGGATGAAGTAGATTGGTGTAGGGCTGGAGTGACAAAGTCTTGAGGACAAATTGGTCCAAACATGGAGTAGGCCTTCTTAAGGGCCACTTGCAGTCCTACTCAATGAAAACGGCTGACATCTCTGTCTCCATTGCACCTGCACAGAACACACTAGTATCACTGGATTGTATGCATTTCCTCCATCAAGAAGTTGGAGGAGGGGAGCCAAAAGAATTAGATTCACTGTGAGCAGTTTTCATAATTCTTTCCAGGTAAAGTTGTTTGGATTTACCTTAATGTGGACTGAAGTGTTGGGGCAAGCCAGAGGAAGAAATCCTGGAAATTACTTGTTCTGTTCACATGGATTTTTTTTTTTCAGTTATACATCTCAAGAATGTGTACAGGCTTATAGAGAGGTAAGGGTCAACACCTATTTGCCCAACCCTTGTCTCTTGTTCCTGCTGAGTAATTAAATCTTTAAAAAGGGAGTTATACTTCAAGTCTTAAGGGAGTTAATCTTTGGAATCCTTAATGCTCTCTGAGCTTGGTTGTTTGTTTGCACACATTTTATTACCAACTAGGTGACATCATCAGTGAGAGTGTGGGGTTTGCTCCCTATTTATATAACTAAATCTTTATTATGATCAGTCAGTCTCTATCTTTCACTCCTGAATATAGTCACTGAGAAATCACGGTTTGGTAGTGGTTCTGGAGCTTCCATCTGGGATCTGCCCAGAAGAAAATGCTGGAAGACTACTGTTCAGCTGCAGCCAATATTTTGAGAACTCCTGCTATAACAAATTCTATTCAGCCAGAGGCCAAAATCCACACAAAAAAATCGTACTTTCTTTGGAATTCTGCATTAATGATGCTTAGACCGACATATGTATCTTTTTGTAACCTGTAGGTATTCTTTGTATCAGATGTGCAATGTGGGTATTGAATATCTGCATCTGAGTATGAAATGGGTTTTTTGCCTTCAGATATCTCCTTATTTTGTTGCTATCTGTGCTCTTTAAAAAAAAAAGTGTAGCTTAAGCAATAGCTGGATCCAGAAACCAGGAAACTTAAGGAGAAAGAGAATTCTTAGTACAAGTGAGTCAGTTGATCATATGTTGTGCAGGCAGCAGTGCCCACATTAATGGTAGAAATCAAATAGCATGGTCAAAACCAAAAGAATAGAAAATATTTTCTTAAATTAAATCTTCTAAATGAAGTGAAGCATTTCGCTTTTACCACAATGGTGTTTCCAAGTACCCCACCCCCACACTCTTCAACAATGGATGGCTGCCATTAATTATTTGGGAGGAAAAAAAATATTCATATTGTCTCTTGGCTAGGCCTTTCCCCCTTGCTTTGGGTTTTTCTTATTTATCTTTCTCTGCCTCTGGATTCAACTGAGCTTCCATTTACATTTATGAAGAATAACTAATTGGACAATGGAAGAGAATATGTGTAGCTCAGGGTTGAACTGTGGAGTCCTTGGGGTTCTCTGAGCTTGGTTTTTTCCTTGCAAACATTTCATTACCCGGCTAGGTAACATCTTCAGTGCTAGAATGGAATGGGGTTTGTTCTCTGTTTATATACAGTGGCATGCCCTGTCAGTGTTAGTGGAGGTGTGGGTTTTGTTTTGTTTTATTTTTTCCCCCTCTGGGAAAAAATGGACAACCAAAAATACACAAGCCCAACATACCTCTGCAACCAATTGTATCTTTACCAGGGACTCCAACATACAACATAGTGAAAGAACTGACAAAAAAGCTTGGACATCTCACAGAGGAGTGAATATTCTATCAACTCCTCATTACAGTGCCTCCAGAAAATCAAAGATGTACACATAGATGAAAATGAGATTATGGTTAATTTTATCTTTACATCCATAAACCCAGAACTAGCAAAAGAATCCATATCAGCAGTGCTACACAACACACCCAATCTAACCAAATACACCCAGATCGAAATAACCAGAATCATGGACCTCATCAACTTCTGCCTCACTACCTATTTTCAGTTTGATGGACAAATATACCAACAAATTGGAGGCACACCTATAGGGTCACTATTCTCAGGACCCATAGCAGAGACTGTAATGCAATGCCTAGAAACTATAGCACTTCCACACATACAACCTAAAGTATGGATCTTGTAGATGACACTTTTGTTATAATAATATAACAAATGTAGATGACACCTTTGCTATAATAAAAAAGGAATACCTAGGGAAGACACATGAAACTATCAACAATATCTTCAAAGCAATAAAATTCACCAGAAAACAACAACATGCTACCCTTCCTGGATATCCTCATCAGCAGAGGAAACAACAGCAAATTAGAAACCCAAGTTTATCGGAAGACAACCCACACTAATCAAGTACTCCATTACCAAAGTAACAACCCGACCTCCCACAAGAGGAGCTGTGTAAGCACATTCTTCAAACAAGCACAAACACACTGCAGCAACCCAGAACAGTAGAAAAAGGAAACAGAACACCTATACAACATCTTCCAACAAAATGGATGTCCACACAACTTTATCAAAAAGTGCCTGACGACTCAACCTGCTACAACACAACCAACACAAGCTATGAAAAGGATAACACTGCTATATATCAGAAACTTCTTAGAAACTACCAACAGACTATTACAACCACATGGCATCTTGGTAACATACAAACCAACTAAAGCCCTCCAAAACATCTTAAGCAAACCAAAAGACCCAGTAGCCCAAGAAGAAAAAACAGGAGTTACCTACAACATACAGTGTAAGGACTGTAACAACCACTATGTAGGACAGACAGGCAGAAGACTACCAGAGCGCATCCATGAACACCAACTAGCAGTCAAAAGACACGATGAAAAGTCTTTAATCTCACAACACATGGGTAGATTTAACCATAGTTTCAGCTGGGAAACTCTCAGCATCTTAGATCAAGCTAAATCCAAAAATGTGAGGGAATTCCTGGAAGCTTGGTATTCAGACAAGGCAGCCATCAACAGGCACAAAAAGATAAACAACATCTACACACTATTCAAAAGAGACAATAAAAAGGAAAACAAAAGACCAGAACATCTCACCAGCAATCATTACCCAGATAAGCAGAGATTAACACCAAGATTATCACCAGACATATAATCAGCAGTAAACAATACCCTACTCAAGGAACTACCAGAGAGAAAAAATAAAACAAAACAAAATCCACACCCCCACTAACACTGGCATGGCATGCCACTGTATATAAACAGAGAACAAAATCCATTCCATTCTAGCACTGAAGATATTACCTAGCCAAGTAATGAAACATTTGCAAGAAAACAACCAAGCTCAGAGAACACCAAGGACTCCATAATTGGACAATGCTTACTCTTTATTTTTTATTTTTTAAAAATCCAGCCTTCAAAGGTAAGACAGTGATATGGTGATATCACTAGAATGGGCAAAGTGGAAATTTTTAACAGAATTTGGAAGCTTAACAGACCTACATTAGCACACACAGAGACACACACACACAGAAATGGTGCCCCCAAGTTGCCAACAAAGTTCAGCAACATGGTTTTGGTGGATCACTGGGACTAGAGAAGTAAGCCCCACCACTTCATAATGGCCAGTATATTAACAATTTCTGAGACAGAAGGATGAGAAGTGAAGTCAAAAGGCCAATGATTTCATTCTATTCAATATTTTAAAATTCAAAGCAGTAGTACTTGTCATATCGGTATCTTTAAAATGTGTTAAGTAATGAGTAGCTGCAAGAATGGAGCTTAGAATTAAATCTTGTGCTGCAATGAAAATCTTGTCATAGTGTAATTTCAAGATGGCAAAGCCACAACCTTTGATCTGAAGCACCAGGGTTTTCTGACAGCTTTGTGCTGACATAAATTAGATAGCTTCTAAGAAAACGTAAATAAAAACTGAATTTCTATGTAAGATGCCTCTGTCTCCCCCTGATTTGCAGAAGTATTTAACTGACTCCAAACAGAGACAGCAGAAACTCTTAAAAATGCATTAGGATTTCCAAGCAATGGTAATGAACCAAAGTTCTCCCTGAGGTGTTCAGATAATAGAATAATCTGATTTATTATGACATTAAAATTGTACATATAATTAGGCAATTCAAATAAGTCCAAAATAGTGAAAACAGTGTCATTTGTTTTCATCCTTCCCCTTGTCAAATATTTTTGTTTTCACTGGCCTAGCCTTGTTTTCATTATTTCAAATGTGAATTCTAAATGTGAATTAATTTAATTGTTGGGAATACATGTTTATTTGCAGCTTCATAATATGTCATCTTAGGGCAATTGTCTTCCAATTAATATTAATATATTATAGTTTTGATCAGTAGTGATTTGATCAAGGCTAACCAACTCAAACTCATCCAAAGTAAAATTTAATTGAGGAATGTAGTTTGGCTGGATACAAAAGAAAACAAGATTTTTGCTACTTTATGTAAAACAGAGAAATCTAGTAGGTGGTGTTTACATAACAGACACTTTGCTTGTAGAACCAGCATTGCTATCAAGTAAATATTTCCTTTTTTACCTCTGCTGTCCTATCTGTTGCTTTTATTGTTATGTGAGTTTTAAATACAGTGGAACCTCGGTTTACGAACTTAATTCATTCCATGACTCTGGTCGCACCCCGAATTAGTCGCAACCCGAAGCAAATTTCCCCATAAGGTTCAATGTAATTACCGTTAATCCGTTCTGGCGTGGAGGACAGGGAGGCGGCTATTGCTTGGAGGGAGAGTCCCCCTCCCTACGACCACGTGTCAGGGGTGGAAAATGGCCGCGGACCACGTGTCAGGGGCGGAAAAATGGCCACGGACCGTGTCACGGGATGAAAAATGGCCGCGTATCCTGTTCGTACCCTGAGGCAGAGTTCGCAAACCGAGGTAAATTTTTGTGGCTGGAGCCGGTCATAACCCGAAAAGTTCGTTAACAGAGGCGTTCGTAACCAGAGGTACCACTGTATAGTGTTAATGGGTTGGATTGCTCATTCTGCTTTTGATATAGACTATTGTAATGGTATGAGGGAATGATCTTGTGACACTGGAGGAAGAGCTGCAGAGTAGACAATGGTCAGGTAAGAGGCAGCTGAGCTCGCAGAAGGAATAGAGGTGAGGCAAAGATCTCAGAAGGAATTCTCCCTAGTTTCTTGGACTGTAAAGGTAAAGGGGGAGAGATGTATTTTCAGACTTGCAAGATTATGTTAATGTAACCTTACAATAAAGTTAGAATTAGTACTTTTGGGTGTGCTTCTTGTCTGGACTACCTCACAAGGCTGACAATGATATAAACCTTGCAGAAGTTTCCCCATAAAATATGGCTATCATTAGATTTCTATTCCATCTTTCCTCCAGGAATTCAAAGTGTTAGATATAGCATTTTCTTTTCCCCATTTTAACCAAGTAGCGTAGGTTGGTCTGAGAGATAGTGAGTGGCCCCACCTCTCCCAGTTAGTTTTTTTTTTTTTTGCACTGTCATAACTTTGAACAGTTGCTAAATGAACTTTTTTGTATTTTCCATTTTTTTCCTAATCAACAAAACCACAAATCATAAGTGTATTTTTTCTCTGTTTCTTGCAAAAAGTCTATAAGGGTTTCCAGTCAACCATAAATGTATGTAGTTGACAGATGGTTTTGACAAATGGCTGCATCCAAGCTTTGCTTTCTGCTGTGTCTGAGCCTGCCTGTTGCAGATGTGTCCAGGAAGAGCAGGAATGAGTTTCAACAGGGTTACTAGTTTACCTGCACATGCCTGATAATCTTTTTTTTTTTTAATGAAGTTCCCTCTAAGTCATTGTGATCCTTCCAGGAGGATTGTCATCCACAGTTTGAGCACTTCTAGCCTAAGGATAAGGGGGAGGGGCATGCTTTTTAATTCTTTCATGTGCCATTTTCGAGTTTGCATAGGTTATATATCTTTTTGAGAACTAAGTCTAAGCAGTGTTGCTCTGACTTAATATTGTAAAGTACAGGTAATCCTCACTTAACGACCATTTGTTTAGCAACCATTCAAGTTAGGATGGTGCTAAAAAAAAAAATGACTTATGACTGGTGCCCAAAGTTATGACTGTCGCAGCACACCCACGTTCATGTGATCATGATCTGGGCACTTGGCAACCAGCTTGCATTTACAACTGTTGCAGTGTCTCGAGGTCACATGATCATCATTTGCAACCTTCCCAGCTGGCTTCCAGCAAGCAAAATCAATGGGGAACCACGTGATTCACTTAATGACCACAGTGAATTGCTTAACAACTGCTGCAAAATGATCGTAAAATCAGGTCCAGCCACATGATGATTTACTTAAATGACTGCATCGCTTAGCACCCTAAATTCCAGTCCCAATTGTGGTCATTAAACAAGAACTACCTGTAAGATCACTGTAGCAGTAAAAGCCATAATCGCAATGTTATGAAGAAAATAATTGACTTTACCATTATATTTAATTCAAATGTCTTTCCTACATTAATTCTAAGTATCTCTTCTAACTACCTTTAATGAATTGTATAGGTATGTATTTAACCAAACAGCTGTATATTTTGTCTCTTCTCAGTTATTCCTTTATGGCCATATATATGAGGATAGGCCATAGGTATAATCTCTCGAAATCTGTGGCAGAGTAGAAGCAGGTTCAAAGGCAGCTTAATATATTTTCCTACCTGAAACAGAAAATACAAAAATTAGGTCCTCCATATCTGTAAGGTGAAAAATGTAGCAGTTATCGATAGATATGAATTTTTGATTTCTCAGGAACAGCCGGAGAAATGAGGCCCAAGGTAGCTGTCAAAGCCCCAGGCCTCAGCTTGAGCACAGAAGAATTACCTTTCCTGAGATGAAGAGCCCTCAGAACAAAGAGCCCTCAGACAAATAGTGGGCAAGTTCCTCTAAAATGCTATAGGACTGAATCATATGTTTAAATTAAAAAAAAAAAGTGTTCAGTGTTCAGTATCCTGGGAAATGCCATTTGATGTCCCTCACTAGGACTGCACCTGAATGAGGTGCAAGGTCATGGGAATCATATGTCTGCTGATGCCCACTGAATGTCCTCAGCTGTTCTGGAAGAATGGGAGGCATCATTTTTTCTTGAACTGATGCCAACAAAATTGTGGTTCAGCTATGTAGTACACAATGGCTAAAAGCTTTATTTTAAAAGTACTCTATGGTTTTTATTGAAATCAATTTATTATGTGATGCTTCATATCCCATAAACAAAGCACACAAAAAAACCAGAACACCACAGTGGCTAGAGTACTGGCCTAGGAAGGGGGAGACTTGGTTTAAAGTCCATACAGCTATAGAAGCTTACTAAATAACTTTAGTCGATTCACTGTCTCAGCCCAACCTAATGCACAAGGTCGTTGCTGGTACGAATAATAATGGAATTCTTGTAGGATGTTCAAGCAAATAATGACATTTCTAACTTATTTAAGGTTTTTTTGAGACGGGGTATCTTTGAGTCCGTGTTGACTCCTGGCCACTTCCTGGACAGGTCCCTGCAGTTTTCTTGGCAAGATTTTGGAAGTGGTTTGCCATTGCTTGCTTCCTAGGGCTGACAGAGAGTGACTGGCCCAAGTCACACAACTGGCTTTACACAAAAGGCAGGACTAGAACTCACAGTCTCCTGGTTTCTAGCCTGATGCCTTAACCACTACACCAAACTGATTCTCATTTAAGTTTTAGCTTAGGTAAAGTCTCCCTTATTTATCTATCTATCTATCTATCTATCTATCTATCTATCTATCTATCTATCTATTTATTTTTGAGAAGAAGAAGGGAAAACACACACACACACATAGAAAGTGCTTTAACAAAAAAGTGAAAGAAATACAACAAAGGAAAAAAAACACGTTAACATGTCATTATAATAGTAAACAGTTACAATTCTATATATATTTATCTAATGCAAATATTATTCAAATACATATACGTTTCTAATACATTTATATGACTTTCCATGAGCAATATAAAACTAAGTGAAAATAAACACTACTGTATTAAAGAAATGTCATAATAAACTTACAGTAATGAGTCTAGCAAATGTTATGAGGATCTTAAGAAACTGTTTTGCTTACAATTTCATTGAAAAATTCTAATAAGAGGTGAAAAAAATATTGGCATTTGCCCAAAGTAATATTGGTATACTATAGTAAAAGGTAAATGGATTATGACCACAATGATTAAGCATCAGTCTCTCACAAAAATCATAAAACCAGAGTGCTATCTTTCTCTTTTAAAAATTATTTCTAGTTTTTATTTGAAGCAAATGTTAGATATCAGGATGTGGTCATGATTTTCCAGTGGTTGTACAGTTAACAGCATCTAAAAGCTACATCAAACCAAACTATGACACTTAAAATTAGAAGTGATTCAAATCTGATATTGGACAAAGCAAGCAAGGTTGCTGGCTTTATGAGTTTGGGTGGGTTTTGTTGCAAAATATCATTTTTATACTGCTGTATGAAATATATTTATTTTTCAAAAAGTACACTCTTAAAGAAATTTGAAATATCAATCTTGTAACTGATGGTTGGAAGAAGATATTAATTTTTTTCTTTAGATTTTTTTATCCTGCCTTTATTATTTTTATAAATAACTCAAGGCAGTAAACATACCTAATACTCTTTCCTCCTCCTATTTTCCCCACAACAACAATCCTGTGAGGTGAGCTGAGCTGAGCTGAGAGAGAGCAACTGGCCCAAAATCACACAACTGGCTTTCATGCCTAAGGCAGGATTAGAACTCACAGTCTTCTGCTTTCTAGCCTGGTGCCTTAACCACTAGACCAAAGTTGAAAATAGTATTTAGAAAACAAGCAAACAAACAAAAAAAATGTTCATATTTGTTTGGAGAACAACAACAAAATTAAAAACTCTTCAGATTTTGTGTATGCTGTTTTTATTTTAGAAAATATTTTTATACACAGTATATTTTTAAATAAAATGAGTAAATGTATGTTATGCTATATTCAGTGTTTTGTGTAGTACAAACTCAACAGTAGTTTATATTCTGTTATTTCTACCAATGGGTCAAACACCATTGATGGAACGGATACTCATTTGCCCTCATGATTGTTACAACTTCACATTGATTATATTTTCTCAGAAAAAAGAGTTATTTAGTTTGAACCTTGCCATCAAATATTTATGCTTCAGGGTATTGACAACATGTTATAATATAGTTTTGATTAGCAAAATCATAACCTGATATTGAGAAAAATTGCTGGTTTGTTTTTATTTGAGAAGTTCTCAGACTGTTAGATGAATCAATGAAACAGATTCCTCTTGGAAAACAAGTTATTGCTTATGGATCTTTCCCTCAGTCTATTGAAAGAACAAAATATTTATATACATACATACACACACACATACACACACACACAATGGATCATGCCAAGAATAGATTAGGAATTTTTTTTTTGGTCTCAGCAGGCATTGACTTAATCTGGTGGTTTGTCTTTTGCTCTCCCAAAACCTTCTGAAACCGTACAAGGTTATCCAGGCCTACTTGACTGGCTGTGTCATAAATCCACAGAACTGTCCTGGCCTCTTTGATGCCTCATAAATCCACAGTGTTCTCTTGCTAGGGAGCACCCATTAAAGCATAAACCAATTTAGTCCAAGTTCATACACAGAAAGTTCCTGCTGGATGACAGAAGTACAGAAAGGGCAAAGCATATCGCATCATGAAGATAAGTAGAGGTCAGAGAGTCCAGATAACAGACACAGCTCGGTTTGAAGCATCAAGTAGGAAACTATCTCAACCTCCAGCAATATGGTGCTTCCAGGTAGAATCTTAAATATCATAGATTGCTTCAGAATCTACCTAAATATAGTTGATGCTAGTTGGTGCTAATTACAACAGATTCTATAAAGCCTGTGTGGTCTCAGATCCTTTTCTTTGCCTCTTTCTGGAATCTCAGCCACTGGTGTTCTCCGGGATTGAGTAGCTTTGTGCTAAATGTAGAAGCCAAGTCTCTCTTGTGGGAATACAGGTTGACTTGGTTAGATTCTGACTTTGCAGATGCTTGGGTTTGGCTCCTCTGATTCTGAGGTGACTGATTCAATTTGTTCTTTGCCTTCATCTCAGAAAAGTCTGGCTAGTTGGGCCTGGACTGAGGTGACCACAGTTCTTGACTTTTCTTTAACATAAAAAGTTTCTTGCCTTGCATACTTGTTTAGGATGGTAGCATTTGTCTTTTAGTACTTCCTTGATTGACTAGATAATTATACAGTTCAAGGAAGTGCTGCAAAGAAGTATAAATGGAGCACCTTTGCTGAAGAAAGAATGAAACTTAGAACACATCTGCCCTTGCTATAAATGGATCAGCATTTTTCCCTCCCATTGTTCATTAAGTGGAAATCAAGATAGATCAAATAAATTAGAATTGCACTAATACATTCATTCCTAATTGCAAAGCAGTTGGGAGGTAGATTTTGCATATAAGACTGCTCGATTGCCTGTACCTACATGCAGCAAATGTATAAGGGGCAACAAGACTGCCATGCATGTACAAATCTGCACATCTACAATATGCATGCAAACTAATCCTAAACACCACTTTGAGCCATCAAACACCTGACGTCTGAATTATCATATGCTATTTTACACCACTGCTTTGCTATTAGAATCTTCTCATTAATCCCTCCCACCAACTGCTTTTACTACAGTTCTTTATTTCATCCTGAAGCCCTCTGTTCATCCCATTCACTCATTAATCCATTCTAAGTTCTTCATAAAATGCCAAAACCCCTGTGCCTTTCAGTCCATTCTCTTATTGGGATCTGCAGGACAATCATTAGAGAACCAGGAAAGAAAATTTGAGAAAGACCAAATGCCAGAGCTTTGGGCTATGTTCTGGGTATGCTTTGGAACAGGATATGTAAATGAAATTTATTTCCACATCTAGGAGGCGTTTAATTAACCAAGCACAATCACAGGACTCCAAATGGTGGTGATGACAACAGCATCCAAAATTTAGTGCAATCTATATATCCTCAACCAGTTCTCATGTTTTGTCCCATTTCATGAATTGCTTGTAATTGTTTGTGTGCCTTTGTTGTGATTCAGTGGCATAAGAAGGAACACTGAAAAGCTGAATGAGAACTACATCCAGTGGATTTGAGAGACCGTGCTTTTCCGCTCAGCTACACAACAGCCGTTTGATCCATGCTGAGAAAAGAGAGAGTTTAGACAAGTTCTATTCATTCACTGAATTTTCCCACATTTTTCCAAATGCCAGTGAGTAATGCAAGGATATGAACAGTTTATAGGAAACAGCTCAATATAATTGGAAGAAGTCATTTGATGAATGCATGTGTGCATGTATGTGTGTGAGAGAGTGCTTTTTGAAAGACTTTTTAAAGCTCTCACTCTCCCACTGTCCCCACTATATTTAAAGTGGCAGAGGAAAACGTTTTATGGAGAATAGAGTTCAGAATTTTGTTCTTTATTACAGGTCTTCTCTCCTGAGGATGTAGAGATAAATGCCATCTTTTTTCACAGTTTTGTTTGGGGAAGAGGAAGAAAGAAAGAAAAATGGGAGAACCAATCATTTTCCAAATAAGTCACTTGAAAAAGACCTTAGTCCATATAGCCAACTTCCCCAACGTGGCCATCTTCTAAGGTTATGGTTCTGCAACTCTCAGCATTCTCAGTCAACATGTGGACATGGAACTCTGGGAGTTGCAGCTGAAACACATTTGCTAGATTTAAGATTGTTCCCCAGAAACAGAAGCTGACTGGGCATGAATAAACTGGTACAAAGTGATCAAAATCTAATATTATGTATGATGACATTCTATATAAGGAAAATATAGAGTTTACTCATTGCAATTTAGCACTGCTTAGAATGGCCGGAGCAACTCCCTTCACCTTCCCTGTTCTTTCCTCCTCCTAGTCTGATTTTCTCTTCCTCAGGCCAAACTTGTTGCATTTGCTATCTAGATTCCCTGCAATATCCCTTCCAACTCCATGTGCTCATTCACAAATGGAGAGTAGAGATAGCAGTGATGGCCAAAACCATGTTTGGAGTCCTGAGTCCTTCAGACCACCACTGCTGAAAATCCATGGTAAAGTTACCTGCCATTTTGAGAGAAGAAACCATATTAAAATTGTAGTATGAGCTCTAAAGTAGGTTTAACATAGTTTTAAGAAATCAGAGGGAAGCAATTTTCCCTAAAAGTCCTGCTCACAAACATGACTAAATCCACACCTTTGCGTCATTGCTCCCCCTATTACAGCCTTCATCTTCCAAGAGTTGAAAAAAATAAAACAGTCACTCAGCCTTTATTCTTATTTTCTTTAAAGAGATGCCTTCTTTGTTACTCCATCTTTTTGTGTTGTTAAAAATTATGACAAAATTATGTGGTGGTGTTTAAGAATTAAGGCAAAAGACAATTGTCTAGTTTATATGCATACAGAATTAGTGCTGCAATTCATGTAGTGTAAGACTTCTAAGCCTCCTCTTCCATCCTGCACATATTGTCACATCTGTGACTCGCACTCAGCACAAAGGTTCTTAGGAAAGACCACTCAACTGAGGCAGTTACTTGCACACCTGTGCTTTCAGGTAGACAGCCTGTGTGTGTGTGTATGCACGCATATGTTTGTGTATATATGTCTTAGGATTTACTTGAAATAGGTGTATGTATGTATGTGTACACACACACACACACACCCATTTCAGGTAAATCCCAAGGGAAGACATTGTGAGGGAATTATCTATTATCTATTTATTCATTTATATCATTTATATAGCCACCCATCTCATACAAGTGATTCTGGGTGGCTTACAAGATTAAACACACACACACACACACCTGCCCAAACATAACTCTCCCAGCACCCAAGGATGAACTATTAACCACCAATAATAGTATTGGCTCATCTTCCCCCTGACCCAATGCCTGGAGTCTTTTCAGGAGTGGTACTACATTCACTTTTAGGGAGGAGGCTTTCCACTGACAAATTCTTGGTGATTTTTGCTGGGAGAAAAAAAAATAATAAATTTTACCTGATGTGGAATTTGGAAAGGCCATTTTTGCACAGCTTTAGCATTAGATGTATTGCAAAAGGGGGAAATGTTAAGTCCCTTCTCCCCTGTTCAGTGCAGAATTCTAGTTGGTCAATAAATGAATATGGTCACTTATGATACGAAAGGCTGATAAATGAATCCATGCTTGATGCATGTGTGTATATATGAAATCTACCCTGCCTTGGTATGCTATACTAGAATGAAACAGCTTTCTCTGTAAAAGTTTGTATAGTTAATAATATAAAATCTTTGGTACTTTTAGTAGTAGTAGTTTATTAATTGAGTAGCCTTATGACCATACCAAATAAAATAAAGGTAAAAATGGAGTCTAATTCCAGGGTAAAATAGGCAAAAGAAAATAGAATAATAGAATACATACGTGGTAAGTACAAAGAATCAGTGTTCAGATAAATATGTCACCTTTACATGATACACCGCTCTATTCAATATAATGAGTTCTTAGCTGAAGTGCCTTGTCTACAAACCTAACAGTACTGCTTACAATGTATACGTTGGTGCCCAGGAGGGAATATGACAATCTGCTATTCAGGTCCCAGTGGGCTATTCTTTCAAGTAGGGATGTTAAATGTCTAAACCTAAAAGGGACTCAGAGTTGACAGTCAAACAAAACATCAGCAATACCTTCCATGGCTGGGGCACTGCAAGCATGTATATAAAAGATTCTTATCTATCTATCTATCTATCTATCTGTCTGTCTGTCTGTCTGTCTGTCTGTCTGTCTGTCTATCTATCTATCTATCTATCTATCTATCTATCTATCTATCTATCTATCTATCTATCTATCTATCTATCTGATTTTACTCTTCTAGATCCTTCCACATATTCAGGAGGTTATGGTTCAGCATGTTGTAAGAACCCAACCATAGTCTCAGCGTGTTGTATAAGTTAAGCCATCACAAAAATATGGTTTATTCTTCAGGGCAAAGCATAACATATGAACACAGCCCTTATGATTTGTTAACATTGGTTTAGGATTAAATGAACTCAACCATAATTTCCAAAGCAACTTCATAATGCTGTCAGATTACTATATTCTACTGTTTTCTGTGTTCTCCCATCTCTTTAGACCTATTTTGGGGTAGGTCTTAATAACATATAATAATATGACATGCAACTGATAATTGCATTTGCCCATTCAAGATGAACTTGTAAATCATTGTTGGTACATTATATCATGGATGCTTTTAATAAAAAGCTTCCTGTTTTAAATTTTCGAATCTTAAGAGTTTCCTTTCCAGCATGCATCTATGTTTAATTATTCCAATTTCTTGATTTGTGTATATTTAATTACTTTTCTTTTATTGTTTTATTTCTGTGGCAAAGTGGTGCAAAGAAAATAATAAGTAATACTCCTGCAATGGCTAACGAGAGGGAAGATTAACACTACTTTGCCAGTTCCAGTGATCAGAAGATAATACAATAGCCAGAACAGGAAAACAAGCTTTTAATTGAAAAGGGGAAACAATCTTTCCCGAATGAGATTCACAATTAGACCTGGACTAGGTAGCTTAGATTCTCCTTACCAGTGAGCTTTCTGCTGCAGAGTGACATTATTTAAAATGATGACATTTTGCATTGGTTTTACAGACATGGTAACTTGACAGACATCTACAAAAACTGGAAAAGGTGTCTTTGTATACTTTTGGTTCTTGCAAATATTTCTGAAGATAGGCAAAGCAATGCAGCCACTTACTTTTGTTGCAGAACCAAAGATATTGCTTCAAGTAGGTGCTTTGCTCAATTCTTTGTCAAACTAAAACACCCCCCAAACTACACAGCCTTAGTGCTTATGTGATTAAATACTGTAGCAGAAAAAATTACCTGCTCTCTAAAATCAATTGCTAATAAGGCAGTTCTGAATTTCTGAACTACATATCTAAAGCAAGCAAACAGTGTATAGAATTTGGGCCATGGGGAAGGATTTTGCTGAATAGTACCTCAAGGGCAGTATGGAGCTTCCTGTTCTAATCCATTTCCAATTAATTCTATAAAAAAATACCGCATAAACGTTAAAAGGGTCTAGTGGGAAGAAACATTATTTGGGGAAGGGGGTGTACAGTACAGACAAGGGAGAACTCATTTCTTTCTATAGAATTAATTCACTTCCTGTGTTAAATGAAACATTGTAACATTAAATATAAAACATTTTATAAACATTTCAGGGGCATTGAGTAAACAAAAAGCAAACTGTTAAGTAGATTACAATGTATTTGCAGAGCAGAAAGTGAGACCTTTGGCTTTAATGTTTATGCAATATTTCTTCACTGGCAAGAGAATCTAAACATAATTTAATTCTTAGCATAGTGTCAGGTCATTTCTCCACCCTCCAGTTACTGAATCAGTTACTGAGTTACTTTCCTCATTGCAGAAATGCATAGAATCTTTCTGACTGAATAATCTTTACATCAGGGAAAAAAGGTTAAATGTCACCCCACCTTTATTCACACATCAAGAGTTGTTTAAAGAAATTGAAAATGATATGGCCAGTATCAAAAGGCCATTCTGTATGTATGTATGTATGTATTAAATGTATGTGACCACCCATCTCAGGTACATGACTCTGGGCAGCTAATAATTACACATGTTCCTGTGATAGGAATACCATGGATCCTTCTCATAACAACAACAGCCACAATGGATGTAAAATGCTTTTGGAGGAATGATCCATCCTGCGCTGTACGTCCTGACTGATAGTAACATTGCATTTTGTGCAAAGACCGAGTATTTTTCAACCCTTCTGCAAGTCTCAATGCTTTTCGCCAGAAATCCTGAGTAAAAGGGGCATCCATGGGGGAGGGGTCTTAGGAAAGTCAAGATGGCAGCCACAACTGCGCGTTCAAAGCCCCACCCCTATTTGTGATGCAGGTAGAAGAGGGTAGAACTTTGAACGTGCAGTTGTGGCTGCCATCTTGACCTCTTTAACCCTCCCCATGGATATCCCTGCCAGAAATGAAATTAGAACTTTCAATGTGCAAAGCAGATACTCTACTATTGAACTGCAGGCCTTTCTACGTATTGTAATCCTGGAATAAGGAGAGAGAAAAAGTGCAAATAATGGGAATGAAAGGGTGGGTAGAACACTTTTCTGATGAGGAAAAGTTAAAGGAACTGAAGACCAAAGAAGAACATGATAGAGATTCTTCAGCTTATAAAAGACATGACAAAAATGACAAATGACACAGTTAATTTTCAACTTAAAATAATGCATAGTGTTTAAATAAGCTGTATGGAATGTGTATCAACAGTGCAAAAGTGATTTATTATACATCACACTTTATCTGAACATGAACCACGAGATATTGAGGTGGCAGCAAATTTAGATAATGCCCATTTATTTCAGGTATGTACCACTTGTAGCCCCACAATTTCATGCAGCAAACAAAAGCATGGAGAGTGGTCCCTAGAACCCTGGCAAACCTTGTCACTGGAAGTTTAAACTTTTCAATGTGAAAGGAGAGAAAAATTACTACACCCCGAAATAATAATTATATGTATCTGAACTTTTATTCTGATTCTGCCAGGACAATTCTTTTAACTTTGCTTGTTTACTGAATGCTATCTTACCTAGTTCTTGGAATGTAGGCTGTAACATACCATTCAAAAGTCAAATGTGGCGCTTGGCCCAAAGAGATGCTGTATCCCCATGGGAACTCTTAAAGTGAGAACCCTGAATGGAAAGCAATGAAGATAATGATTATTCCAGATCTTCCTCTGCACTTTCAGAAGAGGAAGGTGTTCATTAAAGTGTACTCGACACCTAAACAAAAAAGGTTCATGAGGGGGGGCAACATTCTTTTGTCTGTTAACATAAGAACATAAGCAGTGTGCTGCCAGATCAGACTCTGATCTTTTCTGGCCTACTTACTCCAGCAGTCTGTTCTCATAGTAGCCATCCAACTGCACAAGGATCTCCCAGCAGATGGGCTTCAGAGGCAATCACACTGCTCTCAAGTGGCATCCCATGGCTTCCATCAATTGGTCTAACCCTTTTTTGAAGCCAGCCAAGCTGGTAGCCAGTACTACATCTCATGGTAGTAAATTCCAAAATGTAATTGTTCTTTTGTTTATCCCTGGATACTTGTACAGACACTTTTTATGATCAGAAGCTGTTGAGAAGTTTATTGTTGTGGGATCATCTGAATTAAAGGAATAGCACACTTGTTCAAGGCTTTTTGATTTTTCTACTTTCAGAGGCTGATAGGCTGAACTTGCTCAAGGGTAGAGTTCCTGTTGGATATCAGATTTCTTTATTAGCAATTAAAGAAAATGAAATAGGTCTCCTATGATTTGGACTGGTGAATTACTGTAATCTTTTTGAAATAATATTTTAATATATATAAGTAGATTTATTGGGAAATTTTGTAATGCTAAAGATGTTAATGTCATGTTAAATTATGTTCCAAAACTTTGGAATCTGACTATTTTTGCGGATTTATGGTTATATCAGGACGGAGGTGTTGCTAAAAGCATTATTTTGAAAAATTGGAAAATTAATAGTTTTTCCAATATTAAGAAATGAATTCAAGAGATGTGTAACATCTGTTTTTGAAAAAGTAATTTTATCTACTAATCAAAACATGACTCAATGTGTTCTTTGCCATAGATTTTATAACATGTTGTTATGTTAGAGAACCATCTTTTTTAATGTAGAATTAGAAACTGGGTTGACATTTGATGAATATCTGATATATGTTTAGTTTTTCCACTTTTTGGGGTTTGGGGAAGGTTTAAGGCATATATAATATAATATATATACTTGTTTTGTACTTCTTTCTGTAAAACCTAACATCAATAAAACAAACAAAAAACTCAGCACTTCTCTGGAAGTTTTGCATAATTTTAAGATGGGGGGGGGTTGTTGGTTCATTTCTTTTTGTTCTGCATTTTCTTTGATGTTGCATTTTCCTGTTTTTGTTTTTAATGTTTTTTTTTTCCTTACTTAGGTATGTGTACATATTCTTGGCTTTTAAATTTATGTCAGCTATTTTTTCTTCTTTCTTTTTATAACCTGTGGAAATATGTGTGAATGCTTAGATAGATTAGATAGATGGGAGGGAGGGAGGGAGGGAGGGAGGAAGGGAGAGAGAGAGAGAGGGAGGGAGGGAGAGAGAGAGAGGGAGGGAGGGAGGAAGGGAGGGAGGGAGGTTGTGTGGAACAGGAGAATCATTAAATATCCCTCCAAGAGGAAGCAGAATCTTATCAAACTGGGCACTGTAAAATCTGAAGTTACTTTTTACAAGAAACTCATATTTTTCCCAAGAGAAAGACCTCATATCTAGGGATGGATCAATTATATAAGTGAAAATTCAAAAACTGCTAGAAATTTAGAGTAGTAATTTGATTAAGAGCTGGTAAAAATTGTTTTGGAATAAGAAATAAGCAATCTAGAATATATGTTTATGTGTGTATTTGTATGTAATATGTACACGTGTGTGTATGGGTGATTGTGTTTTAATAAATGTACTGCATTTAGGAAATGTTATGGTCCTATTAATAATTTTCTGGGTATGTTAGATGTTTTGAACAACTGTTTTACTTTGGTTGTAGATCATATAACTATGGCTAGAGATTTTAATTCAGTTTTAGATCCTTTATTGGAATACTATATCACCTAATTCTTGTGCACAGAATGTACTGCAAGCTTATAGGTCTTAAATTAATTTGGTGGCTATATGGGACATTTAAGACCTTCACAACAAGATTTTTTTTTTCCTGCTTCATACCATCGTTGTTGACTATATTATTTTCTGATATTTTGATCTTTAGTTGAACATATTAATACATGTAATACAGGAAAAACAGCTATATTAGATCTTGCTCCAGTACTATTATTAATAATGACAATAAAGTGTCATCTCATTTTTTTTCTAGATTACATTTAAAGGATCTTTATTAAAGAATCCAGTTTTTATAAAACAGATGCAACATGAGTTTGAAGTCTGTTATAAATAGCTATGTTGCACATACACTGGTTCTTTGGGAAGTTTTTAAGGCAACTACGTATATAATAATAAAAAAAGTTAGTATGAGGAAAATATGGACCTTGGAACATTTATGCAAGACAATCTATAGGTACATATATGGCTTTTATGTGTACTAATTAGGCCTTTAATTCTGCTTATGCACTTGAAACAGAATATTCATTCACTGTATCATATAAACCAAAGATATTGGGAGTGGAATTAAAGACCTGAGTAGCCTCTTAGTGGAAAGAGTTACAACAGTTTAATGTTATCTCTTCTATTAAGGGTGCCCAGAATAAAATATATAATGATTCTGATTTAATAAAGCAATAATTTTTTTTTTGTTTCTATACTGGATTGTATAATACTGAGTCAAATGTAACTGAGGGAGAAATTAATCATTTTTAATACAAAATCCACCTAAGGTTACACATCAGCAGGCTGCTTTTTTGCTTTTCTCTCTCCCCAAAAATAAATGATTCCATTAAATCTATAGAAACAAGAAAACTTCTGGTTTGGAAGACTTATCCCACTGAGTAGTATAATAATAAGTTCTTTGCTCCAATCTTCTTGGAGGTCTATAATGATGCATTTTCAAAGAAGGCTTTTCCTGTTTCCTTCAAGTAAGGCTTATATAACTATGAATTTGAAGGCTCATAAAGATCATGACTGTGCAAGCTGCTGGCTGATTTCCTTGTTAAATGTTGACACAAAACTATTGACAAAGTTCCTGGCATGTAGATTACAGATGATATTAACTTTGATTTTCTATCCTGCACTGTCCAGTTTTCTAACTCATTCTAGAGTCAGTTAAGTGTAGTGTTAAGACACTAGGCTAGAAACCAGGAGAGTGTGAGTTCTAGGCCTGTTTTAGACATGAAGCCAGCTGGGTAACCTTGGGCCAGTCACTCTCTCTCAACCCGAGGAAGGAGGCAAGGGCAAACCACTTCCAAAAATCTTGCCAACAAAACTGCAGGGACTAGTCCAGGCAGTCACCGGGAGTCAATACTGACTCAAAGACACACAAAGAAAATTCTAGATGTACTTTCAGAAAAATTGAAATCAGCAGTGATGGTTTTTAATTTGATGGTGTAACGGACATTTTTAAAGCAACTCTTACCAAAATAGGGATTTTGTCATTTCCTTTCTAATTAACTTGATTATATGGATTTCTACTATAACCAAGCCAGGAATCATCTGAGGCTGATCAAACACAACAGGAACCATCAGAACAGCTAGAGCAGTCAGATGATGAGGTACAGCCCCCATGCCCTTTAGCAGGTAGTGGAGAGCAGAGTGGAGAGCAGAGCAAAGACACTCAATAAGGCTCCTTGCCAAGCAAGGAAGTAATTCTCTTATTTAAAGATAGCTGGCTGCAGCCAGTTTTAAGAAGTAGTCCTGACCCACGTTTTTCTGTTGGAAACAACCATCTGATCTCCTGCTCTGGCATGTCATTCCTGTGATTCTGCTCATGATTTCTGAAACCCTGGCCTTCAGATTGGCTGACAAACCTGACTTGGCTCTCTGAACTTTGGACCAGATTTGACTTTTCTTCTGCATGTTCCTACTGGTAGTGAAACTTCTCAGGCAAACTTTCTTTCCTGGAAGAAAAGATTTATGTTTACTTTTGATTTATGTTTCTTACCTTGTCTGCCATTATCTACTCAGCTTTGAGTAAATTGCTATTTTTTACCTAGCAACTGTGTGTGTGTGAGTTTATGGAATACAAGTGACCATTTTTAGTAATTTTATTAAAGATTATAATTACAACAGTAAAAAGTAATACAAACTAAAAAAAATAAAAGAATAAAAATAAAAAGTAGAAGGTGCAGAAAAGAATAAAAAGGAAAAAAAACAGAAAAGAAAAGAAAGAAAAATAATATAGTAAAGAAAAATGAAAAATACATAAAGAAGTGACTTCCTAACTTCAACCCAACAAGAAGGAATAATTTTAGTAACTTATCACCTTCTCTTAAAATACAGCAAATGATCTCTTCTTCCCATATCCCATATCTATAAACAAATCCTTAAAAACCTCATCATTTCAGTACTGTTGTTAGCAAAAGTCCATTATGGGTTACCAGAGAGAACAACATATCTATTTTAACCTTGATCAAATAAACCAACTTTATATTCCTAGTCTTCATCTTTAGTGCCTTCAAATAATGTTGTAGAACTTGATTTCTTTTCATTTTTTCTTTGTCCCTTCTCACAAAATTCTTCAAGGCTTTAATAAGCCTCTTTTGTAAATCCGATATAGGAAACTTATGCAATTCACTCTCTTGGTTTGTTATTTGAATTATTTGAATTCAATTTTAATTATTAAGGCATCAGCTGGCTTCTTTTGTATGTCCAGTGTAACGTCTTTTACCATGTCATTCTTGTAGCCGGTCATTTTTAAATCCACTTTTAATTCAAGACAGGGTTATGTTTCACGTTTACTGGACACACCAGAAAATGTTTTGAAAACGTGGCTGCCAACCTCATTATGTTAGAAAGATAAGAATACAGATGAAGGGAAACTTACTCATATTGCCCCATGTTGATTTAATATCTGTAAGTTTGTTAATATGGCATTATAAAGACCAATAGGGCCTAAGTATATGAATGCACTTTTGAATTACGTAACAAAGACATTGAACATCACTCTATGAACAATTATATATTTATAGATCATGAGGTTTGCAGAAAATAATATTTTTCAATATGGGAGAGACAGCATGACCCAAGATTTATAGTCTTGGATTGATGCTATGTGTTGGCTTTCAGTTTAGGAACTTGCTTGATGAAATAGAAAAACCAATCAATATTATTTAATGTAACCTGGGTTTAATGATTCATTTCAAAATTAGGCTGAAGGATTTCCTATGTGTAATATCTATATATCTTTTTTTCTCTCTCTCATTTTTCTTTCTCTGGTTGTGTGTTTTTCCTTTCCTTTCCTTTCCTTTCCTTTCCTTTCCTTTCCTTTCCTTTCCTTTCCTTTCCTTTCCTTTCCTTTCCTTTCCTTTCCTTTCCTTTCCTTTCCCCCTTCCCCTTCCCCTTCCCCTTTCCTTTCTCTCTTTCTCTGTCCTGTTGTATATTAAAGCAACAAACTAGAGTAAAATGAAAAGTTATATGATAATGATCTCTTCATCACATTGAATGCAATTAATACCAGAGTCCCTATATTCTAGAGCTGTTCAGTCTTAATAATTAAAAATACGTTTGGCTTTTCGAACTATTAAATAAATAGGTAATAGCTATCAATCCTAATAAATAAATTCCATTTCTATTAAATAGAAAATATGCTTCCAGATTGCTAAGAGCTTAGGACATACATTGGTGTACTATTTATGATCTCAGAGTGCATTCATTATTGAAAGAAAGCTGAATTTACTAGACTTTGAACTGAGCAAGACATACGTATACATGGTATAGATTTGAGTTCCCCAAAACTCAATCTCAGTATCAAATTTGTTTTCTTTCCTAAGGGTAATGCCTGTTGATTTGTCAGAATAATATAGCCTGCTCTCAATTTTGGAGGAAAAAATGTAAATAGAATAGAATAGAATTCTGCAAATAGAAAGTACCAATCAATGTATTTCTTATCAAATAAAAATAGACACAAGCTTAGAAAATCATTTCATTTAGTGGAAGTAGAGAGATTAGCAGGGTTACAAATAACCATATTTGTACTTAATGGTAAGAGCTATGGAACGGGAGGTGATTGGTGGCTTTGTACTACATATTTCAGCAGCAACAGCATTTCATCAGGTAGCAAGCTGATGAAATAACCGCACTGGTCATGGCAGTGTTTGCCGTTGGGAAACTAGTTTTTTGTTCAATATAAGATTTATAATACAGATTGGATAATTTCCTTAAAAAGAGAGAGAGAGAAAAAAAAACCCCTGTCTTCATTGTTACATGTGTGGAATCTGTTTAACAATCCAAATTAGCAAGAATGAAAGAAGTTCTGGCTTTGTTTTGTGTAGTACGTTTTTTTAGTGTTGTCTTTTCTAAAACTCTACTGGTCCATTTTTCCTGTGTAGATAGTTATATGGGTTTATAGCTGAAATAATTCCCATCGCTACCTCTATTCACTTCAGTGAATAATCTCTGGAGGTGCAATTATAGAACTATGAATTATTTTTTCATACCAGAGTTTGGCATTCAAACACTTTACAAGAGTAGTCAATATTTGGAGAGTTGACATGAAGCAGTAGTCAACATCTGAGAGCATCTGAGAGATAAGACTTAAAATTCTGTGCTGAGTTCTATTCTAAGCATTAATTGGAGAATGGCCAACTCATTCTCTGGACCATATGCAAGATGAGGCTTCCAAAATGCATAGCCAAATTTGATTGCTGCATTTGGGGAATGAGCTAATCCCTGAAATAGGTATGTTAAATCTGTAGGAAGCTTAATATACCCAACTCACACCAACCTTAATGAAAAGTGATAGAAACGGTTGGCTCCAGATCTCCAGCTACATCATTGCCAGGATTTTTGTGCCCTCCCTGCAAGGCTGTGTAAAATAAATACATTCATCCCATTCATCTCAATTCCTGAGCCAAAAACTGATAGAAAACAATGGAAATCTGTTACAATATTTCACAAAATCCATAGCTTTGTTAGATACCACCTTCTGGAAATCCTTCAAGTTGCAAATGAAAATGTACCTTTCTTTTTGTTTTGGAATATTGGAATCTGGGAAATTTATGCAAGTAAAATATGTTCCTACAGGGTATCCTGATTCTACTGGATTGTGTATATGGGAACAACATATGAAAATCCAAACACTCTTGGATTACTCCATTTTAATATACTGTATATTATGTGAAACTTGGCTTTGCTACATGTATATGTGTGTGTGTGCGCGTGCGCGTGCATGTGTGTGTATATTTTCTAATATATATATTAGAAAAACTGATCAATGGAAATTTATACTTGTCCATGGCAGTTCTAAAAAATCCAAAATATTTCAGAATGGTACTGTCAGTATAGTTCCTAAAAAGACAACTCCTCAGCCATTTTCTAAAACACCAGCTAGGTTGAGTGGTTGGTCTTCATGGGAAGGAAGCACACTCCTGTGGAGCTCTCTAATAAGAAAGGTGTGAAAACATAGCACACTAACTTAGTCATGAAGTCTAGCAGCAACTATGGTTAGATAGCAACCCAGGCAGAAGTCACTAGGATGTGTGCGTACTTGAAAATCCTAGCCAGGAGCTTGATTGGCTTCTTCGAGAGAGATACTTTGAAATCCCCTAGTCATCTCTGCTTGCAGATTTTGCAGGGGCGAGAAGGGTGCAAGATGGAAGAGGGATCATGAAAAAGACAGCATGTAACTTCTATGACACCCTTTCCCCCCAGCTGTGTTATAATGTAGGTAAGATCACTATTCTTTTATTGGTGTGGAATTAACATAGAATTTAAGGCTATACTGTAATGTAGGTAAGACCATTATTCTTTTATTGGTGTGGAATTAACATAGAATTTAAGGCTTAGAATCTATTACCTGGTATGTGGTATCAAGGCTTGCGACTAGCTATACTATGCATTATTTCATTATTTTATTTTCTTGGAGCGCTCAGGATTCTTACTGTCAAGTTTTCATTTAATAAGAAGTAAAAACTACTGCTGCCTCATTAATTTAGTCTCATGACTTTTCTTATATGAGTCTTAGCTCCTCCTTATCGCTAGGAAATAAATGCAGCCAAAACTGAACCTCACACAAAAGCTTCTGTAATTGATCGCTATGTGGCTTAATAATCACTGTCAAAAAGAGGAGATTAGGAAGAGGAGTGTTGTCAACCCTTTTAGCTTGACAGTACAGATTAAGATACACCACTATATTATTAAAATCTTTTTGAACTGAATTTAGAACTGAATTACATATATACGGCAATAACTAGAAAACAGCAATTGAAATATATTATCTGAGCCGCCTGACATCTGTTTGGTTGGTCATTTACAAATAAAATGCATTAAAAATACTGCAAACTTGTTTCTTGTTTTATTTTAAACAATCTGTTGCTTCTCAAAAACAAGAGGCCAAAGTCTTTGCCACAACATCAAACTGTAACCCAATGAGCATATAAATCCTCACCATCTGGCTCCCCAATGTAAAGATTCAATAATCCCAAGCAATTAAAAAAAAAAAAGAATGTTTGCTGAGGATTAAAACCACCTCAGTTAAACCTCACTGCCACTACAGGATGAGTGAGATTTCTGAGAAACCTTATTCACGTGCACCTGAACAGATGACCAGGAAATCTAGTTTTACGAGTTTGACTATGCAAAATGAGATCCAGAGTTTGTGGGGCACACCTCTTTTTGCTTTTTCCTCCTATCTTAGCCAAACTCTCTCTCATAAATTCTATCACTTGGCCTCCTGATACCAGCACATCTGCAGCCACTAGCCTATCTTTGTATTTCCTTACAGGTTGTTTCATTTTCAGCTCTTGGCTTACTACAGTGCCAACACTGATGGATAATCTTGTGAGTGAAAGATATGGCAGGCAAGGGACACAGGATGGTGACTGCAATAATATTATCAGGAGAAACATGTAACGGCAGTGGGTATGGCCATGGGGCAGAGGGGAGACAGAGACAGGCAAGATGTTACTTTAGCTGTTTTGGTTGCATGGCCACAAGGAATGCTTCAGCCTGCTTAATGCCCCCCCCCCCATTCTCTCAGTACATCATGTGCTACCCTATTTCCTTCCACTAAGCATTCATCTTAACATCTTAGATAATTCATGTGCATCTGTAGGCTAGATTCTCCTACAGTTCATGTGAACACTGTAATTAAATTCTGCAAAAGTCATGCCTTTAATATCCAGGTTTTAATGAATTAACCCATCAATTAATTAATTGTTAATTTGTATTATTTGTACCAGAGATATTGTCAATCAATGCCCTTCCAATTATACCTGTCTGTCATAATTTCTACTTCGCTGTGACAGTTTTTTTGCACTTTCTTTCCATACGAGTGTCATTTTATAGTCATAATGTCATAACATTGAACATTCACTACTGAAAAAATTTTTTTTTAAAATAATGTATGCAAAACAGCTTGAAGGTAAAATATAGCAATGATGAACAATAATATTTAACTCAAACAATGTTGAAATGTTGTATCAATAGAGGCGAATATGTGTAGCTCAGGGTTGAACTGTGGAGTCCTTGAGGTTCTCTGAGCTTGGTTCTTTTCTTATAGACATTTCATTACCTGACTAGGTAACATTTTCAGTGCTAGAATGGGATGGGGTTTGCTTTCTCTGTTTATATACTGTGGCTTGCCCTGCCAGTGTTGGTGTTGGTGGGGGTGGGGGTTTTGTTTTGTTCCTCTGGTATTTCCTTGATTAGGGTATCGTTCACTGCTTGATTGTGTGCCTGGTGGTAAATTCTGCTTATCTGGGTGATGATTGCTGATAAGGAGATGTTCTGGCCTTTTGTTTTCTTTTCTATAGTCTCTTTTAAATAGTGTGTAGATGTCGTTTATCTCACTGTGCCTGTTGATGACTGCCTTATCTGAATACCAAGCTTCCAAGAATTCCCTTGCATTTTTGGATTTAGCTTGGTCTAATGCTGACAGTTTCCCAGTTAAAACTATGGTTAAGTCTCTCCATGTGTTGTAGATTAAGGAGTTTTCATCATGTCTTTTGACCACTAGTTGGTGTTCATGGATGCACTCTGCTAGTCTTCTGACTGTCTGTCCTACATAGCAGTTGTTACAGTCCTTACACTGTATTTTGTAGATGACTCCTATTTTTTCTTCTTGGGCTACTGGGTCTTTTGGTTTGCTTAAGAAGGTTTGAAGGGCTTTAGTTGGTTTGTGTGCTACGGAGATGCCATGTGGTTCTAATAGTCTGTCAATGGTTTCTGAGATGTTTCTGACATATGGCAGTGTGATCCCTTTCATAGCTTCTGTTGGTTGTGTTGTAGCAGGTTGAGTGGTCAGGCACTTTTTAATAAAGTTGCGTGGATATCCATTTTGTTGGAAGATGTTATATAGGTGGTCTGTTTCCTTTTTCTGCTGTTCTGGGTTGCTGCAATGTGTTTGTACTAGCTTTAATAATGTTCTTACATAGCTCCTTTTGTGGGAGGTTGGGTTGTTACTTTGGTAATGGAGTACTTGATTAGTGTGGGTTGTCTTCCAATAAACGTGGCTTTCTAATTTGCTGTTGTTTCCTCTGCTGATGAAGATATCCAGGAAGGGTAGCGTGTTGTTGTTTTCTTCTTCTCTGGTGAATTTTATTCCTTTGAAGATGTTGTTGATGGTTTCATGTGTCTACTCTAGTTGTTCCTTTTTTTATTATAACAAAGTACTCCATTACCAAAGTAACAACCCAACCATGGTCATGGTCATGTATCATCTACATACTGGATCCATACTTTAAGTTGTATGTGTGGAAGTTTTATAGTTTCTTGGCGTTGCATTACAATCTCTGCTATGAGTCCTGACAGTGGTGATCCCATGGGTGTGCCTCTGATTTGTTGGTATATTTGTCCATCAAACTGAAAATAAGTATTGAGGCAGAGGTTGATGAGGTCCATGATTCTGGGTATTTTGATCTGGGTGTATTTGGTTAGGTCGGGTGTGTTCTGTAGTACTGCTGATATGGATTCTTTCGCTAGTTCTGAGTTTGTGGACGTAAAGAGTGCTGTGACAACAAATGAGATCATAATCTCATTTTCATCTATATGCACATTTTTGATTTTCTGGAGGCACTGTAGTGAGGAGTTGATAGAATATTCGCTCTTCTCTGTGAGATGTCCAAGCTTTTTTGTCAGTTCTTTTGCTATGTTGTATGTTGGAGTCCCTGGTAAAGATCCAATTGGTTGGAGAGGTATGTCAGGCTTGTGTATTTTTGGTTGTCCATAGAAGCGTGGGAGGATGGGTCCACTGCTTTTCATTCACCATTGTTCTTCCTTTGTGATCTGGCCTTTCTTGGTTAGGTCGTTAAGGGTTCTCTTAGGTTGTCTAGTTTCTGTATTGGGTTGGTGTTAACTGGGATGTAGGTTTCTTTGTCCTCTAATAACTTTTTGGCTTTTTGCAGGTATTGTGATTTATCCATAATAACTGTGGTTCGGCCTTTGTTTGTTAGGAGGATGATGATGGTTTAGTCCTTCCTTGGGCTATTGAGGGCTGCTCTGTCCTCTGCCTTGAGTTGGTGTTGATACCATGTTCTTCTGATCTGTGGTATGATTGTCTGCCTTATGTTTTCTTCGGTCTCTGGATTAAGTCCCTGTAGTTTTGAATGCTGCTTCTAGGGCTGTGCAGAATTCTAGCTGATTAATATTGTCCATGTTACAGTTGAGGCCTTTCTGGAGGATATTGTGTTCTGCAGCGGATAGTGGCTGGCTGGACATGTTGATTATCCATTCTGGTTCAGGTGCCTCTTTGTTTCTAGGTTTAATTTGAGTAGTTTGAAGTTCAGTTTTTCTTTTCTCTGCTTGTCTTCGGGATGTGTTCTGGATGGTGGTTGTCAGTATATTAGTATGCTCTGGTGTCATGGTCAGTTCTAGTTTTCCTTGAGGTTGTCTATTGTATGCTGGTACTTGTTAAGTCTGTGGTATACATCCATGATAACTAGTCTTACCATTTTGTGGCCATTTTGTTGTGCTATTTTCTATCCAGTTATGCTGTTTATTGGGGGTTTGTATCTGAAGCTGGTGGGCAGGGTATGCTGTCTTAGGCATTCATGTAGAAAGAATAATTGTTCCTTGGTGGAGGTTTGCCTGCATGTAAATTTCTTGGTGGAGGTTTGCCTGCATGCAAATTTACTGTATAACAAATGTTGTATCTTTATATGTGTATGTGTTGACTCCTGATGATTGCCTGGACAAGTCCCTGCAGTTTGCTTGGCAAGATTTCGGAAGTGATTTGTCATTGCCTGCTTCCTAGGGGTGGGAGAGAGTGACTGGCCCAAGATTATCCAGCTGGCTTTATGCCTAAGGCAGGACTAGAACTCATGGTCTCCCAGTTTCTAGCCTACACCAAATTGGCTCTGTCTTTAACAGGTCCAACTGAAATTCAGGAAGCAGGAAGTTTGCTTTTGAGTATCCTCAAACTCTTCCACCAATGTTCTCCCTCTTTAACATGGTGTTCATTTATTTATTTTAAAACTTTCTCTACTGCTTCATATTAAAAGAAGCCTCAAAGCATTTCTTTTGCCTTAAACTACAACTTATACAACAACAACAACAACAAATATTTAGAATATATTGGACTCGATTACATTTGTGTAGAAAAGGACTGTCTAAGACAACATTTTGTTGGAGATGTAACAAGGGCAATGCTTCTTTAAAACATATGTTTTTACAATGTCCTATACTGTACTTACTAAGTTCTGGGAGAAAGTAGTGGACCCTATATATAAATGTGACTGTGTGACAAAAGGCAAAATTTTCAGAGGATAATGTTCTCTTGAATTACATACCTAGTACATGGAATTTGAAAACTGGACAACATAGATGGATTCTCCATGCCCTTACTATGGCTAAAAGACTGATATTCCAACACTGGAAAGATAAATGTATAGCCCCATTGACTCAGAGGATTGAAGACCTGATTACACTTGCCATCTATAGGTAGATTGCCTATAAACATAGACTTTGCACGGACAAATATAAGGAAATATGGGACTCATTTATAAAAAATACAGTACGTTAGGAAAAAGTATAATAGATATATAATTGTATTATATATATATATATATACATTTGTTGTTGTTGTTGTTTAGTCGTTAAGTCGTGTCCGACTCTTCGTGACCCCATGAACCATATTGCGCCAGCCCTTCCTGTCCTTCACTGCCTCCCTGAGTTTGCTCAGTTTCAGTGATGCTATCTAACCTCTGCTGTCCCCTTCTCCTTTTGCCTTCAATCTTTCCCAGCATCAGGGTCTTCTCCAAAGAGATCTCTCTTCGCATTAGGTGACCAAAGTATCTGAGCTTGAGCTTCATTATCGATCCTTCCAATGAGCAATCAGGGTTGATTTCCTTTAAGATTGACTGGTTTGACCTCCTAGCAGTCCAGGGGACTCTCAAGAGTCTCTTCCAGCACCACAGTTCAATGGCATCAATTCTTTGGCGCTCAGCCTTCTTTATGGTCCAGCTCTCACAGCCATACATTACTACTGGAAAAACCATAGCTTTGACTATGCGGATCTTTGTCGGCAATGTGATGTCTCTGCTTTTTAATATGCTATCTAGGCTTGCCATAGCTTTCCTCCCAAGGAGCAAGCGTCTTTTAATTTCATGGCTGCAGTCTCCATCTACGGTGATCTTGGAGCCCAAATAAATGAAGTCTGTTACTGCTTCCATTTCTACCCCTTCTATTTGCCAGGAATTGATGGGTCCAGATGCCATGATCTTAGTTTTTTTAATGTTGAGTTTCAAGCCAGCTTTCGCACTCTCCTCTTTCACCCTCATCAAAAGGCTCTTTAGTTCTTCTTCACTTTCTGCCATTAGGGTGGTATCGTCTGCATATCTGAGGTTGTTGATGATTCTCCTTGCAATCTTAATTCCGGCTTGTGATTCTTCCAGCCTGGCATTTCTCATGATGTACTCTGCATATAGGTTAAATAAGCAGGGTGACAGTATACAGCCTTGTCGTACTCCTTTCCCTATTTTGAACCAATCAGTTGTTCCGTGACCGGTTCTAACTGTTGCTTCTTGGCCCGCATACAGATTTCTCAGGAGACAGGTAAGGTGGTCTGGTACTCCCATCTCTTTAAGAATTTGCCACAGTTTGTTGTGATCCACACAATCAAAGGCTTTTGCATAGTCAATGAAGCAGAAGTAGATATTTTTCAGGAACTCTCGTGCTTTCTCCATGATCCAGCAAATGTTGGTGATGTGATCTCTAGTTCCTCTGCCTCTTCGAAACCCAGCTTGTACATCTGGTAGTTCTCGGTTCATGTATTGCTGAAGCCTAGCTTGTAGGATTTTGAGCATAACCTTGCTAGCATGTGAAATGAGTGCAATTGTGCGATAGTTTGAGCATTCTTTGCCATTGCCCTTCTTTGGAATTGGAACATAAACTGACCTTTTCCAATCCCGTGGCCACTGTTGCGTTTTCCAAACTTGCTGGCATATTGAGTGCAGCACTTTAACACCATCGTCTTTTAGTATTTTAAATAACTCAGCTGGAATACTGTCATCTCCACTAGCTTTGTTGTTAGCAATGCTTCCTAAGGCCCACTTGACTTCACTCTCTAGGATGTCTGGCTCAAGGTCACCAGCGTGGACATCAGGGGCATTAAGATCTTTCTTGTATAGTTCTTCTGTGTATTCTTGCCACCTCTTCTTAATCTCTTCTGCTTCTGTTAGGTCCCTGCCTTTTTTGTCCTTTATCATGCCCATCTTTGCACTAAACGTTCCTTTCATATCTCCAATTTTCTTGTAGAGATCTCTAGTCTTCCCCATTCTATTGTTTTCCTCGATTTCTTTGCATTGTTCATTTAAGAAGGCCTTCTTATCTCTCCTTGCTATTCTCTGGAAATCTGCATTCAGTTGCTTATATCTTTCCCTTTCACCCTTGCTTTTTGCACTCCTTCTTTCCACAGCTATTTGTAAAGCCTCATCAGACAGCCATTTTGCTTTCTTGCATTTCTTTTTCTTTGGGATGGTTTTAGTTGCTGCCTCCTGTACAATGTTACGGACCTCCGTCCATAGTTCTTCAGGCACTCTGTCTACCAAATCTAATCCTCTAAATCTATTCATCACCTTCACTGTGTACTCACAAGGAATATGATCTAAGTCATACCTGAGTGGTCTAGTGGTTTTCCCTACATTCTTCAATTTAAGCCTAAATTTTGCAGTAAGAAGCTCATGATCTGAGCCACAGTCAGCTCCTGGTCTTGTTTTTGCTATCTGTATAGAGCTTCTCCATCTTTGGCTGCAAAGTATATAATCAATCTGGTTTCGGTATTGACTATCTGGTGATGTCCATGTGTAGAGTCGTCTCTTGTGTTGTTGGAAAAGAGTGTTTGCTATGACTAGCTTGTTCTCTTGACAGAACTCTATTAGCCTTTGCCCTGCTTCATTTTGTACTCCAAGGCCAGACTTGCCTGTTATTCCAATTACTCCTTGACTTCCTACTTTAGCATTCCAATCCCCTATGATGAAAAGGACATCTTTTTTTGGTGCTAGTTCTAGAAGGTGTTGTAGGTCTTCATAGAAGCGGTCAACTTCAGCTTCTTCAGCATCAGTGGTTGGGGCATAGATTTGGATGACTGTGATATAGAATGGTTTGCCTTGGATACGCACTGAGATCATTCTGTCATTTTTGAGGTTGTACCCCATTACTGCCTTTCCCACTCTCTTATTGACTATGAGTGCAACTCCATTTCTTCTAAGGGTTTCTTGCCCACAGTAGTAGATATAATGGTCACCCGAATTAAATTCACCCATTCCCGTCCATTTCAGTTCGCTGATTCCCAAGATGTCGATGTTCAATCTTGTCATCTCATGTTTGACCACATCCAGCTTGCCTTGGTTCATAGATCTTACATTCCAGGTACCTATACAATATTGTTCTTTACAGCACTGGACCTTCTTTTCACTTCCAGATATATCCACAGCTGAACGTCCTTTCGGCTTTGGCCCAGCCGCTTCACTCTTTCTGGAGCTACTTGGAATTGCCCTCCGCTCTTCCCCAGTAGCATATTGGACACCTTCCGACCTGAGGGGCTCATCTTCTGGCATCATATCTTTTAGCCTTTTAACATTGTCCATGGGGTTTTCTTGGCAAGGATACTGGAGTGGGTTGCCATTTCCTTCTCCAGTGGACCACATTTTGTCAGAACTCTCTGTCATGACCTGTCCGTCTTCGGTGGCCCTGCACGGTATAGCTCATGGCTTCACTGAGTTACACAAGCCCCTTCGCCACGACAAGGCAGTGATCCATGAAGGGGTATATATACATATGTATATATATATATATACCATGAAGGGGTATATATACATATACATATGTATATGTATATGTATATGTATATGTATATATATATATATATATATATATAAATATATACCATGAAGGGGTATATATACATATACATACATACATACATACATACATATATATATATACATACATACATATACATATACATATACATATACATATACATATACATATACACATACACATACATACATACAGTGGTACCTCGGGATACAAACGCCTCTACTAATGAACTTTTCGGGTTATGACCAGCTCTGGCCGCAAAAATTTACCTCGATGTGCAAACTCTGCCTCGGGGTACGGTCATTTTTCCATCGAGACGTGGTCCGCGGCCATTTTTCTGCCCCTGACACGTGGTCTGCAGCCGTTTTCCCTCCGCGGCGCCTGGCCATTTTCCTGCCACGCGGTGCCTGGCCATTTTCCCGCCACGCGGCGCCCGGCTGTTTTCCCGCCGCGCGGCGCCTGGCCATTTTCCCGCCCCTGACGCGTGGTCCACGGACGCTAGAACGGATTAACGGTAATTACATTGAACCTTATGGGAAAATTTGCTTCAGGGTGCGACCAAATTCGGAGGGTGGAACAGATTAACCGGATTTACATTGAACCTTATGGGGAAATTTGCGTTGGGTTACAACCAACTCGGGATACACCCAGAGTCACAGAACAGATTAAGTTCGTATCCCAAGGTACCACTGTATATACACATACATACATACATACATACATATACACATACATACATACATAAGGTATATATATGGATAGATAGATTTTAAAACTATTTACTGTTGTAACAGCATATACTTCTATTTTTATTTTTTATTATTTTTTCTGTTGTATTTTTTAGGTACTTGTTATATAATATTTTTTTTACAATGTATGTATCTTTGAATTTTATTCCTGTTTGGTTTGGTTTTTTGTTTTGGTTATTATTATAAAATAAAATAATTAAATGAAGCATTTCTTTTGCTTGAAGAAGGGATCTATAGAACTCAAAAACTAGCTCCCTCTTGGTTGGTCTTCACACAGATATTATTACACTGATAATGTTACATTCCATTCTCACATACCCCACCCTGTGAATAGAACAATCTGTGAGTACATTGTTTACATTTTGCACGGGTGTTGTGTATGTGTGTGTGCATTTGTGTAGTAACAATTAAAGACATCAAAGATGCATCGTAAGCTTCATTTATGTACTTTTTCAGTTGCCTTTACAAAGAAAACAAATAGAAATCTAATGTAAAAAAAAAGTGGGAGAGATTAAACGAAGTCCCTAGGCCGAATCCATTTTCTCACCATGTTCAGACAGAGCTGACATCTTTATTATGAAAGAGGACTCTGAGGTGTATTAAAGAATAGATGAAAAAAACATTGTCGACTATGGATCAGATGGCTGAACTGAAATGGCTATAAATGGCTGTCAGAAGCATCATAATACTTTTAGAGGTTCACCAATGCTCTTAAGAGAATATTAGCATACCTGAAATAGTTTCTTCCCCAAAAGTTTTATCCTGTTCATTGATATAAGGAACAGGAATTTTTTCCCCTCTTCTTTGTATTTCATTTTGAAAGGCCTGCCTGTAAACTAACAAAACTCTTACAGACTGAGCTTAGAATGCTTTGATGTTTGACAAATAAAATAAAATAAAAATGTTTCTTTGGGGCCTTCACAAATCCCTAACCAATTATGACTAACAGTTTGTTATGCATAAAACTGGATGCATTAATACCTTTCTGCTTTGAAATCTCCAACTTTCCAAACTGTCAGAGAAAACACTCAGAGAATGCTTTGTGAATATGAAAATCAACAAGTTTTCTATATTTCTTTAGATTACCAAATCAATTGAAATAATTATCTAATTGCAAGGAGCAACACTTTAAAAAGTGTCCCCAAGGACTGCAGAAGTTATACTGGTGACAGATTAAAAAGCTGAACTTTTGTTTTGCTCCCAGACCTTACAGGCTTGGAATAACCAATGAGGCAGAGCCACCCATGTTATCCTGTCCATGGGTATCTGCAGCAGCTTGGTGCTTTCATCAGGTACAATAAAAGCAGTGTTGCAGGGTCATGCTGCAAGATCTTCCTCTTTCATGTATGTGTTTGACATTATGATGTATGTACAAAGGGGGCAGGACTTGTGTTGTGATGTTCTAAAGCTGTCATTTTGTCATTTTATCTTCCCTTCATTCCACAGATGTGAGTGATCCTGCCCCCTAGAAAACCTTACCTAACAATTGTTTGGCAGTGGAGCAGCCTGGATCCCCAAGCCATAACCTGTTCTGATAATGATCTTCATCAGCTGATAGCTGTCATTCTGCTTACTTGTATTAGTCTCTGAAATATATAACAAAGTGGTGTGGTGCCCTCCAGAAATTTTAGATTTCACCTTCCATCAGCTGCATCTGGAACTGCCAATGTAGCCACAAAGCCAATGCGGTATTGAAGAAGAGATGGACTATCCACTTCCATCTGTCTTTACAGAATGTATTTTGCAAATGTTATTCAGACAAAATCTATAAAAAAAAAAAAAGGAGAACTTGCACTTACTTTGCCCAATAACATCAATCATTGTGTATGTGTTAAATGTTATATATTTGAACTTCGGTCTTTCTCTGATGGTTTAAGCTTGCTAAAAACTTTATAAAGCTATATTTTGTTATACCACAAAGAAAATATTCAGGTAGTTCTTTTGTTGTGGCCATGTTTATTTCTTGCTGTTAGCATTAATGCTTTATGGCAGACTAGCCTTTTCCTCCAAAAAATAAATGATTGACTGTCTCTGTTGTGAAGCCTACCTTCTCATTAAAATTTCTTTATATACCTTCTCCTTAGTCATATCAGCATGGGAAAGCCTCTATGAATAAGCAAACATGGTGTGAGATAGATAGATAGATAGATAGATAGATAGATAGATAGATAGATAGATAGATAGATAGATAGATTTAGATACAGATACACACACATATACGCACGTGCATTTGTGTGTGTATATTTGATCAAATATTTTATGAGAATAGTAGAATGATATGCCAAAAAGGGAGCTGATCTAAGAAAGCTTTGAAAATAATTCAGAGAAATCCAGTATGCTAGAAAGGCCTATGATGTGAGATGTGCATTATTGCATTATATGAACAATAGGCTCCCAGATTCATCAAGGAATACAGAAGAAAAAAATAATCCCTTTGTTCCCCAGTTTTCAGGATTACTGAGTCAGCCTGGAAAAAAAAGTATATTTTAAAACTTTCAGCAATTGAAGATGGAACTGAGTTCATTTCATTCAGTTTCCTGTAGAGGTTTTTTTTCTTTAATCTTTTTGAAAGGGTCTGTATCTGGCATCAAAGTGTTCAGCTCACCCTGTTTAAAATCTCTTTTCAACAGATCTGGGTAAATGTAATGCAAAGGCCAGTTAAACAGCCCTTCATGCTGTTACTTGAGAATGCTTGTGATCCACTCACTATCTCTTTGAACAGACCTCACTGGGAGTATAGGATTTATTCTCTAATCTGAAACTGAACAAAGGCCTGTTGAAGTCACTGGAATTTCCTTCCATGATATGTATATATTTGAAACATAATGCATTAAATCAGCCTGTATGTGATATAATAATTGGAGAGCCCCACACACTGGAAAATCTTCTTAGCCATCCTATTTCTCTCCTTTGAAGGCTGTATATATATGTTGCTCTCAGCCCATTGATTAAATTACTTTCTATGTCTGCATGCATTTCCTAATTCTAGAACTATCTCTTCCCTTGTTTCCTATCTGTCCCATCATTTAAAAAATAGGCGGGGAGACATTCATTCAAAGATGGAAGGGATGGCATAACTCATGTTTCTTGTGGAAGAGTGAACTCACTACCTGGAATAAGCAGCCATTTCCCCCCCCTCTTTGGGATCCAATCCCAAAACAGCCCCACCCTCTCCTTAATTGGAGAGTTTGTCTTATAAAAAGGGAACTGAAAACAAGCATATGCATGGGTGTGTCAAGAAAGGAGTTAAAGGAGGAAGACAGCAGAGCTGGGGAAAGAGAAACCTCCAACCCGAAGGCGAACACCTCAGCAGTAGTCATCAGACAGCAAAGGAAAACTTCAATTCTTGGAGCTGCAAGGCCACTGAGAGGCAGAGCTGAGTTGGGGGAGGAAAAGAGCCCAACCAGAGACTGCAAACCCAAGCAAGCCTGCAAACCCAAGAAGCCCACTGAGTAGCCAGGTGCAGAGCTCTACAGCCAGCTCCAGAAACAGAGGACTGTGAGTGCTGGGGAGGCAGGGGGGAGGAGAGAGCAAAGCTCATTTGCACACCTATAAAAAAGTGAAAAGGGCTTTCACATGCAAGTAGACTGAGATTGGCTACAAGAGCTGAAGACCTGGGGAAAAGGAAAGATTTAAAGAGCTAAGAAATAGTTAAGATACTTAGGGAGCTACATTTGGCAAGCCCCAGGTGGTGGGCTTTTTCTGCTGTGGCGCCTGTGCTGTGGAATCTTCTCCCTCTGAGGTGAGGAGAGGTGAGGCCTTGTCGTTGTTGAGCTTCCAGAGGTCCCTTAAGACTTGGTTATGCTGGCAGGCCTGGGGAATCCAGGGGATGGAATTAGTGAGGTGGTTCCCTTATTTTTAATATCCTTTTATTCTCTGTTTAATTTTTATATATATATTTTTAATGTATTTGACTGTTTTTAGCTTTGTTGTACGCCACCCAGAGTCACCTGTGGTGAGAAGGGCAGCTATATAAATTGGTTTAATAAATAAATAAGAGAAGAAAACATAGTGCTACAAACATAGGAATAGGAACATAGAAATTGATTATAGGGACAGAAATTTACGGATTAAATAAGAATAGAAATAGTTGTAAAGAAGACAGTAGAATAAGATAGGTAGGAAAATAGAAACAAGCATAGAATTAGCATGAAGTTTAGAAATAAGGAATAGGAGTTTAATTTTGTACAATAAAGCAATTTTTGTGTGGGAAAACCAAATGCAGTCTTTATATCTGTGTTCTCTACCATATTAAGAAAAACCCTAACATTTCTTCACTTTCTTCCAAAGTCATATAGGTAGTCCTCGTTTAACAACCACAATTGGTACCAGAATTTAGGTCACTAAGAGATGCTGTCATTAAGCGAGATGTCACATGACCACTTCACTTAGCGACTACAATCCCCACAATTATTACAATATTTGGCCTAAATGAGTTGCTTTTCACAAAGGAAACTCTGTATACAAAATAATTATTGATTCATCCAGCCTAGAACTATCTATGCTAAATGAAAACAGTTTGTTTTGATTCCAAAGAAGAGTTATTTCCTGGTTATGTGACCCTTGTAATTGGTGATGCTGGGGATTGAATCTGGGGCCTTCTACATACGAAGTATTTGCTGTAGCTCTGATTTATTTATTTATTCAATTTATATAGCCGCCCATCTCACTTTTACATGGCTTTAGGTAGCTTTATAGTCTCTTGGTACTTTCTGCACATCACTTCAGTAATCTGGTCGACAGTTCCTTTACGTATAAGTTAAATATTGGGAACATTGATGAATCTGTCAATACTTATTTTAGCTCTATGGCATTCAGCCCTCCTCAGACTTAAAGACAGGCTTTGTTTACTCTCAAGTGACTGAAAAGACAATTTGCTACAAATTGTTCTCCCTTACAATACTTATCCTAGAATCATGTTGATATCTCCCAATGTATCTATATAGGAAAGGCAATTGGGCAGTGACTCAGAATGTTGTTGATTGTTCCATTCTAAGCCGCCTTCCTTCCCAGTCATGTAACTTAGAGAAGAGCTATTTTAAGAGTCTGGGAAGAACTGCAAAACCTGATTTCTATAACTTGTTAAAAAAAGGGGGGGAGGGATATTTATCTTGTGATGTAATTATGTTACTATAGAACTGAATGTTCTGAATGCCACGTGATCCTGCATAGTTTGCATAATGAATTACTGAAGTTCAGAGATTTGACAGTCATGTTGCTCAACACCTTGGCTTTAATTAAGGAGCTGATTTTGTGTCTCTTTGTGTGTGTATGTGGCCCAGCCGTTCTCCTAATTTCTTAGGACTCATTGTTTGATTATGTTTGGCACTATGGTTGTCCAGAGATGGATACATAATGTTATAAATATTTGCTAGCAGAGTCAGTAACCTTATTTGCACTTTCAATTCAGTCTAAAAGTCTACCTTGTCTTAATGAGAAATATTTATCTGCTCAAGAATACATTCTGTAAACAATATTTTGAAATGTTGGTTGCTATGGAAACTGTTCTGTGTGTGTTTTTTTTTAACGCTCATCTCTTATTTCTCAAGAGCTCTTCATGTGAATGTGTTAAATGAATTTATCACTGGAAATACGTTTGTTTCCTTATACTTCCCCACCATATTATTTAATGTGGTTGATATGACAATAGTATTGTTTCACCTGATAATATGTCTCTGGAAAGATAGTAGGCACAATTCTGAAAGAATTTGTTGAAGAAAATGCTCATTTATTAGGTTTTTTTTTTTAGGGGGCAAGCTGTCTGCCATCTTGCTAAAAGCTTGGTTGCCTATGCTGACCTTGAATATAACACATGTCAACAGCATCTCTAGATATGCTTAGACTGTGTTTTTCATTTTCTTTTCCCATGAATGTTATTTAGTACAGAAAGCTGAACATGCAGCATTTTTAGATGTCTCCTTAAGGCCAATTAAAATGTTTGACTATAAGCCAGCCTTCCCCAAGACATGAGAGAATTGCAACCCCACCTCCACCTTCCACATTCAAAACTAACATGGGCTCTAGCATATAGCTTCAGCACATTTAGAGAACACCATTTGGGAAAAATCTGTCCTGAACTAGTTCAAGTAGCCTTCACTGAAATGGAATTGTTCGGCTGAAGCAAAACATTAGCAGAATGTTTTTATAATGTTTATATTTCTGCAGGGATTGTAGCTTGGAACTTTCTATATTATCATTTTACTGAATTTTTGATGATCTGATCTGAATATGTAAGTTCAATCTTCCCTTATGAGACTTGTCTTGTAAGAGGTCTTTTCCCAATTAATATTATGGGGATTGCAAATAAGGGGTTGGATCTTAGAGTAGCCACATATAAATTAGCAGGATTACTTAATGACCGTTTACAATTCCGTTTATTTAAATACATCTACTTTAAGTATGAATGCCTGGATCCAACTATTAGAAAACATTTCAGATTTTTTGATGTGAAACTTTGCTCTCATAATGCTATTTATGTCTATTTTCTCTGAACCAAATATTACATTTAATTGATTACTCACAAGTAAATTGCATGAGGTAGTAGCATTAATGGTTTAAAGAAAATGGATAAAACAGAAAAATTCAGAAACTCGGATAGATATATAATACAAATTTATTTTTAAAATACTGCAATTTCTTATAAAGAGTTTTGGGTCTGAAATGAAACATTGATTATCATGTCCTGAAAAACAAGGGAAAAGGAAAAATATAGCTTAAATTCCCTTCTTTTCTTGTTAATTTTTGGGACTGCTGCTGTGGAGGCCATCTGATATATTGGCAAATTTACCTCCTCCTCAAAGGATGCATCAAATAATGTTTTGTCTGGAGTTTTCTTCCCCATAATATTTTACTATATTTCTCTGATTTCATGATGTGGTGTGAATCCCATGCACCAACTCCAGAGAAAAGGAAGATCCTGTTAATTAGGGTAAGAATGCTCAAAGAACTCTCATTCCTCAAAATAAGCATGTCATTTTATGCTAAAAGTTTTGTATGTTGAGATTCAAGAATTTTTATCCAGAAAGCATGCAATTACCAGAAAAGCTAACAAATATAATGGATTGTGTGACTTCCCCCTCAAGAGTAGCAACAAATTGAATGAGTCATTTATTTATTAACTCTGCTGCAAACCTTCTGTCATTATTTAATCAGTAATAAAACATGTGTTGGCGACAGAGACAGTTGCTGTTCAAAAATATGCAAAGGTGCCCAGCCGAGTTGCTTGATAGATCACCTACCAATTTTTTTGCAAAGCACTAGCATCAATAGATAATGAAAAGAATACAGCAGTATTATGGTGTCTCTGCATATGACTCTGTTTCAGCCGCTCTGAGCAATGGGATTGATGGATTTCTGTCATTCCAATGAAGCAACTCTTCCTAAGTAGGGTGACCAGACAGAGGTTCTATACTTTAAAATGCACATGAGAGGATATTAAAGTAGTCTCATCTTGACAAGAGTTCACAAAAATACTACCTACTGGGAACATTTTTTTTCATATAAATGTTAAAGATCTGAGAACCCTATCTCTGTTAACAGGTACTTTTGTCCTTCTATAGGATTTTCATGAATTTGCTTTATTTTATTGGTTGCATTTTTTTCCCCATTTAGAGAGCCACATGTTAAAGATTCATTGGACAGAGCTATGATAAAATGTATTGAACTGCAACATTTGAATGGAGTAGGATTTGGGGGGGGGTTCTTCTCCAAATTTGGAGGAAGAGATAATATCTTTGCTTTTTAAATCTATATTAAGCCAATTTGGGGCTTATTCTACAGATTTTAAATGCTTCCCACTCAACCCAACAAAAGAAACCACCCTTTTAATTTATGGTCTGTTTAATAAGAGAGGTTTCCAGGAGGTGCAAAGGCACTGTAGTTTGTCTCTGAATTTAGCATGTGGGTGAAGAAATATCTGCAGAAAACTCCATACAAATTGGAGTATGAATTTAAAAACTAGTTCTCATTTGACAAACCAAATCTGATGTATTTGCAAATATGAGAATCTTGATATATTTGCAAGAAATGAACAATGGCAAGGAAACAGCCTTGACAGATTCATCTATCCCCAGTTTGAGAAATAATAGGGAAATCAAAAGGCTAGGTCCTATCGAGCCATAGAATCACTGGGTGACCTTGGATCAGTCATAATTTCTCGGTGTAATTGATCTCATAAGGTGTTATGATAGTAAGATTAGGTGTGTGATTGTTTATGCCTGCTAAGCTACTTGGAAGAAAAAAGCTACTGGGAGTGGAATAAAAATAACATAAATTAATGGGGTGGGGGGTCCATGGAGCTGAGTACAATTTTCTTTCAGGTTAAGGGTAGGAATATGATCTAAACAACAAATGAACATTCACCAATAAGCAAAATAGATTTCCCAATTTTGCAATTCAAATTTTGAGTGAAAAATTCAAATCCACATTTTGAACATGTCACAGTTACTTCAAATATGATTTTAAAAGCTCTACTGAAGAATTCTGTTCTCTGAGCACAGGTATAGAATTCTGTGCTTAGATTTTTTGGCATTTCCTGTAAACCTCTCAAGATACATTTTATTGTAGAGAAATAAATCTCAAGCAACCCAAGGCATTTGTGCTGTACATGTCTGTCCTCACCTAAAGGTGGCTAGAGAGCAGTGCTGTGATTATTCCCACCATGACCAATACAGGGCACAAAGAAGCAGAAGAGAAGTTATTACAATGCTCGGGGGAATCTCAAACTTTGAAAAAGTACACCATATATATCTAAACAAACAAGGAAGCTAACAACCAACATCTGAAGAGGCAACAGTTTCCAATGGGTAGCTCAACTACCAAGGAACATAAAATGTCAGCCTGGAACATTGGAGGCAGGGTTGAGCAGAGAAATCCTTCCTGTAAGGAAATGCTAATTTGGAAACCTGAACAAAAGCAGCCCCTTCAGAGGAAGAGCAGACTGCAACATTTTGTGTGCAATATTAGTAAAGCCTTAATCATTGCACACTGTGCATTAAGAAGGCTTGTTGCCCAAGAAAAGCAACATTATTTTTTCTGGGGATATGAAAAAATGGACTGTTTTCAATAGCACTGATGCATGTCAGCATCTGTAAATTATTGTATAAAGTCATGAACTGCAAACTACAACAAACAGCTGGCATGATTTTCTTTTTCTGTAGGTGCAGGAGAGACTATAAATTTTGAGATATTACATTTTTTATTCCCAGTTGCAACAGCTTGGCTTCAACCCAAATAGAGTCTGAGATGGTTTGTTTTAACTGAATGCCCCAAATGCCAATGAAGATAAGTTGAGGGTTTTTTTTTTCTTTCTCTGCTCTTATCATTTTAGAAATTCGATAGCTTTTCTAATAAACTTAGCTTTGCTAAGGAGAAACAGATATTTAATTTTACTTTGAGCCATTTAAACTGTATTTAGACATTCAAGGCAATTTTCAGCTAGATGCCATTGTGAGTGAGTTTTACTATTTGTAAGACTTCCACAATTATCAGGACATCATCGCTGTGTGCCCACCTTTCTGCTGTACGATTTTGCAGCCCTTTGGAAGAACGTCTGATTCTTAATGCCTATGTAGTTGAGAACTAGTACTGACACTCTGATTCAGTAGATGCTACACATCACACATTGAAAAACTTACATACTAGAAGTTCTAACACAGGAATTCTGTGGGATTGGAAAGTGGGCTTTATTCCCATTTTTAGAAACTTTGATGCAACCCCACTTCTCTCTGCTTTAATTTCTGTAGTAGATTCCACAAACCTATTAGTGAATTTTATCATTATCCTTCAAGTCAGTTCAGTTTCTTATTGGTTTCCAGGTATGTGTCTGGGGGTCGGTCTGTCTGTCTGTCTGTCTGTCTGTCTGTCTGTCTGTCTATCTATATCTATCTATCTATCTATCTATCTATCTATCTATCTATCTATCTATCTATCTATCTATCCCTCTACCGAGAGATACCAGAAGCCAGTTTAGTGTAGTAGTTAAAGGCACTGGGCTAGAAACTTAGGCACAAAGCCAGCTGGTTGACTTGGGGCCAGTCACTCTCTCTCAGCCCTAGGAAGAAGGCAATGGCAAACAACTTCCAAAAATCTTGCCAAGAAAACTCCAGGGGCTTTCCCAGGCAGTCCCAGGATTCAAGAATGACTTGAAGGCTATATATATATATATACTTCCCCATAAACATAAAGAGGCCATATACTGCCTAGAGTCATTTGATTGGGGCTATTAATAACTATAGTAAATACATTCAGTCAGTAATATATACATACCACCATCATTGCAGCTGTTGGCAAAATTACAGTGTTATTCAATAATCACTGTTTCCAATGGCATTTATGTGCAGGATATCTTTTATATATTATGGGTACTTTCCTGAGGGTTACATGTGTGAAATGGAGTAGATTTGGCTCTTCAGTGTCTCCCCGGACATATCCTTTCCCAGCCCAAGGTTGATAGGAAATGCTATGAGAATCTGTGTGTGTGTGTGTGTCGGGGGGGAGGGGGGATGATACTTCTAAATCCATAGCAGGATACAAAGTTCATCAAAGTCTTTACAGCTTTTGTTGCATAGTTGCTAGGCATTCAATTTTGAATATGCTAGCTCTTTGAAGCACAAGTGAAAATTGGAATGTGCCTAATTCTTTCTTAAAATTTGGTGTTGCTACTGACGATGATGATAATACATGCACACAGTTTAACTGACAGGCCATGTTAAAAAAAAGGAGCGACAAATCACCATCTGAAGAATTATAATTTCATTTATTACTGTTACAGGTAAGGATATGTAACCATGATGAACATGGAAAATTCCATGTAGGGAATCATTAGGGAAGGTCTACAAAATATCATTATTATAATTCCTTTATATACATCTATTGTGTAACTGCATGAAATATTGCACACAATTGTGGTAAAAACACCACTAAAAGGATATTCTTCACTGGAAAAGATTCAGAAAAGGGCAGTTACAATCAAGGGGTGCAACTTTGCTATGAGGAAAAGTGAAAACTTCTTGGGTTCTTTAGCTTAGGAACAGATAAATTGGGAGAACATGATAGAAATGTATGTTTCAGAATGCATTTTAAAGGAAGAAGTATGCAGACAAGAACAATGTCATTCCAAGCTTTGATTAGAAGTATTAAAGTCACATACCTGTATTCTCTGAATCAAAGTACTACTTCAAATCTGATTGCTTTGATAACCTACATAAAGCTAAAAATTTAACTTGGATCACAGCAGGTCCCCACAACCTAATGGCTACCTATTGGCATGTTTTTCTAGAATTAAACAACTCAATGATTAGTAATCATGATGGCTAATGCATTGCCTTCAATATTGGCCGCAACATGGCATTCAGTACCAGTTGCTAGGGAACATAAGCAAAAATGCACGTATTATTGAAAATAACTTACAAGAAATGTTGCTTCCAAAATGCATACATTAAAGTAAACTGCACAGAATGTAAGGGGAAAGACACCCAGGCAACTTGACAATGTTATTGCATTTTGTATGTGTATGCATGGGTATGTGTGGGAAATCCTACACATTCCTTCAGCCCTGGAAAGGACTGAATTGAAAGACAGCACTGAGGCACTGATCATAGCAGCACAAGAACAGACACTAAGCACCAGATCCATAGAAGCAGGGGTCTACCACACTAAACAAGACCCAAAGTGCAGACTGTGCAGAGAGGCCTCAGATGCAGTTCAACACATAGTGGCAGGGTATAAGATACAGGCAGGAACAGCATACACTGAATGGCACAACCAAGTAGCTGGCATAGTGTACAGAACATCTGCAAAGTGTATGGGCTAGACCCTTCCAAGTTCAGATGAGAGATACCACAGAAGGCTGTGGAGAATAACAGGGCTAAGATCCTGTGGGACTTCCAGATCTAGATGGACAGGCAGCTACTGGCCACACAATCAGACATTGTGGTAGTAGACAAGGACCAGAAAACAGTGGTGGTGATAGATGTAGCAGTGCCAAGTGCCAACAACATCAGGAAGAAGGAGTATGAGAAGTTGGAGAAGCACCAGGGCCTGAAGGAAGAACTAGAGAGGAGGTAGAAAGTAAAGGCCAAAGTGGTCCCAGTGGTGGTAGGAGCACTCGGGGCTATGACTCCTAAGCTGAGAGAGTGGCTCCAGCAGATCCCAGGAACAACATCAGAGCTCTCTGTCCAGAAGAGTGCAGTGCTAGGAACAGCTAAGATACTGCACAGAGCCCTCAAAATCCCACGCTTTTGGTAGAAGACCTGAGATTGAGGAAGACACAAGTTAAAAAAAAAACACACAATTTGAAACTAGGACAAAAAGAAAGTAAGACTAGAAAAATGGGAAAGAGGGAAATTAACACGGTGTGAGAATCCAGGTCCTGAAATGCACGTCCTATTAATAATTTCCATTAATCGAATGTTTAATTAATTATTAACAAGTAAAAGTAAGAGCAACATTGTAAGTATTTTTCAGATTTAAATCCCATTGACAAGTTGAGCAAACTCACCTAGCATATTTACAAAGGTGATGACACAGCAGAGGCTACCGACAATAATCCCAATCTTATCTGAATAAGACTGAAAGAAAACTTGCTTTCCTGCAATGGATACTGCCAAGAAACCCGGGCACACAACCTAAGGAGAACATGGTTAAATGAGAAGGAGCTATTGGATTCAATAACTGTAGCAACATTGTAAGGGGATCAGCAGTGCTATCATGGGGAAACATGTTTGGCAATATAGCAAGTTTACTGAAACCTAGTCCTGACCATGCCCATTCATTTTAATAGATTTTACTCCCACACCATTGTGAATTGGATTCTATCTTCAGGGAGAACCAACTAAGTTGCTTTAAAGCAAAACATTCACATTGCTTCCTTGAGATGCCAATGCTATGCCTACTTTTAGCAGAGTAAGTTCTGCCTTGAGAAGTAAACATATTAAGGATTATCTCCTTTCATTTGCATGAATAATAATTTTATAGAGTTATGCATGGGTAATTTTGCTGTTATTTTCAGCATGAACTTTTTTTGTATTTTAATGTTTGATTTAAAAAAAGAATACATAAGAATAATATATTATATTATATTATAATATTATAACAATATAAGAATAAAGAATGGTTTAACAAAAACGTTAAAAAAATACAAGAGAAAAAAAATTCTATATATGCTTATCTAATGAAATACTATTCAAGTACATATATATTTCTAATAGATTAATATGACTATCATGTTTTTTTAACCTGTTGTATTTTGTACAAATGAGTTCCATATTTCATTAAATTTGTCCATACATCTATAGGCAATCTACATCTATAGGCAATCCGCTCGTAAGTGGCAAGTGCAATCAGGGCTTCAATCCTTTGAATAAATGGGGCCATACATTTATCTTTCCAATGCTGCAATATCAGTGCTTTGGCCATAGTAAGGGCACAGAGAATCCATTTATGTTGTCCAGATGTCAAATTCCATGTACTAGGTATATAGTTCAACAGAATATTATCCTCTGTAATTTTTAGCTTTAGTCGCACAATCATATTTATACGGTCCACTACTTTCTCCCAAAACTTAGTTAAGTATAGAACATTGTGAAAACATATGTTTTAAAGAGGCATTGTATTTATTACATCTCCAACAAAATGCTGTTTTTGACAATCCTTTTCTATACAGATGTAGTGAAGTCCAATAAATTTTAAATATGATTGATTGATTGATATATCAAATTTGTCACTGCCCATCTCGTTAAAAAAAAATAACAATGATACTTTTATTTTCAGTTCTTTCCCTAATGACCCCCAGTATAGAATTTGTCTTTTTTTCAAGGAGACTATATACAGCTGTATTTTGGATTAAGAAATAAATCATTATATTATAATTTAAAAAAAAAATGAGTCTGGGTGGTTTTTGCTGTGTAAGTCATAGTTTAAGCTCCATTGACACTCTTGCTATAGTAGTTAAGACACTCTCCCATTGTCTAGGCAGTATAGGATTTTCTAATTCTTTATTTCACTCATCTCTCAGCATCTGCATATCAAACTGATTTATTGATAACAAATATCTATACAAACTAATAATAGGATTTTTTTTTTTAATTTTAAAGGATTTAACAAGTTGTTATAATATCTCAGGTATCTCAGAAGCTGAAAATGCTGCTGGTGCAAACAGTGTTGTTAGCAAATGTTTTAACTGTAAATATTGCCATTGGGTTACATCTGATAGGTGATATTTATCTCTTAACACAGCATACATTAAAAATTCATCATCAATGAGTTGGTCCAAAGTCAATATCCCCACGTCCATATAATTTTTCCCAATGTTTAAAGTTGGATTTCCCCATAAAATCAATTTTGATGGAAAAAAGGGTCAAATCTTTTTTTGTTAGACAAAACACTCTTTTCCAACAACACAAGAGACGACTCTACACATGGACATCACCAGATGGTCAATACCGAAACCAGATTGATTATATACTTTGCAGCCAAAGATGGAGAAGCTCTATACAGACAGCAAAAACAAGACCAGGAGCTGACTGTGGCTCAGATCATGAGCTTCTTACTGCAAAATTTAGGCTTAAATTGAAGAATGTAGGGGAAACCACTAGACCACTCAGGTATGACTTAGATCATATTCCTTGTGAGTACACAGTGAAGGTGATGAATAGATTTAGAGGATTAGATTTGGTAGACAGAGTGCCTGAAGAACTATGGACGGAGGTCCGTAACATTGTACAGGAGGCAGCAACTAAAACCATCCCAAAGAAAAAGAAATGCAAGAAAGCAAAATGGCTGTCTGATGAGGCTTTACAAATAGCTGTGGAAAGAAGGAGTGCAAAAAGCAAGGGTGAAAGGGAAAGATATAAGCAACTGAATGCAGATTTCCAGAGAATAGCAAGGAGAGATAAGACGGCCTTCTTAAATGAACAATGCAAAGAAATCGAGGAAAACAATAGAATGGGGAAGACTAGAGATCTCTACAAGAAAATTGGAGATATGAAAGGAACGTTTAGTGCAAAGATGGGCATGATAAAGGACAAAAAAGGCAGAGACCTAACAGAAGCAGAAGAGATTAAGAAGAGGTGGCAAGAATACACAGAAGAACTATACAAGAAAGATCTTAATGTCTCTGATGTCCACGCTGGTGTGATCACTGACCTTGAGCCAGACATCCTAGAGAGTGAAGTCAAGTGGGCCTTAGGAAGCATTGCTAACAACAAAGCTAGTGGAGATGACAGTATTCCAGCTGAGTTATTTAAAATACTAAAAGATGATGGCGTTAAAGTGCTGGACTCAATATGACAGCAAGTTTGGAAAACGCAACAGTGGCCATGGGATTGGAAAAGGTCAGTTTATGTTCCAATTCCAAAGAAGGGCAACGCCAAAGAATGCTCAAACTATCGCACAGTTGCACTCATTTCACATGCTAGCAAGGTTATGCTCAAAATCCTACAAGCTAGGCTTCAGCAATACATGAACCGAGAACTACCGGATGTACAAGCTGGGTTTCGAAGAGGCAGAGGAACTAGAGATCAAATCGCCAACATTCGCTGGATCATGGAGAAAGCACGAGAGTTCCAGAAAAATATCTACTTCTGCTTCATTGACTATGCAAAAGCCTTTGATTGTGTGGATCACAACAAACTGTGGCAAATTCTTAAAGAGATGGGAGTACCAGACCACCTTACCTGTCTCCTGAGAAATCTGTATGCAGGCCAAGAAGCAACAGTCAGAACCGGTCATGGAACAACCGATTGGTTCAAAATAGGGAAAGGTGTACGACAAGGCTGTATACTGTCACCCTGCTTATTTAACCTATATGCAGAGTACATCATGAGAAATGCCAGGCTGGAAGAATCACAAGCCGGAATTAAGATTGCAGGGAGAATCATCAACAACCTCAGATATGCGGACGATACCACCCTAATGGCAGAAAGTGAAGAAGAACTAAAGAGCCTCTTGATGAGGGTGAAAGAGGAGAGTGCAAAAGCTGGCTTGAAACTCAACATTAAAAAAACTAAGATCATGGCGTCTGGACCCATCAATTCCTGGCAAATAGAAGGGGTAGAAATGGAAGCAGTAACAGACTTCATTTATTTGGGCTCCAAGATCACCGCAGACGGAGACTGCAGCCATGAAATTAAAAGACGCTTGCTCCTTGGGAGGAAAGCTATGGCAAGCCTAGATAGCATATTAAAAAGCAGAGACGTCACCTTGCCGACAAAGATCCGCATAGTCAAAGCTATGGTTTTTCCAGTAGTAATGTATGGCTGTGAGAGCTGGACCATAAAGAAGGCTGAGCGCCGAAGAATTGATGCCTTTGAACTGTGGTGCTGGAGAAGACTCTTGAGAGTCCCCTGGACTGCTAGGAGGTCAAACCAGTCCATCTTAAAGGAAATCAACCCTGATTGCTCATTGGAAGGATCGATAATGAAGCTCAAGCTCAGATACTTTGGTCACCTAATGCGAAGAGAGATCTCTTTGGAGAAGACCCTGATGCTGGTGAAGATTGAAGGCAAAAGGAGAAGAGGACGGCAGAGGATGAGATGTTTAGATAGCATCACTGAAGCAATGAGCATGAAACTGAGCAAACTCAGGGAGGCAGTGAAGGACAGGAAGGCCTGGCGCAATATGGTTCATGGGGTCACGAAGAGTCGGACACGACTTAACGACTAAACAACAACAACAGCAATATTTAGATCCTAGTACTTTTCATCTAACCAAAGGTGTTATGAATGTATATTCCAAAGCTGCCCAAATCAGAAAATTAACACCACTTATTGGCTTCCAGTATCTAATACTTAAAAATAGGTAAGCATGATGATTAAACTCCAGAAGACTGAATCCTCCTTCATTAACTGATAATTGCATTTTCTATAGATACTCTTGGAATTGAAGAACCCCATAGAAATTTTCTAAAAGAATTTGTTTTCTGAAAATATTTTTTAAAAATTAAAGATTTTTTAAAACAAGTAATTTAAGGATTGCCAGTTATTAATAAGTTTAGCGTTCTACTTCAGTTATGAGTGTGTTTCGGTGTGTGTCTATATATAAAATACACATTTATTCCATTTTCTTGTGGAATGAAAAGGATGGGTGGGTGGGTGGGTGGATAGGTAGGTAGGTAGGTAGGTAGGTAGGTAGGTAGGTAGGTAGGTAGATAGATAGATAGATAGATAGATAGATAGATAGATAGATAGATAGATAGAAAGACAGATTCCACAAGAAGATGGAAGTAAGCATTTCAGGAATTTGGACCCTGAAAGCATAGTCCTGCTACTATTATTGAAGAAATATAGAGAACTTTTCTTCGTCTTGCATATGAACCTTGGTTTATAGGGTCTGGCTTCTGCCTCATCTCGGGCAATGCTTCTAAAAACTCTTTCTCCCCAGAGTTTGCCATTCTGGATTATTTATTACATTTACATCTTACCTTTCCTCCAAGGAAATCAAGATGCTCCATCAGTGCTATGCTTTGTTGACAGGGCTTATAGTATTTTTGGAGTGAGACCGATTGTGGACATATTTTTCCAGAGGCAATTGCTGCTTGAGAGTTAGTTTGGTGTGGTGGTTAAGGAACCAGACTAGAAACCAGGAGACTGAGTTCTAGTCCCACCTTAGGTGCAAAACAAGCTGGATGACTTTGGGCCAGTCATTCCCTCTCAGCCCTAGGAAGAAGGCAATGGCAAACAGCTGAAATCTTGCCAAGAAAACTGCAGGAACTAGTCCAGGAGTCAACAATGACTCAAAGGCACCCCCACACACACCAAAAAGAAAAAAGAAAAAAATGCTGCTTGGTGAACATTCAGTATGCAGCACATGACCTGCCATATTTTTAATGGATTCTAGGGTCATATACCAATGTTCAATGTTCTAATTCTAGGAAAAGTCACTAGTGGTGGAAAGGTCACATGTGTTTTATTATTTCTGTTAATAGTACAAGTACAAGCTACATGCCATCTATAGCACTGTTATTCTGGAAGAAGTAGGAGGTCACAGTGCTTTTTCAAGTTTTTTTTTTTTTAACTTTCAACTAAATACTTGTGTGGCTCCCTTACTGTGCAAGAATACAAACTGTTTTTGCTAGGCAATTCAGCCTCCAGTTGATCAATACTCCACTTCCTCACTTGAGAAAAAATATTGGCAATGCAGTATTTGGAAGTAACTATCAGCATGTGCCTCCCACCTGCTGATGATTCACTGCCAGTGCCCTTTTCTGACTTTATGTTATCTCAGCACACACATTTGAGAACATGCATTTATTGAGTTAATTTCCTTTTAAGCAAGAATAGAGAAATATGGCCATTTATGAAGTCAAACCAAAAGATAGTGAACTTTCTGGGGAAAAAATAGAACTGGAAACTACTCCTGCCACCAGGACATTTAACTCAGTTTTATGTCCTATTTTGTTATGCAAAGCTTGTTACGAATTTATCTGGCTGGTGAAAAATTAGCTGGTGAGAGTGTCAGCCCCATCCTGCCAACCCAAATCAGAGCAGACCAGCTAATAATTTGTTCAATACGTTTCCTTGAAATGATTAAGACTTTCAGGGTCCACTGCAGTTTCTCCAGATAGGAAGAATGAGGCTAAGTAGTCCTGTGAAAAATGCATGGAGGCTTCCCTAAAGACTCTAAAGCTCCTTTTGTAATGGTCAGAGCTTTGGCCACTAATATAGTTTTGCAAGGCTGCATTATTTGGAGCAAAATGTTGTTTGGGCTGCATCCCTTGCCTGGGTTCTACACAATTCATCAGCTTTCCGTTTACAGGGGCAAAACCATAGAAACAGTCCTTATAGAAAGAAAAGGTAAAAAAGAAGATTCATTTCATACTTAGGAAGACCCAAGTCCCAGTCAGCCTGAAGCATCAATGAATCAGAATGTGTCTCTAGGAATCCTGAGATTAGAGGATTCATGATTTCATTTCCCATGCTCCTGCCACTCTCCACTGGCTCCCATTTGGGAAAGAGACCTTCACAATACAATGGTTTTACATATTATGTTGAATATATCTAGACAATTTATAGAACTGGGGAGGGAAAAAAGGTGTGATTGATGTTTTTGGCAAAAGATCCAAATCTGTCATTACAAAAATGAACTTTAGAAACCTGGAGTTGTTGAAAAGGCTGTACTGTTTCTATTTCTACTTGCATCTTCCAGAAAATGTAGGGCTTAGTTCTACACAAATGTGCATCCAACATATTTTTCAGTACTTATCTTTATTTATCATAACAGGACTTCAAGAGTGGACCAGAGATCTTAAATAAATAGGTTTCTTACAGGAAGTCTATTTTTAACTATACTTCTGTCTGCAGGAACAATGAACTTCTCAGAAGCAGGAGTAGAGGGGGAGCTTATCTAAACCCTGCATGATCTTCAATTAAATTATTTTATCAAAGGAAAGGTTGCGGTTCAAATAATGTAGAATTTCCACAATTGTTCATGCCTGGAGCACCAAATTAAATGTTTAAGGAAGCAAATAATGCCTTGGTGCTCAGCACATCATGTGCCATTTCTCATGCCTGGAAGGGATGATTTGGAAACAGGCATGCTGAGGACTGTTGAAGTAAGTGAAGGATGTTAGTTGATGCTATCATTACAGTTGCCTTTATTCCTTATGTTCTTTTTAGTCTCAGCCAGAGAATTAAATCAAGTGGGCTTAATGAAGACTGGAACAAACCCCAGGAAACACTGACTGTGCAAAGACCAAGGGAGAAATGTAATCTTTAAGTGACTGTTTCACTGAGCATGCCAACATTTCAGAGAGAGGAGGGAAAAAAAACAAACAAACCTATATTCATCTGGGTTGGCAGAGTAAACATCTTAGTGCTATATTTATCCAATAAAAGAGAGGCTTCTTTTTCTTAGCTGGTTATGGGCATGTGGCTTGCTAGCCCCACATTTGAAGCCTCAAGAACACTTTAGAGCACACCATAAAACTATGAACATTTTGATTCTGGGTGGCACTTTTTCCCTGAGGAAGGAGCAAAGTAGATGAGACTTGATGCATGTTTTCTCCTTTAACCTCCCTGAGCCCACTGAACGTGCAAAAAAGACCATCATTTTCAGTCCTATCCCCTCTGCTTACGTAACTGTGTCACTGCTCATGTCCCCCACAGCCCTTGGAAGCCAAAAATGAACAAAAAGTAAAGGTAAGCACCTGACTGCATAAAGATTATCCATGCCTGCTTTAGCTGTTTTTTAGTTAACTAACAGATAGAAAATGGTTTTTATGCATAGTCATGCACTGTATTGTCTGACAACAGATGATGTCTTTTAGGGACATACATACATACTTGTCCTTACCATATGAGTTTATTTTCAAATTAAGACAGTGGATAATTTCACCTAATTGGAAATTTAATAGCAACAATAACATTCTTCCTTAAAATTTTCATTCAAGTAACTATTCATTGAATGACCTTTCACCTATTTACACTGGATAATCTTCATGGGCTGGGTTTTGGAATCTGATATGAGGCTTAGAAGGTATTTAAAAAATGGAGTTATCTTCTGCTGGCTTCTTACATTACATGTTCAGTGTGTAACTTAAACCCTGTACGTATTATCACCCTTTAAACTTGTGGACTAACATTCTTAGATTCCTCATGGACAAAATCCATGTAGATCAAAAAGGGCAGCATTTTTGGCCACAAGCACTATATATAGTGCCAATTAATAGATTGGGGGATAATCATCTTATTTGCACACATCAACACAAAGGATCATTGGAAAGTAAGACAATTCCCCCGCAAATGATCAAGGTTCCTATTTCTCTCAATGCTAAGAGTATGGGGACAGCAGCAATAATATCATTGCTGAACTTGCCAAATTGTGGCTGCTAAAAGGCTTGCTTAGACCCCAGAGTATTAGCAGTCATTCTGGCAACAACTCTAAGGTGGCTGAATGATCAATTCATTCCTCCACATGCATACCAATTATCCAATAACTGATTGATTTACTGATGAAATGTTGCAATCCTTACATTTTGTATGAATTAATGTACTCTAATGTATACTCTTATTTATTTAGTTCATTGGCTGCCCTTAGGCAGGCCAGTCTCTCAGATTTAGTTTCCCCTTAGTTGATAATACTACTAAGTTTTAGAGTTGTTTAGGAAATGGAAAATGAAAATTGTTTCTAGCTGAAAACAGAACAGCTCACCTGTAATATACTGTTAAAACATTTGGAGCTGGTTTTGGTGTGATGAAACAAAACTTGAATCAGTAAGTATTCCATATTTTGTCAAATGCTTTAAGTGTTTCGGTCATAGGATTCAATAGGAATACAACTTATTTCTCCTTTCCTTTTGACCCAGGATCATATAGATAGGGTAGCAGCATGTAAATGGTACCAGGATGTCAGCTTGCAGAAAAATCAGCAAATATACTGTACAGTATGTATTTGAAAATTCCTGTTATGGAAGTATTTGATTCATCCTTCTCTTATACTTCCTTCTTTGAATTCATGTATAAATGTATCCTTCGTTTGTCCTTGGGTTATGATTTTTGAAAGGAACATGTGAAGAGGTTACTAGCAAAAGCATATGCAGAATCAGATGCTTTTGTTAAAATGATGAAACCCGTGTTGCATTGTTGTGATGCAAGCTCCAGTCCTTTTGTATGTGTGTGCGATGTCACAATGCACATAGAAAAGGGCAGAGCATGTGTTTCACTGGCATGATGCTAATGTTATCATTTGCCATCTTGACACTGCCCACTCGCCCCCTGACACTTCTGATTACTAGTCTGTATGTCTCTCTTAAAAAACAAAAAAGAAGACGATAGAGACCTCAATGTCTCTAACCACCTTTCACATCAATTACCTTCAGAAAATGAATTCTAGTCAGTCCATTAACACAAAGTTAACATTTTAAAGTAAGCTTCTGAATCTAAGTTAAGTATACTTAAACCTAACCTGATAGACCAGGCCTGTACACCTTGTAGAGGGAAAAGAGCCACATTAAAATCCTCACGGGCCACAGAGGAATGCCTGGCACATATCTGGCTAGTGGAACAGTGACAGCACTGGAGTTGGCAGCAGGGGTGAGTCTTGGAGGCACTGAGCAACGCATCTTTCAGGGTGGTGGCAAACTTAATACATTTTAAGAAACTGTGATGGGCTGCACAAGGCTGCTTGGCAAGCTGCATGTGGCCTGCAGGCTGTATGTTGTGCAGGCCTGTTGTAGATAGTCAAGAACATGAGCTTCCATTCCTCTATGTAAAGGCTCATTTGCAGATTTGCCCCACCCCAGACTTTTCTTTTCCTATTTTTTTTTGGAGGAGGGGGCGTTGGTAGCCTGGAACTTTTTGTCTGTTGAAAAGGAAGGAAAGGAGTAAGGGAGGAAAAGCTGTTGCCAAGGAGAGACCCTATACCCAGAAACCCCAGCTTGTTTAGCTTTCAGTATTTATATCCTAAATATAAATTACATTTGCATCCTCAGTGGCACCAGAATGTAAGAGTAGACATGTGATAAATGCATCCTTCCTCAGAAGGGTAACCCCCTTTTTATACTTGAAGTGCTAAAGAAACAGGTAAAACCAACACATTGAAATAAGTCTTTCCACCAAAATCCACCTTAAACTTCATCAAAAATTCATGAAGGATGACCAAAGCACCCTCCCCCCCGAGCTTTGCCTTCCAAGCAGCACAGTGTCTTTTGCAATTTTTGAAAGTACTGTCATGTCTCAGAAATAACACAGCAATACTAAATGCAACGAAGAACACCAAAAACCTAGGAAAGCCAAGAAATATCCAGCTTTTTCAAATGCACTCAGAGTGAAAAACTCTAGAAGAGCCAATCAATCCAAAGCAAGCCAGGTTCCAAGTACAGCAAACTTTTCTTTTTGGGGGGAGGGGCAGGGGAAACTACACTGATGGCTTGCTAAGCTTAGGTAGTGTATGTACTGTGCACTCTTGATTGCAGCGCATAAGCCTTTAGAAGATGAAGACTCACTACATGTAAAAAGGCATCCTGAATTTCAAAATTAGTAGGAGACAGCAGCATGCACAGAATGCATCTTCACAGGTCAATCAAAACAATCCCGTATTTGTGTGTGTGTGTGTGTGTGTGTGTGTTGTATTCACATCGTGTTTGTTTTTCTTGTAAAGGCCCCAGACTCACATGGAAATAAATCACAACTTTCCTATAGGAATCTGTACAGAAGTACCAGCAGCGGCATTCTGTCTAGACAATCAGGCAATAGCCTGATGAGTGGAAGAATAGTCACATCCAGAACGGGTCCCTCACTGTGCCACGTGTTCCTTAAAATGCCTGTCGTTTCTCTCCCCCGATCACCTTTCCAGTCTAAGGTAACAAAACAGTAGCATGACTCATCCTTCCTGCTGTACCAGCCGAGAGAGGAAAATTCAAACCAGAACACTCCAGTTGCAAGAGGCAAAACACCCTAAACCGTACAAAGCACTCAACACTGTTCCACTTGAATTGGAGACTAACCATATTTAGTTTTGTACCCAAACTAAACCAGCCCGATTTTGTATTGTCCTTGAACCTTAAAGCTCACATAACATGTGTTTTATGAACACATGTTTTGTAATATGACCCCTCTGTTTTTTCAAACCATTTCAAGTTACAATATGTTGTGCACCCCTATTGACATCCTTTACAGAGTTATAGAATTACAGCTGAATAATATGCTGTATGTGGAGGATGTGAAACACTTCAACATACTGCATTTTTATTGTTTTTATTGTCTTTGTCTCCATCCATCCCCCTGTTTCCAATAAGTGCAGCTACTTTTGTAGGCTCCCAACCCCCACTCTGGGGGAAAAGGCAAAAATTTACCACCCTTATTTTATCATCCCTATTTTATCTTTTCTTTGTGCTGTCATTTCCTCTTTTACAACTTCAGAAAGATGAACTTTAAATTGAACTGAGTATATTATCTCCTGAAATCCTGTGAAAGGGATTTCAAAATACATTCAGGTGTCACACACAGCAAGACATAAAGAAAATACAGGAGATGAAGAGAAAAATAAGTGTTCTTTTGTACTTTAATAAATGCTCCAGTAATGATCAGACCCTTGATAACGTTTATTAGTGAGAAAAGAAGTAAGACACAGAACCAGTGAATGTGACGAGATCTTTACAGAATCCTAGTTCACCAACTTTGTTGGCAGGTGATTCCTAAGAAAATAAATGAGAAAAACAACTCATGCATAAAGGCAAGTATAGAGGCAGGAACATCTGGCTCTTTTGTTTCATTTTGAAGTTCCTTATTGAGATTTCAAGGATCCGGCTAGCCTAGCATTCTGTTTCCAGCAATAGCCAACCAGATGCTTTCCCAACAGGGCAAAAGATCACAGTTCTTTCCTGATACTTCCTCCAGCAAATTGGGTTCAGAAGGATGCTATCCCAGAACATGAATGCTCCATTTGACTTATCATGGCTATGAACCATTCATAGACCTGTTCTCCATGAATATATCTAATACTTTTTAAAATGGGGTTTAGGATAGTAGCAAGAGATACATTTTGAATAAACAAATTAAACACCTTAGCTTGTAGGAAAAATTCTCATTTTTCTGTATCTTCAACTCTGTCAACCAGTTTTATGCTTGATCTTGACTATCAGTATTCTGATCTAATTCTTTCTCTCCTCTGTACAAACCTTTTATAATTTAGCAAATGGCTATAGTTTAGTAATAATGTCAGAATCTTGCCAGCTCAGATAGGAATCCAGCTGGTATTCACAAGCTTTTTTTTTTTTGCTTGTTTTTTTTTCTCTTTCCTGCTTTAAAATGTTGCTATTTGCATATTGATCCACTGTGAGCATGTTATTGTATCTTCCCCCCAATAAAGAAATTATACACCCTATGTCCAACAATAGTTGAAAAACCCTTGAAATTCAAATGTCTCTTCCAGCTCCCCAAGAGATGGGAGATAGCAATCTAATAGAATATTCTTCTAATCCTGAGTACTGACTTAAACAGAGAAAATACCGAACCAACAAAATACTGTGATCATTTAGAATGGATAGCAATTAAGGTTAATATTGACAGTCAGAAACAAATGCTCAAGTTCCTGCAAAGTGATTTGGTCCATTTAAACATAGATCACAAATGTACAGAATCTGGTTTTTAAAGAAACTGATGCTCAACTTTTCATAAAACTAGATGTTGTTATGTGGACAAAACTGCATCCCAAAACTATGTAGAATTAAAATGTTGAGGAAATAGCTAATTGCACCATCCTTTAGCCAACTTTCTGAAATCATAAAATCTATTGCTTTCAGTGTTTCTTGATCTCCTTTGTTGTCCTTGTCTGATTTTCCCCCCAACAATAATGGGGGCTCTTTAACATGTTTATTTTTGGCTCAGTATTAATTTTCTGTGTTCATTGTCATTATTCATGTATACTGGAGATTTCATTAACTGTCTGACTCATATAACTGCCTGAAATCAACTATCAAGTCGTTAAAGTCAGACAGGTCAAATCATGCACAGCAGGATAAACATCAGAATAAACAAAGTGTTTTCAAAAAGAATATTTACATATGGCAATTGTTTGAGAATATTAAAACAAAGTATGCTTTACAGACTACCTCCAGTAGTTTATTTGTCCACATGGCAGAACTGTGGTTCTGACTGAACAGTCATAATGGGAAGGAAATGTAATTAATTTTACACTGCCTGCAGATGACATTCTCTTTTGTTTAATGAGTTTTTTTTCCCCTGCTGTTGTATGTGTGGGATTGCTGCCTGCCTTTTCTGAATGTTAGTGAATCATGTCTGAAAAGGCTAATCTACAGGGAGCTGTAGACTTAGATTTTATGTTTTTTTTCCCCTTGAGTGTTTACCTTATGTGAAATATTCTCAGAATTAGTACATTCAAGGCTTCCAAACAAATTACTAAGGAAAATATGAATTCTCAAAAAGAGGAACACTAATATCACAACCCATTGTCCTACACTTTCAGTTTAACTGTATTTCCAAATCGTGATAAAATGGAGACAGGTCAAGTGTGGGTTGAAGTTTTTGCGATTTTGACCTGCCTTAAAAACAAAAACAAACAAGAAAAAACACCGTTTCAGGTCAGTAGAGCCACACAGTGTCGCTCTCCATGGTCCTGAATCTGGAACCACAGTCTTCAAGGGGTATCTGCAGTAAAGGTTTTTGGTTTTGGTTTTTTTGAATCTGAACCTACTTTGTTGTGACTGGCCTTGGTCCAGCAAGTTTTTTGGCTGTGCACTGTGCCAAAGCCTAGAACAAATCAGAGAATCCTCTGTGTAAGGGAAGAGGATAAATGACCAACAAATTTTAAAATAACCTTTATCATAAGCATGAAAAATATATTATGCCCATCTGAAAGTGTGTAAGAAAGAGAATACATTCCAAAAGGCCTTGTCAATCACAGTAGTTTTACACTAATAATACACTGTCTTTTCCCTATACTTATCTCTCATCCCTCATATGTATCAATATACTGGCTATATGGATGGAGCTAATTCAAGTGAATATTACCCACATGGTTCCTTTTCAGAAGTGATGGTTCCAATCAGGTACAAGACCTATATGACTGGCTCCTCCCATGCAGTTCTGGAATCCACTATACAAACCAGAGTTGTGAAGGGTATCAAAACATAGTCAAGCAGTTCTACTTTTTGGAATGTTACTTGTCCAGTGCCAGACTGAACTGTAGCTCATCACAATCACAAAGATGAAGGAACATAGCAAGCTGGCTTGATTTTTCTTTTTTAAAAAAGGATGGTGATAGTCAGCTTACTGTCTCCAGTCAGTGAAGGATGCTACCAACAAATTGTTACTTTAAGATAAAATCAGTTTTTCTGGTAGCAGTATCCTCCTAGCAGGAATTTCTCAACATAATTGGTTGAGGGCTCCAAAGACACTGGTGTGAGCAGTATTCAAAGTCATGACTCCATAATGAAGAAGGGAATGCACTTGAGCAATACTGACTGACATCTCTTGAGTTATTTTCAAATATCAGATCTAGTCAATAAGGTTTGCTTATCTCACAATAATGTGTTACCTTTCATCAAGTTATGGCAAGCTTTATTTATTTATTTTTCCTTTCTTTGCTGAATGTTCCAGGTCACTTATTCTCTATATGTATATTTCTTTCCAAATTTCAGATGATCTTTCTGATGTAAATCAGAATTATCATTAACATCTTTCAATTGGTGATTATCAGTGGAGAAGAAATCAGTATGGGGAAAATTTTACTGGTCTATATGCCTCCTGTGTGCTCATACCTAGGTCACTGATGGCTCTTGAATATCTCTGTCCCCATTCAATATGGGGCACAGAGTAAAAGTTTTAGAATAACAACCAGCTAAGAATCCTGCATTATAAAGTATTCTCTTTCCAAACACAGGGATATCCAGTTTCCTGTGTACTCCTACCTGTACTTATCAATTGTAAAACAATTATTTCTCAGTGGTCAGGTATATATGTATGCTCATCTTCAGTCTCTGTAATCATATATGATAATTATGTCAATCTATCTCTGGTATTCTTTACTTTTAAGAGCAGAAAACCAGTAACTCACTGCAACTTGCTAACTTAATAAAACTTTTTTTGGATCCCTTCTAATTGCTGGCATGTTTTTAGTGAGTTTTTTCAGCAGATAGCATAGCTAAAGTTCCCTATATTTAAGTCTCAGGAGCTTTCAAAAAGATCCTTAAGTATTTGGTTAAATATCTCAATAAATAGGGATATATTATATATTATTATATATTATTATAAGACTCTTTTTCTTTTTGGTTCTTGAATAAACACACACAAAATAGCGATCATAAGCCAGCTCATTCCATATCTTATATCTTATAAAATATGGAGTGAGCTGGCTTATGATCATTATTTTGTGTGTGTTTATTCAAGAACCAAAAAGAAAGAGTTAAAAGAAAAAAATGACTAGAAACAAAACTAAAAGCATATGGAAAAGATAACTAAAACATTGGATATAGAGATATAACATATAGATGTGTGTAGATGTGTGTTTGTGTGTGTAATCATGATGTGCCCTAGGCGTCCAGTAGTAGCCACAATGACATATCTGTTTCATCATGTAATCACACAAATCATGCAAATTACATAATTTATATAATTTCCCTGATGACATAATGCACATGACATCACTAGCGCCTCCTTGCTCCCCCAAGGATGACCGTGGTATATGCATTTGTGCATGTATCCACATGATACTAGAAAAAATATTTTGTGACTGTTTTAATGAGCTCCAGACAGCTGCTGTGTGCACACTTGTGCATTTTGAAGCACTTCTTCCCATCTAATCTGAAGAATTTATCAGCCTTAATATATATTTAAATAAGGAGAAAGAGAAAGGTAGAACATAAGACAGGAAAATGTACACCTGTGTGATCTTAAGGAAAAGCACATGTTAGGCAACCTCATTTAATATTTACACCTAGAACACATGACAAAAGTAATCTATTATTTAAAACATTGATTTATACCTAATAAAAATATTGGAATAACTTGATCATTCCAAGGATTTTCAAAGCTCTTTGTTGTTACGTTAGATTTTCAATCAGGGCTATTTCCCCTGCTTTTAAAAATACTAGTCCAATGAAAGTTACATTCTAGTTTTCCAAGATTTTGCAACAATACACCTAGCAGTTAACAACAGGAATTAAATCAATTTTTTACGTTGCATAAATATATATGTTTTAGGAAATATGGACAAGAAATGAACAATAGGACTTATTGTGAGGAAAAACCTGTTTATCAATTTTCTTCAGAAATATTCACTTGATAGGCCAGACGAAAAGGCCTTGCCACCAAGGTTGATAAAATATCCCAATTTGCTTAATATCCTGATAACACAATCTAGAAAAGTTATAATTTGTATAGTGTAACTTTCTTAAAGTGGAATGTCATGCACGCACACTCTTCATAGTAAAATCTTAATGACTTGCTAAAATAGATTTAAACAGTTTCTGTATCACGAAGAGTTCCAAACCCAAATCATCCTCACATGTTTTTAAAAGACTTTCGAGAGGACCTACTGTGCTTAATATAAAAAAGTTTGGGGTATCTTGTTTATTCTTATATGAAAAATGTATATACATTTGTATTTACATAATGTTGACAAATCCCCTTGTTTTTAAAAGAAGGAACTCTATACTATTCCTCATATTTTAATCATCTTAATTGGTGAGATATTTTACAAAGAAATGTTTGATTCTGACTCATCTGAAGCCAAGTTTGAACTTATTTCTGTGAAATAAATTAAGTTGTAACAGGCCTTCATCAATAAGTAAACTCTCTGATTCTAAGAAATCCATTATCTTCCCAATTCTTTTTATTGAATGAGGCTTATCAAGGAGCTGGAGGAGAAAGATCAGGAGATAAAAATTGTAATGCACAAGGCAAGCAAAATGTGCTTTTTACCGACCATTTATAGCCAATAAAACATAGGCAGCAGACAGCCCTGTCAATATATTTCTGGTGATTGCATTCAGAGCAGCTAAAAACAAAGCTTTTATACCTACATACAAGTCTCTTTATCTCTGCTTGCGTTTGGAAGACTAAACCCAAGTTTATGTTTGCTCATAGAATCCATGCGCAACTTTACTGGCTAGAATGAGCTATCATGTCTATGAGAAAAAAATGTGAACTGAAATTCACTTTTATGTCTTGTGGTCTCAGGAACTTCAAAAACTTCTTATGTTTTGTTATGTATTTGATATCATTTAAGATTCCTACCATCTAAATGGCCAGGTTTATAATTTTTATCTTGGAGTTGCATTATTCCCCAAAGTAAAAAAATATGAATGCATGAACCTATGACCTAGATTCACTTTTCTTTTAGATTTTAATACTGTGTTGTAACCCACCTTTCAATTTCTCAGAACTTTTATTTCCCTGTGAAAGAGGTTTCTGCTTTCTTAAAACTTGTTATCAGAGTGCTTGAGAATTTTGCTTGGCAGCATATACATATTTTTTTCAAATTGTTGAGCAATTATTTATTTAATTGTTGTAGCTGATACTATTGTTTTCTGTTACTCGTCCTTCCATCAACTCTGATAACTCTCTGGCTGTCTACACCTTTCAGTTTCTAGCTCTCATTACAGGGTGGTGCTGGATTTTTCTTGGGTATTAACTCTAGGAAATTTCAATTTCCATGGCCTGAGGGAGGGATCTGAAGTGGCCAAGTTCATGGCCTCCATGATAATCATGGGCTTGTTTTAGTTTATATCTGGACCAATACATACACATAGTCACACATGGGCTCTAGTTTTCACATGAGAGAAGATGTCTCATGATTTGAAGGAAGCTTTGGTAATCTGTTATTTTTCTTGGTCATATTATTCCGACCACTGATCAGATACCACTGACATCTGCAAGGATAGGGGACTAAGATGTCCCACTCCAAATGTTTGATGGAACCATTCAGTTTTCAGTGCTTCGAGATTTTCTTAGTTATATGTTGGGAAGTTATACTACATGCCTTGTTCTCTGGAATATGGAGATAACAAGACATTGGATATGATTGCTTCCAAGTGGTATCTCTCAGATTGCAGATCTCAAGGAAATAAATACAGAAGTAATATCTTGTGCAGTAGTGACAGAAGATGAAGAATGAATATGACTGATCACAGGTTTGGGTCTACACTGTGGCAATGAGACCAGAGAAACATTAATATTTCTCTTTTCTCACTGCATCAGCAGAATGTCATCTTGTGATACTGTTTAAGTTAGCATGTACTCAATGGGGGGAAGCAAGCATATACTTGCAAGCATATACTTGCAACACATTTTCTTGTTATTTAACATCTACATAAAACAACTGGGTAAACTCATTTGTCAGTTTGGGATAAGTTATCATCAGTACACAGTTATATATCTCTTTCCAGGCCAGACAGGAAATTCAGTGGATATTCTTGCCCAAAGTTGGGATGTCAATGACTGGATGTGAAAGTGAAATTAACCCTATCATGATGGAGTTGCTGTTTGTCCAAACATCATCAGGTTTCATGGTAGTCATGTTATCTAATGAACAGATTCCTTAGCTTGCAGGTTCTCCTGGATTCATGGTTTTCCCTGATTAGCAGACAAAGGCTATAATCAGATAATCCTTTGCTGAATTTCAGCTGGTGTGCCAGTTGTGGCCCTTTTTGAAACAGGAGTTCCTGGCAACAGGCATTCACCCCTTTGTACATCAAGATTGAATCACTGCAATCCACTGATTGTGGCTTCTTTGGAAGACTACCTAGGTGTTTGTCTTGGACTGTAAATAATTTTTTATTGATTTGATTAGCTGGAAACTTCAGCTGATGCAGAATATGGCAGCCAACATGACAGAAATTAAATACCTTTTAGTAGGTGCTATATTTAGCAACCTATATTGCAGGTGCTGCATTAGCTGCCAGTATGTTTCTGAGTACAGTTCAAAATGCTGGTTTTTACTACATGCTGTGGGTCAGTTACCCACAGGGCCATCTTCTCAAATATCAATCTGCCTATACAATCAATGTATGAAACATTGCTTTGGGCCCTTTCCCCTTGACATGATAGATGGAGGCTCTGAAGGAAGCTTTCTTTGTGACTGCCATGTCACTCTGGAATTCTCTACCCATCAAGGTCCAGATGGACTAGCATTAGGAAGGTGGTGAAGATACTGTTATTTTCTGGATTGAAAGCATTGTTGTGTTGTTTTAAAGATTTTTATTTTTTTTTAATATTTATGATGTTGATTATTTTTGTGAGTAGCTCAGAGTTTATGAAATTGGGTGGGATATGAATTATATACATAAATAACAATAAGCATTAAAAGGTCAAAGCTGGCTACAACTCAGCTTTGAAAAAGTGAGTTGTATTCATGATGCTTCAGTAGAAAAGGTCACTTGAGAAATCTTTTGAAATCTGCAGATACCTAGGCTACTTGCTGCATCAACACCATAATCAAAGTAGCTATTTGCTGCAAAATTGCTGCCTTTGAACATATTTTTTAAATTATGTACTTCCTTTTCCTTGGATTTTCATAAATGTCATGATTGACACCTTGCTTGAAGATTTCTAACTGTAACCTTAAATGCATCTGGTCTGCTATGTAGTCCCACCAGAAAATTGTTCCTACTTCCTAGCCGGGAGTGCAAAATTGAACAGCTTGATGCCTGGCATGTCATAATCCACATCTCTCAGTTCTGGAATGCTAATAGAAATGCCTTGCCTTAGAAATCTGAGTTATATTTGCTTGCTGGCCTCACCTTAGGCATTTCCTTATGATGTGCTGCATACTCAGTATCCAAAGGATTTTCTTGCTGGTCAGTTGATATACTCATTGGCTCTGTGTTGTGTTTGGTTTCTCAGATCATCTTAAACTCTTCCATCTTTGCTAAATGCCTCTTCTTGCTTAATGCTATCTCTGTCTTTTCTCCCTATAGAAGGCTATAATGTTTCATTCACTGTGGTTTGGTGCACATCCACTGATTCTGCTCCTTGGGGGCTATTTTGATTTAAGAGTTATGGATTTGTAAAAGTTGTGTATTCCTTTACTCTGTGTAGTTGGCAGCTCACAAGTCTAATGGGTAAAGTATTACAAGCCTTGGGAACAATACCTTCATGTTTTTGTGGTGAAGGGCTAACATCCTGAGCACATAAAAATAGGTGGAGATTGATTGCACTGTTGTTCCTGCCATCTTGACTTTCTTGATCATATCCTGCAGACACCCTTGTCAATACATGATTTATGGAGATATAACATTGGGGGATGTACTTTCGATGGACTGTTAGGCATATAAGCACCCCTTTGAGATTCATTTGAGACCTTCCTGGTGAAGGAGTCATCCTAATCCATATTTTCACTATATTTTCTGTCTTTATTGGTAAGAAGAGAATGTAAGTTACATCTTGCATAGAGTGTACGTTCTTAGCATATTTTTTTCTAATTCAGTAAATGTATATAGAACTCACACTTATTTCCTAAGCTGGGTATTTTGGCCAAGAACACAGCTAATGAGATGTTAGTAGAGAAAAACTATCTAAGTGAATTGTTTTAATGACACATCTCCTAAATGTTTACAGAAGTGGGAGCCAGAAAGTGGCAACACTCAATAATGCAAATGGTTTGCACTGAATTATCCCTGTCTGTCTGTCTGTCTGTCTGTGTATGTATGTGTGTGTGTGTGTGTGTGTGTATGTATGTGTGTATGTATGTATGTGTGTGTATGTATGTGTGTGTGTGTGTATGTATGTGTGTATGTGTGTGTATGTGTGTGTGTGTATGTATGTGTGTGTGTGTGTATGTGTGTGTGTGTATGTATGTGTGTGTGTGTGTATATATTGAAATATATACACAAAAATATAGTGTGAAATATATATAGATATTTAAACATGATGTTTATGTCCTTAGCTGAAAGTTTCTTAACAGTAGCAGAAAGTTTAAGAGTATTATTTTGATATATTTACTATTATTAGTTGTTTTTCATGTAGTTTGATTCTGCTTTTTATATCCTTGCATTTCTTTTTGTGCAATGATGTTATATGCAGGATCACAGAGGTAATCTTGAAAAAACTATGCAGTGAGAATTTCAAAAAACATGTTATAAGCCCAGGAAGTGAAGAAAACATTAGAAAGAACATCAGACTGGCTCTGCCTTGACTCCCTGGGATATAGGTAAGAGGGAGGGAAGAGAAAATACAGTCAGCTTTCAAGATTCTGTTACTATAGGCTATTCCATAAAGTAGAGTTCTAGTCATTCTTGAGGAGTCTGTTTCCTGATCTGACTTACCTTGAAGGGCTGACTTGTTAGTTGTTTTAACTTCCTCTAGGAGGAAAAAGTAGGGTGCAAATAACTGATAATTTCCCAAGGCCATAACAGCTTTGAAGGAAACTCATGCCTTTGACTGCCCTTTTGCAAATTACAAATGTATGAATGAATAGTGTTAAACCTGTACCCCTCTTCCTTTTCTACCATATTAGCTCACCAGATATCCTGCAGACAGTGTGGAGTTGTGACTTGCTGTTTCTTTAATGCAAAGACTTTTCCCTGTTGCCAGAGATGAGCCTTTTGAGCCCAATTAAATATTTCATTCATATTTTCCCATGGTTGACATGCTACCCCCTTCAATTGAATGGGAGTCATAAAACACCTGTGTGTGAAAGGCTAATTATCAGTCTTTGGAAGGATTGCAGGTGGTTAGTCTCTCAAATAGCCTAAGCTTTCATTATGGAAGCATTTTTGCTGATTTGGCTGATTGGTGTACAGCATAAGAAACACAGGCAGAACTGTGCTTCAAAGGGACACTTGGAAAAGCAACAAGCTAGGCTGGAGCCTCCAAATGATTATACACACCAGCAGTCTCACACTATACAAGACAAGGAGAAGTACAACCACTCCTCACACTTGTGTATGTGTACATACTGGAGCATGCATGTATTACAACTGCTCTCCTAGGGTATTTATTTGCCTGAAAATCAATGTTGAAAATGACCCATATTGTACCCAATGTTATATTTTGTGATTGCATTTATTTATTTATTTATTTATTCATTCATTCATTCATTCATTCATTCATTCATTCATTCTACTTAAAAGTTTTACAAAGAACATAAAAACTAACACAGACTAATAGAGAGTAAAAAGAAGAAAGAAAGAAAGAAAAAAGAAAGTTCAGAAAGAATAAAAAGAAATAGAAAAACATTCCTAAATTGGAGACTCAGTGAACCTATTTTCTGTGTTTTCAAGAAACAATGAGCCGAAAACCAACCAAGCAGATTGGATTTGTACATCATACCAAGTCACAACCAAATCAAACCATAAGATTAACCAAACTTTGCATGTTGTGCACCTGTTATACTTTTATGTGACAGAGTTAGATGTTATATATGAATGTCACATCAAAGAAATTTCTCTCCTATTTTAGACTATATGCCACATTATGAATGTTTTTGGAGCTTATCTTATAAGTACTAATCACTGAGTGCGGACTCAGTGGACTTTCCATCCCAAAGTCCTGATGTTTCTACTTTTGGGCTTGCAGTATGGAACAAAAAAAGGGGAAAAAAGACTCCCTCTTTGCAGGAAACCCTATTTAGAAATGTAGATAGAGGCTCTCTTAAATATAGTGACAACTCTGCAGGAGCTTGGAAGATGAGTAGGTATGAACACCATACCAGGAATCTCATGATTTCCTGATTCAGTAACACATGCTTAGGACTCATTAAGATATGTGAGAATTGAAGGGAAATGGGGTGAATGTGGTAAGGCCTTATGAAGTATAATATTACATTTCTGGGTCTCAATGTGGCCAGGGAAGCAACGCAAATTCTCTGTCCAACCTCATGTTTTCCACATTAACCCAAACCATCTAACTGAGAAGGCATTTTTCAAATGTTCACCAGACTGACCAAGGATGAACATACAGTTTTGCTCTTCTGGGAGCAGTACCAGAGACAGATGGTCCTAATCCTAAGAAGAGTAGAGTCATCACCATGTTGGCTGCTGGGAAGCCATTGTGGATATCATCTTTGGAATGTGAGTAATTGATAGAACATGGAAAAACCATAGTAGACTCTAGCTATGCTGATCACAGCCACAGTATTGCAGTGGGGTTTGTTTGTTTGTTTTTGTTTTGTTTTGTTTCTGGCCATGGACAATTAGGTTGTGGTGGTCTTTGCTACCATAGTAAAAAGAAACAAAAAAGGCCTCATCAATGACAGCTAACATAACAACTGACAAATGTTGAGCTTTAAACTACAAGGTTATTGCTAGTTCTGCAAAAAGTTATATTTTTATTTTGGGGTGATACTAATGATACAATACTTGTCAAGAACAGCATGATCTCAAGATTTGGCTGATGCCTAGAGTGTGTGTCTTGCTGTGTGTATACACTTTCTGCCACTAAGCAACAGCTGCACGATTGGAGTTTCCTGCTTGTCTGCTACCCAAATCTAAGCATGCGAGTAATATACATTAGAAACTCCATATAAGTAATAAAAGTGACCATTGTGCAAATCCCTTTGCTTTTAATTTATTGGGTAAATTAAAGTTCAGATGGGCCGTGAAGAGATTTTTAGCGTCTTCAATCTAGTCAAATTTCAGAAGCATTGAGGAGTCAGAATAGGATTTAGTATTTATTTCTGCTACACTCAGTCACTCTTCTTTATGTATACACAGAAGGAACAGCAGGTGAGCAAAATATCTTAAAACCCCAGGGGGTTTCAAGCAGTGCTATAGTAAGCACATCTAACTAAAGTAAAGGAAATGCTTGAGTATCCCATAATATAACAAAGGGAAATTTCATGAATACTGTCTTACCATGTTCTAGGATTAAGAACAACATGAATATTCCTCTCCAAACAAACAATATATTTTCCACTTTCTGAGAATGATAGAGAAAGCACAGTGCTTGTGAAAAATAAGTTTATGTTATCAGTTTTCAGCATTGTGAATAAAACTGCAAATAAAAACTGCAGAGTCAACCATCTTGCAATACTTGGGGAGAAGGAGATCATCCAAGGTTCTTTCAAGGTGCAACACCAAAGTATGGTCATCTTATGACCATGGCTTGGGACTCCTATACATGAAGTCTGGAGCTACAATTAAGTCCATCCTAATGTACCCCTTGTTTCATTAAACTCAGTAGAATTGGAGGAATGGGGCAATGGTACCTATTCATCTTTTACTATAAGGCAAACTTTGAACATCCTTTCTTCTCCCCTCCCTCTCTTCTTTGGATTGATATCCTATCTTTTCTCCCAGATAAATTATCTAGATTGCAATATTTCTACTGTAGAGAACAAATAATTTTGTCCTTGAGAATTTAGATGAATACAGTGATTTCAAAACTTTTGGACATTTGCAATCTGTTCTTTTGCTTGAAAATTGTTTATTTGTTCAATACATCAAACCCTTGAATGTTCAGTAGTTCAAGCTCAGGGTAAGAAAATATGCTGTTATCTCTCCCTCTTTCTTTATAATAGGTTCAGGGGTCTCCTAAGAAGAGGCAAGGAAAATCTGGCAGTGAAATTATTAGAACTGTGCCAATTTCTATCAAGAGCTACATATCATATAAAAACTAATATCACCAACTATTCTGAGCTTATCCTGAAGTTTAGGTTACATACTTACAAAACAGAGGTTGTGGAAGCAGTGATGCCCATATGCTCCCTGCACCTGAAGAAGCCACAATAATATTCAGTGATGGGGGGAGGAAATTACCACTTTGCAATAAATACATAATGAAGTTGCAGTATATTCACTCTTTTAGCTCTAGTAGCAATACTCTGTGCAGTTCTGGTCACCATATTTGACAAAGGATGTAATATACTTGGAAAGAATGTGGGAGAGAACAACCAAAATTATCAGGGGGCCAAAACATCTTCCTCATGAGCAAATACTAGACCATTTGGATCTCTTTATATTGGAAAAAATGCAATTGAGAGGACCATGGCTGAGGTATCTAACGTGCATTGCATGGAAAAAGCAGATGGATCCTTCTCAGAACATTAGGACCAGGGAATCATCCAGTGAAGTTGACTGGAAGGAGATTTACAACAGAGGAAAAAAAGGACTTCTTCACACAACACATATTATACCCAATATGAGCTGGTTACAGGCATTAAATGTATCCATAATGCACTCTGTATTGCATTTTGTGGACACTTTGCTGCTTATGACAAATATTGAAGATATCTGTCTTATATTGCTACCAGACTTATAAATCAGGATGTTTTAAGTATTTCTCAGGGATTTCTCTCTTATAATAGGCACCCATTAGAGGAAAGTTTTAAGATGCTAAGTCTAGAGTAGATCAATTTTTCCCAAGTTGTTGTTTTTGGATTTCAACTTTTGAAATCCCCGCAAAGCGACAAGCCATGCCACCCTATAATTAGGTAAATGGAAGTCCAACAAATCTGGATGACAGGTTGTGAAAAAGATGAATTGCCCTAGTCAGAATTTATGTCAAAAAAAAAAAAAAGCTCTATCCAGATTTAAGTTCATTGAGAGGTAATACCTCTCTTTCCAAATAAGTTCTGAGATATCTTTATCAAGCCCTATTTTCCAAGGGTCTTTGAAGTAAACCATGCTAATATTGGGCTCAGGAGCTCCAATGTAAAATTAGGGCAGTTGGAGAACTTTCATGGAGGTTAAGTGTCTTGACAGTAGGAACAGGAAAGAGAGGGCAAAAGAGTAGCCTGTCCACACAAGAACCTGAATTTTGTCCATGCAACATCCTTCTACGTGCCTCAGGTACGTCTAAGAGAAAATCCTTCCCAGAGAAAACTTATTCTTGATTGAAACTCAGGACTCCCAGCAATTGAAATGAGACAGTAAGCAAGGAGGTGCTTTTACAGCTGGTGTGATCCAGGTGGATATGTCATAGTCTTCATTCTTCTGGCAGGGAAATGACAAGTGCTAATTATTCCAGTTTTATATTTCTTAAATGAATCAAGTGCATTATTTTTGTGGATGTTGCAAGGGGAGTCTGAAGTTGAGGGACATTCCTTTTTCTTACCCCCAGAGGGGCTTGAACTCACATATTTGGCCATGAAATTCTGAATCTACTGCAATTAAAGGATTTAATTATAGGTTTCATGTTCTAAGGCCTGTTCATCTGACTAGTAAAAAACAGCTTTCTTACTTCATCATATCTTGAATCGTTGCCCCAGAAAGCCTCTTCATTTTTGCTCCAAGCTTTTGCTTTCCTCTTGTGTAGTGAGGAAGGGCATTCATGGTTTCCTGTGCCATTGGAACTCATTCATGGAAGATCTGTTGTTTCTGGTCTGGCCAGGTCTTCTGTCACTTTCAGAGTTTTAAACTTTATAAAGTATCTGTCTCCTTCCATTGTTATAATAAGCTTAGTTGCTTCTAAAATACATAATGTTGGCACACATTGGGTTTTAAAATGGAATTTAGAGCAGAGATATACAATTGAATTTATCCCAGTGATCAGATTCTCACCCTACACACACTTCCCCTGGCAGGTAGGATAATGCCACTAAGAGAGGAGCTAAGAATGATTGTAGCCAATGTTCTCCTGGACTCACACAAGGGACCCGCATTCTTCTCTGTAGAAGGAAGCAGGGAGGGATTGTTTCCATCTGCTTGTGCATAAATAAATAGTCTTTCATCTTTCTTCCCTGCCTTCTGAAGTACAGGATGGAGAGTAGGAACTTGACATGTATTTCAAGCTTTGAACTGAAGCATTTCACACTTAAACTGCTCAAAGACTCTAGTACTTGCCCTGTATAAATGCTTTTCCAGATAGATATAGGTATTTTCAACCAATCATTGTCCAGAGTTGTAAATTCATAATTTACATATCTGTGAAGTCAAGGAAGAATATATATATATTCTGTGTGTGTGTGTGATGGAAGAAGAAAATATTATATATAGAAGAATTAATTTCTAGATCATTATCATGCCAAAGATTTATTATAGTAGTCTTGGTGGTGACACACTCACCAATTAAAAGATTGAAATACTTATGTCCGTTTCTCTAGGTCATTGCTCTCTCTCTCCCTCCCTCATATAATAAGGTCATATAATAAGGGGTAAAGTGGCTTTGATAACTACAATAGGGTTTTCCCTAGTCAAAACATGGTTTAACGTAAATATTTTTATTATTATCATGGTTGGTGCACAGTCAGCCAGAAGTTTAGACTGGATTTGTCATTTTTATCCACCTATTGAGTCCTTTCCAAGGACCTGGCATAGGCAGATGTTGTTTGATCGTGTTAAAGGTATCATCACAGGATATAAGCTGTTCTAAGTAAAGCTGCCTTTTGCAATTGACTGATGGTGATTTTGTCAATGCCGATGGTCTTCAAGTGGTGCTCCAGATGTTTTGGGATTGCACTCAAGGCACCTATTACTATTGGTACTATCTTTGCTTTCTTTTGCCATAGTCATTCTACTTCTATTTGCAGGTATTTTGTGATTTTCTCCAGTTCTTTCTCTTCCGTTCTGCTGTCTCCAGCTATTGCAATGTCCACTATCCAGACTTTTTTTTGTCTTTCTTATCAACAGTTGTTAAGTCTGGGGTGTTGTGTGGCAGGTGCTTGTTTGTTTCAATTCTAAAGTCCCAGAGCACTTTAGACTCCTCATTTTCTATTACTTTGTTTTGTGGTCTCACCAGTTCTTGCCTGCAGGTAAATGGTATCTTGCAGATATTCCAATGCACCATTGTTGCTACTTTGTCATGCCGTTGTTTGTAGTCAATCTGTGCAATCTTGCAGCAGCTAACTAGGTGGTCCACTGTTTCTTCAGCTTCTTTGTAGAGGCAGCATTTGCTGTCTGTTGCTGTCTTCTCAATTCTGGCTTTGTATGCATTTGTTCTTAAGGCTTGGTCTTGTGCAGCCAGAATTAGCTCCTCTGTCTCTTTCTTCAACTTTCCTGCTCTTAGCCACTGCCAGGTCTTGTTGTTTTCTGCTTTGCCTGCTAGCTTGGGTTTTTTTTTTTTTGGTGTACTGCCCATGTAATACTTTGCCTTGCCGTGTCTCTTTTCTGTTCATTTGGTCTTTCTTATAGATCACTTTGGGTTTTTTGGTATTCAGTAAGCCGTCGTGGTGTACTAGCTTCAGTGCAACTTCTTCACTGTCCTTCAGATATTCTTCCAATGCCCTTTTTTCTTCTTCAGCTGTCTGGTGTACTTGTAACATTCTACACCCACCTATGCTCCTTGGTGAGTCTGTTATTATTATTTGCCCATGATTTCATCTCATTTCCAGATTACTTTGAGGGATTTTGTTGTTGTTACCTAACAAATACATAAAAACACATATTCAGTTTTGTGTTCATTTTCCAAATATGCACATTTTGTGTACAGTTTTGAAAAACATGCCTGATATTGCACAATGCCTTACACCTATTTAAGAGATCCCCCTTTTTTGGCATGATTTCTTTGCAAGGAGAATTACATTGCAACTTTTGGAGAAATGTGTCATTTAAAGGATGATTGTGTGTGGCCTGGCTCAAAAGTGCACAATTAGGTAATCTTATATTCAGTGTAAATGGAACAAATTATAGATTCTCAAATCACCTTGCATATAAAGGCAAACTGGGGACATCAACAACACCTATTAAATTACATTGGGATAGTTTTGATGTAAGCCATTTTCTAAGCTCTTCATTTTCCCATCCCTGACCATGAATGAATGAGTGAATGAATCTTAGGTCTTCTGTTACTCAACTTAATGTGAAATGAAACTGGTGCTTTATCACCTATCTATAACATGCCTTTGAAATTTTCTACCAATAGCTATTTCTAACCCCCTAATTTCACTTTAGAGAGCCAGTTTGGTGTAGTGGTTAAGGCACCAGGCTAGAGACTGACAGACCATGACTTTGTACCACCTTAGTCACAAAGCCAGCTGGATGTCCTTGAGCCGGTCCCTCTTTCTTAGCCCTAGGAAGGAGGCAATGGCAAATCACTTCTGAAAAACCTTGCCAAGAAAACTGCAGGGACTTGTCCAGGTAGTCAGTCACCAGAAGTCAAGACTGACTTGAAGGCAGGGGAAAAAAAAAAAAAAATACTCACTCTTTGGTGTAGCATTTCTTTTCATAAGTGTTGTTAGTGCTTATCCTTCATTTTATCATTCTGGTTTACTGTTATCCCTTCTCCTTTATCATTTTTCCTGTAACATTTTATGAAATTGCAAGACTGTGTCAAGAGTGGGCCACCTGTAGCCCTTGGTCTGTGGGTGTCTCAGATTACATTGTTGAAATATGGCACCAGATTGACTAAATTTCAGCAGTGCATTTTTCTGTTATTTTTAGTCAGAAGAAAGAAGTAGTGGATATGGATCTTAAGCATCTGCAGGGCAATACAGAAAAATCATATATACACACACACACACACAGTGTGTGTGTGTGCGTGTGTATTTGTATGCATCTACCACAATTCATCTTTTTTTTATGCAACTTAGCCATGACATACTTTTAAAAAAGTAACACTTCTAAATATACACTGATGATTTTTTTTTTAGAATGTTTCCAACTAACAAGGCTAAATATATTTTTTATATTTAACAAGCTAAATATATTTTTAGTGTATTTAGGCACTGAAGTGTCTTAACATAACCTGGTAGATAGCTAGCTTATACTTTTGTCTAGGAAGTACAAATAGGTGTAACTGTACTGGCATTTGTAGGGATCAAATTTTGCAAGCATGCATAGTAAAAAAAAAAAAAATGCCATAGATTTGATTTATTTCAAAATGTTGCACAATCGACTAAATTGAGCATAAACTGCAATAATATGCATTTTGAGAAATACATTTAAATATTTGGGAAAGGTTTTTGTTTTGTTTTGTTTTTAGTTTTTTTAAGGAACATAAATTAACAAATAGATGAAACAGCATAGATTTCTAAGTGATTATGTGCCAAAATGATATGGGCTAGAACAAGACTGATTTTGTCCATCGCTACATATAGCTCCCTGTAGAGAAAACAAATTGCAGTCTCTCTGCAGGATAGCATTTTGATGTGTGCATTGTATATATTTGTTCATAAAATCTGCATTCATAAATTCAAATTTTTCAGGCACTGTCATGACAAAGGAAAATAAAATAGTTTGGGAAAAATGCAGCTTGAAAGCAAAGTGACATTGATCCGTTAGGACTTAGTTGAGGATTCTGAAGTTCCAAATTCTGTGGTCCTCCAAGTGTTGGAGAACTATGTTCAGCATGTCCTTTACAACTGACCATATTGACTGAAGCTCCTGTAACTTCCTGATAGGGAGGGAGGGAGGGAGGGAGGGAGGGAGGGAGGGAAGGAGATGGATGGATGGATGGATGGATGGATGGATGGATGGATGGATGGATGGATGAATGAATGAATGAATGAATGAATGAATGAATGAATGAATGGGATAATTTCTGTCCTGATTTGGAGGTCATTATTCTACTGAGATATAATGTAGCTTTGCAAATTGTTGAAATTATCTATTTATTCCAGTTAATCCTTTGTCATGAACATGAATGAAGAGGATCTAGACTGATGTACTTATTGAAGTAACATCCTCCCAATTATAACAGGAATTTTATTCAGACTCTTCCTAGTTTATTATTTTCCAGTTCTGTATACTGTAGGACAAACCCCACTGCAATACATAGCTGTAGGACATACTTCTACCTTAGGATGACTACTATGCTAAACAATAATTGGCATTTTCTTAGACAAAGGATCATACCTTCTCTGCAAGATCCCAGACACCCACACACTGCTGCAGGCCCTTGTGGGAAGCCAGTTCATGTATTTCAAAACCATGTGCAACCACAGTGGTGGCAATTACACTATGAAACCAACATTTGCATATCATCAATTTCCATGATTTATGGTACAACTTGTCTGGATTTTCTTTATAATCAAAGTTGGCTAAATCAGCTATTTCTTAAGAAATGGAAAAGTAACTTATAAAGCCTGATTTAGGATCCTATTTTATAGCCAACTGATAACTTCAAGAGTGGCAGTTTCAAATTGCTCTTCCAATCCCCAACCCCAATTGGCTGTTGCAAGGCACCTCACTTGTAGCAAAGTTGTTGGCAAATATGCCTGTTCCTCTTTCCCCACAGTGTGGAAGAAGGGGTCTCCCTGCTCAGTGACATAACAAACGGATAGAAGAATTTTCAGTTATCATATCTACAGCTGTAGTAGCCAGATAAAAGAGGTGAGGAAAGGGATGATTCGGCAAATATATTGGGGTTGAAAGGAAAACAATTCTCATTAAGGTTGGTTTATTATCTGACCCAGAAAAGCAGCCTGGAGGTCCTAATGATTGATTAGGATTCAGAATGAACTTTATCAGTCACTGAGGCTGATGTTCCTAGCCAAGAAGTTTGAAATGAATGAATGAATGAATGAATGAATGAATGAATGAATGAATGAATGAATGAATGAAATTCCAAAGTGTTTTCTTGCTTTTTCATACAGCTGGAAACATAGGCAGTGCAGGAACCCTAGCAAAAGTTAGCTTAAGCCAAGGTGCATAATTAAATGCTTAAACATCTTTGGCAAGTTTTGCGTCTATTAACAAAACCGCCCAGAATATTTTTGTATCCAACCATTAATTTCCTAGAGATTCGTAGCTGGGACTGATTGACTTTGATGTGCAAATGAATTTACACCTAGTTGCAATATGTTATAATATGTAGTGAACATACAAAGAACAGAAATAACTAAGTAATGTGCCTGGAACAGAATAGAACAGAGATCCAGGTCTATATGTGAAGACTGTTTTAAACAACATCTGTCCAGTAATTTTCTATGTAGGTCCATTTCTAGACATGTATGTATGTATGTATATGTATATGTATACACGCACATATGGAGGCAAAGTGCATCTTGCCCCTGTAAGCAAGAAGCAAAGCATCTCTACAAGGCAGAATTAGTGCAACTTGTTTCCACTACATTATCCCCTCCTTATCTAAAAGCTGCCATGAAAATAGTATGTTACTTGTCATAACTCCCCAGGAGGATTCTACATCTAAATAGAGGAAGAATGATAGGATCAAGGCCAGGAGGACTTTCAGAAGGTGAACCAAGAAGTGTTGCAGACCAGGCTGCAGAGAAAGATGGACCTTGTGGAACTTTCTCTAGGTCTCAGAGCATGATGGCACTTTAAATGAGGCATAGTACTTATTTAAATGAGAAGACTGGTACAGTTAGAGGCTATTCTGCTTTTCTGAAAGTACAAGCAAGGGAGACACCTCTCCATTCAATATACAAAACAGTGTCCTTGAGGAATCTTCTCTGCTGCAAACTTGACCCCTGAGCCCTTGTTGTTCAACCTCTGCTTGCCCTACTGAAAACTTTTCTGGTTCTCATCCCTTTCAACCATTCCTGGTCTATCCTCATGTGTGAATACTGGGACTTGTTAAAATGGACTGCATTACTCAGTTCATTTCTACAACAATGGATTGATGTCAGTGTTGATCTTTATTTGTTCCTCCTGAATGTTGATTGACAGCCTGGGCGATAACAGGACAGTAGTCACTTTTCTGTGTGTGGCATGTAACTCTCAAACTTCTTTCTTACAGGAAAGAAGCTGCAGAATTGCTGAAAATCAGTGGTATATTTACCCTCCATTATGAGGTAGAAAACCACAAAGAACAAATCTTCAGATTTCTTCATTTGGGAGAAAGTGGGGGGTGGGAACTAAGCAGAAAAATCCATCCTTGACCAGATGTACGATATTGCCCAATCCAGCTGGACCTGTTACATGATGGTTTTGCCCTTCCCAAAAATTAAGCAAACCACTAAAAAACTGCTTACCTTTATTATAGAAGAAAAATATCTAGGAAATCAAACAGCTGTGCAAAAATGGCCTCTTGAAGCTGCATCCTCTTTTCTAGCAATCTGTTCAGGTGGCAAATAAATTGTCCACCAATATAAGGGTCATATTCAGCCAAGGTGGTAGCACAACTTTTAAAAGCTTTTCCTACTGTATGCTGGTCTTCCAGGGCAAGTGGTAGCAGCAATATGTGGAGAAGTTGCTATCAGGGCATTGTGAATTTAAAATGGTGGCTGTCACACAACAACAAGTAATAATAGTAGTAATAACACTATAATATTAATAGTGGTAGTAATCATCTCAATTTTTTCCCCTAAAGGTTAGATAAAATAATTTTAAAAAGAGTGAACTTTCAGGAAAAAAAAATGTTCTGAAACGCTTTGGTGTAATTATATCCCCCTGTTATATTGGCTGATCCTTCGCTAAGTTGGCAGTTTGGCTCTGAAACAGGATGTGCACATCAATGCTTCTGTCTGTTTTATAGAAAACTGAATTTCTTACTGTATTAAGAAGATGTCTACACTGCTGAATTACAGTATGCAGTACTGTTGAAGTGACTTGATTATTATCTGAAACTTAAATTAAACTTTTACATATGGATTTGAATGAAGCAAATGCATTGACATTTCTAAAATGGCTTTTAAGACACAAAACACAAATTCAATAATGCCCTAGTGTTGTTAAGACTGTGCTGGTTATTGTTGCTCAACAGTGGGTCTCTATTAAGTCACACAATAGATTTTATTAGCTCAATATATTCTCAGCAAAGATTAGATTCTATTGGATTTTGATGGCTTTCACATTAAACACTAAAGATTTGTCGACACTGAAATCAAGTTTAAGTGCCAAGCTAAACTGTGCCCAAAGTATTACAATGCCATTATTAGCTTCTGCAAACATTTCAGTTTAGATATTCCCAGCAATATTCTGTATTTTGCTTCATGTAAAATTTGAGGAAACTCATCAGATTTTTTTCATTTGTATCTTTCTCTTTTCTCTGCTGTGACAAAGCAGACAGATTAATAATTGGAAAGGAAGAAAAAAATTACACACCAAGTAATTCAGAGACTGCATAATATACTCAGGAATATTGTTTGTCATCTCCTCTGTATTACAAAGCACATGTGTTTGCTAATTGCTAGTCTAAGTGTTTCTTACTCATTTTGTATGTGGTTAGCTAAATGAACTCATAATTACATTGGAGTAATTTCACAGCATTCATCAAATTGTCTTTAAATGCAAATCGAACACTTTGCAGGTGATTCTCAAGTTACTTTTGAGCCATTGTATAATGCAAAACCAGGATTTATTAGTGCATAATCCATAAAAATCTTGATTGTGGAGTCCTTGGTGCTCTCTGAGCTTGGTTGTTTGCTTGCAGACGCTTCATTACTCGACTAGGTAACATCGTCAGTGTTAATAAGTGTAGGGTTTTCTCCCCCACACACAAACCCTACACTCACTAGCACTGATGATGTTACCTAGTCGGGTAATGAAACATCTGCAAGCAAACATCTAAACTCAGAAAGCACCAAGGACTCCACAGTTCAACCCTGAGCTACATATATTCCCTTCTATTAAAATCCTAATTATCCTACAAAAGAGGTCAGCACAGGTTATGTTTTTATTCTTCCATGTACTAATATCTATCACTGAGTGTACCATTACTACCCCATTTTTATCTTCACAATAAGACTATATTAGGCTAGAAGGACATTGCTAACTGACTTAAAAGTAGGGTTACCACATCTGGGCTACAAAAACAAGTAGATTGGGGTAAGGAGTTAGAATCTTGGTATCTCTACCCAGCAGCTAGTAATCCTCCAGACTTTTGAAGCCCAGTTGTTGTAGCCTTACTCAAAAACATGCTGTGAACCACATAACTGAATGGGAATTTGAATCTCCCTGCTCCAGCTAACCACTCCACACTAGACCTGGATAAGAAATTAAAGACCTGGGCAAAATCCCACCACCTGGGTTAATATAGAAGAGCAACATATTGCCCAGTCTTGTCAAGAAGCCGCTTGGAGTTCAAAATGCTATAGAAAGAGAAATGCAAACATAGTCACATATGCACACTAGATTTTAGGATAGTCAACATCCACAAGGTTACAGAAGTACAAGATGGGAATCCACTGACAGAAATCTTCTACTCAGAGGAAGAATGGGAGGGTTAGGAACCTCAAATATAAGGTACTGAATTGCAGTACATAGTGTTGAGGTGGCTTGATTGTTATCAGAAACTTAAACTTTTACATATGGATCTGAATGAAGCAAATGCACTGACATTTCTAAAATACTATTACTATCACATACTATTCTAATGAGAAGAAGATGGCAGCTGTTTAGGAAATAATAATTGCATATCAAGCTTTTAACCAAGTTAAAACTAAAAAGGAATACATAGAAGGAATGGAAAATGGGCATTATCTCCAAGGAGACATACCAACAAGTATATCTGCAAAAAATATCAGCAGAAAGATTAAAGCAGAAAAAATTATTTATATATTTCAAATTTGTCACCGTCCATCTCATACAGAGTGACTCTGGGTGGTTTACAGTGAAAACAGAATAAACATTAAAATAGATAAAAAGTAATTAATTAATTAAAATATGCTAGAAAACAAAAATAATTTAGGCTTGCAGGAAAAGCTAGAAGAAACAAAAAGGACGGGGGGGGGGGCGCTCTTCCACTACAAAAAGAAAGACAAAGGAAGGAATAGGCCTTGGTGATGATGGTAGGGTAGTAACAAGCGATGGAGAAAAGGGATTGCTCCTCCATGCCTACTTTACCTCAGTCTTCTTCCCAAAGGGGAACTTTGCTCAAATGGATCTAAATTGAACAATTGACACAGTGAGGGATCGGCAACCTAAAAGTAAGTAAAGTGATAGTTAGGGAGCATCTGGCTACTACAAATAAGTTTAAACCTCCAGGACCAGATTAATTACATCTAAGAATCTTAAAGGAACTTGCAGATATCATCTTGAAGCCCCATTCTGTGATTTGTGAGAAATCATGGAGGACAAGTGCAGGGCCAGAGGACTGGAAAAAGAAAAGGTGATGTCCTTTTTAATAGAGTGAGTTGAATTGCTTAAAGGAATTCAGTTGACTTACTGTAAGATCCTAGTAAAGAAGATGGGGAAATGTAGGATAGATTATGCTACCATTAATGGTTACAGAGCTAGTTAAATAACCATACCAAATGACTGTACATTAAATGGCATAACAGGCCCCTGTTTTGGTCCCCAGGTTGTTCAATATATTTATAAACAAGGTTATAAAATATGATTATCAAATGTGAGGATGACACAAAGATCACAGGGAGAATAAACATCACAGAGGACAGTATTATTGTCCCAGCCTGATTCCCCACTTCTGTGCAGAAAACTCCCCAACACATTCACCTAAGGCAACATGAAGCACGGGTATTGTTCTTCATCCCTTCCTCCTCCCTTTATCCAATTGTAAAGCTTAAGCAGTTCAGGCAAGAATTTTTCAGACATAAAATTTTGCTTTCCTAGAAAAGGGATAACTTCTCTAATAACTTTGAACTGAAATAAAATACGGGCTCCTTTGTAGCAACCCTAAGTTTTGTTTTGTAACAGAGGCAACAATCCAAGAATCAAGCTTAGGTCATTCCACTGACTGGATTCAGCGAGGCAAGTTAGTTGCAACAAATGTAAACCCCACTGATTCCCCTGGGATTGGCATCTGAGAAAAAAAATCCTTCAATAATTCAGAAAAGAAAAAAAGTGTGATTACTTTAGTTCAGCTTCCTTGGGTTGTACAGTTCTCTAACTGCCTGTGAAGCTTGCTCTGTACTCTGCCTCAGTTGGATAGTATGACCCAATTCATATTATATCACTTTGCCATAACTTATTTTTCAAAATTCTGAAAGGTGGATTTTATTGATGTATTCTGATGTATAGATTTAGTCAAAAGTGGGACTATACTTGGCACCGTTATTTCATTTTCTATTTCATGAAATCAAAAATTATAAAAAACTGCAAAAGTGTAATTTTAATATTTGCTTCAGAAAGTCATTAGTAAAATAGTGAAGGCTGGGCCTTCTGCCTTCAAGATTTGACTTTGTGTTAAATTCCACCTCTAAAAACAGTATGGAAGTACCTTGGGAATTTTGCAGTGAATATTAATGCTTGCTTTTGAAGAAACACTTTCTGCATATTAAACTCTGCATAGGTTTTATTCACCAGTGAAAAGAATTGCCAGGCCAGCTTGTGCTGGAATATCATCACTTGATAAAAATGTAAGACTGGGACTTTTTGATGGCCCACTTACATATTAAAAAAAAAAAATCACAGAAGGGAGCTGAACAACCACACACACAAAAGTAAATTGAAGCAACATATAGTAGAAGTCATGTACATTATAATATATGGATGCCAAAAGATAACAGTATCATAGAATTCCAAGATCTTCAGTCAGATAATGGCCCTTCCAGAAACTAATTAAAATATAAACTAATAATCCTGCATGTCATGAGAGCCGCTATGGTGTAATGGTTAAGGTGCTGGTCTAGGGGTGGGGAAACTCATGTTCTACATCTTCCTTAGGCATGGGAAGGAGCTGGGTGACCTTGGTTCAGCTGCTCCCTTTCATTCCAAATCAGTGTTAGGCTTTGTGACAAACCCCTTGTCGCATCACACATTGATATCTTTGCTGTGTGAACTATGAGAGTGCAGTGCAAAAACAAGAGGACCCTGAAACCTTACAAGATAAGCACTAAGGACAACAACAAGGAGACTGCTTGTTAAGAAAAGCAAGAAGACTGGGAAGAGTTAGCTACTCTATTCTGCTGGCTTTGCTTAACTCCCAGTACAATGAAAGGAAATGAAATCTTACTTGTTATTCTGTGACATATTGGTTATGTATGAACCACCATCACTACTTTGGCTTTTTTGAAGACCATACAAACAATGAATGAAAAAAAAAATCCATAAGGAACACAGAATCAATAGGTTCATCAGGTGACTTTACAGATCATGTCTTCCCAAGGCAGCTTACAGTATTAATAAAACAGTATAATTCCACACCAAATTATAAAAGGCTTTGAAATTTAAATAGTTTTAAGATACACTTTAAACAAAAGAAAAACATATTTGGCTTTGGCACCAAACAGGGCTGTGCAAAAGATTTTGAGTACAAAATGTTCGTAGTTTGAAGTGTTCTTTGTGTTTTGGGCTTGAAAAAGAAAAATAGCCTTTTAGCCATTTTGAACAGTATTATTTTAGACTTTGTGGTTTGATGTTAGGTAGTTAATATTTTTAACCCAGTTTAGACAGTACAGCAGAAAATACTGGCCATATCCTTGTTGTTATTGGCTTAGATTTGATGGCATGATGTGGGGAAGAGATGGAGACGTGGAGTAGCTCATTAAGTCATTATGGACTCTACTCTGTTGTGTCTTCTGTGGGGATAGAAAGAGACAATGTCTTGCAATTGCATGCCTGACTGTCAGAATAGTAGGTAGATTTCTCTTTTTGCAAGCCAATAGATGTGTGTGTGCACATGCACTCTTTTCTCTCATGTATATATCTGCTGCTAAGGTTAAGTCCTAAATACAAATATTATTATTATGCTGCTGGTTTGGGGTTAGTTTACTGAGATTTGGAAGAGATCCCTTATACCTTCCCTTGTAATTTAATTGAATCCTGAGGAGCCAGGAGGATGCAGATCTTAAGAGAGAAGTACAGAAACTTACATACAGCCCTTGGCCACCTCCTAAATAAGGTAAATGTAAAAACTCTACCCTTATCTATAAATATGTCACCAAAGTGCCCTTTGCTTTCAAACAAAATTAGAAAGCTCTTTCTGTTCCATCCAACTGAAGAAGAAGAAGTGGTGGGGTAGAAAAGAATAAATACTTAGCACAGTATAGGAAGCTTCCCATAGCTTAGCAATGTAGATGTGGGGACCTTTGCCTTCTCTCTCACATCCCAGAATTCTTGAGTTGTTGCTATTTGACACCTTAAAACTTCTTGCTACTTGTTTATCTAGTTCTGCATAAGGAACATATCTTGAACTCAAAGCATATGGTATTTGTAAAATACATATACTTGGAAGAAAATCCTCTACATGTGTACACTTATCTCCTGCATAAGACTGAAAATAATTCAGCTTTGATTAATAATAATCATGTTTTTTGTAAGAACTTATAACTAAATTAGTCAGATTTATAGCTGTCAGGTCTATATAGTCATGAAAAAAAAATCAGAATGCAATCTGTTTTCTTTCTCTCTTTTTAACAGGAAAGGTCTTTAAAGAGTCTGTCTTCTGGATGTCAAGGGTTGCAACACTGAAAGCTCTTGAAGGTACCTTCAAGAGACAAGCTGTCCAGGGAATTTAAATAAGATGCTGGCTTCCTATATTCTTATGTGTTCTTTGCCAAGGTGGAAAAATCAAGGTTGCCTAGGTAACTATACATATCTGAGGGTTTTTTTTAAAAAACTTTGCATCCTAAAATTCATGTTTGAAATGAGCTTTGAAATACCATATTGATCTGTCTTAGCATCAAAATGCTTCCATTAGCTAGGATACATCCTTAACCTCATTAGTGTAGCTGAGGGAAGAAAGTGGTGATTTTTCTTTTCTTGCATAAAGTAGGGTGGCCCAGCATGAGTAAATATGTATAAAGGTGTTAAAAATAGCTGCATTCTCCCTAGTCCTAGCTTTGCAAGTGTGAATGAACAGCAAGAGAGTGTATTTAGTCATTCATGAAGGGTTTTCAGTCATTTCATGATTTAATTAAAGCTGTTCAACAGAAACAGTAATCAAGCGTCAGCAAGTTGCTTAAGTAGTGCATTTATTATTCTGGCATGCCGTGTAAAGTTCCTTAATGCTGTGACTTTTGTTTTGTGGTGTCTGACAGTAAATAAATATTTTAGAGGTTAAAATGTTATTATGCACATACTTGAGACTCAGCCAAAAATGTCAGTATAATCCTACATTTTGAATTAGTTCAATTTTAGAATTGTTCCACTGGGAAGAGAGTGTAAAATGAAAGTGTCTGTGGAGGAAACTTCACATTCAGTTGTGTAGAGAGGAGATTGTTCCAGATCCAAATAAAGCAGGGATTACACTTGGCATTATGCTAGACTCCACAGAATGGAACGGTAAGTCTTCTACTGACCATGATGGGAGAAGTGAAGTTACTAAATCAAAAATATGAGAAGTCCAGTCTCATTTCTAATGGAGTAACTTTTTTTTTTCTTTTTCTGCTGCTGAAGAATAAAACCCTAGCTGCTGAGTATGTTTTTCTCTGTCTTCACACAAATGAGAGAGAGAGAGAGAATAACAATGCCATTAGTCTACTTGATTGTCTGAAAATTAGCATGGTTCTGCCATCAGATACCCATAATTAATACTGGAAACAAGGCAGCTGTTTACATAAATTCTTTAATTGTAACAGATTTGTTTCTTTGAAAGTTAGTATGCGATTTCTTCCTGGCATTCTGAACTAAAGCTGAAATACTAACTCAGCCAAGACTGAGGTCTAATGTACAGCTGTGTGCAGCTACTGGACACAGACTGGAGAACATTATCATGACTTTTGCCTCAGAGACAAAAATTTAGGAGCAAACCATTCATTCACTTATTTGGGCTTTCATAGCCTGCAAGCACCATGGAGGGAATGCAGTGATGTCACCTGAGGGGGAGGACAATTTTTGTCCTTTTTTTATTTTCCAGAAGTGTACATTTTAAATAAAATAAACATATTAAGTCTAATGGTGTCATGATACATCTGTTTAGACTTTTATCAGTTCTGGCATATATTTTCCTTTAGATGAAGGGACACACTACCTGTTTTCACTCCTTTTCCCCAAGCTTGGGAAAAGTGTTTTTTATTACATACACAGAGAATTAGATATCCTTTTTTTTTCTATCTATCTATCTATCTATCTATCTATCTATCTATCTATCTATCTATCTATCTATCTATCTATCTAAAGTTCTCTGAAAAACTAAAGGCAGGACTCTATGAGAACCTGTTAACCAAGGTTGGGGAAAACCGAGGCCTAACATAATTTTCCACAGTCTCTGATTAAAGGGTGGACATTTACAGGAAGCAAGAACAGTCTGGATAATTGAAGCAGAGCAGTATTTGTTTCATGAGTCTTGTATTTCGGTAGGAGTAGGTAAATATATTCTAGTCAGCAAACTGTACTAGATTTAATTTAATTCCTGTGTAGTGCTAAGTCAAATGTCAAAGTCTAAATTTCCTGTGCAAGCTAGTGAATTATGTGTAATTTCAGCCTTTACACATTTCTCAGGCTGGGCATGAGAGTATTACTTTTATTTATAATCTTCTTGTGATCTGTAATAATTTAAATTCTCCTCCAAATTCTTTACAACTGATCTTTTGTTATTTGGGGTCTAACAAGAACTCTGTTTTCTTTTTGGATTTTTGTTTTTCTTTAAGTTTTACCAGTGTTGTATCACCAAGGGCTGGACTACTCTGTAATCCATTTTTTTAAAAATAGGTAATGTATACATTTTAATGTTTAAAGTTAAAGCAGGGAGAGGGGAGTATTTTCTTTTATAAATAAATAAGTTTGATTTTTTTTTCTCTTTTGTGAGATTGGTTTTTCTCTCAAGATGAGAAAGGAAGCACTGAATCCTATAGACACATGACCCTACACTATCAGACCAGGAGTCAATATTAAAGAAATTTCAACCTTTGTGTGTTGTCAGGCCTAGCCCAAGGAACTCCAAGAGACCATGTAAATTCAGTCCAGCAATGTTTATTAGCTACAACCTCTAGCAAGAATCTTCCCAGACTGAAACCCCAGCTCCCAAGTAATGCCAACCACAACATTATGAATTCCTCAGGGAGGTGCCAGTCTCATCCTCTTATCTCTCCCTCGCACCTCAGGAGATGAAAGAAAATGTTTTTCTCCCTGAGTCTGGCCTTCATAATTCCATTCATCACATGTGTTTATCTTATAGTTGTCAGAAAGGGAGCACAGGGCATGAGAGCCCTACTTCTCTTGTGTATGTATGTGTGTGTGTATACACACACACACACACACACACACATACACACACATGCATGCCCCATGGGACATAGATAGTGGGCGCAACCACTACCCTAAAGCAGGAGACAAAGCCAGTGTCAGCCCCACTAGAGCAGAAAATCAACTTCTCAAAAAGGCTAAAACTACCTTTATTGAGATTGGCTATAATAACAGAATCTTGCATGTCTGATTTTGGTGTATCTACTCCCCCCCCCCCCTTATACTCCAGTGAATCAGGGAGGAATCTGCTTGAGCTGATTCCAAAGATTATTTTTCTCAGAAATGTTTCAGCCCCTTTTGCTTAGGCAATAGTTCTTGCATATTTCCATCAAGGTCATCTGCTTTACTCTCCACAACCAGTATGTGAATACACAAAGTTATTTTGGGGGGTGGGGGGTAGGTTTGAGACCATTAGAATTTCATCCTCCAGGCTCAACTCTCCACTGCACTGTTTATCAGTCAGAAAGTAGCATTATTCACTCAAGTACATAACTGACTTTAAAACTTTGGCCTGGGCATTTGCCTAAATTCTAGAAAATTCTAGGAAATACTTACGTAGCAGATGTGAATGACATCTGGTTAAAAAAAACTTATTTTACATAATTTATGTACTGATTAGAGTATACCACATATTCTGTTTTCTGCTGAACTTATAAAGAATGCTGAGAAAAAAATGAACACAAGATATAGAAAAACCAGAAACTGATGGCTAAAGCTGAAACATTTCAAAAAATTTGAGCACAGTTCAGCAAAGCAGCGACTATCAATAGTTAGTAGTAGTTATACAGCTATTGTGTAATAACATCTTGCCAGTCTAGCAATCCTAGTGAGATGTGGGTAAAGGGATAAGCATATTCAATTGATGTAAGGGGATTCCTCCTTGACACTGTTATAGACTAAAATTTGTGGGTAGGTTTCTAAACTGATCTACAGCTGTTCCTAATAGGAACATTTCAATCAATAGATCTGATTTTTATAGAGATCTGGCAAATTCATACACATCTGCTGGCAATCTAGGAAATTCACTGCCACTCCTAATATTATGCTATTTATTAGCTTACACCTTTCAGGGTCACTACTTATGTTTGGGTTAAATGGACCAATAGACTGGTTTCCTACATGTTAGCACACAGATGCAAGAGTGTTGTCTAGCTATTTCAGTCTGATTTGTGCAAAAGAGTTGTTACACTATTGTGCTGAAATATTGCTTGGCATTACTTCAGCAGTCATGATTTATTTATATATGGAATGAAGACAGAACTACTTCTATTATCTATTATTTGCTTCAAGTTGTCTTCTTCATGGTAGAATGTGAGCATTTTCAGTAAGATATCTACTTCTCCATCGGTGCCTTTTACTAGGACCCTTCCTGGTGGCCCATATATATATTCAAGGCCTGGAAGAGAGGCTTTATATTGAGATATTTTCAAGGGCCTCACCCAGAATGAGAAACCATGGCAAAAGAAAGACCTAACGAAGCAGCTATGTGTTTTTCTTATGTTTGAAGAGAGAAGAAATAATCTCATAAAACGCATTTCCTTTAGCTCTATCCTTTCTGCTGATGATTAGAAAATGTTAGATTATATTTGAAGGCAACCTAAAAAGTAAAATAAATAAGTAAATAAGCAAGCAAGCAAGCATTGGAAATTGAGCCCAAAGTGTGACCACGTAAGTCAAAGTACATATTGCAAGAAAGATATTCTCTGAGCCTGATTTATATAGCAGACCAGTCAGGCACTGAGAAAACCTTGACATCCTACCCACGATCAGGACTGAGGTTACATTATATGGCCTAGTGTTGTGGAGTGCTCTATCTCAGCCACCTGCTGGAAAAAAATTCTAGTGAGATCTTGTGCTGTAATGGAGCAAACTTGGAAAAAAAAAGCAAAAAACAAACAGAACAATAACCCAAGCAGAATTTAATAGATAAGAAAACTCATACTTGGCCACCTATTGAAAATAAACAAGCTTCCCAACTCATGCTGCTTTATCCAAATCAAAAACAAATAGTCTACATCCTTATGACTGTCCATGCATATAAGGTAGTCCTTGTTTACCAACCGCAGTTGGAACCAGCAACTTGGTTAAGTGGAGCAGTCATTAAGTGAAACTACAACTCTGCTTATGATCTTACTTCAGCTTTCCTTTCTTTTGCAGACCTGAGAAGTTCGTAAATGCGATGATTAGTCCCATTTAGTTACTTTTTCATCACCATTGTAACTATGAACAGTCACTGTTCAAGGCAGTCACTAAATGAGGTCTACCTGTATAGGAAGTGTTATTGTTTCACATGAGTAAATGCCATTTGATTGGGTTCACACATGATGAGTTATTTTTGTTTAACCATGATTAAATAAACCATTATTAACTAGGTTGATATACCACACTAAGACATGCACTATTGTTACAAACTTTAATAATCACCTCATATCCTAGGCCAAAACCAAATAAAGTATAATATGGTTTAGTGTATGGATCTTCAGAATGGTGCCAAAGTGTCCACAGAGAACTTTATTGATACCTACTCCACTGGCTGTTTTTGATAGACAGTACAAATACTTTATATTTTAGTTTCCAAAATGCCACTGGGCCCTAAATAGTCTTAACAAGCTTTTTTTAGAAAATAAAAATGTCACTTGCCTCCTAGTAACTAATTCAAAAGTGTCCCTAGCTGTCTCTAGAAAAAGACATCAAAGTTGGAAACAGTCACAGAAAAACAAGGAACGTTTTCCAAAAGATCTCCAAATTCAGGAGTTTCCAGCCTCAAATTGGTATGCTAAAAGACTCCAATGGACAGATAGTATCTGATTCAAAGAAATCAAACAAAAATGGAAGGAGTATATTGAAATTCTGTACAGTAGAGATGTCAACACCCAAGATATCAATAGAAGAGAATATATGATGTTATCTAGTCAGGTAATGAAACATCTGCAATCAAACAACCAAACTCAGAGAGTACCAAGGACTCCACAATCCAAGATACTGGAGAAAATATTCCCTGTTTTGCTACAATATGGGCTTTTGCTACAATATAGGTGGCTATACAAGTCTTTTAAAATAAATAAAATGTATATTTACAAGAACCTCTAGTACTAAAAGTTGAAATTATATGAGCACTCCAGTCATTATCAAACTGAAAGCCTACAAGAATTGATGGAATACTCTATCTACAGAAATATGGGAAGCAACAGAGGAATCAGTAAAGGTTATAATCAAACTATGCCAGCAAATCTGGAGAACAACAAAGTGGCCAAGAGATTGGAAGAGGTCAGTCTACATTCCAAGACTAAAGAAAGGAGACTTAAAAGATTGTGCAAACTATTGCACAATAACTTTAATTTCGCATACTAGCAAAATAATGCTTACAATTAACCAGTATTGATTAAAGCTGTACATGGAAAGGGAGACGTAAATGTTGAAGCCTGGTTTTAGAAAAGCTCATGGAACAGAAGACGTGATGCTGATGCATACAGGATAATTAAGAAAGCCAAAGAATAATAAAAAAGTCAATGTGTTTTATTAACTATAGAAAGGCCTTTCATTATGTTTACCATGTCAAGCAGTAGAATGGCTTTAGGAAAATGGGAATCCCAGAACATCTCATTGTTTTCATGCGAAACCAATAATCAGGAAGGAAGCCATAGTCTGATAAGAGTGAGTGGTTGTAGATATTTCTAAGGACTTTCCACCTTACAGTTAGAGTTCTGGAATTAGGCAGTCTCTAAGTCATGTAAATAAGCAAACAAACATGGCAAAACCAACTGGATTTAGGTTGTCAAAAGAGTGAAAGAAGAATGTAAACTCTCTCCTTATTTATTCAACCTATATGCTGAGTATATACTGAGGGAGGCTTGGATTGGAAGAAGATGAGTGTAGTTTTAAAACTGAAGGAAGAAACTTAATAACCTGCATTCTGCTGATGACACGACTCTAGCTGAAAATGCAAATGGACTGCAGACTGTAGTAATGAAAATCAAGGAGCACAGTGAAAAAATGGGAGTAAGATTAAAAATAAAGCCAAACTAATAACAGTACAACAACCAGCCTTAGAAAAGCCAATGAGGACACTAAAGTGGTTGATAGCTTCTGTCTTTAAGGATCAACTTTCAAGAGTAAAAGAACCAGAAGAACTATGCCACATACTAACATTTGGTAGGGTGGGAAAAGAAAAAAGAAAAGAAAAGAAAAAGAAAAGACCCATGGAAAAGATAATCAGATGTGTACAATACCTTTCCCTATGACACTCGATGAAAATGAAACTTGGATTGAAGAAGCAGGAAAAAGAGTATTAAAGCTTTTGAACTCTGGTTTTGGAGAAGACTCTTAAGAATACCATGAATAACCAAGAAAACGAACAAATAGATCATAGAACAAATCAATCAAAAGTTCTCATTTGAGGCACAAATTGCCAGGCTCAAATTATCATATTTTGGACACATTAGATGAAAACATAGCTCTCTTAAGTCTATAATGCTGGGAAAAGGGGAAGAAACAGAGGAAGAGAATGACCAGCCGCAAGATGGATGGACTTGATTACAGGTGTAGCATTGGAAGACCTAAAGGCCAGGTTGGGGACAAGTCATCCTGGAGAAGACCTCTCTATGTGGTCAGTAAGTGTCAACATGAACTTGATGACACAATAATCAATCTATATCAACATATTTCAAACATTTATACAGCATTTATTTATATATAGCATTTATATTCAAACCTTTATATACAGTAGATATCACTATCTGAGTCTCAAACATCAAGTATCCAGCATTGCTCTTTTGTTAATTCCATCAGGGCTATTGAGAAAATTACTCTGAGACTAGACTGGATAAAGATCCAAACTAGTTTCAGAATAATTTTCTCAATATTGGATAAAGATTCAAATTAGTCTCAGAATAACCTTGATTCTGTGACACTCTAATTTTGCTCCATGTATTTCAGTAGCCAGCAAACCACCTATTTCCCATGCATCTTCCTGATGACTTGCTCATTCTTTCTGAACAGTGTTTTCTCAGTGTCTTCAGTCATTTGCTGAACTTACAGATTCACCTTGTGAGTTCTGCTGTATGTTGAGTGGGGACATATTAGTGTTCCTTTGCTTTCCAAACAAAGACTTAGCATTTTCTGTTATGTTTCTGCTGCCATCTCATAGTCCTCTGGATTTTTGTAGGCCATATCTGGTATGGCTACATTGCACTATGGGAAATGATTTCTCTTGTTGTTTGAATTACCCAAACTACTTTCTCCTTGCACGTATGTCATACTCTGATCCCTTCCTGAATTCGTTACCTCTGGTCAATAGAGAGCCTATATGCTTTGGCTGGGAAGTAAGAAGCACAGATGGAATTGACAGCTGCATAATTTTGGCTTGAAGCTGTAGAAGAGAAGGTGGGGGGGATGACCACCACTTTGGAAACACTCTGCTCACATTCAGCATAGGGACATTAGGTTTTTCTTTAGTACTGGGGGTAATTTTGCCTAGGCTACTGCTCACAGCTGTTATCACAACAGCACTGAGAGAAGTATGTCCCTTTGTCTCATAGAATGGAGAAAGTGCAATTAGTTGTAACCATTCATTGAGGTTTTTTTCCTTAAAAAAAAAGAATCTCGCCTCATTTCCATCTGCACATCTGGCTAACCAACGCACCTCCCCCCCAATTCTGAATTAATGCTATATTGCCATAGAACCACAGTACATGATCATGTGCATAATAAAGGCAGGCACATAGATTTGGATGATTGCAATGATTATGCTTTTCATTTAGCTGTATGAGGTAAGTTGTAGGGCATAAGGAGGATTCTTTCTTTGCTCTAATTTTCTTGAGAAGGAAAAGGGGCACAGCGGATTCTCTTCTTTGCTCTAATTTGATCTGGGCATCAACTGCACTCCTACCGGTTATTGTGTGGAGCTGTTGATATGATCCCTCCGCTCTGGTCACTGATCATTGCCCTCCATGGCTATTTTCAGAATATGTGACTTCGGAGACGAAAATTCAGAACCTGAACTCCACTGTGTTAGGCATCTCTCAAGCATAACAGACTCTCCTTTTATGCTGTGAAACATCAGTTCATCCATTTATACCTGCACATGCAGGTGGTGTACCAAAGAGTAAAGCAACTGGTCAGAGAGGACCAGTGAACTACCAGACATTTCCCCCAATGCACACACACTGTGAAATGTTTCACATAAACAAGTTTGCTGATAGAAAGGAGAAATATTGGACCTTGCTTAAAAAAAAGAAAACAAAGTAAAATTGACTAGAGTCCTGCCAGTTTCCCCTTCTACCTCAAGATCCCAAGTCATAGGAAGTAATGTGAATGAGTTTTTCCTGTTCCCTACCAACCACAGTGGACTTACTGGAGAAGAATGTGAAAAGCATGGGGGAATCAATGGAAGACAGGGGGCTGATACAAAAGGTCTATCAATGGAAACCAGATGTCCTCAGAGAACCATCTATGGAAAGGAAAATGATTAGTTCTTTCCTGGTGAGAGGGGTAAAGGATCCATCAACTGGTGGCTGTGGTAATCACAATCCAGATAGAACATCTCACCAGCACAACTATCAAGGCTGAAGAATGGATTGAAATCCAGACAAAAATTTCTTAAGACACCTTAATTTCTAGCTGGTTGCAGCACAGGAGACAAGCAGCTTAAGACTACCAGAAGAGTCCCTAGTATAAATGAGCCTTGTCAATGTGCATGTTTCTATGGAGAGAAATTGGATATTGTATACCTGTTCAGTGCCAACCTTATGCCCATCCACCTTGATGTTTTGGTATAGTGTTGTTTGTTGTAGCAGAAACCTGAGCCAGTGAGCAGAAGGAAGTAATTTGAGGATCTGTTTCATCCTACTATCCTTTAGTCAGCAGATTTCTCACTAGGAAGTGCACTCTTAGTTAAGACTCAGTTTCAGACTTCAAATTATAGTCAATATGGCCTTTAAAAGACCAGTTCTCAGTCAATGCCAGCCTGAACTTATGCTATATGATTTCAAATATGCATCATTGGATCAGTAAAATCTATGTGAATTACCACTTTTCATCCAAAGAATATAGTACTACAAAGTTTATTCCTTGACCAGGAGAGAAAGTATCGACAATCTGTATATAAGCAAATAGAAGGAGAAAAAACTTACTGTCTCTGTATTTTGTTTTCTATCCATGGTTTTCCTGGTTGAACTTTATAATTTTTCTTCTAATTTTTTCTTCTAAACAACTTGTGGTCTTTTCCTAATTTCAGTTACTGCTTGTCAGTGTTAAGTGTGACAAAAGGGGAAAATAACTAGAATGAGGCAGATGCTAGGAAAAAATGCTGATTAAGAAATATAACTCTAGTGTGTGTACAAGTTAGACACAAACTGCTGTAGACTTTTTAAATACAGATAAACAAATATTGGGATTTTTTTATAGGAAAAGGAATTCTGCCAGAAATATTCAAACAATTTTGTTTTCTTGATACATTAATGGCTTGGTAAAAAAACAACAACAACGTTTCGGGTATTATATCAATATGTCTGTCTCTTAGGATATTCTTAATGTGCTTTTCAGCGAAACCTAGCTTGTATTCCATAACATAACTTTACTGAAAAAAATTCTGATGACCCAGATTCCAGGAATGGGGTCAGTAGTTGTAGTCTCCAATTTTCCCAGAAGCCCATGCACACATCCCTTGAAGTCTAAATATTAATATATGCTGACATGCTGACTATGCAGAGAGTGTCAAAATATGCAGATTGGAGGGTAACTATTCACCAGATTGTTCTGAGAATTGCATCCAGAGAAGTGCACGATGATCAAACAGGGTTTAGAAGTCTTCATTTTTAGAAGTTCAAATTATGCCTATTCAAATGAGAATTTTTCAGCATTTTTCTTTTAATTCACAGATGAATACAAAAGTTAGACTAATGCATATATGAATAGAAATCACATCCATTCCTAGGTTTAAATTAAAACTAAGTTTTAGGTTGCTAAGATTGGATAATAGCTCTACCTCTTTTATAATTTTATTAGTTAGGATAACTTTTCTCAAAGGTGCCTTATGAACCCTGAGGGGTTATGAAACAAGGGATGGCAGGTTGCCAGAATGAGTCTTCTTTCCTCCTAAGCAGGCTTATTTGTTTGAGGCAAAAGGATGCTGAGTACAAAGCTGTGTGAAGTCTGGGTCTTTCCTTTCCTTCCCTTCCGTGTTTGCCTTTCAGATGTGGAACAATCATCCTGGAGCACACAAACATTCTGCGCAAATCTCTGACCGTCTGACCTGATGCTCACTGTGCATTAAAAATTGAAGAGTGGGTGGAAGGATTTATAAGCACCAAGCTGGAAGGGAAATAAGTTAGGGTTAGGGTTAACTGTGACTAATAACTCAGTGAAGCTGTGCTGGGAGACAGAGCAATTTTCAGCTTGCCAGTGCTTTGCAAGCTGAAGCAGATTAACAGCAGTTTAAGAGAAACTGATTCAAGGCAAGGAAATGGCTTTCTTTCTCTCTCCCCAGATTTAATGAAAGAGAATGGCTGTCTTCAAAATTAAATCCAGATTTCAGGAATTAAGCAAAAATAAGCATGTTTATCATCTCATTAAAAATATGAGTTCCAAAATGTATTTTATCTTTTGCTTATTTTTAGTGAAACGTATTATATGATTTCATTATTGTTATATCTCATAGACACATTAAAATGTAATAAAAAGTCATATTTATATTTTACCCAACCCTAACCCCAATGAAATCATTAATATTTATAAGGGGGCGGGGAGAGAATAAGATTGCACATTTCATCATTGTAGGGGGTACATAGTACCACAAACATTAAGAATCTTAAAATTAAAGGAAGGCAATATGAAGATCTAGGTAGAAGTTGAGACTTCACTTTGTGCATCCAAGAAAAAGTATTTGTAACAGAGATACAGATAATTTGGTTCATACTTTTCACTCTTATGATTTACAATGGCTACATATTACTAGTATCAGGCAGTATCTTCCCAATATCTCTTCCTGAGGAGCACAAGAGGAATAGTTATGACAATTATACCCTGCCTCTGGACTTCCCATACTTCTTCCAAATTCTCAATAGTTACTTTTCTCCATAGGCTGTTTTACTCTAATGCACAACAGCTTCTATGATACACTAAGGCAGCCTTCTCCAAAACAGACTATAATTTCCCAGTTGGGAAATGTGGAGGTTGAAGTCAGATACATCTTAAAGATCTGGTGTTAACATTTTTAAAGGGATCTACAGAGTATGTCAAGTTTCTAAATATTTTATACTTCCATAAGTACTCCAAATTAAAAATGTATTTGAGTTGTACATGCCCAAATATGATCAAAGTAATGGGTTTCCATATGTTGGGAAAACATCTCTACAATTCAGTGTCTCCTTTTCTCAATATACAGGACATGAACAATGACAGGACTACCACCAAACTGGGAATTGCAGGAAAGAAGGGACTTTAAAAGATGTTCATTTGAATACCACCTTCTATTCTCAGTTTGTAACTTTCATTGGTTATGTTGTGATCCCCTCTATGTTCATGGTTCAGGACAATTGCTCCCAAAAATGTCTTCAGGGATATAATATTCTGTGCTTGAGGATCTGATTATCTTGCATTTAATAGATGAGAGACAGCATGCAAACATTCCTTGCTGATATCATGATAGGACACAACACTTGCTTCTCTAGCCTCTTATTTCCATGATTTGAAATTCTGGAAGCAAAACTGGAAGTCAGGCTATATTTCAAAACATAAATGTTCATACGATTTGTAGGTCTTTTGTCAAAATTATAGATGACAAGGCTGCACAGAATAGATTGAATGTGTATAGAGCTCCTCTCCTTCTGATTTTGAGGTGCATGCAAATGCTGTAAGGCAACTGCATGAGCATTTCTCTGCAAGCAATTTATAGTATCACCCAGCCATCACTGTGGCAATATATCACTAATGAAGACCACCTTTTTATTGCCCTAGCAATGGCTGAGTGACATTATGAATCACTGGCATGCAAATTATCAATATTTTCAACTGACTGCCAAAACTGAGTGCTTTTTGCTGCAAGTTGAGTGTCATAATCTGTATGAATGTCCCTTAAGCAAGTTAAGTTATCTTGCTTATTTTTTAGCCAAATTATATTTTCAGTTTTTTTCCAAGTATATATAATTCTGCAGTTACAAGGAGATCCCTTTTTGGTATAAAGCTCTGTGATAATACTTCTATGAAAGGTAGAACATTTTTAGGTAGACACCAATGTGATATCACACCTTACCCCAGTAGTTAGCCTTCAGAACTCACTGGCATGAAAACAAAAGAGAACAAAAGTGTACTTTTAAGATTGAGGAATGTAACCTGATGCATTCCAGATATTTGGGTATTTCTACTGTTCTCAGTTGTAGCCATCATGGCCCATAGCAAAGGATGTTGGAAGTTTCGTTCGGTACAGCTGAAGGACACCAGATCAACTACTTTGTTCTAGGAGTTGAATAATGATGTTGCACCTATATCAGCTTTTCCTGTTTTTATTTTTCTAAACAAAAGTTGTAGATGGGGGAGTGGCTAGCCTCTGACAAGGGTGGCATGCTGAGCTTTCCCTCTGATCAGATCATAAGATAAGTCAAGCAGGATGTTAAGGAAGGAAACTCTGCACGAAGGAAAGGGGATCAAAGCTTATTTGGAAGACCTGAAGGAGGTTGAGGAAGCACTCCTTCCCAGCAATGAAGAAGTACTAATGGAGCACTGCCCACAGGCAAAGAGAGACATGTGATATGGAGGTAATTGGACAATTAATAAAACAACTTTAAAAAGAAGACAGAATGGGACAAACATGCTGTGGGAGTGTCTAAAGACTTGGCAGGTATATCTGAGCAAATGAATAAAAAATTTAAGGAAATGTTATGGCAAATAGCAGATATTGCTCAGGTAGCCAGCAAAGCTTATGATATGGGTACAAATAACACTCTTGAGACAGGCAAAGTTCAAATTAGTATTTCTGAAATAAAGATTGAGTTGACAGATTTACAGGATCGTAGCAGGAGAAATAATTTAAGAATCATAGGAGTGTCAGAGAAAACCAGAATAATTTGACTATTTATCTCGTCTCTAAAATGAATGATCTGAACTCTGATACGAACTTATTGGATAAAGATACTGAATGTGCTCACCGGGTTTACTCTCCTAGGAATACATAGACATCTAGACACATTTTGGTCAGATTTGTACATTCAAACGTAAAAGATAAAATTATAAGAAAAGCACATGAACTGGAGATTAAATGGAATGGTAAGAAAATCTTCTTCCAAGATATCAATGTAGCTACATTGCACCAAAGAAAGGAATTCAAATCACTCACAGAAAAATTTATGCAGAATGAGATTTGATATAAATAGGGATTCCCTTTCAAGTTAATTGTTTTTATGTCACAAGGACAAAAAGTTATTTCATCTTTGAGATGCAGAGCTTGTTGGCAGAGCTCTCTAACAAGGGATGAAGGAAACTATCTACGACTTGTCCTTGGAACTATGGAAAGCAGGCTTAACCACAAGCTGAAGATTAGATAAGAATGCTGCATCAAGCTGTAGAGTAACAAATTATATTGATTGTTTTACTGTTTTTGAATGTTTAGGTTTAGAGGAAAGAGGAAAAAGGGGGGAGTTGAATAAATAAGGGAAAAGATAAAATAATAATGTTAGTAAAACTATAGCTAAGGAATTATTGTAATTAAAATTGGAAGTTTATTGGCTGATGAGGGGGAGAAGGAATCACAGTAGTCACCACCACTATCCCCAGACCATGTAGACAATCCTTAAAGGATCCTCTGCAAATTTTTCGCTAGATGTCTGAGACTGGAGGGCAGGGAGGTTGGATATGGGGGCATGGTTTAGTGTGGTGGAGGGGTGGAGGGAGAGGTAAGAGGGGAGGGTGATAATCAAAGGTGGGAGGGAGAATGGGAGGAAGTTATTTATGTAGTAAAGAAAACACTAATGTTTTATATACTGTTCATAACATCAGACAACATATTGATAGATTTTGTAAGCAATATGCTTTCAAAAAATTCCTGGATGTGTGATTATTTTCATTGTATAAAGAAATTAGAGATGCTCTAAAAATGCAGGTAATGGGAGAACAATGTAAAATAATTTCTCTAAATGTTAGAGTTCTGGGATATCCTATTAAGAGGAAAAGGATTGTTAATTATGTTAGATCATTTAATCCTTATGTGGTTGTGTTACAAGAAACATAAAAAATAGCTTGAATGATAGGTACTTTGATAAACAAATTTTTGCACAAGGGTATAATAAATCAAGTTGAGTAGCCATTCTTTTTGAAACTGGCATAAATTTCAAGGTTCAAAAGGTTTTGAAAGATAGGGAAGGTAGATATATATTTATAAAAGAGGAATTTGACAATAAAACATTAACTCTAGCATCTATATATACTCCTAACCAGAGTCAGTTCGGTAACCTACAAAAGGTTATGAACAGTGAGAAAGGTAACAGATAATTTTATAATAGGAGGGGAATTTAATATTGATGCATTAAAACCTCAGATTAGAATGTATAAGAGACTTCAAAATTTAATGCATAGTCATGGATTCATAAATACGGACAATTATGAACCTTGCAACAAAAGCATATTTTATTCAGGTAGACATAACACTTATACTTGGATAAACGACATATAGATATCTAAAACTTTTTCAAATTTACTGCCACAAGTTAAAATTGTACCAATTCTTAGATCATGCTCCAGTGATTATTACACTTAAATTAGAAGACATTATTCCATTTACTTATAACTGGCATTTTAATCGTATATTACTCTATAATCTAGCAGCAAAGCAATAACTAACTCAAACTTTGAGAATTTTTTTTCAAAAAGATGCAAATGAAACATCAGTAAGAACAAGGTGGGATGCTATGAAGGCAATATTAAGAGAATGTATAAATCAGATGAGTATGATTAAAAACATCAGCACAAAAGGCAAATAAGCTTTATTCAGAAATTTATTAGCAAACTATAATAGAACTGGATTAGATAGTATTTACAAACAGCTAGTAAATAAAAGGAGAGAGTTAGATGATTTGGAGACAGATAAATATCTTCTCAAATTGTTTTTGCTAAGCAAACATATTATGAACATAATAAAAAATCTAGAATACTGGCAAACAAATTGAAAAAAAAACTAAGGAAAAACAATGTATTAGTGCAATTAAAAACAGCAATGGTCAAATTGTGACAAAATCAAAGGTATAAGTGAACAATTTAAACTTTTCAACAATTATATTCTTCCAATAATCCATCACCCATAAAATTAATTAATATTTAAATAGATTAACATTCTCAGAATTGGTTCCAGAAGATATCCAATTTGTGCATAGAACAGTGTCCAGGACTGTTTTCCTCAGGATAAAATGAGGGGGACATGTTCTCCCCACAGGCAGACATTGATGGAGATGATGATATAGCAAAATTCTGTAACTATGCCTTCAGTCTGGCCTCCAGTCAGTTTGCCTCCCTTACATTTAAAGCTGCAACCTGGCAAAGAGATGCAGAACTTTTTTTCATCTTTTAAAATGGTCTGTTTATTATTGGTCCTTTCTATCCCAAGATTTGCCTGGTTAGGTTGAAGTTATCTGTGGATTTCATTAACTATTCCACTCACACAACTTTCCTTCCAATTCCCTTGCTTGCTGGCTCTCTCCCACCTTACCATCATTAGCACAATCCCTCCTGCCTGTCAGGCTGCTGCGTGAAGCTTCTCTTTCTGCCCTCTGTCTTCAGAGATTCTCCTTCCTCATCTCTTCCAGTGCACTTTCACATAGTTAATCCTTAAAGCAGATGTGTGCAAAAGATATCACATTTGCATAAACACAGCAGTATAGCTTTGAATACTGAAATGTTTTTTGACCTAGATCAGTGTTTTTCAAACTTGGCAACTTTAAGATGTGGGGACTTCAACTCCCAGAATTCCCCAGCCGGCACGATGGTCATTTGTATTTTTATATTATATTTTTAAACTTCTGATAGCCTTTCAGAGTTACATTAGTGAGATGGGCAGCCACATAAAAGGAAGGAAGGAAGGAATTAGAGGTCTACATTCTGGTTCTCATATTAGTTCAAGAAGGATATTTCATATACAGTGGAACCTCGAGTTACGAATTTAATCCGTTCCGTGACTCTGGTCGCAACACGAGGCAAATTTTCCCATAAGGTTCAATGTAATTACCGTTAATCCGTTCCGGTGTCCGCGGACCACGCATCAGGGGCGGAAAAACGGCCGCAGACCATGCAGCAGGGTGGAAAAATGGCCACGGACCACGTGTCAGGGGCAGAAAAATGGCTGCGGACCACGTGTCAGGGGCGGAAAAATGGCCGCGGACCACGCGGCAGGGCAGAAAAACAGCTGCGGACCACATGGAACGGGCGGAAAAATGGCCACGGACCACATGGAACGGGCGGAAAATGGCCGCAGACCACGTGGAATGGGTGCAAAATGGCCGCGGACCACGTGGCATGGGCAGGAAAATGGCCACGGACCACGTGGAATGGGCAGAAAATGGCCGCAGATCAGGTTCGTAAGTTGAGGCGAGTTCGCAAGTCAAGGTAAATTTTTGGGGCCAGAGCTGGTTGTATCTCGAAAAATTCGTAAGGAGGGGCGTTCGTAACTACAGGTATCACTGTGTTAAGAATTTGTAAAGGCCGAATTCTAGATTTCCTCTAATACATACATGTCTTACTCTTTTTTTTTGTCTTTTACTCTGAGATTAGACCTCAAGAATCATTTTTTTCTGTATAAAACCTAATTACTTCGATATGACGAATAAATGAAATCACAACTTAGTCCTTCTTAAATAGACTTACTGAAATTAATGAGATTTATGTTAGTTACAAACTGGATCTATTCTAAGTAGAACTAAATTTGAATTTGCCAAATAAATATAAATGATAAGACTTTTATGATAGTTAAACTAAAAACTCTAGAATGCTTTAATTCTTTCACAAATTCATCTTTGCTTGACTTCATATATTTATGGATTACTTTTTTTATTTCAACAGTTACTGCTTCATGAATTATTTTACGGTAGCATTTTGTTTAAACAATAATATTTTAATTTTGCAATTATATTTTAATGTCATTATGTTTTAATTTTGGAACATGTTTAGCAATTGTTTTAAAGATTTAACTCACAGTTTTTATGTAAGCTGCTCTGGACCTATCAATATGTGTTATAAACAATAGCAAACTTGAATGGAAAACATCAGTAGTATTGGAGTCAAAGTGGAGTCAGTGAAAGACTAGATTTGTCACAAATTTAGATAACCCCCAGTGTTTTCGATGTCAAAAATACTAAAATAACCCTCTTTTCCCCATAACCTCCCAAACAGAACTGAGCATGTTCACTATGTAGTTAATAAATTTACAGGTTGAATATGGGTTGGAAAAGAGGATCCTAGACAAAGTTATTACTAGATGGCTGTCAACCCTAAACAAAACAGTTCATGTTAGGAAGCTGCAAATATTTACTGCAGTGCCACTTTATAGCAATAATTCAGTGTGTGTGTTTGGGTGAGTATGGTTTTGTATTGGTGTTGGAGACACTCAGGGTTCCCTTACTCTGAAGTAAGATTGGGTGTGAAATAGGTAGACCAGAGATGAGTGAAGTGGTCAAGTGAAAGTTAAAAATGACAAAAACATGAGGACAGTGGACTGGGATCACAATTTATCTAGTAGAGCTGTATGTCAGTTGAAGAAGGAGGAGAGAATAGCTGGAGGCATGCTGAGATCAAAGAGAAGCAGATGGAGTATATGATCTAGCTGGCTGTACCTGGCAGGTGAGGAACAGCCAGGAAGATCATGGCAATCAGGAAGACTGGGCAACAAGAAAAGTCATGGAGAGCCACTCCTTGGTGGGAGTGAGAGACTGGTTACTGGTCAGTCAGTCACTGAGGCAATAGACTCAGTTGGGTCAATGCTACTGGAGCATGTGATTGGGTCAGAGTTTGTAACTAAAACAGACCAGCCAGATGAGATTAGGAATATATTAATTGGAAAAGTTAGAAGACAGTGGTGGAGAAGAAAAGAACAGTGAATGAGGTGGAGCAGCGAAAGAATGTGGGCCATAGAGATGCAGGCAAGGTGGTATGAGCAAAGACACAACTAGAAGCTAGATACAGTGATGGAGGGCAAAGATAAACATGATAGTAAGAACTCTACATACAGCCTGGAAGATAATGATGATAAAGGGAAGAGAGCTAGGTATCTTGACTGTCTCTTAGAAAAGGAGAACAATTGAAGGAGCAGATAGTTAGACAGGTAATGAAGATTTGGTATGTCAGAGGGACTAACATTTTGAAATCTAGAAAACAACAGCAGAGGGAAGGAGGACAATAGTCAAATTCAGAGTATCAGGCTGTGGCCACAAGTGATCAATAAGCTGCCAGAGGATGGACTTGGGCAGTATCATGGGTGGCCCTTGACAATGTGAGAAACTGGACTAAGGGGCAAAAGAAATGGAACAATCATTTGAATTATCTGTAAACCACAATAATTCTTGGGAATCGGGAAAAAAAAAAGAATACTGCTTTGGGTGGGAGATGGGAAGTGTTGGTGCTGCCCACCCCCGAAGTAGGAAAATAGGGGTAGCCTTAGCCCCTTTGTGCCTAAGTGAGAATGAAGTATGTGGGGCAGCTGGAAATGAGAAGGATGGGCTTTCTTGGCAACTACAAAGTGGTCTTCTCTACAATGTATATGGGAGGATAGATCCATTAAGCTCATTCCCCAACTTCTTTGGGGTTAATCTTCTGTGTTTTTGTGTTATTTATTAAGAAATGTACAACATCTGACAAGTTCTTATTAAAAAAGAAAAAAAACTGAACAAAATTGTCATCCCTCTCTATTCTAGCCTAACCTTACTTGCAAGAAGATTATATTACATGATGTGTGATTTATTCCAGCCACGTATGTAGAACTATATCCCTAAGACTGCAAGAGATATTAGAGGCCAAAACAGATTCATCCAACTCCACATTTCTATGCTTTAGGCTATTGGACAAGTCAATGACTAGTTTCCTAATACATTATTAAAGATTTAATTATGATTGGAAAAAATAAGTAACATGGCATTGGTGCCTTTCCCACTGCACTGCTAAATTTTTTACAGCAGAACTATTAAACCCTGTAGGAATTGTATTCAACAAAGTACTTACATTTTTATTATTTTCAAACTTAGTTATTCATTTAATATCCTGGAAGCCAAGCTTTTTAAAATGTATTTCCTGGCTCAGGATACAAGAAATGTTATGAGTAGTAAGGCAAATGCAATTCAGGATTTAAAATTTGGTACAGGTAAATCCAGTTTATTGGAACATGGCAGTAAAGATGCAGATTGTAAAAAAAAAAGTGCAAATAATGAGGCATCTGGTGAATTTTTAATTGTAGTCAGTGCCACAGCCATGAACTTGCTTTGCGGGTGCACAATAGTGTGTTTCTGTGTGTGTTTCTTTACCAGGCTGAAGAGTCCACTCTCAAAACTGTAGATTGCATACTAGAACTCTCTTTGAGATGTTAGCAGGAGGAGGAGGAAGAAGAAGGAAATGAAAATGGAGAATTAGAACTGTTAGTATTGTACATGGTTTCTTATGCAGCTACAGATCTAAGACCATTACTGTCATTGTGGGCATATGACCAATGATTTATAGCAATTCCCCTGGCCTTCTTCCACTTTCTGTATCTATAGTAATCCATTGAGAAGAAATGTTTTTTTTTTCTTTCAAGCACAAATTAGTTCTCCTTTCTAAAGGAGGACTAATAAAGCCTCTATTGAAAAACCTGTCCTTTGACTCAGAACTTCTATATAGTTACAAGTCAGTTTCAAAGATACAGTTTCTTAGAAAGGTGATAGAGAAGGGAGTGGCTTTGCAGCTTCAGTTCTACCTGAATTATATTGATTATCTGGACCAATGGCTGGAGCATGGAACTAATACTGGGTTGATTACCTTGGGGTTTGATCCATCTGGGAAACTGGATGGTGACGTTCTCCTGGATCTCTTGGTAGTTTCTGGGCTTCCTGGAAGACTCAGAAATGTTGTCTTTCAGCAGTGTTTCTCCTTTTTGTTGGGCCATGTCCAAGTGGTGGTGTTTGGGGGCAAGTATTTGGCATTTGTTCAACTTTGACATGAAGACACTGGAGGGATATTTGGAACATTGGAAAAGGATGTCATTAGTTTTATGAACCCAACTTTGTAGCTCCTTACCAGCTAACTCTAAGGAAATATTTGGCTGGCTTGAATGTTGCCTAAGTTCAAGAAGACGTTGGAGAACAAGCTGAAAGTAGGTCCAGACAAGACAAATAGGAACTAAATTTAGGGGCTGATATTCAGCCCATTTTTAATGGTCCAAGAAGGAGCAAGTATGCAGATTTGCAATGGTGGCTGTAGTGCAAAACACTTTTGCACTAGTGCACATACTGCAGCTCTTCCTGAGCTTGTCAGATTTGCTGCTAGTTATGATGTTGCCTTGGCATCTTGAGCACTGCAACATATTCTATGTGTGAAATGTGGTAGCTAAGCTGCTAGCTGTATAAGATAATCTGAGGTTTGTATTGAATGATCAGCACTGGCTGTCAATGGCTTACCAGGCATAATCTAAGCCTGGTAATGCCTGGTTGGCATTGACTTTTAAAGCCCTAACAGCTCATTGAAGAACCAGTCCTCCTATTATGAATCTATCCAACTGTTAAAAATATGCAATCTTTCAAAAATGTCTCCATCTTCAGATGTCTGTCTTGTAATGCTACCAATGGGACTGACTCTTGCGATGAATCAAGATAAGACATTCTTGATGGTGATGTACTGCTATTGAATGCTTTCCCATGGGAGTACAGTTGACCCTACTGAGTTTCATAAGCCAAATGAAAGTTCATTGAACATTTTGAAACATATCTGTCCTGGGACTTGTACTAGTTTAAGATGTCTGGGACATACGTGTAATGTGTGAGTGGGCACAGGCACCCGCACATATGTCTTTAGCTTTTTTGTTGGACATTTTAACAGTTGTAAACATTTTATTATGTTATTCAATATCCTGACCTTTGGAGAAAGGGATGATGATGATGATGATGATGATGATGATGACGACGATATGTTAACTAGCATCCTTCATCCAATACGTTTCAAGGATTTTATTATTAAAAGTCCTGCGACTACAATTGCAGTTGTAGCTGCTGTTTTATGTGCCAGATTTTATAATATTCAGGGATACAGACTGCTTGCCTAAGAGTATTTGAGTCAATTAAGCTGCAGATGCATGATTAGACAATGCAATATTATCTTTACTTGGTGTTGGACTGTGATCAGCTGTGGATAATGTGCAGCTGTTTATCACCCGTGAAGACCAGTACACTAACCTCAGAGACCAACAGTTAGGTATAGCTCCGTGCTTTTGGCTAAGCTGATTTTTCTCCAATGACACCAAAGGGAACTCTTCCAGAACTTGGTTTTCCATCAGTGAAAGCAAACATAATTAGTTTGGCAAATTATAGGAGTTGCTAAAGCCTTTTCCAACTTAACTTAGTGAGAACTCGTAGAAGGCCAGACTTAGAGAATAACTATTCGCATTATATATGCATACTGTACAGTATTATAGTATAACTGAATTATGTAAATTCTGTATTCTTTTCACAAAAAACTCAATTGTGGGGAGATGTTTAAATTCATTGTATGGCATGGCATTTATTAGAGCTTGATAATATCCTAATACTATGCATAATAAATTGAAACCAGTTCTCACAGATTTTTATGTGATTGCTATTTGAGATGGTTAGAATGGAATAAATATGTCTATATTTCATACATGTCATTTTCCCACATGCTTAATTCTGAAGTCATTCCATCAAATCTCTCCATCATCTTCAATTCAGGCACGAAAACTCTCACTTATTTTCTTTTGTAACTTTCCGTAATATGTATTCTATGTATAAATCTTTTTTATTTACTGCTTCCCCCCAAATTTACATTGTGTGAGAGAATTGGGAGTGTGTTTAAAAACACAATCTGCCGTTTTTAAAATCCTTATATTAGTGCTGGAAAATCAAATGTTAGTTCACTCAAAAATGCAAAGCAAATGGAACTTTTTGCATTTCTAATTTAGGACCACTGTCTTTATTTCATTTCATGAAACCTAATAGCACTATAGAAAACTGCTGCCAAAGGAGGTGAGTTGATTAAATTCATTGGGGAGAACTTCTTTTTCATCACTTTCTTTCATGTGATTCCATTGGGAATGGTTGACAAAGAAATATACCCAAACAAGTTTTTTTTCCCCTTTCTCTCTTCTGTAGAACAGGTTTAAGACTTTAATGGAAGTAGAAGTAGGCAGTTATCAGGGGAAACACAAAGAGGTTGACGTAGTTTGCATTGCTGAAATTGGATTTGATTACAAGCTTCACAGAAACTACTTTTCATTGAATTAGATTATTGATTCAAGTCATCTAGCTAGGGTTGCATTTTATCAGTTCCTCTAGGTAGACCAGACCAGAAATCAACTCCACAAGAAGGCTGAAACCAGAGAGCCAGTTTAGTGTAGTGGTTAAGGTGTTGGCCTAGAAACCAGGAGACTGTGAGTTCTAGACCTGCATTAGGCATGAAGACTGCATGTCTCCATCAGGGTCTTCTTTCTTACTGTCTACAACCTTCTATCAAAAGAGTAGGTCCATGGTTTAAAAGTGCTCATTGATCCTCAACTATTACTGAGTTCATAAGTGGGAGCTGTGGCAAGAAACTTGTTTACAAAAACTACATCTGTAGCACTTGATACAGAGAGCCAGTTTGGTGTAGTGGTTAAGGCATCAGGCTAGAAACTGGGAGACTGTGAGTTCTAGTTCTGTCTGCACAAAGCCAGCAAAGAGATCTTGAGCCAGTCACTCTCTCTCAGCCCTAGGAAGTAGGCAATGGCAGACCACTTCTGAAATCTTGCCAAGAAAACTTCAGAGACTTATCCAGTCAATACTGACTTGAAAGCACCAAAACAAAACAAAACAAAACACTAGTTACAGCCATTAGTAAGTTGATCAGATTTGATAACACATATCCAGGCCTGGGTCACATTCTATAATAGCCATTTCTAGACAACCAGTGACCCGTTGGGTCATCGTTTCAGAGATATTTCCTTATCTAAACAGAGAAACAGAATGATCAAGGACAAAAAAAAAACAACAGTGGGAGCAGGAGTGACTTCTGGCTTCCTGCCAGCTTCCCCAATTGAAAAACATGAAGGCTAAAACATTAATTTTCCAGTTTTAATACTTCTGTTTTCTTAATCATTGCTATAAATATGTAGTATATGCCATTAAATGCCATTATCTTTCGCTCTGACGCATGCACTCACTTGTGTTGTAAGTCATATTTGTATTCTGCCCTTGAGTTTGGCTTGGTGTGATGTGCAAATACCAATGCTGAGCAAATGCTGAGGAAATGCAAGGTGTGTGTAAGTGCAGAGAGGAGGGTGCTGGTGTGTGTGTACATGTCTGTGAGTATAGGAAGGCTCTGAAAGGAGGGCGTGGGGTGCGTGAATGTATGCAAGCTCAGGAAGGCCCAGGGAAGGAGGTGCAACCTTCCTGCTGGCTTCCCCACTGACTTGCAGGAAGCTGTCATGGAGTGTTGGAAACGAGTATCACGTGACCATGGCTGACTGCGGCAGCGTAGCAGCACTGAAGCGGCCAAAACATTCCCAAATTTCATTCCCACATGAGTAATGGGTCCCAGCATTCTGTAAGTTAGCCCATTTGAGGTATCTTGCTTCAAACTGTTTTGGCCTGTGACGCACCAAACAAACAGACACAAGAGTTTTAGTAGTGTATAGCAGTGTGTTCTACCCCTGATTCATGCAATTGGTAGAAAGTGTGGCAGATAGACTAGTAACTGCTGCAAAGTGGTTGTTATGTTCAACAAATGATGCTGTGTTGGAAAATCTCTCCAGGTTGCTAAGTGCTTATGAAGCACAAGTTATGATGTTATCATTAATCTAGCTCTCTGTTACTTAAGGTTTGACTATCAGAGGGATACTTCTCTTGTTAAATATCTTGACAGTAAGACTTTATGGGAGACCCAAGATACCCCATTTTTAGGGCCTGGACAAATGGGAAAGGATCTTCTCCTGTGTCAGTCACCAGCTGTGGGATATATTCCCTCCACAGTTGCTTTAATGCCCCATTCCCTCTGCCCCATCTGTAAATATGCATCATCTTAACCTTTAAACTCTAGGATAATTTTATTTATTTCTTCTTTATTTTGTATATTCTCTATTTTTGTGAGGTTGTGCATTCATTTTGAACAGAGAGGCAACTTATAAATCAATCAAATACATTTAAAATAATCACCCCACTACTGTCAATTGGTTGACAGCTTTTCTCCAGGTTGTCAGGCAGGAGTTTTTCCCACCTATGGATATGCCAAGAATTGAATATGAAATTTTCTGCATGAAAACCATCTATATTACTACCAACGTACATCCCTCTCTTGTTCCCCCCCCCCCATATCTGTGGGAAGTGGGTCATCTCTGCACTGTAGTTTTCTCTGGAATTTGCAAGGGATTGCAGCCCAACTAAGCTCATTAGTAGGTAGTAAAAAAGTTTGTCAATGTTGCATAAGAGGTTTTCTGCACACAGGCTAGGAATATTTGGGGTAGATGCTCCCTGAAACATGCTAATACAAGGTGATACTTGATGTATATAAACCTTAAGAAGGGAAAGTATACTATAAGGTCCTCTAGGGCATTCAAGAGCCTGTCAGCCCTTCAAGATAGACCAGACTACGATGCCAGAGTTAGGAATACTAACATTACTTTATTATAAAATTATAGTAAAATCTTGCAGGTCTAAATGTGCTTCCCTCTTCCCTGCCTTTATCTTCATGAGAACTATGGAGAGTCATGTCTGAGATACTCTCAAATTATATTCCTGCCCCAGACTTAGATTTCTTTATCTGACCATTGCCTTGGTTGCAGCTCTTCCTCCTGTTCCTCAAGGTTATTCCTACTGCCTGTTACAGAACCATGTTGCAATCTGGGTGGGAATCAATTCTCCTAATCTAGTACATTCCTGTTCACTCTGGTTTGGAGACCAAATCATGTGAACGCTGTTGGGGAAGTATCCCAATTGAAACAATCAGCAAGCTGGAGAGTGTTAATGAGTGCATCTTTATTTCATAAAAAAAGAACAATGATCGTCAGGCACTTCTGCAGAAAAGAGAAGGGCACCAGGTAGAACCAAGATAGCAATATATATGTTTCCAGCATGCACACTTATTTAATTAATTTTCATGTAATTAATAAAGAATAGACAAGGTTATACAATATGTATGCATATATTGGTACTTGGAGAAGGTTCTTTACATCTGCATATTGCAAACACATGTTTACCATGACAGCAGATAAGAACTGGTTTTCGCTAGCTTGAAACTATGGTGGTCGTGCCAATTCATCAGGCCAGCTAGAGTTTGGTTCAGGATATTTCTTCAAGGTCACCTAGTTATTTGCATATTTTGCTGTTTTCATATTTTCCCTTATATTAACCAAGCTCCTTTCACGACACAAATGCTTTGTCTTCTGCATGTCTCTATCTGGCCTTTGTGGTGACTGAATGTAATTGGGGAGTGTAGGAATAGCTTTGTATAGAGCAGAGAATAATATACTAATTCAAATATTTTAAATTAGTATAGCTTGAATAAAAGCGATCAGTACTATATTTCATTATTAGGAATATCTGATGCCAGTTTGTAAAAAGCTGCTGAAATGACCTTGGAGAAGGTATGCAAAGACCATTAGTGAAACATGAACTAGGCCTGGGAAAACAAGATAGTGTGAGAAATGAATTTAAAGTTGTTTTGTCTTCACTCACTTTGGAATAAGAAGAAAGGAAGAGGAAACGTTGCCAGGATTTCAAGATTCTATTATTATAGTCCCATTTCAGCTAACGATGCTGTAGCCCAAGACTTTGGTCTGTTTTAAAAATTCCCTGATGAAGGTTTGATGTTGAACTTGTGTTCAGTGAAATGTCAGGGCTGGAATATGTGGAGTGTGTTTGTGTTTACATTTAGTTTAACTCTCAGAGGTGATTTGTGCTTTTTCCTGCCTGCCAACACTTCACAATCAGAAATTAGAGACATAGTTATTTCAGTGTGCCAGCACATTTTGTGTTTTGCTTCTTTCTCCGCTCCATGGTATGTGTCCTCTCAAGGCCAAAAGGAATGGGTTTGTATAGGTTTAACCAAACAAGACATACAGTATCTTCATGTTTAATTCATTATATTTATGCCAGGGGTAGAGAACTGTTGAGAGCCCATTTCTGGAAAGGTTTTGAAGGCTACATTCCAACTGCAATGGGGTCAAAGTTAAAATGGAAACATAGTGGCTTCTGAATAAGCATCGGTTGCATACACCACTACCCTGTGGCTCTCAGATGTAAGCAAGGGCATCACTACAAAAACATGGTATGTGTATTCAGGAGTGAATTTCATTGCATAAATTCAATGTATCTGAATCCCAGCTCAGGTCAACATATGTAAGACCTTATCCTCCTATGCAACAGCTGCAGGTCTTCCAAACATTTTTTCTTTTTTCTGGCCAATGCAAAATCCTCTAAAGAAGCACTTATTCTCTATAAAGTGTTTAGATAAATTGTGACTTATGCAGCCTGCTTCCACGAATGCCTAATCAGCTGTGGGTCCAGTTAAGTTCAGTGAGGGTTATTCTTGGGGAAGGCAACAGTTGAATTGGAGCTTTCATAAAGAGAATTAAACAACACAAACAGAATCAGGCAGTAACAGCTGTATTTGCAGCTTTGCAGCAGCTTATGAATAAAAGACAGACCTTTTTTTCCCCCTACCTTTATCTCTCTCCCTCCTGATCACTGGCAGTAACATATATGACAATATCATCAGGAGAAATATGTTTTTAATTTGTGCCTCATGTTGCAGGCAGTAGAACGTCATAGCTGGTCTCACTCAAAAATCTTCTGTTCTGCTTCTAGCCATTGTTCAAGCAAGTCCTGGAAGCGAAGGGAATAGCCAGCTCTAAACTGCAGATGGAAAGCAATTAGCTAAGGTTGTTAATTTGCCATTATCAGGTTGCCTTGGCTCTTAATTGCCTGCAAAAAGATCATGCATCCGGCAACAGGAGGAAAGTATGTCCTCCACTGAGAAAATGGGAGGAAAAAAAAGATGGTGGGGGGGAAGTCCACGAAGACTGGGAGAGTAATTCAAGAATAAAGTTTATTGATTTCAGTTGTTTGGGGCCTGGGGTTTTCCAAGGCAGTTTTTCTGCACAACTGCACTTTGGAAAACATGATAGTCCAAGGCAATGTGTTATAGCTGTAAGAATATTTGCAGATTTTTTTTTTAAGAACCCTTACTGTAGTGGAGAAAATAAGCCTGGCAAACAAAATGGTGATTGTACCCTCTTCCTCCCTGTCTTTTAGATATGGCCAGGGTCAAAACTTAGTTCATCTCTTTGTCTAATCCCCAGGCCCAAATTGACCCTCCTTGCCCCAGGAAGGTCCTATCCCATCTAACCAAATGCAAGCCTCCTCACCAGACCCAAGTACAGCCCTTACAAAGAAATTGCAACCTAGAGAACCCCCCAGGTTTCCATCCTCTATCAGCTGATGGCCTCAACATTCCATCTCCTTCACGATGGGCTTCCCCAGCTTTGCTGCCCTCCTGAAAGGCCCATTTTGCCTAACAATAGAACTCACCCCAGGTACACTGACAAGGACCTGCCTAGCTCTCCCAAACTGGCCAGCAAATTAGATCCCTAGGATTTCCTACTTTGTAGCCCTCAACTTCTATAAAAATATTTGCTTTTCCATTGTTCAGGATCCCTCTCTCTGTAAAGCAGGAACCCAACGATCGTTGCAATAAAGATGGTTCTTCTCGGTGTTATGCTCCTTCTTCAGACTGAATCGACAGCTCTACTTTTTCATCATTACCATTATAAACTAAGTGATCTTATTTCCTTTAGAAAAGAGTGGTGCTTTTCCAGAACAGAAACAAAACAAAGCCAAATCCTGTAAACATAAAACATAAAAATTGGAAGGTGATATATAACTGAGGGTCTAACTGGTTAGAGAAATCCTTATGAATGATTAGTACTGTTGGCATATTTTGAAATGTTGGGAGCCTTCTGTTTGAAGCTTCAGGTCACCATATAGATGAAAACAGAGAAATTATGACTGGAAATCTAATAAATTGGGAAAGGGACAAGGATTTCTGAAGGACAGCATAAAGATGTTGTAGTAACTGCAAACATGATACACCATGAAATGTAAGGGCTTATTTTCAGTGCAACCAGGGAACTATCAACTGGAGATAAAGTATTATATCTTTTTTTTTTTTAATCCGTTTAAAAACTGAGCACATTATAAAAGCCAAAAGGAAAACAAATATTCACAAGCTCAGATTCATAATTTGAAAGCCCCTTTTTTTTCAGAACAATTATATTAAAGCTTAATAAACCTCAAAATACTTTAGAGAATATCTTTCCTCCATGGTTCTGTTCATACTGTTTACATCCTAACTTCAGGCAAGGTACCAAGGAGTGCCATATCCCACACTTTTCATGTGTCAAAATAGTCAACATAAGTTATGAAAATGGATTAATTTTCAATACAGAAATAAGATCAAGCAGCCACAATGATTATTGAATAGCACAAAATATTACAAATAGCAATATATGCATTTATAAATAAAACAAAGTGTTTTAAAAGGCAGATGAAAGGAATAAATGTGATGATGATGATGATGATAATGATGATATTCCACAATGTGTAAATTATTCTATAAACTACCTCAAAAGGTTATAATTTAATGAGTATTAAATTATAGTAGTATTTTTCAAGAGTTTGTACAAAACTTAGTGTATTTTCAAGCATTTCTCTTTTAATGTATGCATTTTTGTATGTACTTTCTCAAATGTATGCTTTTTACCAGCAATTTCCTTCAAATAATACCAGAGTTATAAGCTAAACTGGGAAGTTGAGAAAACATCCAACTTCAAAAACATTCTAGTCACCAAATGTACTGATCTTTTTGCACCACAGGGAATTGGTACAAAACAAGAACCTTCTAAATAAATTAATGACATTCATCTTCAAGTATTCCATCCAACTACTAACCAGGCTCAACGGGGCTTAGCTTTCAAGGCCAGCAAAGGTCCACCAGGTGTGCCATGAGCTGAGATAAATTAAGTATCCTTTGAGTTCAGCTAAACACTGAGTGACTTTATCAAGGTAACCCCACCTCTCAGTAGATGAATTTGTTCAGTCCATAAAGTGGATTTTTTTTTTCAAGGCAAGGCATTTAGCTGTGCCTAGCTAATCAGTGGTCACAAAGGGTACCAGAATTAGACTAGAAAGGGTCAATAACATAAATAGAACATTGTCTTCCTTGTTATTTTGGTGCCTGTTAGCTGGAAGCAGATAAACAGAAATAATGAGCAACTGTCAATGAAAGCTTTGGGAAAGAGCTTTCTCTGCAGTGACAGAGGAAATAACGAAAGAAAATGAACCAGCAAGTGGGGTAATGGATGCATTAACTGATAAGCAGTAATCCTCCTCCATAAACTCTGTAAGGGTAGGAAAGAAAGCAGTGGATATTGGCAGAAAAGAATGTACTCCACCTTCAAAAGCATAGTTGATCTATAGATCTCTGGGGGAAAAAAAAGGGGGTGAAAAAACCCCTAGCTAAGTCTGTGTAGTAATGTGGATTGATGGCATCCTTAATTTTCTCCCTCCCTCCCTCCCTCCCTCCCTCCCTCCCTCCCTCCCTTCCTTCCTTCCTTCCTTCCTTCCTTCCTTCCTTCCTTCCTTCCTTCCTTCCTTCCTTCCTTCGTTTTAGTTTGCTTTGCTTCTAGCTATGCAACACAATGAATTGTTTGTGTCTGTGTTGATGGTAGGTTCATTAACCAGCACAGAAAAAGATAAATTAAGGAGACAGTGAAGTCTTTACTCTTAAATGTACTGTAGTAGTATCATGGATGTGAAAGATGGGGCACAGCTCTGAGGAGGAAGATCACACTTTATTGAAACAATGTTTGTTTGTTTGTTTATTTAGCCATCTTAAAACAAACTCTGGGTGGCTTCCAACCAAGAATAATAATTAAAAAGAAGCCCACACATAAAAGCCAAAAACAATAAAACCAATAACCAAAAGACAGAAAAATCTGGTGCCTCAGCCACACATCATTGATGCAACCCATCAAATTTTCCTCCCACTATGACCTCACCCTATCCCAACGCTTGAGGGAAGAGCCAGGTCTTAAGTGCTCTCCTGAAGGTTAAAAGGGTAGGGACCTGTTAAATCTCAGCAGGGATGGTGTTACACAGGGCAGAGGCTACAACACAAAAGGTACACTTCCAAGGACCCACAAGATGGCAATGTTTAAGGGAAGGGACCTGGAGTGTACCCATCATCTGCTCTGGTGAGACAGACAGATGTCCTCAGGAAGGGTGGTCCCGCAGATAAGCTTTTTCCCATGCCATGCAGGGCTTTAAAGGTAATAACCAGCATCTTGAATTGCACCCAGAAAGAAACTGGGAGCAGTGTAGCTTGTGCAACAGGGGTGTAATATGGGTGAACCTAGGGGTGCCCAACACTGTACATGCCGCTGCATTCTAGACCAGTTGTAGTTTTTGGGTTCCAGCTTACAAAGGAGGAGAAACATAGAACAATAGAAAGGAAGATATTTTATAAGCTTTTTGAACTGTGGGGTGGGTTATATGGCTCTGATTTGCTGTCAGGATCTTGGGACCATACAGGGAAAACTGGCTAAGTCTAATTGTGTAAGGAAAACTGTTTTATAGTTAAGAAACACTGTGCTTTTTAGAGGCAGGAGGAGGGCTGGAAGTAGCCATTGTCCCCTGTTAGCCAGCAGAGGAATACTGATGGGAATAAGTGCATATTGCCCAGTTTCTTTGTTGAAATTTCCTTATTAGGCCTGCCTTAGTCAATTTCACAGAGTTGGCTCTCTACTGTCTCTAGTCAATTTCATTCTGCCTGTTTTTGTTTTTTAATAATAGCTTTATTAAATTTTAAAAAGCAGAAAGATAAGAACTAACACAAACTAATAATCAAGAAAAAGAAAAAAAAAAGAAAGCTAGAGATAAAGTAAAAGTGCTGGAAAAGAGAAAAAGAGAAGAAAAACAGAAATACAAAAAGAATGACTTCTGATTTCTTATACACAGATATAAATGAAACAAAATAACCTCTTACTCTAAAACTACATGTTAACATACATATTTTGCATAGTCTGTTAATTTGTCTAATCATCAAATCCATATATCAGAATTTAATTTCTTTCTGTTTGCCTCAAAAAGTCCAAAAGGGGCATCCAATTAGCATTAAAGTTAGTCAATGACTTTTTCTCTAGGAAAAGCTGTCAATTTCATCATCTCAGCCAACTCCATCAACTTCACCATCCGTTCTTTCATTGTAACTAGTGTCAAATCTTTCCACCTTTGAGCTTATAAAAGTCTAGCTGTGGTTATCATGTATAAAAACAAAAGTCCATGAGCTTTTTCCAGTTGTTTATCCATCAGCCTCAAAAGAAATATCTCTGTTTTTGATTGTGTATTAACTTTCAAAATCTTCTGAATTAATACATGTATTTGAGTCCAATTTTTTTTAGCTTTATTACATGTCCACCAAAGATGATAGAAAGTCCCTTCTTGTTGTTCACATTTCCAACATATATTTGAAGTCCCTTTATACATTTTTGATCATCTTTCCATTTCAGTCATAATAGTAGGTAATCTCAGAGATTGGTCCTGTGTTAGAAAATATATATTTCAAGTCATACCACACTGCTAGTCTGAAGACAGTGAGTGGTTACTTTATTTTATTACATTATTTACATTTTATTTTATAGAGTTTATTTTCATTTCTTGTCCTGCCAACACAATCAGTTGATCTCCCTGGAGTGGCTCACAATAGTATTACAAGCACCTGCAGCAACAGCACAAAGAGAAATAAAGCATAACTTAAGTCAAGGGAGTACCTAAACACCCATGAAACTATCAGTATAAAATGCAGATACTATATAAGCTAGTTCCAAGGGGCAAAAATCTGTTTCTCTGTCATCACTAACAGGAAAGTGTTTATGATGTTTCTGGTGAGAATTATTGGGGCAGATGGATGATGAATGAAGCTATAACCATCATTATAAGATAAGAGCAGGGTTTTTTTACTAACCCACCTAACCTTGGAAAAGCTGGTGCTTGAAATAAAGCATCCTCGATTAATGTGATAAGTATGAAACATTATTTCAGAATATAGAGGTGTAAGTAGTGTATATATGTGTATACATATCTGTGTTTGTACGTGGTGAAGAACTCTCATCACATGCTATACTATAGAACAGTTACTGGTGTTGGAACCATAGCAATGGATTGAAGAAGAAATCAAATATTGTCATGCCAGAGGTCCTTCTCATTTCACCAACCAAGGATAGAAAGCCTGTCCTTCAAATTCTTACCAGGCTTGATTCACCAAGGTCTAGGGGTGATGACTGGGGTACAGTCTTGCCCGGTTATCTGGGAACAGTTTGATCCTGTTGGGCCTGAGGAAGTAGATAGGGACCTTATGACTGTGAGCTCAGTCACCTGCTTCATGTTTCTCCTGGCTAGTTAAGGCTGCCCAGGGGGTGTCATGTGGTTGGATCCTAGCAGTAGCTAATTCTTCTTTGAGAGAGGTGTTTTTCTGCCCCCCTTGAGTAGGCCTTGGTTTGCCCCCTCCTCAAGAAGCCATTGCTGGATCCTACCATACTGGACAATTTTCATCCAGTATCGAACCTCCCTTTTTAGGGGAGGTCATGGAGAAGGTTGTGCAGATATTCCTCCACAAATATTCTGACTATGCAATGGAGCAAATACATTCTTGCTTGCTGTTTATGGTCCCAGACTCCAGTGACTCTGACCTCCAAAGGTCATGTCTTTAAACCTTAATAAAATCCACTTCTCCCAACTACACTGTAGAACTGTATTCCTGTGAATGCTTGGGGGATGTTTAAAGGAACACCTTTTTTTCTCTTGAGTGACTGAAGGGGGTTCTAAATCTTAGAACTAGTCTGATGCCAACATCATACAAGTAAGGATGTTTTTGAAAGGGATAGATTCCTTTGATTTTAATGGTGATGGGGAAAAAAAGTTAGCAAGTTGAAACTTACTGAATTTGTGCTTGTCAGTGCTATACAATGAGGAAGGCAACTTTTTGGGTTTTTTTTCAAGTTAAGGGCCATATTCACACATCATGGACATAGTGCTACTAAAAGTAATAAGTGAGCACAGTACCAAAAGCATGTAGGGAAATACAAATTGGTACCTGCTCATTCTAATAATATCTCTCTTCTTTCTCTCTCTCTCTCTCTCCCCCCCCCCCCCCCATTATATGCAAACTGGAACACAGTTGTCCCTTGATATTCATACTTCCTCGGAGTAAAAAGAGAGAGAGAGAGATGGTGAACATTCCAAAATGGATAGGTTAAGTGAATTAAGCAGAAAATAAACAGCAAGCTACAGTGAAAATACCGTGCAAAATTGTTTGATTTATTAGAAAAAAATATGTGTTACAAAATTGCCTACAAAATTATATGACTTTTTATTTCAGGTACTTAAAAAAAAATTAACACAGAAATAGGATGGAAACAACTGAAGAATAGAAAAAAAGAAATAATAAATTGCTTAAAATCAGAAATGGCAGATGTTTCCATACCTAGATTTTAAAGAACAGCATGGACAGTTGTATGTATGGTTTATTCCACCCATCCCCACTTTTTCTTCAAATCATTTCTCCCAGCTATTTTTCATAGAGAGGGAATTACTGATAAGAACATTATTTTCAATTCTACTAGGACTGAAATCTAGGAGACCAGCCATTTGAGATTGAAAACAAAGTTAGGAAAAGGTTCAGCTGTCTGTCTTGCTCATCTTTGCAGCTTAGAAATAATTAAACAGGAAAATAAACAGAAGATGCAGGTCTTTTCTCTTAAGCCTCAGTGGCTTTGAATAGGTTATGTGCCATCTGAATTGGGCAACAGAGACAGAAGTGATGTGGAAGCACAGCTAAAGGTAGCTGAACTCAACACAGAAATGAACTTTATTGCTGTAACCTGCAACCATGCTGTTATCTTGTTTGTAAAGAAGGAAGAAATGCTTCATAGTGATTTAAGGAACAGCAGCTGAGGCAAAGATAAAAGTGAGATTAAAGATCTCTTGTCTTGGACATAAATAACATCTTTGAAATTTATGGACTTAGCATTTTACCTTTATCTCTCCTAAACGATCCTTCCAAGGCATTCATTTCAAGTTGTGCTCTACACCTTTAGGAGCCATTTTGAATGTTCCAGAGAAGCTGCCAGAAGAAATGTGAGGAACTATCATGTCATTTTCACCAAAAGGAGGAAAGGAGGCCATTGCAGGTTTGTACACAGTAGAAAGGAGGTTATTATTCCTACAGTATATCTAAGGAACTGACTTTCAACCACATATTGTGAAAATGAGCTTTTCCTTCTTGAGAACATTCAGAGTAGGGAAGATGAACAGCTAATGCCTCACACTTTTCTTCTCTCCCCCAATTTTTCTAGAAAGTGCAAAGTGATTTCAAGGGTTCATGCTCATGCTACGTATGTTTTCCTCTCAATAAAAAAAAAAAAAAGTTTTTTAATGAATTTATCAGAACATATCTGAAAACAACAACAAAAAAAAGATAAATAAATAATGAAAAGTATCCAGGAGAGAAGGTGAACAGAAATTAGTAGCATCATAATAGCCTAGTAAATTTTAAGCAGAATGAATAGTAGTAGCTTGTTAAACATGGAAAGGATATAATTAGAAAGAAAGGACACACAGTATGAGAGACAATTAAGAAAAATACAGTGCACTTCAAATTTACTTTTGAAGATAAAATCAATGAATCATTGCTTAATTATACTGTTAAGGGACTTGGGTCTCCCAGTAATTTAAAGTCAAAAGCATTGATAGATTTTGGTAGATACAGAGAATGAGAAGTGAAAAAAAAAGGGGGGGGGTGAGAAAATTAAAAGAAAAGATTGAGTTGTTGCACATACAAGAGAGCTTTCATATATCAATGTTCTTTGTGTAAAAGTTGGATGAACTCAGGCCTTTCACATATGTGTACTTAGACTGAAATCCCTCACTGCAAAGACCCATATGTGAATATTGTAAGTTATATGATTGCAGTTGGGTCAGTTGGCTCTTTTCTATCTAATTGACACACTGATGGATGATGGTTACAAAGAATAATTTATGGTGACAGTAGTAACTTCTTACAGTACAAGCCTGGCTAGATGCCAACAGACCACATTACAAAGAAGGATATTGAATATAACTGATTCACGTTTAAATACAAGGAGGCCAAAAACATTAGGGCATGGTTAAATCATTTTAATAAATATATATACATATACATACATATACATACATACATATATATACAGTATACACACACACACATACACATATGCACACACACACACACACACACACACACATACTAGATCAAAGGTGCGGAATCTTTGTTGAGCCATAACCTGCATTTGACCCTTGAGGCTATACCCCCCAAAGTGAGGGCATTTGTCTTTTAGGTTAGTTTAACTGAATGGCACCTATGATATGTCAGTTTTTTATTATCTGTACAGGTGGTCCTCATTTAACAACCATTTGCCAGCAACCATTCAAACTTACAACGGCGCTGAACCAAGTGAAGTGGTAGTTATGATTGGACTTCATACTTATGGCTGTTGCAGCATCCTGCAGTCATGTGATTGCGATTTGCACCTTTCCCTGCCGGCTTCCCACAAGCAAAGTCAAATAGCCAGCAGGAAATCGGAAGTTGCAGTGACAACCCATGTGGCCCTTGTTTAATGATGGCAACTGGGACTGCCATCATTCAGCAGAGTGGTCACGTGGTTTTTCAACTTACAACTGCATCCCTTAATGATGGAATTTCCAGTCCCAGTGAGTGTAGTTAAACAAGAACTACCTGTAGCAGATTTGTATTGTATTGCTTTTGTTTTGACTTTGTTTATCTCATCCAGAGCCCATGAGGATTAGGGCAAGCTACAAATATTATTAATAAAAAATGAAAAGGGTGAGTAAAAGGGTTAATAAAAAATACTAGACTATTATAGCGCTACTAATTTCTGTTCAGTTCTCTCCTGGATACTTTTCATTATTTATTTATCTTTTGGTGGTGGTGGTGTTAAAATGTTCTGATAAAATTATTAATAATTAAAATTATTAATAAATAAAAAATGAAAAGGGTGTGGCCTAGATGATAGGCCTTTTTAGTAAAAGCTCTCATGCTTTGGAATACCTTCAGACCTACATTTGGCCTCATCCTCCTGGCATTTCACAAGGCTGTGAACATTATTCTGAGGATAGGATTTTCAGCAGGCCCCTTCTAGATGTTTGGATAAGGTGAACCTAGTCACATTTAGTAAGGTAGTTCTAGCTGTATCTGGTGCTATGCCAGCTTTTTGAATTGAGCTTGGGATCCTACTGGCAGCCATTCAGTGACCTCAGAATAGGTGGCACTCTGCAATAATGTGTTTGCCCCACTTGCAGTTTGGACATCATATTCAATATGATCTGCAACTCCTGAGTTGCCTTCAAAGGCAGATCCACTTGGAATGAATTTGTAATTGAATGCAAAGGCAGTCAAGTAGTATCAGCCCTACTAGTTAGACCAGACCAGGAATCAATTACACAGGAAACCTGAATCTACTTTTTTTTTTTGAGATTGACTATAATAACAGAATCTGATTGTGCTGTACCCCTTCCTCCTTCTTATAATTCAGTGAATTAGGGAGTTACCTGCCTGAGTCTCTTCTGAATGTTATCTTGTTTTGGAGTTTAAAAATCCTTCAGCCCTTTTGCCTAGGTAATAGTTCCTGCATATCTTTGTCAAGGTCATATTCCTTCTTTTCTACAAGTAGAGATCAAACCATCTTCATGGTTTCCTGATTTAGATATGGCCATAAATAAATAAATAGGGACCCCCAGAGGATGGGGGAATTAGTGAGGTGGCTCCCTTATTTTTAACATCCTTTTATTCTCTGTTTTATTTTGCTTTTTATATTTTTAATGTATTTATTGACTGCTTTTAGCTTTGTTGTACACTGCCCATAATTGCCTATATATAAATTGGTTTAATAAATAAATAAGTAAATAAATAAAATAACTGGTGAACCAGGTGAAGATGACAACCTTTGCCCCAGCCATAGCTTCTACCTGCTGCTTAAGCAGGAGAGAAGTCAGGAGTCATGAGCCACCTCTTTTGGGAGGAATGCGACTCTCATCCAGGGTAACTACTAAGACCTACGTTACAGAATAGTCCCAGTGTTTCCATATGAAAAATAACTTTGTCTTGGTAAGATTTAATCTGAGCTCGTTTCTCCCCAACCAATTCTTAGCAGTCTCCAGGTTAGAATTCCTTCAGCATCTCTGACTCAGTCTGGAGGGTGAGTGGAACAACAGCAAGAAACATACCAACCGAGAAGGTGGGAAATCATGCAAACAAGCAACAACAAACCTGGTATAAGGGAAAACATACTCCATGATAACAACATTTCCAGTATTTTTTCAGGGAATACCACTTTGTCAGGTAAAATAATATGAATCAAACATCTTACAAGAGATGAGGGTACTCCGAACATGTTGGGACTTTTGGTATAATAAAGATATTGTACAATTGAGGACCATCAGTGACATTTTACTCCAGAAAGGTGGATAATTTTTCCCAGTGGTTTCATAAATCTATTAAATAATATAGGAGAGAGCACCAAATTCTGTGATATCCCACACGACAACCAGCAGCTCAAATGCTACACCACCATACGAATTACTGACTGGAACTGTCTCCTCAGTTAAGAGTTAAATTATAGCATGCTCCCAACCCCTAATGGCACTTCTGAAGTACTTATTTGTCTATTTCTCTTGAATTTGTCAAGAAAACCTTTCAGGAGATTATACTATTTTATGTTACTTGAATGATAAAATTCTATAAGCATCACATTTCAGTCTGAGATGTGATGCTTACAGAATATAGCTAGTAGCTGTTTCTCCTTATCTTGTTGATGAGCCTGATTTTAATGGGGCACCTTTCTTGAGGAGGTAAAATACCTTTATTGCCCTTATGACGTATGTTGAAAAAGTCCTTATGGACATTTATGGGATTTTTTTTTCCTGAAGCCCCCAATCTTTTTGTTAATCTCTGATATGTTCCCCCAACCAACTAAACAAAAGGCATTGCTTGGCATACTTCATTTTTCCCTCCTTCACAATTGTTAGGAGGCACAAGGGGAAAAAATGGAGAAAGCCGGAGAAAACATAGAAAACGTAAGAAATTATCTTGACCTTTTAAAGAGTTCCATGTCTAAAGAAATACAATCATATGCACACACACACACACACAAATTGTGTCTTGAAGTACCCCAAATTTTTGGAATCTTTTTTATAACTCTGTAACACAATTTCTACTAAAACTTATACTATGCAGAATGCTTCGTTTTAGAATGCTCTCCTAACATATTCTCTCATATGGCAATTAGTGAATATAGCAGAATACTAATAATAATAAGTTTGGCTTACTGGTTTGAGTCATACACTTTGCTGATATATTTCCAAAGCATTAATGCTTTCTGATTAGTTCACATTGTTTTCTGAGTTCCAGAAACATGTCTATTATTACTATTTATAGTTCTGTTCGCAATTGTCTTAGTATTAAGTTTGTGTTCTGGTGTTAAGCTGTCCAACTTTCTGGATAAAGTAATGATGGACAAGCATTATACTTTGTTCCAGGAACTTTAGATAGTCAGCAATGACACTGGACACTAACAATAACATAGGCACTAAAGAATGACATGAGAATGACCACAATGTATGGGAAGGGGCAGAGCTTACAATAAAATATTAATATAAGATTATCTGCATATTCTTCTTGATCCCCATATAGCTTTATGAAGCTAATAATAATATAGCTACCAATTTTATTTTTAAATTAATGCATGATAATTTGTATGTTTTATATGGGAACATTCTATATTACTGGCACAGAATAACATACTTAGATAAATTATTCCAGGCAGCTATGTGACATCACCATATTTAAAATCTTATTTATAATCTGAACTCTAGGCTTCTTATCACACCCATGTGCACTTCTCCCTTTTTGTCCTTTTTCCCCCCTCATACATGCACAAAAACCTGTTATCTTTCTTTCTTTTTCTCTCTCACGCACTCATAAAAAAAAATCTTTTTCTTGCATTCCCAGGCAGACACATATATACCAGCCAACTTCAGATAGCTGTTTTCTGAAAGAACTAAATGTTCTAAAATCAGATATAAATTCAATTTTCTCCCTTTCCAACAGCATGAATTAGAAGGAGCTGCATACAATTATTTATAATCCTAACGCAGTGTTGTATTTCCACTCTTCTGTTAGTGACAGTGACTAACAGAGTTTTCCATATTAAAGTCTTCAAAAGATGGCACATTCAAGCTTGTCATAATAAGATTATCCACTGAAGCATCAGAAGGGTGTTGTGATGCATTAATTCCATTCTGCTTTATGATGCTTAATTGTTGAAAATGGTTTTTCTCTCTCCCATTCTGAAAGCTTCTGGGAACTGCACTTGTCAGGAAACTACTGACCCTTCAGAATCACCAGAGGATTTTTGTTATGGAGTTGCAATGAAATTCATTGTAATTATTCCGATAGAGTACAGGTATAGGCTTAGTAGTTGTATGCAGATATGTGTACATGCACATCTATGGATATGGAGTGTGTATTTGTGGGTAGATAGATAATCCACTTTTCCATCAGAAATAGGACCAAGGGCATCTGGCAATAACATACAAAGAGCAAAATGAGCTTAAGATGCAACACTTACCACTTTATCAAATGGAAACCCATTAACAAACACCCACCACATTCAAAGCTAATTCAGCAGTCATGCTGATTTGATCCTTTGTAGCATGAGAAGTTTGTCTGTGCTTAGACAAACTGTGCAAAGATTTCCTTGTGTACAAAGGCCGGGACCAAAATATTCTATTCCCTCATGACAGCAAATGCCAAATCAAATTGCATGTCTATGCAGTGCCTCTTATTTTTATACATAAAAGAGAAAATGCCACCATCGTACTTCCCCATTTCTGTTGGTAAAATATAATCATCACAAATTAAATGCCTAATACGTTGCTGTCCCTTTCATATCACTCAAGACCTGCTACCTGAGAGAAACTCTTCACTTTAGCTGGTCTGGTCTTGTGGGGCAACAGCACTGAGGAAAAGATATGAAGAAAAGCAGATATGATAATATCAAATTAGATTGATATTACATTTATTGCCTCACATCCAGAACCAATCCATCAATTTGAAGCTAGCAGTAGTTCTCCCACTGTAGCTTTAAATGGGAAGAATTTTTCTCCTCTCCACTCCTCATGACTCCCTGATGTATCCTATTTGATTTTAACATCATGTGCTCTTTATGAAATAACAGCACTGACATACCCACAGATTTCCAGGATTCTTTTTCTTGTTTTTTTAAATTTATAAATATACTTAATGAGTGAAAACTGAAACAAAGAAAGAAAAAGAGGAAAAAAGAGAATATATTAAAGCTTGACAGATATAAAAAGATAAAGAAGTTGCAACATATTAAAAGAAAAATGAACAAAAAAGCCATACACATTTTACTTTAGATTGGAACAAATATTAGAATAATCATAAGATAGTTTAACACTCTTAGAACTAATATTAGATTAGCCCGGAATAATAAGAATTATTAAGAATTTCTAAGGAATCTGAAGCAGTCCATCTGCAACCAGACAGATCTAATGTTTTAAAGACTTACGTTAAAGGAAATCTGAATTTAGGATATGGCCAAAGGCTATGTGCAGCATCAGAGGCCATAAACAGTTTTCAAACTAAATTAAAGTTAGTATTAGGCTTATTTGTATATATTAAATTATTTTTTAAACTGAAACATGCTCCCAAAGTTCAATCTGTCATTCCTCTAATGAAGGAATTGAATGTAATTTCCAATGACAAGCACAGAGTATCTTAGCCACAGTTACCATCTATAAAGACAACTCAGTATATTTTCTTGGAATATAAAGCTTGACGATACTTGAAAGAAAAACAACTGGCAGAAAAGAAAAATCAGTATTTAAAACATGTTTCATCCTAAGGTCAATCATCATTCAAAACTGCTGAACTTTGTGACACTGCCACCAGATATGGATGAATGAACCAACTTTATTGTTACATTTCCAACAGTTTTTTTGAGTATGTGTCATCCAGTTGGCAAAAAAACCACTGGAATGATATATCAATGGGGATGGGGAACAGTTTTCTGAGTGTAATATTCACAGCAAATGTAATATTTACCTTCTTTTGATATTTGGGTTGTCAACTGTCCTGTTTAAATTTTGCGTTCATTTAATCATATAGCCTTTGACTTGTTCAATTTCTGGATCATATTTCAGAATAACCTATATAAGAGATGTTCTGAGATTTGGGTTGTAGCATTTCACATTCAGTCAGATCTCTAAGTATGCCACCTTGTTTTTGCTGTTCCTTTTGAACTATGCAGCATATTTAAAGATATTGAAACCAATGTGGCATTTCTATCCATTCCAAGGAGACAAGCTTGAAATTTTTTGTTTTATAAAACTCCACATTAATCAACTGTTTTAGCACATTCACTTCATGTAGGTAAATATTTAATATTGAAGCATATTGGGATTATTCTTTTACTTTTGTCCCATACTTTTAATAAGCTATTTATAAACAAATCATCTCTTTTACACTTAACATTTAATCAGGACAGAAATATTGTGCAAGCTCTCTGGAAGTCTTCCTCCTTCCATAGAAATAATGTTGAAATGGGAAGGCTGCATGTAAAAATAGTGTAACAGTAGAAATTTAAAATATGGATGTAATTTCCTTATGGAATGGCTATGCAACTTGCTTAATGTATATGAAATCAACATCTGTGTTTGATGATAGGAAGAGTACCATTATTGTTCCCCTGTACTGGGGTTCTTTCAGAACTGGGTCTTCACCCAGGCCTTTGACAAGGATAATTGAAGCCCCCTTTCTTTTCTTTGTTCCCATCCAGTTTTGTTATTTCTGCCATCTTTATTCTTTTTTGTTGTTTCCTTGTTTTTAACAATTTGTAAACTGCCCAGAGTCACTGGGAGTCGGGCAGCATATAAATATAAATAACAACAACCGCAACACATTTTCCACCAAATAATTAAAGTCATCCAGGAATCTCTAATGCCTAAAGTTCCAATTAAGAGCACCAGAATTAAGAGCAAATGGAAGGTTTGGTGCAATTATGAATGTATAGAAGCCAAGGCTACATAATTTGAAGTTTACAGAGCCTTTATAGGTATTAATGGGCAGGAGGATTTAATACTTGGTTTGAAAAAAATCCTACAAGGCCTTATTGAAAAGTAAAAAGCAGAAGGCTCAGACAGATAATTGAAAGAAGCCAGCCCAATGAGTTAGCATTTTAAAATTCTACAGTATTTGGCAGTTTATGGCTTTCTCTTTTCCAGAATCTGCTCCTTAATAAATAAGCTAATTTCACCCGAGTGTATCAATATTTAGTGACCCTGTACATGATCCAATTCTTCTCAAGCTAGCTGCAGAATATTTGCCTGATTGGCTTCCTGTGTTCATTTTGGACATTTTTAAATTTGTCTCACATTAGAAGAATGATAAATTTACTCTGGGAGGGGAAGTCTCAGGACCTGTACTAATTTCCTTATTTATGCATACTGACATTCCTTTCATATGCCAACAGAGCGGAGTTAACCTAGTACAGTCCCAATTTACAAGAAGGGAAACAAGACCAATGCAAAAACCAAAGCAAACAAACAAAAGCTATTCACCCTCCTAAGTGTCATTAGCAAATTATATGCCAGGTATCTTTGTGGGCAACTAGTTCTTTGGTTGATTCAAAGCAAAGGAGCAAGCCAGGTTTAGGGGGGGGATGATGCAGTATTTGACTATTATATTGTGCTCTATCACTTGACAAAAAAATATTCTCATTATCCTTGAAACACTCTCTAAGCTACCTTTACTGATTTAAAGGTGGCTTTTGATTCAGTACCTGGAGAAAGTATTTCTTTATGGATGCTACATAGGAACATCATCATGCAGGTTGGATGTGCCATTTTTGGAAGTCTTTCCACTCAATTTCAATTTCATGTGGACATTGAAAAGAAGGGGAGCTCACCCATCCAGGAAGGGGCTAAGCAAGGGTGTATCCTAGCTCTCTTTCTCTTCAATTTCTACATTAATGCTGTAACTCAAGACTCCCACCCTTCAAGCCTTTGCTCTTTACTGTGGTAAAGAAAAATGGTCATCAGCTACTCCAAAACAAAAACAGTATTGTTTATCAAAACATATGTAAATTGCAATCACAGAAGATAAATGGTATCTTCATAGAACAAGTCAAGGGTCTTCAGTAACAGAGCCAATGACTTTACTAACTTCCCACACAGGAAAGCTAGGCTAGACCCACTGCTATTTCATCTACAGTTTTAGAAGAATATATAATAATTCCTTTTTACAAGATCTTGTTTTGCCCTGTCTGGAAGGGTTGACTGAATCAGTTTCACTTGATTGAATGCATTGTCCTTTTTATCAAGCCTGGCATTTTGAACTTAATAACACCTTTGTTAGCCAATTGCCCGTGCAGGTCAGATGGGGAGAATCCATCCTATTAGTTGATCTTTCTATAGAATTTTTTTCAAGATAGCTAAGTTCTGATCAATTGCTATCACTATAATAGGGTTATTGGTTTATTTTTGGCACTTCTAACTTAGTAGATATATAGTCTAGACATGCACAGTTACTGTAGTCTATTATATTGCTCAAATAATTTTATTTTGTCATCCTTTCCCCCTTTTGTTCTTTCTTATTTGAGTGTATTGTTCCCTGGATAATTAAGCTCTGACTAAATAATACCATTATGATTATTTTAAAAAATAAAGCTTTAATTATCTCCAAATTAAGTATTGTATGTATAATTGAGCATATCTGATAGGGATTTATGCGAATTGGACAATATCTTATTCAAATTTCAGATTCAAAAGCAAGAAGATTCAATCCAAGTTGAAATGTTAGCCAGTAAAAGATTTAACTACAGGCTATAATGGGGAACCATTAGAATACTCGCAGTTCCTTCATTTTCTAGCAGAATGGGAAGCCAAAATAACAGGGATGGTAAAACACTTTTATCCTATAAAGCACATTTACCCTATAAAGCTTCAGTCAGATTCAAGGGCTCAACGTTTCAAGGGGGCACTTGCATACTTTTTGGGAAATGTTCCCCACTTTACCTCTTAAAAGCAGAAAGAGCAGATGAAGCAGTCTTTATAGAGCAGATGGAGAGCTTACAGAGAAATTGTGCTGAACCAATGCAGAATGTCTGTCTGTCTGTCTGTCTATCACCAACTACTGGTGAAAATGATTGGAAAGTCTATCACCCTTTAAATACTTCCTTTTCTGGGATGGCAAAATTAGCCTATTCTGGGAATGACAAATTGTGTGTTGACCATGCAACTTAAAAAAAAAAAAAACAGCATTATATATGGTACATTATGATATAAATAGTTTGCATTATACACAATAAGTGCCACTTTGGTGTAGAGGTTAAGGCACCAGGCTAGAAACCGGGAGACTGTGAGTTCTAGTCCCACCTTAGGCACAAAGGCAACTGGGTGACCTTGGGCCAGTCACTCTTCTCAGCCCTAGGAAGCAGGCAATGGCAAGCCACCTCTGAAAAACTTTGCCAAGAAAACTGCAAGGACTTGTCCAGCCAGTTCCAGGAGTCAGCACTGCTCAAAGGCACCAGAAACAGAAAGGACAATAGTCTAACGGCAAGCACACTCTTTCAGATACACCAACACAATGAAGAAACTTAGCAAAGGACTGAGTAGCAAGAAGAAAGCAAGTTTTAAAATTAAATACGTAGACAAGATTTAATTTTAAAAATGGAGGAAATGAGAAGAATGAAAAGGGAGCAAGGAAGGAATCACAGATTGACTGGACACAGAAACTACAAGACTACTACAGGTGAAACAAGTTGAGAGTTAAGTGAGGATACAGATTAATGGGCATGGAGTTAAATAAAACAGTAAAGGAACCCACAGAAAGAAGAAAGCAGATCAGAAAATAATAGCAGAACAAAACTTTATCTCTGTTCTCTTTCTCCCTTTCTCTCCATCTAAGTAAGCCTAACTAAACCAATTCTAGCTGAAAAGTAAGCACAAACAGCAGAACCAGGCTTCCATAAGTCTGGCAGGTTTTATGCATCTGTAAAGTGTCACACACATGCTGATATTGTGTTTGAAATGAAGTAGTAGTAGTAACAGTAGTAAGCATTCTTATGGCTAACTTAACTCACAATTGATTTGTTGCAAATATAATAAAGAAGCAAACATTGATCTCACTTATTTAGTTCCCCAGGATAATTTTAAAAAATAATAATCATCATCATAATGTTCACAGTGAGCTTTCTTCTGGCAGTCACCAAAATCTTGCTAAGTAGGACAGATAGATAATTAAACTGCAGGTCTAACACAACAAGCCATCAAACTTTATTTGTTGCATTTGAAATATTAGTCCTCCACTGCCAAGCAAATGAGTAAGATAATCGGGTAATGAGAACAGTGTTTGTGCTTCAAAATTAAAATGCTTTACAGAGAACCATTACCGATACTTAATTTCTGCATGCTATGTTTTATCCTTCACGCCACTGAGTGCTTCTAGAATGCGAGGCATAGATGTATTACCCCAGTGTTGTCCAAACTTGGCCACTTTAAGATGAGTGGACTTCAACTCCCAGAATTCCCCAGCCAGCATGGCTGGTTGGGGAATTCTGGGAGTTGAAGTCTACTCATCTTAAAGTGGCCAAGTTTGGACAACACTCTATTACATTAAAACAATTGCATGTTCAGGGGAAATATGATCATTAAGCATATCATCAAATATTTTCAAAACATATATGCCCCTCTTGGAATAGCAATAGAAGAGCAAAAGGCAAGCTTAAAAAAAAAAAAAAAAGAATCCGGGGCTACTTACATCATGACTAAGATAAACAGGGTTTAGATTAAAAATGGATGTCCTGAGCCAACTACCCTGTTTAAATCAAAAATTACAAAATAAATTTAGTGGTAGTGGTTAAGGCACCAGGCTAGAAACCGGGAGACTGTGAGTTCTAGTCCCACCTTAGGCACCAAGCCAGCTGGGTGACCTTGGGCCAGTCACTCTTCTCAGCCCTAGGAAGCAGGCAACGGCAAACCACCTCTGAAAGACTTTGCCAAGAAAACTGCAGGGACTTGTCCAGGCAGTCACCAAGTGTCAAGACTGACTCGAAGGCGCATATGCACAATCATGACGACAACACTTTTTGTCCTAGAAAGGCATGATTTCCCAAGTACCTAGCAGATGGGTAGTTCATGCACTGCCTTTCTATTTAGTGGTTAGAGTGATATTTATACTAGGGATCTCACAACTCACCTCCTTCATCGATATGCAAGTGGAGTTTTCAGTATTTTCCCCATGTTTCTTCACTAAAACGAAGCCTTTGCTTCTCACAAGGGATTATTTGCTTGTATTTAATTATGACCTTTGAAAAACCTGGATAATGATCCCTCTTGAAGAAATAATCACAGAATAGGAATAGACTTTGGAAGTCATATAATTTCTCAAAGCAGAATTTATGATACTGAATGAAACCACAATCCTTAAATATTATAAGGGAAGGAAAACCATCCACTCTCCAAGGGATGATGAATTCACTAACCATGAGGTGATTTCTCCTAAAGTTTGGCTAAAATTGTCAACGGTGCAGTTGTTACACACTGATTCTAATCCTGCCCTCTGAAGCAAAAGGGAATACATTCTTCCAGTTTAACAGTTTCTTAGTTTTAAAAACTTGCATCACACCAACCTTCTTTGCTCCTCAATATGATTTTATTAAATAGTCCTTAGTTGAGTATGACAGATGTGTTGCTTATTGATGATGGTGATTTTTTTTCCTCTTATAAAACCTAAAGCACTCCATTTGCAATATAGGGAGTGAAAAAATACCTTCCCAATAATATGACAAATGATATTCCATGAAAATCAAATCAAATCAAAAAATGGAAATATACTGTACATGCATTCACAAAAATCTTCTTTTATGAAATTTGTTGTTCATGTAAAGTGGTGTTTAATTGTTGTTTATTTCTTAGGTCTTAGAAGATTTGCAATACATCAAGAGATACTTCAAGGTATTGTTGAATATTGAGATGACAAATGTTTTTATATAAATGTTATTGATTTTTAATTAATAACAAAAAAGAAAAAGAAAACACAATAATAATACTATCAAGAAGAAGAAGAAAAAATTTAAAAAGTGCTATTACAAAAAAGTGACAAATACAATAAAGGAATTAAAAACTTGGCATAGTATATAATTATAACAGTAAATAGTTACAAATCTATATATATATATATATTATATTAATATTTAATATAAATATTATATTAATATTTATCTAATGCAAATATTCAGATGCATATATATTTCTAATACATTTGCATGACTATCATTTTTTTTAACCTACTGTATTTTGTATAAACGAGTCCCATATTCCATTATACTTGTCCATACAAAATCTATGTCTATAGGCAATCTGCTCATAAGTGTCAAGTGTAATCTTCAATCCATTGAATAAATGGGGCCATGCATTTATCTTTCCAATGTTGCAATATCAGTCTTTTGCCCATAGTAAGGGCACAGAGAATCCATTAACATTGTCCAGATATCAAATTCTATGTACTAGGTATATCATTCAAAAAGAATACGTAGTGGAGTTCAATAAATTCTAAATATTATTTTTTATTGTGTAAGTCATAGTTTAAGATCCATTAACACTCTTGCTGTAGAAGTTAAGACACTCTCCCACTGTCTAGGCAATATAGAAACCTATAATTCTTTATTCTACTCATCCTTTAACATCTGCATATCAAATTGATTTATTGGCAATAAATATCTATAAAAGCTAATAGTAAGTTTTTAGTTCTAAAGGATTTAACAAATTGTCCTGGTATCTCGGGTGTCTCGGAAGCTGAAAATGCTGCTGACCCAAACAATGTTCTTAACAAATGTTGTAACTGTAAATATTGCCATTGGGTTATATCTGACAGATATTTATTTCTTAACACAGCATATGTTACAAATTCATCTTCATCATCTATCAGTTGGTCCAGAGTCAATATCCCTGCTTCCATCCAACTTTTCCATATTACCATCTTTTTCCTAATTTTTAATGTTGGGTATCCCCATAGAGTCAATTTAGCAGAGATGACAAATGTTGATGCAATTCATCTAAACAAAGTCTAGGACTTCAGAAACTCCCTATTGATTTCTTAATAAAACTAATGCATAAGAAGCACACATTCACATCTTTAGGCAAAAGAAGTATGTTTTAAAGTAAATTATTTCCACAACCTTAAGCAATAGAACATTCTAAATAATTGACTGCATTTGAATTTATACCTTATGAGATCACTTCTCTTAGGATAAGTCAATCTTATCTGAATTCATATTTGGTTGCACATTTAATAGCATGAATACACTAAATAACATTTTAAAAAAGAGGAATTTATCTTTTCAAACTTACTAGTAGAATTAGTTGAAATTAGTGGGATTTCCTTCTGATACATTGGAGGTTGGGAGGCCATAATGCTTGGCTCCCCCAATTTTTTTCCCTGGTACAAAGAACAAGAGGCTGCTCATTCCACATGCAAAAGCCAATTCAGTTGGCAGTTGAACAGCATTTTTGATGGAGCAGTGTCTCTCATGACACACGAATGCAACGGACTACCTTACACAAAGCTAACATCCTGTTATTACCTTCAAGCAGCTGTGCCTGTCTCCCTCTGCCTAATAACAGAGCTGTCTAAGGCCGTTGGCTGATGAGGCACCAGGACTGTGCCAACTTCACTAGGTGTAAAGTATTATGTTTTTAAGCTCAATTGCAAATACTTGGTTTAATTGCTGAAGAAGAATTATTTGGCCCAAGTTACTCATTCATACATAACAGTTTGTCCAACATTCGAGTTTATCAAACTGTCCAAATGGTTAGGCAGATAAGTATTTTATACTTCAGTTTGTTAGTGTTAGTTTTTATTATTTTGTTGTGCAATTGTTTCTTTTATTGCATATGTTAGCTTGGAGAGTCCCCATCATTAAAAGTGATCTAGAAATAAATAAGCAAAAAAGCAATGGATCTGTCTTTGTATTGAGTTAGCCAGCTTTTTAAAATAGAAACAAGAGGAATATTCAGTTATTTGTTCTATGTACTCTGTGATCTTTGATAAAAATCTCACTGGCTCCTTTTAGTATAAAAGGGAGAGAGAGAGAATGAAAACCAGGTCTCCTATTCCTTTAGGCACCTTTCTAAGTCACAATATTAAATAATCCTGTAACCTAGGAGGCCCATTGTGATTTCTGTTGTTGCCAAAATAGTTTTCCTGAATGAAGATAAAGTGATAAAAAAATTGGATTTCATTTCTGGCACATTTTTTAATGAATAAAATATAATCCACCACTACATTCTTTTTTATATTCTCCATAGCTTACATAATGTCAAATCTTTAAGCAGAATAAAAGACAGGTCACTTATATCCAAAAGGCAGCTGATATTAAAAATTCAGGTTCTGCTATAGGAAAAATGTGGTAGCAGGCAATTTAAAGTGTGAACATGATGCTAAACAGATCTTTAAAAAGGTATCATTGTGATAATGGGAAGGTTAGTGCTCCATTTGGCCTCTCATAATAGTTCACGAAGTTAAATGCTAAAAAAGAATAATAATCAAATCAAATATTTATTGTTGGATCCAGGACCAGAATAGATACAAAAATAAGACTAAACTAAATTTTCAATAGGGCAAGACAAGTGCAGAGTGTGCTAGAAGCATTAGTATGAGACAGAAAGAGAATGGTATTATGGCCACAGATTAGAGTTACAAATAAAAACACATTGAAAAGAAGATAAAAATGAAACGAGATAGGAATATTGCAGTTGGTGGTGGGCTCATCTGTGGGCAACCAAGGTATGTCTAATTTTACAGGCAGTCTAACAAAATTTGGCTATGTTCAAGGAAACTAAATCATAGTCATCTGAGAACAACAGCTGTACATAAAAAAGATCAGAATTTCCTGGGTGTTTTACCAGGTAAGGAGTTATAAGGCAGGCCCTAGGATCTTTATAGAGGGTACAAAATGAAATACAGGACATGAGCTGTAGTTTCAATAACCCCTTGTCTGCAGTGGCTGTCTTCGCTCATAGGGAACTTTTTGTATTGGCCCTCTAAAACTGCTGTGGGGAGAGCATTACAGAATGCTAAAGTTAGTGCTCTTTGGAATTTGGAGATGGTTATACAGTGTGTTGTAAATATCTTGCTGGTTTGGAAAGGGGGGCTTGACTGCTCAGAAAAACATTCTTAGGTAGAGCAGACCGGTCCTGTTGGGCTTCCAAGTCTTTGACATGTTTTTGGAATGCATTAAGTTGCATCCTTATAACTCATCATTAAGATTGCCTTCCTTAAGATGTTGGAGTTTTTGTGAAAATATCCTGGTCCATAATGATTCATATCTGCCTTCAATAAGGAAAGAATTCAAACTGTGGGGAAAAAACAGTAAGTTCAGCCAGTGTGTTATGATACAGGTTCGTGCATCCATTTCAAATTTAGTCAGCCCTGCCTCCCTTGCATGCTACATTTGGAATGCAAGGGGCTACCTAGAAAATAGCCCTTAGGAATTTGATTGGACCCTTTCAAGAAGAGTAAAGAAAGTATAAGGTCCTAGCTGGGCACCGAACAGTATTTGCACATGAGCTTTAGCTGATTATAGCTTCAGTGCTCCTGCTGAGATACGCTGTGCTTCTCTGGTAAAATGAAAGCATAAACACTAAAAGTGAACAATATAAAACTATACAAAATAGAAAAAAGTACAAAACAGCTGAAAACAGCTAAGTACATAAATTACTGAGCCCTAAAATAGCTGAAATTAGACCTAAATCTAGGGAAAAGGATAACTAATAAATACTAAGAGTTGTTTAATTTGACAATAGAGCAGTGTTTCTCAACCTTATCAACTTTAAGATGCATGGACTTCAATTCCCAGAATTCCCCAACCAATATACTGGCTGGGGAATTCTGGGAGTTGAAGTCCACCCATCTTAAAGTTGATAAGGTTGAGAAATAGTGCAATAGAGATTAACATTTAGGGGTTAATATTAGAGTTAAAAGGTTGGGGGATAGAAACAGCTGTTTCAAATTACACTACTTAAAAGTTTATGAGTCTGGGCACAGACACACCCTTCTAACCAGCAGGGTGGTTATGCATGTATAGATATGTACATAATACCATTCCAGTTCCTGGATAAGTATCTAGGGCTGTAAAGCCTAGGATGTTATCAATATCCTGAAGTTAGCACAGAATTAACTACAGGTTTAACTACTACAGGTTGCATGAATAGAAATAATGGTCTGCTTTGGCCAGACTTAGAAAGTGTCATGGCTTGCCATATTCTATTTGCTACTGTACAGAATTTTGCAATGCTGGACATAATGGCAGGGTTCTCATCTGAGAGTAACCAAGAAGCGTAGAAATGGCTTGTGTGGTCGAGATACTTCTGCAGGAATGGAATAATAAGGTCGTCATGAGCATCTGTGTCAAATGGGCAGTAAAGGAGGACATGTGTTATAGTTTTGACCTGCCCAGTGGCATGTGGGCACTCTCTCTTCACCCAAAGAATTTTCTTATATCTGCCTTCAAAAACAGCCAAGGGAAAGGCATGCACCCAGCTAAAGTAAAATCTCTCCCATGGCTTCGAATTTCCAGTTGTTGCAGATTGGGAAGAGAAGAGACAATATACCAAAGTCTTTCTGGACTGAAGAAGTCTGGAGCAGTACAGCAATCTCTCTGTTGCTGCAGGTCCATGATCTTTTGTTTGGTGATGAGTTTTGCCTGATTATATCCCATAGCCAATAGAATGTGTGAAGAAAAATCTAGGGTTGACACCTTGTACCATAGAGCGTTTTTCATGAGGACTTGTAATTGCCTGCCAAGTCAGAGGGCCAAGCCCTAAAGGTATAGAGGTGTAGGGTGGCATTAGAGATGTAACATGGTACTTGGAAGGCTGTGCAGAGAAACCTGGACCAATTCCAGCGGGGCAAAGCTTGGAAAAGGTGCCAGCTGTGCATTGGAGAGAAGCTGGATTAAAGCCTTGGCTTTGAACAATGTGGGTGCGGCTGGGATGTACTGATCACCTCTTGATCTCAAGAACGTGCAAATAGAATAGTAGAGGAGCTCCTCTGTGCAGTCTGAGTAACATCACCAGTGTGGGCCTTTCAGAAGCCAGAGGCATGGAGAACCACCACCAATATTTAAAGCATGGAACTTGTCTGATTCTATGACCTTCAGTTCTCCAAAGGCAGGGGTTAGGCCTCTTGGGGAAGATCATCATTTCAGTTTTCTGATAGTTGATATCTAGCTGGTTAGTCTTACAGTAATTACCAAAGGCAGTCAATGCTCTTTTAAGGCCTATTTGAATCCCTGAGAGGATAATGGCATCATCTGCATAGAGCAGGACTGAGATACATCTGTCAACCAGCTTAGGAGGTAGAAATCTTGGTTCTTCAGATGGCAAACCATGTCATTAATGCAATAGTTAAACAGAAGGGGAGCAAGTATACATCCTTGTTTGACCCCCTTCTGAGTTGGAATGGTATTCAATAGATAGCCTCTGAAATTGTACCTGGCTTTGAGAGATGTATCTGTATAAAAGAATGGATCAGAAGGATCAGCTGCTGGTCAGCTGAAGAGGCTTCCAAGTTCTTCCAAAGCCTGTCTCAAGATACAGAATCAAAAGCAGCTTTAAGATATATAAATGTCACATACAAGGAGATTGGCTTGTTGGAAGAGTATTTTTCAATATGCTATTGAAGCACAAAGCAGTGGTCCACTGTGCATCTGCCCTTTCTAAAGCCAGCTTGCTCCTCAGCCAGATTTTCTTCATCAAGTCAGTCCCTAGGTTCCTAGTAAAGGTGCCTTGAGTACAGCTTATTAATAGTGTTAAGCAGACTGATGGGTCTGTGACTGGTAGGATCATCCTTCTTGCCCTTTTTAAATATTGGTACTATGATTGCTGTCCCGGTTGTTGGGAGTGCAACTATGCCTATGAAGAATGTAGTGAGAAGTGGGGTCCACCATTCAGCATTGTTCTTAATCAGTTCTGGTGGGGGGGGGGAATTAAATCCTCCCCAGGAGACTTTCTAGGTCTCAGATGAGTGATGAGGCTCTTGATCTCCATTTAGGATACAGGAGGCCATGGGGACAGGTCCTCCAGATCTTCTGTACTGTATTCATCCTCTGTAGAATCTCTATACAGATTGTGAAACTGCTTTCCCCAGATCTCAGGTGGTAGGTGACTAATTATGATTGACCACGATTATGAGTTTTTGCTTCTGAATATTATCTGGACAGTCTAGACTTTAAAAATGTTTTACCCTTTATTGCCTTGGGAATGGGGCTTGCATATATGGAGCTACATGGCTTGGGACTGGCTTATTTGAGGGACCGCCTTTCCCCAATTACATCCACCCATCCCATCAAGTCTGGCAGAAAGGGCATGTTATGGGTCCTGTCTACAAAGGAATGTTATCTGATGGGACCTAGGAGGAGAGCCTTTTCTGCTATGGCACCTGCTCTCTGGAACATCACTGCCCCTGAGGTCAGTCTGGCCTTGACCTTGTTGGCCTTCTGGAAGGTCTTGAAGACATGGCTTTGCCATCTGACCTGGGATTCTGATAACTGTGCTATGGAGCCTGCAAAGTGGCTGTACTGCTATTGAGTGCACTGTCCTACATATTATGTTTTTAATAGTTTTTATTGTTTTTGATGTTTTTAATGAGTGTTGTTACTTTTTTTGTTTTGTTACTTTTTAAATTGTTTTTAGCTTTGTAAGCTGCCCAGAGACATGTATCTGCGATGGGTGGCTAGATAAATTTATCAAACAAACAAACAAGCAAATAAATATCTTCCTTACTCTCTCTAGTCGATGCTCCAGAGACTTCAAAGCTACGAGCAGTTGTCCCTGGAATGGATATGAGTTAAGTGGACTCATTGGGCTTGGCAGATTGTTTGAGGGGAAGGACATTTCCCATCTGAAAAGACAGAAGAGGGAGGCATGACGTTCTGTCTCCATCATCATCACCGCCACTGCCACTGTCTCAGATTGGATGCTCAGCACATACTGCAAGGTTGCACCTGGAAGATGAAACCATGCTATCTAAAATAGATTGGGCAGGCATGCCACTTAAATGGCATGGTTCCACAGTTATAAGGTTCTCTTGTACAAGCTGGGCACTCATGTCATTCTCATTGTCAGAGCCATCAGCTTCCAGTGTGGGATATCTTTCCCAGCAATCTTACATTCCTTTGTATCTCTGTGAGTTGGGCTTTTAATACAGAGGATTCTCTATGTATGAATCTGTGAAGCTGCCTGTTTCCACCCTGCAGGGGCTGACTCTGCTGCAAACTAAGTATTTTATTACTCTCAAGGTCAACCAGATCACTCTCAGTGATGTTAATCACTCGTCTGGCAATGAGAGACCTGACACAAAGATCAACAAAGACCCTGACTGCTTTGACATGGAAAGAGAGCAGACATTCAATCTAATGTAAAATTAAGACAGGCATCTCCTGGTCACCAAAACTCAGAAAATTGGGTTTCTGCCCTCTCTGTCTTGTAAGGAAGAAATTTCCATTTTGTTTAACATTTTAATAAATTACTCAGTAAACAAAGTATCACTCTATAATTTCTCCAGTAGTAAGTCGTTTCCCAGAATAGCTAAAACAAAACAAAAAAATCATTAGACAGGAGCACTAGTTGAGAAGTTGTGTCAGCTGTTGTTCCACACGTGGGGGATAACTGGCTGTACTGGAGATTGAGGATTATCAACAAAGGAAGTGACTATGGAATTATGCCTTTGCTAGTCCCAGCACATGAACTGGTCAAATGCCAGTCTAAGATCATTAACCTTTTGGGAAGTACTATTTAAATGGCCCAAGACTGTAATCTCCATTTCTGCAGAAAGAAGCGATATCTATTCACTGAGATATTGGGTGGTAGGTTGTCTATAGGATTTAGCTCCAGTAATGCCCAGTCTCAGGGAGGTGCCTGGCTCATTTTTTTAGTCAGTATAGAAATGGGTTTATTAAAATACGGTTTCTGAGACAGAATCTCTTGGGGGAGTAAGGGGGAATCTCCATATCCCAGATCATAAATCTGTTCTCTATTAATATCATACTCACAGTTTTTGTTGGCGGTATGGATATGAGATAAGATTCCATATGCATTTGCTTCCTAGCCTTGTCAGCACATTTGACCACCTCCCGGGTCATTTGGAGGTCTGTTTTTGGATCTTTTCTTGCCTTTTTGTGGCATAATTGAGTAACAAGGTCAGGTCCAGGAAGAGTTTAAGTTGGCCTTTAATTGGGAGCCAACAGTGAAAGAAGTGATTTGTTTGTCATCTTGCCTCCTGAATAATAATAATAATAATAATAATAATAATAATAATAATAATAATAATAATAATAATAGAAAAACATTGAGCAAACTTCTATATTTAAACAATGTGAAACACAACAAGCCTTCCGTAAGTGCTGGTGGATCTCAGAACAACCAGTAAAAAGGATGGATCATTGAGATAATATAGTTTGCATCACTTTATCTTCTCCTGACTAACTGACACTCGAGGTGGGTTACTTCAACCTTCCTAACAGAGTAAGAGTGCTATCAAGTCAGTATTGACACTTAGTGATCACACAGATTTTCTCCAGGATGATGTCCCCAACTGGGATAGGACCAGTGCACCCATCACTGCTGTAACTGAGTCCATCCACCTTGCTGCTGTTTGTCTTCTTTTGCTTTTTCCTATCACTTTTCCCAGCATTATAGACTTCTCAAGAGAGCTAGATCTTATATATGTTCAAATATGATAATTTTAACCTGGTCATTTGTGCCTTGAGTGAGAACTCTGGGTTGTATTTTTCTAGGATCCATTTGTTTTCTTGCCTATCAAAGGAATGCTCAGGAATCTCTCCAATGCCAAGTTCCAAAACATCAATACTCTTCCTATTCTGCTTCTTCAACGTCCAACTTTCACTGCTTTAGAGTGTCACAAGGAATACCATGGCTTGCATGAATCTGATCTTTGTAGGTATAGGTATAGAGACATCACAACTTTTGAATACCTTTTTCAAGGCCTTCATGGCTACTCTATCAAGTGCTAGTCTGTGGTGTATTTCTTGACTGCTGGTTCCTTTACTGTTGATGGCTGTTCCTTAAAAGCAGAAGCTATGCACTGCTTCAATATCTTCATTGTCAGTTCTAAAACTGGTTGCCCTACCTGTTATCATTAGCTGGGTCTTTATATTTTATATTTAATCTGAGTCCCATTTTTTTCACTGTTCTGCATCTTGCCTTTTTTCTACAACCTGAAGAGAGGAATCACCAACCCTTTAACTTGGCTTTGGTTGACATTTATAGATTTTGATATAAAAGATCTTCCTTGTGTCACTGAGTAAGTGTAATATCCATTTCTTTTGAAGATTAGCATTCCTTGGTTTGTCCACAAAGTGGCCATGAAAGTGGGCTGTCACAACAAATAAGGTATAAGTGTGCCATTTTCTGGCAGTCAGAAGACCTGAGGAAGAAAGATTCCTTCAGTAGGACTCTAAAGTATGGCTTGAAGCATGTTATAAGTCTTTTGCTATTTTTAGGAAAAGTAATCAAGAGACCAAGTTAAGAAAAGAAGCGGTAAGAGATGAGAGATCTTTCAGCAGTTACAGCTCTATGAAAAAAACAAAGATACCATACAAAAAAGTATGGGGAAAAAAGAGAACTAACTGGACATAGTTTTCAGTTGTTTGCAGTTGTTTTATTTGAAAATTGCTTACCTAAATATATCTGAAATTATAGTATAATTTATGATTTATGCATAGTCATAATTATTACTATTTTATTACATGTCCCAAGATAGGATTATACTACCAACATAGAGGATTTATTCATTTTTGAAAAAATGAGTAATGCCTATTTAATGGAGACTAGGTTAGCTACTTCTTTTTTAAATATGATACTGAGAACAAGAGGAAAGTAAATAAACACAAGAAGAACATCCAAGAATGTTCCATTTGGTCATGTTTATAATTTGAGAAGTGGACTCACTGGAACTGCAACAAGATGAGGCAAACATATTGAGATAGTGCTTCAACCTTGCCTCTGGGGAAAGATCATTAGTCTCAAGTTGAGAGGAGATGCAAAATGCCAGGTAATGCTACATAGACAGTAATTAGTACAGCAGATTGTAATCTCTCTCTCTTTTTTTTAATAGAGTGCAATTAATTTTCTTCATTATATGGAAGGTGGAGCTATGGGAAATTGGACTGACTTCATTATACACTAAAGAATTGAACAGTGAGCCAAAACCAATGAACTTGAGTGCCTGCCAGTTCATAAATAATGAGAATATTGTACTCACTGTTTACTTTTCTTTGCAAGGTGAAGGCCTGTCAAGGATTTTGCTTGTGCATGTCTGATGGGAATTCTTGCAATATGATGCAAGCTGTTATTAAGCAAGCTGAGATAGTTTGTTAAACAATAGGAGAGTTAATAAGAATAAAAAAAATAGTAAATATACATATAGAGGAAAACATGGAGTTACCAAGGTCCTTTCAAAAATTACATGCACCCAGTTAAAATGGACAAAAAGAAACAAACCAGTACTGATAACCCAAGTTAAATGCTGCTACATTTCCAATTATTTTCAGTGGAATGAAAACTTAAACAAGTATATTATGTTCTGACTGAGATTTGTGAGTTCACCTACCATACATAGTATGAAACCTTGTGAATCTATAAGTTTCTACAGTATGTAAATGCCATTCAATTACACACAAACCTATATGTATAAGTTTAAATCCTGGATGAATCCTGGCAATTATATTGGCAAGAAGGGCTAGGAATCTCTCAGATGGGGTGCCTGTGCTAAGCCTTTTTTTAAAACTGGGAATCTCTGATAATTGTGGTTTACTCTGTCATCAATTCATATTTAGGGTACTGCAACACATCTTATATGAGGCTCCCTTTGAAGACAACTCAGAAGCTATAAATAGTTCAAACTGCAGCTGCCCAAGTCCTAACGGGAGGTAACAGGATTAGCAGCATAACACTAACGCTTTGGTCATTATACTTGAATGCTTTCTTGTCATACTAGAGTGAGATGTTGAATGGATTTAAGAGTTGAAGGTGGCAAGGCAGGAATTCAAGGCTGGGAAAAGAGACCATTGATTCAAAAAGGTGGGAGAAAAAGGGCTAGGATTTAAAACCCAGTTCAGACCCACACCCTTACACATACACACGAAGATAGAACACTGATCCTCTGCATGTATATGACTTATTTTTTATATATGATTGATAAGTTTTATAAAGCTGCCAACAAAACCAGTGTGACTCTGGGTGGTGTACAACATAAAAATGATCAATCAATAATTTAAAAAAACTCCACATAACAATAAGCAATTAAAGTTACTTTTCTAGCCATCTCACATCTTGGAAAGTTCTGCAGTTAACTAGAGAATACTGGGCTGAGTTTCCAAAGAGAAGACATTTATTATTGAATCTGATCTGAAGTTTTACAGTGGTGTGCCAAAAGGTTCGCTCTTGAGCTCCTTGTTGTTTAATGTTTTTATTAAATACTTGCATAAAAAGTTGGAGGACTGCTAATCAGGTTAGCGTTAGATAGGAGATAAATATACAACAGAATCTCTCTCTCTCTCTCTCCCTCTCTCTCTCTCTCTATATATAGTATTATATGTAATATATCATATATCATATATATGATATGATATTTATCTCTTACCTAAAGTATGAATCTGCACTGAGAATCTTATTTACTTCTTATCATAAAAAACCACTTTTGTTTTACCAAGAAATGCATACCTTTTTTTTTTATTTTCTTAACTGAATGTCAGAAGAATTGCCATTAATTCATTCCATTCTAAGACCTGAGTCTTGATTTAATTAAAATCATAATCCTTGAAGTTTGGTAAGTCTTAGAACTGAAGGGGATGGTGTAGTTGCGATATTAAAGTGACCCTTCTCATCAATGGATACTTCTGCTGGGCACATAAGATCACATTTTATTCCCTGCTTCTTCTTATTTTTGAAGGCACAGATTGCTTATGTTGTTAGACATAAGTGAGTTGCAGAAATGGCAGCATTGCATGGGACAGTGTTGTATCAGGCAGTCATAGCATAGCTACTGTATGATGGGACACTTGGGTTGTCCCATCATCCAACTTTGGGAAGTAGCAAAACAAGGACTGGGTAAAAGGACCACAGTTTTTACAGTCCTCCTTCTTCATTGTGAAATCATATTTGGGTGCTGGGAAGGCTGGTCATCTGCAAGTGCTCTTAAAGTCTGAGGATTTTTACCTCTTTCAAAATCAATGAGACTTTAGAAATGTTAAATTTGGACTAGCTTTTGAAGAGGTAAGATCATGGTAAGTCATCCCATGAAGGAGTAACTGCCCCTGCAAACAGGATTAGTAGTGCAACCATTGATCTTCATTTGAGGAACCTCTGAAAGCTTCTAAAAAGCATATTTTATATAGTAGAGTTGTTTTCAAATGCTGCAGTACCTTGATCCCCATCAATAAAACTAATGATTTTGTTAAAGTTACAGTTGGGCAAGAACTATTGTAGGTAGCCCCTGGGTTAAGAATGCCCAGTTTACAGATGATCCATAGTTAAGAATGGAACCTATTGTAGCAAAATTTGAGTTAAATACACAATGGTTCAAGTTAATTACACAATACTACTTATACAGTATTATACAATAATATTGTTCCAGTTTATGTAGAAATTCAACTTAAGGACAGTCCTTGGGAATGGAACTCATTCTTAAACTGGGGATTACCTATATACTAGTTGTGTATGTGTGTGTGTGAAGTCAGTCTTGGCTCCTGGTGGACAAGTCCATGCAGTTTTTTTGGCAACATTTTCAAAGTTACTATTGCCTTTTTCCTAGGGTTGAGAGAGGGTGACTGGCTCAAAGTCACCCAGCTGGCTTTTTGCCCAAGACATGACTAAAATTTACACTTTCCTGGTTTCTAGCCTGGTAACTTTAAGCACTATACCAAACTGGCTCTCAACTGTTATTTTAGATATCATATGAAACAATATAGATATTATGTCAAGCAATGATAGAATTTTGCAATTCCATTTAAACAGTAAAACCATTCTTTTAACACAAAGGATGAGTATCCTTAGATTTGCAGAATTCCTGAAGAGCCACCTCTATTTGTCATTCTGCATTTATTTTAGATCAATATTATAGCACCAAATGAGGAAGCTTATATTATAGCACCAAAGTGGTAGCTTATCCAGACAGAGCAGGAGCAAGTTCTAAAAGTGACCCTGCTTTGGATGCAGAAGCTATAAGGGTTGATCATGCAAAGCCAGGATTCTATTAGAATTCTTTCCTGGACTACCAGCTTGTCTAGGCAGAGTGGGAGTGAGTTCTGACAGTGATTCAGCTTTATATCTGGAAGTCATTAAATTATGCTCCAGGCATTCAGCATTTGGCATGAACAAGCCAACAGCACACATGGTGGTCCATCATATTTCATAGGTTTGTTACTGTCATGGAATAATTAAAGGACAACTTCTGTTCATTGTATATGCCACTTTGAGGTTGCAGGGAAAAGGCTAGATAAATGAACAAATAAAATTTACTAAGCTTCATGATTGATAAGGTGTTCAAATCCAAACAAGCTGATTCAGGGGCCAACAATCTAGTCACTTCCTTTGTAACATGAAATTGTAGGAAAAAGTGCTTTTCCCAATATGATGTCTTCCTGCAACAAATAATCTACAGCTCCAAGAATTCATATTTACAAATGAATTCTGGAGCTCTGTGTATGTATAGTTGCAGGAAATCTGTGGCTGAATCTCGTAGTATTTTGATGTGAAAATCTTATGACAACTGTAGCCTAAGATCTAAAATAAACTTTATACAGTTAAACAATAATAATGTTCCCCCAACATAAAAATGAAACCTACACACATTAACCCATATGATATACACCTATTTATTTCACAGACATTTGAGAGACTGATATACCTCAAAAAATCATAAGTGCAACCTTGGTCCTAATAGAATTTTTCTATCACACCTGAAACAATACAATCAAATCTGGAAAAAAAAATGCTTTAACAGTTCATCAGATTTATTGAGTTCATGACCACTAAAGTAATATAGGTGTAGGTTTTAAATTATTATTATTATTATTATTATTATTATTATTATTATTATTGGTTGCCCAGTCAGCCAGATGTTTAGACTGGATTTGGCATATTTATGCACTTATCAAGTCCTTCCCAAAGACCTGGGATAGGCAGGTGTTGTTTGATGGTGTTAAAGGTATTATTGCAGGATGTAAGCTGTTCCTTGTAAAGCTGCCTTTGCAATTGACTAATGGTGATTTTCTCAGTGCTGATGGTCTTCAAGTGGTGCTCCAGGTGTTTTGGGATTGCACCCAAGGCACCTATTACTATTGGTACTATCTTTGCTTCCTTTTCCCACAGTTGTTCTACTTATATTTGCAGGTCTTTGTATTTTCTGATTTTAGCCAGTTCTTTCTCTTCTATTTTGCTGTCTCCAGGTCCTGACTCCTGAAACCCACTCGTCACCAGATGTCCAGGCCTTAGAACACCTAGCGCAGTCCTTGTTGACCCAGGCAACAACCAATCCAGTATAGGTTTCTGTAAATTACATTTCACCATATGGGAGTGGCACTCTTCGTCTGGCTCCTCTGATGAGACCTGTCCAGTATGGCTGAACCTCTGGCATAGCTCTCATCCTCCTCAGAGCACGCAAGCCCCACAACCATGTCAAGGTAGTGCCTCAATGGGGCGTTGTTATATTTGTTTGTTTGTTTGTTTATATATTTTTTCCACAACTCTTTAACTGCTAAAACAATTTATTTTTAAATATGGTATGAAATGTGGATCAGGTTCTATGTTTTTTGAACCCTACCTTAATCAAGAATTTTCTTATCCACCCCCACCCCCTTTGCTGGGTTAGGCTGATAGCATCAGGTGACCCTGATGCTCATGGCAAAGATCAAAATATATCTTGATTCGTGAGGGAGGGAGAGAGAAATCTCTATAGGCTGTTTAAATGCAGTTCACAGGCCCTGGAGGTCAAAATTGATTTTTTAGGTTCCTGAATTGCTAGCTGGGAGATTAACACATAAATTCAATAAGATGATTATATCTTTACATGGGAAGAAGAAGAATCCAAATATTGCAAACTTCAGATGTATTGATAGGATGTCCTTCATGGAGAATGATTTAAGGGCAATTCTTTTCTCACATAAAAAAGATAGAAATAGAAATAGTATAAGCAACTCAGGTTAGTAAATTGGCGGCAGATGAACAATTCTGTTAATTTCAGTTTATGTAGATTCTCTCTTTTCCTCCAACCTTACATTCTTGCATTTTAGCATTTTTAAAAGTTTTGCATGAAATTGTTTATTCAATTTTCTGTGGATTTTTCTTAACATAACTATTTATATTGTTTGTAAACAGCTCTTCTTACTCTAATCCTTTGTAGATATTTCCACTAATATCTGCATGCTGCATGTTTTTTTTTTCCATTGGGAAACTGAGCTGCAACATTTGGAAAACAGCAAAAATGTGAAACAATTTAATATTTCCTCATTCTTTAGCTTTGGGTTTTATTCTGCATAATAAACAGTATGTGCTGAGTCTCCACATTTAGGAATATCTTTGCTAGAGTTCTTTGCCTTCTATAAACATTTTTATTTTCCTGTAGTTCAATGGCCTGTTTGATGGCTGATTTTATTGTAGCAATCTAGTTTTTGTTTCTGCTAATTTATGGGGATTTTTACAAGATGGTCATGGCTGAACCATGAGCCATGAAATTGAAGAATAGACAAACACAGAGATGTATGCTGGAGCCAGGAAAAATTGTCTTCATGATTGCTACCCAAAGAAGATTTTTTAGAGACCATCCTTCCTTATGGGAAGGTGGATGAAGCTAAGTCATCCTCTTTTCCTTGTCTAGTACAGGATTTCCATGCCAACCGATCATTCTATATTTCATTTAATATATTCAGTTTTTAAGGCATTTGGTCACCTTTCTTACTTTTGCTAACAGTGTTGGCATTTGGGACATAGGACTGATCTGAGGTGGACAGGCAGGTGGGAAGAACTTGCAGTTCTGAAATATGGCTCTTGGCAAGGAGTCCCAGGACAAATTGAGTTGGTAGTTTGCCTCCCCCCACCTGATGATGGTAGCATGGGGTCTGTTCACTTGAAGCCTGCAAATAGCCTACAATCCTACTGGTTCTCAACTGGCAAGATGAGACTATGATCTGCAGTTAGTTTGGATCCAAGACTCAAAGGTGGACCGAACCTTATATTTGCTGAAACCAAGAAAGTTGTAGTCAGCATACTCCTGCTTTCCTTGAAGCATGATGGCTTATCTCTTAATGAGATTTCTTCACTCCATCCCTGATTCTATATTTACCACTGCTGGGCAAAATTCTCCAGCTTGCAACTATGTGGGTTATCACACATCTAAGCTCCTGATAGAGATTGTGTTTTAGCATGATGTAGTCTTGGAATCTGCTGTGAATCAAAGTTTTTACAAAGTGTGCAATATAAGTGTCATAACTAAAGGAATCCATCCATCTTTTGGGAGGCCCCTCAGACCAGACATTCTCATCAAGAATTCTTATATGGGGCCATTCTTCTTTCCTTCATTTTTTCTGTTTTCATATAATTTTTATTAAGAATTTTCAAAAGGAGATAAAAACTAATAAGAACTAATATAAAAAAAAGAAAGAAAAGGAAAAAGAAAACAAAGAAAAAGCCAAAAGTGCAAAAAAGAATGAAAAGAAATAGAAAGAAGTAGCTTCCGATTTTCTTTACAGCGATTATAAGTACAAATACAAAATTACTTCTTACTCTATAGTTACAAAAAAAAAAACACAAACCCTCTCTTTTTTCTATTATCTATTTTTTTCTAATCATCAAAACCATAAATAATGAATTCAGTTTTTCTGTTTCACGCAAAAAGTCTGTGAGGGGTTTCCAGTCAGCAATAAACATAGATATTGTCTTTTCTTTAATAAAGGAAGTCAATGTAGCCATCTCTGCAAGTTCCATCATCTTCACCAACCATTCTTCCATGGTGGGTAGTGCCAAATTTTTCCACTTTTGTGCATATAATAATCTCACTGCAGTTATCATATATAAAAACAAAGTTCCATGTATTTTTTTCCAACTGTTTGTCCATCAATCCCAAAAAAAACCCCTCCAGTTTCAATTGTATATTAATCTTTAAGATTCTCTAGATTAGTGTATGTATCTAAAACTTTCAAGCTATACTACATGTCCACCAAACATGATAAAATGTCCCTTCATGTTGTTCACATTTCCAGCATAAATCTGAGGTACCTTTATACATTCTAGACAATTTCTCTGGTAACATATATCAATGATACATCATTTTATAAAAATTCTCTTTAAGGTTATAACATAATGTAAATTTCAGTCCTTTCAGCCACATATTTTTCCATTGTTTTATCTGTATATTATAACCAAAATTTTTAGACCACTTTATCATACATTCTTTCACTTGTTCTTCTTCTGTTTCAAATTTTAATAAAAACTTTATACATTTTGGCACTTACATGTCCCTAATTTGTACACAGTTCTATTTCAAACTCAGTCTTATAGTGTTCAGAACCATACATTATTTTGTTTACTTTAAACCTTTCTAATACTTGTACATAAGTAAGCCATTGACAAGTTTAATTCTCTCCCACCAGTTCTCTTGATTTTATTTTACATTCCCCTTGACAAAATTCTAATATCTCACAATACGTTAATCATTTGTGTGTGCTTATCATTTCTCATCTATAAAATGCTTCTTGTGCTGAAAGCCACAAAGGTGTTTTTGGGTACAACCTGGATTTGTATCTATTCCATATTCTCAATATGACACATCTGACATAATGATTTTTAAAATCTTCATTAACCTTAGCTTTGTCATATTCATGCCACCCAAATCTCAGATCATGTTCTTCTAACTCCAAAAGCCTCCTGTTTCTTAATAATGGCCATTCTTTCATCCAAACTAAACAACAAGCCGCAAAATATTTATTTATTTATATTTGAAATTTAGATACCGCCCATCTCATGAAACTGAACTGAATGTAATTTCAAATCAGGTAAACCCAATCCTCCTCTTTCCTTTGCATCTTGTAACACCTTATATTTAACTTGTCCTTCATATCTTTCTTCAAAGACCACCTTTTGGATTCTCCTTAAAATTCAAGTGCCATTTTTAAAGTTAAAAGTACATGCAGTGGCCTTGACATTCATTTGTACTCATTGTCTCTGACCTCATTGATGCATTTCAAAATTGCAAAGGATTATATTTACTGCTTATTTTATTCTCAAAACCTCTAGTTCATTAATAAAAGAAGTTTCACTTGAATTGTACTTTTCTGCACAGTGAAAAATCAGGTTTGCTCTACTTAAGCTGATATGCCATTGATCCAGCTCATCTGAATGTCTTATTTGCTTATTTGCTTGTTTGCTTATTTATTTATTTATGATCGAAGACCAAGTCACAGAATTTAAAAATACAGCACACCATTAATACATTCATAAGAAACTATATGTAGTACACAGATATATAGAAGGATGAAACCCTATAAAGTTAACATTTCATTGAAGACACCAAACTTTGAGCCTTCTTTAATTAAATATGGGTGTTCCAATTTGAAACATATATTGCAATAAAAATAGGATCATTTGAGGATTGAGCATGTCTGTTAAAATGACTTATACACTAGCATCAGGCAGAGGAGGTCAAAATAGTCAAGAAGGCAGTTGACATGCATGTAAAAGTGGCCAGGCTTCAACTGAAATACTGCAACCTCCATCCTGCCTGTTTTGACACACACACACATCCCCATAGACATGTCTGGTCTGGTATCCAGATTTCTTCCACCTGAATATTCTTGCAATTGCAAAACTTTTTGAAGAAATGGAGTACCATGCATGATAAAAAAAAAAAAATGCTGAACATGCATTTTCCAAAAGAACTATCTTTTATTCCAGAAATGGAATTCTCTTCTTCTCCTAACATGCATAAACCACAGCATTTGAAGTGCTAAAAAGGAAATGCTTTTTTCCTATGGAAAAAATATTGTACATGTCCTTCCTTCCTTCCTTCCTTCCTTCCTTCCTTCCTTCCTTCCTTCCTTCCTTCCTTCCTTCCTTCCTTCCTGTTGTTTAAATATCCTTTACATTCTTAATCTATTTAAAATCCCTCTGTTGATTGTGGTGGCTTAATGAATATACCAGCAAACCAGTATTTGCACTGCAGAAACAGTGTGTTCATTATTAGGGCATTAACTTTTAAAGTAGACAAAGAAAAAGTTCAATGGCTAAAGAATTTAATCTTGCCTACGAGAAGCCTCTAGAAATGGGAAGAACTTGAACTTTGCCAACTAGAGCTTGTGTCTGCCTGAATTCCAAAGACTTTGGAACTCCACAGCTTCCGGCACTAATAACCGAAGAGCACTTGAAACTCTAGTTTGTCTGGATGTGGAGTACAGATAGAGTTAAGCCATTCCTTTTGTCCTATTGCATTGCTCATAGAGAACAAATGTGAAAACTGTGCTCAACACATGAGGGGACAAGCACTTATCTGGTGCCATTCACCTCTCCTGCGTGCATTGCTTTTTTGCTGCTGTTGTTGTTGTTAGATAGCGGATGCAATTGCATTTCAAGAAACACTCAGTGCACCCATTAATGTGATTTTTATTACCAGCTTCTGCTTGCTTAAGGGCTGCATCATCAATCAACTGACTGCTGCTGACTCATTCCGCTGGCAAAAGATGCCATTCCTTCTGTCTGTCTAATGGAAGGATAAGGGTAGGCAAGAAGAAGAAAAATCAGGAAAGTCAGTTCCAATCTCAGTGACATGCAGGAAGGATCAATTATCCATGTGATAATTAGCAAGTATGTGTGAAGTTGGAATAATCCTTTATGATTTCTATGGCCAGACTTGATATGCTAAGAATGGAAACAGATTTGAGGAGAATATAACAGATGCTGCTGCCAGCAGAAGGCTGAGCAGCACTTGCCAAACTCTGCAGTGATACACACACCCATTTTTTTCCACGTCAATCAGACCTGATTGAAAATATATTTCTTTTTTAAAGTGACAGGTTTAGCAAAGCTGATGATGCAGGGATCTTATAATTGGAGATCTTAGAATGTTTGAGCTGAACTTATGCCCCTTTGGAGGTATCAATATTTATTTTAATCTATTGAAAGATAGGCAGTGGCTGCTGGTACTCAAAAGGATTGGTAGGGTAGATGATAGGGTCACCATAGATGGGACTAAGGGAGAACTAGATTTAAGCAAACAATCTCTGTTTGTCACCCTGCCTCTGTCTATTTTGCAAAGACCTGCATGCCCCTTAAGCAAATCATTACAAGGTAAAGGTGTTTATCTTCATTCAGAAAGGATGCTTGATAGAAATAGTTATATACATGACCTCCAGCACCCCAATCCTTCAACTGTCCCATTTTACTTATAGAATGATGAATTTGTCCCTGAAGAATTGTAACATGGCCAGTTGAAAAAAGGTAGTAAAATGACTTTAAAAATATTTTAAAACAGCTGATGTTGGACTGGAGGGAAAGCAAAAAGAGAAAAAGGTGGTTTTAGAACAGCAATTTTATGTACTGTGAGAAGAGATGTGTGGCTTCCAATTCCTCTTTCAACCATCCTAGTGCTCCGCAATTTGTTTGGGGCAGTATCATTTCTCTGTCAAGAAAATCAGATTTACAGTACCTTCTCTTTGCTCTGCAAATAATTCAGCACTACAATGGTAGACTTCTGGTTTATTTTTAAACAATACTTCCTTGTTATTATTGTCCAGAAACAAATCTGCCAGCTATTGAAACTAAACTGGAATTGGAATTATCATTTTGGCAGCACAGTCTTCCAGCTGTGTGGATCCATAGATGTATTTCATCACTGAGCCTGTTTCATTGATTTACCAGAAGATCAAATGCTTTGGGTTATTTGCGATGTGATGAGCTTCAACAGCCACACACCAGCATCTTGAATTATGCTTGGAAACCTACTGGAAACTAGTGCAGCATCCCCAGAATAAATGTTACGTTGCTTAAACAGTTTGTATATATCAGTGGGCAGATTGCTGCATTTTGCATAACATCCAGTTTCCAGGTAATCTTCAAGGCAGCACCAAGTAGACCTCATTAATGCAATCTGGAGTAATGGGAGCATGTGTGACTGACCAGTGCTCCCTGCTCCAAAAAGGGCTGCAAATGGCAAAGTCACCTCTGGCCATAAATTCTTCTAGCTATCTATGTGGAACTGTGAATCCAAGAGTACCTCCAAGTTGTAGACCTGCTCTTGGAGTCTGATCCTATCCAGAGACACTGGGGGAGCCACTCATACTGAGCCACCACATAGTTGCTGGATAAACAGCCATTCCATCTTGCTAGGATTTAACTAAAACTTGTTTTGTTCCACCCTGACCCTTACTCCAGACATTGGGTTGGAACCTCCACAGTACTTCCTGTTGGGCTCCAAATAAAGATGCATAACTAGGTACCATCAGAATATTGATGATACTTCACCCAAACTGATGGATGGCCTCTCCCAGTGGCTTGTAGATATTGAATAGCATGGAAGAGAAGACTGGGCCCTGTGGCATCCCATATAACAGATGCCAAGGACTTGACCATTAATTCCCTGCCACCACTACTCAGGAACTCTCAGCCCTTCAACATAGGCCAGAGGGAGATTAGGAAACAGGCACCACAAGAAACACCAGAATTCTGCTTTATAAACATAGCTAAAAAAACAGAATCTGGAAAGCTGACAGTGATTCTCTTTCCCTCCTTCACATACTAAAGAAAGTCAAGGTGGCACTATCTTGAGATGCTTTCTTACCCATTCCTATTTTCCCAAGCTGGGTTCATGTGTTTCTTATGTCTGTCACATATCTTCTTCAAAGTTATCTGTATACTCCACTACAGGAAGGAATGGATCTACTGTAAAACAGTGCCCCCAATTCCCAAAATAATCCAAAAGGAGATCATGGCTGATGCTATCAAAAGCTCTTTAGAGATCTAACAGGACAAAAAGAATTACATTCCCACATTCCAAGTCCCAGTAGAGATAATCTACAAGAGCAACCAATTTCATCCCACACCTAAGTCTTAATCCTGATAAAAAATGATCCAAATAATCAGCTTCATCCAGGATACTTTGCAGCTGAAACCTCATTATCTTCCCTAAATTTTCTCTAAAAAGAGAAGATTAAAGACTGGGCAGAAAGTGTCTAATGCTGTGGGGTCAAGAGATGGTCTCTTGATACAATGGCACAGACTGCCACTTCTCCTCTTGAAACATTCACCACCTCCTGAGCCTACCCTGTCATCTTACCTTGGCTACCTAGGAACCCAGCTCCACAGATGGCAGGACTCAAACTGTCAAATATCCTGTCCATATCCTCAGAGTCCATAAAATCAAAATAATCTGAGGAAGTGCTGTGAGTCTTTGCCCAAGTTATCTCCTCTGGTTCTGCTAATGCTTGTCCAACTCCAAATGAATGCAAGTAACTTTCTCAGCAAAAGGTCTTCTAAACTTGTCATAGCAGCCTGAAAGAAGATCTATCAATACACCGTGCCTCGCCTTAACTGGGTAAAGATCACCTTAAACAAGCCTAGTGGATGGCATTCTGTGATGCAATAACTACAGTGAAATATTGATACTTTGCATCCAAATTGCCACAGTGTAGCCCAAACAAGCTCATATCTGTGCTCAGTTGTATTCACTTTTCTGCCAAACACTCAAGATATCTTTTCTGCTACTTCATCTTTGAGAGCTTTTTAGTAATCCAGCCCAGCTCCCCATAGCATCTGTGGCTAGGAAAAGACCACAAAGGTGTAGTCTTACTCAATGGCCTAGCAGCTGCTTTACTTTGGAGGCTAATCAGTGACATGGAAAATCTCCGAACACAAAATATCATTGGGAAATTTTCCAAGTGATTGTTGAAGTCCAAGCTGATCGTAAGATGTCAGGGGCTGACCATCTTAATTTCTCCCCCACCCTGCAGAGGTGAATTATAGTGACTGACCTCAGATTGACCACAGAGTGATTAGGCAATGATAAAGGATAACTATGTCTTCTACAATGTGACCCTACAAGGTAAATTGCTTTATTTCAGACAAGAAAGAAGTCATACATACCCAAAGGATTTGCCTACCGCAGAAATTAAGCCCTGTATTTGTGTCAGTCATAAGATTTAAATCTAAAGCCTTTGCTTCCCATCCTTTTGAATCAACTGATGTTTGGCTAGGCTTGGAATTGGGAGGCACCAGCTCAACACTGACACAGTGGTTCTGTCTGGTATAAGAAGCACTGGGTTGTGTCTTGCAAGCTTTAGCCCTTTCAGAATGCAGAACTGAAGAACACGAAAGGAACACAAGGCTTAAATCAGCCTTGGTTGAACATCAGTTGTAAGGGCCACAACACGAAATAGACCTGGAGAACAACAGTAACTTGGCACAGCGTGATACATATTTCCACAGAATTGTTTTAGTCAACAGACATTAATGAACATCAAAATAGTTAAAATAGGGAGGAAGATTTTCAAGTGCCATATACAGTATAGGATGGTTAGTGATGGTTATGGGCATTCTGCTCCATTGAACATAGGCAGCATTTAAGGGTATCTGTTGCCAAGTTCATTTGCAGATCTGGTCTGAAGAAGTTAGCAACATGGCTAGTGAAAGATCAGCTTGTATTTATTTTCTCATATGGCATTGCCTAGAGTAATTTCACCAACATTCTTTCATAATATTTGCATTGTTGCAGCCAGACATAAATTCCATAAGTGAAATTATATCTTTCGCCTCTTACCTGAAGCCACCATTTTCTCATCTGTCTTATATAACTAAATGTCCTAAGGGGATTAATTTATTTATTTGCACTAGAATGAATCCTTTCAAAATACATTTTACACCACATTTAGCAGACATTTGGCTTCAAGGAAGAGGAGAATGCCTTGCAGGTATTTTGAAGACATGGGAGTATAAATAAATGGTGGTCTCCATTGCTGTAAGTACATGTTATTATGCAATGCTATGGGGGGAAAAGATATTAATGCACATGAATTGCTAAGGAGTGATAAATGAGGAAGTGATGAGCAACAAAAATCTTGTGGCATTTGAAAACTTAGAAATGTATTATGGCATAAGCTTCATTAGACCATGGTTTCATTAGATTAACTGAATTCTAATCTACAAAACGTGGTGCCACACTAAATTTACTAGTCTTTAAGTGCCACAGAACTCTTTGCTGCTTTTGTTGCAACACGACTACTATGCAGAAAGAGGAAAGGTAATTATTGTTTAGATTTACAAAAAGCATGGCATTTATATAAATGCATTATGCTCAGGGAATGGTTTTAGCAGCAAGGAGATAGTTTCTCTGTTTTTCTTCCTTGAGAAGAAAATGTTCAGAGGGTTCTGGAATAAAAGGCATAACCTTGTTCCTTTGGTTATGCATTTCTTTAGAAGCTTTGTGAATAAAATCACGATGATGATGATGGTGATGGTGATGGTGATGGTGATGGTGATGATGATGATGATGATGATGATGATGATGATGATGATTCATTCATTCATTCATTCATTCATTCATTCATTCATTCATTCATTCATTCATGGTGATATCACAGGCAGTATCCCTATAATACCACTATAGCCCATGCAACAGTAACAATTGTGAAACAATGTCTAGCTGGGAGAGTGAAATAATATTTCCTTCCTTACTTACTTATGAGTACATGAAGCTCCCTTTACCAGTTCCATGGAATCTAAACAAGCATCCACTATTCTGACTGGCAGGAGTTCTCCAGAGACTCAGATAGATGGTATATTTCCCAGATCATTTCCCTGAGATCATTTAACCAGACCTTCTAGGATCTTGAACCTGGGACTTCTGCATTCCTTCCATTTCAGAGTTATGCCATGTTCTTTGAAACATGTTTCTGCTTCTTAAGACAACTGACAACATATTTCTAAAAACCAGTGTAAAATTTGCCTTTTAAAGGTAACACTTAGTTAAAGCACTGACAGATGGTTGAACTGTCTTTCTATGAAGTGCACATGTAAATGCCTGGTGCTTGTAAAACTGAGGCAATTCCTCCACCCCTTTAATTTTAATTACTTTTTAAGAAAAGGACAAAACCAAGATGAACTATGTTTGTGGCTAGCATTCATACATCCTACCATGGGCTTCAATACAAGCAAAATCCATAAACATGTTCCCCAAAGAATATGTGTCAGAATTCTTTTACATCCCCACTGTTTGATGATGTACTGCTTGGTGAACTATATACAGTGCAGAAAACTACAAATTATAAAGGCCAGGAGGGATGATTGACATTCCTTTTATAGTTCATGTTCTGGGGTAGCGGGGGGAATCCAAATGGAATACTAAAGTCTCTGGAGAACTCCTGCCAGTCAGAACAGGGGATACTTGTCTAGACGAACCAGTTCTATGGAAGTGGTATAAGGGGGCTTCATGTGTTCATGAATAAGTAACTAAGAGAGACCTCACTGTCATGCTTTGACAAAGGCTGCTGTAGAAATGGAAAACGACACTTTATAAAGATGCAGCTCAGTTCAAATCAATCCACCTTTACCAGTCTAAGCTTTTCCCCTTTTTATTTTTCTGAGGAAGAACTTTGAAAAAGATGGTTTTTGGGGGGACATTAGAAAGGCAGAAGCAAGAGACATACTCATCTCTCCACCACCACAAAAGTCACCTTATTACCTTCCCCCCCCCCCTTCCTGTCATCAATTTTACTTCTTCATCAAGAATGTTCAAAGGCTTATCAATCTAGACATTAGGAAAGTTATACAAAATAAACATCAAGGCCTTCTGTGATTCATTCACGTAACTGCCTATCAAACCATTTCATAGGGCAGAGTGGCTTATAAACCTGATGTAGTATTTCCAAGAAAAAGAACAAAATTTTATGACTTGTGCAATGCTGACAGCTGCTGTACAAGTATTGTGAAAGTTGTGATTTTTTTTTTTAGTCCTTTAATTTATAGTCATATTGAGAACAGCTGCAGTGAAGTGGCTAATGGGCTTAGCTATAAATTAGGATGTTCTGCCATGAACTTAAAAAGTGGCAAGGCTAACCCCAGCATAAGGCAAAATGCTGGGAGATGGCAGCAGATTGTTCCAGAAAATGCCAGATGATTTATCCTGTGCCTCCTAAACTAGCCTGGTATGTGAGAAGTAGACAATCTGTGTACTGGATTTATATCTGCTTAGACATCCCAGTCTGCAGAAGCTGTATAGGATATTTACTCTGATAACTTCAAGTGCATACTTTCAGGTATTAGGAGAAAAAACACTCCGCTTAAATTAGAAACCAAATTGTCTGGAGAGAGATGCAACCAAGTATACGTTTTCTGGCATGCACACGACTACAGTGTTCAGTCAGCTCCTTGCTAAAGAACTGCAGAAGAGCCCTGAACAAAGCAAGGCTACAGATTATATACATTTGGTTTATTATACTATAGAAAGATAAAAGGAGTATGGCAAATTACAATATGACCCTTACACCGGAATGTTTTTGATATTGGATATGTCCTCTCTGTTACTTTTCGCCCTAGTAGGATTCTATCCTTACCAGCATGTACAATAAATAACATCGTTTATTGTATCTGCGTCCTTTCACACACATTCTATTCACACTTGGAAGGAAGGACAGCTGTCTGGTTTCTGTTATCTGTCTTCATTCCAGGGTCACAGCACTGAACTACAAGCTTTTTAATACTTAAGCCAACAGTATATATGATCTTTTTCTAAGACATAAAAATGAATATATGAATTAGACCTGCACACGGGGAAACATCTGAACCTGTCAGTATGCTTGGATTCACACATGTTTTCTTCTATCCAACCTATTGGGTGTAGAAATGGACAAGTGAGTTTTGCCTTGTGGCATCTTCCTGCTCCTGTGATTCCTAAACACTAGTCCAAAGGAATGAGTTCATTTTTTCCTTTTTTTTTTTTTTTCCCTTGAAAAGAAGCAGACTGGGGAAAGGTACAAAAGGTACAAAGAAACAGAGTGTGAAGGATTGGTAAGACTGAAACACCAGACATGGCTCAAGTTTCACATATCTCTGAACTAGAGGCTGAGAATTTAGGACACAAGCTGATCAACATGAAGTGGAGGATCTCCCTCCTGAATTAAAAAAAAAAAAAAGTTAGAAGCTAGCTCCACTATGTCTTAACTAATTATGTGTCCAGGTCCAACTAATGCAACTAAAGACAAATTCTCCTTGTGGATAAAGGTTTACTTAAATAATTTCTTTTCATCCAAGGACTGCTGAAGGATAACCTACTAGCATACATATATGGGATAGGACTGAAGCAAGCAGTGGTTTCAGCCAGTACCAAAAGTATGGGTATATTTCTCTGATACATTCTTCTCTTCCTCATATTCTCTTCTTTGTCTTCAGGTAAGCATGCTGCAGAAAAGATTCAAATGGGACTCACTAGAGGTACAAGCTAATTGCTTGCTTTGAGTTTGGAATTAAGCTATGGATTGCATGTGGATGTAGGACAAAAGCTTGTCCAGCCTGGTCTAATGGTTTACAGCTGGGTCTGTGTGGGGTCCCAGGTTTCTAGCTTTTCACACTCTCGTTTCATAGCAATCAATCTGGAAAATTAGTTCTCTATATCAACCTTGCTGTGCTTTTGACTTTCTATAGACCTTCAGAAGCTCTGCTGTTAACTAGGATTGTGCATTAATACAAATCAGATTTGAATTGTTATTTTTTTATTATTACTATTACTATTATGGATCTAACATAATAGTTCAAATCAACTTGGAAAATTAACTTGATTCTATTTGACATTTTGATTTCATTGAGCTCAGGTTGATTCAATATGATTTTCTGAACTGATATGGAGAAGCAATTCACGAAACAGAAGTTTTGCACAAACGTCCTTCCAGATCATCAATTTCGGCAGAGGTATCTGATTCAATTAGAAGTTTCAAACCACTTTGTGGATTTGATGCCGAAAGTTGATTCAGGTTGAAACACTTTTGAATTCAACTTCTGAAGCTGATCTTTGCATACCTTTACTGTTAGCCCCACCAGATCATCCCTTTGGATTACTGACTATCTGATTCTTTAGTTACTTTTTTCCCTCTGGTCTGAATTAGATTGTTTTCTACTTGCTTATTACTGGCAGTCTTGACCTGATTAACAACTTACTCAACTGACTGAATGGCCTGAGAAGAAAAGTACATAATCATGAAAAATCTTGATTAAAATTTATCCTTGGCTATATTGATTAAACTTTTCAAAGTATATTTAAAAAGCTTGATTTAAAAAGTTTGATCCAGTTACGTTTATGTTGGATTATGGTTTGCATATGCATTCATGTGGCATGATACTGTAACTCAGTTTCAGTTTGCTTTAAATGTTCTAAGATAATTTTAAACACATAAAAATATTTCACTTCAGTGCATGCTCATGAAGATAGCTGTGGAGAAAAATCAAATAAATTAAAAGGTTGCTGATGATAGAGATGGAAAACCAAAGATTGTCCAGATCATTTGAGTAGCTGAAAGGGAAGAAGTTTAGAGAATGCTTGAAGGCATAATAATGATACCTTCTGATTATGAAATAGACATATTGTCCTTTGCTTCAGTGAAAGGATGTGAATTTACATTCTTTGTGACTTTGGATATACCTGCTCATGTGATGATTAACTAGAAAGTATTAAATATACTCTGATCTCCATGGAGCTTCCAGAGGCTGCTTAATGTGCCTTCACAAACACCTGAAGAAAACATGTTGATTTATGCAATAACATCGAATGGCAAAGGAAACAATCTCACAGCATGCTATTTTATAGCTCTTGGCTGCCCAGTGATGGAAATAAAATTAATAGGGCACCATATATTCAGGTACTATCTAATGAATACAAATAGTCTTCATGACCTAAGTTTAGAATTGGGATAATCATTATTTATATTCATTCAGTGTCTCTCTTCTCCTGACATTAGTTCAGTAGATCAGGCCTATTTAATTCCATTATGGATGTCAGGCTATATCTTTTGGCATCACAAAGTAGCAATGGCTTAATATTTTATAGAGCTCATATACTTAAGTAGCCAGTGGAAAGGACTGGATGGAATTATAGGCATCCACATCTAGCCGCAATGATGGAAAAATGACAGCACACACACACACAGTGATATCACAATGCAAAATTTACCCTTACGCATTCCAACACTGAATGCAAGTCCATAAATTATGGAGTGTGCATTGTGACAACATGATATACAGTATGTTTTGTCCCTTGCCTCCTCTGCAAACTTCAATGGTTGGAGTGTCAGACTAACTTCAGATCTTCCAAATCTTCATTCATCTATGAAGTCCATTGTGTGATTTGAGGCAATTATACTCACAAGCATAACTAACTCAGATATTTGTTGCAAAGAGAAAATGCAATGGAAATGGTGAGGAGCAAGCCAGAAGATTGCAGTAATACCCTTCTATCTTCCTTCCTCTTCAACACTCACCAGACACTCTAGTGGCCCACAAAAAATAGCAGAAGCAACCAAAGCTAGGGTGCCTGGGGATACTATGTTTCACTGTGTCATCTCAACCTTCTGGAAGAATGGCAGGATAAACTTAATAAATAAATAGTTTGAAGTATTGAGAGACAGGATGAAGAAGAATGAATGAATTGTCCAGCCAAGAGGTGGATTTAATCTATTCATGAAGAGTTAGGCTGTATGATTTGGCATTAATTACTAAAAAAGAAGGATTTCATGTTCTAGAGCACATATAATAAACTTTGCTGTTCTAGAATGTGCATGCAAAATCCATATGGTAAAGAAATATATTACTTCTGAGATTCTTGGCATATTTTTTAAATGTCATTCCTTGCTCAAAATATAGGATGGCCAGGTTTCATATAAAAATGCTTCTAGGTTTTTGCTGACCAGTTAGTCACTGATTGGTCATCTTTGTTCTAGATAGTGAAGAAAAGAGAAGAGGGATTCTGGCAGATATTTCAATGGCTAGCTTATTTGGTAAAAGTGAACAGCTACACTGAGGATCACCTGCAGGAATGATGATAAAATGAATCACATATAAAAGTTTTCTGAAAACAAAAGAAGGATTGCAGATTTCCTTATATGAAGGAAGAACAGCTCAGGAAACTATAAATGTTTTATTTGGAAATTGTTCAGAAAATAGATAAGTGTCAAATATGAAGATAGGAAATTTGGACTGATGTATTGAGCAACAGTTACAATGTACTATTTTATTAGGTATTCTTTGGAAAAGTCTGACTACAGTTAATTTTTCCACTCCCTATCTGTGATTCCTGTTAAGCATAAAGGTGGTTTATTTAGATCATAGAGTGAGAAGAGACCATTAGGCCAATGAATGGCACTCAGAGTCACTTTTATGTGCGATGGGTGGCTATATAAATACAATAAATAAATAAATTGATAAATAAATAAATAAATAAATAAATAAATAAATAAAATGAATCCATAAGGCATTCCATTATAAATAGTTATCTGTCCAACCTCTGTCTGAACATATCCAGTAAAGAGAAGCCCACTATCACTCTAAGTAATTGATTCCACTGTTAAAACTGCTATTTCTGTAACTTCAATAAATTGTGTCATGTTCTGTGCTCTGGAATGACAGAGAACAAGCCTTGACCTTCAGGGATTTGAAGAGTGCTGTCATATTTTTCCCCGTCCTCCATATGTGTCTTCCTTTTTCAAAGTTAAACATTTCCAGCTTCACAAGGTTTTGTTTCTAGTCCCCTGATTGTCTTCACTGCCTTTCTCCGTTCCAGTTTCTCTGAATGCTTCTTAAAGTATGGTGTCCAGAACTGGACATAATACAAACTGGAACTATTATTTCCTCTGAAATGATACTTCTGTTGATGCGGTTCACTTGTATAGTGAGATGGGTGGGATATAAAAATTTGAAAAATAAATTAAAAAATATTACTTTTTTTTTTTTTAAGGAGCATCACATAGCTGAACTGACTTACATTCTTACAAACAAGTATTATACCAAGATTGTTTTTACAAGTAATATTGCCAAGGAAGGTATCCTGTATCACCTATGCATTTGATTTCCGTTTGCACTTATTATGTATTCAGTTAATTGTCATGTCATAATTGTCATTGATAATTGTCATGTTATAATTGTCTACACTTCAATAGCTTGCTAATCAGAAAGTAATTAAGTACTTTGTCAAATCTATATACGGCATTCCCACACTCTATTAAGGAAGTTACTCAAAGAAAATGTTATATAAGACTAATCTGGAAATAAATTGTTCTTGACAAATGTATGCCCATGAATTAGTAATTTGCAGTTTCCAAAATAAGTACACATGTAAACTGGGTTTAGAACATCTTTAAAAGAATAGGTTGGTTTATTTTCTTCAACCACTCCTTGGGCCTTAATCAAGATCAGATTTGCTCCACCCACCAGCCTAGGTTGATGTAACCTTTTGAGAAATTGTTGGTAAATCAGAGAAGGACTTTGCTTCCCCTTAACAGTAAGCACTAACTTTTTTCATTCTCTTGTTTCTGCCAGCATTTTACCAACCTAGCACTTGAGTATGTGTTTTACTAGTCATACTTTAAGAGATTAAGTGAATTGGGAAGGGGGGAGGTGGAGGAGGAAATCCCTTCAATTTTTTTTCCCACCTGACCCAAATTGTAATGTTTAATGGTACTAAATTGATTTAATTGTTTTTTGTCATGCTATATTTAGTATAAATTATTTTGTCCTGGGAAAACCCCTAGACACCTTTAAGTGAGGGGACACTGTACTTGATTATCATTTAATGCCAGCTATCTTGAAAAAATGGGAAAGGGCAAGAGCCTGGGCTCCTCTAAGAGTCCTCTTTGCTTATCATATCTGGTCTGAGTTAACCATGATAACTCAGAAAGATCTGAATTGGAGCTTTGAACAAGTGTAGAATTACACATGATACAGTTGGTTTAATATCTACCAAATATTTTTTATGTTAATGCAAAAATGAAAAGGAATGAGGAGGATTGAGACTGACTGATTTGAAATTGTATTTTGCAGCCTGCTACTTGATTTGGATGAAGAAGTGGGTGCTGTTGAGAAATAAGAGAATTTTAGAACTAGAAGAGCATGACCTGTGGTTTGGATGGCATGACTTTCTATGGTATGATAAGGTTAATGTAGCTTTTAAAAATCATTATAATAGAAGTGTCATATGGAGAATATGGAATATGTATAAACCCAAATTGTGCCTGAAAACATCGCAGCCCAAGAAGCATTTTATAGAAAAGAAACAACAGGCAAGGAGAGATGGTTAACCTATTGAGAATTGTTACAATAAGAGCATGGAGAATATAAGATGAAAATCAAGAGGTCAATTGACTGTAGAGGAATTTAATTTTCAGGGGTTTTCATATGCACAGTTAAGAGAAAGATTTAAGGTAGATAACAGGACATTTGGAATTGAACAGTACAAGACAGAATTTGAAATTGAACTATGTACAAATGATGAATATATAAATGCTAAATGTATAAACTTTCATTGAAATTTGAAAGGGAAGAAGAACAAGTGAAAGAGTGTGTGATGATATGGGCTAAGAACTTTGGACATAATATACTGATGAAACAGTGGGAAAGTATATGGCTGAAAGGACTGAAATTTACATTATGTTATAATTTAAAAGAGAATTTTTTAAAAAATGATGTACCATTGATATATGAAACCAGAAAAATTATCTAGAATATATAAAGGTACTTCCAATTTATGCTGGAAATATGGAAAACACAAAGAGTCATTTTATCATGCCTGGTGGACTTGCAAAAAAGCCAGAAAAAATTGTGTTGAAATACATACAGTGATACAAAGAATTTTAAAGATCAATATTCAGTGAAAACCAGAACTCTTCTTGTTGGGACTAATAGATAGACAATTACAAAAGTGTTATGGAAGACTGTTTTTATATATGATAACTACTGTGAGATTATTATATGCACAAAAATAGAAAGACTCTAAAATACCTACAATGGAGGAATGGCTGGTGAAGATGACAGAATTAGCAGAGATGGCAAAATTTATTTGTTTGATTAGAGAAAGGACACAAACCTCATTTATTAGTGACTGGAAACACTTTATGGAGCTTTTGCTGAAAAAAGAAAAAAATAACTTGTGATTTATGGGTTTGATGATTAGAAAGGATAGACTATGGGAAGAAGGAAAATATGTTGCAACCTTAGACAGAGAGGGTAAAATATAAATGTACTTGTAACTGCCGTTAAGAAAACCATAAGCCACTTCTTTATTACTTTTCTTTTCTTTTCTTTTCTTTTCTTTTCTTTTCTTTTCTTTTCTTTTCTTTTCTTTTCTTTTTCTTTCTTTGTACTTTTTTTCACTTACATATTACTTTTCATTACTTTCCTTACCTTTCTCTTTCAAAATTTGTATTATTTTTATTCTTTTAAAAATGTATTTAATAAAAATTACACACACACACACACACACACACACATCTATCTATCTATCTATCTATCTATCTATCTATCTATCTATCTATCTATCTATCTATCTATCTATCTTAGGCTTCCTTGATTCTTGTAGCAGTGCTTCAGCTGGAATAGAGAAGTGGTGTTAAACCTCAATCAGAGACATATATCTTTATTCAAGAATATCCAAATAGCTCTGCATCGTGGGCTGACATAATATACACACAGGGAAGTGCCATCATGTGCCTAATTCACTCATGTACCAAAATTCAGCCTACATTTCAATACATTTCAAAGTCTTTGTGAATTAGATGAACGTATTATTAGAATCTTGTCTGACTTTCCAACGATTTACTGAATCATATTTTTTTATAGTTTATTTTATAGCCTGAGCTTGTACAGCTGTTTCAAAATAGAACCTTTGCATTAATGGCAGCAAGATTTTCCTAGTAATAAATTTTCAATCTGAGTTTGATGAGATTGATTCAGTGCCTACGTAGCTTGTATTAAGGGATGCTTGAGGTATTAGAACTTTGTGAATTTTGTTATAAATTGATCTGATCTGCATTGTCTGATTATTGTATATAACACAAATTAGTTACCACTATTTTTCACATTTTCCAAAAGTTTGGATAAAAATCTTTACTGAATAAATATATCAAATGCCTTAGGAAATGCACATTTAAACAGGAAAAAAAGTAGAAAAGTTGTATTAATATAGAAATAGGACATACTAACAAAGTGACATAATATGGCTAATTTACCCATGTGCCAAAATTCACCCTACAATGTACTTTCAAGTTTCTTTGAATTAGTTGAAAGGATTATCAGATTCTTGTCTGACTTTTTAATGATTTGAACACTTTCTCAGTGCCCTCTTTTGCTATAAGAGGTCCCCTACATGCACAGAACCTGAAGTTGTGCTTTATTTTAAAGAAGTACTGTACTTTGACAAAGGTTCAAGTAAAGCACCTGTTGAAGACAAAACAAGAAATAAAGTCATATCTTGATTCTAAAGGACAGAGTGACCATGTCACTTCATAGGATAAAAGAGGCTTCTGCACATGCACAGAATATTTGCAGAAGTTCCTGACATACACAGATGCAATAATATTCTTGTGTGAAACATCTCTGTATCTGCTGAGACACTGCAACTTATTCAGTAGTATATCTTATTTGATTCTTTTATGGCATTTGGCTCTCAGAGCTTCTGTCCCCACTTCTCACCTATTTATCAGCTTGTCTGAAAGTTATTTGTTTTTTACTTACAGAATATTTTTTTAACCCAAATCTCTAGGACTATAGCCAAGTTTTCTTGAGTGCAGTGGCTCCCAGGAGGTTCTGATCTTGATGCTGGTGAGGGATGTTGGTATCCTTTATGGTCTCAGAGTATGAATGCCAATCTCCTTTTGTTACTTGTCTCTTATCATATATTGCACCAAAGTACTTAAACTCTGTCTATAAATCAGGGAAGACAAGACATCAACATAAATCTTCTTAGGCTGTATGAGATACTTCAAGCATCAGGGACAATTTGCACAAGCCTCACAAATGCTTTTTGTCTGAACCAACATTTACTTCATTAAAATCATGCAAACTAGGCTCATTAACAATTTTGTTTAAACAATTTCTTTCTACATATGGAGGATTGCTGCATTTCAGATACACCACTTTGACCCACAGGTATTGCAAGAAGTCCTAGAAACAAAATCTCTCCTCAAAAAACAGGTCCTATTAGAAATACAGGGATTTCTCAAAGCTAAAAAAGGATGCAATGGATCCTTAGCCATTTTGTACATTTCAAAGAGAAGCTGATATCCGAGGGGTCTGGGCGTAGACACTAGACAGAACTCTTCCCTGCTAGTGTTCATTCTCCCATGGATGTTCTGGGGTTAAAATATTAATATATGCTACCAGTGGGATCAGTGGCAGAAGGTTTTATTCCCCCCTCCCCAAACCTAATGCAAAGAGCTTCCTGACTGGAATTTAGACATGTACAATTTTATTTGGCATGAAATGTTTTCAGCAGAACAGAAGAGGTTAATCTATTCTTGTACGTGTATCCCACACATTATGTTCTGGCATGAAGAAGCCTTTAGACGGAAAAATACATTAGGCCAAATACATTAGGCCTCATGAGAAGGAACTTCAGAGCTTTGATACAGACAAGAATAGCCATTAAAAGTCCTTAATATTCCTACTGGTCAACATGGTAAATAAGGCATTTTGTAGAGCAGCTTTGCATTCAATGTACAATAGTCATATTATCTAACAAAATAGGAGGAATCTAGGAAAACTTAGTTTTACCATATATGAGAATGAAGAGGCAAGATGAGCCTGTGTCTCTGTCTCTACCCCATCTCTACCCCTACCCCTACCTCTCTCTCTCTCTCTCTCTATCTGCATTTGCATTTGCATGGATGCATATTTGTGTGTGTATACATGTGTATACATATATAATAGGGGCAAAGTTTCTCACACACCTCAATACACAAATCATTGAATTTATAGTGCAGATGAGTGGTGAAATAGTTTTATTTTATTACACTTGGAACAAAGTGGGGTGTTTATGTTTGTTTATCCAATCCCCTCTTCTTTTTTTCATTTCCCTGTAATTTGCTCCTCTGCTGGTGCGAATCTTTGAAAGAAATGTCCGTTGCACCCATGGGGAGGTTGTGAAATTGGATTGTCTGCGTATTTAAAAGCAGTGGAGTTTAAATAATGTATCCCAAGCCTTTAGTGATATCCTTGTGTGCACTGCTCTCTAACAGCACTTGAACTGTAGAAAACTGATGTAGGAAAATGAAAGCTTACTCAACAGTTCTTTGAACTTGGAACTAAAATTGGAATCCTATTCAAGATGGGCTGATCTTGTACAGTAGCTTCTTTCTTATATTATGGATTTCAAATAGTACTCCTGATAAAACTGATAGGCAATAGCCAATCTTTACCTACTGACAGCATCATAAATATTGTATTTATTCCTAAGAAATATTTTAAAGAGTTTACAAAAGATAAAGGGCTTATCTTATAAAGTTGGAGAGTTAGGTTACTAGATTAATAAAGTAGCTTAAACCAGGGGTCTACAGTTCTAGTTCTTAAAGTCATTTACACATGATTCTGAGATTTACCAGTTGAATTTTACTATATTAGTTCTTCCTGGAATATAAGAGGTAAAGTGTTTGGAAATAATGGGGTTTGAGAACCCATGAGCACATTGAAAACTTAGTATTAAAAGTATCCTAGAGCTATCACTAAAAAAAAAAAAAAGCTGTTCATCAAAATTAGAAATTAGATGATGTTTAAACTTTAATTTACAACTGGTCCCAATCATGAATTTATGGTTGGGAAAAGGAGAAACAGTAAAATCTAAATCAATAAATTTCTCCATGCATATAATGGTTTAGAAATCAGAAAAATGACATCTTAAATCTCTGTAGGAGAACTGAATGTAAATGTTGGGATTAAAGAAATAACTATATTATTATTTATATATTATATCCTAAACATACTAGAGAATCAGTTCTCCTGGGCACATCTGAAAGTGTAAGATTGCTCTGTTTTTCTCTTTGTATTCTTCCTTACAATCCAATGCCTTGTAGCAATTTCTGACTATTTTTTTTCATCAGCCACTAAAATGATTTTGATCATTTCTATTGCCTAATGTATTTTATTATATGGCATATCTAATACCAGATCTGGGCTGCAGAATTCCAGGCAACCACTAGATAGCAGGAAAGAAAGAAAGAAAGAAAGAAAGAAAGAAAGAAAGAAAGAAAGAAAGAAAGAAAGAAAGAAAGAAAGAAAGAAGGAAAGAAAAGAGGTGAATATGTGTCCTTGGGGTTCTCTCTCTGTTTTCTCACAAACATTTCATTACCCGGCTAGGTAACATCTTCACTGCTAGAATGGAATGGGGTTTGCTGTCTGTTTATATACAGTGGCATGCCCTGCCAGTGTTGGTGTGGGTGGGGGTTTGTTTTGTTTTATTTTTTCCCTCTGGTAGTTCCTTGATTAGGGTATTGTTTACTGCTTGATTGTATGTCTGGTGATAATCTTGGTGTTAATCTCTGCTTATCTGGGCGATGATTGCTGGTGAGGAGATGTTCTGTTTTTTTGTTTTCCTTTTTATTGTCTCTTTTGAATAGTATGTAGATGTTCTTTATCTCTATGTGCCTGTTGATGGCTGCTTTGTCTGAATACCAAGCTTCCAGGAATTTCCTCACATTTTTGGATTTGGCTTGGTCTAAGATGCTGACAGTTTTCCAGCTGAAACTATGGTTAAGTCTGTCCGTGTGTTGTGAGATTAAGGAGTTTTCATCATGTCTTCTGACTGCTAGTTGGTGTTCATGGATGCGCTCTGCTAGTCTTCTGCCTGTCTGTCCTATATAGTGGCTGTTACAGTCCTGACACTGTACGTTGTAGGTAACTCCTGTTTTTTCTTCTTGGGCTACTGGGTCTTTTGGTTTGCTTAAGATGTTTTGGAGGGCTTTAGTTGGTTTGTATGCTACCAAGATGCCATGTGGTTGTAATAGTCTGTTGGTAGTTTCTGAGACATTTCTGATATATGGCAGTGTTATCCTTTTCGTAGCTTGTGTTGGTTGTGTTGTAGTAGGTTGAGTGGCCAGGCACTTTTTGATAAAGTTGTGTGGATATCCATTTTGTTGGAAGATGTTGTACAGGTATTCTGTTTCCTTTTTCTACTGTTCTGGGTTGCTGCAGTATGTTTGTGCTCATTTGAATAATGTTCTTACACAGCTCCTCTTGTGGGAGGTTGGGTTGTTACTTCGGTAATGGAGTACTTGATTAGTGTGGGTTGTCTTCCGATAAACTTGGGTTTCTAATTTGCTGTTGTTTCCTCAGCTGATGAGGATATCCAGGAAGGGTAGCATGTTATTATTTTCTTCCTCTCTGGTGAATTTTATTCCTTTGAAGATGTTGTTGATAGTTTCATGTGTCTTCTCTAGGTGTTCTTTTTTTATTATAACGAAGTTGTCATCTACATACCAGATCCATACTTTAGGTTGTATGTGTGGAAGTGCTATAGTTTCTAGGCATTGCATTCAATCTCTGCTATGAGTCCTGACAGTGGTGACCCCATGTGTGTGCCTCTGATTTGTTGGTATATTTGTCCATCAAACTGAAAATAGGTAGTGAGGCAGAAGTTGATGAGGTCCATGATTCTGGTTATTTCGATCTGGGTGTATTTGGTTAGGTCAGGTGTGTTGTGTAGTACTGCTGATATGGATTCTTTCACTAGTTCCCCATTCCATTCTACAATGAAGATGTTACCTAGCAGGGTAATGAAACGTTAGCAAAAAAACAGCCAAGCTCAGAGAATCCCAAGGACTCCACAAAAAAAAAAAAAAAAAAGTGTGTTGTCATCTAATGATCATTCTGAGTTTTGGATCCCAGAGTGGATAGTCCTAAATAAATAACCCCAAAACTTAAGCAGAGAAGTCTGAAATGCCAGTATGCAGATGTGCGTACTTAGAGAAACTAACATATATGAAAATTTGGTTGACTCCTTTTAGTGTAAGAATATGAGAAATCTTTACATAGGAGAGATTAAAACAAAGAAATAATTCCAACTTTAACTTTTTTCTTAAAATATCAGATTAATAAAATATGGTTATCCCTTGATCCAGGTACTGCAAGAATGGATGGAGCAGGAATAGCAGATATATAGAAATCACTCTGGATTCATGTGTAACACTATAAATACAGTATGCATAAGCAGGACTTTGAACAGGTTGATTCTACTTGTAAATATTGTAACTGATGAGTAGTAGTTTGAGACCTTCAAGCTAGGCCAGGTCAGGAAACTGTCTCCATAGTTTGACTGGAACTCTACTTTATTGAGATCTTGAAAGCCTGATTGTCTTTCCCTTCCCTCCATCTTATACCCAGTGAAGGAGGGTGGAGCCAGTCTGACCATCTTTCTCATACTGTTTCCTGAACTTAAAGCAGGTTTTTGTCTTTGTAACTGTTTCTGTGTATTTTCTCCAAAGTAATCTCAGCCTTTGCTGAGAGGCCTAAATAGATGGAATTCAGATTTTGTTTGTCAAAAAACCCCTTTCCCATATAAATCCATTTACACAAAGGCTGCACTGGTGAAAACTAAACTAAGCCTTTATAATTTCAAAGGTAATTAAGAAGGTACATTTCACCCTTAGATCCAGAACATAGATAGTAAAGTAACAGTCTGTCTCCCCAAAGAGGCTGGTTTTCACATATCCCCATTTTCTATGAAGCTAAAGATAAGTTCTCAGAAGAAAGTAGGAAGAGGAGGAGGAGCAACAAGAAGCCTGTTAACTTCCCAGGAGGCATGCCCTGATGGTCCCTCCAGCCATTCTCTCTGCACTGGCCATGTGTTGAAATCCAAGAGTTTATTGAAGGAGATAAAATAATGTACTGGTTTAATTTGGCTGATTTTACTAATTTTATTTGAAATTTTGTATTTGTATATGATTGTTGCCTTCCCTTGCTTTCCTATATTTTTCATTCCACGTTTACTTTTTATATTTCTAAATTTGTCTTCATTGATTTTAGAAGGGAAACTCTTAACTTTCCTATCTGTAAAATTGCATGTATACATTAGTACCTCTTCTGTTTTATGGTGTCCACAGGTTTTGTTAAGCTCTGTATTTCTGTGTTATGGGCCCCTTCCATTCTGTATTCCTAAAGCTGGGCTGAAGGTCGAAGTCTTGACAGAAAGGTTAAGAACTTCACATCTAGACAGCCTAGGGATGTCAGGAGGTTCAGCCTAATTGATGGATTGATTATCTTTTACTGGATATCCTTGGAAGAAGCGGTCTGCCAGGGAGGTTTTAAATTATCCGTCTTCCTGATTTGTAACAGAAGAGGCTTCTGGAGGATGCTAAAAGGAAGGGGCAAGATACTACAAGGAATCTATGAGAGTATCCAAAGTGCTTCATCGAGGCAAATTTAATCCCTTTTTTGCCTCAGTGAAGAAAAAAAGCATTGCCTACACACAGGCCTAACATATTCCCCTTCCAGAACAAACACAACTTGATTGATTGATTCATGGAATAATCTTACAGTTTTTCTTTTATTTGTAAACTTTAAAGTATTTATTCTTAGGGCAGCTGTCACAACTGCATATTAAAAAGCAGAACAAATCTGATAGCACAGGCTGGATTTTCCCTAGGACTGTTTTCCTAGAGTATTCCCTAGGAAATACAGTATCTTAGGACTATTTTTCCCAGCATCTCTAGGAAATATGGCCAATGGTGAAGGATGTTGGAAGTTGTGATTTAGCAACAACTGGAGTGTCATAGTTAGTTCCAGTGAATTCACATGGCTTTATTTCTAAGTACGCACATATAATCTTGTGCTGTTAGAGACTGGCTCTTCTAAAGAACATTTTTTACATGTTTAGCTTAAGTTTAGCTTTTATGTGTATCTTTTTATACTGTTAATTGTTAATTGTTAATATATTGTTAATTAAAAGATAATGAAAGTATAATGAGAATATATTAAAATCTTATATTCATTATATAATGTTTATACCCATCATCAAGGGCATAAAATCTGTAAAAAAAATCTATTATTTCCCCTCTGTCCCCTTTACAATATCTTTTTAATGGGTTGCACAATCATAGCTGAAATTTCCCAGGTAGAGTCACCTACTTTCCCCAAATGGAGATCACTTGATTGTGCCCTGTTGACTTCTGATAATGCTATGTCTTCTTCACATCCAGGACTGCTAGCAATGTTATAATTATTAAAAAGAAGCAAACTTAATGGACTACTAAATTCATAATGGACTGTAATTATCATGCTGCTCTTAGAAGTGGAAGATTTGCAATTGTCATATCTGATCATTTAAAATATTAAACAACAACCAAAAAAGATCTCGGTCTCAATTCAATGCTGTAATTTAGTTTCTGTGGGCCTAAGTGCATGGAGGTGTCTATGAATGACGGCCAACCAATTAGACTGATTTTTTTTTTCTTGAACAGAATAGTATGTTATTCAGGGAAGCAGAAAGAAATGATTGGAGGGAAGATACTGTTTTCCAAGCACTTTCTAATATTGAGGAATGTACTGAGAGTCTTCCAGACTTCATACTTCTCATAATTAAGATTGACTAAATACTAAATATTTGCCTGTTTCATATTTAATCAGGAGTTCCAAAGCTTGAAAGTGGTAAAGAAATAACTAATTCAGAGACAGTTCCACTGAACTCACTGGATTTTAATTCTCAATAAATGTACTTAGATAGAACTGTCAACACATCACCTAGTCTTGGTTCTGTTCCATTTTATTGTTGGCACTATCCCAGTCCATCATCTTTTTCTGTGGATGTTCCCAGCCTTCTCTATAATGCATTGCAAATTCGCATTGGGGAAATTTACATTAAAAAAACACCCCTAATTATAATAGGAAATGAAAACAGTATTCTTTTCATTTTTTTAAAAAAAGCATGGTTGTATTAAGATAAAGTTGCAGACAAGCAGTGATACTAAAATGCACTGGAAAAATAGGAACTCCCTAGAGAGTCCTAGGAATTAACAGGGGTTGAGAATAACTATGAACATGACTTGGATGCCTAGAGCCTTGATAGACCCTATCAAAATATCTATCAATGATAGAATCCATCAATTGCTAGAGCCTATCATTGCAAGTCACACATGAGCAAGACCTAAAGCATAGAAGGAATTCTAGAAGGAATGAAAAAATCAAACTATTAACACTGTTGTCATGGGAATATAACCACTTCCCTAAAGTAGGTGGAAATGGTGCTGAAAAATAATACAATAATATAATTAAAGCATCCAGAGGTAGTATAAATCCTACCATTCCATCTGCAAGAACTGAAATAGAAGACATTTCCATGCCACAAATATTTCCATTCTCCATCCCTCAAAACTCTATTTGAATACAACTTGCTGTCAAGTTTAGTTTTGTTGATCTCAAAACAGAGAATATGCAGGATACTCTGGCAGTCAGCCAGCATTCATTGTCTAAATCAGTGTTTTTCAACCTCAGCAACTTTAAGCTATGTGGACTTCATACTGGCTGGGAATTCTGGGAGTTGAAGTCCATACAACTTAAAGTTGCTAAATTGAAAAACACTGGTCTAAATGATCACTAGGAAGGTTCTCCCCCCCCCCCAAAAAAAAAATCAAACCCATTTCAGCCCCCTGAACTACTTGAATTGTTGTCATGGAATAGCAACAATTCCCACCCCAACTCCAAGCAAAAATATAAATAAAATAAATGGCTAGTGCATAAATTTATGTGCATTTGTGAAGTGGTTTGCAAACAAAATAACTGAAAGATTGCTACAGAAGAAAGCTAGATGAAGGAGAAATGTAAGCCAAAGTATTACAATCTTCAAATGGCTTCCCAGCTCCTTTGCTTGTGAAGGTGAAAAGGTAATATTTGGGGAAATTAGGTTGTGAGTACCTTTTCCCAATAACTCTGACTATAGCTGCATATTGCTCTGGAAGAAAGAGGAGGAGGTGTTAAATGAATTCTAACTGTGTAGGGATAGGCTCCAGGAATAGGATTCTGGATCTCAAGAAGGGTGGGAAGGGAGGAAGAGTAATGGCTGGTCTGAATACATAAGCTAAGAGCAAGGATAAGGCACGTGTTCTGTCCACTAGGTATGCAGAGCCACAGCTGTACAAAGTGGTTTCAAAGAAATCAAAATACATGGACTCAGTTCCCCAAAACAAATGATAGTAGGACAGCAATCTGATTCTGAGCTGATCCCATATTTTGGCAAAGCAATAGGGTGGAGATGGTCCAACTGTTACTAATCAATGCTTTTGAAACATGGACAAATGGTGAATGCTTAATATCTATCTATTTATCTATCATCTATCTTCGAGTCAGAGTCAGTGTTGACTTCTAATGACTGCCTGGACTAATCCTGCAGTTTTCTTGGCAAGAGTTTTCAGAAGTGGTTTGCCATTGCCTGCTTCCTAGGACTGAGAGAGAGTGACTGGCTCAAGGTCACCCAGCTGGCTTTGTGCCTCAGGCAGGACTGGAACTTACAGTCTCCCAGTTTCTAGCCTAGTGTCTTAACCACTACACCAAACTGGCTCTCCTTATTATATCCACTCGGATGGAATTCCAACATCAACAATAGTGTGAATTTGGAGTATTTGGTGAGAAATATGCCTGCATAACAATATATACATAAAAACTTCCTTTAGAATTAATGAAGCAAATTAACAAATAAATTTGGAGCCCCATTTCAAGGAAGCAGTAGAAAGATTTCTTTCTAAATCCTTTCATTCTTTGCTTTTTCCTGTTAACCTAGACCAATGTTTGTCAACCTTAGCAATTTTAAGATGAGTGGACTTCAACTCTCAGAATTCCCTAACCAGCAATGCTGGCTGGGGAATTCTGGGAGTTGAAATCTACTCATCTCAAAATTGCCAAGGTTGTGAAACACTGACATAGACTATGAAAATCATTTTGTTGTTGTTCAGTTGTTAAGTCGTGTCCGACTCTTCGTGACCCCATGAACCATATCGTGCCAGGCCTTCCTGTCCTTATGAAAATCATGCAGAAATGAAAAAAAGACTCACATATGAACTTCTAGAAAACTATTGCAAGTTGTGTTAACCAACATTTCCCGACCATATTGTGATTGTAACAGATTTTTGTTCCCATGCTAGATAGTGTGTGTGATTTTTTTCTCTGAAAATGTTGCCAAGATCCAGCTCAGCTGCAAAGCAAGGAATACAGCCATCCTTCCTGAACAGCCCATTGGCTACTTTTCTCTCGTTTAAAATATCAGAAGAAGAACTCATCAAACTAACCTCTAGAACAAAACAAATGTCCAAAATGAATGTAAACACAGAGTAGGGTCCATGCCTTGGGAAACAGTGGTGGAAAGCCCACAGATATTATGCAGGTCAATATGATCCAAAACCAACATGGAAGTGAGATTCCCTGCCCTCCCCCCCCCCCCAACTTCATGTACTGTACTAAATTGTGATATGTTTAACTGCAGTTTACTGAATGCATTTAATAGACTAACCTTGGAAAAGCTAAGCAAGGTCAAATCTGGCCAGTATTTGGATGGGAGATTATTATGAGATCTCAAGGGTTGTAGGCTAGACTGGGAAGTTTAAAAAAAACAACAACTCTAGAAAAATGTAGCACCCATCTGTTTCAGAATGATTTATATTTTTGTAATGCTTATTACTCTCCTCAATCCTAAAGGACTCTGGGCAGCATCAAACAAAAGAATAAAAACATAATCATTACTAAATAGATACAAATAATGATCAGGAACAGAGTTAACCCTAAAATGAAAAGCCAAGGCAAAACCTGAGAAAGACCCCTGCAGAATAGACAGACAAATACCCTGTCTGATGGTATGCTGAAATAAAACTTTTAATTTATTTCTGGAAATGCAGTAAGAAGGAAGGCTACATGTACTTTTGGGGAAGGCATATTCCACAAGGTGGGGGCTACTGCAGAGACGGCCTGCTGCCTTGGGTATATCCCATGGATCTCACAAAGACGGAGAGATTATTGCCAAGAAAACAACATGGATCCATCCATGCCATTTCTAGGAAGAAAGGATAATCCAAGGGAGGTTTTACTTTTTATAATTAGCTGGATTTGCAAAATATTAATTGATTATGTGCCATTAAATCAGCATCAACTCTTAGGGACCACATAGATGATTTTCTCCAGGACAGTTGTCTCCAGTGTGGTCCTTCAGGTCTTCCAATGGTGCCTCAATTGCCACTGTAAGGAGTCCATCCACCTTACTATGGGTCACCCTCTTTTTCTCTTTCTTTACATCCTTCTCAGAATTATAGACTTTTCCAAAAGCTAAGCTTTGCATAATGTGTCCAAAATATACTAAGCCACAAATCATGGTTTACAAATTATACTGGCTGGGTTTGCATGAAAATACTAAGTGCAGAGTGTATGAGAATATAGGCAGGCAGTTTTAGAATCAAGAATCAATGAGCTGCAAAATTGTCTGAAATAGCATCCAGATCAACATCTTCGAAACAGACAATAATACTTATTTAGGGAAAAAATCCACACTCCAATATTTATAATAGTTTTCTAGCACCCATTTTATCAAAAGCCTTGCCAACATAGCACATACCCAAACAAATGGGTATAATTTATGACAAGCAAAACAGTAAAAAAGTTTTGGCAATCTGAAATGTGGCAAGGAAGTGATCAGCTGAAAAATTGGGTATTATAAGAATACCATGGTATCTCTAATTACATCGGCAAAGGATTCAGAATGACTTTTCTGTTTTCCACATCTCTTTGACTCTAAAATTACATTTTGCAAGACGAAATACTTTTTTTGGACCCAAAGATTAAAATACACCCACATACATACACCAACAACAACCCAATAACTATGTTGTCCTTTGCAAGTCTCCACTGCTGTTTTAATTAATTTTCATTTTATTATGGATCAGTTTTATTTCTGATTGCACTGTACATTATCTGAAGGCTTTGAGATACAGGGGAGTGAGAGAGAGAGAGAGAGAGAGAGAGAAATTGTTTCACATATTTTTACTGCAACAAAATAAAGATAGTAATCAAAACTCACTAAACATAAGCCCCGAAGAAAGGGTGCAACTAAAGTTTGATTAATGGGTTACCTGCAGGTTTTGATTTTACAATGTTAAATTCCATCCCCAAGGTCACTTTATGGCATCCTGTATCCATAAGATATTTCTGTATAGGGTTTACATGTGATTGGAATAACCTTGCATCAGATGGACTGAATGGAACCTCTGTATCTCATAATTCTGAAATTAAGGCTGTATCTTCAGCTCACACTTTAGAAATATATTAGTGGTCCTTTGGAAACAATCAGCCATTGACAAAGGGGTGCCCATTTTGTGATTCTGTTTTGCTATTTGAAGGACATCTATAGCACTCCTTATGAAGCTGGATGAATATTAGGATTTTTAAGAGAGGCCTCTTCAATGATGCCCCCACTTGTAAAGCTGTTTATTTTAATACGTGTGGTGGCCTTCTCCCATGACACTCCCAAACATAGAAATACACTCTACTGGAATTCATTTGAGTTCTACTCTCTCTGCTCTTAAAACGGGTATCAATGCACCTCTTTAATCTGGCATCCTAAATTGCTTTAATTGTTTTAATAAGTATTTTATTTATATATGTCTGAAAAACTTTTTTAGATTATAAATTACAGTGAACCATTTTATATCTTGGGCTCTGCTTTCCCATAAACTGCTACTCATACTGATTGTTTGTATTTTAGGGGTGAAAGCAAATATTAAAGTAATGCTGACCTGACTCAAGGTCAGCTGTACAAATCCATATTGCCTATTCCTTGTAAATTTCCTGTGCATGTTGTCTAAGATGTTTAGACCTAAATGAGAACAGCTTCATGTTGAAGGGACAAGGATAATGAAGCTAGTTCCTCAAATGCTCTGTTGTCACACCACTGCAGAACAAAATGATTGGGTTTCAGGAATTATTAGCATACCAAATGCAAAATGAAAAGAGATGAGCAAGTGACAAAATTATTGCCCAAAAGGACATATGCATTTTTGATGGTGTGATTGTGTTTCTCTGCTGGGAACAGAATGAAGCTTTGAACAACAAGAAGTACAGATATAAAGCAGTATTATGTCATCTCATTCCATTGGGAAGATGATTTAATGTTAGGATGGATTAGTCAAGTCGCATTTTCAACAGTTTATCATTTTTCCATCCTTATAATTGCTTATAATGTGTGCTTCTATTTCTATTCTTTATCAACTCAAGCAAACAGAAGATGATCATATGCAGAAATGCCTGCATTTTTAACCTAAGCATACAAGGAGGTGTACATGACAGTTCAATTCCTTGCTTTCTATACTATTCCAGCTCCGGAGGTTAGCAGAAAAATAATTCTATTTACTGGACCTTTTTTTCTCCCTAGCATTATAAGCCAAGAATTTTAGGTGCTAAAATATACCCCCAAAATTGGGTTTGGCTTATCCATGGATTGGTGTATCCACATGTTCAGTATATATGGTAGGTTTTTCCCTTAGCTGTTTTAGAGTACCCATATAACCCTTATATCTATCCCTTATATACTCATGTATAAGGCCATCCACCAATAAGCTGACTCTCGAATTTTTAACCAAAATACCATGAAAAATATGCCACCCACAGCCAATTTTGAAAATAAAACATACAAACATTTCAGGGTCAGCTTATCTGTGGATGGTGCATTTTTGGTGGTTTTTTGGTTAAAAATTTGAAGGTTGACATCTGCAGATGGGCTTATGCACAAGCATATACTGTGTGGTGTGATAGCTCCATTCAAAGTGGAACAATGTAATTTCTCATTGTAAAGCCTACAAATGACTACAACTGGAATAAGTATTCATGGCCTCATCTCTAGCACTTTGATTTTTCAAACAGTGTAAAAGGTGGGCTTTCTGACCAAAATAATAGTGGAATGAACCCCCAGTGTGGTGGTGATTCATCTTCAATGTTCAGAAGGGAATTGCAGGAATGAGCCCTATTATCTTTCTTCAGCCTTATAATTTTTCAAAAGAGTAAGCCCCTTGGGCAGTTGTGGTCATAAATATCAAGCAACATTACTATTCTATACGTTTGATTCATGAAGCTCTTTAGATACATCTAAGTGCTTGCTCAGTATAGGGCTTTTAGATTATTAGAACTGATTGATTCTCCCTATTGACAGAACTGCCAAGACATTTATCGTTTTGATGGGTAAAGCTTTCTTTCTTTTTTTATCAAGAAAGATACAGTAACTCTGTTCAAAATCTCATTATTATTGATCAAATTATTTGAAATCCACAGTTTTAGCCAGTGAATACTGATTGCCTACTGTTTCAGGAATTTAAAGAGGCTGATGTGCTTTTTTTTTTTTTTACTCCAAAGCAAGTCTATTAAAGTTAATAGAATCACTGCTGAGTTAGTGAGCTGTAAATTGTTGCCCAAATCTCCTTGCAAGAGAAAGTGAGAATCATTTTGTGAAAAAGTCCTATCATTTTGAACATAAACACTGGGTGTTTTATATTTTACTGGGCAGCTCTTAAAAGGCAGGTGCTAACTTTGGGTCATCCAAAACAATCTCTTTTTGACAGAGAATTCAGACTACTGTTTCACCCCCTTGTAGAGAATATTGTAATGAATAACTTCTAATTCTCTTACATTCCTTCTTTGCAGCATTAACACAATTTTACTCAGTGCTGAACTTCCAAATCATCATATTGTTTTTCTTATGCTAAAAAGCTACAGTGAAAAATTATTAGTTACTCCAAGAATAAATTAAATATAGTAACACTGGACTGAAAGTATTTTATCTTACCTTCATTAAACCACAGTAAATAATAGGACTGTGAAGTGCTTTGGATTTAAACTCCAAGATATGCTTCAGAGCACATAGGAACATGATCATAGCTCATGTCTGGGACACCAAAAGCAGCCATGCCTTTTCCTGAGATCACGTGGCCGTGAAAGGTAGCTGGGAAAAGACTCAGCTTGTAGACAGATACTACAATTGTACTCCCAAGTGCTACAAAACTCTTTTCGGAGATTGACTCCAGTGAGCTGTCCAGCCCTGGTACATTAACGGCATTACATCAGCAGGTTGCTTGAAGACCATGTGGCCCACCAAGCCAAATGCAACTCACCAACTTTGTATTACAACAAGGAAGGAAAAACTCTATCCCATGATCCAGGTTTTGTTTGAGAGACCTTCATATCTGAGGCATCGACTCTCAAGTGGAACTCCCTCTTCAAACCTCTATCCTTTTCCTGGCCTCCCCATTCATGGAGAAACGGACTATCTTGAGTAGTAGGAGTTAGTTCACGGTAAAAGCCTTTGGGAAGAGTTTCAGAAACTGCCAATGATATCATTAATTGCCTGATCACTAATGGGATGAAAATGAAGGCATTTTTTTTAGGTTTACCAAATCCAGTTAGCAAAATTCTGATGACCATTAGATAGCAGCAAAGAGTTAGAAATTTTTCTCTATATCTTGGCCACCATTTAGTGGTTATCTGAATTTCTACCCTGATCCTATATATGGTAGCCCTAGGTTTTTTTCCCCTGTTCTTAAATGCTATCTTGGCCCTGTATTGACATAAGAAAATAAATACAGTCAGAAGCTTTTGTTTCTAACCAATGATTGGTACCATTTGATTATTAAATTGTAAATTACCCAATCTGAGAGGGCAATCTTCACAACTAGAGACTCTAACATTGGAAGTTCTGACATTCTGAAAGCCTTGCCAGCAACAGACTGGTAAGCTGGGCATGAAGGATGAGGGGTGTTTGTCTCATTTCCTCCCTTCCCAGTTTATTCTGTCAGTGCAGTTAATGGAAGGGGATTTTGCCCTTTTTCTGACATCAGACATTGGTGATGGCTACTGTCCAAGTCAAAGCATTGTCTCCAGTGCTTTTCAGGGGCTGTCCACTAAATTTCTAGCTACAATGAATCCCTCCCAGAGTCAAAGGATTACAGTCTTTAACATATGGAGATGGTATAATGCAAAGCTTTGAATAAAAGCCAGGCAATTTTTGATCAATTAAAGATCTTTGAAATACTGATTACAGTATTACTCAACTAAAAGAGAGAGGGAGAGAGAGCACTGAAACATCTCTGTTGATACTATATATTCCAAGAAATCAAATAATCTTTTACAGTTATATAGGCTTTATAGACTGCAAGGTCTTTTATGGCAAGCAATTTTTATTATAAGAAGATTTTACATAGGTTTAAAATTCTACAGAAACATAGAAGAAAAAGTAGAAAAAGAAAGAAAACATAAAAGAGTCCAAGAAAAGGTAAAAGAAAAAGGAATATACAGTATCTAAAGAAGTGACTTCTGATCTTGTTTGCAGCAGTTATATACATAGCAATTACCATCTCCATCCACCCAAATACATATCATGGTTCCCTTCTTCCCATAAACAAACCTTTTTAATCAATAAATCCTGAAATCACCAGTTCATTTTTATCCATTTTCAGCAAAACTCTATAAAGGGTTTCCAGTCTTTTATAAAAGTAGTTGTATTTCCCTTCTTAATCAAACAAATCAGTTTAACCATTTCTGCAAACTCAGACAGCTTCACGATCCATTCCTCCATTATGGGTGTTTCTGTAGTCTTCCATCTTCATGCATATAATAGCTCACTGAAGTTACCATATATAGAACCAGTTGTTCATGAGCCTTTTCTAGTTGACTGCCCATAAGTCCTAATAAGAAAAGTTCTGGCTTCATCTGAATGTTAATTTTTAAAACTCTCTGAATCACCATGTTTATGTGTATCCAGTATCTTTTTGCTTTTTCACAAATCTACCATGCATGATAAAATGTCCCTTCATGTTTTTCATATTTTCAACAGTGATTAGAAGGACCTTTATACATCATCTTATACAATTTCTCTGATGATACATACCAATGGTACATCATGTTTAAAAAGTTCTCTTTTAATTGTAAAACAATGTGAATTTCAAACCTTTAACCCCATTCTTTCCCATTGATCCATTTGAACATTATAATCAAAATTCTTGGCCCATTTTACCATACATTCTTTAACTTGCTCTTCTGTTTCAAATTTCAACAAAAGTTCATACAGTTTAGCAATCACATGTTCATCATTTGTACACAATTCACTTTCAAATTCCATTTTATCACATTTTATTCCCGCTACCTTTTTATCTATATTAAATCTTTCTCTTCATTGTGCATATGAGAACCATTGAAAACTAAATCCCTCTGCAGTCAATTGTTCTCTCGATTTCATCTTAAGCTCCCCATTCTCCTGTACTAGGAAATCTTTACATGTTAACCTTTTCTCTTTGCCCTCTGTTTCTTTTCTATAAAATGTTTCTTGGGCTGAGGGCAACATAAGTATTTTTGGGCATAGTCTGGGTTTGTATCTGTTCCATATTTGTAGACTGTGAGGTCATAAACAGCATATACACGTAAATAAGAAAGAAAAACGGTTACTTGGCTAAGCTTTAATTTAAATTTGGTCTGCACATTTTCAACTTAGTGGCATAATAAATACCAAGAATGAAAGGAAAAAATCAGTAAAATGTCAGTTGGCCCCTTCATACAGAAGATTGCTTTTGCAGTTTATGGTTTAGCTGCCTATTGTTAGAAGCTTATCTCCAAAGACAGAAAATAAAGATGCCACATCTAAGGGGAAAAAATCATATACCAGTGATGGGATGCTAAACATGAATGAAGGTTAGAAATATTCTGAGTCAGTCTTCATTAACTGTGTTATATAGAATAAGCAAAGCTAGCTTCAGTTGTTGCTTGTTCCATAATAATAAGTTGACCTGGGGAATGCTCTAAGTCATGCCAGTAGCTTCAAGAAAGCTTTTCTTGATATCTGTAAAATTACTTCTGGATCACTTTCTGTTGTATGTTTTGGCATACAAAAAACAAATAAAACAAAAACAAAATGATGCCACCTGGAACCAGTGAGATACATACATATTTAAGAAAGACCAATCTATGTGTCTCTGGTAGACTCCCCAAAGACGTTGAACCATGATAGATGTCTAAGGTTGAAACCTGGTGATGCCAGATTAAACATTCTCCTGTTCACCCAGAGATAGCACACTAGATTCAATCGTTCCTCTGAACAACTGTGATATTAACATGTAAGAACATGTGACCAAGAATGTGCAAATATAAGCCTTGGACTGAGCTTGTAGCCTGGAAAAATATGTGTAGACTTAACTGATATCACAATATATTATGCAACAACATTAACAACAACAACAAAAAGCTTGACCAGTTTCATCTTGTCTATGTTCTTTGATGATGGTTCCTATAGTAATAGGAAATTGAGCATTATGTATGTAGAAAATACAGTACAGGAGAATGTTTATATAGTAAACTAGACAACCCATGACCCGCTGGGTCATCATTTCAGAGATATTTCCTTACCTAAACAGAGACTGCAGTCTCAGTGACTGCAGCTGAATGGAGCAGCAAAAGCACAAAGGGACTGGCAGAGAGTGTGTGGGTTGGGGAGATTTACCCGAGCAGTTGCGACCTTCCCTGCCAGGTTCTCCATTGACTTTCTCCCTACAAACTTCCCTCAAGCAAAATTTTGCTAGTGGTAAGGTGGCAAGAAGCATTGGCAATCATATCGGTTCCTTCCAGCTTCCCCTTTGACTTGTGGGAAACTGTCAGGGAATGTTGGAAATGTGGATCACGTGACCACGGCAGCACCCTTGAACAGCAGCAGCAGAATGGCGCTGAATTGGCAACAACTTCCCAAAATTTCATTCCCATGGGAGTCATGGGTCCCTACATTCTATAAGTTAGCCCATTCAAGGTACCTTGGTTGGAAAATTGTTGCCCTACAAAGCACCATTTTGCCCAGTTAAGTGTTACAGATAGGAGAGTTTTAGTAGTATATAAATATGGCAGATGTCAAAAAAAAAAAAAATCCTAAGCAGGGACAGTTCTCATGTGCTACTTGGAGTGGACACTCTCTGGAAAACCCAGGGCTTTAGGCCAAACTAGAAAATTAAAAAAGAAACAAACCCTCCTAGCAAAAGAAGTTTCTAATTTCCCACTAGGAACCTATACGATCATCTAAAGATATCCAACCATTGTTGTACCTAAAGAACAGTAATAAGGACAGGCTTCAGTGATTGCTGGGTGATCCTATAAAGATACTATAAGTCATTGGTGAGGAAATGGCCAATAATAAACAACTTCTATATTATTGCCAAGAAAACTGCATGGATATGTCCATGAAGTCACCAGGAGGCAAGCTTGATTTGAGAGAAGCTTCACTTTTTAATCATTGTAGTGTCACTGTAGATTTCAGTATAGATATTCCAGATGCACGCTGGGGAATTAGATTAATTGCATTGTTACACATCAAACACATTATGCAGATACTCTTTGCTTCAAGTGCAAGTAGCAAATATGTAGATAATGCATACATAGGCATCTTTAAACACATTGCTCTAAAATCAACATAAATCCATATATCTTAAAGTAACCAGCATTGTCATCTGAAAAGTAAGTGCCCTATTTTATTAGACTTCATTTATAACCATCTACACTCTGGCTGTCATATTTTGATACTCAGCATTTTCTGCTAATTTAACTGATTACAAGTGGAAACAAAGAGGTACACACTAATAGGCCTATTAAAATGGGTACATTGGAAAAAATGAATACATTGGAGGAATGACAAAAGGATATAAAATCACGTACTGAAAATACATGTGTCAAAATGCATGCACATTAGTGCACAGTTCCCTTTGTACAGATCTGATGACTGCAAACACAGTTTGGAAAATGCAAATGAGGTTGGTTTGCATTAAAAATGAGCTGTACTAATTTCTCCCTAGCTCTTCTCCTTGAAGAGCTCTTCTCCTTGAGTTACCTTTCCACCATACTGAAAGAGACTGCTGCTACCCTTTTTCTTGAGGTCCCTCTTTGAACCACAGGTTTCCCATTACTAGTCAGAAGAATAAAGGGTGAGACAGGTGTAACTTTCTATTCTTTTTCCCTAAGAACCAGAGGGTGAATAGAATACTGACAACAAGGGGGAAAGGGCAAGAAGGTTCACAGGGAGAAGCTTTCTGCAGTTTGAAGACATGCCTGATGTTACTAATTCTATGCCAGCATGAGCTCCACTTAATGATCCCACCTGTGGAGAGATAGATACACAATGGATGGGTAGATGGATGGATGGACAGACAGCTTTTTTACCATATTCATGATGGTAAGTTGATTTCCAAGCGGCAACCTTGAAACAAAGGATTGACTTGTAATGACCACTCTGTGACTTAAATAGGATTTCTTAGAAATGGCTACTTTAGTCATCCTATTTATTTATTTATTTATTTATTTATTTATTTATTTATTTAATTTATATGGCTGGCCATCCCAAATTCATGACTCTAGGCAACTAACAATTTAAAAGAAAACATAAAAACATAAAACCCCAGAAAAAGAAAATACAACACACATGGAAACAGCAGCTGGGTAAAATTGCAAGTTAACATAACCAATGAATGGCCTTTGCCCCACCTCCTGGCCCCCAGGTGCAGAGCACCACCCAATTGCATTCTCAGATCTTCTTGGTTGGAATCCTACCTGTTTTAAATATCAACACGTAAACACGGGTTAGCAGTGCTGTCTGGTTTGCTGGTGATAGGAGATCAGTTAAGGCTGAGAGAGGAAAAGCAGTAATTCTCATCCATCATTTTAGCACACTTTACTATGGACTGAACAGAGATAAGGGATTCTTGTCACAGTGCAGTTTCCAACTTCTGCACATTTCTTCCATTTCCTGTTTTGAATGTCATAAATGTATGTAAAGGAATTTACAGTATATCTGTTAAGTCACCTCCATGATGCAATTATACGTACACAACTAATTAGAAATGCTGGTGATAGTGTGTATTTCCTACATGTGTGATATTTTAAACCATTCCTTTAAATGGCGACCTCTTTTGTATTTTGTAATAATTTTGCATGTAGTTGAGACTTAGAGCAAATTATTCCCTTTCTTGGGGAAAATCCCATTTGCTGTTTCAGCAACCATAAAGCCACATGTATCATCTATGTTTGGTGTGTCACTACATTACTGGTTTAAGCTTCTTTGTGCTATATTAAATACAAGATCTTGCCTGTGGGTTGCCATGTTTTTACTTGTTTAAATGTCATCCCTGAAATAAATGTTTCATTTGGTATGGCAAGACCCTTTCAGGGCACAAGTTCATTTTCAACCAAGAGGACAACTGAAGTTAAAAGAACATAGGGGATACAACAAGGAGGAAGCCTAAGAGACTTCTGAAAAAATGGGGGAGAAGGTGTTTAAATAGAAGGAAGGATATCTGCACCCATTTGGAGCTTGCATGAAGACTTTTTGAGGAAATGAGTCAAGAGTAAGCAACTTGAAGCATTATAAATTTCAATCCATGGAGGGGGAAAGGACTAGGAGTGTTATCATCTCAGCGTCCCCTTTCAGGGTTGTTCAAGAAGCAAATCTGGCTGACTTTGGGCAATTGCACTGAATATGTGTGACAATCAGAAGAAATCCAGGAATGGTTGCCCAGAGCTTTTTTCTATAGCATCTGAAAAGGCCTGATTTTATTTTCCTACCCCAACCGAGCATCTGCATGTTGAATAAATGGCTATTAGACCTGGACAAATTCTCCTGAATTTCTGAAAGGATTAAGGTTGCCAAAGGGGGCTGAAGCCTTTTTAAACTTCACATATAAAATTCAGAAATAACAGTCCTGGTAAACAGCAAAAATAAAATCAAGGAAACACACTTCAGGCACTCAAAAATGTGTGGAGCCAAATTCCAATCAAATTCAGCAGTTACAGTCTGTACAGCAATATAATATACAACAATTATGAGGCATAATTATTATGCATAACTTATTTGACAAAATCACTTCAAATAGGAAAGGAAAAAGAAAGCAACACATTTCAAAAGAGAGCTAAAATAGATATTTCTGTTTAATTTCTAGGTATATATAATGTTAATTTGGTATTTTGCTTTCACTGCCTAACTTCTCTGTACTTCATAAGTTTGCAAATCACAGTGATAAAGAAATTAGACCATTTCATTTCTCTTCAAGTGAGTTTGTCCCTCATTTGTCATTCACTAGAGCTTTGGCTTCTCGGTGACGTTGGCTGATCGAACTTTGGTGACATTCAATAAAGAACTTCATCCAGAGGATAAACTTGGGGAATTTACATAGCTAAAGGCCAAGTTAAATGTTCCATGGCACCCATGGGAGAGATTTGTACTGGAGTCAGGATGGAAGATTTTAAAAATCTCTTTCTAGAACTTTCCAATCCATATGAAAATTACCTTCTCTCATGTCTAGTATTCAGTTTTTTAGAAAACGCAAAAGTGGCTTTGCTTTTAAATGAGATTTGAAATGAGTTAAATAATTAGTATTTTTTCACAATACCTGCTGTCAATGATAATGCCAAATTTCAGTAGGACAGTAGGATATCTTTAGAACTGCAGATTTTTGGAATAAAAAATATGGGAGTGTCATCATAATACCTCCTAGGATAATCATAGAAAGCAAATGTCTTGGCCATTGATGGAAATTCAGTACTAAAATGGATAAAACCAACCAATATATAACATTCTTTTATTGTCTTATGGTTACTGGGCTTTCTCCAAAGTCAGAATTGGAGATGAAAATTCCTTGTGATCCAAATAAGCTATATGTGGTGTTGTATATGAAATTATGCTCAAGCAGCAGCCAAATGTTGTATTTATCACTGCCCAAATGTTGTATTTATCACTGTCTCTTGGTCTCTTCTTGATTGGCAGTTACTAATGAGACTAGAACACAATATATTTACTGAAGGTCTTAAAACAGTGGTCACTGATTACACTGTTAAATGTATATGAGCATAGGTGGAAATCAGACCCATAGGATTTTTTAAAAAAATAATTTAATCCAGATGAAAAAGATAACTGTGAAATCTGGAGTTAATTTAATTATAAAGAATAGAACAATCGTTTATTGATGAGAAATAGGACATTACTGTCCCCCATCTATTTCATGCACTAGAAGCATAAGATTAAAATATAATGACACACCATCATTCATGGCTGTAATTAGAGCAGCAGAACAAATTAAACAGATCAAAAAAAGTCACTTATGAGGCAAAATAAAAAGGGAAATTTATAGGCCTAAAACAGTGGCATCTCTGCTAAAAACCTTAGCCTTTCATATTTCAAGGAAAGGTGAAGGTGCATAAAAGAATAATGGGAACCTTGTTACTGATGGTTTTGAGGGCCTGAAAGCTTTGTGATCATTAGTGCATTACATTGTTTTATAAGATGGGTAGAAAAATGAGAATTAGGTGGTTGGAGAGAAGTGACAAGATTAGAACAGTAGAAGAAGTGCCTGACTAGGGAAAAGTAGATTAGGGGAAGCTTCTTTTTCTAGCCTGGCCTGACCAATCACTGGTAAACAGTAGTCCAACAAAAATAACAACCCAGAAAAGCTGTTCATTTCTGCCCTGCACTTGGACATCTTTGATGTGACTCTGAGAGATCTCTTAGTCATTGTATTGGCAGTATACAGCAGTACATGGGTTTCCTGGCAAATTTTGGGAGCCAAAATTGAGGAGTCTTTGGGGCTGGCATCAAAGTTTTGGAGAGGCTACCATGAACTCCATGTTGAGCTTTTCTACAGTAATTAGCAAGTAAATTGCTAGCCATAGGAGATCTTGCACTAGGAGCCCCAGCAATTCACCTGCTAGGCCATCAACTTGCATAGTATTGTACTGAAGAATTAAGAGAATCCAGAAAATCCAGGCAAATCATCATCATCATCATCATCATCATCATCATCATCATCATCTATCCCAGGTCCTTGGGAAGGACTTGATAGGTGGATAAAAATGCCAAATCTAGTCAAAACATCTGGATGACTGTGCGGATGATGATGATGATGATGATGCAGCTTGGATAAAGGAGGTAGATATAAATAAAAAAGAAGCTGAAATGAAAGAACTTGTAATAACAGCAGAAATGGTGGAGAAAAGGGCAAGGAGGATCAAGAATTGGTCAGCACCAGGTGAAGATGAACTGCATGGTTTTTGGTTGAAACATCTGACTGCTATGCACCCACTCATTGCCAAGCAGTTTAACAACATACTACAAGGAGGTGAAATTGAAGATTGGCACTATCTTGATGTGATTGTGGGGCTTGCATGCTCCAAGGAGGTTGACAGCTATGCCAGAGGTTCAGCCATACTGGACAAGTCTCCTCAGAGGAGCCAGATGAAGAGTGCCTCTCCCAAAAACAATATTATGAGACGTAATTTACAGAAACCTATACTGATCTGAAGCTGTATGGAAAAACACCTTCTGAAATGGAATCACTGCTCAACACTGTCTGAATATATGGCCAAGTTATTGCAATGGAGTTTGGACTGGGCAAATGTGCCACCCTTACCAGCAACAGGGGAAAAATAGTGAAAACTGAAGGAATCAAGATGTTGTATGGAAATAATATCAAGAGTCTGGATGAAGAAGATCACTACATATACCTGGGGATCCTTCAAGCTGACAACATCAAGCACATTGAAATCAAGAAGAAGGTTGGTAGTGAATACATAATGAGAGTAAGGAAGATCTTAAAGTCCAAAGTCAGTGGAGGAAATACCATCAAGGCAATTATCACCTGGGCATTTCCAGTCATTACATATACAGCTGGAATAGTGAACTGGACTCAAGGAGAAGCTCTAGATAGGAAGACCAGAAAAATAATGACAATGAATCATGCCCTTCATCCACGCAGTGACACTGACAGACTTTACTTACCAAGAAGCATAGGTGGGCATGGAATGTTGCAAGTACACCAGATAATTAAAGAAGAAAAAGGGGCATTAGAAGAATATCTGAATGACAGGGAAGAAGTTGCCCTGAAGTACACCATGAAGGCTTACTGAATACTGAAGAGACCAAACTGGCCTCCAAGAAAGACCAAATGAAGAACAGAAAAGAGAGATGGCAAGGAAAGTATTACATGGCCAGTACAGAAAATAACTAGTAGGCAAAGCAGATAACAATAAGACCCGGCAATGTCTGAGAGCAGGAAATTTGAGGAAAGAGACAGATGGGCTAATTCTGGCTACACAAGACCAAGCCTTAAGAACAAATGCATATAAAGCCAGAACTGAGAAGACAGCAACAGACGGCAAATGCCACCTCTGTAAAGAAGCTGAGGAAACAGTGGACCACCTAATTAGCTGCTGCAAGAAGATTGCACAGACTGACTACAAACAATGGCATGACAAAGTAGCATCAATGGTACATTGCAATATCTGCAAGAAATACCATTTGCCTGCAAACAAGAACTGGTGGGACTACAAAACAGACAAAGTAATAGAAAATGAAAAAGTGCTCTGGGATTTTAGAATTCAAACAGACAAGCACCTGCCACACAACACCCCAAACTTAACATTTGTTTATAAGAAAGACAAAAAGGTCTGGATAGTGGACATTGCAATATAGCAGAAGAGAAAAGAAAGAACTGATTAAAATCACAAAATATAAAGACCTGCAAATAGAAGTAAAACGACTATGGCAAAAGAAAGCAAAGGTAGTACCATTGGTTATAGGTGCCTTAGGCGCAATCCCAAAACATCTGGAGCACCACTTGAACACCATCGGCACTGGCAAAATCACCATCAGTCAATTGCAAAGGCAGCTTTACTTGGAAGAGCTTACATCCTGCGGCGATACCTTTAACACCATCAAACCACAACATCTGCCTATCCCAGGTCCTTGGGAAGGACTCAGTAGATGGATAAAAATGCCAAATCCAGTCTAAACATCTGTCTGACTGTGTGACCAACAATAATAAACCACAATGTAATTGAAATAAGCACAATAATTGCAACATTTTATGCAATAAAATAGTGAACAGCACAACAGCCAAAACATTAAAATTTGTATTTACAACTAAAATTAATTCAACTTCCATACATATTTATAAGAATGCCCACAATGCTGCACAGAGCACATGCTCTGCCACTTCAGAGAATGCCTGTGGCCACCTGGTCCAAATCCTTTGAACTTCCCATGGAAGAGGGATTAGAGATCACTACATCAGACCAGCAGAATCAGTTTCCAGAAAGCAGCAAAAAAAATACAGTGGTACCTCGGGTCATGAACGCTTCTGTTCACGACCAATTCGGGTCATGAACAGCACCATTCGCAAAATTTTGCTTCCGTTCACGAACGCCGGATTGGGTGACAAACAGGATCCGTAGCCATTTTTCCTGCCGTGACACGTGGTTGTGGCTTCCTGTAGGGAGGGGGACTCTTCCTCCAAGCAATAACCACCTCCCCACCGCCATCCTGTCCTCCACGCCAGAAGTCGCGTCGAGCAAGGTTAGCGTTCTCTTTCTTCATACTGTACTTTGTGTCATATTTTTGTGGTTTTAAAAAAAATACATATGGTTCAGAATGGATTAACCGTAATTACATTGAACCTTATGGGAAAATTTGATTCCGGTCGCAACCAAAATCGGTTGGCGACCAAATTCGTAGAGGTCAGAATGGATTAACCGTATTTACATTGAACCTTATGGGAAAATTTGATTCGGGTCGCGACCAATTGAGGTCGCGACCAGAATCGCAGAACGAATTAAGTTCGTGAACCGAGGTACCACTGTATATTGGTGTAATATCTTGGCATTATACCTTAAAGTTTTTTTTTTTTTTTTAACAAGGATAAGAATCTTTTTGTTTTTCCCCCTTTGGCAAACTATGTTTAACAAGAGAAAGGAGCTGTGGAAAAAATCTAGGCTAAGTGTAAGTCTAGGCTGAAATCCCTCTTCTTGTTTGCTGATGTCATGTCCAAACCCATCCAATATACCATTGTGTACATTGTAATCTAGGGTCAAAAACCAGCAATGAGTAATTACAGCAGACAATAGCATAGTCAAAGTCCTGTCTAGATATCAGGTTCTGTTATGAATAGCAAACTATTGTCACTTCCAGTCAAAGGCAAGGTTTTCCAAAATGTTTAGAAGGTTTGGCATCAAGAAGCAAGATGTGCCCATCACAGATGTGGTTCCATCATGTAACCACTCACAAACAAGCCAAACAACTGGAACATCATGCCCACCACCCTAATACAGCTTCTGCTCACAGCTACCTGCAGAAAGTCAGCTACTGAACAGTGATAACCAAAAGATGAGTAGATTGTTACTCCAAGGCTATTCTGTCACCATCTGTTGACATGCTTTGGAAAAGGTGTGTTTGTGTGTGGATTAGAGGCCAGTACCTTAGGCAGCAAAATGTCCTGCAATTATTTTTCAGTACACCAAGCCCTACACCACATCACTAGTGCAGAGATTAAGAAATCAATCGATCAACAAGAGTAATGAAACATTCTAAGCCACATTATAACATTAATGAAAAGCTTCTCTCAAATTCTGGAGAAATTTCTTTTTTGTCACACAGAGTTTTGCTCACACTCAGAAAACCCTTAGGGAACTGGTGGTAGAAGAAATGAGAAAGTCTGCATTGATTGTAGCTAAATAATAGGAAAAGTCCCCCTTAGTAGAGACCAAGTTTTGGATCAGAAGAATTTCTAGCTACAGAATGTCATTGACCAAATCCTGTGGGTCAGTGCAAATACTGAGAGCTTGGACATAAAGTACAATAAAAAAGAGATTTAAAAAAGCAATGACAGTCAGTAAGAGTTACAGAACAAAAAGCATCAAAATTTAACAAATATCCAGCAAGATGAACATTTTCTTTCCCAAGGCAATTGGAAGAAGTCTAACCTTGGATAGTTCTTGATCTTTTTGTGAATCATGTTGACTTACTCACTGGTTTACCCACCACTGTCTGCTGCTTTATAAGTGTTCACTTTTGCAACAATAATTTATTTCAGTGGAGTTCCTTTGAAGATGCTCCCTGCAGATTGTCTTCCATGGGATTTGTACAGCTAAAGCACCACAAGACACGCATCAATTGCTTCTTTTATATTTTGAGCTCCTTCCTTCACTTTAATACCATCGTGCCCTATCATTGTCCAGTTCTGAAGCAAGATTTTTGGTTTCAATTAAGTGGCATCCTTGTTAAACTGATGAATAGTAATTAAAGCACGCTATAGTCATCTTATTTTATTCATCATCTTTCGTAATTCAGGAAAAGATGGGTATTCAGCCTTATCATAGGGAAGCTGTATGGCTCTGGGATTTGTATGTGCTAATTAACTATAAACTGGGCAGAGAAGTTAGTGGGCAGAGCATCTATTAAAGAGGTTAATTAACTGGTTGAATGGCACCAGCACCATGATATAGAGACACTGAATAAGCTGTAAGTAATTAAGGATACTATACATATCCAGGAATTCCTAGTTTCTTTTATGAGCAGCAATGATTGCTTTATATCATTAAAAACACCTCTGCTTTTAGAAAACACTCCCAGAAACAATGACGACTTTTTTTTTCCAATTGCTTGTGTACTTCATCTCGTTCCAAGGAATGAATTCAGTGATTATTATAAGATACACCACGTTAATGTGAATTTTATATTATGGAGCAAGGTAAAATTGAAGAGAAGCCTTTGATTCAGTAATCAGCTGTCTAAAACCTTGCTTAATATGTAGTATGTGTCCTTCCTTATAAAAGAAATATCAATCTGGAATCATATATTTAACACACAATCCTCTAATTAGACTGGTTATTTTTAGGCAATCATTTCTTAATTTTAAATCTTGTTTTCTGCCTGGAATCACTTTGGATATTATATGTTTACCAGTAGCAATGCCATAAAAGGTAATGTGTAAATCAGATAAAGCTTCACTTTTTTCTTTCTTTTGCTCAATGTATCCTTCATGGTGGGACCTTGAAGGTGGTCCCTTAAGGTGGGACTCACAGAAATGAGGAGAGGGTGAGTTCTAGGTCTACCTGAGGCATGAAAGTCAGATGGGTGACTTTGGGCTAGTCACTCTCTCAGCCCACAATGTCAGGCTCGGGTGCCAAGCCATCAGTCAATTCCTGTCACAACCAATGGATCAACATTCAGTTGATCGGGGGGGGGGGGGGGAACAGACTCTGCACCTGTGGGAAAAACGCTAGGAAGAAAAAGAGCTTTCACTTGAGCAGGGAACTCAAGATGAAAAAAAAAAAACATTACAGGTGGGAAAAAAAATCCTGTGTCCCTCCCAGACAACTTATGCTGGAGCCACAACATGAAAATCATATTCTTCTACTGGGATGTTTGACATAATGCTATCCAAATAGCTGGTAAGGCATAGAAACACTTTATTGTTTCATTTATTTACATACCTTTCTTCTCTCAAGATTCTTTGTGTTTAACAAACATAAAAAACAAGCAAATACAAGAAAATCCATGGAACACAAATCATACAGCACAAAAACATCCATGTTATCACACCTAAAATCCCAACTCCAACTGGCAGCCTAGCATCAAAACTCGAATTCAAAAGCTAGACTGAACAAGGTCATTTTAATCACCTTGTAGAAAGCCATAGCGGGTCAATCAGTTGTAGTGGTGAAGACACCAGGCTAGAAACCAGGAGACCATGAGTTCTAGTCCCACCTTAGGCAAAAAACCAGCTGGGTGACCTTGGGCCAGTCCCTCTCTCTCAGCCCTAGGAAGAAGGCAAGGGCAAGCCACTTCTGAACTCTTAAAGAGAAAATTGCAGGGACTTGACCAGGCAGTTGCTAGGAGTCAAAACTCACTTGAAAGAACAAACAACAACAGCAACAGCAACAACATAGTGAAAAACCAGGTGCATCTTCCAAACAAGTGTTCCAAAGTACTGGGGCCACTACAGAAAATGTCTGCCTTCAGGTATACCTTCCCTCTCACCTCTGGTGGGGCCGGGACCCTGAGCATCCCCCTCCATTAATGATCATATAGTGTGGGTAGAATCTATTTGGAAGAGAGGTTCCCCTGTTGATTCTAGCTGTGCTGGATGTGGTTTGGTGGTTAAAATTAGCATTTGGCTTTGGCTCAGAAAACTATTAGAAATCAGTCCAGTGCAGTAACTGAAGCACAAATGTTATGCTTAGCAATAGTAAACTTGCTCCTGTGGTTGTACTAACTGTAGTTGATAAGCCATTTTCAAAGGTAGCCCCACTCTGAATGTGCTATATTAATCTAAATGTGTGATGATAAGGACATGAGGCACTATTACTGGGATTCCCATATCAAAAAGGGCTGTAACTGGTGGAATAGTCTAAGGTGGGCAAAGGCTGCCTTGAACACAGCCCCTATTTATTGCTCTAGTGGGAGCCATGAATCCAGTAGAACCCCTGAGTCATCTACCTGTTTCTTCTGAGGAAATAAAACTTATCGATAGCAATTTTGGAGCCAGGATATTGCTGGATAATCAATAACTCTTGATTTTAATTTGAGTTTGTATCATCCACTCCAGTCCTTCAAAGCCTCCAGAAAACAGGTGAAGACTTCCATAGCATCTTCAGCCTAGGCTGGAGTAGAGATGTATAACTGAGTATCATCATCATAGAAACAATATCCCAAACTGAGTAAAATAAAATATGCTTTCTGATCTTAGACCAAAAAATAAACAGAAATGCAGAAAATAAAAACAACCATGGCTAACTAAGACTTAGCCCTATTGCAAAACTCATCCTGATCTTACTGGGGATACGATGTTCTGACACAATGTTCAATCTGCCTTGCTAAATATATGTCACTTCAGGTAATATGTCACTCTCTCCACCAATAAATTGTTTATCAAATGTGTCAGGGTCACCTGGCTTGAACAGTTTTTTTAAAAAGTTTGAAAAAATTTTAAAATAAAGGCTGACTTAATCTTGTCTAAATGTCAGCTTATCCCAAGCCAACAGATGACTGCACCATATGCAGTTTTGAACCATGACTGAAGGTAATCTAAATAAACCACTTAATCTATAATCTTCAATAGCTAAAATTTTACCACCTGCTCCAGAATCTTTCCCCAAAGGAAAGGCTGGAAACTCAACAGAAGTTTTTGAATATAGTTGGATCAAGAGATGGCCTGTTCAGGAGAGGATGTGACACTGCTTATTTCAAAATTGGCTGCACATCCCTTTCTCTCAAAGAGGAATTAATTATCTCCCAAATCCAGTTTCACCTTCCCACCACCACCACCCTGCTGCCCAAAGGATCTGCCTAAATAATAATAATTAAAAAAAAGTTGGGCATGGATCTGCCTAAATTCAAAAAAAGAAACAAGAGTTTTGTGGAATGGAGTCTTCCCATTTGTGCTATGAGAGGAGGGCTAATTCTCTTTCCCTTTAATTTTGCTTTGTTTTCTTTGTGACTGTATATATGAAAATGGCATAATTAAGAAACCTGCAAAATATCTTAAGGGTAAATTCAAGGGCTTGGGATTTTTAATAAATGTAAATAGTTTAAGGGGGCTGTTTTTGTCTGTGTGTATTCTATTTAATTGGTACAAAAGTTACAGAAATTGTAAAATGATAGAGATGGATGAAGAATAAAAGCAGAAATGCTTTTCTATACTGCACTCTCCCAGGCCCAATAAACTCTACAAATATTAACATTCTGTTTCTCTGAAATTGGATTAGCGAACAGGATTGAACACTGGAACCTTTTATGCTATTCGTGCAAACATCCTTCCTGCAAAAGATTGTGATTGGAAAGCCCAGGGAAAACTATTCTCTGTGATTAGGAGCTACAGCTGTCAAGGCTAAAATGACACCAGATCTTCTTCCCTTCTCTTTCCACGCTATTATTTTCCTCACGTGGAAAGCCTGGGGAGAAGCTGCCAATGATTGAAAATAAGCTATTTTCCTCCAAATTCCAAATTGCCTGCAACATTTTGGAAAGGTTTGGATTTGGATCCAGACTGCTTTTGAGGAACCTCACTCAAATGTGGACTTGTGCTGAATCTATCCAAGCCAGGGTGATTTTATTCAGGATTTATAACAGGTCTAAATCTAGTGCACCTCTGCTCACTTTGTATATGCAGAGCACTTTCTATCACACTTCTGCTACTACATTCATACTGCTGTGTTTTTCCCTCTCCATCTGCTCACTGTAAAATTCATGAACATCTTTGTATAAGCATCAAAGTTTCTTTGCATATACATAATGTATGTTCAGTCAGAACGCTAAAAAATGTTTGGCTTGCTCATGGTTCAGTTGTTGTTGTTGTTTTAAAGTAGCTTGGCCTACTTTCATACGGTTTTTCAGATTCATTAGATATCAATATAATAGATATAATAGAACGTTTGTAAAGACAGAAGATAGTAAAGCTTATTTATTTCGAGACACCGGCCTCAGAATTTCAGTTTCCCGTGCATTTAATGATACTGCACTCACTACTTGTTAATTTGTACATTCAGGCAAAAACAGGTTTATTTTATTAGGGGAAAAGTCCCTTTCATTCACAGTAAATTAGAAATGCCTAAGGAATTTACGGATCTGCATGCTTCAGAAAGCCAACCTGTTTGAATCCTGTGTACAATTCTGTAACAGCTTTTATTAGATTTTTTAAAAATCAGAAAGATAAAAACTAACAGGTACTAATAAGAAAGAGAAGAGAAAAAAAAAAGAATAAAGAGAAAGGAGAACAGAAGTGCAGAAAGATAAAGAAAAAGAAAAAGAAACAGAAATACAAAAAAGAATGACTTCCGACTTCTTTTACAACAGATATAAGTAAAACATACATTAAACTCTTACTCTAAAATTTCAACTTAACATCCATTTTTCTATAATCTATTAATTTTACTCATCAAATCCATATATCATAATTTTATTTATTTTTTCTGTTTCCCACAAAAAAGTCCAAAAGGGGCTTCCAGTTCGCATTAAAATTATCCAATGTTTTTTCTCTAATCAAAGCTGTCAGTTTCGCCATCTCAGCTAACTCCATCAACTTCTTCCATTGCAGGTAATGTTGAGTCTTTTCACCTTTTATATACTGTCTCACAGCAGTATATGTAAAAACAAAGGTCCATAAGATTTTTCCAATTGTTTATTTATCAGCCCCAGAAGAAATGTCTCTGGTTTTGATTGTATATTAATCTTCAAAATCTTAATTAATATACATATTTGAGTCCAAAATCTTTTAGCTTTATTACATGTCCACCAAAGATGATGAAAAGTCCCTTCTTGTCCCCTACATTTCCAACATATATTTGAAGTCCCTTTATACATTTTTGACAATTTTCCATTGACAGATACTACTGATACATTGTTTTATATAAATTCTCTTTAAGATTATAACATAATGTAAATTTCAACGCTTTCTTCCACATATTTTCCCATTGTTCCACTTGTATATTATGTCCAAAATTTTTAGCCCATTTTATCATACAGTCTTTAACGTGTTCATCTTCTGTTTCAAATCTCAAGAAAAATTTATACATTTTAGCAATAAGGTGTTCATTCTTAGTACATAACTCAGTTTCAAACAGAATTTTATCGAATTCAAAACCATATGTCTTTTTATCAACTTTAAATCTTTGTACTAATTGTACATGTGAAAACCATTGACACACACATCCTTTGATGTCAAATCTTTTGATTTTATTTTAAATTCACCCTGGCAGAAATCTAAAATGTCACCAAAAGTTAACCATTTCTGCTTAATTACCATTTCTCTTCTATAATATGGTTCTTGTGGTGATATCCATAAAGATATTTTTGGACACAAGCTAGATTTATATCTATTCCAAATTCTCAAAATGGCATGTCTAATAAAATGATTTTTGAAATCTACATAAACCTAAACTTTGTCATATCATAAACACCCATACCATCCAAACCTCAGATCATGTCTTTCTAAGTCCAATAGCCTTCTGTTTCTCAGTATCATCCATTCTTTTATCCAGACTAAACAGAAAGTTGCAAAATAGAATTTCAAATCAGGTAAAGCTAAACTTTTTCTTTCTTTGGCATCTTGCAGCACCTTGTATTTGTGGCAAGGCAAAAAAAAAAAAAAAGTGAGTTAAATATAGATATATCCTTCTGCCATTGTTTAAATAGTAAATTAGTAGTCGCAATTGGTATTGTCTGAAACAAAAATAACACCCTATGTAAAACATTCACTTTTGTCACAAAAATTCTTCCCAACAATGACAGTTGTAGTTTCTTCCATCTTAACATGTATTTTTAAACTTCATTCCATGTCTTAACATATTCTGAAACATACAGTTCATATTTGTCAAATAAACACCCAAGTCTTTTACTTTTTTCTCAGTCTTGAAACATGTTTTGTTCATCATTTCTATTTGATCTTGTGTCTTCATATTTTTGTTAACAACTTAGTCTTTTGTTTATTAATCTTAAAACCAGCTAGTGTACTGAACTATTTTCTCATTAATAGTTCTATCCCTTTCAATGGCTCTTCCAACACCAGCACTAAATCATCTGCACAAGCTCTCAATTTATATGTCTCTTTCTAAACGTTTACACCCATTATCCCCTTATCTTATCTGATGTCTCTTTTCAAAACTTCCAAAACCAAGATAAACAAAAGTGGGTATAATGGACATCCTTGTCTTGTTCCTTTTTATGTCTCACATGTTTTTGTTAAATCTGTTTTGACAATAATTTGTGCTTTCAGTAGTGTATATATTGATTTAACCCATTTTATAGAGTTCTCGCCAAAATCCATATCTTCTAAAACTTTAAACAAAAATGGCAAATTAAGGTTGTCCAAAGCTTTCTCTGCATCCAAAAAAATCAATGCAGCTTGTTTTTCATTATGCTGTTCAAAATATTCTATAATGTCCAATACTGTTCTAACATTATCTTTTAGTTGTCTTTTAGGTAAAAATCTACATTGGTCTTCATGAATAAAATTTTGTATAACCATTTTCAGTCTATTTGCAGAAATCATTGTAAATAACTTATAGTCACTATTCAATAATGATATTGGTCTATAATTTTTAGTTAAATTTGAATCTTGTCCCTCTTTAGATATTAAAGCAGTGTTAGCATCTTTCCACGACTGTGGCATCCCATATCCTTGTAAAATAAAATTCATTGTCTTCTGGAGAGGCTGTAAAATTTCATCCTCAAAACATTTGTAATAAGACCCTTGTAATCTGTCCAGTCCAGGTGCTTTGCCTGGCTTAATCATTTTTATAGCTTCCAAAAGGTCCATTATTGTTACAGGTCCATTCATAGTCTGACTTTGTATATCTGTAAGCCATGGTAGATTTTGAACTTTTAAGTAATCATCTATTTTTTCCAGGTTACTCTATAGATTAGTGTAATACTGATGGAAAGCTTTTTTATTCCTTAATTTATAAGCTAACCATTTCCCTGGTTGATTTGCAAATTAAAAATTCTTTTGTTTGACATAGTTCACTTTAGTTTCCATTTCTCTTACTGTCAGCATGGATAGCTGTTGCTATAAAAGTTTAATTTGATATGAAATACTTGTCTTTGCAGGTGATTTCTTTAATTCTTCCTCTTTTCTCTTATAATCCTGCAAAATAAAAGCATCCTGCCATGCCTGCTGAGTGCTAAACAGCTAAGATGCCATCTCCATAATCTCGAAGACACTCAAACCACCATGCCTGCTACCGGAAGTCTAAAATCCTGTGTACAATTTTGAATCAAAACATAATTTCCTCTTGGTATCTGCCTTCCTCTTGAATTATGCAAAGTGCTTTGAAGCCTTCTTTTAAGTTTACTTTTCTAATTTCTAGTTGCCTGCAGGAGCTTCCCACTCTGTGTCCTCCCCCATGCTTTCAGAATGCCCTAGAGCAGTATTTTTCAAACTTGGTAACTTTAAGATGTGTGGACTTCAACTCCCAGAATTCCCCAGTCGGCTGGGGAATTCTGGGAGTTTAAGCCCATACATCTTAAAGTTGCCAAGTTTGAAAAGCACTGCCCTAAAAGCAACAGCATATAATATTGTTTTGTTCCTGCTTGTACAATATATTTTTTAAAAAGATGGTTATCCCCATGTACCAGTGAGGGCAACCATTCCTCCCCCCCGCCCCACCTTGCCAGTACAGTCTCCCTGTATAGAAAGGGTTATCCTGCATTAACTGCAAAGGGACATTGTAGGGGGAAAAATGGGAAAGTTAAACAACTTTTTCCCATACAGATTGAATGGAGGTCCTGAGGGATTGCCATTTCCACAGATTTTCAAGAATATTTTCAAAGCATGAGGTGCATGTTGTACTTTGTATCTGTTCCAACTGATTAAGCAGCTAGACACTGTAGATAGCTAGTTAACTTTATTGATGGTCAAAGACAAGCTGTCAGGAAGAAATAGACATAGCAGAAAAGTGCAGACTACAAAAAGCAAAATGATAGAAGGGAACATCGAAAACGTAAAATCCCAAAGATATGGGGAAACATTAATTTTATCCATGGCAGAGAAGAGGATACATATGTGGATATTTAATAATTGAAAAGCCTAATCTGTTAACTCCTGAACAGCAATATCATTTGCACCGAACTTGGCTATCTTTCTAGAAACTTCTATATACACATCAGCCAATAGGAGATGAAATTTCTCTTGAAAAGTATTAAGGTCATTTAAGCCTGAGCACTGTATCCCAGGGGCTGGAGTAGAGTAAGGATGTCTGGAGTGGCTGAGGGCATCCCAGGAGGATGACTGAAGCATCACGTTTTGTCTTGATTTTATGGTTTATGTTCTTTGCTTGTCTGTTTTATAGTTCTGGTTTTTGTCATTGTTGTGAGCCACCCAGAGTTATGTTTTAAGATGGGCAGCCATACCAATCTTATAAATAAATAAATAAATAAATAAATAAATAAATAAACAAACAAACAAACATAAAAGGAGACATGCAATAGGATATGTGAAACAGACTCAGTATCCCCAAATTAGCATGAACATAACTGATCCTGTGTTAGAGTATTATTACATTCTCCTTCTGCTAACATAGATGGCAAAAGAGAGGAAGCTCTCTGATGCAGCAGATATGTGAAGTCAAATAAATGGCTAACTGGAGTGAATGGTCCTTTTCAGAGACCATTCCTATAGTGTCTGTGTGGTGGTAGTGGTGGTGGGTCCACTTCTTAAGAATGGTGTGAAGCATGCTTTGTTTCAAATCCAGGTTGGGTCCCCTGAGCCCGAGTGAAACCAAATATTGGGATGAAAGACCACAGCATCCAAAGTCAAATTCAGATCATTTTTCCCAAGAAAAGATATACCTGATTAAAACAAGACTAATACAAAGAAGAAAGCAGCCTTTGGACCATTTCACCATTTGATCAGTATCTTCTTATATCAGTTTTCATATATATATATATATATATATATATATATATATATATATATACTTTCAAACATTTTTTCAACAGGAAGAATAGTACAAGTTGTTTCAAGGGATAGATTATGAATTTTACAATCCCTCAAATTTACTCAGAAGCAGAAAATTTTTAAAGAAGGAAAGGAAATAAAAGGGGGGGGGAGGGGGGAGCCAGCATTCTTAAAGAGTTTTAAAGGGTACATTGCTTAGGAATATTTTATGGATTTTTTTTCTCTAAGTGTCCATATAGAAACACAATAACATTTAGAGCAAACTCATGCAAAAAGGACACCAACTGAATCAAGACCACTCCAACCAGTCTTAGTTACATCTAACTGACAAAGAGAGGAGTGTCAAATTACTCAGTCGGGGCTTCAAACTGTAGATAGGAAATTGAATAAGAGAAACTCTCAGCACATAAGCTACCAATGTCAAGGGGAAGATTCAGTGAAAACTGTCTTCTCGACAGCTGAGTTTTCCTAGAGTTCCTTAGTTTTTTGTTTTTTGTTTTTACAAGAATGAACATTCAAATATGCAGCCTTTCAGACCTGGAGTCTTGACAATCTGGTTGCCTGTTCACGTGTTTTACAACATATAACACAGGCAGAAATAGACTCCATGATAAAGACTTGGGAAGTTTCAAGACAGTCAATCCTTGAGTAGAGGAGACTGCCTACAAGGTCTGGTTAAAACTTCAGAAGATAAATTCATGCATGTATAAATTAGTCCCAGATAGATATCTGAATCCATCTGAAATTAGTGGTGGCAATCTCACTCACACAACAGAGGAACAAGTAGATGCCTTTTTTTCCCTTTGGTCACTTAAAAGGAATTCATAAATCTGGTAGAACTTTTCATGAGATGGATTAGCTCTATTGTACATACATCTAACTTAAATGATATCCTGTCTACTTCTATCCAAAGAAAAAAGATCCAATGCATTGGCATAAGGGCGAGCAACTTTTATTTTTGGGGTCAAAGACATGATGATAATATAATGACATTACCAGAAAGGAACGTACTGGGAGTTTCACCTTCTTTTTAATTAAACCAATATTGGAGTATTACTTTTCACATTAATTTCTTTTCATTTCTGGCCCTATAATTTAGGAATTGTCCTCTGAAATTTGGCCATGCAATCATGGTATTTCAAGGCCATTGTAGTCTGTGAGCCATTGATTGACTGTACCTGCATTAATATCTTCCTTCCTTCCTTCCTTCCTTCCTTCCTTCCTTCCTTCCTTCCTTCCTTCCTTCCTTCCTTCCTTCCTTCCTTCCTTCCTTCCTTCTTCCTTCTTCCTTCTTCCTTCTTCCTTCTTCCTTCCTTCATTTTTATTTAGATTTATATGGCTGCCCTCTTGACACATGACTCTGAGTGGCTGACAAGCATATTGGGTAAATGGATAAACCAGATTTTAGGCAAAGTTTTTAATTTTCCCAAGGTGGTACTCCAAGCACTACATTTTATGTTTCTTGCTGTCTCTCTTCATGGTTTCTAAGTTACTCTGTACTTATTTTCTGTAATCTGTCAACCCTTGTCAACATGTCATTGATAACTAGTCCATAGATTTGTTATGCTGATACAGTGGTAAATGGAATGTTATTGATTTCTTGGATTTGAGCAAAAGTAATTTTTGTGATGTTGTTCAAATTTTACATTAACAAATAGCAACCATAGTTCTGAAGATCTTTTGAATAACTCTTGTCAAATGTGGAATAAATACTGAAATGATACCTCTTCTGCATGTAACATGTAACATGCACATAAACACATACACATTCACACAAGCACGTAGCTTCATTTATCATATACATATGATAAAAGTGGTTGTATGTACATGTGTATGTGTGTGGGGAGGGTTACTTTGGAAAGTACATACTTTATTTAAACCTTTAGCTGTCATCACCTCTACTTTCTGCTTCTTCAAGTAGTGGCAATAAATGCCAGACCTTAATGTACGTTGTTATGAAAATAATCAATACCTGAGTTCTGAGAATTATGTTTTGCCATGTTCCATACACCACATAAGTTGGCATATAAAGCTGTAATTCAATAGCAGCCAAAACCACATGGTGTCATACAGTTTGTATATAATTTTGCTGCCATTTCAAAGAGGAAAAATAGATCTCAGCTGTGCACATATAATTCTAGTTGCTGCTTCCTCTAAATATTAATCTTTTCCAAAAGTAGTCTTAGGTTTGCTGCATTGAATCAGAATGTATTTGTTTAAATCCTTCTAAATGTTAACGTGTTATTCACCAAAACATAGAGATGAATAGATTTCTTAGATTTCAACTTTTTTCTTCTGTGCGTTTGTGCAATCCTGATAATTTCCTTTGCCTTTTCAACATGTGTAATTTTTAAAAAATTAATTCCATTTCTGGCAGATGCAAATTAATGGGCTTGTATTAATTCGATCTTCCCATTTCTTCTGTTATCATTAACTGTAGATATGAATGACTATAGTCTCTGAAGACCACAAGAGATGCAACTGATGATGTCATTATGTCACTGGAGATGATAGGAGTACATTTTTTATCCTGGATGATTATTTTGTTTGTTTATTTGCTTGTCTAAGAAGGTGGAGAGAGTTTAAGGAGTAAAACTGGTGTCTTCAGCCTTGTAGAGACTTACAGCACCCATTTTGTCTCTTAACTCCTCCAAGTTCTCAAAACACACCAAAGTTTTGGATTTATTCTTAAGGTGGGCTCTGGGACTGTGGGAGCACTCTAAAGACTGCAACAGAGGTGTTTGGACACACATACAGCCCATGGATTATGCACATATGTATTAGATAGATTCTCATCTTTTTCTTTCTTGGCTACAAAATGCTACACCATATAATGTGTTACTCTGGACTGCATAACAGCTGAAAACAAGGACAGGGTTCAATACAGGACATTTTAGTTCACCTGCACCACAATGATAGATGTGTAAAGTTTCTGTTCTTTACTTGGTGTTACTGGGTCTACCTGAGCATAGCCATGAGAATCTCTCTCTCTCTCTCTCTCTCTCTCTCTCTCTCTCTCTCTCTCTCTCATCTCCTCTGTTTGGTACATTTAGCACAGACAGCTCCTTTGAAATTGCCCTGGGAGATGCAGAAATGTTGTCAATGCAGGAGAGAGAGAGAGAGAGAGAGAGAGAGAGAGAGAGAGAGAAACATTCACCTATACAGCCACTTGCAGGCTAATTTAAAATAATGAGCTCTTACAAATGCCAACACATTTATTTCTGTAATGTGGAATGGACGTGTTCTGTGGCAACTTCTGTGCAGCATAGTTCTCCTCTGGGCTCACCCTGCTACCCCGGATAGGGATGGCTTCTGTTTGCTGCTTTAAATATCTTACACTGTCATGGAATGAGAGCTCGGTTGCAAGGGACTTGCTTTTCTTCTAAAACGACCCCCATGAAAGGCCTAACACCTCTGATTAAGAAACATCTCCATTAGCAAAGCTGGGAAAAGCCTCTTCCAAAATGATCCTGGACTAGATTAGCCTACCTTGTGAAAGATGTCTGGCACCTAACGGGTCTGAATATCCTGTTAAACCTACTGAGATGTTGACAAGAATAACTGGAGCCAATATCTATCATATAGATATCTGCTTAGAAAGAATGGGTCCCTTCAGTTTTTAGGTGCCAGTTGCCTGTGACTTGTGGGAGGCAGTTCAATATTACACAAGTGTTTTCTATGCAACCACTCTGGGTTCAGCTAGGCGCAGCTTTATTTTTGTACTCTCCAACACAGTAAGTAAAATCAAAGCTAATATATTGTGGGGGAGGTTGTGGAATATGTTAGCTAAATTAAATGGGTGTATTTACTTACTAGGAGAAGCCAAAATCTGCAGATTACAAATAGAGAAAATATATCTGATGAAACAGTTCTGTCACTGGATCTAATACCACGGGTTGGAAATGTCACATCATCTTTTCACAAAGTATTAATTCTGAATGGAATAGGTTTTGAATATACCATAATTTATCTGTAAAACAGACCAACCTTTCTAGGAAGAGAGAATTAATCTTGTGTCTAAGCATCTTATTGGGCTATCCTCTATAATCCCAAAATCGTTTTCCTAGGTAGTGACACGCATCTCATACCCCACTCGTGCATATGCGAAGACAGGATTTTGGCCACAATGTGCATCCCATCATGCTTATGTCAGTTGAACTGTATGTTCCCTTTTGTTGACCTTTACCCAGTTTAAAGAGATTGTTCTAGAGCTCTTCATAACTTTTGGGTTTCACCATCCTAACTACTTCTACAGGTAGTCCTTAGTTAATGACCACTCGTTCAGCGACCGTTAGAAGTTGCAACAGCATTGAACGAGTGGTACTTGTAATCAGTCCTTGAAGTTGCAGTCGTTGCAGCACCCCCGCGGTCATGTGATTGCAATTCAGGCACTTAGCAACTGGCTCACATTTACGATGGTTGCAGCATCCTGTGATCATGTGATCAGTATCTGTTACCTTCCCTGCCGGCTTCCCACAAGCATAGTCAATGGGGAAGCCAGCAGGTAAGGTTGCAAGCCATTCCCACTCCCATCACTGTTTCTCCTGAAGAGCTTAGCTAGTGTGTGCCCACCGACAACCCCCCTACCCCCACACTCCATAGCACATGCACACTCACCCAGCTGCACCCATGGTGTGCTGCAGCAACCCCCACCTGGCCGTGCTCATGCCAGAGTCATAGCACCCACCTCCCACCTGCACTCACTCCGTGCCATAGCAGCCCCACCACCTGGCCATGTTCACGCCAGCCTGGGCCTTAGCACCCATCCCCTGCCCACCCACACTCTGCAGCACTTACCTACCAGCCAGCCTGCTTGGAAGCCACCTAAGGAAAGGCTTGTTGTGACTAGGACTTGCAACTTCCTGCCAGCTTCCCCATTGACTTTGCTTGTTGGAAGCTGGCAGGAAGTGACAAGTTGCAATCACATAAGGTCCTTGCTTAATGACCTGTGATTCTCACTTAACAACAGCAATGGGGGCTGCTGGGATTGCCATCGCTAAATGATGCAGTCATGTGATGACACGCTTTATGACTGCATCACTTAGCAATGGAAATTCTGGTCCCAATTACCATTGTTAAGTAAGGACTACCTGTACAAATGTGAGCAGCTCACTGCTTATTCATTAATCAAGATGATGATGATAATAATAATAAAAATAATAATAATCAATAGTAATAGTAATAATACGTCCTGCGACAATACCTTTAACACCATCAAACAACAACATTTGCCTATCCCAGGGCCTTGGGAAATACTTGTCCCATATCAATACAAATCCTTAACGGACTCTATTTCTTATTTCCATCCATAGAAAAGCTGCCCAATTATTCTTGCTTTTTGCTCTCTGCTTTTTAACTAGTTAGCAATCCACAACAGCAAAAGGGGATGTCTTTAAAAACTGGTGTATGTGTGCGTGTGCGGTCCCTATATGTGGTAGACCTCAGTGGTATGTATGGATAATTGTCCATCCATTTCACCCTTACATCAATACTATAAGTTAAATTAGACTGAGACATGATAAATGGCTAATGGTCCCCAATTGAACTTTGGGGCTAAAAAGGCATTTGAAAGGGCCTTTCCTTTCCTTGACTTGATGGACTGATTATGTGCCATCAAGTCAATATCAACTTTTAGCTACCACATAGATCGATTTTCTCCAGGGTGATCTGTTCTCAACTGCTTCTTCAGATCTTCCAACAGTATGCTCATTGCCACTATTGTCAATCATTTTATATTTTCTATCCATGTGGTTTTCTTGGTAAAGTACAAGAGTGGTTTACCACTGCCTTCTCCCATGCAGCATGAAATGATGCCTTTATTGTTGTCACTAAAGTGATCTTTTACCTCCAGCATCTTCCTATGTCACTGTTGGCCAATATAGGTGGCTGCTTGCTTTAGCTAGGATGACCTTCATGCCTTGGGATTATATCCCCCATAAAATTGCTCAGATCCGCTCTCAGTTGGAAGCCAAGCATGGAGTAGGTCCGGAAGAGTTGCCCAGGGAGCGTTCTTGCCCAGTTATCTGGGAACAGTTTGATCCTGTTGTCCCTGAGGAAGTGGGCTGTCAGTGCGACCACCTGTGATTTAGATCCATGTCCCTCCTGGTTAGTTAGATCTATCAAGGAGGTGACTTTAGGGTGGGTCCTGGTGGTGGTTAATTCATCCTTGCAGGAGGGGGTGTTCCCAAAGCCTTTCAAAAAGGCTTTGGTCTGCCCTCTCCTCAAGAAACCGTCGCTAAACCCCACCCTCCTGGACAACTTTCGTCCAGTCTCCCACCTCCCCTTTTTAGGGAAGGTGGTAGAAAAGGTGGTCGCGCGGCAGCTTCAGAGGATCCTGGAGGAAACAGATTATCTGAACCCCTATCAGTCAGGATTCAGGCCCGGTTATGGGACAGAAACAGCATTGGTCGCACTTTTAGATGATCTCTGGCGAGAGCGGGATGGGGGAAGTGCATCCATCCTTGTTCTTCTTGACCTCTCGGCGGCTTTCAATACCATCGACCATGGTATCCTTTTGGGTTGGCTGCAGGAGTTGGGGTTGGGTGGCACAATGTTGTGCTGGTTCAGCTCCTTTCTCCAAGGCCGAACCCAATCAGTGTTGATAGGGAGCGAGAGGTCCAGCCTCTGGCCCCTACTGTGTGGGGTGCCACAGGGGTCAGTGCTTTCACCGCTCCTATTTAATATCTACATGAAGCTGCTGGGTGAGATCATCCAGCGCCATGGAGTGAGGTATCATCAGTATGTTGATGATACCCAACTATACATCTCCATCCCAGGTGCCCTAAGTGATGCTGTGACTGCCCTTTCGCGGTGCCTGGAGGCTGTGGGGGCCTGGATGGGGGACAACAGGCTTCAGCTGAACCCTGGTAAGACGGAGTGGCTGTGGGTACGGGGAGCCTCAAGATCTAGGACTTTGTCATCTTTGGTTCTTGACGGGGTTGCACTACCCCAGACAGACCTGGTGCGTAATTTGGGGGTTCTCCTGGACTCACGACTCCTGCTCAAAGAGCAGGTGGCAGTCGTGGCCAGGAGGGCCTTTGCACGACTTTGTGTCGTGCGGCAGTTACGCCCCTTCCTGGATCAGGGGGACCTCCGCACGGTCACTCATGCCCTGGTCACCTCTGGGTTGGACTACTGTAATGCGCTCTACATGGGGCTATCCTTGAAGAGTATCCGGAAGCTACAGCTGGTGCAGAATGCGGCGGTGCGGACAGTTCTTAATGCCCCTAGGAGGGCACATATAACACCGCTGTTGCGCGAGCTGCATTGGTTACCGGTTTGTTTCCGGGTCCAATTCAAGGTGTTGGTCATCACCTTTAAAGCCCTTTATGGCACGGGACCAGGTTATCTGAGGAACCGCCTCGCCCTGGTCACTTCAGCCCGTCCCACTCGGTCCAGCAGAAGGGGCAGGTTGCAGACCCCACTGGTCAGGGAATTTCGATTGGTGGGGTCTAGGCAGAGAACCTTTTCTGCTGCAGCGCCCGCCCTATGGAACATCCTGCCTCCTGAGGTCCGGTGTGCCCCCCCCTCATGGCCTTCAGGAAAGGTATTAAATCCTGGCTTTGCCAGAAGGCCTGGGGGCCAGAGGGGGGCCCGCACCTGTGGAGATGGCTGGTGGGATGATGGGTTGCCCCTCCCCCCAGCATCTTACAGGTTTTTATAGGGCCAAAATTAGAGGAGGTTTTTTAGGGCATTTTTAATATGTTTTTTAATTATTTATAGTTTTTAGCCATCTTGGAGAGAATTGTGTTTTTTCTTTTTTATTGTGAGCCACCCAGAATCACCCGTGGGGGAGATGGGCGGCATACAAGCCAAATAAATAAATAAATAAATAAATAAATAAATAAATAAATAAATAAATAAATATAGTCTTGCCATATACTCCTGGCATTCTTCACTCAACTTTCCCAGGAAGACCCCACACACACACATACACACATTACGATGAGGCAGCACAGCACTGCCTTGGGTGTGGGGGTATCCTTGACTTAATCCAATTTTTAATAAAATACCACTTAAAATTATTTCACAATTAGCTATGAAGGGTGGGCTTAGGAAAATAGGCCTTAGGCTAAGCTATCTCCTGGGGCTTTCTTTTATGTTCAGTTCCCTCATCACATGCAGTATGCTCTCCAAGTCAATACACAAAATGTCTAGCAGGTAGTTCTATTCTGACCCAGTTAAATATTTCTACAATGAAAGAATAGCCATGCAAAATTATGTGTGGATTTACTTCAAAGGTAAGCTTCACTGAATTAAATTGTGCTTACTCTCAGGGACAGACTTCACAACTCAGCTCAGCTGTACATCTCAACTCTCCAGATACTTAAATCCTTATTTAGGAATGGCCTCAATTAACAGTAAACTCTCAGACTTGATTTGGCTAGCTTGTAGAAGCTATATATACAAAGAAAGTTGTCCACTCAGTAAATAGAAGTGTTTCTCCCTTTCCAAGTCAGCAGATACTTGACCATTCTCTTGATGGCCTTAGATGGTACCTGAGCTATGGTGAAATAACTGTTCTGTCTACCCTGGTTCTTGCCTCACCAGCTTAATTCTTTAAATCCAAGGTTCTTATTCACTGTGCATTTACGGAGCCAACAGAAGTGAAAAGTTTTATATTGATACTAACACATTTTTATTTATGCAAGAGAAAATTAAATACCCCCATCTATCCATGAAAAGCTTTAATATCCTCAAATGGATTAAGTGGTTTAATTAGTTTGTTTATATTAGTTGGTAACACCAAACATATTTCTGGTACCAAGTACCTCTGTATTACTTTAATACAAATTAGTTTAATCTGGACTAAACATATACAGCCTATAAAATATGCACCATTGGTCATAACCTAAAGTTGATTTCTTCTTCCAGATACCATATATTTCCCTCTTTCCCTAAATCACGCTTCAGATGGATTTCTCTATCTTTGTCCAACTTAATTGTGTGTGATTATATCAGCTCTACCAAAATGCCATATTGACATATGGCAATTCCAGATTAGGCCTTTCTGGCACAATCACTTTTCCTTTTTGGGATAATTTGTCAAGGCATCTACATGATATTGTCCTTTATTTGTAAACCTCTCCTCTTTTCTCACCACTTCTCTTTTTTTCTTCATGAGAACATCTGTTAGAGGGAAAAGATGGAATAGCTACATAATGCCTTTTCATTGGCACAGCTTTGAGTGCTTTTTAGAAACGTATTATAGACGCATTTCTTTTTTCTTTTTTTTCCCTTGGAACCGTCAATAGTTGGACAGATATTCACAATGCCACTACACAAGGGGCTTATTCCACATATCTGCTGAGAAACGCAGAGACTGTCTTTCAGTGTTGGACTCTCAGGGTGTCTGTCTAACAAACAATATGCCAGCATCCTAGTTCATTAAAACTAGAATAAAACCTGCAGATGATAAACACAGAAAAGCAGCTGCAGCCCCAAACTCCAAAACCTCAGGAAAAAGATGTTAAAGATGATGAAAAATAAGATAAAGATATTTTCCATTCGTGCATACATAAATACCCATCATGCTGTTCCCGTTTGGGATAAACATGCAAAGGAAAGAAAGCAACAAAGAGTAAGTAAGCAATTAAAGACACAAGATAAGAAAAAGAAATATAAGTATATCAAATTTACATCAACAGCATTCACTATAGCTTTCCATATCTTTTTCCCCTTGCAAACTCTAACCCTATACTTTCTACAGATTACTTAATTTTTTATTCAATTCACCATTCAGTACCCATTCATTCATGGTCCCATCCCTTCTTGTTTAACTACACACACAACTTAAGAAACTCATTCCTGCTGTGTTGTGCTTAATTTTATGCTTCTTCTGCATACCCAATTCTCACTTCTGTATAACAAAGTGGGCAGAACTCTTTTGGTTGTGTGGGTCTCTTTTTGCTCCTGTCTGGGTTTTGCTGTCCTTCATTTCTATTCCTATTCTTGTTCATTGTTGCACTGTTGTATTTTTTATTTTTTATTTGTGAACCAGCCAGGGTTGTTGGGAGTTAGGTAGTATTTATTTATTTATTTATTTATTTATTTATTTATTTATTTTTGTATTGCCTTTACATAGCTGCCCATCTCACATAAAGTGACTCTGGGTGGTGGTATACAAATTTAATTAAATCGTCATCATCATCAACCATTTTTGCTTATTTCAACAAATATTCATGCCTTGCAATAGACCCCACACTACCCTTTACCTTTCTGTCTGAATTTGCAAATCTTAAAATTTCTCCATGTCATCCTTTTTCCCATCTGTAGTAAACATCCTACCAACATAAAATAATTAAAAAAAAAACTTTTTTTTTTTCACCATGTATGTGTCAGTACACATGTGTCAATTGTTCATTCTGTTTTTCCAATTCCAAAGACAGGAAACTTAAAAAAGTTCCTCAGTTACCACTGCAGTTGCTTCTGAAAGCAAAGGCACCTGTAGGAGGGCCCTGATCTTATTGTGTATATTGGATCAATCTCATCAGATGCTCTTCTGTAGCCACATTTTTTGTAATTTCATTTTGTCCCTAGCCATTTCCATGTGACTACTTTTCAGTAGGGGCTAGCAGCAAGAGCAGCCAGTTAGGTATCGTTACTGAAAAGGGTCTATGGGATTTGGGACGCATAACGCTGGATGTTTGTTTGGAAAATGCTGGATTTCCAAGTTCTTCTGTCCCTTCCCTGATGCTGTCCAACACCCATCATTCATTTCTGCCATACTGACACTTTCTGTAACATGGTGCCAGTTGGGGAAAACTAAGAGTTTTTTCAATGGGCAGTTATAGATGATGCAGTACTGCTATCTTATTCACCAATTTGTTTAAAAAGAGCTCTGTACACTTTAGCTGAAGACTGTCAAGAGGAAACACTGGAGAAAAATTACTGTAAAACTAAGATCATGGTGTTCGTTACATGATCATATGCTTGGCAACTGCATGGACATCCCACTGAGCAAGTTAAAATCTTTGAACATTTGGGGATAGTATTTCAATCTTCTGGTAAGCGCAGGGCCTATTGGGATTTGATTACCCTCAATGCCCCAGAATTGGCTACAACCCTGCAATCTTTCCATTATTCCAGAGGGGCACAATTTATACCAATTTCCTTTAAAGTCTTCTCAGCAAAAGTTTGCACACAATTTTTACTTGGAGCACATGTAGGGCCATATAGTTCTTGTGCCCCTTTCAAGAGAATAGAAGCTAAATGTTTAAGGTCTGTTTTTTAAGTAGCACAATGTGCGCAATGTAGCCCTTCATTGTGAGGCCGGCGTGATTAGGGTCGAGACCATTATATGGCTATGCGTATTTTCACACTGGCTAAAGTTAATGTTCTTAGACCAGAGATCCCTAATTCTTGTGGATAATTTTGAATCAGCTTGGAAAAGATCACTTGACCAAAAATTATAGAGTTATGGCCTCTTACGGGACATATTACTGATAAAGGGTTACAAAGAGGTGGTAGATAGTTTAAAACAACTTGTGCTGGATATAGAAAAACAACTAGATTTGTCGGTTCTTCTCAGAGACGTGCTTCTGAGTAGCTGATCTCCTTATTTTAGACCAGCAAGTTGTCTAAATCAGATAACTATTCACAAATTTAGGAAAGCATTAACCTTGGCTCATTTTAATGCCAACAGCTGTACTTGAAGGAAGGTTTAAGAAAATCCTCTATTCTTTCAGATTTTGGTGAAGTGGTGGTAGAAGACACAACTTACGTATTACTTTATCTTTTTATCCTATAAAGATGCATGGCTGCATGTTATAACCCCTTTATTAACTAAATTTACAGTTGGTGCAGATTTATTTTATGTACAACTGTTGTTAGCTGACCAGTATGATTCAGTTTCTTTGAATGTGGCCAGGTTCTTTGTTTTATTGTCTGTAAAATTTGTCACCGTCAGTTACAGTGATCATTTAGAAACAGTTGTTTATTTTATTATTTTATTTTTACCAATTTTATTTTATAATATTTTGTTTTATTTTATCTGCTTTGTTTTATCCTTCATGCTAAAGTATTAAATGGAATACTGATCATTGAATGTAATAAAGGACAGACTGACTGACTGAATAGTGCCTCTTAAATTTCTGGATTTAGCATGGCAGTGATTCCATCCACACAACGTGCTTAATGTATTAATCCATTTTCTGGGATTATGTAATGAACTAAACCAGAAAGAAGCTGCTGGTGCCTCATTTTTGTGAGGGTAGGGGGCTGAGGGTTGTTTTTCAATCATGGAGCCTATGCTTTAGAAGAACTTCCTTCTAGAAGTTAGATTGGTCCTCACAGTTGTGGCTTTCCAGAAGCTAATGAAAGCTGAATTCTTTCAGAAGGCTTTTGTGATAATGAGGAAGACAAGGATTTTTTTTCATTGTTACTGTAATTGTTGGCTTCCCCCCTTATTGGTCATTGGTGGGGGGGGGGGGGTTATTAGGGTTGTGATTTAAATTTGTTTGTTTGTTTCCTTATTGTGAATATTTTATTGTACTTGTTCTTTCTTGGAGTCTGAATTACTCTGTAGCATAAACATTCAATACATCATCATCATCATCATCAAATGTGTTGTACAACATGTCAACACACATACATAATTTATAGTCAAGCAGCTTTTGGCAGCAGTTTCAATACAAAAAAATTTAGTAAGTAACTTATTAACAGTTTAACTTGAGAATGCAGTGTAATATAGTTCCTATAAAATACTGTAGAGTTTATCTGTTAGTTTACCAGTAACTATCTGAAATTAAGTTCTTAAGCAATTGAGGATCTCAGCTGTTTCTTTCATATTAACTCTGAAATTTTGTTTTCTAAGGCTTCTGTACAGGCAGATACCCCCAAATAGTTTTGAATTAACACCATGCTGTCTGTAAAGCACTCCATATCTTATTCTAAAAGAAAATCAGCCCCATTGTACAGTAGACAAAAAAACTCTATCTTTTCTTGAAAGCACTTTTCTCTACTCAAATTTGCATAGCCACTCAAATTAGCAAAATAGGTCCACGAGGAAAGGTGTGCTGTAAATGTATGTGCAGGGAGGAAGGAAAGGGGAAGGACTACCTCTGTATATCCACGGGCACTCAAAACTATCAGAGGGGGCATGCAGTAAACTCAGTGATTGTCAACTTTGATTCAAAAAGAATGAGTAATGATTGACTTACACTCTCAATGGTCATTTATTTTCTGGCTCCATCTCAGCAGTGATTGGCCGAAGGTATCCTCTTTGATCTCCAGAATCACAGGCATATGGATAATACAGAATGCAGAATGCCTTTCAGATCTGAAGTTCCATAGCAGTGGTTCAAAGGGAATAATTTGCATATCAAAGGGGTGATGATATGACAGAACTCCTTTTGAATGGCACGACAATAGCTCTATTGCTCTTCAGCCAGTTGCATATAAAAAGAGATAGCTTGGTGCCTATTCCTTAGTGGGAGGAAGCATGAAGCAGCAGGAGGTACCAGCCAATTTCCTCCTGTTGGCTCACCAGCAGGAAGGCTTCAAGGAGCGTGGTTTTTAAGACCCTCTTCTCTTTTTCTCCATCTCAACCTGCTCACATACTGTTCAGCAAAGTAAAAATATTTATTACTCACTGAGGACATAGATTTATATTTTTATGCATTATACCTTGATGCCATTTTTTTCTCTAGGAATTCAAAGTGCCGTATACAGACTTCTTCTTGAGAAGTAGGTTGGGCTGAGAGAGTATGATTTGTCCAAAGTCACACTGTAAGGTCCCTGATTAGAAGCTGAGGAAAGTCTATAAACAAGATAGAAATTATCTTTTTATCATGGATAATGATATAAAAACTATAAACTATATATTCAGGTTTCCAAAAGTTGCTATACTTGAAGCCTTGTATAACTTATATAAGCATAAATATATTGTAATGATCAGATTTGTCCAAAATATGATACCTTAACACCTATATTCTCCTTGTACCCTCACTGACATTCAGTTTTGGGAAGGCAAACATAACTTTTCTTTAGTTTGAGTTATTTCAATAATGTTACCAGTCAGCTGCAGTTCTAAAAACAGATTTTGTAATTGGCTCATTTCTCAGTACATACAATGTTGTTCACCAGACTGGAATTTGCAATACAACAATGCAGAAGATTCAGGGAGAGAACACTAACTATAAACAAGGACAAAAGAAATCTCAGTGGCTGCCTGTTCACAAGGCCAGTTCTCTTTCTGCTTTCATCTAGGATCCTTGAAAGAGGAACCTTCCATATTAGCTCCTCACCAATACTAACACTCCTCCAAGACTTCTCCCACTGGTACATTCCTGCCATTCTGTCCAATGTCTCACTTTCTCTGCTGCCCCATGTCTTCCTGCTGAACTCTACTGTGAGCAGACTCAAATAGATAATAGGCTACCTCTTTTGAACGTTTTAGATAGTTTGATGTCACACATACTCCACAATATCAACAAACTTCCCCTCTGTTCCTCCTTTAAGGTTTATGTCCAGAAACGAACATATCTCACTAGCTGTCTTCACACCATCAAATAGCTTTTATGTCCAATGTATCTATGTTCTTCTTGAAAACTACACATTTTGGTTCTGTTTGGATGATATGCTGAACTGGGTAATGGGATGAGAATGCTAAATCTGGATGAAGTAATGAAACTAATTAACCTGAGTAGATGATAATTTTATCCCCAAACAGATTTGGGTTTGTTTATGACTAAATTAACTCCCTCCAGGTCATGAACTTTTGTTACCCTTCGAACTCAGTCTCTGGAAACATCTCAGTTTTCACATCTGGCAGCTACTTGGGAAGGGAAGAAAGGGGGCTGAAAAGTTGCGGGTAGTACAACCTCTCCAGCTTCTCCCCAACTTATTCCCCAATCCCACCAAGAAGTAACAGCCTCTCTACCTCCAGTGAATATACTAAAAAACTGTATCAGTGGTGTAATGCCCAAAAATAGAATTTGCTTTTCTCATGGATGCACACCAGGTTGATATTTTAGTTCTATTTCTTCTTGTTTTAACTAATAATTGATGCCATGACAAATTTGACCCTGAAATTCCACCCATAATGGGATGTTCCAACACCATCAGAAGTGTTCTAGTGTTAGAATAGCTTGTTCTGACCTTATTGGAAACATTCCAACCTCAAATGGGATCTTCTGGAGTCAGAATATTTCAACCACAAAACATTTTAAACATCTCTAATCACAAATGAACAAGCAGGTTTTACACAATAAAATTTGGGGACTGCTCCATTTACATACCTGTATTGCCAGAACCATTTATTCCTATTCTGTTTCTGTATTTTATCATGGTAAATTATATGGCATGAAACATTTGTCCTTTGAAGATTTCTGTATACAAACTCTTGTATGTGCCTAAATGTATGCAAGAGAGAGAGAGAGAGAGAGGAAGGCATATTAATTAGAAGAAAAATACTCTATGAAAATTATTTATTTTAAATCATAAAGCTTATTATATTCACACAGAATAAAATCTTAAGATAGAGCTCTGAAGTATGAAGTATGAGGCAGAATTTCAGAAAGTTTCCATAATCAGTAAATATCTGCCTAAAATATAATGCCACAGTATGTAACTTTGGCTAAGTTTGTTTGCTTCTGGTAAATGCCATGCATTTATTAGCCTAACAAAATGATTACATATTATAGAAAACAAGATGGTATACATGTCAGATATGTTCCAGTGGGTGAAAGAAGATGAAGTAAATACTGTGGATTATAATCTCACCCATTCTAAAATCCAAGCAAACTAAAAAGGTAAGCCATGCTTTCAAACCCAGTTTGTCCTTTTATCTTCTCAGCATAAAATCACATGAAATTGATAGTTTACATGGAGAAGGTATAAAGAACAATTTCCCTTTATATTCACAAAGAGGATTTTGGAAGCATTAAGGTTTGGAAGCACGAACTGGAGCAGTCACGCACTCTGTTTTCTCATTTCTATAACCAGACAATATTTTCAAGGAGCTTTCTGAGGAATGGATATATGAAATAGTTCTATATAGGTCCTATTATTGCACCCATTTGCTCTTAGTGCCTCTGGAAATATTTGGCATACAGTAGTTTGTTAATGGGTAGTACTTGAGAATGAGAATGGCACTGCTAACTGAAGTGAGTGGATTGTAAGTATGGAGATGATTAGTGCTACTCTCAATCTTTTGGTGTATCCCACTTCAATAAACATAGTATAAAACACAATAAGCAGCCAAAGCAGTGGGAAAGACCCAAAGAAAATGTGCACAAATCAAGTGGTGTTTCTGTGCTACAAGAATCCAAGCCAAGGCCCAGGATGTCTCCAGATAGGAATGCCTGCACTATAGCTAGTGATGTCAATTGACCCAGCTTGATTTTCTGAAAGAATCCAAACAGAGGGCAACAAAAATAAAAAAAATGTGCTTTAATTATTACTTGACAGCAAAAAAACAGGTCAGCCACACCAGGCTGTAAGTGCTGTGCCCTCTGCAAGTAATTAGCAACTACTGGGAGAAAACAAGCTGGCTGGATTGACTGTAAGTATGTATGTATGTATGTATGTATGTATTCATTCATTCATTCATTCATTCATTCATTCATTCATTCATTCATTCATCCATCAAATTTATATGGTTGCCCATCTCATGAAAAAATGACTCTGGGCAGCGTACAATAAAACTAGAAAACAGTTAACATATAAAAAAAAATTATTTAAAAAAATTAAAAATCACAATAAAGGCTAAGAGAGGGCAGCAGATGTCAACAATGGGGATACCTCAGTTCCTGGCCAGTCCCCAAGGGCCCCCAAGCCCGATGGCATTGCCAGGTTTTGAGGGACTCACTGAAAATCAACAGGGATGGAGCCAGCCTCACTTCAGGCCCTAAGGTGGGCGCCATGGCATAGAAGGCTCACCTCTGGGTTCTGTCAAATGTCTCCCTAGCAGACAGGATCTGAAGCATGCCTCTTCTGCCAGAACTGATGGAAGGGCAGATAAATAACCCAGCCCCACGGGGTGAAGAGCTTTAAAGATCAAAACCAGCACCTTGAATTGGACCTGGAAGCAGACTGGTAACCAATGCAGCTCGCAGAGCAGAGGTTTAATGTATGCTGTTCTAGAGGTGCACATAACTGCCCGTGCCAGTGCATTTTGCACCAGCTGAAGCTTCCAGATACTGTTCAAGGGCAGCCCCATGTAGACTGCATTACAGAAGTCTAAATGGGAGGTGACTAGGGCATGAATGACCATTAGCAGAGCCCCCCGATCTAGGAACGGGCACAACTGAAGCTGTGCAAAGGCCCTCCTAGCCATGACTGCCACCTGCTCTTTGAGCAGGAGTTGTGAGTCCAGGAGGACCCCCAAGTTGTGCACCGGGTCTGTTTGGGGCAGGGCAACCCCATCAAGCAGCAATGATGGCATAGTCCTAGAACCGGTGGGCCCCCAAACCTGAAGCCACTCAGTCTTACCAGGGTTCAACTGAAGCTGGTTGTTCCCCATCCAGACCCTCACAGACTCCAGGCACTTGGATAAAATGTCCACAACATTGCTTAATTCGCCAGGGGCAGAGATGTATAAATGGCTATCATCAGTGTACTGATGATACCTCAACCCATGGTGATGGATAAGCACACCAAGTGGCCCCATGTAGATGTTGAATTCAAGCAAAGAGATGTCCTTTTTTGGCATCTGAGCATATGGAGTGATGTCAATATCCAACCCCACCTGTGTCATAATTAGGCAGGTCAGCAGGGCCTTGTGCAGTGATATCACTGTGAGCAGAATTGCTATATTTTGTCCCAAAAAGGTACAGGAAATAGCAAACAAACTGATTTAATGGCTGAAGCAACTTCCATATGAGAAAGATTACAGTGTTTGGGATTGTATGATTGGGCAGGTTTTATAAAGATACATAATATTATTCATGGAGAAAGTGAACTGGGAGACAGGGCAATGGTGTATCTCAATGACGTCAAAAGTAACATTCACATTTATGTCTATTTCACTGTAGAACTCATGGATGGCCCACTAGGGTTTAAAAATGCCAGGGGTCATCTTCACAATCTGAGATATTGCTTTCCAAACCAGTCTACGCCTAATATCCAACCCCACTGTTTGTGGATTTTTCTGAAATAAGCATGTGGATTTTTCTGAAATAAGCATCCTATCTCTCCTCCATTCTAACTCTGAAATTTGGTGCGGCCTTCACCTTGGCCAGGTTCTGCAGACCTGTGGAGGCATTATAAAAACATTCCTCTTCAGCAGCATACATGCCTATATGAGGATCGGTCTGTGGAGTCCCAAAGCCACATGGTCCTTTGTTACTCTCTTTACAGGGAATCTTGGAAGATATTCATCTAACTCATTTTAAAGAACTACCCTGATAGAGAACACAATATTTATCTGTCACGTCTTCTATCCAATCAGGACTCTGCTGTATCTTTCCAGGTTGCCCAATTCTGTGCCTCTATTTATCCTACCTATGACTGAAGATTAGCATTAATCTTGGTGTTCACCACTGATATTTATATTATTTGTTATTATATTAATTTTATTGTTGTGTAATGTTATTATATTTTATACCTTTTTTTAGTCTTATCAATAATTTTCAATTTATGTGTTTCTATGTAGTATTTTCTGGCCTAAAGGCCGTAATAAAGGTTTGTTGTTGGATCAGGGGAATTTGACTTATCTCTGCCCTATAATTACACTAGAACCTGCTATATGGTTCAAAGTTGTACGTGACTGTTAAATCCCTGTAGTAAGGTAGAGATAACAGGAAGATTTGTTGATGAGGATAGTTGAGGGAGGTTGGATATGTGCAAACACATGGGAAAGACATAGCAGTGAGTTACTGAATTCAGGTTATGATCCAAACTGGAGAAAAATTTGGGTCAATGTACCATAACGCTTGATTTGAAGTAAACTTTATGAGCTGTTAAAAACGTAGCCTGAACTTTAGTAGGGTCTTTTCAAGAAAAAAAAAAAAATACATTGCTTCAAGTTCAGACAATGGAAGTTGTTTGAGACAGGTGGTTTTTGTAAGAACAAATGCCCTAAAATCTATGAAATACACTAACATGAAGTACCTTAGGTCCATTAATTATTCCTTTGACCATGAGGGATAGAAAGGCTGTAAAAGAGCAATTTGGATTGTGATTCTGCTGAATTTCACCCTAAAAAAACAGTTGATTTCAGGGTATTTTTCAGATGAGGGCCATCAGTTGTAGAAGTCACTCCCACTTTTTCATTAACCTTTAGAGCCTATCTCAAAGCAGATTTATTTCCCAGACTCTTGGTGAAGGAGCAATGTATTAGAAATTGAGGGTTCCATTTTTCATAAATTGTGATGGTAACATATTTTCAGCCTGACTCCTTTGTGCCTCTATTTCTATAAATGGCTATGTCTGTATACCACAAGAATTTGGAGAAACTATGATGGTGATTGTGATGATGATGATAATGAGGATGTTTCACACTGATTGTTGGATCAAGTATGATAAACTAAGCACTATTTGTTTAGGAATGTGAAAATATAGTAGTTCATCCTTAGACTGGCTTCAAAAACCAAGAGATCTGTTTAAAGGCAGGTCAAGGAAGATCGTGTCACTGCCGCTTGTATATCACAGGATGGAAAGAGGTGCTTCCCCCCATTGATTTATTTATTACTGGGATAAAGAGTAGGTCTCAGTAGGTAGCAAAACACAGTTGACCTCATTTGGGAAAGCACCAGGGAATATCAGGTTGTAGCCTAGATTGGAAAGTCATAAACATCCCAAAAGGGAAGTAGCAAATCACACCCATGTGGTTGCCCAAAAAACCGAAACCATAAGCAGTCACACTTGACTTCAGGACTTCTTTAGCTCAGAGATACTGAGAAAGAAAGATGCCAACAGTACTTTCTGCTAAAGCAGGGATGTCTAACCTGCATTTTCAGGGTCTCCAAATACAGCTATAATAATGTAATTTTTAATGTGATGGAAGGTGGACATCCTTTACTACATGCATTTTCATTTCTATGGCTTGTGAAGTATCGTGGAGTTTTGTTGGAAGGGCAGCGCTATCTCTGTCATCCATAACACAACAGATGAGGCAACTACTTACAGCTGCTTAGATTAACAGGTGGCCTTGACATGATATCATAAGCCAGTTGAATTATAGCATTCAGGGACATAGTGAAGCACCTTGAGTGCTTGGCCTCTGCACATCAATATAGGAAATCTTTCTGCAGATGACAATGAAATAAAATCCACCAGGAAGCTTGCGCTCCAGGAAAAGCATGAGCAGGTACATGATGGTAGTTACAAGTGCTTTCTCTTTCAAATGTGCAGCAAAATGAGCATTTTCAAGCTGTTTTACTGTCTAATTTGTCTTCCTAACTCTCTCCCTCTCCAGTAGATTGGTATTAATTTTTTTTCTTTAGCACTAGATCCAGTACCAATTCTGCTATCCAACAGAAATCTTCCCATGATGGAAGAAGATGGTAAAGGATGGGATGGGATTTTTCCTCCCCAGACATTCCTTTCCTCATCAAAATCTGTTTTAGAGGATTGGATGATCCTCCAAAATAGCATGGGAAATGATCCCCGGGAATATACATGAAGAGGTAACTGTCTTACGACAGTCCAGAAGTAGACAATTCACTGGATCAAACTCATTAGTCTGTAGAGCTGGCCCATATACCAAATGTGGAAGTTTCATTTTATCCCTTGCTTTACAGTCCCTACTAAGCTAGGCAGCAGCACATAGCTGAACTTGAAATTCTAAGCAGGGTTAGTCCTTGGGGGAATACCTAGATTACAGATATGTGAACATTTTTTGTTAAAGTTTGCATTTGTAAATAAACCAGCCTGATCCCCTGGATAAAACACATAGGTTAGAACACAAGTGGTGTTCCATTGTTATACTTTGGAAAGTTTTTCAATATCATTCTTGGTTCTAAACACTTTATTTACTGGGGAAAAGGTTTATTCTTCTTTCATTGGACATTGCAATTCAGGGTAAAGTTTTGAACAGGTGAAAAACTGGCTCAGTTTGATAAGTGATTGCACCATCCATGCCAATTCTAAACCCCTGGTATCTTCTCTTTCTGGAACTCTGGGTAGACTAAGGTAATTGCTACATCCATGCTTTGACTGAGTTTCTCTCAGTCCTTTGAGGTAGGCCAGGTCAAGAAACAGGCATGGTAGGGATTTCAGGAATACTTTTTTCTTGTAGTAAGATAGAATAATAGAACTTTGAGAGCCCATCCAAGTATCTCTCTGTCCCATCTTATACTAAACAAAATCAAGGCAGAATTATTTTGAGTTTCCTTCTAGGCATCCCTCTTCATCAGGACCATACAATATTTTCTGCAAGTCTCCCCTTAATGGTTCATTCCTTCCTTCTCCGCTTAACAGGTTACACATTCCTTCCACGGTGTCAGCATTACCTTCCCTTATAGGTACCGATGGATCTAGCAGTTACCTTGGAAGTTCATACAGGGAAATTCATCTGTTGTGGATTCAACTACTGCAATGGCAAGTGAATCTGTACTTGATGACAGGTCTGTTTTCCTGAAAATTATAAAAAAGGTTGAATATGAGAAGTGATATGATAACAGTTAATCAACATAACATTAATTTGGCTCCAGAAGAGATGTAAAAATGTTCCTTGTTATCTGGCAAATGTTACATAACATGTTTGCTGTAAAGAACATCAGTGACTTTCCTAAACCTTGTTGACTGCAATCTGCAAGATTCAAAAAAAAATTTTTTTATTCCATTTATCCTTTTAAAACTCTATCTCCTTTCAGCATGACACTTTACAGATAAGTATATTAGTGTGTATAAAAATACAAGGAGTAGAAACTAAAAGTTGAATGCAAGAAAAATATCTTTATTCTGACTGCTAGTCAGAGAGCAAAGATTTTATATATACAGTAGACAGGTGCGCGCGCACACACACTTTCAAATTAGACTTCTTTGGGGATGTGCTAATTATGCTGTTCAGGGCAAGAGAAAAAGAGGACAAAAAGCAAAGAACTCTTTTATGTTTATATCTCTAACCTTGATCAATGTTAATGATTAGGCAAATGTAAAGAAATATTCTGTCATTTAATTCTTAATTTGCAGTCCTAAATTATAACTAAGAACCAGTTTGGTGCAGTGGCTAAGGCACCAGGCTAAAAACCAGGAGACTGTGAGTTATACTCCTGCCTTAGGCACAAAAACAGCTGGGTGACCTTGGGCTCTCTCAGCCTTAAGAAGGCAAATGGCAAACCACTTCTGAAATCTTTCCAAGAAAACTGCAGAGACTTGTTCAGGCAGTTGCAAAGAGTCAACAATAATTCAAATGCAAACAAAAAACGGCAAAATATGTGCTATTGCTAATACCGTTTCACAGTTTGAGTTGTTGCTGGCAAGAAGCCTTTTACACAGAGAAGTCATGTACATCTGTAGTACTCTTCTAACCAAAAGATCATTGTGGTCTTCTTTACAAAATTAGACCTTTTGGTAAATGCTCTTTTCTTCCCTGCAAGTTTACAATGGGCATTCAAAGACACAAAAGAGGGAGCAAAATGTCTTAGCATACCTTTGAGTGCATTCTTCAGCCCTATTTAGGCATTCTAGAAAATATGTGAGGGTTCTAAACAGTTTGAATACCAGTGCTTGTCTGCCATACTCCGTAAGCCCACCCACATTCCTATCCCATAATCAGTTTGTAGGAACTGGAAGTACTGCAGATTAAAAAAACAACAACACCTTGTATTAGTTTAGAAACTATAGTGTGATAATATTAAAAATGGAACCCTATGGGAAATGTAGTACAAAAATAAGCACAACCAGACCACGGAATCAGCTCCACAGGAAGGCTAAAACTAATTTTATTGAGATTGGCTATAACAACAGAATCCTGCAAGTCTGATTGTGCTGTACCTCTTCTCCCTTCTTATATCCCCAAGAATTAGGGAGGTGTCTGTCTGAGCTGCTTCCAAATATTATCTGTCTGTTATGGACTTAAAATATGTTTTACCTCTCATTGCCCTGGCAACAGAGCTTGCATATCTCCATAAAGATCATCTTCTTTACTCCCTATACATAGAACATTATGGGAAATGTATTCTCTAAATAGACATCAATTGCTTAAATCAGTGCGTTTTGACACCATTATTTCTATGAGTAATATGTACCATTGAAAATGTTAGGACAATTTGCAAGCATGAGGATGATTAACAAAAAGCTAACACCATAAAGTCTGTTGCTATGTAATATTAAGCATCAGGTATATGCTGTTTGGAGGGTCTGTAGAGAAACATTTGTGTAAACTAGCAATTGAAATTCCAATGTTGTAAGTGTGCACTCAGAGTTGCCCATTTTTTTCAGCCTAATACAATTTGATTCATTTAATTGTTCCTAATTTCATGTGCCCCTTCATGGATCACTGCCTTGTCGTGGCGAAGGGGCTTGCGTAACTCAGTGAAGCCATGAGCTATACTGTGCAGGGCCACCCAAGACGAACAGGTCATGACAGAGAGTTCTGACAAAATGTGGTCCACTGGAGAAGGAAATGGCAACCCACTCCAGTATCCTTGCCAAGAAAACCCCATGGACAATGTCAAAAGGCTAAAAGATATGACGCTGGAAGATGAGCCCCTCAGGTCGGAAGGTGTCCAATATGCTACTGGGGAAGAGCGGAGGGCAATTCCAAGTGGCTCCAGAAAGAGTGAAGTGGCTGGGCCAAAGCCAAAAGGACGTTCAGCTGTGGATGTATCTGGAAGCGAAAAGAAGGTCCGATGCTGTAAAGAACAATATTGTATAGGTACCTGGAATGTAAGATCTATGAACCAAGGCAAACTGGATGTGGTCAAACATGAGATGACAAGATTGAACATCGACATCTTGGGAATCAGCGAATTGAAATGGACGGGAATGGGTGAACTTAATTTGGGTGACCATTATATCTACTACTGTGGGCAAGATACCCTTAGAAGAAATGGAGTTGCACTCATAGTCAATAAGAGAGTGGGAAAGGCAGTAATGGGGTACAACCTCAAAAACGACAGAATGATCTCAGTGCGTATCCAAGGCAAACCATTCAACATCACAGTAATCCAAGTCTATGCCCCAACCACTGATGCCGAAGAAGCTGAAGTTGACGGGTTCTATGAAGACCTACAACACCTTCTAGAACTAGCACCAAAAAAGATGTCTGTTTCATCATAGGGGATTGGAATGCTAAAGTAGGAAGCCAAGGAGTAATCGGAATAACAGGCAAGTTTGGCCTTGGAGTACAAAATGAAGCAGGGCAAAGGCTAATAGAATTCTGTCAAGAGAACAATCTAGTCATAGCAAACACTCTTTTCCAACAACACAAGAGACGACTCTACACATGGACATCACCAGATGGTCAATACCGAAACCAGATTGATTATATACTTTGCAGCCAAAGATGGAGAAGCTCTATACAGACAGCAAAAACAAGACCAGGAGATGACTGTGGCTCAGATCATGAGCTTCTTACTGCAAAATTTAGGCTTAAATTGAAGAATGTAGGAAAACCACTAGACCACTCAGGTATGACTTAGATCATATTCCTTGTGAGTACACAGTGAAGGTGATGAATAGATTTAGAGGATTAGATTTGGTAGACAGAGTGCCTGAAGAACTATGGACGGAGGTCCGTAACATTGTACAGGAGGCAGCAACTAAAACCATCCCAAAGAAAAAGAAATGCAAGAAAGCAAAATGGCTGTCTGATGAGGCTTTACAAATAGCTGTGGAAAGAAGGAATGCGAAAAGCAAGGGTGAAAGGGAAAGATATAAGCAACTGAATGCAGATTTCCAGAGAATAGCAAGGAGAGATAAGAAGGCCTTCTTAAATGAACAATGCAAAGAAATTGAGGAAAACAATAGAATGGGGAAGACTAGAGATCTCTACAAAAAAATTGGAGATATGAAAGGAACATTTAGTTCAAATATGGGCATGATAAAAGACAAAAAGGCAGGGACCTAACAGAAGCAGAAGAGATTAAGAAGAGGTGGCAAGAATACACAGAAGAACTATACAAGAAAGATCTTAATGTCCCTGATGTCCACGCTGGTGTGATCACTGACCTTGAGCCAGACATCCTAGAGAGTGAAGTCAAGTGGGCCTTAGGAAGCATTGCTAACAACAAAGCTAGTGGAGATGACAGTATTCCAGCTGAGTTATTTAAAATACTAAAAGATGATGGTGTTAAAGTGCTGCACTCAATATGCCAGCAAGTTTGGAAAACGCAACAGTGGCCACGGGATTGGAAAAGGTCAGTTTACGTTCCAATTCCAAAGAAGGGCAATGCCAAAGAATGCTCAAACTATCGCACAATTGCACTCATTTCACATGCTAGCAAGGTTATGCTCAAAATCCTACAAGCTAGGCTTCAGCAATACATGAACCGAGAACTACCGGATGTACAAGCTGGGTTTCGAAGAGGCAGAGGAACTAGAGATCAAATTGCCAACATTCGCTGGATCATGGAGAAAGCACGAGAATTCCAGAAAAATATCTACTTCTGCTTCATTGACTATGCAAAAGCCTTTGATTCTGTGGATCACAACAAACTGTGGCTAATTCTTAAAGAGATGGGAGTACCAGACCACCTTACCTGTCTCCTGAGAAATCTGTATGCGGGCCAAGAAGCAACAGTTAGAACCGGTCATGGAACAACCGACTGGTTCAAAATAGGGAAAGGTGTACAACAAGGCTGTATACTGTCACCCTGCTTATTTAATCTATATGCAGAGTACATCATGAGAAATGCCAGGCTGGAAGAATCACAAGCCGGAATTAAGATTGCAGGGAGAATCATCAACAACCTCAGATATGCAGACGATACCACCCTAATGGCAGAAAGTGAAGAAGAACTAAAGAGCCTCTTGATGAGGGTGAAAGAGGCGAGTGCGAAAGCTGGCTTGAAACTCAACATTAAAAAAACTAAGATCATGGCATCTGGACCCATCAATTCCTGGCAAATAGAAGGGGTAGAAATGGAAGCAGTAACAGACTTCATTTATTTGGGCTCCAAGATCACCGCAGATGGAGACTGCAGCCATGAAATTAAAAGACGCTTGCTCCTTGGGAGGAAAGCTATGGCAAACCTAGATAGCATATTAAAAAGCAGAGACGTCACCTTGCCGACAAAGATCCGCATAGTCAAAGCTATGGTTTTTCCAGTAGTAATGTATGGCTGTGAGAGCTGGACCATAAAGAAGGCTGAGCGCCGAAGAATTGATGCCTTTGAACTGTGGTGCTGGAGAAGACTCTTGAGAGTCCCCTGGACTGCTAGGAGGTCAAACCAGTCAGTCTTAAAGGAAATCAACCCTGATTGCTCATTGGAAGGATCGATAATGAAGCTCAAGCTCAGATACTTTGGTCACCTAATGCGAAGAGAGATCTCTTTGGAGAAGACCCTGATGCTGAGAAAGATTGAAGGCAAAAGGAGAAGAGGACGGCAGAGGATGAGATGGTTAGATAGCATCACTGAAGCAATGAGCATGAAACTGAGCAAACTCAGGGAGGCAGTGAAGGACAGGAATACCTGGTGCAATATGGTTCATGGGGTCACGAAGTTTCGGACACGACTTAACGACTAAACAACAATTTCATGTGTTCCTAGGTAGAGATAGGGGTGGGTGTGGAACAAATAATTTAATATCTCAGTTGAGCCAAGATATCTTTCTGGTAAATGCTGAATTATGTGCAAGTTTTTGGCAGTTGTGTTTCAGTAAGAGATGTGACTAGTTTTCAATTAGCTTCTGCCTTTGAAAACCTAATTTCACAGTTTCACTATTTAGATTCTCATTTCTGATGTAGTTATCTGTTTCGCTTTCCCTCTTTTAAGAAGCTTCTCTGAATCGTAAATTGCATTGCAAGTTCTAAACTACTATATAAAAATCCATTCAGGAAGAGAAGGTCTGTGAGAAAGGCATTATATGCTAAAAGCAATGTGAGAGAGAAGGGTTATAACCAAATTATTTCAGTTCTACAGAAGGATTCTTTTAAGAGAAGAGCACAACTAGCTTCTTGATTTGAAAGGGAATAAGGTACTCAACTTATTTGGTCCATATGAAAAAAAAAAATTAATTCCAGTTTGTTCATTACCACCAATAAAAAAAAAAAAAGGAAAAATACTGACCCATGCAAATAATATATGGTATTGAAGCAGACCCACAATACAACACATATAATTCACCTGCCTTCTAAATGTCCTTGCATTAACACGGGTACTATTGTGCACCTACATAAAACTATGTTATATACATGAGCTGTCTATATGTTCAAATTCCAGAAGGAGAAAAAGATCCTGGATAAATTACCTTAAAAACACTTGAGCTCCTCTGTATGGATGTGTGGCTTCAGTTTACTTCTTAGGAATTCATATACATTTTCTACATCTGAATAGAGAGCAAAAAGGCTATTAAATGGCTTTGTGCAAGTATCAAGTCCAGTTTGCAATCACCGGTGACCTAAAAGTATCAATCATGTTTTGAAGCAAAGATAGGCTGAAATAATTGAGCCAATAATTTTCAAAGATTAGAAAGTGTGCAGTGGGATAAAAGTGCTCATCCCATATTGAATTCATCTTCAAGAAAAAGGGGGAAAAATCAATATTGAGGGGGGGGAGTAGGTTTTTTTAGTTTATTTATTTATTTAGTACCTTATGAAACATTTTTGGGAGGAGAAACATTCCTGAATATTGCGAAGTGATATGGTTAAGCAACTGTCTCAATGTTTCTGAATATAAGTAATTGTATAGAGGTCCAGGAAACTGACTCAGTTTGGATTTGGGATAATGCCAACTTCCCTGATTTGTACTTCCTGAATTTATATGCAAAAATTATTACCTTTGAATATTCTACAATAGATTCCAAATTATATAACATAAATTGCAGACCAATAAAAATGAATACATAATTATAAATTGGGAAACTGTTATGCACATAAGAGCCCATTATATTTATGAAAACAACATGCAAACATTTGGTATATAAGGGAAACATGCTGGAAAAAAAATTGGCGTTAAGGAAAGAACATACATTAAAAAGTTCTGTGAAATTGTAGATGAAACAAAGTTATTTTGGGATAAAAATAAGAAAAGGAGTGAAAGCAAATTTGACAGCTTCTTTCTTCCCTAAGAAATGGGTATTAATGCTTAATTTCCTTGTATGCTTTTCATGAATATCTGTTTTGGGGTTGCTTTTGCTGTCTGTACAGCTGAATTATGGATTTGGGTTTGCATTGATGTGCTTGTATTTGCATAAATTTTGGATAATTTTATTGCAGTACAATCACCATCAACCAGACTTGAAGCTTGAGATCTTCACATAGATCGAACTCAATATGGCAAAAACTAGAGCTATTTCTTCTTGATTATCCTTTTTGCTGTGAAGTCCCAGTATGACCTGCTCAGCCATGTAAGGGGTGCACCCTCTGCTAATTAACTGATTTGGTCAAAATAGAGTCTAACTGAAAATGACAAGTAGATTGACAGCCAAGATTGAGAAACACTGGTATGAGGGAAAGGAATCAAACACACCGTTTGCATTAAAATCCTGTTTCTTGATGGGGCCAACCTAACCTTCAAGGATAAACCAAACAAATCCTGCTCAGTGGATCTGGAACTGTAGGGGAGTCTGGTTGGGAGCCAGGTCTCCCCATCTGATCTGTTTAGGCCACTTTCACTCTAAGGTTCTACCTGGAATATGTTCATAGATATAATACCTGCTTAAACATCAGTGTTTGCATTCAGCCTAAGTTGAACAATGTCAGTCTCTACTAGATAGTTGTTTTGTCACTATGCTGTATAGCACACATCAATAGGATAATGTAGAGGACACTCAGAGCATGATAGCTCTTTCTTTTAAAACAAAGGAGACAACTAGTACACTCTAGGCCAGTGTTGTCCAAACTTGGCCACTTTAAGATGAGTGGACTTCAACTCCCAGAATTGAATGGCTGGCTGGGGAATTCTGGGAGTTGAAGTCCACTCATCTTAAAGTGATCAAGTTTGGACAACACTGCTCTAGCCCATAGCTACCAGCTTGGAATCCAACTGTAGACTACTTCTTAGGTATCAAAACTGCTTGCAGGCTACATTTCAGGGAAATGTGGTTCAGTTCAAAAGCAGGCCTGTTGCTTTTCCAAATGGCCTACAGTAGCATTGTTTGATTTTATTCACCCTTCTACAGTCAATAATTACAGTTGGACAAACATTATGGAACAATAGTGCCTTAAGTTGAAATAGGTAAAAGAGAAAGAGGTCCTGAATGGGGAAAAAAAAAATTAGTCTGGAGAAGTTACTACATAAGGAATCAGCAGACTTTTTTGGGGGGTAGATTTTTTTCGTGTTTCACTAACACACACACAAATACACAAGGAAACAGGAACCGTTTCATCCCTGGCTCCTATCACAAAATTTGACATGCTGGCCTAGGTATCTTTCTTACCACCCAAATATTTAGCAACCATTGCATTTCATGCAATCTCTAGCCAGATACCTATAATATTTTGGTATTCTTGGGCATTTTTCATGGGATTTCAGTGCTCTCATGTGAAATCTTACAGTGTTTCAATATCTTGCAAGATTTTGGTCATTTGGGGAGAGGGGCAGGTGGCTACCTCCCTACTTGGAGGCCTCACTTGATTTATCTCTGCCTTACATAATTATTAGTAATCACTTGACCCACATCTGTAATTATGTTATGTGGATGATCTTAAAAAAGAAAATAAAGAAACTTCTTCCTTTTAAAAAAATCCTGCATTACTTGTGATATTGTCGGTTCCTTATAACTGATCAGGAAGTTGAGTATTTACAATGATATTAACCCTCATTCCATTATAATCTAAATGTAAAATTAATTTTAAAATACATTTGATCCCCACATCATATATACCTTCTTTAGAAAAATCATATATTTCTCCTTAAAGGAAAAAGGAAAAAAAAGAAATTGTTATTCATATCCAGAATGTAGTAGCTGTTTGGCACTGCTGATATTCAGATAGGATCTCTGTTGTGATGGAGGTTGTATGGACCCCAGGGGAGCTGTATATGGCCTGTGGGTTTTGCAGTTCCCTATTACACTGAGAAGTCAGTTTCAAATGGTTCATTTAATCATATGATTTCCTATGATTGCTTTCCACAGATCTAACATTCTGCTGCCTTATCTTAGAGGAGAATACTGCTTGGATCCAGTTCAACCAGTGATCATCTATATCTTATTATGATTTATGGAGGATGGAGTTCATGCTTTTCTCTTAAATCTTTACCCTTAAAGCTTCACAGTAGAGCTGGTGTGAAAAATGCCTCATTAGTATTGCACATTTTAAATAGTAAAGAGGACTTACAAAAGTAACTTCCATATCTGTAAGAGAAGATCATTATTCAGGGTGTTTTATCACTATAAGCATGAAAGCAAAACACCCAACACATTTGCCCTATTTTTCCTCCATGTAGCTGACCCATTTACCAATCAGAGATTTTTTTTCCCTTCCTAGCATTTTTCCCAGAACCAAAAAGAATGTTGAACCATTGGTTGCGACAGGAATTGACCAACCACCTTGTCACCCAAGCCTGACCTGATGAGCTAAGAGACAGTGAGCGGCCCAAAGTCACCCAGCTGGCTTTCATGCTGAAGGCAGGACTAGAACTTACAGTCTCCTGCTTTCTAGCCTGGTGCTTTAACCACTAGACTTTTACTGGTATTTGACAAACATAGAAACTTTTCCCAATATCTGCTTAATATTACTAGTACCCTATTGAGAAAGACTTCTACTCTACATCCCTTTGCTTGCAGACCATGGCTTTGGCATATCTTGAAAGAAGATTTTGTAAATGCCCTATTGAACAGCATCTCTGTCCTTGTGCTGGTCAAGTGGAGAACATTATTCATTGCATCCTCCACTGCCCTATTTGTAATGAAATTATGGCCAAATTATTGAAGGTAGATGAATTCCAGGGGTCAGACAGTTGAATTACCTTCCTGTAGATGTGTTTCTAATTGTTACTAAGAGCATTCAAGGTGCTGGATAGCACTTAGAAAACCCATCATGGCATACAGCCTGGCTATCCAAGGGACCATCTATCTCTGATAGTTTTTGTCATCCTGTATGATTGGACAGAATTGGCATGTTCTAGGTCCCATCAATTAAAAAATATCATCTGATTGGATACAGGAAATAGGGCTTCTCTGTTGGCTTGCCTGCTCTTTAGGACAGCATTCCCCCCAGAAATTCATATGGCTCCTGTCCTGCCTTCATTTAAAAAGTTATTAAAAATATGGTTCTTTCCCCAGGTGTTGGATTAAGGCGGGTGGCAAGCCTCTTATAAGACTATGTGTGTTGAACTGGATGGTTTTTTTCTTCTGGATGTGCATCTTGCCCCCCCCCCTTTGTTATATGAGTTTTGTAAAGTTCTTATTGTTGCAAGCTGCCCAGGGCTGTCCTGGAGTTAGGTGGCCTTAAAAATCTTATATAAAATTTTATGACATGTAATATGGGAGGGTGGAGATGGTAACTGCTATGTTTGTCACTGCTGCAAGATTGGAAGTCACTTCTTTAGATATCTTCCTTTTCTTTTTTTTTTTGTTATCCTTCACTTTTTCTTTTACCCTTTAATAATTTCTTTCTTTTTCTATTTCTTCTGCTATGTTTCTGTAGTTTTTAAAATCTTTGTAAAAATCTTCTTTTAATAAAAAATATCTGGAAAAAAATATTATATACAATTTTAAAAAAAAGTCAGATGATGGTGGTGAAGGAAGCCTTAACTAAATCTGTGGGGATTGGCCCAATCTTTAAAGAAGTTTAATAGGGATAACCTGCCAACTACCAGCCTATAAGCTTTCTGAGCTTCATCAGCAAGATTTATGGATGCTATCTAGATTGGAAATTGTAAAAATGGCTGGCGATATCCTGGGTTGCGAATAGGTGGGGTTTAGGCCCAATCCTTCTACTCTGGACCACATTCTTGTTTTACACCATCTTATTGTAAAGTACAGAGGAAGATCTAGTCATAAAGTCATAAAAGGTGACCTTTATGTCACCTTTGTGACTTTAAATCAGCGTTTGATTTGATTTCAATTTCCTATGGGTGAAACTCAAGAATCTTGGCATTCAAATTACTGTTTCTAATCAAGAGGCTGCATAATGACACCAGGATTAGATGACCCACTGGGCCTATATCAGAGCCAATTTTTGTACATAGAGGAATTAATCAGGGATGTATTCTTGCTCCTTTCCTATTTAATCTATGCATAAACTCATTGGCTAAGGAACTTTCAGAGCCCAACATTCATCCCTGGAATTGCAAATGTCAATGTTCCACTATTACTTTATGCAGATGCTGCAACCTTTATTTCTAGACCTCCAGTTATTGTTAGGCCTGCTCTTAACATCTTAGCAGGGAACACCACCTTGTGATAAACTACCAGAAGGCCAAAATAATGGTCTTCGCTAAAACATTCAGGAAGCTGCAGAAGGCAATAGGTGGTCAAGGGACTGAGCAAGTGAGGGCTTTTAAATACATAGGTATGATTTTTCAAGAAACAGGCTCATGGAAGGCACATATTGACTCTGTAGTCTTGCAGACTCAAAGAAGTGCTTCAGACATCTTAAAGCTTTTTTCACACTAAAGGCAGAGAATGTATCCTCACAGCTTTAAAACTATTCACATCTAAATCTCTAGCTCAGCTACTTTATGGTTCCCAGCTAGGTCCATACCCAAATTATAGGTTGATGGAAGTGATGTAAATTAAGTTTATTAGTGTATTTCTCTGCACCTCAAGATATATATCCAGTGTGATCTTCAGGTTGAAACTGGCCCAAAGAGGGCTTAGTTAAGAACTTGACTATTGATTATTGATTACTGGCTTAAGTGCAACTCTTTGCCAGCTGGACTGATTCCATCCATCCTACCTGATAAATTTCAGTCTTTATGGTCCCAAGTAATTTAATAAATAAATAAATAAATAGTAAAAAAAAATTCACTCAAGCTAAGAGAATCAATGGCTCCTGGACACTGATTATCAGAATGAGAGAGATCTTTTTCCCAAATCTATCTCAGCATTGTTTAACCACCCCAGATGGAAATCAGCTCATTATATAAATTCATGAATCTCTGCATCACAATCAAGATTCTTTTTTAGGGTCGTATTCAACAGTCTTCCTCTGCACTTCTATATAGGAAATTTATTAAGGTCTCTATGGCTAGTTGAATCTAGCTGAATTTATCTCAGACAAGTTTGTTTTTGCGAGAATCAAAGGAAGGGATGTTTTCTTGAAAACAGTAGAGGAGACAAATTTAAGTGATGATGATATAAATATTAATGGCATGACAGAGAAACAGTAACCAAGCTTTAAGAATGTGTCCTTTGCTTGTTAAATATTATGGAAGAAAACTTACTTGGAAGGGGAACTTTTCACACATCATCATATATGGGAGAGACATCTCCTTGTATACTGGTTGAGAGTGCCATTTTAATTTCATCATTTTGTTTTATAGCATCCCCAAGAAGGGAAGAACATATATCTCTTATGTGTACATCTCACAAATCTATACTTTTCTTAGTTCAAAAGATTCAAGAGAGTTATTTTAACATTGATGAGATGGGCAGTGACAAATTTGATAAATAAAATAAATACAATAAATAAAATTTCGCTATATAAAGCTTGGCTTTTAATCTGTAAACTGAATTAGCACCTCATTAGAATAACATGCTTTGACTGTAAATAATCAATATTTGTCTTATCTTAGACCTGACTTTATTCAGATCAGTGGGTTGCCATGGGTGAATTAGCTTTCAATAAAACCCAGTCAAAACAGCTGGATTGAGTGCTTAGATAAGCAGAAGCATGGGGTTTAAATGTAATAACAGTCAGTTTTGATAATTAAAACAAAAACTTATGAGTTGAAATTCTCCAATATAGGACCAACATGTTACTTGACCATGAATCCAATACTTTCATGTAACCCTCACATAATCTCATTTTAGAACTTCTAGCCAAAATATATCAGTGCTGGCAATTTGATGATGTCTGTTCGAAGGTGGCTTAATTGAGGACACCAATGGCTAGGAGTCAAACTTTCCTTAATGAGCCTGTGTTCAAGGGAAGCAAACATAACTTGTTAACAATACATAATTAAACATCATTAGGTGGAACATTTGACAGCAGAGTCCTCTCCTTCAATCAATTTATTCACTTGGCTGGATTTAATCTTCCACTTCCCATTCTTTCAGCTCCAGTTAATTAATGCATGGCACACTGTGTTCTTGCAACCTCAGAGCTGTCAAACTAAGTTGTTTACTATTGTTCATGCAGAACATTTGCCTTTAAGGGGAAGAGGACTTGACGACAACCTAGTATTCCTTCTTCTACCTAGCATAGTGATAAATCAGGCAAAAGCTTCTGTGTAACTAAATTATACCCAATTCAACTCATGGGAAAATGTTGAAATTTGCTACCTCTGGAGACATATAAAAAGAGACTAAGTCATTAAATTGCCACTAAGACATTTTGAATATTATAAGAGATTTTTCTCTGTTAGCCTCCAGTTTGGTATAGATTCCCACATCTATTCATACACTTGCTATGTTCCTGGAGATGGTAGAAGTCATTAACTGATACGGCATGATTGGAGTGCATCAATGGGCTGAAGATAACCACAAGCAGAAGTCCTTCAAATATCTGTTTTGTACTCAGATCCCAGGAAAATCAGGACAAGACCCCTAATAAGAGCAGAAAAACAATGAGGACTTTTGGTGGAATTATTATTTGTAAACTGCTTTTAGAGCTGCAGTGTAATTTACCTGAATAAATTTGAAGTGCTTCACTATGGCGCATTATCTGTAAATATTCCAAGGCAAATCCCAGAGAGCCTTAGCAAACCTCAGAGAATCCAACTTATTATAATACATAGGAAAATAATTTTGATAAATGCTTTGGAAAAGATGCCAATTCCTCACAGTATGTGACTAACACTTGCTATTGTACTTTTATCATTCTACTCTCTCTGTACAGATTATGAACCAATGCTTAATCAAACATTCATGTTTCCTGAAATGATTCCCTGCCCATGATTAGTTGTGCTAATTAACAATAGCAGTGTTTGTATGGTTACCCAACATTCACTTTAGAGCAAGAATGGGACAATATGCAGCCTGCAGGCTTAATCTGGCATAGCCAGCTTGTCCCCATTTGATGAGCCCTATCTCTGCTCCTTGCCAGTGCTAGATTTCCAGCTGGCAACATAAGTTCTGCTTCACTCACATTCTTCCTTTCTCACAGAGCAAAGGTGAAACATGGGTATAATGGGCATTACTGATCTTGTGGCATTCCTGCCAGCATACCAACAGTACTAGTTCAAGTTCTCGTGCTTCTCTTCCTCCTTGAGAGAACAGGATTAGGCTAGGCAAAATCAGAAGGACCAAAGGGAACCAACCTTCAAGATCCCTCTAGTTTATGATATGGGACTTAGCATCATAGAAGTGACTGCTACTGAGTAGAAGTTCTTCATGTAATAGTTATTATTCCAGTACTGTCTCCATATTAACGTCAATGTAGTGAAAGGGGATGTTAGATCTGACCTTTGACTGATTGATTACATGTTATTAAGTTGTTGTCAACTCTTAGTGACCACATAGATAGATTTTCTCCATGATGATCTGTCCCTAACCTGATCCTTCAGATCTTCCAATGGTATCCCCATCATCACTGTAACTGATTCTATCCACCTTGCTGCTGATCCTCCTCTTCTCTTTCCTTCCACCTTTACCAGCATTAAAGCCCTCTCCAGAGAGCTGTTACGTCTCCTTTTTTTGGTATTGGAGATCTGACCTAGGGACTGAATTAATATTCTCATCCCTTATTTCTTTGGAGGGGGGATATTTTGCAGCATTGTTTTGAAGCCAATGAAATTTGCAATGTTTTCTGCTCTCATACTAGCAGATTGTGGTGTAATGTTAGAAAGAGACTTCTTCCAACAAGGATTGGGGGTGGGGTGGGAGAAGAAATACCATCTGGAGTATTTCTTTTGAGAGTTCCAGAGTTTGAGTCTTCTGTATCTGTGCAGCTAGAAGGGCCCCAGGTTACCTTATCAGTCTGTCTATCCATCCTTCCCATTCACCCTTCCTTATCTGAGGAGGAATCATATGTTGAAGCCACAAGAATATTATTTAAAAACAGGCTTGAGGCTAAATTCCCTTCTCAATAACACTCTAGCATTATGGAATTCAAAGGAGCTCACAGAATGACTAGGAGTTAGGTAGCATATATCCTTGAAACATCAGGCTGGATTATTAAGACTAATAGGCATGAGCTGTGCTTGGAGTATGGTATTAAATTTTTATATAATTGTAACGTGCTGTTGGAACAACTTCCCACTGCAACCAATTCTCAAATCTCTCTGACCATATTGCTCCTGGATCCTTTGACCTCTGCATCATTTTCATCATATCTTTGCCTTCCCCATTCAACCCTGTTTGCTATGCCTCGTTTTTCCATTGTAACCCTTGGCTCCTGCTTCATTGTGACTATGTTTCACTTTCTCTTTTAAATCTAGTTCAGTGGTAGGAACCCTGGATTCTGATTCAGAATGAATTAGTTCAGTGGCCTTGCCATGCAAATTAACTGAGAATACCGCTCTAATTTATGACTGGTTGTAAATACAGTAAGCTCAGATAGATATTGATTTTAACCAGATAGTTAAGTCTGCACTGAAATCTTTCTATTGAAGTTAGTGGGGCTTAAAAATCTTAATTTGGACTAGGTGGCATGATGCTCTGTAATAAATAAAAATCTATAGTGTTCAGATGCCTGTCTGTTCAGTTAATTTCACGTGGCATCTGTATTCTATTTCCTTTGTACTGCTGAAAGTGCAAGCCATGAAAAACTCCACATCTCCTTTTCTCACAAGAATAGGAATTCCTAGATGTTGGCCTGGCATGCTTTGCTCTTGTGCCAGCAATTTTGAATTTCTTCAGTGACATTTCTTAAACACAACCATTCTTTTCATCTCTTTGCATGCTATTCAACATCAGTTCCCCTTTGCTCTGTTCATCTCCAGTTTGCTTTTATTTTCCATACTCCTGGCTCATTATGACTATTGCAGGAGGGATTGCTATTCCAGATGGTGGCATTTCGAAGTTGTAGAGAAGAAAGAGGTTACTAAGCAATTTATAAAGAGATATGTATAGGAAGTAAACACAATGTAACTTTACTAAATAACATTATGCACTGTCATAATACAATTGTTTTAATACCAAAGGAAATCATGATTTTTGAAGGGTAGTGTTTCATGCTACTAGTAAATGCAGGGCACATATGGAGTATGTTGTCTAAAATACACAGAATCAGCAATAGCCCTGCAGTCCTGTTACTATGCTAGAGGGGCATTATTCATACCTGCTGCACTTTCAGTTAAAGTTTAGGCACAACTTTTGTTTGGAGCCCAGCTGGGACCCCATAGCTCTTTCACCCCTGTAGAGAGGGTGCATTTTAAATTCTTAAGGAACATATTTCAAGTCACACAATGTGTTCCTAACATGGTCTGGCATCACGGGGCTGGTGTGACCAAATTTGAAACTCATAGTTGATTAAAGTTATTGGTTGAAATTGATTTTTTTCCTTCTGTAGACTTAACAGCTCTGATCTTAAGTGATGACTGTTTCATCTTGGTGTAGGACATTGCATGAGAAACTGAAGTGCTACGGTCTCTCACTGAATACAATCCCGAGGATAGGATATGAACATGCAGAGGCAGCCTTTAAACAGTGTGCCAAGGATTTGGAAATCCAGTCAGTCTTGGTTGCCATATCCAAGGACGTGTTCTTGGGCAGTCATTCACCTTTTTTCAAATGTTTAGATATCTAAGCGAAATAGCAGCTCTCCAATTCAGAAGAGCCCTAACCTTGGAAAATGTAATGCCCTCCCAACAAGGGAGTTTTGGAGGGGGAAGTATGGGGTATCCCATTTAAACACAGAGTTGGCCCCTGTGGTGAAGGAGTTTCTAAAACATTAACCCAGATTTGTTATATTGCTCCCATTATAAAGATGCTAATCCTCATCCAGTCAGTTTTTCAGGTCATCTGGATCCATTTTATTTATTTTTATTTATTTCATTCAATTTTATTTACAGTTGTTAATACCTGATCAATGGGATTTTATTTCTTTTAATGTGGCTAAGTGTTGTTTTAGTATTTGTAAAATATGTCATACTTTGACAACACCAGTTTTATAATTATTGGGTTTTACTGTGCATTTTACTTGCTGTCTCACATTTGTTTTCTTTTTACTTTTTGAGCTGATCAATGTCTGTAATAAAGTACTAATGCTACATGATTATTTTTAGAGTCACCCGTTTTTCATAGCATTTAAATATAATAGTATGTCTTAGAGGACCTTAAAAGCAAATTTATAACAGCATAAGCTTTTATTGAGTACAGTAGACTTTAGGTTAAAACAAAAACAATTTGTTTTCTTTTTGTTTTTTCATGTGGCCAATGTCTGCAACAAAGTATTAATGCTACATGATTATTTTTAGAGTAACCTGTTTTTCACAGCATTTAAATATAATAGTATATCTTAGAGGACCTTAAAAGCAAATTTATAACAGCATAAGCTTTTATTGAGTACAGTGGACTTTATGTTATAAAAACTTGAACCCTAACATATTTTAAATTGATAGGGTATTATATTTATTAATCCTATCAGAATGCTCCAAACAGTATACAAGCTTTTGAATTTTCCAAAATACTTAATCAGCCTAGGTGCAACAAATTACTTAATTACTTTTAAACAGCTAGAATATGCATAGTTGTTTTGGCTGCAGGATACAAAGTAGCATTTAATGTAATTTCTCAGAGAATAGATCAGTGTTTCTCCATCTTGGCAGCTTTAAGATATCTGGACTTCACCTCCCAGAATTCCCCAGCCAGCCATGCTGGATTGGGAATTCTGGGGGGTGAAGTCCACATGTCTTAAAGTTGCTAAGGTTGAGAAACACTGGAATAGATGTTTCTTACAATTTTATCTCAAAGTATATATTGCTAAATGCATTTCATCATAAGTGCCCCACTTTTTGCTAGGAAGTGTGGGCAAATTCTGAGAAATGCAAAATCTAAAGGATTATTGCATTCTAAATTACTCTGGGTAGTGAAGATCAGTTGAGTTCAAACTGGAACCAAAAGACTGAATTCCTCAAGCGATTCTAGCTGCCTGCCTTACCCAAACTGAACAGAAAATACTTCTGATGTCACTTTCAGGTCACAGTCTACTTCCTTGTTTGTTCATTTATTAATATTTATAACTGATCCCATAGAAAAGAGCTTCAGAGCCAGATATAATTACTGAAAACAACACATACATTCATTTTTTAAAAAAAAGTAACCAAGAAAACCACATAAATACTCCAAGCTGTAATCATCAAAACCAAAGGAAGCCAGCCCTAGAAAGGTCAGTCTAATCTTCCACAGTTTGAAGGAGGGAAGAACAAACTAATCTGGAGCTATACAAACATATACCTTTCCTGTAAATAGATTGTAGTTTTGAGGGAGGGAAGCAGGGGAGACAGACACAGAGAATTTAAAACCACTTTTTGTATAGCAGCAGTTTGAGATTCTGTTTTTGTCTGCACCACTGGTGATAGAAATGTCTTTCCTGATATAAGTTGGGATTGTGTATGTTGTACACTTTTACAGTATATGTGGATTGATTGTTTTCTAAAATATTTGGACCAGTCAATTTCATTTTTCGTCCACTTGTCCTCTAAGGAACTCAGAGTGGCTAGAAAGTTTTCTTCCTACTCTCCTCCACTTTATTTTAATCATGAACAACTAATTGATCCTCAGCATACCCTTGAAAAGAGCTACGTTAAAAATAGGGCAGATTAATGCCCACCCCCGCCCCCCAAATTCCCTTGTCTCCTATTTAAATCAGAGGGTATGAGCCAAATGAAGTTAACTATCTTTTTTAAAATTGTGAAACTGGAGAGGTTTTAAATGCACATTGGAAACAGACTTTGTTTGCTGACATTTGGGTGAGGAATGGCAAGCTAACATGTCTCTGAACAAGCAGAGATGATGTCGTGGCCATGATCGAAGGAGGGGTGAGTAGACTGGTCCTATGAAACTTCTTCAGAAAAGGAGAGGATGGGAAATCACCCACATGTGCTCCAGAGAGCTGCTCCTCGTGAGGAGACCCCAGGACAGTGCTTTCCCACAGATTTGAGCACCGGGAGATGGAGAGAAGCCATCAAGCTCTCACCTGCGGCAGAGCCTTTCTAAGGACACTGGGTTTGTTAACCTCACTTTCTAGTCACTTTTGGAAATTAACTATTTAACTATCTTAAGGCTATTAGAGATCTTCAAAATGACAAGTTTTCAAAGCTACCCGGTGAGTTTACCTTCATTCCAGAATAAAAGAAAAATTAACTATAAGCTTAAGAATTTAAAGAATTTGAAATAAACAGGAAAAAACTAAATAAGACTAACTCAAGAAAGTTATAAATGAATTTAGGGACCAGACAAATTTGGAATATTAGGACTTTTGTTATAAGATTTTGGAAATAATTATATAAATAAATAGCACTTTTGTGGGAACTAAATTGTTTAATCTATTTTAAGTCATAACAGAAATTCAAGACTTTATGATTTCAGAAATTGGACACTAGAGGGGACTAAAGATTTCAGGCATAAAAGGAAAGAAGTGGGGGGAGAGAAAGGCTTGCCTTTTTCTTTTGGTTAGCATTGGGACAAAATGACAGAAAATGGTATGACATGTGAAATAATTCAGGAGATCTTTGAAAAATGGGGTCAGAAAATAGCAGCTAAAATGTCAGCAATGATGTCTGCTTCTATGGATAGATTTTTTCCAAAAGATGTTAAAGAAGAAATGACACTTGTGAAAGAGAATACCTTGGAAGATACACAGGATAAAGACTGAAACAAACCTCACCTGATGCAGAAACTTTAGAATATTAAAAAATTGTTGAAACGCTAGGAAAAAAAATGTGGATTTTAAAACAGAGGTGACAGTGAAAGTGGATTTACAAATTATAAGCCAAGAGAATGACCTGGATAATGACTCCTTACTAGATTTACAAAACAGGTTTGCTAAAGCCTGGAAGAAACTCCGAGACAGGAAAAAGAAAATTTGAAGAGAGATCAAATCCTATGGCAACATTTAAATGAATTAAAGATCAAGACTATTAGAAGCAAAAGGAAGGAGTACAACGTTGGTTGATTTGACCAAGGTTAACACAAAACATGTTTCCATAAAGCTCTGGGAACTCTTTATGGACTTTTTGCTGACACCAGGGCTAATATGTGAATGATTTATGGATTTGTGCATGAATTAGGGATGGGTTATGGGAAGAAGAGATATTTGCATGTAGCCTTATAAGGGGTGAAGAATTACTAAATTTGTTTGTACTTGTCGTGATGAAGACTGGAAGTCACTTCTTTCTTTCTTTCTTTCTTTCTTTCTTTCTTTCTTTCTTTCTTTCTTTCTTTCTTTCTTTCTTTCCCATCCTCCTCCTCCTCTTCTTCTTCTTCTTCCACTTTTTGTTGTTGTTGTTGTTTACTCGTTAAGTCGTGTCCGACTCTTTGTGACCCCATGAACCATATTGCGCCAGGCCTTCCTGTCCTTCACTGCCTCCCTGAGTTTGCTCAGTTTCATGCTCATTGCTTCAGTGATGCTATCTAACCATCTCATCCTCTGCCGTCCTCTTCTCCTTTTGCCTTCAATCTTTCCCAGCTTCAGGGTCTTCTCCAAAGAGATCTCTCTTCGCATTAGGTGACCAAAGTATCTGAGCTTGAGCTTCATTATCGATCCTTCCAATGAGCAATCAGGGTTGATTTCCTTTAAGATTGACTGGTTTGACCTCCTAGCACTCCAGGGGACTCTCAAGAGTCTTCTCCAGCACCACAGTTCAAAGGCATCAATTCTTCGGCGCTCAGCCTTCTTTATGGTCCAGCTCTCACAGCCATACATTACTACTGGAAAAACCATAGCTTTGACTATGCGGATCTTTGTCGGCAAGGTGACGTCTCTGCTTTTTAATATGTTATCTAGGCTTGCCATAGCTTTCCTCCCAAGGAGCAAGCGTCTTTTAATTTCATGGCTGCAGTCTCCGTCTGTGGTGATCTTGGAGCCCAAATAAATGAAGTCTGTTACTGCTTCCATTTCTACCCCTTCTATTTGACAGGAATTGATGGGTCCAGATGCCATGATCTTAGTTTTTTTAATGTTGAGTTTCAAGCCAGCTTTTGCACTCTCCTCTTTCACCCTCATCAAGAGGCTCTTTAGTTCTTCTTCACTTTCTGCCATTAGGGTGGTATCGTCCGCATATCTGAGGTTGTTGATGATTCTCCCTGCAATCTTAATTCCGGCTTGTGATTCTTCCAGCCTGGCATTTCTCATGATGTACTCTGCATATAGGTTAAATAAGCAGGGTGACAGTATACAGCCTTGTTGTACACCTTTCCCTATTTTGAACCAATCGGTTGTTCCATGACCGGTTCTAACTGTTGCTTCTTGGCCCGCATACAGATTTCTCAGGAGACAGGTAAGGTGGTCTGGTACTCCCATTTCTTTAAGAACTTGCCACAGTTTGTTGTGATCCACACAATCAAAGGCTTTTGCATAGTCAATGAAGCAGACGTAGATATTTTTCTGGAACTCTCGTGCTTTCTCCATGATCCAGCGAATGTTGGCGATTTGATCTCGAGTTCCTCTGCCTCTTCGAAACCCAGCTTGTACATCCGGTAGTTCTCGGTTCATGTATTGCTGAAGCCTAGCTTGTAGGATTTTGAGCATAACCTTGCTAGCATGTGAAATGAGTGCAATTGTGCGATAGTTTGAGCATTCTTTGGCATTGCCCTTCTTTGGAATTGGAACGTAAACTGACCTTTTCCAATCCCGTGGCCACTGTTGCGTTTTCCAAACTTGCTGGCATATTGAGTGCACTTTAACACCATCATCCTTTAGTATTTTAAATAACTCAGCTGGAATACTGTCATCTCCACTAGCTTTGTTGTTAGCAATGCTTCCTAAGGCCCACTTGACTTCACTCTCTAGGATGTCTGGCTCAAGGTCAGTGATCACACCAGCGTGGACATCAGGGACATTAAGATCTTTCTTGTATAGTTCTTCTGTGTATTCTTGCCACCTCTTCTTAATCTCTTCTGCTTCTGTTAGGTCCCTGCCTTTTTTGTCCTTTATCATGCCCATCTTTGCACTAAACGTTCCTTTCATATCTCCATTTTTTTTGTAGAGATCTCTACCCCATTCTATTGTTTTCCTCAATTTCTTTGCATTGTTCATTTAAGAAGGCCTTCTTATCTCTCCTTGCTATTCTCTGGAAATCTGCATTCAGTTGCTTATATCTTTCCCTTTCACCCTTGCTTTTCGCATTCCTTCTTTCCACAGCTATTTGTAAAGCCTCATCAGACAGCCATTTTGCTTTCTTGCATTTCTTTTTCTTTGGGATGGTTTTAGTTGCTGCCTCCTGTACAATGTTACGGACCTCCGTCCATAGTTCTTCAGGCACTCTGTCTACCAAATCTAATCCTCTAAATCTATTCATCACCTTCACTGTGTACTCACAAGGAATATGATCTAAGTCATACCTGAGTGGTCTAGTGGTTTTCCCTACATTCTTCAATTTAAGCCTAAATTTTGCAGTAAGAAGCTCATGATCTGAGCCACAGTCAGCTCCTGGTCTTGTTTTTGCTGTCTGTATAGAGCTTCTCCATCTTTGGCTGCAAAGTATATAATCAATCTGGTTTCGGTATTGACCATCTGGTGATGTCCATGTGTAGAGTCGTCTCTTGTGTTGTTGGAAAAGAGTGTTTGCTATGACTAGCTTGTTCTCTTGACAGAACTCTATTAGCCTTTGCCCTGCTTCATTTTGTACTCCAAGGCCAGACTTGCCTGTTATTCCGATTACTCCTTGACTTCCTACTTTAGCATTCCAATCCCCTATGATGAAAAGGACATCTTTTTTTGGTGCTAGTTCTAGAAGGTGTTGTAGGTCTTCATAGAAGCGGTCAACTTCAGCTTCTTCAGCATCAGTGGTTGGGGCATAGACTTGGATGACTGTGATATTGAATGGTTTGCCTTGGATACGCACTGAGATCATTCTGTCGTTTTTGAGGTTGTACCCCATTACTGCCTTTCCCACTCTCTTATTGACTATGAGCGCAACTCCATTTCTTCTAAGAGTTTCTTGCCCACAGTAGTAGATATAATGGTCACCCGAATTAAATTCACCCATTCCCATCCATTTCAGTTCGCTGATTCCCAAGATGTCGATGTTCAATCTTGTCATCTCATGTTTGACCACATCCAGCTTGCCTTGGTTCATAGATCTTACATTCCAGGTACCTATACAATATTGTTCTTTACAGCATTGGACCTTCTTTTCGCTTCCAGATACATCCACAGCTGAACGTCCTTTCGGCTTTGGCCCAGCCGCTTCACTCTTTCTGGAGCTACTTGGAAATGCCCTCCACTCTTCCCCAGTAGCATATTGGACACCTTCCGACCTGAGGGGCTCATCTTCCGGCGTCATATCTTTTAGCCTTTTAACATTGTCCATGGGGTTTTGTTGGCAAGGATACTGGAGTGGGTTGCCATTTCCTTCTCCAGTGGACCACATTTTGTCAGAACTCTCTGTCATGACCTGTCCGTCTTGGGTGGCCCTGCACGGTATAGCTCATGGCTTCACTGAGTTACGCAAGCCCCTTCGCCACGACAAGGCAGTGATCCATGAAGGGGCTTCCACTTTTATTCTCCTTTTATTTTTATATTTCTTTCTTGAGTTTACTTTGCATTGTCTTTTACTATTGTTATTACAATTTTCAATAAAAATGATTTTTTAAAAAAAGGAAATGGACTTTGATGTAATTTAAACCCTACTGGATCACCATCCCAAGAAATGAACAGGCACACGCGTAAATCATCCATATGATCAGTGTGACTCAAATATGTTTAACTATGGTTGAGTCACATTCAGTTTTGCTATGAGTGAAAATAATGATTGAAAGAGAAGGCACAAAAGGAATAAATACAGAGCCAAGGGAGCACCTGTAAAGTTCGAAATAATATGCCACTATCTCATTTTGCTTAACATATTGTTTACACTGATACTGAGGAGGGGGATTCTTTTTTTTATTTCTCCCCAGTTGTGCATTGGGGGACAAGCTCTTGCAAGTTGCTTTAGTATGATTATTTGCTTTTGAGAGAATTTATGGAGTTGCATCTTTTCAGTTGCTTTTATTAGCAGGCTTTCCCCCCAGGAGTGGGATAGTACAATATGCTTCTGAAGTCACAAGGGATCCTGAAGGGCCTTTTTTATCCATATAGCAATAACCCAGATAGGCTTTATTGTCGACCGCTGCATAAAATTCAAATGTGGTGCCTCTGCAAATTTGCCTTTTGTGTCGGGATTGAAATGTATCTTGCTGAAAAATCATGACTCACTGGAAGTGGTAATTATGCTTCTTTTGAGAAGTTAGCATTAAAATATGTTCCACTTCCTAAACGTACATGATGTTCATTTTTCCTCCTCTCTCATTGTTGGAACAGAATGTATCGGCACATGCAAAGGCAGTGATGGAATTGGGTGTCTGCTGAATTTGCTGATGCTGATAAAATGTATAAGGCTTTTGCTTTTCCATTGACCAGAGTACATTTATACAGATAACAACTCTCGCATTCAGGCTACACATCTGAAAGAACCTATTCCAGTTATTATTGCTTTTATTTGTATTATTGCATTGCAGTTCATCAGCTTTTAGAATGATGGGACACAATATACACATTTCTGTGCCTCATCAGAATTTTTGCAGCGCCATTAAGAAAGGTCATTGGGAATGAATACACCCTCACACACTCACACACACACTTAGCTTGATTCATTGGCTTTTTGTTACCCTCTCTTCTAAGGTTATTTGCAGACATAATGTTTCTAAATCTCTTTCTATTTCAATCTCTCCAGATCTTCAGTAAGCTGTAATGTCAAAAATCTTTAGTTTGCAGTTTAATCTAACATTTCTAACCTGGGAACTGCTTCCAGTTAATGAAGTGATTTTGTTAACATGAATGTTGTTCCCCATAGATCTGAGAAATAACTTTTTAAAAATCCAATATTATTTCATCTAAATATATTTGCATGAACAACAGCAGTTCTGTTGTTTGCAGAAAGTCAGATTCAGATCTAAACATCTGGCCCACTTGGGCCACAGCCTTCTTTCCTATTCTTAGTTCTTTCATTCCCTTCTCATTCTGCTGGCTTTTGTGGCTCTTCTTTCCAAATCCACATATATTTCCAATTCTTGATATTTAAGCTGTGTCCCTGACTCTGTGATTGTTCCTTCAACTCAGTGTCAGAGCACTGTCTATCACTCCCCCACAACTTTCTCTCCTGACATGACTGTTTTCTCTTCTAGCATCACTTGTACTTTTTTTTAGTAGGTAACTCTCAGGTAGACCCAACTTGTAGAAGAGAAAGGGCCACATTGATCAATTAAAAATAATCATAGGTCCAAAGGAATATCTGGTGCACCGATCAGCTCTTTGGTGGCTAGCACAGTGGCAGCAGTGCTGGGGCTGGCACTGGCAGTGGGGCTTGGAGGCACTCAGCAGCACATCTTTCGCGACAGTGGCAGTGGTGGTGAATTTATTACTTTTCTAAAAATGCCGGTGGGCCACATGAGGCTGTTTGGTGGGTGGGCCATGTGCAGTCCGCGGCCTGTGTGTTGTGCAGGCCTGTTCTAAGGGGTGACCTTTCATCAAAATTGTGTTGGTTAGACACATATATAGTCATATGCAACTACTGAACATATGTCAACTGTGTTGTACACAGGCATTGTGAAATACAATTGACATAGACCTACAGGAAAGTGCTGAGTTTCCTCCAAGTTGAAGTTTTGTTTGTTTGTTTGCTTGCTTGTTTGGGTTTATACACTGCTTCAGTCTTGGAACCCTGAATAACTTATAAATGCCTGCTACAGTAATAACATTAAAATGTTCATCATCATCATCATCATCATCATCATCATCATCATCATCATCATCATCTCTTTATTGCAAAATCAGCATAAATTAGACTTATTTGGCCACCTGTCTTAAGAAACACAGCTCTGGGTGGCTCACAACAGTTGTTTAAAACCAAGCATCATAAAAAAAAATAAAACCAAAAACAAAACCTGATGCCACAGCTAATCTCTTTGATTCAGCCAACAACATTATCTTCAAGCTCCCACCACACCCTACTTCAATGTCTGGGGGAAGAGCCAGTTCTTTAAAGCCTTCTGGATGTTAAAGATGCTGGTGGGTCTAATGGATCTCAAGGGGAAGGATGTTCCATAGGCCAGGGGCTGCCACAGAAAAGCCAGTGCTCCCTAAGTCCCTAGATACCAACTTTCTCCATACCAAAGGTTGATTTATTTTAAAGGAATGCATTCTTCCCTGACCAAATTAAAAGGAAGGCCACTAACTACAGACACATTATTCTTCACAACCCATTTAATGATAAGATCAACTGCCTATTAGCCAGGCCCCAATTTTATTATGAACTTGGAAGCATTGGCAATTAAAAAAAGGACTGTAGTAACACAGCAGCCTTGCAATTGGGTTTTGAATAAACACCATCCGCTTGACACTTACTGTTTTCAAACTGTGGATATTTGATCCATGAACAGAAACTACTTCCCATTTTCCCACTGCATTCATTTATTCAATCTTCAATGTAATTAATAACATTTTTTTAATGTTATTGCCTGGGGAACCAAATCTGCTCTCATATTCCTGAATGTGCATCTGAATTGTTCTGAACAATAGCACTGATATCAAGTTCTGGGTCTCAAATGTCCAAGCAATCTCCAGGTCACACAAGTTTAACCTTTTTAAATTGCAGGCTTTCACCCTCTACATTAGGAATACTTTCCTCTAAATATGGCATATATTCTATGATACAGTAATTTGGACTACTATAAAAGCTCTTCCTGAGATTCTAAAGGGTGAGAAACCAGAGTTTATCGTGAAGAAGGCAACTAATCCAATTTTACTTTTGAAGGGAATAAATCAGATTATTATCCAAAAAAGTTTCCAGTTGCCTTACAGGCTTCTCAGTAAAGATTAAATAATGACCTCCATAACTTTGCTGCCTTCCAAATCCTGCTCTCTTGGCTTTGAAATATTTTACTTAAAATGAACAGCTTGTTCCAATCCCCTTTATTTTCCCTTCGTTGGAAAAGTGTCATGTTTCTTTTTCCTTCATACCACTTTCCCATGTCCTTTATGCCACCTCTCCTATCAAAACTTTGACTTAATATGCAAGGACATCTCCAATGGCATCCATCCAATTACCTTAAATGTCATGTACTTAAAAAAGTATTGAAAGTTGACCTACTACAACCAAGCTACCAACCTTTAGTAGCATATTTAGTCATAAGAATGCTTCTGGTCTCCAAGTAGTTTCCACTGCTACTTTTTCAAACTGAAAATTACAGGTGGGTACAGCTTTCTTTCCTTGTTCGTCTGTCCACCTGCTCAGAAAAAAAAGGCAAAGATAAATTTAGGTAGGAGACAGCATTTCAGGAAGATAGATGGCTGTTTTGTGATTGCCTATTTTCTCTGCCATATCCATCTTGTGACATTACCATAATATTTTTTCATATAAACAAGTTCCATGTATGATTTTGGATTGATGTTCACTGGGTTGATTGGTCGGACAGTCTTTTATTATGGTCACTGAGTAAACTTTTATACAGTTATATAGCAAAAATTACATGGCAGAAGGAGAGGCAAGAAAAAGAATAGTAAACAAATTAGGCAGTAATTAAGTGAGCCAGAATACAATACAAGTGCAAATACTAAAACATTGAACTATGGGGTGGGGTGGGGGAGTAAAGGGCTAAAAAACCTAAATTACTAAAAAAATACTACAAAACAATACTAGGATACAAAGTACTAAAATACCAGAATATTAAAATACTGAAATGTTTAAAATACTTATCCTACCTATCACTACAGTATCCTGATAAACCTGTCCATATCCATATCCATAGCCAGCAAATCCTCAAACAAGAATTTGGCTCTTCCCATATAATGTTGGAGTCACTGGATTTTCTAGGAAATTTAGAAGTTACAGACATTCCTAAATCCTTAGGGATATCACTACAAACAGAGCAATGTAAAAGGACATGTGACATAAATTCCAGCACTCTGTCCCACAGGGCAAAGTCTTTCATAGAAGGGAATTTTCTTGTACCTGTCCTCAAGAATTACTGAGGGTAGTATGTTGAAGAGATAACACTGCACATTATTTAAGTATTCCACTGTCTTATGACCATGGATCTGATGCCCAGAAATTATATTTGTTGAAATACTGTCATGAACCTACTGCATATCAATGAGTTTCTGTCTCAGTGCAGCCTTTGTTCATCCCCAGGGATGTCTGCAGGCTTCTGTGGTTTAATCAAAAAAGTCATGTTGTACCACAAGCTCCATCCCATTTGGTTGTGCTTGCGATGTCACAAACCTTGTACAAAAAAGGGTATGGTTTGCATCATTTAACACGACACAGCTCTCATCAGATTGCCTAGTTTGATCCCCCCTGCAGATGTTGCTGTTCATACCTTAGCCCTGATTATAGTTATGGAGCATTTTTCTCATTATTCAATAAATCCAGAGATTATTAGTGTTCTGTCAATACCGGAGGACCAAGGGCTTGTGAAAGAAAACTCAATTTAACCAATAGTTAAATGTTTGACTAGGCCGTGTCTGTGCTTTTAATAGCCTGCTCCTAAATGTCCATGTTTGAAAAATAGATAGTGACCTAAAAAAAATTCCTTAAGAATTTGAGCTGAAAGACCTCCAGAACAAAAAGTGTATTCCCTGAGTCAAATTGTAAGCATAGTTTTTGTTAAAAAGTTTCACTGCAGGTGGAATATAATGAGTTTCCCTGGTGGGAAAGAAGGACAGAGTAGCAGCTGAACTGCTATATGCATTACGAGCTGCATTAAAAAATAGCTTTACATTCATCTGAGCAATGAAAAACTGTCTTGAGGTAATAGAAGCATTGCTTAAATCTCTGTTGATGATCCAAGGAAGGTTTTTTCATTCTTTCTGCAAAAAATCATGACCTTGGTTTTACTAACATTTAACTGTAAAGTTGGTAATTGTTTTATCTGATTTGCTACCCCCTCTAAATTGGACCTGATTGGACTCAATGTTTCTGCAACTTTAGTACTTTGGTCAAGCCAACAAGTCAAAAATGCTGACTGCTGGAAACAGTTCCCTTCTACAACCAATTTGATACCATGATGTGCTAGAAGGAGTTTGATAAGCATGTCTACTTGGGGAAAAGTTTGAAGTTCAGTGGCCCCTTCCATGACTTCTTGTATCCATTAAATTCTAGCAGTAAAATAGTATAAAATTAATATCAAAAGAACCCAAGAATGACCTTTTCAGCTATGACTGGGCATTATCCCCCTCAACTCTTCACACTTGCATTATTGATAACTGGGTCTTGGTAAAACACTGGCAGACGTAGCAAAAGAATATTTGCATAAGGTAATGTTGCCAGAGTCATGAACTTCATCTGGACCTTTCCTGTTGTTACTCAGAACAACAGTCACATGTTTTTCGACAACTTATCCAAGCTTTTTTGGAACCCATTTTATTAATCAGGAGGAGCCTGGAAAATCTTTTCAGGGCTTCAACCTTTTGCAATTCATTTCTTCAGGCCAGGAGAGAAGCTGTTAACCTAATTCAATTGCTTAGCCAAACAGCACACCCAAGGCCTTTTTTTTTTCTTTTTGACTTCTTTATTCCACATTTTTCCCAAGTAGGACTACCTTGACCAGCAATATTGTTGCTAGCAGAAATCTCCTATAAAAAAGGAAGGAAAAGCTTACCTTGGTCTTTTTTTTCTTTCCTTTCCATCTTTAGCTGAAGTCACTCAAGGAACTGCAGAATGGAGCAACCAAACCTTAGCTTACTTCCATCCATTTGCCAATACTAACCGGTGGAATTGGCCTGAGTCACTCCAGAGAACCCTGATTTCAGAAAGCTAAGGAGCCCATTGAACAGGCCCATTCAAAAAAACAAAACAAAACAAAAACAACTGGCAAGAAGCTATTGATAGAGACCACCTGTCTTTCTTCCCCAACATCTGTTGTAGGAACCATCAGCCAATATCTTTCAAGGACTAGAAATCTAATACATGTTACAAAAGAAAGGTGATTCTTCTTCCTTTTGTCTGCCTCTCCCACTTCAATTAAGTGGGGGGGGGGGAACCCTCTATTATATCTATCTCCATTCCTAAATAAAGTGGTGCTTTGGTAAAAGATGCTACCCCTTAGCAGATATGTGTACAGGTGTGTATGTGCTACATCTTATACAATTTTTCAAAGAATCTCATTCCAGGCTTCATTTTTGTGTTCAATCACTTAACTGACCTACCCCACCACCCCATCCACCACCATGTTCAGGAATTTTCCTTTTTTAGGACTGAAAATTGGCCCAAACCAAGGAGACAAAGGAGCCACTAAATATCAAATTGCCCCCCCCCAAATTCTCATTCTGGCCTTTGTTTTTGCATTTGACCACCTGCCTGCCTGATATCCCCCACCCCCAGCTCATATGCCTACTGCTGGCATCAGGGATGTTCCTTCATGAGAACCAAAAACCAGCCCATCCCCAAATGGGAAGTAAAGCCTCCTCTCAGCTTAAAATTGCACCCCAAAACCCTAATCCAAAAATGTCCTAAAAACAAGGAGACAATGACACTGCTAAGCATAAAATTGCATAATGAATCTCATTCTGGTGTTAGTTTTGCATTTGGCTACCTCCCTGACCAACCCTCCTGGCCTATGTACCTACTGCTGGCATCAGGAAATTTTCTTCCCCAGGACCCAAACTCATCCTATCCCAAAACGAGAAGACAAAGGAGCCCCCAAGCATAAGATTGGACCCTGAATCTCACTGAGGCCTTTGTTTTTGCATTCAACCACCTGCCCAACTGGGTCTGCCCCCGCCTCCTGCCCCCGGCCTATACTCCTACCATCAGCATCAGGAATTTTCCTCCCCAAGGACAGAAAATTAGCCAGGCCCAAAACTTGGCTCTGGAGTCTCCTCTAAGCATAAAATCCCCTACCCCTCACTGTATCTCATTCTGGCCTTCATTTTTGCATTTGACCACCCGCCCGAACTACCTTCAAGGACTAGCACTCTATATACATTTTACAAAGGAAAGGTTACTCTTCTTCCTTTTCTCTGCTTCTTCCTCTTAAATTAAGAAAAATTATCTCTATTTGGTACCTTTGCAAAAGATTCTCCCCCTTAGCATATGTGTGTACATGTGTGTACATGAGAGAAAGAGGAAGGGAGTATATGGTACATCTTATGATACATTCTCTTCCTCTTTGCTATGACAGGAAGACTCCCAAATTCTCATTTCTTCGTTGTGACAAGAATATCTGATTTTCTCTTTCTGTCTTCTCCTTTTATAGCCTAGCAGTGTATAAAGTAGATCACTTCTAACTTCTTCCATTTCCTCTGCTACTTTCTGAATTCCTGCTTCATCTTTCTCTCTTTAAAATGAATACACTTCTCTCTGAACCCCTTGTCTTTCTCATTAAATTGCATGATCGGCTAAATGCTCATATATTAGCTGGTTTTTATTTGATTGACTTGTATACCAGCTTCAGAGGAATTGTACTAAATTCCTCATAAATTGCCAACTAATTGCCATTAGCTTCAATTATTATTTAAGAAATTGTATTGATTGGTGGTTAATTACAGTTTCCTCTTTGGACTTCCAGAATGCATAAGCCTATTTAATAATTTACAGTGTTAAATGTCTGACAGAATTGGTGCTGTGTGAGCCCCCAGTTCATAATAATTGTAAAAGTAACATAGCGCTCAAAGCAAAATGCTTTAGATCTATAGTGTTTGTGATAGGTTCACTACATCATTTGTGCAAAGCAATAGATGTATGCAAAAGTTTTGGTGGATGGAATTCTTTTTGTTAATTATTAGTGTGTTAATGGGGCAAAAATGCAATCTTATGTCCTACTCATTTTAGCATACATTAGTAGGTTTAAAAAGCTGTTCAGCTGTGTTACATCTTATCGAGATAAGAGTAAGCAAGCAGCAATTGATTGGTTTGGCCTTCATAATTTTTTTCCCCCATAATTTCTCCCAATTAACACAGTCAAGGTCTTGCTTAAAAACCAATAAAAGCATTAAAAAACACATTACCTTGGTTTATTTGTATACTCTGTACCAAAATGTTCAAACTAATCCCCTGATATATCATGATTCTATCTGCTCTTAAACCAGCCTATTTCTTGGTGAAAATAACCTCATGACCTACCCATCAGCTTCCAGTATAAATGTCTGGCACAGATGTTTGTATTTTTTACAGATACATTGGCCAATAAGTGGCAGGCAGTTCTTTCCTCCTCTCTTTTTTTTTAAAAATGGATTGATTAATGCTAAGACCCAATTGGATTATCGATATATGTAAATAGCATGGCCAAAATAAGAGCCCACCTTCCTGAGTTGTTTTTAATTAGCTCTAGGGATAACAAGTGCTCCCCTTGCCAAGTTTAAACTAACTTATCAATTTAGGAAAGTTTGGGGAAAAAAGCTTTGGCTGCTTGAAGACTCTGAATCAGACCTGCATAATATGTAATAGTGTCTGCACTAAGTTGGTTCTCTATGAGGGATGCCCTAAATTGTAAAAATTATATGGAGTTCAACATTTCATCATATTAGCATTGGCTTCACTGACCATCTTAAATAAGAAATTCTAACTTCTGCTTTCATTGCAGTTTGAAAATACTCTGCAGATATAATCCTTGCTCCATTGGATGGTATTTTAGGATTAATGGTAGGTAGTCATCATCTAAGTGTATTTCAATTTTAAGATTGTCTAGTGACTCCTGAAGATTGTGAGAGACAGCTACATAAACCAGAGTACTCATAAATGCCAATTCCATAGAGAATCTATATTAGCAATCCCTTTAAAAATAATAAAACCCAATCTGCTGAAAATATACACTACACATGGTCCAGCATAGTTATATCTCAAATTGTTAGAATGGCAGGTCATGAAGGGGAAAGATTCTTCTACATTTGGGGGATATAGCTGAATTTTAAGATCATCACCTATTATTAAAAATTAGTATTATCCACATAGTCTGGCCCTCAGAGGAAGAAAAAGCACATGAACTAATAAAAGATAACATACAATTTAGCTCACATAGCTCTTGCAAAGCTCTCTGGTAGTTGAAGGTTAATACACAAAGACCAACATTTTAGTTGAAATAACTATTCTTGGCACTGTGATGGTTCCTCCCTTGGCTTGATTCCACTGCCAGAAAATCTGAGTGAAATCTGCCTAGATTAACCCCTCCTGTATCCAGGTCTCCTGAATGATCCACCAAATGTAGCTACAGAACTAATGAGATCAGCTTTTCAACATTTAGCTTTTGACTTTCTATTTTCCAGGAAACCACATTTAGGAGAACGGATAATTCAGCATTACAGAACGTGACAGCTGATTCTATTACAGATGTTATATTTGAATAACTTGCAAGCAGGATAGCATCAGGGGCAATGCTATCTCCTGCTTCAAGGACCAAGCAATTGTTCCTCTCCCTCTCTCTGCTGAACTTGATTGAGACTGCTAACCTAAAATCTATACTGGAAAATATACACTGTGTATTTAGTTATCACTGGGCAGAAATCCTACATTTTTTTGGTATTGTTGCATGGTCAGATGGACATTCCAGGCATTACTATAAAAAAGTAAAGCTTCAGTTAAGAGCCCTATCCACTTTGTAATTTAGAGTCCTGTGCCCTTAAATCAATATGCCTGACTATTTTGTTAAAAACTCCAGACAGAATCAGCAGAGTGGAAATCAGCCTTACAAAGCAGGGAGTAAAACTCATTCAATTTACACACATGTCCCTCTCCATAGTTCCTAGCCTACCTAGTCAGTGGTCTTGCTGACTAGGAATTGTAAGAGATGCAGTTCAACACATCTGAAAGGTACCAGGTTTTATACATATTCTTTTCCTGCAAATATCTCAAATAAATATGTTCATTATAATATTTTAAAACAGCTCAAAATAGATAAAATAAGAGAACACCAACAGATATACCACAGGATCATACTCCTACTAGGAGGTGAATTAGTTTCTCCATGAGAGTTAACACAGCTAAAGCCAAACTGAAGAGAAAGAAAGCTTTCCTTGACCCAGAAAAGCATTCCCAAATAAATAACATAGGATTTAGGTGCTACGTCTGGGGATATCCAGGAAAGAATAAAGAAGTCAACTTTCTGTTTTCAAAGCTTGACAATAGGTCACATCTCTGCTACTCAGCTTATTGTAAACATTTCAGATCTCAAATGATGTATTCCCTTCACAATAGTCAGTGTGCTTTGGTTGAGTCATCAGGCAATAGAACATCTCTAGCATCAAAAGTTTTCACCAAAGAAAATTCTCTAGCTGCAGTTGGACATGGACAAATGATGATAGAGAATCAGATAAAGAGATAGACAGACAGACAGACAGAACTGTTACAAACCAAAATACAAAGGACCACTAAATGGCACTCATAGTTTATAGTAACATATGCAAAAAAAGTCACTATGAACAGAATACTTTAATATTAAGCATAAGCACAACCATAATCTACTCAGTCATAAATTGGTGCCTAGGTTTACAGGTGGATTGGTAAAATTTAGCAACTTGGGGTATATTTTTAGAGATCTTGGTGATCTGGAAGACATCTAACATGTCATTCATCAGGCCATTTAAGAATTTTCCTAATCGGAGGCAATATTATCTTGTTACAATGCTCCCTATAAAAAGTACAATAAAGCAGGATGTTTGCCAATGTTTCAATGGCACTATGCACAAAGGCAGTTTAGTCTTACTTTACTAAACTTAAAGACTTTAGAATTAAAATAGATGCAGTTCACAAGATTTACTATGGCTTAGATTGCATGCCTTGTTTGTGGTAGAAAAGCTTCTAATAGGAACTGTAATAAATTCTAAATTTGGGGCAATCAGGGCTAATTCAAAGCTATTTGTGTATTTGGGACTGCATCAGGAAGACTCTCCATTTGGGGACATTTCCTCCCTCCCCCAGGACTCCTTATAAAAATGTTCTCCTGTTCCTTCCTAGTTTGCTCTTGTGCTTTCATTATTACTCAGCTTTATTTGCTTTTATTGCCTTTTGACTGCTCTTTGCTTATGCTGTTGAGAAAAGAGGGACATTATCCTTCCTTCCCCATCAGCAATCCCAGCACCATGCGCGCTAGCACATCTGTTCTTTTTTGATCCCCTTCAATTGCTAAAAAGAAGGGGAAGTTTATAAGGAACATTCCCTAGAGGAGAACAATCCAGCTAAAATTAATCTCTTAAATCTCTTAAATTTCAGTAGCAGAGGTTCCTGAACATATGTATCTGCAAGAAGTACATTATTACTACTGATGGATGTAGTGGTAGTGTGGGACAGTTGGCCAAGAAAGACTGTTGTTCAATCTCTCTTGCCCATGGGTGTTCTTGGGTTAGTCTTATTCTGTTAACTGAACCTTACCTTTCAAGATTATTTTGTGAATTAAATGAGAAAAAGTGAGCAGAGAGAAGACTGTATAGGCTCTCTGGATCTTGTGGTAGGAAGCTTAGAACTAGGATCCAAATCTGATAAAAGAACAGTTTAATTTCCCCCAAATATTATAGTGAGAGAGCCAGTTTGGTGGTGAAGGCATCAGGCTAGAAAGCAGGAGACTGTGAGTTCTAGTCCCGCCTTAGTCACAAACCCAGCTGGGGGACTTTGGGCCAGTCCCTCTCTCTCACCCCTAGGAAGAAAGCAATGGCAAACCACTTCTGAAAACCCTTGCCAAGAAAACTGCAGAGACTTGTCCAAGCAGTCACCATGAGTCAACGCTGACTTAAAGGCGCACACACACAATTATAGTATGCTGTAAGGTCTTTACACAAGTGGATTTTGCATATTTGGGAGGGAAGGAGAAACATTTGTTAAGCTAGATGCCAATGCAGAAATGTCCATAGTCATGGGATAGCGCTGTGATCCAAACTGAAATGTAGGTTTCATATTGCTTTATTTAGTTTTTTGGCTCCAGAATTGGAAATAAGGTTCTCTCTCTGTTGGTGGCATTCTAAGGAATAGGACATTTAGCTGAGGTGACCACAAGCAACTTACTATTTCCATTTGATATATTTATATAAATGGAAATAGCAGCACCTTAGCAATACCTGCAGGAAGTCAGCTTTATAGAAAACCCTTTAACTTCCATCACTGCATCTTGTTATGGCAAGTGGGTCCAGGAAGTCACTGATTTAATTAATGCCTATGCAAGGTGAGGCTAAAGGGACTGCTTTTATAGGCAGACTGCCAGTGAGGCTGTTATTTTGCTGTCAGTAAAGGGGAACAAATGGTCTAATTTGTAGGTTGCCTACCTGTCTTTTATTAGGACCCAAGCTGTCAGTAGCAACACACACAAGCATGAAATGGCATTTTGATATCCAGCAACTAAATCATGCTTTGGTAGTTATAACTAATCACTTGGTTACTGCACTAAATATTGGAGGGTGGGATAAAGGGTACCACAAAGAAATAGTAAAGAACAAGAGAGAAGGTCCCACATGTCCACTTATCAGCATCTCCCAGCCACGACACATAGTGCAACTCTTAGACTGGAAAGGAAGGTGTTCTCTAATTATTTAATTATGTGCTACCTGCAATTTAATGCACTTTAACAGGAGATTACCAGAGCATCAACTCTAGCCAGGCCATTCCTGTATGAAAATGGTAGCATCAGCCAAATGAAGCCAAACGTCTCCCCTGGGCCACAGATGTCACCTGGGCCTTGAGGGGCAGAGTTGGGAGTCCATCAAATGCTCCTTGAGAAGGACAACCTTAGAGAACTACTCAGTTTCCCAAACCATGTAGTAGCAATCCCAACTTGTTGAGATTGGGCTTAAGTTTGCTGCTCCTTATCCAACTCACTATATGTTCAGGCACAAATCTAACCCTTGCACCACCTCTCCTGACTCTAATGACAGAGAAAGCTAGAGCCTGGTGACATCAGCATATTAGTGGTACCAAATCCCCTGATGATCTCACACCGAGTCTTCATAGAGATGTTAAAGATCAAGGGTGTGACAGAAAAGAAAATACCAAGAAAAATAGAAAAGAAAGAAAAAAGAAGAATATAGTAAAGAAAAAGAAAAGAAATGACTTCCCGCTTCATCACAACAAGTGCAAACAATTTTAGTAACTTTTCACCTCCTGTTAAATTACAACAAATGATGTCTTCTTCCCATATCCCATCTCTTATCTATAAACAGATTCTTAAAGCCTCATCATTCGGTCCTGGTCAGCAAAAATCTATTAAGGGTTACCAGAAACAACATACATACATACATACATACATACATACATACATACATACATATATACATTTCAACTTTGATCAAATAAACTAACTTTGTATTCCTTCATTTTGATTTTAACAATCTTGATCTTTGATCCCTTTAAATAATGTCCCAGAGCTTGATTTCTTTTCGTTTTTTCTTTGTCTGTTCTCAGAAAATCCTTCAAAACTTTAACAAGTCTCTTTTGTAAATCCAAAATAAGAAAATTATCTAAATAATTCTTCTGGTTTGTTATTTGTATATTCCTTTTAGTTATTAAGACATCAGCCAGTTTCATTTGTATATCCAGTGTAACATCTTTTTCCATACTATTCTTATAACTTGCCATTTTTTAATCCACATTTGAATCAGTCTCAGTCTTATCCAGTAAAACTTGTTCCTTTTCTATATCCTCCTTTAAATCCATTTTGTCCGTGATAGTAGACAATCTTAATGGCTAACTCCATTGTTCCCAAATATTCTTGAATTTATCCAAAGTTAAAGTATTTTGCTCCATTCTGTATTAATGACTTGAATTTAAGTGTTCTTCTCCTTTAATTATAATCTTTAGTTCTTTCTGGTTCCTCTAGTGTCCAGCCTTCAAAATCCAATCTTAGAGTGTCCCCTCCTCCCCAAACAACAGCATTTTCCTACAGGAAGGTTTCTTATAATTAATTTCAAAATTATTTCAAATCCCACTGGACCCTTAATCTGTTTATAACTTTCTGAAATCAAGATTGTAATAATCCTTTTGCTGTTTATCCTCCCCCTCCTGCATTTTTTTAAAGACCTAAATCTTATACTTAAATCTTATTTCTCCAAGGGTTGAAGGAGACTCACCCACTGAATGTTGTAAAACCAATCCAAAGGTTCTTAATAGTTGAAAAGCAATTAAAAAGCAATTCCAAATGTGATTAAGAAATGAGGCTTGACTGAGCCTTTTGTCCATAGAGGCTACATTAATGTTTGTGAGTTTGATGGAACTCCTTCAACTCCCAGCTGTTCCACTACAAGCCAATTGCAAAAACCTTGGTTCCTGTAGTCTACTCATGAGGAGCAGCTGTCTGGAGTGCATGTGGGCAATCTCATGATCTCTCCTTTTTCCAGAGAGATTAAAAGCAGCCAGAATTTGCCTTCTGGTTGCCAATCTTTTCTGCAATGCCATCCCAGCTCCTTTGAGGATTTTCAGCTCACCATGTCCTCACCAGAAGTCCTCTTTCTCTCTGATATATCTTAATATTAAAGCAGGCATGGACCAGGATTGTATATGGTAAGTTGAACATATGCAAGTGTTGTGTCCCATCTTCATCAGATGGCACAAAAACTGAAAATGACCCCTCAAAAGTAATACCAGACTTATCTGACCATCTTCTCAGATATTGCATCAGGTTCCACATGAAGATCAGCAATAATGTACTTAGCAAATGCATTATGGCAGGTGAGTGAGGCTTCAGGAGCTACTGCTCCCAAGCCACTTCCCAGAAGCTTCTTCTTGTTGAAAACAGTTCTGCTGGACAGCATCTTTAGGATACTGTGGAACAAGTGCTTGCTTTCTTGCCTCCTTCACCACTATATCATAGGCAAAATATAGCAGCCTCAATTGTGTTCTGTTGCATTCACCTTTAGACTTATGCTACTGTCTTACAGTCGATTTTATTACTTGAAGATGATGTAAGATGCAACAGGCATTCCAGGTCTCATAGCACTGAAGAGAGTATTTAGAGGAAACTGAGGCAGTAACTCTATGACCCTTTGTATCTCACCATTTAATAGCATGACAAGGCCTTGACAACATTACCAACCATGCCAGACTTCTTGAATCTCCAGAGCTAGATCATTCTGATGGGTTCTTTACTCCTATTGTGAGTATCTCCTACTGCTGATCTTAATTTCACAAGGAAGTTGTCAATTCTTTAAGGTAGGCCAGGTCAGGAAACACATTTCACAAGTTTCACTGGCACTATAGGTTACTGATATAGGCTACAGTAACAGAATCTTGAAAGCCTGAATGTGTTTCCCTTCCCTTTCTCTTATACCCCAGTGAATGAGGGCGGAACCAATTTGAGATTCTTTTTCACACTTTCTCTGTTTCCTGGGCTTCAAGTATGTTTTTGTCTTTGTAAACATTTCTGCATATTTTCTCCAAAGTCATGGCTGTGGCTTTCTACAGAAGTGATCTATGAAAAAGTAGACATACAGTAAATTCAACAACCTGCTACATTAGTCAGGCCATAAATGAATTTAGATGAACCCATATTCATATTGCCTATTAAGTTCCATGCTGGCTCTACCTGGGGATTTTCAGCATGGATACTGAGATCTTCCATGACCATAACCACCAGCCTAATTCCACCTCAGTCAGCTTGCCAGAGAGGTCATCAGGGTACACAGTGAATAGCAACAACCATTTCTATCTCTCTGTACATACCTTTAGATTGGTTCTAGAGCAGAAGGCTTATTTGCAAGGATAATTGGATTTTTATAGATGACCCCCTCCTCCAGACTAGGTTTGTGCTGAACCAACATCCAGATGGGTGGACGTGGTGAGATCAACTCCATTAAAGTCCATATATCTCATCTCAGTAATACATACCAGGCCAGTCTTTTCATCCACAGCCAAATCACAGATGAAAATTATCTTATTATTGACTGATCAGAGGGTTAAATTAGGATTATAAAACCATATGACCAGAAGGCAGACTGGCCTCACAGCCTCAAATGTGAGAGGTGGAGGAGAGCCCAAAACACAGGATAGCTGTCAAGCAACTAACCCAAATTTTAATCTAAGTACTTGCCCCTCAAATGCCCTACATCCTCCTGATCTTTTAGTAAGGACATTCCTTTCTTCTATTTAACTCTCCTCTTCACACAGGGCATATGGGCAACCATATGTTCAGAAATACTAATTTTTTGTCAAGTTTTTGTATGTAGGGCAATGAGAAAAGTATGACCAGATTCATCTGAATTCTTTAAACTGTTTTCAGGCTTAGCATATACTTAAGATGAATCAGGAGCAAATTAATATATGACTATTTTTCTTATCAGTGCCCTTCCAGAAGTGCTGGGGCAAACAGCTCCCCAAATTCACAACAGAGGTGGCTAAGAAGCTTGTAAGAGCAATGCATTTGGAGGTATCGATTTGAGGAGGAGGGCTTTGATCAAGATGACTTACCTAATCCATTCTTTTCATAGTTTCAGTTGTAAAATTTAATATCAGAAGCATTATGTAAATACTGTATATTCTTGTATTGTTTTTAATGTATTACATTTTTCTCTTCAAACCTTTCTTTTCATAGATCACTGGAGATTTCACCAGTTTTCTCAGATGATGCACAACCAAGGGAAAATATCTTATACTGTATTTTCTATTTAGCCATCAACCATGAAAATTATAGTCATACCGACTTTGACTCAGCTGTGCATTCCAAAACATTCTCCTTCATCTAAGTCATTAAAGAAAAAAGAAAGGAAAAGAATAAAGCCTCGTTCATTGTTTGTGTGGGGAAAGAAAAGAAAGGAAAAACAACTTCAAGTGAACACTGTTATTTTAGTTGACCTTCAGTTTCCAAGAATAATCCCTAATATAAAGAACTTCCTGAGAACAGCTGCTGTGGATATGCTTCTCTGCTCCCCCAGGTTTAATGACTTTTTAATAGGTAGAATTGTTTGAAGCATCCCATAGCTGAAAAATATTTCTCACTTCTTAAATAAAGGTGTCTTCTTGAAGTATAAAGAATTGCACTGTTTATGTATTCTAACTGCATTCACTTATCAGTTTTCTACTTCTCTTTGGAGTTCCTAACTAACCAAACTTGTAAAGCTGCAGGTCTCTGAACACTTTCATTCAGTCAATCTAATTTGACCGGCCATGCCCACTGACCCTTGTTATTTGAAGTGTATTTCTTGATTCTTGCATTACAAGGGAAGAGGGCTAATTGAAGAGGTTTGTTTATTTGGAATATTCAAAAAGTTTTGAATTTCTTCCCAACACCTGGCAGCACCTAGCTAACCTAGCTACACCTGTTTTATGATTGGATGGGAGACCACTAAGAAATTCCACAGCTTTAAATTAGAATGGGAAGTTGCAAAAACATTCCAGAACAAACTGGTGGCAGACCACTTTTATATTATCCCAAGAAAAGAACATGGATATGTCCATGTAGTTCATGTAGTCACCAGGAATCAATCCTGAGTCAACAGAGATTTGCTTTAAACTATATTTATTCTCTGACCAAGCCTCTCTTGAAATACGTTGACCAGAATGAGCACACCACTAAAGTAATGTGGCTGTAAATACATCTAATACAAATTTAGGCTGCATCAACAGGTTTATGAATCACAAAGAAATAACAGTTTCACTTTATTCTGGGGTAGTCAGTTCTCTGTCTCAGGACTGCATCAGTTCTAAGCACCAGACTTTAAGAAAGAAACAGATTCAGAGTGTCAGCCCCACTAGGTAGATCAGACCAGGAAATCAACTCTACAGAAAGGCTAAAACTATTTTTATTGAGCTTGGCTGTAATAACAGAATCATGCAAGTCTTGTTGTGCTATACTTCCTTACCTCCTTCTATACCCCAGAATTAGGTAGATGTCTGCCTGAGCCACTTCCAAATGTTACCTCGTTGCTCTGGACTTAAAAAATGCTTCATCCCCTCTTGCTTAGGTAACAGTTTCCTGCATATTTCTATCAAGGTCATCTTCCTTACTCTCTAAAGAAGGCAGTGAGGATGATCAGGGAATGAGAAACTAAGTTGTGTGATGAGAGATTGGCAGAATTGGGAATCTTGACCCTCAAGAAGAAAAAAAAGACTAAAGGGAGATATGATAGCATTTGTCAGGTAACTGAAGGAATATTACATTCCAGAATGCAGGGCATGGATTTACATTTCAGAAAGACAGATTCCAGTTGAATGTTACAAAAAGCATCTAACTTTAAGAGCAGTTCAACAAAGGACCTACTAGTTACCCGGAGAGGTGGAGGGCTTTCCTCCAGTAAATGTGTTTCAGTAAAGGCTGGACAGCCATCTGTTGTCGATACTTTAATTTGTGTGAGTGCAGGAAGCAGGGAGCTGCTCTTGGTGGGCTAAATGACCCCTTCCAACTCTATAATTCTATGGTTCTGTGAACTTTCATGTACTTCCACTGGTAGTTTAGAAGTGGGATTTTGCCAAATGAAGCTTGTCCCACAGGAGAAACATTGCCCAAAGCAGCATGTTCTATTCTTCTTTGTCTGCAAATGATGCTGAGACAACCCAAAGTATATTTAACTAAGCAGATGGTGCAAAGTGAGTTTTGCAACATAGTTGTCAAGGAAACTAAACTTTGAAAAAAAAAAAGCTACCTTTTCTTTTGAAAGGAAATATTTTTTCCTCTCTGACCTGAGAGATTATCTTGACAGTACCCTCTTTTCAAAAAATTGGGCAGCTTGGGAACACCATAGAGTTGGAGGGCTTTCACATTCATCATTGGCCTCCCTCAGCCTGAGGGGAGGCAGAGCTCAAGGCTCCCGTAGCATTTTAATCTCAGACAAACTCTGTGTGACTATTATAGAATCTACAAAGGTGCTCCACTGGCCATGACTCTTAAACTGACAGTGGGTGGTCATAGTCTTTTGGTGATTAATGTCTACCTTACCTTACCTGAAAAATGGTAAGGCACAGAGGGGGACCGGATTCTGGATAAATCATGATTAGAGGGCTCCTGTTTTGGTCTATTTCTTTACTCATATAATACTGACTACACTGGCAAGATCCCTGAGAACTGGCAATGTGTAAACTTACCCACAGTTAGTAAGCTTAAGATAGTGGCCATTTCCCACTAACTCTGAAATTAGCTGATAATATCACTAACAAAACACTAATAGTTAAGGACTATTCAATAAGATGGTCTAGAAAGCTGGAAAGTGTAGTCTCACTATTTCTTAGTTCTTCTGCAGCCACTCAGCTGTGTTACACCATCTGCATTGGGTAAGAGGCTCCAGAGATATTGCATCTCGTTCAACAGTTAATCACTAGGATGCAATAGATATTAGTAGCTAATATGCCATTGAAAAATTCCAGATTTAAATCCAACTCCAAACCCTGGTTCAGTCAGGATCACACCAGCTGAATTAATACAAGTTTATAGAGGTTGTAATTGCTAATAATGGTCATCACGTGCAGAAATTAGCACTTGACTTAAGGAAAAAAATTATAATAAATTATAATGAAGGAAAAAAAAAAAAGAAAGCCCCAGATAGATAGTTGGCATAAACTAGCCCAAAAGATTGATTGCTGGATAGCTCATTCTCACTCCAAAGACTCATTGGGGCCTGCAAAATGGATTCCACATGAATTTTGGGTCAAGCATTTCCATGTGTTACCCATTGATGAACCAGGTGATTCAATCTTTCTTGAGTCGTCTTTAAGTTACCTTCCAGATTTGACCGTGGTGTCTCCTGCTGAGATTCAGAAATTCATTCCTAAGCTGAAAAATGGTAAGGCACAGGGAGGGATTTGATTCTGGAGAGATTATGACTAGTGGGTTCCTGTTTTGGCCTGCTTCTTTACTCACACAATACTGACTACACTGTCCAGATCCATGAGGACTGATGGATCTTCATGGATCTGGGGTCCATGTACAAGTCTATAATTACAGTGAGCAAACTGTATTCAAAACATCTGCATTGGAAACTGACAGAGGACTTTTCTGTACTGCAGCCTTAAGCCACTCACTTTCCATTCATCAACCATCTGGAAATAAAGCTATTTTAAGAAATTCTGGAGTTCAATCCTTTCCTCTGCTTTGACCCGTATGATAACTTGTTTTGTCCAGGACATGTTTAGCATGGCCCCCGAGTGGTGAATTCCCCTGCTTCTCTAGCCCTCCTGGATCAGTACTAACAAACCGAAACAACAACAAAAAAAACACTATTTTTACAGGCATTTAAGTAAGAAGGGGAAAGTGGCAGAACTCTTGTCAATTTCACCTTTTTTTAAATTCCATCTTTTCACTGTTTTATCAGTGAATTTGTAAAAAGAAAAAAAAATGGTGGTGGAGGGCAGCAATCAGTGGGGAGGAGCATTTCTGTCAAATACACTGTACCCAAACTGGAATGGGAGTGTTTGTTTATTTTTAAATAAAATGTAGCAGATGAATCAGATAACCCTGATTAAGTTGATACAAGGCACAAAACACTGATTTTGACAGAAGTGGGAAAAAAACAGCCAGATGTTGTGTTTTCACTGGGCTGGGTGAATGTAGAGGATGAATCATGCATTCCTGCCCTTGAGAAATGATCAATACCCTGTACTGGCACTGGGGTAAGCTGGTCTTGTGAATCAGCCCTAAGGTGCTGATTTAGGGTAAGGTTTCAGCTGGGAAGCAGGCTGGATTTATCCAAGGTGATGCACATTTGGCTCCTGCATAGTGTTACATAGGAAAAAATATATACCGTCAGAGATGTACTTTATATATCACTTTTATTAATTAAAGGGAAGCATTTGATTTAATTCCCAGAAATATACTTTGGGTGAAGCTGGCAGCCTTTTCCAAAGACCAATGATTCATTCTTCTGATTCTGAAACTTCAACACAAATTAGCTTCAACAAGTGTCCGCAAGATATATCTATCAACCAATTCTAGTCCAAAAAGGAGTGAAGCTAGGTTGCACTTTGGTTCCCTTCCCTTTTAATCTCTATATTTTTCCCACAATCCCAACTTTGTAGACTACGGTAGTGAATTTCACTTTCCCATATTGACGAATAAATCTACTTAGTTCTCCTCTGTGCTGATGACATAGCTATCCTCTCCACAACACAAGTGCATTTGAGGCAGAGACTTCCAGCCCATGGTTAAATACTGTGGAAAGGAAGGGCATGCCAACAAATACTCTTAAAACATAAGTGGTAGTCATGACTTAAAGACCTAGTAGTCACACTCATAAACGGAAAGTAAATAATGCAACTACATGTATATAGAGCAAACCAAGGCTTTTAAGTATCTAGGAATTAGGTTTCAATCTTTTATCACTAGAAGAAACAATTAAAAGCTGACACTTACTTGGTCCCATAGGACTGCTAATGCAATCCTGTGTTTTGTAGATAGTGGAGGCACTAACTTTGGGCCTGCTGCCATAAACAAAGGGATTATCCTTTTGCTCTTACAAAGACCTAAGATCTATGGAAATGGTCCAATCTAAATTTTTAAGAATTATACTTCGGATTACTTGGACTATACCCAACTTGTTGTCTTTGGAATCAGGACTTGCTTCTGTAGTAGACCATTCACTTCAGCTAACTAGATGTTAATTAACCTTTCATCTGTGCCACACTAGTGATTCTCCTTGGCAAGATATTTTGCCATCTAGGCTAGTAGAAGGGAGATATAACAACATCCCAATACAACCTCAATTATATTCCTTCCCCAGTTGGAGAATACTGAGTTTGTAACTCATGTTTTGTTGTTCTGCCCATTTTACAGTATATATCTTGGGCTCAGACTTAATAACCCCCTTGTTGCTAAATTGTTCTGCATGATCTAATGTGAAGTAAATTCATCTCTTTTTGGCTATTGTGTCTTGAGAAATAGCTAATAAGGAGCCAAATTTTGTGTGGGTTTCACTGGTGTTAGGAAGCTAATGGTTTGGACTGTCTATTTATTAAATAATGAAATAAATTTATCTCTTCAACGTAATAAATAAGATTAATTTGTTTGTTATACCTTTTTTAAAATTAAGGTTTTCCTTTTATTGTTTTAACACCCTGCATAATTTCTTTCTTTGGTATGTTTATCTTTTTTAATAGCTGGTCTTTGACCATAAATAAAACTTAAAACCAGATAATTAAATAATTATTGGCCGGATGCTCACCCCACCAAAAAAGCTAATTTCTCTGTTATGACACACATACACATAAATGAAAGAATACCTTGCTTAAACATCTTCTTCATTTTTTCCACCTACCCAATGCTAAACATCAATCAAAAATCTGGGGCTGGTCAATGATCAAAATCAAGTAATTTGACTTGACTTTGCCTATCAAAAATCCATTGCCACATTTCCATATATATTCTGCAGGAAAGCTGAATTAATAACTACACACTGCAGAGAAATATAGCCAAATAACAAAGACAAACGTGTATTTTCTAATCATATTTAAGCATATTTTAAATTACTAGTATGTTGAATCTGATTGTAGCACAAAATAGACTTGTTGAACTATTTTAATGAACTTGTCTAAACTAGGTTGTTTTTAGATATACTATTTCCAGGTTCTCTGATCCCTTTGGTTCAAATAATCCTTATTGTTTCTATTTGGTTTGCCTGATTCTGCACGTTTATGTTTATATATAAAAATATCTGGGTTATCTTCAAAAGCTGAAGCAATGTTTTTATATGAACCCCCCCATTTATTTTGTTTAAGAAAATGGTATTTTGAACACTTTATTCCTTGGTGGATGAGACTGACGCACCATTCCTTTTTTGTTCCTGTAGAAACAGTTCCTTCCACGCCAGGATGGCTACTAAATTTACAAATTAGATTTCAAATATGAGTGTGCTTTGCATTTGCACAAACAAATGAAAAGTGTTACCCCAACAGAATTGTTCAGTTTGACTTTCGCTCATTCAAAATGAATGCCACCAGTAATGAATGGATACATATGGGGGTGCAGTTCAAATTCATACCTATTCATACCCAAATGAATGAGTTTACCTGTTCCCCTGAACAGCAGTGAAGCTAATTTTGGAAGTTGCTCCTGAAGGCCATCACTTTATTTTTCCTGAGCGCACTGGATGTTATGTCAGTCCATGACATTATAAGAAGGCTAGCACTAAGTATTGTCTTTTTTCCCCCCTTACAATTCCCAAATGGCACAGTATTCTTGGTTCTCCGAGAAAATAAGCACAACCGAAAACAGAACTCACAATAGTCTGCTGTTGTTGCAATTACAGCTGATAATGGGAGACAGGTGGAAGCCATGGGAGGGGGTATACAAAGAAAAATATACAGAGTAAATGAATGCTTCTATTACATGAGTAAGGGGGATAATATGATTTTAAGAAAGAAAAATATTTATAATAAAACAAGACAGAACAATAAGATTTATAAAACAAAATTATTTATCCCTAATTCCAAAGCGTAGCCCATAAACATTGTCAGGCCATACCTCTATCTTCTTTTATTTTAATAGTCCTATGTTGTTAAGATGCAAGGTTAAGAAATTGTACATGTTTTATTTTTAGATGAATAATATTAACAAGACTTTGAAGACTTCATTTAGGACCTGGGTCCCCCATGAAAGTTGCTGCTATTTCATACTCAAGATGATCGCAAGTAACAGAACAGAAAATTTACATTCTCTCCAATGATAGAATGAAGTTATCAAGTGAAGGAGGCACTGAAGAAAAATATAACAGTTCAGATTTATTTATCCTTTTCTTTTCTGTCAGCTTTCTTGAATAACCTCTCCAGCCTCTCTAGATCTTGAGTGTACAGCTGAGTGAAAATAATTCCAAGCCTGTGGGTGCTTGCAAAAGCCCTTCTCCTGCAAAAGGGTTCGTGCAGCTCAGCTGTATCATGAAAGGCAAAAATATAGCCTGCAAGAAAGTAGGACAAGAGAGGAATAACTTCAGAACTCCATAGCAAATATCAGCAGCAGGTGCAGGATGGAGAGGACCTGCGGAAAGGAGGTTGCAACAAAGAATGAAAAGAAACACTGGCAAATTTGATTTCTTCCACAAATAGAAAGAGGCTTTGGAAAACAGAATTTGAGCAGTTCCGCTGTGTGAGGAGAAAAGGAGATAGCCCAAGAAGGCAAACAACTGCCTTGCACACCATGGAACGACAAAAGCTCCAAGGAATCTGTTGGGGGGGGGAACACTCATCAGGAGGAATATTGATAAGCAAACTTGGCTTAATAATGTCATACGCTGCCCAGAATCACTTTGTGTGAGATGGGTGGCTATATAAACATGATGAATGAATGAATGAATGAATGAATGAATGAATGAATGAATGAATGAATGAATGAATGAATGAATAACATTCTATAGCCTGTAGTATCAGCTACAGTATTGTTAATTTAGGATTGTTTAAAGGGGAAAAAGGAAGACGGAAAAGAAGCGACATGTTTTTGTAACATCTTGCCTGCTAAAAAGTTCTGAAGAACTCAAAAACTTGGTCACTCCTCTGAGCCTTTTAGGCTGGTCCTAATCAAGGTGTTCCCTAATTATGGGTACTAAATTCTTTTCATGCTACTGTTGATGGGTAGGAAGCAAGGTGATATAAGAATGGGTAGTTTTGGCTGTTTTCTGACTTCCACTCACAAGCTGCAGACTGGACTGGGGTACTGTTCTCAACCATGAGTGGCAAGATCAGGTCAAGAAATAAAATGCGATCAATCCCTTGTTTGAAGACTTCAGTTAACGTTCTACCCATCCTGAATATTTTGTCCAATATAGTTCCCCTCTATTCCGCTTCATTTAATGGAAAGCTTATTACATTCTTTTCAGGACAGATCAGGTAAACAAACCTTCCCAGACTGAGATTAATCACTCACAAAGCAAATGGGGGCCATATTTCCCTGTCAGAAGTCTTCACCTTGGCAACAGACTGGCTTCAGAATAAAAACAGAATTGTTTGATATTGTTTTGTCTGTCCTTGGCAACTAGATGAATGCTCAAGGTTTCCTTACTTTCCCCCTCTGACAGATGCTCTATGTAAGTTAGTCTATTAATTATCTCTAAAAATATAAATAGAAACTTGCAGGTGTGAGTTTCTAGAAATTGTGCTTTAATCAAATAATTGAGTGATATCCGCATTGGACCAGCAGCTTTTCCATATGCATGCTGTTATTTTGCAAAAGTAAAAAAATAACCTGTTTTGCTTCAATATGTGGAGTGCCTAAAATTGACTTAAATGGCCAGATAGAGGAGAGTGGGGTCCTTTGTGTCTCTGAGCTTGGTTGTTTCCTTGCAGACATTTCATTACCCAAATAGGTAACATCATCAGTGACAGATGTATGAGATAAATATATAAGAAATGTGTTGCATATGACATCCACCAGCAAATGAAAGACTTCCTTAATATATAGGAAAAACTAAAATGCATATGCATGACAAAATAAATCCAGATTTTTCCATATGTAGTAAATGGCTCACTCCAGAATCTGTTACATAAAGGCAAGGCAGACAAGCCACTCCCATGCTCATCTGAGGCCTGAGTAGAACAGGCCTAGTAATACATCCAGTCAGAGTGGAACTGCTGGGACTCGGGAGACATATAAATCTAATAAATTACTAATAATAGTACACAGCCCATCCCTTTTAACTAGTGAGAGTAAAAGCTTAGTCATTTGAAACCCTAGCCTCAAAAATGGAGGGGAAAGAGACTTTTGCCTGAGCAAACCGAAAGGAGGTTGCTGGGTTTTTTTTGCTTAAAATGTCCTACCTTGTGATATGAGAGAGTTGGGCTAGGGCAGTGTTGTCCAAACTTGGCCACTTTAAGATGAGTGGACTTCAACTCCCAGAATTCCCCAGCCAGCCAAGTCCACTCATCTTAAAGTGGCCAAGTTTGGACAACACTGGGCTAGGGAGAAAGAGGGAGATGACAGAGAGAGAACACTGAGGGAACCAGGAAAAAGCAGATCCAGAAGAGATCTGGAGCAGAGGAATCTGTGAGAAGGAGAGACAGAAGTAGCTCTCATAAATCTTTGTGGAACAGGGTGGAAGGCTGGAATGGAAGAGTCAGCCCTTCACAGCAAGTTAAACGCTCTTAGGCCTCTGTTATGGCAGACACATTTCTGGTAGAACAGACCTTTGAAGGCAAACTTGAGGTAGGTCACTGGGAAACATCTCTGGGAATGGGAATGACTGGAACAGGAGGTGGAAAGAATTATTCCCAAGCCTTTGAGGAAAGTTTGGAATCCAGCTGAAGTTTGGAGGATCTCAGAAAAGCTGTAGAAATCTTTATTGCAGTGTATGGCACCTTTTATTTCCCAAGTTTCAATAAAGCCACATAAGAAGACTTGAGATGAGGCTTTTAATTAACAGAGGTTTAATTGGCCAATGAACCTTCTGGATGGCTCAAGTCAACCCTATAGCAGGAGTGTTGCCCAGAACCACACCTTGCAAAGCAAGCAACAAGATTTTATAGGCATATTCAGATATTTCAGATAGTACATCCCCTCATATCCATACAAGGGAATTTTGGGATGACCCAGGGAAAAGTAAAGGTGGGCCCTAAAGAGGTGAATCTAAGTTTAACTTTTTTTCTTCTGGTTGCCTAACCTCTTTGGAATTTGGTGTCTCTGCCTGCCCGGTGCGAATCTAATTTATAGCTTACTTGTTCAGTCAGGCATCTGGCTAATTGCTTCTAAAGGAAATGGGGTGGGAGAATGCTGTGCTCTCTTAGAAGGCAATCAGGCATTCAACAAAGAGATAAGGTGGGGGAAAGAAACACTGCTCTTTACAAAGCAAGCTAATCCTTTGTAAATAAGATAGAGTGCACTGTCACATGCATGCCCACACATTATGAGAGAGTGTAAAATTGTGTATCAAAACAATGCCCTTCAGAAGGAATCTCTTTGTCTCCAAGGCATAGGTAAATAAGTTCAGCTGGAATTCTCTAGGATTTTATGGTTTATTTTCTGGGAAATGGGTCTGCTTGATAGTTTTTGGGAATTGTCTTTAGTGTACTTAGGCAAAGCAAACTCTGTTCTTGCATGTTTTTTGTTCAATTTTAACCTTTAAGCTGTAAATCACAATCTCTGTGAATCTGTGAAAGCTATTGAGTTTTGAGTTAACACCATTCTTGTATGTTTTGTGCCATCTTAAATTCTTTGAGCCACAGTTCTAGGCCATTGTGGATCTGTGTCCAGGTTCCCCTAGCATGTTCTGTGTTTGATGCTAGAGGTGCTTTTTGTAATTTTATCAGTGCTTAATGTTTTTTCAAAGGAAAAGAGCTGTGCAAACTTGCAAGGGCCAAGGAGGTGAAGCCAGAGTTTCATGTCCTTTTCCCTCATCATTGTTATCATCATTATGGCATTCCTTTCATTCATATAAATGGTTTCAGTGAGAAAGCACTGCATAACGCTTGTGCCACAGCAGGGAGGTAGGGCCTAAGGGGATGGCCACTCCCAGAGAATGTGTGAGAGGGGAGAGAAGGGTTGAAAATTTTTCCCCACCTTTTACCCCCCCTGTTGCTATGGTATATTTGGGAGAAACATGATAAAAATGTTGTGAGAGACTGTGGGGAGGCTGGGAAAGGAAGGGAAGAGATTGTGCATACACAATCAAGTGAAAGCAGGCTGAGATAAGAAAGACAGCTTATCTCAGAAATGGCAACTCAGCCTAGGTGCAGTGGTATCTGCACAGGGGTGGGGGAAGGTCAACAAATTCAAGATGGTGGGTGCAGCAGCTTGCTCAAAGCCTGCCCCTTTGTATATTGGTACAATGTTGATGCACGCACCAAACGTGGGGATTTGATCTCACTGCACAACCACCATCTTGAATGCTTAACCCATCACTACAGACATTGATGCTCAGGTGAAGAAATCTCTGGGAAGGAGCATTTAAAAGCCTCTTAACAGCCACTGTAAATGAGGCTAGGAAATTCCAGTATGGTTTCCAAGATTCTGTGAATACCCTGGACGAGCATTAAAGATTCTTTCTTGAAATCTGTGTAGTTCTTGCTTCCTTGATCTTGCCCAACTGTATGGGCTTGACAAATGTGCACATTAAATACAAGTTTTACTATCTTACTATTCAAACATTGCTTTTATAGCATGATCACACTATAAAATGTGAAAACAAGAAAAATATACATTGGGAGAAATGTACACAGAAATATAGACAAATATGAGTGTGTTTTCTTTCTTCCCAACCAAAGCCATAAATAGAGCCAAAAATGATCTTTGTAGTATGTCAGAATACCAAAAACAAAACAAAAACAGATTGGAATCAGAGCTTCATGGAGTGTGGAAATCAGAATGGAATGAGTACAGATCAGTCTGTTCTACCCAAGGAAGACAAATTCTTTTCTGAATAATTCCACTGTTCTTCATGTCCTTGGCTAAATTGTATCCATACCTCCAGTATGCACATACTCAAAAGCTGTATTTGTGTTTTTCATTCCCACATTATTAAAAACAAGTGCATAATAAGAGATTGCAAATAATAATAATAATAATCTCCACCATCAAACAATAACATCTGCCTATCCCAAGTCCTTGGAAAGGACTCGATAGGTAGATAAAAATGCCAAATCCAGCCTAAACATCTGGCTGACTGTGCAACCAACAATAATATGCTCTATTTTTAACAGAAACATCTTCCATTTGTATATTTCAAAACAGGAATTTATCCCAGATCTGTATTTTTCAGAATGCTGTGATGCAACTCACAACACAAAAATAGGCATAAAATTTTAGAGAAAAGCACATTACACTGAGAAATAATCGTTTGCAAAAGGGTCCATGTTGGTCCATATTTGTATCAAAATGTAATTAATAGGTAAACATGTAGAAGCATTTTCATGTGCATTTTGTTTGTTGTCAAATTCACTAACCTGCACAAAACTATAAATCCTTGGAAGAAAGATGGGGTTTTTAGAGCTTTTGATGTTGTCTATGGTGAGAATTTTGCAATAAAAGCAATGTAACTTACTGCTAAAGAGACAGGCTGATGTTAGCCTAAAAAGTGGCTTGTTGAGGGTCTTGGTGCAGTGAAAAAATATCTAAAGGTCTGGCTGCAAATGCAGATTTTCCTATCCACATGTCTTTTTTTCCAAATCTTGGTCAGCATTTTTGCAAGCACAATTTTGGGTAGGAAACTTTTCCTTCTCCAATGCAATCACTTTTGTATAAATAATTCATTATGAAAACAACAACAACCATAAAAACCTGCCATTGAACATGAATCTATTGGCTTAGAAGGAGAAGATTGCTTAGCTGTCTGGCCTAACCTACATTTCTTTCCCAATAATTTATACAGCTCAAGAAACTGCCTACCAGACAGCCATCAATTTTTCATTCAAATTATTACAGATACTTGCGACAAACCTCCATTTGTTCAATCCTGGCAGTTCTGGATTAAACTTGTCACTGGGGGAAATACATATATATAATGTGCAACATAATTCTCATGCAAATGTTTTATCTGAAAATGAAAGGTAAAGAAAGAAATATATGCTTTTTTCCAAAAGATCATTGCAAAATGGTTCTATTGCATATTTCTATGAGTGCCAGCACCAGGCAGGAGGGAAAAAACAGCAGCTATCAAAGGCAAAACAATATGATTATCTGTTATGTTCCCCACACAATCGGCTAAAAAAGATCCTTTTATCAAAATCCAGAAGTTTTGTTTGTACTTAAATTGAACTTTTCAGGTAATCCATAAAAGTTGGCTCTGCTTGCCCTGAGCTGTTCCCCAACATAACATTTTCTCCATGCTTCCTTTGCCTTGGGATATATAAAGAATGGCATTTAAAAAACTTGATTTTGCTATATGTTGATACATTTAATTATTCCTAGATGTATACCCTGCTTTTCCTGAGAAGCTCAAGGCAGTATGTAAAGCACTCCTGCCTTCATTTTTTTTTTTTTCCTGGTAAGATAGTTGGGCTAAGAGATGTTAGGAATCTCCTGTCTATCTCTACACTGTCTATTACTTGTAGCACTCAGTGAAATCTAAGATGCTGGAAACATCACCCGCGTGTGCAATTTGTTTCTCAGTGCAGAATAGAGAAGGGATCACCTGGTGTCCTACTTTCCACCTCTAATCTGCTGATGTTATGTACAGAAGAAAGTTAAAGCTAGAGCAAAGGCTACTCCCTTTGGGGCTGTCCATCCTCTTGCTCACTATATTGTTTCCACAGTCACTGGAAAGTTCTGTGCCTTTGGATACATAGACATAGATATTGTAGGTTGCTATTATTATTATTGTTGTTGTTATTATTATTATTATCATCATCCTTGTGCTTTTTATTGCTCGCCTGTTGCTCATGCCTCTTTCCCTGCTCTTGTCCAGCTTTTTCCAGTTAAGTCTTTTTGTTGTTTGCTGATGCAGAGGTTATTAAGAAGTCTCAGGGATGAAGGCTAAGTTGGGAAACCAACAGATAAAACGGATAAAACAAGAAAGCATGGCCTAAGAAATAGTAAAAGAACACCTTTACTTATTTTAGAACTGTGTTTAAAAAAAAAAAAAAGGTCAGTCACAGCCTGAGGTTTTGTCTGGATCACTTAATTGCAACATGCATCAGAAAATCTCGGTTGTTGGGGAAGGGGGAAGAGTATTCTTACCCCCACCACCTCCACAACTGTTGTAGCCATTGATAAAAAGTGACAATGCATACTGAATTTCTCAGTTGAGAGGAATGGCATTTCCTTCTTGGACTGGAATGCAAGACAATGAAACAATAGATAAAAATTACCTGTGTGAAGACAGAGTGGCTGTCATCATTACAAGACATCAAAGGAAAGGAAATTTCACCATTAAAAACCTGATTATAGGAGGGAAAAAAAAACTACATAGGGTTTTTTGAAACTTATTTTCCATTCCCAGCAGCTATCATTAGGATTTGTTTTTGAAAAAGAAAAATGGGGTGGGGGGCAAACTCAGTTTAGCTATCTAACCAAATCTGCAAATGGACCAATGATCATTTTAGGAGATTGGGTTAACACAGCTGGTAAAAGTGGATGGTGCAAAATTAGGCAAAGTAGAAGCAGAATCTTATTTATTGCCAATATGAGTATTTGTTTATTGAATTATTCTAGTCTCCGTGAACCCTAAAATATCCTTTTCCAAGATACGATATATAAAGCTGCTCTAAAGTAAAAACTGCCCCAACCCCGATGAATGGCAATGATGGTAACTAGTTTACTATTGACTTCTTCTGGAATGTTGATTTTGATTTCCCAGTCTTTGACATTTTCTGGACATCTCCCATCCAAATATTAGCCAGGTCTGATCCTGCTTAGTTTTAGAAGATTTTTTTTTTAGAAGAGTCAAGATTGCTTGGTGTTGCCATTCCAGAGTGCATAAGTACAGGGCAGGTATTAATACCTAGACATTAATGTGTAATAGTAGAGAATGAACTATTTTATTCTAGATAGACTAAAATCAGTACAGATTGGATCCCAACCTATTTAAAAAGGAATGTCAAAAGGAGTCTATCAGCCACTAAGAGTATGAGACTTGGGCTCTTGCATGTTTTCCACCAAGCCTGAGACCACTGAGTTTGAAACATATTTATGCAATTATGATTATATACATTCTGCCTCAGTTCCACAATGGACAAAGAGAGTGATACATTGCATAGCACCCCACCTCCTTATTGGTAATGAATGGTGGAATCATTGATGGCAGGCAGTGCGCCACAACTACACTACTTCCTGTGCTCTGCTGTGACACCGGAGGAGAATGATATAACTGCAGGGGCTCCTTCAGCATCCTTCTTAACTCTCTTTTGTCTCTGCTTCTCTCCAGAAGATAGCTGGGCTTATACAAATGGTAGTCAGTCTTCTCCCAATCTTTACCTGTTTATGCTGTGGCTCATACCAAGATTAATACTATGACAGGAGCAACAGTAAAAAGCATTGTTCCTTTCCCAAAACTAATCCTATATTCACAAACTAGAAAATAACTCTTTCAGTGGCTTTTACAAGTATTGAAACAACTACAATTGCATAAATATTTTTAAAAATCTGCCATGGTTAGGTCCTTTCTTGTTTCAATGTCCTCCCTCTCTCATTCTCATTCTCTGTCAATCTGTCATCCTTCCTCATGTCAAAAGAGTCACAGCTGGCTGATTTAAAATGCCATATATAAAACTCTTTCATCCTACATTATCAGTAATAAATATCAATGTCAAGATAGTTGTAAATAAGATTCAGTAGTTTATAAAATTAAGCAAGGATCATGACTCACAATGGAATACATATTATTGTATGCAACTGTGCACAACTTGGGAAATAATCTATATTCATTAATACCTCATCCTGTTACATATACATAGCAAGCACTGTCCAGTATCTCAGCCAGAACCAAACACAAATATTTGGTGGTAATAGTTAATTCCCATCCATTAATAATCTTCCAGTTAAGTAATACTATACTGAAATATGCTTTTAATGGGTCATTTGGAGGGTCGGATGCTTGCTACTCCTAAATAACCATTAAATTTGAAAGCATACAATCACGGAGATTTACAAGATTTGCCTAATGATATAATTACATAAATTATGTCATTTGTATCAAGTTGTGTTATTTGCATAATGACATCATTATACAATGATGTAAATTGCTGTGGATGTTGTAAAATTAAGATAAATTTAATGGGCTTATCTAGACTATCTGAACTACTTTGGATACAATGGATTTCTCCCTTTTTGTGCGGGGGCGGGGGGGAGGATGTCCCAATGGAAGTTTAGTCTGTTTGCATATGAACTCTCTGGCATGAGTGTCTGTTTAGTCAAAGTTTAAGTATAATTTGTTCAGCACGTTGATGACATCACAAGCTTTCCTCCAATCTTCTAGAAGGACTCAGGCTGAATTTACAAAATGAAATATAAAAATGCAATTGCTTTTGTTTGCTTGGAGAACTGATTTTTCTAAAGATGTTCAAACTGTGGCATTTGTCATTCTGAATTAGAAATTGCTGTCTCACACTTAAATCGACCACCATTTAATGACTCTGTGCCATCACAAATACAATACAATTCTTTGGAAAGGGGAGTGTTCCATGAACCCCTGCCTTGTTCCTTGTATGCAGGTAACATTTTTATTATTATTATTATTATTATTATTATTATTATTATTATTATTATTATTTATTGGATTTCTCCCCCACCCATCTCCCCCAAAATAGGGGACTCTGGGCGACTTACAGAAAACATTAAAACTATAAATATATCTAAAACACATAATACACCCAGAATTTAAAACAATATTAAAAAAAGGAAGATCCAAGAAGATGGAAAATCAGGCTGCGGAGAGCTGGCCACTATGGGGCTAGCCATCCCCCTGCTTGAAGTATTCCCTCCCCGCCCCAGGCCAAGTGGCATTTATCATGGAGAGAGGGGAGAGGAAGAGAATAATCCTTCCCAATGCATGAATAGAATGCAATCATAGAATGTTGTTCATTGAAGATAGACGGTGACCATTGAGCAAGTATTTTGATTAATATTTGAACTACGTAGGGAAAGCAAATGTTAATGAAATTGTCAAGCACCACCCTACAAAGCCCTCAAATTTAAGAAAAGTCTTAGTTTCTAAAAACAAAAGCTCCAAAGATTATCCCATCTCCTTTAAATCAGGTGCCAATTTTCACAAGGACCTGCCTCAAACCCTATCATCAGTTGCCCCTTCTCAGTTCTTTGGAAACTCTGCATACTATTTATCTCACGTATATCTTTCATATTTACTGCTACTGTTTGCTATGCTGTTTTGTCCATCTCTAGCATGTACGTTTGTTGTGCTGCCTGGAAAGGCTGTAAAATAAACTAGCAGTTCAGTTCTGCAAAAGTTAGGAACATTTAAAGCCAGAGAAAGTTGAAAATCAATAGGCACCTGTTCAGTGGTAAAATCCTCCAGGCCTATTAGAGATCAGGCTAAAGCTCTTCAAGCATTCTGATTGAATCCCAAGGCATGCTAGGATAAATTGAAATTCATTTCAAAGTCCAGCAGAATAGCTGATTGTGAGGTATATAAATGATGCTGTGCAACTGAACAAAACTCTTCAGCTTCATATTGGGCCTGCCAGGCACATCATCATACCTCTGTTTCTAGAGTATAAGAAGTGAAATTTGGCACCTGTATTGGGCCCAGGTGGACATTATATTAAGCCTGACTGTCTGGCTCAGATGTTACCTCTTAAAGAAACCTCTAGCTTTAAACTGACCTTAGAAAACCGTGATTTGTTTTAGATGTCATTAATGTTACAATAATCTGGTGAGCATCTCTTTCTGTAATCATTTGAAGCATAACTAAAGACTTTGGTGCAGATAGTCTGCTATCATTTGTTGTAATACAAAACAGAAAACAGGAATAACAGAATAACAGAAAACAAGCATACAAAAAGGTGCACAGTGATTTAGAAGATACATTTTTGATGTGACAATATAGCTTCAATATAGCCTTACGGCCATTAAATCATGACAACTCCAAGGAATGTGCTGCTTTTCATGAATCATTTGGACAATAAGAAGCATGATCTTTCTAAGATGATTTTGAAAATATCGCCTATTTAAGAATCATTGTCCTCACTCAGAATTAACTTCCTTTGCCTTCAGCACTTCCATTACATAGCCAAATAAAATTACTTACATAGTGATTTGACATCATTTTCTTTATTTGATTATGCTGGATTGGCTGGAATTGCTCACATGAATAATCCAGAAAAACAGTTGCAGTCATTATAAGGGAGAAAATGATTGCAAAGACTCGGAAACTGTCCATGATGAACAATAAAAGACAATTCTCACAATGAAATAGGCACTTTCAGGAAATTCCTAACAATGGATAAATCCGTTAGTTTTGCACATTTACATTTCTTAATATGTAACAGTTTATTTTTATTTAGGAAGAAATTTGCAATATTTGATAAATGCTCCTAACTATAAAAATGAAAAGATTTATTTAATTATCATAACCCATTTTAATCTGGCTTCAGACCCAAGCTTGGTATTGAAATGGTTTGGTTATCATGTAGATTACTTTTGCTGGGAGTGGGGGGAGGGGGGGAGAATGTATTCCCTATCGATTTTCTTGGACTTCTTGGTTAAATAGAGTATCCTCCTGCATTCTTTCTGGTAGTCTCAAGATAAAAGAGTAGTTTTCAAAAAATTATATTGAGCAACGTTACCATGAGTTCCACAAAGTTCCATTCTGTCCTCTATTATTTTTAACATCTTTATGAAACTTCTGAAGGACAGCATCATGGGACTGAGGAGTGAGATGCAGTCAGTATGCATATGAGATGCAGTATTATTTCTTCTTGTCCCATGAAATGGGCTGTAGATGTGCTGGATCAGTGCCTCAAGGCAAAAAAGGGTTGGATTAGAACAGTTGACTTCCCAGCTTGCCAGAAATTTTTGACTGGTTCTTAGTTAAAAATCCTGTTCTCTGTGGAGTCCTGAGAAGCTGAATATTTATTTATTTTTAATTTCTATAGCTGCCCATCTCAACCAAGTGACTCTGGATGGCTAACAATTCTAAAACAATAAAAACAATTAAAAACAATACAAAAGTATATGCAGCAGCCAAGAAAATTATAATAATTATCAATATAGCCAAGAGACAGGGCCCTTAACTCATTCGGAGCCCCAGACCCAAGCGCATAGCCAGGTCTTTAAAGCCTTACAAAAGGCCAACAGGATCGTGGCCATCTTAATCTGGGAGGATGTTCCAAAGGGCAGGGGCTACAGCAGAGAAGGCATGTCTCCTGGTCCCTGCCAGCCAACATTGCTTGGCTAATTGGACCCGCAGCATGCCCAACCTGCTGAACTGAATTGGACAGGTAGAAACTATTGGGGAAAGGCAGTCCCTCACATAACCCGATCCCAAGCCATGCAGGGCTATAAAGGTGAAAAACAGCACCCTCAATTGCACCCAGAAACACATCGGCAACCAATGCAGCTCATGCAGTGTTGGTGTCACATATCCGACACCAGTTACTACCTGTGCAGCCGCATTCTGTACCAGTTGAAGCTTCCGAATGCTCTTCAAGGGCAGCCCCATGTACAGCATGCTGCAGTAGTCCAAGCGAGAGAGGTTACAAGGATATGGGTGACTGTGAGCAGAGCCTCTTGTTCCAGGAATGGGCGCAACTGGCGCACCACCCAAAGGTATGCAAAGGGTCTCCTAGCCACAGCTGCCACCTGTTCTTCAAGGAGGAGCTGTGAGCCCAGGAGCCCCAAACTGTGTACTGGGTCTGTCTGGGGCAGTGCTACCCCATCCAGAACCAAAGGTGGAAAAGCCTTGTCTTTAGAAGGTCCAAATACCCAGAGCCACTCAGTGTTGTTTGGGTTGAGTCGAAGCCCACTGCACCCCATCCAGACCCCTACAGCCTTCAGGACTGGGGCAGGACACCCACAGCATCACTCAGAGGGCCTGGGGTGGAGATAAAGCTGGGTATCATCAGCATGTTGATGATACCTCACCCAAACTGTCAGATCACTTCATTTAGGGGCCTCATGTAGGAGTCCTATAAAGTAGGGGCCGCAGGCTGGATCTCTCCCCCATCAACGCCAACTGGAACTGCCCTGGAGGAAAGAGGAGAACCATCAGAACACAGTGTGGCCCACCCCTAACTCCCGAAGTTGGTCCAGAAGGATACCATGATCAATAGTATTGAAAGCCTCTGAGAGGTCACGAAGAGCAAGGAGGGATGCACTACCCCCATCCTTTTTATGTGACGTGGCAGCTATATAAATACAATAAATAATATAAAATTAATAAATAAATCCCGCTTCTGCCAAAGGTCATCCAAGAGTGCAGTCAATGCCATCCCAAGCCCTGACCTGAACCCTGACTGAAAGGGGTCCAGTTAATTTCTGGAAGTACTCCTTAATGCAGCTATGATACTGGAAGCTCATCAGGCCTCAGTGCCAGTGCCCCCATTTGGCAAGTCTAAGTGAACCATTCTCTAATATCCACTCACTGGAACTTTTGTAAAGTGCCTTACATGGTTCTGCTCTTGCAAAAGTGAATAGCTGCCAGAATGCTGATAGAAACAGGTAAAGCGATCATACAACATTGGAACATCTATATTCTTTTCTTGGTTGAATTCAAGATGCTGCTTGAGATCCAAATACCTGAAGCAACACATCTCTTCTACCAACCTTTAGATCTTTAGATCTGGGAGGGGGCTCCTCTTGCTATCTAGGAGTAGGTGAAGTAATTGGACAGAGAGAATCATACTGTCTCTGTACACCATGCAGTTACTAAAACAGGTGTGTGTAAGTGTCAAGTAAAGGTGCACAAATGTCACAATAAAAATGTTCAATTTTAAGCTCAAAAAGTTCCCATTTAAAGCTGAAAAAGCTGCCCTCACTATAAAATGGGCTGTTTTGATAATTTTGGAACAGCTTCAGGCTTGAGACAGGATATTTTGAATTAAAAAAGGTTTGAAAAAACATTTTGCAACTCCTTGTGGCATGACTAATTCACTTCTGCAAACATGGCTGCATTTGTTAATAGCATCTGTCACTTTGGCTTTCTCCCTTATTCATTTAAAAAGAATCTGAAGGTCTTTTGTCACATTATTGAAGAACATTTCAAATTTTGTAAAGTTGTAGATTTTTCTTTCAGGGAATAAACCAAAAGGATTCTCATCCATCCCTAAAAATATTTTCTCCCACCCCAGCAGCATTTTCACTTCTTTATCAATAAATATCTGAGTTAGGAGAACTTTAATAGTCAATAGAATTACAATCTAATCCATTACATTTGAAAAAGATGCATGGTGTCCAATAGAAGAGAGTGCTCTTCTCAGGGTTGGACTGTGACATCCTTGGTGCTCTCTTGTTTGCTTGCAGTCATTTCATTACCCACCTAGGTAGCATCATCAGTGCTAGTGAGTGTGGTGTTTGCTCCCTGTAGCTTGCCCTGCCAGTGTTGATGGGAGTTTGGTTTTCTTCTTGGTAGTTCCTTGATTAGGGTAGTATTTTCTGCTTGATTGTTTGTGTGGTGTTAATCCTTGCTTATCTGGGTGTTGGTTTCTGGAGAGGATGTGTTCTTTCTGGAGAGGATGTGTTCTGGAGGGGATCTGGTCTTTTTGTTTCCTTCTTAGCTATTTTATTGTCTCTTTTGAATGGTGTGTAAATGTCATTTATCTCTATGTGTCTATTGATGGCTGAATCAATCCATCAATAGACACATAGAGCCATCACACATTCAGCCACCACAAACAGTCAAGCAGAAAACAATACCCTAATCAAGCAACTATCAAGAAGAAAACCACACCCCCACCAACACTGGCAGGGCAAGCTACTGTATAAAAACAGGGAGCACATCCCACACTCACTAGCACGTTACCTAGTCCGGTAATGAAACGTCTCCAAGCAAACAACCAAGCTCAGAGAGCACCAAAGACTCCACAGATGCATTGTGTGGAAGCTTCCATGAACCCAGTTGCTCCTCACAGAAAAACCTAGCAATGTGAAGCTATTTAGATTGAGAGTAGAAAAGGTGTTTTGGAAGAGGGTGTCAGCAAGAAGCTATCCCTTTTCCTGCATTTTTATGAGAACCATATGGTTGCAGGAAAAATGTCCATTTGAGCTAAGGAGAAGCCAAGAAGGAGCATTCAATGATTTTGTTGCTCTCTGTTTGTTCCTTCTCAAATACATGTTTTCATGGGACCCCAAGACTATTGTGTGAGGTCAGGAAGTGGTGTGGCTTCTTAAAGGTGCAGGGAGCATCTGTGGTTCCTCTTCTGTTTTTTAGCCAAAGAACTGCACATCCCTAGAAAGACCTCATCTGCTTGCAGAGTTATTGCGACTTTTTCTTAGTGCAAACTTTCCTTCTATGAATTCTCTTTTGATGAACAGAGCAGCCCATAATTATTTCAGCTAAGGATTTTGGTCAATACTTTCATTCAATATAATGCCTGAAACCTACCAGGAAGCTCTTACCACAGTTTCTGAAAAAGAAATACTTCTTGACTATTTCAATATTTACTTCATATCACAGAGCATTCAGTTCCTTTCACTGACTTGTTCAACTTATGTTTCTGAACAAAGTTGTCAGATTTTTTTTAAAAAAAAAGAGGAAGAGGAAGTAGTCAGAAAAATCATCTTCAGTATTATCTCACAAAATCATAAAGAGTTCAGGAAGGTTCTGGCTGAGTATTAGGAATGTTATAAAAATGGAACTGATTACTCAGAAGGATGGTAAGTACCCCTTCTCAGTGAGTTCAGACAGTCATCTGCTAGGGATGAGTTACTCTGGATTCCCTCATGAAGCAGATAGTTGTCCTGGATATCTTCCTCTGCCACCTCTATGATTCTAGTCAAAGCACTATCACTGAAGCAAGCAAGGAACGCTATATATTTTGGTGGATTCTCAGTGGCCATAATAAGCAGCTGTGAGAGGTAGCAGAGAAATGGCTTACATTCACAGCATGGGTATTCCCCCACCCCCACCCCAAAGATGAGACACATGCAATCATGTCACAAAACCCATCTTTATGCGTTCTGTCCCAACATCTGACACAAGTGCATAAGTTGTGGGATTTGTGACATGATGTCATTCTAGATGCTGATGTTCTATGGCCCTATATAATCTATGTTAGTCTCCTAGTGGAGGCAAGATCAAGCACGTGAGAACAAACGTTGTCACCACCCGAAAAAAGAAGTTCTATGCTACCTATGCAGTGCTTTCAGTATAATTACGAAAAGGTGATACAAAGTGCAAGGGAGCATGAGCATAGTCCCTGTCAGCCAGATGAAGCTGGTAAGAATTAAACCGGGCTGAAGAGCCCAAGGAACACAGTCTAGTTTTCTCACAGCCTTTGATATGGAGTATAAAGGGCTCCCCAAATTGCAATTGACTGAAAGAGAAATAAAGACAAGGAAAGCAAACATATTAAATACAAATTATTTATTTATTTCTAAATTAAATTATATTGCTTGTTTCTTGTTTGCTTGCTGTTGCCTGTCACTGTTGGATTATGGTTTCAGCATGCCATTCCAAGGTAAAGGGTGCCTTTGGCCTGAAAAATAAGTTATATTCTGCTCCTTTGTACGCAGTCTCTCTCTGATCTTTTTTAAACATTACTTTAGCGTACAGCAAAGATAGCAAATCTGGGAAGGTTTTCTTATGTATCTGTGATAGCAATTTTTGGTATTAATCTATGCAGTTAAAGTGTTTTGCAAATCTAGTCTGATCAGGGTTATTAATATGAAGGGTGTTTCAGCTTTTCCCAAATCTTAATATAGCAAAATCAATGTCTAGTAATGATTTCAACTGCAAGTTCAGCACCATTTTTTTCAAGATAATGTTAATGATGATTACAGTTTCCACTGATCCATTTTTTCTGATATAAATGGAGGCAAGCCAAAAAAGGCCTAAGAGGAATAGATATGGCAGCATACCATTAAATATGTTATTTATCCATATTATTTATCCATGTTATTTAATTTTCCTATTTTCTGCTGGTGCTAAGATGAACTAATGCCATGTCTTGTACCATAGACCAGGAACCTATGGATCTGGGGATGTTGAATTATAATTCCCACCATCCTTCACCTTTGATTATGCTTGCTTGGGTTTCCGAAAGCTGTAAAGCAGCAACAATTGGAGAACCATAGGATCATACGGAAATAAAACAGACATGGTAAAACACTTGTCTTAATCAACATTACAGATGATAAACAGCTTGCAACTACAACGTCAGTATCTTCTTTATATTCTCAGTCATTCCTTGTGAAACATTCAAATTTATAGGATAGGATTTGTGTCTGTTCTCCATAGGTCTGCAAACATACACAAGTAAGAGAGAGGTGACATCCATAGTTCTCCCACCAGCCTCTCTAATTACCTATAAAGTTTTGGAAGTATGCTGGGGAGTTGAATTCTGGGAGTTGGAGTCCATACATCTTAAAGTTGCTAAGGTTGAGAAACACTGTTTTAGATAATAATCACAGAATCGTGAAACCTTGCCAGAGTTTTCCCTTGTCCTGTCTTATACCATGCTGAATCAAAGTGATGTTATTTTGAGTCCCTTCTTAACATTTCCTTCCTTCCCAAGGCTGAGATTTTGTTTACTGTCTATTTTATTGTGAATGGCTTTTGCATTCCTTCACAATCTGTTCCTTCCGCTATAGACCAGAATGGATAGAGAGCATCAAGCTGATACCTAGAGTAATTTTTGGAATAGTGCCAGCAGGGAATCTCTCTAAGAATAAGGTATCTTTGTGGGGATCATCCATAATCCATAGAACTAATTACCTGCTGTACATGTGTATTGCTAAGCAACCATGTGAAACCTGGGAAGTTAGATTTTTTTTTTTTAACTGAGCTGATCGGTTATGTCATGATGAACTGAGGACTTGATGTTACCTAAGAAGCGTGCCTTCTCTATAGCAGCGTTTGCCCTGTATAACCCATCCCCCTGGCTCCGTTTAAAAGAGAGCAAAAAAATTGGCATTTCCCCTAAGCCTTGGATAGAGTGAATGGTAAGTCTTGTGTATTTCATTGTTTTAGAATGGCTGCTTTTTGTTCTGGGCATACATGTTTTTAATTGCATTTTAGGATTTATTTTATTGTATGCTGCCATCTGATCTCTAAATGTCCCCCAAATGAGGAAAAGCTGCAGCTTGGTACTTTGATTGGAAATGTGCCCATCCGCCTTAAAAAAAGAAAGGTAATCAATGATAATACAGAAGATCCTGTGCAGGGAGAGCAGAGGAATGTCAGGTGGCATTCTAGCAATTAAGTGAATTTAACTAGTCACATCCCTTATGGCAACCAATTATTGAACAAATGAGCCTTCCATGGAAGCCATTTTGCAAAAGGACATATGGTGTATTCTCAGACTTTCAGATTTACCTACTAGTCCCCCAAAGGGGGATTCTTGCCCTTTTCACATTCTGTAGTGCAGAAATGGACAACCCTTTGCCTTCTAAGTAGTTTGCCAAGCCGGCCAGGCTGAGGCTGAAAGGTGGGTTGAGCAAAGGAAAACATGCCAAAAATACATTAACAAATCTTTTAGAAACTGAAGAAAATAAATATCCTACTCAAAAGAGAGAAAGTGTACAGAATATCTTCCCATGCTAAAAGGGAGGGTGTAAATAAATGACCTACAATTTGGATTTTAAGCTCATTTTAGTCCTAGCAGTATAGGATTAAAATAATAAAAAATAGAGATATTTTGGTTCCAGTAAAAAGTGACTAGCTTCTATATTTATCAGTCCTTTTAAATCTTCTGTTGGTATCAACAAGCCATAGAACATTCCTGAGGCTCAGGAAGTTTTTCAGTTTGATGAATGCATCTTCACACAAGTTCTTGTAGAACCAGGTTACTTATTTGCCTGTTTTGAAATGGATGGCCTAGTTTGGTTCCCATGGAAACCTTGCACTGAGGCTTGTCAGAAGCTAGTCAGCTAGTATATATTTCATTTGCTTTCCTTTTTTCCCCTTCTGCTATGGTTAATTGTTTTTTTTTAATGCTTAATAAACTGAAGAATGCTAAATTACTGAGAATTTCAAATGTTTTGTTGGAACCTTCTAAAATTACTTTCCTGCTTGGAAAAGATAAGGGACCAAAATGTTTGACTCATTCTTCACTTCCCAACCCCTCCCTCAGTCTTTAATGTAATGCTAATGGCTGTACATTACTTTTATGGGCTCTTGATAAATGTAACAGTGCAATACATCTCATCTCTATGCATTATGGCTCCTGTTATTTTTAAACAGCAAGTTTTATATAACGTGTATTACTTTAGTCTGTTTGGAGGTACACTTATGGTCTTTTCTTTTCTTCTTTTTCTGTTTGGCTCTTTTGTTGTTTGGGTGACACCTGAAGGTTACTCACCATAGAACTTACGCTGAACGATGTGGATTGGCTGGGTGGCATCAATCAGCTGTGTTTAGCAGTGACATAAAAGGCCACCACTGTCTGAAGGCATATCAAGGTTCAAATCCCTCTGAGGAGCATTTGTAAAATATAGTGTCCCTGTTTGAAAGCAATCGTTGCCTTTTTCAAAAACCACAAATGCTTCGATTACCTCAAAGGGAGAAAAAAAGTGGCTTCTTTACTCAAGGTAATCAAACCGCTTCTGGCTTGATCGTCAAGTTGGAACTTGGCTTTTGGAATAAACTAATAAAATCCATTTTCCTATGCCCCATCTCTGAAAGTGCTAATTTTGTTTAAAAATATTTATTTTTATAGGAAGGAAGGAAGGAAGGAAGGAAGGAAGGAAGGAAGGAAGGAAGGAAGGAAGGAAGGAAGGAAGGAAGGAAGGAAGGAAGGAAGGAAGGATAATCATCACAACTTTATATCATAGGCCGTGCTGAGGTGGTTTACTATTAAAATGAAAAGAATGAAAGTAGCATCAGCATCTGGTGAAATATTAATCACGAAAGGAACCAATACTGAGTGTTATGCCGGCTTAAATAGATACTTTTCACCAGTCAGTACCTGCAAATACCCATTGCAACTTACTCAAGGGGAAATAATTCCACAGCATAGAAGCCATGGTACAGAAGACTCTCTTTCAAGCCCATACCTGTCAGATTAAATTTTGCCAGACATGCAAACCCATGTCTAGCCTTGAGTGCATCCAGAGGTACGAAAGACTCTCCACATATCACATGACTCACATGAACAAGTATCATGTACTGTTCATAGTAACCAGCACTGAAGAGGGATCCTCAGAATTAAAATCAGCCAAGGAAATGACCAGCATTGCTTCAAGAAGATAGAGTACAGAACATTGTTATGTTACTCTCTGTTTCTGTTTCCAAAATGGCAAGGTTTAATTGTTAATATTTACATAATATGCACTTCTTCATGCCTTTGCAGGTACACCAGGTAGTTACATTTGAGTTACATGCACAAATCCATAAGAAAAGGACATCTTTCATCTATCTATCTATCTATCTATCTATCTATCTATCTATCTATCTATCTATCTATCTATCTATCTTTACACTGCAGGTATTTCTCCCCCCGCCCCCACTTCTTTCTCTCTCTTGCTGTCATATCTTGAAATAAATTCCACAGTATAATGAGACACAGTTTCAGGATATGCCTTCAGATCTTTTCCTTCTGGCTGTCTGTGGCCTCTGGGATAAAATGAAACATCCTTGAACTAATTCTAAAAACAAGCTGTGAGTTTAAATGCCGAAGACAGAGGGGATCATTCCAATGAGACAATGGGTTTTTAGTGTTTTTCCCTCAAGGCATGAGGATGCCTGTAATAGAAATAAAAATCATAGACACCTCTCAAAACAACAAATATTATAAATAGGGTGGCTCTCTCCGTTGCCCTCTTCCTTGTTGCAGTGAACTTTCTGGGCTTATCTGCAGCAGCACAAGGAGAAATGGAGGTAACTCTACCAGAACTTTTTGCAACCAATCAATAGAATGATCTTTAATCTATTTAACATACAACTGATTCCCAAGGTAAAACTCACAAAAGCTGCTCATATTCTGGGCTGAATGGGGGGAAAAAGTATATAAATTCTGAAAAACATATATGAACAAAAGGGCAATCTTTTGGAACCATAATCAGAACCAGTTTTGAAGGACAATGCATGCTAAGTTGACCTGGATGATGATGGATGGTAGGTGGGGCACATTAGACTTGAGTACATATAGGGAAAGCATCATTCCCCCCCCCCACCTTTATGGGTGCTCTCTTCCTAATAGAATACAGTTTAAAGTGTGTTTACTTTCTCAAAATAGCAGCCATAAGGAGCTCCAGGAGGTGCACAGAAAGTAGAGTATGTGAACTGCATGTGATCTGGAACTGCAAGTTGCCCACTCCCTATTATATACTAAAGTCAATTTATTTTGATAAGTGCCAGTGTTCATAAACTGAAAATAACACCACTCAGGAAATAAATATTGGCATATAGGTAGTCCTCATTTAGCAACCACAATTGGGGCCAGCAACTTGGTTGTTAAGCAAAGCAGTCGCCAAGTGAAACCATGACTGTGCTTACAATCTTACTTCAGCATTCCATTGCTTTACGGATATGCAAAAGTTGTAAATGTGAGGATTGGTCACAAAGTTACTCTTTCATCATCGTCATAACTGCAAATGGTTGCTAAACGAGGCAGTCAGTAAACGAGGACTACCTGTGTTCAGAAAGCTCCTGACAAATTTAAGAAATAAATAAATAAAATATTTGTGAAAGTTGTTGTTTTTTAAAAAAAACTCCTATAAAAATTCCACTGGAGTGGGGAGGCAAGAACAACCCAGGAAAGCAATGCTCTAACTCAGTGCCAACAGCGTGCTGAATATTGTTTTGGAGGAAAGGGGGAAAAAAAGGAAATGGAATTAAATAATATTGAATGGAAAACAGTGTAGATGACCTGGTGAAAACTAGACTTCTGCATGCCACTTTTTTGCACAAATCACCCTTCTTGTTATCTATTAAGACATGGCAGGCAACTGCAAGTTTCAGACATTGCATATAGCTGAATATCAAAGGGACTGGATAGCCTTCATTCTGGATTTCTCTGCTTCCTAAAAAAGCACCGGACTTGTCACAGCATGCTATACTTGATGTATCCATGTTTTGATCCAAATCAATCAACTGCAGGATGAAGGCCTCTGTAATCTACCATGCTGGTCCAGAGAAGTTTGTTAGATAGATTTTTCTCAACTTCCCTGTCTTGGGCTGAGAAAAAGTGACTGGCTGCCATGTCACCCAGCCAGTTTCCATGCTTGGTGCACTGGAACCTAAGCCTCCCTCTTCCTAGTCCAGTACCCTAACCATTACACTATATTGACATACACATGCATACATATAAACATAAACACACACACACATATCTGTACACACCATTCCAAGCACATTATGCAAACAAACTATTTTACATTTTATTACAGTGTCACCATACTACCCAGAATTATGCACAACATTGGAGGACATAAGAATGGCTTCTCCTGTGTCTTGTTTAAATATACAGGTTCCTCTAATAAACTGTAACATATGCAATCACCTAAGATCCACATGGCCTCCAACAAATTCCATAATTTACAATTCAATCATAGAGAAAACATATCTAGAATAACGCATGCAAGATGTTTTCTTCCAGGACTCCTCTTTTTGCAGAAATTTATCAATAGTGACTACTTCATTAAAGATGGTCATTTTATTAGGAAGAATATCATCCCCAATTCCTAACTATGACAAAATGCAACTTGAGCTCATATTGATGTCAACTCTGGTGTTTCACATTCATTCTTTCCTACACAAATATACAAAAAAGGTGCTTATATTACTAAATTAAATTAAGTTAAAACCATTTTCTGGTTTTCACTGAGACATCCAAGGACTGCACTAAGTTGCCTATGTATTCTCTCACCTCTGCCTTGGTATCCTTGCTGTGTTTAGCTACCTCAAAAGCTGTGTGAAGATTTTTCACCTTCAGTTGAATGAAAGAAGGTGTCCCTAGTTCAAGGGTGGGCAACATGTGACCCCATGATGGTTAAAACTGACAACCAAAACAGATGGATACTAATTGATTGATTATGCACCATCATTTTTGATTCCTAGCAATCACATATATAGATTACTCCATGATGATCTGTTGTTCAGATCTTCCAATGATGCACCCATTGCCACTATACCTGAATCCATCCACCTTGCTCCTGGTCTTCCTTTTCTTCTCTTTCTTTCCACATTTCCCAGCATTAGAACCTTCTCTAAGGAGCCAGGTCTTTGCATAATGTGTCCAAAGTAGGATAATTTGAGCCTGCTCGTTTGTGCCTCTAGTAAGAACTCTCGGTTTGTTCAGTGATCCATTTGTTTTGTCCATGTTATTCTCAGGAGTCTTCTTCAATACCAAAGTTCAAAAAATCAATACTCTTCCTATCCTGCTTCTTCAAAGTCCAGTGGAGATTAACACAGTCTAAAATGAGTATATCACATGGATAAAAGAAAGGAAACACTCCAAATCCTTCCAAATAACCCCTATGCTGTGGCTTCTCCCACTTTATAAGCCCTCCCCAAACTACTAAGTACAGCCCTTGGCCACAGAACGTTTGCCCTTCTTTACCAGCATTTGTGTTCCTGACTTACATATATTTCCTCATGGTTAACGCCAAACGACAAAGGAAAATAAGCAGGAGCTACATGGATGGAAAGATACATTTCTTTTTTTCCTAATCATGTTTGCAATCCCTCCAGGGTAATGAATAATCATGGCTAGGATTTTGAAAACCAACCATTTTTGTGTATTCAAAAACATTTGTGCTTCTGTTCCTTGAACAATAAGAGATCAGAAACTGCTTTTGCAAATACGGGAATTCAGAAGTTTATGAAATGCCTGCCTGCCTGCCTTCTCCCACCTTTCATTCAGGAGCTCAAGGCAGCATATAGATAGTGTTACCTCCTCCTATTTTTCCACACAGCAACCCTGGGTAACTTGGACTGATAGAGAGTAATTGGCCCAAATTTAGGAATAGCAGACTAAAACCTGTATACGTGTATATGTGTGAATGATTGGAACAATGTGTTCTTTAATCAAAAAGGATTTTACAAATCCTATTTGACTGCACTATGCATTCAGATGTTATCCCTGAAGATGAATATACACTTCTAGAAAAAATACCATACAGAGCAAATCCAACTCAGCTTGGGTTTGGGTTTTTTTTGTTTTTTGTTTTGCACTTGTATAATGGCTCCAAATAGGATATACAACTTCATTGTGCACATAAATCTCTTTCTGGGGAGACCAGATGAGTATTGCAATGTACTTTCACACTAGCCATTTGCAGGAAGTTTCTTCATGCCAGTTTAGCACACAGGTATGATCTCATCCTTTCGTTATATGTACACAGATTTGGAACAAAATAAAATAAAGCAGTGGGATTTACAAAAGAGTTTCAAAGACATAGACAATAATTTTTAAACATTTCACTCTGCTTCGACTAAGTTGACTATCATGAGTATGTGAGTTGTTATTTAGTACAAAGCTTCCTTCCATTCTGGCACTTTCTGTCACAGATATGTCAGTCCTCATTGGGTCTTGCAGCTCCAGTGAAGCAACAATCCAATAAACAATTTTGGGGAACTGAAGTAAGAGATTGTCTATCTTGTGCACAGAATCTGAATTACTTTACTATTTATTAAACTTAACTTTCTTCTCCTGGTGGTCAGAAGAGTAGAATAATTTAACACATTCCTTTTATATTGTTATTCTTGAGTGAGAATGATTCCAATGGAACTTTCATTTTAAGATGTTCATTTTTATTTCTTCCTTCAAATTTCAACAACTTGCTCACCCTCCCATTCTCATATCTACCATGGTGTAATTGTGTGTGTTTGTATACCTCATGCAATTTAATGAACACACACAAACATACCCAAATTGGAGAGTCAGTGTAATGTAGTCATTAAGATGCTAGATTAGGACTGGAAAGATCTAGGGTTTAATCCACCCTCAGCCATCAATCCTCACTGGGTGACATTTGTTTTATTTGTTTTATTTTTTATTTTTTACTAAATACAAAAGGTAAACAAGAAGAAGACACAAAATTATAAAAAGAAAAAAGAGAAACAATAAAAAAAGAAACAAAAGCATACAGAACATATATTCACAGATATACATATATAAAGTTGTACCATAAACATTTAAATTAATGGAAGCCATAATTCATTACTATCATCCATAACTAATCTATATTAACCAGTTTTGCAGACCACTGAATAGTTGGAACCATTTGTTTGTCTTTCCAATACTGAATAGTAAGTTTTTTTTGGCTATAAGTAAGGTACACAAAATCCAGTTTCTTTGTTTGGATGTCAACTTCCATGTGATAGAGATAAATTTCAAAAGAATATAAACTTATGAAAATATGAAATCACAAAGTTGAGTTAATGCATTATTAACTTCTTTCCTAAATGGAACAATATATTTAAATAAAGCATTGATTTCACTGCATCTCCCACAACACAAGTGCAATGAGGTCTATTTTAACCTTGATCAAATAAGTTTTTATTCCTTCCCTTTACTTTTAACAGTCTTGATCCTTAATCCCCTCAAATAATGTCCTAGAACTTGATTTCTTTTCATTTTTTTCTTTGTCCCTTCTCACAAAGTTCTTCAAAAGTTTAACAAGTCTCTTTTGTAGTTCCAGTATAAGAAAGTTATCCAGGCCACTCTTTTGTTTTGTTATTTGTATATCCCTTTTGATTATTAAGACATCAGCTGGTTTCATTTGTAAATCCAGTGTAGCATCTCCTTCAACATCATTCCCATAGCCTGTCATTTTTAAATCCATTTTGAAATCATTCTCAGTCCTATCTGGTAAAACTAGTTCCTCTTCCATAACATTTTCCAAACACAGTCTATCTATAATGGCAGACAAACTTAAAATTAACTTCTGGGTCCATTGTTGACAAATATCCTTCAATATGTCCAATGTTAAAGTATTTTGCTTCAGTCTGTATTAGTAAGTCAAATTTAAGTGTTCTTCTTCTTTATTTATAATCTTTAGTTCCTTCTGGTTCCCTCTAGTGTCCAACCTTCAAAATCCCATCCTACCTTTTTTTTTTTTTTTAAGAATTCAGAACAACAGCATTTCCCTCAAGAAGGATTCTTATAATTAATTTCAAAATCTTATTTCAAATCCATCTGGACCCTTAGTCTGTTTGTAACTTTCCAAAATCAATGTTCTAGTCAACCTTTTGCTGTTTATTCCAAAAAAAGAATTTTTTTAAGTCCTTAAACTTGTATTTAAAACTTCTTTCACTAAGGAAAGGATTGAAGAAAACTCACCCAATGCAGCAAAACTTGTCATTCCAAAGATTTGTAATAGCTAAAAAGCAGTTAATGAACAATTTCCAAATGTGATTAGAAAAGGAAGTATGGAAACCCTGAGTCCATAAACCCGACTGTGGTTTGGGCAAAGATGGTATTCCCTAGTCTCCCAGAGCTCTAAATCTGCCAGAGACTGCTCTTTTGGAGTTTCTTCACAAGGAACAACTGTCTGGAGCACTTGTGGGTGATCCCAAGTCCTTTCCTTGTCTGGAGAGGAATCCTGAAGAGCTGGTCTACTCACTAGCTCTTCATTGCTCCGTGGTCATTGGCTCCGCTCTCAGCAGAGCAGTCTTCAGTTCACCATTTCTTTCCCAGAAGTCCCTGCAAGGTTTCTCTTTTCCAACATTGTGCCAGACTGAATATGGCCCCTGTCAGCATATATCTTAATAATTATAATGTTTTTGATTCTACTGGGTGACTTTTGGCCAGTCATTGTCTCTCAACCCAATCTGCCTTACAGCTTGGTTGTTATTAGAAAAATTAGAGAAGGAAGTACTATGTACACTGCTTTCAGCTCCTAAAGAAAAGATCTAACAACTAACCAGCCAACCACATAACAATCTAAAAAATGATTACCATAAATGAAATCATTAGTTAAAAAGGTTATAATTATGAAAGAAACAAAGAAAATATTTCTTAACCAGATAATGAAATTAGAACTGGAGTCATATGAAAAGAAGAGAGCTGTGCAGTGTTTTGGATTTGATTCCAAAAAGGTGCTAGAGCACCAGGACAATCTTGGGAAAGTTGTAGCTGCTTTAATGAGAAACAGATTGCTGCTATAGTCTTACCTCCATGTGCTTTGGATTCAGTTTCAAAATATGCTTCAGAAAAAGGCATATTATATCCATATTGCTGTTCCTATTCTGCTGTCAACAAGATATATATAATACTGTCGTCCACTACATTATCACATTACTGTTTAGTGGATACCTATTTATCATACTATTCAGAGGATCCTCTAAAAACAGTTACCAAATCATTGGCAACTTCCCCACTGCAAATAATATACAAATCATATAAATCATTGGATTAAATATCAGGATACTTACCAAATATCAAAAATAATTTTTAGAAAGAATTAAATATAATTGTGCTTATAAAAACACATCCTTCTGAAATTCTTTCCCAGATGCTGGGAATCCTGGCAGTAATAAAGTTGGGATCTTCCAGATTAATATGTTCTAGAAATTATCTTCTGAGATCTGCTTGATGGACTTAATGTAAGAATACATTACATTAGGAAAAATTGGAAAGGGGGATTTAAAAAAAAAATGCTTTTAATATTATACATTTGTGTTTGTTTACATGTCTGTATGCTGGAGCAAGGACCAACAGGTTAAAACAAAGGATTTCCCCCCCCCCCAAATACTTTTATTTTTATCTTTATTTTTTCAAAGGATGGGTTGTTCTCAAAGAGAAATGCAAGCAATCTCCACCCACCCCAAATTGTTTCTTATAGGTAAGCAATGTCTTACAAATAAATATATTTTTTAAAAAAATCTGTATTACAGTTACTGATATATTAAATAAAATCATGATTAAATTAGGAAAAATGAAATAAAATAAAAGCACCAGAGTGTTAAAAAATTAAATACTAATATTTCAAAGAGAAACCTATGGCTATCAAAGAATAAAAATACAGAACAACTTCTAGTAGTAGATTATAACATTCTTGTACATTTCTTCGGCCTGAAATTGAGGAATAACAGAACTGTGAAATAATACCAGAGGAAAACTGAGTAAATCCCCTCATTTCTAATTAAATTTAAAAATAAGCATAGAGAAATTACGGCATGATTAAGCTGTCTCCTTAAAACAGAAGTGCAGCCAAAATTCTAAGCTATTATTTTTTTAAAAAAATCATGATGAGTTAATATAAACCAAAGAAACAAACTGAGACTCAATCTGGTTCACAAGAGTAATAGCTGATACCGTTTCACAAAACGCAGAGGAAACACTTTGGTTGGCATCCAAAAATTCCATCTTAGCTGGCTTAAACATTGCTCCTATAGACTAAAACAAAACTAATGAGAAGCCTAGAGCTAGACATTGAGCAAAATTAATCTCAAAGCAGCTTCAATCCACTTAATATCTAGCAAGTAATTATACAAAGAGGAGAAAATGATGTAAACAGTACATGGACGCATACAAGCCTATTTAATCAAGTAAGCTTACAGTAATTTGGGTAGTTGTTGGTGGGAATGATCTGAATGAAGATCAAATTCTAGGACAGATTAGAATGATTTGAGGCAGACTGTCATTTACACAAAGCATAGTGGATGTGTCCAAGTCAATGTTCCATGACGGTCTGTCCCTGAGTCTTCTTTCTGGAACTCTGGTGTGCTATAATTGGTGACACCAGTTACTATTTTTGGGTTCAGTATCCTCCTTCATGGCCTGTCTGATCCAGTCTGTTTCTCCTCTCAGCTCCTTAAGCATCAATCTGTCCTTAGTCAATTCACTTGACAGTTTCCTTATTGGTGAACATTTGTCACCCTCAATCTCTCCAGTATTGCCAGCTGATACTCCTGATTCCTTTTTACCCCCAAGCTGCTCCTTCTCCCCTGTTGTCTACATGGAATGGAACTCTGGCTGGGCAGAATGTTACAGAGAAAAGTGTCCTGCTTTCTTCCTTTTACCCTTTGCTTACTAATGAGTTGTTGTTTTTTCTCTTGTTTCAGACAGAGAAAAAGTTACCCCAGCCTTTTCTAAAATTCCCCTTTAATGTTTAGGCTGCCCTTTTCTGGACTAACCCTTTCTGTTTCTTCTTTTTCCTAGCCATTGTTTCAGGATAAACAACTGCTGCTTCACTCCTCCTCCCACCCAAGCCCTCCAACATGTCTCTCCTGCACCCAGCTGTACAGTTCAGTTTTTATATCCTTCCTAACTTCTGAGTTTCATTTCTACTTTCTGCCCTTTGGAACAACCACCTCCCTTGTCTGTAGTTCCCTAATTCTATTTTCCTTCACTGGCTCCAGGCTGCTTAACCTTTTGCCTGCAACAACCACTCATCTCCTCTTAATCTCTATCCTCTATTACTCTTCCACTTATACTTATCCCCCGTTGATTCTAATTTCTTCCACTTAGGAGATCTTTGCAACCAGATTTTACTGTATCACACAGTTTCCTAGCAAATTCCAACAATTTGTACCAAACTCCAAGAGAGCCATCCTATTGCATAGTTCTCTTGAAGTATGTATTAAAAGATTGGCAACTCTATTACTGTAGCTGGATTTGATCTTCAATTTAAGGATTTTAGGGGGACTGAGATGATTAAATACTGAAATATCCTTATTCTATTATCTACTTTTTTTTTTTTTTTAATCTGCGCTTAGTCATTACTGACTCTGCAGGGACTGCTTGGACGAGTCCTTGCAGTTTTCAAGGCAAGTGTTTCGGAAGTGGTTTGCCAGAGCCTCCTTCCTAGAGCAGAGCCCAGCTGGTGCGTGCAGGAGGCGGGGTTTCCATTGCTTCACGCCCTTTTTCGGGCGAGCGCGGTTTTGCATTTTTTTTTTACCGGCAACTGCTCCCGACTCCTTTTTTCCAAGGTGCCACCAGCATTTTTCCTCCCACCGGAGTGAGAGTCCCCATTTATCTACTCACGTGAGTTTTCGACCTGTTGGGTTGACAGGAACTGGGGAGGAAACAGGAGCTCACCCTGTTTAATGCGAAGGCTGGACTCGAACCGCTGAAGCGTCAGCCATTTCTGGTCGGCAGGGACAAATATGTCGAATTCTAACTTTGAGTGTTTAAGAAGAGGCTTTCCTTTAGGGAGTCTCCTGGCTACCAAGTCATATTATGCAGCAGCAAATCAGCTTCTGTCTGACAGTCTCTCTTCAGTGCCAAGCATATGAATATATCAGCTTAACAACCAAGTCTTGAACTCTGAACAAGAAAATAGTAATAAAAATGCAGCAGGCAATAATCATGCACATTTTTAAATTGCAGCCATGTACAGTACATATGCTACTGTTTTGTAAGAACAGTACTACCATTTTAACTTTAAGAAGCACATTGCTTTTTCTAAATTCATATTCTTTGGGTGTTCCTCTCAAGAGCAAATCCTGTAGATTTACTAAGAAGTAAGTAGCCAGTGGGATTTGCTCCCAAGGAAGTCTGCACCGAAATTCATGCACTCAAATTCTTCAGTCATGTATTTTTTTGTGCTGAGTTTTTAATTATCTCCTTGCAACTCATCTTGTGTTTCCAACTCACATTTGCTGGGGGATAGTTAAAATGATTGTTTTTCATCTGCAAATCACATCTTCCCAACATTTATTTATTTACAACCTATGCTTGCTGCTTTTATTTAAAAAATCATGGTGATATATACATGCTGTAAATAAACAAAATGACCTATGCAGACTTGTCTTGCATTAAATTTATTCACATTTCGAGTCTCATTAACTTCATTAGCAGTGTTTTAGAAATGAACTTTACAATGAATATAGAAAACATGCAAAACCACATAGGTATCTATATAAACCATTAATGTTCTGGAAATAATTATTTTTAAATCTCCAAACCTATAGCAAATCAACACTGCCAAATCCCTGTCAGTGGTCTCCCATTAGTTTATACACACTGCTTCTTAAAGAGAATAGAAAAATATTTCTCTTGTTACTTCTTGCACTCCACTGAAGAAAATTTCTGTACCTACTCAAAAAAAGTGGAAGTTTATTAAATGCTACACATTAAACAAATCCACAGTTATCATGAAGTATAGCTTGATGACAGATTAAACCATGACTGCTTATGTTGACAGTACTGATTTATATGTGTTGTGTTTAGGGTGGCTTCTTTGTGTAGCATATAGAAACTAAATGGATAGTTCACCACAGAAAGAAAAATTGACCATCATCAAGATGTGCACATGAATTGAGCTCTTTTGTTAGGAATATGATCCAAATGTTCAAAATTCAAGGGTTACAAAAGACCACTGTTAATAATTGGAGAGATTACTGCAGCTTACTGAAATACAAGCTTCTATTCAAGCTGTGTTTGAGGAGTATCGAATGTCTTTCAAGGCACAGGTTTATGGATTGGTAGAATCCATTGATTAGTCAGTTTCCAGTTCATGTCAGTTTCTGTATGTCCATATAAACGGATTCACCTTTGTTCCACCTTTCCCCCTTTAAAAAAATAAATATTTAAGCATTCTCATTTGTAACACATGTTATCACAAGCTGTGTATAAGCTATGTATTTTATGCTACAGCCTCTCCTTTCGATGTATTGTTCTTGTGCATTTTTTATACTTTTTTGTTTGTTTGTGTATCCATTTTTTTAAGCTGGAAACTACATGGAATAATTTAAAGGATGACATCTGAAAAACAATTGTGTCTTGATCTGTAGATTAATTCAGAGCTTTGGGTCAAGCCAATTAGCTTTGAAAAGTAACCTTATCAGAGTTCTTAAGCATTACCAGCACTGGAAATCTTGGATACTAGCTGTTGTCAAGTTTCCACAAGAGGGCAAGTTTGAAAAGACCTGGCTGTACAACAGGGATACGTGTTGGGCTGGGCCTTGGACTGGATGCATCCTTCAAAAGCCTTGGATGTCACCCTCCAAAATCATTGTTGTTGTTGTTCAGTCGTTAAGTCACGTCCGACTCTTTGTAGCCCCATGAAGCATATCACGCCAGGCCTTCCTGTCCTTCACTGCCTCCCAGAGTTTACTCAATTTCATGTTTATTGCTTCGATGATGCTATCTAACCATCTCATCCTCTGCCATCCCCTTCTTCTTTTGCCTTCAATCTTTCCCAGCATCAGGGTCTTTTCCAAAGAGTCCTCTCTTTGCATTAGGTGGCCAAAGTATCTGAGCCTGAGCTTCAGTATCAATCCTTCCAATGAGCAGTCAGGGTTGATTTCCTTTAGGATTGACTGGTTTGACCTCCTAGCAGTCCAGGGGACTCTTAAGAGTCTTCTCCAGCACCACAGTTCAAAGGCATCAATTCTTCAGCGCTCAGCCCTCCTTATGGTCCAGCTCTCACAGCCATACATTACTACTGGAAAAACCATAGCTTCAATTATGCGGATCTTTGTCAGCAAGGTGATGTCTCTGCTCTTTAATATGCTATCTAGGTTTGCCATAGCTTTCCTCCCAAGGAGCAAGCATCTTTTAATGTCATGGCTGCAGTCTCCGTCTGCAGTGATCTTGGAGCCCAAATAAATGAAGTCTGTTACTGCTTCCATTTCTACCCCTTCTATTGCCAGGAATTGATGGGTCCAGATGCCATGATCCTAGTTCGTTAATGTTGAGTTTCAAGCCAGCTTCACACTCTCCTCTTTCACCCTCATCAAGATAGTTGATAGTTCTTCACTTTCTGCCATTAGGGTGGTATCATCTGCATATCTGAGGTTGTTGATATTTCTCCCTGCAATCTTAATTCCAGCTTGTGATTCTTCCAGCCCGACATTTCTCATGATGTAGTCTGCATATAGGTTAAATAAGCAGGGTGACAGTATACAGCCTTGCCGTACTCTTTTCCCTATTTTGAACCAATCGGTTGTTCCATGACTGGTTTTAACTGTTGTTTTTTGGCCCACATTCAGATGTTTTTCTGGAACTCTTGGCTTTCTCCATGATCCAGTGAATGTTGGCAATTTGATCTCTAGTTCCTCTACCTCTTCGAAACCCAGCTTGTACATTTGGTAGTTCTCAGTTCATGTACTGCTGAAGCCTAGTTTGTAGGATTTTGAGCATAACCTTGCTAGTATGTGAAATGAGCGTAATTATGCGGTAGTTTGAGCATTCTTTGGCATTGCCTTTCTTTGGAATTGGAACGTAAACTGACCTTTTCCAATCCCATGGCCACTGATGAGTTTTCCAAATTTGTTGACATATTGAGTACAGCACTTTAACAGCATCATCTTTTAGTATTTTAAATAGCTTAGCTGAAATACTGTCATCTCTAGCTTTGTTGTTAGTAATGCTTCCTAAGGCCCACTTGACTTCACGCTCTAGGATGTCTGGCTCAAGGTCAGCGACCACACCAGCATGGACATCAGGGACATTAAGATCTTTCTTGTATAGTTCTTCTGTGTATTCTTGCCACCTCTTCTTAATCTCTTCTGCTTCTGTTAAGTCCCTGCCTTTTTTGTCCTTTATCATGCCCATCTTTGCACAAAACGTTCCCTTGATATCTCCAATTTTCTTGAAGAGATCTCTAGTCTTCCCCATTCTATTGTTTTCCTCGATTTCTTTGCATTGCTCATTTAAGAAGGCCTTCTTATCTCTCGTTGCTATTCTCTGGAAATCTGCATTCAGTTGTTTATATCTTTCCCTTTCACCCTTGCTTTTTGCACTCCTTCTTTCCACAGCTGTTTGTAATGCCTCATCAGACAGCCACTTTGCTTTCTTGCATTTCTTTTTCTTTGGGATAGTTTTAGTTGCTGCCTCCTGTCCAATGTTACAAACCACTGTCCGTGGGGTTTTCTTGGCAAGGATACTTGGCAAGGATACTTCCCTTTCATCTGCAGCTTGGGAAACCATCAGCCTCTTGGACTTTGTCTTTTTTGGTAATGTTTTGTACAGTTTTTACGTCTTTTGTAATTTTATACATATTTATTATTTTAATGGATCATGTGAGCTGCCCAGATTCCCCCGCTAGGGGGAGATGGGCAGAGATAGATAGATAGATAGATAGATAGATAGATAGATAGATAGATAGACAGACAGACAGACAGACAGACAGACAGACAGACAGACGTGGGTTGCCATTTCCTTCTCCAGTGGATCACGTTTTGTCAGAACTCTCCACCATGACCTGTCCGTCTTGGGTGGCCCTGCACGGCATAGCTTTTGGCTTCACTGAGTTACGCAAGCCCCTTCGCCACGACACAGCAGCAATCCATGAAGGGGTCCAAAATCATGCCACTAAACTAATATTTTTCACATGACTGGAGTAATGACGTTATCTGAAATTTAAAATAAATTCAGTTTCATTTTTGTCCAGTTACTTTCTGAGTCTTTGCTGTAGCTCTGACTCTGCTGTCGCCCTCTTTAAAATACAGCCCATGTGTACAATTCAAAACCCACCTCAACTGGTTAAATGCATTTTGCAATGCGGAGTGCATAGAATGCCACCAAATGCAGATTCTGGGCACTGATAATTAGGAACTTCTGTTTTGATTTTGATAGAACAGTGGTCTATTATATTTGCATTATTTTTCTGACATACTACAGGCTATAACATGGTTAAAGCCAGGTAATATTGAAATTCTAGGAATTAGTTAATATTCTTTGAGGCTGAAAGATTTTTATTCAAATGTGTTAAGGTGGAAACCTTGTAGAACTGGAAAATCTATTTGTTTCTAAATCGGAATATTCTACTTTTTTTTTTTTTTTTACAAAAACTATAAATCAGTGAGGAAATTGGTCAGACGAGATTTAAGAATAAATTCAACAAAACTCTTGATATAACTCTAAGTGCATGTTATTATTAGTTCAGGAAAGCTAGTTTGCCTCTTCTTTAGGAGATCCTGTTGTATCAAATCTTTGTATTAGCCAAACACTTGTGTATTTAACAAGACTAAGTTGTAATAGAGAACATTAACCTTGAGGAGGGGAAAGAGAATCTGTGCTAGCAGATATTGCTGAATTACCTTAAGTCCCCAAAAGTTTCATTTCTGTCTAGCATTTCAAAGATGCCAATATTGGGTATATAATAGGACAAAAGTATCATCTTGATAAAGTACTATTTACTTTAAATACACATAAATTATAACTTTGCATTGAAAGATATAGAAAAGTGTTATGTTTAACTTTGTATCATCTGGAAGTTGTATCTACTTCTGTTCACTTAAGGATTCATTGAAACATATAATTTGATCTGGTGCCTAAATTTTTGCATGTATCTATAATTATTCTGTACCCTGTTTTCGAGCTGCACATGATGCAGGTGTGTATGTGTTTGTGTATATTTAAATTTTACGTCTAATTAGGATAACCTTCTCACTGGATGAAAGAAGGAATCCTAACTGTCTTCCATTCTGACAATATAGTCTTCTTATCAGGAGGCCTATGTGCAATGCATTGTGGGTACATGGCTACAATGAATATTTCTGTATCACGGATCCATAGGCATAGTGGTCATCTCATCTGATATATTTCTTTGAGTGAGACATTTGAATGTGAGGCCCAGAGCAGAGATTAGTATAGGCTAGTGCTTGGAGAGAATGAGGACAGTAGGTGGTGGCTGCAAATAAGAATCCTAATCCTATAATGGTATGTGGGAAAGACCTTGGGAAATGGGCCAACGAGATACCACCTAGGGAATGGTCATATAACAGACAGCATAGCCCACAGCTGCATAGTGAGCAGAGGCTCAGTGGCTCAGGACGGACCCTCCCTAGGTTTTGGAGCTGTAAAGGAGACAGTAGAAGAAGTATATTTTCATACTTGCAAGATTCTATTAATGTAGCTTTACAAAAAAGTAGAATTAGTTTATCTGGTCGTGTTTCCTGCTGGGCTACTTAGTAAGGCTGACAGTCCCTCTGAACCTGTGGTATGAGACTTTCTTTTGCTTCACAAGAGAGTCAGACATCTCCACCCCACCTACTCAGCAAGCATCCTTCCCTATTAGCAGATCCTTCAACGTTGCATTTGAATTGGAACTAAATGTGCTGAATCTAATGTTTTGTACATAATGCACTAAATATTTGATAGACAGTCCAGAAATCCTCTGTGATTTTCTGCATGCTTTGGATTTTATTACTGCTATAAAAATATTGTATATAATGGCTTCAGTGGGTGTGCATAACAAAATATCCCAGGGACTTCTTGTGAAAGATGGCATGTACTGAGACTTTATTTGTGTGATTCTTCCTTGTATAAAGGGGAGGAAGGGGTTACATGAATGAAGTCTATAAAAGTGCTGTGCCTACTGCATGAGTCATTCATAACAGATTGTGAATGATGTTACGCATATGAATTAGTTAATATAATACTGCTTCAAGTGGTGATTGCAAGCAGAAGTTTGAAATTTACTCCACGCAGAGGAGTAGAGTTTTGTAGGTCCTTTGATGTTGATATTTTCAAGCTACTAATTTTTAAAAGTATTTAGATCTGATTCCTAGTTACTTCTACATTTTCTTTTTTAGACCACTTTTTAGTCCACTTTTCATTTAAAGTAAGATTGGATTGGTCCTGCTCACTTCAGCAAAAAGATCAATATGATTGAAATACTCTTTCCATCATGTATCTCTGTTTTCCCTGGACTGTTTATGAGAAAGCTGCTTTCTAAGGGTGCCCTAAATTTACAGATATTACTAAGTTCTGAAGTTATCCTTTTTCCAATTTTATTTAGCTTTATTTCTGGAGATAAGGACTAAGATCAAAGCTACATGGGAATCTAGATTTGGAATGCACCTACCTTGGCTGGTCCTGCTTCACCATAAGATCCTATAAGAACTCTCTGAATTACTCCATTGATTGCTTTTTCATTCAGGGTTAATCTGACTTCAAATGCACACACCTAATTAAATACATAGGAGACCCATCTCCATTGCATGTGGTGACACTATACATTGATTTCTTAGGGCAAGAAATCAGGTCTGAAGCCATTATCTTTCCCAGTCTTGCTACAAATCTAGAAACTGAACTTGAGACACACATATATTTTAGGTCACTGCCTGTTTCAGAAATGATTGGGAAGAACTGCTTTAGACTTCACATGGCCACAGTAATTCTCTGCTATTCGTTAAAGCATCTCCTCTTTTTTTCTTTTATATGAAATACAAACATACAAAGCTTCCAACTATTTAAAAATAACAACAAAAACAACAAAGACAGTTACCAATATTATTATAATGCCTGGAGGAGTTTTGATTTCATTTCAGAAGGAGCCATGTTCATTTTTCACTACATCTAATAATGAAAAGGGGTTGAAAGCAGACTTGTAGTTCTTCTCCTTCTGTATTTGCTCAACTGAAACAGCCTCAAAGACTTGGTTAGATATTGGCCTGAAGTAAAAAGCCAGAGATTGTAAAGGGATCTTTCAGAGCAGCCCTTGGAAATGAAATTGCCTGTGGTGAAGTAAACATGAGGTAAATGAAAAGGATGATGATAGCTTCTTTTTCTGGAAAGGAGAGGTTTTGTGAAGAATATCAAAAGGTACTGAGATGATTGGGGATGAATTTGCTTACATATGATTTGCTTTATGAACAAAGTTTTTAAGAACTGTATGCGTTTGATATCAGTAGGGATTCTCACCTATTCTTCTAGCACTACCTCATGAAAACTGTAATTCATTCTTTCAAAATTCAGGATAATTTGGATGTTGCCACTGTGACACCAAGTGGAACTCCTGCCTTTACTAGCCAGGTGATAAGCAAAAATACAATTGGAAATGATTTCCCTAATTTGTATATCCAGTGAATTATAAAATGTTTTGTGCTGAATATTTCCCTATCATAAAGCAATTAAAAGCATAGAAGTCTTCCCTTCCCCAGAAAAATAGCAATGACAATTGCATTTGTGACTAACATAGGATATATAATTTGCATATATTACTAAGTTATCCTTTTCCCAAATTTTATTTAGCTGGTCAAATGTCTAATTCACATAAATGCAGTCTCTGCTATTTTTCTTTTCAGTTAGAGTTGCTATCTTATTTCCTCTAAAGCAAAATTGAAAGTGAATTATAAGGGGTAAGATTTGCAGAAACATAGCAAAAATTCTTTGAAAAGATCAGTAAGAGCTTCCTTTTATGTAATATTTGTGGACAGCACTCGTTTTGTATCTATTTATTATACATGTAATCTAATATTTCCTCAAGACGTTTCAGAGACAGATATGTCTTCACCAGTTTTATTTTAATTATTTCTACTTTATAGTCCACTTTTCAGAGCCCTCATATGGTGGATTAAAATTTACTTTAAAATAGCAATTGTATAAACTAATCCTATTGAACAAGTTAAATCCTTTAAATATTTGGGCATGGTTTTTCATAGCTCCACTAAACGCAGTGCGCACCAAAGCTACGTTACAGAAAACGCTCAAAAAACAGTGGCTGCAATCCAATCCTTTTACTTTACCAGGGAGCACAGCATATCCCAGCAGCACTGAAGTTATACTCAGCTAAGACTCGCACACAATTACTCTTCGATGCCCAGCTAGGACCCTGTCCTTCATTTACACCTCTGGAAAGGGTTCAATCCAAATTCTTAAGGGCCATATTTCAGGTAGCCTCTTGTATCCCAAATGTAGCACTAAGGAGGGAAGCAGGGTTGTCCAAAGTCGAAATGGGTGCATGGACTTGTATTATAGCACATTGGCTGAAACTATTGTTTTTCCCACAGGTTTGGGTTCTTTCCTTTTCAAGGATAATTACAAATCAGTATGGTTCAGGTCTGTCTTACAAAAACTTCAACATCTCGGGTTCTCAAGTGAGGCATTCCTAATGATGGGCTACAAGCATGCACTCAGTGAATTCAAACAGTGTATCAAAGACCTGGAAGTCCAGCAAGACCAGTCCTCTTTGCCTGAGTGTTTTTTTGAGCAGTCAAGCCTTTTCTTACAAGCCAGCAAGATACCTAAACTACATAACTGTGTCCAAATTTCAGAGGGCACTAACTCTAGCATGCTGTAATGCTCTTCCTACAGCAGTTTTGGAGGGCTGATACAAAAAAGTCCCATATGAGCTGAGATTGTGACCCTGTGGACAAGGGGCTATTGAAACTATAGCACACGTCCTGTTATACTGTATTTTTTATAAGGATACACGAACCCATCTACTGTAATAACTCCTCATCTGATAAAATATCCAGGAAATTCTGACTTTTTTTTATGTCCAGTTGTTGCTATTTGATCAGAATGATTAAGTTTCCCTGAACGTAGCTAAATTCTGTTATACTGTCTCCAAAATTAGGCAGGTTTTGACTGCCCACAGATGGCCCCACCAATATGTAAATATATTATCATGCGCTGTTCATTTCATTTAATGAATTTTTAATGTATTTCAATGTATTTCAATGTATTTTATTTGTAATTCTGGTCCGTGACCATAATAAGGATGATGAACTAATCCAAATATTAATATTCAGTATATAGATAATTTAAACATAAAATAGGCTATAAGAAAACAGAAGCTGCAGATAAAAGCAACTGTTAAAATCATTGCACACCAATATTAACCCAAAGCAAGTGGAATTAAATAAACCTTCTGAATTCTTCTAAAGTCCAGCAATGAGGATCCATACCCTTGTTATTCTAACAGCTTTAAACAGCACTCAGATCCTGATAAAGATTTGTCAATGGTCCTTCTGATATTTAGTCTCAAACCTTAAAGAATAATGAAACTAAAGTCTCCTTCAAGTTCAGGTTGACTTCAGTGACTTCGTGCTCTTCAAAGCAATTCAGAAATATTGTGGCACTGCATTGTTCCAGGAAAGTGTTGTTTTCTTCCCAGTCTAACTTCTGGATGCCGCAATCCATATCAGCTGTAGTTTCCAGTTCATCTTTAAAAACACTTCCACAGAAAGTAAACTATAGAAGTTAATGTAACTAGAGGTCATCTTTGTCTAAATAAAGCCAGAGAGGCTAAGCAGCCAAATGTTTTTTTAAAAAAAACTTATTAGAAATTTTAGTGAACATTCTATTTATACCTAGTTTATACACAGAATCAAGAGAATGGAGACATTACCTGCCTCTTCATGGTAAATATTAAATCCAGAAGAATTCCCAGATTGCATAGCTGGTTATTTAAGGGAAGTGCAACTCCATCCATAATTAGATGTACCTTCTCTTCCCAATTAGCAGTTTTTGTAACAGATTACACATCTATCTTGTATGTGTTTTACCTTAACTTGTTCACCACCTTCTGTCCACAAAAATGTCCCCAGACATTTTTAGAGCTTTCTCCATCTTCTTAGAATTAAAAAACAAAAGCTATGGATCCATGGCACATAGATAATGACAGTATATTAACCCTAACATAACAAGATAGAGTGTCCCTAGGCCACCTTCTGAATCCTCCCTGCCAAATAGGATTGGACCTCCTGTAACACCATGCTCCCAATTCCCACACCATTTATTATTTATTTATATATAAAATATGCATACTGCCCACTCCTTGAAAGAGAGAGAGACTGAGAAAATTCCATGAATTTGTAGTATTGAAAACTGCTGGGGAGTTTTGGAGAACAAGCAGAACCACACTTTCTTGCCAAACAAAGAACATTTCCACTTCAAAGTAAGATCGGAAACTAGATTGGATTGGATCTAAATAATCATGTCCTGCAACAATATGTGGACATGATAAACTTCTACCTTCTTTATCACCTTGGTCAACTTCAAAAAGGATACTGTAGGGCTGGAAACAATGTAGCCAAGAGATATCAAAGTGAATTACAATTTCAATAAGTACATTTTGGCCAAACAACACCTATTAGAAGGTGTACTGATGGCAACTAAGTTGGGTGTCTTTAAAAGTATTCTAAATGTATGTAGAATAAGGCTATCAGTGGTTACTTGTCATCATGGTTATAAATTACCCCCAGTAATGGAGACAGCACATGATGGAATATGAATGTCTAAGTGTTGTTATCCTTGGGTTATGAATATATGGTTTTGCAATAGGTTGGCCATAGTGAGAAGAAAATTATGATTTGATAGGACTTTTGTCTGTTCCAATATAGTTCTTATTATCTTCTTTAGAGTCATATATTGAACATAATTTTCCAGACCGATAAAAACATTTAAAACTATTGGGAGAATAGTATTATTCAGGAAGGTGCTCACCACTTTCGACAACCACATAGTCAGCCCAGTCTATGTGGTTTTCACAAGTTACATTAGGCAGTGGTGAACAGTCAACTTTCCAAACAACATATTTACACAGTAAGCTGTACAAAGTGAAGAGCATTCTTAAGTAGAGCAAATGTATACTTGCTACATTTGTTCCTGCTTCCTTTAAAATATTTGATTTGGAATGGAAATGGAATATTCATTTGAATTGGAAAGGTACAAATGATTTTGTATGCAAAATCATCATCATCATCATCATCATCATCATCATCATCATCATCATCCAAAAAACCAAATTACATATTGTCTGGATTGATTATAAAAATGTGTTTGATTCATTACCCATAGTTGGATCATCAAATGTTTGGAAACAACTGATGTCAATAAAAACATTAGAATATTTATAGAAAAAATAATGAAGCAGTAGAAGACAGAATTGGTGATTGGAGATGAAAAATGTGGGCTTGTCAACATTAGGAGAGGCATCTTCCAGGGTGACTCATTATCATCTTTATTATTTGTCATTGCTATTATCCCACTTTCAGTATCTTGAAGAAAACAAATCTTGGCTATCAAACAGCAAAAATGCTAATAAAATCTCACATTTGCTTTATATGGATGATCTGAAGCTTTGTTGAAAATCAGAAATCAAAATCCAGTCATTGACAAATACTGTAAGAATTTTTAGCACAGATATACCAATGGAATTTGGCCTAGAGAAATGTGCTACAGTAGCAATAAATTGAGGTGAAATCATGAACAGTAATGGAATTGAAATGCCAAATGGCCAAACCATTAGGAGCAGTCAGAATGAAACCTACAAGTATCTGGGCATTTTACAGTTGGATAACATCAAGCATGGACAAGTTAAAAATGTGATTAGTAAAGAATATATCCAAAGAGTGAGAAAATTGATAAAGATGTAATTGAACGGTGGAAATACCATCAAAGCCATCAATACCTGGGCCATACCTGTTATATGATGCATTGCTGGATTTATTAAGTGGACACAAGTTGAACTGGACAGTTTGCATCAAAAAACAAGAAAACTGATTACTATTCCCTATGTATATATCCCTGTAGCAATATTGATAGATTATACCTGCCCCCAGAAATGGATGCAAAGCTTTAAGCCAAACAAACTGTCAAAGAAGAAAAGAATGCATTGGCTGATTATGTAAAAGACAGTCCAGGACAAGCACTGATGCAAGTTAAAAATTGGGACTTACATGTGTTAATGGTTTTCCTATGTACAATAACAAGAAAGATTTAAAATAGATAAAAGGACTTGTGGTTTGAATATGGTAAGACTGAATTTGAAGCAGAATTATGTACTAATGATGAAGTTCTTTGTAAATATGTATAAACTTTTATTGAAACTAGAGACAGAAGATGAACAAGTTAAGGACTGTATGATAAAATGAGCTGATAACTTCGGCTATAACATACAGATGGAACAATGGGAAAATATGTGGCAGAAAGGACTGAAATTCACATTGTGTTATAACCTTAAAGAGAACTTTTATAAAACAATGCATCGTTGGTACTTGTGGCCAGAAAAATTATCTAAAATGTATAAAGGTACTTCAAATGTATGTTGGAAATGTAAACAACAAGAAGGGACAATATATCATCTCTGGTGGACTTTTGAAAAAGCAAAAAAAAAAAAAAAAGGAATGAGATACATATTTTCACACAGAAGATTTTAAAGATTAATATTCAATCAAAACCAGAGACTTTCCTTTTGGGCTTGATGGATAAACATTTGAAAAAAACTTATGGAACTTTGTTCTTATAGCAGGAAGGCTTTTATATGCACAAAGATGGAAAGATAAGATACTACCTGCAATGGAAAAAATGGATGGTAAAGCTGATGGAGTTGGCTGAGATGGCAAAATTGACAGCTTTGATTCGAGGTAAGACATCGTGTAATTTTAATGCTAACTGGAGATCTTTTGGGGGCTTTTTGTGGGAAACAAAAAAATGAAATTATGTTGTATGAATTTGATGATTAGAAATAATATGGCTTAATAGAAATAATGGAGATTATATTGTAAATTTAGAGCAAGAGTTTGATGTATATTGTTACTTACATCTCTTGCAAGGAGGGTTGGAAGTCAATTTTTGGGGGGGTCTCTTCTTTTTTTCTTCACTCTTGATCTTTACTATCCTTTTTTTTTAATTGTTTTCTTCTTATTCTTTTTTCTTAATATTAGCTCTTGTTAGTTTTTATTGTTCTTTTTTAAAAATTTACAGTAAAAAATTGGAACACTGAATGTACAGGAAACAAAATGTGAATATCAAAATAATGTAATAAAAACACGAACAGAATGCTGAAAAAGAAAAGCATTACATGGTCAATTTCTACAAAAGATTGAGAGGAAAATGGATAATATAAAACCTGGCAAAGGCTTACAACTGGGATGTTAAAAAAGTAAACTGAAGGCTTGATTTTAGCTGCTCAAGAGCAAGCTGTTTGAACTAATGCAATCAAGGCCAGAACTGAAAAATCATCAAATGATTCAAAGTGCAGATTATGCAAAGAAGCAGAAGAAACAGTAGATTACATACTCAACTCATGCAAGATCATGCAAACTGATTATAAACAACGACCCAACACAGTCGCCAAAATGATTCACATCTGTAAAATTGTCATGTGCCAGTAATGAAAAATTGGTGGGAACATATAGTTGAAAAAGTAGTTGAAAATGAGCAGGTTAAAATATAGTGGGATTTCTGAATACAAACTGATAAAGTCTTGGCACATAACACACCAGATTTAACTGTAGTTGAAAAGAAGAAAGTGTGGATAATTGATGTGGCAATACCAGGAAGACAAAGAATTGGAGAAGATCATACAGTATCCAGATCTGAAAATCAAAGTTGAACGATTATGGCATAAACTGGCCATGGTGGTCCAGTGGTTATCAGCACACTGGGTGCCATACCAAAATTCCTTGGATGGTTCCTAAAAAATCAGTGCATTGACAAAATTTCCATCTGTCAATTGCAAAAGTCCACACTGCTTGGATCAGCACATATACTGCACTGATACATTACGATATCCTAGGTTCTTGGGAGGAACTCAGTGTGAATGAAGGTCAACACCAGCTAAAGAACTGGCAGCTGTGATTTCACATTGTTGAGTAGAGGAGGAGGAGGAGGAGGAGGAGGAGTTAACTGCTGCAAGAAGGTTGCACAGACTGATTACAAACAACGGCATGACAAAGTAGCAACAATAGTGCATTGGAATATCTGCAAGAAATACCATTTGCGGTGGGACCACAAAACAGACAAAGTAATAGAAAATGAAGAAGTTAAGTGCTCTGGAACTTTAGAATTCAGACAGACAAGCACCTGCCATACAACACCCCAGACTTAACAATTGTTGATAAGAAAGACAAAAAAATCTGGATAGTGGACATTGCAATACCTGAAGACAGCAGAATAGAAAAGAAAGAACTGGAGAAAATCACAAAATATAAAGACCTGCAAATAGAAGTAGAACGACTATGGCAAAGGAAAGCAAAGATAGTACCAGTAGTAATAGGCCTCTTAGGTGCAATCCCAAAATATCTGGAGCACCACTTGAAGACCATTGGCATTGGCAAAATCACCATCAGTCAATTGCAAAAGACAGGTCTACTTGGAACAGCTCACATCCTGCGACAATACCTTTAACACCATCAAACAACATCTGCCTGTCCCAGATCCTTGGGAAGGACTCGAGAGGTGGATAAAAATGCCAAATCCAGTCTAAACATCTGGCTGACTGTGCAACCAAACATCATAATAATAATAATGCAAAGTAAATTGATTAGGATGCTAGATAATGACTTCTGCAAGACTATCCAGCAAGCTTCAACAAGAATTTAAGCTCAAGACTTTCTGTCCAAGGCTAGCATTCAGTGTACTACATTACTATTGTTTATTTTCATTAGTATATAAAATAATCATGACATGCTGTAGAGAATTTTGAGATACAGTCTAAGGAAGAAATTCAGTTCTCCTAGACTTAATTAATCCTAAAACGTCTATAATCTTTTTCTATAGAAACACATTGCAGAGAAAGATCTGAAGCAGTGGGCAATTTTTTTTCCGTAGAAACACATTGCAGAGAAAGATCTGAAGCAGCGGGCAATTTGTCTTTTAGGAAAAAAATGAAACTGTCCAACATTGCTGGTGTTCCTCTTCAAGAACCCATGATAAGGCTCTTGTCCATCGGTGTTCCTAGAAAATACTCACAGAATATTAAACAGGCCAAATCAATCACCCAAATACCTTGTCTGCAGATTTTAAAATGCTACTTACAATCTGCAGACCTATCAACCTTTAAACTCTTTGATGTCAGCTTGTGTTTCCTTATTCATTTTGAAGAAATGTGAAAGCACATAGAATAACAGAGCTGGAAAGGACCATTTATGCAATCAAGCCAACTTCCTGCTCAGTGCAGGAATCCAAATTAAATTACGCCAGTCCACCCTCTGCTTGAACGCATCCAGTGAAAGGAAGCCCATCACCCTTCTGAGAAATTAGCTTAATTGTCCAGTTGCTGTTAGGCCATTTGGTTAATATTTAACTGGAATCTGCTTTTCTGTAATTTCTGCCCAGTATTCTGTTTTTTTACAGTCTGGGATAATGATACAGATCTTGGATTTCTTCTGTGTGATATTCCTTCGAGTACTTGAAGAGTCCTATCATATTGTCTTCTGTCTTGTTTTTGCAAGCACAGACATATCCAACTCCCTCAGCCATTCCTTGTAAGCTTACCTTTCCTACTGGTTTTCTTTGCACCTCTTCCAGTTTCTGTGAAGTTTTAAAAGCACAGTGCCCAGTGTGGGCCCTGTATGTGAGCAGGTATGCCTAATGCAGTACATAATGGAAATGATATTTATATCAGTACAATCTAAAATTGATTTTTTTCCCCTTTCTTTTTTCTTCCCCTTCCTCCTCCTCTTTTTACAGCCATGCCATACTGCTGACCCTTATGCAACTTGTGATCACCTACTGTATCATTTCAAGTTCCTTTTTTCACACACAGACCGGGAGCTCTAGTCCTGCCTTAGGCATGAAGCCAGCTGGGTGACCTTGGGCCATTCACTCTCTCCCAGCCCTTGGAAGCAGGCAATGGCAAGCCACTTCCAAAATCTTGCCAAGGAAACTGCAGGGACTGGTCCAGGCCGTCACCAGGTGTCAACACTGACTCAAAAGCACAAATACATATATTATGCATAGCATTATCAAGCCACTTTTTTAAAACATCTTAAGACCCTCTGGAATTTTTGCTCTGCCTTTAATGGTATTAGTTATCATGATACTCATGATGTGATGATGAGTGGCTTGATGATATCATGATCATATATACAAAGGCAGATAAGCCCTTTTTATGCTGAATTTATTTTAAATCTAGAGGCAGAACTTACAGAGAAGTTGTGAACCAAGGAAGAGAAAAGTGCAGGCTAGTTTGTCGCTCTCCAGCCTCACACTAAAGTTTCCAGAACTTTAACATTTCCAGGAAAAAAAAGAAAAGATAAGTCAGGTAAAAGCAAACAGAGTGTCTTTCCTTCAAGGAAAAAATGCTATTTCTTTAGAAATAGGTATACAGAAGTACCCTTGATTTCCATTACATTGTTTCTTTCTTTTTTCTTTGTGGTATTGTTAGGGTTTTTTAAAAATTTATTTCTCTGTGTATAATTATGTATAATTCAGCCTTTATTCATACTTCAAACTGTGTTCATAATATTTGCTTTAAAATATTTTAGATCATAAGTTTTCTGTAGAATAGCCTGGAGACCTGTAATATTCTGACAGCAAACTCTATTTGTAGCAGATCCAACTTTCAGTCTGCTTGAAGCATTCCATTTTCTACTGTATTTTCTTTATTAATCAAGTGGTACTTATTCCCTCCAATATCAAATGTTTGTATTTTGGATATGTAAAAGGTTTTTTTGACAGTTTATATATTTTTTTCTAATAATTGATTTTGTTTATCACCTATGAGTTTTTTTATATGCTGGGTATGGGGGAGAAGGATTGAAACCTCTAGCTGTATGCCTCTATTGTGAATAACCAGGAGGCTACATTATTTCATTTCAAGGAGGGGTTTTTTCCCCCCATTTTAAATCATCAGTAAGCTGAGATCCCTTTCTCTTACACACACCTGGGTTAAGGGGAGGGCACCAAGTGCCAGTACTTTGAGGTAGCCAGATCAGGGAATAAACAGTGCAAAGACTACTGGAACTCTATTGTTATAAGATATAATAATCTTGAAAACTTGCCAGAATATCCGTCTGTCCTATCTTATATCAAACTGAATCAAGGTGGGGTTATCTCGAGTTTCTTTCTCAACCCTTCTTTCACACGTCTGAGTTGTAATTCACTTAACCATTCTGTAATCCTTTCTCAATGTCATTTTCATACTCCTCTATACCAGGGGAGGTACTGTATTCCATGGAAGGTAGATGCTGATGGTATAGGAATGACCAAGCTGTTACCCCAAAGCAGGAGATGAAATGAAAATTTCTGAGAGAGGAGGTTTGAGATCTCCAGCCTTCTAGCCTGTGGGCTCAGCTGGTTGTCTACAGAGGATATTACCATTGCACCCAATTTTGTATTCAGCTCCAAATCTGATAAACATTCTCTCCACCTCTTCGTCTAAATCATTAATGAAAATACCGAAAGATCCCAGACCTGGATCAAATACTGTGCCATCCCATTTGATACTTCATTCCATGATGAACCATGGATGAGCATTTCATATGGTTTTCAAGACATCTGGGAAACCTGTAATAGTCATGCTTCTAGTCCAGAGATATATAAGAAACCAATTAAATTTACTGATTAGTCTGCCATTCCAAGGTTAGCAACATTACGCAACTGTTTGACAACAATTTGTTTTGACAAATACTAAAATGTGTCTTTCAATTTCTCACAAATTTCAAAAGAAATATCCAGTTTTGTTTTATTTTTCTCATAGTGCTTCCAAATTTCATTAGAATTTGTTTTTATTATGTTTCTGAAGTTACTTTATTGGTGAAAATTGGTGGACAGTGTTAGTGGTATTTTCTGTTATCATTCCATTACTCTATAGCCTCTACGATCTTAAAAATCCTTAGGTAAGATACAACTTTCCAATATCTTTCTTGGGGATTTAACTGATTTTGCAGTGATTTTGCAGACCACCAGAGAACTGAAGAAAGATGCAGGATTCACACATACTCTCATACAACTAAGATAAGTACAAGAATTCAACATCCAGAATTTCTTCCCCCTTGAAAGTCAAAATTAAAAATAGAATTTCTTTTACATCAAAGTGAAGGATATAGTTGAAAGAAATGCAGAATATTGCGGGGGAGGGGGCATGGCACTATGAATTATGCATGAATTAGACATTGAAGAAAAAGGACAAGAGCCCTACTGAAAGCCTTATCAGAATCAAGTGTTAATAATTTTCCTGGACTATATTGTACCTGTTCAGTGTGTGTGAGAAAGAGAGAAAGAGATTTATTCTATTGCTGGAGAGTCATGAGGCACTGCTGTAATACATAGTCTTCTTTTACTTCCCTTACATTAATGGATTTTGCTCATACCCTCAGAAACAAGAATCTTACTGAGTCACAGGTCAAGTTCTAATAGTGCTGCCTATATTTAACCTACTTGGACTATCACCAATGGAGACAAAAGCAACTTCATTGTTCAATATCCAGCCTTTGATCTTCTACAAAGGAAAGCTGATAATAGATTGTGTTGTGCTTCTGATCTGAACTAAATTTCATTTCATCAGGTTAATCAAGCGGCTTTTTTCTTTTGAAGTAATGTTCAAATGTTAGATGATGATAAATTGATTATTCATCTGCATAATCATAACTTGAAAAAGTACTGAACTTTTCTGGAACCTGGATTGTTACATAATATTGATAAGTTTCTAGTGCTTTTTAAGAGTTACATGACAGGCAGAAATACAATACTTAGAAGCACCATTCAGAGATGATTGTACTGGAGCACTCACTGTGTAAAGGCTCTGGTTAAGTCATACCCATTGTCTCTCCCTCCTCACCACTCCTACTCATTCATACAATATGGGGGGAAAGTGAAAGCCAGCATCTTTAGGGACACTGAATATTGGTTTTCCACATCAAGGACCATCTTCTATGATGTCCTGAATCTAGACAGCAAATCAGAAATTATCTTAGGGTTAAACTCAAATGTTGCTGTAATGATGACAGCTCCCTGTAGGCATTGTGCATGAGACATGATTTTGCTAATATAAAACCTGTTAGGTTTTGGTTGGTTGGTTAGCTTGCTTGATTGTTTTTTGTAGGAATAAGGTAAAGTTTTCCTAGAAAGTTAGATTATTATGATGAAATGTAGTCTGTCAAATTTCACAGAGAACAATGCAAGGATCATTTATTCATTCCCCAGGATAGGACGATACCTGCAGGAGAGCTACCTGCAAGAGGCTGCAAGAGGCTGAAATATATCAAAAGAGATGAAAAGAGGTATCTATTCAGAGGTATCTCTGAAAGAGATACCTGCAAGAGGCTGAAATATATCAAATGACATTAGTCCAACGTTTTTAAGTTACAGTCATTTGAACATATCAGCTAGGAATGTGTGATGCTTTGAAAAGAGACTTTGGAGAGGCATGGGCTTGCACACTCACCTGTCAATGCCTCCTAAAGAAGCTGTCCCTTTTCCTGGACTTGCATGACCCCAGGAAAATGTGCATTTGAGTTATGGAGGTGCAATCAGCATGCCCATGTCTTCTCTTTTACCCATGACAGTGTCTCCTTAACATAAACACATATTTTCCTGGTACCATGCAGCTACCATGTGAGCCCAGGAAAAGATGCAGCTTCTTTAAGGACAACACACAAAGTGCGTGTCCATGCCTAGTTTTGAAGCCCTTTTAGCAGCCAAGTCTTGTGAAGTCCCTAACAGCAGCCAAGTAATATTTTTCTAGGAAATTTGACTGAGGCTCTTACCACCCACCCTGTTCCTGGGTTCTTCCATCACACTGCATACACTGCTCACACAGCTCTTTCTCTCTCTTTCTCTCTGTCTGTCTCTCTCTCTCACACACACACACACATACCTCGGTCAGTAGGGTCAAACTGGAATGGACATAGTGTAACAAACAGCTAGGTCTTGTGTGGCATAATAGTATCTGCTGAGAGTCCTGAATTGATGGAATTAAGTTTTTATTTTCTCCCCAAACCCCAGTGGCAAACTGATGAAAACTAGACTGCACTTTATTATTCCATAAGGAAAGTGATTTTAACCCTAAGATAATTTCTGATTTGCTGTCTAGATTCAGGACATTATAGAAGATGGTCCTTGATGTGGAAAACCAATATTCAGTGTCCCTAAAGAGGCAGACTTTCACTTTTCCCCCATATTCATGGGGATGCCCTTGAAGAGTATCCAGAAACTTCAGCCAGTGCAAAAATATTCTGGTTGATGACACTTCTGCTTCATGAGCTGCATTGGTTACCAGTCTGTTTCTGGGTCCAATTCAAGGTGCTGGTGTTGACCTATAAAGTCCTTCATGGCATGGGTTCAGGTTACCTGAGGGACCACTTCTCCCCAAATTCATCTGCCCATTCTACCAGATCTGGCAGAGAGGGCATGTTACATGTTCCAATACCTAGGGAGCTACATTTGGCAGGCTATAGGCAGCGGGTCTTTTCTGCTGTGGTGCCCACACTGTGGAATCTTTGACCCCAAGGTGAGGTTGGCCTTGTCACTGTTGGGTTTCCGGAGGTCCCAAAGATTTGGTTGTGCCAGCAGGCCTGGGGACCCCAGGATATGGGTGATCTAGTAAGGTGGTTTCATTATTTTTAACATCTCTTCACTTATGTTTTGTTTTACTTTGGGTTTTTTATATATATATATATATTATACTTTTTAATGTATTTATTTATTTATTGTTTTTTAACCTTGTTGTACACCGCCCAGAGTTGCTTGGAAATAGTGAGGTGGGCAGCTAATAAATTGTGTAAATAAATAAATAATAAAAATATTATAGGAGGAGGAGGAGGAAAAGAAGGAAGGAAGGAAGGAAGGAAGGAAGGAAGGAAGGAAGGAAGGAAGGAAGGAAGGAAGGAAGGAAGGAAGGAAGGAAGGAAGGAAGGAAGGAAGGAAGGAAGGAAGGGGCTTGCCACAGACATCCAGAAGGAGACTGAGATGAGCTCTGCCCAACCATCCTTTCTACAAGAGGTATATGCTAAAAGCCAAGGATAATCCCCACATTTGAATTAACCATTCTACTTTCTTAGGACTGTGTTGAAAGGAGAGGTCCTGGGTAGAAGGACTGAGAACTCCTCAGTTGGACAGACTGGGATGGGTCAGGAGGTTCAGCCTGACTGGTGGCAGCCTACATTAAATGTAAGAAACTTGGGAGGAAGGGAGGTTTTAAATTATCTCCTTCCAGGCTAAGACAGGTAGAAAACATATCCAACAATACATTATTTACTGTTATAAATAGATGGATATTTTATCACAGTCCAAGACGGTGTCCAAGAAGATATAAAAATAAAATATTATGAACACAAGACAATAATTTATCATTATTTATATAAACAGAAGATTAAAAAGTAATGAAAAGTTACTGGAAATGATAAGTGAATGAAGCAGGAGGGCTAAGTAAAAAATAACCAAGTGTAATTGAAACACTATTGTCCTCAGACAACAGGAAGAATGGAATACATTGTGAAAGGAAGAAGAAGAGATAGGTTTGGAAAAGAGAGAATGGAAAATTGGAGGAGCAAACTGAAAAAGGTTTGAATGAGAATGTGGATGAGGATGAAGAAAAAAAAAAATCAATTAGTTGTTCTTGACCTCATCTTGGGGGATAATGAAGTATGATCACAGTAATGCCTTCCAAGCTGAAAATTTGCAATTGGGGCAACTAATTGCAAGGGCCATTCTTATTTGAGAATGAGCTTGTTCATCCCCTTAACACCATACTCTTCCTTCTTCCCACCATGCCAAAACATTACATGAGCAAGTAGCAAAAAAAATAATAATAATCTAATTTAAAATAACTATACCTCCTTTTGGGCACACAACGTGCTGTTCCCAGTCAGCTGAGCTCTCAGAGGTATATTAGGGCAAAGTTCCATGGATGAATCTGGAGACAGGGGAAGTTAGTGATACCTGTCCTGGTTTGAGAGGTATAAAAAACACTGCAATTTGTTCCATATTGGGCCAGATTAGGGGTTGTGCTAAATCAGAGCCCTAATAGCAATACCTGGAGTAAATAGAAACTGCTATATGTTTTCTTTTAGCTACATAAAGATACAGATATACTATACTGTGTCACCTCTACTCTACCAAGACTAAACCCTTATATTTAATAAAAGTACAAGGGAAAGGGGAAAAAAGGTTTTTGGAGCCAGGACAAAAACTAAAATTAAGAATAGAATTTTTGTTATGGTCACTGACCAGAATTGCAAATAGAAACATATTAAAATAAATTTGAAGTCAAAACAAAACAAGATAAAATATTACAATTGGTGGTGGGTTCTTTGGTGGACAAAATCTGCCTAATTTTATAGACAGCATAATAAAATTTAGCTATATTCAGGAAGACTGAATCATATGATCCGATATCAATAACTACATAAAAAAGATCAGAATTTCCTGGATGTTTTACCAGGTAAGGTGGGTCCTTGAATCTTTATAGAGGTTACAATATAGCAGAACATGAGCTATAGTTTCAACACCCCTTTGTCCACAGGGGCATAGTCTCAGCTCATGAGGGACTTGTTTGTATCTGCCCTCCAAAACTGCTCGGGGGAGACTGTCGAAACATGCTAAAGTTAGAATTTGGAAACAGTTATGTGATGTATGTTGCTGGTTTGTAAAAAGGGGCTTGCCTGCTCAGAGAAATATTCTTGGGTAGAGCAGACTGGTCCTGTTGGAACTAAAGTTGATTGTCTCTCAAAAATTAATTGTTGTTATAAGGAAAATAAAAGGAGAGAACATAATGTACACCATCTTGAGTTATACAAAATAAAGATGGAACAGAAACCAAATAAATAAATAAATAAGTAAATAAATAAATAAATAAATAAATAAATAAACAAGCAAGCAAGCAAGCAAGCAAGCAAGCAAGCAAGCAAGCAAGCAAGCAAGCTTTTAATCCATTTAACAAAGTTTCAAGATGCCAGAAAACAATCTACTTCAGAATTCATAATCTGTCACCTTAAACTGGTAACTCAGTCATGACTTTGAATCTGTGCTCATTCAACCCTGAAGCCTCCAATTGTGCCCCCTGCTGTAGTTGGTCCTAAGGTATAACAGGACTCTGGAATACCAGTGATGGGGCTATAGGGAGATCAGTCATTTAAAAGGACAGAGATAGCACATCTTTAAAATATGTTCAAAAGAGGGTGTTTCAATACTCCTTATACCTTCAGTCAGTGAAATCTTGGTATATTTTTAACCTGTATACCATTTTTTGGTTACAAGGGTTAATTCCACTTTCAGTTTCTTATTTTTTCCAGTCTCAAAATGTGCATCAACATTTTTGCATCAACAAATTTGCACAAACATGTTTATGTATTTTCCTGAATATTTCTTCTAATATGTGTTAGGCATCTGGGAACAAGATTCAGCAGTAAATCTGAGTGTCCCAACTTTGCATGGTTTAACTAGGCTGTTAGACGTGGACTTCGCTGAAGTCTTCCCAGACATTTGACGCAGTGCAGGTAAATAAGAATCATTATTGCAAACAAAACTGAAACCAGATTAAAAGCTGCCTGCTCTTATCAGCATGAAGGGGCACTCCTTTCTTATACTCATATGGATTTAAATCCATTGCGTCTTCTTCCCACCTTTCTCACATTTCAATAGACTTTTGCCCTTTGCTTCATGGTCTTGAAACTAAGAAGTTGTTGGTTGTTGACAGAACTGACATCTTTGCCCTGAAAACCAGGGGGTCTCAGTTTATCCCTTACAGTCAATACAAACTTATGGGGCCTTTTTTTAACTGGAGAACTATGTTGCAAAATCAAAGTGAATGTAAATTTTGAAAGATAATTAAATTTTCAAGAGTTGTTCCAAAAGTAGAAAACTAGGTCTATCCACATCACACCCACTACAGTACAGATCAAATTTCTCCCTCAACCCTTTTGTATATGTATACTTGCCTTCACAAATCATGAGTTTTATCACCAGAATAGGCATTTATTTAGCTTTCAGAGGAGCAATTTTCAGATTCAGCAGACTTCATCTTCCCATCTATATTATGGGGATAATAGTAATATGACCTTATCAGATCCTCTGAAAGAAGTTGGAGTCCCTAATATAAGTATTTTGAGATGAATTACTACAATATAGCATTTGTTCCTCTTCCCCTGGTTTGAGGTACATATCACTGAATTCTAGGAACTGAATGGCAAGGTAGGACCTTCAAAGAACCAAGTATGATACAGCTATAATATCTCTTCTAACAAGTTCCCCAAACGAAAAGTATAACTGCTAGACACTGTACACTGAAAGTGCAAGAAATAGATTATTTTTCATGCTAAAACATTTGTTTAAGAAAAATTAGAACTGTAAGAAATAGAGATAAAAGCCTCACCCGCGACATATTATTAGAGGTTTGTTCATAGAAAGGCAAAGCTATTTGATTTGGTCCATTAAGCAGAGCAATCTAAATTGCTCTTATGCTGCTTGTAAGGAAATGCATTTCATCAGATTCTTTCTTCTTGGTGTGTCAAAAGAAAAAGAAGGGAGGAGAAGAATTAATGAGCAAAACATTGATGCTGTCATGTAACAGAAGGCCATTTGTTTCCTCTCTGCTGAATCAATCTCTGAATAAGTATCAATTCCATATTTAAACCCTGCAGAGCCATGTGGCTCAAGGAGACTTTGCTTATTTCATATGTCTGGAAAATCATGTCTCCCCTCTTTGGTTCAAAGTCAATGGAGGGCAATTTTTTTAACCTAGGGACACACTTTTTAAAAAAATGATTGTATTTCTGATAATGTGAATGTTGCAAAGACTTGTTTGGTAACCAGTAACGTAACTGGTAGCAAGGTGGAACATTTTCACTCCCTTTTGTTGAAGTGGGAGTAAAAAGTTGAAAAGACACATTTTAAGCCTAACACACTTCTTTTCATCCTTTAAAGGGCAAAAGCATTGGCTTTTTCCAATAAGATTCAGAGCACAATTCCAAGAGCTGGTTTTAAGCTGCAAAACCATATATGCCATAGCTGCAAAGGCTATACCGTTTGGTGCTCTGATACTTTCAAAACTGCTTCCTTTTGGTGGCACCAACCTGTTCAGTTCTGTACTCTCGGATTGGGATGTTGAGGGTTTCCCATCTTCATAAGATTCAGGATGGAAGCTAGGGAACAATCTTTTTTGGTTTCTGCTTCATCCCTAAGTTTGAATGGCACCCATATTGAGGGCCCTTAGAAGGCTGATTAAGATGGAGCTCTTCCACAGAGCTTATGATATCTAGGAAACCATTACAACGAGGACACCATGTACCTCATGGATATGATTTTCTTGATGGATTTTTTAATTACTTTTGCAAGTTCTTGGCTTCCATAGAGGTTCTTATGCTTCCAGCCATTCTATATCAACAGACAGAGTAAGATGGCTGGTGTGAGTCTTCCGGGCTGTGTGGCCGTGTTCTGGAAGTTTTGTTTCCTAACGTTTTGCCAGCACCTGTGACCGGCATCTTCAGAGTGCAGGAGCACAGACAGGAGCAGTTCTCTGAAGATGCCGGTCACAGGTGCTGGCAAAACGTTAGGAAACAAAACTTCCAGAACACGGCCACACAGCCCGGAAGACTCACACCAGCCATTGTATGCCGGCCATGAAAGCCTTCGACAATACATCAGACAGAGTAAGCATGCTTCAGGTTTCACTGGTTAGAAAGTGTTACCTGACGGGATCCAGGAAGCAGGCCTTCTGTGTCATTATGCTTGTCCGCTGGAATGCCCAGAAATTCAGATGCCTCTCACCCTGATCCTATTTAAATGAGCCTTTGTGGGATGTTTGTTTTGGAGGTATTAGTGTTATTTTCCAGATGTTTGTTTTGTAGGATCTCTCTAACATTCTGTTTTTAATTACCTTATGTTGTAGCCACTCAGATGTAGGATCTATCATCCTATTTTTAATTGCCTTGTGTAGTAGCCACCAGAGTTGGGTGGAGTCAGGCAGGCTATGAATTTAATAAACTTAAACACATACATGCAAATAAATAAAATAGGGGACACATGGAGATCAGCCTGTTGTCATTGCTCTAGCCAGAACACAGGGTACGTTCAAGATTTCAGTACACAAACTGTAGACAAGTTAGGCTTCCCTGTCAAGCTGCAAAATGGCTTATTTTGAAATGTGGGGAAAATTCTCCACCTTTCCTATTCCTTAGAGCAACTCTATGAACTGCCTTACACTGAGAGGTTGATTGACTCATCCAATGAGTCCTGAGAAAGAAAGAAAGAAAGAAAGAAAGAAAGAAAGAAAGAAAGAAAGAAAGAAAGAAAGAAAGAAAGAAAGAAAGAAAGAAAGAAAGAAAAGCTCAGATCCCCCCTGTGCTAAAGAATGCTAACATCTTTATTATAACAATCTGAATTTTTTATTTTGATTATATACACTCTGTCTCTAATCTTGCACTTGGGATGATCTAATCCTAACTTGCTGAATTTTTAATCAAGCAGCCTTTAAACTTGCCTTCACTAACTTCACAAATCTATCAGACAAAATGAAAGAGGGAGAGAATGTAGGGCAGCTGGATAGATCTCTTTCACCCCAGACATTTTATTAAGCAGAGTAAAACAAGCTAACTTATATTTAATATGTGATTTGTGGACATGCTGCCTTCCATACATGCTATGCTAATTTAAAAGCTAGTTAACTAAGATTTAATTCATTTAGAGTATCTGTTAAATTACATTTTGAAACAACCTCCTGGCTCAGCTTGGCAATGCCTGTTCTGAATATACAGATTGACAGGCTTGTAAATCCAGAGCCAAGATTTGTATTTATCAGCAAAATTTAGCCCAGGCAGCCTTAATTGATGATTTCCACAGTCATGTGTATATCTCATTTGCATCCATCTTGACACTCTTTTGGTCTGATTTCTCATCTCTGTTCATTGCCAACATCATTTTAATAATAGCAAGTTTTGGAAAGCTCTTTCAATTCATGTCTGAGTTAAAGATATACCACTGGACTTTCTTGTTAGAAATGGCAGTTATGTGCAATAGGAGACCTAATCATGTCACAAATTTCCTTCCTTCCTTCCTTCCTTCCTACAAATTTTTTGACAAGCAACATTGAGGAAGGAAGAACCACAGCCATTGGCCAGAGGAGATACTCTGCAAGCAAATGATCCCCTTTATTCATACCAAGGAACTTCAGGTAAGGTTCTATGAAACATGTCATTACTGTAGAGAGTCCTGAGATAAATAGCCAATAGTTTGATATAGTATACACTAAGTCAGCTTCCTGTGAGCTCCTTGAAAAAGAACTGGGGGAAAACCTGACAGTCTCCTCCGCATTCATATTTTGCTTCCCTCTCTGCAAAGGAGGGGACCTTGATGTCAACATCTTTGATTACTGCCTGAACCCCACTATGGCCTTGGAGTCAATCCTTGCTACATTGCAATAGGAAGGCAATCCTGGATATCTTTAATGTTTCCATTGTAAGGACTGCACTGAAAAAATATCATTTGTAATAATGGTATGTATAATGATGCTGGATATTATTATTCTAGAAGGAGAATGCCTACCTTTTAGCTCTCCTCACAGTCAGCCCAAGACATATAGGTGAGAGGTAAAATAGTAGTCCTCTCTCATTTCACTGAATTAAGTGGAAATTGTTTAGCACTTCTGATTTTACAGTACCTTCAACCACATCTGAGGCCAGCAAGACAATTTACAGGATGGGTAGACTGCAAAACACCCATAACCCTGTCCTCCAACACTTTAGTGGTGGTCCCTTCCCAGGAATTCCAACAAAGGCAGTTGACTCCTTTTGTCCAATGGTAGAGCCAGCCCTATCTCACTTGCTTTTGGAACAGCCTTTGGCTGAACATTTCTTCTCACTGCCTTGAAAGCGACATGGCTGGATAGTAATTCTGTTTTAACCAAGTGGTCCTGATGTTAATTCACAGCTGCTTGTCAACATTTGTCTGTCATGTGTATTTATGCTGGCCTCAAATTATATTTCTAGGGCAGTTTCCCAGGAGTTTTTCAAATGGATAATTTTCTTCTCTCCTCCTGTGATGAGTGAATATAGAATCTATTGGTGTAGCAGTAGAGTATCACACAACAGCTTTGGCCTAATTAGATGTGAGATTCTTTGCAATTTTCTCTATGATTTTTTCACAAATAAATATTAGATGATTGATAATAATTTCTTCTAATTTATTGGCCAGAGGCCCTGTCATATATTACTTGCATTGAATAAACAAGAAATGGGGAAAGGCTTTATAATCTAGATCTAATGTTTCAGTACTGGATATATTACATGACTAAGGAAAAAAAGAAATTTGAAAGAGCAGTTACTCACTGGCACAATTTGTATGACCAGGCTTTTTTTTTCAGTTTAATAATAATGGTTTTTTTTAGTTGCTACAAGTAGCATTTGAAAAAAAAAGAAAGAAACGCTTGTTCTTAAGATACCAGGATAAAACCCAGGAGACCATACGTTCTGGTCCTGCCTTAGGCACAAAGCCAGCTAGGTGACCTTGGGCCAATCACTCTCTCTCAGCCCTAGGAAGTAGGCAATGGCAAATTGCCTGCTTCCGAAGAATCTGCAGGCAAGATTCCCAAAATCTTCCCAAGAAAACTGCAAGGACTTGTCTAGGCAGTCACCAGGTGTCAACATTGACAGGAAGGAAGGGAAGGAGGGAGGGAGGAAACTTTTCAATGACCATTTGTGAGTAAATTGTGTATATGTGACTCCTTTCGTGTTAGTATGCTTCCCTACCAAAAAATTGAAATAATTCATGAAGAACCTTTCTCTGTTTCACCATAGTTGAAGGTTCTCACATGGCTTGGTCCACCAGAGATTCTGATACATTATCAAAAGGGGCAGAAAAAGCAGACAATTACACATTAGATATGATTAAATGGAACCAAGACTTCCCTGGACAATACAATTAGAGCAATACCCATTTTTTAACATCCCATATTAAGTTAAGCTTAACACAGGAATTAACATGGGATGAAGTCTAGATAAATTCACATTGAAATGCTGAAGAAACATCCCATCTAACATCCCTCTCTCCTGTTTGGCTGCAGTAATGAAATCATAGAGATGCCTGCAGCCTCATTTCAGGTAATGAAGGGGATCCAAAGTTACATTCAACACAACAGCATTCTTAAAGAGGCTTTGGATTTGGATTTCAGGAATACATACCACTTCTATACCCCAGATGAACAAATTTAGAAGAGAAGGGAGTGTTCGGTACAGCTTGTGGCCATACAGGGATGTCCGTGGATCTCTAACTCAAGACTGCATCAACTAATTATGACATTTAAATCACAAGGTACTACAGGCAGTGTTTAGAATCTCTCCTGAAGTGATGATATGCAAAACTGATCTGTCGATAGGCAAAATATTTCAGTATGTACTTGAGAGACTGCACCTAGTGATGGCAGCCATTAGAGGCAGCACTTTGTACAAATGCAAGTTGATATTTCGATTTGAAGGGATACTTGCTAACCCTATAAAGTTTCCTTGCATATCAATTCCCCTTCTGCCAACAGGTCACAATTTCCCCTATCCCTCTTTTTTTTGGTCTCACAAATTTAATATTTGTTTGTCCTTTTTTTTCCATTTTACCACACCCTTATTTTTTCATTGTTATCCATTTTTCCCTCAGTTTCAGCTTTTGCCTTTTTGTCATCACTTACTGGCAACAATTACACTTTATTCTTGCCTTTTTGTTAAGTCTCGTTGCTCAGATTCTTAGCTTACATCTGCCCTGCTTCTGTCCATCTTTCATCATCCCACTTTCTTGTCCCCATGAGTTGTAAGAAATTTGTGTCTCAGCCAAAATGACATTTTTCTTAATTTAAGACACATAACAAACAGTAACTAAAACTTTTTTATTCCTCGAAGATTACTCATAGAGTACTCATAGAGGATAGCTACTTTTCATTATTCTATATCAGTTGAATCAGATCATAATATAAAAGGGTGGGAGGAGCACAGTACAGTGGTACCTCGGGTTATGAACTTAATTCGTTCCATGACTCTGGTCACAACCCGAATTGGTCGCAACCCGAAGCAAATTTTCTGCTCTACAGTTTCTTTGGAGCCATGCTAACAAGCACACCAAAAACCTTCCAAAACGCCACGAAACACACCACAAGCCTCACCGAACGTCTCCTTGCTACCGCGATCTTGCCCACAGGAAGCTGCGACCACGTGTCAGCAGGGAAAATGGTACCCCAAGGCGGAGTTCGCAAACCGAAGCAAAATTTTGCGGCCAGAGCTGGTCGTAACCCAAAAAGTTCATTAACAGAAGCATTCGTAACCCAAGGTTCCACTGTATTTGCTATCATCTAAAATAAGGGTGGGGAACTTTGACCATCCAGATGTTGCTGAACTGGCTTCTAGTAGCCCTAGCCAAAATAGCCAATGGTGAGCAATGCTGGGATGTATTGTTCAACAACATCAGAAGGACTATAGATTTCTAACACCTGCAAAGGATGGAATCAGTCCTATCAACATTTCTTTGGAAGAATCCCCATTCATCACAGTGAGGCTTATTTCTGTATAAAATTATGTTGAAATAAGCCTCATTTGAATAAATTGAATTTCTTTCTCGGTAAATATAGTGTGAAGATAGCATAAGTTGCCCTATGTGTGCTGTGAATTCCCTACCTCTACTGACTTGCCTAATGCAAGTTTTATAGAAGCATTCAACCAAAATGTTGAACTAACATGTAATGTATTACAGAAAACCAAGTTTATTCACCTTGTCTAACAAGGAATGCTTGAAGAAGTTATAAGCTTAGTAAATCAACAGTAGAGTCTATTTATTCTTGATTTATTTCCAGTATTTATGCTGTGCTTAATAGATTGTTGGTGCAGTTAAGAAATCTTTCCCATAAATATGCAAACACAGTCTCATACAGCTTAGTCTTGCAATGAACCTGGACATAAATTAGCTCCTGGTAATGCTGAAACATCTCTAAATTAAACAGATAAACAAAATGAACACTAAAGGAGTTTGTTTAGACTGCCCTTGCAAACTGCATTTGGAAAAATCAGAGAATGTGATATATATGAGACTTTATGGATGTTTATCAAGCAAGACTATTGTCCGGGCATTCTGAAATAATCAAGGTTGACCATCTCATAAATTTTGGGGCTTTTTAAAAAAATATTTACTTTACAGGATACTCAATTTAATATCCTGATTTTCTGCTCAGATGAGCACTCAAGCCATCTGAATATATATGTACAAAATATAAAATAAAAATCCAAAGGCATAAAATACTAAAATAAATTACAATTAAAAGGCTGGCAAAAGAAAAGTATTTTGAGATTTTCTAAATGCTGAGCAAGTACAGGCCAAGTGCAACTTCCACGGAAGTGGGAGAGCAACATAGGAGAAGGTCTTTCTCTTGTGCAAATGCACTCATCACAACCAACCTTTGAAAATCCAGTAATAGCTGAGGATCAAAGAGGACTCCCATACTGATAATTAGCTCTTTCTGATCATGCAGCCTCATCCAAAACAATCCTCAAAGCCAGTTTTGTGTTTGCCAACAGCACTTCCATTTTGTCTGGATTTATTTTCATGTCATTGTTCCTTATCCAGCCCAGTACTGAACTTGCTTCTTTGGAGCTGGATAGCAAAGAACAACCGAGTTGGGTATATTCAGCATATTGATGGCTCCTCAGTCAAAAGGCCTGAAGAAATTCTCCTAGTTCTTATAGAGAAATTGATCAGCAGGGAGACCAATATGGAATCTCCATCTCAAACAGGAGTCCCCAGGGAAGGGTTGTTATCACTGCAAAACAATGCTCCCAAGGCCACTCCCATCATATGTTCAAGAAGGTAATCCAAAAGAAAAAGTAGGGTCACACTTCTCCTATCCAGTTTTCAGTATAGATCAACTACCCAAAGCTCATTTTTTTGTGTACAACAACAACCAGACCTAATCCCTAAAAATAAATATTGAGAGCAGACTAGGAAAGAATCTAATAACTTTGAGAACTTATCTGACGTGAGATGGACAAGCTCTGATGTTAAATTTACTAATCATTCAAAGTATTACTGGTGGATTGCATTTGCCTTCATGGATCATGAGTTAATGTCTGAGATATTTCTTTCCCCTCTGTCTGGCTTAGCTGATGAGACAAGTGTTGAATAATAGAATTCATCCTGGGGTTCAAATTGAAAAATAGGTTATTTCTTATAACCTTAGTTTTCATGTTGCAGCATTCATAATGATTCTTAGCACATCACCAAGAAAAAAAAAAAATACAGCTACAAACCTCATTTATCTAGCTCTAAATGATGTCTTTCTTCCAGCATATGCTGACATTTCTAGGACATACAGAATTGTGTAGAAAGTGCTTTCAACCTTTAATTAGGGAGGAGACTGTGACATACAGCTTGTCTTTGTCTCTGAATTCTGCCTTTTAAGGCTACTGTAAAGTCATGTAAAATAGTTATTAAAGATTCTCACAACATGACCTTGTATACAAAAATTATGAGTGTCACCATAACATTTTAATCATACCATTTGTGATCTGTATCGCTTGCCTAGAAAATGATTTTTATTCTGTGGAAACATCTTAAAAACCCATGATGTATGTTGGTAAGAACCAGGGGTTTAAAGAAATTAAATCTGTATTACACCAGCAACATTAAGTAGGGTAAGCATTGGCAAAGGGAGGCATTAATGACAGACATAATGAAGTGTGTTATAAATAGCCACAAGTTTTATTGCCTATAGTTCCTATGGCACAGAGCATCTTTCCAAAACCAGAGTATCCTCTAGATGCATGGACTTCAAATCCCTGAAGTCCTGGACAGCTGAGAATTCTGGGAGTAAATTGCCACACATCTGAGCATGCCCAGGTTGGAGACAGCTGGCATGTTTCGCTCCCTCTATATTTTACAATCTAGAAGCAACCAAAAAGGGAATGTCCCCATCTTCCACCCTAGTTAACATGGCTGATTTACTTCTGGGACTGATCCCAACCTGCTGCATGATCAGATATCTGAACTAGAAGGAAACTTCCGATTGTTCACAATAGGGGCAAAGTAGGTCTGTGATAGCCAAGAATCCAGGGTTTCCTACTTTTTTTTTTTTTTTTTAGGAAGCAGTATTGAGCTTTCCAGGATCTTTTTTTTTTAAAAAAAAAATATCACAATAGATTCTATAAGGACACATTGTTCTTAATTCTCTTTTCTAGTGTGCTAATCAAAGCATCTGGAGAACCAGTGAATAACACAATCAAGCATTCAAATGACATCCTTCTCTCCTTGTTGATGAAGGTGAAGATCAAAGTGAAAACAAATGACTGTTTAGCACTGCAAATAAGTTTAAATAGGATTGCAAACATTGGCACTGCAGCACATTCCATTGATAAAACAGAAAATGTGAATTTATTCAGCCAGATAATTCTTAATGGAAGAATCCTTTGCCTTTTGTGGATTAATTGTTAGGTTTACATTAATTTATATGCTACATCAAGGGACCCCTGAACTCAGTTGTTTTCCTCCCTCTCCTCCTTCTCTTCTTCCTATTTTATTTTAACAGTTGTTTGAAAACTAAGAAACAAGAGAACAAAAAAGAAAGAAAAGAAAAGAGATTTGCAAGCTGTATAAAATTGAGTAACAATTTTCAAAGTAACGTTAAATTAGAACTGCATATAAAATGTTATTATTTCAATAAAGCACTTTAAAACTGCTATTAAAATCAAACCTATATTCTGTAATTAGTAAGGTAGCCATTCTGCTAAGAATCATCAATCAAAACAAACAATTAATAGGAGTTTCTATATAATCTGAAAAAACTCTTTCTGTTGGCTTAGCCCAACACTAGGTTAGCTTTTACTCAGCATGACTGAGCCAATTAATCACACATAGTTGAGAAAAATGGAATCTAAAAGCACTTTATTCCTGCGCAGGAGCAAAGAGGTACATTCAGGACTCAAGTCCAAATCAAGCAGCCCCGACTGTACCACACACCATCCATTTATTCAGTTTAGCTAACAAAGAAGTTCACTACAATGGGTTAACAATCTGCATATCATTACACATGCGTGTTAGTTATGCATCCCGTAATAAGCACTTATTTAATTAATTTTTACCTCACTGTAATATTATCTCTCCTCCCTTGGGTGGAGATTTTATTATTATAATTAACCAAGGGTGCCAAAAGTTCATCTTTTGCCAAAGGACCCCCTCCTTCTGTTCTTTGTTACCTGGTTGAATCTAGTTTAGATACCTGGTCCTTCAGATGGTTAGCCCTTATCTAGCAGTTTCCTGTGAGAACTCTTTATACCAGGGTAATCTATTTCCTCAAAGGCCATCCTCTGTGTTAAAGGTGAACTTCTATTACTTGAAGGCTAATTTCCAACTTTTTACTACCTAGAGGTCATTACTCAAAAACTCGTTTTTGATTTTTGGTTGGCATGGTCCTCATTTCCATATCATGTTGGCAAGATCTAATATTTTAAAGCCTTATATCAAGCGAAAGCCAAACTTTCAATGGGCAGAGTTATGGTCCAAGAATGTTGTCCAATTTAAATTAAATCTAGTATCAGTCTGATTTTTTAAATGCAAAATTATTTTTGACATTGATGCATACTACCTTAGCTTAGATTGCCATTCCTCTAAAGAAGGAATTGTGTGTAATTTCCACTAAAAGAATCTTAACAGTTGTTATATACAGAGGCAACTCTATATTATTTGTAGGAATATAAAGCTTAGTAATGCCTAACAGAAAAACAGCTGGCTGGAAAGAAAAGTTGAAACAAATTTTAAATATCAACTCCCAGAATTGTTGAGCTTTTTTATAGAACCACCAAGTGTGAAAAAAAAAAAAAGATCCAACCTGATTACTGTATTTCCAGCATTTTTTTTTTTAATATAATTATCTATTTTGGTTATTTTTCTTTACTGCTAATCTGGGTTTGCCAGGTAATGAAATGTCTGCAGGAAAACAACCAAGCTGAGAGAACACCCAGAAACCATATAGTCTACTTAAGTCTATGCTACATATAGTGTCTACTTTTAGAACTTCAGTAACAATAGAAGAGAATATCTGTAGCTCAGGGTTGAACTGTGGAGTTCTTGGTGCTCTCTGAGCTTGGTTATTTCCTTGCAGACATTTCATTACCCAACTAGGTAACATCATAAGTGAGAGTGAGTGTGGGATTTTCTGCCTGCTTTTCTATAGCCCTGCCAGTTTTAGCTGGGGTGTGGTTTCCTCCTTGGTGGGTCCTGTATTAGAGTATTGTTTTCTGCCTGACAGTTTGTCTGGTGTTAATCCCTGTTTATCTGAAGGTCATGTATTCTAGTCTTTTCGTTTTCTTCCTAGGTTTTTTATTGTCTCTTTTGAATTGTGTGTAAATATGGTTTATCTCTATGTGTCTGTTGATGGGTAATGAAACAACTGCAAGGAACAAGGAAGCTCAGAGAGCACCAAAAACCCCATACTTCAGTAACAGCTTTAGAAACTTGGCTACTTCTTGGGAGGTTGTAGATTATCTATCTATCTATCTATCTATCTGTCTGTCTGTCTGTCTGTCTGTCTGTCTGTCTGTCTGTCTGTCTATCTATCTATCTATCTATCTATCTATCTATCTATCTATCTATCTATCTATCTATCTATCATCTCTGACTTAAAAACACACTGCTAATAATCATTTAATCAGAGACAAAGTAAAACCAGACTATCCATCTGGAACATTCAAATTTAAATATTTTGGATACATAACGTGAAGGAAACAATCACCTTGAGGCTTGCAAAAATTAGACATGAGGCCAAGAGAAGGTGAGGTGAACAAGATACCATTGTTGTTGACCCAAGTATAAGCTTTCAAGAATCCAAAGATGCAGTTACTGATCTTTGTATTCTACACAATCCTGGCAAAATTATATTTATTGGATCAGGAAGAGTTCAAAGAGACTGAATGAACTTGCATAACAAAAGGAAATGGCTAATCGTCTACCCTTATTCAGTTAATTATACACCAACCTAATTATTTTTAAAGCTACGTTTCTTATTTATACATTTGTACCAGTTTCCTGTAAGTTTTACTTGAGAATTTTGTTTCTATTTATCTAGGCTTTTTTTTTTATCCTTTTAATACAAAGACAAAAAGAAAACAAACCTTAGCTAAATAGAAGCGAAAACAACAACAGCAAAACAGGAACAATACTTGAAGAAACAATAGGGTTTAACAAAATTAAACCCTGATGGCACAGAGTAAAAGTGTTTCCACAATACTAATAAAAAGCTGTTTCATATGTTAAAAGCATAGACATGATTTTAATCCAGATATTCAAATCAGGTGCAGCTGAGTATTTCTTATTACAGTGAAATAATCTTTTTAGCTACAAACGATAAGCTACAAATGATAAATCCAGAGTTCTTCATACTTCAATAAACTCCAAATTTTAAACACATACTTTAATAACATATCCACACTGTTAACCCTTATTTTTCTTCCCAACACCACACGGACTGTTGGAAAATTCCTGGGAGTAACGTCCACCTTAGTGTGTCCCCTGTACCCTCCCAGTCAATCCCTCAATCCAGGTCAGAGCAAGCACACACAGCACTCAGTTCAGCTAGCAAAAAATATAGTTCAGTGTTTGTTTCCTTATGTAAACAGCAGCAACTATAAACAAAAAAACAGTTAATTGGCATAATGGGATAACAGAAGGCAAAAGCGGGGGGGGGGGGAGAGAGAAGAAACACAGGCAAACATTTCCATTATATCTATATCAAAGGCACAGAACTTCCCAGAGCCATTGGCAACAATACTATGGGTAATTAGCACTGACAGTCCCAAAGGTTGCTCCAGCTTTAATTCTCTTCTGTACATAACAGCCACAGAATAGAGATGGAAAGTAGGACATTTGCTGGACAGGGATGGTGCATCCAACATTGCTATCTTCTAGGTTGCCCCCAAATCATGACAAAATGTTTTGCTCTTTTAATCATAACTTAAGATGTAGGATACAAAGTTAACATTCCTTAAAATTCTAGCCCACTGTTTGTCAAATTTTTTTTGTTTCAAGGGACTTTCAGGGTCCCCATTTCTATCTCTTCAACTTGACATAAAAATGAACTGTAGATTGGGGAATTTTTAAACCATTTTAAATTAATATTTATGATTTAGGAGTGTGGGCTGTTGCTAACGTATTGCGCTCAAATTATAAGGTCAAAAAGTATTTTGATTGAATATATTGCTATGCACAGACTTTAGGTGATCTGTTTTCTTTTTTATGAAATATATCAAATGCTTTGAAAGACTATATTGATTAGAGAACCTGATCCAAACTGCTACTGTTATTTGCCCAGGAAATCCAGAAGAAAGATTTACCAGCAATTTTCAGGCCGGGATTATCGTGTGGCATCAACTTCTCATGAGAATTAGGATTGCATTTAAGTTGCCTTGGTAACATCACCCACAAATATTTTGCTGCTTTTAAAATAGGAAAAAGAACTAACTTATACCTAAAACAGAAATCAAGTCCCTGCCAGGATATCAAGAGCCTTGTCCTATAACTTTCTAGTTATGCTTATAATTGTTTTTGAGATAAATCATTTAAATTCCAGAAAGAAATAGAAGTCAAAATATAAGCCTGAAGAGAGAGCTGGACATCAGAAAAATTAAAACCCATGTCTGCCTATGGAAGCCATAATTTCAATAAAGAAAACCTAGGGGTCTTCCCATCCCATCAACACTTACTCATTCCATTGACAATTTATTTAAAATACTTAGCAAGTAATAACATAGGAATCCTTCTAAGAACCTAGAGCCATCGGGTGTTGCATTCATTCTTCCCCACAACTCACAGATTTTTAACCATCTATTTATATCAATATTAAACAGAGATTCACCATTTCAAATCTCTACCAATTAAGAAATCTTGCTTGGAAAACGATTAAGAGATATCTAAAGAAATTCAAACAACTGATATTTTAGGTCATGGAGGAAATATATTACACTTACTCCAAATAATTGAATAACCTGATATTTATCAACATGTTATTAAATCAGACATTTTGCTACTGAACCCTAATAATTATCTCTATTTATCCATAATACCTTTCCATACCTGCACGTGAAACCTTATTTATATTTCCATAAGTATTTCAGAATATATTATATTACCTTACAAGGAAAGAAAAATAGGCTCTTAACTACAGTTGAATTCCTGAAGATATTATGCAGGGGTGTTAGCAGACAGCTGTTGCTTGTTTGTTCAATGTATACAGCCCCCCATTCACCAGGCCCTCACTGCCTCATTCTCTCTCTCTCATCAGGGTGTACCAACAGGCCCCATAGACAATTTATTATATTAATTACATGAAATGTTTGAATAGGTTGCCACTTTCTAACACTTCCTTACTTGTTTGAAACATGACTTTTGAACATTTTAAGTAAAATTTTCTCTTAAAAAAAAAAATTAATAAAACCTATTGTGATTGGCCAATGGGCCCTGACTTTTGGTACCCCCTGTATATCGACAACTCTATAAAACTCTGACTTACACAATTCTTGCAATTGTTTATCAACGCGACTTGCACACTGATCATCTTTAGCGTTTCTCTTCTCAACTAACACAACCTTGTCCACTTTGAAAGCCTAGAAATTTAAAACAATGAATAATATACCAGATTTCACTAACATCCACTTCTCTTTGAAAAACATTCCAAAGATTACAACAAGGCCCACTGGTGGAGATGATGGAGGCAGGTGACTATTTCCAAGAGAAGCTAAATAAAATAATATCCTATCACATAAATAATGATTTGATGATGACAATAATGCTGACTGGTCATATAACCACTGTGCTTTGCCCAGAGAAGGAAGCAGATGGAAACTTTCATAAACTTAATAATACTCACTAGTCTGAGCTGAATTTATTGCCCCCCCCCCCGATTGTTTGTGATACCCCCTCCCCCAGTGGGTTATGATCTAGAGTTAGGAACCTCAGTTATATTTTATTGAGTGTGCATTTTCCAAACCAGGACATGAACATGGACATTTATCTTTCAGTAATTTGGTTGTCACAAAGATTTGATTCCCAACCCCCTTGTGGGACTTGATGATGTAGTTATCCAAAATACAAAACACACATTAAAATGTGTATGTTGGAAGAAAACATGCTCATAAAAATGTGTATATTCATGATTGCATGAGGCAACATTATATTACCAAAAACTATCAGGAGAAATATATATTAGGCAAAACTGCATACAGATTAACATAAAAATGCCCTTGCAGTTGTTTGTTTGTTTGTTTATCAGATTTATATACCACCATGATCGTATAATAGCCCGTGAGCGGCTTTTGACCTGGACATCATCCGTCTTCTTTTCGCTGTGCGACCTACATGTTTTCTGGTTGAATGAGCTGAAAAGGGGTCCAGCCCATGTCAGGGGAAAGCCTTTTCTTCTCATTGACATCTTTACAAAACAATACAGTTCAAAGCAAAACAAGGTGACCAATGCTGCCTTAGCACAAGAAATCATTTTGAACTCATGGAAAAATACACACTGACAAAAGTCTTGTGTTCTGGTGTGGAAAAACTCCTGCAGCTTCAAGCTGTGCCCAATTGTACATTACCAATTGCTGAAAGTAACCTAATGAGAACCTGCTTGTTTCAACACAGCAAACAAGTGGCACAGGAAATTTTATTTAGCATGGTAAATAATTGGCCGTTTCGGCTCTTATTACTATGTCGCCTTGACTGCCTTGGGAAATGAAAATGAGATTATCTCGTCCTATCCTGCAAGAAAGCTGCCTCCAAGGTGTTGGTTTAGACTGGAGTGTAATGCTGTAATCTAGGGAAATATGCAAGTATATGATTGCAATAATTGTAGTTTTTATTTGCTTTTAAGTTTATTGGTTTAATGCTTTTATTACTCCCTTGCCACCTGGTTGCTTTACATTATTGTAAGTGATTTCAATACACAATTAGATTAGTAAGGCTGAACATCTCGTTTATAGACAACTTCTTGGTTGTAAGGTAACCGGAACTTCGGCAGTGTGTTGTGAGCATTTTTGCCCCATCTTCTGTCATACTTCTTTTCAAAATCAAGTGATTCTATTTAATTTCTGGATTTCTTTTCCTTTTATTTTTGTAAACGTGTCTTGTTATAAATTTTAATTGTATATTTATTTATTCTTTTAATATGTTGTGAGCTGCCCAGAATCCCCCATTGGAGATGGGCAGGGACAAGTTAAATAAATAAATAAATAAATAAATAAATAAATAAATAAATCGGGCACTTTAGGATAGGATAGTCCTAAAGAAGCCCTGAAAGTTATTCTTCCTCTTGGAAATTGCAAAATTTGCAAAATTGCAAAAGGTTATCTGAGGAACCGCCTCACCCTGGTCACTTCAGCCTGTCCCACTCGGTCCAGCAGAAGGGGCAGGTTGCAGACCCCACCGGTCAGGGAATTTTGATTGGTGGGGTCTAGGCAGAGAGCCTTTTTTGCTTCAGCGCCCGCCCTATGGAACATCCTGCCTCCTGAGGTGCGGTGTGCCCCCCCCATGGCCTTCAGGAAAGGGATCAAATCCTGGCTCTGCCAGAAGGCCTGGGGGCCAGAGGGGGGCCCGCACCTGTGGAGATGGCTGGTGGGGTGATGGGTTGCCCCCCCCCCCAGCATCTTACAGATTTTTATAGGGCCAAAATTAGAGGAGGTTTTTTAGGGTATTTTTAATATGTTTTTTTAATTATTTATAGTTTTTAGCCATCTTGAAGAGAATTGTATTTCTTCTTTTTATTGTGAGCCGCCCAGAGTCACCCGTGGGGGAGATGGATGGCATACAAGCCGAATAAATAAATAAATAAAATAAATAAATGGCATCACTGTGTCTTTTTTTGGTGTGTGTCTTTGTAAATACGTGGTACTTCTTTTCCACCAACTACAACACTGAATTTGCTTGCTGCTGGTATCAGCGGAGAAACATATAACACAGTATATCCTAACAGACCATTTGTTTTTGTTACTAAGAAATCATTAATTCATGAAAAGCACATGCGCGCAAATATGTTCAGTGATTTTGTAGTTGTTTCATTTTGGTGGTGCATTTATGCTTGGCCACTGCCAACGCTTGTAGCTTTGATATTTTGATGGTCAGTTTCTGACAGCGCCATTTCAGTTTCCCAAAATATCCCAAACAAGTTGTCTCTAAAGTGGAACGTCCTCCCATTTGTCTCTGGAATACCCCAGAACAAAACAATATTTGGAACATTCTGGAAAGATAAAATGAATGTGGTCAGGAAAAGGATTATACCAAGATATTTGTACCAGTCATTTGTACTCTCATATCCTAACAGATATTGGATAATGAAAATCAGACTATTTGTACTGAATCCTAAATCTAGAATGGAATCAGGATGATTTGGAAGATACTTAAATTTATTTCAGAGTAATTTGTTTTATTTATATTTCTGTTTTTAGCATTTATTTAATGGAAATTTCTGATGTGAATTAAATCTGAATTTATCTGAAGCTTTGATACTGATTCAGTGTTCTGGATAAAAACATTGACCCAAGGAGCATTTTCTCCTCAAGCACTTTGTATAAGGAAAACTAACGGGCTGAGAGAGAAGCAGATGAAATGTTTGTGGTTTGAGCCTCTAATCATGGTGTCTGGTTGTAATAGGCCTTTCTAATCAAAGTGCTTTGGCGGGGGGGGGGGGAAGCATAATATATCACAGGACTGAGCCTGTTTGGCACTCCTTGCTAATTCTCTCTCAAAGTCAGGAACTTTAAAAAAGGTTTGAGAAGGGTAAAACTTAGTATTTGCTTTAAAAAGTTATTCTGCCTCTGTTATTGCATATTCTACACTGATGACTTGTCACTATCTTGTTGAATTTCATAACCATCAAAACATAAAAACACTGAAAATTCTGTTTTTCATACAGTGTAATTTTAAGCTAATGAACCTATCAGATAGATATATAGATACAGACGATATAGATGTAGATGTACATGTACATGTACATGTAGATATATTAAATTTGTAGGCCACCCATCCAAAGACATGACTCTGGGTGGTTAACAATGACTAAAAAGAAAATAAAAACATAAATATTTTTAACATATGGCGGCTGAGATAGAAAACTAAGCAACGCATCAATTAACGTAACCATGATTCAGGCTTAATCACATACCCAGGGCCCCAGGCTTGGTAGCAAAAAAAGGTTTTTCAGAGTCTTACAAAAGGCCAGCAGAATCTAATCTCTGGGGGAATTATGTTTCAGAGGCTAGGTGCCATGACAGAAAGGGTGTCTTCCTGGTTCCCACAGATGACACTCCCTGGCCCCAAGCCATATCTTCAGATATTTGGAAATAACTTTTCTAGACATGTGTCTATGATTTGTGCCATTTCCATACAGATATTCTTCATAAATTCACAGGGATAGCAAACATATTTTATCCCACCACCTTCCATTTAAATTTTTTCTTATGCTACAGGTTCTCTCCATATGCGATTTTAATAGATATAATTTAGCTATTTTCTAATATCATTCTCCTTCTCCTTCTCCTTCTCCTTCTTCCATTATTTTGACTTTCTAGTTTAGTTTATAGTGGGTGTTTTTTTCCCCCTTATTTCCTAAGGTTATTTTTTTAATGTTTTATTTCTAGATAGTTATAAATAAATGTAGGTTTCTTTTTAAAACTTACATTTTTCAAAATGTTAATTGTAATGCTTTTGAGGTTTAATAAAATAAACTTTAAAAAATAGCAAGTGCTGATAAAAACAGGAAAATCTTAGATGCTTCCATAAAATTCCAGAGTGCCTTTTCACAAAGAAAATATTCTCCTTTGATTCTTGGTAAAATGGATCATTTCAGAAGGTTCAGCATTGCTTGAGCTCTTTATCCAATTATAACAATAAATGAAAATTATTACCAATTATTTTTTCATTAAAAAAAAATCAAGTACCTAGCACAACCCTTTCTCCTCTGGCCTCTTAGCTTCTGAAAAGCAGCAGGTTATATTTCTTCATAAAAGTGCTATGTCTGCAAATATTATCCAATCCTATTGACTAGAAAAAAAGTTTTAGCTGCTTATCGATTTCCTAAGAAAATTGACAGGAGGCCTGGAGATTGGATTTCCAACCCAGTACTTAGATTTTGGCCAACCAAATCAGGCAGATACAAGGTAATAAATACAAACAGTTTCTGCATTAGAATCTGTACCAAATGTTGTGAATAGTCTCACTCTTAACATTTGCTTTATTTTTTTTACACTATATTTTTTTACAAAATGGAAAAGTAAATATACAAATATATAAATTCATGTTGCTTTTGGTCATTATCTTATATTAGACTGTTTTAAGTCTGTCTCTAGATAATTTGTTTATGTACAGCAAATGCAGGTGTTAGTCATTTTATATGATGGAGGAGGAGGAGGAGGAGGAGGAGGAGGAGGAGGAGGAGGAGAAGAAGAAGAAGAAGAAGAAGAAGAAGAAGAAGAAGAAGAAGAAGAAGAAGAAGAAGAAGAAGAAGAAGAAGAAGAAGAAGAAGAAGAAGAAGAAGAAGAAGAAGAAGAAGAAGAAGAAGAAGAATTTTGCCAACATTTAAACTGCAAAATTTAATGTGAAAAATGATTTCTGAAAAATCTTAGCTATTCTTTTCTAATTAAATCAACTGGAATGTTACTACACTAGAGACTTGATCCAAGTCATTTTGCCATCTGTCAAATCAATTTCTATCACACACTGAAATAGCATTTAATAGTGTTTTTAAACAAATACTTTTAGAATCTCTGACAGTTTTGCACTGGAGTAAAAATGTTACCACAAACAAACATACATAAAGTAAGTCCAGAATACTTGAGGGGGGAGAGAAAAAGAGGGATGGAGAAGAAAATATAGCATAAAAGATCCCCAGAGAACTTTTTCACCAGTAGTGGCTAAGATGTCATTAGGAAAATTTCCATGGGGTGATATCTGCCAGTTCTTTTATGGATGGGTCTCACAATGGACTTCTATTGGTTAATTTTCTCTTATATTATTTAATTAATTAAATTAGAGGGCATATACATGTCCCCAGATAATGCTATATCTTTTAATAATTTTGCTTTTTTCCGTCCATCTATTGTGAACCAACTCCTGATTAGCAAACAATTTAAAAATGAGCTTCAATGTGATTATTGATACATAATCTGATTTATACTCATTGAACTGTTGAGGACAAATTATGCAACTTATATTTAGCTTTAATTGGATAGTAGAGCAGTCCTTAGACTATGAAGTAATGTTTGCAAATAAGTGGCTCTCTGGTTCAGTGTCATAAATACCTATGCTATTTAAAAAAAAAAAAAATTAGGAGACCAGATTTAATTCAGCTGTGCAGTGGATAGGAAATTTCAACATAGTATATATCAAGAGGCTAAAATGCCCTAAAATGGCCATTGGCATGTTTTAATCTCTGAATGAGAAAGACAAATAGCGCCAGCCATCTGTTGACCACTTGCAACCTGGCCTAACAGTATGAAAACTGGAGCCAAATACTAAATCCTCTTCCAGCCATTCCAATAAAATGGTTTCCAAAACCAGAAATAAAAGAATAAATTACACATTCTTACATAAGGGTGTCCTGGTGGTACCATGATGTTGATATTAAATCTTTAGAAGATGAGAAATTTGGGAGTCAATAAATGAGAATTTCAATGTAGCAGTAGAAATAGAATCAGTTTAATAGAGTCATTTTGAAGACATTACTACAATAAAGAATACTATTTTCTGGCTTTAAAACACATGGCAGTATCTTTTTTTATCAGTTGCCTATAGACCAAGTGAGATACATGTGTTTTATGTGCTAAGATCAGATTCTCTGCCTTTATTCAAAGGAGACAGAGATTCACTTGACTTGTGCTCAATATGAGTACCTGAGTATAAGACACATGTACATCCTAGGAGGGAAAGGAGTAAATGTGTGTCTGTCTGACACTGCTACACTTTAAAATGTATGCAAATGGGAACTTAAATGTCCTTCTGACTTTAAGGAGGTCAGATCCATTAAAAAAGAACACATAGGCACAAGGTTCCCCCCCCCCTTTAGCTATCTATCTGCTTTGATAAAGCTAGCATTTTTCTTAGGAGAATGACATAGGGCCAAAGTAGACATACACACTTGTAAAACCACAAACCAAGGGGGAAGACAGGACCTACAATCCAGACTGCAGAAGGCAGGGAGGCCTGTGGGCCTTTCTTCCTTGAGCTTCCTTTGGATCCACAATTTCCATTGGAAGGAAAACTTTCATGTCCACCTAGGTCAGTGTTGTCCAGACTTGGCCACTTTAAGATGAGTGGATTTCAACTCCCAGAATTCTGGGAGTTGAAGTCCACTCATCTTAAAGTGGCCAAGTTTGGACAACACTGACCTAGGGTTACCAGACATCCAGCAAAAGGAGGACATATCCTCCTTTTTGTCCTCATGTCCTCCATCCAGCAGCATAGCCTTAAAATTAAATATTGTCTGGCTTTTGGAGTAAGGTATCTCCCCCCGAGCAGCTTTTCTCTGTGGCGCAGCACTTCCCTAATGAGCGCTAACCACAAGTTAACAAGATCTGCTCTGTGAGCTTAATTAGTTGATTAGTACCCTATGCTGCTGCCTGAAATTGTCTGTGTGTGTGCGCCTTCAACTCAGTTCCTTACTCCTGGCAACTGCCTGGACTAGTCCCTGCAGTTTTCTTGGCAAGGTTTTTCAGAAGTGGTTTGCCATTGCCTCCTTCCAAGGGCTGAGAGGGAGTGACTGACCCAAGGTCACCCAGCTGGCTTCATGCCTAAAGCAGGGCTATAAAGCACAGTCGCCCAGATTCCAGGCTGATGTCTTAACCACTACACCAAACTGGCTTGCCTGAAATTGACAAGCTCTTAATCAGTTATGTGCTCAAGGCTTTTGCCCCCTAATCTGCTCTAGCACATATTATCTGTGATTGAAAAACCAGTCTTTCTGATGCTGGAAAAAGTAATTTCATATGCATGTAGGTTTATGTAGCTTTTTATATTGTTGTTGTTGCAGTTTTTCACTATAATTTTTGTTGCAGATGCCAAGAAAAGTTAAACAACGAGTGTGTCCTTTCCAATTGTCTGTGCCTGCCTTTTGCCTGTTCAGATATTTGGTAACTGTATTCTCCCCAATGGAAGCAAATAAAGCTTTGAAGCAGTGATTTTCAACAGAAGAGCTGCGAGGGGGAAGAAAGACCTAAACCCCTGTTGGTCTGTTGTGGTCCTGACAATTATCACACACACAACACGACAGTCATTTTATAATTTATAAAATGGCACACCTGCATTTAGCATGATTTCTTATCCTAGAAATAAATGGAGTATGCAGGAATGAAGGAAAGGATCCAGGATACATCAGTTATCTGACGAGTCTCTCACTCTGGCTGGGTATGTGAGAATATGGTCAAGAGTGTCTGTTCAATCCGTGTAGAATAATGCTATCATATGTGGGCTGCAATGTTTGGATGATCAATAGATGGCAGGATGGTTTTCTGAAACTTTACTGCCTGGATGAGGTGATCTTGATGTTTGCAGCAGTACACTGTCCTTATTGTATAAGTCTTTAAATCATTTACATTTAGAGCTTGCTGTTATTTTGCATACACTTTTTTTTTTGGAGTTTTATTATTTAACCTTCATTAAATGATGACAATAGGATAAGTTTTATTATCATTCTCTTGAAAGCAAATACCCTTTAATTCCAGACAGGGGAAAAGCAGAAAAATAACACTCTTGGTATTCAGTGAACATAGCTGTTCACTAAAGGCAGCAGAATTGTTCAATCAAACTTTGGAAATATCCCTAAGATAAATGTAATAATCAGGATTTGCAGCCCTGGCTTGCCACAGCATTAATATTTAGGGACAGATTAGTGAAATGCAGCTACTGATACAAAGAGGCTGGGCAAATGTCAGTGGCATATAATGAATAAAACAAAATGAAAAAGGCCTGCATTTTGAATAAAAGTGTTTAAACCCCATGGAGAAATTCAGTAATTGAAACAAAATCCATTTCCAAGTTACACATTTGAGTCGTGGAATAAAATTATGCTAATCTAATGGATCTACCCTATTGTGCTTTTCTGTTCATTATGCTGCATGTATAAATATGAGGTTATTATCTCTTTGATATTATTCCATACTTAACTGCTCCAAATTGGGATGCACTCTTTACCCAGAGCAAATATATTCTTTCAAAGGGTTGTGTTTACTCAAGATGCTTTCCCAACTTCTATATTGTATTTTAATTTAGATTTGTGTACTACCTGCAGAAAGTATTACAAATTGCATTTACTGAATTCTGTTGTAGCCTCTGTGAAATTTAGATAATATTATTGTGTCATTCTCATTTAATTTCTGGAGTATAAAGTCTCTGTATTATTTTTTAAACCATCATACTTAACCATTCAACAGATTTTACTCTCATCAATGGCCAATATTACCAGACAATTCCATAGAAGACACAGTTTTCATAATTATCATCCTTGTTTGGACCTTGGATAAAAGTAGTATTTGGAAGAAAGAGTTTATTAGGCCAAGCCAATATAATATAAAAGATTTACAATGTTATATGGTTTTTCTCAACGTAAAAGAGAACTAGGTTGTAGAACAGAGTCTTGACTCAAACCAAGCTAGAATTTTTTAAATAATCCTCCCACCAGCTTCTGCAGAGGGGATCAACATTCTTCAGATGGTGGATGGAGTGTTGCGATTCAAACCCTGCCTCTTTTGAACATACATGCAACATTGAAACACATACCAAAAGAATGGGGCTTATATTCCAATGGGCCATCTGCCATCTTGTTGATTTTGACTCCTCCCTCCCTCCTCCCAGATGTCACTGCCTCAGGGTAATTTTGGTAATATGTGAAAATATTCAGACACTCTCATGACTATTTCAGTCTACAGGGGGAAAAAAAGAATCCCATGATATTATGTTTCATAGCATGGTTGCTACTACTTTTACTTTGTACTCCTAATATCAGCCCCATTGAAAGCATCTGCTTCAGGGGGTCCTTTCCTAATATTTTTATATGCCAAGCAATCAATGAATTTCTTAAGAGGTCATGTGCTATTTATTATTTATCATTTCTAGAGTGTCTTCATGGATGTGTGTGTGTGTGTGTGTGTGTCTTATATATATTATATAGGGTCAGGTCTTGGTCTCAAGGATTCTCCAATCTAAGTTTTGCTACCTTGAAATTATGTCAGTAGAGAGGGGAAAGGGCAAAGTAGGAAACAAATTGGCAATCAGAAAATACATAGCACCACTTTGTAAACGTACCAAGAAGTTAAGCAACAGCAGCATGAAAGCTGCTGAAGAGGTAGCTGTTACAACAGCAGGTTGTTGATATAAAAAGCCAGATGCAGATATTGCTGTTTAAGTTGATGCTGTAAATAACAGAAGATTACCCTTAGAGAGAACAGCTTTGTTCACACCGGTCTTCTGGGGATAGCAGGGGAACATACTTTTAAAAAATAGCTGAAATAAATCAAATTATGCTCATTTACTTAAACCAATTAAGCTGAGTTAGTACGATTGTTCACCATGTGTTCGTTGATTTTCTCTATCACATTTTAAAAAATGACATTTTTGTGGCAACTTTTGGAGGAGTTCTATAATCACACCCAACACATTCACAAACCAAATGCAACTTTGTATACTTCTGGTTGACACAAATGCTTTGCAAAGATTAGATTATAAAGACTGAGGATCATTTAACTTAATTCTTAGACCATAATTGTGAATTTGCAAGATATTATTTGACAATATGTGTGTGTACATTTAAATCAGGTAGTCACTTCTGCATATAGTCATATCAACAAACAAGGGCTAATGAATGTTGAATGGCATGCTTGGAAAATAAATCTCGCTGCTTTTAACACTGACTTTTCAATTCTTTATTCTGAGATTCCCTTTAAAAAGTAGATGAAGATCAAACCTGAAAAATTGCTACAGCAAATTATATGGAAGATTAGAAGCAAAGAATACCCTGCTGATTAAATGGCAACATCAAATGTTTTATTAGTCAAAGAAAGACTTCAACCAGGATTCTAATGAAATTGGTAGTCAGATAGGGATAGATTGAAGAAACTGGGTAGCTCCACCTTTCTTTGACATATTTAAACCCATTATTTCTTTTCAGATGTTCCTTTCCAGGCATTCCTCTTTGCATACAGAGTAAGAATGGAATTATATTCATTTTGTGGTCTCAGTGACCCATTTTCAAGGACTTCTATGGATCAGGGCTAAACTTCTCAAGAGAGGATCCTGCCACTGTTCTTATGCAGATGTAGAAGCCTGATCAGGTAGGTTTTTGAATCATGTAAAAAGCCTATATCTGTAAATTAGGTTCCTCACTTCAGAATTACCAGATGGAAAATTCCTGAATTGAACTTTGGTGTAATATGAATAGAAACTTAGTGCCCTCCTGCCCCGAGGCAATTTTACAAATAGTGCCATTTGTTCTCACATGTTCATTCACAAGTTCATTCTACTCTATTTCAGCTCTAATCTGTAACACATACATACATACACACACACACACACACACACACACACACACACATTCTTTGAACCTTTGCAAATACTGAATTAATCCACTTATCCCAAGGTGAAAGGGAAGGGAGAACAATGACCACTTCATGCCTTTTGTTTGAAAAATGTGACAATCTTACCCAACCATTTTAGTAAAATTTCTAGTGATCCTTTGCCTCCCAAATAATCCCCAGATTGACAACTTTGTTCATTCAATGTTAGTTCATTTAAATTAGCAGACTAAAATTGTAGACCAAAATCCAATCAACGTACAGTGTTCACTTTAGATCATAAAATAAATTTGGAAATTTGCCATCTGACTGGAAATTGTAGGAGTCATTGTCATCTAACACATAGTGGATAGGGGATCAGGTTGGAAAAAACTGGCATAGCAGAAATGTCAACTGTGTTGTGTAAAATAATGTCTTCTTTATGTTTCCATAATCAGCATCTGAATTAAGAGAGGCAGGTTATTTAAAGGTCATATTCTGTATCATGAAAATGCCACTTCTGGAAAGACAAAAGTGTAAATGGGAAAGTATGCTATGATTGCATCATTGAACCTTTTCATTTTAAACACTTTCTATATTAATTCTGTTAAAATGTTGGTGCTTTATTTAAAATAAATAATAAAAATAGTAGAGCAGCATTATTATAAATAAATAATGCTAATAAATAAATGATGGGTGGCAGAGATATCAGGGCAGGAACCATGACTGGAGAGATAAATTAAGACAGTGTCAGAGGGGAAGTACTGTCAGCCCTTTGAGGTAGTCCAGACAAGAAGCAGAAACTATGAGTACTAATACTACCTTTACTGTAAGGTTACAGTAATAGAATCTTGCAAGTCTGAAAGCATCTCTTCCTTCCTTGACTTTTACTTTCCAGAAAACTATGGAGGGTCCCTTCTGAGATGCTTCCCATGCCGTTTTTCCTTCTGAGGGCCGAGATGTCTTTTGTATGACAGTTGTCTGCTCTCTGGCTCTTCCTCGTATCTCCCATGGTCATTTCTACATACCATTACAAACTGAGATAGGAACAAAGCCAGACTTACACAAGCAGCTAATACGAGCCGTATATAATTATACAAGCTTAGTCCAAAGTGTATTTACAATAATTCTAGTGATAACGTGTGTGTGTACATAATGACCAAGTTGATAAGTAAGTATGTATGCTAACAAAGTTTAATTGCAAATATACTAACAGAATTTTAACTAACTGAATCAAACCTCTACTCCTTTACAAAATTGTTAGCTGCTAGTTTCTTCCCTCCCCCCACACCTACAGGCTTAGGAATGACAATTTTTCCTACCTGTAACTGGCCTGAAGATTATTATTCTCACTCCTTCTGAACTCACCCTTGCCCATTTCTTCAGCTTCTGTACTACTGGTGTTTCCACTTCACCACCATCTATAATCCAGGGTTGTGTTTTCCTTCCTACCAACTCTTTGCCTCAGGGTCAGCTGTTTGAGGTAGGCCAGGTCAGGAAACTGAGTTTTCCCCTCCTTCTTACCCTATAGTGAATTAGGGAAGAGTTAATCTGAGAATCTTTCTCATCCTTTCACTGTTTCCTGAGCTAAAAATAAGTTTTTGTTTATGTTACTGTTGTCTATGTCTAGTTTCCCCAAAGTCATCTCTGTGGCTCAGGCTTCCAGGAGGGTCCCGTCCCTGGGCGGGTGGCCATTCATAGTCATTTGGCTACTAAACAGTTAAATAGCTAAACATGCATTGGAAAGAACCACTTTTGAAGGCTTGGCACAGCCATACTGTTCATCAAATGAGAGGTTATTCCAGTGAAATTACATTTTGATTTGATTTATGTGCAATCAACTCGTTGTCGACTCTTAGTGTCTACGAAGATAGATTTCCTCCATGATGACCTGTCCCTAACCTGGTCTTTCATGTCTTCCAGTGGTGCACTCATTAGCACTGTAACTGAGTCCATCCACCTTGCTGCTGGTTGTCCTCTTCTCCTCTTTCCTTCCACCTTTCCCAGAATTACAAGCTTTTCTAGAGAGCTAGGTCTTCGCATAATGTATCCAAAGTAGGATAATTTGGGTCATTTGTAGTCATTTGTCCTCTGGGTTGATTTGTTCGATGATCTAGTGGTTTGTTTTCTTGGCTGTCCATAGTATTCTCAGGAGTCTTCTCCATTTTACCATCCCAAATTTGTAAATAACATTTTGCACAAAAATCCTCAAATCCATTTCTTTAAATCTTCTGTATTTTATTAAGCATTTTAATGGGTAATCATATGATCAGTTTCTGATAACTCTTTATTCCAGACTCCAGTGCAAAACAAGCTACTGCTGAGGAAATAAATGCAATGTATACAAAGCAAAGAGGTGTTAGTTGTGTATGTCTACAGATAATAATGTCTGATGTAAAAATATATAATTGTTTCTACTTCCCTCTATAATTTGTTGGATAGTGCATGACTCATGTGACCCAAATAACCAGCTAAGGAATTTTATTATTAAAAATATACATGCTGATAGGAAATTACACATTCATGAATAATCAAGAAAATTAATTAAAGCAATGTAAACTTCTGATTGGAAAGTTACAAAATTATCACCAACTGTGCACTGTTTGTTGGGTAAAATGTTGTAGAAAGTAATATGGACTCTGTCCAGAACAATTACTGACTATGTAATTTCCCCCAAAGAGTAAAAAAACAGTATATTCAGTGGATATTTAAAATTCAGTAGGAACAAAAGCAGTAAAAATGGAAATGTTTGCCTCATACTGGCATATATTCTTTCTGAGATCTTGATTAACATCTGGAATATTTGGCAGAGATTATTTGGCAGTGAATACACTTCAAGAATGTGATGGCTCATTGATTATTTGATTTGTTTTTACAATTGTATAGTCCACCATTCTTCTTCTATAGTCAAGCAGCTGATACTATCTCCACAATATATAGCTGTGTGTAATAAAAGCAAATGTTCCAAATAGCAATTGTCACCTGAACACTGAATGTGAAAGATTCAGCATTACAAAAACACATTGGATTGCATCTAGTCTTGGTCATATTTACAGTAGGTCCACTGAAATCAATGACTCTTCAGTTAGTCAAGTTCAATTGATTTGAGGGTCTCTTTTAATCATGACTAAGCCTGAAACCATCTATTACCCTTGATGCAGAAAGAAGTCATCAGAAATGTTGGTGGCTTCCTTAATTTAGGTTAAACCAGGTGTTCCTCTAGACCAATGTTGTTGTCTATTTGAATACAAGCAGTTTTTCAGTTTCAGGCAGGAAAAAAAAAATTCACATAGACCTGCAAGCTGATAGTTTTGTTTACTTGGCATGACATGGGTTGGACTTGGTAAGTTTCTACATGACAAGCACATTCCAGATGACCCGGGAAATCCTGGGAATTACAGTCCTAACACATCTGGAGGGAACCAGGTTGTGGCTAATTTCTTTAAGTTATGGGTCCTTCCTCTCTGTTTTAAGCAAAATGTTGTTGATGACTGGCTTAACTTTTCAAGATGATGTTACTTGTGTGACCATTGAAATAGTACTGCATGGTTGGAGGTTTGTTCATTAACTTCATTCTGAGTTTGGATGCAGACTTTTATGCTTGCACAAGTTATGTAGCTCTATATTTCAGGAATATTTCTATGGATTTGATTATAGAAAAATATGGCTTTTAAATATGATGGAGAATGATTAACAGACTGCTTGTTATCAGACATTATAATCCATAACTTGTTATATTAAGTATTTCTTTGGTCTCCATCAAGTTCCTGCAGGGCTCTGTGCAATCTGCTGAGCCCTGCAGAACATGCCAGTTTCTTCCTGCTACCCAGATCATCAGGGGCTAGTAGTAAGGAGAGAAGGAGAATTTTCCCCATAATCTTCAGTGATCTTGATCAGGATTTTTGGAATGTGGAGCAAGGCTTTAACCTCATCCTGTCCAGAGTTACAGTATTAGGCTTACTGATGAGGACAGAGCATATATATCTGGAAGTAGCCCTACTCATAGTGATCCATTCTGCCTTATTCCAATTAATCAGTGCACATTGGAAGGTGGGAGGGGAAACAGTTCATGTTAGCATTTTTTTAAAACTTTGAAAAGAAGTGCATGCTTCTTTATTCCCTCTATTCTTTTGATTGGGACATTGCTGTAGCCAGTGACCAGGGTTATTCAAATCTCTCTTTTCCAGCAGCCAACTGTTCAGGGTTTCCAGAGAAGAACTCAATACAAATAGAGTGACCCTAAGTCTTTTTTTTTTTCTTTTTTTTTTTACAATCAGCATCCATTATTTCACAGATTCTAGAGAGAGGCTAATAGTTTGCTGGAGAGAAGGGGAAAAATTTTTCCCCCATAGCCCAATCTAGCAGCTCTCATGGAGGCCTCTTCAGGTGATGATTCCTCTAATTTCCAAAAACAGCCTGTAGTCTGAGAAAACACACCCCACCACACCCCAATCTCAACTATTATTTGTTTGCATGTTTGTATATATTTTGAACAAAGCAAGAGTTTGTCCCCCCCACTTCTGCATTGTTCCCAGTCCTACCAATAATCATTTGGGAGCACATTTTAAATGAGGCATACTCAACCTTTCCATCCTTCATCTTGTCAGCATGATTGTGAGTGAAAGGCTATATATAACTCTTTTTCATCCACATGATTATAACACCCAACTTAAAGGCTACAGCTGTGTCAATTAGTGGTGGCCTGATCAGAAGAGTTACTTTGATCTGAGAATAAACCCACATTAATCAATGTTTCCTTTTCTTCTCTTTCTCTCTTTCTTCTCCTCAACACCCAAGACAAACACAGGTCGCCTCCCTCTGTTACTAGTGAGATTGCTATGCTGGCAAGAAAGATTCTGAACTACACACTATCACACTAGAAAGAGGGTGTTTCATAGAGGTTTTTTTGAACTGGAGGAAGTATAGATGCCCAAGGACAGATTTTTATTTTTTTTAAAAGCAATTACAAAGACCTAGCTGTCTATCAGATCCAAATGATAACTATTGAGAGAAACTATTTCCTTGTTAATATTTAGGGCTATATACTAACTACAAATTTGTTGCAAGAGCTAAATATCCCAGTTTAACACAAATAGGGTTAGCACTATCCTACTTTAACTCAGTGAATCTGAAGTGACATTAGAAACTTGAAGCTGGAATACTTGTACTTAAAAAGAATGAGATAAAAACAAATGAAATTAAGTATGACTAATTAAAGGAACAAAGTGAAGCAGGCTTTTGTTTTTAAGAAACAAAAGGCCTATAACCCAAGCTATCCACAGTGGATGGGGGGGGGGGGGGCTGTCAAAAAAGTCAAGATGATGGCCACAACACCACAACTCACAACACACATGACAGATGTAAAAAGGGGGTGGGACACTGGTGGTAGTAGAGTCATCTTGACTTTTTGCCTCCCTTGCCTTTGCCTACATTTTTTGTTAGCTTGGATGGAAATTAGATCAAATTTGTAGCCATGATTATTATCCCCTTCATTGCAGTTAATCTCTGCATGTTTCCATGATATAGGAGCAGGGATTTCTCCTCCAATAATATGAATAAATTTCCTAATTTGGGGATTGTAGTTGAACTGTGTAGTTTGGAAAGTTCAAGAAAATTTCTTCACATATTGATAAAAGTGCTTTAATTTATTGATGATGGGGCAGCTGTTGGTAAATGTCAATCTGTTGGTAGATGAAGGTACTGGAGTTCCTCTCATTTGGAAAACAGTGAATGGATAGGTGGCAGTAGATCTAAACTGGTTATTATACTAGCTTATTCTTTAAGATAGTAGAATATCTCTCAGGATTCATCTTCAGTTTGGTATAGTGTTTAAGGCACTGTGCTAGAGACCATGAATTCTAGTCCCACTTTAGGCACAAAGCCAGGTGGGTGACCTTGGGCCAGTCACTTTCTCTCAGCCCTAGGAAGAAGGTAATGACAAACCTCTTCCAAAAATCTTGCCAGGAAAACTGCAGGGACTGGTCCAGGCAATTGCCAGGAGTCAACACTGACAGGAAGGAAGGAAGGAAGGAAGGAAGGAAGGAAGGAAGGAAGGAAGGAAGGAAGGAAGGAAGGAAGGAAGGAAGGAAGGAAGGAAACTTTTCACAATGAAAATTTGTGACTAAATTGTGAGTGTGACTCCTTTCATGTTAGAATTCTTCCCCACCAAAAAATAATTGAAATAATCGATGAAGTGCTCTCCTCTGTTTCACTATAATTGAAGGCAATGAAAAACCTCTTCTGAATATCTTGCCAAGAAAACCTCAGTCCAGGCAGTCACCAGGAGGCAGTCCCCAGGAATCAACAGTGACTTGAAGGCATGAATATATTGTCTTCAACGTGCTCTTCTCCAATTCTTAGCTATATCTATTATGAATCAGTTAACCCAATACTTGACCAAATCTATTCTTTCTTCCCCTACTCATTTGCATCCCTAGAGGCCTGTTAGATGGAACCCCCCAAAAAGCTTCAGGCAAACTGTCAAATGTGACAGAAAATTTACATCAAGATGAATTAGCTTAGGTCCTTCCTTCAATATATTTTAAGTGCATATTAATCATTATAAGTGAATTGGATGCATATTTGATGATGAATGATGAGGTGAATAGAGAATTCAACCTTTGTAATGGTTTTCACCCTATTGTTTGGACAGAGCACTCAAAGTATGTGCATGATATAAAATGGTGAACCATTTTACTTTGTACAAACCATGTAATAGGCTCCATGAATAATGCACATAAGTGATTTAATATATAAACTCTAAAACATAAGCAGTAAATCCTGCTTGTCAGGAAACTACTTTTCATAAAATGACATCTACTCCATAAAATCCTGATGCTTCATTATAGTATTTAAATAAATACTCCTGAAATGCACTGAAGAGGCTACTACTGTTCTCCTAACAGAGGACCAAATTCCCAGCACCTTTAGCAGCCTATTTGGGACACTTATCCACAAGGGTGTTTAAGCAATTCTTGCAGTAATTCTTGATTAATTCATCCAAGTCATTATCTGCATTTGGCTTAATTATGCAACATGTTCCTTATTCAACATCTTTTCAAGCACCATAACACACATTTGAATCATTGTTGCATGTCATTTACTTATGCAACAGCTTTTGCAACTGATGAAATTTGATTTTGTAATCAATAATATCACGATTAAAATAAGTAAACATGAAAAAAAAAATGGGGTTGCACCAGTTAGTTCTGCCCTTGAATCTGCACGTATGTCACAGACCTCTACTGAAGATTGATGAGGATCTGCAGGGAAAAAAAGCAGTGTATAGGTTTATGTATGAAGATTTTCACTTATTTGCAGGGAAACATCTGAGCATATACCTGCATTCTACAGCTGATACTGATAACTACATTATGGAATTATAGCTACATTCTCACGTGGACTAAGATAAGTTAATTTTTACACACTGAAAGTAAAAAAAAAAAAAAAAAGACTTACTGTTCTGTATGTACAGTTGTATCCCCACCATACCTCTAAGGCAGTGTTGTCCAAACTTGGCGACTTTAAGATGGCTGGGGAATTCTGGGAGTTGAAGTCCACTCATCTTAAAGTGGCCAAGTTTGGACAACACTGCTCTAAGGACTCAAGGTGGTGTATGTGGGTTCTCTTTTCATTTTTTCCCCCCAACAGCAACCCCATGAGGGAGGGTGCTATGAGAAAGTGACTGCCCCAGACTGAGGTTCAGAAGTTGAAAGTGGACCTGAACCTAAATCTTCCCAATCTTAATCCAAGGCCTGCTCCATAACAGAAGCAACTTCAAGAGTGTGAGGTAGAGATAATGTTCTCTATATTTAAACCTCTGTCCCTCAGTCATTTTCTCTTTCTTAAACAGTACTTGCTAGTGGTTTTCCATTGCAGTCCCAAATGTACCATGATGGGATGCATCCTTCTCAAATGCATTGTGGGGAAGGATGGTGCTTGATCAAGAATTGCTGTTGCTATAGAAAAGTTTTTAAAAAAAAGTTAAAAAAAAAGAGGGGAAAGTTTAAAGAGGAGAAGCCGCTAACATCCACTGAAATTCACTAAACACAGCAAAGAAAAATTAAAACTGTGTTAGACATTGGTGTCTCCTTTGGGGTTCCCACGGGGCTACCAGTAAAGCAGTGGCAATGCATTAGAGAGATTGCAAAAAGTTCCCCCAGAGAATCAGGTTTGGGGAGGGTCCTTTCCGCTCCCATAGTCAGAAGCAATATATCTGCTTTATGTTGCTCCAGATCTTTGCCTCTCTATTGGAAGGATAGTTGGCTCCCCTGGCTGCCAAGCTCCCAGACTTCCATAATGTCCATAGCAGACAGTTTGCAAGCCATTCTTGAGAAGATCATTCAAGATGGTAAGCAAGGTTGTTTCGTTTTCCCTTGGAGATGGTTTGCAAGCTTACCATCTCTGACTGATAAAACAATGTCCGGTATCTACTCACATCTAAAATGGATCAGGGTTGTGATATATACTGCCAATTCTAAGATCTTATAATGAAAGCAAATATGCAGCTAGAGGAGATGTGAGAAGAATTATGGCTTTCTGTATATATGTATTAGTCATCCTTTCATTCCTTTCCTCACTGAGTTTTTACTGGAATGCAAAGCATTAAAATAGCTTTAAAAAGAATTCCTGCATTTTTAATATTAGTCTCATTCAGTTTGATGAAAGATAAATTTATTTCAAATAAGAAGAGAATGTTGGTGAACATCTTATGGGTGGAGTATGGGCTTCTTATATTTATTCATTTATCACTTGGCTAAGTCTTGGAGATATCCAATCAACTCTCCAGCCATCTGTAGCCCCTTGGCTTCCCATACCTCTATTACAACATAAGGAAACATATTAAAGGGAAATTCCATTTACAGAATGTTTTCAGGCTGGGAAGCATGAGCAGCCAGAGAATCTGCAAAAACCGAAAAGAAGACCAGCAGGAGCCCAAAGCCCTCTGCCATCTGCAACAACAAACCAAGCTGCAAAACACCACCAAGAGAAATTCAGAACAAATTTTCAAGCATCCTGAAAATAAAGTAGACTCCTTCTTCTCCTTCTCCTTCTCCTTCTCCTTCTCCTTCTCCTTCTCCTTCTCCTTCTCCTTCTCCTTCTCCTTCCTTTTCCTCTTCTTGGAAGAAAACATCTGAGAAATTGCAAAGCAGATTTTGGATACATCATCATCATCATCATCATCATCATCATCATCATCATCATCACTATCAAGTTGTATAAAGACCATCCTCCATTCTCCATTTTCATGAGATTTTGTTTTCTGTAAAAGTGAAAACAATTAAATGACATCTTAGTAGGGAGCATGTCCCTGCACAATTTTGCAGTATTTTGTGGCCTTTTTCTGCACAATTTCTTCTTCAAAAAATGAAATACGAGAGGGAAAAGAGAAAAATACATCAAGGATTTCTCTCTTACAGTTTCTATATGGGAATGGAAGAATTGACTGACCTGAAAAGGACACTGTGTGAATCTGCAGAGATGCTTTACAGCAAAAAAGAACACTACCCTCAATGGAAAAAAGAATAAAATACTCATTGTGTGATCATGTGTGGTAGGAAACAGAAGAGTCCTAAGAAGACACATATCCATATCCATCTAAATCTCCAGCTGAGATCTCAGAAGAAAATAGGCAAGTCAAAGACCTGTCATGCCAGTGTAAAAGTAGCACAGCAGAGGAATTATACTATTATTTAAGCTGGCGTGAAAGTTCTCTGCAACAAATCTAGAACTCAACCCTTTGCCTTCTCAAGAAGCCATTGGGGCTACATTTATCTAGCAGCTGGTTTAATTTCCCAGAATTCCTCCAAATGTAAGTCTCATTCCAGGTCATGATGAACATGGTTAGTGCCAGGCATGCCTGCTACTTACCTCTGTTGACTTCCAGTGAATGCCCACCATTCTAAAGGACCACAATTTGTTCTCTGGCATAGAGGGAGTTGTATTCCTCCTTAGTAATACTTTTTTGAAATATAATGACGTGTTAATCATCCCTTAGAGCAAAATATGAGTGGCTTTCTATTATGAACCAGAAAAGAGTGGAGTTTTCTTGCTAATAAGAGAATATTTAGTACAACACAACTTTTGAAGAAGCTATTTTAATGAGACTATTTTTAGCACTTACCTTTCACATTTCATGAGGGAGTACAAGCTCACTTAGAACAACAATCCAGTGGAATAAACAAAAAATGGGAGACAGAAGAGAAGACAGGTTGTGTGAATAATAGAAAATGTCTCAGCAGTGACAGGCAGAGACTTATTTTACATATCTGTGATGAGCAGGGTTTAATCTCCCACTGGCTTTTATAATGTGCATCGGATATTGCTTCTTTTTTCACTTTCTAGCAAGCCAGCAGGAAGCTTAATCATAAAACAATCGCTTGCTGCTGAAAGGCCTCTGAAGATCTACTGTCAAAATAACAGCAACATCTGACTTGGGTAGGAAACAGAATAAAATCTTATATGCTGTAGCTTGTTCAAAGCTTTCTCTCATTAAACACTTATTTATCATATTTGTATTCTCCTTTCATCCGTTCTTCCACCTCTTTCCTTTCCTCTAAGAAATTCAGGACAGCATGCTATTTTACCCTTGTAACTCTCTTGTGTGATAGGTTTTTTGCTGCTGTCATTTTGTTGATACTAAAATTTTAGAATCCACTTTTCTATGTAATGCATTCACAAGACATATTTCAATGATTTAAAAAGAACCGAATCCTGAATCCACACCTTTCTGAATGATACAGTTTGCACCAAATGATCCATACTTGCAGAAATGCACATAAAACAACCTACATTTGGAAAAAGTGTGCATTATATAATTGTGCAACACTTCAGCTTCAAGTCCAAAACAGTGCTTCAAAATGAGTAAGGGAAGCAACACAACACTAGTCTGCAACACTTTAAAGCAGCTGCATCTTTCTACAGGATATCATGGCTGTCGAAATAACCTCTTACAATTTGATTTTTCTGTGATTCTATAAAGAAAATAGATGTTCACTGACATTATAATGGAATAATGTTGCAACAGGTTCTTTTTTATCACTGTCGTCGTCTTCATGGAGGGTCATGAAATGTAGTAATGGGAAAAGAAAGTTTTAAGCTTCTGTATCCCATGCAAAATGTTTTCCTTTGAGATCAGGAACACTATATTTTTACATTGCACTGAGAAATAAAACTCATCGGGTCAACTATGTGCTCAGTATATAAAGTGAAGTAATCTGACCCCATGAAGCAAAGCAAAATGAACTTTCCCAAATGAACAAACACTTTCTTTTTCATTATTTTTATTACAGGAGTGATCCTACATCTAACAGTGCTGACCACTGCCATATTGTCTCTTCTGCTTTGTTCATAGAACAGTTGATTTTAATTGGAGAACTTTTTTTCTGATAGTTTTAAGCCTTCTCAAGTGTGCACAGGGCTAGGCAAAAGAAATGTAAAAGTATTTAGCCCAAGGAAGAAAACTAGAGTGACTTCCTATTTTCCTTAAAAATATTTCAGTGGCAGGTTAGCAGCTATAAACACTTAACAAAATCAGGGAAACCTCCAATTTGTATTGTGATCACACGATGTTTTTCTAGACATGTCCACAGCTGCAAAATGTGTTGTAGTACAAGAATACTACCTACGATCCGTACTATCAACACATCTCTGCACATTTTTCCAAGGGAATTTCTCTAGCAGTTGGCATCAATTAACATTAGCAAGAACCTGTTATGTGGTATGGGTGAACCTAGAGATATTTATTATAACTGACAAATTATGCTTTTTAATGAGTTTCTTATATTTATGCTGCTGTACAATACTATTCTATTGTAATATTACTTGTTGGCCAGGTTAGCGTACTTATTTTATGCTAATAGATTGACACTGGGAATTACTTGGAATGTTATTTTTATACATTTCTCTTGCTACATGTATTAGGGAATCAGTCAGAATTGTTATACCTGTAGTAAAGGTCACTGAAGCAACCTGTTCATCTTTTTCCTTTCTTTTTTTCATTTGTAGCAGTGGCAGGTTTGGGGCACTCTTTTCCCATCTTTGTGTACTAAAATTGGTGAAGAAAATTGAATGGCACATATAAAAAGTATTCCTCTCTAGTATACTTATGCTGATATGATTTGTTTGGTTGATCTACTCCCATTCGGGATTCATTGCATGAGCAACATCATGCCCTGATTTGAGAGGGTCCTGGGCAAAAATAAATTATTTCTTGGTGGTTCCTGATGGGCTTACCTGCCATGGTGGACAACAATAAGCAGTACTGGTGACAATAGTAGCATTCTAAACAACATGCTGAATTAAAATAAAATGGCAGCTTCACACAGGAGCTTTGAAATTGGGTCACAGCTGAAATTAGAGGTAGGCCCCGTGAGTGAGTGAGTGACTGGGTGAAAAGAAATTGGCTTGCCTGGAGTAGGAGGCAGTCAGGAGAGAATTTTCAACTTAAGGAGGAGACAGAAAGAGTATTTACGAGTAGGAGGTGAACAGGATGAAGTAAAAGGTGGAAAACACCGTGCAGCACCATGACCAGCTAACATTCTTCTCCCTGCGCTTCTAAGGGGAGTTGGCAGCTTAGGGCAGTAAGAAAGATTCAGCTCAGTCGGCATATATAGCCCACATGAATAAACAGGTTGGCAAGATTTATGTGCGACTGGTAGCCCAGTGGATTTGGGCTGGGGGAGGATCCTGACTTAGTGAGCCAAGAGGAGGATATCAGACAGTATTCAGGCAGGCCCAGAAGAAGGGGGTACAAGAATGAACGTCAAGGCTCATGTATCTGGGCAAGATCAAGGACGCAAGAACTATCTAGATTTCAAGAAGGCATCTTTAAAACTAGCCTGGAGTGTAACAAAAACAAACAAATGAACCAGAATATTGGAAACTGTTAGAGGGATTTCCCCACCTCATTTACTTTGAGTTATTCAAGGTGGAACCTCCTTGAGTGATTTGTAATGCTGATGTCCAGATTTCTCTCCACCTGGACTAAATTGCCACTAATGAGATAAGTTGACAACTGATTTTCCCACTATGTTTATGTCTGCTCTCTTGTCCATTCCTTTCCCAGCCTTCCCACACTCTGGCACAGGGGTCAAGCAACCGAGAGGAGAAGGAGACAAACTGTTGGGAGGCTCTATGCAGACATTGTGGGCATTTTACAAGGGAAAAAGGAGAACTAGATTGTTTAGATACATGCTGCATTTTTTTAACTACTGTCCCTTTAAGGCTGTGGCAGTTGGGTGGGAGACAAAGACCTCCTGAGGCTTGATTCTGAGTAACTTTCTCAGGACACACAGAGGGATTCCTTCCGATGGATTTCAGTAACTATTGTTTAAAGTTATTATAGTGCTTGGGAAATAATGTCTGTATATCTGTATGGTTTTTAATTTCTTAACACAAGTAGTATGCTAAGCTGTTGTCTTTTCATAACTACAGGCTTATATATAAAAAAATTCCCCTCACCCCAATGGGTAGTTATATACATACAGTATATGTGTGTGTATACACACACACTGTATATTTCTTATTAAAGATGTGGATGGAGGAGGGGATCAATTCTTAAAGCCCCCACTGCTGGATGAAGAATTGGCTGTAGACTTACTTAAAGTGAATTGGAGAAAAGCTGAAGGGATCCTGTGTGGAGATTCTCTGGGGAATCAGCTTCAAACTATTACTGTGTTACAATCAGAACTACACAAGAAACTTTGAGTTGACAGAGTTGACAAAAACCTGCTAGCACAATAAAAGATTATACGATCAATCCAATTTCCATTCTCATCTTGAAAATGAATTATGTATTCTAACATAAACGTGGTTCTTGGTAGCTCTTTGAGAGAGTTACTTCTTTTGATGGACAATGCAAAAGCTGAATCCTGCAAATCTGTATTGACCTCACAAAGATGCATTTTAAAAATATAGCAATAGATCCTTCTGCCTTGAAATTGACATTCTGTCTATGTCAATGCTAAGGCTTCCAGTATCCTGTGATTGCATGGATGAAGTTGTTTTGACTCTTGCTCAATGTAAAACACCATTTTATGGAAGGGAAGCAGCCTAGGTAACCTATCATTCTGCTATAACACAAAAGCTGTAACCCGTGGAGAAATGAATTGTAAAACTTGCCCCAAACCAGGGTTGCTAAAGGCTCTTTATTTACCTTGAAATAGAATCCATTTGAAATGCAGGTTATTTCTGCTTACAGGGATTGGAGTCTGCAATACCATTAGGTTGGATATTTTTGCCCATTGTGGTCTGATTACTACAAAGCAACAGCAAAGTGCTGTGGAAGCTAGTTTATCTTGAAATGAAAGGTGCTGCACAGGTTAAATTTTAGAAGGAACATCAATTTAACATAAAACTACAGCTTCAAATACTTTAAGTAGGTAATCTTTTGAATATTTCTTTCAGCTTACATCATTGGCACACAAAAGCTGTATTCAAATGCTATCTTCTGTGCAATCTTGATAGCAAGATTATTCTTACTGCTCCCTCCGCCTGTCCCCCACAATGGACTAATCAGTCTATTTCTGGTCTGTGTCAGTCATGCACCATTCCAGCCCATTTCTTCATCAACTGATGCAATTTTTTAAAAAGAACATCTACATTTAAATTGTACATTCTAAAATAAGCATTTCTGTATGTTGTCTCCTAATATCCACACTTTTGAATGCATTTTGTTAACCAAGAACTGTATTGCAAAAGTCAAAGCAGGGGACAATCCAAGGAGAACTTTCTTCTGATGCATATAAAGGCCAAATGGGCTTGCTTTAAAAAAATGGATCCAGGGAAAGGTTAAAGAGCTGCCAACTGCGGCCATCTCATCTCCTTAGCAGTCAAGAAATAGATCTGCTTTTGATTTAAGACTGCGATATTGAAAAATTGATAGGTTAATATGGTTCCTTGATAAGTAATTTGAAGACAATTGTGTTTGTGTGTGTCATTTTAAATTACATTCCATCTTACAAGGGAGGGAGATGGCAGAGAATAAGGAACAGCAAAAGTGGAACTGCCATGATGGCCATGTATGTAGCCAGTGGGGTCACTGATCATCAGCTTTTGGAGCAACAATGTCTTTACAGCTGCATATAGGATTTAAAGGCTACAGAGGAATGAACACACACACCAACATTTTACCTTATGATGTTATTTTGGTCATAATGCAGAAGAGTTTAAGATCAAAATACAGCTGGCTTGTCTTGTAATATATATTGCAGGCATACTGAGGTTTCTATTATTGGGTGTTATTATGTGGACCTATTTGCTGATGCTATAAAAATTCCTCTTGTAATAATGATTTTTCTTCTCTTGTTTCTAGCTGCTTGGATTTTTGTTCAGGATTTTTTCCCCTCATTTATTTTTCTAGCCTCCAGAATTTGTCAGCTATTCTGTTCTGTATGCAACAAATCATATTACAAAAATTGGATGATGAATCTTCAGTCCAGACTTAATTTTCACAATTTGCTATCATTTTATATGGATTATCCTTCCATTTGATTTCTTTGTTTTGTTTTGTTGTTTTGGCAAAGCAGAGAGGAATTAAAAAATATATATTTTTGTTTTGCTCCTATTACATTTAATGACAGGTTGCATGAAGGCAAGTTTTGTTCCTGCGTTTACACATTTTAATGATTTCTTTTTGACTTGGAAAATATTGTTTTCTTTGCAGTGATAATTTCTTTTAAAATATGTATTTCAACAAAATTGGCTTTATTACCTGTTCGTTGCTATTTTCATTAGTATAATTTATTCACAGTTTTCTCAAATTAATAGAATCTAATAGCTACACGTACATAATAGTTACAGTTGTAATAATAGTAATTTGAGTATTTTTTTAATTTTATCAATAGTCATTTGCAATTGATTACTGGATTACAATCTGCTCTCATAAATGAGATACGCTGATTCTCTACAGGTTAGAACATAAACTTGAATGTTATAATATTGGCTGTTGAATTCAGCTTTCTCAGAGTTCTGGTTTTCAATCTGTCATAAATTCCTATTCCTTATATTTGTAAAAATGTATTTAATCAATGTCAGATGAAAGGCTTAACATATCCGCACTACAGGGACTTGGTAACACATCTTTTTCCCTTGATTTTTAATGTACTGAAATAAAAGTAGATAGCCTGGCTTGTAGGTTAAGTAAGTAACTTACAATTTATTGAATTAGAAGTGTTTGGAAGGATACATTTTTTATAATTTTAGCCCTGCTCCACCAGAAACAAGTGACAACAATTTAATCTCTGCTGATGTTTATAACCAGATGGCATTTTAAGCCTCAAGGAAATGGGGAGGAACTCCCAACTGCATATTTAAAATTGTGTCTTTGGGGGGATAGAGAAGAGATTATGGATTTCATTTAACTGTCCCACTGAATCATAGAGTTGGATGCTTTATCCTTGCTATTTTTATACTAAATAAAATTAACATTTATCTGATACCCTGTGAAATCAAGAAATGAAGCCCCTTGCTATTTCCCTGCCTCCTGGATATATTGAGAATCTATGTCATGTAAGAAGGGGAGGTTGATTGTTATATTAGGTGGCCATCTGGCATACTCTGGACTCCTACCGCTGTGAATGGATGCTTTCAAAGTCCTTTAGACATGATGAAGCTGCACAGACCATCATGGATATGTCCTGAACCTTTGACATGTAAAGCACCAGCCACCATTCATGCCAAATATACAAGGAACAGAATGTACAGCAGTGTGGGAGAGGGAAGGATTCTAGTCTATCTCCAGAAATGCTTTTGGCCAGGTTCAAAAACTCTTCTTTGCAGGTTCTGACATGAAGAATTCAGAAGGTCCTTCAATTTACAAAACAACATTAAACCTTGTTCAGGTGCTAAAAAAGTATTTCCTGTTATATACATGTAGCCCCGATAGTTTCTTCCTCCCTTGTTCTTTTGACATCATCCTCTTTAGATGTCCACATAGCACAAATATTTGTAGAGAACATTCATGGATACTAATGTATGCAAGAGGCTTCGGTGGGATCAAAACTTCTAATCTAACATATGTGGACACCTAGGAAAAAAGTAATGTTACATAAGCAGTGTCAAAAGAATACACCCTTTGGAAAGGGACTATAAAGCTTTGCATTGGGACAAAACGGACTCAGCTTTTGCTAGATTGTTGCCATCCAGAGTATATATACCTATCCTTGCTAACATGGAACTGCTCGTTATGGGTGAAAGTTGGTCTCAGTTTAAAAACTAGACAGAAAACCCTAGAGTGGCTAAAAGCTACAATTCGGATTGGATTGTTTGGTTTTGCCTATTTCTGATAATTGTCCTTTGAAATGTAAATCCCATTTATTAGCACAAAAGTTGCACTTCAGAGGAATCAAGGATTAGCTGCCCATTTCTGATGCAGGATTGTGTACCTGAATATCATTTTCTCCTGTGGGAAGAGCATTCCCATTTGTCTTGCCTGTGTATGTGAGAAACAAATGAAAATATAGGCACAAGTGGGAGAAATGAATGAAAATGCTTTCAATTTGTTTTGCCCATTCATTTTTACAATAGAGATTTCTGAGAAAATGCAAACTTTATTATGCTGGCAGCAAATTGACATAAATGTGTATTTTCCTGCAACATTCACTGTGTGGGGCAGGGAGGGGGGAGGCAGAGTATCTTGAAGTGTTATGAAAGTGACAAGATGTAAAAACTATCCACGACAAAGCATAACTGTCTAATACGACCCATTAGGAGCATAACAATAGAGGTGCAAAATGGATGGCAACCATTGAAGTCAAAAACAGAAGAATGCAAAAATCAATGGGAAGCTAAAATGATCCCCTCCCTTTCTAAATGTTTATTGGTGAAACTAATAGATTAGCTAAAAATGTTCGAATACAAAACATCAGCAAGGAAAGGATCAGAAGGTGGAATAATGTTTGAAGTGCAGAAGTTTATCAAGAGAGCCACATCCCAAATTAAACCCCTATATTTGTTTCTGTCTATAATTAGTGTTTTCATCAGGAAGCAATTCAGCTTTTGTCTGCTGGGAGGATGATGATGGTTTGGTCTTTCCTTAGGCTATTGAGGGCTGCTCTGTCCTCTGCTTTGAGTTGGTGTTGATACCATGTTCTTCTGATCTGTGGTATGATTGTCTGCCTTATGTTTTCTTGGGTCTCTGGGTTGAGTCCTGTCGTTTTGAATACTGCTTCTAGGGCTGGGCAGAAATCTAGTTGATTGGCATTGTTGTACACGGCACTGGGTGGCATGTTCTGAGCCACTCAGAGTTGCATGTGTAAGGTAGGCAGCCATATACAGTAAACCAGTTAAACAAACAAACAACTGTTGGGTCTCTTCTGAAAATGAAACCAGATAGATAATGCCCAAGCAAGGCACTCCTTGATATCATGGCTAGTAAAATCAGAGTTTCTGACCATTAATAGGATTGCACTTCCTTAGACTATCTCTGAGCAGGTAGCTAAAATTTGGTGGAAAAGAATCCACTTTTTGTTTTTTTAATCATTTCTCATGGCATCTTCAGGTCTGTCCGTCCGTCCTTCCTTCCTTCCTTCCTTCCTTCCTTCCGCATTACCCTAACTGATTTTAAAGTAGTTTAGGAAGTTACAATAGTTAAGTTTATACCTGTACTTCTATTATATGAAGATACTTATGAAAGTGCATCCTGATATTTGAAATAAATAAGTAAGGGCACTATACAACAGGGGTGTTGGGTGTGTGTGTGTGTTGTGAAACTGTGGGCATGACCAGGTGATCAAAACCCCACCCCTTTTCAATATATATAATGTAAAAGGGGTGAAGCTTCGACCATCCTAGCTACGCCCACTATTTTATCATTATTGATTAGTAAGTTTGTATGTAAACTGCACTTATTAGGCTTATATGTTGCTCCAAATATAGCTGACTCCAAGAGCTTTATACAACAACATCAACATACATTTCCCATCAGCAAGGAATATCCCGTACATATAAAATATTCACCCACTAGGAAGGAACAAAACCACAACTTCTCCAGACCCAAAGACTTACTGAAAAAGTCTTAATAGCTTTGTGGAATGTGAAAAGAGTCAGAGCCTCTCTTATATCATAGGAATGCTGTGTTATTTAACACACAGCTGAGCAGTCTGTAGGCCACATATAGCTAAGAATATCTCATTAGGAGCTCCTCAGCACTCCCAGGTTGCACTGCCAAAATCTGATGTTTTGATGTGATTTGGGGAAAGGGGAGGAGGCTAAGAGTAGTGATGGGAGCAATTGGCTTCTAACAGACCTCCCAACCATTTCCCACACTAACTCCTCCCTCGCCCCCTCTTCAAATGGGCCAAAGACCTTCAATTCTATTCCTTCCAGGGATGTCACAAAGTCACTGGAGGGCTTCCTGTGTCCCCACTAAAGATCAACAGATAAACTATAAGCCCCGACCCTTAAACATTGCCCAGCTCTGATTCAACAGTACTAAAACACTGTAGATATATTTTTATTTGGTTCCAATTACACTAATAGGGAACATTAGTGTAACTGACCTAAATGCAATCATCATCATCATCATCCCAAATACTGGATCCAGAAAAGGGATTAATCTACCAGAAACCATGATTCAGAGTGCATTTTCCTATTCTATTTAAGTCAACAAAGTATTGAGATGTAAGTTTTCTGATAATGTCAGAAGAAAGTATCTACAACATGGTCCTTCCAAACTACTACCCTGGTATCCTGAAGATCCATGTCACATGCTGTTCTCATATGACCTAGATCTTCTGATTTCAGCATTCTGACCAGGGACAAACACAAGTTGTTACAGACTCCGGGTGTACTGAATGAAGCATTAGATATTTTGCTGTTGTAGAAGAAGGACAAAAGATTGTCTGCTCCCATTCCATATACCAAAGCCACAATTGGGATAATTCTTTCAATATTATTCATTTAAAGAAAATTCACATTTCAAAGCATTATATGTCTTAGGTCTGTGCTGGTTAGTGATGATGAGAGGTGTAAGCCCACACATCTTGAGGGCACCAAGGTTGGGAAAACTGATTTATAAAGTCAATCTTTTTCCTTCCCTGGGGGAAGTGGAAGCTCTGACCCAAGTATCATTTCTCTAAATGTCTGCAATGACAGCTAATCCACCAGTTCCCAGATATTTTTTTAGCTTGAAATAATATCAGAAGAGAGGAGCTTTTTGAACATAATGCTTTTGAAAGATGTCACGAATCAAATCAACTATTATAATTTAATCACTCGTCAAGATCATCTAAGTTGAATATTAACTGTGAAAGCAGGTCTTTTCAAACAATGTAGGTTCATTGCTCATAAGAAAATGAACCAACATTATTTATAGATTGTTTAAGAAGATCTTTAGAATGTTGCCATTACTGCCACAAAATGTGAACTTGTGCCATTGTTACATATGCTTTCCATTCAAATAGAGGGGGGAAGTACAATGGAAAAGGCAAAAGCAAAATTACCATTCAGGATTTGTGAGGTTTGGTGCTGTCATTTTTTTCTGGAATCACTCTAAAGCTAAGCATCTGCAGGGCAGAACAATTTATGACAAAGTGTCTTTTGTGAATTTTGACTGCAGCTGCAAGATTAGCCTACCCCTTCTGCTCTGCTAAGGAATGTTACCATCTTATTAATTAGATAAATATTCAGTAATTCCAAAGAATACTATCCTGTTGCTGGAAGGCAGTAGTTTAAAAGGGGCTTACAATTAGCATATTTCTCTGTGTGTGTGTGAGTGTGTGTGTGTGAGTGTGTGTGTGTGTGTGTGTGTGTGTGAGAGAGAGAGAGAGAGAGAGAGAGAGAGAGAGAACATCCTTTTTGTTTGTACTTGAATATCCTGAAGACTCCACATGTTCTGTGAATGTCCATACTGGTGGCACTTTCAGTATTCTTATTCACACTTTGGAATGTTTGTTGTATGAACTTCAGTGTCATCCTCTGGCCTGATTTAGGTCACCGCAAGCTGCCTTGCTTGTCAAATGCCTTCTCCCAGTTTGCTGCACTGTCAATAGCTGCTTACTGCAAGATCTTCAGTGTTGCTGGTTCAAATCTCCCAAGACTTCACTGACATCTCACACAACTTCTCCAAATCTCTGGCAAAATTGCAAGAGAATTCATAACAGCTTCTAAGGCCCATACAAGCATACATGGGAAGGCAAAGAGAAACCTTCTTATTATGCAGCCCAGAATTAATTTGTGGGAAGGCCATATGTCTTGTCCTCTAGATACAGCCAACTGTCTGTCAATAACCATGCAGGCTTAGCCAAGAAGCTACTGAGGTTTCCCCTTTTCTTTTCTTGAGAAACAACAAGATGCCAACCTACTTTCAATGACCCTAGAGGGTGCTAGAACAGTCATAGAATGCCCAGCTGTGACAAGGCTTCAGCAGCAGGTAGAACATTGGATTGGAAGGTCTGCAGAGCTCATAGGATTCAGCTCTGCATCTGTTTACAAAAAGTTTGATGGTAGATCAGGATGATAGTCTGAAGGCAAATAATACAACAACCCTGTTGGACCGATATAAGTTTAAGCATGATCACCTCTTGGGTGGAAAACTTCTTACTTGCATTATGTTTGCTGTCTTGAGTTCTATCGGGAAGTTTAAATTTGAACAGTCCAGAAGATATGGATGAGTGAAGTTGTATAAGATTTGACAAAAATTAAATTCCTCAAGCATCTTTGCATTCAACATTCACATGTTGACATAATGGTGAAACATACTATTAGACAGCAGATCCTATATTGTTTCGGTAACATAAAAATGGGCTCTAGGAATACAATCTTTCACCCTAGCTTTTCATAAATTGGTGCTATCAAACTAAATTCGGACTATAATTCCCACGTCATCTTGGAAGTTAATATATTACTATCTCGCCACCTCTGGATAGCAGAAGTAGAAATAAAGTTTCCCTGACCTCAGAGTTCCCTTTGATTAAATATGTCTAGCTTTGTGCTCTAAATGTATTCACTTCTGAATAGACTGATACACATACACGATAATGGGGCAGAAGATAAGCACACACAAAACATTATGAAGAAAAGGCCAATGGATTCAGTAAGCCAATAAAGTAAGACATCTAGCCTTGAAAGATTACTGGATAAAAAATGAGCTTTTGGGGGGCGGGGGGGATATGCCCAATCAGGAGCTTATACATTCATTTTGTGGGTTCTTCTCTTCAGAACTTTTGGGAGGGGGCACTTGTCTTCAGAATAGAAAACAGTGCCAAGAATATTTTGATGTGCCTGGGTTGATGTTGGCCCTGGGATAGTGTCTGAAACATAGTGGTTTTCTACTGATGATCACTAGCTGGCTGTCAGAGGATTGTTGTGTAATTAAGGCTTCTTCCACAATCCAGTTTTGTGTTACTTTCTGCAACAGTGCAATCAGCTAAGTTGACATTGAGGCTGAGACCATTTGATGTGCATTTGCAGGAGCTGTCTTCACTTGATGCAAGTTTTCAGGCTCACCAAGATGTATTTATTTACTTACTAAGTAACCTGAGCTTAGATGCTATGCCAATCCAAAAGACTCTGTGTCTTACAGACCATCTTATAGGAAGGAAGTTTAAAACAAACAAAACAGCATGATAGGATTAAACTACAACTATGAGAACTCAAGGAACACTCACAACTTACAAACAGAAAAAGAAGAAAACCCCCATAAGAAGAAGGGTCCACTTCTTATAGCCGTTCTGCCCCCTGCTGAAGGTTCTCTCTCCCCAGAAGAAAAGAAAACATATTTTAATGGCCTTCCTAAAAATCAGCAGGATAATAAGTAAGCAAATGCCACTGCCAAGCAATTCTGTGTTTTCTAATGGAGTTTAAATTCCTTCCCACTCCATTACCTTTAGCTTGGCCATCCAACCTGATTCATCCTATGGACCTTATTTGTTTTTCTTCTCCTTTCATCTTATAGCTTCATGATAGACATATGACTGGCAATTTTAGGGCTTCATTTTTTTTTTTTTAAAAAACGATCACTGACATCCTATGCATTTTTTTTTCTTGGAAGCCGATTTCCCTGTTTTTGTTTACCTTCTTTCCTAAGGGGATAATTTTAGGATGAGAGCTGGTATGGTAATCCCACCTGTATTTTCAGACAGCTTCAGTCTTAGAAGGTGAATTCACCCGCCCCCCCCCCCATCCAATGGTCCCTAGATTGTCCTCTTCGGAGAACCCTCCAATGATTAGGGCATGTATGAACCGTAATGGATGGGGATGGGGATGGGGATGGGGATGGGGATGGGGATGGGGATGGGGATGGGGATGGGGATGGGGATGGGGATGGGGATGGGATGGTTGGTGAGCTACCTTTCACTAAATTAGTTATGTTTGCTGAGTAGCTGGATATGTTGTTCTCCCAGTCAGGCAGGGTCTCTTTTTAATTACATCTCTCTATATTTTTATCCCTTTTTGTTTATAACCCACCCAGAGTTGCTAAGCAGTTGGGTGGCCTCTAAATTTGGATGAAGAATTAAATAAATTAAATAGGAGCCTAGAAAAGTGTAGGTTATAATCAGAAGAGCAAAGGTTGATGCCAGCATTTAATCTTTATTGTGGTTATAAGTTACTCAAGAAGTCCCAGCAAGCAATGCCTGCTTAGATTTCAAAAACCACAACGTAGGCAGTATTCAATTTCCAGTAGAGCTCACTGTCCTTTCCCATACCTAGCAAAGCCTGAATGAGTCATGTGGGAGAATTAATACAGCAAAACAAATTAGATAAAATGCATTATACCAGTTATTTCAAGTTGCATAGTATATCATAATATATATATATTTATATATATAAATATATATATATATATATATATACACACATACACACATACACACATACATACATATATATATATATATATATATACATACACACACACACACACATACATACATACATAGTATATCATGCAGGTGACAGAAATCAACTCTCTTTATTAGATATTTTGGATTTTCTGTATACAGAACTATAATTACCTTCATCCTTGATGCTCTTTCTACTTACTTCATCAAGCATCATCTCCCTCACTATCATCTCTAAGCAGAGAATTTACTTTTAGCCTTCCTATACCAATTTAATTTCTTGTCATTGTAACAAAGGATAGAATTGTTCCAGCAAATCAACCTTACTTTTAGCAATCTTCAACAATCTTCAAGTGTGAATAGGAGTCTTGCCAACCCTGTTTCACATCACACATTCTTTGTGATCTTGTAGCCTTAGAGGCAGAACAAAAAACAGTACAGTTAATTGAATAGAACAAAAAGACAGTGATAATAAGGGTCATCAAACTTCATGTCCCCAAAAAGCGACACTCTTGACAACTCATGGCTTGCCCTTAAGTCTAGCTTGTTCGTTTCATTGATTTTTTTGTTTGTTGTGGTTGTGGTTGTTCTGTTTAGCTACACTTTAAAGAAATGTGAGTACAGTTGGTATAGGGATGTAGAGAATTCCTAAATACTCAGCCTAGGAGCTGCTACATCTTATACTTAGGAAACCTGATCCCATGTCCCACCGAACCATATGACAAAGTTTGGGTTTCGGTTTGGAACCAGCCTATGCAGTCTTTCAGTGAAGCAGCAATGCATTAAAAAGCTGTAAACCTTTGGATCAGATTCCTTTCATTTGTGGAGCCGAGAACAATTAACCTCATTGTCCCACTTAAAAAGGTCCTGCCTATATATTTCCAAATTAGACTCATTTTCTTTCATTCATTCATTCATTCATTCATTCATTCATTCATTCATTCATTCATTCATCATGTTTATATAGCTACCCATCACATACAAAGTGACTCTGGGTGACACACAACAATTAAAATAAAATAACAAGTGAATCAAAACAGGTATTATAAAAAGATTTTAAAAATATTAGAATAAACACATTATCACAAATTTTAAAAAAAGATTAAAAAAAAAGATTTTAAAATATACAAACCCCATGGAGAGAGCAGATATCAATTACAGTGGAACCATCTAAGAATGTCTCCAGTTCCCAATGACCCCCATGCCTTGAGGGACTTCATAAATGACAGCAGTGAAGAGGCGAGCCTCACCTCAGGGGGGAGAATGTTCCACAAGGAGGGATCCATGGCAGAGAAGGCCTGCCTCCTGTGACCCACCAAATGCAAGTCCCTGGCCAATGGAAACCATAGCATACCTTCCTTGCTAGATCTAATGGGGTGGCTGATCTGATCAGGAAGAGGTGGTCCCTCAGATAACCCGAGCCCATGCCAGGAAGGGCTTTAAAGGTCAAAACCAGCACCTTGAATTGGACCCAGAAGCAAACCGGTAGCCAGTGCAACTCGCAAAGCAGAGGTGTAACGTGTGCTCTTCTAGGAGCACACATAACTGCCCGCTCTGCTGCATTCTGCACCAGTTGAAGCTTCTGGATATTCTTCAAGGGCAGCCCCATGTAGAGCACATTACAATAGTCCAGTAGTCTAGTAGTCCATTAGTAACTTATCATCCATCCATTAGTATGTTGGTATAGAGACTGTCTTCATTACTATTATATCAGCACAGTGGTTGGATAGTTCTAGAAGATCCTATAAGTCATTAGTGGGGTCATGGCCTATGAAGTCTATTCTCTCGGGAGTTTTGTTTTGATCCCAAACTCTTTTCACTTTCAAGAAGGCTGTTAAGACACAGTTCTTTAACTTGGCTATTTTGAATTGTTTTAGTCAGCATTTTATTATCAGTGTATGTCTTTTAAATTATACTTTCATTAAGTATTTCACTGTTTTGTTACTTACCTTGAATATCTTTGTCAGGTAGGATATAAATGAATAGCAATGCATACATGTCACTGTTAGCATGTGTTGTGATGGGAGAAAAGATTGTGCTGACAAGAACATGGTGGCCAAGCACACAGATTAATACTTCCAGGTGCTTTTCCAGGCCTTAACCTCATGCTGCTCATTTCTGAGTTTGAAACCTGAAATTTTTTTCCTGGCAGCACCATAACTGAAGTTGAGCACTTCAGTTTTATCAGTTGTCTGATAAAACATGCTACTACACAAAGAGATGATAATAAAGAAGAATCCTGGGGTAAGAAATTTTGTAACACACATTTGTTGGTTGCAACTGAGTTGCTTCCAGTAGAGTTGAGAAATAAGGAAGTTAATGTGGGTGGTAAATTTCTGTTGGAGTGATCTGTAAGTGAAGCAAAGGAAATCGGACCCCTGAAGATGCTAATATTAAAAAAAAAAATGGGGAGAGATTAAGGGAGAAATAAAATGGCTCCTGATAGACAGCCTGGAATCAGTGAAGGAAATCAGAATTAGGAGGCCTCTGGCAAGGGTAAGGTCCATTCCACATGGTAAAGAAACAACATTCAGCGCCAGGAAAGATATAAAAAGCTGCGGAATTATGAAATACATTCATGCACAGAGGGAGAAAGAAGAGAAAAAGAAATTTAGCCAGGAGCAATGTCTAGGAAAAAGAGGAAAAAGAAAAGGAGAAGCTTACCTAGAAAAGGATGGCTGAAGGAGATGAAGGAAATAAAACTTTAAAGCAAGAGTGACAGAGAGGCTACTTGGGAGTATGCAAGAAGTAAAAAGGAGAAAGCACAAAGCTTATCTCTCTGCAGCACTTTGCTCAGCTGGGATTCTATTTCTTGTGACTAATAAGGGGAGACAACTTAGTACAAGATATCAAAATATCAGTTGGTAGCTCAGCCAATGGGGAGAGATAGAGGCTTTCACAAAATGGCTGTGGGGAGGATTTTCCATTCATATCATGGCTGCTATGAGTGACAAAATGACAAAGAACATCCCCTTCAGCAGAATGTTCCTGGAATCTCTGCTTGTCTTTGTGTTTTTTTCTAGGCAAGTGGGCCCAGTCCCAACAAATCACTCAGTTGCAGCCTAGTATCATTTTTTTCCTCCTAAGAAAGCTCAGGGGTTTTACTTGAGATCTATTGGAAATAAAGATGCCAAATTCCAATTTTTATATTTTTTAATTTATTTTTTAGAAGTCAGCGTTAGTTTGGCCTATGTCAAAGGAGGTGTATCCACAGTCATAATAGTGCCTCTAGATGCCTTATTGGGATCCCAATTGTACATCATTAGTGCACTGTCCAAACATAGAAAAGGAGTAAATAAGGATATTTTTGCACATACCAAGTTTCAGAGGTTTGCTAATATCTAGTTCTCAGTAGCAATGTCTGTCCTCCTGGAATGAGGCTCCACCTGAAGCCCAGCTGGCCCCCACCTGCTGTATTTCAAGGGTCTTGAAGACCCTCTTTGCCCAGGCCTTTAGTGAGGGTGACTGAAGGCCTCTTTAGGCTGTGTTGGTTTGTTTTTGCTCCTATCCAGTTTGCTGTTTTTGTTGCTGTTCTTGTTCATTATTATATTGTTTTATTCCTTTTAATGTTGTTTACTTGTGAACCACCCAGAGTCATTGGGAGTTGGACAGTATACAAATTTAATTAACAACAACAACAGAGGAAGAGTAAGTCAGAATTCCTGAAGGAACAAGCAGTAGTCCATAACCAAATAACAGCTAAGGGTGAAGGAATATTCTATTCTATTAATATATTCTATTATATTCTATTATATTATATTAAAAGATCTCATTGTTCAAGGAAATCTCAACTGCAACATGAACCCCTGTTATACTTCCTCTTGTCAGGAGTATCCAGTGGACAATGTGAGTGGACAGAACCACTCCAGGCTTGAAGAAGCTACCATTTGCAGTTCAGGGAAGGAGTCAAATTAGATCAAGTCCACACTGTAAGTACATGCAAATTTTCTTCCCACCTGGAGCAGCTGTTAACCCCAGAGGAGAATTCATATAAGCACCCTAACAATTATGAGGTATTACATTTTTCCCCCTTTTTAACTATGAAATCATGGCAATTAAAATAGAGTAGAATAAACTATTTACAATAAATCAGCTTTCCAGACCCTCTAGCTGTGTTGGAATCTCAACATTCAGATTTCTCATCCAATATACCCATAGTCCATATTGGTTTATAGGTGTATTCCCATTCTGGGAAAAAGGAGGGAGTCCACTTTTCTAGTTTCTTTGGGGAGGGGCCTTTGAGGATGGGGAAGGGCTTCACATCTTGAATTCCATCTGGAGAACAATTGGTTAGAGAAGGCATCTATAGTGGAAGGACCTAAGAATATTAAACTATAGCACATGGAGGCCAGCTTTAACCATTGTATACTTTGCCTTTAATGATCCAGCTATTCATTTTCCTAAGATTTATTTGCCTACTCAGATTTTGATTTTAAGAGCCTTACAAGATAATATAGTACAAAAACACTAAAGAAGAGAAAAATTAATAACTGCCATGTCAAAATATATAATACATTATCAGTATCAAAATAATAATAATAAATAATAATACTAATTCAACACTCTCATGTGAGTCACTAGATAATACAATCACAGCACAGAAAATAACATTAACATTAATTTCCCAGAGGCCCTGTGGAAGAGCAGTGTTTCTCCACCTTCTCCCACTTATTCATTAAAGGTAAATATTTTCTGCAAATAACTCAAGACTGATTCAATTCAAAAAGCTTTATAGGATCAGACTTAGTTAAGGATAAATAAAATGTGCCAGGAAATTCTAGACTTGAAGACCAGCCTGAGAGTTTGAAAAAACATCAGAGAAGAAGACAACAGCATATAGTATTTGCTTCCAGAAGCATATGGTGCAAGTCACCAGGTGCTAAGCTCAACTTGAGGAAATATTCACATTATTCACGGTTTATTTTTTAAAGTGCACTGCTATCTATTTTGACAATAACAGCTGCCATCATAAGTGAACAAACAGAGAAGTCCCTTCAAAAGAGTGGGGGTTAATTTTAGGTAAATATAACAAATAGAATGGCATGGAAATACTTCCCCTATGATAGGTGTGAGGTGGCCCCACAACTCCTTTGTACAGTGCACTTCCTTTGGCTCTTTTAATCAGGGTCCAGAATTACCCCAAGTCAGTGTGTTTTAAACTAAAAAAAGCCTTGATTCCTTCTCAGCATAGAGTTTTACCCTAGAAACTTGATTCATAACTTCTTATAATATGCAGGTAATGCTTTTTCTCATTGCTGAAATAAAATAAGATAGATGAAAATGGATGGAAGGATCACTTTGGTTTTAGCCAGTGTGCCTTTGCATCTTTCACTTATAAATCCATTGTGTTATGTTTCTGTAATTTGCATTTAAATACTATTTTAAATTTATATTTTAAATTTGCATTTTACCTTTTCTTTGAAAGCTCAGGGCAGCATATTTGTAGGGTGATCTCTGCTAACTATATCACTACAACAAAATCCTTGAGGCTGGATGGGCTGAGAAAGAGTGAATGACTGTGGCATAATATCCCCAATACATGGTGCAATATATACTTTTTGGCCATTTTCTTGTTTAGTATGTATTCTTCCCTAAGTAAACCTTAGGAAATCAAGGAGGATGTCAACATCTTTCTTTGATGTTTCTAGAAAGATCTTTAAGAGTTTCCAGCAGGTTGATTAATCAAATTCTTCAATCAGCTGGCCACCCTAAATACTAAAAATATAATAATTAATGAACAATGATGTGAAACATTTTTCTCTCCAACATGGACTTTCTTTTGTGGTTTCTGTATTGTCCACATCTAATGTTAACCTGTGAGGATAATGTGTCATAGAAGAAAGTTAGTCTCTGCAGCATCCTACCTAACCAAACATAGTTCCTAATCCCCTTGCAAACTCTTGTATTATGTAGGTTTTTCAGAGCATTTTTAAAATATCTCTCTTCCTTTGTCATCCCTGTATCAGGATGTGATTAATTTACATAAGATATTGTGGCCAGGCTGCTGTGAATCCATCAGCACAATTCTGACCTCTAGTGAATAAAATAAATAAGCTTCAAACTGTAATGCAATGGTTGGTATGGAAGGAAAACATTCTTCAAGTATAGGATCACAAAACACTGATACACTAGTCATCCCTGTCTTTGAACAATTTCCCTGCTCATGTTTTTCTTATTTTCCTTTTTGGACATTCTTTTGCATACTAGTTACATACGATTGGCCCTCACAGGTTTTGTGTCTTCCTACTGTGTGGTTGCCCAACACTTGAAGTGTCACAAAATACAGTCCGTTAGTCATTTAAAGCAGACCACTGATAAATTGTAGGTCTGTCTGAGTTTAAATCTGGAGATTTATTTTGAAAGCATTTAGATTCAGTCTTCAAACTGACTTTTCAGATTAGATGAACAATCCAGACAGTACAGTATAGCTGAATCTAATTAGATTTCTTTCTTTCTTTTTTTCAAATTAAATGGATATATCAAATCAAATTGCTCTGATTCTCAGCAGAGGTGTATTGTTTGAACTGATTCTGATCAAACTGACTTGATGATCCAAATCAAACTTATGCTTGAAATCAGATTGCAACCAGTTAGCATGCCCCTAATAACCTGCTTTTATTAGGTGCTTCTGCAACTGGGTTTACAAGAACCTGACAGGTCATATAATATGCATGTGTTGTAGAATGAACATTCAGTTTGGTGGGAGATAAGTCATGCATATTCATTTTCAATGGGGAAAGAAGAAAAATTTGGGGCTATCTTGGTTGCCAGATAGCTGGCCTTCCCATATTAATCTGTTCCAGCAGCTTGAAGCTTAATTTAAACCAGAAAAACAAACTTGGGCCAACAAATTAAGCCTCAATCCAGAAGAGTGCTCTGGGAATTGGGTAGGAACAAGAACTCTGAAGGATCAGGTCCACAGTTTGAAAATGCTCTTGGCACTTGCATTACTCCTCTATAGCCAGAATGTTCCTTTCTTAGCTTCAGCTGGTACACAAAACGTGCTTCTTCAGGTGGAAGACAGATCCAGCCTTAGTTGCTTCTAGTTTATATTGCTGCCAAGAACTCCATGTGGGGCTGCTACTGAAAAGTCTTTGGAATTACAACTGCTACTAAACCTGGTGTCCATACCAAAATACAATGCCATTCTTGGCAACTGTACTAGCTTCTAGTGTATTTACAAACCCAGATTATGGTGGAATATTATGCTCAGTTTTATGATCTAAGAAGCAAAGTGCAGCAGTCTAGCAATAAGGAAGTAAAGCGACGAGCCACAGAATGCCCCTGGTTCTTCTGGTATGCTCAATTCTGCCTTCTTCCCCTGGTCTGTTGATGGTTAGCACATAGGCTTTAAGCAATCTAGTCTGAACTGTAATACCTATATATCAAATTCTAACATCTTGTTATGGCCCCTGGAGAATTGTCTCTCAATGGAAATACTTTAGGGATAACTTTATCAATTCTCTTTGGTTTGGCCTATTTGCTAAGTAATGGGATAACAGAGGAAACGCCTGCAGGTAACTTGTTGAATGAAAGTCTTTTTCCCAACACATCCCTAGGTGTAATAACATGTAACGATCAAGTGGAAAAGTGACCCTATACAATGCCTTTTGATCTGGGTCTCATTTTGGTAAGAAGAATCAATCACTTTGATTGCACATGACTCAATTGCTTCCTTGCTCCAAGTGCTGTTGGAGATTTCTGATGAATGTGTTTGAAAAACAGAGCATGCACTTTAAACTTCTGCACACATTACTCATTGGGAGAGCATGATTGTTGCTTTCTTTATCACTTTCAAGAAAGTCTAAATATTAGATCTATGACTAATTGTTCTGTGGCCATGTAAGAAGAGAAAAGAAATGCCCGTATTACATTTGGTTTTAAATGAGGGCTCTTTAAGCCTCTGGACAGCTTTTGGAGAAGCTAAAATCAAGCCGATTAAAATGTAACATTGTGAACAATTTAAATCCGCCTACAGATAATGAAGGTCAATACAGGGTTTTCAATAAAAGGACAGATTAGACATTTTGAACATAAATCCGGTTGATAATGAAATCTATAAACAGAAACCTTTTTCAGTGTTGTATAATGCTAGAGCATGACATTTCCTGTCCAGCAGCTTTTAATTTTCTTGTAAATATTACTGCGTTGCATTTATTTCTAAAAAGGCATTAAGCACCATCAAACCAGAAGACATTCCTTAATAATGCAGCAATTAATCCTGCTTTATGATGCAAGGCTATAATAGACTTTTAATCTGTTGAATTAAACTATCTACCCTGATAAATCTTTCAGTAAAAATGGAATTGTACATTTGCTAGAGAGGGAACAAATGGTCCCCCCCCCGCTCTTTTTAATAAACACAACTATTTAATAAATGTGTTGATAAGAAAGGATACAGCAATACCCCAGAGTCTCTTCCAGTACAATAGTTTACTATTTGGAATGCTTTTCAGAACAATTGATGGTTTAAAAATATGTCTGTAAGAAAAGCTATACCATTCTTGTAAAGCTACTGAGTCAACACTGCTGACGGATTGTGGTTTCATTATTGGGTTAGAGTATTGTTATAGAACACAGATGGGCAAACAGTTGATTGAAGGCCACGTGTGGCTTCTTTTTTACAGTCCCCAAAGCTCTATCTGGCTTTACATTAGCAGTACAGTAGTCTGTTGTTTTAAGAATTAATTCAGTTTTTAAACCTTAAATTTCCTATTAATGGTTGAGAGTTTATTATAGTTCAGTCTTAGGATCCCTGAAGGGAAAATGATACCAGTGTCATATACACACAGGAAAAGGTAATTCCATTGGAGCCGTTAATCAGTTTCCACCTAAGTCTACTTCTCAACATTGGGCTGTTTGTCCTAAACCACATCCACACATCCGATTTGCCATGCTACCCTTCCACCCAGAGCTGACAGGAAATCATGCCACTCTAAATCTTGCTGCTTCCATAGCATGTCCTTACTGCTTACTGGAAATGGATCTGGGCTGCATTGAATTAATATATAACATTCTATACATCTTTAATGTACCACATTCTTAGGGCCATGACTGGTGAATCCCTCAGCTAAAATTCTAGCTGCACTCAATCTCATCCAGGACATGAAAAGCATCTTCTACTTGGCATGCACAATGCTCTAGTTACTCCATGCACTGCAATTTTTTTCTTTTTTTTCTTTCTTTTTGTACCATCAACCTGTTGAACTTTTTAAAATTATTGCTTGAAACTATGGGTTGATGAGTTGACTGTTTAATGTATTGATCATGAGATGGCAGCAAAGAATTGGGAGTGGGGGGGTTGTATCATTTGTTGCCACCTGGTGGTTTTCCAGATATGTGTAGCACCCAGTAGATAAGTACTGCTGAAAACCTGGGGTTTGAGAAAGGGATTGTTGTAGGAGGAGAACTATGTTAGTCTATAATAGCCAAAACTTGAGTTGAATAGCACCTTTTTTGACAAATTTTGTTAAAAGCCATAAGCTTTTGCGATAAAGCAAGCTGTAGCTGATGAAAGCTTATGCCTTTTAATAAAATGTATTTGTTGGAAAAGATGCTACCCAGTTCCTCCTGATTTGGAGCTGTAACAATCAGTGTGGGAGCTGGAAAACTAAATATATAATGTGAGGAGACAATGTGAGGAATCAGGGCTTCCCTAAAAGCAGCAGCCACCGGTAAGGGAATCTGGTGCCAGGCAGGCTACATATTACAAAATGGAGTCCTTTCAATTATACTTCTGAGTATAACGTTTAAGCTAAGCATGGGTGGTCAATTAATCAACCATTCCATTTAAAAAAGAAAAAAGCAGGAGCTGCAGTAGCTGGACTTCTGGTCTCCTTGAAGCCAAAAAAGGACTACGGGCAGGCAAAGAAGTTGGAGACCAGACCAAAAGGGGCAACTTTATGGGAAACCATCAGAACTAACTGGAGCCAAAAGATTGTTGGCGTGGAGTATGCCATTTCAGACCCTTCATACAGCATATTCAGGCAGGATATTAGAGAAAAGACCACTCCCAGAGTGTAACACCTTAAGCTAGTGTTTTTCAAACTTGGCAGCTACAGGTGGACTTGTGATTGAAACCATGTGTGTGGTTATGATGGACCAAGGAGGCTTTGTGGATTTGGTTCTAGACAACTCTAAAACTATGTCATAGTTTCATGAGAAAGGGCTATACTATTTTCTTTCTAGTGCTATCATTAGGAATTACTTGTGAGCTACCTTTTCTTAGCATCTTTTTAAAAATGTCATGATTGTTATTTTTAAACATACTTAGCTTCCTTTCAGAGTCAGAACTCCAGAAATAAAACAAAAATAGCAATAAGATCAAGCTGTTTATTTAGTAAAAAAAAATGGTCACAACAGCTTCAATGATGTGCAAAATGTACAGCTCAGGGAAGGAGGAGTAAATACTGAAAGCCAATTAATAAATATAGCAAGAATAAAACCAAGAAGCCTTCTCATAAAAATAAATAAATAGATGAAGAACCACCATGTATCTTCAGCTTTTTGAAAAGGACTACAAGGACAAGGCCTTCTATACTATTTTAGTTCCTTAATTCATTGGAAAATTTGTATGCCACCCTCAAAGCTATGCTTTCCCGGAATGGCTACAATATATTAAAATCAGAGGTTAAAAACTTTTATTTTAATGAAAGTAAACAATAAAAGCAGCAGCCAGGATATTTAAACATGTCTAGGCAGCATATGCATTTAACATTTAGATGTAGATTAAAAGGCTTGATGGACCCCAGCTGATAAATCATTTCCCAAAGTTGGGGCCACTGCTGAGAAAGCTTTTTCTTGTATTTACTGAAATAGCCCTTTCTGCTGATGCATATATAAGCCAGGCCTCATTTGTTGTCTCAAAGTGCTGACCCTGAATGTTCTGATTTCTCTGTAAACTAGAAATCCCAAAGTGCTCCATCTATTATGAAGCATCCCCCTCCCCAGTCCTTTTGATTGCCTTTTTCACATTTTTTTTCAAGAGGGTTAAGGAGTAACCTCCCCTATTCCCTTACTACAGTAAATTATGTGTGTGTGTATGTCTGTATGTGTGTGTGTGTGTGTGTGTATGTATGTATGTATGTATGTATGTATGTATGTATGTATTTATCACTCTCATATCATGGAAAGTAAAGGCCAAAGGGGTCCCAGTGGTGGTAGGAGCACTCAGGGCTGTGACTCCTAAGCTGGGAGAGTGGCTCCAACAGATCCCAGGAACAACATCAGAGCTCTCTGTCCAGAAGAGTGCAGTGCTAGGAACAGCTAAGATGTATGTATGTATTTATTTATTTATTATTAAATGTATATGCCACCCATCTCCCCCAGAGGGTGACTCTGGGTGGCTTACAATTAAAGTCCAAGACAATAAAAACAATAAAAATATAAATGTCCCCAATTAAAATCACAAGTAACAATTCTATAAAAACCAGTATACAGTTCAAGATGATGGGAGAAGCAGTATTAATCATCCCACCAGCCAGTTCCAGCAATGCGAGCCCCCATCCAGCCCCCAGGCCATCTGACATAACCATATTTTTACACCTTTTTGGAAGGCCAGGAGAGCGGGGGAAGCCTGCGCCTCAGGTTGCAAGCTGTTCCACAGGGCAGGGACCATGGCAGAAAAGGCCTTCTTTCTAGAACCTGCCAGCCAGAATTCCTTGACTAGTGGGGTCTGTGACATGCCCCTTCTGCCTGACCGGGTGGGGTGGGCAGATATAACGGGAGTGAGATGGCTCCTCAGATGACCGGTCCTGTGTCATGAAGGGCTTTAAAGGTGAAAACCAACACCTTGAATTGGACCTGGAAGGAAACCAGCAACCAATGCAGCTCATGTAACAGAAGTGTTATATATGTCACCCTAATGGCATTCAAAACTGTCCACGCCACTGCATTTTGCACCAGCTGTAACTTCCGAATACTCTTCAAGGGTATCCCCATGTAGAGCACATTGCAGTAATCCAAAAGGGAGATGACCAGGGCATGAGCGATCACGTGGAGGGCCTCTTGATTCAGGAAGGGGCATAACTGACACACAACACAAATTTGCATGAAGACCCTCCTAGCCATGACTGCCACCTGCCCTTTGAACAGGAGTCTTGAGTTTAGGAGGACCCCCAGATTACATACCAGGTCTGTCTGGGGTAGTGGAACCCCACCTAGAACCAAAGATGGTAAGTTCCTAGATCTTGAGGCTCCCTGTATCTGTGCAGAACCCTCAAACTTCCAGGCCTCTGGTACAGGACCCAGTATTGAGAAAGACATACCACTGATAGGGGTGAAGGGGGATGGATAGATGGATAGATAGATAGATAGATAGATAGATAGATAGATAGATAGATAGATAGATAGATAGATTGCAAAAGGGTAAGATTATATTTGACTATATTTTCAATATGACTGGCACCATTTTTTTAAAAAATGAGGGATTAATTCTTTTAATATATTAAAATAACCACCTACCATAAAGTTGTGCCTAGTCAAAAATTATTATTTTTAATGCAATGATCCCCTTTTGCATTACTGCACTCTCATATTTGAAAGGATACGCTTCTTTGCTCTTGAATTTGTATTGCAAGGGAGTTTTGATCACGACAGCCCTGCTGTAATGCTTGTTCTGATTCAAATGTGTGAAATTAATTTTCAGATGCAACTGGCAGCCAAGTTTTAAATCCACAGAAACAAACCTGGTGACTGTAGAAGAATTGACAGTAATTTTCTTATGTTCCCTTGCATAGCAATATCTCTGCTTGACTTGGAAGAGGCTGCTGTCAATAAATTGTTGTTGGGGGGGGGGTTGGTTTTGCTTTTTTTTTTTTTAATAAACAGCCTTTCTCTCACCTTCATAGAAACAGTGATGGAATTAGGTTTGAAGTGGGAACAAGCAGAGTGAGGTGGAAACCAAATTAGACAGTATATTTGACATAAACTGGAAAAATGATTCAAAATCATGGGGTTGCAATTACAAGCATTAGAGTGGTTTGGAGGCTAATTCACACATGTCAAATCTTGTCATGTTTAGATAATCAGACAAGGACTGGGGAGACTTTGGATCAAATCCTTACATAGACATGAGGCTTGCTCAGTGACCTTGGTCCATCACTCTTTCTCAGTCTAATTTATTTTGTCAGATTATTGTGAGATTGAAAATGGAGTTTGGAAATAGGCAAATTTTAGATGAGTCCCTGGGAGAAAAGATGGAATCTCATTGAAATAAGCACAAAAGACAGTATGTTACTAGATAACTCACAACCAATCTGCTGCACTGGTTGTGATTTCTGTGGTTTCCAGTTTCTGGTTTCTGATTAAAACTGACTGCTAATGATTTCATCTGCACTTGACTGATGTGTATGGGTGACAGAAGATCCTTTTATTCTTTTTTTGCCAGAGAATTCCAAAGTATATCTCAAGAGCAATCCAACAAGCACATAGACTAAATGAAGCAAATAGATTAAAAATACACACTTGCTCACAGCATTATTTCCAATCAACACTTGTTTAGCACATGTCCATGCATTCAGCTTCTGAACCTCAAGAAAAGGATGACACAAAAGGAAAAGGAGATTGGTAGGAAAAAGAAACAAGGGAAATTGGTCACTAATTTCTAATGTCATAATGTATATATACATTTTATATATCTTGTACTAACCAGATATATCTATATCTATATCTATATCTATATCTATATCTATATCTATATCTATATCTATATCTATATCTATATCTATATCTATATCTATATCTATATCTATATCTATATCTATAAATAGATAGATAAACACACACACATTAAAATTGTATATAATTTTATTAAAGGTTTTAAAAACAAAAGTAAAAACTAATACAAACTAATATAAAGTAAGGAAGAAAAAAGAAAAAGAAAGAAATCAAAGAGAAAGCTAAAAGTGCAAGAAAGAAAGAAAAAGAAAAGAAAAATAGAAAAGAAAGAAAAAGGATACAAAAAAGTGGCTTCTTATCTTCTTTACAGCAGTTATAAGTACAATTATGAATTTACCTCTTACTCTAAAGTTACAACATGACTCTCTTCTTATTATAATCTATCCTGTCTTATCATCAAACCATAAATCATACGTTCATTTTTTCTACTTTATGCAAAAAGGGGTTTCCAGTCAGCAATAAACATAAGTATTATCTTTTCTCTGATTAAACAGGTCAATTTTGCCATCTCAGCAAGTCCTATCATCTTTACCAACCATTCCTCCATTGTAGATATTGCCAGATCTTTCCATCTTTGTGCATACAATAATATTGCTGCAGTTATTATATACCAAAACAAAGTTCCATGACTTTTTTCCAACTGTTTGTCCATCAGTCCAAAGAGGAGTACTTCTGGTCTCAATTGTATATTAATCTTTAAAATCCTCTGAAACAGTTTATCTATTTGAATCCAAAATTTTCTAGCTTTTTTACATGTCCAACAAGCATAATAAAATGTCCCTTCTTCTTGTTCACGTTCCCCATATACATTTGAAGTGCTTTTGTACATGCTAGACAATTTCTCTGGTGTCATATACTAACAGTACATCATTTTATAACAATTCTCTTTAAGGTTACAACAGTATAAATTTCAATCCTTTAAACCATATATTTTCTCATTGCTTGATCTGTATAAGTAAAATTTTTAGCCCATTTTATCATACGTTCTTTCACTTCTTCTGTTTCAAATTTCACTAAAAGTTTATACATTTTAGCAATTACATGTTCATCATTTGTATACAATTCTATTTCAAAATCAGTCTTACAATATTCAATACCATAAACTGTTTTGTCTATTTTAAATTTTTCTGATAACTATAAATAAGGGGAGAAAAGGCAACTACTGTATATCCCTCTGCCACCAATTGTTCTCTTGATTTTATTTTACATTCCCCTTGACAAAATTCTAATATCTCACGATATATTAGCCATTTGTGTTTGCCTATTGTTTCTCATCTATAAACTGCTTTTTGTGCTGAGAGCAACAAAAGTGTTTTTGGTCACAACCTGGATTTGTATCTATTCCATATTCTCAATATGGCGTGTCTGACATAATGATTTTTAAAATCCACATTAAGCTTGACTTTATCATACCACAAATGTCCATGCCACCCAAATCTTAGGTTGTATCCCTCTAACTCCAAAAGTCTTCTACTTCTCAGCAGCACTCACTCTTTCATCCAAACCAAACAGCAAGCCACAAAATACAATTTCAGATCAGGTAAACTCAATCCTCCTCTTTCCTTTGCATCTTGTAACACCTTATATTTAACTTGTGGGTTTTTGCTTGCCATACAAACTTAGATATACCCTTTTGCCACTGTTTAAGTGGTGCCAGGCACCTTCCCTGTCCAGGCACCTTCCCTGTTTTAATCTTTTTTATAGCTTCACAAACTTCCCTCATTGTTATAGGTCCATTCATAATCTGCTTCGGTTCTACTGTAATCCTTGGTAATTTTGTTTCTTTAGATATTCATTTATTTTCTCCAGAGATATCTCTTGTCCTTTATACAAATTGGAATAACATTGATGAAATGCTTTTTGTATAACCACATTATCCTTTAATACAGTATCTCCCTCTTGTAGTTTCAATATCATTTTTTTCTCTTTTTCTTTTCATAATTTATTTTGTGAATTTGTTTGCAAACTCAAAGATTTTTTTTCCATTTCTCTTACTGTTAACATAGATAGCTGTCATTGTAAAAGCTTATTTTGTTGAAAAATACTTACCTTCTCTGGAAATTTCTTTAATACTAGATATTATATTTCTAATGTGATCCAGATTTAAAGAAATGAGGCATTATTGGTCTTTTAAAAAAAATCATGACCAGCTACAATTGCCACCATTCAAAAGGAGAAGGACCCAAAGATTGCTGGTTTCCTAATTGGCTGATGGTCCATCTTTTTTCTGATCTTTCCCTCTTCTAAAGCTGCTGGAAGAGCAACTGGATTATAGTCAAGGAAGAACCAAACTCTTGAAGTGGCTTTTCAAAAAGCTGCAGCTGGCTTTGCTTTCCTACTTACAGAGATGCATGTTCATGTGAAAAATGTAGCTAATTGTAGAAGAAATTCAAAAACAGTCTGACTGGAAATAATGCAAGGAGGGGAAAAAAAAAAACCAGTAGCTATTTAGACCATCAAGTCTGTTCCCCCATAATTTGGTGGTCAAATGTCATTTAAGGTCCATGAATCAGTGTCACAAAGGAGTAATACGTGGTGCCATGCAGAGAGCCAAGGGTGATATTTGTAGCTGGTCATGACTGCCGTGATGTTGCCAAAACAAGGGACCCATCTAGGTTCTAGTACCCATATTTTTAGGGATTGACCCAATTTTGTCTTGGATTCATCTTAGCTGATTTCTATCCATGAAAGAAAAAAAAATGGAGAGGCTAAATTGTGAGTTTCAGGCCTTCCCCTTACAATTCCACTCCTTTCAACAACATCCATGTTGTTATCACATTCTACATGCGATCAAATAGCAAGCTCTTTCTGAAATGTTTAGTTGCAATAAATGAATGGCAGCAGCAATGTTAAATTGTTTAGTTTCTATAGAAAGTAAGGAGCTGAAAGTTAAAGATCAAGGTTCTTGCTTCAGAGAAAGAATGAGATATAAACAAGCTGCATACAATTAGATAATAAATTGCAATTCCACTTACTGTGGAGAAACCTAGTAATATGTATTGATATGGGCAAAGGCTCATTCACCCAGTTGAATTTCTTGTCCCTCCATGGACATAGCAACAGATTGGAAGTGGTTTTATATTACTTTCTTCCAGGATGTTTTGTCACGGTTTCTCTAACACAACAAAGCTCCCAAAGACTCATTGTGTTAGAAGCCGAAATATTCTTCACAAGGGCTGAGCTCACACAATGTACTCTTTTTAATCATGACTTTCTTTTAACAATCTTACCCAATCCAGGGGTGGCTGGCATCTTGATGACACTCCTTGAGTGACTGCCAATTTTATATCTATCCTTGGATCTATTTATTTTCTATTTATTAAGATTATGGTATATTGTAATTTTAATTGATTTTAATCATTTTGTAAACCACCCAGAGTCATTTCAATGAGATGCACAATGACAAATTTGATAGATAGATAGATAGATAGATAGATAGATAGATAGATAGATAGATAGATAGATAGATAGATAGAACCTTATTTTGTTGAATGGGTTGCAAATGGCTGAGTGTAAACAAAATACGAAACCAAGCATCCATTTTAATCATGAGTGAACCAAATCAATGTATCAAATCAGGAAAGAAGGAAGGAAGGAAGGAAGGAAGGAAGGAAGGAAGGAAGGAAGGAAGGAAGGAAGGAAGGAAGGAAGGAAGGAAGGAAGGAAGGAAGGATCCTATCCTCACAACTTTGTTTACTAACAAAAGCCCTGCTTGTTGTGATGATTATTTTATTTGCTTTAATTTTGGGACTAAAATCTTAATATCTCCAGAGGCATCACAGAATTTCTTACAGCTGCCATTGCTTTATGCAGAGATATTGTCTTAATATTAGGATTTTATAGCTATGTGTAAAGAAATGTGTTTTATGTTATTTTATTTATTTTTGTCATATGTGACTAGTCACTGACTACAGTAAAGTTATACAAGGAAAATCCTTCCTTCCCAGACACACAGCCATAATACATTGCTAAATTTATATATAGGGGAAGGATGCTGGTTTGGACTGAGGCGTGGAGAAGGGGCTTCTCTTCAATGCTAGTCTTGTTTTGGAGGCTGGGTTGAATACCTATAGACTCCCGAGGATCAGTCTAATGAAAATGGAACATTGTCTTGCCGAGGAAATTATCTTGAAAAGTTCAATCTATAGTATTTTCTGGGCAATGGCAGGGGGGTTGTTAAGGCTCCAGACCCTCTCTGAATTATCTTCTTCATCAGATAAAACTACCAAGCTTCAAGATGAGGCATAAAGAAAACACCACAAGAGGTTAGAACATGTGCTGTTGTTTTTTTTAAAAATAGGAATCATTTGACTAACTCTAAATCCATATACAATTTTCATAAATACATCCATTGCCTTTTAATGCAGTACAGGAAGGTTTTCCAAGAAGCAAAATATGCTGATAAATCAGCTTCTATAAATAAGCTCCTTAGGATAATCTGGACACAATGTGTGTGTGTGTTTGTGGGCGGGTGTGTTTGTGGGTGTATGGATGTGTAAGCTCTACTAATATATGTGTATATGTATGTGTATGTATACAAAATGCAGAGCTTACTTCTGATTAGATATGTATGAGATTGCATTTAAGTAGTCAACCTGCAATATGGGATTTACTTCCCTTTTCAAAATCTCTTCAGTATATTAAATAGTAAATATAATGATATTCCCAAAGGTTAGGATATATCAGCAGTATATCCTGCTGATATGTACAGTGCAATTCTCAGTTGGATGGATAGATAAACAGATCAAACTAAATCTTAGGGTGATGGGAAATCTCAGCTAAGGAGCTTGGTTTACCCTCTATAGATTTATTTTCTAACCTTTCATTTATTTTGCAATGATGCTGTTCAATCATTTAGTTGAGCTGGAGCTAGGGATCTTACTGACAAAATTGTACAGGTTTTTGCTTAGACTTTTCATATAGGGAGGAGGAAATAAATTAGAGTGAAAGAATTTCTTCGCTACAGAACTTATTAACATAATTCTGGGTGGGCAGCCATGACAGATACAGCCTCCCCCTCTTATCTGACAATCTATTCCTCTAAATAAAGAACATGTTTAAGCATGTCCAGACCATAATCTACTTGAATCCGCATCCCAGATTAATTTTGGATTAACTTTTAATAATGTACTCCTCTGGAATTTGGGTTAATTTAATCTTTTGTCCCTAGCCTATGTGCTAGACTGCTGAATGTACACCATTACACTGTTGTTCAGGATGGAAAAGGGGGCTGCGAACTGCAGTGTTTAAGCCTAGATTCTTGTTTATTCAGCTAAGAGTTAGTAATTGCAAATCACCCAAGTGGTGGCAGAATCCTTTCTAGTGATCACAGTAACTTATAATTCCATAGGCCATGAGCTGTTTGGCCCAGTATTCTGTTTAATCTTTAATCTGACTTCAGAAGCTCTATATAAGTTTGGTCCTTGAGCAAGGGTGATTTGTCACTTCTTTGGCATCTTAGGATAGAGGAAGAAAGAAAAAAGAGGATGCCAGAGAGAAAACGGGATACTTCACTCCAGTTGTAGACCGGGCTATATCTACTGTTAGCATATTATAAGATTACCAACAGGTTAGTTGTTAGGAACATGGCCTTCATCTTACCTCAGAAGTAAAACATATAGGCAGGAGTATACGTGGGTAAGCGCAGTCAGCCAGGTGGATATGCAGCACTTATTGGTATGAAGCACTGCCAAGCCCTCCTCTGCTATTGAGTTCCTCTGCAGAAATAATTCTAACCATTTTTTTCCTCATACTCTCAAGCCAGAAAATGTAAACTACCCATTGATTTGCAGTGGCAGTGAGGAAAAGAAGTTGGAGGAAAGGTCAACCGAAAGACATTTTTATTTTGATATTTAGGCAAGATGGAAATATATTTGGAGAGTAGAAAGGGACTGTAAGCTTATTCTTTTATGAATATTTGGGACTAAGCATGTGCTCAGAGAAAAATGAATTTCAGGGTTGCAACCTTATACCCCTTCATCTTCTGAACTTAGTGGAAGTTACTCCTGGTAGAGCACTCATAGTAGTGTTACCTCGTAAGTACATGGGAAAGAATAACAGAGCATGTTGTTTGGTAAATAAAACACATCATACTTATTGTGGGGAGGGGGTGTATTTTCATTCCCATATGTGAAGATTTTACATATGATCTCTAAGATAGAATTCTGGTAACCAAATCAAAGTTTTCTGATTTTCTTCAGATGGGCTTTACCATGCTAGAAACAGATGGAGGGCAATTCGAAACTGCAGCCTAAACTGCTTGTCTTCCACTCTGCTCCCATCTGTTTCTTAAGCCATCTTTAGACATTCCTGTCCAGATTGCAGTGAGTTGACTACTTACTTACTTATTCATTTATTATTAAATGTATATGCCGCCCATCTCCCCCAGAGGGTGACTATAGGACTAAGCTAAGGACTACAGGATTAAGCTCATGCTCAGTCCGCATTAAGGGCACCACAAGTCTTGACTGGTCATTCTCCTGACTTCTGCCCTTCCCATCTGTGTTGGGCAACAAACTTCATTGCCTGGCTTCTATGTGCATCCACCTGCTTTTTTTGTTTTAGGGAATGTTCCCTCCTCACTTGTCCCCATGCCTTTCCTTTGCTTTCCCCAATGTTTGGACACATGGGTGCCTTCACGCACACCCTGCCCCCGTTATCTTCTTTGACACTAAAACAGACCCTTTCTATTCTTTTCTCTTTTTTCTTACTGTACCATTGTAGCTCCGGTGCTATGATAATCAAAGCAATAGGGAACAGGTTGTTCTTTCATTTCTGTAATCTTTGGTAGGTAACTTTGTAGCAAGGAAAAACTACTGATAGTTCAGCTTCATAGGAAAACAATAACAAGCTCCCTACATGGCAATTTAAAGATACAGGTGGTACTCATTTAACAACCACTCGTTCAGCAACCATTCAAACTTACAACAGTGCTGAACAAGTGGTACTTACAATCAGTCCTCATAGTTATGTCAGTCAGTTGTAGCATCACTGCAGTCACGTGATCACCATTTGTGACCTTATTTGCCAGCTCCCAACAAATAAAGTCAATGGGGAAACTGACAGGATGTCACACATGGTGACCATGTGACATCTTGCTTAAGAACCTGCAGTGATTCACTTAATGATAGTAACTGGAAGTGCTGGAATTTCTGTCATTAAGTGACAAGGTCATGTGACATTGGGCTTTACGACTACACTGCATAGCAACAGAAATTCTGGTCCCAATTGTCAGTGTTAAGTGAGGACTACCTGTATCTTAAAAATAAAGGGAACTGAAGGCTTGCCATACTGTGAACACGGTTTGGGAAAACAAAAAGAACTGCTTCACCCAGACCAGGTAGAAACAGAAAAGGTGCCCACTGCAGATATAAAAGTTGAATGGAGCATGAACTTCTAGGATGGTTCATTCATTTAAAGGTTCATTGTTGAATCAACTACAAGATTATTTCTTAAAACAAAACAAACAAACAAAAAAACCCTGCCAACCAACAAAGAACAGCCTGGCAGCTCAAGATGAAACAGCTGTCAAGGGGAGGGGAAGGCCAGGCACTACAGCCAATCAAAACTGGGATTGCTACTAGAAAAAAAGAAAATGCTGGAGATTATCCAGTCCGAAGGGTTTAAAATGGGTTAGATCCGAAACAACTGAACAACAACAACAACAAGATCCGAAAACAGCCATTTTGATTTGAAGCTGGAAAACACAGGCTTGGGATCCATATCCAATGAACTGGAAGGGGGAGGAGACAATGTCATCCATTCTAGTACTTAGAAAGCAGTGAATGGTCCATACTGGTGATGGGCCAAGCAGAAGGTATAGTTTTGCCCAGAAGCTGAGCCTTTGGTCTCATCCTAAAATTTGTTTTATGAGGCTTTGCTATTTTTATTTATTGTTTAGAAAACTTACAGCTTATCCCTTCAGTGCATTTGCATTGCTTGGGATGGTTTAGAATAACGAAACCTCAACTATCTTATAAAACCAACAAAATAGCAGTATAAACATGGAAATGGGTTTTGTTGTTCAGTCGTTAAGTCGTGTCCAACTCTTCGTGACCCCATGAACATATTGCGCCAGGCCTTCCTGTCCTTCACTGCCTCCCTGAGTTTGCTCAGTTTCATGCTCATTGCTTCAGTGATGCTATCTAACCATCTCATCCTCTGCCGTCCTCTTCTCCTTTTGCCTTCAATCTTCACCAGCATCAGGGTCTTCTCCAAAGAGATCTCTCTTCGCATTAGGTGACCAAAGTATCTGAGCTTGAGCTTCATTATCGATCCTTCCAATGAGCAATCAGGGTTGATTTCCTTTAAGATTGACTGGTTTGACCTCCTAGCAGTCCAGGGGACTCTCAAGAGTCTCTTCCAGCACCACAGTTCAAAGGCATCAATTCTTCGGCGCTCAGCCTTCTTTATGGTCCAGCTCTCACAGCCATACATTACTACTGGGAAAACCATAGCTTTGATTATGCGGATCTTTGTCGGCAAGGTGATGTCTCTGCTTTTTAATATGCTGTCTAGGTTTGCCATAGCTTTCCTCCCAAGGAGCAAGCGTCTTTTAATTTCATGGCTGCAGTCTCCGTCTGTGGTGATCTTGGAGCCCAAATAAATGAAGTCTGTTACTGCTTCCATTTCTACCCCTTCTATTTGCCAGGAATTGATGGGTCCAGATGCCATGATCTTAGTTTTTTTAATGTTGAGTTTCAAGCCAGCTTTTGCACTCTCCTCTTTCACCCTCATCAAGAGGCTCTTTAGTTCTTCTTCACTTTCTGCCATTAGGGTGGTATCATCTGCATATCTGAGGTTATTGATGATTCTCCCTGCAATCTTAATTCCGGCTTGTGATTCTTCCAGCCTGGCATTTCTCATGATGTACTCTGCATATAGGTTAAATAAGCAGGGCGACAGTATACAGCCTTGTCGTACTCCTTTCCCTATTTTGAACCAATCAGTTGTTCCGTGACCAGTTCTAACTGTTGCTTCTTGGCCCGCATACAGATTTCTCAGGAGACAGGTAAGATGGTCTGGTACCCCCATCTTTTTAAGAATTTGCCACAGTTTGTTGTGATCCACACAATCAAAGGCTTTTGCATAGTCAATGAAGCAGAAGTAGATGTTTTTCTGGAACTCTTGTGCTTTCTCCATGATCCAGCGAATGTTGGCAATTTGATCTCTAGTTCCTCTGCCTCTTCGAAACCCAGCTTGTACATCCGGTAGTTCTCGGTTCACATACTGCTGAAGCCTAGCTTGTAGGATTTTGAGCATAACCTTGCTAGCATGTGAAATGAGTGTAATTGTGCGATAGTTTGAGCATTCTTTGGCATTGCCCTTCTTTGGAATTGGAACGTAAACTGACCTTTTCCAATCCCATGGCCACTGTTGCATTTTCCAAACTTGCTGGCATATTGAGTGCAGCACTTTAACAGCATCATCTTTTAAATTATTAGTATTTTAAATAACTCAGCTGGAATACTGTCATCTCCACTAGCTTTGTTGTTAGCAATGCTTCCTAAGGCCCACTTGACTTCACTCTCTAGGATGTCTGGCTCAAGGTCAGTGACCACACCAGCATGGACATCAGGGACATTAAGATCTTTCTTGTATAGTTCTTCTGTGTATTCTTGCCACCTCTTCTTAATCTCTTCTGCTTCTGTTAGGTCCCTGCCTTTTTTGTCCTTTATCATGCCCATCTTTGCACTAAACGTTCCTTTGATATCTCCAATTTTCTTGAAGAGATCTCTAGTCTTCCCCATTCTATTGTTTTCCTCGATTTCTTTGCATTGTTCATTTAAGAAGGCCTTCTTATCTCTCCTTGCTATTCTCTGGAAAACTGCATTCAGTTGCTTATATCTTTCCCTTCATCCTTGCTTTTCACATTCCTTCTTTCCACAGCTATTTGTAAAGCCTCATCAGACAGCCATTTTGTTTTCTTGCATTTGGAAATGGGTTTAGCGAGATTAAAAAACAAAACAAAACAAAAAAACTAAAAATACCACATTAAAAAATATATGCTTGGCAAAGTAAATCTTTTACTAGCAGTGGAAAGGTTTAGCAGTTTTACTGAAATAGCAACAGAAAGAACCAAATAGGCCTGCCTATGAAAAGTTGACTATTATTGGTATCTTATTTATAATATAACTTAATTTTATTACAGAATTTTAAACTGCTTTGGAAGCAAGATATAAACTGAAAAGTTCTTGTTGCATAGATTAATTCATTCAGTTAAAGAGGAAAGTGAGACAGGAAGTTGGTAATATTAAGTCCCTGCCTTGTTATATCAGACTAAGGGCCTTTCTAATCTAATGCTATTTCCCTGTAGTTGCCAACCATGGATCTGCAGGAACCTGACAAGTGTGAGAAAAATATAGACCTCTTCCTTGTGTTCTTACATCTTATATTAGAAATGCATGATATCCCACTAGAGGGGGGTGGGTACTGTAATCAAGGGATCCCTATGCATTTTCATTTGGCTGTTGATATCCTAATTCTTGATGGGCAACGAGAGTCCTATTCTCTCTCTCCTTCTGTGTTGCCCTGGATTTGATAAAGGCAGCCTTTCGTTCTAGAGGTTGTTTCCAAATAAGGACTGTGAAGTATGACATACAGCCTTCCTAAAGACCCACTGGTTTGGGGACTGTGAGTTTTATTGGTTGGTTTGCTCCTTCTCAGCTCTGTGCTCCTATGAATTCTTAATGAAACTTCTAATACCAGATAAAAGTAGATTTCTGCAGCATTCACTGCAAATGTGTTATTATGATTCTCCTCTCCTTTTGGTATCAGAAGCTGGCTTTATCTTCTTATCTATAGCAAGAAGAAAATCCCATCACTATTAACTGTTTCTAGGGGCCTCTTAACTTTATGAGCATTTAGAATTATTAGAAAGCAACAATCTGTCACTTTTTTACAGGAATTTTCATATACACCTGGTTTTTCACCTTCCAGGCGATCTACTTCCTATGAAAATTTCTCTGTGTGTGTGTGTGTGTGTGTGTGTGTGTTTTGTGGAATAATGCAAAAGTTTTGGACCATGTTTTTGGTCAATTCATTTGAAACTCGGGGAAGGCATGTTGGATCTTATCTTTGCTGTAAGCACAAACCTAGAGTATCCAATACTTTCATAAAACAGAGAACTAATCAGGAATCATCTCAAGCTATTACCTTTGCAAAGCTTCTCCATTGTCCCTAATCTTCTCACCGAAAGATCCCTGTACATTTCTGAACACAGTAAAGTTTTGGGGGCCTGTTTGGAATGCACAGACCTGTCAAATAAGGAGCAATTTCTCTTGCTTTGCCAGAGGCATCATAGAAGAAGTGAGAAGCCAGAAGCATCAGATTGAGGACTGGGGTAGAAATGTGTCTCAAACTAAAGGCAAGAATATAAGTGTAAGTATGCATCTGAACATCCTCAAAAGTCCCAAACATTCTCATGCAGGAATGTTATTCTTTTTCAGGCTAAGCACCCAACATGACTAATATTTGAGTGGTGCATTGGGGAGGGGGAGGTGCACTCAAAAAAATTGGATGGAGCTAGAACCAAGGAGACAGGGCCAGAACAAAAAGAAAATTTAATTAAAGTGAGATATTCATTATAATAAATTGTTTCATTATTGTTAATATAACTCCATATGCAGTTACTGGTTTCCTTAATCTGACATATTAAAAATTACTTTTCAGCTCCAACTTTTGGGCAGCTGTTCAGGCTATACCCTAGGCTTTGAACAGCTACATGCAACCCTGAGAATGGAGGTTGGGCACTCCTTTCCTAGTGAAAAGTTAAAGTCATATTTTAAAGTGCTAGGACATGTTACCTGTTCACAATCAACTGGCTTCTTGTACCAATATAAGTGATTAGTTACTTATGATGTCCTAACTGGGAATCTTGACTTGTTATTGCCAAATAAATCAAGATTTCTAAGCATCATTCCAAAAGATTTCTGAGCTTTGTAAATAAATGATGCTTACTTACCGGGAGAGAAAAAAGGAAACCCAGATGCCTGATCAATGTATCCAGCATCATGACCTCATCACTGGCAATTTTAACACATGCCACAAAACACAAGGTGATGTGTCCTTATCACTTCCATACACCTATCTTATTAGAAGATGACTTCATCCTGATTGGCATATTTATCTAAAATGACATTTTTGCTTTTTCCTTGCAATATAAATCATCTTAACTGACTCATGCTTTGTCACCCTCTGAAGTCTAAGTCTGATTTTATTAATCTGCTGGTGAAAATATATCAGGTGAGCAGTAGATAAAAGGGAATAATAAATTAACAAAATGGTTTTAACAGATACAGTGATCCCTCCCCCCCCCAAATGCTAAGTGTTAACATGAAAAGCAAGTCAAGAAAAACGTAACATGGTAATCTAAAGACTGAAATAATTATTTCAAAAAATGCCAGTTCTTATAAGATAGGCAGCTGCCTCTATCACTGAATTGTCTAAATCATACTAGGAAATCAACAATTTCTCTTCTTTCTGAATTCAGCCCACAGTTGTGGCTGATAGCATTTTATACTGGCGATGAACCAGTGATTTCAGCAGTCTTAAGTATGCTTAACTTTGAGCTGGATCATGACCACTGGATTTATAAGAAGCTCAATATAGGTATGGCAGTTCAATGATAAAATGCATGTTTTACATGTCAGAGGTTTCAAGTTTAATTCTTGGCACCTCAAGGCTGGAAAGACTCATGTCTGAAAAAGTACTGCAGATAGGATAAATATAATGAATAAAACTTATGATGGGTCAAAGTCAGTGTAAAGTAGCTTCCTGTGAATTAAATGTTTCATTTCTCCAGTATAATCAGGAACTTCAGGGTGGTAAGCATGCAATTATTGCATCACACTAAAGCTTTTCATGGAATGAGGGCCTCAAACTCTTGAAATCTCCTCTCCATGTAAGAGGTGCTATGGCAGTTGTATTCTGGGATGTAAGCTCCTTCAAACATGTTCACATTGGGAACAATCCCATGTATTTCTAATGCAGGTACATACTCCTGCCATTTTGAGATATCCTACAATTTCCAGGACAGTTTGTGGAACTGCCATTTAACTGTAGCAAGATGCAAAAAAGAAATCATCCAAGCCCTCTTTGGAGTACTCCAAGGCAGAAGATATTTTAAGACCAGCTCAAAAAGCCCCCACTGGGATTAAAACTGAGATTTAATATTCCTGTGAAGGGATGAACCCACCAAGGGTGGGCAAAAGAACAGGTGTGGATATTTTATACTACAACCACCTGAATTTCTGACAGTTTGGTTGCGTCTTATAGAAGCTATACTTCAAATAACTTAGAACATACAATATGGCCTATATGCTAGTTTTTAAGGAGAGAACTTTTATTCAGTATTGCTCAGCTGTGCATCTCTATGGCTGCTCCCATCACAGCCCTAATTTGAACAATATTTTAAGAATGTGAACAAACTGGAAAATGTGATTTGATTCATGCACAAACACTGTGGCTTGGAAGTTCAGCCAGACTGTTCCAGATAGGTCTTAGTGTGACTGAACTGGAACCTAAACACTTTGGTTGTTCTGGAATTCATCTGAGAAGAATCTTGAAGGTTCTTATGGGTGAGTAGTGCTAGGCTAGTTGCTTCACTCATCTCTCCCATTCTCCTCTGTGTGGTCTATGCCCCAGCCTGTCTGCTAATCTGCCCAGCATCTTACCTTGCTGTTGCCATGGATCAAGCATGACCTACTCTGCATTCCATCTGCCTGGTCTTCCCAGTGTTTTCTTTCCCCATAGCCATTGCTGTCCCTAGCCAGTGATCTTCCCAGCATTTGATTTCCCTGTACTTGCTGCTGCCAGATTTGAGTTGAAGAACAGAATACCTCAGCACCTCCCCCACCCCAACAATCTTTCCAGAATCTTCCTTCCCCTTTCCTATAGTCTTTGCATTTTTTGTCAGCCCTTCAAGGTAGACCAGACTAGGAAACCAATGTCATGTAGGTCAATACTATTTTACTGTAAAGCTAAAACAGAATCTGGGCAGTCTGAATGTGCTTCCCCCCTCCTTCCCTTTATCTTCATCAAAACTAGGGAGGAGCCTGTCTGAGACATTTGCTCAGGTTACATTCTTGCTCCAGACTCAGACTTCTTTATCTGACCATTGCCTTCATAGCAGCTCTTCCTCCTGTCCCTCAAGGCTATTCCCTCTATCCTCTACATTTTCTCACTGTCTCACACTCCAGAACACCTCTGCCTGCAACTTGTATATTTTGGATCTGTGCCCACCAATGTATGATTTCTGGGTATGTGCCCAGTTAAATGTAGGAATCTGTGCATGGAATGTTTTGCACAATATTTCTATTCTCTTTCCACATTGCATTCTGCATTCTGTTACACACTTGATTCCTTTTTTTTTTTTTTTAATTAAAGACAGTTCTATGTCTCATCATGTCAGGTATCTCAATAGATTAGCAATTAGTTAAATTGTGTTATTAGTTCATGTCTCCAATTATTTGACTCATGCTTCTGTTATATATTTAGAATCATCTCTAGCCTGCAATATGTAAGGTGACTATATATATATATATATATTCATTCTAATTATACAAAGAAATTATTGTTGAGGAATAGAAGCCAACAGAAACTCCTGGAAGCCTGGAAGGAAAGCATGAGTGCAGTGGAACTCCTCTAGTGAATAATCCCCAACATGTCAGGAAGTTTTGTTTATGGCTACTATCCACTGATAAATATGTAAACTTCTGGAGAATCAATTAATGTCTTTTATTTAAGTTATCAAAACCAATTACTATTAAATACATTTTGATCAGTTAATCTGCTTTCCTGTAATTTCCATATATTGGAAATATAATCAGAAGAAGAGAAAACGAAGGAATGACATGACAATGATCTTCAAATTTTTGAAAGACTGCCATGTAGAAGATGGAGAAAAATTGTTCTCTGTGTTCCTGAGGTTTGAGGCAGGGAGATGGAAGAAAAATGGACAATGTGTCTTAATGCAACACTGTTTATCAAACTTAATCTTATAAATTTGGCCCAGTGTTGCAGATTTTCAAGGTCATTTTTAATGTTGAGATGGTAAAGACCACTTCTCCCAGTTCTCTGTAATATGCAATTTGAAAGGCAATCTCTCTGCTTTTATTATTTATTTATTTATTTGATTGATGTGGCCTCTCATCTCACACATGTGCCTCTGGGTGTCTTGCAAAATTAAAAACCAGAACAAAAGATAATAAACAAAAATAAATAAACAATAAAACCAGATTAAAAACTATAAAAACATAATCAGTGGCATTTAAAATCCATACATTATGAGCAGTACAACCATCTAGCAGCCTCCAAACCATGACCAGATCCCCAGGCATAGTGGAACCACATTTCTGAAGCTTCCAAACCTCTGGGGAAATGGTGGGAGAACCCAAAGGGAGGGCCCCATGGCCGAAAAGGGTCTCTTCCTGGACCTGTCAAATTTCAGTTTTTAATTGATGGGACCCATAACACGTCTCTCCTGTCAAACCAGATGGGACGGGGAGATGTAACCAAGGAGGGGCAGATAAACCAGCCTAATGTTATGTAGGGTTTTATCAGCTTATATGATGTTGAACAATAGATGGCTTGGAATAGAGCTCTGTGACAGCCAATGAAGATGTACCTCTTTTCAGGTTGACCCAGGGACATTAATAGATTAATGTCCATTCATTCTATGGTTGTTTAGCTAATTTCTATTTCTAATCTATCCAGGAATAATATTGTCTGATCCATATTTTACCATCTTGTTAATAAAGTTATTATGGGAACCAATGTGGTTATCGATGATAACATGGAAGACTGTTAAATGCATTGCTGGAATCCAGAATAATTTCACAATAAATACTCTGGATATTGACTACCCTGAAACTATCCCCTTGGCTCTGTTCAATCTTCTTGCATGTGTTTATCACAAAATTTAATTCTGGTTGTGTTCCAAATTGTATTCTATAATGCCTCTCTGCATCCTTCTTACATGAATGCTGCCTGAATCTGGCTTCTGCAAAAATTTTATTAAGGCTGCATTGAGGTGCTGCTTTTCAATAAAGTAATGACTATATTGCAAAATAGATCATTGGAATACGAAAAATGAGTGGGAATTTGACATTGTATCATCCTTTACTGCAGGGAAATGTCATAAAAGAAGATGCAGAAAATTTTGTGTTCCCAAATAAAATGACACAAAATGTCTTTTGAGAAAATGATAACTCTCAAAGCGTAGTTTTAAAATGGGAGATAAGTCAGTTCAGATTAAATATTTAATGTATCAATTGCTGGAGGGAATGTTTTGTAATTAGAGATAAGTGAGACATTCCTACAAGTTCATATCTTGTGTATTTCTTTTTCATTCTTGTTTTGAAAAGAAATAAACACAACATAAATCATTTGGGGGGAGTAAAATATATCAGCAGGGTAAACTGAAAAAATGAATACTTTATGAAAAATTCAGCATTTCTAAAGCACAACTATTAACTAGAATAATTATCAAAACTATGTGTGTGTCCCTTAACTGAGAACTGAGCATGTTGTAGAGATTATTTTAACGACTTAAATCCACACACAGTTATTCATCAGGTGATACACAGATGTTGTGATATTTAGTTCATTTTATAATTCATTTATTTATTAGCTATATTAACTGTTTTATACACAATCACTCTAAACATTGAACAGATTAAAATATACCAAAGTTCAGAAATCTTAAAAACCAATACCATTTAAAAAGTCCAATAGACAGAGCAACATGTGACCACACGTAAGTTACAAAATTAAAAAATTGAACTTGATCTGCTCCTGCATATGTAGAGCCAGTGTGCACAACATTGCAGGGATGCTTATGGATTCACCTGCTTCTCTCTGGGATTAGAGATGGCTCAGGAACTCAAGGCTACCATAAAAACTATGGGCTTGCACTTGATCTGGCCTTTACTAAAGATACCATTGCGGTACAGTCATGAAAGTTCTCCTTCTGGTACCACCATAATAAATAGAGAAACCTCTCCCAGTTTCTGGTTAATATGCCCAGTATTCCACTGAGGAAGGATTTTTACATCTGTGCATTTACATCCTATGCCTTTAGCATATCTCAAAGGGAGATTTTACAAACACTTAGTGAAACAGTGCCCTTGTTCCTTTGTCTCTAGCCCAGTGAAGAACATCATTCTATGATTAGATTAGGAGAGAAGCCCAAGCACTCAAATGGCACACCCCAGGGCTTAGTCCTTTCTCTAATTCTATTTAACATTTACATAAAGCTGCTGGGAGAGGTCACTTCCCATTCTGAGGTGAAGTATCATTAATATTCCTGGTACCTGAAAGCTGGAGGGGAGGGAAACAGGCCCAGACTCAATTCAAACAAGACAGAGTGGATATCACTTCAAAAGCCTACTGATTCCAGGATAATGCCAACTTTGATGTCTGATGGGGTTGTGCTCCCCTGGAGAGAACAGGCCTGCAATTGGAGGTCCTTTTGGACTCATGGTTCCTGCTGGAAGAGCATGTGGAAGGTGTCATCAGTAGAGCCTTCCCCAGCTTTGACTGGTATCAGCAAGGTGTAGCCTTACCTGGAATAGGATGCATTGGGAACAATCACTCCTGCCCTTGTCATCTTGCAATTGGATTACTGTAAGTAATAGAGCTGCCCTTTTAAAACTGGACATGTCAGCTGATTCAAAAGGCAGCAGTGTTTATTGGGCATAATTGGTACTGCCATGTTATATCACAGCTGCTACAACTACATTGATCATCAAGTGCAGTTCAAAGTGCTGGTCACTACTTATGAAGCCTCTGATGGCCCCAGTTCTGGGTATCTAAGATTTCCTGGTTAGATTCTGCCAGCCAAATCCAGATGATCAGAAGCATCTGTTAAAAGTTCTCTCCTATTGTATGGCATGATGGAATGGGGTGCAGATATTCTGGATGGGGCTTCTCTGCTTTGCCCCCTGAGAAGAGAGAGTAGCTCTTACTAGCAGAGGCTAATAAAAACTTGGCTTTTCAGGGAGGTCTTTTGGTGGACCTAAGAACACCAGAATGGTGGCCTTTGTTCTGTATTGTATTTTTTATTATATTTTAGATATGTACACTGCCCAGACTCCCTTGAGATTGAAGGGGTCAATAAATTTTATAAAAAGAAATGAACATTTGATAGCTTTCTCTTCTTCCAGTATTTCATTTCTTTTCCAAAATTTATTGTGATGTGAAGAAAACAATAGTCTCTAGGTGTTATAAAGCAGAACTATACTGATACTGAAAGCCAGTTTGGTGTAGCAGTTAAGGCACTAGGTGAGAAACTGGGAGACCGTGACTTCTAGTCCTGCCTTAGCCCAAATCCAGCTGTGTGACCTTGGGCCAGTCATTCTCTCTCAGCCGTAGGAAGCAGGCAATGGCAAATCACTTCTGAAAATCTTGCCAAGAAAACTGCGGGGACTAATCCAGACAGTCACCAGATGTCAACACTGACTTGAAGGCACATATACAAAAAACAAACAACCCTTCCTACTACAGGTCCTCAGCAGTATATCTCATTCATATAACCTTGCATATTCTACAAATACTTTTTTTTTTTTGCAAAGTGAATACAAGTTAATGCACACCCACACCCACATACATCTTTCCTTAATGCAGTTTTTATTCTTTAATGAAAGCCACATATTTTTCAGAGTTGCTATTTTGCAAATTAGTCATGTGCGCTTTCCTAAAGACAACAAGTCAATCAAATTCAGCAGACAGTGTCAACCTTGGCCATGGCCATAAGTTGATAGAGGAGATGTATGAAAATGACAGGGTCATGCTCTTGCCAACTATCTGTTGCTAACATGTTGGCACTCTGGCAAAACGTCTTCATTATGATGGATGGAAACAAGCTTGAAAAGTTGTCTTTGTCCATAATTATGAGAAACGTCATGATGTGACAGCTGTGCACCTAAGATTCAGACCTGCACTACACTGTGTTTTTATACATAGAGAGAAATGTCCAGCTTAAATCAGACGATTGAGTTGTCTGGGGAAAAAAAACACTTAATATAGGACATACTTTCTATAGGATGCCTAAATTGTTTTAAACTCACTGTGTCTCACATCTCCATTCTGTTCCTTATCGCATCCGGTTGCCAGCTGCCACTGTCCATAACTGGCAGCTCCAAATTTGTCAGCAATGTAGCTGTTGGATCTTTCTATTTTGTATATATCAGCTAGGTTGGATGATCTAGTCTTGGAAGGAATTGTAAAGTGATTATTTATTCTATAATTATTGCTGCAGACATACGATCCATAAAAAGAATAACAATGGTTATATTTCTAAGAGCTAAAAGCTGTTGATATCACTAATCAGAAGAAAAGCAGTAGTGACAAAAATAACTACTTGGCAGAATAGCAAAGTATCTGGAAGACTTCCTTTGTTTCCACTCCCTTTCAAGGAAGCAGAGCAAGGAAGCATGAGAGCTGAACTTATTTGATAATGCAGATGGCTCCAACTGTTCCAAAGATAGCTGAAACACCTTCCAGATAGCAATGGACTATAACTTCCATCAGCTCTGCTAACAGGAACAACCTGTTAACTACTGGCTTCTCAACTGAAACAAAACAAGAAAGTAATATTATTTTTACTATTAATCATGTTCAGGGCAAAATATTAAATGTTTATGAACCAATAGATCAGCATGTTTAAAATTTTATTTAGCTTGTAACCACCTTTATGATACTAGGTCAAAAGTTACTGACAAAGAAATTAGTTATATTTAAATAATATAATTTGTCGAAAGGACCTCAGGATCAAATGAGGAATAAAAGCTTTCATGTCACTGAAATGGGATCTCAACATCAATAACTTGATTTGAGGACTGGGCAGTTCTTACTGCTCACAATCATCCTTGTTTCTTCCTTTTCATTGCCCATAGCTGTCATCCCATCTGATGCCTAGGATCACCTTCATCTTCACTGCAAGACCTTGTCCTCAGTTGCTTTTTTTCACTAGCTTTCCTTATGGTTTTGCAGTCATAACTGATTTCAAATTGTTCAAATTGTAAATCCACATCCAGGTTTTTTTTGCAGCCATTTGCCAATATTCAAATTTTGATTGCTTTTCCAAGCTGCAGCAAATCTAGATAGTATTATTAGAAATAATAGTTTCTGGGATTTTGTAAGGTACATTTTCCTCTTATGTCTTTCTTTATTATGTCTCTTTCTTCCAATACAGTCATTATCTTCCCCAAAACTCTCTTCTTATAGACTTGTTTCGTTGCCAGAAATATCCTTGGGCTAGATGACGTATACCGCAATTTTTAGCAAAATATGCACTTAATTTCTCCATCTTTTATGTACTTTTTCCCCCAGTGGATGAGCAGAAACTCTGCCAAGATTTAAGTAAGCCTTCACATTTTCAGTTAATATTTTCATCACCCGATTTTGATACTGTCTGACTCCTAGCACAAAGTGCTTGAAGAATCAGTTGGAAAGAATGTTGTTGTAAACCATGCCTTTAGTGCATTATGATGTGTATCTAGCAACTGATGCACAACGTCTTTCAACATTCTTGAATGATAAGACAAAGACTTGCATTACTCTATATAGTTCCCCAATATTTGCACAATGTAACACTGAAGTCTTTTTCTGTTCTTTCATCCTGCTGATGATGTTTTGTCCTTCAAACCCTGAGTATTCTCAGGTACTGAAGCATCAGATCAAACCCGTCTTGGCATTGTACATTTGTGACAGTATGTGGCCTTCATCTTTTTTTGAATAGTGCTGTGCCCTCCATTGATTCACTCAAAACTTCACCAAAGGTTTATTTGCTAATGATTCTATGCTGTTTACAATATTGCCATTGTTCACTGGCTTTAAAACTTATTTTTATGTTAATTGCTACTGTATCAGCTGCTGGATCTTAGTTCCACTCCATGGACATTAACATCTCATGAGCATCTCTGAACATGCCTCTTCATCACTGCTTTATCAAGTGCTGTTTCCTGTGTCATATTCATATGTTTTATTGCTCCAGTTTCACCTTTTTTAGTGGTAACATTTTAAACATACTGCGATACATACTTCTTAACCTTACGGTTTGCTTTACAAATATGAGATACTCTTTCTTTACACCATACTCTTCACAGAGACATGAAATGGGCAGTTCTGATACTAATTTTTCACTCAGCTCTAATTTTTGCTTATTTTCAGTCTTACTCTCACTTTTTTTAATTGCGTTGGATAAAAAAGCCGTGGTTGATTAAATGCAGTATTTATAAGATATTTGCAAAGTTTTCAACAATACAGAATCTCAAACACCAACACTCACAAAAGAGACTGAGATAACCATTAATGGCACCACATACAGGATTTGTTCATACATACATAGAAGAAGCATTACACTTAAGCATTCACAGAAGCAGCTGCTTTGTGTAAACTGCTTTGTACAGATTTAACGGTGAACTCCCAATTCAGATTTTTCTTCATTACAACTCAGTTCTACTGAATCAAGGACTTACTGTATGTCCTTAAATCCTACCAGATGGATCTGCTTCATTTTCCATAATCCAAGCATCTGCCTATTAATATTAGCAAAGGCCTAGAAGGAATAGCGTAATGTGTTGCTGGACCTGATCAAGGGTGGCATTTATACTGCAATGAATAGGATTCCCTTCCAACTTTAGGTAGGTGGGAAAGTCAAGTGTGTAGTATTCCATTTAACAGACAAATATTAGGCAAATATTTAAGGCACCTCTTGTGGGGAAGATGGTGAAAGTACCAGGGAATGGTTATATCATGGACTATTTTTAAGGTAAAAGTGGAGTTTAAGCTCTTGACATTGCCATGGAAAAGTCATTGCCTGGTCAGAAAATTGCCTCCCCTTACAAATGAGAGCTAATGTGGCACGAGGTAAAATAGAGGGCTAGAGTGACAACTTACATTTGTCTGTTTAAGTATCTGAAGAGTTGATGGATGAGTAAAATGTGTTTAGGAACCCTACACTGGTTTTTGAGCATTTAAATCAAGTGGGAATTTTCTTCAGGCAGATGGCCCCACATGGCTTTTGTGGTTGTGCTTGTGGGGGAATGACAGAAAACAAGAACTGAATTTATATAGTTCACATGTAAATTTAATTAAATTATTTTCCCCTATATTAGCTAAGTCTCCTCTTCTGATACATTCAACACAGTAATTTGGAAGCATCATTTGGAAAAGATCATGGGTTGGGGGCTCTAAAGCTAAGGCATTAGAGATTGGGGTGTGAGCCTGTTGCCTCAAGCAGTATTTAAAGGAGGAATGCATTTATATCAAGAGTAAAGGCTTACCATTTTAGTGATCCCTCCCACACATCTGTGGTACCCACTTTGGAAATTTATGAAGGAGTTTTATTTGGCACATCACATTTCCCTTATTAAGGAGTTCTTTAGGATACCTAATTTAGACAATTTATTAACATTTTGGGCATCCTCATAAATGATTCTTCCAAATTGAGTTTTGTTTCACTTCCATTATTACTTTTTTTCCTTCCCAATCTGTTTCTCCATTGTGACCCCCCCCTTCCCTTCCCCCCAACTTTTTTTAAAACTCTGCACAAAAATTCATTTGTCTTTTAGGCAAAATCTTCTGATATACTCATTTTGATTAGCACCTTTTCCTAACATAACACATTTTTGTGAAAAGGTTTCTGAGTTCTGAACCGCACAGCAAAATTTGGAAAATAGCAAACATTATCATACAGTTGTGCTTTGTTTTAAATGCACAGCCAGGAAATGCAAACACAGCAAATGTTAATTACGTTGTGAACTAAAGAAAATAACCATCTCTATTTTTCTTCTGTCAGGTTTTGTCAATAAAGTGCTCTGCACAGCTTAAGAGAAGCACCCCCTTTTTCCAGTAAAGTCTGGATTTTCTTGGAAGCTCTGAGAAAACTTAAATAATGTTATTTGAAATATTTCAGGCTTGGGTCTTATGATTCATTCTGTTGAATATCATACTTGTGTTGTACCAGTATGCTGTAGCACAAGCTGTACCAGATCTGATTTATATAGTTGGAAGGTAGGAAATTTCTTTCTATTATGGGGAAAAAAAATACAATTGGATCCTTTACAAAGCATATTTTCTAGTTATTGAGGCTGGGGGAGGGGGGCAGGATAGGGGAGAGAGAGAGAGAGAAGTTTGTACTCTATTGTGTCACATCTATTTTGTACTGGATTTAGACTGGGCTAAAATTAAAGAATTGTCCATCATGCCAAAATGAATATAAACAGCAGGATCTTAGGCTACAAGTATATTCAATTCTATGAGTGACCATGGATGTTTCATACATTGATTGTTTGGCTTTTTGGTAAGCAAGGCATTTCATGAAGTCACTTTGTCAAAAATACTTTCAATATTCTCAAAAATGTTTGGGAAAAGAACCATAAGTTCCTTTGAATGCACCTGGTGAAAAAAAGCAGGATATAATTTTTACAACAGATGAGACAATGCAAATTATTCAATGTCTACTAATAGTAGTAACAATAACTGTGCAGTAGTGCAGATAATTAAGAAAATCTAGGCACTATGACATCACATTACTCAGAAAATGCAAAAATACTGCGATTCTTTGCATTTTCTGATTAAGCTTGCACATGGGGACAGTCTCCAAATATTTTTTCAGCCCACTGTTATTTAAGAGGTTTTGTTTTTGTTTTTATTATACAGCAATGTAATTACTAGTATCAACCTGATCTCTCGGTTGGCAGATGACTTTATTTGGGATTAGCAAAAAAAAAAAAAAAATTGGCTGTGCATTAAAGATGGATTCCCATTATCAGGAGCCAATGTTCACCTTAAAAGGTAATTTTAATACAGCAAATGCAGGAGTGATTCAAGCCAAAGCACTGTTTAATGAAATGCCAGGATTCATTTATTTCTCTGTGAAATAAAATTTAGTAAATATGGATCCTTTGCCAGAAAAGAATGAAATCTTTATAACACCTATAAAACACAGTAATTTCAGGAAAAAATTCTCGTGCATTTCTGTCATTTCAATATTTAAAATTCTTTTTTTCATCAACATACAACCTCTACAGTGGTGCTGGTTTCTGAAAATGAACATAATTTTTGTAGCTGTAAGACTGGAAGCATGGATTAACAGGTCAGGAAATGTTCATTCAAATCAAGGTAATATTCCATTAAAAGAAAGAAAGGAAACTCATTTTTAATATGACAGTTAGACAAATAATTACATTTAAATGTATAATTCTCATTATTTGTGTTGGATATTTGTTTAATGAACTCCTCAAAGAATATTTCAAAAAGTTGACTGTCAGGTTTCTTGTGCTGCTGATATAAGAAATTTATGAGCTTTATGGGTTATATGAACTTGGTCATGTCCAGTCAAACCCTCTTGGTTTCAACATATTTAATACAGCCTTGGGGGAAAAAACAGTATGGTAATTAAAGATGTAAATGTGATGCTGATTTATACTATCAGAATATGGAATTTGACATTTTATGAAGAACTTTGAGTCTGTTGAGCTTTGACTTGGCAGAAAGAATTATTTAACCTAGATGGAAAGAAATCCATACACCCAGTATTGAAGAACAGATTCAAGATATGTGCTCTTTACCAATTTTTGAAATCTGTTTATAATTGAAAAATGAGAAGATGAAGCAATATGTTCTAGATGGTCTAGATTTAATAATAAGTTTAAGGCCTGCAAGACTTATATTGATATCATATGGTTCCTTTTGGTCTCCTTTCTTTTTTCTTTTGTCACGCAATTTAGTTTGTTTCAATCACTGTAATTTACAGTATATATTCTTTATTGCCTGTCACTAATACTTTATTCATTTTTTGTTTGTTAGATAGGCTTCACTAATAAAATATGAAATTAAAAAAATAGGTGTTGATTTTCTAAAACAATAAAGGGGAACACATGCGTTTGCATAAGTTTTCAATTAATTGAAGGATGCAGTGTCTTCAAAAGTATTTGAAAACTAGGACAAGGAAGGAAGGAAGGAAGGAAGGAAGGAAGGAAGGAAGGAAGGAAGAAAGAAAGAAAGAAAGAAAGAAAGAAAGAAAGAAAGAAAGGAATGAAGGAAGGAAGGAAGGAAGGAAGGAAGGAAGGAAGGAAGGAAGAAAGAAAGAAAGAAAGAAAGAAAGAAAGAAAGAAAGAAAGAAAGAAAGAAAGAAAGAAAGAAAGAAAGAAAGACTGCCCAGCTTTTTACATACACCCAAGAATGGTTTGGGTTTTTCTAAAACATGAGGCCCTCAGTAGCATTTTCTGATGTAAGTGTGCATGAAGATTATGTCCACACAGTCTCCTTATGTTCCCATCCCATTCTTCACCTTTAGATCTTGCTACATTGAGCACAAATGTCCTCTACCTTGGGGCCTTATGAGGAATAGGCAATGACTTTATGATATCTCTAGAATAGACGAGAGGAGAGAGAGGAAGGAAGAAGTTCTTTATTGTGTTCAGAGAGCTTGTGTACAAGGAGAGAAAGAGGTGCCTTGTTACTGCTGTTCAGTTTTTTCCCAGCTTTTTATGACCCCATGAACATTATTTCCCCGGAATATTATGTATGGAATTATTTCTATGAATTCATGTTAGCTCATGCTTGTTTCATCAGTCATGCTATCTAACCACTGTCTTCAGTCAGCCTCTGTTTTGATTGCCTTCAGTTTTTCGAAGGATCAGATTTTTCATCCAAGTTTGGTGTTTCCCATCATGTGTCCAAAAATATTTAAATTTTAGTTTCATTATTAGTCTTTCCCAAAAGCCACCTGGTTTCATTTCATTTAATATTGAAATAGTTGAGAATTAAGTAGGACCACATAGATCTGGCTTTGGTTTATATCCTGTGTCACTTTTGCATCTTTCACATACAATTCCACATATTGGCCATTTAAAAACATCTGCACAAAAACACATTTGAATTTATATTTTTTGAACATAATGAATGGGATCAAGTCTGAGTAATGCTTTTTTAAATAGTAATTTTATTTTTAAAAAAATTACAACTACAACAATAAAAAACTAATTCAAATGAAAAAAAATAGAAAAAGAAAAAATAGAAGGTGCAGAAAAGAAAATAGAAAAGAACTAGAAAAGAAAGAAAAATAAGAATATAATAAAGAAAAAGAAAAAGAAACATATAAAGAAATCACTCCCCCCTTCATCACAACAAGTATAAACATTTTTAGTAACATCACCTTCTTTTAAAATACAACAAATGATTTCTTCTTCCCATACCCCATCTCTTATCTATAAACAAATCCTTGTTGTTTCAGTCCTGATCAGCAAAAGTCCATTAAGGGATATCAGAGATAACAACATATCTATCTAAAACTTGATCAAAGAAAACCAACTTTATATTCCTTCCCTTTACTTTTAACAATCTTGATCCTTAATTCCCTTAAATAATGTCCTAGAACTTGATTTCTTTTCTTTTCTTTTCATTTCTCACAAAATTCTTCAGAGCTTTAACAAGCCTGTTTTGTAAATCCAATATAGGAAAATTATCCAGGTCACTCTCTTGGTTTGTTATTTGTATATCTCTTTTAATTATTAAGGCATCATCTGGTTTCTTTTGTACATCCAGTGTAGTAACTTTTTCCATATCATTCTTGTAACTTGTCATTTTTAAATCCACTTTCAGATCAGTCTTGCCAAGTAAAACTTGTTCCTTTTCAATAACATCTTTTAAACCTAGTCTATCTATAGAGGTACACACTCTTAAAATTAACTTCTGGGTCCATTGTTCAAAAATATCCTTCAATATGTCCAGTGTTAAAATATTTTGCTTCTTTCTGTATTAGTAAGTCAAATTTAAGTGTTTTTCTCCTTTAATTGTAATCTTTAGTTCCTTCTAGTTCCCTCTAGTGGAAGCCCCATCCTATCATGCTTTTGTTTTAAATAATTCAAAACAAAAGCATTTTCCCATGTGAAGGATTCTTATAATTAATTCAAAATCTTATTTCCAATTTATTTGGTCCCTTAGTCCATTTGTAACTTTCTAAAATCAAAGGTTTAATCACCCTTTTGCTGTTTATTCCAGAAAAAAAATTAAGTTCTTAAACTTGTATTTAAAACTTCTTTCACTAAGGATTGAGGGAAACTCACCTGGTGTTTTCAGACTTGTCGATCCAAAGGTTCCTAATAGCTAAAAAGCTGTTAACAAGCAATTTCTGAAAGTGATTAGAAAAGGAACTATGCAAACCCAGTGTCTTAAAAGTGCCAGCCGTGGGTTGAGCAAGATAGCTATTCCCTCATCTCCAAGAGCTCTAAACCTGACAGAGACTCCTATCTTGCGGTCTCCTCACAAGGAGCAACTGTATGGAACACTTGTGGGCGGCCTCAAGTCCTCTCCTTGTCCAGAGAGGAATTACGAAAAGCCAGTCTACTTGCCAGCTCTTCATTCTGCTGTAGTCATTTTTAGTTCTTCATTTCTTCAGTTTGCCATTTTTCCCCAGAAGCAGTCTGAGTAATTCTTAGACTAAATCCAGTGAAATCAATTGTACAAATTCTTTATCAACAACTTAAGACCAGTTTATTTTCATTAGACCTACTGTAAATATACTTATGTCTGGATTTAATACCTTTTTCTCAAAATAGATATTTTCCAAGTGGCTTTTGATGCATAGCTATTTATTTATTTATTTAATTTATATGCTGCCCATCTCTCCCAGTTTTCACTATAGATTTAATGTGTAGCTTCATTTTGAATAAAATAAGATTAAATCCATGTCTCCCTTTATAACCTTTGCTTCTTCATAGATTTGAATAGAGAAACAAATACCTGGGAAGAAAAACAAATGGGAATACAATTTTTTGTCCTATGAACTACTAGAGGCACTAGGGGAACAGGAAGAAACTTCCGATTTGTTCCTTTGTTGTCTCTTCTCCTGGTGGATTCTTAGCACTAGCCTTCCTTTTCCTTTTCTTCCATGAGGAAGACAGAAAATACTGAGGTTTCTCAAGTTTCAGCATTTGCTTTTAAAGGTGCTTGAAAGTGTTCTCAAGTCCTTGCCTCAACTTAGGTCATTACATGGACATCCTTATTGAGTGGTGGTCTATTAACTTATTATTCATTCCAACTAGGTGCCTTTTTCTTAACTATCATTGTAGACCAGATTAAAAATTATATCAGGCCAATGCGTGATCAAGTACAAATTTCCTTCTTGGCAGAACAATGACCAGATTTCCCTACACTGAAAGTCTGGGATGTGACAAGAGGCCAATAGTGGCATATTTATAGAGGTATCTACCATGTCTTTCCCCAGTCTTAGCACCATCCCTGATGGTTATGTTGTCTCTTCTTCAGTCCATTCCCTGCCTGAAGCCATTGAGGCTATTGGACCACTGGGGCCAGGTATATGGACTGAGCTGTAAAGGTAGCTTAGTTTGAGTCTATCTTCTGCTATAATAAGCCTAAGGTCAAGATATTTATGACTATGCTTTGAATCTGCTCATCATTCCAGGAGTAGAAGCAGAAGAAAAGGACTACGTTGTCTCAGCCTGAACTGTTGGGATGAGGATACAATTCAGAAATACTTCTCATACTTGCAGTGGGAAATATCTACTGATTATTAATCATTATAGTAAAAAGTAAATTCTATGTTTAATCATATTTTGCAATCTTTTATTACCAAATTCTGGGGTTAAATGACATGGACTGCTATTGATATTATACGTTACTAGGAAGTTTCTCTGAGCATCACAGTTAAACATTAATTTGCTTGTTGGATCTGACCAAGGTTTTAAATTCACAAGGCAGGAGCAGCTGTTTATTTTGAAAGCCTTGAAATAAAATTGTAGTGTAAGGTTAAAAGCAAATTGCTTAAACAGTCATCACTTGCTTTGATTATGATGGACCAGAGGAGAGTTTGTAAATCACATATTGGGATATGATATAAAATAATACTCCAAAATAAAGTATTGGGAAGTTCGCAGCAATACACACCTCAACAGCCAGGGGTAAATGTGAAATCACTAATGTACCACGTGCTGAAAATTTCATCAAACTGAAAATTTCGCCACACATCACACCTCCTTCTGCTAAACATGTTATTTGGTGTTTCCTTTCACAAATTAATACTTTATACAAGTGTGTGATATGATTTCATATTTCATACCTTTACAAAATGTATTCAGCAATTTTTCCTCACTGGTGTCTACAGTTTCTTTCTATTCTCCAAGGCAAAAGACGTACCCATTAGATCAGATTTTCTTACCAATGCCTTTTTAAAATTTGGATTCATAAGGAAAAGATAGACTTCTCTGCTTGTATTAGCACATACAGTAAAAGAAAAATGTTTCAGTATTGTTAGTATTGTGAAATTCTTCAGCCTTGTTTTTGGGTGCTTGTGCTATTTGAAGCTGAGCTAAAGAATCCTGGTGTGTGTCTTCTCATGTGTGCATATTGGAATAGTAATTTATACACACAAATACACACACACACACATACACACATAAAATATTATTCCAGTATACACACTATATACACAGAAGGCTACACACACACACACACACACACACTATATTTTACATTATATATAAATTATATAATAAAATTATAATATTATAATTTTATATTATATTGTGTTATATTTATATAGTGTATATAAATATACATATAAATGTAGGAATAGAGATAGCCCAGGCTTGTTGTACACACTTAGTAGTCAGGTTTTCTGGGCTTTGGAAGTATTTTAGCATTTAGCACTGAGATTTATTTGCACATTTATAATTCTTTGATTATTCTGTTGCTCCCAAACTATGTAACAAGCTTATCTGAGCTGCAGGGTCCTCACTTTCTGCTGTTAGAAAAGAGGTCACACACAGAGCTCTTTAATTTACCTTTTATAGTTATTTGAGTGGGAGTTATTGTTATATTGTGTTTTAATCTACCCAATAATTGGAGTTGTCTGAGTAGATTATATATCTATTTGAAACTTGGAAAACCATTCAGTCATTGGTGGCATGTGCAACTCTCAGTGGGTACTCCCCTCTCCCCATCTGTATATTCTGCTCCCTGTAAAAGAGTTTGAAAATGACCCACAAGCATCATTTCTGCTGATTCAGAAACTCTGGAAAGAAGGAATAAAAATGACTGCCCAAGTTCAAGCTGCAACAGGTTCTGCAGCCACAAAACATCCCTCATCCTCCACTTCATAAAAATAGGAAAGAAAGCCTCCCTGTCTTCCATGTTCCCCTCTGTCTCTCAACCTGTCACTTTGCATGTGGCTCAATCTTTCCTGAAAGGGAGGGAGAAACTGATAGACACTTGTGCATTTAGCCCTCCTTGCTTCTTCTCTTCTACTGAAGAGGAGCTGTGAAACCAAGCCAGAATTCTCCTTAGTGGACCTGTCAGGCAGCTGAAGCTAAGGAACCAGAGGAAGGAATGAGTTTCTGATCTGAAAGTAAATATGCACAGCTCAGAAAGAGAGACAAAAGCATGCAATCACATGGACTAGCACAAATTTGTGGGCCCTATGATGGCACGTGATAGCTCATTTCTAACACAAGGGAGAGAGGAATAAAAGACATACTGTGTGTATGTATGTACTGTATGTATGTATGTCAGATTTCAAGGAAAAAAATATGAAAGAGGCAATCAGAAACCTTCAGATATTTGGGTGTTGATATAGGCAGATCACACCTAATACAAAAGCGCCATGTTATACTCTGAGAATGTGGCTTGCATTGTTTTGTCATAGGAATAAAACAGAGAGATTTCAAAGTCAGTTTAGAAAGGAAGCACTTCAGGATTTATTTATTTATTTATTTATTTATTTATTTATTTATTTATTTATTTATTTATAAGACAAATTTATACGGCACCCATCTTACTATCAGTGACTCTATGTGGCTTCAGGATGTATTTATCTCATTTTTTAACCTCAAAGAGAAGACTTGTTGTGCAAGATACATACAAGCAAGGGTACATACAAGTTGTTAGTGGTTAGCCGCCAAGCTGTGATGGAATGGAATTATGAAGGCCAGGCTCAGGGAGATAAGCATTTTCTTAGCTCGCCGATGGAGCGTGGGAGCTACAAGAGGATGAGACTGGCGCCTCCCTGAGGAATTCACACTATTGTGGCTGGCTGACTGGGGAGATGGGGTTTCAGTCTGGGAAGATTGATGCCAGGCCTAGCCCAAGGAACTCCAAGAGACAATGCAAAATCAGTCCAGTTATGTTTATTAGCTATAACCTCTAGCAAGAATCTTCCCAGACTGAAACCCCATCTCCCCAGTCAGCCAGCCACAACAGTGTGAATTCCTCAGGGAGGCGCCAGTCTCATCCTCTTGTAGCTCCTACGCTCCATCGGCGAGCTAAGAAAATGCTTATCTCCATGAGTCTGGCCTTAATAATTCCATTCCATCACACAAGCTTTAATTTGCAATGGAATAGGTGAGATGTGCGTTCTTTAATTTCACTCATGTTTGGTGGTACATTCATTCCATAGGACTGTTTTGGGACTAAGTGTTCATAAAACTGCAAACTTAGATTAGGCCATTGGTAATATCAGGTGAATATGGCCTATGACTACAGCAAATGCTTTACTCTACCCCTCATCTAATATACTGCCTGCCACATGCCAAATTAAGTGATTATGAATATTGCATAATGCTTTGCTTTCACTCTATGTCACTGGTGATATGTGTATTAGTGACAGCCATATCACTCTTGTCATAACTTGTAAAGCATTCCATAGACTGATCCTGATTAGGGATGTGTATATGTTTAAAAAATGAATAAGAAGCAAAACAAATTGCATTTTCTAATTAGTTTTAAATTATGTTCCATTCTCATTCATGTATATAGAAAGTAATTAATATATTCATTTGAGAGTAACTTGAAATGGTTGTGAGAGACAAACAAGAAGCCTTTCATTATATTTCTTGCCTTTATTTCTGTTAGTTTAATTTGTTTCTCACATGAAGCATTCTTGAAAGTGGCAAACATGTTCCAGAGCATTACTTAGTTAAAATAATTCCTGATAGATTTTGGTATGGTCCTGAACAGAGGGTGGATTTTGGAGACCTCTGAAATGATATAAGAATTGTCTGATCTAAAGCAAAAAGCTACAGAAATTCTAAAGGAACTCATTCCCTTTTTTAAAAAATTAAATGTTGAGTTTTTTCTCTATGACATTTTGCAAGATGCAATTTCTAGGAATAGAAGACTGTCATCAAATTTTAGTCAAATTGGATGTAAAACACTAAAATTTTATGTGTCAAAAGACAGATTCAGCTTCCATTATAATAAATATAGAGATGAAATGAATGGGAAAGCAAAAACAAATGGAACAGAAGCAAAAAAATCAACAAGCCAATATCAAATGGAAAACAAAATTCAGCTGACAAATGAAAACAAAACAAAACAAAAATGAAGTGAAATAAAGCATAACAAAAAAAAGCACATCCCTAGTTCAGATATAATGACCTTGGACTGGTAATGCCTAATTTATTGACATAGAATGAATTTGATGCTCATACTGTATTCTGCCCCCATGAACCAAGCTTCAAGAAATATACAATAAAATAAATATGGTTTCTTTGAATCACAATTTTCTATTACATCCAAACTAGAAAACTGCATTAACTCCTGCCTCTTAATTGGGATATGACACCAAGACAGAATATAATGCAGCCATAATTAACATTTTAGATTACAAATTGGCATTTTGAGTTCTTTCATCAGGCACGCACAACATGTTTAGGGTCAGACTCAAGTTTTGTGATAGGAGCCCACAAAAGGTGACAGCATCCAGGCCAAAAAAGTGACTGAGGTCAGGACAATTTCATTTAACGTAGTTTATGTTTGAATCAGATTAAAATTATATTACAATAATTATATTCAGTTGATAAATTAGTCCCAATATTTGCTTTCCAGGTGAACAGGAAATAATTCTCTTGGTATATTATAATACTACAGTTTGTTGGGAACTTCTGAAGCAGCTCTTAGGCCACACCCATAGTTCCTGAGGGCTAAATGAATCCCTGAATCTTCAGGTTTTGCATTTATGTCATAAACCATGGAAGACCTCCTTATCTTCACTGTACTATCCATCCACTTGATATGCTTCAGTATTGTGACTACTGCCAGCCTTTTAAGTATAGCGAGACTACATTTATGCCTTAATTTAGAATCAGCTTCAATTAAAAAAAAAGAAAGAAAGAACTGATAATTAATTATAAAAATAGCCCCAGCTTTCCACTTTTTTTTAAGCATTTATTTTTAGGAGTTAATTTTATTTGGTTTTAACATTTTGCTTCTTGTTTTCAAGCCAGCTGGATGTTCTTTAAAAGCATCAGCCCCATAGCCTTATTAGAACTGAAGTATGCTATTCCTGGTATACCCAATTGAGATTCAGTCCCTTGGCAAAATGGTACGGCTGAAATCATGAGATGATTGTTCAACTGTCCTCTCTATCAAAGAGAGACAGTGTGTATAAAAGCTGCTTCAGCTCTCTAAGTTTCATAATCCAAATATCTCTCTCATTTCTGTCCAGGGTTCATAAAAACTCTGAAGAGAAAAACATTAAGACCAAACCAAATATTGGAAGAAATATCAAAGCATTGCTATGGGCTGTTACACACACACACACACACACACACACACCATACATACATGCATCTATACCCCTGCTACTTTCATAGAAACACTGTCCATAATTCCTCTAATGCAGTAGCAGACCGAGGCATTCTGGAAAACTGAAATGATGCCTCATAGATCCATGCCTCAATAACCTGGGTCCAAGAGAGGAAACAGGGCCTAAGGCCTTAAAAATCTGAACATGCCACGTGATCTTTTTTATGTATGGTTGTTGTTATCAGATCAGTATGATTCAGTCTCCTTGAACGTAGATAAATGTTGTTATACTGCCTGTAAAATTAGGCAAACTTTGATTATCCACTGATAAACCCACCACCAATTGTAATATTTTATCTTGTTTTTGTTTTTACCTTATTTTTATTTTTACTGTGTTTTTGTTTGCAATTCTGGTCAGTGACTGTAATAAAAATATTCATTCGAGCAGGTTCCAAGTCAGAGATCAGGGCCCAAGGCCTTAAAAACTATCTGAATTTGCCACATGTTGATGTAGGTCTTCCTCTAATACCAAATGGAGCTGCAGGAGGAAAAGAAATAATTATTGCCTTAAAAGAGAAGAAGCACTGTTCTGTAAAGTTTTAATGAAGATAGCATCTGAGAAAGCAGTCCCATAAAAGCCTGATTCACAATCCAATCTACAAATATAATCTGTGGGTGGGAAGGCTTCTATGCTCAGCAACAAATGGTAGGACAACATATGGTTTTCTGTAAACATGTACATAAGTTTTTTCACAGGCATCTCATTTTTAAAGGTCTGGAGATTCATTCATTTATGCAGCACTTCATCATTCCAATGCAGATTATAATTGCCTTGCAAAGATGTTGTTGCTGTGAAATCTTTTTTTGTTCCTGAACAAATCTATAACATCACCCTCAGAGAATTAAACAAAAATACTTCATGGTTTTCACTTTATCCTCTAAATGCAAATGCACAGATTTAGATCTGTATTAATTTCTAAACTAATTGTCCAATCTACATATGTTATTGTTTTTGTTTAGAAAGTTACAGAAAGGGGGGAAGGAATAGATATCCCCCATATTCACAGATGTTGTATCATAAGCAAATGAGTCTAAAGATATAAGAAAACAAAGCATCTATGGCCTACATTCTTTTCTGAAGGGTTTCACATGAATCCAATTATGTGAAGGGGGAAGAAAGTGTTACCTCCTTTAAAAAAAGTCATTTACTTAGGCTGTTATTGTTGGTCCAGGAGTAGGCTTTGTTTTTTAGGGCAACTATGCAAATCATATCAAGAAATTAAAGATCAGATTGAGAAGATGATGGAGAGAGAGGAGAGGGAAAAGTTGGTTTATGGAGAAAGAAAGCTGAGATCAAGGTTGATGCTGATGAATGGAGCAGACAAACAGATTGATGAAGATTGACCTGTAGGGAATAGGAGAATGTGAATTTTGAGAGATTGGACTGTCTGAACATGGAGTTGGAGCTAATCCTGAGTGACAGAAGCAGTTGATTAGTCCCTGAATAATGGTGGAAGCATAGGAGATGGAATGATTGAACAAAGTTGAGGCTCCCTCTGCAGCTGTGACCATTAGAGGACAGAACAGTAATAAGATGGCCACCATTTCTGATGGTGGTAGCAGAAGGGCTGGCAACAGGATATCTAGACTGGGTGGACGAGGCTGGAAAGAGGAGACTATGCTGTCCCAGCAAATACCAATGAGAATGGTAATCACTGGGACAGTGAGAGAAGAACGGATGGCTCAGGACTAAGTGAGGAGGGAAGAAACATCTGTGGCTTGAGGTGGCTTTTCTGAAGTTCCCTTGAAACTGTCTCTGTCATGGTGGCATGTGTGAATGGGTAGAACATTGATCCAATGAACTGGGAATCAGATCAGGAAGTAGAGAATGGATTTGAACATAGTCTTGGTTTTACAAGTCTTGCTCCTGGGGTGAGGATCAGGAAGGAAATGTAACAGCCTCTCCTGGAGTGAGAGAATGGGTGGGGAGAGAGGCTCCTTACCTCTGCAGTAAGTCCATTAGTGGCAGGAGTACATAGGAAGCAGGGAAGTGATTGTGGAAGGCATATGCATGGCACAAACATGTGGCTAACCTGTTAGGGATAGAATAAGAAGAATTGGGAAAGCATTCTGACTGGGTTCTTGTATTGGTATGTGGTGGTGAGCTGTGTACTTGACAAGCTGATGCTTTGCATGTTGTTGCCTTAGAGCTGATGCATGGCTGAAAAATGTTCAAAGACATTCCAGAAAGGGAGAGGTAGAAAATGGATCTGGGGTAAGGAGATTGGACCCATACTGGGACAGTGATAGAAAGAGAAAGATACAGTAGGGAGCCCTGAGTAGACTGTTACAGGGTAATGGAGTCTGCATAGCTTCCCAACCAGCTTCTCAGCTGCTCCAACCAAAAGCCTAGGTGGCCAAATTGTCAAGTGCCTTGTACTCAAACTAGTGCCAGTTAGCAGAAGATCAGTACAGAATAAGACTCCTGCTTTGGCAACTGTGAACATTGGGAATGGGGATAGCAAAGTGTGTGTGTTTGGCAGTGGGGGTGGGGGGGGTGGATTACTGGAGCTAGCAGAGTTGAAATACCTTGTTCAAGCAGAACTCATGAACAGGACTTTACTAGGTGCACTTATCAGCAGAAAAATAAACAAAAATATTATCTCCTGATATGTGAAGATCAGAAACTTCAAAACATAGTGGTTTTGTTTACAGAGGAAACGTCAGTTAATAGATAAAAAGTTACACTTATGAAAGATTCTCCCTTGAATAGCACAACTACAGCATGGTAGATCCCATCCATTATTTATGAAGAGAGGCCTAATTGAGCTCAAACTCAGATGTTCATTCAACTATGAGAGTCCACTTCTTCTCCATAGTCCTACATGGGTCCTATACTATGCAGAAATTTGTATATATGTACAGCCATTCCATTCATGTTCTTATCTAGAACCAAATGTCATGACAACTTCAACTGAGTATTATCTAAAGACGTTTTTAGCATTGGATTTTTTTAAAGAATTGCACTCTCAAAGCAACTTTGGAAACTGTGATAATCTACAGAAAATTTAGAGTTTTATATAAATTATATAAATTTCCTTGGGAGAGAGAGATCATGATGCTGTTTCATACATTTTTTGAGTTGTTGAATTTTGCCTAAAATAAGACTGACAGAAGCTCCAACTCATGCAGAAAATTAGAATAATTTAAATAAAATTAGTACTATTTCTCAAGGAGCTATGCCGTATATCTCAGTAGTCCAACTTCAATGTTATATATTTACAATTATTTGCTGAAAGCTCTCCTTCACTTCTGCAAAAACATTTGACTTTCCATTTTTAATCAGTTCTAGTCTGCTTATACTTCTGTTTCCATTTAAAGACTTCCCTATGGTAGATATATTTGGAACAGAGATGTATGACAGGAGAAAAAAGCATGAAAAAGTAAAGTATATTTGTTTATTCAATGTGCCAGAGGAAAAATTGGTAAGTTTCTTCAGGGTTCTTACTAGGAGTCAATAGCACTTCTGTCTCAATTTCTCTTTATCCTACCATTTTACTGCAGTACGTGAAGCTTCTTATGAACCATAAAGGAGTGGCCTTGTGAACCCCATTTTTTCTTAACAGCTGAAAACCCATCAGATTTTTAGGTGGCATAAATTGATGACCTTTCCCTCCCATTCACAGCACCAGTGAAACCATAATTGCCCAAGCTTATCTGTGGAACCCATTCCAATTCACAAAGACATGTGTCCTTGCAACAAGCATCCTTCTGTGATTATATGGCAGAAACAAAAGTGCTAAAACAGCATCATAGACCTTGAATGGTTTTCAGTCATGCCTTAAAGGATTATTGGGTGTTAGGCCCTGCTACAATGCTGTGCTGAATAGTTTGCTAACTGAATTTGACCTTACACAGTCCTGAGCTATGAGTATTCCTATGCCAGTAGGCAATGGGGGGATGGGGAGCTTCTGAAGCAATAGCCCAAATTAATCAGCAGTGTGCTTTAATGAATACCTTGTCACTGGAACACCATATATTGAGTCACTTAATTTCACAGTCACTGAGCAAAACATATAGATTTCAGATAGGTGGTAGACTTAGAGCATAATATTACACAAGTTCTGCACAGGAAATAATAAACTCAGCTGTGATGATTTAAAAATCACTTTAGTCATCACTTAGATGTGATGATTAAAAAAACAGGCGTAAGGATGACCTAAACTCTGGGTTGTAATGATAATGGCAACCTTATCATTCATTTGAATGGAACAGCAATGCATCACCAGAATGGCAAAACATGAAGAATGGCGATGCTAAGAGCAGGTGCATCAAGATTTGCCATCACAGAGCGGTCTTAGGGTCTACAGGACAGCTTTTTTTAAAAAAAAGTATTGATAAATTCCTTTTTGGTCCAATGGCATTTATAAGCCATGACAGTAGAGAAGTATGATCATTCATAGTGGTGAGATGGGGGAACTGGATGGATTTATGTCGATTCCTCTAGCCACCATAAAAGAATTGAAAAGAATACACATTCTTCCATAAACATATGTGCATATACATTCAATTCCCTACATAGTATGAATGTCTCCCATAGAGACATGCATACAAACACAATTGTTGACATTTTGAATATAGGTTTTGAATATAGTTATTCAAAATGGAAATCCCCTAATCTTTGTTGCTACCCTTTTATTCCCCTTTTAAGCTATTTTTGAAAATCCATGTATATGCTGGGTCATTTTTATATTTAGCCATGCTTTACTGCATTGCTTTTTTCATCTTCCTAGCCACTGTCCTAGCCACTGTCCTAGCCACTGCCCAGCAATCTGTCCTAGCCACTACCATTTCCATGGTTAATATCATGGAAATCATTGGAAGATGGAGCTGTTTCAGAGGGTTTTGTCCTGAGTTTATATCTGATGCCATCTTCTCTTTTCTTTGAGTTTTTTTAGTATTTGTTTTTTGTTGTTGTTTCTGGCTGATGGTTGTTTTTACCATTATTTGTTAATTTTTGTTTGTTTCATATGGGATTGTAGGGCATTTTGTATTATCCTGTTTATATTCTGTGTAATTCACCAAGAGTAATTTTGATCATGGTGGGACAGAAATGTGTTTAATAAACAAATAAATAAATATGTGTGTGTGTGTGTGTGTGTGTGTGTGTGCCCATAAAAATGTCCTACCCACAGTCATTGAGAGTCAGGCAGCATACAAGTTTAATTTATTATAGTTGGTCGCACAGTCAGCCAGAAGTTAGACAGGATTTGGCATTTTTATCTACCTATCAAGTCCTTCCCAAGGACCTGGGATAGGAAGATGTTGTTGTTTGATGGCTGCTGCTGTCTCCTGCTCCTGCTCCTGCTCCTGCTCCTGCTCCTGCTCCTGCTCCTGCTCCTGCTCCTCCTCCTCCTCTTTTCTTTCTTTCTTTCTTTCTTTCTTGCTTTCTTGCTTTCTTGCTTTCTTGCTTTCTTGCTTTCTTGCTTTCTTGCTTTCTTGCTTTCTTGCTTTCTCAGATGGTGGTAGAGTAATAATGGACTAAAAACTATTCAGTGTGGCTTCCTTCCTGACACCACCCTGAAGGGAAGATAATATTTCTTGCCCAGTGAATTGGGTTCATAACCTAATTTATCATGGTATATTATCTGATTTCCTAATTGCCTAAGATCACTAGAGGAAAATGAAGTAGGAGAGAAAGTGGGTGAAAATGTTACAAACAGTGAAAACCAAAATAATAAAATATTTCATTTCCCTAAAATCTCATTTAAAATCTGGGGGAAAAAATCAGTACAGTCTTCTCAATGGACTATACCTAAACATATTCATTTCTTGATGAGTACTAGATATCCATTAGGTAAAGATGAGAAATTACACTTTTTCTAATGCTGACATGATTTTATAGCCTATATAGCTCTTGCTGCCTTTTGCTAAAATGGCCTAAAGTAATTAGGCCTTATAATTAAGTGATCTGGATTCTGTTGTCCTGAATTGCTATCTGGTGTAAACTCAGTATTTTGCTATATAAACAGTGCCTCCTTAGCACATCAAGTAATTGTGTACCAAAAGGGTTTGAGCTGTCCATGTTGTGTTTCAACAAAAGGCAAAAGAATCATGGTAATGTTTCCTCCAGTTGTTCTACCATGGATCTGAGATCAACAGGAGTCCCTGGAAAGCAATTGTCTAACCCAATGGGAGGATCTAACATTGTTCAACCCAGCAAATTCCTAGCCTAACAATTTTTTTCATGTGGTCAAGTCCTGCCCCTTTTGTAAGTGTCAGTATGCTTCACACACATACAGAAGGGATGAGGCTTTGATCACTGTGCTATGCCCATCATCTTGAAAATGTGGGTACCGGTGATGAAAATGCAAAACATTGAACATTAAAACTGAACTAGTAGCAGGATAGCAGGTAATAAATTCAGCAGTACATCTACCCAAAATTAAATACATAAGCAGGGCAAAAGAAACCCTATGTATGATCTTCTTTTCCTCTCTCCTTTGCTACAGCAATATGCAGAAGAAGGTTCATGGCCACATTTCTAAGATCAGTAGTTCTCATAACCTGGGCATTGTCTGAGAAGGTCTGATACTGTGGGTAGAATCTGTAAAGCAGCCTGAAGAAGGAATGCAAGGGCAGTTATGTAAACTCCAGCTTAGCCCTGAAAGAGAGGACAGGGTGGGAAAGAAGCTCAAGCTTGCCCTGTCTTGATTCTCTTAGGTATAAATGGGTGAGGCAAAGAGAAACTCTGCCAGGAATTCAAGCTTCTGTTATACTCTGCAGCACTAAAGTACACTTCCTATAGTCCTTGTTGAAATCTGTCTCCTGAACTGGTCTATGTCAAAGGGGCTGATTTCTTTTTCTTTTCTTTTCTTTTTTTTTGTGGTGCCTTTGAGTCAGTCTTGATTTCTGGTGACCGCCTGGACAAGTCTCTACAGTGTTCCTGGCAAGATTTTGGAAGTGGCTTGACATTGCCTGCTTCCTAGGGCTGAGAGAGAATGACTGGTCCAGTGACTTCATGCCTAAGGTGGGACTAGAACTCACAGCCCTCTGGTTTTTAGCCTGATGACTTAACCAGTACACCAAAGTGGCTCAAAGGGCTAATAGAATCAATTAGAATCAAACAAAATCAATAGAATCAAATAAAAGAAGACAGACCTTCAAATAACCTTGCAATGAGCAGTTTCAGGCTTAATGGTGATAATTAGCTTCTTACATTTTGGCCAAGAGATAAAGAAGTAAATAATGCAGTCAATGTCAGACTGATGTCATATATAGTAATTAAACTGGTGCATGCATTCTACCTTACCTACTTCTGGGTGACTTTGCTCTGCTTTGTATTATTTTTCATGCAGTGCCATCAAGTCTCATCACCTGATTCTGTATCAGGATCTGTAAAGGACCCTAAACAAAATAAAGCAAAATAAAAATAGTCCCTGCTCTGATGAACCTACAAACCATATTTCTGTCCAGTTCCAGACTGGATATCCAGATTTTAAAAACAATCCTCTTTGCATGACCATGCCATTGATTTTATATTGATAACATTGATACATGTAGTAGAGAAAATCTAGATTGCTTTTGATACAAAGAGCTATATTTATTCATTATGTCATTATTTATTAGATTTATTTCCTACCTTCTCCAGGTGCTGGATGACATGCTTTCCCATTTTTCCCTACAAAGCCAAATCTGTAAAGTAGGTATGGCTGAGAAATAGTCACTAGCCCAGTCAGCTGGCCCCTAGAAGGTTGTTGATCGACCACTTGGTTCAGATATCACATTAAATAATGGTTGATTAGAGCATTCATTGGCTGAACAAATGTCCTTGATCACACCTAATGCAGTGTGGTTTACAAAAATGGAATGGCTGGCTTCGCACATCTGCCATAGTCCCAAAACTGACTTCATGATGTTTTAATGTAATGTGAAAATGCCATCATTCTTAAGGAGATGGAATAATGTGTTTCCACTGGCACCTCAGTGAACTTAGAAAGATTTCCTTCTTTTGCCTTCTACAACTCCCCATGTGCCCTCCGACTCTGCTTTGGGTGGTCATGGATGCTGCAAAATGGATCTGGAAATTGCAACATGGGCTACCCAAAGTGGGTAGTATGAACCTGAAAAGCTAAATGTTCTATTCTAGCTGAAGACCACTTCCTGTATCTATTCATATATATGAATAGGCTTACTGCATAAATTTTTAACCTAAATGTCCTCTTTATTACAGAACATGGTCTTCTCACTTGGTTAGTGATTTTTCTCCTAGAACAAAATAGCAAATAACAGTTTGTTTTAGTTTAGTTTTTGAGAAAAGCAATATTCAAGGTACTCAATCATTCCCACTCCCCCCAATCTTCACTTCTAATCAAATCCTTGTGATTTTACTTACCCAGGCATTACAGAAAGCTGTGATGAGAAGCTTGTTTTCCTCGTCTGCTTTATTCTTGGCTGCCATGTATTTTAATGTTTGTATCAATATAATTGTTTTTATTTTTCAAATTTTGTCTGCCACCCAGAGTTCCTTGGTGACATTGGCAGCCATACAAATTAAATAAACAAACAAACAAACAAATAAATAAATCCTCTCAAAAAGTCCATGCATCTGACATCCTGTATTACAGGACCTTACCTAAATTTCTTTTAACACTAACTCTGGTTCCCCATTCCCTTCCTGCTGTGCCATTCACATCAGTCACGAAAAGAGAGAGTGAGCAATCAGGAGGTTATAAAATTAGACAAGACTTTCATTGCCAACTGACAGAAATGAAAATGAAGGCCCCCATGGCAGCTGTAAAATCTGATATCTATCACACTGCATGCTCAAATGATCTTGAATGCTTTTTCATTCCTAATTATTTTGCCCTAGTTTAATACCTGACAAATTATTCCATATGGCCAGAATTATTAGAAGATCCAGAAAGCTTCTATGGGGGGGGGGGGGTTAGAAAATCAGGTAGGTGAAAGAAAAGCCACTGTGTTTCTTTGTCCAAAATATTTCCTCAAAGACTCTTCCCCCCATATTTTTTAAAGATTTAACTTTAGTTCTTAGAACATTTTAACCTGTATAACTTTACTTGAAGGGGGAGTAATCACTATTTGTTACATGGGAAGATCCAAAGGGATAAAGTAACACATTATGTTTGTCTTGGTCTCCTTTTTATTTAAATAGGGAATCCCACCTCCTAAAATCTTTGGAGAAGCCTGCAAGGTATTTTGGGGTGTATTGCCCTCATGCATTGCCATATAAAGTTAGGCAGAAAATTATCAGCCCATTGTTTCCAATGTGTTTCAGATATGGATATGATTTGTGAACTGTTGGCCTGTGGTATATTAAAATATGCTGTTCTTAAAATAAATGCTAAGAAAATATCAAAAAGAGCAGTTCATTTCTTCAGACACCTTTTTCTATAACAACTGAGCATCTGTTGAAGAGTAAATGTGACTATTGTTTATATGTGAGATTTTCTGGCAATTTCAGACTTTCTCACTGGACAGTCAGCCTAATAGAGGTAGGTATACTGAACTGCTACATACTGGCAGTGGGGGGCGGGGGGCGGGGGGGGGGATACATGAAACATTGGACAGAAGTAGCCAATAGACTTTTGTGGAAATAACAATCTACTTTGATGTGACAATAGAGGGGAGGGCATCTTCCCCACTGTTGGGATACGAAAGCCAGCATTATCCAAATTCATGGTTCCTGAATGATGGATTACTATTCAGACTCAAACAGTTCATAAATGGTGTACCTAAAGGGGACCACAGGTCTGCAACCATGACAACCTGGAGGACCCACAAATGCAGTTGTTATAAGCTCTTCCTCTCCCACTGCTTTTTCCTTGCATACTCTTCCATCAAATCAATTTCCTTCCTTCCTTCCTTCCTTCCTTCCTTCCTTCCTTCCTTCCTTCCTTCCTTCCTTCCTTCCTTCCTTCCTTCCTCCCTCCCTCCCTCCCTCCCTCCCTCCCATAAACTGGGGTAGTCTTCAGAGCAAAGTAAGGTGGTGTCAGCCTCACAAGGTAGATGAGACCAAGAAACAGATGCCATGTGTATCTAAAACTACTTTTATTAAGATTGGCTACAGCAACAGAATCTTGCAAGATTAAATGTCCTTCTCCTCCTCCCTCTTTTATCTTCATTTGAATTTAGAGGGTGTTTATCTGAGATGCTTTCGTACCCCTCCCTCCTCATCTGGGCTTCTGCAGTGTTTATCCCCTTGTTGCCTTGGTAACAGATCTTCCCTCTCTGTGTCAAGGTTATCCTCTTTACTGTCTACAGAGAGGGTAGAAGAAACTAGGGTGGCATGTGTATGCAGCTTCCTGAGGCCATTTTCCAAGAACCTTCTCAACACTGACAGCACCACTGCAGATATCAATAATGCAACCGTTCATTCATCAATTATGTACTTGCATAGTGTCTGTTATAATATTTCTGCCTTCTGCTTAAAAAAAAAAATCATCCCTCAACCCATAAAAATATTGTCCAATACAACCATAACAAGATGATTGTTATGATCAATTAATTATTGAAGAGAGGCAATTCCTATACTTACATGTAAGATTCGCCCTTTAGCAGAAAGTTAAGCTATAACTCTGAGGCCTATCTTAGAGTATAGTTCCTACCGTTCCTTGCCATTCTTCATGCTGGTTGGCATTATTGGACTTGAAGCCTGAAGCAATTGACAGATGCTGGATTGCTTACCCCATGCTGTCTAAAGTTAATATAGTAACCTGTTAACTTTAACACTAATTTTCCTTTTTGATATACTTCTCACCACTCCAATTAGATTTGATTTATACTACTTCCTTTTTTCATTATGCTTATTGTTAAAGAGAAGGAAGGAAATATATAACAATAGTAATTCAACTGTACTGTTGAAAAAATACATAATTATGGTTCAGCATTATGAGTATTTGGATTGCATTAATTTCACTGGTGGACTTTCTCATCCTTTTTGCTAAGGCTGGGATGGCTGTGCATTAGCAGGAAGGGGAATAGCTAAGATTCAAATCACAGAATGTTTAAAACACCTTGGTAATTCAAATTACTATAATCTTGTTGCTAATGTACATGGCGTTTAAGATTAGAATTCACTGCGGACACAGTAGGAAGTGCTTAACGAAAGAAACAATTGCATAACTGGGGCTGATGACTGAGTGGTGAGGAAGTCATGCTGATGTCTGAAACTGATGAAGAAAGAAATAAAATAGGCATGTGATTTAGGGTTGCAAAATTTATGGCAAGCGCTTGTATCTTGTAACTCCAGCCGAAGGGTGGACAGCATAGGAAAATGCATGTGTTGCTCCTATCTCTTGACTGAAAGTCACACACATTAATCCAGAAAAGTGTCATTAATCCTCACGAGTGTAGACCTGTACTGATGGCATCTGAAAACAGGAACTTCACCTCACTTCCTTTACTATCCCAATGTGAGCTCCACATTTTGGGAAATGCACAAGAAACATGCCACCTGTTGACCCATTTCTTTGCTCTTGTCATCACTTGCTCAATCACTTGCTGTCACCAATGAAGTCACATCTCCGCTATCCAGAAAAGACAGAGATTTCCACCTTCTCCTTGCTTTTGTCACAACGATAGGAAATGAATAGGCAGCAATTGTTAGGAAGAGGAAAATTAAGGAAAGGGGGCTTTGGCCATCAGCAATGATCTCTCTGGGATCTGTTAGTTCTGCAATATTTCTACTTTTGTGAAAAGAAATGCTGGGCAGCCTCCCCTCAGCCCAGTTAAAACCAGCTCAGCATTTGCAAAGTCTTTCAGCAAGTGTTTAGAAAGAGCTCACCTGTTTGCCAAGAGTTCTCTCCCAGCTTGTAACGTAAGCATCCACATATCGATTGTACAGCGTGAATACACATCGGCTCTTGGCTTCCGGGAACAGCAGTACAATTTTGAAATATGATCACTGCTTGGGCAGTTCTCCTGGTCTATCTATTTGTGCAGCAAATTATTTTTGCTTTAATGACATGCACATATAAACCCGTTCCTTTTGATGATGTCCCTCTTCATATTCCTTAAGAAATGTGAACATTTGAAAGGCTTAAGCTTAGAAAGCCGTTGATCTGGATGTCAGGTGCACTGAAGCATGCAAACTCTTGCTTCACATCTAAGTCAAAGAAGAACTTCTCAGGGTAATGGTGGGTGGTTGATTGGTAATAAAGCCACGCATTGTGAGGTAATCAAACGTGAATGCCATCTTTCAAAGGGATCATCACAGGGCTTTTATTTATTATAGCAAGGACATGGGCGGGGGAGGGAACAAGGGCGAGCTTTTCCACCTAATTAATTTGCATTTTTACAGAATGCATCCTGTCACCCATTCAGAAGAGTTCCAAGAGTGTTACAGCTAAGCAATTTTTAGCCCTAGTCATACAGGAGGGAGAAGTTGCTTCGGGCAGCCATCTTGCATTACCTTAGTTGTAAAGCACACAGCTGACATTTCTCTTGCCTTTCATCCTCTCAGATGCCAGCCCATCATTTACCATGGCTCTGCACAAACAAAAGACAAGCTATCAATCTGGTGGTGTGCAGTTTCACACTTCAAACTCACCCACGCGATGGCACCCTAATGATTACAGGAATAGAATGGAATCTGATTTGGCAGCCCTGATGCCTGACACATTTCTCTGGAAGCTTGCACTTTTTTGTTATAGAGAAATGTGGAAGGAAAGGTATTAGTTGCATTATTTCACTTGTCCCCTAAAGCCATAAGCTTGATGTAGGAATGGAACTGGAAGGAATTACATTCTCTAGAATGACTTTACTTAACACTGTTCCTGGAAGAATTAAGACTGTGATCTACTGAAAATTAGGTAATTAATGGTTAATATGCAAAACTAAAATGCAGTGCCAGGATCAGAGGGAGGGTCTGAGAAGAAACCTTCTGTAAAAGAAATTGCCAGAAATAATGTTCCTCCATCATACGTAGGAGAATCTTGCCAAGGAGATCACCTTTTCCCAGCGACATCTTGATACTTCTTGGATTGCCCTGCCTTCACCTTCAAGCATCATAAGACCTCCAACTTTCCTATGATGCCAAGCATGTTGCAAGCATATCATCTGCTCTCTTAGAAAAATCTTGCAATGGAGGAGAGGCTTGTCTATTTACAAAACAGCCACCAGGCTAGGTGTAGCCAGGTTCATGATAACCATGTACCAGAATGCATATTAAAGTGCCCCACTTCCAGCGTGTTCCCTTCACCTCCACCTTACCACTGAATTGCTTGCTGGGCAGATGGGCTCACATCTAAAGACTTTCCCGCTTAAGAATGCCTGGGGGCCCACATGCAAGTCTACATTTGCACATGTGTCACCTCTCTTGAGGGAGCAGCATTGGTTGCCGATTTGCTTCCAGGTCCAATTCAAAGTGCTGGTTATCACCTTTAAAGCCCTCCATGGCTTGGGGCCAGGTTATCTGAAGGACCACCTTCTCCCAATTTCATCTGTCCAACCCACCAGATTGGGGAGGCAGGGCATGTTACGTTTCTCCCCAGTAAGGAGATCCATAAGGTGGTTCCATCCCTATGCAACATCATCCCTGTGGAGAAAAGACTGGCCCCCACCTTGATACTCCTCTGAAAGGCTCTGAAGACATGGTTTTGCCAGGGGGCCTGGGGATCCAAGGTTGATACGGAGCCCATCAAGTGGTTTGTTTGAATGTATTGTTGTCTCCAGAGGAGTGGGGGTGTAGTGGGTCTGTATGTGGGGTTTTATTTCTCTAAGCTACCCAGAGTCACTGTGAGTGAGTTGGGCAACCATATAAATTTCTTAAATAAATAGATAGATAGATAGATAGATAGATAGATAGATAGATAGATAGATAGATAGATAGATAAATAAATATTATTCCCAGCATTATTTTTATTTCCAGATGCATTCTGGATAGTGCTAGAGATGAATGTATTGTAGCATGCCAGTTTCCCATTTAATATTGCTTTTCTAAGGGAAAAAACAAAGGGAGACACCCATGCACACATGAAACAAAACCCAGCCAGCCCAATACCATGTCCAGTACTGACTGCTGAACACTGTTGCAGGATCTCCTAAATTTGGCCAATGGAGTAGCGGCCATTCAGAAGCCAGCATCTTTCAGACTCTGGACAGTTTATGCAGGAACTATGAAGCAATGGGTGGAATAGAGGAGAGAGCTTCCCCAGCATTTTCATGCTATGAAAAGGATACACACACACACATACATACACATACATACACACACACACACACACACACACACACACTGATGTCATATATATATAAAAGTAACCATATCTGTTACTATGTACATATATGACTGTTCCCTCCACCCTCCACCCCCCACCCCCCCACCCACCCAATTAGAAAATATTTTGTTTTCATATAAGAGGAAAGGAGAGTTGCTGTGATGGGCTTTCTGGATATCATTTAGTAGTTCCCTAAGCTCTAGATGAGAAACTGAGCCTTTGCTGCACCGTGGATGGCCAGTGGTGCATCATGTTGATCTTGGTCCGAGTGCTGACCCACTGCTAGTTCTTTGCCCCCCTCTGCCCTTCATTGTGCTAGACTGGTGCTTCTTATTTCCCATTAATAGGGTAACCAGCTTACCTTTTTCAATGATGTCAAGCCATTTTGAACAATAGGGTTCATTTTTCAGCAGTTTGCCTACCAACGTAACATTTTCTTTTCTCTCTCTCTTTCTTTCTTGCCTTTTATCTTTGTGAGAGAGAGAAAGAGAAAAGGGGAGGGGAAATTTCTAGTTAGAAATATTACACTTCATCTGCTTTGGAAAAAAAAAAAACACATCAAATCTACTCAGTGCATTCCTAAACAACCAACTAAATCAAGATGGAGCAGATGAAGGTGAGAGGAAGTGTTGACAAGGTTTGATAAAAATGCTGTCATGGGTATAAATGGGTGTGGATTAATTTGTCATCCAGCAGTCATAGCAATCAACGAATGACTGCAAAAATAATAGTTGGACTCCTGTTTAATGCAGTTGGCTTAATGGAAAGATTTCATTCATCATATATTGTAGGTTGTTACTTTACAGTTACTTAAAAACCAAAGCGTTTGGTTCATGCTTTGCATCACTGTCGTGGTCATCCTTGACAAAGGACTTCGGTTATTTTCTTCTACTCCCCCAGGAACAAGTCAAAGACGTTCCTAACCTTCTTGAAGTCTGTGCCTTACTTCTGTTTATGTCCCCATCTGCTTCATTTTCTTCAATTGTTCTCTACTCAGGAGGGAATCTTGGTAACTCTAAAACAATTGGTGCAGTCAGATTGGCAAAGTGCCATTAGCTGAAATCCCTACTCAGAAAAATAGTGGAATTTCTGTTCTGATTGAATGCTTTCATCAGCAACAGGAAGAAAAGTATAGATAGTGAATTTTCATTATTTTCTCAAGGGTTGGGCAATCAAAAACACTGCTGAAAGCAAACCGCTACCCAGTGAGACAGATGCTAAACTCACAATCACCCTTCTTTTCCTTTAGAAATGGTTATAGGAGCTTTGTGGGCTGGAGAGTATCCCACAAGAGATCATCAGGATTGAGCTCTTTAGCTTTTTGACACTTTTTCCAGCAGGGTGGAAAACTGCCAGTAACATCTCCAATATTTTTCCTTCCTTAATCTTTACAGGCAGGTCAGACTTTGCAGGAATTGTTAGATTCTGTTAAATCTGTTAGATCCTTTAAGCAGCTCAGATTTCTTAACATGAAGTTGTGATCCTATATTTTTTTGCTAGAGAGGATATTAAAACAATATGTGAAATTGCTATGTGTATTTGGTGTACAAGGGTGTACAGAAGTACTTTCAAATGAAGAAAGGTTTGCCCTACATATACAGTACTTCTTTGTCATTCCCACTAATATCACTTATGACATACAGGTAGTCCTTGTTTAGTGACTGCCTCATTTAGTGTCTGTTCACAGTTACGACAGTGAGAAAAAGTAACTTTATGACCAATCCTCACATTTACAACCTTCGTACAAAGGAAAGCTGAAGTAAGATCATAAGCATGCTCATGTGGTCACTAAGTGGTTCCAATTGTGGTCACTGAATGAGGACTACCTGTATTTCTGTATCATTCCCACTAGTGCTACCTATGTACCTATTTAAAAAGAGGTAATCATGGAGAACTTGTGTATCAGGTCTTTGAATATTAGCAGCATGTTGGAAGGGAAGGATAGCAGGGATAACATGAATGCTATGAAATGAAAAGTATCCTTCCAGGCATGTTCAACAATCCATCAAGGCTCAACCAACCAGAAGTGGGGAACAGTGACTCATCCTGTGTCCTTGGCTGAGTAGTACACTGCTGAAGTGTATAGCTGCTTTGATTGCAACAGAAGGCTAATCCTTGTCTTTCTCTCTCAAATTTACTGAAAACCTTAGGGAAAGTTTTCATGGGAGAGTCTGCCTATCATCACACAGTTTATTATGTTTACTTTTGAGACATGTATTCATATTTTAATGGAAAAAAATTTAATAATATTTTCTTCTCCCTGACTTCCCAAAGATAGTGATTTTTTCTGAGGGTTATCATTTGGAAAAAGGGGTGGGGAAAATGAGGAAAAGATTAATTTAATCCACGTTAAATATATAAATAAGTGGAAGAAGCAGAGAACAATACAGCCTAGCCAGCAATAAATCAATAGCTAATTAATAGCAAAATGAAAAAGGTCTAGGACTTCTGTCAGCGTTGGCAAAATAAAGGTCATCTCTCCCATCCTAAATCTGCTTGTTGTTGTGAATGCTGGCAGGTTTATTGCCAGCTAGGCAAAGGCAGATGATTCAGCAGGCAAGATTAGCTGATAGATTTAATGTCCATGCTTCAAAATAGATCTAGAAATCCTCTTTAGGAATGAAGTCAGAATAAAAAGGAGTTGATATAAATAGGAAACAAAGCTTGTGGGTACACATCTGGACATGTAGCAATTTTAGTTCTTGGATTACCAAGGGAGAAACTTAAGAGCTCAGGATGCTTACTGACCACCACCAACAGCTGGAAACAGGTAAATCACCAGCAGCATTCTTTGGGAAAAATTAGAATTGCTTCCTTGGTTGCTAAGTGTTTGTTTTCTCAGGCATCTCACATGGGACATAGGAAGATGCATTATACCAACCTAAAACATAGTTCCATTGAGAACAATATTATATAGTATACTGTAGGCTGATAAGCAGCAATCACCACTCTGAATAATTTCCACCTGGGATTCTTTCCAACCATATCTGAATACATCAGGGATTGGACCTGGGCTTTAACCAAAATGCTCATTTACTATTGAACAACCTACCTTCTCTCAGAGCAGATCCATACTTCCTGTCTGCTTCCATTTTTGGGGACAAGGAATATTTAAGGTCACTGTCAATCTACCCAAGCATGCACTACATGCAGTCTCTACCTGCATTTCCCTGTATCACCTCAAAATCAGTCTTTTCAATTTTCTATGGAAAAAGGGATGACAATAAATTCATCTGCTTTGCTTTACTGCTTTTTAAGTCAATGCCTCCATTCCAATTGCCTGCTTAGATGTTGGTTTTCACTGGTGGACTTTCATCTTTCTTGTCTCACTTGTGATAGAAGAGGTAACTAGCAAATTCTTGTCAATTTCACATGGGTAACAGGAAGGGAGGGATGGAGGAAGGGAGGGAGGGAAGGAACCCACTCCAGTGTTTCAGTGGTCCACCAGCAGACTGATTAAATAGAACAAAAATCCAAGTGGAAAAGTGGGTACCTTAGGTGAATTACTGTTATTGTTATTATTGTTGTTTCTGCCCAGTTTCAAACATATGAGCAAATGTGATAACCACTACAGTGCTAGAAACCTAGCTAGAGCAAAAATTAGGGAGCCAAATGTGGGAAAATGCAGGAAAGGAACTTTATAAGATAATATTATAAAATATATGATCATAGACTAAACACACAGAAGTTAAAGAAGGCATTACACAGCATCCAATAAAACCCTATTCATGCCTGCACAAGATACACCTGGGCAAGCAATCAGGTCCAAAATATCTAATTGTCATATTAATGGTACAAAATTTGGGTACAATTCTGATCTAGCCTGATCATTTAGTACACAGCACATAATTGTCATATGAAAGTGGTTTGAATAGCTTGTAATTAAAGGGGAGATTAACTCTGTCCTAGAAAAGTGATAGATAAGACAATTCAGAAGCCTGTGCACCACTGTCTCAATTTCAAAGTGTGAGCAAATATAGTACACAAACACAATTGGTAAGGAATATGATTGTATCTGCCCAACAGCACCATTAAGGGGAGAGGATTCAGACATGCCAATGTGAAAGCTGTCCTGTGAGATGGGACTAATAAATGATACAGTTGTTGGAGGACTGTAAATGGGGAGTCTGGGAGCTTATCATAGCAGAGATGAGAAGTGCTGGTTCTGTCTCTTTGTAAATCAAGATCTAAAATTCTCTGTTTGAGCTGTCTCCAGGCTTCATCCAAGCTTAGCATGGATACAGGCTGGGAGGTCAACCCACAATTAGCCAGAATACCCATTATATGTTTCTTCCAAGAAGATTGCTATCTGTCTGTCAGAATTGGTTGGACTAGAGATTCACCGCCATGCCCCCCCCCAATTAATTTAAGCCAATGCTTCAATTGGCATAGTTTTAATCAATGGGGGGGGGGTTGGGGGGGGGGAGGACAAGGTGGCACTGCGGTAGCAGCATTCTTCATAACTCCATGTCTCTATTTTTTTTATTAACTTTGAATCATCTTTTGCTTACCCATCTATCATCTATCTTTTGTGCCCTCCTGAATTGACTAGATGGGCACAAGGCAAAAAAGAAGTGCGCTGGGTTGAATTCAGAAAGGAACTTTTATTGAAACGTTGATTATTGTGCCTGTATATATGTGAATTTTAGTGTTTTAACTTTGTAAACTGTATTACCTTTTTTCAATACAAATGTATTTAAGTAATAAAAACCAAGGGCTATTTTGACACAAATGCAACTACACCAAAGGTTGCAGGGCCAGTTCTGGCTATTTTGAGGTAGATCCACTCAGTATTTTCTTCATAGTCCTGCTGGAGGCAAATATCCTGGAAAACCTGCCCAGAGAAAGAAAGTAATTAATAATAGTTTGGGGGGGGGGGTTGTTTGTTTGTTTTTGTTTTTCCTGGCATGGGTACAAGAGATAAACAAGCTGGCAATCTACCAGCCCAGTAGGGGTATGCTAACCAAGATCTTAACAGAAGACCTGGGCACTACCACAGCCAAATTGGAAGAAGAGTTGATATGTAGAGTTGTTGTTTTTTTAAAGTCAGCTTCATTTCCAACCTGTTTATGCATCAGAGACAAGCAGCTAAAGGCTACCATGCAGAAGAGGCCCAAATAACAAGATATTGTAGTGAAACAGAAATGAAGGATTTCTCTTTCTTCTCTTCATGTCCTCAATATCTTACCCATGTCCCTCTTGAGAAATACATGAATGAGAAGTTCTCATTTTGTCCTCCTTGGATAAGCCACACTTATCAGACCAATCATAATGGTTATTCTGAGTAAAATGAAAAATATTGGAAGCAGTAATCTGTTTCTTAATTCATGTTCAGTAGAAGTCTTGTTGTAGGATTGGAGTGTTGTAAGGGTTTTAAGGCAGGGTTGTAAGATGGGAGTGAGAAAAGAGGGAAGCAAATCAGGTTACAGTTTCAAAACACTTTCAAAGGTGGGAGATATTGCATTTACTTTCTTACTGTAACTATTCCTACATCTTACTTTCTGTTCCCATTATGGCACCCCATTCCTTCTCTTCCACTCCCATTCCTTCCCACTCACCTCCTTATTTTGTTATGCAATCTCCATCCTCCCCTATTTGTTTTATGCAAGGCTTCAGGAAAGGACAACACCAGCCAACAGACAAAGTCATCAACCAATTTCCCTACAGCATTTTCAGACTATGGGACATACATTCTTAATTGTGCCAAGTTCATTTTGCATCTCCCTATAAAATGTTCACTTGAATAAACTATGAGATAACCCAGGTGCTTTATGACAAAGAGGTGGAGAGGAGGGAGAAGATACTCATGGCTTCTCACATAAAATATTAAGGAAATAAGTTATGAGTAATGTATTATTTTTGGTATACATATACAAAGATGGAAAAGAAATCTACCTCACATGGATATCTTTAAGACAAAAATGGCAGGATTCTCCAAAGCAAAGTCCATTGTGCTACTTAAGCATGACAAAACATAGATTATACTAGTACCTGTCATTCTTCACTCAGGAATACAAACAAATAGTTTTTTTTTTTAAAAAAAGATAATTCTCCCAAAATAATGTATATTTGCAAAAGCTATATTTAAAGTAAATATATATTAGAGACACTTACATTTAAAAAAAATAATTAGAATCCAAGATGACTTTTAACAATGATATTAGGGAGAATTATAAACAAGTGTGCTTTAAGAAAAGCTGTGTATTGATGTAGATTTATCAGTGGTTTCATTTAAATAAAATCACAGAAAATGTGATTGAATGAAACAGTGTGTGGATGCTTGGATGCTGACCTGAAGCATATATAGACTGATTTCTGTATTTTTACCTTTTTTGGTATTAGATTATTCTTTACTGTGACATCATGAAGTTAGGCTACCACAGCTGAAAGGGCTAAAATAGGCTGGTTCTGGATAGTTAAAGTTGAAGTGCTTCTTTAGCGTTAATTTGGGAAGATTTCAGGTCCAATGATCTTTTTTCAAATTAAGCAAAATGAAAGGCAATAATGTATGTATTAGCTGCAGTCATGAAATTAAAGTAACTGGGCTAAGAAAATTCAGGACAGTAGATGATAATTCACTCCCTAGACTTAGCTGGGTTCATTTGGTCTCATATTGTTAAATGCTTGATGCAGCTTGGCAGTGCTCATAACCATCGAAGTGAAAATCAAACTGCACAAAAATGTAAATCTGTTCCTTATACTCTAATTTTCAAACAAAGCTTTAATAATGTTAACATATATTAATCCAGGTAATTGTCACACATTTGTAACTCTTATTCCAGACTGCTGCTTTTCCTTAGCTGCAGCTTAAATGTCAAGGATATGTGTGTCTTTTTCACTCCTTCAAATTTTGAGTTATTCCTTCAATCAATGTTGTTTTTAAATATTGCTAATTTTTACGATTATTTTAGGAACAAATTGTGTGTGGGAGCAGCGACTGTGGGTTGTAGCTAGCAGCGAACGCAAGCTGGAGATTTTTAAATATGGTTTTAAAATGTATACAGGTAAGTCTCGATTAGTGTGGTCAATGAATCCCACAAAATAATTGCATTATTCGAATTCTCACTATGCAAAGTGATATTTCTGTGGAAAATAGGTGATTGGTTCCAGCTCAATGGAGATAGGCAATTAAAATTTTTAAAAGAAGATAAACCCATATCCAAATCATGCCTGCTATCTCCTGTATTCTGCTGTAGTTCTTCAAAATAAGCCTCTTTTTAAAACCCCAATGGCAACTGCACATGGGCTAGCCTCAACCACGTGTGTGCGCTAGCCTCATACTAACTGAATTGTGGCTCACATTAAACACAATCTGTTATCAATTTATAAATCACACTACATTGAATTTCTCACTATTCGAACTCGCACTAATGACCTACCTGTATTTAACATCACAAGCCCATAGAAGGCATAGCAGCGATACTGAGATTTCACTAGTGTGGTGGGGCCAGGATTTTCATCCTCCAATTCCTATTTTTATATCTGAATATTTAATAACCAATGTTTATTGGGTCCCCCCCCCTTAAAAATGTGTAAACTTGGATTTGCCCTAATTTAGCAGTTTGTAGTTGAAACTGCCTTTTCTCTGAAGTGTCTGGCTCAATCCTCGTTCTGAACTTCTGCTGAAGAAGATACTATTACATGTCCAGTTGTTGCTACACTATATCCCTAGTCAGTATGATAAATTATGGGACATTTGATGAATTGTAGTTCATGTCACCCATCTCTGCTCTAATGTAGGACTGTAGCCTGACCCTGGGTCCTGTGATTGAAATAAGCTGTCCTTTATAGTATATCCCTGCCCTTGCTTTCATTTCCTCTGTTTTCTTAGTATTCTGAATTTTGGATTATAAATTCCTTAAGGCAGAAACCTGTCCTGTGCTTTTTATGAGGTCATGCATATTAATGAAGTTACATAAATGATAACAACCATAATAATAACAGTGGTTAATCAACATCTATTGACAGAGTATTGGACTACCCAGAAATCTCTATCATTTTTATGTATCTATATTTCTTTCCTTCTTTCTGTATAGTGACATAGGGAGGTGGAAAGGTAAAAAGTATCAGTAGCCATGGTAGTGAAGTTAATGCACAGAAAGATTTTAGCTCACTTTTTTGTGTCAATCTCGTTGATTCAACCAATTTGTAAAGATCCCTTGATAATGTTTGCCAAATCAGCTCTTCATGAGTGAACTCCTTGGCAAAGGCTCATTGTTTTTGAATTGACTTGTAATGTGTTTAATGAAATTTCTGCAAGCCGTGCTGTGTGGGCATTCCTCCACCCACCTTCCTCAAGCTTAATGTTATTACTTGTGATTACAGTCATGTGAATAATTCACCAGAATGGTTTATTCAACAAATTGAATCTCTCTTTTGGTTTGTGCAGTGTCTGTAAACAAAACTAAATTATTTGCAAATTTAATCACTGAATAATTCTTTGTCTGCAATCTACAGACTGCTGTCTGGTTTCATAGTTTAATATGTAAGAGCTTTATTTTTCTTTTTGAAATGAATATTCAACAGTAATGCTTAAAAATAACTTTTGGAAGAGTATGCAAGGGTGTGCATCTTGTGAAACTCATAAGAACATAGAAAGTGACTTTATACAAATCAGAAGATTGATCTATATAACTCGGTACAGTCAATACAGTATAGCAGTGATTCTCCAGAATGCCAGTTAGGGATTTTTCCAGAATTGAACTTAGGAACTACATGTGTTCTGCCTCTCAAAACTATACATCATCTCTCAAAATCTATTAATGTTCCACTGGCAGAGAACTCCATCTCCTAAGTATAAATGGCTTCAAATTGTGCTTTTGGCAAAACCTGGCTATGATTTATGGAGACATGAGGGCATAAACTCAGTATGATTCAACAGTGATTATTACTTTCAATGACACTTCAGTGCCAATTCTAATGTTTATGAAGCATAGATGTATTTAGGAAAACTAAAACATTATGGTATTAATCCAGCACAAATTGGAAATAATCAGAAGAAATCAGAAAGAAAAGTAACATATTAGTTACTTTTTCATGGATGGATCTCAGATATATATACATGAATAGGGTTCATAAGGATCTGGTTCTTTTAGATATCTCAGTGACATTTCATACCACTGATTATGGTATACTTCCAGACTTCCTGTAAGGGCTGGGAGTGAGAGCCATATTTTGTGATGGTTCTAATCCTTCCTGAGTGGCCACTTCATTCAGAAGTTATAGGGCTTTTCCATTATGGGGGTGACATAGAGCTCACACATCTCTCTCTCTCTTTCTTCTATGCTATTTAACATCTGCATGAAAGCATTGGGAGAAGTCTCCTGCTGATTTGGGGTGGTCTGATCAATATGCTGATGATATGATTGCACTCTCCCTGGAGAAGCAGCTCCATGACCTGCGGTAATTTTGGACCCATGACTCCTACTTCATTAGCAGTTGGAGATGGTGGCCAGAGGAGATTTTGCAAAATTTCAGCTAGTGCACCAGGTGAGATCCTTTTTGGGGTAGGAAGCCCTTGGTGAAAATGATTCATGACCTCATCATCTCAAATCTAGATTATTTCAATGCATTCTGCTTGGGGCTACCCTTTAAGGCCTTCTGAAAACTACAGTTGGTACAGTTGTTGATGGGTGAGAGCTGTTGCAACAGAATAATACCTGTCTGGCAGGTGCTGCAGCTGTTGTCAATAGGCAATTGTTCTCTGCAGTTCAAAATGCTAGAATTACATGATTTAGGTTTTATAAGTTATTTTAAGGGCCATCTCCTCCATGGAGAATCTATCTGTCCTACTGGTTCTCCCTAGGAGAGTAGCAGATGCTTCAGGTTCCCTCCTCAATATACATTTAGTAGGCAGGAGCCCACCGGCAGATCTTCTCTGTTGCAGCTCCATAGATAAGGAAGAGCTCACCTCTTCTAGATAGTCCCCTTTCTTCCTGAGTTTTAGGAAGATAGTTAAAACCAACTTATTTCCCCTAATCATTTGGTTATTTGAGGTGGTGTGGGTTTGTGGACCTATTCATATTATTGTTTATGTTTATAATTTGGGGGTTGTTTTAATTGGAAATTTGGATTTTATTGTTCATTGAATGCTTCTGCTACATCACTAATTGCTGTAAATTGCCAAGAGTCTTGGGATTTGTGGGGTGGGAGGTGTTAAACAAGACCGGATAATCACTATTTAGGTAGGAAGTAGGTAGGTACTTAGGAAGTACTGCACTTTTGATACAGGCTATGACTCTCATAAATAATCCAGTATTCTTGAAAACTAAGAATGATTATTTTTATAGTCAGAATGCTTTTTCTGTTGCAATGGCATTATAAGTCTCAGTGAACATTGTGCTATTAAATACATTGGGAGTTCATTAAGTTAAAATGAAAATTAAATCAAATCAAACGTAGCTTTTTGCCCTGATTCTGCCTATTTCTTTCTTCTTGCACTTCATTACTTTTTGGAGGGCAGCCTATGGTATATCATTCAAAAACCAGATGTGGCTGTTGATCCTTCCCAAAGTTGTCCATTTCTGATACAGGCTAATGTCCTAATGAATATGTGTGCATGTGTTAAAGTATGTGTATATGTATGTATGTGCATGCATGTATGTGTATGTGTGTGTATGTATGTGCGTGTATATATTCACACACACTAGTTTGGTGTAGTGGGTTAAGGCACTGGGCTAGAAACCAGGAGACTGTGAGTTCTAGTCCCACCTTAGGCACGAAGCCAGCTGGGTGACCTTGAGCCAGTCATTCTCTCACAGGAGGCAATGGCAAACCACTTCTCAAAATCTTGCTAAGAAAACTGCAGGGACTGTCCTGACAGTCACCAGGACTCAAGAATGACTTGAAGACATTATTTATCTCTATATTTTAGTGGTCTACCTCATAATCACTAATAGTGGAACAAACATACCCTTCTGTTTCCCATAGATGCTACATTTACAATAGGGAGAGCAAGAGTAAAAGCATTTGTTATTTCATTATCTGTGTATTGATGTAGAATAAGTAGAGTTCCTGTTTATCAGCAAAGGTAATTTTGAGGCCTATGTGGGTAACCAATAAGCCTTTGCACAAGCCAAGTCCAATTTAGACAATTCAGAAATTCCCAAAAGGCTAAGTAAATGTCATCCAGTCCAATGCTTTGCCTCTAATTGCATTACTGGTGACATTTTTTTTCCCTCAAAGTTGCCAAGGGTGCTTCCCCCTCCCCTTTCTATAGTTTTAAATTACACCAGAAAAATCAATAGAACAAGCTTCTTCTTTGCAACAGTGAGTTTAAGCCTCTCTGTTTCCTATTGAACCACCTGTAACAAGAACAATTTTAGGAAAAGTGTTGCTACTAAAGTGATAATTACATGAAGATTGCTCACATAACAGCTGTGAATATAATCCAGAGGTCTTCTATATCCACTCTGAGTTCTTCCACAATCAATAGATGCTTGGTTCCAGCTTCAGGGGTATGGTATACATTGTTTATCAAGGTAGTACAAGAGAGGAAAAGAAAAGAGAAACCACTTACTGTATTTCCCAATTTTCCACATAGCCATTAATTCATATGGTGGTTGTTAAAAGAAAAAGTTCCATGTGAGCAGTTTTTATTTTATATAATAGTGTAAGTGACAGTGGGATATCTTTCTGCACAAGCTTCATTGAAACTATTTATTTTAAAGGCACCCATCTAATCTTTCCCTGCCCCCAATCCCAATGGATTGAATGGCACCAATCAAACTTGGATTAGTCACTATCTCCAAGCAAACCTACCTCCAATAAAGATAATATTTGGGTTCCAATAAAGATAATATTTGCATTTGGAGGAACAACAGAATAAAAAAGTAATAACCTAGTTACTCCACTTGGAAGCAAAATCTACTGAGTCTCACTTAGAATATGACAGAGGTTTGCCTAAAAAGGTTGCCTTCACTCATAACAAGGAACGAATATGGATTAGATCCAAAATCTTTTAGAGTTGCTATCAAAATGCCAGTTATGGTGAGTAATGAAATACATTACGGAGTGAAACCTCTGAGAAATTTGAGAGGAAGCCAAAAAATTCTAAAATGACTCTCAAAACGTCTCTAAGAGGTTTCTATGATCTTTAGGCAAACACCATATTCCACCTGAAATGAGTTTTGACGTGAATTTGGAGTTAAGCTAGCAAATGGTATTCAGAGGTTTGTCTCTTTCACAATCCACACACTCATATCATTTATTTATTTTGCTAGCAATATGTTGGTGGAGATGATTGTAGTGGCAAGATTCCTTTTTCCCATTTTTCTCAGCTCTTTTTCTATTATGCTACACCAAGATATTGCATGACAGAAGTTATTGAATTCCACACTGATAGCAGGAATAAAGATAGAGGTTCCAGACAAAAACAACAATTACATAATTTTTCCCTCCAACGAAGGAGATGTTGATAGTACATTTGTTTAAACTGAAATTTCTGTAAAATATTATGCAGTGAATCAAATAGATATTCGTGCAAACCATATTAACACTCTCTCATCTTGTTCTTTGCTTCTGAATACAATAAATTAAAACATGTAAGTCACTCACATTCTTAATCCATAATTTAATTGTGGGTCACAGCTTTTGACTGAAAAGAGGATCTTATCTTAATCATATGCACAACGTTATTTCTGTAATCAAAACCTGCCTGTCATGGTAACTGTAATTGAGCTATGGTTTCCAATTGTCTTATCAAATTATTTTAACTACCAGCATCTTTTCACCTGCAGATTTAAAGCCCCCTCTTCCAGTTTTAATAACTTATTGTATAAATAACAGCTTTCCTCTGCATTTGTATAGATATTTGTGTAGATCCCAGTAGTTGTCATTCAGAGTTAACCTGCTATCACAACCTTTACTGTATATGCTGACACTCTCAATTTATCTGCAGTTTAGTTGATGCTTATTACTGAGGAACATTTCTGAGCACAATTCAGGTTAAGAAGATGGTACTTATAAAAGTACTATTATTTTTCCAAATGTGTTTATTTATTAGTTCAAGCTGCTCCTGTCAGACTTATAACCCCCATCACATTATTTTTCCCCACTGGATAATATTTCATGAAGTCTAGGCTTGTCATTCTCAGAATTCCTTTTCCTTGTCACTGTGATGAAACTTGAAGGCTCTTTCTCTCTCTCTCTCTCTCTCTCTCTCTCTCTCTCTCTCTCTCTCTCTATATATATATATATATGCACAGAGAGAGAGAGAGAGAGAGAGAGAGAGACTTCCATTAAAATCTCCCACATCATGCTTGTCTTGTTATTTATTATTTATTCTGGCTAGTTTCCAGTCAAGGCTGTCAAAAAGAAGCAAACTAACTGAAAAGAAAAGAAGAGCTGAATCCAAAGAAGAAAATGTAATGAGGGATGTCTGATTTATATGCAAGATAGAAAGAACCACAAAGTTTGAAAGGGAGTTGATCCCCATCTAATGTACCCATTTATTAAAGGAAGGCAATCCTCTCATTGATTTCTTTGGTGATTTCTCTGATGGTAAAGGCAAATACATATTCTAAAGCAGTATTTCTCAACCTTGGCAACTTTACACTATGTGGACTTCAACTCCCAGAATTCCCTAGCCAGCATGCTGGCCAGGGAATTTTGGGTATTGAAGTCTACACAGCATAAAGTTGCCAAGGTTGAGAAACATTGTTCTAAAGTGAAGTTAGCAACACAGCGCCTGTACATACCAAATGCACCTCTAAATATCTCCCTTGGCATATGATGAGGACTGTCAGCTTCCTTGACTATGTCTGTGTGTGTACCCAACATGCCATTCAAAGGACAAGTGCAGCTCTTGATCCTGAAAGATTTGTGAATGGATTTCTCCGATATAAAGATGCACAAGTATGGTCAGCCTGATCAAGATTTGCACAATCACAATGGTAGCAATGTGATGGGACCAAAGACCATTTCATGTGGGGAACATATCAAGTTCTCAAGTTTCTGTCCTTCTAGAATCCATAATTAAAGTGCTAGTCACAAACCAGACACAGATAATAAGAAATACATGAGGATTATAAAATGGAATATTGCAAATAGATGAGAAAGTAAAAGATCCAAAATGATAAGGGCAATATGGATGCAGAAGAAAGGAAACAAAATAATTTGAGGATTCTTGTGAAAGACTTTGCCTATGAGAAACTTTGAACTTAACTTTTCCTTTATATATGCTAGTACTTTTTTTTCTTTTTTTTCTTTTTTTCCCTTTCTTTCTTTCTTTCTTTCTTTCTTTCTTTCTTTCTTTCTTTCTTTCTTTCTTTCTTTCTTTCTTTCTTTCTTTCTTTCTTTTTTTGAGATTCTGTCCAGCACTTCCTCAAAGAAAACATCTGAAATGGAATATGGCAAGGCTTGCCTTAGGCTATTTTGTCTTAGTGCTCAAAATAGCCTCTGAATAAATTAGAGTAAAACTATAGGGATTTAACAAAGAAGTTGCTGTACTATTCAGAGACTGCAGCACATATGGAGAGCTATATGGTTCTTTTTTATTTCCAGTGTCTTATAATGAGAACTGAATGGAATACTAAGCAATTTATTGTTTAAATTGCACCACAGAAATGTATCAGGATAAGCATATTACAAAACACAAACCAATATTTGAATTTCTTCATAACGTTTTATCCAATGCTGTGGACATTTTCATGGGGAATAATTCAAGCTACACATTATTAAGCTTGAGATTCATCACCAGAAATGGAAATCTGAAAGAATATGAAGCTAGTTTACTGAAATAACATTTGCAAAATAAATGGATGATTTCAAATACATTTCACTAACTGATTTCCATATTCATTTGTGACCATTTTAACATGAGAACTCACAATGAAATATTATTTTAGTTTTTCTTTCTTAAAATCATTTTTACTTTGATTTTTTAAAAGCTAAAAACTGAGCTGACTCTTTTGGGAAGTACTGAAATCAATCAAGAAGAGTGATTCCAATATATTCCTATAGAAATTCACCAAAATACACTTTTTCACCAAATCCTTATCCTTATCTTACAACATTCATGGCAAAAGCACTGATGAGTCAGAAAAAATACCTGAACTGGGATTAGGTCAAAATATTGGCCACTTGTATAGGTTTTCCATCACACTTGGAAATGTAAATAGGCAAATTAGTACCATTTAGTTTCTTATTTATCAACTCTCCATTTCCTTTTATTCTTGCAGGATAGAGAAAGTGCTCATCCTGATTTCTGAGACTGTTCCAAAATGCAACAGAGCCAAAACAGTATAATATCGGATATAGTCTTCTAGGCCATGGGATGATTTAACGTGATGAAGCCAGGAGAGCCGTAGGGCAGAAATAATCTTCTCTAAACTAAATTTGTCAAAGAAATTCAGCTTTAATTTACCTTATTATGCAGCTCTTTAGTCTTACTCTGGGTCAGCAAAATGTCACACACACGTTATATAAAACAGCAATTAGGTCAAATGTGTTGCCTAACTCAAATCTGCAGTTTTTCTATTAAGTATCAGCTGCAACTTGACTGGCTTGTAGCATAGAAAAAGAGATCTATATCTGAAACATAGTTTTTTTAAAAAAAAAAAAGTCTGTAGAATTTGCATACTGGAATTTGCATACCTCATCCTGTTTCAGCATCTACTGATTGCATTAACAAATTCTAACAATCATTTGGTTCAACAAGTTTTTCTTAATGTCACAAATCATGTCAGAACATATTTAGGAGCTAAGAGTAATGCAAAGATACTTGCTCTTTTCAATGTTCACCCAACAGATTGTTGAAACTATAAAAATGACAATGAAGTAAAATATGCCCCTATATTATTAACTAGAGCTTCCCAATTCTGCTTAGGGTATAATAACTTATCATATTTCTCAAATCTATGTAAATATGTTTGAAGGCAATTTCCTAATTTGGACTAGTATAAAGGCAATCTGAACTTAGAGCAGTTGTTGGCCTACAAATGCCCAGCTGAACAGGTGTGTCTTCAGTGTCATATAAAAAGAAGATCAGCCAGACTTCCCACAGGAAAAAGTTTCCTAACTGATTGTAAGATAACTTGTTATCTTCCATTCCTAAAGAAGCAGGTTTGAAAGAGAGTCTTCCCTGTGGAAGGTCTTTGTGCAGCAGGTACCTTGTTCTGTCTAGTGGTAACCCAGTGGGTAAGTCATTGGAGAAAGAGTCTTGGTTAAGCCCCCACGGATTAGAAGGGATAGTCTGGCAGGCCAAATTATGCCCACAGGCCAGACATTTCCATCTCTTTTAGGTGTGTGACTTGCCACCAAGCCAGTGTCAGCTCTTAGTGACTATATACATGGGTGTGTGTGTGTGTGTGTATCTATGACAAACAGAGACTAGCAAAACCAGGAAATGAGCTGAGTACAATACAATACTCAGACCAGTTGAGACAGAGACTTCATTCTCAATCCATAAAATGTGTCACCAACCAAGATAAATGCTTCCTACATACTAGTATTATGGCCTGCCAAATACATATACAACCCTATATCTGGCATGATGGTGATAATGATGATGATGAGCCATCAAGTCAGTGTCAACTCATAGTGACCATATAGGTAGATTTTCTCCAGGGTGATCTGTCCCCATCCTGGTCCTTCAGGTCTTCCAACAGTGCACCCATCACCACTGTAATTCAGTCCAACCACTATGCTACTATTTGTCCTTTTTTCCTCTTTCCTTTCTCTTTTCCTGGTATTATAGACTTTTCAAGAGAGCTAGGTCTTTGTATAATGCTTCCAAAATATAATTATTTGAGCCTGGTTATTTGTGTCTCGAGTGAGAATTCTGAATTGATTTGTTCTATGATCCATTGTTTGTTTTCTTGCCGGTTCATGTTATCCTCAGGATTCTTCTCCAACAACTAAGTTCAAAACAGTCAATAATCAGACTTGCAAGGTTCTGTTATTATGGCCAATCTCAATAAAAGTAGTTTTAGCCTACCCATGGAGTTAATTTCCTGATTTGACATCAATCTTGCAAGTCTGATTGTTCTGTATCTTCTCCTCTTTCTTATAGTTCAGTGAATTAGGGATGTGTCTGCCTGAGCCACCATGTTACCTCATTGTGGAATTAAAAAATGCTTTAGCTCGTTTTGTCTGGGCAAAAGATCATGCAAAGGTCAAGGTTGTCTTCCATACACCCTACATCTTCTGACTTGATAATAACCAGAGTGCTGATTTAACTTCATTTTCTAGTACTAGAAGTTCCTACAAATAGGAATATATTCTAAGGTATCTTGGATGTTGACATGACTACTATATAGATTTCAGTATACTCCTTCCATCTTTGTTTGATCTTTGCCTTTCTTTGCATTGGTTTCTATTTTTTTCTTGGCAATTCCATGGTTTGTTCTGACATCCAGTTTGTTTTCTTCTGTTTCTTGATCTTTGGCAGTCACGTTTCACATTCATCCTTAACCACTTATTTGATTTCATTTCACAGTTCCTTTTATTCCCTATCAGTGTGGTTCAGGGCTTCAAAGTGATTCCTAATGTTCTCCTTGAAATTGAGTAAATGCTCGAAATGTATTTATTTATTCATGCTGTATTGTCAAATTCAAATTGAACTTAACCATGAAACTTATTAGCCTCTTTTTCTTCTGCATCAGTAGTTGGAGCATAAACGTTGATAATCATCATATTGGGTTGTCCACAAAGTATAATTGAAATTATTCTATCATTGATTGTATTGTACCCAAGTATGGTTCTTGTTCTATACTTCCTGACTATGAAAGCAACGCTTCTTTGTTTTTCATGTCCTGAGTACTAAACAGTATGATCTTCTGATTGAAAGTGTCCTATTCCAGTCCATTTTAATTTGCTGATGCCTAAGATATCAATTTGTAGTCAATAATTTAAACTTTCACTTTATTTAGCTTCCGCATGCTCATGCTTCTTAGGTTCCATGTTCCCACTATAATTTTGTCTCTTTAACTTGGATTTTCTTTTCCTGCATGACAACATCAGCAGTTAGATGTCCCACAGGCTTTAATCTAGCCACACCTCCATTTGCAGTACCTCTTTAGCTCTTTCTCAGTAGCATGTTAAGTGCCATCTGATCTGAGAGCCCATCACCCACACTATGTTGTCAATCACTTTATCTTGTTTATCCATGTGGTTTTCCTGGCAAAATACAGGAATGGCTTACCATTGTCTTTTCCTACACAGTACGAAATTATGCCTTTGCCATTGTCACCAAAGTGATAATGTGTCTCCAGCATCTTCCTATATCACTGCTGCCCAATATAGGTGGCTGCTTACTTTAGCTGGATATCTAGGATAAGCTTCACATCTTACATGACCCTGTTGGGATTATATAGTCTTGGCACACATTTCTGGCATTTTTCAGTCATCTCTGTTAGGAACACCACCCCTACCATGATGAGGCAACACAGCAGGACTTCAAGGGTGATATCTAGCATAGTGTCAGTCAAATATATATGAATGGATAAGCATAGGGACTAAAACTGCATATCTCTTTATTCTCTGTATGTATAATGTGTGTGTGTGTGAGAGAGAGAGTAAGTGATCACTCTATAATGCCCCTATCAGTATTCACAGTCCCAGATGCCCTGCAGCTCCTTAACAGATAAATCTGATGGTTTAAAATTAATACATAAATAAATAAATAAATTCTGAGATAATTCTTACTGCATTTCTTTTGCTTTGAACATAAAAATCCTAGCATTACCAAACATTTATTTGATTCAGTTTTAATTAAGACAATCTTGCATAATCAGTGTGATTTAAAATTATATCTATGGTTATTCTATATCAAGATGCTGCAAGTTCCAGCTTTTGTTCTATAATCAGAATATTCTGATTTAGATGTTTTAGCCTTTTTCAATAACCATATAATTAGCTGAGTGCAATTTCAGAAAGAATAGGATAAAAATATAGGCTGTCCATTAATATTCCATTATTAATTCAGTCTTCAGTGAACACTATATTCCAAACTCTACATTGCAAACACTAATGTATTTGTGCAAAGATTAACTTTAGCAACTAAAGAAGCCTTATATATAATTTCAACTGGTTTGTCTATTCCATGGTCCAAATGTAGGAAAAGAAATCGTTATTCAAATAAGACTTCTTCCTTCATTATTTTCCTATTCTGGGTTCATCTGTATGTAGAAATAAAAAATAGAACTGGAGAAGTTGAACACATCTGAAGATGTCTGATTTACGTATTATTGAAGAATGACATATCAATGAGAATCGATTTATCTATGTATTATGCCACTCCAATCTGAAAGGATGCTGATAGGTCACCACAGCAACAGAGATTTTCCTAAAATGGCATTTAAAGGAAGTTCTGTTCTAAGATAATTTGTAATTCATTAAAGCCTCAAACAATTCAACCAAATATGATACTAAGTAAGCAACTTTTGCTGTGACACACACTGTTAAAAAAGGCAATACAATTAATGAGTTCTACTTCTACGATCATTTGCCTTTCATTCTGTCTAGCCTTTTTGTTGTTGTTCTTGTTTTCATCCTAAGATTAGATAATTTTGAATATTTCCATAGCACATTTTAGGAAAGCTATGTTCAATCTGGAACAAAGTAAGCATTATGACTTGATAATGCTAATTCAAATGTTAGAAGGAATGTAATGGAGAATTAGCATATTGTGTTTGAATAGTCCAAAATAAAAGCAGACGTGTCCAGAAGATAATAAGAAATTTGTATTTCTATATTATGAAAAATTAAATATGTGGGGAGAAAATCAAGTTCTCCCACCATACAGTCTTCCTGCCATAATCAGGGCGAAAGGTTAAAAATCACAATTAGAATGGGCTCAACACAAAGATTAAAATGCAGTGGGAAACGCCAATCTAATCAGGTGAATATTCCTTCCAGGCTGAGCTTAGCCAGAGTTCTCTTTGGTTAAATAAGAAAAGAGCCTTTCCCCGAAGAGATTTCCGTTTCAATCAGCAATGCTAAACAAGCGGAAACCACAACTCAGCAGGGTGCCTGACTGCAGAGCGCTCCATCTCAGAATGCCGGCTAAGTGCACTTTCTCGGAATTCCTAAAGGGGGCGCTTTCGAGGAACAAAAGCAAGGTTTCTCTATATAAAGGGCTTCCAGGGAAGACTCGACACAGCCACTCCGATGGCTGACTCTGTACATTGTGCTCTCGGAAATAAGCGTCACCTCTGGTTCAAGCAACTGCGTGCGCATTTTATTCTCAGCTCAGAAACGATCCTGGTAAGATTTCTTTCTCATAAATATTTCAAGATTATTTTAAATTTTCAACATTGTGCATAAGATTTTAAAAAGTGGAATAGTGGAGGTTCGATAGTCAATATTTTACCAGAATGGTCTGCTTTGAACTGATAGAACCAGTGATGACTCTTTCAGCACATACCTGTTTTGATTTACCAAATAGAAAGCAATCCAGATGTTGGTATTTTGTCAGAATAGGATTTTCTCCATTTTCCTAGGGATAGATCTCCTATGTTTTGCTAGTCATACTTGGACGCCTGACTCAAATATGTGCTAGTCCTACTTGTGCTAGTCCTATCCTCATGGCTAAGAGTCCATTATCTTAGGACCATTGCTCCACATAATTCCTTTGGAAAGAGGAGAGCTCGTTGGGAACTTGCAAAGAAGCAAAAGGGCCAACAGGAACAGGGGACTTTTGTAAGGGAGCTGGTAAGTTTGTGGAACCAATTAGTTGCATTAAGGAGGGTTGTTTGACTAATGGGTAAGGCTGCATTTCTTTTCTTCTGGTTGAGTGGGGTGTCTATTAGCTTGCTTGCTAGCAGATAGTCTGAGGGGGATAGCCTTAACTGCAGCTGACACAGTGATCAAACGATTAGATAGTGAACTTGCTTCTCCAGCCAACAACCTGCCTTATCCAATGAGCTTTGTAAAGAGGAAAGCAAATTGGGACCTTATGTCCAGAGCAAGTGAACAGGAGGGAAGCAAGAGACTTTGGGAAGGGAATTCTGCAGGAAAACAGGGATAGGAATACACTGACTATCTATCTCAAGAGACTAAGCATCAAGGTGAGTTTAGTTATCATGTGAAGAAGCGAGGGCTCCAAGCTCTGTAAAAATATAACAAGAGCTTTTATAGATCAAACATTTCCCAGAAAAGAATACAACATGATCAGTTATCAATGCAATGAACTCCTGGCTCTCAGGGAGCAAATCCATTCCCTGGAAACCAAGGAGGTGCAAGTGGAGATATTTAGGTAACCAGAGATGTATATATACAAAACTTTCCAAGGTGTGATAGTTTTACTCTACTGCCAGTTTAATAGCTCCCTTGCTGTCAGGGAGAGGAAAGGTCTTGAGGAAAGAGGACATCAGAACAAGGGTAAAGATAAAGATATTCTTATTCAAGGGATTCAGTCCATGGTTGAGGAACTGAAATCCTACCATAATGAGGGTAATCCTTCAGAGGTAAAGGATTTCTGGTTGTGGGTAGGAATGTGCAAAATGTTGCATCCATAAACAATTCTTTGCACAGAAAAATTATTTTTGGGTGGTCTGGGAGACTGAAATGCATATTCTAGGCAGAAGTGTTTCAGGGGAAGCAGGAAAAGGCCAAATATTGGCTACATGCAACAGTTAAGGGGACGTTAGTCAAGGAGGGTGATAGGAGTAATTAGGGGGATGGACAGGCTGTACTTGAAGCCAAGGACATTAGTGTTGGTTGGGGGAAGTAAAGAAAGGTAGTTTGGTGAGTGTTCTTCTGTGAAGGCCATATACGTCCTGTGGAAGTGACCAAGGCACATCCTAGCTCTGGTGTCTGGGAAGAGTTCAAACCAATAAAACCTGAGGAAGTGGATAAGGTCCTTCTTACTGTGAGCTCTGTCATCTTTGTTCTGGACCCATGCCCCTCATGGTTGGTTAAGGCCTCCCAAAAGGTTGCATGTGGTTTGGGTTCAAGTGGTGGCTAATGCCTCTTTGCATGAGGGGGTGGTTCTGCCTGCAATGGTGTGCCTCCTTCTCAAAAGGCCATACTATCAACTTTCTATGGATCCATAACCAGGATCTAAAGTTCTGGAGTAATTTTTCAGAAACCAACACTTCTTGTGGCTATAAAACAAACAGCTTTTGAAATGGAGGGGAATTGCTTCAGCAGCCTCTGACACAACAATGTGTACAATCCCTATCCTTTTGAAATAGGCCAGTAAATTAACACTGTCAGCAATGCAGAGTCAAGAAGCAGTTCAGAATGTCACTAGGTCAAAAACAGAGCAATGCTGTCTACTGATTCAGTTGCTTTAAGGCGACAACTGCATGTTTAAGTACTATTCAGTCTTGGCTGATCTGTCCAGAACCTCATGGTTCTTATGGTCTTTTTCTTAAATTATCACTAAGATATGGGATGCCTCATATTGCCAAAATAATGTTGTACTAGCACGTGGTTCACCAAGATTTGACAGGTCAGGTTTCGGGATTCTGTTTCTGACCTTCCAGAAGTACACAGAAAGCCATCCAATGTTATAGCTATGTCACCAGAAGAGGCAAGGCTCTGGGGAGCAGTTTAGAGGTGGGGATGAGACCTATCACATCCCCGCCCTTAATTCCCCCCAATGGTATGAAATTGGCTTTTTAAAAAGGCCGGTGTGGGTTGTTTTAATCAGTTTGAACCCTCCAAATGCCAAATGTCAATAATATCCACAGGAAAAAAACGCTAGTTCACACCATTTGGGGATGGATTTGTGGGTGTTTAAGAGTGAAAATGTGAGTGGTTTATTTCCCAAAGGCCTTCTGTTCCCATGTTTTATTTTTTGTCAAAGAAACAAATATTGGGGTGCACCAGTGAGGTGCTGGAGGGGCTTATGCAGTCTTTGGCATGTAATTCCCAAACATTAAACTGAGGTTCACTATTTTTCTCAGAGACCTATTTGTGAGTCTGAGTTCAGAATTGCAGAATAAGCCTATTTGTGGCAGGTACTATGGTTCCAATTTTGCACATTCACTAGAGATCTTGTCTCCCTCTGTTCCTTTTCTGATAAAGGTATGGCCCCTTCCAATTTCATAAACTGTAGTTTCTTCCATGTTAATTCTTTCACAAGTGTTAGTTAGGCTTCCTCACTCCTAACATCCTTGCAGTGAGTGAGAATGAGTGAGAACATCTGCATAGAAAAGCCTATTCATATAGCCTTGTGTATAAGTCTTTGGAGGCCTGTCTATAAGCAAGCCTCCAAAGAACCAGACCTACAACATTGTGACATTCCCAACATGATGAAAACATACCCAAGTAAACTCTTCTTTTGTGCACACCCAACACACATGCAGATACATGAATATGAGAGCAAGGTAACTTTGAATGGTCTTATAGGCCCTTCAGTGCATGAAGCTGCTTTTGCACGTGCATTACTGATGAAGAGGGATCCCAAGTAAAGAATGTCAAAAGTTTCAATGGATACAATAACTTCTTTGAATATAATCCCTTATTATTTTCCAGAATTATACTACAGTATCATTTATTCTTTATCTGTGTCAATATTGTCTGTGTATTTCTGGTCATAAAAGACAGGAGTTCTGTATCAGCTTAGTTGGTGAAATGAATCCTTTATACACAGAGGAAATCAGTGCAGTCATACCACTATTCTTGCTTTTGCCCTACACAGTTCAAGACCTTATTGTTCAGTTATGTGGCCAGAGATTATACATAATTCACACATTCATTTTTTCCAGGAAACAGAGCTTGTCTCCATATACTTATGCATATAGGCCCTGCATACACAGTGACCAGCTCTTTTCCCATCTTCTGTGATTAAGTGTTCAAGACAGACAATTTTTTTGACTTCTTGAAGAGGAAAAGGTGAATTAAAAAAAAGGTGAATAAAAAATTGCCAGAAAACCTTTTTAGACTTGAATAATATTCTGACCTCAGGGGAAATTGGCTTCAAACTAAGAATAAGAATGAGCAAGTGCACATTTGGTTAACTTCCTTTTATAACTGAGAATCATGAAAATATCCAAGGCTGTTGAGAAGAGGATAAAGCCTTTGAAATGTGGCTTTTAAAGTGAATCTGGAGAATCCCTTCGAGTCACACATGATCAGATCTTGAAGTCCTAGAGTTGGCATAAATCAGAAACCATAAATAGAGTAACTAAACAAAATCATGCACAGAACCTAGTTTGGTCTAGTGGCTAAGGCTCCAGGCTAGAAACTAGGAAACTGTGGGTTTTAGTTCCACCTTAGGCATGAAAGCCAGCTGAGTGGCTTTGGACCAGTTACTCTCTCTCAGCCCACAACATCAGGCTCAGGTAACAAACCGATTGGTTAATTCCAGTCACAACCAATGGATCAACATTCTGTTGATCGGGTGGGGGCGGGGGGGAAGAGAACCCTGCACCTGCAGGAAAAATGCCAGGAAGAAAAAGAAACCCCTATAGATGAACATCCAAAATATTATAGTGCAAAATCAACAGGATATATCCACAACAGTTTAACTAAATTTAAGCCGGAATGGCTCCTCTATATCCAGTTTAATATTCCAGCTGTATAAATTGAACAAGGCATATTTAGACATCTGGAACATGTTTTTTTAAGACTAAAAACAAAAATTAACAACAATTACTAATGTTTGATGCAAAGCTCAAATATCTAAACTGTGGCTAGCATGCTTAGTGGTCAGAGATATAAATGGAAGGGAAGGAGCAGATGTATCACCAAAAAGTAATTTACATTTTCTTTTTTTTCCCCCTATGCTTTTTAAAATTCAAATGTAGCATTCTCTTTTTATATTATATTGCTTTTTAAGCTTTCTTTGTATTTGTATTAATATTTTTGTATTTGTATTAATATTTGCTTTTTTCTACTTTCTTTATATTTCAATATTTTAACAATAAACGTATGGAATAAAAATATTATTGGTACAATCTGCTATGATCTGGTAATACTTCCCGAGATGAAGAAGATTATTCTGAATGATGCAACCCCCCCCCCAAATAAAAATATTAATTCAGCTTGATGTCAGGGTAAATCAAAAAACTGATTTCACACTACATTATGATTGACAAGGGGTATGACACTTCTTTGTATTAACATGTGCAATAACACATAGTACAAGCTTTTCAAATACATTTAGAAAAAAATCATTAGAGAAAGAAGTATAACGTTGATTAAATAGCTTGCTTCTGATATCTGGTTTTTAAACTATAACAATTGTAGAGCTACTTGTTCAAACAACACTTTTAATTTTGCAGAAAATGTAGCATCCCAACCAAATGCAATAGTCATCTCAAGTAAGAGTCTTCATAACCTAGCTAATCCATATTCATTATGCACAAGAAAAAAGTAAGCAATATTTATTAAGTGATAATAGTATGATTCATGGAAGGAAACTGCAACCTTCTTTGGCTGACTGGTGAAGAGGATCCTGCAAACAAATCCAGAAGTCTGAAGTTTGAACAAGGTAGCAGTTAGTGAAGGAGATTTATGGTTTCTTGAAAATATAACAGGCCTGCCTGCCTACCTGCCTCCATCCCTCCCTCTGTCCCTCCCTTCCTTCCCACAGTTTAAATTTCAAGCTTTTGTGTTTTTGTTCTTTGTTGTTGTTCAGTCATTAAGTCGTGTCCGACTCTTCATGACCACATGAACCATTTTGCGCCAGGCCTTCCTGTCCTTCGCTGCCTCCCTGAGTTTGCTCAGTTTCATGCTCATTGCTTCAGTGATGCTATCTAACCATCTCATCCTCTGCCGTCCTCTTCTCCTTTTGCCTTCAATCTTTCCCAGCATCAGGGTCTTTTCCAAAGAATCCTCTCTTCACATTAGGTGACCAAAGTATCTGAGCTTGAGCTTCATTATCAATCCTTCCAATGAGCAATCAGGGTTGATTTCCTTTAAGTTTTGTTTTTGTTCCATTTTGTTTCATTGCAAATGCTGCCATAGGTTTTTTTGAGAAACTAAAAATCACATATTTAATATGTCTGCGTCTTCTCACCCAATTTGAAATGTATGACTATTTCTTATGCTGTAGCTGTCTGCTTATTTTGTAGGTATCTTGTAGATACTTTTTTCTTTTATATGTATAATAGGGTACAACATTATTGCATTTGCTATGGACAATTTTTAATTTCTTAGGTGTCCAGAAAGCTGTTTTGATGAAGGGGATTAAAATTGAAAAATAAATTAAATGTAATAGATGAATTATAATACCTTATAAGTGGCCTTTTCTTCAGCTATATAACCAATAATTTCTTAAGGCTATTGCTAAATTTGTTTTTTATTTTTCATGTTTTGATGCTTTAGTCATTTTCTTCCACTATTATACTTTTTCTGCATCATCATTCCATAAATGTCAATAGAGTTAATTGGGGGCAAAATGTGTCCTCTGCTCCAGAAGACCAGAGTGACCTTAGCATCAAGGAAGAAGGATAAAGTTTTTCTCTGATATCCTGAGTCCCTAATGTCAGCTCTTTCTTGGGGGGGGGGGGAGGGGAAATGGGTTGAACTGGTATTTTGAAAATTGTGAGATGTTCTGCAAGGAGCAAAAAATAAAGCAAGAGTTTTGCACAGACTATGCATTCCTACCTCTCCTGAATGAAAGAAAGTATCAAAAACATATAACAGCAAAGAGATGAATTGGAATATACATGCTTGCTGAGGGAGGGAGGGAGGGAGGGAGGGAGGGAAGGAAGGAAGGAAGGAAGGAAGGAAGGAAGGAAGGAAGGAAGGAAGGAAGGAAGGAAGAGAGAGAGAGAGAGAGAGAAAGAAAGAGAGAGAGAGAGAGAAAAGAAAGAAAGAAAGAAAGAAAGAAAGAAAGAAAGAAAGAAAGAAAGAAAGAAAGAAAGAAAGAAAGAAACAGACAGACAGACAGACAGACAATCAGGCACAATCAGCAGAGATTTATGGATAACCACACTGGAAAAGAAAATACAATGGCATGATTTGGGAGCACACTGAAAGTATATATTTCCTTTCATGATAGTGAGCTGTGCCAGTCAGTTGTCCAAAAGGCACACAAAAACAAGGGAACTGAGCAGTAAAGGAACTGCTTCCTTATTTGTTTGAGTGCTTTAGTTGGCTGTGCATCCCTAAGGTCATTCAGTTTGCTATTAGGTTAAAGGCAGTAATGTAATATAAAATAGTATGTGTTCGGTTGCTGGTTCATCTCGCTGTTCAGCCTAGCACTTCCTTTATGTGTTTTTTCTGGTCAGTAGGGGTGGTGAGGAAGAGGAGGAGATGGTAGCCTTGCTCACTCATTGATTTTCATCATCATCATCATCATCATCATCATCATCATCATCTTAATGAGTTCTCACTTTTTTTGAGCCCATCTGTGGTAGATACCGTCATTTAAGGTAATTAACAGCTGACCCACATGACAATATATCTGCCTCAAACATGGTAAATCTAAACTTGTTGCTAGATCAATCAAGAGCCTAGATCTATATATATCCTAAGGAGAGGAAAGAAGTTAATTTATTCTGCATGTTAATATGAACTAATTAAAATTGGCCTTTCTAAACTATTAGACAAACCAGAATATAGTTATCATTCCCTTATCACACTGTGTAGTGTATTTTATTCATGTGTACAAAAATCTGTGCATTAAGGAAAATAGCATACAAATCTACATAAATTACAGAAAACAAGTTCATGCAAAGGTCATATAGTAGGGGGAAATATTTGCAAAAATTGGTAAATTGGGGAAATGAATATGAAATGTGTGTGGATTTTTGTGGATGTGGGCGGGAAAAAAACCAGTGTTCACAGAATGCAAGATGGAATTAATTTTGCACTGTAAAAAATTTGAATCTGATAGAAAATCAGAGATTCATTCATCCCTGTCATGGAATTCTGAGAGTACACCTGCAGTATAAAATGATAGAATACCTATTTCTTCTCCTTAAGTAATCTTGAAATTGTGAGAACAGATTTCTAACAGAGTTCTCAGCTAACCTTTTATTAAACTTACATTCCCAACTATGGGAAAAAGTATGACAATTAAAGTAATACAGAACTACTTGATGAGTTGGTAATATAGTTATGACCTGAGCATTCCATGATGACTTTTATTTATTACTAGAAAATTAAGTATGATTATATATTGGGCAATTATCCCATAATTGCTCAACCTTCATATATAAAAGTACTCTTATCTACATGTAAAGGGTGTTGATGGATGATGGATGATGGTAGAGAAAGGGATAAAAGTCAGGTGTTCAGCATTTTTCAACTGGAGTTCTGTGGAACCCTTGGATTCTGCAAGAAGTCACTAGGGGTTCCACAAGAGATTGTGATTGTAAAAAAAAAAATTGTTTAAATCATTTTTTGAACTGTGTGCATCATGCAATGCTAGCACTTGCAGTAGTGGGACTTTTTAATGCGCTGTGACTTAAGTGCTAGCCTGCTGCTTTGCTGTTATTGTAAACATTATAAAATGTAGATTGCGTGGGTTAGATGTGAATTATATTGTAGAGTTTTTATATTTTTTTGCAATTTTATGCAGGGGTTCTCTGTGACCTGAAGATTATTTCAAAGGTTCCTCTAGGATAAAAAGGTTGAGAAAGATGTCAGACCCTTCAAGTTCTAATAACAATTAAAGAAATCTAGTCAGATCTACTAACTGGTGTTTCTTTGAACATACTTGAAGGCATTCTCAGAACTGTGACATCAAATCTCCCCTTGCCCCTTTTCTTTTTCATCTTTACAGCACTTTGCACATGGAGGCAGGAAGATTTTTGCTTCCTTCACAATGACAAAACAGCTTGCCACCACGAATTGTGAAGGAATTGTCAACAGTGTAATTATAAGCAAAGCAACATTCAGTCTAATTCCAAAAGTACCTGCATGAATAATTACCAACAATGGATTACTCCCACTCTCAATTTATCCACATGCAATTTCATATGAAAAATCCAAAGAACCCTACTGATCTTAACAACAATTATTTGTCTATTAAATTCAATTTTACATTATTGTATAATTCTAGACCTGTTATCAATCATTATTAAGAAATAAGCAGCCTAAATTATGCACAATTGTATTAGTTGAGAAAGGTATTTTAAAATGACATTGACATTCAGTGAACCCATACAGTGAGAGTTGATGTTGATGTCCTAATATTGATAAAGTAGGACAAGTGATGCCCCATGCTAATATCTGCACACAGCCCCAATACTCTATCAACCTAGGTTCAGTCTTTAGTTCATTATGGAGAAAAAGCGCTTCAGTTTTAAAGAGAGATTATTAAAATAATTGAACATACGGTTGCATGCAAAAGTTTAGACACCCCTAATCAAACTGTATGTCTTAATGAATCCCTAAGTGAATAGATGCTGACATTATGTCAAATTCCATAACAATAACCAGGCAAGGAAAAAAAGGGGGTTAGATTGTAATGATGTTCACTGTGACACTCTATGGAAGTGAAGGTTGGACTTTGAAGAAGTTCATATCCTCCTCTGAAGGGGATATGAAAAGTATTAGCACTTCTGAACTTCAGTGTTGGAGAAGACACCTGAGAACACCATGGACAGCCAAGAAAACAAACAAATGGAACACTGAACAAATCATCCAAAGTTCTCACAAATGATCAGGCTCAAATTATCCTACTTTGGACACATTATGCTAAGATCTAGTTCTCTGGAGAAGGCTGTAATGCTGAGGCAGATGGAAGGTAAGAGAAAAAGAGGACTGATTACAGCAAGATGAATAGACTCAGTTACAGTAGTGATGGGTGCATCACTCGAAGACCTGAAAGATCAGGTTAGGGACAGATGGACAACATCTACCTATGTGGTCACTAAGAGACATGTGACTTGATGGCACAAAATCAATCCAGTTTTATGAGCGAGTATATTAAGGCAGATCTTCCTTGATGCCTTTGATGTTCTTTCTAACTCTTTCTTGATTTAAAGGGGAGGTGGTTATCTATTTAGGAGATACAAATGGAATGTTCATCTTCTGCCATATTTGGCAAATATCCATTCTCATTCAGAGAATTCCACTACTTACAACATTTATGTGACACAAGTTAAACATAACATCTTTTTGCAAATATGTTGATATTTACTTGACTTCTTTCTTGACTTGACTACTTTACTTGACTTCCTTCCATCAGCATAATGTTCTTGTGTAAGAAATTTGGGCTCCTCTACTTTTAAAAGCTGTGCAGAAGATGGAATTTCAGCTGGTGTTGTTTGCAAAACACCTACTAAAATATCATCTTCTGGGAAATGATTAAATAAGCAGGAGCCCTAACTTCTTTTGTACCTGGTACTGATAATTTAATTCAGTTAAAAGCTGGTTTGGGGTGTTTAATTCTGAAGTCTTGATCTGAGAGGAGGGGAAAAAAAAACATTTTTAATCAGCAGTTCTGTAATTTCAGGAACCGTAAATGCTCTTAAGTTGCCAGTGTTTAGGGGGGGAAGAAGGATCCTAAAATGATCTGTTTGTAGTCCTATATTATTCTACTGTATGTACTGTAGGTTCAATGCTTTAGGAAACTAATTAAGTTCCAATAAAGGAACATCATACTGCATTTGTATGGACTGCAAAGGTTAGTTAGAACAACTCAGTTTTCTTTTCATGACTTTGCCATATTTTCCAGCAATAATGGTGCTGTGAATTAATTATTCATATAGTCAACATTAGGTGGAAATTTAAGGGTGATTAGCTGTGGTGCAGCGGAAAAACAATATTGTAGCCTAGTTCACAAAAGTGGGAAATGTCTGGAAACAATAATGTGAAAACAGGGATTGTATGTGTATTGAAAATTGCACAAAATTCATACTTATGCATGCAAAAGCCATCTCAACTTATCCCCAGAAGCCTAGTTATCTAAATTTGCAATGCCTCCCATCCCATATCCTGATGTTAATGTAACATTCTACAAAGAACACATCAGTTGAACTGGGTTGCCAATGAACAGTTTTAATGTATCTAATGACTGAGCTGTATGAACATTCCACTCTGATTCACAACCCATTCAAGCTATATGCAAACGCTAATCTGACTCTGACAGGAACCGAGGCCTCCTAATGAGGTCTATATCTACAGAAGCATTTCCCCTCAAAATTGGGCAGCCATAAATATGCAAATTGATGCAGATATACTAGCCCTCTATATTAGGGTTATTCATTAGTTGGTGTCTTCAGAGATAGGGAGCTTAGAGTTGTTGGCTCCAGAGACTGCTGAACCAAAACTGCCAGCAACTGCAGCAAGCATGGACACTGGTAAGAGAAGATAGTTATAATTCAGTAATGATGTGAAGGCCATAGGTTCCCTACCACTGCTCTATGTAAGCTGATTAATGAGCCTATCACCAGTGTGTATGCTCCCAAAATCTATGAATTTATCCATTAAATGAATCAGCTCAGCATTTGTTATCTATAGCTTTTTTGGAGGAGGGGGTTAGCTGTTTACCAATATTTTGATTTTCTTCAAGGAATACTCTTATATTTTGAAATTGCTTGCTCCCATTTTACATTTCTATTAAAACTTCATCTCAAAACTATTAGCCTTTGAGATAACTCTCTTTTTAAACTAGGGATTAGGCCAGGAGTTTGTAACCTGCCATAACAGCATGACACCAGATTCATTTTTTCTAGCAAGCTGGCTTTTAGGGAACACATTAGTAGTAGGAAACCTGAAGAACCTCAACAATGACCCTGCACTAAGAAAGCAGGAACATTGGAAAGAAGCCTTGTTTTTCCCCTTCTCTTTCCCATTAATATGCTCAAGGTCTTTGTGAGGGATGAGGGAGAAAGGAAGAAGAATATATGCTTATGGGTTTAAATATTTGTTAATGGATGCTACCTCCTCCTCCACCATCATCATCATCATCATCATCATCATCTTTACAGTTATAGACCTTATAGACCTTACAGTACAAAGCATTAAGCCTAAGAAGTGTAAACCACATCAGTTTGTATTATTGCTGGCACTTGTATAAATAGCAATTGTGCAAAATTTAGTCACTTTCACAGATTCCAATAAATCTTGGTGCCTCCTTGCCAAATATATAGATTTAAAAATTAATCTGTTCTCTTTGGCTTTCATACCAAGATAGATTATACATGAGTCTGGAGGGGCAATGTAAAAGTACATGTCTCACAATTTCATTTTGCCCATTTCACATGTACTCTTATTTTTTCTTTTCTTCATGCTCAGCAAATGGAATTTTATAGACACTTCCCTCCAATAAAGCTGAACAAAAGGCATTAAATTATCCCAGTATAATTGAGTTATACAGTGTTAAGAGTTTATAAAAATAATGTGCAGGAACAAAGTTTATCTTAAAGTCTCCCTTCCAAAGATAAACAGGTAAAGGTTTTTTAGCATTCAACATCCCATAGGCATTGTTTAAGAGCCTGTGTAGCAACAATAAACCCTAAGGATTCTAAAAAAGTGGGGTGCAAACTCAAAAGCTTGATATTTTATATTCAAATCTCTCCTCCAAACATTGAAAACTATGCAGTTACAGAAGCCAAGCCACTCAGACATAAAAGTAAATAATTAAAAGCATAGATATAATTTGCATTCATTTATAAACACATTTGCTTATAAATACAGTCAGGATGTACAAATAGTAGTTCTTTGCTCTGTACAGGTAGTCCTTGTTTAGTGACTGCCTCATTTAGTTACCATTCACAGTTACGATGGTGATGAAAAAGTAACTTTATGACCAATCCTTCCATTTACGACCTTCGCAGGTCTGTAAAGCAAAGAAAAACTGAACTAAAATCAAAAGTACAGTCATGGTTTCACTTAGCGACTACTTCACTTAACGACTGAGTTGCTGGTCCCAATTGTGGTCACCAAACAAGGACTTCCTGTACCTTTAATAAACCTAGTCACCTGCTTCAATTGGAGCCATAGCAGAGAACTGGCATGGAGGGAGGGAAGGAGGAGTTGGCACCACTGGTACGCTATCCATCTTTTCTTCCACCACTACTCCGAGATCAGATGGAGTTTCAGTCACTGCAGCAGCAGTACTATTGCCAGCCTCTTTTTTTGCCCCACAGAAAGGTAGTGCTTCCATTAAAAAAAAGACCCACTAAGGCTGGTAGCAGTGCTTTGGTGTTCTCATGTGAACATATTATTTTCATCTTCCATAACCAACTGAATGGAAAACTGCCCCAGGTGTTTGAAAAGGATAACATTTTGAATGGTTTTGGTCAAGCAGGCATGCCACCTCTGGTCTTCCACCAAGCAACCATTGTTGTCTACTCCTAGCTTAGGATGAAGTGTTAACATGAAACACAACTCACAACAAATGTGTGCTTTTATCAAAGCATCACATCCAAAGGCAACGCCATATACTGTATACCAGCAAGTTCAACACTGATGAAACCATCCATTTTCTTTCTCTCCCCACCCTTCAGGAAGGCTGTCTGAATTGATTTTTAAGTTCTGCATTACAGGAGTCCTTGTTTAGAGACTGCAGTTAGAGCTGGCAACTCGATCATGAAGCAAAGCAGTTGCTAAGTGAAAAATCACATGACCACAGCTATGTTTACCATTTTATTTCAGCTTTCCTTGCTTTACAGCATCAGAACGATATGACCCCAAACAGCCAGGTGAGCCCAAACAGCAGGGAAGGTTTCTGGAACTTGACTCACAAGGAAGCCAGGTAAAAGAGCAAATCTTATAGCCCTTTTTCCCTACTCTCCCACCCTTTGGAATGCTCACCCCGGTGCTGGGATAATTAGCAAGAATGGAATTAATGTTTGTATTTACATTCTTTGGAGAGGAAGGAATTACCACAGAGTAAGCAGGCACACAATGGGGAATACACATCAGAAGAATGCTGTGGCACCAGCTGTTTGCCTAGCAAGGAATGCTCTTGGCTACCAGCTGCAAGCTGCTTAGGAGGCAAAAGAAAGCCTTTAGTATGAAACTGATTAGGGTGTTGTCAGTTACAGGCAGCAGCTGCAACCCAGCTAATTAAAGTCACAGAGCTGAGCTTGTTGACTTGGACTTAGCACTTTTTAGGGACATGCTACACTGCGGAGAAAAGCAGCTCCAGTAGAGATAGCCTGTTTAGGCAATCTCTCCGCTCTGCAGGGGTGGGGGGAGAAAAGAAACAGGTCAGGCACAGGACAGCACATCCTAACTGACTGTAATGGTGAACACGTGATTGAGAGAGAGGTGAAGGTCATAAATACAGGTATTGGTCACAAAGTTACTTTTTCATCACCATCATAACTGTGAATGGTCACTGTCTGAGGCAATCACTAAACAAGGCTAATTATAGTACTTGCCCTTTCATCATCTTATTAATTTAACACATTGATATTTTTTTGAAATATACAAAATTCATCTACTTGCTAATCAGTATAATACAGAGCTGGTTCCTGATTCAGGTTTTCAGAACAGATCCTGGAAAATAATATGTACAACCTCAGTTTATACTGGTAGATTAACTTAAGAATTTGTCTGCTTCTCAATTCTGTGGTTCCGCATATTAGAAACGTTACTTCTTCCATGAACATAGTTTCAGAAGAATGGTATGAAAGTTGACCGGCATATATATGCACGCCCAACACTTTTCCTATTAGCATTTGGTTGGGAACATATGATATTTTTCAGCCAAATATTTGATCAATTCCCTACTTTATACGAGTTGATCCTGAGCAAGAACTATGAATGTGGAATGACTCATTTCATGTAAGATGTCAGTTAGCTGAGGAGCACTGAGAAGATATATGCAAACTGGCCCGTAACTCAGTTTCAGTGTAATAGCCAATCTATATGGCCAAGGTATATTGCATATTTTATACAGCAAGTTAATTTTTTGCAAAGAAGCAATCGGGGTGCCAAAAATGGGGCAGAAGGTTAAACGTAAAGCAAACTATTATTAATAATGATTTACAAGTTATAGAGATTGCAATGGAGAGCTTGGAGGTCAAGTATTCTACAGCAAAGATCTGTTCTACCAGTCTGCTGGCACAATTTCTTATGAGCAGCTTCTACATTTCCTACTTCTACTTCCTTTCCATACTGATTTTATTCCATACACTTGCTATGATTCTATTCAGTCATTAAACTTCCTTTTCTTCCAGTATCTTCATAATCTCACATCCAGCTCCCTCCCCCACTTTCTTAATCCCAGCTTGCAGTCTCTATGCAATTGATTTTGCTGCTATTGCCTTCTTAATGAATTTCTTCTTAAATTCTCCAGGAGCCACACTGGACAGACTTCTGTACCAATCTGGCAACTATCAATACAGAAAGACCAGATTTACAGCTGGCATGTGTGACACCATCAGCAGCATACCAGGAAAACAGAAACACAAGGAACAGACTGATTCCAGGAGTTTATAACAGCTCACAAGATTTATTGTAGCTGCAGCTGGAAGTGTTACATCATGTCAGATGATAATTTGGCAATATAAATTATGAGTTGCAGGAGAATGGTAATTAAGAATTGCTAACTGTGCAGGAAATCATTATGTCTGACAGTGAGCAACTTCATGTGTCAGCATTTTGATTTTTGAATCTGTAGAAGACAGTGTTGTGTCTTGGGTGAGGGGAAGTAATTAATTAGTACTTGCTGGCAGTGATTTAACACTAGGAAGAATTAGCACATTTCATGATAAAATACATAAAAATAACCAAGCTTTGCTATACATGTCAACAAGCAACTTCTATGCGACATTGCATCATGATCAATAGGACAGGAAAAGCTTCTAATGTGAACTGGAGAGATGTGTAGATTTCTTTATCAGTGAAATGGGAAACATCAAAAGCTTCACTTTCATAACTTACGAAGAACTGAGCTGAATATAATTCAGATGAGTCACACAGGATAGCTCAACAGGAACTCAATAAGCACTGCATCTTTTATGTCAACCTAGACTTGCAGAAACAAGAAGGTGGTCAAATATTTGGCTGTCTGATTATAAGGTCTGAGACATGTCTACAAAGGGAAATAATGTTTGACTGAACTTATTTATTTCTATTTACATGAAATAGAAGTATCTATTGCTGAACAATGCAACTTCATAAAAGGATATCTGAAGTTAATATGTTCATGGCTAAGGTCCATGAAAATTTCTTATTTTGCATTCTGCTCCTTTGCCACCATAGCATTCCATAGCAGTTCCATGGAAGCTGTGAATATCCAGTGAAGGGTCTTTGGAGATATAATGATTGTGATTATAAGTCATCAATGAGAACATAGACAAGTTAGAGATTACACTGTAATATATGTAATTATATGTATGTATTATATTCCTTTCCCCTTTTTCTCTTTGTTTGTATTGTTTTCCTTGTTGCTTTTTATTTAATGAATAACAATTTAAAACAATTTAAAAAGAAGATATGATTATGTAGATCAACTGGAAGCAGATAACTTTTCTCCCATTGTGTGAGAATTGCACTGATAGATTTCTCCACATATAAGGCAGAAAAAAGGACTGTCAGACTTCCAGGGAAGAAATGGTGAACTGAAGATGGCTTCAGATGGAGGAATGAACAGCTAGCAAGTAGACCGTCCCTTTGTAATTCCTCTCCAGACAAGCAGAGAACCTGAGATCACCCACAAGTGCTCCATACAGTTGCTTCTCATGAGGAAACCACAAGACAGTGGTCTCCAGTTGGTTTAGAGAACTAGGAGATGAGGGAATAGCCATCTTGCTCAAATCACAGCCAGCGGCTTTAAGGACACTGGGTTCACATCCTTCCTTTTCTATTCACTTTCAGAAATTCCTCATTAAATACTTTTTAACTATTAGGAACATTTGGCTTGACAGGTCTAAAAATACTGGATGAGTTTCCTTCAATCCTTAGAGAAAGAAGTTTTAAATACAAGTTTAAGGACTTTAAAAAATGTTTTTGAATAAACAGAAAAGGGGTGATTAAAACTTTGATTCTGGAAACTTAGAAATGAACTGAGAGTCCAGATGGATTTGAAATAAAAATCTGGAATTAATTAAAAAGAATTCTTCCCATGGGAAAATGATTTTGTTTTGAAATTTTTTTTTTTTAAATGATAGGATGAGGCTTTAAAGGTTGGATGCTAGAGAGAACTAGAGGGAACTAAACATTACAGTTAAAGGAAAAGAACACTCAACTTACAATTACACAATGAAGCAAAATATTTTAACACTGGACATATAGAAGGATATTTTTGAACAGTGGACCCAGAAGTTAAGAGTATCTGCCTCTATAGATAGATGGTGTTTAAAAGGTGTTATGAAAGAAGAATAAGTTTTACCTGACAAGGCTGAGACTGATCTGAAAGGGGATTTTAAAATGACAAGAATGATATGGAAAAAGATGCTACACTGGATATACAAAAGAAACCAGATGATGTCTTAATAATTAAAAGGGATATACAAATAACAAACCAAGAGAGTGACCTGGATAATTTTCCTATATTGGATTTACAAAACAGGCTTGTTAAAGCTTTGAAGAATTTTGTGAGAAGGGACAAAGAAAAAAATGAAAAGAAATCAAGTCCTAGGAAATTATTTAAGGGAATTAAGGATCAAGTTTGTTAAAAGTAAAGGGAAGGAATATAAAGTTGGTTTATTTGATCAAGGTTAAAATAGATATGTTGTTATCTCTGGTATCCCTTAATGGAATTTTGCTGATCAGGACTGAAACAAAAAGTTTTTTAAGGATTTGTTTATAGATAAGAGATGGGATGTGGGAAGAAAAGGTCATTTGTTGTATTTTAAGAGCTGATAAGTTACTAAAATTGTTTATACTTGTGATGAAGGGAGAAGTGATTTCTTTATATATTTCTTTTCTTTTTTTCTTTACTATATTCTTATTTTTTCTTTCTTTTCTATTTTTCTTTCTATTTTTTTCTTTTCTGCACCTTCTATTTTTTATTTTTATTCTTTTATTTTTTTAGTTTGTATTAGGGTTTTTTTAGATTTTTTTTTAGATTTTTTTTATCCCGCCTTTATTATTTTTATACATAACTCAAGGTGGCAAACATATCTACTTCTTCCTTCTCCTGTTCTCCCCACAACAACCCTGTGAGGTGAGTTGGGCTGAGAATTTTTTTTTTAACTTTGAAATTGTAATTTTTAATAAAATTACTATTAAAAAAAAATAAGGCAGAAAAAAGGTGAAATGCAATAAAAGAATGAATGGGGAGAAAATGAAACTATCTAGATGATCCCTTAGACTCAGTTTTATGGAAGCTGGAAGAATACCGAACTCAGATTCTGCAGACTAATTCAGAAAGTTAACTTGGAATAAAAATCCTGATGGAGGAACTGGTAAAAATAGAAATCAATTACTGAACCAGGTATAATAATTTACCTGGCTACAGAAGATTAAAAAAAAAGGGGTGTTCTTCTTTGGCAGAATCAACTCAGTTTAGAGGAACTCATTACTTTTTCTAATAGCTTTTACATCTCTCTGCCTCTTCTACCACCGGAAACAATTGGCAAAGCAACTTTTTAAAATTGGCTTTAGCATATTTTTTTTTAAAAAACAACCCCCTTGCAGTATATTAATCTATATTGTTATATCATTTTATGTTGAATTGCCTCCAAAAAACGTTGGGAAAATGACCAAATGAAAAGAAAAGAAGTAAAAATTGCCAGCATCCTTGTTCTAGTGAAAAGTAAATTGGTACATGTGGAGGAAATAATACCATACACATGCACATTTTTGTTTCTTTATGCACATCTTTATACACAAAGTATATAAAGAAACAGAATTGTTTCCCAAGTTCTACTCAAGCTACACATTATTACTGGACCAGGTTTATATATTATACCACAAAATAGGATTTATATTTATAAGCAGCTAGCTGTTAAGCACATCCATTCATAATGACCTCAGATTTCCCCATTCATGCACTTCCTGGCTAGGTTTTTGATGTAATTCTTTCAACCCAGGGCTGCTTATTTATTTATAGCATATATTAACTGGTGTTCCATTAAAAAGAAAAGATAACAAAACCAATACAAATAGCATAGTTTATTCAGCTCCTTAAAAACAGAACATCCCAAGCCCGAAACCTTTCCACGATCTGGAGCAATTACAGCAAGTACATAACTATTAATTAAAAAAAATAAAATAAACCAACTTCAGATTCTTCTTATTTATTTTAACTGTGCCTAAGTTACAGAATTATTGTACATAAATCACAATAAATATACAAACCTTGTCTGTCTGCTAACAATCAAGGAGGCTATGCTCAAAATGAGGCAGGAGATCATGTTGATTATGGCTTTATGAAAAAGTTGATTATAATCCATTTAAAATCATGGTGATCTTTCCACTATTGATAGACTTGCTAGAAAGGAAGGAAAAAAGGGCAGCTTTATTTTTCTAACTGCACTTGCTCCCAATTAATTTCTCGGGTTAATTTTATTATAATTCTTCTTTAACTGTTAAAATGTTAAACAAGGGATGTGTATCTCTCATCTTTAAGCCTGTGCTTGGGACCTCCAAAGACTACTCCATGCTGCTCAATTTTAGTAACGGGATTACGAAAATAAGCAGAATTTTCTGCCTTTGATGTCCAAGTTAAATGCTAGCACATTGGTTTTGTGGATGATGGTGGTGGTTGCAAGGGGGTGGAAGAAGTGAGTGCAGAGAAGCGGGTAAAGAAAGCATAGAGAACATGGCTTCTGGAATTGTTTTTAACTGCTTCAGCATCAAAGGCCTTAGGAGGCCTCTATATTTTCTTCTGTGTAACAAAGTAGCATGTCGTGAGGGTTTTTGCGTTTCTGTTCTTGTCTTGGGTTGCATCTGTGTACACTTGTGTGTATTATGCACTGGGAAGCAAAGGTGGGCTGTGGAGGCTATAGATGGCTTTGAATGAAAGAGTTGGCAATATTCTGAGCCTCTGCCCAGCTGCCTTTCCCATAGGGTTGCACTGGGGAATTTGAGGAGACTTTTCTCCACACTTCTGGCCTGATCTAGCCTGTTTTAAAGCTTGATCTTCCTTTTGCAGGCTTCTTCTCTCCCACCAAATTTGGTCTAGTTCTATGCTTTTTTTAGAGAGAGTTATCCTGCTGAGGGACAGACAGATAGATCCACTTACATAATTTCTCTCCAGTGTTCCATTGATTGGAAAGAAATAAAAACAGAGTAAACAGCAGATTGTTCTTAATCCCATGACACTTTTTTAAAATTATCTTTAATTTTTGGCATATATGCACATCCCAGTCCATGTCTTATCAAGTCTTAAAATACCTAACTTTATTTTTCATTTACTACAAAATTGCTCAGTCAGTTGACAATTGGAGCCCCATATAAGGGAAGGAAGGAAGGAAGGAAAATTGGGAGGGATAGGAGTACAGGAGGCTGTGGAGCAGTGTTTCTCAACCTTGGCAGGTTTAAGCTGTGTGGACTTCAACTCCCAGAATTCCCCAGCCAGCATGGCTGGAAGTCCGCACAGTTTAAGGCTGCCAAGTTTGAGAAACCCTGCTCTGGAGACACAGGTAATGCAGCCTCACTTTTCTTGAGGATTAAAATCTAAGAAAGTTCTGTGTTTGACAAGTAGGCTGTCATATGAGGAAGAAAAAACATACTTTCTCTTTAAGTGCAAAGCAGCCTAAAGCAGGAGGCTTACCTCAGGATCACTCTGGACAATAGACTTATTTAAGGCCTTTTGATGACCCAGTAGGTTAACCTTTGCAGGAATGCTGCTAGATTATTGTTAGATTCTTTGGTGGGTTTCTGTGGCTAGTAAGTATTTCAATATTTTTACACTTAATTACTGTGAAACTAAGTTTGTGCTAGGAAATCAGGAAGACAGTGATGATTTTAGGGAGTCAGCAGGATGGAAAATGAGATTGGAAAGAATAGAAGGCAATAGAAATAACCATCTACAGAATTTGGGGGGGGGGAACAAATGAGCATAGATGGAGCATTTTTGATGGGGAAAATAAATGTTTAATTGGGCACTATATCTAATTGACAGGAATTGTTTTATTTGAAATTATGCTTGGCATTTGACTGTTTATTTAAAAGAAAAATATTTAAACATTCAAATTAATGCCCATGATGCTTATTTTTATTCCATTAAGCAGAAATGGGGTACAGGGTATGGAATTTGCGACCTGTATGAGCTGTCATACTTTCTCTTTGTTTTATGATTGGGCTAGGCACAGCCTTCTGTTTGATGAGCATTTTTAAATATAGGTGTATTTTAAATGGATTCATATATGTCTTTTATTTTATGAGGTTATCTGCCCTGAGGGCTCCAGTTTGGCAATGTATAGAGGTTTTATAGCAATGCAGTTCAATAATTTCCATTATCCTGCCAGACACCTCTGAATGAAGCTAAGAAAATTCTGTCAAGGGAGATCTGTTCCTCAGGTGTCCGGTCTCATTTTTTACAGTTGCTGAAACAAAAGTTAAATGAGATCCATACATTTGTCCCTAATAGGCATTTAAAACTAATAATCTTCACATATCTCAGAAATTATAGTTTATTTCTTATGTGAATTTGTAAAGAGCCCAATCACAAAGACTCTAGATGGTTTATATTAGTTAACTTGTTATATCAATTAATATTTGTTTTTGTTAACAGACTTGTCCCTCAGTCTCTCATAAAATCCACCACCTCAGACTTAAAAGTTGTAATCAAAATTAAAATCCAGCCAAAACAAAAAGGCAGCCCAACACCACTTCTAGGGTCTGAATACCTATTGCAATAGTTTTACAACTCTCCAGAATGCCAGCAAGATGGGGGGCCAGACACACCTCAAGGGCACATCTAAAATGGCCCTATCCTCTTGTCTCTCATCAAGTGGTAACCTCAAGATGATTAAAAAGGACAGGCAGATTTTTTGTCAGAAGAAGCAGCTTTGAATGTAAGTGGGAGTCAAGTAATATAGGGCTTTATAGGTTAACACCAAGTTTTTGAACTGGACTCACAAACCTATCAGCAACCAATGCACCAACCACAGCACAGGTGTTACACATAAGTGACTTAGTTCTGCCCACAGCTAAGTTGCTGCATTTTGAATCAACTACGTTTTCCAAATCATCTTCAAAGGCAGCCTCATGTAGGTTGTGTTACAATATTTTAAGCACATGATGATAAGGCTTTGAGACACTGTCAGAACAGTGTCCAGGTCAGCAATACTTACAACAGAGGAATGGTTGGTGAAGATGATAGAACTTGCTGAAATGACTAAACTGGCGTGTTTGATTAGAGAAAAGACAATATCTACATTTATCAGTGACTGGAAATCCGTTATGGACTTTTTTGCATAAAAAAGAAAAAAATGAACATGATTTATGGCTTTGATGATTAGACAGGATAGGTTATAGAAAGGATAGAGTCATTATGTAACTTTAGAGAGAGAAGTTAAAATATGATTATAACTGCTGTGAAGAAGATTGGAAGCCACTTCTTTATATCTTTCTTTACATCTTTTTTTCTTCTATTTTTCTTCTACTTTTTTTTCTTTCTGCACTTTTAGGTTTTTTGGGTTTTTTCTCCCTTTTTGTTTCTTCTTTTTCATTTTATTTTAGGTTGTATTGGTTCTTCTTCTTGTTGTTAAAACTTTCAATAAAAATGAGAGAGAGAGAGAGAGAGAGAGAGAGAGAGAGAGAGAGAACGAGAACACACACGTCCCAGTCTTAGAAAGGCTGCAACTGGTTCACCAGCCAAAGCTGGATAAAGGCTCTTCTGGCCACAGCCTCCACCTACTGTTCAAGCAGCAGCTATTATCCCCAAATTTCAGACTAGCTTCTTTAGGAGGAGTGTAACTCGATTCATAGCTAACTTTGGAATCAAGAGAGACATACATTTGTTACCTACAAACAGCATTTAAATCTTGTGGTGATTCAATTTAAACTTGTTTTGTTTCATCCAGTGCCTTACATCCTTCAGACATCAAGTTATGACCTTCATTGCATTGGGTCTGTCCCAATCATAATCTTTTAGGTAAGAGGTGGTCAGTATACTTATACTTCTTTGTCACCCGGGAACTCTTTTTGTGTGGCTTTATGTGTGATGGCTTTGTCATGAACAATCAGTGATTATTTTTTTATTCTTCCCATTCTATTTTGACTTGATTCTTCAGCAATTGTTTATTTCCTTCCCTCCCTCCCTCCTTTTTCACAACATAGTCAATCACTTATTTTCTTTAAAGACAATAATTTTTCATTATTTTAAACTTGCTTTCCTCCTTTATTAATTTATCCAGATTACAAATCATTCATTACTTCTGATTAGCTTCCATTTTTAAACTTTATAAGTAATGATAAATAATGCATTGTTGTTTGTATGTGTGACATGCATGTTCTTTTGTCTTTGTAAGCAGTATCCTCCTCTCATCCCATTTTGATCCTACTGATAGACATTTTTATGGGCATATAAATATATAAGGCAGTGTTATTGGAGGGACTATGAGACCCAGTTTGGTGTAGTGGTTAAGGCACCAGGCTAGAAACCATGAGATCTAGTCCTGCCATAGGCACAAAGCCAGCTGTATGGGCCAGTCGCTCTTAGCCCTAGGAAGGAAGCAATTGCAAAGATTTCTGAAAAATCTTGCCAACTGCAGGGCTTGTCCAGATAGGCCCCAGGAGTCAATGCTCAAAGGTGTACACACACACACACAGACATTGGAGGGACTCAGGAAGAACTGGAGAAGGGGATATCTCAGTGTAATTGTGTTGGTCTATTGGGAAAACCATAGAACTTGTCTGAGTCTAATTTTATAAAATTTGAATCTTGTAAAATTTTATTTTAAATTTGGTTAAAATGGGAACTGAATTAAGTGCCTTCATTATATACATTATCTGTTGATCCCAAAATATAAGCTAAGATACAAGAAAATTAAAGTGGACAGCTGAAGTGAAATGGCAGATATCCTAGCTTCTATTGTTGTTTACACCAGGGAACTGTTAACACCTGTTGGCCTACCTTGGTTGCATAATACTGATGAAGCTAATCTCCTAACTCTTCAGACTTCATACCTTCAGAATATTACTGCCAACAACATTAAGTTGCTGAGTTGTGCAGATAAATTCTAACTGAATCAATCTTTCAAGAGCATTCAAAATGCTATTGCCAGAGTGTAGTGAAATTAGGTGGACAAGACTGAACCCAGAATGGGTTCCACAGAATATTTCCCAATTAAAACAAAAATTACATGATGTGAGAAGTGCAATACTTTGTCATAGCAACACAACATCATCACCTGCTGGTGGCTAAAATATACATTGTTTCAGTGCCTCTTAAGTACTATAATATATAGAGGGAAGATTAAAAAGTTTATGGTCCGCCACAGGTACTTTTCATTAAATAGTATATGTTGAATGAACAAATAATTTTTCTCAGATTTACCTGTTAGATTTCAGGCTCTCCTGGTTCTGTCTAGGTTCAAATTCCCTTGTACCATAACTATTTGATACCATTACTTGGTATCTGATAAATGCTAGTTTTTATTTATGGATTCTTAACCCAGACTATTACCCAGTTTGTTACTTAGAGACACAGTTCAAGAATTGGAAAGCATTTTAAAATTTCTTCTACTATAATCTTGGTCTCAGGCCCCAGTTGTTGAATGGCAGTTCTATGTACAATAAGACTGTATCCACCCACAGTCTGGTGGTGAATGAGCATGTGGATCTGACTTGCAACAGAAAAACCTGATTGGATAAAGATGATAATGTAGCCCGGCCCATTATTTGCTCTCATGATTTCAGCATTCCTGATGCCAAGGATGAGAGGAAGCAGAGCAACAATCTTTCTTTCTTTCTTTTTTAAATAATATTTTATTGAATTTTTAAAGTTACAAAGTTAAAAGTTAGAAATGAAAAAGAAAATTGAAAATACAAATTATAAAGAAAAGGAAAAGAAAAAGAAAAAGAAAAAGTGAGATAAAGTAAAAGAAAAAGAAAAAGAAAAAAGATATGAAAAATAGATAACTTCCAATCTGTCTCTGGTCTTAGGAATAATAAGACTATCATAAGTGCTAGTTTTTAATACATTAAGTAGGAATAATTCTTTGTCTAAGCATATCCCATTACATTTATAATCTAATTTTCAAATCCCCATGTAAGCTTCACCCCACCTGCATTTTACAAATAGTCCATCAATGGTTTCCATTCTTTAAGGTAATAGTTGAGTTTTATTTCAATAAGTAAGTCAGTTTATCATTTTCTGCCATTTCCACCAGTTTTAAAAACCATTCTTGTATTGTTGGTAGTGTCTGGGTTTTCCAAAATTGTGCATAAAGAAGTCTTGCTGCGGTAATCATGTATTGAGTAATTCTGATAAAATGTTTTCCTATTTGAAAGTCCATTATCCCCAACAGGAATAGTTCTGGTTTAAATTGAATCTGTATTTGTAGTATGCTCTGCATCAAGGTTTATATTTGAATCCAAAATTTCTTTGCAATTTTACATGTCCACCACATATGGTAAAATGACCCCTCTTGTTCGTTACATTTCCAACAAACATTGGAAATTGTCCCATACATCTTTGATAGTCTTTGGGGTGTCATATACCATCGATACAACATTTTATAAAAATGTTCTTTCAAATTATAACATAAAGTAAATTTTAATCCTTTAGACCACATATTTTCCCATTGCTGCAAATGTATATTATGTCCAATATTTTTTGCCCATTTAATCATGCATTCTTTAACTTGTCCTTCAACCATTTCTTCTCTCAACAATAATTTATACATTTTTGCTATTAAGTGTTCATCTGTTTCACATAATTGAATTTCAAATTCCGATTTATTCTGTTCAAATCCAAATTCTTTTTTATCAATTTTAAATTTTTCTTTATATTGCATATAAGAAAGCCATTGAAAAGTATATCCTTCTAAAACCAATTGCTCTTTAGATTTAATTTTATATTCTCCTTGTTCTTTTTCTAATAAGTCTTTGTATCTCATCCATTTATTTTTATCTCTTGTTACAGTTCTATAGAAGGCTTCTTGTATAGAGTTCCACATTGGCATCTTAGGGCATAAAAGTGGTGTGCATTTAGTCCAAACTTTTAATAGAGATCTTCTGATATAGTGGTTTTTAAAGTCCACATTAACTTTAACTTTATCATACCACAAATATCCATGCCATCCAAATCTCAAATTATAACCTTCCAAGTTTAATAATTTTTCATTTCTCAAGGTAATCCATTCTTTAAGCCATACTAAACAGCAAGCTACATATTACAATTTCAAATCAGGGAGACCCAAACCACCTCTTTCTTTCACATCTTGTAAAACTTCATATTTTATTCTTGGTTTTTTCCCTTGCCATATAAACTTAGAAATGTCATGTTGCCATTGTTTAAAGGGTGCTTCTGAAGTCAATATTGGAATTGTCTGGAAAAAATATAGAATTCGCGGCAAAATATTCATTTTAATCACCGATATTCTTCCTAGTAATGACAATTGTAACTTTTCCCATCGGTCTAAATCTTTTTTAATATCTGTCCAGAGTGGAACATAATTATTCTGAAATAAACCAGCGTTCTTTGATGTCAGATATACTCCCAGATATTTTATTTTTTTCTGTATTGTAAATCCAGTTAGTTCATTCAATTTCTTCTGTTGATAAAAATCCATATTTTTAGTTAAAACCATTGTTTTTTGTATGTTTACTTTGAACCCTGCTAGCGACCCAAAGTCTCTCAATTTTTGCATTAACGATTCAATCCCCTCCAATGGGTTTTCTAAAGTAATGACTAGGTCATCAGCAAAGGCTCTTAACTTATATTCTTCTTTTTTAACTCTTATTCCCAAAATGTTGTATTCTTGTCTAATATCTCTAAGTAATACTTCTAGCACAGCAACAATCTTTCAGTATGCTTACTTCACAGGTAACCAAGTATGAGTGCCTATGTGTGCAGTTAGGCCCTCAGGACAAGTTAGGTTTGCTAGTAGTATCCTGACCACACATCTGACCACACAAAAAGAATTCCTGGGTGACAAAGAAGTAGGAATGTACTGTGACAGCCATGTATTCAAAACTCTATAATTGGAATCGACCTGTCAGTCCCTGAATATAATATTTTCCCTCTGTCCTCCTTTATTTCCTTTTGGCTAAAGTATTATATAAGCATATGCCAAAAATATTTTTTTTAATTCATTTTTGCCCTCTGTGCTGTATATTTAGTGAAAAATTCTTCTATTTCTATATCCCATGTCCTCAAACTACATACTAAAGCCGAAGAAGTAAAAGTATTTGCTTTAAATCAGATATGGATAGGACAAGTTAAGATACCTCCTTGCTTCCTCATGGCAGTAAGGGCAGCGAAGTGGCAATACTTTCTGCCCTATTGCGTCTGCATATAGCTGCCCCACAGCCCTGTTTCAGAAGACTGGTGCCCTCTTGGGTAGAGGGGGCTCGGAGATCCTCCTACAGGGCTGTGTGGAGGAATTTGCACAGCATTTGTTGGACAAAGTTGCCCAAATTCATTATCAGTTGGATGGCAGTCTTATTGCAGGTCTGAAAGAGGTGCCTGGGGTAGATTCTTGCCCTGTTATCTGGGATTAGTTTGAACCTGCTGCATCTGAGGAAGTGGACAGGGTCCTTAGGACTGTGAGCTTGGCCATCTGCTCTTTAGATCCATGCACCTCCTGGCTAGTTAAAGCTGCATGGGGGTGTCATGTGGGTGGGTGAATTTCTCCTTGAGTGAGGGGTTTATTCATCCACTTCTTAAAGAGATGCTGATTTGCCCCCTGCTCAAGAAACCATTGCTGGATCCCACCACACTGGGCAATTTTTGCCCAGTATCTACCCTCCCCTTTGTGGGAAAAGTGGTTGAGAAGGTGGTTGCACAACAGCTTTAGAGGACCTTGAATGTCGTGACACCAGCCCTGTGGAATATCATCCCTCCTGAGGTGAGACTGGCCCCATCCCTGATATCTTTAGGAAGTCCCTTGAAGCATGTTGTGCCAACAGGTTTGGGGGTCTCAAGGTGGTGGTGAATTAGTGAGATGGCTTTATTGTCCATAACAATCATTCTTTCTGCTACTCCATTATTGGTAACTTTGCGTTTTAATTCTTGATTTTTTTTAATCATTGGCTTTTATGATTGTTTTTTATTGTATGCTGAGTCACAAATTTGTGAGATGGGCAGCTCTATAAGTATGATATATAAAACAAATAAAAATAAATAATTTATTAAACATATATGTTGCTTGACTTCCAGTGACTCCACATTTATTAGAAATCTATACATCTCTGGATGACAATGAAACAATTTAATAAAGATCATCTTGGTGTTGACCAGATTGCTCCAAATTAGAAAATATTCAGACTGTTCAATAACATTTTAAAATGTTATACTGGAAGGTCCTTCTTCTTGAATCAGCTCACTAGCAGCAATTCTTTGGGATTTAAGGCAGGAACTTTTCCAATACTACTCGCACATGAGTAGGAATTGAACCAGAAATCTTTCTCTAATTTGGGTTATTTAACTTCCCTCAGAAATTACCACCATTTATGTAATGTAAATAGTATGTCCTTGAAAATTTATTCCACTCCCTAGAAAGCAGAAACTTTTCATAATTATTAATAAAGCATAATATCCTAGGATTGTGCTCCATAAACCTTTATATGACTGAAATTTGCCAAAGAGAACTGCTGTCTTCCCACTGATTTCATTTGGAGGTATGGAGATGAAGTTTTCAAACAATTGTGTTCCAAAGGTCCCATCTGGGAAGCTTTGCACATGCAGAAATCTTCTAGTTGTTAATGTATGCTGTATCAGAGCAACCTAGATGAATGAGAGATGAAAACCACAAGATAAAATTCATTTTAGCTCCATTTGTAAACAGATCTCTACTTTTAAAGAAGAAACTTGATGATTCTTAGCTTGAGATTATTTAATGAGTATCTTTATGCAAAATAAATGAAGTAAACTTTGAAATTAAATAAGCATGGATGGATAATTTTCTACACAAGAAAAAAGAATTACTTCAGAAGCATTACTTCATTCTTCTTGAGAATCTAAAGACTCTCTGGGACCAATTTCTTCTGTTTCTTCTGCACTCTAAAACTGACGAAAGACCTTGTTTTAAGTAGTATAAAGCTTACAGTCAGAGAGCAAGCGAGAGAGAGAGATCATGATATATATCTGCAGTGGTAAGTTCTGATCTAACTATATTGGCTTGCTTACTATGGTTAATGTTTTTTGGAGGAATGCTAATTCCCTGTTCTAGGAAAAGAAAGAGTTGGGAGAGATCTCTTATTCATGAAAATGTAGCGGGATTTGTCAGTGCTAATTTGGACTGTATGTGCACCGCTCTAGCTCTCCACAAAACCCTTGCCAATAGACAGACCAGTCCTTTCTCAATGATCTCCTTTGCTGATTATCATGTTACCAGTTTATATCTTTAGCAGATTCTATCTTTACCAGTCTGGAAATTTCATTCATAATCAATATGACCATTGGTGTGCTGCTAAATGTTTTACAAATGGCTCTCCAAAAAAAAAAAAAAATCTAACACCTCTATTGCGGACACCAAACAGTTGATCAGTGAGGTATCTTGGCTCAGCTCTGTTCTCAAACGGCTGGCAAATTTACAGAAAATTAGCAATTGATTCTCGTGACCCATTATGAGCTGGATCCAGCATACTGCTGGATACGTCACTTAATTTTCTAGACTGAACTTAGTTGACGTATCTATTCCCATAATCTCCCGTGATTTCACGTGGGTTGTTTGAATTGATCAACTGTGCCATGCTGACTTCTGAAAGAGAAGTCAGAAGAAAAATGCAAGGTTATTTTAGGTGGTTGGTTATGTTCTAAGATACTAACTTTACTTAGTAAAGTTACTTACAGTTAAGGTTACTTAGAGTTTACTACATTGGCCTTTGCAATTTGACATACACACACATTCCCATTTATCAACATGCGATATTGATTGCAAAGCAGAAACGACACTACATCTTTACCAATAAAACTAATGTAATATAATTGATTCAACTAAAATACTATGTCATGTTCATTGAGGAAGAAATTGACAGGTTGAGTAATTGTTGAAAAGTTAGTGCTCAAAATGCAACATTGGTTCATATGATGTGGTCATGTGTTGCAGTGACTTCCTTTTGAACTTTGTTTCGTAGATATGTCCTTTTGAATTATATATCAATGGTATAAAAGGAAGACAAAGAATAGTGTAGCCTTTTATAAAGCAAACTAGCAGCACCACAAATTTAGGAAGATGCCATTCTACATAAATTGTTCAATAGTTTGAAGAACATTTATTTCTATATATGAACAAGCTAGGAGTCTCAGGAAAACACCTTAGAAATGTGGACTGTACATACTAGCTTGTATCTCTATTTCTCCCCCCCCCCTTTTTTTTCTTATTTCTAAATAAACTGACTTACATTTGATTTAAAGTTCATTTATATAATGACATGAATATATATCTCAAATTACTTTCAACTGGTATATGGGAAAGGTATATTCTTGTGTCCCCACCCCCCCACCCCTTTCTACATAGAAAATAAATACAGCACCAGCAGTGACTTGCATTAAATTTTTAAATGTAGTGCTCCCGTGGTACCCTTTGCCAATGTATGTTGTTCCTGTTCCTGTTTCTATATGTATGCTTCAAATAAAATATGTATATAGGAACCTGATTTTAGCATTAACATCTTTCTCTCTTTTGGTCTAAATCTGGAAGTGACTTGGAACTTTATCTTGGTCAAAGCATATGGTGTTTCCTTTATATTCCATATTCAGTTTTGCCCCCAAAATTTAGTTTTGCACCTAAGGCTTATTTATGTGAATTGTATTTCTTCTGTTAAAAACACTCTAAGTGGCTAATAAAAATAATTTAAAATATGCAATTGTTTAATATAAAGATTTTAAAACTGCAATATATTCATTGAAAACAGTGCTTCTGGGCAGAGGATTTCACTATATCAAGATATACTCATCAAATGTAGGGTAAAAAATTAGAGGAAATATTTGCTGCCAACTAATACTGCTGGTAATTAGAAACAGTAAAGGGGGGGGGACAAAACTTTCTGATATTGATTATCAAGACACATTTTGTCCTTTCCAATGTGTATAAGGCTCGTTAACAGAGAAGATTCAAATATAAAAGTCTTTTGATGATCTGCAATATATCTATATTTTAAACACAGAATAATTATGATTACAGTAGTAAAACCTAAATATCTCAGGCAGAATTACTATTTTGCTTTAATTGTAGTGATAGTTCTTCCTCCAATTTTCTTAATAAGTTTGACACTGAAAGACAAAGATGAGGAAAGGAAAAACACTTTAGCAGTTAAGTTCTTTTGAAGGTCATGTAAGATTTTAAATGCAAAACTTCAAAAGATTTTCATGTAACTAGCCTAGTCCTAGAATTTTTTTTCTTCTATGCCATCTAGTGGTAAACTATTCCACTCAGCTTTTCCAGCTAATTATGGGGTACATATTTGAATTCATGTTAATTTTCAGACATGCTATTCTGGAGTGTGTGATATATTTGAATTATCTGTATAAACAGCTAAATAACAGAGAAACTGCACGCAGTGTGGCATAGAGTCTAACCTCTGTTGCTTTTTAGAAACCTGATGCAGAAATATGTGGCTTTGGCAAATAAACATGGAGCCTGAAGAGCATAAAAATGTGCATCCTTTATTTTATAATTTTAATATGGATTTCATTGCTTTCATAAAGCATGCAATGCTATGAAACCTTGTTTCTATGACAACCAGCCTGCAGTAGCAAGGGACTCAAAGAAGTTGCCAAGGACTTTAATAAATAGTTTCTTTGACAATATTGTGGGTTTTTCAAATTTATTCCTCAGCCTTTGGACCAGAGTTTAAATAAATGAACTTCTTTTTGGCAGTTTCCCATATATGTGAATATCATATTGCAGGGAAAGTAATCCATCTTTCTTAATGGACATGTTGACTTCAGTATTTAAAACCGTAAAGGGATGGCATATATATTTAAAGTAAGTGGTTTGAAATTAAAAAAAAAAAAAAAAATCCCCTTCATTTATGTGGAGACCTTAGTGCTCTCTGAGCTTGGTTGTTTGCTTGCAGACGTTTCATTACCTAGCTAGATAACATCATCATTGCGAGTGAGTGTGAGGTTTGCCCACTCACTAGCACTGATGATGTTACCTAGTTGGGTAATGAAACGTCTGCAAGCAAACAACCAAACTCAGAGAGCACCAAGGACTCCACAGTTCAACCCTGAGCTACAGATATCCTCTTCTATTGGAACCCTTCATTTATTTATTTATTTATATTTAATGTGGTGTGTACCCACACATACACCACAGCATATTATTCCTGTAGCACATGTCAGTTTCAAAACACTGTCAGTTTACAATCTAGATTTCTATGACAAGAACTGCTATTTCGTAAGTAAAAATAGAAATCTAAATCTTCAAGGGCAGACTGCTGTCTCAGTTTGGAAGAAATTAATAAGAGAAATATTCTTCTTTACTCACTTAAGTAGCTGCTGTGGATGGTGGTTAATTAAATAAGATAAAAGATTATTTCTACGCTGGATTTATGGCAAGAATATTTTTTTTGAGATCATTCAGAAGCCTTGATTCTCTACCTATGCATTTTAGATACTTCCAGCTGCAACTATGGGATCAGCCTAAGTTCTGACTAGGATAATTTGCATACTTTTGGAAAGAGACCAGGTTAGTATGAGCAGCAGAGAAGGTGGACTTCACCTCATAAAATGTACAGATGACACAATGCTGGGGGTCATTATCCAAGATTCTGCAATAATGTAGGAAAAACCAGATGCACAGGTACAAAATAAGTGATACCTGGCTTAGCAGTAGTACTTGTGAAAAGGATCTGACCATTCTGGTAGACCACAGATTAAGCATGAGCCAGCAGTGTGCCACAGTTGCCAGAAGAGCTGATCCTTCCTTCCTTCCTTCCTTCCTTCCTTCCTTCCTTCCTTCCTTCCTTCCTTCCTTCCTTCCTTCCTTCCTTCCTTCCTTCCTATGATACCAAAAGGCATATAGGATCAGGATCATGGGAGGTGATAGTTCCTCTTTGTGCTGCACTGGACAGACTGCACCTGGAATACTGTGCCCAGTTCAGACTGCCACAATACAAGAAGGTTTCCAGGAACCAGAAAGAGTGTAGAGAAGAGCAGCCAAGATGGTCAGGGTCTTGGAGGCTAAATCCTATGAAGATGTGTTAAAAGGACTGGGCATTTGTAGCCCAAATAAGGGAAGACTATGTCATGCTAGCAGTCTTCCAACACATAAAGGGCAGTCATAGGGAAGAAGGTAGGACAAGAACTAATGAGTGGAAACTTTACAGACAGAAATCCAAATTCAAAATAAGGGATTTCCTGACCATGAGAGCTATTAAACAGTGGAACACCTTGCCTCCAGGAATGGTGGATGCTTCATCACTGGAGTTTTTCAGGCAAAGGTTGGCAGCCACTTATCTGGGATGATATGAGGATCCCTGTCCTGACCAAAGTTTTGAACTAGAAGTTCCCCAAGTTCCTTTCCAACACTATGGTTCTATGTGTCTTATTCAAAATGTCTTGATATGGGAAAAATTGAATCTGGTGCTAAACTGGCCAGTTTTGAAATAGGAGCTGTGGTCATGTAGCAGGCTCATCTCAATCAGAACTTAATCATATTTTAGTAATCAATCTATCCCAGAGGAGCTGTACTCAGGTGATGGCACTCGTTAGAAATTTAAAACAACATAAACTATATATCTCTCTAAGTATGCCCACTTCATCTCATCTCCCACAGTCATAAACAGGATACTGGGTACACATCCACAAATTCCATCGTAGATTATACTTTCCTATCAATCTGACTTGGATTGATGTTGGCGGGATGGCTGTAGGCCAAAAGGGATGGAAGCAGAATCCCACTTTTCTCCTGGTTACTGAATTAATCAATTTTCTGAAACCTGAATCATAAACCGCAAAAGGTACTAATCCAACAAGAACAGAAAAAGCCCAAGAAAATAAATTAAGATTAATACAGAGGAAAGAGTTAAAGGCTGCAGATTCTGTCCTGTTACAGTGATAAACAAAAAATCTTATAAGAAGCCACATTTAAAAATAAAGACAACAGTCAACAGAAAGTGCCGTGGTGGATACAGGGTTGTGTGCTCACCCATATTGAAAGTTAGAGTATGCCATGGAGGGTGTGTGGAGGTGTTTGGTGGTCCTGCCTAGAGCAATGGGGGACCAGTGATGGTTTCTTGGGCCGCTGGGAAATTTGGGAGAGCCTGCAGTGTTGGCAGCAGCAACAGCAGTGCAGCCAGTCAGAGCGGTGGCAGATTACGCGGCCACCAGATAACAACACAGCCTCGTTGGGACCTCCCTGGGTGGTGAAGGAGTGGAGTGGCAGCCAGCAGCAATTTCTCTGTTGCAAGGAAATGAAGGTAATGGACTGGCAGCTGAGGGAACTTGGTGGTGCCACAGATGAGCTATTTTTTGTTCAGCTGATGAGTGGCGCTGGGCTGGCTCCCAGAAACACAGCAGTTTGGCAGGGAAGGCCTCAGAATAGCTCTCTCCTCCACTTTGGAACTGCGTTGGGGGAGGCTTACTGGACCGGAGGACTGCAGGTCTGTGGCAGTGGTGCCTTGGCAGGGGGTGACCTCGGGAGGGAGGCCCCCTATTAGTCAGGCGACTAGTGGCAGTGGGAGCTGGAATGAGCCAGCAGTTGTGTGTAAAAGCTGACTTGTGTCCTGCAGCTGCTGCTTGACTGGCTCCATGAGAAAGTGCCCATCTTGGTGGCTCCCTCTTCTTCATTTGAGGCTTTGGACTGTGGTTGCCTGGGGTCTGCAGTGGAGTGGAGATCCCAAGGCAGCTGGATTGGATGGTGTCTGTGGCTGCTGGTAGCCAGTTGGAAAAGATCTGGATTGGCCAAGACCATCTTATGGACTAGCTGTTGGGGAGTGGGCTAAGTGGTACTGGGCCTTCTTCCCACTCTCGGGGAGAGATGGGAGTGAGGGGAGGGGCTTTAACTGCAGAGCCCATTGGAGGTGAGTCTCTCCCATCACCTATGTGAGAGTGGGTTATTTGGGGGGGGGGAGCTGAATTGACTGAGTTAGGAAGGTGAGTGTGAGTATTTGGGTGAAGGGGAGGGAGGGCCTGACCAGATGGGGGTGCTGAATGCTAGGCAGAAGTGCCTATGACCAGGTCTGTGTCTCTCTACCCTTTGTTTGTTTGCTGGTGGGTGTTAGGATGGGTTCCTTTGTCTTGGCAGAGGATGAAGGTAGGGAGGGGAAGCTGACTAGTGAAAGGGAGGAAAGGACAGTAGAAAGCATTGTGGCAGTGATGGGCATGGGGAGATATGGTGGGAGACAAGGGGCAGGCTGCTCTTGGGGAAGGTGGCCTCAGTGTTTAAGACCAACACCACATTCTGGCCCCTGGTGACTGCTGCTTAATGCCAGATTGGCATGTAAGAAAGCTTCCCTCGTCCATGACCTGATTGTGGATGGGAAGGCCAACCTGGCCTGCTTCACTGAAACTTGGCTTGGCACTAAGAGGGGAGTTCCTCTCTCTGAAATATGCCATCCTAGATTTTGTGGCACCAGCAGGGACTCCAGGGCAGAGGTGGGGGTGTGGTTGTTGTCATTTATGAGTCTCTGGTGGCCACTAGGAGCCCTGCCCTAGACATCGGTGGATGTGAGACCCTGTTTGTGAAGTTGGGCCATAGGGATCAGTGGGGATTGCTGCTCACTTACCTTCCTCCCTGCCATGCAGCAACATCCCTGCCTTTGCTGCTGGACTCTGTGTCTGGGTTGGCAGTAGAGTTCCCCAGGCTTATGGTTCTGAGTGATTTCAACTTGCTTTCTCTAGGCCTGGGGTCTGAGGTAGCACAGGAGTTCATGGCCACTATGGCAGCCATAGACCTGGTCCAACTTATTCAGTCCTACTCACACAGGAATCACACATCAGATCTGGTGTTTGCCTCGGGGCAGTGGTGCCATGATCTGGAGTTGGGGGACACTGATCTCCCTTGACATGGACAGATCACTCTCTCTTGGCCCTAAAGTTCTCTGTACCTGCCCCCCACCATAGGCAAGTGGAGCCTATTTAATTAGCTTGCCCCAGGCACCTGATGGACCCAATGTGGTTTCAGAGGGAGTTTGGGTTTTTTCCCCAAAATTCTGGCACATGGTTCAGCAAAGGCCTTGGTTGCAACTTAGAATGAGCAAGTGACAGGAGCCACGGACTGAATTGTGCCCGTATGGACTCTCTGTGTACATGGATTTTGTAGAGTGCCGTGGTTTGCTGAGCAGCTCCAAGAGATGAAGCAACACAAGTGATGCCTAGAGCACTGCTGGAGGAAGACAAAGAGTGAGGCCAACCGAGCACAGGTAAGAACTTATATTAGGACTTGTGGCAAAAAAGGCAGCGAACCACAATTACTTCTCCACCCTTATTGCATCTGCAGATAGCTGCTCTGTTTCAGGTGACCAGGTCCCTCTTGGGTAAGGAGGACCAGGGGGAGCCCCTGCAAGGCTGCAGTGAGGGATATTCTTGGCATAGTTAGATAAAGTCACTTGACTTCAGTCAGAGTTGGACTCCATCTGGGCAGTTCTTTTGGAAGTGACAGACATCTGAGCCCAGTTATCTGGGAGTAGTTTGATCCAGTTGATCCTGAGGAAGTGGACAGGGTCCTTGTGGCTAGGAGTTCAGCCATCTGTGTTCTGGACCCATGCCCCCGCTGGTTGGTCAAGGCCTCCCGGGAGGTGGGATGTGGTTGGGTCCAGGTGGTGGTTAATGCCTCTTTGCAGGAGGGGGTGGTACCACCTGCCTCAAAGGAGGTGGTGGTACATCCCTTCTTAAGAGGCCATCCTTGGACCCACTGTCAGGATCTACACAAGCTAGAAACCATAGTTGTTTTTAAATTAGTTTATCAATGCATATTAAATGGTTAAATGGTTAAAATATTAAGTGCAGGCCGCTTGCTTGTTCTGCCATTGAAGTTAGGAGAAGCGGGGAGGAAGATACCAAGCCAGGTGCTGCTGTTATCTCTACAGAGGCGCAAACAAGGTCAAGCAACCGTGAGACTCGGAGAAAGGCGCCAGGAATTCAAGCGGGAAAAGAAAGGAGAAGGGAGGGAATTTGGGCTTAAAAAGGGAAGGTTTTGCTTTGTAGAATTAGACTCAACAAACTATGGACGCTGTGCACTTCTCTTAATAAAGAAATCTTTAATGGAACTGCCTAGTCTCCAGAAGATTTACTGAGTTTTGGGAATGGGTGTGCAGACTCTGACACCCACAGTGTTAGACAACTTTTGTCCAGCCTCCAACCTTCCCTTTTTAGGGAAAGTGGTTGAGAGAGTGGTTGGTGTTCAGCAACAGAGGACCCTGGATGAAGCTGATTATCTGGACCCTTTTCAGTCTGGGTTCAGGTCAGGGCACAGCACTGAAATGGCATTGGTTACACTTGTAGATGACCTTTGGAGAACTTGGGATGGGGGTGGTGCAACCATTCTGGCCCTTCTGGACTTCTCAGCAGCTTTTGATACCATCGACCATGGTATCCTTCTGGACCAGCTTCAGGGGATCAGAGTGGGAGGCACTGTGCTACAGTAGTTCTCCTCCTTCCTCCACGGGTGGTTCCAGTCAATGTTGGTGGGGGAGGAGAGGTCAAACCCTAGGCCCCTGCAATGTAGGGTAACTCAGGGCCCGAGTCTTTCACCTTGTGATGGAAGGCATGAGCAGGGAAGGTTCTGGAATGGAGCTTCAAGGTTGCCAGGATGGGGGAGAGACATTCCAGGGGAAGTACCTCCTCAGTCCCCATCCGGAGTGTGGGAAAGCCAAAAGAATGAGACTGCCCCCTCTCTAGGGGCCTCATGGTTCTAGTTGCTGTGGTGTAGATTTAGTCTGGTGAGATTCTGTCTATTAGGTGTAAACTAATAAAGGAGCTAAACTGTTCTGGACTGTCTTGCCATTGTTCTTGGGCTGAACCTGACACACCTACCTTTTTAACTGCTGGGGGAGGTCATCCAACAGCATGGGATGCAGTATCATCAGTATGCTGATTGTCCGCAGTTATACATTTTTATCCCTAGCCGGACAGGTGATGCTATGGCAGTGCTGGCCTAGTGCCTGGAGGCTTTAAGGGTCTGGATGGGGAGAAACTGTCTTTGACTCAACCCTGGCAAGATGGGGTGGCTCTGGAATTTCAGGCCCCCAGGCCCAGGTGGTATTTCATCTTTGACTCTGGAATGGGTGGCACTCCCCCAGACTGAACTGGTGCACAATTTGGGGGTCCTCCTAGACGCACGGCTCCTGCCTTTGCTCAGATTCATCTTGTGCACCAATTGCACCCCTTCCTGGACTGGGAGGCCTTGCTCATGGTCACTCATGCCTTTGTCCCTTTCCGTTTGGACTTCTGCAATGCACTGTACGTGGGGATGCCCTTGAAGACCACCTGGAAATTACAACTGGTTCAGAATACAGTGGTGCATGCAGTGATGGGTGTCGCTAGATTTATCCACATTATACCCCTGCTGCATGTGCTTCACTGGCTCCCAGTTTCCTTCTGGGTACAATTCAAGGTGCTGGTTATTGTCTTTAAAGCCCATATGGCACAGGACCGGGTTATCTGTGGGACTGCCGCTTGCTAAAGACATCTGCCTGTCCTATCAGACCGGATAGTCCCTTCCCTTAAACATTGTCATCTTATGGGACCTAGGAATTGTGCCTTTTCCATGGCCCCTGCCCTATGGAACACCCTTCCCCCTGAAGTTCAGCAGGCCCCCACCTTTTTAGCTGAAGTAAAAGCATTAAGCTGAAAAGCATTAAGACCTGGCTTTTCCTCCAAGCGCTGGGATAGGGTGAGATTGACAAGAGGACTTTGTGGTAGACTGCATGTGAAAATTTAACTATGGTGCCAGGTTTTAATATTTGTGGTATTAATATTCTTTATAGTACATAGATGCTGTTTTAACTGTTGGTTGTGAGTCACCCAGAGTTTGGTACAAGATGGGTGGCTATATAAAGGTTATAAATAAATAAATAGCTATATTGATTCATTTCCTAAGTCAAATTTCTTAATCCTACTTCTGTCATGTTTGTATAGGCACGTCCAGATAAATTACATCAAGAAACATTTCTGATTATATTCTTCCCTAAACATTTAATTCTGAAAATACTTTGAAAACATCACATAAGCATCATGTTTTTGTCAATTATCTTGGGGAAAAAATGAAAAGTTTTCCATTCTTAAATCTCTAAACATTGTTAACAACATGTATGTAATACACATTTCTAAAAGTCATCTCATCTTTGTAATGAAAAGCTTTTGGACACAGAAAATCATATGACATTTTCAAAGCCTGTGTGCTTTGTATGCCTATTAAAAGCAAACAGGAAGGATCTTTTTCTTTTAACATTGTTTCCTTGGCAGAAAGTGCTATAAATATTCCTATATTTGAAAACTTTATTTTTACCTTGCTGGGTCAAAGTTTACCAGCAGTAATAATTAGTGATAGACTTCAGCACATTAAATGATGAAGATAGGTTTGGGAGGGGGGGGACTTTTTTTTTTTTTTACTGTTCCTGGTTTTTAATCCTACTGTAGATAGATTTTGGTGGAGGCAAGGTGTTATATTGAATTTGTATAGCTAGTAAGATAATAAACAACTGCACTGGGCTGATAGCAGATTACTATTGGCATTTGAAGTCTGAAGCTGAAAACTTCTGTACTGAAGCTGTCTCACTGAAATGCAGATAAAGAATATTTCCTAGTATTTTTTTTTTTAAATGTTGAGAAATAAAGACAAATACAGGCTGCTGGAATTAACAATAGTGTGCTTATCAAACAGATTATGCTTTGCTCTGATGCCAAGTCTGAATTTATAGGTTTTGGTAAGGGTGCATGTTTGCTTACCCAAATAAGCCAGTGTGTTTTAAAGATCCCAGATTAGAAGCCCCAATCCCCTTTTTATTGAAGGTGACTTCTGCCAATTCCAAAGCTCAGCTCTACCGCAGTATCGACGATAATTGGCATTTTTCTTCCACTGTTGATGAATTAACTTTCTTTTTATAGTGCTTTAGCTAAGTTTGTTTTTGAGATGACGGTGGTGGAGGCAAAAGAGCTGATTCTATCCATGTACAGTTTAAAGCTAACTGCAAACAAAATACCAGAGAACGGGAACGGTGTGATCCTATATTTAAACAGAAAGACTATGATGTATTCAAATGCAGTATTGAGGCAATGCAAACTGTTTTAACCATCTAACATATTGTCCTAGAAATCCAAAGTTAAATCTGCAGCCTGACAAGGCAGACATTTCTCTCTCTTCATTCTCAACTGCCATGGTGTGGTTCATTTGCAAATGGGAAGGAATATGCTAAGCCTGCATTTCTACTGTGTTTGAGGGCAATACGGATTGGGAAGATTATAGATCTTCAAATCCCTACCACTTAGGACAGTGTTGTCCAAACTTGGCCACTTTAAGATGAGTGGACTTCAACTCCTAGAATTCCCCAGCCAGCAGAGTTGAAGTCCACTCATCTTAAAGTGGCCAAGTTTGGACAACACTGACTTAGGATTTCTAAGATTGGTATTCCAAAACCAGTGCCAAATTTCCCCCTCCGGTCTTGGTCATCAATTCCAACCAGTACAGTTGAAGAGATCCTACAGCTTCTGAAGCAGAAGGCATAGAATTGCAATCTAAGAGAAACACGGCACAGCAATTCTGGGCAAAGCAGCATCCAGACAGGCTAGTGAAATACCTTTGTTTTCTGCACAGAGAGGGTCGAAATATTGAAACTAAAGGACTATGCCAAAAGCTTCGTCGGATTTATAGGTTCGGTGGAGGGATTTGAAGGAAGAGAAGGGAATGTGATGAGGCACTATTGGGGCATGAGCTTTAAGCAGGAGGGACAGGGAAATCTTTGAATGCTTTGTGAAGGTTGATCCTTGAGATGGTAGGTTAGAAACACTATATTAGATGTTGAACTATAAGTGGCTCCTAGAGCTATGCAGTAAATTGATATCTGAGAAGATATTTAAACTGAAGGCTAGATTCATATTTGGTTTAATAGGGGCAGTCCTTAACAAAGATGATTTGCATGAAATTATTCATGAGGTTTCCTTGAATGACTATTATAATTGCTGGTGGCAGGCTAATCCCTTCACTTTGGCATTGCCATCACCATTATTTATGTTACAGACTGAAGGCCTTCATATCTGCTTAATGTCTGAAAAGTGAACACTGATGCTGTGGAATGTATATTTTCAACAGGCTCCAGGGAAGCAGGGAATAGATAAAATTAATGTGACACAGAACCAATACATTTTGTCCATGCCTTTAAAAAATAATCATGGTATTGAAATATTAGAAATAAGTAGTTAACTATTCCTGATTTGAGGATGAGCAAATATTCTTCTCATCCTTTTTCTCAGAATTCCATTTTAATTCTGAATTATCTAGTTTTAAAAAAAATGTAAAATGTAGTTTAAACACATATTCTGATGGCTTTTTCATAAAATCTATATTTAAATGTACATTTTGATTTAATGTACTACCAAGAACTACATCTCAATATCAAAGAAACAACATCTGACATCTAATAAAAAATGGAATTCTTATCTATGCCTTACCCCAAGAAGTTTATTTCATATAGAAGTTTTCAAAGACTGAGTTTCTCAAGTGTCTGTAAATCAAGTTACAATTGGATGTGCATTTTAAAAAAAAATCTATTATACATTTTCCTATAGAACTTAAGTGTTTGACAAGCATACTGACAACTCTGTTAAAATGAAATTAGCACTAGAAAGGAGATGTGTAAATATGACTCAAATGAAGAATGACAATTTTCTTAAAATGTAGTAGTGAAAAGCAGAATTCTTTCAATAATATTTTTGTGTGTCTAGGCATAGCTTCTTTAGAAAGGAGCAAAATATTAGCCCATTCAGAGTAAATAGTTATCCATTTCTTTAGGATCTCAGTCTAAAAGCTTTCTTTCTACTCTTTTAATTGTTAAAAGTGATATCACAAAATTTGATAATCATATTAATTGAATTGTATTAATTGGTTGAAGATTAGTTTGAAATGATGACTAAATAAATAAATAAAACAGCCATGAGAAAACTTAATTGATGAGGAATTCTACTCTAACCCCACATGTTTCAGTCTGAAACTCAATATGGATGAACTTTAGGTACAAACTTAAGTTTTTTTATCAAAACATTGAGGTTAAAATCTTTCAGCATGTTAGGCAAGAATGAGAACAACAAATGGGAAGCAGAGGTAGAATAAAGCAAGCTCAAATCCAAGGATTACTTATCAAACAGGTCAACTCAGTTATGACATAATAATAACTCATCATCACAGGAATTCTAGTAGTACTTTATCTTTGCTTTCCCACCTGCTTATTTGATGTAAACCTATGTTTTGGAGCTCAGTTGAAATTTTTTAGGTTCAAAGTTTATATCCTTTTTTTCGTTGTTTGAAAAGATATTAAGCTAGCCCCTTATCTTGTAAACTATTATAATTTTTAATCAATATTAAAGAGGAACACCAAATTATAGCTGTAGCATGCAAAGATTTATACCAAGCTTAATCTCACAGCAGAAGGCAGTCAGTGATTCATGCATTGTTTATTCATCTTTTTTTTCAAATAATTTTACTAAAAGTTTTGAATAAAAGAATAAGATAATACAAACTAGAAGAAAAAAAGAAAGAGAAGAAATGCAAGAAAAAAAATGTATAAAAAACACACAAACCTCTCCCCACCCAAGAAAGTGACTTCTCACCCTCATCATGGCAAGTATAAACAATTCCCTGATCTCTTCACCTCCTCTTAGCTAATAGATATAAAACTCTTCATCCCATAACCCATTTCTTAATAATGGGCAAATCAAATAAGTAATATCTTCTTCAATCCAGTTACCAGCAAAAGATCCAAACAAAGCTCTAAGATTTTAACATTAACATACTGTATATAAAACTCAACATTCCACATCTCAACTTTTAACTCTAACAAATTCCCATTTAAAAGGCATAAAATGATCCCAATATCCTAATATAAACAAAATGAAAAAACTCTAAATTTAACATGACAAAAAGAAACAATTTCTCCTTTACAAAAGACAGGCTCTAATACACAACATTCAAAATAACAACTTATCCTGTTCAAATACACATTCCATATCTCTACTCTAAACTCTAAGCACATCCACATTTCATGAATATAAAATAATCTCAGTACCCTAAGATAAATCAAAGTCTAAAATTTAACATAACAAGAAATAATTTCTCCTTTAAAAAGACAAATCCTCCAAACTTCCTTACTTTGAATAAAGAGAAACAATTAAATACAAAGTACTATAAAATAAGGATTACATAAAGTAACTATGGAGAAAAAACGTTTATATCATATTAAATGTAAACAAATCCAGTATACCATATTTTTCCAATTAAGATATCAATAAATCCAGAAAAAACCACCCAGAATAACCACATATCCCATTTTATCCCTGGTTGAATAAACCAACTTTGTACTCTTTTTTTTTTTTCCTATCCAGGGCAGTCTTTCTCTGTAATCCATTCAGATGATTATTGATCCTTTTTATAAATGTCTTTAGCACTTTAAGCAGCCTCTTTTGTAAATTCAACGAAAGGAAATTATTCCAATTGTCCTGTGGGATTATCATGTTTAGTTATCATTTAGTTCCCTAACAGATGCAGCATGCCTCTTATGCCAGATCTGATGGGATGGGCAGATGTATCTGGGGAGAAGTGGTCCCTCAAATAACCCAGCCCCATGCCATGAAAACCAGCACCTTGAATTGGACCCGGAAGCAAGCTGGCAACCATCGCAGCTCGCAGAACAGATATAACATGTGCTGTTCTGGAAGCACATTTAATTACCTGCGCCACTGCATTTTGCACCAGCTAAAGCTTCCGGATACTCTTCAAGGGCAGCCCCATGGACAGCACATTATAGTAATTCAGTTGGGAGGTGGCTAGGGCATGATTGACTGTGAGCAGAGCCCCCTGATCTAGGAACAGGTGCAACTGGCACCCAACACGAAGCTGTGCAAAGGCCCTCCTAGCCACGACTGCCACCTGCTCTTCAAACAGGAGTTGTGAGTCCAGAACAACCCCCAGGTTGCACACCAAATTTGTCTGGGATAGTGCAACCCCATCTAGCACCAAAGATGACATAGTCCTAGAGCCAGAAGGCCGCCAAACCCAAAGCCACTCAGTCTTGCCAGAGTTCAGCTGAAGCTGAGATATATAGTAGGGCATCATCAGCATACTGATGATACCTCACCCCATGGCAATGGATGAGCTCATCCAGATGTTGAATACGAGTAGAGAGAGCACTGAACCCTGTAGCACCCCACATAGCAGGGGCCAAGGGTGGAATCTTTCCTCCCCAATCACCACTGACTGGAATGACCCCGGAGAAAGGAGGCGAACCAGCACAACACTGTGCCGCCCACCCACAATCCTCTGAGCTGATCCACAAGGATACCATGTATTGAAAGCTGCAGAGAGGTCAAGTAGGGTAAGGATGGATGCACAACCCCATCCCGCCCTTGCCAGAGATCATCCAAAAGAATAACCAGTGCTATTTCCATCCCATACCCAGGTCTGAATCCCAACTGAAAGGGATCCAAATAATCTGCTTCTTCCAAGGTCCTCTGAAGCTGCTGTACAGCTACCTTCTCAACCACCTTCCCCAGAAAGGGCAGGTTAGATACTGGATGAAAATTGCCCAGTATAGTAGGGTCCAGTGATGGCTTCTTGAGGAGGGGGTGAAGCAAGTTCTCTTTAAGAAGTAAAGAACAACCTGCTCATTCAAGGAAGAATTCAGTACCACTAGAACCCACTCACACAACACCCCCAGGCCACTTTAACAAACCAGGAGGGGCATGGATCTAAATAGCAGGTGGCTGAACTCTCACTCCTAAAGACCCTGTCCACTTCCTCAGAGCCAACAAGTTCAAACCATTCCCAGATAACCAGGCAAGACTTCTCCCCAGGCTTCCCCTCCAGACCTGCAACAATTGTAGTCACTAAATGAGGACTACCTGTACTAGTATCTCTACCTTAAGTTTTTGTGTGGATGGAGTTGGAAGAGGATGATAATTGCTAGTATCCTCCCTTAGTGAATTGCAGAACTCATGTTCATTATGGAAATGGAATGATTTGTAGATACATACTTACATTTGAAGATTCTGAAATGAAGCTGAGATACATAAAAGATGCAATTTCAACATTTTTTAAGTTCAGTAATGTGATTCAAAACTCAGCAGTATTAATGGGACACTTCATTTTCTGTAACTACTTGATTTTAGATGGAGAACATGATTATCGTATAGTATTCAAATATGTAATAGGCTGACTAAATTTCACAAGCCTTTTTCTGAATTCATTTGGGCAGTCTAGAAAGGAGAGAAGGGTTTTGAAAAAAAATGTAACCAAACAGCTAGATTCTGTGCCAACACACTTATCTGGCACAATTTAAGAGCAGCTGTAGCTTATCCATAGAAAGAATTCACCATTTTGAAAATGATAGTGCAAATGTTCCTGAGAGTAATGAGAAGTGAGACTGTCAAGCCTGCCTGCCTGCCTGCCTGCCTGCCTGCCTGCCTGCCTGCCTGCCTGCCTGCCTGCCTGTTTAACCACAAGGGATTAAAATAACGTATCTCATCAAATGATGTTTTGAAAACATCAACAAAATAACATAAACAGTTATTTGAAAATTAATGTGAACTCTTTTTCACATTTATTAATATTTCCAAGAACAGTTTAACAGAGTAGATATCTTGTGCTACTTTCCATTTGTTTTAGAATTGGACCTGGTGAAATGAAATGAAATGAAATTCAAGAACATTGCCCTCTTTCTCCAACTCATTGATACATATCACTGTTTTACAGATAATTAGAAGGGCTACATATATAAAACGTATGTATTCTTCCTTTATGGAATGAACCTGTAATAGTAAATTACAGTTCATTGCTGTAATTTCCTTATCTTTAGTTATATTATCTTTTTGCTTTAGTCTTTCTTTGTTGTATGCTGCCCAGCATCTCAGTTAACTGGAACAGTTTACAACTATTGTGAATAAATAGGATAAAGAATGTGGAAAATATTCTAAACAACAAATCTCTAAATACAAATTGCTTTTTTTTTTTTCCCTGTAGTACAATCTCGGATGTACTCAAAATTCAAATTGTAAATCTTAGGCGATATAATCAGACATATTACGGAAGGAGATTTTAAACCAGATTAACTATCTTCCCATACACAAAATCTCTTTGTCCCCTTGATTAAAATCTGAAATGGTATTGTAATAAATACTCTGATGGTAGTAAGTCACCAGTAACAATAATCCTGCTATTAGCTTCTCAATGCAGTCTTGTTATTAATATTCTGTTTGCAGTTTAGTATAGTACAACATTAATCACCTTCAGATGTTATTACCCCCAGGCACTTAAAGTTACATGGACAGGGACTAAGGCGGTCCTGCTCCTAATATTCCCATCTTCACTGATTCCACAGCTGACTGTCATGTTTTCAGTAGGAATGTTTGAAATAAACAATCATGAATTCAGCTGAACATGCTGGGAGTCCTCCCTTTGCAGAGCAGTAGACCATCCAGTGTTCCCAGTTATATGAAAGATCCTCAATGTGTTCAGTTTGAATGCCTAAAGATCCCCCTGAAGGTCAGAACCAGAGCCAGAAGGGATATTGAGTTGACCCATATGTTTATGCATACTCCTCTTTTACATTTATATTTGTATTAAATTATATGCCACCAAATCGTATAAGACTCACATCAGCTTATAAGAGTAAACACATACAATGAAATGGGGGGAAAAGCCACAATAAACCCCCAAATAGTCCCACCTACCCCAAAACAATAAGCAAATTCAGAAGCCACTTAAATCCATTTGAATGGATTTTGAATACTTTGAATGAGGATTTTGAATACTTCGAATGAGGAAAATAACTTCCAGAGGATGTCTTTCATTAAATCTCTAGAATACAAAAGGGGCAGCCTTCATTCTCCATGTTAAATTGAAATTCTAGTACCAATGAAAAATAATGTGACATTCTAAATGGGAGGAGATCAAAATACAAAGTCTCCGCTTGGAAAAGAAGGTTCCACAAATCTACTTCAGTCGTTCTGAAACTAAGGGAAAGGGCATCTCACAACTTTCTCCTTTTTTTCAATTCCTTTCACTTTTTGTAAGCTGCCTTGGTGGCCATCCATCAAACATTGATTTACCTAGCCACAGAAATTCAGTCCCCTGCCTGAGTAAAAGGAGGGAAAAAGAAACAAGAAACAGTATCACAAAGTGATGTTCTCATGCCAATAATTATGAGACTCATAGTTTTCCAGCTTTCAGCTACAGGAGTCTTGATGGGATATACTTTTTTTGTCATTTCCTGCAGGGCCTCTTGTAGGCTAGAGTGAGTCCAGAACCGAACCCTTTTTATTTCTATTTGGAGGTGATGATTGAGAGGGAAGATTAACTGTCTTCACCTGTTTTGCTTTTTAGACAACCTTCTCGATATTTATAATCATACAGGACAAATGATTGGAAGCACAAATGGTTCAGGGGAGGGAGATGGAAGGATGACTAGTCTTCATATGAAACAGGCTTTCATGTATGACTCTAGAGGCTGTAGAGCACTTTCTCAAGCAGTAGGTCATAGCATTATTGTTTTTTCCACCTACATAGCTCATGATGGTGTTGCTGCAGTGAGACAGATAGCTTTGAACATTTGCATTTCTGGTTCAGAGGTTGTTAGAGGGATGGTAATTAGCTAACAATCCTGTAGAAACTCTGGCATTAATAAGAAGAAGGTATATTAACATGCCTCTAGTGACTGCATCCACCTACTCATGCAATCTAACAGAAATTCTTTGAGAGAGCTGGTGAATATACTTAAAGCAAAAGAATCCTTGTGGGAGAGAATTGTAATTTTCACGCTTTATCTTTGTTTCTTTAAGAGGTTGTTGCAAACAGGGAGATCATTTGACAAAACTCATTGGGAGACCCTTTATTTCAAGATAATTAGGCTGCTGCTGATCAGTCCTTACATGTCCTAATCCATTCTGAGCCCTTCTATATAGGAATTCTCCATTCAGCCCAGTTCTAAGAAAAAAGGAAAAGAAATAAGCTGAGGAATATAGAACTTAATAAGCATTGTGCAAATCCTGAAACACAAAGGGTGTCTATGTGACTATGCACAATTGCACATGGGGAAGATTGTAATGGGAATTCACTCATTAAACCAATAAAGCCAAATATCTAGGTATAGAAAGGAGTTTATTGGGAAAAGGGAAATCTAGAGAGAAAAAAGTAGGGAGACTGACTTTTGCTTTGTGTAATCAAGCAGAACTTCCATCTGATGTCCTGAATCAAGCCAGCAAATAGAATTCTTTAAAGGTTGTACCCATCTTCCTAAAACAGTTGGTGGAATGATAATGGCACAAGATCTAATTATCATGCCTCACCAGTTTGCCACTATATAAATGGGATTACATGCAAGGAGGGTTTTGAGGAAGCACAAGCTGAATTCCATTTATTCAAGCTCCTCACCACTGGGCCAATGTGGTGATTCTTTTAGGTACAATCGTGGCTTACAAAAACTAGGGACTTTTTATACGGGGCATCTAACACGCTGACATTGAAGACTTCATGGTTTTCTATGTATGTATGTATGTATGTGTATTTATCAGTTTCCTTTTTTTTAAAAAAATGTTTCATTCCCATTACAAGTGACCATTTCTCCCTGATTTGATGGCTTGATGGGGCAGGTTTTGCGTTTGTTTGTTTGTTTCCTGGAGACTGCCTGGACATGTCCCTGCAGGTTTCTTGGCAAGGTTTTTCAGAAGTAGTTTGCCCTTGCCTCCTTCCTAGAGATGAGAGAGAGTGAGTGGCCCAAGGTCACCCAGCTGGCTTCATACCTAAGGAGAGACTAGAACTCACAGTCTCCTGGTTTCCAGACTGGAGCTTTAACCACTACACCAAACTGGCTCTGATAGGGTAGTTAGTATCCTTCAACCCATCCTGTTCCATAACTTAGCCTGTGTTCAGCAGGGCCCCATTAGGGGATTTTCCAGCCTCATAATGCACCAGATATGGAGACTGTCAGAGAACCAAGAGAAAAATCTAATGCCAGATTGTGGAAGGTATCCAGGTTGATAATTAATGATGAAAGAACAAGCATGGAGAGAAAATACAATTCAATCCATAATCCATGTACCTTGTAGCATTGGAAAAAAATCATCCAAAGTTATTGCTTTCTTGTGGAGGTGGGAAGAATCATTACTGACACCAGTTTCAAATGTAATTTTTTTTCTATTTTTTCCAGTGCGTAAGTATGCATATATGAGTCCAATTCCACATTAAAAACTTTGAGTTCTCCATTTACTTCTATGGGCAATTCTTGTGATAACTTTTGGTTTTTATAAAATAGCTTTACAAGATTAACTATGAAGTGAACTATGGAAAGGGAGTTTTCTCTGTGCCTTTTCACATCTACATACATCTTTTTCTGTTACTTTTTCTAGTAATTTCATTCCATTCCTTCTCCATTAAATTGCCAAGATTTTTCCCTCTGTTGATCAGTACACCATGATTACTGACTCTCCTTGGGTATTAAATGCTTTTCTGCCTTCTTTAGATTAAGTGTTTTTTTTTTTCTTAACATTTATATTTCAGCAAACTTAAGTATTCCTGTGAATTTGTTATGCCTCCTGCTTGTATGGGGTTGAAGATAATATGGCTGTGGTTCCATCTGCATGAGAAACAGATTTAAGCTATTGGTGACATAGTACTATCAATGTATCTTGTTTAAGCCTAAAATCTTAATACAATGTTCCATCTCACACCCAATTTATATGTTATTATTCATTACAGTATATTGTTCCTTAGGTTACAGCTTTTAAAAATGCTTGTATAAGCCATGCACAAGGGCACATCTAGGCTACATACGAGGATGATCAAATTCAGAAATTTTGGGTTGAAGTCTCACAAGACTGTATCCTTTATAACATGGAACACTAAATGAAGCCACCTTTGATAGAATGCATGCTCATAGTTAAGCAGGCCTAGGCAAGTAATACAATAACCCTTACTTTGATATTAGTACTGGCACAATAATAAATCTACTTGTACTAATTTACCAAAATAAATATAAATAGTAACCATTTTATCTAGATCCAGATATCAAATGACTAATTGGATTTTATATTAACTGAAATGTGAACTACTTTCAGCTTCATGTATCGCTCACTGAAATCAACAAAATGATTTTCAAAATATTTGAATAATAAATTGAGTAATTTAACTCCAGAGGTGTTGGAAAACTAAAAATTGTGTAGTATTTTGTTCAAGAGTTTCAACAATTTTTGCTTTAAGGAACAAAAGAAACTTGTTTTCCAAAGTAAGTTATTTTTTAACTGCTGATTTTTTTATCATAACCTCTAGTTATTGATAATTTGGTGTGTTTTTTGTTTGTTTGTTTGTTTTGCTTTAAACCTTCTGATAGTGACTGTGTTTCTGTTTTGTGACATTTACCTGAGCCATTCCAGCCAGTAACAGAGCCATTTTCTATATGGCCACATCACAAAGAAAAAAAGCTAATTCAGAGTAAAGACAATAATTTTAGATTGCTTCCCATGAATGAACCTAGACAGTTAGACTTATATCATGGATGTGATGAATTCATATGTGATATTAATTTGGGGCAAATGCTGATGTACAGTAAATTAATGCAAATAAGCAGATCATTTCCTGAATACATGGATACTCTTTCAACATCATCAAAATGTTGTTAAAAGAGGAATCAAAAGGTAACTATAAGCTGTTTCAGATAAAGCATGTGTGTGTGTATGTTGGTTTTATTTCTACATCTGTTTTCTGTTATATTGCAAAAATGATCTGGATAAACACAATATCCAAACATTTTTCACAGAATAATTCCTTCCTTTCAAGAACCCCAACTCAAAATGTCTAAATTTTAGTCCTAGCAAAGCAGAGCTTGCTAGTTAGTGAAAAAGCATGATGTGAAGCAGGTGCTTTACAGGTTTTTCTTTATAAGACTGCCAACACAGATTATTTTCCAGAGCCAAATCTTTGTCATCCCTCTATAGCAAGCCAAATCTTGTACAAATAACCAGTTCCCTCAAAACTCTTATAATGATGATAAATACCTTGAGTTCTAACTGAACACTCCCTCTGCAGCAAACATTTTTGTTACTAATGACTCTTTATCTGTTTCCACGTGATAAATATTCATAACCCCATCATACTGGAAGGATAACATTGCTTATATAAATATACAGTAATTATTGTCCTTTTCCTTCAATAAATAAAGTAGATTTATGTGAAGCCCATCAATGTTATGTTTTAGGCAAGGTATGCATATTATATGTATGATCCATGCATTTAGAATTCTTCATCATTCAGTCTCCCAACCCATTCAAAATAATGTCTGAACAAGACATGAGGAAATAATAAAAGAACAGTTTTATTCATTTTGAAATTGATATGGACTGAACATCCTAACATATACATTTGTAAGGCCTTGATCAGCCTTTTCTTACCCTGTTATGCTCCAGTATATTAACTTTTGTTTCCCAGAATCTTGTTCCACATTGCTAGAGGGTATTGGGTTGGGGAAGACTGGCCTTAAGGTTATAATTGTTTTATTATTTATCAGATTTCTAACCAGTCTTTTATTGTTACAGAATATATTGGCCTCAGACTCCAATCCTATGCATGTTTATTATAGAATACGGACCACTATACTTAATGTAGATTATGTCTCGACTTGCATAGTACTAAACTGTTGGTTGTTTTTATTTTCTTTCTGCTTCCTTTTTAAATGCATTTTTATTTTAAAATAATGAAACATGAGTTTATGCTGAAACTTAACTTTGCAGCATGTTTCAAAGTTATAATTTGTTTTTGCCATGTTTTTAACTAATTATGTTGCTGTAGTTTACATATATGGGATTTTTTTAGTCAAATTTGTCATGATAAGGAAAACAAAAGCAAGTATTATCTTCTTTGGACTGATATGAGAAGACATTAGAGGACTCCTAGCAATTGAAAACTGTTACTCAGATTCTTCCTCCTGCATTTCATCTTCCCCTCTGGCTCTCAGTGGGCAGTCAAAGTCTTTCATCCAATTTATATCCAAGAGGTGACAATATTACTGAGAATATCTCAAGAGACAATAACGTTACGGAGAATGTTCAATTCCCTCCTAGCCAAATTCTTCAAATCTCTGTGTGCTCTGAATTAGGCTATTAATATCATCTAGAGGAAAGAAGCAGTCAGAAGTTTAAATCTGAAGGACTTATTAAAAAACCTTCTGAGCAAAAGCAGTAGGAGATTGTATTTGAATAAGAAATGCAAGCCTGGGCCTGTACTACAATTCTTGACCTACAGGAAAAATGACCAACATGTAGGGTAATGAACAGAATGAAGCACAGGCTGAGTTCCTTTCAAAGTGTCTGCACTTTGTATCACTGAAGGGCAAACTACATCTTGACAAAGTTACCAAAGCTCTTCTTTTTTTTTTTAAGAGTAATTTTATTAAAAATTACAACTAGAAAAATAAAGAATTAATACAAACTAAAAAAAAATGAAAAAAAGAAAAAATAGAAGGTGCAGAAAAGAAAAAGAAAATAGAAAAGAAAGAAAAAATGACAATAGAGCAAAGAAAAAGAAAAGAAATATATAAAGAAATGAACTCCCCTTCATGACAAGTATAAACAAATTTAGTAACTTATCACCTTCTCTTAAAGTACAACAAATGACCTTTTCTTCCCACATTCCATCTCTTATCTACAAATAAATCCTTAAAAACCTCATCATTTCAGTTTTGATCAGCAAAAGTCCATTGAGGGTTACCAAAGATAACAATATATCTATTTTAACCTAGATCAAATAAACCAAGGTTTATATTCCTTCCTTTTACTTTTAACAATCTTGATCTTTAGTCCTTTCAAATGATGTCCTAAAACAAGATTCTTTTCATTTTTTCTTTGTCCCTTCTCACAAAATTCTTCAAAGCTTTAACAAGCCTCTGTAAATCCAATATAGGAAAATTATTCAGGACACTCTTTTGGTTTGTTATTTGTATATACCTTTTCATAATTAAGACATCAGCTGGTTTCTTTTGTATGTCCAGTGTAGAATCTTTTTCCATATCATTCTTGTAGCTTGTCATTTTTAAATCCACTTTCAGATCAGTCTCAGTCTTGTCCAGTAAAACCTGTCCCTCTTCCATAACAACTTTTTAACACAGTCTATCTGTAGAGGCAGACACTCTTAGAATTAACTTCTGAGTCCATTGTAAAAAAACATCCTTCAGTATGTCCAATGTTAAAATATTTTGGTCCATTTTGTATTGTCAAATTTAAGTGTTCTTTAATTGTAATCTTTAGTTCCTTCTAGTTCCCTCTAGTGTCCAACCTTCAAAGTCCCATCCTATCATTTTTTTTAAAAAGAATTCAAAACAAAAGCATTTTCCCATGGGAAAGATTCTTATAATTAATTCCAAAACTGTATTTCAAATTATCTGGACCCTTGGTCCATTTGTAACTTTCTAAAATCAAAGCTTTGATCACCCTTTTGCTGTTTATTCCAGAAAAAAAAATTAAGTCCTTAAACTTCTATGTAAAACATCTTTCGCTAAGGGTTGAAGGAAAGTGACCCAGTGCTATAAAACTTATCAATCCAAAGGTTCCTAATAGCTGAAAAGCAGTTAACAAGCAATTTCTGAACATGATTGGAAAAGAAAGTATGCGAACCCAGTGTCCTTAAAGATGATGACCATGGGTTGAGCAAGATAGGTATTCCCTTGTCTCCCAGAGCTCTAACTCTACTGGAGATCACTGTCTTGTAGTCTTCTTGTGAGGCGCAACTATCTGGAGCACTTGTGCACCATTTCAAGTCTTCTCCTTGTCTAGGGAGGGTCACCAGCTCTTCATTCTGCTGTGTTGTTGGCTCTGCTTTTAGCAGAGCTGTCTTCAGTTCGCCATTTCTTCCCCAGAAGTCAACAAAGTTACCAAAGCTCTTCTCATCTCATAATGAAGTGCCTTTTTGGTTTAAGGGGAAGAAAAATGTATCCACAGAACTCTCAAAGGAACACAATTGCACACCTGTCACCCAGACCAAAGTTTTTAATTAGCTCTTAGGAAGTGCTTTTGAGCTGAAGTGCTGAGAAGTGCCCTTCTTCAGCTCTGACAGGTGTTCATCACAGTCAGCTCTCGTATGTAATCCCTCAGGAGTTCTTTAAAAAGTGTATGTCTTGAAATGTTTTACTGCTAGCACAGCTTTCTTCTGGATCACCCAGATAGCCACGGGACCAGGCAAAATTGTATGTAATAGACTTGCATACAGCGCAGCTACCAGTATCTTACCCTGGGACTGGTATGGGGTAAAAATGGAGCTCCAGAAAGCTTGGTTACAACCTTATGATCCATTACAGATCATGGCAGTTCCTCTTCTACCTTCTGTTGCCTTGCTCACACTGGAAGATGGGACATGGTGAATTGTATATGCTTATTTTTCTCTAATATCTGATTAATAGATTAAAATTTTCTTCCTTCTAATCTAAAAATATGAAGTGCCTCACTATGAAGTATCCTAATCATATTTATAGTGAAGTAGGAGAAAGCATTCTGAGGTATTCAGATGTAAAAGAGTTAATCAGTCTAAAGTCATCAATCTAGATTGTGGGCAGAGATCAGCAAAACCCAGGAAGCTCAAAGTCTATGCAAATAAACTCATGTGAACTTTAAAAAGGGAAGGAACAAGCTCCATTTTGCCTTTGTTTTCTTGTGCTTTCCATCATGGGTAAACATCTAGCTTCCCACTCTGGCTTTTGCCAAGTAAGGAATATTCTCCAGCCTGGTAGATGGGTTGGAAAATCAGAAGAAATGGCCATCTAAAGATGTGTAGGAGTGGATCCTACTGTGCATGTATGTGAATATCTATCTATCTATCTATCTATCTATCTATCTATCTATCTATCTATCTGCTATCTGTCTATCTATCTGATCCATCTATCTATCTATCTGATGTATGCTTCGTCCTGTTTCTTTTTAGCTGTATTGCATATGTGTCTGTATGGTATGGAAGATTAGCTATGTATTAAAGCTTACAAAATCTGTGGAATTTTCCTTTTTTCCTTTCTCTCATTGTCTATAATTTTCAATTAGTTCACTTAATGCCTATACCTTAATCTACATAAGAAACAACATGTATCTTCTTCTGAAATCAGTAGCCTCATTCTGACAGAGCATTAGGCAACCACACATCTTGGCCACTGCTGTCTACAGAAGGGGAAGAAGCTGAGGGCAGGTTTAATTAATTTCTTAATTTCTTCTTCCTGAATTAAGGTGCAGAGAGGAATTTTCTTTGTAAAAGAATAACTGGATGCAACCCTAACCAAGATTATGGCAAAAGACTAAGCAACCCCTGCTTGAAGGATCAACCCATCACATGCATATCCCAGGGTGGACTCCACTGCAGTTTTAAGCCTTGTGTTTTCTTGAAATTCTTTTTTTTTTTTTTTTACAAAGCAAGGCTTTCTAAATCTAAGTTTAAGCACAATCACTACAATTATGCTATAATATTGGTGTCAGTCATACCTTTTAGAGTCTCCCTTAACTTTTCCATATTGAAATAGTAAGGTCTTCTAGAACATGAATATTTCCAGAGCATAAATTTTAATAATGTGTACAAAATTACTAAGAAATCCATGGATATGTAATGACATGGCTAAGCCTCCAGTGATTATGTTTGTCAAGATGGATCTGCATCAGAATAGGTGTCTTACATCCTGGGCTGCTGAAGGAGGAAGTTTTAGGTTACAGTCTGTATTGTCCATGTGACAAACTGTAGACAGCAGAGGCCTTTATATATAATGATTGTTCACAGCCATATAACAGAGAGTTAATTCATTTGATCTTTCTCTACCTCCAATATGATTTGGGCTCATCTAGTTAGATGACTGTAATGATAAGGTAGAGAAGCACTCAAGCAGTCTATCCTTAAGATGAGTGAGAGATAATCTCCATGGGGCAAACGTTCAAAAGAAATCTTTGTTGTGAGAATATGATTGTATGAGTCAGCTCCAAAGCTTTCTGGGATGGGAGAGAAAGCAGATATAAATCCAAGGACTTTAAATAAATTATGGCAAATCTGGAGACTACAGAGAGAGGTTCATAGGAAGCAGAAAAGAAAGTATATTTTTGGGTATTTCTTATCTGTCACATACATTTCTTACATCTTTGACAGGAAGAAAATGAAGAATAAATCTGAAATTTCAGGAGGTGCTTTGGAGGTAACATTCATGTAGAACTTGGCTTTTAAGTTTCTCTGTAGAATTCAGTCATTTCTAAGGGAAGACCTGTATATCTTTGGAATGTTATTAGCTCCTTGCTTCAAGAACAGGACTGCCTGTCATTCTCTGTTTACTCTCTGAGCAAATCTTCAGCTGGTGACATTGTGCTAGGCAACCACTCTGTTGTTTAGTGCCAAGTATTTGCTTTTTCTTTCTTTCTTTTTCCCTTTTTTTCCCAAGTGACAAACTGTATTAGGACAAAAAGAACAGTGAGGACAGTTTTATGTTTTGAAGAAAGCTCTGCATCTTGATAACTAGTCAAAAGATACTACGTGGCTGAACATTGAGCATAGAATGCTGTATTTTTCTCAACAGGCCAACAATTTTTGAGAACATTTTGAGCTTTCTCCTGTCACATAAATTTCATGAAAAAAATACCTTACCTTGTCATTTAAGATGTATGCCATCTTTCACTGTGAATGTATTTAAGCACATTTAAAAAAAAAAAAAAAAGCAAAACAAAAATAGCATCCAGTAATTTAAAACTTCTGAAGTAGCCATGAGACAATACGTTCATTATTCAGTTAAAGCTCTGGAGTAAACAATTGTGGCCCTTTAAACTAAGGAAAGTCAATATTAAGAGGATTGCTGTGGGAAAGCATTAGTTAAATGAACTGTCACCACTCATCTCACCTATAAAGGCAAGACCCCCGAAGGGAGAGTTTTTACAAATAACATCAACAAAATAAGAAATATAGGAGCATTTTTAAAAAGGTCTATGTGCCCATGTGTTTTCCTAGGTACCTACTTTTACTGAGAACAGAAGTTTAGAGTGTTTAAGTAATGCCTAGAAGCTGAAGAAAGACATGTAGGAGAGAAACCTTAAAATAAACTAAAAGTCATCTTTCTAATTTCCTTGGTCTTTGGTTCTGTTAACTAGGTACAGTATTTTCCTAAGCATTATTGAATAAATAAGCTATAGCCCAGATTTAAAGCTTGCCACATCAGTGGCACTAGAAAAGAAAAATCTAATTAGGCCAAGAAAGGAAAAATCCTAATTTGGAATGGTTGAATTTGTAGATATAATTATATCTGGAAATCATGATTAGCTCACCCTGTAGGTATGGAACACAATAGTTCTTTTTGTACTCAGTCAGTAAATACAGTTGTGCTTTACTCAGTAAGACATGGTTAAATAAACCATAGCATAGTGTGGGATGCAAACCAGGTCATGGAGAGAAAATGAAAATAACCCAACTAGTCTTGCCATCTGTGCATCTGTTCTCTTAGTGATGGCCATAACCAAATACACTCTATTTCCATTGCAAGCCCCATGTGCAAAAGCAGACTCCACGCATTCATTAAACATCTGGAGGAGGACAATGTGAGTATAAGGCTACAACCCTTTCTTTTCAGAGCTGCCTCTATTTCTTTCCTTAGCGAGAGTTACATCAGTTGCTCGTCATGTGTAGGGCTACCAAATCCGGATTGCAAAAATCAAGCTCCAGACTACTAGATGGTAGCAAAAAGCAGTAGGGTTTTCTGTATCTCTTGCTTGCAATTTAATGGTGGTTGGGTTTTTGCTGCTCCAATCTGGCAGAACATCACTTCTGGAATTTGTTTCAACCCCTTTATAATAAATCCAGTCTTGATCACATGACTGGGAGGGAGGAGGGAAGAGGGATTAGAACTGAGCAGCCAGCAATATTCTGAGCTGCATTAGGAATATTTTTCTGTTCTTTTTTCCCCTCCATCTATAGACTATGGGATGATCCAGCCTGTTTTTAAACTTGATTTTCTTTTGTTGGCTTCTCCCCCTACACTAAATTTGGTCCTTTATTATTCTGTTTTTGAGAGTTATCCTGATGATAGACACACACAGATCTGTTCTTTACATAATTTCTTCCACCATTCTATTGGGTTGGAAAGAACAAATAGCTAGTGATGTAGCAAGGATTTCTCCAATTATTGGAAAGAAATTGCATTCCCTTGGATTGTTCCTAAAAAGAAAATGAGTATGTAGTGAGTCACTATTCCCCAATTAAAAGTAGTAGTTTCCCTCCAAACTTTCTGCTATGTATCCCATCCATACTGATAAAATCATTCAGTAGGAATAGGCAGATGGAAATTTGTAAATGGTGGGACATCATTATATTATTTTTCTACCTCTTCTCTTGAAGCCTAAGTACTTATCACAACTTCTGGAGGCAGAAAAAGCCAGTTTTCAGTGGATAAGTGTACTAACCGTACATGGCACATAGTATGCTCCTAGTCATCACTGATGGGCAAAATATAAAAACTATGAACAATTCAGAGAACATTCAGGGCCTTTTGTTAGCGCAATAACATGTTGAACTGCCATTCCAGTGTGATTCATCAGCCAGGTAAGAATAGAAAAATAGAATTCCTCTAGTTATAATATACATATAAAACTGCTGGGGTGAATCTATGAACATCATGACACTACATGGGGACTTTCAAGGGGAGGAGACTACTAACATTTCTTGAAAAGTTACAAAGAAAACTTTTTATCCCTCTGCCCTCACAAAAAGGAGTTAACTCTTGAAAAGAATTGCCTACTGAATCCAAGTTATGTACTTGAATGCATTATGAGGAGATTGAGTAATCCTAAATATTTTTTTCTTCTCCTTCTCCTTCCCCTTCCCCTTCTCCTTCCCCTTCTTTTTGGTCCCTTTGAGTCAGTGTTGACTCCTGGTGTTAACTCTTCATTTTAATTAAATTAATTAGTTTTAATTAACAGTTACAGAGAATCTTGGAGGAAATGGTTTATCTAGACCTGTTTAAGTCAGATTTCAAGCTGAGGCATAGTACAGAGGCAGCATTGATTGCTGTTGAATACTTTTGATGGAGCTGGGATGGGGGTAGTGCATCCATCTGCATGTTCTTTGATCTCTCAGGAGCTTTCAGTGCCATCAGCCATGGTATCTGTTGGGCTCAACTGTGGGGTTTGGGAGAGGGAGATACTGTACTGTGGTGCTTCTTCTCCTTCCTTTAGCTGGTTCCAGTCAATGCTGACAGAGAGGGAAAGGTTACATCTATGGCCCCTCACTTGTGGGGTATCTCAGGGCATCTGTTGGTTCAGGGTCCAGTATCATCAGTTTGTTGACAATACCCAAGTGTGGCTGCCCTGTTGATGCTGTCAATGTCCTGACCCAGTGTCAGGAAACTGTTCAGGTTTGGATGGGGAGGAACAGCCACAGGCTCACTCCTGCAAGACCAAGTGGTTATGGTGTTTGGGCCTCCTTGCATATAAGAATTTTTTTGTGTTGGATGGAGTAGCAGACCCTCATTTGAGACTAGTGCACAAATTTGGGGTCCTCCTGGACTCATAGCTACTGCTTGAGGAGCTGGTGGCAGCTGTGGCCAGAAAGGCCTTTGCACAAGTCCATCATATGTGCCAGTTATGCCCATTCCTAGAATAGGTCCTCCTCCAGCCTCATGCCCTAGTCATCTCATGACTGAACTATTGCAGTGTGCTTTACATTGGGCTGCTCTTGAAGACAGCAGAAACTGCAGCTAGTCCAAAATGCAGCAGTATGGGCAGTAATGGGCATGTCACAATATGCCCATGTGTCATCACTGCTCCATTAGCTGTAGTGGCTGCCAGTTGGCTTTCAGGTGCAATTCAAGGTGCTGGTTGCCACCTATAAAGCATAGGGCCTAGTTATCTTAAGGACAGGCTGTCTCTAGTGTTTCTGTCTATCCAATAAGATCAGACAGAGTGGGATGCTCCAGGACCCCTTAATTAGACAATGTCATCTAGTGGGACCCCAGAAGAACACCTTGTCTGTAATGGTACCTGCCCTCTGGAACAGTATCTTTCCAAAGATATGCATGGCACCTACCCTACAAGGTTTCTATAAGTCTTTGAAAACATGGCTTAGCTCCCAGGCCCAGGGTAGCTTGTTTGTTGAGCTCCTGGCAGTTTCCTTTTGCAATGTAATGAATTATTTTGTCTGGGCGTAGATGTCCTTTTCTTTCCTCTTTTTAATATGTAAGCCATTCAGAATCATTTGGGAGTTGGGCAGCTTTCTAAATCAAATCAAATCAATAAATAAATAGAAAACAATTTCCTAAACTGGTGCTCTACAAATGTATTGCTTATGTGACTCCTCTCACTCAGGATGGACACTGGTTGGTAATGATGGGAGTTGTAATCCAATGTAGCATGTACTAGAATCTAGACCATTAGAATTTCCAAAGGACATTTGCATGTAAAAAAAAGCTAAATAAAACATATAAATAAAACAAAACGTACACAAATAAAATGAGGGTAGGCAGATATTCTGAGGCCTTTTCCTGAACTTTATAATCTTTCAAACAAATTCCCTTCTTAAAAACATTTTAAACCTTCCTTACCTTTTTGCCCACATTATATTTAAGATCTTCACATTTTGGCTAGCATACCGATTGTCAAAGATGAGGCAAAATAATGAATACATGTTATTCTTTGTCATAAGTGGGAGCTTTAAAATGAGCCAAGAACTGCAAACAGTGCTCTTTCAGTCAAGGAGTCTTTCCATCTGCTAATCCTTCAGGATCCAGTAAAATGCACCATAGATAGATGTGGACTGTTCTGATTATTTTCAGGGCTACACGGACATCAGGATGCTCTGATCAAGGACATGTGTGTGACTTTAGAGGAAACAGAGACCAAGCAGCCACATACTGCTTGCCTTTTCCACCATACAGAAAAGTCAGCCACTCAATGCATGCTTTCCAGATGTTATCTCAGAGCTTCACCAGTCCCTTCAGATATATGCCTAAACCTGGATCCCTTTCCCCTCTTTACAACATAAAAGATAATAAATGGCTGCTAATTCCCTGTATTTTTCTGCTCCCATGGAGGCAAACCCCTTTGCTTTCACTTCACCTAATATAGGCTGACAGGTAATTCTGTATTTAGTCTCCTTTATCTAATCATGTCAGCAAGTTGTTATGATGGACCTCAGGAAGTATGAGGTAGAGCAAGCAAGGTTCTCCTTCAATGAGAACACAGATCATCCCTTTACCCCCAAAGCTGTTTGTTGCTTTTTTTTCTGAAAGAACATTATCTGCTTTGAAATGGCATTTCTACATCCATGGGTATAATACAACTGAGTGAGGGCTACCCACAGTTGCAAGTTCTTGGTTACATGAGGTGACCAACAAGGATTGTGCCTTTATCTGGAAGGTATTACATAAATCTCCATGTACATTGAGGTCTATATACTATAGTAGAAAATGCAATTTATCTACTACCTCCTGCCCCCAGCCATTAACTCTCTGAGCATATTCTCATTGTATAAGCATTTAGGCAAATTAGCATAGTTTCCATCAAACATATCATTTTCTATATAGTAGTTCCATAGCCATTCCATATAACTTACTATCAAATTCAATTTCTCTGATTACATCATTTCAATACTGTAGAAAAACTTAAGATTTTGTCACTTGTTGTTCCCTCACTTTTTGATTATAGATAACTCAGAAGTATTTCATATTTCTCATAGGCTTTAGCATCTTCACAGAAACAAACTATCTTGCTGGCATAGATGCTTGGTAAATAAATAAAACATTTATGTAAATGTCAAGTTAATAATTACATATTACAAGAGGTCTGTTTTACTGAACAATCAGCACATGAGAAAATGCCTAATTGCTTCTGAAGGGATTAAAGTATACATACACAGATCTACCTATATTCCAAACCCTAGTCCTTTCCTGGTTTCTAGTTACAAAACATATATATCTCAAAGGGTTTTTATTTTATTTTCAAAAAAGAGGTAGTAGAGGAAGTTAAATGCAAATCTTCAACAGATCATTGGGGGACTACTAGATACAATATAGTCCAGATTCTTAACAGCGCTATTCGGAGTACCCTGCTATATCTCAAATGTAGCACTTCCCTCAGAAACTGAGTTAAATTCATGGGATCTTAAGATCCATTTATGCCAGCTTTATTTTTGCCTTAAGGTTCATTTTGCAGTAATTTTCTGGTTGCCATGATTCTTTCTGATAATTGCCCCTCTTCTTGAAAAGTTAGGATCCAGAGTGACTTACGTCAGCGGGGTTTCTCAAGTAACAGCTCCTAGCCCTGGGGCTTCCAAAAATAAGAGTTGTAATCCGGCAGCAGGTGTTTGACACAGCTCTTCAGGTAGAGCAGGGTATAATAGGTTAATATAATTTGCAGTCTATAAATAGGAGACCTTTCATGCCAGTAAACATCATCTGCTCATCACACTGCAGAGCTTTCTCTTTAGACCAGCTTAATGTTTTGCTACCTGTATTGTTGGAGGGAAAATATAATAATATCCCTTTTGCAGAATGATTTTGTCCCTGCGCTCTGGGGGACCCTGAGACCCTAGCCCATGACCTCCTTCTTTTTACAGTAACTTATACTGCATCCCCATGCCCCACCCATCAGTAGAAGTCCCTTTCATCCTGAGGACACTCTTATTTGTTCTTTGCTATCAGACCAGAACCACTGGAAGAGTCGCAAAATTTATCTCAGCTGCCATTGCCCTGCGCACGAAACTATTTTGTTAATGTTCTGATTTGATGAATGTACACTTTTATTTTGTTTTTCTAAGTTTCTTATTTTGCATCCAGGTTTTATCTCCTGTCGCCGCTTATTTATAGCTAACCAGAATATGATGTTACTTAAATGCATTTACATACACACGAATACATGTCTGTATGGATTCACTCAATAGTCTAATATAAAATAGGTAGAATTGTAGTATTTTACTCTTAAAGTATTATTTATAAATCATCCTGTTTTTATCACTTAGATTCTACTTTTAATATCCTGCTATCCATATCTGCTGTACTGTAGTAAATGTCATCTGCACTCCTGTTGATGCCTTAGAAATGTTTCAGATTTTAAGGCATTTTCTTTCTGTTTTTGCTTTCTTTCTTATGTCATGGCTTCCACACTTTGTTCTTTTGGTTTTTTATACTTTTTATGGAGTAGACTGTTTAATTCATGAGTCAGTGACTGTAATAAAGATTACCTATCTCTATCTATATGTGTATCTATCTATTTATCAAATGTGCTTCATTTTATATTTTGAAAGAATTGACAGAGATAGAAAAAAAAAAATGGAAAAGAGACATATCCTTCATTTCAACCTGGAACAATGTATGCATTTTTTTTTTCCAGCCCTGACATAAAAATACAATTCAAAATCCACAGCTGGCCAATACTTTATCAGGACAATCAAAAATTCAACTTCTAAGTGTTTAAGCTAAATCAAGTATGGCAACTTACAAACATGCTGTAGGATAATTACTGTGCAAATCTTTCTACTGGTTACTCTTTTACTGTAGCCTTCAGCCAGAGATTCCACTTTCAGAATGACCCCATATATTCCTGCTAATGAATATAGACACACTCTAAGCAAGAACATATATGCAAACTATATTGAAAATTACCCACAGTTAATTTTCCAACAATAACTACTACCTTAAGGTAGCTTAGCATACATGGTTGGCTTAAACATGTTAACAGGGAAAGAAATCAAAGCAACACTGGGCAAGCAAAATAATTTAAGATGAATATTAAAATTAAGGACTAAAGAGAGCAAAAGAATGTCAATGAAGAGTATTATAATATTTCGTCAGAAATATCTTGAGACAAAAAATGCCACAATTAATCTGTGTACTTGTTATCAATAAATCAGTTAAGGGTCCAGATAAATTTGGAATAAGATTTTGGAATTAAAGAATCCTTCCCATGGGAAATAGATTTGTTTGGACTTTTGCAAGACAAAATAAAGGTAAATAATTTTAAAAATTGGACACTAAAGGGAACTAAACGTTTAGGAGAAAAATACACAAGCCTGATTAACAGCTAATTAACTAGGTCTTATAAAATGATGAAAACATAACTCTCAGGCCCAGCCCAAGAACAACAATAAGGCAGTCCAGTCCAGTATAGTTCCTTTATTATCTTACAACTTAAAGACAGAATCTTGCCAGACTAAATCTATGCTAAAGCAACTAGTGGATATACCAGTGAGACTCTAGGGAGGAGCTAGCCTAAGCCTCTTCTTCTCATGGTCTTTCTGTGGGCTGAGAAAGCACTTGCCTTGTACCCTCTCCTGGAAAGTACTCATTCCCTCCTGATAGCCTTGATCTTCCAGTATCCTCCTCGCACATGCCTTCCATTACACCAACATTGAAAATCCTGAAGGATACTTTTGAAAAATGGAATCAGAAGTTAGTATCAACAATGTCAATAGTGATGTTTGCTTCTATGGATAGACTGTGTCCAAAAGATGTTATAGAAGAATTAATAGATGAGGAACAAGTTTTATTTGACAAGACAGAGATGGCATCAAAAGTAGATCTACAAATGACAGGCTACGAGAATGACATGGAAAAGGATGTCTCACTGGATATACAAAAGAAACTGGTGGATGTTTCAAAAATTAAAAGGAAATATAAATAATAAACTAAGAGAGTGACCTGGATAATCTTGTGAGAAGGGAGAAATGAAAAGAAATCAAATTCTATGACATTATTTGAATGGACTAAAGATTAAGACTGTTATGTTAATGGATTAAAGATTAAGACTGTTAGAAATAAAAGGAAGGAATATAAAGTTGGTTTATTTGATGAAGGTTAAAATAAGATATGTTGTTATTTCTGGTAACCCTTAATGGACTTTGTGCTGACACTAGGACTAATGCTTTATGGATTTGTAAAGATTATGCTTTATGGATTTGTCTATAGATAAGAGATGGGATATGGGATTAAGAGGTCATTGGTCATAAACTAAGATGGGTGAACAGTTACAAAAATTGTTTGTACTTTTGATGAAGGTTGGAAGTCATGTCTTTACACATTTCTTTTCTCTTTCTTTAATATATTCTTATTTTTCTTTTCTTCCTTTTTTCTATTTTCTAATTTTTTTCTTCTCCTTTGCACTTTTCACTCTTCTTTCTATTCCTCTTTCTTTCTTTAGTTTGTATTAGATTTTACTATTGTAGTTAAAATCAATAAAATTATATAATTTTGATGTGTGCTGAAGACTGAATAAAACAAGGATTTGAAGATTCCCATTTTGTTTAAACAGTGGGAAATTATCTTAAATGTCTGTATCAAAAATTTCAGTAAATCCTACGCTATAAATTACATAACAAAAAATATTTCAGACATTGAACTCCACTGCATTTGTATAGAAAAGAATTGAATAAATCATTACCATGCAATGATAATAATGATTCATTAAAATGTGATTTTGCAGTGTCCTAAAATTGTTACAGGGATGTCTGTGGGGGGATGGTGTCAAAGACAAGACGGACACCTCAGTAGCATTATTGTGGCTACCATGTTTACTTTTATGGCATTCCTTTCCCTCATTGATGCCCCTGAATTGTTACAATATAGGATTAAACATTAAACATGCTAATTTGACTTTGAGACAGGGTTTGATACTTTAGGATATCCATAATCCTTGGAACTATATACCTATTACATGTAAACTGAGGGCTCGATAACAGAAATGGATTTTCCACACCATTCTTACTGCTGAAAGACTTATTTTCAACATTTATGGTCCAAATTACTCAGTGGATTGAAGAGTTGATGTTACTTATGACTTAGGACTGACTTGCTCATAGATGAAGATTATATATGGATGATTAAATGGACTCCTTTCTGCACAGAAAGAGGGAAATTTTCAGTGATCTGAAAATTTCATTAGTGTATCTTGCAGCTGAAAGCCAGGTTGATGTAGTGGTTGAGGCATCAGACTAGAAATCAGGAGACTGTGAATTCTAGTCCCTCCTTAGGCACAAAGCCAGCTGGGTGACCTTGGGCCAGTCCCTCTCCTTCAGCCCTAGGAAGGAGGCAAGGGCAAACCACTTCCAAAATCTCGCTAGAAGAACTGCAGGGACTTGTCCAAGCAGTTGTCAGTAGTCAAGAATGACTCAAAGGCGCGCGTGCACACACACACACACACACACACACAAAAATCTTGCAACTAGCTAAGGAGCTTTTTTTCTTGCAAGGGTTGCTAACCTGGATCAAGTTGAAGGTGTAGTGTATTAGGGTATTATTGTTATTGGTTGATAGGTGTACCTCTGACCTCATATAGTTACTCAGTTACCTTCAGCTGCCTACTGTATATTTGTTGTCATTCTAGCAGACCCACAGGAGTTAGTTCTTGTGGAATTTTCAGAAAGCAAGCTATTCTAGCATCTTTTGTTGATAAGTTAAAAAAAAAAAGATTTTACAGTGGTAATAAAGTGAGATTGGGAAAAAAGTCTCTCCAGCCTCAACTTATCTCCAAAGGGAAGAAAGGGCAGTAAAAATAAAACATATAGGGAAAGATGGACGTTAAACTGGTCACAAACACAAAGAGGAAAAAAGAACACAGCAGAATGACAAACTATTGGCAGATTAATGTGTTTGATAATGCCACAGTTGACTGGATGTTATGTAGAGAGAGACTTGAACAATTTTTTTGAGACAGATGAGATAGCTGCTAAAAAAAAAGGATGCCTGCTTTATTGAGTGTTTTAGTAGGCAAAGCATACAGCTTATTAAGAAACTTAACTGCCCCATAAAGACATTCTTGATGCAGCTTTGCAGAAGTAGTAAAAGTAATACAGTAATGTTTGGCACCCCAACTGTTATTGATTGCAGTTTTTCAAGTTTCTTAAGTGCAAGCAAAAAAGAAAGTCCATTGTTGTATATGCTGCTGAACTTAAAAAGTTGTCTGGCATTAGCTAAATGATGCTTTGAGAGATTGGCTGGACTGTGGAATTCTGAAAGAAAATGTTTTAAAAAGACTTTGAACACAGGCAGATTTCACATTTAAGAAAGTAGTGGAAATTGCTATCTCCATGGAAACTTCTGCTAGAGGACTGCAGTCAGGAGTAAAGTAGATGTGAATAAGCTTGCAATATCATGCAAACAGAGTGACAGGTCAAAATGAACTGTGCTATTGTTGTAACAGAGGTTCACACACTAGCTCTGTGTAGAGTTAAAGGAGAAATCTGCAGAAAATGCAATAAGGTAGGACATATTTGCAGACCCTGTCACTCAGGGAAAAGCAAATTATTTACTAAAGATAAACAAACCACTACTCTAAAAGGACAGTAGTTACAGTGGTGCATACCACAGATGAAGAATCTGATAACAAAAGTGAAACAGGGAAAACTAACCTGGAAAACGGTAGCATAAAAGGTGAAATAAGACCAACAATATGGCTCACATCAGAACTGAATGGCAAAATCATAACGCAACTGAACACTGGTTATGCTGTATCATAGAATCATAGGTTGGAAAGAACCTTGTCAATCTTCTAGTCCAACCCTCTACCTAGTGCAGGAATCCTCATACTATCCTGGATAAATGGCTGTCCAATATTTTCTTGAAAATCTCCAGTGATGGAGCACCTAGGACTTCAGGAGGCAGATTGTTCCACTGCTGATTAGCTTTCATAATCAGGCGATTCCTCCCTATTTCAACTTTGGATCTCCTTCTGTAAAGCTTCCATCCATTGGTTCTTGTCTCACCCTTGGGTGCCATGAAGAATAAATCCATGCCTCTGCTCCATGACATCCCTACATGGAAGGCTATGATCATGTCCCTCTTTAGCCTTTCCTTATTTAGGTTAAACATACCAAGTTGCTTCAACTGTTCTTAGCCTCCTAGCCCCTTACCATCTTTGTCACTCTTCTCTGCACTCTTTCTGGTTTCTTAGTATCTTTTTTGTATTGTGGCAACCAGAACTAGACATAGTATTCTAGGTGTGGTCATAGAGTAATACTATCATTTCTTGTGATCTTTATACTATATTTCTTTTGATACAGTTCAAACCTGCACTGGCTTTTTTGGCAGCTACAGCACACTGCTGGCTCATGCTTAATTTGTTGTCTCCCAGGGTACCCAGATATTTCTCAGAAGCACTACTGCTGAGCCAGGTATTGCCTACCTTGTATCTGTGCATCTTTTTTTTCTTTTTGCCTAAGTGCAGGACCTTATATTTTCCACTGTTGAACAACATTTTACTGGACAGGCCCAATGTTCAAGTCTATTAAGATCCTTTTCAACCTTGAACCTGTCCCCCCACCCCCCAGTTTTATGTCATTTGCAGATTCCGTCATTTAAATCACTTATGAAGAAGTTGAAGAGTACTGGCCTAGGAACAGAACTTTGAAATATTCCACTGCATACCTATCTTCACATAGACACAGACCTATTAAGAACCATGCTTTGGCTATGGTTGTTCAGCCAACTGTGAATCCGTCTGGTAGTGGGACCATCCATTCCAAATTATTCCAGTTTATTAAGGCTATGCTCTACTTTATCAAATGCCTCACTGAAATCTAAGTATGCTATATTCACAACATTCCCTTGGACCACTGATCTAGTCATATTGTCAAAGAAAGCAATAAGTTTTGTTTGGCATGACCTGTTTTTAATTGGTTTGATTATGTCTTCTGATAATCACCTTGTTCATTTCTTACAGCTTGCAAACCCAATGCTTGATTTTTATTTCTAGGATTTCCCCAAGTATTGATTTCAAAATCATTGGTCTGTAGTTTTCTGGTCTACTATTTTCCTTTTTTAAAATATGAACAATTATGGCTCTTCTACAGTCTTCTGTCATTTCTCCTGTGCTCCAGGATTTCTCAAAGATTTCATTTAGTGGCTCTGATATGGCATTTGCCAGTTCATTTAGCACCTTGGTATGTAATTCATCTAGTCCAGGAGACTTGAATTCATTCAAACCATGCAGGAGTTCTCTCACTAATTCCTTACCTATTTTGATCTACATTTCTTTTCTGTCTTCCATGGCAGAGCTTCTGACAGGTTGGACCACTATTTCCTTTTGCAGAAAGACATGCAAGGTAGGAATTAAGCAATTTAGCCTTCTCCATGTAACCCATCACCATCCTGACATCTTCTCCAATCAGTGTGCCCAACAGCTAGCACAAGTATTAAAAGACATCAATTCTGTAGTATCAAGCACCAGCTCACTACAAGAAGCAAACCAACTAATGTACAGCACAGCTACAGTTATAACTGAATACCTTGGATGCAAAATCAACAAACAAGAAAAAAAGTCAAACCATGCACCACCAAAATGGAAAATCAGGTTGGACAATAAGATCAGCATGCTAAGATCAGATGAAAGCAAGCTAGAACAAATGAAAGAAAAGAGGCAGAAGAATAAGAAGACCAAAGAATACCTGATCAAGAAATATCACCTAGAAACAAGGAAGATCAAAGAAACACTGGAAATAATAAATCAGCAAATAACAGCCATAGACAAAAATATCAGCAGATACGAAGCTCAAATTGCAAACTACAGACAGAATCTCCAGTTTCAGTCGAATCAGAAACATTTCTACCAATCCATCAATGGAGAGACTGCAACGACTCCTGACAAAGAAGAAACAGTGCAGTTCTAGGCACAGCTATGGGACAACCCAAAGAAATACAACAAGAATGCAGCTTGGATAAAGGAGGTGGGTAAGAATAAAAAAGAAGCTGAAATGAAAGAACTTGTAATAACAGCAGAATTGGGGAAGAATAGGGCGAGGAAGATCAAGAACTGGTTTGCACCAGATGAAGATGAACTGCATGGTTTTTGGTTGAAACATCTGACTGCTCTGCACCTACTCTTTGCCAAGCAGTTTAACATCATACTGCAAGGAGGTGAAATTGAAGATTGGTTAATGTCTGGCGAAACCTACCTGATAATGAAAGACCCAATAAAAGGGGCAGCACCAAGCAACTACAGGCCAATTACCTGCTTACCAAAAACTTTCAAATTGCTAACTGGTGTGGTAGCTGATGCAGTCCAACAGCATTTAGTTGAAAACAAGTTCTTTCCATCTGAGCAATAAGGTAACTACCCAAACAGTAGAGGGGCAAAAGTTCAACTCCTAATTGACAAGATGATTTTGGAAAACTGCAAGAGAAGGAAGACCAACTTGAATGTAGCTTGGATCGATTACAAGAAGGCATTTAACTCCTTGCCACATGATTGGATAATCAAGTGCCTAGGAATAACAAGTCAGTAGATACATCACAAGCTTTGTGCAAAGATCAGTGGCATAATGGAAGACACAGTTGCTGGTCAATGGTGATAGAGTAGACTCACTATCACCACTACTGTTTGTCATTGCATTGATTCCTCTGTCAACAATACTGAACAAGTCAGGCCATGGCTGTTAAACATCAAAAACATCTGCCATCCTATCCTACCTCCTTTACATGGATGATCTGAAGCTGTATGGAAAAACACCATCTGAAATAGAATCACTGCTCAACACTGTCCAAATATACACCCAAGACATGGCAATGGAGTTTGGACTGGACAAAATATGCAACCCTTACCATCAACAGGGGAAGAATATTGAAAACTGATGGAATCAAGATGCCCTATGGAAATAACATCAAGAGTCTGGATGAAGAAGATCATGGCAAATACCTGGGCATCCTTCAAGTTGACAACATCAAGCACACTGAAGTCAAGAAGAAGGTTAGTGGTGAACACATCATGAGAGTGAAGAAGATCTCAAAGTCCAAACTCAGTGGAGGAAATAGCATCAAGGCAATTAACACCTGGGCAATTCCAGTCATAGATACACAGCTGGAATAGTGGACTGGACTCAAGCAGAACTAGAAGCCCTGAATAGGAAGACCAGAAAAATAATGACAGTGAGTATTCATCCATGCAGTGATGTTGACAGACTCTACTTATCAAGGAGCATAGATGGACATGAAATGTTGCAAGTACACCAGACAGTTGAAGAAGAAAAAAGGGCATTAGAAGAATATCTGAAGGACAGTGAAGAAGATGCACTGAAGCTAGTACACCATGAAGGCTTACTGAATGCTGAAGAGACCAAACTGGCCTACAAGAAAGACCAAATGAAGAATAGAAAAGAGACATGGGAAGACAAAGTATTACATGGCCAGTATACAAAAAAAAACTAGCAGGCAAAGCAGATAACAACAGGACTTGGCAATGGTTGAGAGCAGGAAAGTTAAAGAAAGGGACAGAGGAGCTAATTCTGGCTGCACAAGAGCAAGCCTTAAGAACAAATGCATACAAAGCCAGAATTGAGAAGACAGCAAATGCTGCCTCTGCAAAGAAGCTGAAGAAACAGTGAGTCACCTAGTTAGCTGCTGCAAGGAAATTGCACAGACTGTTTGCAAACAATGGCATGACAAAGTAGTAACAATGGTGCATTGGGATATCTGCAAGAAATACAATTTGCTCGCAAGCAAGAACTGGTGAGACCACAAAACAGACAAAGTAATAGAAAATGAAGAAAGTAAAATGCTCTGAGATTTTAGAATTCAAACAGACAAGCACCTGCCACACAACACCCCAGACTTAACAACTGTTGATAAGAAAGACACAAAAGTCTGGATAGTGGATATTGCAATACTTGGAGACAGTGGAATAGAAGAGAAAGAACTGGAGAAAATCACAACATACAAAGACCTGCAAATAGAAATAGGACAACTGTGGCTAAAGATAATACCAATAGTAATAGATGCCTTGGGTGCAATCCCAAAACATCTGGAGCACCACTTAAAGACCATTGGCATTGACAAAATCACCATCAGTCAATTGCAAAAGGCAACTTGAAACAGCGTATATCCTGTGAGAATACCCTTAATGCCATTAAACAACATCTGCCTATCCCAGGTCTTTGGGAAGGACTTGATAGGTGGATAAAAATGCCAAATCCAGTCTAAACATCTGGCTGACTGTGCGACCAACAATAATAACGTTTTGCTGCTTGAGTATCTTGTAATTCTTGCACTCACTGGGGCTAGTTCTTCTTGAGATTACAGTAAAACAAGAAACAGAAAAACTGCTTCCTGATTCTAGTGTTTTGTTTTGTTTTTTTTATCAGTAGAAGAGGCACAAAAGAAGGGATGGGCTATAAGAGGGTAAGAATACAAGAGTGGCTAAGAGGCCCAGATAATAAATGGAAGCTTTTTTGCCTAAGGATAAGTTGTGCTAAGTGTCTGCAGCATGAAGTTCAGAGAGTGGTAAATAAAAAGGAACAATGAGAGATACTATATCTTGTTATTGTTAAAATGGGTGTTTATAGCTATAGCTCTGTGATCATAATCATGTCTACACTGAAATAATATAGTTAGCTTTCTACAAAGATCTTGACTTACTGCAGTAATTGCATACCTGCTGCCTTTGGTATATAGAGACTGAAGTATTACACATGTCCATCTGTATTTGGGATGTGTGTGTGTGTGTGTGTGTGTGTGTGTATGCGTGCAGTTTTTATTTTTATTTTAGATGTCTAGAACTGGATGATTTATTCGTGAATGCTTTGTTTCTTTTTACTGTTTGAAATGTCCACACATTACATTTTACAGCATTCAAAGGATACCAATATTGAAAGGGGTATACTTGAACAATATTTACCATAAAGATGATTCATATTCTCCAGGCTTTCCATGTTTGCAAGCTGAGATTAGTGCTGTATGGGTTGTCATCACTGATGTGGTGTTTGCCTTTCTTTGATAAAGAGGTGACAAATAGATGGAAATGGGAAAGAAATCACTGGAATTTTCAAGAGAACATTCAAGTTAAAATGAATGACTGTTAGATTTCTTAGGCAGGTATATAACTATGTAATAGTTATCTTACATGGAGATAAACTCTGGAGCTATGAAAAATTGGATACCGTGGCAAATGAAGATAGCCCGGAGGGGACACAACTCATTCTGGAAATAATTCTGCATTGAATCCGAAGGGCTGAAAACTAAGTCAAAGGGAGGAAAGAGAAGTAGATTGATAATGTATTATATCTACTATTGATATAAAATAGTTCTGCCAGGCTGATGCAGAAATAAGAACCAGTAAACAATGGTTCATTGAAGGTACTGTGAAGGATGCTAGTTATTCTGTAACACAATGATCCAAGTGGGATAAATGCTGGGGGAAGGAGGAAATACTAGTAATTTCATAGCAGATACAAAGATAAAGAATTGACTTCAAGGTCAATGAATTTCATTAGTGAAAAGTGTATCAAGGGTGTTAACAATAATAAGTATCAAGATAAAACCCAGAACACATAAGTGCTGGAAATTCAGGGTAAGCAATGGAAGATGTGTTAAGTACCTTTGTTCTCCTCAAAATAGTTAGGTAAAATGTCCTTATATTTCCACTACTATTGATGGGCTCATGATTCTGGAATGGGCAAATGCTCAGAGCAAGAATATTCTGGATATAAGGTCTGTTCTCTTACTAATTGCCAAGACAGAGTCAGCATGAGCTTGCTTTTCACAGAGGCCATGACATGTTCCTAATAATGTAGACATTTGTGCTAAAAGAAATGGGATTTGGGGCATAAAACCCCTTTTGTTTTGTCTGTGACTGTGACTGCCTTCACTTTTGTCTTATACATCACTTTCTTGTTCCTAGCCTTAATCAAAGTTAGCATGAAGCAAATGCCACAGAAAGATAAAAGGCTTCATTACAACTGACCTTTGGGTAATTTTATTTCACCGTCACTTCTCCGTCCTTCAGTTGTAACTATGCAATTAGTAATAAAAAGAGATAAAAGCCATCTGTTTCTTCTAGTAACCAAGGCAAAAATGGGGTCTGAATTTCAGTGAAATTAGATAAGAAACAGTGATAAAAAATGGAAGTTTTGCCGTAAAGCAGATCCATAGCAGGATATTCATTTCAAGCTTTAATCAAAGGCTTTCATAAAAGAGCATGCTTGGGCACCAGAGGGCTTACATAAAAATCCTGCCTTTCAACAAAGGTACTGATTGTACATTAGGAGACACTTGAAATTGTTAAGCATGGCTTCATAGCAATGCAGCTCACTAAGGTTTCACTCTCTTGGCTGCAACTAGTATGTTCATCATCTCCTCATTTAGAATGCTGTGTGTGTACAGGATTAACCTTTCTGGATTCAATTTGAAAAGTCACCATGAAATAGGAAAAAGTTTCTGACAGTGACAAAGCACAGTTTACACGGTATCCTATAAAATCAGTATTTCAGTGTTTTCTCTCACAAAGATCTGTGATAAGTTTGTTACAATGTTATGTGTTCACCCTTTTGGGGGTGCCTAGATGACAATATCTTATAGCATGAATTTAATTTGATGCTGTGACATCAAACAGTTTGTATGGAATTGTGCATTAAATTTAAAGGAGAGAGGAGAGAGATTAGAGTAGAATATTGAAAACGTACATTGCTTTTGCAGTGTAAGACCTTTGTGTAATATGTACTAACTTACCTAGCTGATATCTGCCTCTGTGTAAGCTAGTTAATCAAATCAGGGTAAGATTTAAAACAATAATTCAACATGGAAGAATATTAAGAGAGCCAGGAGGATGATCTTGGAGAATGAATCCAGAGGTCATTAGGGAAACACCAGATGCAGACATAACATGGGTTAAGTCCAGACAGGCAAGAGAATGCTATGAAGAAACTCAGACCAGCCATCCCACCAACTCCATGGAGTATAAGAGGGAGGGAAAGGTAGACACAGACAGACTTGCAAGATTCTGTTATTATAGCCCATCTCAATAAAATAGAATCCTAGTCTTCCTATAGAATCTGTTTCCTGATCTGGTCCACCTTGAAGAGCTGACAGAATATCATAAATATAATTGTATAGTTTTCTTGGATTCAATGAAAACAGCTTCTAAATTCTCCACAGAAAAAAATGGAGTGGGGAAGGTAATAATCAAATCTCCTACAAAGGGAGAATGAATTCTTCAACAAATGGAATTACTTTGAACATAAAGACTTCCTAAGAATGGGTTCTGAGAAATGTAGCTCAATTAATATGTATGAAATATTATTTGTTCCTACTGTATATAAAGTAAGCAAGTGGCTAAGAGAGAAGGAAATTAAGAAGCAGGGATCAGTTCCAGTTCTTCCTTCCATAATATTAAAATATATGGATTATAGTTGCTCCTATATTTTACCATTTTCTTTTAGGACAGGAAAATTAGAATGGGGAGAAGAGCTACTTGTATCAATCTCAATCACCAGAGTAACTCTAGATGGCTTACATATTAATGGAATACAACAGAATAAGAATTGGAAAAAAAAAAGTGATATATGTAGCTCATTGGACTGAGGAAAGCCAACTCAGTGGTAATAATAAAAACCAGAAAACATTACCAGGAGTAATTATCATCCTACTTAGGGCCTGCTGAAATTCTCAGAAGATTCATCAGAAAAATTGAATATGATGCATCTATCAAATCAGATGTATTGAGTTAATAATAAAACTGAATTCTGTTATATACAATTATACTTTTAATCAACTAAATTATATGATATAGAACTGAAATAATAACACATATGTAAATTCAAAACAAATTTCAGAAGGCTTGTTGTGCTGACTTATTTTGTTGCTTTTATCCTTATTTCTGAGGTTATTCAATCTAAAACATTATAAATAGAATCTTAAGATGTTTACTCATTTGAGAAAGTAACCCTTGAGGTTACTGCCTAAATCACATGATTGGAGTACAGTTTAAACAAAAACAAAAACTAGTTTTGGCACAGGTTTTTGAGGGCTAAAGCCTAAAATGTTTACTGTTCAAAATAAAAACAATTTAGTAATGTTTTATTGCCAGAGTTGTACAAGATACTTTTTTTTTTTTTGCATTTATGAGTGATGCTTTGTTTAGAATATTGAACAAAATATAGAAAATACTGTTTCACAAGCTATATCATTCTGTTTAGGTAGGGAAGAGACTTACATATCTTATAAAATATAGAAGTTCATAAAACTGCATTTTCTCCAAATACTAAAAGAAATTATTGGGATTTGTCAACAGGTGCATAGATATTAATATCCAATATACATTGTCATAAAGATCAGAGATACACAACTTTTCCATACAAAGGGTTACAGCTGGGTTTTGAGTGGAGGCTTTGTAAACTAGTATGTGGTCCCAGGACATATTAAAAATAGTTTAATTAATATTAAATATAGTTAATATGATTACCCTCTAAGCATATATTTAATCATTTTTTTCATATTCTGTCACATTAAAATGTATAATATGATAACAGCATCTGTAGATGTCCAATAACTGAAATCAGGGTTTTTGGAAGGGATGTGCAGCTCTGGTATAGATGAATCATCAAATGAAAATGCACGTTAATATCTCACCATAATAAAATAGGGTCTCCAGGGATGTCACCCACAAAGGCCCCAAAGGATCTTCAGCCCATTTCATCATTGACCTGGAGAACCAGTATAGTGGCTTTCAGATCACGTGTTGAATTAGTATCAGTAATTGACTATATATCACAATATAGTAAACAAAGATATCAGTGTGTGGTAGTATAGTTAATAGCAGAAGACCACAAATTATTGCAATCATGGACCCTGACATAACAAAATAAAGTACCAAATCACTGTCAGTTAGGAATCATCTGTGAGCAGAGTTTGTGCATGATGTAACAGAATTGGGCTCCATTTAAGATAACATTATCTTTATCATCTAGGAAATAGTTATCAGAATGCCTTGGAAATTTAGGTAAAATAAGGTTGATCAAGAAAAGGGATGTCCCTGGCAATATAGAAGAAGATGGGGCTTGGTACCTGTACCATAAGGTCACCACCATGCTGGAAAGGGAGCTAATAGAATGATAATATATTCTTAATATATCAGTCTACTTTTGATTATTAATACTTGCTATATTATTTTTCAACTACAACATCAATTATGAAATCCTTTTATTTATATTTCAAGGATAAGGACTACAGCAGGGCAATCATCCTGTGATCTTCCGGGCCACATAAACACCCTGGGGATCCTTTTTTGTTTTGCTTTGTTTCGTTTTTGCATTCTTACAGCCACCATAACCAAAAATATCCCGTGCGATTTTCTGTCATTTGAAGCTGGAAGTAATCATTTTAAACTCTGAAACATAAGTTGTAAGATAGATTTAATGCAGCTTAAAAAACAATGAATCTGTAAAAAGTCACATTCATGTGACTGATGTGACTTGCCCCTTTGTACAGTAACCTACTCACAATAACCCCCTTTACCTTTAATGGAAAGTTAAAGAAACGTGTCATTGTCAGGCAAATAACAAATATCACATATCAAACAGTACTATCGTTCAGATATCATTTGCTGCCAGCTGTCAAACAACAATCAGCTATTCAACATCAGATATAAAATTCAGTTGGAAATCAAATACATGCAAATACCAAATATTTAATGGTTATCTTGCTTCAGAATTCATTGCGAAAAAGATTGAGATGAACTTTGGAGAAACAGTTATTTCTGAAGAGGATTATCTTTTTCTAACAGTACTAACAACAATGTAAATGAAAAATATGTTTCTGGCTTCAGTGCAGAAATGCTTACAGAAGTGGAACTAAAAGGATGTGTATACCAAACTAGTCTGAAATTATACTTCAGAATTACTGCAATGCTGATTTATGATTTTTATTGAAAGATTGCAGTATAGTCTGGTAATGACTTTTCTCTGCTATATATAAGAAATCTTTCCTTGGTGTAGTTCACCATGTTACTGGAGGTCAATACACATTACTAGAATAATTTTTCATCAGTGAGTGTGAATACACTAGTATCATTAATCTAGGTCAATATCAGATTGATACACATACAGATTAAGCCAGTTAGCTTTTCAGATGTTTGGTGCCTTCAGTGAAGAGGTCATCTATTAGAGAAGTGAGTTCTTCCTACTATGTATTATTTAGAATAATGAATAGAATCTCTTCACATGAGCATGCTAAAATACAAGAGTAACTGTTGTTATTATTATTATTACTACCACTGCTACTACTATTGTAGTTTAAGATTAGAATTTAAGAATGCTTGTAATTTATACTTTGGCATCAAATCTAAGAAATAGCATATAAGAATGCCACCTAGTATTCCACATCAGGTAAATTGCATATAATTTATTTAGTCTTACGTTTTATTTTGGATTTACAATTTTCAGACCATACATATACAGTTTGCCTCTTCCAGATCTTAGGCTAAGAAGGGATGTATCTTTCTCAGTCACATGATATGTCCCTGATAAATTAATGCCTGAGGCATTTGTACAAGGTATAGTACTTCCACAATCATTTCACAAATATGTCCTATGTGTACCAATATTAATTACCGTACACTAAGCATGAATCTCTAGCATAATGTGGCATTAAGAAATTGAAGATATTTGGGGAATTTGAGGGTATAGAACTGACAAAGAAACCCCACATAAAGTATGTAAAATATGTATGATTCTGTTTTTCCTCTAAATTGATTTAATTTAGTTAAAGATATGTAGAGTTCTTTATAGGATTCACTTGCTGGTATCACATGGAGGTAAAAGCATAGGTAAGCTTCAAGAATACTTATAAGGGTTTGACTCCTGACTTTTATCTCTCTCCATGCATTATTTACATTGTATAAAGCTATGTGCTACCCAATGTGTTTCTGAACCTGACTGGGGAAATCTTGGAGTTGAAATTCACACATCTTAAAGTTACTGAGGTTGAGAAACACTGCAATAAAAAGCTAGGTTAGAAATGTAGAGGAAAGTAGCATAAATCATAATTAAAATAAATGCTTAAGATCAATTTCTTAACCACACAAGAACAGGAGTAGCCACCACTATGGCCTTGAAGTGCTTGGATGATAACCCTTGTAAACTCCAACTGAATTGACCAAAAATCAAACAAGAGTAATAACTGAAAACATATTGAAAGCAAGTTGTCTGGATTATAATAATGAACTATTTTTTTTTAATTATAGCTAACCTGATACTTACAGTATAAGACGTGCCCAGTAGAAATAAAATATTCACAACAGTTCTATGAAAGTAATTAGGGTTAAGAACCCAGTGTGTTTTCTTATATTTCAGCAAGACTGGTCATTCTTATATTGACCAAGGACCACACTTGTCCTATATTGTTTTGGCCAAGGGCCACATGCAAAAGTTGGCAACACGTGTAGTTGTGGAGAAAGGATACTGGTGAGCCTTTTTTGATATGTTTCATACTATTCCATAAGACTTATGGAGGTATTCAACATATCCCCATTAAAAAGCACACTGTTGAATTTGATGGTAAACTAGCAATGATGTTAATTAGGACAACAGTGAACAACTGCTTGGCTTAAAGGTGGATAGCACAAAAGAAAAAGTCTGTTGAAAGGTGGAAAAGGCAGGAAGATGAAGTAGCAAGCATAAACAGACAAGGATATAAGAGAGGACCTATACTCTCAACCTGATAGATGTATTGTAGCATCTTTTCTATTTATAGTGTGCCTTTTCACTATTGGAGGCTATTTTTATCTTTCTCCTCATATTTGTTGCATGAAACTTCTCATATTTGTTGCATGGAACTTGTAGATTTTTTTGGCATGATCCCCATCTCTATGCATTGTAGCCGGTTCCATCTGGTCCAATGGTTGTTTGTTTTTGTTTTTGTTTTCATTTCCCCCTTTGTTTTCAGTTCCTTTAGTCCAAACTTGTATAAACTGTGCACTTCTTGGGTCCAAATTCTACAAGGCCTCTCTTTATCTCAGACATAACAGGTTCTTTATATAGGAGAAATGCTGCTATTGTATTATACACAGGACAAGATAAATTCAGCTCTGAATTTAGATATCTGTTCCTTAAGCAAGATGTGTAACAAGTTTATATAAAGTTGACCCTGTGGTTGTCTTTCCTTTGAAGAGAAGTACCCTAAAAAAAAATCTAATTTCAACCCTTGCTTTATCTCCCTGACTTAGAAAAAAGAATTCAAAACATGTACCAGTATCCTCAAATCTTCAAAGAAGTTTCAGCAAAACTGTGAATATTTCTGCTAGTCACCTAGCCATCTTAAGTATTGTGTTTCTTAAAGTTAATTGGAAAATAGTAAAACTAAAATCCTCTCTTGACTGCCTGGCTGGAAGATTTGATGTTTTTATCTGACATTTGCTTCACTTGGCAGTCCGTTTATAATCAAAGTGAGTTCAGAACTGAAATGATTTTCCTCTGAAGTTCTGAAATAGGATTTGAGAGTTGATGACTTAAAATTATAAGCCATCCTTTCAGTCCCACAGCAATATATGTCTTGAAGATGAAGCTGAATAACAGCAGTTTTATGGCATGCTATGTTGCATTATTAAAATGCTCTCTTATCTGCTGGCCTGTTTTTCAGACTGTTCAGAAGTTCCAAGGATCCAAACGTGATAGCACAGCACTTCTTTTAGAAACAAATTACAGGTAGTCCTCAAGTTACAACGGTAATTGGGACCAGAATTTCTGTCGCTAAGCAATGTGGTCATAAATCACGATGTCACTTGACCACATCACTTAGCAACAGCAATCCACATTGCCATCGTTAACTGAATCCCACTGGCCATTAGGCAAGGACCCACCCTTATCCAAGCCATGCCTGACTTGATCTCTCCCAGCCCTGAGTCTCAGTTAAATAAGGGATTGCCTCCTCTGCCTCCTCTTCCCACCCGCTGATCTCCCCCCATCTCTGCCCTTTTGGCTGCCTGCACTCCACTGCCTCTGCTGGCCCTGGGGTCTGCTCGCCCTGCCACAGGATTTCTGGAACACAGGGCAAGTGGAGAGAGGCAGGGCGAGAAGAGTCCAAGGTGGAAGGGTCAGCAGAGCCTATGAGCAGGGCTTGTGATTGTAAGTGCAGGCGCCTACCAAGCACCTGAATTTTGACACGTGACTGCAGTGGCACTACAACAGCCATAACTTCAGGGACCATTCATTCAGCACCACTGTAACTTCCAACGGTCACTTGAATGAATTGTTGTTAAGCAAGGACTACCTGTATAGTCATCGTAATATTTATTTATTTTGAAAGAGCTGCATTGCTTATACTCAGATACTAAAACGTAAACAAAGTGATGAGAAAATCATAATGTGTGTCTTCCCCAGAAAGTACTCTGCAGTAAAGATGTTGGGGAATGTGTGAACTTATTAAAAGATTGTGAATTATTATATGATTTGTAAAAGTGTTACCCTTGGACTAGGCACTTCCTTGAATTTTTAATGCTGTTCCCAACTGGAAAAAAAATGTGAACAATGCAAGTATTTAGAAGTGGTGTGTTTTAGGTCACTAAGCACTACCTATAGCATTTTCTAGAGTCTCCCAACCATTAGTAATGTAATATAGCATGCCATAAGACTGCTGTTATTCATCTTCATCTTCAAAATAACAATAATATTTCTTCAGTGATGACCGAGCAAGGCTATGAAAATGCTTTAAGACTGTGTGGAAGTGGCCTTGGAGAAATAAATATGCAAAATGAAATATTAGGGAGCAGATAAGGATGCAAAATTTCCTGCAGTTTAAGGACCATGTAGAAAGGCTTAGAAATGTGATGAACAGATTTATGATTTATTATATATGAAACTAAATATATATATATATGGTTCATTGCTAGTCCACAAAACTTACATTCTAAGAGAATAACTTCATGGCACATACTTTCCCCCCAGGATGTATAATCGTCAATTATAAGATTTAAGGATTCAGATCCTTACTTAAGCATATCCTAAGGTTTTGCATACTAGATGAGGGTGTTTTTTTTAAGGTTTTTTTGTTCATTTTTGCAAACATCAGCTTTTGCATATAATGTCCCCAATTGATCTTAATTGATCCTGATTTTTTTTTCATTGCTTTTGCAGCATTATTTACTGCTGATGTTCTGTAATATTACAGCTTTTTACATGCTGCAAATCATTCTGAGGTTTTAGGAGAAATGTTCAATGTATATAGCAAATAAATCAAACAAAGAATTTAGCTGAACCAAAACATTTTCCTAATTCCTCCTGTAGCTTTGTTGAAGGATATGGTACAATTTAGCCAGCCTGAATGTCATCTCAGCTAGTTCTTGATCGGATGGACATTTAGAATTAGTCCTCAGCTGAAACCAATGGGTTTTACAAAATATTATCTTTGGTTGGATTGTACCCACCCAGAAAAGCTTTCATGTTTTTTTTTCAAAAATGGCTTGCAAGATGTCACTGGGAATTGTGGTCTGAGAAACCTAACCCTAAACCCAAATCTCTCTATATTGCAGAGAACTGACTGAACAATTCTTGAGATCCTAATAGTTTTCCATGAATGAATAACGGTTGGGGGGAGGAAAAACTATATTCATACTTCAAAGCTTCTTTAAATGAGATGAGTTACTATATATTGTCATATTACATTGGATAGAATACTTCCTTATATACATTCAAAACTAAGCTTTTTTCTTCCAATAGTGGATGGAATATTGCATGTTTTGATGGAATATAAAATATTTTCATATGAAACTGATGTTTTTGCCATATCATATGAAACAGTAAATTTGGTTTTGTCTGTTAGTAATAGTTTGCAACAGGAAAAAAAGGTAAACACTGGAATCCTATGTTTGCTTATTAATATTTGGAAGTAAATGTCAGTAAATCTTATTCCTATTATATTTTGCACAAGATTGCAGCCAAAACTTAGTTTTATTGCTCTGCATGTGAACACATATGGATGAAACATGTAATTTTAACATTTTAAAAAAGTGGGAGTTTGTTTAGTCTTGTTTCTTTTTAAAACACATTGGATAATTAGTAGTTTCCAGAGGCATGGAATGAAAGAACAAATATACCAGCCTGAGCTGTAAATACTACCTGACTGGTATATATGCTTTTTTTCTGACAGAAAATCTATAGTATCTTAAAAAAAAAAAAACAATTATACTATGCACCATTTTGATTAATATATCAAACATGTCTTAATGTTTAATTACTATAGAAAGATAGCTTAGTTCTAGACAAGATGCAATTATACTATAGGTATCAGGAATAGTCAGTTGTGGCTCAAATAAAGCCCTCAATCAATTGCATTTGGCCCCTGGCAGTCTTAACCAAATTTAATCAAGATTTAATAAACAGCTTGCTGGCCTCCCTTTCTAACCAAGCAAACAGATCTTTTGAAGGTAGTGGTTTTTTTGCAACTTGATGGGTGATAAGAGTCTGTACAATCTCTTACTGATGCAGCTTGGCGGTTCATCTGAGCAAACATCATCATCAAAATAAGTGCTTGCCTGTATTCTCTTTGGAAAGGAGATAAAACTGTTCTAACATATCCAATACCCTCATCCCCATTCCTCTACCCCCACTCTTTGTGCATGTAGTCAGTGAACATGCTATGAAAGAGTGTGATTTCATCTGCTAGCCCAAGTCCCCATGCTGAAAAACTGTACTTAAAGGAGGTCTTTGCACTTATAGGTCTATATGTGGGCTCCAACACACAAACAAAAGTCTTAATTGGCCAAAATTCTATCACATGTGGAGATGTGATGTCAGACTCAAAGAAGGCAGAAGAAAAAATGGAGGCTAGTAAGCCCCTACCTGCCCCCTTCGAAACTCAGTCCATGGAACACATCTTGAAACAGAACCTCTTCCTCCAACCTTTGTGGGGTCTGAACTGGACATACAACCCTATATTAGAGAGAACACCACCACCACTGTGTGAAAACTCAGCTGAGTGGTGCAGAAGTGTGAGATTGCAAGGCCAGGCCCTTTGGAATAACACTACCAGTTGTCCATTCATAACATAGTGTTATTTATGCCATCCAGGGCATAAATGGCTAGTTGGGCAGTTTTAGAAACCATGTTTGTAACTGCCATTTGTCACTCTGTGCTTAGTATCTCAGACTTTGCAATCTAACCAGACTTTTTGACTCTTGAGCATTGACTAACTATTCACCCTGCTTGACCTACTCTGAAGTACCAGTGGCTAGAACTTACTGGGCTTGGCTTATTTGTTTTTTATTCTTCTGTAGTTGACTATTGTGCTGTGAGTTTGGCACTCCTCCTCCACTGTATATCCCTGGAACAGTGTAGGAAGAGTATAGCTAGTAGATTTTTATCCTAGTCCTTATGAGTGGTAAGCAAGTGTTCAAACAGTAGTTATCCCAAGCCTATCAGTGCATATATAACAAAGCATTTAAAGACAAATCTATTTTTGCATAGGTTTGGGTGAATCTCACTCTACTTCATATCTCTGTAATTTTTCTCAGGACTAAATTCCCTGCATCTGATGAAATCTAATGTAATTTGGGAAAGCTGATGTCTTGATAAATGTCTTTATGGTGCTCCAAGAGTCTTGGCTATTTTTGCAAAAGATTGATGCAGCTAGTTCTCTGAAGTTCCATGAAGAAAACAATAGCACTGATTTATTAGTAGCTTTGTAAAGCTGTTTAGCCTTGGCTGTACAAATTGTTTTCCTTGTTGATCATCTGAAATAAGTGATTGGTTTAGGTTATGATCCCTTGTATAAGAATAGCTGTACATGAAGAGGTCAATGAAACTTTCTTACCCCCACCCCCACCCCCCCACTGTTAAAAGAAGCTCATGCATTTCTCACTTCATTGCTCAGTCATCCTTCTGCTTCCTCTGAGTATTATCCTCAAAACTGTACAAACCAAAAACCTTGTACTCTGAAATATGTAGTGTCCCTTTGGGCTTTGTACAAAATGCCTTGATGGTGCCCAATTATATGCCCAGTAATTGTGACATTTTTCTTCCTGATGATGTCCACTTCATTACAGAGCCTGACCATCTACAAAGGTTATCCAGCAGAATGCTCTTTTAGGCTCGGAATCACAGAATTTTAGAATATATGTGATGGCTATGGAAAACATACATTGATAGAATATCTGAGAGAAAACCCTTATTTAAACTAAAATAACTTTGCTTTGTACCTTGCCAAATATATAGTACTCTTTTATTATATAACTTTAATCCAGTAAAAGGAAACCTAAGAAACTCAAATGCCTCCTTTTATTTTGTTATGTTTTCCTGTAACATATAAGTGTTGGGCTGAGGATGGACAGGAGGGGCTGAGAGACAATTTGTTATTTGTTTGCTTATTTACTTATAAGTTTATATACTGCCTTCCCCTAGGAACTCAAGGCAATGTACACAATATTCCCTCCTCCAATTTTTCCATAACAGTCTTATAAGAGGGGCTTATTTTAGCCTAAGAGAGAGCAATTGGCCCAAAATTACTTAGTGAACTTCCATGGATGGATGTAAACCTAAACCTGGCTCTCCTTGGTTTTAGTCTAGCACCTTGGTCATTATATAGCACTGGCTCCTTGTACATACAAATGTTCTTGATACACATAGGATTATGTTTTACTCTAAGTAAGTCCAGCTGGTTTGCATACCAAATGCCTCTTCTAAATAATTCCTGCTGCTTATTAAGATCAGCAGTATACTCCTAATTTTCAGTTGTTACTGGTTCAACACACGATGAGTCAAGATTGGGGATACTATGGATTAGCAACGTAGATGAACATTAGAAAGCTCTGGAAAAAAAATTCAAAAGCTTCTGAACAGAGAATTCAGATAGGTCCTAATTGTTTGTTGTATTTATATTTCCTTATGTATTGTCTTGAGACTTTATTATTTGGCAATCTGTCAATGTCCAAATAAAGGGAAGAGCTCTTTTGATAATAGGGAGGGAGGGAGGAGAGAGAAGGAAGGAAGGAAGGAAGGAAGGAAGGAAGGAAGGAAGGAAGGAAGGAAGGAAGGAAGGATTTTCTGCTTTTGCATAAGAAAAGTGAGGTAAAATGAAACCTCAATATGATGGAATTAACACTTGTCAGTTTGGGAGAGAATGGGGAACAAACCATTATTGTTTGGGGAACATACTAAACATGAAGGAAAAGCGGTGCAGGTAAGTCAGAGCATTGAGTTCTCTTGAGCGATCATTGAAAGTGAAAATGTTGGCAGCTTATTACTGAAGTCTCTAAAGATTGTTAATCCATTTTGCAGTAATTTTATGCAATCTGAATGATTCTTGAATAGAGTATAAAGAACAGCAGTGAGCCTGGTATGACATACTCAGCTTTGTTTAGGGGCTATGCATTGTTCCACTATAGAGAAGAAGATAAAAAGAAATACCAGGAAGCGGGGAGGTATGAAAACTGGTTGGGTTTATCAGTTTTTTCAGTGACATGATATGTCATTTTGATATTTCTTATTTTAAAATATTAGACATCATCTTGAACTTGCTGTTTGTTTGAATAGATTACAACCTTCAGAAACAGTATTAAACCTATCCAAATGCTTTTCACTTCCCTTAATATTTTCCAGGATTTAGTTTCTTCCTCCTGCTGTTCTAGTTTTGTAAGTGAGGAGAGCTGGGATGTGTTCATTGGTTCTGGTCATTTCACTCTATGGTTCCTCTCCACACTACTGCACATACTGCAGACCTTACACTGTTGTAGTGAAGAACATGAAGATTTTGGAAATAGATGGATTTGCCAGGATTTTATCCACTGTAAAATAATTTAGAATAGTTGATTGTGCTCTCCAAAGAACAGAAATATTTCCCTGTACTGCAATGATTGAGTTAACTTTCTTTCCACAAACAGTTGGAGGCAAGACAGACAGCAGGTGAGCCCAAGCAAGCCATAAATTCTCCAACATGTCATTAAGGTGTATTGATTTTCTATCCATATGCCCTTATGAGCAGACTTACTTGCTAAGCAGGAAAGAATTGCTGTCATATCACTCTAGATGTTAAAGTTTCCATGTTGAGATTCACTCATTTTTCCCATACATGCATACTGTATTATATGTATATGTATATGTATATGTATATGTATATGTATATGTATATGTATATGTATATGTATATGTATATACATCCTAATCATGCTGCTTTTGGGGTAAACAATGTTATACAAAGTAGAGAAGAGAAATAAATAGTAAAGCACATAAATCAAAGACATTACACAGGGGAAAAAAACCCCATAGTAACATCTAGTTTATACCAACAACATTCTGTATATCTGTTTATATCTTTCTCTTCTTGCAAATGTTCTTGCTTCCACTACAACCAACCATCCCCTTTCCCTTCCCTTGGACCATGATGCTTTGCTTTATCATCATTACCAAACTCTGAGTGGAGCATTTGAATGGGTGAATGATGGTCTTAAGATATCTTGGTGCCAAATCTTAGTAGAGATATTTGAGGGGATCCTTAGCACCAAGTTTGGTAGTGATATATCTGATAAAATAAAAGAGTATCTTGAGCCAGTCAGGTAGAGATATTCCTGGGTTTATGGGGTCAGATTCAGTAGCTTAGAGAAGTACAGAGATAATTATGATAAAAGAATGCAAAAGAATTCAAATTGATAAAAGAATGCCAATGACAGATTGTCTACTACCACTCATAACTACTTTTGGACAGCATGCTGAAAGCTCAGTCTGAACACAAAGAGGGCCAGGACAAAGATTAAAGTTGTTTTAATTTATATTTTAATTTTAAATTACATATATTACATGTATTTAGTATGATGTTTCTTTATGTACTTGAATGTTCTCCATCTGTCATAGTAGAAGGCCTTTCCCACAATCTTTTATCTCCTATTACCTGCCCAGGGCTTCTAAAGACACAGGAAAATCTCTGAATAAATGGAAAACATAACTTAAATTCCTTTTAGTTTTTTTCCATGAACAGGAAGAGAAAACAAACATTCTATCCTATCAGAATTATGGGAAAGCAAACAATTTTTTAGCATTTACTTTCAAGGCCCCTGGGCCCCAAAACAGAATCCCCAATAAAAATGCATTCCTCTCACTGTCAGTTTGATTATTCATTTATTAAGAGCATGTGGGATACACTGGATTGTGCAAATGCTGGATGATCTCCTATGGTAAATTGCATCAAAGTATCCAATGACCTTTTTTTCTTTTTTCTTTTAATGGTGTCCTGTAAACACTACTAAAGATATTTGTGAATTGCAGGACATCGAACCAGATACAGTAAAGGAATCTGACAGGAAGAAGAACAGTGTCATCTAAATGCTAATCAGTGAATAAACCTAATCTGGCCAAAACATGCTACGGGGATTCCATCTTGTTATTCACTGGAAGCCATCTCATGAGATTCTACTTTAGTTCCGCTTTATTGGTATAAAATAGTTTTGTAAGTTAGGATCATGAAATCATTTCTTTCACTCAGGAGGAAGATATCAGGGGAATATGTAATAGCATTGTTTGTATAAACATTTGCTCAAGAACAGATTGTCTACAAACTTGCTAAGAAAAGTGGTTAAACAAAGAGACAGAGACAAAGAAAATGGACAACTGTTTTTAAAGTTATAACGATGCTCAAATATTCTTAAGTCATACTTTTATATATTTCTAGAAATTTAACAGATGTATAGTTCAGAAAATGTAATTTAAAATGTGATAGGAATTGTACTTAATGTTTTTTATCTGAGCAATGTGATATGAGATATTTCCCTAAGATTGAATTTTCTTTTTTTTTTTCCCCCTACTGCTACTGCAATGAAAAATGATCAGTCTATATAATTAATATCTTTGTTTTGTTCACCATTTGTGCAGTTTGTAACTTTTCCATGGCCTGTGTGGAATATCATCTATAGATGGACAGTGGCATTTCTGGAAGCTGAGTTGGGGAAGTTGCTGAGTAACAACATGGATTATTCAGACCAATGGTAAAGTTAGCTTTCTCCCTTGTTCAGTTCTTCCACTATGATTGCTAGAAATGTAAAAATCCTATATGCTTTATTGTTGGTGACCTCATGGAACATTCATATATCTGTCTTTTCAACAGTGTGGACAGGGTTTGCTACTGCTGTTTTCCAGGTAGCTTTCTGACTTCATATTTTGGCCTACAAGCCTGGAATTCCCTCATGATCTCCATACTGAAACAGTAACCAGGCATGACTGCTTAACTTCCAAGCCCAAACAAGGTCTGCCGGATGAATTATGATCTAGCGGAAACAAATTCCTCCTCTTTCCCTTCTCTCCTCAATATTGAAACATCTGCATATTGAGATAAGGATTGAACATTTTTTCCACATTTGCTTTCTTCCATCCTCAGCTTCTAAGCATCCCATTTATAAGGGAAAAAGATTTTAAAAGTTTGGAAAGTGTGTTTCCTTAGGAATACAATTAAATGAAACTCATGCCTAACCTTAGGTACATCATTCTTGTGAGTTATTTCACAGGTTATCTCCAAAGAGGAAAAGTGTTTCCAATACTGTTACAATTTAGGAACAACACTGCTAATCCTCATAGTAAGGCTTTAGTTACGTATATTAGCTGGAATCTTGGAGAAAATGTCATCAATACATGCAAAAGGAATACCTTTTCTTTATAAGGAGGATCTATTGGTAATTCTTGATTGGCCAACACTTTGAGTATCCATAGTAATAATATATAATATAATAATAGGGGTACTAGAGAGCTTTTCATTGTAAAGGAAGCTCTGGTGAGAATCAGGGTGCTTCCTTCTTATCACTGCCCATTTCCATTTAACTGAAAGGTGTAGTAACAAGCAGTAGTTAAAGGAGTTTGATAGGAGTATGGAAAAAATCAAGCCTTGTTCCTACATTCCAATTGCCCACTTTCTTATGGATATTGTCTACTATGCTTTCCTCTTGGGTATGGCATTGGGACAGAACAACTTTTGGCTTGGACTCAGCAGCTTCCCTCCATATTATTTGTTCTTCCAAGGCAGAGGCAAATTTGGGGGGGGGGTTGTTTTTGAAGAGGAAACAAAATTCTTTTGAATAATGGGCTTCATTTTTTTAAGTATATGACTTATTTTCTTTTCCCTTTCTTACTAAACCTCAGCAAGGTTTCTTGCATTCAACAGTTCAGCAGATATTCCTCAGAAGAAAGGGCAGAATGCCCACAGGAAATAGATCCCATGGTGATGATCTTCTCAGGGAACAATAGCTGCTTTGAATCCCTTAATTATTCATATGCACTCTTAAATGTTCCACTGTTATGCAGTTTATTTAAATGCACTGCTTTTATATACTTGGCGGCATATGATGTGATATTCTCTTCGTATCAACTCATTGTCAACTGATGCCATATGATGTTTAATAGTTTGATGTTTATTAAAAGCTTCTGAAGTAAGATTGGAATATCCTCAGAGGACATGGCAGCTGTAATAGTACAGGGTTTTTTTGGTTTTTGTTTTTTTTGAAACATCACTGCAATGGTGTGGGCAGGAACCTGTTGCTCAAGTAACTTAAGTTCCTTTCATACACATAGCCAGCAACACTGATTCATTTCATCATGATAAATCCAATGGATGTGACTGACAGAACTAGAATCTGTCCTTCTGAAAAGGATTGATTCTTTGGAAAAACAATCCCACTTGATTGTGTTATTCACACAAGCCCTTACATGTTGCAAGATGTCATTGGACTAAAGGAGGCAACTGAAGTGGTATAGGATAGGCTTAGTTCCTAGACAAAGGCCAGGCAGACATTCACCACATTACATATTCAGTCAAGGCAGACAGGAAGATCTGTACAGGTTGCAGATACTGAAATATAAATATATTTAGGTTTGTTCAAAGATCCAGCCCTTCATTCTTACAGAGCAGACATTTTTAATTAAGATGTCCCACAGTACATTTTATCTTTTCATAGTTTTTTATCTTCAGATCACTGCTGGCAACAGTACTGAAAAGACCCTTAGTTATAAAGTCTGTTCTTGTAATAACTCCAATGTGTCCCTAAACAGGAAGTAAGAAATGCCTCAGACCTAAGAGAAAGAGACAGTTCAGATAAGCTTTGAATAAGCATCAGAAAGGTAAGTAGTTTTCTCTTTACTTCTCGTTATTGAGGTCTTCCATAAGAGCAAAACAGATAAATAAGGCAAGAGTAAAGTTGTCCTATGAAGTAATAGATGGATAGACAGACAGACACTTACTACTATGGTTTCTTTTGCCTCTCCAGTCTTTGTTTCTAATGTTCAGTAGAGCAAAGTAACCATCTGAGGTGAACTTCAGTTGCTGAGGACAAAGTGACATTTTAATAGCAACTAACTTGCTAACCTGCCCTATCTTATTGCTACTATTGAAATAAGCTTCACCCCAGTGGGTGCCACCTTATTCACTGGCAGCAAACTTTTGAACTGACACCATACTCAGTCTAAATACAGAATTAACAGTAGTAGTAAGACTTAATTTGTTTATTACTGTAATAAAAGCCAATGAAATGTGCATATTACAATTTAATATTGTGTTCTCAGTAGGATAATTCTTTAACAACAATAACAAAACAGGTTTCATAGTAGCAACTGATCAGATCCATTAGTGCCAAGAGCATAAACTTCTAGAAAACCTTTGGTTGCATATAAATTTGTAGAAAAAAATATTTGTTGCATCTTTATTTCCACCTACATTAGTTCTTTTTTTTTTTCCTTAAAAAAAATTACCACTTTGTCTTCTATTCAGCATGGGATACGATCAGGCCAAAGCACTCACTGAATAGCATGTAGCAGACACAAAGTGCCAGTTGGATCTAGCCAGGACCCCAACCTTTTTTGCCAGTGAATCCAACAGGTACTCTACCTCCCCTATGGCATACCTAACTAAACCTGAAGACCCTAAACACTGGAGGGCCTTTCCTCTGTCACAATACCATGTCCTCCCCTCAGCTGTCCTTGAAGGCTGATACAGGTAGTCCTCGACTTACGATGCCAATTGGGACTGGAATTTTCATCGCCAAGCAATGCAGTCGTAAAGCGTGACCTCATTGTGTAGTGACAGCAATCCCTGCAGTCCTGGTTGCTGTTGTTAATTGAATCCCATGATCATTAGGTGCGGCAACTTCCTGCTGGCTTCTCACAACCAGAGTCAGTGGGGAAGCTGGCAGGAAGTTGCAAGTCCCAGGCTGGTAGGCAGGTAAGTGGCTGCTGCTGGCTGGGGGATGGAGCAAGCTTAATTATATCTAAAATATAATTTAAACTGTTGTGTAGTACCAATAGAAGAGAATATCTGTAGCTCAGAGTTGAACTGTGGAGTCCTTGCTGATCTCTGAGCTTGGTTGTTTTCTTGCAGACGTTTCATTACCCGACTAGGTAACATCTTCAGTGCTAGAAGGGAGTGGGTTTTGCTCTCTGTTTATATATAGTAGCTTGCCTTGTCAGTGTTAGTGGAGGTGTTGTTTTCTCCTTGGTAATTCCTTGATTAGGCTGTTCTGTAGTCTTTTCTTAATGATGGATGATCAGACAAGGAAAGCACAATGGAAAACTTACATAGCAGAAATAATGAGTTCTCAAGGGTGATTACAGGTATTTATCAGAAAGTGAGATATTTTATCAATTATTTAGTGCAAGAGGTACCCATGTTCCAGGAAACACTACAAACATAGAAATAGGAAGTAATACATTTACTCAATACAATTCTGAACCGCACCAAGTATTTTGCTGAGCCTGAGTGGCTATCGTGCAAGCCCAGGAAAAGGTATGGCTTCTTTAAGGAGATGTCAACAGGTCCTACAAGGGTGTCAACACTAGATCCAAAGCACCGTTATCTGCTTTGTATCCAAATAATGCAATAAATAAACGCCACAATCCCGCACTTGAAAGAGAAGTGCGTCATCTCATTCCCAATATCCCAGTTAGCTACACGGAAGAAAATTGAGTGACTCCTGTGCATACAGAGTAAACATGAGTGGAACTCTCAGACAATGTCAATCAATATGGGAAGGCAATCACAGGGTACTGTGGGTGTTGTTGCCTGAAGAGGGCTCAATGTATATTATTTTTCAGTGCTTAGAAAGAAAGAAGCAATAACACCGAAGAGTAGTGATAGTGAAGTAGATTGAGCATATATAAGAGGCAGAAAACAAGTATGAGTTCTCTCTGAAGTGGATGATGAATGATTAGAGCTGTTCAGCATTTGTATGGAGATGAATTAAAAAAGAAATATGAGGCCTGCATTTGCCATCCCTTCTCAGAGCTAAATTGGAAATTCTCATAACATGTAATATGCAAAATGATGTTCCTTGTTTTTTCTTTAATTCTTTTTTTTTTTTTAATTATCTGAGTGAACATTGTTACACAGGGATTTAGCTCCAAGGAAACAGCCTTTGCTTTCCCTTACAACTGGATTAACAACTTGTACCTTGCCATTATGGGTGGGGTGGGGTGGCTGTTGGTCTCCAGAGAGGTAGCCTAATCTTATGCAGTGAGCAACACATATACAGATTCACCTGTAAAGTTTTATAGATTCAACTATAAAGTTTTATAGATTCAAAGATTGGAGAAAAAACAAATCAAGCAAGCATTCACCCACAGAACTAACATACCACATAGCTTGGTTTCTGATATGTGGCCCAGGTAAGGTCCAGATGATCTTCCAGCAACCTGCAGAGTTTGTTCTTTTATACTTAGCTGGCAGCATCTATTCACATCACCTTGGGCTTTTGTTGATCTGTTAGGTTACTGGGTCAGATATGACTTGCTGCATGTCAGTTAACTCTTAACTGTCTTGTCTCTGGTGGCTGACCTCTGGCCCCTGTCTCATCATAGTAAATTGTTTTCCAATTCCATGCATCAGAGCATGACCTTAGAATGCAGAGGCCATTCTCCCATTCCAAGGGGTATGAACATTCTCTGTTCACATTTCAGTTGCCTGTTAGTTTAACCATCACTGGGTGCTTTGTGTCTCCCAAAGTTCAGGTAAGGTTAAAATGGAGTTGCTTCAGCCAAATGTATGACAAAACCTATGAGAACATAGTGCATGGGGAAAATGGCTCATCCTAAATATAATCAGGATGAAAATCCTTATGAAAAAAGTTCCTATTGTTGGGCCCAAAGGTAAGCAGTAAGATGCAGTCCTAATCTAGTTTCTATACTGACAAGTTCCCCTGCAGAACTTTATTCTGGTCAAAATTTTGCTCTGGGAGTGCTTATTTGATCTAAGAGGTGAAAAGGTTATATATTTTTCAGTGTAGCACAATACATTAATGTACACAGAACCACCTCCAACTGTCTCACACGTCACTCACAGTATTGCCTACCTATTCTATTCTCTGCAAATTGCTTGTTCACTGGATTTGAGTGAGATCACAGGTAATGTCATTTTTTTTAAAAAATGTTAGGTGCTACATAATAACTGTAATATCAGGTTCTTTTCAGAAAAGGACAAGGAATGGAACTGCTAGGCTGTATCCATCCATGTTGCTGCAATTGTTTACATACAGTATGTAGTAGGAAAGAGGCATTTGAAGAAGTTATATTTCCTCCACTGAGTTTGGACTTTAAGATCTTCTTCACTCTCATGATGCATTCACTACTAACCTTCTTCTTCACTTCAATGTGCTTGATGGTGTCAGCTTGAAGGATGTCCAGGTATTTGGAGTGATCTTCTTCACTCCAGGCTCTTGATATTATTTCCATTGGGTATCTTGATACCTTCAGTTTTCACTATTTTTCCCATTGATGATAAGGGTGGCATATTTGTCCAGTCCAAACTCCGTTACAATATCTTGGCTGTATATTCAGACAGTGTGAGCAGCAATTCTATTTCAGATAGTGTATTTCTATACAGCTTCAGATCGTCCATGTAAAGGAGGTGGGATAGCCTGGCAGATGTTTTTGATATTTGATAGGCAGGACCTGACTTGTTCAGTATTGTTGACAGAGGAATCAATGCAATGACAAACAGTAGTGGTGATAGTGAGTCTCTTTGAAAGATTCCTCTCTTGATGTTAACCTCTCCTAGTCTGTCACCACTGACCAGCAACTGTGTCTTCCATTGTGCCATTGATCTTTGCACAAAGCTTGCGATGTTTCTACCGACTCCTGTTATTTCTAGGCACTGGATTATCCAATCATGCGGCAGGGAGTCAAATGCCTTCTTGTAATCAATCCAAGCCACATTCAAGTTGGTCTTCCTTCTCTTGCTGTTTTCCAAAATCATCTTGTCGATTAGGAGCTGATATTTTGTTACTCTGCTGTTTGGGAAGTTTGCTTTCTGCTCAGGTAGAAAGAGCTTGTTTTCAACTCGATGCTATTGGACTGCATCAGCTGCAACACCAGTTAGCAACCTGAAAGTTGTTGGTAGTCCAATGCCCTGCCCAGTGCAGGAATCCACTAGTGTTTGTCAAACTGAGTACAATTGGATTTGCTATTTTGCAAATTATCATTCCAGTGTATTTCCTTATAGAACAGTAGACCATTAGTGTTAACCTCCTAAACAGGTACAGTGTTTTCTTTGTGTATTTCAGAGTGTAATACCCTTTTGCCCATATTAAAATTTGTATGCCATTAGTCAAGACCTTCTGCCTTCATCCTAGGAATAAGCCACATCATTTTTCAGTTCATTGAAAAATTTAACTGCTTTTAGAATTGGAAAAATGCCTCTTGACAGATGTCTTGACCAAGCAATAATGAAAAGGTCACACTGTACTGAAGCATTTGTCGAGATTTCAAATGGCTGTCTGCTGGAAATGAGATCCAATTGCATCTAATTAGAAATGCTGATTTCCAAATAAGAGTCAAGAAGCCATAAAACATTTAAATCAAAATGATTCTATATGATCTATTTCCAAAACACCTTTCCTCTGAAAGGATCGTATGTCATCCAATGTGTACAGTTCAAGCTCAGATTTAATAATTTCTTATCTTTCACTCTAAAGATGAAGGTCAGAGATCTCAGTCATCCCTATTTTATGGAGCTCTGAGAACTTTTTGAATGAGTTATTACTTCAGGAGAAGGGGATTGTGATTGAATGCCAGAATAAAAGTACACTGTGGATATTCCTTCAAGGTAAGCCTCCACTAGAACACGCAAGTTACAAGCATCCAACCAGACCAACACATTTGTTTTTTCTTAGCAATCATTTTACTTTTTGCCTTTCTCCCCAGTAAGTAGTTGAAGATATTGCCTTTCTTCAACATGTCTTGTTTATTCCCTTTAGCAGTGCTTGGAGACATCAGAAGAACATCTTTGGCTGGCATCTTTTGGAAATATATGTTTGGAATTAGCACTGGCAAACTGTTGAAGGATTATTTACTTTGGTGGGGGGAGTGAAGGGGCCATCTTAGTTAAAGCTGGCTGTGATTTGCCTTAGCACATTCTAAGGCAGCAGTGGGCAATCTTTTTCTGCCAAGAGCCCAAGAGCCACATTTCTAAGGGAATAATCTGTTGAAAGCCCATCTCTTGCTAATGGCAGTTAGGGTTGAAGCAAGTGATGAACAGTGTCAGAGTGAAAGTGGTGGGGTAACTCATTTTTTCCCTGAGACTTCAAAAAATGTGCCGATATGCTCTTTTCCTTTTCTGACATTTTATTTTCAGTCTTTTTCACACCCAGTAGATAGCAGAGAAGGAGAAAATCACTTCATTTATTTGCAGAAGCTTTCTTTGAAATTAGTCTGAGGGATACATTTGGTATGAAGTATTAAGTTGTCTGAGCCTGTTCTAAGTAATTCTGGGTATATGTCTGAGTACAGCAGGTCAGCAACAAGGCTTTCAAATGTCCTTCCATCCTTTCTTAATTCAGTTAACTAAAAATGAGCTTAGAAAGCACACAATAAATGGTATCACGCTATGATACAGGAAAAGTAACTCCTGATTAAGATAGATATCATCATACTTCAGCACTCTCTGCAGTGTTATTATCTTGGTAAGTCCTACAAGAGGATACGGAAGCACTTTATCTTACCTTTTATTATTGGAGAAGAGCTATTTGTTGATTGTTTGGATGGTACCCAAGAAAGTTTCACCATAATCTTTTCTTCCTCCTCCCCGCTCCACCTAGCCACAACCACATAGACCAAGAAAGATTTGGTTGGAATTGGGTGGCATCAAAATTAAATACAGGTTTGTCCTAGTTTATAAAGGGGGACGGAGGGCATAATGTTTAAACTGTTCAGTAGAGGGAGGGAGGGAGGGAGGGAGGAAAGACTGGAATATCTGTTGACATATCTAAACAACCTGTTTTCTTGATGGAAATATTGATATATGAAATAATAGCTCTGCCAGAAAATATTTATAGAGCCATTCATGTTTCAAATATAATTCAGAAGAAAAATGCTTCAGAACTTACATATGAGCCCAGAATGTTTCAGCTATTCATCCTGTGAGTCTGAAGAAAGTGGCAACTCTTTTATTTAAGGAACCTATTCTGTAAAGTTAATGCAACCTTGTTGGATTCAAACATAACTAATTATTTTCCCAGAAAAGGCTTATATTATGGGCTAATTCCAACGTAAACATAGGTGGAGATTTTGGGGGGAGGGAGGAGGTTGGGCCTTTCATAATAGTATTTCTTTGGAATAACTTCTGGTGCAGCTGTTTTTAAAACTTACAGAACTTAAAACAAAATTTGCTATGTCTAGGAACAGGTTTTAGAAGCTGACTCAACTTAAGCACTTGATGTTTGGGATATCTGGTCCTAATGCCATGGCTGCCTCTATAGTCTACATTTGGTGGAGGCTTTGGAGGACTCAGCTGAAGCTCCTATGCTAGTAAGAAACCGAAGGACATGTGTGAAATTGACATCAGCTATTTACACAAACTTGAAATAATGAGAATGAATTATACCTTTTTAAGAATGAGTGGCAAGTTATCTTAAAGAATATGAAATACATATATTTTTATCTTAAAATGTGCCTGTTTGGTAAGGGTTGGATGCAGTCACTTAACTATTGGAGGTGCAGCTTAAAACATTAACTCACATGGAATAGATTTGTCCTCCTATTGCCACATTTGGACTGAAAGGAGTCATAACATAACTTTGGATTGATAAGTTGCTGGTTAATAAGGACAGAGATGTATTTCATAATGTATCTATCTTTGGAATCAATCAAGATATCAAATACTGTTTGGGGGGATTGCCAAAACAATTATTATATTATTATATTTTGAGAAGACAAAACTGACCCTTCCTTACAAGAAGGGATTGCGGATATGTGTGGTTTATCAATATTTGAATTTGGGGTGAGGTTTTATTATCTTGTGCTTTGTTTTGTTTTGTTTTTCAACAAAGTTATAAAGAAAGCCTATCTGGTCAGTTTTTGAATTTGTTGTTCATGAGATAAATTTCCATAAATTAATTAATTTTTTTTTCTTGGGGGAGGAGTAAATTTCAATGTTACATTATTTTGCTGAATCTGTTTATGGGTGTATCAGTTTCTTAATTAGTTGGACCAGTAAGATTTTAAAAATGAAGAAATGATGGTATTAAGAAGAAGTAATTTTATTTGGAATGGAAAAATGTCCTAACTCAGAAGAAAATCACATTTACAGTACTATCAGAAGCCACTGAGATGAGTAGCAGAACAAAAACCGATACTCTTCCTTATTCAGTTCTTTGTGGAAATTGATTAAGGAGGCAAAAGGAGTCTGTACCCCATAAGCAGAATTCAAATCCCAGTTAAATCTAGGAAATTTGATTCAGTTACAATCTGCCATTTGCTAAATGTCCCATGTCTTACCAATTCTTCATTACCTTTCTGCATTGTTGTGCTCATGCATAATTTTGCAAACTGAAAACAAACAAACAAACCCACACTCTAAAGTGGTCTCTCTGAATTTTTCCAGAAAGTGAAAAGCTCCTCAAAATCCAACTAGTTTTCCTTCTAGCAAGCCCCAGCCCAGAAACCCACCTTAAGGTACAGAATTGGAAGTCCGAGGCAGAATTCTGACATCATCCCTAGCATTATTATTTTTCTGGAGTCTGAAGTCTGTGAATATGAATCTGATTTAACAAGTATATTTACTTTTTTAAACATGTATTTTCACTGTTTGTTTTTCTAACAGAAGTTGGTGCTTTTTTTTTTAATAGTGTATATAGTAACATAATCCTACTGAGTGTTGTAAGCACTTACTGAGTGCCCAATGCTTGTGATCCAAAGTACAAGGCAAGTAGTAAGGGCAGGAAATTACCTAGATACAATATACAAGGACAGCCAGTCAGTGGCTACTTTTTGCCTTCTGAATTCTGTTCCTATATCAGGAAGCAGAACCTAACAAATAGAATACATTGAGCACAAATTAGGTCAATATGGCTTAAAATCAGAGAGAGAGAGAGACAGAGAGAGGGAGGGAGGGAGAGAGAGAGAAGATACATTTTCTTAGCAACTATGCTGGAGAAATACATATGAAATCAGTTCCAACATTTTTATTGGTGAGAAAGAGAGGTGTACTAGATGATTCCATAGTGAATTTTAGGGAAAAGATACACACACACATATTGCCTTACTCAACTTCTCTTTGCCTTCCCAAGAAAACTGAAAATGTGTTTCCTCAATTTTGCTTCCTCACTGAATTTTCTTTTAAGCAAGATGCTGGCAGCATCCCTAATCTTGAACAGTACAGAGCCCAAAGAACTGACCTATATTTAACATTGTGTGAATCTCTTGCCCATTAGTTTCAACCCCAGGTGACACCTGAGGGTGCTGTAACCTCCCCTGAGGTGTTATCACTAGCTATCATCGGGTTATGAAGTCAATTGGATCTTAAATATTCTTGCCTACAACAGAACTACTGTGCAAGTACCTCTGACATTCACTAGAATGATTGAAATAATAATGGCTTTACTCAGTTACTCTGAATACTGGATAAGCTATTAAAATAGATTGCAACTGTATTTTCTCTGCATGATGAGGGATGACTATGTGAGGAGAAATATAATCATGCCCTTGCTAGAAACCAAAAGAGTCCTCATAAACCAATTGTTTATGCATCAGACAAAGAGCTAGATTTGCATATACTTCCAGGCATTTGAAAAGAGCAGGACATAGACTTCTGTGATGTGGTAAATAGTAAACAAGTGTGTATCTGTCTTTTCCTCCTTCCTTCCTTCCTTCCTTCCTTCCTTCCTTCCTTCCTTCCTTCCTTCCTTCCTTCCTTCCTTCCTTCCTTCCTTCCTTCCTTCCTTTCTTTCTTTCTTTCTTCACAGTGAGGGAGCCCAAGTCGTGTATTATGCTGGTGGTGAATAAATGTAAAATAACAGAAGGAATGAAATCTCTAGCAAACAATGTTTCCTGAGGTTCTAGAATGTCTCTTGAGTTAAATTCAGGAGGATATTAAGGCAAGACAGAGTGTATGCATGCAATAAAAATATATAGTGAATACCATCTCTAATCCCCGTTAGAGCAGGGATTGGATTCAAAACATAAGATTTACAGTTATTTGGTGTTCTGCTGTAGTTATCTGGATAACGAGGAACAATACCCTTTCTTACAAGGGTGGATGGAGAGTGGTTCCATTAAAAAGCATAGAAAATATTTTAAGCTTTTGTTATTTCTCGTCACACATCCACCTTTTCTGTCTCTGAAGGAATAAATATGCAAAAAACATGTTTATTTTGATGTATCTATTTATCTGTTTATATATAGATATTATTTTCTCTTTAAAATGCCTTTTCCTTCTTGAAGAATAATTCTGAATTTTGACTTGGATATTCAAGTGCTTTAGAGATTAAGCTTTGTAAATGCCTTGGTCTCCCTGAGATTATCATCTTTCATACATGTGAACCCAGAAGCTGGAGTCACATGACTAATACAATCCATAATAGCAGGATCTCATTTTGGAACCCCTTCAGTTGTAGGAAGCCAAGTAGATGCTTTGGCTGCTGGTTGATATAAATGAAATTTCCATGGAAAAAGTGCATTCTCAAAGCACCTTTACTATGATTGCTAAATGTCTGAGCTAGGAATTGAATGTCAATTACAAAACTTAGTTTGTTGACCAATTCCAGTGGTTCCCCTTAATAAGGCATCTGGTTCCTTTCTCAAACAAATCAGTTATTTTCATTAAAATGAATTTTACTGTAAATATCTAGCAATCAGAATAACAGGGTCACTGACTGTCTATTTTACCAACAGATATTGACACAAGAAATTAATATTTTTTAAACTATATAAAACTTGTATTGAAAATGTATATTCTGACAGAATAATATTGTATTGTAAAATAGTATTGAAGAAAAAAATGTTTATGTACATGTTACACGAAGACCATTTTTGTAAATGTAAAACTGTATCCAGGAATATATGATAGGATTAACTGGATGTCCTCATATTTCATTTTCTTACATATGGACTCCATGAGTATTTGATTTGCTTACATATTTGATAGGCCTACATATGGACACCATTGGACAAGTGTACAGAAGTATTCGAGATTGTGAATATATTGAGAATAACAGACTAGAAGACATATTTGTACAACTTTGCTCCCTTGCTTGCTCTCTTTTTTTAATTTTCTGGCAAAAAATACCTAGTGTGATATTATGCATATAAGGTGTTACCTCGGGTTATGAACTTAATCCATTCCGTGACTCTGGTCGCAACCCGAATTGGTCACAACCCGAAGCAAATTATTCTTGCCAAGCCTGCTCTGCATTTTCTTTGGAGCCATGCTGACAAGCACACCAAAAACCTTCCAAAACTCCAGAAAACACACCACAAGCCTCACTGAACATCTCCTTGCTACCACGATCTCGCCCACAGGAAGCCACAACCGCGTGGCAGCATGGAAAATGGCTGTGGATCCGGTTCGTTACCCGAGGCGGAGTTCGCAAACTGAGGTTAATTTTTGCGGCCGGAGCTGGTCGTAACCCGAAAAGTTCGTTAACAGAGGTGTTGGTAACCTGAGGTACCACTGTATCTGTCGGACAGTAGTGGTTTCACAGTTCAATCTAACAAATACAGTATATACAGTAAAAACCTAACATACAGTTCAATCTAACAAACACTGACAATTTAATGTTGCTTGAAGATTCAGCTAATTTGTGTATATAATCATTTCAGTTAAATAAATGAATTTAGACTAATAATAATCTAGGTTGACTTTCTGGAAAACACTGCAATCAGAAACCGTAAATCTGTGAAATAAAATCCGTACTTCTGCCTAAACATAACAGGAAAATGGTTGGTGTTCTAAAATTGCTAATGCACTGTGTCGTTTCTTGTAATTATCAAATGAGGTGCAACCAGGGAAATGAACCAAAGGCTGAAATCTCAGAGGAAATCAGGCACATGTTCCAATAATGTGTGTGTTCCATTACAAGTTCAGACACTCATCTAGAACATTTAAAAAGCAAAATTCTTTTTTAACACACAGAAACTGTTTTATAATAATCATCACAGGGTCAAGGAGCCTGGGTAGCTATGAGTTTTTAATCTGAGCAGTAGGTTCATACATAGCAAGTAGCCCTTGCTCTAAGTGATAGTGGCAAATCCAAGATCCGGTCTCAGAGAAAATTACCCCAAGGTAAGGAAAGGCTTTCACTTGCTCTATTACTTTTAACCAACTGGATATTAATTGATTGCAAGATCCAATCTACATCCTGTTTTCAAAACAGGCTAATTGGCTTCAGACTGATTCCAAGATTGCCCAATTTAACTAGAAGTCTGTTTCTAAATTTCCATTTTGAAATCTGAATGTTGATGTCCTTTGTCAACATGCAATTGAATTAAAACAATTATACCATTTTTTTGTCTGAATGATAATGTGGGACAAAATTTGTATAAATTTTACCACATCAATGAAGAGTGCCAGATATTAGATTAATAAGTGTGGAGAGGGGTTCTTAAGGGAATTGCTCATTGTGTCTTTATTTGGGGACAGAAGTGTTACAAATGACCCAGGATACCATTTGTGACTGTGGAAAGACAAGCACTGATTTACACCAGCAGAAGATCAGTCTTTCTAAATTGGTGAGAAACAGGAAGGAGTCTATGCAAACAGGTGTCTGGAAATAACACTACATGCATTGGAAAAGGGAGTATGCAGGTGACGATAAACTATTGAACAGTACGTTCGGCTACAGAAGGAAGGAGTCCTCAGGAGCAAAGTATGTATGATGGGATGTGAGGGTGACCTTGGAAGATTGGGGGGGGGGGGTTAGAGGTGCCATCTAGGGAATGATCAGATAAAAGAGAAGGGAGTTTGCAACAGGGTAATGGTCAAAGAAAGAAACTTAGGAAAGACCTGCCCTAACTACTCGGGTGGTAAATAGGGAGGGCGGGAGATTTGTGCTTTCAGACTTGCAAAATTCTGTTAATGTAGCCTTACAATAAAGTAGAATTAGCTCATCTAGTCATGCTTTCTGTCTGGCTTACCTGGGAGGGCTGACAGTATGTGAGTCTCTGCAAGCTATCAAAGGACCGTAGAATCACTGGAAGACTTCTGACCTAGGTCATCTATCAGCTGCATGGAGCATCTTCTCCAAAAAACCCTAACCAGTGCTTGATCAGCTTCATTGAAGGATGGTATACAAGAGTGAGTGAATGGGAATTATTTATTGAAACTGTATAAATAACCCAATTTTTATTACTTAAATTTTAACCCCAAAGCAGCCAACCCGTGATCTATGGCATCTCTCCAGAGATTTGTAACATTTCACTTCCTTGTCTACTGACTCATCAGGATGGCAGTCAAATTCTTGGCAACCACAAATTGTAGATGGTAGCCTCATTTTGTCATTGTGTAGGACTGGTATAGGTAGATCTTTTCTTATGCACAAAATGCCATTTTATTTATTTATACATACATACATACATACATACATACATACATACATACATACATGTCACCTTTCAAAAAATAGATGCTCTTATACTGTTATGCTTAGGTAGAAGCCCAAATTTAGAAATGATTTCCCTTCAGATCTGGCTGCCCAGTTTCCCAAATTTCAATATTGTTGGCTTAAAAAATTGTTCAGTTTTACATTATATTACTTGTTATGTGCTTTCATGAGGCATGGGAATGTGGGGGAAAGTGCTGGATTTCTAAAACACTGGTGTGGAATCACTTATTTTGGGGGACTGATCCCAACTATTTTCTCAGCTGCCTTTCCCATTTTTAGTGGGCCTCTGACATGCCATTTAAAGCACAAGTACTTTCCTTGGCCAGCCCTGACTTATAAATTCATTTGGTAATATTGGTAGTTCTCCTAATTTTAAATGCTTCCAAAAACTCAGATTCATTCATTAAGCAATGGTGGTGCCACACAGAAACTAGGAGCAAGAAGAAATTTCTAATAGATGATTTGAGGGCCCAGATCTTTCCTGACATGGAATGAAGTTTTAAAGTCCCAGTCTTCCTGAAAAAATGGGAACTTTACATGATTTTCCCACCAAAGGGAAGACCCCACCCCCTTATCCTTCATGGGAAAGATGTGAACAACCTCTCATTCTATTCTCTCCCAGTCTACAGCTTTAAAACACCCACCCCCACACTCAAACAGAATTGAGGCAAACCTAGCTCTTCTAATATTAGACTGCAAGTAGCATTTGTGGATCTCTTCATAAAATATAAAATATACAAATAACCTAATCTAACCAACAGCCATAAAGTTGAAAAGTGCCATCAATTTTCAAATATTCCAAGGTGAATAAAAAGTTTTCTTTATATACCTAAACAGAAATAGTCAGGAAGTATGTCTTTTTACAGACTACCTTAATGAAATAGAAAAGAGAAATTATCTTGAATTAGAGAATATAATGAGATGCAGGGTAATGGAAATCAGCAAAAAAGAGAGAGAAAAAGTTGAGACCTTCAAGGGCAAGAAGAATCAATGAAAGCAATCAATGTATCTCATTAAGAATAAGAATATGATGAAAAAATTAGTCAAGGTGGCCAGGTTCATGTCAGGAAGTGATGTATTAATTGCACAGTAAAGGTATTTTCAGAGGAAAGAAGAAATCTGAAACATTAATAGACAGTGGATAATTAAAGAATGAGAGAGTTATCAGAAATGCAGACAATTTATCAGAGAATAACAGAGAATGTAATGGGCTGGTGAGGGAAGTTATTTGGACTGACAAAGTGAACAGTACAATAACAAACATATATGGATTAAAATCCATCTCTGCCCATCCTGACTTTGATTTTAGAGACCTGTAAATCTTTATAGTACTAAGTCCACTTACTGGTAAGCACTAAAACTGAAGAGGGACACAGGGACATATTTTGGGCCTCGCCCAAAATTCCAGACTGTTCTGTGAGAGCATCTCTGATTAAGCAGGGCAAAATGTGCTGGATCTTTTAATCACATTTGCTGACATGTGCATAGAAACCCTTTGCAGACCCTTCCCTTGCAACATACAAAGGTTTTTCAAGAGTCCCAAGTGCCCAAGTCTTTGAAGACAGAATTTGTGCCACTCAATAATGTTATTGGGTAATGCATGATACATGAACTGCATATGATGGATAATATAAATGCTATGAAGTTAACTGCTATGCTCAGTAAAGTAATATTTACAGAATATTTTCAGCAACTTTCATTCTTTTCTGACAACAATAATTTTAAAAATCTTACATTTAAGTGTAAAAGTTTAATTTAAAACATTCACGTCAAAACATGGTGGCCCACTTCTCCACTACAGGTCCAATGGTCTGGACAATCACCTGTTTTTCATCTTTTTATATATAGATCTTGCCAAAAGTTGCAATAAGCATTTGTCCTCCCAGATGGTATCACCCACCCCAGATGGTTCATATTTATTATCACAGTCTGATAATTGCTTTGAGGATTGAATTTTTCATATTTATAAAAATTGTTAAGGAGATTTTTAACTATGACTATCTTGCTATGTAAACTATTTCATATAATGTTCTGCAATTCAACTTGGCTTATTAAGTAATAGATGGTACTCACTGTAGTAGCAAATCACTGAGCATCAGTTTTTGGCCCACCATAGGCATAATTGGGTGCAGAAGTGAAGGCGATCAGATTTGCTTATGTAATGTTTAACAGCAGCTTTGCTTTGTAGAAATGGGCAGGCCTTTTAATTCCTACAGATCAGACTGCTTCAAAAGGGGTGAACCACAAAATTAACAAATTTGTAAGGATCCTATGTAGTTACACATAGATTTTAAAATCAGATCCTAGTTCTTACGTTTAGTAAACACAATTAATTCAAGGGAAGAATTAAATACAGCAAAATAGGAGGCTTTGCAGGAGCTGCTGAGCAATCTATGGCATTCCTCTTATAAATTGTGAATGTCATTCATTAGGAAGGTCCCTGCTTGCCACTGCTACAAAACTCACAGAAGCAGAAACAGAAAAATGATCACATTTCCCTTCTCTTCCTTCCCCCTCCTATAATGTCAAGTCAGAAGGTTCTAGCTGAGTCCTTGTGACTCAACTTTTATAAAAACAAAACAAAATGCTGATTTTCCAGCTCATGTTATTTAGTAAGCTCTTTTTAATAGCTGGTGTTATAGAATGATCTGCAAGTTCTACGTGTCAGTCCCTTGAGGTAGACCAGATCAGTAAACACACTCCACAGGAAGACCAGAGCTATACTTTATTCTGATAAGCTACTGTAGAGTAACATAATTTTGCAAGTCTGATTTTGCTTCTCCTCCTCTCCTCCCTTCTAAACCTGGTCAGGGAGGAGTCATCTTGAATCTCTGCTTAATATTATCCCCCTTCTCAGGACTTAAAGAATGCATCTGTCCTCTTTGTTTAGATAACAGTTTCTGGATATTTACTTAAGGCTGTCTCCCTGGCTCTGTACACTCCAAAGAATACATGGGACATCCTTATTTTTCCCCAAATGATGCAATTAGGGAACATAAAATCACATCAATGGCCTTTTGTGATTACATTCTGATATATGTTGACCTGGTGCTAAAACCAGTAATGGGTAAAAGGACTTGAATATATACTTCTAAGATTCAACTCTTTATAAATTGGACTGCTTTGGTGGGAATGGCAGCATCAAATATCTGCAGTGAAATATCAGAATTCTGGTCATACCAATTCTAGAATTCTTCCAAGATGCACGAATGGTTCCAAGTACTGTACATTCCATTACAATAATAGATTTACCCAGCTGATTAAAAGTTGATTTGTTTTCTGCCATCGTTGTCTGCTTTTGAAAGAACTGAAATTTTAATCTGAATTTAACCCTGTATCACCTAATTTAAAATGCAGCATGTTCCTTTGAGGAGGATAGATCATTTCAAGACTTACAAATAATGTGGATGGTTGATGTATTATCACTACTTAACAGGTCATTTCCTAACTGACGAGTAAACACTTTCATTAATTTCTACCTATTTAATTCATATGAAACTGCAATCACTATAGTGTCTTTTAGGAGACTAACAGAGAAATTAATTTTAACGTGCTGTCATTGGCATACAAAAAGATAAGCAAGAAGATATTTGTGGGAAATGGTGAGATGTTAAATGGGGGAATCTTTCATCCTGCTCTCTGAGACATTAGAGGGGCACAGAAGAATGTATTCTGTGTTACAGTTGTGACAGTGATGCTGATTGACTGATTGTTCATGAACATTCCAACTTCTCATAGAGGTTGCAACAGAGAATAAGCCTTAGTTGATATGGAAGCTCAGAAGAAAAGAACTTAGTAGCAATATGATTGAGGGAAGCAAGAAGTATAAAAAGTAAGAAGACAACAAAATAGTTGATGAGGAACTTAAGAAAAGAGTAGAGGAGCTAAGAATATTCAACAACAGCTAATAAGAGAAAGAATTCTGAAGAAAGTATACTGTATATTTAGGATCCAAAGGTGAAGGAAAGAAGGCAAATGGGTTGGACAAGGAAGTTTGGAACTGAAAAAAAAATAGAGAGCTGGAGAAAGCAGGGTGGAGCCAACCATCCTGGATATATGAATTCTGAATTATCAGGGAGAAAAAAAAAAGAATGATCAAGCAGATTGGTTTGGAGGCCAATAAAAAGGCCAAGGAAACAGTGGCAGATTCCAATTGTACCTGCTTCCTCCCCTCCCCCCACAGTATTACCTTTTTAGAACATGTTTTCTATGTTTTCAATTCCAAATTTCATATAAAAAATGTGTACCATTTCTAAACCTTTTAAAAAGAGAAATTTGAAAATCCATAAAGAATATAAATCCTCCAAAGGCTAGAATAGTAATAGAATCAATGGATGAAGAATCAGCCCTTCTGAATACTACTTGTTGGTGATGAACAATGGGGAAAGTTTCTCTTTGGGTTCCTGGAAGCATTTGGCTAGCCAATATTGACAATGGGATCCTGGACGGGATAGACTGTTGCTGTGATGGAGCAGGGCTCTTCTTTTAAGATATAAACTGCTCCAAAATATGATCCATTCCCCAATGGCTGCTGTGCTTAAAATTAGCATATGCAAATAAATTTGTTTTCCAATACTCTAATCTTCTAACAGGGATTTGAAAAGCTCCAAAGGGGAGTAAAAACAATATCATAAGTACCAATAAAATTACCATCTCATATGCATTTGGAATATAAACAAGCACATCATTTTAACTCATCTTGATTAAACAGTCTTCCTTTGAATTTTAAGTAAGCAATAATAACACTTTGCCTGACTCTGCCACCTAGTACTATGTCTGCAGAACCTTTCCTTGTTTAACAAGTTATCTAATCAGTATTGATTTATGACTGGTAAATAGTTTGCTGTGACTGAAAGCTATTTCATTATCAAAATTACCATCTGTTATTGTAATTATTGTCAAAGGCCTTATGATGGAATTTGCATATATATTTTTCATCAGAGTTCTTTGGACCCTCTTCCTTTCTTTTTTAGGTTTAAAATTTGTCCATATAGGATTATGGACCACACTTGTATTCATATAGATATTAAAAAAACCCTTTATAGCAATCAGTTGTTTCCTGCATTAAAATAAAAAGCACTTTGCTATCCATGAACACTTTTGATCATTTTGATGACAACTGTGGTAGTACACAACCATTTGCCCTCCTGTAAGCTATGCTTCCTACTTTAATCCTGCTGTCCCAGTGAGTAAAAGAATAAGCTATTAATAAGGGAAAGAAGATCCATCCCTTTTGGGCCACAGAGACCATCTTAGCTCCAGTTCTACATTTGTGCTATGTATCATTCAGTGTCAGTTCTCATTTTCTCTAATCCTTTATAGGAGATGTGTCTGCATGCACCACTGTGGGTACATCTGGTATCATATGATTCATATTTGAGTTTCATTCAAAGAGTTCAGTTCTACTCACTTCATTCTAACTTGACTCTCAATAGTTACTGTACTGGATTTATAGCAAATGATTTAGAGGGGGACAATTTTTAGACAGTTCTTTAAATTGCTTGCCAATCCTATGCTTAAATGGAGCATGTTGAAAATTTAGAAAGCCTTGCTCTAGTTAACTCTGGATATTTCATCCACTTTGCATGGTAACATTTCAAACTACAATTTGAAATATGACAAGATTTAAATGTACCTGAAATGTTTGCATTTAAAAGACCATGAATAGACACCAAATGGAGAAGTAGGGAGGGAGTATATTCTATTCAGAGATCAGAAGCCTTTCCCATACAGGTACAGTATATAACATTAATAAGGCATTGTTGCAAAAGCATTTTATGCCTGATATTTCACTTGAAAAAGTAAAGCAAGGAGATAGTGATATTGACTCTGAACTTTCCAAAACAGCTATTGCATTATTAATTTAATGCTTACAACTGATAAAAGCTTACTTACTATCTTGGCGAGATACATATTTCAGAAGAAAGTTAAAAGAAAATATTGTGAAAATAGAGTTACCATATCTGAGCTTCAAAATCTGAATGACTTTTAGATGGAAGCACAGAGATACATAAAATCCTCTTTGCTTCCATCTAGAGGTTGCCCAAATATTTGCAGACCAAATCGGCTAGCCATTGTTACAAAAGTTGTTTGTTATTTACTTAAATCATCATCATCATCATCAATCAAAAGTAATGGTGAAATGCAATTTTGTGAAAATGCACTTCTGAAAAGATTTTATTTTGGTTTTATTTCCCTACCCACATGTGCTAGGAGATATTTCTTCTCTGGAGAAGAAAGGATCCATTCTGCACCACTAATAGACAGAACCACTTAATTTCATCCAGGCTGTGTTATGGAACTGATAAAAAGCTGTGTGTGCTCATATGGGCTTCAAGCTTTAACTGGATTTATTAGTACAATTATGAGGTAAAGTTTAGTTGATGTACTAAGCCAAATTGTACTGATCAAGCCAGTGTGACTCTTTCATATCTGAGGCCATTTTTTTCCTGATATATTGTAGTTGTGGTGCAGGAATGGAATCTGGTTGGTATAGTGGAATTTCCTACAACTCCTTCTAGATCTGCTCTGTGGTTGACTTGGGGTATCCAGATTTATAAGCTTTAGGGAAATATAACACTGATTTTTTTTAAAAAAATCATTAATTAAACATTAGGATTATTGCAACTCAACCTACATGAAGTTGCTTCTGAAGACCATCTGGAAGCTACAACTGCTCCAGCATGCACTGGCCAGAATAGCAATGGGCTTGGTTCAGTTTGTATGTGTCATACTACTGCTACAGGAGTTGCACTTGTTGCCTGTAGGTTTCCTGATATTACCCATTATCTTAAAGCCCTGTGTGACTCAGAACCCAGGTATCTTCGAGATTGCCTTGGAATCAGCTCATCTGGTAAGATCTAGAAGGGACGATTTTATGCAAGTCCCACCCTAGAAAATGTCATCATTAGGACTCTGAGACCAAGCCTTCTTTGTGGTGGGTCCCCTCCTCTGGAACAGCATTTCAGTACTGAGAGTAACAAAGAAAAGGAAGAGTATAATTAACTCCAGAAGCCCAAGGCCTCAGACTGTAAGCATAAGGTTTTGGTAGAACCCAATATGATATCCAATGGCATCACATGCATTGTGACATCATCCATTACATACTTGCATCATTTTGTGATGATGTCATGACACATGCAATGTCATTTCCCCCCTTCCCTCTGGGAGAGGCCCACATCTAAAAGACAAAAGGCTTCCAATATCTCTACTGCCATTCTGAAGAGAGTGTTTTATTTGAATTTTAAGCTATTTCTACCCATCTGAAGTGGGTCTATGAGACTTATGAAATTCAAAATTGGCACCTGGGTATGTTGTTTTCCCACTAACTTTAGGTTGTAAATATGCAGGCAGTGTCAGTTAATCTGACAGTAGTTTCTAAAGGCTTTAAAAGAAATAATAATGCAAGAAAACATATATCCCTGTCATCCTAAATTATAAACCTGGGAGATTAAAATGGGGTGGGGGATAGGAAAGTAACACAGATAGTTTGCTGTAACCCATTCCTTGTGCACCTCATTTCTGGCTCAAGTTTGTTTTTTTTTTAATTCTAACTATCTATCTATTGTAGTAAGCACTTATTGCAAAATTTAAGGTCCTAAGAAAAAGAGCCACCACTACAATAAAAACGTTGAAAAGTTTTTTTCAAGCAAAAGCCATAGCAAAATCTTATATGAAGCTCAACTTGGATCATATCTAAGTGTTCACCATTTAGAGTTAATCTAATAAAAAATCCTGAAGCTCTCAACATTGTTTTTAGGGTAAAGTTTAAATTTCTGGATTGCAGTCATTAACGATCGGCTGAAATTAAACTTCACCACTTGGATTTGACTTCCTTTTTATTGATATAAGATATCTTCTTGGAGTCCCTTTATGGGTGCTAGGCTACAACTATGTGGTTTCTTTCCAGGGGAAGTTTAAGCTATGGTTTGACAGTTTCCGCACCCATTACCAATAGTAAGAAAATAATAAGAGATATGGATAACCAATTGGATGTGCCACTGGTTGAAAGTACTTGAATGTGAGTTAAGATCTTGATTTCCTGAAGCCAGCAGCTAATCCATTCAATAGAATTCCCAGTGATATAAGGATCTTCATACTGTCACTTATCCATGGCAATTCTATTTAGGAAATACAGGAGACATTCATATTGTAAGAGAATTTCCCCTTGTGTTTCTGGGGAGATAGAGAAGATCATGTAGTCCTATGCTTCATGGTGTAATTGTCCTGATTTATGTCCCTTACAGTGTTATCTTAATGTGTCACAATTTATTTGTTTTTGGCATGCCAACTCAGACATAGGGATATATCAAAAGGTGGCCAAATTTTGTGTAGGATTCGAGAAGAAAAATGTATTTCTATCCTTTGATTGGCCCAAGGTAGTTTCCATAAATTCTTTTTAGCTGTGTATGTGAGATAAATGTCTTTCTGATTTTACCTTTGAGGTTATTTTATGCTGATTGTATGCGTATGTTGCATGATTTGGCCATTGAGCAAAATAAAGTTTGATCTGATCTGATGTTATGCTTATCTCAGTTTTTAGCCTCCTTTCCATTAAGGGTAAACCCAAAGTGGGTCTTAGCATGATAGATGAACCTAGCATTTGCATTTTGTAAACAAAATTAATAAATGTATAATTTATTTTGTAAATTATAATGCTTTATAATTTAAATCAATGCATGAACCTAGCCAATTATTCATGAGTAGCAAGGTCAATCTAGCAGGCATCATTGGCTGATGCTATCTTACTCATTCTAGCAGTTAAGAATTCCTCTTATCCATGCAGTACCACCATTGGTTCTGTTTTATTTTGTCTCATTCTACCATCCAGTAGAATGTTTATAACTAGACCTACACCCAGAAATGTTTGTGCCCAAGCCATTCTTCAGTGTAAAGAAGGCAGAGATTAGGGATTCCTACTCCATTTTATCCTCAGGGTCAATGGTATCACAAATAGAACAATTCAATAAAATTAATTCCATGGCAATTTTTCCATTTTCAGTTTCCAAAAGGTTATTTTCTTCCTCCTTCTCCCAGCATTAAGTTAAGTTTTAGTTTTAGTTTAAGTTTTCATTTAAGTATGAGTTCAGTTAGTTTTTACATCAGTTTGCAGGTAGGCCTTACAATGCAAAACCCTCAATGAGAGCATATACATGGATTCTGCCTACATCTTAGTTTTTGTTAAATTGATGTAAAGTAATCAATTGTCTAGTTTTTCATTTTGGAAGAAGTTATATTTAACTGGAATCAATTTTTCAGGTCTGTTGTAAGGTAAAAATCTTCAACATTGTTTTTAATTACTCGGGCAATTGGGAGAAAATCATTGAACAGTGATGTCTGGAATGTCCCTAAGAGAATAATAACATAAAACATTTAAGACAGTTCTGTTAATAAAAGTGTCAGATATTATTAAGCTGGCCTTCATTATAGAAAGCAAGTGCCTGTTACCAATTTTTATTGTAGTTACAATATATATTTCATAAACCCAAATACTGTTCTCTTGTGTGTTTTGATTATGCCGTGAGAACTATAGCTTAGTCAGTTTACAATTACATTATTGTATTTCACTTCACATAATTATAAAGATTTTAAAAAGATGATTAAGTATAAGTACCTAAAGGATCCAATATATTTATAGTTGGACATAAAAGAATGTTATGATTTTTATTTTATTTTTATTTTCTTGTTATTTATTTTATTTGTACAACACCCAAACCCAAAGGCTCAAGGTGACTAACAATCTCAATATAAGATTAAAAGTATCCATAGGAAAAAGGGAAAATAACCCAAAAATATGTAAAAAGACAATCAAATGTAAAAAGACAATCAAATTCAAAAAGACTAAAGTCATGTGCTCACACACCCCATTTCCAATCATTTCCTTCTCCTGTGCTAGATAGGACAGATGCTTTTACCATCTTTCCTGAAGCCCAGGAGAAATGGGGCTTACCAAATCTTCATGGGAATAGACCTCCAAAGTGTTGGGGTAGTTATTGAAAAAGCCCACTTCCAAGCTCCATCAGATAGCAATAACATAGGGAGGGAACCTGGAGGGAGTTGACCCTGTTTGATATGGGCAGATGAATGTGGGAGAAGATGGGCCTGCAGGTATGGAGCCAGGTATGGCTTTAAAGGTAAGAGACAGCGACTTGATTGCACCCGGAAGCCATCCAGTAGCCAATGCATCTCCCTATGCAGAGAGGTCAGGCAGGGATACAGGGATACACATCAATGCCCAGATAGTTGCCTTCTGTATCAGCTGTTTTTTCTGCATGTTCTTCAAGGACAGCCCCATATAGAGTGCATTACAGGAATCTAAACAGGATATGACTAGGGCATTAGTAACAGTGGGTAGGGCTTCCTGATTCAGGAAGGACCGCAATTGGTACATAATATATAACTATGAAAGTCCTCTTATCCATAGCTCTCAGTTGCTCATTGAGCAGAAGTCTAAGAAGAGCCCTGAATAATAAGTTATCTCTGAGTGCAAGAGTACAAAGGTGACTTTTCTCTGCAACTATTAGGCCTGCAAACCCAAGCTACTCCATCTTGGAGGGGTTCAATCTGAGTCCCTTTCTCCCCATCCAAATCGTGACAGTCTCCAAGCACTAAGCCAGTGATTCTACTGCATCATCTATTTGGTCCAAGGCCAAGATGTAAAGTTGGATATCAACAATATATTGATGATACTAAACCCTATGCATTGATCACCTGAGCCCAGCACTTTCATATAAATGGTGAAAAAAAGTGGGGAAAGGAGAAAGCCTTGAGACATTCCACATAGCAGGGACCTCCAGACAGAACTCTCCTTCCAACCCACCACCTGCCCTTTCATGACTGCCTTCACTCAAGTTCCTCAAAGATGGTCCAGAAGAACACCATGCTCAGTGATATTAAAAGCTGCTGAGAGGCAAAGGAGAACCTGGAGGGTTGCACTCCCATGATCCCAGTCTCTCAATAGGTGATCTGCAACCAAAACCAGTGCAGTTTCTGTGCTGTACCCTGGTCTGAAACCCGACTGCTAAGAGTTTGGTCAGTGAATCGGTCAAGTACTATAGTTATTTTTATCCCAATGGAAGACCAGAGTCTTGACTGAACTGCTCACCAGATCCTCAAGAAACTCCCCTGCATCATATGAAAACCTAAGGAATCCATTAGGCACCCAGGAAAGACCAGTCTAATAGTCTCTTCCCACTGCAGAGGGGATTTGTACCACAAAATTCCATAGCAATCAGAGGGTGATCTGTCCACATCACTGGGAGAAGTTCAGTGTCCTCCACTTTCAGATCATGTTGCACATCCCTGAGACAAAAACAGATCTAGTGTGTAACTTTACATGTTCACTGGGCTCTCAATGAACTGGATCACATCTATGTTTGTCATGGCAGCCCTGAATTCCTGAGCTGCTCTAGACCCCTCACCAAGGGAAGGCAGACTGAAGCACCCAAGCACTATCAACTTGGGGAACTCTACCACCACTCCAGCAATAATAATGATCATTCTTAAGTGACTGATTATAGGCATGTGCCATTGTGTAGCCATACCACAGGAATGAACAAAAGCACAGTATATGGCAACGGGTGCAGAAATTTGCTGCTTGAGAATCAGTTTTCTTTTATTTATTAGTTGCTGCAGGCTCTAGAGCTAATGAATGTTTGGGTAACTCCTACAGCAATCTCATAAACCAGAATAGTGGTTGAATGAGAGATTGGCTAGGGATAAGTGTTTAGTATCATTCAGGATTAGTGAAACCAGGAGAGATTATGCAATATGAAAAACCTACTGTATTGGTAATTGCCTCTTTTTCTAGCAAAGCTTTTTAGGATTACTGAATTTGAATAATAATTTGGCTAGCCTGTGCACAGCCCTTTTAGAATGGAGTACTGCATGTGACCTATTTGTCCTTTTAGTTGGACAAAAGACCTTTTGAAGGCCCAGCTGGTTCCTCTTCTAGGGTAAAACCTACTTAGTTTTAAGTACACACAGGGTCACATTCTCTCTGCCCATATCTTAGACTAGCATTCAGAAAACCTTACCTAGTTCTAAGAATAACTGACACTTGAATGTAATGAAGGGAAAAGTCCAAGGATTTCTTTCAAATTTCAAGCTGTTTGAACAGAGTTTATACTAAGGTTGTAATTTCCTCTGCAGCTGGCCTGAGCTTTAACCTTTAATAAGTCACAGGGGCATACTAACTTCAGAGACTAGATATGCTTGGAGCAGTTTATGTGCAGCACTTTGAAGTTTTTATTTTATTTTATATTTTATTTTATTTTATTTGGAACTACTGGCAAGTATCAGAGTTAGTAGTAAAATGCTATGGAGATCCCCTGCCAGTTCTTCAGTAGTTTTTAGTAGCAAGGTATGCCCGTTATGAGAGCCAGTTTGGTGTAGTGGTTAAGGCACAAAGCTAGAAACCGGGAGACTGGGAGATCTAGTCCTGCCATAGGCCTTGGGCCAGTCACTTTCACTCAGCCCTAGGAAAGAGGCAATCACTTCTGAAAAACCTTGCCAAGAAAACTGCAGGGACTTGTTCAGGCAGTCTCTGAGAATTGGCCGCAATTGAATGGATTAAAAAAAAGAAGCCCATTATATGTACATGAGCTCCCCCTTCCCCATTCACAGCCTTATGGTGTCAATCTTTTCTAGACATATAAGGAAACATAAATTATCACTAGACTTACAATCAAGCAGTAAACAATACCCTAATCAAGGAGCTACGAAGAGTTGGGGCTGGGGCGGGGGGACACACACCCTCACCAACATTGGCTGGACAAGCCACTGTATATAGAAAAAGATTTCCACTTCATTCTAGCAGTGAAGATGTTACCTAGCCGGGTAACGAAACATACGCAGGAAAACAGCCAAGCTCAGAGAACTCCAAGGACTTCACAGTTCAACCCTGAGCTACATATATTCTCTTCTATTGGAAACATAAATTAAGAATAAATCCCATATGACTTTCAGTCAAGTAAATATGTATAGAATTCAAGCCTTCAAGAGTTATACATGAATTCTTATTCCCAAATTTGCCTCTTGTGAAGAATTGGCTTTTTTTCATTTTCAGGCCAATGATGATATTCAGCCTTATGTCCAAAAAGCGGGTGGGGTTTGAGAATAAAGTGGGCAGGGATTGGGCAAAATCCATCCTCCACTATTATAGTAGTTAGTGACTATTGCAACAGAAATGATTATAATTGTTTTCTTATAGAAAATCCCATCTCCATCCATCCCCACTAATCATCACTGAATTACTAAAATAATCATTATAACATAAAATCTATAATAAATCTTGATAGAATGGCCCCCCTTTGATCACCAGTAACCATTAGCAAAGTGACTAGTATTAAGGTAATCATGATTATCATTAGCAGTTACTTCCAAAAAATTAAAATAAGCTCAATGTATTCCGAGCAGCTGCAGCTGCAGCTTATCTGTCAATTCCAGCTCTCAATTTCCGAAAACAACCGTCATGCAGGTCATTGGATGGATAGAGCAGGAGCAGTAATTTGTTTGAGCTCCAGTGGCAAATGGGGGCTGCTTTTAAAATCCTTCCCCAAGGAGGACATTATCATAGATTTCTGCAGCCTCTGAACTGGAATCCTAAGTAGATACATTTAGAAAGTCGGTGGGAGGGGGAGCATATATAGAAATGGATCCAGCATGGAGGGAGCTTGATTGCTTCCAGATTTAGAGGGATTTAGAATGGGGAAAGTAGATAGATAATAGCTTCTCCAGACTAAGTCTCCACATTACTTTTCAGTCCAGGTTTTTGGGGTCTTTGGGAATTGGACACATTCTTAGATGGTTCCATTACGACTGATATTCTGCTCTCTCTCTCTGTGAGGTTTGTGTATTTTAATTTTTTTGTTAATATTTTCATTTTAATCATTACTTTTTATCTTTTTATCTTTTTATAATGATTGTTTTGATCTATGTTCTGTTTTATTTAATTGTCGTATGCCGCTCAGAGTCGCTTTATGTGAGATAGGTGGCTATGTAAATGTGACAAATAAATAAATAAAATAAATAAATTGCAATTTTGAATGCTCCTTTCTCAGGATGGTGCTCTGTGTCTTTGTGTGTGTGTGTGTCTGTCTTTCTCTTTTCTGGGACTCCTTTTCTGAGAGAGAAAGAGAGAGAGAGGGTGAGAGAGAGTGAGACAGAGACATGGATGTTTTGCTCTTCCTTTCAAGGAGGCAACAGATGCAAAAGCTGTAAAGAGTAGTCAGAATCCCACTGCAGGAATGGGATTCAGTAAATCCTGAATGCCACTGCAAATTTGTGGAAAGGAAAGAACCATACCATAACAATCAACAACTTTAGAGATATTGTGGGGTTACAAAAGAACTCTTAAGGGGAGGGGGTAACATTTGCAGCCCAGAGTTTACCTATCCTAGCTTTGATGAAGGGATATCTGTTGCACACCTTAACTCCAATCCGCATTGATCTAATAATTAAACATTTGTAGTTCACATTTGGGTGGTCATTTCCCAAGTGTTTTACAAATATAAAAATGCAAAATTAAAATGGCAGCAATAAAGCAATGCAAATAAAAATCATCATGCAGTGGGGTTGATCTCAACATTTGCTGAATCATCTTGAACTAAAGACAGAGCATTGGGGGGGGGGGGATTGAAGAGATAGTAATATTTAGCACTATTTCATAAACCATTTAGTTTTCTATTTTTTTATTACTATTACCATTCTTGTATGCTTGTATGGATCATTGTAGAATATGAAAATCTTGCTTTTTTTCTCCATGGGTTTAGTCAATAACGACTCTTGCGTTTCAAAGCCATCTCCTTACTTTTGACAGCACGTGTCAAATTAATTATTAATTAATTATTAATTATTCTCTTATCCCACAAACAAATTGAGTTTTGTACTGCCAACATGTGACTTAGAACTGGATGTAATGCTTGTTGGATGTACTAGGATTCTGATAGCTAAATGGAAATGGTAGGAAAACAGGTTCTCTTATCTCTACTAATTAAAAAGATTATAGACATTTGTAGATGAGTCTCTATAGAACACTTTGGAATCTTGAGCATGTGATTTGCTGTTGATCACCTATTTATTCATCTTAAGGACTTACCAAAAAGTCAAGGCTATTTCACAATTACACAAATTAGGACCTGGGTTACTCATATCAACTTAACAAAGCAATATGCTATAATACACTGATTTTCCCCATTTGACCAGATCTGACTGTCAGGATATGAGTGAATATGCATATTTTCTCTTTATATTTGTAATCTTTTTGCTTGTCTGCAGACAATTATTTGGATTTGTGCAAGAGTAACTGGCCAAGAAAGTTGTTAAAAGAATGAGTATCTAGAAAAAACTGGACTAGAGAAATGCATTGTTTTCTAAATGTTTCTGAACCAGAATCAGGGAAAACTCTGTTGAATGAGGACTACTACTACTACCTTCTCCTGAAAATCTGGGGGAAAAGGGAATTTAATATCAATATTATCAATATTTGGGTAAGTATTCCTTTGGAAAGTAATAGCTGCAAGAAGGTGGGAAGAAAAAGTATGGGAGAACCCTGAGGGCTAAAGCTAAGCACATTATGATAGTTGCAAGGTGTAAATTATACCTCAGGTGCCTTCAGTTTATGAGCCTAAGAATTGTAATCATCAGATGTTCAGAAACAGGAATCTGATTCAAGTCACTCCTCTTTTTGCTTCACTCTATCAGATCTTCTCCACAACATTCCTTTAAAAGTTGCTTTCAAACCATAGGTCTGGAATTTTCTTTCCTATTAAAAAAGGTCATAAAGTTTGCCATTAAATTAAATTAAATTAAACTAAATGAAATGCTTTATGAAAAATAAAGGATTCATGTGCTCATAGTAACTGGCCTTGTAACTTTTTTAAAGGATAGGGACTAATCTTTTTTCTTTTTAAGAAGTGGAAAGTGATATTCAAATTACTTGTCCTGAGACCTTCAAAAGGTAGATGGCTGAACTGCTATCTTTATTTCTTTGGATTCAACCAACTTCTGGTGGTTTCCAATCTAAAGCTATAAAATCAACTTAATTAAATGCAGATTAATCCTATAATTATTATAATGTTTTATACCTATTATGAGAGTCAATTTGGTGTAGTGGTTAAGGCACAAGGCTAGAAACTGGGAGACTGTGAGTTATAGTCCCATCTTAGGCACAAAGCCAGCTGGGTGACCCTGGGTCAGTCAAGCTAGTGGTCTGTTTTCAGTTTCATGAACCACAAGTCCTTTCTATGCCTTTTCAACCTAAAAGCTTCTATTATTTTTCTTCTTGGAAAAGACTGACAGGAGTGAGGCATAATACGTATTTGAAGCAAGAACTGCAGATCCAAGGTCTTCCAATAAAATACACTGTTTTTCATTCCTGACTAACCTGGAGATCAGTAACAGTCAAAGGTTATTTTAAGTGCTTCTATTATTATTATCCAGTTAATGGTAATTCTCATCACTAAGTTACATAGCAAACAGCTTTCAATTACAAATCTCCTTTGTAGGAAGAAGGTCATAGATCTGCTGACAAAGCTACTGAATAATTTGCTACTTTCATGAAGGTGGGAAGGAAAGGTATGAAAAAAGAAGAAGATCCCTGAGGGCCAAAGGTAGGCTCATTAGGATGGTTGTAAGGCATAATTTACACCTTCCAATATGTGATCCTAAGAATAATAATTATCTGATCTTTAGAAAGAGGAATCTGATTCCTTTCAAATGTTAGGGAGTTGAAATAAAGAGTTTGGAAATTGCCTAGGGCAGAGATAAATTTAGCTTTGAGTTGGGGAAAAATAAATTTTCTGTAAAGATTTTACTCTGTTGCTAGAAAGGAATATTTATTTTTTCTTCCCTGAACTTCTGTTATACCTGTATGGCAAAATGATGTTGGGGAAAATAGGCATAAAATGTCTATATATACAAGATACAATTTGAAGAAAAAGTTTCAGGCCACCTGATAGGACTTTAATGATCTGTATTTCAAAAGGTATCCACAGTGAATATGAATAAAGTAGTAGAGAACTGGTGTATTTCCAACTGAATTCCATTGAGATGATTGAAATGGAACATACATGATTATGGAGATAAATATATATCTATTATATAAAATCAGAGTGCAATGAAATGGATTAGGCTGTCCAAGTAAAAAGTCAGTTTTTGGATATTTCAAACAATAAGTAAATACTATATTCATCAAACAGCTACTTACATATTTTTAAGAAATAAGTAAAGCAAAGTGTGTTTTAATTATGTTTTATTTGCCACATTTATTCAGTGGTTGCAGAAAGGAACTAAAAAATTATCATGAGATCTTAATAAATATTAAGGCAAGAAGCTTCTGATATGGAATACATTATCAAAAAAGAAATCTAGTAGATAAACTACACAATTATGATAGCCATATTACCATAAATAAGCAATAATCACAGTTAACTAACAAGCAGCCATGACATTATCAAAAAATAGCCATGACTACTGCTGAATGAGAGCTGCACGCTCTAAACAGGGCCAGCACAGATAGTTACCATATAAGAAATCAGGAAAATTCTCCTTGAAGAAAAACATTATATTGCAAATATTCTTGAAAGTAACCTCCATGGATTTACTTGTAAATAAACAGCAAGAAGATTCATCTCTAACAGTTCATGAAACAAGAATATAAAATGATAGAAGTGAAACATGCATAAGTTTTCTTGGCTTCAGAGAAATAGATTCAGGTACTTTCATCAAAAGAAATCTGTGAAACCTAAATGTGTGTAACTTTGGCCATTTCTGAATAATGCAGCATAGCATAAATGTTTATGGGCATAAGCTTATATCATCAGCTAAGTAAAATAGTTCAGAAAGCTGTTAAATCAGAAGAAATTTGCAGATGGGAGAAAACCATAATTTTTCACAACATGGCCTAAATGTTTAAAAAATGCTAATTAAGTTTACCATCTCATCCTGTTCAATTATCATCATCATCATCATCATCATCGTGTGTGTGTGTGTGTGTGTGTGTGTGTGTGTGTAGAAAATGTAATTCATAATCCCATTTACTTTCCTTCAAGAGATGTAGGCTATACTGTCACTATACTTACAGCCTCCCTGAAACAGAGTTATTTTTTACCATTGCCTCAAGGGTTTAAAAGATGGTCAAGCCAATGATCCAAGCAAACAAAGATCCCAGAACACTTCCAAGATACCTTTAATTTGTCCATTTTGTGACTAAGATCCCCAATATCTCGGGGTTTCATAGAAATGTTCTCCTTCCCAAACAACAGGGATTAGAGAATCTTTATAGCAGGGGTGCTTAAACCCCTATCAAAACAAATAACACAGACAATTCTGGCCACCCCCTCATGGAGGTACTGGGACTGACACTTAGGAAAGAACATTACATTACCAGGAGCCAGTGTGTGTTTGTCAGGAGCATGTTGTGTCAGACTAACCTTGTTTTAATAATGGTGATTAGTTTGGTAGACCAGACCAGGAGATGCTGGAAAGGGTATGGAAGGGAGAGTAGACATAAACAAGTGCTGGCTGGGGAATTCTGGGAGTTTAAGGGCATACTTCTTAAAGTTGCAAGTTTGAAAAACATTGACATCAATGATTAAGAGATAATAGGCAAATCAGTTGACAGTTTATCTGAAAAATGGCAAGTAAGCCCAAATGGCAAGAACCCTGGGAAGAAGTATTTCAATTAATTCAAAGAAATTGCTTTTAATTAACTCACTGTAAATGACAATGGGTAATTCCTTTCACACTTTACAAGATTTTGTGTGTACCCCAGAGTAGCATTAAAGATAACTTATTGAAAAGTATGTGGTTCTTGCTTCCTTAATGTGGTCCAGCTTCGTAGATACTAGTGGACTAACAGTTCAAACGGAGTAAGTAGCATGGGGCAGCTGTCAGATTCAGCCGGCACGGCACGGCGAAAGCAATGCTCAAAGGAAAGGAGTAGAAGCAACTGAGTCATCATAGGAAAGGGGAGTCCTAGTTATTTCTGAAATGTCTTCCAAGTCAAAGAACCTAAATGGCCAATAAACCCCCAGATGGTACAACTGTTGAATGCAAGGTAAAGGCATTAAAAAAAAAAAAAGCTTTCTGTAATAACGTCCAAATAAGTGTGCCAACCTGGTTTACATCATGGAGATCTGATGGAACAATGGTGGAAGTTTGCTAAATAACAGTTGGAGTTTTTGACAGATCAAAGTTTTTTTAAAAGTTCTAGAATTTCTTTTATTTAAACTAGTGTGAGTTAAAAAAAAAAAAAAGAGTTACATTCCTCAAACCCTCAATAACTTTATTAACTCTTATTTTTTTGAGTTTGCAGAATTATAGAAGGGCATGTCCTGCGATAAGCAAAGCCTGGTTCCTTGGAAATCTTCTGACATGCAGTAATAATGTATTTTTATATGTAACTAATTGGGAAACACAAATTGAATAGTATAGCAGGTGTCACTTCAAAGTTCATTCCATATAAAATATTAAATTTCATAGCTTTGAAATATATAATTTTCTTGGGATTTTCTAATTTAAAGATTTCAAAAGCCTACTAAATTATATGACAAGTTTTCATATAAAATATGAATGTACCAGTGCTTCTAATTTAATATATCTAATTTACATATTGTGGTATGCAACAATTAAACATTACATTCTTTCACAATGCAGATTTCAACTCAATTTTCAGTAACATTCTTGATGGGGGGGGGAACTATAAATGTTTGCATTCTTCTAATTGCATTTCAGAAGTAAAATAGGAAACAAAAAATCAAATACTATTCCAACACAAAGAAGCACACTTTATTCCATTGATTTGAAAGGCTTTGATTGTAATTAACTATGCATTGGATTGTGCCCTTTATTTCAAAAGAAAGAACATGACTATGAATATAAATGATATGAACAATTATCATTCAATTGGTAACTTAGCCAGAGTGGGAATACAGCTATTAATGCTGGCATGACTTCTTTTCCTCTTACATGTTGACTCTCATACATTCTTTGCTCATTATAGAAAATAAATCATATAAGAAATAACACTGGAAAATCATGAGCAATTATGGCTTTCCAAAATGATTATGCAGGGAAGATGTTCTCTTTTTTTCCCTCAGGAGGCCTTGAGCCATACCTGGTCTTTCCTACCTTTCATACCTGGGGGACAATTGATGAGAAAAGACCTTTGACACTATTAAAAACACAGCTAAGCTGCTTTGTGTGTGATCTGTGCAGACTTCATGGACTGCAGAATGAGAGTCAAGCCTGAACAACCATCCACAAGTTCTTTTCATCATGAAATTGTGTGTTGTTTTCTCCTTATTGCAAAAAACAAGAGTTGTATTCCATGGGTTCTGAGTCCCTTTCCATGTTATACAGTAGTCATACAGATGGTATATTTACTCAGCTGAAATACTGATAAGATACATGAAAGGACTACATCTGGTTTTACCAGAACAATCTGTCCATGGGTTTAGGCTTTGCACAGGTTTTCATAAGTCTCCTGCCTCATTTAATTGCCTCATTTGTGGGTAAAAGTCTGTGCCACCTTCTTCTTGGACATTTGCTTCACCTCCTGTAGAATGTTATCTCTTGCTTCCTCCTGATCAAACTCATAGGCAGTTAAATCATCATCTTATCAGTGAGGTTCTTCTAGTGATTAATTGTCATCTTCTACCCTGGTTTTGGCAACTACAGTAGCACTTACACTTTTTTTATTCTTTAAACTGATAAAGATCTTCTGGTTTTTCCATATAGTGTGTCTTTATCATTTTTGGGGTTGTTTTCTGGTCTTACTGACCCCCCTCTTCCTTCAAGCTCCAAGGTAGGAATAGCATTATTTCTTCTCTGTAGAAATGGTCAGAGTCACTCTCCATGTTGTATCACCTGCATCTGATAGTTTTAGGCTTTGCATATTTTATGAAAGTGTTTAAGTTTCAACAGACCTCCTCTCTCCTAATTGTTTCAATGGTTAAGTCCTCACACTAACTCATACTGGTTCCAGTTTTCATTTCCTTGCAGAATCTGTAATACAAACTCTGTTAAGCATGTGTTTTCCTGCAAGCTGGGTCTTTGCTCATAATGTTGTACTAGGCAGTAGAGAAATATGTTTGCACTTTTTGGGACCAGATGCCTGCCATTTAATAATATGTGGGGGGTTTATATACATATTCACTTTGTAAAGCTCCAGGATTGATGTTTCTTATAGTTGGTTGTCAGCTTAATTTAATTTAGATTTGGTATGGCCACCCACTCCACAAGACATTGTCTGACTTAGGTTTTTTTAGTAAGGACCTTGTCATTAAGATGTATTTGTCAAGACAGAGGTCAGGTTTGGCCAGAAATTGTTCAGCTACCTTCATGTTCATCAATTCTGCCTTTTTTATTTTATTTATTTTATTTTATTCTTTTTCATGCCTTCAAGTCATTCCTGACTCCCGGCAACTGCCTGGACTAGTCCCTGCAGTTTTCTTGGCAAGGTCTTTTGGAGGTGGTTTGCCATTGCCTGCTTCCTAGAACTGAGACAGAATGACTGGCCCAAAGTCACCCAGCTGGCTTTGTGCCTAAGGCAGGACTAAAACTCACAGTTTCCCAATTTCTGGTCTGGTGCCTTAAGCACTACACCAAACTGGCTCTCATTTTTATTAAACTACTACTAAAAGTAGCCCACAAATAGTGAAGGATGCTCGGAGCTGTAGCAAAATTTTTGATGTGTTCAGTGCATTCCACCCTGCTGTTTTTCTCCAGCAAAATAATCCTAGTACTGAGAGAAAAAAAAAAAGACTTCCTGCTTTCTAATCAAATAGTAGATACAAACATCTGTTTTCATGAGAGAAAATTCTTTCACCTTAAAATATGCAGACAGAGAACGAGAGAAAGACACACACAGGGACAGAAATCTGTAGGCTGATCATCCCTATGGTGGTTTGTCTGTTCAGACTGGGAAAATAAAATATTCAGATTGGTGTTTCTAGACCACTCAGGTTGATACAAAATTAGCATGCCCTTATGTGAGATTATTATTCCAAAATGGACTAAATAGGTGCCATAGGGCATTTATTACAAAACCATTACATGAGAGGAGATGATGGGAAGTTATTTCAATGCAAATCCATGGTGACCTTATAAAGATGACATAATGATGCCATTACAAACGGGAGATATAAACAGAAAGAAACTTTCTATGCACATCTTCATCCCAACAGAATAAAAATATGCTTCTTTCTATATTCTGTCACACAGTGATTTATAGGGAAGCGTTATAGGTATGGGGAAACAGAGCATTTTTCCATTTTAAAGAGAATGCAAGTTTGAAATCAAGTTGTGGAAAGACAAAGAATTGTGAGTAATGGATTAACATTCCACAGTGGACAAGAATGTAAAAGTGACATTTCGAATAAATGCAACTTGAGGAGAAAGGCTATTGTGGGGGGGAAGATTCTCCTTCCAGAAATACAAAACAGAAACAGAAAATCAAATGCTTTTCATAGACTATATCAAGCGGTACCCGACATGGGAAATTTTTAGCTTCCCGGGAAATCTCTCCATTAAGATTGGATCGTATGTAAGCAACCTGAGTAATGACTTCTATAGCTATTCTGACTCTCCCAAAGAAACAAAAAAGCAAAAACTTCCTTAAGCACTCGTTCAGTTTTCTATCAGAATATTGCTTTACACACAAATAAATAGTAACTCAAATTCTCACCCCAGTTTGCCGCATATGCAGGTTTTGTTCACTAATGTTGACATTTGCATGTTTTGAGGAGTAAAGGTCATGACAGAGGTGTCTGTAATTAAGCAGAGTGTCTTGAGTGTGTAAGTTTCCTTTATTCATAGTAACCCCCAGGATTTTACAGTGATGCTGAATGATAGAAGGTTCAGACAGATGAAAGAAAGTATTTTTTACACAATATATAGTTAACCCACTGAACAAAAGACAGAATGCTGCTAGATGACCAGACCTTTCAACAGATCCAGCAGGACTCCTCCTATTCTTTAAATTCTAATGCATCATCCACTGCTGGTGAAAGATGGGTGATGATCACTGCGCCTCTTAAAAAACACCTGGTGTTGCTGTCATTTGTTTTGAAGTGTGAGATTTGTTTGTTTTTTTAAATTTTTGTTTGGTTTCTGTTTCCATGAATATGCTCATATGCCTTATCTGTAGACAGAAGTATGCCAAAGGGAGCTTAGAAAGACAGAAAGATTTATGAGAACCCCTTGCTAAATTTGGAGGGGGAGGGAATGATTAAACACTTAAAACAAGCAAAAAAAATGGGAAAAAAATACATTGTAATCATGGAGAATGGAAATACAATGCAGAGGTGCATCTCGAGAAACAAACCCTCACAGTGGCCTGGTCTGTTGCAGGGCTGAAGGTACTAAGGCAAACATGACAAGTGGTGTAATCCAATCCCTCATAATGGATGCTGGGGGAAGAATCTTTGTAGAGGCCCCAAGAGACCGAGGCCTCAGGCACTATCACATTGGGAAAGGAATTCCTCTTTTCTCTCTTGACTAACTTGGTTTCAGACAAATAGCAAGAAAGGGAAAGGGAGAAAGAGGCTGCATTTGTTTTTCCAGTTCACCAAGAGAAGTCTTCTCTCACTCTATGGCCCCTTGCTGTTTAAGACTGGAGTGTCCCTTGCTGACACATTGGTAGCCCACATATTTCTGCAGAGAAACCTAGATACTCATCCCTGTTGGAGGGTGAACTGTTTTGTATATGCATGTGAGCATTCCTGACAGCAGGAATATGACCTAAGCCATGATAACTGAAGCAGGTTTTGTAACTATAGCAGAAAGCAGACTTATTTACCCCCCTCCAAAAAAAGAAAAAAATGCATTATAACAAAAGACAAAGTCTAGCACATAGCTAGCTACCTCCTGCCAGGAAGAGCAGCAGAAGACCATGAGCTCTGTATGTGTGTGCCTGGGAAGAAAGGCAGAATGAAGGGACCCCAGTTTGGCAATCTGTAATGGGCTGTGAGAATAAACTGGAGGAAGAGGAGGAAGAGCCACAGCCAAGGCAATGGTCAGATAAGGGAAATCTCAGCTGAAAGGAGGAATGGAATTTAAGAAACCATCTGAGACTTGATCCTCCCTAGTTCTCTTTAGGATAAAGGCAGGGAAAGAGGAGGCACAATCAGAGTTGTAAGATTCTGTTATTGTAACTCTATAAATAAAAGTACTTTTAGTTTTCATGAATTTGGTGTTCAAGTCTAGTCTGCCTTAAAGGGCTGACACAGTCTGATAGACAAAGAGCAGACTGAGTCATAGACAAAGAGGGGACACAGAATCAATCCATAACTCTTTGTTTATGCCCTATTATCATCTCATAGTCATAGTCATAGATCTTTGGGGGTTTATTGCTTGTTTGTTTGTTTTTGCTTTATTTATTTAAGAAAAGAAAACAAAGAAAAAGTTAAAGCAATCTTTTTTTTTAAAAAAAAGAAAAAATAAAGGAACACACATTTTCATTGGCGATGAGGTGCTGAAGAATCAGTGTCATTGGGTTTGTACCTTCAAAAATCTCAGTGTTCTTTTTAGATGAAGCTTGATGGAAAACAGTTTTACAAGGTTGCTCCATATTAGCTGCATCCTTCTTAAATGAGTCGTGGATTCAAAAGAATTCACATGCAGCATTCAGCAATTCTTCATTTACCTTTAGTTCAGTTTAGTTAGTGAGGGGAGGTATATCGTACTACATTAACACCTATAGAGAAGAAACAAGGTTCCTCTGCGGATCAGCTAGGCCAATATTATTTACTATAGCTTGTTATATGAGTCTCTAAAAGTGCATAAGCCGTGCATAATTTTTATCACAGTTTACATATCTCTTAAGTCAGTGGAATACTGTATCATGGAAAGTAGGAGCTTAGCCATACCAAATTATTTTTCAGCTTTTGAAACTGTGAGGGCTGCCAGAATGAAAATCTGAGACTTCCTGTTTCAAGTTGTTCCTGAAGTTTTCCCTTAAAGTGATATTAGAATAAAATGAGTGGAGGGATCAAAGAGTTTCTCTTGAGATAAAATGACCACAAATGTTCAAGGAAACGTAAAAGAAATTTAAGAAGACTATCTTTTAAGAAAGGCTCCATATTTCTTAGCATTTCCTCAGATTTCATTTAGAGTAAAATTATAAGCAAATGGAATAGTTTCTCTCAAGGCAAAACATATAAGGTATTGACAAATCAAGCAAAAATTGTCATTTGTACATTAAATTACTCTGTGTAGATGACTTCAGTAAGATAGATAGATAGATAGATAGATAGATAGATAGATAGATAGATAGATAGATAGATAGATAGATATTTGAATCCTCCCAAGTAAATGAAATTTGGTTGAGACTCTAGATTCCACATATGTCTTTCTATTATATACAAAGCTCTTCTTGTACAATAGATAGAATCACTATGAACAAGCATATAAGAAGAACAAGAAACACAATCGTTATTAGAATGAAAATATCTCACATCAGGAGTATTTCTCTTATTAATGAAAAAGTAGATGAAATCCATAAAGCAAGAAATGCAGCTCAAAGATTAAAATTCCAGAGTCAATTCATTTCCAGTGAGACAAATTACTACAAAGTGCTCTTACTATCTTTTGCAAATATTTGAAGAAGTTAGAGGAAGACATTTTTTTTCCCACTCAGGCTAATTTGCCTCGTGCAGCCAAATCTGATTGGCTTTATGATACACATCACTACATGATCCCTTGTTCATTAAAACAGGCAGACACTAATTATTAACAAGATTACAAAAGATAAACAAAATTATATTTTGTAAACCACCAATAAACCAAAAAAATCTAAACAGAGCAAAAGAAAGAACAAAAAGAAAAACATTGCTAAGCACTTTTATGTCATATGTTTTTTTTTTTCTTCCTAGTGCTTTTCCTGCACATGAAGGGTCTACTTTTTTTCAGATCAATCAAACATTGATCCATTGGTTGTGACAGGTATTGACTGACCAGCTTGTTGCTTGAGCCTGTTGTCCGGGGCTGAGAGACAGTGACTGGCCCAAAGTCACCCACCTGCCTTTCATCCCTAAGGTGGGACTAGAACTCACTGCCTCCTGGTCTCCAACTTCATGCCTTAACCACTAGACCAAACTGGCTGTCCATATATCATATCTTAGATGTTATATAAAAATCACTGGTTTATAAAAAAATGTCTTATAAAATTCTATTATTATTAAATAGAGAAAAAGATGACACGATGATACTACTCTATTGTTGTAAAATAACATGAAATCTATGCCAAAGAGAAACAAATTGCTTCATTTTCTGATTGGTAGCGAAAATCGCCTTTTCAAAAACAAATTACTCATTTCCAAAATCGAAACCTTCATTTCAGAATGACGTCACTTCCAATTTCTCAAAATAATTCTTTGGCAACCTTCATACCTGGTACAACTATAATTCCTCAAAGACATATTCCAGAGTTTTGCAATATAATTCACTATAAAATTAACATCTTTAACACTGAGGGATTTCCAGTCCCATATAAACCTTAAAATGCTCTTCCAAAAAGACACAAGAACATCCCAAGACCACATCATATGGCTCAGTGAACCTTCAAATATGATGTCTATCCTTTCATATAAATTCTCCGCCAAGTCCAATAAAGTCAAAATAGTGTTTTTGAGATCGATATTAATCTCAAATCTGTTGATTCCAAAAATGAGCTGTACCCATATCATGGGGCTAGGCCATTAGAAAATCATGTTATTTTGACTGCCAGAAAAATAATTATGCCAGGAAGTTACTGAATCTCCCATTAAGTTACTCCTTATGAACAAGAATGCTAGCAGAAAAGCTTTTTAAACCCAGCAGCTGATGAGTATATATCTTAAATAATGAGAATGGATGAATCCCCATGATTCATCACTGACACAATTCCTTAACAGTAGTGCAACCTGAGACATCAGATATTTAAAATAGGTCTCATTTTTTGGGTTTCCCATAACTAGTCAGCAATGCCTTCCATGTACATTTCCTATGTGTCCTCACACTGCAATCAAACTGAAGTCACAATTGTCTAGTTCTCCAAGGTCTGGGATGCAGACATACAGCCACTACTATAATTCCGGTCCCCGACCATAATGACCATAACGAAGGACACTACTAGATAGCAGCAAAGAGATACAGACAACTGTTATTGCTATCTGCTTTTTGTCTCCAGTCCACATCCAGTAGTCTTGCGTGCATGCAGACTTTCTTTTTTCCTGCCTTCCCCAGACAGCACAATATCTTATTCTTCCAAAGTATCACAGAGCATTCACCCTTGCACATTTTAACCTCTTCCTTTGGCAATTCTCAAGAATAGAGAATATTTATGTAAATTTGCAAATAAAGACACCAGAGTCTCATGGCAAGTAGCAAAATTTTGTTTGGTTGCCTCCTGGGTATGGCACCAGATAAGAGGAAGCCCAACATGCAGGAAGATTAAAATTAGTGGTCTTCTTTTTTGTTGGGTTACATATTGATTTTAGGAAATTGGATGTAGTTTGCTGCATTTTAACTGAAGCAGTATAAAGCATCTTTGACAGTGGTCTGACATCATTGTAGGCAATATTTTAACATTTTGGTACTCTTGTAATCTAGTGTTTTAGTTTTTAGTAGATTAGTATTCTGATATTTTGCTCATCCAGTCATTTAATACTTTAGTTATCTATGTTTTAAGCACTTTGGTTTTATTCTTAATATTTGAATATTTGCTCCTATTGTATCTTGCACTTTAGCTTATTTTACCTTTTCCCCCTTATTTTTCTTTGTGCTTTGAAAGTTTTGTTCTGTGATTCTAGAAAGTTCTGGTCAATGATTCTAATAAAGACTCTTGGCTTTCCTCTTCCGGACCCCTAAGCAAATAAACAAACCCCAGAACTGTTCCAGAGAAAATGTCCAATATGAATGCTTTTAAAATTTCCCGTTTTGCTGTTGGATTCTATCAAACCAATTATGATACTCCATCGAATCTGCTAAAATAGCACCACAAAAAAAGTTTCCCACCAACCTTCCCTTCTTCCTTAATGTGAAAGAGAGAGATGACTATGGCAAAGCCCAACCATGTGTAAAAAGGCTTCAGAAAAGATACCTTCGGAATGTTCTGACTTCTCCATGTTATCCCCAAACCACATCATACTGAATAAAGCTGAAACTTTATTTAATGGAAACAATGAAATTGTTTAAGCTCTCATATATCCTACAATGTCTTAAATGGAAGTATTGTCTGTAGCAGCTTTCACATAACCTTACAAGTTTGGGACGGTCCATGCATTAAAACACAGTCTGGGGAGAAACCTTATCTCTCCTTTTCGTTTCTTGATTTTTGGATTACTAGGAAAAATGTGTTGTTTTTCTGCCCAGCAAGTCACTTACTTACTTGATGATAAGGTCTTGTTTTAGTAGCTTGCTTGTGGGTCTTTTAGCAATTTATTATTATGCTTCCCAGTTAACATCTACTTTCCCCTATCAGAATGATTGTTTAAATACATTTACATTTTCTCTTCAGGTTTTAAAATATATTATTTTCTTCTGATATCTCCTGTTGTGTTTTATTGTGTTTTAAAATTCAGCAAATGCAAAATAGAATAAAATAAATGAACTGTGGATAGAGCTGCCTGTTGTTTGTTTTTTTGCTTTCATAAATGGATTTATAATGCCTACAAGATGTATCTGACTATGGTATTCTATATTGCTTATATGCCCACAGGCTGAGTATACAGTGACATGTTATTCAAACTATAAGAGCTGTTGTTTCATTTTAACACTGTTGATTTTCTTTATCCCTTGCCAAGAGAAAGCTTGCAATTATAACTCCTACGGTATCCGTCAAAGTCATTAAGGTACAAAGCAACAGGAAACTGCATTGTTCAACATAACTCAAAGTAATATTCTGCCTCCATGTATTTATGATTTAATAACTGATTAGTTTATTATTCCTTTCTATTAATTTTCCAACAGATTACTCCCTGACTCATTATAAGTCAATTAATAACCAATGTAATAAACCTCAAAATAATCAATGCAGTTTCCAGGAGATCTGTATACTAACATAAACAGGCAGGATTTTTGTTTAATTAGCTATTGACTGAGTTTCAAGCATGTAACTGTGAAATAAGGAGCCCATAATTGACTAATTAAATCATCAAAAAACTCTTTCCATAATTTTTAGAGAAAGACATAAAAAAGTAAATGTTCTATATCACTAAAGTGCATATTGGAGCCTTCCATTAGATGTAGTTCATTTACATATATGGGATTTCAGATGTAAGAAAGATGAAATATATTATTTTGGTGTTATATATTTGAGCCCTGAATTAGTGCTGGTCAAAAATGTCCTGTTTTTTGCAGCATCACTAACATCTGCACTGGCTCTGAATGAATATATATATAGGTTTTCCATCAGGAATGAAAGGAAATTTCCAGTTCAGCCATAGACTATTTACTATTATATCAACAAGCATTAACAGTCATGTTTTATATATGACTTACTTTAGCCAAGTTGGGAATCTAGCCAAGTTGGGAATCCAACTTAGGTCTGAAGAGAAGACCTTGGATGTCTAACTGCACCTTATTTTTTTCCCCCTTGTTTATAGATCTAATAGCCATTTGGATTTCAGAAGATTAATTGTAGTCTTGCCTATATAATCTATGCCATTTCTTGTTGGGACATATAAGTCTGGCTTTATCATGTAGATATTATTATTAATCATAATTGTTGTTGCTGCTGTTGTTTCCCTGTTGATAGAAAACTGATATTGTCAAGAATGAACAGTCAAACAATATGTCCCTAAAAGATTGCAATATTCATAAGGGAAATAGGAAATTAACCTGTTTAGAAATGAAGTCTTTTGTATTATTCCCTTTCTCTTAAAAAGTAATAAAACATGTTTCTGCTCCTGTTCTTTTTCCTTTTAAATGTGCTTATTTTACCCCACCATCTAACATTTTCACTAGTACTTGAATTTTCTTGACACACAGCCATCTCTAGCATTTCCTTACAGCCTTCTTCCATTGTTTATCTATTTATGATGTATTTATGTTTTATTTAAAAATTTATAAGGCTGTCCAGCTCTACAATTCTGGGTGGCACACAGATGAAAACAATCATAACATTCATTTAAAATCTTTAACCTTTATTTTAGCTAATCCCTAATCTGTATGTTCTGCCATGTATGTAGGAAGTAAGCAATTTGGTGCCCTACCCCAAACATTTTAGATTACATTTCTCACAATCTCTTGCAATTAGTCACGTTGCCTAAGACTGATTGGAGGTGAAATTCAAAATGTTGCGTATCTCTCATCTATGCAATAGGTTTAGTATACCACTTTACTTCCTAGTGGCATTTATCTGCATTCATATTGCAGAAATGTCGGTTAGAAATAAAAAATTCTGAATTTGAATTTGAATGGTCGTTTCAGTTCATTATTCCTCATAGTAGTTTTCTCTTGCTGCATTAGAAGCTCAAGCATGGGTAAATGTGTCTGACGGCTTGTGCGCTTATTGACCCTCGATGCAGTTTTAGTTGGAATTCTTTGTTTTTGTTTATTCGCTGCCCAGAGTTTCTTTGATAAATGGATATTGGGTTAAATCAATAAATAAACCCATTCCATGGGTGCCACACCTCTGGAAATGCTCCTGGATTTGGCATCTACCTGTACATTACCCAAACATGAATTTGGGTATATGGATGGAGGAGGTGCAGCAATACTTGAGAGACACCATGTTTATTATGTTAATAGAATCTTTAATCCTGAGTATGAGTCTTACAAACAGCAATTCCAAGGTTTTCTGACAGCTTCTGCAATTGACTGCTGTAGGTTTTGGAAGTCAAAGAGGAGACAGCTGGCCTATAATTGCTAGGGAATTTCAGATATCAATCACCAGGGTAGATTTTTAGGCTGTGCATCTGATGCTAGCATATATAATGTGTTGTGTCCAAACCTGTTGGAGGTGAAAGAAGAATACAGACTTACTAAGATACGTGCAGGTATTACTGCTATGGAATAAGTATTCTTGCTTCAGTGAAATTCCAGATTATCCAGCTTTTGTGTAATGCACGATACAAAAGGTACATCAAACTAATCATCAGAACTGTTAGCAGAAATAGGAATACCGTATGAAACATGTCATAATTTTTAATCTGAAAGGTGGTAAAGGACAAACACCTTTCTCTATTTATAAATACAGTTATTTTATGCTGGTCTATGACTGTAATAAAGATTTAATTTGATACAATTAGCAAAACAAAAGGCAGCCATTAATTAAGAAAATATAAGCATTTCTCAAGATACAGCCTTTCTGAGCCATGATTCTCGAGAGCTCAATGACATAAAGGGTTATCTCTTGGTGCCTTAGACCCATCAACTATCAATCAGTAATTACTGAGATATAACTAAGAACTTTATGATTGCCCCAGTGGAGAATATATATAGTTCAGGGTTAAAATGTTGGGTTCTTAGTGTTCTCTGAGCTTGGCATTGAAACATCTGCAAGAAGAGAAACAAACTCAGAGGACACCAAGAACCCAACCATTCTATGATTATTAGGACTGTGCATGGTTTGAAAATGATTTTGAAGAGGTGCTTCAGAATACACAGGAGCATGGTTGCATCAGCTCTGTAAAACCAGCTCTTAAAAGCAGACACACTTTTTTTCAGCCCGAAAAAGAGATGTAGCTGCTATGTAAAAAATGCTGTGCTTGCATCCTGCAAGTTTCAATGCATCCCAGCAAACTTCTCAAATCATTTTCAAGCTCCACACAGCTCTGATTATTATTACTGTAACTATAGGTATTTATACTTATTGCCTGTTATTTAATAATAGCAGTCCTGTATTTGAGGATAGAATAGAAATGTATCAAGAACACAGATTTTCTAGCAAACTATTTCCCAACCTGAATGCTTCCAGATGTGTAGAACTTCAATTTCCATAATACAATATTCCTTAACATTTAATCTTGCTTGTATCTATGTGCCCATTTAACTCTGAATATACCTTTAAACCTGGCTAAATGCTATGTTTGTTCTTCATCTATCTGATGATTTCTAATGCAGCTGATTAGCAGCTCTAGCAAAACAGACACTTTGTGAAATAAGCACATTTAGTTGGAAAACTTGACTCTTTGTATCAGCAAAAGAATCTAGCATGTTAGGAACACTTACTCTGGACAGGCAAACTGATTATGGATCATGAAGCCCATAAACTTGGACTTGGATTATGATGCTCATAAACTTCAGTCCACATAGCCAACAGTCAGGGCTGCAGGCCCAAAAATCTGGAAGGCATAATCTTTGATTTACAGAAACAACTTAATTATCTAATTGCTCAACCACAACATTAGTACTGTATGAAAATTGGTCATTCCATTTTACCTCTCTCATTGGAGGATGCTGAGTAGGAATGGATACAGAGAATTTTTTGAATTCTGAATTTTGAATTCTTTGAATTTTTTGAATTCCTGAATAAGCAACTTATATGAGGTGTTGAGCACATATGATTATAATTTCATGAATTATATATTGTCTATTGTGTTCAGTCAGTTTGTAACCAAGTACCATATGATTATGCTTTTGTTCTTATACACCTTATTAGAAGAAGATTGAGGGATTGTAGTGGGGTATAAATGTAATAAATGAATGAATGAATGAATGAATGAATGAATGAATGAATGAATGAATGAATGAATAACAGAAAAAATACAAAAGGCAAAAATGAACTTTTCAATAATTTTTTAAAGAAAGAAACAAAGAATCACTTTTAAATGCATAGGAGCTTGAGTACAATCATTGGCTTCTTCAGTTAACAAGGATCTCTAATAGCAGTGTGTGTGTCTGTGTGTGTGTGTTGCTGAGAAGCACACATTCACTAGAAATGTGTTCCCTAAGTGACCATGCTGGTTAGGGAATCTGAGACCTGTACTTTGATCAGGAGGACAACAGTAGGGAAGAAACTAGATGTGTATATAATTTCCCCCGCAACACATTTTATTATTATAAATATTAATTATTAATCCAAAATATATTGAGATACCATGTAATAACAATGTTCACTGTTGCTAACTTTTGATTAATTTGTTTTTATTGTAATATTCTTGTTCTATTTAAAACTAAATTTTATACATCAAGAGGAACAGGTGTTCACAAACCTGCTGTAGCTCTTTTATCTGTTCATTCCAATTCTTTTTTGATAGGGCCATTTTCTGTTGAGTATTGGCTAATTAATTAAATTGATTTCCCACATCCTACAGGAGTTGAGCATTCTATTCATTTGCCTTCTTTTGCTATTGAATAATGGTTGAGAAATTGCCTTTTATTCTGGAACTGTTCACAGGCTAAAAAATAATTAATATGATTACAATTGTTCTGCAAAACATGGTGGGATCAGCTTCATTACCATAATTAGACCAAAGACCCTTCATGTAGGTATGCTTTCATGTAGACCATTTTGTATTGTTATGGATTTATTAATTCATTCTTCAGTTTATTTTCAGGCAAAGTATAAACCTATTGAACTATAAACCTTAGGTGAATAGATTCCTTTCTGCTTGCAGTATTTACTGCTTGAGTAAATTAGGTGTACATAATAACCAGCTGTCGACCTCCAGATGTAATAGAGCCAAACCATGTAAATTCCCTTTTTCTCTGACATGATGGCTTTCCTTGTGAAGAATTTAGCAGGCAGCTATAAATAACATCTTACTGTGGAACTTAAGTTCATGCTAGCTTTGTTTCTCCTTTATATTTTTAATCATTCAACAGAAAAGCCTATTTTAGATCAATAACATGATTGGAATAGCTGCCTATGTGATATAGTTTGGAGCATTTTTTCCAATATATGCAACTAGGAATAAGATGTTTGAAATACAAGGGAAAGGGTGAGATTGATAGACAGGCAGAGTATGACACTGTGTTATATACTAAGGCCCTCAACATAGCACTGGTTCATCTAACCCACTATTAGACTAGGCCACTAATCTTCAACTGCTGGATCACTCACAACTCAGTAGTGAGTTATGATTTCACCTAGTAGAAACATTATCGTAGAGGTCTGTGAAAAATAGAAACAGTGGGGTACTAAGTACATATCTGTGCTAAAAGTAGACTCTAAAATCTGTACAAAAAATGTTGGTGGTTGATCATACACCAATTGGTAGTTGCTCTTCAAGGTCTCAGGCAGAAGTTTTTCTTAGCTCTGTGCCAAAATTGAACCTGTGCTTTTTGCACACAGAAGACATGTTTCAAGCTTTTCTTAAAAAGATCACTAAATGCTAAACACAAAAAATAAACCCTTCTGGGTTGTGAGGCAAATAATAGAATGGTCTTTCTTTGGTGTAAAAACTTAAAGATTTACAGCAAAATGTTTTTATTTATTTATTTTATTTAGATTTCAAATCTGTCACTGTCCATCTCACTGCAGAGCGACTCTGGTCTTGGTCAGTGACAAATTTGAAATATAGTTTATATAATGGGGAAGCTTTTTCCCCCCCAGTAAATACTCAAGAAGAGGAACATTGTTATTAGAACTGTCCAGCACTGATAAAAGAAATCTATCTAAACTAGAGAAATGACTCTCTTGAATTGCTAGTCTCAGACATTAGAAATTCTGATTGAATGGATGTCTTGTTTCAATTACCTGGATTATTTTAAGGAAAACTACATTGCTAGGCCAGAAGTAAGATCTTCTCCTATATATTTTACAGCACTGTTTGTCCATCTTGGGAACTTTAAGATGTGTGGACTTCAACTCCCAGAATTCCCCAGCATTCTGGGAGTTGAAGTCCACACTTCCTAAAATTCCCAAGGTGGAGAAACACTGTTCTGCAGCTTGAAGATAAAGCCTGTGTTAACTGCATTAGTCTGCAAGGCGTTGGCGTAAGTGACTTTAAATTTGTGTTTATTATATTGAAAGAACAAAATACATGGCATATGTGAACCTCTTCATCATGGATATAATGTTATATTCAAAGGTCCTATATCTAATTAACCTTGAATAAAGCTGGTCCTACTGTTAGGTGGCCATTTCAGGTTGTAGCTCCAGAACTGCAGCAGTAAGATATTGGACAACTAAATTTGATTGCAGCTTGAATTGTCTAACGTAGCTCTGTTTTCTAATGTATTAGAAGGCATTTGTCTGGGGAAGTAATACTGGTATATTATTGGCTTCTATTTGTGGATACTTTGTCTCAAGCTTGGGCAGCTTCTCTTATCAAGTTATACACATTTATACTTAAGTATAAATTTAATTTATACTTATAAATTGAGCTACAAGAAACAGCCATGGAACTATTATTTTAGGAACATTAAAAAAAAGTTGACACTTCAAATATGTGCTCATGTGTTGAACATGTAAATAACAAAACTAAATATGATTAATTTATTTATCGCATTTATATGCTCCTTTTCCTATAAAAGCTCAACATGGCTTCCATGTGGTGCTCCTCTGATTTTATCCACCTAACAGATACCCTGTCAGGTAGTTTGGGGTGGGAAAGATTGAGGGACCGCAAATCATCCAGTGAGCTCCTTAATTACACCTGGATTTCACCACTTCAAGGCCAGGTTCTTAACCACCACATTCCATGGCTTCTTAAATACACTGATAAGTACATTGCCAGAACAATGGGGTGCATTGTTTCACACACATTTTTAACCCCTCGTTAAGATACTGCTGTCATGCTTGAGGACCTAAGGATGCATGGGACCTTGAAAAGGCTGGTTGTGACCTCCAGAGGCCTTTACACACTTTCATCAAATCAGTTTTTGCTGTGGCAGAAGAAGAAAGCTATCTAATAACACAGAGATTAAACATACATTGTGTTTGTTTAATTAAATATATTGTGGTTATTTAATTTAAATATTTAAAATGTATTTAATTAAATATATTGTGTATTGTGTAAACATGTTGTGTTTATTTAATTAAATACAGCCAAAGGAGTGCCCTATCCCACGTTCTTCATTCTTAGCTTCACCTATCCCCACACTGTTGCTGTTGTTTGAAGCATGTCCTTCCATATTATTCAAAGAACAAGTAAGGCCTTGAAAAAAGTAATACAGTCTAGTTTATTGTTTTAGGCAAAAGCACCATGGCAACAGCAGCAGCTTGGAGCCAAAGAAACAACTTACAATCTGGAACAACTATCGTGGTTTTCTGTTACATTTTATGTATGTAGTGTCACATAAAACACTCAGTAGTGTTTTATGCCACTTACTTCTTTGCTCAAGATACATTCATCTTTATTCTTCATTTACTGCCTGGGATAGATTTAGTACTATTTAAATTGCAAGCATGGTCAATAAGTATATTAAATATTGCTGGTAGGTGTCATCTTAAACATGATGAAGATGATGATGATGATGATGATGATGATGATGATGATGATGATGATGATGATGATGATGGTTGGTCACCCAGTTTAAACATCCAGCCAGATGTTTAGGCTGCATTTGGCATTTTGTTCAACCTATCACGTTCTTCCCAAGGACCTGGGGTAGGCAGATGTTGTTTGATGGTGTTAAAGGTATCGTTGTAGGATATAAGCTGTTTCAAGTAAAGCTGCCTTTTGCAATTGACTGATGGTGATTTTGTCAATGCCAATGGTCTTCAAGTGGTGCTCCAGATGTTTTGGGATTGTACGTGAGGCACCTGTAACTATTGGTACTATCTTCACTTTCTTTTGCCATAGTCATTCTACTTCTATTTTCAGGTCTTTATATTTTGTGATTTTCTCCAGTTCTTTCTCTACTATTCTGTTGTTTCCAAGTATTGCAAGGTCCACTAACCAGACTTTTTTGTCTTTCTTATTAACAATTGTTAAATCTGGGGTGTTGTGTGGCAGGTACTTGTCTCTTTGAATTCTAAAATGCCAGAACCCTTTAGCTTCTTCATTTTCTATTACTTTGTCTGTTTTGTGGTCCCACCAGTTCTTGCTTGTAGGCTAATGCATTTCTTGCAGATATTCCAATGCACCATTGTTGCTACTTTGTCATGCTGTTGTTTGTAGTCAGTCTGTGTGATCCTCTTGCAGCAGCTAGCTAGGTGGTCCACTGTTTCTTCAGCTTCTTTGCAGAAGCGGCATTTGCTGTCTGTTGCTGTCTTCTCAATCCTGGCTTTATATACATTTGTTCTTAAGGCTTGGTCTTGTGCAGCCAGAATAATAATAATAATAATAATAATAATAATAATTATTATTATTATTATTATTATTATTAGTCCAGTTAATATCTTCTTCCTAATTGCAAAGATTTTATAAAGATGTGGTCTGGCAGAAAACACATTACACTGCTGAAAAGCTATGAACATTTCTACAAATCTGAAAAAAAGGCTCTAATAATAAAGGTTCCTCAATCAGAGATGGACCTTTAAGAGATCCTATTACCCAACTATAGTCAGAATTTCTTTGATTATTCCTCCCTTGGTAACATCAAATTATATCAATTAAATGTACTACAACAAGTACGCCATAATTCAATAAGTATTAAATAAGTATTGAGTATTAAATGCTATGACACAATTCAGGCCCTATGTTAATAACTTTCTACAGAGAGAGAGAAGGAACAAGCACAGCTCTCTTTCCCCCTAAACATATGACTTATATAATATAATGTGAGCTGAATATGAAATGAATGGATGAAAGACCCAGTTTTATTTCTTTCAGATAAAGAAGGGCAGGATTGTTCAAGGCTAGTCACCATTCTTACAAGCTCCCATATTGCTTTGCAGGTTATTTGAGGCAACTGGCAGCATGTATTGCTTCCTGCTTTTATTTCCACAATTAGGTCAGGGCACTACCTTCATGACTAATTATATCACCCCATGAAACTATTTCAGCTTTTTGTTTCTACTGATACAGGCTAGGGCTATGTAGAAAATTGTATACCCCAAACCTCCTGATTTCAGGCAGATCTCAAAACCAAAATGTGGGCTCAGGCTACAAAAGAGTGTCCACCCCTGCTGAAACGAGAGGAAAATAAATGCCCAAAGGTCTCCCCTTACTCTCTTCATTTCAAGCAAAAGAGACCCAATTGCTCTAGGTAAACTTGTAGGAAAGTTTCTCCAAAACATTGATTCTTTTGGTTGCCCTTTTTTGTACTTTTTGTACTGTCAAATGTTCTTAAGTTGTGGTGTCCAGAATAGTGTGCTCTAAGTTTCGGCTCATCATCAATTTAGATAAAGTCATTTTTATATTCAAAGGTCTATTTTCAGCTCTCTTCCTAAGGATTCTAAACAGTAAAATTGCCTTTTTTGCAGCAGCAGCAGCTGAATGACAACTCACATCATTTTTGTCCCAAAGGAAACAGTTGCTACTTTAGGAATCATACAGAAACTAAAATGTCTGACTACTGCCTCCTTGCAGCACTCAATTTTAGTCAAAAACCCACCAAAGAGGGACATTCAGATACCACCTGCTCTTCAATAAAAGATTCTTTTGCCCTCTGGAGCCAAAACATTTAGCTGGCGCATTATAAAAACTTAATTAAGCTCAATATGTTTATGTAAATTCAGAATCCATTACTAGTTGCATAAAGTTTAGGTCAGAATACTCTTGCTGAAGTATTGCATATGTTGATAAATATTTGGATGATTTAAACTCTGCATTGTCTGCATGTATAGCTTCCATAGATTTTGAGCACAGGAATCAGGGTGGAGAATCTGAGGCCTACCACATATTGCTGAACTATTGACTATGGTGCTGGGAGTTGTAATTCAGCAACAGCTGGAGGGGTCACTGGATCTCTCCTCCAATTTAGATCTCAGTTGACTTTCACCATCTGTCAAGCATAACAACTTTTAATTTATCAGTCACCCTTAATATCGCTTAGACAGAATTATTAAAGGAAACTTCCATCAAGACTGCATTTGTTGAATAAAATACCATTAAAATGAATACTGTTTCCTGCATATGGAAGAGCTATAAGGAAGGCAAATAATAATTTAAACATCAATGCATTATTATTTCCTTGATTTATCATTCTGATTGCTTAGGTATTTTGCCTGAGCCTCATTACCCTCTGCACATATGTTTGTTGAGTGAACTTCAGTGGCAGATTGATGATTAACCTATTGATATTATAGATTCAACCCCACATTCATTCCTCAATGGTACATTTCCCTTTCTGTCATGTATCCAAACTCTCTCTATTTAACTATTTCCAGCTCAAAGATTCACAAGTATATATAATTTTTCTTGAGAATTTTAACAACAATAAGAAGAAATAATGCAAAATAAAGGAGAAAGGGAGAGAGAAAAGAAAAAGCTAAAAGTGCAAAAAAATAAAAGGAAGGTAAAGAAAAAAAGAAGAAAAGTAGAAGAAAGAAGGTATAAAAAGATATAAAGAAGTAGCTTCTGATCTTTTCATAGCAGTTAAAAGTACAATTATATTTTAAACTCTGCATCTGTTACATCATGACTCTCTTCTTTCTAAAATCTAGCCTATCTAATCATCAATTAGAAGGAGGAGGAGGAGGAGGAGGAGGAGGAGGAGGAGGAGGAGGAGGAGGAGGTTTCTGCACCTTCTTGTACTCCAACTGATTTACAATGTTTATAAACATAAACTCTAGAAATCATAATCTAAATGTTTGTATTTGCCTTGCAGCATGATATGTAGTATATATGTAATATATACATCTATATGCATGTAATATATGCATATATTAATTAAACCTCTATTATGGATATACTGAATACTGTTAATTTCAACATTGCTGCAGAATTCTAATATTGTATTGACAATTTTGAACTTTTGTGTGGAGAAGACTCCTGAGAATGCCAAGGTTTTTTTTTTTTTCTCTCTCTCTGTTGTCTATTCAGTTTAATTTTTGATGTTTCACTATCAGCAGTTTCTGTTTCTTCCGAGACTGATTTCATTTTTATCCTCTTGATAGCTTTCTGAAAACTGAAGATTTGCTGTCATTGAGATGATTTTCACTATTCCTTCATTTGTCAGTTTATTTGGTTATTTGGGGTATTTTGAAACATATTCCATTTTCTTTCACATGCTGAAGAACATGGAGGAATCTAACACAGATGAGAAGTAGGAGGAAAGTCTGTCCTTGTCATAGTCCCAGACAACATTCCTAGACCAAATATCTGAAAACTTTCTGCATATTGAAGCATTTGAAAATACCTTTTCCACTTGGTCCCAAGTGTATTGCTTGACTTGTCTCTATTCCAATGCAGCATCAGTGTTTCATCACTTTCAGTATTTTGAATCCAAGAGATTTGCAGCAGCATGAATTTACTGGCAACAGCATTCTTCGTGTCCATGAATAAAGTATTTCATTCTTCTGTTTTCTGTACTTGTAACTGGAGATATACGTAGATTCTCAAAAAAGTTTATTTTTATCTAGGTCGTTTGAGAATGAATGTCTGACAAAAGCACATTGTCTGATTCAGATGCAATGATTGCTAAAAAAATGGGCAGGCGAGGCCAGTATACAAGTGCATCAAATATGGAATGCCTTACACTGCTGGGTACTTCAGATTGTTCATTTACTACTGTTTCTTGAACTTTTTTTTTTTTTAGTAAAATATCATCACTCCTCCCCATCTAGTTTTACTGCAAGGTTTGAGTGTCGTTATTTCATTCTTTGCATTTTTATCCCCCTTCATGCTTCTTCCTGATTGCAGCTTTTACTCATTTCTTTTGAGCTTCTATAGATTTTGTGGAGAGTGCCCAACTTCATGGCTTCATTAAGAAGCAAGCTTAGCCTAGGGGATGCCTATCCCACTGCAATAATATGTGGATATTTATCCATTAAGATCTGCCATGCTGCTTTCATGAAACTTGCCAGTCCCAATTTTGTACAAAATGTCTTCACCATTCCCAATCTTCTGTAAAAATTTAGTACTGCTATACTCTGCAGAATGCCTGTTTTTTTTCCTTTTTCTATGCTTTTGCAAAGAAAGAAAGGGAAAGACTGTTAATAACAAAGCTTATTATTCCTTCTTCCATATATTTTCCTATCCATCAGTAAGTACTGCAAAACACATGCCCTGTTGGTTTTTTATAGATTGTATTACATATTTATATTCTTATTCCAAAGGACACTGCTCAAAGAATATTGGCTGGACAAACAGTATGACAATCTTAGCAATTTAAAAGCTGCCTGCCTGAAAGCATTTTCAGTTATTAGCAAAGTTGTTCTGTTAGAATATACTGCTCCTAGAAGAGCTTGGCCAATTTTTTTCCTGAAAGGTGTACTTTCCTAAAAGGTGTATTTTTAGCTACAAATGGAACTACTGGAAATCTTTAACATGCAGCTGGAGCTGGTGTGTTTGCCTACTTGAGGATATTCCTTGGGGTGCCCCTTGTGATGCAGTTGTTGGAAGAAGAGAACTTCTGGATTGAGAACTCTGGAAAAACTACTTGCAGTGTCCTCATCATATCCTTCTTCCTTTTAATCTGCACACACACAATATTTTTTAATGTCTGCAGGACACTTCTTACATAAGGACCGGAAGGCCTGGCGCAGTATGGTTCATGGGGTCACGGAGAGTCGGACACGACTTAACGACTAAACAACAACAAAATTTCATTTGAGAATATTTGCAAACCCCTACTTTTCCCCCTCCAAATACTTTAATGTCTGGGACCCTTCAGTGTTTTGGAAATGGGTTGCCCCATTTTGCTAAGCTATAAACCAGTACTACTAATTAATACCTAGCCTTAGAAGTAAAAAAAAAAAAAAAATTAAGAGGAATGCAGCTGTGCTTATTTCTTCCTGAAAAGCAGGTACCCATTCACCTTACAGTCCAAGTGTTAGGTTGTGGCAAAATTAGAACAGCAATATTCTGGCCTAAACCAGAAGAGTTTACTATAAAAATCTTCTCTTGCAGGCCTCAACTCACTGCTCACATTAGGTGATTTGTTGTACAACGTCAGGATTCCATAGACTATGAAGATATATTGGTGCAGTAAAAATAAAGTTTAATATACTGAATTTAGAGAATCTTACACATTTAACTTAACAGGAATGGTAAACTTCCTTTTTGCACTCATTTCTGTTTTTTCCTTCAGGATCTATTCATGAGCAGGAATACTAAGTCTGGGCTGGATGACAAGAAACAGAATTTTCTGTTTTTGCCATCTAATGGTCATCCAGATTTCATCTAGGTCAGTGTTGTCCAAACTTGGCCACTTTAAGATGAGTGGACTTCAACTCCCAAAATTCCCCAGCTAGCATTCTGGGAGTTGAAGTCCACTCACGTTAAAGTGGCCAAGTTTGGACAACACTGATCTAGGTGGTTTGGTCAGCAGATCTACTGACTTCTAGATAGCAAGTCATTAACAAACAACCCACAAACAAACCAGGTCCTGAAGCCTCCTTCCTTCTTTGCTGAAAATGGCAGTGCCCCCTGAGTTACAGAACTACATCTTGTCTTACATTAGAGTTGTACTACCCTGCTTGTCCTTTGGGCAGAGAAATTGTAAGGCTTTGATTCTTTTGATCAAAGTCTTGGTATTATGCATTAATTTTAAAAAAAAGGGAAAATAAAGGAGAGGAATATTTCAAAAGAAAATACTTAATGGGAAGGTATTTTTTACTCTTTCCTCTTTTAAAAAATTGTTCTGGCAAAACAAGAAAGAACAAAAAAGGGCCTGGTGAGCAAATAAGTGAAGAGGGGAAGGGAGAGATTCCTGAAATTTCCCAGTGTTTTCCAAATCACAACCTCTAACTCAGCCTGACCTCCTTTCTTGGGCTCCTCATTACTGAAATAACTATCGTTTAAAAATTACATTATTGCTTTCATTATCATACAGTTTTGCAAGACACTACTAACAATTTACTATAAACAGTTTGTCACCAGTATCAGCAATCCTAAAAAAGTCAAATCCCACTGGATTTAGTGGGATTTCTTCTATTTAAATATCCATCAGGGTGGGATATAAAATGGTTAATTTTGCTTTCCAGAATACTGAAGGCAGAACAGTGACACTTTCTTTAACATGCCATATTGCTCCTAAATTTGCTAGCCTCTCTTGATTCTTGCTTCTATGTACCATTCAATGGGTATTTGCCTCTGAATAATACAGATCATGTTGGTTCTCAGTTAAATCATTGCAGCACTGCCCCAGAGATCATATGAGTAGGCATTTGAATGACAGAGTAATTTCAAACTATTACTTGTAGCCCTATTAAATATCTAGAAAAGGGGAGAACAGGTTGATTATTAGTCTCTCTCCACTGCAAACTGTTGAAATTAATTTTAGGGCTGGCTGAGAACAAAAACTAAACTGATGCATGTGGAAGGTAAAAGAAACCTAGAAAGAAATTAGGACAACAGGGTGAGTAAGGTTACTGAAGTTTATCGACATGTGTCAAAGCGTTCTGCTTAAGAACATGTGCCAAGGGGAATGTTTGACTTATATTTATACTCTATAGTAAACACCATTCTTGTTGTAAATAGCCATCCTTAAAGTCTATACTCCCTCAAACTGTGCTTTGATCTGTAAAGCTATAACTAGACGACCCATGAACCACTGGCTTATCATTTTAGAGGTATTGCCAGAAACAGAATGACCAATGGAAAAAAAGCAGTGGGAGTGTGACCAGCTTCTGATTTGCTGCTGCCTTCCCCATTGACTTTGCTTGTGGGAAGCTGGCAGGTTGGAAATCCTTCCTTCCTTCCTTCCTTCCTTCCTTCCTTCCTTCCTTCCTTCCTTCCTTCCTTCCTTCCATCCATCCATCCATCCATCCATCCATTACCATGTTCCTCAATGCCTTCAACAATGGCAGACCTTCACTGGAAAAATTCTTAAAAATTCATGGAGATATTCAGAGATATATTTTGCTTAAAAATAACCCAGTCAAACATCAGGAGTTGACCACAGGAAATGTTTTATGACATTTTGTATTATGTCATAAAATGTTATATAAAATTTGCCAAATTTCAATTCCACAGGAGTCATTCCTTACCTAATCAGAGAAACAGAATGACCACAGGTGGGCAAAAAAGCATTGGGAGTGGAAGAGACTTCTGACTTGCTTTTGGCTTCCCTGTTGACTTTGCTTTTGGGAAGCCAGCAGGAAGCATCAGAAATCCTCCCTCCCTCCCTCCCTCCCTCCCTCATATAATATAGGCTTGTGCCATTTGCCCTCCCCTCATGACCCTCAGGATAGCCCCAATGAAGCCTCCTCCTTCTCTTCCTCCTCAGTTGACCCACTGAACTGCCTGCCACTTTTCTGGGGGGAGGTGAAACAAAAGGAGCCATGGACCGCAAGGAAAACTGTACCCCTGCTCCCCATTCCAGCATGTCCCCAAGGGTCCCTCCCTCGAGGGAGGAAGAGGGCTCATCCGTTGACTGCTGCATCCTTCAGCCAGCCCTACCTTGCCAGAAGGCATCCCTTGTCCTTCCCTCATCGAAGGTTCAGCTAGCAAGAAACAAAGCTTGATGTTTATTTATTACAGATGAGCAAACATCAAAACAGTTAACTGGCAAAAGAGGATAAAAGGCAGGCAAAAGCAAGGAGAGAGAAACAACAGGAAAGAATTTACATTATATATCTAGAGTTTTTATTATAATTATTATTTGTGCCTTGGAGTCAGTGTTGACTCCTGGCGACTGCAGTTTTCTTGGCAAGATTTTAGAAGTGGTTTGACATTGCCTCGTTTCTGAGAGAGAGTGACTGGCCCAAGGTCACCCAGTTGGCTTTGTGCCTAAGGTGGAACTAGAACTCACAGTCTCCTGGTCTCCAGCCTGATGCCTTAACCACCACACCACACTGGCTCTACAGCTATCTATGTCAAAAGGCACAGAATTTCCAGAGTGCCTGGAAACAACTTGGTGGTTGGGGATGACATAATGAACTATGTTAATATGCACTAAGGGAGACTATCCTTAATTTCTCATTTAATGCTACTTTATATCATGTTTTCTCAGACAGAGTTCACTGCAGAACTCCAGTGAAATTGTACTGATATAACAGCTTAAATGAGAAGAAAGGAGAACAACATTATTAGAAATTATTGTGTGGGGATGTTTATCTAAGACTGATTCCTCTCCAGTTTCTATTTCTGTCAGTGCTATAAAACTACTAAGTTACAACTGCATGGATTTGATGTACTGAATTATTGGCATTGCTTCTTATTGTACAATATAACCAGTTAGTAAATTTACTTAATAACTGAGTTCTGTGAGGTTTGTGCTAGGACTGCAGTTTTAACTGCCATTTTTCATTTCCCTTTTTAACCTAAACTGAACTGGGGATCAGAAAAGATCTCTTTGCTAGCCTTTGCATAGATTTAGCATTTCATTTATTTATGTTATTAAATAATTGAATGTATAGCCATAGACCAAAAGAACTATATGAAATTACAAATAGCAGTAGATTAAGAAGCAAATATAAAAAAATAAAGAGGAAAAGAGTAAAATTATAATAATAGTATAAGTAATAACTAGAATAAAAAGTAACAAAAGCTACATAATTCAATGTGTAAATTGAGGGCTCAACTCTTTAGGCCCAACATCTTCTAACTGGGATTGCTATGGTCCAGAATTTTACAACTTTTATGCTTTCCTAGCTTGGTTGCTTAGTAGCTTACAACTTTTTGATTGAGGCCAGTCCGAGCATCTTCAAATAATCAGGGATAATGTTAGGTGCCAGATATGGACTGGGGACAACTTAAAAGAACATGTTGATTGACTCAGCCTTTGTCTGGAAGTATACAGAGGCATTCTTAATAAGGGATGTTATCCCCATTACATTTGAGGGGAGGACCTCAGATCTAACCAGATTTGTCATGCTATGAAAATATTGGTGTGGGAAACAATCTTTTCACAAATTAAATTAATGCAAGAAAGCTTGACAGTAAAAGCGTATATTGGATTTCATCAAAGTCCAGATCATGAGATGGAGTAGAATAATTTGTAACAGATTTTTGCTTTCTGGAGTACAGGAAACAGATCCTTGCTTGCTCTGGATGGATTTTGAGCTTCTATGAAGCTCTTGTGATCTGAGTACCATTTGCAGCACTTGGGCAATGGAGAAATCTTGCAGAGATTAAAAAAAATCTTACCATTTGTTCATCTAGGCAATGCTTTTCAAAATATAATCTCTCCTCCCAAACCAGCCCCTACCCACCATTTTACTTTTGCTAGTTTTCTTCTTCGAAAATTAGAGACAGATGTTCTAAACTTCAAGGATTGGTTCAACCTCAAGAATCCAGCAACTTTTTTCCAAATCTTCAGACAAAAACTGTTGTGTTTTCATATTCATATTCAAAACAAAGGAAACAGGGTGAATGGATTCACCAAACTCAAATAAGGCATAAGACTTAGTCTGATGGGCTGGGTATTTCCCATATGTGTTATCAGTTCAGATCCAAGAATTTGAAGAAAGGAATATTTTACATAATCAAGGAGTATGTGGTATGAGGGTAGGAATCGTTGCTTGCATCCAATCCTGTAACATTGCAATGTTTATATAAAATATTGATTCTATTAGGAACAATAGGGATTAGGACTTCTTAAATACTTCATCTGAAGTACTTCTATCAATAATATAGACAGGGAACCCTGTTCTCTGCTCCCCGCATGGTGCATTGCAAAAAAAAAAAAAAAATGTCCCAATGAATTCCCCAACAAGACTTTCTATACAGCAGAAGCTTGAATCCCAAACTGGGTTTTTGGTCAATTTGTGGCACCTCTAGAGGACTTTCTTTTTCTTTTCTTTTTTTTTTTTTTTTGGTGCCTTATGGTCAGTGTTGACTCCTGGTGATTGCCTGGACCGGTCCCTGAAGTTTTCTTGGCAAGATTTTGGAACTGGTTTACCCTTGCCTGCTTCTTCCTAGGGCTGAGAGAGGGTGACTGGCCCAAGGTCACCCAGCTGGCCTTGTGTCTGAGGCAGGACTGGCTCTCAGAGAACATTTAGAAAATAAGATTTAGCGGTTCTGAAAATAAACCAGAATGAACTTGGATGAAATTTATCAAAGGACTCTGAAAAGGTTTCCAGTTTAAAATTATGATTTCTGATATTTTTAACCCAAAATAAAACCTATGTGAATTACAAAAATCGGGGGGGGGGGGGCTAAATAGAGAAGAGTCATTTTTGTTTGTATCTTGTTTGCTGCCACCTAGTGGCTTCCAAATTGATGGAGCCCAGATTTCGAGGCTCTTGTAACATTTCTCCTGAATTGTTCATGTTCTCTGGACTTTAGAACAATTGTCCTGCATGGCATTTCTGCTTCAGAACTCTGTTTGGAAGTTACTTCCACTACAATGCATTTTGTTTTTTAAAAAGGGAGATAACTGGGTGTGCCAGTGTGAATGCTGAATCCTCTTACATGATTACTATAAATCCACCTTTAAGAGAAAGCTTATTGCATATACTACATAAATCCTGGATTTACTATTACATTTGTTGTAAAGGGACCTTGGAGCTTCAGAAATCTGGCATTAGCACAATGTATTTTCTATTGCAGTGACAAGCACATGGTGGAACACAAATCCCACTTGAGAGTCTAAGCTGTTTGAAGGCTTTAATATCAGCCACTCATTTCAAGAAGGTTGGATTAAGCAATGAGGAAAGGTGTTCCTTTGGCAGCATTACAGCAAGTACATCAATGTTCAACTGCCTGTCAAGAATTTCACCTGTGCTTGAAAGGTCAAATTACCATCTCAAATGATATTCATAAGCAGTGTTCATTATAAGGAAGAGTCATATATCATGTTTAGATATACAATCAGACAATTTTGGAGAAGAATCAACATTAGTTTTTCCCAAGACAATTATTCTATGCCTTGGAAAACAAGAAAAATAACATCACCCAAAACAGTACTTTCTCAGGTTTAAAACTATTATTTATTTAAAGAATAAAGTACATTAAAGGAAAACTGCTCGTCCATTCCATGTTTAAGCAAACTTCTGTCATTGCCTACAAATTATATACTTCTTACCGTTTCACATTCAAGGATGCTCTTCTTCACAAAAAGGCATTCGGTATAGAAAGACTGAATTAACCTGCTGGTTCTGTTCGCCAAAATTTTCTGAATATAAGCGGATAAGAATTCTCTTACATTCAGCTGCATTCAGAAATCAAACAGTTCTGACATTAGCTTCCATAATATAATTTTAAGAAACAAAAGACATACTATTTTTTTTTTAAACCGACATTGTCTAAGTCAGTGTTGTCCAAACTTGGCCACTTTAAAATGAGTGGACTTCAACTCCTAGAATTCCCCAGCCAGCATGCTGGCTGGGGAATTCTGGGAGTTGAAGTCCACTCATCTTAAAGTAGCCAAGTTTGGACAACACTGCTCGAAGTAAAGTAAAGGATCTTTAATCTGACTGATTCCAACTAAGAGAGAGAAGAGCCACTGCAGTTAACAGAATGGCAGGTTAGGATTGAGGAAACCCAAGTTCAAATCCACAGTTATCTATGAAATTTATACAAGTGAGACTTTGGTCCAGCCACTCTCTCTCTTAACCTATTTCACAGGGCTATTATTGGTGGGGTGGGGAGAGAGCTAGTAAGATTGAAGGAGGGATAAATGTGTATTAAATAAGTACTTAATTCCATCCTTGAAATTGATGAGGTTTTAACATGCTTAATTTTGGGGGATCACAGCCAATAACTTCATTCTGATGAATGTTGGATCAAAGCAGAGAAATCATGGGAAAGTACATACATCTGTACAAACTGTTCACTGTAAACTGCTAAGACAGCAGTGTCAGTAGAAAATGGTTTCTGAAAGAAAAGTGGAATATAAATCGAATAAAGAAATAAAAATCAGTAGATACAAACAGGTATGTACAGAGTATCTACTTTGCTCCTTAATTATCTTGTCTGTCATGGAGACACACACACACACACACACACACACACACATTTGGATAAAAGTTTATGGAAGGGAATTACACTGGACAGCTTTTGAATTATTCTTTATCTTAAATCCATTTTCAGACTTTCTGTAAGCATTCCCTCAAGAGAGTTGCTCGCCCCAGCAACAGCAGCCCAGCTAGCCCCAAGGATCGTTCCTGTTCCTTTTCAGGAACAGCAGAGTTGATAGCTCTTATCACTAAGCATTTAACACCAATAAAATAGGGGCTATAAAATGACAACGTAATTCATTATATTTTCCCAGGGGAAAACACAATGTCAAATTCCACACTTCCCTGAGGTAACCGGAACTTGCAAAATGCAAGCTGAAACATACATTAGCATTTTCTTTCAGCCCTTTGTTCTTAACTTTATAGATATTGATGGAATGGTTATTAGAGTCAGGGCAAATGGGAGCCCTGGTCGGATCAAAGAGTTTTCCTTCTGGTAATGGTTTAATTTGGAATGCTGAGACCCAATATGACAGCGTATCTGAATCTCCTTTAAAACTTTACTCAGATGGAAAGTTGAAATAGCAATCCTTTATGAATAATGTAAGCAATGTATTAATTTAATTAAACCACTAGGAGGGGAGGGGATGCTAGTCTCCTGGTATTGAGCAGGAAGGATATCTCCTGCCGCAAGGTAGTGCTTCAAGAAAACTTCATTTTTCACTAAAGCTTTATTTCCTGCATATTAATACTTGCAATAAATCCATAAGGAGCATTAGTTTACTTTCACTCTGAAATTCCAGAACAGTAATAACTTAGAAGTACACTTCCATAACATTCCTCCTATCCATCTAAAAGCTTATTCCCTCCCTTCTCATCTACAACTTTCCATTTACTTCAGCTCTTGTCTGCATTAGCCGAAAAGCATTATACAAATGGAGTAATGGCTCAATAAGCAAGCAAGTAAAGATATTGACATGGTATGTTTCTCATCTTCCAATCCATGTCTACTAGATTAAACATGCTTCTACTCTGAAGCTTCCTCGGGACCCAGAAATCATCGCTGTTGATTTGCATCTAAAGTGAACCTCAAAACAATTGTAGTAGTTCCTCTTGAGCCCGTTTTTAAATCAGCCTTCTTCAACAGGGTGTCCTCCAGATATGTGTATGTTGAGAAGACCTTGGAGAAAGTATACTATGACCATTAGTCAAACTTGAACATAGCCTAGGAAAACAGGAAAATATTGGAAAGAAACTGAAGATTGTCCCACCTTGATTCTCTTTGGTATAAGAGGGTGGAAAGGGGAATCACTGGCAGGCTTTTGAAATTCTGATATTATAGTCTATATCAATGAAGTAGAATTCTAATCTTTCTTGTGGTTTCTATTTCCTGACCTCACCTAACTCAAAGAAATAACAGTGTAACCATCACTTTTGGCTGGGAGTTCTGAAAGTTACACTCCCAATCAGGTTCAAGTCCACAGCCACGGTAGCTCACTTGGTTACTTTGGTCACTTTCTCTGATCCCAGCCCACCTCACAGGGTTGTTGCTGGGGAAAAAATTGAAAGAGGAGAGTGCTATGTATTTTCCCTAATTTGGCAGTTACTCCATGCAAAATGTCTGAGGAATTGCACATCAAGATAAAGTAGTCTTCATAAGACCAATAAACAATCTCCACTCTACAGATTTGTCTGAACCTGTTTAAGTACTGTTTCACCTAGACATAGTATCTGCCAACGGTGTCCTAGCAAGGCCTTTTCCCATGATTATCACATAAATGCACTGGCAATTCCATGAAGTTCAAGATGATGTTGAGGAAGTTCTTGATGTCCTGGCTATTCTTTCAGGCCTTGAGGCAGGTTGATGGCTGAACCCTTGTTGAATGAGGACTTTTTTGATTATGTGTCCGTCTTTGAGAAGCTGATGAATTCTGTTTCTTTTATCATATTCTGACTTTTTTAATTGTGAACCACCAGAGCCATTAGGAGTTGGACAGCCTCTAAATCTGATCAGATAAATAAATAAAACCTTTTCATTGCTGCACATGGATCAAATCACATGTGGTACTGTATATACCATATATTCCAAGGTCCTTGTGGTATCAACAGTACATGGGATTCACTGGCATGCAGCAAACCATAATGACACCCAAAGGACACCACATGTTCTGTGACATCATCACATCAACGCCATGATTATGGACTTGCATCCCAATGTCAGACACAAGTACGTATATTGCAGCATTCACACAATACCATTGTCCGTGATCTGTCATTTGGCCCCTCCATAGAAGCCCATGATGGAATTGGTTTGAGAGAAGACAAGAAGAATCCAAATATTCCCATTTTTCCTTCTAAGCAGTGGTTTAGTTCAGGAATTTGCCTGACCGCTTGATACTGACAGGTCCAAGGGTATGCAGCTCCATTGGGCTCCAAAGAACCACCCCCCTAAGCAGAGTGGCAGGCAGGAGTAGGCTATGGGCAAACAGTCGGAAGGCATGAAAATGAAGATGCTATAGCTGCCTGCCCCCATTGCTCTGTCCCCCAGGAGAGTGCCTCATACTCTCCCTAGATCAATGGGGTTTTCCAGCTGGCATGACCACCTACAGACTAAGACAAGTCTATGTTAGCAAATCAGTAGATAGTGCCAATACGGCTTTCAAATTCGACCAGGTCCATCTATGGCTAACACTGCTGCATATTTTCCACCTGGTAAATAGGCCTACGGGGAGTCATTCTCCTAAGCAGGATTTTACTGTGTGGTGAGTGAAGCTTTTCTGTTCCCTGATCATTTTGTCAAGGCAATGAGCTGTTTCCTGCAAAGCATATTGTCTCCTCCTCCTCCACCCCCACCATCTCATTTTGTGGGCAGCCTCTAAATCTAATATTGCAGGCCCCTCACTTCTTTAAACTGTCCCTGGAAAAGAAGAGAAAAGATTTCCTTGAAAACCACGAGCACCATCTGGATCCAGGCATTACTTGGGTTGCCGTTTGTACAGAGTGCTGTACTTGTATTTAAAGAACCACAATTCTTCTTCAGACATGTTGGCGAAATGCATGGAAAGTGGGGAGTAGACAGGGGAAAGGTGCATGCAAGGCCCAGCCTTCTATGCACTTGCAAGCCTTGGCTAGTTTGAGGGAACAATGGGTTGAGAGGGCAAGACAATTGGATTATATATATGGCAACTAGTGAAGCCTCATTTGTCCAAAAGCGCTTTTAGACTTAAGCATGACAAAAGGAAGAAAGGAAGAAGGAAGGGAAGGAGGGAGGGAGGGAGGGAGGGAGGGAGGGAGGGAGGAAAGGAGGAAGGAAGGAAGGAAGGAAGGAAGGAAGGAAGGAAGGAAGGAAGGAAGGAAGGAAGGAAGGAAGGAAGGGAGGGCACCTTCTTCAAAACTTTGCTAAAAAAACACCCTCTCAATACTGTTGCCATGACCCACATTTTCTTTACTTTTTTCTTTCTTCTTTCATTTTCCTCTGTACATTACTATGTCTATAATCAAGAGCTGTATTTTAAAACACCTTCCTGGCTTGAACAAGGGAATTGCAGTAACCTACTATAATGTCTTTTCAGCTGACACTTAAAACTGTCATTGTCTAGCTCACTGAATTACTGAAAATTAGTTGCTGTCAGCAGTGATTTCTGTTTTGGGGGATTATTTTACCTTTTGCACACCTTCTTAGAACTTAAAGAGTATTTGACTCTCCAAGACCCATTCCTATCTCTGCGGTGCTCTAATTTTCTGATAATGACTATTACTTTTCCTCCCCAGGTTTAAGTTTCCTCCCCATCATTAAGTTTCAAGCCTATGTTGTCCAAAAAGTCTGTGAACTGTATGGCAGGATGTCATATCTGTATTGGCATACTTAAGACAGTTTGCCAGTGTTTCATTGTAACTACTAATTTAAGGCAGGCTTTAAAAAAAAAAAAGGCAGCTCTGTCATTTTTAACATTGTATTAACTTCATTCATTCATTATAATTTACAACAGTTCTTTTGCCATTACTTGATTAGGAGCAAGCATATGCAGATAAATGCTAGAAATTCTTTTATGGGAATAATACAAGGGATTCATCAACTTTAAATATTTGTCGTAAGCATCGTTTAGTTAATGGGTTGGTCTTGTCATACTTAGAGTAGATCTATTTCAATAGTCTTATTCTAAATATAATTCAAGCGGAGTCAAATTCAGCTAGTATTGGCATTATGCTTAATCAAGTAAAATTGGACATTAATGACAATATTAACGTGAGGACCTTTTCTGAAAAGATCACAGTTTTGTGGAATAGCCCCAGATATTTTGCCCCAATTATCAAACTGTTTCTTTGATTGTTTCATTTTGTGATGGCTACCATTTTTCCACAGTGCTCTATGTCTGGTGAATTGCATCTGGATTATACTAGAGAGAAATAAAGAAGAATCCTTTCTACCACCTCTTTCAATAATGAAACCCAAGCAGATTGGCAGAGACCTTTTCTGCTTAATCCTAAAATGACTTGTGAACAGTTAAAACTGTCTTCCATTCCTTCACTCTGAATTGGCTATTTTTGTTCCAAAGACATTGATACTACTCTAGATGTGACCATCTGTTACTGTAATAACAAGATTTATGGCTGACCGTTATCACATGGTGATAAAGAGTTTTGAAGCAATCACCCACAAAAATAAGTGCAAACAATCAGGAAAAGATAACATGTAGGAGATCTTTCAAAGCACATATTATCCTCCCAGTCTCTTTTTTTTTTTTTTTTTTGACACCAGAAATGTTTGATCATGAACACTCAATACAGTCTAATCTATCTTAGTTTTATCTACACTGATTGATATTGGCTTGATTCTCCTATATATCCAGGAAGACCTTTACATATATTTGGAATTTCCAAACCTTACATACTGAGTAGGTCAATTCCTTTGGTAAAAAGACACATAGATGAGCACACTTTAAATTATGTGAATGCCTAACAAGTTATTTTAACCATAAATGTCCAACAATTTGTTCTAACAATAAGGAAACCTCTTGCAAAACATTTATTAGCTGAGATACAATGGATACTGGAAATATATGGCTGCTATTGGGAAAAACAGGTCTCCATCTTCTGTTCCCAGTTGCTCTTTGATGATCATTAAAATAAAATGTATGCTGTAACATCTTGTTCTTGATTTCTAAGTCTAGGATTTACCTCATTGGTTACCTTTTGAAGATAGGAAAGTTTGGCCACAATTACCTGTATAAAAGAAGACTCATCACCAAGGAGAAAAGAGCAAAACATTTAGGGCTCTGTTTGGCTTTGTTGCATTTGAAGCAATATCTAGGGCCAGTGATACTTCCCAACCCAATGAACGTTTATTTAGAACTAAGTTTCATTGAACATAGTGACACTTAGGAAAATATGACTGGGAATACACTTCATTATCCTCTTTGAACTAACACACCCAGGAAGATGAGTGATGCTGGGACAGCGTCTTCTACTTCAAGTGATGGCTGCAAGCTAAAAACACAGCATCCTGCCCTACAACAGAAAAAAATGGCCACGGCTGTCATTGCCATAATTTCCACACTTGGAGACAATATTGTTGTGCATAATGATGGAACACATCTAAGAGAGAATAGAAAGGATCAGTATGCTGCAGCCCAGTCATGAAGAAGTTACTGATTTTTTATTACTATAATGTAATGAATATTTTAATTTTTTTTTTTAAAAAAGAGAAAACAATCTCAAGTTTTTCTTGTCTAATGCAGTTTAGAGGGACTATGCAATTCTACTAGGATGGAGCAAAACCAGCTATAGAGTGACGTATACTTTCATTTGCTATCTTCACACTGGAGCTATCAATTAAAGAAAGTGACAAAGCAAAAGGACCTGTGGTTGAAAGTGCTTCTCCAGGGAGCAAAAGTCTCTCCAGCAGTGAACTGACTGTTAAATAAATGATGCACTTAAAAGTTAACCTTTCTTTTAAATTGAAAGAATACTTTCTATGTGATGGTCTATGATTTATTTATGGCTTCCTAAAGCCTGTAATGTCATCTTACCTCACTAAAGCCACTAAGGTAATGCACCTAGTAGCACATTTGCATTTATTAGAGACAATGCAGACTCTCCTGAGGTCAAAACATGCTTCTGTGCTTATGCTGAAGACTTAAAGAGAGGATAGGTCAGGCTGCCTTGAGAATGAAGTCCCATCCCCAGGAAATTTTAATGCAAAACTGGAAGCTTGTCCTTGGGCAAAACATGTGAAAAGTTTGATAACATTAGTGGCACAATTCAATGAGCATTCAACATCCATACGTGTTTGAAACTGTTCCTTCTGGTGTTGGACTATTACAAGAATAAAAATAAATTACAAGGCCTTGCCTGAGCCAGAGAAGAAGACTCCATTTATGCTAAAGAGACAAGGACAGTTTTGAGCTGCCCCAGATGATCCTCTTTGTAGGACATCTCAGTGAAGATTATTGAATAGGACATCTATTTCCAACATACCATGGGATGTCTCAGCCACAGGCAGCTTCTGGAAGCAGGAATACCCCAAGATTACCAAAAAATATATGAGAAGATGTTGGCAGAAGGACTTCCGGGGGAGGTATGGCAAACTGAAGACAGCTGTGTGAAAGCAGAGCTGACAACCACAGCAAAGACCAAAGAACAGGTGAGTAGACCACTTCTTGGAACCTTTCCGGATAAGGAGAGGATGGGAGATCACCCACATGTGCTCTGGATGGCTGCTCCTTGCAATGAGACCTCAGGACAGGGGTTTTCTGCAGGTTTGAGCCATCTTGCTTACCACCTCGGTGGAGACTTTTAAAGGTCACTAAGTTCACAAACCTCACTTTCTAATCACGTTCAGAAATTTCTCATTAACTATCTTTAAACTATCAGGAACCTTTGGATTGAAGTTTGAAAAGGCTAGATGCATCTGCCTTAATCCTGAATGAAAGAAAATTTTAATCATAAGCTTAAGAATTTAAAGAATTTGAAATAAACAGCAAAAAGCTAAATAAAATTTTGTTCTTAGAAAGTTATAAATGGACTAAAGGTCCAGATAAAAAGGAATATTAGAACTTTTACAATAAGATTTGAGAATTAATTATAAAGAACAAACTGCCTCCCATGGGAAATAGATTTTGTTTTGGTTTTTACAAGACAAAACAAAGATAAGCAATTTCATATTTCAAAAACTAGACACTACAGGGGACTAAAGTTTTTAGGTAGAGGAAAGATTTACAAGCTTGTAAAGTGTTGTGAAACATTATAACAATGAAAATACTGAAGGAGACTCTTGAAGAATGGAATCATAAAATAGTAGCCACAATATCAACAATGTCAGTAATAATGTTTGCTTCTATGGATAGACTATGTCCAAAAGATGTCATTGAAGAAATGACAGGTGCACAACAATTTTTATCTGACAAGATAGAGATGGTATTGAAAATGGATTTACAGCTGGAAGGCCAAGAGAACGACTAAGAAAAAAATGTTTCACTGGATCTACAAAAGAAACCAGGTGAGGCTTTAAAATTTAAAAGGGAAATACAAATGGCAAACTAAGAGATTGACCTGGATATTTTTTTTTCCTACTGGATTTATAAAAGAGGCTTGTTAAACTCTGTGCAATAGGACAAATAAGAAATGAAGAGAAATCAAATCCTATGACAATATTTGAATGAACTAAAGATTAAGACTATTAGAAGTAAAAGGGAGAAATATAAAGTTGGTTTATTTGATCAAGGTTAAAATAAGCTATGTTGTGGCAACCCTTTATGGACTTTCTGAAGACACCTGAACTGAAAAGATTAGATTTTATGAATTTGTTTATAAATAAGAGATGGGTTATGGGAGGAAGAGATAAATGTTTATAACCTTAGAGGGGGTGAAGAGTCACTAAATTTTTTTATACTTGTGATGAAGATTAGAAGTCACTTCTTTATATATTTCTTTTCTCTTTATTATATTCTTACTTTTTCTTCTCTTTCTTCTTTTTTCTTGCACTTCTTACTTCTTTCTGTTCTCTTTTCTTTTTTTTCTATTTTTGTATTAGATTTTACTATTGTAATCAAAATTCTTAATAAAAATTATATATGCAAAAAAAAGAGAAGATGATGGCAGAGAATAGTGAAAGAAGCAGGAGGAAAAAAAGGGCTTAAAATAACAAAGGGATTAATAGGTATGAAAATAAGAAAGACTTTAAAAACTTGGTGTGAGATAGGCATAGGGGATGGAAAAATGTCTATTTGGGGGTTGAAAGGGATGGTGTTCTAAACTATAAGGGTATCGCCAATAGGTTTATGTTTGGTTTTTTTTTGTTTTGGTTTTTTTGGTAACTATCCTCTTGAGTTCAGAATGTTTTAAAATAGAGCTGAGGAATCTAAGGTTTTGCTAAACTATAACTCCCAGCATCTGCAGAGGAAGGGGGGAATCAATACAGTCAAGATGGCAGCCGTGACCATGCAATCCAAAACCTACCTCTTTTTATGTGCCTTTTGCCTTTCTCAGTCCCCCAATGTCTCTGTTCAACATCTCTCACCATTGGTAATCTTGACTTGGGCTGATGGTTTTTGTGATTCATTAACATGTGTGGGATCATAGGTTATCCTCTCTCTGCTTTAAATTTACAGATTAACAAACACTTTAGAGATAAATTAATGTATGACTCAGCTTAATCACCTTGTTTTACCTAAAAGCTCTTTATATCATTCTCCCTCTGTTTTGTGATATAATAATAGCTAAAGAAAGTGAAAATTGCTCTAAGATAATGACAGTCAGGACTTAGATTTGACAATATTGATTGTAAGAAGAGCTAGGCATCGCTAAATAAAGCATATTTTGTTATTTGCTCTCTTCTGTTGAGAGATAGAGGACAGGAGATATTTCTTGAAGTATTTTTATCAGAAAAAAAAAAAGGAAAACAAGAGTAAAAATCCTAGTCCTTGATCTTGTGATAACCAGATAATATTGTGATGTATATTCTGGTATTTCACGAGTTTTTCATTCAGCTCAAGCACAGAGAAAGAAATACAGAAGTGTGAACGATGATTCGTGCTTGAGCTGTATGCAATGCTACATAAGCTCAGAAATGAAAAATAACTTATCTGATTGATTGAAACTGCCAAGAGAATTAGCAAATGGCATGCAATTACAAGATAAGGATGAAACTAAAACTGAAAACAACACAAACAACTGATAAAATATTTGATTGATTGCTCTTGCTTCAAATATCACAATTTTGTAGGATAGCTATTGCTTCCAGAACTGTAGGCAGAAAGTCTACTGATACTAGCAAAATTCTTCATAAAAAGTTAAAAATCTGTAAACTCAAATGAGTGATATATAAACGGTCAGTAGTCCTACTGTCATTAAGTTGAGCCACACTTGACTGACAATGCTTTGCTCACATTTGCAGCAAGCAACAACTTTGCAACATGAATAATAAAATAGGGGCCCAAAAAATAGGAGCCTTTTGGCACAAACATAAATGGCAGAATTCAAATCAGCAAATAAGCTGTAGAGAAGATGAAGGGGAGATGAAACAATAATGATCAGCGTTGTTCTAGAGTTTTGCTCTGCTAAGGACACGTTCACCTAAAATTCAGCCATTAGTATTATTTGTGAGACAAGTTTTTACCAAGCATATTTATGTGGCATCATCCATTCTTTCTGACAAACCAGGTTCTCTCTCTTCTCTCGTCATCTCTTTTCTCTGTTTCATTTCCAGACAACCTCTTTCTGTTTCTTGTTCCTGCACCATGTTATAGAAGGGAGGACTGATTGATCTTAATGAGTTCTGAATTGATTGCTTGTAAATGGCTTTTTAAATTAGCCCAGTGAATGCTGCATTCAGCTTTAGGTTGTAGTTTGTCCACCTTATTTTGCAATAAGTGTCAAGAACCATAACATGAAAGGAACCAGAAATGTTGGAATTTAGGCACATCAATAAAGTATAGTGTCAAGATCTTTTCTCTCTTTTTGTGTCAGACCCAATATAAAATATTGGATCCAGTTCTGGACACCACATTTTAGGAAGGTTATTGATAACCTGGAGCATATCCGAGGAGAGCAGACAAGATGATAAGGGATCTGGAAGGAAAAATTACAAAGAATAATTGGAAGCACTGGGGAGTTGTCTTCCCATATCTGAAAGGCTGTAATGCAGAAAACAGGGATGAATTGTTCAGGGTTATTCCAGAAAACAAGACAAGGAACAATATGTTTAAATTACAAGCAAGTAGATTTCAACTGGACATCAGGAAGACATTTCTAATGGTAAGAGCTGCTCAATATTGAAATAGACAACCTCAAGAGGTATGATCATTTCTTCATTGCAGGTGTTTAACCATAGTCTATATTGTTATGTGTTGAGAAAACATAGTGGATTTCTGCACAGGGCAGTTGGATTAGGTGGTGTCCAAGATTCATTCAATCTTTCATTCTGTGATTCCTCTGTACCATTACCAATGGAATTATAAGACTGCACACCAGAACTTTAATATTTGAGATCAGAATCTAGCTATTTAAGTGGACATCAAAAGTCTGTGTTATGTCCCTGGCTATTATATAGCTACGCCACATGCAACAGTCCCACAATTTAGGCATCTCACCACAAAGGAAAATCAGTGGATAATCTTTCATTTTCACTTACCTGCTTCTTCCCTCATCTGCAGATTCTTGAGTTGTTCTTCCTAAATACTGGAGCACACTAGGGAAACCATGAGTAGCCTGAGAGCCACACTGGAGAAGCACCTCACCTGAATGCCATCTATCTGGTAGTGGGACATTTTCAAAAGGGTCTCTCCTGCTAATCTAAATAATTGAGCAGGTTCATGGGGGGAGGCATTCCCTCAAATAATCAGATCCTAGCTCAACATCAACATCTTAAACTGTATTCAAAATATAATTGGCAGCAAAGGTAGATCTTTCAGTACACATTTTATCACTGTATTTTGCACCTGTTAGCAGCTTTGTATTTTGCAAAAATGGCAATCCACGGTCACTTTTCAAGGGTAGTTCCACATAAAGCACATTGCACAAGTCAGTTTGTAAACAAGGCATGGGCTGACTAAGGAAGGATCAATTGGCCATAATGCACCCCTTGTCACATCTCCAAATCTAGTTACAGCTGAGTGTCAAGAAGCACACCCAAACTCCAAAGGAGCTTTTTCTGGGGGAGGTCAATCCCATCCAAAATAAGCTTTATTTTAATCCTGGAGTCCAGGTTTCTCCCTACTAACAGCACCTTCATCTTTTCTGGATTTAATTTCAGCTATTGAAGTATAGCAGTCATGTGAGGAATGTATGAGTAAGAACAGCAGACTTAGTTTACTTGCATTCAGATTACTATATATATTTATGGGTAGAGATATCTAAGCCTAACTATTCTGAAGTTTTACACAACGGTAGCCTTCAGAAGCTGTTGGATCCAATTCTGCACCTGTATTTGGGTATATCTATAATCCAAATAGGGTGGGAGATACTTCTCAGGGGTCAGAAGCCACAGAGGCCTTATCAATGCCATGTGGACAGGCCCAAACAACTTGGTCTTTTCTACTAGAATAAACTTCTTCATTGTGGTGCTTTCCAGAAGTGATGAGCTCCAATAATCTCCAGCTGTAGTCAGGTGGGGTTGGTAGAAGCATGTTCTTAACTAGAGCAGTACCTCACTTTATATAGCCTTTTGAGAAAAGATTTATGTTTATTATTGTTGGGACATATTCCCCCCATTTAAATGCCCTCCATTTAAACCATGCCAGATTGTTTTAAGAACAGGAACAATTATAGCTTTTTATGCACTACAGTAGTATCTGCTAACCTGAAATTTCTTTTCGCTTAGGATGATTTCTTTACAGTCACAATCACCCTATGATTAATTAATTTCAGCATGGGGAACCCATGGCCTGGGAACAAGAAGCCTGTGTGAGTTTTCAATCTGGTTCAGAGTGTTTTTCCTAAAACTGCTTCTCTCTGAGTGGAGACACAACATTTTTTCAAATCCCATACGTTCAATAGAGGCTATTTTAAACTGAATTGCCAAACAGGGAACATTGATAAGGAAGATGAGCAGATGTGAAAGAAAAGCCAAGTTTTCCCTGTGCAATACTGTGAAAACTCCTAAAAAATCACTTCCATGTTTCATGTAGACTTTAAAATAGTTTCCATTCACTTCAGACGCCTTTCTGACAAGGGAAAAATGCTAGATGTATATGTATTAGAGAGGTATGTAAAATGTTTCAAATTTGAAATGCTTCAACCTTAAAATGTTCCCTTCCAAATTTGAAAGCACTATTCAAGTAAAACAGATGGTCCTTACCAGAAGTGTTCTGAATTCAAAACAGCCCTTGAAACAGGTGTTTTGAACTATAAACTGGTGTTTCAAGCTCCAGACTGGGCTATTTTGAGGCTTGGAGCACTTCTGGAATAATTGGGACAGCATTGGAGCTCTTCTGATTAAATTGGAACTGCTATCTGAACTCAAGACAGTCCACTTTGAATTCCAACCATGATGTTTTAGACTCAAAACATTTTGAATTTAATATGTTTTGTACACGCACACACACACAGAGTACATATATACCCACACTAGTATGAGGCATATGTGTTTTCTTACACCTCCAAATTGTTCTGCATGGAACTCATTGTTGATTTTTTACAAGTTTGAAGTAAGCACTTTAGCTATTATTTTTCCCAAAATACTTTGCTAGGCAGATGCTTGCCTAAACTCTAGATTTAGGGAAATTCTAAGCTTTATTCCCATACAGCCTCTTTTTAAGGCTTAAGAAAGAAAAAATTAATTGCTTTTAACTTTTCTGCTTAAAAAGTGTTAAAGCAGTATATCCTCTGGACAACTGTTCCTGGAAGGCTGTTCCTAGTTGTCAGGATGTTGTGCACGCATAGAAACACTTCTGGGACCTGATTACACATCTTCTATAATCATCAGATTTAAGATTAAAATTGATTCATCAAAAGATTTTATTTCGAGTGTATCGGACTCCCCAAGGAATGTACTTTAAAGGATAGAAGTCAGATTCTTTTTGTTGGCAAACTTAAATCTTGTGAGTCACTGGCATTTTTCCGAAACAACGTTTTAACCCATATAAGTAGATTTATGGGGAAATCTTTTAATGATTAAAATATTTATGTTATGTTAAATTATGTTCCAAAACTCTGGAATTCGATTGTTTTGAGGAACGATGCCTACATTAGGCATGGGGTGTTTTGAAGAGAATTATTTTGGAAAAGTAGTATTATTCCTGGCCCTCTGCCATGAAATGCTTTATATGTGATAACCAGCAGCTTGAATTGTACTCAGAAGCCCATCGGTAACCAGTGAAGCTAGATTTATTCACTAAAGGAGATTTATTCTTGTTGACTACAAACAGTGACATCAGGGCAGGTCTTTGGAATAGAAGTCCATGGTCCATATTCAGGGGAATGACCTTAAGGTCTCCAAATGGACTGGCTTAGGACATCTCAAAGTAAGAAATAAAATGCACATTTCTATCTCAAAAATGGGGCTCTTTAAAACCATTACATCTAGTCTAAAGACAATTAGCTGCACCCCTGCTAGATGAGTGCCTCTCTGTTGCTTCTCATCTCATTCATCTCCATCAATTTTAAATTCCACAAGAGCTATTTTTGTCTGCCTCTGAATTTCAGAGAAATATAGTGGCCCACCTTTTAAATAACTTCTCCTGTGAGGCCTCTAAGAGCACCTCAATCTGCATAGACCTGCAGGTGTAGCTCTCTGTAGATCAACCTGATATTGATGTCACAGGAATAGATTTTATGTACGTGTGGGTATGTGTTTTCTCTTCTAGGTATATAAGCAGTTCTAGGTGTACAGATTTTTGTCTGACTTTTCCCTTCATTTCCATGTTATTTTCCTCTTGAGCTAGAGGCTATCCACTTCTGAATCACCCTCTCCACAGAGTTGCTCACTTGTATTTAGGTTGATTGACTTTAAATGTGTTCCAGATGCCACTTTCTGTTTTCCCCTGCCTGGCTGCTTACAGATGAGGCATTACTGAACCAATGGCTAATTCCCACCAGCCCCTTAACCCTCTGTAAGCTCTCATCTGTGTCTTACAGAACTTTTAGAAATGGTTGCATCACAACACACTTCCTCAGGCCCCAATGACTGATTGAATCAAGTCAAGAAAAAGCATTTGCAGCTGGTACAAAAATGAAATCAGCAGTCTTCTGCAGAATTGACAGTTCTGCCAGAGCTTATAGTTTTTTCTTCTGCTAGTAACACTTCTTTTAAGTGAAAAGCTTTTATCAACCAGCAGAACAGCCAGATGTTGTTTATACAGACATTTTATACTATTTGGCCTATTCTTTTTTTTGGGGGGGGGGGTATCTTAAATATAGAATTAATTATCTAATGAAAGAGTGAGGAATTAATCTGCCCAGTGGTTGAATTGCAACATACTCCAACTAGACAACAGTGGGCAAAGTTCTTCTCCCTTAACCAAATCCCTGCCCACTGTATTTTCTTTCTTGGATCCATAAAACTACTTGCCTTCTTTTGCAGTGAGAAAGGAGAAATAAAAGAGACTAGGGAGATGAGGCCTGGCTGAGGGAGAAGGAACAAAACCAGGAAAGATTGCTGTTGGACTGGATGGAAACTTTTGTCTCATTCAATCCTGAGCATAAAGGTTTTCCAGGCTGATCTAATGGAAGACAAGGTGTTAACAGGAACTACAGGTTTCTAGTTAGCACCATCTGTCTAAACATCAGGATTCCATGTGCTATGAACTACTGCATAATTCATTTTTCTTATGCAATAGATTATGTTATGGATAGCTGAGTGAACATGTTTAATGTATTACCATGAGAATTGACACTACAGGTGCTTTCTCTTGGATCATGTAAATGCCCTCACTCTAAAGAACATGACAAGATCAAGGATCAGATCCAACACTTATAGTGCAGCAATATCATCTCTGATTGGGTTGCCCAGCAACTGGTATTAGATTAATGCTGCTTCTGGTACTGGAAGCAGTAAAGGGTCATGGTGTGATAGCTTTATCCTTAATTTGTGTAGCCCCTTTCAAAAGCTTTGAAAATAGAGACCATTACTACACCGTGTTTGGAAGAAAAAAATAGCTTTACTTTGCACTGTGTGAAAAAAATCATTTTTTTAAAAAAATCTGTCCTGAATTTCTCACCATTCAGTTTAATTGGCATTATGAGAAAGGGGGACCTCTTTATTCCTTTCCTCCACACCAAGCACAATTTTATAAGATACTGTCTTGTATTTCTTATTCAGTCTTTTTTTCCACCCAAACTAAAACATCTCAGATATTAGGCTAAGCCCTGAATCATTTTTGTTTGCCTCTTCTGCACTTTTTTATGCTCTACACCACCTTTTGGAGAAATAATGGCAGGAATTCTAGATCCCACAATATATTTATATAAAGTAACAGGACAGAAAAGGAGAAGAAACATTTTTACCAATTCCTCAATGTAGGAGGGGACTTCAAACTTGCTTTCTTACTTCAGCATCTTATTTTAGAGTTTTTACAGAACTTTAACATGGGACTGATAAGTATATATACATACATATCCTCACACTATTCTCTTCCAGGGTAAGCAACATTATGCAGAATGCAGAAACGGACTAAGAAATAACATGGAAAATAAATTAAAGGCATAATAAAAAGAAAGTTGCTCATGTTGCTCACACCAAGGCCATTCAATGGATCTCTCTATACTTTCTATCCTTGGAAACCACCCTTCCTTCCAATACATCCACACACTTGTCATATAAATCAATATATAAATAAATAATAGTTGCTGCTGCTTACAAATATTAATGCCTGGCCCCTCCATCCCTGCATTTCAAGCAAAACATTTTTAAAAGAGAACTCTTAATTCAAAGTAAAAAAAAAAAAACTTTTTAAAAATCATTTAAATTAAAATTACCTGTCTGAAATTCCAAGAAGCACAACCAGGGAAAACTAGACAAAACAGCATTTGCCCTGGCAGAGAAAACTCCATACTTTTTTACTAATAGAGTTATAGCAGAGTCATTGAGCTAAGGGCATCCCACTGGGTTCTATATTTCATTTTCTTTTTCTTATATCATGCTATTTAACATCCACATGAAATAGAAAGGGACATCATTCTGAGCTTTGGATTAAAGTGCCAACTGGATGCTGATGACAGCCAGCTCTAGTGCTCCTTACCATCTAATTCCAAGGAAGCAATCATTATCCTTGGACTCAGTAGTGGTTAATCACACCTTGATTACATCCCACCCTGGCTACAGCAATTACTGTGTTTGAAAAGAGTCTAGAAACTTCAACTGATGCAAAATGTGGTGGCTAGACTGCTGACCAAAGCAAGGCATGGAGATCACATGAGAGATCTGTGCTGGTTGCCAGTGGTCTGTTGAGGACAATGTAAGGTGATGGTTTTTAACCTGAAAGCCCTAAACAACTTAGGATCTGACTATCTGAGAAACTGGTTTTCCTGACATGAAACCATGAAAGACCGTGAAGCTCTACTCCCAGTCACATATGCCTTGGTCACCTCCAGAGTGGATTACTGTAATGCACTCTATCTGAGGCTGCCCTTGAACAGTATCCAGGAGCTTCAACTGGTGCAGAATGCAACTGCATGGACAGTTATGTGTGCCCCTAGGACTGTTCCATGAGCTGTATTGGCTTCTGGGTGCAATTCAAGGTTCTGGCTTTGACTTTTAAAGCCCTACATGGCATGGGGCCAGACTATTTGAGGGGCTGACTCTTCCTGATTACATCTACCCATCCCATCAGGTCCAGAAACGTTGCAGGTCCTGTCTGCTAAAGAGTTCCATCTGATGGGACCCAGACGGCATGCCTTTTCTGCTGTGGCTCCCACTCTCTGGAACATCAGTCCCCCTGAGGTGAGGTTAGCTCCATCCCTGTTAGCCTTTCAGAAATCCCTGAAAACATGGCTTTTCCAGTAACCTCGGGGATCCCATGGGAAGCCTGCAAAGTAGTTATATTGTGTTTAGATGGCTGTTATTCTCCTGCACTCTTGCTTTGTATTTATTTTTATGGTTATTGTGTTTTAATAGTTGATGATATTGTTTACGTTGTTGTTGTACACTGCCCAGAGTCACACTCAGTGAGATGGGCAGCCATATAAATTTGTTAAATAAATAAATATGAAATAAATAAATTCTTCAATCATTTAGATCAGCACTTCCAGAGGCTCATCTATCTGGTATGTGGGTGAAGGCTTCTGTTGTGCTGTCCCTAGGCTATGGATGCTTTCCTTAGGGAAGTGTGTTTGACACCACCACCACCACCCCACACACACTCTCCCAGCATTTAGGAAATGGTCACACTTTTGGACATCTCTTTCACCAAGCTTTTGATTGTTCATTGATTTTAATTTTACTGATTTTAACATTCTGCTTTAAATGTTTAAACTTTTTTCTTAAATTTAAGATCCCTTGATATATTTACAAAGGCTTATGTAAGTAATAAGGGTGTGTAGAAATCTAATAAATGAATATACAAGTTTAGATATTTTGCCACAATGATAAAAAATGCATTATTTATGTTCTCATAATTGTAACGGTTGTCTTCAAATTCATTCTCTCTTTTAAACAAAAAATACATGATTTTAATTAATGACTCTGATCCAAGTCACACTGAAAACTTTCTTAGGAAAATAGAAATTTCTATGGATCAGGTGTTCAACAAAATTGGGAAATGAGGAGTAATGTTGGACAACATTTATAATGACTGCTCTTCCACCAAAATATGGCTACAACCTTACAACTAGAGGAAGGGAACAACTCATGCTTTGCATATTGGTGCTCATGATGACTATTCATCTAGCCAGAGAGACCTATGTCCATTTATACTTGCCCCATCTGAATTGTGCTGACAGCATTTTAAGAAAGAAAGCACTTATTGAAATGCAAACAGCATCACCATAACATGCATCTTAGAAGTAAGCATACATGCATGGCCAGACTAAAATAGATGATTGAAGCAAAATTTTGTATTGATCAAGTCATAATTGACATTCAACCCAATGCAATTATTAAAAAAAAAAAAAAAGTATCATTAAACTTGCTGTGCCTGAAGGGACTACTGGAAGCCATGTGAAATCAGGAAATTGACTAATGATGCCTAAAAGTAATAAATTATACCAGTAGCTAGACAGTCAGCAAATTGGAAGGTTGCAGGGATTTCTCTTCAAATATACTTTGTAGGTTAATGTTTTAAATAGTGTGATGTGTATTTCCAAGAACACAAAGGAAAGCAAGGTAAAGGAAAATGTTTTAATCCATTTATTTGACTAAAAATATTCTGGGAGGGGGTGGATTTTCAAATAATAGATGAAGCAAAGAGAGCAAAAATGTAGATTTGAAAGGAAAATGAAATGCCCCTTATAGACTTTTTGCATGAAACAGAAAAAAACGAAATTATGATTTACGGTTTTGATGATTAGAAAAAAGAGGTAATAGAAAAAAGAGTTTTCTTTTTTGTAACCATAGAGTAAGAGGTAAATTTGTATTTGTACTTACAATTGCTGTAAAGAAAATCAGAAGCGACTTCTTTCTATGTCTTTTCATTCTTTCTTTTTGCACTTTTAGCTCTTTCTTTGTTCTCTTTTCTCCTTTCTCTCTCTTCCTTATATTAGTTCTTGTTAGTTTTTAATCTCCTTTTTAAAATTCTTAATAAAAATTATATATTTCTAAAAAAAAAAAAAAAGGAAAATGAAACGGTGTGAAGATAATTGTGGTCCCTAAAATTGCACCTTTCTTCTGTAAAGTATATCAGCAAAAAAAAGAAAGTACATACAAACACCCCTCCCACAGAATTTACTTTCCTTCTAAACAGCTTGAAAAACATGTCTTCTTTCTTTTTCTTTTTCCTGAGATGGCTACAGATGTATATTTCAGACAACTGAGGAAGAGAAAGGCCCTGTTATTCTTCATCAGTGTTCCTGTACTAACAGGTACAGGTTGATATAATATTAGCACAATCGAAGCTCTACTGGTTGCCAGTTTGTTTCTGGGTGTAATTCAAGGTCCTGGCTATTCCCTTTAAAATCTTAAACAGAGGGGGGTCTATCTATAACGCTCCAAATAGAATCTGCCTACCTCTCTGCCTGGTCAAATAGATTCTGGCCACCTAAAGAATGCCTGCAAAGAGTACTTGTTGAGAATTCCCATCCCATGGTACCTGGGATCATTGGGGATGCTAGCATTATGAATGATCCGTGCTGAATTATCAGTGAATATAAGGTTATGTTTTATGATTATTAGATTCGATTTCTGATTTTGTATTTGCTTTATGGTTATATTTTCTTGTATTGTATTATTGTACATTCTTTTTGCTTCTGAGCTGCTTAGAGCTGGAAAGATTGAAGTAGGATAAAAGTATACTGTATATACTAAGGTTTTACCACTGAGGATAACAACATCAGTATGAAAATGGCAACAGGCATTGGTTTGGAAGAATCTGCCCAATTTTTACTTATTTATTTATTGCAGTGGAAAAGCTTTCTCCCCCCCTCCCCCACCAACTTGTTTAAAATGTTTTTCTAAGGGATCCTGAGAAACATACTTATGGACCTGCACAGACATGTTTTCCACAGCCTGGGCACCTTTCAAATAGCTGGATTTCAGCTCACTGAATTCCTTAGCCATCATAACCATTGCTGAGAATGTTTGGAATTGAAGATCGTACATTGGAAGAGCAGTGGGCTGATGAAGTTTGGACTATTCCCCATATAAAGAAGACTGTGCTATAGTGAGAAGCCTGGCAAGAAAAAAGATGGCTCCATGAACATAATTGAATGTATATAAGTTGAACTACAGTCTTTAATGACTTAGCACTCAAGGCCCTATTCCTGGATGGACAAACCTATCAGTTTTAGTTGCTTCTACATCTATTTATTCATGTATGCATTTCTTTATAATCCTAAATTCTTTCTAGCAAATGCATGAAAAAATGTGAATGTTTATAAGTTGATTAAAAAGAAAAGGCAATACCCCCATCTATTATGATTTGAACTAAAATACATCAGATAAAATTCGGCTCTTTCTTGTTGCAATTTCCATCTGAACGTGGTTTCCAGTGGTAGAACATATTTTAAAGCTCCCATTGCATTTATGCAAACTTGTTCATATTTATGGAAGTAGACAGCTTGCACAAAGTAGTTTTCTTCATCTATATTTCATCAAGAAAATCATTCAGGCAAAGACACATTTGGAAGACTGTTCCATATATAGCAGCCTCTGAAGTCCCAGAGATCTTAATTAGCGTAACGGTACTTTAAGCAAGCCCCTTTCTCAATGGAATATCCAACTATCTATAATTAAGCAGATCTGTGTACCAGCATTCTTCATTAGAACATAAATCATCATACAATTGCAAGGAGAAAGTAGATAAAATTAGTGTGATGAAATGCTAGCATTATGCTGTGTGATCAAAGAACAATGTAAGTGTATTGCATTCTTAGTAAAAATCTAACAAAGGAACCCACAGGTTCAGAGTAAATAAGACATTTAAAACAAAGAAAATGTATAGCAATAGTCTGCCATATACACAACCAGATAGATGACAGGAGTCATGTAGGATAAGAATGTCCAATGGGCAAATACATGCATGCCATAGTGAGTAACCTGGATGTCCAGAATATCTGGAGGACCCCAGGTTCCTATCCCTGATATATAGTTTTGCATTGTCATTTTTAAGGATTATGAATGAAGATTTGATCCTGTAATTAAGAGCTTAGACTTTGAAAGCTGTTATTTGTAACAAGAATAACTGCCTATTAAATCTGATTAAAATGTATCTATTAAAACATTGTGGGGTTTTTTTAACCTTGGCCAAGGAGAATCTTCTTGAAGCTCATAAGCAAATCATGACAACAGTTCACTCCTATCTGTTCCTAATACTGTGGAACAAATAATAGAATACAACTTTCTCCTAGGAATTCTATTTTGATTGTATGGCTAAGAAGATATTAGAGCTAATGTATCCTGTAAAACAAATACTACTTAATGAAGAAATAATAAATACAAAAATTGCAATTAACAGTAATTGTCAGAAAGGAGTATAACAAATCACAAGATAAATTCTCAGAGTATTGTAGAACATAAAAAAGGCAAAAATTCCCAAGTAAGCTTTTTACAGAGATACACACAAACGAATGTAACTGAACTGGTAACCTACCTTGATACACTTTCAGATGCTTAGAATTGGGCACTGGAATTCTTATCTTTACAAAACAGCAGCTACAGCTTCTGGATTTGAGTTATGTGCTGCATACCTTATTTAATTTCCAGTGCACTGAAAAAAAGTCCAAATGTATCACCACGTTTCATGAACAATGTGTACTCACTTGAGTAACCCTCATGAGCTATCCATTGATGGTTACTTTTTTTCCTGGTATCAAATGTTTCATTTCTACAAACAGAATGATTTATAGAGTAGGACAAATAGATCCCCAGGGACAGTTAATTAGGCATTGGCCAAGTTTCTAGTTTGCCTAAAGGACAAAAATGATGTTAGCCTTCCAATCTGGTACAATTACCAATGTTAATTAGGGAGGATGATCCTTGGTAATTGGACATCTGGAGGAAGAGTTTCATAAGGTTTTTTGTTGTGTTGTTTTTAATTATGGTTTAGTAACCTTTTGGCAATCCCACAGAGCAATATTTTATTGTTGCTGCTGCAGCTGTTGCCCTTGCATCAAACCTTGTATTCAGAATTTGGTCCTTGAATTATTTAATCCAGATTTGGAGTGCCAGAATACAGTATTGAAAAATGGTGACGTTGTGTTTTATAGTGATCCATGATATTTCCTTCCTTCCTGTCCCTCACTCCCATGCTTTATGTTCCCAAAATAGTTTTTTGTTGTTTCATTATCTTTATAATGACTACTTTCAGGCTTGATCACAAAAGAAAAATAAAGGTAAAGTAGGATTTGGGCAAATAGAGACTGAGTTTCTCATTGTGAGAATGAGAAGAGTTAGAACATGTTCAACCATCTTTATTGTACTTTAATTCAATTATGCCCCTTTCTTGCCACAGACACGCATTTCATAGCATTGACTATAACATTTGGCTTTGTATCAATAAATAGTTTGGCCCTTGGTATTAATTTCACTAGAAAACATGCAAATCTATTGATATGGATCCAGCTGTAACTATGGAACTTCAGCAAATGTACATTTTATAAATGTAACTCTTCATCAATAAATATTACTAGGGGTAATTTATAGCAAGAATTAATTATAGCCTTTGGCACTGGGTTGTTTACAGTTAAACATGTTTAGGTCCCATTGACTTTATACTAAACCAAATTCCTCTATAAATGCTGATATATGGATCAAATGCATTAATAAAGAGAATAGTGCTAATTTCTTTTTCCAGAGAGGCGGGGTACAAATCAATATGAAGGGGAAGAAGGAATAAAGAATATGACTCTCAGTTAAGTGCGAAGGGAATAGAGTTCAATCTCACTTAAGTCCAGTCTTTTAGGAAAGAGGCATAGCTTAGTAGCAGAAGACATGGGTTGAATTTGGAAAGTTCCTGAAAGTTCACATACATCTAGAAAACTGTTCCCTGGAACATTGGACAGTGACTCCCATTCATGGTCACCAACTAATGGACTGGTAGTATGACTTAGTTTAGGGCGTGTTCTTATGTTCCTAGGAAAACACAATTGGAGGTGTTAGGGCTAAACACAAGGAAGGTAGATTTTCTGCACAGAATTCTTAAAGGTCAATACAGTCATAAAGCCAAACAGTTTTAATATTAGTTCAGTAATGCATTTATAATGGTCAACTCACAGTAAGAATATATATTGAAAAAAACAGTTTCTATTCTGTATGTTATAGATTAACTGAAGAACCACCAGTCTTATTTACTGATGTCCAGATGTAAAAAAAATTATAGTAATTTTGCCTAGTCTGCTTTCCTTGTTTTTTGATTATGTTTGGTAACTTAACCAATAACTGAGAAATTGGTTTCATATCTGGGCAATATCCCCAAACATAATTATAAAATCAAATAAAAAATATAAAAGCAATACATTTTATAGCAAAACTTAAAAATAAATTAATACCCTAGCTCCTATGTTTTGGAATCCTCAAACTCTGTTTAGAGTCTGACCTCATGTGGTCCCAAAATTTATTTAAAGCACTTTTTTTAGGCCCTTCATATAGCTGGAAAAAAACATCATTTTTGGTTGCAGCAGCCAATAACACTTTAAATTATGTTCTGGAGTCTGATAATGTTTCAGCTTAATCTAACTCCAGCTCTAATGTAACTTCAGCATAATTTAAAATGACATCTCACAGTATGTTGTAATTTTATTGCTATTTGCTTTTATAAGCCCATATCAAATAAAAATATTACTACCACCACAAAGAAAATTCATTAGCCAAATTAAAACACAGATCATCACCACCTTCATCTCTCTGATGCGGTGAAAAAATTGCTTCTGTTTTAGAGGCTGTGAACAAAAAATGATTTTAAATACCCAAATAAATATCCATGCCTTACATTAACAACAGCAACATGTGTCAGACATTACTCGCTTGTTTCTGGCAGGGGCCATGGCAAATGAAAACAGTATTTGTAAATCTGGACAAATGTCAAGTGCCTCTATCACTCTACTGACATTTTTATAAAATGTCAGATTTTTCTGATTAATCCAGAAACTCCTGCATTTTTCACATTCATCCCATTCTTATTATACGTGCAAACATCTTTTTAAATGGACAAGGCTAAATTTGTTAGCCTATGCTAGTAATTAATATTTTAAGGTATTTATAATTTTATATAGCTTATTCTGTCTGGGTTGAGTGCTCCGTGTAGTGAAAGGATTTTGGACTAAATAGTTTAACATTCAACCATGTTCATGATTTAACTAGTACATTAATTGCTAACATATTAATCAACAAGAAACTGAGGTGATTAATTGGTGAAATAAGAATTAAATAATGAATTAATGTGTGAAGAGTAGGTCCTTATTTAATACTATTTTTTCCAGCATGTGACTGTATTTAATGAAGAACAACACAATATAAAACTTGAATTTTCATTATAAAGATGAATTATAGTTGCTTCTAAAAACTTTACAGTGTGTATATCTCTTCCCTTACCTCAGAAGGAACATACATTGAAATATTGGTAACCTACACATTTATTCAACACTAACAATCTATTAATTGGTTAAAATGAAAATAAGTTATCAACTAAGTTTTACATTTCAATTTGCAGACAAGCAAAAATGTCTAGGTGAAATTGAAATGGGAAAAATGAATGATACTTCAGGGAGCTGAACAATGGAAATCTCCCTCCTTTGTTTTTGCCTTTATTTAATTAAACAGAACATAAAAAGGAAAAGAAGGAAAAAGAAGGAAAAAAGAAGGTGAATAAAAAACAACAAAAATATTATACATATGAGGGCTTTATATGATGTTTTACATAATAGTGTCAATAAACAATGATCGTATTTCATTATAATTATCCATATATAATCTACATTTGTAAGCAACTCAAATACATCAAAGCAATTGAGTAATTGAGGCCATACATTTATCTTTTCAATGTTGAAGGATAAGTCTCTTAACAATAAGAATGGCACAGTAAAGCTATTTCCATTGCGCGACATTCAGTTTCCATGTGTTATGTATATATGTATACATATATACATAATATGGATGTATATACATCCATAGATAGATAGATAGATAGATAGATAGATAGATAGATAGATAGATAGATAGATAGATGACCAAATTCTCAAAGTCAAATGAGTATGCATCATATCAGCTCCACTAGGCAGACCAGACCAAGAAATCCACTCTATAGGAAGGCAAAACTACTTTTATTGAGATTGGCTGTAATAACAGAATCTTACAAATCTGATTATTTTGCACCTTCTCCTCTACTTAATATTTTAGTGAATTAGAGAGGTGTCTGTCTGAGCAACTTCTGAATGTTATCTGGTTGTTGTGAGCTTATGGCAGTGTTGTCCAAACTTGGCCACTTTAAGATGAGTGGACTTCAACTCCCAGAATTCCCCAGCCAGCCATGCTGGCTGGGGAATTCTGGGAGTTGAAGTCCACTCATCTTAAAGTGGCCAAGTTTGGACAACACTGGCTTATGGTTTCCCCATTGTCACCTTGGCAATGGAGCTCTGATCTTGGCAATGGAGCTTTTTTCATGCTGGGGGAAAAAAAAAAAAGAAACCAAAAGGCCAGCCCAGCCCAGCCCAGGAGTGCAGCACAAAGAGGTGTTTTGGTGTAGTGTGGTTCAGGGGCTGCTTTTGGCTTTTTTTTTTTTTTTTGCAGTCGAAGCTCACTTCATCAGCAGCAGGAGCAAGAAGATGGCATAGATCAGCTGAGGCAGCAGAGCGCAGGGGGCAAAAAGATGGGAGGGAGATAGGCAGGTGGATGGAGTTGAAGTACCTGTGCAGGTGTAAGTGCAAGCAGGCTGCCAAGTGCCCGAATTTGGATCACGTGACCGTGGCGGACACTGCAACAGCTGTAACTTCAGCCACTGGTCATAAGTCACTTTTTTCATCATGTTTGTCACTTCGAACCGTCACCGACGAATGGTCATAAATTGAGGATTACCTGTAATGTGTTGCGTCTTTCAGATTCTGATAATAAATGCTTTATGTCTAGAAGGTTAGGATACTTCAGAATCACTTTATTATTTGAGGATATGAAGGCCATTACAGTAACAGATTATTTTTTCCTTTCTTTTCTTAAGCCGATCCAGAATCTGATTCACTGATAGATTATTCTCAGAGATTTTCTTTTTATTTATATAGACTCAGTTTTCCTTCAGATGGTGAGACACTAAAATAATGGAGAATTTTTGAGGATATCCAGTAAGGAAAAAGGAAGCCAGTTCTGGATAGAGCTTGCCAGCTGAAAGGAAAATATGTTGAATTCAAGACAACAATAGTGAGAAAGTATTATCTTGAGGCCCGAAGAAGAATGATTTATACAAAATAGAAAGCAATTCCTGCTTGTCTCTGTCACTAAAACTGTTCTATCCAGAAGAGGGGTTCCAATAGATTAGCAAGCTGTGTACTATGGATAATAAACTAAATAAGCCCTTCTTTCACTTCAGAGGAGATCTTACCTTATTTTCCTCCTGAAACTATTTTTCCCCAGTTTGGGTTTTAGAAAAATGAAATGGAAGCAGAATAATGATCACAATACCAAAATGTGGGGTGATGAGGAAATATCCCTGCAAGGTTTATCACCTGATTATCATTCAGCAGTGACTTCTGCAGAGTAGTAATAATGGATGCACAGCACATATAAACAATAATGATGAAAAAGCCATTCATGTACAAAACCATTAAAAGCTACTTCCAAGCTGGCAGTCCTCTTGCAGATGTTTAATTCATAAGAATTTTGACTGCTACCTTTAAAAAGCAAGCCATTTCTCTTGTAAAAGAGAATTTTAAAAACAATACAAAAATCTACAAAATGGTGTGATAAGCCTAAAGCTGTGTTGAGTAGAGAAACATGGGATAAAATAACCCAAAATAAGTTAACAGGAGGAAGACACGTTTCAAAGATACTGGTTCAGTGGGCCCATTTCAGTCAGCATATATTCTGAATCAGTGTGGCCTAGCAACAATAATCCATGGTTTCACCACATCACATCTAGCCTACTAGAATACACTATCTGTGCTGGTATCTTTTCAAAGATACCAGCACAGATCCAAAAGCTAAATTTCACCATTTGGCTGTTAACATGTAAGAACATATGCATATATGAAGAGTCCTGTTGGATCAAGCCACAGGTTCATCTAATCCAGCATTCTGTATCACACCGTAGCCAGTTGGATGCATCTGGCAAGTTCACAAATGGTCAACAGCCCCCTTCCATTGTCACTTCCGCACAACCAGGAGTTAAGGCATATTGCCTGACCCTAACAAGGTGTAAACAACCATGAGTACCAACAGCCATTGACAGTCTGATTGTCCATGAATCTGTGCAGCCCCCTTTAAAACCATACGCATTGGCTACAACACTGGCAGTACATTCAGTAGTTGAATTGCGGCACTTTGTTTTTTTTAAAAATGGCATTTCTTCCTGCCAGACATCCGTCTCCCTGATATTTAGTTTCAATAAACAATTTGGAGTTCTAACATTGTAAAAGATGGAGAAAACCTTTTTTCTCTCTGCATTATCTTTGCATATACGAGTTTGCATACGTCTTTCATGTCTCCCCTTGTCCGCCTTCATTCTAAACAAAAACTCTCCCCTGCTGTAATTCTCTTATGTGAGAGAACTGCTTGAGAGTTTCTGCCTCATATCCTGACCCAATTTTGTCCATAAATATGATCTGGTGCACTTTATTAATAAAATAATTGCTGATATGGGGAGGGGGTGGGACCTGCTGAGCTCCCATTTCCTTTTTTGGGCTGCTGTGGGCACACCCCCTCTCCTTTAGATGCTTGGAATTGTTCTCCCTGGTTCCTTTGGCTTGGGCTGCAGGATAGATGAGACATCTAGTTTATGCAAAGGCATCCGTCAACATAATGCCTGACCAGTACTTGTCAGGTTTTATATCGGCTCCTTATAAGTACATGTTTAGCTTTTTAAATATATATATATGCTTTTTAAAAAAAATTTAGATGTATTCTGTATTTTATATATATTTATGGTTTTAATGTTTTTTTAAGTCACCCAGAGTCCCCCATTGGGGGGCGGGGGAGAAATTTGGCAATAATTAAATAAATAAATAAATAAATAAATAAATAAATAAAGTTAAACATGACTTTAGTGCTTTTTAGAAGGGAGATTCATAGGGTGAATAGAGAGGAACTGAGGAAACTTCCTCTGCCATGATGACTTATCAGTTGGGTTATTTCTGAGTACAAGTTGAATGCTCTTTTAAAGGAGGACAAAACCTTCATTCAAAGGTAGCCTGGCCTACAGTCACAGATGGGATGGGGAAATGGAGTTGGGGACAGGCTCATCCACAAGGGGATCAACAATGTCAGGACAGCAAGACCAGGATGATGAAACCCTGACCCTTTTTATCTGTGTTCAATGCAAGCAATGCATGTTAAAAAGGGTGCTTTGATCAACTGATCATGCCCACCATTTTGATATTGTTTACACCCACCCACCCCCAAAACATCCCTAGCAGGGGCTATTCACCAATCACCTTAATTTAGCCTGCATTGATTCACTAAGGATTACATTCTGAATGCCTCATTTAAGTAAGAAATTCCAAGGACATCTTGATTTTAGACAAAATATGATGGCAATTCTAAAACAGAACAAATGGTTCAAATTATTCTTAATTGCAGTGTCTAAAATTAGTGGCTCACATGTTGAACAAATTGGGACTAAAAAAGTAAATTAGCTGTGTGTAATACTCTTTCAATATTGTAGTTGAAATTAGGCACTGTTAGTTATCCTTCAAGAAATTACACATTTCATAAACCTAGGACACTTCCAAGTTCTTCTTTTAAAAACTATAAGGACAGTGTCAGGAATTGTATTCACAATTCTTTGTGCATATCCCTGTTTATTTTTACAATTTCACATCTGTAGTGAACAGGCAAACTCTCAGTCCAGCAAGCCATTCCCTTTCCTACATTCACTTAGCCTTTGACCCAAGCCTGTGGTACATGTAGGCAAAATCCACATTCACCCCATAGACTTACCCTAAATACTTGAACAGGCAGGCAGGAGAGGTCATAATGACCATAAAATCCAACTTTCAAAGTATGGGAGGTAAAAAATTTGCTTGAGCTTCAGCCCCACCCCAGCTGAAAACAAAACCCTCCTTTGTCCTAAAACAAAAGGGAAAGAACTGGAGATGTAAAAGGAAGCAGATGACCTCAGAAGGACCAAGGAGAAAGACCATCTGGAAGACAGAGAAAGAGATAAGTAAGCAAGATGGAGACTGGAAAACAGCCACATGGTTTTGGTGAGCTAAATTTGAGGAGCAGAGCTAAGGGTGTCTGGGCTGGAAGTGAGATAAGGAGCCAACCATGAACCAAAATTCTCTAGGTAGTCAACAGGAGCTAATATGAAGTTTTATATTTATATATGAAGGTTGCAATCTGTAAGAGCTGGGAAAAGCTAGCTTGAGAAGTGAGCTGCAGAAATCTCTCCTGTCTGAGTTCTGTGCCAGAATTTATGTTCAGATTACTTTGTTTTCAGGGATGCTAGTCTGCCTAATGGATTCTGATATTTGGAATGTGTCTCCCAATTGTTTGAAGGAATTCATCTTTGATTTTGTAAGAGAAGTTCATTCTCTCTGTATAGGGAATAAAACATTCTCTATATGTTTTATTCCATCTAAGCTATTTGAACCTCTAATCATCTCAACTATGTGAACCTAGCCACTAAATCAAATCACTGATTGTTAACTGATAGTGACTTTCCCTACCTTAAAAGAAAACTGAAGCTTTCTACATGAAAAGCATACTGAATATTCTATCACGTAGCAGAATGTTTGTATTCATTTCCAGTAATGCAGTGAGATATATCAATATGTTTAAGCACATGTGCATTAATAATTCCTTAAAGTATTGGGCTGGCAATCTGATCCCCATAGCCTTAATTTTGTACTGCAGCAAAAGGATAAAAATGTTATACTTTAACATTCTAATTGAAAGAAAAAGGTTTAGAATGATAAAAAAGGACAACTTGCATGAGTCATCAGGAAGATATACAAAAGCCTCAACTTCAAGCTTTTAAAGTTTAAGGCTTAATTTTTAGATTTTAGAAGGTACATATTGACTTCCCTGGAGGTTAATTGAGCTTCTCAATGAAAAAAAAAAACATCTAAACAAGGATTTTTCTGGTCAAATCTCATTTGCATGCATTCTTACCATCATACTCTTCTCATTAGGAAGCTGTGAACTTTAATAGAAACAGCACTCTTTCAAATCATAGCAAATTAGAATTTTGTTACAAAAAAGTATGCCAGAAAGTATGCAAGGTTTAATTGGGCAATTGAACCCCTGATTCTAAGTATAAGTTGAAAGTTCTCTAGATATGCTTTAAATGAATAAGGTACTGAACATTAAAGCATTATTTTATTTTTACCAGAATCTCTTATTCCCTGCAGGAGGTGGTACATTATTCATTTTATTCACAGTAATGGATTTCATCTTAATTTGCTGTGGAATCTGTTATCATTTAACTTTTGCTTCAATTCCCTTTTGTTTCATTTCTTTCCTTGAAAGTATTTGGAGAGGGAATTGCTCAAGGTGATGTAGACATAAAGGTGGGCTCCCACGATGTTTGATAGGGCAGGTGCCTCTTCCTTTAGGATGTTAAAAATATTTCTTCAGCTAGGAATGAATCAGTCTATCCCCAGATAAGTGGCTAAATGGACTGTTGCTCCCCCCAACAGTTTGTCTGAGAATAAATTAAGAGAAAAGGAGGCAGACCAAGGTGAGTCTCTTTCCTCATTTCCAGCTCAATAAATTGATGCTACCCTAATTCATATGAGCAGAGCTGACCTTTCCTAATTTATTACTATGAGCCTGAAGCTCCCTTGCAAATACAACAGAGTATAATTTATTAAGACCTTGGTGCTTCCCAAGTCACTGGTCCCAAAGGTAGAAGCTGGCCATCAATGATTTCTGCAATCACAGACAATGAAATAAAGCAACCCAGAATCTAATTCTTTCCTGAGAAGTTAATATTCATGAATCCATTGGAGGTTCTGAAGACAATAATTGCAACAGTTTTAAATTTTGCTGGGTTCAGTTAATGAATCAGAAACATAAAGAACAAATTATAGCGAAAGTGGAGACTGGTACAATCCTTGCTACCTACCTTTATACTCCTTTGTGAAGGTAGGGTAGTTATGGAGAGACTTGTGCATTTTCTAGGCACCAGGATGTGAAGTATCCAGGTTGTCTATAATACAAAGTACCTTTAGTAGATGGGCAACACTGGACCATTTTTAGCTGCATGGGGAGATACTGACCCAATGCCATGTGGATAGATCAAAAGAGATTCAGATTAAATCCCTGCAAGATGGAATTGCCATTTGTCAGTGATAGATCTGGCTTACCCCAGCTCTGGTTTTAGCTCTTGACAAGGTCATTGTCTGCCTTACTAGGTAGACCAGACAGGAAACATGACCAGATGAGCTAAGATGAGGTAATTCTACTTTATTGTAAAGCTACATTAACAGAATCTTGCAAGTCTGAAAGTACAATTTTCCTGCACAGCCTGATAAACTAGGGAGGGTCTCTTCTGAGCCTCTTGCCCCACCCACTGTCCAGCTGCAGGCTAAGCTGTCTTTTATCTGACCATTCCCTAGGTAGCATTTCTTGGCCCATTCTCCTAAGATCTTTCCCACATACCATTACAGTCACACTTCCCCTTAAGGAGCAGCTCCACAATTTGGGGGTCCTCCTGTACACCAGTACCTGGAGCAGCAGATAAAAGCTGTAGTTGGGGGGTGGGGATGCTTTGCCAAGCTCCAACTGGTGCATTAAGTATAGAATTAGCTGGATTAGCAATAATAAGAGTAGCAATCATGCTTCAAACAGTAGCCCTCCAAGTACCCACTAACCTGCAAACAAAGCTGAATCAGGCTCTGGAAATTGGACTTCTTTTTACATGATGCAGCTCATCCAGGATCTCCTTGGCCAAGCTTCAATTGTACTGGCTAAATATCTCAGCTTCATCCCAGGTAAGGTTGTGAGCTAAGAACTAGAAACCATTCATACTGCTTTCAATGAATACAAGGCTATTGAATCACTATCAGTTACCCTTGAGGAAGTACTTTATTTTTGTCTCAACATGGCAAAACACCTTATTGAGGCAAATGATTCTGTCTCCATGAAATGATAATGCATGGCCAATCTGCTTCAATTAACCACTTTTCTTTGATGGGCATGGTTTCTGCACATGCACAGAAGACACTTGCAGAGCAAATGAACACAGCCATTCCATGGGTTAGACATGAAACTCCATGGTGCTTCAGTGAAACACTTCAAAGATATGTGTCACTCGAGCATCATCAAAACAAAGTGAACCTTCAGATATATAACTAGCCCTAATAAAGACAAAGAGAGCCAGTTTGGTGTAGTAGTTAAGGCATCAGGCTTGAAACTGAGAGACCATGAGTTATAGTCACTCCTTAGGTACAAAACCAACTGGGTGACCTTGGCCAGTCATTCTCTCTCAGCCCTCAACCTTCCTTCAGAATTTCTCTAAAGGAGGAAATGGCAAACCACTTCTGAAAAACCCTGCCAAGAAAACTTGAAGGTACTAAAATAAAATAAAATAAAATAAAATAAAATAAAATAAAATAAAATAAAATAAAATAAAATAAAATAAAATAAAATAGCTTTGATGGGGCTGTTTGGGAAAATGAGCACTTAAATAAGGAACTGAAGCATTTGGAAATAGATACAACAGAGTATCTTTTATTGGCATGTACAACTACAGTGATCATTGGGCTCCTTGCCAAAAAAATCCAAAAGACCCCTGCAGCCCTTACCAGTTATATACCCTACAAAATGATACATAAGAATTACAAAAGGCAATGTAAATTATAACAAAACTTTACACCTTTCCCATCTTAAGGCCTTTCAGACTGGCAAATATAGGGACAGTGTCAAAAAGTATTCCATTGGTCATTTGATAGGGACAATGGAGAGTCAGTCTCCAAATCAATCAAATGACTGTCCAGAGACCAGCAGTCAAAGAAGAACATAGACTAGGTATATGGTAGCCTATTTTGTGCAAAGGAGCAAAGATTCAAGTAGATTCAAGTAGTCAAAGCAGAAAGAAATCAAAAAGATCTGGACAATCAAGGCATGCAATAATAGAACAACAAAACTAATACTATTACCTTTCTACTGAAAAGAAACGTTTCTATGTTCCTGTCATCAGCACCACACTCATCACTAATTACAGACTAACCAGTGAAAAGGGATACTTACATGTAAGACATTAATGTACAGCAGATGTGTTACTTCCATGGAGAATTTCTCTGAAGTGAAGCATGTTTGTGCTTGCAGGATGTTTCACTTTGAACTTATAGCCATTTGGGGGCATCAGCAAGACGTCAACTCTTGGTCAGGAGTTAGGACTGAATGCTGACAAAAGTGACTCAATGTTACTTTGCTGTTGGGCCAGGTTCCAAGGAGTTTGCATTGTTTTCTGGGGCTCATTATAGCAATACTGGCATGGAGAAGATTTTGACTGATCCACAAATCCCTAAGGCTGACAGGAGAGTGGCAAAAGCTGTTTTTACTCTAATATTCCCATACCAACATATTCTAAATATAACATGAAATCATGAAATTTTAAATCTGAATCGAGACATCAATGGATCTAAAATAAATCAGAGCTATCCATGATGTTGGATATTAAATAATTCAGACAAGTTGCTTGTACTTAAAAAGATGATGAGGCATGAAAAATACAGAAATGAAGTATGGGACATTTGTTTTTATTTTCCTTCACTGCTATGTATAGTGTCATATACACAATAGCCAACACAAATTTAAACAGAACAATATGTCTGATCCCCATTAGCTTTTATAGAGAGATACTCTCTAAATATACATTTCTTTCCTTTTCTGGAACTTCCAAAATCATGTGAATACTACTCTCCAGTTTGCCAATATTCTCTATTTTTAATCTGGCATAATTGCTATAGTTATGGTTCTCAGCAATTTATTACACATGTTTGTTCTGCTACAGGGAAAGGATGAGCAACCTATAAAGTATGGGATGAATTTGCCTCTTCATACCAATTTTGCAGTCCAGAGCACCCTTAGATCATGCTGCCAAAATTCAGTAGCAAAAGCTCTGATTTGTGCTCACTTGATTTTTTTTCTTCTTCCTCTTTTGGATAAAGGCAAAACCTAAGGCCTTTACACCTCTTAGCCACTCCCTCCCAACTTCCCCCAAACAAGCCAAAATATTTGGTTCCTCTATCTTTGCATTCTGACACATTATGCAGAGACCTAACTCTCGGGAAAAGCTTGTAATGCTGGAAATGGTGGAATGAAAGAGAAGAAGAGGATGTACAGCAGCAAGGTGCATGGACTCAGTTACAATGGCAATAAGTGCACTGTTAGGGGAGCTGAAAGAACAGGTTAGGGATAGATCATCATGAAGAAAATCTCTCTATGTGGTCGCTAGGAGTCAAAAACAACTCGATGGCACATAATCAATCAATCTATCTTTGCAATGTCGTTACATCACCAGTCCAACCTCACACAGCTCTTAGAAACCAAAAAAGAAATTCAAATGAGGCACACTCTTGTTCTAAGGTTGACAAAAGTTCCTTAAGGAAGTGGCACCAAGATTTTTTGAAATTCTTTTGACCTTTCTCAGAACTCTACTATTGCTTTTGCCCAAAGGATAAAAATTCTAATTTTGTACAAAAAAAAAAAAAAGTCTCCCGTGAGTTAAGCTTGACACCTGCTAAATACAGGGACATGTCTTGGCAACTATGGTTCATGATTGTCTTGTCCCTTGTCTTTTTCAATTCCTCTCTGTAGCCTGCTGCTCTGGGATTTCTTGATTGTACCCCATCCAAATACTAACCACATCTAACCCTGCTTAGCTTTTAAAGTTCATCCAAGCTAGCTGCTGCCACCAAGTGGGCTGAATTTTCTTCTAAATAAATGCTGATGAAAATGGACATTACAAATTAGAGATGTGGGTGTGGGGGAGTCCATTTAGTTTCTCCTTTCATAAGAACTTATCAGTTCACATTTTTCAAATCAGTAGGCAAAGTGGAACACAGTTACTGCTTCATATTTGTGCTTTTATGATGCAGCTCTGCTAATATATATTATTTTATGATGCAGCTCTGCTAACATATATTAGAGAGAAGTGCTCCCTGTAAGTGTATATAAATGGTGCACACAGCACTAAGTATGGGTAAATGGAAGTAAAATTGGGGGGCATAATGCTCACCTTACCTTGAAGACAGGTATTACTAATCATACATAGGCTGACAATGGAATTTTCCTGTACAAGATGTAATAGTGGCTGTTTAAGATATAAACCGAATTCTTGGATAATAAGCTGAGAATTTATTATCTACTCAGAATACCTACTGCTTGGGAACAAGGACTTAGGAACGTTGGCACAATTTAATTGTAAAAACCTTATTTTCTATATTGCTAAGATCTACTTTGAGCTTTTGAGCAAAATAGTTACAAGACAAGTACAAGCTTCAGCACTTTTCCCTGTGACACTTTAGGTGAAAAAAGTAATTGAAGTATGCAGAAAGACTGGCTTTACCATGCTGGCTTTTGGAACTGATTATAGTTATAAGAACAGCCTTCCTTCCGGACGACACCCTTTGATGTAGAATAGAGTTGGCATTCTTTCTTTGATTTTTTTTACTCCACTTCCTCTAAAAATAGCCTAGGAGCTGAGAAGAGTGAATGATCAAGTTTGGAATACCCGGAGGTAAAGCACAGAGAGCAGTGTAGTAGGCTGCTGTTTATTTTGTGAAGCCAACCCAAAGAATTGAATAGAAAAAGAATTGTTTGCTCATGTCTTTTCCTCTAAGATTATATGTATCATTGTCTTTATACACACTTGGCTGAATACCCTTTTTATTTTATTTTTTTTAAAAAAGCTGGACAACTACTCAATTCCTTTTTACAACTCATTTGTTTTATATGAGAAATGTGTAGTCCAATTTACTCATGAATTCTCTCATCTTCTTTGTGAGAAAAAGAGAGCGGTCCTAGTGGGAGAATCTTTTTTTTTTTAATTCTGGTAAAAAGACTATATTTGGGCATCTCATTTAAGAAAAACAAAAGCAAGGTTATATTGGCAAACAATGTGTTTGCACAGTTATTTATACAACATTTTCATATCAGGTAATAGGTATCAGTAATGAAACTCTGGACTCAAACTCTCCCTCTAACAGTCTACCAGTTCTGAATGTCTTCAGTTGCACATAGTGGCCAGGAGAATGTAGGGTACCATCCACAGCACTACACAACAGTCTATCCCTTTGAGCTAGCAGGGGTGATCACTGGCCTGCCAGTAGATTACCTTAAATTCCTTGTCCTGTCTTGTCAATGTCTACACTGAACTTGTCCACTTAGAAGGACTTCATGGCTGCCATGTTGACCATGGTATCTGAACCCACACGTAAACCCACCAGCAAAGCACTTGTTGTATTGGTATTCTGTTTGGCTGGAGCCAGCCATATGAAACTGGAAGAGCTGTGACTTATTCTCATAGGCAGATCACTTCAGTATCTACAGGGGTGGAGAACTGCTTAAATAGTCCTATTTTAATTTCTGTTGGAATGGTTTCCTAAAAGTGCTTAGAGAACATTGTGTCTCATCTGCTGCCAATACTGTTGAATTCTCGACTAATCGGTGGAACCCAGAGAGAGCCCAGACTGCTGACATTATTACTACCCTGGTTCTCTCATTACTACCCTAGTAGAATGACATAGGTACCTTGGTTTACCATGATGTTAAGAGCAAGCATGTAGAGAGATATAAGGGTAGAACAGAAATAGAAGAACTTTTTGGATATATCATATCCATTTGGCCCCTTTTCAAGGCCCATCTGAAAGTCTATTCTGTGGCAATGGCCACCTCAGAATAGAATGATGATACTTTGCCATAATATGTGCGTATGTGCATCTTCTTCATCCAGATGTTAGGAGAGGTTTGCTCTAAGTAATTTTCATCTTTTTTTATTTTTTTGCAAAGTCAATCAAATTTACTTTGATCTAGGCTCCATTGTTGGGCAGGTCATATGGACGCAACCTTTTCTCCTGTTCACATGGATACATTTCAGCTTGCAGAGAGAAAAGACATACAGGGGATATGAAGAGATGTGGATTCAAACCTTGCCCTCACCACTGGCTAATTAAATCATCCAAGTTGAGACTTTCCCTATGCTTAAAGGAGGTAATTAATGCTTCCTTGTGTGTGGGATGTGTTTCCACCTGCTTAAGAAGACAGTTATAAAATCCTTACAAGAAATCTCTCTCTTGACCCAGAATATCAATGTAATTATAGGGCAGTCTCATATATTCCACTATTGGTAAAGTGATTTTAAAAAGTGGTGGCCTCACAGCTCAAAATATATTTGGATTAAATTAAATAGACCCATTACAACTGGATTTTCAGCCAGTTCATGGATCTTTAAGTAGCTTAGATACTAAAAACTACATCTCTAATTGGTAGGTATATTTGTAATTATTGTAAAATAAATACTGCATTTCAAAAAAGGAGATTTCTGTAAAATCACAGACGATGGAACAGTTATAAACTGCTTACTGCAACCCCGCAAATTATCACTACCATCTCCCCTTATCAGCTGCCGTTTTTTTAAGTATGTGTTTTTTAATGCTTTTCAATTTGCTCCTCAGAGATTTTCTTTGTTGTAATGTAAACCAAAAGTATTCAACCCTAACCCTAACCCTAAACCTAATTCTATCCTCTAGTCACAGAGTTGAGTAAAGTGGGTTTTCATATCTATACATACATAGACACACACACACACCGACTTAAGAAAACCAAATGGCAATTAAACACTTTTTTCACTCTCCTATTCTCTGAAACAATTTGAAAGTGGCCCACAATCATTTTTTCTGTTGCTGGCTTCAAACTCCAGAGAGCATTCTGGTAACACCATGAGCCAATAAATGTCCCTTCCTGCTGGTCAGTGGAAAATGTTATCCAGACACTTCTCACTTGTTGAGGGAATGTGAATAACAAAAATCCCCTCATTTCTGTTCAATACAGAAAGAACAAAAACTTTATTTCCAGGATTTGTACAGTCCTCAGTCCTTGAAGGTGCTAGTGTGATCATTTGCTAAACAAAAATCAGACCTATTGGCATAAGCAGAAAGCTTTGTGTTCTGAAGCTACCATTTTCCCATGAAGCACTCACTCTTGCTTATTAAAATGCTCACTCAAATGAAAACTCACTCAAATGGAATCACACCATGATAGAAGTTCAACAACCTGAAGTTTCCACTGAAGACACTCAGGAGGCTCATCCATATATCCTTCTTCCTCTGGCATTGAGATGAGCTGTTTACCATTTGTTGGGGACATGGCATTGGAACGAAACCTCCATTTTGTTGCCAGCCTGCCACTTAGTCACACTGAAATTGGATTAAGGTAATCCCAGAGGAAACTAATATTTTCTGCTGGAAAAGAGAACAATCCTTCTTTTATGTGAATATTGTACGTCACATGAAAGAGTAGCATGGTGGATTTCTCCCATCCAACTGCAGGGCTCTGTGTGTTCATGGTGTTCATCTTTTGGATGCTAGAAACACTATTATTATTATTATTATTATTATTATTATTATTATTATTATTATTGGTTGTAGGCATCTCAAGCTCATTGAGCACATTCTATGAGGCTGATGCCCCCCTTTGTCCACAGACACTCTTTTCGACTTTTTCCTCCAATGTAAATGATACACCTGCCTTCTGTAGCTCTGCCGTTTATTTTCCTTGCTTCTCAACAAGGCAACCTGAGCTAAGGTCCATCCATGACCTTCAGGGTGTTTATCATAATGATGCAATTTTTAAAAAATAAATGGATAAATGGGTCCAAGAGTTGACAGAGTAGCAGAAGAAAAGAGAGAAAGAGAATGAGAACAAAGTGGTAGCCCATGTGAATTATTCCTGAGGAAATGCAATCCTTCCTAGAGAAAATATTCCCTAGTTCGATTTATAACCCCCATCTGTTACTGATTACAACTAATTTTTCCCTGATAGGGAAGCTAAAGCCATCCTTAAATGTTGAAGTTTTTATTTGCACTGGGAGGTAAACCTCCTTCTGAACCAAGAGAACATTCATACCAGTGGAAATAGGTTATAATCCTGATAATTTCACTCCTTCTGTCATCCATGCATTTATATTATATACTTATACCACTGGTTTCAGCTTGCTATTTACAAGTCAAGCACCTGCTACGTATTAAAAATACATTTGTATTTAATAGTGCATGTTTTTTAGCCTTGTATCTCAGGCTGGCAGGTCAATATTTTGGTTTTGTTAGATGCCTTGCACATACAAGATTTTGATATGCTAAAAGTTGGGGACAGGAGAATAGTGTCTTTTCCTCCCAGAGCAAAGCCTTAGGTATAAATGCAGGCACAGGAGAGGTTTTGTTTGACTCTCATCCCCTCAACTTTTCTGTAGGCAGAAAAGCAGCCTACAGATAGTCCTCATTTAGCAATTGCCTCATTTAGTGACTGCTTGCAGTTATGACAGTTATGAAAAAGTACCTTGCAACCAATCTCTACATTTATGACTTTTGCAGGTCTGTAAATCAAAGGAAAGCTGAAGTAAGATTGTAAGCACAGTCACGGTTTCACTTAGCAATCCCTTCACTTAGCAACTGAATTGCTGGTCCCAATTGCAGTTGCTAAACGAGATCTATAATAGCATGACAAGTATGTTTGTATAATAATTTAAATTATTATACTACATTCCTTATACGTTTATCCAGAAATATGTTAAATCACCAAGGGGACATCACAGATCTATATCACAGTCCCTGCTAAATATTAAATCATTTGCTAAGCATTCTATTTATTCTCAAGCATCCTTTGCTTCTACCATATACATTCTTAGCATGTTCAGAACAACCAGCTTTCAACTCCACATTTTTCCAAAACCTTTCATAACGGAAGGCTATTTATGTACTGCACCCTTTATTGAAATCAACGAACTTAGACTACAATTGCTTTCTCATGTTCATATGTTTCTCAATTACATACTGAAAAGCAAGAATCCGCCCAGCATAAAGCAGCACAGCACTTCCCAAATTGTGTTTCTTGTCATCTTGTATATCCTTTCATTCTGACAAACAACTCTACCAGCTTGCTTAGCAAACTAATTCCCCTGTAGGTTTATTTTAAAAATTATTATACACTTTTCCTTTCCCTTGCCATAGAATGCCACTCATCCAATCATTGACACTCCTATGTGTCAGGTCCACTAAGTAGACCCGAGCGGGAAATCAACTCCACAGAAAGACTGGAACAACTTTCATGGAGATTGGCTACACTCACAGAATCTTGCAAGTCGGACTGTGCTATACCTGGGCCCCTTCTTATAGCCCGGTGAATCAGGGAGGTGTCTGCTTGAACTGCTTCTGATTATTATTTTGTTTTCCAGGGCTTAAAAAATGTTTCACCCTCTTTGCCTAGGTTTCCATCAAGGTCATCTTCCTTACTCTCTACACGTGTTAAACAAATTGCACAGCCTTTTCACAATGAAACCACATTGACATCTGAATAATTCCTCAGTTGTACCATCTACAACTGCAGCTGTACCATTTTTCAACATCCTCACAGCATCTAAAATTTTATTTTCCTTGGACATGAACACTTATAGCATTCTCATTGATCCTTTGCTGATTAATTACCACTATATATTGAAGCATAGCATGCAACTATCACCAATTTATGAATTCCTACTTTCATCTGTACCTGCAACAATCTAGATGATACTAATTCATATTTTCTGATACATATTCTGGCCCCTTCATTTATAATTAAATCTCTGCCTTCAGTTCTTTGTCTTTCTGATGAATACAATACCTTGTATTCACCAAGTCCACTCCAGATGATTAGACCACCCTCATTCATATCTATGATATTTGTCCCCTTTCTCTTAACTTCACAAACACATAACTTACATATTTTTATTTCTTTCATTCCATTCATTAATTCATACTCTTTACCCTTTATTCCTTTTACATTCCAAGATACAATATGCTATGGCCGTCACTGCATGGGCCTATACATTTTGACCTTTGCTGCCCATCATGGATTTGTTCATATTTCATACCCAAGTCACATGTAGTAATCCATACCAGTGGTAAGGATACAGTTATGGTCAATTAGGCAGTAAGTCACAAGCACAACCAAAATCTAGTTTTTCCCCAACTATGCACACAATTCTATGCAAATTAGAATCTTTAATCTAGAAACTACCTTGTAAGCCAGTATACTTCCACCATTGTGCTGATGACATCATCATCATCATCATCTTCAAAACACAGAGATTTCAATATTTGGCAATGTATTTGGATTCATTGCTATGGTATATCTGAAGGTGCAGTTTGATTAATGGAAAATAAAGCAAAACAAAAAAAACCCTCATCTACATCTTGGACAGTTTTACAGTAAAGGAATTCACATTTGGAAATGTTCTAAATCACCTTTCCCTATCTTTGACAGATTCATGTGAAGGATGTATTGTAATCTTTTTTTTTTTTTCCAAATGAAATGGATGAAAAAGAGATAATACATATGACAAACATATTCAACCTATATACAAACATACTTTTTCATTAAATCAACCCTTTTTATTGCTTTTTCTTCTCCCTCAATGACTCACATTATGATTCAACAAACTACCATCTGTATACCAAAGACAATTATGTCATTTCATGACAAGATTATTTATGCCTGTTACAGAGATTTTATAGAACTTGTTAACCTTTATTTTTGCAACCAAGCTTGAAATTGCTATCTTGTAGACAATTTTCAATGAAGTCATAGTGAAAATGGAGGCAAACTGACATTTCAGGAATTTCCATTTCTTATCCTCTCATTCATTTATAGTTTTTGTTAATAATGATTATTGTTATTATTCTGATATATTCTTTATATCTTTATGGTAGAATCTATTAGCCTTGAACCAATGAACCTTGGTGTCAATCTGATTTAGGATTAGTTAGCAATACATCTCCTCTTCTTGAACTGTAGGTTTGGAAACAGGCAGAGAGGAAGGTGAATGTATACAATCATACATAAAGAAACATAATCATCATGTTCCAATTTGGGTTTAAAGGTAGCTCCTGGATCTGAAGACTTAAAGCACATGGCTAGCAAATCATCATTTACAGGCCTTTCCATCTGTATGTGTAGGGCAGGTACTCAATCAGGTGCTTTTCAGATGTGAATTAAGTTTTGGTGATAGGAAAATTTACCCAGTAAGCTTTGTGTTTCAATGGAGATATGAACCTGGGTTTTCTCACTCCTGCAGATCTTGATCCAAAATCTCAACACTGGAGTCTCAAACTCTTAGAAGTTTCTATATTGCCTAGACAATGGGAGAGTGTCTTAACTTCTATAGCAAGAGTGTCAATGGACCCTAAACTATGATTTATACAACAAAACATAATATTTAGAATTTATTGGACTCTACTACATGTTGTAGAAAAGGATTGTCAAAAACAGCATTTTTTTGGAGATGTAATGAGGATATTTTTACAATATCCTATACTTACTAAGTTTGAGGAGAAAGTAGTGGACTATATAAATGTGATTGTGTGACAAAAGCTAAAATTTTCAGAGGATACTATTCTTTTGAACTACACACCTAGTCCATGGAATTTGATATCTGGACAATGTAAATGGATTCTCCATGCCCATACTATGGCCAAAAGACTGATATCGCAGCATTGGAAAGATTAATGTATGGCCCCATTCATTCAATGGATTGAAGACCTGATTGCACTTGCCACTTATGAGCAGATTGCTGATAGACGTAGACTTTGTATGGACAAGTATAATGAAATATGGGACTCATTTATATAAAATACAGTAGGTTAAAAAATATGATAGTCACAAAAATGAATTGGAAATATACATGCATCTGAATAATATTTGCATTAGATAAATATATATTAACCGCCCAGAGTCACTTTTTCATGAGATGGGCAGTATCTAAATTTGAAATATAAATAAAATAAATATAAATATAGATTTGTAACTATTCACTGTTATAATGATGTACTATGCTTTTATTTCCTTTGTGTATTTTTGTCACTTTTTTGTAATAGCACTTTTTAATGTTTTTTTTCTTCTTCTTGATGGTGTATTATTATTATTGTGCTTTTTCTTTTTTGTTATTAATTAAAAAGCAATAAAAATTATTTTAAAAAACCACTGGAGTTTCAAATTCAAATTGTCATGAGGACTAGTTCATTAACCCAAAGGCAGCAACAATGATTTCATACATTGATCCCAAAATTGCAAATGAATAAAAATGGAAGAAAATGAAGAGCTTCATAGTATGCTATTAAACGTACATTTATTACATGAAAAAGCATCACTGTAAAACAGATCCATTTCAATTAGCTAGTAGCATGTTTCATTAAACATTAAACAGAATACCAATTTCTGATTTTATTACTGGGTTGATACATATGTCTTCAAGATCATATCTAGGGTAATACAATCTAGGAAATCTATCCCAGAGTTGCCTAGATCCTTCTTTTTTCCCTCTTTCTCTGCAGGGAGAACTGCAGGGATTCCAAGAATGCTCTGGATTATAGTAAGATAGAAAGCCTGTCCGGGTTTCTTTCTGTCCCATCTTGTACTAAACAAAATCAAGGTGAGGTTGCTTTGAATTTCTTTCTCACACGTCCTTCTATCTCATGTCTAAATAGGTCAACTCTACCTTCCCTTACACTTGGGCAGCCCCAGCTTCCCCAGCCTTCTCTCTGCTGCCCTTGCCCAGACAGCCTGGTACTGCCTCAGAAGTAGCCCACCAGAGGATAGTTGAGGATTCCCAGTGGGGACCACTGTTGGGGGCCACCAACTGCATAGCCCAGCTAACCAAACCACACTGTTGCCAGGAGATCCACTGGATTGGGTGGTGAGATATGAAGATGCACTCTTCCTGGAATGCTTTTTGTGACTGAGCATCCACATGGTATCCACCGGGCAGAGAGGATATCTGCAGACTCTTCCCACCCTGGATATAAACTGTTCCACCTTCTTCCTTCAGGACGGCGCTACAGAGCACCTTAAAACATCTAGACATCGGAATAGTTTTTTCCTTGTGCCATTGCTCTGTTAAATACTACATGACTTGATATGGGCTGGACAGTGGCTTCTCCCTTTGAAAAAGTTATTTTACTGTGTAGCGTTGTTACTGTTTATTATTTTTCTGTTGCTATCCAAATGCACCGTTGATCTTGCTGTTCGTCACCGAAGACAAATTCCTTGTATATATTTTATACTTGGTTATTAAAGTACTTTGTATTCTATTTGTATTGTATTCCACCCAATGGCCTTGCTAGGCAGCATTCTCAGTAACTACACAATATTGTTGCAAATTTACAGAAAATGATTTGGATATAGACTGTGGACTGAGTTCTGAGGACTCCTGCCCTCACTACAGTGATTCTCACTAAGTGTAAAATCAAATGAGTGTAACTCATAGTTCTGAGAACTAGCACATCTTATAGGCAATGGATAACTTCCACATGAAATTAACCCTTAACAGTTTGTTCTCATTTATAAGTAGCTTACAGCATTGGTACAACTTGTGTGTGAAAATATCTATTTATTAGATTTATGTCCAACCTTATGTGCAGGATCTCAAGGTAGCATGCTCCCTCCCCCTATTTTTCCCTACAACAAGAATCCTGTGAGGTAAGTATGGCTGAAAGAGAATGACTGGGCCAAATTATCCAATGAGCTTCTACAGCTGTGAGTAGTCTAGAATATGGCTCTTAATCCAACACCTTAACCTCTGCACCACACTCATTTTTATTTAAGGCCAGATCTAGACTGGAACACTTTTCATTTCTGAGACACACAGTACATGCTGTTGTCAACTAGAGTCAGTTCCAGAGTGGTGCCCCCCCTCCCCCCCAGTACTGAGAAATTCTTAAGTAGATGCACAGTGAAAAATTGCTAAAAATGTATTTTTGCCCACAAATCATTTCTCCCACTTGAGGGTATTGTGCTTTGTCAGCCCAATTCAAGGTACTTATTTTGGTATATGAAGGGCTTTACAGCTTAGGTCCAAGTTACCTGCAGGATGTCCTACTCCTGACCAGTTTGCCCTGCATTCTCTAGTCTTAAGAGAGTTTCTTTGCCAAGTTTATCTTGAGTATGTTTAGCGTCAACTCATAGTACTTTTTCAACGGCAGGGCCTATACCAAGGAAGGCACTGCAGGTAAATTTGCCTTCTTATTTTATTTTTAAAAGACTTCAAAATCTATCTTTTTATCCTAGTCTTTTACAACTTTAGAATATGTTATGTTGTTGACAGATTTTTAGGCTGATAGATTTATAAACTGCCCAATGCCAGCATAGATTTACCAGAGAAAAAGACTTCTTCCCTAGATCTTCAGGCAAAAAAAATATTTGAGTTTAAGAAAAGCAAATTGATTTTAATGAGACAAAATAAGGGATGGGGATCAGGAATAAGGAATGGAAAGTGGCCCATTTCACCCTGCTCATGTTTTCAGAGGGACCCATTGCTTCTTTGAATTTTTAAAAGTTTTATTTTCTTTATCTTGTTGCTTAATAAAGTGTGAGATTCTAAGAATTGTTTAAGATACTTTCCTCCCAGGTTTTAACAATTCTGCATCACCTTCCCAGCCTTCCCCTTGTACCACATTCTGGTCAAGATGGTTCTTAATCCTCAAAACAGCAATCTGGAGCTAAGGAGGAAACCTAAAATCTCAGTCTATGAATTCCAGCTGTGAATCTAGGGATCCAAATCCATTTTCTCAAACTGGATCTAGGCAGGCTATTCAAAGTCTACTTCATTTCAGGGAAGGTACCAAAACTAGCAAAAACTGAAGAAATTGGACAGGAGTAGGAAACAATTTTCATTGATTCTGCCCTTTGTGTTATTTTTCACATTGTCTGAGCAGGAAGGGTGTTCTTATAGTTCTCCAGATCAATATTACTTGAGACACCAAGGGACTGTAGGAGGACTTGGGAAGATCAAGTCCCTCCCTGCTTCTTCAAGCACAAACAAAACTCTGCTAAGCATAATGCTGGGCCGAACCCTAAGGGGAAAGTTAAGATATGCAGACCTGGTTCACATCTCAGTTTTCCAGGTTAATAGAACAGAAACCAAATGATGTAAAAGTTAGCATTAATGTTGGTCATGCATCAATAATTGCATTTCTTAGTATTCTGTGTTATAATCATTACTCAAATTACCCTAGAGGAGCACAATAGGTGAAAATATAGCCCCTGACATTCACGCTATTTGAAAAACACTACCAACAAATAAAGGGGTGGGAAACTCTGCTTCAATAGCATGATATATTAACAGTCCCTGACAACTTCGGCTTTTTAGAAAGAGTGATAAATATAAAATGCTACCTTCTCTGACACAGGAGCTGTTTCAAAAGCAACCCTAGAAGCAGAATCCTTTTCATATAAGTAAGTGCCAATATTTTAAAAAGAACAAAAGTTGCCACTCTGAACTAAAAATATTTGTTCTCTATCTCTCATCATGTGGTTCTCTCATGCGGACATAAATAGACACACACATATACACATTCCATTCTATGAAAAAGTACCTGCTTCCTTTCAGATTTTCAGATTATTTTCTTTTTTCATCTCTTTGCCTTTGAATGTAATCAGAACTCCTCAAGGTCCCCTTAATGTATGAAGGGAGTCTGAGTGAACAAGTGAGACCAAAGGTTGGCGCTTGGGTTGTTTTTTCTCCCCATAAACAAAGTGTTCCAATATGCAACGTGCCATGTGAAAAAGCAGTTGTTCCCTAGATTCATTAACTGGTTGCACCACATTTAGATGCAATAACTGCAACCAAACACTTCCGGGAATTGGTGATCAGTCATTTACGCAGCTCTGTGGGAATTCTGGCCTATTCTTCCATGAGTAGACTAAGTAAAACAAGAGAAAGTAGGAGTTTAATTTGTACTTCCCATATAGTGCATTTATGGTCTATCTCAGTTGCAGTTGAACTTTCAATTAAAGTATGCCTATACAATTTGGTCAAGGTTATACCTGATCATAGGGTTCTACTGTAGCTTTTATAGCTCTTACTTTATTAATAAGACTATAATACCCTTATAATATAGTATAAATTATGCTGTGTATCTTTCCTTCTCCTGATATCTTCTATCCTGAACAGGCAAAACAAGAACAGGCTCTAAAGGCTCAACTAAAGATTCTATACTATCCATTAAAAATGCCACTTAAAAAATTATGATTATGTATTTATGGTATATTGTACAGAAATGTGTCTAACCACAAAACTTATTTTCAAGCAATATAAACAACAAGACAGACATAGAAAATATTTATTCATTGGCCTATGCATATATCCCAGTCAATAAATTCAGCTGAATTTAGCAGGGCATGCTTATAGCACTTGGAATGGAATACAGTACAGGGAGAAGAGACCCGGCCAAGGGAACGGTCAGATAAAAGACAGCTTAGCCTGCAGCAGGAATGTGGGCAAGGCAAGCAGCTCAGAAGGACCCTCCTTAGTTTCATGGGCTGTAAAGGGGCCAGGGGAAGAAATGTACTTTCAGACTTGCAAGATTCTTTTTTTAATAGTAATTCTATTAAAAATTACAACTACAACAATAAAAAATTAATACAGACAAAAAAAAATTAGAAAAAGAAAAAGAAAAAATTGAAGGTGCAGAAAAGAAAAGAAAATAGGAAAGAAAGGAAAGGAAAGAAAGAAAAAATAAGAATATCATAAAGAAAAAGAAAAGAAATATGTAAAGGAGTGACTTCCCACTTTCATCACAACAAATATAAACAATTTTAGTAATTTAATGCCTTCTCTTAAAATATAACAAATGATCTCTTCTTCCCATATCCCATCTCTTATCTCTGGTAACTTTTAATGGATTTTTGCTGACATCAGGACTGAACGACGAGGCTTTATGGATTTGTTTATAGATAAGAGATGGGATATGGGAAAAAGAGATCATTTGTTGTATTTTAAGAAAAGGTGATAAGTTACTAAAATTGTTTATATTTGTTGTGATGAAGGTGGGAAGTCGCTTCTTTATATATTTCTTTCCTTTTTCTTTCCTATATTCTTATTGTTTCTTTCTTTTCTATTTTTTCTTTCTTTTCTGCACCTCCTACTCTTTCTTTTTATTCTTCTATTTTTTTCCAGCTTGTATTAGTTTTTCCTGTTGTAATTATAATCTTTAATAAAATTACTATAACAAAAAGAAAAAATAAATCTGCACCCACCATTTTGAAGACGTTTGGCCTTCCTTGGATGCCATTGGTCTCCTGTGTTGATTTTTGTGCCTACATAGCTGGAACCAAGGTTGTAATTCTGTGCTCCATGGGTGGAAAACCTGTGGCCTTACAGATATTGTTCAACCAATAGCAGCCATGAGAGGCAAGGGGAAGTCAGATTGATGAGAGCAGCATTGCAATGTTGCAGTGCTAGCCCAGCACTTTTTCTACGTGCAGTACTACACATGCCCAAAAGTACTGAAATCTTGTAGACATTGCTCCTTATCAGCCTGGTAGGAAATCCTGGGAATGGTAGTAAGTAATAATTTCGAGGTTAAAAGTGATCTTTTTTATCAAATTCTCTGAAAGTATGCCATGTTGCATTCAGTACAATACTATCTTGAGCAATGATGTGGATAAAGATTGAAGTTTTCCTTCATCAATGGCTGTAATTGTCCTTGACTGAGCCTGAACGTATTGACTTCTACATGCTTCCATGTGATAGTCGTAGGGAGTTAGGCAGCAATCAAAAGCAATTACTGTTCTGCAATTTAGTTTGAAAATGTGTTTGGTTTATGCATGTGTTACAATTTATATACTGTGTTGGAAATAACTGAAAGCTACAGTATGTCAAGGGAGCCAGTTTGGTGTAGTGGCTGAGGCATCAGGCTAGAACCTGGGAGACCATGAGCTCTAGTCCTGCTTTAGGCATGAAGCCAGCTGGGTGATCTTGGGCCAGTCACTCTCCCTCAGCCTTAGGAAGGAGGCAATGGCAAGCCACTTCCAAAAAACCTTGCCAAGAAAACTCCAGGGACTAGGCCAGGTGCTCACCAGAAGTGAAAAACTGACTTGAATGCACACACACACAAAACCCAGTATGTCAGGTTTTACTTGTATCCAGGGTTAAAGATATATTTTAAAATCATTTATTTTTGGAAACAGTGGCCTACCTGATCCTTTGTTTTTGTTTGCAGAACGACTGGAAAGTAGCCACTGAGATAAGGGTAGGAGATTTTGTCGGGAAACACTAGCTGGCAGGCTTATAATCTGCAGGAAACAGTTGTTTAAGAAGGCCATTCTTATTTCACATTCACATTTCAAAGGACATTCTAAAGAAGGCAGGAAAATGCTGTTGGAATCTTAGATTCATCATATTCGTTTTAATTACTGATACCTTGCTTTAAAAAAAGACATTTCAACCTCACCCCACCCCCGTTTTAGTTGTAAAATGTTTATAGCATGCTTTATGCAAATAGGATAAGTAAATATGTAGTAAGCACTTGATTGCTTTGTACAGCTCTGCTTATGCTTCAGATTAAAACCAGCCATTGATCTTGCTATCACACCAAAAGAGTAAGCAAAACAAGATTTTTTTCATTGTCTTATTCTGAATCAGGCAACCAGCAGGAGGAGTCTTGGGAGCCAAAGATGAATGTGAGCAAACCTACTGCACTGCTTTATGAAATACACAGCTAATTTGTCTTTTCAGAGAAATAGAATGTTACAGGCACTTGGATATTTCTGAGCATGACTGTTTCACTTCAGCTCCTTCTTGAGAAAGATGGATAGGTCTGATATTGTTTTAAAATGCTAGAAATTGCTTGCAAATGCATGACTAGCTGAGCAAAGTGGCTACTTTATTAGAAATACAGAACCAGATTCTTCTTGCAGACACTTTTAACTTCAAAAACATCATTGGCGGTTGGAATCGTTTGACATTGATACTTGGGTTCTTTCTTTAGCTTAAAACACCCAGTTCCATAGTTCCCTCTGTTACATATTTTGAACCCTTAACGGTATGACTGCTGCCCTACTTTTTAAATATGCAAAATAGAAATCGAAACAAGTATTTGTAAGCATGTGGTATTTGTTCCACTCAGATTTTAAGTGGAAATCTTTGGAATTCAACACTTGAGGCAGTATTCCTTCCCCAAATAATTTCTTTAAAGTTGTTGGCACCCAGTAAATACATCCTTGGCTTCATATATGGAATCTATATATACAAGGATATCTATCTCTCTATATAAAAATCACCTCTCACCCCTATGGGTAGTATGTGTCTTCCTCAATCACGGGTCTTCTACCAGAGGCCTGGGAGTTTGAGGGTTCTGCGCAGTATCTTAGCTGTTCCTAGCACTGCACTCTTCTGGACGGAGAACTCTGATGTTGTTCCTGGGATCTGTTGAAGCCACTCTCCCAGCTTAGGAGTCACAGTCCTACCACCACTGGGACCACTTTGGCCTTTACTTTCTAGTTCATCCTTCAGGCCCTGGTACTTCTCCAGCTTCTCATACTTCTTCTTCCTGATGTTGTCACTACACCACCACTGTCTTTTGGTCCTTGCTATTACCATGATGTCTGGTTGATTGGCCAGTACCTGCCTGTCCATCTGGATCTGGAAGTCCCACAGGATCTTAGCCCTGTTATTCTCCACAACCTTCTGTGGAATCTCCCATCTGGACTTGGGAGGCTCTAGCCCATACACTGTGCAGATGTTCTGTACATAATGCCAGCTACTTGGTTGTGCCATTCAGTGTATGCTGTTCCTGCCTGTATCTTACATCCTGCCACTCTGTGTTGGGCTGTCTCTGAGGCCTCTCTGCACAGTCTGCACCTTGGGTCCTGTCTAATGTGATAGACCTCTGCTTCTATGGACCTGGTGCTTAGTGCCTGTTCTAATAAACAAACAAACAAACAAACAAACAAATAAATATTAGATGCATAAGAAAGGGATAAAAGAGTAGGATGTTTCTAAGGATAAAGAGAGCCAATTTGCTGTAGTGGTTAAGGTGCTGGTCTAGAAACCAGGAGACTGTGAGTTCTAGTCCCACCTTAGGCATGAAAGCCAGCTGGGTGACTTTGGGCCAGTCACTCTCAGCACAACCCACCTCATAGGGAGGTTGCTGTGGGGATAATAAGAGGAGGAAGGAGTATTATGTGTGTTCACTGCCTTGAGTAATAAAGGTGGGATAAAAAACCAAAAAAAAAAAAAGAGTAGGATACAAATGAATAAACAAGGGATTTACCAATGTCATAGAGACTGTAAAGTTCCAGTATATCATTAATTGATTGTGAATGACTGAATATATTGTTTTAACAGCCTGAAAATTGCTACTGAACTCTACACGAAGCATGAATATCAGGAACCATAATCAGCACAATAGAAACCACAAAATGATATTGTAAACCTCAGTAAATTCTGTCCATAATACTAAAAGTTTATTCTAATTAAAAATCGTATCAAATATAAATCCATGTATTGAATTGTAGTCTAGAAATAGCTTCCAATTTGAATTACATTCTTTGTCAGAGCTTTACATATCAGGTTATTCTAAATATTGAAGCATACTCCCACAATTGACAACCGTTCTTTCACAGAGGGGATCAAATGTCTTTTCCAATAAAAGGCATACAGTAGTATCCTTGCAACAGTTAGCATGTACAAAGCTAGTTCAGTAAAGTTTAAGGGAATATATAGTTTATTAAAGGTTAGTAAAAATACTGCAGGTTGGAATGGGAATTCAACATTAAAGGTTTGTTTCATTCATTTTGAATCATTTTCAAAAATGTTGAACTTTACGGCATTGATACTAGATATGAAAGATACAATATGAAAGAATGATTCAACTAGTTCATTATATTTCCAGCAACTTTTTAAAAATGAACCGAACCTTTCAGCAATCAAAACAGGAATAATGTACTGGTAAATCATCTTACACCAATTTTCTTTAACTACAGTATTCAATGTAAATTTAACACTCTTCTTCCAGTGAAATTCCCACTGTTGCATATTTATTTCTGCATCTACTTTTTTTTTACTTCTTTAGTTTCTGAGTCATACTTCACTATCAATTTATAAATAAGATTTAAGAGATTCTCTGGGTTAAATATTGTAAGTTTTTCAAATTCAGTCAAGTCTCTAAGTTTTTCCCTTTGTTTCTGCAATACTTTTAATACCATGCTACATATCTGAGGATACTGAAACCAGTCAGATATACTAACCCACTGTAAAGTAAGATAAGACTCTCAAAAGATTTCATCTTTGTCTTATTAATAATCAAATCTTGCAATCCACACAGATTATTCTCCCTCCACTGAGCAAATTTCTTTGTGCTTTCCTCTTCATAAAAGTAAACACTTAATAGCAAGGCAACAGAGGAAAATAATCTGGGTTTATTCTTTTCCTGTACTGACAATCAATACTCTCCTTATTTTTGCATGTTCTCTTACAAATTGTTCTGTTTGTATCAGCCCAGAGATATTTCTGCAGACCATCTGGAAGTCCTGCCACTTTCACAGAAGTGGCCAGGCTATAAGGAAATACAGACCACTTTGTAATCCATGTCCAGCAACTGGCATGGTAAATAAAAATTAAATCTTGGAGCTGCCACTCTGCCTCACTCTTTTGAATCCTGTAAAATCTTGAATTTAATCCTTGGTCTTTTAGTGGGATATATGTAGTTCATTATTTGTTTATGTCAGTCACTTCATACTTTGTTTTCAATATACAGAGTGCACCAAAAGTTACATAAATTACATTACATGTTTGATTGGTTGCCATTTTCTTCTAAACTTGTTGAGTTACATGACAATAGTAATAAAGAGAAGTCTAACATAGACTCTGTTGTTCAACATGGGTTTTGCTTCCACCTAGCATTTTTCCTCCCCCCCCCCAAAAAAAATCTGTGATAAAGATGAATGGGACTTGTACTTACTTTGTACTGTTATGAAGAAATCTCCAGCTGTATAATCTTCTTTTCCTGGCATTTCCACTGACCATACAGTGACCATACAACATGGAATGGTGACATGATCTTCCAGGAAGTTCCAGAAGAAAAGGAGCTGTGCCTGATGTCTGTGTTTTTAAAAATTGGGATTTGAGAGGGAAGGAACGTGTCATTCAAATGGAATTGAGACAACCATTGAGAAGTGAGAAGGAGAAATAAAATGGAAAAGAGTTTAGAAGCCTACAATCCATTTTGTACTCTTTACAGGTAGTCCTTGCTTACCAACTACTCCATTCAGTGACCATGCAAAGTTATGATGGTACTGAAAAAGGAGAGTTACAACCAGTCCTCAAAGTTGTGGCAGTTGCAACATATCCACAGTCAAGTGATTGTGATTCAGGTGCTTGGCAACTCACACACATTTACATTAGTCACAGTGTCCCATAGTCATGTGATCACCATTTGTGACCTTCACAGCTGGCTTCCAACAAGCAAAATCAATAGGGAAGCCAGCAGGAAGTCACATGGTGTCACGTTTAACAACCCATGGTGATTTGCTTAACAACCACAGCTGCAACTGATGAACTAATGTCGTAAGTCAGGCATGTTCATGTGACTTTTCATTTTATGACCGCATCACTTAGCGGCAGAGTTGCTGGTCCCAATTGTGGTTAGTAAGTGAGGACTACCTGTATAATTATGCATCCTTGTAAACCCTAACTCTTGTAAAACTGCTTTTTTGTGGTGGTGGGTGTGTGTGTGTCTTCTGTTATATAGCCTAAATCTTCCTCTACACTATACAGCAAGGCATCTTTTAAATTCAGGAGTTACAAAATGGTATTCAGTAGGACCAGCAAGGAAAATGCTAGTGTTTTACAAATACAGGCCAGCTCACATATCCAGGGGAAATTTACTTGAACCCTTCTCTGCCAACTTTTAATGGTACATTTTACATTCTGGGAGGCACTTTTTATACAGGACCCCAGGTTCTGATGTTTTACTATTGCTACTTACTGATGTTTGTGTGTGTGTGTGTGTCTGTTATTGCCAGCTGTTATTATTTTCTGTTCTTATTTAGTATATCTTGCTGCATTATCTTTAATTTATCTGTCACACTGAATACATCTTTCTATAGAAAGATGGTGTGTGTGTGTGACAGAAAGAGAGAAAGAGAGGAAGGGAGGGGGAGAGAGAGAGAGAGAGAATTTGTGCTAAGAATTCTTAGCACATAAAAAGTGTTCTTTTAGGAAGCTACACAGAAGGATCTTTTATATATAAGGCAATGAGTAGGGCCAGCCCTACCAGAAGGAGGAAATTACCTTGGCAAATTCCTGTGAGCAATAGTGGCAACTTTCATGATATGTTTTATAGTCTCTTTTGTTGAAAAGTAGAATTAGGTATACCCCACAGCTTGTTCCATGGACCTTAAACTAGGCTAATGGCTTGCTTCTCACAGGGACACTATTCATCCGCCAGTGTTAAGGAAAGTTTCATCTGCCAGTTCAGCTACTTCTCTGCTGCCTGCAATCTTTTGAAGAGGTAATCTTGGGAAGAAACACCACCTTGTTCTTTGCCGTTGGCAGCAAAATGTCTTGGGCCGCTCCTGGCCCTGGAAAGTTTGACTGAGACCCATAAAAGAACAAGAGCATGATTTTCGGGGAGAGCCACTGTAATTTTAGAAAATTCTAGCATGCAATTGTTACTGACACAAAGGGTCCAAATATTCCTCTGCTTCTATAGAATCTGTATTTTGGTCTTAGCTTCTCATGTAGGGTATTCATATTCTAAATTTAGATCTCCAGCTACTCTTAGACTTCCTTGCCAGCTTGTTGGCTTACTTCATACTGTTTCCAGACTGTCTGACCTGACAGTGTATGGATTTGGGGGCCATTATTATTTCCTCCTCTGCACACTCTATTCCAGCTACATATATACCCACTATTTCTTCCATAAAAAGGCTGCCTTGAAGAAGACTGTCTTCCTCACAGTAATTTTCTACAATAGCAGAGTTTCACTTGAACCACAGTTATGTTGTCCACTGAGTCTTCAAGGGATTTTACAGACCAAATTCGTTCTATTGCTTAATTTCATCTCTTCAAAGTACAAATCGCATGAATGTTAGGTCATTAAAAGTATTTGTGTTAAAAAGAAGATATATATGAAGTATCAGAAGCATGATATTGTAGAAGTGTCATGTAAAACAAAGGCTTAATCATTTGTGAAATTCAGTCTGTCAGCCTGTCAGTTTCAATCCACTTCTTGACAAAATCCATTTCTCCTCCCTCTCCAACCTTGAAGAAAATGGTAGACTTTAGTATTGTCAAAAGACATTCCCATACTTGCTACTGTCGATAAGTAGGTATTGTTTTGTATTGCATTGTGTTGTATTGTATCAATTCTATAGCCACTTAACTAAAAGTAAATCCCACTGAAGTTCATTGGGTAGGCTTGGGTAGGATAGCACTGCACATTTAGCCCTAAAGCAATTGAGAAATTCTATAAATAAGCACCTCTCCAGGTATGAACTTTTGAATATACCTATGACCACCTAGTGCCACTTGATTACACTTCAGAATGGCCAAGAGAAGGGCAGCCTCATGTTGATAATTTCCTCTTGGCTCAGTTAAAGTGCTTTCTACCCATTCCTGAGCTAACAGAAAATTGAACCAGCATGAATTTTCCTGTCCCCATTTTTGATCTTAATTGCCTCTTCTCTGACTTTCTTTTGGGCAGCAGTGTCCTAAGGTCATGTATGCAAGGTATGCTAAGTAAAATGAATGGTGTATTCTTCCAGCTTTGTTGTCTTCCCTCTCTATGCGTCAGAAGCCAACAGAAATGATCCACCAATCCCAACAGAGCTGCAGCAGTGGAGCAGGACTTGAGGCAGGAAACCTGAAGTCTTTTAACCTGACATCCTATCTGTCAAAAGGAAGCTAACTTGCTAAAAAACTGAAACAATGATGGTAGGCATGTTCTTCCTTCAAAATGTTAACATGGCTTATAACCCTGACTTGGCTAGAGTGAAGCAAGATTCTTCTCCCCTGCCAGTTCCAAGCATTGCTGAAATCAGATAAGTGGTGTCAAATCAATCTACAAAACCTTTGCATTGCCACTCAAAACTCTTACTTAATGTAGAGAAAAAGGTGGAGAAGGAAGCTCTGCAAAGTCTTGACAAGCCCCACATAGCTAGCAAATCCAAGAAATGAGAACCACATAGATTTCAGAAAGACATTTTTAAAGCTAGTCAGGGGTAAAAACATGGAAACTGTAAAAACAGATTTCTAGGCAGACTTATAGCAAGCCAATTAAGCCATTGTCTCTTGAAAGATTTCCTTCCCACAGCCCCTATATCTGGGCTGGGCTGCCTCATTTCACACCATTGAATTCCTTTTCCTCCTGCTTCCTATAATCTTTCACAAGTGAATAGTGGAGTGTGGAGATGGCTGGCAGAAAGCTCTGTTTTATTCTGTGATTTGCCCTGAAGAATTGTGAGAGACCACTAGACCCTGTACTCTCCCTCTGAGCGTGACTGCAATTCAAAGTCTGCTCACCACAGCAAGCCCCCCACCCCACCCTTCTTCATCTTTGATTTTGTCCTGGCTGAAGGTAGTGGAAAAAAAGGATCACTTTCTCTGTCTCTGCTCCAAGTCCTCAACTCTTGCAACACCTTGTAACTCTGTGAAGCTAGATTTAAGGAGGATCTCTTCCAAGATCACTGTGGAAGAAAAGATCTTCAACTTCCCACCAATTTGTTCCACAGTGGAAGCAACTGCTTCAAAAATGACCAGATTCCCAGGGTTTTTTACATGATAGAAATAGTCTCTTGGAGGAATGAGAAAGGTCCAGGGAATGACAGAAGTCCTGATTCAAGGATTTATTTTTTTTAAGTGGGGGAGGGAGTTACAATCAGCCAAACAATTACATGTTTTTCAAAACTTCTCAGAGCCTGGGAAAAAGGGGTTTAGAAAAATGACAAAGTATATTCAATTGAAATGCAACAATCAAGGGATGGTGTGGGGAAAGGAAAGAGAAAAGCTTTCTAGCAAGAACCTTTGGCCGGGAAAAGAAACAACTGAAACTATTCCCCTTGGCCCTGGCCAAGTTATTTGAGAATCAGAAGGTAAGAAATGAAATTTAAAAAGATGCAAAAAGGGAGAATGATAATGGCATTTGTCTTCAAAGAACAAGTCATTCTTCTCACCAAACTCTTTTTCTTATTGTCAAAAGCAAACAGGCTAAATATAAAATATTCAAGGGTCTGTGTAACCATGTTCTGCTGGACTCTAAAATTGCCTTCCATATTCCTTCTCAAATGCTGACAACTAAAAAGAAAAAGAAGTCCACGAAGGCATCTTTTTTTTTTTCCCCTCTTTTGGGTGGGTGAGGTCAATGGGATGGTGTCTGTCTTTTTCTTTCTTGGAAGCAAACTCATGTTAATTCTCAAGAAGCTCTAATTCTGATCACCATCTAGATATATCCATATCATGATTCTGGCAACAATATACATAAGTATTTTTGTGGTTATTTCACCCACCACTATGTCCAGTTATTAGGGAGAACTTAAGAAATGGAACTTTAAAAAATCAAAATGAAGATAAATACACAGGAATTTGTAGTCATGATGTAATGTTTGTGGAATGTTTGTGTTCCTGCTGAAAAGAACTTAGCATATATTTGCAGCAAGTACAAGCTTGTAGTAGTCCTTGAAAAAAAAAGTTAAAGGACTGTAGCAGCACTTCAGTTGCCAAAAGAAGATGAAGATTTCTCAGCTCAAAGAAAGAGGGTCTACAATAAAAACTGACAGAGCAAGTTACTCTCTGTGGGAAAGAGGATCAAAGACAGGAACAAGCCCAACAGAAAAAAAGTGACTACCAAAAGCAAAATATGTAGAAGATCTGCACTGCTAGAACTCAGAAACATTTTTCAGGCCATCAAAGATGAAACAGGCTCTGAATCTTCAGGGGAAGAAAAGAAGCGCAGAACAGGAGCGAGGAGGGTGGATCCCTGAAGAGCAAGAGTATGCAGTTGCATAGAATCAGCAGGAGAGATCATAGTCTGCTGTTGCCTGCTGACAGCTTTCTCCTTTCGAGAGTATGGGAACATGTAAGAGTATCAGCTAATCTTGACATGATACTAACTAATAGGCTGAGGAATTGGAAACAGCAAGAACATTTGCAGAAAGTGGTCATATAATACTAGAGCTCTTAATTTTAAAGGAAACTAAAGCTGAGTACAGTCCAATACGTATCTTGGCCTTAGAAACAGATTTTAATCCTTTCACAGCAATGGGTCTGTAGTAGAAAAAATAAACTCAAGAAAGATGTGAGGGTTGTTGTTTTTTTGTTTTTGTTTTTACAAAAAATAACATACTAGAAGCATAATTTCAAACAATTTCAGTCTGAAAAAAGATGGGGACAGCTAAAGAAGCCAAAGTGGCTATAAAATTTTCATAAAGATCTGAACACACAAAGAGGAGGTGGGAAGAGGGTCAAACACTGAACACCCCTATCTGAGGTGGGAAGAGGGTCAAATCATTGAGAAAGACTACAGATTAGAACTGTAAAATGGGTGTTAACAAAAATAAAGCTCAGAATGAGCTGAGGTTGTTGCGATAAAATCAGCAAAAAGGTTTTCTTTAAATACGTTCAGAAGAAAAGAAAGGAATCAGTGTACCAGCTGCCCAATGAAGACACTAACATGCTAACAGGGAAAGCTATTACTAAACTTCTATTTTGACTCAAAATAGAGGGCATGTGTTCCACCAGACAAATATGTAGAGCAGAACGAAGGGGTAAGATTGAAGCTTGGGAATGATAGAAATGTGGTCAGGGAATATCTATTTACTTCAAGAAAAATTTAAAAACCAGGCCCTGAGAAGGGCAAATGTCCCGGTATTCAAAAGATGGGAGGAAAGATGGATCTGGGATAGTACTGACCAGTGATATCTGGGAAGATTCCAGATTATAAACAGGTGGATCTAAAAGCATTTTGATCAAGAGGAGTATTGAAAGCAAGTCTTGTCAAACTAAACCGTTACTGGGTAACTTCCTTAATTCCTTAGTGAGAGCCAGTTTGGTATAGTGGTTCAGGTACCAGACAAGAAATCGGGAGACCATGAGTTCTAGTCCCGCCTTAGGGATGAAGGCAGTTGTGTGACCTTGGGCTAGTCACTCTCTCTCAGCCCTAGGAAGAAGAAAAATCTTGCCAAGAAAACTGCAGGGACTTGTCCAGGCAGTTGCCAGGAGTCAGCACTGACATGAAGGCACACATACACACACACACATGCACACAAACCCTTCCTTAATAAGTTATAGAATGTTGCTGACATCATATATTTCATTTCAGCAGAACATTTGACAAAGCTGCCTATGTTAATTAAGCTAGGTGGCATGACAATTAAATGAATATATAACTAGCTTGTAAATTGTACTCAAACAGCATTATCAATGATTCTTCATCAAACTGGAATGAAGATTCATTTGAGGCACCACAAGGTTCAGTATGAGTCCTGTGCTGTTCAACATTTAGAATAATATCTTTATAGCTGTGCTAATTACCAGCAGGACAATTGGACGGATCTTTCTCCCACTGTGGAATTCATTTATTATATGTGTGTGTGTGTGTAAATATTTCACTTATAATAATAACTCAGCTCATGCTTCCATCAGTTATCACTATTTCAATCCACCTATTGGTACTATCGTCTCCTGTTGAATGCCTCCCAGCCCTCACTTATCCTGTAAATCTATCCTGGAGAAAAGTAGTTTGAAGTAGAGAACATTCTGGACTGACACAGAAGGAGGAGGCTTGAGTATTTGGTACCTAGGAGACAGCTAATGAACACAAGGGTTCTGCTGGGTTTTTCAGAATGTGCTGGCTTTGATGCTGCATAGCACGTTCATGGAACATGGATTCTCTGGCTAGCCTAGACAGAGGAGGAGGGAGAGGGTAGACTGACAGACTCATCTGTTCCATTCATTGGAGTACACAAAAATATTTTAGCTCAATATTCTCTCGTCTCTGACAGGCAGACAACTGTACAGATGTTTATGCAGGAACATCTCCCTAGTTAATCTGGAGATGCCAAGATTGAATCTACATGAATCTAATGAAATAATGTTCTTGATCACCCAAATATACAGTAGCTCCTGAGACCAGGAATGCAGCATCTTTGCTCCAGAAAATATTTCTGAACAATAGTTCCCAAGAAGTTCCATCCAGAGTGGCTAATGGTAAGAAATTCTGTAAACTGCCATTCAAGGACATCTGAAGGTCCCCAGATTTCCATCTCTGTGCTAGATTCTATGTGTACACATTTCTGAACCTGTATGTATTAGTGCAGTAAGTTCTCCTCTGCACATCGAAATAAAGAAAACTCTGGTGGTGTCTCAATCACCTTCTGAAGAATGCTATCTTCATCTCCTGGACAGTCATGCTCATACACATAATCACATCTGAAAGTGAAGGGTCTTCTTCACTAAGTCTTCTAAATGCTACTGCCATTCTCTGTTTCTCTGATAATTCATACCTGGTAGGAAGCTTGTTGACATTTCCTGCGGTACAATCTTTTTGTTGATTTAGTAGTTAATTCCTTTTTCTCCCTTTTACAGCTCAACATCTCAACTGAGTCTTATGAATGTCTTTTGTCCTCAACATCCATCTCTCTCCAAACTTTCATAAGCTGTAATTATTTCCTTTGGCTGTCCTTATACGTTCAGGTGGAATTGCTTCTCATATGGCTAGCAAAATGGCCCTGTGCCTTCATTTGCAACACTGGAGTACTTAGTGCCCTCCACAGACTGGGCTATTAGCACATCAGGATCTTTACTGTCAAAGGAAACTCTGTGAATGATGCAATCATGGGGTCCCAAGTGATGGCATATTTTGCCAGGAGCATCTATAGCCTCTTCAGAATACTCCAGGAAATTCACTGTGCTATGCATTTTGATGATAATTTATACTTGAGTTTTCTTCAGTCCCAACAAACCTTTCATCATTATTTATGGCTGGTGATTTATCAAAGCTTTCCAGGAAAGCATTTTCAGGTGATGGAACAAGCAATTCTTTTAAACCATAATTAGACAAAATTATTGCACAGATCCTAATGCACTGAAACTTGTAATATGTTTTCTTGTCAGAAGAAGAGTGAAAAAGCTATAAGATATCAAACTGATGTTTTGCTTCAGTATAAACTGAAAGATTAGCAAGAGAACAGACAGTATTACAGAATAAAGTACTTCATGGATATATGTAAAGATTTCCAGAAAATTCTAATCTACTCAATATAAATGAGCAGGAAAGTGGCCCAGGAATTGCCATTGCAAATAGGCATACCACCGAGATACAAATAAGCATGCACAGCTACAAGTGCGTTCTCTGGAGGTAATTGGGACAGGACACAATGCAGTCTTCTTTCCCTTCTTTCCCTTGCTTTTTGACTACAGGCCATTGTCTATCGCTCACATTAGCAGACCTTTGTGTGCCTTCCATATCACCATATAGACCATAGTATGATCCTGCTTTAAGCAACAGCCTAGATGGCAAGACACAGGATGATTTTGTTGAACCCTATGTTCATCCCCTGGAAACTGCAATTATCAGGTATGCTCCAACAGAAATGTGAATATAAAAATAAGTTATATGCAAGGGAGGGGGAGGAGGAGGAGGAGGAGGGAGAGGGGGAGGAGGAGGAGGAGGGGAGCATAGCACCATAGCAAAGAATTTGGGAGTACACGTGACAGGTGCAGATTATAGCACTGACAAAGGCAGAAAACACTGTACAACTTTCTAATGCAATCTGTGATCTATATATCAGCCTCACTGCTGATGAAAACCTGCTGAAGAAAACATTTACAAATATCTAACAATAGTATGAAAACAAGCTTCACGGTTCTCATTTGATAGCTTTCAATCCCATTGGGTGACTTTGGAAATGTTTGCTTAAGTTCCCCCAAATGCTTGTTTGCTGCTACAGCACTTTAAATTTTCTTCTACATATATAAACTGGATGCAAGTGCAGTGATTCTTGTTCTCGCTTTGAAATGTTTACAACCACCATTAGTACAGCAGCCAGCTGTCACAAAGAATGTCGATATTTCTACTTCAGAAGGATCATAAAGTCACAGTCTCTAAATTTGTGACTTTATTGATTGCCTGTCATTTCTATAGAGTGAAAATCCACTTCAGTTCACTGCAACAAACAAGCCACAAGAAGAATGCTGGGAAGTGGCCTTTTTATCCGCAAGAGAAATATACAGGGCAAAACTCTTTATTTAATTCTTTCCTATATGGACAGTTAATTCTTCTTATGTCTACTTGGAAGCATGCCCCATGAGTTAATGGGATTAAGACCTGGTCCATAGGCAAAAGGTTCTGTGCTGACTGAGCATGTTCAGTCCTTGCCAAGCTAATTGATGGGCTGTCTTTTTAAATGTATGTAAAACTTTCCTCTAAGCCTGATTTGATCTTTCTCTTGTGCATGAATGGTCTTGCTTTGACTATAGGAGGATTAACATTGAAAGAAATTTGATGCCTTGAATGGATTGTTACAAAGATGTAATTATTCATTTGGGATGGATGGAAGAATTCCATACAACTTTAGCAGGTGTTGGGGTTGGGTGGGAGACGAGGTTATCTTACTTATGAAAATGAGAAGTTAAACATTTTTCACTGTGATATTAACCTTTGCAGGAATGGCTGGCGTAGGTACATTGTGGATATGAGATATGTCAACACTGTTTCCAATGGACATTGTGGCCCATGTCCAGATGATACTGACACGCAGCAGTGGTTCAGAAACTTCCAGTATGCCATTCTCTTCCTCTGAGCACCTGCAGAAGCTGTTTTTTGGAGGGGCATGAATATGCATGAGAAAACAGCAGATGGAATTGGCCAGATAATGAAAAACAAAAGTACACTATGCAATGGGAACAAATTGCACACAAAATCTATCTGAAATATCTTGCTGTGTTAGCATAATCTTGGGTCCTACTTAACAATCTCAATGGTTTTTTTTCTTTTCTTCCATCCAAGCCAACAGACTTGATGAGCACTTCATAGACTTAACAAGCAGATTAGACCAATTATGCCTGAGGATTTTTAATTTTTTTTAAAAACAATGCAATATTGTACAGATACGATTCTCAACTCAAAATATCCAAAGTACTTATTAAAAGGTATAATTCTAAAATCAAAATGCCCTCAAAGGTGTGTATCTTGGGTTAAGATGCAAACAAAATGCAAATACAGTAGGGAAAGGAAACAATTAAATTATTAAAATGGGTTGAGCTATTTTTAAATTTCCAGTATTGATTATTACCGTAATAGGAGGATAGAATGAGGTTACAGTATAAATGAACATATGCTAAATATACAGGAAGACATTAGGTTGTTCTTGTCTGTTACTTATACAAAAGTTCAAAAGTGCTTCTGACAGTGCAGGAGTGCAAGTAAAACACTGGTGTACATCTTTTAAAAACAATGGTGTCTTTTCCCATGATCATATGACTACCCTCTGTATTCATTCATTCATTCATTCATTCATTCATTCATTCATTCATCCACCCATCCATCCACCCACCCACCCACCCACCCACCCATCCATTCTAGGCTTTTATGTCATTTAAGTCAAATACCATCTCAACCAGCATACAATCCTATACAAATTGTAAACAGGAATAAAACAACAAGGATAGCAAACCTAATCATGAAACCTCAGCAAAAGATAATAACCTAATCAAATCCAAGCTACAATGCCAACAGCAATGATAATTGTGGAAATATTTTTCATTTTAACTACACATGCAAAGTGTTACTTCATACTTCAGGATTTATACAATCATACACATCAGTTTGTCAGCCTCTCAAAGCCTTGTGTAGCTGGTAAATCCAAGAAACAAGCACACAGAATACAGAAAGGCAGCTTTAATGCTAATCGGAGTTAAAAGTAAAATTCTGAAAACCATAAAACTGAATTCCCAGGCAGACTTATAGCAAGCTAATTAAGGTGGAGTCTGTTTGAAACATTTATTTCCACAGCCCCCATATCAGGGCTGCGGTGCCTTTTTTCACACCAGTTGAACTCCTCCTCTGTCACCTGCTTCCCACAGTCTCTCACAGTCTGTTGGAATGACATTGGTTATTCAGCTGTCCTTCCCCTGGTACCAATGGAAATTTAAAATGGATGCATATTACAAGTCTTGCACATCATGTAATTTAGCCCTAAGGGTAGGATAAATGAAAGTAGCAGATGTACTATTATAATGCATGTTAAGCTGAAATGTTTGCTCTTATGGAGAAGTGTCTGGAACGAAGCTCACATATGTTTTGATCAGGTAGATGAAGAAAGAAAGAAAGAAAGAAAGAAAGAAAGAAAGAAAGAAAGAAAGAAAGAAAGAAAGAAAGAAAGAAAGAAAGAGAGAGGGAGGGAGGGAGGGAGGGAGGGAGGGAGGGAGGGAAGGAAGGAAGGAAGGAAGGAAGGAAGGAAGGAAGGAAGGAAGGAAGGAAGGAAGGAAGGAAGGAAGGAAGGAAGGAAGAAAGAAAGAAAGAAAGAAAGAAAGAAAGAAAGAAAGAAAGAAAGAAAGAAAGAAAGAAAGAAAGAAAGACTGCTTAATGATGCAGATAATTTTGCACTACAGAATAATTAGGGCTGTAATTCTAGGCACATCTACCCAGGAGTGGCCACATCCTATTTCTGAACATGAGTACATGGGAGAGGAAAGTAGAGGAACTCAGTGGCTCCTTCTCCTCTGTCTAATGCTATACACAGAAAGTGGCATTGCATTGCACACAACACATCACCAATAACTTCAGTGGGTTTTTTTTATTTTAATTAGATGTGCAAAGCACAAGGATTATGGATATATATAGACATTGATTATATATCCCTGTCTTTGAGAAGACAATTATTAAGGAAGACAAAGTAAAATCCAACACATTCCTGAATTAAAACTTGTTCAGGGACACAATGGAATGAAGAATGGTCAAATGTAAGTTCAGGTGTACATGTAACAATGTTTACTCCCAGATAATATTTTTGTGGAATTGTTTTTAAAAAACCTATTGATTGATTCTTTGGGTACCAATTGTTGCAAGATCATTCTGTGCAAAAATGCCAGCCAAAAAAGCAAGGCTGAGAGAAATTATCTGAAATGCTAATGTTTGGCATGCTTATGGGAGTAAGCAATGTATTCAGCATTAAAGTGGTCAAGGTGTGTTACATTCTCTAAAGAGCAATTTTTGTTTGTTGGTTTACTGTCTCCTAACGTGATTAGAAACCATTAAAGTGCTAAATTATATTTTTATTACCATTTGCAATGACAGATCAAGCAGCAATAAGGATATATCTGCAATTATGTTTGAATGTCTCTAAAGAAGTTCTTACCACATAGTTTGCTCTAACAGATGACTTACATCATTTTGGCATCACATTCACAAGCAACGTCATGCTGCCATCCTAAGCTAAAACTCCTCATGCTTTAGCACAGCATGTCCTCAATTTCAGTAAGAATTTTGTAAGTTTCATATAATGCTAGAAACTGCACACAAAGATACAATTAGCTAGCTTTCTTCATCATTGTAACTTATACCCATGTGCAGCTGTCTGTGCATTATGGTTTCTAGTTTGCCCTCTTTTAGAAATCTTAGTTAATATTGATATAAACTTCTTTTCTTTGACTTTAAAGGTTTAAGTTATCTAAACATTAGTGTGCTAATAAACTCTATTCAATACTGTATAAATACCACCGTACCCAAATGATATAGTGCACTACTCGTGTTTTATAATAATACAATAAAACAATATATTATATATTGTCAGGCCTAGCCCAAGGAACTCCAAGAGACCATGTAAATTCAGTCCAGCTATGTTTATTAGCTACAACCTCTAGCAAGAATCTTCCCAGACTGAAAACCCCAGCTCCCAAGTAATGCCAGCCACAACATTGTGAATTCCTCAGGGAGGTGCTAGTCTCATCCTCTTGTATCTCCCACGTTCCTCAGGAGATGTAAGAAAATGTTTTTCTCCCTGAGCCTGGCCTTCATGATTCCATTCCATCACACACACACACACACACACACACACACACACACACATATATATATATATATATATATATATATAAAGAATCCAAATACAAGTTCCTTTAAAAAGTCAAAATTCCATAAAATAAGTTTATTGTTCATAGTATATTACAGTCCCTTGAAAAAGTGTCCCTTGTTCAAATACAGTAGTCCCTGGTTAAGAATGCTCAGTTTAAGAATGAACCATAGTTAAGAAAGGAGCCAATTGTAGCAAAATTCGAGTAAAATACACAACGATTCAAGTTAAATACACAATGGTTCAAGTTGAATACCCAATACTACTTATACAGTATTGTACAGTAATACTGTTTCAGCTTACTAAAACATTGATTTAAGGGCAGACCTTGGGAATGGAACTCATTCTTAAACTGGGACTATCTGTAATAAAAAAAAAAGAGTCTTTGTAGTTAGGAAGTCATGAATTCTGTGGAGAATTGAAAAATATTTCCAGATGGTACCTATGAACATATTCTACTTGTGCTGTGAGATATTTCAGTAGTAAATTTGCCAACAAATATGACTTAAGTACAAATCTAGAGATCCATTTTTGGAGCTTGCCCAACAAAACATTCTAAAGGTACCAAGATGAATGTTAAAAAGAGTCTCTGTAGGAAAGAAGTCATGAATATTGTGGATGTTTCCTAGCATGCTAGCAGCATTAGGAACATAATTTAATTAGTTGCTCAGAACTCTCAAGAATGTTGAAAAATATTTCCAAATAGTACCTATGGGCATATTCCATCCATGCTGTGAGATTTTTCAGTGGTAAGTTTGCCAACAAAGTTGTTTTGAAGACAAATCTAGAGACACATTTTTGGATATAGAAGCAACTTTCTGAAGGTACCAAGATGCATTTAAATCAAACCAAACCAACACATGACATAGTAGGTATAGAGCAACAGTTTCTATCTAATCTTAGCATGTGATTTCAGATGTCAGAACCATCTGAAATATATTTTGCTCATAGTTTAAGGGCTCACTAGCTGAATCACAGCTTGAAAGATTTGTTCCGATGCATTCTATTAGTTGGAGGGAGTTATTAGTCAAGGCTGCAGGCAACTGAGCTGATAGTAAACAGAACTTCACACCTGATTTTTGTACATGGAAAAGAATATCTTTTTCTCTCTTAGGCACAGGGTTCCTCAGCCTGCTCCCTTCTCTTCCAGAATGACCTCCTGGGATAATGTTATAAATCAAACAGATTGGAAATTCTAAGACTTTGGCCCCAACATATATGAACCTCACAAGGCCTTGAGAGGCAGTTTGAGAATAAGAAGTTGAGATAAGAAAGGTCCATATAACTGCAGTCTTAAAGCAGAAAGAAGATGACTACCCTAGAAAGCTAAATGCCCTGAATGAAAAAGCTGTTTCCCATCAATCATTAGAGGGAGATAAAATCACTTCTTTCATCCACTTTTCTTCTCACAGCCAGTTGGTAATAACTTAGGTTTGTAGGCTTCGGTACAGAGGGCAAAGGTTAGGATAATACTTATTTCATCCTTTCATTTTGTAAGTTACAATCCTGTTCCTCTGGGAATAATTCCTTCTGGACCTTATGCTACTTGCTCCTAGTACACATATGTATGATTGGATTATGAAAAACAAACACTATATTTAAAAAACCTAAGAATACATCAAACATTTAAAAAAATCCTTAAGTCAATAATAAATAGACCTTATGTCGTCTAATTCCCCTAAATCTCACTAGACAGTATAATTACATATTTTAGTCACCTGGTAGCACTGGCCTAAGCTATATCAGGCAAAACCAGAGGTTTGGTCTTGCTTTTTATGTCACTTATTTACCTATTTACTTTTTTATTATTTTGCATATTTATTTGGTTGCCAATCCTAATCAAATAATTCTGGATGTATAATAAGCATGAAAACAGAAATATCCATATAAAAACAATTTAAAAACCCAGGAAAAGATGCTGAGTAAAAAATGTCAACCAAAGCAAGGACACACAGGGGGTTCCATGAATATTTTGGTGCTAAAGCCTGAAAGCTTTTAAGGCCTTCCAAAAGGACAAAAGGATGGACTGTCTGAACTTCAGCAAGGCAGCTGTTCCTGTGAAGAGTCACAGAGATGACCTTGGAGAAACCATGCAGTGACAGTTACAAAAGCATGTTTTAAGCCTAGGAAATGAAGAAAACATTAAAACATTAAAAAGAAACTCAAAATAACTCCACCTTAACTATAAAAGGTATAAAAAGGAGGGCAGGAAAAAAAAGTGGTGTTAAGTGCAATTTTTGAATGCTTTTCAAAGACAGCCCATGTAGAAAACATTTTAATAGTCCAATCGGGAAATGACTAAGGCTGAAATGACCATGAGCAGAGCCTCTTGATCTAGAAATGGGTGCAACTGATGTATAAGATGGATTTGTGGAAAGGGCCTCTTGGGCTTCTTTGCTGTGAGTCCTGGAAGACACCCCAATTGTACACCAACTTCATCTGGGGAATGGTATCCCATCCAGAGTTAATGATGTAAACTCTCCAGAACTGGGGAGACAGCTAAAACCCAAAGCTACTCAGTCTTGCTAGGGTTGAGTGGGAGTTCTTTCCTCCCCATCCAAATCCTCGCAGCCTCCAGGCACTGGAAGAGAACCTTGACAGCATCATTTAGATGGGCTTCAGCAGAGATGTATAACTGAGAGTCATCAGCATACTGATAAGGTCATCTGTTGGCAATGTATGTGCCAACAAATGACCTCATCCGATGACTTCCTGTTAATACTAAAAGTTCTTCAAAGCAGGTAGCACCATCCCATCCCACAAAGAGGCATTCACCCATGCCTGGATCCAATGAAATGTTGACACCTGGGAGGCCGTAACCAACGAGGAGGAACATGAGAAAACAAGTTGCAACCCAGCTAGTGAATCCTAAAAATTTCAATCATATACTTTTCATTATGATAATCAGGTTTTTCACACAAATTTGCTATGATGGACTAGAAGCATCTGCAGAGGAAGAAATGAAAAAACAGTGCTGTAATTGTGTTATGCAAACTCCTCCCCTAACCCTAATCCTGTGACATCACATACAGTACATATATAAAGGGGAAGAAGCTCGGACTACTACAATACAATAGCATTTTCATCCTGTGGAGACCTTCAAATAGACTGATATTTAAGTCAACATTCTCATGTTTCCCTGTTTTCTATCTTTTAATAATATGATTTTTGTATAAATATAAAATCTGATATTTGTATTTTCTTTCTAGCTTTCAGTTATGTTAGTTCTTTGTCTCTACCAAAGATAAAGGTGAAAAACATACATGATGAGCAAACTTATATAGGTATATATTAATAAAACTCCTGGAAATGATGAACAATGAGAGTGAGAACTGAAACTTCACATGCAAGTGTTGATCCAAAACTGTAACCCTAATCTAGCCCCTTTTAAACTTGCCATTACTTCAGCTGAGTTGGAAGAATAGTTTTCTCCAACCTAGCTCAGTGAAACTTGATTTAATGGAGCAAACTGGGGGAGGCTATGTTTATTCCTCCCAACTGTTATATTGCAAATTATGTAAAATTAACATAAATTTAACTGCTTTCTGATCCAATAGACTTGTCTATTAATTCAAGGGGATTTCCAGAGAGAAATGTGGTCCATTGCATCCAAAGTCTGCTAAATGGGGGTCCATTGAATCAAGATTTATAGTACTCTAAGATGTGTTAGGATTACAGAATTTCCAACATTCTGGAACAGCATTTTATATTCTCCTTCCCTGCTGTGTAACTGATGCTTAGATCTTGCATTGCTGTGTGATAGAGAAGGAAGAGGAGGAGGTATATAAAGACAGGCCTTTCTACTATAGCAGCATCTTCACTGCTATATCCATAGCAGGATTAGAAGTCTGAGTATCTCTTTCATTCCAAGAATGAACTTGTTTTATTGGTTTATCCCAAATTGGTGAATCTAGCATGTGTATGTCTGGCAAACACAATTGCTTTAATCTATTAAATGAAACATTTTATTGTTGCTCTTTAAATTACAGCCTATATGTACAACAATTCTTCTGGAATTATAACTTATTCATAAATCAACCGTAATAGTAATCATTACTTTCTTTTGCTTGTTGAAAAGAAATTGCTCACACAAAACAACTGTAGCGAGAAATGGAAAGAAAAGTCTATTAACAATCTGTTCATGGAAGGGGAAGAAGATAGCCATGGTTTCTTCTAGCTTATAGGCTGTACACATAAAATAGTTCATCATGTTCAATGTGGTTATTGAAACATTCATTACTGAATAAAATAGCAATATGTGAAAAAAAGAAAAAAAATCCAAGATTCCAGTGTTTCTCATGTACCTTGATGCACATAAAGTGACTGCTACCAGAATCTTTAATGGATCAAGAATTTATTTGGGTATAAATGGTGAAATAAATTTGGAGAGAAATGAGAAACATTTTGATAATTTTATGATTATCATTACAATTAATTGTAAAACCTATGGGATCCCCAACTCTGAACTTTACAAAAAGAGGACATTCCAGAGAGTGGGTTGTATCAGTGTCTACCAATTCACATTATATTTATGTATGCCTTATAGAGCATAAACGTATAGAACAGGTAAAACAATATGTGTATATAATACAGTATACTATGTATTACATGTTATCTACTTAGACTATCTATAAATAAGAAGTATTACAGCCATGAAAACAGTGTTAATTTTTAATCGATCTCTTAATATGTAGTGGTAAGAATTTCAGTCTTCTTCTTCCAAGCTGCCAATCAAGCATCTGATGTAATGCTAGAGAAATGGCATGGTAGGAAGACCCAAAAAACAAAGTGTCCAGTATGCAACAAGGACATGATAGATAATGTCTATATCAGCCTGCTTACTCACACTCATAAACCATTGATTTAAAAACTGCTTTCTTGCCTAAATTCCAGAGAAGGAGGATTAAGAGTGGAGGCTCATTGGTGCTTGCTGTCCACCTCTCTTAATCCAAGCCCACCTCCATAACTATTCTCCTAGTATTTCAGGCTGTAGCATCATACAACAATGACATCACAGAATGGATTTTTTTTTTTTCTTTAGGGGGCAATGTTCTATTCTGTGATGAGATATATTTGCCCTCAAAGCTTTCATTCAGTTCTTTCTAGCAGCTTGCCCATCAGGGAATGAGGCACAGTTGTGTCAATCTACAAGGGAATGGGCTTTTGTATTTTCATAAGAAAGTTTTGAAAACACGCACCAAAAAAAAATAAAATTAAAAATGAAATGAAATAAATTGTTACAGGTCTCTATAAAAACTGTATAAATTTACATTTTTTAAAAAAATGGCAGAATTCCAGATATTTTTAACTATTTAAAAATGTATGTTAAACAGAGATTACAGAAATTGAAAAGAACACTTTCAGGAACTCTAGGACACAAGGTAATCTTTGTAATATCCTGTAGGAGAGGTCAAAATCTAATAAAATATTTTTGCCTTCATTTGCTAGACAAAAGACAAGGAGTACAAATGGCTAATATTTCTTTTTGCTCAGGGAGTTCATATTCTCAAATTAACAATTCCATCATGTGGAAGATTTCCACTATTTAATGTCCAAAAATTGTGACAACCAAAGCAGAGTCAACTTGATGGTCAAGTTCACTATTTGATGGCATCTTCTGTTTCTAGGACAGTCAACCCATAGCATGCAGTTCCTGAATCTCTGATTTCCATCTGCCAGAGCCTTCTCCCATAATCCTAAAGCATTGGATGGACAATTTCTGCTTATCTAGTGTCAACAGGCAGAAAACAATACCTTAATTAAGGAACTATCACACCCCCAGCTACACTAGCAGGGCAAACTACTGTATATAAACAGGGAGCAAACCCCACATTCACTAGCATTGATGATATTACCTAGTTGGGTAATGAAACATCAGCAAGCAAACAACCAAGCTCAGAAAGCACCAAGGACTCCACAGGTCTCCCTCTTCTCTGTCTGTTGCTTCATAAGGAAAGTGAAAGAGACTGAGAGGACAAGCAAGCAAATCATGCAGTTGGAGGTTTGACAACAAAGTGCAGCGTATAAAACTTCATTTGAAAAACAACATTCTAAGTGCCATGCTCTATAGTCAGGCCTCCGACATTCCTCTGCTCATTTGAAAGTTTATTTACATATTTAAGAAATGTATATGGCCACCCAACTCAAACAGTTGTGACCCTGGGAGGTGTACAATCAACAAATAAGTAAACTATACAATTAAACATAGCAGCAACAAAAAATAATAGGTGATCAAGAACCCAAATTTCTATTACATCATCCAGGAGGAACTCCAATCAATTTGGCTTCAATGACTGTGGAACAATCAGGTTTTTAAAGCCTTTCTAAAGACCAGGAGGGTCAGAACCACATATACTTTGAAGGGGAGATCATTCCAGAAAGCAGGTATTAAAATAGAAACAGGTAACATTTCTTCAGAGAAGGGGCCCTACTAGAACAGGTGGAATGGGCTGATATCATTAAGAACAGGCAGTCCTGCAAATAACCTGGTAATGTTCAATGTAGGGCTTTATAGGTTGTAACCTGCACCTTGAATTGTGCCTGGAAGCCTACTGCTTTCTCCAGATTTTTTGTTTTTCCTTGCCACCCAAGAGGATACAGAGACATGCATTCCACTTGACACTGGATGCCCAAAGACCGTTACACCCACTGTGGTCCTTGTTGAGGTAGGTAACCCCCAATTCAGTTTGGAATTTATTTTTCCCCCATGTTAACCAGTGTTGGAGATTAGTTTGGCTTTTCGAATGAGGCCTGTCTAGCTTGCTTGAAGTTTATTGTAAAGCAAGGCTACCAATGGAATAGTCCTCACCATCATTAAAGCATGCAGTACCCTCTTTGTTAGGTGATGATGATATCTTCTACTGTGGACAGAGATTTATTGATAATGTTTAGTAGTATTTTGTACTGATTCTGTCAAACATTCTATTTATTTTTCTCCCTAGTTTATAAAACAGCTCTCGCACATAAAAACAGAAATCACAGCCATTATCAGGATTAAATGCAATAACTAAACAGTAAGCCATTAAAGGGAATATATCTAACATATGAGTTACAATCTGTTACAGATTGCTATTGAAATTCATTGGGCAATATGCAAACATTTGGAGATTTTGCCTTTAAACTACAATTTTCTGCTGATTATGTTTTTAAAAATTGACTCCTAAATGGATGCAGAAATGGAAAGAGCTTTTGGATGACCAAAGCAGAAGTGACATTCATTGGTTCCCATCCTAACCACTTATTTCATCTTCTAAAAGCTTTTAGAACATTTTAGAACATTTTGAACATTTTAACTAAGATAGACAACTGAACATTTATCACAGTACTTACATAGAGAGCTAAAAATACAGTAGCACTATACTTACGTTATATATATATAATAGCACAACTCATGTTTTAAGAGAAGAGAACAATGTCTGAGTTTTTATTCTGCCCCAAGAGAGGAAAATCTCTAAATAACCAGCCAAGCATTTCAATTTATAAATGCATACATTTCAACATGGTATCTAAGTTTCCTTTCTCTCTTTTTCTAAAAACTATTCTTGTTGCATCTGTCTTGCGTTTGTTACTTGTTTCTCAGCTGAATTCTCTTCACTGCTCTCCACTCAATTTGCTTTGGAAAGAAGCTGAAAAGTTGCCAGTAACAAAAGCTGTCTTCTATAGAACTGTCATCTACATTGCCATCTATTAAGCTCCTGTACAAAAGGTGGGACTTAAAACTAATGAATAAAATAAAATAAAATAAAAATTTAATAAGCAGACTTGTAAAAATTAGTCTTTTAATAGTCGAATTAGTAATAAAGAGAGTTGTACATGAAACAGAAAATGTGTTTTGTTTCAAGCTTGGAACACAACAATTTAATTGGAGCATTGCAAATGGCCCGTGTTCCGTCAGAACAAGACTCTAAACAGATCAGGTATTCCAGCTGTAGAAAATGGAGCATTGATTGCTCTCTTGTTTTTCACCCTAGGACCTCAAGAGTAGATACGGTAACCTTTCATCTGAATGCTATTTACCACCAAAACTAAAGAAAATGTAGCCAAGACTATAGTTTTTAAAACATTTTTGGAATTTATTTTAAAACTATTTCCTCTAGGAATCAATGAATATAACTCTGCTTCTGCCAACTGAAAAATCTAGTTATTAGTATCATAACTACCGCCCTGTTCTCAACAGAAACAGTTTTTTTTTTCCAATTTCATTCATTAAACCTCCTGGGTTGCTCAGCTAGCAGATTAAAGCACAAAGAGAGCAGCTAATATTTTTTAACATGCGTTTTAATGTTTACATCTCTCTTACAAGATTTGGTGAATTTTTTTGATTTTTAAAAAACTACCTCCTTCATCATTTTTCTATGGGCTGCTGATGCTTCTTAACTGCATGAATAACATTAAAATTACTGCAAGATATAGAAGTGTGCATGGAGCTCACCAAAATTCAACAGGTCAGCCCAAACACACATTGTAGTTGTCATCTTCACATTTATACCTCACCAGCATTTAGCAATACTTCTGTGTAAAGCAAACTACTACAAACACACAAATAAAGCATGGCTCAAAATCCATGGAACCCATCCGTCACTGATATGAACTCTAACTTTCTCACACCAAAGTTAAAAATAACAAAAGCAAATTGCAGTAATTTGTCAGGCTGGTGGGCCTAGAGCTGCAAGCAATTTTCTTCTTCTCTTTGGCCATCTCCTTAATTGCTCCCTTCCCCTTCAAACAGCATAGAAACAAAGGGTTAGAAGGAGGTCTGTCGCTGTACCAGATAGGCTGGAGAACATTTGGTTGAGAAAAAAGCAATCCAATCAATATACAAAACAGCAGCCCAATTGCAATGTTTGATAGTGTCAGAACCCATCAGAAAAAGGTCCCTTGGAAATACAAAATTTTGTTTCACACTTAGAACAAAACCATGCATTTGGAACAGACCTGGAACAGCCTTGAAATAGACCTTTCAGAATACATGTGCTTTGTTTTATGTTTGGAATACTCAGACACCCATTTTGAGGCTGGAATGTTTCAAGGTCAAAACGTCTTGCACATCCCTTGTAACAAGCAACCAGCACTTAATCTAATAAATCTCTTTCCAGGAGGTCTTGCCTCAATAACTCTCCCAGATCATTTCAGATCCAGCTACTTAAATAATGTAACTTTAATGTTGTCTCTCTCTCTCTCTCTCCCCAGTATATATTATTCCCAGGTCCTGAAGTCTAAGGTGATCAGGCTTCCCAGATTCTGGATTTCAGAATAAGTAAAGCTTAGATAAATATTTTTGTTAGCTTATACACAAATGACAATTGTGAGTTTTACAATCTGCTTTTTCTTTAATCTTAGTGTATTCTTGTTCATAGAATTAAATGATTTTGAAATAATTAAGAACCCCATGATAGTTATTCAGAATCATTCTATATTCCAAGAGGGAAGAAGGGGATACCTTCTAGTACCAAGCCTTCAAGCAAAATGGTTTAGAGGTTATTTCCCAATATGGTTAAAGTTTAATTATTTGAATCCAGTAGGAAGAGAATATTTGGAAAGGCCTATTTGTCCTCAATGGGAAAATCCAAGAGGACTGGCCAGAAAGATAGGTGGAAGGAGCTTAATATCAAACCAGAAGCCTTGCTAGTAGATGTAGCAAGAGTACCCAGCTGGAGGATTGTCCTGTGATTGATCTGCATTTTTCAATTAACACCTGGAAGAGACGCTGCTTAGACACACTAGCTCTTCCTATTTACTCTTGCAAGTTGTGAGATAACAAACCTTTTGCTCTACTCCCAATCAGATAGCTATTTTTATCTTTTGTCGTAGCAGGTACCCAGTGCCTGCTATATACTAAATCCTCATTAATATCTAACCTTCTTTTGTTGATGCCTAAACTAAGCAATTCTGGGTGTGGAGGGGTATAAAATTTGACCAACAAAAGCAACCCTTTGCGAGTTGAATTCCAGGGACGGTCCTTGCTGTTTGTGCTCACCTGGCAGATTAGGAATGGCCCCTTGGTGTTGTGTGTATATTTGGAGATAATTTCTTAATAAACTTTCTTCGAAGTGTGTTGCCATCCTGGCATCTCTTTTGGTGTTCTCATCCTTTGGTACCTGTCCTGCAAATCCTAAATTAAGCATTGATGTACAAATTAGCTACAACAAGGATATTTTGGCAAAAGAAATTAAGAGGCCTAGGTACCCCTCCTTGGCCCACTGGTTTTTACAACATATTTACAGTAGAAGATCTAGTGAATCTGATCATTATTGCCTTGAGCTGTCCCCAGTTAAATAAAACAGGATGGGTTGGTGGGAAGCAACAGCTTTTAATAACAGGCAAATAAAGTCTTTGATAAAATTGTGCAGTTGTTCAGATAGAATGTGCCATAGGATTATAGAACATGAACTTTAGAAAAATTTAGATAATATAATGTGAACTTTTAGGGCATTCAATAACTGTCACATTTTCAATCTCTTGCTGCTAATGGAATATCTAAAAGTTATTTAGGACCCCTTGCTGTTGGCGCTGTTGTAGCCTAATGATTTCAAATCGTCAAAGTTTGCTTTCAAAGGCTTGCAGATAAACTCTCCCCCTTCTCCCAAATGCATATATCTTTATTTTATTTCCATTCACCAGCTGCTTCATTTATAACTGCATTTTTCTACCTCATTTTTATTATTTAAATTAACGTATAAAAAGGAAGTGTGTCATTTCTTTCCAGAGGGCATTATGGAGCTGGACTAATCTCTATCTCCAGAGGAGATATTTGCAATGTCCTTCAGGACTGATCAGAGGCCCATTGTTATTCTTCCCATGTCATTGAAGACTTCCTTGTCCTATTAACCATTCCTTATCCTTTGTGTTTGTGTTTTTTCAGCGAGGGAGAGAAGGACTACCAAAAATGGGTACTTTTTAAAGATAACTAGGATATCATGTGGTTACCACAAGTATTTGTAATTTATAGTTTTCAAAGAGTAAACTAGTATCTACAATTTAGCCATTTTACATATCAGTGTTTAATATATGATATCATACTAAAGTAGTGATGTTGCCAAGTTTGGAACAGTGATGAGAATCTTAGCTCCAACTTCCTTGGAAATGCAAACAGTCCTATAAATAAGTCTGGGTTACTCTCAGATGCCCTCTATTCGCTTTCCCCAAATCTTATCTCTTAGCAACAGTGAGGGGGACAAGCATTAATGAAAGGGCTATTTCTTGGGTCCATCATTATACAATAGTCTAAACTCTCTGTGCAAAGATTCTGGAGACAGAGTTTTCCAGGATCTTGAAGTTCTAGTGAGGATTTTGAAGTCTCAGCAAAGTACAGTTCTCAGAGCTTTTCCCTAGCTAAAGCTTGGGGTCTGATGAAAACCAAAGGATCAGTCCTGTTCCAAGTCCTCATTCCGTTGGTGTGGCCAGAATTACAATTATGTATAAGAGAATATAATGGAAGAGTTTGCAAATAATTATTATTCACAACTGTTTTTCCTTAATAGAGATGAGTGGACCAAGATCAGTCTGCACCATTTATGTGTGTAACTTTATCATCCAGTTGCTTTATTAATTGATTTTGCATTTGAAATGCCAAGAAAAAAAATGGCATAAGATTTAGGGACAGATGGATTGACTTATATTTTCAGATATTTGGTCAAGAATCCGTATCACTGAAAAAAGCTCTCATGCTCAAAGCAATGTTGTGATTACATGATATTTCCAGGAAGCACACAGAAGCAGCAGCATTTTTTTCCAGCATTTTTTCTCACAGCATCTGGGTGAAGAGGCCCATCCTGTTGTGAATATAAGGATCTTAAATAACACATACACACACACAATTCGTAGCATTCTTAGACATATGAAAAATTAAATCAGATTGTTTAAAGAAGAAGGCAGGCAGTAGCCAAACTTTATTCCTGCTGGTGTTCATCTTACCAAAGATTTACTGGGAAAAAATATTGGCACACCACACACACACACACATACACACACACACACAGAGGGGGGGAGAGAGAGAGAGAGAGAGAGAGGAATGATAGAGGAATTGGGTTTCATCCTACTTTTGAATGGAGAGCAATATATCTTTAAGGCAATGGTGCATGCTCTATGCAACAATATTGAAATATAATACTTAGAAATGATAGAAATTACAAAATTGCTGCAACTGTACATCTATACTTAGCTAAAATATGCCAACCACCTGCAGCAAATGTTTCAAGTGGTGGAAAACTATGTGAAAATCATTTCAAAGATGTTATACATAGCTAACTATTAGGAATTGTACCAAACATGCCTACGATGACAACCTCAGAGAATCAAATAATCTCAGCTTTGTGTATGTTAATAGAAAGTTGTCTTAACTCTCCAAATCTGACCTCAAACAAGCAGTAATGTGTAAGTATTATTGTGCCTAAATTGAGTGGAGTAACACATGGAAATATCCTTCCATTGAAGAAATGCTTCAAATGTCCACGTTTTCAGTTGTTTGGCAGAGAAAGAAATTAGAAAACAACGCTCAAAGCAGGAAAAGTTATTCGGAGACAGAGTTTGAAGGACTCAGCAGAACATTTCATAAGCTTAAGAGTATTGCAAGGCTTGACTCCCCTAGATTCTCCAGTGATGTTTCTAAACGCATGCTACGTCTCTGGTATTTTCTTAAACTTTGGAGAGAGAAAGAAATGATCTATTAAATGAAGAATCATATTTTTGGCTATTTCAAAATGCTTTCTTCCCCCATTCCATACTTCCAGTCTAGCTGCAGGGCATGATTTTATAGGACTGAATTAAATCCAGTGAGCTACCCCTTCAGGATTTTGTAGTACAGGTTTTATGATTTGAAATAAAAATTGACCTCTTGGACACAACTCTTCGTAAATTGGAGAAGATTGGCATAATAAGAGCTACTTCCATAAATCCTTATCGGCAGTGGGGAAAAAACCCAGACATCTGAGCTCACCATCAGATCTTATTTCTCAGTACAATATCAATTCTTCCACATTGTAGGTTTGATTATAAAGCCATGGTGAGAGTAATTTTCTTTGCTTTTACAACAGCCAGCCACAAGATCATACATGCATTTCTGCTGCTAGATTTGTTTCCTTAATCAATCATCCCCATTTCACCCAAGGCCTGAAGCTACAGTGATGCTGGGGGATGCTGAAAGTGCTAAGGCAGTGTTTCTTAAACTTCTTGCTCTTCCAACTTTTAAAAATTATGGAGGACCCAGAAGAGCTTTTGTTTGTATGGGTTATATTTAGCAATATTTACCATACTAAAAAATAAAATTGATGCATTCATAGAATGTTTATTTATTGAAACATGTAAAAATAACAATATTAAACCCATTGGATATTAACCTAAATGAAGTATTTTTTCATGAACCCCCCCCCCCATATTTTTAACAAATAGAAATAATGAGAAGAGTATCATTGTTTTATTTATTTTTTTGCAAAACTTGTCAATATCTGGCAAATAATTTTGATTTCAAGGACCCCGAGAGGGTCTAAGGGGACTCCCAGTAGTCCTAGGACCACACTTTAAGGAACAGTGTTCTAAGGAATTATATTTACACATGCTGGAACAAATGATGAACATGAGTATATGAAATAGATTATTATTCTGTAACAGCATCTGAGATGGAACTGCCCAGGCCAAAATAAGTGATCAACTATTCTGATCAGACATATAAAAACAAATTTGTGTCGGCCAGATGTTATGCTTGCACTGCATTACCACAGCAGCGAAACAATGGGCCGCAAAGAACAGATTATTACAAACTGCCACTAACATATAAATTGACCCCAAATTCCAGAGATGAGACTGAACCCATTTTTTGACTTCCCTAAATAACACTTCCCCTATTATACTAAAAGAATCTGGTTTTTATTCAGTACAGTATTCTATTACTTCTAAAAACAGCAAAACGTATTTCTAATTTCTCTTTTATAACTTTATTTCCTCTGTTTGGTTATTATGCTTTTATATTGCAGTTTTCTTTGGAAAATATACAAATCAGTTACAATCATATGATACCTGTACATAATAAAAGCTAACATAGAAAAAGCACAATGAGCAAGCTATAGTCAGTAGCCGCAGTAATACCAACTATATCAGCATATAAAATAGCAACAGTAAAACAATAAAACCATGTAAAACTCAAAATTGAGTTTAAAAGATAGATTTTTCAGATGTCTGAGAAAACAAAAAAGTCTTTGTCTGGCATTGGAAGATATTATGATGATCCAAGCCCAGTTGGATTGTGTGTGTTATTTTGGGAGCCCAAGAGGTACTCCCAGTGAGGCATTAATAGTAGAAATGGAACTGGTAACAGGCTTGGTTAGTGAAAATTTGCAACTACCTCAGACTGAAATATCAACAGACTGGTCTTATCCTTTTAATTTTCCATGATAAACCCTCTATCTGGATATCTGAGATGCAGCAGAAGATGCCTTAGTATAGGCTTACATTTATCAATCCTAACTATCATTGGATTTCCCAAGGCAAGGAACATTGTGAAACAGCACCTATGGGACATTGCTATCCTGAGTGATATACATAGGTCTTATAAAAAGATGATGAATCATTGGCAATTTAGAGAGCCTCTATAAATTGACAAATTATGTATATGGACTTACTCAGGCTTAACTGAGGAGGGCATTTACACTAGTGTGCTTTGATGTGGTGGCCTCCACAGTTTTACAGGGTCGATCCGTGGCCATTCCTTTCTCTGAACAAGTTAGTTCAGTCCATGTGGCTGTGGAGAGGAAGAATCAGTTTGCCATGTCTTAATATGCTGCCAATGTTGCAGGGATGCTTGATTACCAGTCAGTACTCCAATTCTTTTACCTTATCCAGGCAGACTGACTTCCTTCTACATTGCTCTGCTGCTGACTGATATGTCCCATGACACTCCAGGTTGCAAAATTTTGCTATCTTACATACCGATTACACAATGTTAGTGCTTTAATTTATTCTAATGGTGACTATTGGTTATTGGGTCATGGTATTTATGGTTCAGTTTCTGTCTTGTTTTACCTTGTATCATTTTTGACTGATCTTTGATTGTAATAAATGGAAAAATTGATATTTTTTACATTTATTTTAGGTAAGAATTAGAGCAGAACACTGGAAGTCTAAGCATCTACAAGCATCTTTAAAATATTTTGGCCAGAAATCTGTAACCTATCTTGAATATGCAACATTATTTCATTTAATAATGAACATACTTAATATGTACAGTTAATATGTACAGTTAATAAATACAGTTAATATGATTGCTCCCCACCTATTTAACAGTCTTCCTCAATTTGGGTGAAACTTGGGTGGGGATTCTGGGAGCTACACTAAGCCTTTTTCAGACTACATCCATTCCTAAGAGCTCAGGCTGTACATCTTTAACCTATGTCAACAGCAAAGTTGTTTTTTCCCAAGTCACCTGTTGTCCTTCTACATCACTATTGCCAACTTTGGTTGACAAGAGGTTCTCCAGGTCTTTCTGTTTTTTCCTATCCACTCCCAGTCTTAGTTGAAGATACCTGCTAAACATCTACCAAGCTGGAATTGTACCAGTCTGTTTCCTAATACATTTGCCCTATGTAACTATGTCTTATTAAATCATATAAATAGAAAAGAGAAATTAAAACCTTAATTAATCCATAGTAGAGATGGCTGTGATACTTGTAAAAATGTGATACTTGTGTTTAAGGAAACTTCAAACCTGCTTTAGAGGTTTAGATATGTTCTCTCCCCCCGCCCCCCTTGCTCCAGTCTTAGGAAAGAGATATAGGATCTCTAAAATTGCAAAATAATAATGGTTCCCCATTTCCCTGCTGCCCCCTCTGTCTAGGAGAATGACTCTAAAGATTAATCATTCATCAGAATCAGCATTTCCCTGAGGATGCTAAATTTTGGAAAAACAGTTCTGGCTGTCAGGTTCAGTGATTTAAATGCCAAAATCAGGCATGTTACTTATTCCTGAATAAATAATTTTGGCATTGGATGCTGCTAAAAAAAAAGAATGTGTTGCTCCAGAAGTGGCTGGTTCATGCATGCTTGTCTTTCTCTATACTTTCTCCAAATTCATGATTACAACTGAATATATGAACTATGTCCACTGAAAAGATTGAGCAGACATGAAGTCACATAAAATTTCTCGCTGTGTTGTATAATCTGGACCATTCAAAAATCTAAGTCATCGCTGACACCTTTAACAATGGAAGAAAACTAAATTGTGCCCCCTCTTCTAAATGCATTAAATTATGTAGGCTTTGCATCACAAGGTTGGATGCCTAAATATAATTCACAATTTGTTTATAACAGATGGCACTGAGCTATTGAAATGCTCAAGGTCAGAATACTGCTATGCTGCTAGGAGGAACTGGTGTTTAGGGAACATAAGAACCCAAGTGGGTTCGCTTATCACCAAATGTATCTCTATATAAAGTTAAAACCACTTTTAACTTAGTCTCTTAAATAAGGCTCGTGCCCAAAACATGTGATTTATGAGCATAGATTAGATGGGAAAATAGAAATTTAAATGTGGAAAATGACAAGTTTATGCTGGAAGTTGAGAGGCCACAAAACTAAATAACACAAATTCTTAAATAATCCCAATCTATTTCTCCAAATCTTGGTTGTAGTAACTAAAACAGTATTCTGGATAAAGTATAGTAACAGAAAGTATGTGAAATGTACTGATTTTTTTTCCCTATCTTTTCATGTCCTATTGAATTTTCTCCCTGGCATCATGGCTGAGTATGAAAGCCCAGTGAGCCAAGTACAATAAAACAAATACAATCAGATGTAAAGTTTATTTAATTCTATCTACCTTCAGCTTCCAAGAGAGGGCTATTAAAAATAGTAAAAGATTAAAAAGATTCTGATACTAAAATTAGTTTTATTTACACCTAGACAGAAAGAGATGAGACGAAAAGATAGGATACACATTTGTAATGTCTTCTTCCAGAAGCTGCAGTGAAATGTATTCTGGCTGCATGGTTGACTATCCCAAATGCAGAAACAGTGCGTTTCCTGCTTTGGACCCATCGCCCCATATCTTTTACTGTTGGAGAAGGCATTCCTAACTCAGCATTCCTGTAGCCCCAAGATATTCAGAGGATGTTTACATTAGCAATTTATTGTGTTACCCAGCCCATTACTGTGGCAATATAAAACCTGTCCACATCTAGTGATACAGTGCCATGACAACAGCTGGATGACCCCATAAATTACTAGGATAGAAATCAGGGTACATTCCAGACAATTTTAAAGACATTCCTTCCTGCATCCTACAATCCTGAAGGCCTGAGTCAAGAGTCTAGGAACTTCCTCTTTGCCTGCAAATGTACCCTCTGGCACTGATTCCACTTGTTCTCTTTGGTTGTGCTCTATCATAGTGTGGGAACAAGCCTCTGCAAATTCTCCTCTTTTGCCACCCCAGAACATTGAATGCTACAGGCAGAGTTCCTGCCCGAGAATAGCTTCTGGCTTAACCTAGCTTGCTAGTCCCTCTGTTCCCTTTGTTCTTAGTTCCAATGAGTGTTTAAAAAGATCCAGCAAAGAAGTTCTTATTCTTCCAATATATCAAATGTTTGGAATATGGATGGTGAAACTCTGGTTAATGTTAGTAATTTGTACATTTTACCTGCAATTCTCCTTGCTCAACAAGAATATGTTTGTACATGTGAAGTACAAACTGTGTATTCCTTCTAATGTCTTCTTGTTAGTGTCAAGTGCAACTCATACCTAACACAGTATTATTGTCACACTGACTGAGCTGCTACTGTGCAAGGTGTATTCCACCAAGGACATCAAATTGAGATGTTTTCATGATTCATCTTGGATCATCTGACAACTATTGTAGCCCAAGTCTCATACAGAATTCCATTGCTGTTCTGCTGACAGAATACCTAAATGCTGGAGAATGAAGGCCATATAAGTCTATATTTAAAATCCTATTGGAGGTCCAAATGACTTCCATTTTGTTTTTTCCTGTATAATCTGCACATAATGGAATGATTGCTCACATTCCTTCTACATGTATTTATTATGTATATGTGTTAACTTTAAAATCTTTGTGCCTGTCAAAGTGACCAATGTCAAATTAGGCCCACTGAAAAATCAACAAAAATTAAGAACTATTAAATTAAGAAATTTAATAAATTTCTTAAAGAGGCAAATGCTTAAGTAACTACCAGAAAAAAATTAAGCAGTACACTCCAGCCATTTACCTTCTGAAACTGGAAGAATTTACAGCTAGGTAGAAGTTCCAGTCGAGAGTTGTAAAATTAATTTCTTTTGGTTGTATGTTCAGAAATTTGGGCATAGCAACAAAAAGGTTCTCTCTCTCTTACACCCTCAGTTCAACCAAATGTAAGCTTAGAATTTTTTTTATTTTTTTTTTTAATATTCAGGTGCAGGGAGACTCATAGAGATACCTTGATCCTAAACATCTTTATGTTTATGCTTTAAATGTCATAATCAGTACTTTTAATTATACCCAGAGGAAAAATGTGGAGCATGTAGTTTTAGAACTATTTAGGACTGTAACTTCTCTATTTGCTTAAAAGGAGAGATGTGTGTTTTTAATTGTTATAAGCAAGGATGAGGCTTCTTTTTAAAAAGCTGTTCCTGGCATAAAAATATTTCTGTGTTGAGTTTTGCAGACTGACTGAACAATTGTATGTAAACACTTACATAGGAATCCCCTTGAAGACAACTTACTGTAGATACTTAACATTTGGCCAACCAGATGTTAATGTGAGCTACAGAGTCTGACTATGATCACATTGGGGCTGTGAGTATTGCCCTCTGTAGTTCTCTGGATAACTTTTGGATCCTTGGGGCTGGTGAAGATGTTTTCCTGGTAACAAAGACTCTGGTCTAGTTATCATTTTATTTGCCTTAAAGTGACATCTAGGTGAATTAGGCATTTTCTGAGAGAAATGAAAGGAATCTCAGGACAACCAGAGAAATTCCTCATGAGAAATGTTTTTGCACTTTTTATTCTTTACCAAATATGGTGCAGCAGTTTTGTGGATAACTGATCTTCAGGGTACTAGTCTTACATAATAAATTATATAGAACTTCATTCCAATGCAGTCTTAGGAACTGACTGTGGTTTTCATCAGAGACAGACATATTTCTCAAGTTGGGAGAAAGTATGGTCTGGTACAGTTACTCTTTCATCAAACATTTAGGCTAAGAATCCTGCAGGAGAAAGAAAATATCTAGACATGTAGCAAGTAGACTAGCTTGCATTTATTTATCATATATTCTGCCTGACCTCAAAGGACTGTCCAAAGGAGATCACCCAACTGCAGTAATAATGGTAACTTGTAATAAAAATAAAACAACCATAAACAATCCTTTAAACCCCAGGCAACTCAATCCAGTAATATTTTTTAAAGTTGAATACCATCTGCAACCCATCAAGGACCAAATGAAATAAAAAACATCCTGATGGACTTCTTGAAAGAGATGTAGGAGAACACCCTTGGCTATCCAGATGAAGTTAATTCCAGGGCAGGTATAAAGGCATAGAAACTTTTTGGTAGTCAACTAAACATTTTCAAAGTTGGAAATCAGTGATTGGGAGCTCACCTATCTTCATAGTAATGGAAAGAAGAGAATTATCTGAAAAGATAATCTCTCTTATGGTAAAGGAGCTTAGACTTCTTTAGTTGGATAGCTCACTCATACTGTAGACCAGCAGTTATATTGGGTAATACAATGGGCAAGGACCAAAAAGCAAATTGAGAAGATGTGGATGAGTCAGGTTTATGGACCCAAGTCCATAATTCAATTGTTTTTATACATCACATGTTCTTCAGAACTAAAAACAAAGTCTCAATAATTCTGAAAAAGGCCAAAACAGGCTCTATACCTCTGCATTCAGCTGATAAAATCATTAGGAGTAAAGTAAGAGATTTGTGCCTTAAAAATACTTCTCCTCCTCCATGAGTTCTACCCCTTGCATGTTCCCAAGAAGAAAACACACTGAGAATTTATTTATGGAAGAGATCAATGTTGTCTTACTGTTTTGGTAGCAGTCAGACTTCTCATGACTAAGTCAAAAGATGAATCATCAAGATGGTTGCTTGGCTTACTATTAGTAAGCTCAAAGAAATTTGCTGTATTTAGCAATTGAAGTGCACAAGTCCGAGAAATGCCATGTATTTATATATACATACATAAACGTGTATCATACTGCTCCCTTTTGGGATAAGCAATATTACGCTCTTACAGAGAACAAATTTTGCTTCTTCTCATTGACATTTGTTTCTCATATCAGGTCGTATATTACCAATGATGTTTTTATCAGACTTTGCATATCCCAAAAATTTCTCCATAATAAATATTCTACCAAGATAGAATACAATTATTTGCTCCTGTTTTCCACCACTTATGCATAACTTCCAGTTATTCAGTCCATTTTCTCTGCCACACTAAATTTAAATCTATGCTCCTTGTTGCATCATACAATCTATTTAAGATATGCTGCAAAACCTTTGGCATCAACAGCATACCAGTGACATTGTCTGCATACAAATATACAAACACATTAATATTCCAACCAATACATCTCTGCTGTCATTGCAAGCATTTCTTATTAATTTATCCATAAAATGCATTTAACAATTAACAACCTTGTCTTAGCCCTTGCTCAATATTGAACCATTGGCTAATTATTCAATTTATTCTCATACATGCTTTATTTCTGTCATTTACAACTTTTAGTGCATTAAGCAACTAATCTTTAATTCCACATTCACAGAAAATATTCCATAAACTGAACCTATTTATTTTATCATAGACTTTTTTAAAATTAACAAATACACTATAATTTCTCACATTCATATATTTCTCAGTAACTTGCCGAAGAGTAAATATCTGATCTGCTCATCCCCTACCTGGCATAAAGCTGCATCGAACTTCCCAAATTTTGCCCACTGTCACCTCTTTATTTATTAAACTTCTATGCCACCTGTGTCACAACAACTCTGGCCAACTCACAACAAGAGACAAAAATAAAAGAATAAAAGATGTCAAAGATGACAAGAACTGGACAGGAATGAAAAAGGAAACAAATTCACACAATCCAAGGGGGTTTCACTCACCTTTGCCAAAGGCCTGGGACAAGAGCTAGGTCTTCAAGCCCCTTCAAAGGTGGGGGGCACCTGGATTTTAAAGGGAACCTCATTCTATCAAGAAGGGGGGCTTCTGGATCTCAGGGGGAACCTCATTCTAGCACGGTGGGGTCTGTATGGATTTCAGGGAACCTCATTCCAGAGGGCAGGTGCTGCTACCTCTTGTATGCATTCAGTCAGAATTCTGGCAAATCCCTTTCCAGGCATCCAACAAACTAATCCCCCTCAAATGTTTGCATTCACCCTTGCTACTTTCCCCTTTGTACAGGAGAACAGTAACCAATAAATGCAGACAAGTCTTCACATATGTAAAACCAACTGCACAGCCGCTCCTTAAGTAAAGCACATCCTTCCTTTAATATTTCTCCAGTTACATCATGCCGCCTTACCAGTTTTTAACATTCTCTCAGCATTTATGTCTTCCTTATCATCTTTTTTCTTATGAACATTTTGAGTATTACTTTTAATTCTACATTTTACCATATCATTATCATTTCCATTAAAATCTCTGATTACTCCTTCCAGCTTTTCATCACTTCAGTTGAGTCCCAAGTCATTTCATCATTTTTGCTAGAAGCTCCTTTGTTTAGTCCTCTTCACCCACTTCCAAAACTTTTTTTTTTTTTTAATTTCCATTAACATTGTGCTACATTTTCTGGGCCTTTTTTTTAATTTAACCATTCCTTGCTCTCTTTCAGTACATTCTTTGCGACTATCTTTTTCTCTGTATTCACATTATGCAATCCCTTATCCTCATTTTTGTAGGAATCATTCTCTATATTCATTTTTTCTCCTACACAGCTTCAATCACCTCTTCATTCTATCAAGCATGTTTTTTTTCCATATTTCCCAGTCATATACAGGCACACATTTATGTGACACTCTGTAACAATTCTTTTCACTCTGATCCAAGCCCCTTTGATACATTTACTTTGATTTTTGATCCAAGCCCCTCTTTCCATACATTTACATTTGATTTTTTTCTGTTGGGAGACAAATCTGTCTTCTAACACTTTTTCATGCATGACTCTTTTTTTTTTCTTTCTGCAGTCACTCTAGGTTCATACTGTGCTTTTCTTCAGTTGTTTACATCCACTACCAAGCGATGGTCTGACCCAGAACCATGCCTGTATCCTTCACTAATTCTCTCAATCTTTCATCATAAACAATCAAATCAATCATGTTCAGAGATTAATAATCATTCCTTGCCATTTGTATGTATGAACAGACTTAAACTTAAACCATGTATTTGAAACAGATACTCACCAATCATCATTCTCATTAACTCATTAAATCCCCAAATGGTGCAATCGCTTTTTCTGTACCCTCTCATTTGATTCTCACCCATCCTAGAGACTACCATGCCTATGTGTGTTAGCATCATATTGTCAAGATGAAAAACTTCAAAAAACTAAGGTGTTTTCATTCACCAAGTGCCAAACTGATCAGGTTTATACTTGGAAAAATAATGATAATCAAATTGAGCATATCGAGGAAGTTAAATATCTAGACATTTATCGGTAACTGTCCATCACCTGGGAATATCAAAATTATGACCTAACAGTATGAGTGCAAAAAGGTACTAAGACTATAATCAAATTTGCTAGCTACCAGTAGCAAACACTTTCATTTAGTTAAAGTTTTGTTGTGCCTCACTAGAGGCCAAAATGCGACTCTGTAGGCTGAAATATTGGCTGAAACACATGTTTGAGGGTGAATCCTTACCCCAGCTTATCTTTGTGGATAAATTCTCTTCCCTTAGTATAATTGAATGGCTGCTGATATTGCTCATCGTGGATTGTTAGCCCATGCCTTACTCATGCTGTGTAAACCATGAGTAAGAAAAATTAGAAAAAGCTATGGCTGAGATGAAACAGATAATGCTTTATTTAGATTTACAAATGATGGGGCTAAATGGAGAGAACTAAAATAAAAATTTAGTCAGATTTATGTATGTGCCTTTCTATAGTTTCTTTTTATACACAGTCAGTTATTCATACTATTATGTATCACTTTTGTATATGTTCATTTAAGCATGGAATCTTATTGTCACTGTGCTGTCAGTGATTCAGATGCTCATAGGATTTATGCCGTTAGCTAAGCAGCAGAATCAAGGATTTGTGGTGTTGCCCTCTTATCACTTTCTTCCTTGGAGGAAATCAAATTAAATAAATAAAGTAGAGTCAGTTTGTTAGAATAACAGAGTCCTAGCACATCTCATAGATCAAAAGTTGGTATGTTACATTTTTAAAAATGTGTCTGCAAGGTCTTCACACTTTGTAATGATACCCTTATCTTTTTTCATTTTCTTGCATCCTTGTAAAGCCATGTAAAGTAATTATTTCCATATTTGGGGGTATCTGCTAGTGTTGTCTTTGAACTCTTACTGTTAGCTTGTTTAATGCAAGAGACCACTGACTGACTGCATCCTGCTACCTTTATAGCTAATACAATTATTCTTGGACCTTTTGCAGTGGTTGGTGCTTTTAGGTAATTTTTTCACCACACTAAAACATTGTTACACTGCTATAAAGCCCTTATCAGCACTTCTTTTATTATGACCAAATATCCTTACAATATTCTCTCAGTCCCACACAGAAGGCATTCCCTTTGGCAAGATTTGATCCCTTTCTCTTGAAGGCGATGGAGGGGAGATATCACAATGACCCTTACCAAGAAAGGCTCGGGGTATGTTCAGTTCAAAGGTTGAGTCAACTTCCCATGTTCTTCTGAGCTGTTATCTGTAATATCATTTTATTGTGGCAGTAGTTGCCATATTCATATCTGGCAACTACTGCTAATCACTCCTATTATCAGCCACGCTCATGGTTTTCTTATTAGGCACCCCATCTAGAGAAAGTTGCAAAATTCTGGGCCATATAATCACTATTAGAAAGACTGGGGTCTAACTAGATCACAATTTCCACCCTGAGTTATGAAGCTCAACAGGCCTTCTTTTAGCTTTAATGATAATGATTGCTACTCTGTTTTCCTCTTTACTTTGCTTTCTATTCATTTTAACCAATCTATCTAAGTTCTTATTGCTCTTTTGGTTTATAAATTTAGTAAGTAAAATAAATACCATGTAAACCAATATACTGTTGTCCATGTTCTGCCACCTAGGAGTAATATGCAGTGTCCTGACACACTGAGGAGGCACACCACGAATGAACGGATATCAATCATGCATCACAATAAGATGATACAATGTTATATTTGTAGGAAATTCACATGGGAACATGGTACAGAGCATATTATTGCTACAGTTTACTACTATGGCTTATAACTCACTGGAGTGTGGAATCAGTTTGATATTCTGAAGGCATATTAGACAATTCTCCAGTAAAGATGGGCTTGGGTGGGGATGGTGTTCTACCCTCCTTCATGTTGGAAGTGCATTCTCCTCCCAGCCAAGTTTGCCAGTTTTTTTTCCCAGCTGCTTTCTGCCTCTGCCTTCATTCCCACCATTTTCTCAAGGCTTATCTAAGGGCAGTGGAGTGCAAGGAACCCCTGAGTGAAGCTAACTTTGCACATCTCATGCTGTCCCCCACCCACCCATTCCCTGGCTAGAGCAGCTGGAAAGAACCAGGGGACAGGGAATTTAAAAGGACATGTGACAAAGCAAGATACCTCCTCCACTTCTCTCTGCTGGTGGATTTTCTCCACATGCTCCAGCCCACTTCATTTATTTATTTTATTTATTTATTTAAGCAATTTATACAGCCTCCCAACTCACTCAGGAGACTCTGGGCCCCAAATACAAAACCCACTACACCTCCTACCCTCCTAGCAACAACAACACATTTACACTAGCCATTTGATGGGTTCTGTATCGACCTGGGATCCCCAGGCCTGCTGGCAAAACTGTGTCTTCAGGGCCTTGCAAAAGAGTATCAAGGTGGGGGCCAGCCTTATCTCTGCAGGGATGATGTTCCATACAGAAGGAGCCACCACAGAGAAGGCCATTCTTTTCAGTCCCACTAGATGGACCTACTTAATGGGGGGGGGGGGGGGGATGCATAACATACCCTGCCTCCCAGATCTGGTGGGTTGGAAAGATGAAACTGGGGAAAGGCGGTCCTTCAAATAACCTGGCCCCAAGCCATGTAGAGCTTTAAAGGTGATAACCAGCACCTTGAATTGGACCCAGAAGCAAATCGGCAGCCAATGCAGCTCCTGCAAGAGAGGTGACACATGTGCAAATCTAGATTTGCACAAAACCATGCAGACCACCATATTCTGAACCAACTGAAGCTTCCAGATACTTTTCAAGTGCAGCCCCATGTAGAGCACATTATAGTAGGAGGTGACCAGGGCATGTGTGACTGCAAGCAGGGCCTCTTGGTCCAGGAAAGGGCATAAGTGGCACACAACCCACAGTTGTGCAAAGGCACTCCTGGTTATGACTGCCACCTGCCCTTCGAGCAGAAGTCGCAAGTCCAGGAGAACCCCCAGATTACACACTGGGTCTGTCTGGGGCAGTGCAACCCCAACCAAGACCAAAGATGGCAGTTCTCCATGGACCAAAAAATCCTAAACCCAGAGCCTTTCCATCTTGCCTGGTTTCACTTTTAGCCCATTGCTCCCCATCCAGACCTTAACAGCCTCCAGCCACTGTGAGAGAGAGGTCATGGCATCCCTTAACTCACCATGGGCTGAAATATACATCTGAGCATCATCAGCATACTGATGATATCTCACCCCATGGTGACAGATGATGTCACCTAGCAGCTTCATGTAGATGTTAAACAGAAGCAGAGAAAGTACCGAACCCTCTGGAACCCCACAAAGCAGGGGCCAAGGCCAGACCTCTCACTCCCTATCAACACTGACTGGGAATGGCCACAGAGGAAGGAAGTGAACCAGGACAACACAATGCCCCCCACTCCCAACCCCCAAAGCTGCTTCAGAAGGATACCATGGTTGATGGTATTGAAGACCACTGACAGGTCAAGAAGAGTGAGGATGGATGCACTACCCCCATCTTGCTCCCACCAGAGATAATCAAAAAGCATGACCAATGCTGTTTCTTTCAGCCTGCATCCCAGCTGAAAAGGGTCCAGATAATTGGTTTCATCCAAGAACCTCTGGACCTGCAGTACATCCACTTTCTCAACAACCTTCTCCAAAAAGGGAAGATTGGAGAGAGGACAAAAATTATCCAACAGGGTGGAATCTAGCAATGGCCTCTTAAGAAGCGGGTGGACCACATCCTCCTTAAAAGGTTGGGGCACCACCCCCTCTTCCAGAGAAGCATTAATCACTGCCAGAACCTACCCACATGTCACCTCCTGGGAAGTTTCCATCAACGAGGAGGGACATGGGTCTAAAACACAGGTGGTTGTGCTCGCATTCTCTAGGATTCTGTCCATTTCCTCTAAAGCATTGGATCAAATTGTTCTCTGATAACCAGTCAAGAGCCTGCTCCTGGACCTCCACTGGACCAACAGCTAAGCCAACGTCTAACTGGGAATGAGTCTGAGTGACTTTGTCTTCCAGAAAATCAGAAAAGGCCTTAGTGTGCCCCTGCAGGTAGACCTCTGTATCCTCCCTCCCCAGAAGGAAACAGGTCACCCTGAAGAGGGTTGCTGAGTGATTAACTGCAGATGCAATTAGTGCAGAGACGTATTTACGCTTCGCCACCTGAATCACCATGAGGTATGCTTTAATGGCAGCTCTTATCTGTGTTCGGTTGAATTTGTTTTTGTCTTGGTGGTGCTCTAGACACGTCTTAATCCATTTCATCCCTCTCAATACTTCATACTTTTCTTCATTTTTGACTCATGAGAGACTATTGTTTCAAAGTATGAAGAGGCATTAGTATTGTATCCAGACAAATGAACTCATGTGGCCCTTCTAACAATTGAGTTTCATGTCCATTAGAGTTGATGCTGCTGCAATCTAAACCACCACTATTTTCAGTGTGCGGGGAAGAACCCTGATGATCATTTCTGCCCTCAGACTTGGCTTATGATGATGTCATATAATGGTAAATGAGACAAAACCTCTATCCATTCAATTGTTAAACTCTCTGCCAGTTTCAAAGCTTGCAAATACAATGGTGAAAGGCATCAGTCTGGGTCTGTGCGGCCGCTGGTTAAAAATATGTCAGACCTGTGGTAGAGGTACATTCAGAGATAAAAATGCTTTATTTTTTGTTTCATTAATCCAAGTTGTTCTTAACAATTTCACCTTTCAAAGTCAAGAAATGTTATCCAAATATGTTTATTTCATCCTTCCTTACTTTTGGCTGCTGCTTTGGTCCTGTTGTAGTCTTTGCTGGTGCAGAACAAAGATGCTAGAGATAATGAGAATCTTCTTGCCTTTAGCCCAGTTGAAATGGTTGAGAGATGGTCATCTAGGTTGCTATTGATTTTCAATAAAATTCACTTTTAATTGAGAAAATTTCCCCACACTCAGGTATATACATTCTTGCGCTTGTTGTAACCTCATTGTCACACGACAACTTTTGTAGTCATTGTCTAAATGTTAAGGAATGGCATCTTTATTTAAGAAATGCCTGAAAGAAAATAATTATACTGCATAGAGGCAATGGCAATTTATTTACCTGATCTGCCTAAATCTTGTCATCTTTGGTAGCTAATTGGATCAACTTTCAGTCAGGGTTCCTATTATTCAACATAGGTCTGTATCTTCTGGCCTGATGAATAATGCATATTCTCCCTGAAAGTGAGGAACAAAGCTCTTCCATCTCAGTTTAAAGATTCAATCTGATCTATAACTTAAAAAGACTTGTAAACTTATCTTTGGTATGTTTCATACACTGCTTCATCATTCCTAGTGTTCCAATTCAGATTTACTTCTTAAATAAGCAAGCAGTAAAAAGGAAATTTGTGCAAGGCCATCTGGGGAATCTGCCCAGGAAAGGATTTGAAATCAACTCTAAGATAGCAAAATGAAATAAGCAAAATGAAATAAGCATTTCCCCCCACAGCCATTTGGATTCAAAGTCGGATTTACCCTGGAAGGTAGCTTAAAGGTAGTTAAGTGACTATAATCACATCTAATCTAGGCAAACATAATTCATAATTCTAAAATATAGAACACCATGTAGATTGCTAATTAATGTATTTGGGTATGTCTTGCAGTTAATGACTCATCTTTGTAATGCTTGTTTCTCTTTACTGTTTGGATTCATTTGACTTGGTGGGTTAAGCAAGTCTTTGGAAAAAGGGTGATATAATGTAAAAACATTAGCTAATCAATCTGAATTTTCTAGAATTAAATCCAATGCTCTAGCCTGTGGTCTAGACCAGATATTGGAAAGGTTACACCATTTCTTTAAAAAAATTGAATACCATACATACATATGTGCATAATATATTTAAAAATGCAATACATCATTGATATTTTCTTATTATGTAGACATTATCATTCATTTTGCCCTTCTAAAGCAGTTAAAGATAAAAGCAAGAAATATAAATATCACACTAACAAAATGACAATCAACAAGATAATATAAGCAGGGAAAGAGAGAAAAATTTAACATCTTATGAAAAGTACAGCAATGTAATAATATGAAAAAATACAAAGCAATTACTGTGACAAGAATACTCAGGCAAACACAAACTTCAGATAGCAAACTCGTATTATCTTGCTTACCTAGAAGTTCAAAACACATAAATGACACCCACACCCAAGGTAAAAAAAAATTAAAAAACAACTCTTATTAAAGAAAAAAGTGGTTTCTTATGGACACAAAGGAAAAATATCTTAAAAGATGCAAATCTTTTTTTAAAAGAGGACTTTCTATCCAAAGCAGATTCAAAGATTTATAATCAGAAAGTCTATGGTGATAAGAATTTTCAATCATATAGGAGCTAAGCTTCTAGACACGTAATACTGTAAAAGGATTAAGATTCCAGATAAGTCCTCCATGGTTTTGTTGATGAGCACTGCTGGAAATGGTGCAACCCCCAGTCCCTCAAAATCTCCTAGGAATATTTCTACTTTAGGTCTATTTTAGGTCTCTTAAGGTGAATACAGTATCACTATTTGTACCAACTTAAGGCAGAGATCATTTAGACAGCTAAATTGTTCCTAAAGCCAGTTATTTATTTTTAGATTATCTTACCTGTCAGCCCTGATGTGTGATAAAATACTTAGCAGAATCACCAAAGATTGAGTTCACATATCATGATAAGTTACCATTGAATTTATTTGTTGAATAAGCCACAATTAGCTAGGCTCACTCAAAATGCTAGACAGAAACTATATTTCAGTCATTAACCAATAAAAATACATTCAGTAAAACAAAGCAAAGTTAACCCTTAACATCAGTGACTACTGGGAACCATTTCTGGGCAAAACTTACACATAGTATAGCAAAAGGTTGCTACTTTTAGAGAGATAGATTTATCCTGATTATCTAACAAATAATGCAAATAAAAATTATCAGAGTGCCCTGGAAATTTAGATAAAAAAGAGGTAATCAGCTGATAGTGAATGTCCCTATACACTTTTGTAGTACAAAAGGGTCCATTCAATTCTTACCATAAAATGTGATATTTTTAGACTTACTCAAGGTATAGAATAAGTGTGACCCTCTGCCTTTCCAATGAATAATCATCTCTCAGGCAGTATGTATGCACTCTAAATTCACCTGCTTCAATTCATCCCAAGGTAAGATTTTGAGTATTACCACACGTGGGAAAAAATTCTGCATTTGCAGCAGGAGACACCCATGTGTTACTATTCCATCTGCTATTCTTCCTCACCTTTCAGCTCCTTTAACTGGAGGCTTTCTGCACCTTTAACTACACATGATTGGATGCACCATTGCTATGGGATAAGAAACATTTTCTTCTTCTGAGCCCCTTTGTACATTCAAGGAACACCAAAGCTGGAGGTAGAGGACTCTTACTGACCAGCAGTGCTGACTGGATGAGCTTGGGCAGAAAAGTGGAAGGTGCTTCCTAGGAGCTTACAAAATAGAGAATGCATTTTATTGGAGATAGGGGAGCATGCTATGCTTAAAATATCTGTGGGATGCTATGGAAACAAAATGAGTAGTGATGTGACAGAGGTGATCAAGAGGGAATTGCTCCCATGGGGCAGCACAAACAAGGAGGCAGCAGGCTGATGAAGAAATGTGGAACAGAAAACAACAACCATTTCCTCTGCCTGTCAAAATTATAAACAAAACACAATGCCATCCTGAGAATCAGAAAATAAAATAAAAGTCTCTTTCACAGAGGAAAAACATTGTGTGGGACACTGAAAACAGATTTTGGCACGGTATTATGAATATATGCATTGGCATCAGCTGGCACCAAGCAGCCCTCTGTGGCGTTCAGCACCTAGGAGAGCTCCACAGAGATCTCAATATGTTCACAGCCTGTTCCTCTTGGATGTTGACTATAAAGTCCATATTTCCCTTTATACATAAATACCCCACACAAAAAGAGCTTTCCTTTATGCATATTGGCTTAATATGTTCTAGGTTTTTATTGCTACTACCACTGCTGTTGCTGCAGCTACCGCTATTACTACTTTGCTTATGTACTGCCTTTCTGTTCAAAAGCTTCTGAAAAATAACAAGGTTACCATGGCTTTGATCATAGGCATTTGAGTTAATGTTCTTTCAAGGCCACACTGGCTATTAGATAGTGCTGTACAAACAAGACCATTATCAGGAAAATAATGAGGAGGGAAGGGGTAGCAACTTTTCTTACAATTCAAAAGCAAAAATTTAGTGCCAGTTGTGATGTTTTATGATGAGCAGGATATTTGACTCAATCTTTATCTGTTGAGCACACATTTTATCTCCTGTACATTTAGATGAATGGTCACAGTAATATACCAAGAGCATAACAATGGCTGTGTGCAGTGTGAACCAAACTTTTTATAGGAACATTTAATTTAAGATATAATCAACCATTATAATATTAAGATTATATTTTTACAATCATAAAACTATCAAATTGTTGTTTCAAACATACAAACCAGATCAGTTTGAAAGTCTGATATGATCTGACCAATCAATATTTGAACTTTCATGAAATTGACACAATAAAGATTTGCATGACTCTAACCTGTAGCCTTTGCTTTATCACTAAGCTATAACAAAAACCCATATTACTTTTGTAGAAATTACATCATTTACTTATTTAATGTATAAACTATCTCATTCCAGAGACTCTAGGCACTGTACAGAGTCAAACACAGAACAAAGCACATTAAGAAAAAAAACTACAAAAATGGAAAGCAATAATGATGGCACACATTATCCTTTAGCTGTTTAATCACCAAAGGTTCCTAATAGCTAAAAAGCAGTTAACAATCAATTTCCTAAAGTGATTAGAAAAGGAAGTATGTGAACCCAGTGTCCTTTTGAAGGTACCGACCATGGTTTGAGAAAAAAGATGGATATTCCCTTGTTTCCTACAGCTCTAAACCCACCAGAGACCACTGTCTTGCAGTCTTCTTGCAAGGAGCAACTGTCTGGAGCACTTATGAGTGATCTCAAGTCCTCTCCTTGTCCAAAGAGGAATTACAAAGAGCCGGTCTACTTGTCACTCTTCATTCTGCGGCGATTGTCTTCAGTTCGCCATTTCTTCCCCAGAAGTCTCCCTTCCCATCATAACTCCTGATGCTCCCTATTTCCCCAGGTCAGGCAGGCAAAGTTTATTTGGGATAGGCTGTCTCAGATATGCAGTCTCCAGGCCATATCGAGCTTTATAGATACTAACAAGCATTAGAAACAAAATGGTAACTAATGCAGTTCCCATAGCTTGAAAGTGATCACGTGGTGTCATCAAATCCCGTCCTTGCTTGCTATGGAATGTGAATTTATCTTGCTTGTAATACCAAACCCATTTCTGAAGTTAGCTACATCTTCTCTAAAGGTCTTCTGTAGGTCAGATTATAACCTGTATTGCTATACTAGCCTCTGCTCCAGACTATGACATGGATATCCATTAATTCTATGCATTAATGGAGTCCTGAATCGATTTAATAGACATGCAGAACACTGCCTTGGTACGCTTTGTTTGTTCTGCTTTTGAAGTGAGCAAATTGCCTTGTGCTATTTTTAATTGATTTTCTTTTCATTTCATAGTTCTCAAAGCCAACGATTGAAATCTGCTAGGCTTGTTTTGCACATTTTACTTTCTGCTAGCTAAGGGTTAACTTTTAAACATAATTCCTATATTCCTTTTCAAAAATTTCACTGAAGTGATTGATTCATACAGACCTACGTAAACACATTACAAAATGAGGGAAGACTTGGAAGTTGCTGTAATGTAAATTTCAGAATTACACTGATAGGTAGACAATATATTAATTTCAAACAAATAGCTTTGACCTTAATATTGCAATCTAAACATGTGTAGTTAGATGTCCATGGGTTCAGTGAGACTTATACTCTGGTACGTATCTATAGCAACTGTAAGCAGTGTGTGTTCAAGGACACTTCTTGAAATGAAACAGGTTCTCTATTTTTAATGTTTTAAAAAATGAGCAGCTAGCACACTGAACAGCAAAGCATCAGCCTCTAGCATCTTAATGAATTACAAGAATGCCTCAGGGGTTACAGAGGCCCTAAGGCATTCCACAAAAATTAAAATGATGGGTGAATGCAACCTAATCCTTTGCTAGGAAGTCTGACTCTTTCTCTAGAAAAAAAAAAAGGCAAAGATAAAATAGGCAAAATCAGGCCACCAGGTGATAATAGGGAATAATTTCAATGGTCTTTCCTTGGTAAACACTGCACCTGAAGGGGAAGAGAAGAATAACCCATTAAACCAGCCATATCCTTAATGCGATTCACTACAGCAGCGGCATCTTTCTCAAGTTAACTCAAACGTCTGGGGGAAAGAAGAGAGCTGCTGCATAGAGGCAAAATACCTCTTCCAAATGATTTTCAAAGTGTGTCCATCCCTACTAAAAAGTGTTAGCACTGAAACAGAAGAAAAGAAATTTCCCTCCTTGTGCCTTGCTCTGAATCTTAAGCATTACAAGAAGCATAATCCTAGCTAAAAAAAGCAGCCATACGCATTGGCTGTAGATGCGATTGATTGATTGATTGATTGATTGATTGATTGATTGATTATGTGCCATCAAGTTATTTTCAACTCCTAGTGACCACATAAATAGATTTTCTCCATGACAATCTATCCCTAACCTGGTCTTTCAAGTCTCCCAATGGTGCACTCATTGCCACTGTAACTGAGTCCATCCACCTTGCTGCTGGTCATCCTCTTCTTCTCTTTCCTCCCCAGCATTAAAGCTTTCTCCAGAGAACTAGGTCTTCACATAATGTGTCCAAAGTAGCACCATTTGAGCCTGGTCATTTGTGTCTCAAGTGAGGACTCTGGGTTGATATGTTCAACGATCCATCAGTTTGTTTTCTTGGCTGTCTACAGTATTCTCAGAAGTCTTCTCCAACACCAATATTCAAAGGCATCAATGCTGTTCCTATCCTGCTTCTTTGAAGTCCAACTTTTGCTTCCATAAAGTGTCACAGGGAATACCATGGCTTGCACAATTCTGATCTTTGTAGGTATAGACTCGTCACAGCATTTGAATAACTTTTCCAAGGCCTTCATGGCTGCTGTACCAAGTGCTAGCTTGCAGCTACTGTTGTTCTTTTACTGTTGGTGGTTGATCCTAAAAGGCAGAAGCTATCTACCACTTTGATATCTTCCCTGTCAAATCTAAGGGTAATTGTTCTACCTATTGTCATTAGTCTGGCCTTCGTCATATTTAATTTTGGTCTCACTTTTTCACTCTGCCCTTTGACTTTTACTATTAGGGCTTACGGATCCTTTGCATTTTCAGCTATCAGGGTAGTGTTGTCAGCATAGCACAGGTTATTGAAGTTTCTTCCCTCAAGTTTAAAACCATATTCATCTTCTTCCAATCCAGCTTCCCTCAATATATATTCTGCATATAGAATGAATAAATAAGAGTATGCAGCCTTGTCATACTCCTTTGCCAACCTGGAGCCAGTCTGTTTCACCATGTTCTGTCCATACTGTGGCTAGTTGACTTATATATAAATTTCTCATGAGGACAATGAGATGCTCTGGAATTTCCATTTTTCTGAGCACTTTCCACAGCTTGATTTGATTGACACAAAGGCTTTCTATAATTGATGAAGCACATACTGACTTGGGGCAGGGGCATTCTTTGGTTTTCTCAATTATCTAGCGTGCATCAGTAATAATGTCTTGTGTTCCTCAGCTTTTTCTAAAGCCTGCTTGAACATCTGGCATCTCTCTTTTCCATGTACGGCTTTAATCTGTGTTGGATGATCCTAAGCATTATTTTGCTAGCATGTGAAATTAAGGATATTGTACGATAGTTTGCACACTCTGTTAAGTCTGCTTGTTTTGGTATCAGAATGTAGATTAACCTCTTCCGATCAGTTGGCCACTATGTTATTCTCCATATTTGCTGGCGTAGCTTAGTTAGAACCTTGACTGATTCTTCTTCTGTTGCTTGCCACATTTCAGTGGGTATTCCATCAGTTCCCGTAGCCTTTTGACTTGGTAATGACTGGACTGCTGATCTAACTTCTTCTTCTAGTACTAGAGGTTCTTGTAAGTAGAGAATATCTTCTAAGGTACAGGGTGAGCTCCTGTCTCCTCCCCAGTTCCTGTCAACCCAACAGTTCGAAAACTCACGTGAGTAGATAAATGGGTACTCTCACTCCGGTGGGAGGAAAAATGCTGGCGGTGCCTTGCAAAAAGGAGTCGGGAGCAGTTGCCGGTAAGCATGAAACCGCATGCGCCCGAAAAAGGCGCGAAGCAACGGAAGCCCCGCCTCCTGCGCTCGCCAGCATGGGCTCTGCTCTGGGAAGGAGGCACTGGCAAACCACTTCCGAAACACCTTGCCTTGAAAACTGCAAAGGACTTGTCCAAGCAGTCACTGCAGAGTCGGTAACGACTGAGCACAGATTAAAAAAAAAAAAAAAATCTTGGATGTTGACATCTCTACTTTATAGTGTTTCAGTTTACTCCTTCCATCTTCCTTTGATCTCCTTTGAATTGGTTACTATCTGTCCATTGGCATCCTTTAGCATACCAATTCAAGGTTGGAACATTCTTCTGAGTTCAGAGTTCTTTTGAAAGACTTTCCTTGTTTTTCCATGGCTGTTTTCATCTTCAGTGTCCTTATAGATATTGTAATACTGCTTCTTGTCTCTTTTAACAGTTCTCTGAAACTCTTTGTTAAGTTCCTTTCTGAATTTTTTTTCTTTCTTGGCTCTGGCTTCTCTTCTCTTCTTGGCAGTTTTCAGTTTATTCTGACACCCAGTTTGCTTTCTTCTCCTTCTTCATTTCTGGCAGTCTCTTTTCACATTAATCTTAATGACGTCTTTATGTTCATTCCACAATTCTTCTGGTTCTCTATCAATGAAGTTCAGGACTTCAAAGTGATTTCTGATGTTCTCCTTGAAAATAGCGGGTTCAAGATCATATTGTGGAAGCTGAGTGACTTTCTTCTTCTTTAGCTTAACTTGGAGCTTGCACATAAGCAGCTCATGATCTGTTCCACAGTCAGCACCTGGCTATGTCTTTGATGCTATAACTGAGCTCCTTCACCTCCCTTTGGTAATAATTTAGTCAATTTGATTTCTATATATTCCATCTGGTAGTGTCCATGTATAGAGGCATCACTTTGCTTGTTTAAAGACAGTGTTAGCTATGAAGAAATCATTGCAGTGGCAAAACTTAATAAATCAGTCTCCTGCTACATTTCAGTTTCCTAAGCCATACAATCCAGCTTCATTTTCTTCTTTCACCTTTCCAACTTTGGCATTCCAGTTCCCAGTCACAAGCAGAACATCTTGCTTGAATATTCTGTCCATTTCAAATTGGACTTGATCATAAAACTCATCAATCTCCTTTCCTTCTGCATCAGTGGTTGCAGCATAAACTTGAATGATTGTCATATTAAAGGGTTGTCCATGAAGTCTAATTAATATTATTCAGTCATTATTGCATTGTAGCCAAGAGGCAAAGATGTAGAGGCAAAGATAGAAAGATAGAAAAAGAAAGTAGAGGCAAAGACGTAGTCATATTCCAGTCAGAAGTTCAAGACAAAGCTTTTGGTATCCGTATCAGTTCTCAGAAGATCACAATCATTGTCAAAGCTGTGGCAAAAGTCATGTTATCCAGTCACTGCAAGAACTGGTTTCAAGACACAGCACAATCCAGGCTGGACTATCATAGACATAATTCATTATCTGAAGAAACCCAGGCAAAGATTTTTTTCAAAGAAGTTCCTTGTCTCCATCCAAGTATAGTAGATAGTTCTTAAAATAAATTTGCTTATTGGTCTACTACAGAACAGCCTACATGTAACTGGACCACTATTACTAAAGTCTTCTTAGCAATCTAGCATGTTATTGTCCCTTTGCTCTCTGGCACTCACTTCAGAGATGATAGCACTCTCATGGACTTAATGGGTGCATCTGTTCTTCAGATTGGAAGATGATTCTGCCAAAACCTGAGAGATAGTCCCAGGCTTCTCAGGATTCATCTTCCGAAATTCTTTATCTCATCCAGCTTCTGCTCCTCCAAGGTAGGAAGAGAGATCTATGATTCATTATTTTGCTTCATGGAAAATGAAAAATATGGAATCCACAGATGAAAGATTCAGCTGCTTGGGCTTCTCATACTTTTCTGGAGTCCTCATTGAGGCTAAATTTATGAATGGCTTCTCTCCATCCTAAGCACTTGTTGGTATTCTCTGTAGCCAAATGCCTCCAATACACACCTATGTTTTCACTAGTGACTGTCTCCATTCAATGACGGTAAGACTGTCTTTTTCCAAAGGTAAGTATTTGGAAGAAAAGCTTGTTTCAATTCTGGTAATCCATGTTATAAAATGTTTCCATTGCAGCCATGTTGTAAATTGGCACACCTTGAAATCTATTTTATGAGAATGCACCTTACATACTTTGCAATTTTTCAGATTGGCCCCAAAAACTTCCTCAGCCTGATTTAGGGTATTGCAATTGTATAATACACTTTTTAATATTTGTATCCAGAACTAAGCTGACTAATGTATTCAGAGGAAATTACTCCCAGGTAAATGGATATATGTCTTCAATTTTACACTGTGATTCTGGACATATTTATGTAAGAAACTTACAGCCAGTGAGACTTATTTCTAAATTAATCATGAACAAGATTTCCTGATTACTCTTATTTCCACAGGAAGTATACTGAAGTAAGAAATACTTTCCATATACCTGTTTTCTCAACTTACAAAACAAATTTCTCATAGCTGTTTTAAGATACCCATATCCTAGTGGCTGGATCCAGGAATCCCCACCTGCGGTCACTCCTTGCTAGTCTTCTGTAGTTGAAATGTTGCATTTCCAGTGTGATAATATGTTTAGATCCATATAACAGGGGGGAAAGGATATCCACCAAATTTCCTTTGCCTCTAGATCCCTGAGAACTGCAAACAACCTAGAGATAAACTTATTGCTATCAAATCACAGCAACCTTCCACTTCACTTATATTAGATTTAATAATTCCCAGCATCATCCCTGAGGCTCTAGCTCATATGTTGAGTTTGACAGAGAAGCATCAACCAATAATATCTGAATGTATAACATGCCTGTTGCTATTTCAGAAGAATAATTATAAGGGGTTGAAAGGATTCCTTTACTGAATTAACTTGAATTGGGGTTTTTTCTTTTTCATTTTGTTTCTTTTCTTTAGCAGAAACATTCTACATTGATTTTAGGATTATCTAAAATAGATTATAATTTTAACAATAGTGTACAGACTTTACAGTCAGAAAGTTGACTAGCTAAAAGTTGGACCAGCAACTTGGAAAGTTGTGTGCTTCAGAAATAATTTGGAAGGTCCTTTGGCCCTTATGTGAGCATATAATCTCTCTGCTGTTAATGAAAGCATCCACTTTTTTTTTTTAGGGTTTCATACAAATCTGGTTGCTGTAAGATCTACTTTAATAAGTTGATGCATTAAAGCAACTGCATCCTTTTCAGTCATCCTGGAGACACTATCAATGTGGACACTAAGAATAGAATGGACTTGATGGCAAATAATCAATCAATTGAGCAATCCTTCCTTTTCAGGCTCTCACAGAAGCCTGAAAAAAAAAAAGATGTGGATGCTTTCATTAATATCAGATAATTTCTGTATATCCAATAGAAGAGAATATATGTAGCTCAGGGTTGAACTGTGGAGTCCTTGGTGCTCTCAAGCTCAGAGACCACCAAGGACTCCACAATTCAACCCTGAGCTACATATACGGTATTCTGTTCTATTGGAACCATATATGGGTGTCAAACAAAAATATGGCTTCAGAAAGCATGCAAATGGGAGAAATTTGCATATAGACAAACCTCCACCAAGGAACAACTATACTTTCTGCATGAATGCCTACAACAGCATGCCTTGCTCCCCACTGTCAGATACAAACCTCCAATAAACTGCACAGCTAGAAGGAAAATCGCTCAAAAAAGCAGCCAAAAAAATGATATAGCTAATGATCATGGATGTTCACCTCAGACTAAACCAATACCAGCACACCATAGATAACCTGAAGGAGCAACTGGAACAAACCATGACCCCGACAACCATCATCAAGGCTACATCCCAAGGACAAGCTGAAAAAAGGAAACCAAAACTCCAAACCAAACTGCTCAGGCTAAACCCCAGAAGCAAAGAGGAACCTGAACCCAAATGGGTAGTCAATATGTCCAGCCACCCACTATCCACTGCAGAACACAATATCCTCCAGAAAGACCTCGACTATAACATAGACAATGCTAATCAGTTAGAATTCTGTACAGCCTTAAAAACAGCATTTAAAGCCACAGGGCTTGCCACAGAGACACAAGAAAACATAAGACAGACAATCATACCACAGACCACAAGAACACAGAATCAGAACCAACTCAAAGCAGAGGACAGAACAGCCCTCAAAAGCCTAAAGTAGGACTGAACCATCACTAATCTCCCAGCAGACAAAGACCAAACCACAATTATCATGGATAGAACAAAATACATACAATAAACCAAAGAATTACTGGTGGACAAAGAAACCTACATCCCAGTAAACACCAACCCAATACAGAAACTTGATAACCTGATCAAGAGAACCCTCAAAACCTAACCAAGAAAGGTCAATTCACAAAAGAAGAACAGCAGTGGATGAAAAGCAATGGACCCATCCTTCCATGCTTTCATGGATTCCCAAAAATACACAAGCCTGACATACCTCTTTGTCCAATTGTATCATTACCAGGGACCCCAACATATAACATAGCAAAAGAACTTACAAAAAAGTTTGGACATCTCACAGAGGGAGTGAATATCCTATCAACTCTCCACTACAGTGCTTCCAGAAAATCAAAAACCTAAAAACAGAAGATGAAATTATGGTTTCATTCAATGTCACAGCACTCTTTATGTCCATAGATCCAGAACTAGTGAAAGAATTGATGGCACCAGTACTGCACAACACACCCAATGTAGCCAAGCACACTAAGATTGAAATACCCAGAATCGCGGACCTCATTGGGCTTTGCCTCTCTACCTACTTTCAATTTGATGGACAAATATACCAACAAATCAGATGAACATCCATGGGATCACCACTCTCAGGACGCATAGCAGGGACTAATGCAGCATCCAGAAACTATACCACTCCCACACATACAACCTAAGATATGGATGCGGTATGTACACACATTCATCATAATAAAAAGGAACAACTGGAGAAGGCACATGAAGCCATCAACATCTTCAAAGGAATAGAATTCACAAGGGAAGAAGAAAACAAACTGCTACTCTTCCTGGATATCCTCTTCAGCAGAGGAAATGACGACAAATTAGAAAATGCAAGTCTATCGAAAAACAACCATGCTAACCAAATGGCCCATTACCAAAGTAACAACCTCACTTTCCACAAGAGGAGCTGTGTAAAAACATTATTCAAAGGAGCACAAACGCACTGCAGCAACCCAGAACAGCAGAAAAAAGAAACAGACCACCTATACAACAACTTCCAACAAAACGGATATCAACGCAACTTCATCAAAAAGTGCCTGACCACTCAACTTGCTACAACACAATGTACACAAGCTATGAAAAGGCTAACACTGCCATACATCAGAAACATCTCAGAAACAACCAAGAGACTATTACAACTACATGGCATATCTGTCGCTCACAGACCAACTAAAGCCCTCCAAAACATCTTAAGTAAACCAAAAGACCCATTAGTAGCCCAAGAAGGAAAAACAGGAGTCATCTACAACATACAGTGTAAGGACTCCAACAGCCACTGTGTAGGACAGACAGGCAGAAAACTAGCAGAGCGCATCCATGAACACCAACTAGCAGTCAGAAGACACAATGAAATTTCCTTAATCTCACAACACATGGACAGATTCAACCATAGTTTCAACTGGGAAACTGTGAGCATCCTAGACCAAGCTAAATCCAAAAACGCTAGGGAATTCCTGGAAACATGGCATTCAGATACATCAGCCATCAATAGACGCATAGAGATAACCACATTTACACCATTCAAAAGAGACAATAAAAAATAAGAAAAATAAGAAGGAAACAAAAATACCAGAACACATCCTCTCCAGCAACCAACACCCAGATAAGCAGGGATTAATATCAGGCAAACAATCTATCAGAAAACAATAGTTCCTAATCAAGGAACTACCAAGACAAAAACCATACCCCCACCAACACTGGCAGGGCGAGCTACTGTATATAAACAAGGAGCAAACCCCACATTCAGCAGCACTGATGAAATTACTTAGTTGGGTAATTAAACATCTGCAAGCAAACAACCAAGCTCAGAGAGCACCAAGGACTCCACAATTTCTGTATAGTTGGTGAATGGAATGTAAACATATTATCGAACTCCACTGCTGTGTAAGGTCCTACATAAGAAGTTTTATCTTCTGAGCTTTTTCTCTGATGTTCAATTCCCGTATGCAACTTATAACTTACTAACAGCCCCGCATCTGCACCTGCTACAAATTTTAGAAAGGGTCAATGTATCTTGAAAGGGACATTAGCACTTTCTTTTAAATTACTTTGAAAAAGCTCAGTTTGAATATGTATGACCTTAAAACTACCTGGTTCAAAAAGCAAAATGTATCACGTAAGCTTGAATGTGAGTATGTTTGTGCAACTTAATCAGCCTTTGCTATAGCATTTGGTGTAAGGTTTACCCCGTTCGTCTAGAGAAAATCTCGCGACACGTGTGTTCGACAAAGAAGTTTACTCAAGCTTAACGCAGCAGTTACAAACAAAGCCAGGACTGGCTTGGCACATTTCATGACACAGTTTATAGTTCTCCCCTTCCCGCGCTTTGCCCCATTGCTAAGTTAGATATTGCAGGTTGCAGATTACCGATTGCCCCCGTAATCACCCCCTGTTACTCCAATGGCAGGTTCAGCCCAGTTCCCATTGTCCCTTGATCGCTATGCCCCGCCAGCGTGGTCGTGTTTCCTCTGGGTCCTTTCAGTTGCGTGCAAAGCCGGGGTTTTCCCAATTGCGCACTGATCGTCTTTCCATGAGCCACGGCTTAGTCCTTTGTCTTGGCGCTCACAGCTCATCAGAGTGGATACAAAACGTCCACTCTATGGTTTTCCTGTTAAGTGGGCGCAGGTGGCCCGTTAATCCACCGTGGCTTTCACTTCCCCTTTTTTCCCCAGTTTGCGAGCGGGCAGTAGAACTGACTCAGCGCGGCTGGGCAAGTTCCTAGCAGTGCCGTGCCAGCTGAACCTGACATTTGGAAGTACATTCTGATGAACCCAAAAGGGACTTGACTTTCAATAAGTATGAATAACCTTAGATAGCATAGCATAACTAACTTTTTCTGGATCACAGCCATGTTGTTAAATTGACAACAATTTTATTATCTTACAGGTCCTGCAAGATAAAAATTTATGTCAGGATTAAGAGTTAATTTTGGGCAAGCTCACATTGTAAACTCAGGTTTTCTTTGCTTGCTTCCCTTACACACCATTTCTCTGCAATTATTTCAGTTAGACGATAGACTAATTTGCTCATGCTCACACAGTTCAGAGAGTGGTACTGGCAAATTTCTGCACAAAAGTGGTTGTGAAGGAAAATAGCATTACATGTAAATGAAATTATTCCGAAGAACTAAATGTGTGATAATTTATTGAATTAATCTGGAGTGCAAATTCAAACAAACAAGCGTGTTTTTAAAGTCAAAGAAACTACTTTTGTAGATAAAGAGCTTGTTAAAAAGTAAACATTTACACTATACTGAGGAACTGAGCAAATATATGCTTGACTTGTTACAGCTATCATGGTTAATTATTCCCAAATATGACTTTTGAATAAACTTAACAAACTTAACATGCAAGAAATGTTTGTGACTATAAACCTGTACTGAAATATACAACCTAACAGTACTCTTTGTTTCAACCCTGGTTTCCAACCTCTGATGAGAACATAAGAACAGAGTTTCAATTTTCCTGTGCTTGTTCAAACATATGTTTATATATATGCTGAGGGTCCACAGTTGTGTTAGGGTTTTTCATCACACACATAGCATCTGTATGCAACAAGATTAGATGCATAAAGTCTGCTCTGATGTTCCAATCAATGTACAGAGACTGGAGAGTGGGGCTAATTAGCATAGCCCTACTTCATGAATTCAAAGAACTAGAAGAAGAGAGCTTCCATTAGTATTACTACTGTCTTTGCTGGAATGTGGCTAATGATAATTATTCAAAGAAAGTCATGTTCCTGATGCTTAGAACTGTAAGGAAATAAGTTATATTTGAGATGATTAGTGATGTGTGATCCTTTTTCTTCATGCACTTATGTTAGGAATGGAAATTTCTGTTAGCTTGAAGATTGTCCTGGCTGTTGGGTAGCCTTGAGGAAGAGGGTGATATCAGGGAGGGGTAACAGGAGAAATTGTAAGTTTAAAGCCTCTATTTTCCTCCTTAAAAATAAACAGAGGCCAAAACTATCCTAGGAGATCTCCAAGAGGACTGTGAAAGAGGTGGGCACATGTGGTCCATGGGCCACACTTTTCATATCCTTGATTTAACTACAAAGCTTACCTGGTTGGAGTTTGTATCTTATTGCCAAACAGCAGAAAACAGATTGTTATGTTCTTTCCTGAGCATGCTCAAGGAGGAGGCTATTCACACTTATTTCACCAAGGGTTCTTTGGCTTCCTGTGAAATTGAATGGGCTGTCTCTGACCAGGTTTGTAAGAAGAAAAATGTAGACCAAATCTCAGTATTACATGGCCCATCCAGGAAGCACCATAAAAGAAGTTATACTCATCAGTAATCCTGATGCTGCTGGTAAAACTGCACCAGGTTTTTAAACCACAAAGAAGAGGTTGAGGATCTCAGCCACCTTATAAAGCTTTCAAAGTAAATGCAGTCTCTATTTCCCCTGGGTCCTATCCGGTGAATTTCTGCTGATTTTTAAGTTTAATAAATAAATGATAGGAAATTTTCCAGACTGGAAATCTGTCGGTAAAGTAGAATGTGCAATGAAGCTTACTTTCCCTGATCTCCATATCTGTAGTGAACAGATTGGTCCTGTTCGCACAGCATGCTTAACCCAATCAGTTGCCAACCTAGTCAGATCTCCTTACTGATGGTTCTAGCTGCCCAGAGTGATGGAAACTGAGTCAAAAGTCACCATACTGAGAATACAGAGTCCCCAGGAAGTGCTGGTACTCTATGAGAGAGTCTTGGTAAAAGCGAGTCCTCGTAAAGCTTCACTATGGGTGATGAAATGTTCATTTGTTGTTCTGGTAGGTTGTATATAAAGTGTTAACTAACTAGATATTTATAAGGAAGGAGAGCAGAAAGCCAGAAGAAAGCAAAGGGGGGTTAGGACAACACAGAGGTGCTGCCTCCTTAATTTAAATGTGTATTTTTCCTGGTACCACACAGCTGCTCTGTGAGCCCAGAAAAGATGCAGCTTCTTTAAGGAGCTGCTGAGAAGTACAGCAAATGTGTCCATGCTGGATCTAAAGCACCTTTCCCACTTCAGCCATAACCTTACAGAAAACTTAGCAGCCCTGATATTGTAATTCTGAAGGAAATAAATTGGTAAGAGAGGGGTTATCATAAATAAAAAAGAAAGCTACGTGTAAGAATTCTAAGTTTATTATTTTGGGTGGTGGCAGTATGATGTATTTATGTATCCCCATATAGAAAAAGATCACATCACTTTTGATTAAATACAGTAAGCCACTTTTGCCATAGTCCCTCACAGACTATAAGGGTTAGGGTGCCATATTCAGTTTTACAGCCCACTTATTTTTCTTTAAGAACAGAATAGGCCAAGCTGGGCAACTGTCCCATTTTTTGGACAGGTTATATTACTTTCATGATTCAGCAAAACAGCAGAGGGCACTTCCCTGAACAAGTCAAGAGCTGTTTTGGGTTAAAGCCAACCCATAACATAAAACTGACCAGGTCTAGGTGTACACATCCACACTATCCATGATTCTCTTGGGCAAGCAAAGCCACTGTGTCAGATGTGTCAAGACTACATGGACAGTGAGGACTGTGGTGGTGCACCACACACACTATAATATCCACTCTGCCAGAGCGGTGGATGAGGATGATGAATGAGCCACTGCAGCTACTGGCACCTGCCCTAAAGGATGGGACATTGTCCAATTATACATTTTCTTTATTTACATAGAGATTTGTGTCATGCCTTTCTAATGTCAGATTTTACAAGAATTCTTTATCAGGCAGCGTATTTAAAAAAAAACAAAACTAAACTAAAAACACCCTTAGAAAGAAAATTGGCAGAATATAATTGTGGTTAAGTATGGACTTAACTGGCCAGCCTTGTCACTGTCCACATTCAGTTTACGGCATATAAATGAAGCAGCTTGAATGTGCTTTCTTATGTTTCTCAAAACACTAAGGTCTGCTTACTTTTTTGTGATCTACATCATTGACAGACAATTGACAGTCAATCAGAATGTGCTCTTCCCAAGCAAAAGAGGAGCACAGAAATGTTTCAGCCAATCCATGTTTGCCAGCAAGGAATGTCTTGTCCTACCTACTCAGTTTTACACCAAAATACAAATTATTTCTTTTTCTTTAAAATTGAAAAGGAGAGGAGAGGAGAGGAGAGGAGAGGAGAGGAGAGGAGAGGAGAGGAGAGGAGAGGAGAGGAGAGGAGAGGAGAGGGGAGGGGAGGGGAGGGGAGGGGAGGGGAGGGGAGGGGAGGGGAGGAGAGGAGAGGAGAGGAGAGGAGAGGAGAGGAGAGGAGAAGAGAGGAGAGGAGAGGAGAGGAGAGGAGAGGAGAGGAGAGGAGAGGAGAGGAGAGGAGAGGAGAGGAAAGGAAAGGAAAGGAAAGGAAAGGAAAGGAAAGGAAAGGAAAGGAAAGGAAAGGAAAGGAAAGGAAAGGAAAGGAAAGGAAAGGAAAGGAAAGGAAAGGAAAGGAAAGGAAAGGAAAGGAAAGGAAAGGAAAGGAAAGGAAAGTTCACATCTGCTCACCATGGTGGCATAACCCCAGGATAGCAATACTGCATGTGGATTCCTTGATGTAGTCACACCATTTTCCCATCATGGTGGGATCCTAAGACTCAAAGGTGGAGCAAGCTAGATAGCCTTCCTGATGACTGTGCTGCCTATCCCACACAAGACAATATTGCAAACCGCTCCCACTTCTGAAGAAGGCTTGCTGCTTCAAAACTGGAATTCCCATTTTCCCCAAATGCTCTTGGCTACAAATGGAAGATGACAAGACATAGTGTGCTGGGAATCAGTCTCCATATCTGATGATCAGTGGCTGGGAGGAGGGCTCAAGTCAATATAACATTGCAATATAATATGGTACATTGTGTGGAACAGCTTTTGATAGAATGTTCCATCTGTGAACTCCTTTCAGAAACAGAAGTTGTGTTATGTTATATCAAGAGCTTTCCCAAAGAAGAAGAATTAAGCAAATAATGATTAATTTCCCCCACGTCTGTAAACATAAACACCAACTTTTAAAGTCAAACCATTTTCTATTCCTTAGTAAGTAGAATTCTATTTGGCTTGTACTGGTAGGAAAGTAGGGGTAGAATCTTGTAGTTCTTTGTATAAGCAGCAGAAAAAAAGACAAATGTATTCAGCAATGAAGAATACATAGACATCAGTAAGAAGAGAAAGAAGGGGCAATGCTGGTGCATTGATAAAAATGTTTTAATTTTGCTTGATAAGCTATATAGCAGAATGATTCTTCAGTGGGCTGTGAAATATGAATTGAGTGTTTTCACATAGTTTAAATTCAGGAGTGATGATATGGTTGAAGTTGGAATTTACTTTCCTCCAAACAAGTTAATAAATGTGGCTTTAACTGGGTTTTTCATAACTTTAAAGATGTACTAGAAATCTTCCTACATCCCAACTTCAGCTGTTAATAAAAGCTTGTACTTTCATAAACCCCAAAGAGCTTAGAGAATCTATACAATTTCCCCAGATAATACCTGAAGAAATTTCAGAGAGAATAAAGGAAAGCCTACATTTGTGCCCAGAGGTTAAAAATATGAAAGTCTTGTGCAACTTTTAAAGCTCTTTGGTAAGATCTGCTCCTTTGGACTTTTACTGTGAATTTAATTTGGCCTGGTGAGTTTAAAGCGGAGTTTGTGTGTGTTTGTGTCTATGTGTGTGTGCATATATCTTTTCAGACAGGTTTACAGATGGAGCTTTACAGAGGCTATCAATGACAAATAGAAAGTAGATAAACCTTGAAACCATAGAAGTGCTATGTCTTCTCCTAAGTAACTGTCACTAACTTGAGAAGGAACCCTCTATAGATTAGCAGGCTGAACAAAACATCAAAGTAAAAAGTGCCCCAGGAAAATTCTGGAAGGTTGTCAACTGAAGCGCCTGAAAAATTGAACAAATAAGTACAAAATTTGTAATCTCCAGGAGGCTATGACAGATGAAGGCTCACAGGCACAGACTACTGGTAACAGAAGAATTCAGTGGAATTATTCCTGAAGATATTATGTTTCCTTTTCCTCTTTTAGTTGTTTAATCTATGAACTAAACAGCTGGTTTTATCCCTTCCATTGGTGATGTTCCATTTAAAAATGTTTCTGTTTGCTTATTATTAACTATTAACATCTCTGCTTCCCTCTGCCCCCACCCCAAGTCCTGCTGTACTGTCTCATCATGATAGGGAGTGTTCCTGGGAGGGAGGGGTGGAGTATGCTTAGACTGAACTCTAAGAGTGTGAAGGTTATCCTAGCTGCTCAGTGAAAGTCAGCAGGCACCTATGTTGGGAATCAGCAAAATAGGAAGATGATGGAGGTGGCTGATCACTTTAGTGACAATGGTAAAGCCATAATTTGTTACTGAATGGGAGAAGGCAATGGTAAATAACTCTTCTTTTTACCAATAAAAGTACATGGATAGGCAATATAAAATGATATAATGCTCAGATGATGGGCCCTCTCAGCTTGGACAGAACCCAACATGCTACTGAGGAACTGTTGAAGCTCTTTCAGAGTACGAATGGTGTTTATGATATGGCTAGATTAAAGTCTTCAAGATGTTGCTGATGTTGTCATGCAGGAAAAGAAAATTCAAAGCTGCAAAGACAGAATCATAGAGGAAATGTGAAATGTAAGAAACATAAACATGGGAAGGCTCAACACAGTGAAAGATGAAATGAATCAACTACACGTTAATGCCTTAGGCATCAATGGACACTTTCATTCAGAAGTACATACTGTTTAGTACAAAAAACAGGGCACAAAGAAACAAAGAAGAAACAGTATTGCTTTCATAGTCAGGAGGGATATATACCCAAGACAGTACTTGGGTATGATGCAGTCAATGACCACATTATTAGACATTATGGGGAACCCTTTAGTATGATTTTTATCCAAGTTTATGCTCCAACCACTAATGCAGGAGAAAAGGAGTTTGATGGGTTTTATGGTCAAGTTCAATATGAAATGAACAGAACATGCATGTACAATCTGCTGCTTGTGGTTGAGGAGTGGAATGCCAAAGTTGGAAATAGTAAGGAGGAAAAGTTGGACCATCATGATGCCTTTATCACTAGATGGAGTATACAGAAATTAAAGTGACTATATAATTGGCCAGAGGCAGCATGGAAACAGATGACAAACTGCTCATGTGCAGGCTAAAGCAGAAGAACAAAGCCAACCAGTTTCCACAATACAATATTGAGCATATACCCACCATTTTCAAGGAGAACATCAGGAATCTCTTTGACATCCTGAACTCATTGGTAGGGAACCAGAGGAACAGGGGAATGAAATCAAAGAAATTATTAAGGATGAATGTGAAAAGAGACCAAGAAACAGAAGAAAGCAAATTGGATGTCAGAACAGAGTAGAAATTGCTGAGAAGAGAAGACAAAGTCAAGAAAGACAAAGATCTCAGGAAGAGAGTTAACAAGGAATATGAGAGAGCTGTTAGAAGGGAAAGGAAGAAGTATCACAATACAGCTGTAGAGACATCAAAGAAGGAAACAGACACAGAAAACAAGGAAAGTCTTCCAAAAGATCTCTGAATTCAGAAGGAAATTCTAACCTCAAACTGGTATGCTAAAGGACACCAATAGCCAGACAGTAACTTACACAAAAAAGATCAAAGAAAGATGGAAGGAATATACTGAAATTCTGTAAAGTAGGGATGTCACCCTCCAAGGTACCATAGAAAATATTTCTTATTTACAAGAACCTCTGGTATTAGAAGATGAAGTTAGATCATCAATCTAGTCATTGTCAAGTTAGAGAGCTACAGGAATTGATGGAATATCTGAAGAAATGTGGCAAACACCAAAAGAAGAACCAGGAAAGGTACTAACTAAATTATGCCAACAAATCTTGAGAATGATACAGTAACCAACAGATTGGAAGAGGCCATTCTACATACCAATACCAAAGAAAGGAGGCTTAACAAAGTGTGGAAACTATTGCACAATATCTTTAATTTCACAAGCTTAGGATCATCCAACATGGATTGAAGCCCTGCATAGAAAGGGAAATGCCAGATGTTTAAGGTGGCTTTAGAAAAGGCCAGGAAATATGACACATTATTACTGATGCATGCTGGATAATTTAGAAAGCCAAAGAATACAAAAAGAAGTCAATATGTGCTTCATTGGTTATAGAAAGACCTTTGATTGTGTTGACCATGTCAAGCTATGAAATACAAAACCTATCTTTAGAGGGACCATATACTTCTTTGTAATGTTTTGCAACGCTAATACTTCTATTTTAATCAGGGTACAGCAACATGAGCATCTGCAGGGGGGTAACTGGGGGACAAAGTGACATCATGTGCAGCATAAGCTAATTGTGCAAATTACTCAATTACTTCCTTCATTTTGTGGAGGCAAAATGATGCAAGGAAGAAATGTGTGCCATTTGTACAATTACATAATGTTGCACATAATGTCATTTTGGCATCATTGTAGGCTCAACCAAATGCCTGTGTACAATAGGACATCTTATTTAATCTACAAATAGAGAAGATAATGCTACTTTTCCTTTAATTTTACAAGGTTGATAAACCAATATGAAGAAGAACTAATGTGTTCAATAGTAAAATTACTATCAACTGGTTTCAAAATCTCCACGAAAAAATATCTCAGCATCTAAAATCTAGCCACATTTGTTTAGATTGGTTGAGATTTTTTTTTTAAGTAGCAGCGTATCAGCCAAGAAGATTTATGTTACACCAGATTAAGAGTACCCCCCAATACATTTCTGTTAGAAGCAAAAACCCAAATATTCTACCTTGTACGAAGTCCAACACTTTAAAACTTTTCAACATACCATTTAAAGATAAGGTGCTGCTTTTAGAACTCTAGCAACCTGAAGCTGCCACCTTCTCCTTGCTGCATGGAAAGTCCTGAGAATTAAAGTTAAACTATTTTGATGGTTGATACAATTCAAGTTGTTAGGGCCATTGATTATTTTTCATCTCAGTAGGTGGGAATTAACATGCATCCTGTTAGGCATTGCCCAGATAGCATCTTGGTATTCAAAGATGCAATGGAAGAGGCTGAAGAGGTTCTGTCTAGCCAAGTCTGTTTCAGTTGCAAACACTTTTTTTTTTCCCTTCTAAAATATGTGAGCAAGTCTGTTCTTGTGTGGAAAGGTCACATATGACTAATAATAGGATGGCAAGACAGATGATAGCAGTTTTCAAAATGTAATTAAGATGGGGAATTTCTAGAGGTCTGTGGTATTTTGCTATTCCCCCACTGTAGCTGATAAACTCAATTGGCTGCTCACATATCATTTTAATATCACATTAGAAACTATCACTGTTTATTTTGGGCGATGTAAATTATTTTCTGGATGGAGGGGAAAAAAAGCTAATATTTTACAGCATACTTGTATCTCTAAAAGGGATCTGTGGATAATTTGAATTTATCATTTTCCATTGACAATTTTGGTCATCTCCCAGATTTTCAATAGTTTAACTAATACATATTCTCAGACCAAAACCTCTGGAGATAATCCCTCCATATTTCATTTTATTTGTCAGGCAATAAATTTCTATTAAAATCTTTCATTTATGGCAACAAATAATCCCTACAACCACATCAATATTGCTTTCCTCTTTTGCTATCTTCTTCCATGATTTAATTCTTCCACTTGCAAGCTTGTTCTCATCCACTATCATAACTTTGTCCATTTACACTAGAATGAAGAAGTAAGCCATTTTTATTTTAAACTCAAGAGAGCTACAGCAAAGTTGCAGCTCTAATATTTGCACTTAAACCACATAGAAATTGATGGGAGCAAATGAGGCCAGCTCGCTAATGAACAACTACACTGTCCATATTGGCTGGTGCAGGAGTTCTCAAACTGTGGGACTGGATACCTCTGAGCTTGGCAAACAGCTTGGAGATGATGTCACAATCTCGTTTAAACCTGATCAGGCTTGCACAGGCAAAGTGAGACCCCTGTTAAACCTTACTCCGAGCTTTGCTCTCAGCGTTGCCTGCACAAATACACAGTGGGCAGTTGTGGATCTGCAAAGTTTGCCTGCCTCTTGGATATACAGATAAAAATGTTAATTCTTAAAATAAGCGGCACATTTATTTTTTGCCTAACTGCCTAGTCAAGGGAAATCAGTCATCTTATTCATAGGAGGGGAGTTCACATAAACTGATTTATCATTTTATGGGGCTCCAGCACAACAAACATTGAAACCCCTGAGCTAGTCAATTTTTGTTGGGGAAATTTCCTTCCACTTGACCCCAGTCAGATGGATGGAGAAATCAGCTTTTGCTTAAGATCAGAGAAGGATGCTTCTTTATCCTGGTAACTTTCCCAGCTTGGCTGGTTGAGAATAAAGTGGCATGATATGTATCTGATTTGTCATGCAATAATAAGAAAACCCAACTGCTGTGAAGGTAACTAACAGTTATTTATACTGTACTATGCTTCTGGCTAAGTGTGGCTAAGCAAGTGATCCATGAGAAAGTTCAGCTCCCTAAGGAACTAAACAATTTTCAGACCATCTTCTCTGAAGGAAGGGAAAGTTGTCAGTTTGGTTGATCTTACAATCTGAAATACACTCACTGGGGTCTCAGAAGGCAGAAAAACCAGAGCCAAACTCAGCACAGTCTTTTAATACCATGTTTCTTGTACCCAACACAAATTTATTTTTGGAAAGCAACCACTGGAATCTCTAGTCCTTTCCTTCCATTCCACAGGCCCAAGCAAGATCTCCCAAAGGTATTAATAGTTCTCATTAGCTATTAATGGGAAAACATGCAGATTTCTCTTTCTTACCCCAACATTGCATCCTTTGGCCTTCAACTTCCCAGATGGACCTGGGAGATCAATCTAATATTGCTATGTAGAGTTAGACTTAAAATAGCTGCAAAGATAGCTTTGGATGTCAACCTCCAGTCCATGGCTACTGCAGGGTATAATAGTAATAGCATAAAGTATTCCTATAGGACTGTAGGGTTAACTTGGAGTGACACATCCACTGTTCTTGTTCTCTTTGCAGCTTCTTGATTATGCACCCAAAAGTAGCAGTTCCTTACTCCTTGGAGTAAGTACTGTGTTATCCATGCCAAGAAGAATAGCCATTTTTTATTTGTGTTTGTCTGTTTATTTACTGAATTTATACCCTGCTAAAATCTCACAATTCTTAGCAGAATTCTTGGCAGCGTGCAAGTTATGAAAAGGAACCTATCACAATATCTACAGTAGGATTAAAACACAATCATAAACAGAGAACAAAAATATAAATAACCATATGCACCATAACCATAAAAATAAAAAAGTAAAAGTTCATTGAAAATCACTGGAACATTCTCTGGAAAAGCTCTGTTTTTAATAACTTTCTGATAGCCCTCAAAGTTCATCTGCAGGTAGATCATTTCACAACAAAGGCTGTGCCTTCAGTGCCTTCTAGCCTCAGCTCCCCTGACCTCCCCGGAGTGTGGGACCATGACTTCTTGTATGGAATACTGATCACCTAAAATCAGAAAGGTCTATTAATAAGCAAATGCATGATGAGCAGCTCCGCCATATCATGTCAGCCGCACTAGGTAGACCAGACCATGAAATCAACTCCACAGGATGGCTAAAACTGCTTTTATTGGAATTGGCTATAACAACAGAATCTTGCAAGTTGGATTGTGCTGTGAATTAGGGAGGTGAATGTCTGAGCCCCTTCTGAAACTTACCTGCTTTCTGGACTTAAAACCTAATTTAGCCTCTTTTGCCTAGGTAACAGCTTCTGCATCTTTCTATCAAAGTCATATTCCTTACTCTCTGCATTGATGCTGACGTTGATCTGCTGTCATCTAGCAAGTTCCTGACAACTAAAGAGATGTAAGGTGAATTTGCATTCTAGCTTTCTGGCTGCCTTTAATATTATTTATACTTCTTGTATTTATAAAAAATAATGCAATAAACCCTAATTCACTGAACTATAAGAAAAAGGAGGAGGTACAACAGAAGAAATCCCACAACAAGCACATTATGGCCAGCAATTATCAAAAATAACTAACAACAAATTGGTCTCCAGTAGATTGGAGAATATTGAATTTTCCTGTGATTTTATATTGATTTGCATTATTTGTAGCAATGTTTATGCAGGCAAGAGAGTTCTTTATGACAAATGTTTTCTGAACCCAGCAGCTGAGGAATCAGGGCAACCACAGGCCATATTGTTGTAAATTGAAGGGGCTTTCAAGGGATACGTATTCCTTATCTCTGAGAAGTTTAGACACATTTCATGGAATATTCACCAAGCATTCCTCCTTATTTCTCCCACCTCCATTTTTTTCTCCCTCAAGCACCTTACTCTGCAGAAGATATTTAAGATCCAGCAGGAAATGCTAAAGATGTCACATATCCAGCAGAGATGAGGATCAATTGCAGCAAGTAAGATATATCATGGTTACATTAACCACTGTGTTTACCCCATAAATTATTCCCTGTTGTTAGTTAAATATATCATTTGGGAATGCACATCCATCTACACTGCAATAGTAAAAGAGAAGAGGGGAGGACAAGACATTAAGGAGAAAAAAAAAATGATGGTTCAACAGTCCAGACCTGATAACAGTAATAGAAGAAAGTGACTACTGGTGGCTAGTTAGAATGAAATAATGAATGTTTCTTCAGATTTCATTCACAAAACCCTTCTATCTAACAGGAGTTAAATTGTCTCTCCCTTCATTAAACTTGGTTGATTTACCCTTTCCTCTTATTTGGCCCAAAGTATAATTGAGTACGTTAAAGGATGGTTTCTCTGAGAGAGGAATAGGGTGGTCATGCTTTGCAAAGAATAGTCCCGTACTTTGGAACTGGGCGATCTAGAACTCATAGACTATATAATGAAACAATATGTTACTTGGATCATCTATCAACAAAATATGTTAGTACTCCAAAGGTTCTCTCTATGTTGCCTTTATAGATTTGAAGGTAGCTTTCAATTCAACTCCATTGTTTCTGCTTTCCCCACCAGATCTAGTAGACAGGGCATAGAGAGGACATACTCCATGTCCCTTCTATCAAATAATGCTGTCTTGATGGATCTCAGAGTCATATTGTAGACTTAATCACCAACTCAGTGCATCCTGGGCCTGGAAAGAGCTTGAGTAAAGCTGAATTTAAGATCTTAATGTGCAAAGGGACAGAGTTATCACCTTACAGCACTTCTATTTCAATCTCATCTACCCACCTTTCACCACCCCTATATATATATGTTCCAAATTTGTCCACAATCACACCAAAGGGTGTTCATGCTGACATACCTAGACACCTTCCCCTCAGTGGTGCTAATAGAGAGATATACCAGTGTTCCTTTCAAAATTGACGATGTATCTATCCTGATAATGAAATTGGGACAGTTGCTCATATACTCCTGGTTTGCCCAATCTGTCATTCCTGGAAAACAGAAAGAGATAACCCATCTAATTGCAAAATAATCCAGTTGGCACCAATAAAGAACAGTGTGCTTTTTATTTGTTTGATCCTCCCTCCCTCCCTCCCTTCCTTGGATTTATATAGCTGCTCATCTCATGTAGTGACTTAAGCAGTTATCTTAAATGTCTCTTCTATCCATGATGTACATAGCCCATTCTGTATCCATGCACTACTAATATGCAAGCTAGCTATAACCTACAGCAGTGTTTCTCAACCTTGGCAACTTTGAGATGTCTGGACTTCAACTCCCAGAATTCCCCAGCCAGCATGCTGGCTGAGGAATTCTGGGAGTTGAAGTCCAGACATCTTAAAGTTGCCAAGGTTGAGAAACACTGACCGAGAGGGAAGGTGCTAACAAATCCTATGGATGTATTAAAACATCTTAAATAACACGCTGGGCTGCCTGAATCCTGGCTCTGGTAAATGGCCCATCTTCTGCCACTGCTATGAATCAATTCTCACTGCCTGAAAGAAGAAAGACTTGGCTTGCTCCTCCTGTCCTTTCCTATTAAGTAAGTTAAAAACAATGCCTAGGAGCAAAGATACTGATGTCGGTTGGACAGAATCAAATCTGCTGCCTGCTGTGGATTAATGAAATAGGCAGAAATTAATAAATGGGGCATGCTCCCTGGTTATCAGATAGGAATAAATTTTTGCATTGCTACAATAAAACCACTACGTTCTGGCAAAAACATAAAGAACCTATTATTGCTAACCTCATTTGTTACATGTGCTAAGAATACCCTCGGAAAATATAAAATATCTGGATGCATAGAAATGACCATACATAGACAGCATTTTTATTTAGTGCGAAGACTGAGCTGTCATTAGCCCTCCAGATAAAGTGCAAATAATGAATCTGGTTAGCTGCACAACACCATCTGTATGAAATATTGCTAGCCTTGGCAATTTGTCTTACATTGGTAATGTTTTGTTTTACTTAGGAGAAATAGGAAGTGAATGCTTACTAGAGAACACATTAATACTTGAATGCTGCTCTTGCCTATTAAAAACCGATTGTCTCATTTTTGTGTCGGGTTTATATTCCATCTCTTCTCCAAGAGCTTACCTCTTCCCTCATTTGATCCCTACAGCCCTGTGAGGTAGTTTGGGCTGAGATGAAATGTCAGGCCCCAAGTCCCTCAGTGAGGAAAAGTAGCTTTGGCTGAGAGAGGACTAGAACAGTCTCCAGACCTTAATTCTCAAAATAAAGCAAAATCTTGAAGCCAAACACAGCTCCTAAAGGTTTCATGAACATATCCTTGTTGCTTTCTTGGCAAGAAAATGAAAGTGGCTTCTGTGTTTCTTTAGTCTCCGAAATAGCCTATAGCCAAAGGATTTCTTAAGGTTTCCCATCCAAGGACCAACTTGACACTGTTGGATTCATCATCCATGTCCACCAAATTGTTTTTTTAACGATGCAGAATAGAGGAAAGATCATCTGATGTCCAAATTCCCATCTCTATTCTGCTGCTGTTATGTACATAAAAAAAGGTAACGCTGGAATAACCAAAGACAATCTCTTTGGGACTGTCCATGTTAATTACCCATGGCATTGCTTCCAGTGGCTTATGGATATATAGATGCCTATTAGTTCTCTCTTTCTCCCTCCCTCCTTCCTTTCACCTACAGTACTTTTCCCCTATTTTGCTGGTTAACTTTTTTTTTTTTAACATTTGCTGACGTTCAATAAACATGAAGTTAACTGCAGTGAATCGCATATGTGCTTGCTCTGATCTGGATATAGGAACTGACTGGAAATGTGCTAGGTGCAAATTAACTTGGAAATTACCCACAGGTTTTAACTGGTACAACCTTGCTTAGCTTTATTGCCCAGACAAAGCCTTCTAGATGCTACCACTACATTAATGTTTTAATATCAAGGAGGTCAACTCATAGTCACAGAGGTGAATCCTACATTATTAGGGCATTATAGGAGTCACACAGCAGAATCACACAAGCTGAGGCCCCACAAAAGCCCTTCCAGAATTTACCACTGACCTACAATTTTTAAGGAGGAGAAATTATTTTATGCATGGAGGAATGATCACATTAACTACATTTAAGTCATTTAATGTAATTTTAAATTTAAATTAGACTGAAATTTAATCAAATTTAGTTTTAGGTTTACTGTTAGAGTACAGCCTCCACACAACACTCAAAGATCATGAACAGCTTTTTATCTGAAAAAAGCAATTTACCTCTTTCATAAAAGGATGTAATCAAAGTGAAAAGTTTTTATATTTAATAAACTGGGAAAGAAATCAAATTCCCCCTCCAAAATATAGTCTCCCCACTGAAGACTGCAACCCAAGTGATGGCTATAATCATAGCAATTAAAAAAAAAGTCAAAGATTTATGACAGGTGGAGGAGAAATGATTAATGTCATATGTGATTTGAGCCTCTGTTAAAATATACTTTAAGTGCAAAAATCATTAGCGAGCAGAGGTGTAAACACAGTACAGGCTTTACAGATGATAATGTGACTACTATGCATTGCTAATAGACTTAGCCTATTCTTGTGTGAAAAGTTAATTGATTCTGATTAACTCAGCAGCTCCTAAAATACTTACATATTTTCTAAGAGTTAGCACTGCTTTTCACTGAATCATTTCCCTTGGTGACAGAAAAAGACAAAAAAGGCACAATCCAGAAGTTTGGTGATTAAGAGCAAGTTCACACTGTGCAAAGTTCTTGCATGAGTCACTGAAATGAATAAACCCAGCACAGTAAAGCATTCCAGAACAAATTAAAGTTTCTTCCAATTTAAAAAATAATAAAAATATTAAACTAAATTACTAGTTTAGTCAAGGCTTCAAGAATTTTCATTCCAACATTAGTTGGAGCTTATAACCATCCATGCAACAAGTTAACTTTCTGGATCTTACTCTGAATCTAAATAAAGGACATATAAGCAACATTAAATATAGGAACCAAATGTTAAATTAGTTGGATATCATGAAGTCTTGTTTGATCACTGACAGTTGTATAGACCAAGAGTTGTCATTTCAACCTACCCTAGCAACACTCAATATCTTCTCCAAGGACATTCAGGTGATGTCCCTGACTCTTCCCCCATATTTTATCTTCTCCTTTTACTATTTCCCTCAACTATCACACAATAATAACTGCATCATACTTAATTGTTGCATTGTTTGGGGTTAGTATATAAGGCAGGGTAGTGATCTACAATTCCTGAATCCCCTTTCATGACTTTCAGAGCTTCCATCTGGTCATGTTGCTAAAAACTGAAGGCACAAGCAAGGCTCCACAGATGAAAACTGTAGTGTAAGTTTCAAAATAGGCACATCACACCTAAAAAAACCTTCAGGCTTTCCACCAAAAATTAGCCCTGTCTGATAATGTGATATGGACCCTTCCCTTTTACATTGCTCGGCTCCCTAAAAATTCTTACCTTGGCTCTTGGCCACCATAAAACTGCCTATTCGTAATCAAAATTAGTTGTAATAAATGTTCTAAAAGCATTTATTGGATCATTTAAAATTGGTATAATGGAGGAAATATAGTCAAATTATATATTTTTGGTGTCACGTGGAAAGTATGTTATAATGAGAAGGTGAGTTCTGAGTGAGTTACATATTTCATCTGCATCATTAAAGTGAATTTTAAAAACTGTATTAAAATAGGACAACTGGATCTGGAACATCTGTGGAAAAAACAATCCATCCGAGCTCTGCATAATTGCTTTGCTTATCACTGGAGACCATATTATATCTCAAGAACACAATGCAATTTGTTACAGGAAACGATGTAACTGTTACTGTTCTGTAGGACAAGATTCACTATTTTTAGAATCTTCATAAGAAAAACAGAGTAGGTTTTGCAGTACAAGATTTAAAAAGTAAGGAATTCTGAAATAGCATTCGCCTATAGTTTTCCTTCACAGGTTCTTCCCATTTTCTCAGCCGAATCTTTAGATTTAGCAGTACGGATACTTTCTAGATAAGACAGAGATACTACCATCCCAGTCAGCACCTATGGCAGCACTCAGTCAAGCAGAATAATCAAATCTCCATGAAAAATACACGGCCAGTTGGGGTTCTACACAATTTAAGAAAAAAGAAACGTTGAAATATGTTGCAGTTTAATTGTGAGTGTGGCTCCTCAGCCAGGTGCTCACTGTGGCATTGCTATCCTTCCTTGCATACAACACCTGGAGTTGTGGGCAGATCTAATCTGTTATGGAAAGAGTCCAGTTGGTTGCCTTAGAGATCTCTTATTTCATCCATTTATATTGTACTTACCACATCTTAAAATTATATCAAAATGGTGTACCATGCGGATTCTTTTTTTTTAAAAAGCAAAGTTTAAACTACCCCTTTGTCTCTCCCCCCCGTATCTCCACAAACAGACACACACACACACACACTTACTATTTGCATAGAAGGAGAGAGTTGTACCCTCAGTTAAAACACTGAACACCAGAAAATGATCACAAAGGTTGAATAAAATGCAACTAGGTGACAGCTGTTCTTTAACAGGGACCTGAAGCACAGCAGGGTTTGCTTTTGAAATTGTTCATATCTTTTAAGCCTCTGCCATTTATTCTGGCACCTTACTCCCCATACCTTTCTAAATGGAGTTCCCCAGCATGTCTAAACCATTAACTTCAAACATGTATGAACATCATCATTTGGGGTTTCATCATTTGATTACTCAGCACTTGATACCTTTTGACTAAATTTGTGCATAAGGCGAATCCTTTGGGAACCACTTTTTTAATGCTCAGGCCTGTACACGTTATGTCTTGCAATGGTTTTTACACATATTGCTCTTCTTTTAGCTTATTGTGATTAATAAACTTGTCTAAATTACCCCAATATTGTATATTATGGCATAGCACTAGTGAGAAGGAAGCTGACAGCTGGAGGTTATCGGGGCAAAGAAACAAGGCAATGACCTGTTTAATATTACTTCTGTCCAGTTGCAATAAAGATTCTTATTCAGCCATGTCACATTGAATATCTGACACTTCAGCAGAATTTGAGCCTTGTAGCCAAGTTAAACTGTGTAAAGTTTGTAATTAGAGATTTACAACTGAGTCCTGGTCTGACACCAGGTAGGGACTAAGGATAAATCTATCATCTATAGCCTCTTTTATTTTAATTCAATATACTTTGCCCCAAAAAGTGTAGTTAGGATGACAGATGTTTACATTTTTGTAAAGTGTACATTTTGTATTATTATTGTAGAAGTGGCCCTTTAGTTCTGTGCAAAATAATCCTGCTCCCCTTGAGACATCACAGATCCAGATCATCTGTCTGAGTTGAGATAGCAACTCAATGTAGAAAATCAAGCCATTTCACCCCAATGCTGCACACTGAAGCATGAATTGGATTGACTTAGTTCAGGTGGCCATTTTGAGGTGGCGGAAAGTGCTTTTGGCTCATATGTAGCACATTCCCAAAGCCCCTTTTCGTGTCCAGATTGAAGTAAGATCACTACTTCAATCTGGCACTTTGAAAGCGAGTCCAACTTGAGTTTGGAGCTTCACTTTGAATGAGTGCTTTGGTTGACTTTTCATCAAATCCACTTTTGAAACTGCACAGCCTGCCTATTAGACCACTGAATTTAATCCTTTGGCCATGGCAGGAATCACATAATTGCTCCATCAAACTTTGGATGGATTCTTGCCAGCAGTTCTTCAGGATCTCTAGCTTTACTTGGACATCCTAAACCTGAGACTTTTGATATGCACACCTAAACCATATCGCTTCCCAAGTGGTTGATGTCAATGACAGCCAGAATTTCAGTCACAAATCAGAGATGCACGTGAGTGTAAAACAGCCCTAATCACTTACAATTCTCACTCTTATTTAATTGCATTTTTAAAAAGTCTCTTGCAAGATTTATGCATGTTACCAATGCAAGAAAGCCACTGCTTATTTTTGTTTGTTTGCTTGCTGGCTTGTAGGCTTTGTTAGCAAAGTGATTTATACTGTTGGTTGTTTTAAGACAGAGCAATTTATAATCACAGAGTGAGTGAACAGGTGAAAGATAGAAGTGCTTCTGAGATATGTGAGCATTGCAGCAAGGAGGAAAAGATATATCTATGTTCCCTCAAGCCATAAACAGAACTGTATTATCTAACTATTATGATTTTCTAGCAAACCTGCATAGTCTGCTGTAATTTATTCAGTGTAAGGGAATGCCATTAAATATTAGTATCTATATTTCAGTCACTGACCAGCATTTTTTATAATTTTTGTAAAGGGCTTACAGGGCTCAAATTTAGATGCATAGCTATTTTTTAGATGATTAATAGAAATAAATAAGATGGTCCAAACTACAAAATATTTTTATGTTTAAAAAAGCAAATACTTAAAACTGACTAAATTATAAAATTCCTTTGTGAATAAAATACTAAATTACTAAACTACAGTGGGTGTGGGTGGGTGGGTGTGTGTACACACAGACTTATATAAACTTTATTGTGGACAGTTGATTTGTGAGATGTAACAGAAAGGCATAAAAATATAGAATCTTTTTCTATAAATATAGAAAGCATAAGACAATTTTGTATATTTATAAGATCCTAAAATTAGGAGGGAGTTTTCATGTATAAAGCAATGGCAGCGAAAAGAAATTTTGCAGCTCTCCTGGAGATGGTTATGGCTCCAGTCTGAAAGTAAAAAGTAAATGCAATCATACTCAGAACAGGTGGAGCTGAGCAAGCAGATTTAGGGGTGCAAATTGCTTTAGAAAGGACATCAAAGGAACATAACACAAAGTTCCTCCAGGTTTGCTCAGCAAAAGGGCATTGTTATACCTTTCCTCCAGTATCTCAAAGTAATTTCAATCCAATTCAAAGGGATTTCTGTGACATAAAGTCACATTTCTTAAATAAGTCAAATAATTCCATGCTTCTTCTTTCTCAGTGGGTATTTCTTTATTGAGACCTATAAACAATGCAGTATCCAACACCCGTTTCCAGTTTCCTAGTTCCTCAGCAGTTCTAATCCACTGTTTTTATTCTGAATGATTTTTTTTCCAGCTTTAGCATTGCATTAGTATCAGCCTGATCACTTCTTTTAGTCACAGCTTTCATGCTCATCATCTTCAAATTGTTTTTTTCCAAAATATTTCTCTAGTGTATTAATGACAAACGATTGAAATCCTCCCTTAATTTCCAATTTTTTCTGTGTCCCTGCACAAGACACTTACTTTTCTATTATTCTTTTAAAGATTTCTTTAGCCTTTCTTCTTATCATGTTTTTTAGCTTAATTTATTGTTCCAAAACAGCACAGGGTTTTTTTTTTTTTATGAATTAAATCTTTCTGTTACTCTGTAGAACTTACTGCCCCAGTAAAGTTCCCATGGAATGTATTCCCACCAGTCTTCTTCTAGGTTGAAAGGCAGAACATTTCAGTCACCTCATAATTAAGGTATTTGAACATCACATCCCTTGCATGAAAACTTGACAGAATTCTTTGAAATCCATTTGTTTCCTAATTTGGTACTTCTTTCTTTTATGTTGCTTCCGATACTGTTGCCATAGAGTTAAAGAACATAAAGAGGTTTCAAAGGTCTTCTAGTCAGTTCCCCTACCAGAGTAGGAAATACCCCGCATTAAGTCTGAAAAGTCAGGAACTTCACAATTGAGGGTGCAAAACACTCTGCACAGAGGTGGGGAGCAGGAGGGACATAAAAGACACTGCTGAAACATTGCTTCCATCTATCTTGTTTATCCAGATGAAATGCTATGGTGTTGGTAGTCTGTATCTCTGGAGATAGATGTGCAAGGCAAAGCAAAGCAAAAAGTCTTCTACTAAACAAAAATATTTACTACTACCGTCACTGAGATTGTTAATGAAAGTCTCTGCCTCCACCATTATTACATGGTGGTTATCCCACAACTGTGATTCTTTGTGGTAACTCTCCCCGTTTGGTAGGATCCATAACTTTGTAGCCAACATTTGAAGGTGCCAACATTGACGAGTTTTAGGCACTGGTGAAAGGCTTTCCTGTGTGAGCATTGCAAGTGTTTTAATTAAAATCTATAAAATGGGTGCTTACCCCATCCTTCTTTTTCATATTTTAAGTATCTAATTGCTTCAAAGGTTGCAGTTGGACTGATTTGTAGAAGAAATTCCTTTGAAAATTGCTTAATACGCATGTATTTGTCTAATATTTATTATTTTAAAGAAATGTTATTATATTCTGCCACCACTATTTCATCTCCCAACTGCTGAGCCCTCTTCTGACTACTATTATGACAACTTGAACATTTACACACACCAGTATGAATAAAGAAATATGTATTCTATCTTGGTTTGTTGCTTGCTATATCAGCTCCTGATCATCTATCTGTTTCTCAGAAAACAGGACATATATAAGCTGATTAGAATGCCTGTTACCTTAATTCCTTCTACTCATTAGACAAAATACAGTCAAAAGAAGAAGAAAACAGGAGCATTTGTACTGATCTCTCTTTCAGAAGGAATCAGTGAGATATGCATCCTTTTGGGGTAGAAAAATTAATGAGATGAACAATAGAATGTAATTTGAATATGCCTTTGGAGAGTTCTTTTACCTGGCTTTAATATAAGTTTGCTCAATAGAAATTGAGCTAAGAATGCACCAAGAAAGCAATCAGTACAGCCACGAGATGTCTTCATCAAAAAGCATATTCCTGTCAGGACAAATAAGCCAGATCAGTTACAGAATGATAAATTAGAAGTCCCTCTACATGATCTTCTGTCTACTTCAGGATCGTTTTTTAATAGGTTGCCAGACAGAAGCCTCAGAAGCCTACAGATAGGACATGAGAGTAATGTCCTTGTGGTTCCTCTCCCCCAGTTCCTACACACAAAGATATACTGCCTCTACATGTTGAGGTTCTGCTGAACTGTTAAGGCTCATAAAAGCGAATTTTAACATAATTCATTCCTCTCAGCTTACCTGGAAATCCAGGTATAATCAAAGGCTGCTTTCCTCCCTCAGCTTCAACTTCCCAGCTTGATATAATTTTGCTGGATGAGGAAATGGGTGCTGACAGACTGATCCAGAGCTCCATGGAACATTCCATATGCCTTTAAAACAACAAAAGCAACATTCTTATTAGTTTGCCTTGTTTTGTTCTGATGCTACGTTGAATTCCGCTTGGTCTGCTCCTGTGGTCCATGCCTGTTGTCCTTTGATCCCTTAATGCTGTCTGACTATATTTCTTTCATTCCTGATGCACTGCCTGAGCACAAAACAAGCCCTCATGATAGCACCAGACTTAAAAATAGCCCTTAAAAAGAAGCATTTTAGGGATGCTTGTTGGCTTCCACCAGAACATACAAGGGGAAGAACTCATGACAGATAGAGGATAACCTGTTCTCATTCAATATCCTCATTCCTTCTTTTAATTCCTCACATACACTACGGTGTAGACCTGTGCAAATCCTTCAGGAGGCGCTTCACAATGCATGGGAGCACTTACCAAGCACCTCTTTTTGTATCATTAAAGCAGCTCTCTCTCTTTTCAGGCCTGTGTGCCTTCTTCACAAAAAGGCTTTTCGATGGTATCCCCTACTTTATGGAACTACCTCTCATCAAAAATATGAAAGATCCACTTGATCAGCTCTTTCGGAAAGGCTATACTGATAAAGAGTCTCCATTCTGATTGATTGATTGATAGATAGATAGATAGATAGATAGATAGATAGATAGATAGATAGATAGATAGATAGATAGAGACAGACAGACAGACAGACAGACAGACAGACAGACAGACAGACAGACAGAATTTTTATTAAAGAATGTTTTTACAAAGTTAAAAGATAAACAAAAAAAAATATAGAAGAAAAGTAAGAAAGAAAGATAAAGGAAAGAGTGTTGAAAACAATAGAAAGTGAAGAAAAAAATACTTAAAGAAGCAACTTCCAATCTTCTTTACAGCAGTTATAGACATACTCGATACCATTTCCCCCTTCAAAATTACCTAACATAGTTCCTTTCTCCCATACACATCCCTTTTTAATCAGGAAATCCAGAAATCACCAGTTCATTTTTATCCATTTTCATCAAAAAGTCCACAAAGGCTTTCCATTCTTTAATAAAAGTAGTTGTTCCCACCCTAATCAAACAAGTCAATTTAGCCATTTCTGCAAGTTCTATCATCTTCACAGTCCACTCCTCTGTTGTGCATATTTCTGTATTCTTCTATCTTTCTGCATATAAAAACCGATATATTATTAATATTGGTTTCATACAAGCTGAAACCGGTTTCAAATTCCCAATCAAAGAATAGAAAAAATGTATCAGTAAATAAACAAATGCCATTTAACCATTCCACTTAAGTTCACTTAACTTGAGTTTTGAAGTTATACTCATTATTTTGTACTTCAATCTTTGTTTCCTGGAAAATTTGCTGTGCAGTCAAAGCCATCTGCTTTCCCATTCTGTCAAGGGAACACTTTGATGTAATTTTAAAAGGTCTGTTAATTTTCTTTTGTGTATGTTTTGTATCAGATTAACCAACAGTGATATTTGGTAGGCAACAGTTTGTACCACTGAGCAGTTTCTTTCTGACATGAACAAAGGAGTAGTTTGGATCAAATTGTCTTAACCACCTGCTGATATTTTCATCCAATTTTGCAGCATTTCAATGAATCTGCTAAGCCATTAAATATGAAAGCAAGGGCCTCTATCTGTGGGAGGTCATCACCATGATTGTTAACACCAAGAGCCAATGTGGTAGTGGTCAAAGTGCTGGACTAGGACTTGGACTTGGGGAGTTTAAGTTCAAACCTAGACTCAGCCATGAAAATTTGATAACTTTGAACTAGACATTGTCTCGGCCTAACCTAACTCATGGGGTCTTTTGTGAGATAAAATGAAGTAATAATCATGTAAGAAGAGAGATATCTTGATCTTATTACATCTTGATAGAGAGAACTCCACCTTCTAAATCTAGCAAATAGATATAAAATAAACAGTGTAACCTGATTCTAGAACCAATTATTTTTCTTCCCCCCCACCAGCCCATTCCACTGTTCCCCAAAAGTTATCACATAACCATCCATATTGTGGTTGTTTCTTAAATTGAAAGTACTGATTAACCACCACTTTATTTACTATAAACTTCTTCCATGCCTTTGTTCCTTTTAAATGTCCTGTTCTTAAAGCTCTAGCAAGAAGGATGTCAAGAAGAATTTTTTCTTCTGTACCAATCTACAAATATGTCAAAAGCTGTCATTTGCAAAAGGGGAAAGACCTATTCTCTATTGAGATCAAGGACAGGAGAAGAGCTAATGGGCTGAAATTAAAAAAAAAAAAAAGATTATTCAGTCTAAATATTAGTTGGACTTTTTGGATGGTAAGAACTACTAAACTGTGAATTAGGCTGCACAGAACAGTAGTGGATCCTTCCTTGCTGGATGTCTTCAGATAGAGGCTAGATAAGCACTTGCTGGGAATGAATTTGATGATCATATAAACTTCCTTTGAACTCTTGCATCTATGGCTCCCAAATTATGTCACAGTTACAGATTTGAAATATAAATACTAATAGGCAAGGGAAATAGCATACAAATTCAGCTGATCAAAGAAAAGGGAGAACTTTTAGATTTACCAAAGTACTAAAAAATCCTCAAGTTAAAAAAAGGAGGCTATTATACTAACTATGAATGTCCTTAGAGGATAGATTAGTGGTGGAATGTAAAGTCCATCATCATCAAAGTCATCAGCAAGGCACTGCAGATCATTGGCTTGGCAAGACTTGTGTTGGAAGAAGATCACTACTTTAAAACAGGAACTGCTAAATACAATGTTAAGTTATCCCTGTAGATGGCTGGAGAGGAGTGGAAGGCAACATCAGGAGGAGATAGCCTCTAAATACAGCAAAGCGGTTTTGTACCATAGTCAGAGAGTTTATGAGAATTAGATCAAACCTTACTAGAAAAGAAATAAAGCTTCATTCAGAAACTGAACCTTAAGTATTTTGAGAGCAAACAGACAGAAATCCTCTTTAAACTATGTTGGATGCATCTTATAAAAAATTAAACTATCTACCCCTAAAGGATCTCCTGCATTATCAACGTACACACACATACAAAATGTCCAGCTTTGCATGGCGATCAATCGATAGTGAGGGCCTGGTGTTCTGGCAAAAAAATATGCAGTCTCTCTGGGAACCTGGAGCTCCAACTTGGCTAGTGAAATGGTTTGATTTTATTATTTTTTCCATCTGAGGACTCTCCAGCCCTCACAATTATTTACAAACCACTGACCCAGTTTCTGCATGCTCTGCACCAGCTGTTTTGCATACGCTTGCAGATAGACCATATCAATTTTTGATATGTGCCTTGACAACTTTTACTTTTCTGCTTTCCAGCTCATCTTTGCAATTTTACAGGTGGATCTTATCTATTTTGGTTAGTACTTGGAAGATGCTTGCTGAGATTCTACTTCTGTTTTCTTATTCTGAAGGCTGGATTGAGAATGTTGACTTTTTCTCTGGCATGATCAGCTAACACTTGATTATATCTATGCCTATGATTATTGTCCATCCTTTTGTCCCCCAGACCTGATTATTTCTGCGTTAAGTCTGAGTCTTGCTTCCTTTGGTCACATAATCTCTCTTCAACCCTCAAACGCCAAGCTAAAAACCAAAGATCTATACTCTATGCACTCCTCTCCCAAAAAGAGCTCCCTTATGATTGCAAGAAATGGAAAACTGCACACAAGTATTGTAAGCATATGATTGTATGAACATTTCTTCTGTATCCAAGATTGCATTTTTAGGTGACCCTATAAAGTATGTATAAAGTATGTAGGTGAGTGGGTGTGTGAAACCACCAAATGGGTACCACATGACATAACAAACAGCACTGAACACAGTTCACTAGCAACCATATTCTTCTGATCAACAATTCTTGTGAAAAGTGATTGTTTTCAGAACACCTGAAAATGAGCTATGCTACTGAATTTCTGAATTACAGAAAATACGTACCCTAAAAAGGTAATACAGAAAGATTTAACCTAAAATGCTTGTATTAGAAAAATTTACATTTAAAAAAAATGAGAAATTTCTTCTTATTCTTCTCAACCCAAGGAAATGTTTAGAAAGAAATTATGTAAAGGAAACAGGACTCTGTCTGTCTGTCCATCAGCAAGATAACTCTTTGAAAAACAGAATGGAATGGGACCAAATTTGGTATGGTGGGAGAACTCAACAAAGGATAGATTGAGTTCGAAAACTGGGCCAACTTCAGCTGTGGGCTGCATGGAAAATAAATCCAGAAGAAAACAACAACAACAACCAATAAATCCCTCTGAGATAGGCTGTTGGATTGCCACTCAGAAAGTTGCTGATTGCTCCACTCTAAGCCCCCCTCCTTCTAGTCATGTGATCCAGAGTGCAACCCTCATAGGCAGGCCAGAAGGATACCATGGCCAACAGTATCAAAAATGTATATCAGAAGTTCTAAGAGGACAAGGATAGTCACATCACTTTAATCCATGAAAGAGACCAAGGCAGTTTCCATCCCATGCCCAGGTCTGAACCCACACTGACTGCCAAATAATCCCTGTCCTCCAGAACCCTCTACAACTGCAGCCCGCTCACTTTCTTTTAGAAATAGGATAGTTGTCCAGTTTTGTTGGATCTAGGCCTGGCTTCCTAAGTAATGGGTGAACAGTGTGTCTTCAAGGAGCTCTGGCATTTCCCTTCCCTCAAAGATGCACTGACTTCAGCCTGGATTCAACTGCCAGTTTTCTCCCTGGCTGCATTAATTAGCTAAGTGAGGCAAGGGTCCAAATCACAAGTGGTAGAGCTAAATTCATTGAGGATTCCATTCACTTCCTCAGGTCCCTCAGGTCCAAAGCTTCCCAGATAGTAGATTGTGTCCATCTGGCTTCCAGCTCAGAGCAAATGTGAGTGATTTTATACATGATTTTATACATGAAATTGGCCAAGCAATCACAACTTCACTGACTGGTTCTTTCAGCCCATATTTCCAAAAAGTGTTGAGAACACTTTAAAGGGTGTTCAGTATTCTGGGAATATGATAAGAGTGCAGAAGTAGTCATGCAGTGAGAGTTGCTGCCATGCAGCTTGGCCCAGCATCACAAACAAGGATTCACACCTGGCCATCTGTGGAACAGCTTCTTGCAATAACTAGGATCTTCCAACATACAATTGCAATACCACCTCCCTTGCCCTGGGATAAGGACTAATGCAAAATATTACACACACACACACACACACACACACACACACACCTTCATCTGACATGTTTCAGAAATATAAACCAGGTCTGTCCTCCTATCTAACAATTAACTGTGCATCAAGATGGCTTTATTACAGATGGATTCTGCACAAACAGAAACAGACACACACTCACACAGATGCAACCTGTTACTTTATTACACAGAAGAAAATACAGATGTTTCCTATGGGTACTTCTGATAAATTGGTTTTGAAAAATTCCAGAAGCCATGCTCTGCATGTTTTTCCTAATGTGATCATTGAAGGAGAAGGTCATGTCATGTTAACCTCCTTTGGAATATCCTTTAGTGACTATTTTAGCTTCTATTTTCTTTGTTGAGCCTTTGGAAATGAGGTTACTGTAGCAATATCTGGGAATGTGGAAATCCATGTATGTCTTGATCCTGTCATTCTATCAATTTATCTTGGTCAGGAGACAGGATGTAATTAAATCTATAATTAAATAATAACAAAACTAGCTATGCTAGATTTTTACACAGCCAAAAGATGCCCCAAGTTTATTTCATGTTTTGTCAAAAAGCATGTCTTATTAAATGAATATTATATGTATTACAATGCAAGTATAAAGTTGATATTACCACTGGAGTTTTTAGAAAAGCAATGTCTAGACATTTCTTATTAAACAAATTCAATTTATCACAGTAGGTTTCAGAATCTTGAAGCAAATTATTTCTACAAAAAATAATACTAATCTTAAAATTCTCATTAAGCTCTCATCTGGAAGGAAAACTACTGGCTACAAACTACTATATCAATAGACATGCACATGGCATTTACAATTTCCCATGCACATATCCATTATCATTTTATAAAAGCTTATATCACTTTTCACTTGGTTTCAGATCTGTGAATTCATTCATGGCAGACGTTTCAATCGATTTAGAATACCACATCAGTAGCTATTTTATTAAGGCTTCATTTCTGCTTTTACTTAGAAGTTGGTAAATTGAACAGAATGATAGAATAATTCCAAAATAATATAGATGAGTATTTTAAGAAAATATCTCACATGAGGAAAAATCCAACATTTCACATCCTACTGCCCAATCCAAGCACATGGTAGAAACAAGTATTCCTAAATAGTGGTCCCTTCCCTGATCAATCTGTCAGACCAGTCAATAAGTTCCAACAAAGAATTACATCGATCGCTTAGCATAGTTGAAAGACAGAATAGACGGAAATACAACAGGGGAAAAAAAAAGACATAAGCAATGAGGGATGAGGGAAGAGAGTGTGTGTAATGGGAGTCTTTACAAATTTGATATCATTGATCTTCCTAAGCCACAGTACGTGGCAGCATGTAGCCAGCCATGGTTGTTCCCATAAAAGCTAAACAGGGTAACACCTAGTTAGTACTTAGATAGGAGACCAGTAGGAAATTCTAGGGCAACATATTAGACTGGGAAGTAAAAAAAACCACAAAAGAAAGCAGTAACAAACCATTACTGCTTTGTATTGTCAAAGGCTTTCACAGCCAGAATACGATGGCTGATGTGGGTCTTCCGGGCTGTGTGGCCATGTTCTGGAAGTTTTGGTTCCTAACATTTTGCCAGCATCTGTGACCGGCATCTTCAGAGGACAGGTGCACAGACAGGAGCGGTTCTCTCTGTGCCCAGGATGATGTGACCCTTTTGTGGGTATTTATGGCTGCTTGTTTTGGTGATCAGCATACATGTGTATCTTCCAGGGGATTAGGCAGGTCAACAAAACCTGGCTACCAATCCTGAAAAATACAGCCTGCAAAAGGTCAATGAACTCAGCTCAACCACCAGGACGCATGAATAATTCACACAATGAACATGCTAATCACCCTCAGCAGCCACTCGTTAACCCACGTAACCTCCCCACCTGCAGGCACCCTCACTGCTCCATAAATACCCACAAAAGGGTCACATCATCCTGGGCACAGAGAGAACTGCTCCTGTCCTCTGAAGATGCTGGTCACAGATGCTGGCAAAATGTTAGGAACCAAAACTTCCAGAACATGGCCACACAGTCCGGAAGACCCACATCAGCCATTACTCCTTTCTTTGCCAAGAAAACAATATGGGTGCATTCATGTACTTACCAGGAATTCCGTTTGAGTTGAGGAAGACTATACCTTATTCGTTTGTGGGCAATATAAATGAACCTGCAGACATTGCAGATACTGTAATTTCTAATTCTGATTTTCATTTTTTTTTTTTAGAAACTTGCTGGTTTTGCCAAAAACTTGAGGAGAATTTATGCAAAAGGAATAGGCATTCATAAGGGATTATAACACCTATTTCTGAAGGCAGTGGAGCTGATAGTTGGTGGATAAACTTATTGGCCTTTCCCATAAAATAAATGAACTCGCTGGTCTCCTCAGTTGCTAGCTCAGATTAATTAGTGAATGTGGCTCACAAAACTTTATTACATATCTACCCAGGATATGAGACTGGGCTACAGTGAGATGGAACAAACAGGAAGGCAAAAAGTTCTCTTTTAAGTTCTCAAATTCCCTTCAAGATGCTGACTTTGTAATGACTAAAACTACTTTCCCTGAATATGTAGCAGACCTGCTGATCTCTGAATCCATTGCTTTTCCCATCTCCTGGCCCAACCATAATGTTTTATATAAATTTCAAATATGATTTGTTTTGTTTCTGGCATAACTTTCAAGGCACCACCACTTGAAATGGGGCAGCCCTTCCCAGAAACACTTCTGAGCACCTGTGGAAAGACCCATATCAGAGCTTTATGGAAGCCAGATGCAAAATTGAATTCATCTGTTTCATTTCCCCCAGGTAATTGTGAATTACCCTACTATACCTTAGAATGTAAGCTTTGACCAGATCAGATGATCCACTCAAATATAAAGAAAGAACAAAGATAAACTCTATTTGAAAGCCAGTTTGGTGTAATGGTTAAGGTACCAGCCTAGAAACTGGGAGATCATGAGTTCTAGTCCCACCTTAGGTAGAAAGCCAGCTAGGTGCCCTTGAGCCAGTCACTCTCTCTCAGCCCTAGGAAGCAGGTAATGGAAAACCACTTCCGAAGTCTTGCCAAGAAAACTGCAGGAATTTGAACAGGTAGTCACCAGGAGTCAAGACTGATTCAAAGGCGCGCGTGCGCGCACACACACATACACACACACAAATCCCACCTCTATTTACTCACAAAGAAAATGACTGCAGAGTCCTAGCATGTTCAAACTGAACACACAAAATTCTGAATGAATTCCTGCACTCAACCTTTCAATTTCTCCCTGCTTCTTCAATTTTCTTGCCCCATCCTTCCCCCAAGGGGAAAAAAAAATGTTCTCTCCAGACAGTGATAGTGGGTGGTGTACTGAAACTGGAACAGGCACCAGAAGGCAGACTTATCCACAGCAGCTGGAGATCACAGACTGCAAATCCCACAAACTCAGCCACAAGGAAAATGATTGTCTCCTCCCACGGTAGCAAAGGATGGCCTGCAGCTTCTCCCTTGCTTGATGGTGCCGCTAATAGTGAAGGTGGCTCTGAAACCAGCTTTGAATTTTGGGCATCAAGTTTGATTTTGAAATGCTTCAGATGTTTTTCAGTAGCTCCCACTTGGTTAATTGCTTAGGGCCTTGGGATCTTAGACTCCATCCATCCTAAGTCTGTTCTGCTAACCAAGTGAGTGAACAGGGAGTTTCTGCTGCAGGTTCCCTCCTATCAGGAGGTACAGTAGCAGGAGGGGCAGAAGCAGCCTGTCCCTTGAGTCAGGAATGGCTTCCATGTTTATGGCCTTCCGGAGAATAGTTAAAACCTGGCTTTTCTGGAAACTCTTTGGTGATTAAGCAGCTAGAGGATGGTCTGCGCCATTATTGTATATAATTGCTTACAGTTTTATTGTTTTTGTTAGGCTTTATACTGGGTTTGATTTTGTGTACTGCCTAAGGTGTCTGGAATGGGGAGGTGTATCAAATAAATAAATGGCCCTACCTCTGTCAATGGAATTTTGTACACCAATCCGACATTTTATTTTTTCTGATTTCCATGCAAGTCCCTAAGTACTGTTCTTCTTTCCAGAAAGAACAATGAGTAATTCCATCATGTGAAGTGTATGGGCATATAATTTCTACCAAGTGCTTTGTTCACATGCTATGGAACTTCATATTTAATAGGCCCTAACATGGAATCCCTTCTCCCTTGTTCTGGAAAGGGAATTAAAACCTTCATTTTTTTTCCTGTTCATATACAGTTGTGCTCAGAATGATGTATATTTAGCCTCCCTAGGTAAGACTAAAAAAAAAAAAAGTAGACTTCTTTGGGAAATTTTTTAAAAAAGGAATAAGGAAAAAAATCCAAGAAATAATTAGATCAGCAGGACTGTTTTCCTATCATTGCATTTTTCTGCATCATACAGCCAAAAGGAAATTTAAACGCTGATGAGAAAAAAACATGCCTGGAGCTCTCCAGTTGAGCTCCACAGGACTGAAACTGATTATTATTTATGTGAGAGAGCAAGGGGAGGGTGGGGACCCAAAACACCAAAAATGCCTATGTTAAAATACTGTTAAGGCCCCATGGCTTACTGTTCCTTTAGTATAATAATAGCAGTAGATATAACAAAAATCAGTGGTTAGATTTTGCAAGTGTGGACTGAACTCTGTTAAATGTTTCCAAAATAAAAGGTACCTTTCATGAACAGAAAGTAAAGCAGTGCTCATCTTCAATCTTACTTGCTTGTCCTTTCCCTTTGTACTCTCCTTTTCCTGTTTCAAAGTGGGTCAGGACCTTCTTCAATGGTTCTCATCCTTCTTGAGTGGCTGGTTCTTCAGGAAGGCATTTGGGGATGAATGAAAATGCTATTAACCACAAGTGGTGCTGCATTGGGTTGGTTGTAATCAGCTGTTATTTAATGGACGACACTATATATTGCTAATTCTTAACATCTTATTTTATGTTAGCCTGTCCTAAGCCATACTGACTTTACAGAAATGCAGCAGCATATAAACTGACTGAATAAATGAATATTTAAATAAATCAGGTAAGCATCTGTCTCTGAATCCAACTCAGGATCTTAGAAATATTTGAGGATGCTGTTATGATCTATACCTTGAATCTTTTCATGATTCATAGTGATTTCTCATTATCTAGGAAATCTTAGATTGGTTTTTGACATATGATTTTCACATTTGGCATCTATCTACCTACCTACCTACCTACCTACCTACCTACCTACCTACCTACCTATCTATCTATCTATCTATCTATCTATCTATCTATCTATCTATCTATCTATCTATCATCCTTACCAGAGATGAAATTCATAAACTGGCTTCCTTTTCCCTTAGATGTCTATTCCATATCTTTGCCAAAGCAGACCTTTAGTTTGATCCACCGTGGCCTTTCTCATGTTCTCACTGTGTTTATATAACATGGTGATAACACAGAACAAGGAATGAGTTGTCTGAAAGAGAAGGAAAACTGGGTCACACATTTCATTATACAAGCCAACAAACAAGATAGACACTGCCTAGGAATCTGATCACAACCACATACTGTGAACAAAGAGCACAAACACAACACTGAACAGGACAAATATAAGTGGAGTGTTATGATCCTCATTTATTGTAACATGCAAAAAAATTCCAAGGACAGTCCCTTACTTCTCCAATAGGCGTCAGAACATTTTTGCCTAAAGTCCTGAAGAGCGAATCCTAGCAGCTTCTACTAGGTTATATTAAAAAGAGTGATCAGGACTGGCAAGTGACAGGAAGTTTTGTTAGTGAAAACTTACCACTAAACGTGCACATTTCAAAGTTGTAATCTAAAGTTAGACAGTCCCACTGCATTCAATTACCTTATCTGAATTTTCACGGTGTTAATCGGCAGAATTCATCAGTGTTTACCACATCAACCTTAAAACCTATTGCATTTTCAGACAGATCCAAGTTTACATTAAAGCTCAGCACAATTGCATTATATTATATCACCTATGCATAGCCATTCAGAGAATTAATGGATAGCCTGAAGCAATTCATTATCTCTAAACACTAGCAACCTCCATCATAAGGGTAACAGGGAAAGTATAAGATAAGACTGTCTACTACTCTACCTGCCAACTTGCTGGATAATTTTTTAATAATGAGTTCTGTTTATTTCACAAATAAGACTATTTTGATAATCTTGCATTCCTATGTAAATATAAAATACTGCTAGAGGTGTTTTAGGAACTTTAATCTCCATATGAATCTGGACAACTTTTTGATTGCTTATGCCCACTGGACAACAATATCCCTGATTCAAAATGGATTCCTTCAGAAGCTCATTTTTGCCTGCATTTGAAAAGAAATGTAGCCAAAGGTTTCTCAGTTAAGACTGTGCCTTCTAAATGGTTCCAGTTCAACTTCAGATTGTCCCTTCTTTAAATGAGTAATTCAATCATTCTGTGATAAGGATGATGAGGAGAAGGATGAAGACATTATGGTACCACATATTAGACAGTGATTCTAGGCAGACTCATTATTTATTTCAGTATTTACAATGGAAAAAACATGGCTTTATTAGATGTCTATTACATCATCATCAATGAAATTCTAGTTGATTTATTATGTGCCAACAAGTCATTGTCCTTAGCAACCACATAGATAGATTTCCTTCATGATGATCTGTCCCTCACCTGGTCTTTAAGATCTTCCTTGCTGCTGGTCATCCTCTTCTTCTCTTTCCTTCCACCTTTTCCACCATAAGAATCTTTTCTAGAGGGCTGTGTCTTTGCATAATGTGTCCAAAGTAGGATAATTTGTGCCTGGTCATTTGTGCCTCTAGTGAAAACTCTGAGTTCATTTGTTTGATGATCCATTTGTTTTCTTGACTGTCCATAGTATTTTCAGGACCCTTCTCCAAAAGCAAAGTTCAAAAGCGGCAATACACTTCCTATCCTACTTCAAATTGCAAGAATTTGCTTCTATAAAGTGCAACAGGGAATACCATCATTTGCATATTTCTGATCTTTGTAGGTATAGACACATCAAGGCATCTGAATATTTTTTCCAAGGTTTTCATGGTTGCTCTACCAAGTGCTAGTTTGCAGCTTATTCCTTTGCTGTTGATGGTTGATCCTAAAAGGCAGAAGCTTACTACCACTTTGATATCATTATTAATTTTATGGCTGTTGTTGATACCCAATCCAAATAGCTGTTTTACAGCTAGAACCTCTAGAATTCATAGTCAGTATAGCAAAACCAGAGTTGATGTACCAACACATCTGGATGGGCACCAGGTTGAGGAAGGCGGATGTATAATTGTTTTATATTTGCTTCAGAGCCATAGGACTTGAATTACTATGAATTCCTAAAATTCAGTCCAATATATGCTAATGTAAGTAACCTTTTGGAATGTCCTGGCTTCATGCAAGAATCAAAAGTAAAGTAAAGCATTGATAGCAGATGGCTGTCAACCTCTCTTTGAACACATCCACTGAAGAAAAGCCTCCCTACCTTACTGGGTAACTGGTTTCATTATCAAATTGCTGTTATTGTTAGGATTGTTTTCCTATGCTCAACCAGATACTGTATTAATATTATGGTTGGTTGCACAGTCAGGCAGTTTAGACTGGATTTGGCATTTTTATCCACCTATTGAGTCCTTTCCAAGGACCTGGGATAGACAGATGTTGTTGTTTGATGGTCTTAATGGTATTGTCACAGGATGTAAGCTGTTCCAAGTAAAGCTGTCTTTTGCAATTGACTGATGGTGATTTTGTCAGTGCCAATGGTCTTCGAGTGGTGCTCCAGATGTTTAGGGATTACACTCAAGGTGCCTATTACTATTGATACTATCTTCGCTTTCTTTTGCCACAGTCATTCTATTTCTATTTGCAGGTCTTTGTATTTTGTGATTTTCTCCAGTTCTTTCTGTTCTATTCTGCTGTCTCCAGGTATTGCAATGTCTACTATCCAGACTTTTTTGCCTTTCTTATCAACAGTTGTTAAGTCTGGGGTGTTTTGTGGCAGGTGCTTGTCTGTTTGAATTCTAAAGTCCCAGAGCACTTTAGCTTCTTCGTTTTCTATTACTTTGTCTGTTTTGTGGTCCCACCAGTTCTTGCTTGCAGGCAAATTGTATTTCTTGCAGATATTCTAGTGCACCATTGTTGCTACTTTGTCATGCTGTTGTTTGTAGTCAGTCTGTGCGAGCTTCTTGAAGCAGCTAACTAGGTGCTCCATTGTTTCTTCAGATGATGATGGTGGTGGTGGTGGTTTTATCCTGCCTTTTCATATATAACTCAAGGCAGTGAACATAGCTAATACTCCTGTTTCCTATTTTCCCCACAACAACAACAAACCTGTTAGGTGGGTTGGGCTGAGAGAGAGTGACTGGCCCATAGTCACCCAGCCAGCTTTCATGCCTAAGGGCTCACTGTCTCCTGGTTTCTAGGCCAGCACCTTCACCACTACCCCAAACTGAGTCTCAGAATCTACCTTCCTATAACTCAAATCTGTTATTGCATGTACGCTCAGTGGTGATAAGAAACAGATTTTGGCCCTCTGTGTGTTAACTAATCAAGTACTTGAAGAGTGCTATCATATCCCCACTCAGGCTCTCTTCTTAAAGGTTGAACATTTCCAGTTCCTGCAATCTTGTTTTTATAGAATCTAATATTCTGATCATCCTTACAGCCTTTCCCTGCACCTGTTCAAATTTGTCTAAATCCTTCATAAAGTGTGAGTCCCAGAATGAGGAATAACAAACACAGAATAAAATGCAGTAATTACTTGAAGTAATATTTGAAATATGGACATTTGCTCTGCTTCAGTCATCTGGCACTTCACCTTGTTTGGCAGGATTCCTCAATCATAATACTTAAAGGTTTGGCCAGTTCCCTCAACAAGTCCATTCCATAGCTTAGGATGCAATTCATCTATTTTTGGAGATGTAAACTCTTGAACCTATTCAGAGAAATAGGCATTCCCTGACCATATTTATATCAGTCTCATGTTATAGTCCCGCCTATTTTTCCAGCTCTTCATGATTACCTAGTGGAACCCACACCCACTTATTAGAGATATCCAGGCCATATAAAGAAAACATGTTTCTATTCATTTGAATAATTTATTTCACAATTCAATTCATTTTTTTCAACTTTTTTCAGAGATTAAAAATATTACTCTGAAAGCACAGTTTATACACCAGTCCATTTTCATATTTTGCATATAAGAACATAATTTACTATATATTATACAAACAAAAATATAGTAGTACAACCCTAATCTCTGTGCTGATACCTAGTGATGATCATCACATACAATTCCTGATTCTTAAAGTCTACTTTGTTAATTCTCATGCCTTTGTATTCTTCAGTAGGCCTCTTCTGATATTTAGTTATCAGAACTACAAATAATTATTTTATTTGTCATTTTAACTCTTTTGTCAGATAGGAAAATGACGCTGTTGTTTTTAACAGGGTGAGATTTCACAACTCCATCATTACTTGAAAGCCCATATTGATTTTAGGCATGGAATACTTAACTGACTGAAAAGACTTGGTGTTCTTCACTATTTCACAGGGACAGTTTATATTTTGGCTTCTTATAAGAAAAGTCAAAGCCTTGTTGGAAGTTTATGAATGATCTAATCTTTTCAAAATTATAACAGCTGTTGGCTGCTAGAGGAAGGAAGGAAGGAAGGAAGGAAGGAAGGAAGGAAGGAAGGAAGGAAGGAAGGAAGGAAGGAAGGAAGGAAGGAAGGAAGGAAGGGATTCCTAGTACAATACTGTTAGTATATGAAGGCAAGTTTTAAAATGGTCTGCTTACCTCGGCTAAGCAGAGATGGTAGCAAGGGCCAATAAGATCTTTTGGATTCACTCCTTGGAGCACAAAAATCTACACAATCTATACTTCCTTTTGGGAGACGCTGAGGTTGAGAATTCTTTGGTTTATGAAAAGCTAGTTGTGAAGACTAGAAGTTGGGGACAGAGAAAGGAGGTTCCAATGTGGGAACTCAACCCTTGTGGCTGGAGTTTTTCTCATCTCTGAAGGGCAATGTGAACAATTTTATGGTCTTTGGAATGTGTTATCTGCCAGAATTGTACAAATCTTTGAAGGAATACTTTGTTTCAATAAAGTTCCAAGTAAATTGAAGCTGTCTCTTTCATTATTAAGAGCAAAAGGAAGTTACTATCTTGCTTCACTTTCTTCCATTTTCCAGGTTCTCTTTAGTCTCTTTGGCACTTGCAGAAGCTGGGAAATGTGCTGCCCATAGAAGTATCTTCTAGATCTTATGAGTTTTGTTGAAGAATGCTCAGAAGAGATGCAAGTCAAGACTCTCCTTTCAAATTTTACCAGCAGCAGACTCTGAGTTCAGCTGACTGCTCCTGAAGAATTTTTTTTCCAGCCTTCTCAAACACACACCAAAGCTAGAAGAGGCTTTTACAAGTGACAAGGTAATTGACATGGGACTGAGGAAGCTCTGAAGCAACAATCAGTGCTTCATCAAGGCAAATTGCCTTGCCTCTTTGCTGCAGTGAAAAGAATCTTGGCACTTTCATAGCACAAGTCTCCCATCAAGGAGTATCTAAGTCACTTCACACAAACTTACCTACCCCAAAAAAAAGCCTTGAAGGGAAATCTATGGCCCTCTAGCTTATTATGGGGCTATAGATCACATCATCTCTGACCATTAGCCATGAGAGCTGAGGCCAATGGCATTTGGACTTCTGATATGATAGACATCCATTCTGAACCTTGATGTTGCCAAAATGATGAAATATGTTTTGTGACATCAGAGCACAAGTTCTCCCTTTTGTGCTTGTATCAAGACATCAAGACTCAAGTACATAAGGAGCAGAGTTTGCATTACAGTGTTACAAAACATAATTCTCTCTTGCCCTCTATGCATGCCTATATCTGGAAGGACTAAGGGGAAAAACAGATCTGCTACAATATGAGATAGGTTTAAAGAAACACTTAGAAACATATCATAAAAGTTGAGAAAAGCTGAAACCATGGGAAAATTACTAAACATCCACAAGACGAGGGGATGGGTATTGATGTAGGGATGAACAGATCTGTCCATTTCAGTTTTGTTCAGTTTCTTGTTGTTGCTTTCATCCTGTACTCACATGACAAAAATAATAGCAATCTTTGATGATGTTTGTACTCTATCCTGATCTATATTGCTGCAAAATAATACAAAATATATCCTTGTATGATAAACAAGACTAAGGAAGTTCTAAGGGTATTATCACTTACAAAAATGTAAATATTTTACCAAACCGGTAAAGGAACGTTCATAGATTCCTGCCCCTTTCCCCTAGTTTTGCTGCTGCCTTTTCCTTTCACCATCCATTAAGGAAAGAAAATAACAATTTAGGCTGGATTGACCTCAAAAATTGTTTCAAGGGAAACAGAGATCCCTTTTCCTTCCCTTCTTAGATATCAAGCACTTATTTACAAAATCTTTAAACAGGCAGAGATTTATACAGGCATGCACGCTGTCATAACTATGTCATTCCTTATACTTGTTATTTTCAATGGGAAAACAAGCTGAAGACTTTTTTTGACACATGAATCTTTTATCAATCAGATGTATAACTGATATCACAGTTGTACACAATAGCTACAGTATGTACATAGATATTCACAAACAACTATCTTGTTTCCTGTAAACCAGGCTTCAACACTAAAAAGACAAACATTTTATTTTCAGTTTTATTCCAACATAGTTCAAACTACCAATAGAAGAGAATATATGTAGCTTAGGGTTGAACTGAGGAGTGCTTGGTGCTCTCTGAGCTTGGTTGTTTGATTGCAGGCATTTCATTGCCTGACTAGGTAACATCATCAGTGCTTGTGAATGTGGGGTTTGCTCCCTGTCTATGTACAATAGCTTGTCCTGCTAGTGTTGGTGGCGGTGTGGTTTTCTTCTTGGTAGTTCCTTGATTAGAGTATTGTTTTCTGCTTGATTGTTTGTTAATGCAGTCAGAAGACACAATGAAAACTCCTTAATCTTACAACTCATGGACAGACTCAACCATAGTTTCGACTGAGAAACCGTCAGCATCTTAGACCCAGCTAAATCCAAAAATGCTAGGAAATTCCTGGAAGCTTGGCACTCAGACACATCAGCCATCAATAGACACAGAGATAAAATACATTTACATATCTTTCAAAAGAGACAGTAAGAAAGCTAAGAAGGAAACAAAAAGACCAGAACACATCCTCTCCATCAGCTTACACCCAGATAAGCAGGGATTAACATCAGACAAACAATCAAGCAGAAAACAATACCCTAATCAACAAACCACCAAGGAGACAAACAATCAAGCAGAAAACAATACCCTAATCAACAAACCACCAAGGAGACAAACAATCAAGCAGAAAACAATACCCTAATCAACAAACCACCAAGGAGACAAACAATCAAGCAGAAAATAATACCTTAATTAAGGAAATATTAAGGAGAAAACCACATCCCCACCAACACTGGCAGGGCAAACTACTGTATATAGACAGGGAGAAAACCACACACTCACAAGCGCTGATGATGTTACCTAGCTGGGTAATGAAACATCTGCAATCAAACAATCAAGTTCAGAGAGCATCAAGGACTCCATAGTTAAAACTTGTGTTGACAAGAAGGGACAAGTAGAGTTACTGCAATGAAATAATTTACTTCCCACTACAATGAGTGTGACAAAACATTTTGAAGTCAGATGCTGCTCCTCTTTCACAATTTGATATTAACAATTAATAAAACTGCAATACTCGGCTTATCATAGTTTATGGGGCTCTACTTGTCATTTTGGTGCCTTCAAGTCAGTGTTGACTCCTGGCAAATGCGTAGACTACTCCCTGCAGTTTTATTAGCAAGATTTCAGAAGTGGTTTGCCATTGCCTCCTTCCTAGAGCTGAGAAAGAGTGACTGGCCCAAGGTCACCCAGGTGGCTTTATGCCTAAGGCAGGACTGGAACTTACAGTTTCCTGTTTCTAGCCTGGTGCCTTAACCACTATACAAACTGGCTCTCTTTATGGGGCTCTTAAGGATTTCATAATCGCAGCCACGCTGTAATATATTTTCCTTTCTTATTTTGTGTTGTGTGGTGATGCAACTGCTCCCAAGTCTTTATAATGACTGCCTGTTTTCTCTTTGAAAGATTGTTGTTTTCAAAACACAGATGTGTAGCTTTTAAGAGCTCTATTGTCAGGTAGACAAGTGTTCAATATTTGTATAGTCACTTCAGTCTTCTTTCCACAAGAACAATATAATATTAATAACAATGTTAATAATAGGCTCCCATCTACTCCATTTCAAATATAATTGAAGGTATTTGCAATAGAAGAAATCTAAACAGACAGAAATTATATGTTAAGCATTTTTCTATTTATCTGCACTTAATTTTAATTACCACAATAAATAAATGAACATACAAATTTTTTAAATAATTCAAGGCAAGTTTCTAGCAGAAAACTACACATTGTGTAATTGCATATACTTAGACTGCACCTGAATGGTTAAGTACTATTTTACTTTAAGTGCCAGGTATTGAGGAATATAAAATTCTTGGGGCTTTTCAGTTTGAACACTCACATAATATAAGTACTGTTAATCACAAAGTCAGAACTCCAATTCTATAGAGCTTCTTTAAGTTATTTTTGTTCCTGTTTTCTTCAGTTTCTTCAGGAAACTTCCAAAGCAGTTTACAGTAAAAAAAACAATACAAAAAAGATTAAAACCATCCCAAAATATTACAAAATCCCAAGCAATCCAATACAAAGAAATAATAAGGGCAACTATGATGTGAATTATTATTTATTAATCATAATACTTTGTCAATCCATGTTGGGGTCGTTATAAAACTCATTAACACTCTACTTCCTAATCCATTCCATATTCTAAGAAGAAAAAAACCTCAAAACACAATAAATCCCACCAAGAATACATTCATCATTATTTCAAATTGAACAAACGATAGATAAAATTAAAATAGTGAAAACATCAATTCTGGAGAGAAAAAGAAAAAAGAAAACCTGATATATGGCATTGAATTCACATATTGAAACCGATTCAGTGACATAAGATTAGGCAACCTTCACCAGGAAGGCTGGATCATGATTTTCAGAATTCCTCTGTTCAAATTTCAGCCTTCAGATACATACAAATTCATCTATAGTGCTAGATTTCCATTTGGTACATGTTTGTCTTTTTCTACATTTCTGCTTCTACCAGTAGCTGGAACTGAATTTAGTGGCTACAACTCCCAACTTACAAATGTTGTATTATGCATTATTTTAGAATTGTAATTATGACTAAAATTGTGTACTTCACCCATGATCGCCATTTTAAAGAAATGTCTGCTTTGCCAAAAACAGAAGAATGAAGCTATGTCCCATAAGTTGACATAGGCTCCATTGGAATGCATTTGAGTCTACTTGTTTAAATAAATAACCATCAATCCAACCAGTCTGATTTGAACCAATTTAGACTAAAAATTCTGCACATACAGTTTTTGTCTAGAGAGACAGTTTGGTGTAGTGGTTAAAGCATCAGGTTAGAAACCAGGAGACTGTGAGTTCTAATCCTACCTTAGGCATAAAGCCAGTGGGTGACCTTGGGCCAGTCACTCTCCCTCAGCCCTAGGAAGAAGGCAATGGCAAACCACTTCTGAAAATCTAGTCAAGAAAACTGTAGGAACTTGCCCAGGCAGTTGCCAAGAGTCAATGTTGACTCGAAGGCACCTCCCCCCCCAAAAAAGTAAAATAAAATTGTCTAAATCAGTCCAAATCATATTGTCTGTGATATATCTAATATGATTAAACTCTTTGAATCAAATTGGTGATTGAATTGGGAGATTCAGTTGAATTGCCTTTGAATCAAATCTCCAAATTAAATTTTAAAATCAATATGTAATGGCAACAGAGTGTGCTTAGCTTTGAGATGGATTATACACAGGAATAGCTTCAGGATAATGATCAATATAATTTTGATTATCAGTTTATTTATCAACCAGTATTAAATACAATTAAGTATACTGCTGGAGTTTTCATACAGCTGCGTCCTTTTTCATTGTTTTAGTTGGCCCTGATAGGGATATTACTCAAGGTTTTGGATTCTTTAAAAAAGCTAATATGGTTGTTTTCGTTAAGACATTTTTTCCCCCATTTGTTTATTTAAAAATGTTGTTTTTTGCACTTTGGAACAGAAGTTTAAATTAAGTTCATGGTCACCATGACATACATGGGTCTGTCCCAAGTCATCCAGGGCCTGACGCATAATAGTGGTCATATGTCTGACCTGGTTTTTCTGTCGGAGCAACAGCAAGGTGTTCTGGATTTGGGGGAGATATTGGTTTCTCCCCTGTCACAGTCAGATCACTTTCTGCTGAGCCTCTGCTTCTCTGGCACCACCCCCATCCACAGGGAGGCTGGGTCTTTTAGATTGGCCTGCCCCAGATGACTGATGGACCTAACTGGGTTCCAGAGGGAGCTTGAGGTTGTTTCAGAAGGTGTGTTACATGGTTTGGCTGAAGCCTTGGTGGCCACTTGGAATGGGAGCGTGGCTGCAGTTTTGGACCAGATCATACGTGAGCAGCCTGTTCATATCCATGAATTCCAGAGCTCTCTGTGGTTTATGGATGAGCTAAAGGAGATAAAGAGGGTGAAGAGATAACTAGAGCGCCACTGGCGAACAAGAATGAAAATGATCAAACATCAGCTAGAGCTGCTATTAGAGCCTTCCTCATGGTGGTAAGGGTGGCAGAATGTAATTATTTCCCTGCCCTTATTGCGTCCACAGAGAGTCACCCAGTGGCCCTGTTTCAGGTGACCCGGTCCCTCCTTGGAGGGAGTAGTTTTGGGATTCACCTACAGGATCACTGTGAAGAATATGCTGTGCAGATAAAGTCACTCAGATTTGCTCCGCATTGGACTCCAGGCTTGTGGCAGGGCCAGTGGAGGTTATGGGGGCTTGCATGGTTATCTGGGAGGAGTTCAATCCTGTTGAACCTGAGAGTTCTTGTAGCTGTTAGTTTGGCCACTGTATTAGATCCATGTATTAGATCCATGCCCCTCCTGACTGGTCAAGGCTGCCTGGGAGAGGACATGTGATTGCGTCTGGGCGGTGGTTAATTCTTCCTTGAGGGAGGGGGTGGTCCTACCAGCTCTTAAGGAGGTGGTGGTGGTTCTCAAGGGACCATTGCTCATCCCAACGAATCTGGACAGTTTTCATCCAGTCTCCAACCTCCCCTTTTTAGGGAAGGTTGTGGAGAAAGTGGTTGCATAGTAGCTTCAAAGGGCCCTGGATGAAGCAGATTATCTGGACCCCTTTCAGTCAGGATTCAGGCCAGGATATGGGACTGAGACAGCATTGATTGCACTCTTGGATGACCTCTGGGGGAGCAGGATGGGGGTAGTGCATACATCCTTGCTTTTCTTGACCTCTCAGTGCCCATTGATAACTTCGATCATAGTATCCTTCTGGATCAGCTTCGGGAGTTTGGGGTGGGTTGCACTGTGCTGTGCTGGTTCTCCTCCTTCCTCCAGGGTTGGTTCCACTTGGTATTGATAGGGGGGAAAGGTACACCCTGGGCTTCCTACTCTGTGGGGTGCCACAGGGCTCAATCCTCTCTCCCCTCTTATTTAACATCTACAAGAGGCTGCTGGGTGAGGTGATCTGACAATTCAGGGTGCGGTATCATCAATATGCTGATGATACACAGCTTTATATCTCCACCCTGGGCTGCCTGAGCAATGCCGTGGATATCCTGTCCCTGTGCCTGGAGGCTATAGGAGCCTGGATGGGACTCAATGGGCTTCAGATCAACCCATGCAAGACTTAGTGGCTTTGGGTACTTGGGTCTTCCAGTGTCAAGGTTTTTATATCTTTGGTCCTGTATGGGGTGGCACTGCCCCAGATAGGTGTGCACTCTGGGGATTCTCTTGGACTCATGGCTCCTGCTTTTGGTTGTGTGCCAGTTGTGCCATTCCTGGACTGGAAGTTTCTGCTCAGTCACTCATGCCCTCGTGATCTCCCATCTGGATTACTGCAAACTTGTCAGGCCCCCTCCTGGAATGCACCCACTCCTTCTTGATAGCCTTGATCTCCCACATCACTTTCCTCCTCGTAGATATATTCCATCACAAATGTGCTCTACATGGAGCCTTCATTGAAGAGCATTCGGAAGCTTCAACTGGTGCAGAATGCTGCTGCATGGGTAGTAATTTGTGTGAGATACTCAACACATGTAACACCACTGCTTCGTGAGCTGCATTGGTTGCCAGTGTGTTTCCAGGTGCAATTCAAGGTGCTGGTTGTCATCTTTAAAGCCATTCATGGCTTGGGACTGTGTTACCTGAGGGACCATCTTCTCCCAGTTGTTTCTACCCATCCAATCTAGTCTGACAGGATGGGCATGCATTGCGTCCCATCAGCCAAAGAATGCCAGCTGGTGGGGACTAGATGTGCCTTTTCTGCCATAGCCCCTGCCCTCTAGAACATTCTCCCTCCAGATATTCAGATGGTCCCAGCTCTGTTGACCTTTCGTAAGGCCTTGAAGACCTGGTTATATACCCATGCGTGGGTTCCCAAATGTGTAAAAGGCCCCATTTCCTGGTTATATTAACATGTATGGTTTATAGTTTTTCTTGGTTGCTGTATATATTTATTTTTGTATTGTGTTTGCAATTGGTTTTAATTGATGTTATGATTGTTTGCTGCCCAGAGTCACTTGTTTAAGATGGACGGCCATAGAAATTGAATAAAATCAAATATATATATATATATATATATATATATATATATATATATATGCCATTTCATTGAAGCACACTAGCTAATGCTGATTCCCTTTTTATCAAAGTATTTAGGAGAATAAAAATTATTTTACCTGATGCCAAAAGATGCCATGTGGGCCTCACCAAGGAAGGGGTATCGCTACTGAGAAGCCTCTTTCTGAACCACCACATCTCAGCATGAGAAAACAACTAAAGCAGAGCTTCTAAAAACTATCTTAGAAGTTTCTACAGCATTAAATGTGCTATTACATAAGGACATAAATGCTTGAAGTATTTTTTAAAAATCCTACAGTGTATTTTATGTAGTTTTTGAGTCAGTACTTTTTATAAGAGGGCTGCTATTAAGCAAATCAAAAAGGCAAATGCAGGGTGTTATTCAGTTTTGAGCGTATGAACCTCAGTGTGTTTTAGCAGAGATACACAGTGGCATAATTTTGCCTTGCCAGCATATCACCTGATTTCAGTAGAGGTTGTTTATGAATTGTTGCATCCATAACTTCCAGTGTGAAGAAAATGGTTTATCTATTGCAGAAAATGCTAATAAAATTCACAGTAATTTGCACTTTTAACAAATAATTGACAGGTATAGCAACATTTCACCTTAGATTATCTTTGTGAAACTGTGAAAACTACCTGAATTTGCAGTGAGAATGAAATGGATTACAAACTCAATTATCTCAATAAATCTGAGAATGCTTGCTAAGTAACATTTTCACTTTTTAAAAAATTCACTGATATAACATGACAAAAAAAGACAAAATAGGGAGTCAGGGGAAGACAACACTTTATGTGACAGAACAAATTAGCAAGTTAAAACTTTCAGTATAATATTCTCACAGATTTTGAGAAAAGAAGAAGTAATTAAGAAATTCTGAGGCTTCTGGGGCACATTAAGTAATTAAAGGTCTGAAACACCTTTAGGGTTTGATGCACCATTGAATAAGTCTTGTTCCTATCAGAAGGTAGGTGTCGCTAAAACCAAATTTAGACTGGGAGATTGGTTTTAAAAGGCAGTTACAACAACTGAAGTTGGAGTCTTGAGATGATGATGATGATAATTAAAATTTATATGATATAAGCTGTTTAGGTTTAGCTTTACCCATCTTATCTCTATAGACATCTTCAGGAGTTTTCTTGCAACAGAACAAATCTATTGCTGACAATGACACAACATTCTGCTGTTTTGCACCTGGTACCACTTCCCTTTCTGTTCCCTCCCACCTGACAATCTATGTCAATTTTAAAGAAAAGAAGAGAAAACTACTCAAGATTCCAGCACAAAATGATTTTTCTGCAGAAGTTTAGAATCACAATTTCAGCTTCATCTAATGGGCAGGTAAGAGCTAAGCTATCTTCTGCTATTGATTAGAAAGGATGATAGAAAACACACCCACACAAATCAAGAAAAGGGTCTTGTGCTTTCCCCTTTCAAATATTTCCAGAAGCCATCGAGCTTTGTTAGTACTTGAAAATAAATCACTTTAAAAAATAAAAGAAATAAATGGTTTGCCTTGGTTTGGTTTTATAGGGTGAATCACCAGATGGTCATTGTCATTTTGAATAATTTTGAACAACCTATTATAAACTTGCTCAAAAAACCTAACATTAACATTTTGTCATGGTAATATATAACTTTGGACCTGAATAATAGAAATTAAATGCATCTGAAGACTACCAGAGACTCCTTTACTTAAATAACAATTTACCTAATTTTTAAATCTATTGAAATGTGAACAGATGACAGAATCTTTCACATTCTCCAAAATGCAAATGGATATAGCTCCTGAATAAATTAATTTTTGTGTAATTTTGAAAAGTTTTTAACAACTATTTTTTAAAACTACTTAATTATCCCTTGTTTATAATTTACTATATTTATATAAACAAAATGTAATTTGTATGTCAATGTAACAAATGCTAAATAGCTACAGTCTGGTGACACCATCCTCACCAGATAGGTAAGAAAATAATAATAATCTAAATCAAACAGTCACAGTGAAAACAGCACAAATAAATGGGGAAATTTCTGCATCAGTGAGCACTGAAGCCCAATTATAATTCACAGTGCTTTTAGTGGTATATAGGTATCTGTATCTTCCATCCATGCTGGTTTCTTTAAGCTAATCAGCAGGAATGTCCTTGAAAAAGTGCAAACTGTGAGTCTCCTGCCTTCAAAATCCCATCCTGACATCTGTTCTGATCAATGGAGAGCTCCATTGCTCAAGATTTTCCATGTTACTAATCTGGCACCTTAATCCAAAAACAGTACAAATGTAAACTACTTAATGTGTTGAAAAGGAAGGATTCAATGTCTGTTCTTTATAAATGATTTCTGAAAATGTTCAAAGATTCCCCTGGATGGCATCTACATGGCATGAAAGAATAGGTTAACCCATCGTCAATTCTGTGTTTCCAATTCACCACAATATGCTCAAGTAGCACTACTACTTTGTCAGCTGCACAGGCTCCTTAAAGGCTGGCTTTGGGTGCAAATAGAAGTGCTGGTTATCACCTATAAAGCCCTTCCTGGCCCAGGGTTGTGTTATTTGTGGCACTGCCCATCCACCCATCTCTGATTCTTTCTGTACCCCCAAGATACAAGGTGACCATGTTTCAGGCCCCCTCTATAAAGCAATGCCATCTGGTGAGACCCAGGAAATATGCTTTCTCTGTCACAGCACTTACCCTATGAAACAGCATATCTCCTGAGATTTGGGTGGCTCCCACCCTGCTGGCCTTTTGAAGGGCCTTGAAAACCTGCCTTTTCCCCTGGGCTTTGGGCAGGGTGGTAGATGAGCCCACTTTTGTAATGTTTGACATTATGACTGTGAGTAGCCTCAACTGTATTATGTTCTCTGTGTTTTTATTTTTTTTCTTAGTTATCTTATGTTTTTCTGCATGACTCCTATGTAAGTCACCCTCAGTTGACGAGGTGGCCATATACATTGATTAAATAAACAAAACAACAGATAAATAAATATTAATATCCAGATTAAATTCCCCTATTTCTGATTACTGCTTTTATAATTAATATATAAAAATGGAAATTAAAGATACTTTTACGATTAAGAACCCTCAATGATTGAGGCGTCCAGTTACTGTTATTCTGAAAAGACATCTAAACCAGTTCCCCCTCCTTCTGGACTAAATTCCTCTGCCTTGGATACACGGGGTTCTGTTTCTAACCATGATAAAATAATGAAATGTGCATTATGATACCATGACACAACCTCTACCCTTTTGTATTTATGTTATGACATACCCAGGTATATAAGAGGTGGATTTTGCATTGCAATGTTTTGACACACATGTCGAAAACCCTCCTACCCATCCCCAGCCCTTGTCCTCCCTGCCTAGCTTTCACTGCCATCTGAGTCCAAGTGATGGCCCACAGACTTCTCAGCAAACAGATAGACCCCAAGGGACATTCCCCAACATGCCTATTGTTTTATCTTCCATTACTATACAGAAAATGACAGAGCTTACAGAAAAAAGTTGTTTGTTATCCAGAAGCCAGCAGGTACAGTATGTCAAATCGAGTCAGTACTTCTAGATTTAGGTACAAGATTGCTCTCCGTGGTCCTGAATTTACAATCGTGCCTGGGATCCTGCAATCTGTTTTGTCCCAGTCCTGCTCAATTGACTGTCCCTTGCTGTTCATTCTTACCACACCTAAAGAATATAGTGGAGTTTCCAGTGGATCGTGACACTGAACATCATTCACAGAGCTACAACATTTAATTTGGTTAATGATGACTATACTCAGATTTTAGAACTTTTCCCAAAGCAAAGACCTGAAATGTGGAACTAAAGGTGCCTCTAATCTTCGGTTCATAATTTTATAGTTAATATTCTAACATTCATCCTCTACTGATTTTCATCATGTAAGCAAACCAAAAATACATTTTATAACTGCTGTTACATTTAAAGAAATAATTCAATTCTGTTTTCCACCCAGCTTGAAATTAATGAAAAATCTTAATATCCTAAACCCTGGTTTCTGAAACAGGTTACAGTACTGCCCCCTCTCTTTGTCTCTCTTATTCAAACCACAATTACAGTTGCAATGTACTAATATAATCTTTCTAGTTCTATAAATTCAAAAGATTGGCAACCTGAACATATCTGTTAGATTTTCAGTTAAGAGCCAATGTTGAAACATAATTCTTCTACTGTTGTTAACCATTTTATTAACATTATGATTATCCTGTAATCAATATATCTTACAAAATATTCTAATAACTCCTGCCACAAACATGGATGCTCACTCTCAAATTAATCCATTAAAATATATTGCACTAGAATGTGTTTAGTTGTACCAGCATGTGTTCATTGTGAGGGTTTTGTAATAGATGTAAACTATTATCCTGGAACTTTAGTAGAGTTCTCTTAGGCATTAGCATAGAAATGGAGGTTCTTACACTTCAGATATGGTTAAATCAGGCAGCTATTTCCTCTTCAGAGGAAGCAGAGACATTGTCATCTGAAAACAGTTCTGAAGAAGAAAGCATCAACTATTTCTATACAGCATCTGAACCAAAGTATGTATCTAGAACTCCTCTGAACCTTTGAAAATGCTGGTAGCTTTATTGTAGTTCTGCTTTTAGAACAGGTAAACCAAAAACAAGATTTCTTGAAAAGTCTCAATTCTTAAATTAATGAGAACGGATGTTAGGGTGATTTAGTGAAGCTCTGATAATATTAAACTGTAAGCACAAGTGCAGTTCGGAACAGCACTTTTTCTTTGCTCTACCTCCTACGGTCTATTCTTGTGTCTTTATTCTTGAGTCCTCAGCTCTTGAAATTTAGCATGATTCAACTTTCACTCTATTTCACTGCTTTGAGTAATAGCTGGACGCACAGTTCTTCAGTGTTAGTTCACCTTTTTTATTTCCTCATCACATTCTAAATCTACAGTACTGATTATATTTGACAGAGAGACAGATTCTGGACTGCTGGTAGTTGATTCTTACCTAGTATTTGATAGTCCTCATGGATGAGATTCTTGAGCAGAAATATCAGTATCTTCTGTGGCAACCTACATGATGTGTGCTTTCTCTACTCCAAGTTAAGATGCTGTGACATCTCCCTGAATCTACCGAAATGGAATATACAGTCCACCTTCCCTTAAGTTCTCAGAGAAAGAGAGATACAGATGATACATTTTGTCATTTCCACATGTATAAGGTTTTACATGATTTCCACCCTTCTTTTGGAGTGGGGGATTTCTCTACACAATGTATATCCTTCCTGGGTGGTATTTTCAGTTAAACTGACCATCAGGAGGCAATACATGACTGGCTTCATCCTATTTGAGACTCTTCAGCTATATATAGTCAGATATTATTCCAGGGGGTTCAAACTCTCTACCAGCAATTGAACTCGCAGGTGTTTTCACTTCAGATTACTATATACAGTGCATTAGCTTAATTACTATATACAATGCATTAGCTTAAAAATCTGGGTCCTGATGCTCAGCAGTTTTGCAGATATTGTATTCTTCCTCCCTGTGTTGTCTTCATTGCCCTTAAGGACAGGGCATGGTTGGTTCAGAAAGCAGCTTGCCAATTCTATTCTAAATGGAGTAAAGATTATTTGAAATTGTGACCTAGCTCAGAATGTGTTCATTCTATGCACACTTCATAGGTTGCCCTTTTCTCTATTCTGCCTGAAGTTGCATCGTGGCAACAGCAGTAACATTTGTTCACTCAGAAATGCTCTCCTGGCAGTACTCCATCTCCTAGAAAGTCATTGATGCCTTACTACAGACTTGCAAAAATGAAGAATATTTTCTAGGTAACTGTAAGGGATAATAAATACAATTGTCAAGTATATGAAATAATGGTTTGGTCCATTGTTTTGATTCAGACTCAGACTTTTGGCATGATCAACACAGAAACAGGTCCACTGTGACAGGTTCCAGTCCTGATTTCCCCATGTTTTTCAACTGTTCTGCACATAGACATGCTTCAGAAAAGCTGCTGAATGAGTGGAGGCAGTTAATTGAACCTACCCCCATGATCCCATTCCCCTCTACCTGATATACGCATGTAGCAGAAATGCAATTCCTTGAAAAAGAAAAAGGGGGTAATTGCAGAAGAAATCAGTTGAATCAGTGAGCTGAAACAGTTGGTAATCTGCAACTTGTGACAACATAAAATGGCAACATTTAACAGATCATTTCTAATTAATACAATAGCTGTAATTTGACCAGTCTGAACAAGTTAATGGATAGCTGTTGAGACACTCATGTAAATTGTATCATAGATGGAGTTATTAAACCATTATGTGCATTGGCCTGGAGTTTGTCACAATTAGTTTGCTGCAATAAGAAAACCAATATGAAATTATACAATGTTCATAATTTTGGGCACCAGAGTTTAATTGTTGAATAAACAATTAAAAGAGGGCTGTGGAGAGGTTACCTAACCTACTTGGAACATGAGATCTAAGGCTTTTGAAATAGCCAGCTTGGCTCCAGGTTTATCCAGCAGTTTTCCATTCCAACTCATTCCCAAATTCCAGTACATAATCCAGAGGAAAAAAATGGAATTTCATTCTTAAAGTGATAGTATATTACCTTGAGAAATATTTTTTAATTATCCAGTTCAGGTATCTGACTCTTTCCTTTATGTTTAACTGAGAATAGTTAGAGCCCTGCTGATGATTACAGCCTTTCACTGCTGATCTCGTTTTTCAGATAGGAGGTATAGAGGATGTATATCACTTCATTGTAGTGGCATCCCATACCAGTCTTGTAGCCCTAGCCTTCTAAAGAGTGGAACTGGCTAATTCTCTGCCCAAGGAAGGAGAGAGGGATTCTCTTTTATCACACCTTCTTGAATCCTTTTTGGTCATCCCTTCTGACGACAATGACTCCCAATAATCTCACAAGCCAGACTCCATTCTTTGTCTGAATCTGATGTGACATACACAGTTTTGTTTGCTTTTACTCTAAATGTTAGAAACTGCTTATTCAGTTTCTGCGGCATTCACAAAATCCATAGTAATCCTTAATGCCAACAATTGATGTTAGGCTTACACCTGTCCTTACACCTCCCATGATCTTACCACTGGGCTGTGACACTGTACTTGGGTAACTGATGGTAATCTGATTGCAAGGTACTTTATGATTAGGACCATGTCAAGCTAGTGTTATAACCATTATGCCACTGAGAAAGAACTGGAGCAGACCTTCTGGGGGAAAAGCTGGGAAAAAGCAAGAAAATAAGCTTTTTCTTATGGTTGCTATGCCTGCATATATGTGCACTTTTATGCTTTAACTTTGTATATAGTATTATTTTATCTAGTGGTTAAATTTTTGAGGACTACATATTGTTTGTATAATTCTAATGGTACCATGGACATTTTATTAATGTGGTTGTAACAATCGCAACAGGCAAAATATATACATAGATATCAATGTAATTTTAGGATAAAAGATGTAGATACACACACACACACACACACACACACACACACAAGTATATATGTCCAGTAAGACCCACCCATAAAAATGAAAGTGATTGACAATTGCTTTTATGGAGCATAAAGCGGAAGGGCAAAGCAGTAGGGATTAGTCAAATAGTGGGAGGGCGAGAGGGCATGGTAGCCTACTCTCCACCAGACTGCATCATTTCCAAGCTACTGTCAAAGGAACTCAGTCCAGACAGGGTTTTTTGTTCTTAAAGTTAACTTAAGTTAACTTTAGGCTTAGAGTTAAGCTACTATCAGCACAGAATAGAAGTAGGTTAAGTGAGAAGTGCAGATATTTTCTCAGCCATCCAATCCATTTTGCGGGATTACAATTAAGATTAGGAGATGACTAAAATGGAAAAGGGCCTCCCTATTATGCAGAATATCTGTAGAGAATTCTGTAAACATATAGCTACTGCTAGTATAGTTCCCAGTTGAGAGAGCCAATGGAACAGGTATTCTAAGAGTGAGGCTAAAGCAACCTTGGATTCAACTGATTGGGAAAGAGATGTAGCTCAAAGAAAGAATCTATGTTTCAGGTATGGAAAATCCAAAGGATAAACTGGTATTGCCATATAAGACTGGGAAAACTCCTGCTGGAAACTTTGAAGAGCAACGGCCAGTCAGTGTTGATCTAAAAAGATCAGTGGGCTCCTGTAGTAGCAAATACAATAGTTTCTTATGTTTGTATAATGCTGTGAAGTTCTTCCATTCAATGGTGGAATCTGAGATTACCTTAAGGTGCTGAAAGGCATGTCCCATGACTGACAGATGGGCTGTACTATTAATGGGAAGAAAGAAAACTCAATTTTCTTCACTAGCTAGTATGAGTGACCAGAGTTGTGGGTAGGTAGTTGATCTGGGGCACTAACCTCACGCCACATTTTAGATTACACTGTAAACCAGACACTAATTATTATCATTTCCCACCATTTGGATATATAATTTTGTTTATTTTTAGAATTGTTTATTTTATTTCTGATTTTGTGCAACTAGGTTTTCAGCCAAGCAAAAGATAAATCGCTTCCCTTTGGAGGATATGATCTGCATGTGTTTAAGCAGAAGTGATTTGCTGAGTATTTTGTCTATCTGTTGTTCCCTCTGCAGTTGAGATGCTCATCATCTGTTGGGTCCTTAATGCTGTTGCCTCAATCTATAGTAAAAAGTGGAGGAGACTCTAGTCTCGTGTTCTATATCACTTACCTTAACTGCAAAATATTTCCTATCTCAAAATTGATTTTTTTTTTAATGTGGAATCATTGTGACATCCACTGACAAGTTGGTTATTAAAATAGCAAGGAGAGACACTGTTCTTATTTTCTCTCCAGAAAGAACAGACCTCTCTGCTGAAGTGGAAAATAAACTCATCAGCCAGTTTTATTTTAGGACAGATAAAGAAAATAAAATGCTAATGATACATCCACCAAAAATCAAGTTATCATTTAAATAGAATAAAAATAAAATATTTGGAAATGTTCTAAGCAGAACAGCTTCATGGGAGATGAGATCTATATGTATGAGAAAAGATGAAAATGCTCCTTTTCATAGGAATAAGATTCAAATGGCTTATTACTTCAATCATGCAGCAGGAATGGACTGGGGAAGATTAAATGCTTGACAAATCTTCTCCCTTCCTTCATGAAAGTCTCATGAGAGTAAAATAGCCTTTATTCATGTCAGTGGAGTCTATCAATCTCTCTTTTTCTCTCTTTGCTTTTCTGAATGTGATGTGATTGGCAGTTTGATCCTTTGGCTGCAATCCTGGCTTCTTGGGAAATAAGACTTATTAAACAATGTGATAGCTTGTGGGCAAATATGCATTAAAATTGGGGTTTTAATTTATAAATAATTTCAACAATACATGCAGTTCTATGCCATAGATATGACAAATTTGGTTTATTGTAGTGATTCTCTCCTTTACGTTTATTCAGCAGGTGATGAAAAACTCAGAGAGTCTGGCACATAATACATGGCGAATTTATCTCCTACATGAATTTTCCTTGAAATAAATGGAGCTACCAACATTTCTGCAAAAATTCCCTTGGATAGGACTCTTGAAAATGTGCATCACCAACTTTGCTCTAGTGCCAAATACTGATACTATTTCTTTTTCTTCCCAAAAGAAAGAAAGAATAAAAAGTGCAGGCAAAAAGAAGAAAGAAAGAAAAAGAAAAGAAAAATATAATAAAGAAAAAGAAAAGAAATATATAAAGAAGTGACTTCAAACCTTCATCACAACAAGTATAAACAAATGTAATAATTCTTCACCCCTTATAAGGTTAAAGAGATATCTCTTCATCCTATATCCCATCCCTTATTTTTAAGCAAATTCATAAAACATCAAATTTTCAATCATTGTGTCAGAAAAAAGTCCATAAAGGGTTGCCAGAACACTGCAAAAAAAGAAAAAAAAAAAAGGTCTTATTTCAACCTTGATCAAATAAACCAACCTTACATTCCTTCCTTTTACTTCTAACAGTCTTAATCTTTAGTTCAATCAAATATTGTTGTAGGATTTGATTTCTCTTCAATTCTTCTTTATACCATTGCATAGATTTCTTCAAGGCGTTAACAAGCTTGTTTTGTAGATCCAATAAGAAAACATTTTCCAGGTCATTTTCTTGGTTTATCATTTGTATTTCCCTTTTAATTTTTAAAACTTCAGCCATTTTTTTTCGTATATCTGTAAAGCATACTTTTCCAGTCATTCTCTTGGCCTGTCATTTGTAGTGACATTTTTTAGACCCCTGCTTCTATGGATCTGGTGCTTAGTACATGTTCTTGTGCTGCCTCAGTGCTGTCTTTTATTCCAGCCCTTTCCAGCCACTGGTAGGATTTCCCAATTCCAGCACCTCAGCTATCTGTCAATGGTACATCCCATGCAGGGGCTTGTCTTGCCATGGCACTTCCTCTGCTTAAACTTCCTCCCATGTCTGCTGCTGCCTCAGGCATTCTCTCAGCAGCTCATCTTTGGGTGCCATCTTACTGATCTACTCCTGGACGCTCTGGGTTCACCCAGGACAGTGACTTTGACACTCACCAGACCCCTTCCACCCTCTTTCCAACTGGTGTACAGTCTCTGGGTGTTAGACTTGGGATGGCAACCTCATACATTGTGAGGAACCTCTGGATCTTCCCATCTGCAGTCTCCTTTGGCCAGCCAGCTCACTATACCATCAGGCTTTCTGATGACTGGCAAGGCATACGTGTTGATGGCATGGATCTTGTTCTTGCCATTGAGCTAGCTCTTCAGGACCTGTCTTATCCTTTGGTGGTACTTAGATGTTGCTGTCTTCCCTGCCTCATCATTGTGGTTCCCAAGTGACTGTGAGATATCAAGGTACTTGTAGCTGATCTATATGTCTGCTATGTGAGCCACTGGTAGTTCCACCCCATCGGTCTTAACTACCTTCCCTCTTTTTACTACCATCCGGCCACACTTCTCCAGTCCTAATGACATCCTAATGTCCTCACCATAGATCCATGTCAGGTGGATCAGTGAGTTGATATCTCTTTCACTCTTAGCATACAGTTCGATGTCATCCATGTAGAGGAGGTGGCTGATGGTAGTTCCACTCATGAACTTGTATCTGTATCCAGTCTTGTTTAATCCAGTCTATCTCTAATCCAGTGATTATCTGGCTGAGGAGGTTCAAGCCTATGCAGAACAGCAGCAGGGACAGTGCATCACCTTGGCATATGCCATATTTGATGGCCACTTGTGCGAGCTGTCTTGAGTTGATTTCCAGTGTTGTCCTTCACACTTCCATTGTGATGGAAAGTATCTACGAGGAAGAGAGTGATGTGGGAGATCAAGGTTATCAGGAAGGAGGGGTGCATTCCAGGAGGAGGAAAGAGGAAAGAGGCAGCATGGTCTGCAGGGAGAGCAAAAGAGGTTCAGGATAGCCACTCCCTAGAATCTCACAGGATATATCCACTAGTTGCTGTAGTATAGATTTAGTTTGGCAAGATTCTGTCTATAAGGTGTAAGCTAAGAAAGGAACTGGACTGGACTGGACTGTTTCATCATTATTCTTGGGCTGGGCCTGATACCCACTGAGTTCTTGAGGAAGGTCCTTAGTGTCCTGTTGACATTTTATAGTGCCAGGCATTCACAGATCCATGTGTGTAGCATTGAGTTGTAGGCTTTCCTGTAGTCCATCCAGGCTGTGCTCAGATTAGTCTGTCTAGACCATGAGTCTCAGGTGACCGCTGTATCTAAGAACAACTGGTGCATTTGAGTCTCTGGTGTTCCCAATGCCCTTCTGAGCTGTGCTCATGTACTAGCCGATATAGTCCTGTAGCTTGATGGCTATGATACCTGATAGGACTTTCCATGTTGTGGGGAGGCAGGTTATTGTCCAATAGTTGGATGGAGCTGTTCCCTTGTGGGGGTCTTTCATGACCACACTGTCCTTCCTTGTGTTAGCCAGTTTGGGTGGGAGCCTGCTGCTAGCAGCTGGTTCCTCTGTGCTGCTAGGCATTCATGCACTGCTGTTAGATTCTTTAGCTAGTAGGTGTGGATCATGTCTGGGCTACGTGTGGTCCAGCTCTTCATGTTCTTAACCTGCTGTTGGATGTCTGCTACTGTGATGGTGACTGGTTCCTATTCTCGGAGATTGCTGTGATCTGTTTTCAGGTCCTGAAGCCACTTTGCATGGGTATTATGTGTTTTCTCTTTCTCCTATATGTTCTTCCAGTATTGTTCCATTTCTGCTGTTGGAGGCTCTGCTGTTACTGTATTGTTGCACTGCAGTTGGGAGTACACCTTGGATGGTTCCTTGGAGAACAGGGCATTTATCTTCTTGGCCTCTACTTCTCTAGTGTATCTCCTTAACCTGGCAGCCAGTGCTGTGAGGCTTTGTTTAGCAGGCTCTAAGGCTTCAGATGGAGTCAGGCCTTTGTATTTTTTCAGTAGTATTTGTATTTTTTCAATCTTATCCTAAATCTCCACACCGTTTTGTAGTTCTCCTGAATATCTTCTCTCTGAGTTGCCTTGATCTTAGCCTCCAACCTCATTTTCCAGGGGTATATACTGCTGTTCTTCTTAATCGTGTAGCCAAGCATTTCCAGGATTACAGTGGCTGTAGCGTATACCAGTTCATTGGTTTGAGTTATGGTGGTAGTAGGGATTGTCTGGAGGGCTCTAATGGTATCTTCTAGCATACTATCTGATGATACTTTTCCACTGAGCCTTGGTAATCAGTCTCAAAGGTTGACTGTAGCTAGTTTATCCATAATCTTATGCTTCATATAAGCTGCTGTGCTCTGTAATGGAGGGTATGGCAGTGACATTCCAGCTTCAGGTGTTGGCTGCACATCCAGTTGTTCTTCCAGCTCTGCTTGGGTCCAGGATGTCATGTGTAATTGGCCTATCTCAGTTTGTGAAAGCAGCTTCCTCTTCACTATGTTGAAGCTGTTTCTCAGTTAGTGTGAATATAGGTCTTGTGTCCATCCACAGTTCCCTCATATATTTCATATATCCCCTCTTGTTAGGTCTACTGTTGTAGTAGCATTCCATCAATTCTAGGTTCTCTTGTCTCATCCATGTATCAGAGAGAGAGAGAGAGAGTTTGATGACCCTATCAGTCTTCAGGGTTTAATAGTTTCATGTCTCCCCAAATGAAAATATGACTGTTCATTTTCTGCCCTCAAAATAAAATAAAATAAAATAAAATAAAATAAAATAAAATAAAATAAAATTCTGTTTTATCTTGGAGGTAATATCATGGCAAGCAATATTTTAAATAAGGCCAATGCATGGCAATTACTAGTATAATTAGCATGAGATAATTGGGCCTAAGGGAATAGAAGTATTTGGCTATTGCTTACACCTTGTAACATCCCACAGTGAAAATTATGAATTCTTCATAATAACACATGCTATAATCAGGACATCATTTCCCAAGCTACCTGAAGCCAACCAAAGTTCTTGAGGACACCATAAATTGTTTCAGTCTTTTCACTTTCATTTAAACTTGAAGTGAAAGGAAGGACCACAGTGATCCTAAAGAAATATTAGTAGACTGGTTATACTGGTCAGCAGCATCAGTCTGTCAATTTCTCTTCTTCATTTTCTCTACTTCAACTTCTCTTTTTTAAAAAAAATCCAGATCTTCATTTTATCTCCTATTGTAATGCTACTGCTGCAGGTAGGACTGTGGGGTGGGGACAGGACTTATTTTCTTCAGTTTCCAGAGACATGTAATTCCTTACACATTCTGAAGTAGAGTTTAGTCTGGTCATGTTGCATAACTGTATAAGGTATGGAGCTAGTCACCATAATCTAGCAGTTCCACTGGCACAGGAGAATGAACGATCACTTGGCATTAAACATGCTAATTTCAGTGCAGATCTGCAGGCAGAGGGTTTTGAGAAATGCCTCCTGTCCAGACACTTTGGTCATCTTCAGATGCCTTTCTGTCCCCTCCCAATGAAGTTGGGAAAGTGGCTTCAGAGAGAGGGCTTCCTGAGTTATAGTGCCATCTTGTGGAATACTGTCACCCTGGAGACACATCTGGCATCTACACTGGTGCCCTTCGGTGGCTATCTAATATGTCCCTCTTCCCTTAAGTATTTTTATAGTTAATTCCAGAGTTAAATCTGCACATTATTGGGAATAGTGGCTGTTATTTTGAGCCCTTCTGGTGTGTTCTATGCTCTATTGTATTCTATTTCCACTGCTTAAGGATGCATTTCTCATATTTTAAATTATCTAGTAAGCTTGTCAGTTAGTTTTAAAAATGTACAAATATATAAAATGTATAGGGAAACTCCTTCTATTGTAATAAATGTTGCCCTTTCTTGCATACTTCGAAGAATTATACATCAGAAGAATTGTTTATCTGCTCTGATTCAGATTTTCTCTCTATTAGATTAAAGTAAGCATAACTATGATAAACAATATCAAAGGATGATGATGATGATGATGATGATGATGATGATGATGATGACAACTATCAGCCTGAATCAGTCTACTGCAGAATGAAGGATTTAATAAGTAATCTTCATTAAAGATTATAGACCATAATCTGCCAAACTGGTTCAATGCAGGTTGGTAGATGGATTGGAGATAAGAGAGAGTGACTGGCTCAAAGTCATTTGCCTGATGAGAGAGAGAGAGAGAAATGATAGATAGTGTGTGTGTGTGTGTGTGTGTCTTGATTAAGTACCATCAGGTTGGTGCTGACTCTTAGCAACCATATAGATAAATTTTCTCCATGACAATTTGCCCCTCACCTGGTCCTTCAGGTCCTCCAACAGTGCACCATCACTACTGTAACTGAGTCCATCCACCTTGCTGCTGGTCATCCTCTTCTCCTCTTTCCTTCCACCTTTCTCAGCATTACAGCCTTCTCCAGAGAGCTAGGTCTTTGCATAATGTTTCTGAGTTCAAGCCTGGTCATTTGTGCCTGAAATGAGAATTCTAGGTTGATTTGTTTGATGATTCATTTGTTTTCTTGGCTGTCCATAATATTCTCAGGATTTTCTCCAACACCAAATTTCAAAAGTGTCAATACTTTTTCTATCCTGCTTCTTCATTTTCTTCCATGAACTGTCACAGGGAATACCACTGTCTGCACCATCCTGAGTCCACCATACCTATACCTTTGTAGGTATAGACACATCAAGGCATCTGAATGTTTTCTGAGGCCTTCATGACTACTCTACCAAGTGCTAGTCTGCAGCTTGTTTCTTGATTGCTTTATTCTTTACTGTTGATGGTTGATCCTAAAAGGCTAAAACTATTTACTACTTTGATATCTTCATTGTCAGTGCTAAGGCTGATTGTTGTACCTGTTGACATTAATTTGGTCTTCTTTATATTTAATTTTAGTCCCATTGTTTACTGTGCTTCTTGAATTTTACTACTAGCGCTTGCAAATCCTTCGGATTTTCGGCTATCAGAGAGTGTCATTGGTATACCACAGGTTATTGATGTTTCTTCCTCCATTTGAGAAGAAAGGGCAACTAGAACATCTACAAGGATCCTGTGTGCAATATCCTAGAAATCTGGTGGATAAAGTTGCTTGGATCCATTCTGAGTTAGGTTCTGATTTGACAGGTCAAGTTGAGTTGACTGATGCATAGTATTGTCCTATTATGGGGGAATTGTTTGATCCTGAGGAAGTAGACAGGTTTCTCAGAACTGTTAGCCTGCCAGCCTGTTTGTTTGATACTTGCCCCTCCTGAATGATTAAGGCCTCCCAGGAAGTGACATGTGGTAGGGTCCATGAAATAGTGACTTCCTCCTTGAGTGAATTTGGCTGGTTGGCACTTGAAGAAGATGGTGGTACATCCCTTCCTCAGGAAGCTATGACTGGGCCTAACTGTTCTGGATAATTTTTGTCCAGTCTCCAACCTTCCCTTTCTAGGAAAGGCTGTTGAGAAGGTGGTTGGGCTGCAGCTTTAGAGGGTCCTGCAAGATGCAGCTTACCTGGACTCATTTCAGACAGGTTCCAGGTTGGGGAAATAGTATACATATGGCATTAATCACACTTGTTGATAACTTCTGTGATGATGTAGTTCAACCTTCCTTGTTTTCCTTGATCTCTCAGCAGCTTTCAATACCATTGATCCTTCTGGAATAATTATGGGAGTAAGAGGCACAGTATTGCAGCAATTCTCCTCCTTTCTCCATGTCTGGTTTCAGTCAGTGTTGATGGAGGGGACAGGCTGAGTCCAAAACACCTGATTTATGAGTGCCACAGGGTCAGTGCTGTCATTCCTCCTCTCTAACTCTTGTTAGAAAAAGCTTCTGGGTGAGGTATTATTAGCATACTTATTTTTGATAACACAGATAAGATTTTCTGCTTATAGTGAGGATATACATTTAATAAACTGGAGGTTGGCACAAGTCAACTTTTGAGGCTAGTTTCCATCTAAAAATACAACTGTTGATTTAAGATAACTTGTGAGCCAGCATCTGCAAGTGCTTAAGCAAGCTATTAAGGAGGCTTACTTTTGTTCAGGGGCCTTGGTAGTTTGGAGGTCTTGGTTCAGGTATTTGTTTTACTAGCTGTTCAGGATGCTGGCTATCACCTATAAAACCCTTCATGGCATAGGGCCTGGTTATCTCAGGAACTATCTTTCTCCCATTTTTTTCTGCCTGTCCCATAAGATCCAAAAGAATGTGCAGTCTTTGGTGCTCACTGAGTTTGGTTGTTTGCACTGATGATGTTACCTAGTTGGGTAATGAAACATCTGCAAGCAAACAACCAAGCTCAGAGAGCACCAAGGACTCCACAGTTCAACACTGAACTACATATATTCTCTTCTGTTGGATCCAAAAGAGTGTGCTCACTTTATGTCTTACCTCTGAAACAAGCCTTCTTATGGGACCCAGGAAGAGGGACTTCTCTGTTGTGGTACATGGCCTTTGGAATAGTATCCTCCCAGAGGTTTGAACAGCCCCAATCCAGCTTTCTTTTATACAGGCCTTGAAGACCTGTTTTTTTCCCCAGGTCCTGAGATAGAGTAGGGTACAGGTCCATGGATTGAAATATATTAGGTTTGTTCATGATGCATGTATGTTTCCCCATTTATTTATTACGCTGTGGTTTGGGTTTTAATTTATATGCTGCCCAGGATCGTTGTTGAGTTGAGCAGCTTTAGAAATCTACATTTAAAATATCCATTGCATACAGGATTTGTGTTAGCAATAGTTATTTTTCACGTTTTCCTAAAGAAACTAGCCAGGGAAGGGAGGACTCAAGGCACCTGAGCTTTTAACAGATTCATAATAGGCAGACATTCAAAAATCTACTTTTCTCTGAGTCATAATGGGAGAAAAACGTCTATAAAGCATCTGCTGTCACCCAGCTAGTAAAAATGAACAAATCTGTTTCCATCCTCTACCCAAAACTAACTGATAATCTTGTATCCAGTCTGCTTTATGCAAAGCCTGCACTGTATATTCTCAAAAGTCTCCATTTCAAAAGGAGTAATATTTGAAGCACAAGAATATATTTGATACCGCCAAACAAATTGCACAATTAGAAGGGCAGCAATTAGTCAAAATGCACCACACAGCAATCAGGAGATATAAAGATGTATGCAAGGAAGTTTTTTTTAAAAAAAATCATAGAATTATAGGGTTGAAAGGAGCTATTGAGGCATCGCCTCAAAATCCCTACATCTTGCAAAACTTCAGAGTAAGGCATCCATAATGGATGGTTGTCCAGCCTCTACTTGAATGCATTTAGTAAAGAAGAGCCTGCAACAACTCTGGACAATTGGTTTTAGTGTCAAATTGCCGTTAGGGGTTTTCTCAGTAATCAATTACTATTCCAAGATCTTTTTCACAAGTACTGTTGTCAAGTCAAGGTACTATACCTTTGATTTCTGTTTCCAAGTGAATTATTTTCCAATTGTCACTATCCAATTGTCTCTGCTAAGTTTCATTCTGTTATTTTCCACCCATGTCTGCCTATCGAGCATTTACTTCTATGACATAAGGTTATAGTTACCCCACCCAGTTTTTTGTCACTTGCAAGATAAGCATTCCTTCTACCTCTTCATTAATAGTCATTAATAAAATGTCAAAGTGTACAAGGCTCAGACCTGAACACTGTGTCACTCCAATCAGGAACACTTTTCTGTTTGATGAAGAGCAGTATTTGATATGATTTTGGACAGCTATGTGTCCACTTAATTGTCAACCCATACACTCCACACTTAGCTAGCTTACCAATCAGAATGTTACGTCCTATGTTTTGTTAAAATCAAGATACATTGTCTACAGGGTCTTTATAATCTATTAAGAAAATTATCCTATCCAAAATATGAGTTAGTATTAAATTAGCAAGATTTGTTCCTTGCAAATCCATGTTGACTTACGGTAACTACTAAGCTGTTTTTCAAGGTGCTCACAGGTTGATGGCTTTACAGTCTGCACTACAGTATTCCTAGGTATCAATATCAGACTGATTGGTCTGTAAATCTATGGTTCCTTCTTTTCCCCTTGAGGAATATAGAGATATTTTCTCTCCAGTTATTTGCCACTTCACATTCTATGGGATTTCTCAAAGATAACACATTGAAATTCAGCCAGTACTCTAGGATGTAGTTCACCTGACCTGTACAATTAAATTCACTTAAAGTAAATAGGTATTCCTGACCATAGTTTCACCAGCCTCAGGTTTCATTCCCACTGCTTCTGCCTCCTCTTCACAATTGCTTAGTGGAACACATCCCCTCTTCTCAGAGAAGAAAAGTTGAATAGGTCTTTTTTATTACATATTTTCATTTCGCTATCTGAGTCATTGGTATGGTGTTCCTTTTCTCATCATTTTATTTAGAATGGATCCAAGGGGGGCTTTTTTGTTCTTAGTATTCTCAGCTAATCTCACATCATTCTGAATTTTAGCTTTCTTGGCACTGTTTCTACTAATCTGGGCCTAATTTCTATTAACCTTGGTCCTTGGTGACTTGTCCCTGTTTGAACCTTCTATACATGACCCTTTTGATTTTTCGATTTTCATTAGGTAGCCACCTTGGCATCTTCTGCTGTTTTTTTCTCCTGCATCCCAGTTTGTGAATATGTCCTTTTTTAAGGAACTTTCAACTACACTGAGCACATTTTCCCAACAGCTTCTCCTGTATGGAATCCTATTAATTACTGTCCCAATGGTTTATAAAGATCTGCTTTTCTGAAGCCAATATAAATATATTAGAAATCCACCATCTTGCTTCCTGTCTCTTTTTTTCTTTGAAAACTCAGAGCTTGCTGCATCTGTGAGGGTATCAGAACTATTTCAGAGTTCAAATACTTCAGATAACTTTTATGTCTTTTGTTTTTGATTATCAGTCATTTCCATTTTGCTGGGTCCTTTATTCTCCTCCTTATGGAGATTTGCTTCAGCTGTCAGCTTCTGTTATAGTGCTTCCTTTATTTGGTCTAATAAATCTTTTTTCCTCTTTTGTGTGCTGAAGTGCATCCTTAGCTCTAGTCTTCTTACTTCTTCTTCTAGCTTTGCTAGAAGCTTTCTGCAAATACCCAGCAGGTTGTTACCTGACAGGAACACAAAAATTCACTGGTATTTCAGGTCATGACTGCAGAATCATACCTATTCATTCTCACTTCAGTTTCTTAAGGATCCACCACTGGAAAGGGTTTTATTCCTTGGGTTCTCTGGTTAGTTAATTACAGTACGCATTGTTGACTTAAAGGGAACATTTGTTAAGGGCCTTTCCTTAAATTCTCCCACCAAACTCTGCCACCAAATTTGTGTTAGCTCTCACAGTTAATTTGCTCAATAAGCTTGTACCCTGGAAACTGGCAGTCTTATATTCTTCTTATACTCTCTACAACAGTCTCTGCTTACTCAGCATGAAGCAGTCATTCAATCACTCACACTGGGAAATCAGTAGCTATTCTGAAAAAAGCCAGTTCACTCCACACTGCTAAGTACGCTGACTTTCAAAATATATACATATCTCTTTTGCCACTTCACTTTTGTCTTTTCCTCCATTGAACTCTGCTGCCAAACACCTGTTTCCTTTTCCTATTCACACGCCCACTGAATGGGTTCCATTATTTTTATCTAGAAGCAAAATAATCTGAGTCCATTAGGATTGATTCATTTATTTTACATTGTTTTAATACTGTCAATCTAATTACTGTGGGAGTGTACATCAAAGCCTTTCAATTTCCACTTTAAACTGTGTATAAAAGTATATATGGAGAGAAGAGTTGTCCAATGGGCATTTATTAGGGGTAGTTGCACTTTAAAATGCATATTAAGAAAAGCTGCACACAGAACAACTTAATTGGAGGAAAACTGTGGATGACAACAAAGGACTGTTTTCTAGAATTTTGCTAACAAAATTGACAGCAATGATGACAATGTTGATGACATTGAATAGAATGGAATAGAATGGAATAATAACTGGACATCTTTGACAGTGTTTCAGGTTGGATTTAGGCTAATCTGTGCATCCTTGTTTGGAAGTTGGATGGAAAACCTCAATAGAAAACTATGTATCTGGACTATAAATAATGGGGAAAGTACATTTTTGTTTATAATTCTAAAGTGGCTTGTAATTTTCTAGCCAACAGACATGGTTGAACCCACTCGCAAACAAGGGGATACTGATGTCCTGAATTAAAATGGAAGAATTTGGAAAGAAGGATATGTTTTTAAGGCACCTGAGAAACAAGTTGAAATAATAAAATGAAATGCTAACTATATGAATGGTAAAAAGAGGAATTTAACCTTAAAATGTATGCTGTTGTTAATTTAAAAACATAAATGTCAGGTCTGTCTGTTTTACAAGGTTCCTCCACAATTCTGTTTGCAACTAGCACAACAGTATGCTGAAAAAATTATTCTTTCTAAGATTCCCAACATTCAAATGATGTGAAAACGTGTGGCTTTGTTCTGCTGTGTTGATTTGCTTGTGGCTGAATATTTTATCTGTAAATTGCTCTGAAAGTTTCCCCTGCTGGTTTTTCACATCCTGAAAGGTGGTGACTTGGCCTGGCACAGTTTTGTAGTAAGCCTGAGGGAAATTATTCCTTACATTAGAATTTATGAGGACGGTTCAGCTATAATATACCTTTATTGTGCTATCTCCCACACAAAGCTCCAAATGAAGACTACACAGTTAAATATTTTTTAGAATGCCTAGGCACAATTTGTCTTAGCTTTCCTGAATGTCATTAAAGTTCAGCCTGAGAAATTATTACATCAAACTTTGCTCTGCTTACAATAGTGAAGCTCTCCCTGTCTGTAAATAAAATATGAAAAAAAGTATCTGTAGTGGTGGGAAAATATATATATCATTGCAAAGAGCAAATTTACAAACAAAACTGCCAAGGACAGTTTATGGCTTTAATTTCTTTCATCACTTCTTCTGCAGTGGGAGAATAAAATTCCTTTCCTCTTGGTTATTGTCCCTTCCTTCCTTCCTTCCTTCCTTCCTTCCTTCCTTCTCTGAAAGGGCTGATTATTTTATAGTGATTGTACTGAGAACATATTTTAAAAAAAACCCAACTATAGGCAGTTTTTACATCCCCTTTTATGTGATTCATTTTAAGAATGCAAAGCCTTGGAAGAAGTTGCATTGCTGGAGTAGGGCAGCATATACATTATTAATAGTAGTATTAGTATTATTATCAGTATTAGTATTAGTATTGTTATTATTGTTGTCAGGCTTCTTTGTCACCATACATTCAAGTCAGAAAAACCTAAATCTACCTTCATCTAATACTCCCAAACCAGTCGTTATTTATAAACTGAGTTTGGGTAAAATGTGTTTTGCTAATTTGTGGTCTGGTGTGCTGTACAAGCTAAGCCACTGTGGTTGATTTATGGTTCCATGTATTGGGCAAAACCACATAATTTGTATAAATCAGGTTTGATTAACCATATTTTAGCACGTTGTGCTAAGTATCAGTAGGGATATTGAGTGGAGACATTTTGCAAGGAAAAGCAGGGAACACTTTAGCAGAGAGGTACTTAAACCTTTGTCCAGATGCCATTTCTTCCCACTGCAATGATTTCTCTTTTCTCCTGGAAGTTTGTCCTGAACTTACATTGTGCTATCATTGCTAGTTTTCCCTTTTTTTCAATCTGATGCCCTCCTAATATGTTGAAAAACCTCACCAAAGTTACTAATGAATTTCCTAATCAGCCTCATTTTGATCAGCTTACCAAACAAACACCAGGGTGTTGAAAATACTATACCCATAATTCTGAAAATCTAATTTCTTACTGTTTGATTTTTAAGATTACATTACATTTAGGCAGAAAGTCTGTAACGCTCAAACAAAATAAGCATCAGCCAATTTTCCAACGTTATGGCTGGGTTTTATTTCTTGTCTTGCTGTTTTGCAGGGAACTTGCTGGAGTAAGTGTCCCTTTAAGGTACATTAACTACATCTTCTACAGTGTAACTCAGTTAAGATGAGATGCGGTATCACTAGTAGACAATGGATAACAAAGGACCTGAAAAATCACAAAGGTTTCCTAGGAGTCTGAACCACAACAGTAGCTCCAATTTAGCATTTTAGAATCAAATGAATGGGTAGTTTCCAGACCATTTTAGTTTCTTAAGATATTCCTGCTAATTTCAATAAAGAATGTTTCGAGTCATTAATTAGACAGAAGCTTTGCTGGTGGTTTGCTTTCTCAGCAGTGCAGATAAACTAAAAAGGGAGAGGGACTCTAGTGTCCTCCAGAGATCATTGGACTGCAACTCCCTGTACTGGTTCAAACTAATGGGATTTATAATCCAAAACTTCAGGAGAGCAGCTGGTTGCCCACTCTTGTTCTAAATAAGGTAGAAAAGAGAGAATGAATGAGTTGCATAATATGCTTCTGTTCATCTTCAAATATTTTTAAACAAGGTGAAAGACTTCCACAATCTACATCAATGGTGATTTCAACTTTTATTTTCTTAGCCTTGTTTCTCCTAGTCTTGCAGGTGACACTGGTCATTGCATCATTTTAAGTAGTGCAGTTTGCATAAAAGAAGCGTGCTTTTATCTTAGGGAACAGCACATGTTTTCTGTTTTGTTCATCTTAGCAATTTATATTCTCATATATTAAGCTTATGAGCAGATGAGTTTGTAGGCATATTAAAAGCTCTTGGACATAAAGGATTTTGTGATACAATAAAGTTTCCTAGAACTGCTTCAGAATGAAGGTGGCAAATCCCTGGAGATGGCTGGGAGATTTGTAGTGGCTGGGAAGAACACGGTTTGAGGCTGGACAGCAGAAGGGCTGAGGAAGCTATTAGGTTTATTCGTTGGTTTATTTATTTATCAAATTTATATGGCTGCCCATCTCACAAAAAGTGACTGTGGGTATCATATAACAGTTAATTAAAACAATAAATACATAAGAACAATCAATATTAAAAATATAAAACAGTTGTTATTAAAAAATAAAAATCATGTGGCACAAGGAAGAGTGAATATCAGGCACAGTGATGGAGTAACATTTCACTGGTCCCCTGGGACCCCCAGGCCTGATGACAAAGCCATGTTTTGAGGAACAGAGGTGTAACACGGGCTGTTCTGAAAGCACACATAATTGCCTGTGCTGCTGCCTCACACACCAGCTGAAGCTTCTGGATACTCTTCAAGGGCAGCCCTATGTACATTACCTACAATGGAAGAATGGATCATGAAGATGATGGAGTTAGCTGAGATGGCAAAATTGACACTTTTTGCAGGAGACAGAAAAAAAGCAAATTATAATTTATGGATCTGATGATTAGTTAAAATAATAGGTTATACAAAATATGTATGTCAAGATGTAGTTTAAGAGTAAGAGGTCACTATATGATTTATCTGTATCTGCTGTATAAGATACAGATTCTTTTTGTAATTTTTCCTTTTTCCCCTTTTCTTTAATTTTCACCCCTTTTGTATTCCTTCTTTATCTCTAACTCTCTTGTTTTCTCCTTTTCTCTTTGATTATTAGTTCTTGTCTGCTTTTATCTGTATGCTTTTTATAACTTAATAAAGTTCTTATTAAAAAAGGGGGGGCAGCCCTATGTAGAGGGCATTACAGTAGTTCAGTTGGGAGGTGACTTAGGGCATAAGTGACTGTGAGCAGAGCCCCCCAATCTAGAAATGGGCACAACTGGTGCACAACATGAAGCTACGCAAAGGCCCATCTAGCCATGACTTCGAGCAGGAGTCATAAATCCAGGAGGACTGCTAGATTATGGACTGGGTCTGCCTGGGGCAGTACAGTCCCATCCAGCATAGCCCTAGAACTGGAAGGCCCCAAAACCCAAAGCCAATCAGTTTTGGCTTTCAGTTCAGCTGAAGCCTGTTAGTCCCCATCCAGACCCTCACAGCCTCCAGGCTCCAGGATAAGATTTTTACAGCATTGCTTAATTCACCAGGAAAGAGATAAATAATTGGGTATCATCAGCAAACTGATGATACTTCACCCCAAGGTGACTGATGAGCTCACCCAGCAACTTGATGTAGATGTTAAATAGGAGAGGAGAGAGCACCAAACCCTGAAGCACCCCACATAGTAGGGGCTGTGGGCAGGACCTCTTGTCTCCAATCACTACTGACTGGAATCAATCCCAGAGAAAGGAGGTGAACCAGCATAATACTGTGCCACTCACCCCAATCCTCTGAGCCAAACCAGAAGAATATCATGGTTGATGGTATCAAAAGTCACAGAGAAATCAAGTAGGGCAAGGATGTAAGCACAATCCCCATCCTGCCCTCACCAGAGGTCATCCAAAAGCAGGACCAATGTTGTTTTCATCCCATATCTGGGCCTGAATCCCAGCTGAAAAGGATCCAGATAATTCATTTCTTTCAAGGTCTTCTGAAGCTGCTGCACAACTACCTTCTCAATCACTTTCCACAAAAAGGGGAGGTTAGATACTGGATGAAAATTGTCTAGTACAATGGGGTCCAGCAATGGCTTCTTGAGGAGGGGGTGAACCAAAGCTTCTTTAAGAGGTAAAGGAACAACTCCCTCACTCAGAGAAGAATTAATCACTGCTAGAACCCTCTCACATGACACCCCCGGGCCACTTTAACCAGCCAGGAGGGGCATGGATCTGAAGAACAGGTGGCTGAGCTGACAGTCCTAAGGACCCTGTCTGCTTCCTCAGGTCCAACAGGTTCAAACTGTTTCCAGATAACTGAGCAAGACTCCTCCCCAGGCACCTCCTCTGACCCTACAAGGCCGGTATCCAACTGTGAGCAAATCCAACTTTGATAGATGCTGAAAAAATTCTTCGACACACCCCTGCAAGAGGTTCTCCGAGGCCCCCACCCACCCAGAAGGGCTCATGTCACCTGAAACAGGGTTGTGGGGTAACTATATGTGGATGCAATAAGGGCAGAGAAGTACTGACACTTCTCTGCCTTTACGACCACAAGGTAGGTCTTAATAGTGGCTCTAACCCATGTTCAGTCAAGTTTGTCCTTTGCTGAGTGCCAGCAATGCTCTAGATGTCTCTTCTCTTGTTTCATCTCCCTCAACTCCTCCATGAACCATGGGGAGTGATGGGATCCCCAAGAAGAGAGAGGTCACATGGGCACAATCTGATCCAATGCCTCAGCCACCCCTTTATTCCAAGCAGCAACCAAGGCTTCAGATGGATCATGCAGCAGACTAGCAGGAACAACCCCCAGCTTTCTCTGAAACCCATCTAGTCCCATCAGTCACCAGGGGCAGACCAATCTAATGGGTCCAGCCTCCCTGCAGTGGATAGTGGTGCTAACTGGTAATCACATGGTAATCAGGGCATGATCTAGCCATGAACTCCCAAGCTACCTCAGACTACTCCTAGAAAATGCAGCTTAAAGTCCTCCAGGACCATAAGTCTGGGGAACTCCACTGCCAACCCAGAAATGGAGTCAAGGAGCTCAGGCAGGGAGGTTGCTTTGCATCAGGGAGACAGGTACAACAGCAACTACTCCAATTGATCGCTACAGCCCAATTTAATGAACAGGGTCTCATATTTGGTGACCTGTGGTGCAGCACCCCTGAAAGTCTTAAGAGACTCCTGGATGATAATCACCTCACTCCATCCCTGCCCCAGAGTCTCAGCTGGTGCCATACCCAAAACCCAGCTGGGCATATCTCTGAAAGGCCTACCCCCACCCCCACTCTACACCCAGCCAAGTCTCGGTGACACATGCCAGGTCGGCCCTCTCATCAAGACTAAATCACTATTGAAGGAGGCCTTATTGTAGATTGACCTGGCATTTAAAAGCAGCAGCTGAAAGCCAGGGCCACTGGTGACAGCAATCAGCCAGTTACCAGACAGAAAGGAGTTGATGTAGGTGACCTGAACAGTAGTGTTGAAAACTATGCAGGCTGAAACTGGAAGACAAAATGGAAGGACAGTGGAAGAAAGAGAATTGGAGATAAGATGGAGATGGAGTACAGTGGAAAAGAGTTAATGGAAAAGGAAGAAGGAAGAGCAGAAAAGAAGAACCCGAAGAACATGGGTGACATAGGTGTCCAACCTCTACTTGACCATATCCAGTGAAGGGGAGCCCACCATCTTCCTGAGTCACTGGCTCCACTGTGAAATTGATCTTTTCCTACTATTCAACTAGAATTTGCCCTCCAGTAACTTAAATCCATAATTCTGCATCTTGCCCTCTCATATAATATGATATTAGGTTTAGATCTTTCTCTGTGTGACAGCCTTTTAGGTGCTTGAAGATACTACTGTACCCCCCATCCTCCCTTTTTTTCTTCTTCAGGTTCAACTTTCTCACTTCTTTCAGTTAGTTTTCATTGGGCTTCATGTCTAGTCCTCTGATCATCCTTGTTACTCTTTCTGTTAATCTGTTGCAGGCTATATGATTTTTCAATGGCTTAACTCCAACCCATAAAAATGGTTGTGTTCACATATAACTCAAAGCTAGGCTTTATAAACTATGTTTATTAAACAAGCCACATTAAACGTATACACACATTACACTAATCCATAATGGGTAGCTTCACATTTCACACGAAGTGAAAAATAAGTAAGAGGCTTTAGTGAAATGGGTAAATATTGAAGGATTATCTCAGGCCTCCACAGAGCTCTTGTCACGTTCTCCTTTCTGAATCTATGACTCCATTTCCTGTTTGGGAATTAAGACGAAACTCTTCTTCTCCATCGTCTGCCTTGATTTTCTGGAATGAAATAAGACCAAAGAAGACAGACTTTTCTGCTGTAGCTCCCTGTGTCTGAAACTCTTTCCCTTGAGAGATACACTTATGGCAATCTTTTCATAGCAGTGCAAAATAAAAACTGAAGTTAGTTTGTGGCCTAAATGTTTTTTCCCCCCGCCTTAGGAAGACATGGACAAAAACACAAGAATAAGAAGCATAATGTCATTACTTGGTCCGAGAAGGGAACGGCAATGCAACTGTTTCACCTCGATCCTGAACAGGAATCTGCCACAGTCTGCCTTCACTTTGCTGTGTGCGTCAATCCACACTGATGCAGCAAAGCACCCAAGATAGATTGCTCTGTCTTGATAACGAGGGGGTGCTCCATTTCACCAATAGTGAAAAGTAAAGCAGTATAACTGCTCTGCCTCAGTGAAAAGAAACAGAGCATCACTTTTATGATTCACATTTTCTAGGGATGCTTCAATTAAAACTTAAGTAAAGAATACCTTCAAATAACTCCACAGCCATTAAAATGAAGATATCTGTCATCTGGAGTGATGACTTTCTGCAGACTTTTTGTGCATCTCCAATCCCATTCCTTATCTTTTTTTCCATGTTGCTTGGGCCACTATCCACTCCTCCTTTGCCACTGCCACATCCACCCCAGCACATTCCACAGGACCCATGTATAGTTGTTGATCCCACAAAATTTAGTGTAAAATCCATCTATAAATTGATTCCCAGCATCCTACTCCACCGCCAAGGATGGGACTATTCTCAGGACCAAATGAGAAGCTATGTTAATTATGGAAATGCAACTGACATTTGCAAGGGGGGGGGGGATTGTTCAGTTTTTGCTATATAAAGAATGGTTGTGGAGAGGTCTGAGCAGCATTGGGACTCCAGTGATGAGGAAGGAGAATATAATTCTTGCCCTGGTTATTGAAGGCCTGAGAAAAATCCATTCTCCCTCAAAGACATTTTCAGTGAGCATTATCATTTCACCAGCCACATGCACATATCCACAGAGATCAATATTCTCTGGGTAATATAACCACAATCATAATCAGAATTAGTATCTATAATCTGTTCATTTTTTTTTCCATTGGCCATAATCTTCATTCAGCATGGAGAACTGGAGACTCTTGATTGTGTCCCTTGAAATTTGGGGGAAATCATCCTGCCAATTTCCTTCCACATGCCTCTGTTTAAAGTGCAGTATTGCGCGAAATATGCTGCATTTCCATTTGTAATTACAGTAAGTTAGCTCTGTAATATACTGTGTCCACACAAAAAACTTTGGGAGGTCATCCAGAAGTTGCATCATAATTGACTACATCATAATTAAGAGGAAGAAATTATTAAATGCATGTGAATATTCATATTATGCAAAAATGTCAGAAACTCTGGAAAATAAAGCAGCTCAATAATGGTGAAAAATGAAGACTTAATGTGACCAAATGTGGCTGTGTGTCCATGTTTAGCAGTATTCCATGCTGATAAGAGAAACAAAGGATGCTTATTTCTTAGTGTTTATTGATTCTGCTTGTGCCCAGCAGCATTGTTCAGAGTTAACCATAGTCTTTTGGGTGAGGAGATAGAAGAGGTAGCCAACAGCTACTGTGACATTTTTTTCAAAATTCTTTGCAGATAAAATCACTCACATTCATTCAGTTAGATGCTACTTGTGCAAAGTCTGGCGAGATGACTCATCTAATGTCCTATGACAGCAACTGAGATTCATTTGAATATGTTGAGAATGAGGATATGTGGATAAGGTGCTCTTGTGGCATGACTGCCACCTCCTGTAGATTGGACCTATGTTCCACCTGGCTCCTTTGAACCATTGGACAGAGTATGTTTGGCTGGATACAGAAGATAAGGAATGCCATTCAGTGAGGGGGGAACCATCATCTGCTTTGAAAGCAGTGGTGAGGTAACCCTTCCTAAGGAATCATTTCTTGATCCAGCTATACAGGACAAAATTTTTGCCCAATCTCCAATTTTCCTTTTGGGAGAAAAGATTAGGAGAAGATGGTAAAGCTTCAGCTATGCAGGATCCTAGAGGAAACAAATTATCTGGACCCCTTTCATTCATATTTCAGAACTAGGCATGGAACAGAAATAGCATTAGTCACTCTGATGGATGACCTGTATTTGGATTTGGATGGGGGAAATACACCTCTCTTGGTCTTATTGGACCTCTCAGAGGCATTTGATATCATCAATCTTTATAACTTTCTGGACTGTCTGCAAGAGCTGTGGGTAGGAGAGATGGTTTTGCTATGGCTCACCTCCTATCTGAATGGAAAATGTGCAGGGAAATAGTGGTTGAGGCCTTGGCTGTTTCAGTATGGCATTTAGCAGGTCTTGGCTCTACAGACACACACACACACACACACACACAAACACACACACAGGCCCCCAACCGTGCTTTTTAATATTTACATGAATATGCTGGAAGAGGTTTTCAATCAGGTGATGTCAGCCCTTCAAGGTAGACCAGGTTAGGAAACCATACTACTTACTATAAAGTTATAGTAACAGAATCTTGCAAGTCTCAATGTGCTTCCCCCTTTCTTTCCTTTATCTTTGAGAGAACTAGGGAGGTTCTTGTCTGAGATGCTTTCTCAGGTTACAGTTCTCTCCCAAACTCAGGTTTCTTCTATCTGACCATTGTCTTGGTAGCAGCTCTTCCTTTTGTTCCTCAAGGCCATTCCTTCTAACCACGACAGATGATATTCAATGATTACTGAGGATGCTATGGAACTTTTAACTAAATATCTGGAGGCTATAAGGGTCTGGATAGGTCAAAACATATTCAGATTAATTCCCTGCCAGATGAGTTGCTGTTTGTAGTTGACCAATCTGCTTTGATCCAGATACATAATTTGGTTCTGGATGGGATGAGACTTCCCTGAAAAAGCAGGTCCATGATTAAGGGTTCTCCTGGCCTTGTGACTATTGCTCGAGCAACAAGTAGAGGTCATGACCAGGAGGGCCTTTGCCCAACTCCAACTGGTACAACAGTTGGAAGCTTTGGGGATTGGGGACCCCTTGCAACAGTTACTCATACTCTCATTATTTCATAAAGCAATATGGTTTACACAGGGCTGCCACTGAAGATGATTCAGAAACTGCTCTAGGGCCCCAGTCTGAATGAGTTTAAGGTGGCCCAGAAACAAACTTTTTCAGGGGCAACCCTCACATTATGGAGCAAGTTGTCTGTGAGATAAAGGAGCCACCACCTTGCTGGTTCTTCCGTAAAGTTGTAAAAATCATCTTATTCCAGCATGCCCTGGGATGGAAATAAATAAATGGGTTTTTTTTAATTGAACTTGATTTTATGTTATGATCATGATTGAGTCATTAAAAGTAAGGATAGTACATAAATATTGTAATAAATAAATAAATAAATAAATACATTGTTTACACCGAGATAGACTTTTCCAAACTCTCTATAAGGAAAGGAAATGGAAGTGAGACTACCCAGTTGCATTTTCATTGATCACGAGAAAATAATCAGTCAGTAATTTATTTGCCATTCTACTTTTGAATTTCAATGTCAGCTAAAAAGTTAGGAAACAGTGTGCCATTAAATTTCACTGACGCATCCTATTTTCTCGTACAAAAGATTTAAAAATACAATAATGGCATCATCTCATCTCATACAAGTAAAGTTGTCTACCTGCAATGAAATATGCTGTCTTTTCTCTAATAAATGAAAAATCTCAAAAGCTGATAGCTCTTCTTTGAACTTGCAGATGATAGAAAATTGGGAGGAATGTTTAAAAAAACCCAGGCAGCTAATTCTGAATTGATTTCTAGATATCCTGAAATCTATTTTGAAAAGGTTAAGATGATGAATTCATCTAATATTTCCTTAGCACTTTTGAAGCTATGCAACTGAATTACAACCACTATTTCATAGAGATCCTAATGGGCTCTTGCTTCATATCTGTGCTACTTCATGTTAGATAGCAATTTCTTGGATGTAGTATGAAAACTTATTCTTTTCACTATTAAGATGTCCATATTTGCCAATAAAATGATAAAGATAAGAATTGTTTGTTTAATCTACTTTTACTGGAATATATTTTGAGGGTGCACTAAAACTATTGTCACAGTTTCATTTTGCTTATACTGAAAAACATAATTTGGTCTACTGATACAAGGAAATAAACTATTTTCATAGTATATGAAAAGGGAAGTGTTTATTTTAATGCCCAAGCCACAAAAACATAACACAATTCTAATTAATATTAATTTGCAAAAACTTGGATGCCCTTCCTAGGTGGAATTCCTTCCCTAGAATGCCTCTCCTTCTTCCCAATACATTTTATTTAATCCATTATGTCTCACAATTTATCCCCCAGAAAGGGACTCTACAAGTATGGCTACACTCAATGTTCTCTCGATTGCCAGCTTACATTCTTCAATACTCTACAGAAGTTTGAACAGGGGAGGGGGGTTCATATGGAATGGAAACAGGGGCACATGCGGCAAGCTGAGATATTGTCAAAATGAGAAAGTATGTGTCATGACATCATGATGCAAACTCTGCCCTTCACAAACTTGCATTATTTTATTATGGCAATGGAAATATTAGTTCTCTGTTGCATTACGCAAGATTCTACCACTGGGCATCAAAAATTGTATGGGCTACTTAGAAATAGTGATCACTGGTGCCCTGTATATTTTATTTGTTCCACACAATTCTTCTTATAGAAACATAGTGTTAAATACTGCAAAGCTAAATCCTGAAAAATGTTTGAAAATTGAAGTTGATCCTGAATGTTACAGCCAGATTATTGGCTAGATGGCTAATGGGAGCAAATGATTACATTGTTACTACTTTATTGGGGGGGGGGGTATGGCTTTGAATACTGATAAATTTTCTTGCTCAGAAAATCCCTAATTAGCTTTAGATGGATTATATTCCCATGAAATGAGCAGGTTTATAGTCTTGGATTATTCCTTGACTCAGAGCTCCTCGTAGAAAAAGCAGATTGAGGCTGTGGCAAGGAAAGCCTTCATCCATCATTACTTATGTGCCATTTGTAGCCCTTTCTGGAACAAGAGACCCTGATGCTGGTCACTCTATCCTTGTCCTTCAAGACCATCTGGAAACATCAACTGATGCAGAACATGCTTGTCTTCTTATGAACAAATCAAACCTAAATCAACAAATGAACAAATCAAATCAAATTTTTGTCATATTACAACTTCATAACAGGAGCTACATTGGCTAATTATTTGTTTCCAGGTGCAATTCAAAATGCTGATCATTGTCTATAAAGTCCTGTGTGGCTTTCAACATGGTTATTTCTGAGACCACCTACTCCAAGTGGAATCTTCTTTGCCCAGCTGAGAAGACATATTGAATCTCTATTTACTAGAAAACCCAACAGAAGGGAAATCAACATGTGCATTTTCTGCTGTCCCTTCTCCTTTGGACCATTTCCTCTGGAAATTGCCTGGATTGTTGAGAATATTTAAGAAACTGGTGAAGACGTGACTGTTTTAAGAAGCCATTGGGGACTGTTGGAACTTGTGACCTTAGAATGCTTGTCCTGAGTGTAAGAGGTGGTATTATGGACATGATGAGAATAAAGTTATGATTCTTTTTCTATGCTTATTTTGTTGGTTTTATTGAGTATTTTGTACTCTATATTGTGACTTGTGAGCTGCTTATAAATGATCAGGTTGAAATAGCACAGAAGCTATAGTAATAAATAATAAGTAAGTTTCTTGAAGATCTAATCTTAAAATGCATCATTTCAATTTTTTTTTTAAATTTTGAACCAAAAGAGAATATTGAATACTGTTCTAATTTACATGTGAAACATTGACTCTGGATTAGGTCAGTCCATATTGGAATTCATAAAAGACAGAATTTTCAAGAACTCTCAATGCCACCCCACATGGCCCTGATCTTCTAGTGTAATTTGAATAGTGTGAAGGGAGCCAAAACGACCATACTTGAAGTGTAACAAAGATGTGGATGATACCCAGTTTTTATTCCTGTTCATTACTGTGATGCGTCATCTCCAATTCTCAGCTTCATTGTTAGGCTGAAAAAAAAAGTGATTTTGCTATCACGTAATATAAAATATCTAGATTCAAATATTTATTATGTAAGCCAGTGGTCCTCATTCACCTTTTAATTGTAATAAATACGATTCTTTTCAGTATGTTTCTGATAGCTAACTTGGAGATAATCAAGCAGAAAATGGTGGTGATAACTGTTCAATGCTATTTTGGGATGATCACCAGATGGCAGGGAAGAGATACAGAAGAATGTAACTCTTTTCTGTTATCTAGTGTTGCCTAGATTCTTGTAGCACAGATCAAGTAGCTCTAGGCAATGGCCCTAGTACATGGGTTAGATTTCTTGCAAAATGTGATTCAGTACTTGAAATGATCAGATGAATTCATATCTTTCATTCAGTGTAGTAAGAAGTAATTAAAGTATAATTTCAGAAGTTGTTCCAGATGTTGTGAATTCCCACACCCTTTCCTTTACTGGAACAGTGCTTTCAATGGTCAAAAACAATGGAGAGGAAAATGGTCAAGAATACAAGACAAACTAGGGATGGTTCAGAAAAACCTAAAGTTTCATTTAAAGCCTCTGTTCATTTAACTGTATCCTGCCCACAGAGATACTATTTGATAAACTGCTGTTGAGGCTATAACTAGAAGACAGGAAGGTCAGCAAAGGATATAAAATATGTACATATCTAAAAGGAGAACTGGAAACAAAAATCTGGAATGTCTTGTGTTACAGTATAATGCAAGTAAGGATTGCCTTATTTATACCAGTGAAACAAATTTGGGTTTTGGTGGGCATATTTAGGATCAGCATGAAGAAAATGGAAAAGAGATGTGTTTAATCTATTTATGTCTGTGCGTGTATGTGTGTATGTGTGTGTAAGATTCATAAGGCCACTCAACTCAAACAAAATGACTCTTTTCATTTGGGAGTGGCTAACTGATGTTCCAGAAATCCCTTAAAACTTGTTTTTGTCAGCAGGCTTGGGGTTCCCATGGAAATAGCCTATGAAATGGCTATATTGCATATAAGATCTTGGAAACGCTTTCTCATATTTTTTTTAGCTATATTTATGTTTTCATTGTTTAATAGTTTTTAAAGTTTTATTTTTAATTATTCTGTTTTTATTGTATGCTGCCCAGAGTCACATTTGTGAGATGGGTGGCAGTACAAGTTTGATTGATAAATAAATAAGTAAATAAGTAAATGACAACTGCAGTTATTGTTCCAAGAGGAACTTCCCCACTCTCCCACCACCATATTAAGGGTATGTTGAGTTGTATTATTTATAACTTGACATTTGTCTTCCCAAGATTTAATTTAACACCACAAGCAGCAATTCAAAATAACCTTTGGAGGAGATTCAGAAAGAGAGAAGGAATTTTTTTTTAAAAAAAAACCTATAGTAACCTTTTGTGTAAATTAATTGTTGGATACAATCTGAAATAACATTGTTTCCCTTCATAGTCATTCCAATGTGAAATTCTACAGTACATTTATTCTGTAAATCATGTCGGAAGTTCATTTTAGAAAAGTGACACATAGGTTCTTTAAAAAGGCAGATGTAAGCTCTGTTTGTTTGTTTGTTTGTTTGTTTATTTATATATCACATTTATATAGCCACCCATCTCACCCAAAGCGACTCTGGGCAGCATACAACAATTAAATAAAATAACAAATAGATGAAAAACAATCATTATAAAAGATTAAAAAGTGATTATTAAAAAGCATCGTCAAAAAGTTTAAAAAATTTTAAATATACAAACCCCACGGAGAGACAGAATATTAATCATAGTGGAGCCATCTAAGAATGTCTCTGGTTCCCAAAGACCCCCAGGCCTGATGACACAATGAGGTTTTGAGGGACTTCCTAAATGATAACAGGGAAGGGGCAATCCTAACTTCAGGAGGAGGAAAGTTCCAAGCTCTGTTTCAGAGTATCCAAGGGTCCCTCTACACATACCCCTAATTCTGGCTGGAGGATGTGTGGCTAAGTCTGATGCAGCCTTCCTCTCATCCCCAACTCATAGCTGACATCAGCTGACTTGGGTTTTTCTGATCTGATGTGGAAATTGTATTTTTCATCATCTCCTGATGCATGCCATGCTATTTGCATGACTTGTGTACCTTAGAAGAGAATATATGTAGCTCAGGGTTGAACTGTGGAGTCCTTGGGGTTCTCTGAGCTTGGTTGTTTTCTTGCAGACATTTTGTTACCTGGCTAGGTAACTTCTTCAGTGCTAGAACAGAGTGGAGCTTGCTCTCTTTATATACTGTACAGTAGCTTGCCCTGTCAATATTGGTGGAGGTATTGTTTTCTCCTTGGTAGTTCCTTGATTAGGGTATTGTTTACAGCTTGATTGTTTGTCTGGCGTTAATCCTGGTGTTAATCTCTGCTTATCTGGGTGTTGATTTCTGGCAAGGAGGTGTTCTGGTCTTTTTGTTTCCTTTTTATCGTCTCTTTTGAATAGTGTGTAGGTGTTGTTTATCTCTATGTGCCTGTTGATGGCTGACTTGTCTGAATACCAAGCTTCCAGGAATTCCCTTGCATTTTTGGATTTAGCTTGGTCTAAGATGCTGACAGTTTCCCAGTTGAAACTACGGTTAAGTCTGTCCATGTGTTATGAGATTATTGAGTTTTCATTGTGAAAACTTTCGACTGCAGTTGGTGATCATGGATGCGCTTTGCTAGTCTTCTGCCTGTCTGTCCTATTTAGTGGCTGTTACAGTCCTGACACTGTATGTTGTAGATGACTCCTGTTTTTTCTTCTTGGGCTACTAGATCTTTTGGTTTACTTAAGATGTTTTAAGATGCATGGATATCCATTTTGTTGGAAGATGTATAGGTGTTTCCTTTTTCTGCTGTTCTGGGTTGCTGCAGTATATTTGCACTTGTTTGAATAATGTTCTTACACAGCTCCTTTTGTGAGAAGTTGGGTTGTTACTTTGGTAATGGAGTACTTGGTTAGTGTGGGTTGTTTTCCAACTTGGGTTTTTAATTTGTCATAATTTCCTCTGCTAATGTGGATATCCAGGAAGGGTAGTGTATTGTTGTTTTCTTCTTCTCTAGTGAATGTTATTCCTTTGAATGTTGATAGCTTCATGTATCTTCTCCAGTTGTTTCTTTTTTATTATGATGAAGGTGTCATCTACATAGCAGACATCCATACTTTTGGTTCTATGCATGGAAGTGTTATAGTTTCTAGATGCTGCATTGCAATCTCTGCTATGAGTCCTGACAGTGGTGATCCCATGGGTGTTCCTCTGATTTGTCGGTATATTTGCCCATCAAACTGAAAAAAGGTAGTGAGGCAAAGGTTGATGAGGTCCATGATTCTGGGTATTTCAATCTTGGTGTATTTGTTAGGTCGGGTGTGTTGTGTAGTACTGCTGACATGGATTCTTTTCCTAGTTCTGGTTTTATGGATGTAAAGAGTGCTGTGACATCAAATGAGACCACAGTTTCATCTTCATCTATTAGTTCATCTTTGATTTTCTGAAGGCACTGTAGTGGGGAATTGATAGAATATGTGTTCCCCTCTGTAAGATGTCCAAGAATTTTTTGTCAGTTCTTTCACTATGTTGAATGTTGGGGTCCACGGTAATGGTACAATTGGTGGGAGAGGTATGTCAGGCTTGTGTATTTTTGGTTGTCCACAGAGAGCAAACCCCACTCTGTTCTAGGACTGAAGAAGTTACCTAGCTGGGTAACGAAACGTCTGCAAGAAAACAACCAAGCTCAGAGAGCCCCAAGGACTCCACAGTTCAACCCTGAGCTACATATATTCTCTTCTTTTGGTACCACATATGGGAATCAAACGGTGTCATCTCCGCTACTCCATCCACCCTAGAACCTTACCCGGAAGCTTTGGAGTTTTTATTTCTGATCATGGAAATTCTGGTTGCCCAGTCCATTGGAATGGAGCACAGCAGTGAAGACAATATGATGATTAATAAAACTGAAAAGGTGCTCAAACAAAATATTAAGAATTTATTCAGTCCTTTTCATTCCACCTGTTCACTGGATCAGGCAATGCATCCTGCCTTCCGTCTTCTATCTTCATGAGAATCTTTGACACTGATTTGGTAAAGGGGCCCAAGAACATCTTCATTTGGAACTAGCCACTCCCAGTCATGTTTAGCACACAAAGCACTCCCCTGCTCCACAATCTAGTTCTCCTTTAATAAAAGGAGAAAGCCATTTAGCAGTTTCAATAAGCAAATGAAGACTTCTGTCAAACTTTTATTTCTGATTTCTGGTACATACACACTTCACTATGGAACTGGGAAAGCATGGGATAGAACTTACAGTAGTAACACATTTGTTCTACCAAAAACATCTGTAAATCTTTTTTTTTTTTTTTAACCTAATGGCAATTTGCTATCAAGATGACTAATTGGTTTGGATACTTATGTGTTACTATGATATATGATCTAATACAAAATATGTCTTCTTATTTTATAACGGATAGGTAAACATACCATATTATATCATCAGAAATTCTTTCTGAATGAATGTATGTGCTTAAGTAGAGATTTCCCAAGTTTATGGTATTTTTAAAATTGGCTGTAAATCTTTAAACAAAGAGCAACTCCACTTCACATCACCTCTATAAATTTTAGAAAGGCCTGTCATCCTAGTCAGCTACTGGTATCACTGCTTTGGCTTCTGCTTCACTCTTTTATGTAGCACTCACTGCTTCTTTGTTGTAGAAAAATGAGTTATAAATGAAGTATGATCCAAAGACGGAGCTGGAATTTAAAAAAGGAAGAGCAAAAGTTGAGCTTTTATGTATGACAGTTTGAAGCCTCATGCTTTATTCCAAAATTCCTTTTTGGTTATTACAGATAACTCAGAAGTACTCAACAGACAGTGAAATCCTAGGCCACTGTTTCTCAGCCTTGGCAACTTTAAGATATGTGGACTTCAACCCCCAGAACTCCCCAGCCAGCATGGGGAGAAATTGTCTTGTTCTAGAAGTGAAACAAAGGAAGACAGAGAATTACTAGATCTGGGCTCTCAGCAAATTCTTGTATATATATGTATGTATTCATTTAACGTCTATCCTGCCATAATCTAAAGACTCTTGATGGTATACAAAGCAACAGTATGATGACACATCCATGATATTTAGCATTAAAAGACCCATGATCATCTTCGTCCACTGGAGTTGGGTGGCTTATAAAATCAAATAAATCGAAAAATGAAATCACTACCACCACCACTACATCTGGATTTTATCATTAAGACATGTATATAAAACAAAATCTTGCTACTTGTTACCAATCCAGAACTGGATCCTAGCAATTATAAAGGGAACAATGAAAACGACAAAAAAGTAGAGTAGAAATGGCAACCGAAATTCATGCATTGTTTGATCCAGGTTTCTACTATTTATCAGCTAGTTTTTTCTTCCTTAGAACCCTCTTTATTTGGGATGGTCAAAACACAAAATCCATTGCACAAAAAAAAGTGTGGGGGGGGGGAACAGAAGAACGCAATTTTGCTTTAATTTTTTGTTTGTTTTTTAGTCTACAGGCATAGATACAAAATTTATAAATAATTGCTGTCATTTAAGTAGGTGTAGATCACTTCAATGAAGTGACCTGTGTATCTTCTCTGCTTGCTGTCTATGTGCTAATTCGTAATAAACAACTTCCCAGGTCTCCCTTTTTATGATTTTTTATCTTCAAAATAGGACTTGGATGGATAGCCCTTAAAATAGGGAGCATCCTTTGTAATGTAAGAGATGGCTATCTGATAGTTCTATTAAGTAATTATATTAATAAGTTCAAGTCTGTGTTTTAAATTGTCTTGAGAAAAATATAAAAACATACCAAAACCCAAATACCTGTCAAAACCCATCAAAAAATTAGAGGCAGATTTATGTACTGATTACTTAACGTATATCCTATCTTACTGCTTACATAAGCACAAAAGGTAGCTTACAACTGAAATATAAATACTGTATATACACATACATTGCACTATTCCCTTTCAGGGTCAGCTCTATTGTGCAAAGTATAGGAAATGAATAAAAAGTAGTAAGCAAAAGAAATTAAAGGCATGAGGAAAAGGAAATATAGCTAACTCTAATTTATGCAAAAGCCTACATTATACCTCTCCAGACCTCCTTACCTGCAAACCATCCTTGCTTTCACCCACATCTTTACACCTTCATATAGTGCCTTTTCCTCTTTAAATTTCTCATCTCTCATTTTGAGGATCTGATCAAATCCATCCAGCTACAACTTTCACTCATCACCCATTCATTCTTGACTCTATCCCCCATTTCCATTGCATAGAGCTTGCTGTTATGCTTACCTTAACATCCCCAGCTCCTACTTCCACATAATAAACTGGGCCAAATCACACTAATACATTTCCATTTTCACCTCTTTAGACAAACATTCATTCCTTGCAGGAGCATGCAACCTACCATCTTTCTAGCAGTATTCACATATCTTAATATTTCTCCAATTTGTCTCCCATCTTTAGTAAATATTCTAGCAACGTATACAAATTCATCTACTTGTCAATAGTTTTTCATCCTTTATATGTAACTTGCAGTCATTCACTCCATTTGCACTGCCAAACACAACCAGCTTTGTGTACTTCTTGTTGTATCATGCAATCTATCTAACATTTGCTGCAAATCATTCAGATTCTCAGCCAGCATTGCTGCATATAAAACTGCATGCACATTCACACAATCAGTATTCTCTTAATGACAATAAAAGCATTCCTTAAACTGAGGAAAATTGGGTGGAATGGTTCAATGGAAATCAAAGCATATTTCTAATCATACCTGGTACAATACCATCACACACATACATGTGCATGCATGCGTGTGCATGTGCACGCGCACAGACACACAGACACACAGACACACAGACACACAGACACACAGACACACAGACACACAGACACACAGACACACAGACACACATATATATATGATGGCATTGCAGAGAGAGAGGGAGGAAGGGAGAGAGGGAGGGAGGGAGAGAACAAGCAGCTGGATAGTGTAGTAATTAGAGCACCAGCCTTTGATGCAGGAGACCAGGGTTCAAATCCCGGCTGGTGGGTTACTGGAAGAAACCATAACCATAGAAAACACATATCACCCATAGGGGTGAGAGGGGATTTTTTTTTTTTAATGCAATACAGTCACTTATTAAATCCAATATGGCCTGTCCTTTCCATATCATTATTTCAGGCGGGGTTTCTAACCCTCAGTAGGTTTTGCAAATATTAAAATTCTGTATGTATTTATGTATGTATGTGTGTGTGTGTATGTATGTATGTATATATATTAAAAGATAGATATTTTATATCTTAAAGGATATAAAATGGGTATAACCATATCTCTTCAGTATGATCAATGCAGTCTGAAGAGAATTTAAATTTATCGAGAGATTAATATAATACAGGCATTTTTTCCATAAACTGGATGAAATGAACTGGAGATTTACTGGAAAAAAATACAAAAAGTGGGGGGAAATGATACAGATTCATCCATCCCTACATGAAGTGGAATAGAGGGGGAGAGTACACAGCTTGGTTCTTACATTTTGCCATCCTGTGACTTTATTCCTAATTTACAAATCTATGTGTGAACTAAATATACATGAGGTTTTGAGAGGACATAAGATTGCACTGTAAAATGCTGAGACTTAGGAGATATCTGAGGTTGTAACATTAATTTGATGTTTATGACAGGGCCAATAGCTGTACTCAAACAGTAGAAACTCTCTGGATTCCTAACCAGCTCACATTGCCATGGGAACATGGATGGAACTTTTATGCGCTCATATTATAGTCTGTTCATAACCACCGTGATCCTCATGGATGAGACCTCAAATCTCTACTTGACAAACCTTGGCTATTTTCATTTAACTTGATCATTGGGGAACAAAGCAAAAGAATTTATGATTGGCTCAACAAAAACATCAATAAATCAGTTAGTGGTAGGAAGGCTGCAGAACAGGAAAACAACAAAACAGAAATATACCAGAAGTACTAGAAATAACCTTTCAATTGTAAAGAGCTTTAAAAAAACAATCTCTATCAAGTAAAAATCAATAAAGTCTTATAGGTGGAATGGAGGGTTAAAAATAGCAGGAAAGAAAAAAGGTGTTAAAAGAAGATATAGCATCCTAGAAAAACAATTTTAACATAGCAAGAGTATTAAGGTGGGATAAAGCAGTAGTCCTGTGTGATCTTGCCACTTCTGAGAAAAAATGAACTAAGGAAATATGGACTTAATCAGAAGTCACCTTTGAATCAGTAGAAAAGACCTGTTGTGATGAACAGCTCTTGCTTCAATTGCTTTCGGATATGGGTAATAAAACTTTTCCATTTTTACTGGTGCTTTTCATGAAGTTTCTAGTTTCACAAAATGAATTTGGAGTATATAAGTTGATGATCTACTCTAAAGCTCAGTGCTACTGTAGATTTTGTTCCATTCAGCAAATATGCTTATCTTTCAAATGTTATTCTATACCCTGAATTTTGCACTTAAATTCTCTAGGTCCTACATTATGTGACCTCCCCATCTTATTCCTTTCTATAAAAAAGCAAAATGCATTTTTTTGCATCAGCTTTTTATCAGAGATAAAATCCCCCCCCCCCAGATTTTGTCTCCCATCCTCTTCTCTCATAAGTCAGTGTTTCTCAACCTCAGCAACTTTAGGATACTCATTAGTGTACTTTTTTCATTCTTTCCAAGGAGACATAATTCCAGGTCAGATGGATCCGTAGAATTTTGTGGCAGAATGTTGTGATTCTGGCCCTAGACAAAACAGACAATGAAACATTTTGAATAGGCTTTAATTGGACAATGGATCTTCCAAGAGACGTACATTCCAATGTTTGAGGCTCACTGGCTTAGCAAGATTTAGACTAAGGCAAGCTTAATTAAATTGTATAACCAGAGAAAAAAGGAAGAAAACTTATAGCAGGAGTGTAAATGTTTCCGGTCTGCAGAATCTAATTGGTATTGTTTTGTCTTCATAACAAAGAGGTAGGAGAAGGAAGATAATAACCTTGTGGGTGGCAATACTTGTCTCAGGGAATAAGCTGTTCCAAAGGAGGGAAACAGCTAATTATTGACTGTTTAGACCAGGGTTCCTCATGGCTGGCTGGGGAATTCTGGGAGTTGAAGTCCACACATCTTCAAGTCACCAAGGTTGAGGAATCCTGTTTAGACAATCAGGAATCAAACATTCTTCTTGCTAAAAACTATCACTCAAGAATCCGCTAGTAAATTAACACTTTTTTTTTTTTTGCCTGCTCCTAGGTACTTCCACATTAGCTTTTTTTCAATGAGTTTGCTCTCAGATTCACTGATGATTGATTATATGCTATCAAATCAATAGAATTTCTCCAGGATGATCTGTCCCCACCCTGGCCATTCATTTCTCCCAATGATGCACCCATCACTGCTGTAAAGTAGTCCATTCACCTGCTGCTGGTCATCCTCTTCAACACAATTGAAGAGCTTTCTATAATCAGTGAAGCATATATCAATTTCTTTGGCTTTCTCAATTATCCAGCATGCATCAGCAATAATGTTTCTTGTTCCTTGGTCTTTTCTAAAACCTTGAACATCTGGCATCACCCTTTCCATGTAGGGCTCTAATCTGGAATGGAAAATGCTAAGCATTATTTTGCTAGCCTGTGAAATTACAGATATTATGTGAAAGTTTCCACATTCTGTTAAGTCTCCTTTCTTTGGTATGGTTATGTTCATTGACCTCTTCCAATCTATTAGCCACTGCATTGTTCTCCAGGTTTGCTGGGATAGTTTGGTTAGAACCTTTATTCATTTTTCTTCTGTCATTTGCTATAATTCTGTAGATATTCAATTCCAAATGACCAGGTGCTGATTAAACTTCAACTTCTAGTACTAGAAGTTCTTGTAAATAAGGAAGATTGTCTAAGGTATCTTGAATGTTGACATTCTTACTGCACTGGATGAGATTCTGGGCAGACCACAAGATAATTCTGGTGATCTCCTAATTTAGAGGCAACTCTGCTGCAGACAGCTTCTAAGGTGCACAAACCACACTGTTACTTAACTTGTATAGAGAAAATAAATGCCAGGGGCAAAAGATTAAACTTATGCACACACAGTCAAAATAAAACTTAAGCCTATGCAATATTTCTAGCAAGAATTTTTTTACCTTTTGTGTCAGAGATAGCAATTTCCTGGAAGAAATTTCCCTCTCTCTCAATTATTCCCCTCCACATTCCTGGGGATTGTTATCAGTTAATTAACTTTTTTTAAAAATAACTTTTTAAACTTTAAAACAGAAACAGTAAAAACTAACAAGAATTAATGTTAAAGAAAGTAAAAAGAAGAAAGAATGATTAGGGGAAAAAAGAGCAAGTCAAGGTCAAAAGTGCAGAAAACAGAAAAGAAAAAAATTCTGACCCAACTCAAAATGGATACAAGTAACAGTATACATCAAACTCTTGCTTTAAGTTTACAAGATAACTTTCATTATTTCTGTTTACCCATATTATTTCTAATCATCAAATCCATACAACATAACTTCTTTTTCTATTTCCCACAAAAAGTCCAAAAAAGGTTTCCAATTAACATTAAAATTACACAGTGTCTTTTCTTGAATCAAAGCCATTAATTTTGCCATCTCAGCCAACTCCATCAACTTCACCATCCATTCTTCCATTGTAGGCAATGTCATATCTTTCCGCCTCTGTGCACATAAAAACCTTGCTGCTGTTATCATATATAAGAACAAAGTTCTATGAGATTTTTCCCAACTGTTTGCCCATCAAACCCAAAAGAAAAGTCTCTGGTTTTGATTGTATGTCAATCCCTAAAATCTTCTGAATTCTCTTGTAGCTGGGAGTCAAGAAGATGTTAGCTACTTGAGAATAACAACTTAAATCCAGTACAGATGCAACTCAGAGATGAGGAATCAGGTCCTGAACTTGTCAAGGCCCAAAGCATGGCATTACCTAAAGAAGGCTGAACAGTAGAGGTTGAAATGTCTCCTTGAGAGGAAAGGGTGTCAACTCCTCTACTTAGGCAAGACCTCCAACTCCAGGTATTTAAGAGTATCCCCCAGGCCCCTTCTCTTGGTAAAAACAACTCTCCTCTTCCTTTAGCCTCCCATTCTTGCTTTCTCCTGATTCCTTGTCTTACCAATGGATCTTTGGCTTATGACCTCTGGACTGGATACTGTGGATATCTTTGACCCTCACACTATTGCTCTTCTTGACCATATTTAAGCCATAGTTACAAGTGAGAAGTACTTTCTCTGCAGACCATTCTTTACCTAATTTACAGCCCACAGCTCTAATATTAACTGATTTATAACAAGCTTGATGAATTTATTGGAAATGTGTTAATTGCTTCCTGTTTGTTGCTGCTTAGCTTAATCCATGGCAGCTTTAATTCTCTGCCTAATCTCCTTACCTATGTGATCTCAAGCCATGCTTCAGTTGACTTAATGTAGCCGAGATGTGGCCAGCTGTTTCTATATGTGGAGTGGGGGACTTGCTTGCCCATTGACTACAGGATCAGAATGCCTTTGATGTTGCTGAGCAACATTATGTACTAGAAGGAGCTCATTGCTGTATACTTGGTGTTTCTGGAATAGCTGTATAAAATGTCATATTAAGTAAATATTCTGTTAATGAATATAGGAAAACAGTTTTTGCTAGAGATCTATTGATAATTAGCTTTGCATGCAGGGAAATCATATGGTTCAGGTAAAAGAATACATAGGTAGTAATCCCTGTAGGAATAATAACACACAAGCAGTCCAATGAAATGGTTAAAGAGAACATCTTGGAATAGAAGACAATTCTCTTGCTGTAATTCACTAAGCTCCCTTCTGGTGGTCTATCTTTCTGAATATGATAATCCTCTGTCAGTACAAATGGAAATTATGTATTGCAATGAACTGTGTTAAAGTTAGAATAAATCTTGCTAGGTGACTTTTTTCCAAAATGGCAAACAAGTTTGCCTCAGCTGTGTTATTCTTTTTGTTTCGTTGCATCTTAGCTATTAGCCTTCCATCATTCTGACACCTGCCTGCACAATAGACATCAAGCATCCGATGTTTGATCCAAAAAAAGACTGAACTGCATATTTAAAGAGGGCCTGTTTTGAGTAGCAAGAACAGCTCTCTTAACTCCCAGTAAAGGGAATTCTCTTCTTTGCACTACAACCTTGTTCACCCAACCCCACCTGCTTTATGGATGGGGCATACTCCATTATCTGTCCAGCTCCTGAAAAGCTCTTTACTCATTCATGTTGGCTAAAGTGATTCCTGCTAGCAGTACAGATGATTAACTGTGGGCTTTCCTGCTGTTCTCAGCCAGCAAGTAGCTATTTGTGGCTCCAGCAGATGTTTCCATTTTCTGAGGCTTTGAAATCCATAATTGGGCTAGAAAAATAGCTCTGAGTTCCTTTTAGTGTTCTATGCATTTTATTCATATAACACTGCGTGAATATGGAGACTAAGCAGATTCAAGTCTTATTAGTATTAGAATGGGACACACCTGTATGGAATGCCCCAGCTAAGGCCAGACTGGGAAATATTTAAAAATCCATGAAAAATAATGGAAACCACTTATTTTATTTCTGCCAAGGAAACAAAATCGACATCTTCACTTTCAAGAGTTAAACACAACTTGAAAGAAACCTTAGCCTTTTTAAGTGTGTGTAAGTAGCCAAAGTGAGAAATAGTGATGGCCTACTGAACTCTCTTAAAACCACTGGCTAAACTGCTGGAACAACATGGAACTTTCCAGGGAAGGTAAAAACACATTATTAGAAGAAAATGTGACTTAACAGAAGCATCTTAGTCAACTTTTCTTTATTAGGAAGCTGGAGCGGGGGAGAAGCAAGAAGCTGCTAAACACAAAGAAAGCAGCAGCTATTGTGTGGCAATAATTTTACATAAAAGACAATGGCAGATTTGACAGGGCTTTCATCAGCAACAATTGGAATGAAGCGAGAAGTCCAAAAAGACAGAGAAAAATAGAACCTGCACAATGAATCACTGAAGGAAATGGGGTGGCTGTGTACTGTGGATGAAGAGAAAATTATAAGCCTGGGTGGATCTTGAAATGCTTTTCCCCGTGGGGATGGGGTGTTGTTCTGCCTAGATATGGTGAAGTACATTGAGTCATTCCACCTGCCTAAAACATCAAGGCACAGCCACAATGAACTCCTACTACCTGAAGAAGCAATATAGCTGCTCTGTTCTAACAAATAGAAGCAGGGTGATGCTTCTCTTTCAAGGAGCAGTTGGCTTAAATCTCTGATGAATCTGTAGGGCTCTAGAGAATGGAGTTAAGAGCAGGAGCAGATAAAAGAGGAAACTGATCAGTCTGGGCAAGAAGAGGATGAAATCTCACATAATTATTTGGATACAGTCTTTGAACATTATAAACCTAAAGGTGGTAAAACGACCTACTTTGGGTTTGTTTGTTTTTTTAAGTACTCTGAGTTACACGATACGAATGTATTTCAAATATACTTTATTGGACAAAAATAAATAGAATTTCATTTTAAAAATGTTTCAGTAATGCTGTCACTGTTAATCATCCGAAAGCAGCATTAACACTGAACTAGGAAATCAGTCTCATATTGTTAATACTTTTCTTTATTAAGCTTAAATAGCTTGGAAGTAACAGCTACAGAAGATGACAATTCAAATTTCTAAAATGTCTATTTTATATTATTAATTCTGAAACAGCACTTTGTTCAAGTTTACTATTGTGGCTACCATATGTTCTTATAATTGCCAAATATGTGGGTACTGAATTGATTTTCAGTTTTAATTCTTTCTATAATACAGTTATGGCCATTTTCTTTTTGACTCTCTTTGTCTCTATGTGTATACCATGGATGTTGCAGTGTCCGTGAGACTCTAGATTAGTGTTTCTCAATCTTGGCAACTCTAAGATGAGTGGACTTCAACTCCAGAATTCCTTAGCCAGCATGGCTGGCTAGGGAATTCTGGGAGTTGCTCATCTTAAAGTTGCCAAGGTTGAGAAACACTGTTCTAGATTATCACTTCAGATTATCTGTGGAATATGCTATTCATACAGGATGACAACAGTTGGCAGAGTTGCATTTAGAAGGGTTAGACCTCAAGATCCTAACATTTCCTTGATAAAATCACTGATGTATCTCAGGCCTAGAGCACTTTGAGAACCCCAAATATATGGGAGGAGCATAAACCAGTTGATCAGATATCTGCAAACACAATGCACAATCAGAATTCAGGGCTATAAATCTAAGGATCTGTATATGAAGCTTTCGTGCTTCAAAAATCCATAGAGAAAGACAGAGAAATAATGTGAAAATAGATTGTGGCTAATATAGCCCTGCTATTAATTTGGAGCTCCTAGGCTTGGAAACTCAGTTACTGAACAATTCCACTGGACCCTTCCCAGCTCCAGTATATTCACTTAAATAATGTCGGTGCCATGTTATCTCTGCCCAGGACTATAAACAAGGTAGGCCAGTTTCTAACCTGAGAAATATAATAAAAATAAAAGAATGGTAACCTTTATGAACAGAAAGCAGATTTAGTATTAATATTATTCAAACCGTTTTAAAGAAATATAAATGGTTCAAACAGAAAAGGCTTAATATAATTCCCTTCCATTTTTTTCTGTACAAGTGAGTAAGAATAGCACTGGAAATAAATGTGTTGAATCTCTTTTGTATCAGTGTCAAGGCTTGTGATGATAAGGTTTACAAGCAGCCCACTCCTTTCCCTCTGTTTCCTTTCTCTCTTTCCTTCCTTCCTCCCCCCCCCCCCCCCCCACTTTTGCATGTATATGTGTGCCCTCAGGTCAGTCTTGAAGATTTCTTGGCAAACTTTTTGGAAGTATTTTAGCATTGCTTTCTTCCTAGGTGAAAGAGAATGACTGGGCCAAAGTCACCCAGCTGGCTTCGTGCCTAAGGCAGAACCAAAACTCACAGTCTTCTGGTTTTTAGCCTGGTACCTTTCATCACTATACCAATATACCAAACAGGCTGTATCTCCACCATGACACATATACAAATCATGCTCCTTTCTCAGAGTTGCTACAATACTAGCCCTTGCTGAGGGCTTACAATCTTAAAGTAAGTATACTTTACATCAGGCTGGTTCCCCTTGCTTTTCCATTGCAGAATGTCCAGACCAACAGCTCAGATTGTAAAGCATCAGCTTGCTGTCTTAAAGCAACAGTACACATTTAAAAAGCTTATCGCCTTTCCTGGGGACCAATTCTTCTCTCCTTCTGCCACCACTGACCAAGTACCTTGTCACTACCAGGCCTCTCCATTCCCATTGTTTATCTGTGGGATAAACAGCTGGCTGGGGAATTCTGGGAGTTGAAGTCCACACATCCTGAAGTTGCTGAGGTTGTTAAACACTGCCCTAGTCACTCCCCTCATTGACTGCCCTAGCAGTTGCTTTCCTACGTTAACCATTGCTTGCCAGTCCAGTCTCCTGCTATCCTGTGATCCAAAGCTGTTCCTCTTTCTTCTGCTGCCTGTGTAGAAAGGGACCTTGCCAAGCAGAGTTCCACAAGGAGAAAAACTTCTGCTTTCTTTGTTCTCCTCTTTAATTCCTCCCGGTCACGTTTCCTTATCTCTTTTTGGAGAAACCGAAAGACCTCCTCTTGCTCTTCTGATTTGTGAACTGCTTTTCTTTAATTCCCTCCAAGCTCCCTTTTTTCTTGACTCTTTTTTCAGAATCCCTTGCTTCCTCTTCTTCTGTGCTATGGCTCCTGTTTACTGCTGTACTTCAGTTGTCTGTTTGCACTCCACTCCTTCACTAATGTCTTGCACTTCATGCCATGCAGGCCATTTTTAACCACTTTGCTCTACTCTTTCAGGCTTCCTGCTCTGGATGATGCCATCCTTTTTGCAGTTCCTTCTCTGCCTTTCTGCAGTCACTGTCTAGTTCTTCCTCTGGCTTATTGCCTGAAAATTATACTGTCCCATCTCCGTAGTTCTATTTCTCTTTATGCTTCAATGAATTAACTTTCTTGCAACCTCTAACTCAAAATTGTCCAATAATTACAGGTTAAGGAAGAAGAATTTTTTTTTAGCAGGATGAAATTATTTCCTTCTATGCTTTCTCCTCTAGGCCATATCTAACTTTATACTCTGGGCTCTCAGAAGTCAGAATCCTCCAACAAGGATCAAAACTCATCAACTTCAGGCTGTCAGAATAGTAAGTACTGTATAGAGACACCTTTGCGCCCTTCTGTCTTCTTTCAAGGTTGTTTGTCTTTTAGTTTTTCTCCCATTTTACACAATGGAAAGACTTTATTTAGACCAGCCAAAGGTCTAAGTTTCCTCTGGGTCAGCAGTGTGGCAGGAAGTGAGAATGCTTTGGATCCATTGGATCTGAAGTTTCTCCCACTTCACCCATTGCTCACCTCAAACACAAAAAGAGCTTTTGAGAATTGTGGTCCCCAAAACAGGCAGGAGTGGAGACTGGAAAAGAAGTAGGAAAGAACTCTTTCTACAATCTTGGGGAGGGAAGCAGTTATTCAGTACCTCCTGTGATTCTGAACTCCATTTCTAAGCAGCTACTCAGACTGATGACATAATGTGAATCAGGACATGAATCTACTCTGATTTCAAGAAATGGGAACCCCTTATAGACTTTTTGTGAGAAAAAAATGAACTTGTAATTTATGGTTTTGATGATTAGACAGGAGGGATTATAGAAATAGGAGAGACATGTAACTTTAGAGAAAGAGGTAAATTTATAATTGTACTTATAACTGCTGGAAAGAAGATTGGAAGCCACTCCTTTGTATCTTTTTTCTTTCTTTTCTATTTTTCTTTTTCTTTTTTCCTTTTTCTTCCTTACTTTATATTTGTTTGTATTAGTTTTTATCTTCCTTTTTTAAACTTTTAATAACATTATTAAAAAAAGAAAAATAGATGGGAGATGAACATTTCCTTTTCCCAATGCACGTAATTCCTGCTAGTCTTGATGTTTAGCCAGGTAAGGCTTTAAGGCAGAGGGGGAAACACTTTTTTGATTGAGTCCACAATTTTTTAATTCCAAATGAGCGAGGCCAAGATTTTTGTTTTCCTGGTCTTGGGGAAGGTATTTTGAGTTCTTTCTTTGCCTTTTAAAATATGCCATTGTTTAGGCTTCTGCTGCAGCTTTTGTGTTTCCTGGTTCAAAATGGCCATCAATTTTCAGCAGTAATTGGCAGAGGGGCTCCTGAGGTCACAATAGTTTCATCCATCCTTATTCTAAGAAGAAAGAGAGATTCTTGTAAGGTCATAGATAATAGAGGTTATTTCTGATATTATTTTCCCCACAAAATAATTTGATGTTTCAAAGTCTCACTGAATGAGTGAGGAGAATCTCACCTACTTCTATAGGATAGACCATGATGATTGCTGAGGTGGAAAGGTGAGGAGCTCAAATTAACTCTACAGCTAAACAATATTTAAAATTTTGTAATGTTCACCTGTCTTATGAGACAGGCTTTTATAAATCCTTTAAATTCATTTACAAGCTGAGCCTGGATATCTTCACTGTCATCCTTAATCTAATTAACTATCATCATCATCTAAAACTAGTTTAAGCTGCATCATATCTCTGTAAGCAAAACCATTCCTTGTTACAGTAGTCATACTTTAGAGGAGGGTTTGTTTGTTTGTTTTTACAGAATTAGTATTCCAGAATTGTAGGGTATATTTGTTTTATTTACTCTTAGGGTTTATATCATACATTTCACTGTCAAACTGGGCTAAGAATAAAATTTTGGTTAATATTTTCATGCTTACTAGTAACTATAATCCTACAGAATGATATTCTAAAATGGAAAATTATTACGTGTGCTGATTGTATTATGAAGACTTTACAGAAATGAATATACATATTTTTATTCAGACTTTTGCAATATATAACTGTATACACAGTGTAGAAAGTTCATTTTTAATCTAAAAATGGTAAGGTGATGCTTAGAACAATTGTTTGTACATGTGCTTTTGTCATCAAACTATTACCAGCTTTAACCAGATAGTGCCTAGAAGGTCAGATACTGTACAACTAAACATCTGGAATTAAATGCAATTAGAAGCCAAGGATTCAAATGATGCAGCAGGATTGTAAACATTAAAACAAATGGTTTATGCAAATTCAAAGTTAGTAAGAAGGTCTGTTGTCTTTACTGAAAAAGAAGATAATCAAATTGGATAGTTTCTGTGCTTTAGACCATGACTATGCACAGTTCTATTTGGTAATGATCATCATTTAAGGACTCCATCGTGCGTTGAACTGACTTATTTTCTCCCATTTAGGCACCACCACTGCCCCACTACAGAAAACACTAGACATTTGCAATTAACTTTATTGGCAGCAGATTCAATCCATAAGACAAATCTGAGGCAGGGGGAGGGGGGTGGATCAGTCTGTTATGTGCCAAATTCCCTAGCATTAATAATCCTGCTAAATTCACTTAAATCATCTACATTCCATTATATCAAATGCTTTTTTGCTTTTTAAGATGACAGAAAATGCAGTGACTACAGCTGCAAGTTTCTGTCCCTTCTGGCACTTGCTGCTTAGCAATTTCAGATATATTCTGGGAAATTTTACATGATGACTTGTTCATGGAAAAGAAGAACCTCCTCCGGGCTTTGGATATTACCCAATAGTGAACAAAACCTTCATTGCGGTGCAGAGGTTAACAGTGTTGTGCCTGTGATTGCCAGAATGCCCACTGGATTCTCTCTAATCAAATGTCATTGCTCTCATGTGCATTTCTCAGGGGTGTATTCCGGCACCCAGGAGCTAGTCAGGAGCCAATAGGTTCTTTAGTATTCAAAGGCAATAGGCTTAAATCAGGAGGAAATGCCAAAAAAGATGTTGTAATAAATATTAAGAGAGTTAATAGAGAAAGAAAGATATACCATGTTCCTTCAGCATTCCAGGAACCCCAAGGTAGACCGTCTGGAGCCAACAGTTGTGCAATACCCTCCTGGGACTTTGGGACTATGCTAAGGTTCCAACTATCTAGGGAAAGGGAGAGAGGATACTTGGACAAGCTAGTTCTTCCTATTTGCTCCCTGGAAGGGCATGCCACTTGCTTGCCTAGTGCAGTGTTGTCCAAACTTGGCCACTTTAAGATGAGTGGACTTCAACTCCCAGAATTCCCCAGCCACTGGCCTAGTGCAAGCTGCAAACCAACAGGCTCCCCACTCTGACTTAATATGTAAATTGCTAACCGCTTTGACTTCCAGCTCACACCTCACTGCTAAAGACTTAACAAGGCAAACAGCCTCTGCTCCTGTGCAACTGTCTTTGTGGATTCCCCATTGTCTGTCCTCATGCTTTTTCCCCCTTCATTGTTTATAGAATCTAACCAAATAAACAGCTTAATTCCCTTCTGGTCAATCTTCCCCAGACTGGGGTGAGCATTCCAAGGGGTGGGGTGCTATAAAATCTGCCCCATAAAGGTAAGCCCTTTCGTGAGCATATGGCATTCCTCTTCATTCCTGCACTCACCACAGTGGATTAGGGTGAAGCTCTCTGACATACTAAGTATATGGACTTAATTAATAACTCTTCAGTGATTGTCATCCTCCTGGCATCTTCTGCTATGTATTCCATTTTTGGCATCTGACCCACCAATGCTAAAGCCATCAATAGCAAATTGCTTCAGCAAGTTAAGTAATCTTTTCTGCACAGGTATGTATAAAGGGAAAAAGAGTCTACAACACTAATTCCTCACCCATCTTCTGCAATGCCACTACAGGATATACACTTGATTTACCAACAGCTCATTTAGCAAAGTGAATGGGGATAATTTGGAGCAGATTTTTATTTAGATTAAGTAAACCAGAACCTGCTGTGTTCTAATTCAGGGAATCTACAAAGTTCTGGTTATGATTCATTTCTCCAGAATTCTGTTTAGCACCCAAAATGCAGCAAGGAATTTATTCCTCTTAGTCAATGATGGACAATGTTGGAGGCTACAAGTTGCACAATTGAGCCACCCAAGCTTTCAAAGAAGGGTAGGAGCTAGATTTTGGAGGGGGGGGGTGTCCTTTTTTCTCTAGAGCAATGTTTCTCAACCTTGGCAACTTCAAGATGTGTGGACTTCAACTCCCAGAATTCCCCAGACAGCCTGGAAAGACTACTTTAGAGCTTCAAAAGTCGGTATGGAAGTAAGCGATGTCTGGGAGACAAACCATTCCTGTTTTCACCTTTAAATCCTTCTGAATTTTTTTTCAAAGTCAGACTGACTAAAACATGGCAAGCTTGGGCTGTTTTGAGGTGTGTTCTGATGTGCATTAAAGGTGGAAATGTGAACAATTTGTCTCTCAGATGTCTGCTATTCCCATATTCACTCTTGAAACCTAAATAAACTTTTAAAGATGAAATAAAGGCAGATCTAAAAATGGTTGGTTTGGAGGTGGATGTTTTGCAGGCTTAAAGCTTGAGGTATTCACTTTTTTTGCATCAAACTTTGCATGTTATTTCAGGGTGCAGAGGGGCTGCATGTTGCCTTTGGACCACAGGTTGACCACTTTGTCTTAGGTAAAAGCTTTTGTCTTTGTTTTGTCTTCCATTTAATGCAATTTTTGCTTTGAAATTTTCCTGATATTAGAATGAGCACAAAATATAAGCAATTATAATGCACCTGTCTTTTATAATAAAATAGTGCAAGTTCCTTAGACTAGTTCCTATTTTGCAAACTACATTTTACCTGACCTAGCATTGCTGTCATGATGAATCATAGCTTCACTTCACAAATCATGCTAACTTATATTCAGTTTTAACCCTGATTCATAGTATAAGCAAAAGTGTCCTGCGCTGATTCCCATGTAATTGAAAGTCATAAAACATGGTTTCAAAATCACAATGGCGAGATTGACGCATTACATTGAGTCACAATATACAAAATATGCTACAGCTTAGTGTGATGTGCAAACTCAGTAGTGAAACACAGACTTCACTTTTAATGTAGTGGACTCCCACAGAAGATCTGGCAACAAAAATGCAAAATTTATCTGATTTTTAGCAACACTGCATCTCCAAGAATTTAACTTGTACCATATGGACTGTGAAATCTCTGATTCCAAAGTGCCAATCAGTGCAGCATCAGATACCAGCAAGATACGTCAAGAGATAGACCAAGTCTCCTAAATATTGGTTCTGTGCCCCTTAGATGATGAGCTTTGCAGAGTCCATCTTAAGTATGTAATTCAGTTTATTTTGCAAATTACATTGTATATAGGATCGAAAGAACCCAAAATGTTTAAAAAAAACCCTGAAAGTCATAGAAAGTGAAATTGAGAAATTCATCTAGCCAGGCAGGAAAGTTTCAATGCTTAGTGCATTCAAGACCTACAGTACATATTCAGCTATGGTAATGGTACTGTTTTATTTATTGTATTTATTTACAATTGTTTTCTATATTGCTTACTCAGCCAACTCACAGCTTACAATAAAATGTCCATAACATTCAAATATTAAAATCTTTTAAACAATCTATTAAAAAACTGTGCTGTAATCCAAACCCATTTTCCAAAAATCCAGTGAAAGAGAAAGGTCTTCAATTACTTCCTAAAGGATGAAAAAGTGAAAAAAAATGGAGCCCCCCCTAACCTCAGATGATATGCTGTTCCAAAATGAGGAGGCTACCACTGAAAATGACATTTTCTGGGTCCCCAGCCTTCTGACCCTTCTAGGCGTGGGTACCCGTAGTATCCTCTCCAAGTCAGCTCATGTAGCTACAGATTCTTCCTAGAGAAAATGGACTTGAAAATAGCAAGAGCCCCAAACATACATGATTTAGGCTTGTCTTCACTTATTTTTGTAACTGAATGCTCATCTCTAAAAACTACAATCTGATATTCTCATATGCCAATTGAATTTCACCAATATAGATGGATGAGAATTTGGTGCATTTAAAAAAAAAAAAAGAATGTAGCAAAACAATTTCCTTTCCCCCCCCCCCCCCCATAAATGTGATGGGAAGAATTTGGAGTATGAAAAGAACTTGAGTATAAAAGAAGACAGAGATATGGAAAATCTTTTGCCATCATTAGCCAAGACGATATTACCAATTCTCTTCTTCAGTGATCTATATGCTTATTCTACCCACGGGAAGTACATATAGGGTTCACCCAGCAACAAATGGATAAGGCAGCAACTTGATACATACTGACCCAGCTGTAGAGACCCATGGAGGTGGCCTTGAAGAGAATATTCGAAAGCCATTACAAAAACAACAAGGGCAGAAGCATTCCTCAAGCCCTGGGGAAAGAAAATAGTATGAGGATGATACTCAGTCTGGCTCCTCCTTGATTCACTGGGTTATAAGAGGGAGGGAAGGTGAGACACAAATAGACTTGCAAGATTCTGTTACTATAGCCTGTCTCAAGTCTAGTTCTAGTCTTCCTGTGGAATTGGTTTCCTGATCTGGTCTGTCCCATAGGACTGACAATCCCAGATAGATGGTAGGAAGCAGGAAGGGAAGGATCCCAGTGACCTCTAAATAGATTAAATCCTTTGAGTACAATTGCGCATGTGTGAACATGGATTTGTAATCAAAAGGTTTATTCCATGGTACAAGTATTGCTGACCTTACCCCAAAAAAACCTCCTGGATGTAGGAAGCTTTCAGTCCAGAGAATATTAGCTGCAGGAAGGCAACTAAACACTATGCATCAGCACACAAACCATTTCCATTAAATACTTAATAGCATGAAGTGCCAGCTCAGCTTTTCTCTTGAAAATACAATTTTATGGGATATTTAGATTAATTTTAAATATTTTACCACATTTAATGTACTTGTCTGGAAGGTCATTTATTCATAAATGAGCTCCTCCATAAATGTGTACATTAATCTGTTCAGAACCATAAGATGTGATTGTCTCCTGAGTGGAATTATTGCAATGTAGGCAGAGATTTCATTTACATGCAATCCCATTAATTAGCTTATCCTATGTTTTATAAACATTATTAGCCAAGAAATCAAAAATTGCTGGGAATCACTCTTAGCTGGGCACCGCTTTCACTCTCCAGTTGGCAATCAGAACATAACCTTCTCCAAGATCTTTTCAACCATTACTTAGATCAATGGCTTTAATGCTCTTGGCTGTGTGACGATGTCATGAGAAGGTCTAAGTTCCTGGCTATCCTAGCTACCTCTTGTAAAGTACAGCATTATAATCTTTGAAGGACATGAAACAAACTCCAACTTGGGGAAGGAATCTTTAATTGTGAGAGTAGATTGCACATCATATGTTTGGGTGACTGAGTCACACATGTGGCTGGAAGTAATTTTAATAGCTGAAGACAGTGAATATGACCCAAAGTTCATCTACTAGAACTGCTTGTATGCCTTCAGGTAAACTTGTCAGTATGTATCAAGTTGCTGCCTTATCCATTTGTTGCTGGGTGAACCCTATATGTACTTCCCCTAGGTAGAATAAGCATACCGAATTTTTTCGCATAGGTTTTCTACTGATGTTTTTTCTATAAGTAAATTTCATTCCAGGTTTGCTGTGTTTTATATTTTGCTACTGTTTCATATTTCTTGATGGAGGTGGTTTGCCCCCAAGATAGAGAATTACAGGATGTAAAAAGTCTAAACTTCATTAAGAAAACAAGCAGGAAAAAAACTGAAGAGAAAAGACCAATTCTAATTAATAATGTAATCAACACAAATTTTAAATTCTTAAATTATGATCTGTGGGCTTGTAAATGTCCTTGTTGTGGGCTATATCCAGCAATACTCAATTGTCCTTCACCACTGCACTGGATTTTCTCATACTCCTTGTTTACTCAGAAGATACCCCCACCTGCACTCTTATGGGAGCAGATTTAGAGAGACATGCAGGATGGAGGAAATATCATCATTTCACTGATGAATACAAGTAAATGATTATAAAATACATTAAATCCAATAGTCCAATATTTTTCAAGTCTGTTTCTCATAAAATGAAGATGATTCCTTTAAGCATCTGTCAAAGAGAAATTGAAAAGATTTCTTCAGCCTATTCAAAAGCAACATTGATTCCATGTTCTACTAAAATTCAAGCATCCTAATTATTACAACTATAATTTGGATCCTTTTCCCCTTTTCTTATGCTTTGGTTTTATACTTAACTACGTAAATCAAATGACAGATATAAAATTATTATTTTAAAAGAAATATTATGGAATAGCACAATAAGCAAAAGTACGTGTCCAATATCCTCTTTAAGATAACCTGGGGCGATGAAAAGAGGAATGTTATTCAAAGTATTGTAGGGTAGTTTCTGTATTTAAAATATTTCAAAGTAGGATAGTGAAATAATTTATATATCAAATGTCCTATCGCAAATGCCATTGCAAGTCAGTATGATGTGCAAAAGTCACCTGTGGAGATTGTTGATGCTTTTGACAAAAGAAATGTTATACTAGAATACTCTAAATTCCAAAGTGAAGAAAATTCTTGAAAGCTCTTAATCTGTTTTGATAGCTCTAAGTAACAATTTTGAAGAGTCAAAGTAAGCATTTAAATGTCTGCTTTCATATAGCATAAGCTAAGAACCTATGCTTCTAGATGAAAATAAATTTGACTGCAATTTGTGTATGTGTGCGCACACACACACACACACAATATACATACACAGTGAAACTACTAAATCAACTATACCAAAGCAGCACCTGTTTCATGTTACCGCATATTTAATGTGATCACTGGGACTAAAAGCCAATTATTCTGTAGTGTGGTTTGGATCCAGACCTAGAGCAGATCTATTGAAATCAGTAGTTAGGTACACAGTCTACTGAGATCACAGGAATGCACCAGAAATTTCATTCAAATATTAGATGTCTGAAAACAGAATAGGAGATCGATGAGTATGGAAATTCATCCGTTCCTCTTTGTCAACAATCCCTAATATATCATTTGAGAAAGCTAGCAAATGCCAGTTGATACCTTTAATTTATAATTGCAGACAATCTAATCAAACAGTTTCCTTGCTGTTACAGAGCTGGACATTACATTTTGCAAATCTCATCTTGTTTACTCTCATAAAAAAAGACTGTGTAGCAGAATAGGTCAGGACTGTTTCCAATTTACCAGCAGAGAATTGAAAGAAGTTGTTTTACCCATGGCTTTCTGGTTAGTCCATTAATCAGTTGGGATCTGAATTCAGGGAACATCTTTCAATCTAGTGTCCATTAGACTGAATATAATCCAAAAGATATGCTAGTGATTTAGTTATATCAAAGGTTGGAAGAGATGCATACACTTCGTGGCCTGGCAAATAGCAGGTTGGTTCACCTGGTCTGCATCTATTGCATATATTCATCATGGTTATGTGACTTGTTATTGGGAGTGGAATGGAAGAAAAGTGTTCCATTCACCTTCCATCCCCACATTGTGTAGATTTCTTAGATGCTGACATTTTTGAAATGTCATAGTTTATGAGGAAAAAATGGAAATCCAGATAACATGGCAGGCCAGAGTGACCTTTCCATAAGAACTTGATATGAGTTCTCAAGCAAGCTTAGGAAGGAATTTGAAGATAGAAATCAGGTTCTAATAAGTAACTGAAAGCTTCAAAGGTCAGAATTTTAGCAAAATTTGTGTGAATATATTGAACCTAGCCACTCTTTATTTTAGAAAAGCCTACTTGGTACTTACAGTCTGCAAAGTACTTTCAGACTGCATAATAGCCAAACAGTACTGACAGTTTTAATTTAAAGTTTGTCATCATTTTTCCTAGCATAGGTAGAACAGTCAGACTAAAAGAGCAACAAATACTGAAAATTAGTAGCCTGGCACATGTAAGTAAATTCCCGCTAAGTTTCTTGGGCTGAACCTGATATCAATCTCAAGCTGGGGTGTTAGATTAGCCCCCTGGGGATCCATTGCCATACTTCAAAATTCCTCCCTCACGATGGGAGTATAAGTCTGGTGAGATTGATGTCAGGTTCAGCCCAAGAAATTTAGCAGGACAATTCAGGAATAGTTCAGTTACTTTATTAGCCTACACCTACTAGACAGAATCTTGCCAGACTAACTCTAACCCCTAAAGACTGCAACTAAACACTCCGAATTCCTTAGGGTGGTGCCAGTCTCATCCTCTTAGCTTTCACATGCTCAGGCTGTGGGATGAGAAGATGCTTGAGATTCTTCTCATTCTCCCCATGACCTTGGACCTCCTCACTCAAGTCTTCCATCACACTACCCTTTTTGTCATCAATCATGTTATCTTTCTAAACCAGCTTCAGGAGTTGGGAGTGGACAGCACTGTTTTGCAGTGATTCTTCTTCCTCCCTGTCTTGTTCCAGTCAGTACTGTGGGAAGTGAGATCTAGTCCTATCCCCCCTTGTATGGGGTGCCTCAGGGCTTGGATCTCTCACTGCTCCCCTTCAACATCTACATGTAACCACTCAGTTATACCTCTCCATCCTGGTCAGCCAAATGATACTGTTCAGGTGCTTACCCAGTTCTTGGAGATTGTGAAGATTTGGATGAAGAAGAACTCACTCTGCTTCAACCGTAGCAAGATGGAGTGGATTTAGGTTTTTGCCCCCCCCCCCCCAGATCTGTAAAAGTGTCATTTTTGACTCTCAAAGGTGTAGCACTTCCCAGACAGAGCTGATGTGCAATTTGAGATCCTCCTAGACCCATAGATCCTGCTCAAGGAGCAGGTGGCAGCTGTGGCTAGGGGGGGCTTTGCACAGATCCATCTTGTGTGGCAATTGTGCCCATTCCTACACAGTCACTTAATGTCTTGATCACTTCCTAGTTGGATTACTGCAAAGTTCTCTAGATGGGTTACCCATGAAGACTATCCAGAAATTACAACTGGTCCACAATGCAGTGGTGTCGGGGATACCCCTCGATCTGCTTATATTACACTACTGCTGTGCAAGCTGTACTAGCTTCCAATTTCTTTCTGGGTTGTCACTTTTAAAGCCCTGCATGGCCCAGGACTAGATTATATGTGGGACTATCTCTCCGTGAGGTCAGATAGGGTGGGCGTACTCCAGATTCCTTCTCTTAAATGTTGTCATCTAGTGGGATCTACAAAGTACACCTTCTTAGTAGCAGCCCTATGTGGTGGTATGTGGGAATGACCTTGGGAGACAGATGGAAGATCCACAGGCTAGGCAACAGTCTAATAGACAGCTCAGTCTGCAGATGGGGGAAAAGCATGAGATGTGTTTCAGAAGGGACCCGCCTTAGTTTTCTGCAGACTAAAAAGAGAGGAGGGGAGAAATACTTTCAGACTATCAAGACTGATGTTAGCCCTTTAAGGTAGCCCAGACAAAAATCACAACCAGGAGCATCACCACTATCTTTATTGTAAGGTTACATTAAACAGAATCTTGCAAGACTGAAATGCTTCCCTTGCTTTCCCCCCACCTGCGGACTGAACCGCCTCTTATGGACTGTTGTCCAGGCTGTGGGCCTTCCTCCTGTCTCCCAAGGTCATTCCCACATACCATCCATCCTGGCCCTTGGGATCTAAAATCTAAGAACCTGTAGGACCAGACCCACTGGGGGAAAAAAAATAGCCAATTTTTAAAAGATAGTATCAAGCTTATCAAGCTTATCTCTAAATGTAGAACAGCATTCTTAATACATCTTGAAAATACAAACAGAGCTCTAACAACGGACAGCTTCAAGAATGTCAAACTTTCTAAAAGTATAGTCTTGGACACCATAGAGAAGTTGAGAAATGACCTTGACTATGAAGACTTTGCATGCTGCAAGGGTAAAGCTTTTTCTTTTGTATGGAAAAAGTTCAGGAGAGCTGAAGAGCCATGCTGCATAATACTTGCCAGATATAAAAAGTGTTCTCTCCAAGACAGTGGGGCCTGGAACAGCACTCCAAGGTATTTATAAATGCACACCTGCTGGATAGTATTCCAATTAATTTACCAAATATAGATTTTATCATAGTTTTGTGCAAATAGTAAGACTTTAATTTTCTAATAGTATACTACTAGTTTTTCCTCCCGTCAAAAAAAAAAAAAAAGGCTAAAGTGCTCATGGCCTTCTGGTTCCCACATGAAGGATGGATATGATTATAACACCATTTGAATATAAAATATCTGGAACCACTTGTCTTGCTAATAGAGGGGTGATGAGTGAAGACAGAGAGGGTCTGGATTACTGAGTTAATATACATAATATACAAGATAAAAAGTAGGACAATAAGAATACTCCCCTGCCTCACCCGCTTGAGTAGTGGTAGATCGACAGAGATGTGCCCAAAGGGAGCATCTGACTGTCAAAGTGGTATTGGAATAGATGGAGTGAATGAGAAGCTATCTTTTAAATATTGAGGACCCCCTTAACTTTTACTACAGCCTCATCTTTGGGATTAAATTGAAACTGATTAGAAATTGATGAAGGCAGTGAAAAGGAACCTCTAGACTGGGAAGAGTATTTCTTAGCTAAATGGTAGAGAACCAGACCATGGTTAAGAATTGACTGGTACCCTCTGAAACCTGCCTGTTTCTCAATGAAGAAGTTTTCATTTTCAACCCAATCCAATAGGTTTAGGTAGAAATCTTTGGCATATAGCTTTCTGGTTGTGTTAATCAAGTTGAAGAGTATATAGTTGGTGGAGTCTAGTCTATTTATTTTTATACAGCAGGATAACCATGCAAAACATGCTAATATAGATGAAGAAAACATCCAAGAGTGGGGCCCTTATTCTCCCTTGGTAATTCTGGCGGAATAAAATCTCCTAGAATTTTCCAGGCTTAAGTTGAGAAATAAGGTCCTTGATCTCAGATCTGGATACAAGAGGCCAGTCAAGAAAAAAACATTTTGAGAGTAAGTCACAGCTGGATTTTCTAATGATTCTAATGTGAAAATACTCTGGAAATAGTTCTCTCAAGATCCTACAGGAATTTGGCAGTCTGGACCAATGCATCTATCATTAAGATAGCTATTAACTAAACACCAGGACCAAAAAGGGTTCTTGAGCTTAGCAGCTTCAGTTAAACTCCTATCTCAAACTTACCTTTCATTTTAGAAGAGCTTTGCAGATCTCTTTTTGCTTTATAAAACATTCTTGAGGAGCTGTTAAGTCAGAAAATATTTACTGCAACCAAGGCCTTTTTTGCTTCACTGTAATCAGTATCAAAATAGGTTTTGAATCTAAAATGAGGGAGGCTATGACAGTCTGAGGGTAATTTTGATAGAGGAGCCTAAAGTGTGAGGACAACAGACTGATAATAACATCTGCTCAGAGGAATCTGCTAGGCAGATTTGAGAGGGAAGCTGAAGGAGGAGATGCAAGTCAGGAAGAACAAGCAGGTCTTGTGCTACGCTGGAGGACCAGTTAGTCTGAAGATGCCCTTTGTTTTGCTTAAGGCTATAGAAAGCCTTCACAGAATGTCGTCTCATCCATAGGCAGAATGCCAAAAGCAGTGATAAGCTGGCTACAACTGCATCATACTTGGACTCATTCTGCATATCAGGTTGAGTCCCAGGGCCTTGCTTTGTTAAGGATGGATATGAAGAGGAATCACTAGCTATAGGAATATTGTTAAAGGACTATGGAGGCCAGAAGAGGCAGAACTAAGCAAAGGAACTGCTTTTTCATCATAAAAAACTTGGATAGGAAATTTGGTAAGTAGCAACATATGGCATCATTTTAAGCAGCCTATGAAGGGATAGTAGTGTCAGCCTTGCAAGATAGTCCAGAGAGGAAGCATGCCAATTCTACTTTATTGTAAGGTTACATTAACAGAATCTTGCAAGCCTGGAAGCACATTTCTCCCGTCACCTTTGCAGTCCAAGACACAAGGCAGGACCCCTTCTGGGATTCCTGCTGCAGCACATTCCTGCTGCAGGCTAAGCTGCCTCTTATCTGACCATTTCCCTGGCTATGGCTCTTCCCCCTGCCTCCCAGCAAATAGGTTGCTTGCTGATCAGTAGAATTCATGTGCTTCCAGGCAAACTTGGGAACCACTTGACTATGAATAGATCTATTTGCTGATACTGGCAGCAGAGAAATTGTCCCAGGGAAGTTACAATTGTTCTTTTTGAAACCCATTGGCTGGGACTGATATGTACGTCTTATTGCAATATATGGAGCATAACCTGGTTTATTTGCAAGGAATAAGTATGTTTCATGAGCTAACTTCGCTTATGACTAGAGGGTTTTATGAAAAGCAGATGAAGCCTGTCTTACAAGGGAGGAAGAATGTTTTTGAGCACCACTATCAACTTTCCTGTTTTATTAATCTGGAATTGTTTGGCTTTCTTTCCCAGAAAACGTTGCTTAACTGGGATTGTCACATGGGCTTCGATGAAAGCAGAGAGTCTTTTTGTGTGCTTTCGAGCAAAAGCCTCAAAGTCACTTTTTAATGAGTCCAAGTTCTTATTTATAGAAGCCAATTGCTCAAACACCAAGATGACAGTTTGAGCCCTAAAAAGATATTGTTTAGCCATAAATTCAGTGGAGCCACCCTAGAGGAACAGCTTCTCCTAGTTCTGTCTCTTCATAGTCTTATTTTGTGTAGGAATGATAGATGAATTAGAAAGGGGGATGAAGATGAAGGGAGGCTGGTGGTGGGAGGTAGACCATAGTTTAAATCATCTCTGAGAGAAGTAGAGAATTTAGCCACTGTTGTTTTTCTAATTCTGTTTGATGATCGCATTCAAGCACCTCAAATCTGTTGGAAGCAGAAATAGGAGATGAACCACTTACAGCTTTCTTGGATAATAAAAGTTCTTTTATTGAAGGGTGTTTAGCTAACTTAGGTGAAGGCTGACTCCTGGGACTGGCACTGTGGCATTTCTTCCTTTTGCCCATTTGCTCCAGGTAGATTTCCTCTCATAGCTTCTGTTAAGGGGGCATATAGCACAAATTAGAATGCATGAGAAACATAGCTCAGTTGAAGGGGCAGCCGTTATTCTGCAAAGAACCAGTGAACTGCTGAGTTTGGCAATGGAACAGGGAAAAGCATACTTCAGAAGTGGAGCAGAGAAACAAAACATGCTTTGAGGTACTTTGAAGGTGAGTGGGAAATGAATGGAGGGTGACATTATCTGCTTCTACTCTTCAGAAACAATTGTCTGCCTGTTTTTGGTGATGGGGCAACCAGGCAGTGTTGTATTTTCATAAGAGGTCACTCGTTTTATACTACCTGTGAATATGTGAATCAGAATGTAGGTACCACTGAGCACTTGCATTTCTCAGAATTGTATAATGCTGTTCTTTGAACAAAAGAAAAGGTAGGAACCCTCCCACACACCCCCAAAACTTAAATGCTCATTTAAAAAAAAAAAACGACAAGAATTAAATAAGCTTTAAATAAGCAAGACCTACTTGAAAAAATGTAATGACTCCAATTTGCAGAAATTATCCTAGCTTAATGGCGAGGGCAATAAAAATTAATCTAGGAGTTAGGCATGGGTTGCCTAAGTATATTCTTATAAAATATGGAAAGAGGGTAAGCTTCAGAGGCATCCTCAAGCAGGGGGTATGTGTGTGAAAAAAGTAAAGATTGTGGGTACAACAATGTGATTGAAGTCCTGCCCCTTTTTTAACACGTGTCATAGTCATACTATTCATCTTCCTTTTTTGGAAAAAAAAAAATCTCCCCTTGTAGACCCCTCTGTTAAGCTTCAACATCTTTTGACTACAGTGTCATCATCTCTTGCTGGATGAGAGAGATGGCAGCTGAATTCCTATGCATCTAATGGGTGCCACCTTGCCTACCTTGGTTTAGCATCTAAATTGCCATATTAAAATGCACTCCCTAAACCAAGTCTTCAGATTAGCTAATTTTGAAGATACTCATTTTTTTTCAGTTTTAGGAACTTCACTGGCATTTCAGAGCCATATTAAATAGAAGCAACAATCAGACTGCATTTTTCACTCTGCTGTAATGACATGCCTCATGCTTCAATGTCTGCAAGTGGTCCCAGTGTATACTAGCTTACAGTGGCAGCTTATCAGTATATTTAATCAGTGATGTCACCAAAAAAAACCCACGTGGTGCAGACCTCCTCCACCAGTGCTCCAGGCACGGTATCTTGTGCTTCATCTCCCAAAGGACCTCAGTAAACCAATGTGTGATCTCAGATTGGCCCCCAGAAAGAGGCCACTTAGGAGCCCTTGTATCCAGTGGAGGTTTACCTGGAAAGGATACAGGTGTGTGGAAGACATATTAGAAATGAGGGCGCTATGGAATACTACCAATGCTATAGATTCAGAGGTAGAATACTATTGATGTCATAGATATGATTCATAACAAGATACAGAATCTTTTGAATAACATTTCCAGGGACATTAGGACAAAAGATTTTGTACAACTCAGGATGAATGCAAATGGACGGAATCACTCTCTCTTTTTTTTCAGGAGGCACAGGAGTGTTTTAAATGTTGAATGCATGTTACATATGTGGATATGTTGTGTGGTGTGGATCTACAATTAGTGGTCACCATTGCTCAGAATAGAGAGGGAGCTGGTCTTAGAAAGTTAAACACTATGCTGATCAGCCAAGTCCCAGAGGGGGAAAATATATATACATCATTGGTCAATTTCAACATAGTCAATTTTTTATATGTTTTGCATTTGTTAGGCAAAAGATCATTACTGGAGCTAGATATTTCCATCATAAAAAGGGCATTTCCACCAAAAAGATAGTTGACTTTTCACAGATACATGCCTTTGAAGACCTTGCTGTTTTATAGGCAGGCATTTTTATCACAGGTAGCCCCAAAATGACATTGTTTATATTGGTATTCAGAATCATGATTACAGGATTAACAACATCAAAGATTTCCTGGCCGGATGAACACTACTTCTGTGAATTCTGTCATATCCTCTATTACCATAAATTTACCAACAGCTGCCAATACCACTGTTATGCATGTCTAAAGTGAGTGTGTCATGAAGTGGATGTGGAGAGGGCAAAATGCAATATGTGCATAGTTTTGCCATTCTAAGTCCTGCCTCCAAAGATATACACATTTGGCAAAGAAAGGGAAAAATATTTGTAAGGATAATGTATGGGATGACACATGTGGGCTCTATGTCTTTAACCTCTACAAAAAGGATCAAAAGAGAAAAGGTGGTCAATGCTATGAAAAGATTGAAAGCACTGAAAGGCATTTCTGTGTTCTGAATTCATTGCCTCAACCAGTAGTAGGCATGAAATATATTGTTTATGATTTTGAATGTTGTCAGGGAGCAGGTGATGAAAGTGACACAGCACAAGTTCTGGAGTTGACGTCCACACATCTTAAAGTGCCAAGTTTGAAAAACACTGCTTTAAAGAAAGGGTAAGGAATTGCTGAACTGCATGAGGTGTAGCATTTTGAAAGAAAGACATGGACACAAGTTTCAGTATATACCAGCCTACATCTCAGACAAAAAGAGGCCAGTGGGCACCTTGATTGGTGCAAGATGGTACCGGATAAAGACCAGTATATTTAGGATTATGAAAAGAAGGAAAGTATCGGCTTATGACATGAGCATATCAAAGTGAAGCCTGCCAAGGACAAATTGCCAAGCTCTTTTTAAACTCACTGTGTGGTCACTTTGAGCAGAGTACCAACCATGCAGCCCCAACCATAGTAACATCCCAAGAGGAATTGTTCAAATATCTTTTTGTGCTTTTTTATGAAGTTTTTTCATCTGATGTTATTGAGAGAGACCACCACTGTGATGCGGCAAACAGGCAAACACCACCCCCAAAAATCCACATGTACTAATATACTAATTGCTTGCGGTACTACAGCTTATATGTAGATGTATAGATTCCTGGAGAGTTTGAGCCAGAAGTGACTGTATCATGACACTGATTCTGTCATCTTTATCAGCAGGGAAGGGGTGTAGACACTATCATTACACAATTATTTAGGGCAATAGACAAATGAATTCCCACCAAACACCATGTCATCAGGTTCAAAAACATATGGGTGTGCTTTATCAGAAGGGAAAGCAATACTGAAGGTAAAAGAGCTTACAATGAACTGTGCTAATTGTGATAAAATTAACTTTGAGAGCCTAAATAATTTGATAGATGCTTACTGCTTGTCTTAGGGGGAAGGTAAGAAAAAGATAGCGTTGGAGCAGCCAAGGATTGTTAGGGTTAAGAAACAGTGGGCACTAGAAACATGGGTACTTTGGAAAACTCTAAAGGTGGTACACAAGAAAAGTCTGCTAAAGGGCTAGGATTATTGTACACAACTATACAGTTGTTAAACATGATGGATAAAATTGTACACTTTGTTAATCCTCTCTTTTATTGTAAGCGGGCTGTACAATTCTGGAGAATCATTTTTTATCAAACCAATGTTGGAACATGGAGATGCTAGGCTGTCTCAAATACCGCAAAATATTTCATTATTTTACAGTTGTTGGCAACCTTTGTCTAAAGAACTACTTAATAAATTTCCATATATTAAGTTTATGGAGGGTCTTCCATCTTCTTTGAAAGATAGCTTATTTCCACCAAATAAGAAAATTTAGCAGTGGCAGATGATCCTCAGCCTGTGACCCTACTCAAATAAAAAAGGCCTTTATGTGGCACGTGCATCATAGAAGCCTGAGAATTATTCTCGTTCTTCAAAAACTGTTTTATTAAGATAAGAAAATGAGAATGATCACTCTGAATTCCAAATACTTGGTTTTATTCCATTGTCCCCCTGACCAGATGTAAACTGTCACACTGGTATGGCAGATGTACCCCACTAACACACAGTACTTTATCAAAGTTTCCAAGCTGTCACTCATAACCATTATGATTACCTTTTGGTAAGTTTGTCAACATTACCCTGAAGCCTACAGACTAAGAACAGGCCTTTTCCCACATCACCAGTTTATTATTTGCATTATGAAAAAGAAGAGTAAAATGCAGTAGCTCAACCACTAAGACCAGTTCTGCTAGGATGTTGGAGAAGTACACCAAAACTTGGGATTTAAGACATGGGAGGAAGGACTGGACCAAAGCCAAAGAAGGCCATCTTATACAGTGATAACAATAATCTGGGGGCAGCAATAGCAAAAATAGCCCTGAACACATTAGAAGAAAGTTATCCACTGCAACCACCCCAGTTCCAAGCCTTAAAGAGAAAGAAAGGAGTCATTAAAAAGTTGAGTGATAGAAAGGTCTCACTCAGAAAGAAGCAGCAGATCATCAAGCAATCAGGAGGTTTTATTGGGTGTTTACTAGGTGTTATTATTCTGCTGCTGTGAAGTACATTTGGTGGGTAAACCATGGACCATGCTGAGAAAATGCATTGGGTGCCATGTCATCAGATGGAATAGCTTTGAAGTAGAATGCCTACTATTGGGACTATAGTTGTTAATTGACAGGATGGTGAGATGCGTTCTTCGAAGAACAGGTTCGAAGTTTATCTCTTAACATGATTAGAATGAAATAAGCATTTACTTGTGAGTAATATGTAAATCAGTCAACTGTGATACAGATTGAAGACACTATCACTGGCTCAGATATTGATATGTAGAACATAAGGGTCAAGATGCCCTTGACTCTACTGTTCCTGTTGGAAGCATTTGTTTTGATTTAAATTCTTTCACATGTTGTTGCATTATTCTTTCTTTATCTCATGCGATCTAGGTTAGAATCTCAGAAAGGTCTCAGAACGATAAAATCTTCTATCAACAGAAGCGAGAAGGAATAAAAGAAAAGCCTTCCTTCCATGGAAATGAATTAAGATGGATGGCAACATTTCCAATACACCAGCTCTATTCCATACATGGGAGCAAAACTGACACATCTACTGTTGCCCACACTTTTTCCGTGATGTTCTTCCACAGCTCCTGTTGCTTCAACAGCTAGTTGCATGCTCATGAACACTGTGCTTCAGTGTGACATTATTATATTCTGCTGTTAGAGAAAAAGCTTTTTACATAAGTCATTTATATGACTACCTTGAAGAATTCACATAATTTCTATCTCTGCTCCCTTTCTGTTGTTGTTTTTGTTGGCTTATGGATGGCTGCAAGTATTCAACAGTGCCAGAAGTATCAATAATGCCATTTTCAAAAAGCTGGCAGAGTTATCGGGGGAAACTTCTCACCTACCTTTTCATTTCTCCCCACACCTTTCTGTCCCCCAAAGGAGATACCTGGTCTATAGAAATCAAGCCTTGATCTTGAGGGTCCAGACACTATGCAAGGTTACATGCTGAACCAACTTCTACTGACACAAAAGCATTTAAAGCTTTTGAAGTTAGCATGTCTTCATTCAGAAGCAGACCAAGCGAATATACAGCTATACATTTGAGGATAATTGGTCATTTTATATTCTAGTGGGAAGGATGGAATTTGCTTTCTGGATTCAAAGCAAGGAGCAAAGTAGGGAAGGGTAATTTGCTTCTCACTTGTCACTAGTGAGTAGCACTATGTTTATTGGTGCCCTCTGACTAGAAGCCATCACTTAATGAGAGTTGGCACAGCAGCGCTTTGGGGCATGGACACCTGTAAACCATCTCAATATCCCATGCAAGACTGTTCCTTGCTTTGTCTCCCAACGTTAAGGAGGATTCACAGATCTATATATTAGCATTTGATCTTTGCAGTTTTGTCATCCTGTATAGTGAATTGCAGGCCAAAACAACCCATCTGAGTTAAACTTTTCATAGCACAATACCAATAACCTTTTCAACTGATCTCAGTTCATGTGTCTGCAGGACACCATATTGGAATAATCAAGAAATTCTGTAAGAAATAAATTGTTATGTCTGCCTTTGTGAAATCATGGTTCAAACATGCTAGTAGCCAGAGGTTCATTTATTTTTCTATAGGGGCAACTTGGCATGCACTAACAGAAAGATGCAGCTGCTATTGTGCCCCTTTGCATAGTAAACATCAACAGGTAAAATTATGGAGCACTCCAGTTAAATAGAACTTGAGATCTAGGTACAAAATAAGCAATGACTGCTTCATGCACTCATGGTCTTCAATTGCTTTTCACAGGCAGCAGAAAAATCAAACATCAATATTTTATACGTGTCTGCTTGAAAATAAAATTTGACACATAGAATCCAATGTTACAGTATTGGGGAACTTTCCGGAGAAGATTTTGAAACTGCAGAGGAGGCTGTAGGCATTCAATTTCCTAATTCCATCTCTATGAGGAGAGTCAGTTCTTTTCACAGAAATACAGCACCGGATTCCATTGACTGAATTCCATGGGATTTACTTCCAGGTCAGTCAGCATAGAATCGCACTATAAAAGATCATTCCGCATTATGGTAAAAGTAGATGTCATTTTTATTATGATTTTCCTCACACAAACTCTGTTCTTCAGCACCGGCATTGCAATTCAGTAATTTGTAGAGATTGGACATCATAGCAAACTTTAACACAGCAAAATTTCCTGATTCTTCTCCCCTCCCTGCCACAACCCCCAGTCTCCCAGTTTGGTCTTTCCCCATTTTTGGCAATTGAAATATGGCATCATAAAGCATTTAATATTTAAGTATATGAGAACTAATCCCCAAGAAATTTCACTGGGTTTATCTAAATTCTTTGTGTTCTCCTGCAAATACAGAAGTTTCAGTAAAGGAGGAAACATCTATATGACAAACTTCAGAAACCTTGTTATTTACTTCTATGTGAAGTTCCATGATAACTGGAGAATTTTCAGGGGGAGTTCTGAAATATCTCAAATATACTTTCAAATTTCACTTAATAGCAATTCTAATAAATATGAAATAGGATTGTGGTAGAGGCTTTTGAACTGTCCCATTGCCAATGAAATTACCTAAGTTGTGCTTTTGTGAACACTTTTATGCCCAGACTCAGAATAAAACTTCTTCCTGAATACTAACATTTCATTTATACATTTCATGGCCAGTCATTAGTTCATAAACAATATGTGAAGAAAGAAAACAGTATTTTTAACTACATCCTGTGTGGTTTATTTTCTCTCTCATTCTGAATATGATTAGTGTGGTGTAATTCACAAATCAACAGGGCAAAAAGGGTTGCCCTAAGAAACATCTCTTCCCCATAGAATATTAGCCAATAGAAATTCAAGTACCATGGGTTTTTAAAGAAGTGGTGGAAATTATCATGAACTATATGCTTCCAATCATTCTGCTAGAGAATGATCTATCCATATGGATTGGAACCCCCGGATACATATTTTGAGCTGTGTTTTAAAATATTCATCCTCAGGGGAAATTTCATATTTACCAGGTCTGGTGAGAGATACAGAACAATACACAACATTCTGGAGGACATAGAGTTAGGCTAACATACAGTTCCCTTGATGCTGATATTAGGAAACCATAACTGTAAATGGACATTTGCTTCCTAATAATTATAGACTTCCTCTAATTCATTAGATATATTTCCAAGTCTGTGAAAGATTGGATGAAGGTATCTCAAACCATCTGAGATAGGCATGAAGTGTCAATTTGATCCTAGAAGTCTGTATCAACCTTAACTTTATTGTCAACATTCCCACATCATGTTCAACTACACTTTTAAAAAAATCAGCTATGACCAACTTGTGTCTCAGAGGTAATTCAGAACAACCTATTGCCTTCCCCCTAAACAACAGATTGTGAACTAAAATGGGAAGCTGCTTCCCAATGGAGCCCTAAGAAAATATTAATGCAGCTTGATAATTAAACTGTAAGGTGACTTTAATCTATCTCTCAGCAGTACTGGGAATTCTACTGGAAGATACAGTGTCTTAATGGTAGGACACATGCTATACCTGGCATCATTATCTTCATATTTGTAGAAGAAAAATCTGAGAGTGTTGATGGGAAGAACTCTGTGTGAAATCTGGAGTGCTGCTGCTACTCAAATTAGACAATTTTGACCCCAACAGACAAAGAATCTTGCCTGGTATGAAACATCTTTCTTATCCCTGTCTAGGTCTGATGAAAACTTCTTTGTGTATTAATTCTTTGTATGCATGTGTACACCAGCCACACACACGCATGGAGGGAGGGAGGGAGGGAGGGAGAGAGGGAGGAGGAGGAGGAGGAGAGGGAGAGAGAGAGAGAGAGAGAGAGAGAGAGTAAGCTATGCAAGGAATATAGAGTGCCCATAAGATCCAGTCAGGGGCTGCTTGATTCAGCTTATGGACAGATTAAATCTACCAGAAATCTTTTCAAAAGCAAAAACGAAAGCTCAAAACCTGTAATTGTTAATTTGGAATAACATTTGTTCTGAAAGGAGAAAACCCACCAAATTTCAGACAGTAGGTTCATGGTTGGGTGTGTTTGGATATGTAAAGGGATGTTTATAGATTTGGAGGTAAGAAATATTGTTTAGTAGGCAGTATTATGGAAACTGTAGTAATTGTAGATGCCCTTTGGCAAGAAACCTGTCTAATGTCAGAGAAATTAATGCAAAACACTTGGAGATAGGCTCTTTTCATTTCATGGAACCACAAAATTAGTCCAAGGCATCCCAATTTATTGTCTAGAACTTGAAATTTATTTCTAGTTGATTGGTTCATCCCTCTGCGTCCAATTCAGTCTTCTCCTTCTAGCTTCCAAGAGGATATATCAAGCATGACAGTCTTTGTCTCCTTCCTTAGTTCAGACATAGGAGATCTGTGGCCATCCAAACATGGTTGCATTATAGCTTTTCCCAGTTCCCTACTATTTACTGTATAGGGGTTATATAGAGCCAAATAGAATATTTTAAAAAATCTGTTCTAGAAACAGAGAAGCCTTTTTCTTTATTCCAGCAGTATCCAATCTGAAAGTACAAAAGCAGGTGACCATACAATCAGTTAGTCATGCCAGAATGGGCAGTATGAAAGTTTAGTTCACTTGTTCAGTCTGACCTGATAAACCAGGGTTAGCATTTTGCAAGCTTAGAATCTACTACTGTCACCTAATCAAGTTGAACTGGAAGCTATGAACACATTCTCTAGTGTGATATGATATTACACATATCTGAGGAAGTCCAGCACTTCTGGCATGCTTTCGTATACCATAAAGTATAAAATATTGGTCACTATTATTGGGTTCCTAAGTTAAAGCTGTTCAAATGCTGTATGACTACATAGAGAACTGGAATCTTAACCATTGGAGTTGGAATTTTGAACTAAGGCTTTGCCAACACCATAATTAGATTTTTCAGTTCCATTCATGTTTGGTCATGTCTCTTTCCTTAGAATAAAATATCAGAAACATAAAAAAAAATGCTTGCAAATATTTTGACCTCTCTGGAGGATTCCTGCCTTCATTTAAATTACATTGACTTAACATTCTTAACTTAATGAACACCTTCTTGCCTTTTAGCCTTTTCCACAGTATGAATTTGGCCTTCAGAAAAGAAGAGCTCAGTCCAATAAATGCACTATAATAAGAAAGAAGGAAAGAGAAGGAAGGGAGGGAGGGAGGGGAAGAGGGGGGAAGAGGGGGGAAGGGAAGGGAAGGGAAGGGAAGGGAAGGGAAGGGAAGGGAAGGGAAGGGAAGGGAAGGGAAGGGAAGGGAAGGGAAGGGAAGGGAAGGGAAGGGAAGGGAAATCTCAGAGCTTGTAAATGTGCTGGGGTTTTGTATGTGTGTGATGGAGAGGAGAGACAAGAGATAAAGAGAGAGTTTCCAAGACTGTCCTTGGGTGTTCTGATAGAGTGTCCTGATAAGATGCTTACTCTATTAAAGCTATAGTGATTCAAATTTTCATGCATCATTTGACAGAGAAAATGAGAATTTGTAGAAGTAATAGCTAATGTAAAGTATATTAGTCTGCAATGCAGTTAGACAGGTGAGAAAATGAAGTTTACATGCTGATGCCATAAGGAAGAATACCAAGACACAAAAAGAACCTTTTCAGATATATGAATTTGTAATGAAATAACTGTGCCTGACTTGAACTCTGAGTGGGAATGATGGATCCACTGCAGTACCTTGATGGGTTTAACGTCTTCCCCAGAAGAGAAGGAGCTGTCCGAGAGCACCACAGGTGGTTTCTACACCTTCCTTCATAGTGTTCCTGATAAAACTTTGATTGGCATCTGAAGCCATGTCAAGAATGGAGGGGGGAAAAAAGAGAGCTAGATCACAGAGACATTGAACCACTTCTGAAGCTGAGCGATTTGTCCAAATGTACCTTTACTTGCTTACTTATTTACTATGTCAAAAAAGAAGGCAAAGTTTTTATAGCATCATTGGAGCATGTCAATCTATCCAGCGTTGAATCCCATTCCACAACTTACACAGAGGTATCCGGTTCAACAGTCTTCTCGGCTGTGCTTTGCTTCAATTGTTTTTTCTCTTCAATCTTATGCAGTTGCATCATTTCAACTCTTTAGCCAAGTTGGAGAACATCTACAAAATTCTTCAGAGCTTAAAGAAATCTTTTTGTTTCTACAGGGATCTACAAATATATTTCTAAACAATAGACTTCCTGACTGATCCAACTGTACATATTCAATTAAATCTTGACTATCTAGCTTCCTGGTTTATATCTTAAATAAGACATTTAATCCAGGAGTGGGGAACTTGTGACCATCCAGATGATGTTGGATTACAACTCTTAGCATCCCTAACTACTGGCTTTGCTGGCTCAGGCTGACAAAAACTGGAATCAAGTAACATATGGAAAAATGCAAGTGCCCCACCTGTTTTAGTTTAAGCTGTGAAGGTTGCCATATGAATAAATCTGAGAAGGAGTGAAAAGACTGATGAAATGGCTGCAGTTCTTTGAAGGCACATATAATTTCCTTTAGGTCAGTGTTGTCCAAACCTGGCCACTTTAAGATGAGTGGACTTCAACTCCCAGAATTCCCATGGCTGGCTGGGGAATTCTGGGAGTTGAAGTCCACTCATCTTAAAGTGGCCAAGTTTGGACAACCCTGCTTTAGCTACATGAACAAGGAATATTTGGAAATAGTTTTTTGTGATCATTCATGGGAGCGCAATGCACTCAGAACAATGAGACCTATTAGATAAAAAGTTGTTATGAAACCCTAGAAATCTTTGTATATCAGGATTTAGAGGATATATGCATGAATAAAGAAGCATGTGATTCATTGTGTGCATTTTTTTCTAAGCTTATAACTGCTGCAGAAAGGGGGCTTGAGCCAAATATACAGTCTAACTGAGAAACTGAGCACAACTGAAATTCTTTGCCCCTTCAGAGTTTGGGGATGGAGAAGAAGACCGTCTCACTGAAGTATAGAAGAATATTGTATAGGTTAGCATCAAAATGCATGAAAACAACCTGAATTTAAACACTGATGGTTTGAAACCAAAGATTGGCAAGTGTTAAAATGATCTGTTGCACAGTCAGTTGTGAAAGTGGCTTCCAGTGACAAAATATATTACAAGCATTAAAACTCCTGAGCTTTGGGGGCACATCATCACTACAAGGGCAATCAGTATTTGTATTTGATTTCTGCAGCACTTCATTGCATCTGTAACTTGATAGCACTCATAAGCAATAACCTGAAATGCCTTTCAGAACAGCCATTTTCTCTTATTTACAAAAATGGGAAATAAATAATTTTAGGTGCCACCAGTTTCATAATGAAATAAAGTGAATATGGCAAATATACATAATGAAGCACCATATTTCTAGTACTTAAACCTGAAAAGATGAATTTTCTGCACATAAGGAGTTGTTCCACAAAAGCTCACTTTGATCATTTTTTCTTTCTGAAATACTTTTTCTTCACTCTTGAATAAGAGTGTATTTCATCTGGACAGATAGAAGGTTGTTCAAGGGCAAGCCAAAAGAATTAAGTAAAAGTTTGGTGGAAATTCTAAACATTCCAAAGATCCATAACAAAGGTGAATTTTATTTGGAAATTGCTGATGCTGATCTATGACCATAATGAACAATTCATTCAAAACAGGTGAGTTGACAGTCAACCTATATTGTCTTTTGATTTTACTTGCACTTGGATATTCTGTTGGAAATTAGGGAAAATGAAGAAAAATTTCACACATAGGATGCATGGATAAGACCTGAGATAAAAGCTGTCTCTGAGTTTATTCTAAAATGAAGCCTCAAAATGAATTTCTGAGTTTCTGGTTGGAAGAACTATGTTAAAGATTAACTAATTAGTTAGAGATTAACTAATCTTTAATTTAAAATATTTCTAGCCTGCCCACTATTCAAAGGATCTCATGGTAGACTACAATTCATAAAAGCAAGATAAAACCAAAGTAATTAAACCAAAGTAATAGAGTGTGATACTTAAGAGGTGCATGAATGCAGATTGCATACAACTGAGAGACCAGTATGAAGCATGTTGAGGTGGTATGATTAAATAGAGATCGTGACTGAGGACTGAATAGCAAAATAAATATACATGGGAAGAATGAATGAATCAAGAAGGGGAAAAATATACCTGTCTGGCCTCCACGGGAAGAGTCTTCCTAAACATGGGTGTTATAACCAAAAGGCCAACTCCCACATCTCTTGCATCTTCACATAATGCATGTTTCTCAGGTGAGGGATCTGAGGATTCCTTCCTTCCACTCCCCAGATCTTAATATTTGGGTAGATACATATTAATTGAGACTTTCATCAAGTAAAACTCCTTAAAAATCATCAGTAAAAATAGAAGTCCAGCCATTAATGTATGGGCTATCAGTACACTACTTGCATGGGATTATGAGGGCTTTGAAGGCTCTTTTCAACCATCTTCCCCAAAATTGGCTGAAGTGTTTCCTGGTTGGCCAACTTTGGGATCACCATAGCCTTTGTTGAAGCTACCCAACCTGGCAGACTTTTAGCAAGTGCCAAAGGTGCTCCAGCCACCGTACCTTCAGGATTGCTCAGTCTGGAAGAGATTTCTCAGTTGATCTTCACAGCACATGCTGTGGGATTCCCAACAGCCTGTCTTGGCACTACCCAGCCTGCAAGTTTCCTCTGTGTGCAGAATCTAACCTACATTTTAAAAATCTGACGAATGCTTTTCTTAATACTGTAATCCCACCCACCCACCCCCACCCAGAGCTCAATACAGGCACCCCATTCTCTCTTTTCTTCCAGCAGGATACATAGATACAACCTCTACAGCCATTTACTCAGTAACAATGTAATCTAATATGACAAACTAGTAACAATACACACACACGCACATACAACTACAAATACAAAATGGGCTACAAAATAAGACAGGATTACATTTTTATTTCTCTATTACTATTTTATTATTCTGACTTTTCATTATCCAGAATGATACTAGAGTAAAAGAGCATGTATGTGGTGAGTATATGTATGGGTGTGCATGTATATACTGTGTAATATGCTGTATATATACTGTATATATACTAAGAGAGATATAGAGATAGAGATAGAGATAGATTATTATTATCATCCTTTGAGACAGAACACAACACCAAAAACAGTTTCAGTCCTGTAAATGAATTATATTGCTACTGCAGTTCTTGGTGCCTTGTAAAATAACTGCAAATCGGATCTTCTGTTTCCAGTCAGAAGATTACAGACTAAATCAGAAGAAGATACAAAAGAGATCTAAAGTGGTGAATAATTTTGCACATTTGAACATATCATATCTTGAGTTAGACTATTGATCCAACTAGACCAGAAATGTTGTTGCTGACAACACCACTCTAGTGTATCTGGCAAATTTCCTATTACCTGCTGCCAATTCCTTTAGCTGGAGATATAGCTGGGATTTTTTTCCATATTCATTATCACTGACTGTGTTATGGCTTCTCCTTAAATAAGATTTAGAAGGCCTATAATAGGAATGCTATTTGCATAATCTGTAACTTCTGAGTTTTATTATAGTATAGAAAAGGGGCACAGTATAATCACAATGAATTCATATACTGTCACACACTCACATATACCGTGTCTATGACACACACATCTATCTATGTCACCCACTCAGTAGAATTTACTTTATTTTTACTTAGCTGCTTTAGATTGTTGAACTACCATAATTATACACACTCACATTTATAACCTGAAGTCTAACTAATTACAAATAAAGTACTTCTATTAATAATACAGAGGAAGCTGTTTCTATAGCTCTGCATGTTTTCTCACTGGCCTCTGATAAGTTTCTCCATTTCTCAACAGCTAAAGGGTGGTCTTTCTCCTTGTCTTCATCACCCTGTTCTCATTCCTTATCTTTCTCTTCAATGGTCCTGCTTTACACTGCTGGCTTTTCCTTTTGTCTTTAGCTGCTCTTCTCTCCTTGGCCCTTTTTTTGCTTCTCCTTCAAGCATTTCCTCCTATCTAGCTTCTCAGTCTCCTCAGTTGCTGTTATGGTACATGGGAATGACCTTGGGAGACAGGAGGAAAAGCCATAGACTAGGCAACCATCATGCAAAAGGAATCTCAGCCCACAGAAGCAAAAGGGGAGTGGGAAGCGTCTCAGAAGGGACCCTCCCTGGGGGCAGGGGGAGAGGTGCTTTCAGACTTGCAAGATTCTATTCCTGTTATTGTAAAATAAAGGTAAGGTTGGGACTCACAGTTTGTGTTTCTTGTCTGGACTACCCTGCAGGGCTGACAGTTGCAGCCACTTCTTGTGAAACATCTGTGTACCCTTTTCTTCCCCACCCCCATTCCACATTGTTCCACTTTTCACAGCTCTCTTTCCAAGGGCCTTAGAATCAGACGTAACATACTCTTGGTAGACAGGTGGAGGCACGGACAAGCATTTTGGAATCCTGGCCATTTATGGAGCTCCAAGATGGGGTATGGAAATGGGAAGGACTAAGCACGCAGATCTCTGGCTTCCCTTGCATGCAGTAACTTGCTTGATTAGACATGAGAATTTCATTCTACATATTGTAAGAAAATCTGACTCTTCAAAACATAGATCAGAACATTTCCACAACTCATTCACTTCAGTGGCACTTTCGGTAGATTATTGCCCTGTGATGAACAAGATGAATATGGCTTAAGAGAGAATTGAAAAACCATCAAAAAGATTCCTGGCTAATCCTGATAGATAAATCTCTCACTCAGCACAGACGCCACGTAAAACAACAGCATGTTTTCTCTATCAAAAAATATTCAATAAAGTAAGCAAATCATGTCCTTCCATTTGGTCCTACCAATGTCTGCTCATAATTGGAATTGAGAACAAAATAAATTATTTAACTTTATAAAAGCTCTTTCTGTCATGAAGTCCAGCAATAGACAAGGGGTTTGTGTGCCTGCTTATATGCAAAGACTTTTAGTGAAAGAGTTGCAGTGATGTGAAGCACCAACTCAAAGCTGGGGGGTTAGTGGTAATCCAGACACCTGATGCAGAAAAAGAGATGAAAGATATTAACAGTGTTCCAAGGCCATCCGAATGAAAAGGCAGGGATGCCTAAATGCCCTTTGACTAAACAAGTGCATCGCTATCCCATAAACTAAATGTAGTTTTTGATGCATTATGATTTGTTAGAGTTAAAAGCAGCATGTGGGAAACTATTTTAAAAAATCAGATTGATAGAACAAGAGACATTCAGTCTATCTAAGGGATGATTTATGCTTGCCTGCTTATTAAGGCATGGCCTAACCTTAGCCTAAGCATGGCATGCCAGAGGCTGCCATTAAAAATTGGCATGGGAAAGGGAGAAAATAAATGTAATTTACTTGAAATGGATTAAATACAGTTGCATGTTTAATGAAGCAGTGATGAGGTTTTGGGCTGATGTTTGCGTGCTTACTTCCCATGTATTTAATGATTCCCTCTTTCTGTTACATTAAAAATGGTCATTTGGTAACTTTTTATAAAAGTCATTGGGAACATATCCAAAGCTTGGAGGAATCGTATTTGATTCCTCAGAAAACTCAGGTAGTAGACACTTGTCATAAATGGTCAGAGGTTCTCATGCACAAGTTTGCTTTCACTTTGATTTTTATGGCTCAGCGGATGGATATAAGAAGAAGATTAGATTCTTATTAAGTTGTTTGAAAGGCATCGGATAACCTAGCATGGCAAGCAGACCCTCAACACAAATATCTTGCAACAGAACAACCCCAGGAAACAGAAAAGTACTAAATGTTTTAACGTGAAGCAACTCACTTTTCCATGAAATGGATGGAGACCTCAGCTGAAGCATCATAATATAAGAAGAGAAGGCTATAGTTAGGCATGTGGAGATCAGTGGAAATTCTGATCCATCCTTATACTATTCTATTTTGTACAGTTTGTCATCAAACTAACTTTTAAAGTTAAAAAATGTTTTATGTTGTTTATATGCATTTTCCTAGGCTACCAGATCTGGGCTGCCAAACTCCAGATATCCACTCAGTGCTCTATGGGCACTGGCTTAAAACCAGATTTGGATCCACTCAATGGACACAGGCCACACTTAACTAGTTTACTCATCAGTGTCATGGGGTACTTTGTGAAAACGCTATGGAAATAGTATATTTTAATTTCCACAGCAAAATTAGTCTCATTAGGTTTGATCTTGACAAATCTAGGTTGACTTATTAATAATCACTGTATTGTATTCAAGGTGCATGCAGATTCATCATTAAGGATAATCTAGGGCAGAACGATCTCTTAATTCTTTTTTAAAATGATGAACAGAATTTGCCCTTTTATAATCATCTGGTACTTTATTCAATCTCCAACTTTCTTAACAGTAGTGAATACAGATGAGGCCAGACCCTGACCATATTCCTTCAATATTCTGAGAGAATACATCTAGCCTTGGAGTCTGAACTCTTTCAGGATCAGCTGGTATTACTTGACTATGTTCCTGAGTTGTTCTGGTCTTCTCAATGGAGGTAAAGCTTATCTATGCAATAATACATTTGAAATGTGAATTTCAATCAAATTAATGTATGTTACATGTGCTGCACATTTCTATGCTTTTATACTATCAGTTCTCAAAAAAGGTAATATTAGATCCATCCTTCCTTCCTTCCTTCCTTCCTTCCTTCCTTCCTTCCTTCCTTCCTTCCTTCCTTCCTTCCTTCCTTCCTTCCTTCCTGTAAAGCACAATTTGGATTGAAAAATGCTGAAGGAGAATCACTGACTTATTTCGAGGGTGACTTTTTATGTGACATCAATGGCTAAACAACCATAAAAGAAAATACATAAATAAATAGCTTATTTGTCTATAGGACACAGACAGAGAAATATTGTTATTGTTATTAGAAATTCCAGAAAGGTATCTCAGGATGATAACTTAGAAGATGAATAATATTCTCTGGTAGGGAGAGTTGTTGATCAATATTTGTTTGCTTATTGTTGAACTAGAAAGGTGTGATCTGCCTACTGTTAAAATTATTTGTGTTAGAATGCCCAAAACAAAGGAGAAAAGTATGATAGTTTTATGAAACTTAATAAATAGAATGTATTTTTTATTTTTTTAAATATTTAGTTTAAACATACATAGTTAACAAAACCATCTTTAATTATAAAGAAAAAGATTCTTTAAAAAAATAAAAGTACAAGCTAAAATATAAAGACTAAAGACCTGGCTCTACCAGCTTGAGTGGGGCAATAAGAGCTCTAATCAATCCTGGGGGTGGCTGGCACCCTGATGACACTCCCTGAGCTACTCGCCAATTCCATGAATTCTTGGAATTTATTTCTTATTTATTTAAGACTGTTTTTATATTGTATTTTAATTTATTTTCTCTTCTCTGTAAACTGCCCAGAGTCACTTTTTAATGAGATGGATGGTGACAAATTTGATATATAAATAAGTGATATATAAAATAAACCAGAAGAGAAAGGAGAAAAAAGAAAAAAAAATCTACCTTATATATTATACTTATCAATAGTTATTGATTTATTAATAAATTCACTACTATAATATGAATAATACAAGATAGTATTATTAGATATCACAAAATATCTGCCATAGTAACATACATTACTGCATCCTTTGATTAGTAGAAAATATTGCCTTTTCCAAAACAGATAAATCAAACATTTCTGACAACCATAACTTGAAATGTGAAATAATATCATTTTTCCAATCTCTTAATATAATTCATTTAAGACACACGCACACACACACACGCACACACACCCATGCTTGATACAACCATAATTCCTGATAAACAGTCAAATTCCAAAATTTTGGTATATAATCCAACATTATGTTAGTGTCTTTTACATTGAAGGGTTTTCCCTTGAATTTGCTTATATACGGTGATACGCTATCCCAAAAGGATATCAATGATCACATGACCATATCATATGAGTCAGTGAACCCCCAAGTTTTTAACACCTCCAGCATAAACACTCTGATGGTGTAATGGTCTGTGGGAATATCCTTCAGAGAAAGAAGGAGGAAGAACCGCAGCCAAGGCAACAGTCAGATAAGGGACATCTCATTCCACAGAAGGAATGGGAGCATGGAAAGCATTTCAGAAGGGACCCCCCCTTGTTTACTTTGGTGAGTCCAATATACCCTAAATTCATTTTTTTTTTTATGAATGAACCTTAATCTCAAATCTGTAGTTACCATTTAAGATTTTGAACAATATGAAGCCATTGATGAGGCTTTATCAGAAATTCCAGTTCTTTAGTCCATGCTTGATAAATCCCAAAAATGTCTACTTTAAAAATATTCTTGAGCTTTTGATAGAGATACTGTATTTGTCCATCAATAAGATGCCCCCATGTACAAGACGACCCCCACTTTTCCAACCCCAAATTAAGAAATCAATATTTTAAAGATAGTGCAGAATACATTTTTATTTAGTAATTAGGTAACATTTACCTGATACACTCAGTGGGAGGAGGTCCAAACTGTCTCTCTGCAGCTCTATTTCCATGCTCTTTTGCATAACGGATTACATTCAATCACGAGTGAAACTGCTGATAGCTTGTCTCTGCAAACAGACTTCCTCTAATTGGTTTGTTCAGCATTAGCTGACGTCAGTTACATCAGGCTCGTGATTGGAGGAAGTCTGTTTGCAGAGACAGTATGGGCAGTTTCACTCGTGATTGGAGGCTCGTGATTGTAGGAAGCCTGTTTGCAGAGTCAAGCTATTTCACTCGTGATTGGAGGCTAGAAATAGGAGGAAACCTGTTTGCAGAGAAAAAGTATGGGCAGTTTTGCAACCGCACGGTTCTCTCCTTGGCTGACTTCCTTGAATAAGACGCCCTTCAATTTTTAGCATAAGGATTTTAGAAAAAAGTATCGTCTTATAGTTGGAAAAATATGGTATGTTGTAGGTTTTAATTCTTTCATGGATTCCATCAAGTAAGAAAGCAACTTGGGTGTCTTTGAGGCAGCCAAAGCATCTAGTCCATATTGATCCCTTAGAACATGCTTAAGCTGAACATACCTCTACTGTTGCGAACTGGGGAGACTAAATTCAATCTGAAGTTAGGAAAAATCCTTCAAATAGTCATTACATAGTAGCTGATTTGAAGTCATGATCCCATCTTCTGCCCAAATATTCCAAAAGAATGATTTATCACCAATTTTCAAAGTAGAATTTTCCAAAGAGTTAGATATTTGAGTCGCGTTATCAAAACTCAATAGAATTTCTTAAATGGTATCACACACTCCATTAAGTATTACTAGCATTTCTTCTGGAGCAGCAGTTTGTTAAATCCGGAAATCTAATGCGCTGAATCAAATATGCTAAGGAAGATGTAGACGGAGCTGAACTGGAAATTATTGGGTACCAAAACAAATCATCAGCTGCTGATTTTTCCCAGCAATCCAGCAATTTACATATGGGGGGGGAAAGTCTCTAGCAAAAAAAGGTTGAAAAATTGATTCTCACAAGACATATTCTTCTGATGGTAATTATAGAATACACAAAAGATTTCACTGTTTATGCTCCATATCAGAGTTGTGTTTGTTCATTCATAACTCCATCCCACCCTGACTCTATATAAATCAGTAATTAAGCAATGATAAATTTGTATGAAAACAAACATTTATTTTGTTACCCTTTAGCAGGGTCCAAAATCACACAAAGATCAAGCAGACGTGAATATAACTTTTCTTCAGACTTCTTGGCAGATTGCATGGAGGCCAACGAGTTTAAGGGGGTAAGTAGCATCATTCTCTATCCATTTTCAAGCCCATAAAAGTTCAAACGAATGTCTGAACTGAAGTAGAAAGGGCACAGATTCCAAAGACATTGCTATTCATAAAATGGGTAATAATTATTTTAGAATGTATGATCACAGCAAGAAGGAGTTGCTTGAGATGGTCAGCCATGCAGTATATATTTAACAGGCCATTTGCTTTTTTAAAATATCTACTTTGAGAGCATTTCTAATCCTAGTGCTTTTCTTTTCCCACAAGCTTTGCAAACTACCAAAGAACCAGACATGCCAAAGGAACAAATCCAGCACGAAGAAAACTTTTTTTAAAAAATGCAAATGACCTGTGTATAGTCCTATGTAAAAGGTGGCTCACTGTGATGACCTGGCTCACAGTTCTGCTGAGCTAAAGACACCACTGGAGCGTGTGATGCAGATTAGCAATGCCGTTAATAAAGATGGGGCAGAGAGAGGCCAAATGTTTGCTAGCGTCTGAAATGCTGCAGCATTGCCTAAAATCTCTATAATGCAGCTCTCAGAGACAATTCCAGAGACTAGTCATTTGTGAACTACCAGCACACAGAAGATCCGTAATTACATTTATGCTAATTTTGGTAATACTGCAAATGAATAACACATCATTGTGAGGGCTTCTAATTAGAAAAATATACATGGATATTGGCATGTGCCAATGTAATTTGCAGAAGAGAGAGAGAGAGTCCACTTAGTTCACTGCTTATATGAAAAACTTTAATTCAATGATATCAGTGTGACTGGGGGAGAGATGGAGAGTATTATCTCTTTGTATCTTGCTGTTTGCCTAACATTTTTTTTTTAATCACTTCTGCAAAAAAAAAGGGACCTTTTTCTCCAACTGGCAGCAAAGAAAAATTAATTGCAGCATGAGATTTCTCTTTTTGTTTAATATGACTTTTTTAAAAAAGGAAGGAAGTATATTTAGATCCAGATAACATACAGCATAATTCAGGTAACTCATTATAAATAGGTTCCCAAGTTCTTCCAAAATTTCTCATCCAAATCTTAATTACCAAAAACGAAAAGTATCCATAGTGTTACATACACTGAAGGAAGTAAAGACTATAACCCTAATGTTAAAAAAAAATGTTTATTTTAATTTATACAATGGATGGCTGGTCATTGGCTAAAACAAATTACTTCTCCATGGGCATTTGCTCCAGTGAGGCTACTGTAATTGAATTTTCTATAATATGTATTACTTCCTTGCAGACATGGTACAGAATTTCATATCCAAATCTACAGAGCCCTGAAGCTCTGAAGCAGAATGCAGTCGTGAGTACGTCCCTCTGCCTCCAAAGAGATCCAAGCTGTGACTTCATTTTGCCCTTTGGAAGAAAGGTCACTCTTAGACACCCAAGGTCATAATGTGCAGAGAGCCAGGGCCACTCAGCTATGCAGAAACACACATGCTGGATTTTAACAGAAAACTGAAGGTTTTGCATGAAAAATATGTTTTTCTGCCCTTCTGACTTTGTCCCTTGATGGGCCAAAGAACTTTCAAGCAACCATTAAGATTGCTGATTTAAATCAGTTTGCAATTTAATCTGAGTCACTCTTGTTAAGGCATGTCATAAATATATCAAATTTTACATATACCAACACTCAAGGTAGCTTGTAGCAATGCATTATGATGTACGTTATGGTCAGAAAAGCATGAAATAGGAGGAAGGATAGCTTCATTGCCTTCTTACTGGGATTTAAGAGACATTTTAAAACAAACCTTTAATTGCATTATTATTATTGTTGTTGTTGTTGTTGTTGTTGTTATCCAAAAAACCCCTTTAATTGCAGTCCAAAATTAATCATACATTATTCATTATCCCATTACACTCTCACCTTTCCAGTGCATATGCATTATCTTCCACCATTTAAGAACAATAACAATATTTTTAAAAACAAAGCTAAAAAGCAAAAACAAAGATTTATATATAAAGACTAGTACGGAGGGAAGTTATATTAATGTAAGATTTCCACATCCTGTATAACTGGAGTTCTGCCTGATGCAAATTCTACATGCATAATAATCACGCCAAAGGATTTTAAGAGCGCTATTGTAGTGTAGTGGTTAAGGTGTTGGACTAGGAGTGAGGCCACCCAGGTTCAAGTCTGTTCCCAGCCATGGAAGTTTACTAAACAAGTTGGGATAGTCAGCCTCACTCTCTTAGTCCAACTGTCCTCACAGGTTTTTTTTTTTCTTTTGGGGGTGAAGGGGGGATAGGTCTTGTACTGTGCTTAGATATTAACAAACAAATAAGGAAAGCTAATATTAAAATACTAACATTAGAAGTTACAGTCACTGTTTAAATATTGGAGATAAGGCAAAATGCAAGGTCCCCCCCCACACACACACACACATCCCTCACACATTCACACCTTACTTGATGTATGTTGGATGCATGAATAAAGACAGATAAACAGATGGCAAAACATGGAAAGATGAAAATGGTTTAAACAACAACAATATCCTCACCCACATCATTGCCCAACCCATACAATCATGGAAGGTAGCCCTCGACTTCCCCAAAAGTATTGCATGCTTCTGTCAACCATTAAAAGCTGCCAGCCTCTCTGCTAATGGTATTACAGCTTTGAATAAAACTGGATGTTGCCTGAGTAACTAATCAGTCATTTACACAACTTGCTTGATATTAAATGCTCAGTCCCTGACTTCTCCAAAACATCTTGCTCCAAAACATCTTGCTTAGACCAAGCTAAATCCAAAAATGCAAGGGGATTCCTTGAAGCTTGGTATTCAGACAAGGCAGCCATTGACAGGCACATAGAGATAAACAACATCTACACATTATTCAAATGAGACAATAAAAAGGAAACAAAAAGACCAGAACACCTCCACACCAGCAATCAACCCCCGGATAAGCAGCGATTAACTCCAGAATTAACACCAGACAAACAATCAAGCAGTACGCAATACCCTAATTAAGGAACTACCAAGAAAAACTACCCAACCCCTTCCCCCCAACACTGGCAGGGCAAGCTACTGTATATAAACAGAGAGCAAAGCCCACTCCATTCTAGCACTGAAGATGTTACCTAGCTGGGTAATGAAACGTTTGCAAGAAAACAACCCCAAGGACTCCTCAGTTCAACCCTGAGCCATGTATATTCTCTTCTATTTGGTATCTTGCTTTGTTTCTCAAAGAAGGATGCCAGTAAGTCCAAGAAAAAGTACCTTATGACCTTATGAGAACTGTCATTTATGTTCTATATCTTAAACACTCTAATATTTCCCTCTCCTGCAAGGATTATTTATTGACTCAGGGCATGAAATTTATTTTTAGACACCATCAGGCCAGCTGACAACATTTCAATTAAAAATTGGGTTACCAGATCTGGGTTACAAAGATTGAAGAGACTACTACAGTAGTGTGTGTGTGTGTGTGTGTGTGTGTGTTTCCCCTCCAGTCGACAACTGGATCTGTGCAGCTGGTAGCCCTAATAAAAAAAGTATGGGTGAGAGAAGAGAGATTTTAAGGTAGGATCTAAGTTGTATTTTGAATTATTTTCAAATAATTATTTGAATTATTTTCAAATTTTCCACTAGATGGGGCCATTACAAAACAATTCCCTAAAAGACCAGCTGAAACAAAAGCACCTTTGTTCCTTTTGTATTGATTATCTATTCCAAATTTTATTAGTTGCATATGCACATGCCCACAGCTAATATCTATCCATTTCAAATTCTTAATCTGTGCAGCCAAAGTATAAATCAAAATCATATAATCAAATCACAACATCAAACAATGAATCGAAACACATATCGTTCGAAAGCAAAAGAAGCTTAAACAGTCATCACAAGGAAGTCTAACAAGATCATAAGGATGACTTCGGCTGTAATCCTACAAACGTCTCTTTGGTCACACATTCCACTCAATGGAACAAGACTTACTGCCACTCATCCTATAAAGAGTTTTTCTCCCAATTTGTTCTCATGCCCAGTGGATCCCAAATATATTTGGAGAAATAAAACTGCTCACTTGCTACATGGTGTGAGGGCCATGGGCCATGGGCCATGAGAGAGACCTGTTTCATTTGGAGAACATAAGATGAGCATGTACCAATAGGGTTTGGGATCAGATTGTGAAATGTGAAATGTAGAAAGACAATAAAAGAGAGGGAGAGGGAGAGGGAGAGGGAGAGGGAGAGGGAGAGGGAGAGGGAGAGGGAGAGGGAGAGGGAGAGGGAGAGGGAGAGGGAGAGGGAAGCATCTCTAAAGCCCCTAGGACCAGGTTTCACTAAGGAAACTTTAGGTGAGGGGAAATCCATACCAGAATAATTAAAAGTGCCCTCAACTCATTCGATGAGAAGTTGGATGGAAAGCAGGGAGCTTCTTTTAGGTCATCAATTGAACCTATGAATAACAACAACAACAACAACAACAATTTAATAAATGAAATAAATAATGAATTGCTGCTAAATATCAATAAGAATTTAAAAATCTTCATACAGTTGTATCTTAAATCTATCTTCTCCTTATACTTTATCACAGAGCTGGGATCTCCTGGCCAACGCGTGATCCTCAGAATGCTATTGGGCACAGCTGCCATGATTTCTGAGCACTCCCTCTCCTTGCTAGGGTTGAAAGGAGTTGGAATCTCTTCCATACCCCAAAAAAGGATGTCTGCACACTTCCCTCTCTTGCTTTATTCACTTCTATCTCTAAGTTTCTTGTTTTGTTTTGTTCTATGTTATTTTATTACTATTGTAGAGCATTCTTCAACAATGGCCTTCATATAACCTGCAGCAATGAAACACAGCCAATCAAATGGAATTAATTCATACTTTTAAAATATGCAAATGAAATCCCCCCCCCTTTTTAAAATTTTGTATCAGCACTGCTTATCCTGGCATCGGGTTTCTACACCTCATTTATATTAGGAAAACCAGGAGCAGCAACTTAGTCTCTATTTTGTAATGAAGTATGACATGTTAAGAGGAATGATGGAAAAGCTAAAAGCAGATCATGTTTGCCAAAAAGGGGTGCAGTACTGAATCACCTGCTAGGCCCAAAGAAAGATCTGTCAGCCATAGTAAGGCTGTAGTTGGACAAAAGTGCTTTGGAATGTTCCATAAATCATTCTGATTACAAAGGAATCTTGGAATACCAAATGGCATATTCAATGAAGTTAGAACAAAACATCAAAAATGCTGCAAATACTGAATTCTAAAAAGAGGACATAAGAACCAAAACAAAAACCACAAAGGGGATGTTTTCTGAGCGTGAAGAAATAAATGAGCACAACATCCCTGTTGGACACTGTCACGTGCTGAATGCTGCATGTTAGAGGTCACGTATTGTCAAAACTTTGAGGGCAAACAAATCCAGTGTCAGACAATGATGCTGAGTGTTAGATATTTAGCGATGAACCTCAGCCTTTTCTCCCATCAACTGGGCCCGAGTGTTGCATAAAGCATCTACCTGGAGGTGACAATCTCTTAATTAGCAGAGGTTCATTATTGACTTGAGAGTACCTTCACCCCAGTTCTTCTTATAATGAGCTTTAGTGACCCAAAATATGATGGATAGGAGGGAAGAAATCACTCACTTTGAAACCAGTTAGTATCATGGTATCATTCAAAATGTGACTGTGACTGATTTTTCCTCCTAAGTCCCACATAAGTCCCAATAAGCCTCCAAACCACTATTTTCCAAACTGACTGATAAACATGAGCTTCAGTGTCTCCCCTTTCAATCTAAAATGTACAGTACTTGAATTGCTATAGTGAGAAATAAGAGTGGAATTCCAGGGTCTTCTCCCCTTCTGCACCTAGACTCTCACTTGCAGGAACGATCGGCCCTCTCACCACATGTTGTAGTTCTGCATGTACTTTTGGGTGCTCCAAAAGAAGCAGAAAAACTTCCTACTCAACTTTGCTGGAGTAGCAGTTGTTGACATGGGAAGAAACAAATGTGGAGTTTGTGGGTTGGCAGGAAAAAGTAGTATAGAAGTTGAGTCCACTTACATGCAGAACTCTAGTTAGTGATTTTCAGTTAAGACAGAGTTTGAGAAATTTGAAGAGCAATGAAGAGTCTTATGGAACCTTAAAGACAAACAATGTTTTAAGGAAGAAATATTCATCAGCTACAGCCTGCTTTAGCCAATTGGTAGCTCACCTACGGAGGAATTGTCCAAGCTTAAGTTCTTCCTCTTGAATTTTTGTCCAGATGAAGGCCTCGCTGAAGATGCAGTCTTTTGAGGTTGCAGAATCACCTTCACAAAGAATAGGTCTTTCTGTTATAGCCTTAGTATCTTGGAATGACTGCCCAGAAGAGAGGTAGCTGAGCCCTCCCTACTTCCTTCTGTAGGAAAGTTACAACTTTCCATACTCAATCTGCCTTAGAAGGCTAAAGTGTCACTGAGATTTGACAATGAAATATCTTTAGCTCAGCAGTGGTGTGCAATATCTACCTCAGGATTCTTGTGGGACTGGGACATGGAAAGAGAGAGTATTTGGAACCACAGAGGTGGTAGCACATACAGTGGAATGTAAGGGAAGGGTTATAGTCACCTGTCATATCTACAATTCTCAGAGATGATGCACCAATATGTTATCCAGATACATTTTATCTTTTTTTTTCTTTCTTCAATTTTTAGTATAAAGGGTTGCAAATACTTGAAAAATTAAGTTCATAAATTTCAACATTCCCTACAGAATAGAAGAGCAGAACTGGTCTTTTGCCATGAGGATTCATATCTCTTTCCCTACTACAAAATAGCTTCTTACTCTGTACCGTAGATGCATGACAATGACCATCATTCCAAATCCCCTCATCCATGCAATTATTAAAAGGACAGGAAGGCTGATGCTTGAAGAACAGAAAATAAGGATAAAAGGCAAGTGAGTAGATTTACCTTGAATAATCCAGCTAGGAAATAAACTGTTCTTGAAACATGGTTTTGAAAGAGTCTAGACAAGTGCCTAATAAATTGGAAACAAAGCTCCTCCTACCATACCACAAAGAGGGATTATAGATAAACTGAAGTATGATTTAGAAATGGGCAGATTTCAGAACAAACAGAGCTTGACAGTTTTGAGATGTCTGTCATCATGGGTCAATAAAGTATGTCTAAGTATATAGCAAAATGTTTTCAAAGTCAACAGCGTATAAAAATGCTAGTTTTGTGGTTTTTGAAGCTACACTGATAGCAGTAACTCAGGTGTGTGTATATGTATATATATATATATACTATATACATATATATACTGGAGAACTTCAGAAAATAAATACTTTCTAAAGTCACTAAATCATTAATGCTATTAAATATAATTAATGATTGGGAGGTTACGTTGGCAAGTACTTAAAAGTACTTAATTCCCTTCACGCGTAATAGAGCTATTTGTTATTCAAATTGCAGCAATCATTATGAGTGAAAGTGGTTTCAAAAGAATGCCAAGTCATTAATGAAAGTCCAAATTTTGAAACAAAGTAATGCAAATCTTTCCAACAAAGAAGTAACTAATATGCATAGAACATCACTGTGGCTTACATTAAGAAATGGCAGGAAAAATTGGAGCAGGAATGACTCTAAGGGATAGAAAATGTTCCTCCCAAAATAGTTTCTGTTCACCCATTTTCTCCCTGTCCACCTAGCTGAACAAAATCAACAAAATGTCAAACATTATGGTCATATATATTATAATTGTGTATTTTTCTTTTTAAAGCCTTCATCCATTCCTCTGTTCCAGTATAAGCAGTCAAAGCTGATTCAGTCAGGAGAAGACACTGGCCAGAAGATACTGGCCAGGTAGTGAACTGGGAGGGATGATGCGCAGACCACCTCCATTGCAGAGTTCAGCCAATGAATCTTGGGTATTTTCACCAACTTCTGCTAGGATATGTTCTACAAGGTGTGACAGAGAAACAAAACTAGCCTGAAGATTGGAAGGTTTGGCCCAGTCAAAAAACATAGCATTTTCTGAAGTATTTTTCTGAATACATATGGAAATGTCACAAAAGCAATCACTGACAATCACAAAGCTTTTTGTGAAACAAAATGCCTCAAGGAAAAGCAGATTAGGAAGCATTCGGTAAGACTTGCTCTTCATAAGAACAATCAGCAAGAGAACTTTTTCCTAATACTGAGGAATAGTGATGAGGCTGTCATGAGTCATCAAAGTCTGTTGAAAATAGATTAGCTTCTTGCCTGAACAACTCAGTTTCATTGATAAAGTAAATAAAGTGACATTAATAGCATTACTTCTGTAAGTATTAATTATAACAAAATCTTTGTTTAGATTCTTTTCTACTCCTTTGCTCCCTCAGGCTATTTATTCTAGAGCGGTGTTGTCCAAACTTGGCCACTTTTAGATGAGTGGACTTCAACTCCCAGAATTCCCTAGCCAGCATGGCTGGCTGGGGAATTCTGGGAGTTGAAGTCCACTCATCTTAAAGTGGCCAAGTTTGGACAACACTGTTCTAGAGTGTCCATTGTAAAAGAGTCATGTGAATGATAGAATAAAGCCATCACTCTATGGCTACCATATTTGGGCTGCAAAATACCAGGTGCCACCAAATGGCAGCAAATAATCAGAGTTTTCCTTGCATCGTTTTGTTGCCATCTAATAGTCATCTGGATATTTGCACCCATATATGGTAGCCATAATCTATATTTACCCAAAAGTTAGTCTAGTGATACTTAATGGAGCTTATTCCTTAAACCAGCATGTGTGGAATGGCAATCTTACATCGTACTAATATTTGTATTTTACTTTTCCTTGCAAAGAATTCAGAATAGCGTTTTGTGTGATAGTTTTGGCTGAGTTAGTCAAGACCATCCAGAAGTGAACGGCTTAGAGATTCCTGCTTCTTAAGATTAAAAAAATCATCATCATTGTCTGAATTAAGAGCTGTAGCAATTAAGATAGCTGCAACACCTTATTCTCCTGCTGTTGAATGTAATGTGAAGTTCATAAAGCATTTTTGTTCATGGGTGAGGGCAGGCCAACATTTTATTTCATTGCAAAATGTAGTATAGGGCTCGTTTACATACTCTCTATCCAGGATTTAATAATGTTAGTTTTAAAGCACTTGTGAGACACATATGCCTGACATTTTAGAAATTCAATTACCTAAAGATTCAGCAAGGTTTTGCTTTGCTTTGCTTCAACTCCTTTTAAAAAATGGTACTGAAATGCTTACTACTAAATATGGTTTTTAAAAATGATTGAGATGTTTGCCAAGGAGCAGAATTTTAATTTTTGCTGCTTGTATCATTATGATGGTATCCTTGACACTTTGCTTCTGTGTCTGAAAATTCTACCTGTTTATTTAGTGTGAGGAGTGTGGATTGCTAGGCATGCAAATATGTCTGAGGTGAGGGTGAAGATTGATATAGTGATTGCTAAAGATACAGATGGTTCTCTTCATAAAAACTTAGTGGTATTTTTCTTTGTAGTTCTTAGTGGGAAAAGGGAGATTATGTCATCTCCAATATGAAAGTTTTCTCAGACATAGTACGTGATTGTTCCACCCTTTCACCTTCCTGATACTATACTCCCTGCCTATATTTGAAAGACAGTTCAGGAAAAATTGAATGGAAGTTTAAGTTTAAGCAATACTTCTTAACAGTATTGCTTCTATAGCTAAGTAAAATGTTATTATTCAACATTTCATTTTAGAGATAACTATTATTATTATTTTGTTGGTCGCACAATCAGCCAGATGTTTTGACTGGATTTGGCATTTTTATCCACCTATCGATTCCTTCCCAACAACCTGGGATAGGCAGATGCTGTTTGATGGTGTTAAAGGTACCATCGCAGGATGTAAGCTATTCCGAGTAAAGCTGCTTTTTGTAACTGACTGATGGTGACTTTGTCAATGCTGATGGTCTTCAAGTGGTACTCCAGATGTTTTCGGATTGCACCCAAGGCACCTATTACTATTGGTACTATCTTTGCTTTCTTTTGCTACACTTGTTCTATTTCTATTTGCAGGTTTTTGTATTTTGTAATTTTCTCCAGTTCTTTCTCTTCTGTTCTGCTGTCTCCAAGTATTACAATGTCCACTATACAGACTTTTTTGTCTTTCTTATCAACCATTGTTAAGTCTGGGCTTTGTGTGGCAGGTGCTTATCTGTTTGAATTCTAAAATCCCAGAGCACTTTAGCTTCTTCATTTTCTATTACTTTGTCTGTTTTGTGGTCCCACCAGTTCTTGCTTGCAGGCAAATGATATTTCTTGCAAATATTCCAATGTACCATTGTCGCTACTTTGTCATGCCATTGTTTGTAGTCAGTCTGTGTGATCTTTTTGCAGCAGCTGACTAGGTGGTCCACCATTTCTTCAGCTTCTTTGCAGAGGCAGCATTTGCTGTCTGTTGCTGTCTTCTCAATTCTGGCTTTGTATGCATTTGTTCTTAAAGCTTGGTCTTGTGCAGCCAGAATTAGCCCCTCTTTCTTTCTTCAACTTTCCTGCTCTTAACCATTGCCAGGTCTTGTTGTTATCTGCTTTGCCTGTTAATTTTGTGTGTGTGTGTGTGTGTGTGTTTGTGTACTGGCCATGTAATACTTCCCATGTCTCTTTTCTATTCTTCATTTGGTCTTTCTTGTAGGCCAGTTAGGTCTCTTAACTATTCAATAAGCCTTCATGGTATACTAGTTTCAATGCATTTTGTTCACTGTCCTTCAGACATTCTCCCAATGCCCTTTTTTCTTCTTCAACTGTCTGGTGTACTTGCAACAGTTCACGCCCACCTATGCTCCTTGGTACGTAAAGTCTGTCAGTGTCACTGCATGGATGAAGTCATGATTCATTGTCATTATTTTTCTGGTCTTCCTATCCAGGGTTTCTAGTTCTGCTTGAGTCCAGTCCACTATTCTAGCTGTGTATCTAATGACTGGAATTGCCCAGGTGTTAATTGCCTTGATGGTATTTCCTCCACTGTGTTTGGACTTTAAGATCTTCTTCACTCTTCTGATGTATCCACTACTAATCTTCTTCTTGACTCCAATGTGCTTGATGTTGTCAGCCTAAAGGATGCCCAGGTATTTGTAGTGATCTTCTTCATCCAGACTCTTGATATTATTTCCATAGGGCATCTTGATTCCTTCAGTTTTCACTATTTTTCCCCTGTTGATGGTAAGGGTGGCATATTTGTCCAGTCCAAACTCCATTGCTATATCTTGGCTGTATATTTGGGCAGTGTTGAGCAATGATTCCATTTCAGATGGTGTTTTTTCATGCAGTTTCAGATCGTCCATGTAAAGGAGGTGGGACAACCTGGCAGATGTTTTTAATGTTTGATAGCTATGGCCTGACTTGTTCAGTATTGTTGACAGAGGAATCAATGCAATGACAAACAGTAGTGGTAATAGTGAGTCTCCTCTATCACCATTGACCAGCAACTGTGTCTTCCATTATGCCATTGATCTTTGCACAAAGCTTCTGATGTTTCTACTGACTTCTTATATCTAGGCACTTGATTATCCAATCGTGTGGTAGGGAGTCAAATGCCTTCTTGTAATCAATCCAAGCTACATTCAAGTTGATCTTCCTTCTCTTGCAGTTTTCCAAAATCATCTTAGGATCTTTTGTCCCTCTGCTGTTTGGGTGGTTTCTTTTCTGCTCAAATGGAAAGAGTTTGTTTTCAGCTAGATGCTGTTGGACTGCATCAGCTATCACACCAATTAGCAATTTGAAAGTTGTTGGTAAAAAGTAATTGGCCTGTAGTTGCATGGTGCTGCCCCTTTTGTTGGGTCTTCCATTATCAGGTAGGTTTTGCCAGACATTAACCAATCTTCAATTTCACCTCCTTGCAGTATGTTGTTAAACTGCTTGGCAATGATTGGGTGCAGACCACTCAGGTGTTTCAACCCAAAACCATGCAGTTCATCTTCACCTGATGCTGACAAATTCTTGATCTTCCTTGCCCTTTTCTCCATCATTTCTGCTGTTATTACAAGTTCTTTCATTTCAGCTTCTTTTTATTCTTATCCACCTTTATCCAAGCTGCATTCTTGTTGTATTTCTTTGGGTTGTCCCATAGCTGTGCTCAGAACTGCACTGTTTCTTGTTTGTCAGGTGTTGAATGGTTCATTGCAGTCTCTCCATTGATGGATTGGTAGAAATGTTTCTGATTCAACTGAAATTGGAGATTCTGCCTATAGTGTGTAATTCATATCTGCTGATCTTCTTGGTTATAGCTGTTAATTGCTGCTTTATTATTTCCAGTGCTTCCTTGGTCTTTCTTGTTTCCAGGTGATATTTCTTGATCAGGTATTCTTTGTTCTTCAGCTTCTTTTCTTTCATCTGGTCTAGCTTGCTTGCATCTGATCATAGCATGCTGATCTTATTGTCCAACCTGATCTTCCATTTTGGTGGTGCACTATTTGGCTTTTTTTCCCGTTTATTGATTTTGCATCCAAGGTATTCAGTTATAACTGCAACTGTACTGTACATTAGTTGGTTTGTTTGTTGCAGTGACCTGGTGCTTATATTTGATATCACAGTATTGGCATATTTTAATACTTGTGCTAGCCGTTTCTTTGTAACCAGCTTCAATGAAGGCAGCCTTATTCTGTTCTTTTTGTGCTGTTCTAGATACTCAGTTATTCTTTGTTTCAGTTCCTCTTGTTTTTTAGTTATAGGGCTTTGTTCTTTCTGAGTAGAAGGCAGAGGAGAGGGTGCCTGGTTTGGGAATAAAAAAAATTCAGTAGCTATGCTGGCTTCCTCTACCCCTGACTTCCCCTGATTTCTCTCTACTGTCTGAGCTACTTCTGGCAAGGTTTCTATTTCTTTGTCCTGGGTAGACCTCTGCAGTTCTTCCAATTCTATTTCTGTGAATACTTTATTTGTGTTATAAATCAACACTGATCTGCTAGCTTCTGTTCTGTTACTTCTGATTCTGGATGTTGTTCTTTCCAGGACTGGTGCATTCTTTTCTGATATCCTCTTCTTGTTGGACTTGATTTGTAATAGCAGATCATTTTTTCTTTCTTTCAATCTTCATATATTTGCAATGGGTAAACAACTCTTATTCCAGTAGTTCTGCAGCTGCTGGCCCTGGTTGCTCAGCCAACAGTCCTAAGTCCTGTAGCCCACTTGTCACCAGATGTACAGGAACTAGAACATCTAGTGCAGTCCTTGTTGATCCAGGTGACAACTGATCCAGTATGGGTTTCTGTAAATTACGTCTCACCATATTGTTTATGGGAGAAACACTCTTCATCTGGCTCCTCTGATGAGACCTGTCCAGTATGGTTGAACCTCTAGCATAGCTCTCATCCTCCTTGGAGCATGCAAGCCCCACAACCACATCAAGGTAGTGGCCTCACTGGGCAATTATTATTGTTGCTGTTGTTATTATTTCAATTATTAAAGCTGATCTATACATATTGTTAAAAGCCTATTGTTTCATTTGTTCCTGTCTTCCTTAAAGCTAGTCAATGACAGGAATTTAGGACCAATTTAACAATAACTTACAAGCTAATTTCCTCCCTCCATTTCTTAGTTTGTCAAATCTGTGGTTAATTTCCTGAATTTTTCCAATTAAAAGGTTTACTGAGTCAATAAGCAGACGCCAAAGCAATTATTCAAATAAGGACATTTTTCTTACCCATCAATATAATAGCTTGATAGAAAGCTCAGCAGGACAGAGTACAAAAAGAGAAGAAAGGAAACAAACACAAAATCCACAAATCCAGTTTTCATCTTCTTCCAGTATCAGCTGTAAAGTGTATTTCTTACAGTTATTGTAGATATGTATTCCTTGATAAAGCAAGCATGTACTACATTTTCATATATATATATATTTGTGTTGGAGATTCTTTTAAGATCCTCACCATGATTTTAGCAGCTCTATATTTTTACCATTGAATTTTTCCATGTGACTGCTTAAAGTTAAAGAGGGATTTCCAGTATTTCTCTTTTCCTTTTTTTTTTTTTTTTAAATCTATTTATACCTAGAGAAATTGATTTGTATCCCTGGGGACAGGGAGCTGATTTCTTTAGTCACATGCCTCAGTGCTATAGGGCTAGGAGGTGGTACTATATAATTTGTTTCATTTTTATCATGTTGTTTAACTTTTAGGTGCCAGTGAAGGCAGCTGAGTATCAGAGCCCTATCTCTCACACAGAGGTATAATGGTATCTAGGAATGACCTTGGGAGACAGATGGAAGATCCACAAACTAGACAATGGTTAGACAACCAGCAGCTGAGCCCACAGAAGGAATGTACACATGGCAAATGTCTCAGAAGGGACTCTCCCTAGTTTCTTGGACAGTAAAGGCAAGGGGGGAAGGAGAGATGTATTTTCAGACTTGCAAGATTTTGTTATTGTAACCTTACAATAAAGTTAGAACTAGTACTTCTGAGTGTGCTTTTTGTCTGGACTACCTTCCAAGGCTGACACTGGGTTTAGGCAGAGGGCACTAGGGGAGGTGATCCCCTCCCAGAAGATAGATGGCAGCAGCAGAAACTACCAAGCACCAAGGCAGGAAACTGAGGCCAGGGTATGTTGACCCAGATGGCTTATAAAATGATAGTTTGAGACTTTTAAGCCTTTCAGCACATGGGTTCCATCCTACTACTACAAACTTCATAATGATGAATTACATTTCCACAACTGGACTATTCATATTATGTGATCCATAACCTGGTTTGAAGTACCTAAATCTAGGGACAAAGAATATAGTCACAGAATTCAGTTGTTGCTAGTATTGTTGGATGCTTGACCAGGAACTGTAGAATGTAAATATTTTAGCCAATCTTGAGGCTTATTAATCATAGAAGATGCTGCCGCATAAACTTTTCTATTTAATTCTGCAGCTGAGCAATTTTCCAAGGTTTGTGGATATTGTTGTTAGTTCCAATTAATTTATTTTTATAACTCATGCCCCAAAGTCCTATCAGAAGTTCTTTTAGAATAAAACCCTGGATAAAATTAAAGTCAGCTCTTCCATTCTGGACATTTATCACTAGTTGTTTTCTTGAATATATGCAAAGGATCATCTGATGTTGATGCAAATGAACTATATGATTTCCATTTCTTCTCACCAGTCAACCTGAACCACACAGGAAGCTTAAGTGAGCCAAACTAAATGTGACAGTAATGACTCATCTACATATATGTAAGAGCTACAGTACAGCATGCAATTGCATCTCTATATTTTCCTTAATTATAGACTGGGGAGGGACCATAATGGATTGTCCTGCATACAGAGTGAAACTAATCTCTTCCTTTTCAGGCTTGATAACGAGGCCATCTTCACCTGCATAGTTAGAAACTTTGGGGGGGGGAGTTATTTGTTCTTAAGGCTGCTGCCTCCATGTGTATTTTGGGGAAGGCACAGAGAATTTGGACTGCAGATGCAGCTCAATTTGCTTTTTTTGTTCAGGGCTCTACGAATAACAATTGTTCAATGCATCAGTAAATCATTAAGAAAAAATAAATAAAAGTATGTTGAAAGCACATGGAAATTAGAAACTCTAAGCCCATAGGATTTTGCTGGATGTCTGCTAACCCTAACCCTAACTGTGGTGGACACCTGGGGAACATGGTTTTCGATTCTAATGGTACAAGAAATATACAAGTAAAACTTTTCCTCTTTGACTTGTCTAACTGCATTCTACCCTTTCTATCCATATTTTTCTTCCAGTTGAATGCAGTTCCGGTATCAGACATTAGCTTGAGAAGGAAGGAGACAGGTAGCATGAATGTAGAAAGATACATTTCCTCATCAGGTGTTAATGCCAGAGGTGTGACATCTTCCTTTTTCTGTGGTAATACATGGATTTGCAAATGTTACATTATATTGAGCTCTGATGTGCCCAAAGTCACCAATAGGTAACTCCCGAGGGAACTGCAAATGAGACCCATAAATATTTCTTGAAACCAACATAGCTGGTGCATCTGCTGATCCATGATGCTTCATTACAGGACTAATTACCCTGAAAATGCATTTTGCCTTCCTGAACAGATGACTGCTTCTTAGACACACCCAACAATTCCTGACTTTATTTAGCTGGCAGATTAGAAGCCATCTTTTTCAACCTTTTATGGGGCAGAGACACTCTCTACCCCACCCCCACCCACCCCCACATCATACAAATGTTCCATCTGTGTTTATTGAGGGAGTATCTTAAATCTCTGTTTGAATTCTACCATCAGTTAAATCGCTTACTAAGACTGAGCAAAGATCCTTCTCAGGAGGAAAAGAAAAGCTTCCAGTCCATGCATTAGAAGGTTTTATTAATCTTGGTGTGTGTGTGTGGGGGGGGGGGGGTAGACATGGCATATTCTTTTTTAGATGTATTTTGTTATGGTGCTATTCAAGAATAATGTCTGTTGTCAGAGCAGAGCTCATCTCAAGCTTTTGCAAAATCATCCTTTATCCCTTCCAGAGTTAGGATGGAAAAGGTTCTTTGGAAGAAAGGGGAAACATATTCCCCAGTGTTCAAAGGCAATGATGGCATTTCTTTCAAGAAAGGGCTAAAGATTAAATTGAACAGCTTGTCTCTCTTCAGTCTTCACAAAATCACAAAGCAAGAGTCCAGGAACAAAGAAAACTATGGCACAATTTCCTGAAGTTTAGCATATATTTTAGAAAAGGGTGAGGAACGAGGAAATCTAAATTCATGCCCATTCCTAAGTTCCAAAGCTAACATATTGAAGTGGGGTGGGGGGTGGGGTTGCCTTTGCAGCCGAGCTAGGAAAACACCATTAGCTCAAAGCAAGAGGGACATGTATGCAGGATACCTTGAGGGTATTCAGGAAAGGGTATACAGCCACCCTAAGGGTATCCAGGAAACCCTGAGGGTCTCCAGGAAAAGGTCTACAGCTAAACCGGTTCAACCTGTCTTGTGTACCTTGAGGGCATCTAGGAAAGGGTCTACAGCCAAACCGGTTCAAACTGCGGTTCAAACTGCCTTGTCCCTGTTAACTATAAAAACTGAGCTTGTATTTCCGGTGGCATGGCAAAACCCTGGCATATTTGCTGCCTATGCTTTGGGTTGCTGACCACCCAACTTCCTTTTATTCGGCCAAATAAAGAGCTGTTTCTTTCTAAGAGCCTTCTCCTGAATTCTTGGCATTTGATTTCTCTGGGATTCAGGGTTGCAAACCTTACAATATTAAAGCCATGATGGAGAACCCACAGTCCTACAGGTGCCAACAGATGCAGATTTGCTTCTCAGAATCATTTACCCTCTCTTCTGTCTCTCTGTTGTTTCTCCATCTTGAGAGAGAAGAAACATGTGATGGTCACGAAGCAACATTTCCACCTAGTCATTTATGCACACATTATCCATTCTCTCTCATACTTACTCATAGAGGGAGGGAGGGAGGGCGGAGAAAGAGAGAGAGAGAGAGAGAGATCACATTGTCACCTTATTTTCTTTATTTTTCTTCAAGCTTCCTCTCCATCTGTTACTGTTATATGGTGAAAGATGAAGGAGGAGAATTGCTCAAATTGGAAGTCAGTCAGGGGACAGGAGCTATTGATGAAGGTATCAGTGGAAGTCATCATCCTTGGAGAGTTAGGATGCCAGGAAAAAAGGATGAGGGTCCCTTTGTTAACAAGCTCTTTTTGCACTAGTGACTTATTTAATTTATAAATTGCCCTTCCTCCAAGAACTTGATTATGCAGTGATCTCTTACATTATCCTTACGAAAACCTTATTAAAGTTAGCAGCTGGCCAGTCACCTAGTTTGCTTCTTGCTTGTACAGGGACTCAAGTGTTCCCTGTCCAAGGCTAGTGCTTTGTCTTCTGTCCTGCCTCAAGAATAAATTGAGCTAATGTGTTGGGCTTCAAGAAAAAACAAACATATAGGAAAAAGATGATTAAGCAGCTTCCTGGACTTACAGCTAGCAAAACTATAGAAAATTATGCCCATAATTTAAATTCTCTTTTAATTTAATTTTATTGATTTGATGACAAGACTAAGATTGCAATATGAAATCTCATTATCAAAGTTATTCCCTCAGGCAGGGAAAGATTGCCATTCTGTCTGCTGAGTAATTATTCAATAGAAATTGGACAGATCATCATAATCCTTGGAGCTGTGTACTGGATGTCAATGAAGAGGTTGATGTAAGTTACCTTTGTTTATATGATTTGTCTAGATCTGAACCAAACAATGGCTTCTGTTCTGGCTGACTGAACATTATGGCACTGATCTTTAATGACTCAGTGAGAAACATTTCACCTAGTGTGCAGGAATGAGGGGGCAATACAGGATTGTGGGCTCATTTCTGTCTCAGAAATCCATATTTCTCTCAGAATACGCCTTCAGAATCCATATTTCAAACTGAATTTCAATGAGATCATAGACCTGAATAGCATTCTGAAAAATGTAGTATCTCTGGGACATGATCACAACTTAACAAGGCCCAGTTGTTGCATGTATATCTACTATCCTAGCTTACTGTTAAATTAATGGAGATTCAGAAGAACGTAGGAAAAAATCTATAGCTGGAATGCTTATACAGTAGCTAGATTAGGAAATATATCAAAACTGAAACAGTACAATAAATAGAAAGAAGGTATCAATTAATGTTTTGTATGGTAGTCTGTATGATTGCACCTTCATAGATACCCCCACAGCATGCTCTACAGTGCACTCAAAATAGATCTGTGCTACCCTGCTGTCTACACAGTTTTAACATGTGACTTTCCAAGGGCCTTGAATGGTCATTCACTTGGCTGAAATGCCAGCCTTCCCTAACGTCATCCACCAAGTAAAAAGCCTCCTTCAGTTAGCATGCACAACACTCTGTTATTCAAACTCTGCATTTTTTCTTTTTTTTTCTTTCTTTCCCATCATACTGTTGACTGATTTTTTAAAAATTCCTTCTTATTACTATGGGTTGAGCATTTGTTCTTGGACAACTAAGTGCTACTAGGTGGCAAGGAGTTAAGGTTGCTTTTGTATAACCATTGTTGAACAGCTGGAGTGTGAGAAAGGGGGGTAGCTGTGGGAATCGGGGTGCAACCTGTAAACTACCCCAAGAATACAATGTGAGGAGAGGAAGCAAGGAACCAGGGGTCCTCTAAGTGGGGCAGCACAAGGAATGGCATTCCTTGACACATGAACAAGTATAAAAGCTGATTTCCCCCCCTTACACTAGTTCTTCTCTCTCACCCCAACCTAATCACAGAGTTGTTACAGAAAAAATAGTGGATATTGTGTAAGCTGCTTTGAGCTCCTGTACAAAAAGTGGGATATAAATCAAATGAATAAATAAATAGATCATTACTATAAATCCAGGAGAGGCAAGTCAGTTTCACAATTGTGCACTCTCTAGGTCCACCATCTGACCTTTCAGCCACTAGTTGGCAGCAATTTTTTTTTCCTCTGTTGGTTGTTTGCTTGACTGCTTATTAGGTTGGCCAGTAGGCTGCAAAGAAGGGATCTAACATATATACCAACCAAAAGAACTGAGTTTTACGTCAGCCCTTCCATGGAGTTTGTGAAGCCAAAAACAATATAGTCAATGTCAGGGGCATGTGCTCTGCAGAAAGACTGCACTGCTTGATCAACTCATTTACAGCTGACGGGGGGTGGGGGGACAGAGGACTGCTGCAGCCACCAGAGATCCGGTCCTCATTAGTGGATAACTGCAAGCCTGCTTATTTCACTATCTCCCTGTGGAATGACAGAAGGACATTTTAGCAAAATGCGCAGTAGCTATATTAGCATCTACCTAAATGAATGCAAAAATGCAGGAAAATAACAGGTGGAAAATTGAAAATTTACACACACATATATTATCTTTTTATTTCATTCTAGAAGGAAGCTGAAGGAATCACTCCATAGTATGCTGCCAATAATGAGGAGGAGGAGGAGGAGGAGGAGGAGGATCCACTTCATATTACAGTATATATTTTAACACAAGTGCCCTCCATTCACTTCAGGGTTGTCTACGGGAGGGGTGGGGAGGTGTCAAAATCTGTAAAATGGCAGGCAGGGCTTTGATTGCAATGCTGTACCTGGCATCTTGCAGATTTTGATACACACACACACACACACACAAAACACCAGTAGAGGCCCCTGCCTCACCTCATCCTGAAGAACAATTCTCACTCTGACTGTATGTACAGGATCCTCATGACTCCCACCCTAACTGTATTTAAAAGTTATTTTAAAAAGTGTTTTTCTCCCTCTAGGTCTTGAGTTAGGATGGGTGGTGAGCTTTGATGTGATTCTATATGTTAGTCTGAATGCTTTCTCTCTTCTGAACATGCATTGCTCTTTTCTTTGTTATACTGTTCTTGCTGGTTTTAATGTTGTAAGCCATCCAGAGTCCTTATGGAGTTAGGTATAAATATGACAGATAGATAGATAGATAGATAGATAGATAGATAGATAGATAGATAGATAGATAGATAGATAGATAGATAGAAACTGTCTTTCAGACAGGCATTCTACCTTTTTGCTTTCACAAATCTTCCAGAAGACTAAATGCTCTTGGTTATTTCTCTATTTTACACAGTGTATATATCCTGTATGGCGTTTTCATTTATACTGACCACCAACAGGCAGTACAAGACTGGTTGATTCCTGATTAGGAATCATCAAATATACGTACATAGCCAGATTTCATTCTGTGGGATGCAAACCCTCTCCTGGGAATGAAACTCATGAACCACTGCAATTTATGTAACTATATAGAGTGCATTAGCTTTAGAAGCTCTCCAGGACCTGGTGCTCAGTGTCAGAAAGAGACTTCCTATTGTATCTGTATTGTATTATATCTGAACAGACTTACTATTGTCCAACAGAAGTACTGAACAGTTTTTTGAGCCAAAGGCCACATTTCATATAGCATGATTGATGTGCACTCTACCACACACAAATACACAAATAGAAACATTCCCCCCCCTCCAAAAGAATCCCAGCAGCAATAACAACAAACAAACAGGTGTTAACAATGGTTGATGCACTATGGAAGCCTACGACTATTCACCGAAAGAGACTTTCAAAAAAATTGTAAAGTATTTTCTTGTGGAATAGATATTATGAGAAATGTGATGGCTGGACCAAAACTGAGCTGTAATTACAGAAGTTTTAGAATCTTTATTTTTCATTATGAAATGTTTGGAGCATGCTTGTGAAATCAATGACAATATTCTCTAATATATTACACTACTTTATTTCTTGATATTAAACAATAAGGAAAAGCAGATAGTAAAGCCAAGTAAACTGAAGTATCATACCGGGCTCATTTAAAACCTTTCCAGATTATAAATATAAAGCAATTTTCCATTGAGCCTACAATCAATCATTTTCCACATAACTTTTCTCATGCTCAGTCACTAAGACAAAAAAAAAAAAAAAAGATAAAACATACCCGCATTTTCCCAGTTTCCATGCACATTACTAAATTACTCCTAAATTAATTACTCTTGAGTGGAATGGAAAGGAATTGCTACTTTCACATGAGGGATCAAGCTGATACTCGCTGTCCTCATTTCCTACCTCCCTCTCTACTTTCAGCTCAAGTCTACCAGGAGAAGAGAAACATACACATAGCGTTCTGCCATGCTCAAAAGGAAAAGGACATGATTACTTAAACAAAATATTATTGACGAGGTTCTTCTAAACTGAACTCAGAGTATTAAAAAGTATCTCAACAGACAGATTTATCAGGTTTTACCAGCCCTGTAATTCTTCTCCCGTGCGCATTATTTGGAAGCAGGGTACATGTGTACCTCCTCTGTGACAGCAGTTGCGCTATAGAACAGCATGTCCCTTGAGAATAGGATGGCCCTAATCTTGTGGGCCTTTGAAGGCCAGGCTACTACTTTGGGCATTGGGCAGGACATTGGATAAGGCAGCTGGAGGACTTTGTTTAAATGGTCATTACTGTAAGCGTTACCACATTCAGCGCCAAATGAAACTCTCGCAAAACACAGGTTCAGCCAAAGTTTACTCAGGTGTAATGCAGGTAGATACAAATAAAGCCAGGGTTGGTTTGGTGCGGTTACATAGAGCGGCTTTATAGGGTTTCCTCCGTGACCCAAGTTACCCCCTTTTCCTGCCTTTCTCCCCGTTGCCTGGGTTACTGGTTTGCCCGGGGTATTCTTCCCCTTGCCCAAATGGCAGATTCAGCCGTATTTCTTTGTCTCTCTGATTGTTGTCCTTTGTCTGTGGGGTTGTTGAGTTCGTTGGGCTTTTCTTCTGCAGGCCAAGCCGGGGATCCTTAATTGGTGCTGCGCTTCCTCTGTGGTTTGTGTTGCCTGGGGCACTTGAGGGAAGCCGGCTTTGTTACAAAGGATCTGCTCCTGCCGAGTTAATTACCGTCACCTGCTGGCAATTAATGTGCGGTTTGCCCAACTTCCTCTTTTCCGCTGCCTGCACCTGAGGCGGTGAAACTGACTATGGGCGGTGAAACTGAACAGTGGCATTCGCTGTGCTGTGTAGGCTGAATCTGACAATTATCTGGGCATAATGTTTGTTCTTTCTTAATCTGTTTTCGTTTTTTTGTTTTTAATGATTGTGAGATGCCCAGAGTCATGCATAAATGGGTGGGTGGGTGGATGGATGAATGAAATTTGCTTCTCTTTTCCATGACTTGGAACATGGGAAGGGGGGAAGGCTGTCAATGCCTTTCACTTCACTAGTGCAGATGAGGCATAAGAAGAATGATGTTTGCTCCTCACCTTTCCTTTCTTCTCCATTGCTCTGTCATGGAGATACACTTGAAAGAAAGCCACTTCAGTTCATCCTCAACTTTTACATTTTTCAAAAAGAGCTTAAAAAGTACAACAATGTTACCAAACATGCTGGGATCTCTTCAGCAGTACAGAACTGGAATAAACTCCTGACACTTAGATTTAGGGAGGGGATTTACATATCCCAGTCAGTTCTTCAAAATAGTGTTTTGATTGCCATTTTCTCTCTCTTTCTCTTTCTCTCTTTTTAAATTAAATAGAGTTCCACGTGAGTGTAATCCTCAAAGAGATTTAGATATTCATTAAGCCATGGAGCCTTTTACAGTGAAGAGAAATGGAGGCTTTGAGGAATGAGTGATGCTTGATGAGATTTCATAAAGAGGATTAAGTTCTACCATGCCATTTAAAAAAAATAATTTCTAACAAAGGCTTTCGTATTGTTCAGGGCTGCAGAAAGTTGGCAAATGACAGGCAAGATGAGACAAATACAGCTTGGGAACTGTAGACAGCCAGCAAGATGGCCTTGAAGCAAATATTCAGAAATCATTATGTGAACAAAGAGGGCAGAAGAATTGGGATAGTATTAAGAAGGGACACAGGATATATTTCCTGATCTCATCTACCTCCAAGGGCTGACAGATACTGAGACAATCTAGACAATCTAGACCCTTTCTCATTTACTTAACATTTCAGTGAGGATCCAATGGATCCCAATAGACCAGTGTTGTCCAAACTTGGCCACTTTAAGAAGAGTGGACTTCACCTCTCTTCACCTCAGAATTCTGGGAGTTGAAGTCCACTCATCTTAAAGTGGCCATGTTTGGACAACACTGCAATAGACAGTTACTGTTTCCTCTATTTCTGAAGTTCCAGCTAATGAAGGGGAAAAAACCACCCCCAAAATTATTTAAAACCAACAGTTAAAATCTAATTTCCTCTCATTTCACAAAGGATTTAATTAAGCTTTGTTTTCCCTGTTTAAAAGTATTTCTAGAATCAATGTATCATACCATCACCTTCATATGTGTTTGACGTTTATAGTTCTAGGAATATTTAGGAGTAAAATTACTAAATAAAACTAATTAGAAGGGAACAAACTGCATATCACTAGAATTCATCAAGTTTTTCTTTCAATATTATTAATACTATATATCAATATTCCAATAACATAATGGAAGTATTCATTCTATTAAAAGCATCATAATAGTTGTAATTATAAAAATATCATAAGTGTACCATTATCTTCATATTTTTGAAAGTTCTTTTTCTTCAAGTAGCACATAATAAAAAGCCTGATTTATGTAACATGCTAAGCTATGCCTTAATGTGGTTTGATTCTGGCTGTGTATATTGTGTATACATAGTGGCTTGTAAACCATGTTTTATAGCTTATAATAAACCATGACTAAGCAAACCATATTGTAACAAGATCTGTGAACTCAAAGAGTGGATTCATTTTGTTCTGTATCTACAGACAATAGATCATGCTCCCATCTGTTCAGAATCTTCATTTTTAGAAAGCTAAGCAACATGGCATCCTGTGAATGTGTGATTCAGAACTCACAACCTTTTGCCATTAATTCTCCTGCTGGACTGATGAAAAGAGTAACATATTGGGCAGAGTCAAACTGTCTTCTCATTTTCTAGTACTGTAGTGGCAATTCAGCTACCAACAAAGATAGCTATCACAATTTATACCTTGTTAGATTTTGAGTGCTAGTCTAATGCAGTGGTAAGACTGCTGGACTAGAACAGTTTAATCTTACCCTAAACCATGAAATGCACTTTTTGACCTTTGAATTGACCTCTTGCTATTCTTGAGAACATAATATCTAAAGAATTACCTTGCCAGATAAGTCCAGGGTCCATCTTAGTGCAGCATTTTGCATCTCACAATGGCCAACCAGATAAGTCTAGGGTGCACAAAAGCAGGAGGTAGAGTCTTACCTTTTTTCCACTATATGGTTGTGTGGTGCTCCCAAGCCAGAGGTAATATCATCCTCAAGATGGACATTCCTTGACAGACCTGCCCTCTGTAAATTATCCAATCTCCATTGAAGCTATCCAAATGAGGGGCTATCACCCCATCTTGGGCCCAGGAATTCCATAGATTAATTATGCCCTGTGTCATAATCAGCCCAGCCCAATTAGTTGATTTTATGAAGATAAAATGAAGAAAATCAAATATGATGCCTTGAGCTCCTCCAAAAAACCAAATAAATAAAAAAGCAAGATAAAGTATAATGCCCACAGGGAAATAGTTTATAATAGTAAGCAGAAATACACATTCTAAACTTTACCTGCATAAAAGACATTTTGCTGATGACTGTCACAATATGATTTGCTTAGATGTGCAAACAAAAGTGCACTAAATGGTACATTTTCCCCCACTGCATATATCTTGTAGGGGGAGAAGTATACAAACAATCACAAAATCTTAGACAAGGTCATTTAGCAGCCATCATGGATACCATAAACTAACATGTGAGGCTAAATACCTGAAGGATTAGGAAATGGCCCAAATAAGCTTTCTTTACATACATTAACTGAAAGACCTGAAGAAGACAAACACAGGATCTGAATGCAAAATGAATGACATCTCCCACTTACTCTCAAGCCAGAAAAACAAATGCAAATGTGATCAGATAATGAACCTCCCGACTAGCAAAAAAGGAAACTAAATGCCTATCATCAATGGAAGAGACAGAGACATATCCAAGTCTTTCAAATTCAGCCTGTGTGTGCCATTGCCTTTGTTACCAGCATTATTTATTTCTTCATTTGTTTGTCTGTTAGTCTCAGTGACATTTCTAACTTTTGAAGTGGCCCAGGACAGCCACATTTATGAATCATTTGCTTTAACATCCAATTTATGATTCATTTGCTTCTAGACTGAGAATCAAATGGCACCGCAGATGCAGGAGGCTGTGTGTACTTGTTTTGCTCATTCAAAGTCACACACACACACACACACACACAACCCTGGAGTATGCAATTAAAAATGTTTTGCCTCAGAAAAAAGATTGATTTTTATTCTAAACAATTACATAGCAATAGTTTGATGCTCAGAGACTTTTTTTTTAGGTTTGTTCCCATTTTATAAAACATTTCTCTTCCCTTTAAGCCAAATCTGTAAATCATTTGCAGAGGTCACTTTGACACCTATAATTACATAATTTAAAATAATACTCCACATGTCTGCAGGCTATTTAAAGGCATAATTGATTGAAGAGGCATTGGACAGCACTTTGGAGTGTTTCAAAACTTCTGAAAATCCTTAAAGGATAAGCAGGGTTTTTTTGTTGTTGTTGTTCCAACATGATACATTCTACATTTTTCTAATTCTGGTAATACATACCTATGTAATGTTGTACAGTTATATTTTCATTATATTATTGCAGTTATTCTGTTGTACAGAAGCACCGTTATTGCTGTCTTTTATTATCTGCCTATAAGTAATGGAATAACTTAGAATGCTGTATAAGAAATGAATAATTATTCAGAAGATTTCATTTCTGGAGTTTGCAGCTTTGTTATATATTTGTGCACTTTTTCCACTAAAAACAGAACAATTTATACAATGAAACTGAAGAAATGTACTCATTTTCACTTAAGAGAAAATCAAATGTACCAAAAAAAGGCTAAAATCTGTGATTTGTATATATTATGCAAATACATTACATACTTTTGCATAATTCACCATTTATTCTAGTTTTGCTACTTAAGGGAAGAGGCACAGAACGATGCTACATGTAGAACTATAGCCCTGAATCACAGTATTCCATTTATTCCATTAATTTTCTGGAATGCTGATTTTCTGACAGACTTTGACAACTTCAGTTCTAAAACTAGAAACTACATTTAAAAAAAAAATTACTGAAAATTCTACCATCTCTAGAAATACATCATTTATTACAGTGATGATGTATTTCAATGGCCACACTATCTGAATTGTCATGATCTATATACACCAATGTAATAGATGTAACAGGGGGCTTGCAAAGCCAAACCACTTAACAAATATTTCTGTCTGGGTTTTGTTGTCAAGAAAACAAGGAAGTTCACGTACCAAAGTATTTTGGCTCTTACATGGCTACAAACTGAAAAATATGCTCTAACTATAGTGGCATGGTAAAAGATGAAAACTCTAACTTCCTCCCCCAGAACCCTCTGAATATAGAAGTGGGTTGAGCTATGAATCAACTTGTACATATTAAACAAAGTAAATAAATGTTTCTCCATGACCAACATATGATCAAAAACGATCCTTTGTAATGCAAACCAGGGATTGGAATGGCTTAGATAAGAAGGCCATCAGAAAGCACATTGACACAAACTTGTCAAATTTACCCATCCTCATCAAACTTTGAGGACCATATTCTTAAGCTCATCCATATCATCAATATGACAGTGTAAACCCTAGTCTGCTTGAGTTGTGCTGTGTTAGGAAGGAAGGAAGAATACTGCTCCATATGAAATCAATATCTCAATAGAAGACAATGCACCAGTCCAGTCCAAGGCAACCCTTTAGGCCTGGCACATTCAACAAAGCTTCCGAGAATCTATCTGTGCACTAACTGCAGGGAATGTAATAAAAATCACTGCTGTTCAGTGGCTGTGTCAGTCCTTTGGAACAGTCTCCCAGTGGACATCCAGTTGGCTCCCATCCTGACTGCCTTCCAGAAACGGCTCAGAACAGAGTTCTTCCAGAGGACCCTTGAGACTTGATTCCCTTTTTGGTTGGTTGGTTGGTTAATTTAATTTTATTCTATGTTTTCATTAGTTTCTTGATCTTTAATTTACATACTTTTATTGTATATTGTTTCTTGCAAACTGCCTTACAAGAAAGTCCTTAAAGATTAGGTGGCCTATAAACATAATAGTAACAACAACGACAACAGCTGTATTGTTCATTCTGAAAATCTCATGTGGCTAGAACTCATAACAAAATAAAATAAGCAGCACATAGTTATAACGGGTTTACTAATGAGGTAGGTTGTGTAGTATGCTAATGCCAAAGTTTTAGAGTTATTTTTATGTATATATTTCTTTTCATAATAGTTCTTTCAGTAATAACTTATGTAACAGCTTTTGGCTACAGCATTCTAGTCCAATCTGAAGTTGCTTGTTTACAAGAAAATTGTGGAAGGAAGATGTAGAACCATCAGGCTTGTAAACAAAGGGAGGATATAAACAACCACAGATGGTCTAACTGGAATTATTTGTCAACCTTGATTTCTGTTTTTACAACACAGCTGCACCTAATGGGTAGCAAAATCCATACAGTACTTTGTCAGTAGTATTAAAAATTTGTCACACACCAGGTACAGGTCTAGTACAGTGATTATTGTCCAAAATGCTAACATAAAGTTTTGTTTAAGCTGTTCAACTGAACTAAGCCCAAATACATACTCTATGTGTTTGTAATTTACCAGTTGCTTAGTGCCAAGTAGATTAATTCTCCTGCATTTTTTTCTCTCTTAGTTATCATTCAGTTTGGTGACAATCTACTTGGGTATTTAGCTGAAAGGAGAAGATAATTTCTGAAAAATTCCCCTGACTTGAATATGGTGTTCTTGCAATTCCTTAGGTACAAGACCAGGAAACATGTATGGATGCTTTTTCTTTCATCTCAACTGCCCAAACTTCAATTAAATCTCAGGGAAAAACCTTGCTGGGCTTTTCCAGTCACGCTAACGTCAAGGGAAAGTCCTACCCTTGAGAAGCTGCTGAGGATTTTCTCCTTCTCCTGAAGCAGCTCAATGAGACCATCCACTCAACTTCTCTCCCCACAATTGGTAGAGAATTTCAAAAGGCCATTAATGCCTAATTTGAGATAGTATTGCTTTTCCATCAGTCAGGAAAGATTTGGGAGCCATATCGGCTAGTGATGGTCAATGGAAAATATTAATTGAGGATTTAACATACACAAGGAGAGACATCTAACCACATTATTGAATGATTATGATGCTGGCTGAGGCAGCCAGGAACAGTGTATCAGAAAAATCTCACCTCATCTACCCATTACAATGCAGTATCATTTCTTTGTTCAAGGCATCAAGAAGACTGCATATCATACACGCTGCTACACTAAGAGTGCAGATGGTTTTCAGGCCAAGAACTACACTTGGCCTTTGTGTGGTATGCAAAAACTGCATACTAAAAAGGATGTGGGATAAAGTTCTGTCAAGGATATGGTTGCAATCGCCATCTTGACTTTTTTTTACCCCTCCCCCCTTGACATCCAGTTACCAATTTTTAATGCTTTGACCAGCAGTCCAAAGTTTCTGTAGTTTCATAATTCCATGTAGGGATTCGACTTTCAGACAAAGCATTTTCGAAAGTGCAGATAATCTCCAAAGCATTTTGTGATAAAGGCAACAGAGTCACATCTTCCAAGAAAAATAAGAAAACTTCCACTAATTTAAAACATAATCTTTTCAGTCCTTTTCTATATGGATGTGAGCATTTTGGGAGGCAGAGGGAGAATTGTGCAGAAATTATTACAGATTAGTAGGCAAGTTCTACATAAGAAAATGGCTTTTATTCATTCACACAGTTGACACATGAAAAATAGAGAAATAAAGAAATTATTAGTGCATGTGGCTGGAATCATAGCTGCTTCCTTACAATGAATATAACAACCATTTAAAACACTGTCAAATGCAGTAGACAATCATCACATGCATGAATAGTTTTGTTGAGCAATTTTGGCATCATTTAATTTGTACACATAAGTTGATAGCAGCTTTTTCAAATAATATAGAAAATATAACCTGTACATTTAATGCGAATAACAAGTTAAAACAACTCTCAGCATTGTTCCTAACCTACTCCTTTGTCCTATCTCAACAAATGTGTGTAAGCTTTTATATTAACTAATAATATAAAACAAATAAGCTTACATATTAACTAACGTTACGGAAGTAAAAATTATATAAACATCCCTACTTACACTAGAAACTTTGGACGGCACTCTTAAAAAGGCTGAGGGCTGACCCATGTTTCTGTGCAGCCCGATTCTATGTAGATCTGTAAAGAGGGATGATAACATTCACATGGCTTCATTTAAAACCAAGATACTGTGTTACATATCACTGGCCATCTGACACGACTCCTGCATTTCCACCATAACACACATTATCACTAAAGCTCAGTCAAAAGCATGATCCATGTTTTTGCCTTCCTTCTTTTGCTTGCCAGGTTTTGACCTCTTGTTTAATAAGATTAGAGGCTAGTGAATCTTTAAACTAACTACTCTTCATGTATATACAATACACACTGGAATTCTTATTCAAGACTAAAACTGTTGGTTTACACTAAACCAAAAAAATCTATGGATTGCTTTGGGAATCCAAGTCTTTTCTCCCAGAGAAACTGTCTTCTCTTTTACTCCAGAAATCTGGAGATATATAATACTTATTTTCTGTTTTGACACCCCAAGTGATCTGCCATCAAAGGAATGGATTGGGTAATTATCCCCAAAGCACCTGCAATGTTATATCTTCAGATAGCCCAATGCTCTTCCGCCATCTTTAGTACTCCTTAATTTAGTTATAGGTATTGCACTCACAAATAAAAGTTTTTTTCAAAATAGCTTGGTGTTCTGAATGAATCCTACAAAATCTTCCAAGCTCCTCCCTTTTAATGTACAGGTTTGATAAATATTTAAAGACAATTGGTTTCCATACCATCTTCTTTAGATTCTTAGTATTTGGGATCCATTTTCCACTTTTCCATTTATGGAATGTATACTTGCTGTAAAAGTTTTAATAGTGAGTGGGGAAGAGGTGTCAAATCTAAACAAACAAAGATTGAAAAAATAATGGAATTAAAAATTCTGGAAAAATTATATGTGCTGTATAAAAATACAATGGACTAAAGGAGGCAATAAAAATACACAGTTGATTATTATTGCTCAAAGTGTTGCTTAAGCAAACAACAAACTTACTGAGCATTCACTTGGAATTCTAGTTTTAAGATAGTAAAAAAGGAACTTGTCTGAACCTTCCTTATATTATCATTTTATTTGCAAGAACCAGAACTTTATAAGTCTGGGATGCAGAACTTACAATATGCACTATTATACTGTGGTCAGAAATAAGTTATGGCTGCACAGTGGCTAATTGAAACCAAGATAAGAAACAAGATTTTGAGCACAGTATCACTTTTTCTACTTTCTACTAGTAAACCATGGCATACTTGCTTAGACTTTTCATAGTTCTGCTAGTTTTAGTTCCAGGATCTGAATAATTATTGAAAAATCTTAGACAGCTTTTCAGAATCATTCCTATAACTTAAATAAAGCAGTTGTTCTATTAACATTCATTGACCATTATAAGCCAGTTCTCAGAAAGGTCCAGCTATACTAAATTCATCATCACTAAATTCCAAAACAGTTATTTGTATAAAAATGTCTTTCCATCAATGAACCGAGTGATGCATCAAAGTTGTGTTTCTTCTCTGGTGTCTTGCCCAATGGCATTGCAGAAGCTGTTTTTTTGGCTAGATGTACTTTTTGGAACATATGACAATGGATCTGGGCGGATCAAGTATCTAAATACAACAAAGAAAGACCATTCTCATTCATCAGTTTTAACAAGAAAAAAATTACAGATGAACAGAATATTCTACTCTAAATTCTGCAAATCTACTTTAAACATATGTAGAATACTCTTCACTGTGAACCAACTAAAAAGACTCTTCTTGTAACTAATGATTATAAGCTACATTTTTAAAAAAATATAAACCAAAGGAAGATAATCAAGCAGCAAGATCCAGCAATTCATATTAGTCTCCAATCTAAATATCCTATTAAGCTAGGCCTTGCCCAGTATTAAGAATCTTGTATGTTTTTTTGAACTAGAGAACAGTACAACATCTCCTGCTTCATTATTGTTCCTTAATTGGCTCTAATCCAAATTCTATTCTGCCTACTTTCCAAAGATTATTGAAATACAGAATACACAGTGTGTCCTTTCCTTAGCTGGATGTGTGGATTAAACAAAAAATCTGGAATAAGAAAAATGGTGGACAATGGCAGTGATTATGACTGCCACAATCACCAGGATCATCCAAACAAGTAAAAATGGCAAAAAAGTGAGGAGTAGACTATGAACGGTTTTATTCTTTGGAAAACTTATTTTCAAAGTTAAAAGGTCAGTTTGAAAAAATAAATCTCTCTTACATGAAAGTATACAGCAGAAGTCTGGCAAATACTATGTACTTACACAACATCATTCAGCTCAAGTCGTGTGTCTGGAGAAGGATTGATCAGAATGTATGAAAGAGTGTTTTGGTGATCATTCATTTCATCTACAAGGGGGAGGAGAGACAATAAAGGATGTTTTGAATAACTGATTGTAACATCACTCAAATGAAAAGGTCATGTCTTAACCTAAGATGGCCAAATCATAAGCAACATTATATTTTTATTGCATTTTTGTAAAAATAAGGAAAGACAGCAAAGCAAAGAAGCACATAGGTGATCAGCAATATATGACCAATAGTTTATGGTTATGTTACATGCTATAGCCTGAAAAAAATAAAAAAAGTACTGTGTTTCATTAATTACAGGCAAAAATAGGGGGAAATGATAACTTTTATTATAATTATCTTTAAAGAATTAGGTACAAAACTTTTATACCTGGTAAATTCCATTAAATTTTGCCTTGAAAAGAATATAATATACTTGAACAAAAGTCCAGCAAATTCTTAGTATGACCCCATTTCTTTCCAATCAGATCATTTAAAAAAAAAAAGAATTGAATCTGTTTCCAGAATCTGATGTTGCTGCTGGCTCCTTTATTCTTCAAAGTTTGAAAAGTTATGGCCCTCTCAAATAAGTCTTAGAAAAAGCAGGAGAATTAAGAGTCTGGGGAGACTAATCTGTAAGATCCTAAAATCTGGGGAAGGGCTGCTGCTTCTGAGTTGAGCACCAGGGTGTGAAAGATGGAGCAGTACCAGATTGTCTTGCAGAACAGCTCAGAAATAGTGGTTGCCTTGGGAGTAGCTTCTGAGTAAACCAGAAGCAATCTAAGCAATATCAACTATGCTTGGGGGAATACTAGAAGCTTCTGCAATTTAAGCCTTGGCTTGGGTTAATTCAAATTTATTTATTTATTTATTTATTTACTTGATTTATATAGCTGCCCATCTCACTTTTACATGATTCTAGGCAGCTTACAATAAAACAAATTTTAAAAAATGCATAATGTAAACAAAAATAAAAATGCATAGCAGCTGGTCATAATCTAACCTAACATCTATACAACTAAGGGACAGGCTCTAACGCATATCCAGGGCTCCAGGCTCGAGCATAAGCCAAGTTTTCATGGCCTTATGAAAGGTCAACAGGGACGGGGCCAATCTAATCTCATGGGAATGATGTTCCAAAGGGCAGGTGCCATGGCAGAAACAACTCTTCTTCTGGGCCCCGCCAGGTGACACTCTGTAGCTGATGGTACCTGGAGGATGCCGTTCCTGCCAGATTGGAGAGGATGGGTAGAAACAACTGGGGAGAGACGGTCCCATAAGTAATCCAGTCTGAAACCATGAAGGGCTTTAAAGGTGACAACCAGCACCTTGAATTGTATCCAGAAGCACACCAGAAGCTAATACAGCTTGCGGAGCAGTGGTGTCACATGTGCCGAGTAACTGGCACCAGTAACTGCCTGTGCTGCCACATTTTCCACCAGTTGAAGCTTTTGAATACTCTTCAAGGGCAGCCCCATGTAAAGCACATTGCAGTAGTCCAATCTGGAGGTCACAAGGACATAAGTGACTATGAGCAGACCCCCCCTCCCCAGTCCAGGAGCAAGTGCAACTAATGCACAGCCCTGAGCAAGTGCAACTAATGCACAGCCCTAAGCTGTGCAAAGGCCCTCCTGGCCATGGCTGCCACCTGCTCTTTGAGCAGGAACCATGAATCCAGGAGAACCCCCAGATTGTGCACCAGGTCTGCCTGGGGCAGTCCCACCTCATCCAGAACCAAAGATGGAAGGTCCCCAGAACCAGGAGGTCCAAAACCTGAGAGCCACTTGGTCTTGCTCGGGTTGAGCTGAAGCCTGTTGCAACCCATCCAGGTTTCTACAGCATCAGGCACTGAGACACTCAGGCATCCTGGGGTGGAGATATAAAGCTGGGTATCATCAGCATACTGATGACACCTCACCTCAGATCTTTGGATAATCTTACCCAGGAAAGATTTAATCTCTTTTGTCAAAAGCTATAATTGTTTCCATTTACCTGCTAATAATTTGGTGAAGTATTTTCATGTGGTGTCTTCTTAATGGAGGCTTATTATTGCTCAAATACCACTCCAAAAGATTAAGTTTAATAAAATGATATTATTATAGCATGAAGAGAGCCAGTTTGGTGTAGTGGTTAAGGCACCAGGCTAGAAACTGGGAGACCATGAGTTCTAGACTTGCCTTAGGTACAAAGCTAGCTGGGTGACCGTGGGCCAGTCACTCTCTCTTAGCCCTAGGAGGGAGGCAATGACAAATCACTTCTGAAATCTTGCCAAGAAAACTGCAGGGACTTATCCAGGCAGTTGCCAGAAGTCAAGGCTGACCATACATAGACATTGCAGCAATCATTTATGCATCTTGAAAGACATATGTTCTAATTCTGCAAGAGGTGAATGTATAAATGTATGAAAAATACTTCTGCATACAGAGCTTTATACAAAGGGAGAGTGTGATAAAAAAAATGTGTAAGGAACATAAATAAGATACGGCATCAGCACAAATGGAAGTATGGGCAGCTTTGTCAATACTGACTGACCAATATTTTGTGGAGGAAGAGTAATTTCCTACTGGCCATTATGCATTCTGTTCCTGCCATTAGCTAAGTTAAAACAGTAAGATTTTCCAGCTATTGATAAAAATGGGACAAGTTTGCATGCATGCATAAAATAAATATCAGTATGATGTATACAATCCAGAGAACAGATACATCTAATTTATAAAGCATGCAATATTAAAATCAAAAGGAAGATGCATTAGCATTAGATGCCAACTTTTCCTGCACTTTGTCTATTTTAAATCACCTTCATACTCATCGGTTGTTCTAGGTCTGACACAGGAAGATTTGCTAAAACTTTAAGGCGTACAGCAAGCAAAATATTAAACTGACTCTTGAAGGTACTGATTACAGATACAGAGATACCATAAACAGATGGATTATATTGTAAGCCACTAAGTGAAAACTCAGTTTTAAAGGATGTCATAAACATTGTAATCAATTCTAAGTTAATTGCTAAACATAATTGATGTTTCCCGGTTAATCCCACCAACATAAGACATATTTTGCTCTTAAGAGTAGAAGTGCTTAACCTCTTCTGATCTACTTTCTTCTTCACTCCTAACTCCTGGTAGTTTGAAAAGTAATTAGCAACAGTGGTCTCAATATACCATTCCATAGAGCATCCCACTCCTAACTTTGTACTATTGGGAGAACTGTCAGTTTATACCTCCACTCTGATTCTAATTGTTGAACACTTACTAATCCATAAGTGTGTGACTTTCACCCATGATGGCTAAATTTTCTCAGGAACCTTTGATGAGGGAATATTTACTATTCTAGTCTTGATCCAATGAACTGTTACCAAGCAGTTATATATCTCCCCTATATGTATATTGCTGGGAGGTGGGTGTCACAGTATCTTACCATATCCTGCTGTTGAGAGTCCCAGATGTTTCATTCTGTTTTTCACCAGTTCGGCAAGTTCTTGTCTTTCTGACCTTCTGTAAAGATTCATTCTCTGCTGGCTTATTTTCTCTGCTGTTTTTGCTGAATGCTTTGGCACTTTTCTACTCAGCCGCCGAGCCCACTGCATACTTTTTCGTCGTAACAAAGGATGATCTGACTGATCACTTGAAGTTGAGTTACGGTGATTGCTACGGTAGTTAAATTGTTCTTTATTATCCTTGGTGTCCTCCCATTCTTCCACACTGATAGAAATTTGAGACTTTAAAGAGAAAATCATGATGGAAATTAAATTCTTTGGGAAATACTTTCTCTTCCACCAAATAAGTAATCTTGCCTTAGGTTCTCTTACACTATTACACTATTAAAGAGCCACTTTGGTCTAGATATTAAGGCAGCAGGCTGGAGACCAGGAGACTGTGAGTTCTAGTTCCGCCTTAGGCATGAAAGCTGGCTGGGTGACTTTGGACCAGTCACTCTCTCTCAACTCACCCCACCTCACAGGGTTGTTGTTGTGGGGAAAATAGGAGGAGGAAGGAGTATTAGGTTTGTTCACTGCCTTGAGTTATTTATAAAAATAATATAAAGGCGGGATAAAAAATCTAAAAAAAAAAAAAACCTCATCATTTTCCTAGCCCCCAGTCTTATTAGTGTAGCCAATGCCTACCACCATGAATTCACAGCATGGATTATGCAAAGGAAAATATGTGTTTACTTATTTAATACTTGCTTAATCAATATTAGACAATTATATATAAAATACATTTATACGTTATATACATGTATGAATATATATACATGTATGTATGTATGTATACAAATATACATTTGTAACTTCATTTTTACTTTTGTGCACTCAACACTGTGCCTAAATCATGTGCATGCATACACACACACACACACACACACACACAGAGCCAAGTACTGAAGATGTAGCTTCATGAATTTTTCCATTCTACTACCTGGTCCGCTCCATCCCCCCCATCCCCGATATGATAGTACTGTATATGTAAAGATATGCATTCAGGGAAGTTAAATCATATCCCTGCTTTTAACAGAATCAGTGTCCCATGGAGTGGCTCATAAAACCCATGAGCCTGCCCAACCACTTAGTCATGTTAAACACATAATTCTGCGAACGTCTAACTATGCAAGTGGCATCTTTTGACCTCTACAAAAGACTGGAATATTTCATCTGGCACTATTACTGTGATCTCTTCTGTAGGTACTACTGACTAAATGCAACTATTTGGCAGAGATTACTGGCAGGGATTAGAAGCGTACAACCTTTCCCTGTACAACAGTTTAGAGATTTTATTTTTTAGGCCAACACGAGGGAAATGGTAACACATGACAAATACTTACTTGTGAAGCCATTTCTCGAGACTGACACAAGATGGGAGTCAGAAGAAGGGAAGAAAACAAAACACCATTCAAACAACAGTTTCCAAACGAAGAAAACACATAGACAGTTTCATGATATCGTGGTGGTACAAGGAAATATGCAGTTAAATCCTTGCGTAGTGTGAAATTTACATGATGCAACTTCAGTTTGGATATCGAATAAAGCACTTGATTAACTAAGTTTCTTAAGTGTCTTTCCTCTGCTTCCTATCAGCTATGATATGATTCTAAATAGAAACAAAGTTATACAGATGACATGGGAAAGTGGTGAAAGGTCAAATTCCTATTAGAATTTACTTTAAAATGAACAAGAATGTAATGAATTGAATGCTGGGTTTTGGGGTGTTTTTTTGCTAATAAATGTTTATAGCAATTTTAACATCAAAGAGTTTGTTTTACATTCCATCTTAACAAAGTGAATTCATAAACCGATGAGGCCTTCACGTTATAGCCTATGTCTCTTGCTTCAGTAAATAATATTTGAATGGACCATTGAAGAATAGAGTTACTTCAAAATTTCCTTAAGCATTTGAGAAAACACATCCTGGAATTAACTTCTGTGACAGCTGAACTGTGTTCTGATAAAAGAATAACTATTCCCGTACTTAATATATAGATGAGGTTATTCTATGTTTCCACATTTCAGCGTTATAATACAGTCCAGTCATGCAATTTATGCATTTGCAAGTAATTTAAAATGGTAACTCAGGCAAATAATGCCTATTTCACACATAAATAACAGATTCAAATTAAATACTATGCTACATTGTTGAGATAATAAAATTCTTCCCAGGCTGGAGTGTTTTAGATTGCAGGTGGGGGTTCATATAACTGAATGCTCTTTCATAATAAAATATATTACCCAGAACAGACTTAGCCAGGCAATCCACTGACATGCCAGACTGCCTATGACTATATATATATGGCATAATCAGCTTCCCCACTACATTGGTTCTTTTGAATCAGGCCGAATTTTTCAATCTGCCATTGCTGCATATTCTCCCAGTTTAAGGTCCTAATCAGATATCGTCAGAATTGTCTCATTCTTCCAGTATTGGGCAAAAATTATTCTTGCTGCGGTGAGGATGCATCTCAGTAAATTATGATATTACGTGTTGATGTTTTCTGGGATTATGAATTAGGCCAGTGCACAGGAAGGGAGTTATTATGTCTAGAAGATCAGGGTGTGTGTCCTCTGTTATCCCAGAGTACAAGACACAGAAGAATGCATTTAAGTTCCTGCAAAGTAGATTCCTACTGAATGTTGGGAAAAACCTCCTTTGTTTGTTTTGTTTTAGACCGGGACTGCTTTACAGTATGCTCTTTCATACTAGGAGTTCCAATTTTTTTTGTCATACCCTTATTCTATACAGACATTAAGCCTGTTTATTTCTTGTGTAGAACTGAGAGAGGGACCTGGGGGTGCATATAATCATTATCCAGGGTCTGTATCCCAGTCTATTGAAATCCAGACTTTCCTTTTGCTCAAGATGGGGGTCTAGCACATTCAGTGGAACTTGAACGGAAACCTGTGCACATTGGGAATTTTATTTTATCAGGGTTCTTAACTTTGAGGAACTTCTATGTACTTTCAAGCAGCTACAAGTAGAACCCAATTTCAAATTATTGTCGTCAGTATTATTATTGCTATTTGCCCTTCTGCTTATATACTTTTTCTTTTTATTGTGTCAGTATAAATCTTGATATAATGTGTTACTTCAGTACAATGGTATTGAATATTAAGTATATAATATACTTAAATTCTTAACATTGCATTATTTAGGTACCTTAGAATATTGAATATAGAGAAGAGGAGAGAAAAAGTGGATATTCTATCAATATTAGTTACTGTTTAGGATATTAATATTACAAGCATTATGATTATTTCGCTTTTTCATTCAAATTAAGCATAAAATTGGAAATAAGATGAAGGAAGAGTATACCTCAAGGTATTTGTTATGTAATAAAGGTTTTGGTCTTAAGCTATTTACAGGTACTCCTCACTTAATGACCACAATTGGGACCAGCAACTCTGTTGCTAAGTGACACAGTCATTAAGCAAGACATTACGTGACCGCAACTTGCAATTTCCAACTTTGCTTGTCAGAAACCAGCTGTGAAAAGCACAAATGGCAATCACATCACCATGGGACACTGTGATGGATGTAAATGCCTTCCAGTTGGGATGTGTCCGAATCTTGATCACATGACTGAGGGGATGCTGCAATGGTCATAAGTGCGAGGACCAGTCGTAAAGTTACTTTTCAGTGCCATCAAAATTTCAAACAATCACTAAACAGGGCAGTCATTAAGCAAGGACTACCTGTACTTGATATTGAAATCTCCATCATGTTGTTACTCAGTGTGTGTGTGTGTGTGTGTGTGCATGTGTGTATGCATGTTTATGTTTTTATACATATTAATAAAAAGAAAAATATAGATGAACAAAACAAGCTTAACAAAACTGAGATACTAAAAAGAAAAAAAAAGACAAAAGACAAAAAAAAAGAATTAAAAATTAAAAAAGAAAAAAAGAAGCTGTTGAGTTTCTAACCCTTCTACTTATATTAAACCCTTCCTACTCAGCGAGGGAAGACCAAGAATAGAGGGATAAGAATATTGAGGCAATGTTGGCATCAGTATCCATGTACCCACTACTCTAATCCTCATATGAATGGGTGGAACATTTACATAGATATATATATTCATGGACACTTGTAACATATGAACTAAATATGTATTTGAGCTACGCAGAGTTATTGATGGCATACAAATTATGACAAATAAATATTCATATTTCAAATTATCAAATCTTGTGGAAAAGAATTCTACTAAGGTCAGAATGAGAGCCAGTTTGGTGCAGCAGTTAAGGCACCAGGCTAGAAACCTGGAGACTGTGAGTTTTAGTCCTGCCTTAGTTTCAAAGCCAGATGGGTGACCTTGGGCTAGTCACTCTCTCTCAGCCCTAGGAAGGAAGCAAGGGCAAACCACTTCTGAAAAACCTTGCCAAGAAAACTGTAGGGACTTCTCCAGGAGTCAACAATGACTCAAAGTCACCCCCCTCATGCAAAAAAAGAAAGGTCAGAATACTCCAAGACTGAACTGTTTGTACATAACAACTATCCATGCAGTGATATCCATAGAAAGAGTCACCACTGACTGTAAGAGAAAGCATATTGAAGTAAATATTTTTTATGTAAAGAACCCAACATTAAATATCCATAGGTGTTTAGATACTGATAAAAGCAATGCCTAAATTATTAAGATGGAATACTGTGGCAACTAGTGTGTTCACTATACAAGGCAACTTGCAGTTTAATTAATTCTGAGACATATTAGAGCAGCAACACACTTTCTCAGAAATGCATGATTGTTTCTAAATATGAAGCCCTGAGTTGAGTTTTCCTTGGTAATTTGTAAATATATTTGAAATGTACTTAATTTGTATTCTAATCTCAGTAGGTTGGCTGTTGTCCATCTCCTACATTGACTGCCTGCTAGGTCAATTTGTAGGGATAACTATGTTCATGGGGACAAAAGTGAATAGGACCAGCTTTGACCTGTTTCTCTATATATTCAAATATTCTTGTAGAATCTGTAAATAATGTGCCTGGTTTTGTGAGTGACTGAATGTGAGTTGAGTGATTCTGAATACAGAGTCAGGATATAGCTCTCTTCTAGCAGAATTTGCTAGAAAAGAAGGAAAGACAGAGTGGAGAATCATGTAGACATACTGTTCTGGGAACAGAGAGCTTGGACCTAAACCAATTTATTTATCGCACCACACTGTTCTTCCTCAGCAGAATAATTTGGGAATTATTAATGTAGAATATGTAGGTGATCCCCAAGCACACAATGGATAGATGCCAGAGGCTAAAATCAATGCTCTGTGAAGCATATTCATGGCCTGTCAACAAGTATTTTACATATGATGCCCCTTCATATTTTACATTTGCTGTGAAACAGACACACTCTATAGGTCAATCCCATAACGAAATATGAATCAGTATGAGTGAAAAGTAAGTCAAATATTGCTAAGTAAGATCACTCCACCACAAATCATTACAAATATTTCATGGGTCACATTCTTTACAAATGTCTGCATGAAAATTAAAGTGTCCAAACCTCAGATGTTACTAGTTTCTGTGATTCAGTCCTATAGATTCCTATAGGAATATCTCCAGTCGAAGAACAAAGCTTCTGATAAAGTCTGGCATATGTTCTGATCCACAAATCATCTTCTGTGATTTTCATCTAAGCAATAACAACATGAGCAAAACAGCTCAAATTTCTGATTTATTTATTCAGATGGAATCACCTAAAATACTACAGTAAGCAACAAAAGCCTGTCTGCTTACATATCTCACAAGACGGAGCATTATTTATTGTGCTGTACTTCAGTCCTTCCTGGTTATAATACATGATACCAATCCAGGTACAAATTTCAGAAGTGTGCAAATATTACATATATATCACAAAGCAACCAAAGTACAGAAGGAAAAGTGCAGCTTGTGACTATAAAAATCATCACAAACTTTGTGCTTTGATTGTTATACTGTTTAAATTTAAATTAAACTATAGCAGCACATAACTGTGATACACATATTAGTTTTATGTTTACAACTTATTGTAGAATGCCCTATCTACTAGAGCCATCAAATCTTCAGAAAAGATGGTTTGAACTGTACAAAAGCCTATAGGAATCACTTCCTTTTGAATCAGTAACGTAGCTGCTTTTTCCAGCCTCATTCGGCTGCTTAGAAAGCTGCTTCAGTCTGCCTCTGCAAATAGAGTCATTTTGCTTTGCTCACACATCTCTATCTTCCATTTATGTTGCTACCACTCCTGTCCAGGTCTGTATCCTCTCAGTGACTGTTACTAAGACTATCCTGCTTTCCCTCCTATCGCTTGTTTTCCCAACAACCAACGTATAAATGCTTTGCAAATAGTTCTTTTGAACACATTTTCTGTCCAAAAAGAAATGGCAACTATTCCTTCATAGAGACAAAAACCAATTACCCCTTGCAAAGAAAAAAGAGCAAAAAAGAAGTCCATGTAATAGTATTGGGATATAGGACTTAAAAAGTGGTAACTTACAGAACAGAGAAACCCAGATCCTGGTGTAGTATCCAGTCCCAGCAGAAGTCTAGTGATAGAGATCATGTAATCCTTAACAAATGACTAAAAATGTAAAAGAATATAAGAAATGTTGTAAAACATCATGTAAGGCATTCATATTCACAAAAAGAACGTGTACACACAAAATTGCCTTTTTTCTGCACAGTGGATGTTCATTTGACCCAGAGAGATTTGGGTTTATAACTGATGCTACGCCTGCATTTTGAAAGCTATACACACCTGCTATATATAATGACTTTCTTCTCCATCCTTGGCAATTTTTTTTACTTGTTTTCCAGGTTTCTAGGGGAGGGGGAGGGTCAAACAGTACACTGTACCAAATAGTACAGTTCATCCTTTGATTCATACAGGATGGTCTAATCTGGCCCTCATAATAACTAACAATGTCAGTTAACTCAGAACTTTGGAGAGTTCTTAGTTCTGTGCATGGACAAAAGTGAACTAGTTAATGAACTAGTCAGCCACCCTAACAATTTTGCATTCCATTACAGAGAATCCACTGGCAGTTTGGCTCAAAAAGTAGAAGCAGGGAAAAGGGGACAAAAAGCAAAACAAGGGGGGAATAACCCCCAAAATGGCTTCTACACACTTATAAGATTTTGACTCATTATTCAATTATGTTTATGCAACTGAAAATAAACTGCTAGATAAAGTATGTATTTTCCGGGATAGTAATACCAGTAGGAAGAAAACACAAATAATTTAGAAATGGACAAGGGGAATAGAAACTTGATTGGCTCACAAGGATGTTACAAAATGTTGTTTCAAAGTGCAAAGCCTGATGGATTTTCCCTGTTAGGGTGGTGGAACTATTTTTAAGTTGGGGAAAAATACATGGGCAAATAGTTAACACCTTGAATTGCTGCCCCAATTGAATCCTACACCCTATACCTTTCTTTTTCTTGTACTTTTTAAAGATGATGATAAAACCTATGTGCTCCAGCTGTAGAACTGCATATGATATGCAGTTTAATGAGGTGCCCAGACTCATGGTGGTGATGTATGTGTAGAGGAAGATGTCTTTCTGTGCAGCAAAACATGTGCCCCAGTTTTCAAATCTACAGGCTTTTTTACATTGATGAGCGACTCTTCTGCAAAATCTTTCTTTGAAGCCAAACAATCAGCTTTGGAGATGACAATAACACAGTTCAGTTGCTCAGAGCTGAAACTCAGGTCAGAAAAAACTCAGCAACATTTTTATTGTTAATGGCAGCAAACATCTAAAGCCGAGATATCCTATGATGGGTTTGTTTGAAACCTCATAGCTCCCTATTCACATCTCAGCAGCAGATATTTGTTACTCTGTGGTGAGTACTCTGAAGTGATGAAAAATGGGTATCTTGAAATTGTCTTTATTGCATGCCCAGCTTTTATTCCCTTGACCCTAATTTTTTAAAAAATGGTCTCCCATTTATCTGATTCAACCACAGCACTAGTTCACATGCCAGGAAGAGATAACTGTTTGGCTGCAATCTTAATGGCATAGATATGTTGGGCTATATCTAGAGCAATCCTGAAAGTTAAAAAAAGATAAACATATATGAATGTCTCTGTGTGTGCACTTGTGTGTCTACACAGCATGTTCAAATATTTAAACAAATATGCAACATGGAAATGTTACTAAATGACTGAAAATTAGGCAATATTCAATACTATTAGAAAATCTTAAGAGTTACACTTCTAAAATAGGGAAATACAGTACAGCATTTATACATTTTGAGAGCTATGCAGTATAGTGGTTTACAGGTGTTGGACTAGGAGTGGAGAGACCCCATTCAAGGCCACCCTCAGGCAAGAAAATTCACTGGGTAACTTTGGAGCAGCCATTCGCTCACAGCCCAATAGGGTTGTGGTTGTGGGGAAAAATAAGAAGGAGGAACACTACATATATCGCCTTGAGCTCCTGATGAAAGCAGAGATATCAGTCCAGTAAACAAACAAATTGTTTTTCCCTTCTGACTTAACTTGGCTGTGTAGCTATTCTTAAGAACACAGGCACCCAGGTGATACTTTGGAAAAGCAAGAAGGTTAGGTTGTAAATGTGTGTAAGAAAGAAAGAAAGAAAGAAAGAAAGAAAGAAAGAAAGAAAGAAAGAAAGAAAGAAAGAAAGAAAGAAAGAAAGAAAGAAAGAAAGAAAGAAAGAAAGAAAGAAAGAGAGAGAGAGAGGGGAGGGAGGGAGGGAGGGAGGGAGGGAGGAAGGAAGGAAGGAAGGAAGGAAGGAAGGAAGGAAGGAAGGAAGGAAGGAAGGAAGGAAGGAAACATCTGCCCTTCACAGTACCTGATATAGCAAGGTGTCCAGCATGCTGATACTGAAAACTCTGCCAGCAGCAAAGGGCAATCGAAACATGAATGCCAGGTTGGAACCTTTCTCTCGTTCTTTCTGTTTCACATCAGAGTGGTATGCGTGGAGGGGAATGGGGGGAGAAGGTGGTTGGAGAGGAGGAACAAAGAGAGAGAAAAAGACAGTGCCAACATTTTAATGCTTTAAATAAATTGCACATTGGGGGGTCCATAGGAAACATTCTGCCACAGTAAACATCTCCTTAGGTCTTGCTGTGAATTCATTAATTCACTACTCAAGACAATAATGGTGATTCTCAAGTGCATTTCTTTTCCTTCAGGGGCCCAACATTTTGAGAGTTGTCTTCTGAAACAAACAAACAACAACAAAATAGGGCACTTGTGCACACTTACATGAAGTTGTGCCACCAGTGTGATACAAACCAAATTCCAATGTGAAATAAATTATGCATTGTGAGTCTCAACATATGAGGGTCTGTCTCTTTCCAGCATGCACAGAGCTACCAAAAACTTTTAATATTATGAGCAGGGGTTTCTGTTTCTCAATACTTGCCAATCCACAGGAGAATCCTTGCTTACATAGCATCTCAGGATGATTACCTATTTCAGTTCATCTGGGCTATAAATGAGACACACAAGCCTTCATAATCAATCTCTGTGATAGAGAAAGGGCACCTATACCTCTGAAAGGTAGACCAGAAATGATAGGCAAGCTATCTCTTAAATAAGCTTTCTTACCATTTTCTTGAAATGGCTATACATTTAATAATAGAAATGAGGAAACATTTCAGTTTCCTAAGACATTATCCAGCTATTGACTTAAAGTTATAGTTTTCCCACCAAGGAATTCCTTTGAGGATAAGCAAGGATTATGGTTTCCTGTGTTAATTACCTATTATTAGCACAAAACAACGGTCTTTTAATGGTCTTCTGAATGGGGGCTTGTTTTCTATACTTTGACATTTCAGTTGAATTGACACTTACTATACAGTGTGAGAAATTTATTTAAAAGACTAAGAAAAAAACCCAAGTTGACTTCCCTAAGGATCATTCACTGAGCAATTTTAAATTTCAGTCCATTTGCTCTCAAGGCCAATATTTTGTAGTTCCTTACTGTATGATATTAAATATGTTTTCCTGTTAAAAATGGTGAGAAAGAAAATTGAGTATAATTTTTTTTAAAGAAAAATTGCTGCCCATTGTTACAATATTGCAGATGTTGTCGTAATATTAACGTATATATTGATTTGCATTCCAGTTTATATCTGTTTTCTGAACAAGGAATCATAGCACCAGATGTTAATTTTGGCCTTGGAATTTGTGGTAGAGTTACTTTTGGAAATGAAAGAACTACAGGGTAAGATACATTTGCAGCTGTAATGCACTGACTTACACTAGCACTAGCTCACTGCCACCAAGCTAGCCATCCATCTGGGCTGAGCACAAAAGCAGCCTCACACCCAGAGATGGACACTGACTTTGGATAAATCAAAATGAAAACATGAAAACGGCTCAAAACTGTAACCATTAATATGTTCAACCATTTTATTAATTACAAAACCAAATCTGAAAGTTATCAGTATAAAAGACTTTGTTGTTGTTGTAGTATTTCAAAGAGTATAAAGCAAATTTCCTCATTACAAAACAAAAATCTACTATTAGCTGTTAGAATAAAGGGATATAATTTCATTTTCTATTAAATTAACAGATTCAGATTAGATCAGAGAATTTATAATGGTCCATGATGAGAAAACAAGTCCCTCCAAAATATGATCCCAACTTAAAATCAATTTGTAACAGTTAATAAACTGAAACATTTATATAATCTTGAGATAGCTATTAACTGCTCTCATGGACATGATATAAAATACAATTAAACAAACCAGGTTTTATAATTTGTTTCTTAATTGCTTTAAAACAAATTTTACCAATTTTAAAAATAACATTATTAGAATCTGTGAGTATAACTGACATAGAAAAATATCTGATTTACCAGGAAACTTATTTAGAACTGGTATTATATAACAGTGATGGATATATTTATAAAATTGATGATATAATAGCCTATGATCCACAATTTTAACTGTATCTAAATGCAGGGAGAAAACACCTCTGCAAATAGAATACAGTAACTTCCTTCCAGTAAGGCCAAAGGCAGAGTATTGAAACAAGCTAAGATGAAAGCCTTGTGGTATTTTGCAATCTCTATATTATAAAGAAATTTATTCAAGAAAAAATGGTTTCTTTAGGTTTCTCTTCTTAAAACAAAATGGCATTATTAGAATTATCTCTGTATAAATCAATATCCATTATCTGCCATTTTGCAATCTCTTTAACTCGGGAGAAATCCAAGGATTGCAAGACTAATTTAAACAGACCATGGTTGTATTGTTTTCTCTCCAAGGTCTTCTTTCAACTTGAGTGAAAGTTATCTAATAGAATCATAGGGGCTAAATAAGTGATCTTGCTTATGCAGATTTGTGCTTCCCCTGAAACAGATTCTGTCTCCAAGCTAAGTACAGATTAGTAGACTCCAAAGATAGCCTTCAAAAACTTGAATTGAATTGGTTCCAAAGGGAGAAGTCCTTGCAGATGCAAGCGTGCATGTATATAGCAACTTGGAAGACTCAAAGAGAATATGGAAACCCTGTTTGAGGGAAGGGGAAAGAGAGAGAGACAGACAGACAGACAAAGAGATAATGATAATTGCAGCTACACACTTTTGGGCAGACTGTAACATGCACTATCTGAGCCTCCCCAGGAATTCGGGCACAAGAAAATAACATCCAAAGAACTATGCATGTTAATCTGCTTTAGCTTATGTCCATCAATTTGCCATCTATATTTTGTTAAGCTTTTAGAGAAGACCAACTATGGTCTTAAAAGCATTGATGGTGAGCTTTCCCTCAGAGCAGAGAAAAGCCAAGGCTTGAAGATCTGTTTTCTTATCTACTACCGTAATTTACTACTATAAATTTAAAAAAAAAAAGTCACATTAGCACCATACAACAAAGTGGGAACCTGCCTGTTAATCACAGTTGAAGAATGAAGACTAGGGTCAGGGACCACTTGGATTAACAAATTAGACTACCATGTTAGTTAAACTTCATATAAATTAAATCATATCAAACCACAAATGAAGTTTTCACACATTCATAAAATATAAATTCTGATCAGATGAGGAAAAGTTAGGGCATGTGAGGTTTTCATGCAAGTATCAAGATTCATGTCCACATATTCTAAATGGGCATTTATTACCATTCTAGACAGCTAAAGAATATTTTCCCCCTCACTCATATTTAAATAAAAACAATTATCATGCACATAGTGAAAGATTAAATATTTGCATAAGTCTATGTACCTTCATACATTTTGGTTGCAATTCTTTTTTATCTTTTTCATTAGAGTTATTATTCATACAAGCTTTTTAGAAGATGGTCATACATGTAATTGAATCAATGAGTTGGAAACCGAATGCCAGACAATGAGCTTTACAGAAACTACTGTTTAATGTATGCTTCATTTGTTCTAATTGATAATAAAAAGTAATCCAATTTTAATGGTTACAAATATTAGGATCACATGGCAGAGTATTTTCTTTTAATCCAAAAGCTCAGATTGCCTTCTATTCTTTTTTATCAGCTGATTTCAAAGTAACATTTAATTCTCCACAATTAGCTTCTCTTTATCCCATCTACAATACTTAAAGAGCAGGGAGACCTTATGAAGGTAAAAAAAGGTAAAAGTGAGGCAAAATAGCTCTGGTAAAATATGGACATGGTTCTCTTTATTTTTTGTTAATGCCTGGTTGTTCTGCTTTGTTTTGTTTTAATATTGTCTTCTCTGACTGCTGCAAAGTAATCAGAGATTATCCATCCAGGGGTAGTGTAATTTTTCTTCCATTCAAAGGCATAATGAGGGGAAGGGGTCCTGAAAATACTCAGTCTCTCCCAATAGCAAACCCACAACACTTCTTTTGTTCTGAAATCAGACTTCCAGGGTGGGAAAAGCACCTATTTACTGTCTTTCTGCTAACAACTGATAGGAGCTGGGGAGACCAGAACTTCCTTTCTAAGAGCAGACCTCTCTTTCTCTCTCTGTATGTGTCTCTGACCAAAGAAAAAGATATGCATACCAAGACATAAAGCCCTGGAATAGCCACACTCCTGAGACCATAGGATTGAACCTTTACTGGACTTAGTTTTCATTTTAGATTTATATTCCAGTAAATATGAATTGTATTTTAGCTAGCTTTAACAGTTCTGTATGTCTTGTGGACTTTATTTATAAGCAGTAAAGTATGGGTTGGAACCTCTTTAATTATTATGTAATTTAGTATAACATTTGTTGCAAACACCTCCCTCCCCCTCAATAACAGGAATAACACTGCAGGCCCGTGAATACTTGTATTTCATGGTTCACTGTCTCATTGTTCACAATCTTAGGGTACTATTTCATATATCTGAAACAGAGGTCTTCCTTCCTTCCTTCCTTCCTTCCTTCCTTCCTTCCTTCCTTCCTTCCTTCCTTCCTTCCTTCCTTCCTTCCTAGCTCAGTTGCACAAAGTTGGAACAAGACATGAAAATGTTAAACTGCAGGATTAGAGTTCCTTTTCTTAATTCGTATCTCCTATCTTTAATTTCTTTTGCTTACATCTTTTCACTCTTTCTCTGCACTTTGCATAATGTTACATATCCCAAAAGGGAATAGTATGATGGGTCTGTCTGCCTGTCTGTCTTGATGTTACGAAGGACCCCCAAGGGTCCTTATTTTCAACTACCCAATAGTTGAAACTTTTAAATAAACCTGAAAATCAGACCAGCATTGAACACGACCTTCTATGATTGAGTATTTTCCTCCAGCTGACTGCAATTGTGTGATAATTTAAGCTGCAGTCTACTCTCTGGTATGTGATGTAGACAAAATATTTCCCCTTCTTCCTGTTGTCATACCTAATGACACCACCATGGATATTTATGATTGAAGGATGGTGGAAGACATCATCCAAGTCCTCAGCAAGTTCATTTTTATATTTGCTACTTGATTAAGAAAAAGGGGAGGAGGATGGACATAAAGAGGAATAAAGATAGAAACCTTCCATTCCCTAAAACGACTTAATACTCAAAATATATGCTTAAACAGAATGGAGAAAATCAGCTTTTTTATGCTTTATTATTCTTCAATCTGTAGGTTCTATGTCCAAAGAGGAGTGGATCAAGAATATGATAAATAGATAAATATTGAGGAGAAGGGTGAGTTTGTCAGACTGTGCAAAGGCAACAAATATTGTATTAATTTGGTTGGACTGCTGATGCTGTCAAGCCCATACCAATTGCTCACAACCTAGAATGCAAAAAGCTCATTAGTCAGATTTATTGAAAGGAAAAAATCTTGAAAACTGGATATATGTACTTTAGTTCCCATTTATCTGTGAGTACATTAAAGCTTCTTCGATCATCTTTTTAACTGCCCTTTGACATGATGGAAATGTTGCCCCCTGCTTGCCAGTTATATAAGGAATGTACAACTGTTAGGGTTCTGCAGTATTTTGCAAATAGCCATTCCCATTCCAGGTTCATAAAATTTCATTAGATCTGCTTTACTGTCTGAGTTTACACTTTAAAAAAATTAATGGTTTTATTAACAGCTTGTTTATGGCTGTTTTACATATGGAAGTCATCCAGAGTCTTATGAATGGGGTGGCACAGAAATTACTTAAAACAATCAAATAAATCCTCATATTTATGGAAATGGCTTTCCATCCTAAACCAAAAGCATGATAAACTATTTTTTTAAAAATCCTGCAAAAGTGAAGGTTGATTCATATGCATATGCTCATCACTTTATGATTCCCACATGTGTTAGTGAAGCAACACAGAGCTGAAAATAGAGGGGAATCTTTAATTTCACTTCACTGAAATTATTTCACACAATCAGAATCTCATCATCAAGTGTACCTTAATCAAATGATGTACTCACTGTTGTGAACTAGGCCTTCACTGCTTTAATCCTATTGAACACAATAGGATTTAAGTGCTTTAGCTCTGCGTAGGATAGTAGCCAGTCCCTATTTTCAGTAGAAAATTAAAAATAAAAATCCCTATCTTTCCTTGAATCTATTTACCTTCCTAGCCACACATAGAGAGAATGGAGGCTCACTTGAACTTTAATTGTTACGAAGCAACCAGAAAGGAGAGAGTTTGGTTTGGGGCATATGATCACCCGTATCTTTCATCCACACATTTTTCTGCTGCACGAAAGGCGCTTGCTTGATCAGATGCCAACTGCGATTGCTTAGCTACTTCCAAAGAGAAAAACAAGGGAAGTTACAGCTGTAGCAGCAGATGGAGTTCTCTTGTGATTCAGGGAATTCTTGCTTCAGAAGCCCATTAAGCCACCAAGTCAATTTTCCATGTATGGTTATACACTTTTGCTGCAGGCAACAGTTGCATTTTTGGAGTGCCTTTGTGCTAGGAGAGCCTACCTCAGGAGTTAACAGTCAGCTATACATCATACCACATAAGGCAATTTCCTGTCAAACCTTTAATTGCATTTCATTGCGCACAAGGGAATTCTGGGAAGCTTAATGAACTGCAATTCCACCTGTAAAAATGTGCCATGGTAACTGGAAAAGTTGGGATGAATTAGAATAGGTCAAAAAAGACAACCCCAAACAAGAAAAACTGAGCTAATTTTTCAATTTATGGATAGGTGGAATTAGGCTCTGTTCAGTAGCTTTTCTGCAAGGGTTCCCATTTTTAGGCTAAGGATGGGCCATCTGCTGCCCCCAGCTTAATTTGAAATACCTTCTGCAAGTAATCAGTTCGGACCTGTGGCAAGCTCAATCAGTCTCCCTCTTGTCTGCCTGTTGGATGGGTGGAAAGGAAGGACGGGAGGGAGGGAGGGAGGGCACCCCTGAACATTAAGGCCACATTCTTTATGCATATGCATACCTGGCAATATGTTGGAATGAGAAATAGGGAGTATTCAACATGCCATATTATGAATGGTGGGCAAAATTGCATGGATTTATGCAAATACACATCCAACATACATTCTGCCCCTCAAGACATAAAGGAATAGATCGTTCAGACTAAGACATAACTAAGTGAGGCTGAAGCAGAGTTTGCCACTGTGGGCATTATAAGTACCTGGTTGATTCTGCCAGGAGCATATGCTTGTCTCGGATTAAGCAATGCATGTCTCAATACACATGAGCACTGCAGTGAAACTGTGAAAGGCATACATATTTCCTTTTCTGGATCATGGCTTTCAAAATCTGCCCCCTGCACAAATGTGAGGAACTGAATAGAATGTCATTATGTTTTAGCTTGGATTTCTGTCTGGTAAAAAAAATCCAAACCCTGCACTGGTGTAATAAACAGCTTTGGAAAATACACTCTATCTAGAGATAAAATTCCATACTGCAGTCATAAGTATCTTTGAAAAGTAAAATACTGTTTTAAGAAAGGCCATTGCATTCACTCTTTTGTCCACAGCCATCAGTTGAACTGCCCCATGCATTCTTCAGCCAGATAGAATATGGTTTACAGTTTTCAAAGGTGCAAAGAGGAGTGTTGTCAATTCTGGCCTACAGCCTATAGAAGTCCAATGATACTTAAGCTTGTATGCTGATAGGAAAATATTTAAACAACTAAGTATATCTCAAAATATCTTTCAAACTGAGTAGTTTCAAGGAATAAATAATTTCAGTGGTACTAGATGGGTAATCTCTTAAACATTACTAGACAACTGAAGTTATTTTCCATGTGTGTTTAAACTCAAATGAATAAGACAAGAATGGTGAATACATTTATGGAGAATGATGCATAATTCACTTTCATTTCTCATTTCCAACAGATACTCCCAGTTTTTTTTGTATCATCACTAATATTAAAACAAGATGAGAAAGGAAAATTGAGAGCCTGTGTTGTGATGGGGTTAAAGAGGTAGACAAGGACTGGGGAGATTCAAGTCTGGCTTCAACCAGGGAAGAATCTGACTGGCTCAATTACTCAAAGGATTGTTATTATGGGGGTAAAATGAAGGGGGATCCCCACATAAATTCCCTTGAGCTCCTGGAGAAAAGCTGGGATATAAATCTAACAAACAAATGAAACACATAAATAAAACCTTTTAAAAAGGGTTTTGTTCAAAGGGGTGGTATTTATTTGAAGACCAGAATAATTTTGCATGAAACAAATAGCAATGTTGAGTTCCCTAAGTGATATATATTAGGGCTTCTTGAGTAACAAAGATATGATATCACTCTTAATTAATTATACTTTCAATTTTTTTAATTAACTGGAGTTCTCTGGCTGGATTATATATTTTTAAAAGATTACAGACAGTAAAATCATCAAAACAACCAAAAGGATGCATGATTAATAAAAATGCATGGGGTCACAGAAAAATGCTCTTCCTTGAAGCCACCCACGTAACAACATGTGGCCTCAAAAGATGGCCAGTATCTCCAGTAAATACAAGTCCTGCTGTTTAAATTTAAGAATGTATGTTATAGTTGGCTCCCTCCTCATCCACATCTCTACCTACCCCTTTGGTTTGCCCCAAACTCTCTTTTCGAAGCTAAGTTTACAATTAGACAACATTTGTGGGACCAAAACTCTGCTTTCCAACCAGGGATGACTGGGAGGAGGAAAAGGAAATATCTTTTCACCAAACGTCTCTGACCCAATTTCTTCAATTTATTTAGAAGAAGGGTCTCCAGTCTTTTTGAGCCAAAGGACTCATTTGAAAAATTGCCTATATATAATTTGTAAATAATCATCATCATAGAAGATATAATAAAAGAGCTATCAGATTCCTAAGCCCTGAAAATTGAATATGAATAGACTTCATAGTCCTCTGAAACAAAAACAGTTTCTCATTTCTCCATTTCCATAATGAAGAATGTAAAGCAGCAGCAGAAGTCATTTTGTTGATTTCAGAATTCAGACATTTAACTGTAGATCCTGATAATCTTTTTGCCTATTAGTGTTTTCAGTGTATTTATTAATTTTCAAACTTCCCTTGACATTACAAAAAAATGAAACAGAATTCCCTCTTTGTTTAACTGAACTGTTGAACTGTAGTCAACCACAGCTCTGAATGTGGGTATGATACAGAAATTTAAAAACATGTTCCTCAAAGTCACACTTATAATATCTTTGTCCTTCAATACTAGAAAGACAAATTTATGGCCCCAGTTATTCAATGAATTGAAGATCTGATGTTACTTGTGACTTATGAATGAGCTGCTTATAGAAATAGATTATGTATGGACAATTACAGTGGAATGTGGCTATTTATTGAAACTGTTATGCAAAACATATATTTAAATTGTGTTGTTGCATTGCTCTCTTTTTTCTTTGTTGCTTTATTCTTTTTCTCTTTGTTCAGTTTTATTATATAAATAAAGCACAAAAATAAAATAAAAATAATCCCCATTCTTCACTGAAATGTAAATTGTTTCTTGGATCTAAACATATGTACTCTTTCCCTTTAGTATTATTTAAAATGTCAGTTAATAAAAGGATTGCTTAACCCTCTCCTCACCAACCATTTTCTACTCCAAAATGCTCCTGCTGACTACTCCTAGATGAACCTCAGTCATCAGCCACCAAAGAAACAGGTATGATATAAAACAAAAACAACAACAAAAACCCAACTGGGAGTTTAATTCTGAGTAGAATAATGACTGGAAAGAAAAACCCAGCTTTAAGAACCTAATGTCATGTGTGGTTCTCTTCCTTAGACGTAAAGCATCCTGCTTTTGTTAAGCAAAATTAACAAGTTAGAAGAATGGAAGAGGATGTGGCATTCAGCATTTATAGAAAAACATGTCCACATAAATACACTATCAACCAAACCTGGAATGTCCTCAGCCACTTCATTTTAGAAATAAGGTTGCTTAATGTCTGAATGATTTATCACTTTCCCAAGTATTTAATAAGAGCAGTAGCAAAATAACTCCCTCTGCTGTCCTACATTATGCACCTCACTCTTATATCTGAAAATAGTAATACATGGGAAAAGCTGGTTTCCACTCCCAAGAAAGCTGCTGTCTTGCCATGAATCCATTTATCTGGCTCCAGGGTTGTATAGCTTATAAAGCTAGTTCCTCAGGACACCTTTTCTGGACAAAACTTGCTCAATCATCTCACATCCAAAACAGCTATTTCAATATTTTGTGTTGCTTGTACAGTATACAATATATTCCTGTTAGATATGACAGGAGTTGAAGACCAACACACCTGAAGGGCAACAGGCTGGGGAAGACTTCTGTATATTCTCACTACAGAATATAACAACTGGCACTAAAGGGATGATAATGAATTAAATTGCGTCACATCCAGTGCTCGTTAGAAAGAGAGCAGGCACTGGGAGCTCATGAGTAGTGTGAGCAAACAAAAGAATAAATAGGAACATGGAAATAAGAGAGTTGATGAGATGTGGATTTTGAGCAGAGTTCTTTGGCTGACTGTATAAGGCTGTTCATTTTTCTGGCACAGGCTGTACAGGTTTGCTTGTTTGCTCAGCACATGGCTTGAGGGGAGAGACTTACAGTCACAGCTTCCTCATTGATCAGGTGGTCACCTAGGTGAACATTGCTGCATATGATAATAGAGGAGGAATGAGGTAACAAAAGAGTTCTTGGAAGACTCAGACATATGGCAGTGGACAGACCAGTAAACTGGGGCATCCTCAGTTTCCAGGGTTTCCACACTAATGCACAGAGAGTATGAGTAATGAACATGAGGAAAGGAAATATGACTACATATGTATCATAGAAATTTAGAACTTGAAAGAAATAGACCTAGTAAAAATACTCTTTAAAAAAAATTAAAAATCATGACCTTAAATATGAAAGTCTTGTGGAACGCATTCATTAATATTAAAATATGTAAGAAACAAAAACAATTATGAAAATAACCTTCACCAAACAAATAAGAGAAATTGGGAGAGAGATAGCAAGGCATATCAAGAGAACGCCTGGGGAAGGTGAGAAGTAATAATGGAGAACAGAGAGGAAACTCAACTGCTTAAAACATTATTTGTCTCTGTATTGTCTCAGAAAAACAAAGACCCTTCTAACATGACTGAGGAAAGCAGACAGAGAGTAGCTCAAGACTAATACAGATATAGTAAGAACCTACCATGCTTTCTTAAAGAAATGTAAACTTCCAAGAATAGAAACATTATGTCTTAAGGTGTTGAAGGACATGGCAGAGGTGATCTCAGAAGCCCTAATCTTTGGAAGTTTCTGGATAACTGGTTGAAGTGTCAAAATACTGTAGAAAAGCATAGTCCCAACATTCACAAATGGGAGCAGTGGGAACCCTGGAAAGTAAAGACCTGGGTTTAATTTGGTTTAATTTAACTAAATTAAAGGCAGTTTAACATCTGTACTGTGCATGGTACTAGAACACATTGTCAAGCAGCATATCTGTGAGCAATTAGAAAAGATAGCCACCATCACCATACTTGGTCAATACAATTTTCTTTTTGGCCTAATGCTATCCAAGATCTTTACAAATTACCAGGAGTATGGAATGAAAAGAATGTTTATCAAATTTGCAGATGACACCAAACTACTAAGGTCAGTTAATATGTTTGGGGGGTGGGATACAATCCAAAATGACTTAGTCAAGCTTGAATATCAGGCCCAATAGCTCAACAAGATTATGTTCAACTGTATCAAGTGTAAGTTTCTGAATCTAGGTAAGAAAAATCAAATGCTTAGGCACAAGATTGGAGGAACATAGCCTTGTGGCAGAGCATATGAGAAGGATCAAGGAGTACTGGTGGACTATCCGCTGAATATCAGCAATCAGTATTATGAGGCAGATAAAAATTCCAAAGCAATTTTTGGCTATGTGAACAGAAGCAGTATGTTTTGATAATGGGCCCTTGATATTCTGTGCTTTAAAAATAACATAGCGGAACTAATGTGAGTTCAGAAAAAAAAACCCTACCAGGGCGATAAGGGGTCTGGAAATTAAGCCTTAGGAGAAATGGTTAACAGAGTTGAGCATCTTTAGCTTGCACGTGCAAAGACTAGGAAAAGAGATGAAAGCACTCTACAAATAATTAAAAAGGCTATCACTTGCAAGAGGGGGCAGATGTGCTAACTTAAATTAGGACAAGACCCATTGGCTTAAAATTAGAAAAAGAAGATTCAGATTGAATATTAAGAGAAATTTCCTGAAGGTAACACTTGCTAAGTGGTAGAACTGTCTCTCTTGAACAATGATGGACTTCCTTTCATCAGAAGTTTCAGAAGAGGGCTGGATGGCCACTTGTCAGGGAAAGTGTAATGCACTCCTCCACTGATAATAGGGTTGGCTTATATTTTTTATACATTCCTTCCAACTGATGCATTCTATAAAATCAAATATAAGTACATCTCAAATGGAGAATAAACACAATTAGAGAAAGATTGGGTTTCCTGGATTTGAAATTGTATTTCACTGCTTGTTGTTTGGTCTGGATGAAAGAATGGATGTTGCTGAGAAACAAGAGACTTTTACAGTTAGAAGATCATGACCTGAGGTTTGGGTGGCATGGATATTTATGGTATGATAAAGTTAAAATTAATGTGAACTTTAAAAATAATGTTATTAGACATGCCATACTGAGAATATGGAATAGATTCAAACCCAGGATGTGCCCGAAAACACCTTTTGGATCTCAGCTCAAGAAGCGTATTTTAGAAGAGAAATGGTAGATAAAGATAAAAGGTTGACATACTGGGACTTATTGGAAAACTATCAAGGGGAATTTAAAATCAAATCAAGAGAACAATTAATAGCAGAAGGATACAGTTATCAATGGCTTTCCCACTGACAGTTATTTGAAAGATTTAAAATGTATAAAATAACTTATGGTAAGCAACAAAGTAAGTCAGAGGTTGAAATACAATTGTGTACTGATGATGAACATGTAATTGCTAAAATGTACAAACTTTTGTTGAAATTTGGAACAGAGGAAGAATAGGTTAAAGAATGTACAATAAAGTGGGCTAAGTATTTTGGTTATAATATACAGATGGATCAGTGGGAAAATACAGTATGTGGTTAAGAGAGTTGAAATTTATGTTGTGTTATGATCTCAAAGAAAATTTTTATAAAATGCTGCATCGTTGGTACATGACGCACCAGAGAAATTATCTAGAATATATAAAGGTACTTCAAATGTATGCTGGAAATGTGAACAGCATGAAGGGACATTTTATCATGTTTGGTGGACATGTAAAAAAGCTAAAAAAAAAAAAATGGATTCAAATACATACTTTGACACAGAGGATTTTAAAGATCAATATTCAATTGAAGCCAGAATTTTCCCTCTTAAGGGTTAATGGATAAACAGAAAAAAAACCATGAAAGATTATTTCAATATATGATTACTATGGCAAGATTACTATATGCACAGAGATGGAAAGATTTGACACTACCCACTATGGAGGAATGGTTGATGAAGTTCACAGATATTGCTGAAATTGATAAATTGACTTCTTTGATTAGAGAAAAGACACTATCTACATTTACTGGTGACTGGAACCCCCTTATGGACTTTTTGTGTAAAAATGAAAAAAAATGAGTTTGTGATCTATCATTTTGATGATTAGACAGATAAATTATAGAAAGAAGAGTAACATGATATAACTTTAGAGAGAAAGGTTAAAATATATTTGTACTTATAACTGCTGTGAAGAATATTGGAAGCCTCTTCTTTATATATTTTTTCCTTTCTTTTCTATTTTTCCTCAACTTTTTTCCTTTTCTTGCACTTTTTGCTCTTTCTTTGATGTCTTTCTTTTTCTTTTTTCTTCTTACTTTATATTAGTTTATGTTAGTTTTTATCTTCTTAAGTTTTAAGAAATATTAGATAGATAGACAGATAATAAACACAATTAATGAAATTATGAAGAGAACAGCTGGTCACAGCCTGTAACTTTTGCACTGGGAATGAAATTAAATTTGTCCCTCTCATTCAAATACAGTGCATAAGTTCAATATTTTTTTTTCCAATCAATTGACTCACGTACAAAGATCTGGATGGGGTAGGACTCCCCCAGGCAAATTTGGTACGCAGTCTGGGGCTTCTCTTGGACTTGCAGCTCCTGCTTGAGGAGAGAGGGCAGCTGTGGCTAGGAGTGCTTTTGCACAATTACATCTTGTGTACCAGTTGCACCCATTCCTAAATCATGGTCCCTCACAGTCACAGAGGGTCATGTCTTAGTCACCTCCTGATTGGACTACTGGAACACATTCTACGTGGGAGTGCCTCTGAAGAGCATTCAGAAGCTTCAGTTGGTCCAGAACTCAGTGGCATATGCAGTATTGGATGCATCACATAACGCCTCTGGTTCATGAACTGTATTGGCTCCCAATAGGTTTCTGTATGCAATTCAAGGTGCTGGTTGTCACTTTTAAAGCTCTACATGGCATGAAACCAGGTCATGGGACTATCTATCCTATACGGCTTTTGCCTGTCTCACTACATCTGGCAAAGTGGGCATGCTTCAGGTCCTTTAGATAAAGCATCGTCACCTGGTGAGCCATAGGAAGTATGCCTTCTCTGCGTGGCCTCTATCTTCTGGGACAGCATCCCCACTGAGATACTGATCTTGTTGGCTTCCTGGAGGGCTGTGACAATCTGGCTCATCCCTCAGGCATGGGGCCAGGATGTTAATGGAGCTCTGATGGGGGTGGGATTTTGTTTGATATGCTTATAATCTGATTTTTGCAACCCAGTTTCTTTTGAATTGGATTTGTGAAGTTTGGTGCTGTTTTCATTTTTGTTTGCCACCAAGAATTTGCCTGGTAGATGGCCAGCTATATAAATTTAATCAATCAATCAATCAAATAAATAAATCAACTAATAGCCATTCTGAAGTTATTTTAGCACACATTAACATTTGCTTACATATTTAGACTGTAAAACTGATATTTTTAGTTTACCACACATTTTGGAAAAACATTGATTGTTTGATTGATTGATTGATTGATTGATTGATTGATTATGTGCCACTGACTTGCTGTCAACTTTTAGCAACCATATAGATGGATTTTCTCCAGGAAGATCTATCCTAAAATTGGTCCTTCAGGTCTTCCAGTCGTGCACGCATTGCTGCTATAATTGAATCCTTGCTGCTGGTCGTCCTCTTCTCTTTCCTTCCATTTTACACATTATGGACTTTTCCAGAGAGCTAAGTCTTTGCATAATGTGTCCAAAGTATGATAATTTGAGTCTGGTCATTTGTGCCTTGAGTCAGGACTCAGGGTTGATTTGTTCAATTATCCATTTGCTTGTTTCCTTGGCTGTCTATGGTGTTTTCAGGGATCCAAAGTGCAAAAGCATCAATACTCTTTCAATCCTGGTTCTTCAAAGTCCAACTTTTGCTTCCATAGAGTATCACAGGGAAAACCATTATCTGTACAGTTCTGATCTTTGTAAGCCTAGATACTTCCCAGTATCTGAATATCTCTTTCAAGGCCTTCATTGCTACTCTATTTCTTGACCACTGGTTCGTTACTGTTGATAGTGGAACTTAAAAGAAAAAAGCTGTTCACCACTTCAATATCTTCATTGTCAGTTCTAAGACTGTTGCTAATACTTGTTGCCATTAGTTTGAGCTACTTTATATTATATTAATATAATATATTAATATTATATTATATAGCCTTAGTCCCATTTTTTCACTGTGTTCCTTGACTTTCATTAATGGAGCTTGCATTTGCACTTTCAACTATTAGATTGGTGTCTTCAGCATAATGCAGGTTACTGATGTGTTTTTTTTCCTCCAGTTTTAAAACCACACTCAGCTACTTCCAATCCAGCTTCCTTCAATATATACACCATATATAGGCTGAATAAATAAGGGGGAAATATACCACCTTGTTTCACTTCTTTACTGGAACCACTGTTTTGCCATGTTCTGGCCATACTGCGGCTTCTAACTTGTGTATAGGTTTTACATGAGGACAATGAGATGTTCTGGAATCCCCATTTTCCTAAGTACATTCCACAGTTTGACATGATCGACACAATCAAAGGCTTTTTTATAATCAGTGAAGCACACACTGACTTCCTTTTGATATTCTTTGGCTTTCTCAATGATCAAGCATGCACCAACAACGTCATCTCATGTTCCTTGGCCTTTTCTAAAGCTAGCTTGAACATCTGGCATCTCCCTTTCCATGTGGGGCTCTAATCTGCATTGGATGATTCTAAGCATTATTTTGCTAGCATGTGAAATTAGGGATATTGTATTATAGTTTGCATACACTGTTAAATCTTTTTTCTTTGGTATTGGAATGTAGATTGATCTCTTCCAGTATATTGGCCACTGTGCTGTTCTCCAGATTTGCTGGTATAGCTTGGTTAGAACCTTTATTCTTGTGTTGCTTTCCATATTTCTGAAGATATTCCATTGATTCTTGTAGCTTTCCAACTTGGTAATGGCAGGAGTACTCACCTAACTTCATATTCTAGTACTGGAGGTTTTTGTATGCAGAGAATATCTTCTAAGGTATCTTGGATGTCAACATCTCTACTGTACATTTCAGTACATTCCTTCCATCTTTGTTTGATTTTCTTGAAATCAGTTACTATCTGTCCACTGGTGTCCTTTAGCATACCAGTTTGAGGTTGGAACCTCCTTCTGAATTCAGAGATACTTTGGAAGACATTCCTTGTCTTTCTATGTCTGTTTTCATCTTCACTGTCTTTACATATGTTGTATTAATGGGTCTCTGAAATGCTTTGTTAAGTTTGTTCCTGAGGTCGTTGTCTTTCTTGGTTTTGGTTTCTGTTTTCTTCTTGGCAATTTCTATGGTTTGTTCTGACATCCAGTTTGCTTTCTTCTGTTTTTTTTTTTAAATCTTTGGAAGTCTTTTATCATATTCATTCTTAACAACTTATTTAAGTTCATTACATATAGTAGTTCCTCTGGGTCTCTATCAATGAGGTGAAAATAATTACCTACATTAATTTTATGAAAAACCACATAGTATCAAGACTTTCATGTTTCGTTTTACAAGTTACAATAGGAAGCCCCTAAAGAGTTACACAGTTGTATTCAAACTGTGCTTCAGTTAACATTAGAGATAATATAATAAAGTGTAAGCTTTTCTTAGAAACAATCAGGCACACGTATCAATCTTCCAATCTCCACATCAGTCAGCTTTGATAGTAGATACAGGGGACACACTCTCAATGTACATAGATCCACAGTGAGTTTCAATATAAACCTAGCCAGGAGTCTGAATTATACAGTTAACCATAGCCCAGGATCTTCTGCAGCAAAGCAGACTTCCATTATCATTATCATTTAAAAGACATACTTAAATTAGCTTAATTTAAGCATTTAAAATACATACAATTTAAATGGCCTCAGAAATTCTCATCAGAATTTTCTGAATATATATTTTATTAAGAACCACCACATTTTGATAACTATAAATCACAACTCATTAAACTTGATTTCAATAGTTAAGACTTAGCAATTGATATGTAAGTTATTTAATATTTGATAGTACTGAAATTATCTGTTTCATGGTGTATCACAAACATGCTTCAAAAGATAGATTCTCGGAATTGACTCCCAGAAAGGTCGGGGGGAGGGGTGTCAGCCCTTTGAGGTAGTCTGGACAAGAAGCACAAACCATGAGTACTAACACTACCTTTATTGTAAGGTTACAATAACAGAATCTTGCCACTCTGAGAGCACATCTCTCCCCTCCTTTCCTTTCCTTTCCTTTCCTTTCCTTTCCTTTCCTTTCCTTTCCTTTCCTTTCCTTTCCTTTCCTTCCCTTCCTTTCGTGGGAACTAGATAGGGTCCCTTCTGAGATGCTTTCCATGCTCCCATTCCTTCTGTGGACTGAAATGTCTCTTATCTGATGGTGGTTCCTCCTCCTGTCTCTCAAGGATATTCCTATAGACCATTACAGGGGGAGAGATGCAATTTGGGCTAGCCATGGAGGTAACAAAAACAAGGATAGGGCATCTCCCACTGAAATGAAATAACTAGCAGCTGTCTTGGAAACTGCAGCTGGGGTAACCAGATATGGAGCCTCCATGCTTTGTCTAGGTCTGCTACTGGCACATAAGAGACCCTTAACTGTTGAGTGCTGGCCTTCTCTGCTCACTTGTCCCCTCTGAACCTAACTGGCCTAATCAGAGCTTAGTCTGGCTTAGTTGCTGGCAGACTAGTCCCCAACCCATGAGGGTTTGTGAAACTTTGTGATGCTTTCTGCTTAATGGGATAAAGGGGTTATTTGGCCAACAAGGAGGCTGGCCAAAGCATGGAAAATAGATCCAGGTACAAAATCATATCTCTTGTGAATTCAGTTAATAAAACTCAAGTCAGTCCTTTCCCCTAAGGCCAGCAATGTCATCAGATTTCTCCTTGTACATGGTTACTTGTCTCTGCTCTTTATCCATGTGACACACTTACTGATGCCAATGTGGCAAATTTGGGGCCATCTTGTATAATTGTATATATGCTATGTCTAGCAACAGGCCTGGATTTATAGGCATCTTTATAGTGTGTGAGTTTAAGAATGAATTAAAAAACAAAAACAAAAGGAGCTGAAACAAAGCCAGACTGAGACATGGGAAAGGCTGAAAGCGTAGAAAGATGATGGGCATGAATTGAGAGGAGAAAGTAATGGTCAGGAATATCAAAACAATGCAGATAAGGGTCAGGTTCTTTGGGAAGTGCTGACCAGCTCCTGGACAAATAAAGGGAAGCAATCAGTATCAGGAGATCTGCACTAATAAAGCAACATTTTCTTGTGGGAGATAGCAGCCTACAGAATGAACAAGATACTATCCTGGATGGGAGACTATAAAAATCAACAATTGTTCAACAACAATGTCCCAGATTGTTGAGTAGAAAAGTGAAAATACAGCAAGGTAGCAAAGTATTTCTAATAACAATAATAGCTTGTTCCAAACAATCCAAAAACCACAGTAAAGTACAACATCGTCTCAGATATGCACCTGATATGAAAACATATAAACAGGATAGATAAACACTGAAGACAACAGCAGAGGGAACTATAAAAAGAGGCATATATATATATATATATATATATATATATATATATATATATAATTGCAATACTATGTACAAATATAGGCTTAATATGGTTGTATGAATATATACGTGCAAGTATATAAAACTTACTTTGAAAAGCCAAGTGTAATTAACTTTGAAAGAAAAATGTACAAGTCAAAATATTAAAGATAATCCTCCAACAAATACAGTCCAACAACTAACTGCTAAATGTGTTCTGACTTCCATCTTTTCTAGCCTTTATTATTGAAAATGCACGTTTGTACATTGATATAATTTAAAATAGTTTAGATTCTATATGAACATATTATTAGATCAGCACATTGGGACTACAGCAATTCTTAATGACAGTGGTTTTCAAACACTCTAAATTTAGGAAGAAAACTTTTCCCCTTTCTCTATAGTTAAAATTATCCTTTATACATGAAGTCTGGAGACAGTTCTAATGGATATTTCCGAGATACACATTTAGTTCACATAGGGAGTTTCTCATCATTATCATTCTGAACTGAAACAACTCTAATACTTTTATGAGTCCAGACTGTACAGATAAATAAATAGTAGTGTACAAGTTATCATGAAGGAAAGGTTGTTAACTGTGGTCTTTATGAGGAGAACTATGTATGTGCGTGTTTGGTGTGTGTGTGTGTGTATTTTAAGTATTTTGTAAATTGGTATACTGTAAATATTTGATCACTGGAAAGAAATAATATTTTTATATCATACCTAGTATAGAATAGTAATGAATATTAGACCACTGACAATTCATGAAGTATCAGAGATGATCCTATCAAGCTCTTTAAAATATCCTGATATGCCAACAAAGCTGATGCATTTATATTCAAATTGCTAACTTAAAAACTCACATCAACACATTGAATTTCTCTTAGAATATGCAAAACTGACAAATCTAATATCTGCAAATATTAATGTACAGTAACTGACACCATTCTTTTGCTCACTATTAAGAAATTGTCCATATTATTTGGTTGCTATTATAGCAATATTTTAAAGTAAGCAACTTATTACAATAATTGATCAGTACATATAACACAGAGAAGCAGCATATATTTACAAAAATCATGCACCTATAATCAATTTACATACTGATCATGTTTTGGCAGAAAAAATTGCCTTTTGGACATTTAACTCCTTGGAAGAATTTGATATATATTATAGATAATGGGCCTTAGTCATTCCTGGTGTCTTAGCTAAGAGAGATGTGAAACTTTTGAATCACACATTTCTATAATACAAGCAGTGTAATAGCACATGAATTATAAGTTTAATCTTACTGGGACCATGTGAGTAGATACAATCTGCATATGTGAAGCTTCCATCAAGAAGGCTGATGGTAGTACATGAGAAGCACACATATAAATTGTTGGGGATTAAGAAGCTAAAGTGGTAGGTGATTATATTACACATTATATTATTATATTACATTATATTATAAAGCTACAGTAATCTTTTAGAGATGGAGAGGATTCAGGCTGGGAGAAGCAGCTAAATAATTGTTTCTCCCCAGTCTGAATTAGATGAACATCCTAGGTGTAGAATTAGGCAGTTTGGAAAATTCAAGGCAGGTCAAGTTTTTAACAACTGTTTTGAATAAACCCTGATTTAATCCTTTTTGAAGTTGGGGTAGACCTAATCAGCTGCCATGAGTAATTACTTGTTATTTGAAGGTGTGTGTTTTCATAGAAATTTCAAATAAGCAGGTCTATCAATTGTAAAAGGCCAGATTTTACATCAAAGTCTATTTTTGGAAATTATGTCAAAGGCTGAGTTCAGTCAATAAAGGCCCCATGCATTATACCACTGGATTTGGCCATTTTTAAACCACGCAGTATAATATACAGTGTATGTCGATAGCTGATTCTCCTTTCTTGATGCCAGCATACTCATCTTCTAAAATATTTTAAAATTTAATTTACCATAATAATTTCCAGAAGAGATGCCCTTTATAAGTTTACAAATTGTACTTAAAAGTATGATTGGCAGGGTTAGACTTTGTTCCATTCTTATGAATGGAGAAAATAACAGGTAGTATCTCTTCAAGAAACAGGCTATTCTATTCATTTACATTAAACAGCATCTAAAGCTAAGTTTGAACAGTCATCATTTCTTTTAATCAGCTCAGAGGCTATATGATCTCCACCTGGGAATTTGCCATTTTCATTTGGAATATCAGTTTGTGAACTTCAGTAAAAATGACTGGAACCTGTTTAAACAATACATCCAACATTATCTCAGGAACCAGCACAGCATTCCGTTTGACTATATTTTAAGGTGTCTTTCTCAAATTTCAGTTTCAATGTGACAATCTATGTTTTTTTTTCTTTCTTATTTAAAGCATAGTGTAAAGCATTAATAAGAAAGAAAGAAAAAAATATAGACACCAATCCATTGGTAAGGATGGACAGTTATTAATTCTATAAACTCTGATTTTCCAAAAGTGCTTTTTTTGTTAGTACACATTCCCTATCAAATCAATGCTTGGATTTTAAACTTCATTACTAAGAAGGTGTTTTTGTACATGTTGCAACAACTTGGTACAGCTCCTTATGTGGGTTTAAAGTTGTTAGAAAAGACTGAAACTTAAGAATCTCATTTATATTCAATATATTGAAGTGTGCTTCATTTGATCTCTGTTATTTCCATGTCCATAGTGGATTATCATACAGCTCTGTTTTTGAAGTAGGTATGTAATTCACTGGTATTTAACTTCAATGTTACAGTAGCGTGTGGTCTCTGTTGAGCCTGCATCCTATTCTTAGCTACATGATGATTTCAGTAATATTTTGACACAGTAACATAGTTAATTATAATGGCTTCCTGACAAGAGCAGAATATATTCTGTCCTGTTTCATCACTCTCTACCAACTTGCTTGAAATACATATATTAAAGCTGTTAGCTCAAATACTTCTTTTACCTTTAAACTGTTGACTCATCAAATCCCAATATATCATCATAGAAAGGGATATGGTGGAAATAGCTGAATAAAAAGGTCACCAGGTATTGAAGTCTCTTGGTACAATAATCAATGCTTTACAGTGGAAGTGCAATAACTTCAGTATACATATTTCTGATTTGGTGAAAAACCTACTAATCTGCTTATGTTTTCTGCTGGGAGGGGAGAGAATAGATATTAGTAGATCCCTTAAACCCGATAAATACAGCAAGGGCTATCTGGACATTTTTATTAAGTTTGATTATAGAGACTCATAATTTGGTAGATGTAAAAACAGCCAGATCTTCCAAGTAGCTACCCACTGAGATAACCAAAAAAGAAACATAATCATTATTTTCTATTCTGTACACCTGAAGTTTCTTTAGTTTTTATATTTTCAGTAGTGAATCATCTAGCTTAAGAGTACAGTTATAAGAAAATCAATAACAGCAGATTCCAGTGTTAGAACTTTTTTTTTTTTATCCAATACTTCTATCCTTGAGGAGCGGTGACAATATCACAGGACTGTTAAAGTTTGCATTATCCAACTCAGAGGGAAGATTACTGCAATCAATTTGCCTAAAGCAAGTGGAATTTGAAACACTTGTCTTAGTTCCTCCAGCTTAGAAGTTATGTTCTTTTGGACTTCCACCTGCAGTAGCCCAGTAAGATTAGTTTCTTAAAGTTCCAATACTGGCATCTTATAGCACGTGTGCATTATTTGCTGGCCTTGACAGAATTGGGGAAGATATCCTGGACTAGGGAAGTATACTGTACTACTGGCTTCTACAGATTACATGTAGTATTTAGCAAGTTAAACCTCTGCTAGAGAAGGGGTTAACTGGCTACTAATTAAAAAGACTGAAGGCATGACATTAAAATGAAATGTTTTATCATCTTCATCTTCAGTGCCATATGGGAATGTTAAAAGTTAGAAATCTTTTTTTCCCATCCTTTCTTGTGAAGTAGCCACTCTATCATAGTTAGAGCCACGTGCTAATGCTGGCACTTAAATCTTTGAACTACTGAATTTATAATCATAACTGAGATGTCTCCTGTTAGTTATTTTTAGTAATTCTCAGCATTATGTACTTCATTTGCAACATTTAGGTTGTACTATCAATATTATTCTGCAAATTTTATAGAACCTTTTCACTTTCTTTTTGAAAGGAACATGTACCTTTCTGTATGTGGGTGGTGTTCATTGACTCAACAAAGGTTTGTATCAGGACTCAACAAGAATCATGTTATACTTGTCTTGATTATTTTCACTATAAGAACTTATTTTTTCATCATGATTTAAAACAAATACAACAATGGATAGTTTAAACTATATTTAATCCCCCCCTTTTTTTTTTGCTTAGAATTGCTAGCTGTTTGACAATGAGAATTGCTGTAATTGCTGTTGACAAGCATTGCTCTGTGTTTATTTTTACCATTTCAATTTTAGTTTAGTTGTGCTTCCTGACCCTCATTTGCAGTGGGCATGATATTTTGTGTATTTAAATTGGCAGAATTAGTCCTTACAAATTCAGCACAATGATGGGGATTAAAAGATTCTCAGAATAAAGCTGATGACTTTACTAGGGCTAGTGGAGAATCCAGCATACCCAACACTATAACATGATTTACAGATTGCTTTCTTACAATTTCCTCTCTGGGGAAGAAATTGTTACAGATTCATTCTCTGGCACTTTTCTTTTGTTTTCCATCTGTAATTTTCACTAATCTCATCCAGCAGCCTCTTGAATCATATTCATAGGTATTTCACAATTATATCAATAGTTTTAATGATTAAGAATAGAACATTTCTGTGTTATCAATTTCAAGAGCAAATGAGAAAAGTCAACTACATCTGAGAATTAATAAATAACATATTTATTACAATTCATTGAAGTTTTCTTACCTTCTCCAATTTTGATAGAGCAAGAGAATAGCAGTCTTTGGCCCTGAACTGCATGAATCTCATGTTGGCAGGATGAGTTAATTCAGTAATTATGCTCAGACTGGAGAATAACCTGTGTTTTCCCAAGAAGATAATATAGTTATTCTAATAATATCAGGTGGGTAAACATGGTAACATATACAGCCTCTATATTGCTCCAGCTGTATAATTACTTGCAAGGAAATGCCACTTAAAAAAAAAACACACACACAGAAAACCAAGAAGTGGGGAAAAAAAGGAAGAAAGGAAAAAAAAAGAAAAGAAAAATATTTGATGCAAAGATATAATATCAGTAAGTGGACAAAGAAGTTTCAAAAGTTGTACAGTTAGTACTCAGTATTAAGATGAGAAATTAACCATAAAAACCAAAACACATTGTTATTGTTAATAAGAAAAAGGATTTAAAAGATCTTTTTTAATCTTTGAGGTGAATGCCAAAGTCTCCACTATTGTGTTATTCAAAGATACAATTTTTAAAAAAGGAGAAAAAAAGTACTAAAAACATTATGGGTAAATATGTAGTTTCTCACTTCCTCTTTGTTGTATTCCAATTGATATACAATATTTATAAACATTTAAAATATTCATGTATTTCTGATTTCAGTTCTTTGGTCAATTCTTTTTCCCCTTAAAAACCATTCCCTAAATATTGAAATTTGCCTTGCTGTAATATATTTATGGAAGCCATTCTTGCTTAAATTTGGTCAAATTTCTATTATAAATATATGCTCTTAATTATAGCATTACTGTATCTTCTCTAAATTTAAGTCTCCAGTCTGATATTATTGGTAACATATCTCTTTTCCACTGTTCTGCTAAATTTATTCTTGTGACTCCGAACATGTACCTTCATATATTGTGATATTTTATTGATATGTTGAAGTATGCCTAGTAAAAAGAAAATGATTTCATTTCAAACTTTATTTCTAAAATTCTCTGAATAGTGCTGTGTATTTCTTTCCAGTACTTTTATTTATTTTTACATGTCTACCACATGTGGCAAAATGGTCTTTCTGTATCATGGCATTTCCAGCCTTTATTACTATATGATTTGTCTATCCTGGAAATTATAGTCAGAGTTGTATTCTATCTATAAAATATTTTATACCAGTTTTCTCTTAAGTTATAACTTGGTGTAAATTATATAGAATTGTTCCACAGTTCCTCTCTTTGTTGTATTTGCATCCATTTTATCATACAATTTTTGATTTGTTCTGTCCCTGTGTCACATATCTTGATAAGTGGTCTTGATTCTGTATGAGTATTTCAACTTCTGTCATTTTTCTTAGAAGCCCTCCTGGAAATGCCACCTGTTGGCAGAAGCCAACTAATTCTTATAATGGGACAAATGTCATGCAGAGATTCAGAGGAACCATTATACTAAGTTAAAACATATAACATGTATTAACAGTTTAATATGAAAGAGAAATAATTGAATAGTAATTACTGTAACAATGATGAATAATTTGTTTGCAGTAATGGGACAGAACTTCAAACAAGGAAAATATGGAGGAACTAATACATAGATTGTCTGAATTGGCTATAAAATACCTTTACCAATACATAACATTATAACTATAATGAGAACTTAACTTGCAATTATGTATTTTGAAAACATCAGCCAGCACTTTGCACAGACATTCACTGAGAGGTTTTGTTCATTATCTGGAGAGACATTTAAAAGTATTTGTATCAAAGCTCAGATGGATAAGGTCTTTGGGGTAATACGTCTGTACTATGTGTAGAAAGAGAAGAAAATAGGGTTTTGTAACAAGGCAGAAGATGTTGTGATAGTAAGGGGCAATTATTTTGATTAAGGGAAATGCATTTCTGATGCTTATATACTATTTTCCATTTGGTCTGCTCCCCAACCATGGTAATAAAAGTTGTTCTCTAAATAGTAACATCTTTACAAAACAAGAATTTTATAGCAGTACAAGAATACTGAATGAGAATTCAGCAACATTTCCAAAAAGATACTTTTTTCTTTTTTTCCCTGAAGAAGCATGGATTTGGAGTGTCTAAAATAAAGCCTGTTCTACACAGTGAATTGCTAACAGATGATCAAATGAGGCAACTGGAGTTATGAGAAATTGCTATCTAGATTCCCAGGCCATGTTAAAGTACCTAGCCACTATAAATCTATGTTTTTAAAAATCAAATTATTATTATGCTGGGTCTCTTCATCATAATTGCCAAAGCCTCTTCTTTAAAAAACCTTTTTCTTGGATCTTCTTTTACAGTAGTTTCTGAATTATCTCCAGAGAGGCTCAGTATATTCACATTCATTTTATTTTGTATTTAAAAACTCAGATTACATTATGCTAGTATAAGAAACATCAAGATTACATTTATGTTTTCTTACTTATGTATGGATGTATTAAAATATTTTAAAAACTCAAGGCAAATTCCAATAATGTATTTCAGAATTCATAAAGCTATAACGATCTAGCCCAATAAAAAACCAAAATCCAATAAATCATTACAACTAATATCTGCATTATTTACAGTATCTGGCAACCAAATAATGGAGGGTTATTGCTGGACATATTCACATGCTTCTGTAAACTTGTATGTGTACGTATATATGACCAGTTGCTAGGATCTTCCATAGGGTGTAGTGGCTACCAATATTTACACACTCTTCTTCATGTAACAGCCAATTCTAATTTTAAATTAAGAGACATTCACTCAGTGCTGAATAAGTAATTCAAACAAGCAGCCAAGTTCAAGAGGATAAATTCTTCAACCACACTCAACTAAAAGAATAGGCTTCCTTTTCCATTATCAAACATGTCATTTATTAACTATACCAGAAGTTTTGAGCAGATTGTAAATAAGGCATCATATTTTCTCACAGCATTCTGGATTGTCCAAAATTCACTTTATGTATTTACCAGCAGAGTAATGGTTGTGCACCAGAAATGCAATGCAAAGTTCAGGAATCTTTTTCTCTTCCAATCTAATTAATGGAGGAAATTATGCTTTTCTCCTTAATTCAATGAACAGCAGAGCTATTTGAGCCATACCAATCATAGCTCTGTCTTCCTTGGTTGTTCTACCAATTTCTCCCAGTTGGTTCATTTTTTCCAGAACAACAACAACAAAAAAATAGAAAGAAATTCTGAACCAAGGTTTCAGCAGTTTGTTTAATCAAAATGAAGACTACAAATGTACATGTTTAGAAGCATTTCTGGTTCCTCTGTGGCAAATAATTACTGCATTAAATTTCATACTGAACATTTGTGAGCATTTGGGAATCTATCACATTCTGGAAAAAATGCAGTGATATATTTTATAGGAAGTGTCTACATTTTGTCTGTTCTTGAAGTTGAGGACAAGCTGACCCTCTTCTGTGTTTTGTGACTGCTGGCTTGACTATGATACCTGAACAGCTTTCATAATGTGGACACTGGAAGCTCAACGTGTTAGAAAATAAAGGAATAAGACAGGTATCCAACGCAGCATCCTTAAAACACTTAAATCATATTTTTGTGATTATTAACTGTAACAGTAATAATAATATGCCATCTGCATTACGTTTCCGTAAAGAATCAAAGCTCTAAAATAAAGCTAATCAATCACCACACTAACTCCGTACAATTGTAATAAATAAATTGCTGTTTATTAGCTAACACTGCACTCTTGTGGACTTTAAAAACATAAAATGGAGAAGTTTCGCAGGTATTTTATATATAGGAGCAATAAAGGTTAGTATCAGATCATCTGTCTTCTTGCAGATGTATTTGTAGGAGCACATTGCCAATAATGATTTTGAAAACCTAAATGGGAATAGAATGGAATTCTTTACATACTTACTTGGGAGTAAATCCATTGGACTCGATGAAACTATTTCCAATTGTAACATGTGAAAGGTAACTTTAGCTAATCATTACACCTTGATCCTATGATTTTGTTCCAGTGAGTAAACTGAATCTACCTTTAGCTAGTTAGGTGTCATCAAGCTGATTTTGATTCCTGGTGATTGTATGAACAAATGCTAATTATCTTTATTTATTTATCATATTTATCTGACCACCCATCTCACAAAACATGATTCTGGGTGGCATACAATCAGATCTTGAACTATATTTAGTCTTAATTTCTAGCTCTTACAAGGCCAGTTTCAGCAATCTCTTTGATCTTTCTTATTCATTGTCTGGCTTTTCTTCTACTTCCCCCAACCTTATCAAGTGTGTGTGTGTATGGGTGTGTGTGTGTTGTGTGTCCATTGGAGTTGGGTGGCCAATAAATTTAAATAAATAAATAAAGTATATCATGATCTACTTGTACCATATGCCCAAAGTATATGAGTTTCTGCTTGCTGATAATTGTTTCAAGAAAGAAGTCAGCCTTAATGTGGTCTAGGTAATGTAGTCTAATGTAGTCTAATGTGATAGTTGATTGGTTCTTCTTCAGTCCATGGTTCTCTTAGTAACAGTCTCAAAATCCATAATACCTTATTTCTCTTGCTCTTTCACAGCTCTGCATTGCTACTGGAAAGGTAATTCCTTGACTACTTAGATCTTTGTTGTCACTGAAATGTTCTTATTCTTCATGATATTGTCTAAATTTGTCATCTTTAGAATAATCTCCCTTTCATTTCACTAGTCATCTTTATCTGTTCAAAAATTTAAGAAAACAAAAAATCTACCAGCTTTACTTCTATACCATCAATTCTAAAACTACTAAGGTTAACAATATCTGTCTTCTTATATTTTTAACAATGACCTGGATTTTCACTTTCCATTTTCACTTTCTTAATGAGTTCTAAATCATCATCTTTACTTTTGGCTAACAAACTGGTATCATCTACATATCACAAATTGACTGTATTTTGACCTCCTATCTTGATACCAGCTGCCATCTTTCCAATTCTGCCATTCTAACTATATATTTGCTGGGTACATAAAATTGATAGATAGATAGATGGATAGATTTTACGTACACACACACACCAATTCTTGTCTCTCTCACTTCCTTATTCCAAACTACTTCTCTATAATCAGGTGTTCTGACACAACCATTAGCTTTAACATATGTTCCACATTCTGATATGATCTACATCAGGGGTCCTCAAACTTTTTAAACAGGGGCCAGTTCACGGTCCTTCAGAATGTTGGAGGGCTGGACTATAGTTTGAGGAGAGGAGGAGAGCCGCTGGACCCAGCATACCTGTCATGTAGAATAGTCCAGCTCTGCGATCTCCCTCCTCGTGCATCGCCTGCAGCTCCCGACACACCCCGACACTTCTGCTTCTGACAGACAGCAGCGGCAGCCAATCAGGCAGGCGGGCTGGATAAATGACCCTGGCGGGCTGTATCCGGCCCGCGGACTGTACTTTGAGAACCCCTGATCTACATAGTAAAAGCCTTATTGCAATAAATGTAGCAAAGTTAAATTTTTCTTGTGTTTTCTTGCTCTTTCCATTATACATATTATGTGAGTTACCTGATCTTTGTCTCCCTGCCTTTTTTAAAATCTGTCTGTTCATTTGGCATTTCTCTTGCCTTCTTTTTAAATCCTTAAGCAAAACTTTTGAGAACCAGTTTGCTATAGTGGTTAATGCACCGGGCTAGAAACCAGAAGACTGTGAGTTCTAGTCCTGCCTTAGGCATGAAAGCTGGCTAGGTGACTTTGGGCCAGTCACCCTCTCTCAGCTCAAGGAAGAAGGCAAGGGCAAACCATTTCCAAAAAACCTTGCCAAGAAAACTGCAGGGACTAGTCCAGGCAGTCACCAGGAGTTAAAAACTGACGGAACGGAACGGAACGGAACGGAAAGGAAAGGAAAGGAAAGGAAAGGAAAGGAAAGGAAAGGAAAGGAAAGGAAAGGAAAGGAAAGGAAAGGAAAGGAAAACTTTGCTGGGGTGAGAAATTAATGGAAAATAATTAGTTTGGTAATTGGCACATTTTTCTGCATCTCCCTTGTTCAGTATAGATATATGTATCAAACTTTTTCATCACTATTCTTGTTCTGTGGCTGCTGAACTAGAGCTTTAGCACTTTGTTTTAATTCCTCTAATGCCTGCTTATTTTCTAGAAGAATCAGTTCCTGAGTATACCCTCACTTTATATTTTTTTTCCTGTCATTCTAATATCTTGTTTAATAAAGTTTCAATAGCCTATCTTTTAACATCATTTGCCTCCATTACTTCTCTTCCATGATTACTCTTGAACACTCCTACAATTTCTCTGATCATCTCAAAAGCATCTCTCATTATCCTTTCCTTCTTGACATCTTCAGTGGAGATTTTCCTTCCTTTGTCTTTCCTTGGCTATTGTTAACAGCTTGCTCTGAAAGCACTCTTCCTCTTTTAATTTTGGGGATTATTTTTTCTTTTTTGTTTTTCACTATGCCTCATTATTATTTTATGGTCTGTTACCTAATCTGCACCTGGAAGTGTCTTGGCTGACTAGACTGCACTTCTTCACCTCTTTCTGATTAGAAAGAGTGAATTAGTAGCTAATTTGATTCCATGTTGTTCATCTGCTCCTTTGTAGAGTCTTTATTTTTATTGAATCAAACATTAAACAAACAAACATACATACATACATACATATATATCCAAAACTCTATTAACTTGTTTTATGCATTGTTACACTTATTCAAACTAAATCTTCCAATCATTCCAGGCCCTCCCTCTTCTCCAGCTTTCGGATTCTGATCTCTTGTTAGCGACTATGTTCTTTCTAGATCTAGTATCTCTTTCAATTTGCCATAGAATTCCTTAATGGCTTTCTCCATTTTATATAGGAGCATGCTCTTGAATAAAATTGATGTTTACTGTATAACCACTGATTCTGACAGCTAAGATCCTAGTGTTTTTTGGGTTAACAATGTTATATGCCTATTAACACAGCCAGTTTGGTGTAGTGGTTAAGGTACCAAGTTAGAACCTGGAAGACTGTAAGTTCTAATCCTGCCTTAGGCACAAAGCCAGCTGGGTGACCTTGAGCCAGTCACTCTCTCTCAGCCCTAGGAAGGAGGTAATGGCAAACCACTTCTGAGAAACCTCGCCAAGAAAACTGCAGGGACTAGTCCAGGCAGTCACCAGGAGTCAATAATGACTCAAAGAAAAAAAAAAGGATTAACAACTTTAGGTAATCCATCTAAGTTCAATTATCCTAAAACATTCAGTTTGCTATGCTTCATTCCTACTTTGACAATTTCATGTTTTCCTTGGTTCATGCTTCTTGCATTCCATTTTCTGATTCTATTTGTCCTTGTAACGTGAGGAACTTTTCTTCCACAACTGACTTTGAATTTTGAGTAACTTTCATTTTGTCATCAGAGTCATTGGGAGTCAGGTGTCTAATAATAACAACAACAACAGCAATAATATAAACCAATCTAAATGTGACAGACTTATCTATATAACTTTTTTGGCAACAGAAGTGATTTGCCACTAAATTCTTCCAGATCTGATTCTGGAGTTGTTCTTCTACCTGGATTGGCTTCTCTCATGCCTTTAGAAGTGTACCTGTCCATCTCCATTGTAAATAGAGACTTTTGGAGTGGGGTTGCTATAACAAATCATCATCATCATCACCACCACCATCATCACCACCACCACTTTCCCCATCTTCCTTTGACCTTAGTATTAAAAGGGATCCTGCCATTTAGTGGGAACTTTTTTTGACTCCACCAGCATCTCACCCAAAGTCACTGGAACTGCTGATCTCTCCCACCATGTCCCAGTAGGAAATGCTTCTTTAGACTTGATTTGATAACATGTAGTGGCTATGCTTTGAGTATAAATTGATTCTTCCTCTTCCTCTTTGTATTTTTGGCTTTGCCAAGATGGAAGTTGTCACTATCAGAACTAGAATAGCAATTTTGTGGAAACTGTGGAAAAGGATAGTCAAGGTGGCTAGGATCGTTCTTCTACTATTGCAGTCTGTAGCACCAAAAGAGATGCCTCTGGTTTGGCTGGTATCTCCTTGGTTTGACCAAGGAGATAATAAATTGGTGACCACTGTTTGTGGCCAATCCCAAACTCAGAGGGATGGTATTATGTTTAAAATTAATTGTTGCTAGTCTAAGTCAGATATTAAAAGAATCCAGCTCAAACTGTGTAACACATTGATTATTTACTCAGTTGTTTACTAAAATTGTGACCTACAAGGGGCTGGGAAAAGAGGGGGAGTATGAAGAACCCAGAGGGCTTATAACAGCTGTTGGTCTAGCTTCTGATAAGGAGTAGGTGACTCAATGTATTTCCTAACCAATCTATCCTTTTTTCATATCAGTCTGTAACTTTTTTTAAAGAAGATTTGCATTAAAATGGAGAGCATTTTCTCCTCAAGTACAAATTACTGTACATTTTAAGATGAGAACCACATTGCAAAGTTTGCAGAAGAATATAGTGTAAAGGTTCCAATCCATGTATTTGAATTTGAGAAGTGTGAATAAGGTCAAGTCACTTAAAAACAGAGACTGAAGTCCTGTAATATTCCAAGATTAGAAGACACAATCATATTATTTTCACCCTCAGTGTGGATTAGATTTAGCACACTAAACATGATTATTGACTATTAATGTAATAGTTAATAATGTAATAGAAATATACAAAAGTAATGTAATAGAAACATATGAAATATTTCCCTCTTTCTTCCATCCTCACTTCCCCATTATAGAAATGATTACGTTGCTAACTACTGTATATTGGTGACCACAATGACATTATTATGAGCTTATCCTGCATCTTACTTTTAATTATATAGTTTATTTTAATTCAACTGACAGCAGTTAATGCCAAAGCCAGAATAAATGAACCCAGCTCAAAGTACAGGAAATTTGCAGCAGTCCTTAAAATAACACTTTTTTGATCAATGATGCATATGAAATTATTTTAATATATAGATAACAGTTCCCAAATATGTGATTTCTAAACTATTAAAAAATGACTATTTAAACAGCATTTTCTGTCTTTGATCCTGTAAATCTGTTTGCATATTAAAGTTCCATCTTTCTAAACTTTTTTTTGTTGGCTAGATCCTCACACTTCTGTTTCAAAATTGCTCATATTTCTTTTTCTAATAGTGTGAACTATATTTATTATGTCAAACTTGAATGAAAGTCTTTAGTTTTTAATTGCTTCTTTTTTTCCTACAAACAAAATTCCTACATTTTTCTAAATACATTTTGTGGAGTACATGGGGAAACGCTGCCATCTAGTGAGCATATGCTACACAGTAGTTAAAGTATGAATAATCCAAACTCTTACAATTTCATTACAAAGTACAATCAAGCCTGCAAATGGGTTTACATTAAGTATATGTAATTTTTGTTAGCTGTTCAAGTACCTTTTCTGAATTGTCAAAGCAAGCTTTAAATTACATTTTTACAGTATCTGTTGGATATTTCTCTAGTGATGTGAAAATCTGTGTTAAATTAAGAAGAGAAAGAGAGCACTGAACTGCAGATAACTGCAAATAAACTGCTAGAAGGCATTTTTTTGTTTGGGTAGAAAAAAATAGAGGTGAAGTAATTATGGATACGACAATAGGATAGCAAGCATTTTTACCTCTATTAGCATTCAGAATTAGAGATGAGTGTTTTCATCACTATTAATGTTCCAAGTTACAGATGAACAGACTAGCTTAAGTCATGCTCCATATATCTGACTACTTTTGGGAGCAAGTTCCCAGAGTATGTTCTTTTTTCTAATTTTTTTTAATCAAAGAATCTGAAGAAAATTTTGAGGCTGTGTGAGAGGAAAAAGGGGAAGAAAGTGCTAATGGAGAAAGCAGCCCCCAGATGAAAAGAGTATGCAGAACAATTTTACAGAAAAAGGAAGAAAAAAAGATGTACATGCCAATGAACTCATACAGATAAAAAAATGGGCAAAGCCCACCCCACAAAGAAGATGAATGTTAATCAGACTCATTCTTGCTAGTATTCCTCCTGTTGTGAATCAGTGGGGAATGAAAATCCCTAATTCGTTTACATGGATATAAGCTGTAGAAGTGTTAAGCAGTAGGAGTAGGAGTGTAAAAAAAAAAGAAACTTGCATGATTATTTTTTTAAAATGTTATACATTTTAAATATACAATTTTATTATACATTATAAAATTATACATTAAATTTATATTTATAAATTTATAAATTTATATTTCACCACAGACGGAGACTGCAGCCATGAAATTAAAAGACGCTTGCTCCTTGGGAGGAAAGCTATGGCAAACCTAGACAGCATATTAAAAAGCAGAGACATCACCTTGCTGACAAAGATCCACATAATCAAAGCCATAGTTTTTCCAGTAGTAACGTATGATTGTGAGAGCTGGACCATAAAGAAGGCTGAGCGCCAAAGAATTGATGCCTTTGAACTGTGGTGCTGGAGAAGACTCTTAAGTCTTAAGTCTTCTCCAGGACCTGGACTGCTAGGAGGTCAAACCAGTCAATCTTGAAGGAAATCAACCCTGACTTCGCATTGGAAGGATTGATAATGAAGCTCAAGCTCAGATACTTTGGTCACCTAATGTGAAGAGAGGACTCTTTGGAAAAGACCCTGATGCTGGGAAAGATTGAAGGCAAAAGGAGAAGGGGACAGCAGAGGATGAGATGGTTAGATAGCATCACTGAAGCAATGAGCATGAAACTGAGCAAACTCTGGGAGGCAGTGAAGGACAGGAAGGCCTGGTGCGATATGGTTCATGGAGTCACGAAGAGTCGGACATGACTTAACGACTGAACAACAACAAATACATTTTAAATGTGTCAGTAAAATAGAATATGTGTAGTAGGAAGGTAAGAATGAGTTCAATTATTAAAGATATCAAGAGGCATGTGGGAGAGAAAATGTAACTGGAAGGGCCAAAATTCAGTTTCTAGCATCTGTATTTAAAATGCATCCTAACTGTGTCAGCAGACTTCACATACCTCCTAGTTGATGGGAATTTGGGCAGTATGAAAAGTAGTTTCTGGATTAGCGAGCCCAGCTTGCATAGAATACTGTGAGCATGCTTGGGATAAAAATAGACATTGGTTCCACTTGTGGCATACTTTTGGCAAAATTTGCCAAAAATGATTTATTGTCCTTATCATTAGCATGGAATGTGCATGTGGACTGAGCACAACTAAGGCTGGTAACCTAGTGTATACCATCTCTATGTTACTATAAAACATGATATGAAAAGTTTGATTGAGCAAAGCCAAGATGGGCAGCAAACATCTATATCTATAGCCCATCTGGTGATAACCATAGCACAGAAGAGATTACAACTCAAAATGTAAAAGGAGTAAAGAACATAAGTTAATGAAGTGGAACAACTAAAAATAGATATTATATGTTTCCATCAAACTAAGAAAAAAAGGGAAGAATGTTATATATCTGAATGAAGATGGGTAGATGAACTGAAAGGGACTTTAAGGAAAAACTGCATGCAAGAGAATGTCTTCTGTAAAAAAATCAGGATGACAAAGATAATGTATAATATGCATATACAGGGAAAGAGAATTTCAAAGAATATAGTCAAAGAGAGCAACAAATGTTTACGATCAAAATAGGGAGAGAAAATGCAGAGTATTTTTGATGGATCAAACATTATTTTAGAAGTCACTAAAGGCGGAAAAATTAGAAACCTCTAGCAGAGACAATGGCATTAAAAATAAAAGTGATGAAATTATTTGGGATGAAATTATTTTGAGTGGCTATATAAGCATGTTTAATAAATAAATTAAAAATAAATTTAAATATCTGTATGGGAACGTAGTGATATACTGAAGACTGGAAATGAAATGAAAAATGGCATGGATGAAAAGGAATTAATACTGTGAAAATGTTGAAGAATGTAAGGCTGCAGATATAACTACAGAGTGTAACTACAGAAATATTAAAATATTTTATTTGTTATTATTTGTTATTATTTGTTATAGCAAATGTTATTTGCTATAGAGTGGCTGGGTAGTTTACCTGTTTGTTTGTCTAATTTAGAGTACTGCCCAAGTCCATAAAGACTCTGGGTGGCATATGTTAAAAACAGTAAGAACAATAAAACAAAGAAAAATAACAATATAGAGAAAACAACCAAACTAACATATAAAATTCTATAAGGAACTCACCACTCACCCTGACTCAAGGCCTGGGGAAACAGCCAGCTTTTTAAATGCCATCAGGGTAGGGGCCTTTTGGTCTCTGGAGGGGATGTTCTTCCAGATGACAGGTGCTGTGACAGAGAAGGCATGCTTCTTGGCTCCCAACAGGTGATACGTCTGATTGATGGGACCTGAAGTACAGCCACTCTGTTTGATAGGCAGGATAGGCAGAAACCAAACAAGATGGTCCTTCATATAATCAGGCTTTATTCTATGAAAGGCTTTATAGGTGGTAACTAGTTTCTTGAATTGCACATGGAACCCAACTGGTTGTCATGGCCAGCTCGGATATGGAAGAGTCCAAGCTGGAACATGCTGCTTCCAATGCCTTGGACAAACAGCAGGATGAACAGGAGGACACTGCTCCAAAAGCCCCAGATGAAGAGCAGCCTCAGGAGGAGCCTAGCAATCAGACACCTCGAGCTAACACAGTTGGGGATCATGCAGGGTAGCTAGCAGCATCAGCCATGGGGGCCAGATCCAGGACTTTCCCCCAGCCATAGAGCATGTCACTTAGAGTGCCGGGCAGTGAAAAGGCACTTGGCACATCTTCTTATCCATGATAGGTGTGCCTGTCCTTGATGGCCTGCACCCATGGCAGCCATTGGTCTTGATTCGGGTTGAGCCTGGGTCTATTCTTTCCTATTTATATCCTCCAGACTAGGACATCAACTGCATTGCTTGGTCGGCCTGGTATCATCAGCGTACTGATGACATTGGCCCTGAACTAATGGGTGACCTCACCCACATTTTCATGTAGAATAAACAGAAAGGGTGAGAGTGTCAAGCCCTGAGACATCCCACAAGTGAGGGGCCTCAGGTCATCCTATCCCCCCCACCAACTTGAACTACTCTTACAGAAAGGAAGAAAACTATTGCAACACAGCCCCCCCCCCCCCCCCGTCCTCATAGGTGATCCAATAGACTCCATAATAAATAGCATTGAAAGCCACTGAGATCAAGCAGAACTAGGGTGATAGCACCATGCTGTCCCAGCTCCACCAGATATAATCAACAAACAAGATCAATACTCTCTCAGTTCTATGTCCTGATGTAGAGAATAAGGAAGATGACATTGATGGAGAAATGCAGGAGCTGTTATTAGGCAAAAGGGGCTGAAGCATTTTTTAAGTCTAGAACAATGAGATAACATTCATAAGTGGCTCAGGCAGACACCTCCCTGATTCACTGAATTATGAGGAGGAGGAGGTACAGCACAATCAGACTTGCAAGGTTCTATTATAGTCAATCTCAATAAAAGTAGTTTTTGGCTTCCTGTGGAGTGGGTTTTCTGATCTGGTCCATCTAGTTTGGTTAGCATGAAACCCAACTGAAATAGTCCAGGTAACGCGTTTCCTCCAGGGCCCTTTGGATCCACAGCACAATCACCTTCTTTGGAAGAAAAGAGACTGGATGAGTGTCATTCATTTGGGTCCAGCAGTAGCTTCTGGAGGAAGGGGTGCTCCACCCCCTCTTTAAGGCCAGCCAAACCATCCATACCCTCAAAGAAGCTGACACCACTGCAGAGATCCAACCATATCTCACTGCTGAGATAGCTGAGAAAAGGCAATCTAGTGAATGGTGTTGTAATTTTTTATTTTTTAATCCAATCAATCGTGTCTGATTTTCAGAGACTGCCTGGAGAAGTCACTGCAGTTTTCTTGGCAAGGTTTTTCAGAAGTGGTTTGCCATTGCCTCCTTCCTAGGGCTGAGAGAGAGTGACTGGTGCAAGGTCACTCAGCGAAACTAGAACTCACAGTCTCCCGGTTTCTAGCCTTAACTGCTACACTAAACTGTTTTCAGAAACAGTGGTAATTAATTTGAGCTATGTTTCCTTTACTTTTTGTTATGTGTCTTTAATTTCTTTTTGTTATTATTTCTTACTCCTCTGTGTTCTCCATAGTATCTCTTAGCTGGGATGGGTATGTATGTATGTCTGGGTATGTATTTAAAATCATCACATGCAGCAAGAGTAGGAAAATTATGCAAAACAATTGCCAGGTAGGATACATGGCACTGCATTAGATGATCCACTACTACCTCTCTCTCAGTACCCAACATCTTCAGATGGAAATTAAGCCCCACTGAAATTCACAGAATTCATAATTTGATTCTAGTTATGATAGGGTAAGGGTGATGATTCACGTCCCAGCAAAACATTAATTCAGACAGCTATTTCCCAAATCAGAACAAACCACTGTGCACATTATGACAAAAGGTTCATGTTCATTCCATCTCCCTCCTATTTGATTTTCTGTTACTTCTCCACAGTTCATTAGTATTCTGTAACTATTAAATAAATTCACCTCTCACAGACTGCATGGATGTCTTGTTCCCTTAGGGTTTTTCCCCCCTTACATATGTTCTGTAGTTCTGCTAATCTTGTGGCTTCCTCTTGTGTATGTGGGGGGAATATTGTGTATTTTCTGAAATATTTGATCTGAAGATCATACATTGAAATTATAAGCATATCCCAACAACAAAGCATATCCTTGGTATGCAGACCTTGCCTGAACCAAATATCTGAACTTCCATAGATACAAATGATTTTGTCCTTGAAGTATAATGTAACTTCATCATAACAAACCTCTGAGATTTATATATGTTGTCTTTTTGAATAGGCTTTAAATAGGCCTCCAACTACCTGTTGACTTTGTTGGTCAAAATGATACTGGGACAATGGTAATGAAAACGTTAAACCATCTCTGCCACAAAATAAGCTCTAAAATAAACTGAACTGAAACATGTTCATGTTGAGTCTTCCACCAGGTATATATTAGTTGTTGGCCTTACTAGCTCCTCGTCCTCAGTTCCTCAAAATACTGACAAGATGACTCTGAAGCTTGATTCAGGACATTTGGGAATAATCATCTGTACAGCCTGAATGGTCCCTTTTCAGGATCTATTTAGTAATGAGAGACAGACCATCTGAACCAATCTGTTACATGATTTGCTCACCTACTCTAAATTGTATCCCTGATTTGGCACAAGGTTTGCAGAAACTTCATGCAGTGGTTTAGCCAAGAAATCAGAAATACTGCTTGCAGAGAACAGTTCCCTTTTTCAGTCCTTTTTGTGCTAGAAGAGGTTTGGCAGGCATGAAATAAAACTGTGAAAATATTACTATTGTAAAAGAACATTTCTAGACTAAAATTGGGCAGAACAGACATCCCCCTCAACTCTATTTGCATCACTGGTTGCTGGGTCTTGATAAGACAACAATATCTGTAATGGAGGACATCTGCATCAGGTAATATTGTCAGACCAGGAACTCTTTGGTGGCCGTTCCTTTTGGTAAACAATGGTTCTTTAGTGGAGCCTGTCTTTTAGGGGCATCAGCCTTTTGGCAATTCTTGTTCAGGCCAGGAGGAAAGCCATTAATCCAGCCTAGCACCTTCCAATCTCACCCTGCTCTTTTCTTTCTTCCTTGTTTGTTTTTTGTCTCATATTTTTGTCTGATAGGATGACTGGTACTAGCAATACTTTTTTTTCTCAGGACAGAAATTTCTAAAAAAGGAGAAGAAAACCTTCACTTTTTCTTATATTAATCTGATTTTCTTTTCATGTCCATCCATAGCTGAAATCACTCTCAAGAACTGCAGAGAGGAACAAACAATCCAGCTCTGAGCTCTTCCCTTGCCAGCCTTTTGCTTAACCTAGAGGAACTCTTTGAGCCAGCTAAGCCATCAGACAAAGAACCAGCACACCAATACCCCACCTTTGGACTGTTTTGAATCCCCAGCTCCAGGAGAGCCATAGTTTCAGAAAGCCAGGGGGTGCACTGAGCAGATCCAGCCAGAGGGCACTGGCAAGGAGTTATTGATAGGGTCCTATATCTTCCTTTCCTTCCAGTTGCTGGGGAATCCATCTAACACTGATCTTCATGGCCCAAAACTCTGAACATGGTGCAAAGGAAAGGGGATTTCCCTTTCCCCTCTGCTTTCTTCAATCCCGAATCCTTCTCTCCTTCTCCCTTCCTAATGAAGTAGCATCTGTCCAAAAGGTACTATCCCTTAGCATATATTGTATGTGTAAGTGAATGTTGCTTCTTATAAATCCAAAATGCTGTTTATTTACAGAATCTTTATGATTCTCTTCCTGCTTTCTCCTTTTAGAGCTGCACAAAGCGAATGTTTTCTTCAAACTTCCCCATTTCCTTGTCAGTCTTTAAATGTATTGAATTCAATGTGTTACTCTTTCAACTTCCCTCTTTTTCCCATTGAACAGAACACTCTTCTCTCTGAATACTTTGCTATTCTCAGTGAACTGAATAATATGCTAAATTTTCAGGGATTATTACTGCTCTTATTTGACTTCTATTTCATTGTCCCAAATATTAGTTATTTATTAGTTATTGTTTGGCTATTAATTATAGTTTCATTTTTGGATTTTGAGAATGCCTAAGCCTGTTTAATAATCTATATTGTCCCAATAGAATTGGCTCTATGAAGGCCCAGTTCATAACAAATCCCTCATTGCTGCAAAAATCAGGGACAGCATATAGTTCAAACCTAATCGGCTTGTGTTCTTGGATGAACAGCAACAGGACTACTTAGTAACCAGGAACTCATTCAAAGGAACAAACACTATAATTAATCAGCAGTGGACATCTGTTTCACTGTGACTTACCACACAGATTACCAAGAGGTTAAATACAATTTACTTTTTGATAATTAATTATTCACTTGTAGGACATACCAGGCAAAATGCCCAAAATATTTTGTTTACTTACTTTGAATATTATATGTTCAATGGAGATGGATCATCTATGGTCATCAGTAAGAGATGATTTCGCTCATAACACTTGACACCTAATCGAAACTATAGTTTCCTCCTAAACTAGGGTTTAACTAAATACACTAGGACTCCAGTGCAATATTGGGAATAAATCCATTTGACTTATTGCTTAGTTTTTCTATATAATACTATAGAATATTACATCAGGTGAAAAGCTTTGTGGACAGATTAGTCACTAATGTCACTAATAAATCTGATTTGTCCAGGTTTATTTATATTATTAAAATTATACATTTTTATGGAATGTAAATGGTATATTACATTTCCATAAAAACAAAGAAAGTAAATAATTGCACAAACACTTACCTAAAGAGGGTCTGTACATTTACAATTGTCTTAGCATCTGCCATGTATTCTTCTTCAGCACTCATAGTGCTTTCCTTGTCCACAACAACCATGTTGGCAGCAAATGTCACACCACACCTTAGCAGATCATCTAGACTTTTGCAACAGAACAAAAAGTTACATGAAATCAAATATATATAGGTCATAATAAGTTAGCCATATATTCTGAAAAAAGCTCAGTGATTTGTAAAATTGAACAATTGGGACCAATCTGTAATCATAAAGTTAGTAGCTGCTTGAATAGATTTTATCTTTCAATTGACAGGACTCATCCCATATTACCTCTTGGCATGCCAAAGCCTTATTATTATTATTATTGTTCTTGTTGTTGTTGTTGTTGTTATGATGATGATGATGATGATGATGATGATGATGATGATGATGATGCAGCAGAGGTTTTTCCCCCCATAATTTGTAGGAACATGTAAATAGAGAGAAGGGAACAAATGTATACCATTTTTTAACTTGTTCCCAAAAATCATGTAGTGTGAAAAGATGAGCAGATACATAAATCTGATTCCATTTTGATTGTAATGAACAAAGCAGGAGCAGTTTGAGTATGCATATTCTTTCTTCTCAGAAAGAAAGCACAATCCCAAACACAGGAGTAACTATGATTAAGTTTATCTACAACAATCTGCTTATAGTTAACAGTGAGGTTCTGTACTTTACTAATTAAAAGTAAGCTATCAATGTAATGTACAATGTAATGTACCAGATAAGTGCAGCCTTAAATTCCCTTTAAATGAAGCTCTGAAATCTACTTCAGAATGTATTCACAAATTCTTATTAAATGTGGATTTTAGAGTTCCATAAACTACATAACCATAGGTAAGTGAGGAAGAGAAAGAAATTACTTCAAGGAGGAGAGAGAAGTTGTAGGAAGGAATGTTATAATTTACATTATGCATTTCATTGCTCACTTTGAGTAATTCTACTGATGGTTGAATTACCTACTGGACAATAATATTGCCACTGAACAGAAATGACTTAACCTGCTAGAAACAATGAAACATTTCAATTTTTACATGTTACTAAATGCTTGCTTGAGTATTTATATTAAAATAGTATTTCCTAAGGATTTTAATTAAACTACATTCTAAATCATTATGACAACATTTTGTCTACACAGTATTACTCTGCATCAAAGAAGGGAGACAAAATGGAGAATTAGTTCACATAATGCAGTGCAGACAGGGCTGGTCCTGGCTTGGTATATTTAGAGCTTCTTGACTCTGGTGACATATTCGGCAGACAAAGCACATTCCTACTATCATAGGCCATCTATTCTCATTGCTGCTATAGGCTGCTCACTGTAGCTAGTCTATATCTCTTATGATTTCAATCTCCATATATTTCTTACTTAGACGAAATGATATTCAGCCATTATTTACACACACACTCTCTCTAGGATTATCTCACCTACTATTCCTCAATTTGAGGAAGGAATTATAGCACCATATAGTAATGTCTGGCTTAGGATGGCAAGGAAAAGGAGAATAAGGAGCCTTGGCTGCAGTTACAAGTGCCCAGGAAAGGACGGGAGGAAGCATTATGAGGGAGGAGAATTGGATGGACATATTATATAGTTTACTTTAGGTGACAAAGTATTTTGAACTATACCTGCCTCCCATTGCTTCTCTTGCTTTGTTCATTATCAAGATAATTGTTTCACACATTTTTCCATGTATGGCATTATTTAATATGGGTACCCAACTTTCTTTGTGCTGTATCTAAAATGTATAAAATAAAGTATGAATTGCAATAAATATGTTAAGAGGCATTTTTCTTATATTTTTTTTTATTTTTTATTTTATTTTATTTGTATTTCTTATATTTTCCTTGAGGAGGTAGTGAGGTGGACACTCTGTGGGTGTAGAGTGAACCAATTAAAATCTTGGCTTGTTGTTATGTAATATATGAAACAACCTTTATATAACCAGCATATTCTCTAATAAAACTAGGATAGGCATTCGTACATAGTATCTTCCCCACCTTTGAGAAGAATAAAAAAGATAAAATATTGTTCTTTAAAAACATTGTACTACGGTCTATTATAAACAAAAGCAGAAAAGACACTAAAGTCTGAGGCATGCTAAGTTAAGACTGAGCAAAATAAGATAAACAGAAATCAACTGGCAATATATTAAAGGATTTTTTTTTCCCCTTCGGGATCATAAAAGCAAAATGAATATCTCAAAGTGAAGCATCCTGTTTGACTTAGGATCAAACTCTACATTATTTTAAAGCGGTAGCTGCTGGTTCAGCTAAGATTCAAGCATTTTTTTAAAAAATGAGTATTTTTTTAAAAAAACCTTAGAATGTAGGATTGGAAGCTCTAACTGTTTGCAGCGACTGCAATTCCAGTCTGGATAGTCCTTAATGGAGGCAGGGAGGTCCCAATGTACAAGTTGACCTTTGCAGAGCAGCCAATATGTGTACTTGCACACAGGTACGCTGAGTATTTTGCATATAAGGTTTATCAATTAATTGATTTCATCAGGCTGAACAGGACTTGGAGATGATAATTCCTTACTATACATCCAAACAACAGATCACCAGGTTCCAGAAATAATTCAGAAGTGGATGAAATTGGAAAAACAGTCCATTAGCCCAGCCCTCTTCTCCATGCAAATTGGAGCATCCCAAAAAGATATTTCTCCAGCCTCTGCTGAACTCATTCAGTGATGGAGAGCCCATGTCCCTCTGAGGTTACATTGCTGAATGGCTTGTACTGTCAGAATATAGACTGAATTGTATATCAACTACTATTTAACCGTAGATTACCATGTATAAAACTAGGAGTGCCTTTTTTAAAAAAGAAATCTTAATAAGCAATATAAAGGTTCAGAATGTTGAAAAACAAGTAAGCATGCAATGATACAACTTCAGAACACTAGCACTACATAAATGCATGCAACTACATAGTACTGCACACTACAATACAGTACAATATTTAGTGCACCAAGATCATTTTACCTACTTGTCAATAGAGCCCACCATGTAGTAAACCATTGGAAACCAACAGATTGCATCCAGAAAATGCATATCTGGCCTAAATAGCAGATGGGTCACAAAGTGAAAGATAGTATCACAAACATTGTGTCGGTACTGGCAATTATTTAGTAATAATGTCAAACACAATTTAAATAGTGGAAAAATCTCTAATGTTGCTAGTGTCTCATTTTTATAACCATATGTTTGCTTCTTCCTGTTTCTTCATTGATTTGAAAACTGTTCTACAGTATGTAAAATTTTGCTTGACTTTCATGCACATTTCTTCTAAGTGACACATTTCTGGCAACATTCTTGCCTATTGTGAAGCTTTTTTTCGCAAACAATACCTTCACATATATATGGCAATTTTTTTTACTGCTTTCTCTAACACAATTTTGTGCACACTTCTGCCTTAAATAAGCAATATTCTACACATTCTGCCTGTAATGGTACAGTATGTGGGAATCACCTTGAGAGATGGGGCAAAGAGATACTGCCTAGGGAATGGTCAGATAAGAAAGAGCATAGCCCTCAGCTGCATAGTGGGCAGAACAAAAGGCTCAGGAGGGACCCTCCCTAAGTTCTCGGACTGAAAAGGTAACGGTGGGAGAACTGTACTTTCAGACTTGCAAGATTCTGTTAATGTAGCTTTACAATAAAGTAGAATTAGCTTATCTGGTCAGGTTTCCTGCCTGGTCTACCTGATAAGGCTGACATTACCTGACCACTTTGATCTTGTAGGGTTGGCACCCTCTGGGTTCCTTCCATTAAACAATGTCATCTATCAGGATTCCGGACATGTCCCTTCCTTGTAGCAGCACTGCCCTTGGGAATAAGGTACCGCCTGAGATCCAGATGGCCCCCACTCTGCTGTTGCCTTTGGTGAGGGAGAGTGAGACCCCTCGCTTCATTCCATCTGGTCTGTCCCGCTTGCCATCTTTTATCTTTTATTGATTTTGATGTAATTTCTTTTATTGTTTTGAGCTGAGCAGAGTTGGGCGTTGGGCGACAATTTGGAACAATGTACATATGCAAATAAAACTGCATTTGGCCTTGCATAGTTATTTGGAAAGTACAAATTTGGCAGTGGTATGAGGCAAAGAGGACAGTGTCCACTGTGCTTAATAGACATTATTCACATTGTCAGGGTTAGATCTTTCATTATATCTCAATTTGGTATGGGGAGGTATTGGAGATGTTTTTCCCCTTTAAAATTTAAATTTAAAATTTCCCCTTCAGCTTCTTTTAGAGCTTATACTACAGTTTACAAGTATTTCTTGCCTCAAAATACAGCGTAGTATGATGAGTGCAAAAAGAGCTGAATGCAGCGGTGTGCTTGAGGTCACAGAGCCACAAATGCACCCCAAAGCCTAGGGTATATCTCTCCAAACAGTTGTTACCTAAGTGCAATTTTTAATGTGACAGAAGGAGAAAATCCTTAATTATATGATGACACCTGAAGTCCAATGAAGCGCTTGGTAGTGGAAAAAAGCTGACCCCCCTTACTTTACAGCATAGTAACATACAAAATATGTTAATAATCATTTAGAAATAAATGTGGACATCCATCATATGCATGTGGTTGAATAAAACTGGTTTAATTGGTTTTTCTCAGGAAACTGAGTTTAGCTGTGGTATAGCAAACACCACCACAGAAGTGTCAGCATAATTTCATATCAGATCAGTGGAATTTAAGCATTAGTGAAGCACACAAATGTATATTTCCTATGCTTACAGGGATGAGTAGAGAACCCACATGTAAACTGTATTTATTACAATCAGAAAAATGATCCATAAAATGTTTGTTATGCTGGAAGACCTCATAATAACTAGAAATGCTGATAAATTCCCTTCAAAAATAAAAATAAAAAAGGAAACACAGCTGGAAGCCATAAGGAACCATGATGAAATGTAAATAAAACTATATTAGAGAAATGATATATTAAAATTATGTATTGAAAATATGAGCCTTTAAAAAATCAATTCAAACACTAGAGGGCGCTATAGTTCTACACTCAAAATATCAGTCCACAATGAGATTTGCAGTTAAATTTGACGTGATATTAAAAAAAAAGTTCCCACAGTCTCTCCTATGCAAGTTTGATCTTAAACATCTACAAGAGTTGATAGATTCAAGATACCATTGTTAGCATAGATTGAATTTTCTGCACTATATGACATAAAGTAGGAATGAGCAACTTTCAGGCTGATACCAGGTTTTGTGCAAGTCAACAACTACTTTCCAGAAGTACTGATCCAATCTTTGACTTTTCAGGGGTTTTAAAGGGTGAAATAGGTGCATTACAAAGGCTGAAAAAAAAAAAATGGCCCCACCAACTCTAGGAACTTCAAAAGAGGAGCTGATAGGCTGCATTTTTTGCAACTCTGGAATAAGAAATAAAACCTATCTCTTTGCTGTAGTTTATCTGAGTCAATCAATCGCTTAAACTGCCAGAGGTTTTTGTTAAAGGAAGGATAATCCAATCTATGCAACAATAAATGTGAAGCAACTAGGCACATTCAAGTGTTCAGATCATTTTCACTAGAGACATATTTGTTAATCTATTTTTATTGGACCAAAATAAAAAAAAGCAAATTAAAAATCTAACATGACTGCCTGCCAAGAAGGGATGAGCAACAGAGAGGTTCCCCCCCCCTTCTGATTGGAATATTTTAAATATCCAGCAACTCAAGCATCAAACTAAGTTTTACATATTTTTTTATGATTTCATGCTACAATGATGTCAAAATTAATTTCCTTTTCAAGAAAATTGCATCAAGATCTTTTGCTGTCTAAAACGGAAAATTATCCCCAATACAAATTATTCCCAATAACAATAATCAAGTGCATAATGCCCATAGCCTGGAAAATTACTTAAATGTTTCAGGCAAAACCCCTCAGAACTGCATCTCCAACTCCAAGTAAAATAATAATAAGAAGAAGAATCCATGAACAATTTAACTTTTTATGACATCCAAAGTAATTTGTTTGTAGCAAATGCAGTTATACCTTGGTACCTGAAAGTCCACCTTTGATGCATAAAATAAATCTGATATTTCTCCTGTCTCCAAGTACAGGTAGTCCTCAACTTACGACCATTTGTTTAACAACTGTTCAAAGTTACGGTACTGAAAAAAGTAACTTACGACTGGTCCTTGCACTTATGACCATTGCAGCATCCCCGTGGTCACGTGATCAAAATTCAGGCACTTTGCAACCGGCATGTATTTACAACTGCAGTGTCCTGGGGTCAGAGAATCGCAATTTGCGACCTTCCCAAGTAATGGGGGAAGCCAGATTCGCTTAACAACCATGGCAAAAAAGGTAATAAGATCAGGTGCAACTCACTTAACAACCGCATCACTTAGCAATGGAAGTTCCGGTCCCAATTCTGGTCATAAGTCAAGGGCTACCTGTATTGATGTTATAATCCTTCTGAATTAAAACACGTTTAATAAATTTGGTATCAACAATATGTAATATATACAGAGTTCCAAATCTGAATTTGTATCTTTGGGATAAAAGGACAAAAATCCTACTTACGGATTATCCAGCAGCAACACAATCGGATTGAGTTCTTTCTTTGGTCTGTAATAAGCCCTGAGAGGAACAATAAAGTTGTAGAGTCCATTTCCAGCAGTCTCTGCAGCAACTATAATTATTTTGTTTTTGAATCCATAAGCTTTGGCATCTTCATAGTAGTTATGCTGGCACCCCTAAAATCAATAAATTAGAACAGGCCCAAAAAATCATAGGAAAAAAATTGACAACACAATACCTATCACCTGCTGGATGTAAAATTTTCCTGCTTCTCAGAAATTTTTGGCCCCAAAGTATACCTATATTGAAAGTATTTGTAGCATTTCATGCCCAGCTTTTAACCATTTAAGGTATATTTAAACTTTCATTAAGTCAGTTTTAAAGGAATGCCTCATATTTTACATAAAGATGTTTATTTGATTTCAATTTTGATATTGAGAAATTTTCTGTTGCTGAAGATATTTGAGTATATCTAGTGTATTTTCTGAGATTAAAAGAGTCAGCGTTCCATGCTACATTGGCAACAGTTTCATTACAATCAGTCTTCCCTGAAAAACATGAATGTTTTGGTTTTATATTTGCACGGAGGGATTGGAAAAGGATAGGAAGTTCATACAGTCTGGCGTACCAAACAAGAGAAGCATTTTCTGATCTTGGATCAGAAAATGTTTCACCTTCTGAACGTGTGACACCTCATGCTGAAATAAAATTGGGCTAGGCTCAGCCGTACAGAAGCATATGAAAAGCAAAGAAAACTAGCGTCTGAGCACTGCGTGTTGCAATCCTATTACTTACAATAGTCATTGAAACCTGAAACCCAGCCCATATTTTAAGGTTAAATACGGATAACATTTCAGGATGTGGCTAGATTATCCTCTTAAATCTGATGTGGCCAAAACCACAATGTTTCTACCACCAGACAATCTGTTTGTCAAGTAGAACGGTGAACACCACAACCCTTAATGACTCAGTACTGAATTAATTGTGCAATCATAAACATGGTCTGAATGCCTTATCTCTAAAACAAATATATGCCCAGAAGAAGTATTATAGCTACATAAAACATCACTTTACCTTATCTAATCTGAGACAGCAAAATGGTGCTTTTTCATGGAGCAAATGGCAGAAGGTAGGAGAACTTCCTATATAAGGTGAGTAAGGGGGATAGCCTTTTAAATACCTAAAATGAAGAAGAATCTGGTCTCATTCTTTGCATTTAGGAGCACATGCACACCCACTTATTTTGTTTCTTTTGGCTGAGATGCACAGCAACTTGTGTTTTTTAAGCAGACACTCGAGAGACACTCCATAGCAATTGGAAAATATTAAACTATCCTACAGCTCTAAAGCAGCACAACGTCTCTCAAAAGGCCAATCGTTTCTCAATCTTAAATTTCTCTCCTCTTGAACTCTCCAATTTTCAGCCATGGCTCAAATGCGGATAGTGTGTGTATGTGTGTGTCTATGTCTCTCTGTAATAAATATTGTTACTTTTTTTGGCATTTACCGTACTTTTCAGCTCTATTCCTAGAAAGCCTCACTTTGCCCAAATGTGGGCGTTGATTCTCTTACTGGTTATCTAAGTTATATAATTGGTTATATTAGACATAAAGTCTTCCCTCTTGTGACCTTGTTTTATTTATTTTGTTTTTATCCACGTCTATTGTTTAACTGGTTCTATTGAATGTTTTAATTTTGGTTTTATTGTACGCCGCCCAGAGTCACTTTGACTGACATGGGCAGCCATATAAATGTGATAAATAGATAAAATAAAAATAAAATAAATATAAGGTGTCAAAGTTGCTTTCCTTTGATGAGACATTTTGGGTTGCAAAGGTCGCATCAAAGCCATGTGGGTGTCTTGTTGAAGCAACCCAGTTTGCCTCCATGAAGGGTATGTGGGGTCACCTTACAGCTTCCCCCAGCACTTGCAAAAACTTCTGCACATGCAACCGTCCGAAGCATCTTTTGTGCACCCTCTGCACATGCACAGAAGCTCCTTCAGCTTTTGCAAGCACCAGGGGAAGCTGTAAAAGTGGCTTTCCAGCAACATCACCTGAAGTGATATTTCTAGAGGTGTTTTGCTGAAGCCTTTGTTGAACTAAAACAATTTCTTCAATATCTACACATGTGTAAGGGTTACCCTAAATGCCCTGTTTCTGGGCATTGCCATGAGCTGTACTGTAGAAATAAATGTTCATATGGGGCTTTCAATGCCTTTTCACTTTATATTTTAATTTCTGCTATATATTGTAGACTATAAAAGTATTGAATGGCTTTCCTGTTGTTTGTTTTCAGCTTTCTTGTTACCATCTGACCCTTCAGACCAGGCCTGCGCAACACGTGGCCTGCTGGTGCTTTTTAAAAACTAGTAAGTTCATTGTCATAGCTCTGGCGCTGCCACCGCTCTGCTAGTCACAGAACAGCTGATCTATGCACCAGATTGAGACTGGTTTTTAATTTATCAATGTGGCCCTTTCCCCACTACAAGTTGTGTAGGCCTGGTTTAAGCCAAGTACAGGTAGTCCTTGTTTAGCAACTGCCTTCTACAGTGACCGTTTACAATTATGATGGTGACGAAAAAGTAACTTTGCAACCAATCCTAGCATTTATAATCTTCGCAGGTCTGTACTGGTAGTCCTCGACTTATGGCCACAATTGGGATCAGAATTTCCATTAAGCAATATGCCCATAAAGTGCGATGTCACGTGACTGCACTGCTTAGTGACAGCAATCCCAGCAGTCTCTGTTGCCATTGTTAATTGAATACTACCAGTCGTTAGCCAAGGACCCACCCTAATCCAAGCCATTCCAGGTTTGGTCCCTCCCAGCCCCAAGCCTTGGTTCTTCCAAGGTAAGGGACTGCCTCCCCTTCAACTCCCCTCAACTGCCTATTTCCCCTCATCTCTGCCCTTTTGGCCACTCTGCACCCTGCCTTGCAGGGCAGCAAGCATCCCCAGAACTGCATGGCTCTGGGGCTGCTTGCCACACTGCAGCTCAGGGGTTTCTTGGCGCACCATGGCTCTGGGGCTGCAATAAGCCCCTGAGCCACAATACAATGCAAAGCCCTTCGCAGTGGAAGCCCAGCCCCAGCCTGGCCCAGCAGCATAGTGCAAAGCTGCAGCTGCCCCAGCCCAGTCTCAGCCAAAGTTACCCTCACCAACCTGCACTCTGAGGCCCCTGTCGCCCTGCGCTCCACCGCCCCAGCTGACCTTGGCCATCTTCTTGCTTCCACTGCTGACAAGGCCTGCCTGGCCCAGCCCTTTGCAAGGCAGCTACTGGCCACGTGAAACCATCTTCCCCTTCCTTGCGAGGAAACTGCCATGTGTGACCTGGGGAAGAAAAACTTTTGTGGCCAGCAGCTGCCTCATGAAGGGCCAGGCTGGACATGTTTGTCAGCAGCAGGAGCAAGAAGATGGTGAAGGTCAGCTAGGGCAGCAGGGCCGCAGTGTGTGGGGGGCCAAAAGAACATAGATAGGCAGGTGGATGGAATTAAAGTGACCCTGTGGTCATGTGGGTGGGCTGCCAAGTGTCTACATTTTGATCATGTGACCACAGGGAGCGCTGCAACAGCCATAACTTTGGGTCCCAGTCATAAGTCCCTTTGTTCAGCACTGCTGTAACTTCAAATGGTCGCTGAACAAGTGGTCATAAGTCAAGGAGTACCTGTAAAGCAAAGGAAAGCTGAAGCTGTGGTTTCCCTTAGCAACTGCTTCACTTAACAACCAGGTTGCCAGTCCCAATTGTGGTAACTAAACAAGGACTACCTGTATATATTTTGGGACAATCTGGAGATGCCTCCAGTGAACTCTATAGCAAGCAACTAATTTCCCTTTTCTGCTTTGGTGTGTTTGTAAACATATTCATTTAAAAGTGTGCATTTTACATACTCCAGACCATTCAAAACTTCTTCATCAGAGGGTGTGGTTTCATCTTCTGACTGGTCACTTAAGAGATCACAGCTATGAAGTGCTGAAGTGTCTGCAACCTCCAGAACAGGTGCAATGCTGGGCCTTCTGCCTGTTTTAGCGGCTTCTGAAGGAAGAGTTAAGGTAGTTGCATTTGGAGATCTGCAGCCTGTATCTTGCAAATCTATAGCAACAGTACCTGGGAGAAACAGAAGAAAATGAAAATGATTTAGGATTTGAGGGGGGAGGGGGAAAACCATCCCAACATACTGTAAATGATGTGACCATGAAGACTAAAGGGCCTAACAAGGAAGGGTGTGCAAGAGACTTCAAATGCTAACAAATTTGTTGTTTTGAATATTCAGAGCTGGAAGCAAATTACATCTGAGAGTTTCTGTTTCAAGCTCAGAACAAAACGTGATGTTTCTAGCATTATGGGCTCTTTTGAACAATGTGATTGGACCTTGGATTTTTTGCTTGTGATTGGGTTCTTTTTAAGTTTTACCCCATCCCCCACCCTCATCAGTACAGCAGCAAAGACTAGTCAGTGCCTGTTGCTATCAGTTTAGACTGAATGGTTTGATATGCAGGGCGGAATGTTGTGGCAGACCAACAATTACTAAGCATATGGCTCTCAGAAAAAAGAGCCATTGTAATAGGCAGGAAAAGTCTGTCCACAGCTGCTTGCCTTAGAAAAGTTATTATTGTCTTTTTAAATCCTTTGCTAAGAAGAAGAGCACATATGGGTGGGTTCCAAACAGCCTATGAAAGAAAACAGGTAAAGGAAGGAAAAGGAAATGCATTCAAATATTTCACTGAAAAGTGTGGCAAAGGCCGAATGTTGTAAATTCAAAGCTCACCACCAGTACTAGATTGAAGGTCTAGTATTTACAAGAGTTTGATGCACAGTTGCACTTTATGCATGTTCTACTGTAATGTGTTAAAGCGTAGATTTTGCTGCTTTGTGGAGCCTGGATCGGGGTGGTGTGTGGGTTTGTTTGTTTTTTGTTTTGGTAATGCTAGTATTATTTGTGCAACAGTAAAGCTGTCACACCTTTTTTTTTTCAGCCACACAGCAGAGGTATACACACAGTCATAGCAAAGAGCACCATACCAGTTGCTTTTGGCTAGGCCTGGGCCCTCTGAGGCAAACAAACAGGCTGCAGAAACAAAAAAGGGATTTGCTTTGCATGGTAGTTGGGATGAAATATTAGACCATGTTGATTGCTACCCACCACCCAACCTATAGAAAAAATGGTCAGGAACTGTAACATCATCATCATCATCATCATCATCATCATCATCAATATTAAAAATCTAAATAAATATTTAGGTTCATCATAGCCCATCAAATGCATGAGAAGAAGAGTGTGTGAAGCCTGGAGGCAATGATGACCAAGGTACAGGACTTTTCCTCTTCCTTGAAGCTCAGGGTACATTGCCAGCTGAGTGGGTCTCCAAGCCCATGTAGGTAGGCTAGAGCTCTCTGAGGTGCAACATCTGAGCCTGGAGAGTTACTGGCTGATGAACAAGCATTATTAGAGGGGAGGGGGTGGCATTGCTGGGCCACAGCCACTGACAACACTTTTTCCTTCTGCTTGTTTGCAAATTCCATCCTCTTCCTCTCTTTTATGACCCCATCCTCCTCTCACTTGAATGGTCAGCACATAAAGACTGACACAGAAGCAGCAAACACTGGTTTGGATCAGTCAACTAGATGGCAGAGGACATAGCATCAGACAGGCAGGAAGGTTCCAAGGGGAGCAGTTACAACACCAGTGCGAAGAAGAATGGAGCATGAGAGACAGCAACTAGGAAGAACAAGCTGGAGAACTCCTGGAAACAGAGGCTTTCAGGAAGGAGCATGTAGTCATCCAAGAACTGAAGCAAGGAAAAATCAAGATGTGGATGGGTGAAGACACTGGTGCCAGGAGAAGCCAACAGAAGATCACACTGTATAGGCTTCTGGACAGGTCAGCAATAGAGTGAAATCTTACACAAGAAACGTAAAACTGAACTCAATCCCCTGACAGTATTATCACAAAAGATTCTTATCCTTAAGTGTGTTCACTCAAGAGAGTATGCTATTTTTAAATGACTTAGGTCAGGGGATGAGTTAGGTAACAGTCCTGAAGACAATCTATTCTTGAGACAGTAACCCCATAAAAAAAAAGGAAAATACATTTTATTTATATTATATTTTCAGTTAATCCATTTTTAGAGAAGGCCTTTAAGCCTAAAGGGGGCAATTTGGGATGGGGGGAATGTTTCCAGGAGCAAGGGAAAGGGAGTAGTCTTACAAATAAAGGCACCCATTGATGGGATTATTCACCACTTCTGCTCTCTATTGAACTGTTTGTGAAATAATCTGCCATAATATGGACAATATGCTGACAGCAGTGTTCTCCTTCATTTGGCCAGTCACTGCAAAGACTGCAACAGTCACTGTTATTATGATTTCATTTGACTTTGGGGAGTCTGGTCATCATTAAGGCATTTCTCAGAATGGAAAGGTGAGCAGAAAAATCAGTTTCATACTTGATCCAGTAACATGGAAACTCTGGGTTGATGGAACGAAAAGCAAGCACCATTTCATGTCCAACTGGCTTGTGAATGATGAATCTTTACATATCAGTTATTCAAACAGAAGGTTCAATATTCCATTTCTATTGTTCACCCCAACTCTACTTCACTGTGTATAGTATTTAAAGAAGACAAAACATTGTATGTTTTACTTCTTTTACATTTTACATCCTCTTCTATATCTTAATGAGGCAACATTACTTAGTGTTGCTTACCCATACTAGCAATTATGCTGTGCACTGGCAGTCGAGAAGGACCATGATAAAACAACCTTGATGAGTGATTTTTCCGATGTTGCTCTTGTTTCTTAAAAGCAGAATTTTCTTCTTTTGTGATATTAATATAAAAACATATGTCTGAAGAGCTCATAATATACCGGGGGCCTGGGTTCAGCAAAATATTTTTGTTATCTTCTCTCCTAACACCGATTAAGCAAACACCAAACCTAATGTTAAAAGTAAAAAGAAATGTAGTCAGCAAAAATTGAACAGCATACAGGATATGTGCTTACATCCATTCCTTCATATCCCATAATATAATAAAATCAAGAGAGACAATATGAAAATACTTTATATCCATTTTTAGCCATGTAAGACTCTGTATACAATTCAGCCTAAGAGCAAGTTTTATTCTGCTTTTAGAAAATATAGGATCTGTGCAAAACATCCCAAAGAAAGGCTATCCTGAATTATGGGGGATTTCCCTTCCCTGTAACTCCAGCTTCCGATTAAAGATACTTCACTGCTGGGCCATCTATCTTGGCCTCTTATAATCACAGCTAATATTCAGTCAAGCTTGGCCTTTATTCTTCTCTTTTGGGGCCCAGTGATTAAATGCATTTTAGCATTTGATCTGGGAAAAGAGGCTAACTTAACAGTCTCAAAGTCCCAACTGATCAAGATTACTTCTATGGCCTACATCCAGATGCAATCCAACAGCCCCTCAATTGTAGGGTCATCTTCTTCCATTAAGCCAAACAATACTATGCAATGCCAGTGGAGCAAAAGGGGAATTTCTAAAAAAATGTTGATTACATTTCACTGTAAGAAACTAAACCTACTTTTTGTGTGCATGGAAAGATGCGTATGTGAAACTCTTTCCTTCATACTCAGCAAAAAACACACTCTCCTCCAAGTTAATGTGATATACTTCATTCCCAGAGCATCTCCCATACATTTTCTGCCACTGTTCTGGTGACTGTTGGCCCTCTCTGAAACACAGATATATATAGTGAATTAGTATCACTCTGCACATGTGGGTGGTGGATATATGTAACATGAATAGGCTCCTTTGCCCAACTATATTTACTCTCACAGCAGAGATGGCATCTTGCAGCAATACCTAAGCACTTGCTTCTGGTCTGCTTATGTCACAGGGAGTACGGCATGGAATGATTGAGACTACTTTTTCCCCAATACAGACCGTTTTCTTTTATCCTCATCTGCAGTTTACCCTTTTCCCCTTTAAAACATTTTGCATGATTGGACAAACTTACTATTGGGAAAGTTCACAATGGGGGAAGGTCAGGAATTGTTTTGTTACGGTCCAAATAAACAGGGAAAAAAAAGCAATACAAAATTAAGACAGAATAGATTTTAAATGATTAGCAGAACAATATTCTTCTGCTAACATAATGTCTTACGTTAATATCCATGAGCTGCTGAAAATTGCTAAATTTTCACTGGTTCAGACTTCTGGATATACTTGGGTGAGCACAATAATGCTAATGAGGTTACTTTTTTTTTTTCTCTTTGCCACTTTCAGCTGGCAGGCAAGGCTGCTTTCCAATTTGTTAGCAGGTGTTAATAAAATGCACACTCTTAGTATCTTGATACTTGCCTGGCAAGGTGTGAGGCAGGGTGTCCATTTTTGGGTATACTGAACTGCCACACAGAAGGCTAAACAGCCTTGTGGCTGAAGATCAACTTTTTATTCCTACCACAATAGCTGTATTTTCCTTCCAACTTTCTAATGTTCTTCACTGAGCACACTATATAACTTTACACTGAAATTCACACCTTTTGCTTGACAGACTCCTTTGGTTTAGAAGCTGGAGGACTGGTAGAAAAGTATCAGCTACATCTTTTGCATTCTTATGATGGAAAACTACAGCTGTTTCTTGCTACCTAGCTTTTAAAGATTTCATCAGGGATGGAGGAGGGAGGGAAGGAGGAAAAAGTTAAGAAACAAAAATATAAATAATAGGGTTGCATAAAGACATACAAGTTAGAGGTTTAGGACAATTCAATCAATGAATACCAGTCAACTTTTTTCTTCAGATATTATAAACAACCTACATCACCTGCTTTGATTGGAAAGAAATCTAATTTTGGACAAAATGGATGTGATGTTAGAGATTGGTGAAAGATAAAATAATAGCAATTCTCAAGTACAGTTAAGAGATTGGGGGAGGGTGTATTTATATAATCTGCCAATCTCTCTTCAGAAGTATTCACCTTCCTGAAGTAAATCTCCCTTCTTGGCTTTAACTATAGTTGGGATATTTGTGATACCCCAGGTTGATTTTAGTATCTTCAATAAATGACTAGCTCCATTATTTATGTACCAACCTCCTGAATATATTTTTAATAAATACAAAGTAGCGTTCATTATGTTTTTCGCCATAGCCAACAGACAATTTTAACACTATCTATTTAACTGGATGCATTAGTACTTGAAAGTAAATTAAACACTATTTAAATGAATGCAGTGCAGATTTTTCTCCATTGGTAGCCAGTTTATGAAATCTTTATTCCATAATAACCATGTGAAATGGAATACAGATTTCATAAACTGCATTGGGTGCCAATTTAGAAAAGGCTGTGCCATCAGTCTCTCAGAAGAAAGGGTACAAAGCAAAGTCTTGGATCTCAGGGAAAAAGCACACAGGAGAATGCTATCTCTAAACCCTGAGAATAATTAACCCAGTCTTCCCCAATCTGTTGACCTCCAAAAGTGCTGTATTTTATTTCCTGTAACTACCAGCAATTGCCCATGTTGGTTAGGGATTATGGGAGCAGAAAGCACAAAATGTTGAGGGTGGAATCAAGCACGAAAAGGCCACTTAAGCCACGGATAGGATCAATATATTACCTCTCCTGTTCAAGCAATAACCAAAAATAGAAACCTTAATTGCTTTGCCAGTGTAACAATAAATTAAAAGGAAGATGACTGTTGATCTAAATATTTTTTTAAATTTTCCTTCAGGAACAAAGAAAGCTGGTAACTAACAGCCACTTGTCATGTTTTCATTCTATCCAATGAGATAAATCTTATACTTACTGCCCTCTTGAAGTATGAACTAATAAGGTGATAAGCGTTGATGTAGCTGGGCAAATACAGTTTAAAGCCAACATTGCATATTTAAATTCCTCTTCACATACAACATGATCTGAGGAGGAGGAGGAGGAGGAGGAGGAGGAGGAGGAGGAGGAGGAGGAGGAGAGGAAGAAGAGGAAGAAGAGGAAGAAGAGAAAGAAGACGACTTTATTTGAGGCATGAGACATGAATGGCCAGCTTGTATCCCACAGACTAAAACTGGCCTGTGAAATCATTTTTCTGCATTCTCTGGAAACTTTTTCACAATAAAATTTTGCTGCACAATTTACAAACCCTAAGGAAAAGGAACAGGATAGTGGTGAAAACAGAGATACCACAAGGTGATATTACACCTCCCTTATTTTTGTGTACAGGGTGGCAATTGGAGTAAAATGTTTTCCTAGCAGTGATGTTCCACTTGTAGAATGTATTCCCAGGAAAAGTCAGTAGACTGATGTGTTTTAAAAGCTAACCAAAGACTTTTTTTTTTTTTAAATTTCCCAGCAAGTTTAATCATTTCCACAGGGTTTTAATGCTGTTTTGATCTCCTCTGCTTTTTGTGTTGACTTTTTTGTACCATTTTTGTTTTGTCTTAATTTACTGACTACCCTGGCAATATTTGGATCAACTATTTACTAAGATAAATAAATAAATGCATTTAAGATGTAACTGCATGGAGCTCCTTTAATGTTCTACATGTAATCCTTAACTGGGATGCTACAAATGCTAATAGCAGTTAAAGATGTGATTTTTCAATCTGATGTAGTATGGGCCATTTCCTCTTTATTTCTATTTCAATCTGTCACGTGTAGATCAGCAAGAGGACTGTTATTTGAAAAAAAGCTAATATTTAGACTGGGAACCCATACTCTTTGCAACACAGAAATATTTATAAAGAACCTGTGAGGTATGCACTGTCAACATTATTTGAAGGGTATAACTATAGTAGTGTTCAAAATTATAAAATTATGGAAGTGTGTTTTTTTTAATTAAAAAAAAATTAAACCTTGCTAGAACTGTACTGCCTGGCAAGTTTCAGCATTTAGCCAAGTTTGGCTGATCTTGAAAAGCTAAGAAGGTTCAGACCTAATTAGAACTTGGATGGAGAGTACTACCTCAGGAAATTTCAGGTGCAATGAAACTTTGATTGTGGGATTTAATGATTAGATGGTTTGTGTTGATAGAAATAATGTGAATTAGGATTAAATAGTGGTAAGAGATTAACTTTTTTTAAATTTGTACTTATATCTGTATTCGAGATAGTAGTAAGTCACTTCTTGTTTCATCTTTCTATTCGATCTCACCTTTTTAGTTTTTGTCTTTTTCTTTCTTTTGTTCTATCTTTTCTCTTTTCTGTCTTTTCCGATTTGTATTTTAATTGTACTTTTTATATACCTTAATAAAAGTTTTATTTAAAAAAAAAAGGAAATTTCAGGTGCATAGACTGGACTAGGAAGAAGTCAATGACAAATTCTTTGTATTGTTGCAAAGAAAACAACATGATTGAATCCAGATAGCCATCACTGTTTGAGTTCATCTCAGGGGAGTCTTTAACTTTTATAACTGTATCAGTTTTATAACTAAAAATGCAATAAAATCAATCTGCATATGAAAAGGATTCCCATATGGTTCAAGAGAGCATTGACTAATAATCAATTCATTAGTCTTGCATCTCCCTTCCCTTCTGTTATAACCATTGTTTCTTATACCACATAGTGTTACATGCAGCCCTGTATCACCTGTAATATCACCATATTACAAGATATTCATAACGTGACACCACAAGAAAGACATATGATCCATTTCATATCTTCCCTTAATGCAAGAATGTACAAACTAAAGCCTGAAAGTTGCATGAGGCCCTTTTCCTTGGATGCAAAGATGTCTTCCATGACTACACTGCTGAAATTCAAAATCAAACCACAAAGTTATTTTCCCCCAGTAAAATAGGCCAACCCATTTAAATCTGAAATGGCAAAATGTCTATCCCATTCTCACCATCTATGAATAATTTCCATGTTCAGTAACTTCCCTGAAAATTTCTTTTAAAATGTATGATCTCTGCCTGAGAAAGATTTGTCCCTTCTAGATTGAATGCACGAGGGGGTCAAAGCTGGGTTTCCTGCCAGCTAACTATTTGGAGCTACTTGAAGGATCTGACATGCATATTTATGTCTATGCTTAGAGCTTCTACATTGGAGAGGGGCATTGTTATTTGTCCAGGATCCCTCTTCATATGGGAAAAAAAATCTATATATACTTAAATATGTATATAGTACAACTGTGCATGCTTTAAAAATGTTTTGGGACAGGTACTTTGGAACAAATGGAACTGCAAGCACAGCACTTCTTCAAAACAGCCATATTTCTTTCATGCTTCCATGCAATCCTGAAAAAAAGATGCAGATGTTTTAATGAATTGACTCATTAAAGCAGACTGTTTTTCATACAACTCATTAAAGCAGTCAACTCATGCAGATGCTTAAAGAAAGAGATGCTATGTTCATGCTCCTGTGCATTCCAATTCAGTGTTGGAAACAAACAAAATAAACAACCATGCTTATTTTCACTGAAAAAAAAAAGACATTATTTCTAATTCTAGCTGTCTGAGATTTCTCAAGATGAATGACAGTTTCATGGACATCAGTTGAAAATATGCTTTCCCAAATGGATTATGTCTACTATGTACTATAGTGACACTTTTGGCTCTAAAATGCAGCAATAACTTTTTCTGAAATTTCTTCATTCTGCACCAAGCACAATTCTTGTCTCTAATTTTTTATGTGTGTCACCATAACAAGAAGTTTTTAAGGTTGGATAACTATAGTAGATTTATTATTTTGCTTTTTACTTGCATAATAATCTCCCAATTTTATCCATAAATTGCTTTTTAGAAATCTGACTTCTCAGTAGGTTTATTTCATTTTCAGATTCCAAAAAAATGATTTTCACTGGCTTAATCCACATTTCAATTTGAGAAGAAAACCTAATCTACTCACTACTGAACTTCTAAGTTACATTTCTTTTTTCTCATGCATGGACTGCAAGATAATTTTCCTGCATAGGCACATAAAGATAATACTCTCTTTATGTTGTATAAATTATGCTGTAATAATTGCATAGTTCCTACTGTTTTATCCTTATGTAGTTTTATTCAGATAATATTCAATCAAACAAAAGTATTATATATGAACTCAAATACTCTCATATGAAATTCTATTACATTTTATGTATTGTATAAATTATGAGAAAATCTCATGTTGAATACCTATTACATTTCTGTGTTGTGATACATCCTTATTTTAATATTTGAAATCATACTGTGCTTTCCTTTATATAGCACAATCCTATTTGTGCAATTGAGAAATAAATCCCATCATGTTTGGAGGAGAATATGTTTGTGTAAATGGAAACAAATGTTGAAAGTGACCATACATCCTAGTTTTATCTTGGGGGGGTTGGGCATAAATCTTTTTTAAGTTTTATGAATTTTAAGTCTGAACCCTAAATATATGCCCCCAATGAGTCAGCATGGGAACACAATTGTATGTATTGTTCTGTATAAGTGCTTTTCAGTGGTTATTTTACAGCAATTGAGTGAGTATTAATGTGAAAGACCTGAGGATTTAAGCATTCCCCATATAACACATAGGTTAAGGTAAGCAATCAGTGACCTCTCCAGATGTTACATTCCCAGATGACTGGTCAAGCTGGTTCAGCTTAGTTCAGCAATGCTGAGCATCTGGTGACTCAACCCAAATACATTAAACAACTTCAAATGGAAAACAATTTGGAATGATAAAATACACTTAAGAAAGTTTCTCTACAGCTTTTGAATTGTGGTGGCTTGTTGTTATGGACAAATCACTGCACTGTTCAATGCTAGTCAGAGTGATTCTGTATTTGGAGCCCGGCTGAATGTAAGCATACAAGTTGGAATACAAAGCAGATTTTTTTTGCCACCGATCATCAAGCAGATCTAATGTTTCTGCTCTTACTAAAGGAACACAACTAAAATTGCTACAAATTAGGGCTCCAGCAGATCCAGAAATATTCCTACTCAGTTCTCAAAAGTTTTCTGGGCTACCAATGACAAGAATAATACAAGTAATAGCCTTGTGTCTGGATACTTTCCATAGGTGTGAGTCTCTACAGGTGGACTACAAATGAAGAACCATCTGATTGATATTTTAGAATCCTCCCATAGGATAACAAATAAGTTAAACATTATATTAGGCTACATCAGTTGGAAGGCAGAACTCATTTCTGGAATACTAATCCTAGGAATGTTCATGAAATGGAAAATATGTTCTGAGTTTGGAAGAAAGGACCCCAGTTAGAACAGTTCATCAAAATGTTCTGAATTGGCTATGATGCAATGAAACAACATTCAAAACAGCTCAAAATTTGAAATATTTTGAGTATTCTAGCTTTAGGAAACAATAGGAATGCAGGTAGCCAGCAACGACATGGGATGTGTATGAAGGTAGACAGGCCTTGGCCAAAAAGCTAAAGGTGGGGTAAAGGAAAAGGGGATGGCTGATTCCCACTACAATGCACAGGTATAAGTTACTAATAAAGAGACATGCAGAACTCCCTTTAGTGTGAGCATTACTGAGATGTTGCTCAGAAATTGGAGAGTCATCCAGGTGAGTCTTACAGGTTCTTCATCCAGCATGACCATCAATCAGGTGCTGCTCAGAGTCTAATGGAGAGACACTCAGGGGAGCTTCATGGTGAATCCACTCAATGCAAGTGTCTAAAGTGACCCTCAGGGACTGGAGAAGCACCAACATGAAATACCCAGAGTCTCCTCTATTTGGTGTGCACCTCTTCATGACATGAACCAGGGACTCATCCCAATTATGATGTGCTTGAGTGAGCCAGTGAATGTGAAATAGGCCAGCAGTGGATAGGGGGGAAATGCACGTCCTTTTAAACTACAAATGGGCTGAAAGGAAAATTGGAAGAGGAATCTTCCCTCTTTCTTTCTAACTACCTACCTGATTCAGCTGCTTAAAAATTAAGAATAAATCCCCAAACTATGCCCATTTGAATTGAAACAGCGTAGAGAAAGCCAGGCGGGTTCATACATACCAACTCTTGCAGTAGAAGCAGCAGTGGCAGTGGTAAATTCAGCCTAGTCACTGGTCACTTGCCACAGTCCTAAACTTGCTTTTACCAACTGCAGTCAGAACCAGAATAACTCCCCCTCAGCTTTATGTTCTGCTTACATACCTGCTCTGCTTTTCCCCAGCACTATTTTATAGGCCAAGGCAAGATTTAAAAATAAAAGATAAACATAAAAACGACAAAAAGGAAGGTAATATTCCATCACATTGCCTAGAACAGCTCAGCACACTCCAAACAGTGCCTGAAATGGCCACCATTTGTCCTGGATAAGGAGGGAAAAAATGACCACATTTTGTTTTATTCTCAAAGAACCTTTTGCAACAATTTTTAAAACTTCTGTTTCAAGAATGGCATGTTGGAAACAGCTTGCACTAAAACCATTCTATGCACTTTTATTCATTGGTTGATTTTTGACAATATGTTGTTTGGTTCCTATTGTAGCATTTGAGTGAGATATGAATATGATAATAAATCGCAGGATTTTATGAGAATTTACAAAGGTGGAAGAGTTTACTGCAGATATCGAGTTGCTTTTAATGGAAATTTCATGAGTTTTGAACAAAAGGGATTTATGTTGGCAAAATGTAATGATGAAAATAATATCAGCGACAAAGAGAAACCATTTATTTAGTACATTTCATGAACCACAAAGATTGATTTAATTCTAGAGTAGAAAATTTCCACTTATTTTCACCTCAGTATTTCCCTGCAGACCTCCTGAGTGAATTAAGCATTTAGATGCCAGGACAGGATTGAAATACAGTTTCATAAGATAAGCCTGAGAGAACTATATGCTTTTCCTAATATGGAAGATGGGTCTAACTGTCCCACCTAAAAGCACTGCTTCAGTGTGAATGTGAAATAGGTTTACATGAATAATATTCCCTGCAATTAAATTTATGAGGAAACCTATGTTTACGATAAATTGCCTGTGGATCCTACCATGTGATGGGCTTCTAGAAACATTCTGTACTAGTTAGCTGGCAATCTAGAGTGCCAAGCAAAGGGGAAACCAGCTAGAATATAAGCTACAAGGCATCACTCATTTGTAGCAAGGAATAGGTCCTCATTCTACTAAGCCAAATTTAGAATGCAGAGCCTCCAGCATCCAGCAGAAACCTAATGAATCACTCTCTACTTCAACCAACAGCTAGCAAGGCATTACAGTTTTATACCTGACATTGTAGAGTGGTATCTTCTCTGCTGTAGGTTTTGGTGGCAGAAAGAAATAGTCCTAGGGCAGCTGATAAAATGGTGGAGCTATGCGTGTGATTTCCTTATCTAAGAAGGATGAGAGCCAAAACCAATGAGGCGTGAAACTTTACTTCTTTTTAACAGATGCCACAGAGAGAGGTTCTGGGTTTGATCACAGCAGGTAAAATGTTTGGGGCACTTAACAAACACACTGAATAGATACAGTGTTGAATTACTGCTGTTTGACAGGGTCTTTTTGCCAGTGGAGACAGTTTTGTTTGCATGCAAAGGGAAACAACTGTATGAAATATCTTTCACAAAAATTAGAGGGCTAAAATCCTGGTAACTGTTTACACCAATTTTTGAAGTTTCACAAATATAATTCTTATAAGAAATTAACATGTTGCTTGAACTATCTATATGTCTGGTTGATTAATAGGCAAATACTTGAAATAATTTTAGATTTCATAAAACTATGAATTTTTTTTTAATGAGTTTCATTAGAATGATCTAAGGATGCTGTGCAATAAATTAAGTCTTATGGACCACAAATGGCTTATATATTGCCCACCCCATTCTTATTGTAGAAAACATATATATGACATTGATCAGAACAGAAAGAATTATCCAGCTCTATATCTGAACAACAGTCAATATGGTATGAGACTTACCTGCAAATTTAATATGAAACTTATTTTCAGGCTTCAATATCTGAACATACAGTGGACAATTTGGAGCAAAATCTTTAAGTGCCCAAGCTCTTAAAATGGTTTGATGGTCCTAGAATAAAATAAAAAACACCACATAAGAATGTTTAAGATAAGATATAAAATTAACCATATTAATTAAAATAATTGCTCATGTTTAGCTGACAATGTACCATTTAAAAAAAGGTAAAAACAACCTTTATTGGACATATGGTTTTGCAAGGAACAAGACCCTTTTAGTTTCTAGTTTCTATACTTTAAACAATTTTTCCACCATAAGAATATCCCATAGATGTTGTGCCAATTATAGCAGAATTCATAAGTAAATATTGCTGTTAAAAATAACACAAAATGATTCAGACCAAATTTTCCCTTAAATGCCTTTAATGACTTACAATCTGGGCTTCTGGAACCTCAGGTAGACCATGAATGTTTCCAAAGTAATTTGGGAATCAGACATATCTTACCCTTGCAAACTTCCTTTTTTATCCATATTTAACTTACATAATGCATTTTTTAACATTATTATCTCTATATGGGCACTTTTAGATAGGACAAGATTTGAACTGGAAACCACTGTCTTATAGATTCCATTATGTAAGGCTACACTGTTAAATGTTTTATTATGATGTCTTCTTTGAAGAGAAATTGGTCTGCATAACCAGTCACACAGCTTTCATACAAGTAGGAATCCCAATGCAATGCAATGACAAACCAGATTTGCAGCAAGCAATGATAGTTTTCTGCAGTTTTTACATACTGCCATATAATCAACTACTAGTGATGTTATATCCAATGAAAGTGAGAAAGCAAAGGCTTGATCCCAAACTCTATTATCCTATCCTATCCTATCCTATCCTATCCTATCCTATCCTATCCTATCCTATCCTATCCTATCCTATCCTATCCTATCCTATCCTATCCTATCCATCCTAAATAGCTGAAAAACTCAGCAGAAAATATTCTTGTGTGCGAGGAAACATCCCTTTGTTGTATGTTTTCTGGTACATCATCTCCACACATCTGATGCTCATGAAGCAATGATTATAAGCTGAGGAAATATATCGTTAGCTTAGGAATTAAAAAAAAAAATGGAAGAAAATTTTTTCTGCTGTTCAGTCACAATGCCTAAAGCCTCATAACACTGAACTTAAGAACTAGTTACTACAAATTTATATAGACTCAGTTCAGAAGAATGAGTAGCTACACTTAAACAGTTGGCCTCTGAAAAAAGTTATTGTTTGGGGTTTACCTATCTACACACAGAGGAACACACACACAAAGAGAGATTTACATATACCTGCATAATAAAAACACATTGCTAAGTATTTGGAATCAAAACAGTTTTAACAGATAATTTTCACACGCACACATACACTCAAATGGAAATTGTTAGAATTATCAATAGACTAATAGATCAATTAATTCATTTAATTTTATTTTATTTTTAAAAAATCTTAACTTTCATTTCAGAACCCTAAAATCAGTTGCTCTTAGCAAACAGAAAGAGCTTGACTGAAAAGGTCTATTATCAAATCACACAATTTCAGCACATTAAAATGTTGCTTAAAAAAAATGCTTCTAAGACATTATTCTTTTGAGCCCCATATCAGTCTTTTTATATTTTTCAATTGTCTTCTGAAAAGTACAAGTGAGAATAATTTACAGGACCTAATGATCCTAGGAAATGGAATGGATTGTCTAGTCATAAAATTGCTAGGGTAAGAAAAGAGACAAAAAGAATAGAATAATTCATTTATATCTGTGATTCAGCAGATAAGAAAGACTTATATGGTCTGATACAGAAAGCAACATTTCATTTGAAACATTGATGGTAATTAATACTTTCAAATTAACAGCATTATTACTTCCAACAGAAGCAGGATAAAGTATTTTGGCTTAGAATTAAAAACAGCGTAGCATGGCTAAATTCCAGGATTTTGAAGTCTTCAAGCAAGAAATCATCATGGATTCGGTTGACTAGTAAACTTCTGTTCATTCTCAGCTGAGAATTATAAAGAATAATAAACAATCAGAGGGGGGTGTTTTCAAAACAGCTTTAGTGGTGGGGAGAAGGTGGTTTATATTGAAATTTTCTTGCTGAGCCCAAATAAATGATGCTTGAAACTGAACATTGCCCAGTTTCTGTGACAGCTGACATTTAACTCCTCCAGAGCATTTCATGTTATCCTTCTCATGTAGTATTGGGAGGAACTGAGCCACAATGAGTTACTTACTACCAGTGTAGTATTAAGATGGGTTTGGAATACTTCTCATACATCTCTGTTGTTCATAGCTTAAGCCCTTGGATCTTATTAATGTATAAAAACTTCCCCTATTTTGTACCTTTTTGCTTAATAGCCCTGAAGATTATGATAAGTGCATCGAGCTAAAGTACAGTTGCTTAAAAACCAGAGCATCTCCTCTGCCTAACCACAGCTTATATGGACAGATATTGTGGAAGTAGACATTAACATCATTTTATTCTAACTGGTTGAAGAGAAAGTTCCTTCCAAGCAACTTGTCCTGAGAAATATGTAGTTCACCTAAGAATACAGAGCTGACTTAACTTCAGACTGTTCAAGAAAACAAAGTATCATACCTGTAGTCAAACAGGCTTTTACTAGAGTAATATCCAGTAAGCATTTCTCTTGAAATCTTGAAAACCTGCTGATAGTCAGCAATAGCCTACATGGACCAACAATTTGATTTGATAGAAGACCGCTATTCCCACAGCTGTATCAATAATAATGCATTAAAAATTTAAAGAAAATGCATGATCCAACAAGCTTCTCCATTCCTCTATTCCTTTTAAATTTTTATAGATTCCCTTAAAAACCTCAGGAAATATAGGAAATGCATACGTATAATTTATTAATTTCAAAATAGCATTAAATAGTATAAAATTTCTCTTTAATCCTTGATTTCATGAAATAATATTGATTAGGTAATTTCCAATATTCTAATTTAGCTGCTTTTCAATTCTCTGTGTTCTTTATTAATTTCTTGTGACCTACCATTTAGTCATCATTTTGTAACTATTTTTCTGAATTGTCATATAAAAAAGAGAAGCTATTTCTGGATGACCCCAAAGTTCCTATATTTTCAGATGAATATTGCCTCCAATGACATGCTCATTTTACCATTTTTTAATCATCCCCTTTGTATTCATTTCCTAATAACATTGGGAGAATTTGAAAAAAATCTCATTTTCATTATTTTCTCAATTTCTCTGTTTCCTCTCAATTTTCTAAAAAAACAGTTGCTATATAAATGTTGTTCTTCATGATTAGGTCTTTATATCTCAACACATTGTCTTCCCCAGCAATATTTTGGAAATCTATTTTTAAAATTAGAGTTATCTAGAATTTAGATTAACAATGATTTAACATTTAATGATTTTCAAATCCTGAAAATATGGTGTATCAAAAAGTTTTACTTCGCTGGCACTATTCTTTAGTTAACTTCAATTCATACTGAAATTATGTCCAGATATATCTAAATGATCATCCTCTTATCTCACTGCTTGAGAGAATAGATATTTTATCTATTCAAATGATACATATTTTGCTTGGCTTTTCTCTCCCTATAATTGACATCCCTGTTCTAAACATATAAAGCATAGACATACATCTCCCTCCCTTACACACACACACACACACACACACACACACACAAACTACTGTTAGTCCAGATCTGAGGAGACCCAGGTAGAAATCATACTCTTCCAGAGAAGCTAACTGGGTAAAACAATGCTAGTCACTGTCTTTCAACAGAACTAGTCTTACAGGATTGTTATAGTGGGGATAATATTGGAAGAACTAGAACAATGTATGCCATACTGAGCTCCTGGGGAAAGCTGAGATAAATTTAATAAAAAATATATATACACAGTGTGTATGCAATATATATATATTTACTCTTTTAGACAGTTCTCCTCTAATTTTTTTTTTTTTTTTTAGTATTGCAAAAGTTATTCTCAACACCCAACAAATTATTCCCAAAGATAAACATTAAAAATGGTGCACTTTTTCTTTGAAAATCAGGCATTCCAGCTGCTTCTAGATTAATGTTTTCACCATGGTTATTTTACAAACGCTAACCCTGACAATTGGAAGTCTTTTCAAGTTTATGATTTTTGTCAAGGAAATAATATTGTAAGTGAAATCCTGGGAGTAAAATAGCTGCATTGTTGAAAAGGTCTTTAAATATAAGATTTAATCAATTCACAATCATCCATATTTCTTCAATAATTTTGCACTGATTCTGGTTAAGGAAGTATTTATTTCTTCTTAATGTGTGATTTTGGGGCTTTATATGATAGCACTAGAATGATGCAGCTCTTCTTTGATTCTACTCTCACCCCCAGTGCTAAGTAAGAAAAGATAGCTTCTTTGTATGTATGTATGTGTGTGTATATATATATAGTAGAATGGGTGGGTTGAATTCACTGAATGGATATGTAACTTTCTGATTTAGACAACATGGGGTTTCTAAAGATTTCCCAGAAATTAATTAAGATTTATAATACTAAATTACTGCTGCTCAGCAAAACAGAAAACAATGCTGCTGCTATGTTGTTATTGTCTATATTGTGCATGTTTCATTTATGCTCACGATGCATTTTGAATAATTCTGTTTCAAAGGAAACTTTAAAATTTAACAAAGAAGATGGCCTGTTTTCAGTCAAATTAATCAATGAATCTTTACTGTTGTTGTTGCTTTTTGGGGGGGAGGGGGGAGATAGTGAGCTCTACATGAAGCTATGATTTCTTTTTTCAGTAAACAAAAATGTCTTCTTGTAAAAGTAGACCATTTCCAAAATTTGACTAACCAAGCCAAACTTTATCTCTTCAAAGTTAAAAGTGGAGGTTTACTTTATCCTCATACCTCAGCATATTTTAAGACAGTGTAAAAATAAAAATTGCCCACTTACAGTGGGCCATTCTTCAGTGGCTGACATTTGGGGGGGGGGGGGAAGAATGGGATTCAAGTTCTAGTAGAAGAAGCCAAACCTAGAACAGTGCCATACTTAGAGAAGCAAAGAGCAGCATTTACTAATTCTGCTACAATTCCCTATCAGAACAGACGGAATCATTTTTCTGCAGCAGAGGCAGATTGGAAGGTAGCAAGGGACTGAACAGTAATTTGTGCAAAACACCGTTTACAGTCAGCCTGGGCCTTTGGATTCAAGAAGGCCATATGACTTGGTTGATTTTGCAGTATACAATTGTACAACAAACAGTGCCAGTTTATTTAAGATCACTATTTGAGCAATTTTGATTCTGTCTCCTGGCCCCAAAGCAATCCTACCTATTCTCATCAATCCTCCCAAACTGTATGTACTTATAAAATCTCTCTCACAGGCATTTATTCCATTCATCAAACAATGAGTATATGATCCATGAAAGTATATACAATAATAAAATTAGTATTTAAGATTTCACAAATATCTCTCTCCTCTAAAAGACTAATAGTTACCTCTTTAGATATTATTTAATTTACTTTTCATGACACTCTAATAATTCTCACTATACTTAACATGGGAATAAACTAGAAATTCTCCTTTGAAATCATAGCCACATGTATCTGTGATATCTGTATCTAGCCCTCTCTGTTTTCCTGATCAGCATAATAAATACTATAAAAATCCAGCTTTCCTTGTTTATATTATTTCATATAAATCATCAATATTGTCATCATTGCCACCATCACCACCACTGCCTTTAGCCTAAATTCTAGCATCTAGCCTCTTGATTCAGAATAACACTGAGCGATTAGACACGTCACTAGTGGAGAACTGAATGAATTATTTAAAATATAAATGTTCATGCTTTCCTTCAATAAAACTGTCAGAGCAGCTTATGATAAAGTAATATAAGCAAAGAAAAATTGATAGATATAAAACTTATAGTAATCAAATGGATAATACAGCCAAAAGCAGCAGTTAAAGCAACAATAAAATCCAGTGTAGTTGATCAAAGGGTTTTGGTTAGGTCAGGAAGCAAATTGCAATGATATGATAACAAGTCTACTGTGAACCTTATGCTTTCTCTCAGTTATCAATGATATGACACCCATATAGTGTCATTTCACCACTAATACAGTATTTTTTATTTCTTTCCAAATGGGGGAAACATCTTTCAATCATGATGGGTTTTTGTGTAACCATGACCTTTCCTTTTGGTTTCATCTATTTCTTCTGTACTCAGCCAAGTGAGACACAGAAGAATCAAAAGAAGACTAGGGGAGAAAGACATAATTTATGACCAGCAATTCAGCTGAAGTTCTATTTTCCTGACCTAAGTGTAGAAGTGACATATATAGCAAATTAATACCATAAAAAGGGGGAAGCGTTAGTACAAGCAGTGCCGCCACGACAAGGCCCTTCCCCGTAGGCACTGATTATAGAGGAGAAAAAAGAAAGATTGAAAAATGATATTTGGCTCAAGTGATACAGCAAGGTCTGGTCTTATAATTTTTTCTTATGATGGATGTGGCATATGCCAGGGTTCCTTCCTGTATAAGCATTACCCAACTCCTACAGAAATTATGACTGCTACAGAAACCATACATCAATATGTTGCTGGGGATACAATGGACAAGATCATAGGCCTGGAACTATTATATGCCACTCGGCAATGTATGAAATGTTTACGTTAAGCAGAATTGTGAAAACCTTCTCAGATCCTTTCTCTAACAGGAAAGTCTATAGTGTTCTCCCATAGCCCACCCAACAAACAGCATAATAGTACTTAGCACTTAATGAGGGAATATGATAGCTATAGTGCCCAACAAACTATCTGCTGTTTGCAATTTCAGTACGATGGCCTCAATCTTGAGGAAAGAATGGCAAAATCTTTTTAAACTTGTTATTGCATGTATAACTTGGGTAAATACCAGAATAAGCAAAATAGAAATCAGTCATTCATTCCTCCCACATTTTGAACACTAGACACAATTTGGAATATGGAGTGCAAGGAATTACAAGAGTAAGCATTTCCACACAAGTATCCATGTTGCCAGAAACCTAGAGACAGATGGGTCTGAAAACCTAAATTAACCAGCAGAATGGGAAAGGGATAAGCAACCAGAACATTGAGGCTACAAACTTGATATAACAAAGGAGTGGAATTAGTTGAAGAAAGAAGGGTTAAACAGTATAAAAAGAATCCAGACCAGTGCAGAACTGATCTCATAAAATTAATTATTCAATATAGCAAGGATTCAGCTGAATAAACATTATAGGGTTATTCAGACATGGCTATTTTATACTTGAAGACAGATTTCCCCAAATTGGGTGTACTTCAGTGTGCAGACTTCAACGTCCAGAATTCCTTGAAGGTCACTGATACTAATGCGAATTCTGAGAGCTGAAGACTGGAGGTGGCCCAAACTGGTGAAATTGGCATTAAGACTGTTACTTCTACAAGTTGACTTGGACCACAGAAATGCTTGGAGTAGAGTAAACTCTACAAAATCAGATTAGAATTAAGCATGGCTTCCAAAAACATCTGTAAATATAGCCTAAACAGTGGTTTTCAAACTATGCTCTGGAGAAATGTAGGATTCTCTGGAAATTTATCAAGGGCTTCTCACTGAGAATAATCATAGAACAAGCCTAAGAAACTGTTCAAGTACTGCTATTAATATTTGTACAATGCCTAGTACAGGGAAAAACAGACTGTGTTGTCATGAAGGTCAGAATATATGTCAAAGTCTAATCTATATGAGGTTACTGTATCTTAAATCACACCTCTGATATCTTTTTGCTGTTTGCTGTATTTAGGGTATAAATACTTCTTTTTAAAAATTCAAGCTAGTTTACAATAAAATTCAAATAATTAAACAATTAAATAAAAATATATAACACATTAAAACATTACATATAATGTAAAATAAACAATATGATACAAAATTTTCTGCAACATGCAGTTCAATATATAAAACATTATGTAAAGTATTTCCTGAAGATTAAAAAAATGGGGAAGAGAAAAAAACTGGCTTAGGACAAGTAATGACTACTACCTGGATCTTCATTGAGAGATTTAGCTATTCTGCTGCCCTTGATGGAATTGTTTAACAGTGTGAGGGGTATTAAACCTGGGAGCCTAGTTTTAAAAATAGTCTACTTATAAGGGAGCAATTACTACTCTAATTATTTTATTGTAAAATTGACTGGATGAAGTCAATATTAGCTTTGCTGAAATAAGTCCACTTATCATATATTAAGACTTAATAATACCTCTCTCTCTCTCTCTCTCTCTCTCTCTCTATATATATATATATATATATATACAGAGAGAGAGAGAGAGAGAGAGAGAGAGAGAGAGAGAGACTTAACAGTATATATAAACATATCAGTATTTTTATTCAGCTCAAAATAACACATCACTCTACATCAATCATGTGCTGTCTAATCGGCGTCGACTCTTAGTGACCACATACTTTTTTTTTTAATTTCTCACCAATTATCTTAATAAAAACACAAAGAGGACACATATAAAACAAATTTATATACGTATATATAGATATATATGGAACCTACCGCTGCAGTTCTGTCCACTTCACAACGGCTGCTTAAAATAAAACAGGCCTCCGCGTTATCCATCCTAAAAATCAGAGAGATTCCTTTAGGAAAACATTTTTAACATGCCCAGGCAACTTCTAAAGATAGTTTAATTAAGCATTTGCTTTAAATGTAAACTTTAGGCCAAATTAAAGTCATTTTTAATTTTTTTTAAAAAGGCAATCCATATTAAATAAGATATATACTTCTGTTAAAAAAATTCATCCAATAAATATACCAGAAAAAAATATGGCATCAAATATAAACAGAAATTATACAGCTGTGTTTTTCTCAGTAAATAGAAGCCTTTCCAGATAGGGCTCTATCAGTGTGCAATCCCTATATCAGATGAAATCATGTGACGTGCTGTGCATGTTCACTTGTCATCAACCAAAAACAGAGCTTCTTTCTCCTGAAATAGAGCTTCTTTCTCAGACTGCCCATTCTCTGCAATGATATCTCTGCCATCCAGAAGAAAATATCAATTTTAAACTCACCTGTACTAGTAACTACACATCACAATGTGGATTCCATCAACTTTTTGATTTTGAGACAAGAAGGTAAGGTTTGTATGTATGTGTGTATATGTATGTGTGTGTGTGTATGAGTGTGTGTTTGTATACATAAACACACACACACACACACACCATGCAATGGCACATAACAAAAATGTGTAAAGACACTTTTTAAAAAAAATATGGTATACAATACTTGTTCCATTGAACAGAAATAATTTGTTAATGTTGTTGATTTGGGACAAATTCACACTTTTTCTTTTCCCCTCCCCTCCCTTCCTTCCTCATGGCAAATTATATATAAAACCCTAACAACATGGACATGAATCAGATTTAAACTCATCTGCAAATGCTTAATCCTAAGCCACAAGAAGCTTTTAAAATTATCTATCACCACTTGAACTTGGTGCACAAGCTGCCTGGAAGCCACTGTGGTTGTTTCGATGAAGAATTATAGAAGGCATATTTACCAGCCTGCTCACTGTGTTCTGTACCAGCTATAGTTCGTTACTCAAAACTATATTTAGATTCATTACAGAAGTCCAGATGCTTTTTACTTATTTAAACTACAATACAAGGGGGTAGGAATTGTAAGACAATTGGCAAGTAACTAATTGGCAAGTAATGGATTGAACAAAGCAGCAAAGTAAAGTGTTTTGGAAATTACTAGTTTAACAAAGAAATAAAGGAAATAAAAGCATAAAAGAAAAGGGAGACTGAACACAGGAAGTCTAATCCATTATCTTAAACGTTGCTATATTAATGCACACAGAACGGGTAACAGGCAAGATCAGATGGATCATGGCACCAAGGCAAGTAAAACATAATAGGGATTATAGAAACATGGTGGGGTGAATTCCAGCAGTGGAATATATTCTCAATGGGTACACCCTGTTTCAAAGGAAAAGGCAACACAAGAGAAAAGCTGGCATAGATTTGTATATTAACAATTAACTTCTGTGAATAGAAGTCCACTGACCTGATGTGGAAACCAATTAGGTTAAGATAAAAGGGTGAATTTAACAGAAGACCTCTTTTGTTAAAAATTTACTACAGGAAACAAATCAGAAGAAGTAGAGGAAGATTTATTAAAACAGATAACTGAATCTTCAAAAAAACAAAAACAAAACAAAACAAGAAACAGCTGTGATGAGATATTTCAACTATCCAGACATTTATTGAGAGACTAATTCTGCCAGAAACAAGAAGTCAGAAAAATTTCTTGGTTTGCATTAGTGGTAATTTTCTCCTTCAGAAGACTGAAGTAGACACATCTGCTACCTTGGATTTGGTCCTTACTAACAGAGGAGCTGACTGAAGATATTAAATATGAAAGAACTTTGGGTGCAAGTAACCATGCTGTTAGAGTTCATGTTTTTAATAAAAAGCCTAGTTTAAAAAAAAACAGTAAAATGCAAACCATAGCTAATAGAAAGACCAATCTGAATAAACTAAGATAAATAGTAAGGAAAATGCCATGGGGAAAGTCTTAAAGCCAAAGGTGCTGCAAACAGCTGGGGCTTCTTATAAAGGAAATTAAGAATAGTGCAGTCTCAAACAATATCAGTGAGGAAGTAAATTTAGGACAGATTGAACTGTACACTCACTCTATGCTACTCAAGACACCATTTCCTTTGGATATGAAAAACAGAAGCAAAATAGGAGTTGTGTTCATCTATTTTCTTGTAGTCATCTGTTAAGATTTCTCCATTTGGAAACAAGAGAACCAATCTTTGTCCTGCTGAGATATATTAGAATATTGAAGAAACTAGCTGAAGAGCTCTATCAATTATCATTGAGGAGTCTTGGAGAACTGAAGAGATGCCAGAAGAGACACTTTTTTTAAAGTGCATTCAACAGACACAATACCAGTAATTATAGACCAATGAGCTTCACCATTAATACCTGAAAGATGTTATCGCAAATAATAAAGCAGGGCATTTATAAGCATCTTGAAGACAATGTTGTGATCGCTAAAAGTCAGCATGGCTTTGTCAAAAATATATAGTATAAGACAGATCTCATCTCCTTCTTTGACAGACCTCATCTCCTTCTTCTTTAGCAGACAAGGGAAATGCTGTGAATATAAACTCTCAATTTCAGTAAAGCTTCTGACAAGCTTGCACATGTCAGTCTCGTTTCTAAAAGCTTTTAGAGGTAGTTTCAATGGCACTACAGTAACTTAGTAAGTAACTTACTAACTTACAGTAAGGTTGGTCCAGACTAATTTATTATTCATAAGATTTATATGGCCAATCATCTTATACAAGTTAACCCTGGGTAGCTAACAACCATCAAATCACTACAATTTCAAAACAAAACAAAACATGTCTACTCAACATTTTTTTAAAAAAACTATTATACTCCCACCAAGGAGCCATAATAATCCTGTACCAAACAACACGTGTGCTGGGTTCAACTCCAATGCTAGCCCAACATCTGGAGGAAAAGCCAATTCTTCACATCTTTTCAGATTAAGAGGATAGAGATGCTCCAGATCTCAGGACAGGGCCTATTCCATAGGGCAGGCACTGCTATGGAAAAGACATGTCTCCTAAATCCCCCCCAGATGACATTGTTTAATAGAGGGGACCTGGAACATGCTATAGGCAGATACCCTCAGGGAGAGGCAGTCCTGCAAATCATTTGCAGACGGAGGGATTATCCTACCTTGTTTCATCCACTAGATATCCCACCATTACAATATAAAGCAGAAGTCATCACAAGCTGTGGAGGCAAACTTCACAGCATTTCCCCCTGGGTCAATGATGCTGCATCCAAAGCAGCTCTACACACTCTGCTTTCTTACTGCTCTTTTCTATGGAATTATCAAACATGAAATTATCTCTGTTACTTTACAAAAAGGAAATAAGTGATTTAAAATTATCATAAGATTAATTAACAAAAGATGAACTTGCACCCCTTACATACCTTGTTTTTCACAGGGGCTAGAGAAGAGTATACTAACTGAGATACTGAGGAACAAAAACAATTCAGAGTTTTATTTTTCTGGTTAATAGTAGCCAAAAGATTCTAAACACTTCATTCACTAGAAGGGTTACTAAGTAATGAGTTTATAAAATGCTTATTATAAAAAAAGTGAGGCACACTGCTGCTTAGCAACTTCCACTACATTTCTTAAAATATGGTCTATTAAAAACCCACATTTGGGCTACATTTCTTAAATATGGTCTATTAAATTGCTTCCCATACTGTTTAAATATAAGAGGGGTACATTCAATTATATGATTTCTAAGGAGAAATGTACATTTTAATAGCTGCTTAGCTTTGAATTTCTATAGGCTAAATAATGCTACAGGTATTATGTTTAAAGGACAGCTTTTTAACATTCAAGTTTACCTTCTAACCCAGAGAAAATCACTTTTTTTTTTTTAGCAAAATAGGGTTATCCATCCATGTATATAATAATATTAATATTAATATTGATTTATTGATATAATAACTGGAAATCTTTTGATTTTTTATATGTTAAGTAATGATTTATTTATTAAATAGCATACAACATTATTTCCATTGAGGTGACATATTTCCTGATTATTTTCTATAATATTATATTTTTATATCAACTAGATTCATTGGCATCATACAGATTTAACAAACAAACAAACGAATATTCACTCTTAATAGAAAAATGAACATTTATTTTATAAAACCTATGCAAAATGATTATGTCTTACTCCCATATACTCAAGCAGCTGCAATCCCATAACTACATATCTGGGAGTAAGTTTCATTGAAGACTACTTCAGAGTAGAATGTAGGTGACTGCACCATAGGGGACTTTGCAGCCCCTAAAAATCCTGAAAGCCATAAGACAACAAATTTTAACCAAATTATAAAGTGATACTTAATATGGTAAAAATAAAAGCTATTGCAATGCTGGTTTTTTGGTGTCAAGTGAGTTCCTACCTTCATTATTCAATGATTTATTTTTTAAAAACTTTAATAATGATTAAAGCAATGGCCAGGATATTTTAAAAATCAATTAATGTAATTAAAACTGAAAATGACTGAAGATTGAAGGTAAAGGTAATTATGAAATTATTAATCCATCTGCAACTAAGAGTCTTTCAAATGGTCTCAGTTTTAAGAATTCTTTAAAATCAAAGTGTGACTCCAAGGTTAATAAAGATGAAAATGAGAAATCTGTGAACCAAGCCCCCATATCATATATCATGGTTTACAGTGATTCCAATATTTTATGTTTGGCACTGTCAGAGAATTGACAGGAGGGCAGAGTCCATATTGGAAAAGATGTTGAATGACTAGCTTATATTGAGACTCTCCTTTTTTATAAGAAGAATTTCTAGGTGCACAAAAAGGGCTTCAATTAAATAAAACAACATAGTGAAACTCTAATCAATGCCTGCTCCAGTGAGTTTCAAAGAAGGAGCAGACTTCTAATAAAAATATAGCTTGAAGCCTTGGAAGAGATGTAAGGTTGTGGTGTAAAGGGAAATTAGTGGATTTCACTAGGGAAAAAAGAAAGTAGGAGGCTGAATGGGGAAAGAAAAGGAATAGGAAAAGGGAAAGATGCTTTGCATTTTTTTAGCTGCCTACCTGAATGTAATCTAAAGACCTTTAAAGAAATTATTTATATAGCCATTCTTTGGCTCATTAATTGTATTTATCTTTTTGAATTAGATTTTTATTTTGCAATGAAAGACTTAAAACGAAGGAAAGGGTTTGACAGCTATAAATAATGTGTGAATCTCTATTTCTGACAACAGAACTTGTCAACCTCAATAAGGTGAGATCGACAACTCAAAGATTTAGGAGACAGATCTAAATGAGCTCTGATCAGTCCTGTCCAGAAGTAAATTTCCAAAGCAGTTAAGATAGCTGATAAGAAAGCACACAAAGAAATATCTATGATTAAGTATCTGTTTAGCATTATAATATCAAACAAGACTCTAGAAAATATTTTGCCCCAAGAATTGTGTAAAATCTATTGCAACTAATGGGTTCCTCTTCTTGTTAAATTATCACTTATATCAATTAAGCAGATTTAACTCCTTCAAGTAAGAACTGCATATAATTTATCTTGCCCCTGCAAAAAGAGAGTATTGATGTTCTCAAGATTACAGACCTCTAAAATTTCTGCTGCTTTTCATTTTAATAACTTAAAAACACAAATTTTTCACCATAGTAACTTGCATGAAGATCAAAATTGATTTAGGAATCCTTATTTTAGAACTCTTATTGTTACACCTACTTCAACTTATTGCAAGAATGGTTAGAGACAATACAAGCTAGCAGATGTTAAAATACGAACCCATCTTATATGGGCTGGGAGATTGACCCCAGGGTCTTAATGCTACTTCAAAGTTTGCATCAAGATATAAAGATATTTTCAATGCAAATGTAATTAGCAAATGTATTATACTTATTTAAATATATATAGCATCTATATTATACAAGTACAGATGTGCAGAAAATTGTAATTGATTGTAGTTCACTTCGCTGTAAAGTTACGGTTGCCCATAAAATGTTTCTAGATTTGTACTTTTCACTAGAATACTAACTTCTACTAACTCAGCTGAAACATAATCCAGGTATTACATAGAAAAGAAAGAAATAGCAAACAACAACAGAAATCTTGAATTCATTAAATTAATAACTAGATTCCTAATATTTGAAATTCAAAAGAATAAATATCCAAATTATAAACAGGAATGAGTATCTTAATGAGTTAAAGGGTTTCTAACACATGCCATGCATTCTCCATCTACTTCTTATATATTAAAATTAGTATTATAAATATGAAACACAAATTACTTAGCTCTTTATTTTTGTTTTAATATACCAAAAAGAAAGGAGACAAAAGGGAGAGCCAAGAAAACCATGTTATGTTGCATATGAGAAATAATTTAACCTAGTTTTTAAGCAAATTATGATCACATTATTCCATGTTAATCAGGCTTTCCATTATCTTGATAAAGAGCTAAAAGTGAATATATACCAACTATCTCCAAAGTTGTAGATCTGAAAGCACCCTATTTTTCCAATACTACAACTGCTCCCATGCTCAACACATTCTTTATATAATGATAAATTCTAGCTTTAGGTATATAATTCAAACATACATTGACATGTTTAAATCCTACTGATCTTTGTAATACCATATTATCAAACCCTATCCCTAACTGTAACCAAAATGAGGTGACAGTAGGAGTTAATTTCCTCCTACCTAATACTTCCAAAATGATAAAATTAATAGCCAGCCCTTTTTAAACATTCTCTGGGATGTACAGTAAATGTGAAAAATAGTCTTTTATTGAATTAGTTTTATGTTAAGATGATAAAAAGCATATATGTTCTTTAAGATCCTTATCCATTGGTTTGGTACCTACTTAGCTCTCAGGAGATCTTGATCCTTCAGTGCTGAACCTTGCAAATAGATAACCCTTTGGGACCACATTGGAATTTGAAGCACTCTTCGAACCTGAACATCCATCTCAGTGGGACACAATATAACCACATAGTAGTCCTATAAAATATATGTTGGAAGAAACAAAAAAGAACAAGAAGAAATGATACATGGTTATATTTCATGGATTATTACTCTAATATTTATCTTGGAAAAAATTAGGGTTGAGAGAAGAGTAGTTGAAGGATAACTTATTTTTAACTTTTTATTTTTCTAAAGAAAAAAATTCTCCTGCTATTTATTTCAATAGTGATTTTACTGATGCCATAGTTGCTCTGCCAGATATCAATGTATAATGCTCAGCCTCATGCAGAGATGAATTTAAATAACTTCCTCTGGCAAAAAAATGTTAAGCTTTACACACACTGAAAAAGAATCTGTGTTCAACAGCAGAAAATGTAAGCTTTAGAGGTTACTACACAGATCTCATTAATCATAAAAAAAACCTCAGGATTGGCACTAAAGAAACTACACAAGTCTAGTAAAAAGAAATGCTAGATGTTTTATACTCCTTTAATAAATTTTAAAATGAGTTAAATTTTACAGATATAAGTAGGTGACCCATGGCACTACTGAGTATTTAAATGAATTAAAAATTTTAGGAAATGGTCTGCATAATATTTCTGCCTGAATTGAAATGCTGATTTGCTTGACTTACCTGGAGCCTAGGATGAGCATAGAACTCATTTAGAAAATCCATAAGCAGGTCAATCTTAAGAGAACTGACACACAAAACAACATGTTTCTCCGTCTGAGCTCTATGTCGGCTATAATTTCCACCTGATTTTTGTCTTTCCATCCACAAATAAGCCAGTTGCTCAAACTGCAATAAAATAAAAGGTTTAAAAAATGACACATTTATCTGAACACAGATAAAGTATGTTTTCAAAGCCTCAAGAAGTTATCTGAGAAGATGCTGAGAAACCATGTAGCCCAAATGTCTAGTTATTTGTTTGTATTAATTTAAATCTAAAATACAGAATATATAACAATTCAACTAGGAAGGATAAACTAGCAATACATATTTCAAAAAAACACACTTGAATCCTGAGTGTATTAGCATATTACATTTACCTCCTAGTTAGTTGGGTGTGGCAACAGTATGTTGGCTTTCCTGGTCATCTCTACAATAAAGATCTTAGCTTCCACAGAACAGTGTGCAAATCCACTGGGCTTTGGTTGTGTTTTTGGCATACTAGCTAACGTGTGCAAACTGACGATCCTCATCATTAGCTGGAAATGTTACATAACAAAGATATATCTAACACTGGCACCCTAATCTACTCCTCTCTCTTACTAAATACCATTATATGATTGTCTCAATCAAAGCCATGATGGGTGGCAGAGGTCATTATTTATGGGCTCATTTGGTGATGACCATGATATGGAAAATTGTTATTTGGATTGTAAGAGGAGCAACTAGTACAAAGTATGAATAAAATGAAAAGAAGAGAAAGGGAAGGATGTAATAGAAAGGGGAGGATGTAATAGATCTGAATAAAAATGAACTGAACTAGTAGGTGGAAGTTTAATTATGGATGAAAGGATTAAAATGAATGTCACTAAGTATGAATTGATGTCACTGAGATTGTTGCAAATGTAGATGAAAGTAAAAATGCATACTTTATATTCCTATGTTAAACTTCAATGAATGGTGATAATAGAAAAATTAGGGATGAGGTATGGTTTGAATCTATGGTTTCAGTATATGTCTCTTCATGCATTGTAATGGAACTAATTTAAAAGTATGACTGATTTGTTATAATGGAAGTAGAATAACTAAAGAAAGAGATACTACAAATTATGAACCATTACAAGATAGATTAATCTAACAGAATGAATGGAATATGTAGTAGTAATAGTAATACTTTATTGATTAGCCATTAAGCCATATCAGAATACAAAATATAAAACACAGAACAAGACTAATGTTACAAATAGAATAAAAGAAATAAGTAAAAGAAAATGCAAATCATATTTCCATGCCACCCCTACAATTTACCCCAATCAGATCCATATATGCAGTTCTCAACTGTACTGTTTTGTTCAAATAAAGGGCCGCATTATATATAATTTTTGGATTCTGACCACAGATGAAATATGTTTTTTTAATATAAGGATCCCAATAGGCCATTTGTCTAATTTGCGGTCCAAGATACTGATATTTTTTTCTTATACAATTGACATTTAAATAATATATGTGTTATATCTTCTGTCTCTGGGGCTCCGCTTGAATGTTCATTATGAGGAGCTTGATTAAACCTTCCATGTTTAACCATTGTGTCCAGCTGCTCAAATCTTGCTTGAGTAAATATCCCCCTAAAATGTTTGGGCATTTCCGTGCTTAAACATTTGCCAATTTGGAAGGTATGTTTATAGCAACTCATCAGTTTTAATGTGCCAGCCTTACTAAGGGTGGATATATCCCTCTGAGCTTCAATATCCAAAATTCTTTGTGCAGCAATCTTTTTAACTTGCTTTCCAGAAACAGTTGGACAAGAAACAGGGAGACCACAGCTCCTGATATAATCTGTCAGTTGTACAATCCAAGAGGTCTGTAACTGAGATTTTGTCTGTTCTAACAGACAGGGTTTTGGGAGTCTGTCAGTTTCCATAGCATTGATTTTACACCAATAATTATATGTCCTGATTTTAGACAAAGAATAAATTGTATAAATTCCCAATTCAGCTCTAACTGCAGCAGCTGAGATCCTTTTATTCACACCCAGGATACTTCTCAGATGCTGTGACTGTGTTTGTTCTAATAATGGTACATGTTTTAAGCCCCAAACTTCAGCTCCATATAAAAGCACAGGAGTAATTTTGGCCTTATATACTTTAATAATTGGGGCTAAGAAACCTGGATAGCTGTGATTTATTCATTTGAGCAATAAATTTGCACGTGCCCTCACTCTGAGTGAGATACTTTGATGACGAGGGAGCCAAGATCCAGTATCAGAGAATACCCCTAAATAAGGAAAGGTGGCTCCTACTGTCATAATAATTCTGATTATTAATAAATCAAAGTAAAAAATCATCGTTTTCAGAGAATGACATCGCAGCTATAGATGGCTATTAGATGGTGAGCCAATAGAATGGAAAATGGATGCAAGATGTTCAGGAAACTGCATTAAACAGACTCAAAATAATTAAATTACTGAACACCCCAGAAGTCTGTGGAGTTATGGAAATAGAAATATGAAAAGGACTCTTGGTGTAATGATGAAGTGACTAGTACACAGAATAAAAATAGTTGTAAACAATGTACTCAAAGAGAGAAAGCAATAGTTAAGATTAAAGAGCAATAGATAATGCAGAGCAATTTTGACAGAATTATTAATCAATGTTTTGGAAGTGTTAAGAAGTGTTTGGCAGAATTTGGATTTTAAAGGGTATGAGAGATGCAATGCAGCTTTCTCCTTGGCAGGGTGTGTGTGACAAAATTTTCTGCTCTTCAGCAAGTTACTGAAATATGTATGAATGTCGATAAGTTTATTGTATGTTTGCTTTTTTTTTTTTTACGTTAATGGTTCAATTCTAAGCACACAGTATGACAAGGACATGCAATGTCTCCTTGGTTGTTTAATGTAGTTATGGACATATTATAAGAAATGCAACTAGAAGTCAGGATGTGAATATGTGTGTACTTTTGCACAGAGTTTATGACATATTGTTGACTAGAACCTGAACGATTTGCAGTCAAGTTTGTAAGGAGGAGTATGGATTTGAAAATTAATGTATCAAAGACCAAGGAAGTTGCTTTTGAAAGGGGAAATAGAATAATTGCAAATTTATATATAATAGTTATACAATTATTTATATTTATTAGTGAAATATAATTTTTCACCTTTTTACTATTATATTTATATATAATAGTGAAAAGACAGAACATATGTAGATGAACCAGTGTAGCTTGGTAGAATGTTTACTAAAGATGATAAAACAGATGGAGAAATTTAAGAAGTACAAATACTGGTAGAAACGGAGTGGGTAATATTGTGGGTTGGTGTGAGGAATTAATATTTATTGAAAGGAGCTAAAGTGTATAAGAGCATACTTCTGCCCACTCCGTTATCTGGAAGTGAGAACTGGCTATGCCAAAAAAACCAAAACAAAACATAAAAATAAGTGAAATCCAGTGGAAATGGAGTACTTAAGAAATGTGTGTGGTACTACAAGAAGAGGATTAAAAATGTATAAATGATTAATGGAATGAGATGTTTGAGACTAAAGTGAGTGACTAATATGAAGTCACATACTGTATAATGATCATAAAACAAAAATGAATATGAATAGAATCACAAAACAAATATATAAAGGGTGAAAAAGATCAAGAGGAAGGAGAAAGAAAATTAAGGTGGTATGGAATTCATGAGATCCTCACAAAGACAGAGATGAGAAATTTAAAGAACAAAAGAAAGTATATGATTTGGTATAGGGATGTGATGGAAGTAAGGATGGTTTGCAGAAATGCAAAGGTATGTAATAGTACAGTACATGGTGTTGATCTAGATTTAGCTGTTTTCTTTTGTTATCTCATTCCTTCAATCTACTTTGTCTACTATTTCTTATTCCTCTTCTATGCTTTATATAATGGTGCTTATTATGAAAGGGGTATGAAGGTTGTATGGGTATGTAAGTTTGCACACATGCAAGAAATTAAGAGGTAAATGTCTATTATGGTACTAGTCTAATTTGGCTGGGAGCATCATTTGCTACATCAACAATTCTTTTGAAAGCAAACCCATGAGAAATAACACTAGGTACATTCTGATTAGCCAGCCCTGAGAAAGCTAGAGAGTTCTGATATGTGTAAATAGGAATATTTATTTATATGATCCCCCCCCGACCTTCCTCCCCAAGTGGTATATATGAGCGTCTTAACATAGGTTTCTGAATGGGTAGACTAGTCTTTATAGGATACCTATGCTGTGAAGCATGTTGACTACGAATAATAGTTTTGCTTTAAGGTCTTCCTCTGCATGCGTTTTCAAAGGAAAAAATATGATAACATTTTAATCAGATTGCATTTATCATGTTGTTGGCTTAGACCACAGTAACTAGCTGAAAAATTACACAGGGCCAGTAATTTAAGGCAATTATATAAACAAATATCAGAAATGAACATATACTATGACCATTGAAGCAAAATACCCCAATATGGGATTTAAAATGCAAAAAGTCTTAGAAGAGACTCTGCGTCTATGCATATTTTCTCCAGAGAGACACATTGCCTACATATATTCTCATTGGAGAGACACAATCTCTTACCAAATCTTAATAAATTTACCTTGACTGAACAGCTTTTCCCTTTTTCCTCCACATAAGATTATATGGAAATTATTCTACTACATGTAAGTGAAGAATTGTAGTTGGGTAAATTATTGAGCAAGGACTAAATCAACCTTGAAAATCAATATCATCCTCCTATACAACAAACAAATAAATGAGGTTGAATGATTAAATTTTCCCAACATTATTTACCATTCCATAGAAACAGTTGCATTTTACTTGTAGGGAATAATTTAATCTGTTTTTCAAACAACAGATGGAGAAATTTAATCATTTTACTTAAGCTTATAGGCAGAACAAGTGACCTTTCAGACTACAGAAAACAGAAGTCTGAGAACAGTTCTTTTTATAAATTTGAATGGAGCAGTGAACGTGAAAAATCAGAAGTGGAGCCACGCTAACTTCAAAAGTATCAAGTCTTTAATTTTACTGATATAATAGAAATTCCTATTAGTAGACCCATGACTTTATCAATAAATACATTTTGTCAGTAAATGTATAACTGTCTTTCAGTTACACATCACTTCTGTTTTACATGCTGGATGGCTGATCAATGACCATGACTTAGACATGAACTAGAGTTCAGTTATGCCCTGCTTTGGGATTTCACCACAAGTTCACATGAGATAAGTAGAGTTGCTTTAGGATTTTGTTCAATTTGCATTTTTAAATGTGAATCACATTACTTATATTTTATTTTAATCATGAAGTAAAATTTGCAAAAAGAATGGCTAATATTAATAATTATGCACCACCTATATTCCATTTGGGAATTTAGTAAGTCTGCATGTAAACAACTAAGCATGGAAATGAATTTTGATTAGCTATTGCAACAGATCAAACCCAGTACTGTGTGCATGTATCAAACACACAGGCCTGGCTTCAAATTCAACATGTTTATACATGTATTATCCTCCTCTTTTTATTTATTTATTTATTTATTTATTTATTTATTTATTTATTAATTATTAAATGTATATGCTGCCCATCTCCCCCACAGGGTGATTCTTTGCCTTAGTCAGTCTATTACAATTAAAAAAAAAAACACTGAATTCAAACTCAAATACTAAAAAAAACCCTGAGTATTAAGTATAGGTAAAGTTTACAATTTATTCCTAAATCAAAGTCTAGGTTCTAGCTTCTTAAATTCTAGATTCTTACCCCTTTACATATTAACCCTCTTACTCTCACACACTTTCTCAAATATATTATGAAATGTATTATATATATACAGTAATGTATACTAATGCTTTATTGCAAGTAGAGAAAAAAGCAATTATTTTATATATAAATGAACAAAAGAAGATGTGGCTATTTTGAAATGATGTAAAATACAAGTGTAGTCATTACAAAATATTCAAAATTAAAACTCTGTTATTCTAAGTCTTTTCATAATGAGAATATAATATTGTTTACCTGTATTGGTAAGACTACAAGGGCAACACAGATCATAATGACAACCAGCAATTTGGAAGGCCAGATCTTGGGAGTAACATCTCCAAAGCCTACAGTGGAAAATGTCACTATGCAGAAATAGAGGGAGTCAAAGAGAGTCAGCTTGTTTCCCGCTCGTTCCAGATGCTGAATTCCACAAATACTATATAAAGAATGAATAAACACAAAAACAAAACCTGTAACTGGGTGGGTTAGTGCATGACAATTCTGCTTTGTCAGGGGATTAATTATCTAATATTCACACTTGCATCAATGTAAAAAAAAATAAAGTATTGTTTTGTATTTCACAAAAGTCTGCATGTTTCAGAATGAATGAACCCATGTTATCCTTTATCTAGAACACTGACAAATATATGAGACCTCATTAACTGTTAAAATGAAAGTAACAAGGGGGGGGGGAATGCACTTTTTCATTTGACAACTGAGTAATCTGAGATGATATGAAAGCTGTGTATGGTGTTTTTCTTAAAAAAGCCACACCATTATGTTCACTAAGTGATCATAAAGTTGATTTTCTAGAAAGAATCTTAAAATTATACTCTTTCCTATTACAGGAGCTATAATAGGAAAGAGTATAATTTGTATACAGGAACCCTTGAGCATCTTCAAGTAAAGAACCTCAGAAGACAGTTGAACTGAGATTTTAGAGCATTCAACCATACTCAACACATAGTCTCAAATACTAAACACTTCTGGGCAGTATTTAGAGACAGTGTGTTAAAATATGCTGCAAGCATAAATATATCACTGTTTATCTTACATCTTATCCTTATCCCAGGTCTGTTACAAGTCCATTTAATCGAAGTCTGAACCTGGTAATAGGCTTGCATTTGTAGTTATACTGTGCTACACAGTTTAATGAAGTGATTCTGTACATAAATCAAGGTTGGATACCTACAATGCAAATCACCTTTGTTATTTTCTTCAACAATATTCATTTATATTCAGTGTTCTGCCATTTCTTCTTTTGGCCATTCAGACATTCTATCTTACTCAAACTGACCTTTCTACAACTTGAATGAGTCATGGCTGAAGCTATCAATGTTTTCTTGAACATCCCATCATATAACTCTCACAATCTATATTTTTAAGAGTTACAGTTTAGGAAAAAAAAGGTTGTGTTATTAATATATTGGACATGAACCTCTTGAAATGAAAGAAATGAGAAATCCCAAAGAAAGTAATATTCTGAAAGAGTTCTGAAGTAATGTTTAACAGCCTTATGATTGAATGCACATCATAAGCCTTTGTTTAAAGAACTCTCTTGAGCAGACTTAGAATGGATCGCTTTGAAGAGTACCTAAGGGAACTCAATCTTTTGACACTATAATAACAAAGGCAGTCACATGTGGGGAAAACAAACAAATATCTTCCACTTGATCATTTCCCAAATGGTCCTGTGCAATATGCTGAACTCAGCGGCATGGAACCCTGCTTGGGATTTCTCATTGCTGAAAAGAACAGCTTTTCACAGATAATTAAAATTGTTCTCTTATTTAATGAACTCTTCTCCATCTGTATTATTTGTTAATACTTTCTTCAGGAGGATGTGGAAGATCTCTGTGTTATGACAGGGAAAGATTGATCTTTAGCTGCTCAGTGGATGGTGGAGCTGAAACAGCTGGGCCTGGAATGGGTATTTTCAAGGATCCTAAATCTTCTTTCCCCACTCCAATAATCAGGTAGCAATTTAGAAATTATGCACATACTGGAACTAATAAGTGAATTATTTAGAGTTGCCTTTTCAAACAATGTTTTTACAAGTGGCTTACAATCAATATCATATAAGCATTTTAAAATAAGTATCTAAAAACAGCAGCACAAAATAGCATCTCAATATGCCCTATTACAAGAAGTCCCCAACTGTTTTGGCCAGAGGGCAATTTGGAATTTTGAGAATGCATTTTAGGTGCTATGTCTGCCATTGGAAGAGAGATTGACCAGTCATAAAATATTAACTATGGTGCCATAACCAATCCCAAAACAAGTCAGGTGTCAGAGATATGGGAGGAAGTTCAGGGAGTTATCTACAGGCACACTGGTATATATGGTACTATCTTGAGGAGCCTAGGTATACAATTATAATAAATCCATCAAAAGAATCAAAAGAGCTGCTAGACCACAAAAAACTAAAACACCAGAAATAAGGATAAGTAGAAAACACTAGCAAGCTGGGAAGGATCTGGATGGCAATCAGGCTGGCCAAAGAGCAGATGGCTAATATTTTACTAAAAAGACATGAAAAACTCCTTACACCCTCTTAATTTCCATGAATATTTATATTTTGAAGAGAAACTTTGTCTCTTAATAAAGGGTAAAATTATTATAAGCTACAGTGAAATAACAGAGAAAGCTGGAGAACTGTGCATTGGATGAAAAAGGGAATAATCCTAATGTCTAAAATTAGTCACTGTCTGAACTTTGGAATATTGAGTCATTGTTTGCTGGATTTTTATCTACAGTAGTTCCCGTAAAAAAAAAAAAAAAAAAAGTATTTCCTGAATGTAAGGTTAAAGTTTGCCTACAAAGTTGGGCAAATCACGGCACAGGATATAGCAGCAAAACTTTCCTGTTTAGAACTGCTGTTTTACTTCTGGTACAACCCACAGAACTTGGCTTCCTCTGTGTAGCGTTAACTATGGAATTGGGTTTTAGTAGAGATATGTGGGGGCATGTAATTCATGCCTTTCTGAACAGCTGATGGAGAATAGCTGTTCATTTGACTCTCATTACATGTAAGAAATGCACCCTTCTGTGCTGCACTATCCTTGTGGAATTCCTTTTTCACAAGATCCATTTGAGGTCCATCTCTGAACACTTTTAGGAGTTGACCAAAGTTCCATCTGTTCATTTCAGAATGCTTGATTCTCAGTGGCTAATTTAAAATGACTGTCATGTTTCTTCTCACCCTTCACTATACTACTTGGAGAGTGATTTCCTTACAGCTGCAGTTATTCACAGCCTCTTACCTAACAATGGCACTGATTTTTAAAAAGGGTGTTCTAAAAAGGTAAAACTAGCTGTGGAAGATCTCAAAACTGAAAAGATACATTAAACATTACAGTGGGAGGCACAACTTACAGCAATTTCTCTTTCATCCCATTTAATTCTCCATGGTCAGCACTCCAAGTTTGAAATGTCTAAAATTATGGAACGACATAATATTGTAGAATGTTCTGTAGCCTAATATGGAACAAAAAATGTTCTGATAAAAAGAACATTCATGGTGTTCTACAAGCCCTCAAGTCTTACAATTTTGGGGAAACTGTATAAGGTAAAGGACATCTCTGACAGTCTTCATTGTGATTGTTCATTATCTTTCCAGCCTCAGGGTCTATTTTACTATGACTCATCCAGGCAGAAAACTTCAAAGAGCCAGGCTGCTATTTCATTTTTGCTTGGATTTTGTTGTTTATTGTATAATAACCTGACTTTAATATTGATTTATTTTAGTACTGATCTAACATTTCAAACTGATATAAGGTATTCCAATATGCAGATTTATATTAATGTTTTTAAAACTTTTAAAACTAATGTTTTAATGTTTGTAAATTTTGTTTTTCTATATTCTTTTTATTCTTTTCTTGTCCCCCCCTCCCCTTTGGACTTAATGAATGCATTAATAAATTAGGGAAAAAAAATAAAAAATGACAAAGGAATACTTAAGCTTCTTGGAATGCAATTCCCACAGAGAGGCAGAAAATAATACAGTAAACAACTACACCATAATATTATTTTTCAGAGTAAAGAAGGCAAGCTAATGGCTATTTAGCAAAACTCCAAAATACAATTATGCAGCACAATATGAATGGGTTGTTGTTGTTGTTTAGTCGTTAAGTCGTGTCCGACTCTTCGTGACCCCATGAACCATATTGCGCCAGGCCTTCCTGTCCTTCACTGCCTCCCTGAGTTTGCTCAGTTTCATGCTCATTGCTTCAGTGATGCTATCTAACCATCTCATCCTCTGCCGTCCTCTTCTCCTTTTGCCTTCAATCTTTCCCAGCATCAGGGTCTTCTCCAAAGAGATCTCTCTTCGCATTAGGTGACCAAAGTATCTGAGCTTGAGCTTCATTATCAGTCCTTCCAATGAACAATCAGGGTTAATTTCCTTTAAGATTGACTGGTTTGACCTCCTAGCAGTCCAGGGGACTCTCAAGAGTCTTCTCCAGCACCACAGTTCAAAGGCATCAATTCTTCAGCGCTCGGCCTTTTTTATGGTCCAGCTCTCACAGCCATACATTACTACTGGAAAAACCATAGCTTTGACTATGCGGATCTTTGTTGGCAAGGTGACGTCTCTGCTTTTTAATATGCTGTCTAGGTTTGCCATAGCTTTCCTCCCAAGGAGCAAGCGTCTTTTAATTTCATGGCTGCAGTCTCCGTCTGCGGTGATCTTGGAGCCCAAATAAATGAAGTCTGTTACTGCTTCCATTTCTACCCCTTCTATTTTCCAGGAATTGATGGGTCCAGATGCCATGATCTTAGTTTTTTTAATGTTGAGTTTCAAGCCAGCTTTTGCACTCTCCTCTTTCACCCTCATCAAGAGGCTCTTTAGTTCTTCTTCACTTTCTGCCATTAGGGTGGTATCGTCTGCATATCTGAGGTTGTTGATGATTCTCCCTGCAATCTTGATTCCAGCTTGTGATTCTTCCAGCCTGGCATTTCTCATGATGTACTCTGCATATAGGTTAAATAAGCAGGGTGACAGTATACAGCCTTGTCGTACACCTTTCCCTATTTTGAACCAATCGGTTGTTCCATGACCGGTTCTGACTGTTGCTTCTTGGCCCGCATACAGATTTCTCACGAGACAGGTAAGGTGGTCTGGTACCCCCATCTCTTTAAGAATTTGCCACAGTTTGTTGTGATCCACACAATCAAAGGCTTTTGCATAGTCAATGAAGCAGAAGTAGATGTTTTTCTGGAACTCTCGTGCTTTCTCCATTATCCAGCGAATGTTGGCGATTTGATCTCTAGTTCCTCTGCCTCTTCGAAACCCAGCTTGTACATCCGGTAGTTCTCGGTTCATGTATTGCTGAAGCCTAGCTTGTAGGATTTTGAGCATAACCTTGCTAGCATGTGAAATGAGTGCAATTGTGCGATAGTTTGAGCATTCTTTGGCATTGCCCTTCTTTGGAATTGGAACGTAAACTGACCTTTTCCAATCCCGTGGCCACTGTTGCGTTTTCCAAACTTGCTGGCATATTGAGTGCAGCACTTTAACACCATCATCTTTTAGTATTTTAAATAACTCAGCTGGAATACTGTCATCTCCACTAGCTTTGTTGTTAGCAATGCTTCCTAAGGCCCACTTGACTTCACTCTCTAGGATGTCTGGCTCAAGGTCAGTGATCACACCAGCGTGGACATCAGGGACATTAAGATCTTTCTTGTATAGTCCTTCTGTGTATTCTTGCCACCTCTTCTTAATCTCTTCTGCTTCTGTTAGGTCCCTGCCTTTTTTGTCCTTTATCATGCCCATCTTTGCACTAAACGTTCCTTTCATATCTCCAATTTTCTTGTAGAGATCTCTAGTCTTCCCCATTCTATTGTTTTCCTCAATTTCTTTGCATTGTTCATTTAAGAAGGCCTTCTTATCTCTCCTTGCTATTCTCTGGAAATCTGCATTCAGTTGCTTATATCTTTCCCTTTCACCCTTGCTTTTCGCATTCCTTCTTTCCACAGCTATTTGTAAAGCCTCATCAGACAGCCATTTTGCTTTCTTGCATTTCTTTTTCTTTGGGATGGTTTTAGTTGCTGCCTCCTGTACAATGTTACGGACCTCCGTCCATAGTTCTTCAGGCGCTCTGTCTACCAAATCTAATCCTCTAAATCTATTCATCACCTTCACTGTGTACTCACAAGGAATATGATCTAAGTCATACCTGAGTGGTCTAGTGGTTTTCCCTACATTCTTCAATTTAAGCCTAAATTTTGCAGTAAGAAGCTCATGATCTGAGCCACAGTCAGCTCCTGGTCTTGTTTTTGCTGTCTGTATAGAGCTTCTCCATCTTTGGCTGCAAAGTATATAATCAATCTGGTTTCGGTATTGACCATCTGGTGATGTCCATGTGTAGAGTCGTCTCTTGTGTTGTTGGAAAAGAGTGTTTGCTATGACTAGCTTGTTCTCTTGACAGAACTCTATTAGCCTTTGCCCTGCTTCATTTTGTACTCCAAGGCCAAACTTGCCTGTTATTCCGATTACTCCTTGACTTCCTACTTTAGCATTCCAATCCCCTATGATGAAAAGGACATCTTTTTGGTGCTAGTTCTAGAAGGTGTTGTAGGTCTTCATAGAAGCGGTCAACTTCAGCTTCTTCAGCATCAGTGGTTGGGGCATAGACTTGGATGACTGTGATATTGAATGGTTTGCCTTGGATACGCACTGAGATCATTCTGTCGTTTTTGAGGTTGTACCCCATTACTGCCTTTCCCACTCTCTTATTGACTATGAGTGCAACTCCATTTCTTCTAAGGGTTTCTTGCCCACAGTAGTAGATATAATGGTCACCCGAATTAAATTCACCCATTCCCGTCCATTTCAGTTCGCTGATTCCCAAGATGTCGATGTTCAGTCTTGTCATCTCATGTTTGACCACATCCAGCTTGCCTTGGTTCATAGATCTTACATTCCAGGTACCTATACAATATTGTTCTTTACAGCATCGGACCTTCTTTTCGCTTCCAGATACATCCACAGCTGAACGTCCTTTCAGCTTTGGCCCAGCCGCTTCACTCTTTCTGGAGCTACTTGGAATTGCCCTCCGCTCTTCCCCAGTAGCATATTGGACACCTTCCGACCTGAGGGGCTCATCTTCCGGCGTCATATCTTTTAGCCTTTTAACATTGTTCATGGGGTTTTCTTGGCAAGGATACTGGAGTGGGTTGCCATTTCCTTCTCCAGTGGACCACATTTTGTCAGAACTCTCTGTCATGACCTGTCCGTCTTGGGTGGCCCTGCACGGTATAGCTCATGGCTTCACTGAGTTACGCAAGCCCCTTCGCCACGACAAGGCAGTGATCCATGAAGGGGAATATGAATGGGACAGAAACATAATTTTAGTATTTTTAATTGAACAACCACATTGCAGGCACAAAAAATGAATAAGCAACAACAAAAAAATCATACTAAAAAAACCCTTTCATCTGATATGACATAATATATTGCTCTTTGTGAGTGAACTACAGTTGTCCCACTTGCATCTTCATCTGTAGCTGGTTCTAAATTTTGATACACCACCCATTACTACTTTTTGTCTCTCTACCTTTTGGCAAGGTAAGACCACAAGGTTTTTTTGTTTTTTTTTTAAGGAGGTAAACATGGAGAGGAGCTTAAAATGCAACCCAAATAGTAGCAATATATGATGCTTTCCTGTAACTGCATCTCACAACATGTACAGTATGAAGAAATATTGTGGAGAGAGGAAACCAACCCCTACTAATGGCATTTTTTAAAAATAAGACAGCTTTATTACTGGGGTTGATGGGACTAATTTCATCATCTTCGGATTTCATGACATGCAGGGAATTTGCACCTTTGCTGCTCAAGTATCTGGATCTATTTGTTTTGGAACATTAATTGCCAAAACATTCCCAAATAATTCTATCCTCAATCCTAAATATTTAGGAAGACCTATGTCTTACAAAGCCAATACTGTTTGGGAATGTTAAAAGACTGACACTATTTAGAAGAAGATGACCAGCAGCAAGACGGATAGACTCAGTTACAGTGGCAATGAGTACACCATTGGAAGACCTGAAAGACCAGGTTAGGGACAGATCAGAATGGAGAAAGTTTATCTATGTGGTCGCTGAGAGTTGACAATGACTTGATGGCATATAATCAATCGATCAATTTGATAATTTGCAACCCTGCATGGGCACAGCAAAACAAAGCACTGCTGTAAACATCTAGATTTAGGTACTCTGATACTATAAAATGGAGTTGGAAGACAATCTTGTTAGAGAGCAAAGCTCTGTTCTGGTACTATTTTTATTTCAGTGTACATTTGGCAAAGAAAAGGGGCTGTAGAAGTCAAAACTTTTAACTGGTATCTTCCTACATGCATTATCTTGCTTCTGTTCACTCGGTGTATACTCCTATTCTAACCAAAGAACAAGTTTCTGCCTGCCTATCCTGCTGCTTTACTTGAAAAATCAGACATATAAATTGGATTCAGTATGTCATTTTGACCTAAAACTATTATGAAATTGCAGTTTCACTGCCTAGCAAACGATTCATGAAAGCAAAATACAAGTCTTCAATGTTTTTCTGTGGTTTTGTCAGCAGTAGTAAGCACTAAGTAACAGCAAAAGTACAAAATAATAGTATTTACTACTACTTTTAAGAGACGTTATTGATGATGTGCTGTTTTTAGATATACACTAATGAAAACGGCTTGCCTTTTGCGAGCACAGATGCAGTCCATATAGCTGGTTTAAAAACAACAAAACTTTCTCCAGCTATATCATGCCCCTTTGGCTGTTCACAATCTAGAAAGCAAGATTTTCAATTATTCAGAATATATGTTTATTGCAATGAGTAAGGTGTTAGGTTACAGAACCCTGGGAATTGTCCGTGCATATCTTGGCCCTTTTTTATCAGTGAGTACATTAAGCAGGTTTTTTTTATTGCCTTTGATCTTTCTTCTAACTGTGTTGGTTTTATGGGGAGGATACCAATTTCTACTACAAAAATGTTGAACTATACATCTTCAGTAATATTTTGAAAATGTCCATTTTCATCTCTAGGGTCAAAAAATTCCACCAGAAAGTGAAAGTTTAATAGGTTGTTCACACTGTTATAGTTATGAACAATAAGGAGGAGGTTATGCATAGATGCGCCTAGTCCCATTTTCAGAATCTCATTCAAAGGTGTTAACAGCAGTTTTCTTTCTGCTAATTTAATTGGTAGGGAATTCAGTCCAATATTGTGTTCAGTTTCTTCATTGATGGGATCTGTTGTGGAAATCTTGTATTTCTTTTGGCAAATTTATGAAGTAGAAGCGACCCTTCCCACCTTAAATCCCTTGCTTTGGAATCTACGTTGGTCTTCCATTCACATGGGGAGGAAGTAATTTCTCTCAACTCTATCAGTAAAACTCCATGGTATTCCTGAGAATTACCCTACGTGTAAGCTACTAACAGTAAAGAGCACAGGTAAATACAGAGAGGAAGACACAGAAAATCATCATTCTGTCTTATATAAAGTCTTATGTTTACATAAGTGAAGTTAGAATGCAGCCCTTAGCAAAGACTTAACAAGCAGTGTGCAAATATATGGCTTTTTTTTCAGGCTTGGCTCTTCTTCAGCAAACAAACAAACAAACAAAGGCATGATGGAGCCTTCATGGCAATGCTTTCTCTACATGCTATCATAAACTGTTCTCACACTTTGGAATGTAACAGGTCATCATTTGTAGGGAGGACATACTATGTGAATAAGCTCACTGGGCTTTTGCAAACTGATTTTGTATTGTAGTCTGCAGAGCACAGAATGTAATCTTCTAATATTGAATTCTACAGCCTTTCCAGAATGCTTGGCATTCACTTACTGATTATGTTTCTAGGCTACACAGGAATATAAAAGTTGTCTTATTGTGTGCCAGACACTAAGGTCCATCTACAGAAGACTTTATCAGCCCTATTTAGAACTTCAAACTTGCAAAACAGGTTATTTACCATTAAGCTGTAGCACTTGCATCTGTTACATAGCAATACTTGAAGAATGACACCATATTTCTCCATTGAATTGTGTTGTACGGTACATAGATGTTAACAATTTCTCGCTAAATCCATGTGTCTTATTAATAAATCATATATTACATTCATTAATTCCTTCTAAACCAATACTTAAAGACCAGCTGAATTCTAGCATTGCCTATATATACTGAAGCTTTTTCTTACTCCATTATGGGGTTTTGGTGCTGGTGGGTTTTTTTTTTTCTTTGCATCTTCGAGACAGTTTTTGACTCCTGGCATCTGCCCGGACTAGTCCCTGCAATTTTCTTGGCAAGGTTTTTCAGAAGTGGTTTGCCATTGCTTCCTTACTCGGGTTGAGAGAGACTGACTGGCCCAAGATCACCCAGCTGGCTTCATACCTAAGGAGGGACTAGAACTCATGGTCTCCCTGTTTCTAGCCTGGTGCCTTAACCACTAGACCAAACTGACTCTCATTATGGGTTTTAGGGGAGGAAAAATGAAGAAGTTTATTGCTGTACATGATGTCTTACAGATTTGACAACCAGTGGGTGTACAAAGTTGCCTAACCTCTGGGAAGCAAGGGTTGAGATGCTTGGCAAGCAAGGCAAAGACTACTTGCTGTGCCTAACTTACCAGACACTAGATCAGGCAGAATTAAATGAATCTCCAGAACTCCAACGTCATTCTCATGTTTGCTCTTTGGAGTAGACAAACAACTCCTGGATTTCTGAGTAGTGGAGTCACACATGACTTCACTGACTGCTAAGATTTGGACAATGAATGTGGCACAAATAAAGTGTTGTGAAGTTTCTAATTAATGACTTTATTATATCAAACTATACATATAACTGTGTTAACAATGTCATACTGTATAACATTAAGCACCCCCACTCAAGGGGGAGGCCTGGAAAATTATGTCATAATGAGAGCATTTCCTCCCAAATGACCAGAATTTTGTGAATATGTTGGTTCACAAGCCTGAATAGATAGGAAAGCCAACAGCAATCTCACATTCTCCTAGAAGAAACTGTGTAGAGACATCAATTAGCCACTATTTTGCACCACTGGAGCTCAAGCTGCTCTATAACCATAGTCTACCTGCTACCCAAGAAGCCCCATCTGAAATAATTCTATGAAGGATTGTATATTATGTAAATATCACAACTCCTCTGTGACATTATCAAAAATAAGGCATGGTTATAAATGACAATTATTTGAGTAATCTAAGCAAGATGGAAGAGACTTCAAACAGATATTAATCCCCAATGCACATTTAATGAAATCCAAAATAAAGGCTGCTTCATTCAAAACCTGTGATAAATACATTGGGTGAACACAAAGCAAATTGTTAGGAAAGATGTTCATATAATTTACTTTAATAAATCAGAGACCGTAATAGACAGTGAAACTAGTTTTCTCTGTCAGTAAAATAAAACCCCATTCCTGATACAAAACAGATAACATTTTAAATCCCAGTTATTCTTTGAAAATTTTGTCATATTAATCTTTCTTGAACATATTGGAGAAATAATGTATATTATTTAGAATATACATGTTTGAAAGTACAGAAAAGATATAAAGTAAAGATGCTAGTGTAATGAATGAAGAACAAACTTGCAGTCTTCGCATATAAATCTTTCCTTTCCCTCAGTGCATGCTATTAGGCATAAGGGAATGAAAAAATACAAGTCAGAATTCCTGAGATGACATATGATAAATATTTTGAATAATTTAGAGTGCTATATAATTGTTGAATCATAATTGAGAAATGATTAGTCAGCTCCAATATTCCATATCATAAAGTTTTAAAACAATATTTCAAACATGGAACACAGCAGCAGAATGGAGCATATAAATAAAACTAGGTTAATTGGTGACCTGCAAGTAGCTACAACTGAGATGCCTCCCTCAGAGACCTTCGTCCAACTATTTTCATCATAAAATTGTATTTTGTAACATGACATAAGAACAAAATGATTTACATTTTATCACTTCATGTACTGCATGGACCATATTGTCTGGTTAAACTAAATTAAACTTTAATTTATTTAAATGAAATCAAAATTAGCTTTTATTATGTTTTATTAGATTAAAATCCTACTCTTAATTGAGGAATACCAGATAGCTTACACAGGTATCCCCTTTATTTTATTCACAACAAGAACCTGGTGAGGTAAGTTGGGTTAAGTGTATGCTACTGACCCAAAGTCCAGTGAGTTCCCATCACTGGCCTTGAACCTAAATGAACACCGTAACTTCTACACCACACTCGGTCTTGTATCTTTTCCTTAGCTCTGCCTAGTTCTTCATCCTGGGCCCAGCTTACTATGTGCCATTATATTCCGGTCCTGTTCAGAACCTCATAGAGTGGAAAAAATGAAGTAAATAGTAAGAAAATATCAGATCTGTTAGCTTGTTTTTGGGGGAAAGCAGCTCCTGGCATTCCATTCAAAATGCCGTTTTGCCAAATGTGCATTTTTCTCATGTTTATATATTTGTAACAAAGTAATGGATGAGAGAGGGAGAGAGCATAATATAGTGATAAAGGTTGGGGTCTCCCTGGGCCCCTGAATTTATGATCCAGATATCAGTGGAAAATTGACATTGAAACAAATTGTCCTAAGTAGAATTTCATAATGGCTAAAACATGAGGTTGTCGTTCTAAAGTGTCATCAATTAAACTTGGCTATTAATTTATTTACTTGCAGTTATTTTTTTTTCTAAAATATGACTGGGCAGAACTCTTGAGTCTTTATATCATGTTTCAGGCAGAGAACAGTTCTTTTTTAAGCTAAATATGTTTAACCAGGCCATTTTTTCCAGGCAATTTTTCCAACTATTCTGATTTATGTGTTTGCTTGATTTATACTTCCTTTATTTCATACCATTTAAGATGGTGCACATAGTGCTCCCTCTACCTATTTTCCCCACAACAACAATTCTTTGAGGTGTGTTTGGGTGAGAGAGAGTGCCTGGCCCACAGTTACCCAGCTGGCTTCCATGCCTAATAGAGGACTATTCGTATCAGTCTAGGTTGCTCTCTAATTGATTTATTTGTTTACATATTAGCTTGTTTGTATTTTAGGAAAAAATGGAGTGTTAAGTACAGCTCTGAGTTTTCTAGATCAATGCACAATGTCCACATGAAACCCACTTTGATTAAGCTGCTTTTTGCAACAAATTTTCAAACAAACAAACTGACATAGAAAAGTATCTGAGTGTGAATCCTCTTCTATTTCCTCATTAATAGTTGATGGAAAAGAGGTGAAATATAAGGTACCTGGAAGGTGGGGAGACTTGGTCTCTTGACACAGAGTATCTCCCTCTGTTTTTATGCAGATGATTAGACTGTGATCAGAATACAAACTAGAATATGGTCAAGCAACTGCCAGTCTACAGTGCTACCCAACCACACTGGCACTTGTCTCTTGAGACCTCTGATTCTCCCTTGTTGCCTTGGCACACGTTCATGCCACTAAGCAAGAATCCAGGGCTACCCATGTATTAAGGCATGAAGCAGTAAAAGTAATATAAGCTCTTACAAAAATTATTTCACAGTTGCCTGGCAGACTATAACAATCAGTATATGTAAGCAATTATCCAAAATATTAATATTTACTAGTGATTATTTAAAGATATAAATGCAGTAATTAAAAGATTCAAAGGAACAGCAATATAAACAAAAGGGAAATCAACAGAGGACTGTTTTAAGGCATGTGATTTCAATTACCATTATAGACAACTGCAAACTGCTTTATTTCCTTAGCTAACAAGTGTGTCATTGGTATTTTTGTCGGTATTTAGTCTATTTTTTCCCCATTCTACAAGGGCTAGAACAAGACCAGAATAAAATGGCACATAATAAGCTGGTATCTGCAGATGCAGAAGGCAGCAATAATTGGTGTAGGTCAACTTGCCATTTTCTTCATCTTTTCCTGTCAGTTACAAAACACAGGCTGAACCTGAACATAATGTTCCCTTGCAAGCAGCACTAGCTTCCTTATCAGTCATAGATTTGAGATTGCTCTCGGATATTTTTGTTTCCCGCAATCAAGAAAGGGAAGACTTAGGAAGAAAAGGAGACATGCTTTGTAATATTGTATCAGCCCTTGGCAATTATCCTATAAAAGGAGTGAGATCAAAGCCCTTAAATACTAGAAATGCAAAATGGTGTGGTTCAGTGTTTTATAAAGGTTTGAAAAGAAAGCATGTTAAAAGTTCATCAGTTTTAAGACTCATATTTGATTTCAGGATTTATGCTAAATCATAAGGAGAAATGAGTTTTAAAATATTGAAAAACAGATATAATAACCAAATCTGTCATGTTTCCTTAAGCCTTTCAGTATTGTGATTTATAATATTTACCTCTGTCTCAATGTTAGGGGTGTATAAAGAATAGCTTCCCTCCTGCACCAATTCCTTGAGAAAATATACAGTCAGTTTTATCTCCCGCTTGATTAAGAGAGTATGTATTATTACCTGAACTGTAATGCTTTCATATAATGGAGATTATTTACATATTCTTTCCTACTATTCCTTCCTCTTAGTGTCATTATTTATTTTCTTAAACAGGACAAGCTTAGAACTGTCCTGAAATAGCACAGTTCAGGAATTACAGCAGTAATAATATAACTACATGGAACTTACCATGTAAAGATAAGACACAGCAATGTAGATATTAAAATCAGAACTTGGTTAAACATTGCAGACTGTGTGCGCTGGATGGCTCTATGAAGATCATTCTGTTCAAAATGAAAAACCCAACCAACAAACAAGACTGTGAAACCAGCTCATTAAATAAAATGTGAGGCAACAGTCAAGAAGGATGCAATTTTTTAAAATTAAAAAGGTAGTGCAGTTAAATAATGAAAAAGTTAATCAGACTTTCTGAAACCAGGTGACATCAAGGCTAACATTACCATTAAACAATACCATGCCATGCTCTTTCATTTGGAATATCAGAAAGGGGGTCAATAAACATCAACTAACTATATATGAAACCATAGTCCTTAAAATTATATTCTAGCTTAAGAAATAAACAAGAAGACTTTTGATTCAGAATGAGAAACAGTGGGTAATATAACTTCAGTTTTACAATCTGTACATGATAGGAAATGGAGCACAAATTCTGCATATTTTGCATCTTCTGGAGGGCCAAGGGGCAAAATCTATAGAACAAATTACAACAGTCCAACTAGCAGGAAGTCATTGTATGGATAACAATAGTTTTATCTGTGACCGAGTCACAATAAATCTGTAATGCACATAATAACTACTGTTATTCCTACTTAGTAGATGGAGAATCAACCCTAAAAATTAATCGGCTTCTCAATAAATTCACAATTCAAATGAAAATTCTTGAACCCATGCTAATGTTTGTATCACATTTGCCTAGATTACAACAGCACCGAACTTGAAATTTGCAGCATATTTTAAAAATGGAGCAGCATTATGCCTTTTAATAAGAACTTTTGCTGCCCATTTTTAGTCCCATTCTTATTTTTCAAATTGACTGCAAGCCTCCAAGCCAAGTATATTAAGCATAAATAAGTATGGTTCTTTGGCCATTTCCCCACACTCTTTTCTTTTCTCCCACCCCCCCCCCCATGTTCTGCATAACAGCATAGTATAGAAGCCAAGTATAATTGGTCTTTGTCAAACTGGGACGTGAAAAGATCCTCAGCTGGAGGTTGGAAAAAAAACAATCCAATGAATCAAAGGAATTAATGCTGGACCAATAGTTTTATTATCAAAATAGATAACACATTTGGATTCCTAAACTAGCTATATCACATGAAGATAAAACAGAAGATTGAAAATCCCAACAATACAACAATTTCAATGTTCAAAAAGCAAATAAGCTAACATATCTGAAGTTAAGCCAATTTATTCCCATGAATTTACAATGGCTTGAATGCAAATGCCATGGTTTAAGTGGACTATAGAACACACAGTTTCTTTTTGCATTGACGCAGAAAATATGAATTCTTTCCCCTTCAAACAAATCTCATCTACTTTGTCATACTTACAATCATATTCTCCAAAGCATGCTTGGCAAGCCAACAATTTAAAAACACTGGGATAAATAAATTTCTTAATGCAGGACAGAAAATCTAAAGAAAAAGACACAACATATTATATGTATCCTCCAAACATTCGTTTAATGTAATTGCATCCAAATACAAGGAAAAAAAAGAGGAAATACATCTAATATGATTAAATTTCATGTAGCTGTGTTTTTTTTTGCTAGACAACAGCAAAGCTAGCAAAACTACAGGCAAAAATTCACCTGAGCAGGGACAACTTTGATATTTGATATATTCTCTTACAATCCCAATTCTTACTTAAAGTTATTGTCCTGATACCATCACCAGAAACTTATTTCTGAAATGAAGCTTACTTCTAAGCCAAAATAAGTAGAACTGAATTATCAACGGGATAACAACTGCTATTTGTGCCTCCCTAAATTTAATTGTAGTTTGCTTGCTTGACTTAGGACCAAGAAATTTATAGTCTATAGGTGTATGTATGTGTGTGGGCATGCCTGCTGGTGAAGATGATGATTAAAAAAAAGGTTCCATACGGCACATTTGATGCTAGGAGTTGTACAAAATGAACAGCAGATTTCAGATTTACAAGGGCTTACTTTCTTTTAAATTGAATTCTGAGATCCATCAAACAGAATCAACTGCAAGAGACATGTATCACAAGTAATCTTTTCATTCTTCAAGGATCACACATGATAAAAGATGGCTTGGAAGGCACAATCTATATGGCAATGGGATTAGCGGATGAAAAATGTTTTTTCTTTTGCTATTACTAGCAATGAGAAAACAGCATTCCTATCTGCAATGGAACTGCCTCCCTAATCTCAGATTCTTATACAAAGAGTTGCCTCAATCTCTACTATGTAACTAATAAGTAATCAATTATTCTGTGGGAAAAATGAATGAGGCTTCCTGAGGACTAGAGAACACAAGTCATCTGTCCATGATTAAAATGAAAAAGCAAAAACAAAAGTCAAGAAATTTGTACTGAGCACCAGAATCGAATGGACCTCAAGGTTTTTCTGCAGATTCAAAGAAAACTTTGCTCCAAAGGTTTTTCATTTCAGAAATACAATTTTCCAGTCCTTTAGTTACTCGTTCTTTCCCTCTCACATAAAAATAATGGATAGAAACTTACTGTAATGATGAAAGGAATAGCATTGATGATTTCCAGCAGAAAAGGAATGCGTACAACTTGTTCCCATATGTTTCCCTTTTAAAGATCAAAGTAAAATGAAATACAACACTAACAACCAGCAGTGATTTTTTTTTTCATATAACTACTGTGATTCATCATAGGTGATACTTAGCAACATATTTATATATGGTTCACTGAAAAATTCAAAATTCTTATTATGCAAAATAGAGTATATTAGCTATGCATAGCAAATCCTTTTTAGAAGGAGTTGTAGTAATGTAAAGTTTAACCAGATGTAAACCAATCAGCTCTGTCTTCAGTCCAGCTTAGCTTAATATTCTCCAAAGAGTTCTATTTCTTGATATCTACATGTAGATGTCTATGTTGAGTTTGTTCATGCATATTTGTGTGTGTGTGTGTGTGTGTGAGCATATTTCATGTATATATTTCATGTATGTGTATAAACAACCAATATACCGATGTTTATGTTGCACACAAAAATGGCCAAGATATGTGTGCCTCTGTATTTGGTATACATAGGCATTAATTATGAATATAGACTTGCATATGCATTAATGGAATCTATGAAACCATGTTCAGAATAAAGTTTCAGTCAAAAGACATTCTCAGTATCATCTGAATATTATTTGCAGTTAGAAGTACAAGTATTATTATCAGTAATTTCATCTCCATTGGAGATACAAAAGGGACTATCAGTTTCTTGAGTGGAATAATTTCTGATACAGGAAACTCCCCCCCCCTTTAAACTTAAACGTCTACTATATTATATTGTCTATAAACTGTAGTATTTTAAGGAATACAGGTAATTCCACACAACAGGGACCGGAAAATTCTTTGTTAAGCGGTGCCATCGTTAAGCGAGGCATGATGCAGTCGTTAAGCGAACCATGTGGTCATTAAGCAAATCATGCAGTCAGTAAGTGAATCACATGGTTTCCCATTGAATTGGGTTGTTGGAAGCTGGCTGTGAAGGTCACAAATGGCAATCACGTGACCCTGGGACGCTGCAACTGTTGTAAATACATGCTGGTTGCCAAGCACCCAAATTTTAATCAGATGACCATGGGGAAGCTAAAATGGTTGTAAGTGCAAGTACCAGTCATAAGTCACTTTTTTCAGCACCATCATAACACCAGATGGTCACTAAACAAATGATTGTAAGTCAAGGACTACCTGAATGTGTATTGATCCAGAGTTAAGCCTGAAGCTAAAGATGACCTTAGACTTATGTGATAAAGCATGGGACTTTTATAGCCCTAATCTAAAGTGAATGTGTTTTTAGCCCTATTACATGGTTTATTAATTATGGGTACAGATGATCCACTCAAATTTTTAGAAGAAATAATGGAAAATAATCTACATACATTACATTTGTAACATGAAATAGAAACAGAAAAGAACCATTTTCTTTATAACTACAAAAAACTATTTCAGTTAGCTGTATTAGCAAAAAATCTGAAGAAAACTCATATTCAGTTTGAATATAAGAAGCATAGATAATTCATGCTTTTTCTCACTAAGAAAGATTCCCATTTTTCATCCTCATTATTAAAAGTATAAAATGCTTCCTTATATTTAAAATATAGAGGAACACATGCATATCATAGACTCATTCAATTACACTTACAAATCAACTCTAATCAATGCAGCAACACTGTATTTTAATTTCTAGTAAGAGTGGATTAACAAAATTATATAATTGCAGCATTCTTTTTCCTAATAAGAAGATGCTGCATCTCAAGAAATACTATGTCACAGCAGGTGGCAGAAATCTGCTTGAAAAGGTAAATCAGTACCCATCAACTAATATTACTTTCTGAATGAATATTTAGGAATGAACAAAAAGGTTAATGGCATGCATGGTGTTTAGAAATATATACAGTGGGACAAAAAAGTATTTAGTCAGCCACCAATTGTGCAAGTTCTCCCATTTAAAAAGATGAGAGAGGCCTGTAATTTTCATCATAGGTATACCTCAACTATGAGAGACAAAATGAGAAAAAAAATCCAGAAAATCACATTTTTTGATTTTTAAAGAATTTATTTGCAAATCATGGTGGAAAATAAGTATTTGGTCACCTACAAACAAGCAAGATGTCTGGCTCTCACAGACCTGTAACTACTTCTTTAAGAGGCTCCTCTGTCCTCCACTCGTTACCTGTAGTAATGGCACCTGTTTGACCTTGTTATCAACATAAAAGACACCTGTCCACAACCTCAAACAGTCACACCCCAAACTCCACTGTGGCCAAGACCAAAGAGCTGTCGAAGGACACCAGAAACAAAATTGTAGACCTGCACCAGGCTGGGAAGACTGAATCTGCAATAGGCAAGCAGCTTGGTGTGAAGAAATCAACTGTGGGAGCAATAATTAGAAAATGGAAGACATACAAGACCACTGATAATCTCCCTCGATCTGGGGCTCTACACAAGATCTCACCCCGTGGGGTCAAAATGATCACAAGAACGGTGAGCAAAAATCCCAGAACCACATGGGGGGACCTAGTGAATGACCTGCAGAGAGCTGGGACCAAAGTAACAAAGGCTACCATCAGTAACACACTACACCGCCAGGGACTCAAATCCTGCAGTGCCAGACATGTCCCCCTGCTTAAGCCAGTACATGTCCAGGCCCGTCTGAAGTTTGCTAGAGAGCATTTGGATGATCCAGAAGAGGATTGGAAGAATGTCATATGGTCAGATGAAACCAAAGTAGAACGTTTTGGTCTAAACTCAACTCGTTGTGTTTGGAGGAGAGAGAATGCTGAGTTGCATCCAAAGAACACCATACCTACTGTGAAGCATAGGGGTGGAAACATCATGCTTTGGGGCTGTTTTTCTGCAAAGGGACCAGGACGACTGATCCGTGTAAAGGAAAGAATGAATGGGGCCATGTATCGTGAGATTTTGAGTGAACACCTCCTTCCATCAGCAAGGGCACTGAAGATGAAACGTGGCTGGGTCTTTCAGCATGACAATGATCCCAAACACACCGCCCGGGCAACGAAGGAGAAGCATTTCAAGGTCCTGGAGTGGCCTAGCCAGTCTGCAGATCTCAACCCCATGGAAAACCTTTGGAGGGAGTTGAAAGTCCATGTTGCCCAGCGACAGCCCCAAAACATCACTGCTCTAGAGGAGATCTGCATGGAGGAATGGGCCAAAATACCAGCAACAGTGTGTGAAAACCTTGTGAAGACTTACAGAAAACGTTTGACCTCTGTCATTGCCAACAAAGGATATATAACAAAGTATTGAGATGAACTTTTGATATTGACCAAATACTTATTTTCCACCATGATTTGCAAATAAATTCTTTAAAAATCAGACAATGTGATTTTCTGGATTTTTTTCCCCATTTTGTCTCTCATAGTTGAGGTTTACCTATGATGAAAATTACAGGCCTCTCTCATCTTTTTAAGTGGGAGAACTTGCACAATTGGTGGCTGACTAAATACATTTTTGTCCCACTGTATACTACTAAAACTCTCGTGTCTGTAACCTTCAACTGGACGAAATGGTACGTCACAGGGCAACAATTTTTGAACAAAGGTACCTCAAATGGGCTAAGTTACAGAATGCATCCAAAATCTGGAACCCATTACTCCTGTGGGATTGAAATTTGGGAAATGTGTGGCTGCTTCAGCACTACTGTGCTGCTGCATCGTCGTGATCAGCCCAGGTCACGTGATCGCCGTGGGCATATCTCCAACTTCTTTCCTGCCTCCCTTTGTCCCCTGTGCCCAATCAGCAGGCAGCAAGGCCCAGTGAGTGGCAACTGCCTGCTTTGGAAATGAGGCAGAAATCTGAAATCTCTTTTATGGCTGTGGGCATTGAGGGAAGGATAAGGGAGCGACTTTGATACCAGCTGGTAAAGTAGGGCTGGCTGGGGATTGCCAGTGGTCAACGGGTGAGCCCTCTTTCTCCCTCAAGGAAGGGAACCCTTGGGGATACCCCAGAATAGGGAGCAGGGGTGCAATTTTCCTCATGGTCTGCAGCTTCCTTTGTTCCACCTCCCCCAGCAAAGTGGCAGGCAGTTCCACTGGTCAGGTGCGGAGGAGGCGGCTTCACGGGGGTCTCCTGAGGGTTCTGAGGGGAGGGCAAATGGGACAAGCCTATATTATATGTAGGAAGGAAGGAAAAGGGAGGAAGGAATTTTTGACACCCTGCCAGCTTCCCACAAGCAAAGTCAATGGGGAAGCCAGCAACAAGTCTCAAGTCGCTCACATTTCCACTGATTTTTTGCCCTTGGTCATTCTGTTTCTCTGTTTAGGTAAGGAAATATCTCTGAAATGATGACCCAACCAGTCACAGGTTGTCTAGTGTATGTATGTATGTATGGGGAGAGGGGGAGAGAGAGAGACAGATTTATCAGGATTTACATTTATTTAATTGCTAGGGTTTTTACTGCATTCGATTTTAAAAACAGACAATTCTGCCATTATCTAAATATTATACTTGAAGACTAATTCTACTACTATGCCTAGAGTATCACACTGCAAAACACTAGATCACAATGTACTTTGACTCTGGAAGAATATTATTCTAAGTACTTACTTTATAACTGAGATAGCTCAGAAGTGTAGTTTCCAACAGACTTATTAAAGCCACTGATACCTAGAGGAATGACATGCATGTAAAATTTGGCAGTTTTTGAGGACTAAGCAAACATAGAAATATATGTATAGGACTCAAAAGCAATCAAAACTAGGTGAAAAATGAGCACAGAATTTAGTCTTCAAATTTTCAAAATCCTTTAATTTCTTAACCTGTGCCTCATTTTATAATTCAGCAGACAAATGCCTTTGCATTTTGACTATTCAAACCAACAGTCTGTTTTATGCATTCTACTTTGTTCTGTTGATTGACCAACATACATATAAACATTACCTATTTTTCCCAGCACTGTAGACATTAATCATTCAGGAACAGCTAATTTGTGAAGACTGAGTATTGATCCATACAATAAGCCAGTGCACAGAAGTGTCTTGCCATATCAGACTAAGAATGATTTTGCCCTGAATTTGATTTATTCCTGTATTCTTTTTCCAATACTGGTCATCTAAATATCTCTGGCTCTCCAGAAACATAGCATGAATATGACAGCTTCCCACTGCTGTTTGAACCCAGTTATCCGGTATTCAGAAACCTATCCTCTATTTTTATACAACATACATAAATTAACATGAACTAAAGGCAGCATTACAGAGAATTAGTGGCATTAATGTATTACAGAGAACTGTTAGAATTGTGTTTTATCAACTACCTGGGCCATCTGCCAAGATACTAATGCTTCCCAGAATCCATTCACTTCTTTGGAACTTATACAAGTTTTCCAGGTATCATAATGAAATTAATGGTAGCTGCAGAGTAGCATTCCTTGGTGGCTTATACTTATGGAACTTACAAAATCATTATAAGTCCCAAGCTGCATCATCCAAGCTGATAACTTGATTCCTGAATTAATTTGACTCTTTCCAGGTCTTAAAATACAATATGTTATAAAAGAATTTTACTCTGTCATTTCAAACTAGTACTGCCCCATTAATTTCAAAACTGCTATTAAAAACCAAACAAACAGCTTAAAATAACTGCATAACTACCAAATATTCTATGAACTGGTATTTGGAGACATATATCATTACTGAGTCTGGAATTCTAAATAAAAGATTAGCATGAGCAACTCTAATTTTAAACAGCCATCCCAAATTAATGAATGACCAGAACACCGAACAAATGCATAATCAAGATTCAGCACAGATATTACAAGTTATGAAAGTATAGAAATATCAGCAACATTGGGGAAATGTTGAAATGTCTCCAAATAAGTAACACTGATTCTAGCTGAAGTGAATCAGATGGTGCGGTTAGCATGAATGAATGCTTCATTTTGTGACGAAGTCTTCAGAATTCTAATCATTTCAACATTCTCCGTTAATTATTTAAAAGGGCCATAAAATCTTATAACAGTTGCATGCGCAGTTTATTATGGGTAATGTGTTCCTGAACCACTAGTTTTAAAGACAGGAAGTCACATCAGCTACAGAAACTACTACTGCTATCCAATCAAGAGGATGTTCCCCATTGTTCAGCAGGGTTGTTCCTGCACTCCTATCTTCATGCACTAGAAAAGATGTGAAAGAATTAGGCTTGAAGAATTTCCCTTGACCTTACAGGTAGAAGGAAATTCATTAGTACTACTACCTTCCTATCAAGGAAAAATGACATGTCTATATGCTCTGATAGGAAGTACCTTTCCATTCCAAATGTGCTCAATCATAGCAGAAGCTGCAGGGATTTTCTATATATCAGTGCCAAATAAAAGAATTAAAATAATTTTATTAATTCACAAATTGCTAGCATTTGTTTATTACTTATTATATTACTATATCAATTTATATAGCCACCCATCTTGCCATTGTGACTCAGGGTGGCAAACAGAGGAAACTCTAAGGGGAAAAAACTGATAAAAGTTATTAGTTATCAAGTATTCCAAAGCTGATACAGCAACAATTTCAAAACTATCAATTCAAGTAAATGAGATAGATAAGGGAAAAAAAACTTTCTTCCCAGATCCTTTTAAAGGGACATTAAGCGGCATTGTACAATTGTACAGACTACATAAAAATGTACTAATACATCAAAGTGGTAGACATGTAATCATAGGAAAAAAAATAATTAGCAGACAAAAGAAAAAGCCTTGTTGAAGGAAAATTAGTATGGATGCAGCAATGGTAAATCTACCTTCTAAAGTTGTTTATGAGTGACAACAGGCACATGATGGAGGTGATGCAAACACTTTATAGCTGGATTTTGAAAAGCTTCTGAGAAAAACTCAGTGGTCAAGAGATAAGAGGAACTGTTCTTTATAGACTGATAACTGAGTGGGGGGAAAAAACAAAGTGAAGTGTAGGAATAAATGAGCAATTTTCTCAATGGAATAAGAAGTAGAGTACTACAGAGATCTGTGCTGCGATTAGGGCTTCTTAATTTATTCATAAATTATCTTGACTTAGAGTAATCACACTATGCTGCCTAAATTTGCAGATGATACTACACTATTCAAGGTGATGATAATGACGAGTGTTTGTGAACAGCTCCAAAAAAAGTAAATTTAAATTGGATGAATGGGCAACCAAATGGAAAATACAGTTCAATTTGCAGTATGTAAGTGTAAAAATTAAGCATGACATGGACAAAATGGACAGGGAGAATTTCTCAAAAAGTCAGAACCAGAGATCATCCAACAAAGCTGATTAGTCTTAAATTTAGAACAACAATAACAACATTTCTCCACACAGCCCAGAATTAATCTGGAGTTCCATATTACAAAATAGGATGATGGCCACTAGCTTGGTTTGTGTCAATACTGATTGGCTCGTAGAGGATAGATCTGTCAAAGGTTATTAATGATTCAGTGCAACCTGGGTTTGGGATAGTGGGCCTCCAAATATCAGTTACAGTGGTAATAACAGTGTATAATAGTGTATAACAGTGGGAGAGCTGCAAATCTCCACTTCCTGCTTTGAGCTCCGCAGAGGCATCTGGTTGGCCACTGTGAGAGCAAAATGCTGCACAAAACTGGGCCTAGATCTGATCTAGCAAGCCTATTTTTATCTTATCTTCTTATGTTTTTACTAATACTATCCAGATTGAAGCTGTGTTATAATTAGCTCTACAGGTTAGCTAAATATTACTTTCAGAGTATAGAAGTTGCAAGAAATAGCAGTCACACATCTATCTCCATTCCCTCGTCTCTCATCTATTAAGGCTTCTATTGTGACTTAACAGCACAATAAAAGTTTTCTCTTCTATCATCACTGAACAAGTAACAGGAAACCCCTGAATGCCATATTACAAGATTAGATAATAACTGATTATTTATTTGTAACTGCAGCTTTTTGAGGAGTCTTCCTTGAATTAGCACACTTGGATCATGCCCTTGTACACAGTCCCATTTGGAAACTTCTAGAACTAACCATGATTTGGGAGGACACTGCCCTTCTTTCATACTAGGTAACTAGTTGTGGCTTCTGCAGAACTCCTTCAGTTCCTAAAACTGATACAGCTGATCCAACACGACAGTAAAGTCACCTGAGAGCAGGTGGGATATAAAGTAAATTGTGTGAATTCAAACATGACTATGTGATAAATACCAGCTATGGGTCAGTTACCAATTCTTCATTGTATCTGTGGTTCAAATACATGGCTGAGTAGCAACCTTCTTTCCTGAAGGAGATGACTGAAGAGAGAACACTATGTCTAAATATTTCCTCTTTTTAAAGAGCTGGATGAATGTGGAGGTCTGAGTCCACGTTGTTACCTAGTGTAACTCTAGTAGTTCACAAGTTAAAAGCCAGAGTTTTTCAGGGCAGAGAAGTCATGTTGTGTCAACAAGCAACATTCCAGATTCAAGACTGAGAAGTGCAGGGGGAGAAAGAGGGATACTGTAATAATTAAACTTTGTAAGTTGCTCTGGTTTTAGATGATTGTGCATTTGAACTGTTGGTATTATATACTGAATTGCATTGTGGATATTTTTTTGTTTACCACCAAAGTTCTTATGGTTGTGATGGTATAAAAATAATAAATAAACTACAGTGTGTACAAAGAGGGAGCTGCATCTTCACGTTGACAGGGTTCCACAATAGTATGCAATAAAGATTCTTATCTAGCCATAAAGCTGAGTTCAAGTCTAACCCAGTGTCTGAGAAACACGGCTGAATGTTTATCAGTGAGCCAGATAGGATAATACCTTGAAGGAAAGCTGTTGATGCTATTACCATTCTTTGTGGACTTTGTGTATTAGATCACTGTTGAATTATGTTTATAATCTGGAAAATCTGGCCATCAGGACAGCCTTCAGGCCCTTGGAGTACCTTCCAAATTATGAGAAGTTTGTGCCTTACCAAGTACTCCAGATGCAGAGGGCTCAGAGATGAACTCAACATCCATATATGGATATACTGATGGTGAAGAGATATGTTGAAAGGTGTAACTCCAGCGAAATTATCTGAGATCATCCATCAGAGGAAGGAATTTCTTGACACAGGGTGGAATCAAGGAGGAACAAAAATCTTCTATCTGAGTTTGGAGGAATAGAATAGCAACACCATGCCTGCTGGGGCACATTTGAAGATGGGCAAAGTGAGCAACTGAAATTGTAGTTGCCATGTGGATAATTACATGGGTTCTTATTCTTGTTGGGAAGGTACAGACTTCTCCCCAACTCTGCACTAATTCCCCATTCTGTTAATAAGTATCCATCCATTACTCTGAAATATTATTAAACATCTGCAAAACCTACAAAAATGAAACTATACGTTACCTGTAGTCCCCACAAAGGTAAGCTTCGATTCACCCAAATAATAAGTGACCTGAAAAATTACAGCAACAAAAGGAATGAATTTCCAATTTATTTATTTATTTATTTATTTAGGAAGAAGAAACCTTACCTGAGTAAGCCATTCTCCCTTGTAATCCTAATTAACACCCTGAAATTATTTTTATTTTCCTTACAATGTTTATAGATTCAAAATATTTCAAATCATGAGAAAAGGAACTAAGGAAGGAAGGAAGGGTGACACTCTAAAGTTAAGAAAAGATTGGATGTTCCAGATAATATATGAAGTAATCCATGGCCCACCTTCACATCAAATGCTGCAATCACATCAAACGTCATGAGTGACTAGTTTATCTTTCTGTCAAACCCATTACTGTTCTTCACACATTAGTCATTTGAATAACATGCAATGCAACTTGACCAGGAACAGTTTTCATCTTGGGCTGTAGTAATATAAAGACTACCATGGGATTTTTTTGTTTTCTGCAAGGAGTAGCTATCATTTGATAGCTACACCACCTATTCATATAGTTTTCTTCATGTTCTTAGCAATTTCTGTCCATGAAACCCTGCATGGTCAGATTTCTATAACACAAGGAAAACTTAAGGAATATCTACAGTATTGCTTGTAACACACTGGAATGGTGACAACGGTTGTACATTACTCGAACTGTGAGACATGGGCCTGCCATAAAGTAAGGGAGGAGCTTATTTAATTGCTTTGATCTCTGGATGATCAGAATAATATCTTTTTTTAAATTAAAAAAATGTAACAGAATGTCTAATAGATCCTGGAAACACAGAGGAAAGAGCAGAGTTGGTACTGGTGCAATATATCTTGCAAACACAGCCAATGTGTAATATATGAAGCATTTCAGTTTGACTGAATGAAATTTCCTTCTTGATATATAATCCAGAGTGCTTTCATATTATTAGTAAAATATTTGGAAAGCCCTAAATTCAAATTACTGAAGAAGTTTGTTTCAAAACCTTTCTTCCTATCAGTGTCATATTTTGGTTCATTCGGGGTAACTACAATCAGCTAGCTACCCATTTTGCAAAAGGACAGCTCCTGCTTATATCAATAAGTACATTATTTAGAAAAAGAACCTAATAATTTAAGTTAAAAACATTTCATTGCTGTTGTAAAAATGTCCTTAAACTTACCAATCTATCTCTGCAGAAGTGTTGTTTTGACTGGAACATCCCTGGTTTAATTCCTTGCTAGCAGACATCCAAATGTAAAATCCATTTTCATTTAGAAAACAGCATAATATCATAACGAAATAGGTTATGAAAAAAAAGAAAGCCAGACATAATTATTAGTTTGTTATATTAACATTTTGAAAGGGTTGTAAAATATCATGCAGCTTAAAATTTAAAAATGGAAGATGATAAATTGTGAGTAAGGGTTGTTTATTTATAGAAGAAATATATTGTCAAACATAACGTATTTTAAAACAATATTTTAAGATGTTAACAGAGGATATTTAGAACATAGAACCAAACTAATTTTTATGCAACATAAGATATAAAAGTGTGTATCTTTGCTTAATTTTATTTCTTTAATATACCAAAAACAAAACAAAACAAACAACAAAAGTACTCATATTTCACAGGCATTACCATGAAGATTAACTGGTTAACTGAGAATTATGGGAATGTATCCATGGAGGCCAATGGGGGGGGGGCAGCACAGGACATCACATGCACTGTGTTATCACTGTGCAAATCCCACCACTGATGTAATTAGCATTATTACAGAATGTCATTTGCACGACAACATTATGATGCGTGCACTGTCATTGTAGCTTGTACTGGATGCCCACAGATGTACTGAAAGGTGCTTTTCTGCTAGAAGAAAACCTCTCCTAATTTCAGCTTAAGAAAATAATGTGGTATAACAAAGTAACCCTAAATCCAGTATGATAACTCAATATGAGTTTTCTCATACTGAGACAACTGGTGGTCCTGAAGATACCTGGGTGCCAAGCCAGAGAGCTTTCTAGGTTAAATCATATTTACTTTTGCATTGTACCTGAAAGTATATTGCTAACCAATGCAGAGCCCACAGCAAAGTTATGGGCACATAAAGCATTTTTTATGAATGTCCATTGATATAGATAGATAGATAGATAGATAGATAGATAGATAGATAGATAGATAGATAGATAGATATAGCTAAAGATATAGATGATCTAGATACAGATCTAGATACAGATAATGTGCTATCAAGTCATTTTCAACTCATAACAACCACATTTTTATTTTTTATTTTATTTACTTATCAGTAGGGGTGTTTGGGCAAAGCCCCCTAATGCTTCATCTGCCTACCTCAAATATGAGAGTGACACGAACTAAGAGAGTCATGCCGGGTCAGATGTCACCCAGATTAACAAGGTCCATGTCAGATGTTGGGGGACCAGGACAATCTGATGATAAGTGGGCTACTGGAACAAACCATACATGGACAAGACAAGAGAACTTGGAATTGATGGAATGCTACTACAACAGTAGACCTAATGAGAGGGGATATAGGAAACATATGAGGGAACTATGGATAGACAGAAGACCTACATCCACACTAACTGAGAAACAACTAGTTACCCAGTCTACAACTCAATGCCATATACATGGATCTGTGAATGCCTGGCACTATACAAAGTCAACAGAGCCTTCCTCAAGAACACAAGTAGCCATCAAATGAGGCATATACCAAGGTGATGTGTGTCCTCCCTGCTGTTCTGCATAGGCTTAAACCTCCTCAGCCAAATAATCACAAGGACTGGATATGGGTACAAGTTCAAGAGTGGAATCACCATCAGCCACCTCCTCTACATCAAGCTGTATGCTAAGAGTGAACAAGATATTGACTCACTGATCCACCTGACACGGATCTACAGTGAGGACACTGGGATGTCATTTGGACTGGAGAAGTGTGGCCAAATGATAGTAAAGAGAGGGAAGGTAGTTAAGACTGATGGGATGGAACTACCAGTGGGTCACACAGCAGACATAGAGACCAGCTACAAATACCTTGGTATCCCAGTGTCACATGGGAACCACGATGAGGATGCAAGGAAGACAGCAACATCCAAGTACCACCAAAGGATAAGATAGGTCCTAAGGAACCAGCTCAATGAGAAGAACAAGATCCATGCCATCAACACATATGCCCTTTTTTTTTTTATCCGCACTCAATCGTTACCGATTCTATGGTGACTGCCTGTACAAGTCCTTTCAAGGCAAGGTGTTTCGGAAGTGGTTTGCCAGTGCCTCCCAGCTGGCGAGCAAAGGAGGCGGGGTTTCCGTTGCTTCGTGCCTTTTTTGGGCGTGCACGGCTTCTGCACTACCAGCAACTGCTCCCGACTCCTTTTGCAAGGTGCCGCCAGCATTTTTCCTCTCACCGGAGTGAGAGTACCCATTTATCTACTCACGTAAGTTTTCGATCTGCTGGGTTGACAGGAGCTGGGGAGGAAGCAGGACCTCACTCTGCTGCATAAAAGCTGGGCTCGAACTGTTGAAGTGTCGACCATTTCTGGCCGGCAACTTTCAGCGTCATTAAGCCGCTGCGCCACCGCATCCCCTTACATACGCCCTACCAGTCATCAGATACCTTGCCAGTATAGCAAGCTGGCCAAAGGAAGACATGGAGGCTGCCAATGTGAAGACCTGGAAGCTCCTCACAATGTACGGAGGTTTCCACACCAAGTCCAACACCCAGAGATTGTACACCAGCCGCAAAGAGGGCGGGCGGTATCTGATGAGTGTCAAAGCCACTGTCCTGGACGAAACCTGGAGCATCTAGGAGTACATCACTAAGATGGCACCCAAAGATGAGCTGCTGAGAGAATGCCTGAGGCAGCAGCAGACAAGGGAGGAAGTTCAAGTGGAGGAAGTACCATGGCAAGACAAGCCCCTGCATGGGATGTACCATCAACAGATAGCTGAGGTGGCTGACGTTGGGAAATCCTATCAGTGGCTGGAAAGGGCTGGACTAAAAGACAGATCATAGCAGCACAAGAACAGGAACTAAGCATCAGGTCTACAGAAGCAGGGGTCTACCACACTAGACAGGACTCAAGGTGCAGATTGTGCAAAGAGGCCTCAGAGACAGTTCAACACATAGTGGCAGAGTGTAAGATGCAGGCAGGAACAGCATACACTGAGCGGCACAACCAAGTAGCTGGCATTATGTATAGGAACATCTGCGCAGTGTATGGGCTAGACTCCCCATGTCCAGATGGGAGATTCCACAGAAGGTCGTGGAGAATAACAGGGCTAAGATCCTATAGGACTTCCAGATCCAGATGGACAGACAGGTACTGGCCAATCAACCAGACATCATGGTAGTAGACAAGGACCAGAAGACAGCAGTGGTGATAAATGTATCAGTGCCAAGTGACAGCAACATCATGAAGAAGGAGTATGAGAAGATGGAGAAGTACCAGGGCCTGAAGGAAGAACTAGAGAGGATGTGGAAAGTAAAGGCCAAAGTGGTCCCAGTGGTGGTAGGAGCACTTGAGGCTGTGACTCCTAAGCTGGGAGAGTGGCTCCAACAGATCTCAGGGACCACATCAGAGCTCTCTGTCCAGAAGAGTGCAGTGCTATGAACAGCTAAGATACTGTGCAGAACCCTCAAACTCCCAGGCCTCTGGTAGAATACCCAAAATTGAGGAAGACACATACTACCCATAGAGGTGCGAGGGGAATTTATTTTTTATATATACATATACATACATACATACATACATACATACATACATACATACATACTCCCCAATAGATAAGTCTTAGACATGATTATTTAAAATCCAAATGACTTTCTTTAAGTCATTAATTAGGAATTAGTCTGGTAACTTTTCTAATTGAAAAATGCCAGCTGGACTACACTACATTATAAATCTATAGACCTTTGGAAGGAAACATTTTAAAAGATTCATCACTCTGATATAAATGAAGTGACAAGCAGCTGGTTGACATTCTTTTTTAAAAAAAATATTATTATTTTCATACTTCTGGTATCTGCTTTCTGTACATTATATTTTGCAATGTCCTATAAATATTGAAGATTTATTCCATTCCACAGGAAATTACTGGTACAGCCCATGAATTTAGGGAGAAGTTGTAATGAGATCCCATCCTCTTTTAAGTAAACAGAGTTGCTCTGGGATGATTTTTCTACAACTATCACATTAGGATATGGCAAAAGTCCAGGAAATAGTACAGGAAGAGGAGGTTGAGACCATGGTAACTAAAATCTAGCATTTGAAACTTTTATGTTCTTTTTCAGTCTTAGACTTAATGCATTTTACTCAAGCAAAGAAACCGAAGCCACAATTATTCTTCCTGTTGAGAATGTTATATTAATCATAATAATGATATTCTGATGTTATGAGCACAAAATCCAAAGATTCAGTTTATTAAAATGGGCCTCATGCAAGTCAGTGGATCATTTTAAAAGATTTTTTTTTTAATTGCTTACAACATTTTGTATAAAAACATATATCCTTAGCATGTAACCCACGGATATACTTGCTGCACAGAAAAATAAACATTGTGTAAGGAGATGCCAAATTTATTAGGAGCCCCTCTCAAAAGCAGTAACAAAATAATTTAGGGATATGCAAAATCTTTCAGTAAATATTCCAAAAGTATAATGTTGGTTGCAGTGAACATTAAAATGGCTCTGATAACTCCATCATTTCATGTCACAATCAATTATGTGCAAATAGAGTTGAAACTAGATTTCTAGTTCTGTTGTCCCCAATTTTATTTATAGCATTTACCTAAAATATATATTCCTCTGAACTATGACCCAGCTTAGTTAAGTTACTATTCCTCTAGCCCTAGCAAGGAGACTTAAGGTCACTAGGATGGATAGTATTGCACTGAGACCAAGGTGATCCAGTCCATAGATGACTTTGTTCTTTTCTTCAGCCCAATATATCTTACAAGGTGGTGGTTGTAAGGATAAAATGAGCAATGACCCAATATGCCTTTGACAAAAATGCAGGATAAAAATGCATTTAACCCCCCCCCCCAAAAAAAATTAAGTCCTTTCCTTGACAAGCACCATGGCGACAGGAAAGTCAACCTAGCCAAAGCCATGGGAAAGAACCACTGCTCCCATGCTTGTTTTCCCATTTCCCCCACTTTAGTGTCATCTTTGCTAGATATTAAACTTCCACATGAAGATTTAATATTAATGCCATCTACAGGGATAATGTATTAAAATGCATGCACACACTTTTGTTAAAAATCATTGTTTCTCCAAAGAACAAACTCATTAAATGGACTTCAGGAGTAAAAAAAAGAATCTGAACTTGGTTTCATATTAAAAGAGGCATAAAATAAGAAAACAAAAGGAAAATAGGCAAATACAAATGAACAATCTCAATTTCTAAGTCTTTTACTGTTTAATTCAACCTGACAATTGATTATAGGGCAGAATCCTGTTTTTAATTATTATTTGCAATCTACTTATATTGTGGACTACTTGCCACATCTTCCTTTGAGCTGCCAATCACATAAAAACATTCATGTCAAAAGAAAGATGCAATTAGTAGTATTTTTGTATAGTGATTTAAACATACATTATCCTCCTGACTTTACAACTTTTCATTGGAAAAAAAAAATGAATTGGAAATAGCTGCAAACTAAAAGCCATATAAAAGCCAATGCAAAATTTAAATGTTAAAGATTTTCCAAGCTAACCTGGAAGATGGCACAACTATCCACAGGAATAATAATGATATCCCTGGGAACCACCAAGATATCTACTAATGGGAAAACTCATTCATACTGTCTAGTTGGCAGCAACTCCTGGTTTCTCCTACCAGTGTCGTCTGCTCTGATATTCTCTCCCAAGAGATGAGATTCAATATGGAGGTAACTGTCAACTTTAAAATAATGTTTTCAGTATTATTAGATTGTATACAGTTAATTTTATATTCCAGCTATTAAAATAAATAGCTCTGACATTCTCTGTAGATATATGTTCCTAGGAAATACAATAGTTATGGAAAACAAATACAAGGCTTCATTTATTAAAGCTACCTGTTTCATTAAATTTACTACGACTTTTAAAAAATTCTATAGAATAAGATGTACAAACGATGATTCCATTATTCTGTTGGAATTATATGATTAAAAGAAACGGAACTATAGTTAGATGCTTGTGAAGATTTAGACTGAGCTGAGATACATTTCATCAGAAATTGTAAATTTCTAAAGTTTCGATGTTTCATGTATACTGTATTTACTTGAAAGATAACTAAAACTAAGGCAAATCTTTAGAAAAAGGAAAAGAAGGGGAGATTAGATGTAAAATTATAAACAGCACAAAACACCTGGGCAATGCCTAATTTCTCTACAATATCAAGCTAATGCTGTGAACTTCAGCTGAAACCAATCCTGAAGATGTTTTTCTTCCCAATACTGTAAATGTATGCATGAGACAGACTTGTATGCACAGCTGTGTGTTTGTATATGTCTACACACACTGTTCTGAAGCTACATACCAAGAAAAAAGGACAAGACAAAAAAATCAAATTAATTTTAATTGAATAAATAACTACCGAATGAGATTAATTATCAATAAAAAGGTACCACATTTCAATAAATTCAGTAAATCCCATGACAGACTTCCCTGCACAACTGTGTTTGCCTATGTCTACACACACTGTTCCAAAGCTACATTCTAAGAATAAAAGAAGGACAAACAAAAAAAGTCAATTATTTTTACTTGAATAAATAACTAGTGAATAAAATTAATTGCCGATAAAAAGGCACCTCATTTCAATAAATTCAATCCTCCTCAACTGCATATAAAAATAATACAAACCATTATTTCTTACATACATGCACATACGCTCACATGTACTCGTGAAGGGTGAGGGGAAGAAAGGAAGAGAAAGGTAGAGGAGCAAACTAGGACACTATTAAAGTAACTGGAAGAAATAGCTAAATAGGGAAAGAGGGAAAAGTCAAAAGATTTTTCACAGAAAACAATTTTGCTATGCTTAGCAAGTGCAAATGTATATATGCATACTCTATAGTAAGTTTAATGGTGCTTACTCCAAGTAGGAATGCTTAGGTTTCTGCTATAATGGGAACGGATCTGTTTATCGCAGCTTATTCTACACGAAGGCAATAGAAATGTGGAAGAGATCTTTGAGGTAATAGAGACAGTCATTCCCTTCCCCCTCCCCCCATCTGAAAACAGAGAACACCTCAACAGCAGAACATGTGCTGGGCTGTGAGGCAAATAGAAACCTTTGCATATTTACTCTGTAAGTGTCATTAATTTCAGTAGCATTTACTGTAGTCCATTTGTTATGCTATGCTGCAAACACAGTCAAGGAGAGGCAGAGATGAGAGCATGTTAGCCTGTTTAGCCTCCCATCTAGACAAAATGAGTGTCAAGCCATGGTATAGCAGTACATGTGCAGGCTTGAATGAATTCAGTAAAAGCAATGAGCTTGGGTACTCTTTCCCCTCTACTTCAGCAGCATTTAGTTTTCTTTCTCATGAATGCTAGCTTGTCAATTTTTTAAAATCAAAGAGTAGGGTTTGAAGCAAATTCTGGTAATTTAAACAAGCTAAGTTACATCCCATTATTTGAAGTTCCCTTTTTTAGGACCTGTGATTTAAAGCAATGCCTTGTTCAGATCTAACGAAGCCAGTTTTCATGAAAAATGAAACTAAACTTTCAAAGAAAATGTATGTACTGTGGAGTTGAGGCACCAAAGCACTGGTCTCTTTTCCTTATTGGAAAGCAAAGGCTTATGCAGAGAGATTTACGCAGGGTAGCGCTTTGAAGTCAAACATTTTTCCTGCATTTGGATTGAGGCGTCTACAAATGACATATTGCAAAACTCTCCTGCAAATACCAACTTTGTGTGAGCACTGAACTTGTCCAATCTATGAGGGCTTTTAGACAGGGCTATTGGCTGCTGGCTTCAGACACTTGAAAATCAAACTTTTCACTTTGTTAGTTAAAATTTAATGTAAAGTTGGACAGAGGCACACTTTTTATGTAGTTGGCAATAGTCAAACTGCTTTGCTTTTAAAATTAAAAACAAATATACTGTATTTATTATATTGGCCTGAACACATATGTACATACCGCATGCAAAAGTCCCTTGAATAAAACAAAACTAGGTAACTCTTATAAATAATAATATCAACAGCAGCAATAACAGTATTTTACAGAACACCTTTCAACAAGATGCACAATAATCATTTTAAAAAACACAAAATACCATAATGTGAAGGACAGCCAATAACTTCAAATCTTTATATAATAAAATTGCAAAGACACAACAGCCAACTAAAAAAACACACAATTTATAATCAGCAAAGTAACAAAGCCAATTAATTAAGTCCTATATACTGAAAAAAATAACTAAAAACAATTCAGATAAATACAACTCCATCAACAAGACAATCTGAAAGCTTGTTAGCTGTCTAGCTAAAGATCAATTTTACAATATTGCTCAGCTGTGGGCAGCTTCTTCCATTACCTCCTGTGAAAAAAATGTTTTAAAAATCTTTTTTAAATATTAAAATCAGTTGTTTCTTCCAGGGAGCTGAGAGCCTAGGTGCTAAAATATCTTGAGCTGTGAAAATTCTGAGGGAGACCAAAGCATATCCAAAAACACCTGTAATGCTACATAGAGGAGGATAGCAAAGGACATTAAAAACCCAAAGCAAAGTTTGAAGGAACCTGTCGTAGATGGGCATGGGAAAACCAGACAAGAACAATATTAACAGGCAATAGCTGAACTGAGTCAAAGGGAAAAGAACTAAAGATCCCATAAATAAAATGTTATGATGGTCAAGATCTGACATAGCCCAGCTGTCATCAGGGGCCTCACTGCCCCTGTGGTCAGGAAATGGAGGAACTGGTAGATATTCATGGCATTGGGCTGGGTTTTTTGAGGGACCACCTCTTCCTGATTACATCTACCTCTCCCATCAGACCCAGCAGAAGATGTATGTTGTGGGTTCTGTCTGCTAGTGAGCTACACCTGGCGGGACCCCAGAGACAAGTCTTTTTTGCCATGGCACCCACCTTATGGAACATCATTCCTCCCAAGGTAAAGCTGGCTCCAACCCTGTTAACTTTTTGCAAGTCCCTCAAGACTTGGACCTTCTAAAGACAAGGCTTTTCCACCTTTGGTTCTGGATGGGGTAGCACTGTCCCAGACAGACCTGGTATGCAATCTGGGGGTCCTCCTGGACTCATGGCTCCTACTCAAAGAGCAGGTGGCAGCTGTGGCTAGGAGGGCCTTTGCACACCTCCAGGTGGTATGCCAGTCAAGTCTATTCCTGGATTGAGAGGCTCTGCTCACAGTCACCCACGCCCTCATAACCTCTTGCTTGGACTACTGCAACATGCTGTATATGGGGCTGCCTTTCAAGAGCATTTGGAAGCTCCAACTGGTACAGAATGCAACTGCACAAGTAGTAAATGATGTCAGATATGCGACACATATATAATTGCCTACCATGTGAGCTGCATTGGTTGCCAGTGTGTTTTCAGGTGCAATTCAAGATGCTGGTTGTCACCTTTAAGGCCCTGTGTGGCTTGGGACCGAGTTACCTGAGGGACCATCTTTTCCCAATAGTTTCTACCTGTCCAATTCAGTCCAGCAGGTTGGGCATGCTGAGGGTCCCATTAGCCAAGCAATGTTGGCTGGCAGGGACCAGGAGACATGCCTTCTCTGCTGTAGCCCCTGCCCTTTGGAACATCCTCCCAGATTAGGATGGCCACGATCCTGTTGGCCTTTTGTAAGGCTTTAAAGACCTGGCTATGTGCTTGGCTCTGGGGCTCTGAACATGTTAAGGGCCCTGTCTCTCGGCTATATTGATAATTATTATGATAATTTTCTTGGCTGCTGCATATATTTTTGTATTGTTTTTAATTGTTTTAATTGCTTTAGAATTGTTTGCTACCCAGAGTCACTTGGTTGAGATGGGCAGCTATAGAAATTAAATTAATAAATAAATATTATGTGAGATACAATAGCAACAATAACAAATGTTCTTGTCTCCTTAATATTTTACTATATAAACAATTTGCTAATTAAGATTTGCTTGTAGTCCTATACTCATCTCTACCTGCACATAATGAAATTTGAAATTGGACTGCAAATGACTCCTCTAAAATTAAAATTGGGTTAGGAGATCATATATTATACATGACTATTTTAGTAAAAGAATTTCTCAAGCACATTGAGAGAAAAATTAAAAGAAGTAAAGATTACCATCCATGTTGCTGATATGGTTCATCCAGGAGGACTCGAACTATATATAGCATGCAGCTTAAAAGTTTGAGTGAAAAATTGAATAAGCGAATTCTCAGGCCTGTTGGGAAAAAAAGGAAAGTGAATCAAACAAAATTAAGAAGAGAGTATTTGCAAGTTACTAAATTGACTGAAAAATTATTTCTTCAGGCCGATCAAGAATTGTTTTAAATAATGAAAATGTTAAAGTATTAATGAATATATTGATTACAGTCTCTACAAAACCATCTTCCCCCTTATCTTTGGACTTTTATCTTTCCAAAAAAGGAAAGAGAAGACAGGTGAAAACATTAGCAGAAATCCAACTCTACTCTTTTTCTTATCCATGCAGAATCAACTTTCCTACTTGAAAAGAAAAAAAAAAAAACAGGAGCAGGGGGATCCACAGTGGTTTCAAAATGGCAGATATGACTAGGCAATCAAAGCCACACCCCTTTTAAATGTGCATTACTGACATTGTATGCTTGTAAAAAAGTGTGGGGCTTGGATTACCTGGTTGCACCCATCACTTTGAAGCCAGTACCTGCCACTGCAGACACTCTTGGTTTTCTCCTTGGATGGAAAAATGGAAATGAGGGTACCCACATAAAGTTGCTCAAGCTAAGTTGTCTTGTCCTTCATCACAAGGCCAAAGAACACCAACTTCCCTATGGAGGAGAATCCAGGAAAGATAGCTGATTACTGGTACTTGGTGCACAATTTATTATCTATGGAGCATTATGGGAACAATGTAAGTTATTTAAAAACTTATTACTGTTGACTAACGTATATTTCATAATATATGCAACACAAAAAAGTATTCATGCATACAGGTTAGCTAGCATTTTTATGAAGCAATGTAAACACTTCTGTTGTACACCAAGTTAGGAACAGTTCAGTTTCCAGGATGCATTTAAAATGAGCAGAACACTGTATTTTAATAGCCTACACTGTTAACTATTATAAACAGCCTGTGATTACATGTATAATACAGTGGAACCTCGGTTTACGAACTTAATTCGTTCTGTGACTCTCGTCGCATCCCGAATTGGTCGCAACCCAAAGGAAATTTCCCCATAAGGTTCAATGTAATTACCGTTAATCCGTTCTGGCGTGGAGGACAGGGAGGCGGCTATTGCTTGGAGGGAGAGTCCCCTTCCCTACGACCACGTGTCAGGGGTGGAAAATGGCCGCGGACCACGTGTCAGGGGTGGAAAAATGGCCGCGGACCACGTGTCAGGGGTGGAAAAATGGCCACGGACCACGTGTCAGGGGCGGAAAATGGCTGCAGACCACGTGTCAGGGGCGGGAAAATGGCCGCGGACCGGGTCACAGGAGGGAAAATGGCCGCGTATCCTGTTCGTACCCCGAGGTGGAGTTCGCAAACTGAGGTAAATTTTTGCGGCCAGAGCTGATCGTAACCCGAAAGGTTTGTCAACAGAGGTGTTCATAACCCGAGGTACCACTGTATGTTTATATGTCATGGAAGGTACTACATGCCAAAATGTATTATATTATCAAAAAATGGTTACAATATGGAGGGAGGGAGGGAGGGAGATGCAAATGAAAGTATGTACTTCTTTTTGGCTAAACCAGCTGAAATGAATTTAAAGATGCAATTAATGCAACCAGTCAATTAATCAATCCATCCATCATTAATGCTCCTATCAATACAAGAGGAGCAAGTATAACCAAGGTAGTATCTGACTTAAAAATTGAACAGGTGGCTCTCTTTTGTCATTTAGATTATCAAAAAGCTGTTTTAGCTTATAAGGAGAAAAGATTGAAAAGAAGCCAGAAATTATCAACATAGCAGAGCAAATCACCCAGAGTTGTTTCCAGTGAGATGGGTGGTGACAAATGTGAAATATAAATAAATAAAAAATCTCAGTAATTGTGGCAGCAAGAAACTCCACCCAAAACAAGCAAAGGTCCCATTGAGGGATATCAGATCCTGCCTTTGACTGGCCACCACCACTAACAAGGGTGAGAAATTCTCTGATATATTATTCATCAATTTTTATTCTCTTTGCATTATTCAGTGATTGCTTCCTACTCTGTCAGAGTACCATCTGGCAGTGGCAAATGACGAATGCTAATGGCACTGGAAGTTTTAGTAACATGTGCAGTGAACAATTATATAGTTTTTTCAACATGTTTTAGAACCAGTGTTTTAATATCTTTGTTATGCAGAGGCTGCATCTCTCATAACAATAAATTCCAATTAAAGGAAAAGAGAGAAGGGGGCTGTTACTTGAAAGTTGTCAATACTCTTCACTTTAGTTAAAGTAACAGGCAATACCTTAAAGTTTATAAATTAAAAGTTCTATGATGGCTGACATTACTGACATCCTCTAATGGAGATGAAAATCCTATCCATTGCAACCCACAGTCTTTAGTGTTACAACTAGCCACCATTTCAGATGTGTTTTGACTGGGAAACATACAAACCTAGTGAATGCTTTCACTGCATATGTTCTATTCCTTATTTATCCTTGCATCAACCCTATGAAGTTGATTAGGCTGGAAAGTAACTTGTACAGTATCACACAATGAGTTTCATGACTGATGTGAAGCCTATTCCTAACAAGTCATCCATAACAAGGCCTCTTAATGTGTAAATCTTGCCTAATTCTTATAGGTAGATCTCATGTGAACCTGCCCACTGCTGCTGAAGAAACTGAATGAACTCAAAGATGAATGAAGACACCACTAGATTGAATGTCACTTCAGTCTAATGAAGCTGTACCAAACAAATGTTTCAGACTTTTGGAGGCAAATACAGTGAACAATTTGAGTAGATACTTCATTTTTGTTTTTTTACTTACCTTAATCCAATAGTCAAATAATCTTACATAGCTAATATTTTATCATTCTGTGTTATAACCTAGTTCCAGAAGCTTATTTGGATACAAATTACATTACATGGGTATATCTCTTCTATTATACGTGCAATATAAAATGAAAGAAACTTAAATTTCTGATATTTCTCATCAAATATGCAGAGGAATATTCTCTCTCTCCTTCTGGGATAATGGGCACCCTATAAAATTCTTGCATCACAAGCTACGTTATGACCATCTCAGGGCAGGATGTGCCATTCATCATTTTGTTCCAGGAGTGTATCTGAAATTAACATAGGTCTATAAAGCATATGAAAACATTAAATTTTCCTTTAAGTAGTAAACAGATGGTGTCAATGAGTGTAGTGTCTTAAGGTTTTGGCATCTCTCTGCTGATGTATGCTACAGAAATCTGCCTCTCTGCTAAAATATGAATTTCACTTATTTTTGCTTCCTACTTTACAGACTTTAAAAGCAGCTCCTTTATTTTACTTTTCTTTTTCTCTGCCTTCCTAAGTCCCAGAAAGTTTTCCTTTGTCAAGTTAATATTACAAACAACAACAGTCTTTCTTAATGAATGGGAGATTATTGAGAGTTAAATACCACAAAGAACACTATGGGATTCTCTTTATTACAGATACTTAAGACGGCATCCAAAAAGTAAAATTTTCAAAAGCTTTTCAAAAGAGTTTTAAAGAAAAGTTTGTAAATTGTTACCTAGAGATTCTGGATTAGTTACCAAGCATAATTAAGGAATAGCTTCCACATTTTTGGAAAAAAGCACCCCAAAAAAGTTTCAGGGAAAGCCTGAAGGCATTCATGAAAATTGAATTATAGTATACTATATTTGGAAGATTATGTAAGACTTTTTTTTTTTTTTTTTAACATACACATAATTCTTGCTTTAAAAGAAGATATAAGCCCACCTGAAAATCTTTGCTGAAAATTAACCTGTTAATATATCTTGGTAGCAACAACTTTAACTTCCTGAAATAAAAATAAAAGGTGATCTGTATTAAGTTTGACCAACAGTCACCTACTCTCAGAAAGACCCATGGAAATTCAATGGATTTGAATCAGAGATGATTCAAATCTAAATAATTTAGATGGGTCTATTCTAATTATAACTCCATCTGGTTCCAATTCACTCACAGTTAAGTTGCTACTTAATAAAATATCGGAGTTAATAATTTTTTTTTTTTTTTGTCTGCGCTCAGTCATTGCTGACCCTGCAGTGACTGCTTGGATGAGTCCTTGCAGTTTTCAAGGCAATTGTTTTTCGGAAGTGGTTTGCCAGAGCCTCCTTCCTAGAGCAGAGCCCAGCTGGCGAGCGCAGGGAGGCGGGTTTCTGTTGCTTCGCGCCCTTTTCGGGCGCGTGCAGTTTTTCGTGCTTACCGGCAACTGCTCCCAACTCCTTTTTGCAAGGCGCTGCCAGCATTTTTCCTCCCACCGGAGTGAGAGTACCCATTTATCTACTCACGTGAGTTTTCGGCCTGTTGGGTTGACAGGAACTGGGGAAGAAACAGGATCTCACCCTGTTTAACGCGAAGGCTGGACTCGAACCGCTGAAGCGTCGACCATTTCTGGCCGGCAACTTTCAGCGTCATTAAGCCGCTGCGCCACCGCGTCCCCCTAGTTAATAATTACATGAATTCAAAAAGGAAACTAAACAGAATACCCCAACTCAATAAATGCAAATCCTTTAAGTCACTTCGGCAATTTCCTGTTGAACTTTATACTCACATAGCTATTCCCCTCTGCAAGGATGAGGAAACCAATTTGGATAGTACTCCCTAAGGGACTTATAGAATCTACAGATTTCCAAAGATCTCTTAAGACATTTCTTACTATAAGCTCTTTTTTTGTCAATGATTTGTTTTTACTTCATGTGTAACTTAGAAATGATCAGGGCAACTGAAATAATTGCTCCCATGTGTCCTCTTCTGTTAAGGAGTTGAGTGAGCTTCTTGGCATTTTGAGGAGCAGGTTAATGAATGGAATAGGAAGATAACAACACCAGGAAGATGACAACAGCAAGTAGTGGAAAAACTGCAGTGAATCCAAACCAGCTCTAATGAAAGCTCAAGACTACGTTCTCAGTACCTGTGCTATCAACAAGTAAACAGTTTCCTAACACTACTGTGTCCTCACAGTGTTGTCTAGCAGAGATTTCTCAGGCAGGGTTTATAGGAATCTCACTCATCTGGCACAATTAAGGCACTTTCAGAGATCTGATGTAACATATTTGCATAAGCAATTTGAGGAGTCATTCCTACTTCTGCTTGACTTGAGATGCTGCAACTGAATCAAGTTAATCTGCAGAAGCCTCCAGAACATGTTTTGCTTTGTGTTGTTACATGTCTTGGATAGACAGAACTGTAACTGACTGCACATGTATTCAGTTCTCACTCTGGCTGCTTTTTACACTGTATAGCAGTGTTTCTCAACCTTAGCAACTTTAAGATGTCTGGACTTCAACTGCTAGAATTCCCTAGCCAGCATGCCGGCTGGAGAATTCTGGGAGTTGAAGTCCAGACATCTTAAAGTTGCCAAAGAAACTCTGCTGTATAGGAAGAAACTGATGGGATCACCTATACTAAAAGAAAAAGGCCTTAACTATCATCAGCTAAGTATTCTTCTGCACAGGCTGCCGACAATGGTAGTTGCAGGCCTAGTTTCAAGGATTCCAGTCTTACACAGGCCTAGCTTAAGTTGATTAGGCTACTTCCTGGTTAAGTCACTGTAGTATGTTATAGCTGAAGCTACCGCTTTGCGCAGATTTTAATTCTATTGTCTATTATGAAGGCTTTTATGATTTTGTGGCTATTTCTTGCATTTCTATTTTAACCGCTTTATTCATTTTGTATGATACCTTATGAATATAAATAAGAAAATAATACACCTGATGTCTCAGTGCAAATATATAAATAGTAGCTTTTGAAATTATGTTTATAAAGGTTCAGTTGCAAAAAGATCACGCTATCAAGTATATAAAAATTATTAAGGGAGCTATTCAAGAGGAACAGATCATAACTTAGTGGTAGATTATACATTTTGCATTTAAGCAAACATGACATAATGCTGAGGAATGCCAGTTAAAAGATACCAGATAATTGAGATGGTAGAGCCGGGGGAGTGTAAATTTGAGATATCAGTTAACCAATACTAGTTGTGATTATTGGCTTTGGATTAGATGGATGATTGGTCTGACTCACTCATTCACATTTGCCTTTTTGTAGGAATATTCATCTCTATCCATGTTGGGTTCCCACACTTCTTGGCAGCCAGAAAAGGCAGCTGCCTACTTCCTCTATCAGAAGGCTGGCACAGTTTTAAGTTCCATCTTGAGAAATGTTTCACTGTAGAATAGATTGATTGCCTTGATCCTCCCCAAATCCTTCCAAAATAGCTCAGCTCATTTTAGTTTGGCTAAATATAGCTGGGGGCAGGGAGAAAGGGCACAGCAATCCTTCATTCTCATGTGTCTAATTTGTTCAGCACTTGAAATTTTAAAGTCAGCATGACCATATATTTGAAAAGTGATTGTGAAAATTTTAAAAAAGACCCAACTGAAGAACTTCACTCATATACCAAATATTTATATGTCATTCCCTACATGATATTGCTCAAGCACCCAGTATTTAAAAGAAAGTAGATCAAAATGCAAAATCAAAAATCGATACATATTCAGCATAAAAACATCATACCGTGAGGAAATCAACAGGACAAAAAATTAAAACAGCATTAATCATCACATTTTATTTATTTTATATTTAACTTTTTCAATATACATTATTTTACTTTTATTATTAGCTGTTTTCAATATTAGTTGCATTATAGAATATCAATGCTTAAAATGCATTCAAATTTCAGGGAGTTCTATTAAAGCTGAATCTTAACACTTATTATAATGTGACATTTTAAGGGCCACAGCAGAATAATATAGCTGGCCAAAATCCTAGGAATGGGGTAGGCTATAAATTTAAGTGAACAAAACAAATAGTAAAATTTCTTGCAATCAGGGAAATGATTCAAATGATCATCAGTTTGTAAATGAACCAACAATAAACAATACTGCTTAATATGCATAATCTATACAAGTGAAAAAAACTGATTGATGAATGCTACTTATTTTTACTGCAGATAAACACTATCCTAATTATAATAGTATTACTATTAAAACTTACTGAACAGAAAAACATAAGCATATGACATAGTATTGAAGGATTAAATTCAGCCCACAGGGTTACTCTGCACAGAAAATAAAATAATGTTTATTGATTAAAATAAAATCTTTCTAATTGTAGTTTTAAAAAGAAGATCCACTTTATGCTTTGTGCAGGATGTCAAGTAAAGTTTGGAAGTATCTGCACTAAAAAGTGACAAAGGGTCCAACAGTAGCATCATTTTCTGTGTGTGTGGAAAAGTGTTTCCTCTTGATGCATTTATCAAAAAAGAAAGAGAAAAAAAATCACTGTTTATAACATTAATAGCATTCTTTCTCTAACTTTCCTATGTGACTTGCCATCTATCCAGCATGTACATTCATATAATATTCTCCATCAACCTTTGTCAGAAAAGAAAAAAAAAATGTGACATTTGTTATTTAGTTTAATCAACCTTCATTTCCCCCTAATTAGCTAAAATTTCCACTTGCTGCCATTATAATTTTATACAGTAATTTTATTGTCATGAAAAAGGAAAAAGTGATAATTATAGCTTACAGTCTGCTTCTCTGTTTCATAAAAGATAAATTAATTGATTAAGATTCACATCATTTTTCATTAATTTATGTCATAACATTTTAAAAAATGGGGAAAAGTAGCAGACACTATAATCATATAAAAATGAATCCACTGAAATCAAGAACTTAGTTGAGTTAGTAAAATAAACTTTTATTTATTTATTTATTTTCAATTTATATTTAACATTTCTACCTAGGGCATTCAAGGTAGCTAATATTCTAAAATAAAATAAAATCCTATAAGAACAACTATAATTATTATTCATGCAAGAACAACATCCCCAACTGAAGGCATAGGCCTTAATTTCTCTTCTAAAAATAGAAAGATGACAGAGTATATGTAGCTTTCTAGAGTGTGCAATGTATAGGTTTCAGTTGGCCAGCTCTATGCCTGAGAAATCTGGATTAACTCACTATTTTGGGCAAATTAATCCTGAATGATAGGAGCATGAACATATTTTTTCATTTTCTAGAATATCAGATCAAGATGATAATAAGCTAAAGGAATATTCTCAAGAGATTTAACCAAAAGAGTATAAGATTCCCAAAAAGCCAACCAAAGATTCTAAATTTAACAACATTCCTAAGACAATGTCTTAAATATTAGCAAAATATTTTTAACATCAAAAATTTTAATAAACAGTTTCTCTGGTTGACCAGAATGAAAACTCTTATTTACCCATTCATCTGAATCCTAGCCAAGTTGTCTTTATATATTTAAAGATGTTTTAAGAAGAGAGCAATACACAAATCCATTCATTATTTCTCTCCTCTCCCACTTAGCCTTTTCTATGATACTTCATTTTACAAAAAAGATAAAATAAATGTTTTAAATGGGAGAGGGGCACAGTTTAAGGAAGAAACTACACTTAGACATCTGTAATGCCACAGGTTCTCTTTATTTCATTCCTGAAGATTGAAAGATTATCTTCCACCGGCAGAAGGACTAAAAAAGGAAATTCTCTGGAGGAACTGGGCATCTTAATTCTTAGTTTCATATTAATATAATTTTGTAAGAAAGGTAAAGAAAAATGAAGGAAAATATGATCACAATATATAAAACATAGAAGTAAAATTATCTTGCCTAGAATGTTTTAAAAAGAGAAAAATTCTCCATGTATTCAGTCCTCATGCTTCAAAGGCTTGGTAATATATAACACCATAGCCAACTCTGTCATGAACAGTAAAGACCCTACAGTTCTCCCACTTCTTTTTCCTTTTCTCTATCTCTTACATCTGGATTAACACACTATGATCAATGCATATCATGATTAGTTTAACCACAATATAAAGCAGACATTTGAAATTAATTTACAAACCCTAGTTAAAAGATGAATTTGTTCACATTAAGTATAGTTATAGACTAAATAGCTGTGCAGATTATCTCCATCCAGTTCACAATATGCTAAGCAAGGGTCCCCAAATTGCAACATATGATTCCCCAGGGAGTTGTGAATAATTTAGGGGGAGGAACAACTTTTTAAAAAAAGCTGATCTAGGAAAGTGGGAGCACTGCACTCAACAACAGGTTTTGAAAAATGGCTAAATCCGTGGATCCATTTGACTAACAATCGAACAACTGCAGTGATTGGAGCATGGTTTCATGCTAGTTAGTGATTTCTATTATGTTTTTTCTATGCCAGCACTGCTGGCTGCCAGCCAATAAGACAGCAAGGTGGATATCAGCCACAGTCCAGAGATAGGCAAGCTCAGGCAGAAATTCTAGAAGAAAAGAGTCCTTATTACCAATATCTTAAGACAGCAGCCGTAAAGATAGTCATAGGCTTGAACAGGCTGAGACCAGGAATCCAACAAACTAGCAATGAATCCATGGTAAAAAACAAGAAACACGGTGAGGTGGAATCCAGAGTTCTAAGCATGGCATGACAAGGTAAACATGGGAGAACTGAGGCTTGAAAAGTTGTTTTCAGTGTTAGGGAGGGAGGCCACTAAATAAGCCAAGCCAAGCTCTACCCAAATGCACAGTCTACTCTCCCACTGGCTTGCTTTTTGGCTCTAACCTGCAGAGTTCAGCCCTCTGCTGTTGTATCTTTAAAGCATGCCTTTGCTTAGGACTGGGAGGCTGAGGGGCTGTCAGGGAGTGTAGGCAGGGAGTCCTGAGGGCTTGTGGGATCTGCCCTAGCCAGAGTGGAGTCATTGGCTTCCACACTGCTGGAATCACCCCCTCTAGGACTCTCATCTCTTGATGGCCCTGGATCTACTTGCTCCTCCTCTTCCTCCTCCTCCTCCTCATCAGAACACAGGTCCAACAAGGCCGTAACAATATTATGCAAACTGCATTAATCATTTTCAACCATTATTTTAAATTCCTGACCTCTCAAAATGGAAGCATTTTTTGTTGGGTGATTAGAGAAAAGCTAAAGATGACTGCCCCTTCATGGATCACTGCCTTGTCGTGGCGAAGGGGCTTGCGTAACTCAGTGAAGCCATGAGCTATACCGTGCAGGGCCACCCAAGACGGACAGGTCATGACAGAGAGTTCTGACAAAATGTGGTCCACTGGAGAAGGAAATGGCAACCCACTCCAGTATCCTTGCCAAGAAAACCCCATGGACAATGTTAAAAGGCTAAAAGATATGACGCCGGAAGATGAGCCCCTCAGGTCGGAAGGTGTCCAATATGCTACTGGGGAAGAGCGGAGGGCAATTCCAAGTAGCTCCAGAAAGAGTGAAGCGGCTGGGCCAAAGCCGAAAGGACGTTCAGCTGTGGATGTATCTGGAAGCGAAAAGAAGGCCCGATGCTGTAAAGAACAATATTGTATAGGTACCTGGAATGTAAGATCTATGAACCAAGGCAAGCTGGATGTGGTCAAGCATGAGATGACAAGACTGAACATCGACATCTTGGGAATCAGCGAACTGAAATGGACGGGAATGGGTGAATTTAATTCGGGTGACCATTATATCTACTACTGTGGGCAAGAAACCCTTAGAAGAAATGGAGTTGCACTCATAGTCAATAAGAGAGTCGGAAAGGCAGTAATGGGGTACAACCTCAAAAACGACAGAATGATCTCAGTGCGTATCCAAGGCAAACCATTCAATATCACAGTCATCCAAGTCTATGCCCCAATCACTGATGCTGAAGAAGCTGAGGTTGACCACTTCTATGAAGACCTACAACACCTTCTAGAACTAGCACCAAAAAAAGATGTCCTTTTCATCATAGGGGATTGGAATGCTAAAGTAGGAAGTCAAGGAGTAATCGGAATAACAGGCAAGTTTGGCCTCGGAGTACAAAATGAAGCAGGGCAAAGGCTAATAGAGTCCTGTCAAGAGAACAAGCTAGTCATAGCAAACACTCTTTTCCAACAACACAAGAGACGACTCTACACATGGACATCACCAGATGGTCAATACCGAAACCAGATTGATTATATACTTTGCAGCCAAAGATGGAGAAGCTCTATACAGACAGCAAAAACAAGACCAGGAGCTGACTGTGGCTCAGATCATGAGCTTCTTACTGAAAAATTTAGGCTTAAATTGAAGAATGTGGGGAAAACCACTAGACCACTCAGGTATGACTTAGATCATATTCCTTGTGAGTACACAGTAAAGGTGATGAATAGATTTAGAGGATTAGATTTGGTAGACAGAGTGCCTGAAGAACTATGGACGGAGGTCCGTAACATTGTACAGGAGGCAGCAACTAAAACCATCCCAAAGAAAACGAAATGCAAGAAAGCAAAATGGCTGTCTAATGAGGCTTTACAAATAGCTGTGGAAAGAAGGAATGCGAAAAGCAAGGGTGAAAGGGAAAGATATAAGCAACTGAATGCAGATTTCCAGAGAATAGCAAGGAGAGATAAGAAAGCCTTCTTAAATGAACAATGCAAAGAAATCAAGGAAAACAATAGAATGGGGAAGACTAGATATCTCTTCAAGAAAATTGGAGATATGAAAGGAACGTTTAGTGCAAAGATGGGCATGATAAAGGACAAAAAAGGCAGGGACCTAACAGAGGCAGAAGAGATTAAGAAGAGGTGGCAAGAATACACAGAAGAACTATACAAGAAAGATCTTAATGTCCCTGATGTCCACGCTGGTGTGATCACTGACCTTGAGCCAGACATCCTAGAGAGTGAAGTCAAGTGGGCCTTAGGAAGCATTGCTAACAACAAAGCTAGTGGAGATGACAGTATTCCAGCTGAGTTATTTAAAATACTAAAAGACGATGGTGTTAAAGTGCTGCACTCAATATGCCAGCAAGTTTGGAAAACGCAACAGTGGCCACGGGATTGGAAAAGGTCAGTTTATGTTCCAATTCCAAAGAAGGGCAATGCCAAAGAATGCTCAAACTATCGCACAATTGCACTCATTTCACATGCTAGCAAAGTTATGCTCAAAATCCTACAAGCTAGGCTTCAGCAATACATGAACCGAGAACTACCGGATTTACAAGCTGGGTTTCGAAGAGGCAGAGGAACTAGAGATCAAATTGCCAACATTCGCTGGATCATGGAGAAAGCACGAGAGTTCCAGAAAAATATCTACTTCTGCTTCATTGACTATGCAAAAGCCTTTGATTGTGTGGATCACAACAAACTGTGGCAAATTCTTAAAGAGATGGGAGTACCAGACCACCTTACCTGTCTCCTGAGAAATCTGTATGCGGGCCAAGAAGCAACAGTTAGAACCGGTCATGGAACAACCGATTGGTTCAAAATAGGGAAAGGAGTACGACAAGGCTGTATACTGTCACCCTGCTTATTTAACCTATATGCAGAGTACATCATGAGAAATGCCAGGCTGGAAGAATCACAAGCCGGAATTAAGATTGCAGGGAGAATCATCAACAACTTCAGATATGCAGACGATACCACCCTAATGGCAGAAAGTAAAGAAGAACTAAAGAGCCTCTTGATGAGGGTGAAAGAGGAGAGTGCAAAAGCTGGCTTGAAACTCAACATTAAAAAAACTAAGATCATGGCATCTGGACCCATCAATTCCTGGCAAATAGAAGGGGTAGAAATGGAAGCAGTAACAGACTTCATTTATTTGGGCTCCAAGATCACCGCAGACGGAGACTGCAGCCATGAAATTAAAAGACGCTTGCTCCTTGGGAGGAAAGCTATGGCAAGCCTAGATAGCATATTAAAAAGCAGAGACGTCACCTTGCCGACAAAGATCCGCATAGTCAAAGCTATGGTTTTTCCAGTAGTAATGTATGTCTGTGAGAGCTGGACCATAAAGAAGGCGGAGCGCCGAAGAATTGATGCCTTTGAACTGTGGTGTTGGAGAAGACTCTTGAGAGTCCCCTGGACTGCTAGGAGGTCAAACCAGTCAATCTTAAAGGAAATCAACCCTGACTGCTCATTGGAAGGATTGATAATGAAGCTCAAGCTCAGATACTTTGGTCACCTAATGCAAAGAGAGGACTCGTGAAAGTCGTGAAAGTATAATGAGTGTTATGTATCATTCAGTGGGTTTTCCATTTTGTTTTGTTCCAATGAAATTATTATTTTATTCACGAGGGGGGCTGCACAGATTCATTTATCATTTTCACAGGTCACAGTAGTATAAAGTTTGAGAACCCCTGGACTATGGTTGTTTAACTATAGTTAAATTAATTTATAATGTTTTTCTTCTCTTTTCTTCTCCATAAATCCTCTTCATTTTCAAATCTATAAACTGCATTAAATCTAGACAAAGTGAATATCAATCATACTTAGCTCCAAACCACTGTTTTAAGCTGTGGTTACTACAACTTTGTAGAATTAGAAGTGGGCTCCCACCCTGGCCCTCAGAAACCCCCCAGATTACAACACAAATTTGGTGGTAAAACTATTTCAGTAGTGCAATTTTTCCAATGTTTTCATTAAAAGAAGCCCTCCTATTTCACCCCTTAAAATCACCACAATCGCCTGAAAAGAACAAACATGGATGGAAAAGCCCCCTTGCCATCCCTCCTATGACCCAACAAATAAATACGAATAATAAAACGTAGATTACGTGGTACTCTGTTCAAATGAATGTGAGTATTCAGCTTTGCCAGAAATAATTTAAATCATATAGCTAAATGAACTGGTAAAGGGGAATTTAAGTTATCCAAGAAGTGCTCCCTCACTCTTGGGGCAAGAAACAGTACTTCTGCGTCACGGCAATACTGTAATGTGAGAAGGGGAAAAGAAAGGGTTATAAAGAAAAATGAAAGAAAAATTGTATTTGAGAGGTAGATCAGAGTATTGTACTATTAATTATACCCAAGATATCAGCAGTATAACATTTGAAGTAGGCCGTTCCCTTCATCTACAAAAAAAGCACTGAAGAGAAATAGGTAGAGCAAACACTGATTGTTGGGCCATGAATTCCCCAGATGTGCACAAGTCCCAGAAGATGTAATATGTACCCACTTCAAGCAGTCATCAGGCACTAATTATTGTGAGGAATTTGTGTTACGCACATGCTTAATAGGAAGAAAGGACTTACTTGATCTTTGGTTTTTGATGAAAAATAGTTTTAGCCTCTCTTTAAAGGTATTTTCATTCATGTAGAATTCAATTTGTACTCTAAAAAACAACCAGATAAAATGATTAGACATCAGTCTAATTAAATCAGGTTATAACACATAATAATTGCATACATATCTTTTTGCATTTACCTATTTATGTAAGTAATCATTGTTTTTCTGTCCTGCCTTCCAAGCCTGAGACAACTTAACATGGGGTTTGCTCCTGATGTAACCCACATGTAGCCACCATGTGAGATAGATTAGGTTAAGAAAGAGTGACTAGGCCAAGTCATCCAATGAGCTCCATAGCTGAGAGTACAAAGTTGCACAACGAGGGTCTCAAGGGCCACAAGCAACCAAGAACACCTTGGATGTATCTTTCAGACTTCTCCAAAAATTACTGTAGAACTATAATTGTTAATGTGGTAGAAAAAAAAATATTGGTGTAGTGGTTAAGGCATCAAGCTAGAAACTAGGAGACTGTGAGTTCTAGTCTCATCTTAGGCAGAAAGCCAGCTGGGTCACCTTGGGCCAGTTCCTCTCTCTCAACCCTAGGAAGAAGAAGGCAATGGCAAGCCACTTCTGAAATCATGCCAAGAAAACTACAGGGACTTGAAGGCACCCCTCCAAGAAAATCCAAAAAAACCCCACTGGTATACAAACAGAGCAGTCTTTCTCTGATCTAAATACTCAAACAGCTTCTTGTTCCAGAAGATACATTTCCAGAAATTCATGAACCATCTCCAGAATGCCCAAATTTGTCATTTTCGGGGGAAGGGGGGACTGACAAATGAAAGACAAATTGTTAGTTTTGCATATACCCAATAAGGAATAATCATAATATGCACATATTATGCACAATAATATGCACATACCTGATAGGGAATAATCATATTCAATTAATATAAATACTGAATTGAATCAAATCAAATTCAACCAATTTAAATTGAAATAATACCACGTTTTTGTCCTGGTCTTGATTTCTTCTTTCTTATTTTCAATACCTTTTGGAGTGTCGCTCCCATGTTACTCAAAGGCCACATATGATCCTTTACCTAAAAGAAATTATGTGTCCCTGGCAGGTTTAAGGGGAAAAAAATACACACACACCTACCTACCTATACCTAAACACATTTACATGTAACGTATCCAGGGTATTAAATTGAAAACATGATCTAGTGACTGGAAATTGAAATGAATTAGTTGATAACTCACTGGAATGCAATCCAGCTGTTTCTTGACTTCCTGGAACTTCAGCAAACCTGGGGTTGAGTTAGAAAATTTGATTGACATGATTGCTATGTTCTGGACAATTTATAAGACAATTAGTGGATGATGAGAAGTCTTAAGGAAGGAACATGAAGTCCACATTAAGCCATGGAAGTTCACTGGATGATTTGGGGCTAGTTCCTATTTCTCAGCCCAAGCTATTTCACATAGTGGTATAAATGTAAAGGATGGACAATCTATAATGAACCCTAAGTCCCATTTTTTGCTATCCTTGGAGTCTTCCCTGACCATGACTGCTGAAAACTGCCAATAGCTTCCTGCCATTTTGAAATGAGAATCATATTAAGAAATTGTAATTTCTAAAATAGACATGATCACAATTTTTTTTTTTTTAATCCCAGTCCCAGCCAAAGCCTATCCCATCCCACTTTGAAGTTCGGCCCTTCATGCAGTTCCCTGAAAAGCCAAGCATTAGGCAAATATACACAGAGAAAACATCTTGAAGCCTTGCAAGTGAGCTAAACATCTGTGCAATCAGGGTCCCATTTTCACACAGATGCATATAAGAGTCCCAGACTCAGTCTCCTAATAAATGAAGAGATGGACAAATCAGCTGCTAGACAGAACTAGTAGAGATCTTCTATCCTTTCCAACACATTACCCTTTTCAAGGGAGAATAATGTTCCTAATACTAGAATTGAATGCTATAGACATTATGTAGATTTATAAGATTCTAGTTGCTGCTAGGTTGCTTGAGCCTCATGCTGTTAAACCTGATTACATGGCATTCTTACATACATATTTTCAGAACTAAATTATCTCAGCATCATCTATAAATTAAAGAGAATCCCTCAAAGCATTTAAGATAAGTGGAGAAGAACAATCAATATAATAGATTTCTATAGTCATGCATCTCTTATAGAAATGCTATTTTGTACAAAGCTATTGTATATCTTAGACTTAGCATGACAATAAAGTAATATTTTAAATCCTCTTTGTTTGATGTAATGCCACATTCACTACAAAAGACTTAACATTTTAAGGAAAATGTTAAGCAAATGAATAAAAGCATACAAGTTTGAAGATTTAGGCAATTTAGTTTCAAAAAGAAGCAGTATTTTGTTTTATTCACATCGTTTGAACTCCATACCTGTATTTTCAGGAACAAAATTATAGCATTCGTGTGACACAAAAGAATAGGACCTTGCCAGTAAGAGAAGATATGAAGTGCTAATTAAGAGAGTTGAGTGTAGGAGCTAATCTTTGTCTTATGAACTCCCATGATGAGGGTGCTGATAGCCTAATACTGCCATGTTTTATGCTACTTCCCATCCCTTAGCAACCACAGCTGCCAACAAGATTGGCATACCTCTGTGATGGCTTTCAACAACAAAAAAAAAAGATGTGAAAAGCAGCTCATTTAACATTCTCCTACCCTTTCAGCATGGATATGTTGAACTGTTCATTGTTCTACTTCACCTTTCGCTGCCTCTAAGCTCCAGAAAATGTAACAAGAAATACACAGAGCAAAAACGAAAAAAGGGGGACTGACAGTAAGTAACGAAATAGAGACGATTCAGGCATCATTCTGAGCCATGATTGCTTAATCACAGTTATGCTGAATAACCTGAGTGGCTGGGTTCATATAGCACACTAAGCCAAAAGCAACCAAATCACATTAAGGTATAAGAATAGTCTCCCTCCTTGGTCTTCATGGAAATTCATGACAGTTTGCCATAGTCTTCTTCCAGGATGTTTGCCGCCCAAAGTCACTTGGAGTCAGGTGGTATCTAAATCTAATGAAATAAATATTTTCTTAACTTCACAGGCTAGCATATAGCCTTAAAATTTCCTGGTGGGAATCCAAGCACTAACCAGATCCTAGTCTGCTCAGCTTTTGGAGAACAGCCAAGGTCTAGATGATATTACTTAGTGCTACTTATGAACGTAAGCGCAGGGGCTTATATGTCACTCCAGTCCATCAGGACTCTATAAAAACACAATTGGGTTGGAAATGGTGAGCTTATAATAGGTCCTAATATTAACACATCAGCAGAAGAGCATAAAGCAGGCTGCTCCTTCTTGCATGCTAGCTAACTATGAAGCCTAGACTTTACAAGAAGTTCATACAGTATATCCCTGGCCATAATAGCATGATCTCAGCTTTCAGAGGATTGATGATAAAATAAGAACAAATTAAAAAAAAAACCATGGAAGTGTAAGAGGAAATATTGTGGGGAGGATTTATCAATTGCTTTCCAAGTCCAGGAACATGGTAAGACCCAGGCTAAATCCCAACATAATATTCTTTCAAATAGCATTCAGACTATGGATAGTAATTTTATAGTTCTCTCCTGAGTTCTAATGCCTGTACTTTGTAATTTTACATCAATAATTTTTATTTTTACTTTATTTTATTCTATCAATATACTTTATTTTTATTTCTATTTTAGAGTGATTGTTACATTACCGGTTTGTTTGTTTATTTATGTATTTATTGTATTTACATAGCTGCCCATCTCACACAAGGTGACTCGGGTGGCATACAACAATTAAAAAGAATAAATACATAAAAACAGATACACATAAAAAACTGTAAAAACACACAAAACAGGAGGGGAAAAATTTAATAAGGGAGCCATTGTAAAATCTCCCCGGGTTCCCTGGGAACCCCAGGCCTGATCACATAGCCAGGTCCTGAGGGATTTGCGGAATGCTAAGAGGGATGGAGCTAATTTAACTTCTGTGGGGAGAAGATTCCACAAGGCAGGTACCACGGCAGAGAAGGCCCGCTTCCTGGACCCGCCAAATGTAATTCTCTAGCAGATGGGATCTGCAGCATGCCTTCTCTGCCAGACCTGATGGGATGGGCAGATGTAATCAGGGAGAGGCAGTCCCTCAGGTAACCTGGCCCCATGCCATGAAGGGCTTTAAAGGTCAAAAACAGCACCTTGAATTGGACCTGGAAGCAAACTGGCAACCAGTGCAGCTCGCAGAGCAGAGGTGTAATGTGTACCACCCTAGGGGCACACATAACTGCCCGCACCATTGCATTTTGCACTAGCTGAAGCTTCCAGATACTCTTCAAGGGCAGCCCCATGTAGAGCACATTACAGAAATCCAAATGGGAGGTGAACAGGGCATGAGTAACAGTGACTAGGTCCCCGTTATGCTGGTCTACGATGGAAATAAACAATAAAGTATTATTTCCAGCAATTGTTGATATGTGTTCCTTGTGTGATTGGCCAGATTTGCTATCTTGTTCTCTATCTTGTCCTTATCCTATTTGTTTCTGTTGGCTGTTTTTTTAACTGTATGGTATTTTATTCTCTTTGTCATATTGTGAGCTTCAGAGTCATTCTGATGTTGTGTAGCACCTAAATCAAATCAAATCAAATTAAATTACTTTATACTTCTAGCCTATCTATATTGTTCCAATACTTTTAAAAGACTTTTCTCCATATCACTCTTTGTGGGCCCTGTTGGGAAGGGGTTTTTTTGTATTTCCATTAACAACCTGGCAATTGCTAGGGTCAATATATGGTAGATGGGGTATTTTGATCCTGGGTTTATGAGCAGCCAGATATGTTTGGGCCTTGTTGGGTAAGGTTCATGAATATTTAACTTTATGGAAAAACTGTAATAGGGGGCAAAATGTACTACAGGTATTCCTTAGTTACTGTTAATTTGTTTAGCAACTGTTTGACAGTGCTGAAAAAAGTGTCTTACGACCAGTCCTCACACTTACAGCCAACAGAGCATCCCCATGGTCACATGATCACGATTCAGGCACTAGGCAACCATCATGCATTTATGACAGTCACAGCATCTAAAGTCATGTGATCACCATTTGCGACTTTCCCAGCTGGCTTCCAACAAGCAAAGTCAATGGGGAAGCCAGCAGGAGGTCACAAGTCACAATCATGTGATGTCTTGCTTAACGACCTCAGCTGATTTACTTAACAACCGCAAGTGAGACTGCCAGAACTGCTGTTCCTAAGCGGGAAGGCCACATGATGTTTCGCTTAACAACCACTTCACTTAGCGATGCAGTTGCCAGTCCCAATCAGGTTCATTAAGCGAGGACTATCTGTATTTGGAGCTGTGAGCAGAATCTGGAATATCGTACATATTTTAAATCAATTATTCTGTAATCAGTATTTTAAAGATTTTTCTCAACTTGATGTGGAATTTTTCTGCCTAATTCACAACAGTGGTGATATAATCAATTCAAGCATGTCTTAATGTCTCAGTATGGACCAGATGCTTTGGCTGTGTCTGAGAAACCTAAGCTGTTAATACACTTGATGGAATCAATATCTGAAATTAAACCCCATCCTTTTTATATAAAAAACTATTTTTTTTTTTAAAGTCAACATTAAGAACATATATGGTTCATGGATTAAAGAATTGGAACACCCAGTCAAAGAACACCAATAGTTGCAGGTCTTAAAAAAATGCTAAATTTGCTTCAGTAGATTTAAAATTAAAACTAATTCATTAAAAGAGAGTATTTCAAGTTTACTGAACATTCCAAAGAATGTATTTGAAAGGATGGATGTCAGATTTTCTCTGTCAGTGACGTAAAAGTTTTGAGGGGTCATTGATTTTCATGTAATTTGGACTTGTGAATCACTAATATCCTTTTGAAATAATATTTTAATGTACATAAATACATTGATGGGAATTTTTTTTAGTGTAAAACACGTTAATGTTATGTTAAATTATGTCCCAAAACTTTGGGAATTAACTGTTTTTGAGAAGTTATGGTTATATTAGTCTTGGGATGTTAAGAGAATTATTTTTGAGAAATTGGAAAAGTAATAATATTCTTAATAATAAGTATTAGATTCAAGAGAAGTATGACTTATCTATTTTTGAAACAGCAATTTTATCTATTAATCAAAAATGATTAAATATGTTTTTCTGTGACATCAATTTTATGATATTTTGTAATGTTAGACAATCATTATTATTTTCCATTTGAAGGTTGATTAATATGTGAGATATTTTCTCCTTTTCTGTTTTTTGTTGTTTTTCATGTATTTCTTTCCTTTTTTATTTTTTCTATTTCTTTCTGTACAATCTGTTAAAATTAAATAATAATAAATTTAAAAAAATAAAGATGTAAATTGGGAGAGACTATACTATAAGTGAAATGGAACACTATTTCAGGAAGGAGAAACATTTATACATGTCTGATTATAAACAAGAGCTTTGATATTACCTGAAACTGCACAGGACAACAACAAATGTAGCATCAGCATCATCTTCATTGCAGAAGCATCCTAACCTATCCAAATTTCATACACAAATCCAATGTATGTACAGTATATATTCAAGCTATCTCACACCTAGCTGTTTAAAGAATATAGAGCTGATTGTATGAGTTTACAATTGGGTGGAGCTTACTGTCTCCTGAATTGTTTCTGGATTTTAAATATCAAATACAAGAAAAGCTTATTTGAGTTACAGAACTATTAAGAAAAGATTCCTATTTTTAGCAGTTTAGCCCCAGTCATAGAAAAGCCAAACCAAAATATAAAAAGAAATCAATAAAATCCATGTATCTCTCTGTACAAGAAATCAATAAAGCTTGTAGTATTTAGAATTATTAGCTTTGTATGAGCCTAGCATGATTGGACAGCAACCAAATTCAGAATGAAAGCAATGATTAAATTATAGATCAAACTTTCAACCCTGAATTCAAAGATTCCAAAAGTGATGTAAAGCTGTACTTAAAAATGCAAGCCTGTCAACACTTCACTCATCAATAACCTGACTTGCCATTAAAACTGAGATTCACAGTTAGCATATTAGAGCATTTCACAACATAAGACTCATATTAAAATTCATCTTTATACATCTATTCATGATAGTGCTTCTTTAAGAAGACTTGCAGTTTAAGGTAGCATGATTTATATAACTGATTATGCACCTGAAGAAGCTTTGATCTCAGACCTAGTTTCTTTCCTTTTAGCCCACTTTGCATGAGTCACAGCCTACATTGACCAAATGGACAGCTTACTCTGAAACTCTTCTACATTGTATTTTAATGGTATCCTGGTTGCACATACCTAGCCTTAAACCCTAATCCCAACTCAACCATAAATGCATACTTATGAATACATAGGGTTTTGCTGTTAAAGCCCAGGGCTACGATTACAGTAGAGCCAAGTATCTCATCAACATACTTGGGCCAGGAATTAGATTAACTAGCCCTGCCTCAGCAACATGATTTTTCATGATCTGGATATCAAGCCTACTTCCAAAACCAGAAACCATTTATTACCTCACAAAAAGAGTTACTTGGCCTAAGAACATGTTATTCTTTAGCAAAGCAGTAACTTTAATTTCAAAGTTTCTTAACATACTTTATGTGGTTTTAGCTCCAGTTCATTTACTGCAATTTTGGTGCTTGGTAGAAAATGTATGGTATGTATGAGTTTCCCTTTTTAATATCACTGATTGTGATAGTTAAACAGTGCCTACTGAAGCTATTTCAATATGTAGAAATTTCTGTCTAAAATTTCAAGAAAATTGTCTTTATTGTCTATTTTTAAATTTATTTTAATCAAAATTATATGGGCTCCAAACCTTAAAGCTTAGTCCCTATTCAGTCTCCCCATTATGGTCACCAGGGCCATCTTCTTGGCCTATTCTGGGCAGCAATGTCCTGGACTACAACTAAGAATGTATTTAAACTCTTTTGTACCTAAAATCTAACACTCAAGAAAAAGAGTTGTTTGGGCCAATAGACACATTTGGAAAGCAGAGAGCATGTTATATCATTCAGGAAATTGCTGCTCCGATAAGCACTGCATGATTTCTGTAAAAAGAGTACCATTACTGATGGTATCCATCAACACAATATAGCAATGACTCTTCATTTGCAGAATACCCCAGGTTTTTTGTGTACATTTATTCTGAAATACATGAAGAGGCCCTAACAGTTAACTTTGCACCCTGAATGATGCTCCATGAGCTGGCAATACTTTTGCAAGCACTGCAATGAAGATGGAGCACTGCTGGAAGGGGCAGTGTAGCATAGTCATTTCACACATTTCCAAAGCCCTGTTCAGATGATACTTTTGCACGTAGATCAACACCTGAAGAATTATAAGCAACATCTCTCTTAAGACATACTGATTGCACAACTGAAAAGCTGGTTTCCACAATACAGTGTGATTGCTATGGGGAATCTGCCCACATGTGAAAGCTCCCCACTGCAAACAATAACAGTGTATCTGTGGATTATCAGCTGTTCACTGACATCTTGATCATGAATTTACAGAGCAGAGGGACTGCTCACATCACTTGTTCCATTCCATACATGAATATATCACCCGGATAGAGCTAAAGTTAACACCTATGAGGGATTAAAAAATAAATAATGTACATATAAAATAGAGCATATAGAGATAAAATTGTACACTCAGATTCTACTGATTTGTTCCCAGTGATCAAAATAGGATTCTCATGATCTGTCCAATTCATGTTGAAGGAATTACTATCCTAGTGATCTGCATATTGATTGAAGTTCTACCTTTAACAGGCAGCTGATCATTAGAACTGAAATTGCTTGGCTCTTCCTAAACTCCGTATGTTTTATGAAAGCTATTGAGATAGATGAGGGAAAACTGAGACTTGACTGAATTCTTTGGCTATAAAGCTGGTTGCTTTCTTTATTGTTTGATACTATAATTCTTACAAAAATGCACTAACATCAAGTATGTTTTAAAGCTTAATGTTTTGAGAACCCTACTGATATTGATGTGAGTAGTTGCTATCTTGCAAGCTATATATCAAAACATACTTTTGAATTTCTTTTACAACAGGAGAGGAAGCAATCATTGATGGATTGTGTGGGAGGCATAATTTTGTCATTTTTTCCAGGTTCAACTGCTGCATGGCATACCAAAAATCTGGTCTGTAACAGCTGGTGACAGGTGCAGACAATGGAAGAAATCCACATGTATTCTGTTTAATCAACAGGACTTGGACATTTTCTGTGGAAACACTCTAAATGAGAATATATCTGGATTTCTTGTTTTAAGAGTACAAAGGAAGGATAAAAGGATCTATGACTGCACATTCTCCAAAGGCACTGTAAAATTATCTATTCATTGCCCAGTTGGAAATCTTTTTCAGAAATCTCTGATTTTGACATTATTTCATTCTATAAGAACATTAATACGAAAAGGACAATGCATGCATTCGATTCAGTGTTCTGCTTCAGGCAATGCACTTTAACAAGGTATCAAAAAGTGAAAGTGACAAATATCGTGAATAGACAAGTGACCATGCATTGTCAAGAAACACTGAAGAAACTGGGTATATTTAGCCTGGAAAAGAGATGATTAAAAGGTCATACAGTACAATATTTGAAGGAATGTCATAGTTAATGGGAAAAGTTGCGTGCTGCTACTGCAAAATTAAGATTGAATAAAAGAACTCAAATTATAAGAAAATGAAATATCCATTATGATCTGTTTAAAAGTAGCACACTTTGTCTTAGAAGATAGTAGATTGTCCTTGGATAGCGCTTTTAAGCAGAAGCTGAATAGCACAAGAATAAACTGTACTAGATTAGCTTTGAAGTTCCTTCCAACTCTATGATTGCAGTTTTTTCATTAAG